>NC_064631.1:53600563-58600563 GCF_023864275.1 Schistocerca cancellata
CTATCTTGGCCACAATAATGAGTTCACTATGCTGTTTGTAGTAGCTTACCCGCACTCCTATTTTTTTATTCATTATTAAACGTACTCCTGCATTACCCCTATTTGATTTTGTATTTATAACCCTGTATTCACCTGACCAAAATTCTTGTTCCTCCTGCCACCGAACGTCACTAATTCCCACTATATCTAATTTTAACCTATCCATTTCCCTTTTTAAATTTTCTAACCTACCTGCCCGATTAAGAGATCTGACATTCCACGCTCGGATCCGTAGAACGCCAGTTTTCTTTGTCCTGATATCGACGTCCCCTTGAGTAGTCTCCACCCGGAGATCCGAATATGGGACTATTTTACCTCCGGAATATTTTACCCAAGAGGACGTGATCTTCATTTAATCATACAGCAAACCCTCGGGAAAAATTACGGCTGTAGTTTCCCCTTGCTTCCAGCCGTTCGCAGTACCAGCACAGCAAATACGTTTTGGTTAGTTTTACAAGGCCAGGTCAGTCAATCATCCAGACTGTTGCTCCTGCAACTACTGAAGAGGGTTCTGCCCCTCTTCAGGAACCACACATTTGTCTGGCCTCTCAACAGATACCCCTCCGTTGTGGTTGCACCTACGGTACGGCTATCTGTACCGTTGAGGCACGCAAGCCTCCCCACCAACGGTAAGGTCCATGGTTCATGGGTGGGATGTGGTATATATCAATTGACGTCGAAACTTTTTTTTGAATTCATACCACAGCTGAGCTACGCTACATAAGCAGTCTGGAAGGAGTGGAAATTGCCTCTTAGAAGGGTGTCAAGAGAATATATGTAGTATCGCACAAAGGTATTTCGTAGACGCAAAAAATTCGGAAAAAATTCATTAGGAGAAAAATTTAAAAGATAGAGATTATCAAATCTTTATTATGTGTACTATTTTGTTGCACACGTTATAGGATTCTAATTTTTGCATCAATAATAAAACACACACATTTCATAGACTCAAAAGAATTTTGTTGAAACAGAAGGGGAGCAATAATGACGTCTTGACGGGTGATGTTCTCAGTTTAATACTTGGTTGCATAGCTCTTTGCCTGTATTAGTGCAGCACACCTGGATGACATACAATCCACGAGTTTGGCCAATCGCACCTGGGGAATCTTCTTCCTGTGACCACACAACTATTTGAAGGAAGACTACCTGTTGGTGCAACCTTGTTGGCGAACCCGACCATGCAGTTCGCCTGAAAGATGTTCTGTGCACTTTAAGTCTGGCTTTTGGATTTGCTATTCGATTACTTTAACTTTGTGCTACTTCAGAGCTATCTTCATATAGACTAAAGTGTTTTTGGATCGTTTCCACGCTGGAATAGCCAATTGCGAAATACATTTCGTTTTCCATGAGGTACCACACGATCTGTTAACATTTCACCATACTTCATACTAGCCATTCCCCCATGAATTTCGACGAGAAGACCTACAACACTTCGTGAGAAAGAGCTTCATGCCACGGCAGTTTCATCTTCGTTGCTTCATGGTGGGTACGTGGTGCTTTCTATCCTTCCTCTTCTTTTTCGGCCGTCGAACATACCGTATCTCGTCTCAGAAGAAGAGATTAAACTTAACACTCCAAGGAATTTTTGACCAGTCTCTACATTTTTTGCGGTCTTTTCATTCTACACTTAGGAGCCCACTGGAAAAGATACTTACGTCTAAAACCCTTGCCTACCTGTTCTCCGGAATCAATACACGTAATCGCGTTGAAGTCACAGTTTTCTGGCGTAACAACCAGATCGCTTTGATTTCGCGTGTAAATAAAAAGGTACAAAATACTTTTGAGCGATACTGTATATGGTACGGTATTCAGTCTCGCTACAAGTGCGTCCTGGTCATTAATCCCCGTATCCGTCAAGATGCTCCCTACTTATTCAGGATTATTTGTTGCTAAGACGTAAAGTATGTTTCCTCAACCATTCACACTTAGAGTGGACACCTGATCTAATTGTTCGAAATGCTTTTCTGAGAAAGCATTCTGTACAACTTCGGACGACGTTTTATGCCTACCACAGATTTTAAATACAACAGTATGAGTGGGATACATACTTCAAATGAGACTAAAGTTTTCTTTGAACTGTTCAGCAGCTGTTTCACCCGAGTCAGTGGATCGGTAAAAAGAACCAATTATTTATTCATTCTGATCTGGAAGTATAACCTCTACCCATACTGACTCTCAGTAACTTCTTTCTCGATTTCACTACAAGGTAAACTACGTCTGACAGCAATAAAAACGCTCCACCACCAACTATATTTAATATATCCTTTCTGAACAAACTTAGAACCTTGAACAAATTTCGGCTGAACTCATTTCCGGCTTTAGCCAGCTTCCCTTCCCTATAACATTTTGAGCTCGTGTGATATGTTATCGCATGGAACTGTCAAAAAATGTTCAAATGTGTGCGAAATCTTACGGGATTTAACTGCTAAGGTCAGCAGTCCCTCAGCTTACACACTACTTAACCTATATTATCCTAAGGACAAACACACACACCCATGCCCGAGGGAGGACTCGAACCTCCGCCGGGACCGACCGCACAGTCCCTGACTGCAGCGCCCCAGACCGCTCGGCTAATCCCGCGCGGCATGGAACTGTCGTTCTTTCTCACCACAGCTACAGTAATTTCAAACTACAAAATCGACTTATGACAGATCTTTGTCGTATTTGGCGAAAATAAAATTTCCGGCATGAATCTCTTTGTTGTGGCCTCCTCCTCCTCTTGCACAGGGAATGCATCAATCCGAATTTCACCTGTTTCCAAAACTTAAAAACGTCGTCGAGGACTTCACTTCGGTAGTGATGAAGTATTGTAGGGAGAGGTAAGGTTGTCAGTCAATCAGCAAAATCAAACATACTGCACTGACGGTATTTGGTCTCTCGTAGGGAGTAATGTGTAAGTCTCCAGGGTGACTAAGTTCAGAAATGAATATGTATCTATGAAGAATAATACGCGAAAAGTTAAAAACGTTTGTTTCATTTAAAAAGCTTTTTTCAGCTCATAAAAAAAAAGGTTGGAGGGGAGGGCCGTCGCCTTCTGAACTTCATGTTTTGTTGCCTTTATTAGAGAAGTACGTTTCCTCTGTCTCACTCGGCAGTATACAGACAATCAAAATAACTTCGTGATTGAATCGAGTGACTCGCAAGACACTGAGGTGACAGTCCGCCGCTCGTGGTCTCGCGGTAGCGTCCTCGCTTACCGAGCACGGGGTCCCGGGTTCGATTCCCGGCGGGGTCAGGGATTTTCACCTGCCTCGAGATGACTGGGTGTTTGTGTTGTCCTCATCATTTCATCATCATCCAGGGAAGTGGCGCAATTGGACTGAGCAAAGATTGGGTAATTGTACGGGCGCTGATAACTACGCAGTTGAGCGCCCCACAAACCAAACATCATCATCACCACTGAGGTGACAAAAATGACGGTGTAACTACATGCACACACAGATAGATGGCGGTAGTGTCGCGTACACAAGGTACAAAAGGGCAGTGCATTGAGCGGAGCTGTCACATGTTCTCAAGTGATACGTGTGAAAAGGTTTCCCGCATGATTGTGTCCGCACGACGGGACTTAAGATAAGCGTAATGGCAGTTGGAGGCAGAGGCATGGGACATTCCATTTAGGAAACGGTTAGATAATTCAGTATTTCGAGATCCACAATTTCAAGACTTTTCCGGGAATGGCAAATTCCAGGCATTACCCCTCGCTATGGACAACGCAGTGACCGACAGCTTTCAGTTAACGACCGGGAGCAGCGGTGTTTGCGTAGAGTTGTCAGTGCTAACAGACAAGCAACCCTGCATGAAGCAGCCGCAGTAATCAATGTGGGACATACGACGAACGTATCCGTTATGACACTGCAGTCAAATTTGGTGTTAAAAGGCTGTGGCAGCAGACGACCAAAGCGAGTGTCTTCGCTACCAACACGACATCACCTCCAGCACCTATCCAGTTATCTTGACCATATAGGGTGGACCCTACAGGAATGGATAACAGTAGTTTGGTCAGATGAGTCCCGATTTCAGTTGGTAAGAGCTGATGGTAGAGCTCGAGTGTGGCGCAGACCCCACGAAGCCATGGACCCACGTTGTCAACAACAACAACGTACTGTAGCCCGCCGGTGTGGCCGAGCGGTTCTAGGCGCTTCAGTCTGGAACCGCGCGACCGCTACGGTCGCAGGTTCGAATCCTGCCTCGGGCATGGATGTGTGTGATGTTCTTAGGTTAGTTAGGTTTAAGTAGTTCTAAGTTCTAGGCGACTGATGACCTCAGATGTTAAGTCCCGTAGTGCTCAGAGCCATTTGAACAACGTACTGTGCAAGCTGGCGGTGTCTTCATAATGGTGTGGGCTGTACTCACATGGAGTGGACTGGGTCCTCTGGTCTAACTGAACCGATCATTGATTTGTTTCCAGAACGAAATTTTCACTCTGCAACGGAGTGTGTTCTGATAAGTTACTTCCTGGCAGACTAAAACTGTGTACGAGCTGAGACTCGAACTCTAGATCTTTGCCTTACCCGGGGGCAAGCGCTCTACCGACTGAGCTACCCCGAGAACGACTAAAGTCCTGTCTTCACAGCTTTACTTCCACCGGTACCCCCTCTCCTACCTTCCAAACTTCACAGAAGTTCTCCTGAAAGAAAGGATACTGCGGAGAGTAGTGTTAGTCTTGCAAGCTTTTCAGAACATCCGTGAAGTTGGAAAGGTAGCAGACGAAGTACTGATGGAAGTAAAGCTGTGAAGACGGGACGTTCCCGGGTAGCTCTGATTGTACAGCACTTGCCCGCAAGAGGCAAAGTTCCCGAGTTCGAGTTTCGACCGACGCACAGTTTTAATCTGGCAGGAAGTTAGGAAACGATTATGTTCGGTTACTTGGAGATCTTTGGCAGCAAACAATGATGGATTTTTTATGGACGACAATGCGGAAAATGCTTCAGCAAACAACTATGAAATGCATTGCTGACCTTAATTGCCATAGAACCTCATTTTAGGACTTCCTCATTTTCAAGTCTCTTATAGTGTCTAGGAAGAGTTAGTGCCTCTTTGTGCATTTATTAATCTAACTTTTTCTTCATTATTCCTATTGGAGCGAGTTGTAGGGAATTG
Source organism: Schistocerca cancellata (assembly GCF_023864275.1). Classification (NCBI taxonomy): domain Eukaryota; kingdom Metazoa; phylum Arthropoda; class Insecta; order Orthoptera; family Acrididae; genus Schistocerca; species Schistocerca cancellata. The sequence goes on from NC_064631.1 coordinate 53,605,703, forward strand.
CACTGTATCTGTATATTCCTCGCTTAATACTTGTTCGTGAAATTTTGCAAGTATGCCTTCACGAGGTTTATTGTTCAGCTGTATATCAAATCAGGTTTTACCGCATTTCCGTGACGCTGTCGCTTCAGTCAGACATATCCTTCACAAGTTCTTCTATTCTTCTTGATACACATTTGACATCCAATGATAGTCCCGTTCAGTATACTTCACATGACGATAAACTGCATAAGTGATACGTAAACAGTCACCGATGTAGATTGACTTAATTTTCGCCTCACTTCAACACCTTATGTAGATCAGACAGGATACCTGTGCAGCTTTCCTTTAGATAGCACTTCACTGTAGAGGACGACGACGTCTGCAAAATGTTTGACGGTACTGCTAACGCAACTCAGTTCTTTTGTTCAAGTTACACTGTTTCATTGTTAACATTTGGCAATGGTACTTCCAGCACTACGTACGAAATCTGTGAGGACGGCATGCAGCTAGCCAAATGGGCGCCGGTGGGCAACGCAATGGCGTTCGTCTACCAGAACAACCTCTTCTACCTGCGTCAGCCGGGAGACAAGCCGACGGCGATCACAGCGGACGGCGTGCCGGGAACGGTCTACAACGGCGCCGCGGACTGGGTGTACGAAGGTGAGTGTTGGCAGCAGGACTGTTAATACTTCAAAAATATCGGGAACCCGATACATAGATATTTTAAACTATATCATTATCGGCCCTCGACATATCGAAAAAAATTATCGACATATCGGTATATCGACGGAAAGATGCACAGAAAAACATAACCTTTGAACTTCTTTCTTAATCCAAAATATTACGCCATCTTGCTGTTGTTTGGATTATGAACGAAAAGTGAAAGTTATGCTTTTCTGTGTATAAAAATAGCTGCAAGCCGTCCAACGAACTCTCTCACTGTTGAAAATGACATAGTCTATACCGAGAAAATCAGCAACAGAAAACATAGAGAACATGCCAAAAAAGGGACAACAATCTTAAAACAATTTTGTAATGTATAATAAATGAGATTTGAAGAGCTCGCTGATGATGGCGATATTTGTCGCTGAAACTAGCTTGGGGCATAAATAAATAACAAAAGTGTTTTATATCAACGCGGACTCACAATTCCCATGTTGTTTTTGTATGAAACACGGACTAAATGGAAGAGTTCCAAGATATAATTCTTGCTACACTATCTGATGGAAAGTATAGTGTTGTCCAAAGTTGACACTGCCACACCAAAGACACAGCGATCCCTCACTGCAGTCCGCACTGGTGAATGGGAAATGGTCCTGAAGACACGCCCCCCCCCCTCCCTCCTCTCTCAGCACCGCACTGCCATCGCACGGGTGTCGATATAGAGCCAAACACGGACTCGCTCTGCCGCAGTTCGTGACCCCCAGTGAAGCAGTCTACATCATCTCGTTAGGACACCAATGCTATTCAGGTCTCACGTGCGACTACACTTTTGTAACTGTTCATCTACATCTACGTGGATACTCCGCAAACCACATTTAAGTGCCTGCTAGAGGGTTCATCAAACCTCCTCCACAATGATCTATTATTCCAATCGCGTATATCGCACGGAAAGAATTACACGTATTTATTTCCGTGCGAGCTATGATTTCCCTTATTGTATCATGGTGATCGTTTGTCCATATGCAACTCAGTGTCAACAAAATATTTTCGCATTTGCAGGAGAAAGTTGATGATAGGAATTTCGTGAGAAGAATACTCCGCAACGAAAAAGGACTTTGATTTAATGACGTCCGTTCCAAATCCATTAGTTCAGTGACACAGTCTCCTCTATTTCACGATAATACAAAACGTGTTGCCCATCTTTGAACTTTTTCAGTACGCTCTGTCAATCGTATCCCTTAAGGATCCCACACTGCACAACAGTATTCTAAAAGATGGCGGACAAGCGAAGTCTAGGCACTCTCTTTAGTAGGTCTGTTACATTTTCTAAGTGTCGTGCCAATAAAACTTAGTTTTTGGTTTGACTTCCCAACAACATTTCCTGTGGGTTGCTTCCAATTTAAGTTGTTCGAAATTGTAATTCGTAGGTATTTAGTTGAATTTACGGCCTTTAGATTTGACTGATTTATCGTGTAACGGAAGTTTAACGGATTCCTATTAGTACTCATGTGGATGACCTCATACTTTTCGTTATTTAGGGACAATTGCCAATTTTCGGACCATACAAATATCGTTTTGCAATTTTTTTTGATCTTCTGATGACTTCTCTAGTCGATAACAGACAGCGTCATCAGCAAACAACCCAAGACGGCTTCTCAGATTGTCTCCCAAATCGTTTATAGAAAAAGGAACAGCAAAGGGCCTATAACACTTGTACTTGAATTTGTACTTCTCTAGAAGAGTTTGCAATCGTTTGCATCAAGTGATTCTTTACTGCTCAAACATAGTTGTTAATTTTCGACACACTCCTGTACCAATGTAAAGTAAACCACCTTATCGTTCTTCTAGTAAAGTGAACTAGTGGTTCAGATGCTGTAGTCGCGATCAGCCTTCTCCCAGAGCAATCGAAGAACCCAGAGTTATAACTGGACGATTGTAGTTTCATCAGGTCATAACAAAAAGTATCCGGCCTTTCCTGTATAATGCAGAATTGTCCTCTATAGATCGCGGGTGGCGGATACACAAGTACAAAAGGACTCTGGAAATATTTGCGTTGTCAGTAGAGGAGCAGTGACAGCAGAACAGGATGGTCAGAGCAGCTCAGAGACTTCGAATGTGAGCTACTTACTGCGTTTCACCAGAGTGACAAGTCCACGACAGACATCATCTCGACTGTTGCTAATGCGATGGCGAAGAGGAAAGGCGAGGGAACAACAGCAGTCAAACCAAGACCAAGTAGAGCTCATAGACCGACAGACAGCGACCGTCGAACACTGCGGAGAATTTGTCAAAATAGCGCATGAAATAAGAGGAAGGAATCGCTCGTGAGTTCCACAGTGCTACCACATAACTGAATCACTGTGGAGTTAAAAAGAATGCGAAGCAGTGGTCGATCAGTTTCTCATTAGCCACGAAATTTCTGTTAGTGAGTTCTAAGCGACGCTTGAGTTGATGTAAACGACACCGCTGAACGATGGGTGATTGGAAACGAGTGATTTGGGCTGATGAACGGTGCTGTACGCTGTGGCAATACGATGGAAGAGTTTGAGTTTGGTGAATGCCTCGAGAATGTTAAATGTCATCGTGTGTAGTGTAGTGTCTAGGAATCCTGCATACTCAGTTTGCTAGACAATCAATCAAAACGTATTACTGAGTTTTATTTCAACAAGACAAGTGCAAATACTTTGATGTGAGAGTTTTTATAGTACTTTAAACCTTATCATCCACAAGTGCTATTACACAGATGTGTCGCAGGCAAAGGGCAAAATACAAAATAATCAGTCTTCTTCAGAGAAGAGTAGACAAACACAAGTGACACTTCTGGTCCTAGCGACTGCAACTGACAAAAGACTGTCAACTGAACTGCAGTGACTGCTGATCACTAACTGATCTACACAGAGATTGCTAACGAAGTGGCTAACGTTGAAGCTGCTATCGAAGTGCGTTGCCACCAGTCGGCCGCGTGCTTATGTCGTGTCCACCTAGGGACCGCTGCTGTCGCGTTGTCGCCCTGGAGGGAGGTCGGTCAGCATGTGATTGGCTGGCCTCTTCTCACTGCCTTCTCTTCTCTGTCGTTCCCGGTCCTAACTTTAGGCTGTAACATGTAGTGGTAACAGTGAAGGGCGGAGGTGGTGGTTTTACAGCTTGAAGGTGCTTAGGGTGTCGTCACCTTTTGAGGCTCAAGTCAATGTAAATGCCGACGGATATGAACACATTTTACAACATTTTGTACGGCATACAGTAGAGGAACTGTTTGGAGATGAATATTGGTTCAGCTTGACGATAAACCGTGTGACATAGAAGTATCTCTTAGCTAATCATTTGTGGACAATAACATTCCTAAAATGGTCTGCCCCGCGCAGAATCCCGACCTGAAGACAATGGAAAACCTTTGGAATAACTTAATATGTTGCCAGCGCTCCTGACCCCAGCATTCAACATCACTCCTTCTTTAGTTTCGACTCTTGAAGCATGGTCTGCCATTTCAACTCAGACATTGCCACTTAACTGAAAGTGACCCCATCAGAGTTTAACCCATTTCAAGGATCACACCCCAGATTTATGTCTTCCAATAGGTGTCTGGGCGCTGTTGATCACATGATGTACAATGATAAAAACGCACAGAACTCCATTGAACGTGAGCGTGGTGGAAATCAGAGATAAGATAGCATCAGGATTTGTATTGTTAGTGCCACACTGAAGAGTTGAGACTTGGCTGACTTAAATTGGTGGAGATTCTGCATTTTCTTTTTTTCGTAGTTGACTGCCCAAGCAGGTATAGTCCTACACTGTTGCACTCAGTGACAATGTTCCCTGGAAGTAAATGAAATGTAGTATTACAAATTTTCTCAACGATTGTTCTGATATTGCTCGAATAAATAGTTCATATACTGATAAAAAATATTTACATTGTCCATTAAGTAACAAAAGCTTCATCACATCTAACCAGGGAAAATGTTTTACCATCCCAGAATTCAGAATGACAGATTAATTCCTCTGTTTTACGCAGATTACAGCTACTGTTCTATTTTCCAGCGTTATTTCTTGCAACGGAACGTTTCGGCAGCCTCGGGCATCGACTCGCGGAGCATTCACATCACGTCCGCGCAGGTACTTCCCTCACGAAGTTACTACGATCACTGTCCCATCCCCAAGAGCCGTGTCATGCACAGTTCACAATTAGTCCACACAGTTGTGCTCTCCTATATAACACTTCATCATTTTTTTGTTCGCAAATATCATTTGTAGGTAAGGAATTCGTAGAAAAACACATCACTATTCCGAAGTGATAATGTAACACCATATATCCTCACACTTAATTTTGTGACAATTTCAACTACTTTTCCCGTTTCTTAACTTCTGCAGTTCACCAATGCCTTCTGTAATTGTCTTAGGTACCTTATCTGAAGATCTTTACGTAACGCTACTTATTATAAAGTTAAGAACGTTCATTTTATGGATGTAGAACTAGAATTCTCAATTTTATTTACTGGATGTCTCGAAATATTTCATAGTTCAATAAGACACCAGTGATCATATCCCAGTTGTAATTGTTAAAGTTACGTGCTTTCTGGGCACACAATATTTTATTATAAGCAGCCTGTTTCCGAGCTTCATGTCACTGCAGCACACTTTTGTATTGTGCCTGTATTTTTTGTTTAATTCTAAATGTTTATTATATATGCCTCTTAAGGCCTCCGTAGTAAAGCGCTGAAATGAGAAAGCCGCAATATTACATCAGAGTCAGACTGCCCTAACTTTTTACAACAATTTCTCAGTTTGCTGCTAGTAACAGTATAGGTGGATTAATATTCTAACTACTTACGAAACTTAATCTCTAATGCATTTTGTATGTCATTATTCTTTTGCCTCCAAAACCTGTCTTATTTCAACAACAGACTTACATCTTTTACATTTTCAATGATTCCCTATTTAATTCAACCTACTATATATATATATACACACACACACACACACACACACACACACACACACACACACACACACCATGTTTCACCACACGTTTCTCCCTTCCTTTACAGAGAAATTTTCCCTACATATAGGGTGTTTGTTTCACCTTGAGACAACTAAATATCTCGAAAACGACATACCGAACAAGAAAAATGCTCCAGGTGCAAAGTTATCAGTAAAGGGACACCCATCTGTGCTACGACTGGCCACCACCTAACCACCCCTCGTGTGTGGCTGGGGTGAACTTCGTGTTTTCAAATGGCAACCTCCCCCCCACCCCCACCCCCCTCATTTTTATTGCATATTCGGATTCTACGCCAAATGTATGTACGGTTTACTCAAACCATTGTTTTCTGTTCGTGGTAGTTGGCGTTGTAATGACAAATATCAAATGTGCCTGCTTTTTCAATTAAGACCTGACGCATTTGATTATCCATTTGTTTACAATGTGATATGTAACAGTTGATACCTACGTTCGAAATTTTAGTGTTGCAAATTTTACTGTGCAGTGCTATATTGTTAGCCGTTACGATGACCAGTTAGCAAATAAGCTTAGCGTGATCCAAGAACAACAAGGTGGATGCATGTCCGCCGCTCGTGGTCTCGCGGTAGCGTTCTCGCTTCCCGAGCACGAGGTTCCGGGTTCGATTCCCGGCGGGGTCAGGGATTTTCACCTGCCTCGAGATGACTGGGTGTTTGTGTTGTCCTCATCATTTCATCATCATCCAGGAAAGAGCCGAAATTGGACTGAGCAAAGATTGGGTAATTGTACGGGCGCTGATAACCACGCAGTTGAGCGCCCAACAAACCAAACATCATCATCTCAAGGTGGATGCAGTAGTTTCCTGTTTCAGTCTGGATGCCTGATATCGGCGAGACGCCTTTCCTCTCATCATTGGAATGCTTGATTACGGAGAGTATCCACGGCAGGTGCGCCTGTGACCATTACGTCATGGACACTCTACCTTACTCCCACTGTTGTGGTTTGTATTATGCAACCACAACACCCTGATGGGCAATCGAAATCAGGCATGCCGATGGTTTTGAGACTCACCACAATCAATCCCGTAGGGAACAGAAAACGGAGCTACCACAGAAGTAGCTTATTTGCCACAAATTTCAATGTCTAGACATATTATTTATACTGTACAATCACATTCGCAACAATCAAGTGACGTCTGACCATCAGTATAAATCGTTAGAACTCACAGGTTTACTTGTACATCATACATGAAATGCAGAATCAAATGGTGCTATTACAAGGTCATTTATCTCAAAGGAAATAATGGTTTGAGTAAACCGTATGTGTCTTTTGGCGCAGAGTCCGAATATGCTACAAACTAAGATGTTCCCATTTGAATACACAAAATTGACCCCATCGACATAGGAGCAGTGGTTAGAAGGTGGCCAGTTACAGCACGAACAGATGTCCCCTTCACTAACATTAAGTTTACACCTAGAATTCTCTTCGTACAACGGCTCATTTTCGAGATATTTCAAGTTGCCTCAAGTTAAAACAAACCCTCTGTATTCAGTTCCTCCCTTTTATCAACATATGTGTAGGTCCTCCATCTTCGGTATGCCTGCCATATTTCCTATCATATTACATTATTGTGATACAGAGTCCTGTCTAAAAATCATACCTATCCCCCCCCATACTTATTTACTATATTGAGATGTACTTACTCCTGTTTCACCAATAAACACTTCTGGCTGCACAGTTTCATCTAATCTCTGTCTACTAAGTAGTGAATTTTACTACCTCATCCAGCAATGTTTGTAGCCAGTTTGCAAGCTTACTTATTTTGTTGGAATTTGTTCCCATTAAGTTACTTTTTTAATATAGCATATTGAGTTGCTTTACCTTGATGCTATTTTTACTGCTGTTTGCATAATTTTCATTTTAATATAACATTCAAGTTAGTATTGCAAAGATCATGTTCTCATCAAGAGACCTGCGACATTTTTCGCTTGTCAACGTGACACTGCTAACACTCTCAAACAGAAACAGCACTGCAGTGTACCACAAAAAATCATATTTAGTGGTATAGTAGGTGGTAATGCTGTGTAGTTAAGCCAACATTTCTGTGTCATCTCATAATCTTCCTAATTCCCAAAATCTTGGAAATTCAAATTGTGATGGAGAAGAACAGTTGTCACAATAAGGATTACTGAACGTAAACGAAGAGGAAGATAGAACTGGTATTAATAATTGGAAAGTAAGAAAGGTAGCAAAAGATAAGGAATTTTGACACTAAAGAAGGCTACATACATTTCTCCAAAGACAGCGAGCTACCACCAGCACCATATGCCACCACCACCACCACCACCACCACCATCACCACCACGCCCACAGACCCTGAGAAGTCGTCCCACCCTGCTATTTTCGGCCAGTGTTGATTACCTATTGTAGAGGCGTTCTTAAAATGGTCGAAAAAATTTACTCTACCACCTTACGTACTTTCCTTAGACATGCTGTGAGTTGATTACATGAAGACCACGGCTTTAAATAATGCGAAGGGAACAATAGACGAGAAAAAGAGCTATTGCATGTGGGACATGGTAAATGATAGGCTTTATTCATACTTGTTCGCAGTTCCACAATTAACTGAGAAATGGCTACCTTATCTAAAATTTTAAGTTCCTGCCAACGGCAGCTAGATCAGGATATGTGCATGCAGTAGTTCCAAAGTAGGCATATGTTAAATTTAGCAAGTAAATAATGTTTAATTCTGTTCCTTACCATAGTTCAATTTATGTGATAAAGTGGTTGTAGGTATGTTAAGGGCCATCCTTCACATTGTTAATGGGCTGTAATAAGGTGTATTTCAAAATTTTATATTGTGCTGAATCATATATTAAATTTTGAGTTTGTTATACTTTATAACTGTAAACATTATTAATGCAGATCTTACTTGCAGAAAGTGAAACAATTTGGGCCTTTCCATTTGGTATTTTTGTGAAGTTTTGCAGGGAAGCTTTGTTAATTTGCCATCACACGAATGGCACAGCAGTAGAGCAACGCTAAATCATGTTACATGCACTCAGTTTCCGAGTAAACAGTGTTAAGTACTCACTGATGAAATTTTAAGAATAAAATTTTGGGTAGACTTAACTATTTAGATATCATGTAGTTACTGTAAATCAGAGGTTCACAGACTTCCTTGTACCATGGATCGCATAACTCCTTGCTGTAAGTGTGTAAGGGTCGCAAGCTCAAATATATCCTGCAATGAGACAAGTTATTACTATGAATTGGGATCTTTCTGATCCAATGCCAGGCAGACTTGGTTCCAGAGAACTAAGATCTAAAAGAGCCCCCTCTGTCCATTTCAGAAGGGAATTAAAGATGAGTGAAAAAAAGAAAAAATTACAGGAACGTCAGTGAGGGGTGGGATGCCATCACACGAATGGCACATTGTATGTGGCTCATGAGCCACAGTATGTGCACCCATGCTGCAACTATATTCGAGAACAGTCACAATGCATGTACTTAAAATATTTTGCTTATGAGAATTTCTTGAAATTTCACTGCAAAATTTCTCAAGGCAAGCAACTTGTCCCTTACCTTTATTTACAGTTCAGATCTTAAAATATTTATCACATGTGATGAAATATTGGCTGGCAAATTATCATGAAACAAAATAATTAATAAAAGCTATCATTTGCAAATTCATTGTTATAGTTCAGAATAGTAGAAGAAAATGTAATGATAATGTATATTGAAGTAGTAGACGAGGAGGATCATTAAGTGGAAAACGAAATACGAAGAACTGCGACCACCTGCTAGGGTGCTTGAATGTGTCGTTCTACAAAAGTCATGAAGAATGTGGATTCCTTGAGAACTTCATTTACGTAATGAATCTCTCAACAATGTCACCGTTATTTCATACCTCCCTCCTTGACGTTTGAATGGTCTGCAGGGAACACAGCTTTTGTGGATTATCTGCTGCCTTGCCAGAATCTTCGTATCTGTGGAAAAACTCACTAGTCTTCCTTTATATTGGAACTAGGATGATAAATGTTGACCAGCACCACATCATCCACACTCGCATCCTTGTCTTTCACTATTTTAGACCTCTTTCTTTAATTCTTCTTTCACATTTATAACTTACCACTGTGTAGAATTATGTCTTCGGACTATTTTCACGATAAAATTCCTATTTAATACCTACTGGCAAAAGTCCAGGTATTTTGTTCAAAATAACTTTCAGTCCAGGTATCAGTTGTGCCTAGGAATTATGTTGTCGAAAAACTATATGTGTAACAAAGTTGTCAGATTTCCTTCACTGAAACTTCCTGGCAGATTAAAACTGTGTGCCCGACCGAGACTCGAGCTCGGGACCTTTGCCTTTCGCGGGCAAGCGCTCTACCATCTGAGCTACCGAAGCACGACTCACGCCCAGTATTCACAGCTTTTTACTTCTGCCAGTACCTCGTCTCCTACCTTCCAAACTTTACAGAAGCTCTCCTGCGAACCTTGCAAAACTAGCACTGCTGAAAGAAAGGATATTGCGGAGACATGGCTTAGCCACAGCCTGGGGGATGTTTCCAGAATGAGATTTTCACTCTGCAGCGGAGTGTGCGCTGATATGAAACTTCCTGGCAGATTAAAACTGTGTGCCCGACCGAGACTCGAACTCGGGACCTTTGCCTTTCGCGGGCAAGCGCTCTACCATCTGAGCAACCGAAGCACGACTCACGCCCGGTACTCACAGCTTTTTACTTCTGCCAGTACCTCGTCTCCTACCTTCCAAACTTATCTCTTTCTGGAAACATCCCCCAGGCTGTGGCTAAGCCATGTCTCCGCAATATCCTTTCCTTCAGGAGTGCTAGTTCTGCAAGGTTCGCAGGAGAGCTTCTGTAAAGTTTGGAAGGTGGGAGACGAGGTACTGGCAGAAGTAAAAAGCTGTGAGTACCGGGCGTGAGTCGTGCTTCGGTAGCTCAGATGGTAGAGCGCTTGCCCGCGAAAGGCAAATGTCCCGAGTTCGAGTCTCGGTCGGGCACACAGTTTTAATCTGCCAGGAAGTTTCATATCAGCGCACACTCCTCTGCCGAGAGAAAATCTCATTCTGGAGGTTTCCTTCACTACTGTTACAGATGGATTAGGTTTCGATCCTATTTAGAAATTTTAATAAGACATGCTGCTTCCTGAGCTAAGTCTTTTTTTTCAGTTATTCATTACAAATTTTGTACCAGTGTCTGTAATAAATTCTCGGTTCACCAACATCTATAAAATATTTTAAACACTATACTACTTCTATAGTATTTTCTAATTTAACAAAAAATGGTTCGAATGGCTCTGAGCTCTATGGGATTTAACATCTGAGGTCATCAGTCCCCCTAGAACGCAGAACTACTTAAACCTAAATAACCTAAGGACATCACACACATCCATGCCCGAGGTAGGATTCGAACCTGCGACCGTAGCAGTCGCGCGGTTCCAGACAAGCGCGTAGAACCGCTCGGCCACACCGGCCGGCCTAATTTAACAGGATATAATATGACATGCTTTCACTAACACTCAACTGCCGCAAATTACATGTCATATCTCATCTAGCTTTTGGTAAAAGTCCAAATAAATCTGCAGCTGTCATATCATTTCATGTTTTTCGTACTATAGAATAATTCGTGAAATTAAATTTGTATTAAAAACCAGCAAATTCTAAAAATGATCGTACCTGCTTCGCATTTTTTTTATTGTCAACAATCTTTTGTAGTTTGTATTCTTCCTAGATCAGTTTGTATTCCATTAATTCGTATAATAGGGCCCAAAATTTCAATTCTTGTCACTCAAAATGGGATTTGAAAAGTATTATTTTATTCCCTTTTCTTCTTATGAGATTGAAGTTTGTGTTAACACCTTGTAGTGTTAGAAACTAGTAGTAAATCGTCTACATGACTTCTTAGTTCTCGTACCAATACGTCTTTCAAATTTTTTTCTAAAGCATGGACAAAAGCTACTACACGTATGGGGCGTGGGTAGCGCTTAAAAATGTAATATTTATCAACAAATAAGAAAGGTGTCTATGATCTTTACTCTGTGGCCAATGGGACTTGCCGATATTCAGGTTTTAGGCCCAGTGAGCTAAAGAATTCAATTTACTCAAACTTTGACAGTAATTCTTCTATAGCTGCAGGTCCATCCCATTCGGTTTTTACATGTCTATTCAATGTTTGTACATCCAAAACTAAGTGAACACCACTTCCACGATTTTTAATGAGTAATAATGGCTTATTATGGAGACTAAGACTAAGTTCTACTATGGTTATCAACTACGTTTTGCGTTCTTCTCTAACAGTTTCATAGTTATATGATGTTGTTGTCGTCTTCAGTCCTGAGACTTGTTTGATGCAGCTCTCCATGCTACTCTAACATGTCCAACTTCATCTCCCAGTACTTACTGCAACCTACATCCTTCTGAATCTGCTTAGTGTATTCATCTCTTGCTCTCCCTCTACGATTTTTACCCTTCACGCTGCCATCCAATGCTAAACTTGTGATCCCTTGATGCCTCAGGACATGTCCTACCAACCGGTCCCTTCTTCTTGTCAAGTTGTACCACAAACTCCTCTTCTCCCCAATTCTATTCAGTACCTCCTCATTAGTTATGTGATATACACATCTAATCTTCAGCATTCTTCTGTAGCACCACATTTCGAAAGCTTCTATTCTCTTCTTGTCCAAACTATTTATCGTCCATGTTTCACATCCATACATGGTTATATTCCATACAAATACTTTCAGAAACGACTTCCTGACACTTAAATCTATACTCGATGTTAACAAATTTCTCTTCTTCAGAAACGCTTTCCTTGCCATTGCCAGTCTACATTTTATATCCTCTCTACTTCGACCATCATCAGTTACATTGCTCCACAATTAGCAAAATTCCTTTACTACTTTAAGTGTCCCATTTCCTAATCTAATTCCCTCAGCATCACCCGACTTAATTCGACTACATTCCATTATCCTCGTTTTGCTTTTGTTGATGTTCATCTTATATCCTCCTTTCAAGACACTATCCATTCCGTTCAGCTGCTCTTCTAGGTCCTTTGCTGTCTCTGACAGAATTACGTCATCGGCAAAACCTCAAAGTTTTTATTTCTTCTCCATGGATTTTAATACCTACTCAGAATTTTTCTTTTGTTTCCTTTACTGCTTGCTCAATATATAGATTGAATAACATCGGGGAGAGGCTACAACCCTGTCTCACTTCCTTCCCAACCACTGCTTCCGTTTCATGTCCCTCGACTCTTATAACTGGTATCTGTACAAATTGTAAATAGCATTTCGCTCCCTGTATTTTACCCCCTGCCACCTTCAGAATTTGAAAGAGAGTGTTCCAGTCAACATTGTCAAAAGCTTTCTCTGAGGCTACAAATGCTACAAACGTACGTTTGCCTTTTTCTTAATAGTACCCGTGGTCTAGGGGTAGCGTCTTTGATTCATAATCAAAGCGGCTTAGGTCCCGGGTTCGATTCCTGCCACTGCCTAAATTTTGATAAATAATCGGCATAAGAAGTCACCCTCATTCTGCCAACGGCCTTGTCAAAGAGGGCGGAGGAGCGGATAGAAGTTCAGGGCACTCTCTTATCCTAGGGGTGGGAAATTGCCCCTAAAGGCGGAAGAATCAGCAATGATCAACGACATGAAGATGCAGAAGGCAATGGAAACCACTGCATTAAAGACACGTAACGTGTATCCACAGGACATGTGGCCTGTAATTGAAGAAGTGTCATGATGATCTCTCCATTGGCAAAAGATTCCGGTATAGTCCCACATTTGGATCTCCGGGAGGGGACTGCCAAGGGGAAGGTTACCATGAGAAAAAGATTGAATAATCTACGAAAGGATAACGTTCTACGAGTCGGGGCGTGGAATGTCAGAAGCCTGAACGTGGCAGGGAAACTAGAAATCTGAAAAGGGAAATGCAAAGGCTCAATCTAGATATAGTACGGGTCAGTGAAGTGAAGTGGAAGGAAGACAAGGATTTCTGGTCAGATGAATATCGGGTAATATCAACAGCAGCAGAAAATGGTATAACAGGTGTAGGATTCGTTATGAATAGGAAGGTAGGGCAGAGGGTGTGTTACTGTGAACAGTTCAGTGACCGGGTTGTTCTAATCAGAATCGACAGCAGACCAACACCGACAACGATAGATCAGATATACATGCCGACGTCGCAAACTGAAGATGAACAGATAGAGAAAGTGTATGAGGATATTGAAAGGGTAATGCAGTATGTAAAGAGGGACGAAAATCTAAAAGTCATGGGCGACTGGAATGCAGTTGTAGGGGAAGGAGTAGAAGAAAAGATTACAGGAGAATATGGGCTTGGGACAAGGAATGAAAGAGGAGAAAGACTAATTGAGTTCTGTAACAAGTTTCAGCTAGTAATAGCGAATATCCTGTTCAAGACTCACAAATGGAGGGGGTATACTTGGAAAAGGCCGGGAGATACGGGAAGATTTCTATTAGATTACATCATGGTCAGACAGAGATTCCGAAATCAGATACTGGATTGTAAGGCGTACCCAGGAGCAGATATACACTCAGATCACAATATAGTAGTGATGAAGAGTAGGCTGAAGTTCAAGACATTAGTCTGGAAGAATCAATACACAAAGAAGTGGGATACGGAAGTACTAAGGAATGACGAGATACGTTTGAAGTTCTCTAACGCTATAGATACAGCAATAAGGAATAGCGCAGTAGAAGAGGAATGGACATCACTAAAAAGGGCCATCACAGAAGTTGGGATGGAAAACATAGGTACAAAGAAGGTAGCTGCGAAGAAACCATGGGTAACCATGGGTAACCATGGGTAACCATGGGTAACAATCTTTGGTGACATTAAAAGCAACGGTGGTAACATTAAGAGGGCAACGGGAATTCCACTGTTAAATGCAGAGGAGAGAGCAGATAGGTGGAACGAATACATTGAAAGCCTCTATGAGGGTGAAGATTTGTCTGAGGTGTAGAAGAAGAAACAGGAGTCGATTTAGAAGAGATAAGGGATCCAGTATTAGAATCGGAATTTAAAAGAGCTTTGGAGGACTTACGGTCAAATAAGGCAGAAGGGATAGATAACATTCCATCAGAATTTCTAAAATCATTGGGGGAAGTGGCAACAAAACGACTATTCACGTTGGTGTGTAGAATACATGAGTCTGGCGATATACCATCTGACTTTCGGAAAAGCATCATCCACACAATTCCGAAGACGGCAAGGGCTGACAAGTGCGAGAATTATAGCACAATCAGCTTAACAGCTCATGCTTCGAAGCTGCTTACAAGAATAATATACAGAAGAATGGAAAAGAAAATTGAGAATACGCTAGGTGATGATCAGTTTGGCTTTAGGAAAAATAAAGGGACGAGAGAGGCAATTCTGACGTTACGGCTAATAATGGAAGCAAGGCTAAAGAAAAATCAAGACACTTTCATAGGATTTGTCGACCTGGAAAAAGCGTTCGACAATATAAAATGGTGCAAGCTGTTCGAGATTCTGATAAAAGTAGGGATAAGCTATAGGGAGAGACGGTCATGTACTATATGTACAACAACCAAGAGGGAATAATAAGAGTGGACGATCAAGAACGAAGTGCTCGTATTAAGAAGGGTGTAAGACAAGGCTGTAGCCTTTCGCCCCTACTCTTCAATCTGTACATCGAGGAAGCAATGATGGAAATAAAAGAAAGGTTCAGGAGTGGAATTAAAATACAAGGTGAAAGGATATCAATGATACGATTCGCTGATGACATTGCTATCCTGAGTGAAAGTGAAGAAGAATTAAATGATCTGCTGAACGGAATGGACAGTCTAATGAGTACACAGTATGGTTTGAGAGTAAATTGGAGAAAGACGAAGGTAGTGAGAAGTAGTAGAAATGAGAACAGCGAGAAACTTAACATCAGGATTGATGGTCACGAAGTCAATGAAGTTAAGGAATTCTGCTACCTAGGCAGTAAAATAACCAACGACGGACGGAGCAAGGAGGACATCAAAAGCAGACTCGCTATGGCAAAAAAGGCATTTCTGGCCAAGAGAAGTCTACTAATATCAAATACCGGCGTTAATTTGAGGAAGAAATTTCTGAGGATGTACATCTGGAGTACAGCATTGTATGGTAGTGAAACATGGACTGTGGGAAAACCGGAACAGAAGAGAATCGAAGCATTTGAGATGTGGTGCTATAGACGAATGTTAAAAAATTAGGTTGACTGATAAGGTAAGGAATGAGGAGGTTCTACGCAGAATCGGATAGGAAATGAATATGTGGAAAACACTGATAAGTAGAAGGGACAGGATGATAGGACATCTGCTAAGACATGAGGGAATGACTTCCATGGTACTAGAGGGAGCTGTAGAGGGCAAAAACTGTGGACGAAGACAGAGATTGGAATACGTCAAGCAAATAATTGAGGACGTAGGTTACAAGTTGCAAGTGCTACACTGAGATGAAGAGGTTAGCACAGGAAAGGAATTCGTGGCGGGCCGCATCAAACCAGTCAGTAGACTGATGACAAAAAAAATCTAGCTTATAAAATAAGTTGTAGGGTCGTATTGCCTCACGTATTCCCATATTTCTAGGGAATCCAAACTGATCTTCCCCGAGGGCGGCTTCTACCAGTTTTTCCATACGTCTGTAAAGAATTCGCGTTAGTTTTTGCAGCCGTGACTTATTAAACTGATAGTTCGGTAATTTTCACATCTATCAACACCTGCTTTCATTGATATGAGATTATCATATTCTTCTTGAAATGTGAGGGTATTTCGCCTGTCTCATACATGTTGTTCACCAGATAGTAGAGTTTTGTCATGACTGGCTCTCCCAAGACTGTCAGGAGTTCTAATGCAATGTTGTCTACTCCTGGGGCCTTGTTTCGACTCAGGTCTTTCAGTGCTCTGTCAAACTCTTCACGCAGTATCGTATCTCCCATTTCATCTTCATCTACATCCTCTTCCATTTCCATAATATTGTCCTCAAGTACATCGCCCCTGTATAGACCCTCTATATACTCCTTCCACCTTTCTGCTTTCCCTTCTTTGCTTAGAACTGGGTTTCTATCTGAGCTCTTGATATTCATACATGTGGTTCTCTTTTTCCAAAGGTCTCTTTAATTTTCCTGTAGGCAGTATCTATATTACCCCTAGTGAGATAAGCTTCTACAGTCTTACATTTGTCCTCTATCCATCCCTGCTTAGCCATTTTGCACTTCCTGTCGATCTCATTTTTGAGACGTTTATATTCCTTTTTGCCTGCTTCATTTAATGCATTTTTATATTTTCTCCTTTCATTAATTAAATTCAATATTTCTTCTGTTACCCAAGGATTTCTACTAGCCCTCGTCTTTTTACCTACTTGATCCTCTGCTGCCTTCACTACTTCATCCCTCAGAGCTACCCATTCTTCTTCTACTGTATTTCTTTCCCCATTCCTGTCAATTGTTCCCTTATGCTCTTCCTGAAACTCTGTACAACTTCTGGTTTAGTCAGTTTATCCAGGTCCCATCTCGTTAAATTCCTACCTTTTTGCAGTTTTTTCAAATTTAATCTACAGTTCATAACCAATAGATTGTGGTTAGAGTCCACATCTGCCCCTGGAAATGTCTGACAATTTAAAACCTGGTTCCTAAATCTCTGTCTTACCATTATATAATCTATCTGATACCTTCTAGTATCTCCAGGATTTATCCATGTATACAACCTTCTTTCATGATTCTTGAACCAAGTGTTAGCTATGATTAAGTTACGCTATGTGCAAAATTCTACAAGACGGCTTCCTCTTTCGTTTCTTACCCCCAATCCATATTCACCTACTACATTTCCTTCTCTCCCTTTTCCTACTCTCGAATTCCAGTCACGCATGACTACTAAATTTTCGTCTCCCTTCACTACCTGAATAATTTCGTTTATCTCATCATACATTTCACCAATTTCTTCATCATCTGCAGAGCTAGCCGTCATATAAACTTGTACTATTGTAGTAGGCGTTGGTTTCGTGTCTATCTTGGCCGCAATAATGCGTTCACTATGCTGTTTGTAGTAGCTTACCCGCACTCCTACTTTTTTATTCGTTATTGAACCTACTCCTGCATTACCCCTATTTGATTTTGTTTTTATAACCCTGTATTCACCTGACCAAAAGTCTTGTTCCTCCTGCCACCGAACTTCATTAATTCTTACTATATCTAACTTTAACCTATTCATTTCCCTTTTTAAATTTTCTAACCTACCTGCCCGATTAAGGGATCTGACATTCCACGCTCCGCTCCGTAGAACGCCAGTTTTCTTTCTCCTGATAACGACGTCCTCTTGAGTAGTCCCCGCCCGGAGATCCGAATGGGGGACTATTTTACCTCCGGAATATTTTACCCAAGAAGACGCCATCATCTTTAACCATCCGGTAAAGCTGCATGCCCTCTGGAAAAATTACGGCCGTAGTTTCCCCTTGCTTTCAGCCGTTCGCAGTACCAGCACAGCAAGGCCATTTTGGTTAGTGTTACAAGGCCAAATCAGTCAATCATCCAGACTGTTGCCCCTGCAACTACTGATAAGGCTGCTGCCCGTCTTCAGGAACCACACGTTTGTCTGGCCTCTCAACAGATACCCCCCCGTTGTGGTTGCACCTACAGTTCGTCCATCTGTATCGCTGAGGCACGCAAGCCTCCCCACCAACGGCAAGGTCCTTGGTTCATGGGGGGCGGGGGGGGGGGGTGTTATCTACATCTACATCTACATCTACATCTATACTCCGCGAGCCACCTTACGGTGTGTGGCGGAGGGTACTTATTGTACCACTATCTGATCCCCCCTTCCCTGTTCCATTCACGAATTGTGCGTGGGAAGAACGACTGCTTGTAAGTCTCCGTATTTGCTCTAATTTCTCGGATCTTTTCGTTGTGATCATTACGCGAGATATATGTGGGCGGTAGTAATATGTTGCCCATCTCTTCCCGGAATGTGCTCTCTCGTAATTTCGATAATAAACCTCTCCGTATTGCGTAACGCCTTTCTTGAAGTGTCCGCCACTGGAGCTTGTTCAGCATCTCCGTAACGCTCTCGCGCTGACTAAATGTCCCCATGACGAATCGCGCTGCTTTTCGCTGGATCATGTCTATCTCTTCTATTAATCCAACCTGGTAAGGGTCCCATACTGATGAGCAATACTCAAGAATCGGACGAACAAGCGTTTTGTAAGCTACTTCTTTCGTCGATGAGTCACATTTTCTTAGAATTCTTCCTATGAATCTCAACCTGGCGCCTGCTTTTCCCACTATTTGTTTTATGTGATCATTCCACTTCAGATCGCTCCGGATAGTAACTCCTAAGTATTTTACGGTCGTTACCGCTTCCAATGATTTACCACCTATGGCATAATCGTACTGGAATGGATTTCTGCCCCTATGTATGCGCATTATATTACATTTATCTACGTTTAGGGAAAGCTGCCAGCTGTCGCACCATGCATTAATCCTCTGCAGGTCTTCCTGGAGTACGTACGAGTCTTCTGATGTTGCTACTTTCTTGTAGACAACCGTGTCATCTGCAAATAGCCTCACGGAGCTACCGATGTTGTCAACTAAGTCATTTATGTATATTGTAAACAATAAAGGTCCTATCACGCTTCCTTGCGGTACTCCCGAAATTACCTCTACATCTGCAGATTTTGAACCGTTAAGAATGACATGTTGTGTTCTTTCTTCTAGGAAATCCTGAATCCAATCACAAACCTGGTCCGATATTCCGTAAGCTCGTATTTTTTTCATTAAACGTAAGTGCGGAACCGTATCAAATGCCTTCCTGAAGTCCAGGAATACGGCATCAATCTGCTCGCCAGTGTCTACGGCACTGTGAATTTCTTGGGCAAATAGGGCGAGCTGAGTTTCACATGATCTCTGTTTGCGGAATCCATGTTGGTTATGATGAAGGAGATTTGTATTATCTAAGAACGTCATAATACGAGAACACAAAACATGTTCCATTATTCTACAACAGATTGACGTAAGCGAAATAGGCCTATAATTATTCGCATCTGATTTATGACCCTTCTTGAAAATGGGAACGACCTGCGCTTTCTTCCAGTCGCTAGGTACTTTACGTTCTTCCAGCGATCTACGATAAATTGCTGATAGAAAGGGGGCAAGTTCTTTAGCATAATCACTGTAGAATCTTAAGGGTATCTCGTCTGGTCCGGATGCTTTTCCGCTACTAAGTGATAGCAGTTGTTTTTCAATTCCGATATCGTTTATTTCAATATTTTCCATTTTGGCGTCCGTGCGACGGCTGAAGTCAGGGACCGTGTTACGATTTTCCGCAGTGAAACAGTTTCGGAACACTGAATTCAGTATTTCTGCCTTTCTTCGGTCGTCCTCTGTTTCGGTGCCATCGTGGTCAACGAGTGACTGAATAGGGGATTTAGATCCGCTTACCGATTTTACATATGACCAAAACTTTTTAGGGTTCTTGTTTAGATTGTTTGCCAATGTTTTATGTTCGAATTCGTTGAATGCTTCTCTCATTGCTCTCTTTACGCTCTTTTTCGCTTCGTTCAGCTTTTCCTTATCAGCTATGATTCGACTACTCTTAAACCTATGATGAAGCTTTCTTTGTTTCCGTAGTACCTTTCGTACATGATTGTTATACCACGGTGGATCTTTCCCCTCGCTTTGGACCTTAGTCGGTACGAACTTATCTAAGGCGTACTGGACGATGTTTCTGAATTTTTTCCATTTTTGTTCCACATCCTCTTCCTCAGAAATGAACGTTTGATGGTGGTCACTCAGATATTCTGCGATTTGTGCCCTATCACTCTTGTTAAGCAGATATATTTTCCTTCCTTTCTTGGCATTTCTTATTACACTTGTAGTCATTGATGCAACCACTGACTTATGATCACTGATACCCTCTTCTACATTCACGGAGTCGAAAAGTTCCGGTCTATTTGTTGCTATGAGGTCTAAAACGTTAGCTTCACGAGTTGGTTCTCTAACTATCTGCTCGAAGTAATTCTCGGACAAGGCAGTCAGGATAATGTCACAAGAGTCTCTGTCCCTGGCTCCAGTTCTGATTGTGTGACTATCCCATTCTATACCTGGTAGATTGAAGTCTCCCCCTATTACAATAGTATGATCACGAAACTTCTTCACGACGTTCTGCAGGTTCTCTCTGAGGCGCTCAACTACTACGGTTGCTGATGCAGGTGGTCTATAGAAGCATCCGACTATCATATCTGACCCACCTTTGATACTTAGCTTAACCCAGATTATTTCACATTCGCATTCGCTAATAACTTCACTGGATATTATTGAATTCTTTACTGCTATAAATACTCCTCCACCATTGGCGTTTATCCTATCCTTGCGGTATATATTCCATTCTGTGTCTAGGATTTCGTTACTGTTCACTTCCGGTTTTAACCAACTTTCCGTTCCTAATACTATATGCGCACTATTTCCTTCAATAAGAGATACTAATTCAGGAACCTTGCCCTGGATACTCCTGCAGTTTACCAATATTACGTTAACTTTTCCTGTTTTTGGTCTCTGAGGACGGACGTTCTTTATCAACGATGATAATGTCCTCTCTGGTAAGCCGTCAGGTATTTTATCGTTTCGCCCAAGGGGGGGTCCCTCTAACCTAAAAAACCCCCGTGTGCACGCCACACGTACTCTGCTACCCTAGTAGCTGCTTCCGGTGTGTAGTGCACGCCTGACCTGTCTAGGGGGGCCCTACAGTTCTCCACCCAATAACGGAGGTCGATGAATTTGCAACCATTATAGTCGCAGAGTCGTCTGAGCCTCTGGTTTAGACCCTCCACACGGCTCCAAACCAGAGGACCGCGATCGACTCTGGGCACTATGCTGCAGATATTAAGCTCAGCTTGCACTCCGCGTGCGATGCTGGTTGTCTTCACCAAATCAGCCAGCCGCCGGAAGGAACCAAGGATGGCCTCAGAACCCAAGCGGCAGGCGTCATTCGTTCCGACATGTGCTACTATCTGCAGCCGGTCACACCCAGTGCGTTCAATAGCTGCCGGAAGGGCCTCCTCCACATTACGGACGAGACCCCCCGGCAAGCACACCGAGTGCACACTGGCATTCTTCCCCGACCTACCCGCTATTTTCCTGAGGGGCTCCATAACCCGCCTAACGTTGGAGCTCCCTATAACTAATAGGCCCGCCCTCTGTGACTGTCGGGACCTTGCCGGAGAATCGGCCACTGGCCCAACAGGCGAGGCATCCTGTGGTGGCTCGGAAACGATGTCATCACCACTAGGAAGCACCCCGTACCTGTTGGAAAGGGGTAAGGCAGCTGCCACGCGGCCAGATCCCACCTTCGCCTTTCGGCCAGGCACGCGAGAGCCCACCACTGTCCGCCATTCACCCTGGAGTGATGGCTGACCGGTAAGATGCTCACTGCCGGAAGACGCAGCGACATCAGGGGTCCCATGTGATTCCAAGGCCACCGAAGTAGGCATAGGTCTCACCACAGTTGCCCCAACGCCACTACGAGCCGACGCCTGCGCCTCGAGCTCGATGAGCCTAACAGACAAAGCCTCCACCTGCCCCCGAAGAGTGGCCAATTCTCCTTGCGTCCGCTCACAACAACCACAGTCCCTACACATGACTATGTTTACCCTACCCTATACGGTGACAAATTCCCAAGATAATCTTCTGATGAGCTACTCTGATAATCAAGAAACACTCACTGAAATACGAGACGTGAAAACTACGCTAGGTTTTCCCAGAAAAACTATTTAAAAGCTAAGCGCAGCAAATAAGTACAAAAACGCTTTATACAAACAGTACTGTGCTGCTGCTGGTGCTCTCGCTCTCGCTGTCACAAGACAACTGCTGATTCAAGTGACTAGTGGCTAACGGCCGCGAAACAAACAAATGACGGTTTTAGGGCGCTTTCTGTTCTAAACGATCAAGAAAACACTAAGAAATCTAACACGAAAACTACGTAAAGTTTTATCAAGAACTGTTAGTTACTATGCAGAGCAGATAAACACAAATAGAATCCCTTCCTTAGTGGAAGGTCGTAAACAAAATGCAAAATAAACGCTTTATACAAACAGTACTGTGCTGCTGCTGGTGCTCTCGCTCTCGCTGTCACAAGAGGATAGAGTTGACAAAAGAAAGTGTTACCCTTTTTATTTTAACCTTACGTATTCCTGTCATTCGAAGCAAAAAAGTCTAGTAAACATGGGCTCTAAACTATATACTTCATAGTTATGGGCACCTGACAATCTTCTCTACTGTGAAACAGATTTGTTCTATTGAAAACTAGTTCATCTCTTAAGTTACGCATTTTAGAGCCCGTGTTGATTACTTATTTGCTTCAGATGATCGTTCCTGTTAAATGCCTGAATATTGAACATTCGTCCTGGGACACTGTGCGTATGTTCCATATCTTGTTCAAAACCCGTTTACAGTGCTTATCAAATAGAGACTTCAGTCTTCATAGGAAACTTGGAAACACTAGTAAAACGTTCAGAATTCAGAATGATTTGTTTTATAAGTTTACAGCAATTTCTGCGTCTTCCATAATGTTCTCTAATAGGTGTCGGTATACGTTTCATTGTGCACAGTGATAAAAGTGTACACAATTCCATTAAGCCTGGCGGAAATGAGAGGAACAATTGCACCAGGGTTCTGCTATTGACGGAGCATTTACCTTTCTACTCCAGCATGCTTCGTTGCAGTGTCCTCAGGTGAGTGAACCTGGCATCGAGTGTAGAGGTTTGCCTTTTGGGAGAGAATCGTACTGGTCGTCTTCTGCCTACATTGCCTGTCTAGAACTGACCTCTTACTATCCCACGAAAGCCGTTGGCATTTCTTCGGTGGTTGGTTCTCAGAATCTCTTACTACATTTTGAAGGTTAGACCGCTTTAGCTGTAAGGTCTTTGTTTATAGGAACGACCGATTTCGCAGCATTTTAGTTGTATCATCAGGTGCAATAAAATCATTTTCAGATCGAAAAACTAGGGTGGGAAGACTCGGTGTTTATAATCGGTAAATTTTCACTATTTAGCGGATTTCAGAAATAAAATCACATAGAACGCTCCCGTGATACCATGTGTAACCTTATCTGGTGAGCCAGCGCAGTCCCTATATGGCGAAATGGTGATTAAGACGCAGACGGCATATAATTATCTAAGGCGTAATGCAAAAATTGAGCAGTTAACGGTACTCCATTTGCCAATAGCAAGCATGCGAAAGTAATGTCAGTGGGAAATAAATATAAACGGATTGAGTGCCAAATAGGAGGAACAAAGTTAGAACAGGTGGACGGTTTCAAGTACTTAGGATGCATATTCTCACAGGATGGCAACATAGTGAAAGAACTGGAAGCGAGGTGTAGCAAAGCTAATGCAGTGAGCGCTCAGCTACGATCTACTCTCTTCTGCAAGAAGGAAGTCAGTACCAAGACACAGACGGCATATAATCATCTAACGCATAATGCAAAAATTGAGCAGTTAACGGTACTCCATTTGCCAATAGCAAGCATGCGAAAGTAATGTCAGTGGGAAATAAATATAAACGGATTGAGTGCCAAATAGGAGGAACAAAGTTAGAACAGGTGGACGGTTTCAAGTACTTAGGATGCATATTCTCACAGGATGGCAACATAGTGAAAGAACTGGAAGCGAGGTGTAGCAAAGCTAATGCAGTGAGCGCTCAGCTACGATCTACTCTCTTCTGCAAGAAGGAAGTCAGTACCAAGACTAAGTTATCTGTGCACCGTTCAATCTTTCGACCAACTTTGTTGTATGGGAGCGAAATCTGGGTGGATTCAGGTTACCTTATCAACAAGGTTGAGGTTACGGATATGAAAGTAGCTAGGATGATTGCACGTACTAGTAGATGGGAACAATGGCAGGAGGGTGTCCACAATGAGGAAATAAAAAAAAAACTGGGAATGAACTCTATAGATGTAGCAGTCAGGGCGAACAGACTTAGATGGTGGGGTCATGTTACACGCATGGGAGAAGCAAGGTTACCCAAGAGACTCATGGATTCAGCAGTAGAGCGTAGGAGGAGTCGGGGCAGACCGAGGAGAAGGTACCTGGATTCGGTTAAGAATGATTTTGAAGTAATAGGTTTAACATCAGAAGAGGCACCAATGTTAGCACTGAATAGGGGATCATGGAGGAACTGTATAAGCGGGGCTATGATCCAGACTGAACGCTGAAAGGCATAATCAGTCTTAAATGATGATGATGATGATGATGAAGCATGCGCTCATGGGATTGTGTGCTAAACGGGCAGAGTGTAAGGACGCAATAGCTTACAGTAGCGCCCCCCCCCCCCCCGCCCACCTCCAAGTCACGAACTCAGTTGGTCTGCTATGTAGGCTTCTATCTAAGATCACTAAAGAATAATTTCGTCTCTGTTTCATCTCCTGGTAAGTCCTATTTTGTTTGAGGCCTGTGGCTGTACTACCTTTGTACTCTCCACAGAGTTTTAACTTAATCCCTGTTCCAAGAAGAGACTCGCCCCGACATCCAACCAAGGGCCATGTGTCACCATACGTTCTTCTATCACATCACTTGGTTACATCGCTGACTGATTTAAAACTACAATATATATTTCCTCATTAATACCCATTCAGCTGTACGGTAACTAGTCAAAGTACACAAGTTCAGAAAAAACAAACAGAACACCGAGGACAACTACACATAGGACTTTCATATTCATAGGACATGTACAATAGTATGTTTTGCAGAAATGATAAGCATTTGTCATCTCGGTTTAGCGTACGTTCTCCAATCGAAAATATGAGATATGTGGTGAAAAGATGGCTGCTGCGCTGTGACCTAATGCCAACCATCACAGATGTACCATGGAAGCAGGTGAATGCAGCAAGGATGGCTATACTACACGACGCGATTCGCGGCTTACACACGGTGATGCCATCACGTATGGAAAAAGTTACCAGGGCCTATGACGTACACTGTGCCTACTTGGCAACATAACACTTGCTGAACCCAGGTGACTGAAGTGATCATCGTTTCTGCAGAACATACTAATGTACAGGGTTATTACAAATGATTGAAGCGATTTCACAGCTCTACAATAACTTTATTATTTGAGATATTTTCACAATGCTTTGCACACACATACAAAAACTCAAAGTTTTTTTAGGCTTTCACAAATGTTCGATATGTGCCCCTTTAGTGATTACGCAGACATCAAGCCGATAATCAAGTTCCTCCCACACTCGGCGCAGCATGTCCCCATCAATGAGTTCGAAAGCATCGTTGATGCGAGCTCGCAGTTCTGGCACGTTTCTTGGTAGAGGAGGTTTAAACACTGAATCTTTCACATAACCCCACAGAAAGAAACCGCATGGGGTTAAGTCGGGAGAGCGTGGAGGCCATGACATGAATTGCTGATCATGATCTCCACCACGACCGATCCATCGGTTTGTAGCAATTGTAAACGGTAAGGCTTCTGCTTTAGCCTTTTCCGTAAGATTTTCCAAACCGTCGGCTGTGGTACGTTTAGCTCCCTGCTTGCTTTATTCGTCGACTTCCGCGGGCTACGCGTGAAACTTGCCCGCACGCGTTCAACCGTTTCTTCGCTCACTGCAGGCCGACCCGTTGATTTCCCCTTACAGAGGCATCCAGAAGCTTTAAACTGCGCATACCATCGCCGAATGGAGTTAGCAGTTGGTGGATCTTTGTTGAACTTCGTCCTGAAGTGTCGTTGCACTGTTATGACTGACTGATGTGAGTGCATTTCAAGCACGGCACACGCTTTCTCGGATCCTGTCGCCATTTTGTCTCACTGCGCTCTCGAGCGCTCTGGTGGCAGAAACCTGAAGTGCGGCTTCAACCGAACAAAACTTTGAGTTTTTCTATGTATCTGTAGTGTGTGTGACCATATGTCAATGAATGGAGCTACAGTGAATTCATGAAATCGTTTCAATCATTTGTAATAGCCCTGTACGTTCCCTGTGAATATGAACGCCCAATCTCTAGTCGTTCAAGGTGTTTTGTTTTTTTTTCTGAACATTAGTATACTTTTCATTTCACTGTCGCTATCTCAGTTGCCATAGCTGAGAGGAGCTGCGCGATAAACAGGTCGACACAGAAGGTGCCTGACGGCAGGAAGTGAGTGAGCCAAACAAAGTTGCCGGTGTTGCGCCAGCCGCCACATGCAGTGATTACCACGTGCGTTGTTGTGTCTGCAGAGGAGGTGCTGGCCTCAGACTCGGCGCTGTGGTGGTCTCCAGACGGATCGAGGGTGGCGTTCGCCCGCTTTGACGACTCCGGGGTGCACAACGCCAGCTACATGCACTACGGCCACCCGGGCAGGTTGGAGGACCAGTACTCGCAGGTCGTCACCCTCCGCTACCCCAAGGTACGTCTGTCCTCTCCTGCTACTTCAGAGGTTTCAATTCAAACTATCGTTTTCGATAGCTGTAGCATTAGGTTGCTCACAGTTATTCCACGAATTATGAGGGGCAGTCAGGTGAAAACGAGACATATGGTAAAAGTAACTTCATTATTTCAAAAGTGTTTATAAGTTTATTCTCCTACAAGACAAGATCGTTAGCCATCACGGAAAAATGTTTGTAGAACCATAAGTTCCCTAGGTTGTTTCGAGTATACTGCAGAAATTCCATTGGGAAGCCCTCACACATGCCTAATACAGTTCCGATCTCTCCTGATGCGATTTCATTATTGTTGACGCCCCAAAGAAAGACATCATATTGAAGCAGACGGCGACGGCGACGACGAATTCGACAATGAAACGAACAATGCAGTTATTGCCCCCACTGCAGCAGAACACCAAATATCACGATTTGTGTATACAGCTATTCATTTGGCTACTCGAACGGCTAACTGAATTAAACGCTGGGCAGTTTCGAACATTTAAAATTTCATATTCGACAAGACACTGTAAACTACAATGAATTTTTCCAAAATTGGAACAATAATTCATTGTGTATAGACGTCGCTGGTGCAGTACATTTACAAGAGTAAAGTTAGAAGAAATCGGATGACGCTGCTTCAGAAAAATTTTACAAGGTCCAGAATATATTAATTTATTTTTCTTGGATGTTTCGTTTAGCACACAATTGAGGTAAGTAAAATGTTTCAATCCCCTCAGTTAAGCATTTATTAATGCAAATATTTTTAACATCACTTTATCCGTGTGCAAAAACTGTTTTATTTTCTTGTCGCCACAAATTATTTCGCCTCAAGTCCTTGATGTGCCCATTCTATGACAGACTAATGCGAAAAAAGAAATACTAAGCGCAATGACGATGCCACAGTAGTTGAGAAAGACATTTGGGTGAGCAGAAAATATTTTTTCTATGAATGATATGAACATTATTTACAAAATAAACAAATAAAATATTAAATTTTGTCTGAGAACTTATTTTCACATGGCATCTCAAATACAATTCCGTGGGCGAGACATGAGTGAGTAGTCACTATACCTTATACTACTGTAGACCAGGTGCGGGCAACCTTTGGCGACCCGTGTGCCTGATTCACACACTTACTGAAGTTTGCGGGCCACCTCGTCAAGTGATGAGACACCAGTAATCTCAGCACCTGAAGTCAAAACTATAGCGTCCCTGACGTTAATAGTCATGGGGTAACGCATCGATACGAATTACAGCCCTTTTCCAACATGCCACACCAACAAGTTGTGCCTCAAAACACACGTCTCCAACAGTACACATGCATTTTATGGTCACCCCATTTCAAATATTTACATTTATTTACCCCTCATGAACATCGTTTCTTTACTAAAGGCGTTTTGCAATAGCTGCCCTAAAAACTTCTCTCTCTCTCTCTCTCTCTCTCTCTCTCTCTCTCTCTCTCACGAATTTCTACCACGGACCAGACTGAAACCAATCACAGGTCAGGCTGATAATAGCCAAACCCTGCTTTATACTACACTAGTTCACTTATATTCAATAGAGGAAATTTTACGTATAGTAGTAGCAGGGTAACACGGGTGCTGATGCGTTTTGTTAGTGTGGGTTGCATATATTCAGGGGCAAACTTGATTATGACCCCCTCGTCTCCCATTAACCTATTGTTCTAATAATTGATCTATGATCCCCTGGGGATAATCAGTTCTTCCAACCTCCTCCTCCTCCCCATCCATCCCCTCTGGGAAATCCCCAACCCTTCTCCCCTCCCTCTACTAACACACACACTTTTGATATCAAATTAATTGACTAGTTAATTAAATGCTTACTTAATTAAATCGAGCAATTAACACATCCTTCTCTGGGAAATCCCCCAGCTGAGCCCTGCAATCCCCCACTCTCCCTCCCATCTGGTGATTGGCAGGAAAAGGACAAAGGACTCAGTCTCTGATCGAGAGGAAGGATCTCATGATACAAAATTGAAGTCAATGTCAATTACATAACAGAGGATATACTGTTAATTTATGAAATTCAGTTTTCAGGGATTGAATGTCTCTATCTGGCGGAAAAAGCTCACCACAAACTACTACAAGTCCTAATTACGTATTTACGCTGCTGCAGATGGCATTTCTGAAGAAGAGAAAGTTGTTGACATCAAGTATCGATTTGTCAGGAATTCATTTCTGAAAGTATTTGTATCGAGTATAGCAATGTATGCAAGTGAAACATGATGATAAACAGTTTAGACTAGAGGAGAATTGAAGCTTTCGGAATGTGGTGCTACAGAAGAATGCTGAAGAGTAGATGGGTAGATCAAAACTAATGAGGAGGTACTGAATAGAATTGGGAAAAGAAATTTGTGGCAGAACCTGACTAGAAGAAGGGATCAGTTGGTAGGTCGTAGAGGAAGACCAAGAGACGAATACAGAAGATTCAGAAGAATAGAGGCTGCTGTACTTACTTGGAGATGAGGAGGCTTGCACAAGACAGCTTAGCATGAAGAGCTGCGCCAAACCAGTCTACAGAGTAAAGTCAACAACAGAAGACTAAAAAATCACAAAACATCCGCTTATAGACTTTAATGTGTAATGACATATACACTGACTGAAATATCAAGTATTACACATTGAAAGAACCAGATCTCATATCCTGGTATTTTCAGGCCTATAAGATGCTTTCATTAAAACTTCATCCTTAAACGAGATAATTTTCAATACGGAAAAATGTCATTCCTACTGATAAACAGTGGTGTCACTGCATGTTGTGTATTCGGTGCGGCCAATGTTAGCAGAAATTTTCAGATGGAGATTTCTACACAGTAAGCCCAGAGGTTTTGTACATCCAGATTTTCGCCAGCTTTAAGAGGAATATCTAATCAGCAGCTTCACGGACATGCAACAATCAATGTTCTGACTGGCACAAACAGTTGGCTACAATACACAGACTGCTCAACGAATGGTGTCGAAACAGGCTCAGGATAACAGCGTGTGTAGGCACGTATCCTTCCAGGACAACACCACGAGGTAATCATACTATTATTCCACTGGATCTGACGAGCGGCAACAGCTGAAATGTAAACAGAGGTTGCAGGCAGAATTAGGGACATTAGAGGTGTCTGCTCCGTAAGATATACCTGATAAACCAGAAAGCGCTCAGTCTATAATTCTATGGGCGCGACGGTTATTTGATGAAAAGTTTCAGTGTGTAGGCAGAATCAAGGTCCGAAGTCCCACGGCAATCAGAAATCTATGAGTAGGAGGTTAGTGGATGGAGGTCATAGCTGTGCGGCGACAGAGAAATTGGGAATTTGGATCTGACAGAAAGCGTGTCCGGATGGGCAAGGTGGTCAAGGCAACTGTTCTAAAGAAGTCCGGAATCCGGTTTCGCGTCCTCGTCCGGCACAAACTTTCAACTCTCGTTGCTGCATTACCGCAATGCCCTGTGCGGCTGGGAGATTCATGTACAAGCAGAATATTACTATGAACCACAAGCAACGAAAAACTGGAAGCTGGCTTAGGATTCTGATTTCCCATATGTTCATTACGACTGACAGCATACTACAGACAGATTTGCATGATGCAGAGCCATAGTCAGCTGGGACTTAGAGGTATTCTGAGGTGCTCAGCGATGAGTCTTACTTCTTTCTGTAGTGGTCATACATATGTCAACGTGTCCCTAGACGACCTAGCAAAAGTGTCAAAACGCGATGCTTATCGAGATCCATACCTCTCTTGTGTATTATTCTGTGGGGAGCGATATGATATGAAAACAGGACTGATTTCGTAATTGTTGAAGGGATGTTGAATGCTCATGTAGACGTGACAAGAATGTTAAATTCTGCTCTCAAGCTTTTCATGACCATGATAACAAATGAAATATTCCAGCAAGACCCTTCACTGCAGGACGTGCCTCATCAGCCTGCTCAGTGCCTTGATTTGTCACTCACAAAGCATGTCTGGAATGCAATGGGACGTATAGTTTCACACTGGCCTCTAGCCAACAATTTTCATGAACTGACATAGTATGAATTTCAGATACGGCAAGCAATTCAT
Source organism: Schistocerca cancellata (assembly GCF_023864275.1). Lineage (NCBI taxonomy): Eukaryota > Metazoa > Arthropoda > Insecta > Orthoptera > Acrididae > Schistocerca > Schistocerca cancellata. The sequence continues at coordinate 53,636,780 of NC_064631.1, forward strand.
CATGATACTATCAGGAGGGTGACTGCTTCCATGCCGCAACGAATAGTAGAAGTGAATTCTTCGTTGCTAGGGTCACATCTCATGCTGATTTTGATCTTGAATGAATGTTTTATCGGTCCAGGCATGATAGCACTAATATGAACAAAAAATCTACGCACCAAAATACACTAATTCAGAGGGTTACAACACGACTTCTATTGATCGTAGAGAAAAGGGGTCAATAGTTTCGGATAGCCCTTGGCCCGCGACTATTTGGATACCTATCGAAACAACGGACATACAGTAGCTATCCAACTGTACAGGTTCAAAATTTAAACATTATTCTCTTCATCCAGCCCAGGGAGATTAAGCAAATCATTTGGTTCTTTTACATTAGGTATGGTCTAGGGTGCAGCTTACGTACCCTATAAAAGCACTATTTGTTCATGGGCCACTGTAGAGAAAACCCCGGAAAACCATGATTTTTGGATACATACAGTGCCAATTGTGGGGATGGCCACATCTATAATTTTTATTCATGGCAGATTTTCGAAATTTTTACCATGTGTTCTTAAGATGATATTTAGAACCTTGAAACTTTATCGTGATCATGATCTGTCACCCAGGTTCAAGGCCCCGTCTCCAGGGTTCTGAGATCACCAAAGGATGTTTGTCAGCATTTTTTCATCAATAAAACTTTGACGCATTGTCTCAATATGAGACGATCGTTGCGTGAAGTTTCCATCAAATGCCACTCTTTTGTCATCGTTCTTCTAACAGGTGTTCATATATTCACAGAGTGGTACTACAGTGACAAAACATGGGCTAAAAAGTGTCTTAATATGCCTGAAAAAAATTTAAAATGACTGCCAGAAATTTTCTAAAACTAGGACAGCAAATTCAGTAAAATATACCGAATAACATTTTTACCGTTTTAGGATAGAAATCATAAGCGGCGCGTTTCTGACGAACTGTGATCGATGAGCAAAGTACCAAGAAAAAATGTAAGGCAAACGATTTTGAATTAACCTTATATTATCTGTACTAATTTGCTGTTGATCTGTGTCAAAGAATGTAAATGTGTTGAAGTACATAAACTTCACTGACGCGCTGATAACCTCGCTATTGAATGCTCTCCATACACCACCAGTAAAATTTTACTGGCCGCAGAAATCGTTTTATAGAAGCAGCGTACCCTGCCTTAACAAGGATAGAAGGCAACTAGGGGAAAATTTTTCCTGTTGGAGCACAAAAAGTATATTTCTGTTTAAAAGACTGACAGCAAAGTGGAGAACAAGCTGCCTCAAACCTCATTCTGCCATCCTAAAAAAGAAAAATAAATAAATAAATAAAATAAAATAAATATTTGGCGTGAACACATTTTAGATTTTGTGTGGTGAAAGAGAGCAGCAGAGACAGTGCCAATGGGAGCAAAAGAAAGAAGAGACAGTAAAAGAATGATTCAAATGGCTCTGGGTACTATGGCACTATGGGACTTATCTTCTGAGGTCATCAGTCCCCTAGACTTTTTTTTTTTTTTCGTCATCAGGCTACTGACTTGTTTGATGCGGCCTGCCACGAATTCCCTTCCTGTGCTAACCTCTTCATCTCAGTGTAGCACTTGCAACTTGCAACCTACGTCCTCAATTATTTGCTTGACGTATTCCAATCTCTGTCTTCGTCTACAGTTTTTGCCCTCTACAGCTCCCTCTAGCACCATGGAAGTCATTCCCTCATGTCTTAGCAGATGTCCTATCATCCTGTCCCTTCCCCTTATCAGTGTTTTCCACATATTCCTTTCCTCTCCGATTCTGCGTAGAACCTCCTCATTCCTTATCTTATCAGTCCACCTCATTTTTTAACATTCGTCTATAGCACCACATCTCAAATGCTTCGATTCTCTTCTGTTCCGGTTTTCCCACAGTCCTTGTTTCACTACCATACAATGCTGTACTCCAGACGTACATCCTCAGAAATGTCTTCCTCAAATTAAGGCCGGTATTTGATATTAGTAGACTTCTCTTGGCCAGAAATGCCTATTTTGCCATAGCGAGTCTGCTTTTGATGTCCTCCTTGCTCCGTCCGTCATTGGTTATTTTACTGCCTAGGTAGCAGAATTCCTTAACTTCACTGACTTCGTGACCATCAATCCTGATGTTAAGTTTCTCGCTGTTCTCATTTCTACTACTTCTCACTACCTTCGTCTTTCTCCGATTTACTTTCAAACCATACTGTGTACTCATTAGACTGTTCATTCCGTTCAGCAGATCATTTAATTCTTCTTCACTTTCACTCAGGATAGCAATGTCATCACCGAATCGTATCATTGATATCCTTTCACCTTATATTTTAATTCCACTCCTGAACCTTTCTTTTATTTCCATCATTGCTTCCTCGATGTACAGATTGAAGAGTAGGGGCGAAAGGCTACAGCCTTGTCTTACACCCTTCTTAATACGAGCACTTCGTTCTTGATCGTCCATTCTTATTATTCCCTCTTGGTTGTTGTACATATTGTACATGACCCGTCTCTCCCTATAGCTTACCCCTACTTTTATCAGAATCTCGAACAGCTTGCACTATTTTATATTGTCGAACGCTTTTTCCAGGTCGACAAATCCTATGAAAGAGTCTTGATTTTTCTTTAGCCTTGCTTCCATTATTAGCCGTAACGTCAGAATTGCCTCTCTCGTCCCATTACTTTTCCTAAAGCCAAACTGATCGTCACCTAGCACATTCTCAATTTTCTTTTCCATTCTTCTGTATATTATTCTTGTAAGCAGCTTCGATGCATGAGCTGTTAAGCTGATTGTGCGATAATTCTCGCACTTGTCAGCCCTTGCCATCTTCGGAATTGTGTGGATGATGCTTTTCCGAAAGTCAGATGGTATATCGCCAGACTCATATATTCTACACACCAACGTGAATAGTCGTTTTGTTGCCAATTCCCCCAATGATTTTAGAAATTCTGATGGAATGTTATCTATCCCTTCTGCCTTATTTGACCGTAAGTCCTCCAAAGCTCTTTCAAATTCCGATTCTAATACTGGATCCCCTATCTCTTCTAAATCGACTCCTGTTTCTTCTTCTCTCACATCAGACAAATCTTCACCCTCATAGAGGCTTTCAATGTATTCTTTCCACCTATCTGCTCTCTCCTCTGCATTTAACAGTGGAATTCCCGTTGCACTCTTAATGTTACCACCGTTGCTTTTAATGTCACCAAAGGTTGTTTTGACTTTCCTGTATGCCGAGTCTGTCCTTCCGACAATTATATCTTTTTCGATGTCTTCACATTTTTCCTGCAGCCATTTCGTCTTAGCTTCCCTGCACTTCCTATTTATTTCATTCCTCAGCGACTTGTATTTCTGTATTGCTGATTTTCCCGGAACATGTTTGTACTTCCTCCTTTCATCAATCAACTGAAGTATTTCTTGTTACCCATGGTTTCTTCGCAGCTACCTTCTTTGTACCTATGTTTTCCATCCCAACTTCTGTGATGGCCCTTTTTAGATATGCCCATTCCTCTTCTACTGCGCTATTCCTTATTGCTGTATCTATAGCTTTAGAGAACTTCAAACGTATCTCGTCATTCCTTAGTACTTCCGTATCCCACTTCTTTGCGTATTGATTCTTCCTGACTAATCTCTTGAACTTCAGCCTACTCTTCATCACCACTATATTGTGATCTGAGTCTATATCTGCTCCTGGGTACGCCTTACAATCCAGTATCTGATTTCGGAATCTCTGTCTGACCATGATGCAATCTAATTGAAATCTTCCCGTATCTCCCGGCCTTTTCCAAGTATACCCCCTCCTGTTGTGATTCTTGAACAGGGTATTCGCTATTACTAGCTGAAACTTGTTACAGAATTCAATTAGTCTTTCTCCTCTTTCATTGCTTGTCCCAAGCCCATACTCTCCTGTAACCTTTCCTTCTACTCCTTCCCCTACAACTGCATTCCAGTCTCTCATGACTATTAGATTTTCGTCCCCCTTTACATACTGCATTACCCTTTCAATATCCTCATACACTTTCTCTATCTATTCATCCTTAGCTTGTGACGTCGGCATGTATACCTGAACTATCGTTGTCGGTGTTGGTCTGCTGTCGATTCTGATTAGAACAACCCGGTCACTGAACTGTTCACAGTAACACACCCTCTGCCCTACCTTCCTATTCATAACGAATCCTACACCTGTTATACCATTTTCTGCTGCTGTTGAAATTACCTGGTACTCATCTGGCCAGAAATCCTTGTCTTCCTTCCACTTCACTTCACTGACCCCTACTATATCTAGATTGAGCCTTTGCATTTCCCTTTTCAGATTTTCTAGTTTCCCTACCACGTTCAAGCTTCTGACATTCCACGCCTGGGGCCGTTAACACCGACATTCGACTGTTGAGGACAGGAAACATATAGCCTGGTGCGACGAGTCTCGTTTCAAATTGTATGGAGCGGATGGACATGTACGGGTATAGAGACAACCTCAAGAATCCATGGACTCTGCACGTCTGCAGGTGACTGTTCAAGCTGGTGGAGGCTCTGCAATGGTGTGAGGCGTGTGCAGCTGGAGTGATATGGGACCATGATCCGTCTAGATAAGACTCTGACAGGTGACATGTTCGTAAGCATCCTGTCTGATCACCTGCATTGATTCATGTCCGTTGTGCATTCCGACGGACTTGGGTGATGCCAGCAGGACAATGCGACTCCCCACATGTCCAGAATTGCTACAAAGTGGCTCCGGGAACACTCTTCTGAGTTTAAACATTTCCACTGGCCACCAAACTCCACAGACGTGAACATTATTCAGCATTGCTAGGATGCCTGTTCAGTAGAGATCTCCACCCAATCGTACTCTTTCAGATTTATGGGCAGCCCTACAGGATTCATGGTATCAATTCCCTGGGGCAATTCTTTAGACATTAGTTGAGTCCATGCCTAGTCGTGCTGCGGCACTTCTGCCTGCTCACGGGGGGCCTACACGGTATTACGCAGGAGTGCCAGTTTCTTTGTCTCTTCAGCGTATTTACCTGTTCTTCTGGACGTGTCTGAGATATATTCATAAAGGTGTAGTGTGTGTTTAATTTTTCTATTGTAATGCCAACTGTTGGTTTATGAATTAACCCTTTAGTGACCAAATTATTTCCGGAAGTTGTAGACTTTTTATGAACATTTTATTGGGCTAAGAAACTGTTCATGAAATCATAGTTTAAATCTTGAAAGTGAGAGTTTAGCCTACGAGTATAAAAAAAATTAGTGAGAACTATTGTTCCCACCGAACTCTGGAGTAACTTCACTTACTAATTTAAAAAAATATATTTCCTTCATTTTTTAGTACAAAAACATGTTAAACATTACATTTATATTTGTATTAGTTCATACTGTCCTTTGAGTTCACTAAGGTGATGTACTATGGAACTTAAAGAAGCATGGTGCTACACACAAAGGTACACGACAGTTGCTACACATTATCTTTGTTCTTTTTTCTTTGTTCTTGGTGCTACATTGGCGGCATCTTCTGTTTGTTGTACCTTTTGTAGGGAAATGAGTTCCAACTTTCTTCAGACAAACTTCATCTGGTACTCGAGACACAACTCTTTTTGGTGTTTGAAAATGAACAGGCCTTCCTCTTCTCTTACGACTTGAGAAGTCAGAGATAAGCTGCCTTGCCAAGAACGATCTAAATGTTAGCTGGTCTGCTTCTGTCTTCTGTAGCTTCCAAATAACGTAGGAATTGACAACTGCCAAATCCACAAGAAAGAAAAACAGTTTGTGCCACCACTTCCATGAATGACGGCCTACAGCATACCGTTCACACAGCTGATCACAACTATCCACGCCTCCCATTATTTTATTACACTCTGCCACGGCCAATGGGCAGAATACTTCACTTCTGCTTCCACTAACTCACCTTGTAATATTTATGTAATTTTCAGTCAAATCCAGCAAATATACACGAATACTGTCTCCCTCATAAATATAAAAGTAGATAAATACAACACAAGTCACTTCACACGCAAAGGGAAAGTACACTATCCAAAATACGGTGTAGCGGTCGAAACAGTGGCTAGTTTTCACGCGGGAACTGCGCTTCTGCATTGATTGACTCACAAGGTAGAAATACAACAGCTTTCACCTAACTGTTAACAATCCACACATAGTTAGCACACTCTAACAGAGATGGTAGCACAAGTTATAAGTGGGAAGATGGATTACCACTGAACTTACAGCGAAAACAAGTAAGTTGGAACTATAGTTCCCACTGGTCACTAAAGGGTTAAATATATTCGCCAATGTCGCTGAGATTTCGCAAAAATATGGCACGGTAACGAATTTTTTATCCTTTCCTATATTTCTGTTTTCCAGCTGTGGACAAAGCAATTCACCATACTTAACTATTTCCACTGTGTACTGCTACTTTAAGAGCCAACTGCCAAACGATGAATGCTTGCTTGACTCTCTATGCTCGTAGCTGTGAATAACATCACTCACATTTGCGTGTTGTACAATCACGAGAAATTTTTGCTGTTTTGTTGTGATGCCTTCGCTGCAAGTTGGTACTAGTGTTACAGGCTGGCACGACAAACCCGACGGTCCAGCTGAAAGTGGCCGTGGTCGACGGTGGGACGACCAGGGCGAGAGCGCGCAGTGGCAAGGGAAACCGCACCAGTGCGCAGGCGCGGGTTCGGGCGGGCACCATCATGGTACTACCAGCTCCCACCGACGTCGTATCAGAGTGAGTCACGCTTCTTCCTCGCCATGACTCCTCTTCCATTTACAGGGTATCCAATAAAGGACTCCCTGATTTTTTAAAATTAAATTAACAGCACCGCAGCCCAAACAGTGACTGTATGAGAGGGCAGAGGGTCCGCCTCACGCAAATGGGATTTTCGTAACTCAAGAATTGCCAGTTTTTTGCCGGCCGGAGTGCCCGAGCGGTTCTCGGCGCTACAGTCTGGAACCGCGCGACCGCTACGGTCGCAGGTTCGAATCCTGCCTCGGGCATGGATGTGTGTGATGTCCTTAGGTTAATTAGGTTTAAGTAGTTATAAGTTCTAGGGGACTGAGGACCTACATCTATATCTACATTTATACTCCGCAAGCCAACCAACGGTGTGTGGCGGAGGGCACTTTACGTGCCACTGTCATTACCTCCCTTTTCTGTTCCGGTCGCGTATGGTTCGCGGGAAGAACGACTGTCGGAAAGCCTCCGTGCGCGCTCGAATCTCTCTAATTTTACTTTCGTTATCTCCTCGGGAAGTATAAGTAGGGGGAAGCAATATATTCGATACCTCATCCAGAAAAGCACCCTCTCGAAACCTAGCGAGCAAGCTACACCGCTATGCAGAGCGCCTCTCTTGCAGAGTCTGCCACTTGAGTTTGCTAAACATCTCCGTAACGCTATCACGGTTACCAAATAACCCTGTGACGAAACGCACCGCTCTTCTTTGGATCTTCTCTATCTCCTCCGTCAACCCGATCTGGTACGGATTCCACACTGATGAGCAATACTCAAGTATAGGTCGAACGAGTGTTTTGTAAGCCACCTCCTTTGTTGATGGACTACATTTTCTAAGGACTCTCCCAATGAATCTCAACCTGGTACCCGCCTTACCAAAAATTAATTTTATATGATCATTCCACTTCAAATCGTTCCGTACGCATACTCCCAGATATGTTACAGAAGTAACTGCTACCAGTGTTTGTTCCGCTATCATATAAGCATACAATAAAGGATCCTTCTTTCTATGTATTCGCAATGCATTACATTTGTCTATGTTAAGGGTCAGTTGCCACTCCCTGCACCAAGTGCCTATCTGCTGCAGATCTTCCTGCATTTCGCTACAATTTTCTAATGCTGCAACTTCTCTGTATACTACAGCATCATCCGCGAAAAGCCGCATGGAACTTCCGACACTGTCTACTAGGTCGTTTATATATATTGTGAAAAGCAATGGTCCCATAACACTCCCCTATGGCACGCCAGAGGCTACTTTAACGTCTGTAGACGTCTCTCCATTGGTAACAACTTGCTGTATTCTGTTTGCTAAAAACTCTTCAATCCAGCCACACAGCTGGTCTTATATTCCGTAGGTTCTTACTTTGTTTATCAGGCGACAGTGCGAAACTGTATCGAAGGCCTTGCGGAAGTTAAAGAAAATGGCATCTACCTGGGAGCTTGTATCTAATAATTTCTGGGTCTCGTGAACAAATAAAGCGAGTTGGGTCTCACACAATCGCTGTTTCCGCAATCCATGTTGACTCCTACAGAGTAGATTCTGGGTTTCCAAAAACGACATGATACGCGAGCAAACAACATGTTCTAAAATTCTACAACAGATCGACGTCAGAGATATAGTTTTGCGCATCTGCTCGACGGCCCTTCTTGAAGACTGGGACTACCTGTGCTCTTTTCCAATCATTTGGAACCTTCCGTTCCTCTAGGGACTTGCGGTACACGGCTGTTAGAAGGGGGGCAAGTTCTTTCGCGTACTCTGTGTAGAATCGAAATGGTATCCCGTCAGGTCCAGTGGACTTTCCTCTGTTGAGTGATTCCAGTTGCTTTTCTATTCCTTGGACACTTATTTCGATGTCAGCCATTTTTTCGTTCGTGCGAGGATTTAGAGAAGGAACTGCAGTGCGGTCTTCCTCTGTGAAACGGCTTTGGAAAAAGAAGTTAAGTCCCATAGTGCTCAGAGACATTTGAACAATTGCCAGTTTTGTTTATTCAATAATCTCTTCAGTTGGAAGTGTGCTCCATCTGTGAACCAGATACAAACAAAATCGAATGCTTCATTACCAAGAATTGTGAAAATCTGGCTCGCCAAGTCACATCTTAGGTGCGGTCCACACTAAGTCGATACACGACGCGATTAGACACGTTACAATGAAGGTCGCGCGATTCGACGCTCACACGACAAGCAACGAGAGAACACGAATCACGTTTCAGTTTCAGTCGCAATCATAAGCTCTTTTGAAGATGACGTTACTGTACTTTACCATTATTTAAACCTTACAAATTGGAAACGAAGAGGAAGTATTAGGTGTACCTGTACGATGCTGTAAATGTCATAGTTCGGCTCTGATTTATCGTTAGCTCTCTCAGCACTAACACAATTCCTACGAATTCAACAGGATGAGTCCAGTTTCCACTTTTTCCATCAACTAGTGTCCGCTATGATGAAGTCCTCCCGGGTTACCAGCAGAGTTAAGGCATCGTTCTGCGGCAACGTTTCGACAAGTTTCCTGCTCGTTATCTTCAGATGACAACTTCGCCTGGAGTTGAAGAGTAGGAAACTCGTCGAAACGTTGCCGCAGAACGACTCGGCTGACAACCCGAGAGGGCTCCATCATCTAAATTCGCCGACAAAGCCTGTATTCTCCTTTAGTACCAGCTGCTCTTAAAAAGCAAGTTAGAAACTGTTGATTCGATACTTCTCCTGCTGAGAATCTTCTCGTTACAATAAGGTAATTTGGTGGAATTGTTAGAATGACGATAAAAAATCTGCCATGAAAAGTTTTTATTTAGGCTGTCTAGTACGGTACTTTCGTCAGTGTAGTACATCTGTAGATTAAGAAACCTAGGGTAGTATTTCTACAACTGTTAAATTTCGCAAATAGTATACGATTCAGCTTGAGCGATGTTTAGAAAAACGTTGCCGGATTTGAAGTGACATTAGTCACCATCAGTGGTGTAACAGAGGGTATGAAGTCTGCGTAGGGCTAGAAAATGTGTCAAAGATGATAAACGACCCGGTGAGTGCTGCTCGCCTTCGTCCTGGTTGTCACTCGGGAGTAATAAGAATTACACTTTCAAATATCTTTTACGTCTGTTACAGTTTGCTGAAATCGGGGAACAATAACAGCAGATAAAATTTGTAACTGATGATGAACTATAGTTTCAAATACTGAAATTTACTCCCGAACTTAAAACTTGGCTATAATAGGTACCAATGAACGACCCACAGCGGCATATGAAAATTTGTGCGTGACTGCGACTCATCGCGAAACTGAACACTGTGCATTGTTGCCATAATGCGGTATTCCAACCTGTGATATTTCAGTACCAGAAACGTATGCTGTTCTATAACGTACATCATTTCAGCGCTTGAGCTCCTTCCACGTTTCGGTGGTCGAACTGATCGTCCAGTTCTTCGGGGTACTATTGATTGACATTACGTTTTGCGATTACAGCGCCATCTGTTGGCAGCTTTCGTAACTACTACTTCCGAACTTTCGTATAAAATTCTTATAGCTTTCACAATAACCGCACCATTCGTTACATTCTTCTGTCGATCTTTGTTTTCATATTATTTCGTGTTAAAATCAGTAAGTCCTTTGTTGGACACCCTTCACAAGTGAAAAACTCACTCCTAGCTGGACAGTGGCCACATAGCCTTCCCAAGGTTTGCTATAGCAGTTTGAACTGTTGCGGTGGCTCGTGGCAAGGCCTCGGTGTTCTGCTACCAACCCCGTTCCCCTCCGCATCTATCACCGGTCTCTGTACTGAGAAAAACACAACGGTATCAGCATATGACACACTGTTGACATGAAACTCCAGATAAAGATTTAGTCAGTTCCAGGAGACATCACGCTAACACCTTTTAACATGGCCTATAGCATGGCCTTAGTACATGTCCACAAGCTTCTTCCGCTAAAATCAGCTGACTCCTCTCACTGGTGATTAGATCAGATAGATTTATCAAATAGGGGTTGTTGTTTCCCCCATTTCTCTCGGCCTTTCAGATGGGCAGATCTATTTTCTATGGGAGTAAGTTCATGTGACTTAGCGGTCAAGTGGAGGTGCTATTGGGTGGACAGTGTCCATCAAACGAGAAACGTAGGTGGGCAGCATGCATGTTGACATCTTGGAAACGACGGTGTCTACAGCAGACTCATCTCAAAGCTGTCGATTAAAGACAAACATTTGGTCACCGAGAAGGGTGAAATACTGGTCCATGTTCACGATACTCTAAAAGCGTGGGCCTAAATCATGGTACGAGAACCACCTCTAATACATCAGAGCAACTTATTTGGTCTAAACCACACCCTCCATACAAACACTTAATTGGGCCATTTGTATGCTCCACGCCCTTTATTATTTGAAAAGACAAAATCATGACGCGTTAGGTCAGACTACTCGCTTCCAGTCAGCTTCTTTGCAGTTTCACTGGTGGTTGTCCTACTCAAGACGTGCAATAGTGCGCCGCTCTGAGGAATGGCCTATTGCAACCTTGCAATGTTCATTGCAAGTAGTTTGCACTGTGTCACTTTGATGAGCAAGAATAATTAAGTACGTTTAATTAGACTGTCACTTTTTGGTAGACGTTTGATGTACCTATTAACGTTACTCTACAGTTGTCTAGTCCCTGTTCGCTATCGTACCTGAATATATGTTCTACAGTTCCCGAGAGATACTGTACAAATAGTTTTACCGTAGCTAACTTAATATTTTATAGCATAGATTACTTAGTTCTTAATGGAATGCTCATACGTACACGTGAATTTCAAGTAATAGTACTCGGAAGTAATAACTATTAAGTATTTGGTTACGCAAATGCGGTAAAGCTAAACATCTTTTAACAATATTGTTTCTAGCCTATTGGACTTCATTTCATAGTGTGCCTTTAAAGTTTATTGCACCGCGCGAATGATATGTCGCAGACTTGTACCAATGTATTACAGAAAAATCTATTCACACTAATGCTATTCAAAATTAATATGGGAATTGGTGTTAAGAATAAAACCTTGCACTCACCGCCGCGCGGTCTAAGGCGCTGCAGTCATGGACTGTGCGGCTGGTCCCGGCGGAGGTTCGAGTCCTCCCTCGGGCATGTGTGTGTGTGTTTGTCCTTAGGATAATTTAGGTTAAGTAGTGTGTCAGCTTAGGGACTGATGACCTTAGCAGTTTAAGTTCCATAAGATTTCACACACATTTGAACTTTTTTTGATCTTACCAATGTCACGCCAACTTCAGTAGCAAAAATTACTTATGTAAAACCGTTTATTAATAAAAATTGTGTACAGCGAAAAGCATGCTTTTCTGTTTTGTAAGTTTATCACAGAATTGCGGAGGTCATCGGCCCCTGCGCACGCGCACGCGCACGCGCACGCGCAAAATACACTCCTGGAAATTGAAATAAGAACACCGTGAATTCATTGTCCCAGGAAGGGGAAACTTTATTGACACATTCCTGGGGTCAGATACATCACATGATCACACTGACAGAACCACAGGCACATAGACACAGGCAACAGAGCATGCACAATGTCGGCACTAGTACAGTGTATATCCACCTTCCGCAGCAATGCAGGCTGCTATTCTCCCATGGAGACGATCGTAGAGATGCTGGATGTAGTCCTGTGGAACGGCTTGCCATGCCATTTCCACCTGGCGCCTCAGTTGGACCAGCGTTCGTGCTGGACGTGCAGACCGCGTGAGACGACGCTTCATCCAGTCCCAAACATGCTCAATGGGGGACAGATCCGGAGATCTTGCTGGCCAGGGTAGTTGACTTACACCTTCTAGAGCACGTTGGGTGGCACGGGATACATGCGGACGTGCATTGTCCTGTTGGAACAGCAAGTTCCCTTGCCAGTCTAGGAATGGTAGAACGATGGGTTCGATGACGGTTTGGATGTACCGTGCACTATTCAGTGTCCCCTCGACGATCACCAGTGGTGTACGGCCAGTGTAGGAGATCACTCCCCACACCATGATGCCGGGTGTTGGCCCTGTGTGCCTCGGTCGTATGCAGTCCTGATTGTGGCGCTCACCTGCACGGCGCCAAACACGCATACGACCATCATTGGCACCAAGGCAGAAGCGACTCTCATCGCTGAAGACGACACGTCTCCATTCGTCCCTCCATTCACGCCTGTCGCGACACCACTGGAGGCGGGCTGCACGATGTTGGGGCGTGAGCGGAAGACGGCCTAACGGTGTGCGGGACCGTAGCCCAGCTTCATGGAGACGGTTGCGAATGGTCCTCGCCGATACCCCAGGAGCAACAGTGTCCCTAATTTGCTGGGAAGTGGCGGTGCGGTCCCCTACGGCACTGCGTAGGATCCTACGGTCTTGGTGTGCATCCGTGCGTTGCTGCGGTCCGGTCCCAGGTCGACGGGCACGTGCACCTTCCGCCGACCACTGGCGACAACATCGATGTACTGTGGAGACCTCACGCCCCACGTGTTGAGCAATTCGGCGGTACATCCATCCGGCCTCCCGCATGCCCACTATACGCCCTCGCTCAAAGTCCGTCAACTGCACATACGGTTCACGTCCACGCTGTCGCGGCATGCTACCAGTGTTAAAGACTGCGATGGAGCTCCGTATGCCACGGCAAACTGGCTGACACTGGCGGCGGCGGTGCACAAATGCTGCGCAGCTAGCGCCATTCGACGGCCAACACCGCGGTTCCTGGTGTGTCCACTGTGCCGTGCGTGTGATCATTGCTTGTACAGCCCTCTCGCAGTGTCCGGAGCAAGTATGGTGGGTCTGACACACCGGTGTCAATGTGTTCTTTTTTCCATTTCCAGGAGTGTATCATTCATCTTTCACATCTGTCATCTTTTTAAAAATAAAAGTATTCCAAGAAAAATCTTTCGTTCTACAGTTTAGTCAGATGCTAAAGTCGATCATAATGTGAGTGGGAGGACAGCAAATGGCAACGAGGGAGGTAGCGGCACAAGCTAATGTCTGATTGCACTCAGGGGTAATGGTCTAAGAAAGGTCGGGAACTACTGAACTAGGTTGTTACCTGGCTATCGAAACAGTAACTAAGCTCACCAGACAAAAAATTAGTGACTCCTAAGGAAATCATAACAAGAATCATTTCATAACGCGTAATCTGAACCGTAGACTTGATAAACGTTTCGGTTCGATAAGTCAACACGGTTGTGCAGGTGTGTCGCACCAAATTGCGGGGACACTGAGCTGTTGTTTTACCTGCTGTTCCAACATGTCTCACAGATTTGTTATGGCCTTAAAGTCAAGGGATTATGAAGATCAGTCGAGATGTAACAGGCGGCGGAGTGTTCAGAACACCATCACATATTCTTTTAGCTCGGTGAACTGTTCTGTCATTACCTTGAAAAAACCGGGGTGTCAATAGTACACTCATCATGCAGATGTTGGTTGAACTGCAGCGCCTGATCATTAGCGATGTTCATTTAAACGTAATGGTTCATGTTAGTGGTCCTATGCGGCTGGCCCCGGCGGAGGTTCGAGTCCTCCCTCGGGCATAGGTGTGTGTGTTTGTCCTTAGGGTAATGTAGGTTAATTAGTGTGTAGCCTTAGGGACTGATGACCTTAGCAGTTAAGTCCCATAAGATGTCACACACATTTGGCCATTTTGTTAGTGGTCACCTCTCTTAGTAGACCCAATTCATGACAGGAAAAACGCCCCAAAACATCATAGACCCATCTCTGGCTTGAATCTGATCTTCCATACGTTCAGCATGAAATGGTTCATTTGACCTACGGTGCATTGTGACTTCATTTGAATATAGGCCCAAACGTGAATCGGTCAGCAACAGTACATTGTGCCAATCAGCTGCTGTCTATGTTAGATGATTGCTTCCACAGTGCCGTCCCGCAGCTTTATGTGCCCGTGTGAACAAAGGCCTCTTTCGAGGTGGCTGACTCCAATAAAGTTCATTGCGTGCGATTTCCGCCACAATGTTCCCTCACTAACAGGTGGGGATGGACCTTCATTCATTCCTGCACTAATTTCTATTGGACTTGGATGCGATTTTGTTTCACAAGCCGTAAAACGCGCTTCCGGTAGCTCTGCCAGGATCTTTCTCCGACCACGTGGCCACGTGCGTTACGCCACTGCTTGGAGACGCGTCGAATAGTCTTCCACAAAACACCAAAAACTCCGTCAACTTCACACAGTGTACGCCCTCGGGCCTGGCCAAACACGATTGCCTCTTTCGCCACTCTGTTACGTCCTTACATTTACCCATGTTTACGTAAATGTCCGCTTGAATCATACATGTAAATGTCTCACTGTTCGCTACTGCGTTGACCTCACGTAGAGCCAATTGCTCGTGCGGTTGAGCACGTGACTCGATCGCTCTGCCATCTGCAAAGGCTTAACGATTCATCTACGCGTGCGCACTGGGGCGACTAACTTTTTGTTCGATGAGCTTCTTTTGTAAGCTACTTAAATAAACGTCTGATGACGAGACAGCTCGTACACGAAACCAGCAGACTCTCTTTACTAAACAAAAAAGAGAAATTTTAAATACGGTTTTAAATCGCTAAAGAAAATAAAGTGTAATAATTTGGAGAAAAAAGGAACATGCAAATAATTGTTACGGAAGTGGCTACATGGTGAAATAGGTGACATATCTACTACAGTCAAAATACGTTACTTCACACAAAGGAGGCACATTTTCCTCTGCAGGAGATTCGAATTGCTAAACTCATAAACTTCAAAAATAAAGATTATAGTATTTCACTGTTTAAAATAATTTTGAATTCTAAACCTTAAATTAAAATTATTTGCAACGCTGAAATACTAACAGAAAATCATGAAAAAGTAGATAAAACATAGTTTTAATTGGTCATTATTAGTGTGTTCAAATATTTTTCCTGTTGTTGTAATAACACTTTCATCCTAATCACATATGTTTTACATGTCCGTGATTGTTATATGAACAGACTTACTGAGAGATTATTGTAATGCAGACACTTTTGCACGAAAAAGAAAACTGGCACAGTTTTGAAATACATTAGTTTTGTTAATTGGCAGACTACAAATTCATCAAGGATACTCCGTTCCATTACAAAAGAAGCGACGTCGTTCCTAGTCGAGATAAGTTACTGAGGTTTATGACATTATCGAGGAGATAGGATTTAACATGAATAGCGTTATTCTTCAATTTTCTCAGTGAAATTTACTGGATATGCATTACAAAAGTTCTAAGTTAACCTGATGTGAACAGTCTTACAGTCAGTCGATGCTGTTGCGACAACGTTGTCAGCATCTGCGACAATGGTCCATTAGTTCAAGTCATTACGAAAACATCGTTGATACTTAACGAGTACCACTGGTTAAAAATACTGCTGGATAATGTTTTAATTGTAGAAAATATCCCTTTTGTTCTAATGCTATTCAGATACATCTATTATAATACTAAAATATTATGATGTATCATTTTGTCGGTGGAGTTCGGTTTCAGCTCTTACAGAATTAGGCTGTAATTGTTTTGTCTTTGCACTCGTATTTCGCCAAACTGCCATCGTGACCTCCACAAACTACATTTCATATCATTTCTTGTCTTTGCAGGGACCACATCCTTTACGCTGTCACCTGGGCGAGCTCTGACACACTGCTGGCTTCGTGGGCGAACCGTGTGGGCAACGTAGTGCAGTTCGTAAGCTACAACACAAGCTCTGGCGTCATACATAGGGTACGTATTCTCTCTCTCTCTCTCTCTCTCTCTCTCTCTCTCTCTCTCTCTCTGTGTGTGTGTGTGTGTGTGTGTGTGTGTGTGTGTGTGTGTGTGTGACCTTCTGAGCCTTGCAGCCAGAGGTGTATTTCGTTCAGAAAGTGAAGCGTCCACTTCTTACACTAAAACAAAAGTGCTAATACGGGGACCTGGACCCAGGAAATGACGATTTCGTGTTCGGGTTTTTCGTGTACGAACGAAGTAAAGACTTTCCGCTTTAAAATGATGAATTTCCTATTTAGCTTCATTCTATGTATTTCTAAATTATTTTCTAAAAATTTCTGAGACATGTTCGTCACAGCATGTACACTGAAACAATCTGTCACTGAAACTTTTACGTTATTCCACAGATAATAATTCTGTCGAACCAGTTTTCGTATTTGGCTAACATTTTACAACAGTCAACTGTTAAGTTACCTACGGTAATTTACAAGAATAACGTAATTCTTTGTCGTCTGCTTTGTAAATTACATTCTTGGTCCAATGCAAACACAACGCTATACAGCGATTTTATTTTTCTTAAACAAAACCAACACAGCTGTCACGTAATGCTTTATTAGCACAACCTGTTTCGCAACACTAAGGTTGCATTACGTAATCAAATCTTTAACAGTGAAACATAGAAATTATTGGACGCCCCCATCAGTCTTCGTATTGTACCGAAACTTTCTTAAAAGAGTGGTTGTCGAAATAAGAGTCGAAATAAGAGGTAGACGCCCATGTTAAATATCTGACCAAAACTTTGGATACCGTTCCTTTTAAGGACTTTTACAACAACATGACAGATATTGGGGCGTCCAATAGTCTCTACGTTTCGCCGTAAATGATTTGATTACGTACCTGATGATGCAACTTACGGAACCGGTTGTACTAATAAAGTGTTATTCAATAGGTTTTGCGGTACATGCAAGGAAGGTACATACATAACCGAATAATAATAGACTCACAAGCTACGACGTGGTTGAGAATAGAACAGTGATCCAGAAAATGTAGAATAAATTTATTTCCTTCTATGATCACAAACTTGTTAGATCCTCAGACTACCGGTTTCCGTTAGCAATGATTATCTTCTGATCTGTAGCAAAATAAGGGAAACCACTTTTACAACCAGTAGATCGTCTAAAGCTTAAAGCAGTAAAATAGGCCATAATAAAAAGTATTACTGACGTGTGAACATAATGCACATTAAATATGACGAGTCACACCTGCTTTCACCTGCTTTAAAAATGTGTTCTAATATATTGGACCCACAATGGCATCGACGCTCCATTATATTAGGACATGTTTTTAAAACAGGCACGCCTCGTCATACCTAAAATGCATGTCGGTAATACTTCTTATTGTGGCCTATTTTATTGTTTTAAGCTGTAGAGAATTTACCAGTTATAAAAGTGTTTTTCCCATGTCTTTCTGCAGATCTGAAGATGTCATTGCTGACCCAAATAGGTAGTCTGCGGACACAAAAAGATCTAAAGACGACATTACGTGCTAATGCGGACGGCGGTGGTACGGTCAGATACACGAACGATGGCGGACCGCGCAGCTCGTGCTACGGTTAGGGATAGCAGCGCTGCCGGTTCCAAGTGATAGTTCCGGTAAACGCATGGATGGACATGAAGAAAGCGTGTATCCTGCAAATTACGTCTCTCGCTCGCTAAAATGTATAAGGGTCAGTCAAATCAAAACGAGACATAGAGACAAAAAGGAAGTAAAGTTAAGTGTTAATACATTTATCCCGATGTAACACAAGGTGGCCAGTGCCTTCGTGGAAAGATTTCTGCGGTTGCCTACGAAACCATGATTGCGCCCAGGCTTGCGCCTCTTCGTCCGAAGCAAATAGACGGCCACAATACCTTGTTTCACACTTCCTAAAATATGGAAATCCCATGAGGAGAGATAGGGACTGTATGGAAACTGTGTAATGGTTTGCCAGCGAAAATTCCGCAGCGAAACAACGTTGGCAACGTGAGGGTGAGCATTATTCTGTAACAGTATGATGGCGTCCGTCAACATTCCGAGCGTTTGAACAAGATGGCGCACTTCAGTTTTTGCAAAGTGTCTAGATACTGCTGTGCGTTAATTGGAGCGCCGTGTTCCAGAAAGTCATTGAGAAATGGGCCCTCGCAGCCAAAGAGAAAAATTACTTCCCCAGAGTTGGCGTACCTATTTTTTCGACTACGTTGAAGTTTCGGTGGGCAGCCCATACACATCCTCCAAACAGTCCCAACCCTCCCCCAACCCCCTTCACACGCGATTAACACATTTTTGGAGCCCTGAAGAAAGGCATTAGTGGCCACCTACACTCCTGGAAATGGAAAAAAGAACACATTGACACCGGTGTGTCAGACCCACCATACTTGCTCCGGACACTGCGAGAGGGCTGTACAAGCAATGATCACACGCACGGCACAGCGGACACACCAGGAACCGCGGTGTTGGCCGTCGAATGGCGTTAGCTGCGCAGCATTTGTGCACCGCCGCCGTCAGTGTCAGCCAGTTTGCCGTGGCATACGGAGCTCCATCGCAGTCTTTAACACTGGTAGCGTGCCGCGACAGCGTGGACGTGAACCGTATGTGCAGTTGACGGACTTTGAGCGAGGGCGTATAGTGGGCATGCGGGAGGCCGGGTGGACGTACCGTCGAATTGCTCAACACGTGGGGCGTGAGGTCTCCACAGTACATCGATGTTGTCGCCAGTGGTCGGCGGAAGGTGCACGTGCCCGTCGACCTGGGACCGGACCGCAGTGACGCACGAATGCACGCCAAGACCGTAGGATCCTACGCAGTGCCGTAGGGGACCGCACCGCCACTTCCCAGCAAATTAGGGACACTGTTGCTCCTGGGGTATCGGCGAGGACCATTCGCAACCGTCTCCATGAAGCTGGGCTACGGTCCCGCACACCGTTAGGCCGTCTTCCGCTCACGCCCCAACATCGTGCAGCCCGCCTCCAGTGGTGTCGCGACAGGCGTGAATGGAGGGACGAATGGAGACGTGTCGTCTTCAGCGATGAGAGTCGCTTCTGCCTTGGTGCCAATGATGGTCGTATGCGTGTTTGGCGCCGTGCAAGTGAGCGCCACAATCAGGACTGCATACGACCGAGGCACACAGGGCCAACACCCGGCATCATGGTGTGGGGAGCGATCTCCTACACTGGCCGTACACCACTGGTGATCGTCGAGGGGACACTGAATAGTGCACGGTACATCCAAACCGTCATCGAACCCATCGTTCTACCATTCCTAGACCGGCAAGGGAACTTGCTTTTCCAACAGGACAATGCACGTCCGCATGTATCCCGTGCCACCCAACGTGCTCTAGAAGGTGTAAGTCAACTACCCTGGCCAGCAAGATCTCCGGATCTGTCCCCCATTGAGCATGTTTGGGACTGGATGAAGCGTCGTCTCACGCGGTCTGCACGTCCAGCACGAACGCTGGTCCAACTGAGGCGCCAGGTGGAAATGGCATGGCAAGCCGTTCCACAGGACTACATCCAGCATCTCTACGATCGTCTCCATGGGAGAATAGCAGCCTGCATTGCTGCGAAAGGTGGATATACACTGTACTAGTGCCGACATTGTGCATGCTCTGTTGCCTGTGTCTATGTGCCTGTGGTTCTGTCAGTGTGATCATGTGATGTATCTGACCCCAGGAATGTGTCAATAAAGTTTCCCCTTCCTGGGACAATGAATTCACGGTGTTCTTATTTCAATTTCCAGGAGTGTATATGCTTCGGCCAAAAGCTACCACGTCTCGCTACCATCATGGTTCCAAAGGCAAGCGCAGACATTTTTCATTAAGGCGCTTACAGTCTTGCCTCGTAGTGGACTAAATAAGATTTATGATGATTACTTCTGAAATACACACTTCAAAAAGAGTTTTGCATCACCCCGGTTCCCAGAACTCATGAAGATAGACGTTCACTGTGGATAACGCATCACAAACACAGTCCCTTTGACTATTCAGAGATGTGACTAAACCCGTCCAAAGATGTAAACAACCATGCATGAGCAGCGCCTATTAGACTGAGGTGGTCCGACAGCCGATCAGTTCCGTTCATTCCACCGGGAACGAGTTGTACGGCTCGTGTTGTCTGTTGTTCAACCATGCCAAGACGGTCAATACCGCGGTTCGATGTCCGAATTGTTACTTTGTGCCAGGAAGGGCTCTCAATAAGGGAAGTATCCAGTAGTCACGGAGTGAACCAAAGCGATCTTGTTCGGACATGGAGCAGATACAGAGAGACAGGAACTGTCGATGACATGCCTCGCTCAGGCCTCCCAAGGGCTACTACTGCTGTGGATGACCGCTACCTACGGATTATGGCTCGGAGGAATCCTGATAGCAACGCCACCATGTTGAATAATGCTTTTCGTACATTACACGACGTGTTACGACTCAAACTGTGCGCAGTAGGCTGCATGATGCCCAACGAAGTACATGGCGAGGTCCATCTTTGCAACCACGACACCATGCAGGGGGGTACAGATGGGCCCAGCAACATGCCGAATGGACCGCTCAGGACTGGCGTCACGTTCTCTTCACCGATGAGTGTCGCATACACCTTCAACCAGACAATCGTCGGAAACGTGTTTGGAGGCAACCCAGTGAGGCTGAATGCCTTACTGTCCAGCGAGTGCAGCAAGGTGGAGGTTCCCTGCTGTTTTGGGGTGTGGCATTGTGTGGGGCCGACGTACGCCGCTGGAGGTCACAGAAAGCGCCGTAACGGCTGTACGATACGTGAATGTCATTCTCCGGCCGATAGTGCAACCATATCGGCAGCATAAGGGTGAGGCATTCATCTTCATGGACGACAGTTCCCGCCTCCATGACTTCCTTGATGATAACGACACCG
Source organism: Schistocerca cancellata (assembly GCF_023864275.1). NCBI lineage: Eukaryota > Metazoa > Arthropoda > Insecta > Orthoptera > Acrididae > Schistocerca > Schistocerca cancellata. The sequence continues at coordinate 53,658,081 of NC_064631.1, forward strand.
CTCAACTAGAGTGTCCAGCATGTTCTCCAGACATGAACCCTATCGAACATGCCTGGGATAGACTGAAAAGGGCTGTTGATGGACGATGTGACCCACCAATCACTCTGAGGAATCTACGCCGAATCGCCGTTGAGCAGTGAGACAATCTGGACCAACAGTGCCCTGATGAACCTGTGGATAGTACGTCACATTGAATACAGGCATGCATCAATGCCAGAAGACGTGCTACTGGGTATTAGAGGTACCGGTGTGTACAGCAATCTGAACCACCACCTCTGAACGTCCCGCTGTATGGTGGTACAACATGCAATGTGTGGTTTTCATGTGGAATAAAAAGGGCGGCAATGATGTTTATGTTGATCTCTATTCCAATTTTCTGTGCAGGTTCCGGAATTCTCGGAGCCGAGGTGATGCAAAAGTTTTCTTGATGTGTGTAATAAACAGTTTACTTCGTTTTCATCTGACTGTCCCTTATATAATTTGTTGCTTACCACCATGGGCAATTTCAACTCGCAACAAAAGGAATAAAAATTCAGTAAATAACTCGCTACCACCATGTTTAATGCTCGAAGTGGCTTCTACGTCAACAGCTCAGCTTACAGAACGTTACTTAACGCTTAATGTTTGTGGAAGACTGTGTGACGCAGGTGCGCAGAAAAAACCTAAACTAGAACCGCTGTCATTCCTGAAACCAGCTATAACAGTGCTGAGTTTGTGTGTGAGGAGACATGGACTCCAACATACAGTGCAAGGAAGCCTTACGGACCTGAAAACCCGTTAGTCCACACTGTTGTTTTGATTCTGTGTACCACCATAAAGACATGCCGTGAATAGCTCCATGTCGGGCGGATCTCTGAAATGTGGCCTTGTAATGTCGACGACAGCTTATGGTAGATTGTTGATATGTAAATAAAAATGCTCTGCCTGTCTGTGTTTTGTGTTTGCATCAACTGCCTGGATCCATTTGGAACATAATCCTTGTGAAGGTTGCAGATTTGTAGACAGGGCAGTGTGGAGGGTAAAAATCGTAGAGGGAGACCAAGAGATGAATATACTAAGCAGATTCAGAAGGATGTAGGTTGCAGTAGATACTGGGAGATGAAGAAGCTTGCACAGGATAGAGTAGCATGGAGAGCTGCATCAAACCAGTCTCAGGACTGAAGACCACAACAACAACAACAACTCCTCGGCCTTTGTCAAGTGGTGAATGTCTTACATCTACATCTACATCCATACTCCGCAAGCCACCTGACGGTGTGTGGCGGAGGGTACCTTCAGTATCTCTATCGGTTCTCCCTTCTATTCCAGTCTCGTATTGTTCGTGGAAAGAAGGATTGTCGGTATGCCTCTGATTTTATCCTCATGGTCTCTTCGCGAGATATACGTAGGAGGGAGCAATATACTGCTTGACTCTTCGGTGAAGGTATGTTGTCGAAACTTTGACAAAAGCCCGTACCGAGCTACTGAGCGTCTCTCCTGCAGAGTCTTCCACTGGAGTTTATCTATCATCTCCTTAACGCTTTCGCGATTACTAAATGATCCTGTAACGAAGCGCGCTGCTCTCCGTTGGATCTTCTCTATGTCTTGTATCAACCCTATCTGGTACGGATCCCACACTGCTGAGCAGTATTCAAGCAGTGGGCGAACAAGCGTACTGTAACCTACTTCATTTGTTTTCGGATTGCATTTCCTTAGCATTCTTCCAATGAATCTCAGTCTGGCATCTGCTTTACCGACAATCAACATTATATGATCATTCCATTTTAAATCACTCCTAATGCGTACTCCCAGATAATTTATGGTATTAACTGCTTCCAGTTGCTGACCTGCTATTTTGTAGCTAAATGATAAAGGATCTATCTTTCTGTGTATTCGCAGCACATTACACTTGTCTACATTGAGATTCAGTTGCCATTCCCTGCACCATGCGTCAATTCGCTGGAGATCCTCCTGCATTTCAGTACAATTTTCCATTGTTACAACCTCTCGATACACCACAGCATCATCTGCAAAAAGCCTCAGTGAACTTCCGATGTCATCCACCAGGTCATTTATGTATATTGTGAATAGCAACGGTCCTATGACACTCCCCTGCGGCACACCTGAAATTACTCCTACTTCGGAAGACTTCTCTCCATTGAGAATAACATGCTGCGTCCTGTTATCTAGGAACTCCTCAATCCAATCACACAATTGGTCTGATAGTCCATATGCTCTTACTTTGTTCAATAAACGACTGTGGGGAACTGTATCGAATGCCTTGCGGAAGTCAAGAAACACGGCATCTACCTGTGAACCCGCGTCTATGGCCCTCTGAGTCTCGTGGACGAATAGCGCGAGCTGGGTTTCACATGACCGTCTTTTTCGAAACCCATGCTGATTCCTACAGAGTAGATTTCTAGTCTCCAGAAAAGTCATTATACTCGAACACAATACGTGTTCCAAAATTCTACAACTGATCGACGTTAGAGATATAGGTCTATAGTTCTGCACATCTGTTCGACGTCCCTTCTTGAAAACGGGGATGACCTGTGCCCTTTTCCAATCCTTTGGAACGCTACGCTCTTCTAGAGACCTACGGTACACCGCTGCAAGAAGGGGGGCAAGTTCCTTCGCGTACTCTGTGTAAAATTGAACTGGTATCCCATCAGGTCCAGAGGCCTTTCCTCTTTTGAGCGATTTTAATTGTTTCTCTATCCCTCTGTCGTCTATTTCGATATCTACCATTTTGTCATCTGTGCGACAATCTAGAGAAGGAACTACAGTGCAATCTTCCTCTGTGAAACAACTTTGGAAAAAGACATTTAATATTTCGGCCTTTAGTCTGTCATCCTCTGTTTCAGTACCATTTTGGTCACAGAGTGTCTGGACATTTTGTTTTGATCCACCTACCGCTTTGACATAAGACCAAAATTTCTTAGAATTTTCTGCCGAGTCAGTACATAGAACTTTACTTTCGAATTCATTGAACGCCTCTCGCATAGCTCTCTTCACACTACATTTCGCTTCGCGTAATTTTTGTTTGTCTGCAAGGCTTTGGCTATGTTTATGTTTGCTGTGAAGTTCCCTTTGCTTCCGCAGCAGTTTTCTAACTCGGTTGTTGAACCACGGTGGCTCTGTTCCATCTCTTACGATCTTGCTTGAGTATGTGTACTCATCTATCGTACGATGGTTTTGAACTTTGTCCACTGATCCTCAACACTATCAGTACTTGAGACAAAACTTTTGTGTTGAGCCAACAGGTACTCTGAAATCTGCTTTTTGTCACTTTTTCTAAACAGAAAAATCTTCCTACCCTTTTTAATATTCCTATTTACGGCTGAAATCATCGATGCCGTAACCGCTTTATGATCACTGATTCCCTGTTCTGCGTTAACTTTTTCAAATAGTTCGGGTCTGTTTGTCACCAGAAGGTCTAATATGTTATCGCCACGAGTCGGTTCTCTGTTTAACTGCTCAAGGTAGTTTTCAGATAAAGCACTTAAAAAAATTTCACTGGATTCTTTGTCCCTGCCACCCGTTATAAACGTTGCTGCTGCGATCTTCGTATCATTACGCTGCCTTCTATGATATCACTGGCGTTTGCTCCGGCGCCATATAAGGTAATGTTTTCATTGCGCGCCCACCGCACCCGCCTCAACCTCCCGATGGCCGGGTCCTAGGCCGTGCCTCGCTACAGGGCACCGTCTTTGTTCAGGGTTTTCTCACAATTTTTTTACCTCGATCGCTACTTTTACTATACTATCCCAGGAACTGTTATTCCATGTGATGACAGACCGCTTATCGAATGCTATACGATCTCCGTTGCCTATAGCACGTTCTTCTACCACTGATTTCCCAGAGAACCGTAGGCGAAAGCGCCTCTCATGTTCTACACAGTAGCACCCGCAGTCTATCCAACATAAAACTCTCGTCATCCACATTCATACGTCATTTTATGTACTTCTGGTGTTCTACGGTCTACATCGTCTTTCAGACACCCCCTGAGCTGTCTAGTTTTTGTTGGGGCCCTGAAGAACGAACCTTTTTCACGCCTCTTCAGGAGGCGGCTAATCTGTCGTCCCCCTGAGCCACAGAAAGGAAAAATCGCAAGCTTCTGCACGGGTTCGTCGGGGTCCTTCTGTTTACGTGTTTCCGGAAAGATTACTTGCGGTTGTTCTAGCCGTTTTTCTTCAACAGTTTCCGTAAGTGGCACAGTTCGTTCGTCAGGTTTTCAGCGTCTGAGGCGGCTCGACGCACCAAGGTCCTCAGGACACAACGTGTTGGTAGCTGTCAGTGTGCAGATACCTGTCCTTGTGGGCGGGTTTCGGACAAGAACTGTGGCTGAAACACCCATCTGCTTCACGGCGGACGAGAACGTCGAGGAACAGTAATGCACCACTGTCTCTACCTCCATCATGAACTTGATGTTTTCTTGGATGTTGTTGATGTGGCCCAAGAACCCTCCAGTCTTTTTCAAGTCCACGGACCACACAACGAACGTCTCGTCGACATAACGGCAAAAGTAACTAGGACAGTTTTATGTTGGACAGACTATCCGTACTATTGACCAGCGCTGTTTAGAACAAGATACATGCCCTCGCCTTCGGTACCTTGAGAAATGAGCTGTAGCAGAGTATGCTCTAGGAAACGGACATCATACTACAGTGGAGAGACATCTCCTATTACACGGACTAAAGTCTATAGAATAGCGTAGTAAATGAAGTGATGAATATAAAAATTTGTGACACCACCCCCAATAAAGACGGCGGCCTGCAACTAAGCATGGCTTGGAACCCATATGTCGGAAGGCTGAAGCGGGCGCGGCGGACGCACAACGAAAACATTACCTTGTATGGCGCTGGAACGAGCACCAACGTCGTCACAGAAGGTAGTGCTGCTATATAGGTATGGTAGCAGCAACTAGGACAGATGCCCGAAGCGCTCGGCCAGAAGTTCGTAGATTTTAAACCACTTGAGTACATATCGCCGAGAAATCGCGCATTCGTTGATTATACACTGAAGCGTCGAAGGAATTGGTGTAGGCAAGCGTGTGCAAGTACAGACGTATGTAAACAGGCAGAATACGGCGCCGCGGTCGGCAACGTCCATATAAGACAAGAGTGTGAGGCGCTGTTACATCGGTTACTGCTGCTACAGTGGCAGCTTATCAAGATTTACGTACGTTTGAACATGGTGTTATAATCGGCGCAATAGCGATGGAACACAGCATACCCGAGTGTACCGTGAATGTCAGGAATCAGGTCAAACATCAAATCTCCGACATCGCTGCGGCCGGAAAAAGATTTCTGCAAGAACGGGACCAACGGCGACTGAAGAGAACCGTTCAACGTGACGGAAGTACAACCCTTCCGCAAATTGCTGCAGATTTCAATGCTGGGCCATCAACAAGTGTCAGCGTGCGAACCATTCAATGAAACATCATCTATATGGGCTTTCGGAGTTGAAGGCCCACTAGTGTGCCCTTGATGACTGCACGACACAAGGTTTTATACCTCGCGTGGGCCCGTCAACATTAACATTGGACTGTTGATGGCTGCAAACACGTTGTCTGGTGGGACGAGTCTCGTTTCAAATTGTATTGAGCGGATGGTCGTGTACGGGTATGGAGACAACCTCATGAATCCCTGGACCCTGCATGGCAGCAGGGTATTGTTCAAACTGGTGGAGGCTCTGTAATTGTGTGATATGGGACCCCTCATACGTCTAAATACGACGCTGACAGATGACACTTACGGTAAGCATCCTGTCTGACCACCTGCATCCATTCATGCCCATTGTGCATTCCGACGGACGTGAACAATTCCAGCAGAACAATGCGACATCCCACACGTAGAATTGCAACTGAATGGCTCCAGGGACACACTTCTGAGTTTAAACACTTCCGCTGGCCACTAAACTCTCCATACGTGAACACTATTGAGCATATCTGGAATGCCTTACAACGTGCTGTGCAGAAGAGATCTCCAACACCTCGTACTGTCACGGATTTATGGACAGCCCAGGATGATTCACGGTGTCAGTTTCCTCCAGTACTACTTCAGACAGTAGTCGAGTCCATGCCACGTCGTATTGCGGTACTTCTGCGTGCTCGCGGGGGCCTACACTACATAAGGCAGGTGTAACAGTTTCTTTGGCTCTTCAATGTGTTACACTCTACAGTTTGGAGTTTGTGATGCTATTACTGCTTATTACGAAGGGAATATTATTGTCACGTGTTATGCAAAGTGCTAGAGTGTCATATCATTCGTATAGGAGAGAAAGAAGAACGGTGAGAATAAGCAAAACAGTTTGGGGATGCAAGATAGATGACAGGCTAAATCTGCCAAAAGGAGCATAGATCAAGAGTTGCCAAGGGATTCGTTAATTCCTCCCTGGAGTGCGGAGCGTTGAAACTTGAAACACCAGTTCCCAGAAATGTTCCTTTTTTGCTACGAAACGAAGAGATTATGTGAACTTGGGGAGGCAAAAAGTTAAACATTTAGTGTTTGTACGGTTTATCATCAGACATTTTATCATAGTCTTCAGATAAAACATTATAAAGTGAGAGATCACTGCCAGTATCAGCTGTTGAAAAACCTGTTTGTTTTAATCTTGCAAGCTATGAATATTTGAACAATAATTACCATTGAACTGAAATGCCTTTTATAACCAACATGTTATTCCCCACCCCCATCTTCAAAAGACAAATAAATAATAGACATTTCGGTTAAATTTGAATGCCAGGTGTACGAGGGTCCAGGTCCCCTTAATACACGTAACTATAGTTCCATGCAGACAATGTTGTGGTCTTGAGACATGTTGAAGGTACATATGGTGTTCTTGAACCAGGGCCTCAAGGAGACACGCCCAGACGGCTGGATCGAGGTAACGCCTGCTCACTTCAGAGCGGGCAATGAGAGCTCGTTCGTGACGATAGCCTGGGAGGAACAGGCAGACGACGAGGAAGAGGCCAGCTTCCCGCAGGTGGTGGCCGTCACAAACGGCAACAAGAAGCCACTTACCTCGGGCCGCTTCACCGTCACCCAGATCTACGGCTGGGATCCCAAAGGATACGTGTAAGTTGCAGCCAGGAGCAGCGTTGACTAACATAGTTCGAATTTGTTGAATGTAGCTCTTCAAAGCAATGATGGGTTTCTGAAATAATCGATTTTTCAATTTTTTATTGCTATTATTTCCTCCAGGAAACGTAGAAATCGAACAAATATTGATAAATTTTTGCTACTTTAGTTCCAAGATTCATAGGATCAAAACATTAAATTAAAGAGCCAAATAAAAGGAAACTAGTAGGTTTTTTTTTCTAGAAGTGACAACTGTTCGAATCCTGCAAGAAATATCATCAGTTTTCTCCTGTTCATATAATTTTTTTGAAAGTGTACTCAAAAACCATGTTGTTATCGAGGATCATACCAGTATTTAGGCATTACGAATAGTCAGTGCTAAATGGTGAAACCTGACGTTGCAGAGTTCTACTTTTGGATTAATTTATCTGGAGTCAACGGCTACAAGCAGACATATTACGTGGACACAAGCAGCAGACAGTCTACTTCTTAGGATTATTGTAAGCAATGAATGAATCGTTAAAATTTAAGTTTTTTCTTATGTTGCAAGTTTATTGTGGTTCCTCCCGTTCTTAATCTTTTAAAACCAATGGACCATTGTACTTCACTGATATCACACTACATAAAATCCTTCCAGACTACGGATGACGCCACTCTGTAATATATCTAAGGTGCGACGACGACAGCCAGAAATTACGATATACCAGACGGGGCAGGTCTTGCATTCTGGATGTACACACGTACCATCCAATAGGCCACACCACACTGTAACGTGTATATTACTGATCAGCAGTGCTGTACCATTTCTTATGCCATGTATGTAATACTCATTTCTGTCGGCATTGTTATAAAACTAGAACTGACTGCTTTTCCCCCTTTTTTTTATAATAACGCAATATTTCAAAACGATGGAAATTTTACAAATAAAAATTACTTCCTTACAAAAAGGTTTATTTAAAAGCAAAAATTTTTTTGCATTGCTACTATGGCTAATAGCTATTTCGGTTTTTACCCGTTTAGTAAAAAAATAAATGCCATAACCGAAACCAAACAAGTCAAAAATACTGGTTATTAGGAGCTAAAAGACCGGTATCGGTTTTAACCGTTGGGTTATTCCCATCCCTATTTCATAGTGTCTGTAGTATGGTGCCAGTACTACGCAAAAAGAGTTTCTCAAAAAGTCTGAGGTAAGAATGTGTAAGAAATTATATGGTGTGTAGCTGGCACCGCGCGGTGGTTCTCTCGCGGACGGGGCCTTGCGAGAGGGGAAGTGTAGTTCTACAGCTGAAGCCATCATGCAAACGCCACTCCTGCGTAACTTGTAAGTTACAGCTAGGAAGTCTACAAACGGATCATATTACCATGTTACGCCAGTACGACTATTAATTTGACAAATCGATCGCTTTAGTATTAAAAGTACAGTAGATTTCAGGTTTACACTCAAATTACAACACAAAGAGTGATTTATTTTCACGCGACTTGTAAGCATTGTTTCCCTTCCCCTTTTGCCATGCTAAAATTAGCTTCATCTGCCAAAACCCAATGGCGTTTATACGGTTTAAATGTAATTTATCCATAGTGGATGAAGCTGAACTCTGTGACTGTTTCTTTACAGGGTGTAGATCATTAATAGTCGCTACCTGGCACAACAGATGATTTTTGACACACGACTGGTTTCTGCCCTTGTGTCCTTCTTCAGGTGGTTTACATTCATGTACATGATTCCATACTCAGAGTTGTAAATCACTGTTGAAATGAAAAGAAAATATGACGACTCAGACACAACTGAAACATTTGGAAGCGGCTAAGAGACATGTTATAAAATGTTATAGTAATTACACGTAGCTGATATATGCATTTCGTTTTCACATTACATTTATCACATTTTTACAAAAACATTTTGATTTTTATACGTTAACTGTGTATTAGTCACCAAGCTAATTATTGGTGCTTCCATGTTATGTCTTCAGTAAAGTGGTGTCACTTGAGAGGTTAGTAAATTCAGAAGCCCAAGCATTCACAACATCCAACGTCTTTACATTGGCAAAGAGGTTACGTTAAAGAAGAATAGATACATGACCGATATTACAAATTATGAATACGAGTTTTTTACATGTTTGTGGAACCAAACTGTCATTTATAACATCTATAATTTTATGTGAAATTAAATAGACACTGTCGTCCCTCCTTTTTTTCTTTAAGAAATTGATGGTTTTGAGGGGGCCAAGAGTTGGTTTCTTACTTTTTAAAATATTTCAATAAAGATGTGAATAAGTGACTATTTGCAGGGTCTACTGATTGTGATGATTTGAAGCTACGAATTTAAATTATCAGTAACATGCTAATAGAGCTGCAATACCGACAGAATCCTGAAACAGTGTATTATTAAATTTTTGACAAGTCAGGCCATTAGCTTATGGGAATCTCATGCTTGGTATTATAATAAACGTGCGGGTCGTTCATTTACGTTGTTACAATCCCATACTAATTCTCATTACACTAGTTATCAATGGCCCTCGTAATTAATTTAAGTCACTCTGGTGTCATAGCAGATGAAAAATTTTCGTATGTCACATAAAGGCAGTGATACTTTTGTTCCAACTTAACGCAGTGGCCGGTTATTGCATCCTGCCTAATTTGCACGGAGCGCTCTCAATCTACCTATCTGTCCTCTAATCCAGAGTTTCTCATACTGTGTTCCGCCAGAATTGAATAAGTGGTCCTCGGGAAACTATTAATAACATGGCGATTTATTCAGTGTTCATGGTCAGAACACTGTTGCAGAAACAAAGAGGCAAATATTCCAAATTTAAACCGACGCAAAATCCACAAGATTGGAGATTTCTTCAGAAGCTCGAAATTTAGGGAGGTCTTCAATGAGAGACGATTGTAATAGTTTCCACAACGATACTGTGTTTCGAAACATGGCAGAAAATCCAAAGAGATTCTGGGCGTATGTAAAGTAGGCAAGTGGCAAGACAGAATCAATGCCTTCTCTGCGCGATAGCGATGGAGATAGTATCGAAGACAGTGCTGCCAAAGCAGAGTTACTAAACACAGCCTTTCTAAATGCCTTCACAAATGAAGACGAAGTAAATATTCCAGAATTCGAATCAACAACAGCTGCCAACATGAGAACCGTAGAAGTAAATATCGTCGGTGTAGTGAAGCAACTTAAATCACATAATAAAAGGAAGTCTCTGGTCCAGATTGTATACCAATTAGTTTCCTTTCAGAGAATGCTGATGCAATATCTCCATACATATACAACAGTTCGCTCGACGAAAACTCCGTACCCCAAGACAGGAAAGTTGAAAAAGTCACACCATTATTCAAAAAAAAGTAGTAGGAGTAATCCACTAAATTACAGGTCGGTACCACTGACGTTGATATCCCTCCGATGAGCACGTTCGAAAAGTTACATGGCTTGCCACTTGGGGTCTTTCAAGACCCCTGTTCATTTGACTGGAGCACTTTATTTATTGTTGGGTTTTGCCATTATTTCTTTGGTGTAACATAAAATTATTTTCCACATTGCTTTTATTTTTAGTGGATCATATATATCAAATGAACATCTGTTTTTCATATTGTATGGCAGAAAATACATCATTGTACAATTTGTGCACATTTTGTTTTACATTGCTTTTTGTTAGAATAACATTTTTTTTACAATTTACACTTTCGCATATTAAACATTACCAGGACATACCGTTTTATTTTATCTTTTTGAAGACAACTGATATATTTTCTTATTTATCAGTTTTTGCTGTATCTGTAGAGATCGTAACAAAACTGAAAAGAAAATGAAAACTTCAGTACAGTGAAATACCTGTTATAATTTTACTGTGATAGAAATGGCCGTGTCACCACGACACACTCATTTTTATCACATTCTAAGAATATCACAATCTGGCTGGAACGAGAACTGCATACAAATTCTCCACAGTAGTTACAAATTGTTTTTATTTTTTGTCTAGGTTTCTTGGACAAAAAGAACACCTTTGTCATTTGTTGGCGGGTTGGTCATATCCAAGAGCAAGAAGACCACTTTTTGCTCCCTTTTGAAGGCACCTCCTGTCAAGTAGTTTTCTGTTGATGTAAGGATGCACAAGCTGTCGTCCTAACTCCAGCAGGAACTGCCATCTCTTCTGATTTGAATTCAGGCTTCGTGAGTGATGATACAACCATATAATTATTGCAGCGATTCCAGCAATGTCGATCAAATTATAGAAGAGTACAAGAGGCTGGTGCTTGGTGTTGGGTTTCACGCTACAGGTGCCCACAAGTTGATGCGTGGTGTCAGCATCCCCCCTTATGTTTGTTCTGATGCTCCACTATTTCTGGCATCTTTTCATTACCAACTACAGGTCGTGATGAGTGAAGAGAGGAGACAAGTAAAACTGCTGATGACTCCTTTGGTACATACGATATTAGAGATACGGAATCAGAGAATGCAAACACAGAGGAGTTTACTTATCTAGAACGATGTGGCTGCATCTCCTAAGGAGTTTTTCCTTAGATTTCCGACATAGGTGGTTTTCACCGCCAGCAATTCTCTCACTAAAGGTATGCTAATGAAAAAAATTTCAGCTATAATATTGCGGCCCTTATTGAACCATTTTGCAGTTAGATCTCTTATGACTTCCCTCTGTTGACCAGGTTGTTTTCCCAAGTAAATCCGTCCATTCAGTGGAAATGCACTTCTAGAATCGCAAGCCCACCATATTCTTATAGTATATTTAGCAGGCTTTCTTTCCATGTATTGTCGAATTGGACATTTTCAAAAGCAACAAGCTGTTCATCCACAGTTAGGTCAAAGCCTGGACTGCATATGGAAGAAATATTTCAAACGAACATTTCCCAGATGTGTCTAAATGCAGCTAATTTATCAGGAATCCTAAAACCTTCCCTTGTTTCCCTATTGTCAAATCTGAGACAACATGTGATAGCTTGAAACCTTTTTAGGCGCATTGTTGCTCTGAAAATTACGCGTAGAATTTAAGCCACTACACCTCCCACTCAATCAGCGATTGCGTCAAATGTGCTACCGGTGGTCCCCTGTTTTCCAGACCTCGCTGGGTAATGACAAAATAGCCTCTACCGCTGTTCTCCTGTCGTCCACGGCCACTGAACAGCTGTCCGTAAGCCGCTTCTGCCGCGTCGCGCCATTGACCCCAAGTTTCTAATGAGCTTACGCCGCTCTCGTGTAAGCGACTCTAGTTGTTTTGTCCTGAACGTGCGTCACAGAACAGCATTCGCGTTTGAGATCCTCGTTCTCTTTCACCATGCCTCCGGGAATAATTCTTTAGCCGGGGATGGCGAGAGGTAAGTGCGTCAGAAGCAATACAACTGTACTTAGCCGGGAGTGTGTGGGGGAAAGGAGAGGGGGAGGGAGGAAGATAGAGGGGACCGGATCGACGTCGGCAGATAAAAAGAGCTGTTGTGCCCTGCTGGTCACGACTGCCAGACAGTTGTCCTTTCTAAGCTAATAGAATACATTTTATCTTTTCAAAATAGACTGTCCTTTTCCAACACCCTGTTTATGTGTTACGCTATTTGCTTTTTTACGAATAATTTGAAACGTAATAGCGTAATATTTGGGCCCCGACAAAAAATACCAATGTCTTGCTATGTGTCAGTACCAACGTCGAATGTAAACTACTTTACGAACATAGTTAGACTAGAAAATAAATGCTGTAGACTGCTAACAAATTTATAGTTCTATATTAGATAATTGAGAAAGACAAATACGAAACTTCCTGGCAGATTAAAACTGTGTGCCGGGCCGAGACTCGAACTCGGGACCTTTGCATTTCGCGGGCAAGTGCTCTACCATCTGAGCTACCCAAGCACGACTCACGCACCGTCCTGATAGCTTTAATTCCGCCAGTACTTCGCCTCGCCGCATTCTAGAAAGACAAATATACTCGCGATAACTACACTACTGGCCATTAAAACTGCTGCACCAAGAAGAAATGCAGATGATAAACGGGTATATATTATACTAAAATTGACATGTGATTACATTTTCATGCAATTTGGGTCCGTAGATCCTGAGAAATCAGTACTCTGAACAACCACCTCTGGCCATAATAACGGCCTTGATACGCGAGGCCATTGAGTCAAACCGAGCTTCCATGACGTGTACGGGTACAGCTGCCCGTGCATCTTCAACACGATACCACAGTTCATCAAGAGCAGTGACTGGCGTATTGTGACGAGCCAGTTGCTCGGCCACCATTGATGAGACGTTTTCAATTGGTGAGAGATCTTGAGAATGTGCTGGCCAGGGCAGCAGCCGAACATTTTCTGTATCCAGAAAGGCCCGTACAGGACCTGCAACATGCGGTCGTGCATTATCCTGCTGAAATGTAGGGTTCCGCAGGGATCAAATGAAGGGTAGATCCACGGGTCGTATCACATCTGAAATGTAACGTCCACTGTTCAAAGTGTCGTCAGTGCGAACAAGAGGTGACCTAGACGTGTAACCAATGGCACCCCATACCATCAAGCCGGGTGATACACCAGTATGGCGATGACGAATACACGCTCCCAATGTGCGTTCACTGCGATGTCGCCAAACACGGATGTGACCATCATGATGCTGTAAACAGAACCTGGATTCATCCGAAAAAAATGACGTTTTGCCATTCGTGCACCCATGTTCGTCGTTGAGTACACCATCGCAGGCGCTCCTGCCTGTGATGCAGCGTCAAGGGTAACCAGAGCCATGGTCTCCGAGCTGATAGTCCATGCTGCTGCAAACGTCGTCGAACTGTTCGTGCAGATGGTTGTTGTCTTGCAAACGTCCCCATCTGTTGACTCAGGGATCGAGATGTGGCTGCACGATCCGTTACAGCCATGCGGATGGGATGTCTGTCATCTCGACTGCTAGTGATACGAGGCCGTTGGGATCCAGCACGGCGTTCCGTATTACCCTCCTGAACAGACCGATTCAATATTCTGGATATCGACCAACGCGAGGAGCAATGTCGCGATACGATAGTTTGCAATCGCGATAGGCTACAATCCGACCTTTATCAAAGTCGGAAATGTGATGGTACGCATTTCTCCTCCTTACACTAGGCATCACAATAACGTTTCACCAGGCAACGCCGGTCAACTGGTGTTTGTGTATGAGAAATCGGTTGGAAACTTTCCTCATGTCAGCACGTTGTAGGTGTCACCACGGGCGCCAACCTTGTGTGAATGTTCTGAAAAGCTAATCATCTGCATATCGCAGCATCATCTTCCTGTCGGTTAAATTTCTCGTCTGTAGCACGTCATCTTCGTGGTGTAGCAGTTTTATTGGCCAGTAGTGTATGTTTATAGTACTTTCACTTGAGTGTATTTGACTTAAGTGTATTAGTCGAATGACAGTAATTCCACGTGAGAGATTCTAAGAATGTGAAAAGAATTAAATTTGTTGTTCAACTCAAAATCAATAAAGTTATACTCACATACCCTGCCCTTACCTTTACCCAAGCATGCAAAAAGTGGGATTAAGCAAGTTGAATATGCATCCTCTTTTGACACTGTCTACAGTTGCTACAGTGTTGCTGAATGCATGCACCCAGAAATACACATGATTAAAAAAATACAGTGAATTATTTTATTAGAAACAAATTAATAAGTTGCATGGAATTTTATTTACTCTCCTCAAAAGTACTGTTCCTGGCATGTAATGCACTTGCCCCAATGTAGAATCCATGACTGGAAGCATATACATGTTTCATTTGACTATATTGACATTTATTACTAAACGTAATGAATCAAACAGAATAATAAAGGAAAAAATTTTTCTGTTATCTCTCTGACGTTTACACAACATAACACCTTTCACAATTTCGCGAAACGTATACGTGGACTGGAAGCCGAGGGTTTTGTACCCTAATTGCATTTCCTTATGATTCTTCCATTTACACTCGTTACGTACGCCCTCTTTCTTCACCAGAACCACTCTAGTGGCCAACAGGTAAGCGCAATTGGGGAAACAGCCATTTGAAAACAGAGACGTGCGTGCCACCTTTATAGATGACCGTAGAAGTTCCCCACAGATCAATTGATCTTTCTTCGAATCAAAGTATTCACGTCTGGAATAAGGACATGATTCGAAGATAACAAAAAGCTGAGAGTCAGTCCCTGGTAATCAGTCACCTGAGTTTGTAACTACCTTGTGGGTTCAGAGAATGTGTTGGTGAAGACTGTGAAGTAATGTGACTTAGATGGTATTTGAATGTTTCTCGGATGCATTGAAGGAGTTCGCAGCAGCAGCGTTGAAGGGACTTCTTGCCGTATAAAAATGTAGCCGTCCCACGCAGGAACGAATATATGGCGTCAACTGCATCACGAAATCAAGACTAAATCTGCAAGACATCTTGTCTGCAAAGCTCACAGTGACCTCAAGCTCCGGAAGACCTGAGTATTGGAGGGTCAAAGCAGTTGGCCAGATGTCGACGATTGCACCACGCCGTGCTGAAAACAGTGGTGAAACGAGACCGTTCAGTAAAAAAAAAAAAAAAAAAAAAAAAAAAAAAAAAAAAAAAAAAGCGTGAACGAACCATGAAGGCCCAACGGTACCGACTGGCCGCTGTCTCATGCTGATCCCACTGGCGCCGCTGGATGCGGGTCCGGAGGGGCATGTGGTCAGCACACCGCTCTCCCGGCTGTTGTCAGTTTTCGTGAAAGGAGCCGCTACTTCTCAGTCAAGTAGCTCCTGAGTTGGTCTCTCAAGGGCTGAGTGCACACCACTTACAGGGTGTTTCAAAAATGACCGGTATATTTGAAACGGCAATAAAAACTAAACGAGCAGCGATAGAAATACACCATTTGTTGCAATATGCTTGGGACAACAGTACATTTTCAGGCAGACAAACTTTCGAAATTACAGTAGTTACAATTGTCAACAACAGATGGCGCTGCGGTCTGGGAAACTCTGTAGTACGATATTTTCCACATATCCACCATGCGTAGCAATAATATGGCGTAGTCTCTGAATGAAATTACCCGAAACCTTTGACAACGTGTCTGGCGGAATGGCTTCACATGCAGATGAGATGTACTGCTTCAGCTGTTCAATTGTTTCTGGATTCTGGCGGTACACCTGGTCTTTCAAGTGTCCCCACAGAAAGAAGTCACAGGGGTTCATGTCTGGCGAATAGGGAGGCCATTCCACGCCGCCTCCTGTATGTTTCGGATAGCCCAAAGCAATCACACGATCATCGAAATATTCATTCAGGAAATTAAAGACGTCGGCCGTGCGATGTGACCGGGCACCATCTTGCATAAACCACGAGGTGTTCGCAGTGTCGTCTAAGGCAGTTTGTACCGTCATAAATTCACGAAGAATGTCCAGATAGCGTGATGCAGTAATCGTTTCGGATCTGAAAAATGGGCCAATGATTCCTTTGGAAGAAATGGCGGCCCAGACCAGTACTTTTTGAGGATGCGGGGACGATGGGACTGCAACATGGGGCTTTTCGGTTCCCCATATGCGCCAGTTCTGTTTATTGACGAAGCCGTCCAGGTAAAAATAAGCTTCGTCAGTAAACCAAATGCTGCCCACATGCATATCGCCGTCATCAATCCTGTGCACTATATCGTTAGCGAATGTCTCTCGTGCAGCAATGGTAGCGGCGCTGAGGGGTTGCCACGTTTGAATTTTGTATGGATAGAGGTGTAAACTCTGGCGCATGAGACGATACGTGGACGTTGGCGTCATTTGGACCGCAGCTGCAACACGGCGAACGGAAACCCGAGGCCGCTGTCGGATCACCTGCTGCACTAGCTGCGCGTTGCCCTCTGCGGTTGCCGTACGCGGTCGCCCTACCTTTCCAGCACGTTCATCCGTCACGTTCCCAGTCTGTTGAAATTTTTCAATCAGATCCTTTATTGTATCGCTTTTCGGTCCTTTGGTTACATTAAACCTCCGTTGAAAACTTCGTCTTGTTGCAACAACACTGTGTTCTAGGCGGTGGAATTCCAACACCAGAAAAATCCCCTGTTCTAAAGAATAAACCATGTTGTCCACAGCACACTTGCACGTTGTGAACAGCACACGCTTACAGCAGAAAGACGACGTACAGAATGGCGCACCCACAGACTGCGTTGTCTTCTATATCTTTCACATCACTTGCAGCGCCATCTGTTGTTGAAAATTGTAACTACTGTAATTTCGAAAGTTTGTCCGCCTGAAAATGTACTGTTGTCCCAAGCATATTGCAACAAACGGTGTATTTCTATCGCTGCTCGTTTAGTTTTTATTGCCATTTCAAATATACCGGTCATTTTTGAAACACCCTGTACCAACAGCACAAGCACGACCCGGACGCTGACCCATCCAAGTGTTAGCCAAGCTCGACAGTGCTTAAATGTGGTGATCTGACTGGAACTGGTGTTATCACTGCGGTAAGGCCGTCGCCATTCATTGTGAAGGCAGCTACATCCAGATTCAATCACATATCGAAGAATGTGTTTATTATTTTTCAGAGAATCTATCTTCAGTTTCATGGAGTAGATATATCTATAACGTGAATGTTTTGAATCGCAGAACACGATTTTTATCAACAAAGGCCTGCAATGTCTTCAGCGTCACGCGACTTCAATACGGCGTAGGGTTTAGCCAGAAGATCTGGGTATACTTGGATTCTTATTATATTGTTAGCTCAGACACATACTATTCCAAAGTACTTTGGGTTTTGTACATGTATTCCACTGATATGCAATCAATTTGCCATGGAAGAATGGAAAGAGCTCGGCTTAAATCTTTGAATAGATAAATGTAACGGCATTTCATTCGTTTACTACAAGTGTCACTGTTCAAATGTTGATTTTTGAGGTTTTCCAAACCTCTGTTTCAATACATTATTCTGCACTAGCATTGCAAAATGCCTTCTTAGCACTCCAAATTGAAAGATTCCCAAAACGCTGAATACATTTCAAGCCATGTTAAGCACTAAATTAGCGGCTTTACACCATTTCGTTTTCTCTGTATAATAGTTACGCTTACAATAATGCTTTACCTTCTATAATGTGTATTAGTTGTATTTTAAGTACACATTGCAAGTTGTTGCTTCGTGTAGTCATAAATATACGTCTGAGTGATTCTAAATGTTGTTATTTTTACATAAAAGTACTTCTCATTGATCATGAAATCGTAAGCTACACTCCTAAGTTTTTATATGGCTTAGGCAACAAAAGTGCCATGAGTTAATTCACTATGCCAGTGGTCACTTTCAAAACTCAAATTAATAATGAAATTAATTAATTTAATAATATTGAACCTCAAATTGCTGGTGTTCCCATGCACCACCACAATATGGATGAGGAAATGGAATATTTAAGTTTACAAAAACTGAAAGTTTTAGCAATACTTTTATAGCTACAACAAGCTGATAAATCTTACACAAAAATGAGAAACACACATCAGGAAAAGGACAGTGTTTAATTGGCAGAGCATACATTGGGATGAAAGTTATACAAATTCTCCCCTGAATTAATCCCTTTTACAAAGTAACCTGACTTTGTTTACATGGATGCACTCAGGCCCAACTCTATTCAAATAGAATCAAGTATACCACAAACTATGTTTCATCGGAGGACAGGGAGCCGTGAGTATTATTTAACAACCCTACACCTACCCTTTCACCTTGTTTCAGGCGTCGGCAGAAAATGGCGGACAGAGGGCGAGAAGCGGTGTGCTGCGGCATCTGTAATGTTCTGACTTGTCCATGAGAATTTAAAAAAACTACACGATCTAGCGTCCTGAATATCAGAATGTGAGAAACTTCCCTATCAGAGCCCTGAAATCCCGACAGGTTACTGTGTGAGGTGCATCCTTTCACTAGTATGGCCAAACCAATTTGGCTCACAGGCACGATGGTGCACGCTGGAATTTTCAGACGGCCGACACTGGACAAATAAGTTCGCCCTCGTCATGCACCATATGTCTGAGATGATAAGTAGTTCCACTCTCAGTACAAATGGAAACTACCAGTGGTTCTTAGTCCACCACAAGATACAGACCCCAAGTCTCACCCATTAGGCAAAAGCCTGAAGTTCTCCACCGGGGGAGGATCCAGCCACTTTCCACCTAGCCTCGGTATGGGAGCCGAATTAGTAGAAACGAAACTGCCCCACAATTCACAAACCAACAGAACTAACCTCTACTCGTTGAATCTCCCCTGGTAACCTGTCCAGACATTGCACTGTGGTTCCCACGCTGGGGGAGCAAGCCTCCACTTTGCATATCCTGAGAGGAACCAATGAACGACTCCGAATCTTTCTTATCTGAAAAAAGATAATTTCAGACTAGGAGCATTGTTTTCACGGTAAGCATGGCTATGTTTTGACAAAAAACATCTACTGAGATGCGACCACAGTACCTCAGTTACGATCTAATCTTCCCGGCCCGACCAGTTACAATTTCTGAAAGAAGGCTGTTAAGTTTCCCAGACGGTTTTGCCTGTGAAATTGTTTGTGTCAGTTTCTAAAGGAACCTGGCGACTTTCTGGCATCAGGAGAATTACAGCCTTGCCTCCACTAAACACATGCACGAGCTCCTCTGTCCGTAGGCCCAGCTTCCAAGATGAGAAATCGTGGAGATTTATGATCTTCCCACCATTTACAAAAAGGCTCATTTGACAGCAGTTTATCTTAAACGGCTTTCGCCACGCACTTTCCGCCAACTGGCAGCCTTTTGTGACAGACTGCTGCCTGGCCCAGGTAAAATGTTTTGCAAACCAGCACCCTCCTGTCCACCCCTAAGTGGAAGGAGGAGAGCGCCACTACCAGGAGTTAGTCTGCCAGTGTGATCCAGTAAGCACTGCTTTCCAGACTCACTAACATGGCCCGTCAGCTGCACTTGGCATTTATGGCCCCCAGTCTGTCTTCCTGTTCTCTGTCACCTCCACAACAGCCCCTCGGGTGCAAGATCTCTATAGGTTACACATGCATTTACAAGAACATTCTGCCCACAATTTCCTCATGCAGAAGAGTCATAGAACACACGAATGTAATATTGGGGAACTCCAGGATGATGACCTAAAATATGAACGTTAATCTGACTCACATATTGTTAGAGTGAGAGAGTTGCCTGCCACCTCTCAGTGCGTCCACTGCCCAACACAATACTTACCATCATCATCATTTCGTCATCGTTTATTGCACATAACAGGCCTTAAAGGCCCTTTGCAGAAAGCAAAAGACATATTAAAACCAGAATAACACACTAAACAAAGATCAATAACACAATCAGTGACACAGGAAGGAGCATTGTTCTGATCACAGTTGCAGGTATTTACGGCAGACATTGTTCCACTTTCTTCTGTCCATTGCATCTTCCAGGGGTGCTGTTGGTTCTGCCTTCTGCAGTGTCCTCATCACCCTATCTTTCCACCTAGTTCTTCGACGACCTCTTGGACGCCTTCCAGTCAGTTGGGAATTGAACACTCGGTTGGAGATAGATTCTCCAGCTCTTAAGACATGTCCCAGCCACTGGAGTCGTCGACCTCTGATGGTCCTACCAGCGTCAGCTTTCCCAAAACGTTGGTACAAGTCCTCTTTCTGACTCCTTTCCCACCATCCACTTTCTCTGTTGAATGTAGGCCCATAGATTTTTTTGAGCATTTTCCTATCAAACGCGCAAATGCGCTCTTCATGTAGTTACCCATGACTCGCAGCCATATAACAGAACCGGTTTTACCAGTGCCATGTAAAGTTTGATCTTGCTGTTTTGTGAGACCGAGCGTGACTTGAATAAGTTATTGAGAGACTAAAGAAGACACGATTAGCATTAATTATTCTCTGTCGAATCTCTTTCTTAACCTCGCTTTTACTAGATAGAATCGATCTCAGATACTTAAATTTCTTCACTCGTTCAAAATGGTGTCGATCTATATTGGTAGGGAAATCCTGTCTGCGTGAGATGATCATATATTTGGTTTTCTCCTCGTTGACAACTAATCTCACTTTGCTTGCCTCTTTCATAAACCTAGTGGAATCACACACTACCTGATTAAGTCTCCCATGATCACCACATCATCGCCAAAGGCCAAGATTGTGTCAGTTCCAATCATATCCATCTCCCTGTCATTACCAATTTCACGTCGTACCTTTTCCAATGTAATGTTGAATAGCACTGGGGAGAAGGGATCTCCTTGTCTCGAACCGTGTTGAACAAAGGCCTTGACATTTTGTTTCCAAAGCATACTTGGCAGCTTGTCTCTGTATAAGATGATTCAATACCTTTGATGTATTTTGTTGTGATGCCCAACTCCTGAATTATCCTCCATAATACCGTCCGATTAATGCTGTCAAAGGCCTGTCAGAAATCTATAAATATGGGGTCTAATTCTCTATCAAATTCACAGTACTTTTCCATTAGCTGTATTACCGTAAAAATGATCTATGGTCGAGCGTCCTGCCATGAATCCACATTGATAAGGTCCTCTTGTAGAGAAGGTTTCAGGCGACTAAGTAACAGGGAGGCTAAGACTTTTTAACCTATATCAAGTAGCGAGATTCCTCGATAATTGTCCACTTTTGTGGCTGCCAAGTATGCTTTGGAAACAAAATGTCAAGGCCTTTGTTCAACACGGTTCGAGACAAGGAGATCCCTTCTCCCCAGTGCTATTCAACATTACATTGGAAAAGGTACGACGTGAAATTGGTAATGACAGGGAGATGGATATGATTGGAACTGACACCACCTTGGCCTTTGGCGATGTGTGGCATCTCCTTTTACAAAAATTGGCCATACAATTGCTCTCTTCCATTCAACCGGGGTCTCCTCTGAAGACCAGATTTTGAGAATAAGCTGTCTTAGCGTCTCCAATAAAAGTTCTCCGCCGTTTCTAACCAGTTGTGCACTAATACCACTACCACCTGGCGCTTTATTGCTTTTGAGGGACGCTACAGTTGTTCTTATCTCTTCCATCGAAGGTTCAGGTACTACCTCTTCCTCTGTATTTAACTCCCATTCTTGTTCTATGCTTCCTTCTGGAGTTTCTACGTTTAGCAATTTCCAAACTGATCTGCTTGCTCCGTAGGAGGTACCACATTCCCTTCTTCATCTTTTAAGATTACAGTTTGCTGCTTATAATTGCCTCCAGCAAAACCTGCCAGATTGAAAAAGGTGTGCGGTGCTTCCTTCGATTCCTCAACTGCCGCCAGTAGTTTCTTCACATATTCTTCTTCCATCTACTGAGCCTGTCTGTCAGTCGTCTCACTTCCCAGTTTGTTGCTTGTGTATCTTGTGACGGGTGATTTCACCACTCTAATCTCTTCTCCATTCTGTCCTTAACAGCCGATTGACATTCATCATCAAACCATGGTTTGTTTTCGGGTTTAGGTTGTCGTCCCAGTTCTTCCTTTGCACTCTGGATTGTGTTCACACTACTCCTACATTATCCGGGGCCTCTGCTGACAAAAGCATGCCAGTGATTCTGTCTTGGTATCGCCGTCTTGCTTGCTCATTTGAAAGTTTGTCCTTATCATGACCAACTATTCCTTCTCCTTTAATTTGCCATTTTGTAGAGTCATAGACAGATCTTCAAAACTACTAAAAAGTGATACGAATTCATATCAGCATCACGGTACGTTCGTACTTGCTCGATGCATCCACAATGCCTTCCATCCACCAATGCATGATCAATCTGGTTTTTCGTCTTACCATTTGGTGATACCCATGTGGCTTTACGTAACTCTTTCCTTGGGAAGTAGGTGCTACTAATGATGTATGTGCTACTAATGATCATTCTTCTAAGGTCAGCAAAATTTATCAACCTAACACCGTTATCGTTGGTCACTTGGTGTAGGTTATTCGGCTCAATTCTGGGACGATATTAATTTTGTTTTCCAGTTTGTGCATTGAGATCACCCAGGACTAAACGGATCAAATGTCACGGTAGACTGTCAATAGTGTCGTCCAAATCGGCATAAGAGTTGTTCTTTATTTCTTCATCCGTAACCTCCGATAGTGCATGACAGTAAACAATGCAAATATTGTATGGTGTTGCTTTCAGAACACAATACTTATTGCGTGAAAAAAACCATAGTTACATAAGTTTGTAAGAAAAGTCAATTGATGCCCACGTGCACAAGCCTACAAACTTCTTCCTGTAAGAAGTTATACTGGAAACTGTTCTGAGCACCCTTTGAAGTAATTTCAGTGATGAAATTCTTCAATTGCTACTTTCTAGTACATTATCAATTTTTTATGTTCGATCAACGTTAGGGAAACGAAATGTTAATCATACACAATTACTTCACACATCAGAGTAACTCTGTTGGTGTGATGGATATAATTACCAGTCAGACTGCGTCGTCGTCGTCGTCGTCACTCCAAAGATTAGTTTGATCTAACTCATCATGCTAGGCAGTCGGGTAGAACTCCCTTCATAGCTACTGCAAATTGCATTCCCCATCCTCCGCTAGAACCTTCAGGTTGTAGTCAAGCTTTAGCCTCCATTTACAATTTTTACCACCTCCCTCCCCAGTAACCCCCCTCCCCGCCACCCGAACCAACGACACCCCCTGCATGCACCAACCCATACTAAACTGACTAGATCCTGATTTCTCAGATGTACTATTAAGCAATCAGTTTGATTCATCTGTTGTTGTTGTGGTCTTCAGTCCTGAGACTGGTTTGATGCAGCTCTCCATGCTACCCTATCCTGTGCAAGCTTCTTCATCTCCCAGTACTTATTGCAACCTACATCCTTCTGAATCTGCTTAGTATATTCATCTCTTGCTCTCCCTCTACGATTTTTACCCTCCACGCTGCCCTCCAATGCTAAATTTGTGATCCCTTGATGCCTCAGAACATGCCCTACCAACCGGTCCCTTCTTCTTGTCAAGTTGTGCCACAAACTCCTCTTCTTCCCTATTCTATTCAATACCTCTGCATTAGTTACGTGATTTACCCATATAATCTTCAGCATTCTTGTGTAGCACCACATTTCGAAAGCTTCTATTCTCTTATTGTCCAAACTATTTATCTTCCATACTCCACTTCCATACATGGCTACACTCCATACAAATACTTTCAGAAACGACTTTGACACTTAAATCTATACTCGATGTTAACAAATTCCTCTTCTTCAGAAACGCCTTCCTTGCCATTGACAGTCTACATTTTATATCCTCTCTACTTCGACCATCATCAGTTATTTTGCTCCCCAAATAGCAAAACTCCTTTACTACTTTAAGTGTTTCATTTCCTAATCTAATTCCCTCAGCATCACCCGACGTAATTCGACTACATTCCATTATCCTCGTTTTGCTTTTGTTGATGTTCGTCTTATATCCTCCTTTCAAGACACTGTCCATTCCGTTCAACTGCTCTTGCAAGTCCTTTGCTGCCTCTGACAGAATTACAATGTCATCGGCGAACCTCAAAGTTTTTATTTCTTCTCCATGGATTTTAATACCTACTCCGATTTTTTCTTTTGCTTCCTTTACTGCTTGCTCAATATACAGATTGAATAACATCGGGGAGAGGCTACAACGCTGTCTCACTCCCTTCCCCACCACTGCTTCCCTTTCATGCCCCTCGACTCTTATAACTGCCATCTGGTTTGTGTACAAATTGTAAATAGCCTTTCGCTCCCTGTATTTTACCCCTGCCAACTTTAGAATTTGAAAGACAGTATTCCAGTCAACATTGTCAAAAGCTTTCTCTAAGTCTACAAATGCTATAAACGTAGGTTTGCCTTTCCTTAATCTTTCTTCTAAGATGAGGCGTAAGATCAGTATTGCC
The DNA here is from genome assembly GCF_023864275.1 of Schistocerca cancellata. NCBI lineage: Eukaryota > Metazoa > Arthropoda > Insecta > Orthoptera > Acrididae > Schistocerca > Schistocerca cancellata. The sequence continues at coordinate 53,682,900 of NC_064631.1, forward strand.
TCACGTGTTCCAACATTTCTGCGGAATCCAAACTGATCTTCCCCGAGGTCGGCTTCTACCAGTTTTTCCATTCGTCTGTAAAGAATTCGCGTTAGTATTTTGCAGCTGTGACTTATTAAACTGATAGTTCGGTAATTTTCACATCTGTCAACACCTGCCTTCTTTGGGATTGTAATTATTATATTCTTCTTGAAGTCTAAGGGTATTTCGCCTGTCTCATACATCTTGCTCACCAGATGGTAGAGTTTTGTCATGACTGGCTCTTCCAAGGCTGTCAGTAGTTCTAATGGAATGTTGTCTACTCCAGGGGCCTTGTTTCGCTTAGGTCTTTCAGTGCTCTGTCAAACTCTTCACGCAGTATTGTATCTCCCATTTCATCTTTTGTTTTATCTAGTCGTAACATAAATATCTTTCCTCTCCGACTCTGTTCAGCATTTCATCATGAGAAACCAATCTCGCCACCTAATCTTCAGCATTCTTCTTCAACTGTATACTTGAGTTATGCCTAGTCCCTTCTTTTGTGTATTATTCGTCTTCCAGTTTTTACGTGCATATGATGCTGCACACCAGGAAATATTTATTGCTTTGTAAAATAGACAGCTCTAATGCTATTTTTATTTAAGACAGTGGATTTAGGTCTAACATCAAACCATCCTGGAATCTACTGCACCAAAACGAGAACACCAGATAAATGTGTGTACAGTACTTCACCATCATGTATATGTATTACATGTACCATCACTCATTATTAGGGGAAGGTATTTACAAAGAGCGACTCACTTACGTATTGTCACTGTTCCAGTGCCAAACGTAGCTTATAGAATCTTCCATTACTTTTAAGTATCTACGGGTAACATACGGCTCCTGACAACATTAGAGACAGGGGCAGGGGTGTTGGTGTCCAACAGTCGAGCACGTCCTTATAGTCCTCACATTTCTGCTGTCAATACCAAGAGACGCTTGAGGTGGTGTAAATACATTGGGATGGATGCATGGAAACAAGTGATTTGCAGAGATGGATCACGCTATTCCCAGAGGCAACCCGGGATTTGTGTGTAGCGAAGCCTGGAAAACGTCACCAGCCACAATGCGTAGTGAAGAGCGGAGGAGGTGGTGTTACGGTATGGGATTGTGACCCCGTTTTAGCTCCTTAAAAACGCTAAAACCGGCCGCATACGAACACATTTTTCAGTACTATGTATTGCGTACAATAGAGGAACAGTTCTGACAAGGGAGGCCACGAACTTAGGATCAGGTAAAACTTCGTACGCTTTTAGTGGTCCATCAGAAAAACGTAAGTCGTACTACTTGGGCGATTTCGAGAAAAAACGCAAGAGATGTTTTACGCGAAAGTGATGTTCCAATGCGTTTCGATCCTGAGCACGAGATGGCGGCGGTTAGGTGGTTAGCGTTTAAGCTACATAATCGGTGGAGCGCTGAATGGAGTTCCGCTGTTTTCTTTTCCTTTTCTTTCTAAATGTATATGTTTTCAACACCATTCATAATACTTCATACATCTGAAAGCTAATATGATGAAACGGCAGGCGTATTTACATGAAATGCTACTGAATTCCCAGTGTTGTTTGGTTATTTACTGATTTATCATAACCAATATTGTATTTATAACTATCGGCAAGTAATTGACCAAAAGCATAAAGTTTTCCTGAAAGTGTATGCGTGTCCTGGTTCCCAAAATCCCTTGTAGCTGCAATCGGGTAAGATACCTAAACTGCTTACATCCGAACTGTTTGATCTGCAGACGTCAGTTTAAAGGACAGGCTTAGAAATCCAAACTCAAACGTCGATAAATAAAGGTGTGAATAACTTTATTCAATAATACGATGAGTTATAATATGTCATAACAACAGGATAATATATCATTGGTCGACGGACGTGCTTTCCATACTACAAGTTGCGGTATGACATTTTTCATACAAACAGGGCAAACATAAATTAAACCGGCATCTACTACGTCCAGTGAATGCAGTTTTCCCGCATGCACAAGAAATCTTCAGAGTTTCTAAGGAAAAATTTGTTGTTCTTCCGACATTAAAGACACACGCCATGCGTAACGCAGTATTTTCGCTGAAAATTGGCAATGTACAGTTGAATGTATTCCAGTATCATCTTCACTAGAACCAATTTCGTTGTCAGTCAAATACGAACAAGTTTGAAGACGCTTGATAAAGTTTTTAACTTGCCCTGTAGAAATAAAAGTCGCAAAATATTTGTTGCAGTAATAAAAATTAGTAAACAGAGAGCGAACATTGGAAATTCAATAAATGTTCATACAAGTAAAAGTGACTTCTCATCACACTACCTTTCAAATGTAATACGTACGAAATAACTTCACCACTATTGAAAGAAAATATAAATTAAAAGAAGAAGAGCTAGACTCAATCCAGCGATCCACCGATTACGAAACATGAATGCTAACCCCGCGACGCCACCGGCTTGTATTCAGAGTCGCAATTCATCGGTCACAAGTGAGAAGCAAAACTTCTCTTGCGATTTTCTCGGATCCACGTAAGTAGTACGCCTTACTGCACTGAAGCGCCAAAGAAACTGGTATACTCATGCGTATTCAAATACAGGGATATGTAAAGAGGCAGAATACGGCACTGCGGTCGGAACGCCTCTATAAGACAAAAAGTGTCTGGCGCAGTTGTTGATCGGTTAGTACTGCTACAGTGGTAGGTTATCAAGATTTAAGTGAGTCTGAACGTGGTGTCATAGCACACGAGCGATGGGACACAGCATCTCCGAGGTATAGATGAAGTGGGGATTTTTCCGTACGGCCATTTCACGAGTGTTCCGTCAGTATTAGGAATCCGGGAAAACATAAAATCTCCGACATCGCTGTGGCCTGAGAAAGATCTTGCAAGAACGGACTAACGACGACTGAAGAGAATCGTTCAAAGTGATAGAAGTGCGACCCTTCCGCAAGTTGATGCCGATTTCAATGCTGGGCCATCAACAAGTGTCAGCGTGCGAACCATAAAACGGAACATCGTCGGTATGGTCTTTCCGAGCCGAAGGACCACTCGAGTACCCTTGATGACTGCACGACACAAAGCTGTTTGCCTCTCCTGATCCCGTCAACACAGACACTGGACTGTTGACGACTCGAAACATGTTGCCTGGTCGGACGAGTGCCGTTTCAAATTGTATCGAGCGGATGGACGTGTACGGGTATGGAGAGAACCTCATGAATCCATGGACCCTGCATGCCAGCAGGGGAGTGTTCTAGCTGGTGGGGGCTCTGTAATGGTGTGGGACGTGTGATATGAGACCCCTGATACGCCTGGATACGACTTTTATAGGTTGTATGTACGTAAGCATCCTGTCTGATCACCTGCATCCGTTCATGTTCTCCGTACAGTCGGGCGGACTTGGGCAATTCCAGCAGGATAATGCGACACCCTGTACGTCACGAATTGCTACGGAGTGGCTCCAGGAACTCTCTTCTGGGCTTAAACACCAAACTCCCTAGACTTGAACATTACTGAGCGTATCTGGGATGCCTTGCAACGTGCTTTCAGAAGAGATCTCTCCCCCATCATACGATTTCTGATTTATGGACAGCTGTGCAGAATTCATGGTGTCAGTTCCCTGCAGCACTACTTCGGACATTAGTCGAGTCCATGCCACGTCGTGCTGCTGCACTTTTGCGTGCTCGTGTGGGCACTATACGATATTAGGCAGGTGTATCAGTTTCTTTGGCCCTTCTGCGTACTTACACATTGTGTTTTATGTTGTCCTAATGGACTTCTAAAAGTTCGCAAACTTCGAGGTACAGGACGGGGCAAACAAAAGCAGCCCGGACAACAGAGTTCCAGGGTACAAAGAAACAGAGAAGAGGAAAGGAAATTCAATTCTAACCTGACTATAGCAGATGTTCAGAAAGTGACCACCATTCATGTCTTCGTGCTTTTGGGCCCTAGTCAGCAAGTTGTTTGAGGGGTATCGAAGCTGGACTGCTGACAGTGCTCCAGTCTCATCCGAAATGTTCTGCTGCAGCATTTGAAGACTGAGGTTTGTTGCCATAACCTTAGACTTGAGCCCCATACAAAGCAATCAAACATTGACGGAACAGATGAGCTGGGTGACCAGCTAGGGCGTCGACTAGTTAACAGCTCTGTCAGGCGTGAAGGTTGTGTAAATGTGCTCGAAGGTGCCGATGTGGATGGTTGAATGCGCACATTAACGTTCAGTCGTATCAACTCGTCCGGGTCTCATTTATTTGCCTCGCCAAGTATATCTGTGACCCGAGCGTCGTGGTCTCCCTTGTGAGACGATGCCTGTTTGTATCAGCATGAGAAAGCACCCTCTCGTCAAGCAGCGTCGGTAAGGCAATTGTTTGTGGACAACGACATCTCCGAAATGGACTGACCCGCCAACAGTCCCGACCTGCGCCCAATGGGACACATTCGAAATGGTTGGAACAGTGACTTCTCTACGTAGCCTGGTGTCACCAGTTGCTTCTGTCTTCGGCTCTTGAGGAGGAATGGGATGCCACTCCTGCAGACATTCAAACAACCTGCTGAAGGCGTCCCCCAATAGAGTTCAAGTCGTCTTAAAGGAGAAGGATGGTCACACCCCAAACTGATGTCCACTAGTAGGTGTCCAGACACTTTTTATCACATAAAGTATATAATGGTAAAAGTTGGCGGAACTACTTTACATTCGTATTAACCATCAATCGGCTATCCGGGTGTTTCAACAAGATAAACCGAAACGAGCGGAATCAGTTCGTTCGCAGATTCAAGTAAATTGTGGCGTTGTCTATTCGTTAGCTCGAACATCTCACGACCGTTGTAAGAGGATCAAAAAAAAAGAGTTAAGTTTAATGATAGACTTCTATCGCCTAACTACTAGTTTTTCTTCCTTTACGTCAAAAAATCGTGTAAAATGATTTTCTTCATCTCAAGAAACCCTTGCCTCCTTACAAAACCATACTTTCCTGGCACCAACATCAGAGTGGGCAAAAAATGTTTCCCTAATTAGTTCGAACGGACCCTAAAGCGCGACGGTTTTAAAGGCGATTACTTTGAGAATCAATAAAACTACTCTAACCAACAATTTTAGGTCGCTTCTTAGAAACAAAAAGGTCACCTTGTTATGAGAGTGATAAACTACTTCTGAGCGGTTTAGAACTGTGCTGAATAAGTGTCTCAACATTCCCTTCACATTTAAGGAAAATATGTATACAGGGTGATTTTTTCCCACCTTGCACAAACTCCAGAGGTTGATCGATAAATCGATGAGAAGATACGGAAAAAAGGTCCAACGAACTTGCGTCTGCAAATGCTAGAGACAATTTATTAGTCATAATTTGTTACTCAGACTGCGGTCTAATACGTGCTGTACCATGCAGCCTCAGTTACAGAATGTTCTGAAAATGGTTTCCACGTGGCTCAGCGCATACCTGTACGCGCCGTAGCATGTTCTGTGTCACACGCCCGGATCGGCTAGGCTGTTTCCGATCAGTGTCAAAGGCAGCATGAATACTCTGCTCCATTGTCTCCACATCTGGAATCGGCTCTGCATACACGATACTTTTGGGATGGCCCCATCACCAGAAATCACACGGGTTGAGATCCGATGAACGAGCAGCCCCTGCAACTGGATCCGATCCATGGACCAGGGAAGACGTGATTGAGATGTGTCCGGACGTTAATGGCGAAGTGGGCTGGAGCACCATCATGTAGTAGCTCTTCTAATCACCACTGGCTGGAACACCACTGTGTTGTGGCCCTTCTAATCATCACTGGCACTTCTTCCAACAGGGGAGGCAAAGTCACCCGCAAGAAACGCCGTTAGTTCCGGCCTGTTGGGCGTCGTGGAAGGAAGACTGGTCCCAAAATACGGTCGCCAATTATTCCGGCCCACACATTCCTGCTGCATCGGTGGTAATGATTCGCTGTCATCATACCATGGGGCTTCTGCGTACTATCCCACAGGTGACTGCTATGGAAGTTGAAGATTCCATTCTGCTTAAAAGAGGGCTCATCTGCAAATAGGATGGACGTCACAAATCTCGGAATCCTGGTCACATGGCGAAGAAACCAGTGACAAAACTGTTCCCTATGTCGAAAGTCTGTCGCTAGCAAGCGCTGCACACGCTGTAAGTGATAAGGGTAGTCACAATTGTCATAGAGAATATTCCACACCGTCCACTGGTTTATCCTTAACTGGCGGGCCAACTGTCTGTTACTGACACGGCGCCTTCCACAGTGATAATCACATTTTCCTCCAAGTATGTTGCAAACACTGAATGCTGCGGTTGCTGTCGGCGGGGTAGGTCTCCTGACACAACCTTGCTCCCCGCCGCCAGTTGTCATTTGTCTTTCCGTAAGCAAACACCGTGTCCGCAAGCTCTCGATTCGAATACGGAACCATTGTGTATAACGCTGTATCACATCCACTACAAGGTGAGTCAGCAAGACAAGTGAATCGGATACATTATTACCAATTACTATGGCAGGAGAGGACGCTAGAACATGACACATGAGGAACAGTATCACCCTCTAGGAAGATACTATGCATACTGTAAATATGGCTGCATGGTACAGCGCATATTAGACCGCAGTCTCTGTAACAAAGATGACCGAGTAAATCTTCTCTTGCATAGAAACCATGAGTTTTCGGGCATAAATTCATTAGATCTTTTATGTTCCGTATTCTCTCATCGTTCAGTCCCTAGAGGTTGCACACAGTGGAAAAATCACCCTGTATAGACGCCACGCAAGATATTTCATACAGTCGAAATAAACTCAGCTTTCAAGAAGAACGTAATATTTGCAATTCCGTAAAAGGTATCTGCTGACAGATGTGAATACTACTATCAGTTTAATAAGTCGTGGTTGCAAAATGGAAAACTGATATACGGCGATTTATAGAAACTAATGGAAGAGGAAAAATCAGTTTGTATTCCGCAGAAACGTAGGGTCCCGTGACGCAATCCTCAGTCTACGATTTACTTTAGAACATGGGTTACAAAAAAAATGGCTCTGAGCACTATGGGACTTAACATCTAAGGTCATCAGTCCCCTAGAACTTAGAACTACTTAAACCTAACTAACCTAAGGACAGCACACAACACCCAGCCATCACGAGGCAGAGAAAATCCCTGACCCCGCCGGGAATCGAACCCGGGAACCCGGGCGTGGGAAGCGAGAACGCTACCGCACGACCACGAGATGCGGGCACATGGGTTACAGAAAGGCAAACCTACGTTTATGGGGTTTGTATATGTATAGAAGGCTTTTTACAACACAGTGTCGTCCTAACCACCGTCTGCTTCACGTCTGCTGTGCAGCGAGCTACCTTAATTTAAGTATTAATTACTTGTCGCTTCTTATCCGTGTGTTTTTGCTTTTAGGAAGCTTTAATTGTCGAGTGCTAGTAATAGTGTTCCATAGATTTCGTGTTTGTTCTGAATACAGTCAGAGAGAGTCCCTGTAGTCAACCATAGTGCCAGTAGTGATAGTGTTTGTTTTCATTACAGTCCAGAAACAGGTAGTGCTATTTTCATTGTTTTCTACAAGAAGTGGCTAGCAATCACAGTTTCGTCAATAATCAGCCGCCTTTAGTGAATTAGCAGTCTAGTTAAAAGTTGATTAACTCTCTTCAGTAAATTGATTCCTTAGGATGGATAGGATGTGTGACTGCTGTGTACGGACGCAGGAGGAGCTGGCCACTGTTCGCGAACAGCTGAACGTGTTGATGGCCGCGGTCAGCCGTCTTCAGGCTGCTGCCTCGGAGTGTAGCGGCAGTGGGGAGTCTGGTGCGTCGCAAGGTACATCCCAGGTGTTACATGCTTCACCCACTGTCCCTGCTGTCGAGACATCTTCGCCGGTACCGGGCGCGGTTGGGCCACCCTCTCCCCAAGGGGAGTGGCGGGTTCAGCGGCGTTCGCGGCGGAGGGTAAATGTGGAGGCTGGCCGTGTGGCATCGCCCGCTCTGCCTGTGAGTGGACATGTGGCTGCTCCTTCAGCAAGGTCCGAGCAGGCACACTGGGGGGAGGGGTTTATTAGTTATTGGGAGCTCCAACGTTAGGCGGGTGATGGAGCCCATTAGGGAAATAGCGGAAAGGTCGGGGAAGAAGGCCAGTGTTCACTCTGTCTGCTTGCCGGGGGGTCTCATCCGAGATGTGGAGGAGGCCCTACCGGCGGCCATAGAGAGCACTGGGTGCACCCGACTGCAAATTGTTGCTCATGTCGGCACCAGTGACTCCTGCCGTCTGGGTTCAGAGGTCGTCCTCAGCTCGTACAGGCGGTTGGCGGAATTGGTGAAGGCGGAAAGCTTCGCTCGCGGGGTGAAATCAGAGCTAACTATTTGTAGTATCGTTCCCAGAACCGATCGCGGTCCTCTGGTTTGGAGAACTAGAGGCTCAGACGATTCTGCGGAGATCTGGGGTGCAAATTTCTCGACCTCCGCTATCCGGTGGAGAAATGTGGGGTCCCCCTGAATAGGTCAGGCGTGCACTACACGCCGGAAGCGGTTACAAAGGTAGTGGAGTACGTGTGGAGTGGACATGGGGGTTTTTTAGGTTAGAGAATTCCCTCCCTAGACCCGACAAGACGCCTCCTGAGACGCGGCAAGGTGGGAGTAGGCAAAATGCAACAGGGAATAACAATATTAATGTGCTAATAATAAACTGCAGGAGCGTCTATAGAAAGGTCCCAGAACTGCTCTCATTAATAAACGGTCACAACGCGCATATAGTACTAGGGACAGAAAGTTGGCTGAAACCAGACGTAAACAGTAATGAAATCCTAAACTCAGAGTGGAATGTATACCGCAGAGACAGGCTGGACAGTGAAGGGGGAGGCGTGTTTATAGCGATAAGAAGTGCAATAGTATCGAAGGAAATTGACGAAGATCCGAAATGCGAAATGATTTGGGTGAAGGTCACGGTTAAAGCAGGCTCCGACATGGTAATTGGATGTCTCTATAGGCCCTCTGGCTCAGCAGCTGTTGTGGCTGAGCACCTGAAGGATAATTTGGAAAATATTTCGAGTAGATTTCCCCACCATGTTATAGTTCTGGGTGTAGATTTTAATTTGCCAGATATAGACTGGGAGCCTCAAACGTTCATAACGGGTGGCAGGGACAAAGAATCCAGTGAAATTTTTTTAAGTGCTTTATCTGAAAACCATCTTGAGCAGCTAAACAGAGAACCGACTCGTGGCGATAACATATTAGACCTTCTGGTGACAAACAGACCCGAACTATTTGAAACAGTTAACGCAGAACAGGGAATCAGCGATCATAAAGCGGTTACGGCATCGATTATTTCAGCCGTAAATAGAAATATTAGAAAAGGTAGGAAGATTTTTCTGTTTAGCAAAAGTGACAAAAAGCAGATTACAGAGTACCTGACGGCTCAACACACAAGTTTTGTCTCAAGTACAGATAGTGTTGAGGATCAATGGACAAAGTTCAAAACCATCGTACAATATGCATTAGATGAGTATGTGCCAAGCAAGATCGTAAGAGATGGAAAAGAGCCACCGTGGTACAACAACCGAGTTAGAAAACTGATGCGGAAGCAAAGGGAACTTCACAGCAAACATAAACATAGCCAAAGCCCTGCAGACAAACAAAAACTACGCGAAGCGAAATGCAGTGTGAGGAGGGCTATGCGAGAGGCGTTCAATGAATTCGAAAGTAAAGTTCTATGTACTGACTTGGCAGAAAATCCTAAGAAATTTTGGTCTTATGTCAAAGCGGTAGGTGGATCAAAACAAAACGTCCAGATACTCTGTGACCAAAATGGTACTGAAACAGAGGATGACAGACTAAAGGCCGAAATACTAAATGTCTTTTTCCAAAGCTGTTTCACAGAGGAAGACTGCACTGTAGTTCCTTCTCTAGATTGTCGCACAGATGACAAAATGGTAGATATCGAAATAGACGACAGAGGGATAGAGAAACAATTAAAATCGCTCAAAAGAGGAAAGGCCGCTGGACCTGATGGGATACCAGTTCGATTTTACACAGAGTACGCGAAGAAACTTGCCCCCCTTCTTGCAGCGGTGTACCGTAGGTCTCTAGAAGAGCGTAGCGTTCCAAAGGATTGGAAAAGGGCACAGATCATCCCCGTTTTCAAGAAGGGACGTCAAACAGATGTGCAGAACTATAGACCCATATCTCTAACGTCGATCAGTTGTAGAATTTTGGAACACGTATTATGTTCGAGTATAATGACTTTTCTGGAGACTAGAAATCTACTCTGTAGGAATCAGCATGGGTTTTGAAAAAGACGGTAGTGTGAAACCCAGCTCGCGCTACTCGTCCACGAGACTCAGAGGGCCATAGACACGGGTTCACAGGTAGATGCCGTGTTTCTTGACTTCCGCAAGGTGTTCGATACATTTCCCCACAGTCGTTTAATGAACAAAGTAAGAGCATATGGACTATCAGACCAATTGTGTGATTGGATTGAAGAGTTCCTAGATAACAGAATGCAGCATGTCATTCTCAATGGAGAGAAGTCTTCCGAAGTAAGAGTGATTTCAGGTGTGTCGCAGGGGAGTGTCATAGGACCGTTGCTATTCACAATATACATACATGACCTGGTGGATGACATCGGAAGTTCACTGAGGCTTTTTGCAGATGATGCTGTGGTGTATCGAGAGGTTGTAACAATGGAAAAATGTACTGAAATGCAGGAGGATCTGCAGCGAATTGACGCATGGTGCAGGGAATGGCAATTGAATCTCAATGTAGACAAGTGTAATGTGCTGCGACTACATAGAAAGATAGATCCCTCATCATTTAGCTACAAAATAGCAGGTCAGCAACTGGAAGCAGTTAATTCCATAAATTATCTGGGAGTACGCATTAGGAGTGATTTAAAATGGAATGATCATATAAAGTTGATCGTCGGTAAAGCAGATGCCAGACTGAGATTCATTGGAAGAATCCTAAGGAAATGCAATCCGAAAACAAAGGAAGTAGGTTACAGTACGCTTGTTCGCCCGCTGCTTGAATACTGCTCAGCAGTGTGGGATCCGTACCAGATAGGGTTGATAGAAGAGATAGAGAAAATCCAACGGAGAGCAGCGCGCTTCGTTACAGGATCATTTAGTAATCGCGAGAGCGTTACGGAGATGATAGATAAACTCCAGTGGAAGACTCTGCAGGAGAGACGCTCAGTAGCTCGGAACGGGCTTTTGTTAAAGTTTCGAGAACATACCTTCACCGAAGAGTCAAGCAGTATATTGCTCCCTCCTACGTATATCTCGCGAAGAGACCATGAGGATAAAATCAGAGAGATTAGAGCCCACACAGAAGCATACCGACAATCCTTCTTTCCACGAACAATACGAGACTGGAATAGAAGGGAGAACCGATAGAGGTACTCAGGGTATCCTCCGCCACACACCGTCAGGTGGCTTGCGGAGTATGGATGTAGATGTAGATGTAGATGTAGAGGACCAAAATCATTAAATTTTGATGGCAATAGAGATGAAACACTGTGAGCGAAAATTTATTTACAATTTGAAAGCAAAACAGACTGAAGCAAATTGTCAAAACAAACATGGTATAACTGTCTCGTTGGTCACGGCCTCTGACATACACACCGACATACACATGGGAAACATGTAAATGAACAAATTTAAGTCCAAATTGACTTCAAATGATATAGAATAGTCTTCCCATTAAATAGCAACACACCGCAGGAAGGTTCACAACTGATTCTTGGTCAGACCAGCTGGGGTGGGTGGAGGGGTGGGTGGTGGACCGAATGATGCCAAAACCACATGCAATTTTTATGTGGAATTGTGCTAATTAAACTTTAGATATTTGCAGATAGACACCTCATAGAAGGGATTTCACAGTAATCTCACGAATTATTCCAAACAGATAAATGAACGTAAGTGGCGGGAATAGATGGCGGTGCATCAATTACAAAGGAAGGATACTACAACTGATAAAATTATTAATTGAAACTGGGGCAGTTTAAATAAATTCATTGAGACGCGCTCTTCACTGAAGGAAGTCACTTAAGCAGTTTCTTTTGACTACGAAAGCCCTACCTCACGGCAGATGGCGGGCACATGTGGGTTGAAACTACTTACAAAAACATCACAGAAAAATTGGTAAAATTCTGACTCAAGATGTTCATGGCATGTCTCATATTCACTTGATGAATCCCACCACGTACGAAGGATCACACTAAAACGTGATTTGGACAGATCTAATCAAACATACGATTAATGAGTGGCACATGTGGTTGTACATCACTTACAAAGAAACAACCACAAATTCAAAAAGTGATATGCGAAATTATGACCTTCATGACGTTCGATTGAACAAACTCCTACCGAAAGAAAACCACCCAAAAATGTAATTTGGCCAAAGTTCAGCTGAAACTCTACTATTGACGGGAAGGTGTGGCCAGGTGACCTGTTAACAGAGGTACGAGGATACAGAATAGGTTCCCAGATATGTAAGTGGACTGAAGACTTCTTAAGTAAAAATGTATCGAGCACTCTGTTCTAGACGGTGGGTGTTCATTAGAGACAAGGGTAACGTCTACAGTGCTCCAGCAAAGAGTGCTGGGACCGTTCTTCTGTTATACTCATAAATGATGAGCTGTAATGTGCGGCTGTTTCCTGGTGGTGCTGTGATGTACGGCAAGGTGCCGTCGTTGAGGGACTGTAGGACTGTAGGAGGGTACGGGATGACTTAGACAAAATTTCTGATTGATGTGGTGAATGCAAGCTAGCTCTAAATGTGGGAAAATATAATACGGATGTGTAGGAAAAACAAACCAGTAATGCTCGAATACGGCATTAGTAGTGTTTTGCTTGACACAGTCACGTCGTTTAAATATCTGGGCGTAACGTTATAAAGCGATACGAAATGGAACGAGCATATGGTGACTGTGGTAGTGAAGACAAATGGTAGACGTTGGTTTATTGGGAGAATTCTAGAAAAGTGTCCATTTGTTAAGGAGACTTCGTTACAGGACTTTAGTGTGACCTGTCCTTGAGTAGTGCTAGAGTGTTTGGGATATGCATCAGGTCCGATTGAAGGAAGACACGAAGCAATTGAGAATCTGGCTGCTAGATTTGTTACCGGTAGATTTGAACAACACGCAAATATTAAGGACATGCTTCGAGAACTCAAATGGAAATGCCTAGAGGGAAGGCGACGTTTAGAGAACCGGCATTTTGAAGCTGACTGCAGGAAGGTCCTAATGTCGCCAACATACATTCCGTTTAAGGACCACTAAGATAAGATTCGAGAAATTAGAGTTCATTCGGAGACATATAGACAGTCGTTACTCTCTTGCTGACATTTCTTAGCGTTGTAACGCCGTTTCTCTTTGGTGCCAACTTCCCTTTGTTGAAAATGCTCACATACGTTAAGGTGGTACAACCTCATTCTACTCCCACTACCTACTGTTTGCATGAAACGTACCTATATTCACCTCATTCTCCCTTTTCCGCATTCAGAAACACACGAATAGAAGTTGAGGGAAGCAAATAGAGTATGAAATTGGTTCAAATGGCTCTGAGCACTATGGGACATAACATCTGAGGTCATCAGTCCCCTAGAACTTAGAACTACTTAAACCTAACTAACCTAAGGACATTACACACATCCATGCCCGAGGCAGGATTCGAACCTGTGACCGTAGCGGTAGCGCGGTTCCAGACTGAAGCGCCTAGAACCGCTCGGCCACTCCGGCCGGCAAATAGAGTATGACATATAAAACAAACACAAGTAGGTCGATTTTTCTGTTCAAAGGGCGTGTTGTCTCATTATAAACAGAAGACGGTCATTCATAACCCATCCAACGATATCATACTACGATCGTGTGAACACTGCAAATGGAGTCAAATTAAAAGTTCCGCTTCAGAGGTAGCTGACAACACATACACTCCTGGAAATTGAAATAAGAACACCGTGAATTCATTGTCCCAGGAAGGGGAAACTTTATTGACACATTCCTGGGGTCAGATACATCACATGATCACACTGACAGAACCACAGGCACATAGACACAGGCAACAGAGCATGCACAATGTCGGCACTAGTACAGTGTATATCCACCTTTCGCAGCAATGCAGGCTGCTATTCTCCCATGGAGACGATCGTAGAGATGCTGGATGTAGTCCTGTGGAACGGCTTGCCATGCCATTTCCACCTGGCGCCTCAGTTGGACCAGCGTTCGTGCTGGACGTGCAGACCGCGTGAGACGACGCTTCATCCAGTCCCAAACATGCTCAATGGGGGACAGATCCGGAGATCTTGCTGGCCAGGGTAGTTGACTTACACCTTCTAGAGCACGTTGGGTGGCACGGGATACATGCGGACGTGCATTGTCCTGTTGGAACAGCAAGTTCCCTTGCCGGTCTAGGAATGGTAGAACGATAGGTTCGATGACGGTTTGGATGTACCGTGCACTATTCAGTGTCCCCTCGACGATCACCAGTGGTGTACGGCCAGTGTAGGAGATCGCTCCCCACACCATGATGCCGGGTGTTGGCCCTGTGTGCCTCGGTCGTATGCAGTACTGATTGTGGCGCTCACCTGCACGGCGCCAAACACGCATACGACCATCATTGGCACCAAGGCAGAAGCGACTCTCATCGCTGAAGACGACACGTCTCCATTCGTCCCTCCATTCACGCCTGTCGCGACACCACTGGAGGCGGGCTGCACGATGTTGGGGCGTGAGCGGAAGACGGCCTAACGGTGTGCGGGACCGTAGCCCAGCTTCATGGAGACGGTTGCGAATGGTCCTCGCCGATACCCCAGGAGCAACAGTGTCCCTAATTTGCTGGGAAGTGGCGGTGCGGTCCCCTACGGCACTGCGTAGGATCCTACGGTCTTGGCGTGCATCCGTGCGTCGCTGCGGTCCGGTCCCAGGTCGACGGGCACGTGCACCTTCCGCCGACCACTGGCGACAACATCGATGTACTGTGGAGACCTCACGCCCCACGTGTTGAGCAATTCGGCGGTACGTCCACCCGGCCTCCCGCATGCCCACTATACGCCCTCGCTCAAAGTCCGTCAACTGCACATACGGTTCACGTCCACGCTGTCGCGGCAACCTACCAGTGTTAAAGACTGCGATGGAGCTCCGTATGCCACGGCAAACTGGCTGACACTGACGGCGGCGGTGCACAAATGCTGCGCAGCTAGCGCCATTCGACGGCCAACACCGCTGTTCCTGGTGTGTCCGCTGTGCCGTGCGTGTGATCATTGCTTGTACAGCCCTCTCGCAGTGTCCGGAGCAAGTATGGTGGGTCTGACACACCGGTGTCAATGTGTTCTTTTTTCCATTTCCAGGAGTGTACATTAACTTCGACCTCAAACGTGGGTTCAGTACGTGTTCTTTCTCGGGTTCGTTATGACACACGTCAGTACCGGTAGGTTAATTGACAAAGAATTGGCCGATATGTACCTAATATATGAGTTCACTGAGTATAGTGGAAGAGCGGCATAATGGTGATACGATGAATTACTTAGGCAGCGAAGGAAAATGCATAATCTAAAGGCGAGTAGCGTTAGATAAGTAATGCAACATACATTTTCAGCTTTCAACTGACAACATTTTCAGTGTTCACGTTTGCCAAAAACTTAACTGCGTTTTCCTTGTTAGCCCAGAAACGTGTGCAATGAGGACAGAAGCAAGGTATGCTATCACATCTTGTGCATGTAAACAAAGTGAACGATTATTTCAGAGAAACAAAACTTCATAGAGGTATACCACCATGCAGAAGAGAGTTCCTGTTTTATTAGATTTTCAGTGCATTAGTATCATTTTACATTACACATCTTCTTTATTCGAAATCTTACCTAGGGCACGACAATCAGTGTTTGGCCAATAACAGTTCCTGTTTTATTAGATTTTCAGTGCATTAGTATCATTTTACATTACACATCTTCTTTATTCGAAATCTTACCTAGGGCACGACAATCAGTGTTTGGCCAATAACAGCACTTGCGGGGCAAAGAAGATACCTTTTTAAACGTGTGTAAGCATACTACAAATGTGATTAACGGAATGGTCTCAAACCCGTAAAATGGATCTCGCTTTAACATGCATGTAAGTCATTTTTTAGTAATGCTGTGAGCACATTTTACTAAATCTGGTAGGTTCTTCTACATATACATCTACGTGGATACTCCGCACATCACATTTAAGTGCCTGGTAGACGGTTCATCGAACCACCTTCACACTTCTGTTATTCCAATCTCTATAGCGCGCGGAAAGGACGAACAACTATATCTTTCCGTACGAGCTGATTTCCCTTATTTTTATCATGGTGATAGTTTCTTCCTATGTAGGTCGGTGTCAACAAAATATTTTCGCAATCAGGCGGGGAAGTTGGTGAATGGAATTTCGTGAGAAGATTCCGCCGCAACGAAAAACGCCTTTGTTTTGATGATGTCCAGCCCAAATCCGGTATCATTTCAGTGGCACTCTCTCCCCTCTATTTCGCGATAACATACAACGTGCTGCCCTTATTTGAAGCCGCGCGGGGTAGCCTCTTGTCACAGTTCGCTCCCCCCTCCCCCCGTCGGGGGTTCGAGTCTTCCCTCGGGCATGGGTGTGTGTGTGTTGTCCACTTAGAGTACGTTATTTTAAGTTAAAGTAGCGTGTCAGCTTAGGGACCGATGACCTCAGCAGTTTGGTCCCATCTGGTAGGGATCCCACACCGCACAGCAGTGTTCTAAAAGAGGACGTACAGCGTAGTGTAGGAAGTCTTTGGTTAGCCTTCCCCACAACAGTTGCTATGTGTTCTTTCCACTTTAAGTTGTTCGTAATTGTAATTCCTAGTTATTTAGTTGAATTTACGGTCTTTAGATTTGACTGATTTATCGTGTAAAGGAAGTCTAACGGATTTCTTTTAACACTCATGTGGATTACGTCACGCTTTTCGTAATTTAGGGTCAGTAGCAAATTTTCGCCCCATACAGATATCTTTTCGAAATCGTTTTTCAATTTGTTTTGATCTTCTAGTAACTTTACTAGTCGATAAACGACAGGGCTATCTGCAAGAAACCTAAGACGGCTGCTGCGATTGTCTCCCAAATCGGTTATACAGATAAGGAACAATAAGGGGCCTATAACACTACCTTGGTGAACGCCAAAAATCACTCCTGTTTTACTGGATGAGTTTCGGTCAAGTACTACGAACTGTGACCTCTCTGACAGGAAATCACGAATTCAGTCAAATAACAGAGATGATATACCATAGGCACACAAATTCACAACAAGCATCCGGCCGTTGTGGCCGAGCGGTTCTAGGCGCTTCAGTCCGGAACCGCGCTGCTGCTATGGTCGCAGGTTCGGATACTGTCTCGGACATGGATGTCTGTGATATCCTTAGGTTAGTTAGGTTTAAGTAGTTCTAAGTCTAGGGGACTGATGACCTCAGATGTTAAGTCTCATTGTGCTGAGAGCCGTTTGAACCATTTTACTACAAGCCGCTTGTGTGGTACAGTGTCAAAGCATTCCGGAAATCCAGAAAAACGGAATCAATCTGAAATCCCTCAACACTTCTGCGAGTAAAGAGCTAGTTGCTTCACAAGAACGTTTTTTTCTAAATTCATGTAGGCTCTGTGTCAATCTTCCCTTCCCAAAAGGAAACAGCACAGCCATAATTCATGTATGCAAAAGAAAATACTGGTTGAACGGCTCCACTTACGATTGAAATCTGATTCCTTCAAACGTTAGATTACGATCGGGTCGATTAGTGCACCTGTGAACGACGCAAGCTGATGTTTTCGAAAACAAGTCTTCTTTTTTTTTTTTTTTTTTTTACCTACGTGCATTTGAGTGTGCGCTTGCTGTATTGTAACGTTGATGAAGCACGTGGTACCAGGCAACGAGGGTGGGTATAGTATACTTCATTAGGAAACAATATCAGAAAGTCTACTGTTCTCTTGAATCGGGAACATTTCTGCGTGCAGTTATTTTAGAAGTACGAGTTTGCTGCTGTAGGTCGTACCATATGGAGGACACACTGGTATCCTATAGTTCACTAACCTCTTTCTCAGGTACTGCACTACCTACACCTACATCCATAGGAACCGTACTGTGCGTGGGAGATGGTTCCCTGTGCCACTACTAGTCATTTACTTTCCTGTTTCCCTCGCAAATAGAGCGATAGGAGAACGACTGTCTATATACCTCTGTACAATCCATAATCTCTGTTACCTTCGCTGCCTTTCCGCGCGGTTTATGTTGGCAGCAGTAAAATAGTTCGGCAATCAGCTTCAAATGCCGGTTCTTTAAATTTTATCAATATAGTTCTTCGAAACGAAAGTCGCGTTCCCTCCAGGAATTCCCATTTGAGTCCCCGAAGCATCTCTGTAAGACTTAAGTGTTCTTCGAAACTGTTGTTGTGGTCTTCAGTCCTGAGACTGGTTTGATGCAGCTCTCCATGCTACTCTATCCTGTGCAAGCTGCTTCATCTCCCAGTACCTACTGCAACCTACATCCTTCTGAATCTGCTTAGTGTATTCATCTCTTGGTCTCCCTCTACGATTTTTACCCTCCACGCTGCCCTCCAGTACTAAACTGGTGATCCCTTGATGCCTCAGAACATGTCCTACCAACCAATCCCTTCTTCTAGTCAAGTTGTGCCACAAACTTCTATTCTCCCCAATCCTATTCAATACCTCCTCATTAGTTACGTGATCTACCCACCTTATCTTCAGCATTCTTCTGTAGCACCACATTTCGAAAGCTTCTATTCTCTTCTTGTCCAAACTAGTTATCGTCCATGTCTCACTTCCATACATGGCTACACTCCATACAAATACTTTCAGAAACGACTTCCTGACACCTAAATCTATATTCGATGTTAACAAATTTCTCTTCTTGAGAAACGCTTTCTTTGCCATTGCCAGTCTACATTTTATATCCTCTCTACTTCGACCATCATCGGTTATTTTATTCCCTAAATAGCAAAACTCCTTTACTACTTTAAGTGTCTCATTTCCTAATCTAATTCCCTCAGAATCACCCGACTTAATTCGGCTACATTCCATTATCCTCGTTTTGGTTTTGTTGATGTTCATCTTATATCCTCCTTTCAAGACACTGTCCATTCCGTTCAACTGCTCTTCCAAGTCCTTTGCTGTCTCTGACAGAATTACAATGTCATCGGCGAACCTCAAAGTTTTTACTTCTTCTCCATGAATTTTAGTACCTAGTCCGAATTTTTCTTTTCTTTCCTTTACTGCTTGCTCAATATACAGATTGAATAACATCGGGGAGAGGCTGCAACCCTGTCTCACTCCTTTCCCAACCACTGCTTCCCTTTCATGCCCCTCGACTCTTATAACTGCCATCTGGTTTCTGTACAAATTGTAAATAGCCTTTCGCTCCCTGTATTTTACCCCTGCCACCTTCAGAATTTGAAAGAGAGTATTCCAGTCAACATTGTCAAAAGCTTTCTCTAAGTCTACAAATGCTAGAAACGTAGGTTTGCCTTTTCTTAATCTTTCTTCCAAGATAAGTCGTAAGGTCAGTATTGCCTCACGTGTTCCGATATTTCTACGGAATCCAAACTGATCTTCCCCGAGGTCGGCTTCTACGAAACTATGGGTAATAAATCCAGCAGCCGGCCTCCGACTTGCATCGATGTCTCCCTTCAGTCCAACTGGATGCGGACCCAGAACACTCGAGCAATACTGAAGAATAGGTCGCACTAGCCTCCTATATAGCCTCCTCTACAGGTGAACAACTTTTTCCTAAAATTCTCTCAATGAGCCCACGTCGACCATTCGCCTTGCCTACCACACTTCTCACACGCTCGTCCCATCTCATAACGCTTTGCAACGTTACGCCCAGACATTTAAACGACGTGACTGTGTCAAGCAGGTCTCTAGCAGTACTGTATCAGAATATCATGGGTTTGATGTTCCTGCTCATGCATATCAACTTAAATTTTTCCTCATTTGGGGCTAGCTGCCATTCGTCACACCAGCTGGAAGTTTTGTCGTCTGGTATCTTCCTACAGTCACTGAACTTCGACACCTTACCGTACACCACAGCATCACCAGCAAACAGCCACATATTTCTGCCGACCCTGTCTGCCAAATTATTTATGTATTCAGAAAATAACAGTGGTCCAATCACACTTTCTGGGGCACTCCTGACGATAGCCTTGTCCTCGATGGCGAGTGTTCATCAAAGACAAAATACCGGCGTCTGTTACTTAAGAAGTCTCCGAGCTTCTCACATACACTCCTGGAAATTGAAATAAGAACACCGTGAATTCATTGTCCCAGGAAGGGGAAACTTTATTGACACATTCCTGGGGTCAGATACATCACATGATCACACTGACAGAACCACACGCACATATACACAGGCAACAGAGCATGCACAATGTCGGCACTAGTACAGTGTATATCCACCTTTCGCAGCAATGCAGGCTGCTATTCTCCCATGGAGACGATCGTAGAGATGCTGGATGTAGTCCTGTGGAACGGCTTGCCATGCCATTTCCACCTGGCGCCTCAGTTGGACCAGCGTTCGTGCTGGACGTGCAGACCGCGTGAGACGACGCTTCATCCAGTCCCAAACATGCTCAATGAGGGACAGATCCAGAGATCTTGCTGGCCAGGGTAGTTGACTTACACCTTCTAGAGCACGTTGGGTGGCACGGGATACATGCGGACGTGCATTGTCCTGTTGGAACAGCAAGTTCCCTTGCTGGTCTAGGAATGGTAGAACGATGGGTTCGATGACGGTTTGGATGTACCGTGCACTATTCAGTGTCCCCTCGACGATCACCAGTGGTGTACGGCCAGTGTAGGAGATCGCTCCCCACACCATGATGCCGGGTGTTGGCCCTGTGTGCCTCGGTCGTATGCAGTCCTGATTGTGGCGCTCACCTGCACGGCGCCAAACACGCATACGACCATCATTGGCACCAAGGCAGAAGCGACTCTCATCGCTGAAGACTACACGTCTCCATTCGTCCCTCCATTCACGCCTGTCGCGACACCACTGGAGGCGGGCTGCACGATGTTGGGGCGTGAGCGGAAGACGGCCTAACGGTGTGCGGGACCGTAGCCCAGCTTCATGGAGACGGTTGCGAATGGTCCTCGCCGATACCCCAGGAGCAACAGTGTCCCTAATTTGCTGGGAAGTGGCGGTGCGGTCCCCTACGGCACTGCGTAGGATCCTACGGTCTTGGCGTGCATCCGTGCGTCGCTGCGGTCCGGTCCCAGGTCGACGGGCACGTGCACCTTCCGCCGACCACTGGCGACAACATCGATGTACTGTGGAGACCTCACGCCCCACGTGTTGAGCAATTCGGCGGTACGTCCACCCGGCCTCCCGCATGCCCACAATACGCCCTCGCTCAAAGTCCGTCAACTGCACATACGGTTCACGTCCACGCTGTCGCGGCATGCTACCAGTGTTAAAGACTGCGATGGAGCTCCGTATGCCACGGCAAACTGGCTGACACTGACGGCGGTGGTGCACAAATGCTGCGCAGCTAGCGCCATTCGACGGCGAACCCCGCGGTTCCTGGTGTGTCCGCTGTGCCGTGCGTGTGATCATTGCTTGTACAGCCCTCTCGCAGTGTCCGGAGCAAGTATGGTGGCTCTGACACACCGGTGTCAATGTGTTCTTTTTTCCATTTCCAGGAGTGTATCTGTGAACTTATTCCATATGCTCATACCTTCATTAACAGCATGCAGTGGTGCGGCGTGTCAAATGCTTTACGGAAATCTAGAAGACTGCGATCTGCCGGTTGCCCCTCGTCCATAGTTCGCAGTGCATCTTGTGAGGAAAGGGCGATCTGGGTTTCGCACCATAGAGTAGAAACATCTCTGGAGTGAGCATTGCGTCCTGCGCATGTTGTCAACATTTAACTGGAATTGTCACGTGATCTAGGGAGGACGTAGATTGTTTAACGCCAATTCGCGTCCGCCATCAGGTGACGTCACGTCTCGTCACATAACACCAAAACATTCTACAATACTTTTCGAATGGAGGCATTCGCACAGGTCGTCAACGGAACGTCACGTCATTTCACGGTACGTCAAGGTTTCTCGGGAAGAAAATTTTGAAGGTACCAGTCTGTTAACATCTTAAGTTAACCTATTTTCGCCGCGCTCATTCTCCTTATAGTAGTGGATTTTGTACTTTTGTATCTTCATACTCTGTATTTTATAATAGCGCTTTGTTTTAGTGACAAATTGGAGGTGTTCCATGACGACTGGGATATTTTTTCCACTTTCTTACACAACCGAGGTCGTATGTCTGAAGGCGAAAAGTTATTTAGGTTTTACGATAACCCAACGGCGCTGACGCCCACAATGAATATGTATAAGAACATAAGTAGACGAAGCAAATTCCACCATATGACATTTTAAGCAAAAAAGTCAGCCTTAATGAAGGAGTAAAATACAGTTGTTTCTGACGTTATTAACTCGTAAGAAAAAACATAATGGATAAGTTTAACAGGCTTCATTAATTCGTTTGAAGCTTTCTTTGATGTGTATAAATCTACATATTTTCCCTAGCAAATAATTGTCGATGCTTTGAAAGTTGTCTCACTTCTGAGTAATTTACCAAACGTAATTGATCAAGAACGTAGGTTATAAAGTTTGCTTCGGCCATTGACAAACTTTGTCGTTGTTAGCTCCTCATTTCTGATACTACACTCCTGGAAATGGAAAAAAGAACACATTGACACCGGTGTGTCAGACCCACCATACTTGCTCCGGACACTGCGAGAGGGCTGTACAAGCAATGATCACACGCACGGCACAGCGGACACACCAGGAACCGCGGTGTTGGCCGTCGAATGGCGCTAGCTGCGCAGCATTTGTGCACCGCCGCCGTCAGTGTCAGCCAGTTTGCCGTGGCATCGATGTTGTCGCCAGTGGTCGGCGGAAGGTGCACGTGCCCGTCGACCTGGGACCGGACCGCAGCGACGCACGGATGCACGCCAAGACCGTAGGATCCTACGCAGTGCCGTAGGGGACCGCACCGCCACTTCCCAGCAAATTAGGGACACTGTTGCTCCTGGGGTATCGGCGAGGACCATTCGCAACCGTCTCCATGAAGCTGGGCTACGGTCCCGCACACCGTTAGGCCGTCTTCCGCTCACGCCCCAACATCGTGCAGCCCGCCTCCAGTGGTGTCGCGACAGGCGTGAATGGAGGGACGAATGGAGACGTGTCGTCTTCAGCGATGAGAGTCGCTTCTGCCTTGGTGCCAATGATGGTCGTATGCGTGTTTGGCGCCGTGCAGGTGAGCGCCACAATCAGGACTGCATACGACCGAGGCACACAGGGCCAACACCCGGCATCATGGTATGGGGAGCGATCTCCTACACTGGCCGTACACCACTGGTGATCGTCGAGGGGACACTGAATAGTGCACGGTACATCCAAACCGTCATCGAACCCATCGTTCTACCATTCCTAGACCGGCAAGGGAACTTGCTGTTCCAACAGGACAATGCACGTCCGCATGTATCCCGTGCCACCCAACGTGCTCTAGAAGGTGTAAGTCAACTACCCTGGCCAGCAAGATCTCCGGATCTGTCCCCCATTGAGCATGTTTGGGACTGGATGAAGCGTCGTCTCACGCGGTCTGCACGTCCAGCACGAACGCTGGTCCAACTGAGGCGCCAGGTGGAAATGGCATGGCAAGCCGTTCCACAGGACTACATCCAGCATCTCTACGATCGTCTCCATGGGAGAATAGCAGCCTGCATTGCTGCGAAAGGTGGATATACACTGTACTAGTGCCGACATTGTGCATGCTCCGTTGCCTGTGTCTATGTGCCTGTGGTTCTGTCAGTGTGATCATGTGATGTATCTGACCCCAGGAATGTGTCAATAAAGTTTCCCCTTCCTGGGACAATGAATCACGGTGTTTTTATTTCAATTTCCAGGAGTGTATATTCTAACATTTTATGCATATTAGGGATGGTGACTCAAAACCCCAATTTTTCCGTTCAGTACTGTGTTAAGTGACTTGACGAGATGTGACATGAAAGACATTGTAAATATATGCTGACGTGAAGCGTCTGTGACGTCATGCTGCCGGCCGGTGTGGCCGTGCGGTTAAAGGCGCTTCAGTCTGAAACCGCGTGACCGCTACGGTCGCAGGTTCGAATCCTGCCTCGGGCATGGATGTGTGTGATGTCCTTAGGTTAGTTAGGTTTAATTAGTTCTAAGTTCTAGGCGACTGATGACCTCAGAAGTTAAGTCGCACAGTGCTCAGAGCCATTTGACGTCATGCTCGTTCAATTTGCTCTTCAAAGCTAAGAGCCCAATTTATTTCAAATATCAGACGTAAACTGTTATGGTGCCTGCAAAACGTCTACACTAAATCCACAGCACTAACCACGGGAATCGGTCTTTACTAGCGATATGACAACATTCAAAATTTATAGGACAAATGTGGGACAAATCTACGGCGTCCCGAGATCACGTGACCATTGTGGCAACGTATGTTGACAACACAAAATCAATACTGCGCTTCTGAATGCTCACTCCAGAGATATTTCTATGTTTCGCACCAGTGATGCTTTCTGAAACCGTGCTGATTCGTGGATATAAGCTTCTCTGCCTCAAGGAAGTTCATTATATTCGAACTGAGAGTACGTTCCGCTGTGTGGTCAGCTACATCTGAGTGTGCAGTCGTGAAACTGGGTGCCTGGTGCTGCAGGTGGTTCCAGGCGACGGAGGCGCTGGAGCCGACGGCGGCGGCGGCGGCATCACCCAGCCCGTCCCGCCGGCAGGTGTTCGCCGTGAGGGAGGGCGCCGGCGCCGAGTGCGTCAGCTGTCGCCTGACCACCGCCGAGGGCCAGCCCTGCCGCTACGCGTCCGCCTCCTTCAGCACCGACTACAGCTGGATGGCGCTCTCCTGCTCGGGGCCCATGGACCCTCCACTCGTCACCCTCTTCACCACGGCCGACCAGCTGGGTAATTACTTTCTGCCGAGCCTCAGTACGTCACTTACAGATTTTGACCTGTGCACTTGAAAACGCGAATATCGCAGCCATTCTAAATTTCTACGTCAATGCGTGTACGGTGCCTCTCAGATCTCACGGGACGGAGCCCACACAGGGGTGACTCAAGTGGCCGGCGACCACCACCCAAGTGCGCGATCGCCGCCCGTCGCCGAAAACTGCTCGGTAAGGCTGGCACTCGACCCTGCGGCGCCCACCGCACCTGCTCTGTAACCGCGCACCACGTCCAACTCTGCCCCTCGGTCACACAGTAAAACGCTGCCGAGCACGTCTCCTGTCTACAGTGCACTTCTCGTTGTAACTAACCTTGGTGCTTTCTTCCAATCTCAACAAATTCTCTGCAGGAATCATTGCAGATTCCGCAGAGATTTTCTTTTCATAAAATAACTAATGTGAGTTGTATCGCTTGAGGCTTTGCCAACGAACTAACTGTAGAAATGGTTTTCGAAGAAAATGTCGGATGTCGTTGAAAAATTCCCGCAATATTTCATTGACTCAGTTGGCCTGCATAGTCAGGTGCGATGAAGTCACTGCTGAGCTAGAAATTTTTTTTCTTCCTTGTCGTTTCAGTTCCCCAGGGAGGGAGGACTGGCAGCTGAAAAAATTGCTCTTCAACCAAAATTTACATAACCTCAAATGACGTTTAAAATACACAAAAACAAATTAGAATTTTTTTTTTTTTTTTTTTTTTTTTTTTTTTTTTTTTTTTTTTTTTTTTTTTTGGGGTTCCGCGCCTGAACCGGTAGAAACAGAACCCACAGAGGATCACTCTGTTGACTTTCTGTCTGTCAAGATCCCTTTCACAGGAACAGGTAGATCCACCAAGTTCAGATTTGTGTCAGATACTAAGATTTACGATCCTATGGCAGTGTAAAACATTAACGCTTCTAAGTCAATGCAATCAAAAGATTTGGCCACGTATATCGCATATTTTGATACTATGCAACTCCTTCATCAAAACCTATAGGGGACTTCGCCTTGACCTAGAATCATGAAATTTGGTAAGAAGTAGGGCTTCACAGTACAAGTAAACGAAAATCTCCATAAATTGTCAAATACTAGTTATATAACACGAAAATAATAATTATTTTCTCATTTGTTATCTGACAGTCTGTGTGTCCGTCTGGTAAGACCGCTTTTCTCAGGAATTGGCAGACGCATCAAGTTGAAATTCACGACACCTTGGAGGCGTAATTAACAATCTATTCCTTCGCTGGTACTGTGAACATTGCTTCTTGCCAAGTGTCGTGATTCTAGGTCAACGAAAAATACACTACGTTTCATGAATGAGTTTGCGAGCACAAAATATGTGACATAAATACCAGTACCAGTTGGCATAAAACGTTTAATAACTCCAAAATTAATAACATAAATAAAAATTACGATAGCGAATGTAGAAATACACACTTAAAACGTAAAATCCTAACATTATCGAAAGAATTTCCGGACCGTTATCTCCCCAGTACAGATATCAGTAAGAGACAAAAACTGTAGAGACTCTAGGTTCCAAGAATGGCTCAACTACCAGTATACATAAGTAAGTTCGTGCAGAAACCTCGCTGCGCATGTACTCGCATTTATGCGGATTTGTTGGACAGTACGTGATTTTTAAAACTTCTTCCGTGATTTTCAACTGCAGTGAAACAGCCATTGATGGTAATGAGAATCACGTTATGGTGTAATGGTGATGTTGACGGTGCATGAAAATGATCATGGCCATGACAAAAGTGGTACTATGCGAATGACTAGGGAGACCTGTGCAACCGCAAGTAGCGACTGTGGCAGTGAGGTAGAGGAAGCGGGAGAGAGGAAGAGTTAATGAAGACGTAAAGTGGTCCGTTAGCCTAGTATTGGAAAGAGAGGTGCAGGTATATCTCAGGACGGATTTCATCGTTGCGGATTGTCAGTCGGTTGAAATTACGGTGAGAGAGAGGATGAATAAGGCATGAAGGTTCACTGACAGAGGAATATGTATGTAGTGACCCACCAGGGTGGGATATTGGGTGCCGCGACTAGATCTCGCGATTATGCGTCGGCTCGGGAGGTGTTGACGATGAAAATGTGTGGAAGGTGGATGAGCGGTATAGCGCACGAGTCGTGGGAAGTGTCAGTGGTCAGTTACTTTGTATAAATCGCGAGGGGGGGGGCAGTTATTTTTCTGACTATTATTGCCACTCAGTCGGGAACTAAAAATTAGCTAGGAACATTGATATGGAAGGGCCTATATGCCCGCATAATACATTCTACTGGTTGACGACTTTCTGCATTAACCTTTAAGTCATCCACGTACTGCTTTCCGCGGGGTGCATTCTTCATTGGGCCAAACGGCTAGACGTCGGAAGCTTCAAGATCCAGGCTGTAGGGTGGATGAGGAAGAACGGTCTGCTGATGTTTTGTGAGCTGCTCTCGGTCGCGCAGACTTCTGTGACGTCTTGCGTTATCATGGAGAAGTAGTTCCTTAATGTTGTTGTGGCCACGAAAATGCTGAACTCGTTTCTCTAAATTCCTGTGACTAGCACAGCACCCTTCAGAGTTGATAATTGCACCATGAGTAATGACATCAAACAGAATATCCCCTTCAGAGTCCGAGAAGACCTCGCAATGACTTCACCGACTGAGGGTGCACCTTTGAACTACTACTTCCGAGGAGACTTGGTGGTGTGCGTGGGTTTTCTTGACAAATGGGTCCGAGTCCGAGAAGACCTCACAATGACTTCACCGACTGAGGGTGCTCCTTTGAACTACTACTTCCGAGGAGACTTGGTGGTGTGCGTGGGTTTTCTTGACAAATGGGGGTACGACACCACCTTGAATTCGCCCCCGGACCTGCCTTGTCCGTGACGTTTGCCGGCTTCCCAAGGATAGTACCACCAACCCCCACCCCTCCTCCCTATAATTTATCGTCGGGCATTTGCTGCTCTACGCGCACAAATGGAGGACGCCACATTTATTTACACTGACTGCTCAAAGACCACATTTGGTGTTGGCAGTGCCTATATTATTGGCGATACCCCTATTAGATTTCGGTTTCCCGACCAGTGTTAGCTTTTTACTGCGGAGCTATACCCTGTTCTCCGGGCTGTCCAATACATCCGTCGCCATAAGCGGATACAGCATATTATATGCTCGGATTCGCTCAGCTGTCTTCTCAAACTCCAAACTCTTTATCCGGTCCACCCTCTGGTCCACCCGATTCGGGACTGCCTCCATATGCTCCACTTGGGGGTCGTCTCTGTGGCATTCCTGTGGATCCCAGGGTGTATTGGTATCCGCGGGAACGAGGCGCCGATATAGCGGCGAAGGTTGCAGTCTCTCCCACTCGGCCCGCTGTTCCCATGGTTCCCTTTGCCGATCTATAGAGCGTTTTATGTCGTCGTGTTGTCTTTTATGGCACACCCCCTGGCTGCACTTCTCGATAGTAAATTACGGGACGTCAAGCCTCTTGCCTTTGCTCGGACCTCTTCCTCTCGGCCTCGTCGTCGGGAGGAGGTGATTTCAACTAGACTCCGGATAGGGCACTGTCTTTTTAGCCATCGACATCTTTTAAGCGGCGATCCTCCCCCGCTTTGTCCCCACTGCCCTCAACCGCAGACAGTGAGACATCTTTTAGTTGAGTGCCCCTATTTTAATCGGCTACGCTCCCGTTTACAGCTGTCACTCGATACATCTTCCCTTTTAGCAGATGTCGCGCGCTCAGCCGGTCGCGTCCTAGAGTTTATCAGTGCCAGTGAGATGACATAGGTTATCTGAAGCTCTTTTTCGGCGAAAATAGCCCACCTTCAATAGCAGTTTTCAAAGATTTCCATCCATTTTTAGCCGGCCTCGATGGCCGAGCGGTTCTAGGCGCTACAGTTTGGAACCGCACGACCGCTACGGTCGCAGGTTCGAATCCTGCCTCGGGCATGGGTGTGTGTGATGTCCTTAGGTTAGTTAGGTTTAAGTAGTTCTAAGTTCTAGGGGACTGATGACCTCAGAAGTTAAGTCCCTTAGTGCTCAGGGCCATTTGAACCATCCATTTTTAGTTCCCCTCCTTGTTGAGTTTCGCTCCCATTGCTGCTCATTTGAAATTAGGTTTTTTACCCTTCACTCAATCCCAAAAAAAGCAGGTGTTGACAGATGTGAAAATTACCGAACAATCAGTTTAATAAGCCACAGCTGCAAAATACTAACACGAATTCTTTGCAGACGAATGGAAAAACTAGTAGAAGCCGACCTCGGGGAAGATCAGTTTGGATTCCGTAGAAATACTGGAACACGTGAGGCAATACTGACCTTACGACTTATCTTAGAACAAAGATTAAGGAAAGGCAAACCTACGTTTCTAGCATTTGTAGACTTAGAGAAAGCTTTTGACAATGTTGACTGGAATACTCTCTTTCAAATTCTAAAACTGGCAGGGGTAAAATACAGGGAGCGAAAGGCTATTTACAATTTGTACAGAAACCAGATGGCAGTTATAAGAGTCGAGGGACATGAAAGGGAAGCAGTGGTTGGGAAGGGAGTAAGACAGGGTTGTAGCCTCTCCCCGATGTTATTCAATCTGTATATTGAGCAAGCAGTAAAGGAAACAAAAGAAAAATTCGGAGTAGGTATTAAAATCCATGGAGAAGAAATAAAAACTTTGAGGTTCGCCGATGACATTGTAATTCTGTCAGAGACACCAAAGGACTTGGAAGAGCAGTTGAACGGAATGGATAGTGTCTTGAAGGGAGGATATAAGATGAACATCAACAAAAGCAAAACGAGGATAATGGAATGTAGGCGAATTAAGTCGGGTGACGTTGAGGGTATTAGATTAGGAAATGAGACACTTAAAGTAGTAAAGGAGTTTTGCTATTTGGGGAGCAAAATAACTGATGATGGTCGAAGTAGAGAGGATATAAAATGTAGACTGGCAATGGCAAGGAAAGCGTTTCTCAAGAAGAGGAATTTGTTAACATCGAGTATAGATTTGTCAGGAAGTCGTTTCTGAAAGTATTTGTATGGAGTGTGGCCATGTATGGAAGTGAAACATGGACGATAACTAGTTTGGACAAGAAGAGAATAGAAGCTTTCGAAATCTGGTGCTACAGAAGAATGCTGAAGATTAGATGGGTAGATCACATAACTAATGAGGAAGTATTGAATAGGATTGGGGAGAAGAGAAGTTTGTGGCACAACTTGACCAGAAGAAGGGATCGGTTGATAGGACATGTTCTGAGGCTTCAAGGGATCACAAATTTAGTATTCGAGGGCAGCGTGGAGGGTAAATATCGTAGGGGGAGACCAAGAGATGAATACACTAAGCAGATTCAGAAGGATGTAGGTTGCATTAGGTACTGGGAGATGATGAAGCTTGCACAGGATAGAGTAGCATGGAGAGCTGCATCAAACCAGTCTCAGGACTGAAAACCACAACAACACAACAGGCCACAGAACGGGCGCTTATGACCGTAGCAGTTTTGCGCCCTAAAACCATAAAAAAAACTCCGTCGGTTGCCGTTTTGTTTCCGGTTCGAAGTGATGAACTCGATTTTCATCGCCTATGATGATGATGATCGACAAAAAATTGTCACGGTCATCGTCGTAACGCGCAAGCAACTCTGCACAGATTTGCTCTTTATGGTCTTCTGTCAGGTGGCAAGGAAGCGAGCAGGCACACACACATCTTGTGCACCCCAGCTGATGGAGGAGTGTCTGCACTAGCAACGCAGACGTCCACTTAGGCAGTGTGGTGTCTGATTGTGACAGGCCGATCACCTCGAATGAGAGTGTGCGCACGTTCCAACACTGCAGGAGCCACAGCTGTGTGCGACTGGCACAACAGGCGAGCGGACAAGTGCGGACGATTCTCGTGCGATGATGACAATCGCCTCATCCAACGACTCGCCGGGCTTTCGTTCACTGACAGGCTTCTGTAGACATTCTGCAGGCGTTTAAAAATATCTGCGACACTCTGGTTTTGCGTCAAAAGAAACTCCGAGAGCTCCTTGTACGGAGCGCACATCCACTTAGCCATTTTGAAGGCTACTTACAGAGCCGCTACCAATCGGAACTTAATGAAACTATTGGCGCTGAAGCGGAAATATTACATAATGTTCCACAACAAATTCCGCGTTTTTCAACCGAAATTGACCGAGAAGAAAATGTGTTGAGTTACTTACTGAATGTGTCTCGTATAAATTCACAATATTCATTATTGGGCACAACACTCTGTATGAACAAGGTAACATTTGATATATAATAAGTTATAGTCCCTTAATGATTATTAATGAAAGGAAAGAAAATGCAAAAGAGAAAGCAGCTTATAAAGGTGAGAAGAGGTGTGGTCAGGTACACAGTAAACTGAAGACAATCTTGCTTTAATACAACATTCTACCTGCTTCAGATCAGACTAAAAAGCAGACGTGATACGTATTCCTCTGCCATAGGAACTGTTTGGGCGGACTGAGGAATCCACCAGTCAGAGACGTGGCAGTAAGGCTGCGTACGCAGTGGTGCTTCAAATGTAGGACACACTTCCATATTGCACAATCTAAATGGAGTAACATCAAAACTCCAGGGATTGCTGATGGCAACGTAACCACATGGGCAATCGCACATTGGTTATTATGCTTCATACGTCGTTTCCAAGGACGAATTAAATGTCATTCAAAGATACTGAAAATGAAACTGTTAGAGATGGAGCTTACACCAGAATTAGTATGACACGCGATGATCAAATAAACATGTCACAAATCTTACTAAAAAAGACCACTGATAAGTGGACATGGCCACATGCATCGCTGAGAAAGCCAATTGCTTGTACACATGCTTCTCTCTTCGATGAACTACAGGCCGACACGAAAGACCGTTAACATGGGAAAATTCAGTACTTCAGGGATGATGTTTGAAATGACACTGGGATTTATACACACCGAAAACAGTGCACAAAATGATGAACAGAAGGGGGTTCATATGATACAAATGCAGTAAGTAGCATAACAATTGACTTTTAGCAAAAACTATGTTCTTTATACCAAACGCCCTAATGACGTCGGACGGTCGCGGTAGACTTGAGACTTAGGTAATCTAATGTTCAAAAATCACATGAATTGATGTCTGGGAGTCTGCGAGGCCAACAAGCATGGCGGAAGTGGCGGCTCGTACACGATCCTCCTTAAACTACGTGCGTGAGAGATTGTGACGTAGCAACTACGTTACATGGTACTGTGTAAATGTAGCCCCCCCCCCCATTTTCACTTTCAGTTACATTTAAAACCTTCAAAAATAATACGCTATTTTGTTAAAATTCGACATGTTGAGAAACGTGGCTGTTGTACTAAGGTTTATAATTTATAAAAAAACAGCTACCAGCCACATGTATGGTTTAAAAAAGTTTATTATCTTCAGACCATGACCGGTTTCGGATTTTTCTTTATAAATCCATCTTCAGATGGCAGTTACAAGCATTCTAAGTTGGACCTAGTTTTGTTTTTGTTATTCGTTTGCTGCACTGGGAAAGAAAAGAAATATTTTTGTTGTCATATCGGTAATGGCAGAGTTGGAGGGTGTGGGGAGTAGCTAGTTATACGCGATAAAAAAATTTTCCTTTAAGGGCATTGCTGCAGTGTATATACAACACAGGCAGACTCCGCTGCGGGTATATAAACACTGACATATAGGCAAGAGATTAGTGTAGCGTTCGTGGCTTTCCAGCGCGCGTTCGGTAAATGCAGAAACGTGAACTATAACGATGTTATTACCAAATGCGTCCAGACGTCCCAGACCGCGCCGCTACTCCGCGCGGCAGCTCACAGGGATCTTGGATTATTGGCAACTGGACTGTGCGGTCTTCGAACGGAAACTTTTTGATCGCCCCCTCATATGGCTGCAGCCTCCTACTTACGTTACTCCAAGATGAAAACACGCAGGTGCGAAGAAGCCTAACTCGGTGACAAGTATCCCAGATCGGAACGGGCAGGATCGCTACACCATCTTCCGGACGACGAGCCAATCCTTCAGCGCATGCGCAAGGACTGCCGCTCCTCGTGTGCACTACCAACCACCACGCAACCTCGGCGCCCGCTGTCTGAAGCCGCATGCCGCTTTTGCGAGAAATTTTGAGCCGCCATCGAAGTCCTCTTTCTTGGCTGACCAGTAGTTTCTCCCTGCAGTCGTTGTGGCTTTAATATCGTCAGCTCTGGATCCTATGCTGTGCTGACAACAAGACCATCCAGCAATAGGATATGTATGTTTCATGAAGTTCAGAACTGAGTTCCGCAAAGCAGTTGGGTGTAACTCTCAAATTGTCAACAAAATCAATTTTGAAGTTTTCCGCCGAACGTCAGGAACTGTAAAATTTTACGAATACTTTGTGCCTGTTCTATCCGGCATGACGCGCAATAAATGCACAACCTACAGCGCCGCTCAATATTCGGCGATAATCTAAGAATTAGCGATTGTGGAGGACCTGGACGGGGACTGAGGATAAATGACGCTGGTGGGCACGTGGATCGCCCGGGCAGAGCGCCGAGGCAGTCCGCGCATTTGTGATAAACACTGTAGTTAACGGAGCTGCCTAGCTCCTGGGTTCGAGTCCCGGTCAGACAGATATTTTCACTCGTCAACGCCGATGCCACACAAAGTCCACATAAAGCTGATATCACCAGTTCTTTTCCTTTCTGTTCCTCCCCCCACCCCAATTCCCATTTACATAAATTAAATTCTCTAAATATAGGTTATTTTGCGCGCTAAGCACTGTGGATTACTCGATAGCGCTGGAGAACAGTCGTCAGGTAATAAAACCATCACTGGTTCGAATCTCGTTAGGTCCTTTCTTCATTTTACATTTTCGTTCATTGCGAATACGTACATCACTATAAAATTTATCAGATATATGATAACTGACATATATATATATATAATATCAATATTCCTTAGAAAAATGTGCGCAATCTTGTTTCCAATTACATATCACGTGCAAAATTTCAGTTCTCACTGCAAATGCAAATTCTTAATTATCGACACATTATAAAAGATTGTTGATAAAGATTGGTTAATTTCAAAAAATATACGTCCATTAACTGTCTTTTATAAAATATCGATGATTAAGAAGTTATATTTTTGCAATGAGAGCTGAAATTTCGCTTCGATATCTAATTATAAATAAAAATAAATGAATTTTTCATGAAAACAATAAAATACGTGTTAACTAGCATAGATTCGATGAATTTTATATTTAAATGATGTAGATATTCGAAAAATAAAAAAAAATAAAAAACCGGGAAGATGCGATTAGGACTCGGACACTGAGGGTTCTGTTCAAACTTAATTACGTTTATAGATAATTATAGTAGTAGTAGTAAAAGAAGAAGTTAAATATTATTGTTATCACTATTCCCGCCGGAGTTTCTACCCTGGGCTTGGATGTGTGTGTTATTCTTAGCATAAGTTTAAGTAGTGTGTAAGTCTGTGGCCCAATGCCTTAGCAGTCTGGTCCCTTAGGAATTCACAACATTTGAACATTTTTGAACATAATAATTATTATAACGTGTGCGTCAGTTGCCTAGTGCAAGTCTTTCAATTGGACGCCACGTCGACGACTTGGGTGTCCCTAACGTACCCCAGTTATACAGCCACGGAAAGGGGTAATATAGTTCAACGTGGAATCTGAACACGGCTTCTCATATCGTTGAGAGGTGAAGGAGAGATTAAAACGAATACTGAAAGATGCGTTGTCCGACTGAGACTCTACCCTTCTAGATCACCATGTTCGACATGTATATAGACGGTCTAGAGGTTTTGATGAATGAGTTTGCGAATATCGAAACATGTAACATATATCACCGTATCTTTTAATTGCGTTGACTTACAAACTTAAATTATTTACACCCCCAAGGGACCAACACAGTCATCAGATATGATTACAAATTGGCAACTTCTGGTGTTTTGCGTTCAGTTATACTGTGAAATGTTGCTGCTTGTCACACCTCATGATTCTAGGCCAATGGGAAGTATCCTATAGGTTTTGATTATTGAGTTATCGTGTATCAATACGTGTGACATAAACTGCTGAATCCTTTGACTGAATTGACTTAGAAGCATGAAATTTTTTCACCGGCAAGGGGCCATAGACCTTAATATGTGACATAAATTTGAACTTGTTATATATACCACTGCGTGAGAAAAAGGGTTGTTCACAGAAGGACAGACGGACGGACGAACGAATGAGAAAGCGATCCTGTAAGGGTTTCGTTTGTATAGATCAAGATGCGGAACGAAAAACATTCGAACCGGAAATCCATTGATTACCTGGTTACCGAGTGGTCCTCGATAGCTATTGTGAAAATTCGCCTTTGCGTAAGGAAAGTGCAAAGTCGATTTTCTGGATAATTTTGTCGAGTTGCATAGAACTGCTTTGGGATACTGATATTTGAGTTCCGAACTTCACATACTTCACTTACATAAAAAATACAAAAATCCGATTGTCAGGTGGTCTCCTCATAATTTGGAAATCTAGATCTCCGTTTATAAGCATTGTTGAACTGCTCACTTCGATCGCTTCTTCAATTGCGCCGTCCCACTACGAAGACGTCGACGAGAGAATTTTAGTACTTGTTTCGTTCATATCGTGCCCTGCGCTGAGACAATAATCGACCACTGCGGAGTTCTCTGATTAATCGAAACTCGTGCCGTCAGAGGTCGTCGCATACGTGTTCCACGGCGTGACATGTTTGTCAGAGAACGGAGACGAATGGTCGTCTTGCCACACGTCGGCATCGGCGGTGTATCTACGAAGAGTAATGAATTAACAAGGCTGAAATCGTCCTCCATCCGCCAACGAAACTTAGTTCTCCTAGGCTCAATAGAGGACAATTTTACTTTCAGAAGCCGTGGCGTTAGGGATTCCTTGTAGCTGCGGGAAGTCACACACTGAAGTGACAAAACTCACGGCATGGCTCCCAGTATCGTGTCAGACATCTTTTTGCCGGGTGTAGTGTAGAAACTCGACGTGACATCAACTCAACAGGTCGTTGGAAGTCCCCTGTAGAAACATAGAGCGTGTTGCAGCTATAGCCTTCCGTAGTTGCGAGTGTGTTGTCGGTGCTTGATTTTGTGCACGAACTGACCTCTCAGTATGTCTCATAAATGATCGATGGGATTCACTTTGGGTGACATGGATGGCCAAATGATTCGCCCGAACTGTCCAGAATATTCTTCAAACCAATCGCGAACAACTGTGGCCCAGTGACATCGGGCATTGTCATCGGTAAAAGTTCCATCGTTGTCTGAGGATGTAGGGTCCATGAATGCCTGTAAATGTTCTCCACGTTGCAGAACATACTCATTTCCAGTCAATAATCGGTCCAGTTGGACTTTATGCGTTCCAGGTAAACTCAGCCCACACCTTTAAGTAGCAACCACCAGCTTGTACTGTACCTTGTTGAAAACCTGGGTCCACGCCTTCGTGGGTCTGCGTCACACTCGAAACCTACCATCAACTTAGCAACTTATATCGGTTCTCATGTCACCAGGCCACAGTTTTCCAGTCGTTTTTGGTCCAACCGATACGGTCGCGAGCCCAGAAGAGGAGCAGTAGGCGTTGTCGTGCTGTTAGTGAAAGCACTCGCGTCTGCTGACATACACCATTTCGCCTAATTGACCTAACGGATACGTCGCCCCACATAGATTTTTGCGATTATTTGATGCAGTGTTGCTTTATTACAGTCTGTTTATTGGCTAATAATACGGGCTCCTAACTACCAACCCATTCTGTGAAAACCGCACGTCAATAGCACTTCCCACTTGCGCAATATTTGCGGTACAAGTATCGGGTGATTAACCAAGAACACCCATTACAGTTTTCTACGCACAAGTAGTCCGCTTAAGATTCAACTCTCGGAACAACTCTGAAATGGGTCGTTATGAACGGAAGAAGATCAACCATCCAGATTTGGTGGCTGAATCTACTTTCCGAAGTATCAGTGGCAACAATCCCATAAGATACTTCCAACCAACAGTCTTAAATCTCACTTAATACGCGTATAAATCTCCAGTCGTAGCACCCTCATCGTTGACCGTTCTTGACACCCAGAAGCACCATCCACAAATGGGAGGCATTATCTTCAACTCATCTGGACGGGAATGTGTACCGTATGGAGAGCAACAGTGCACTAATCACCGCACTGCAAGCATATCATTCCACAGTTTCACATATCCTACACTGACGGCACATTCTTGCTTCCTCTTTCCTGTCTCGCTTCAGTGTGTGTCCACACCAGCAAGCAACGGATTGCTCTCACGCGTATTCTATACAGGGTGTTACAAAAAGGTACGGCCAAACTTTCAGGAAACTTTCCTCACACACAAAGAAAGAAATTATGTTACGTGGACATGTGTCCGGAAACGCTTACTTTCCATGTTAGAGCTCATTTTATTACTTCTCTTCAAATCACATAATCATGGAATGGAAACAGACAGCAACAGAACGTACCAGCGTGACTTCAAACACTTTGTAACAGGAAATGTTCAAAATGTCCTCCGTTAGCAAGGATACATGCATCCACCCTCCGCCGCATGGAATCCCTGATGCGCTGATGCAGCCCTGGAGAATGGCGTATTGTATCACAGCCGTCCACATTACGAGCACTAAGAGTCTCTACATTTGGTACCGGAGTTGCGTAGACAAGAGCTTTCAAATGCCCCCATAAATGAAAGTCAAGAGGGTTGAGGTCAGGAGAGCGTGGAGGCCATGGAATTGGTCCGCCTCTACCAATCCATCGGTCACCGAATCTGTTGTTGAGAAGCGTACGAACACTTCGACTGAAATGTGCAGGAGCTCCATCGTGCACGAACCACATGTTGTGTCGTACTTGTAAAGGCAAATGTTCTAGCAGCACAGGTAGAGTATCCCGTATGAAATCATGATAACGTGCTCCATTGAGCGTAGGTGGAAGAACATACTGACGAAAGTAAAATGAGCTCTAACATGGAAATTAAGCTTTTCCGGACACATGTCCACATAACATCTTTTCTTTATTTGTGTGTGAGGAATGTTTCCTGAAAGTTTGGCCGTACCTTTTTGTAACACCCTGTGTGTATTTGTCTTTCTTTGGGCAGTCACGTCAGTTACTAAGATGTAAGTGCATGTCTATATTCGATGGGTGTTCGTTAGTCAAACTAACAATGTTGAATGCACTGTGTGTATTCACAGTAGACGTAACGTATTTTAAGTGTATTCAGAGTACCTGATTTCGAAGACTTCTTACCTACATACATTTCAATATGTTCGTCGAATCTCTCGTTTGTGAAATTTTTTTCCCTATCTTGAACTGCCGACTCCTTATTCATTTCTGTGAAGTGCACACGGCAAGTAAATTACCACTCCGGGTTTGCAGCCTCGTATGAAGTGTGAATTGCTTGCTTTAGCATAACGAAGGCATACACTGATCAGCCAGAACATTATGACCACCTGCCTAGTAGCCAGTATCTACGCCTTAGCCACGGCTAACAGAGCGACGCGTAGTGGTATGGAACCAATGAGGTCTTGGTAGGTCGCTGGAGGGAGTTGTCACCACATCTGCGCACACAAGTCACCTAATTTCCGTAAATTCTGTGCCGTAGGGCGAGGAGGGGAGGGCGGGGGGGGGGGGGGAGAAAAGAGACAGACGCCACGTTCAGTCACACTCCAGATGTGTTCGATCTGTTTCAGATCTGGCGAGTTAGGGTGCCAGAAAAGCAGGTGGAACTCGCCATTGTGTTCCTCGAACCACTCCATCACAATTCTGGCCTTGTGACACAGCGCATTGTCTTGTTGAAAAATGCCACTGAGGCGGGAAACAATGCTCATCATGAATGAGATTTTCACTCTGCAGCGGAGTCTGCGCTGATATGAAACTTCCTGGCAGATTAAAACTGTGTGCCCGACCGAGACTCGAACTCGGGACCTTTGCCTTTCGCGGGCAAGTGCTCTACCATCTGAGCTACCGAAGCACGACTCACGTCCGGTCTCACAGCCTTACTTCTGCCAGTATCTCTCGTCTCCTACCTTCCAAACTTTACAGAAGCTCTCCTGCGAACCTTGCAGAACTAGCACTCCTGAAAGAAAGGATATTGCGGAGACGAGAGATACTGGCAGAAGTAAGGCTGTGAGGCCGGACGTGAGTCGTGCTTCGGTAGCTCAGATGGTAGAGCACTTGCCCGCGAAAGGCAAAGGTCCCGAGTTCGAGTCTCGGTCGGGCACACAGTTTTAATCTGCCAGGAAGTTTCATAATGCTCATCATGAAAGACTGTACGTCGATTGCAACCAGTATACGATATTCCGTTCCTGTCATGGTGCCTTGCACGCGAGCTCCACTGATCCGTGGATGCATACGTGAATGTTCCCCAGAACATGATGGAGCCTCCGCCAACTTGCCTCCGTCCTCCAGTACAGGTGTCAAGAAGCTGTTTCCCTGGAAGACGACGGATCTGTGCCACTCCATCGGTATGATGAAGGTATCGGGATTCATCAAACTACTGCACCAACGTCCGGTGCCGATGTTCACGTGCTCATTTTAGTCGTAGTTGCCGATGTCGCGGAGTTAACATTGGCACATGCATGGGTCGTCGGCTGCAGGGGCTCACCGTTAGGAGTGTTCGGTTTACTGTGTGTTCAGAGATACTTGGACTCTGCCCAGCATAGGTCTGATGGTAGTTCCGCCGCAATTCGCCGCCAGTCCTGTTTTACCACTCTAACGAGCCTGCGACGTCCGTCGTCTGTAATGAGGAGTGGCTCTCCAACTCCTCATTCGTCTGCACGATGTTTTACCTTCGTTTCACCACGTACTGAAGACATCCACCACAGCACTTCTCGAACATCGGACAAATCGTTCAGCTTCCGAAATGCTCGTGCCGAGGCTCCTGGCCATCACGATCTTCCCTCAGTCAAACTCAGATCGTGCGCCTTCCCCACTCTACACACGGGCAGCACGCTCACTGATACTTAATGCACAGTGCGTGTATCTGACTTGCAGTCACTCCTCGCCAGGTGACACTGCGACCCCGTGGACGGGTTTATATCGATAGTAGGTGGGTGGTCATAATATTCCGGCTGATCAGTGTATATTATTAAATGTCGCAAGTCAGTGTCGTCTTAGGACGGCGAGGTCCGTTGCAGGCAGGTAACATACACCTGTACTTTGTCGTCACGGAAGAAGTCTGTTGTTTTGTTTTACGTAAATTTTTAACAATTTAATACTGGCCCAACAAATATTTTACAAAAGCTAGAGCCACACACTAACATATGCAAAAGAATGATAATCAATTGAAACCCTCAGCTGCCGACAGGTGGTGTTGATATACCTCGATGGGGACAGCTGAAAATGTGTGCCCCGACCGGGACTCGAACCCGGGATCTCCTGGTTACGTGGCAGACGCTCTGTCCATCTGTGCCACCGAGGACACAGATGAGTAGCGCGACTGCAGGGATTTATCCGTTGCGCGCTTCCCGTGAGACCTTAGTGTGCGCCAGTAATGAGTGGATGGGCAAATACCTATTTGGTACATTACGTATGTAGATTGTGGACAGTTGAGAATGTGGGTCTCACTGGATGCGTGCAAGGGATGAGTCCCTGTGTCCTCGGTGACTCAGAGGGATAGAGCGTCTGCCATGTAAGCAGGAGATCCCAGGTTCGAGTCCCGGTCGGGGCACACGTTTTCAGCTGTCCCCATCGAGGTATAACACCACCTGTCGCGAGCTGAGGGTTTCAATTAAATATCATTTATTCTAGACAAGCTGCACGGTCATCAATGGTATCCGTCCTTTCGAGAACAGTTACTATCTTCATATATATGCTTCTGTACACTGCCAAATATTTTACAAAACCTCTTATATAAGAGATCGTTCTCATAATTATCTTTATGTCTACAAGGGGCCTTAATAAAAATTAGTTCCCCTTTAAATAGAAACTAAAAAAATGAGTTTCGCCTTCTG
This sequence comes from Schistocerca cancellata, assembly GCF_023864275.1. Taxonomy (NCBI): domain Eukaryota; kingdom Metazoa; phylum Arthropoda; class Insecta; order Orthoptera; family Acrididae; genus Schistocerca; species Schistocerca cancellata. Next base: position 53,723,829 of record NC_064631.1, read on the forward strand.
TAGTCTCTGTAAGTGGACACAAAGAAACCACCGCTGTTCTGCCGTAAAATCTACGTAGGATTTATAGGTTATTTACTAATTACCAGTGTGAGGAAGGTCGAGCTGGTTAAGGCAAGCGCTTGCGTTAAGCCGGACATCCACGTAACAGTCTCGGTCCGGCACAAACTTTTCACTATCAAATTTTTTCGACGCTCGATTGCGATTGACGTCGGCGTTTCCTTCGAATTTGCAGTGGAAGACGCTACGAGGGAGACGATGAAAGTCACGGGTAAGCTTGCAACATTTCGGGGGCTCGAGGTCAGTAAATGGTCAGGAAATGTACTACGTTCTTCAAAATAAATATCACGTAATCTGAGTCTGTGCCTTTTAAGTCATCTTGCGGCATGTGACAGTGGCGCCTTTGTCTACGAATGTCACTTCCCCACCCCCCCCCCCCCTTTCCTGTTCTATTCGCCACTACCTTGTTCGTAAGCCTCATTGTCATCTCTTTAATTTCACCCTAATGGCCCTTTGACGGATATACATAGGAGGAAACAATGTATTGGTTGATTCTTCGAGGAACGTACGCTCTAGGAATTTTAATGGTAGACCACACCATGATGAACGACGCCCCTCTTTCAATGTCTACCACTGCAGCGGGCTGAATCTCTCAGATGGTTTCGCGCATGCTGAATGAACCTGTGACGAAACGCGCTGCGCTTCATTGGACTTTCCCTGTTTCTTCTATCAACCCCGTCTATTACGCATCCCAGACTGACGAGCAATATTCATGTGTTATTCGCAAGAGCGTTCTGTAAGCTGCCTACATCGCGGGTACACTGCCCTTCCTAAGGATTCACCCATTAATCTGTTGGCATCTGCTTTACCTGCGATAAGTTCTGTGTGGTCGTTAATTTTTCAATCGCTCTTTACGCATATTACCTGATATTTAATGGCTATAAGTGCTTCCATATATTTCTCAGCGCTCGTGTAACCATGCAAGAAGCGTCTTTTTTCCTATACATTTCCAAATCTTTGTTTGTTTATGCTGGCGATGGATTGCCAACCCCTGCACCAAGCGTCAATGGCTTACAGGTCTTCCTACATTTCGCTAAAATTTCCTAGTCATGCCACTTCTCTGTGTATAGAACCACCATCCGCAAAGATCTTGTAAGGGGAGGTAGTGACATTCGGATCACGAATTTATTTCACACTTGGTACACTTTTACTATTCCATTAGGAAAGCAAAATGTCCAAGTAGTAAGGCGTAGTACTTACCGATTTCGAGAAAATAGCAAGAAGAGTGTTACGCACCAGTAATGTACCGATGCGTTGTTACCACGAGCACGAGATGGCGGCGGTCACGCGGTTACCGTTCAAGCTCCGTAATCGGTGGATCGGTGGATCAAATCCTGCTCATAGTTTTTATTTATATATTTTTCAACGCTAGTCACATTATTTCATACATATTACGTTTGAGAGGCAATATGATGAAAAGAAGTGTATTTGCGTGAACTCTTATTGGATTTCCAGTGTTGTTTGGTTTTTCTCCAATTTTCATAAGCGCAATAAATACTATATGTATAATTATCTAAAAATAAAATGTATGCCTGTCATGATTTCCGAAATCTCTTATACCTGTAATCTGGTAAGGACGAGGGACAGGCTTGGAAAGTCCAAATCAAACACAGATAAATGAAAGTGTAAATAGCTGTATTCCATAATACAACGAGTTAAAATACGACAGAATACGAAAGGAATGTACAATTAATCGTGGCATGTCTTTCCGACATTACAAGTTGCAGGGCGACATTTTTCTCACAGACATAGAGTGAAACGGTATCTGCTTCATCGAATGCAGTTTTTCCACATGCAAAATGATTCATAACAGTTTCTAAGGACAAACAAATCTTTGACACTTTGAAAAATTTCTCTTTCTTCGAACAATCCGGACGCTACCAACGCGCAGCGCAAAGTTTCGCCCAAGTAGTACGCTTCACTAATTGTAAATAATGTTGTCCTTGTAAACTGTTAAAAGTGTACAAAGTCTGAAGTAAATCCTTGATCCGAACGACGTGGCCTCACCTTATTCGTTAGACACTTTACTTCACACGATCAGGCTCAGAGGACACGGTGCAACTACAGAATTGATGCTCTTCCATTGAAATCTGTTTCCATCTTTCTGCCACCAGTCAGATCTGTCAGTTAGTAGCAGGTCCTTATCAACACCATCTCCCCATCTTTCACCTGGACTACCAAGGGATCTTCTTCTGCGGGGGGTAAAATCCATGGATATCGAAGGTCATCAGGGTTTATTATTTTATTTCATTTTTATTTTTTCATCAGTCTTCTGATTGGTTTGATGCTGCTCGCCACGAATTCCTCTCCTGTTCTGCTGGGACAACCTCTTCATCTCAGAGTAGCGCTTGCAACCTACGTTCAGTTATCTGCTGGATGTATTCCAATCTCTGTCTTCCTCTACAGTGCCATGGAAGTCATTGTCTCATATGCTGTCCCTTCTCCTTATCGCTGTTTTTGTCCTATTCCTTTCCTCTCCGAGTCTGCGCAGAACCACCTCATTCCTTACGTTATCAGACCACCTAATTTTCAACTTTCTTCTATAGCACCACATCTCAAATGCTTCGATTCTCTTCTGTACCGGTTTTCCTTGCTTCACTGCCGTACAGTGCTGTACTCCAGACGAACATTTTCAGAAATTTCTTCCTCAAATTAAGGCCTATGTTTGATACTAGTAGATTTATCCCGGCCAGGAATGCCCTTTTTGTCATTGATAGGCTGCTTTTCATGTCCTCTTTACTCCGTCCGTCATTGGTGGCAGGTAGCAGAATTCCTTACCTTCATCTACTGGGTGACCATCAATCCTGATAATAAGTTTCTCACTGTTCTCATTTCTGCTACTTCTCATTACTATGGCCTTTCTTCGATTTATTCTCAATCTATTCTCTATACTCATTAGATTGTTCATTCCATCCAACAGATCATGGAATTATTCTCCAGTTTCACTCAGGACAGCAATGTCATCAGCGAACCGTATCATTGATATCCATTCAACGTGAATTTTAATTCCACTCCTGAACCTTTCTTTTATTTCCATCATTGCTTCTTCAATGCACAGATTGAACAGTAGGGGTGAAAGATTACATCCCTGTCTTACACCCTTTTTAATCCGAGGACTTCGTTCTTGGTCATCCACTCTTATCATTCCCTCTTGGCTCTTGTACATATTGTATGTTACCCGTCTCCCCCTATAGCTTACCCCTATTTTTGTCAGAATTTCGAACATCTTGCACCACTTTACATTGTCGGCCGCTTTTTTCAGGTCGACAAATCCTAGGAACGTGTCTTGATTTTTCTTCAGTCTTGCTTCCATTATCAACCGCAACGTCAGAACTGCCACTCTCGTCCCTTCACCTTTTCTATAGCCGAACTGATTGATCGTCATCGAGCACATCCTCAATCTTTTACATTCTGTATGTTATTCTTGTCAGCCGGCCGTGGTGGCCGAGCGGTTCTAGGCGCTTCAGTCTGGAACCGCGCGACCGCTACGGTCGCAAGTTCGAATCCTGCCTCGGGCATGGATGTGTGTGATGTCCTTAGGTTAGTTAGGTTTAATTAGTTCTAAGTTCTAGGGGACTGATGACCTTAGAAGTTACGTCCCATAGTGCTCAGAGCCATTTGAACCATCTGTTATTCTTAACTTGGATGCATGAGCTGTTAAGCTGATTGCGTGATAATAGTCGCACCCGTCAGCTCTTGCATTCTTCTGAATTGTGTGGATGATATTTTTCTGAAAGTCAGATGGTATGTCGCCATACTCATACTTTCTGCACACCAAAGCGAAAAGTCATATTGTTGCCACTTCCCACAATGATTTTAGCTGACTATATAAACCGTTTGGTTCTAATTAGGCCTACGATATATAGTCTGTTGGAGATATCATCCATCTTACAGTTACGCCGGATCCTCTATTTCCACGTGACTCCAACTTGTTCCGAACCATAGATTTTTCTCAAGACTGTCCGCCTGAAAATGAGAAGATACGTTGATCCTTTTATTCCCAAAATTCTGCAACAGTACACCTCTACGGGTTCGATCAGTCTTTTGTACAACTGAATTCCAGAATTTCTTGAAAGATTACGCAATTTGAAAAACTGACCCAAACTGAAGAACAATCTGTTTGGGGCTTGAATCTTCGCTTTGGTTCCTTGCTCACACAATGCGCCCTCAGATAATTAAAATTGTGAACACTTTTGTAGAACTGGGTCCCGGTTCCTAGTGACTGGGGCTGGTCTGTTGTATAGGAACGAGTTCTGATTTTGACTGGATACTCGATCTTCGATTCATTCACAAGAAGACCGTCCTTGCTCGCTGCCGGAAATGATCATGACGCTGAAATAAGAGAAAGTTGGAGCCATAGTGTCTCGTTTCATTGCACGTTCGATTTGTAAACACTATGTGTCCCCAGTGAGACGCCGGACAGTGGCTTGAGGAGTAAAGATGTAGATGTAAATCTTAACTACACTGCCCTCCTTCATAGTGTAACTGCCCTCAGAAATCTTTTTCGATCTATCAAAGACACACCAAGCATGATTTTACTAGAATTTCCGTGCAAAATAATTGTCTATGGGTGATAATTGTGGAGATGAAATGAGAGGACGGCGCTGCGGACTTAACGTTGTATGTTGCTTTCAAACCGGCTCCGCCATGCTAGTTTATCCAAAACATTAGCAGACGATTGCTTATCGTTCTTAATTTCTGTCATGTGTACGCAGCAGATGTATTAAATAATAAATGTTACAGTGCGTTCCTCAGTAATACAACATCAGGAAGGTATTTGCAGGAAATTCTATGGTTTAAAGTGCCTCTTTGATCCAGTAATACTACGCATTTCGCCGCGTTAACGTAACCTTTTTTGTTATAAGTTTCGAATAACCAGGAAGAGAGTTGCGTGATACGAAAAGGCTGTGTTCATGATCCAACGCGTTTCTTAATACGGACTACGAAACCGATGTTTGGTCACTTCCTTCTTTCTAAAAGTGCTGTGAACGTACTTTGTCATGTTTGTTTGGTTTCCAATCTTTCCTTCAATGTTGGATTGATAGGAAATGTGAAGTTAAATCACAGAAACAAATCCATTACTGTAAAAGTAAATAGCGCGACTAAAATTGATGCATATAAAAGAAAACATTGATTGAAAGAGTCTGTTACGAATGAAATGTGTTTCCTTCACATTTCAGACCACAATCGTAACGATTAGTACACCTGTAAATGACGCAAGCGGGCATTTTCTTTATCGTAACGGTGCTACCAAGAGCTAAATTTTGGGCCTGCTAACAGTCGAACGTCATGACAGCTCTCCTTATTACAGCTCCATGATGATAAATCATTAAAGGATATTTTCTTTGCAGTTGGCACTGTTGTAGCTAGGCACATTTTCCATATGTCGGAAAATGAATGTAGTATACCACTTACCAAATAACGTATTCGAGACTTTCGTTTCCAACTTAGTGTACTGACAAAACCAAAATATTAACTTCGATCTTCAGAAACGTTATACTGACTGAGCGACCTATATATCAGTTCCCAAACCGAAACTCAAAACCACGTGGCTACTACTGCACTGTCTTGTATACATATTCGACGGTACATATGTTATTCTACGTAACTGAAAAACTCACTGATTGATTTACTACTGAAAGTTGGTGTTTTGTAAGATGTTGCATATCTCATGAACATTTTAAAACTGCGTGGAATCTTCGGTCGTAAACTCAGTTTGTAATCTCTTATGACTTTTACATGAATATAGTTAATCTGTCGTTTCTGAAAAAATATTGATATTTAATGGTTTCATTACAGAGTTGTTACTGCAAGTGTTTCTCGGCTAACATGATATCGGCGTTTGTATAAAATTCAAGTAGTATTGTACACAAATTCTTCGGTGTGAGAAAATGTTAAGATTATATTGCAAGAGTGTTGACAATTTTACAATTGCAGGGATGGTGTTCGAACTCCTAATTTTCATAACAAAACTGGATAATTAGTTGAAATTTTGTTCAAACAAGAATGTAAACCAAATTAAAGATATTGGAAACGTGGGCCTAAGCATAGGAATACACAAATCAGTAAATATGCAACATGTAAAAGCAGAGTACACGACTGTAGCAGCGAATGTGCTAGCTCACTCGATATCGATCAGTACAGTAAGTGAAACTGATTGGCAGATAAAAACTGTGTGCCGGACCGAGACTCTAACTCGAGGCCATTACCTTTCACGGGCAGGTGCTCTACCTCTGAACAACCCAATCACAACTCGAGACCCGTCCTCATGTCATTCTGGAAACATGCCCCAGCCCAAAGCTGTAACTAAGGCCAGTATTTGTCCAATATCATTGTCAAATATCTTTGTCAAAGAAATTTGTTGATGTAATAGGGACCTTTGTCAAATGTCGTCAAATATTTGATCAAATCTAGGGCCTCGCTGTAGATTTGATCAAAGAAGTCGCTTGTCTTCTGTTCACTGCAATGTGACATGCTACCACGTGGAGCGGTAGCATCGCTGCATCGTTAATTCGTCTGTAGTGTTTTTATAAACATTGCCGGTAAATAAAACTGGCGTGTACCGATAACTAAAAAATTAATAGAGATGCATGAAGCTGATGCGGCGCTTTACAACGTGAGGCACCCTGAATACAAAAATATATTAAGAAAATTGGAGACCTGACCTGACCTAACCTAACCTAACCTAACCCTCTCCTGTAGCAAGAGATCCGTGTGTTACACTGAGCCTGTCTTCTGCACGTGTAGCAATTCATAAGTGCATATTGTGCTTTGTGATATGAGGATACGCTTCACTGAGCACATACAGAAATGTATGCTCATCCATTATTAACAAACTGATGTACGACTTGACATCATCCACTATAAGCTCACGTAACAAGTTTTGTTCAATGCTTTTATCGTGTCGTCGTAAAACCCACGGCTTCACCCAGGTACGTTTCCTTTTTTTCCGCCGCTTCTCTCCCGCATATGCACACAGTGCAGTTGTGGTACATGCAACTGCTGCGGTTAATAACAAGTTGTTGTTTCAGCCTTCTTGAACTTTGACGAAAAATAGGACGACAGTGTAATACCCCTTTTTAGCACCACTTCAAAGATCTTTGTCAAATATATTTGACGAATATTTGATCACATCTTTGATCAAATCTTTGACAAAGAAATCTGATAGTGTAATACCAGCCTAAGCCATGTTTCTGCAGTATCTTTTCTTCCACCAGTGCTGATCTTGCAAGTCTCGCAGGGAAGGTTCTGTGATGTCTGGAAGGCAGGAGACGAGGTACAGGTGGAAGTAAAACTGTGAAGACGGGTCGTGAGTCGCGCTTGGGTAGCTGACTGGTAGAGCACTTGCCCGCGAGGGGTAAAGGCTCCGAGTTCGAATCTCGGTCCGACACACAGTTTTAATCTGCTAGAAAGTTTCGTATCAGCGCACACTTCGCTGTATAGCGAAATTTTCGTTCTGAACACAGTAAGTGTTTCCCTACTCCGCCACGTTATAATGGTGTCCACACTAAATGGCAGTATCCACAGTGGTAAAGTACAGCCGTGTGCATAAATTCGTGTCGATGTTGGCTTACGCAGAGACTGCCCCAGTTTTCGCGCGTTTCTAGCAACTGTCGATGGTTACGAGGTGGGAGCTTAATGATGCCAGTTGTGTACGACAGAAAGGGCGAGGAGCACCAGGGCCAGGCAGCTGGTGTGGACGGACAACGCGGACCTGCGCCAGAAGCTGGCGTCCAAGGCGAAGCCGCAGGTGGTGGACACGTGGGTGGAGGTGGCCGGCGGCGCGAAGGCGCAGGTGCGGATGCTGCTGCCGCCAGACATGGACACGTCCGGAGCCGAGCAGCGGCCCGCGCTCGTGCATGTGTGAGTAGCCCACACCTCGTAGCACATAAAATTAGTTAATGGTAGGCTTAACCATAACATTCCCAGTCGCAAAATTTCGAAGTACGAGGTGCATTCAAGTTCTAAGGCCTCCGATTTTTTTCTAATTAACTACTCACCCGAAATCGATGAAACTGACGTTACTTCTCGACGTAATCGCCCTGCAGACGTACACATTTTTCACAACGCTGACGCCATGATTCCATGGCAGCGGTGAAGGCTTCTTTAGGAGTCTGTTTTGACCACTGGAAAATCGCTGAGGCAATAGCAGCATGGCTGGTGAATGTGCGGCCACAGAGTGTGTCTTTCATTGTTGGAAAAAGCCAAAAGTCACTAGGAGCCAGGTCAGGTGAGTAGGGAGCATGAGAAATCACTTCAAAGTTGTTATCACGAAGAAACTGTTGCTTAACGTTAGCTCGATGTGCGGGTGCGTTGTCTTGGTGAAACAGCACACGCGCAGCCCTTCCCAGACGTTTTTGTTGCAGTGCAGGAAGCAATTTGTTCTTCAAAACATTTTCGTAGGATGCACCTGTTACTGTAGTGCTCTTTGGAACGCAATGGGTAAGGATTACGCCCTCGCTGTCCCAGAACATGGACACCATCATTTTTTCAGCACTGGCGGTTACCCGAAATTTTTTTGGTGGCGGTGAATCTGTGTGCTTCCATTGAGCTGACTGGCGCTTTGTTTCTGGATTGAAAAATGGCATCCACGTCTCATCCATTGTCACAACCGACGAAAAGAAAGTCCAATTCATGCTGTCGTTGCGCGTCAACTTTGCTTGGCAACATGCCACACGGGCAGCCGTGTGTTCGTCCGTCAGCATTCGTGGCACCCACCTGGATGACACTTTTCGCATTTTCAGGTCGTCATGCAGGATTGTGTGCACAGAACCCACAGAAATGCCAACTCTGGAGGCGATCTGTTCAACAGTCATTCGGCGATCCCCCAAAACAATTCTCTTCACTTTCTCGATCATGTCATCAGACCGGCTTGTGCGAGCCCGAGGTTGTTTCAGTTTGTTGTCACACGATGTTCTGCCTTCATTAAACTGTCGCACCCACGAAGGCACTTTTGACACATCCATAACTCCATCACCACATGTGTCCTTAAACTGTCGATGAATTTCAATTGGTTTCACACCACGCAAATTCAGAAAAAAATGATTGCACGCTGTTCAAGTAAGGAAAACGGCCCCATTTTAAGTATTTAAAACAGTTCTCATTCTCGCCGCTGGCGGTAAAATTCCATCTGCCGTATGGTGCTGCCATCTCTGGGACGTATTGACAATGAACATGGCCTCATTTTAAAACAATGTGCAAGTTTCTATCTCTTTCCAGTCTGGAGAAAAAAAATCGAAGGCCTTAGAACTTGAATGCACCTCGTAAATAACTGTTATACGTTAAGTTCTATGTGGTTGCAGATGACAAACTGTGAAACAAAAGCAACTGCAATAAACAACATAAAAATCTATGAAATCCACAGCATGTGGTAACAAGGTGTATATACAGGCTGTTACAAAAAGGTATGGCCAAACTTTCAGGAAACATTCCTCACACACAAAGAAAGAAAATATGTTATGTGGACATGTGTCCGGAAACGCTTACTTTCCATGTTAGAGCTCATTTTATTACTTCTCTTCAAATCACATTAATCATGGAATGGAAACACACAGCAACAGAACGTACCAGCGTGACTTCAAACACTTTGTTACAGGAAATGTTCAAAATGTCCTCCGTTAGCGCGGATACATGCACCCACGCTCCGTCGCATGGAATACCTGATGCGCTGATGCAGCCCTGGAGAGTGGCGTATTGTACCACAGCCGTCCACAATACGAGCACGAAGAGTTTTTACATTTGGTACCGGGGTTGCGTAGACAAGAGCTTTCAAGTGCCCCCATAAATGAAAGTCAAGAGGGTTGAGGTCAGGAGAGCGTGGAGGCCATGGAATTGGTCCGCCTCTACCAATCCGTCGGTCACCGAATCTGTTGTTGAGAAGCGTACGAACACTTCGACTGAAATGTGCAGGAGCTCCATCGTGCCTGAACTAGAGTGCTGCAACGCTCAGTGTTTGACCGGTCACGGCTCGCCTGTTGACGGGGGGACCGAGCCGCTCGTGTCCGGCCCCACACGACTCGGCTCGGTCACGTACTCGCCACATGTCTGTTGTCCGGATTCCGGACACGCGGATAACCGAGCATGACCGGTCACCGCTGACGTCTCACCTCGCCTCGCCGCGGCTCGCTGCTCTGTACTTTACTGTACAAATCCAACGCCTCTCTCTCTCTTTTAATACAAAAGTAACATTTCCAAGAACGGGTACCTGACACAGCTAAATTCATAAAGCACCTGGAAAGTAAAATGATATTTCAATACAATCGCGGATAGAAGACGAGTCTCATGTCCAAACAAAAGAGATATTTTTCCTTTCATTTATAGGAAACATTAAATAAGTGCTTTCCCTGTAATTTAGAAGACAACCATCTTCATAAAGAAAGCATACAAAGAACATTAAACATTTACAGACGTAACTTGTCATATGTTTCAATTGTTTGCAACATAAACAAAATTATAGTTATTGTTGATCAGCAGGAAATCACTAATGCGTTCCGGATTTAATTGGCTGCAGCAATTTGTTAGTAACATGCCGGCTTTACTAACGCACCTTTCATTAGGTGCGCTTGTTGCTGGGATACGTAAAATACGTCTTGCAACTGCAGCCAAACCTGGCAGATCTGTTTCATGTCTGCTCCACCACTTTAAGATGTCATCATCATCTCCGGGGTGCATTAAAATGTACAGATCTACTTCATCTGATACATATGATCTGTTTTTCCTCCATTTCTTGAAACGAGCTCTCTTTTTGGGTGGTGATGACAGTACTTGAAGGATCTATGATAATAAACAAAAGACACAAGTAACACAAAACTGATATGGAAATCATCGAAACATTCCCGTAAGAGACCGATGACCTCGCTGTTTGGTCTCTCCCCCCAAACAACCCGACCCCCGGTTCCATAAAAACGAGATGTTTTACGTTAATGAAATATTATACGAGTCACAACATTTCCGTTTCTCTATAGTACACTTTCCACTAACTATGCAAAAACGATTATGTTAATGATTGAATGTTGTACCTGCGTACGTAGCACACATTTGTCGCACATCGTTAAGAATTTCCTGCTTTTCACTTACTTCAAGCATATTAAGATAACGGAAGGACGGCCAAAGAAACGATCTTTGTGAGGTTTCTTGCAACTGTGTTTCTTTAAATGAGTGGTTCCCGACTGGAGAAACAATGAAGTGGAGCAGTTTATGCACGATACGTACCCAGTAGACGCAATGTTTTCATCTACAACCAACAGAAATGTACTCCATACTTGGCTTTTTAGACCTTCCCGTTTCTTTAATGTGTAAATATTGGTTTCAATCCTACGTCTTACTACACTGGCTTCCTCGCGTTGCATGATTACAGAGAGAGACACACTGCAAATAAGAAGCCCGTACTGGCTGCAAGTTCACACGGATAACAACACGTGTAATGTGTTTGAAGTTATGTGCTACGTATTCGGTTACGGCTTCTATGCTCGGTCACAAGAACTAGTGCGGGTAGCCTATCCAGTTAGGGTGTGCTCGCCCCACCTCGTATTTTGTGCTCGCTTACTCGGTCATGCAGGACTCTAGCCTGAACCACATGTTGTGTCGTACTTGCAAAGGTACATGTTCTAGCAGCACAGGTAGAGTATCCCGTATGAAACCATGATAACGTGCTCCATTGAGCGTAGGTGGAAGAACATGGGGCCCAATCAAGACATCACCAACAATGCCTGCCCAAACGTTCACAGAAAATGTGTTGATGACGTGATTGCACAACTGCAACATTACCTTCCTTCAATTGGGCCAACTGACGAAACTAAAATGAGCTCTAACATGGAAATTAAGCGTTTCCGCACGTATGTCCACATAACATCTTTTCTTTATTTGTGAGTGAGGAATGTTTCCTGAAATTTTGTCTGTACCTTTTTGTAACACCCTGTATAGAAAACTTCGTTTTCCAGATGTACAAACTGTGTTAAGAACTAATTTATCTCTCTACCAGCAGTGAAGAGCACCTTTCCTGCTTTATAGACGTTTATGGAAAGTAAGTGAACACTCTAGCAGTAGCAAAGAAAAGAACTTGCTCTAACAAAACCCTGATTACTTGGGGTGTGCCACAAGGCTCTGTTCTGGGCCCTTTCCTCTTTCTGCTTTTTATTAATTATCTTCCCCTAAACCTTCATAAAATTTCTCCTATACTATTTCCTGATGATACAGATCTGTTGTTCAGTAGCACATCAGTGCAACAAATGAGTGACCAAATATCCGACTCAATGAGAAGGGTGCTTTCTTGGCTTCACAGAAATAAACTGTTCTTGAATGAAAATAGCCCATGTCCTCTTCTATCCATCATAAAATCACGCCTTACTCAAATGACACCAATAGTAATAGAATTCCATGAAATAGATTAAGTTGAAGCAACAAAATTTTTGCGAACGTTGGTAGATAACACTTTGAAGTGGGATATGCACAGGGATAAAGTACTGAATAAGCTTAGCAGTCTCTGTTACACAGTTACAATTCTCAGCCAAACTTGCAACATTAATACATTAAAAACAGTGTACTTCAACCTAGTTCATTCCTTTGCAACATATGGCATTCCCTTCTCGGGTTATCACACAAAAAATCTTTATAATGCAGGAAAGGCTATTAAAGATAATGAAGCAAGATCATCAGAAAATCCAATTTTCAAAAACTTGAAAATTTTACTAGTACCCTGTATTTACATTATGGAAAGTCCTGTTTCTTAAGAAAAATGTGCTTCACCTCAATAAACAGGGATATACATAATCACAATACGAGAACAAATTTGAGCATTCACAGTTGCCCCAGAGACTACGTAGGTGTCAAACTGCTGTCATGAATATAGATACTCAGTTGTACAATAAACTTCCTACGACCATACGAAGTAGTAAACGGCTGTCATTCAGGAAAAAAATAAAGGAACCGCTTGTCACACACTCCTATTACTCTACTGATGAGCCGGCCGTTGTGGCCGTGCGGTTCTAGGCGCTACAGTCTGGAACCGCGTGACCGCTACGGTCGCAGGTTCGAATCCTGCCTCGGGCATGGATGTGTGTGATGTCCTTAGGTTAGTTAGGTTTAAGTAGTTCTAAGTTCTAGGGGACTGATGACCACAGCAGTTAAGTCCCATAGTGCTCAGAACCATTTGAACCTCTACTGATGAGTACTTACAGGCAAATTTACACGATCCCTCCAAAACTGCTTCCCAGAAAAATAAGAACACAAGCTCGCTAAACATCAAATAACACATTAAATTTAATTTTACCTATTCTTAATCTGGTTATATATACTGAAATAAACTGCATAGTAAGTCAGTTGCGTCCGGGCTATACAGAAATATGACTGTATGTTTGTACATACTGTAGTTTCTTTCTTTCCCATCATGCATTGTAAGCCCTCATACATTACTGTTACTTCATGTTCTATGCATCCCCACACAAATGTAAACTGTCTCCTATGTGTACCTAGCTTTGTCAGTTTTTAATTCAATTACCCATATTAACTGCATCATATGTGTATTTAGCTTTCTGACAATTTTTATGCCTCCATACGTTTAAGCTTATGCATTTGAAATTATTTAACTTTAATACTGTTTCCACTATGTCTTACAACATTAAACAATCGCCACAAAGTTACTGTAAACCATGTCCCATATATTTGTACCGTGAACACCCAATATGCCTGGGACAATAAATAAATAATAAAAAAGTTAATGATGCTGAACCCCCAGCGAAACGCGTCTGGGAAGTATAAATAAAACGAAAATTTTATGCTCTAGGCGGACCCCGCTCAAAGGCAAACCAAAGAAACTGAGATTTGGTTACCAATAAATTTCAAATGTATAACATATTTTTATCACTTGTTAACTTTAACGAGAAAGACGGCAGTCTTCTTTGACATCAACTAATCTTCCAATGTTGAGAGAGTATATAGTGGCTGCCATTCGAGTATTGTTGTCCAAATGTTCATCAGTTAGTTTCTTTCTGTACTTTTTTTTACGAATGTCTGGAAAAGGAACCACACACAGTTATTTAGAGTTGAACACGCTTTGCCTTCGAACGACCTGGACCAAAACCGGACTTTTCTTTAGCAACAAGAAGTGAAGTATTTTCAGAGCTTGAAGAAAGCGATTTGAAAGATAAATAGTTTTGAAAATCCGTCAGTTCAACTCCACTGCTGCATTGTCTCATTGTAAATCAAAACGCTTCACCACCTGAGTACAGCGCTCTTCGGGATTAATCTCTCTAAAATGAGATTTGGCGAACTGCAACATTTCAAATGCTTTTGTAGTCCTGGATGCGTTTGTTAAATTGAGTCCTCAAATCTGAAAGAATTGGTTGTTGTAAGGAGATATTGAAGAGCTTTGCTTGTCAGGGTTTATTTCAAACAGGCAAAGTGTTTTTGCTAACTTTGGATGATATCCCCTTTTTCTGTGATTAATTATTGAAACTCGGAATGACACCTCGCCAGTTGCTTTATTCCTATCTAATGGTTCCAAAAAAGTTGACTGTGGAGCTTTAAGTCTGGTTTATAGCTGACTTACCGTTGCTTTCCTTGGAAAAGAATCAGTTTGGAGAGCCTTTCAATCCCTGAGTGAACCTGTTTTGAGGTGACGTTCGCCGTGACCTTTCTTCCCAACATATAGCGCAGTAAACACACGTACAGGGTTATTACAAATGATTGAAGCGATTTCACAGCTCTACAATAACTTTATTATTTGAGATATTTTCACAATGCTTTGCACACACATACAAAAACTCAAAAAGTTTTTTTTAGGCATTCACAAATGTTCGATATGTGCCCCTTTAGTGATTCGGCAGACATCAAGCCGATAATCAAGTTCCTCCCACACTCGACGCAGCATGTGCCCATCAATGAGTTCGACAGCATCGTTGATGCGAGCTCGCAGTTCTGGCACGTTTCTTGGTAGAGGAGGTTTAAACACTGAATCTTTCACATAACCTCACAGAAATAACTCGCATGGGGTTAAGTCGGGAGAGCGTGGAGGCCATGACATGACTTGCTGATCATGATCTCCACCACGACCGATCCATCGGTTTTCCAATCTCCTGTTTAAGAAATGCCGAACATCATGATGGAAGTGCGGTGGAGCACCATCCTGTTGAAAGATGAAGTCGGCGCTGTCGGTCTCCAGTTCTGGCATGAGCCAATTTTCCCCGGGCTACGCGTGAAACTTGCCCGCACGCGTTCAACCGTTTCTTTGCGCAGTGCAGGCCGACCCGTTGATTTCCCCTTACAGAGGCATCCAGGAGCTTTAAACTGCGCATACCATTTCCGAATGGAGTTAGCAGTTGGTGGATCTTTGTTGAACTTCGTCCTGAAGTGTCGTTGCACTGTTATGACTGACTGATGTGAGTGCATTTCAAGCACGACATACGCTTTCTCGGCTCCTGTCGCCATTTTGTCTCACTGCGCTCTCGAGCACTCTGAGGGCTGAAACCTGAAGTGCGGCTTCAGCCGAACAAAACTTTATGAGTTTTTCTACGTATCTGTAGTGTGTCGTGACCATATGTCAATGAATGGAGCTACAGTGAATTTATGAAATCGCTTCAATCATTTGTAATAGCCCTGTATTTGCTCTTCACATGGGCAAAGAAGTAATCGGTTTGCAATCGCGAACCAAAGTGCTAAGTTTTTTGCCATTTCCGTAGAACAAACCTAGCTTATTATCAGCGCGTAAATCAAACTATTCATATTAGAACATGTCTAATATACGCACGTGCTCAAACTCAAGCGAATACACTGAGTGACAAAAGTCATGGGATAGCGATATAATCATATACACATGAAGGACGTATCGCATACGCAGGGTATAAACGGGTAGTGCGTTAGCGGAGCTGTCATCCGTACTCGGGTGATTTATGTGAAAAAATTACCGACAAGGTTACGGTCGCATGACAGGAATTAAGACTTTGAAAGCGGAATGGTAGTTGGCGCTAGACGCAGGTGGGTGACACTCCATTTTGGAAATTGTTAGGGAATTCAATATTCCGACACCCACAGTGTCAAGAGCGTGCAGATACGAGGGCAGTTCAATAAGTAATGCAACACATTTTTTTTCTGAAACAGGGGTTGTTTTATTCAGCATTGAAATACACCAGGTTATTCCCCAATCTTTTAGCTACACAACACTATTTTTCAACGTAATCTCCATTCAATGCTACGGCCTTACGCCACCTTGAAATGAGGGCCTGTATGCCTGCATGGTACCATTCCACTGGTCGATGTCGGAGCCAACGTCGTACTGCATCAATAACTTCTTCATCATCCGCGTAGTGCCTCCCACGGATTGTGTCCTTCATTGGGCCAAACATATGGAAATCCGACGGTGCGAGATCGGGGCTGTAGGGTGCATGAGGAAGAACAGTCCACTGAAGTTTTGTGAGCTCCTCTCGGGTGCGAAGACTTGTGTGAGGTCTTGCGTTGTCATGAAGAAGGAGAAGTTCGTTCAGATTTTTGTGCCTACGAACACGCTGAAGTCGTTTCTTCAATTTCTGAAGAGTAGCACAATACACTTCAGAGTTGATCGTTTGACCATGGGGAAGGACATCGAACAGAATAACCCCTTCAGCGTCCCAGAAGACTGTAACCATGACTTTACCGGCTGAGGGTATGGCTTTAAACTTTTTCTTGGTAGGGGAGTGGGTGTGGCGCCACTCCACTGATTGCCGTTTTGTTTCAGGTTCGAAGTGATGAACCCATGTTTCATCGCCTGTAACAATCTTTGACAAGAAATTGTCACTCTCAGCCACATGATGAGCAAGCAATTCCGCACAGATGGTTCTCCTTTGCTCTTTATGGTGTTAGGTTAGACAACGAGGGATCCAGCGGGAACAAACCTTTGAATATCCCAACAGGTGAACTATTGTGACAGCACTACCAACAGAGATGTCAAGTTGAGCACTGAGTTGTTTGATGGTGATCCGTCGATCATCTCGAACGAGTGTGTTCGCACGCTCCGCCATTGCAGGAGTCACAGCTGTGCACAGCCGGCCCGCACGCGGGAGATCAGACAGTCTTGCTTGTCCTTGCGGCGATGATGACACACGCTTTGCCCAACGACTCACCGTGCTTTTGTCCACTGCCAGATCACCGTAGACATTCTGCAAGCGCCTATGAATACTGAGATGCCCTGGTTTTCCGCCAAAAGAAACTCGATCACTGCCCGTTGTTTGCAACGCACATCCCTCACAGACGCCATTTTAACAGCTCTGTACAGCGCTGCCACCTGTCGGAAGTCAATGAAACTATACGAGACGAAGCGGGAATGTTTGAAAATATTCCACAAGAAATTTCCGGTTTTTTCAACCAAAATTGGCCGAGAAAAAAAATGTGTTGCATTACTTATTGAACTGCCCTCGTAATACCAAATTTCAGGCATTACCTCTCACCGTGAACAACGCAGTGTATGACGGCGTTTACTTAACGACGGAGTGCGTAGAGTTGTCTGTGGTAGCAGACACGTAACACTACAGGTGTGAGTGTGGGATGTACGACGAGCGTATTCGCGAGGATAGTGTGGCGAAATTTGACGTTAATGGGCTGTGGCAGCAGACGATCGAATCGAGTGCCCTTGCTACCAGCATGACTTCGCCTACAGCGCCTCTTCTGGGCTCGTTAAAACATCGGATGTATGTCGTTCTGAACGGGGTGACTTCAACAGAAACAAGCGTAACTTCAGGTGTGCCCCAGGGCAGCGTAATAGGTCCGCAGCTTTTTACGATTTACATAAACGATCTGGTTGATGGTGTTGACAGCTGCCATAGACTGTTTGTCAATGTAGCTGCAGTCTACAGGAAAGTAGTATCACACGAAAAGTTGTGAACAAATAAATTAGGATTTGCAGAAAATAAGTGCGTGGTGTAACGACTGGCAGTTTTCTCTCAATATTAGTAAGTGTAACCTACTGCGTACAACAAGGCGAAAATCCGCATTAGTGTAAGAGTACAAAATAAATGCCCAATCTTTGGAAGCGGTAACATCCGTCAAGTACCTGCGTGTGACTATTCGAAATGATCTCAAATGGAATGACCAGATTACAAAAGTAACGGGTAAGGCGAACTCTAGACTGCGGTTTATTGGTAATATCCTGACGCGATGCAGTCCTTCAACAAAGGAAATAGCTTACAATACGTTAGTTCGTCCAGTCTTAGAGTATTGTTCGTCTGTACCAGTTGGGTCTGATTCAAGAGATTGAGAAGGTCCAAAGGAGAGTGGCAAGTTTCGTGACTGGTACATTTAGCCATCGCGAGAGCGTTACAAATCTCATAGAAAATTTGAAGTGGGACACACTTGAAGATAGACGGCGCGCTAAACGGAAAGGGCTGCTCACTAAATTCCGAAATCCGATCTTCGCCGAGGATGTAGAACATATTACCACCAACTTTCAAATCGCGCAATGATCACCATTCAAAGATAAGGGAAATTAGAGCTCGTACTGAGGCGTTTAGACAGTCGTTTTTCCCTCGCGCGATCCGTGAGTGGAACAGAGGGGGGGGGGGGGGGGATATGACTTCGGTGCGAATTGTGCCCTCCGCCACACAACGCTTGGTGGCTAACGGAGTACATATGTAGATATCTAGATGTAGCATGGACTCTAGACGTCCGGAAAACCGGAACCTGGTCAGATGAGTCC
Source organism: Schistocerca cancellata (assembly GCF_023864275.1). Classification (NCBI taxonomy): domain Eukaryota; kingdom Metazoa; phylum Arthropoda; class Insecta; order Orthoptera; family Acrididae; genus Schistocerca; species Schistocerca cancellata. The sequence goes on from NC_064631.1 coordinate 53,742,544, forward strand.
CGATTTCAGCTGGTAAGACCTGATGGCACGGTTAGAGTATGGCGTAGACCCCACGAAGTCATGGTCCTAGGTTGTCAATAAGGCTCTGTGAAAGTTGGTGGTAGCTCGGTAATGATGTGGGCTGTGTTTACATGGAGATTGACTGGGTCATCTGGTCCAACTGAATCGACCATTGACTAGAAATCTTTATGTTCGGCTTCTTGGAGACCATTCATAGCCATTCATGGACTTCATGTTCGCAAACAATGGAATTTTCATGGATGATAGTGTGCCATGTCAGTGGGCAACAACTGTTCGCGACTGGTTGGGAGAACATTCTGGACAGTTCGGGCTACTGATATGGCCACCCACATCGCCCAGCATGAATCCCATCGAACATTTATGGGAGTAAATCGAAAGATCCTTTCGTGCGCGAAGTCTTCCAGAAGCAACACTTCGCAATTATGGACGAATGTGGAGGCTACATGGCTCAAAATTTCTGCATGGGACGTCCAACAGTTTGTGGAGGAAACGGAAGTCCGACACGATATTACGAGGTATGCCATGACTTGTCACATCAGTGTATAACTAGCTATGAGACTGACAGTGCAGTGTTCTTGACTGATAATAGCACTTGCGGGGCACAATCAAGCAGTTGCTCTTTTGACTACGGTCAGAGTTCAGCGGAGCAACCCAGGGTAGCCAATGTGAGCGTTGCTGCGATCTACCGAAAATGTCCCCGCAAATTAATAGTAGCTCTCGATTGACGGTTTTGCCATACTGCTGGCCGGGGTGGCCGAGCAGTTCTAGGCGTTACAGTCTGGAACCGCGTGACCGCTACGGTCGCAGGTTCGAATCCTGCCTCGGGCATGGATGTGTGTGCTGTCCTTAGGTTAGTTCGGTTTAAGTAGTTCTAAGTTCTAGGGGACTGATGACCTTAGAAGTTAAGTCCCATAGTGCTCAGAGCCATTTGAACCATTTTGCCATCACTAAGCTACCCTTCAGTAACAGGAGAATGCCATGTTATAAAACAAGAAACTCATCTTTTTGGCAGTGTAATTGTGCGTCCACACGTCATTTTTCTGTTTAACTTTGATGTGTTTATAATTCCAGCAGCACCGAGCGAGGTGGCGCAGTGGTTAGACACTGGACTCGCATTCGGGAGGACGACGGTTCAATCCCGCGTCCGGCCATCCTGATTTAGGTTTTCCGTGATTTCCCTAAATCACTCCAGGCCAATGCCGGGATGGTTCCTCTGAAAGGGCACGGCCGACTTCCTTCCCCATCCTTCCCTAATCCTATGAGACTGATGACCACGCTGTCTGGTCTCCTTCCACAAACCAACCAACCAACCAGCAGCACGAACATCCATCCATATTTGTGGAGGGCGTGCGTCATAGCACATTGCTTCTCCGGTGAGGCGGGAACCATAAACATTCACTTCATTAAGGCAGAGGCCATCAAAGTTTTTTCATAGTCGGCTAGGGAACGGATGAAATGTCAACTGCGGCCCGTATTATCGTTATATGCGATACTCGGAAGCCACAAGGAAAGCTCTGTTAGAAAGACAAAAAACTAATGTCAGCATTCCGTGTTAGCCATGGGTGAGTGGTAGACAATGCACAAAAACAAAAAGCAACCAACATATGTATGTGGTAAGAAAGTTACCGAGGAAGATAGATTAGACCTACTGTGCACATACCTGAATCCCACGATCAAAGCAGCAAGAAACGTTAGGCTTGCAAGATATCATCACTGTTTCGATTTATTCGGTTATACCATAAGTTCGTAGCGTTTCTTCGTAAATTAATAAACACAATAGAGTAGATAAAGGTAACAGAGCCTTTCTGCAGAGCGATCTAAGGCGCTGGAGTCATGGACTGTGCGGCTGGTCCCGGCGGAGGTTCGAGTCCTCCCTCGGGCATGGGTGTGTGTGTGTTTGTCCTTAGGATAATTTAGGTTAAGTAGTGTGTAAGCTTAGGGACTGATGACCTTAGCAGGTAAGTCCCATAAGATTTCACATACATTTGAACATTTGAACAGAGTCTTTTGGTCATCAATAATAATAGATATTCTCTTTCACTGTTCACAACAGTCTTCCAACGCTGGGGTAACTTTTCGATTCAGCGACTGTAGAAATCACGTTGTTTTGAGGCGAAGAAACCGTCGAGCCATGTTCGGAACGCATTTTCATCTGGAAAAAGGAAGTTTCTTGAGCGCTGTTCGATATAACGGAAAAGTGAAAATCTGAGGGCGCAATATCAGGTGAATAAGGCGGTTGTGGAATGATCCCCAAGTCAACTCCTGTAGAGTGTTTTTTGTTAGTCTAGCAGAATGCGGGCGGGCGTTGTATCAGAGTGACAACAAATGGTTCAAATGGCTCTGAGCACTATGGGACTCAACATCTAAGGTCATCAGTCCACTAGAACTTAGAACTACTTAAACCTAACTAACCTAAGGACAGCACACACATCCATGCCCGAGGCAGGATTCGAACCTGCGACCGTAGCGGCCGCGCGGTTCCAGACTGTAGCGCCTTTAACCGCTTGGCCACCACGGCCGGCTCAGAGTGACATCACTTCGCGCAATCTTCCCGGTCGTTCCTCTTAGACTGTGCCTGACAGACGTCTTAGCACATGACAATAAGTGTCACCAACGATGGTTACACCTCGGGGAAGTAATTATTTGTACACCACACTGTCGTTGCTCCATCAGATGCATAACACTATCATTTGTGGGAGCGCGTGGGTCTTCGTACGGGGAGCTGGTGCCTTGTTTAGGCTCAACCATACCTCCCTCTTCCTTATGTTAGCGTAAATACAGCGTTTCTCGTCACCACAATGATACAGGATAGGAACTGTCGGTGTTGTTCACTAGCCAAATGATGATGGACAAGGAGAGATGCACGTATGTCCACCCACTCGTCTTCATGATTGTTGCTTACAGCATACGGTGCCCCCAACACCCAATATTTGAACCTTCCCCATCGCATGTAAACGTCGCAGGGTAGTGAAATATTCGCAGTTCCATCACACCTGCCAGTCCTCGAGCACACTCACGTGGATCATTGTGGACTAATGCTGTTAAACGGTCTTCATCAAACCCCGAACATCTTCCTGAACGTGTAGAGTCACTAATGTCAAAGCGATTCTCATTAAAACAAGAAAACCATTTTCTTGCTGGGCTTCGTCCAGTGCCATACACGGCGCAAATGTTTCTGCCCGCCACTGCTGCTGTCACCTCTCCATTGAACTCAAACGGAAGAATATGTCGGAAAGATTCCGATTTCTCCACTTGCAACTCCATTTTCTATCGTCCACAGCTCAACTCCTTATCTCCAATGACAAAATGACAACATGTAAACTCATATAGGACCAGTGAATTACAAATGAAAAATTACAATCGGTAAATAAACCCATAGTAATCGGGATACGAGCACGCAAATAAAAAATGCTACGAACTTACTACGCGAATCTGATATACTACTGCGTTCAATCAAGCGAACTGCTTTCAAGTGTTATTCGATATGCTTATTTAACAGACCCCATTTTCGAGAATGTTTGCTCAGAGACGTAGGTTGTTAGAACACTAATGCCATACCAGCGCCAAATTTCTTGAGTTTCCGGAAGTTAGTATCAGGTAAGCAGAGGTAAAAGCCGAAGCTCTCCGATGTATAAAACAGCTTCAAATGTCTGATTACCTAACAGTTCACGAGTCAATGCATTAAATACCTGACGTGTAGCAGGTGAGGGAGAAAAAGCTTAGAAACCGTTTGAAACTAAGTTTAAAATTTACTGGAAGTAGCTAAGTCCTGCCATCATGAAACATTGGGCGAATATTAACTCCGTAATTAAGTTCCATTTTAGGCAAAAGGAAGTTTTCAGGCAGCTCAATGTTTATGACGACACCTCTCCTGAACTATCTGTCATACAGTGATATAATTTTGCAGGTACGCTCAGACGCTTACAAGGATGCCGTCTGCAAAGTTTGTTTCTTCTCCACTACTGAATCTATTCCCAAAAAATTAAAACGTCGTGTGTGATGCTGAATTTTTATTGCTTGAACAACGAAGTTACAGCATGCGATAAACGTTCCTCGTTTTATTATTTTGTGACGGTGTGATCCAGAAAAAGTTGCGAAAAGGTTGAAACTATATGTAAAGTTCGTTGGTAGTCGTTACGTTCATTCTCAAATAATGTATGTACGAAGTCTGGATATTTACGTGCCATCAGTTACACTGATTCCAGGCTCACGCACATACACACACACACACACACACACACAGTTTCTAACTGTAATAAACGCATGTTCATAAAGAAACAGAACTCCTTGAACGACTAGATATGGGACGTTCATATTAACAGGACATGTGCATTAGCATGTTCTGCACAAATGATTAGCGTTTTAGTCAGCATGTGTCCTGTTACCTAGTAGATAAAGGGTCCGCCATGGGCCCTGATAACTTGTTCCACGCGTGATGGCATCGAAGCGTATAAGGCGCAAATGGCGTCGTGTAGTACAGCCATCCATGCTGCATTCGACTGATTCCAAAACTCATCTGTTGTGTTACCCACTGGGTCACAGTGCTGCACCTGTCGTTTCTCCATGTACCATACCTTTTCGATTCGCATCAAGTCTGGTTTAACATCAGAAGAGGCACCAATGTTAGCACTGAAAAGGGGATCATGGAGGAACTGTATAAGGGGGTCTATGCTCCAGACTGAACGCTGAAAGGCATAATCAGTCTTAAATGATTATGATGATGATGATGATCATGATCAAGTCTGGTGGCCAGGTGGGCCAGGGCAAAAGGTTGACATCCTGTGACACCAAGAAGGCACGTGTTCATGCATCCAATGTGCGGTTGTGCATCGCCTTGCTCAAAAATGGCGTCTGGGGTGTTGTGCAGAAAGGTTATGGCTACATACGCTATTGCCGTCTATCCTGCTTCTGCCCATTCGTCAAATGTAGGAGGAGAAGTGGACAGGGTACACGTAACCTAAGTCGCCTAAGTCGTAATAAACGACGGACCGTTACCCCTGATAGTGTACGATGTGTTTTACACTGTTCCACTGTGGTGCCAGAGCAGGAGGATGATGCAGATCTGTCCTCCAGTACCACTCGGATGATGTGTCGATCGTGTCGTGGTGGGGGGGTTTGTGGGGCGACCTGACCCATCTCGTTGTTTTCTACGGCCCACTGCCGAAACACTTCGTCCCACACGAGTAGCAATTTCCCGGACAGATGCATCACATTCTCTCACGCCAATAACGCGCCCTTCTCCAAACTCGCTAATTTGCTACTATGATTCGCGCATACATCTGCGAGGCATCCTGCACATCTACTCAAGTCATACTGATCCCTTTCTTTCGGTTTATAGCGACAACTAGAGCCGCAGGCACATTTTACCAGAAAGCAGTGTTGCGCCGCGATATCGATATTAACCTTGAATCCACTGCCCGACACGGTCCAAATGCATTTCTGCAGAATATACTAATGTACATGTCTTGTCAGTATGTAAGCCCTGTCTATAAGCGTTCAGGGTGTTCGATTTTTGTCTGAATAGGAGTGTACTTGTCTTACTGTGTTAAACTTTTAGAATAACATTATACCTCTTAATGAGTCGATTATGTCAGCATTTTAAAATTTGTTAGCCACAAACAGGCCGAACGTTAACGAAGGCGTCAGTATAGAGACGGGGATTAGCGACCACGATGGCGTCATAGCGACTATGGTTAAAGTTAATACATCAGTCACGGAGCCTGAGAGTGCGTTTCTGGTAGAAAGAGCAGATAAGCAGTTGTTAGCATCTCACTTGGACAATGAACTGACATCATTTAGTTCCTGTATGATGATCGTAGAGGAAGTATAGGCAAAACGGACTGTAAACCGTGCTCTGGAGAAGTATGTGCCTAGCAAATGGGCTAATGACGGGAAAGACACACGCGATTTAACAACGAAGTTCGGAAAATGCTCAGGAAGCAAAGGTTGTCTGCACTCTAGGTTCAAAGGAGAACGAGCAAATGAAGACAGAGATTAATAGAGATAAGTGCTTCTTTGAAAAGATCTACATCTGAAACATACGACTATTAACACCATCATATCTTAGCAAAAGATCTGGCCGACAAAATTCTGGTCCTATTTTAAATCGCTAAGCGGGTCTAAGGGTTACACCTTTGAACATTTGAACTAACTCCCGTATGGATGATATTGTAACAAGCATTCCTGGTGTATAGAAGCAACTGAAGGAGTTGAAAACAAATAGTCATCAAACAACTGGAAAAAGCCCAGGTGGCTCCCGTATATCAGGGCTAAAAGAATGGACCCGCATAATTACAGACAATATCCTTAACAACGGTTTGCTGCAGAGTTCTTGAACACATTCAGAGTTCGAACGTAATAAATTTATTTGAGACCGAAAAGCTTATGTCTATGAATCAGCATGGTTTTAGAAAGCATGGTTCGTGTGAAACTTAGCTTGCCCTTTTCTAGCATGATTAGAATTGCAGACTGTTGATCACGGACAACAGAAAGATTCCATATTTCTACATTTCCGAAAAGCATGTGACACGGTGCCGAACTGCAGACTGTTAACGAAAGTACGAGCGTATGGAATAGGTTCCCTGATATGTATCCAAGACTTCTTAAGCAACCGAACCCAGTACAACGTCGTAGACGGCGAGTGTTCATCAGAGACAAGGGAATCACCATAAGTGGCCCAGGGTAGTGTGATAACACTTCGGTCATTTCCTATGTACAGTACATAAGCGTGGACAACAATGTGGGGTTGTCTGCTAATGACGCAGTGGTGTACGGGAAGTTAAGTGAATGTAGGATGGTACAAGATAACTTAGACAAAATTTCTAGTTAGTGTCACGAATGTCAGCTAGCTGTAAATGTAGAAAAATGTAAGTAACGGGGATGAGTAGGAAAAACAAACCTGTGATGTTTCAATAAAGCATTAGTAGTTTGCTGATTGATATAATCACGTCGTTTAAATATCTGGACGTATTGTTGCAAAGCGACATGTAATGGAATTAGCTTGTGAGGGGTGTTGGGGGAAGACGAATGGTGTACTTCTGTTCATAGGGATAATTCTAATAAAGTGTGCCTCATCTGTAAAGGAGACAGGATATAAGACGCCAGTCCTACCTGTTCTTCAGTACTACCATAATGTTTTTGGGATCACCGTCAGGTTGGATGAAAGGAAGACATCGAAGTAATTCAGAGACGAGCTGCTACATTTGTGCTGGATGCCTCTAACAGAACGTAAGTATTACGGATATGGTTTAGGAACTCAAACGGAAGTCCCTGGGCAGAGAAGGCGACGATCTTTTCATGGGACACTACTAAAAAAAAATTTAGAGAGCCGGCTTTTGAGGCCGACTCCATCATAATTCTGCTGGCGCCAACATATATTTCGTCTAAGTCCTCGAGAATAAGATCGAAACTAGTGCTCATATGCGGGCACATAGAAAGTAAGCCGGCCGGTGTGGCCGAGCGATTCTAGGCGCTTCAGTCTGGAACCGCGTGACCGCTACGGTCGCAGGTTCGAATCCTGCCTCGGGCATGAATATGTGTGATGTCCTTAGGTTAGTTAGGTTTAAGTAGTTCTAAGTTCTAGGGGACTGATGACATCAGATGTTAAGTCCCATAGCGCTCAGAGCCATAGAAAGTAATTTTTCCCTCGCTCTATTTCGAGTGTAACAGAAAAGGAAATGGCTGATAGTATTACAGTTTCCCTCCGCCACGCACCATACGGTGGTTTGCGGAGAATGGAGATTTAGGTTTAAACAGGAGAAATACTGAAAAAACAGAACGGTTACAGCCGCCTGCAACAGGCACTGCGTCCGAGAACAGTCGCTTACCAATATACACTCCTGGAAATGGAAAAAAGAACACATTGACACCGGTGTGTCAGACCCACCATACTTGCTCCGGACACTGCGAGAGGGCTGTACAAGCAATGATCACACGCACGGCATAGCGGACACACCAGGAACCGCGGTGTTGGCCGTCGAATGGCGCTAGCTGCGCAGCATTTGTGCACCGCCGCCGTCAGTGTCAGCCAGTTTGCCGTGGCATACGGAGCTCCATCGCAGTCTTTAACACTGGTAGCATGTCGCGACAGCGTGGACGTGAACCGTATGTGCAGTTGACGGACTTTGAGCGAGGGCGTATAGTGGGCATGCGGGAGGCCGGGTGGACGTACCGCCGAATTGCTCAACACGTGGGGCGTGAGGTCTCCACAGTACATCGATGTTGTCGCCAGTGGTCGGCGGAAGGTGCACGTGCCCGTCGACCTGGGACCGGACCGCAGCGACGCACGGATGCACGCCAAGACCGTAGGATCCTACGCAGTGCCGTAGGGGACCGCACCGCCACTTCCCAGCAAATTAGGGACACTGTTGCTCCTGGGGTATCGGCGAGGACCATTCGCAACCGTCTCCATGAAGCTGGGCTACGGTCCTGCACACAGTTAGGCCGTCTTCCGCTCACGCCCCAACATCGTGCAGCCCGCCTCCAGTGGTGTCGCGACAGGCGTGAATGGAGGGACGAATGGAGACGTGTCGTCTTCAGCGATGAGAGTCGCTTCTGCCTTGGTGCCAATGATGGTCGTATGCGTGTTTGGCGCCGTGCAGGTGAGCGCCACAATCAGGACTTCATACGACCGAGGCACACAGGGCCAACACCCGGCATCAGGGTGTGGGGAGCGATCTCCTACACTGGCTGTACACCACTGGTGATCGTCGAGGGGACACTGAATAGTGCACGGTACATCCAAACCGTCATCGAACCCATCGTTCTAACAATTCCTAGACCGGCAAGGGAACTTGCTGTTCCAACAGGACAATGCACGTCCGCATGTATCCCGTGCCACCCAACGTGCTCTAGAAGGTGTAAGTCAACTACCCTGGCCAGCAAGATCTCCGGATCTGTCCCCCATTGAGCATGTTTGGGACTGGATGAAGCGTCGTCTCACGCGGTCTCCACGTCCAGCACGAACGCTGGTCCAACTGAGGCGCCAGGTGGAAATGGCATGGCAAGCCGTTCCACAGGACTACATCCAGCATCTCTACGATCGTCTCCATGGGAGAATAGCAGCCTGCATTGCTGCGAAAGGTGGATATACACTGTACTAGTGCCGACATTGTGCATGCTCTGTTGCCTGTGTCTATGTGCCTGTGGTTCTGTCAGTGTGATCATGTGATGTATCTGACCCCAGGAATGTGTTAATAAAGTTTCCCCTTCCTGGGACAATGAATTCACGGTGTTCTTATTTCAATTTCCAGGAGTGTAGATCCACTGCGCTGTTTAACAGACAACAGCTAGCTGGGAGCTCATATGCATTTTCATTTGTACTGTGCTGAGGTTATCTTTTAAAATTATTTCTGTGCAATAGTGTCTCCTGACTCCAAAGAAACGTGATCAGAATTTATAGATGACTAGCGAACCCGGCAATGCTCCACAACTGCTGTATACAGGGTTACAGTTATTGAACTATATGAAACAAAATAGTTACAACTTTTGAACTGTTTGCGTTAGGACATTGAAACTGATGTGTTGGCAGATGTGCCAACACCTTGTAGTTAGAGGAGGCCGAAATGCACGCTATAATCTAACGCAGATTGGCGTGAGGTCTGGAACAGGATATGTAATGAATGCTATAAAGAAAAGTACGTAGCTGCTGGAATACTTAACTTTAATCCACCATTTGTATACAGCATTCTTGATGATACAAGTGAGACACTCTATAGAAATGGTTAATGGCGCCTTGCTAGGTCGTAGCCATGGACTTAGCTGAAGGCTATTCTAACTATCTCTCGGCAAATGAGAGAAAGGCTTCGTCAGCGTAGTCGCTAGCAAAGTCGCCGTACAACTGGGCCGAGTCCTAGTACGTCTCTCTAGACCTGCCGTGTGGTGGCGCTCGGTCTGCAATTACTGACAGTGGCGACACGCGGGTCCGACATATACTAATGGACCGCGGCCGATTTAAAGCTACCACCTAGCAAGTGTGGTGTCTGGCGGTGACACCACAGAAACTGCACGATTGGCTGCGGGGCATGATGGGAATTATTACGCACATGCATGTTTGGTTTAGCGACGAAGCGCACTTTCATTTGGATGGGTTCGTCATTTAGCAAAATTGGCGCGTTTTTGGGACTGAGAGTCCGCATTTTGCGATCGAGAGGTCTCTTCACCCTCAACGTGTGACTGTGTGGTGTGCAGTGACGAGTCACGGAATAATCGTGTGGTATTCCTTGATGGCACGGTGACTACATCCAGGTTTTGGAAGATGATTGCATCCCGATTAATCAATGTGACGCTGATTTCGACAAGATGTGGTTTACTTCTTGATGCAATAATTTACCAACAGCCGTATGTTCTGTAGAAATTTATTTTATTTTATGAACTTTTATGTGCTACCAGTTTCGGCATTACATTGATGCCATCTTCAGGCCCCACAAGTCATAGTCGTAAAATCACTATACACGGAGGGAGCCATATAACTGGGTCCGTGAATCAAATCGTCCTGCAACAGCTCTTGGCGACCAGGCGACACAGACTCAACAGTCAGTAATTGACTGGCTCCTTGGCACCAGGGCCGAACAATGCTTCGTGCTGTGGTACTGTCCCTGCGACGAGCGGACACTTCACTTTATCTCCCTCGACTCCTCCTGAAAGGCGAGCCGAAACGCCCAGTGGGGCTGACCAGACAGAAAGTCACTGTCCTGGTCCTCTCTGCTTATCCTGAGTCACCGTAGCTCCAGTAAACTACAGGAAACTGGCTTAGCTCCCGCTGCTTCACTCCCGTTGACTTTATGGTCTGCACAGAATTGTTTTCCTTGAGTCGAATGTTTATGTTGTTCACAAACTGCAACACTTTCTGAACTTTGTACCCTTAGTAAGGTCACAGAAGCATGATCTTTTCCGAATTTACTTCTGAGTAAAAGGCGATTCCGACAGTTGGAGTCGGAGCTCTTTATTAATCCTTCCTTTTGAGTTCTTTTGGTGATGTTTCCATAGAAACTTTCATCCCGTACCACATATTTACTTAGAAGTCAAATACAAATATTCATAGAATTAACTTTAACGCTTAAGTAACTGTGTAATAATTTTTTAAAAACATTTTTCCAATTCTTTCACCCCCATAGGGGTTACATTTCCAAAATTTCCGAAACTTGGATTTCTTTATTTCTGACCGAGAGATCAAATAACGATTCTAGCTTCAAAACTGCTATAATAGAGAAGCTTTTCAAAGAACTTTTCATCCCCTATTTCAGAACCTTATGGCCGGAATTTCGAAACACTCCTTCTTAAGTGACACCTATAGTGTAGGTACAACACCCTTAGTAGATTTCAATTTTGTCTGGGCCATGATGAGTCAGTGACTGAGTCAGTCAGTCAGGACATTGCGGTTTTTATATATGAAGGGGTACCTAAAAAAAAATAAACGGAATTATTTTTTAAAAGCTATATATTTTCAAATTGTTAAAATGTAATCCCTCAAAAATACTCTCCATTACAATTAATACACTTGTTCCACCGATGCTTCGATTGTAGGAAACATTTTTTGCAGGCGTCTTTAGATATGGTTGACAGCTCCTCCCAAGTTCTTTGTGACATCTTCCCTGTTGTAAAATCGTTGTTCTTTGATGCCCCTTTCCAGGCGTGGAAATAAGAAAAAGTCGCACGGTGCCGGGTCAAACGAGTAAGATGCGTGGGGCAGCGGAACCATGCCATTTTTAGCCAAAAACTGTCTCATAGAGATGGCTGTGTGTGCAGGTGCGTTCTCGCGGTACAAGTTATCTTCTGTTAAAATTCGCTGAACTGAGCTCCAAGATCTCCGACAGTTGATTGTCTGTCGACGGTCTGTGAGCACAAGCTCTCAATTTTTTTCAATATTCTCGTCGATTCGGGCAGTTGATGGACGTCCAGAACGAGGTTTGTCATCAATCGACATACCACCTTTTTTAAATCGAACAAATCACTCTTACACTCGAGTTTCTGCAATAGCATCATGTTTTCAACATTAAGACAGTTTCAGCAACATTTTTGCCGAGTAGAAAAAACAGTTACTGTAGATGGACAGAACAATCCAGGTCGACAAACGAGGCGGCACTGAACTGGCAATGAATTGGGCTGTACACCTAGCGGCAGAAATGCGAACTAGACAAGCTCCGGCGACGGCAGTTCTATTCCGGTTTTTTCTGGGCATCCCCTCGTAGCGATAACATATGCAAAACGGCCACAAGAAAAGAGGAGGAATTAATATAATCAGCTTTCTCTCGGCAATTATTAAAGGTACTTATTCCAAGCGTTAAACATTTATTAGATTGACAATGATGAAACTCAGATTGTGACGAATTTAAACACGAGACGTTCCAGTTAAGCAATGGACTGACGTGTATCAGTAGGGTACTACTATTGTTAGTAATAGGTTTGTTACTGTTCTTGCATGACGTAGACTATGTCTCCTGAACCAATCTCGGGTCTGTAAATATGCCAAAGTCGTCATCGGAAAGGTCAATTAGATTACAAAATTACTCACTCAGTTCTTTTGCGTGGACCACAGAGTGCACCTGCCTTCCTTCGTGCACATTGCTATAGCACTAGCTTTGTTCAAGATGGTGTTTCTATCGAGGCCAAAACCGGAGCAGTGTGGAAGAGGTATTAACATAATTAGAAACGCTGAATTTTGGTACTACTTCGTGAAACTGTCAGTTTATTTATACAGCAGAATTAATTGGGATAGATCAAAAGACAAACATCGTCAAGGAAATACAGAGGCAATATCAATAGTGCAATGTATGGGAGAAGAGAACAAAGAATGTAAAATATAGAGGAGTCAACTATGACCTTGACAAAAATTATAAGAGAATGGAAAACAGTAGGTGCACCAACTCACAGAAAAGCACTTAAACGCAAAGATGTAGAATTAGATTGTCTAGCCTTTGCAGATAACAAAGCACTTATGCCCAAAAGAAATTCGAAGTACTGCAGGAACAAGCAGAGAAATTCAGTCCACTAATTTCATCTGAGAAGAAGCAAATTGATAACTTGCTGAATGATCTCAAAATTGGCATAACCACGTGTTCCGTGTTACAGAATTTAAATACTCAAGTATATTGATTATTGTAAGTTACAACGAAGGCTTCACAACTACGTTTCCGTTAACAAAAATTATATTCAAACCCAAAATGCCTTTTCCGGAACTGCAGAAATTCCTCACAACAGTTAACAAACAACAAGCATTAAAGGAACGTATGGGCCTGTATGAAACATTAAAAACGCAGTTAGAAGTAAAGGAGCCTAAAATTGATGTAAGAGTCTTCGGATCAAGAACTAAAAATCCATTGCAGAAATGTACAGGTAAATTCTCCAAATCACGTTTATAACGCGTGTGCAGAGAATCTAAATAATGGGACTCACTGTAAGAATCGACCTAAACAGATTAACACATCATTTTTCCACATTTTTGAAAAATTTATAGGGCCGAAAGGAGGAACGAACAGACGTGTGTGGAGTAACGGGAACAGTTAGCCTCGTGCTCGAATAACTTCCGGACTAAAAGAGAGCGTAGTCCATTAAGGTGCCCATTCACAAAAGTGGTAGCAGTTACGTCAACGAAACCCACGGGTCCAGACGTCGGCCTTGACCCGGTGAGTAATGTGGCGTGTGGCGTCATTCGTACGCCGACCGTGACGAAAAAGAAAACTGGCTATATCTACACTGAGGTGACAAAAGTCATGGGGTAGCGGTATGCACACGTACAGATGAAGGCAGTGCAGAGTGCACAAGGTATAAAGGGAGTGCGTTGGTGGAGCTATACGTCCTCTCACCGCATCGCTGACATGCTTTACAAGTGACAAATTGTGGGACTGGACAGACTGGTCAGTAATTCGTGCATACGTCGAGATGTTTGCTGTATGAACTGCAGTGTTGGTTCTCCCTGGCATATGCCATTTAGTATCCCAGTCATTAAGAGTCTGAGAAAGGTTTCCCATTCCTGCGAAATACTGGCGAGCAATTAGCCTCCCTTCAACAGTTACTAAGTCAGGTGTGTTTCCATATACAATTTTCCCCCGTATCAGGAATTTGAGAGATACCGATCTAGAGAACTGCTGTTTCCTTGGACCTCCACAGTATCTCCTACGACCACAGGCATCGATCTGATCGACACAAACAGAAGTGCTATCATCGCTGACTGCCATAGCTTGTCACTCAATGTCCCAGTTGATTCGGGATCTACGCCATACGAGTCTCTGAGGTGTAATGTCAGCAGTAAACAATGCATGGCAACTCGAGATAACAACCAACCTTAGACTAATCTGTTCCCTACGACTCTTGATCGCACTCTCCGTGTAACATCTGCCCAAATTTCAGCCGTTGTCGTCTACCTACCTGACAGTCACGCAAACAGTCCTAAATTATTCTCGGTGTTTAGTCCTTCTGGAAGGACCTATGTCGATTCTCCTTGCCACGTTGTTGTCCTGTGTCTATCACATCACCACTTACTCTGCAGTCATTCAGATACAGCCAACGGTCTACACTATCTGACGAGCTATAGTGCTAGCATATGCCTCCTGCCAGTAATCAGACATTGCTCAAAGTCCGAAAGCCAGCGATGAGTTCCATGAACATGTCCTGAGAATGCTGTTTTTTCAATCGCCACACGATAAGTTCCGGTGCCATCAGACGCACCAAATTGCCATCATGTACTCATATCACCCTTCATATGGAGGAATGACGTTTTTCTGTACTGATAACGCTGAAGGTAAGCTCACGTCAGAATTAAATTTTAATAAACATAACCCAAGGACATGGAAATATTACGGGATCAGTTTTTTAGCGTTCGGCCAAGTTGTTACTGGTGTAGCACTACCCATTTCCGTCAATGCACGGGGTCGTTATAATTAATTGACGGCGTTCAGAACGCTGCAGCACAGACTGCATACATTGCAGGGTGCTGAAACATCATAGGTACGAGGTGCATTCAAGTTCTAAGGCCTCGTGCTCGAATTTATTTTCTCTGGACTGGAAAGAGATAGAAACATGCGCATTGTTTTAAAATGAGGCCGTGTTCATTGTCAATACGTCCCAGAGATGGCAGCACCATACGGCAGATGGAATTTTACCGCCAGCGGCGAGAATGAGAACTGTTTTAAATGCTTAAAATGGCGACGTTTTCCTTACTTGAACAGTGGGCAATCATTCGTTTTCTGAATTTGCGTGGTGTGAAACCAATTGAAATTCATGGACAGTTGAAGGAGACGTGTGGTGATGGAGTTATGGATGTGTCTAAAGTGCGTTCGTGAGTGCGACAGTTTAATGAAGGCAGAACATCGTGTGACTACAAACCAAAACAACCTCGGGCTCACACAAGCTGGTCTGACGACATGATCGAGAAAGTGGAGAGAATTGTTTTGGGGGATCGCCGAATGACTGTTGAACAGATCGCCTCCAGAGTTGGCATTTCTGTGGCTTCTGTGCAAACAATCCTGCATGACGACCTGAAAATGCGAAAAGTGTCATCCAGGTGGGTGCCACGAATGCTGACGGACGACCACACGGCTGCCCGTGTGGCATGTTGCCAAGCAATGTTGACGCGCAACGACAGTATCAATGGGACTTTCTTTTCGTCGGTTGTGACAATGGATGAGACGTGGACGCCATTTTTCAATCCAGAAACAAAGCGCCAGGCAGCTCAATGGAAGCACACAGATTCACCGCCACCAAAAAAATTTCGGGTAACCGCCAGTGCTGAAAAGATGATTGTGTCCAATTTCTGGGACAGCGAGGGCGTAATCCTTACCCATTGCGTTCCAAAGGGCACTACGATAACAGGTGCATCCTACAAAAATGTTCTGAAGAACAAATTCCTTCCTGCACTGCAACAAAAACGTCCGGGAAGGGCTGCGCATGTGCTGTTTCACCAAGACAACGCACCCGCACATCGAGCTAACGTTACGCAACAGTTTCTTCGTGATAACAACTTTGAAGTGATTCCTCATGCTACCTACTCAACTGACCAGGCTCCTACTAACTTTTGGCTTTTTCTGACAATCGAAGACTCTCCATGGCCGCACATTCACCAGCCATGCTGCTATTGCCTCAGCGATTTTCCAGTGGTCAAAACAGACTCCTAAAGAAGCCTTCGCCGCTGCCATGGAATCATGGCGTCAGCGTTGTGAAAAATGTGTACGTCTGCAGGGCGATTACGTCGAGAAGTAACGCCAGTTTCATCGATTTCGGGTGAGTAGTTAATTAGAAAAAAAATCGGAGGCCTTAGAACATGAATGCACCTCGTATGTCCATTTATGGGTGCACCTGCGGATTAATGAACAAATCACGATGTTATAATTATATTTTCCCTGAGACATTTAAGTCTCCTCTTTATCTGCGATAATGATTGAAGAAGAAGAAATGGATTAAAATTTGTGCTGCGGGACTTCAACCCGGGTCTTCTTGCTTGCTAGGAAGAAATGCAACCATTAAAGGTCTCAGGGAAAAGTATAATTCTAAGATCTATAAGAATACCTATGGTACAGGACTTTCCCATTACGTCCAACGCTGAGGTGCTATTCCAGTGCCAGAGAGCCCTGGCAGTGGTGACAATGCAAGGGAAAATAAGCAGAAGATATGAAGTTTCTGTTGGGTAGTTTGTGCAGCACTGTGAACCATGGTGCTGTGGTGATATAACGGTTAGCATTTCAGCCTAGCAAGCAAGAAGACACGGGTTCGAGTCCCGGCCGCAGCACAAATTTTAATCCATTTCTTCTGCTTCAATCATCATCGAATGTCTACGATGATTTAGCGTTCTGTGATGTATACGGTCCTAACTGCAGCACGTGAAACACTGTCAGTTTAATTATAACCACCTGGCATCTGACATTCTGTTTTTTGAAGTTTGTGCTACAAACTCTCAAACTTTGCCATCTGTAGAACTTCGATCTCAAAACTACCATTGTAACAATTTCAGTGAGAAGGTCCATTTCACGTGTGGAGCGGCTATCAGTTTACCAAATGCTGTACAAAAGCGCTTCATCTCATAAACACGATCTCTTACATCATAGTCAACAGATCTATTGTTTGCACAAACTAAATTGACATTCGACGCCATGGCAGAAGGGCGGGACCATAATGGCATTCCCATTTAGTAACTCCTATCAGCCAACGCACTGAGTCTCAGTTTGTGTGAGTAGTATACTCTGTCTGTCGGTGGCGGCAGCGTCGGTGTCGTCTCGTCGGACACAACAGTCCATCGTGAATATTGGTTCATCCATCAGAGAACTGCCTGCATCATTGTCTGAACATATTGTTCTTCATAATGCCATGTCCATACCTGTGGCTCAATTGGCGATGGATCTCTGCTGGAGACTGCTTCTGAGCGTGCAAAAATCGGGTAGCTGCACGTACGTCGTAATCGTCGGAAGCCAATACCAGAGCAGTCATTCCATCCTAGCACTGCGTGGTAACCACTGCCATCACAAGACCGAAACTACATTGCATTATTCCCACATACCTTCTTCTCTACTCCTCCACACGCACATTCCTGTCAGGCTATTTATGCCATATCTGGACATGATCAGAACTTACTTTCTGGATGCGTATCATATACTAGAGATGGGCAAAACTGTTCTTTTCAGAGATCGGATCAGAACTGTTCACTCCCTGAAATGAATTAGCTCTTTTTCATGACTCACCACTCATTTACAATAGAAAATAAATGGAAGGCACATTGCCCTTTAAACTTGGTTTATTCCAGTACTATACCTGTATTTTGATCTTATTTGATCCTATTTTGAAGTAACACAGATAATGAGTAAGAATTTTGTATTGTTTATTGAAATTTCCACGATATGACAAAGTTTTTGATTATTGATTTATTTTGCACTATCGTGGTTTTTTGGGTGATCGGAAAATGTTGTAACTTGAGATTTACATTAACAATATATTTGGCTATAATGTATTAAAATTTCATTAACCTCATACAAATACATCGCAAGCCATATATTTTTAAAGTGAACGTTTCCTTCCGAAGACGCCTAAAATCGCAAAATCCATACCATAATAAGAAAAAAAAATATAAATTGGACTGTAAAACGAAAGTGCTGCATATAGCCTTACGCAGAATAAAACAAGGAAAATATTGGTGTATCACATTTTGCGATACGTTTATCGGTTCGCTCGTAATTAAAGCGTAAATTCGAGTGTCCATAATAAAAATCTTATAGTAAGAGGAGTCGTCAGGAACCTAATCTGATCAGTTTAAACAAATAAAAATAAAATAAAAACAAATGATGTATACATAACTTAATAATGTAATATACATAGCGGTATTACTATGAAGAACAATATCCAGTAGAGAGGGACTCCGATGCAGAGGCACTGAATCGAGCAGGTCGAGCCGTGAGCTGTATTACTGCGTGAGCTAAGACCGCAGAGACCAGAATGACACCTGAGTTGCTTTGCTCAACGCTCTGGCTAGAGTCGAAAACGGTGGGGTGAGCGTTGAGTGGGCGAGTTCCGAGGGTGGGGGGAGCGGTGAACGGCCACCACTCACCCGCTCCGAGACAAATCGTCCATTCCCTTGCGAGCAGGTTGTTGCAAGTAGTTCCTATGTTATCCGCTAGGTGGCTCTCTGTCCTGTTGCTCGCATCAA
The DNA here is from genome assembly GCF_023864275.1 of Schistocerca cancellata. Lineage (NCBI taxonomy): Eukaryota > Metazoa > Arthropoda > Insecta > Orthoptera > Acrididae > Schistocerca > Schistocerca cancellata. The sequence continues at coordinate 53,761,190 of NC_064631.1, forward strand.
CTGACCAGAGGGCAGGACGTGCGACTGAAACGATCACCGACAGAGTGCGATGCGAAGTTAAGCTGCGCCAGGCACTGCACGCGGCAGACGACGCACAGAGACGGCACGGCATATGTGAAACACAAAATCCAATGGGGCACTGCACAATGCAGCAGCCAAGGTAGAAGTGGGGCAGAGGCCGGCGCTGGCTGTGTTGTGTGGCGTGCACTGTGCTGTGACCAGCAGAGGCGCTGCTGATATGCTCCGTCTCTCTCTCTCTCACTCTCTCTCTGCCGTGGGAAACGTTTGGAGCTACCGTTCTTCTTTTCTGAATTACTGATTGTTCACTCCTTTGAAAGATTCAACTCTATGAATCAGTTCAAGAGCGGATCCCCCATCTCTATCGTATACTCGTTAGTCAATATCATCGATGTACACCTTACTGTTTTTGTAGCAAAATGAATGCTCCATAAAGTTTCCGATGTGCAGTCACGTATATTCCGCTTCTCTTTCTGCTCCTCCTCCTCCTCCTTCTTCTTCTTCTTCTAATATTCCGGCTGTACATCGTTTAACCTCCTCAAAGTGAACCGAACGACTGACGCTGAAGCACTGGTGCTTCTGTGTCTATGGTCGCATGCGTAATGGTGCGGTCTGAGAGTTTCAAGGTCGGAGTGAGTGGCGGAACGTCGGTTTTTCGGCTCATTTTCAAGGTGTCTTAAGGATATATAGCCGAAATATTAGAGAATTTTAAACGGCTGCGCGCTCGAAATTTTATGCAGCGGGTAATAACTGTTACAGAGAGGGAAGCAGTAGAGTATGTCATACAACATTTTTTTATGAAAAATACAGATATTAAACATTGCACGGTATTGTGTGTGTGTGTGTGTGTGTGTGTGTGTGTGTGTGTGTGTGTGTGATTGAGTGAGTCTTGTCGTTAGGATACTTTTGAGCATGGTTCCTGGATTGTGACATCTGAGGGATTACAAAACACGACTGGGCTAGTTCAGACAGCCTGGACTTTTTAAAAATCTGATGCCACTATCATCTTTCAGCTTTAAATTTTATGCCATCGCTATCTTGGGTCTTGTTTCCTTTCATCGACGTTCTGCATTTTTCGACGTCTGGAACGGCGACTAGTGACAGGTGGGATGCCCGCTAAACCCGATGGGCAGAACAGGTAATAGGGTTGTGGAACGGGCCAAGGCTTGAGGTCAGTTTCTACTTCTAATTGTCATTTAATGTAATTTAAAAACCTTTACAACCAAAGCGGCACATAGCCGAATCTTTACCGAATGCAACTCTTTCACGTCTGAAGACCTCCAACAAGAAATCTTAACAAGATAAAAATCCAATTAAGATCGCAATAAAATAATTTAAAAAAAAATACGCAAAGTGCAATACAAATGGCTGATGGCCACAATTAAATTCCAAAATTGTAGAATATATTACCATAGACTTTTAAAGGCAGAAGGCCCGCATGTTTAACAATAAGGAATCTTAAAAATCAACAAGATAAAAAAAAATGGCTCTGACAAGGGAACATCCCCATCGCACCCCCCTCAGATTTAGTTATAAGTTGGCACAGTGGATAGGCCTTGAAAAACTGAACACAGATCGATCGAGAAATCAGGAAGAAGTTGTGTGGAACTATGAAAAAATTAGCAAAATATACAAACTGGGTCGTCCATGTGTAAGATAGGCAATATTAAGGGCAATGTGAAGTGAGGAGCTCCGTGGTCCCGTGGTTAGCGTGAACAGCTGTGGAATGAGAGGTCCTTGGTTCAAATCTTCCCTCAACCGAAAATTTTAACTTTTTATTTTGAGTTTCTGTGAAAGACTTATGTTTTCATCACTTTTTTTGGAGTGATTATTACATCCACAAGAAAACCTAAATCGGGCAAGGTAGAAGAAACTTTTCACCCATTCGCCAAGTGTACTAGTTGGGTGGGTCGACAACATATTCCTGTCATGTGACGCACATGCCGTCACCAGTGTCGTATACAAAATATCAGACGTGTTTTCCTGTGGAGGAATCGGTTGACCTATGACCTTGCGATCAAATGTTTTCGGTTCCCATTGGAGAGGCACGTCCTTGCGTCAACTAATCGCACGGTTTTTCGGTGCGGTCGCAAAACATAGACACTACACTTATTACAGTGAACAGAGACGTCAATGAACGAACGGACAGATCATAACTTTGCGAAAATAAAGAAAGCAAAATTTTCAGTGGAGGGCAGATTTGAACCAAGGACCTCTCGTTCCGCAGCTGCTCACGCTAACCACGGGGCCACGGCGCTCCCCGCCTCACATTGCCCTTAATATTGCCTATCTTACGCATGGACGACCCAGTTTGTATATTTTGCTTATTTTTCCATAGTTCCACACAACTTCTTCCTGTTTTCTCGATTGATATGTGTTCAGTTTTTCAAGACCTATCCATTGTGCCAACTTATAACTAAATCTGAGGGGGGTGCGATGGGGATGTTCCCTTGTGAGCACTATGGGACTTAACATCTATGGTCATCAGTCCCCTAGAACTTAGAACTACGTAAAGCTAACTAACCTAAGGACAGCACACAACACCCAGCCATCACGAGGCAGAGAAAATCCCTGACCCCGCCGGGAATCGAACCCGGGAACCCGGGCGTGGGAAGCGAGAACGCTACCGCACGACCACGAGATTGCGGACTCAACAAGATAAAAATCCACTTAAGATAGCAATAAAATAATTTAAAGAAGCAACGAATGCAAGGTGCAATATCAATGGCTGAGGGCCACAATTAAACTTCAAAAAATTTTAAATATATTACCATAATCTTTAATGGCAGAAGGCCGCAGTGTTTAAGCTTGGAAGATAAATTTAAAAATCAATTTGCAAAATTTTAAGAAACAAAACAAAAAACCATAATCCTAAAATTTAAAATAGCTGACAACAGATAATTAAACACCGGTGGCACTCAGAATGCGTTCAGGGAGGTCGGTCTGCCCTCGTTCACTTAGGTGAGACAGGTGGTGGTGAGCCCAACTACACTTGATCCGTCGGAACCCAACCAGGGGACAGCCACGGACCGACCGACACAACGACTTGCTTCCCGTCTATCAGTACATGAGAACTCAAACCGGAAATGTTACAAATGGAGTATGTATACGCAGTCAAAATTACACACTTTGTTCGACAGCGACAACAGGTGAGGAAAGGACGCTGCCTGAAATTACGTTAGTGGCCAGGGCAGGTAAGCGGAACACTAACGGCCTCAAGACAGAAAATTCCACTGGTGCACTCAAATCGTAGTCGACCAAAACAGTTAATTGCACCGCATGGCGACTAAATCTCAGCAGTAGAACCACTCGGTGTTGCTAACCGGAAAACCTCCCCAACAGCAAACCACCGAAGCGAACCACCATAACATGAATAGACGTGGCTTGGGTAGTTGAAGCCACTGTTCAACTTTGACGTCGTGGGTCGGTGAACCACGAAGCTCGTGGTGATCGGACAGCTCCACACACGCTCCAACACTGCCCAGGAGCTGCCGGTGGCCCCAGCCGACTGCACCGCTCAGAGGTAACTTCCCTCGTCCGCAACAACAGACCGACCCATCTAGAACCACTTGCCAGAAACTATATGCACCAAACCAAAGATGGTTCACGGTGCAAATATCGATACATATCACTGCTGCCACACGTAGAAGGAAGGAGAACCACGACCTAACCGCGACAAGGGCGGGAAACCAAACGCAGATAGACAGCGAAGTTCACGAAAACGCATAGTCGGGAGAAAGCACGGCTCAACAGCTGTTTTAAATATGGCCCAGGTAGTATGTTGGTATACCACTTACGACACACATTTCGGGAGATGTGAGCTGGCCGAAGTGGCCGTGCGGTTAAAGGCGCTGCAGTCTGGAACCGCAAGACCGCTACGGTCGCAGGTTCGAATCCTGCCTCGGGCATGGATGTTTGTGATGTCCTTAGGTTAGTTAGGTTTAACTAGTTCTAAGTTCTAGGGGACTAATGACCTCAGCAGTTGAGTCCCATAGTGCTCAGAGCCATTTGAACCATTTTTTTCGGGAGATGTGACCTCGTAAACATTGCATGTGAAAATCTAGCTTTTCGTAAACAGAGCACAAACTATCCAAACTATACTCTTCCGGTGCTTCAGAAGCGGAGCACTCACGATTTGTAACAAATCTGATACATGCTTACCGTAAAACACTTCACATTGTTGCCGCCCTCCGTCGATCTGCTGTCATAGACTTCTCTGACGTTAGCTATTGTTGTTGATATCTGCTATAAATGCTCGACTGTTCGTTATATCTGTACCTGAGACGGAGCAGCTAGAAACCTCTTCATTATAACGGCGACTAAATTTCGGGTTTTAATACTAATAATTAATGTTAACTTTTTGCTCAGTCGATCGCCCTTCATTCGTTGCTGCCTTACCGAAGACAAGATAGTTAATGACGTCTTTGGATGTTACTTACTATTTGCTAATACACACGTAATTAAGGAAATCACTTTAGTTTTTTACTAACCACATTCGATAATAATTAAAGGATCATAAATGATTGCGTTTTGTATAGAGGGAAAAGGGGGCTTGAGCCTACGATTACCATCAGCAACTGTAACGGTACTTTGACTACCGCGCCTCCGCCAATACAAAGATATGATTTACGATCGCGCATGCGGAAGAGCGCTGCGCCAGCGACCGATTTTTATAAATAATTTTGATCTTTTTTTTACTTTTGCGTAGGTGTTTGTTTTTTAACAACTAATTGATCACTCTCTCTCTCTTGTCTTCACACGAAAGACGTGTATTTTTCGGCGCTGTGTTGAATGTGCTTTTGGGTGGAAATTAAAATTATATTACAAAGCGAGGTTGTTTCAATAGTGATTCGAGGTGGTTATCGCCAAATTTGTAAATTGATCCTGACAGTGACAACTTGAAGAAGTTTTCAACAGACGGAGAAAAGTGAAAGACGGGCCGTCCTACAAGAGAAATTAGGACAGCCATGACGACTATATTGTAATTAGTACTGCGTTTCTAACAGGATTATAAGGTAAATTTCAACTAGTTTCTGATGCTATTTCCGTACAGTCGCTTTTTGTAGTGTTGCCGACCCGGTCTGCCATGCACGGTCAAATTACAGCACGATCTCAATCAGTAATACGAAGTCCGCCTTATCCGTAACTTATTCCATCAAAATTCAAAACCCTATCAGATTTTCTATTTTATATTTTTTCACGGCAGAACCCCGAGGAAAGGAAACACTACGCAACTACGGCAACTAAAATGTCCGTGATTTTTATAGTTCGTCACTCATAGATATTACAGCAAGGACTATCGCCCATTACTATACATCGATAGTCATTCAAACTTCGAACGCTTTTACTTTCACAAAGCTAAGGGTCCAGTTCCGTTCTTATATTTAGTTTAACATCCCTTCGTGTTGTCCACAGATCCTATTATCAGTTATTCGGCATGTAGTAGAATTTAATACTGAGCGCTACTTCCTCTCGCGCACCTAGTTCCTCAGATATTCTCTGTCCATGAGCTTACGGCAAAAGTCTGTCCCGTAAAAATTAACTATACGTTAGTCAACTGTCAATTTTCTTGCACTTTAACAAAGGTGCCCTGATCCCTTCCGTAACATATCACACGGAAATGCCCGATACGCCGCAGCTACAGTGGGGTTAGCACACTGGACTCGCATTCGGGAGGACGACGGTTCAATCCCGTCTCCAGCCATCCTGATTTAGGTTTTCCGTGATTTCCCTAAATCGTTTCAGGCAAATGCCGGGATGGTTCCTTTGAAAGGGCACGGCCGATTTCCTTCCCAATCCTTCCCTAACCCGAGCTTGTGCTCCGTCTCTAATGACCACGTTGTCGACGGGACGTTAAACACTAACCACCACCCCCACGCCGCAGCTACGTAGACTTATTCAGTGCGCAGATAACAAGACAAGAGAACTAACAATACTCGCACATGGCTTATATAGTAGAATTTAGAAACAAAAGTATCTGCGTTAAACCTTCTTCGCTTTCCCTGATCCGCTACTTTGTTGCGGGCGTTTTCTGATGAGAGATTATACATCGATAATTTTAATAGAAACTTTTTCAGTACTATTAATTATTACCGATGTTATCTATCACCTATCTCCTATATCAAAGTAAGCCTGATCATATTGTTCTTAACTAAAAGAACGGTTATAACATATAACATACAACCACACATCTGAATCTGCTTTCTATATGGGAGTTCGATTCTTCGAAGAAACAGGAGTTGGTGGACGGGGGTTGGGCAGGTGGCGATTACTATGCACATGAATCCGTGTCGGTCCTTACGATTTATATTATCTATCAGCTTTCTATTAGGTCCTCAATTCGGATTTTGCTTGGTTCTTGGAAGAGCAGTATAAGAATAAAAGAGCTTCTCGTCCAGGAACGTCACTAATCTACCACAATTTCACTAGAGTACATAATCTACAAAGATGAATTTCAATTTCGCTACAGTCAAATTCTCGTCTTCCACTTAAGGCTGTTCCTTGAGAAATGTTTCTTTACCTGTCCCTCCTAGCAACTTCCGACACGCATCTCTCCTCTGGGCGACGAACACAATAAGTTTATAAGTTTTTGGGTTTTTCAAACTGATTGCAAACATTCCTTTTTAGACGCTTTTCATGTTTATATTTGAAAAGTACTTAGTTTATCGAAAGCACACAGACCATTTTCATTGCACTGTGTATTTTTGTATCCATCCAGCCAGTTTTTTCTATGACTACTGTGTTCAACAGTAGTTATTCATTTTTGGTACACTGAATAACAATGTTTCAGTTTTACTGTAATTTATTTGCAGTATTAGTTTGAAAATTGCTTTAATCAGCTGTTCCGTGTGTTGCACTATAAGCAAACATTACAATGTCAGACCATAGGCAGGAGAGCAACACACTATTAATACGCATTCAGTCTGATAACTTACTCTAGCACTGCATAAAATAGTTTTAAAAATGTGGACTCCATTTATTCAGCTCTCATTGGAATTGTGCAAAGGACTGAGCTGCAACATCTGTTTAGTCCCAGAGTAGAACTTATCGCTTGTTTCACCTCTGGAAATGTATCAAGCTGCACTGTATATGTTTTGAAATCCGTGTTAAACTGTAGTTCACGTTATAACCAGGAAGATATGTCAATTATAAGATCACAGCAAAATGTAGTGACGCACTTCCAACACGACCATGTCTAGGAAAGAGTTTTCGGTTTAGAAACGAATCTTAAGGTTCATGGCTGGCTTATCTTTTACCTTACGAACTCAAATTGTGGAACTGATGAGCAGGGTTGGAACGGTACTTTCGCGTCAATACTGAATCAGAACGTTTAAGTTCTACCACTGTAAAGACGGAAGATCCGCGATTTGGAATGTCAGAACTGTGTAGTAAGTAGCGGCAGGAACACCACCACAAAATTACGCAGCACTAACAGTCCAGACCACCGACTCTCGGAGAGAGATTTTAACCGTCTTCAACCTAATGGTAAAGTATCGAACAATTTTTCTCCGAATCATACAGTTTGTGGGAAAAACAGTGAGAATAATTACTTTTGGAAACCTTTTATCAGACAAAGCCTGTTATAACAATAAACTGTTTCGCTTAATAAAGCGGCCGCCAGCCCAAATCGGGCACAGTGTCTACACAAAAAGGTGAAGTCAATTTTCGACACTTTCACTTACTACGCAATTTAAACACAACCACTTAATTTCCATTTACTACGGTCACTTGGCAGTAAGTATTATTAATTCCACTTTCTGTTACTTATGGAATTTATCGCTATACTTCAGTAATTATGTAAAGAAGACACACACATGTTTCAAAAAGGATACAAAAAAATATTAAACTTATAGCTCTCATTCATATGACGAAAACTATTATTTAACACGACTAAATTTCATTTCTTTAGGACTGTTGTTTTCAAATGGTTCAAATTGCTCTGAGCACCATGGGACTTAACATCTGAGGTCATCATTCCCCTAGAACTTAGAACTACTTACACCTAACTAACCTAAGGACATCACACACATCCGTGCCCGAGGCAGGATTCGAACTTGCGACCGTAGCAGTCCCGCGGTTCCGGACTGAAGCGCCTAGAACCGCACGGCCACCGAGGCCGGCGTTAATGTTTTACTAACACCAACATTTGTCTGGCTTTCTCTGACATGAAGAAGCAACACGAACAATTACTGTTAAGATTGTTGCATTTAAACAATTATGTTCCTTTACTTTCAGAAATGCTATTGAAAACTTATCCTCATGGTCACGAAAAGTGGTGGCCTTATACTGATATGTGCAAACTTTAGTATTTAATAATTTTCAAAATTTACTACCAAAACAGTACTATTTCCAGTAATTTACTATTATTCAAGCATCAATAAACATCAGGATACTCGGAATAAAATCGTTTAGGTAAGGACCCTACTGCGGTAAATGAAATAGGAAAATTACGGTTAAACACAAAGGTATATTTAACACATATTCTCCACTGATTGAAGATGCATGGTTCACACTGTGATACACTTCTAAATAAAGTACTTTGCCTGTTACTGGTGTCGAAGGTGGCGTGAGGCGGCGCTGCGTAGTAACATTGCGCAGGTGCGGCTCTTGAGGTTCATAGCTCTGTCTTCCTCTTGGTGGCGACGATAAAATTGCAAATATCTGAACTATTAATTTACTGCCGTACTGCGCCAGTCCTGTAGAACACGTCCGAGGCCAAAACCCAGTCTTGCAGGTAAATTCGGGGCCTCTAGTGATTGACCAACGTAATGCGTGTTCACCACTTGCAGGGCAGCTACCGACTGTCTTAGGCACTTGCGCGCCAAATCTCACTCGCGCGCCCCACCACTTCTCCATTCCACCACAGAACGGAGTTCCGTTCTGCCTATGATCCCTACACCTTTTCAATTTACACTTCTGCTTACAAAACCCTAAGTAAGAACCATCTACAATTTCATGACAGCATATACATACAAAATTGACATAATTAATTACAGTTGTACTTGAAATATTACATAATTATTTAAAAAATATGTTTTAATACATTTATTCCACCTACGTCAAAGAGGTTATTTTAAACAGATAAACTACACTTAACAAAAGCTTACTCTCGTTATAGTATTTGCTTAATTTTTCAAAATTATTATGGAACAAAAAAATTTTAAAATATACAGATTAATGGCAGTATTATATTCACAACAGCATTACAGGGTCTATTACCTTCAGTACACTCACCCAGGTCGACCCAATTTTTTGTTTCTCAAGGGCTGTTAAGAAAGAATTTTGTTGAAGCTGAGGCAAAGCTTTTTTCAAAATCAATGAACCACAGGCGAAATTGTAATTCTCATTCTTTGCTCGGTCCTGTAATTTGTTTCATCTCTTGCAGGTGATCCTTCATAGACAGACACATGCCAGGAACTGCTGCGTCCATGTACCACCACTTACCACAAACACTGTTACTACTGTGACAAATTTTCCTCCCATCGTCTTAGATGATAAATGCACTGTCGTCTATGGTGGTGGCCTTCCAGGTACGCCGGTCCAGGATCACAGCAGATCAGCGACTCGTTTACGATTGGCTTCCAGCATTACATGGTCACCTATCGGCGCTACATATACATCTACATAGACGGCCGCGGATCCAACTGCAAGGGCGACCATATCCTCTTCTCCGTCAACCGCCATCTCGGCGACCTAGAAATTCAGGACCAGATCAACGTCACCAGGTGAGACCCTACTGCCGTGCAAACTAGGGAACCAGGAATAGATGAGCGTCATAAGGTGTGTATCACTCCTGTGCAACCTGGAGGTCCAGAACCAGATCAGCGTCATCAGGTAAGACCTTGCAGCTGGAAACCTAGGTATCCAGGACTAGATCATTACCAGGTGAGGCAACAGTATCTGCAGGCCAGGTATCTGAACCAGTTGAGGCCCAACTATTCCATGTTTTCAGGATTCACGACCAGGTCAGGATCATCAGGTAAGCTTTCATTGCTGTGCGGCCTAGAGATCCAGCAACGGATCAGCTTCACCATGTGGGTCGCACTACTCCACACCCTGGGTTCCAGGACTAGATGAGTATCATAAGGCAATGTCCCACTGCTGTGCAGCCTAGTGATCCAGAACCGAATGAACATCATCGGACAAGGCTTCGCTGCCTGTTATCCAGGCATGTACCGTGTACTGCAAATCTCTAGAGGGACGGAAAGTTCCAAATGATTGGAAAAGAGCACAGGTAGTTCCAGTTTTCAAGAAGGGCCGTCGAGCAGATGCGCAAAACTCAAGGCCTATATCAGGAAGATCTGCAGCGGATAGGCACTTGGTGCAGGGAGTGGCAACTGACCCTTAACATAGACAAATGTAATGTATTGCGAATACGTAGAAAGAAGGATCCTTTACTGTATGATTATACTTGTAGCAGTTACTTCCGTAAAATATCTGGGAGAATGCGTACGGAACGATTTGGTGGTATGATCATATAAAATTAATTGTTGGTAAGGCGGGTGCCAGGTTGAGATTCATTGTGAGAGTCCTTAGAAAACGTAGCCCATCAACAAAGGAGGTGGCCTACAAAACACTCGTTCGACCTATACTTGAGTATTGCTCATCAGTGTGGGATCCGTACCAGATCGGGTTGACGGAGGAGATAGAGAAGATCCAAAGAAGAGCGGCGCGTTTCGTCACAGGGTTATTTGCTAGCCGTGATAGCGTTACGGAGATGTTTAGCAAACTCAAGTGGCAGACTCTGCAAGAGACGCGCTCTGCATCGCGGTGTAGCTTGCTGTCCAGGTTTCGAGAGGGTGCGTTTCTGGATGCGGTATGGAATATATTACTTCCCCCTACTTATACCTCCCGAGGAGATCACGGATGTAAAATTAAGAGAGATTCGAGCGCGCATGGAGGCTTTCCGGCAGTCGTTCTTCCCGCGAACCATACGCGACTGAAACAGGAAAGGGAGGTGGCACAGTGGCACGTAAAGTGCCCTCCGCCACACACCGTTGGGTGGGTTGCGGAGAATAAATGTAGATGTAAATGTAGATGTAAGAAAAGATCAGTGTCACCAGGTGAGTACCTAATGCTCTGTAACCTAAGGATCCAGGACAAGATGAGCGTTACCAGAGGTGGCCCCACTGCCAACAGCCTAGGTATCCAGGGCCAGCTCAATGTCACCAGGTGAGACCTCTCTGACCATGACTACTACCCATACTACTGTCTCTAAGCCTTACAGTTGTACAAATTACTTGCCTAATTTTTTCCTCAATAATTTCGTTTTCTAGTAGAAACGAGACTGTCGTCGGTGATCCAGTGACGACTGTAGAGGTTTTGTAAGCAGCATTTTTAGGAACTGTAAGGCATGATCTTGGTTTGTGTAACGCCGATTTCTACCATCTTCCGGGCATAGAATCTTCTGCGATGATATGAGCCGCCATCACCTTTCGTTCACATTGCTCGTAAGTTCGACTGCAGGTTTTCCATTTCTATCATGTTAACGCTGGTGGCTGTGTCGTACCTTCAAGATCTCTGTGTCATAATATTTCAACAAGATAACCCCAGACTGTATGTTGCCCAGCTTGTCCTGACCTGTCTTGGTACAGAGTGTGGCAGACTTTTGCCCTAACCAGCGTGTTCATCAGATCTCTCACCGTTGGGAAACATTTGGCCATAGGCTGACAGATCCCAGGAGACCTGTACACCACCACTCGCCGCCCTTTCCATCTGGCATAGCTCAAGTAGCATAGAATAACGTACCCACATCTTTCAACCAAGATACTAAACTTTGCTCCTTGATAATGTCGCAGAACGTTGAACTGCAGTTGCGACAGGCCATGGTCCTGGCGCTATCGTATTGGGACAGGTGCAGATAAACGTTTCTCCTCCTTACAAGAGGTTTCACCCAGCCGTGTCACAAACAAGCAACATTTAAGTGCGATTTCTGAATGAACAACTCGCTATGTAACCTTTCCTTCTTTGCGAAACTAGATGGCGTTACTACAACCTAGTTCGTGCAGATGCGCTGAAATGGTAATTACTTGAATGTCCAGGCATGCCAATTAGAAGTTTTTCTTACGTATCCTTCATGTTGTTGCAGTTGTAATCACCATAGTGTAATTCTGTTTACACTTAATTATGTAAAAATAGTCACAAAACGACATAGTCTCTTTTCATACTAATGTACATCCGTGTGTGTGTCTGCGTGTGTTTTTTGAAAAATAGGGAGAGGGTGAGAAGCGCTGATTCCAAGTGTGCTCTCGTCCGCAGGCAACTGAAGCAGAAGTACCCGTACATCGACGGGACACGCACAGCTATCTGGGGCTGGAGCTACGGCGGCTACGCCACTGCCATGACGCTGGCCAAGGACAACGACAGTGTCTTCAGGTGCGGCGTCTCCGTAGCCCCGGTCAGCAGCTGGATATACTATGGTGAGTCCCGGAACTGGTGCAACAGTTTCTTTCCACGGGGAAGAAATATTACGAAAGTTTATATGACAATTAATGCTAGCTTAAATCAATAAAAAAGCTGTCCTTCCCACAGAAAGATCCGGCAGAGAAAAAAGATAGAGAGAGCGAGGTTCCAGCGTCATCGTTAAATTAATTTGCAACGAAGAGAGAGAGAGAGAGAGAGAGAGAGAGATATCAGTACAAAACTTTAGACTTCACTAGCATGGATATCTACAAACCCTCTACGCTGAAAACAGCTGTAAAACAAACAAACAAAACAAACACACACACGCACACACACACACACACACACACACACACACACACACAGAGAGAGAGAGAGAGAGAGAGAGAGAGAGAGAGAGAGAGAGAGAGCATTTGTTTGGGTGGACTCCAGCTAAGCAATGCAAAAACGAAATTGCAAATACCTGCTGAAACACCGGACAAAATATGCTCGACGAGTCATCGTGGATACCCGGCTCAACCTTAGGCATGTTGAAGTCTGAAGTGAATTTCAGCAGCATGCAGCACATTTTTCCCTCTTTAACAAGGAATCCTCAGACAGCACGCTGTCGAAGCGAAACACTGGAGTCGGTTGTTTTGGAAGTACCGCTTGTGGTCACGTACTTACTTTACTTTACTTTACTTACTTTCCGTGACCAGGCGAGAACATCTGAACTTTCTTCCTCCACTATTCTGTAACCTTAATGGCCTCGTCATTGCACAAAAAGAGGTCTTCTTCTGTGAAAACTAATTTATCCGTGGGCACTTCAGCAAATGTTCAATCGTCTGTGGTTCACAACATTCACGCTGGTCATCTTCAGAGTAGAGGCCACTTAACCATGTTTAGATTGCATTTTGCGACTTCTGTTCTTAAACTATCAGTACTCTCCATGCACTACACTGTATTTTCTGTCCTTGCGTGATTTCCTCTTCGGGGCGCAGGTTTGTACATTCACATTCAGAGAAAAAAGAACGCCTTTGTTACGTGGTACTTACTGGAATTAAGGAAAACATGAAAGGGAGGACATACCAATATAAGTTTTTCACACAACCTGTTTATTTAACAATATATAACCATAAAATTTTCTTTAACAAAATGAACAAGTTTGCAAAATTCTTTTGACCTTTACCCTTAACTTGAATAATCTTCTGCAAAGGAAATCTGAAGTGCTGTATTGCAACACAGCAAGCAATATGACAATGGTTACTAGACGGCCGGACCTGCAGCCCGCCCGTTATCAGGTGAAACAGCGGTGGTTACTACCGCACTGAAAACAGCCTGTCTTATTAAATGCCCTTCTGCAACACATGAAAACTATATAAGCACCATTGATGACTGGAGTGATTCAGTTACTCAATACAGATGATGTAACTTTTAATTTGAAAGGTGTATGTCGAAAAGTTTGGGGTTAAGATGCGCGCCTGTGATTAAAGGCTAAACAGATTAGGAAACAATATGACACTGATAAGGCTTACTTCAATGCAACCAACATCTTAATTTCAATTGGCAACCAAGGTGCGACTGGATCCCAACCCGTTCCTTCTGACAATTTTATTTTGACTTAAGGCTTGGATTGTTTGGAGGAAGAGACCAAACTGCCAGGTCATCGGTCTCGTCGGATTGGGGAAGGACGGGGAAGGAAGCCGGCCGTGCCCTTTCAAAGGAACCATCCCGGCATTTACCTGGAGCGATTTAGAGAAATCACGGAAAACCTAAATCAGGATGGCCGGACGCGGGATTGAACCGTCGTCCTCCCGAATGCGAGTCCAGTGTGCTAACCACTGCGCCACCCAGCTCGGTTTTGACTAAAGCCCTGGTGATAGTTGGCTGTTAATATTTTCAAAGTTAAACTGATTGCCAGTCATTAAGATCGCTCTGAAGGAACGTCTTAAAACATTACTTGTGAACACTTTGCAACAGAACTCACTCAGCGGAACCACAAGATCGAGCTAAAATACACCAATAATAATCCGGTCTTTCAAACACAGCAACGAAAAACTTAGTAGAACAGGTTGTTCAGATTATAACTAATGAAATGCAGTTTCAATTCAAGAATTGAACCGGTTAACATCTAACTTTAACTACAAGGTCGATCTTTTGTCTGACGGCAACCTGTGCCTTAGTACTACTTGCCCGTCTGTATTTACGACCAGCAGCCGATTCATTAGAACATTAACCATCGGGTACAAAACAGAAAGGAAAGGCAATATAATAGCGGGACAAATTTTCAAACGACAACTAGTGTCTTAGTGCAATACTACGACCTATATTTACTACCAAAGAGCCGACCGAGTAAAACTCTGAGGGTCGGGTACAGACCAGAAAATAATGAGGGCAGGTAGACAACGACACAAATCACCACGAGGATTACAGAATGTTACTCCCCTTTATCAGCGAGCAGTTCCATGGATCCACGGTGCGTCGCATCGTTACTGAGCGGTGCCGATGAAAGCCAGGTAGAAGAGAGCACTCTGGCCATGAGCGTTCGTCGGACACGAATGTTGCCAACCAACCGACGGGATGTCGGCCAGCTGCTTGTAGTCGACGCTGACCCCGGTGAAGTACTCCGGTATCTTCGCTCTGCGCAGGCCCTCCTTGCGCAGCTCTTGGCGTCGGCCGCTCGGACCTCGTGACCACCTCTTGTTGCGACGCTTCAGCCAACCCCAGAACTTGGCGCCTCCCTCTCAGGCCAGCGAACTCCGTATATATATTGGCAAGCAAAGACCTTCTAAGATCCCTCCAAAACCCAGGCGATCATTGTAGGCAAAACCACCCCTTCCTTCCGCCTCCTTGATTTCTATCTCACCGTCTATGGCCGTCCTATCGCCCTCACTCCCACCCTTAAGTACCTTGGCGCCACCCTCGACCGTCGCCTCTCTGGACTCCACATCTCCGGACAATCCAAGCCAAGGCACATTCCCGACTCCGTCTCCTCAAGCTCCTTTCCGGCCGTACGTGGGGTCTGGACCCCTCCACACCTATAAATCCCTCATCCGCCCTATCCTTTGTTACGCCCATCCAGCCTGGATCTCTGCCCCCCCTACCTTTTATAAATCCCTCCAAATCCTTGAACGCCATGCTCTCTGCCTTGCCTATCGCATCCGTCTCCCCTCCCCCACGCGGATCTTGTATGATCTCATTCCCTTCCCCCACCTCCTCCTTTTCCTTGAAAGGATACGGATCCTGTACACCTCCCGTAAACTTGATCCTCCTCACCCGCTCGTATCCCCGATCCTCTTCCACCCCCGTCCGCTGCCGCGCGCCGGCCAGTGTGGCCATGCGGTTAAAGGCGCTTCAGTCTGGAACCGCGCGACCGCTACGGTCGCAGGTTCGAATCCTGCCTCGGGCATGGATGTGTGTGATGTCCTTAGGTTAGTTAGGTTTAAGTAGTTCTAAGTTCTAGGGGACTGATGACCTCAGATGTTAAGTCCCATAGTGCTCAGAGCCATTTGAACCATTTGAACCCACTGCCGCGCCTGTATTCCCACGTCCCACCCGGTCTCCATCTCTCCACTCTCCTTACCCTCTCCCAAGGTGGCTTCCGCCAGCTCCCCCTCCCTGATGATGTCCTCCTCCCCTCCATCTACCCCTCCTATCAACTTTGGCCCTGCCCCACCCCCCACTTCCGGTGTCCTTTCCTTTCGGCACCCTCCCTCCCTTCTCTTCTCTTCTCTTCCCTTCTCTTTCCTTTTCACCCGTCCCCTCCCTCCACCCCTCTTCCCCCGGGCTTCCCCTCCCCCTTCCTCCCTCCCCCCTATCTCCCCTGCCCGTGGCATCTCTGCTCTCCCCTCTCGCTCTCCCACTCCCCTTCCTCCTCTTCCTCTCTTGGCAGGTCCCCGGACTCGCACACGCTTAGTGAACATTCGCGCGCCTGAGATCATCGCCCTCTGTTTAGTGTCTGTGCCGTCGTGTTTGTGACTCAGTGTTTTTCGCCGTCCACGCTCCTTCGTTCGCATGTGTCGTCTAACTCGTCAGTGTCTGTGCACAGTGCCGACAGTTTTCTTGTTTGTTCGTCGAGTGTGAACGGCTTCATGTTTTTTAATTCCTATTGTATCTACTGTTTTTTTTTAACCACCAGTCTGTTACTTTTCTGTCTTCCTTTTATCTTTTATTGTACTGCTTATGGCTGAAGAGCGGAGCAAAATTTTCCGCTGCCAGCCCACCTTGTATGAGGTGCAAAATCACAATAAAGAAAAAAAAAAGACCTTCTAAGGAAACAATCCACAGATACTGGCAATGGGGTCGCAAGAGGGATAGTGGATACTACACCTGAGCCAGAACAGTCTACTAACTCAATGGCGCCAAGGCTCAACCGTGAAAGACTAGAGAAATGATTAGCATTTCAGTCAACTCGGTTCAGCGTGATTCCCGCTGCATAGTAGATAGAGGGTCTGTGATGGACCCTGATAATTTGTTCCATGCGTGATGGCATCGACGCGTATAAGCCGTGAATGGCGTCCTGCGGTATATCCATCTATGCTGCGTTCATCTGCTTCCAAAGTACGTATGTGGTGGTTGACATTGGGTGATAGTGCTGCACCCGTAGTTTCACAATATACCGCACAGTTTCAATTTGTAACAAGTCTGGTGATCTGGCGGGCGAGGGCAAAAGGCTGACATTCTCTGACACAAAGAAGGCACGTGTTCGTGGAGCGAGATGGAGTCGTGCACTGTCATGTTGAAAAATGGCGACTAGGGTGTTGTGCAGAAAGGATATGCCTACGGGACGCAGGATGTCATTCACGTTGGTCCTACCTGACACCGTGCCCTAGACAGGCGCCAACTATGATTTGTGGTTATACCCAATAGCACCCTAATCCATAAGGCCTTGAGTAGGTGCTGTACGTCTTGCGGGAATGCAGTCACTGTGATGTCGCTCCTCCTGTCTGCGTCGAAAAAAGTTGTGGCCGTCATTTTAAAACAGAACAAAACCTGGATTCGTCCGAGAACACTGTCTGATACCATTCTTGTCCCCCGTGACGTCATTCCATACGGTATTGCCGCCTAGCATGCTTCTGCCCATTTATCAAAGGTTGCTGAAGGAGAGAACGACGCGCAAGTAACCCATAGCGTAAGAAAAGGCAATGGACTGTCACCCATCATAGTACACGAAGTGTTACACTGTTCCACTGTTGTGCCAGAACCGAGGGGGATGCAGATCTGTTCCGTAATGCCATTCGGATGAGGTCTCGATCTTCGCTGGGGGTGGTCTGTGGCGGGGGGGGGGGGGTGCGAAATGAGCCATATTGTGTTGTATGGACTTCCGTAAACCATTCTGCATGCACCTGTTGCACTGGCGAAGTTCTTCGTCCCACACTAACAGCACTTTCTCGGATGGATGCGTCACATTCCCTCATGCCAATAATTGACCCTCTTTCTAATCACTCATCTGACGATACGGTTCGCGCATAAGTTTGCGAGGCATGATGCACGTCTTCTCGAGTCATACTGATCCATTGCCTTCGGTATATGGCGACAACGATAGCCGCAGGCACATTTTATCGGTTGGTGGTGTTGCGCCATGATATCGATGTTGACCTTTAAAACACGCGGGCAGACATGGTTCAAATGCTAATCATTTCATACTAATGTACATGTCCTGTGAATATGAACGCCCTCACTCTAGTCATTCAAGGTGTTCTGTTTTTCCTGAACACGAATTTATCATGCAGAGAGTCGAACCATGAAGATAGACAGCGTGGTCTGGGGTCGGCCTTCTAAGATACTGCCCCTTCTGTTAAGCTCTCCCTTGACTTGAGACGAGTTGGAACTGTATGGTTGTTATACATTCAGTGCAGTAAGTCGATTTACTTCTTTTTTCGATTCTATTACACTGGCCACTTTGCGTCTGATATTTGATGATGCTATGGCCACAACTGGGACAGCTTTAGGCCTCAGGCATCAGGTGACAATCCTGACAGTCTCACTGAATCTGACGCCTACTTCTTTGCAGTGGATAGACACCTCCCGTACTGGTGAAGCTTACTCTCTGGCTGAGTCCCACTGCTGAAAACTGAAAAAATTCAGGTTGTGTTTCCCATGCAAAACTGGTCGCCTTGAATATAACACTGTTCCTGCACGTATTTTTTTCCTTACAGATCAGCTCAGTATTTTTTAAACCACAGTGTACTGTTTAGGGTGACTCCCAAGTATTTTGGTTTGGTGCACTATTGCAGGCCAGCCTCCTTCCCTCCTATTACCAACTGTCTCGAGGCTTCTGCTAAGCATGTATATCAGGTCGCAGGTGATTTTCTTCATAGTAGTTCCCCAAGGTAAGTAAAGCCTGTGTCAGTTTCCTTTCAGCCTCTTCACATGTTCTTCCTTGAGTATCAAACGCAGTGTCGTCTGATCATACAATGTAAGCTTTCACGGCCGGTATTGTCTTCACTTAAAACTTCCGGGCTGATAGGCCGTGGTCGAAGTATAAAACACTCTCCTGACGTTTCGTCTCCGACTGCGGGAGACATCCTCGGAGGTAAAGCGGCGAACTGCGAAGAGAACTCGACGAAGCGCTGATTATATAGGCAGTACAGAGGGCGCCACAGTCGATCACGTGGCGTCGGCTATGAGATTGTCTCTGGTAATGCCAACATTCTCGATTGAAAGTAATCGATCGTCACGCTTGCGGTGCAACGCTGACATCCAAATTTTATCCAGTTTAACACCTTCGTCTTTCCTGTTAAAATTTTTACGATGTTTATCAATCTCGATAGCCTCTCTATACAAGCGTGCATAATAATGCGAGGTTTTTGATATGACGCTCGTCTCGCTGAATTTTATTTCATGATCACCTTCCTGGTAAACATGTTCCGCTACGGCCGATTTATCCGTGTGACCCAGGCGGCAATTCCTCTTATGTTCAACAAGACGGGTGTTCACACTTCTCTTTGTGGTACCGATGTAAACCTGTCCACAACTACAAGGAATTTTATATACCCCCGGTGTAGCCAAAGGGTCTCGTGCATCTTTTGCCGACCTTAAAAATTCTTTTATTTTCCTGGTGGGTCTGAAAATAGTTTCCACCCCATACTTGCCTAAAACTTTCCCAATGCGGTCTGTGACCTTACTAATGAACGGAAGAAAAACACCCGTCTTGTTGAACATAAGAGGAATTGCCGCCTGGGTCACACGGATAAATCGGCCGTAGCGGAACATGTTTACCAGGAAGGTGATCGTGAAATAAAATTCAGCGAGACGAGCGTCATATCAAAAACCTCGCATTATTATGCACGCTTGTATAGAGAGGCTATCGAGATTGATAAACATCGTAATAATTTTAACAGGAAAGACGAAGGTGTTAAACTGGATAAAATTTGGATGTCAGCGTTGCACCGCAAGCGTGACGATCGATTACTTT
The DNA here is from genome assembly GCF_023864275.1 of Schistocerca cancellata. Lineage (NCBI taxonomy): Eukaryota > Metazoa > Arthropoda > Insecta > Orthoptera > Acrididae > Schistocerca > Schistocerca cancellata. The sequence continues at coordinate 53,781,006 of NC_064631.1, forward strand.
CAATCGAGAATGTTGGCATTACCAAGGACAATCTCATAGCCGACGCCACGTGATCGACTGTGGCGCCCTCTGTACTGCCTATATAATCAGCGCTTCGTCGAGTTCTCTTCGCAGTTCGCCGCTTTACCTCCGAGGATGTCTCCAGCAGTCGGAGACGAAACGTCAGGAGAGTGTTTTATACTTCGACCACGGCCTATCAGCCCGGAAGTTTTAAGTGGAGGCAGTGTCGTCTGCATGTATGAATGTCTCTATTTCCAGGTGGTGTGGTTGCTCATTTGCGTACTTATTGCACAAAATAGAGTAAAATCACGCCCCTATGGCAATGTATTCTTTTGGTTTCTCCATCGACTTTTATTCCCTTGGAGGGTTACGTAGGATCTTTGATTTTGCAACATGCCTCTTAATATGTAAGTCAGTCAAATGCCCTTTGTCATTTCGTAGTCGTTGATGGTTCACTGTATTACACATAGCAGGAAGTGCAACAAACCCATCTTCAATGTGTTATAAGATTTAATATTTGACTACAACACGCATTGCCTGGTCTAAATCCAGCTTGTTCAAGGATAAATTTTGTATCGATTCTTGGTGTTACTCGTGACGGAATTAATCTTTCAAATAACTTATGTACATCATATGTTAAGGAAATAGAAAATTTTATGGCTCATTTGGCTCTTTCAGATGATTCAAATGGCTCTGAGCACTATGGGACTTAATTTCTGAGGTCATCAGTCCCATAGAACGTAGAACTACTTAAACCTAACTAACGTAAGGACATCACACACATCCATGCCTGAGGCAGGATTCGAACCTGCAACCGCAGCGGTCTCGCGGTTCCAGACTGTATTGCCTAGAACCGCTCGGCTACTCCGGCCGGCATTTGGCTCTTTGCCTGGCTTTAGTAATCTACTACTTGTGCTTACCTCCACAGTTTAGGAATCTGAAATGTTTCAAAACATCTGTTCAGCATCCTCACTAGCCATTCACGAGTTTTTGGACCATACAGCTTTCTTCGTTCCGTTCGTATGTCATCACGGCCTACAATACGGGAACCTGGTGTAACGGCTGTAGATTGCGATCCTCTAGTCGTTTTTGTTACAGGGCTGAAACTGGAATTTTAATGACTTTCAGTATCGCCCTAGTAGCTGTCATGTAAGAGTGTGCATCTTTTGAGGCCAAAGTCATTTTAAAAAATCGTCTCTCTCTCTCTCTCTCTCTCTCTCTCTCTCTCTCTCTCTCTCTCTCTCTCTCTCTCGTGTGTGATGATGATGTTTGGTTTGTGGGCGCTCAACTGCGTGGTTATCAGCGCCCGTACAATTTCCCAATCTTTGCTCAGTCCAATTTCGCCACTTTCCTGGATGATGATGAAATGATGAGGACAACACAAACACCCAGTCATCTCGAGGCAGGTGAAAATCCCTGACCCCGCCGGGAATCGAACCCGAGACCCCGTGCTCGGGAAGCGAGAACGCTACCGCGAGACCACGAGCGGCGGACGATCTCTCTCGTGTGTGTGTGTGTGTGTGTGTGTGTGTGTGTGTGTGTGTGTGTGTGTGTGTGTGTGTGTGTGTGTGTGTGTGGTACTATTTTTACTAGAAATGACGTTGTCACATACCGAGAATAATTTTATAGAAATTGTAGTTTGCTCTTTCATTTAAAACACGTTGGGGTTGAAAGTCTCGGATTTCATGCTGCTTTTTATCTTCGGTAATTAGGATGCGTAAGCACAAAATTTATCAAATTCGGATGTTTCTTTCCTTCAATTTTAATTCAAAGTTTCCTTGCCATTTTTGAATTTCGTACTGTAATATTTCTTTTACTGTTAGTTTTAATTAAACCTTTCATAAATGCCGAAAATTTAGAATCCATACTGTGTATTTGTTTTCTTTACCATCAGCTATACTGATACATCATGTATGAGTCTTATGCGATGAATGGTGATTTCATTCACTTTGACATGTTTTTCCTTTTCGATGAAAAAACATTGAAAATGGTGGCGATATAGGTCTGTACCCTGGTCTTACCCTTTTCCAATTTTGGCTGTAGTATCATCTCGACAACTTTCCTCATTATAAGGACTGGGGAAATATTTAACTGCATATTATCGTGACCAAAATATCGATCACTAACGGCGCTCACATTTCAAAATAGTTCTAGTCATTTCAGTGGCTTTAGAAACTGGGTTACTTGGGTTACACGTGATACAACTCCGACTTCCTTGTGAAGAATTTTCATTCAGCTGAGTGTGTGCCAATTTGAAACTTTACGCCATATTAAAGCTGTGTGTCGGACTGGGAATCAAACCACAGATCTTAGCTTTTCGCAAGCAAATGCTCTACTGAGTGAGCTATCCAGGCAAGATTCACAAACAACGGAAACAGCTCTACTTCCACACCGGTATCTCATCTCCTACTGCCCAAACTTCACAGTAGTTCTTCTGCGTACCTTGTGGGAGCATCACTCCTAGCACAAAAGATCTTTCACAGAAACGGCTCAGCCACAGCTTAAACCTAGGAGAAATATTTCCAGACAGGACTTTCTCTCTGCAGCGGAGACAGGTACTAGCAAAAGTAAAGCTGTGAACAGTGAGTCGTGCCAGTACAGCTCAGTCGGGAGAGCATATGAGGTATGTGAGAAAACTGAGAGCAACTTTTTGTCTACCAAAGATTTTATTAATTTTTTTTGAAACAACGATATTGTCGCCTTCAAAGTAGTTTCCTTCATCAGGTATACACCGGCGGTGTCGTTGTTCCCAGCGTTGGCAGCAGCGCTGAAAGGGTCAACATGTCGGTCATGTTATTTTGAACGTTCTCGAGAGTCCCAAAATGACGTCCTTTTAAGACATTTCTCAGAAATGTTACAAGAAATCAGATGAGGTGAACAGTGGAGCTGTGGAACACCAGGAATTCCTTTTGAGGAGAAAAATTCCGTGTTCGAAGGTGGCCGCCTGATATGGGGCGTTGCGGTGATGTTGCACCCTCTTCTCTGCATTGTCTGGTCTCATTCCATTCTCCCTTTTCCCTAGCTTTCCAAGGGCACCTTTGTCAAACCCTTGGTTGACAGTTTTTCCTGACCGAACAAATTCTTTATGCAGGATATCGCATCTGTCCAAAACGTAAATCAGCGTTGCTTTGGAATCAGATTTCCTCGTTGGAGCTTTGTTTTTATACCGAGAAGACGTCAGTGTGCCACTTCTCACTTCCCCACTTTGTCTCAGGACCCAGGATTCACTACGTGTGACCACATGATTGAGCCATTCGTGGTCATTGCAAATCCTCTCCAGAAGATCCAACACACTCGATTCTTCCATTATCCTTCTGCTCATCAGAGATTTTTCAGCATCATTTTGGTACAAACGATTCCCATGGGCTAAACCTCGGTGATGATGTGATGTACAGTGAAACTGCTCAACTAGTCCCCATCATCCTTAGTGTTAAACGTCAATCTGATCTCACAAGAGCACGCACACTTTCGACATTTTTCGTCGGCTTTCGAAGTTGAAGGTCAAAATGAGCGGGGTTCAGCTTCGGACGTGTTCTCGGCCTCCCAAAATTGGTTCGTGCCAGCGAAAAGCTTGTGCTCTTGATAAGGCCTGTTTCAATTTCTAAAAAGCACACACTCAAGAATCGCCCAAGTTTAATACAGAAATTTCTAACAAAACTTTACTCTTAATTCCGCCGATCCATTTACGCAACACTTTGAAAAAAAAAAAACTTCATTGATGGCGCTATCAAGAATCCCGTGATGATAGTAGGGAGCTGAAACTCGGACTGAACACCTAGAAGCGATGAACACAGCAGTCTACACTAGAGATGGGGGATCCGCTCTTGAACTGATTCATAGAGTTGAATCTTTCAAAGGAGTGAACAATCAGTGATTCAGAAAAAAAGAACGTTTCCCACAGGAGAGAGAGAGAGAGAGAGAGAGAGAGAGAGAGAGAGAGAGAGAGAGAGAGAGAGAGAAAGAGACAGAGCATATCAGCAGCGCTTCTGCTGGTCACAGCACAGTGCGTGCCACACAACACAGCCAGCGCCGGCCTCTGCCCTGCTTCTACCTTGGCTGCCTGCATTGTGCAGTGCCCCATCGGATTTTGTTTCACATATGCCGTGCCGTCTCTGTGCGTCATCTACCGCGTGCAGTGTCTGGCGCAGCTTAACTTCGCATCGCACTCTGTCCTCTGTCGGCGATCGTTTCAGTCGCACGTCCTGCCCTCTGGGCAGTTCATGCGAGCAACAGGACAGAGAGCCACCTAGCGGATAGCATAGGAACTACTTGCAACAACCTGCTCGCAAGGGAACGGATGATTTGTCTCGGAGCGGGTGAGTTCACCGCTCCCCCCACCCTCGGAACTCGCCCGCTCAACGCTCACCCCACCGTTCTCGACTCTAGACAGAGCGTTAAGCAAAGCAACTCCGGTGTCACTCTGGTCTCTGCGGTCTTAGCTCACGCAGTAATACAGCTCGCGGCTCGACCTGCTCGACTCAGTGCTTCTGCATCGGAGTTCGTCTCTACTGGATATTGTTCTTTGTAGTAATACCGCTATGTATATTACATTATTATGTTATGTATACATCATTTGTTTTTATTTTATTTTTATTTGTTTAAACTGATCAGATTAGGTTCCTGACGACTCCTCTTACTATAGGATTTTTATTATGGACACTCGAATTTACGCTTTAATTACGAGCGAACCGATAAACGTATCGCAAAATGTGATACACCAATATTTTCCTTGTTTTATTCTGCGTAAGGCTATATGCAGCACTTTCATTTTACAGTCAAATTTATATTTTTTTTTCTTATTCTGGTACGGATTTTGCTATTTTAGGCGTCTTCGGAAGGAAACGTTCATTTTAAAAATATATGGCTTGCGATGTATTTGTATGAGGTTAATGAAATTTTAATACGTTATAGCCAAATATATTGTTAATGTAAATCTCAAGTTACAAAATTTTCCGATCACCCAAAAAACCACGATAGTGCAAAATAAATCAATAATCAAAAACTTTGTCATATCGTGGAAATTTCAATAAACAACACAAAATTCTTGCTCATTATCTGTGTTACTTCAAAATAGGATCAAATAAGATCAAAATACAGGTATAGTACTGGAATAAACCAAGTTTAAAGGGCAATGTGCCTTCCATTTATTTTCTATCATAAATGAGTGGTGAGTCATGAAAAAGATCTAATTCATTTCAGGGAGTGAACAGTTCTGATCCGATCTCTGAAAAGAACAGTTTTGCCCATCTCTAGTCTACACAAGTAGAACGACACAGTGTTGTCAGATCGTTCGCTGTCTTTCCAGTCTCATCACTCTTCTCACACACCTCATATGCCAGAAAAAGGCAAAGTTTCCCCGGTTCGAGACTCGGTTCGGCACACAGTATTAATCTTCCAGAACATTACAGTTAAAATTAGGTATTTGTGGAGAGCACAGCCTCCAGATGCTTAATAAACGTAAATATGGTCCGTAGTAGGCTGTAATGTGATGTTTATTTAATTGTGCAACTAGCTACAAATTTCCACTAAGCGTCATTGTTAAGCACATTTGTAACGTCTGTATTTCATATCATTTTCACTCTTAATTACAAGTAAAAAGCAGCTATATTCCGTCACCAAGCGAGGGTGGCGCAGTGGCTAGCACTCTGGACTCGTATTCGGGGGGGGGGGGGGGGGGTTCAAACCCGCGTCCAGCCATCCTGATTTAGGTTTTCGGTGATTTCTCTAGATCGCTTCAGGCAAATGCAGGGATGGTTTCTTTGAAAGGTCACGGCAGACATTGTTCCCCAGTCCGATGAGATTGATGACCTCGCTGTTTGGTGTCCTCCTCTAAATCAAACAACCAACCATACTCCGTCATTTTACGATAGGATCCACAATGCAGTTGAAAAAGTGTCACTGTAGTGTGGATTCTTGTGTAGGATGGCGGAATATGGCTACTTTTTACATGTAATTAAGAGTCATTTCAAATTGACGTGAAATACAGATGTTACAAATGTGCTTGACAATGGCGCTTAGTCGAAATTAACTAATCGCACGATTAAACAAACATCACAGTACAAAAAAAATGGTTCAAATGGCTCTGAGCACTATGGGACTTAACTTCTGAGGTCTAGGGGTAGAACTTGGAACTACTTAAACCTAACTAACCTAACGACGTCACTCACATCCATGCCCGAGGAAGGATTCGAACCTACGACCGTAGCGGTCGCGCGGTTCCAGACTGTAGCGCCTAGAACCGCTCGGCCACCCTGACAGGCCATCGCATTACAGCTTAGTACGGATCATGTTTGCATTTATTACACATTTATGTTAGTTCGTTACTAATGTACAACAAGCAGAATTACACTCCTGCAAATGGAAAAAAGAACACATTGACACCGGTGTGTCAGACCCACCATACTTGCTCCGGACACTGCGAGAGGGCTGTACAAGCAATGATCACACGCACGGCACAGCGGACACACCAGGAACCGCGGTGTTGGCCGTCGAATGGCGCTAGCTGCGCAGCATTTGTGCACCGCCGCCGTCAGTGTCAGCCAGTTTGCCGTGGCATACGGAGCTCCATCGCAGTCTTTAACACTGGTAGCATGCCGCGACAGCGTGGACGTGAACCGTATGTGCAGTTGACGGACTTTGAGCGAGGGCGTATAGTGGGCATGCGGGAGGCCGGGTGGACGTACCGCCGAATTGCACAACATGTGGGGCGTGAGGTCTCCACAGTACATCGATGTTGTCGCCAGTGGTCGGCGGAAGGTGCACGTGCCCGTCGACCTGGGACCGGACCGCAGCGACGCACGGATGCACGCCAAGACCGTAGGATCCTACGCAGTGCCGTAGGGGACCGCACCGCCACTTCCCAGCAAATTAGGGACACTATTGCTCCTGGGGTATCGGCGAGGACCATTCGCAACCGTCTCCATGAAGCTGGGCTACGGTCCTGCACACCGTTAGGCCGTCTTCCGCTCACGCCCCAACATCGTGCAGCCCGCCTCCAGTGGTGTCGCGACAGGCGTGAATGGAGGGACGAATGGATACATGTCGTCTTCAGCGATGAGAGTCGCTTCTGCCTTGGTGCCAATGATGGTCGTATGCGTGTTTGGCGCCGTGCAGGTGAGCGCCACAATCAGGACTGCATACGACCGAGGCACACAGGGCCAACACCCGGCATCATGGTGTGGGGAGCGATTTCCTACACTGGCCGTGCACCACTGGTGATCGTCGAGGGGACACTGAATAGTGCACGGTACATCCAAACCGTCATCGAACCCATCGTTCTACCATTCCTAGACCGGCAAGGGAACTTGCTGTTCCAACAGGACAATGCACGTCCGCATGTATCCCGTGCCACCCAACGTGCTCTAGAAGGTGTAAGTCAACTACCCTGGCCAGCAAGATCTCCGGATCTGTCCCCCATTGAGCATGTTTGGGACTGGATGAAGCGTCGTCTCACGCGGTCTGCACGTCCAACACGAACGCTGGTCCAACTGAGGCGCCAGGTGGAAATGGCATGGCAAGCCGTTCCGCAGGACTACATCCAGCATCTCTACGATCGTCTCCATGGGAGAATAGCAGCCTGCATTGCTGCGAAAGGTGGATATACACTGTACTAGTGCCGACATTGTGCATGCTCTGTTGCCTGTGTCTATGTGCCTGTGGTTCTGTCAGTGTGATCATGTGATGTATCTGACCCCAGGAATGTGTCAATAAAGTTTCCCCTTCCTGGGACAATGAATTCACGGTGTTCTTATTTCAATTTCCAGGAGTGTAGTTCTTTTCGCAGATAACACCAGTATTTTAATCACTCCCAGTATACAGACAGAAATGGGAGAAATGGTGAACAAAGTTCTCAAAAATATCATTGACTGGTTTTCTGCAAATGGTCTCACCCTGAATTTCACAAAGACACACAATATTCAGTTCAGCACCCCTAGGCATAACACATGGTGATGAAATAATAAATAGGGTGAAAACTTCAAAATTCTTAGGTGTCCATATTGATGAGAAATTAAAGTGGGAAAAACCACATTTTTGGAACTCCTAAAACAACGTAGTTCGGCCACATTTGCACTTAGAACCATAGCAAATTTTGGGGAGAGAGAAATCAGTAAGCTGACATATTTTGCTTACTTATGTTCTGGGTTAACTCATCTTTATGAAATGAGGTCTTCATTGCTCAAAAATGTTCTGTAAGAATATTATGTTGTGCTCACCCGCGATCATGGTATAGACATCTGTTTAAGTAGTTGGGCATTCTGACTTCTGCTTCACAGTACATTTATTCCCTCATGAAGTTCATTGTAAATAGTCCACTACAGTTGAAAAGGAACAATGGTGTACGTAATTACAATACTAGAAGAAAAAAATGACATTCATTACTCAGCATTAAAGTTGCCTCTGGCACAGAAAGGGATGCACAACGCTGTAACCAAAAATTTTGACCACTTACGCAGTGATACAAAATGTCTGACAGCAAGATAAAATTTGAAAATAAATTGAAAAAGTTTCTCCTTGACAACATCTTCTATTTTGTTGAAGAATTTCTGTGTTTGTAATGTGTAACAAAGGTGGTGGGTAGAAATTGTTAATTCCATCTGTATATCTTGTTTTCATTACGGGAAAATATATTGTGATGTTTATAGTACAAATAGATGTACAAATTAATCTGCAATATGCACGTAAAATGACCAGTTCCTTATCATGACGATTTATCGTTCAAAATGGTCCACGGAACGAGAAACTAACTCGGTCCACTGTGCCTATAGCGCAAGTCAGTTTTACTGGAACAAGTGATACCTACTTAAAGAGCCGTATCTGCGTGCACTTACCTTTTATGTGGGCACGTTCCGCAGACTCCATCTACACGGAACGCTACATGGGGCTGCCCACGCCGCAGGACAACGAGGCGGGCTACAACGGCAGCGACGTGACGCGGCTGGCGGGGCAGTTCACCAACAAGACGTACTTCCTGATCCACGGCACGGCGGACGACAACGTCCACTACCAGCACTCCATGATGCTGGCGCGAGCCCTCGAGGACGCGGGCGTTCTCTTCAGGCAGCAGGTGGGTCACCAGTTCCCGCTCCCACCCCAGCTCGCTCACCTACAGGTGTTTGGGGGGACCGGGGGAATATTGACAACTTAAGTGGTTTTGTACATCGTGTATTGAACCGGGGACCTAGAAACGACAGAGAGGCTACATCCCCGCCGTAGCCCTCAGTCGTTCACAACCCCACAACAGGTTACAGTAGTCCACTCACCTCACCACCGCGCCACACACCGAACCCAGCGTTATTGTGCGGTTCAGCCCCCAGTGGACACAGTCCCCCCCCCCCCCCCCCCCAGGGAATGTCTTATACCAGACGAGTGTAGCCCCAAATGTTTGCGTGGTAGAGTAATAATGCTGTTTTGTACGTGGAAAAAAAATGGTGCAACTGACCCTTAACATAGATAAATGTAATGTATTGCGAATACTTAGCAAGAAGGATCCTTTATTGTATGATTATATGATAGCGGAACAAACACTAGTAGCAGTTACTTCTGTAAAATATCTGGGAGTATGCGTGCGGAACGATATGAAGTGGAATGATCACATAAAATTAATTGTTGGTAAGGCGGGTACCAGGTTGAGATTCATTGGGAGAGTCCTTAGAAAATGTAGTCCATCAACAAAGGAGGTGGCTTACAAACCTGTACTTGAGTATTGCTCATCAGTGTGGGATCCGTACCAGATCGGGTTGACGGAGGAGATAGAGAAGATCCAAAGAAGAGCGGCGCGTTTCGTCACAGGGTTATTTGGTAGCCGTGATAGCGCCACGGAGATGTTTAGCAAACTCAAGTGGCAGACTGTGCAAGAGAGGCGCTCTGCATCGCGTTGTAGCTTGCTCGCCAAGTTTCGAGAGGGTGCACTTCTGGATGAGGTTTCGAATATATTGCTTCACCCTACTTATACCTCCCGAGGAGATCACGAATGTAAAATTAGAGAGATTCGAGCGCGCACGGAGGCTTTCAGACAGTCGTTCTTCCCGCGACCCATACGCGACTGGAACAGAAAAGGGAGGTAATGACAGTGGCACGTAAAGTGCCCTCCGCCACACACCGTTGGGTGGCTTGCGGAGTATAAATGTAGATGTAGTAGATGTAGATTGTTCTCTTTCATGGGCATTCTGAGAGCTCTAGTAGTACAAACTTTGTAGAACAGCAAAGGAGAGCTTCTAAGAAGCACTCAGTTGAATTGGCTGTCAGTGAAACCACGACAATTCAGATCAGTCAGGACAAAGTCCTCGGAAATGATGCAAACAAAAGACACCTCATAACTCTGTTATCTGTAAAACTTAAGGTTCACATGGCTCTGAGCACTATGGGACTTAACATCTGTGGCCATCAGTCCCCTAGAACTTAGAACTACTTAAACCTAACTAACCTAAGGACATCACACACATCCATGCCCGAGGCAGGATTCGAACCTGCGACCGTGGCGGTAGCGCGGTTCCAGACTGAAGCGCCTAGAACCGCTCGGCCACACTGGCCGGCGCGTACGTGGAGACAGTGTTTGTGCAGCAATGGCTGACGTAGTGTAACTGAGGGGGAATAAGGGGAACCAGCCCGCATTCGCCGACGCAGATGGAAAACCGCCTTGAAGACCATCCACAGACTGGCCGGCACACCGGACCTCGACATTAAACCGCCGGGCGGATTCGTGCCGGGGACCGGCACTCCTTCCCGCTCGGAAAGCAGCGCGTAAGACCGCGCGGCTGGCTGGGCGGGCCACTTCAGGGCTTTGTCATCTTGTTTGGGAATCTGTTACTTCCATGAAAAATTCACCGCACCCAGTGCGACCCAGGAAATGATACACGGGTAATTCTACAAAAAAAATAAAAATTAAAAGAAACACATCGAAAAACGGGAAACTTCGAGGCTATATACGTGAACATTTTCTTAAGGGGGTCGTTCATGAAATTCACATACTACTTGACCACGCGGAAAAGCCCAGTGGTCAGCATACTAGACTCACATTTGAGAGGACGGCAGTTCAAACTCGCGTCCAACCATCTTGATTTAGTTTTTCGCATAAGACAAATGCTGGGAGGTTCCTTCGAAAGGGCGCGGCCGCTCTCCTTCCCCATCCTTCCCTAACCCGAGCTCCTCGTTGTCGACGGAATGTTAAACACAAATCTGCTCCCTGACATATTATACTACAGACCATTAAAATTGCTATACCAAGAAGAAATGCAGATGATAAACGGGTATTAATTGGACAAATACATTATACTAGAACTGACGTGTGATTACATTTTCACGCAGTTTGGGTGCATAAATCCTGAGAAATCAGTACCCAGAACAAACGCCTGGGCATTGAGTCAAACAGTGCTTGGATGTCGTGGACAGGTACAGAGCTAGCTGCCCATGCAGTTTCAACACGATACCACAGTTCATCAAGAGTAGTGACTGGCGTATTATGACGAGCCAGTATCTCGGCCACCATTGACCAGACGTTTTCAATTGTTGAGATATCTGGAGAATGTGCTGGCCAGGGCAGCAGTCGAACATTTTCTGTATCCAGAGAGGCCCGTACAGGACCTACAACATGCGGTCGTGCATAATCCTGCTGAAATGTAGGGTTTCGCAGGGATCGAATGAAGGGTAGAGCCACGGGTCGTAACACATCTGTAACGTAACGTTCACTGCTTAAAGTGCCGTTAATGCAAACAAGAGGTGACCGAGACGTGTAACCAATGGCACCCCATACCATCACGCCGAGTGATACGCCAGTATGGCGATGACGAATACACGCTTCCAATGTGCGTTCACCTCGATGTCGCGAAACACCGATGCGACCTTTGACGCTGTAAACAGAACCTGGATTCATCCGAAAAAATGACGTTTTGCCATTCGTGCATCCAGGTTCGTCGTTGAGTACACCATCGCAGGCGCTCCTGTCTGTGATGCAGCATCAAGGGTAACCGCAGCCATGGTCTTCGAGCTGATAGTTCATGCTGCTGTAAACGTCGTCGAACTGTTTGTGGAGATGGTTGTTGTGTTGCAAACGTACCCATCTGTTGACTCAGGGATCGAGACGTGGCTGCACGATCCGTTACAGCCATGCGGATAAGATGCCTATCATCTCGACTGCTAGTGATACGAGGCCGTTGGGATCCAGCACGGCGTTCCGTATTACCCTCCTGAACCCACCGATTCCATATTCTGCTAACAGTCATTGGATCTCGACCAACGCGAGCAGCAATGTCGCGATACGATAAACCGCAATCGCGATAGGCTACAATCCGGCCTTTATCAAAGTCGTATATGTTATGGTACGCATTTCTCCTCCTTACACGAGGCATCACAACAACGTTTCACCAGGCAACGCCGGTCAGCTGCTGTTATGAGAAATCGGTTGGAAACTTTCCTCATGTCAGCAAGTTGTAGGTGTCGCCACCGGCGCCAACCTTGTGTGAATGCTCTGTAAAGCTAATCATTTGCATATCACAGCATCTTCTTCCTGTCGGTTAAATTTCGCGTCTGTAGAACGTCATCTTGGTGGTGTAGCAATTTTAATGGCCAGTAGTGTATTTGAAAGATGCACCGAATCTACTATTTTGAAGATAAGACAATACAAAGCACAGGGTGGTCAGAAACTGACGTTACAAACTTCTAGGACTTTTGGAGGGGACTGAGTACATAATATTTTGAGTAGGAGACCATATGCGGAAACGTGCCGTTTCCGTGCTGCACCCGTTGCAAAGCATGTTTGCTAGCTGGGTTTGCAACAAGGTAGGCATGGTGCAGGTTGCTTATGTCTGACTGCCTGATGTTATTTGACGCCTAACTCTGTGATCTGGTTCGAGTCCCGCTGACGTGTCTGTGAGTGTTGGGGGTGGTATGGATGTAGTTGTTGATCATCGACAACACATCACATGGTGCTGGGAGCAATATCTATTGCACGCGCGATGCATCGTATACTATAGTCCGTTCCACGAAAGATGTCAGTTCGCACATGGCGAGGCACGGACGAGGATTGCACTGTTAACGATTCCAAGCGGCAGTTGCCGTACGCACGTATGCGGGATTTCCGCTTGAAGAAAGCGTATATCCCGTAATTTATTCCTCTCCCTTACTTACGCGGAATGTTTCACTCACCACCACCACCGTCAGAGATGTCAACTCGCAGCATGCGAAATAAAAATTCACTAAACAAGTTGCTACGATCACGTTTAATGGTCGTATTAGCGATGGTATTCAGAGCAGAGCGCTCAGAACACTACTGAATGAATGCTCATGGCTGTCGGAGAACGAGTGACGTAGGGGCGCAGGTCTAAGCTCGACCACAATCGTTCGTGACTCCAACTACGGTTGACGGGTTCCCTTCAACGTGATACAGTACGGCCTCTTTGAAATCAGCTTTGCGGCGGCTCCTTGGAGCACCTGTCACGCCTGCTGACTGACAAGGTACCCCTCACTCGAAGCCGTTGCGTAATTGTGATTCGAAGGATACGTTATATGGTCGGACGTTGTGCATAATGATCTGGATAAAGGTGACGAGCGGCGCATCCATTACAGCAAGCTTCGCCTCCATACAGAAGGACCATGTCAGTGTATTCTGCAAACGTGTACTCAACCATATTGCTCTAACGCTCACAGACACGTAAATGAGGCTTGAGCCAGGTAAGAGATGTAGAACAGATGTCAAATGACATCAGCCGATCCGACGTAAGCACAACCCACAATGACTAACCTCTTACAAACCTACCTAACAAGAATGTTTTCGAATGGCTGTAGCACAGAAATGGTACCTCTCTGGACTGGATTTCTGTTCAAAATACAGGGCTATTACAACTGATTGAAGCGATTTCATAAATTTACTGTAGCTCCATTCATTGATATATGGTCACGACACACTACAGATACGTAGAAAAACTCATAAAGTTTTGTTCGGCTGAAGCCGCACTTCAGGTTTCTGCCGCCAGAGCGCTCGAGAGCGCAGTGAGACAAAATGGCGACAGAAGCCGAGAAAGCGTATGTCGTGCTTGAAATGCACTCACATCAGTCAGTCATAACAGTGCAACGACACTTCAGGACGAAGTTCAACAAAGATCCACCAACTGATAACTCCATTCGGCGATGGTATGCGCAGTTTAAAGCTTCTGGATGCCTCTGTAAGGGGAAATCAACGGGTCGGCCTGCAGTGAGCGAAGAAACGGTTGAACGCGTGCGGGCAAGTTTTACGCGAAGCCCGCGGAAGTCGACGAATAAAGCAAGCAGGGAGCTAAACGTACCACAGCCGACGGCTTGGAAAATCTTACGGAAAAGGCTAAAGCACAAGCCTTACCGTTTACAATTGCTACAAACCGATGGATCGGTCGTGGTGGAGATCATGATCAGCAATTCATGTCATGGCCTCCAAGCTCTCCCGACTTAACCCCATGCGATTTCTTTCTGTGGGGTTATGTGAAAGATTCAGTGTTTAAACCTCCTCTACCAAGAAACGTGCCAGAACTGCGAGCTCGCATCAACAATGCTTTCGAACTCATTGATGGGGACATGCTGCGCCGAGTGTGAGAGGAACTTGATTATCGGCTTGATGTCTGCCGAATCACTAAAGGGGCACATATCGAACATTTGTGAATGCCTAAAAAACCTTTTTGAGTTTTTGTATGTGTGTGCAAGGCATTGTGAAAATATCTCAAATAATAAAGTTATTGTAGATCTGTGAAATCGCTTCAATCATTTGTAATAACCCTGTATTATGTACTCACTCCCCTCTACAAGTCCTAGAAGTTCTCAACGGGAATTTCCAAAAATCCTGTATATTTAGCTTTATGTGGCCCTGCACGTCAAGGCGACTCGAGGGGTGCTGTCAACCGCTTCCTGGTATTAAGTAAACGCACTTTTAATGTGTTAGCTTTTCAACTTCTCAATTTTAATTACGACGCTCTGCTTGTTGCGGGTAACAGTACTTCAAGATGGCTTAGTCTCCCTCCGTCCCATACAAAAGCTTAAAAGTTTTACTGACGTTTGAGTATTTCATACTGACTGTCATGAGCATAGATTATTAGCATTGGTATCTGTTACTTATCATAATATGGATTCTCCAATTCCTACCTTGTAGATGTACGCCTGAAGATGTGATCTGAACTCACGAAACCGGTCTTATTCCTGTAAAAGTTCATATACAGCTGAAAGTTTTTTACTTCAGAAACACGGATTACTTCAGCGGCAGTTGTCCTGCACCGAAAACTATTTTTATGGAATTTAAAATTTTCTTACAAAAATAAAATGTGTACCTTTTTCCCAGTGCCTATTCAAGAGATTTCTACAAAGTTTCTCTGTTTACTGTCTTTGCCTATCTAAGCTTCCCTCATGAAGTTTTCTGAATATATCGAATAGGAGAATTTTAATAAATTATAATTCTGTAAGTATAACATAAATTCATGTAAAATTCCAAGCACTGTTCCCTATATCTCAAATTATGCCCAAAATTTCCTCTTGAGACGATATTTATTGGGTTTATAGAAATAAGAGTACAAAATTTCATAATTCTAGCCCTCATAGATTCTAAAAAAAAGGCATATAAACTTCGAAAAACAATTTTCAAGATGTAGAATTTAAAGTTCAACCTAACTTTTTATTTCATGTCTTCAGAAGACCCTCTTTGCCTTAAAGGCTTCTCTCCTGGTTTCTTCTTTTCTACCTTCGTTCCTTTACCAGGTCTTCAACTGATTTTTCAGCTGCAGAGAGGCGCTGTAAATCTATTCTTCTCAACAGGTCTTGAGTGAAATTTCCTATCTTAAGGCCCATTCTCTCTAATACATTCATCTTCCCTACATTCTCACCATTAAATACAAGAACTGTGTCATAAGTTGCAATTCTGACAACTGTAGCAGATTATAATGTGCCAAAAGAAGAATTTCTTCTTCATTAACAAAGCAACTGGTTTATTATTGTTGCTAAGATAAGGAACAGAGTCGCAGACAATCTATAAAACCAGAGTATGTATCACACCCTTCTGTATGTATCTTGTGCAAAAAGGTGGGCGTGGCAGGAAGGTTGCGTCACACATTTAATCATTTTTCAGGCGCTTCCGACGTGATTTCATCATTGAAACTTTGGGATGAGTTTTACTGATAAATAATAACTAAACTGAAAATTTAGATTTTCGGTCAATTTCATGAATTTCCCCCCTGAAGTCTGCAACATGTTTGTATTGCCCCACTTAACTAAGTAATATCGACACCTGTAAAGGCTAATATCAGCAGTATGAAATAAACACAGAATAAAATACCTGTTAAAAGAAAGTAATACATTTTGTTATGTCAACTTATATTGAAATATGTACGCAGCAAGTTTTTCGAAAATGATGTCCTATTAGGAAAAAATAAGAGTTCAGGCTTTTTTGGAACATCGTGATGCTCGTTGATGATTTCCTTTATTTTAGAATAAATTGTTTTTAAGCCACAAACCCAGTCTCCACTCACCATTTTGGGAATTTTATTGAAACTGTGCTTAAGGCCTAGTTTTTCGGCATGTCATTGGCAATTTGCCGCAAATCAACCACGGAAGTGTCATAGAATAATTTCACTAATGTAATCACGTGGTTGACTAGTTCATGTTTTTGTTTAGTAGTAAAATCGTATCTTCTCTCCAGAGAAGGTATAGTATCTGAATCTCATTTTAATCGATCATGAAGTGTAATGCTTTGTATGTTCGGCCCCTCTGTTACACTTCACTAAACCTCATGCCAGTTTTAGGGTTTCTTCAGCCCATTTAGCCGTCCCTCATTTTCTATCTCTTGTCGTCGCAATCTGAAATATACAGGATGGTCAACTGATAGTGACCGGGCCAAATATCTCACGAAATAAGCATCAAACGAAAAAACTACAAAGAACGAATCTCGTCTAGCTTGAAGGGGGAAACCAGATGGCGCTATGGTTGGCCCGCAAGATGGCGCTGCCATAGCTCAAATGGATATCAACTGCGCTTTTTTTTTAAATAGGAACCCCGATTTTTTATTACATATTCGTGCAGTACGTAAAGAAATATGAAGGTTTTAGATGGACCACGGTTTTCGCTTTGTGATAGATGGCGCTGTAATAGTCACAAGCATATAAGTACGTGGTATCACGTAACATTCCGCCAGTGCGGACGGTGTTTGCTTCGTGATACATTACCCGTGTTAAAATGGAGGGTTTACCAATTGCGGAAAAGGTCGATATCGTGTTGATGTATGGCTATTGTGATCAAAATGCGCAACGGGCGTGAGCTATGTATGCTGCTCGATATCCTGGACGACATCATCCAAGTGTCCGGACCGTTCGCTGTATAGGTACGTTATATAAGGAAACAGGAAGTGTTCAGCCACATGTGAAACGTCAACCACGACCTGCAACAAATGATGATACCCAAGTAAGTGTTTTAGCTGCTGTCGCGGCTAATCCGTACATCAGTAGCAGACAAATTGCGTGAGAATCGGGAATCTCAAAAACGCCGGTGTTGAGAATGCTAAATCAACATCGATTGCACCCGTACCATATTTCTATGCACCAGGAATTGCATGGCGACGACTTTGAACGTCGTGTTCAGTTCTGCCACTGGGCACAAGAGAGATTACGGGACGATGACAGATTTTTTGCACGCGTTCTATTTAGCGACGAAGCGTCATTCACCAACAGCGGTAACGTAAACCGGTATAATATGCACTATTGGGCAACGGAAAATCCACGATGGCTGCGACAAGTGGAACATCAGCGACCTTGGCAGGTTAATGTATGGTGCGACATTATGGGAGGAAGGATAATTGGCCCCCATTTTATCGATGGCAATCTGAATGGTGCAATGTATGATGATTCCCTACGTAATGTTCTAGCGATGTTACTACAAGATGTTTCACTGCGTGACAGAATGGCGATGTACTTCCAACATGATGGATTTCCGGCACATAGCGGTATTGAATAGCATATTTCATGACAGGTGGATTGGTCGTCCATGCAGCATACCATGGCCCGCACATTCGCCGGATCTGACGTCGCCGGATTTCTTTCTGTGGGGAAAGCTGAAGTATATTTGCTATCGTGATCCACCGACAACGCCTGACAACATGCGTTAGCGCATTGTCAATGCATGTGCGAACATTACGGAAGGCGAACTACTCGCTGTTCAGAGGAATGTCGTTACATTTATTGCCAAATGTATTGAGGTTCACGGACATCATTTTTAGCATTTATTTCATTAATGTGGTATTTACACGTAAACACGCTGTGACAGCATGCGTTCTCATAAATAATAAGTTCACAAAGGTACATGTATCATATTGGAACAACCTGAATAAAATGCTCAAATATACCCACGTTCTGTATTTTAATTTTAAAAACCTACCTGTTACCAACTGTTCGTCTAAAATTGTGACTACTACAGCGCCTCTGTCACAAAGCGAAAAAAGTGGTCCAACTAAAACATTCATATTTCTTTACCTACTACACGAATATGTAATAAAAATGGGGGTTCCTATTTTAAAAAACGCAGATGATATCCGTTTGACCAATGGCAGCACCACCTAGCGGGCCAACCATAGCGCCATCTGTTTTCCCCCTTCAAGCTAGACGAGTTTCGTTCTTTGTAGTTCTTTCGTTTGACGCTTACTTCGTGAGATATTTGGTGCGGTCACTATCAATGGACCACCCTATATATAAGACCTTACTTTAGTGCAAACAAATTCTCTTGTGAACTTTAGAAACCACAAAAATAATTTCGACACACAGTCGACGTTGCTCCATATTAGCCTGTCGGTATTACTCCTCTCAGGCATCATGATGGACAGCAGAGTTTAATAGTTTTGCTAATTCTCCAAACGTTACAAAACCCATACCAAAAGAACATACTACCTACTTACATCATAGTTATTTCAGTTAAAATACTATTGACATGCTTCACTTTAGGGATAAAGCGGAAATAACACCAAACTTCAATAAAAATTAGTTTTTAGTGCCACAATAAGACTGTCGCTTACCAGAACTCGACACCTCTGCACCCTACTTCTGGGGTCGTCAGCTGTGGTGCAGTACTATCTGCCACTGTGTACCTATCTTGGCCTCAGAGTCGACTTCAGTGGACCCTCAAATTTTGTGAACTGTATCGAGGTTTGTGTTAACACTGTTACATTGTTTAAGTAATACCACGCCTCGCTGCGTGGCATTGGGGAGACTTCATCTCATACTAGTAAAGGTCCAAGGGACTCCAGTAGATAATGTTACGCGCAGTTTAGATATCTTCTCCTGGCCGCGTCTGTTGGTTCATCCTGTTCACTGTTGTGGCCACTAGAACCAGTTGCACCCTGGAAATCGGAGTGGTGGTGAGGATGGAGAGGGTGAGGGTTCCATTTAACCTCCAGATGGCGGGTCAATCTTCGTGTAGTATTAGTACTGGGTGGTTATAATTAAAGTGCAGCTACTCACAGAGGTCAAGTGCAGGCTGTAACTGTAGTATGGTAGCGAAATTCGATAGTATGCTACTGCGCTAATGCGGAATGGATTTCTTCTGGGAAAAAATTGGTTCCAGTTTTGTCAGCCAGGTGCAAATGTGGCGCTGTACACTTTGTATGACGGTATGACATCCACACTGTCGTTTGACAAGCCATAATGTGAGTGGACAGAATAGCTATAGAGAACAGACATCGTGCGCCGTTAGTGAAACTGTTTTGTATGAAGGGTAGCAACTATATTGCCGCATTGAGAGAGTATCGCTGAGTGAAAGATCTGAGGAGAGGATTGGCGTCATTAAGGGGCTCCGGAACGCCCTATACTTGCAATGTTAAAATAACGCTTATAAATTACATCTTTCCTCACAAAGTATTTGAGGTAGGAAGTTGAACTTTTTACAGATTATTTATTGGAATATGGGCTACAACTTAACACAGGGATTTTACAAAATTTTAGTTCAGTTATTAAAGATGATTTTTTTCAATTGTAATGAAAATTCACAACATTTTTTGCAATTTTTTATTTATATATTCAAAAATATACAGTTTTTTGGAAAAAGGCTGTGTTAAATTATGCAGAAGGTACTGTGTAACATTTACTGAAAGTTTGAAACAAATATGTTTGGAAGTTTGTTAGAAAACATGTAATTAGTATGAGAAAATAAAAGTTTTGGGAATCGAGCGACAAAGATTGGATTAACTTTCTAGTGCATTCCAGGTCCATAGGATGGATTATCTTCATCCTCTGCAAACTCCTCCTCCAGCTTCCTCTTGCTCCTCCTCCTGTTTACTCTTGCTTGTATTTCTAGACTCTTTACAGCCCTGTCTGCAGCCCGAAGGCGTTCCTTGTCTAAAGCAAGCATCGCTCGTACCATGTTAGAACCTACCTTCATTCCCATATTTCTAAATACCTTGCACCTTACAATGTTGCCATCATTGAAAGTCGCAACAGCATCATACACACCAAAGCGAAGTGTTTCTATTCCAACAAATACAGTCTTGGGGATTCTCGACCATATAACACTATTTACACTTTCATTGGGGTTTTGAGTTTTTCCGTGAATACACTTTTTCAACAGTTCAGGTGCTGCTAAGTCTCTGAAAATAGGTTTTATCACCTCCATTATTGCATGAGGCAGACTATGCTTATGAGTGTACACTTCACCAGTTAGCAATCCTTTGTTATATTTACACCAACTGTCTTCTTCTTTGGGACACAAGCTATGTTGGGGATTTTCATCGGTTGAAGAAGTATGAAAAAAAAGAGCCCAAACAGCCTTCTTCATTTCGTCGACACTTTGGATTTCTAATTTCTAATAACTTTACTTTTACTCATTATTATACTTCAACAAAACAGAGACTCAAGAAACAGAATTAATTACGAATATTTTCGAGATAACGACAGAGTAAATAAACATGAAACAATCGACAATCACACCAGCGGTATATATTGAACCATCACAGGTTAACCACAACACATACTTTATCTCACATCACTAAAATGTACCTGATGAACACGGACGTTAATAATAACACCATTTGACAGCAGTTTAACAGCGCCACAGTGGGTCACGCCCATGTAGAACACATTTCAAAAAAAATTTAAAAATAGTTGTAGTCTTCGGAATTGAATAAATTATATATCTATTAAAAAAAAAGGTAATAGTCTGCAGATTCAGAAAACGCAAAAAAGTGAAAATTGAACTTTTCATGATTTTGAGCCTTTCCGGAGCCCCTTAAATGGTTTGAAGTAGATGATAACGACTTTCGAAAACATGGTTGAGCTTGGTAAGGCATATGGAAGAGAGACTAGTCCTATCCTGATGGAAGTTATTGACCATGTTGCTGTTGCTGTAACCCAGGGGTTCTCAAAATGCCGGGGAGAACGGGAGCGTGGCGAGGGCTTGTGAACGGCGTGCAAGGTGGCGCGGTGTATTCGACAAAATAACAATTTTAGTAACAAAGAACTATGTTTGTCTTCTCCTTCGGACAAATAAGATGCTGTCGATATGAGCCGGATTTCACCTGACGTTAGCGACAAAAACGAAATCGCGGTTATGTTCTAAGCACAGTTTGAAACGATGGAGCGTGCTAGGTGACGTCGGACACGGGTGGAATCGCCCGCTGTCGGCTATTCTGTTACTGTAACCTTAACTACAGCTTGTAGCGCTTGCTTTCACTCGTGTTATCTCGACGCCTCCTTATTACAGTCTAAAAGAGTTCGTGAGGGAGACTTCACTGCAGGATGAAGCTGTTCCTGGTCAGCGGCAGTTATAAGGACACCACGCAATGCTGCGTGCGGTAAATTGGAAATTTGGGTCGGTCGAGGACAATGTCCGGGTGGCCGAAGCGGTTAAGGCAATCGCTCACGAGAAGTGGTAAATCCCTGTTGGAGTCCCGGTCCGGCTGGAAGTCACTAGTTCCCCTCCCACCCTTTCCCTTTCCTCCCCATTCCTCTGTTTCATATACAATGTATGTACCAGCCAGTGGTGTCTGTTCTGTCGGACACTACTCACATATAAATGCATTTCTTCCTTAGAGCCACCTTTAAACTCGTCGTCTACTGCTGAAAATTGTCCGGACCGTCGAGAATTAAGATGCAACGCAATGGTTTTTAAGTTCACTAATTGGTATTTCCACTTACAATTAAATCACTACTGAGCGAGGACCAGTTCTTTATAGTTACTCATATAATCATCAGTTCATTGTTTATCGTCGAGTAGCCAAGCAAGTGACTCTAATCGTTGACGTCAGACAGTATCACAATAATTCAGTGATAGCTATGGAACAAGTTCTTTGCTAACATCTCCTCTCAACGTATTTCCACATGACACTGAATAATTGTTCTCGAACAAGGAGAGGACGCCTACTCCCCATCGCCAAATTCGTCAAAATTCATGGTACATGTAAGGTGTGGTGAGACATGAAAGTGCTCCAAGTGGGAACCAGATGGCCAAGCGTTTAGAAAATAAAAGGAATTGTGATACGGGCCGGCCGGAGTGGCCGTGCGTTTCTAGGCGCTACAGTCTGGAACCGCGTGACCGCTACGGTCGCAGATTCGAATCCTGCCTCGGGCATGGATGTGTGTGATGTCCTTAGGTTAGTTAGGTTTAAGTAGTTCTAAGTTCTAGGGGACTGATGAGCGCAGATCTTAAGTCCCATAGTGTTCAGAGCCATTTGAACCATTTGAATTGTGATACGGATCTATGACAATGTGCACCTTATCAATTGTCCCTGTGACAATTTGTTCAGGAAGCAGTGTTTGGCTCAACGACATCGAGCATGGTGGATGCGCGGTAACGCTCTGGCCGGGCATTCTGGAGTACCTGGGTTCAATTCCAGGGCCGGCAGTTTTGACTGAGGTTTCCGTGGTTTCCTTGGTCATTTCAGGCAAATGCCGGGACTGTACCCTTCAGATCGCCACGGCCGACATTCCTGCCCTAACCTCTCTCCCCCCCCCCCCCCCCCCATAAAAAAAGCGGGCACGTTAGCTCAGCGTATTCGGTCAGAAGGATAGTTGCTTTCTGTAACAAATGAAAACCGAGTGAATAGATCAACGACGAACTGTAACGGGTGTCAAGGGACATTCGCCACGAACAAATGCAACGAACAATGATCAACAAAATGAGATCGAAAAAAAAATGCGGTAAGCGAATTGCTGAGAAAACAGGATTACATGTTAATGAAGAAAAGACAGAATACCTGCCCAGAAGTAAGAAAACCAGAAAAGATGCACCTCTGACTGTAGATAGATTCAATTTCGAGACTGCTGACCACTTCAAGTACCTAGAAAATCTTTTTAGTAATAACAACAGAACAGATACAGAAATAGATTCCAGTTTATCAACAGCAAACAAACTTTTTAGTTTCATTAAAATTCTAAGAAAAAGATCACTTATCAGTAGCTTCAAAATCCTCTTATATCAATCGACCATTATACCTCTGATGTTATATGGATGTGAAACATTAATATTTAGAAAGAAAGATGAAGAAAAACTGTTAATATTCGAAAGAAAAGTACTAAGAAAATTTTTTGGACCTGTATACGATGAAAATAACATGGAATGGAGACTAAGAAGAAATGAAGAATTAAGAGGGCTGTACAAACACCTTAACATCGTCGAAGTGCTCAAGAGGAGATGATTGAATTGGGCAAGCCATATGGCAAGAATTGCAGAGAATAGACTACCTAGAATGGCATTCAGCAGAACAATAGATGGAACGGGAGGAAGAGAGAGACCCAGAATTAGATGGCGGGATAACATTCGGGAGGAGAGACATTTATTGAAAATTCCAGCAGCGTTGTTGTAAATGTTGAATGTGGAAGGAAATACCTTGTGTTTAGAAATTCCATCTACAAGAAATAAAGTGGTGTTTTGGAATGGAGAGAGGAAAATTCCTTTCTTTCTTCTTCTCCTTTATTGAGGAATGAAAGAATGGTCATCAGTAATATTTTTTATTTACAGCGTAACATAAAAAGTCAATACAGAACTACAATATTTAAATGAATAAATTGTAATTAAAAACAATAAAAAATTTATATTTGTGGTATGACAACGAAAATCACTGAGTGGGAAGATAAATCTGCGGCTGTAATGTGCATGACGAGTTAGCTATCTCGTTGTTGGTCTTTGTGAGAGGCCCATAGGTGTTTTTGTATTACTCAGCTGATGTTCTCATTTAAAAATAAAGCAACGCTTGTTATCGTGTGAAATTCATCAGATTTAGTGGCAAGCAGCTCAGCAGTATTGCAATACAGTGTATCAGTTGTCACGCAAAATACAGATCGCTAGAATAGTAAGTGAGACGTATGATATCATGAAAGGGTATTAGGCCACATAATAACAGAACAAAAGATAATCACATTTATCCTGATTTGGCTGCTTGGTTCATATGCGCAAACGAGAACATAGAATGTTCTGGATTCTACATAAAAACATCTACGACAGTCACCAAAGGTTGCCTCTCCCTCACACTCCGCAGCATGTGCATCTATCCATGTCCGTTCCCCCCCCCCCCCCTTTCCCTCATGTTTGCAGTGTCGTTATTAATTTAAGTTTAACTAAATATGCTGTATGGTTAATGCTATTACTTTTTAGGAACAGCAACAGCAACAGCAACAGCAACTGGACAAACAGCGCATTGGACAGGCAGAAGTGGAAGAGGCTCATACAGCAGGCGTATGGTCGATGAGGCCCTTGCCACATGTAAAGTAAAGTAAAAGAGAACAGGTTCGTAATGAAATGGTATCGGGTTCGCCTCTGTCCAGCGGCAAATATTTTTGTGCTCCTTCTTCAAAATTCGGTAAACTGACAACAGACTTGTCCAAAAAATATTTAACTTATGTGATGAAGCCCTACCAGCAATAAAATAAAATTATTCTGTTGACTGACTCATGGGGAGGACAAACAAATCCACAAAAATACGACGAACTGTTCCAAGATGAAGACTGATTGTCTACGTGCAGTATAAAAGTAATTCCCCCAAATGTACGCCATTAGTGCAACCCTACGATGTATATTTTGATCGTCAGGTAAAAAATCTAATAAAAAATATCGCAACTGCACTTACCTCATCAAGAAAGAAGGAGAAATCACTTCCCGAGAAGCTTTCATCAAACTACATCCCATTTTACATCACCAGCTATCTTCGCACGTATTGAGCGACATGCTGCGTTACGCGTGGTTCGCTGCTAGAATGTGCGATGAAAGAAGCTGTTTTCAGAATGTCAATCAAGTTTGTTTTTATATAGAGACATTTCAAAAACCATGTCACTGCAAAAAGGAGGCGTTTATGACGTGCGCAAGATGCGGTCAAAATTATTGCTTCCCCTGTTTCTTTGATTAATATCACCCCGGTAAATGTAGTCGATCAATTGCGAAACAATGGAAGTATCGATTTACATACACGACGTTCCCGTGTACGCGTTAACTACAATCCCTTTTTAAATGTCTCCAGTCCCGCATTTCATCTTATGCCTATACTTTTTGTGCTTAAATAAATAACGTATGATGTTGCGATTAATTGTGATGTCAGTAGTGTACGCATTGCCAAGGAGCACAAAAATATTTGCCAACGGGCGGAGTTGAACCTGCGACAATCCGATCTCTTTCCGCTGAGCCAAACACCGATTGTTAAATACATTGGCGCAGGGACAATCGATATTTCGATACGGTGCACATGGTGACAGATCGGTATCAAAGTACCTTTTATTTCCTAAACGCTTGGCGATCTGGAGTTTCCACTTGGGGCACTTTCTTGTCTCACCATGCCCTACATGTACCATGAATTTGGACGAATTCGGCAATGACGAGTAGGCTTAAGTTTGAGCGTCGTAAAGCCTAGACAAATATTCAAATGTAGCACTTCATGAGCTAATGACTGTCTGTGTAAGTCTCTCATATCAAAAGTTCACTCACAAGAGCATGCTGAAAAGTAATTGCTCCGAGTTATTTGTGCTGTTCTCAATATCGGTTGAGATATCACGTCATGCATATCATATTTTCCGTTTCGCTGACCTAAGTTACAAACCTACGCTGCTAGAGGACTCCGAATTGTAGCGTGCAACGCAGTGTTGTGTAATATAACCTCAGAAAACGGTAATCACGAATGCGAAGTAGTCCTCCACACATACAGCACTCCGTCCTTCAGTATAACAGCACTAGACCACACACGAGCGCTGTGACATATGCAACAATCCGATATCATCAATCATTGTCCATATAGTCCCGACTAAGCCCCATCAGATTTTTGTGTGTTTCAGTAGCTTATGCTTTGACGACCTCACTTCGATAGTGACGAAGTGGTGCAAGCAAAGGTGGTGATGTGGCTCTGTCAACGAAGTCATACATGATGAAATAAAATAAATTCTGAGATTGGTCTCAATTAGGCATTGGAATAAAATAAATAGCGACAAGCGAAATTTTGTGTCCGACTCGAAGCTGGACCTCCCGCTTCAGGCGAGAGCCACTTACGTGACGCCCTCTGCGAGTGGAAATCCGTCTTCTAGTTCTGGTATTTTCTCGCGGCTTTCTGTACGAAATGCGACACTACTGTGGAGACGTTACTCGAGTGGATTCTGACCACGCACTGAGTGTTCGCGGTCGGAGTGGGGTATATAAAGACTTGTGCAATCATATTTTGTGAACTCTGTGATTACATTTTGATTCCTAATACAGAAAGGTGAAGTCTTAGCGGTTTTGGCAATCTATTGATTCCAACAATAATTTGGTTTAACTGTACTCTAGATCATTAGAAAGATATTAAAGTTCAATGTAGTATTTGAATGACAGATATCTACACGTGCATTCCGTACTTCCATCACAAATTTCCAAGTTCATAATTTGGCTAATTTGGGTAATTTCTTAATCAGTGGCTCAGGAAGATAACAAAGGCACTATTCAATGCAGAAAAATCAGGGCAACAAGTACAATATCAGATCTGCGGAATTAATAAGCTTAAGGGCTCAAATGAAGAAGGTATTTTAGTGTAAGAAAACTTTAATTGTAGTGAATTTCTTAATCAATGGGCACTCGGAAGAACTAAACTAGTAAGTGAAAAGCGCGAAATTGAGCTAGGTCGTTTTGCGAAAAAAACTGGTACCAGCGCCCACTATTATGATTATTACATGCTAAAGAGACAACTTAAATTAGCACTTTATTTTTAAGAAAAAAATTTTGTTTTGAAACCTAACTGGTCATTAGAATCAACAGATAGATTATCAATTGTAATGTGAATACTACTGTTAATGAAGTTCTGAATCAACAGTAATCTGGCAATCTAGGGTACATATTATATGTACTTTATGTGTGTAGTTAGAATTATTCGAAAGACAAGAAAATAATCATTTACCTAAGGATGTAGGATAATAGAAAGCAAAATAATTTCGTCTCGCTGTTTCGTTATGACCCAGTTTTGTCACACTGTGACTTCACTGTAATATAGAAAACTGCCAGAATACATGTAACTGGTACAAAAAGTAACTAATTTTTCAATATGAACATAATTATTAAAGTTTGTACATAAAATCACCTCATTACTACATACTAATTCTACGTCCATTGGTTTATGTTTCTGTTCCCTCTCCTTCTTATGACATTCAAGATAGCGTTCTCTTTTCCGTCAATCATATAATAAAGTTTTTTCTCTGATGGAGCTCATGTTGTAATTTCCGGCGCAACAATCAATAGCAGTCTCCCACTACATTAGTTCTGTATACATGAGGCTCATTATACTTCCTAACTCCCTGAATTTCAAAAATACGAGAATTAGTTATTCTTCACGATTTCAGTAATATTCTTCTGATGATTACTAGTCGGAAACTTACCACAAGTGTAATAACTGTCAGCGTAATTTTTATGACAGTGACTAGCCATTGTATGAAACATGTACAGTAAGAGGTAGAAAAGTTAGGTTACACTGTTATAAAACGAACAGCAATAAGCAAAGGCGAGTCAAACAGCACATAAATTACGATATATACCAGCAAGCACAACCAAAACCACTGAATTTTCTACTTCACTGTGCCTCGTCAGTCCGAAAAAGTTCTGTCATTGCATTGGTAAAAATAGGAAAACATTATGATGGTGGTTCTAACGCTTCAGGTGTTCTATGTAGTTTTCTCCCCTACCTACTTGCTCCCCACTTGAGTTGTTGTTGTTATGGTCTTCAGTCCTGAGACTGGTTTGATGCAGCTCTCCATGCTACTCTATCCTGTGCAAGCTTCTTCATCTCCCAGTACCTACTGCAACCTACATCCTTCTGAATCTGCTTAGTGTATTCATCTCTTGGTCTCCCCCTACGATTTTTACCCTCCACACTGCTCTCCAATACTAAATTGGTGATCCCTTGATGCCTCAGAACATGTCCTACCAACCGATCTCTTCTTCTGGTCAAGTTGTGCCACAAACTTCTCTTCTCCCCAATCCTATTCAATACTTCCTCATTAGTTATGTGATCTACCCATCTAATCTTCAGCATTCTTCTGTAGCACCACATTTCGAAAGCTTCTATTCTCTTCTTATCCAAACTACTTACCGTCCATGTTTCACTTCCATACACGGCTACACTCCATACAAATACTTTCAGAAATGACTTCCTGACACTGAAATCTATACTCGATGTTAACAAATTTCTCTTCTTCAGAAACGCTTTCCTTGCCATTGCCAGTCTACATTTTATATCCTCTCTACTTCGACCATCATCAGTTATTTTGCTCCCCAAATAGCAAAACTCCTTTACTACTTTAATTGTCTCATTTCCTAATCTAATACCCTCAACATCACCCGACTTAATTCGACTACATTCCATTATCCTCGTTTTGTTTTTGTTGATGTTCATCTTATATCCTCTCTTCAAGACACCATCCATTCCGTTCAACTGCTCTTCCAAGTCCTTTGCTGACTCTGACAGAATTACAATGTCATCGGCGAACCTCAACGTTTTTATTTCTTCTCCATGGATTTTAATACCTACTCCGAATTTTTCTTTTGTTTCCTTTGCTGCTTGCTCAATATACAGATTGAATAACATCGAGGAGAGGCTACAACCCTGTCTTACTTCCTTCTTAACCACTGCTTCCCTTTCATGTCCCTCGACTCTTATAACTGCCATCTGGTTTCTGTACAAATTGTAAATAGCCTTTCGCTCCCTGTATTTTACCCCTGCCGCCTTTAGAATTTGAAAGAGAGTATTCCAGTCAACATTGTCAAAAGCTTTCTCTAAGTCTACTTGAGTACAACACACAAAATATTCATACAACCATGTGAAACTCTCAGAAATGTCTTTCTTTGGGGTGGCGTTAAACCCGATATCAGAGTATATGTGGAAATGTATCTGTAACACCTTCATGAGCTACCATTTGCAGAAAACCGTAGTAAGTAATTACTTGTACTCAAGGAAAGACCTCACGCTCGCCGCGTATAAATACCACGGTTGTTAACCATGCATGGCGCGATTTGTTCCACAGAGCTACCCCGACCAGGACCACAGCATGGGAAGCCTGGTTGAGCACCTGTATTCTTCCCTGGACGAATTCCTGCTACAGTGCTTCAACGAGGACAGCCAGTTCGTCTCTTCAGCGACTCGGATCAGTGGTCGTCTGCTGGCCGCGAGGAAGTTAGTACTGTAGGGGGCGCGCCAGCACCGGTCCAGCTGCCGACAGTGCTGCCAATTGCGGAAGGCGCCATGCGAGAGCAGCGATACAACAATCTTTGAACCATTTATAGAAATCTTAAAATTACAATTATTTCTGTATCTAAATGTGAAGTCACAAACTTTTATTTCCAGGTGTACAGTCCCAAAGCAAGAAGGTATATAAAGTATCCGAAGTTTTTACGTTTTTGATGGTTTTAGTGCCTTTCTAAGAGTCTATAAATTTTAAAGAAAGTTTTTTAGTCCTCCATACATAAAATTAGTCTCGCATGTGATTGAGTTTGATACAGTTGCGTACTTGATGGCAGCTGATGAACTGTGTCCTATCTTAGAGCTTGCTCTAATTCAAAACTAGAAGTGTTACAA
Source organism: Schistocerca cancellata (assembly GCF_023864275.1). Lineage (NCBI taxonomy): Eukaryota > Metazoa > Arthropoda > Insecta > Orthoptera > Acrididae > Schistocerca > Schistocerca cancellata. Next base: position 53,810,995 of record NC_064631.1, read on the forward strand.
CAAATCCACTGTTAAACTGTGCACATATTATATAACAGTCACTCTTGTTCATCATTTGTAACATCTAGCGTAAAACTGTGCCAAAGCTATGCAGTTAGTCCATGTTTAAATGCAATCCCATACTATTGTTTCTCGATCTCATGATTTGCTATCATTAAGAGCTCATTACTGAAAGACCAACATGAAATAATTTCAATACGATTCTTTTCTCAAGCAATGTTCGTCACTAGTGCTAATTTTGAATATGTAATGCCCACCATGGGGCTTGTAAAATTAAACAATAATAAATATTGTTTATATGAAGTTTTCCAGCCACACCAGTTCCTCGTTATTCGCATGTCCAAAAAAAAAAAAAAAAAAAAAAAAATCGTAGTTGCGTACTAACACTAGAGGTGCACCAAAAGTCAGTAAAAATGAAAAAACTTAGGGGGAAACAAATTGTAGTCATTCCTTCACTCATAAAATGGTCATTGTGTACTTCATGTACTTACATTGAGGAGACTGTGTAGTTACTTGATATTAGTTTATGGCTGTAAAAGCTTTGGCTAATATTTTCAGATGAGTTTAAGAGATTTGTATAAATACATATGTTTGTGATATAATTTTACTGTTTTATTTTGAATATGTCTACCAATAAAAATACTTGTGTTCTAAAACTCGTGAAAATTACTTCATTCCTTGATCGCTATTGCGAGAAAATTTCGACGAGAAATGTGCTCATATTTTGATTTACTTTACTAATATGCAATACAGACATTTCTTGTTGAGATACATAATTATAACACATCTTAGCGTGTTTTAATAACAGTTCATAACGAATTATCTGTTGACTTCATGTAAAGGCCTACTTAATTTGACGTCTTGTCGTTAGAACAGGTGTTTGCACATAGAGCCAGCAGCTGACTTTTATTTAGACACATATTGTGCTACAAAACAACTTTGTCTAATACCTTATAAAAGAGATTTTACAAAATCTTCGACGATATATATGAGTACTTTAATCATATTTTCATAAAACTTACTTTAATCCTAGCCTTTGTAAGAGTTCTCTCAGACACCTTCGTCATTGTAACATGTGCCTGTGTCCTTCATACAGCGCACGTGTGTACTGTTCTAAATGAAATGACGGCCGATGCCGAACGTCCTCCAGCAGCACGTCAGTGTGTGTTTATCAGTCATTTACGTCCTTAGTTTCTTGACATACATTGAAGTGTAATCCACAATTAATTATACGTGGTTTTCAGGTTCAGCCGCTAATTATTATTTAACGTGATAAACTTGTAAGCGACCTATTCGCTTACAGATGCACGTGGTAAGCTGTTCCTGGCCTTGCTGGTCGAACGGGGTGGCCACACGTACCGGAAAGCCGGGATTTTCCAGACCTGAGTGGTGGGAATAACGTCACATCCAGCTGAGTAAAAGTTCCGGATTTTTAAAAAGTAGTCCCTTTACAGAGACATCGAGGAAACACAATTAAAACGCCCTTGCGATCGCTTCAAACTTTGAATAGTCCAGATTAAAAAATTATCGATTACATTTTACCTTATCGATGTAGTAAGTAAACTATCAAATTATCGCCTACTTGCACATACTTCCGGTGTTACAGCTTCTTTTTCTAATGGAATGCTGGAAAGAATCACGTACATCTATACTCTGCAAACACCCGCGAGGTGCATGGCAGAGGGTACGTCCCATTGTACTAGTTATTAGGGTTCCTTTCTCTTCCATTCACGCATGGAGCGTGGGAAGAATGATTGAATACCTCTGAGCGTGCAGTAATTATTCTAATCTTATCGTAACATACCCTGTGTGAGCGATACATTGGGGGTTGTAGTATCCCTAGAATAATAATTGAAAGCTAGTTCAGTTTACTTCTGTTCAAATGGTTCAAATGGCTCTAAGCACTATTTTACTTAACATCTGAGGTCGTCAGTCCCCTAGAACTTAGAACTACTTGAACCTAACCAACCTAAGGACATTACATCCATGCCCGAGACAGGATTCGAACCTGCGACCGTAGCGGTCGCGCGGTTCCAAACTGAAGCGCCTAGAACCGCTCGGCCACATTCGCCGGCTTTACTTCTGTCTTCAAGAGTTTGCCATTTCAGTATTTCTGTGACACACTCCCATGGATTAAACAAACTTGTGACCATTCATGTATACTTTCAATATCTACCCCCCCCCCCCGGCCCGCCCACAGTCCTATCTGATAGGGTCCTACACATTTGAACAATATCCTAGAACAGATCACATGAGTGATTTGTAAACAGTCTCTAGTGTAGATTGACTGCATTTCCCCAGTATTCTACTAATAAACTGAAGTCTGCCACCCACTTTATCCACAACTGAATCTATGTGATCATTCTATTTCATATTCCTACAAAGTGTTACACCCAAGTACTTGTACAAATTGGCCAATTTCACCAGTGACTCATCGATACTCATAGGATACTATATTTTTTCATTTCGTGAAGTGAAGCGCAAAATTTTACATTTCTCAACGTTTAGAACAAGTTGCCAATCTCTGCACCATGCTCAAATCTTATCAAGATCTGACTGAATATTTATGCAGCCTCTTTCAGATAGTACTTCCATACAGATTGCTGCATCACCTGCAAAAACCCTGGTTTTACCATTAATATTGTCTGGAAGATAATTAATATATAACATGAACAGCAAGGGTCCCAACACACTACCCTGGGGCTCAACCGAAGTTACTTGTACATTTGATTATGACTCTCCATCCAAGATAATGTGCTGTGTCCTTCCTACCAAAAAGTCCTCAGTCCAGTCACAAATTTCACTTGATACCCCATATGATCGTACTTTTGACAATAAGCGTAGGTGTGGTACTGAGTCAAATGCTTTTCGAAAATTGAAAAATACAGCATCTACCTGATTGCCTTCATCCACGTATGATCGATGTTTTCGAAATCCGTGCTGGTTGGCACTGAGCAGGTCATTCTGTTGTACCTCATTATGTTTGAGCTCAGAATATGTTCTACAGTTCTACAACAAATCGACCTACGAGGATATTGGACAAAAATTTTGCGGATCACTTCTATTACCCTTCTTGTGGACCTGTGACTTTTTCCAACTTCTGGGTGTGGTTTTTTTGTATGAGGGATCTACCATAGATTATGGTAAGAAGATGGGCTAACTCAGCCACAAATTAAATATAGAATCTGACAGAGATTCCATTCGACCCTGGAGCTTAGTTCAGTTTAACAAATTCAGCTGCTTCTCAATACCGCTGACACTAATACTTTTTCTCATTCATTTTTCCAGTGGTACAAAGATTAAATCGGGGCAGTTCTCCTGGCTTTTCTTCTGTGGAAAAACATTTGAAAACGAAGTTAAGCATTTCAGCTTTTGATTTGCTACGCACACTTTCAGTTCGTCTCTCATTCACTATGGACTGGACAATGACTTTGGGGCCACTAACATCCTTTACGTATGACCAGAATCTCTTTGGTTTGTGTGAAAGAGCACTTTCATTGAAGGCATCAAGCATTGCTCTTTTGACAGCCAAACGCGTTTCATTCAGCATCTAAGCTTTGTTTTACACCTATTATGCAGTAATCTGTTTCTTTGCAGTGACATTATATCATGGGGGTTCCCTCCCATTATGAATTACTGGACACACATCTATCCAGCACATGATCCAACTGTTCTTTTAAACTTGAGCCAGAGGTCCTCTACCAGCTCCTGACCTGTGCTGAAAGCTTAAAGTTCCTCGCTGAGATACGACATTACTAACTTTTTATCAAGTTTACTGAACATATATATCTTTCTGATGGTTTTACTTGTCCTTTGTACTTTGGTATTCATTGTTGCTATAACTGCCTCTTGGTCACTGATACCAGTTTCGATATGCTCCTCAAAGAGGACAGGTCTATTTGTTGCTATTAGGTCCAATAACTTTCCATCATCAGTGGGGTTCCTAACTGTCTGTTCTAGGTAGTCTTCAGAGAAGGAATTTAGTAAATTTTCACAGGATGTCTTATCACGCCCATCAATAACAAAACTGTAATTTTTCCAATTAATCGTTGGATGATTAAAGTCTCCACTGATGATTACAATATGAGGGGGAAGTTACATACAAGTGAACTGTGGTATTCTCAAAAGTTTTCGGTTGAATCAGGTTGTGTGTGTGGTGAGTGATAGAAGGATCCAATTATCATTTTATGCCCACCCATGAAGCTGAGTCTTGCACAATCAATCTCACATGCAGCTTCAATTCTAACCATGGTGGATTTGAGTTTCTTGCCTACCGTGACAAATACACCACCACTATTTCCCATTTGTCTATCCTTTCGATATGCACTTAAATTTTCCCCAAAAATCTCGCTGCTATCAATTTCAGGTTTCCATCAGTTTTCTGTACGTAGTATTATGTGAACTTGACTGCTGTTCCTCATGTAGCTGTACAACGAAATTAGAGAAGATTGTTTTGAACAAGAATGGGGGTACTATTCCCAAAACTTTTAAAAGAGCACAATGAAGCTTAAGCCTACAATCAACGATAGCAGTAAGAGTTTATTGTGGGACTCGCACATGTCCAAAATTCCACAATATATCACAGTGCACATGGATATTGATACAATCAATGAAAGATTACGCTCAAACGACGCTTACAGTAAAATCTGCGAATCTAGAACTTTAACGCTTTCAGAGTAGGTGGTACAACGTATCACCATTCGTTCTTGCTTCAGTGCATGGTGGTCCAAAAAAATGTACCATTTGATTGTGAAGTCCTGACTCGTCCAGCATGAAGATATGTTTTCTGAACCACACACTGAATGTAATTTGGTAGTTCCCACTATGACAGAGAGGTCAGAAGTAGCGTTGCTCCATGCAGTCCGTGTGTGGCGATGTTGTTTCCTGCAGTGTGTGCAGTGTTACTGGTTTTTCCCCAGTGCGACCGAGTGCGTAATTGTTTCCGCCTTTGTGTGATACATTGTTGGTTCAGCTGTTTTACAGGTAAGATGATGATTGTTTTACATTCAGAATTCACGGTTCTTAGATGTATTCTACAGAAGACGAGTATTTCGTGAGTAATACAGAATCCGAAAGATGTACCACCATGCATCAATGTTCCTCCACTACATGAGATACTGCTTTGAATATCGAGTAGTGTTACACATTTTGTGCATTCTTTGTGCAATGAAGTTGCATGGGAGTGTAAATGAAGTTCATATATGTAATTTGAGGCATTATCTTCCATTTCAGTCTATAATGAATCGCTTTAGTGAAGTACTGAAATACGATGAGATAATGGCAATACTCCATGCTGAAATACCTTCAGGTTAAAGTTCGTCGGACGAAGACTCATCTTTTAGTGGTGACGACCCAGATTACTGTGTACCACATTCAGGAACAGTTATTTCTGAAACAAGTTCTTCAGACGAAAGCGATTCACCTGAGAAAATACACAATCAAACTATGGCCTTTCCATGTTACTATTCTCGTGAAACTGTATTCAGTTCAACTGCTGATCAAGAGCAAGTACCAGCAAATAATGCAGGTGACGAAAATGCACCGTCACACAGATGTAACATCACGTAAAGAGTCGCCCCAGTGGGGGAAAACAGAAAAACCCCAACAACCTCCGCCTTTTTCCTCAGTAACTGACCCTGCTGCGCATGTGAGAAACTTAGAGGATTCCACTCCCTGTAATTTGTTCAGATTGTTCATATCTGATGATGTAATTCAGTGGATTGTTATGCGGACTAATCTTTATGCTAAACAGGAGTACCAGAAAAATGGGAAATCTTATGAACACACAATGTGTAGAGAGATGGAAACTTTTCTTGGCTTGAACATTCCCATGGACATACAATCACAGCAAGTTAAAGGGATTACTGGAGATCTGCACCTGATCTTCGTGATAGCTACATTATTTCTATGACGTCTTTTAATCGTTTTGGGTAGCTTTTGTCTCATTTGCATCTAAATGACAACAGCTGTGTGCCAAAGCAGGGTGACGAAGGTTATGATAGCTGTACAATTCACAACCGTTTTTGTCTATGGTGGGTGACAATTTCAGAAGTGCCTGTAATCCAAGTAAATATGTAGGTGTAGATAAGTCGATGGTTAAATACAAAGGCAGGTCATCCTTGAAACAGTACTTACCTAAAAAAAAAAAAAAAATCAAAAGAGGCTTCAAGATGTGGACGTAGCAGATAAGTCTGATAACGCACAAAAATTCGACATTTATACTGGTAAAGTAGGCAACACAATGGAAAATTGTCTTGGAGAGAGGGGAGTAAAACAGCTGTTGACAGGCCATGAAGGAAAAAATTACTTTTCTTTGACAGTTATTTCACCAGTGTACAACAGATGGAGAATCTGAAAAGGAAACAAATACATGCAAGTGGTACTGTCAATTTATCAAGAAAGAACCTGCTTAAACTGAAACATGGTGAATACGAATGTATGAACTGTGTGGATAAATTTTATGAAAGGTGAAAGGTGTTGTGTCTAGACAAGACAGCCTAGACACAATGAGAGGAAGCCGAAAGGCACGCGCTTAAACTCACGCAGGCTGGCGTGAGGTCTGAAACAGGATACGTAATGAATGCTATAAAGAAAAGTACGTAGCTTCTGGAATACTTAACTTTAATCCACATTTGTAGAACATCGCTCTGGATGATACATTAATAGAATCTCAATATCTATACTGGTAATGGCGCCTTGCTAGGTCGTAGCAAATGTAGCTGAAGGCTATGCTAACTATCGTCTCGGCAAATGAGAGCGTAGTTGTCAGTGAACTGTTCCTTGCAAAGTCGGCTGCACAACTGGGCTGAGTGCTAGGATCTGTCTCTAGACCTGCCGTGTGGCGGCGCTCGGTCTGCCATTACTGACAGTGGCGACACGCGGATCCGACGTATACTAGCGGACCGCGGCTGATTTAAAAGCTACCACCTAGCAAGTGTGGTGTCTGGCGGTGACACCACATTCCTCCCCCGCAAATCGGCGAACGGTTGTATTATAAGGCTTCCGCCCCCCGTGGGGATGACCCCATGTTGGCGTATGTGACGAGGTGGGGAGCCTAACAACAGGCGAGGCTGTGCCACCCGCACCCGGCCATTCGGTCCGAGGGGAGCTAGGAAAGGCCTGAAAACCTAGTCCAGCGTGCACGCCAACATGCGGTGTATGCGCCCGTAGATAGTCAGGAGGGGCCGAAGGGTCGATCTCCATCGAGTCGGAGCACCCGACTGGCGAAGACGACAGATGGTCCGAGGGGAGCTAGGAAAGGCCTGAAAACCTAGTCCAGGGTGCACGCCAACATGCGATGTATGCGCCCGTAGATAGTCATGAGGGCCCGAAGGGTCGAGCTCCATCGAGTCGGAGCACCCGACTGGCGAAGACGACAGATGGTCCGGAGCGGGCAAGAGTTCCATGGCGGAGGACAGCTGGTCACGGGAAGGTATCGGCGGCGCGTGATCCAGGTAGGCGCCCGGCGGTTGCAGCGACGGGTCCACTGCGGGCGTCGCCGGCGGGAGAACAGGCGGCGGTGGCGGCGCGTCGCCATGGGGCAAAATGGAAGGCATCGTCGGTAACACCTGGGGATGAGGCGAGCCAGTAGATGGGTCCCCAGGGCGCTGACCGGACGGCACCGTCGCTGAAAGCAGACGGGGAGCGGCAGAACCCGGGCGACGACAGAGGCGCAGCTGATTGAGATGCCGACGCACCTCACCAGAGGCCCCCAAAACCAGATACATAGCGCGGCAGAGACAGCGAAGAATGCGCCCTGCGAGCCAACGCCGTGAACCTCGATAGTTGCGATAGTATACAACGTCGCCTGGAGCAAAAGCAGGTAGCTTCCGCTGCACAGGAACCTGATGCGGCGGATGTAGCAAAGACAGCAAGGTTCGTTGAGGGCGACCATGAAGCAACTCAGCCGGCGAGCGACCATCGCGGGGCTGAGAGCGATACGAGGACAAAAAGAGCAACAACGCGTCCTCCCGAGAATGCGACTCTCAACTTCAACATCTGTGACTTGAAAGTCCGGACCAAATGTTCAGTGGCACCGTGTGACTGAGGCGAAAACGGCGCGGATGTCAGATGTTGAATACCATTGGCCTTGCAGAATGACTGAAATTCTGCAGACATGAATTGTGGGCCATTGTCGGAAACAATAGTCTGCGGAAGACCTTCAATGCAAAAGATAGCGGACAACGCTTGGATTGTGGCAGAAGACGTCGTGGAAGACATCCGGACAACAAAAGGAAAATTACTGAAGGAATCGACCACAACCAACCATCGAGCATTCCAGAATGGACCAGCAAAATCGATGTGTAAGCGTTGCCAAGGGGAAGTGGCTGTCGGCCATGCAAAGAATTTCCGCGGTGGTGCGGATTGTTGTTCGGCACACGCCATGCAAGAAGAGCACATATTCGTAATCGCAGCATCGATTCCGAACCAAGTACAGTGCTGACGAGCAAGTTGTTTCGTTCTCACTATACCCCAATGTCCTTGGTGGAGAAGCTTTAAGACAGAGGACTGTAACGAACGTGGGACCACGACCCTGGACTGATCATTATCAGAACGCAACAGCAAAACACCACGTCGTACAAAAAGTCTCTCCTTGTGAGCAAAAAATCGGCGAACCAACGGATCCTCGATCCGTGACTTTGACAAGGGCCATTGAGTAGCAACAAAACGCAAAACGGTAGCAACGACAGGGTCGGCAGTTGTGGCTGTAGCTACACGACGAAAATCAATCGGAAACGATTCGACCACGTCATCGGTTTCCGAATCAATGAACATGCAAGCAAGTTCGGAAGAATCGAATGCTCTATCCTCAGCAACAGGCAAACGGGACAACGCATCGGCGTTTCCGTGCTTAGCAGTGGACCGATACAAGATATCGTAGCGGTACTGCGAGAGGAAAATAGACCAGCGAATGAATTTCTGCGCTGTACGTGGAGGTACAGGCTTGTTCGGATGAAAAAGCGACGTCAAAGGTTTGTGGTCTGTGATGATGGTAAAGGGTCGACCATACAAGAAATCGTGAAACTTTGTAACACCAAACACGAGAGCCAAAGCTTCTTTCTCGATCTGTGAATAATTTCTTTGCGCAGACGACAGCAATTTGGATGCAAAGGCAATAGGGCGATCGTGCGAACCATCTTTGTGCGCAAGCACAGCACCGATCCCGAAATCCGATGCATCTACCATCAACAAAAGGGGTTTCTGGGGATCGAAAGACGTAAGGCAAGTATTAGAAAGCAACGGCGATTTCAACTGGCGAAAGGCGCGTTCGCACTCCGTCGTCCAGACGAACGGAACACCTTTACGGCGTAAGCGATGAAGCGGAGCTGAAATGGAAGAGGCATGGGGGATATAGCGATGGTAATAATTTATTTTACCCAGCACACTCTGTAGCTGCTTCAAATTCTGCGGCGAAGGCAAGTCTTGTATGGCACGAAGGTGCTCTGGACTGGGATGTATGCCTTGGGCATTGAGTACATGTCCCAGATATGGCAAATCACGAGCAAAAAACACACATTTGTCCTTCCGCAAGCGAAGACCATTTTGTCGCAAGACCTGAAATAATGTTCAGAGGTTTGCTAAATGTTCTTCTTCTGACTTTCCGGAGATCACAATATCATCCAGATAGTTTGCTGCAGTAGGGACCGACGCACAAACAGTTTGTAAATATTGCTGAAACAATGCAGGGGCGGATGCGCACCCGAATGGCAGTCTTTTGAATTGATACAAACCAAGATGCGTGTTAACCACCAATACGCGCTGGGATTCTTCGTCCACCGGTATTTGCAAGTACGCATCTGCTAGGTCCAACTTTGAAAAATATTTACCCGGGCACAGTTTGTCAAAAAGATCTTCCAGGCGGGGTAAAGGAAAAGTTGCAGTCACTAGTTGTGGATTCACTGTTGCCTTGAAGTCCACGCAAAGTCTCAATTTTCCGGAAGGTTTTTTTTTTTGCACACGTTCAATTAAACCTTGTGATTCTAAATCATTTAATGTTCTTGCGACCTCATCACGCAATGTGTGGGGAACATTGCGCGCTCTGAAAAATTTCGGTTGCGCGTTTACTTTCAGTTCCAAATGTGCTTCATAGTTCTTAGCGCAACCAAGGCCTGGTGCAAAAATGTCTGCAAATTCTTCACATAGACGAGAAACACTGGCTGAAGGCACAGTCTGTCCTGAATAACTAGTGAGCTTAACATTTGCGGCACGCAACGGAGGTGTGCCCAGTTGTTTGTACGTGTCGTGAGTGATCAATGAAACTGCAGCTCTGGTATCGAGCTGGAACGGGATCACTTTTCCATCAAATTCCAAATCTACAAAAAGTTTATTGTCCTGCTGACGACAAGAGCGACTGTCTCGTGCAACGTGAACTGACACTGGTACAGAATCACTTGCGACCTGACGGGATTTCCGTCGACGTCGACACACACTATTTGTATGACGAACACAGTCACTGTTAGAGAGAGTAGCACTGGGTGGAGTGGCATTAACTACATGAATTTCCATGGGCGAAGGTTCACGAGCCTGAGTATTCTTGGTTCGATTCCGGCGCGAAGCAAAGGGCCTGGAATGGTTGTGAGTGTCCGATCTAAGCTTCTTCTGGCAAACACTCTGAACATGTCCTTTTTTATTACAGAAAAAGCAAAGAGCTTGGCGTGACAGGCAATTCTCACGCGAATGTCTAGTAGCAAACCGCGGGCATGATTTCACTGCATTTGCATGCTGGCACGGGACACGTGGCGGAGGGCCAGGCGGCAGCTGCACGGACGAGCGCCAGGGCTGTTTACAGTTCCGTGCAGCTCGCCCGGCGGGCCAGTTAATGTGACACACAGCTGGCGAAGTTTCAAATGATTCCTGTGCAAAGTCAACTGTGTCTTGCTGATCCAATATGTCTATCACTTGTTGAAGAGAGGGATTGACTAGTTTCAAAATCTGTTCCCTCATGCGAACATCAGAAACGTTCTGTGCAATTGCATCACACACCATAGTATCTGAATAAGGGAGTCCACAGTCACACTCAAAAGCACAATCTCTTGTAAGGCCTTGCAAAGTTGCAACCCACTCCCTATTAGTTTGACCGGCCATACGTTTTGTACGAAAGAAAGTATACCTTTTTGCAACGACATTGACTGATTCTTTGAAATATGCATCTAATGCCGACAAAATTTCTTCATAAGACAAAGATGCTACGTCGCGTCTGGGAAACAATTTCACTATCACACGGTAGGTGGACACACCTACACAAGAAAGGAGATGAGGCTGCCGCTCGTTACCTTCAATTCTGTAGGCAGCGAGATGGAATCCAAATTGGCGTGACCACTCCGTCCAGCTTTCCACTTCCGCATGAAAATTACGGAAAGGTGGTGCAACTGCGTGTTGTGGCTGCTGTAGCGGTGGAGCGGCGGCGGCCGCATCGTTTTGCAGTGCACGTTGACCCTGGACGATCTGTCCAAGGGCATCCAATAAGGCCTGCGTCTGCTGATTCTGCAAGCGATAAAATTCGGACAATACATCTGGAGAATGTGGCGAAGCCATGACACAAGTAAATTAAGCAAGTAGAAAGAAGAAGAAGAAGACCCTTTTGGAGACTCGTCGCCAAATATGTCGTGTCTAGACAAGACAGCCTAGACACAATGAGAGGAAGCCGAAAGGCACGCGCTTAAACTCACGCAGGCTGGCGTGAGGTCTGAAACAGGATACGTAATGAATGCTATAAAGAAAAGTACGTAGCTTCTGGAATACTTAACTTTTATCCACATTTATAGAACATCGCTCTGGATGATACATTAATAGAATCTCAATATCTATACTGGTAATGGCGCCTTGCTAGGTCGTAGCAAATGTAGCTGAAGGCTATGCTAACTATCGTCTCGGCAAATGAGAGCGTAGTTGTCAGTGAACCGTTCCTTGCAAAGTCGGCTGTACAACTGGGCTGAGTGCTAGGATCTGTCTCTAGACCTGCCGTGTGGTGGCGCTCGGTCTGCCATTACTGACAGTGGCGACACGCGGGTCCGACGCATACTAGCGGACCGCGGCCGATTTAAAAGCTACCACCTATCAAGTGTGGTGTCCGGCGGTGACACCACAAAAGGAAATCAACATACGAAAGTGATAGGAAGAGTATGAAACGGTGGCCTCGTACCTTCTAGTACTATATTGATGCAAGTGTCGTGAATGCCTTTGTGCTTCACAAGGAATTGAAGCTTGAAACAATGACGATGAAGTTTCGGAGGGAAGTGTCCAGAAGTATCTATTGTGAACAACGTCCTGGTTGCTTCAAGGAAGAGACGTAGGCGCCTGAGCAATCCAGTAGAGATCAGCAAAAAGAACCTCATGTGCCAAAACTTATGAAAACAGAAAGTTCCGCACACCAGCCACAAAGAACTACATGACGAAGATGTGCAAATTGCAGCACCAAGGAAAAGCAGGTAAGAAACGCATTGATGTACTGCTTGTGCCAGGTACCGCGCTGATAGGAAAAAAACAAGTCTTGCTTCCAAGACTACCACGGTATTTGAAGTGTTTCGAGTGGCAGGTTACTATATGTCTGTAAGAACAGATCCTGCATCCAATACTGCGATGTAACTTGAAGGGTGCTGGTACACATAATGTATCACTATTGTTTTCGAAAGAATCTTTTGAAATGTATCATAATGTCTATTAATGTTTTTATTGTAGCCTAATGTAATTATGTAACTTTTAACCAAATTTTTATATTTTGTTTAACAAATAAGTCTTGTGCAATAAGGGTCGAAATTTGTCTCATACCCCTGTGCATGAAAGAGTTAAATCGGCACATAATCTTATACTAGCGGTCTTACACAAAGGGAAATTCGTCTGCCGGCTTTCGTATATAAATACACGTGCATACTGCACGGATTTTACGCTTAGCTAATTCTGTGCACACTTCTATACTGGTGTGCCGAAGAAGAACACTGCAGCGTGAGTTTATCTTGTGTAGCACCAACAAGGCACGTTTTCTGTTGCAGCTAACAATTCGATCATATTCTATGTCCTAAGAAGAGGAGTCTGTAGGAATCCATTAGTTTCCGTCTGATAGTCTGGCAAGTGACTGGTGTCACAAACGTGAAACATTTTTCATTTTTAAAGCCATGGCAACAAAACAGAAGACATCTATTAAGGATGAACATACCAGAAAATTTCCTTCACTGAAACGAGATCGAAGTGAACATGAAGCGGAATGTAAGCGCAGCAAGTAAGTTTTTCTGTACTTTATTTTTTAATTCAGTTTTTTTATTGTAAAATTGTATTTATGAACTCTATACACGAATTTCCAGTGACAAAATATTAAAATACCTTGAATATGTACAGTTAACACAAATAAAATATAAATTTTAATATCCTGAATTAATTTCACATTAAAACTATATATATCTGTACTACGTACTTCATAGACAGCATGCTGTATTTAATTGTTAATATGCATTTGTCCAGGTTTTGTGGCAGAGAATTATGGAAACCCTAGGTGCGAAAGTAAATTGTTCATGAGCATTGACCATATGCCTAAACCTCATGTGTGGTCATTATAAATAAAATGCAAGGGTCCATACAATGTTCGGAGAGTGAGAACATGCATTGAACACAGTTTATTAGTGACTCAATTTCCCATTGATTCACAGTTCCACTATGCTTCTTACATACAGCATCTGCAGTTTCACTGCACTGCTCAGCTGGAGGGCACAATAAATAACATCCACATTTTATTAACATATTTGCATGTGTCTGAATGTGCTTTAAAGTGCACAGTTACATTTTACACATTTCTACACCCACTGAATTACTTGTGGTCATATCAGACTATTATTGTAGTTTTAAGCCTGTAGGTTCTGCAGTAGTTACACAAGGTTACAGTTTTCTTCACCAAAATGATACTGTCTGCATTTTAGCCAGAGTATAATTGAACATACATTTACGAATACATCTAACAGTATTACGAAAATATTTTAGAGTTAATGCTGTTTTTGGCCTAGCAGTATTACAGCACTGCTTGTACAATTAGTTCCTTTCTCACTGTTGCTGACATTCATTGCGACAAATTCCACAACTGTGTTAAAATTTATCCTTTGTCTTATCATCCCAATTGCACATTTAATGTTATGGAATTACTAGTTTCAAACAATATTTCATCATCGTTACATCCGATAATAAATCAAAGTACTGAACTGTGAGTAGCTCCACATGGATATGGCATGTTGCTTACACTATTAGGTAGGTATATGCAATAGGTATCTGTTGTACAAACCTACCCTCAAAATTTGGGGATAACCTCTGTCTAGGATGGGAGAGGAGAGCATTGGAAGGGGCAGCTGTTCAAAATGAAAGACAGAAAGTCATTGAACTTGTGGTATATATTCTCAATGATGAGGTACATGAGGGCTTGTCATGGGGAGTGGTATTTGAAGGATGGCTGCCAGTCTCTGATTTGTGTCTGACTTCAGGAATAGGAAGTTGGAGGGGTGGCAGTTAATGTCTATGAGACTGTTGGCTAATCCTAGCAAGCAGTGGCGGAAGCAGGTGGCACTAGGCCATCTGCCCTAAAGTTTGGAAACCCAAGGGAAACATCTCTTGTGGCTGCAGTCTGGTCTACAAGACAGCAAAAAAAGCAGTTTTCAGCACTGCAGAACCCTCCAAAAAACTTGATCCCTCGCTATTGACTAAACTGATGGTGTGGATTCACCAGAAAATTCAGATGAGGGCTGAAGCAATCTCTTGTTCGCAGTTTTATCTGGACAGAATCCTTAATTCTGAAAGATGGGCAACTTCCATTGCACAGTCCAGTGGTAAGGGTGTATGGAGTGAATTTGGAAAAGTGGTTTAAAGATGTGGCTGGTACCTTTTGAAAAAAATTTTCAAACTATAAATTTTAAACTAAATACCTAAATATGCCTTGGCTAGCTAGTACCCCGTATATCCTTCCCCCCTCCACAAAATAGTTGGCCTCACGAAGTTGTGGTTCAACATGATTACCAAACCCACCCCCCCACACAAAGAAAATCTCTCAAATAAAAGGAAAAATATTGTGTAGCCAGGTGGTGTTCTTAAATTATTCAGGAAAATAATTTAAGAGCCAGTATTACACAGGTTGGTAACATGATTGGAGTGGGAAGTTTTTTATGGCTACTTAAAAGTTGCCATTCGGCTTCTAAAACGTTAAAAATCCTTCATATCCATTCCTCAGCCCCCTAGTTTGGCATTTGTCCCCCCTCCCCTCCCCCCCCCCAAACCCTCCAACAAGCAATCATATGACCCCTCATATTAATGGATGCTTAGAAACTAGGGGGAGCTATGTTACATTTTGTTTTTGTAAGGGGGAAGAGACTTGCATGTAGTTATATTTCAAATTTGTCAGTAAGTAAATAACAAAAAATATCAGATGTTCAAGTTTTGTGTCAGGAGGCAATTCCCTTAGGAAATCAGGTAGTTAATAATAAAATCATAAAATAATTGTTACAAAAAATGCAAAACATTATATTCAAAGGGCTAACTGTTTAGAATGGAGCTTTCCATATAGTTGAAAATTTGTTTAATTTTTTAAGTCACAGTTGTACAGAATTAAGATCTCGAAAGAAATGAATCTAAAATTGTGTCAGAGAGCTTCACAAAGATTGTATGAACTATTACAGATTCTGTTAGTTTTAACAAACTTCTATTATTAATTTTTTTCAAAATACAGAACTGCAAAATCTTTTCTTACGTTTCATAGCACATTCATGTTCAGAATAACTGAAAAAACTTCCATTTATCGATACAAGCAGGTGGATGATTTCCTTAGGATGCCAGGAATTTAGACTTTAACATAATTAAATGTCAAAAAAATGTTTTGTACGAGACATGAAGATAACTTACAATGGAATGTTCCTGGTCCACATATCATCAGGTAGTGGCTAAGTACAGCAACAGTAAAGTGACAACTTATGAAAAACAAATAGAGGCTACCTTCTGATTTTGAAGTTAAAAAGAGGGTGCAAGGTAGCAAGTGATAAGCTTAACTGCTTACTGGTTATGCACAATATTTTCCTTATTCAATATTCCCATTAACAAAAATCTGGTCTCCAAACATTGTGGTTCTCTCTAAAAGAAAATGTGAGTCTTTCTACAAAAGGACCCAACTGCAACAAACTAATCATATTCCAGACAGTGGGATACAAACACAGAGATGAAATGGAAACCTTACAGACTATGTGCAGAATATGAAGGTGAAGAAATACAAATTAATGAGGCTAACAGAGCACAAGAGGAAAAAGGTTGCATGAGCAGCAAGACCTCAAGAAACAAATGCCATTCAGACAAAGCAACAAGGAAGGAATGATACCTCAAAATTGTGGATGGAAAGATTTAAAAATTGGCACCACTAGGAGAGCTTAGCTGAAATTTCTCTCCTTCAACAAAAGAAAGACATATAGGATAGCTTTCATACATTAGCAAAGGATAAAAGACAAAAAGACTCAGGCAAAAATAATCTAGTTAGGCCACAGAAACTAGAAGAATGGATGATGGCTACTGTATTGCCTAAGCAGCATAACTAACTCTGCTATGGAAAAATTGACCTAACTTCTCTGGTTGCCTGGTAAAAGAGTGCAAGTGCAGAGACAGACATCATGTAAAGGAAAAAGAAAAGATACACCTATTCACTTCAATCATCTTAAATTACCTTGTGAAGCAGCAGTCCTTCCACAAATGACATTGTGAACTACTTGGGAATGTATAGTGAAAGGCACATTTAGATCAAAGTTAAATGGAATAAAAGGTAACCTCATCTAACAATTCATTACTCCAGTAAACAAGTTTAATACAGAGGAGCTCATTTCCATCAAATTCCTACTCACATCACTTAGTTAAGATTAATTAGGCATAGTTGAGGCAAATGAAATTTAATGTAGTTGAAATGTGATGAAGTTCTGATCTGCATGGTTATAGGTTTGACAACAGTTTTATAGATGAATATCTAAACCACACTTAAGTATGTGACACTCAATGAATATTTTTTCATGAGTCACCACTCAAGACTTGACGTGCCTCAATGATTCTCAATAGAAAATGAGGATCTGGTATAGCCTTAAATGTGTGTGGAGAACGACATGTAAAAAATAAAATATCACAAAAAAGATTGAATGCGTCTAGTGTAAGAGCTCTCCAGAAATCATACAGTTTCAACTTAAGCTACTCATCAATTGTAAAAGAAAGAAAAAAAACCTCTCTCATCTGATTGCTCATCAAAATACCAGAAGCACAAAAGTAAAAATTATCAGCCTGTGTCACCTAAGTACGTCACAATTATAAGAGCGTGAAGCAAAAAAGTACTTGAGAGAATACATCTGTGACAAATTGTAAACTCTAAGATATCATACAAAAATGTAAGAACAAAATTATGAAAAATACATCCCCAATGAATCTTAAATGTCCAACACACTGAAAACTACTGAACTCATCGACATAAATTATCTTATGTAAGAACACGGCACACTACCTCATCAATCAACATTAGTGGAAATCATGCTCCACTAGTTCCACACCCTTTGACACAAAAACACTTGAAAAATTATGAATTCCTATTAATCTAAAGAGATAGATCTGAAAATACTCAAGGAGTTTGTCTGCAGCTTGTGTTGTAGTGGCTAGTGTTGCTGCCTTTGGATCACAACATTCCAGGTTCGATTCCCGGCTGGGTTAGGGATTTTCTCCACCCAGGGGTTGGGTGCTTGTGTTGTCAGAAAACACCACTGAGGAAATGCCAAAACCGGACAGTGAAAAGATTGGGACTTTGTACGAGCACTGATAACCACTCCATTGAGTGCCCTACAAACCTATCATCATCATTATCATCATCATCCATCATCCAGGAGTTTAAGATCTCACTGCAGTGCATTAAATAATTTCACAAGAATTAGTGTCCAGGATAACATAGACTTACTATTTTTCTCAGTAGTGTCACTTGCCACACAACGCTCTACAAACTGATTGTAATAATTATTGATAAACTGTTCTCTATGGCTAAAATTTAAAACTAAAATAGTTGAAGCACATAACCATAAACAGCACTTGTTGGATTATCAATTAAAAATGTGGATCACTTACAATCTTACTTTTTGTTCTCTATGATTGCAATGTTAAAATATATCTGTTTTGTCAGTTGTTCTTAGAATATACAATTATCAAATCATCAGGCAACCTGCCTATGACATAATAGAAGCACGTCACTTGGAAGTATCAGTTGATACTATGCAGATGAAAATATTTTGTAAAATATTGGAATGCTTCTTTCAGAATTTTGCTCATTCCAGTACAGCACATGCATTGTATGCTACATGTGTCCAAGTTGACACTGGACAATGAAGGTGGTAGACATAGAAGAGTGTGATAGCTTCACAATAAGTCTGGCAGGTAAAGAATTAATTGCAAGTTCCAAGTATAATGGTTCACTTGGAATAAAAACCAAGCAGAACAGGCATTGCAAAGAGGGGGGTGGACTTGCAGCAAAGTTTAATGCACTTTAAGCAGAACTGTAAGACATAGAAACACTAAGGTAGCAAGGAAAACAAAGCATTCTTTCAAAAGAAACACCAAAATAGATAACACAAGATCCTTGTCAACAGAAAGAATCTGAAAGGATGTCAATGAGCTAGCCAGTTTGAGAGAAATACATTATGGTGCCAAAATTCTAAAACAAGACTAAATAATGGAAACTGCCTGGTATAATCTCTGTCAGATATCTATATGATAAATGAACCTAAAACCCTGCACTCTTTTACTTATTAAGTGGTCCTTTAGAAGAAAACTGGCTTCTGTCTTCAAGGATCATTAATGTCTATAACCACCTAAAATTGTTGCAAAATTAGGGTCAACTAATTGAGAACATTGACCAGCTTAATTTCTTACAGAATAGCTTATAGCTATGGGAATAGATGTAGAGTTAGAGCCGTTGCTCACTTACAGTATTGGGGTCAGCAAAACTGCTCAGCAGTGCTGGAAAAATTGTTGTTCAGTGTGGAACTCACAAAGTGATATAAGGTAAAACACAGTTCCACCCTCATACAGCATAACAGGGTTTTATTTCCCATGTGAGAGTTTCATACACCATAACAGGGGCAATATTTACTCCTTATTAAGCATGTACCTCTCTGTGCTACAGAAACCAACAGCAGAACCTGTAGGTGCACTTCATCTTCACCACATTTATCATCTCCTTAAATCACTATCTCTCAGGCCAAAAGAAGAAATCCGTGTCACATATTAGTGTAAATCATCATTGCTTTGTGCTCTGGGCACAGTATACTTACATGTATTGAGTTCCACTTTTATTAGAAGACTACATCTTGCACATATAAGACACAGAGGAAGAGAACAATTAGAACATAAAAGATGGTGGAACATCAGCATGTTTTTGCGTAGCTGGCTTCTTAGTTTTCAGAGTTATTAGGTACTACAGAAAAAGGAATTTTACACATTCCATTCGTTAACATGAATCATATACAATAGCAGAATGGAGTCAGTCAGATTACAGTGAGATTAACAGATGCAAAATGCGGGGTAGCAGTTGTCTTATTTAACTTGATACTGATAAGTACTGAGTATACACTTCAATATTCTTGGTATTCTTTGTACATGATTAATCAACATGAGATTCAACTAGAGCATTCCTAGCCCTCTCATTATTAATCATTTTCAATTACATAATTCTCAGGTAACCTTGGTTGCCCTCTGGGAACAACAACCAAACTTAACAACCTGCAGTGGTATAGTGGATCAATTGCCCATCTTCATTCATTGAAGATTATTTTACATCACTTAGTACATCATAACTACATGCTTTGAGTTCACCAGCCAAGCAACTACCACTTGTGAAAAAGAGGATTCAGGCAGTAAAAGAATATAAAATGGGAAGGGAAAAAGTAGAGAATCGCAGAAAGAAAGAAAACAGAAGACGGATGCAGTTTACTCCTTCATCCTACAACTGGATAGGTAAAACAGACGAATGCTGAAATTTAGGTGGACTGATAATGTAAGGAATGAGGAGCTTCTGTGCAGAATCAGAGAGGAAAGGAATATGTGGAAAACACTGATAAGGAGAAGGGACAGGATGATAGGACATCTGTTATGATATGAGGGAATGACTTCCATGGTTCTAGAGGGAGCTGTAGAAGGCAAAAAGTGTAGAGGATGACGGAGGTTGGAATACATCTAGAAAATAATTGAGGACATAGGTTGCAAGTGTTACTCTGAGATGAAGAGGTTAGCACAGGAGAGGATTTTGTGGTGGGCTGCTTCAAACCAGTCAGAAGACTGATGACCAAAAAGAAAGAAAGAAGAAAAGGTGAAACAGCATCCTACAAGTTTCGGTGGCAGCAGATGCTAATTGTTTATAGTGACTGTATGGGCATCTGCAAGCCCATAGCCGCATCCACTTAATCCCGTTAGCACTTTGATAGACATAAATGTGGTTGTAAAACTTAATTTTGTGACTTTTCTTTCAAAATATAGACACAGATATTGCATCTGTGTTTGGTCTTGAAACACACACAATCCCATCAAGGTTCTAGGGATTCAGTACACTGTTGAGCAATGGGCAGGGACATACTTTCATCAGGAGCACAGAAATAGTGCTTGTAGGAAAGATGGAAGGAAAAATGGGATGGATCCTGGCACAAAATTGAAATGGAAGAAGATGAAATGAATGGCTGAATACCTTGTGGGTGCGAATCGCCTACTGCTAGCAGCAAGTCTCTGGAGGTTAAATGAAAACTCTGTCCTGGAGTCAGCTTAGCACATAAAATTCAAAAATATATCTATACAAACTACTTCCCATATTTCCACACCTCAAACAATAACCAAACACAAAAAGATGATATTAAAAATAAACTTAAAGGCAATAGTTCAACAACAATGCAGCTTAAAACCAGGCTAAGAGACCCACTGCACTGCACAGTTTCAGTGAAAGTGTATGTCTAAATTATACAGGCTCTTAAAAATCCAACCAATATACACCTGAAGTACCTATCTAGGAACAATTGCACATTCATCATATCTCACAGCAACTATACTAAACACAAATTTAGTGCCCAAATTGTCCTGCTAAGTAAGGATACCTCCAAACAAAATTGAAATAATTGGTAACATGCAAAATTTACCTATAAACAATATTGTTTTAAATATTTAATGAGGGATCCATACAAACAACACCACCAATGAAGCATAAAACCAACACATAGTACCATAAGATTCAGGAAATCACTGTCTAAACATATTTCTGTCTGTCATGAGCTATGCAGTGACCTAGCAAAATAGTTCTGAACTTACGACATTTTTATATTACAGGCATAAGGTGTCAACTAATGGTGTGTAATATGGAAACTAGCTTGTATAAATGTACAACAGCACTGTAGTTGTCCATTTAAAACTATAAGTTTCTATTCTGAGAATCTCTATTCACCATCAATGATCTCCACTGAGCCAATGGCTACAGTGCTTTTGTACATAGCAACACTCATCGCATCATGATACCCAGAATGTGGCAACGCACAGTGCAGCAATATCTGCAGACGTCTGAGAGCCATATGCACATGTGATACCCATGTGTCAGCACCATGGACAGCAGGGATGGCTGGTTGCAAGATGATGAAGACAATGATCTGGCATCAAGGGCAGGCAAGCATGCACACAGTGGTCAACTATTTGAATCGGTAGGTAGCATGGGACTCAAGCAAAGGGTTGCAGCAGCTAGTGTGGCATGAGTGAGGTTGGCATTTTGGCAGCATGGTCACAGATAAGGGTGCTGTGGTGCTGCCCAAGTGAGGCCTGCTGGCAGGTGGTGTGGGACAGTTTATCTGGGTGATGGTGGCAGCAGTCAGGGTGGCCCATGGCATGAGGAACTTGGCCCACATACAAGGCCATGGTGCAATATGGGCCTGGTGATGATCCTAGGCACAGCAGCATGTGAGTCATGGCAACCATAGATAGTGTGCCCATAAGCTTAGGGATCCTGCAAGAGCAGCATGAATACAGCTCATGATTTTTCATGTCCCATACATGCAGACATCTTGTGACAGTGTGGCACAGGCTGGCACACCTCGTGCACATGTCTGCTGGCTGACTGCATAAAATAAAATGTGTCCTAAGTAATGCAGATCCACACAGTGTGCACGTGTAGGGTGGCAGCAGCAGTGGGCGATGTGCAATGAACTCTGTCCTGGACACAGTTGGAATCCAGAGGTGCAGTGCTTACTCATCAGCGAAGTCGGCACACTTGCACATCCACAATGTACCAACACTAGCAACGTTTCCTGACCAGACACACAACACTGATGTGAACAGAATTTTTCATGGCCACACTTTGAGCCGAGTGGTCAGTGATCTGAACATCTGACATCAAATTTGTACAAGCCCAACCCCGTAACAGCAAAGTTATCTGTGTCAAGATGGAAGAGGGGGTGCTAGCAGGAATGGCTGTTTGAAATGAGTCAGTGACATTCACTGAACTTGGAAAATGATCGAGTACATGAGGGCTGGAATGGAAGTTACAGGATGGCTGCCAGCCTTAGATTTGGGCCTAACTGCAGGAATAGGAAGTGGGAGTGGTAGCAGTTCATGTCTATGTGGCTGGTGGTGAGTCCTGGCAAACAGTGACAGAGGTGGATGATACCAGTCTGGGAACAGAAAGATGTCTGTTCTGGCTGCGATCTGGATTATGAGAGAGCAATAGTGCTGTGGTTTGTGCTCCAGAACCCTGCAATGGCCACATGTATGACCCACGACACACCCACACTCACTTTTGGCTAAACCAGTGGTGTAGATTCGTCAGAAAGGACAACAAGAGGCTGAAGGCATCACTTGTCAGCCATTTTAACTCAACAGAACTGCCACTGTTTTGAAAGGCAGGCAACTCTACTCACACAGGCCCAGTAGAGGCTGGTATATTTGAAATCAAAATTGTTAAACTAAATCCCTAAATATTCCTTAACTGGCTGGCACTGTTTACACTTTAGTCCTTTTCTACCTACTGGAAAGTAATAGAAAGTAAAAACTTATGGATATAATAGAGGGAAACATTCCACGTGGGAAAAATATATCTAAAAACAAAGATGATGTGACTTACCAAACGAAAGTGCAGGCAGGTCGATAGACACACAAACATACACACAAAATTCAAGCTTTCGCAACCAACGGTTGCTTCGTCAGGAAAGAGGGAAGGAGAGGGAAAGATGAAAGGATGTGGGTTTTAAGGGAGAGGGTAAGGAGTCATTCCAATCCCGGGAGCGGAAAGACTTACCTTAGGGGGAAAAAAGGACAGGTATACACTCGCACACACCCATATCCAACCGCTCATACACAGACACAAGCAGACATTTGTAAAGGCAAAGAGTTTCGGCAGAGATGTCAGTCGAGGCAGAAGTACAGTGGCAAAGATGTTGTTGAAAGACAGGTGAGGTATGAGTGGCGGCAACTTGAAATTAGCGGAGGTTGAGGCCTGGCGGATAACGAGAATAGAGGATATACTGAAGGGCAAGTTCCCATCTCCGGAGTTCTGACAGGTTGGTATTAGTGGGAAGCATCCAGATAACCCGGACGGTGTAACACTGTGCCAAGATGTGCTGGCCGTGCACCAGGGCATGTTTAGCCACAGGGTGATCCTCATTACGAACAAACACTGTCTGCCTGTGTCCATTCATGCAAATGGACAGTTTGTTGCTGGTCATTCCCACATAGAAAGCTTCACAGTGTAGGCAGGTCAGTTGGTAAATCACGTGGGTGCTTTCACACGTGGCTCTGCCTTTGATTGTGTAAACCTTCCGGGTTACAGGACTGGAGTAGGTGGTGGTGGGAGGGTGCATGGGACAGGTTTTACACCGGGGGCGGTTACAAGGGTAGGAGCCAGAGGGTAGGGAAGGTGGTTTGGGGATTTCATAGGGATGAACTAAGAGGTTACGAAGGTTAGGTGGACGGCGGAAAGACACTCTTGGTGGAGTGGGAAGGATTTCATGCAGGATGGGTCTCATTTCAGGGCAGGATTTGAGGAAGTCGTATCCCTGCTGGAGAGCCACATTCAGAGTCTGATCTAGTCCCGGAAAGTATCCTGTCACAACAGCTGAAAACAGCTTTCTCATCCCGCAACTACCCTCCCGACCTGGTACAGAAGCAAATAACCAGAGCCACTTCCTCATCCCCTCAAGCCCAGAACCTCCCACAGAAGAACCACAAAAGTGCCCCACTTGTGACAGGATACTTTCCAGGACTAGATCAGACTCTGAATGTGGCTCTCCATCAGGGATACGACTTCCTCAAATCCTGCCCTGAAATGAGATCCATCCTTCATGAAATCCTCCCCACTCCACCAAGAGTGTCTTTCCACCGTCTACCTAACCTTTATAACCTCTTAGTTCATCCCTATGAAATCCCCAAACCACCTTCCCTACTCTCTGGCTCCTACCCCTGTAACCTCCCCCGGTGTAAAACCTGTCCCATGCACCCTCCCACCACCACCTACTCCAGTCCTGTAACCCGGAAGGTTTACACAATCAAAGGCAGAGCCATGTGTGAAAGCACCCACGTGATTTACCAACTGACCTGCCTACACTGTGAAGCTTTCTATGTGGGAATGACCAGCAACAAACTGTCCATTCGCATGAATGGACACAGGCAGACAGTGTTTGTTGGTAATGACGATCACCCTGTGGCTAAACATGCCTTGGTGCATGGCCAGCACATCTTGGCACAGTGTTGCACTGTCCGGGTTATCTGGATACTTCCCACTAATACCAACCTGTCAGAACTCCGGAGATGGGAACTTGCCCTTCAGTATATCCTCTCTTCTCGTTTCTTCCAGGCCCCAACCTCTGCTAGTTTCAAGTTGTCGCCGCTCATACCTCACCTGTCTTTCAACAACATCTTTGCCACTGTACTTCTGCCTCAACTGACATCTCTGCCGAAACTCTTTGCCTTTACAAATGTCTGCTTGTGTCTGTGTATGTGCGGTTGGATATGGATGTGTGTGCGAGTGTATACCTGTCCTTTTTTCCCCTAAGGTAAGTCTTTCCGCTCCCGGGATTGGAATGACTCCTTACCCTCTCCCTTAAAACCCACATCCTTTCATCTTTCCCTCTCCTTCCCTCTTTCCTGATGAAGCAACCGTTGGTTGCGAAAGCTGGAATTTTGTGTGTATGTTTGTGTTTGTTTGTGTGTCTATCGACCTGCCAACGCTTCCGTTTGGTAAGTCACATCATCTTTGTTTTTAGATATATAAAGTAAATACTTAGTTTTTTACCTTTTTAGTTTTAAACTGAAGATGATCAAGTATTTACTGGGACTAGTAATACCAAAAAATAAGCATGCAGTTGATACAGTAAAATAAAGGCTAAATTTTCTACAGATACTTTTTTCATCAGATATTATTAGGCTGCACTTTTCTAAAATAAATCACATGCTTTTATACTGTTATACCACATTAAAACTAGACTTCCATTTAACAGTAATGCCACAATTGTGACTGTTCATGCACATGAGATATACGAGGACTCTGTATGACCTGGACTGATGGCATGTATTTTGTTATACAGCAAACCTGAAAACCCTGTGACAGTGCCCAGTTGCAGTCAACAGCAAGGGCACATGACTTAGGAATGTTCACATTGGGACGAACATATGCTAAACAACCTGCTATCTCCAGATGTCTTATTGCTGTAAGACCCAACTAAACAGTCAGATTTGTACCAGAATGTCAAATTCACTGTTTGTTATCAACAGGTTTGTCAAAAAGCATATAGGCATAGCAACCAAGTTTGCCCAATATGACCTCACTTGTAAGTTGTTGTGATGCTCTTCGTATTGTGTTATGGAGTATTTTGGCGTTAGTGGGCAAAATACAAGGTGTAAATCAGGATACAACCTTTAAATTTTCTGTATCTGTGCCACTTGTCAGATTATTGAAGTTAGAGGTGATAGTTGGGCAAGCTGCAAGCTACTGTTTGACAAATGCATGCATAAACAATCAAACTTTTCTGTCAAATTAGCCATCAATCAATGCTTCCAAACATGTCAAACATAGTCTGTTTGACAAATTTGTCAAAAACTATGCGCCCTTCCAAATAACTTGAAAAATGTGTGAATTTTCACAAGCTGTTATATTGGTCTTTACCTTAATACTTCACACTCCTGCAACAGTATCCAGTATCTGTTTTGGCATACTGTTCACAAGCAAAACTCCCCACCGCTCCCCACCAGCTATATTGGTAACATAGCCGCATATAGCCCATCAAAAACTGAACACAGATCAAGTATGAAAATTCAAAGGTGTACTTAACTGTGAAAAAAAAAGCAAAATAGCAAATAGCAACCATGAATGGTCCAAGCTCAACAAGTGCAACACCAAGCAAAGTGGAAGATCAACTGTGTCTTGGTTAAGTGGTCATAATGTTGGATCGCCAAGTGGATGAGCCATGTTCAAAACTCTCTCCTGTGTTTATTTATTTTTTCACGACACTATGAGCTGTCTGTCCAGTCACTGAAACACTCGTTCTCTTGATGTAGTCTTGGCAGTTGTCGTACTATATATTGATTATAGAATATGAGTGATTTGCTAAGAATACATTACTGTCACAAGTAAATGTGATGAATAGTGAGAGCAGGTGATATACCACATAGACGTCTGACAGAATGAAAACAACAAATAAATGGATGTGAACTATGTTACAACAAAGGAATTCAGGACTCAAAACTTTCGAAGTGGAACACAACTTCAAAAATGTTAAAAACATATGTACTCACTAGTATGAAACTAGTTTTTTTCATGACTCACCATCACTCACAGAAATAAGTAAAAGGAAGGTACATTTCCTTTTTAATACAGGTCACTAAATTACATTTTTATCTGATTTGGACCTATTTTGAAAGAACATATCAAGAGGAGCAATAATTTTGTCTTATGACCCTAGTAATTTTCAGATAAAAAAGTTATAAATTTTGTCTGCTGCAAAAGTTATAAATAGTACAACAAAATCCTAAATATTTTTTATCAAGTGGAAAAATTTTAAAAATGAAAACTGATTCTTGTTCTATTTTGATATTTTTATTGGAAAATATGCAATATAAGAATTGTAGCAATTGTAATTGAAGTATCTCTATAGTCATCATTTACATTTGATATTACCATATATGTTCATATGTTCCTGTAAAGAAAAATTAATCAGTGTTGTCATTTATGAATAAAATTTGACCCATTTTAGTTGATATAAGTCTGCTTCTGAAAACATTCATTTACAGGCAACTAATGTGGCTGTGATACACAATACTTTTAGAACCAATTGATTCAGTGTTGGCCACAGAATTTTTTTTGTTTCCCACCAGTTCAAGGGATTACTGTCTCTTTGCAAATATCTCTCCACTAAATATATTTCCAGGCTGTGACTTGCTAAAAGTTGACTGGCTGGTTGAGACATGAGCTCTGTTTTTTCCTTATTGAACCACCAATGCTTTCACTTCTGCAACAGCCTTCATGTTGCAGTCCTGAAATGTCTTGTCATCTGAAAATCCTTGGCATTGAATTGGGGATCCACTAATGTTGCCTGACTAATCATTTCATTGCTGGAGATAACACCAAGTCACTCTGATGAACCTTTAAGCAAATTACCAACTCATGACTTTGTTTCTTGTGGATGCTCCTTATTTTTGTCTTTAAAAGGTTTTAGTTGCCTTCGACTGTGTGAACCATGAAATCCTCCTTTCAAAAGCTGTCTATTAGGCTTTAAGTGGTACAATGGGAATGTGGCTTCGATCACACTCGGTGATAGAAAGCAGAGGGTAGAGGGTATCACTTAATCATGGAGATGGCACAATAACCTCATCTGGTTGGAGAACAGCAAGTACAAGGTGTACATAAAGTCCAAGAACACTTTCAATTATTTATTGCACAAGAACTAAACATTGTACAGTAGTTATACATATTGCATTTTGAAAAGAAACTTTGAAAGCTTTTTCACAGACATTCTACGTGTGAACCATGAGTGATCCGGCAGACATCAATACGGTAATCAAACTGTAGCCTTACCCATCACAGTGTGGCATCATTGACTGTGGCAGGTATTCTCTCCCAGAGCTCTGCTACATCTCGTGGTGGAGATGATACATACACCAGACCTTTAATGAGTCCCCACAGGAACAAGTCACATGGAGTGAGGTCTGGTGATCGGGGATGCCATTTCATGAAACATCTGTCCCCTTCTGTAGCACAGCTGATCCATCAATGCAGCAGCTCTGTTTTCAGGTACCCACGAACTTTACGATGAAAATGGGGTAGAGCCCCATCCTGCTGAAAGATGAACAGAGATTCCGACTGCATTTGAGGCATCAGCCATTGCTGCAACATGTCCGAGTAGGAATATCCAGTGACAGTGCTATCGGCAAAGAAGAAGAATGGCCTGTACAGTTTTTGACGTGACAAGGCACAAAAAATATTTATCTTTGGGGAATCAGTGCATTTGTGTGGATGCTTTGTACCCCAGATTGGACAATTATACCTGTTCACTTTTCCATTAGTGTGAAAAGTGGCTTCATTGCTAAAAATTAAGCGATCAACTCCAACACACAGAAAGCTCGCTCCGCATCTGAACTCACCATGTTTGTGACTAGCACTGACTATCGACAAATTACCAAAATACACTGTAGTGGTAAACATTAAAAAAAATAAAATAAAATAAAAAAAAACTTTCAGGACTCTATGTGCACCCTGTACATGAGTGCTGCAAGACCCTGTGCTAGGTCCATTGCTGTTTCTTATTTTTATTAATGACCTTCACACTCTACAAAAGCTACTACCAAATTTACTTTCTTTGCAGATGATACATCTCTTTTAGTTGCAAAAACACCTGACAGTGATATTGCAAAATCTGCCAACTTTGTGATCAGTTATCTGGTTCTCCTGCAATGACCTGACTGTAAATTTAAAAAAAAAATCCAGTACTTTTATTTCCATGGGTCTCAGAAAGTGCAGGACGATGTAAGTATAAGCTGTAATGATCAAGAGATACATCAAGTATATTCTTCTATATTCTCCGCATCGACAATAAATTAAATTGGTTGAGCCATATTCTAGACTTCAGAAAAAGACTTAGTTCAGCAACTTATGCTCTATGTATTACGGCAGTGACTGCAAATGCTGGCACTGTTACGGATGCTTATTTTGGCTTTTTTCATTCATTGTTGTCATATGGCATAATATTTTGGGGAAATCAGCCAATGGCAAATACAGTATCTCTCACTCAGAAAAGTGCTATCTGAATTCTAAGTTTAGTGAGTAGAAATCATTCATGCAGAAATCTTTTTAAAACACACAGATATTAGCAGTAGTGGCCTCACAATATATCGTATCCCTTATGTCCTTCTTAGTTAAGAACCTATACATGCACAAAACCAACAGTGACTATCATGATTATGACACAAGATCAAGACACGGCTTGCATGTGGATGGAAAAAACTTGAGCCTATACAGAAAGGTGTACACTAATCAAGCAAAAAGGTGTTTAACGCACTTTCTATGGACATAAAAAATCTTACTAGTGCAATATCATAATTTTAAAAAAAATTAAAAGAATATCTTCTGAAGCACTCTCTTTACTTTCGTGATGAGTTCTTTGACAGAAACATTTCTATATTGTAGTCAAGTATGGCACATTGACTTGCAATATTTGCTGTTAACACTTTGTAACTGAACATAATGACCTATGTCAGAATAACAATGTACTTGACTTCTAGAAAAGTTATAACTTAATATGGAATAATTGTAATTTATTATTGTATTGTTTTAACCTCTGTTTTACTTTTGGAAGTGCCCAAGCTTGTAAGTGTTAACATACTTTGTTCCTTTACACATATTGTATCTATTAGTATCTATAAGCAGGCAACTGTTCTCATGTATAGTTTGTGATGAAGCAAGTTGGGATGATTTTAATTGCCCTCTTGTTTTGCCATCTGCCTCCTTAAATTCGTTTCTTCACTTCTTACTATTTACCATTAACATGTTGTTGTTGTGGTCTTCAGTCCTGAGACTGGTTTGATGCAGCACTCCATGCTACTCTATCCTGTGCAAGCTTCTTCATCTCCCAGTACCTACTGAGCCCTACGTCCTTCTGAATCTGCTAAGTGTATTCATCTCTTGGTCTCCCTCTACAATTTTTACTCTCCATGCTGCCCTCCAACACTAAATTGGTGATCCCTCGATGTCTCAGAACATGTCCTACCAACCGATCCCTTCTTCTAGTCAAGTTGTGCCACAAGCTCCGCTTCTCCCCAAGTCTATTCAATACCTCCTCATTAGTTATGTGATCTACCCATCTAATCTTCAGCATTCTTCTGTAGCACCACATTTTGAAAGCTTCTATTCTCTTCTTATCTAAACTATTTATCATCCATGTTTCACTTCCATACATGGCTACACTCCATGCAAATACTTTCAGAAACGACTTCCTGACATTTAAAACTATACTCGATGTTAACAAATTTTTCTTCTTCAGAAACGCTTTCCTTGCCATTGCCAGTCTACATTTTATATCCTCTCTACTTCGACCATCATCAGTTATTTTGCTCCCCAAATAGCAAAACTCCTTTACTACTTTAAGTGTCTCATTTCCTAATATAATTCCCTCAGCATCACCTGACTTAATTCGACTACATTCCATTATCCTCATTTTGCTTTTGTTGATGTTCATCTTATACTCTCCTTTCAAGACACTGTCCATTCCATTCAACTGCTCTTCCAAGTCCTTTCCTGTCTCTGACAGAATTAAAATGTCATCGGCGAACCTCAAAGTTTTTATTTCTTCTCCATGGATTTTAATACCTAGTCCGAACTTTTCTTTTGTTTCCTTTACTGCTTGCTCATTATACAGATTGAATAACGTCAGGGATAGGATACAACCCGTCTCACTCCCTTCCCAACCACTGCTTCCCTTTCATATCCCTTGACTCTTATAACAGCCAAACTCTTCACGCAGTATCATATTTCCCATTTCATCTTCATCTACATCCTGTTCCATTTCCATAATATTGTCCTCAAGTACATCTCCCTTGTATAGACCCTCTATATACTCCTTCCACCTTTCTGCTTTCCCTTCTTTGCTTAGAACTGGGTTTCCATCAAAGCTCTTGATATTCATGCAAGTGGTTCTCCTTTCTCCAAAGGTCTCTAATTTTCCTGTAGGCAGTATCTATCTTGCCCCTAGTGAGATAAGCCTCTACATCCTTACATTTGTCCTCTAGCCATCGCTGCTTAGCCATTTTGCACTTCCTGTCAATCTCATTTTTGAGATGTTTGTATTTCTTTTTGCCTGCTTCATTTACTGCATTTTTATATTTTCTCCTTTCA
Organism: Schistocerca cancellata; assembly: GCF_023864275.1. Taxonomy (NCBI): domain Eukaryota; kingdom Metazoa; phylum Arthropoda; class Insecta; order Orthoptera; family Acrididae; genus Schistocerca; species Schistocerca cancellata. Next base: position 53,842,361 of record NC_064631.1, read on the forward strand.
TCAGTTAAATTCAATATTTCTTCTGTTACCCAAGGGTTTCTACTAGCCCTCATCTTTTTACCTATTTGACCCTTTCTGCCTTCACTATTTCATCCCTCAAAGCTACCCATTCTTCTTCTACTGTATTTCTTTCCCCCATTCCTGTCAATTGTTCCCTTGTGCTCTCCCTGAAACTTTGTACAACATCTGGTTCTTTCAGTTTATCCAGGTCTCATCTCCTTAAATTCCCACCTTTTTGCAGTTTCTTCCGTTTTAATCTACAGTTCATAACCAACAGATTGTGGTCAGAGTCCACATCTGCCCCTGGAAATGTCTTACAATTTAAAACCTGGTTCCTAAATCTCTGTCTTACCATTATATAATCTATCTGATACCTTCTAGTATCTCCAGGATTCTACCATGTATACAACCTTCTTTTGTGATTCTTGAACCAAGTGTTAGCTATGATTAAGTTATGCTCTGCGCAAAATTCTACCAGGCGGCTTCCTCTTTCATTTCGTAGCCCCAATCCATATTCACCTACTATGTTTCCTTCTCTTCCTTTTCCTACTCTTGGATTACAGTCACCCATGACTATTAAATTTTTGTCCCCCTTCACTACCTGAATAATTTCTTTTATCTCATCATACATTTCACCAATTTCTTCGTCATCTGCAGAGCTAGTTGGCATATAAACTTGTACTATTGTAGTAGGCGTGGGCTTCGTGTCTATCTTGGCCACAATAATGCGTTCACTATGCTGTTTGTAGTAGCTTACCCGTACTCCTATTTTTTTTATTCATTATTAAACCTACTCCTGCATTACCCCTATTTGATTTTGGATTTATAACCCTGTATTCACCTGACCAAAAGTCTTGTTCCTCCTGCCACCGAACTTCACTAATTCCCACTAAATCTAACATTAACCTACCCATTTCCCTTTTTAAATTTTCTAACCTACCTGCCCGATTAAGGGATCGGAAATTCCACACTCCGATCCGTAGAACGCCAGTTTTCTTTCTTCTGATAACAACATCCTCTTGAGTAGTCCCTGCCCGGAGATCCAAATGGGGGACTATTTTACCTCCGGAATATTTTACCTAAGAGGACGCCATCATCATTTAATCATACAGTAAAGCTGCATGCCCTCAGGAAAAATTCCGTCTGGAGTTTCCCCTTGCTTTCAGCCGTTCGCAGTACCAGAACAGCAAGGCCATTTTGGTTAGTGTTACAAGGTCAGATCAGTCAATCATCCAGACTGTTGCCCCTGCAACTACTGAAAAGCCTGCTGCCCCTCTTCAGGAACCACACGTTTGTCTGGCCTCTCAACAGATACCCCTCCGTTGTGGTTGCACCTACGGTACGGCTATCTGTATCATTGAGGCACGCAAGCCTCCCCACCAACGGCAAGGTCCATGGTTCATGGGGGGGAGGACCATTAACATACGTGAACATAATCTGTATTTTTATAAAAGAGAGAGGTTGGCCCATAGTTATGAAAGATTTAACACCAGATCTAATTTTGTGCTTAATTGTATGTATGTACTTGATTTTCTAATTTATTTTGGTTATTCCTAGTTAGTAACTTTCATTATAGGGCAAAATCAATAATTGTTGACATATAAACAAATATAAATTCTGTAATAATTGTAAACATTTGAAAGACGAAATGCTAGTAATCTCAAAGTATGTATTTGGCTCTCTTCAAAAACATGTTAGCTAAACCAGCCCTTAATTAATTCCAAAGTAATTAACAGTTTTGTCAAAAGTATTGTTTGCATAACTATATTTGTTAATTTCATGATGTAAAAATAATTCAGCCTAAACCTCATAGAAGAAGAAACTGCTAAAACGAATCAATTTTTCGATGTATTCAGTTAATTTAATGAGTTAAGTTTTATTTGTAATTTCTGTAAATTTAACATTAAACATTGTGTAGTCTCAGCACCTATTATTGTGATGATATATAAGGACCTGATTTTTGGTCATGAGAAAATCAGTCCACTTGCGAGTTTCAGATGAGTAACTTGGCCTGGTTAGAACAACAACAATGCTTCAAATTAACTGTAGAACAATTGTTAAACAATTAGGCCATGTGTAAAAACAGTGACAGTGTCTGCTCCATATATTCATGGTTATTCTTCAAGAACTGTTACTTTGTGGTTAAGTTTTACTGCTCGTAGATGTTCAACAGTTAACTATCATAGCAGTATGTGGAGTTTCGCCTGAAAACTATTAATGAGGCTTATCAAAAGTTCAAACAATAGTGCACTGGCTATATAATTGTGTATTATTGGGGGGTTGTGAACAGTGAAATTAAAGTACTGTGACACACAACTGTTCACCAGTCCGCTACATAATTTACAGTAGTCAGTGTCGGAATCCACAACCCATATTTTTCAGCCAGTGTAGCAATGCAGTACATCAACACCAAAGACAACAATCAACAAATGAAGAAATAAAAGCAGGTGGAACTGCCACAAGTTATGATTCCTTCCACATCCATACAGTTATCCTGTATACTGGATCTACAGAACATAAATAAATAAATAAAAGTTCTATTAATCTTGGTAAGATTTTCATTATTGGAAATGAGACTGTTTTCTGTGAGGGCACCCCTTTGGTTACCACATCAAAAACTCTCTAAATCTGTAAAGCCTGTTGCATTATTCCCCAGTCTGTATCTTTTCTTACACCTGAAATAGCAAGGTAAGATATTATGGGATCTTAATTTAAAGTAAATCTTTTCAACATTTTGTAACTAATTCCATCTGGTTGGACATCTTGTTTCAATTTCAGTTGGTCTTTTCTTATTTCTTTCAATTTTCTTGCATTTCATCAAGTTTCCCTAAAGCAAAGGGTTTTTCCCTAAGAAACGCAACAACTCATTTGAACGCGTCAACGGTTTTCTCTATGGACTTCAGAATTTTGTGTTGTGCAGTGGCGTTTAAAGAATTTGCAAAGCATGGCAGCTAATTTCGTATTAGACACATTTTATGTTGTTATGGAAGTGATTTTAAAATTGATATTGTATTTGGGACAACAGACTTTACCCTGTTCAGTGTTTTCTGCAATCTGCCTGTCTTTGAATTGTGAGCATTCTAAAAGGTATGACTTTAGTTCACTCTTCTCAAAATAATGTTACTTACACTCATCCATGCATCAGACGTATGGCAGACTGTCTTTTCAGTTACCAAATTTTTTTTAAATTTTTACTGCAAATCATTTTTAAATGATTTACATCATATGACATACATTTACTTGATGTAAATGGCTTTAAAATATTTAAAAAGTTACTTATTGGCTGTTGTAAATGAAAAGCAGTTGAGGATGAGTGCACCACAAGAAGATAAATGAGGACTTGGTCCAGAACCTGATGACACTGATGGGCTGGATAGCACTTGAGACACAATTTGCCTGCACCCGAGGTGGAAGCAGATGTCGGTTAGGGCAGTTCGCGAGAAATAATTTCTCGGATTTCTGCATTGGTTGATAGCAATCTTGATCAGCTTCCTGACCCACATTGTTCCACAAGTACTGTGGGATGCTTCAATTTTAGATGTCTCTTCAGGTTTAATGATGAGCCTGAAGCCATGACAATTATTTACTGATAGTAGAGGCATTTTCCTTTTTCTCCATTTTGGCAAAATGGTACTGGACATCACTCATAATTCTTCTATGCAAAGGCAATGTGGATAACATATTGTTGTCCAGTACTGAAAGTACACTGATAAAAGTAAAATATTTGTTGTTAACATAGCCATTTTACATTGTAAAAGCTTAAATTGAGAACAAATATACATGTGGCACACTGTATTGTATTGTATGGCATGGGGATCTCGAAACGATGGAGAGGCTTTGTTCCCGCCATGGCTCACAGTGGTTCACAATGCCACAACAGGCTACGGCAGTCCTCGACTCACCCCACTGCCGCCCCATGCCAAACCCATGGTTATTGTGCAGTTCAGCCCCATGTTGACCCCCCCCTCCCCCTCCTAAGAACATCTCACACCAGATGAGTGTAACCCCAAATGTTTGCATGGTAAAGTAACTATGGTGTATGCATATGTGGAGATAGTGTTTGCACAGTAATCGCCAACATAGTGTAACTAAGGCGGAATAAGGAAAACCAGCCCGCATTCACATCCGCAGATTGGTCGGCACATTGGATCTCGACACTAATCCTCCGGGAGGATTCATGTGCCTTCCCATCCACAAAGCAGTGCATTAGACTGAACGGCTAACTGGGCAGGCCTTGCAGCACATTCTGTAATTAGAGGTTATAAAGCAGAAATCCTTATTCTTCCAGTACTTCTTGTTTTGTGCTGTGTACATTGAAAAATTGTACCAGCTACAACACCCTTCATTGTGTATATTATGCAATTGTACACTCTCACCTCCGGTATGGGATTATGTTCTGGGGAAATTCTGGAGATGCCATCAAAACACTCAAAATTTAAAAAAAAAAATTATAAGAATAATGGAAGAGGTAGATAATTGCAAATCACGTAGACCATTGCTTCAAAAAAGGATGATCCTGCCACTTCCTTGCATATATATACTTGAAAATATAATCTATTTAAAGCAAAACTTACATACAAAAAGACCACTCATCACTCAAAATCACACAATACACAGCTATGATACAAGACAAAAATTGGATGTACATGTTCAAAGCGCCAACACAAAGTTATTTCAAAACAGCCTTATCCATTCTAGTATCAAACTATACAATGCCTTACCAGATACCATTAAACACATACAAAACATTGGACACTTCAAATCTAAATTGAAGTCGTACTTGGTTGATCACTGTTTTTACACAGTAAATGAATACCTACAAAACTAAATTTTTGTGTGTTTACCCAATGTAGTCTCATTCAGAAGAACATTTGTATTTTATCTCTCTGTATATAGTGTAACAACATTTCTTTAAGTATTCACCATTAATTGATATATTAATGTGTGTTATAGACCCTCTATATACTCCTTCCACCTTTCTGCTTTCCTTTCTTTGCTTAGAACTTGGTTTCCATCAAAGCTCTTGATATTCATGCAAGTGGTTCTCCTTTCTCCAAAGGTCTCTAATTTTCCTGTAGGCAGTATCTATCTTGCCCCTAGTGAGATAAGCCTCTACATCCTTACATTTGTCCTCTAGCCATCCCTGCTTAGCCATTTTGCTCTTCCTATCGATCTCATTTTTGAGATGTTTGTATTCGTTTTTGCCTGCTTCATTTACTGCATTTTTATATTTTCTCCTTTCATCAGTTAAATACAATATTTCTTCTGTTACCCAAGGGTTTCTACTAGCCCTCGTCTTTTTACCTATTTGATCCTCTGTTGCCTTCACTATTTCATCCCTCAAAGCTACCCATTCTTCTTCTACTGTATTTCTTTCCCCCATTCCTGTCAATTGTTCCCTTATGCTCTCCCTGAAACTCTGTACAACATCTGGTTCTTTCAGTTTATCCAGGTCTCATCTCCTTAAATTCCCACCTTTTTGCAGTTTCTTCCGTTTTAATCTACAGTTCATAACCAATAGATTGTGGTCAGAGTCCACATCTGCCCCTGGAAATGTCTTACAATTTAAAACCTGGTTCCTAAATCTCTGTCTTACCATTATATAATCCATCTGATACCTTCTAGTATCTCCAGGATTCTTCCATGTATACAACCTTCTTTTATGATTCTTGAACCAAGTGTTAGCTATGATTAAGTTATGCTCTGCGCAAAATTCTACCAGGTGGCTTCCTCTTTCATTTCATAGCCCCAATCCATATTCACCTACTATGTTTCCTTCTCTTCCTTTTCCTACTCTTGGATTACAGTCACCCATGACTATTAAATTTTTGTCCCCCTTCACTACCTGAATAATTTCTTTTATCTCATCATACATTTCATCAATTTCTTCGTCATCTGCAGAGCTAGTTGGCATATAAACTTGTACTATTGTAGTAGGCGTGGGCTTTGTGTCTATCTTGGCTACCATAATGCGTTCACTATGCTGTTTGTAGTAGCTTACCCACATTCCTATTTTTTTTATTCATTATTAAACCTATACCTGAGTTACCCCTATTTGATTTTCTGTTTATAACCCTTTAGTCACTTGACCAGAAGTCTTATGCCTCCTGCCACTGAACTTCACTAATTCCCACTATATCTAACTTTAACCTATCCACTTCCCTTTTTAAATTTTCTAACCTATTTGCCCGACTAAGGGATCTGACGTTTCACACTCCAATCCGTAGAATGCCAGTTTTCTTTCTCCTGATAATGACATCCTCCTGAATAGTCCCTGCACATAGATCCAAATGGGGGGACTATTTTACCTCTGGAATATTTTACCCAAGAGGATGCCATCATCATCTAACCATACAGCAAAGCTGCATGCCCTCGGGAAAAATTATGGCTGTAGTTTCCCCTTGCTTTCAGCCATTCCCAGTACCAGCACAGCAAGGCCCTTTTGGTTAGTGTTACAAGGCGAGACCAGTCAATCATCCACACTATTACCCCTGCAACTACTGAAAAGGCTGCTGCCCTTCTTCAGGAACCACACGTTTGTCTGGCCTCTCAACAGATACCCTTCCGTTGTGGTTGCGCCTATGGTACGGCTATCTGTATCGCCTGAGGCATGCAAGCCTCCCCACCATTGGCAAGGTCCATGGTCCATGTGGAGGGGGGGGGGGGGGTGTTTCTATGACATATAACATATAGGCTTCAGCGGAATAACTGACTAATATTAATGTTCTGCTACATATGAACATTAATATTAGTGAGTTATTCCCCTGAAGCCTATAATGACCTAGGGAACAGTTGCAAAAGGTTATACCACTAGAATATTAGTGTTACATGCCCATCTCTGCCCATTCAATTAGCAAGACATAATAGTACACAGACCAGTAAGCTGCAAAGCAACAGTGATATGCACATAGATGGGAAAATACTGGTTGTTGTGTTGAGGATGTGACCAGCTTGCCTCAAATGATAAATACAGATTATTTACTGCTACGATACAAACATGGAGGATTTGTGGACAACAGGAGATTGCAAAAAACAAGAAGTGCAAAATAGAATGGAACCTTTGCTAGACTGCTGTCAGTAACTATGCAGTAGGTTGACATGTTGTAGACAAACACAGTCGTACAAGGAAGAATAACAGCTGTGTCTGATGAGGTGTTGCAAACAAACCATATTCATAGACTCCAACACCAAAGAAGATAAATAAGCATCATGATGACTTGCAAGTGCTGTTGATTATGACAATTTTGAATCACATTCAATTTCATTTAATTACGCAAAATTCAATAATTTATCGTAGTTAGAAGACACAAGTTACATCATTTCCTTTTATTCTTTTATTTCTTGTTTTTTTTTTTCATTTTATGGCACTTTGATGTATATGTGTCAGTTAGGTACCACAATGGGTAACAACAATCAAACTAGCATAACAGAAAAAATGCATTAAAGATACACCAAACTGGTAAGGTAGTTACGCTAACTTTTCTTCTGGGTACAGAAACGAGATTAATTTTCACAAGTACCTGTGGAAAAGAGATTTTGAAGCAGTCAGTCATATGGCAAAGAACTCATGCCAAAGAAGGCATCCATGGAGTGTGCAAGGAAGGGTGTAACAGAAGGGAGAGGACAATAAAAGTAGGCAATAGATAAAAATAAATAATGAAAGTAAGTATTAGAGACACTTACAAGACAGGTTACATAGGTGAAGACTATGGCAAAGAACTCATGCCAAAGAAGGCATCCATGGAGTGTGCAAGGAAGGGTGTAACAGAAGGGAGAGGACAATAAAAGTAGGCAATAGATAAAAATAAATAATGAAAGTAAGTATTAGAGACACTTACAAGACAGGTTACATAGGTGAAGACTTCTTTTTATGACCTGAAAGAAAGATGTACAACACTACCAATTTCAGGTCATAAAAAATCTGTTTCTAGTTTTTTGTATTTGATCTAGTATTGGAGACAGACAATAATTTAATACTTAAGAAAGTGACATTTAACAGCATTCTTTGAAACTGTTATGAAGTGTATGAATGTTATTTTTTACGATGAAAATATAATTCATACAAACTGCATTTAACTTAAGAACATAAACATAAATGAATAAGAAGAACGCATCAAACACAGGTGTGGGCTCATACAGATGAGAGCACTCTCTCTCTGCTTCTGCACTGTAATACTCTTCTACGGCATCTAGAAGCACTGTCAAGTTCCACCGATCTGGAGAAAATTCATTTTGAGTGACATGTTGTAGCCTAAGTGATGATAGTTGTCCAGCAGGTTGTTCACCAGCTCAGCATAATTTGCAGCCCTTCTGTTTCTCAAGAACTTGCGAATAAAGTTTTTGAACACTTGCCTGGGAGGACTAGTCAGATTTTTGGTCCACAATAATCTTAAGAATTTCAGGACCAATGAAGATTCTTTTCTTCAGTTTTGCCTCATTCAGCTGTGGAAATTTTTATCTTAGGTACTTGAAAACATCTTCATCCTTCTTCATTCCATTTACAAAGTTCTTCACGAGGCAGAGTTTGTATGTCATCTCCAAAATAGTATGCATAAAAGACATTCAAAAAGAAACATCACTGATATTATACAATGAAAGCTGCTATAGGGTTTGTAGTACCATTGCCTATGAAGAAAAGTGTGGTCCCTATAAGAGTGATGAGACCGCAAACTTGCTATTGGAAGGACATTAGCACACACCCATGTGATTTCAGAGCAAGCATGTGCATGCATTGACCATCCACTACACTCAGTAATGCTGAAAACAAATACAGAAACTTCAAAAGGAGAACAAATAGGTGTGTTACATTTTCTTTACAGCAGAAGGAGTGTGGGGGAATGGAAATTTAATTAATAGTGGCACAAGTGTGTGGAGAGCACTGTATGTCTATTGCAGCTCCAATGTTCAATCTGGCCTCTGGGGCAGTGGCTGCTATCAGAATTCACTGCTCTTCAATAATGAGGTCATCTACCTGCTGAACAGTGATATTGGTAATGCAGTGTGCCATTTCAGATTGTGCATCGTCGGCTCATGACACCCATACTCCTTTGAATCACTATGGCCCCACCTTGATCCTCACAACATATACAGTGCTCTCCAGAATACATAAGTCAATCTATAATGAATTTTCAGTTCCACACAGTCCTTCCTCTGTAAGGAAATACACTACACCCATTTTATCTTCTTTTGAAGCCGCCTTTTCTCTTTTTTCATCATGACTGAATGCAGTGAACAATCAAAGCATGCACTTGCTTGATCCCTCATTACATTATCGTGTGCCAATGTCCATCTAGTAATGAATTTGAGGCCCCAGCATTCTTAAAGGGACCACCATCACCATTATCTAGCAATTGCATTACAGTCCCTTTAGTGGTTTTCATTTCCTAATGCTCCTTACAATTCTTAAGAAAACTGCTGCTAATTACCATATTTCTTGTGTTGAAAGAGTGATTTGTGATGTTACCAGTTCAGCTTTTCTACTGTGAACACCTATAAATGTGCAAAAGTACACTTACTTTATTGGTTCTTTGTTGTCCATAATATTAATTTTCTCATGCTTATGATTTGCATGGAACTGTATGGAACTAGTTTACTTAGGCTTATCAAGAGTGTGTAACAATGAACCAGATCATAACTCCTTTGCATGTGTCAGTTAAGTCTGATTCTAAATCATTGGTAGACACACTATCTACCATTCATTTTTTGTTCTTATTGGCAAAGTTAGGTCATTGTACTGCATGAATCATCTGCATTCCAGCATATTTTCCGAGACAGCATAAATAAAATTCTCAGCATATGGCTCAGCCCTTCTGTGTCTTTTGCATTTATTCACATGCTGTGTCCTGTAAATACCATCACAAACGAGAGCGTTATGGTTCAATTTAAGTACTAATATGCAAAAGCACTCACTACATGTAAAATATATTGTCAACAAATTATGACTAGCGCTAATCTACTCTCATAATTATTGAAGTCACTTATAGATCACTTCACACATCTATAGATATACATATTAGAAGAAAAGCTGATGCTTAGAAGTATTAGACATAAACAGAATGTGAGAGATGGAGGGGGATTGAAGCATAGTTGACAGGTTGTTGAATTTTGGCTAATAAGAAAGGTTGAAATGAAATACCTGAAGGAAGCCTGAAGTGAATGGGTAGTGAAGGAGGGAAGCATTTACTGATTGCTGTTTTGATAAAGACTGCAGAGATATAGTTGAAAACAAATATTAGTGAGGAGTAAGCGACCTTAAAACAGTAACAGTGGATGTAAGTTCAGAGGGTACAAATTTTCTGAAAGTGAGGCTAGCAAAGCAAATGCAGAAATGCTGAACTCTATTTTCACATGTTCCTTTACTAGGGATGATATAGAAGTATTGCACCAGTTTATTTCTTGCATCACTGTAAAGATGAGTGATGTAGGTATTAGTGTCAGTGGCACTGAGAAACAGTTAAAATTGCTAAAACTAAACAAGGCTTCAGGGGCTGATAAAATTCCTGTTAGATTCTGAAAAGAATTTGCACCTGAATTAGCTCCCATTTTAATCACAGTATACTGTAGATCCCTTGAACAGAAAAATTTCCCAGTGATTGGAGAAAAGTACAGTCTACAAGAAGGGCAGCTGAAGTGATCCAGAAAGCTGTTGTCCAATCTGTCTGATATCATCTGTTGTAAAACTTTAGAACATGATGAGATATCTGCACAGAATGTGACCTCTACCATGCCAATCTGTATGGATTCTTAAGACATTGGTCATGTGACATCCAATGTGCCTTTTTCTCACACTATGTCCTGAAAGCCATAGATCAAGGTAATAAGGTGGATGTATTATTTCTTGAATTCCAAAAAGTGTTGTAATTGGTACCAATCCAATGTTTATCAACAAATGTATGGCTATATGAAGTGTTGATCATATTTGTGACTGGACTGATGATTTTTTGGTAGGGAAGTTCCAGCATGTTAGCTTAGCTGGAGAGTTTTCTGCAGAAATATGAGGCATGCCCCAAAGAAGTGTGTTGTGACCATTCTGTGGATATTGTATATCACTGAGCGTAGCAGACAATTTTAATTGTGAACTCATTCTTTTTCAGCTGATTCAGTTATCATTCATGAAGTATTGCCAGAAATAATCTATACAAATTCCTAGGCAAATGTCAATAAGATTTCAGACTGTTGGAAATATTGGCAACTTACTTTAAATGTTCTGAAATATAAAATTTTGCACTTCACAAAATGCAGAGAAATAGTATCTAATGATTAAAATATCAGTGAGTCATAATTGGAGTCAGTCAAGTGAAACAAATATCTCAGTTTAGCAGTTTTGTAAGGATGTAAAATGGAATGATCACATCACTCGGTGATGCGTAAAGCAAATGACAGACTTTGCTTTATTGGCAGGCTAGTGGGTAAACTCAGTCAGTGTACCAAAGAAACTTCTTAAAACTTGTTAATGCATCCTGTCGTAAAATTTTACTCAAGTGTGTGGGCATGAACGTCACAGGTTTGTTCAGCTCACAGGTGAGTATCATGGAAATGTCAAAAGGGAAATGGATCATGTTTGAAAATGTATGCCATTTATCCTGTGAATGCCTTCGAAGAATTTAGGGATGTTCTTCATCCCCCTACATATTTCTTCTGTAGTGAGTGTGAAGGTAAAATTATATTAACTCTTCCCACACTCCATCTCCAACTGTTAACACCAACATGGTACAATCCTAAGCATCTGCTTCCATGCACTTCACAATGATCTGCAGAGTACGTGCATGGATGTAGATGTAAAGTATCACAAACAAAATATGAGCAAAATACAGAAGAATTTAGCTGTGATGTTGGCTCACTGGATCCACAAATAAAAAGATATCAACACTGTTTTCATAAATGAAACAGATATTATGCAAGTGTGAAGATAAGCATGTACCACAGAACTCATCATGAAATTCTATCACATTAGAGCAGCAAGAATAATAAAAAGAAGAGCTAGAATATAGACAAATAGGTTCATGAGAGGAAGGCCCAGCTGAAGAAGTCTGATAACGGTAAGAAAGAATCAAAAAGTGTTTCCTAAGAATGGTGGTAATGGTGGGAAGGGTTACAAAGACAGTTACTGGATCCTATTCAGATATATGCAAGAAGTCAGAAACTAACTCAAAGGACAATAGCAGCTATTAAACCAGACATAAATGTGGTAAATAAGTTCATATACTATAAAAGGGAACTGTACTGTGTCATAAATCACTGGTTGCAAGAGAGGAGACAGGAGTGGACCATGTAAGATATCCTGTCTAATCATTCCATAACAAAGTCAGGTCACTCCAAATTAATGACATGCTACTGCTTTGGACATAATACATAGCTTATTTACAAGTTTTTAATTTAGAGGTAAAGGAGACCACTCATTGAATAGTGGAAGCTCTGAGTTGTCAACAGGCACACACAAAAGACAAAGAAGACTTGCCAGCTTGGACTGCAGTTCAGCAGATAGACTGGTAGTGTGGGGGTTGTGTTGATCATGGTGGGTAGAGGAAGAGCAAGATGGGAGGCACAAAGATGGTTTGGTGTGAGTAGATATCGGCTCAGGTAGAATGATAGGGAAGAAGAAGGGGAACCGTTGGGTGGAGTGTGTTGGAACAGTGGATTAATGGAGATTGAGTCCAGGAGAGTTATGTGAGTGAAGTATGTGCCGTATTCACATTTCTCGTGCGCCACTCCCCATTGGCTCTAGCACCCATGCATCAACAGGGTGTATACGCGGACAAGGAAAAAAAATTCCCGGATTTCCCGGTTAAAAATACATTTTCTCCCGGGTGAAAATACACTTTTTCTGTGTTAAGTGACAGTACACTCTTCCTCGGTACTGTAAAACTCATCAATCCTTTGAATGTTTATGGTTTTATATACCGATGTAGAGTTTCCCAGCACTTTAGAAGATGAAACTCAGGGGGAAAAACACATTTTGAAAGACCTTTGATGTGCTGCAGCATGTACGCTGTATATTTTCGTATTACAAAGGTATAAATCTGAATTCCAACAAACACCACATGTCACTTTCCGAAGCATTGAAATTGAGATTGCAATGTGCTTTTGTAAGCCAGTCATAGCTCATGTCACCTGATCTCGCCAGCTGATGACAGCATAAGACACGTGATGACAGCATAAGACACGTGATGCAGTCAGTCAATAGCAATATCAGTCTTAAGTAGCGCAACATACAAATAAGGAAAGTTGATGGTTTAAATTAATGTACATAGCATTCACATAAGACGATTAATAAGCTGGAAGAGAAGCTAAGTTTCCACATATAATGTTGATCTTTTTTGCGCATATTACACTTTAAGATACATCACACAAATGTGCCAGCAAATTTTTAATAACGATGAAATGTCTGATCTTATGGACTCAAAATTCTTCTAAATGGATGTTCTCAAAGAGTTTATTTTTAAATGAGAGTTAAACGCTTTGTGATTTAAGAAATTCATCATACATTCTCGCACATAGTTCATCTTGTGTAAACGGAAATTTACTTTGAATGTAACGCTTTTCAAACCACCAATCGCAACATTTTCCCGTGACCTGTTAGAAATATGTTCATTTCAGCAGTTGCCAGAGAGCGCCAGATAATGGGCATCACCGCGCTTGCGCAAATACGATGATGCCGGCCGTTGTGGCTGAGCAGTTCTAGGCGCTTCATTCCGGAACTGCGCTGCTGCTACGGTCGCAGGTTCGAACCCTGCCTCGGGCATGGATGTGTGTGATGTCCTTAGGTTAGTTAGGTTTAAGAGGTTCCAAGACTAGGGGACTGATGTCCTCAGATGTTAAGTCCCATAGTGCTTAGAGCCATTAGAACTACAATGATGCCGGAAACCCGATGTTCCTACATGTAAAACATTAAAAGATATTATATCAGGACATAAAAGAAATAAGGCATTAGAGGATCCTTCTAGAGCATCAGAGTTTCATGAGCCATACTAAAATGCATAATTCAGCTTAAAGTGCACATTTGTATGTCCGGATTCGGATGCAAATTTTCTTGGAGTACCAGTACAGTATTATCTCATGTTTGGTTCTTCATTATGGCATAATGCCTTACATACTCTTGAAATGCAGAAAACCGTCAAAACTAGTCAACAGTGTGAAATTAAACACTTTGTTTCAAATAAATTGACTGCCTCAGCGGAAAAGATTTAATAAAAGCCAAATCTCTTTAGCAAACCAACAAATATAACTTCATTGTTCTGCAAGGCAATTAATGCTTGATTGTCAGAAACGTGGACATAAAATCTGAAACTAGTTACATATTTTAGCCTTCTATAATTATGCGAACGCATTTTTATTCATTTGCTAGCTGCCGCCCACAAAAATCCGTTTTGTTTTCATTTAACGTAAGAGCAATTAACAAGGAGGAAACAACAAAACCACTGAACGTAAACACGGGTCACGTGGAGACGACCCACTTCCCCACCACAATTCACTCTGCCCTGTGCATCAGCCCCGGATCTACGATATTTCCGAACCGGAGTGGCCGAGCGGTTAAGGGGGCTACAGTCTGGAACCGCACGACCGCTACGGTCACAGGTTTGAATCCTGCCTCGGGCATGGATGTGTGTGATGTCCTTAGGTTAGTTAGGTTTAAGTAGTTCTGAGTTCTAGGGGACTTATGACCACAGCAGTTGAGTCCCATAGTGCTCAGAGCCATTTGAACCACACTACTGTAACCAGAAGCAACTGTGCATTCCCAAAAGCCCCCCTGCAACTACTCAAACGAATCTAATTTAAACAGTTGCCATGTCACGCTCATCGGGGCAATTTGTTGTTATGAAGCACTGTGTAGCCTTTCTAAATCCTTTAACACACTTTGCTGTTTGCAGACGCCGTCTGAGCACTGTGGTTTAGTGTTGTATATGGCGCATTTCCTCTGCAACTTAAGTTTCATTTCCGTTTTCTTTTTTTCTCTTGTTCATGTTTTGTTTCTGCAGAATTATTCTGCAGTTGCAGAATACAGTAATATCCTTTGTT
This sequence comes from Schistocerca cancellata, assembly GCF_023864275.1. Taxonomy (NCBI): domain Eukaryota; kingdom Metazoa; phylum Arthropoda; class Insecta; order Orthoptera; family Acrididae; genus Schistocerca; species Schistocerca cancellata. The sequence goes on from NC_064631.1 coordinate 53,857,376, forward strand.
AGAGTAGAGTATTGGTTCGTACCAGCCAAAATCACAAAAATTTAACTGAAAACTACAACAATGAAAGATTCCTGGAATTCTAAACAATCCCGGGTTTTCCCGGTTTTCTCCCAGATGAAAAAATTCCCAGGTTTTTCCCAGATCTCCCGGTTGTCCCGGAAAGTATACACTTTGATCAAGTGCCTAGCTCATGCACCTGCTTTCCCTCCCACCTGCATTTCCAGCCAGCAAACTGGTTGCCTCTCTTTGAGCCACTTGCAACTCATCCCCAGCCCTTCTTCCTACCACCCACCTCTTCTCTTTCTACTCATCCCAGGTGACACAACCTCCACTCCACATTAGATTATTTTATTATTGTTGTACAAATAACTGTTTTAATTTTTCTTATGACATTTTTTATCTGAAGTTATTTATTGAAAATGGTTGTAATCAAGTTGACAGTCTCATCTGCTCACTGCTAAAAGAAAACGTCCTGAGATCTACCCATTTTGGGTACAACAGCATCTAATTTGCCTTATGTTGCTGGATTATCTAGAAATAAAACTCTGACAGTGCTTTTAAAGTCACTCCCACATTTATTGCATCAAACTTGTGCACAGAGGTAATCAAACTGTGTCTGAACTGTCAGTACTGGTTTTGGTCTGCAACGTACCCTTTTGGCAGGTACAGTGTACTGGTTTGCAGTGTACTCTGGTGGGTGCACTTCTCTAGTTTGCAATATACTTCCTGGCAGGGACACTGTACTGATCTACATCTACATTTAAACTCCGCAAGTCACCCAACGGTGCGTGGCGGAGGGCACTTTATGTGCCACTGTCATTACCTCCCTTTCCTGTTGCAGTCACGTACGGTTTGCGGGAAGAACGACTGCCGGAAAGCCTCCATGCACGCTCAAATCTCTATAATTTTACATTCATGATCTCCTCGGGAGGTATAAGTAGGGCGAAGCAATATATGCAGTACCGCATCCAGAAGCGCACACTCTCGAAAACTGGACAGCAAACTACACCACAATGCAGAGTGCCTCTCTTGCAGAGTCTGCCACTTGGGTTTGCTAAACATCTCCATAACGCTATCACGTTTACCAAATAACCCTGTGACGAAACGCGCCCCTCTTCTTTGGATCTTCTCTACCTCCTCTGTCAACCCGACCTGGTATGGATCCCACGCTGATGAGCAATACTCAAGTATAGGTCAAATGAGCGTTTCGTAAGCCACCTCCTTTGTTGATGGACTATATTTTCTAAGAACTGTCCCAATGAATCTCAACCTCGCACCCGTCTTACCAACAATTAATTTTATATGATCATTCCACTTAAAAATCGTTCCGTGCGCATACTCTTAGATATTTTACAGAAGTAACTGCTACCAGTGTTTGTTCCGCTATCATATAATCATACAATAAAGGATCCTTCTTTCTATATATTCGCAATACATTACATTTGTCTATGTTAAGGGTCAGTTGCCACTCCCTGCACCAAGTGCCTATCTGCTGCAGATCCTGCATTTTGCCGCAATTTTCTAATGCTGCAACTATTCTGTATACTACAGCATCATCCGAGAAAAGCCGCATGGAACTTCCGACACTATTTACTAGGTCATTCATATATATTGTGAAAAGCAAAGGTCCCATAACACTCCCCTGTGGCAGCCAGAGGTCACTCTAACGTCTGTAGACGTCTCCCCATTGAGAACGACATGCTGTGTTCTGTTTGCTAAAAACTCTTCAATTCAGTCACACAACTGGTCTGATATTCCATAGGCTCTTACTTTGTTTATCAGGCGACAGTGCGGAACTGTATCGAACGCCTTCCGGAAGTCAAAGAAAATGGCATCTACCTGGGAGCCTGTATCTAATATTTTCTGGGTCTCATGAACAAATAAAGCGAGTTGGGTCTGACACGGTCACTGTTTCCGGAATCCATGTTGATTCCTACAGAGTAGATTCTGGGTTTCCAGAAATGACATGACACGTGAGCAAAAAACATATTCTAAAATTCTACAACAGATCAATGTCGAGTCTCGGTCGGGCACACAGTTTTAATCTGCCAGGAAGTTTCATATCAGCGCACACTCCGCTGCAGAGTGAAATTCTCATTCTGGTATATAGGCCTATAGTTTTGCGCATCTGGAAACTGAGACTATTTGTGCTCTTTTCCAATCATTTGGAACCTTCCATTCCTCTAGAGACTTGCGGTTCATGGCTGTTGGAAGGGGAGCAAGTTCTTTCGTGTACTCTGTGTAGAATTGAATTGGTATACCATCAGGTCTAGTGGACTTTCCTCTGTTGAGTGATTTCAGTTGGTTTTCTGTTCCTTGGACACTTATTTCAATGTCAGCCTTTTTTTCGTTCATGCGAGGATTTAGAGAAGGAACTGCAGTGCGGTCTTCCTCTGTGAAACAGCTTTGGAAAAAGGTGTTTAGTATTTTGGCTTTACGCGTGTCATCCTCTGTTTCAATGCCATCATCAGGTGGCAGGTGCAGCCATTGAGCCATGTAAACCAGTACATACATTGTTGACAGTAACATTTTAATTGTTTTACAGAGACAAACAGTAATTCCAAAATCATCATAATGCACTATTGCACAATGAGAAAACGTAATTACAATGTCCATAGCAAAAGATAATAATTTTACATTTCTTCAAATCATAATTTACATACTAAATGTCTTTAACAATCAATTTTACAGAATGTTTATTTTAAATGTAATTAAATCTTCCTTTCAGTTGCCTACAATTGTACTGTTTTCTTATGAATTTTCGTATCATTTGTATAAATTGCTCCACTTCAGATTATACTGGAGATGATTTCACTTTATACTGAAGGTGATTTCAGCTTATACTGAAGTTGATAAATTAGAACTACTGACGGCCTTGGGAGAACCAGGCCTGCAAAAACTCTACGATCTGTTGAGCAAGATGTATGAAACAGGCGAAATACCCTCAGACTCCAAGAAGAATATAATAATTCCAATTCCAAAGAAAGCAGGTGTTGACAGATGTGAAAATTACCGAACTATCAGTGTAATAAGTCACTGCTGCAAAATAGTAACGCGAAGTCTTTACAGAGGAATGGAAAAACTGGTAGAAGCCGACCTCGGGGAAGATCAGTTTGGATTCCGTAGAAATATGGGAACACGTGAGGCAATACGACCCTACGACTTATTTTATAAGCTAGATTAAGAAAAGGCAAACCTACGTTTCTAGCATTTGTGGACTCAGAGAAAGCTTTTGACAATGTTGACTGGAATACTCTCTTTCAAATTCTAAAGGTGGGAGGGGTAAAATACAGGGAGCGAAAGACTATTTACAATTTGTACAGAAACCAGATGGCAGTTATAAGAGTCGAGGGGCATGAAAGGGAGGCAGTGGTTGGGAAGGGGGTGAGACAGGGTTGTAGCCTCTCCCCGATGTTATTCAATCTGTATATTGAGCAAGCAGTAAAGGAATCAAAAGAAAAATTCGGAGTAGGTGTTAAAATCCATGGAGAAGAAATAAAAGCTTTGAGGTTTGCTGATGACATTGTAATTCTATGAGAGACAGCAAAGGACTTGGAAGAGCAGTTGAACGGAATGGACAGTGTCTTGAAAGGAGGATATAAGATGAACATCAACAAAAGCAAAATGAGGATAATGGAATGTAGTCGGGTGATGCTGAGGGAATTAGATTAGGAAATGAGATGATTAAAGTAGTAAAGGAGTTTTGCTGTTTGGGGAGCAAAATAACTGATGATGGTCGAAGTAGAGAGGATATAAAATGTACACTGGCAATGGCAAGGAAAGCGTTTCTGAAGAAGAGAAATTTGTTAACATCGAGTATAGATTTAAGTGTCAGGAAGTCGTTTCTGAAAGTATTTGTATGGAGTGTAGCCATGTATGGAAGTGAAACATGGACGATAAATAGTTTGGACAAGAAGAGAATAGAAGCATTCGAAATGTGGTGCTACAGAAGAATGCTGAAGATCAGATGGATAGATCACATAACTAATGATGAAATATTGAATAGAATTGGGGAGAAGAGGAGCATGTGGCATAACTTGACAAAAAGAAGGGACTGGTTAGTAGGACATGTTATGAGGCATCAAGGGATCACAAATTTAGCATTGGAGGGCAGTGTGGAGGGTAAAAATCGTAGAGGGAGACCAAGAGATGAATACGCTAAGCAGATTCAGAAGGATGTGGGTTGCAGTAAGTACTGGGAGATGAAGAAGCTTGCACAGGATAGGGTAGCTGCATCAAACCAGTCTCAGGACTGAAGACCACAACAACAACAACAATGATAAATGTATTAATTTATTAGTATTACTAGTGGTAGTCATAGTAGCCATAGTAGTAGTGTATTATGCATCCAGAGACAATTTAAATTGCATGGATTTCATCAGAAAATTCTTAGCCTAATAAAATAACTGGTATACAGTACTCTATACAAACAAGTGTGCATTGTACCCTACACAATACCATACTGAAAATTGCCTCATACAGTTTTGGTTGGTTACATAAATGTATGAGGAAGACATTTTATCTGGAATACATAGCTGATGTTTACATACAAATAAATTAATAAATGTTGAAGCTAATTTAATGTCATTAAACTCTGAAAAAACCCACTACATGGAGTTCAGAACCTGTAAGAGATTTCCTTCCAGCATGTGTATAACATATGACGTCAAAGAGGTTGACATGGTTACATTTCTGGTTGCTGAGGCACCTAAAGGAGTTTGTATTTGCAGTGAGAATGATGCCCTATACAGGAGATATAAAAACAATGTGTATACATTTCTTACTTTCATTCTGTTGTGTCATACAGGATCATATTCTGGGGTAACTCATCAAATCGAGCAAAACTTTTTGGTGTGCAAAAGCATGTGATAAGAGTCATTTGTGGGGTAAATTGAGCACCCATGTAGAAACCTGTTCAAGGAACTACATGTTCTAACCACTACTTCTCAATATATTTATTCTGTAATGAAATTTATTGCAAGTAATACGTCTCTATTTCTAACAAATAGCTCCATATATAGTATCAATACTAAGAATAAGAGCAATCTACATAAAGACCTAAAATTACTTACCTCGGTTCAAAAAGAGGTCCAATATTCAGGCACACACATCTTCAATAAATTGCCAGCAACCATTAAAAACTTGGTTTCAGATAAAGCACAGTTTAAACAGAGTTTGAAAGACTTTTTGATAGGCAACTCCACCTATTCTGTAGATGAATACCTTAACAGAGACAGTTATACCATCTCAAGTAAAAATGTCTGTTAGATTTCAGTTTTGACAATGCTTGGTCACAACAGTCAAGATTAGGTATTTTATGTGTGATACATTTATTAAAATTGCATAACTATGTTTCATTCTGACAATGTATTAATTCAGTAAATATTAGCAGTTCCAGTTTATTGTAATGAATTCTCTAATTTGGCAATTTCCTGAAAAATTATCAGGGTAGTGAGTATTATATTCAAATATTTAATGTTTTTATGTTATACTTTATGACTTATTCCACACCCATGAGAATCATCTTGTTTTTGGGCCTATGGAATGAAAACTGAATCTAATTTAATCTAAGAGTTCTAACATTTCTGTTCAAAATATTCTTTCACATCAAAGCAAGGATTGTATTAAAAATACTGTTGACATGTAACACAAGAATGTAATTATTTGCTACAAGGTTACTACAGGTATTCATTTATACCATAATAGCAGTCATTAGAAATTTGAATATGGTAGCACTTCTTTAAATGAAGACAGTGTTTTTCTTTTATCTGTGTCCAAAGGTAGTTGTAAAATCTGGTACCCTGATTTTTTTTTGTGTGCTAAAGGCTTTTTTACTTTTTTTATGTGGATGTCACTGCTGATTTGTGTATTGTAAGAATAAAGATCTGGGTTAGTTTTGAAGCTGTCAATGCATCTTTTTATATCAATTACACTTTTTCGTACATAGGGGCATAGAGCAGAATATTTAGCTGTTGAAATAACTGCTTGAAGGATGTTAGGCTCGGTAATTACCGTTACAGCTCATTTTTACAGAGTGAAGATACTTTTCAGGCTTGCCTTATTATTACCCCAGAAGGTGAGGCCATGGGTAAGAACTGAATGGATGTTAACAAAGTAGACCATTCTACTACACTGGCTACTATACACTATCCTAATTACATGTAATGCAAACCAATCAGAGCTTAACTTGTTTGTTAGGTTGAGGACATGGGCTTTCCAGTCTACATTTCAGTCAATATACACACATAATGACATTGCGACAGCCACTCTCTCCATTTGTTTATTCTGAATTCTGAGATTCAGGTTGCTATGTGGCTTTATTAATGTAATTAATTAATTTATTAATGTAATCAATATAAATTTTGACCAACAAAAATGCAGGATGGTGGTATGCACCAGCATTTAAGAAGTTGGACTGGTTTATTTTTGGTGTTAAGCAGCATGGGGAGGTCGTGTGGAATTTGATTGTGCCATAACTGTATTTAAGAGTAGATGCACAGCACAGCCATAATACTATCTGAGTGTACCATTAGTGCTTTGAGTTTGAAAATAAATATAATATAAATATAAATTAATACAAATTTTTAAGATTAAATTGTTCATTTCAGTTTGGCAATACATGGATTATATCAGTAATTAAAACATTTGTGTCAGCAGAAAACAAGGCTACGGTATGTGAGTGTCATTGGTGTGATATCTGTTTACTTTACAAACTATTCTACAACTCATTTTATGAAGTGTAGTCATAAATTTATGGAGCAGGATTCAGAATCAGCTGGAATATGACTGGGAGCTGTGCAAGCATTGACATTTAATCAATCCTTGTTACATTAAGCCACAATTTACTATACCAGTGCATATACAAATACAGTAAACCTGTGTACTCAGCCATTTGTTATAATTAACTTCAGATAACAAACGTCATAACAAAATTTAAAACAATTATTTGCCCACAATTAATAGAATAATCTGATCACCAAGTAGGCAACAATAATGGGATTATACTAAGATACAAGTTACATTATATAGGTTAAACAATATTGCCTTTGCCCACAAATGACTTTAGAAGAGGTCACCAAAATAAAATAGCAATAAGCAGAGACAACACAGTTTACACAATCTACTTTAGAATCTACAAGGAATATCCATGAAGAAGCAAATGGTACAATGACTCATCACTAATACACATTAATTTCACGATGGCCTCACTTTATTTTCAAACTCAAAACACTAATGGTACACTCAGATAGTATCATGGCCATGCTGTGCAACTACTCTTAAATATAGTTATGGCACAATCAAACTCCTCATGACCTCCCCACGCTCCATAACAGCAACAAATAAAACCAGTCCATCTTCTTCAATGCAGGTACACACCATCATCCTCTATTTTTGTTGGTCAAAACTGACTACTACCAATGCCTACCAACTATGGTTATAGCACACACAAAGCATGCCACTTTTTGTGCTGCACTGTAACAAAACACTCCACCATTATTTCTCCATCTCTGTGAGCTGTGTCTTCTTCTGGATGCTAGAAGGACAACACCATCTGCTACCACAGCTCGACAGTGTCTGTGTTACAGCTATCCCATACCCCACGATGACCTCACTGTCTGCTGCTGTTGCTTATGCTGCTTTTGACTCCATGGTGCTCTCCTTCTCCAGGGTTTGTTTTCCCTGCTGGCTGTCAATGAACTTTTACAGATTTTTACATATGACTCCATCCCAGGGTAATTCCTTGGGCCAGCCTCACCTAAGAAATCAAAACAAGTCCAGCTCACATGTCATACCAGGCTCCAGCACCATCTTACAACTCGTCCACCATTGCTCAAAGTGGCTTTGGGCCCTGACTCATGTTGATGTGGCTGCTTCTGCTTCATGGGTCCAACCTCACTCTGACCTGACACATCCTGGACAAGCTCACTGATTTCAAACAACCTTGGTTGTCATGCCAATGCCTGGCCCCTGGAAACAAACTGCAGTACTTTCACCCACTTGTACACTGTGGGCCCAGTGCTGGCTTTCAGATAATGTGCCAGATTCAGCTCTGTACTTCCAGCTTCCAACTGCAGCTGTCAACCACTCTGTTGTATTTCCCTGACAAGGTTCTGCGTGGCACTGCCTCTGTCCTCCTGCCACTGCACTTACCTCTGAGAGACTTGGGTGCCTGACTCAGAGGGTTGCTTTGACAGATATGACAAAAGCAGCCACCTGGGGCAGGAAGCTGAGATTGATGCCTGGGGCACCAAAATGCAGAATTTGTGTAAAGAGCATATTGTAATTATTATTGAAAACTGAATGGGTGGAAGCATATGATGACAGAATCCATAAAAAGTAGATCTGCAAATGAAGTGTTTGTGAGATAATTGCGAATGTTTGTTGACAAAACATTACTGACCCTGGAATCAAATATTGTCCTAGCTACCATAAATGTTTCAGGATAAAATTCAGTCAGTAGTTGCATAGATATTTTTATTTCACTTTATTTTGTTTTGACAGCTTAATTTGTCATCTTTAGAAGCCTACATGATTAGGGATATTATACATTTTTAGACATTGGCTGTACATTTATGTAAAGTACAAGAAGTGTATTTCAGGAACTTACTTAGTATTGGTTTCAGTGTCAGTGTCAATGTCTTCTTACAGATGCACAATGCCACAATATGTCCAAAAATGTACACACTGTATGTGATTATTGTAAACACAGACTGACAGATTGATAATTTACAGTAAATGAATTACTTCTGTGTACAAGTCAAGTTTGCTCGCAGAAAGTTTTAATACAGAATAGGAATGGGCTGATTTTGACATATATAAGAGATAATCAAAATAGTGTCTATTTTTCAGTGCAAGCTGATCATTCAACAAATCTCTGGAATTTTGGTGGGACTGTTCACATATTTCAGTTTCTTCTAAAAGCTTCATTTTATAGCCCTTGTCAACTATACACAAAATCACCATGATGAAGGCTTCGCTATGGGGAACAGCCTTGCTTGGTTTCTAGCTGACATCTTCATTAATAATTTTGAAAAACATTTTTTAATTCACATCCCACTCCAGCCAATGGCATTTCTTTTTACAGACAATATGTTGTTGATACCACCACTATATTAAAAGGAGATGTGAATAATTTCAAATCATTCAGTGAGTCACTGAACTGCTTCCACCCTAAAATTAAATTTACATGTGAAATAGAAAATGAACATAATGAACTCAGTTTTCTGGATCTGAAACTGTGTTTAGTAGATGGTAAAATTAATTTTGACATTTACAGAAAACATACCACAACAGATGACAACATTCATGCCTCTTCTTGTCCCCTCATTAAGCAGAAATTGCCATTCTTTCCTGCTATGATCAACCACATTATTGAGCTGGTGTGTCCCTATCCCCTTTGCTGTTGCTACCAAACTTAATAAATGAAAGTATACAGTAGTCAAAAATTGATATCAAGCAAAAATAGTACAAAAAATTCATAAAAATAAACAAACAAGAATATAAATTCCTCAACACTCAATAAAAATGACCTTACTATTAAAATACTCTAAAATCCCACTTCTAGGTGACATTTCCTACTGTATAGCTAATTTGTTTAAAAAACATTATATCATTGTCTTTTATCACCAATAATGTCACTGAGTTGCTCCTTATGTATGATGAGAAACCTCCAACTGAAAAAATTCTCAAATCTGGGTGTATAAAATATATGCAAGGTATCTTCAAGTTTTTATGTAGGACTGAGGGGGGTGGGGGGCACTTCAGACCCACTTTTGTGAGCACTTACTCAACAAGGATAGTGGGACTTCATATAAGTCAGCTTCTGCAGAACATCTCAAAATCAAGAAACACCACTCTTCCTCCTCTATCCTTGCTTAGCATGGTAATTTTGCATATAGTTGACAAGGGCTACATAATAAACCTTTTACGAGAATTTGAAATGTAGAAAAGTTCCCATCTAAATTTGGAAGATTTGTTGAGTGATCAGTTTGCACTGAAAAAAATAGACATTACTCTGAGTCTATAGCTTCTATTATAAAATATGAAAATTAGCCAAATTCGTTTTATATATTAGAACTATGTGCCATATTCTTTCAAATCTATTACATATAACTTCCTTACATACATTAATTATACTCCTTTTATGCTTTTTTATATGTTCGCTGCTGATGGTGCAACAGCTTGACAAGTACAGAGACGTGATGCATTTATGTCAATTATCAATCTGTCAATCTGTGTTTACAATAATCACATACAGTACGAACATTTTCAGTCATATCATGGCATTATGGTCCTGCAAAGAAGATATTGACATCTGTTAAACCATTACAAAGTAGTGTTCTGCAATAAACTTTTTATGCTTTACATAAATGTACAGCCAAAGCCTAACTCTGAAATATATACTACAGTTTCTGAAATATAACAGCATGAATAAAACAGTATAAATGTATTTACAATGTAAATTTTTGAATTAAGTCCCCATCCTATTGTACTCAAACTTCATCCAAGGCCTACCTTCAAAAAATAAAAAAAATCTACTGCAGATCATTACTTGTTACAACTTACTACTCTCTCATACCTGTTGAAGGAGATGCTGCATGTGTCATCCTCACATATGAAGGCAATACTGACTTATCTGTGCAGGGAGTTACATATTCTTTCAAACACCTCCACATCATCTCATAAACACTGACAAGATTGAACAATTTGCCCTACATGTTCTTCAGCATCAACGACTGGATCACTGGACACTTCCTGTTTCAGATGATCCCACACAGAAAAAGGAGGCTGTGCTCAACTTACCTGGTTTGGGTTATATTGGAACATTAGGCATCTTTTGTCAGCTGTCAAATGTGTGCGCATGCCCCCTGATGTGTGCACCATGTTCCACAATATTGTGCATGGTAAGGTTGGCCATGGGTTCAGTTCAAGCCCAATTAGGTGGAAAGTTAAATGAAAATGTCACATTTCAAATGCATTTGTATTAACTATCACAACATATCATACTTAAGCCTGTGGCAGCTCATGACTACAGAGCCACACTTATCTTGCAAATGTATCATTTGCAGATCCAGATTCACTCTAACATTTTTGCCTCTGTTATCATAAACTTTCAGATGTGTCAGCTTTTTCTGTTAATTGTGATCCACCCTGTATATATAACATATTTTATTAATTAATCACTTGTAACTTGGTAAGTAATACCCTCATGTTCAGGGGAAAGAGAAAACAGAACACCTTGAATGACTGGAGATAGTACACTCATATTCACAGGATATGTACATTAGTGTGTTCTGTAGAAATGATTGGCATTTGAACCATATCAGCCTGAAGGTTTAAGGTCAACATCAATATCACAGTACAGCACCACCCATTGGTGAAATGTGCCTGCGGCTCTCATTATTGCTATAAACCCAAGGTAATGGATTAGTGTGACTTGAGCAGACATGCAGGATGCCTTGCAGACATATGCATGAACTGTACCATCAAATCAGTGAATTTGAAAGAGGATGCATTATTGGCATGAGAGACTGTGAGGCATCCTTCTGGGAAATTGCTGCTCATGTGGGACAAAGTGTTTTGGCAGTAGGCTGTAGAACACAATGAGATCGGTCAGATCGCACCATCCAGACCACCTCCTGAGAAGATTAGAACCTCATCTGAATGGCATTGCAGGACAGATCTGCATCCTTTTCAGCTCTGCCAGAACAATTGAATAGCGTAACACATTGTACTCTAGCAGGGGTAACAGTCCGTCACCTTTTATTATGACACGGGTTATGTGTGCATCGTCCACTTCTCCACCTACCTCTGACAAATGGGTGGATGCTAGAAGTCAGTGGTGAATGGAACAACGTCACTGGGGAAAGCAATGGCATCAGATAGTGATTTCAGACAGAATTGAGGTTCTGTTTGTTTGAAAATGATGGCCACATTTTGATTCGTGTCAGACAGGGGGAGTGGCATCACAGCGACTGCATTCACACAAGACACAGTGCCAGCTCAAGGCCCCGTGATGTGGGGTGGTAATGGGTACAACCGCAAATAACAGTTGGTGCATGTCCCGGGCACTGTGATCAGTATGATGTACATGAATGACATTCTGCAACCCATACCCGTACCCCTTCAGCACACCACCATAGACACCATTTATCAGCAAGGCAATGCATGACAATGTGTGGCTTCCTGAACACATGCCTTCTTGGTGTCACAGGATGTCAGCCTTTTGCCCTGGCCTGCCACATCACCAGACTTGATACCAATCGAAAATGTGTGAGAAATGATGAAGCAACAGATGCAGCACTACAACCCAATGCCGACCACGACAGATGGACCTTGGAACCAGAAGAATGCAGCATGAATGGCTATACCACAGGACGCCACTGGTCCCTTATATGCAGCAAAGCCTTCACACAAGGAATAAGTTACCAGGGCCCAAGACGGGCCCTGTGCCTACTAAGCAACAGGACACATGCTGAACCGAGGTGACTGTAACCACAATTATTTCTGGAGAACATATTAACGTACATGTCCTGTGAATATGAACATCCTATATCTAGTCTTTCAAGGTATTCTGTGTTTTCTTATCATGAGTGTACGTCTTCTGTGTCTCACAGCTTGGAGCAGCTTGAAATGACAACATTTCAGTGAAGGACATGTCAGTTTAAGTTGGTGGCCATCAGAGATCAACCCCATGTCTATCACATGAAAAATATAAACATTATCATATAGCTAAGGATGGTATTATTAGATTTGTGGTATGAGTAAGGGCTTTTGACTGGATATTATTAACCATCTGCCACTTTGACAGAAAAAGTGCTATTGTTATTCATAGAAAAAATAGATTTCATCAACGATCCACTATCACGAATAAAATGTTTGTGGACACAGAATCATGCATCCTAGCTGCCTGTGGTGCCTATCTTCTCTTCTCCCCCACTACATAACCAAAAATGACATACAAACAATCTGATAGCAACATTTTATTCTAGTCTGCAGTGCCAGTGTGTTCAGTTAGTGTCCTAGAATGCTCTTGTTCCATGCTAGCACACTGTTCAGTGTCCTCTTGTCCACCACTTCTGTGAAATTATGTCATGTATTTATTGTCTTCATAATTAAAGAATCTATCTTGTGCATATTATCATAAAAGAAAAGCTCAAGAAAGGAAGGAGTCTGAAAAACAAACTGATACTACAGAAGTTATTTTTTACATTGCCTTCTACAAGCAGTGGAAAACCTTGTAAAGATGCTATTTATTCAAACAGAAATACTGTAAGCTCCCTACAGCTGAAATTGCGCCTTCAATAGCTGACCCATTGCTGGTGGAGGTAAGATATTTCATTACTTCTTGCCAAACTTTGTTTCTTGTTTCTTACAAGTAATGAATTTTATGGAAAAAATTGTATTTTGTTAGTGTAATTATTTATGATTAAAATCAGCAGATAGGTATGTAATTGAAGAAGTAATCTGATCTTTAAAAAATGATGAATACAATAGTCTGGGGTTCATGACAATACAGCCTTCCAGACAATACAGCATCCACAAAAATGCAGCTTTTTGAATGGATTGCAAGCATGTGTGTTCCTCAGTCCTGTTAAGTACTCTATGCAAATATATCTTAAGTCTTGAAAAGCACAGATTTCCTTCTATACCATGTGCATCATTTCACATTTCATGTAATTTAGTTAGACTTCGTAATATTTATCTCAAAATGTGTACAATGTTTTCATTCTTGGATTTATTTTTCCATAACAGAACATTGCACTTCTTAAAACAACTGGCCTGTATTAACCCGGTCACATTAAATTATAAGCTGTAATCACATAGAAAAAGAAGTGTATCGCAGTGTAAAAAGTGTGTTGTTGCTCTGTATTAAGAAGACAGCATTGAGGTCTACCATAGCTAAAAATCATTTTTGCAGGTATGTAAAACAATCATCCTAGCTGATGTCTATAAAACCTGATTCCACAGCAACCAGTAGGGTACTTAAATGTGATGTCATTAGGTTAAGAGATCACAGATATGGCCTAGTGGCCGTGATCAGTAGCATAGTTTCCCTCTGATATTTTGCTTACATGTGTGGCCTGAATTGTCTAATATATTTCTCTTCACACCTTTGATAGTGGCAACATTTTCAGTAATGTTCCACTTCATATCTGTGGCAATCCTGCCTGTGAATTTCAGGGAACTGTCAGTGACAGCCTGTTTCTAATAAACAAACCTGCAGGGAAATGTGCAGAGATGACCACAAAATCTTGATTTTGTAATGTGTTCTTAATGTAACAGATGGAGTAGAAAGGGATCAGTTATGGCACTTCCGCTTATTTGCCTGTCCATGAGCAACAATATATCATTATCTGGCAGTCTCTCCAACTGACAAAAGATTTTTGCATACTCCATTCATGAATTATCCATCATATGTGACTCCCTTCCACCTCCTCTTTCTTTAAATCTTTGGGTTACAGCCAGTTATTGTAGTTCTTATAAATAACACAAAATGCTATTTTTATAAGTAACAAAATACTTTTTTGTATGGAATACTATTTTTCGTTACTGAAGAAAGTATTACAGTGTTCTACCCATCAGTTTCATATGAAAAATATGGCAGAAAGTTAGAAATATATTGATAATTTAAAAAAAAATCAATATAATGTTTTCTTTTTCAGTTGCACATAAAACTTTTGACCACAATTATCTATTTTAAACTACTTTTCACAGTGAATTTTCTGATGTTTAACTACTTAATCTTCGCATGTACCACACAATTTATACAGTGAAACAGCATTTTAGTTTCATACTTAAATGTGAAATTAAATGATATTTTCATATTTCTGTGAAACTTTTTCCAGTGGTAAGTTAAATAATTTGTAAATCATACAATAAAAAAGTTCCATTATTGAACAACAACAATCACAGAAATTTTATAATTCTTTTCATTTATTTTAATAGCTAGGTTCAGTTATTTCTGCTTTTACTAAAATCTTTTACAAATTTCAAATGGAAAATAATTGCTTCTTATTTTAATATTTAGTACTGGGATAATATTCAGACATTTATTTCTGTTAGAGAGGAATGTTTTTATACTACTTATATTAAAAGAAGAACTCATTTCCACTACCATTAAATTCAGAATTATTTTTAAAGGTCTTACCAAGAACCTAAGGTAAGGTAATGTCTGCTGGACTAAATATTTTTTCAATGTGGTAGGGGTGGAGTGGTGGGGGGATGGGGGGGGAGGGGTGGCAGCAAATGACATGTCACTTGTGTAGGAAGAATGCTCTCAAAGCAGCCCTGCTGATCCATACAGGTCCAACCAGCTGAGTGAGTGGGAAGAGAGAAGTGTCACAATATTTCATTTTTACAGCACAGATTCAGTTTAACTTATTTTTATATTTACCTCTAAATATTATTAATAATAATTAGTGTACATCAAAATGTAAAATATATAATGATATTCATGTATATGTGCAATGAAATTGAACTGGATTAGATAATAATTAGTGTACATCAAAATGTAAAATATATAATGATATTCATGTATATGTGTAATGAAATTGAACTGGATTAGATGATATTTCATCTTGCATGATCAATGGCTAATAAAGAATCTTGAATCTTGAATCTATACTACACTGATGCACTATGTACTGCAGTACCTCAGTCACAATCTGTTACATTGTACACTCCCCACAATTTAACACATAAAACCTACACAAGATATTTTGCCAGGGTACACATGCTACAGGATGAGAAGAAAGAGAAAATTTTATGTGTCAGAATTATGTTCACATAGACCAAACTGAATCAGCACAGGTCTTTATTTGTTACAGATGCCCCTGTACAGATTATTTGTTTTTAATGTTATTGAAGTTAACTTGATCCATGTTGTGTGTAATACACATAAATAAAAAAGTTTCAATTGATCTTCATCTTCTTTTTTGTCCTGCAATCATCCACCCCTATTCACTACCATTACTGAATTCTTGATTAACCTCCATATTCAATTAACCATCTTGTTTTGCTATAACTGACACAGTTCATACGTTTTCAATAAAATTCAGGCAAAAAAAAAAAAGCTAAATATAAACTGTAAACACTTTGTGGATTCACAAGTCAATGTACCTGCAAGCAATGGCAAAATATATTAAAATTTTAATTTGCAAACCTTATTACTAAATAAACATGGCGTAAAAAAATACCACATTTTGAGAGGTGGGTAGTACGAAATAACTCTATAAAAAAAATTCAAGCAATCAAGGCCTCTAAAATGCATACTGTAAGAGTTACGAGCACTTGTTCGCCTTCAGTATTGTGAAACACATCTCTCCTGCCACAAGCTCTTTGCTATTATGAATAACCTTCAGAATGCAGTAAATGAATGAGCAACCAAGTGAGAACACATGTTCTGTTGCTGTGAAATAGCAGATCTTTTAATGTAATCTATTTGCAATTACATACGACTTGCGCTTGTGAGCCATCGCTAAAAGCAGTGCTCAATATGTTGTCCATTCATACAGTATTAAGGCATGCTTCTGTCTGACACATCAGGGAATCAAGTACTCTCTCAAAAACCCCAGACTGTCTTGGATGCATTAGCAGGCAGTGATGATATGTTCCAATAACATCTTTAATGAGGCTTACTGATGTACGAGCGGCGGCAACCTGAAATTATCGGAGGTTGAGGACTGGTAGGTAACGGGAAGAGGGAATATATTGAAGGGCAAGTTCCCATCTCCAGAGTTCTGATAGGTTGGTGTCAGTGGGAAGCACCCAGATAATCTGGATGGTGTAACACTGTGCCAAGATGTGCTGGCCATGCACCAAGGCATATTTAGCCACAGGGTGATCCTCATTACCAACAAACACTGTCTGCCTGTGTCCGTTCATGCGAATGGACAGTTTGTTGCTTGTCATTCCCACATAGAAGGCTTCACAGTGTAGACATGTCAGTTGGTAAATCACGTGGGTGCTTTCACACGTGGCTCTGCCTTTGATCGTGTACACCTTCCGGATTACAGAACTAGAGTAGGTGGTGGTGGGAGGCTGCATGGGACAGGTCTTACACCGGAAGTGGTTACAAGGGTAGGGGCCAGAGGGTAGGGAATGTGGTTTGGGGATTTCATAGGGATGAACCAAGAGGTTACGAAGGTTAGGTGGACAGCAAAAAGACACTCTTGGTGGAGTGGGGAGGATTTCATGAAGGATGGATCTCATTTCAGGGCAGGAATTGAGGAAGTCATATCCCTGCTGGAGAGCCACATTCAGATTCCAATCCAGCCCCGGAAAGTATCCTGTTACAAGTGGAGCAATTTGGGGTTCTTCTGTGGGAGGTTCTGGGTTTGAGGGGATGAGGAAATGGCTCTGGTTATTTGATTCTGTAGCAGGTTGGGAGGGTAGTTGCGGAATGCAAAAGCTGTTTTCAGGTTGTTGGTGTAATGGTTCAGGGATTCAGGACTGGAGCAGATTTGTTTGCCACGAAGACCTAAGCTGTAGGGAAGCGACCGTTTGATATGGAATGGGTGGCAGCTGTCATAATGGAGGTACTGTTGCTTGTTGGTGGGTCTGATGTGGACGGATGTGTGAAGCTGGCCACTGGACAAATGGAGGTCAACATCAAGGAAAGTGGCATGGGATTTGGAGTAGGACCAGGTGAATCTGATGGAACCTAAGGAGTTGAGGTTGGAGAGGAAATTCTGGAGTTCTTCTTCACTGTGAATCCAGATCATGAAGATGTCACCAATAAATCTGTACCAAACTTTGGGTTGGCAAGCTTGAGTAACCAGGAAGGCTTCCGCTAAGTGAACCATAAATAGGTTGGCATACGAGGGGGCCATCCTGGTACCCATGGCTGTTGCCTTTAATTGATGGAATATCTGGCTTTCAAAAGTGAAGAAGTTGTGGGTTAGGATGAAGCTGGCTAAGGTAATGAGCAAAGAGGTTTTAGGTGTGGTAGCAGGTGATTGGCGTGATAGGAAGTGCTCCATCGCAGCGAGGCCCTGGACGTGTGGGATATATGTGTATAAGGAAGTGGCATTAATGGTTACAAGGATGGTTTCCCGGGGTAACAGATTGGGTAAGGATTCCAGGCATTCGAGAAAGTGGTTGGTGTCTTTGATGAAAGATGGGAGACTGCATGTAATGGGTTGAATGAGTTGATCTACATAGGCAGAGATACATTCTGTGGGGGCTTGGTAACCAGCTACAATGGGGCGGCCTGGATGATTGGGTTTGTGAATTTTAGGTAGAAGGTAGGGGTGCGGGGTGGTCAGGAGGTTGATGGAGTCAGGTGAATTGTTTTGTAGGGAGCCTAAGGTTCTGTGGATTCCTTGAAGCTCCGCCTGGACATCAGGAATGGGATTACCTTGGCAAACTTTGTACGTAGTGTTGTCTGAAAGCTGACGCCGTCCGTCAGCCACATACTCCTGATGATCAAGTACCACAGTCGTGGAGCCTCTGTCAGCCGGAAGAATGACGAAGGATCGGTCAGCCTTCAGATCATGGATAGCCTGGGCTTCAGCTGTGGTGGTGTTGGGAGTAGGATTAAGGTTTTTCGAGAAGGATTGAGAGGCAAGGCTGGAAGTGAGAAATTCCTGGAAGGTTTGGAGAGAGTTATTTTGAGGAAGAGGAGGTGGGTCCTGCTGTGACGGAGGACAGAACTGTTCCAGACAGGGTTCAATTTGGATAGTGTCTTGGGGAGGTGGATCATTAGGAGTAGGATTAGGATTATTTTTCTTCATGGGAAAGTGATATTTCCAGCAGAGAGTACGAGTGTAGGACAGTAAATCTTTAACAAGGGCTGTTTGGTTGAATCTGGGAGTAGGGCTGAAGGTGAGGCCTTTGGATAGGACAGAGTTTCTCTCTATTATATTCATATCATTAATTTGAACCCAACAATTACGTTTGTTAATGTCACTGTTGCAATTCAAAGTCTTTTCTGTCATTTTAATTATCTCTTTTTATTTGTGCAAGTGGCCAGCCGCGATGGCCAAGCAGTTGTAAGTGCTTCATTCTGGAACCGCGTGACCGCTATGGTCGCAGGTTCGAATCCTGCCTCGGGCATGGATGTGTGTGATGTTCTTACGTTAGTTAGGTTTAAATAGTTCTAAGTTCCAGGGGACTGATGACCTCAGATGTTATGTTCCATAGTGCTCAGAGCCATCTGTTTGTGCAAGTAGTTTCACTTTGTATTCACCTTCTGCTTTTTACTGTAATCTACTATACAATTTTATCCTGCCTATATATACTCAATAATACGCATCTTACTTCCAAACCATAACCAAAAAATTTTTTTCGGCTTTCAACACTACTGCTGCTATAAAATCCACCGTTCCCAGTTCACAAACAGTTCCTTTCACCCATTAATTAACCATTTTGGCTAGTTCTAACATCTTTGTTTTTAGTTCCATTTCCGTTTTTCCCACATCACCGATCATTTTTAGCCGCTTTCCACAGGCTTTAACGTCATTATTTCTTCGTCAGACAATTGTTAGCCTCATTTTCATAATCTGTCACCACAAAACCACTCCTTTTAATACATTTACACGCAGTTTTATCGAAATTTTCCCGAATTTCTCCACCCTTTAACGTGTTTTGGAGGCAAAACAACCACCTAACCTTTGTGCACATCGTGGTTTACCAACCCAAGTCCACCACAGAATCAACATAGCTCAGCCTTAACCAACACTTTTTCGACTTTTTTCACACCAGATCCCAGTTGCTTTCTAGTTCACCTTTATCTCTCCCCATATATTTATATTTTCATTTTCATTTCAGCCTCATGTTACACTTTCCACATTCTAATACCATGTCACCCTCACAACATCCCCAAAACTACCCCATTAAGTTTTATTTACATTTCCTCCGCAAACATGCCTTCGCCCTAGCCATATTACGCTCCCATATTTTATTTACTCATGCTTGTCTGATATTTGGCATTACCCCAAAAGGCCTCACCCTTAAAGTTCCCATATCTGGCTGTAACCCTTCTTTCCAACAGTCCCTACACCAGTACCAAACTGAACAATCCATAGCCCTCACCCACCTAATCCTTCACCTACACATCAACTCAGCCCATGAACACACCTGTCAACTCCTATCCCTAATAAAAGCCCTCAATCTTTCCTCTCCCACATCCACACTGGCTGTTCATAGCATCCTCCTACAGGCCAACCGCAAATTAGAACAGCATGCCACCCTCCACCTCAGAAAACTATCCAATCTCCTGGTTTCCCACCTCCGGAAAGGCAACTCACTCGCCCTCTACAACCTTTCCAACAAACCTCAACCTCCTCTCATTGGACACAGACCCAGTCTCTCCCATCTACTCAATTTTCCACTTCCAGCTCCACTCCCCCCAAAGCTTCAAAATTCTAATCAACACAGTCTGGCATAACAACACCCCAATTCAGTAGTTAACCTTTCCTCCAAACCTCTCTCCGAATCCGAAACTTCTGTCCTATCCAAAGGCCTCACCAAAAGACCTACTCCCAGATTCAACCAAACAGCCCTCATCAAAGATTTACTGTCCTACACTCGTACTCCCTGCTGGAAATATCACTTTGCCATGAATAAAAATAATCCTAATCCTGCTCCTAATAATCCAACTCCCCAAGATACTATCCAAATTGAACCCTGCCTGGAACAGATCCGTCCTCTGTCACAGCGGGACCCACCTCCTCTTCCTCAAAATCACCGTCTCCAAACCTTCCAGGAATTTCTCACTCCTCTCAATCCTTCTTAAAAAACCTTAATCCTACTCCCAACATCACCGCAGCTGAAGCCCAGGCTATCCGTGATCTGAAGGCTGACCAATCCTTCGTAATTCTTCCAGCTGACAAGGGTTCCACGACAGTGGTACTTGATCATCGCGAGTATGAGGCTGAGTAACTGCGTCAGCTTTCAGACAACACTACATACAAAGTTTGCCAAGGTAGTCCCATTCCTGATGTCCAGGCGGTGCTTCAAGGAATCCTCAGAACCTTAGGCTCCCTACAAAACAATTCACCTGACTCCATCAACCTCCTGACCACCCCACACCCCTTCCTTCTACCTAAAATTCACAAACCCAATCATCCAGGCCGCCACATTGTAGCTGGTTACCAAGCCCCCACAGAACGTATCTCTGCCTATGTAGATCAACACCTTCAACCCATTACATGCAGTCTCACTTCTTTCATCAAAGACACTAACCACTTTCTTGAATGCCTGGAATCCTTACCCAATCTGTTACCCCTGGAAACCATCCTTGTAACGATTAATGCCACTTCCTTATACACAAATATCCTGCACGTCCAGGGCCTCATGCGATGGAGCACTTCCTTTCATGTCATACACCTGCTACCACACCTAAAACCTCTTTCCTCATTACCTTAGCCAGCTTCATCCTAACCCACAACTTCTTCACTTTTGAAGGCCAGACATACCAACAATTAAAGGGAAAAGCAATGGGTACCAGGATGGCCCCCTCGTACACCAACCTATTTATGGGTCGCTTAGAGGAAGCCTTCCTGGTTACCCAAGCCTGCCAACCCAAAGTTTGGTACAGATTTATTGATGACATCTTCATGATCTGGACTCACAGTGAAGAAGAACTCCAGAATTTCCTCTCCAACCTCAACTCCTTTGGTTCCATCAGATTCACCTGGTCCTACTGCAAATACCATGCCACATTCCACAACTTTAACCTCCATCAGTCTTTAATATTTTTTGTGGTATCTAAAATTTAAAAACCTCTCTCACACCGGCCTGACTTAGCTTCACTGATCAGGATAGTAAAAAAAACATGCGTATATTAAGGGAATTTTCATTCACAAAGCAGGCTTATCACATTCACACGGTTCAATACTGTTCTATCCTGATTAAACTGAGCTTAACTTAAATTCCATAAGGCAGTGAAGCAATTTTGAAGTCTCGATGCGACGAAAATTGTCAGTCAATCTCTGGAATACATTTGTAATAATTATTAACTTTCGGTGATCACATGGGGAAGACTGGAGATCTGCTGGTAAGACCGTGTTAGCCTATTTATTGGAAGTAATAAACTGGATATCTTGAGCATAAAAAACGCAGGTTTGTCCAGTGTAAATCAGACGTTTCCCACTGATCCTGTGCAACACAGCATAGTAAGCAGACACTGTCAATAATAATCAGTTAAATAATACACGAACACACTTACTTTAGTTTAGTTCATGTATTAAATTCCTTCTCATATAGAATCGCATCAAGATGGCGACTAGCTCAACAATACAGACATATACATCTTCGTTCTTTCACGGCTAATCAGCAATATCTGAATCATTCTTTTTATAAGAGAAAACATAGATAGCAGAGAAGCTATTCCATGGAATAAATGCACGCTCCAAGGAATAATAGGGCTTGAAACTACCTTGCATTGATAATCATTTTATATTAAAGTTTAGAAATCGGTAAGATAAGAAGAGATATTTCGATATATGTACTGAGTTATATAATTTATAAAAAATTTCTGAAAATATTGCGGAGAGACCGCTGCAAGAGACATTACATCGCCCCTCGCAGAGAGCAAAGTTGATATGTATCCACTTTGCGAGCTAACTATTGGCTTAGGTAACTCGTTAGAATTTGTGGAACACACGTTCCTATAAATTTAAGAAGTTAGTAAGATTTTTTGATTACAAGAATTGAAAGAGATTTGGTATAAGTAACACCGAACTTCGTTACCTAGATGCGTAGTTGTTGCTTTCACGTGTACTGGGTCATACCCGCATCCCACGTACACAACCAGGGAAGATGGACTTATATAGTTGTTAATCAGGTCTACCTATTCAGGAAATGGCCTTCACAGGGAAACCCCGAAAAACCTGGAGGCTTAGACCCCAATTAGGTATCACCGATGATAGGAAAGACAGAATAATTTAGAAATTTTAGAGATATTCTAGAATTCATAGGAAAGATAAAATCTGCCTCATAGCCAAAAAAAAATTTTACACATGCTAATTTTTACAATCTTCTGAACAATTTTCTTCATCGATGTCTTGCTGAACTGTGGTGAAACTGATCAAACAGGAACATGGAACACGGCACGGAAGACAGTCGTAGCATTGGCGTACCGGACAGGAGACGTAACGGATTTGAGAGACCAGAAGGAACCTCAGGAACAGGTACTCAGGATTGTGGCATGAAACAATCGAAATTTGTCTTAGGAATGGTCAACTATTAAAGATCCCTGGAAGAGAAGGGTTAGTCGAATTTCTCCAGATTCATTTTGAACTCAAACATGGACATGATCCATCCAATCTTCCATCTGAGGAATGGGAAAATCCATTTGTCTTATACTTTCCACACCTAGGTGTCTTAATCAATACTGTAGTTGCACAATATCACAACTCCAGATCGGAAAACAAGTTTTGAAAACATGGATAATTTCATCCATCTTCTTGAGTAAGCCGAAAGGTTGTAATCCTGATTTAAATTATTTATTTATTTTTTTTTTTCCAGGTGGAAGTAGATCTGAATCTTTCCTAATTTGGTTTCAAGTACGAATGTGGATAGCATGTCAGAGCAGCTATACAATCTATGACCGAAAGTTGTGAAGAAAATTTATTTAATAAAGGTTTGCGAGAAGCCAGAGAACAACTAGGCGAAGAACTTAAACAATGGAAAGAAAACATTGAGAGATCTTTAAATCTATCTCAAGAAGATCTGCGTTCCACACAAGGAAATGAACCCATAACAAGATCTATCAATGAAGCTACATTATTTAACCGGTCAAGTACAGAAAGGGACATTAATACACACGTTCGTTTTTGCAATCAACATCAATCACAACACTATGAGGATAGTCATCATGACTGTAATTGTAAAAGCAATTCTCGGGAGAAAATGCTGAAACAATGTCAATTCCAGATCTACAACCCAGACAAGAAAAATGTTCAGCCCGTAGTGTTTATAAGAAGTTTTAGGGGAGTATTGCTAAAAAATTGGTGTGAGTGGCAAAAGGTTAGTTTCGTGACCGGTTATATTTAAGGGTCAGGAGCTATATGGGCATCTGATATGATATCAACTTGAGACACACATGAAGATTTTGTACGAGCATTTTTATCCAAATACTGGTCCGAAGGAGTACAAGAACGTTTAAGGCAGGAGGTATTATACCCGGAACCTTTTTCCTTTTCACGTGGGTCTTTAAAGAAATACTTTGAGAAATATATAAACAAATCACGGTATTGGGATAAGCCTATGCCTCTACAAGACATGATTGGCATATTAAAATGTCGACTTCCGGCCAGCATCAGAAATAGAATGCTGTATATTAATGAGCATGATCTTGACTTTTTCATGACTACGCTTGACACTATAGATATGATCGAGGAAGATGAACATTGGCCAAGACAATCTGTTATGTAGAGAAGAGCAATTGAGGTGACAAACGCAAACTGGAACAGAAATGGATTTAATAATTATTACACTAGGAACAGTCGGAGATTCAATGGAAACAATTGCAACAGAAATGGAAATTTCAATAACAGCGCTGCAAGGGGCAGGTTCAGAGACAATCGAACAGGCCGCAGATACAACCCAATGTTTGGAAATGCAATAGATTATCAGAACCAGCAGTTTTCAAACAATAATAATGCATACAGAAATTCTGACCCTCGATTTGAAGCAAATAACACAACCAGTCATCAACAACAACCAATCATAACAAAAGTAGTAGATGATTCAAGAGGAAATAATAATCGACATTTAAACTGAAGAGGGCTGCTTTATGCTCCATAAAGTCGGCCGGGGAATACAAAAGGGGCAAACCTGTTTTAAACGAAATTAATTCTGTTGCAATGTTGAGATATAATGAAGGAGAATTAATGACAGATGAATTGACGAGAGACTTAGAGGCCTGTGTAGTCAAAGATGAAAGGGTTCCTGTGTCTGAGTTCATCACAGAAGTGGGAGGAATTTTAACCAATGTTGTGTTGGACACAGCTTCATCTACAGACATAGTATCTGGAACTTTGTTTCACAGAATTAGTAAAATTAAGAAAATCCTTGTCCTACCAGTACAAAATTGCCGAGTTATAGGTGCAGTGGGAGCAAAATCCCAGAACGTCAAGATACAAACGCTTATAGAAATAAAATGTAGCAAAACAGTGCACATTGCTGGTAGTGGAAAAGTTGTTAGTAGATTGTATTTTTGGCATTGGAACTTTGCAAGCCTGCAATTGCAAGTTGGACTTGGTAGAAGGAAAGGTGCATTTTAAAATCGAAGATCAATTTGTTACACTGATCTTACTGAGAAAGGAGGCAGTGTATGAGCGATATTTCCGTGGTGCTGCTGTGCAGTTGATTTGTGCTGAAAATAATAATATGTACCGACTACCGATGAAGTCAATTCAAGTAGAGGATTTCAGACAAACAGTCGAACAGAAGATTGCTGAGTCAGATTGCCTAACGGATAGTCAGAGGGAACAATTATGCAATATATTAACAGAATATGAGTCAGTTTTCGATGAAAAGCCCGGAATTATTAGAGGATATGTTTGTACATTACAGATTAAGCCCCATAAGACATTTTGCCGCACACACTATCCCATTCCCTGGCGATTAAAACAACCAGTTCAGGAAGAGATACAAAAAATGTTAAACTGGAATCTTATTGAACCGTCGAACAGCCCATATTGTTCTCTGTTGCTTGTTGTACAAAAGCCAGGAGGAAAAGTTCGATTGGTATAAGATGCAAGGGATATTAACAAAATTATAGTACCTGTGCGTACACATCCAGAAAACATTGATGAGTTAATACAGAAATTTCAAGATGTATCCTATTTAACCAGTATTGATCTGAGAAGTTTGTTCTGGCAAGTTCAGTTAGACAAGGACTCCAGAAAATATACTTCTTTTATATATGGAGGGAGAAGCTATCAGTGCAAGGTCATTCTGTTTGGTCTCAATATCAGCTCTGGAGTTTTTATTTCTACGTTGGACTATGCCCTTGGACCAGAACTACGTAGTCAAATAACAATTTTTGTGGACAATTTATTAATTGCCTCTAAAACTTGGGAGGAACATGTACAACTTATTATGAGGATTTTTGCTGTGTTCAAACAAACTCGTATAACTGCAAATCTAAAAAAATCCCAATTTTCTCCACAGAGAATTAAATTCTTAGGACATATGATTAATGCAAAAGGCATTCTTCCAACAGAAGCGTAGTTTAGTGTGATAAAAAATTTTCCAACTCCAAGAAACAGAAGGCAACTGAAAGGCTTTATAGGCTTGGCTTCATTTTTCCATCGATTTATTAAAACTCAAGCAATGAACTCTGAAGCACTAAACCGGCTCCTGAGGAAAGATGTACCATGGCAATGGGCTAATGATTGTGAAAAGACTTTTTGTGAAATTAAGGATCAACTGATAAATGCTCCGTTAGTATACCACCCTGATATGAATATCAGATTCTGTTTAGCCACTGATTCATCAGACGTGGGATTAGGATCTTGTTTATTTCAAATTAGGTATATCGAGGGTGTAAAAACCTTTTGTCCAATTGCATTTGCTAGCAGAGTTTTATCCACCTGTGAAAGAGCATATACCACTGCGGAATTGGAAGCTTTAGCAGGTATTTGGTCTTTGAAAAGGTTTAATTATTATGTGTATGGCTCAAGGATAACTGTTTATTGTGACCACCAATCACTAGCCTTTTTACAAACTTGTAAGTTGCTGCATCCTCGTTTGTCAAGGTGGATGCTGGCGCTGCAAAAATATCAGTTTCAAATTACTCATGTAACCGGAAAAGAAAATATTATAGCTGACGTGTTGTCAAGATTTCCAGAAGGAATAACACCTGAAATGGATGTAAATAATAAGGCAGAATTTCCAGTGCTTCTTCTTCAAGAAAATAATTACAAGTTGTATTATATTCATTTATGTAAGACAATGGCTCAGCTTCAGAAGAAGAATCGGCAATGGAATTCTATAATACGAAAATTCAATCAACAAAATCCTACGGTCAATTTGGAATATTACCGGCTTGTGAATAATATTTTATTTTTTAAATCTGGGAAGACTGAGAATTCAAAGTGGTGTGTCTGCATACCAGAAGAATATGAAGAACGATTAATTTGGTTTACAAAATATGTTAAACTATATCCTATAAAATCAGCAACTACAAGAGCTGCTGCAGTAAAGTTTGTAAATGACTACATTCCTCATGCAGGGATTCCAAAATGTATAATCTCTGACAATGCGAAGATATTTACTGGATATTTATGGAGAAAATTAGTATCACAACTAGGAATAAAACAGATATTTACATCTTGCTACCATCCACAAGGGAATTTAATTGAACGGGTTTTCCGAGAACTAAACAGATTCATGAGAACGTACTGTCATGATAAACAAACTACCTGGATAAACTATTTGACTGAGTTTGAGCAGATTTATAATAATTTACCACATAGTTCTACAAAGTTTACCCCGAATGAACTGATGTTCAGAGATAACGAAAGAAACTTTTGGGTAGATAATTTGCCTAAACTTGGGGACACCAAAATGTCATGGGAAGAAAAAATTCGCAATGCTCTCATTAATATTATGAAGAAAGCAAGACAACAAAAGGAAATCCATGATAGAAACAACTTTCAATATCACACAAAAAATTCTTTTAAGAAGACACATCAAGTCATCAAGGTTGAAGAAGACCATCAGAAAATGGAATCTAATTTATACAGTTCCATATATAATAGTTGATATACCGAATCCTGGTGCGTATTTATTAGCATATCCGGATTCTGGAAGAATAAAAGGATTATTTCCCCATGTAGGTCTAAAGAGGTACTTTTAAGGAAAGTGTTTCAAATTAAATGAAAAGTCTGTATGAAGTATTTGGGTGTTGAAAAAAAAATTGAAGTGTGAAGGACAGTATGCCTCAGCTACTGTGATAGGTTAAATGACAGCATGCCAAGCATCTGTGATAGTTTAATGAACAGTAAGCCATTGCTTCTGTGATAGTATAGGAATATTTAGAAAAGTAAGTGGAACTGTAACTATTGCTGCTGTGAAGACTTACAGGTTATCTGTCTACGCGATGATCACCAAAGAAGCTTGTGCGTGTGAAATAATATACATTTAGGGAGTGTTAATCTCCAGTGATAATAAGTTTGCTGAAACTATATGATCGAATACGGCGCTTGCGTGTGGAGTTAGTGTTTGTAAACTGACAGTTCACAGGAGAACAAATGAACCGCGATAGGAAATTACAATCGATTGCAACTGTCCACAGACATAAAGACTCGCTGGCTTTTTTTGGCGCGATCTAACTTCTATTCAAGAGAATTTAATTAACTAGCTTAGTGTGTGTTTATAAAATTAGAGTTAATGAGAAAGTTCTTCATTGAATTTATAATAATGTGTCATTTTCCAGTTGGATTTGTTTATTGTTATATTGCATTCATATATGTTCATGAGAAAATGCGGCAATCGGAGTATAAAAAAGAAAAATTTGATCGTCAATCACTACTAACAAAGATTAATTTCAGCTGGAGAGGTCATGCAGCAAGACTTAATTAAACATTCTCTTTCAGCAAAATTTCATTGTAATCATGTATGAATAAGATATAATTTTTTTTGAAATTGTCTCAAATAATAAAGTTTTTATTATTCTGACATGCTATCCACATTCGTACTTGAAACCAAATTAGGAAAGATTCAGATCTACTTCCACCTGGAAAAGCCAACGGAAAAAAAAAAAAAAATTTAAAACCAGGATTAGAACCTTTCGACCTACTCAAGAAGATGGGTGAAATTATCCATGTTTTCAAAAATTGTTTTCTGATCTGGAGTTGTGATATTGTGCAACTACAGTATTGATTAAGACACCTAGGTGTGGAAAGTATAAGACAAATGGATTTTCCCATTCCTCAGATGGAAGATTGGATGGATCAGGTCTATATTTGAGTTCAAAATGAATCTGGAGAAATTCGACTAACAATTCTCTTCCAGAAATCCTTAATAGTTGACCATTCCTTAGACGAATTTCGATTGTTTCATGCCACAATCCTGAGTACCTGTTCCTGAGGTTCCTTCTGGTCTCTCAAATCCGTTACGTCTCCTGTCCAGTACGCCAATGCGACACCTGTCCTCCGTGCCACGTCCCATGTTCCTGTTCGATCAGTTTCACCACAGTTCAGCAAGACATCGATGAAGAAAATTGTTCAGAAGATTGTAAAAATTTGCATGTGTAAAGATTTTTTTGGCTATGAGGCAGATTTTATCTTTCCTATGAATTCTAGAATATCTCTAAAATTTCTAAATTATTCTGTCTTTCCTATCATCTGTGATACCTAGTTGGGGTCTAAGCCTCCACGTTTTCCGGGGTTTTCCTGTGAAGGCCATTTCCTGAATAGGTAGACCTGATTAACAACTATATAAGTCCATCTTCCCTGGTTGTGTACGTGGGATGCAGGTATGGCCCAGTACACGTGAAGGCAACAACTAGGTATCTAGGTAACAAAGATCGGTGTTACCTATACCAAATCTCTTTCAATTCTTGTAACCAAAAAATCTTACTAACTTCTTAAAATTTATAGGAACGTATGTTCCACAACCACCGCATGAACCATGGACCTTGCCGTTGGTGGGGAGGCTTGCGTGCCTCGACGATACAGATGGCCATACCATAGGTGCAACCACAACGGAGGGGTATCTGTTGAGAGGCCAGATAAACGTGTGGTTCCTTAATAGGGGCAGCAGCCTTTTCAGTAGTTGCAGGGGCAACAGTCTGAATGATTGACTGATCTGGCCTTGTAACAGTAACCAAAACGGCCTTGCTGTGCTGGTACTGCGAATGGCTGAAAGCAAGGGGAAACTACGGCCGTAATTTTTCCCGAGGGCATGCAGCTTTACTGTTTGGTTAAATGATGAAGGCGTCCTCTTGGGTAAAATATTCCAGAGGTAAAATAGTCCCCCATTCCGATCTCCGGGCGGGGGCTACTCAGGAGGACGTCGTTATCAGGAGAAAGAAAACTGGCGTTCTACGGATCGGAGGGTGGAATGTCAGATCCCTTAATCGGGCAGGTAGGTTAGAAAATTTAAAAAGGGAAATGGATAGGTTAAAGTTAGATATAGTGGGAATTAGTGAAGTTTGGTGGCAGGAGGAACAATACTTTTGGTCAGGTGAATACAGGTTTATAAATACAAAATCAAATAGGGGTAATGCAGGAGTAGGTTTAATAATGAATAAAACAATAGGAATCCGGGTAAGCTACTACAAACAGCACAGTGAACGCATTGTTGTGGCCAAGATAGACATGAAGCCCATACCTACAACAGTAGTACAAGTTTATATGCCAACTGGCTCTGCAGATGACGAAGAAATTGAAGAAATGTATGATGAGATAAAAGAAATTATTCTGGTAATGAAGGGAGACGGAAATTTAATAGTCATGGGTGACTGGAATTGGAGAGTAGGAAAAGGGAGAGAAGGAAACATAGTGGGTGAATATGGATTGGGAGAGAGAAATGAAAGAGGAAGCCGTCTGGTAGAATTTTGCACAGAGCATAACTTAATCATAGCTAACACTTGGTTCAAGAATCATGAAAGAAGGTTGTATACATGGAAGAATCCTGGAGATACTAGAAGGTATCAGATAGATTATATAATGGTAATACAGAGATTTAGGAACCAGGTTTTAAATTGTAAGACATTCCTGGGACAGATGTGGACTCTGACCACAATCTATTGGTTATGAACTGTAGAATAAAACTGAAGAAACTGCAAAAAGGTGGGAATTTAAGGAGATGGGACCTGGATAAACTGACTAAACCAGAGGTTGTACAGAGTTTCAGGGAGAGCATAAGGGAACAATTGACAGGAATGGGGGAAATAAATATAGTAGAAGAAGAATGGGTAGCTCTGAGGGATGAAGTAGTGGAGGCGGCAGAGGATCAAGTAGGTAAAAAGACAAGGGCTAGTAGAAATCCTTGGGTAACAGAAGAAATATTGAATTTAATTGACGAAAGGAGAAAATATAAAAATGCAGTAAATGAAGCAAGCAAAAAGGAATACAAACGTCTCAAAAATGAGATTGACAGGAAGTGCAAAATGGCTAAGCAGGGATGGCTAGAGGACAAATGTAGGGATGTAGAGGCTTATCTCACTAGGGGTAAGATAGATACTGCTCAGAGGCAAATTAAAGAGACCTTTGGAGAAAAGAGAGTAACTTGTATGAATATCAAGAGCTCAGATGGAAACCAGTTCTAAGCAAATAAGGGAAAGCAGAAAGTTGGAAGAAGTATATAGAGGGTCTATACAAGGGCGCTGTACTTGAGGACAATATTATGGAAATGGAAGAGGATGTAGACGAAGATGAAATGGGACATATGGTAGTGCGTGAAGAGTTTGATAGAGCACTCAAAGACCTGAGTCGAAACAAGGCCCCGGGAGTAGACAACATTCCATTAGAACTACTGACAGCCTTGGGAGAGCCAGTCCTGACAAAACTCTACCATCTGGTGAGCAAGATGTATGAGACAGGCGAAATACCCTCAGACTTCAAGAAGAATATAACAATTCCAATCCCAAAGAAAGCAGGTGTTGACAGATGTGAAAATTACCGAACTATCAGTTTAATAAGTCACTGCTGCAAAATACTAATGCGAATTCTTTACAGATGAATGGAAAAACTGGTAGAAGTCGACCTCAGGGAAGGTCAGTTTGGATTCCGCAGAAATGTTGGAACACGTAAGGCAATACTGACCCTACGACTTATCTTAGAAAATAGATTAAGGAAAGGCAATCGTACATTTCTAGCATTTGTAGACGGAGAGAAAGCTTTCGACAATGTTGACTGGAATACTCTCTTTCAAATTCTAAAGATGGCAGGGGTAAAATACAAGGAGCGAAAGGCTATTTACAATTTGTACAGAAACCAGATGGCAGTTATAAGAGTCAAGGGACATGAAAGGGAAGCAGCAGTTGAGAAGGGAGTGAGACAGGGTTGTAGCCTCTCCCCGATGTTATTCAATCTGTATATTAAGCAAGCAGTAAAGGAAACAAAAGAAAAGTTTGCAGTAGGTATTAAAATCCATGGAGAAGAAATAAAAACTTTGAGGTTCACCGATGACATTGTAATTCTATCAGAGACAGCAAAGGACTTGGAAGAGCAGTTGAATGGAATGGATGGTGTCTTGAAAGGAGGATATATGATGAACATCAACAAATGCAAAACGAGGATAATGGAATGTAGTCGAATTAAGTCGGGGGATGCTGAGGGAGTTAGATTAGGAAATGAGACACTTAAAGTAGTAAAGGAGTTTCGCTATTTGGGGAGCAAAATAACTGATGATGGTTGAAGTAGAGAGGATATAAAATGTAGACTGGCAATGGCAAGGAAAGCGTTTCTGAAGAAGAGAAATTTGTTAATATCGAGTATAGAGTTAAGTGTCAGGAAGTCGTTTCTGAAAGTATTTATATGGAGTGTAGCCATGTATGGAAGTGAAACATGGACGATAAGTAGTTTGGACAAGAAGAGAATAGAAGCATTCAAAATGTGGTGCTACAGAAGAATGCTGAAGATTAGATGGGTATATCACATAAATAATGAGGAGGTATTGAATGGAATTGGGGAGAAGAGGAGTTTGTGGCACAACTTGACAAGAAGAAGGGACCGGTTGGTAGGACATGTTCTGAGGCATCAAGGGATCACAAATTTAGCATTGGAGGGCAGTGTGGAGGGTAAAAATCATAGAGGGAGACCAAGAGGTGAATACACTAAGCAGATTCAGAAGGATGTAGGTTGCAGTAAGTACTGGGAGATGAAGAAGCTTGCACAGGTTAGAGTAGCATGGAGAGCTGCATCAAACCAGTCTCAGGACTGAAGACAACAACAACAACAATGTTCCACAAATTCTAACGAGTTAGCTAAGCCAATGGTTAGCTCGCAAAGTGGATACACATCAACTTTGCTCTCTGCGAGGGGCAATGTAATGTCTCTTGCAGCGGTCTCTCCATGATATTTTCAGAATTTTTTTATAAATTATATAACTCAGTAAATATCTCAAAATATCTCTTCTTATCTTACCGATTCCTAAACTTTAATATAAGATGATTATCAATGCAAAGTTGTTTCAAGCCCTATTATCCTTGGAGCGTGCATTTACTCCATGGAATAGCTTCTCTGCTATCTATGTTTTCTCTTATAAAAAGAATGATTCAGATCTTGCCGATTAGCCGTGAAAGAACGAAGATGTATATGTATGTATTGTTGAGCTAGTCGCCATCTTGATGAGATTCTGTATGAGAAGGAATGTTTACCTTATGATCAACCTCGTCTTGTCTCTCCTTTATGTTATTTATGGATTTATCCAAATTTGGGATGTTCTTCGGAATCTTGTCTTGTGATTGTCTCAAATCCTGCATATCTGCTGACATCTCATTTACTTGTTGCTTTAATTCATCTTGAACTTCAACTAGTACCGGAATTACCGCCATGGAACATTGCATCTGTTCTTGTTCTTGAACTATCTGTGGGATTGACTCGACCTGCTCTTTAATAGTATCAAGCTTAGTAGCAACATACTCGGTTAGCTCTAGGCTTAACTTCTTCGCATTTTCATTACACTGTTGAGTGACTTGCTCAATTTGAGCAGCTAATTTTAATTCTGTCCTTTCATTCCGAATTTTCAATTCTTCCCCAGTTTTATTTAATTTATCATCAAGTTTCTGAAAACTCACTACTAATTTATTATTTAATTCCGCTTGATTATATTCTATTTGCTCATTCAACTTTGTTTGATTAGCTAGTAATTGCTCCTGGACTTTCACTTGATTGGCTGCTAATTGTTCCACTTTCACTTGATTGGCTGCTAATTGTTCATTCATTTCCCTTTTAGTCTCTATTTGCACTTTAGTTAAGTCCCTTTTAGTCTCTATTGTGCTTTAGTTAATTCCCTTTTAGTCTCTATTTGCACTTTAGTTAAGTCTGTTACGTTTTTGGCTAACAGTGTTAACTGCTGCATGATTACAGTCAATGGGTTTATTTCGTCCTGCTCAGATGACATTGAAACACTTAAGCTTTGTTGTGGGGCCTGATTAATGCTGCCGCTAGGCACTACTTCAGTTAAGCTAGCGTCTAATGATTCACTAACCTCAGAAACAGCTGAGGGCTGTTGTGATTCGCTCTGCTGTTGTATTGCCATTTTATAAGCCGCCCTGGTAAGAACCATTTATACACAGAACAATAAATATATAAAGTCACTCGCATCTGAGTTAATAATGTCACTGACCTAAACTTTGCATAATACTCACCTATAATAAACACTTCGTATCTAAAGTTCAACCCAACGGTCACTCAATAAATCTGATTCAAAACATACTCAAAGTCCACCTTTACACATTTAAATAGTTATTCTAAATTTCTATCTACAAAAATTTAATTGTATATTGTCTAGCCTGAACGACATTCTCGTAGTTGTGGCGAAATTGTGACTTCTGGAACAGGCCTCGTCTTCTTTTCTCTCGTGCAGATACAACATAAAATTCACACAATGTTTAAGTAATGCTCAAAAATGCGTCTTGTCACGGTCGCCAAATTCAATATTTTTTGTGGGATCTAAAATTTAAAAACCTCTTTCACACTGGCCTGATTTAGCTTCACTGATCAGGATAGTAAAAAAAAACATGCGTATATTAAGGGAATTTTCATTCACAAAGCAGGCTTATCACATTCACATAGTTCAATACTGTTTCATCCTGATTAAATTGAGCTTAACTTAAATTCCTTAAGGCAGTGAAGCATTTTCGAAGTCTCGGTGCGACGAAAATTGTTAGTTGATCTCCTGAAAACATTTGAAATAATTATTAACTTTCAGTGATCATATGGGGAAGACTGGAGATCAACTGGTAAGACCGTGTTAGCCTATTTATTGGAAGTTATAAACTGGATATCTTGAGCATACAAAACGGCAGGTTTGTCCAGTGTAAATCAGACGTTCCACACTGATCCCGTGCAACACAGCGTAGTAAGCAGACACTGTCAATAATATTCAGTTAAATAATACGCGGACACACTTACTTTAGTTTAGTTCATGTATTAAATTCCTTCTCATACAGAATCGCATCAAGATGGCGACTAGCTCAACAATACATACATATACATCTTCATTCTTTCACGGCTAATCGGCAAGATCTGAATCATTCTTATTATAAGAGAAAACATAGATAGCAGAGAAGCTATTCCATGGAGTAAATGCACGCTCCAAGGATAATAGGGCTTGAAACAACTTTGCATTGATAATCATCTTATATTAAAGTTTAGGAATCGGTAAGATAAGAAGAGATATTTTGAGATATTTACTGAGTTATATAATTTATAAAAAAATTCCTTACAGCTTAGGTCTTCATGGCAAACAAATCTGCTCCAGTCCTGAATCCCTGAACCATAACACCAACAACCTGAAAACAGCTTTCGCATCCTGCAACAACCCTCCCGCCCTGGTACAGAAGCAAATAACCAGAGCCACTTCCTCATCCCCTCAAACCCAGATCCTCCCACAGAAGAACCCCAAAAGTGCTCCACTTGTGAAAGGATACTTTCCGGGACTGGATCAGACTCTGAATGTGGCTCTCCAGCAGGGATACGTCTTCCTCAAATCCTGCCCTGAAATGAGATCCATCCTTCATGAAATCCTCCCCACTCCACCAAGAGTGTCTTTCTGCTGTCCACCTAACCTTCGTAACCTCTTGGTTCATCCCTATGAAATCCCCAAACCACTTTCCCTACCCTCTCGCTCCTAACCTTGTAACCACCTCCTATATAAAACCTGTCCCATGCACCCTCCCACTACCACCTACTCGAGTCCGTTAACCTGGAAAGTGTACACGATCAAAGGCAGAGCCACGTGTGAAAGCACCCCACGTGATTTACCAATGGACTTGCCTACACTATGAAGCCTTCCATGTGGGAATAACCAGCAACAAACTGTCCATTCACATGAACGGACACAGGCTGACAGTGTTTGTTGGTAATGAGAATCACCATGTAGCTAAACATCACCTGTCATTCAACAACATCTTTGCCTCTGTACTTTCACCTCGACTGACATCTCTGCCCAAACTCTTTGACTTTACAAATATCTGCTTGTGTCTGAATATGTGCAGCGCTCCTGGGACTGGAATGACTCCTTACCCTCTCCCTTAAAACCCACATCCTTTCGTCTTTCCCTCTCCTTCCCTCTTTCCCGATGAGGCAACAGTTTGTCGCGAAAGCTTGAATTTTGTGTGTATGTTTGTGTTCGTTTGTGTGTCTGTCGACCTGCCAGCACTTTTATTTGGTAAGTCACATCATCTTTGTTTTTAGGTATATATATATGGTTATAATAGAAGGAAACATTCCACGAAGGAAAAATATACCTAAAAACAAAGATGATGTGACTTACCAAATGAAAGTGCTGGCAGGTCGACAGACACACAAACGAACACAAACATACACACAAAATTCAAGCTTTCGCAACAAACTGTTGCCTCATATATATATAATAGAAGGAAATATATATATATATATATATATATATATATATATATATATATATATATATATATATATATATAGTTATAATAGAAGGAAACATTCCACGAAGGAAAAATATACCTAAAAACAAAGATGTATATATATATATATATAAAGTGCGAGTATTAGCTGAGGACAAACTGACTTACGGCAAATAATGGAGAAGTATTATGAGTGGAACAGGGAATTGTATCTGTCCTTTATAGATCTAGAAAAGGCATATGACCGGGTTCGTAGGAGGAAGTTATTGTCTTTTCTATGAGATTATGGAATAGGAGGCAAACGTTTGCAAGCTGTTAAAGGTCTTTACATAGATAGTCAGGCAGCAGTTAGAGTTGACGGTAAATTGAGCTCATGTTTCAGAGTAGTTTCAGGGGTAAGACAAGGCTGCAACCTGTCTCCACTGTTGTTCACATTACATATGGATCATATGTTGAAAACAATAAACTGGTTGGGTGAGATTAATATACACTCCTGGAAATTGAAATAAGAACACCGTGAATTCATTGTCCCAGGAAGGGGAAACTTTATTGACACATTCCTGGGGTCAGATACATCACATGATCACACTGACAGAACCACAGGCACATAGACACAGGCAACAGAGCATGCACAATGTCGGCACTAGTACAGTGTATATCCACCTTTCGCAGCAATGCAGGCTGCTATTCTCCCATGGAAACGATCGTAGAGATGCTGGATGTAGTCCCGTGGAACGGCTTGCCATGCCATTTCCACCTGGCGCCTCAGTTGGACCAGCGTTCGTGCTGGACGTGCAGACCGCGTGAGACGACGCTTCATCCAGTCCCAAACATGCTCAATGGGGGACAGATCCGGAGATCTTGCTGGCCAGGGTAGTTGACTTACACCTTCTAGAGCACGTTGGGTGGCACGGGATACATGCGGACGTGCATTGTCCTGTAGGAACAGCAAGTTCCCTTGCCGGTCTAGGAATGGTAGAACGATGGGTTCGATGACGGTTTGGATGTACCGTGCACTATTCAGTGTCCCCTCGATGATCACCAGTGGTGTACGGCCAGTGTAGGAGATCGCCCCCCACTCCATGATGCCGGGTGTTGGCCCTGTGTGCCTCGGTCGTATGCAGTCCTGATTGTGGCGCTCACCTGCACAGCGCCAAACACGCATACGACCATCATTGGCACCAAGGCAGAAGCGACTCTCATCGCTGAAGATGACACGTCTCCATTCGTCCCTCCATTCACGCCTGTCGCGACACCACTGGAGGCGGGCTGCACGATGTTGGGGCGTGAGCGGAAGACGGCCTAACGGTGTGCGGGACCGTAGCCCAGCTTCATGGAGACGGTTGCGAATGGTCCTCGCCGATACCCCAGGAGCAACAGTGTCCCTAATTTGCTGGGAAGTGGCGGTGCGGTCCCCTACGGCACTGCGTAGGATCCTACGGTCTTAGCGTGCATCCGTGCGTCGCTGCGGTCCGGTCCCAGGTCGACGGGCACGTGCACCTTCCGCCGACCACTGGCGACAACATCGATGTACTGTGGAGACCTCACGCCCCACGTGTTGAGCAATTCGGCGGTACGTCCACCCGGCCTCCCGCATGCCCACTATACGCCCTCGCTCAAAGTCCGTCAACTGCACATACGGTTCACGTCCACGCTGTCGCGGCATGCTACCAGTGTTAAAGACTGCGATGGAGCTCCGTATGCCACGGCAAACTGGCTGACACTGACGGCGGCGGTGCACAAATGCTGCGCAGCTAGCGCCATTCGACGACCAACACCGCGGTTCCTGGTGTGTCCGCTGTGCCGTGCGTGTGATCGTTGCTTGTACAGCCCTCTCGCAGTGTCCGGAGCAAGTATGGTGGGTCTGACACACCGGTGTCAATGTGTTCTTTTTTCCATTTCCAGGAGTGTATGTGAACACAAAATAGGCAGTCTCGCGTATGCGGATGACTTAGTTGTGATGGCAGATTCGATTGAAAGTTTGCAAAGTAATATTTCAGAACTAGATCAGAAATGTAAGGACTATGGTATGAAGATCAGCATATCCAACATGAAAGTAATGTCAGTGGGAAAGAGATATAAACGGATTGAGTGCCAAATAGGAGGAACAAAGTTACAACAGGTGTACGGTTTGAAGTACTAAGGATGCATATTCTCACAGGATGGCAACATAGTGAAACAACTGGAAGCGAGGTGTAGCAAAGCTAATGCAGTGAGCACTCACCTACAATGTACTCTCTTCTGCAAGACAGAAGTCAGTACCAAGACTAAGTTATCTGCGCACTGTTCAATCTTTCGACCAACTTTGTTGTATGGGAGTGAAAGCTGGGTGGATTCAGGTTACCTTATCAATAAGGTTGAAGTTACAGATATGAAAGTAGCTAGGATGATTGGTGGTACTAGTAGATGGGAACAATAGCAGAAGGGTGTCCACAATGAGGAAATCAAAGAAAAACTGGGAATGAGCTCTATAGATGCAGCAGTCAGGGCAAACAGGCTTAGATGGAGGGGTCATGTTACTAGCATGGGAGAAGCAAGGTTACCCAAGATACTCATGGGTTCAGCAGTAGAGGGTAGGAGGAGTTGGGATAGACCAAGGAGAAGGTACCTGGATTCGGTTAAGAATGACTCTGAAGTAACAGGCTTAACTTCAGAAGAGGCACCAATGTTAACACTGAATAGGGTATCATGGAGGAATATTATAAGGGGGACTATGCTCCAGACTGAACGCTGAAAGGCATAATCAGTCTTAAGTGATGATGATATATATATAAAATAGAGGGAAACATTCCACGTGGGAAAAATATATCTAAAAACAAAGATGATGTAACTTACCAACCGAAAGTGTTGGCATGTTGATAGACACACAAACAAACACAAACACACACACAAAATTCAAGCTTTCGCAACCAACGGTTGCTTCATCAGGAAAGAGGGAAGAAGAGCGAAAGACGAAAGGATGTGCTGGCCGTGCACCAAGGCATGTTTAGCCACAGGGTGATCCTCATTACCAACAAACACTGTCTGCCTGTGTCCATTCATGCGAATGGAAAGTTTGTTGCTGGTCATTCCCACATAGAAAGTTTCACAGTGTAGGCAGGTCAGTTGCACGTGGGTGCTTTCACATGTGGCTCTGTCTTTGATCGTGTACACCTTCTGGGTTACAGGACTGGAGTAGGTGGTATGGGAGGGTGCATGGGACAGGTTTTACACCGGGGGCAATTACAAGGGTAGGAGCCAGAGGGTAGGGAAGGTGGTTTGGGGATTTCATAGGGATGAACCAAGAGGTTATGAAGGTTAGGTGGATGGCGGAAAGACGCTCTGGGTGGAGTGGGGAGGATTTCATGAAGGATGGATCTCATTTCAGGGCAGGATTTGAGGAAGTCATATCCTTGCTAGAGAGCCACATTTAGAGTCTGATCCAGTCCTGGAAAGTATCCTGTCACAAGTGGGGCACTTTTGGGGTTCTCCTGAGGGATGTTCTGGGTTTGAGGGGATGAGGAAGTGGCTCTGGTAATTTGCTTCTGTACCAGGTCAGAAGGGTAGTTGCAGGATGCAAAAGCTGTTTTCAGGTTGTTGGTGTAATGGTTCAGGGATTCCGGACTGGAGCAGATTTGTTTGCCACGAAGATCTAGGCTGTTGGGAAGGGACCGTTTGATGTGGAATGGGTGGCAGATGTCATAATGGAGGTACTGTTGCTTGTTGGTGGGTTTGATGTGGACGGATGTGTGAAGCTGGCCATTGGACAGATGGAGGTCAATGTCATGGAAAGTGGCATGGGATTTGGTGTAGGAACAGGTGAATCTGATGGAACCAAAGGAGTTGATGTTGGAGAGGAAATTCTGGAGTTCTTCTTCACTGTGAGTCCAGATCATGAAGATGTCGTCAATAAATCTGTACCAAACTTTGGGTTGGCAGGCTTGGGTAACCAGGAAGGCTTCCACTAAGCGAACCATAAATAGGTTGGCGTACGAGGGGGCCATCCTGGTACCCATGGCTGTTCCCTTTAATTGTTGGTATGTCTGGCCTTCAAAAGTGAAGAAGTTGTGGGTTAGGTTTTGGGTAGGCTAGTAGGTGATCAGCATGAAAGGAAGTGCTCCATTGCAGCAAGGCACTGGACGTGCGAGATATTTGTGTATAAGGAAGTGGCATAAATGGTTACAAGGACAGCTTCTGGGGTTAACAGATTGGGTAAGGATTCCAGGCGTTCCCGAAAGTGGTTGGTGTCTTTGTTGAAGTGTGGGAGACTGCATGTAATGGGTTGAAGGTGTTGATCTACGTAGGCAGAGATACGTTCTGTGGGGGCTTGGTAACATGCTACAATGGGGCGGCCGGGATGATTGGGTTTGTGGATTTTATGAAGTAGGTGGAAGGTGGAATGTGGAAGGTAGGGGTACGGGGTGTCGGTGGGGTCAGGAGTTTGATGGAGTCAGGTGAAAGGTTTTGTAGGGGGCCTAAGGTTCTGAGGATTCCTTGAAGCTCTGCCTGGACATCAGGAATGGGATTACCTTGGCAAACTTTGTATGTAGTGTTGTCTGAAAGCTGACACAGTCCCTCAGCCACATACTCCCAATGATCAAGTACCACAGTCATGGAACCCTTGTCCGCCATAAGAATGACGATGGATCAGTCAGCCTTCAGATCACGGATAGCCTGGGCTTCAGCAGCGGTGATGTTGGGAGTAGGATTAAGGTTTTTTAAGAAGGATTGAGAGGCAAGGTTGGAAGTGAGAAATTCCTGGAAGGTTTGGAGATGGTGATTTTGAGGAAGAGGAGGTGGGTCCCGCTGTGACAGAGGACAGATCTGTTCCACGCAGGGTTCAATTTGGATAGTGTCTTGGGTAGTTGGATCATTAGGAGTAGCATTAGGATTATTTTTCTTCATGGCAAAGTGATATTTCCAGCAGAGAGTACGAGTGTAGGGCACCTCCTTACCCCACCGACACCCCTCACCCCTACCTTCTACCTACTTCCTAAAATTCACAAACCCAATCATCACGGCTGCCCCATTGTAGCTGGTTACCAAGCCCCCACAGAACATATCTCTGCCTACATAGATCAACACCTTCAAGCCATTACATGCAGTCTCCCATACTTCAACAAAGACACCAACCACTTTCTCGAATGCCTGGAATCCTTACCCAATCTGTTACCCCCGGAAACGATCCTTGTAACCATTGATGCCACTTTCTTATACACAAATATTACGCACGTCCAGGGCCTCGCTGTGATGGAGCACTTCCTTTCACACTGATCACCTGCCACCCTACTGAAAACCTCTTTCCTCATTACCTTAGCCAGCTTCATCCTGACTCACAACTTCTTCACTTTCAAAGGCCAGACATACCAACAATTAAAGGGGACAGCCTTCCCTCTTTCTTGATGAAGCAACCGTTGGTTGCGAAAGCTTGAATTTTGTCTGTGTGTTTGTGTTTGTGTTTGTTTGTGTTTCTATCAACATGCCAACGCTTTCCTTTGGTAAGTTTCAACATGTTTGTTACATTCCACATGGGAAAAATATATCTAATAACAAAGATGTTGTAACTTACCAAACGAAAGCATTGGTATGTTGATAGGAGACAATAAAACACACACACAAATTTCAAGCTTTCGCAACCCATGGTTGCTTCATCAGGAAAGAGGGAAGTAGAGGGAAAGATAAAAGGATGTGGGTTTTAAGGGAGAGGGTAAGGAGTCATTCCAATCCCGGGAGCGGAAAGACTTACGTTAGGGGGAGAAGGGACAGGTATACACTCACACACACACATGCACACACACACACACACACACACACACACACACACACACACACACACACACACACATATTCATTGGCACATATACAGACACAAGCAGACATATGTAAAGGCAAAGGGTTTGGGCAGAGATGTCAGTCGAGGCGGAAGTATAGAGGCAAAGATGTTGTTGAGTGACAAGTGATGTACGAGGGCGGCAACTTGAAATTAGCGGAGGTTGAGGCCTGAAGGGTAGTGGGAAGACAGGACGTACTGAAGGGCAAGTTCCCATCTCTGGAGTTCTGATAGATTGGTGTCACTGACACCACATACAGTTATTTGACATTGAATCATTATCCTAAGCATAAATAATAGTTAACAGTGTAAACCAAGCATAACCACCCTTCTTCATTCAGAAAACCAGTAGTTTACTGATTTAACATGTCTTTCATCTTGTCACTGACCGTACCTTTAGGTTCTTTCACAATATTACTTTATTGTGAATACATTTCATTTGATTCCATGAATACAGTCCATTATTTTCCTATGACACTTAATCCCTAACTATAACCCAGTCATCATGTAACTCTCTAATACTTCAGTACTACAGATAGTACCTCATTATTTCCCATAGTACTCAACAATCATCAGTAGCATTATTGTAATACTTCCAAAGACTCCTAAAAAATCATCACAGTTATGTCGTCACCCCATAATAAAACATCGTTGCTTTGTTTGGTACAGCTCAATTTGGGCTGTCTAACCTTTGTAAATCATGAACACACAAAGACTGGAGGTTTACTGGAGCAAAAATACTTTCTCGTGACAACTATATTCATGAATAACATGAACTGGGAGCCTAGCAATTATTAATGCCCAATGAGTATTGCTCAGAAAGTATACTCTGAAGTAAATAGATCCTGATTGTGTGAATACTTGAGAGGAAGTCAGTTCGTAATTAGCACTGTAATGTGGAGTGACAGAATTAAGATCAGAACATAAAACATAGAACATACAAAACACACACAAATTCACAACAAGGAATAAACAATACATAGAGATGTAAAAAGTTATTAGAAAATACAGTGCCCCTGGTAGCTGGCACAGAAGCTGCTTGACAGCTGTGATTTACTTGTTATTGTGTACACATGACACAACACCAGCAAACAGAAGAGTGTCACTAGTTGGTGCGAACCTGACATTGACTGCAGTGATGAAATGCAATCGTGTAGTAGGTACAACATCAGACCCCATGATGGAAGGGGAACTTTATCATGGAATCAGCTGGAAAAATGTACTTGGTGACCAGAATGGGTTGTGTGGGCTTGTCATTAGTCTGCATCTGCAAGCTGTTGCCTCTGCAGTGGAGATAGCAGCAGTGGTACTGGAGGGTGCTGAAGTCTTGGTGCTGTGGATGGTGTCTCTTCTTTGAAAAAGTATGTAGGCTTGACGTGGATGATGGCAATGGTTGCAGACTTTCTGCTTACCATGATGTCCAATGTCAGGGTTCTCCAGACACTCCCAAACGCTACCATTTATGGAACTGCTCACCATTGTTTCTTTGTTTCTTCCACTCTAGTGTGATTAGTTACACCAAACTCTGCATGTGGAATTGTAACTACCTTGCTCAGTGAGAAAGCCACTATAAGATGCTGTGATATGGTGTAATACTGTGGTTTGTGGTTGCACTGTGCCAGATCTGAGCTCAAATTGTGGGGTGGACTTGCTGCATCACAATGAGGTGACCTGGGAACCAATGTAAAAGCTCATGCTTGATAATATGACCTCTTTCATTTACTACTGAAAGTTTGCCTAACAGGCCACCACAGGCTCTTTTATCTATAGAATTGAGGAAAATGCACTGACACTGTCTACAGCCATTAAGGAGAGATAACTGTTTAGTGTCATCATATAGGATAACTGCACAAGGACCTCTAATCCCTGATGTCTTGTAGGTACGTTCCCATTTATGCACTGGATGCACTCTACACATTGTGCATAGGAATCTTCTTGTTACTTGGTCTCAGTCCACCAACTGACACTTAATAATCATCATAAATTATTTCTTAAGTCAACAGCTCTTTTTCTCAACAAACACTAATCATACATGGGTGAATGAGGTATCATTATACAGGTTTTTTACTGGCTTCTGACATAGGATACTGATTTCATGCTAAGACTTAATATTTGTGAAAAATTTTAACATAAAAGAGGCTCCTTTATTATCATACGAAAGGACAGCATGTATGCCCAGCTTCATACCTATGTTTTATGGAGCTAACTTATTAATAACAAATAAGAGACCCACTTTTCATATTATCTTACTGCAAATGCCATCTTACTTGTTTTAAAGTAATTGTTAAATGGATAATTTGTATACACAATTCTCATAAATAATAACTGTGGAGTCCGCAGCTCGTGGTCGTGCGGTAGCGTTCTCGCTTCCCACGCCC
Source organism: Schistocerca cancellata (assembly GCF_023864275.1). Lineage (NCBI taxonomy): Eukaryota > Metazoa > Arthropoda > Insecta > Orthoptera > Acrididae > Schistocerca > Schistocerca cancellata. Next base: position 53,902,083 of record NC_064631.1, read on the forward strand.
GGGTTCCCGGGTTCGATTCCCGGCGGGGTCAGGGATTTTCTCTGCCTCGTGATGACTGGGTGTTGTGTGCTGTCCTTAGGTTCGTTAGGTTTAAGTAGTTCTAGGGGACTCATGACCATAGATGTCAAGTCCCATAGTGCTCAGAGCCATTTGAACCAATAACTGTGGACCCTTTGGTAGCCCATCATCTCTGCCCATCAAGATGAATATATTTTCAAAAACAACACACAATGAGCACACATGGTTGTAAGAGAACTCAACTCACCATCTGATCCAAGTGTGCATTTTCCGCTGACTAGAAGATAGTTGCCTATTAAGATTTTATTTGTGATCACTATACATGAATTGCAGACTTTCTGCTTACCATGGTGTCCAATGTCAGTGTGCTTCTTCGTAGCTCATAGTACAGGCCATAGTATGGTGGCTGTCGTGATGGCTCGACACTGTCCCTTTGAAGCATCATGTATTAGCAGCTTTCTAAGTTGGGGGCATGTGGGTGGCCAGCTTAAATACATCTGGAGACTGTGGCAGTTGGCATTCGAGTGATGTGGTCCCTTAATTGTCAAAGGAATTCTAGTTTATATTGGCTAACTGACTGGAGTTAGCTGGTCTCATCACATTCTCTTGGTAGATGCAATGGTTCACCATAGACCAGTTCCACAGTTATAGAGTCCAAGTTCTGCTCATATGTCAAACGTAGTACCAGGCAAACTCTCAGAAGACCAGAAGTCCATGATGCTCCATTATACTTTAGCACTGCCTTCAGGGAATGATGTCACCTTTTGTTCATTCCGTTATTGGCACAATGGTAGCTAGAATTTTGCCAGCCAGGTGAATAAATCCAATTCAAACCACTGGCCACTATCAATAGTCATGGATATCAGGCAGCCAAACTTAGCTAGCCAAGTTGATATGAATGCAGAGTCAGTGATCTTGTCCACTTGTGTTGCCTCTAGCCAGGACTTGAAATGGTCAGTCATTGTGAGCAGGTATCATTGGCCATGTGACAGAGGAAGCAGTGCTACAACATTGAGCTGCACATGTGGAAAGTGAGATGTAGCATCTGGAAAATCATTGATGGGCATGTGCACATGGCAGGACACTTTACAGAATTGGCATCAGAAGCATATCCATACCCACACACAGCAGTCTCCCTTAATCCCTGGCCAGAATAAACATTGTGTCACAAGGCATAAAGTTGAGCAGGCTCCAAGGTGTTACAGGTTTTGACAATTGCCAAAAACGTTCTGCAAAAATGCAGTCAGTAGGAATGGTTATGGTCTTCTCTTTGTAACACGACAATGCAGTTGAGCCCCTTTGCCAGGAATATTGACCAGTTTCAACCTTAATACCAAAGCGGTACTGTCAATGAAGGTCTGGAACAATCTGTCATTCAGCTGCATGCCACTTCTGGAAAGTCTACTTATCAAGGCACACTACTGATGTGTGAAAAGCAATTGGCCATCATACTGTCAATGCTGGAAATGTGCTATATGTCCGTGCTAAATTGGCTTATAAATTCCTGATGGTCATGCTGGTGGGGAGAGCAGTTGATGCTATTCCATTTGAAAGCATAGGTTAGCAGCTTGTGATCCATTTAGATTGTGAACATCCTTGCTTCTGCTTGTGGCTGGAAGTATTTAACTGCCTTATAAATGGCCAGGAGTCACGGTCATGTGCACTCCACTTTCATTGTGACAGTGACAGTTTGCATGTGAAGTATGCAAGTGGTTGCCAGGAATGCCTGACCATTGTTGATGTATCACTCCAACAGCAGTTTGATTCACTTCTACCACTAATGCCAAATGTGTGTCCAGATTAGTGTGCAGGAGGAGGGCTACATTTCTCATACTCTATTTAGCAGCCTCAAAAGTGGAGCACATTGCTTCATTCCACAGCACTAGAGTCCCACACCAAACCTTTTTGCCAGTAACTGCTGCATTCAATGGTTCTTGTAGTTCTGTTTCATGGGATAGATGCCAGTGGTAATTGTTTAACATAGGTGTACCTCATTGATTGTGATCAGCTGTACTATCTGTAGAGTAGCTTCAACCTTCTCAGTTAGTGCTTAGGAACCTGCAGATGATATCTGATGAATTACAAATGTTACCTCAGACCTCACAGACATGCACTAGGCTGTGTTTAATTACTCACAAAGCTGCTCCATACATTGAAGTACCTCCTGAAGATGCTGGTGGTATTGCTCCCTAGTGGCTGAGTACGCAAGTATATCATCTAAAAGGGGAAAGCAAAATAGTAATCCTCACAAAACTGAATCAATAAACCTTTTCCAGGTTTGGACACTGTTTTGTAATCCAAACACCATGAATCTGCTTTCAAAAAGCCCAAATGGAGTAGCTGTCACTGTCTTCGCAAAATCTCCCTCCACCACAGGATTCTGTAAACACTCTTTAGCACAGTCCAAAAGAACTGAATATTGTTGCATTGCAACCACATCTTTTACTTCTGTGGCACTGTAGTGGCCATGTGCTTCCTCGCCAGCATGGCTAAGAACGCGGCGACAATGAGTGCCCACGATCCGGCTTTCGAACCTGCAGCACTTGCCTTGGGATGCCTCTGGCATGTGTTGGGAGCCAAAACGACAGCCCACAGTAGCAGGCCATGGCATGGCCCACTGCTGGCTGGTTGCAGACGCCACGTTTGCCTCAGAGGGTCGAACCAGTGAACTGAGGTGGACTGAAATGTTGGCGCCCCAACTGCTGCTGCATGTAGCTAGTGGTGTGACATGCCCTGCCATCCAGGAGAGCTGTCACATTTCAATGCCTTTTTAGTGAACTGGTGCCTATTTATATGCAGCTGTGCACCTCCATTGTGCTAAATGCACCGCTCCGTGTCACATACTCATAACCCTTAGGTTGGCCAGTGGCCCCCTTCTGCCTGTGACTTGGGCCATACAAAATGCTGCGTGTACTTTTCCCAGCGCTTCTACACCCGTGTGGCCTCTATTTTACTTCGCAACTGCTGGTGAGTGTAACTCACTCTGAACAAGCCTGCGCCTAACTGTAACTTGAGTGCTCAGAAATATTGCACCAAAACTGACTTTTCCTATCCCAAACGGTAGTGCCACTACAGCATAGTGGTACTCAAGTTGATTCACAACAAGAGACAATTACGAGTCAGCCATAATTTCTGTATAGTAAAAGCTGGCCTCTACTTGAGTGAACCATAGAATCAGGTTGTTCAACAAGAATGCATCAAACGGGTCACTAGGTTGGACAATGCTGTGTACTGATCATCTTCTGTAGCACTTAAATCCACTGTTGATTGTTCAACCTTCTTCTGCCCTATCACATAGGTACCACCACTTGTCAGGTGCAACTCAGTATGGGCTGCCCAACCTTGCCAATACTTGAACACCCGCAGACTGGAGGTTTATCGGAGCAAAATACTTTATTATGGCAACTGTGTTTAGGGAAACAGGTGAACAGGGAGTGCAGTGACTGTTACTGTAAAACAGGTATTGTTCCAAATGTCATGTCAGAAATAAATCATCCCTGAATGTACAAAAATTTGAGAGGAAGTCAGTAAGCCAGACAAGGAATAAACAATACATAGACATAAAAATTATTAGAAAACACAACACATCTTGTGGCTGGTACAGAAACAGCTTGACAGCTGTGATTCCTTATTATCATACACATGTGACACTACATCACTAAAGACACTAGTTGGCATGAACTTGAAATTCAACCACAGTTATGACACACAACTGCTTAGCAGATTCTACAAGTTCATTTTCACCTCATGAAAACGGTTTCATCAAAACTTCTCCACAGACATAACGTTCTTAAAATCATCAACTGTGCATATGAAAGAATTTAACTTACTTTACATGGTCTTGCATTCCACAAAATTTCCTCTCCTAACAATAATTATGACTTAATACCTCAAAATGTGAATGAAATTACTAGTAGAAGTTGTTCTACATATTAATTACTCATATTAAGCCAGACAACACTTCCATTACATAAAGACTTTATAACTACAACTAGACTGTAGACACAAGATATCTGCCCCTCTTTTTTCCAGTTAGTAGGCTTCATCATGAATACTGTTTCACAGGCCATCATGTGATAATTTTTTAAGTGAAACCCAATTGTGTGCAATTAACATTAGAAACATCAGTTTGGCATTCGTTAAACACAATTTTTACAAAGTCCTTAGTGACTATGTAAACATAATCTGTTAGCATATTCAAACATCCTTACAGCCAGATTTTTACATAAATCTGATAACCTCTCCCATTTGTAACACACAACCACACAGACACCCATGAGCACACTTCTGGAGGTATGAAAATAATCAGACATTGAGTTAACAAGCACAATTAAGGGTCAAAAATATCTAATAATCATTAGAATGATAAATAATAATCAATATCCATACTACAGTATGAGTCTTAGCAAAAACCATATTGTAGCAGAATTCAAAAGACCATTCAGTAATTAAAGTAATGGAAGAGGTTTTCAACAAGACTTTGGTCTTATTTTGTCAGTTTCCAGACCCAAGAAGACAGACAATAACATAATAATGATATTAGTGACTACTCAGAATAACATAAAGATAGGTAACACATATGAGTAGCGTATAATCAGTAAGACACTGTCACTAAGTGAAGTCTGGATCAAACATAAGATCTGCAATATGAATAAGATTTAAATAAGATCAGTGGTATTGGATTGATTGGAGTATACAAGACTGGTATGCAAGGAAGTGTTTACAGGTTCTATAAGTTACAGGTTCCATTAGATCATTTAATAGTGTGTGGCACGTACTGCTAAAAGACAGAATTATACAGTATGTTGTATGTTGGCCGAAACAGTGGCACAAGAGAATTCCTAATGGGCAGAGAAAGACAATATACAAACATGAATAAATCCCCTTCCATGAATTGCCTTCAGATGGAATTAATCCATAGTTTCTCAGGTCATAATGGTAACAAAGATAAGGTTAGTGCACAAATGAACATGTGGACCAACAGAAAATGTCCAATAAGACAATTTTATGGTATGTGAAATCCAAGGTCATGAGCATTATTATTGGTGTTAATTGTAATATTCTATTTTGCAAAGAAGTATGTGATATAAGAAGTCAATATTCACAAGCAGTGACCTTCAGGATTACGATTATGGGTAGTTTCACATATAGCAAATTACATACAAAATTGTCAATTTTAATACAAAACAAACTAGATAACCAATGACAAACTTTGTATGATCAGAAGTGATTAATGTGAATGGGAGGTAAGATGTAGAATGCTCCATATATTTCATTTGAAGTTTCACCATAATACGCTTAGACATGATAGGCTACTGATCAGACAAGAATTCAAAACCTAATGCATTTTTATAATCCTTGTATGCATGAGTACGAGTAACCTTGAGTTAATACTTTACTCAAAATCATCATGAAGTGTAGACATAATGCATAACAAGACAATGAATTGTAGGAGATATGAGAATTAAAAGCATAATTAGTAGCAAACAGCATTAATTGCCAAAGACTTAAGGTAAAGAGTAACCAAGTACATAATTGATGAACACGAATTTTTGGTAACATTGCATGAGCACATAAATTATGAACATAATTGACCATATTGAAAACATTTACTCTCATATAAGAAATCAGCATAATCAGTTATGCAATGATCTTGGCAAATGGTAAATTGTTTCAGCACTGCGGCAAAGGGTATTGGGGTAAGGCACAATTAATGACAAACTGAATGAGTCCTGGGGTAGTGGATATATTAAGCAATGGGTCAAAGGGTAAGTCTAATGAGCTATTATATTAACGCAGTTATGACATGAACGATGGACCTTGCCGTTGGTGGGGAGGCTTGTGTGTCACAGCGATACAGATGGCCGTACTGTAGGTGCAACCACAACGGAGGGGTATCTGTTGAGAGGTTAGACAAATGTGTGGTTCCTGAAGAGGGGCAGCAGCCTTTTCAGTAGTTGCAGGAGCAACAGTCTGGGTGACTGACTGAACTGGCCTTGCAACATTAACCAAAACAGCCTTGCTGTGCTGGTACTGCGAACGGCTGAAAGCAAGGGGAAACTACGGCCGTAATTTTTCCCGAGGGCATGCAGCTTTACTGTATGGATAAATGATGATGGCGTCCTCTTGGGTAAAATATTCCGGAGGTAAAATAGTCCTCCATTCGGATCTCCGGGCGGGAACTACTCAAGAGGACGTCGTTATCAGGATAAAGAAAACTGGCGTTCTACGGATTGGAGCATGGAATGTCAGATCCCTTAACCAGGCAGGTAGATTAGAAAATTTAAAAAGGGAAATGGATAGGTTAAAGTTAGATATAGTGGGAATTAGTGAAGTTCGGTGGCAGGAGGAACAATACTTTTGGTCAAGTGAATACAGGGTTATAAACACAAAATCAAATAGGGGTAATGCAGGAGTAGGTTTAATAATGAATAAAACAATAGGAATCCGGGTAAGCTACTACAAACAGCATAGTGAACGCATTATTGTGGCCAAGATAGACACGAAGCCCACACTTACTACAATAGTACAAGTTTATATGCCAACTAGCTCTGCAGATGATGAAGAAATTGAAGAAATGTATGATGAGATAAAAGAAATTATTCAGGTAGTGAAGGGAGATGGAAATTTAATAGTCATGGGTGACTGGAATTGGAGAGTAGGAAAAGGGAGAGAAGGAAACATAGTAGGTGAATATGGATTGGGGGTAAGAAATGAAAGAGGAAGCCGCCTGGTAGAATTTTGCACAGAGCATAACTTAATCATAGCAAACACTTGGCTCAAGCATCATGAAAGAAGGTTGTATACATGGAAGAATCCTGGAGATACTAGAAGGTATCAGATAGATTATATAATGGTAAGACAGAGATTTTGGAACCAGGTTTTAAATTGTAAGACATTTCCATGGGCCGATGTGGACTCTGACCACAATCTATTGGTTATGAACTGTAGATTAAAACTGAAGAAACTGCAAAAAGGTGGGAATTTAAGAAGATGGGACCTGGATAAACTGAAAGAACCAGAGGTTGTACAGAGTTTCAGGGAGAGCATAAGGGAACAATTGACAGGAATGGGGGAAAGAAGTACAGAAGAAGAAGAATGGGTAGCTTTGAGGGATGAAGTAGTGAAGGCAGCAGAGGATCAAGTAGGTAAAAAGATGAGGGCTAGTAGAACTCCTTGGGTAACAGAAGAAATATTGAACATAATTGACGAAAGGAGAAAATATAAAAATACAGTAAATGAAGCAGGCAAAAAGGAATACAGACGTCTCAAAAATGGGATCGACAGGAAGTGCAAAATGGCTAAGCAGGGATGGCTAGAGGACAAATGTAAGGATGTAGAGGCTTATCTCACTAGGGGTAAGATAGATACTGCCTACAGGAAAATTAAAGAGACCTTTGGAGAGAAGAGAGCCACTTGTATAAATATCAAGAGCTCAGATGGAAACCCAGCTCTAAGCAAAGAAGGGAAAGCAGAAAGATGGAAGGAGTATATAGAGGGTCTATACAAGGGCGATGTACTTGAGGACAATATTATGGAAATGGAAGAGGATTTAGATGAAGATGAAATGGGAGATATGATACTGCGTGAAGAGTTTGATAGAGCACTGAAAGACCTGAGTCGAAACAAGGCCCCGGGAGTAGACAACATTCCATTAGAACTACTGACGGCCTTGGGAGAGCCAGTCCTGACAAAACTCTACCACCTGGTGAGCAAGATGTATGAGACAGGCGAAATACCTTCAGACTTCAAGAAGAATATAATAATTTCAATCCCAAAGAAAGCAGGTGTTGACAGATGTGAAAATTACCGAACCATCAGTTTAATAAGTCACAGCTGCAAAATACGAACACGAATTCTTTACAGACGAATGGAAAAACTGGTAGAAGCTGACCTTGGGGAAGATCAGTTTGGCTTCCGTAGAAATATTGGAACACGTGTGGCAATGCTGACCTTACGAGCTATCTTAGAAGAAAGATTAAGGAAAGGCAAACCTACGTTTCTAGCATTTGTGGACTTAGAGAAAGCTTTTGACAATGTTGACTGGAATAATCTCTTTCAAATTCTAAAGGTGGCAGTTGTAAAATACAGGGAGCAAAAGGCTATTTACAATTTGTACAGATACCAGATGGCAGTTATAAGAGTCGAGGGGCATGAAAGGGAAGCAGTGGCTGGGAAGGGAGTGAGACAGGGGTGTAGCCTCTCCCCGATGTTATTCAATCTGTATATTGAGCAAGCAGTAAAGGAAACAAAAGAAAAATTTGGAGTAGGTATTAAAATCCATGGAGAAGAAATAAAAACTTTGAGGTTCGCTGATGACATTGTAATTCTATCAGAGACAGCAGAGACAGCCAGATTTTTACATAAATCTGATAACCTCTCCCATTTGTAACACACAACCACACAGACACCCATGAGCACACTTCTGGAGGTATGAAAATAATCAGACATTGAGTTAACAAGCACAATTAAGGGTCAAAAATATCTAATAATCATTAGAATGATAAATAATAATCAATATCCATACTACAGTATGAGTCTTAGCAAAAACCATATTGTAGCAGAATTCAAAAGACCATTCAGTAATTAAAGTAATGGAAGAGGTTTTCAACAAGACTTTGGTCTTATTTTGTCAGTTTCCAGACCCAAGAAGACAGACAATAACATAATAATGATATTAGTGACTACTCAGAATAACATAAAGATAGGTAACACATATGAGTAGCGTATAATCAGTAAGACACTGTCACTAAGTGAAGTCTGGATCAAACATAAGATCTGCAATATGAATAAGATTTAAATAAGATCAGTGGTATTGGATTGATTGGAGTATACAAGACTGGTATGCAAGGAAGTGTTTACAGGTTCTATAAGTTACAGGTTCCATTAGATCATTTAATAGTGTGTGGCACGTACTGCTAAAAGACAGAATTATACAGTATGTTGTATGTTGGCCGAAACAGTGGCACAAGAGAATTCCTAATGGGCAGAGAAAGACAATATACAAACATGAATAAATCCCCTTCCATGAATTGCCTTCAGATGGAATTAATCCATAGTTTCTCAGGTCATAATGGTAACAAAGATAAGGTTAGTGCACAAATGAACATGTGGACCAACAGAAAATGTCCAATAAGACAATTTTATGGTATGTGAAATCCAAGGTCATGAGCATTATTATTGGTGTTAATTGTAATATTCTATTTTGCAAAGAAGTATGTGATATAAGAAGTCAATATTCACAAGCAGTGACCTTCAGGATTACGATTATGGGTAGTTTCACATATAGCAAATTACATACAAAATTGTCAATTTTAATACAAAACAAACTAGATAACCAATGACAAACTTTGTATGATCAGAAGTGATTAATGTGAATGGGAGGTAAGATGTAGAATGCTCCATATATTTCATTTGAAGTTTCACCATAATACGCTTAGACATGATAGGCTACTGATCAGACAAGAATTCAAAACCTAATGCATTTTTATAATCCTTGTATGCATGAGTACGAGTAACCTTGAGTTAATACTTTACTCAAAATCATCATGAAGTGTAGACATAATGCATAACAAGACAATGAATTGTAGGAGATATGAGAATTAAAAGCATAATTAGTAGCAAACAGCATTAATTGCCAAAGACTTAAGGTAAAGAGTAACCAAGTACATAATTGATGAACACGAATTTTTGGTAACATTGCATGAGCACATAAATTATGAACATAATTGACCATACTGAAAACATTTACTCTCATATAAGAAATCAGCATAATCAGTTATGCAATAATCTTGGCAAATGGTAAATTGTTTCAGCACTGCGGCAAAGGGTATGAATAGTATTGGGGTAAGGCACAATTAATGACAAACTGAATGAGTCCTGGGGTAGTGGATATATTAAGCAATGGGTCAAAGGGTAAGTCTAATGAGCTATTATATTAACGCAGTTATGACATGAACGATGGACCTTGCCGTTGGTGGGGAGGCTTGTGTGTCACAGCAATACAGATGGCCGTACTGTAGGTGCAACCACAACGGAGGGGTATCTGTTGAGAGGTTAGACAAATGTGTGGTTCCTGAAGAGGGGCAGCAGCCTTTTCAGTAGTTGCAGGAGCAACAGTCTGGGTGACTGACTGAACTGGCCTTGCAACATTAACCAAAACAGCCTTGCTGTGCTGGTACTGTGAACGGCTGAAAGCAAGGGGAAACTACGGCCGTAATTTTTCCCGAGGGCATGCAGCTTTACTGTATGGATAAATGATGATGGCGTCCTCTTGGGTAAAATATTCCGGAGGTAAAATAGTCCTCCATTCGGATCTCCGGGCGGGAACTACTCAAGAGGATGTCGTTATCAGGATAAAGAAAACTGGCGTTCTACGGATTGGAGCATGGAATGTCAGATCCCTTAACCAGGCAGGTAGATTAGAAAATTTAAAAAGGGAAATGGATAGGTTAAAGTTAGATATAGTGGGAATTAGTGAAGTTCGGTGGCAGGAGGAACAATACTTTTGGTCAAGTGAATACAGGGTTATAAACACAAAATCAAATAGGGGTAATGCAGGAGTAGGTTTAATAATGAATAAAACAATAGGAATCCGGGTAAGCTACTACAAACAGCATAGTGAACGCATTATTGTGGCCAAGATAGACACGAAGCCCACACTTACTACAATAGTACAAGTTTATATGCCAACTAGCTCTGCAGATGATGAAGAAATTGAAGAAATGTATGATGAGATAAAAGAAATTATTCAGGTAGTGAAGGGAGATGGAAATTTAATAGTCATGGGTGACTGGAATTGGAGAGTAGGAAAAGGGAGAGAAGGAAACATAGTAGGTGAATATGGATTGGGGGTAAGAAATGAAAGAGGAAGCCGCCTGGTAGAATTTTGCACAGAGCATAACTTAATCATAGCAAACACTTGGCTCAAGCATCATGAAAGAAGGTTGTATACATGGAAGAATCCTGGAGATACTAGAAGGTATCAGATAGATTATATAATGGTAAGACAGAGATTTTGGAACCAGGTTTTAAATTGTAAGACATTTCCATGGGCCGATGTGGACTCTGACCACAATCTATTGGTTATGAACTGTAGATTAAAACTGAAGAAACTGCAAAAAGGTGGGAATTTAAGAAGATGGGACCTGGATAAACTGAAAGAACCAGAGGTTGTACAGAGTTTCAGGGAGAGCATAAGGGAACAATTGACAGGAATGGGGGAAAGAAGTACAGAAGAAGAAGAATGGGTAGCTTTGAGGGATGAAGTAGTGAAGGCAGCAGAGGATCAAGTAGGTAAAAAGATGAGGGCTAGTAGAACTCCTTGGGTAACAGAAGAAATATTGAACATAATTGACGAAAGGAGAAAATATAAAAATACAGTAAATGAAGCAGGCAAAAAGGAATACAGACGTCTCAAAAATGGGATCGACAGGAAGTGCAAAATGGCTAAGCAGGGATGGCTAGAGGACAAATGTAAGGATGTAGAGGCTTATCTCACTAGGGGTAAGATAGATACTGCCTACAGGAAAATTAAAGAGACCTTTGGAGAGAAGAGAGCCACTTGTATAAATATCAAGAGCTCAGATGGAAACCCAGCTCTAAGCAAAGAAGGGAAAGCAGAAAGATGGAAGGAGTATATAGAGGGTCTATACAAGGGCGATGTACTTGAGGACAATATTATGGAAATGGAAGAGGATTTAGATGAAGATGAAATGGGAGATATGATACTGCGTGAAGAGTTTGATAGAGCACTGAAAGACCTGAGTCGAAACAAGGCCCCGGGAGTAGACAACATTCCATTAGAACTACTGACGGCCTTGGGAGAGCCAGTCCTGACAAAACTCTACCACCTGGTGAGCAAGATGTATGAGACAGGCGAAATACCTTCAGACTTCAAGAAGAATATAATAATTTCAATCCCAAAGAAAGCAGGTGTTGACAGATGTGAAAATTACCGAACCATCAGTTTAATAAGTCACAGCTGCAAAATACGAACACGAATTCTTTACAGACGAATGGAAAAACTGGTAGAAGCTGACCTTGGGGAAGATCAGTTTGGCTTCCGTAGAAATATTGGAACACGTGTGGCAATGCTGACCTTACGAGCTATCTTAGAAGAAAGATTAAGGAAAGGCAAACCTACGTTTCTAGCATTTGTGGACTTAGAGAAAGCTTTTGACAATGTTGACTGGAATAATCTCTTTCAAATTCTAAAGGTGGCAGTTGTAAAATACAGGGAGCAAAAGGCTATTTACAATTTGTACAGATACCAGATGGCAGTTATAAGAGTCGAGGGGCATGAAAGGGAAGCAGTGGCTGGGAAGGGAGTGAGACAGGGGTGTAGCCTCTCCCCGATGTTATTCAATCTGTATATTGAGCAAGCAGTAAAGGAAACAAAAGAAAAATTTGGAGTAGGTATTAAAATCCATGGAGAAGAAATAAAAACTTTGAGGTTCGCTGATGACATTGTAATTCTATCAGAGACAGCAAAGGACTTGGAAGAGCAATTGAACAGAATGGACAGTGTCTTGAAAGGAGGATAGAAGATGAACATCAACAAAAGCAAAATGAGGATAATGGAATGTAGTTGAATTAAGTCGGGTGATGCTGAGGGTATTAGATTAGGAAATGAGACACTTAAAGTAGTAAAGGAGTTTTGCTGTTTGGGGAGCAAAATAACTGATGATGGTTGAAGTAGAGAGGATATAAAATGTAGACTGGCAATGGCAAGGAAACCGTTTCTGAAGAAGAGAAATTTGTTAACATCGAGTATAGATTTAAGTGTCAGGAAGTCGTTTCTGAAAGTATTTGTATGGAGTGTAGCCATGTATGGAAGTGAAAACATGGACAATAAATAGTTTGGACAAGAAGAGAATAGAAGCTTTTGAAATGTGGTGCTACAGAAGAATGCTGAAGATTAGATGGGTAGATCACATAACTAATTATGAAGTATTGAATAGAACTGGGGAGAAGAGGAGCAGGACATGTTCTGAGGCATCAAGGGATCACAAATTTAGCATTGGAGGACAGCGTGGAGGGTGAAAATCATAGAGGGAGACCAAGAGATGAATACACTAAGCAGATTCAAAAGGATGTGGGTTGAAGTAAGTACTGGGAGAATAAGAAGCTTGCACAGGATAGGGTAGCATGGAGAGCTGCATCAAACCAGTCTTAGGACTGAAGACCACAACAACAACAACAATGAAGAGTATCACAAGTACAGGGACAGATGTCATGATTAATGTTATATCAAACAAGTACTGCAGCGGAAGGTATAATAACAAATGTAGGGCACAATGAGTGACAACTGTATGAGCACTGCTGCAGAGGACATAATAACTTCAAGGGTAAAGAGCATGTCCTGTGACAACTTATGACTGGTTTAAGTATGAGGTCAACAGTCCCTCCTATCTGCAACCGGCAAGTCAGACAACAATACACTCCAGAGAAGGGACCAATTGGTGAACCCTCATTGTCTACCAGAAGTCAATAAAGCCTGAGTAAAGGAACAAGGAAGAAGAAAAGAGGGGAAAGGAAGAAAGTCAGTGCAGTTCTCCATCCAGTGTGCAGCCAGATGCCCCCAAAGGCAGAAAGTGCGATGAGGGACACACCCCTTGCCACATACCACAGGCACTCGAACCAACAACACCCAGAAAAGACTAGCAACACAGACAGGGCAAGAGAAGCACGGGAAAACAGAGGAAGAGCAAATCAAACAGAACATGCAAGAAGAGGAAAGAAGTGGAAATGAGTGTGTAGGATGAGGATGAGGTGCACACCATCAAGCCCAGACAGAAGCTGCCTGTTTAGAGCAGAGGAGGCGACAGGGCATCTTGCCAACCCCTCAACAGGCTTACAAGGCTAGGGCACCTCCCTTAGAGACAATGTTAAAAATACCATTCACAAATAAACCGTAAAATGTCAGCTCCTGAGACATCCTCACTAACACCAGGGGTAGCGAGTCAGAAAGGTTAAAGAATCCACTGCAGGGTGGCTAGGTTAGTCTAGTCCAGCAAAATGTGTATCACTGTCATATGGGCACCACAATGACAGTGGGGCAAACCCTCACAACAGAAGATATGATCATGAATCAGCCAAGTATGGCCAATGCAAAGCCAGAAAAGTGCAATGGAGTCCTTGCCACAGGCCCACATGGAGAACCTCCACAAATTTGTGGTTTATTTTATCACCTGTAGTTTGTTTGGTAAAGTCAGAGTATGCCACTCCATATTCCAAATCCTTAGATCTTGACAGCATAATACCGATCAAAGGTCCAATTCCAGAATACAAACCTCAAGAAGCAGCTTGCCAGTAGCCAATTTGGCCAGCCTATCAATGGGATTCCCCAGGATCCCAATGTAATCCAGTGTCCAGACAAAGACCAGCAAGTATCCACATTGTTCAAGGACAAAAATGGAAGCCTGGAAAGTCAGGAGCAAGAGATGGCGAGGGTAACACTGGTCAAGAGCTTGTAAATTGCTCAAAGAGTCACTACAGTAAGGACTGAGTGGTGCACGAATGGATATGCTCAAGAGCACAAGCAATGACTACCAACTCTGCATTGAAAACCCTGCAGCCATCCAGTAAGGTGTGGAGTTCATTACATCCTGCATGACTGTAGGAAAAGCCAGCATGACCAGCAACTATCAAGCTATCTGTGTAGTCTATTTCTGAACCCTGAAATGCACTGTAAATGGAGAGGACCTCAGGCAGAGTTGAGTCTTTCAGACCATTTCAAAGCACAAGACAGAGCTGTGGATGAGGGATGCATCACAGAGATGTACGTGAGTGGGCTCAGGGGTGAGGTGGAAGAGGGTATAGCTGTAGTTCAGAAAAGAGTGACTGGATATTGATGGTGACTGTAACTCTAGAACTGGGCCACTGTTACGGGAGGTGGATCCCTCTATCTGGAGAGAGAACTGGTAATTATGGTGCTCTAGGGAGCAACAGAAGCATAATGAATAATCAATCAGCTATTACTGGTGCAACTAGGAGGCTGATCCAGGGGCCAGTTCAAAAGGCACCAGTTTCCAGTCACACACCACAGTGGTGTACAGGTAACTTCAAAGGCGATGCTGAGCCATATGCGAGACTCCCGCAATCTGGATGGAACTGGACCAGTGCTGTCTAGAGCCATATGAGAGTAGAGTGGTCACACATTCCAGTCAGTGTTCCTGAGGTATCAAAAAGAGTATTGAGGTGGAACCAATATATCCTCTTTAGCTTAAAGATGGGGAAACTAAGTTAAATGGCATTAAAGATCAATCCCAAAAAATGATGATAGTCTACCACATTGAGGGACTGGCCATAAAAGTACAGATCCAGACAGGAATGTGATGACAGAAATGCACAACACAGGTCATGGCACAGGTCATGGAAGCCATGAGTGAGAGCCCAAGATTGTGCTCAGTGTATTCCTCCCTTCAGTTTACATTCAGCAATGCCCATTGTGGACGGACAAAAATAAATGCAAAAATCATCAGCAAACAGAGAGGGGACAATCAAAGGCCCTTCAGTGACCACCATTTGACTGAAAACCACTAAAAAGAGAGGAACACTCAAACCAGAAGCCTGTGGAGGAGGAGGATATTAGTGTTTAACGTCCCGTCGACAACGAGGTCATGAGAGACGGAGCGCAAGCTCGGGTAAGGGAAGGATGGGGAAGGAAATCGGCCGTGCCCTTTCAAAGGAACCATCCCGGCATTTGCCTGAAGCGATTTAGGGAAATCACGGAAAACCTAAATCAGGTTGGCCGGAGACGGGATTGAATCGTCGTCCTCCCGAATGCGAGTCCAGTGTGCTAACCACTGCGCCACCTCGCTCGGTGGAACCCTTTTCTCCTGCAATGGGGGGTGCTACAGGAGGCACCAACCTATACCTGAAAAGTGCGACATGAAAGAAAGTTTGGAATAAAAATCAGGAGTAGGCCATGGAGGCCCCATTCATATAAGGTGGCAAGGATGTGGTGATGCCATGTGGTACCACAAGCTTTATGCAGATGGAAGAAGACTGCAACAGGGTATTAATGCTGGGCAAAAGCCGTTCAGTTAGCAGGACACCAGGTGGACTAAATTATCTGCAGTAGAGCAGCCTTGGTGAAAACTACTGTGGGTCAAATCCAAAGGGTCTCAGAACTCAAGATGCAATTCAGCCTTTGACCACCATAGATTCAACTAACAAGCAGAGGACATTGATTAAACTGATCAAATGATAACTGTCCATATGAAGAGGCAATTTACCCAGTTTCAAAACTGGAATAATAATACTTTCTCACCACTGGGAAGGATGTTCCCCATTTTTCAGAGATTTTTAAAAAGGGCAAATATGTGACATTGGCTGGCCACTGATAAGTGTTGAAGCATTTGGCTGTGCACCCAGTCTGGTCCAGGATCCATGTCAGGGCAGCAAGCAAGGGTGCTGGCGGATTCCCATTCACTAAACAAGGTGTTAAAAGGCTCCATGTGGCAGCGAATGAAAGATAATTGTTCCAGCAGTGGACCAACACTAAGGCCTGCTCAGTGACAGAGTACAGGCTGATGAGGATAACACCATTCAGGGAAATTCCAGGGAAACCTGTTGGCGGATGCTGCCAAAAATGCACCTGATCTCTGTCCATACTTGTGAAGAAGAAGTATGCAGCCCTATGGCAGTGGTGTATAGTTCCCAACAAACTCATTTCTGGCTTTTAAGGTGATATTCAGCCCAGGCTTGAGATGTGGATGCCATTTGTAGCATTGGAGGGCATGAAAACAGTCTTTAATAGCCATAGCAATGTCAGGGATCGACCAGGGAACAGTCTTCCATCAGGGAAAACCTGAGAAAGACAGAATCACCAAAGCAGCTGCTGAAAGTATGGTGTTGGTCGAACTTTGTATGGACTCACCAGTGCCACCTGCCACCATGTTGTGGAGCAGTTGGGTTGGCAGACAAGGAAAAGACAACCCAATCCATGTTAGCCAAGACCCACCTAGGAGGGCATCCAGGTGAGTGATGCTGGAGGAAAGATAAGACTATTGGCAAATGATCACTGTCACACAGATCATCATGAACTCCCCATCAAATACAGGGGAGGAATCCAGGGCCGGCCGGAGTGGCCAAGTGGTTCTAGGCACTACAGTCTGGAACCGCGTGACCGCTACGGTCGTAGGTTTGAATCCTGCCTCGGGCATGGATGTATGTGATGTCCTAGCTGCTGAAATCCCCAAAGGGAAGGAAGAGGGAGGAAATTGTTGAAGGAGGGCAAGAAGAGCAGAAAGTGTAGGAGACTGGTTCTGGGAGAAAAAGACTGCCTGTCATTACTACAGAGTCTGAATGTATCTGGACAGCCACAAATTCCAATGCAGTATGAAGAGAAACCCAGGAACTAGCAGTGTCCATAGTAGCAATATACAAACTTCAGTGGAGGCGCGCTAATGGCCAAACCAGTTCTGGCAGACAGCTTGGAAACCACATAGGGTCAATGAATGAGTATCACACAGTACTAAATTCCCACAATGCAACACAAGTTACAGAGTAGAGTGAATGAAGAGCCTGCAATCCAGGAGGTGACAATAATAACCATTAGACTTCTATTGGAGGAGAGTAGTACAAGAAGCTGGATGTACATCGAACAGGCTAGAATTAATCGTTATGCCAAGTCAGTGCCCATCATTCGTAAGGGTGGAGTAACATCTATGAATGTAAGATCGATCCCTGATTGAGAGGGAGGAGGGAACACTCCTGGGATATTGGGGGGGGGGGGGGGGGCGGGGTCATACTGAGACTTACATGTCTTCTTCTTCTCCTTTGGAGGACATGAATTTCAACTACTTCAGATGGAAGAGAAAGATATATGAGTTAAGTTTTCTAGAGCAAGAGATGTCATATTGAGATCAAAAGCTTTAGTTTCATATGTCCAATCATGTAATAATGTTAATGGCACCATCTGCTCACTACTAAATGGAGAGGTCCTTAGTTCTTCCTAATTTGAGTATGATGCCATGTAATTTGCTTTATGAAGCTGAATAATCTTTAAATAAAACTCAGGCAGCACTTTAAAATTCACTTCCACATTTATTGCTTCAAAGCTCCACATAGATTGACTCACACTGTGTCTAAACTTCCAGTACGGTACTGGTCAGCTATGTACTCTTTTGGTGGGTACAGTTTTCTGGTTTGCAATATACTCTTTGGACTGGAGCAGCAAGCATGACAAAATATAATTACAATTTCCATAGTAAAATCTTATTCCACATAGATTGACTCACACTGTGTCTAAACTTCCAGTATGGTACTGGTCAGCTATGTACTCTTTTGGTGGGTACAGTTTTCTGGTTTGCAATATACTCTTTGGACTGGAGCAGCAAGCATGACAAAATATAATTACAATTTCTGTAGTAAAATTTATTAAATTTTCATTTACTCTAATCAGAATTTATATTGTAAGGGATTTTAAGAATTAGTTGTACAAAATGTTAATTTTAAACATAATTAAATCTTCATTTCACTTGCTTCCAATTGTAGTGGTTTCTCATGTCAGCTCATATTATTTGTATAAATTACTTCATTACAATTTGTACCAAAGATGATAAATATGAAATATGTTTAATTTTCAAACAATATTTTACACTTCATATTATTTAGTTTGATCATAGACTCATTGAAAGTAATTTCTATGCTTGGCTCTATGTATCATTAAGAGTAATTACTGCAACTTGAAATGTAAAAATATAACTATATGCTTGTATATACATAAAGGAATTGAATTGGACTGGGTGATACACTAAACCAATATACCAAGTACTGTACTGTAGTACCCAGTCTCGATTTGTTTCATTTCAACAGGATAAGTGCAGAAATGGGTTAGAGCATTGTGTCATATCTAGGATTCCAATTTGACTTCTGCTTAAATAACACTGTGTTCCCAGAAAAATGTAAAGAAGCTGTAGTGTTATACATGAATGAAAGGGAAAGGAAATGAGGAAAGATAGCATAAACTATACCCCAATGAAACTTATGTGTATCATATGAAAATATTTGAAGGAATTACAGATATACATATCAGAGAGTGTTTGCATATGCAGGATGGTGGTGCAGGAACCAAAATGGATTTAGAGCTTGTGAGGCACACCCAGTTCGTTTTGAGTAGGATTTATCAAAACTGATTTATGGAAGAGCGCAACTTGACTGTACATTCATTAATATCTACATCTACATTAAAGCTATGAAAACCACTATATCAGAGAGTAAGTACTATTGTACCTCAATTTAGGCTTTATTTCCATTAGTTTTATCCATAGAGCATAGGAAAAATTATTCCTTAAATGCTTCTGTGTATATGGTAATCAGTTTAATGTTGCCTCAACAGTCCTCTTGGAAGTAGGATATAGGAGGTTATAATATATTCCTAAATTTCTCACTTATGCTCTCTTCCTTGACACGCATTAACAGGTGCCACAATGCATGTAGGATCCGATTAGTAGAAGTCAGACAAGCGAATGATCACTCCTGCTCTGCCTCAGAACACAGATTTGTACAAGATGAACAGTGATATACAAGTGAATATTTCAACCCTAGTGCATTTTTATGGATAATTTATGGAAATCAAAACTGCAGCCTTCAATTCTTAGTAAACCTATGTACAGAAATGAGTAAAAGTACACTACTCACCAGACTTTGCCAAAATTGCATGTTGTCGAAAGTGTAAGAACTATACTGACATTGTAAATTAATCCAATGAACATAACACACACCTTGCCATGCCGTAAAACCTAACCAATGCACCCACAATACTGTAATAATTAGTAATGAGATAATCCCATCATATAGTGGAAGAATTATGATTATCAGTGGGAAAATCAAAACCCAAAGTTTACCTAATTTGTTTTAATAGGAGAAACTGTATGAAACAAAGTATTTATCTTGTACCCTAAATCACTTGCAGTAAAATAACACACAATGTATACTTAAGCAAGATTATTTCCCTAAAGTTACTTGAAGATGCACTGTAGTGAGAAGTGACATACCTAGCTCATATTCTCATTTCAGCCCAATTTGTTTGAATAATTATGAAATGAAATCTCATTGGGCAATGAGAAATATATATACACTTTACTCACCCAAATTGGTTTGCACCAGTTGTTGCAGACAGGCATATCCAAAATTCTGAGCACCCAGATGTTCACCCTTATTTTGTAAATGTGATGTTTCATTATAATAATGTTTTAATTCTTCATTTCCACAGTAATAAGCATGAGTATTACAGGAAGACTTAGATGCAAATAATAGAAAATAATAAATTAAGGAGTAAAGTACTTAATTTTTGTTACAAATCCAGTGTAATGTTTTTTCATTAGTGTAAGTTTTGTTTGACCTCTCAAGTTCCTGCAAAACTATTAGATAAGCTGTACTGGATAAGCTGTATTTGTTACAAGCTGAAAGTCACCATGACTACTGTTAACCAATTGCAAGCTGCTGCAAATGGATGGGGCAGGAAGGCTATGGAAAGTCATGTACCACAGATACCAAAGGTACATCAAGTACTATCCTCTCCCACGGATACTGTCTCTTCTGCAGGAAATAGAGGATCCATCATTTCTCATCCACTTGACTGTGAGTGGCAAGTCAGTGGAGGCCGACTAGACATCTTGTACAGAGGAGATAGGAACCAGTGTGAACTCAGTGTGTTACACCCATTCATCTAACCAACAGGTTCGATGTGCTTTCTTCTACTGAAACCAAAACTGAACCAGTGAGACTCACTTCACATACTGGAAAACCTGCTGTTCCCACTGTCAAGAGTAGGCAGACACAAATGGATGGGGGCCTGTTAACCATCAGCAGTCAAAATTTGTGGCAAATAATGGTACTCCAAAGGGAAATTGCAGAAAAGGATGGGAAGGAATGCCAGGCGCACTCATTTTATATGCCTAGGGGCCTCATTTAGGTTTTTGAAATGGGTATTCTCGCAGCTATCAAGGGAAAAGGGTGCACCCAACTACAGATTGTGGCACACATTGGAATGAAAAAGTCTGGACTCTGAAGTTATACTTGGATCGTTCCAGCAACTAACAGGGAGCTCATTGAGTTCCAATGGAGCTTACAATCTGCAGCATTGCCCCGAGCACGGATCATGCCTCCATGATTGTCAGTTGAGTGGAAGGCTAGAACCAGAGACTGTGAAGGTTCTGTGACAAGTTAGGCTGTGAATTTCTAGACTTACATCATAGGGTTGAGAATTGTAGGTTACCCCTTACTGAGTCAGGTGTGCACTACACATCACCCAGGTAGTTGATTGTGTGTCAGGTGTTTCAATGGAGTGCCAGCATTTGAGGTGCTCCTAAAAAGCAATGAAGCTTGCATAATGCAAGGTAAAAACCTGAAGTAGACAGCAATGAGATTTTTGGGGATAATTTAGAGTATACCAAAAGGATAAGCTAATGGCTAATGGAATTGGTGTATTTGTTACAGTAGACAAGTTAGAAATTGGAGTTGTAGCGAGATTCTTTAGGACAAGACTCTTTAGCAAAGGTTTACATAAAATTATAATTGCATCCTTCTATTGACCACCACACCCACCCGTTGTAATCAAAACCTTTAAAGAAAAACTAATTTTGCTTGAACATGAGTTCCCTAATCAAACTGTTACTACAGTGTGATCGATGAATGATGGCAGTTCATGCAGGTCAAGAAATAGGCAGGAATTGCATTGTTGCCAACTCCAAGCAACAGTTGTGGAACACACATGCACACACTTCGCACTTGATGAAAGTGTGTAACCTGTAAATTATGTCTCTCATTTGCTTGTGTAGGATTTGTTGCTTGGCACCACCTTCAACCATGACAACTTGCAACAAATGGAATAAAATTCACTAAATAGCTTGCTACAATACTATTTAATGCTCACATTATCTGTGAAAAGTCTGAGGTTACTAATAATACTGTCTACAAGGTCATTAATATACAACATGAACATACATTGATTATTACAGTAACATTGGTCATACGAAAACATGCTCCCACATTACATCTTGAATACAAATCAAGGTAATCAGTTGGATGCAGTATTTCTTGACTTCCAGAAAGCATTTAGCCCAGTATAACACCCATGTTTATTAATGAAATAAGAACGTATGGGGTATCAAATTACATTTGTAAGTAGATAGAGAATTTCTTTGATTGACAACTCCATAGAGTGCTGTGTGTGTAACGACCATGTATGTGAAATTAGCAGGAAGGCCAGCGTTGGCCGTAATATTGATGGTTTATTGACAGCAAAATCGAAGAGAATTTCTTGTTAGAGTGGACACAGCATGTTATATTGAGAAAGATGTATAAGTAACTTCAGTCCTGCCCTGTGTAAGTGCTTGTGACCCTTGCTGCTCATGTTGCATGTTCAGCATCATGCAGACAATGCAGATTCAGTCTCTTTGCATTTGGTGGAGCCATTTTTATGAAGACCATCTGAAAAAAGCTGCTGAAACATCCAATCAGATCCTGAAAAGATTTCAAAGTGATGCAAAGATTGGCAGGTTCTTAAAATGTTCGTAAATACAAAATTGTGCACTTTTATAAGGGCACACATTTTCAACATATCCCCAATGAAGTATGCCTATATCAACGCCTGTTTGCAGCTAGGGTGTACATTTAATTGTCATTTCATTCTAATGAAAGCTGCATGGTCATCAATGGTAACTGTTCTTTCGGGAACAGATACTACCTTCATATATAGTAACAAAAAAAAGTAGTTTGACTACAGTATAACAAGCCACAACTGGAAACAGTTACATTCCATCCTGGATTTTCTATTGTTGAAAATCCTCAATGGGCAGATACTATTTTGGAGACAGACATCAGTTATCCTATGGAAGCCTAATTAAAATTTTTTAACGAGTGGTGTTGATTGAAGAATCTAGGAATGTTCTACAGTCTGCTGCATATTGTTCCTCTAGGAACCATAAATACAGATTTAGACTGATTATAGCATTCACAGGCGTATTTAAACAGTCATTCATCCCTAAATCCACATGTGAATGGAATGGGAGGAAGCCCTGATAACTTGTAAAATGAAAAGTACTTTGTCATGAACTGCACAGTGATTTGTAGGCTATGAATGCAGATGTAGATGTTGATTAGGGCACTGAATGTTGCAATAATGGTTACAAAAGAAAACCCCTGTCTATAGGTATCTACTAAGAATACCATTCATGATAGAGGATCCACAGGAATACTAACTTGCCACTTCTTTTCATCTGAAATGAATTATACGTTAAACACATTTGGACCAAATTTCTTTTTTAAAAAACTGAAGAAGTGGTGATGCATGGTGATACAAAATAGTGTACTTATGTTATCCAACTGCAATTTTGCAGTTAATGTTGAAATCTCTCCACAGTCTGAAGAACATCCATGGAGTTATCAAATCCAAGGATCCAGATCCTTTTTATTATGTTCAAAATTAAAGTTCAAATTGTATACATCTTCCACTTATTACATTTTTCAATATTGTCCAATATTTATAGAATACTCATTACAATTTCTTGAGTTTAAGACTTTCACATTTTTGATTTTAAACAATTGTTTATTATTATCTTGAAATATGTCCTATCAAAACAACTGCTTGCCATAAAGTTCCTCTAACACTGGTATTTTTAAAGTTAATGCCTTAAAATGTTGATGCCAAAACAAAGAAAACATCTACAGCTGGTTGATTTAGTGGCTGACTTTAGTATATATTCACAGTGTGTTATTTCTTACTCATATTCTTTGGTAATTTATAATTATGAATTTTCTTTATAATATTGTTATAACATTTTTGTGTGGTGTTTCAAGTTCATGCCAACTAGTGTCTTTAGTGATGTAGTGTCACATGTGAATGATAACAAGTGAATCACAGCTGTCAAGCTGTTTCTGTACCAGCCACAAGATGTGTTGTGTTTTCTACTAATTTTTATGTCTATGTATTGTTTATTCCTTGTCTGGCTTACTGACTTCCTCTCAAATTTTTGTACATTCAGGGATGATTTATTTCTGAGATGACACTTGGAACAATACCTGTTTTACAGTAACAGTCACTGCACTCCCTGTTCATCTGTTTCCCTAAACACAGTTGCCATAATAAAGTATTTTGCTCCGATAAACCTCCAGTCTGCGGGTGTTCAAGTATTGGCAAGGTTGGGCAGCCCATACTGAGTTGCACCTGACAAGTGGTGGTACCTATGTGATAGGGCTGAAGAAGGTTGAACAATCAACAGTGGATTTAAGTGCTACAGAAGATGATCAGTACACAGCATTGTCCAACCTAGTGACCCGTTTGATGCATTCTTGCTGAACAACCTGATTCTATGGTTCACTCTAGTAGAGGCCAGCTTTTGCTATACAGGAATTATGGCTGACTCGAAATTGTCTCTTGTTGTGAATCAACTTGACTACCACTATGCCGGCCGATGTGGCCGTGCGGTTCTAAGCGCTTCAGTTTGGAACCGCGTGTCCGCTACGATCGCAGGTTCGAATCCTGCCTCGGGCATGGATGTGTGTGATGTCCTTAGGTTAGTTAGGTTTAACTAGTTCTAAGTTCTAGGGGACTGATGACCTCAGAAGTTAAGTCCCATAGTGCTCAGAGCCATTTTGACTACCACTATGCTGTAGTGGCACTACCGTTTTGGATAGGAAAAGTCAGTTTTGGTGCAATATTTCTGAGCACACAAGTTACAGTTAGGTGCAGGCTTGTTCAGAGTGAGTTACACTCACCAGCAGTTGCGAAGTAAAATAGAGGCCACACGGGTGTAGAACCGCTGGGAAAAGTACACGTAGCATTTTGTATGGCCAAAGTCACAGGCAGAAGGGGGCCACTGGCCAACCTAAGTGTTATGAGTATGTGACACTGAGCGGTGCATTTAGCACAATGGAGGTGCACAGCTGCATATAAATAGGCACCAGTTCACTAAAAAGGCATTGAAGTGTGACAGCTCTCCTGGATGGCATAACGTGTCACACCACCAGCTAAATGCAGCAGCAGATGGGGTGTCAGCATTTCAGTCCACCTCAGTTCACTGGTTCGACCCTCTGAGGCAAACGTGGGGTCTGCAGCCAGCCAGCGGCGGGCCATGCCATGGCCTGCTACTGCGGGCTGTCGTTTTGGTTCCCAACACATGCCGGAGGCATCCCAAGGGAAGTGCTGCAGATTTGAAAGCTGGATCATGGACGCTCATTGTCGCCGCGGTCTTAGCCATGCTGGTGAGGAAGCACATGGCCACTACTGTGCCACAGAAGTAAAAGATGTGGTTGCAATGCAACAATATTCAGTTCTTTTGGACTGTGCTAAAGAGTGTGTACAGAAGCTTGTGGTGGAGGGATATTTTGCGAAGACAGTGACAGCTACTCCATTTGGGTTTTTTGAAAGCAGATTCATGGTGTTTGGATTACAAAGCAGTGTCCAAACCTGGAAAAGGTTTATTGATTCAGTTTTGTGAGGATTGCCATTTTGCTTCACCCATTTAGATGATATACTTGCGTACTCAGCCACTAGGGAGCAATACCACCAGCATCTTCAGGAGGTACTTTAATGTATGGAGCAGCTTTGTGAGTAATTAAACACAGCCTAGTGCATGTCTGTGAGGTCTGAGGTAACATTTGTAATTCATCAGATATCATCTGCAGGTTCCTAAGCACTAACTGAGAAGGTTGAAGCTACTCTACAGATAGTACAGCTGATCACAATCAATTAGGTACACCTATGTTAAACAATTACCACTGGCATCTATCCCATGAAACAGAACTACAAGAACTATTGAATGCAGCAGTTACTGGCCAAAAGGTTTGGTGTGGGAGTCTAGCACTGTGGAATGAAGAAGCAATGTGCTCCACTTTTGAGGCTGCCAAATAGAGTATGGGAAATGTAGCACTCCTCCTGCACACTAAACTGGACACACATTTGGCATTAGTGGTAGAAGTGAATCAAACTGCTGGTGGAGTGATACATCAACAACGGTCAGGCATTCCTGGCAACCACTTGCATACTTCACATGCAAACTGTCACTGACATATTCCACATCATGGAGGACCTCCTCACTACGGATCAATTGGAATAAAAGTAAATCTAATCTAATCTAATCACAATGAAACTGGAGTGCACATGACCGTGACTCCTGGCCATTTATAAGGCAGTTAAATACTTCCAGCCACAAGCAGAAGCAAGGACGTTCACAATCTAAATGGATCACAAGCTGCTAACCTATGCTTTCAAATGGAATAGCATCAACTGCTCTCCCCACCAGCATGACCATCAGGAATTTATAAGCCAATTTAGCAAGGACATATAGCACATTTCCAGCATTGACAGTATGATGGCCAATTGCTTTTCACACATCAGTAGTGTGCCTTGATAAGTAGACTTTCCAGAAGTGGCATGCAGCTGAATGACAGATTGTTCCAGACCTTCATTGACAGTACCACTTTGGTATTAAAGTTGAAACTGGTCAATATTCCTGGCAAAGGGGCTCAACTGCATTGTCATGTTACAAAGAGAAGACCATAACCATTCCTACTGACTGCATTTTTGCATAAAGTCTTTGGTAATTGCCAAAACCTGTACCACCCTGGAGCCTGCTCAACTTTATGCCTTGTGACACAATGTTTATTCTGGCCAGGGATTAAGGGTGACTGCCGAGTGTGGACATGGATATGCTTCTAATGCCAATTCTGTAAAGTGTCCTGCCATGTGCACATGCCCATCAGTGATTTTCCAGATGCTACATCTCACTTTCCACATGTGCAGCTCAATGTTGTAGGCCTGCTTCCTCTGTCACATGGCCAATGATACATGCTCACAATGACTGACCATTTCAAGTCCTGGCTAGAGGCAACGCAAGTGGACAAGATCGCTGACTCTGCATTCATATCAACTTGGCTAGCTATGTTTGGCTGCCTGATATCCATGACTATTGATAGTGGCCAGTGGTTTGAATTGGATTTATTCACCTAGCTGGCAAAATTCTAGCTACCACTGTGCCAATAACGGAATGATCAAATGTGACATCATTCCCTGAAGGCAGTGCTAAAGTATAATGGAGCATCATGGACTTCTGGTCTTCTGAGAGTTTGCCTGGTCCTACGTTTGACATATGAGCAGAACTTGGACTCTATAGCTGTGGAACTGGTTTACGGTGAACCATTGCATCTACCAAGAGAATGTGTTGAGACCAGCTCACTCCAGTCAGTTAGCCAATATAAACTAGAATTCCTTTGACAATTAAGGGACCACATCACTCGAATACAAACTCCCACAGTCTCCAGATGTATTTAAGCTGGCCACCCACATGCCCCCAACTTAGAAAGCTGCTAATACATGATGCTTCAAAGGGACAGTGTCAGGCCATAACGACAGCCACCATACAATGGCCTGTACTATGAGCTACAAAGAAGCACACTGACATTGGACACCATGGTAAGCAGAAAGTCTGCAATTCATGTATAGTGATCACAAATAAAATCTTAATAGGCAACTATCTTCTAGTCAGCGGAAAATGCACACTTGCATCAGATGGTGAATTGAGTTCTGTTACAACCATGTGTGCTCATTGTGTGTTGTTTTTGAAAATATATTCATCTTGATGGGCAGAGATGATGGGCTACCAAAGGGTCCACAGTTATTATTTATGAGAATTGTGTATACAAATTATTCATTTAACAATTACTTTAAAACAAGTAAGACGGCATTTGTAGTAAGATAATATGAAAAGTGGGTCTCTTATTTGTTATTAATAAGTTAGCTCCATAAAACATAGGTATGAAGCTGGGCATACATGCTGTCCTTTTGTATGATAATAAAGGAGCCTCTTTTATGTTAAAAATTTTCACAAATATTAAGTCTTAGGATGAAATCAGTATCCTATGTCAGAAGCCAGTAAAAAACCTGTATAATGATACCTCATTCACCCATGTATGATTAGTATTTGTTGAGAAAAAGAGCTGTTGACTTAAGAAATAATTTATGATGATTATTAAGTGTCAGTTGGTGGACTGAGACCAAGTAACAAGAAGATTCCTATGCACAATGTGTAGAGTGCATCCAGTGCATAAATGGGAACGTACCAATCAGGGATTGAAGGTCCTTGTGCAGTTATCCTATATGATGACACTAAACAGTTGTCTCTCCTTAATGGCTGTAGACAGTGTCAGTGCATTTTCCTCAATTCTATAGAGAACAGAGCCTGTGGTGGCCTGTTAGGCAAACTTCCAGTAGTAAATGAAAGAGGTCATATTATCAAGCATGAGCTTTTACATTGGTTCCCAGGTCACCTCATTGTGATGCAGCAAGTCCACAACACAATTTGAGCTCAGATCTGGCACAGTCCAACCACAAACCACAGTATTACACCATATCACAGCATCTTATAGTGGCTTTCTCACTGAGCAAGGGAGTTACAATTCCACATGCAGAGTTTGGTGTAACTAATCACACTGGAGTGGAAGAAACAAAGAAACAAGGGTGAGCAGTTCCAGAAATGGTAGCATTTGGGAGTCTCTGGAGAACTAGCAATGTTTAAATTTTCGCCCAATTCTAGTCACTTCATTCTTGAGCATTGTATAGTTATCATTTGATACTAGGCCTACTTAATTTTTCAGTATATATTGTAAGCCAGTTTCAAAAATAAAATGAATATTAAATGCGGTGAAACAAATGTAAAAATATGTTGACAGTATAGAAAACTTGAGGATCATATTAAAGAATCATGCCAAGAAAAGACCAAGTCAAGTCAGATAACAACCAAATTAAAGAAAACAGTGTTCAAGATAAAAAGACAAATTACCTTCTGAAACTGTTAAGTAATTTGATTTAGTGAGGTAAGAAGGAGATTATCAGTTCAAAGAAACAACCACTGACCTAAATCAATTCCAGGAGTCCATTAAGTAGAAACTTGGTGGAATTCAGCAACTAATTTAAGACACTAGCCAATACTAAATGTATTGCAACAATCTATGATTTGGATGAGATAGCTTTCTTAGATGTTGCTTTATCAACATTTGATGAATGAGTGAATGATATAGTAGAACACATTAGGAACCTCCGTCTATTACTTCTAGAACAACCAATTACACATATGCACATTTTTTATGTATACTAACTTCATGCCTCATCAGGTATAGTGTTTGACATTTTAATTCTGCATGATGAAGTTTCTTCATCATTCCCACTATTTTCTTTACACCATATTTTCACGTAATGTCACAAATGGGTCTCCATCCTGCTACAATCAGCTCCTTACTTGAACAGACCACAACATATGCATGCCACGACATGAAGATGACTCAAAAAAGAACAGTGACACTACAGTCAGTCTCAATTCATTTACGTTCAAAGATATTACTGTAGTGCACAATTAATTAGTTCTTTTATAAATACTGGCCAGTTACTACTAACAATGATTTACAAAATGATGTTAACAATTTCAAACATAATTACACTTTTGAATTAAACTGGAAGTATGAAAAAATAATTATGTTTTCTGAAAATAAATCTTATGTTAATTTCATGTGCTAGTTCTGTTCATTAAATGAAAATGTAAGATCATTTTAGTTGTGACATCAAAATTACAGTGAATGCAGGATTGCAATTTCTAGCCCATTGGATTATGCTGTGAACTAATATGTATGGGATCCCTAATATTTGACTAAAGAAAGTGCACTGAGTGTAAGTTCACTTTATTCGACAGAAATCTAGAAAAACTTAGGAACTAAAAACTCTGAGACAACAAAGAGGATTAGCAAAAATGGGAAAACTAATAAAGACTAGAGACGTGGTTATAACATAATGATACAGAACTGCCAGCCAGTACTTACCTTCAACAGGTAAGTTTCAGAATTATTAGTTCCTTACTTGGGAATGAAAGAGGAATAGGTTGGGAAATATATAACAAGAAGGGCACATCACTCAGAAACTAGAATGAGAGGGGCCCGAGTAATAAGAAAAAGGACAGACTAAGAAGTGGTTTAAAAGACAGAGTTATAAGCTGTCAGAGTATCCTGTAGAGTTACTAGAAGACTTTTGAATAGAATAGGTACAAATTAAACAAAACTGAAAAGTTTAAGGGGCATACATCCCACTTAATTTCTTACAGCTTCTTGTAACTCATTACAAAAGGATAAAGTGACATTAAGAAGGTGGAATTTCTCTCATTTAGAAGAGGATACAGAAGAGAGGAGAACCACCAACTTGGGAGAATTTAAATCATGAAATGACTCTGAGGAAAAATTCAGAACAAAATACTGGTCACATAGTGCTCAGGAAAAGTCAGCACTAGACTTATTACACCCTATTTTTTACAAAAAGAGCTGAGTAAGTCATAAGAAATGTACAGAGTGGCATCTAATATGATCAAAAGATACATATCATCTGATACATGAAAGTTACCTAGTGAGAGTTTTGGTTCACAGTTTACCTTGCTAACTCGGTAATGAACTTTGGTACCATGGCCAGTTTAAATGAACTGTTAATGTATGTGTTGTGTACGTAGTTCCGCATAGTCAGCGCGTACACAACTTTCTCACTATGGTGCGCCCCGCTAAGCACAACAGCTCGTCCCTCTCCGCACTACGAAATGGCGCTGCCTTAGAGATGGACCAAATTCTGCTTCCGCCGATCCGCGTATTAATATCTAACGCAATCAATGGTATTGCTGCTAACGTAGAACCTTTTCTCCTTGCGGATCACACTCGCGCAGTGATACCCGAACGCGTGAGGTATTATAACGAGTGTACAGGCCTCCGATTAGTCAGTCTGCATTAGTCTGCATTGGTCTGCACCAGTCTGCATTTGTCTGTACCAGTCTATAGTCAAGTTTCAGTCTGCGCCTAATAAGATTACCATATTCCTGTACATAGCCATGAAGATAAATGAATAGACACTTTGTCAAGTATCAGAGATATGTGAGAATAAGATTAACGTACCAAGACCAAAGGAACTTCAGATTGTTCAATTGTAAACAGCATCCAGAATCAAGTTACGTAATGTCTATGCTTTTTATTATTTTAATAAATGTGTGTGAAAATTAATCAAGTTCTGTTTAAAGTTGGTCACCGTCAATCTACTATTCTAAGCATGCAAGTGGCATTTCTATCGTCTGACCTAACGGCAGAAGATAAACACGCCACGATAAGACCACGAGATATATTGCTGACACTCGCCTACTTCGTTAGAGCGATAAGTCAAATAATCTGATGGTGTGTGTACTGAAGGTCTTACAGTACGTACACCACAGTATGTCGATAAAACACCAAATTCCATTTAACACAAAGCATTAATTTTAAACCATAACAGTATGATATTACACCAAACACCACTGTAAACGCTACCCACCAGAGACTTCCTGTAATGACAGTCACAACACTGAAAATACTGATACTTTCATGCTCTTCCACAATGTTTTCATATGTCATGAAGTAGACACAATATCAAGTTCCTTCTTCATTTTTATCTTGGCAAAATAGGAACTGTCAAATGATTAGAATGCCAGTTGTTGTTTATCTTGTACATTTGTCACCATCATGATCAACATCACATTAAGCTTCAATATTACAGTCTTCATTCTTCTGAAACTTCATACCATCCAGAATCTATCCTAGTTCAACTGGTAAAGATGCTTGTTTTGCATCCACAATGCCATAGTTCTCTAAAATTATCTTCACTGATCCTGTTTGATTTATTTGAATACAGTTGTCAAATTTCTTGATTTGCAAGCCTTAAAAGTACTCAAAATTTTCTACACTGATCTCAAAATATTTCTTCAACTGCTCAATAGGCTAAATTTATTTCTTTCATCAATAGAGCCCATAGACAATACATCTTCAACATAAAACAGTGGCATCATTTTTTCACTATAGAACAAACATGAATCTGAACAGCTCTCCTGTAAATTACATTCTCTAAGAAATTTAACAAGTCATTCATACCACAATTCTGTAGCTTACTGTAAACTGTACAGACTCTTCAGCAATTTACATCCACAACCTGGTCTTCGACATAGCCCCCTGATGGAACATGTAAATTTCATCCTTCAAAAAACGATAGAGAAATTAACAGTTACAATATTGACACTTAAGGCTCGATTGAATTCTAAAACGGGTACTCAGTCCTTGTCCCAGCAATTAAAAATTACTATCAACGTTTGTAGTCTTTTAGTGGTACATGAAATGAGTACTAGGGGGACAAAAATTTCGAAATAAGGAACAAAGGAATGGCAGATAATGGCTGCGAGTGGGCATTCATTTAAATCAACAGGGAAAGTTGAAAATTTGTGCTGGACCGGGATTCAAACCTGGTTCTCCTGCTTACTAGGCGGATGGTCTGACCACTAAGCTATCTGGACACAGTGGTCATTGCAACTACGCGGACTACCGTAGCACACTTCCCGTCAGGCCCAAATTCTCAACTTATCCACTCACTAAAAATGTAGACTCCCTTGCCTCTTATCCTCATTACTAGCGGAATTTCGCTGATTTCCGTATCATTGGCTGTCTTCGTCTTAAGAAAGAAAAGACACCACATAGGCCTACATATGCGATATAAAGTATTTTCACGTGCATTCTTGTTCTCATAAAGTACAGGGAACAATTTCCCGAAATAACCTACAATACTTTGTTATTAAGTACAAGAAACAACCCTAGGGGAGAGTGGGGGAAATACACGCACCTAAGGTAAAATCGATGTGAACCATTCGTTACGTCATTAAAACCTACGAAAATGAGTACAAACCATACAATGGACATTTCTCCACATATTCCAATCGTCTGTAAATAGTTATAAACAGTACCTTCATTTTGAACATTAAAATAAAAAAAAGTGCAAATGCGTGGTATTCCCCACCCATGAGGGTAGTGACATGCAAAAGTACTGGGTAATAACACGTAAAAGAAACAAACCATAAAAATATACAATACTTGCTATTTTTATTTGTTTATTAGTTACTACAAATAGTAAACAGTATATTTAAGAACGAAATAATGTAATTCTATAAACATC
This sequence comes from Schistocerca cancellata, assembly GCF_023864275.1. NCBI lineage: Eukaryota > Metazoa > Arthropoda > Insecta > Orthoptera > Acrididae > Schistocerca > Schistocerca cancellata. Next base: position 53,935,099 of record NC_064631.1, read on the forward strand.
TCTTATAATTTTCGTTTTTTACATTTGTGAAAAGAGTTCATTTTCTCATACCGTACATGCAAAGATCGCACTTGGAACCTTTTGGAGTGTTCCAGCCACTACATTCTTCATGACTCCATCTGCTACAAGAAATACATCGGTACCATAGTTCTCCATCCTTCCCAAACTCTCTACAAACTAAACAGACATCTTCTGAAATCGCCACGTTTTTACCCCTTTCCCAAGACGTGGCTCCACCTATTTGTTTAACACCTTTAGGAGCCAAAATTCTTTCAGGCTTTTGTACAGTATTTATTCCCATTTCATCGACGATGAACACTCGCCCCTCTTTAAATTTATATTTATCAAAGACATGCTCTAAGTGTGGTGTCACCGCCAGACACCACACTTGCAAGGTGGTAGCTTTTAAATCGGCCGTGGTCCGCTAGTATACGAAGGACCCGCGTGTCGCCACTGTCAGTAATTGCAGACCGAGCACCACCACACGGCAGGTCTAGAGAGACGTATTAGCACTCAGCCCAGTTGTACAGCCGACGTTGCTAGCCATGGTTCACTGAGAATTACGCTGTCATTTGCCGAGACGATAGTTAGCATAGCCTTCAGCTACATTTGCTACGACCTAGCAAGGCGCCGTATTCAATTGCTATAATACTTCTGTATCATCAAGAGCAATGTTCTACAAATGTGGATTAAAGTTAAGAATTTCAGAAGCTACGTACTTTTCTTTATAGCATTCATTACGTATCCTGTTTCAGACCTCACGCCAGCCTGCGTGAGCTTATAGCGCGCATTTCGGTCTCCTCACACAAAACAGTGTTGGCACGTCTGCCGACACTTCACTAAGTTTTTAAAATATGCATTAACCTGTTCTTCATTAAATGCCTGTATTCTGTTAATGTTAGTTACTTCAGGTTTTATCATGCTAATGCTTGGGTTTCTTTTTAAAAATAGAGCTAGCCAATCCTTTCCAGCTAACCTAGATGACTTATCAAAATTGTTTGCAATGTTGTTAGCCTCTGCACACTCAAATGCAATCTTTCGCAGCTGGATGCATGTAATGCCATTGTAATAACATGATCCATAATCTCATTTTCCTGTTCTGTCGAAAATGTTGTTTCGTCCAAGTTTTGGACCCTCGGTATTTTTAACGTTCATTCTCGCTCGCAGAGTAGCTTCATCAATCCCGAAAGCTCTTGATACTTCTCTTATTTTTCTTCCAGATTTGACGGCATGAAGAGCCTTACAAAGTTCCTCTTGCGTCCATTTTGCTTTCTGGGTTCTTTTATAATATCTACCCATCTGAAACTAAAAAAAAAAAAATCCGTTTTGAAAATATAACCTGCAAAAGGGAATACCATGCACTTCAACAGCTGCGTGGCTTTACCTCACTGTAAGCTCGATGACTAACCTAAGCATAACTCGGCACCCAATTCAAATAGCGGGACAAATCTACAATTAAATTAAAGGTTTTATCTAGGGTTAGTAGTCGATACGTAAGAATTACATTAAAGCAACTTATAGTAGTACTTACCTTGCAAAATACAGCTGACCAAAATTACATGAGACACGCCGAAAATAAACAATACTTCACTGCTCCAACAATGCCACTGGAAAATGACTGGCATAAGCCGCGTAGTAGTTGTTACTCCTGCTGGCAGGGTGTAGCACCAACTGGGAACAGCTTGCGCCATTCAAACTGCGTAAATCAGCATGCGTGAGATTACCCACATGCATGTATTTCCCCCACCTTCCCCTAATGTCGGCCCCGGTAGCTGAGTGGTCAGCGTGACAGACTGTCAATCCTAAGGGCCCGGGTTCGATTCCCAGCTGGGTCGGAGATTTTCAGGGACTGGGTGTTGTGTTGTCCTAATCATCATCATTTCATCCCCATCGACGCGCAGGTCGCCGAAGTGGCGTCAACTAGAAAGACCTGCACCAGGCGAACGGTCTACCCGACAGGCGGCCATAGCCACACGACATTTCCATTTATTTACCTTCCCCTAATTACAACAGTCATAATTTTTACTAACGTGAAAATAGCATAGTGTTTACCGAATTTGTTTGCCACAAGTTAATGTTGTTACTAGTCATTAATAATATTTTTTAATTGTGTATAAACTGAGAAGATGTTGTTGTGGTCTTCAGTCCTGAGACTGGTTCGATGCAGCTCTCCATGCTACTCTATCCTGTGCAAGCTTCTTCATCTCCCAGTACCTACTGCAACCTACATCCTTCTGAATCTGCTAAGTGTATTCATCTCTTGGTCTCCCCCTATGATTTTTACCCTCCACGCTGCCCTCCAATACTAAATTGGTGATCCCTTGATGCCTCAGAACATGGCCTACCAACCGATCCCTTCTTCTGGTCAAGTTGTGCCACATACTCCTCTTCTCCCCAATCTTATTCAATACTTCCTCATTAGTTATGTGATCTACCCATCTAATCTTCAGCATTCTTCTGTAGCACCACATTTCGAAAGCTTCTATTCTCTTCTTGTCCAAACTATTTACCGTCCATGTTTCACTTCCATACATGGCTACACTCCATACAAATACTTTCAGAAATGACTTCCTGACACTTGTCGTAGAGCAGTGATTGCCGGAAACGATAAAATTACGGGATAATTAGTAGATGGGTTTCAATATGATTCACCACTTTTGTTTCAAATGGATGCTGTTTATTGAACTTGCGATCGTAAATCGATCATGCGACTCTGGTGATGGGCGTTGTGATCAGTTATTTATGATCGTCATTTTTATCTGTTTCCCGTCGTTCCCATAGTTGCTTTAAATTACATACCTCCGCGAATTATTTGTGAGTTGTTGGCGGCTCCCAGACGATTTATGTGGTTAGTGAGTGGTATATCTAGCGTTCTTGAAGTTTCTACAGCGGATTCTCGCACATGGAAAAATCTAATTCCATGTTTATCCAGTGTAGAAAATAGTTCACCTTTTTGTCGCAAATATGGAGTACTACTGGACAAGGAAAGAAGGGACTCGGTAGACTGTGGCGGTGAGAAGTGTGTGAAACTTTGTATGAACAGTTTCGATGCTGAAATATCATTTACAATGTTATTGTGGACAGTGTGGAAAACGAATGAGTATCAGGAAGAATAAATGGTTCGACCCTTGCAAGTTATCCATCCAGACCACCATAATGGACTTTCACATGATTCAAACATCGACAACAAGTAAGGTAAGTCGCCTCCTTTGCAATTAAAAGTATTTTTGTAACGCTCTTCTTTTTTCGTTGCTGTAGCGACCACCGTAAACATACTCATAGCGCCCGCCACCAGTCACATGATCGATTTACGATCGTACGTTCGATACGTATCGTTTGGACACCGTAACTTCGATAGGCAATCATTTTTGGAAATTACCCAGTTGTCTTTCAAACTTCATACAAAATGTTACGTTTGTGACTATACTTTAATTGTGTTGTCTGTGAATAGAGCTTCTGGTGACAATAATCGAACTTGAACAATGCCAGGTCGATACAAATATCTTGATATTTCAGAGTACAACATGCAGTACTGGATTAACACTGACTGTTGTTACATTTTATTAACACCTGATTTCCTTCTGGCACGATGTAAATTTATCCAGAACATTAGATATAGGAAAAATTCTTTGTGTTTAAGACTGGTCTAAAATCGTCTGGAATGACAGTGTAGCTTTGTACCAGTATTAAAATTATTAAATTTGAAATTTTACCCCAAAAATGGTTCAAATGGCTCTGAGCACTATGCGACTTAACTTCTGAGGTCATCGGTCGCCTAGAACTTAGAACTAATTAAACCTAACTAACCTAAGGACATCACACACATCCATGCCCGAGGCAGGATTCGAACCTGCGACCGTAGCGGTCACGCGGTTCCAGACTGAAGCGCCTTTAACCGCACGGCCACACCGGCCGGCAACTTTTACCCCAATAGGGCATTGTTAGTACATAGGCTATTTTCACTTCTCCACACGCTGTATAACTAAAGATGTAAAATGTTGCGGTGTCTCTTGCGACGTGTAATTTATTTTGCGTTCAGTATTTTCTAAAAACGATAAAAAGTGGTACAAAGTTACCCGATTGACTATATTGGGTCACGCAAAAACTTTGTGACTGTCGCATAATTAAACATTTTTTAGTATAAATTACAGATACGACCAAAATTTTCATTTTTCATTTTAATGATTGGTCCGTTTCGAGACGTGTCGTTCCACGACAAATAAATTTCATAGGTGACTCAAAAAGCGTATTATGTCCCAAATAATTGATGGTTATCCAATCAATATTTGTCACAGGCAGACCACTTTTGGCACTAACAAGCTAAGGATGATTTCGTGATTCTCTTCAAATTTCAAATTGTTAAAGTGTTATCGTGTAGTACTGTCTCACTGTGATTAGCGACGTCGCGCTAAAATTGGTTATACGGGAGATTTGGCGAAGTAACGGGAAGTATCTGCTGGAAGTGTGCGAGAATTCTATACTCAGTATACCAGATTCCTGAGGGGGAGGGAGCAAGTAACCACTGTTAACTTCTGCACCCCTCCCCCCCATCTCTCCCTTGAAAGCGACTATGCACACTGATAGTTCAAAAATCATTGTCTCTTTAAAGTTTATGCGTTTCCCAGGCTGGTCTTTTCCTAAACGCTTACGTATGTTTGCATAAGGCACTTCAGAATGTACATGAAATGCAGCCGTTATTTACAGCAGGGTTCTAAGGCTTCTTACTGCTGACATACTAATTTTTAAAAAACTTTTCTAACGGCTTTAAATGACGCTCTAAATTACAGCTAACTGAAGCAGCGGTAGCTATGGGGAACAAAGCAGACATACTGTATAGTACCGCTGAAGTGGAATCCAATTTGCCAACTTCAGGCACAAGACTCACACGCCACCACAGATGCGCAGGTTGTCAAAAGAAGAAAGTAATTTCACAGTAATTTGAAGTGCACTTACGTTTAGATACCGTATGTAGGGCTATGTTTGAACACGACTCTAAGTGTTCGAGTATTTTACGTCACAGTTTGGGAAATCTCGGGCTCTGTTCCTTCTTTTGATCGGCCTGCGATTTTGTGACGTTTGCTGGTATTATCAGAACGACCTGCCTTACCGTTTTTAATGCAACGTTGAGTTCAATAATTAAAATAACTGTAAAACAAGAGACGAAATAGTTTTAGAGTGTACTTCACGTATAACAATGTCATTTAATAAATAAATAAAGCCGGCCGCGGTGGTCTAGCGGTTCTGGCGCTGCAGTCCGGAACCGCGGGACTGCTACGGTCGCAGGTTCGAATCCTGCCTCGGGCATGGGTGTGTGTGATGTCCTTAGGTTAGTTAGGTTTAAGTAGTTCTAAGTTCTAGGGGACTTATGACCTAAGATGTTGAGTCCCATAGTGCTCAGAGCCATTTGAACCAAATAAATAAAAGGATTCATTCATGATTCGGAATTTTCGCTAGTCCCGCTGTCTAGAGACGTCTGATGGTACTATTTCAATGACCCTGTAATTCATTTCGCCATTAAAAGTGCGGTCACTTTATTACGATATATCTTGTTTGTTCGGAGTTCGATTCTCGATTAATTTTCGTGTTTGTTTCATCTGAATGTTGCCGTCTTCTTTTCAAAGCGATTAAAATCTGATTACGGTTTTATCCGTTGTTCTAATGTGTGGACAGGAACTGAATAGCTCATTTGAAATCTACTCGGCAAGCCATTAAAATTTGTACTGGGTTCAGTCACATGTTATTTTTTTCGGAGGATATTTTCGTCTTTGTCTTTGTTATCTGTGTATGAAAATCAGCATAAAGTTTTATATATGCATACTTACCGGCACCGTATGACAACGTGTATTGCAAATTTGTTCAAATGCACTAGGAGTTTGTGCAGTGGTAGAATTAATACTGTTTCCTCTAGCGTTGCACGAATTTGTCAGATTTTATATTTCAAGCAAAACCATAGCTTGTTGCTGAGGCCGGTTCGTAGTTTCTTGCATATTGCTTGCACTCTCACTCGAATGTCACGCGATTGTTCGAACAAGCTCGATACTTTTATGGAATGCTGCCGTGTATCGGGGAATCTCGAGCCCTTCAATCGCGTGTATCGTTTACCCAGCCCTAACCGTATGTCTGATCTGTTTTTGTACGCTGCCTAGTGGCTGTCTTCAGTCACTGCAGGAAGTCATTCATGAAAGAATTCTTAAAATATATAAAATAGGTATTCTTTCAATGATGGTAATATACTAAACCATATTGTAAATAAAGCCTATAATTTATGTAAATTCTGATGTACGGCGTATAGAAGTATGGTAGTTTTAGCAGTATCACGCAAGCTGGATAGGAAACGCGTAAACGTTAGGAGACAGAAGAAACAACAACTGTGTCGGATATTTAACGCCAGGTACCAGTTGATCTTTTTACCCTAGTAGTTTAAGAATGGAATTCCTCCCGACTTCCAACTGTAGCTTTATTTATTTATATACTGTATTTGCCTATTTATTTATTTAACATTATCAGATTTGGGCCTTGAGGCCCTCTACTAAATCGGACCAGGATTTTACTTATACCTCCTTTCCATATCCTAGTTGCTTTAGAGAAGACAATAATTTTAGTGTGATGAATAGCAATAAAATCAACAGACTTAACAATTTACTTGAAACAGTGGAAGTGGTTAATGACAATGTGAACAACAGTAATGACTAACGACGAATGGTGCAAAAACTAACGGTATGATTACTACTACTACTTTTGCCGTTAATAATAATACTAATAATAATAATAGTAGTAGTTGATGCAATATGAATTTAGAAGAGACCAAAAAGATATTTTCTGTCACATCGAGTTCTGAGCAAGAGAAATTCGGGTTGAGTGCACTAGCTAAAAACGGCTTTGGTAAATGAGGAAGGTACGGTTGATAAGAAGCGTGCTTAGTTCTAACGAAGTAATGGATGCATGCAGGTAACTAAGAGAGACATTATTGTTGCTAAGGATGTTACTCAGTTCTCTGAGCCGGCCAGAGTGGCCGAGCGGTTCTAGGTGCTACAGTCTGGAACCGCGCGACCGCTACGGTCGCAGGTTAGAATCCTGCCTCGGGCATGGATGTGTGTGACGTCCTTAGGTTAGTTAGGTTTAAGTAGTTCTAAGTTCTAGGGGACTGATGACCTCAGAAGTTGAGTCCCATAGTGCTCAGAGCCATTTGAACCATCAGTTCTCTGGTGTAGTAAAGGAGATCTACAGACTGATAAGGCCTTGCAGAAGGCTGCTGGGAGATGGAGTGGGACAGAAATGATTTTGCTCGTACATGGGTTAGTGTTCTTGCTGTGTTTTTCAGACAGATTCTAGATCTTTTCTGCCACAACCAGCGCCGTTTGGCCAGATTGCAGAGCCCCAAACGTTTGGAGCATTATTGGAGGTGGTTACAGAGTCTTTCAATCTGTACGGTAGAGCCGTAATTTCTTATAGACTGTTACGTCTGCTAGCGCCATAAAAACCATAAGACGGTAAGCTTTACCCGTGAGAAATCCTCTGTTTCATACAAAGAGTAGGATTTTCTTTCCATTAGAAAAAGGGAGGGAAGCCTGTGACTGTAAAAAACTAGGTTTGTTTATAAAATAATTTTTCTGCTACCAGTCACTCTTTTCTCTTTATTTATCTTTTGTACCACGCTTTTTGGGAAGTTATTCCCATTTCCAAGTGCATTTCTAATGTTTACATCATTTTTTCGATGCGTGAGTTGTTGCATTTGTTTCAAAATGAATACCGGTGTTTTAAGGCTTAATATTATTTATTATGTTGGACCCACTACTATAAATATACATCAAATGAGAGAGCAACTCAAATAGTTTTTGTTACAATTGTTTAATGGGAGGACCATCCCTCACGCGGCACAGATCGAGTTGACAGGTGAGTGCTTCCCAGACCTTGGTTTGAGTGTCTGTAGTAACCGTTACAAGTGCTTTAGTCCTGATTCTCAAATCGGGTAGATCTGCTGGTAGCGGAGGCGCACACACATAATCCTTTATGAGCCCCCAAAGGTAAAAATTGCTTGGCGTTAGTCGAGTGAACCTGGAAGCCATGTGAAACGGGTTTCGTCATCCCGCCTCTTAACGACCAATCCAGCAGTCGGGTACATCGTCGTTTAACCACTTGCGTACTGAGTTACGCCAGTCAGGCGGCGCACCATCTGGCTGCCAAATAAAGTTCTGTGGTTCAAGCTCTTCCATTTGAGGAAACAGCCATACTTCTAGCGCATCAAGATAAGAAACACCATATTACAGTTGCTTCACTGAAAAGGAAGGTCCATGAACTTTCCGCCACGACATAGCACAAAAAAAACGTTCCGTTCAGGGGCGCCTTGTTGCAACTGTAGTATCTCGTCCACATTTGCTGAGCCCCAGATGCATACATTATGTATGTTTACATTTCCACTTGGGTGAAATGTCGGTTCACCGTTGAAGACGATATGGTCCAGAAAGTCTTCACCGACATGCAGCAAAATTTCGTCTGCAATACATGAAATGTATTCGCAGTTGCGAATATGGAGAACCATCAGCTGTATAATGCAATGACGACAATGAAAATTTGGGCCGTACCGAGACTCGAACCCGGATTTCCCACTTACCGTGAGCAGTCGCCTTACCATTTGGCTTTCTATGCACAAACACAGCCAGACCCAAAACTTCCACATGTCGTCAACCATATATAAAAAATAAAATAAAATAAAAATAAAAATAAATAAAAAATAAAAAAATAGTTTTTCAGTTACACCACTCACTTTACTCACAATGCACGGAAATTTGTTGTGGAGAATTGGTATAACGATAACTCCCACCGGAGCCACTTGAGAGCTCCAAACGCATTTTTCCTCTCACGCTAGAGTGAAGTGCGTTCGGGGGAATAGTGGTAAAAGTCAAGCGGCTAGGCCGCGTGGTCTTGTTTTTCTCTGTTGTTTCGTGTGTTTACGCTCTAAAATGAAAAAGGCGTCGTAACAGGAGTAAGTATTAGCATTTTTTCTTTCTTTAGATTTGTAATATCCAGATGTTATTAGAGCAGAAATTGTCTTAAAAGGGAAATTTGCACTCCATGTTGAAGTCTAGGATAAAGCCTACACAAATCAAGCAGTGATGTCTCACATTATATACAAAAACCATAAAACTCATCCCTTTGAACAATGCTGTGCGATTTGTCACCGAAGCGAAAAGTAAAGACACAATGATACTTCTCCTGTACATCCCTTCGGTGCACCACGCTTTCTTTAGCCAGCTGACAACTGTAAGTTCGGCTCAGGAATCTTTGACCCTTTGGCAAAGAAAGATTATGTTGACAATGAAATCGAGTAAACATACACGCTCCATTATAAAACTTGTTGAAATATCAGCATGACAAGAATTTAGGCATTTAGAAAAAATAATTTATCTATAATCGGAGATGGACGCACTGATGAACTATTATACAGACTCAGTAGACAGCATTCTAGTAATTAACAACAATAGTGAATTATTTTAACTCAATTTGTGAGATAAAATAGCATAATTGGAACAATAAGTGTGCACTCACTGTATTACATTCTTTTTATGTTTTATAAATTAACTGCAATTATGGAGGTTAAAAGACAGCGTATTCCTCTTCTGGTATTCAGCTTCACCAAAACTTTTATAAGAAGCGTGGTACAATTCTTGATTTATGCTACTTTACCTTTCACTATGAGTAAAATTCTGAAAGGAAACTTTTAGGGACTATAATAAGCAATGTAAGGCACAAATAACTAAAATGTCTGTAGTAAACGTAATTATAATATTTCATGTGTGCATTTCATCAAGTGAATCACGAATTATTGTAAAGCGTGAATTTACATTAAACGAAACGAAAAATTTTTCAGTTTTCGGAAGTGGGAAACATTGAGTTATACCTCTTTGGTTATCAGCGGCTCATGTGTAGGGGAGACATTTCACTTGAAAGTCGCTTGCAGGTGTCGGCGAATAAAAACGATATTGCACTGCCGGTGTTATTCCGAATTACGACGCAGAGTTCGTTCGGACGTGCTTGCATCAGGGTTAGAGTCCCGGTCCGGCACAAACTTTCATTGCCGTCATTGCAGTATGCAGCTGATGGTTGTCCATATTCGCAATTGCAAATACATTTCATGTATTTCATATCAGTTGTAGTTTCCACAGTGCCTCTTCCACACGCGTGCATCGTAATTCTAAATAACACAGGCACTGCAATATCGTATTTCGTTTGCAAAGCTGGCACGTAAACCGTAGTCTGTAGGCTTCAGAGTTTGCACAACTGCTAACGATAAGGACTTAGTTGTAAGCGTCTCCTTAAAAGTCTCCAAGCAAACGTCTCAGGAACTATTAATTTACGACTATGCTTCCGATCTGATCTCTTGGGACTACACGTGGAAGACTCTCTCGCTCGTTCAACACGGTCTTCAGTCACTCTTGGTTATCCCGCCGGTGTTGAAAACAAGGGCTGTCTTTGATGATACCATTTACGGATGTTACTGTCACTCGGAGGATTAGAGTGGAACTTAATACGGAACGCATGTTGCATTGTAGTACTAGATTCTGTCCTTGGAAACTGTAGAACACAAAAAGCTTTCTGTTCACTAGTCGCCATCTTTTCTGCTACCGATTTTTAACGGAAGGTACAAGAAGCGGTGAACGCGCACAGATATACAAACAATACTGTTAGTGTTGCTGTTACATTTGTTGTATTATTTATAACTGTAAGTTGAATGTAATAAACGCTACAAAGCCTTAAAACTCCGATATACACTCCTGGAAATTGAAATAAGAACACCGTGAATTCATTGTCCCAGGAAGGGAAAACTTTATTGACACATTCCTGGGGTCAGATACATCACATGATCACACTGACAGAACCACAGGCACATAGACACAGGCAACAGAGCATGCACAATGTCGGCACTAGTACAGTGTATATCCACCTTTCGCAGCAATGCAGGCTGCTATTCTCCCATGGAGACGATCGTAGAGATGCTGGATGTAGTCCTGTGGAACGGCTTGCCATGCCATTTCCACCTGGCGCCTCAGTTGGACCAGAGTTCATGCTGGACGTGCAGACCGCGTGAGACGACGCTTCATCCAGTCCCAAACATGCTCAATGGGGGACAGATCCGGAGATCTTGCTGGCCAGGGTAGTTGACTTACACCTTCTAGAGCACGTTGGGTGGCACGGGATACATGCGGACGTGCATTGTCCTGTTGGAACAGCAAGTTCCCTTGCCGGTCTAGGAATGGTAGAACGATGGGTTCGATGACGGTTTGGATGTACCGTGCACTATTCAGTGTCCCCTCGACGATCACCAGTGGTGTACGGCCAGTGTAGGAGATCGCTCCCCACACCATGATGCCGGGTGTTGGCCCTGTGTGCCTCGGTCGTATGCAGTCCTGATTGTGGCGCTCACCTGCACGGCGCCAAACACGCATACGACCATCATTGGCACCAAGGCAGAAGCGACTCTCATCGCTGAAGACGACACGTCTCCATTCGTCCCTCCATTCACGCCTGTCGCGACACCACTGGAGGCGGGCTGCACGATGTTGGGGCGTGAGCGGAAGACGGCCTAACGGTGTGCGGGACCGTAGCCCAGCTTCATGGAGACGGTTGCGAATGGTCCTCGCCGATACCCCAGGAGCAACAGTGTCTCTAATTTGCTGGGAAGTGGCGGTGCGGTCCCCTACGGCACTGCGTAAGATCCTACGGTCTTGGCGTGCATCCGTGCGTCGCTGCGGTCCGGTCCCAGGTCGACGGGCACGTGCACCTTCCGCCGACCACTGGCGACAACATCGATGTACTGTGGAGACCTCACGCCCCACGTGTTGAGCAATTCGGCGGTACGTCCACCCGGCCTCCCGCATGCCCACTATACGCCCTCGCTCAAAGTCCGTCAACTGCACATACGGTTCACGTCCACGCTGTCGCGGCATGCTACCAGTGTTAAAGACTGCGATGGAGCTCCGTATGCCACGGCAAACTGGCTGACACTGACGGCGGCGGTGCACAAATGCTGCGCAGCTAGCGCCATTCGACGGCCAACACCGCGGTTCCTGGTGTGTCCGCTGTGCCGTGCGTGTGATCATTGCTTGTATAGCCCTCTCGCAGTGTCCGGAGCAAGTATGGTGGGTCTGACACACCGGTGTCAATGTGTTCTTTTTTCCATTTCCAGGAGTGTATATGAATGAGTGATTATTAAAAGGGACCCGAGTCGCAAAATTGGCCTGATTCAGTTATTGACAGATTCGAACTCTCTGAGGATATATGCACATTTTAGCGTTAAAAATCCTTCTATCGTGGTGCAGAAGGTATTCACGCGCGATGTTGGTGGCGGTTTTCATTTGTTCCATAGGCTTTGGTTTAATGTTAGGCTATGTGTCTCCTCTCGCTCGTAGGAAGTTGTAACGTTAGTAGTGTTTTTATTAATACTTGGCCGGGTAAGTGGTGATTACTGTTCCCGATGGGTGGAAGGAAATGTGATACACCTCCAGAAAAGACAAGGAAAAGAAGAAAACCACCAGAAGAATATGAAAGGAATATGATTAAACAGCTCATGTCGGAGGCGGGGAATACATTGACCATGGTGGTGTCGGGAGAAGAGTGAGAATGACCCGTTCACCTTGCAAGTATGTGTTGTTAACAGTATATATTACGTCTCTGAACAGACATACTTATTCATTTATAGGATTTGACTAGTAGTTAACAGTATACGTTACGTCTCTGAACAAACATAATTATTCATTTATAGGATTTGACTAACGTTAGTTTTTCCTACAGGTGCTGAATAAGTTCTATGAACAGCGTATTGATGTTGACAGAGCAGTTGCCTTCGATTCATTCTGTTCGTTGGCCGCCAAAAACGAACTGGATTTACATATACAGGGGATGATTGATGTATGTGAAATGTACAAAAATCGAACACGAAAAGAACAAGCCATACTCAAAGAAAGAAGTTACAAATATAACGTGCTGCTTTTTAATCACCAGCTTTCTCCCCGGATTCCGAAAATATTTTGTTGGCGCCGATCTACATAGGGAGAACAATCATCATGATGACGTAGGGGAAATCAGGGCTTGCTCGGAAAGATAGAGGTGTTCGATACGATATTGCAGTACCTGTGTTATTCTGATTACAATGTAAACTTCCTTTGGGCATGCATGAATATCCAAAGGAACAGGCATTGCGGTGACTACAGCCGTTATGAAATACATTAAATGTATTCGCAATTGCGGAAATGACAACCATCAGCTGTAGAATGGAACGACAACAATGAAAATTTGTGCTGGATCGGGACTCGAACCCAGATTTCCCGCTTATCGCGAGCGGTCGCCTTACCTGTTTGCTTGAGCACGTCAATGACCATGTGCTACCTCATGTCCCGGAGCTTCACATTTTTACAGACAACTGCCTAGGGCAAAATAAAAATCACACCTTGTCGCGTTTCTGGTTAGCTCTGACAGATTCAAGACAGTTAAGCAGTTTTTTCCCCTCTGAGATCACTCGTTCTTTTCTCGCGAATGGAAGTCTAGTGTAACAAAGTGGACAACGCGAAGAAAGGATCGTGTTTACACAGGGAATGATATCTGCCGTCTCTGTGACCAAGACGGCTCGAAAAACTGTATGGTGGTTCAGAGTTGCTTGATTCTTTATTTTAAAAGCTTCTGGCTAATTTGCTGTAACTATCGGTGAACGCACCCTATACCAAGACTGCTCCTGATTCAGAAACATTTCAACATATCCAAGTTTTATTTTGAGTACTGCAGTGAGTTGAAAAGTTGTGCAAGTATCAGAAGCAATCAATACCCTTAACTCCTGCCACACGTTTTTACCTCACAAAGCGTCACCAGTGAACCTTTCATTACTGCAAGCCTACCCATCCGGTCACCTACCCATTGAAAAATCAAGCTGGATGACATTAAGAAGCTGTACTGCCGTATTCCACAAGAGTATTTCGACTTGTATGAAGAAATTCTGCAATCGTTCACAGTGTCTGGTGAAAATTATGATTCCGATGAGTGACAGTTATGATTTTGTGAAAGTTACGATATATTTTGATCCTCAATAGAACAAAAGACTGTGATTTATTGTGACGCAGAAGTAATAGATTATGGCTTGAGTGTTGAAGGTACCCTACTCGTCGAATTCTTTTTCTCCTTGAAAGACGTTGCAATGGTCATGGAGGAGTGTGCCCTATAATCCACTCCTCAAAAAAGCTCTACTTGTTTGGTACAATAGCCAGAGGATGGGATAGCTTTTTGTGTTTTTCTCGTAACAGTCCAAATGTGCCTTCGGTCCCTTTTAAAAATCAGCCGTTCGTACATAGTTAACGGCGAATTTTGACTACAAGGGAAACGTAAGTAGAAGTTTTTGTTTCGAAATTCACCATTAAGTGCATATAAAGAGTGGCCATTAATTACAAAACTCCGCTTGTTTATGTATTACAGTAAAGGAAATAGAACAATGTAGCATCTCACACGTCAGAAACATAACGAATAAATTGAATAATACAGGAAAAACGCGTTTAGAAATGGGAAACTTACTCCTAAATGCGTCGTGCGAAACGTAGATAAGAAGAAAATCGTGACTGGTAGCACTGAATCTTATGCAGAGAGGACGTTGACACGCCTGAAGGCAAACCGCCTGTTAGCCTTGGCGCTCACCTTGGCGCCTCCGACTATGTTACACCCGTCGAAGGTGACAGGCTAGGCGGAGCACCGTTATGTCCACAGGCGTTCCCAACGCCGGCCTACTCTCTCCTCGAGATTTCCGACCATTTCGCCTCGGTCCGCGGCAAATACCGGCGCCTGCAGTTACGTTTCAGTACGTACTAAGTGGCAGTGTCTCACGCGTTACGATTTCCGCTATACGGCGAGGTATTCTGAATCACGTCCACTGTTGAGTTTCCGCACTTTCCGGCTTAGTGACGGATCTGGTGGCTGCATATTGGTTTGCTGATTATCTTGCTGTAAAAACATTTTTATGTAAATGAGAGTTCGCCACATCTGTCAGAGGAGTTAGTTTTTTCAATAAGTGCAATACTTTTCACAAGCTGAAAGAGAACCCATATTTTTTATTCCGCGCGATTTTTCACATACCAATGTTGCTCACTCTATTTTGAAATATGTATTCCCTAAAAGGAAATCGAGGCTGTGCTACATGACGGTCGGTTTGGCTTTGGGAAAGGTAAAGAGACCAGGTAAACAGTCCTGATGTTGTGCCCTATAATGGAAGCAATAATTTTTAAAAAATCAAGAAAAGTTCATAGGATTTGTCGACCTATAAAAAGCGTTCGACAGTTCAAAATGGTGCAAGATGTTCGAAACTCCCAAAAAATAGACGGAAGCTGTACGGAAAGATAGGTAACATACAACATACACTCGTATAAGAACCATGAAGGACAATAGGTATGGAAGACCAATAAAAATGTGATCAGATTAAAGAAGAGGTAAGACGTGGATGCAGTCTTTCTTCGCTGCCGTTCAGTTTGTACATCGAAGAAGTAGTGATGAAAATAAGCGATAGATTCGTGAGTGGGATTAAAATTAGTGGTGAAAGAATATCGACGTCCGTATTGGATACGAGAAAGAATTACAGGATAAACTGTACCACGTGAACCGTCTGCTGAGCACAGAATGTGGAGTGAGATTAAACCAAAGAGAGACGAAAGTGATGGGGAGTATCCGAGATGAAATTAGTAATAAATTTAAAATCGAAATTGGGGAGCGCGATCTAGATGAAGTGGAGGAATTCTGTTGCCTTCGAAACAAAATAACGTATGATGGGCACAGCAAGGAGGACACAAAAAGCAGACTAGCACAGGCATAGAGGTCATTTTGGTCTAAATAATTGTACTGATATGAAACATTGGCGTTAATTTGTGAAAGAAATTACTGTGAATGTACGCTGGAGCGCAGCATTTTTGGTAGTGAATCATGAACTGTGGGAGCATCGTAACGTAGGAGAATCGAAGCGTTTAACATGTGATGCTATATAAGTATGTTAAAACTAGGGGGACTGATAACATAGGGAATGAAGAGTTTCTCCACAGAATCGGCGAGGATAGAAATATGACGCAAACATTGACAAGAACAAGGAATAGGATGAGAGGACATCTGTTACATTAGGGAATGACATGCATGGTACTAGAGGGAGCTCTAGAGAGGAAGACAGAGGTTGGAATACACCCAACAAATAATTGAGGACATTGGGCATAAGTGTTACTCTGAAATGAAGAGGCTGACAAAGGAGAGGAATTCGTGGCGGGCCGCATCAAATCTATTAGACGACTGATGAAAACGAAAAAGAAAGCGCTAAAATATCTGATTCTCGTACATGTGCTGAGATTATATCTTAAGTTTGTAACTAAAGCTTACGTTATCGTGCGTTATCAAGGTCACTGTAAAATCTCACCATTAGTCAAGCACGCGTGCTCATTCACTGAAGTCGTATTGAAAAAGGTTGTTATCGTTCGGTACGCTTTAGACCATACATTACAACGTAAGAAAAGTAGCTGAATATCTGAATTAGATTTTAAACATGGAAACACAGTGAAACATATCTCCGTTCGTTAGTAGGGGGAGGTGGTATGAAAGAATTAGTTCCGCTGCGAATCAGCGGCGGACAGCGTCAGTTACAGCACAACTGTTGACTCTTGCTCTTCACAGCAGGGGTGATGGGCGTCCCCACAGCGATCATGAACGTCCACAGAATTTCCGAGAGGGGCAAGATTCAGAAATTACGCTTATTTGTTAACTGAATCGTGCTGAGTCGCCCAATGACTCACGGTGGTTTATTCACTGCCAGGTCTCCGTAGACATTCTTATGCTTATCTCTGATGCTCTGGTTTTCTGCTAAATGAGGTTCAGTGACAGCTCTCTGCTTGGAATACACCTCCATTACAGACGCCATTTTGAATTCTACCTATGGCGTTGCTGCCTATCGCAATTAGCTTCTTGAAGTATAGGGGCTGAAGCGGGAATGTACCACGATGTCCCACAGCAAATTCCGCATTTTTTAAACGGAAACTGTGACGAGTAATATAAGCTGTTAAGCTCCTTTCGGAGTATGCTGATGCATTAGCTCCATGCTTAACAGTCACATACAACCGTTCGCTCCAAGAAAGATGTTGCTGCCCACCTGTATAGGGAGGAATGATCATCATGATAAAATAAAATATATCAGATCCCGTTCAGAAAGATTTAAGTCTTCATTTTTCCCGGGTGCTCTTTGGCAGTAGGCCAGTAGAGAAATAGCTTGAAGGTGGTTCAACGAATCCTCTGCCAGGCACATACAAGTAAATTCCAGAGTAATCATGTAGATGTAAATTTAGACCAAAAGGACTGAAAAAGAGTTTGATATTAACTGTCAGCAATGGTTTGCATGGACAGGATACTGTTGAGCCCATTTCTAAGTTAACCACACTTCTTTCTTTACGCATACTGTGATGCATTTCGGTCAAATATTATATTTTTTATCTCTTTCTACGCCGTTTTCAACGCTTATTTTATTTTTAACCATCCTAATGGTTGGAACAATAGCAGAGATAACTTGTTTAGAGCCAAGCGAGGCGAACACGCAGAGATGAACCATCTGTTGTTTCAGATGTTGACTGTGATCTTGTTGCTTCCTGACTGGGGGAAGGGTTTCCCCAACCATATCCCAATGGATACTACCCGAAACAGCAGTGTAGGATGGTTCTATACTAGTACATTCTTAAATAAATATGACTAAACAGTTTAGAATATGGCGAAAGGAGATAAAAATATAATACAACAGTGGAATAAATAACTCATAAATTTAAATAACATAACATAGAATAAAAGTAGCAAAAATTGAAATAACTTGCCAGAGATGATTTATATGACATCTAGGAAGATAATTCACAACAAATAATTGTAACCTATTTAAGACATACATGGTAAATAATAGAAATAAAAACTGGTTGACTCTGCTTACTGCTAGAAGGTGTTACTGTCAGAGCTCATTGATATAGTCGTCACAGTTCTCAGCAAACAGTACAACGTGGCTATGCTAATGTTTCCTTTGTGGCCACTAAGGGACATTAAACTTCTAAAATGGTGGGAAACTTTACTTAGTGTGTGCTTTTATGCTTTTTAATATCTGCACCCGGTCTCAAAATGATCGCCGAAGTTGGTACTGTTGGGTGGATGCTATGAGCGCTTCAAGCTGGATTGCACTTCTGCAAAGTCAGTGGCAGTAGTTGGTTCTGCTGGTAACATGAGGCTTTAACAGACGTTGCTCCTATCCTCGAAGAAGTTTCAGCAAGCTCCCTCTTCCTAGCCCAAACCACCATGCTGAAATCTACCCAGTCTACCAACCACAGCTCTTGTCACCATATCCTCTTCTTAGGGGTTACTATGCATCTGAAAACCTCTGACCACCATAATACTACCCCTGCTACTCTCTTGTACGTAACAGCACTACGTTTTACTTGCTATCTCACGTAGTTTGTCACTATAATATAATATCGTATTTTTATATACCTTATCTATGAAACTAGTAGAAGAACGAGTAGCTTTGAGGGATAAGGTAGTGAAGGCAGCAGAGGATCAAGTAGGTAAAAAGACGAGGGCTCGTAGAAATCCTTGGGTGACAGAAGAAATATTGAATTTGATTGACGAAAGGAGAAAATATAAAAATGCAGTAAATGAAGCAGGCAAAAAGGAATACAAACGTCTCAAAAATGAGATCGAAAGAAAGTGCAAAATGGCTAAGCAGGGTTGGCTAGAGGACAAATGTAAGGATGTAAAGGCTTATCTCACTAGGGGTAAGACAGATACTGCCTACAGGAAAATTAAAGAGACCTTTGGAGATAAGAGAACCACTTGTATGAATATCAAGAGCTCAGATGGAAATCCAGTTCTAAGCAAAGAAGGGAAAACAGAAAGGTGGAAGGTGTATATAGAGGGTCTATACAAGGGCGATGTACTTGAGGGCAATGGTATAGAAATAGAACAGGATGTAGATGAAGATGAAATGGGAGATATGATACTGCGTGAAGAGTTTGATAGAGCACTGAATGACCTAAGTCGAAACAAGGCCCCGGGAGTAGACAACATTCCATTAGAACTACTAACAGCCTTAGGAGAGCCAGTCCTGACAAAATACTACCATCTGGTGAGCAAAACGTATGAGACAGGCGGAATACCCTCAGACTTCAAGAAGAATATAATAATTCCAATCCCAAAGAAAGCAGGCGTTGACAGATGTGAAAATTACCGAACTATCAGTTTAATAAGTCACGCCTGCAAAATACTAACGCGAATTCTTTACAGACGAATGAAAAAGCTGGTAGAAACCGACCTCGGGGAAGATAAGTTTCGATTCCGTAGAAATATGGGAACACGTGAGGCAATACGACCCTACGACTTATTTTATAAGCTAGATTAAGAAAAGGCAAACCTACGTTTCTAGCATTTGTGGTCTTAGAGAAAGCTTTTGACAATGTTGACTGGAATACTCTCTTTCAAATTCTGAAGGTGGCAGGGGTAAAATACAGGGAGCGAAAGGCTATTTACAATTTGCACAGGAACCAGTTATAAGAGTCGAGGGACATAAAATGGAAGCAGTGGTTGGGAAGGGAGTGAGACAGGGTTGTAGCCTCTCCCCGATGTTATTCAATCTACACTCCTGGAAATGGAAAAAAGAACACATTGACACCGGTGTGTCAGACCCACCATACTTGCTCCGGACACTGCGAGAGGGCTGTACAAGCAATGATCACACGCACGGCACAGCGGACACACCAGGAACCGCGGTGTTGGCCGTCGAATGGCGCTAGCTGCGCAGCATTTGTACACCGCCGCCGTCAGTGTCAGCCAGTTTGCCGTGGCATACGGAGCTCCATCGCAGTCTTTAACACTGGTAGCATGCCGCGACAGCGTGGACGTGAACCGTATGTGCAGTTGACGGACTTTGAGCGAGGGCGTATAGTGGGCATGCGGGAGGCCGGGTGGACGTACCGCCGAATTGCTCAACACGTGGGGCGTGAGGTCTCCACAGTACATCGATGTTGTCGCCAGTGGTCGGCGGAAGGTGCACGTGCCCGTCGACCTGGGACCGGACCGCAGCAACGCACGGATGCACGCCAAGACCGTAGGATCCTACGCAGTGCTGTAGGGGACCGCACCGCCACTTCCCAGCAAATTAGGGACACTGTTGCTCCTGGGGTATCGGCGAGGACCATTCGCAACTGTCTCCATGAAGCTGGGCTACGGTCCCGCACACCGTTAGGCCGTCTTCCGCTCACGCCCCAACATCGTGCAGCCCGCCTCCAGTGGTGTCGCGACAGGCGTGATGGAGGGACGAATGGAGACGTGTCGTCTTCAGCGATGAGAGTCGCTTCTGCCTTGGTGCCAATTATGGTCATATGCGTGTTTGGCGCCGTGCAGGTGAGCGCCACAATCAGGACTGCATACGACCGAGGCACACAGGGCCAACACCCGGCATCATGGTGTGGGGAGCGATCTCCTACACTGGCCGTACACCACTGGTGATCGTCGAGGGGACACTGAATAGTGCACGGTACATCCAAACCGTCATCGAACCCATCGTTCTACCATTCCTAGACCGGCAAGGGAACTTGCTGTTCCAACAGGACAATGCACGTCCGCATGTATCCTGTGCCACCCAACGTGCTCTAGAAGGTGTAAGTCAACTACCCTGGCCAGCAAGATCTCCGGATCTGTCCCCCATTGAGCATGTTTGGGACTGGATGAAGCGTCGTCTCACGCGGTCTGCACGTCCAGCTCGAACGCTGGTCCAACTGAGTCGCCAGGTGGAAATGGCATGGCAAGCCGTTCCACAGGACTACATCCAGCATCTCTACGATCGTCTCCATGGGAGAATAGCAGCCTGCATTGCTGCGAAAGGTGGATATACACTGTACTAGTGCCGACATTGTGCATGCTCTGTTGCCTGTGTCTATGTGCCTGTGGTTCTGTCAGTGTGATCATGTGATGTATCTGGCCCCAGGAATGTGTCAATAAAGTTTCCCCTTCCTGGGACAATGAATTCACGGTGTTCTTATTTCAATTTCCAGGAGTGTATATATTGAGCAAGCAGTAAAGGAAACAAAAGAAAAATTCGGAGTAGGTATTAAAATCCATGGAGAAGAAATAAAAACTTTGAGGTTTGCCGACGACGTAATTCTGTCAGAGACAGCAAAGGACCTGGAAGAGTAGCTGAACGGAATGGATAGTGTCTTGAAAGGAGGGTATAAGATGAACATCAAGAAAAGCAAAACGAGGATAGTGGAATGTTGTCGAATTGCGTAGAGTGATGCTGAGGGAATTAGATTAGGAAATGAGACACTTAAAGTAGTAAAGGAGTTTTGCTATTTGCGGAGCAAAATAACTGATGATGATCGAGGTAGAGAGGATATAAAGTGTAGACTGGCAATGGCAAGGAAAGCGTTTCTGAAGAAGAGAAATTTGTTAACATCGAGTATTGATTTAAGTGTCAGGAAGTCGGTTCTGAAAGTATTTGTATGGACTGTAGTCGTGTATGGAAGTGAAACATGGACGACAAATAGTTTGGACAAGAAGAGAATAGAAGCTTTCGAAATGTGGTGATACAGAAGAATGCTGAAGATTAGATGGGTTGGTACATCACATAACTAATGAGGAGGTACTGAATAGGATTGGGGGGAAGAGGAGTTTGTGGCACAACTTGACTAGAAGAAGGGATCGGTTGGTAGGCCACGTTCTGAGGCATCAAGGGATCACAAATTTAGTACTGGAGGGCAGCGTGGAGGGTAAAAATCGTAGAGGGAGACCAAGAGATGAATACACTAAGCAGATTCAGAAGGATGTTGGCTGCAGTACGTACTGGGAGATGAGGAAAGCTTGCACAGGATAGAGTAGCGTGGAGAGCTGCATCAAACGAGTCTCAGGACTGAAGACCACAACAACAACAGTTATGAAACAAAAGATTAACCGTTACCATTTATGCAGTATTCTTTCTTGAAACTGTTTTACACGAAATTTTTTTCATTGTTAATGTTTTTTTCAATGACCGATTTCTTCCTGAGGGAACGACTTTCTCATTAATGTATGTGTGGCCTTCAAACACAAATGCAGGGGATGTAGGCAGTTGCATATAGACAGTGGAGCAGTGCAGTCGATGGCTAGCGCGCAGAGCAAAATCTTAATTTAGCGCAGCAAAGCTTTGCTCAGTGTGTGATGGAAGCGTCAGTGTGGTGTTTTTACCGTAGCATTCAGGTAACTGCCTCTGTTGCACGATATATCGAGGCTAAATTTATGTTGTAATTCCTGATGCCTCAAGTCTAGCAGGCATTGTGGTCACAGAAAGCAATATGGCAAGCAGCACTCTAAAGTATTAACTGTTCACTCAAATGTCAGTGGTTAAGTTAAAAGTCAGGAATGTCCTTTTCTTTTATCGTTAGAACTGTAACAAGAGAGTCAATTAAGGAAAATTTTTGCTATTTATTCCTTAACAATACAGTCGCATGATTTAAAGTGACATGTGTTAGTGTTCCATGAAAGCTTATCATTTCGTTTATCACAAGTCATTTTCCAATGTCAAATTGTTAATCAAAGGGTAATTACAGGCGGTATAATTGTTTGCGCAGTAATGATAATGTGAGAGATTAGAAGTGTGAATGATATGTCTACAGAAAGTGGTTATTTAATTTCTTGCACAAAAACGTTTTTCAGTTATCGGAATTATCGACTTGTTATAGTGGATGGTTAATTTGAATTTCAGGATCTAGCAAAATTTACGGAAAGCAACACTGTTAAAGCCGCCATCATGTCATTTGTCGTTGCATATGTTCAATATTGTGAGGGAAAAAAGGGGAGGAATATAATTGTAGTTGCTGCTTCATTTTATCACTGAAGTTGATGTTTCAAGAAATATGCTGTTAATGGTTGTGAATGCAAATACAAAATCCGGTTTTCAGTTTTTGGCGCCTTCTGGGTGACGACCGATTTCATTAGCTACTAGTAGGCCTGTTTTTCTTTTCTGAAGAACAAGGCACAAGGTCCTGTCCAAATTGTGAATACTGGCACTGTTATATCGTTAATAATACAAACTTATGTGATAGATAACTCAGGTAAGAAGCAAAATTTGTAACGATACACATATATTGCCATCTACATAAATTTTTCGAAACAATTTTCCTTTTGTGCATTGGCTACATTTACCACTTGCATACGCATCTCTGATGATGGAGACACCAGTACGACAGTTAGTTGTATGAAAGCTTACTACGTCTAGCGGCAGTAGTGAGAATTAACAGAGTGTGGCAGACTGAAATTATACTGTGCTGTAAGGTGCTAGCACCTAGCGCCTACCGTTGAACATAATTAACTATATAATCTATGGGTTTCAAATTTATGTGTTGATGACTGAGATGTTTAGTACTTAAATTATGACGTATATAAGGCAAACAATTAAATGATATATGCAAAATATGCATGTAATTAACGAGAGAGTTCCGCCTGCGTAGTGCAGCGGTAGCATTACTGCTTACCACCGAAGGGGGCCAGGGTTCGATTCCCGGCAGGGGACTGGGTGTTGTGTGTCCTTCATCGTCATTTTCATCATCATTAACATGCAAGTCGTCGAAATGGCGCCAGCTAAAAAGACTTGCAATGCGGTGGCCGAACCCCGAAAGGACTATCCCGGCCAACAAATGCCATACGATCATTTCATTTCATTTCAACGAGAGAGTTACAGATGTAGGGAAATGATCATTACATCTATTAGGGGATACACCGTTGGAGAAAAAAGTGTTTTAATAACAGTTTTTGTAAGGAGTCTCTTTTGTGATGCTTAGGAGTGCACACGTTTGTGAGTAGACATGGACTAAACCTCAGATAAAGTGCGTCAAAATGCTATTTTTGCTATCGAAGATTATTTGGAAGCTGTTGCACCGTCGTGATAGGACGTGTTTGGCTCTGTTTCTGCAAGCATTCGAAAGACTGCTTTTACAACCATGAAACGGACATCATAAGGTGAATGGTAACTGGTTAATCACGAGAAAGAAACAACAGCCTACGTGGATTATGAGATATTATGACTATTTTATTGACTACATCTGTGGGAAATTACATAGCATTAACAACAGAGGCAATTAAAATGCTCACTACAGTAACTACGGATTTGCTTTTTTACGAGTGCCATCAGTGAACACGCTCTCAGAAAGTTATTATGTAAAGTTAAGTTCTCACTTTGTGAAGCCAGTCTCTCTCAACTATGATACTTTTATTAGAATCATTATCTATCATTGTAATTGATCTAATTTCTTTCATAATGTGAGTAGTGAGTGTATGTAAATCCTGTGTTCCAAGTGTTTAAAGTATTTCACAGCTGGTACACGCTAGAATTGATATATTCGGTAATGAACTAATACTGCATATTTGTATAAATAATGAACGATCTTACTGGAGTAAATGTACCAATTGCTGTTAAAGATGAAACGAAGCTGAAAGTGCCACATTCACTCTTAGTTGGTAGAGGCTCTGTGTTAAATGAAATGCAGTGACAACAGTACTCACAACACATGTGACAAAATTAAAGTTTTATTCTGCTCAATTACATTTTTAGCATCACGCTCAATTAAATATTGATTTTCACATAATCATTGTAATGTGAACTACTGTAAACTTTCATTTACAAAAATATGTGTTTCTCACACTTATAATTAAGAGACCATCCACCACAGTGCGCATTGTGTCATCTGCACAGTGCAGGTTAGCTATAACCTGTGCTTGCATACTGTGTAAGGGGTAGGAAACAGTGGGTATAACGGTACAGATAGGTAATGAGTCAGATTATTACCAGAGTGTGCACTAAAAGTATAGTGGATATGGAGCCAGCATTGACGAGGGTACGAGAAACGAAGCTGCTGAAGAACCACTTCCAACTGTCTTGGCGAGCTCGGGAAGCACGAGCACGGAGAGTCCGTTTCTAGGAAACATTCTTCAGTTCGTGAAGCGGCAAGAAGCTGAGCACAAGAGGGCATTTGATAACTTGAACAATTCAAACAAAGCATTAGGTGATAACCTGAAATGTTCTGAGGAAGCATTAAGTGATAAACTGAACGATTCAAATAAAGCATTAAGTGATGAGTTGAACGATTCAAATAGTGGGCGCCCTACCGAATGCGGTAGAGAAGATCACGCTAACGAATGAGGTAGAGTCGGACAGGACACAGACAGTCGCAGTTGCGGAATCCGAAGAAGTGCAATCACTGCTGCAGTTTAAAAGGGCGGAAGCAGACATTAACAAATGAAATCTGGATCTGGTAGCTGACTTGCATAATAAGCTGCAGGAAAACGAAAGCGCAGAGGGCAGTGCCACTATTAGCAACACGGTTAGAAGAGTGGAAAGCACCAGCGATAAGTGCAGGCGTGGAGAAGACGAGGAATATCGTGACTTCGAAGAGAGGCTCTGTAATCTGAGAGGAAATTCGGCGCCACCTGTACTCACTGTGAACAGTGGTACGAATTACGATAGTGACGAGGAAGTACGCGGGAGACACTTTGTCTCTGTACAATCTTACTCTCTTTTCTCAGACTCAAATCACGACATAGCGCCCTCGATGTGGTTAAGGGGCTCCGGAAAGGCTCAAAACCATGAAAAGTTCAATTTTTACTTTTTTGCGTTTTCTGAATCAGCAGACAATTATCTTTTAATAGATATATAATTTATTCAATTCCGAAGACTACAACTATTTTTAAATTTTTTTTGAAATGTGTTCTACATGGGCGTGACCCACTGTGGCGCTGTTAAACTGCTGTCAAATGGTGTTATTATTAACGTCCGTGTTCATCAGGTACATTTTAGTGATGTGAGATAAAGTATGTGTTGCGGCTAACCTGTGATGGTTCAATATATATCGCTGGTGTGATTGTCGATTGTTTCATGTTTATTTACTCTGTCGTTATCTCGAAAATATTCGTAATTAATTCTGTTTCTTGAGTCTCTGTTTTGTTGAAGTATAATAATGAGTAAAAGTAAAGTTATTAGAAATCCTCTGAAGGCTTTTAAGAAAAGGAGAAATGTTGGAAAGCCAAAGGTATGTGTTACTACTGTAAATAATAACATTCTAACATGGTACGAGCGATGCTTGCTTTAGACAAGGAACGCCTTCGGGCTGCAGACAGGGCTGTAAAGAGTCTAGAAATACAAGCAAGGGTAAACAGGAGGAGGAACAAGAGGAAGCTGGAGGAGGAGTTTGCAGAGAATGAAGATAATCCATGCTATGGACCTGGAATGCACTAAAAAGTTAATCCAATCTTTGTCGCTCGATTCCCAAAACTTTTATTTTCTCGTACTAATTACATGTTTTCTAAGGATCTTCCAAACATATTTGTTTCAAACTTTCAGTAAATGTTACACAGTACCTTCTGCATAATTTCACACAGCCTTTTCCAAAAAACTGTATATTTTTAATACATAAATAAAAATTGCAGAAAATGTTGTGAATTTTCATTACAATTGAAAAAAAATCATCTTTAATAACTGAACTAAAATTTTGTAAAATCCCTGTGTTAAGTTGTAGCCCATATTCCAATAAATAATCTGTAAAAAGTTCAACTTCCTACTTCAAATACTTTGAGGAAAGATGTAATTTATAAGCGTTATTTTAACATTGCAAGTATAGGGCGTTCCGGAGCCCCTTAAACCAGTTTGAACACTCGTTACCTCGCTCATGGGGAGACGTGCTCAGAATAAAATTTGCGTGCAGTCACCTGAGAGGTGAAGCGGCAACCCGAATACAAATAATGCTTCAAGACTGTCGAACTTAAGAGGATTTTAAAAGGGCTTTCTTCAACGAGTTCTGGTCGCGGAGCATGTAAGAACGAGTAAAGTTAGGCATCTTGATGCGAGAAAACTATGCTGAAAGTACATACAAGCACCCTGTGGAATTTTACAAAGAACTTGTGAAAAGTAATCAGTTTCTCGCTGCACCACACGATCCCAAGCAACTTAACAGAATTTGACTAAGCTTCCGAATAAACTGCGCAAAGATATTACAATTGTGGGAAGAGGTATGGACGACGTTAGTGGTTTTCAGAACCTGCTGTAAGAATTAGGCACTGAAAGAATAACTGAGCAGCAGAATGTAGTTAGGTTCGATGGTAATCATCACGGGAATCACGGACAGAGGCGCAACCAGAATGGGAGGCCTCAGTTTGGTCGCCATAACAATCATGCTCGTGGTAATGACAGGCGTGGGCCTAGGCCTTGGAGCCCACGGAGCAGTGATAGAGGTTGGAGACGCTTATGGAAGATCGGCACCGGCCTGATAATGGTAATGTGTTGCACACAACAGTCAGGAGGTCAATGGAGCCACACGTTAAGTTCCGAGGCAACAATATAATGAAAGTAGGGACGCACGACTAGCAGTGATAAGTGCAAGCACAGCGGCGACGCAGGATGATGAAGCTTACGATGTCAACGCAATCTGCTTGGAACACGAAGATATCCGGGACGTGTTAGTAGAGGAAACAACACAAGTAAACTCAGTCAAATGCCCCACAGTCAGCATAACAATTAACAAAATCACTATTCCCTGTCTACTTGACCCAGGAAGCGAAGCATCGGTGATTAGAGAAGATGGGTTCACAGGGTGCAGTGTGAAGAGTCGATGGCCGACGCTTCCCTTGCAGAATACAAGAGTGCATGGTGCCGTAGGGAATAAAAGCGTAGAGACGAAACAGCAGGCGTACATCGATTTTACTTGTCAATCTTACGGCCTTACAGTCGTGATCCTGATAGTGCCGTCACTATCGGTTGAGGCAGTGCTGGACTTTCTATGACATTGAAAGACGTGCACTTCATTCACCATACAGTGCTCGTATTTCATGTTTCTAATCCCAGCATTCTGGTACTCGGTAAAGTAATAATTCAGGTAATATTAATAATTTGTATGGGTTGACTGATTTATTTGACGATTTTTACAGCCTGTCTCACACTGATCTGTGAGAGGAGTTTGGCGCCAGGAATTTTCTTTATTTATGGGCGAGGACAGCAGTCTTCCTAGCAGCCATGATGGCTCCCCGTTTCCTATTCTTTTTCCGATCGCTAGGGTAGTACGTGGTGGCGTTTGTAAGTTCAGTAGTGGCCAAAGTTTCTCCTGTTATCAGTTCCCCAACCTGCCTTACCAACCTTGTAACTGCTATTTCTGCTCAATTTTAACGTCGCGAGTCGCCTCCCTGTGAAATTCCGGCCCTGTGATTGGCCATTGCAGGCGCGCGCCCGTTTCTCGCGGGCGGGCACCAACCGCCCTCCGCGGATGGGTGGTGGACAAAGGGGCAGTAGAGCAGTTATAGTGTGATCGTGCCGGAGACCGGAGGTGCCGCTTCCAGGAGATGAAGTTCGATAAGCATGAGCGCCGACGTGCACTGTAGATTCGCGCCCTGCGGCCCAGAGGGAACTTGATAGGTCATTGTGAATAGTTTCGCGTCTTGCGGGTTTTATTGATTGAGTACGGGAGGCTACCTAGCGATTCACGCGCAGTAGCATCTTCTTAGTCTTTGGCTAATTCCTGGTGGTGGTCGTTGCACGCCTGCAACCCCTTCCTTTATTAAATGGGATCCTATTTGATAATACGGCGATCGTTACTGAAATCCCTTTCCTCCTGCTATCGTGGCGTGTTATGAACGTACGTTGGGGCAGGCTGCTGAACTCGAATTTTTCTTCCCCCCACTCCCATTTGGTTGTATTATTGTTCGATTCTCAATTGTTTAATAAATGAGTCAGTTAATCTTACGTTCTCTCTCTTTCCTTACGTGAACTCACCCCTAGTGTAAGAGAATAATGCGGAAATATAACGGTTGCTAAAGGTAATGCAGGTCTCGCGCCTCTAACGATGGTATAAAGATTCAATATCGCGCGCCTGGCACGACCATTGAAGGCATGGCACCGATAACAGTAGTAATCAGGTTCAATTATTCCACACTGATAAACTGGGAAGTGTTCACGGCTCAGTGTGAGTACGTGAGCACTAAATCCACTTGATGTGGTGGAATTAGTGACCTGTATTTTACCTTGCTGGTTTAGACAAAAAAATATCAAAAATTACAGCCCCTACAGCAAGGAATAATAACCTGTAAAATAAAACGAGCTACCGCTTTTAACATTATAAGACCGTTCTAGAGTTTGATGGTATGTGCGTCCAGTTGCGCGATCACGAAACAAGAATGAGTGTTGTTTTCGATGAGGGACACGTAGAAGAAGGAGTGGCATGTTCGTCCCTTGGTGTACGCGTGATCGGCGAGTATGACGACGCTGAAGTGTGCCTGTGTATGCTATATACAGAGCAAGGAGATCGGGATGACGAGAAAACAGTAGAGGAGGTAATACGCGAGAAAACACGGCATTTAGGATCGACAGAGATAGGGAAACAACCATGTGGGATTCACGGAAGGAACCAAACCGTTTCTTCTCATTCGACTGGGCCCTTATGTGATTTCAAATGGAAAGCACAAAGTAGGAGGCGTAAAAGACAATTAACCTTTGAAATAGGAGATAAAATTCTCGTTACAACTCATAGTTTGTTCAAAAGACAGTGGTTCATTAGCAGGACATTTTTCAATGTCTATTCTGGACCCTTTCGGGTGAGGCGTGTCGCTTGTCAGAACACGTTTGAAATAGAAACGGTCAGGTCTCGTAGGCCTAGGGGTTTGCATCACATAAGTGATATCAATAAATGGATAGAGTAAGAATTAGGGGCAGTAGTGTCTTCTTCTGAAAACAGGGGAATTGATTAGCTTTGTATAAAAACAGCAGTCTACAGCATAATGTGTAAAGGGGTTTGGTACTCTTTGCTGTCTTTGCCTGATCATCTGTTAGGTATGAATTGTAATAACGAGTGTCGAAGGAAGATATTCTTGCGTTATGATCGTGATTTGCTCTGGAGGAACGATGATCACTTGCGAGGGAAACAAGAACAAATTACGCTAGGAAAGGTAAACCTTTCGGAATGTACAATGATGGGGAAACGCGCGTAGATGCGCTTATGTCTAATAATGGCTCGCGCCGAAGGAGCGACGGGACCAGTTGTCGGTTGCTAAAGGCACCGAATTTTGCGAGTTGTATTTGTGTTATAGTTGTGTGCAGAGACGCAGCGCTATGAAGTGTTACTGACTTAGGCAGTGATGACTTTGAGAGGTCCCGAGGGAGACCTGAACTCTATAAGGAGTGCATGACAGACGATAGCAAGGAAAATCAGACGGAGGCAAGCTAAGGATCCTGGAGGTAAACCATCCAGAGGAATGAAGGCAGGACTAACTAAAGAGGAAGCCCATGGAGGTGACAGAAGGGAGTACTGGTTATAGTCATGAATGACATTTATGTAATGAAAGATGATACTTGTAGAATAAGAAGATGTAAAGTGGGCCCTTAGTTTTAAACTAGATGTATCTGATACGCGTTATCTGTGCTTGATTTTTTCTTCACAGGGAATAAAAGGCACTAAATAGGACGAGATGCTGTTGACCATAGATTGAGATGAATCGCGAATAACAAGAACTGGTGTAATAATTAAAGCGGAAGTATCGTATGTCTATGAGCTTTTAAGTGAGCAACGCCATAGTGGTTTCCTTAAAGAACTAAACTAGAGAGAACGAAGAGAAAAATGTCCGATTTGGATAATGCAAGAGGGTGATCCAAATGGTAATAACTCCAGGTGGTGTAGTTCCAGTTAGTTTCGATTTTGTATATTTTTCTCTTGTACTGTGTAACTGTTTACTTGTCATTTGATGGTGTGTTATCCAGGTGAGCAGATATCATGGGTGAGCAGATATGTCCCCTGATTTGATTGCTGTGTGTAATATAGGAACAATAATGAGACATCTAACCTGTTTTGGAAGAGGATTAGACGAAAGGGTGATAGTAAGACCATATTGTGATTTGGAAATGTTTTGGGTAACCAGCATGTAACCTAGACCAGATAATCTATGAGATAGCAAGCATGCAGAATAGTAGGACATGGAGATGTAGATAGTGGTGGGGGTGTAGTTAATTGCGTACCGATTCTCACAACCCAAGATAACTGTCCTAATTTATTCCATAATTTGCTGATTTATGGGCAATCGAATACCTTTTAAAATAAGAAATAGGCTAGTTATTGTAGGACGTGCCGGCCGCGGTGGTCTAGCGGTTCTAGGCGCTCAGTCCGGAACCGCGGGACTGCTACGGTCGCAGGTTCGAATCCTGCATCGGGCATGGATGTGTGTGATGTCCTTAGGTTAGTTAGGTTTAAGTAGTTCTAAGTTCTAGGGGACTGATGACCACAGATGTTAAGTCCCATAGTGCTCAGAGCCATTTGAACCATTTTTTGTAGGATGTCTCCAATATTGTGAAGACTTCTAAGACGTATTTTCTTTATTCAATTGTTATTCAGAACTTAAAAGACCTTGTGCCTCACAGATGAGAATGGACATTTTCAAGACCTGTGTTTGTAAGCGAACGTGTAATATATAGCGATTTAGGACTGTTCTATTTTTTGTTAACTATTCGCCATTAATTGTAAAGCTCTGGCGAAATTCATAGATAATTCAGTTTCGATATACAGTAGATTAAGTGAAAATCGTTCTTGGTACAAACAAGAGGAACTGAAGACCCCTAAGAGTAACTGAGGACCACCAAAGTTAAGGGAGTAACAACTTATTTAAATGTTGCAAGTTGACGGCGAACAGCAAAGGGTAACCGGTTGGCTCCGGACGGCAATGACATGGGACGGACGACCTGTCCCTGTCAAACAGCTGATCGCGTGCCCGCGAGCGGCAGGCCTGGGCTTATGAATGGAGTCTGGCGCTACCCTTCCCCCTCCTCAAAGCGGCACTGATGGCGGCTGAAAGGCGACAGCGGCTGAGGTGGCGCGCGCTGACGCACGGCCCCAAGCTGTGGCGCGCGGTGCAGCTACTAGGGCGAGGTCACGGCCGGTCAGAGCGGCTAAACTCTTTCCACAACAAAGGAGACCCCTGTTGTTATCGCTACGAGACACCTTGTCGGACGGAGGGTGCAGTGTCGCTCCAGCAGGACACGGGAAGTGGCGACTTTGGCAGTGGCTATTAGCGCTACTGAACCTGTTAGTTGGTCACGGTGAACACTGTGGCTTTTGCAAGAGTCAGGGGATAAAGGACAAACTACTAAGGGATGCTAGCCTCATTGGTAACCCTTGTTAGATGCGAGAACACTGAACATAGGGAGAACACGCTGTAGAACAGAGGTTCCCAAACTTTTGTTTGTCACGCCCCCCTTCACCCGAAAAGAAAACTTCCGTGCCCCCTCCCCCCTAAAAATATAGAGATTTTTATTAATTATCAAGAAAATATTGAAAAATTTGTGATGGTGACGTCATGTAACATGGTGGTCTGTTAATGTATCGAGTCGCAGTTATTACGTCATCAGTCTAGTCTAGTGATTATAAGCCACTCCCAAAGTAAAGAAAGTCCTTGGTAAACAAGGCAAAATATTTTCGACCTTTGCAAATTAGTGGATGCGAGCCATTATTTTAAGTTGAGTGTAGCTTATTACTTTCACTCATTATCAAAAATAGTCAGTCACGGTGTTAACGAACATCACTGATTTGTACGCCTATAGCGCTCCCCATTGTCATTGCGCATAGGTTGGCATTTATGTCAACGACGACAGTTACCGAACGGCGACAAACGCCCAGTTCTCAGAACCAGACAAAAAATAAAAAATAAGTTTTACGAAATAATTTTGCAGACTACACATAACTTTAAAAAATATGAATAAAACAACTTCCTTACCTTGATTACATTCCCTTGCTGCACACCATTTCTTCACCGGTATACGATTTTAGGACTACTCTTCGCTTGCCATATCTAGGATAAACTTTCGCTGTGTCTTCATCCAGAAGAAATACTATTATTAGTTGAAATAACATACCACACGTAACATCAGAATCCATAAGGATCACACGAAGCATTTATATTTAAATCAGATTCACTATGTTTATTTTATATTGTTTCTTCGAAATAGTTTTTTATAATTTTACAGTATTGCCTACATGTAAGGATAGTTAGGAGAAAAATAACAAGTTATCTTATAATGTGACGTATTTATTATAAAAATATTATTTCGACACACATATGGCAAGAAAGAAACAAATAAATCAATGTGAAGGATGAGCTTCAATATTTTTTACAAGATTTTGAATTCTTGGCTGAATAGTCGAAACTGCGCAACGTAAATCATTGGCAATACTGAGTTTGCTTCTAAGCTTATTTTTTATCGCCACTACCGCTGAAAATGCTCTTTCGCACAAATAAGTGCTTGAAAATGGTAAATACAGTTTCAGTGCTTGTTCTGCTGTCCTGGGATACACCGTGGGATATTTCACCCAAAATAAAGGTTTATCCATCTTCTCAAAATCATGCTTCGCTGCAGAATCATTTTTAATTTCTAAGACTTCCTCTTGTAGTCTGTCTGGCAACACATCCACGTCAACGTGAAGTGGATCCGTCGCTAACCTATAACAAATTTTATCATCACAACTGTCAGGGAAGTATCGTTCGAATTCATCAATAAGGTGCTGCAAATGGTTCGATATTTTACTCTTAGTATCAGTATCCTTAAAATCGTTGTGAAATCGGGCTTCCTCCAGGATTCCAAACAATCTGGGAAATAAGGGACAATTGCAGGCTAAAATTTTACGTTTCCATAGTTGCAACTTATCAGTAAACGCTTTGATGGCATCCCGGTGAAAAATTATGTTTGACTCTCCACCTTGTAATTTCAAATTCAATGTGTTTAAAGATTCGAAAATATCTGACAGATAAGCCAATACAACATGAACACCGGGCTTTCTAAATTCCACATACAATTCAGTTTGTTTTTTATTTTCCAAAAACTGCTTCACTTCTTCTCGAAGTTCAAATAATCTTCCTAGCATATTTCCTTTTGAGAGCCAGCGTACTTCTGTATGAAATAAAAGTGTTTTATACTCTGCTCCCAAGTCTTCACAAAGAGCCGTAAATAACCTGGAATTTAACGCACTCTTTTTAATACGATTCACGATTTTGATGCACAATTTCAAGACATCATTGAGTTCCTTTGGAAGTGTCTTAGCTGCCAATGCTTGACGGTGTATTACACAGTGGATAGCAGTAACAGTAGGGTTTTTTTCTCTGACCATATGCACGAATCCTGAGCGACATCCAAGCATTGATGGCATACGCCTATCAGTTTCTTCCATGATAACTCATTTTTACAAAAGAATTCAGAGACGGCTGCCATTATATGAATTGCTTTTGAAGTTGTCTTTAACTCTGTAGAAAACAGCAACTCTTCTTTAATTGCTTCATTTTCTATATAGCGAACGAAAGCTAGTAGTTGGCAACAGTTCGGAACGTCGGTACTCTCGTTTAACTGTATTGTGAAAAACTGCGATTGTTTGACGGCCGTAACTAATTGATTTTATATGTCTTCGGCCATATGATCAATCCGACGTTTCACAGTAGAAATCGGTATTTGTGAAAATTTTTGTTTACTTTCTGACCCAACAACAATATCATCAGCTTTCAACAAACAGAGTTTGACTAGTGTCTCTCTGATAATATGACTTTCCTTGGTCCTTGAAATAAGTAGCGATAACTCATACGAGGCTTCCAGTACCTTTTCTGATGTCTGAGCGAAGGATCCAGCAGTGTCCAACTTCATCCGTTTCAAATTACTTCATTTTGCAGCAAAAAATTCCTTCGGCTTCTCTTTCAATGCACCATGCTTTGCCCACAAATGGCGTTCCAGACGAGAAGGTCTCATGGAAT
This sequence comes from Schistocerca cancellata, assembly GCF_023864275.1. Lineage (NCBI taxonomy): Eukaryota > Metazoa > Arthropoda > Insecta > Orthoptera > Acrididae > Schistocerca > Schistocerca cancellata. The sequence continues at coordinate 53,969,905 of NC_064631.1, forward strand.
CATTGCTCAATACCTCATAGCAAATAACACATTGCGGCTGGTCAACACCATTTTTTTGTGTAGAAGCAAAACCGTATTTGATATAATCATCATTATATTTACGTTTTTTACGACACTCATGGTGAAGTAAAAGAAAACAAGAAGTTAACAGTATAATTTCGCATTAACAATGATTATACTGAGGCACGACTGTGAAAAGATTCAACGCGATTTCAGCAAAATCCAGTACATCAGATGTCTCAACAACTGCAAGCAACCAACTGAAATAAAGGAAAGTTACTGTCGTATGTCGGCACCTCAGATGACTGCCTGTGAGGTGTGGGGCGAAGAACGGGGAAGCCCAGCCGCAGCGCAGGTAGTCAGCGCACTGTCTGTCTGCGACCTCGTGTCCGAGCAGGGCACTTGCTGGGAGAAACGGGGCTTTTCCCGGATTAGGGCGGAAACAGCCCACAGGCACCCTAAGAATTTGCTACCTGTTCTGCGGTGCTGTTCTGAGCAGTGCAGCCTGGGGATTTATGCGAAAATCGTTTTCGTGCCCCTATCTTTCGTTACTTATAAACGAAACGTTATAAGTTTTGTGATAACATCAATGAATTGGTTGTCAAATTTCACAGTAATTAAGTAAGGTCATGGATACACCTCACACATCGCTGGAAACTGCACAGTGCCAAGCAGTTATCTCTGTACTCGTACCAAAAGAAGCCATCGTCGCAGCAAAGAACGTACACTAATTTCAAACGAAATTATGGCGTATTTCAAAAAGGCAGAAGAAAAATAACTGTTTTGTCAGATAAGTAATCCGAATGAAAGAACTGTAGTACTGACCGTTCGAAAAAAAAAAAACTAGGCCCACTAATGGACTTCATTGTCTACCTAGCTGGGTTATGTTTCATTGTTAGCACTCACGACAATGTTTCCAGAACGGCGTGAAGTACTCTGCTCAGAACGAACACTTGTACTAGTTTCGCATTCGCGTGGTGCACATTTTTCTGGTGACAAAGGGCATAACCCTGGCGTCCAAATTACGAACCCACCAGTTCATTTGAAGCGTATACAGTCTGTTAAAGTAACTGTAATCGCATCACATCGGGATCCGCGGGTTGACAAGGTAATCAAACGGCATTTTTGCAGTTACGCAGTATAAGTGATTATTACTCTCATGAACATAGCCTACTACGGGTAAAAGTTATAACATGATTACGTTCAGTTTATGTGTACAAATGTACGGAGTTGTTAGTACCTGACTTTTCTGTTTTCCAACTGTCAGAAGTAAGTTGTTTACAAATCTGATATATTAGAATTAACGCGTATCGCCTTCGTAATTTTGAGAGTTTCTGTGTGTGACATTCTAAACGTGTCATTCTAAACGTGATCTTCAAAAGCTGTATGTTCTAGGATAGGTTATTGAGATAGGATTGCGGGAAGTGGGACGCCAAACGATTGCATTTAGCCCCATAATCTATCATTAATATCTGCACATACATTTTTGTTAAAATATCGATATTAAAAAGAAATATTAGGTTTATACCGCTAATTCCACCCGCGCCCCCCTTGCAACATCATCACGCGCCCCCCCTCACCCTCCCAGGGGGGGCGCGCCCACTAGTTTGGGAACCTCTGTAGAACTTTCAAGGCAAAGACAGCGGACTTTGAATTTAGAAATAGGGGACAGTTAAATAAACCGATATTTGTGTAAAGTGTGTGTGTAGTGATGATGAACTTACGTTTTGGTAATCCATGACGGTTCGGCCGGCCGGGTTGCCGAGCGGTCCTAGGCGCTACAGTCTGGAACCGCGCGACAGCTACGGTCGCAGGTTCGAATCCTGCTTCGGGCATGGATGTGTGTGATGTCCTTAGGTTAGTTATGTTTAAGTAGTTCTAAGTTCTAGGGGACTGATGACCTTAGAAGTTAAGTCCCATAGTGCTCAGAGCCAAATTTTTTTGTTTTTTTGTTTTTGTTTTTGTTTTTTGACGGTGAAGGGTAGGCACAGACATCTGTGTCAGGGGAAAATCACAGAACTTAGGCCCGTGAGCCATGGCAAATTCCTGTTTAAAGAAATCGAAAGTAGACAGAGCACGGTAAATAGGTCAACAACTTAGAGACGCGCGCATACAGTCTAGTACATACATTATTATTTGGATTGCAGGAGCTGATGTACCGTTAGTCCAGCCCATTCCACTAGTTGAGTTGCTCTAAGGCTAATACAAAAGTGGAACTGGTTCACGACAGTGTGTTGACTGCAAATGGACAGCTGGTCTGTCATCACAATTTTGCAGAAAGTAATCGTCTACGGAACAATAAATCTATGGAGACAGCATGAGTTAAACAGTCAGCAGAGTGCAATAGGCTACCTCTAAGTTCCTTTGGAAGAAAGCCCTCCCCGACGATTACTCTAGATGGTGTGTGTGTGTGTGTGTGTGTGTGTGTGTGTGTGACTTCATAGTGCCGTGTGGCTACTCAAACGTAGGACGTGCTGAACAATAACCGAATTTGCGCGAGAGCTGGTCCTTTGAAAATGTGCATGGGGATTTTCGTCAATATTTTCTAATATTAATGTGGTGTCACCGCCAGACACCACACTTGCTAGGTGGTAGCTTAAATCGGCCGCGGTCCATTAGTACATGTCGGACCCGCGTGTCACCGCCATCAGTACTTGCAGACCTAGCGCCACCACATGGCAGGTCTAGAAAGACGGACTAGCACTCGCCCCAGTTGTACGGACGACATTGCTAGCGACTAGACGTACGAGGCCTTCCTCTCATTTGCCGAGAGACAGTTAGAATAGCCTTCAGCTAAGCACATGACTACGACCTAGCAAGGCGCCATTAGCCTTACCTACTTTACTTCACGCCCGTCTGCATTAGTTAGCGTGCCTTTCGGCTACCTCCGAGTGGTGTGGCTGTCTTGCTACGCCACAACAGTTTGGCGACGAGTTAAAAACGGGTCTTGTTCTTTCACCTTGCTCTGAATTGTTTGTGTCATGGCTTCGCCACAATCTCCAGATGTACTGTCCGAATTTTATCGCTTGCAGAATCAGCAGACGCAGGCGTTATTGGATGCCCTTGGACAGCTCGTCCAGGGTCAACGTGCGCTGCAAAACGATGCGGCCGCCGCCGCTTCCTCACAGCTACCGCAGCCACAACATGCAGTTGCACCGCAGTTTCGCCAGTTTGACTCAACCATGGAATCGTGGCCGGAATGGTCCCGACAGTTTGGATTTCATCTCGCCGCCTACAGAATTCAAGGTAACGAGCGGCAGCCTCACTTATTGTCTTGTGTCGGCGTGCAAACGTACCGTGTGATAGTGAAATTGTTTCCCCGACGCGACGTAGCTACACTGTCCTACGAAGAAATTGTGTCGGCTTTAGATGCCTATTTCAAAGAAACAGTTAATGTGGTTGCAAAACGGTATACGTTCTTTCGTACGAAACGTACGGCCGGTCAAACTAATAGGGAGTGGGTTGCAACTTTGCAAGGCCTTACTAGGGATTGTGAATTTCAGTGTGACTGTGGCCTTCCTTATTCAGATACAATGGTGCGTGATGCAATAGCACAGAACGTTTCTGATGTTCGCATAAGGGAACAGATTTTGAAACTAGTCAATCCCTCCCTTCAACAAGTGATAGACATATTGGATAGGCAAGACACACTTGACTGTGCTCAGGAATCTTTTGAAGCTTCGCCAGCAGTGTGTAACATTAACCGGCCCGCTGGACGCGCTGCGCGGCCCGGTAACCGGCCCCCTTAGCCGGCCGCGGTGGTCTAGCGGTTCTGGCGCTGCAGTCCGGAACCGCGGGACTGCTACGGTCGCAGGTTCGAATCCTGCCTGGGGCATGGGTGTGTGTGATGTCCTTAGGTTAGTTAGGTTTAAGTAGTTCTAAGTTCTAGGGGACTTATGACCTAAGATGTTGAGTCCCATAGTGCTCAGAGCCATTTGAACCATTTGGTAACCGGCCCTCGCGCACTTCGACGCAGCTGACGCCGCGCTCTAAACCAGGTGTGCCTCGCCAGCCCGCAAATGCAGTGAAATCATGCCCGCGGTGTGCTACTAGACATTCGCGTGAAAATTGCCCGTCACGCCAAGCTATTTGCTTTTACTGTCACAAGAAAGGACATGTTCAAAGTGTTTGCCAGAAAAAGCTCAGATCAGACAATCACAACCGTTCCAGGCCCTTTGCTTCGCGCCGGAATCGAACCACGGACACTCAGGCTCGGGAACCTTCGCCCATGGACATTCACGTAGTTAATGCCACTCCGCCCAGTGTTACTCTTTCTAACAGTGACTGTGTTCGTCCCACAAAAAGTGTGCGTCGACGTCGACGGCAATCCCGTCACGTCGCAAGTGATTCTGTACCAGTGTCTGTTCACGTTGCACAAAACAGTCGCTCTTGTCGTCAGCAGGACAATAAACTTTTTGTCGATTTGGACTTTGCCGGACAAGTGATACCATTCCAGCTCGATACCGGAGCTGCAGTTTCATTGCTCAATCACGCCACGTACAAACAACTGGGCGCACCGCCGTTGCGTGCCGCAAAAGTTCAGCTCACTAGTTATTCAGGACAGCATATCCCTGTGTTAGGACAGTGCAGCCTTCTTGCAACATACAAGGGACAAACAAAACTTGTGTCGTTTTCCGTTCTTCGTTCTTCTGCTGCAGTGAACTTGTTTGGTTTAGATTTATTTCAATTGTTTAACTTGTCTATTGTGAATCAGGTTCTCTCAGTGAACCAGACTGTGCCTTCAGCCAGTGTTTCTAGTCTATGTGAGGAATTTGCAGACATTTTTGCACCGGGCCTTGGTTGCGCTAAGAACTATGAAGCACATTTGGAACTAAAAGTCAACGCGCAACCGAAATTTTTCAGAGCGCGCAATGTTCCCCACGCATTGCGTGATGAGGTCGCAAGAACATTAAAAGATTTAGAATCGCAAGGTGTCATTGAACGTGTGCAGGCTTCTCTCTGGGCCTCACCCTTAGTGATTTTGCAAAAACCTTCCGGCAAATTGAGACTTTGCGTGGACTTCAAAGCAACAGTGAATCCACAACTAGTGACTGCTACTTTTCCTTTGCCCCGCCCGGAAGATCTTTTTGACAAACTGTGCCTGGGAAAATATTTTTCAAAGTTGGACCTAGCAGATGCGTACTTGCAAATACCGGTGGACGAAGAATCCCAGCGCGTATTGGTGGTTAACACGCATCTTGGACTATACAGATTCAAAAGACTGCCATTCGGGTGTGCATCCGCCCCTGCATTGTTTCAGCAATATTTACAAACTATTTGTGCGTCGGTCCCTACTGCAGCTAACTATCTGGACGATATAGTGATCTCAGGAAAGACAGAAGCAGAACATTTACAAAATCTCAGAACACTATTTCAGGTCTTGCGACAGAATGGTCTTCGCTTGCGGAAGGACAAATGTGTGTTTTTTGCTCGTGACTTGCCGTATCTGGGACATGTCATAAATGCCCAAGGCATCCATCCGAGTCCAGAGCACCTCAGTGCCATACAGGACTTGCCTGCACCACAAACTTTGAAGCAGCTACAGAGTGTGTTGGGAAAAATTAATTATTATCATCGCTTTCTGCGCAATGCCTCTTCCATTTCAGCTCCGCTTCATCGCTTACGCCGTAAAGGTGTTCCGTTCGTCTGGTCGACGGAATGCGAACGCGCTTTTCGCCAATTGAAATCGGCGTTGCTTTCAAATACTTGCCTTACGCCATTCGATCCCCAGAAACCCCTTTTGTTGATGGTAGATGCATCGGATTTCGGGATCGGTACTGTGCTTGCTCACAAAGATGGTTCGCATGATCGCCCTATAGCCTTTGTGTCCAACTTGCTGTCGTCAGCGCAACGCAATTATTCCCAGATAGAGAAAGAAGCTTTGGCTCTCGTGTTTGGTGTTACAAAGTTTCACGATTTTTTGTATGGTCGTCACTTTACCATCATCACAGACCACAAACCTTTGACATCGCTTTTTCATCCGAACAAGCCTGTACCTCCACGTACAGCGCAGAAATTCATTCGCTGGTCTATTTTCCTCTCGCAGTACCGCTACGATATCTTGTATCGGTCCACTGCTAAGCACGGAAACGCAGATGCGTTGTCCCGTTTGCCTGTTGCTGAGGATAAAGCATTCGATTCTTCCGAACTTGCTTGCATGTTCATTGATGCGGAAACCGATGACGTGGTCGAATCGTTTCCGATTGATTTTCGTCGTGTAGCTACAGCCACAGCTGCTGACCCTGTCCTTGCTCCAGTTTTGCGTTTTGTTGCTACGCAATGGCCCTTGTCAAAGTCACGGATCGAGGATCCGTTGGTTCGCCGATTTTTTGCTCACAAGGAGAGACTTTTTGTACGACGTGGTGTTTTGTTGTTGCGTTCTGATAATGATCAGTCTAGGGTCGTGGTCCCACGTTCGTTACAGTCCTCTGTCTTAAAGCTTCTCCACAAAGGACATTGGGGTATAGTGCGTACGAAACAACTTGCTCGTCAGCACTGTACTTGGTTCGGAATCGATGCTGCGATTACGCATATGTGCTCTTCTTGCATGGCGTGTGCCGCACAACAATCCGCACCGCCGCGGAAATTCTTTGCATGGCCAAAAGCCACTTCCCCTTGGCAACGCTTACACATAGATTTTGCTGGTCCATTCTGGAATGCTCGATGGTTGGTTGTTGTCGATTCCTTCAGTAATTTTCCTTTTGTTGTCCGGATGTCTTCCACGACGTCCTCTGCCACCATCAAAGCGTTGTCTGCTATCTTTTGCATTGAAGGTCTTCCGCAGACTATTGTTTCCGACAATGGCCCACAATTCATGTCCGCAGAATTTCAGTCATTCTGCAAGGCCAATGGTATTCAACATCTGACATCCGCGCCGTTTTCGCCTCAGTCAAACGGTGCCGCTGAACGTTTGGTCCGGACTTTTAAGTCACAGATGTTGAAGTTGAAAGAGTCGCATTCTCAGGAGGACGCGTTGTTGCTATTTCTGTCTTCGTATCGCTCTCAGCCCCGCGATGGTCGCTCGCCGGCTGAGTTGCTTCACGGTCGTCCTCATCGAACCTTGATGTCTTTGCTGCATCCGCCGCATCAGGTTCCTGTGCAGCGGCAGACTCCTGCTTTTGCTCCCGGCGACGTTGTATTCTATCGCAACTATCGCGGTTCACGGCGTTGGCTCGCAGGGCGCATTCTTCGCTGCCTCGGCCGCGCGATGTATTTGGTTTTGGGGGCCTCTGGTGAGGTGCGTCGGCATCTCAATCAGCTGCGCCTCTGTTGTCGCCTGGGTTCTGCCGCTCCCCGTCTGCTTTCAGCGACGGAGCCGTCCGGTCAGCGCCCTGGGGAACCATCTACTGGCTCGCCTCATCCCCAGGTGTTACCGACGATGCCTTCCATTCTGCCCCGTGGCGTCGCGCCGCCGCAGCCGCCGCTGCAGCCGCCGCCGGCGCCGCCCGCCGAGGACGCATCGCCGCAGCCGCCATCCGCCTCCATGGGTCACGCGCCGCCGTTCGCTTCCCGTGACCAGCTATCCTCCGCCATGGACCTCTTGCCCGCTCCGGACCACATGGCGTCATCGCGTGTCGGATACCCCGACGCAATGGAGGTCGACCCTGTCTCATTACGGGCGCATACGCCGCATGTTGACGTGCACCCTGGAGTAGGTTTCCAGGCGTTTCCTAGCTCCCCTCGGACCGAATGGCCGGGTGCGGGTGGCACAGCCTCGCCTGTTAGGCTCCCCACCTCATCGCATACGTCAACATGGGGCCCTCCCCACGGCGGGCGGAAGCCTTATAACACGACCGTTCGCCGATTTGCGGGGGAGGAATGTGGTGTCACCGCCAGACACCACACTTGCTAGGTGGTAGCTTAAATCGGCCGCGGTCCATTAGTACATGTCGGACCCGCGTGTCGCCGCCATCAGTACTTGCAGACCTAGCGCCACCACATGGCAGGTCTAGAAAGACGGACTAGCACTCGCCCCAGTTGTACGGACGACATTGCTAGCGACTAGACGTACGAGGCCTTCCTCTCATTTGCCGAGAGACAGTTAGAATAGCCTTCAGCTAAGCACATGACTACGACCTAGCAAGGCGCCATTAGCCTTACCTACTTTACTTCACGCCCGTCTGCATTAGTTAGCGTGCCTTTCGGCTACCTCCGAGTGGTGTGGCTGTCTTGCTACGCCACAACAATTAATATCGTGTGTTTTCTTATTAATGACTTGTTAAATATGTGGAGGATATGAAATGTTTGTCTTAGGTTAGACATTTTATTTATTTCCTGTCTTTGCTGAAACGTGCAGCAGGACAGTGACTTGTCAACTGAGTAAGAATTTTGAGCAGAAAGGAAAGAGATAATGTCTTTTGCTTTAATATACTGTAGTCATCTATAATCTTAGGAGCTTGGTCGATAGTATGTTGTTTTCTGTCGTTTTTCAGCCCGAAAATGGGGCAGTGAGACCAACAAACGTTTGCTGGCTCAAGGCAAAATGTTGTCTAATAACTCAATCAGAAAGTAGGTCGGCAGTCTTTCCCTCATTTCTGTCTGGCCAGTACTACATTTGTGGATTGACAAGAGGGCTTAAGCCTGAAAATAGTGGATATAACGTCGTCAAGTATTTTATGATCATAACGTTTAAAAGCACTCTCGCTCTGTGAGTTAACTAGATGAAGATAGATCATTACGTTGGTTTCATGACTCATTCATAACTTGATTGCTAGTTGGTAAAGAACAATCATCTTGGAGTTGAAGCTCCTTTTTTTTCCTTCCGTGCTTGCTTTAACAATACATGTGTTTCTGGATAGGGTCCGCCTTTAGCAAAACACAATTTTTGTTTTTTAACCCAAACATGTCACTTCAATTGCAGCATCTTCAGTGGGCTTTTATTTTTCATCTGTTAAAGATAAAGAATGTTCTTTACTGTTTGTATACATGCAACTATTAGTTTTTTAAATCGTAATTACAGATGTTTGAAAAAAAAACATAAATTATGAATCCACATCTTCTTACCACATGATGTGGTTTTCCTGATGTGTTGTGTTTTTACAGTGACTGTTTTGTTCCACAGTTTGTCATCTGCAACCACTTACACCTTAAAACAGATAAATTGTTTAAGCTAAAATTATGATTTGAAAATTGTTATTTCTATGCCTGATATTAAATAATTCTGTGTGTGTGTGTGTGTGTGTGTGTGTGTGTGTGTGTGTGTGTGTCTATTTACTACGTAAGTGAAACATCTGGTTCACACAAAGTCACAAGACAGTAGCAGAAAGAAGCTATGTCACTTACAGGATAAACATAAAGTTGTTTTTCAGATTGTCGTTGTAGCACCTAATTCATTGCGGAAGAAACGTTAAACTTGCCTTCCTTGCTTCAGTATTTGAGTTGTGTTACGAAGATACTTCCCTATTTCTCCTGGGATGTCTCCAGTGGCAGATGCAGGGCAGAAGATAGAGGCATCTCTTTTTCTTCTAAACGTGTGATTGCGGTTGGGAGCTTACTAAAATAGCTCTTACTAAACAAAAATTTACTCTGGAGGCTCTTCTCATTGCAAACACTAACTGCAGCAGGGATACTTGCTGATTTATTTTTGTCATCACGACGAACACCTTTTTCGTATGTTCTAAATGGTCGTTGTAATATAGACCTGCTTCAGTCCCATATCGCAAGGATTGGCTCTGGAGATAAATGAGTGTTCAGCATCATATAAGTAAACAACTTTACTCTTGATGGCGCCTTCACAAACATTTTTTTCACAGAGAAAATTAAGGCATTTGCCTCTGGAAAATTCGTTCGAATTTCCTCTGCCAACCGTTAATGAGAAATTGCTAAAGAAGTCATATGAACTGCAGCAGGATAAAATACCTACAAAGCTTTAGCAGCGTTAATCATGTATGTTGCTGCAACTGTGACTATTTTTAGCAGGCCACATAACATATGGTGAATCACGAACAACAGTAGCAATCACTCGCTGAACGGTTTGTTTCTTCCCCTGCCCTCGAGGCGTGGCATTCCTGGTTCAGATTCCGTCATTTTTCCCATGACGATGTTGGCAACAGATCTCACTCACAGGTCGGTTGTTTCACATATAGGTAATCAATCACAAGCGTGAGTCGCCAATACCGTCTTTTATTTCTTGAATTACTTGAAAATAAGTAATTTACTGAAAACTATCAAAGACCAGGAGCGTAGTTTGGGGTCTCACTTTTAGGCGAAACATGGTTAAAAATTTATACAAAATGTATGTATTGATAGTAAACTAAGCTAAATAAAATTCCGTGACACTATAGGACGTACATGATCTTACGTTCCCATTTTAAAAATACACTCCTGGAAATGGAAAAAAGAACACATTGACACAGGTGTGTCAGACCCACCATACTTGCTCCGGACACTGCGAGAGGGCTGTACAAGCAATGATCACACGCACGGCACAGCGGACACACCAGGAACCGCGGTGTTGGCCGTCGAATGGCGCTAGCTGCGCAGCATTTGTGCACCGCCGCCGTCAGTGTCAGCCAGTTTGCCGTGGCATACGGAGCTCCATCGCAGTCTTTAACACTGGTAGCATGCCGCGACAGCGTGGACGTGAACCGTATGTGCAGTTGACGGACTTTGAGCGAGGGCGTATAGTGGGCATGCGGGAGGCCGGGTGGACGTACCGCCGAATTGCTCAACACGTGGGGCGTGAGGTCTCCACAGTACATCGATGTTGTCGCCAGTGGTCGGCGGAAGGTGCACGTGCCCGTCGACCTGGGACCGGACCGCAGCGACGCACGGATGCACGCCAAGACCGTAGGATCCTACGCAGTGCCGTAGGGGACCGCACCGCCACTTCCCAGCAAATTAGGGACACTGTTGCTCCTGGGGAATCGGCGAGGACCATTCGCAACCGTCTCCATGAAGCTGGGCTACGGTCCCGCACACCGTTAGGCCGTCTTCCGCTCACGCCCCAACATCGTGCAGCCCGCCTCCAGTGGTGTCGCGACAGGCGTGAATGGAGGGACGAATGGAGACGTGTCGTCTTCAGCGATGAGAGTCGCTTCTGCCTTGGTGCCAATGATGGTCGTATGCGTGTTTGGCGCCGTGCAGGTGAGCGCCACAATCAGGACTGCATACGACCGAGGCACACAGGCCAACACTTGGCATCATGGTGTGGGGAGCGATCTCCTACACTGGCCGTACACCACTGGTGATCGTCGAGGGGACACTGAATAGTGCACGATACATCCAAACCGTCATCGAACCCATCGTTCTACCATTCCTAGACCGGCAAGGGAACTTGCTGTTCCAACAGGACAATGCACGTCCGCATGTATCCCGTGCCACCCAACGTGCTCTAGAAGGTGTAAGTCAACTACCCTGGCCAGCAAGATCTCCGGATCTGTCCGCCATTGAGCATGTTTGGGACTGGATGAAGCGTCGTCTCACGCGGTCTGCACGTCCAGCACGAACGCTGGTGCAACTGAGGCGCCAGGTGGAAATGGCATGGCAAGCCGTTCCACAGGACTACATCCAGCATCTCTACGATCGTCTCCATGGGAGAATAGCAGCCTGCATTGCTGCGAAAGGTGGATATACACTGTACTAGTGGCGACATTGTGCATGCTCTGTTGCCTGTGTCTATGTGCCTGTGGTTCTGTCAGTGTGATCATGTGATGTATCTGACCCCAGGAATGTGTCAATAAAGTTTCCCCTTCCTGGGACAATGAATTCACGGTGTTCTTATTTCAATTTCCAGGAGTGTATTTTTCTGTAGTACATATAAAAGATTTAAATAACTCACATGTTGGTATACAGCTCAAAATCATGTGGGGAAGGGGCAGTTAACACACAAACTAATTTCATTATATAAATTTTTGAACTTAGGCCCTTATAAACTTTGCCAGTGTAGTTTTTTGTAATTGGTGATTGATCAGGAATTTTCCGTTCGAAATATTTTTCCAGGAACGACCGAAATTCTGCATTATTTAACTTATGCAAAGGGATGCTGCCTGAAACTAATATATTGCAGATATCGTTCGAAAATTATCATTGAGATTATATCCACATCTGCTTGCAGAAAATTCGTTTAGATCTTGCAGCCATTTTTATTTTTTTTTTTGTCAACATTTCTATGAGTAGCTGTTTGTAAATGTTGTGCCGCGCAGGATTAGCCGAGCGGTCTCAGGCACTGCAGTCATGGACTGAGTGGATGGTCCCGGCAGAGGTTAGAGTCCTCCCTCGGGCATGGGTGTGTGTGTGTGTTTGTCCTTAGGATAATTTAGGTTAAGAAGTGTGTAAGCTTAGGGACTGATGACCTTAGCAGTTAAGTCCCATAAGATTTCACACACATTTGAACATATTTTTTGTAAACGTTGTGTTCAAACGGCTCTAAGCACTATGGGACTTAACATCTGAGGTCATCAGTCCCCTAGACTGAGAATTACTTAAACCTAATTAACCTAAGGACTTCACACACATCCATGCCCGAAGCACGATTCGAACCTGCGACCGTAGCAGCAGCGCGGTTCCGAACTGAAGCGCCTAGAACCGCTCGGTCAAAACGGTCGGCTAAATGTTGTGTAATGTGGAATTTTTTGTCGCAGCTTTCCTATAACAGAGGTATAAGAACAATGCGAATTTATTTTAGTTGAATAAAAACGACAATTACAAACTCGAAAATCGGACTGACATTTAAAATAATCTGAAAATACGAAAGTAGAACTTATGTGTCTCCCACGTACTTGGCATAGCGCTACACTTCCGCCTGTTGTTGTTAGAGTAGGATTTCGATCAGTCCACTGTCGAAGAAAATAAGCTTTACTGCTCTTTTCGGTTGTCGTAATATTTTCCTGCCCACCTTTCAGAAGTCACGAGTAACAGCACACTAGTTACAAACTTAGAAGTTAACTGAAAATGGCATTTATTAATCCTTGGAAACTTTATCGTTGCGACAGGCGGCTTCGTTTGTAAGATAATACAAACCACATCGAGTTTTATGATATGACAGCTGCACCGAACTTAAAGGGCTGCTGCATGATTACTGAACGCTATGTTCAGCTGTAGAATGGCATGATATTTTATACGGTATCACGAACCGCACACTGCTGAGAAGTATGTTCCCATCATTTTTCGGCGACCTTTTATGGATTTGGAGACATAACAGCTGACAGTACTTCTACACAAACAGAGCAATAAACGAGAAATTTGCTCAAGCCTTACTCTTCTTCTAAAAATATAGTGAAATCATTGCTGAAAAGGTAAGATATACACTAAAGAGCCAAAGAAACGGGTATACCTGCCCAATATGGTGTAGGGCCACAGCGAGCACGCAGAAGTGCCGCAACACGACGTGGCGTGGACTCGACTAATGTCAGAAGTAGTGCTGGAAAGAATTGACACATCAGATCCTGAAGGGCTGTCCATAAATCCGTAAGAGTGGGAGGATGTAGAGATCTGTTCTGAACAGCACGTTGCAAGGCAGCCCAGATATACTTGAGAGGTGGCATGAGCCCCCTCTCATATTTCTATCTTACGATTTTCCTCTCTTATTGCATGCAGTGAAAAGTCGCTATTCCTTCACACGCGGACTTCCCACGCAGCGTCTCTCGTCACCCGGGTGGTCCGGTGACAGGCGGGCTCTGCTGATCTGGAAAGGGTTAAGCCAACGGGTGTGAGGAAGTCGAGTGAATACTTTGCAGACGCCGACATTGTCAAAAGACACGCCCGGAGGGGTCTGAAGTAGCGGCTGGGCTAGAGGTTCCGTTACTTCGCAGAAACTTATCGAAAACACTTTCTGGCGGGCTACCAGCGAGGCGTGGGAATGACTTGTGTACCCAGGCAGTTGTGGCGGGAAAATTCCCGCGCTTTCTGCAAAATAGTAACTGTGATTGGCTTGCTCAGGGCATAGCTCCGTGACGTAGCAAAATCAGCGCAGAAATTGGCGCCAAGAATCTCCATTGGTGGAACTGTAGTGCTCCGGCAATAGAGTGGAATTTTCCGCCGGTTTTCGAGTTGCTGATTGGAACGTTTAACCACGGCCACTGTCGTGGGGGCGGGAATGTTGTGTGTTCGGCCTGTACGGGTGCTCTAGGTAGTCGGCTCTCGCCTTTCGGTCGAGGACGTCGAAGCAACCAGCCATCGCCTCCGGTACGCCAGATCGTGTTCTGGCAGTTAAGAAGACAGTTTGGTAATGTATGTCCGCAGCACCGGCAGATAGGGATTTTCCTAGGTGATAATCAGAGCTCAGCAGAGCGCGCCTGTTCGTCTTTTTCTTACTTTGTTCTGTCTTGAGTAGCTGCAATTAATGTTGGGTTAGCTGTGTGTGTCTCTTAAGATTTGAGTGGCAAGGAATTGGCTCCACATACCACTTCGTCTTAAACCTCAAAATCTAGTTTAGGGACAACTTCACCTTCACAGCGTTTGTTTGAGTATCCAATTTGACCCAATTTGATGTATTATAAATGTTTCATGTGTTTTTGTTTATTATTTTGTGTTTAGTCTTAATAAATCCTATTGTTATTTTGGACAGAACTTTCATTCTGTTAATCGGTAGAGCAACCCATCATTTCTCATTACGTTAATGAAACCTTCCTTTATTTAACTTATTTATCAAATTAAATTATTGCAGGTGCCAAACTCTTTTCTACTCCACTTTCAGGGTTGATTACAGTCAGTTCGCGTATATTTTTTTATCCATGTGCAACAGGAAAAGTCGGAGTTAGAATAGGGGGGGGCTTAGAGCATCATTTACATATGTAGATTCTAGAAGAATTTAGTGTAAAATACACTGCTTGCCCTGGCACCTCGCATACTCAATAATGTTCATGCCTGGGTTCGTTGGTGGCCATCGGAAGTGTTTAAACTCAAAAGAGTGTTCCTGAAGCCACTGTGTAGCAATTCTGGACGTGTGAGGTGTCGGATTGTCTTGCTGGATTTGCCCACGTCCATCGGAATGCACAATGGACATGAATGGATGCAGGTGATCAGACAGCATGCCTATGTACGTGTCACCTGTCAGAGTCGTATCTAGCTAGATATATCAGGGGTCCCATATCATCCCAACTGCACACGCCACACACTATAAGTGAGCCTCCACCAGCTGGAACAATCCCCTGCTGACATGCAGGGTCCATGGATTAATGAGGTTGTCTCCATACCCGTACACGTCCGTCTGCTCGATTCAATTTGAAACGAGACTCATCCGACCAGGCAACATGTTTCCAGTCACCAACAGCCCAATGTCGATTTTGACCGGCCCAGACGAGCGGTAAAGCTTTGTGTCATGCAGTCATCAAGGGTACACGAGCGGGCCTTCGGCCCCGAAAGCCCAGATCGATGATGTTTCGTTGAATGGTTCGCACGCTGGCACTTGTTGATGACCCAGCATTGAAATCTGCAGCATTTTGCGGAAGGGCTGCGCTTCTGTCACGTTGAACGATTCTCTTCCGTCGTTGTTGGTCACATTCTTGCAGGATCTTTTTTAGGCCGCCGTGATGTCGGAGATTTGTTGTTTTACCGGATACCTGATATTCACGGTACAATCGTCAATCGTGAAATGATCGTACGGGAAAATCTCCACTTCGTTGCTACCTCGGAGATGCTGTGTCCTATATTTATGACTTACTCAGTTTGTTATCCCAACTATTTCTGTGGGTGAAGGAAGGAGCCTCGGTGAAGGGTGTGCTGAATCCCATATTCACACTCCGGCGTCCCTTGGGCAAGAGCGAATCACTGGCAGATCCTCTCAATTGGTACTGCGACACAGAAAACATATTCCGTACAAACTTAATTTTAAATCATCCTTCTCACAACCACAATGGTTTGACAGTAGATACAACTTTGCAGGTGTTTGACTTGAATATCGAAGGAATCTCTAAAAGCAAATCGTTAACATACAAGGGAAGTGCAAAATAGAAACAGTGAACGGTCCAAGCACAAGTACAACAAAGAGCAGTGTGGAAGAGATACGGCGTCGTGGTTAACGGATTACGTTACTGGAGTGTAAAGCAGGCGAGCCGTATTGAAAGCTTCCTTGTCACAGCGTAATTTGTTTTTATTTTCTTCTTTGTTTCGCTGTGTTCAAATTTGCGTATGTGTCGCGGCGTAACGTGCGTTTGCAAAAGCGTGGAGTAAGGGAGAGGCATACAATGAAACGTGATTCTGCACAACTACTCCATCAGCAACCGAAAGAAAGTGAATTTCAAATGGGAACCACAAACGTTCGCTCACAAGGCGGCAAGTCAACCGAATCCCCAACCAGAAAACACGTCTGGTGTGTCATAAAGGGCTTTGTGACAGTACGTGTGTCATAGGATAGGAATCTCTTGTCGACGCATCTAACTTGTACGCCTGGTGAGTGAGTGAGTGAGATATGACTCTTTGTCCGATTCAGGTGTTCGTATGAATGTGAATGTGATCACTCCGAAGGAATTGATGAAAACATAATTGCTTGTCCCATATGCGGCAAGAAATGAATGAAAAAGTTTCACAATCGCACAGTTTTCGCTGTGCTTTGTAAAGACATATGTTTTTAACATTTTGGAAGTAGCGTTCCGTTGTGGACGTTTCTTGAATTCCTTTGTCGTAATGTAGTTCACACCCGTTTTTTGTAGTTTTCATTTCTGTGAGACGCGTATGTGGTATCTTGCCTGCTCTTACTACTCATCACATTTTCTGGCGATGGTAATGTATTCTCTCCACGACTCATTTCTATAACGAATGTATGGTATGACAACTACCAAGACTACAGAAAGAGAACAAACATTTCACTGACCGGACGGACAGTTCATAATGTTGTAAAAAAAGTAAAATAAAAGGGACAACCGCGTTTTGAACCCATCTCGTCCACCTTAGCAGTCCAATACAGTGACGACTAAACCATGACGCTGTAGCTCTCCGCGGGCATTCGCTCACTGTTGCACTTGATGTGCTTGGACCGTTCACAGTTTCTATTTTGCTTTTTTTTTTCACGCTTCACTATACTTTCTTCCTGTTTTCATGCTTGATCTGTATTCAGTTTGACAGGCTTATCACAAAAGCTGAGGGGCGTGCGATGGATAGTTTCCCTTGTTAGAATGGAAAACTCGTGTCTCAGAGATAAATATACGGTGAGGACGCGCTGTTTGTGTTCCTGCCGCGGAGCGAACGTTCATGTTGTTTACGTCGTACTCAGCCGTTTCGCGCGTTCCGTACTCAGCATATAGATCACCATGACGCACCAATACAGAAAATCGACCCTCAAATTTACTTTCCGTAACGAATTTGCACGACCCAAAGCACTTGAAGTCGAACGATTCCTACGACATTCTTGGCATTCACTAGTCCATTGTGAGTATCATCGTATATGTCAAGATCATCAACGACGCAACATGTGAACGGATCCTTCGGGAGACGAAATCAGGCCTGTGTTTCTACCATGCAGATGTCAATGTGGGGACTGTGCACGCCGATTATTCTGGCATGGGGCTTCGCACGATCAGACTCTTCGAACTCCCATTCGAACTAGCGACGCTGCTGCCTGTGACTTATGTAGCAGCCCTCATGACCGCCACCACTTCACCACGACAGCCGATATCCACTGCTGAGTCGCCACTCCATCCTCCAATACAGGGCGATGACGACACATCCGTTCCACATGTTACAGGTTCAACGCCGCACCCGTCGACGGATGAAGCGATACATGACGATAGCACGGCAGTGGACTCGTTTATTGTGCCAACGGCGGCCTTTGTGCTGGAACATCGTGAGCCGTTGCCATTGTCTTACACAGAAGGATACACCAGGAAGCAACCCTCTCCGAAGCGACGGAAGCGGAGGCGTAGAGCAACTTCCAAATGGGATGCGACACAGCCGCCAGAGGACAACCACCTTCCATGACGACGCTACCAGAGAGGCAGCCGCCATTTGCTGCAGTGGCACCACCGAACGGAACTGAGGACAAATCACACATATCCACAGTGGAGCAATCGGATTTAGATGTCAATATTGCTTGATCCACACGCATTGTTGCAGTATGTAGGTGTTTGTCCAGCTTTGTTCACAACAAAGAGACTGCATTCATTCATTTTGTCAACTATGACTCATTCCCTATTGTCTGTTCTGCCTGCGTGCCGTATTCGACCTTGCATTGATGTCACTAAGTGTGAGTAACCTTTTGTCCCTAGAAAATTGTGCTGTATATCCTATTTGGTCAGCAAAATGCCCTAAGTCATATGAATAATATGCATACAATGATATGATAATCCAAGAGTCTCACCCATGCGTAATTCCGGCTGTGGCTACATGTTCAGAACAAAGTTGTATTATTTTTAAGGCTGTGTAATTTATGTTCGCTATTACGATTGCAACCTTGGCATTTTGTGTCCTGGTAATGTTATGAGATGTTCGGGAAGACCGGGAAGGCTCCCGCCCCTATATCTGGCTCTTGGAGACAGATTATATCAGCCTGTATTTCGTTCGGAAGTTTACCCAGTTCCATTCCAACCAAAGTATTCCGATTGCAGTTTAGTTGTAAGACCTTCACAATTGGGTGGCGGGGGAGGGGGGGGGTGGGGAACTAGTAAAGGCATATCACTTAGGTGTTATCTCTTTAGGATCGTAATAAACGCTTCCATGCTCCCTGATGAAGTCCTGATAAACTTTATCTACGGTTAAATCTTCATCTCTTCTAGCACATGCTTGTTCTAAGAGTCTGCAGAGCTCACGATGGTCGGTTGGCAGGTTCTCTGTCCCAAGTGTAGCTCTATCGGTCTGCTCTGTTGTAGGGAAACATATTTTTTCCCCTTCTGAGTGATTGAGGCGTATCGCCAGACACAGAGCAGTCTGGAAAATGTCCCTGTTTTCTAACCTACGTATGCGTAAGCTATTCTCAAGACTACCATAATCAATTACGTTATTATTGTGTTGTTTGGGGTTTCTGTGTATGTCCTGCGAAACATTATGTCATTTGTCTTCCCCTTTTGTTTGTGTACACTGGGAATTGTGGGTGAGTGAAGTATTTTTAACTGTATTATTGGGTCGGTTATTTGTATTTAGCATTGTTGCTACAGGACGATTAACAGTTGTTTGGTCACTGATAGGTTCTTGAATTGTTTTAAAATTTCATATGGACCCTCATATGTGGTACAATCTACGTTGTTTCTTAATTATCATTTTACTTATATGCATCTCAAGGACTGAATATTGTTTCTTAATTATCAGTTTACTTACATGCATTTCAAAGATTGGATCTAATTGTAATTCCTCATTGTAGATATTTTATTTTTCTTTAATTACAAAATGATGGTTAGAGAATACTTTATTTCGTGGTTGCACTATCTTTTCACTCCATAACCAGCTCCCTACCCCTTGAAAATATTTATACAAGCAGCATTACAATGGCAGTCACTTGTTGATTTCATGGACATCAGTATCCTGAATAATATTTTAGGATTAATGTGCGAAGTCCATATTTTGAATGTAGCACTTCTTTTTTTGCTACTGTGAACTGAGGATCCATAACAACTAAGATCCTGTTAAGGTAATAAGTTTCATGGGGCACCAAGCCCTTTGACTAATTCCAAAACTGTGTCAAGTGTCAACCATAGAGATTATGATGCAATATCAAAATTCAATTAAAGATCATTTTGAAAAGTAATGCTCAGTTAATCAGTGATGGACAACAAAAAAACATCATATATACAAACAACTGTAACCTAAGTGTCTGTGGTGAAATTATTACTAATAAAATATTAACCATAAACTTTAATTCTCTGTAATTTTGGTAATGTTATATACTCTCAAAACTTAAGATTTGTTTTGTAATCAGTACAAAATGTCCTTTAAGATGTGACATTTTGCACATCATTTTACAATCATTTCACAAAAATTACATGTATTTTATTTTCTAAGACGGTAGAACAGTTTGGGGAAGGACCGTTACTGTAATACTCACAGGATATAACCTCTTATATGAAAATTAATATGAATTAAAATAGTGCTATCCATCAGGCAACATACATCTACTATGAAGGATGCACTTGTAATTGGTTTTTGTGACTGAGAGACTTGTAGTAAATAGATTTTTGAGTGACATCAATTATGGTTCTGGGTAAGTTGACATTGGGGTAGTCTGTGTGGCCTGCGATACACAGTATCAGGACAAACGAGCCCTGTGGCCAAACTCCTGACATGGACTCCACACAGTTTAATTAATGTGTCATTGATTGTTGATGACATCCATTATATGGGCTTGTGGCATAGTTTAATTTAATTTGTAAGGGCTCAGAATTTAATTGGTTTTAGACCATCAAATGATAGCAACCTCCACAGTGTGCAGATGGCTGTCCTTCAGTGATGGATATAAACCATGGTTGAATTACAGTAATTAAGAGGAATGGAATTTACCAAATTTACTCTCTATTTACTGCTTACTGCATGAAGGAATTGTGACATGTCAAACTGCAAGTAACAAATTGATGGCTGTTTTGAAAACTTTCATAAGCATTATAAATGTCTTTTGTTCATGTTAACTTAACTATCGAAATTTTAATTAACTTCCATGAGAATGCAAGCTTGTTACCTATGTTGCCCCACATATTGCTTTCAGATGATTAAGCAAAGGAAAAGTGCTGTAACTGTTTGTCATGGTGAAATCAGAGAATATTTTTGTGTTACAACCAAGCAGTAAAAATTATGCTGAACTGGACAGTGATAGTTTCTTTTGTCAGATATCACACAAAAATTCGACAAACTTTGCTTGGAATTGCAAGGACCAAACAAAAAACTGGGTAAATAGCTAATAAAATACTTCAATTAGAAGCCAAACTGGAGTTGTATATATATGAACTTGAAGGGAAGGACGTGTGTAGTTTCCCAACTGTTACTATGCTCTAATCGAACTTAACTATAGCCAAAAGTATTTATCAGGACATGGGGTCCTATTTGAAAGAACATTTGAGAAGAAATAATAAACGTATTAGCAGATGTTAGAAATATTCAAGGCTGTTTCATTCTTGCAAAGACTCCTTGACATGTTGGGCATGATGATCTCAAATTATTCTGCCCATTTGGATTATATAAAACTCATTTGATAAGTGGAATAATCGATCTTCAACATGATACATGGCTTAATGCTAAAGTTACAGAAAATCAAGAAAAGTAAGAGACTGTGCACAGTTTGTTTTAAAACTATTTTCTTTGAATTATCTTTGTGAAGCTTCGTTTTCAGAACTAAACTATTTTAAAAATAAATGTTGTAATGTGTCTACTTATTTAAAAGATGCGGTGAGGATTACATGCAGTCCAAACGATGCAGATATAGACGAGATAGGAAAAAAAGCACATTACATGTCACATTAACTAAAAGTTTCATTTTTGTACTTAGTTGCTTTGCCATTAGAATGAATAAAAATCCCGATTCATAAACAACACTATATCTTCTTTACAAAGCCTTTGGCATCTGAAATGTGTCGGAAATCAAGAAGCGTTCAGGCATTTTTCCATTAGAATGGTCGAGATTAATCGCATTAGAATAGAATTTTTGTAGTCATTTGAATAATGTAACATATTTTTAATATTACATCTTACAGAAAAGTACTTTGAAATCAACTTCAGGGACAAAATACACTGATCCCAGACTACGTTTTGATAGTGACTCAAAATTATCGAATTACTGACTGCCTTCCTTCCCCTTCGTCTTTCATGTGCACCTCTTAGGCAACATGAATATTATGCACAACAGGTAAACTTTATTTTCACAGAGATAGGTGAACTGGGATAAATTAGACAGGCTCACTGTATTCACTCTTTTAGGTTATCAAAAACTGATCAGCGGCTCTGTATGTTATTTTCCACACTACGAAAAATGGTGCCAGTCATTTTGTAGAATTGAGTTAATGGTGAATCCAGTCATTGACCCCTAATATCAAGACGATTATTCCAGTCAGCACAAACACACGAATGCCATGAATATGTCCCACGAAAACTAATTGTCGCTTTGTGCCAGTTTTATATTCTCATTCTCTATGATGGAGGATTTTAATATAAATATGGCTGCTCATTGTCATACATTGTACAATAATTTTATTTTATGTAGGCGTCAGGTACACCCAGCAGCTGTGAATGGTAAATAGTTTTTCTTTACCAGTTTCGAATACATTTCATTTGTAACAGGCGTTTCCCTTAATAGCTACTGAAGAAGGATAGCACACGTATCTTTATGTCTGAAATGGATGAAGAATAAATACTTAAAATTTGCAACTGTTGACTGTAACTGACTCCTTCGTCGAATCAAAAATACATTAGAGAAATTGCAGTTGGCACTCGAAAAGTTGGCCAGTCCCTTCAGGGATGAATCTGGGTGCAGGGGCACATAGGTTTGTCGTTGCTTGGTGGTGAAGGTGGGGAGGGGTGGGGTGGAAGGCTGACAGAGGAATGTTCTCTTGTCTGCTGTCCAGTGCTGGTAACTCATACCAGTCAACTGCTATGGAATAAATTTCAAATGGAGATGACATGTATTTGTGAATGTGCATTATAGAGATGGTCATCTTCATATGTGGTACAGATTTGTAGCAAGAATATGAAATTCAACTAATACTGTTGCAGTGGAATTCAAAGAGTAGAAGTAAAAACGTTCAAAACATTTAATAAACATTTATTATAATTATTACATACGAGCATTTAAATACAACTATTGTTATCAACCATTTAATCGTCCTCTAACAAAGACAACACAACAACACTTTGTCTGGAATTGTAGGGTCACAAATTTGGGGTCTATGATGTAGTCAGCAGTCTGAAACAGAGAAAAATCGACGTGAAGTGTTCCAAGTGGTGGCAACTTTTATCTATCACTGCTTGAGCGTTTTTACTACAACTTCTGTATTGGGGCCTCAATACATACCAACTTCTGTAGGTTATCAGTTAATAATAAAATCGCAACATATGTGGCCTGAGGTGCCTCCTCTCACTTTCCGTACTGGCTCTTGTGCAAAAGAGTTTGGTGACCAATGGGCTAGAGTCTAGCTCTAGCATCTGGTCATACCCTCACTATCCTTCAATAGCATGCTTACTACTCTACAGTGTACACTGTACTTGTTGCAGTGCATTGCGATAAGGGTTACCACCTTTTTCTTGAGCAAATAAAGTATATGGAACGTTATATCAAAATAAAGTGCTATTTATTTTGCTTAATAATTGAGTTTTATAATATGTTTTACTACTTTTAGGAATATTTAAAAAATAATTGTCATAGCTAAAAAGCATCTTCTCAGTCCATATTTAAGTTAAAATAAACAAGTAATGCATCTTTATCAGATTCAGAGGCTCTTTGTTTCTTTTGTCCGTCAAAATAACATCATCACAGAAAAATAACTCACGGTGAACACTGAAGCAGTGGATGTCGACAACACAAATGGAATGGATTTACATAAATTTGTTAAACCGTCATTTGTCATGTTAAATATTTGTTGGCATCTCTGTGCAGTGGAAAATTTTCCAAAACCTTCAGAAGTAAATATTTGATCATATAATGAATAATACAATTTCCCCATAAACATCATCACTCTTTAACCTGAGTTCTTTGCAGCTTAAAATTTTCAACTATGTTAACAGAATGGTCAAACCCAACATTGGTTTTAGATTTGTATTGCTTAGTGTAAATAACGGGTTTGTGTCACTGAAATCAAACTATTTAGTTTAAAGCTATGTAAACAAATAGTAAAAAAATTCCGTGAATTTTACTAGTTAGCTCAGCTGAAGACAACAGTTCAATTATTTGCCTGTTTATATCTAAAAGTGTCACCTTGTTTCTCTTTTCTTAGCCCATTTTTAAGATTATTAGTGATATTATACATATCAAGAATTGTTATAAAGTTCTTTTCCAGGCATTTTCCAGTTTTGTAAGCAAATTTAAAATATTTTTACGAAAATGCAAGTAAATTTCAAGCAAGTCTGGTCAGTGTTAAGCATCAGTAACTTTTGCGAATTCATTGAATAATTTTCTCCTAAGCTTACAAAATAACTTCTGATATCTTTACGAATTAATAATATAATAATAATAATATGAAAAGGAAAGCTGCCACTCACTATATAGCGGAGATGCTGAGTCCTAGATAGGCACAACAAAAAGACTGTCAAAAATAAAGCTTTTGACCCATAAACTTTCGACCTGTCCCATACATGCTCCCACCATCACCTACTCCAGTATAGTCACAGACATCACCTATTCCATCAAAGTACTGTGAAAGTAGTCATGTGATCTACAAGCTGAGCTGCAACCACTGTGCCATGTTCTATGTGGGCATGACAACCAACAAGCAGTCTGTCTGCATCAATGGCCACTGACAAACCGTGACCAAGAAACAAGTGTACCACCCAGTTGCTAAGAACTCTGCCAAACATGTCATCCTTAATTAACACTGTAGAGTAGTAAGCATGCTATTGGAGGATAGTGAGGGTATGACCAGATGCTAGAGCTAGACTCTAGCCCATTGGTCACCAAACTCTTTTGCACAAGACTGATTCACAGCCTGTGCTATATAGATCCTTCCCACGAATACTAGCTTTTCTGAATAGCACAGGTGGGAAATTTCCCTGCAGTATATCCCACATTCCCGTAACTCTCCTGGCCTGAACCATCGTTAGTCATTGTTCTCACCCATTCAGCTTCTCTGTTCCCATTCTAGCACTATTCAGACCTCACTCCACTTTCGCTTACAGTCTTTTTACTCCTCTCCTTTTCCGTTACACTCACCCCCTCCCCACCTCTCCCCTGCCCGCTGTTTAACCCCCAAATTGCACATAGCCGCTATATCGTCTCTCCATCTCGTCCCTACGTGCTCCCCAGCAGTACTGCATTGTCCACCACCCCTACCCTACAATCCCTCCCCCTCCCCACCCTAGCCTCCTCCTCACCATCACTCAGTAACCATTAGCATCATGCACTGGCGCTGCTGCTCGCAGTGTGGCTACAGTTGCCTGAAACTGCAGTTATCTGTGTGTGTGAGTTGCGTTTGTGTGAGCTTGTGTGTGTGTGTGTGTGTGTGTATGTGTATGTGTGTGTGTGTGTATCTGTCATCAATTATTGCTGAAGGCCTTACCGGTCGAAAGCTTTATTTTTGACAGTATTTTTGCGACTCAGCATCTCTGCTATATGGTAAGTGTCAACTTTCCTTTTGGTAATATTGTTACATTCCATCCTGGATTTTTCATTGTTCAAATTAATAATATTGTATCTGTGCAAGGTAAAGGAAAGAGCAATCTTGGTCCAAAACGGCGTTTCAGTTCATGAAAGTTTTTGCCCACTAATTCTATAATTGTTTTTAAGTCTCTTTTTACGGCAGAGTGGGAAATATGAGCAAAAATTTTAAAAATTGTAGTCTCTATGTCACATAATATGCGCTGTGTGTTCATGACACTTTCCCCTAAGTAAATCTGACAGAACATTTGTCATATTTACAAATAGAGAATGGTTAGCTCCAAAAATTAGCACTTGTATTGTCAGCAGTTAATCCAGATACATTATGAAAAGATAGTTTCTATTTTTCCATTGGCGTTTGATTTGATGATAACATACCATCTGCTGACTCATCATTACTTTCACAAATATCTATCAAATTATTTTCAATGAATTTTGGCAGAAAAATTTTTGTACTGATAATTTAAACAGTTTTATGTTTCATCCTGTTAGAAGCCTTAGTTTGTAAGCAATAAAATAAACTGTCTGTGTTTAGATCATCTACTGTATTTTGAATGGCATATAGCCCCAACACCTCTGTAACTGGAGCTTTCATTTTGGTTGAAGCTGTACATGCATTAACACAAATAATTTTCTTCACTTTTACAATACAGTCTACACTGTTGTAGAAGAAATTGTTTTACAGTATGATACCTGACGTACCGCTTCTTCAGCTATAGTAACGTTTTCTTGACGGCTGCAAGATAAACTTGTAGATGTGGAAGCAAAGGAAAAGTCCAGGATTTACTCAAGCAGCCCATACAGTTTTTTAATTTCTGATTTAGATACGCTGTGTTTTGTTTTCACGTGCTGCTTGAATTGATTTCAACAAGAATAAACCGTTCACCTCACAAAATACCAGCGACCAGTCGAAGCGACCATCATAGCCACAACAAAACGTACACACACGTATCCATGACACATGCATGCAGAAAAAAATTTTCACTCTCCTGTTTTATTGCATTTGAAGAACTGTAAATTTAACTTCATATAATTTTCATTTTCCATTATATTTGTTTCGTGAATCATTAATTAACGAAACACCATCACTGGTTTCCCATCACTTATGCTTTTGGCGATATTTTTGGTGTAATATACTCTCGGTCTACTTAATCTCTTTCACGCTTAAGATTACGTTTTATAGGTGTACAAGGAATATTGAGTATACTAAAGTTGCCGTTATCGATGACTCACTGTTAGATAAAGCTATAAAACCGAATAATCGAACTTCATTGCACTCAATTCGCCTCATACAACATAGTCTGAAACACCCAATACACGGCTTTACCACGCTACAATAGTATCACATCTGTTAGGTAGCTGAGGTTGTCAGCAGTCGTCACCTAAGGACTAGGGCTATTATGTAAGGCCGGCCGCGGTGGCCAAGCGGTTAGAGGCGCTACAGTCTGGAACCGCGCGACCGCTACGGTCGCAGGTTCGAATCCTGCCTCGGGCATGGATATGTGTGATGTCCTTAGGTTAGTTAGGTTTAAGTAGTTCTAAGTTATAGGGGACTGATGACCTTAGAAGTTAAGTCCCATAGTGCTCAGAGCCATATTATGTAAGGAGCAGTACTTTGGAGGCCCGGCTAATTTTTTGTGAAAGAACTAATCCAAAAAGAGCTGTTTACTTACTTCACAAACACTACATTTACATACAACATATTTTCAAAAAGATGGAAACTGAATTTCGTAAACCATTTTCAAAACAAGACGTAACCTGACTTTCCAAGCACGTTTCAAAAACGGTTGTGCGTTTACATGGGAGCGAAAATTGACTGTGAAAGTAGAAGACTGGCAGCTAGAAAAGGATTTCCAGAGTCGATTTTGGACTATTTACAGGACCTACCTGAAACGGTATTGTCAAATCGGTTAACAAAATCCCGTTTTGGGAGCCACGTGTAAAAACAGTGACAGTCCAGCAGGCTTATATGGGACACTTAGTAGTGCAAAAAATATGAAATTAACGGGGTTTCACTCTTTCTCAATTGAAACTTTGACAAGAAACTCTGACACTGACAATATTAACATTGAAGGTCAGACTGCATTCGAACACGGTTCAGTTAGTAACTTGATCCGTTGTACACAAAATCATCAACTTTCCTGATCTTTTAATGATTTACGAAAATGAATCTTATAATATCCAAACCAAGTGAGATAAAGTATTTCTGCGTGCTTTCTTCTTCTCATAAAGGATAGAGAACATTTGGCCGAAATAATCAACAATTCTTTATAACAAATTATGGGTGGCAACCCTAATTATGATAGTGATAATTTTTTGATAAACTTAAAAATAGCATTGTGTTAAACCATTTTGTTGCTATAAGTTAATGCTGTTAATAGCGTTAGCAAATATTTTTTTTCCAAAAATATAAATAATTGGAAAAGACTTATTATGAGAAATTAACGTCTATGGCATCAGTCACACCAGTGTACACACTAGTCTTCCCTCTGTTGAAAAAGAATTGCTTTTTCCTATGTTCATTGTCATTGTATGTTCTTTCATGTAGCCTAGAAGGTCATAAATTGAAGATTTTAGCTTTCTAGCACATTTTATAAATTTACTATCGTCTTCATTCATATTGATAAACATCGTATAATATAAACCTCTGGTCAGTCGAGTTACTTTAATAGGATGTTGTCCGCCCTTCCTAGCCCTTTGGGCTTTTGTTTTAACAGGAAGTTCAAGGAAAATTAATTCATTTGATGATGCACTATGTGCTCAAATGTATCCGGACACCTGGCTCAAAATCACTTACAGGTTCGTAGCGCCCTCCCCGGTAATGCTGGAATTCAATATGGTGTTGCCCCCCCCCCCCTTAACCTTGATGACAGCTTCCACTCTTGCAGGCATACTTTCAGTCAGGTGCTGAAAGGTTCAGTCAGGTGCTGAAAGGTTTCACGGTGAGTGTCAGCCCATTCTTCACGGAGTACTGCACTGAGGACAGGTATCGATGTCTATCGGTGAAGCCTTGCACGAAGTCGGCGTTCCAAAACATCCCAAAGGTGTTCTGTAGGATTCAGGTCAGGACTCTGTGCAGGCCAGCCCATTACAGGGATATTATTGTCGTGTAATCGCTCTGACACAGGCCGTTCATTATGAACAGGTGTTTAATCGTATTGAAAGATGCAATCGCAAAAATGTTCAAATGTGTGAGTATTCCAAAGGGACCAAACTGCGGAGGTCATCGGTCCCTAGACTTGCACACCACTTAAACTAACTGAATCTAACTTATACTAAGAACACTACATGCACACCCGTGCCCGAGGTAGGACCCGAACCTCCGGCGGGAGGGGCGGCGCAATCCGTGCATGACGCCTGAAACCACGCGGCCACTCCGCGCGGCGATGCAGTCGCCATCCGCGAATTGCTGTTCTACAGTGGGAAGCAAGAAAGGGCTTACAACATCAATGTAGGCCTGTGCTGTGATAGTGACACGCAAAACAACAAAGGGTGCAAGCCCCCTTCATGAAAAACACGACCACACCATAACAACACCGCCTCCGAATTTTACTTTGGTACTACACACGCTGACAGATTATGTTCACCGGACATTCGCCATACCGACACCCTGCCATCGGATGGCCACATTGTGTACCGTGCTTCATCACTCCACACAACGTATTCCACAGTTCAATCGTGCAATGTTTACGCTCCTTACACCAAGCGAGGCGTCGATCCGCATTTACCGCCGTGATGTGTTGCTTATGAGCAGCCGGTCGACCATGAAATACAAGTTTTCTGACCTCCCGCCTAACTTTCTTAGTCCTTGCAGTGGATCCTGAGGCAGTTTGGAATTCCTGTGTGATGGTCTGGACAGATGTCTGCCTATTACGCATTACGACCCTCTTCAACTGTCGGCGGTCTCTGTCAGTCAACAGACGAGGTACGCGTTTGTGCTGTACGTGTCCTTTCACGTTTTCACTTCACTATCACATCGGAAACAGTGGACCTAGGGATGTTTAGCAGTGTGAAAATCTCGCGCACAGACGTATGACAGAAGTGACACCCAATCATCTGATCACGTTCGAAGGCCGTGAGTTCTGCGGAGCGGCCCGTCCTGCTCTCTCACGATGTCTAATGAATACTGACAAGGTAACCTCCCCATCGCACCCCCCTCGGATTTAGTTATAAGTTGGCACAGTGGATAGGCCTTGAAAAACTGAACACAGATCACTCGAGAAAACAGGAAGAAGGTGTGTGGAACTATGAAAAAATAAGCAAAATTTACAAACTGAGTAGTCCATGCGCAACATATTCAACATCAAGGAACAACTGAGCCCAGCAATGCCGTGGTCCTGTGGTTAGCGTGAGCAGCTGCGGAACGAGGAGTCCTCGGTTCAAGTCTTCCTCGAGTGAAAATTTTAATTTTTTATTATCAGACAATTATTTTCCGAGGCTACAGAGGTACACACTGCAATATTGTTCACGTGATCGTGTAACAATTATCAAAGTTCAGGCACTCACACATAATCAACTTCGCTCTCCAAAATTCCAGGACATGTTCAGATTTGCTTGGACATATGCAGGATTTGACGGTTTACAAACGGAAAAACTTGAAAACGTTAAAAACATATGTTTTGAGAGATCACAGGGAAAACTGTGCGACTGTGAAACTGTTGCATTCATTTGTTGCAGTTTAGGTGACAAACTCTTACGTTTTCATCACTTTTTTGGGAGTGATTATCACATCCACAAGAAAAACTAAATCGGGCAAGGTAGAAGAATCTTTTTACCCATTCGCCAAGTGTACAAGGTAATTGGGTTGACAACATATTCCTGTCATGTGACGCACATGCCGTCACCAGTGTCTTATAGAATATATCAGACGTGTTTTCCTGTGGAGGAATCGGTTGACCTATGACCTTGCAATCAAATGTTTTCGGTTCCCATTGGAGAGGCACGTCCTTTCGTCTACTAATCGCACGGTTTAGCGGTGCGATCGCAAAACACAGACACTAAATTTATTACAGTGAACAGAGACGTTAATGAACGAACGGACAGATCATAACTTTGCGAAAATAAAGAAAGTAAAATATTCAATCGAAGAAAGACTTGAACCAAGGACCTCTCGTTCCGCAGCTGCTCACGCTAACCACGGGACTACGGCGCCCTTACGCTCAGATGATCCTTGATGTTGCATATGTTGAACATGGACTACTCAGTTTGTATATTTTGCTTATTTTTTTCATAGTTCCACATAACTTCTTCCTGTTTTCTCGATTGATCGGTGTTCAGTTTTTCAAGGCCTATCCACTGTGCCAACTTATAATTAAATCTGAGGGGGGTGCGATGGGGAGGTTCCCTTGTGAGGTCGCTGATATGGAGTACCTGGCAGTAGGTGGCAGCACAATGCACCTAATATGAAAATCGTATGTTTTTGGGGGTGTTCGGATACTTTTGATCACTTAGTGTATGCTCTCAACTGACCATACCCCAACGAGAAGCGAGCAATTATTCAAAAGCTGCGCCACCAGTTGAGTTATTCGTAAACCCCCTGACCATAAACGGCACTGTTAATTAACTTCTGCTGAGGCCGGCCTGTGTACGAAGCTGCCCAAGCACGACAGCAGCAGTTGGAAGAATTACGTGGATAGAAGGATTTCCTTCGGGACAATAAAATTCTAAAGCAGTGGAGATAGTCCGACGGTTGCCTAAAACGACAAAAATACGTGATAATAAGTAGATGGTTTTCCATACTACACGTGCGTATCCAGAATTTAACAGTGCAATGAATTATGTTACGATCTGAGGGGGATAAGTAAATTGGCAGGAACGGCACACTAACTGCTCATGTTGCGGATTCATAATCTACCACACTGTATCACAAGAGTTCCAGGAAAATGTTACAACAAGAGATATTTCAACGCGGACAATGGAACTGACGTTATACGCATCGATTTTGGGGGTGGTGCGGGTGAGGGACAGATCCTCTCTTATTTGACCGTGCAGAAGTAAAACGTTACAGGCAGCTGTGCACGTTTTACACTTATGAAAGAATGAATCATTTGTGTGCCCAGTGCGTATCTATTGAATCAGACATGAAAATAGTTCTGCAATGTTATCAAACGACTCGACATATGCAGAAAAGTTCAGGTTGTAGTAACCCGCATGTGATATTCACAGAGTCGGCAACTATCAGCAAAATGGTTCATTTCGGGTCACTACACACGTACGTGGCTGTCCACCCCCTATAACTGTAACTTTCTGCTTTTTGTAATGCGGAAAACCAGGAAACATTATCATGAACTGATCTGTATCAGGACTGATACACATCCTCATACACAGCTTCGCAGCTTGCAGATAGAACTAATGTAACAGTGGAATATTTAATTTGACTTGAATATGAGTTTATAACTGCCGTTACACTTAAAAAGGCTTTCTGCTGTACTTGAAATTTTAATTGCTATACGTAAAATCTATCCTCAAAGAAAATTCTAGAAAATCGGTTTGCTATCAGTTCCTGAAATCGCAGTCCCAAATTATATATTACAGAAAAAACAGTTGTATAAAGTCAGTTATCAAATAAAGATACTCTGAATGTATTAACGACAAAAACCAAAACGTAATTAAAACAGAAAGTAGAAAGTTCCTTACTCAATTGTTTTGAATAATTAGTGTACTAAATGTTGTATTACAAATCCGAGTTTGCATTAATTTGATTAATGTGAAACAAGTCAATAGTTTTCTGAAAACCAAACTATATACCAAATTCTTGTGAAGCTGCAAATGCTATCGGTAAAATATATATTTACCCAGTGCTGTTATAATGTTACATGAAATATGTATAGATGGTCGCCTAAGCCCATGTGATTCAGACTCATTGTCTCAGATTTTGGCTCAAAGTGGTTCATAGTATGTCTCAGTTACAGTTGCTCAGTATCTTAGTTCGTCAGAATTTTTTTTTAGTAGAAATTTATGGCTAACATTTTACATGCATCAAGAACCTAAAATTAATTTGAACTGCAGTGAAGCAAGATTTTTCACTAATTTTAACAACCAGGACAACAAAACCGAAGATAGGTAATATTCTGCTGCAAATTATGCTAGTATATTCTAAGATATTTTGCGAACCAATTAGAAGGGAACTGCAAAATTAGTTTTCATCTTCTGTGCTTCATACCGCTTTGTACCAGAAGTGATGTGAGGATTTTTTTTTATAATAAATACGTGAACCACATTGTTCACGTTGTAATGTCTACAATCTTTTTTCGGGAGCACTTGTGATACAGTTCCTTACTGTGCCAGCAGTTTCTAATTGCTTCACTGGGGATTGCAAATGGTCCATTATCAATGCGTGCCGTGCGCAGTCAAAGACCAATCTCATATTCGTATTCCGTTTCAAATGATCAAAAACCGTGGTGTTGGTTTCTACATCAGCCGTTTGTGAGGTTTTGCGGCAGTCGGATAGTGATGGCCAAATTTTGGATTGCTTTCTGTCTGCCCTCTTCTGTTTAGGCAGGACATTGTTGTATAATACATAGATCTGGAGCTTCAGGCCGCTGTGCGGTTTCACAAAATGTCAGAATGCCTTGAGAGTCTCAGAATCAGTATTGGTGTGATGCAACTGTTCATGCTGCGGATTCTTTGCAATGATCTTTAAGTACGTTAAAGTTGCTATTATAGTTTAGGTCACATTGTCATATGTTTGGACCCGGATGTGTAACACTTGTTTTTCTGCATTTTGAGAAATCTGTTATTAAGATTGTTGAAGCTGGACTTGAACATTGGTCACATCTTATACAATTCGTAATTATCCTGTTGTACATCGGCTGCAAGTCAAGTAGTAACAAGTGCGAAAGTTCTGTAGAACAGTTTGTGAAGGTTTAATATTACCTGTGAAGTCCCAGGGACGATGAAACGATGGATGGAGCTCTCTCTCTCTCTCTCTCTCTCTCTCTCTCTCTCTCTCTCTGTGTGTGTGTGTGTGTGTGTGAGAGAGAGAGGGGGGGGAGGGAGGGGGGTGCTCTCAAGGCGTAATCCGTGACAGCCGGATGACTGGAGGTTTTTGAACAAACGTAGTTCGTTCGCTGTTAGAAATGAATCTTTAACGCAATTAAGCTACGTAAAGTAGGAACAATTAGAGACATTAAGAGATAAAGACTGCTGCAAATCTTAACAAAACTTCTCCGAAGGCTATTTTCTTTGGTTTAGAACCTATGACTACTAATACTAACATACAAGGAGAAAATGCGTGGGACGGAGGAAAGAAAACACAATATTATTGTTTCTTCAGTTTAATCCAAGAATCATACCAGACGCAAAGAAAAGCTTTACATAGACAATGCACTGGGCTAGTAAGAATCTCGTTGACCGTGTAGAAGAACATGCTTAAGACACGCGCAGATTAAGACGATCCACAAACAAAATTTCAGAGGTTTCTCAAGGAAATTTTCAGAGCATTTTTGTATAAGGGTCCCGTGGTCTCCGGTATCTATTTATAGAGTGATACTGTGATTATGATTCATTCGCTTTTATACTAATTGCCAGATATTTTCAGTTCGGTGCAGATACAAAGCAGAAGGGAAAGGGGGATGAGAAATCAAGATGTCAGTAATAATACCTTTTCCACAGTACGCAGGTGCTCACAGATGCGAATATTTGGAAGCCATCAGCTTGATGTCATGGTTACAAAATACTGATGCGAGTTATTTGCAGAAGTGCTAGAAGCCGAAGTTGAGCAAGATCCGTTTGGGTTCCGGAGAAATACAGGAACACGCGATGCTATACTGACTATATTACTCATCTTAGATGATAGACTGCATAAAGACAAACCACTTTTATAGCGTTTATACATTTAGAGAAAAAAATTGATAGCGTGGCTAAGAAATTGTGAAGGCAGATGGAATTGAATGCAGGTAGCGAAACATGAAGAGCTTGTGCAGAAACCAGACTGCAGTTATAAGAGACTAACACCACGAAGAGATAGCGGTAGTTTAGGAGAGAGTGATACAGGGTTGTAAACTATCACAGATATAATGCAGTCTGGAGATTAAGGCAGTAAAGTTAGTCGTGGAGATACTTGTAACGGGAATTAATGGTCAGGGAATTAAATCAGGTGATACGTAGGGGATTATATTAGGAAACGAAACTGAAAGCAGTAGATGCGTTTTGCTATTTGCGCAGTAAACTAGCTGTCGATGGTCGAAGTACTGAGAATATAAAATTGCGACTGACAGTTTCAGGGGAAGCATTTACGAAAAAGATAAATTTGTTAACAATGAATATAAAGTTCCTTTTTAGGATGTCTTTTCTGAATGAATTTGTCTGGAGTGTAGTCTTGTACGCATTTCAAATGTGAAGGTTTAAATGTTCAGACAAGAAGAGAAAAGAAGTGTCTGCAGTGTGGTGTTACAGAAGAATGCTGTAGGTTTGGTGGGTAGGACGAATAATTATCGAAGAGCAGAATTAAAGTAAAAGAAGGGCTCGGTTGAAATGATACAGTCAGAGGTATCAAGGGATCGTCGATTTTGTAATTGAAGGAAGTGTTGAGATGGACATAGGTTGCTGTAGGTATGGAAAGGTGGAGAGGTTTACACAACATACACTAGTGTGGAGAGCTCTATCAAACCAGCCTTCGAACTAAAGACCAAAACAGCAAGAAAGCATCAAAGGAAATACAATTAAACGAACCAAGGGAGATCATGGGTTCAATACAGTGGATTATTCGGAAAATATAAGAAACAAACTCTGAAATTTTGCCGATGGGTATCGGGTTCTCTGCGTGTATCACAATTTTCTGTCACCAAGAAACAGAGTCTACTAAATTAACTGTAACGGCGTCAGTCTACTGAGAGCTTCTTGAAGGATCCCGACACTCCGAACAAGTCGTCGGCGTAGTG
Source organism: Schistocerca cancellata (assembly GCF_023864275.1). Lineage (NCBI taxonomy): Eukaryota > Metazoa > Arthropoda > Insecta > Orthoptera > Acrididae > Schistocerca > Schistocerca cancellata. The sequence continues at coordinate 54,004,939 of NC_064631.1, forward strand.
GTTGTCCGGTGGCCTCTTGCTCTCGTCCGAGGTGTAGCGGTCCTGCTCCAAGAACCAGCCTCTCTTCTTCTCCGCCCTCCTGATGAATTCATCTGGAATAAGAAAGTACACTTAATTGTCCCGTCTCGTAGGAAATTAATTCCTTCAACTGAGAGATATCACGTCCCTTATTGGTGATTTTTGTTTCATGGGCGTCAGACCGTGATCCAAGGCATACTTCTCTGCCTAAGCGTTTCGGCTTCCTGTGCTGAAGACATCATCAGTGGCTATAAAGATTGAGATACCAACATCTTCAACAAGCTCAGTAAGACGTGTTTCTGCAGAAAAAGAAGTAACTAAAGGAAAAGTTTTCCTTCCATTCGCGTAAATAGACACAGGTTGTATCAGCAGACTACTATAAGTACACAGTATGTGTGGTGTCACCGCCAGACACCACACTTGCTAGGTGGTAGCTTTAAATCGGCCGCGGTCCATTAGTACATGTCGGACCCGCGTGTCGCCACTGTCAGTAATTGCAGACCGAGCGCCACCACACGGCAGGTCTAGAGAGACGTACCAGGACTCGTCCCCAGTTGTACGACGACTTTGCTGGCGACTACACTGACGAAGCTTTTCTCTCATTTGCCGAGAGACAGTTAGAATAGCCTTCAGCTAAGTCCATGGCTACGACCTAGCAAGGCGCCATTAACCATTTCTAGAGAGAGTCTCACTTGTATCATCAAGAATGCTGTATACAAATGATGGATTAAAGTTAAGTATTCTAGCAGCTACGTACTTTTCTTTATAGCATTCATTACGTATCCTGTTCCAGACCTCGCGCCCATCTGCGTGAGCTTAACGCGTGCCTTTCGGCTACTTCCGAGTGGCGTGGCTGTCTTGCTACGCCACAACAATATGAACACAGTGTTTAAAGGTGTGCGTATCTGAGCACTGAAAAGGATATACACCCACCGCTTGCCACATCAGGAGTATATAAAATTCCTTTTGCTTGCGGTCAGGTGTACATAGAAACGATAAAAAGCGTTAACAGCAGATATAAGGAACACAAGAGTAATTGCCTTTAGGAGAACACGGATATCTCAACGGCAGCAGATCATGCTGTGGAACTAGATAACCATCAAATGGTTTTAACAGGATCCAGTAATTGCTGTCCTAGGATGTACAGAAATGTCACAAGAAACAACTTCAACAGAAAATAATGGCTAATTGAAATTAGACAAGGTGTGGGCCTTAGTGCTAGATACCACTAGTGCTTAGATACCACTAATCTTCGAAGACGAAGTTCTACCAGGAATCGCAGATGTCAGTTATACCATTATGAACCATATTGTATGAGCTGTGACTTTCTATTTAACGTGAAAAAATGAACAGGAACAAAAATTATTAACCGTGCAATTGTGCAAATTTCAGGAGGCATTTAATAAGTTCCTGTTGTCATCAAATGAAAATTTAAATTTACAAAATCTTCATAGCACCGTGCGATTGACAACACAAGAAATTGACGCACCATACAGTCCCAGCACTCACTGCTGTGAAAGTTCTTACTGTCTAAGAGCTTTGACGTCACAGACGCCCCTAGCGGTGAGAAACAGTCCGTAAGAGTAACGTCCGTTTTTAATTATTTTTCTACCTAATTAACGAAGTAATTATCATATTTTTGCAATCCGCCCATTAGTAAATTATCGAGGGGCATGAATGACCGTGAAATGAATGTAAAAACAGTTGAATCTCACTGAATCAGTGCCATAAGCTACAACTCATTGGTAAAGAAATGCTTTCCCATACGTGTATAATTGTAGCTTTTATCGCTGAAATCAAGAGAATACAAACGCATATTTTATGGGTGAGAACCATATATTGCTGCTGTTGTCTGATGTTACTATGATCAGCACGTCCCCTTACCCGTAACAAATTTGCATAGTGTCTAACGAATGTGTAGAAGACTGTTGTCGATCGTGATGCAGATGTAGCAACCATAGTGGATTTGGTTTCTTCTGTGTTGGGAAATAGTTCTTTTTTACTTTTGACCTTTTCTTACCACGTCAGTGTGGTTCTTCCTCGAGTTAAAATTGTGGTAGCTCATTTGATACGTTAAATAATGTACACTACTTGTAAGGTGTCAGGCAAATCCAACACCTTCCATGAAAACCCTGACATGATAAGCAAATCCAGTAGTATGTCACATAGCTCCGAATAAATCGTGACATTAAATTAACCAGAGTAATACGAGTAAAGAGTGAGCAAATGGAATACCACAGACTAACACAAGAATGCCTAAATGCATGTCATACCTTCCCACCGTGAGACAGACGCAGTTCCGAGGGGAGAAACGAGAACAGAAGCCGAGAGCAGAACCGTGTTAAGCTAGAAGGCCCTACGATAAGGGACGGACACCCACGTCGCCAGCTAATCGCCAGGACCAACCCCCCCTAGCCCATGTTAAAAGCTAGAGCCCTCCAGAAGAACAGTATAGATCTTACGATAACACTAAAAGGTCCACACCAGCAGCAAGTTTTAGCGTGAGACTCTTTCGCGTCTCTGCTACGATGCAAACGTTAAAAAAATTGCCCCACCACGAAAAGTATAACGTTTCTCATTGGATAGACAGAATTTTTGTAGGCGGAGCTTAAGGTTAACATTGAGACCCTGATTGGTCAGATGAGAACACAGCCAGATAGTTTTTTTTAAACCAACTTCGGTAAATTGTAGTAAGGAGTAGTTAGGAGAGAGTTGCTTCCGAGACGGCGAGCTGTATGGAGCTGCGCCGACCGCCACCCCTGACGAACACCGACAAGGTAATGAACGCACGCGATGCTGCATTTTTGAGCGCATAAGGCTTCACTCAGAACTGCAGAAGTCTCATCTGTTACACCCCCGTTTTGCGTAATACTAGTGTCGATCGTCAATTAAAGCTCATGGAATTCACATTTGCTACGTAAGTTAAAATCTGAAACGCGATGATTTTTCTGTTATATAATTATGGAGAAGCCACACCAGCCACTGTAATTTACGACAAGTTAGATAAGTAATTAAAGATAATTGAGGGTCACTGTAGACCATTTTGATAGTTTTCTCTTTTGTGAAACTTAATTTAAACATAGAATATAGATGTGATATGGCATAGGTCATCCTTCGATCCATTGTAGAACTTGAAAACCCATTCAGGGAATATTCGTTCACATTTTTGTTGAACGCAGTTGGTTTTTATCATCCTGTATTAAAACATTTCTTTTTATCAATAGTGCAATTTATAAACAATGTTTTGTGAGTAGAATAAAATTTCCAATGGTAAACTTAACTGCTTTTTCGACCTTATTTTACCAGCTAACTAAAAATAGGAAAGCCTTGAACCCCTTCCACTAAATTTAGTTAGTATTAAGATTCTTTTACAGGGAATGCAGTGGAGCTGACGCTGAAATCATTAAGTATTTGGTTATATCATCGCTAGTCTCACTGAACTCTTCTGAACTCTACATGTCATGTGTGGTCTGGCGTCTCCTTACCAGCAACAGGTCCCTGGTTCAAACTAGTCAATTCCCTAAAAAACACGCTCAGAGCGTCGTTGCGCGAAAGTGGTAGGGAGACACGACTTAGAACAAACAGACACCACGCAGAATGTTAGATACTGGTAAATTAAAATTGCTACACCACGAAGATGACATGCTACAGACGCGAAATTTAGCCGACAGGAAGAAGATGCTGTGATATGCAAATGATTAGCTTTTCAGAGCATTCACACAAGGTTGGCACGGTGGCGACACCTACAACGTGCTGACATGAGGAAAGTTTCCAACCGATTCTCTTACACAAATTGCAGTTGTCCGGCGTTGCCTTGTGAAACGTAAGGAGGAGAAATGCGTACCATCACGTTTCCGACTTTGATAAAGGTCGGATTGTAGCCTATCGCGATTTCGGTTTATAGTATCGCGACATTGCTCCTCGCGTTGGTCGAGATCCAATGACTGTTAGCAGAATATGGAATCGGTGGGTTCAGGAGGGTAATGTGGAACGCCGTGCTGGATCCCAACGGCCTCGTATCACTAACAGTCGAGATGACAGGCATCTTATCCACATGGCTGTAACGGATCGTGCAGCCACGTCTCGATCCCTGAGTCAACAGATGGGGACGTTTGCAAGACAACAACCATCTACACGAACAGTTTGACGACGTTTGCAGCAGCATGGACTATCAGCTCGGAGACAATGGCTGCGGTTACCCTTGACGCTGCATCACAACAGGAGCGCCTGCGATGGTGTACTCAACGACGAACCTGGGTGGACGAATGGCAAATCGTCATTTTTTTCGGATGAATCCAGGTTCTGTTTACAGCATCATGATGGTCGAATTCGTGTTTGGCGACATTGCGGTGAACGCACATTGAAAGCGTGTATTCGTCATCGCCATACTGGCGTATGACCCGGCGTGGTGGTATGGGGTGCCATTGGTTACACGTCTCGGTCACCTCTTGATTGCATTGACGGCACTTTGAACAGCGGACGTTACATTTCAGATGCGTTACGACCCGTGGCTCTACCCTTCATTCAATCCCTGCGAAACCCTACATTTCAGCAGGATAACGCACGACCGCATGTTGCAGATATTGTACGGGCCTTTCTGGATACAGAAAATGTTCGACTGCTGCCCTGGCCAGCACCTTCTCCAGATCTCTCACCAACTGAAAACGTCTGGTCAAAGGTGGCCGAGCAACTGGCTCATCACAATACGCCAGTCACTACTCTTGATGAACTGTGGTATCGTGTTGAAGCTGCATGGGCAGCTGTACCTGTACACGCCATCCAAGCTCTGTTTGACTCAATGCCCAGGCGTATCGAGGCCGTTATTACGGCCAGAGGTGGTTGTTCTGGGTACTGATTTCTCAGGATCTATGCACTCAAATTGCGTACAGTCTAGTATAATTTATTTGTCCAATGAATATCCGTTTATCATCTCATTTCTTCTTGGTGTAGCAATTTTATTGGCCAGTAGTGTAGGTATTGCATTCCGTATAGGTTTCCTACGTTCCACATTCACTGATTTGACTCGAAGTGTAATGAAGTGTAATGAACAAAACTTCACGTTGTGGAGTAGATAATTACCCCTCTGCAGAGCGTCAGGTCTTCTGCTGTCTCTCTTTTTCATTTTAAAAGGAAACGACGTATTTACAGAAATATCTGTAGTGAACCGTAAATAAACTGTAGTTCAGTGTGCCGTTTCATACGTCCCATCGTCAACAGGAAAATGAAGAAAGAGAAATATGGTGTCATTTTTTAGTTACTGTCGATTTTTATGGTATGACATACGCTCCCCATTGGAAAACTACGTTACAAATCACTATAGTCTATACTATTCGCACTTACCCTGTCCACTCTGTGTTACCTTTAACGCATATGGATGTAAGTTTCGAGGCGGATGGTTCTCTGTCTCCCTGCAAAGCGTGAAATAAAGTAGTCACTTTGCGTGTATCATTGGTACCTCAATGGACATTTAGTAGAATGCTACCTTGACGGAGAAAAAAGTACTGCTTCCCTGATTCCCGCCGGCCGCTGTGGTCTAGCGGTTCTGGCGCTGCAGTCCTGAACCGCGGGACTGCTACGGTCGCAGGTTCGAATCCTGCCTCGGGCATGGGTGTGTGTGATGTCCTTAGGTTAGTTAGGTTTAAGTAGTTCTAAGTTCTAGGGGACTTATGACCTAAGATGTTGAGTCCCATAGTGCTCAGAGCCATTTGAACCATTTTTTGACCCCTGATTCCCTTCGCTTCCCTGTCGACATGTTCTCGGATTCCTCTTGCTGCCGCATACTTGCCCCCACGTACAAACTGTTCTGCGTGAAGCAGAAGAAGTTATACCTATTCCCCGTAATTTATCACAATTCAGTCGATTTTTTATATCAGGTCTATCCATGCCATCATGACATAACCTATCATTCAGTGTTCGAAACCTGCTTGTAAATGTAGCACAACTACCAACACCTGGCCCAAATGACTGATCAGGAGCCGTAGTAAAGCACTGTACTCGATTGTACACAGTCACGCCCACATTTGGAGTGATTCGCTCTGTTTTCTGTATTTCACTGTATGCGCATGTGCTGCGGATGGCTCCCAACACGAATACTTAGTATTAGAGCTGCTTGTGTGGTTTGTTCGCATTTGAGCATCAGGATTATAAAGTATATGTGTTTTTGCAAAGGAAATGTCTATGTGCTGTTGTAGGGAGGGTATGGATTTGACTTGGAGTACTGTGATAGTGAAGGGAAGAGTATGTCTAGTAGTAAGGATGGTATTAGTATTTCTAGAACCACAGCGTTCAACAGAGTGTATTTCCAATACTTCGCTCATTGAAGAATACGGTTCAGTTGAGACCGCAATTGTAAAATTTAATTATAATTATAATGATAGCTGATATGTGTGAGGGGTTTTCTAGAATGTGTTCGTGTATGCAAAGTCTGTGGCGGTATTGATTCGAGTTCCCATGTTAATGGTAGCAGTCTTCCGAATGCATAGGCCTGTTGGAGTGAAGGAATGTATCATAGTAAACTTTACCATCTTATAGGCGACCGAATAGCAACCTCATACTTAGTATGTGTTGGGCGGCTTTCGTAATCAGGTCTAACTTTGAGGACATGATGCATTTGCGGTGGAGCGTTATTCCCTCCCATGTAAATTGTTCGGTCGACTCCTTCTGTACATTTTCTGCCTTTATTTAGTTGACGGAATATCGATTGTGCCATGTTGGACACACGTTTGCCTGTTGTCTAAATGTGGAAGACAACCGTAGTTGGTTTGTAAACAATATTGATCATCTGGAATCTGTTACATCACCGACTACGGTATTCGAGAGTGTAAATATAAGTTTACTCTATTTGTTTCTAGTTAGTCAATGGTTTACAGCACGCTGCACCTCGCTAAATTTTGGTATTTGTGGAGAAATAATTTACAGTTTTTATGTAGTGCATTATGAGGTGTTAGAGATCGGGAGGCTACTGCTGTGTGCTTGATGTCGAGAAGTACGGCGAAAATTGTATAATATTATGGGGAAAATGTGATTGTTCTTTTAATCGAGAAGTGTGGAGATGTCTGTAGAAATGCGAGCAAGAAAGCGGAAAGAGTAACGCGTTAGTGCCGTAATGAAACGAGCCTGTCTTTGCACATCACTCTGAGAGAAAGACTTTGGTTCGCTGATGTAAAGGGGATGATTTGGTATGGTGGGGGGATATGAATTGCATGTTTACAAGATCGAGACAGTACTTGGTGATATATTCCCTGGTTGGAGATCAGTTTGACGCTCCAATATTCTTGCAAGTATAGTATGTATTTGATGACTTGTAGACAACTTTGCGATGTTTAGTTTTCGGAGCGAAATGGTGATCAGTGTAAATTAGTTTATTACCACTGAGTGTAGCGTCTGTAGTAAGAAAGAACAGGTTGGGGTGTATATATTGAGGGAACTGTCGGTGCAATTTAGAAATCTTAGCAAAATAACGAGAGAAAGCCCCAGAAAAAAAAGGCTCGATTGATTGTGATGGGATAAAGGAGTGGTGAGAACATTTGCGTATGTTGAGAGCGGAAGCCTATGACGTTATGTCCGGGAGGAAGATTGGATTCGGCGATATTTTGGTAAAGAGTTTCTGTTAGGGCAGGAATTTTGGCGCATACAAGCTGAGACAACAAGTAAGCAAGCATTAACTATTTCTGGGGGACTATAAAATTATGGAGAGCTGGACATGGCTGATATTTTTTTTTCACAAAGCAAATTGATGTAAGAATAAGGTTGAGAATGTTTTAGATGGCGATGTGTCAGTCAAGTTGGGGCGGGTGAGCGTGGTTGAACGCGTGTGTCAACACGCTCTGTAGTATTCTGGCTTCAGTGGTAAAGACGAGTAGTGCTTGAGGATGCCTCGAATATGAGACTGGTTGGAACGCGCTTTGGAATGCTATGACAGTATAACGGTGACTGTGTAGAGGCATGCAGCGTTCACCAGTGTTCGACGGAGCGCGTGGGACCCGAGGTGCTGCTGCCTCACTTCACGGGTGTTGTGGCGCGCGGCCATAAATGGAATTCTGTGAGTGGTTTGACGGCTGACGGCGGCGTCGACCGTACTTGCGATCGCGTCACCATCGGTGTCTAGCGGATAGGATTCCTCATGTGTTATGTGTGAATGGGTGTGCTTGCGGAAGCCGAGCAGGTGCTTTGCGCGGTTTGACATCTGACGGATGCGTCACTTACCGCTACCTCCTGTGTACTCTATAGACGCGGGGCGGTGGACTGTGCTTGCGCGCGTTGACTGCATTATTTCCACAGCGGCTCTGTAGAACCTGCTATGCGCTATTTGGACAATTTACGAGTACTGAGCATGTCTACACATGAGGGTGAAGAATTATTTAGGAGCAGTTTGCTATTGTGTACTGAAATTACGAGCTCGTTGCGTGTCTGTGGGCTGTGCAACATGACACTAGGCACATCAGGGTGTATGTTTTGTATGAATTTGATAGATAAACTCTATCCTTACGTATGTTGTTCGAAAACAAATAGAGAGCACTCCATCCTCACCCTCCCCAGCAGCCCAGAGCAGGCTGAGTCGTTTTCTCACCATTTTCCTTCACCATTTTGGTTTTACCTCACGAAAAGGACGGCAGCGTCCTCTGCTGGTGGTACTGAGTATTAGACCTCGTGGAGGCATACGGTTTGCCGCCATCATGGATAACTGTAATTGCGTTGTCAGCTGGTGTCACAGAGGTGTCCTCTGGTGGCGACGAAATGTACTAAGACAGCTGGGGTCTGGAGTTCGTGTTGAACACACTAGGTGGCGCCTTCTTAGATTACGGTACTTACGTCATAACCTGTCGTCACTACCGCGTTCTCTAGTAGCATGGATATGATCTAAGTCGGTTGGGCTATGGACTCAGTGGCGAATACACTTTGTGGTGGTGCTGCCTCTAATTCTTTAAATAAAGGCGGGTGTATGATTTCGACAGTTGACGATTAGCAAGCAGAGTCTTTTACATGGATTATTATTTTGACAATTTACGAATTGTTTGGGTATCTGGACGTAAAGTTTTTGCTTTATTAAAGAGTGGTTCGCATTTCTGTAGGTTGTGGAATGTGTTATTTTTGACGGTTTACAATTAGCAAGCGTGTGTGTAGAGCATTACAGACGAGTTATGTAGTAGTAGTTTGCAGGTCTGTATGATGTGGGGCATGTCTGAGTGTGTGTTCTGTTATACATATACTCCATCAATAAATAAATTGCTCCCAAATAAATAAAGTACATTCCTTCCTCTCTCCATCAGCCTAGTGTGGGCTGAGTCCTTTTACCAGCAGCCCCTACGAAGAGTTTGCGCCCTCGAGGGTTAGGCTACTGGTGGTGAGCTTCGTTTGCAGTAGTTTTCTTGCCTTGGTAGCGAAAACGCCATTGATCTTTGTTTACTGGCAGAATTAAAACTTTGCTCTGGTTCCTAGGAGGAGGTGGCGGTCAGGTGGCTGCAGTTAGTACAAGTTTCCTCTCTTCCCCACAATGTTCTTACGTTGGTAGCGAAAGTGCGAGTGACCTAGCTTCGCGCGATTTTCTTAGGTCTACCGCATTATCATGTTGGAATTTGAACTTCGCGCGATTTTTGTTGTGGAGGGGATTATCTTTTTGGTGGTATACCAAGTGTCCAATCTTACACCACGTGGTGGATAAACTGGGTGCAGCCATCTTAAATAACGGTACTTGCGACATCTGCTTACGTCAGGAGAGCGCCCTCTGGTGCCACAGAGATGAACTAAACCAGTTGGAGTCCAGACCCAGTGGCGAACACACATGCTTGTAACTGGTTAAATAATAAAGAGAAGTCTTTTTTTCCCGCCATTTTCCTTTGTGTGACTCATTATCCTGCTGGAACTTGAAATTCGCTCCATTTTTCGGGGGGCGTAACTCTTTCCCTCCAAAATTCAAAATTCCCGCCAAAATTCGCCATCTTGGATGATGTCATCGCCGCCATCATGGATGTCGTCATCGCTGGGATCTTGGATAATGGTACTTTGGGGTGGTACGCAGGTTGTTCCAATACTTGCTACTACTTGTGTTCTACATTGTGTATATGACGGTTTTGTTGGAAAATATACACTATGAGGTCAAAAGTAACCGGACACATACATTTTTCGTATAAGGTGCATTGTGCTGCCACCTACTGCCAGGTACTCCATATCAGCGACCTCAGTAGTCATTACACATCATGAGAGAGCAGAAAGAAGCACTCCACCGAACCCACGGACTTCAAACGTCGGTTAGGTTAGGTTAGTGTTGTTTAACGTCCCGTCGACAACGAGGTCATTAGAGACGGAGTGCAAGCTCGGGTTAGGGAAGGATGGGGAAGGAAGTCAGCCGTGCCCTTTCAAAGGGACCATCCCGGCATTTGCCTGAAACGATTTAGGGAAATCACGGAAAACCTAAATCAGGATGGCTGGAGACGGGATTGAACCGTCGTCCTCCCGAATGCGAGTCCAGTGTGCTAACCACTGCGCCACCTCGCTCGGTTCAAACGTCGCCAGGTGATTGGGTGTCACTTGGGTCATACATCTCTCTACGCGAGATTTCCACACTGCTAGACATCCCTAGGTCCACTGTTGCCGATGTGATAGTGAAGTGGAAACGTGGAGGGACACATACAGCACAAAAGCGTACAGGCCGACCTCATCTGTTGACCGACAGACACCGCCGACAGTTGAAATAGGGTCGTAATGTTTAATAGGCAGACATCTATCCACACCATCAGGCAGGAATTCACCCAAACTGCGTCAGGATCCACTGAAAGTACTATGACAGTTAGGCAGGAGGTGAGAAAACTTGGATTTCATGGTCGAGCGGCTGCTCATAAGCCACACATCACGCCAGTAAATGCCAAACGTCGCCACGCTTGGTGTAAGGACTGTAAACATTGGACGATTGATCAAGAAAAGCGTTGTGTGGAGTGAATAATCACGGTACACAATGTGGCGATCCGATGGCTGGATGTGGGTATGGCGAATGCCTGGTGAACGTCATCTGGCAGCGTCTGTAGTACCAACTATAAAATACGGAGGCAGTGGCGTTATGGTGTGGTCGTGATTTTCATGGAGGGGGCTTGCACCCGTTGTTGTTTCGCGTGGCACTATCACAGCACAAGCCTACATATGTCCAGACCATCACACAGGAATACCAAACTGCATCAGGATCCACTGCAAATACTATGACAGTTAAGCGATAGGTGAGAAAACTTGGATTTTATAGTCTAGCGGCTGCTCCTAAGCCACACATCACGCCGGTAAATGCCGAATGACACCTCGCTTGGTGTAAGGAGCGTAAACATTGGACGATTGAACAGTGGGAAAACGTTGTGTGGAGTGACGAAACTCGGTACACAATGAGGCTATTCGATGGCAGGGTGTGGGTATGGCGAATGCCCGGTGAACGTCATCTGCCAGCATGTGTAGTGCCGACAGTAAAATTCGGAGGCGGTTGTGTTATGGTGTGGTCGTGTTTTGCATGGAGGGGGCTTGCACACCTTGTTTTGCGTGGCACTATCACAGCACAGGCCTACATTGATGTTTTAAGCACCTTCTTCCTTCCCATTGTTAAAGAGCAATTCGGGGATTGCGATTGCATCTTTCAACACGGTCGAGCATCTGTTCATAATTCCCGGCCTGTGGCGGAGTGGTTACACGAGAATGACATCCCTGTAATAGTTTGGCCTGCACAGAGTCCTGACCTGAATACTATAGAAGACCTTTTGAGATGTTTTGGAACGCTCCCTTAAAACATTGGCTCTGTGTGATACGAGCACAATATAGCTTTCCAGAGATGTATAGTGTCCACTGTTCACTTCTGATCACGGTTCAGACTTATACTATGCATGCCTCATCTCTATATAAAATGATCGCCAGTAACGGGAATACCTCTTACAAGGAAACAGATAAACGCATAGCAGTAGCCGACTTCGTGCCAGGCCTCAACGAGCGACATCGATAACTCTCCTCAGCGCAGCACTCCGCGAAGAATGGGCTGCCATTCCCCAAGAAATCTTCCAGCACCTGATTGAAAGCATGCCTGCAAGAGTGGAAGCTGTCATCAAGGCCAAGGGTGGGCCAACACCATACTCAATTCCAGCATTACCGATGGAGTGTGCCACGAACTTGTAATTCATTTTCAGCCAGATGTCCGGATACTTTTTATCACATAGTGTACGTTACCATCAACACAGTATTGCATTTAATCGTAAAATTTGGAGATATTTCGTCAACCAACAATGCAGGTAGTCGAAACATTTAGTAAACATCCAATAGATATATTTAAATAAACGTTCTTGTTGCTTGCTCCTCACTTTTTCAAACAACAGCTGAAAACAAAATTGTTAACGCTTTCGTGGCCACTTGTTGACAAACTGTCTGTTGGCTTCTGTCTCGGGTTCTTCGGACGATGTTCGCCTGATTATTTTACTGACATTTCGGCAGCACGAGTGGCTGGCATTGTCAAAGCTTCACCCTCCATTGCCGGTGGTGAACTGGAGCCGAGCTCACGGCCGCAGACTATATGTACGTACCTGGCGCACCCACGTCCGAGGGCTTCTCCCCGGTCATTTCCGGTGCAATTCTCCTCATGCTACATGCGACGGTCGTTCACTGCCGTACGGGAACCGACACACACGGACCGATACCTGCACAAACTATCAAACCACCATCCGAGCCAGAAAAGAGGCATGATTAATACGTTCGTATTGCGAGCAGGACGAATATGTGAGCCGCAGCACCTCAGACGCGAAATGCAGCACCTGTTCTGAGGATCAGTGGGTACTCCTCAAATTATATTAGAAGTGTAACAGATCCAAACACTCGGCGAAGTAAGGAATCAGAAAAATAAATGTAGGGTACGGCATTTCTGCCATACATTCCCAGAGTGACGGACAGAATCGGCCGCATATTGCGCAAACATGGCGTAAAGACGATTTTCAAACCGACAAGGAAGATCAAAGGGTGTCTCAGATCGGCAAAGGAGAAAACTGATCCACTTGCAATATCGGGAATATAAAGTATATCATGCACATGCAGAAAAGTTTATGTCGGAATGACTGGACGATCAATTAACACCAGGATCAAAGAGCATAAGCGACATTGCAGGTTGGGGCAGGTGGAGAAATCGGCCGTGGCAGAGCACGCACTGAGTGAGACCGACCACGTAATAAAATTCGCCGACACGGAAGTTCTGGCAGTAGAGAAGCACTATCACACGCGCTTGTTCAGAGAAGCTGTAGAAATACAAAAACACGCGAACAGCTTCAACAAGAAAGAGGAAAGCCTTAAGGTAAACGGATCCTGGCTTCCCGTACTGCAGCGAACGACCGTCGCAGGTAGCAAGAGGAGAACCGCACCGGAAATGACCGCGGAGAAGCCCTCTGACGTTGGCGCGCCAGGTACATATAGTTTGCGGCCGCGAGCTCGGCTCCAGTTCACCACCGGCAATGGAGGGTGAAGCTTTGACAATGCCAGCCACTCGTGCTGCCGAAATGTCAGTAAAATAATCAGATGAACGACGGCCGAAGAACCTGAGACAGAAGCCAATAGGCAGATTGTCAACAGCTGAAAAGCATTGAACGTCTTGAAAGGTCTCTGTTGGATTCCTTTCATGTTTAAATTCTTAAATCTGTTGCCATTTATGGAATAAATTCCTCTTCTAAATGTACTGTGGCGTTTCTGACTATCTGGGAGGAGACTGAGCAGTGGAACGTGTTACTTTTACACATAAACAAGAACGAGCTGTCACACTACTACACTTTAAAGCACAGTTTATATGTAATTCTTATATGTAATTCATGTCACACAGTCTCATACGGAACCTACATCCGCTTTCTTTTATATACTGTATATGATAAGATACTGTCATCCCCCTTCCCTTTTGTGTGAGAGGATGAATGAGCATATGTATTTCTAGTTGCATGCTTGAGGGTAGCAGACAAGGCTGTCTGCTAGAGAACAGTAGGACCAACGTCGGAACAGGTAGCTACGCTTCCTAAAAGCAAAGAGGTTTCTATCCTTAGTATGGTCCTGTCCGTCCGTTGTCATGTTGGTATAGGAAGCTGCCCCTCTGGCCACTTCCGTTGGTCTTTGTGAGCTACCCTCAGGAAGTACGCTCGGCAGTAAAGGAGTTGCAGGGTGGCCGTGGCGAGCGTCTGAAGTGGTAAGATCTCCGGCTAAGCGCGTGTCTGTTAAGTCCGTAGGACAATGGATTTCTTAAGTTCAGCCTAACTGAAAATTTAATAACTTTTATTTCGGGTTTAGGTCTAAAATATCCGATGTTATCTTAAATTGCAGCGCAGTGTAATTATCGTGTGAAGTTCAGATTATTTTTCGGTAGTTGCTTTGTTACTACTTTGTGAGTAAAGTGGAACCACGTGTTGATCAGTAACTCTAACTAAGTTCATCAATCTTAAATCCGAATGTGCGTGAGATTATAACGTCTCGTCTTGAGAATATTTTTTTTTAATATAGCAACTTTTCTTTATGCTTTTCTTTATGTTCAACCCACGTGGGGTGTACTTTGCGAGACCAGTACCACGTGCTTATATGACTGTTTGACCCATCAGGTTAATAGTAAGACGTTAGTAACCAGTTCAAGGTTTTTCTTTTGTCAATTGCTTTTCGATCTAATGTATTTTAATTATCAAAATTATTGTGGAGTTGTACGCTTTGTGTAAACCAAGTTGACCACGTGGAGCATGTGGTGTAATCATCAAAGTAGCCCTCAGCTATTCTTTTTGCGAAGACTTCACAAAGAGTTAATATGAATTTAGTATACCAGTGTGTGGTAATTACATGACGGACAGGATTGTGGTATGAACGTAATTTCTTTGGGTAAAAACTGAATCTGTTGGTTGTGGTTAATTTCTTCTTGCTTATGTTTCAATGTTCTTCGTGTGTTATTTTATGAATGCAGTGTTGTATGCTGTCTCACAATATTGGCTCCATATTTTATGTGTTCCGTAAGATTACAATCTCACATTTTTTCAATCGTAAATAAGGCACCAGCTCAGTTATAACTCACGTATAATATGCTGAAATTTCAATGAACAATCTTAAAATAAATTTCCAAATATAAACTGATTTCTTTCTTTTTATTTAAATTCTCCTTTTTTATATATATATTACCGGTTTTGTATGACTATTAAAAGATTATCATTAATGTTAGTCTGCTTAGTAAACCTAGACTAAATATCTGATGAAACACTTGCCCAGTAATCCACGGTTAACGTCCCCAGACACATCACGGCTTTTAACCCACTTTCATTGTCAATTAGCACCGATTTCAGCATACCAAAATTAAAGTAGCAATATTACACATGGCGACCCTGTTCTGTGATTCCGCTAGACTCTGGAATCTCTGAAATGTTAGATTGCGAGCGTGTTATAATCTTAATTTTTTTTCCCTACAGCGCTCAAACAACTTCTGCGTTGTTTCCGAGCAGACTTTCAAAAGATTCACGGCGTTGTTGATCGGCGTTGCGTTGTTTGTCTTGTTGTGTTTTTTTTATATTTGTGTGTTTTATATGTCTGTGTGTTTTTTCTATTCTCGCTTGTAAATTCCACTGTTTCGATCTAAGATTAAAATTTGTTTTGCGTGTGAAAAAGTGTGTACTAGGTTGGGTATCTTTCGTGTGACTGTCGTAATTTTTGGGGGACACATTTATTGTGATTAGTGTGTTGCGTACTGAGTATAAATTGCACTAATGCAAACACGTAACCAAGCTAAAAGTAAGCGGTCCAACAACTTAAGCAACATGGACCAAGGGGATAATTTGATTTCCGATTTGATTTCAAACATTTCCTTACGGTAAGAAAGTTTGAGATATTCCGAAATTCGCAAAAAGGAATACATCCACGTGCATGGCTCGAGCAATTTGAGTTTTGTCTTCCCCCCGACTGGGCAAGTTCACATAAGATAGAATATATGTGTGGCTATTTGGAAGGCGAACCGGCGATTCGCATGAGGTCGGCAGCGCGTCACTGCAACTCCACTCGGGAGTTTCGACAAGCCTTTCTGTCCGCCTATTGGTCGGAAGCGGCACAAGATAGAGTAAAGCATGGCATAATTATGCTGCCAAATTTGAACCAGTCTGGTTTCGGCAGCCCTGCACGCCTATTCGACCACATGCTGCAGGCAAATCAATTCCTATACGACCCATACGGGCCTGCGGAACTAATTAGGATATGCATCACCAAATTGCCGATGCACTTGCGGCACGTCATTCTTGCGGGACGATGCAAAGAGGACGTGGAAACGTTTAAGACGCTTCTCCAAGAGTTGGAATACAATACAGGAGAATGCCCGCCTAATCAGGCACAAAGTTATTACGGGGCACAGCAGCGCGACCGCAGTCGTGGCCGTATTACTAATCAACGGCGTGACTGGTCGTCGCGACGCGAACGGAACAATAATCGGGACCGGCCGTATAGAAACTGGGGTGACAGTCGCGAACACAGGTGGAACAACAGAAATGATCGAGGACGTAGACAGAATCGTGAACGGAACAGTTACGGCAACCAGAATCGATACTACGGTGAACACGGTGGGAATAGGACTATAGGCGGAGCACCTCATGATGTTGAAATTCGGCCAGCTAACCCTAGACATAATCCAGCAAATGGAAATGAACAAAACCGGCAATGACAAACGATCAGCGCAGAAGGCGCCCAATCGGAAACAATGAACGACATGGCAAAGGAGTGCATACGGTATATAGAGAGGGAAGATATTAGAGAGGATTTGTTGCAAGAAACTACGAGTACTAAAATTTCGGGAGTAAATCCAGTCGTGACAGTTGCAGTAAACGAAATATGTTTTAAGTGTGTCATTGACACTGGAAGCCCTTTCTCGATAGTGAGCGAGGCAGCATTTCAAAAATGCGAAGGGACTGGGACTTGGCCCGTTTTTCAAGTGCGAGGAATTAAGGTAAAGGGCGCAATCTACGGTAAGAGCATAGAAATCCGAAGGCAAACTCGGCTTAATTTTACCTGCCAGGGAAGAGAGTTTGAGTACAACTTCTTTGTGCTCCCAATGCTGAATGTGGCAATGATTTTAGGAAATGACTTCATGAATGCCCACCATGCAGTAATTGACATGGGTGGAGGAGTAATGACAGTTCAAGTTGGGGATCAGCCAATTTGTTTAGAATTTGATGAATGCATATTACGTGCCGAGTCAGAAATTAGTTGCCTAAAATTTCAAGCTCAAACCGAGTCGCAACCCAGACTGGAGCTACTCGTGAACTATATAAGTGAGTCGTGCTCTCCGTCTGGTGAGCAGGGGAAAGATGTTGCGTTTGCTGATGCACTGAGAAAGAGCATCGCGGGTGTCAGAACCACGGACAGGGAAAAGGAGAAATTGTATTGTCTACTTAGGAATCATGAACGGGTATTTTCTGAGACTCCGGGGGCTATTAAGGGTTTTACGTACCAATTCAGAGTACGTGACCATCAGAAATTTTCTGTTAGACCATACCCTATTCCCGTGGCGTATAAAGCCCAGGTGGAGAAGGAAATAAACAAGATGTTAGAACAAGGAATAATTGAGCGGGCAGTAAGCTCGTACAATTCACCCTTGCTTGTCGTGCCAAAACGCGACAACTCAGTTCGTTTGGTGCTAGACTCGAGACAGATAAACACAATTATTATGTCGGAAACGGACAGGCCTGAGAGCCTTGAGGAACTCTTACAACGTTTCCACGGAGTAAAGGTACTATCATCTGTCGACCTCCGTTCGAGTTTTTGGCAAATCGTGCTACACCCATCTTGCAGATTATATACAGCGTTCCTGTGTTACGGAAATTGTTTCCAATTCCGGCGTCTCCCGTTCGGACTAAACGTCTCATCAGCTGCTTTTATAAGGGGATTAAATAGCATTTTACCTGATGATTTGAAACAGCGAGTGACAATTTACGTGGATGACATATTAATTGCGGAAAAGTCGTGGGAGGACCATAATGACGTTCTGAACAGACTACTGGATGTTTTTGAGAAGGCAGGTGTAACAGTCAACTTAGATAAGTCACAGTTCGGACGAGAGAACATAAAATTCTTAGGCCATATTGTCTCAGCAAATGGAATACAACCTGACCCGGAGAAAATTGCGGCGATAGCGGAGTGTGCAATTCCGACAAATAAAAAACAGTTGCGAGCATTCTTAGGCCTGTGTAATTTTTATAAGCGATTTATAAATTTTAGTGTACTTGGTACACCCCGTCTATGTGGATTAACAGGGAAGAACGCTTTGTGGGTCTGGGATCAAGAGGCAAAGGATGAATTTTATAAATTAAAAAAGGCATTGGTAGAGGCTCCCATCCTCGTGCATCCCGACCTGACACAAGAATTCTGTTTAATGACGGACAGTTCCTTGTCAGGATTAGGAGCGGTACTGTTTCAAACGGGAGGAAATGATGATATTACAACTTGGAAAACAATCTCGTTTGGGAGCAGGGTGCTCTCTCGATGTGAAAAAAATTATTCTGTCACGGAACTCGAAGCACTCGCGATAGTTTGGGCATTCTCAAAATTTAGGTATTTTTTATTTGGGAGGACCACCAAGGTGTACACTGACCATCGTGCACTCCAATTTCTTATGAGCACAAAAATCACGCATGGGAGACTAGGACGCTGGGCACTATACCTACAGGAATATAACTTCACTGTAGAATACATTCCTGGACAGAAAAATGTAATTGCTGACGCTTTATCGCGCATTCCTATAGGTTTGGTTCACACAGAAGAAAGGGAACTCGGTGAAAATAATTTTAGCATCCTATACTTACAGAATGTAGCGTTCGAGAATTTTGTTACCACCTCTTTAGGGAGTATAGCGGATGAA
Source organism: Schistocerca cancellata (assembly GCF_023864275.1). NCBI lineage: Eukaryota > Metazoa > Arthropoda > Insecta > Orthoptera > Acrididae > Schistocerca > Schistocerca cancellata. The sequence continues at coordinate 54,023,807 of NC_064631.1, forward strand.
CAGGATAAGGACGCAGTATTGAAAGATATAAAGAAGAAGTGGGAGGACAAGGAGAATGTAGGAATACGCCAGTACTACTTAGTGCGCAATAGAATATTATTCAAGAAACGAGCCCCGGACGACTCCAGATGGGTGTTGGTGATTCCGGAGGAACTCGTAAACAAAATTATATGGTACATACATTTGAGTTATGGTCACTTCGGAGCACAGAAATGTTGTGAAAAACTGAAAGAGACATGCTATTTTAATAACATGCTACGGCGTATTCGTGGTGTACTTAGAGTGTGCGGACCTTGTCAGCGAGCAAAGGCGGCCACAGTGACTTATGCTGCATCATTGCACCCGATAATACCAAGAAAACTTTGTGACCTCGCGGCCGTGGATCTATTTGGGCCACTAATAAGATCTAAAGCAGGTTTTGCATATGTTTTCGTAGCGGTGGAGCTAACCTCCAAGTTTGTGTGTCTGACTCCGTTGAAGCGAGCCACAGGAAGGGCAGTGGCAACTGCATTTGCAAAGCAGTTTCTGCATGAAGTTGGGAGCGTGAAAAGGGTTATCTCGGATAATGGACCACAATTTAGATCACAATACTGGCAGCGGATGCTTCGAAGAAGAAGAATTAAATCTATATATATATCTCTCTTTCACCCCAGCTCGAACCCCAGTGAGCGTATTATGCGTGAATTAGGAAAATTATGTAGGTTATACTGCAGTCGTGATCACCGATCGTGGGACATACACCTAAAAGGATTTCAGAACATAATTAATGAGTTGCCTAATACGTCAACAAAGCTTCCGCCAATCACTGTGCTAAAAAACAAGGAGCCCCCAAGCAAATTCAAAGAGGTGGTGCCTTGGCCACTAGAGCCGAGACTACGCCGGAACGCAATTGTTGACTTAGCTTTACGCAACATCAAGCGTGCAGCAGAAGCCAGAGTCAAGGCGTATAAGAAACACGTGAGAAAAACAGTGTTTCATGTAGGACAAAAAGTTCTTATCAGATCACACAAGCTGTCTAACAAACGGTCAGGTGTCTGCAAGAAACTTTTTAATCTCTTTAACGGCCCGTATCGGATAAGGAAGATTCCCCATAAAAACGCCATAGAAGTGGAAACTCTTCGATCGAAGAAATCAAAAGGACTACACCATGTGTCAAATGTAAAACCATACATTGAGTAGAAAGAGCAGTGAGGAGTAGAGAGGACGGTGAAGAGAAACAATTGATTAGTTTACATTTGTGATAAATGCATTTTGAATAATATGTTGATAAAAATTAATGATAAAGATGTTTCTATGTGATGGATTGAAGTGATGTTTTAATTTTTTTCTCTCCTTGTGCCATTAGGATTTAGTTTGATTCAAACGTGAAGATAAAAGGTTTCTTTGTGAACGAGTAAAATGCTGTTTATGTTTTTTTTGTGTGTAAATTGAAAAGAGTCGCTCCTGAGGAAAGCAAGATCGTTGCTGAATTAGTGCATAAACTCAGGGGAATATCCGATCTGTGGGTATTATGGGTCTGGCAAACCCAGGTCCCCAGCTGTTAGTAGCCTTGTTTCCGATTTTCTGCTTTCAGTGCTACTATCTATCTATTACTATTCTATATCTGTCAGTATAAATGAGGATCTCTTACTATAGTATGCGTGCTGTATGAATATTTTAAGATAGGAGAACTCTGAGAAAGGAATGAGTAAGTTTGGAATCTTGAAAACAGATGCGATAATACGATTGTTGAACCATTGGCTTCCAATATGCGATGATATGTTAATATTGATGATATATGTCTTTTTTGTTCTTTATAGCTGAGTACGTAAAGTGCTGTCTGTGGATTTCGTAAGTGTATTGATTCCCTTCAAGGTGAAAGAAGAATTGTGGTTTGTGTAATTTACGTGGCTCTGAAATATTATTGTGGTAGTCAAATACGAGCAGCTTTTCAGCAAATGGAGAATGGAACGGAAATATGGATCCTTTTTGTAGTCTTGATTGATGTTGAGCCAAAGCCTAAAAAATTATTCTGCGTTAATACTTGTCCTAGAAAAGCGACGTTTATGTGTTTTGCTGATGCTGTGAGCATTACAGCTTACTGTTTTCGCTGGTGTGGGATGCACTGCAGCCTATATGATTTGTACTGAGGAAATTTCCCTCTTGAAGGTAGAGGATGATTAAATAATTTTGATTATGGGAACGAAGGAAAGCTTGGTTTAAGGTAATAAGGATAAAGCAAAACATTTGTCATTTAAACTACAGGAGGATTCGGATCTTTCGTGTCTGTTGTAAGTTCAATATGTTAAGATGATACTGTTTTACAGAATAGAGGTGACCACAATTTTGCCATTCATGAGAAATGAATCCAGAATAACCACCACAGGCGAAATAACTGATTTGGAAGCGAAAGGTAACGTAAAGAAGGAACGAAATCGCAGCAAAATGGGTAAGAAAATGTAATATAACCTGTATAATGCAAATATTTTTAACCTTCTCAGAGTCATCTGCGTGATTATTGTTGTGATAACGTAATTTTAGGTGAAATTTTCTTACTTTTTATTTGTGAATATATGAGTATGATAAATGTATAATTGCGAGTCTCTTTTCAGGTGTGCGAACTGGTATAAATGTTTTGGCGTGTAAATAACCATTGTTCTTTTTAATGTGTATGTTTAAGGAAAGTTCTCCATATTTATCATGTGACAAGACGTATGCCGCGAGCGTCAAGAAGAATGTTGTAGTGGTATATACATGGTGTTGAAATAGCATTGAAGTAGCTTATTGGGTTAACTAGTAGTGGATAGAAGTAGAATATTGAGTAATGCATGTTTATGGGTAGTTAGTTTGTAGAATAGACAACAGGTGTGCATGTATGTGTGTGTAAATAACATGTGAACCCTATGCTGTCCTGACCTATACTTGCACAAGGCATAATCCTATTCATTTTAGTGAATTAATAAATAGCATTTGATTTATTAAAACGTAAGTGAACCACATTAGTGATGTGGATTTAAATATTATATTGTCAGTTCATTTAAATTTTTATTTTTATACTGTCAAGTCATTTCACTTTTATTTTTTTTACATTGTTAAGTCATTTAAATTTTATTTTATATTGTCGATTCATCTGATTTTTTTATTTAAAAAAAATATTAAGTCTCACTTTGTTCTTAAAAATTGTGAAAGACAATACTAAGTGGTATTATGTATGACATTGTGTAATCACATAAGGATGATGAAAAATTTCTGTGAATGCAGTTGAGAACGTGAAAGCGAACCGGCAAAACTCTTAAGAGACAGCGGGAGCAGCCGGACTAGTTGTAAACTGGCGGGTTTCCCAGCAGGACACGCTGTCAGCCAGGCCACTTTGGGAGCGCGGCCGACAACAAAAGAAGGTACGCGGCAAACACTTTCCCTTGTACCTGGAGCTAATGGGCGGCCGCCCCGGGCGACCCTTCCTCGAGGCGATGACCTGAGATGGGCGAGCGGTCCACCGCGCGGAAATCCATCTGCTGGCAACGCACCACACGCACGCGACCGTGACGAGACGGCCGCGGTGAAACAACACAAGGGGCGTGGAGCCTTTTGACAGGTACTGCCCAGAGAAACTTGCAGACGTCAACGACGCCTATCGACATTTACTGATGGATGCCTACTGTCAAGCGACAGTAAATCATGGTTCGATGTTCTCTGGTCGCTAAGGGTGGCACAAAAGAAGAGCCATTAAGTGTCATCCTTGCCCAGGAATATCAAACCGGCGAGCCAATTGAGGATAACCCAAGAATGTAACAACACAAAGGGCGTGGAGCCTTTTGACACATACTGTCCAGAGTAACTGGCAAACTTCAATGACGCCTATCGACATTTCCTGATGGATGCCTACTGTCAAGCGACAGTAAATCTTGGTTCGATGTTCTCTGGTCGCTAAGGGTGGCACAAAAGAAGAGCCATTAAGTGTCATCCTTGCCCGAGAATATCAACCTGGCGTGTCAAACGAGGATACCGCACGAATTTGACAATACAAACATGGAACCAAATCGAGATGTACGTGACACGAGAGAAACTTCAAGAGAGGGCAGAGACGGCGGGATCGCACGCAACAGATGGACAAAAATCCCTACTGACAGCTGCGGCGACGAACTCCCCCCCTTTTCCCTTATATTGTGCCTCGGAACAGTGGAACTACTGAGTGTGTCAGTGAACAGTGATTATACGGTTTTTAGTCCAGTGCATATACGTGTGTTTCTGTCAGAGAAACTCTGACTCGTGTGTTTTGCAGGAGTTCGATTTATTGGTGTTTATTATTATTATTATTATTAGCGAATGTCCCCATGGGAGAACGATAAGCAGGTGATTAACATTTCTTAATGTTCTTCTTATTTTCCCAGTATTTCTTCATTGCCTCCCCAAAGGCCTTCTTCCTTTCTTCGGTCCACTTTGGTCGGAAAGGTTTAGATTCCGTCTCTGGAGTAAACTTCCACTTGTCGATTTTTCTTCTGAATGTATCCCGGTCTGATGTGTTTGTTATGTCAATTTTTGCCTTTTTCAAATCCTTCTTAACTTCAGTTACCCAGGGTATTGTTGCCTTAAGTGATGTCATATAGTCCAATAGACGTTTAGTTAACCTGTTTCCAGGTAATCTGTCTATATGTCCATAAAACTTCATCCGCCTCTTCCTGATATCTGCCTCGATGTTTGATATTTTTTCGGTTGTCTCGGTAGTCTGCAGCCTGTATCCATCTTGTGTGTATCGTGGTCCTAGGATTTTTCTAATAATTTTTCTCTCTACTTTCTTAATTTCGTGTAAATCTAATTTTCTATTCAGGGAGAGTGTTTCACTTGCATATGTGACTGTTGGTTTGATGACTGTGTTGTAGTGTCTGATTTTAGTGCCTTTTGATAGACATTTCTTGTTATATATATTTTGAATAAGTCCGAATGCTTTCTTGATTTTCTGTAATCGGTTTTTTTGTGCTATTTTCTCAAGTCCTGTTGGTTCAATAACTTCACCGAGATACTTAAAGTGCTTGACTCTAGTTATTTCACCATACTTTGTTTTTAGTTTCGAAATATCTAATTTTGAGCAGATGAATTCTGTCTTCTCAAAGGAGATTTGCAGGCCAACCTTCTCAGCACATTCTTTAAGTGTCTCAATTTGTTTTACTGCTGTTTCTTCACTGTCAGTTATAATTGCCAAGTCATCTGCAAACGCTAAATAAGGGATGTTCAATTTTCCTTTACCTCTTCCTAGTTCAATTGGCTTCCACAAGCTTTGTTTCCTTAGTGTTACTTCCCACTCTTTCATAACTTTGTCCAAAACTATATTGAATAATAGTGGTGAGATCCCATCTCCTTGTCTTACTCCTGTTTTAATTGAGAATGGTTCCGAAATTTCCCCTCTGAATTTAATTTTTGATTTGGTTTCTGTTAGTGTTTGTTCAATTAGTTTTCGGGTTTTAGTGTCTAGGCCTCGTTCTTCGAGAATGTGACATAGAGACTGTCTGTCTATTGAATCGTATGCCTTTTTGAAATCAACGAATGTGCAGATTATTGGTTTTGACCTGATTGCTTTAATCTTTAAAATAGTTTTAAGGTTGAATATCTGTTCCGGGCATGATCTATTAGGACGAAAGCCTGCTTGGTAGTCTGAAATTGTATGTTCTAGTTGTTCTTGTGCCCTCTTTAGGAGACATGCAGATAGAATTTTGTAGGTAACTGGTAAAAGTGAAATGCCTCTGTAGTTGTTTACGTCTGATCTCTCTCCCTTTTTGTGCAATGGGTGAATTAGTGCACACTTCCACTCCTCTGGGATATTTTCTGTCTGCCAAATTTCTTGGATGATGCTAGTGATCTCTTTTAACGAATTTGGACCAAGGTTTTTCAGTAGTTCAGCTACAATTCCATCTTCTCCCGATGATTTATTGTTTTTGAGTTTTCTAATGTGACTATAAATTTCTTCTTGAGATGGTGGTGGTGAAGTCTCATTCGTGTGTTCTGGTTGTAATCTGGGGAATCTTGTACTTGGTTGTGGGCAATTTAGGAGTTGTGAGAAATATTTAGCTAGTTCTTGGCAATTTTCTTTGTTAGTTAGTGCCAATTTTCCATTCTGTTTCCGGAAGCAGAGATTTTGTGGAGTGTATCCTTTGATTTGATTTGCGAATATTTTATAAAAATCTTGAGTGTTGTGGTTCTTAAAGTTTTCTTCAATTGTGTTTAGTTGTTCATTAAGGTATTTTCTTTTAGTTTGTCTAAGTATTTTAGCTGTTTGTTTTCTCACTTTGAAAAATGTTTGTTGTGTGGTTTCTGATTTGTCACAATTGTAATTTAAAAAGGCTTGTTGTCTCTCTTCTAATGCGTTATCACAATTCGAATTCCACCATGGATGCTTGGATATTTTCTTTAACGGAATCAAATCTCTTGCTTTCTGTATAATTTTCGTTCGGAAATCTTTCCAGTTGTTTGTTGGTTGTTTATCCCATGCTTCTGTAATTTCTGATTCCTTGATATTTTTCAAGTCAAATTTGGGAATTAGTGGTGATTTCCTTTGGCGTTTCCTTTTTGGAGTGAATTTAATTTTAACTCTGGTAAGGTAGTGGTCAGAATCTATATTTGCCCCTCTGCGGACTTGAACGTCGTGTATTTCTTTCTGGAAGTCATAGGAGATCGCAACATGGTCTATTTGAAATTCACCAAGCTGAAGGTTTGGTGATCTCCATGTTTTTTGTTTATTGGGGTCTTTTCGAAGTGATGTTGTCACGATTTTTAGGTTGTTTTGCTGACATAACTCGATGAGTCTCATGCCGTTCTTGTTTGTGAATTTGTGTGCAGGGTAATTACCGACTGTTTTTTTATATTTCCTCTCTTTGCCAATTTGCGCGTTGAAATCCCCTAGAAGAATTTTTACATCCTCCTCTGGAATTTTGGACATTTCAGTTTCGAGTTTTTCCCAAAATTTTTCTGTCTTCTCCGGTTCTTTTTTGTTGGCAATGTTGGTAGGTGCATGAACATTAATAAATGTATATATTTTGTTGGTGTGCTTGATTCGCATGGTCATTAGTCTGTTACTGATTTGATTTATGTCTATAACAGAGTCAAGGGTGTCCTTATTTACAATAAAAGCCATGCCAAATATTGCAGCTCCTTTGCCAATTTTCTTGTCTGTTTTACTTTTAAAGATACGGTAATTGTTGTAGTCTATTGTTTCTGAATCAGTGAATCTGGTCTCTTGGAGAGCAAGGATTTGAATTTTCTGTTTGTTGAGTTCTGTTGTAAGATTATGAAGTTTGCCTGTCTGAATTAGTGTCTGAATGTTAAAAGTGCCAATAAATGTATGGGACTTTCGTGGACGTTTACTAGAGAACTCCGACTTTCTCTGTCGTACGAGCCCAAGCTCCCCAGAATCCGATAGCTTGGTTGTCGCCACAGGGCGAGTGGATTGGCCACCTGGGGTAATATTAATTTTACTTGTACGAATCATACTGCTTGTAATTAAGTTCCAGCTAATGCTGGGTAGTTAGAACCAGGGATTGTTAGTTCCTGGAGCTTGGTGTTCAGCCGCACCTCACATGGTGAACAGACGCTGGCCAGAGTACCGGTGGTTGCCACACAGACGTGTCTGGGCTTTTCAATATGCTTTATCTTGTTGATAATGCTTGCCTCTTCCGCCAGTTCCGCCGTACCGATGATCTTCATCTCCGTCTTCCCTACCGTTGAGGTCTTCGCCGTATCCCTGGCAAGGGACCCTCACAAGGTACTATCACCCGGGCCAGGTGAACCAAGGTTTTTTTACGAGGTGTTACTCCTCCCCCTCCTCCTTTTACAACCGGGCTTGGGACCGGCTTAGGCGGAGTTTATTGGTGTTTATTAGACTGACTCTTGTATTTTGCAGGTGTTCTATTTATCTTTTTTAGACTTTGACTCTTGTATTTTGCAGGTGTTTTATTTATAGGTGTTTTTTTGTTTTAGATGTTGACTATTGTACTGTTTTATTTATCAATGTTTGTTTTTGTGTGATGTATTAGATTTGTGATATTTTGTTTCGTAAATTCATTGCTGTGGCATTGCTTCGTTTATCAGTCAGATAACTTTTTATTCTCATTGAACTGTGATCGATTAGCCTTTGCATGGGACATATTTACTGTGAGGAACCCCTTAAGGGTAACAATCACATAATTATTGTAGTTTCAGTATAATGACAGTGATCATTGTTTGCTAGCTAATTGAAATATAGTAGAGTGATTAAATGAGTGCCACATAGTTATTTTAATTCTACAAATTATTAGTTTTATACGATATAGAATTTTTTTGCGATAACCACTTTGTAAAACATGTTTTTTCTCTTATCATTTTGTTGCTTTTGCAGATTGTGCATTGTTATGTTCTGCTTTTTAATACCGATGTTATTTGATGTTCTTTTTTTAATTGCTGTGGCACCTTTGCTATTTTCATAAATTTTGCTTGTTAATAAACAGTCATAAATTTTCCTGTGATCAGTTGGCTCTTGCAATGAGCAAATACTGGTGAACTCCATAAGGGTAACAACCAGAAATTGTTTTCATATTAATGACACAGGAACCATTGTTTTTACTTGCTGACCGAATTAGGTCTACACTACCTTTTAAATAGGTGTCACAGATTGTGTTCTTTTTTTCTGTTTGAAATTGGTAGATTCTAAAGATGTGTTGAAATTATTGTGTTTTAGCAAGTAGCTGGTGTCCTTTTGCCTTTTCTTTTACACTTTTGGTTTAAGTAGGGTGTGAGAAGCCTGCTTGGGAATGTCCTAGCATGGCCAGAAAATTCCCTGCACAGTCTTTTCCCGGAGCGTTGGGGTTATGAAAGGTCTCTGTTGGATTCCTTTCATGTTTAAATTCTTAAATCTGTTGCCATTTATGGAATAAATTCCTCTTCTAAATGTACTGTGGCGTTTCTGACTATCTGGGAGGAGACTGAGCAGTGGAACGTGTTACTTTTACACATAAACAAGAACGAGCTGTCACACTACTACACTTTAAAGCACAGTTTATATGTAATTCTTATATGTAATTCATGTCACACAGTCTCATACGGAACCTACATCCGCTTTCTTTTATATACTGTATATGATAAGATACTGTCATCCCCCTTCCCTTTTGTGTGAGAGGATGAATGAGCATATGTATTTCTAGTTGCATGCTTGAGGGTAGCAGACAAGGCTGTCTGCTAGAGAACAGTAGGACCAACGTCGGAACAGGTAGCTACGCTTCCTAAAAGCAAAGAGGTTTCTATCCTTAGTATGGTCCTGTCCGTCCGTTGTCATGTTGGTATAGGAAGCTGCCCCTCTGGCCACTTCCGTTGGTCTTTGTGAGCTACCCTCAGGAAGTACGCTCGGCAGTAAAGGAGTTGCAGGGTGGCCGTGGCGAGCGTCTGAAGTGGTAAGATCTCCGGCTAAGCGCGTGTCTGTTAAGTCCGTAGGACAATGGATTTCTTAAGTTCAGCCTAACTGAAAATTTAATAACTTTTATTTCGGGTTTAGGTCTAAAATATCCGATGTTATCTTAAATTGCAGCGCAGTGTAATTATCGTGTGAAGTTCAGATTATTTTTCGGTAGTTGCTTTGTTACTACTTTGTGAGTAAAGTGGAACCACGTGTTGATCAGTAACTCTAACTAAGTTCATCAATCTTAAATCCGAATGTGCGTGAGATTATAACGTCTCGTCTTGAGAATATTTTTTTTTAATATAGCAACTTTTCTTTATGCTTTTCTTTATGTTCAACCCACGTGGGGTGTACTTTGCGAGACCAGTACCACGTGCTTATATGACTGTTTGACCCATCAGGTTAATAGTAAGACGTTAGTAACCAGTTCAAGGTTTTTCTTTTGTCAATTGCTTTTCGATCTAATGTATTTTAATTATCAAAATTATTGTGGAGTTGTACGCTTTGTGTAAACCAAGTTGACCACGTGGAGCATGTGGTGTAATCATCAAAGTAGCCCTCAGCTATTCTTTTTGCGAAGACTTCACAAAGAGTTAATATGAATTTAGTATACCAGTGTGTGGTAATTACATGACGGACAGGATTGTGGTATGAACGTAATTTCTTTGGGTAAAAACTGAATCTGTTGGTTGTGGTTAATTTCTTCTTGCTTATGTTTCAATGTTCTTCGTGTGTTATTTTATGAATGCAGTGTTGTATGCTGTCTCACAATATTGGCTCCATATTTTATGTGTTCCGTAAGATTACAATCTCACATTTTTTCAATCGTAAATAAGGCACCAGCTCAGTTATAACTCACGTATAATATGCTGAAATTTCAATGAACAATCTTAAAATAAATTTCCAAATATAAACTGATTTCTTTCTTTTTATTTAAATTCTCCTTTTTTATATATATATTACCGGTTTTGTATGACTATTAAAAGATTATCATTAATGTTAGACTGCTTAGTAAACCTAGACTAAATATCTGATGAAACACTTGCCCAGTAATCCACGGTTAACGTCCCCAGACACATCACGGCTTTTAACCCACTTTCATTGTCAATTAGCACCGATTTCAGCATAGCAAATTAAAGTTACAACCTTAAACATCAGCATACAAAATTAAAGTAGCAATATTACAGTCTCTCTATTTTTACTAATCGGATGGACCGAGCGGATTCTCTGACACTGATGCTGATATCTTAGAGAAATAATGAAAAAGCGGATAAATACATGTGATCCATCTTGGCTGATGCCACAACTGTTGTATCAACCAATAGCTGTGGAGTAAGGATTGCCTTTATTGGTCAATCATCATCGATGCTATTGGCGTCCGCAAAAATTTATCCAAAAGAAGGCAAAATTCCAAAAGTGGTAGTTCTCATTAGATGAGTTTAAGAATGTATTGTTCCTAGAGAAATGAATTTGACATGAAGTACTCAAAGCTTTGTATCTCCAATATTTTATTGTTATCCACTCAATATGTTTTTGAAGGCATATTACACTTGCGCCTTAGAGGTAAGCATATTTCGCTAGTATATTCAAAGTACAGCTTTTTATTATGTTAATAAGAATATACACTCCTGGAAATTGAAATAAGAACACCGTGAATTCATTGTCCCAGGAAGGGGAAACTTTATTGACACATTCCTGGGGTCAGATACATCACATGATCACACTGACAGAACCACAGGCACATAGACACAGGCAACAGAGCATGCACAATGTCGGCACTAGTACAGTGTATATCCACCTTTCGCAGCAATGCAGGCTGCTATTCTCCCATGGAGACGATCGTAGAGATGCTGGATGTAGTCATGTGGAACGGCTTGCCATGACATTTCCACCTGGCGCCTCAGTTGGACCAGCGTTCGTGATGGACGTGCAGACCGCGTGAGACGACGCTTCATCCAGTCCCAAACATGCTCAATGGGGGACAGATCCGGAGATCTTGCTGGCCAGGGTAGTTGACTTACACCTTCTAGAGCACGTTGGGTGGCACGGGATACATGCGGACGTGCATTGTCCTGTTGGAACAGCACGTTCCCTTGCCGGTCTAGGAATGGTAGAACGATGGGTTCGATGACGGTTTGGATGTACCGTGCACTATTCAGTGTCCCCTCGACGATCACCAGTGGTGTACGGCCAGTGTAGGAGATCGCTCCCCACACCATGATGCCGGGTGTTGGCCCTGTGTGCCTCGGTCGTATGCAGTCCTGATTGTGGCGCTCACCTGCACGGCGCCAAACACGCATACGACCATCATTGGCACCAAGGCAGAAGCGACTCTCATCGCTGAAGACGACACGTCTCCATTCGTCCCTCCATTCACGCCTGTCGCGACACCACTGGAGGCGGGCTGCACGATGTTGGGGCGTGAGCGGAAGACGGCCTAACGGTGTGCGGGACCGTAGCCCAGCTTCATGGAGACGGTTGCGAATGGTCCTCGCCGATACCCCTGAAGCAACAGTGTCCCTAATTTGCTGGGAAGTGGCGGTGCGGTCCCCTACGGCACTGCGTAGGATCCTACGGTCTTGGCGTGCATCCGTGCGTCGCTGCGGTCCGGTCCCAGGTCGACGGGCACGTGCACCTTCCGCCGACCACTGGCGACAACATCGATGTACTGTGGAGACCTCACGCCCCACGTGTTGAGCAATTCGGCGGTACGTCCACCCGGCCTCCCGCATGCCCACTATACGCCCTCGCTCAAAGTCCGTCAACTGCACATACGGTTCACGTCCACGCTGTCGCGGCATGCTACCAGTGTTAAAGACTGCGATGGAGCTGCGTATGCCACGGCAAACTGGCTGACACTGACGGCGGCGGTGCACAAATGCTGCGCAGCTAGCGCCATTCGACGGCCAACACCGCGGTTCCTGGTGTGTCCGCTGTGCCGTGCGTGTGATCATTGCTTGTACAGCCCTCTCGCAGTGTCCGGAGCAAGTATGGTGGGTCTGACACACCGGTGTCAATGTGTTCTTTTTTCCATTTCCAGGAGTGTATATTTAGGAAACCTTCCAAAACAATTATCAAATCGGTCAGCAGTAACAACAGTCCAGGACTGAATCTAAATGACAGTCATCTGCATAGTTCGACACATTACTTTTTAGCCATGTTTACGGGACTACAGAACTCCGAAGTATATCACTGGATGCCGCACTGGTTTGTATCGTATAAAAACCATATAGCTTTCACACATGGTTTACAACTTGATAGTTGACCATTCTTTCCGCGCAGAAATTGACATTTCTTCTGCATTTAGGTCCACAGATGAATTGTGGGTGAATCTATCTACAGTAGAGCATGACCGTGCCGCTCATACTCTGTTACAGCGGCTCAACCTAGTAAAACTGAATGAAGTATCAACTTGCTGTGAATGGCTCATACGCAAACCTAGCGTTGGTATTCAGATGTGCAGCTGGCGAAGAGGCTGTTCTCATGCGAACTGGGGCCTGGTGTTGCTCAGGTGCACGATAACCATGTTTGCACAGTGCTGGGTGTTGGAACTGTTGCTTCCCGTAGCTCGTTGAGGGCTTTACAAGGAAGCGACAAAGAAAAGATCGGTTACCCTACTTCGGATACGTCATGTAAAGGTGTTCATTCCCCACGACTGTAAAACAATGTAGAAGCCAGGACAAGAAAACAGTATAATTTTCTGTGAATAACATAGCAACTCGACAAAGTTGTGGTTACTGATGGCACAGTGTTTCCCTTTGCATTCGGCAGCGCTAAATCTGCAGCTGAGTAGAATCAGAGACTATTTCTAGAAATAGACGAGGAATCTGTAATCCATCCCTCTCCATGCTGACGCCTACGATCGATGATGCTTACGATTTTATCATCTACATCTAAACATCAATGGCTGATGGCAACCGACCGCAAAACATTGATACTAAATATTGGAAATATAAAAATTTCTTAAAAATGTATCACAGAAATACATCAAATATCATATCAATTAATAAAGATACCAATTGTCAACATTACATACGCCACAACTTTTTCTCCACAGGCTGTGATGCTCTTCTATCTACCTGTTAGTAGTTCAGCAACGATCCATATACGTTAAATGATTCTTACAGCTCTCTCCATATTTAACGTAACATGAAATTGAGCGCCATTTCTGTAGTGCGTCGCAAAGAACGTAAGCGATAATAAATAAAACATCAACAACCACTGACATCTCTCGTCGGCGAATACGATGTTCCTACACTGCTGTATCATTCCGTAACCATCTATAATAATGACACAGACCGCGTGAAAATGAAGGAAAGTTGAAAGTGTTTATTATTCGTATTAATTTCCTTCTAAAAGTAACAAACTAAAAGAGTAAAATTATTAGAGAACAGACCGAACACAAACATCTGAAAAACCTTAACTGTGGATATGTTGGTTTCCTTTCTGTAAGTGCTTATATTTACAATGTAAAAAGTCAGTCTTTAGTACCGTAATCGCTAAATATAATTACATATTCCGGAGTGTCACTTTAGTACTTAATAAACATTTCAAGTAGTATTGGCACACACCGCTTGACACCACGTATTAACTGAATGAAAAATTAAAGACAAGCCAAGCTTAGCGCAACAATTCCCAATGTTCCTGCCTTAGTTCGTTCAAAAATATTACTTCCCCCACGCCGCCTTCTCCGTGACCACATTTGAAACTTGGCAAAAGTTTTGCCTTTGCGTCGTTAAGAGACGCGTTTACAAAAATGGTTCAAATGGCTCTGAGCACTATGGGACTTAACATCTGAGGTCATCAGTCCCCTAGACTTAGAACCAATTAAACCTAACTTAACCTAAGGACACCACACACATCCATGCCCGAGGCAGGATTCGAACCTGCGATCGTAGCAGCAGCGCGGTTCCGGACTGAAGCGCCTAGAACCGCTCGGCCACAGCGGCGGCTAGACGCGTTTACAAAATGGTTACTTTAAATGACGCAAACATTATTGACAGATGTCTCAAATAGCCTGGTTTCCTTACCAACATCATCAGAGGTCGGTATTTTTTATTTATCACCGATTTTACGTAGTTTCAGACTTCAGTATCGATACTGAAACTACTTACGATTTTTAAACTTCCAACACAGATATTTTTCACAATATTGGTATTATGGACCATCTCTCAACCTAACACAGAGTCGGCAAGGAATGAGGAGGGGAAAGGGTGAGAGAGAGCACTTGCAACATCACCCTTCCCAGAATCTGGATCACAGACTCCTCATACTTTATAAGTTTTCATTCATTTCTTGAAATGATTGTCTTTGATGCTACTGAACACCAGTTTAGAAATGCTGAGCGCAGCGCGAAACACAGTGGCCTTAGCACAAGCATTGTATAAATTGAGTTTATTTGGTTTGTCAGGATGTTCGCGGTAAATTATAGCACTTAATTGGCGCAGCGGAGGTTTCGGCGCTGCTTTTCAGCCATGTTTGGTGCACAAGGGAACATACAAGCTTCGCGTCACCAGTTGTACACTCTATTTGACGTGATTGCATAAGAACAAATCAAACAGAGAAATGTTGGTTAGTCCTAGGTTGTTAACAGTCAGTTCTAACGGCCAATCTAACGACTGATTTGGAAATTTTCTTGCTTCCATCTCGTCGAATAGAGGCCCTGCGCTATATTTCAGTCAAAGAACAGAAAAATGTAGCTTTCAGAACACATTTTCTTAATTTTTTATGACTGTCAACACTAAAAAATAGAAAACGTGAAAATGAGAGGTGGCATGAACCCCCTCTCATATTTCTATCTTACGATTCTCCTCTCTAATTGCATGCGGTGGAAAGTTGCTATTCCTTCACACGCGGACTTCCCACGCAGCGTCTCTCGTCACCCGGGTGGTCTGGTGACAGGCGGGCTCTGCTGACTTTGAGAGGGTAAGCCGACGGGTGTGAGAGAGTCGAGAGAATGCTTTCCAGACGCCGACATTGTCAAGAGGCACTCCCGCAAGGGCCTGAAGTAGCGGCTGGGCTAGAGGTTCTGTTACTTCGCAGAAACTTAGCGAAAACACTTTCTGGCGGGCTACCAGCGAGGCGTGGGAATGACTTGTGTACCCAGGCAGTTGTGGTGGGCAAATTCCCGCGCTTTCTGCAAAATCGTAACTGTGATTGGCTTACTCAGGGCATAGCTCCGTGACGTAGCAAAATCGGCGCAGAAATTGGCGCCAAGAATCTCCATTGGTGGAATGGTAGTGTTCCGGCAATGGAGTGGAATTTTCCGCCGGATTTAGAGTTGCTGATTGGAACGATTAACCACGGCCACTGTCGTGGGGGCGGGAATGTTCTGTGTTCAGTTTTATACGGGTGCTCTTGTGGGTAGTCGGCTCTCACCTTTCGGTCGAGGACGTCGAAGCAACCAGCCATCGCCTCCGGTATGCCAGATCGTGTTCTGGCAGTTAAGAAGACAGTTTGGTAAGGGATTTTCCTAGGTGATAATCAGAGTTCAGCAGAGCGCGCCTGTTCGTCTTTTTCTAACTTTGTTCTGTCTTGGGTAGCAGCAATTAATGTTGGGTTGGCTATGTGTTTTCTCTAAGATTTGAGTTGCAAGGAATTGGCTGCACATACCACTTCGTCATAATCCTCACAATCTAGTTTAGGGACAACTTCACATTCACAGCGTTTGTTTGAGTATCCAATTTGAGCCAATTTGATGTATTGTAAATGTTTCATGTGTTTTTGTTTATTATTTTGTGTTTAGTCTTAATAAATCATATTGTTATTTTGGACAGAACTTTCATTCTGTTAATCGGTAGAGCAACCCTATCATTCCTCACTATGTTAATGAAACCTTCGTTTATTTAACTTATTTATCAAATTAAATTATTGCAGGTGCCAAACTCTCTTCTACTCCACTGGCAGGGTTGATTAGAGTCAGTTCGCGTATTTTTTTAAATCCTTGTGCAACAGCAAAAGTCGGAGTTAGAATAGGGGGGGGGGGCTTAGAGCATCATTTACATATGTAGATTCTAGAAGAATTTAGTGTTAAATACACTGCTTGCCCCGGCACCTCGCAAAAATAACGAAACAAATACATTATCAAGATAAGTTGTGAAATTTTTCTGCCACGACTCGATTGAGATGGAGCTGTAACGATGTACGATTTAATGGTAGACTGGTGATGCATTCTAGACAGTGAGGGAGAGAAGTTGCTACAAGTAAATTTTTCCACTGTTCTGTCAGGATGCATCAGTCGCTTGAAACAGCCTGCGTTCGACTCATATACAGCCACGTGTTCTGTATCTGATTTAAAGTGCCGTCTACTTGCGAACTTCAACGGTAAACATCCCCATCAACGGAGGAGTTCCATCTCATGTGTGATGAATCGTGACACAATCCTCTAAACGAACTTTGATTTATGCAGTGAACTCCACCCCCCTGTCGCATCTTGGGTGTAAAATAGTTACTTCAGTGTCATAACTAAGTTAGCAATAGGTGCTTGTGAGGCAATGCATTTCTGGTGTATACATTTACCTGTCAGATGTTCTGTTTACAGAGTTAGTGGCGGAATGACTTGTTATCTTCACATGTCGGACGCTACTGCTATGCGTTTATCTGTTTCCTTGTAAGAGGTATTCCCGTTACTGGCGATCATTTTATATAGGGATGAGGCATGCATAGTATAATTTCTTAACCGTGATCGGAAGTGAACAGTGGACACTATACGTCTGCGGAAAGCTATATTGTGCTCGTATCACACAGAGGGAGCAGTTATTTAATTTTACGGTTCGATAACATAATTAATGTAGAGAAACATGGAAGAAGGATGTATGTCATGCGCTTGAAACATATTTCTTACAATGGACTATTAACAGTGCTACATTCCATACGAGCATTAGGTCAGAAACGCAAGTGATCTAACATAATGATAATAGCCCGTTTTAAATGCAGAACGTTGTAGCCTTAGGAGTGCGTGTGTTTATGTTCTTTCTTACCTATACCCTCCAGGTAATGATCCTAGACTCTGGGATAACACTTTAAAATTAATAGCTTGGTTAATTCAGGCACAAATGCGCCGAAATCTATTCATCTGGAGCTCCATCGTGCATAAAAATCATGCATTTCTTGTTCTTCTTAACTGTCTGCTATTACATGACGACACTTTCAAATAGGTTAAAATACATCGGTAAGGAGTGCTAACCTCCTCGACATGGGCGCATCTCGACAAATATTGTGCTTTTCGATGGGTGAGGACTCGGCAAGCTTCATTCACTCACGAGACGTCCGCCGACGTGCTGTTGGTTACGAAATAATGATTGAGCAACAATGCATGTTTGAGTTGGAGGGAGAGTTTTGGCGGCTGGGCTGTACCTTCTTTGGTGGGTAGCGCAGGAACAGTGATCGCGTACATGAATGCAGTATGATGAATGAGTCGAAACTGAATGTACAGTTATAAGCTATTCCGTCAGTGTGAGAGATGAGTGTAAATGTAGAGCTCGTGAATCACATTCGGACTGCAATTTGGAGACTCTACACAATGCGAGCAAACTCTTCCGCTTTCCATATCTTGTAGCTGTCTTTTATTTAAAATCATCCGAAGTGTGGCATGTTATGGTATCAGCCCTAATAACAGATTTAC
The DNA here is from genome assembly GCF_023864275.1 of Schistocerca cancellata. Lineage (NCBI taxonomy): Eukaryota > Metazoa > Arthropoda > Insecta > Orthoptera > Acrididae > Schistocerca > Schistocerca cancellata. Next base: position 54,041,827 of record NC_064631.1, read on the forward strand.
ACCGTGCAGCGTCTAATTTCCTGTGAAAGCCCGTGGATCAGAACTCCTTAAGGTCAGTTTAGAACCTGGCGCAGGCCTCGAAGTCGTGGTAGAAAAACGAAATGATTGGCAGTGTACAAAGCGTGTTAGATAAGAGTGTTTCAAACAACTAAACAGGACCACAGGGGGCGTTTATTGCGATTTACAGTATAGTACGTGGGATACGATCATTCTCCTAGAGTAGAGGTGATGAAACATTAAACAACCCTCTGTAGTGTATCAATACACGCGTATTTAATATGTTCGTTCCACACACGGAGCAGTGGCAGCAGCAGTTTGACAGGTGAATTCAGTGAGGGGCGAAGTTTGCCGTTAGGAATGCTGGGAGGGCTGCACGCTGTGCTGTTCCGGGAAGCACTGCGAAATCTCTCTCTCTCTCGCTCTCTCTCTGTCTCTCCCTCCCTCTCTCTCTCTCTCTTTCCACACTGGACCCCCAATGCAGCTTTGCGTCATTGCACGAGTAATGGCGTCTATGTTCTACATCGGATGAAGTTATTTGAGCTTCTATAGTTGTTAACTTTTCTCTGTTGCGGGGTAGAGAATAACGATGATAGAAAGTTGGGCTGATGGATTTGAATGGACGTGGATCTGTGTTACTTGTATGTAGTTTGGGAACGCACCACAATGCGCGCGTTTCCACCGAATGGACAAAACACTGTCCTGTCGCAGTAACTCAGTTCGCCTTGTTTCTAGACGGGTTGCAGAAGGTGGTGGATATGGCTTTGTCCGACTTCTGCTCAGTTCCGACTTAAAATGGGATGATCACATGCGCAAAGCTATAGAAATCCAAGCAGTTGCAAAACGTGTATGGACTGACTAAGACCATGTTGTATTTTTACATTATCAGATACGTTCGGGAAAGGTAACTCGTTTCGAGATATGAGAGCGCCAGAAATATGATTCACTTGTGGCTGTGATCCCCCGCAGGTATGTGGCTGAATGGGAGGACCTGATTCCAAATAATAGACATCATTTCTAGCGGATAGCGTAAGGCTAAAGGTATGAAAAGCAAGTGTACATTTCTTTCGACCTCAATAAGCATACGATTTACTACTCTTTGTGATCCTTGTCAATCAGTCATCGTCTTTAACGCAGTGGTTATATAAGGGAACGTCTGACATTGTATCGAAACAGAATACGCTACACGTACTGGATAAACATCTAGCGGCGTGAGGGAGCTGCAAATACCTGACCCATACCAAGTTCCTTAGCCGAATGACTTTCAGATTTACCGAATTTATCACGAGCCTGCATCGTGTGCTACGTGTTGGTCTGATAATACACTTTCCTACGATTAGCGTCTCGGTATTTGTCTGGACAAAAAACTACCTCATTCAGAGGTAATGACGTGCCTAGATTTATAAAGCAAGTGTATAACTTTTAACATGGATCCTAGTGCACTCCTGTAAAACGACCAGCGCTTGTTAGAGTAACATGCAGTAGTTGTTGGGATCCGGATTTTTTCTTTAACATGTACTCGATTACGTCTATGACGTGGTGGTATGACTCGTAGGAAGAACGTACGAGACATGCACACCCATCGTTAATTTTAGTATTGTTTGGTGTCGTATGCATCCAGTTATTGAGGAGGTAATATTATACTTAGTATTAGTGCTGGGTGTTTGTTATGTTCGCATTTGAGCATTAGTTTTGTAAAGTATATGTGTTTGTGTAAAGGAAATGTCTATGTGCTGTTGTAGGGAGGGTCTGGATTTGGCTTGGAGTACTGTGATAGCGAAGGGAAGAGTATGTCTAGTAGTAAGGAAGCTACAGGTATTTCCAGAGCCACAACATTCAACAGAGTGTATTTCCAATACTTCGCTCATTGCCGAATACCGTTCAGTTGAGATCGCTATCGAAAGATTTAATTATAATGATAGGAGATATATGTGAGGGTTTTCCTAGAAAGTGTTCGTGTATGCAAAGTCTGTGGTGGTATTGATTCGCGATACCATGTTAATGGTAGCAGTTTTCCGAATGCATAGGCCTGTTGGAGTGTAGGAATGTATCATAGCTAACTTTACCATCTTCTAGACGACCGTATAGTGAACTAATACTCAGTATGTGCTTTCGTGATAGGGTGTAACTTTGAGAAGGTGCGTTTGCGGTGGAGCGTTATTCCCTCCCATGTAAATTGTTCGGTCGATCTGCTTCTGTACATTTGGTGCCTTTATTTAGTTGAGGGAATATTGATTGTGATGTATTGGACACACGTTTGCCTGTTCTCTAGACGTGGGAATGACCGTAGTTGGTTTGTAAGCAATATTGATCATCTGGAATGTGTTACATCACCGACTTCGGTATTCGAGAGTGTAAATATAAGTTTACTCTATTTGTTTCTAGTTAGTCAATGGTTTACAGTACGCTGCACCTCGCTAAAGTTAAGTGTTTGTGGAGAAATAATTTACAGTTTTTATGTAGTGCATTATGAGGTGTTAGAGATCGGGAGGCTACTGCGGTGTGCTTGATGTCGAGAAGTACGGCGAAAATTGTATAATATTATGGGGAAAATATGGTTGTTCTTTTAATCGAGGAGTATGGAGATGTCTGTAGAAATGCGAGCAAGAAAGCGGAAACAGTGTCGCGTTCGTGCCGGAGTGAAACGAGCCTGTCTTTGCACATCACTCTGAGAGAAAGACTTCGGTTCGCTGATGTAAAGGGGATGATTTGGTATGGTGTGGGGATATGAATTGCATGTTTACTAGATCGAGACAGTACTTGGTGATATATTCCCTGGTTGATCAGTTTGACGCTCCAATATTCTTGCAAGTATAGTATGTATTTGATGACTTGTAGACAACTTTGCGATGTTTAGTTTTCGGAGTGAAATGGTGGTCAGTGTAAATTAGTTTATTACCACTGAGTGTAGCGTCTGTAGTAAGAAAGAATAGGTTGGGGTGTATATATTGAGGGAACTGTCGGTGCAATTTAGAAATCTTAGCAAAATAACGACAGAAAGCCCCAGAAAAAAAATCCTCGTTGATTGTGGTGGGATAAAGGAGTGGTGAGAACATTTGCGTATGTTGAGAGCGGAAGCCTATGACGTTATGTCCGGGAGAAAGACTGGATTGGGCGATATTTTGGTGAAGAGGTTCTGTTAGGGCAGGAATTTTGGTGCATACAAGCTGAGACAACAAGAAACCGAGCATTAACTATTTCTGGTGCACTGTAATATTACGGAGAGCTGGAGGTGGCTGATATTTTTTTTTTCAGAAAGCCATGATACTTAAGAATAAGGTTGAGAATGTTTTAGATGGCGATGTGTCAGTCAAGCTGGGGAGGGTACGTGTGGTTCAACGTGTGTGTCAACACGCTCTGTACTATTCTGCCTTCAATGGTAAAGACGAGTAGCGCTTGGAGATGCCTCGAATACGAGACTGGTTGGAACGCGCTTTGGAATGCTATGACAGTATAACGGTGACTGTGTAGAGGCATGCAACTTTCACCAGTGTTCGACGGAGCGCGCGGGACCCTAGCTACGGCTTCCTCATTTCGCGAGTGTTGTGACTCGCGGACCTAAATGGAGGTCTGTAAGTGCTTTGACAGCTGACGGCCGCGTCGACCGTACTTGCGTTCGCATCATCGGTGTCTAGCGAGTAGGAAATTCTCATGTGTTATGTGTGAATGGGGGTGCTGCCACCTCCTGCTTGGGGAAGCCGAGCAGGGGCTTTGCGCGGTTTGACATGTGTCGGATGTGATACTGATCGCTACCTCCCGTGTACTCTACTGACATGGGGCGGTTGACCGGTCTTGAGCGCGTTGATTGCCTTACTTCGCGAGCGGCGCTGTAGACTTTGCTACGCGCTATTTGGACAGTTTACAAGTACTGGGCGTGTCTACACATGAGTGTGAAGAATTATTTAGCAGCAGTTTCCTATTGTGTACTGAAATTACGAGCTGGTTGCGTGTCTGAGAGTTGTGCAACATGACCCCAGGCACATCAGGTTAGATATTTTGTATGAGTGTGATAGATATACTCTGTCCTTAAATAAGTTGTTTTAAAATAAATAAAGTACACTCCATCATTTCTGTCCCCAGTGGCCCAGAGCAGTCTGTGCCGCTTTCCCACCATTTTCCCTCACCACTTGGTTTACCTCACGAAAAGGACGGCAGCGTCCTCTGCTGGTAGTACTGAGTATTAGACCGCGTGGAGGACATACGGTTTGCCGCCATCATGGATAACTGTACTTGCGTCATCAGCTGGTGTCACGGAGGCGTCCTCTGGCGGCGACGAAATGTACTATGACAGTTGGGGTCTGGAGCCCGTGGTGAAACAACTAGGTGGCGCCATCTTAGATTACGTTACTTGCGCCATCACCTGACGTCACTATAGCGTCCTTTAGTGGCATGGATATGAACTAAGTCAGTTGGGCTATGGACTCAGTGGCGAATACACTTGGTGGTGGTGCTCCCTCTAATTCTTTAAATAAAGACTGGTGAATGATTTCGAAAGTTGACGATTAGCAAGCAGAGTCTTGTAGTTGGATTATTTTGACAATTTACGAATTGTTTGGGTATCTGGACATAAAGACTTTGCATTATTTACGAGTGATTCGCATGTCTGTAGGTTGTGCAAAGTGTAATTTTTGATGTTTTCAATTAGCAAGCGTGTGTGTAGAGCGTTATAGATGAGTTATGTAGGAGTAGCTTGCAGGTCTGTATAATGTGGGGCGTGTCTGAGCGTGTGTTGTGTTATACATATACTCCATCCCTAAATAAATTGCTCCCAAATAAATAAAGTACATTCCCTCCTCTCTACATCAGCCTAGTGTGGGCTGAGTCCTTTTACCAGCAGCCCCTACGGAGAGGTTGCGCCCTGGAGGCTTAGGTTAGTTGTGGTGAGCTTAGTTTGCAGCAGTTTTCTTACGTTGGTAGATTAAACGCAAGTGAGCTTTGTTTACTGACAGAATTCAAACTTGGCTCCCGTTCCTAGGAGGAGGTGGCGGTTGGGTGGCTGTGGTTAGTACAAGTGTCCTCTCTTTTCTACAATTTTCTTAGGTTGGTAGCGAAAATGCAAGTTACCTATCTTCCCGCGATTTTCTTAGGTCTACCGCATTATCATGTTGGAATTTGGTTCAAATGGCTCTGAGCACTATGGGACTCAACATCTTAGGTCATAAGTCCCCTAGAACTTAGAACTACTTAAACCTAACTAACGTAAGGACATCACACACACCCATGCCCGAAGCAGGATTCGAACCTGCGACCGTATCAGTCCCGCGGTTCCGGACTGCAGCGCCAGAACCGCTAGACCACCGCGGCCGGCTGTTGGAATTTGAACTTCGCGTGATTTTTATTGGGGAGGGGCTTAGGTTAGTGGAGGTAGGCCAAGTGTCCAATCTTACAGCACGTGGTGGATAAACTGGGTGCAGCCATCTTGAATAAGGGTACTTGCGTCATCAGTTGACGTCAGGAGAGTGCCCTCTGATGGCACCGACGTGAACTAAGCCAGTTGGAGTACAGACCCAGTGGCGAACACACATGTTTGTAACTACTTAAATAGTAAAGAGAAGTCCTTTTTTCCAGCCATCTTCCTAGGTGTGACGCATTACCCTGCTGGAATTTGAAATTCATGCCATTTTTCATGGTGAGGGGGTGTCACACTTTCCCGCCAGAATTCAAACTTCCTGCCAAAATTCGCCATCTTGGATGACGTCATCGCCATCATCTTGAATGACGTCATCGCCGCCATCTTGTATGATTCCATCGCCGCCATCTTGCATGACGTCATCGCCGCCATCTTGGATATCGGCACTTTGGGGTGGTACCTAGGTTGTTCCAGTATTGTGGCATCATGTGTTGTTCGAAAAATGTTCACTGTACGGCTATCGCCGCGTTGCTTGAAGACTTAAGTTGATTTAAACTTAAGATGGCGGCGATGACGTCATCCAAGATGATGGCGATGACGTCATCCAAGCTCGCGGATTTTGGCGGGAAGTTTGAATTCTAGCGGGTTGATGAGTATGGCGGTTGATGAGTATGTCATGATAGCACAAACATTGTTTGTGAACTATGTTGTTACCTGTGAGTGTTTGTTAACACGATGGGCTGAACCACTTCAAAAGCTTACGTAGAGAACTATGCTGTTGCTGCTATTGTGTATAAACTTTGTAAGTAGAACGCCGCATTACATAGGATAAGACAATATTTATTTATCTATACAATGATTTACTTGACAAGACTAGGACCTTCAGATAATTTTTGACATCTAACCAAATTTGTTCACAGTTCACATACAATGAAAGGAGTTACAGTAATTAAAATCATTATTCAATTATGTCAATCCTATTAAAATCACGTTAAGTAAATTATTGGCATTATAGCTTCCCTGGAAAATTGGAGAAATTCCAGACTAATAGAAAGGCACGATAGCGGTACTAAAGGAAACGAATAAAGACAAGAGATGGTGTGCTGTATGCTATAGTCAATGGCAGAGGTCGTTTTCTGGTTTCCAGGGACAGACGTTATTCGCCAGGCCGGTGTGACATTAACCCGGATAAATGGTAATGGTTTGGCCTGCACGGCTGTTTTCAAGGATAGGTTATTTCGACAGAATGACTGAAGTTTCCTAATACCTCTTTGTAAAAAAGCTTAAGAAAATCTCAGCGGGCAGCAATGTCTTACAAGGTGCTGTGAGCGTTAACAAGAAATTGAGAGTCGAAATGCTTGCAGTCAGCTCTGGAGCCCGACTGCCCGAAAGACTGTCATGTTGAACTAACTTCGTGGGGCGGTTATGAGATGGCGAAATCGAGTCGCCTGGTAACCCTCGTGGGGAGCAAAAGGCAAATTTTATGGCCTCTGAGGTGGAAGTAGTGCTGCAGGGCGTATTTCGGAAGTTTGTAGTCAGAGAACGAAGATGTGTTTCTCCCGATGCGGAAAGTATTGGCTGAATTTGCAACTGCATTTCGTTGTACCGGCGTAGGCACAGGCTCAGTCTAGCCATGCTAGCTGGAGGTGTTGTCTAACGAACGGATACTATTAGTAGATTATAAATTTCGCTTTGCTACATTGGAAATTGGAAGTGTGGAGTTCTTGTGTGTGTTCTTGCGTTTTCGAATTCAGGTTCAAATGGTTCAAATGGCTCTGAGCACTATGGGACTTAACATCTGAGGTCATCAGTCCCCTAGAACTTAGAATTACTTAAACCTAACTAACCTAAGGACATCACACACATCCATGCTCGAGGCAGGATTCGAACCTGCGACCGTAGCGGTCGCGCGGTTCCAAACTGAAGCGCCTAGAACCGCTCGGCCACACTGGCCGGCTTCGAATTCAGGCTGTGATCCTGTGTTTCTAGAGGAGGTAGTAGAAACCATATGATGATGGTGAGGGTATTATTGGCAGATCTTGTTTTCCAGTCCGATAAGGGCCTTTTGAAAGTATTTGCATTACTGCACGGCATTGGTTACTGGTATTAAGCAAGTGATTACTTTAACACTATGTCATGGGGCAAAGCAATACTGTAAGCCTTACTTAGATAGACTGTATAACTTTGGCAGTACAAAGAAAAAAAAACCAGATCCACCAACAAACGTTTCATAGGAAGTTTACGGAGCAATAACCCCCGTGACTGGTCCTGCATACTTCATGGTGATAAGATTGTGGTTGTGGAGCATGTGGTGGCGGGTCCGATTGCCAACCAGACTGGAGATTTTCTTTGTTCGGAGACTGATTGTTCACGTTTTACTCGTCGTATCATCTCATCTTCAGCAGAAAGACGCACAAGCCGCTGAAGTTGCATCAAATAGGAGAACTTGCAATAGGTGGATGAAAACATACTGGCTGGTCTCCCGGCCAATAATGGCATACAATGACTTCATTTCATCTGTACGTCAAGGATTGCAATACTGTTTGTTCGATACCGTGCCCGTATGATCGGCTTACAAGCTTCACTCAGACTGCATGGTTAAAGAGTGAGTAGACACATGCGCTTCACTTACCTATCACTATACTTCGCGCTCTGGTCCTTACTCCTGTCAGGACGGTTGACATTATCAGCTATAACAAATATTTGTACTTTATTTACAAGTGTTACCCCTGACATTTTGCATTGATGAACGAAAAACAGAATATGGTTGCGGGACCACCAATATCTGTCGTAAACTCTCACCTGACACAATCCTTAGTGTAGGACACTTCTAGAGTTTTGAGGACTGTAACATAATATACTATCATGTCTTTTCCAAAGCAACAGCCTAGCCTCCCTCATTTTAGAACTTGTTTACTGAAATACCGGGTGATCAAAAAGTCAGTATAAATTTGAAAACTGAATAAATCATGGAATAATAGAGAGGTACAAATTGACACACATGCTTGGAATGACATGAGGTTTTATTAGAACGAAAAAAATACAAACGTTAAAAAAATGCCCGACAGATGGCGCTTCATCTGATCAGAATAGCAATAACTAGCATAACAAAGTAAGACAAAGCAAAGATGATGTTCTTTACAGGAAATGCTCAATATGTCCACCATCATTCCTCAACAATAGGTGTAGTCGAGGAATAATGTGAACAGCACTGGAAAGCATGTCCGGAGTTATGGTCAGGCATTGGCGTCGGATATTGTCTTTCAGCATCCCTTGAGATGTCGGTCGGTCATGATACACTTGCGACTTCAGGTAACCCCAAAGCCAATAATCTCACGGACTGAAGTCTGCGGACCTGGGAGGCCAAGCATGACGAAAGTGGCGGCTGAGCACACGATCATCGCCAAACGACGCGCGCAAGAGATCTTTCACGCGTCTAGCAATAGTTTTTTTTTTTGTTCTAAAAAAACCCCATGTCATTCCAAGCAAGTGTGTCAATTTTTACCTCTCTATCTACATTATTCCGTGGTTTATTAAGTTTTCAAATTTATACTGACTTTTTGATCACCCAGTATGTTAGTTTTTAAAATGTGTAAATCACGAGTTTCATAAGCAGTTCTGTAAAAAATGGGAAAAAAGACTGTTTGGCGTTATGATGATATTTCACAAATACCTAGTGTGAAATTAACAGAAATGATCAATAATGCTCGTAAGGCAGCTCTCACTGTAACTAACGACTTCTAACCAAAATGTATAAAGCATGTCAGCATGTATTGTTCAACAGTTTATTACTGTCCCATTGTGGATCTTTCTAATGGCAGACAGTGGGTTAATAATCTGACGGAGACGTCATAAACATTGAGAGGCACCCACATGCCTTGCACATACTGTGGCATCAAGCAGTCAGGCCTGCAAGATGAGTGGTCTGCCAAGCGAGTGGATTCATCCTTGTTTATCGAGTAACATGAACTCTCGTACTCACAATTAAGTTACAAATTATCCTCCTGTATGAATAATACGCAACGGAAACACGCATCTGACTATCAGTAATTTACAGGACTCTGACTGTACACTACGCACTGGCAATACCACATTTTCTTTCCTTTTTTATTTAACGGCTTTTGTCTACACGTGGCCACCGCACTGAATATGAATGGCGCACACATTATAAATTCGGGACATTATGGCAACATACAATTCAATGGAAAAGTCCACCAATCTTTTTCTTTTCACTATCTTATTTATTCCGATAAATTCTCTAACCTAAACACACAAATTCTATAACCTACAACAATAACACATGAGAAATTCCGCCCAGTGGGCATGACTTTACATTGGTGAATCTCTATATTATGGTCTCGTAATTATTTTAACGCTACAGTGCACTTTCTGGATAGGATGGTGGATCTTTTATTATTTCTCACCCTTCGACTCTCACAATCATCATCACGAAACTTTCCTCCAGACCGAGCGGTACAGAAGGAACAAGCATAACCCACTAATCTTTTGAAACTACCTCGCTACACTCCCATGCAAACCACACATACCCAAATTACATGACACACACCACACTACAATATAAAATACAAGACAGTGAATAGTCACAACATTATCACTTTCAGCTTTCCCACTTCAATTAATATTTATCCCAGTTTCACATGACACTGCCCCACTTCGTAATTCTACTTTCCTACTATGAACTCTGGAGATATATGCACGTCTTCCTGTGCAATGCAAGCCATGTGGCGTTGCTGGATAGACGGCCGACTCACCTTGCTTCTCTCTCAGAGTTTGAATCTAGCGTCACACGGAATCATATCACGAAATGTAATATTAAGAACTTATTCATCACACACGCGAGTCCTCAACTGATACCATGGACGAGTACTTCTCTTTATCTTTTGTCTCATACACAGTTTGAGACTCACACAGCACTCACCACGTGGAAGTACTCGTCTCTAATTTCAAGTCCTGTACACGCCATTTCTTAAATATTTCAACTTATGGTACACACGCTATTTCTTAAATATTTCAACTTACTGTACACACGCTAGTGATTCAGCTTAACTTAAGCACACGGAAGTATTTCAACTTATTGCTACATGTGGATTCATTGTGACCGTTGGTCACTTCCGAAGATTACTACAATCCCAATAATATTACCTGCCTGACATTTAATTCTCCCCACAAAAGTTCCTGAAATAGAGAAATTATTATTTCAAACTACTCTTAAATATTCCACATGCATTCCATGACTCCACTCTTTCGTCATTACGGAGCACAACTAAAACAGGTGTTAACAGCACAGGATCCAGCGGCAGAGTGCTGAAACATGGCCGTTCTCCAGGTCATCTCGCATCTATCTCGAGGTGGGGGGAGCACATTGCTACCGTATTGGTCAACCACATTTCAGGCGCTCAAAGCTCTGGTAAATTTCATCTCTTTGGTCCCACCAAAGGTGGCCAAAGTATCGACTCAAAGATGATCATATATTCACATTCACTATCTGCGGTTAGCAGACGACCATACATTCATTCATTTCAAAAGATCTCACCAAACTGGATGTAGGGATTTATTTTGTGGGAGTGCACATATGATAAATTAAATAAATAAATTGTCATTCTTTCCTACACTGGTATCCGGCTTCGCTGTATTAATTGAAATTGAGTTATTTTACAAAAAAATGTGTTGTTCTGACAAAAATAATGAAGTATGTTGTACCTATTTTCAATGTCGGGCGGTACTGTACCCTTTCAACATAAAAAGCTTGTGAAACAAGTAGCAAAATTTGTGTACTATCAAGTAATAATGTCTCAGCAAGTACCCACAGTTGAATCAAAAGAAATAATTAATGAACGAATTTCACAGGATCATCCCACCATCTGAGGTGAACGTGTCTGTGCATACTTACAGGCAAGTTTGTCGGTAGGACCTGCAGTACCTCCTAGTTCATCTGGCAGGTACTCTTTAGACACGTGGTCAAACAGCGTCGTTGATCCTGGCAGATGGACATGTACCTGAAGCAGAGAAACGTTAACTGGTATAGGGTCTCAGTAATAAAACCCCATCATGTATTTACATCAGCTCAACGTCCATACTCTGAAAACCATGGTGAAGAGCACATCACGCTGTATTAGGATTTCTTCCGATTTCATTCACGGCCCCTACTTGAGCTACGCTCCTACTCTAGCTACACGTCAGAGGTAACAGTATGTTCCTATTTTCCTCGCTTAATACTGCCTTTTGAATTTTAAGCTGACTTTCATGGAATAGTTCATGTCTAGCTTCAAGGCATTCTGCCATTCCAGGTTTACCAGTATTCCTTTGACAATATCCGGTGGGTCAAGGAAACCTTGAGACCATTCGTGCTGCCTCTTATAGCATACGTTCAATATCCCCTGTTAGCCCTACTTCATATGGATCACAATCACTTGAGCGATAAATTAGGATGAGCCACACGAGTGTTATGTACAAAATCATCTTTGCGCACTGACTCCATTTTCTCATTATTCCTTCGTTAGTGTTAGCAAAGGACACACTGTGTCAGTACTCCAAAAAATTGAGAGCGCCTATAAAACCCGTACAGACAGCTAAGAGTGTTAACGCACCACTTTCGGTTTTGGAAGAGACGCGGCAGCCGCAGGTCGAACCTGCCCTGCGGATAGCGACGAGCATCCGCGCGCAGACCAACCTGAACGTCAGTTTCAGGGGATGTCCCATAACCCATTACACAAATACTTTGCTGATTTCTCCATCCTGCTTCAGAAGAACGACACGCAGACATTTAGAAACCAGTCTGACACTTGAAAATATGGTTTACTCTCGACGTAGACCACTGGGGAACACAAAATCTATCCCAGGGGAAACGAAAGGCACTAGTAAGGACATCTGCTCACTCACTGTCACTAACTTTGCTTCAATCCAAGTAAGAATGTCATTCCTGTAGGTGAACGGGACAAGCCAAGGATGAAGATGAAGGAGGAGGAGGAGGACACACTGACTATAAAGAAGAGACTTTCAAGAAAAGACAGGAAATGTAAAGACAGTTTACACATGCATACAGCCTTACAAAGTTAAATGGGAAAATGAACGCCTTTTCAGGTACAGCGTGGAAGCATCATATCTACACTCGATATCGACTTAACGCCAGCGAAGGCAATAGGTGACAGTGCCGTGAAGCAAGCCACAAAGGAACCAAATACTGTGCACAAAAACGCTAAGCCAATAAAAACAGTATTTCATTTTCTGGAATAATGGTTCGTAGTTTATAAACGTTGTGGTGCTGTCTTGCGTTCGACGTATAAAATAATCAGTCATGATTCTTAAACCGAGTGATCACATTGATTAAACTGTACTCCATGCAAAATTCTACCATGCGGCTTCCCCATTTATTTTTTTCTCCCACTTAATGGTCTTTTACTATTTTTCCTTTCATTTCCTTTTCCTACTACAAAATTCCTGCCGTTCGTCACAATTACATTTTCGTCTCCCTCAACGAACTAAAAAATGTATTTTATATCATTACACATTCATTCAATCTCTCCATCCTCTACAGAGCTAGCAGGAATACACACTTGCATTACTGTGGTGTGTCTTCCAGTCTCTCTATGCTATGATAATGCTTCCACTATGTGTCACAACTGTTCCTCCGGATTTCTAATTCCTTACTTATGAAGGTCGTACTCCTGCATTACCCTTATTTGATCTTTTTTTGATGACCATATACTCGTGTAGAAATATTCTTCCTGCCACCATACATCACTAATTGCCACTTTAAGTAATTTTAAACTATCTATTTCTCTTTTTAAAATCTCTAAAATACCTACTTGATTCAGGCATCAAACGTTTCACTCTGCACCATAGATTATATATTGAAAATGATATGCAAAATTTCGTCAGTAAGTTAGGAACACGATTAATCAGATTGCTATTTGAAATCTTCGACCATGTATGAGGTAGGTTTTCACATTGGTTTGCTTTATGGATTTTGGGTAAAAACACCTTTCTTTACACTTATTACACTGAAGCGCCAAAGAAACAAGTATAGGCAAGCGTATTCAAATACAAATATATGTAAACAGGCAGAATACCCCCATATAAGACAACTGTCTGGCGCAGTTGTTAGATCGGTTACTGCTGTTACAAAGGCAGGTTATAAAGATTTAAGTGAGTTTGAACGTGGTGTTATAGTCGGCGCATGAGCTATGGGACACAGCATGTCCGAGGCAGCTCTGAAGTGGGGATTTTCCCGTACGACCATTTCACAAGTGTACCGTGAATATCAGAAATCCGGTAAAACATGAAATCTCCGACATCACTGGGGCCGGAAAAAGATCTTGCAAGAACGGGACCAACGACGACTGAAGAGAACCATTCGACGTGACAAAGTCCAACCATTCAGCAAATTGCTGCAGATTTCAATGCTGGGCCATCAACAAGTGTCAGCGTGCGAACTATTCAACGAACATCATCGATATGCGCTTACGGAGCAGAAGACCCACTCGTGTACCCTTGATGACAGCACGGCAGAATGCTTTATGTCTCGCCCGGGCCAGTCCTCACCGACACTAGACTGTTGATGACTGGAAACAAGTTGCCTAGTCGGACGAGACCCGTTTCAAATTGTATCGAGCGGATGGGCGTGTACACCTGTGGAGAAAACGTCATGAATCCATGGACCCTGCATGTCAGCAGGTGACAGTTCAAGCTGGTGGAGGCACTGTAATTGTGTGGGTCGTGTGCAGTTGGAGTGATATGGGATCCATGATACGTCTAAGATATGACTCTGACAAGTGACATGTACATAAGCTTCCTGTCTGATCACCTATATCCATTCATGTCCATTGTGCATTCCGACGGATTTGGTGAATTCCAGCAGGACAATGCGACGCTCCAAACATCTAGAATTGCTACAGAGTGGCTTCTGCAACACTCTTCCGAGTTTGAACACTTCCGCTAGCCATCAAACTCCCCAGACATGAATATTATTGAATATATCTGGGATGTCTGGCAACGTGCTGTTTAGAAGAGGTCCCCACACCCTCGTAGTCCTACGGATTTATGGACAGCCCTGCAGGACTCATGGTGTCAGTTCCCTCCAGCATGACTTCAGACATTAGTCGAGTCCATGCCACGTCATGTTGCAGCACTTCTGCGGGGGACCCTACTCGATATTAGGCAGGTGTACCAGTTTATTTGGCCCTTGTTTTATAATGTGGTCGTTTACTTTCATTATGTTAATTACAGTTTTCTGTGTGAAGTGACGAGTAATAAGAATCTTATGTCTCTTTCTGAGTACGTCATAATCGTTTTAACTGTGTCATAGAGAAATTTCTGTTATTTCGGCATGAAAAACTAAAAGAATTCAAAACATTGCCAATCGTGCTACGGAAAAAGAAAAAAGGTGTTGCAATAAACTGCCTAGCATTTGCGGATCATTTTGCCACACTTTCTGAAAGCTTGACAGATGTAACAGTGTAGTTCAGTCGTCTTGAAGAGTCAGACAACACGACAGGATCAAGAACAGCTGCAGAAAAAGAAAATTTGTGTCAAATGTCAAAATTTCTCCAGAATATTTAAAAACAGATATTAGACAAATGGAAAAATTTAAAAAAATCCAATATTTCGGGGATACTGCTCATGACAACGGTTTAGAAAAATCTGCGTTAGAGGAAAGGATACACAAGAGGTGGAAAAAAGCATTTAATATATATAAGAATACCTGAAACAAAAAGTGCTTGTCTAAAAAAATCAACTAGAATAGTGAAACCAGATGCCTGTATGCTACCAAGTATCTAATTTTAAATGAGAGATTGATAAATCAGAACAGTTAGAAAGAAGAATTATACGAAAAGTATTAGGTCCTCAGAGAAATGCAACATTTTGCAAATTAACAAGAAACAATTTATCTGAACATAAAAAACATATAAACGATAAGGAAGAGGTGCTTTCTATTTCTAAACATATTTGCAGAATGGGTGACGACATACTCAACAAGGAGATCTTCGGATATCTCATGGTAAAGAAATTAGCAACCATCAGGATTCAAGAGATTAGGAAAACTTGGAAAGGAAAAAATAAGGGCAGAAGAAGTTTTGGAAAGAGAGAGCGTTAGGGAAAAAGTTTTGAAACTGGAAGGATTCCAAGGCATGGGGTAAAGAAAAAAGGGCAGAAAGTCGTCTGAAGAGAGGAAAAATAAATATAGTGAAACAGTGAAGGAATTGTGGAAGTAAAGTGAAGCTGAAATAGAACTTCATCCTGACATATCCTTCACGCAGGAAGAAGAAAGTTATCAACACTAATATGTGTAACTGCTAAAATGAGTTGAATAGATTGGCGTAGAAGAAGTCGTGATGCGTCTATGATACACTGAAGACTGATGAAAGTAAAAAGTACATATACACAGGGCATCCAAAAAATGTATCGAAAGTGTAGAATACTTTGAGAGGTGGTAGTACTCACAAAACAAGAAAAATAAGTCCCATAAACATGGGTCTGGAAATGCATACTTCCTGTATTTATGCCATACATGTTTACAGGAAGCGCTGCGCGATTCTTGGTTGCGGATATTAACACTGTCGTTGCATTGGCACCCCTTCAAATGTGATTTCAGGGTATTATGATGTCCTACTCACAGTCTCTACCTACCATTAGGTGGTGTGCAATCATTGTGTGGTTAGAGTCGTGTTGTAGGCTACGTTAGTTTTCATCGTGTTTGTGTGCCTTATTGTACAGTACTGACAATCGGTACGTATCATGGTGTTTTACGTTTTTACCTTCTGCCAAACGCGCATTCACTTATGTGTTTACTCTTATTGCGCTGTCTGTACGTACTGATGGTGTAGTACACTTACATTCTCTCTCTTGCACCACTTTTTAGCAATGGAAGCCTACTACTCGACAAGTGAAATGCGGATATGATATTCTACAGTGGTTTAACAAATGGACGTAGCCTGCGAGCCCTTGCCCTTTATGCCGAAAAACATCAACAGCGAAGAGTGCCCTCTGATGAGTTGTTCGACAGGCTTTATCAGCATCTGAGGGACACAAGTACCCTAGCACCTCGGAAGACTGACAGCGGTACGCTCCGCACAGTTCACACGCCTGGCATGGAGGAGCCTGTGCTAACTTCTGTTGAAGAATCCCCTAGGACCAGCAGAAGGCGTGTCTCACTCTTTTATCTGGGGGTTGCTTCATCAACAACTGCTGTGCCCGTAGCATCCACAGCGCGTTCAGGCCCTAAGACCACATGATCATCTTGGTAGACGGCGGCTGTTGCAGAAGTGTGTCGCAGATCCACTGATGACATCCAAGATTATACACTCCTGGAAATGGAAAAAAGAACACATTGACACCGGTGTGTCAGACCCACCATACTTGCTCCGGACACTGCGAGAGGGCTGTACAAGCAATGATCACACGCACGGCACAGTGGACACACCAGGAACCGCGGTGTTGGCCGTCGAATGGCGCTAGCTGCGCAGCATTTGTGCACCGCCGCCGTCAGTGTCAGCCAGTTTGCCGTGGCATACGGAGCTCCATCGCAGTCTTTAACACTGGTAGCATGCCGCGACAGCGTGGACGTGAACCGTATGTGCAGTTGACGGACTTTGAGCGAGGGCGTATAGTGGGCATGCGGGAGGCCGGGTGGACGTACCGCCGAATTGCTCAACACGTGGGGCGTGAGGTCTCCACAGTACATCGATGTTGTCGCCAGAGGTCGGCGGAAGGTGCACGTGCCCGTCGACCTGGGACCAGACCGCAGCGACGCACGGATGCACGCCAAGACCGTAGGATCCTACGCAGTGCCGTAGGGGACCGCACCGCCACTTCCCAGCAAATTAGGGACACTGTTGCTCCTGGGGTATCGGCGAGGACCATTCGCAACCGTCTCCATGAAGCTGGGCTACGGTCCCGCACACCGTTAGGCCGTCTTCCGCTCACGCCCCAACATCGTGCAGCCTGCCTCCAGTGGTGTCGCGACAGGCGTGAATGGAGGGACGAATGGAGACGTGTCGTCTTCAGCGATGAGAGTCGCTGCTGCCTTGGTGCCAATGATGGTCGTATGCGTGTTTGGCGCCATGCAGGTGAACGCCACAATCAGGACTGCATCCGACCGAGGCACACAGGGCCAACACCCGGCATCATGGTGTGGGGAGCGATCTCCTACACTGGCCGTACACCACTGGTGATCGTCGAGGGGACACTGAATAGTGCAGGGTACATCCAAACCGTCATCGAACCCATCGTTCTACCATTCCTAGACCGGCAAGGGAACTTGCTGTTCCAACAGGACAATGCACGTCCGCATGTATCCCGTGCCACCCAACGTGCTCTAGAAGGTGTAAGTCAACTACCCTGGCCAGCAAGATCTCCGGATCTGTCCCCCATTGAGCATGTCTGGGACTGGATGAAACGTCGTCTCACGCGGTCTGCACGTCCAGCACGAACGCTGGTCCAACTGAGGCGCCAGGTGGAAATGGCATGGCAAGCCGTTCCACAGGACTACATCCAGCATCTCTACGATCGTCTCCATGGGAGAATAGCAGCCTGCATTGCTGCGAAAGGTGGATATACACTGTACTAGTGCCGAAATTGTGAATGCTCTGTTGCCTGTGTGTATGTGCCTGTGGTTCTGTCAGTGTGATCATGTGATGTATCTGACCCCAGGAATGTGTCAATAAAGTTTCCCCTTCCTGGGACAATGAATTCACGGTGTTCTTATTTCAATTTCCAGGAGTGTATTTACGGATGCGGTAGGGTTCACAAGAGATGGTATCGTGAATTCCGACGACTGTCATGTATGGGCACATGTAAATGCCCGAGGAGTTCTGGAAAGAGGGCAGCAACATCGATTCTCAATCAACGTATCAGCACGCGTGCTTGGCGATAGATTAATGGGGCCATACGTGCTACCACAAAGGTTAACTGGAGCGTATTATCTGCACTTCGTGAATGATGTATTGCCTACCTTGCTGAGGGTGTGTCATTGCAGCAACAAATACAAATGTGGTTCATGTATGATGGCGCACCAGCACACTTTCGTCGCAATGTGCGGGAACATGTGACGCAGACATTTCACGACCGCTGGATTGTTTAGGGAAAGGGGGGAGGGGCTTGGTAGACCTTGGCCTGCTATTTTCCCGGACCTCAGTACCCCAGACTTTTGGTTACGGGGACAAATGACGGAATTAGTTAATGCCACGCCAGTCAACGATGTGCGGACACTACAGGCTTGCGTCTTCAATGCGTGACAGCAGGTTCAACAACAACCGGTGTGGTTTAAAGGGTGCGTCGTTCCTTACGCCAGAGGGCAGAGGGGTCCACCGTGCTAAATGTGCGCCACGGTCCGCAGCTCGTGGTCGTGCGGTAGCGTTCTCGCTTCCCACGCCCGGGTTCCCGGGTTCGATTCCCGGCGGGGTCAGGGATTTTCTCTGCCTCGTGATGACTGGGTGTTGTGTGATGTCCTTAAGTTAGTTAGGTTTAAGTAGTTCTAAGTTCTAGGGGACTGATGACCATAGATGTTAAGTCCCATAGTGCTCAGAGCCATTTTTTTGTGCGCCACGTTGAACACCCCCTGTAAACACGCGTTTATCGCAGAAAGTGTGCATTTCCGGACCAATGTTAATTGGATTTATCTCAGAAAGTATGCATTACCGGATCCATGTTTATTTGACTTATTCTTCTTGTTTCAATGGGTAATAACACTACTCAAAGCATTCGACACTTTCCCTAACACCCTGTATATGTTACTCTCCTTGTAACAGATCTTGAATAGCTGTCATTACTTTCATATTCGACATTTGTACTATTTTTAGGTTTCAAATTAAAGGTCAGGAAACTGTTACAAATATGGACACATTGTGTCAAGAATTTGCTCATTTTTTAAAACAAACCCTACGTTGTGCGAAAAACTTCACAATGTTTCTCATCCGAACTTCGTTTTTGCTGACTTGGATCTCTTTCTTTCACATTTGCCTGTGTCCCCAAAAAACAAACAGGTTCTCAAAGCTTCCTGAGTTTTATTGAAACGTATGTAGACATAGTGTGAAAACGATTCAAATTTTAATTTCTGCACTAAAAACTTACTTCTTGTTTGTTATTTTACTGAGTATGAGGTCTTCATTGAAGATTACCCAGAAATATATTTTAGATGTCGAGTGATCGATTCACAACATTCTGTACAATTCCTGTGCTGCAACAATAGTTTTTTTCTCATAAGGACATGATGTCCTGAATCAACTAATCAGCAGGAAATGCATATTTGATTTTCGTTAGGCTGATGGTACTTAAAACATTTCCTGCTTAAGTGGAGCCAAAAGCTTGAATCAGTGCCAAAAGGGTTTGTGTTCACGTCACTAGGGACATCTGTTGAGGACGATGTTCAACCAGAGAGCAACTGCACAGTTGTTGTGCTAGAAAATGATGCAGCAGAGGAAGAAACTACGATTGCTCTCATTATTTAAAACTATTTAGTAAGTATGACTTCACAAGCATTTTCTCAGAAAACTCACTATGTGTTAGTTAGCAGTTACACGTCCTAGGTGAAGAAACAAAACTGCGCATCTGTAACAAAAAGACTTTACACCAATTATTCCTAAACATACTGATGGTTGTAGGGGTCTCATATGTGACGTATCTGAGTGTCGATTCCTGCTATCCTTCTCCCACTCCTTCCTCATGGCCCCTTTACATGATCTGCATAACGGGATAAACAGCGTTTTACAAAATACGAGGGTTGCCCAGAAAGTAATGCACCGCATTTTTTCCTCAGCCGAAAACAATTCTAAGAATATGAAACGTTAAGTATGCTTTATTTGAAGTCTCTTCAGTGAGCGGTCCAAATTACCGTGACTTCCGACGGATAGCGTAGCTGCAGGACAGTTTCCAAATGGCGTCTGTAGGTGATGTACGTTATAGGCGACGTGCTGTCATTGTATTTCTCACTGCAGAGAAATAAACTGTGAGGAATAATCACAAACGCTTGTGCAAAGTCTATGGAGCACCTGCTGTCGACAGAAGTACAGTTAATCGCCTGGCACGGAGGGTGAGGTCATCAGAAGGCGGTTCCTCGGAGTTCCACGATTTGCAGTGGTCGGGGAGACCATCGACTAGGGATGAGCAGGAAATCGCGTATCTGTTATAAATCACAGTGGTTGTGAAGTCACAGTTATCACAATAACAACTTTACAGAATCTAACTGCGATTTCAGTCACAGCTAGGAGTCTCAAATAGCCTTTAAGGTTCAACTATGTGTGCCATTTGTTGCTGAATTTCGTAGTTCTTCCTGTGAACCTGTTGTCTAGCTGCGATTTCAGTGACAAGTCGCAGCTAGAAATCGCAAGTAGCAACTAAAAATCACAGTTACTATTAGATGCAGTATGCTATGTATTATCCTACGTCCGTATTTCATTCTAAGAACCTTGTGTCACACGTTATTGATGTATTATATGCTTGTGGTCGAAGAAATGAACCAAGAAACTAATTTTCCCTGAGAAAAATGTTATATTCGGTTGACATTTCGTGCAGCCGAGGAATGTGAAGGCCGAGGAAAGATTGTGCTAATGGACAGACCTTTAGCGTAACCTGGAATTTTCGTGACAAATTGAAACACACTCTTCATCATAAAAACTAAAACTGCATTATGATTTCAAAAACAGATAATGGATAAGGCTCCCAAGAGTATTTTGATGCGTATTACACACATATTTCGTACATAAACTACTGAAAATGCAATCTGGCGTCTACTATGTAACTTTTACCAAATGTTTAACAAATGTATTCACAAGACTGATGTTTTTTTCCGAAAGTACAATACGCAGTTAAACTTTTGTCCGTATTTTCAAATGTTTCATTAGTACTGTTCCCGCCGACCGGAGTGGCCGAGCGGTTCTAGGCGCTACAGTCTGGAACCGTGCGACCACTACGGTCGCAGGTTCGAATCCTGTCTCGGGCATGGATGTGTGTGATGTCCTTAGATTAGTTAGGTTTAAGTAGTTCTAAGTTCTAGGGGACTGGTGACCTCAGATGTTAAGTCCCATTTGAACCATTTGTACAAGTGTGTTTACACAAGCGGCATGACAGAAAGTGGGGAACATTTAACTGCGTGATGTGACATGAATCCATATGTCACCACTAAATAATTGATTTCTCCGTCCATCTCTTAGATCATTGCTTTCTGGGACGAGTTTCCTATAACTTAAACCAGATTGTTACTCTAGATTTTAGTCGGGTATACCGTAAATTGTCCAATATTTCATGAATTGCTAAGTCTTTCTATCTTCAGAGTTTCGCCCACTCATGTATTTTTGCCTGTTGTAGTCGGAGATTAGGTGAGGAAATGTTGATGAGTACTGATCACGATCGTTATTGCGTCGTTTACATAGATATCTGTTTTATTGACATGGCTGTTTCTACTTCAAACAGTACTCGGCGACAGGATACACAAGTGTTGGTGGTCTAGTTCTCATGGTGTTTGCAGTAGATCCCCGTCTAGCAACAGCCAGTTGCCTTAATATATTAATTCTTGATTTTAGCTTTTGCCCTGCTAGTTCTAAGTGTTTTCTAAATGTCAGGGACCTGCCGAGAGTCATATTCAAATATCCGGGGTGTCGATTATGCGGAATTTTTTCGTTAGAGAAAGTTACATTCAGTTCGTTGTTTGCTATGTCGTTATTTATGTAGAATGAGCAGACTTCTGTTTTAAGGGGATTCGGGAAAAGTCTCTACACTTTTTGTAATATTGATCCTTAGCGCCGGCCGCGGTGGCCGTGCGGTTCTGGCGCTGCAGTCAGGAACCGCGGGACTGCTACGGTCGCAGGTTCGAATCCTGCCTCGGGCATGGGTGTGTGTGATGTCCTTAGGTTAGTTAGGTTTAAGTAGTTCTAAGTTCTAGGGGACTTATGACCTAAGATGTTGAGTCCCATAGTGCTCAGAGCCATTTGGACCATTTGATCCTTAGCGGACAGGTGAAAGGGATCTGGCCACCTACAGGTCTGGAGTAAAGCACAAAGATAAATATGGGGCTCCATCAACAGTTTCAGAACTGGCCATACAGTGACCAAACGACTATCTTGTGAGTGAGGAATGACCAGCGACGACCAATGCCACGGCGGAGCATCGGAGCAATCGTTGCATCACTACAATTTGCATCACTGCACAGAAATGGAAATTCATGGCCACCCCTCGTATATTATGTTACCTTGCATCAGTTTAATGTATGTACTTGTAAACTATAATTCTGTAAGTCATACTCTAAATGAAATAAAAATACTAAATAATGAGCTGTGATTGTGAGAGACAGAGATGCATCTTACGTAATGCAGTTACCTTATTTAAAGATTTACTGTTATTATATACAGATGTAATTTACTCATTTTAATACTCCCTCACTCGCCTTTTCTCTCCCTCTCTTTAAATTAATCTTTTTCATTAACGATACTTTGGAACCCTGTTGCTAATGACTCGTCACAGCTGTACTTTCCAGTTGGCATCTTATTACACAATATCACTTCACAGCCGACAATTTTTAGTTGCGTGGCAGTCAGTTTAAATTGCTAGGTCTTCACAACAGTTTGAACTTCGCTACAAATGACATTGTTCTTGTACTGGTACCACCCCTGGACTACTCAGCTAAAAGCCTTGTGGCATTCTCACTTACTTGCAGCCGAGTTGTAAGTTTACCTACTTGATTTACTGAAACTCTTCGTACACGTCCTATGGAATATATGTATTCCAACTGACCAGTTGTGTGCACTTGGAACACACCACTTGTGACGAGAGATGGGTCACATACAGGCAGTTTCTCATGTTATATACCTGCCATCATTATGATGTGTTTTGTGCACTGAACACCATGAAACCTTACTTCCTGCGACTGCAGTCAGTGCAGCGTGTAAAGGGGGTCCGAGTCATGGCGCTAATGTTAAGAATGTGTGACAACTGATGCACACTGAACCTCATGATGTGTTTTGGTGTGAGCTGTGGATACTGAACCTGTAATTTAAAAATTTTTGTAACAGGAAACGGGCATCAAAATTACGTGCCTTTAACCACTTCTGCTTAGCTTTTACGTGAATATTGGTAAATGGCTCCTCGACACAGGTTGGCTGTCGAGACTGGCTTCTGTCTCTGTAACAGCTCCAACCGATCTCCTTGCATTAGACATGCGATTACTTGCTACAGAATGCGCAAATGAGTTGACGCCCTGCTGGTTTGCACAAGGCAGTTTTATGCAGTACTTTTACGAAAACATCCGTCTACAACTATTTTCTTTAGAAAAGACTTAACACCCATTACTGCTACACATTTTAATCGGATGCATGGGCATCAGATGTAGCTTAATGTTCATTTCTATTCTTTTTCTTCTCCTTCCTTCCCCTGACCCCTTCATCATCTGAATGAAGGGTAATAAGCTTGTTACAATATCATATGGTTTTCAATCATCGAAAAAACTTTCAAGTGACTCGAATAAAGTTGTAACTCTCTGCCATTAATATAAGTAATTTAGCAACTGTGTGTTTGTCTGTGTGTTTGTGAATCTTACACTGTGTAGCTACAGGCTGACAGTTATTGAACTATGTGAAGTAAAATCTTCATAACTTCTGAACGGTTTGGGTTAAGACGTTCAAACTGCACGGTTGGCCGCGGTGCATGATGGGAATTAGTATGGACATGCATGGTTTGCTTTAGTGACGAAGCCCACTTTCATTTGGATGGGTTCGTCAATCAATAAGCAAACTTGGCGCATTTGAGGGACTGTGAATCCGCATTTCAAGATCGAGAAGTCTCTTCAACCACAACGGGTCACTGTATGGTGTGCAACGTCCACTCACGGAATAATCGCTGTGATATTCGTTGATGGCACGGTGACTACCGAGCAGTACGTATAGGGATTGGAAGATGATTTCATCCCCATTTTCCAATGTGACCCTGATTTCGCTAAGGTGTGGTTCATGAAAGACAGAGCCGGACACCATCGGAGCAGGAAAGTGTTTGATGTCCTGGAGGAGCACTTTGGGGACCGCATTCTGGCTCTGGGTTACTCAGAGGCCACAGGCATGGATCTCGATTGGCCATAATCTTCGGATCTGAACACACGCGACTGCTTTTTGTGGGGCTATATTAAAGACAAGGTGTACAACAATAACACCAAAATCATTGCTAAGCTGAAAACAGCCATTCAGGAGGTCATCGACGTTTCGACACTTCAGCAGATGATGCGGAACTTCGCTATTTGTCTGCGCCATATCATCGCCAACGATGGCAGGCATAACAAACATGTGATAACCTAGATCCGAATATCTGTAGTGACGTTTACATGTTCAAGAAAGTGTGTGCACGCCGTAGTTAGTAACTAATTTACGTATTTCTCATATAGTTCAATAATTGTAGCGCTGCATAAACGACAGACTTACAATAGAGACAACTGGATGAGTATGTTGAGACAAGCAGGGTGAGAAGAAGCAGGCTACATATGACTGGATAAGCTGACATGATCCCATATCTCACCACCAAATAACGGATTTCTCCATTCTTCTTTTAGATCATAGGTTTCTGGGGAGAGTCGACCATTGCTTTCTCATTTAATGTAGTCAACCTTGATCTGAATTGCTTTCTATACTACAGAGATATTGCTGATTATATATAATTCCCTAGTTTAGAGGTGTAAGAGCAGTGTATAACAAAATACAAAATAGAGTAACGAGTTTTTTCCTTACCCTCTGCTGTAACTTCTCGGAAAGCCCTAACTTCACAATTTTCATTGCGAAATCAGTCACTTTATCAGCGTTTACCAGATGGATTCCTTTCAACCTCCGGCAGAAAGCAGTCTGGAAAACAGCCAAATAGTCACATTAGCCAATTGTGTTGATTACTGCAGTTATCTGCATGCTTAGTCACATTAAAAAGGTATTAAGCTACAAGGGATAAATGAAATTCGAACAGTAAAATTTTCTGTAATGGAAGTTTCAACTATTGTAACCTACAGACTTTTCAGTGATAGGAGAACCTCTGGATCTTTTACAATATTATTTCATAGAATTTTTGCAACTTAGTACTATTGTAGGTAATTATGAAGATAAATAAGTGCTTCGTGAATAATGGGTAATAATATTCAAACAAGTTGAAGGTGTAAACACTGTCGAAATAGCTACTGTAATTCCACTGGTAGTATAATAAGCAAGGATATTAAAATTAAAAGAGGCTGATAAATAACTACTAAGTAATAATAATAGTAATAGTAATAATAACATGAAAATATTAAGATGAACATGAAAGTAGTAAAGTAAGAACGTACACATAATAATGAGACGTAAGAAATTGAAATGTGCTCGGGGTATTACAGCTGTAGCTGGTTGCAAAACAACGTAATTATGAAGAGTATGGAAAATTATGTCCTCATAACCACGGAAAAACATTTTTATTTAAAGGAACAGTCCATTAGTTGCCTTTTACGGATCGAAAAGTGAGTCTGTTCCTTGATACTGTGAGAGGAAGAGTAATCATGATCAATGTAGTGAACTGTCTCATTTGCTCAGTAAAACATGTTACAACCGTTTACGGATGTCAAGTAGCCACTGTCACTTACAAGGATTTACCAAGCCCCAACTTCTCCATACGGTGAGAATAGATACATGTATGCAGGTTGGTGAAAAATGATCAAAACGATGAATGTCAGATACATATATTTATATTTATATTACGCAGGCATTCATTTCGTGGTACAATTGCTGTGAGCTTTCCTGTCAGAAACTTTGCTACATATCGTCACTGAGGTTAACTTTGCATGATCAAAGCTTCTATAAGTTTATTTTAGCTGTGTATGAAGAAATAACGTCTTCTGGCTAGTTGTAATTTTCAAACCTGTCTCTATGGTGCCACGTATATTCACAGTGTATTCGTAGATTAAGAAAATCTTATATTTATCGTTTTAGAAGGAATGATGGGAGTATTTCCCGAAGTGGGTACAAATTGGATTCTTCCTGGGGCCATACCTCTGATTCTATTGGTAATAGAAAGGTAGGGTCAACTGTTCTGGATAGCCCTTGTTCTAGGGACTATTTGTATACCCAGCAGTATCGCTAACCTACACTACAGGGCCATATTCCTACACTACAGGGTCATATTACGAATATTACTCAGTTCCTTCTGTTTAGGTAAATGGGGCAAATGGCTGGTTCTTTTTCAATTCGATGTAGTCTACAGTGGGTCATAAGACGGTTATGGAGCATCGTTAGTTCACCGGCGGTTACTCAGAAAACACCACAAAATTTGTTTCTTTTACCATTTTTTTCACTAAACTCGAGAAGCGGATTGTAAGTTGACGATGTATAACACTATTTGTTTATGGTTCATCTAAATTTTTGTAACATTTTGCTTTAAAATTTTCTCATATTGATTCTACATTTTCTGTATATGTAAAGTAAAGTGTGCTATACTGGAGTTCAACGTTCTTTGAATTCTATGTGAGTAATATATGTAAAATACTATGTAAATTGTTTATTACGTTAAATAATTTTCTGATGTTTTTTGCATTTAAAATATTTGTGTGTATAAACTGTTCATGTTGATGTAAATTCGACAATTGTAAGAAATGGTCACGCTTAGGAACAAAGTAAGAAATAGGTGTTATGTAAGAGCCAGCGTGCTTTTGTTTGAACTAGAAAAGGTGGCAAGGGTGAATTGGTGAGCTACCAAGAGGAAACGCGAGAAGTAAGTGATACAGTCTGTAGCAAGCAGTGATTGAAGCAACACCTTTGTGGAGCAGGAGAAGCTTTACCGGCAAATTTACACAAAAATGTCTCGGATGAAGACTGAAAACGGATTAAGGCATAGCTGCGAGTTGTTGGGCTACAGTATGTAAAACTGAACGACGCCAAGAAGAGAAATTGAGCCCATACAGCAAGATACTTGCAGGGTGTACTAAGGGAGTGTAGCCACTATAATTGTTCGTCACACCCAAGTCGACAGCCACCAGATAAGATTTATTTGTATTTTACTTTTGTACATTAATTTGAACTGAATCTTAATAATAATTCTTTAACTTTAAAGAAACTAGTTCACCCTGTTATTTCATCCTAAACATACACCTATGTACGGTTACTTTCTGGTGCTTGAATAATCTGAGCGTCCTGTTTTACAGACTTACGAAATGCCAAGTTAATATAAGGAGATACCATTGAAATTGCTTTTGTGTAAATAATGAGAAAGTTCTCTTAACTAGTGCAAAGTATTATAGCAAAAGTTGGCTTACGTAAAATTCAGTCAGAGTGAAGCAAAGTTACTAAAATCTATTAAATGAGTATGCACAATTAGTTTAAAGAGTAATAGCTTTTGAAAGTAAATTCCAGTAAGAAGGAGGTTTTCTTGAAGTGAAATGTTTAGTACAAAAAGTGTGTGCTTTAGTGTCTAAGTATTTTAGTATTTAAGTTTGTTGATTATGGAAAATGCTTTTCTAAATTTCCTCCTGGCCAAATTTTTTAACTTCCTTGAATTTATCTACTGGCCTTTTTCTCTTTTAAAAACGTGTAGTTCAACATTGTTTCAAATGGTTCAAATGGCTCTAAACACTATCGGACTTAACATCTGAAGTCATCAGTCCCCTAGACTTAGAAACTACTTAAACCTAACTAACCTAAGGACATCACACACATCCATGTCCGAGGTGGGATTCGAACCTGCGACTGTAGCAGCAGCGCGGTTCCGGACTGAAGCGCCTAGAACCGCCACAGCGGGCGGCCAACATTGTTTAAGTGGAGTAATATTTATTTGAAGACCCAACTTAAACGGTAGCAAGAAAGTAGGCAAAATTCATTCTTCTGCTTTTCCCCAATACTTCAGTGTTTCATTGCCTGGATAAGCTGGCGATCGTTAGTACTTATTTTAAACCATTAAGTTAACTTGGAACTGAATTGTCATAGGTTCAATATGATATTTTCATACTGAGTTTCTTTCTAACCGCTGGGTAAGATCTTAGGAAAAGCATTGAATAGTCTGATTTACTTATCCATTAGACACAACATACGATCAAATCCTGTAAAAACTCCATTCGTTAGATTTTCCTATTAACAGGACTATCCTCCCATAGTGTAGTTTATTTGGAAACTAAACTAAACTTAATAAGAGGGTTATACGTGGCACGATAGAGGCAGGGTTTTCTGTTAATTACGTAAAAGGATACTAAATTACAATAGTAGTGGTAGGGCTATATATGCACAGCAAATGGCTGAAATTTTTAATATGTATCCTTAAGATTCCGTTCTCGAACAACCTTGAAAATTTTACTGATGTCTTTATCCGTTTCGGATAAATAGAGGTTGAAAATTACCATACATGTTCACGTAAAATACGCACCTAAATCCCGGTGTGTGGCGAAATCTAAATAATAAATAAGCGCATTGATCGCTGAAATTTTAACTTGTGTCTTTAGGTATGTATCTCGAAGTGTCATCTATCTGTTCACAAAAATCTTCATCCGTTATCGAGAATCAGCCCAAAAACTTGGTTTATGAGTACCGAAACCGAGCCGCAGATTCCAAGATGACTATGCACTGTAAAGGATGTAATTTTCACGATATGGTTCTAAGAGCTCGATCTCAAGCAACCTTGAAATTTTTCTTGCTGTCTTTATCCATTTACGAGATACAGAGGTTCAAAGTTACACTACTTGCACACGTAAAAGCTTTGTGAATCGAAAACGCAACATGGAGAATATGTTGTTAAGTGACCCCGATAGCAGAAGGGTTCTGGGAGCCCCTGTTGTAGTACTGAGGCACATGAAAAATGTCTGTGCATGTAAATTCCAGTCTTAGAATTAAAATTCGTTTTGCGTTATTTCCACTTCGCATCAGTAAACTATCAAGATTTTAATGATCCATAAAGTTGTTTTCATATGAGTGGCATACACTGCTGTGGCAGGGGAAAAGTGTGAACCAGCAGATAAATGCTCCTATCGGAGCACAAAAAAGCGAATATGCTCCTTTTCAAAAAGACTGTCTGAAATGTGGAGTACCAGCTGCCTCATTCTACCTTCCTCAGCATCATTAAAATTTTTTCCCAACTATTTTGGCATATGAACATATTCGCACTTTTTATGCTGAGAGAGAAGAATTCAGTGGCGGTGGCAAAGAGACGGAAAAATGATAAATACTGGGTGATAGTAGACAGTCGCTGTGGTATAGAAAGAACGAAGGACACAATGGCTGTGTGAGGTAAAGAGAGGGACATAGTGACAATTGAACATAGTTGACAGTGACAGAACAGTGTCAGGAAAGGAGTGAAGGAAACAGTGCCGGGAAGAGAGAGAGAGGGGGGGGGGGGAATAAAGAGAAAGAGAAACGGGAAGTGGATGGGAGCCAGTGATAATGAGAGACAGAGTCTGTGACAGTGAGAGTGAGGAAGAGAGAGACAGGGAGAGTAAGGAAGAGACAACACCAGTGAGAAGGAATGAAGAAGATAGTAGCACTAAGAGAGAGCGAGAGAGAGAGAGACACTGACTGTGAGAGCATACAGCAGTAGCAGTACATCAGGATGTTGCAGTTTATGGCTGTAAGACAATGACAGACACAAGCAGGTAATGATAATGAGTTGGCAAGATTGGGTGAGAGGGATATGATCGTTTGTCTGTGGAATTTTAGAACGTACTAGCATGAGAGTATTTGTTGTTAAATAACAATCCGTGGAAATAGTTTAATGCAGAGTATTCGTGTATATTGTTAAAATAATGAGCTGTGGTAATTGTTTGACATCGTAGTGGGCGACTTACAGCGATGGAATAGTGGGTGTGAGCGAATTATACTTAGGGGAGCTTGTGGGAGTGATAGGTGAGCTGCATGTTACAAAAAGAGCGAATATGTTCACATGCCAAAATTTTTGAAAAAAAATTTAAAGGAACTTGGAAAGAGACAGCTGGTACCCCACTTTTGAGTCAGGAGCGTATTTCGGTTTCTCGTGCTCCGATCGGAACAATTTTCCGATGGTCAGTATTTACTTCATTTGCAGATTAATAATACAACTATTACAAGTAGTACGTTTTTAGGTTGTTAAGTGCCTCCAAGTGTGAGGTGCTCAAGCAAGCCATTGATGTTTATTTTCCACTGGGCAGCGGGTCAGGTATTGAAGTGTGGATGCATGAAAGCAAAATGGAAAGTCTATACTGACAGACTTCGCAGTGCAGTTACGACCATTTATAAAACATCAGATGATAAATTACGTGATTTGTTTATGGGAAGATTCTTAGATCCAGAGAAAAACAACTAGCACGCTGAAGTGCGTCCATATTGAGGTACCAATGATCTGATACTAGCTTAAGCCGAAACACGTTAAGATGTTTAATTAAGAGAACAACTAAGAAGCAATCATAACTGCAAAGAACATTAACTGCTGTAAGCACCGCATGAAGTCTCGCTACATCTTATCTCGCCAAATTCACATGTATGGCCGTACCATAGACCTACAGATTTCTTATGTGCTTCTGGTATTGGTATGAGCAGAAACATGTAAGTAAAAAAAAAAATTAAAAAGCAACCGAGAATGAAAATTACATTACCTATTTCATATGTTGCGTTAGGTCTCCCTATTTGGAGCAAGCTCCTGGGCGAGTGTACCAACCAAGTGTTTTTGGCGATTTTTATCATTTTTGACGAAGTACCAGAATAGCACACTTCCCACTTAGAATCAAATAACGGCTGTTTTACTATGCAGTAACTATGTTTCAGCGTCTTCATATCGCAAAGTCATTTTAATTAGTGATAGAAAGAGCTGTTTGAATTCCTCCAGATCATATGCGCGTAATACAGTGAAGATGATAACTGGCAGTTGTTATGTGTTTCAACACCAACCCCAACTGTCTGAATCATATATTCTTCCCTGGGGGTAGTTGGGTGTGACATGAAGGGCATTTGTCCACCCCTTAAACTGGCTGTATCCTGCTTAGCTGTCAAAGATGGGGTGTCTAGGAAACCTGCTTCTCGGATCGTTAGATGGTAGCATTTTTCCGCTGGTTCACATTTTTCTCCTGCCACAGAAGTGTATACCACTCATATGAAAGAGTTGCATTAGGAAATAAATCAATGACAATACTTAACTCTGAGAAATACGTAGACGTGTCGGAAGCAATGGGCGACATGCAGTTTAATCAATGTCCTTCAGTATAACGATTCCAATACAAATGAGGTAATACAGTGGCTACTTCTTTCCGGGTCACTGGTCTTGACGCTTCTGTAGTACTAGACGTAGCCAGTCGACAACTCCGTCTTCAGGCGACAAGTGGCCCATCGGGACCATCCGACCGCCGTGTCATCCTCAGTTGAGAATGCGGATAGGAGGGGTGTGTGGTCAGCACACCGCTCTCCCGGTCGTTATGATGGTTCTCTTTGACCGGAGCCGCTACTGTTCGGCCGAGTAGCTCCTCAATTGGCATCACGAAGCTGAGTGCACCCCGAAAAATGCCAACAGCGCATGGCGGCTGGATGGTCACGCATCCAAGTGCCGGCCACGCCCCACAGGGCTTAACTTCGGTGATCTCACGGGAACCGGTGTATCGACTGCGACAAGGCCGTTGCCTGGCCAGTCGGGGGCCGCACTTATGTTTTCTTCTCCTAGAGGCCGCTGCTGCCGTATTGTCGTCGTAGAGAACGCAGTGTGCTATTGGCTGACGTCTTCCTCACAGCCCTCTTCGCTCTATCGGTCCCGACTAGCGATGCTGGCGCTTGACTACGCCGTAACAAAACTCACTGTGCCGACCCTCTGCCGATACGGGATAACGGCACAAGAAAAAGAAGGCTAATCACAATAGAGGCAGACGTCAGGCTGCTTCGTATCTAGTTTAGAGCTCATATAGCATGGTGATTCATCATTACTATAATGTGGCTTTAGTGTGATTTTTTGATCCCTCCTAAAAGAGCACAACTGTCCCACTCTTTGCCACCGTATATTTTAGGTCTCTTACAATTTACAAGCGGCTGTAAACGTGATAGTGTGACGATCAGTGCAACAGCTCAAATCATGTAAGATATGTCAGATACTTGTCACATGTCAGTGTTCTGGTGGATGCTTGTGTAACTACTTCTTGTGCATAATAACATGATGGGATGTGTCTGGAATCGTACGTTTGTGTGTGTGTAACTGTTTTTTGCATGCTTGCGTGTATAGCTGCTATTTACTTTTTGGCATGTATATTTGGACGTACCCTTTTTTGTGTATGGTTGTGTGACTCCATGATTATGTGTTCACGTACATCAGTCTCATTGTATGAGTAACGTCTTATACTACATATATTACTACGAAAGCAGTACTCTAAAGGCGGAGACATTGGGGAAAATACCGAAAAAATAAGGAGATAAGACATTTAAAAATATTGCCAACTTTGGGACTTCTTGCGGGGACCTATCTGGTGGTGGAACATTGTAAGGGGACTGTCCGAAATGTTAGCATATGTCAAGAAATCTAATTAGTCCAACTTGAACTTTCACTTATCATAAGTGGGTAATTCCAAACTGTTGCGTCTAGACAAGACAGTTTAGACACAGGGTGAGGTTACCGAAGGGCACGCGTCAACTCACACGCCGACTGGCGTGAAGTCTGGAACAAGATAAGTAATGAATGCTAATAAGAAAAGAATGTATCGTCTGTTTACTTAACTTTAATGCATCCTTGTGGTACATCACTATTGACGATACAAGTGAGACTCTCTCCAGATATGGTTAATGGCGCCTTGCTAGGTCGTAGCCATGGACTTAGCTGAAGGCTATTCTGTCTCTCGGCAAATGAGAGAAAGGCTTCGTCAGTGTTGTCGCTAGCAAAGTCGTCGTACAACTGGGGCGAGTGCTAGTCCGCCTCTCTAGACCTGCCATGTGGTGGCGCTAGGTCTGCAAGTACTGACAGTGGCGACACGCGGGTCCGACATGTACTAGTGGACCGCGGCCGATTTAAGCAACCACCTAGCAAGTGTGGTGTCTGGCGGTGACACCACACAAACAAAGCTTGAATCTCACGCTATTTTTATATGGAACAACAAACCTATTACACCACCTAGGATGTTGACCGCCAGTTTGATCCAAAGTGTGGTCCCGGCGAAGGTTCGAGTCCTCCCTCGGGCAAGAGTGTGTGTGTTTGTCCTTAGGATAATTTAGGTTAAGTGTGTGCAAGCTTAGGGACTGATGACCTTAGCAGTTAAGTCCCATAAGATTTCACACACATTTTTTTCATCCAAAGTGGCGTGGAAGAGGGACGAGAGAGGAGAGAGACGACATTGGTGGCAGAGCCAGGACCTGACCTGAAGAGCTGTTACCTACATACGTAGTATCTGTTGCCATTGTGAGTTTGCAGTCTCAGCTATTACGCATAGTTGTTGAAACGACCAGGTACGAGCAGAAACATTTTACTGTTCTGACAGTAAGCTTTATGACAGTAAGTAAGTCGTAATCAGGAAAGATTATGATAGTCACATTTTGTCTGTCTAGGGCCAGCTGTAGCATTTATTGAAGCGGATGTCGTGTTACAATAGTTGGTGAAGTCTTCTTTTGCCTAGAAAGTTATTTGTTGACACAAAGTTAATAAACTGGTTGTGGAGTGTGTTGGGGTTGCAGTGCCGGAAGAGCCCTGCCGTGTCGATAGTCGGAAAGATATGTGGCAGCGATCATGTGGAGTAGTCATACGACAGGTCGTTAACTGCAGTGTTTATCGTTCCGCAGCTACTTAGGAATGAAAGCTGCACCTTCCCTCTGACAGGCGTGCCGTCTGGGGCGCCTTGCCACGGTTCGAGCTGCTTCCCCCCGTCGGAGGTTCGAGTCCTCCCTTGAGCATGGGTGTGTGTTGTCCTTAGCATAAGTTAGCTTAAGTTAGATTAAGTAGTGCGTAAATGTAGGGACCGATGACCTCAGCAGTTTGGTCCCATAGGAACTTACCACAAATTTCCAATTTCCTTCCGACTGCCAAAAAAACATCTTCAGCAAATTAGTGAAATACATTGTTCCTGACGAAGCTGAGGAGGTAAAAATAGTATAGCAATGTTAACTGTGGCTAATTTTGCTCCTGAATAACCTTTATGTTTGATTTGTGGGGCGCTCAACTGCGCAGTTATCAATGCCCCTACAAATTCCCAATCTTTACACAGTCCAGTCTCGCCACTTTCACGAATGACGATGAAATGATGAGGACAACACAGACACCCGAGCCCGTGCGAAGAAAATCCCCAACCATACCAGGAATCTAACCTGGAACCGTGTGATCCAGAGGCAGCAATGCTAACCACTTTTTTTTAAAATCTCATTTTGTTCGATTTTGTTCGTTGCATCTGCTCGGGGCGGACGTCGTAAGACATTCGTTTAAGTTCGTTGTTGATCGATTAACTCAGTTTTTTTTTATTACAGAGGGCAGATAACCCTCTGACCGAACACGTTGAGCTACAGTGCCGGCACCACTAGACCACGAGCTACGGACCACGGACCTGAACAACCTGGGAAAGTGCTAGGGCTATTGCAGGTTTGTTACATGCCAGGGGCCATGGAATCGTCTGTACCTCGAATGCACGACGTCATCAAGATGGAGGTGTTCAGAATTTCCAAATACTGTTGCGCTGAATTTTCTTTTTCTATTTTTTACATGACAACATTTTACTCTATTTAGCATAATCTTAAGTATATTTCGATAGGGAAATACTATGGTATTGGTAATATTTGTCTTTTGTAGGCAATTTGAATGTGGGAATACTTGATGTGAAGGTGCATTGTGCTTCACACTAAGTACAGTGAAGAGATCAAACAATGGTCATTCAGTTGTGCTGCTAACCTATAGGTTAGATCATCACAGCCGACGTAACACCAGTACTGTCAATATCTTCATGTAGTTCTGATAAAATCAAGCCAGTTTATGCAAACCTTGGATGAATCTCCCGTATTTTGGATACGGTAATACTGCAGTATTGTAAATCTCATTATATGTTGTTGAACATATCACAGATTTCAGATCATTTGGATATTTTCGAACATAGTTGCTAGTCGCTATCTTGGATTTTTTCCAGTTTTTGACCTGAGTTATTTTGATCGAACTGTTTTGGAATTTCCCGCTAGCACAACTGTGTCCCATCCTATCTTGATGGCTCCTTGCCATTCAAGGTGGTGATGGCATTGCCCCTGGCATGTAACCAGTACACACTACCACTTGCACTTTTCTAGGTTGTTCAACTGCAGAGTTCACCAGAAGCAACGTTGATATACTATTGTAATTGTCAAAATCTCGAGTTCTTATTCAGATCTGCCACAACAAGGAATCCAATAATGTTTTACGCATGGTTATCGTTGAAAGAAACTTCGTTTTCAGACTGCAACTTATATCGCCAGATATTATTTCGAGCTCTGGAAATTTTAGCAACTGCGACAGAATCGTAAAGGTCAACGCTTCTTGCCTCGTCTTTTTATGTGTAAACTACATGCACTGACAAAAGCCTACTTAATTACTACGAGTTATAAGAAGGGTAATATTTGTGACTTGTCTACATTCAATGTGGTATCATGTCTTGAAAAAAACCTACCTTGTGGGCGAATTCCATAGCTCGTATGACATTGATATCGGTGCGGAGCAGGTGTGCGATAGTCACGTTCTTCAAGTCAATGATGAAAACGTCTCCGAGCGAGTAGTCATCAAACAACATCATATCGAAGCATATGGAGGCGACCTTTCCGTAATCGACCCACAGGACCCACTGAGGGTCTGGGTCGATGTGTGAGTAGACGTGCACGCGGTACAGCTCCTTCGTGAGGCGAGGCATCAACACCACCTTCCTGTCGGCACAGTACAGGCACAACAGACAGTGGTTGTCCACAAAATCTCAGAATAATGCAGGTGTACTTAACTTAGAAACTTAACTCAGAAAAACAACTTTGGTGTCTTTAGTCGTAGTTACACAAACACCTCACCAGAGTTCTCTGTGCGACCAACAGTCAACGACAGCTTCACAAATTTCTGAGGGACGCTCTTGTTAAATGTCGTACAAAACTACAATAAAAATCTCAATCAGTCCCAAATATTAGTGTTTAATATTCAAAACACGTGACTGCGGCTGGAAGTTTATTAAATAGTCTTAATAAACACTAATTTACTCTGGAGACTCTTCTCATTGCAGATGCTAACTCCAGCAGGGCTACTTGCTCCTTCATTTTTGTCATCACGTCGAGCTGCTTTCACGCATCTTCTACGTGATCACTGTGATATAGAGCTGCTTCAGTCCATGTTCCCCATCTCATGAGGATTGGTTCTGGATGTAAACGAGTATCTTGCATAATATCCGCAAATAATTTCACTCTTGATGGCTCCTTTACATACATTTTCTTTTTCACAGACGAAATTAAGGCATTTAATTCTGGAAAATTCTGTCGAATTTCCTCTTCCATCTGGCATGAAGTGCCTTGGGATAGAATACCTACAAAGCTTTAGCAACGTTAATCATGTCTGCTGCCTCAGCTCTAACTCTCACCAAGAGTTGTTCCTCATTTTCTGTAGAAGGCTACAAGACACGCCATGCATCACGAACAAGCATGCCAATTGCTGAATGGTTTGTTTCTTCCAGTATTCTCGAGACATTGAGTTGAGGTATTCCTGGTTCAGACTGATCCACAAATAACAAACAGTGTGAGCTGCCGATATCGTCCCATATTTCTTGTGTTACAGGAAAAGAATTAATTTATTGAAACTTATTAAAGATCACTGGTGCAATTACGTCTTACTTTTGTGCGAAGATGTTTAAGAAATTTATAAAAAATGTTTATTGTTACACAACTGGGCGAAATAAAGCTCCATGGCACTAGAGGCTATATATAATTTTATGTTATCATATTAAAAAATATTGTTGTACAGTAAAATTAAACGTCTCACATAACTGACAAGCTTGTATAAAACTCTAGATGTTATGGAGTGGGGGGGGGGGGGGGGGGGAGGTGGTTGACAATACACACACACACACACACACACAAATTAATTAAATACATTTTTAAACTTACTTCTTTATAAACTTTGGCAAGGTAGTTTTTCTTTCATCAGGAATCTCTCATTTGGACTATTTTTCCAGGAACGTTCGAAATTCTACATTAAATAACTTATTTAAAGGAATTTTGGCAGAAACTAATGCTTTGCATATATCTTTAGAAAAGTTATCACTGCTATCCTTTCCAATTCTGCTCGCAGATAATGTTGCTGGTGAGGTTGTTTGGATCTTGGACACATTCTTAGTAATAGGATTTCTTTGAGCAGCTGCTTGTAAATGTTGTGTTAGCTGAAAATTTTTGTGGCGGGTTAACTACAACAATGGAATGTGATTTTTTAATCAAATAAAAACAGCAATCCCTTACACTTGACACAGTGCTACATTTTCATCTGTTTTTAGAGTTGGACTTCCATCAATCCACTGTCGAAGCAAATAAGCTTTAGTTTATGAGCAGCTGTTGAGCGACAGATTTTTTATACTATATTAGAAACCGCTCATTTTGGATGGGTATGACTCCTCATATTTTGGCTCCTTTTATGGGTGTAGAAACATAGTACGTAATAGTCCTTCTACACAAGCAGAGCAATAGAATAGAAATTTGTTTGAATCTTACTCTTCTTCTCAAAATATCATGATGGAATATTTCTATTTCAAGAATTATTGCTAAAAAGTAAAATATATGCAAAAATTAGTTAAATATGCATTAATCCATTAGATATGCATTTATATGCACCGTCATGCAAAATGCAAAAATCCGAATTCTACGTTTATGAGTTATTAGATCGATATGCCAATCATTAGTGGGGGCAAGGAAGGAGGCCATGAAAATGGAATGCTAAATATCATTTTCGCACTCGGGTGTCGACTGAACAACAGCGATTCACTGCCTAATTCTTTCTACTTGTGCAGCGACGCAGAAAACATGGTCACTAAAATGTTAAACTGAAATCACCCATCTCAGGACACCAAAGGTTTGACCATAGGTACAACTCTGAAGGACTGTAACTTGAATATAGATGGAATCTCTAAAAGCAAATCGTCAGCTTAGAATGAAGGCATCGTATCTTAGAAACACAAAGCGTGGTTTCCTCCCATAGTATGGTTGAATAGCAATATACAGAGCTCCTTTTTTTTTTACCTCACTAGAGCGCAGAATATAGGTTATTACCTCCCATTGGTTTACGAGCTGTTCGGATACGACGTTTTCAGCTAATAAAACAAGAAAAAAATTTTAATTTTGTTTTGAGATACAAGGTTTACATTGTATGCATACCATATACGTTATCTTACGACGCACATTTCATGCTATGTAAAGTTTATCCATTGTTAATATGAGTTTCTTCTGTGTATAAGTGGCATAAATGTGTCTTTGTCAACTTGTACACGATGTTATGACAAGTAGTTCGTCGCTATGTCTGGTTTTTTATAAAATTACTCTACGATTTTATTTCTATGGTCAGCGCCACATTCAGCTTGGCACTGGTTCTCTTCGAATAGACAACGGCATTGCCGAATACGCCTATATGCGATGAGACCACTATTATATTCAGTCTATGTGCTCACCTTCGTGAGCCTTTTACTAAAGTTTGATTTAAATGTATGATATTAGCTGAAAATTCTGAATATGTTCACTAACATGCATATTTATGTTAATATGTATATGTTTGCCTTCGTCAGTTCATTTGTACAATTTATCATTTAGCTTCTGTCTGATGTTGATATTTTGGAATGTGTAACGCTTAATAAAGAACCGTGCGATCAAGGCCTTTCTATATTTCAGAACTGTGACAGATACGACTGTTTTGGATAAAACTTTAAATGACGATATCTTTTTTCTCTGTGATCCGATTTTGATGAAATAAAGTTTACACGTTGCCCCAAGCTACGCTCATGTTAATTGTGAAAACCCCATGAAAGTTCGTCTAGTAGTTTTAGAGATTAGCGTGTTCAAACAAATAGACAGATAAGACAGTTTTAGATAAAATTTTCGATTACGATACCTTTTTTCCTTTCATCCGATTTTGATGAAATAAATCCTGTTCGTTGCTCCAAACTACTCTAATTTCACCTATAAAAACCCCACGAAATTCGTCATGTAGTTTTGGAGACTAGCGTGTTCAAACAGAGGAACAACAGACGTGAAGATTCGGATGAAATTTGATCTGACTTCGATGAAATAAAGCCTATACTTCCCCACAAGCTGCGTTCAAGTTACCTGTGTAAACTCCACGAAAATTCGTATCGTAGCTTTGGAGACTAGCGTGTTTAGACGGAGAAATAAACACAATGGGTTTAGATAAAACTTTGAATAACGATATCTTTTTTCTGTCATCTGAATTGGATGAAATAAAGCCTATACGTTTTCCCAAGGTACACCCATACTACCCGCGAAAACCTCATGAAAATTCCACTAGGAGATGTGTTCAAACAGACAAAGCGAGCAGCATGACGGTTTTACATTTTCATTATTAATATTCACAAACATTATTACTCTACAATGATACACCAGAGACCATGGGTTTCTTATATCAAACTACTCAGAAACATTCTTGAACAACAAGCGAACATTTGTCATCGGTCCAGAATGAGATTTTCACTCTGCAGCGGAGTGTGCGCTGATATGAAACTTCCTGGCAGATTAAAACTGTGTGCCCGACCGAGACTCGAACTCGGGACCTTTGCCTTTCGCGGGCAAGTGCTCTACCATCTGAGCTACCGAAGCACGACTCACGCACGGTACTCACAGCTTTACTTCTGCCAGTATCTCGTCTCCTACCTTCCAAACTTTTTCGCAGGAGAGCTTCTGTAAAGTTTGGAAGGTAGGAGACGAGATACTGGCAGAAGTAAAGCTGTGAGTACCGTGCGTGAGTCGTGCTTCGGTAGCTCAGATGGTAGAGCACTTGCCCGCGAAAGGCAAAGGTCCCGAGTTCGAGTCTCGGTCGGGCACACAGTTTTAATCTGCCAGGAAGTTTCATTTGTCATCGGTGTTGGATTTCACCTTGTATAAGGAGCCAAATGAGTGGGTATGCGGTATTATATACCTACTTCCTTAAAGTCGGTCTGCTGTTGGATCACTGAGTATATTCGAAGCTCATATTCAATTATTTCCCTGAAGAGAAACAAAATGTTGGCCATAAATAGTCAGAGATTTAGGAAGCATAGTTTGTACAAAACTCATCTCTCATTTTCACGCACGATATCAATGAAACACAAAAGAGCCAAGGTGATTTTATCAGAATGAAATTTTCACTCTGCAGCGGAGTGTGCGCTGATACGAAACTTCCTGGCAGATTAAAGCTTTGTGCCGGATCGTGACTAGAACTCGGACCTTTGCCTTTCACAGTCAAGTGCTCCACCAACTTTTTATCTCATTTTTTTCGTTACCGTTCGTTGCAGTTGTTCGATGCGGACGTCCCATGACACCTGTTCAAGTTCTTTGTGGATCTGTTCGCCAAGTTTTTTTTTTTTATTACAGAGGGCAGCTAACCCTCTCACCGAACACGCTGAGTTACCGTGCCAGCTCCATCTGAACTACCCAAGCACGATTCACGACCCGTCCTCACAGCTTTGGAAGGTAAGAGACGAGGTACTGGCGGAATTAAAGCTGTGAGGACAAGTGTGAGTCGTGCTTTGGTAGTTCAGCTGGTAATGCACGTGCCTGCGAAAGACAAAGGTCCCGAGTTCGAGTTTCGGTCCGGCACAGTTTTAATCTGCTATGAAGTTTCATGACGACTTTATGTTTCTAGATTGCCAGAAAATTTTTGACAGCGTATCATACTGCTTATTGTTCCTAGAATACCGAACTGATATTCAAATATCCGACCGCCTGGAAGACTTTTTTTTAATTGTTAGCAACTAGTACGTCCCCACGGACGGCGAATGTTCATCACAAACGAAGGTGACATCAGGAATGCCAAAGAGAATTGATCTGTTCTCCATGTACATAAACTATCTGTTGGATGGGATTAGAAGCGAACTGACGTTATCTTGGCTGATCGTAGGTTATAACAGATGGAGCACACTTTCCTGTGGAGCTAGGCGCTCATGTGGAGTTATGCTGAGGTCTTTTACTGTAATTTCATTGGGTAGCTAAGTACCATCACATATCATGGGAGAAACCGCTGCTGAAAATGCTCACTGACAACTTTTCGAGCAATATATCAACTGTTGCTTTCTGTTTTTCCAATTGCTGTTGGACTACATGAAAAATTCATCTGCTCCATTTTTAAAAGTAAAACATCAAAATCAACAAATCAAATGCCTTGCAGAAATTACTGTAAAAATGATCGATTCACATTCGTCCGTAGCTTTCCACAGCTCGTCAACAACTTTGACTATATTAGGAAGCTCGGAGGCTCTTTAGCAATAAGCCCAAAGCTAAGGTGCCTAACGTTCTTTAGCGACTGCAAGTCATCACATGGTTAGCCGATTATTAAACCGGTTGTGGACAAGATTTTCTTCAGTAGTTTTTGATTGGCGAGTTGTAAGAGGTGCAGAGGGATACAGCTCCTGATCACCGGTGTGTAAGTGAACTCTATGCTTCAAACCGTGTACCAGAAGTCTCCACTGTGTTTGGTTCGTTCGAAGCATCTGGCTGCACAGCTCGGTACATCCCTTTGGCTGGTAGGCTGAGTGTCAGCGCCGGTTTCTTCCTTCTGCCTGTGTCTCCCTCTGCAACTCATCCTCAACTGCACTGCCTGACCACTCATCACAAGCCGATTATGTAAGATCAGTCAATGAAATGTATGTGGTTTCGAGCATTTAGTTCGAAAAACAGGAACTCACAGACGCCCCAGCAGATTAAAATTACGTGCTGGACTGGGACTCGAATCCAGATGCCTACCTTTCATGCGCAAATTCTCTTACTGATTGACTTAAACCTCCACACGCTGCTGTGGATTCAAAGACTCAGTTTGTAAACAGTGCTCTAGACGAGGCTGTTCCAGCTACAGTGCCCGCTGGCAGGGGCGGCCAAGTGGTTCATGTGCAATATGGCCGCCTTGTGGCTAGCCAATATTAGCTGCGTCTGCCGTGAGCGAGCTGAGCCGACACCCCCGGGATAACAAGGCCGCCCAGCAGTGTTAGTGACGTCACACTAAGCGGCCCATAGCCGACGCAGCAGTCCACGGACACCTCTGTACAGACGCGCCTGATGCTAACGATCTTCTGTCCGTCATACAGAAAGGAGCGAACTACAATTCGAACCAAAGACCAAATTATATATATTCTTGTAAACAGCATAAAGGTTCATAACGAAATACCGATTACATATACGGGCAGGAATAGGTTCTAGAACTCCTCTGAAAAGTGTTTATCTTCAGTACCAGAATGAACATCAAATTGTCAGGTTTTCTAAATAGAAAAGCACTTTGTTAGTAACAGACAGCAATAATGAGACTTGCAGTTGGTGATTGCTACGTGGAAAAGGAAATAAGCTGTAGAGAGATTGAAAATGGTAAGTAAAGAAAGCCTCAGCCTTTTGCTCACATTCTTACATATAATGCACTTGGTTGTTTTTCATTTCCTTACCTCTCATAACATTTTTAATATTGTTTCAAGAAGTGTACCTTCAGTAGCAGAGTGAACTTCAAATTGTCGGGATTTTATTAAAGGAAAGAGCAGTTCCTTAGTATCACAGTGCAAGACAGAATCTTGTGTTCAGTGATGTCTATGTTAAAAGGAGAATATTTGATATCTATCTTTTGTTTCCATTCTTTATTACTGGGGATACTCTTGTAAAAATTCTTGAAAAGAGCTGTCACCATGAACATATGAGTAAATTCACAATAGTCATGTGTTTTATGAGATAAAGCGAACTCTTGTTACCTTATTGTAAACGAAAGTTGTGAGGGTTTTGCTATGTATGACAGTGTTTAAGACAATTTACCTTCAGTGTAATAGCTTGAAAATGTAAAGTCCTGCTGTCAGTTGGCATTTGTCACCACCTGTATGCGAGTTTTAAAGCTAAATAGTGTTCTGACAATTATAAAATAGTGGCAAAGTTCCTCAATCGATTAAACTTATTCCTGCCCGTATATGTAATCGGTATTTCGTTATGAACCTTTATGCTGTTTACAAGAATATATATAATTTGGTCTTTGGTTCGAATTATAGTTCGCTACTTTCTGTATGACGGACAGAAGATCGTTAGCATCAGGCGCGTCTGTACAGAGGTGTCCGTGGACTGCTGCGTCGGCTATGGGCCGCTTATTGTGACGTCACTAACACTGCTGGGCGGCCTTGTTATCCCGGGGGTGTCGGCTGAGCGGCGCTGCCCTGCCCGCAGACTGTGGCTAAACCATTTCTTCAAAATATCCTTTATTCCACTAGTAGTAGTCCCACACAGTAGCCAATAGAATTTCTGTGAAGTTTGGAACGGAGCAGAGAGGAGCTGCCAGTAAGGCTGTGAGGGTGGGCTGTGCCCAGATACCTCAGGCAGTGAGAGCATTTCCCGACATTCCACGTTGGAGTGACGGCCAAGGCACACAGTTTTAATCATCCAGGAAGTTTCGAAAACAGTGCACACACCGACGCATAGTGAAAATTCATTCTGAAACCAAGAATTCTGATTTTACTTGGTTATTTGAATCTCATACACTAGATATTTTCATTTTAAAATTACAATGAGCATATGAACCCACGCCACCCACACATTAAGCTCTACAATCGACGAGTTAAAGTATACAGAGCTGAAGTAAAACTGGTGAATCAGCTATGATAGTCCCTTTAAAATACATGGCACAACAGAATTAATCCTGTAATTGTCTCTCATTGCAACATACAGGGTTGAATTTTGGCTCAAAAGTGCGTATGACTCTCCTCTGTAACTGTGCAAAAGTGTGGCGCTCTGAAATGTCACACTCGGTCTTGACGGCGCTTCAAACAGCAAGGTGCCGATACATGCGATAAAGGCCACACTTCACAAGTTCACGTTAGGTGTAAGGTGGATTAATGATGTTATGATAGCCCCAAATTTCACCACAATTCTGTCCAGCGCCACCGTCGGCCTATCACACGCTGCGAAGGTCGTCATAACCCCTCTTACTCACAGTTCACCCTTTGTTTTGATGTCTCTGTGATGAAGGCCAGACTGGCGACGAACATCACTGACATCACTCGATTTTCCTGTGGGTGGCTGAGGAAAACACTTCAGACACATTGCCGCTCAGAACTGATATGAAAAGGCCTCGCGAGGTGCACAACGGGCGTCATTGGAACCACCCCTTTCTTTGGGCCGTTGATTCCAACATCTTTCGCAGTTGAAAACGACAATTCGCAGTGTGACGAGCAGCAGGATAACGTTCTTAACGATCTTTGACACTTCTGACATCCCTGAACGTTTCAACTATTCTCTGCAGACTCTGTGGGGCTGCATCCCAGGTGAACGTGATAGTACCTCTTTGAAGCGCAGCGTGACCACAATTTTTGCTCTCATGAACGTGTTGTAACCACTAGGGACAGTTCAAACGATTAGACGAAATTTGAACGTGAGCCAAAGCGGCAAAGGATGCTCATAAATTTTCGTCGCTCCTGCTTCACGCCCTCCTCTGG
The DNA here is from genome assembly GCF_023864275.1 of Schistocerca cancellata. Taxonomy (NCBI): domain Eukaryota; kingdom Metazoa; phylum Arthropoda; class Insecta; order Orthoptera; family Acrididae; genus Schistocerca; species Schistocerca cancellata. The sequence goes on from NC_064631.1 coordinate 54,086,703, forward strand.
AAGGGCACTAATGATACATCTGTCAGTAAAACGACAGAGGGTTCCTCTAAGCCCCCCCCCTTTAGACAATATCCTCATTGGAACCTTTATTGCGAATTTTAAAAATTTATTAAAATAAGACCCACAAGTTCCTAAAAATAACTTTTTAGGCACTTGTGGATTTTATTGTTGTTCTGAAGAAGGTGTAGTTATCTACGCCGAAACCTGGGTTAACACTTGACATTAGGTGCTTTTTTCGCAATTGAGGCGGGTTTTTAGTTTTTTAATATATTAACCAACGATTGCTGACACTCTGCGATGTTGAAGGTTTTTAAAAATGTACCTGTACTGAGGCATGAGACAACGTGTGAAGTAGACCTAGGTGCCTGCTGGAAGGCAGACCCTCGCCACTCCTCTGATCCCAGATCACTGCTAAGAGGCAACTACTGTTACGTCACAGGTTTTCTCAATACACGTATATTTTTAAAATTACGACAGTGGGTGTCGCTGACGGTATTGTAGAACTGGGGGTCGTAGAGGAATTCTTTGCCATTTTACTCATGCATGTGTCAATTTAGCTCCCACTCCTGGTCACGCCAGAGGACGACGCGAAACAAAGGGGATGAATATGCACAAGTACCCTTTGCTCCTTCGGATCATGTTCAAATTTCGTCGAATGGTTTCCAGTGGTCCCTAGTGGTTCCGAACTGAACACGAGAGCAAAACGTTGTGCTGCACTCCGAAGGTGTGTGATCATGTTCAGTGGGAATGTTGTCCCATAATGTCTTAGAGAATGGTTGAAACGTGCGAGGGAGTAAGCAGTGTCAGGGGTTGCCAAGACTGCCTATCGGATTGCGAACTGTCGTTTTTGACCGTGAAATATGTGGGAATCAGCACCCCAAAGAAGGGGGTGACATTGAAATCCTTCATGACACCATTTGAGGCCTTTCCGTGTCGATTCTAAGCGGCGGTGTGTGTCAAATGTTTTCCTCGGAAGCCAGTAAGAAATCCGCGTGATTTGAACGCTGTCTGTCACCATTCCGAATTACATCGCAGAGGAGTCAAAAGAAGGGATGGAATGTGGAGATCAGGGGAAGAGACTACCTTCCCGCCGAGTGATTCCTCCACGATGGCGTTGGGTAGAATTGTGATGAAATTTCGGCCAGTGGTCGTCATTAATCCATCTTACACCTCACATGAACTTCAGAACTGAGGCCTTTTTTCGCATGTTCGACACTTTGCTGTTGTAGCGGTGAGGCAAGTTGCCTGTGAACCTAACAGACTTTCACGATGTGTACGACAATTCGAAAAAGTGGATATGGTTTCCTTTTACCACGGAAGTCGCAAAACTGTTGGAGCTGCAATGTGGTTGTGTGCTAAAGGATATATTTTATTTTATTTATTCATTGCTGCCTATAGACCTATGTCTATGCGGGGCTCGAGAAAGCAATTTGACCGAAAGCGTAGGGCAGAAAGCCAGCATCAAAGGAAGGAATTGAGTCTAGGGAACTAGGTGCCGTGCTTGCATATTTACGGCGATAAATGTACCAGTATCAGCTCCAGAAATGTGGCTGTCATCAAGTCTGAAATTTTTGTGTTTCCCAAATGTGTAAAAAAAAAAAAAACTGCAGTCTACTCACTGGCGCTAGGTGCGACTGATATGCAATGCAGAACGTTGGTTTTAAGTAGCCTTTCATTGTATTCAGTAAGTACAATGGTCCGACCACCAGAGTAGGTACCAACGAGTTTGTGTGTCGTTAAATAGCAAAGTGGAATATGGTTTCACGTAGATTGAGCTAAGTAACACGCACTTGGCCTATGGCGCTCGTCTTGGCAATCTAAGAACGCCTCGTAGGATTTACCAGAAACGTTATCCACATCGCAGGCTGCCTGTCTTTTCAGTCAATTGACAGACGTATAGAAGACTCAGGATCTTTGCGGCATAATGAGCATGATACAAGCAGGACACGCACTGTTCGTACAGTTAGGTTTGGCGAACTTACTTTACGTAGCATAGATCAAGAGCGAATGACAAGCACCAGACGAATCGCTCATAAACTGGCGTGACAAACGTCACGACTGGAATGTCGTTTACGAGATAGGTCAACATCATTTCCGGCGACAAAAGATACAAGTTATCAGTCCGGACGACTTCCCTAGTCATCTGGAATTTACTGACTGGTTCCTGCAGCGAGTAGCGTGACAGCCGCATTTTCCTGAACGTACCTTGTGTACGGACGAGCCTTCCTTTAACGGAGAAGGCATTTTCATTTCACACAACAGCCACGTTTGGACACTACAGAATCCTCGTTCAAAGTACGCCCATAGTCACCAAGAGAGGCGGGAATTGTGAATTACTCGCTCATTGGCCCCTTAGTGCTACCTCCAAGACTGAGTGCTCACACGAAACTTGTGTTTTTGCAATAAGCATTGCCTGCACTCCACGAGGATATGCTGCTAAGAGTAGGACAGAACGTTTGCTCCCAACACGACATTTGGCACATGCTGTCACAGAGTGATGTACTTCGGGTAAGTGAGAGACTGTTTGTTTACTCTTAGGACAGCGTATCTTTGACATGTTGTATTGTATGTTCTGTGACTATGAAATAAAGTGTTGTTAGACTGGTAATCGCTGCTCTACTGTGATTCACGACACGTGCTGTCCGAGATCACCAAGACAGGAAAGTTGCTGAGAGATGGACCGGACGCGGTGTACCAACGCGGTGGCCAGCACGTTCACCATACTTGACACCGCTGGATTGTTTTTCTTTAGGGTGCCATGAAGGACAGCGTGTGTGCGACACCAGGTTATAATGAACAGGACTTGGTGGCAGCAGTATGTAACTGTGACTCCTAGTCAAATACTCAGATTCCTTCGTCTGATACTGTCTTTCTGTCTACACGTTTGGTCGAATTGTTTTTCCGCACCCACTAAAAGAGCACGCCTCTTAAGTTTGTTAAGAAATTGTTACATGTTTCAATTGATAACAAAGTTGTGTTACAATATAGAGATAATAAAATGATAAAAGCAACATTAATGAGAGTAATAATTATTAAGTAATTGTAAATACACAAATTATCTGAATTTTATAAGTGCAGACGAAAGGATGAAACAAGCAAATAATCCTAATAAACATAGGTCTGTAAACGAATGGTATCCTCGAGACAACCTATGCACGGGTGTAGTGGTACCAATATTACAATACTGTTAAGTGTAAGACTGTGATTACTTCGATACGCAGAGAGTGAGGCATAAATCAGAAAGCGATAAATTGCCCTCGCTTGATTTTATCATCATTCTGGATACCTAACTGCGGGCAAACAGCGTCTCGACAGCAAGTATATCATTCGTGACTTACCAGTTCCATGACCCCTCAGGTCCCCCCAACTGAAACCGATGAGATTTTCAAATGTGCGGATATTTAAAAAGCTTGATGTATTTCAGCCCTCTTGATAGCTCCGACGAAGTCTGGAAACGAAATGTGGATGGTTGTCATTGTATTTGGAACACTCTTGTGATTTTTGAACGAGTACAGGCATAGAGGACGAAGCTTGTCGTCACTTGAACGGTGGCCCTATGGAACACTTGTTGCAATGTGTTTGTCCTTAGGTGCATATCTGCAGTTTTAATCGTTTAACTGAATTTATCATTTAACTGAATTTAGATTTTCATCTCTGTTAGCAGGTTACGCTCCATTTAAACGGTGCTGAAATCGCCAGAAAGGAGACACGAATGATGGCATATTACAACGTCTAGTATGTGACGGTTACAGAGTGTCCAGCATTTAAAAATAGGGCAGATAATTATAGGTACTTACATGTGTTCCATGGTGCGCACCACGTCTTGTCCCGTAGGGTCTCGGGTCATCATCTCTGGATACCTGGTCCTCAACGAGAAGTAGGCGTCGAGCCCTTTCTTAACCCTCTCTGTGCTGCACTTGCACTGAATGTACATCCTTTCGATTTGAGCATCGTCTGTAAGTAATGTCAAGTATTATTATTACACAGAGTTGTCCAGTCATTGAAGAAAATGTAACTATATAGCTGCAACATCAACGCAGATCTGTGTTTAAATGACTAGTCTTCTCTTGGTTTGATTATAACACCAATATTTCACGGCATTCATAATTTTCAGTCGTTTACAGACAATGTTTTGCCTATGTTATGTTATGTTTACCGGGAACCTAGAAACGACGGAGAGGCTCCGTCCCCGCCGCAGCCGCAGTGGTCCACAACCCCACGACGACTACCGCAGTCAACTTCACCCCTCCGCCGCCCTACACCGAACCCAAGGTTATTGTGCGGTTCGGGCCCCGGTGGACCCCCAGCGAACGTCTCACACCAGACGAGTGTAACTCCTATGTTTGTGTGGTAGAGTAATGGTGGTGTAGGCGTGCGTGGATAACTTGTTTGCGCAGCAGTCGCCGACATAGTGTAGCTGAGGCGGAATAAGGGGAACCAGCCTGCATTTGCCGAGGCAGATGGAAAACCGCCTAAAAACCATCCACAGACTGGCCGGCTCACCGGACCTCGACACAAATCCGCCGGGCGGATTCGTGCCGGGGACCGGCGCTCCTTCCCGCCCGGCCGGCCGGGGTGGCCGAGCGGTTCTAGGCGCTACAGTCTGGAACTGCGCGACCGCTACGGTCGCAGGTTCGAATCCTGCCTCGGGCATGGATGTGTGTGATGTCCTTAAGTTAGTTCGGTTTACGTAGTTCTAAGTTCTAGGGGACTGATGACCTCAGAAGTTAAGTCCCATAGTGCTCAGAGCCATTTGAACCAACTGAACCTTCCCGCCCGGAAAGCCGTGTGTTAGACCGCACTTCCAACCGGGCGGGCCATGTTTTACCTATATTCGTGTATATTTTGTTGCTATATTGCTTTATTTCCGGTTTCGTACTCGATGTTGTAAGGTGGCTTAATTGTGCTTGTAGCGCCACCGTACACACCTTATTCATATTTTTATGCTCCAATAGTACTCCGCAGATCTATTAAAATAATGAATGGGTAACAAATTTCTTTTCATAATTAGTACTTGCAAAATACATGTGTAATTCCACATGTTGCCTAGGATCAAGCTAGGAATTGAATTAGCTATTCACTAAGGTTGTGAGAATCGGTATTTTTCTGTTTATTCGCCACAGCAGTGTCCAAGGTGGACAAGCGTAATAAACAACAAATTGATTGATTGATGTCGTGTGACGAGGGCCTCCCGTCGGGTAGACCGCTCGCCGGGTTCAAGTCTTTCGATTTGACGCCGCTTCTGCGGCTTGCGCTTCGATGGGGACGAAATGATGATGATTAGGACAACACAACACCCAGTCCCTGAGCGGAGAAAATCTCCGACCCAGTCGGGAATCGAATCCGGGCTCCTTGGATGGACATTCTGTCGCGCTGACCACTCAGCTACCGGGGGCGGACAACAACAAATTGATTTATTTCTTTAAATTTTCGTTCGTGGGTACCAGGTGTAAAAGTATGAAACCGGAATTTGGTTGCAATAATTACACTCTGTTGTTTGAAAATAATAAACAATATATTATTCAAAATAATCTCCATTGCTATTTATACATTTTTCCCGCCTCTCCGGCAGGTTATGAATGTCACGCCAGTTCTTGTTTTGAAGCGAACCAGTCAGCGAGACATTTTCGTACATTTTAACACGAACCGAAGCGTTGTTCAGCGAGGGCGTGTCCCAGTGACGCAAACAGATGATAGCCTGACGGAGCCAAGTCTGGACAACAAGCTGCATGCCCTGTCATTTGCCAACTGAACGCCTCGATCGTTTCACTGACCCGTTTTACTGTGTGTGGTGGGGAGTTATATGGAGCCACATGACTTTGTGTTGCCTTTTTCTATATTCCGGCAGTTTTTCACGTAATCTTCGATTTAAATCGATCATATGCTGTTGGTAGCGATCATGGTTAATGGTTTCAACAGGTTTAAGCAGCTCATAATAAGTAACACCCTTCTGATCCTATCAAACACAGAGCATTGTCTTCTTTCCAAAGCGATTTGGTTTTGCAGTGGATGCCGATGGTTTGCTGGATTCACTCATGATTTAAGACTCTTAGGACTCTCAAAATACATACATTTTTCGTCATCTGTCACTATTCAATGATCAACGACATTCTTTTGTATCTGGCGAGAGTTTTTCACAGGTGGTCTTTCGATTTCTTTGCTGTTGAAACTTCTTAATAAATGTTTTTACTTACTTAAACTGAAATAACTGAGACAGTGAAACTTCTATGTTTTTACTTAAATTGCTTAATGCAACTGAATCTTCCATAACTGCAGAATGAAATTGCTTAATGCAACTGAACTGTCTAAAATTACTGAGTGAAACTGAAGTATTGTCTCATTGCTTGTCTTTATGGTTTCATTTCTCATCTACAGAATTTGCCCTGAGAAGCAGCTCAAACTTGTCCTATTCATTAATTAAGCACAATATTAAAGGATAACGCGATCTGACTGCTTTAAAATTAAGTCAAAAGAATGGCCCTGAATTAGAAGAAATCCTAACAATAACCCATACATTTCATAAGTCAGTTACCCCATAGAAAATCTTCATTACACGGACTACAGAAATGCAGCAAGCACCAATATAGCCAGCTGAATAAAAAGATTCTAAGTACTGTAGGCTCTAACTACTAATAGGCATGTGGCTAGCAAAGGAAATATTTTGTTGCAGAGCAAACAATGTATTTAGCAGATTTTACCTTAATCATGTGACAACCAGTTCAAAAATTATATAATTGTCCGTGACATCCAGTTCCAAAAATTACATAATCGTCAGCAAAATTAAATCTCCATGACGAACACGTCGAGGACGTCCGCTCACGCTAACACTTCAGATCTCTAACCTCCATCGCTGCTAACTGTTAACTTCCAACTTCCATCACTGCTGGCTATTCGCTCCTAACTGCGAGTCCGACCAGCCACACAGAGTCTCTTACAGAGGCCGTACAGCGCTGTCAGAGTTATTAATGCAGCCTATCGCGCTGCCAACATACAAACATATAAACAGGCTACTTACACTGTCTTTCATTCAGATCATGCGGAACCTATTTTCCCACTTTCTGCACCTTTCCCAAAGCTTTCAACCGAAGAGAAACGCCTTTCTGCGTCGCATTTATTTGTTCCTCGACTTCCTGTTCAGTTTGAGTGTCATTTTCATCCTACTGTCTTCGAACTTTTTCGGTGGTTTCCCCCGCCCGTCATTTCTCACGCCAAAATCATCTTTTGAATTTTTTGAACCACTCGAAACACTGTGTTTTCCCAAGAGCATGTTCACCGAAAGGATCGACAAGAATTCTGTGCGATTCTGGAGCAGTTTTCTTCAAATGATAACAGAAAATGATGTCCGCAAATGGTAGTTCGTAGGCACAAAACTCGACATGCTACCGGGTCTGAGACAGATACCGATGTATGGAATTTGGGTTACTGTGTGTCGTCAGCTGTTACAGGAAGCAGATGGCGCTGCAGACATGGTCTCACTGGTCCTACACTGACGGCTAGCACCACCTTTAGGGAAATTCGATGGCTGGTAGCTCGTGAAGTTTTCTTACTCTGCAGCAGGACCTGGGCTGGTTGACACCAGGCCATTGCACTCTCTGTTCGCCTCGTGGAAGTGTGAACTTGAGCTGAAAAACTAACGCCATGACAGCGTTGCTGACACTGTCAGTCAATGACCTGTACCCGGTGAAGCCAATCACAGGAACGGAATCGGTCACGTGGGGCCCGCGGGCGAGCTTCCCTTCTCAGCCACCTCTCGGACTGCTCAAATCTGCCTTCCGCTCCTCTCCAGCCATGAGGCCCCCACCTTGTACGAAAGATTTGAGACTTCATTTCTGTATCCGTTAGCGATAGGCAACAGAACATGCCATGTTTCAGTTTCAGTAGTAAACATTTCACACCCTGCAGCAATCTCCTAAACGTCGGATGCCCACCCGCTCTTGACGTTCATACTGCCGTTCAAACCTTTATGCAAACTATATATGACGGTAGTATCTGTTCCCGAAAGAACAGTTACCGTGGATGACCTTGCAGCTTTGCTAGAAATGAAATAATAATTAAATGGACACCCTAGCTGCAAACAGGCGTTGATGTACTTCATTGGGGACATGTTGGAAATGTGTGCCCCGACCGTGACTCGAACCCGGGATCTCCTGCTTACATGGCAGACGCTCTACCCATCTGAGCCACCGCGGGCACTATTAGGCACACTACGAATGTAGTGGTGTGGACATGTTGGGAATGTGGATCTCAGGTGGAGCGTGCAAGGGATAAGTCCCTGCAGACGCACTATCCTCTGTGCCCGCGGTGGCTCAGGTTCGTCAAGGTTGCCCCCTTTCGATATTTTTGTATGCAATGGCTTTGGAACCCTGTCTATATGGTCTCCGAAGACGGTTGGAGGGAGTGCCGTTGCCACAACTGACCTTTCATTGCCGCGCTTAGGCTGACGATGTGATGCTGGTGGGACGCACAGGCGAAGAAGTACGTACGGCGTTGGCATGGATACAGCGATACGGGATGGCGGCAGGAAGCGTGCTTAATCTACAGAAATCACGCTGCATGAATGTCGGTCGAGGATTACAACCGGGGAAGGAAGGCCCGCTCATGTTAGTTAAGGCCATAAAATGCCTAGGTATTACGTTCCACACGGATGTGCAGCGGACAGCAGCGGATAACTACCGACGCATATTGAAGCTGATGCGGAAAATGGTGCTGTTACAGAAATTAAGAGCGTTGGATATGATTCAGAGGGTGACTTATGTTAACGTATACCTCGCACCGAGACTCACTCACGTAGCGCATGTCCTGCCTTTAACGCGCACAATGGCATCACGGATACAAGCACCTTTCGGAACCTACGTGAGTGTGGGACACCTATTTAAGATCCAATACACAACGCTTACGCTACCACCTGGAGAGGGTGGACTTGGTCTAGTGAACGTATATGAAAAGGCACGGGCGTTATTCGTCAGTACGATTTTCCGACAGTGGTGCGGTCAATTTCGCAATATCTCGGGTGCGTTGGCCGATGTACTAGCGCCGACTTCAATGCTGCCCCCAGTCAATGTGGGCCATATTTCACCGAAGCTGTCACATTTCAAGTCTCTTTTTTTGGAGCTTAGCTATGTCAGAGATTCCTTCCCAACAACACGACTACCGACGACGCGAGATGTATACCTACTCTTACTGCGCCGGTGTCCCAGGAATACCCTGGAAAAGAAGTACCCAGACAAGAACTGGCGACAGATATGGCGCGTTACACGGAACGTTTACCTCTCAACGTCGGTACGCTCAACATGGTATGTGGTGGTAAATAGGAAGTTCGCAACGAATCAACGGCGGCACGCGATTCATTTGGCAGACACTCCACTATGTTTAGGCTGCGCAACAGTGGACACTGATGAACATCGTTTAGCATGTAGTGGGACGGCTCCAGTGTGGCACTTGGCACAACAGACATTGGCGTTCCTGTTACGCTCCGCCCCTCACAAAATTTCATCAGACACAGTTTTGTTCCCCCAAGAATCTTATTTTCCGGTCCAAAAAACCAATGCAGTGACATGGGTACGGGGAATGGTGGTGGACTACGTGTATAACGAATCGGAAAAGGACAAAATTGATTTTTGGCATTATCTCCTGGATGGACACACGAAGTTGCAACAGCATAAGAGATATGGGCAAGACTTCGCTAATTACTTGCGACTTACATTTACCGACCCGCCGGCCAGATGGGGTGTGACGGGTGAGAGAAGAGATAGACGAAGAAGCCGAGACAGACATCGATCACACTTACGGACCCTTGGTTAATTTCGAGAAGACGACCCAGTCTTACACCAACGTCTGGAGAACGAGTCGATAGATGGCTCTCTTGCTCTATCGAACGTCGGGTCGTGAGCAGGTGTCGCCCCCGACACGAATTTCATTTAATTGCTACAGGAGCATGTTTCTTTTACATTTGTACTATCCGCAATGCCTTCATGTCTTTCATTTGGACTTTTTCAGTTTTATTCATTTCCTTAATTACTTAATTTCCTAATTAGGCACTATTTGTCAACATATGGACATTGTAGACACTATTTATGCGGTAGTACAACAAAATGTATGTCAGCAAAGGTGGTAAGCCTGACATTGGAAATTAAAAAAAAAAGATGGATAGAGCGTTTGCCATGTAAGCAGGAGATCCCGGGTTCGAGTCCCAGTCGGGGCACACATTTTCAACATGTCCCCAATGAAGTACGTCAACGCCTGTTTGCAGCTAGGGTGTCCATTTATTATCATTTCACTTTATGCAAACAGCCTAGCAGACAGAGATGGCAGAGGGTCACAAGCATTCGACCTTCGACGCAACCATAAACGTGTAGTGTTAAGTGGTCTTCACGGCCGAAGCAGCCTCAGTTTCGCAATTCCCCCCACTCAGAGCTGGCCATATTAACACGGCGGAAGACAACGCGCCGGGCGGCTAGAAGGCGCTCGTGCAAAGGAACGATACCTACGCGGAGGAACGTCTCCTTTACTTAAAGAAATAGCGGTTGGATGTTTTTCGTGGGAACAGCAAGACACAGCGTCTCGACAGCTGCTCTACAACTTGATTAGAAATACGGTTAGCTACTGCCCGTGTTCCCACCTACAAAATAAACAAAAAGTCTCACTATCCGCCGGCCGCGGTGGTCTAGCGGTTCTGGCGCTGCAGTCTGGAACCGCGTGACCTCTACGGTCGCAGGTTCGAATCCTGCCTCGGGCATGGGTGTGTGTGATGTCCTTAGGTTAGTTAGGTTTAATTAGTCCTAAGTTCTAGGGGACTTATGACCTAAGATGTTGAGTCCCATAGTGCTCAGAGCCATTTGAACCATCTCACTATCCGTCGATATTTTGAAATTCCATTGGAGCGGTGGTCGCAATCTCGGGGAAACGTGGCTAGAGACTGGACGACGCTCGGAATCATTTCCGTCTTTGGTGGAGGACATCGAATATTTCCAAAACTTTATAGAGAAGTTAGAATTTCTGTTTGGACGGACTCAGCCTTCTGCCTCCATGAACGGTGGTCTTGCAGCAACTCGCTGTCCGCACATGCAACGATGGGTCCAGGACGCTATTAACTGACGCTCACAGCCGTCGCGCACTTAGCCGAGTACTGGAAGCTCATTTGGTGAGATTCGACCAGCAATGCTTTTCCGTGGAATAGTTCAGGGGACGCGGTATTTGTTAACTTTGCGGAGTTAGTCGTTTCGGTGATTGATGACCGCACTTAGTCGTTTGTTTTGCAGGACGCACCTCGGAGCTGTTAATTGTGTTTCTTCTTCCGAGTTCACTTTTCAATAGTACTTTCTGATGTGCCCTTCGCTTGACCATTGGCAGTAATCATTACGCCATCTGAAACTGGTATCAATATCGAACTTAGACGTAATTGTGTCTTTAACTTTGCTTTCATTGTTATGTTGTTGAAATTTTTCTCACTTGAATGTGCGTTAACGGAAATAAATAGCATCTATTATAAGCGTGTATCAGTTAGTAATTAGCTGCCTCCATGATCTAAAATGTGGTGTCTTGTGGAGGATGACTAGTGTATTCGATGTGTGACTGTTAACTTTTATGCCCCTGCTAAATTCACACTTAATAAGATGTAATCCGATGCACAACCTGTTTCTTTCCATATGAAAGTAAATTTGCTGTATAACGAGCTTCACTTCATATTCCGATCACGGGGACTTCGCATTTGGATCCCAGATGTATGCACCACAACCACTCCACCTCTCACACTACGGCTACCGCTGCCATGATTTTACGAATTTCCACGATCTTTTGATTGTTCATAGTCGAAATTTGTCTTCAAAAGTTTCAGAAGTCCATGATCTAAATTTTGCTTTGGATAACGCGGAAACAAGCACTAAACAGTAATCTTAGAAACGGTCATATAAACTTAGAATAAGCTCCTGCGCATGTACAAATTTGCGTTCCTCTCCAATCTAGAAGAACAGGAAGACGAAGTCGTTTGTATAATCCGACATTGTTCACTTCAGCGTTGAAAATTTTTGGGGAATGTGTAGTTAAATGTTTGAATTTTTTTTCGTATGTTATTGTGTTGGGACTGAGGAACAGTTTTGTCAGGTTTTAGAGTTTTCTACTGTGTTTTAGTGATGTCGATTGTAACTCGTGCGCGTGAATTAGATGCGATGAATTGGTTCATCACGATCGTGAAACCGATCACGAGGACAGTCTTAATGTTTCGTTTGATGCTCAGTGCAGTATAGATCAATCGCGTGACATAATGCAGGGAGGTGAGAACCACAGGTGACGGAATTCTCCGAAGCTGCTGGAAATGTAACAAGAACTCAAAACTTTGCAACGGATGCACCGATTTCTTCCTCTGCCGCACCGTTCGCTTTGAGGGAATTTCTGATACGAATGCCACTGTACGTGAAAAAGCGCTAACAAGAAACCGCAGGGGAAGTTTTGAAAAAATACGAAAATGACTTGACACTAGCCAAATTGGCCGAAGATCGGTACAAGACAACGGAAGATTTCTTCAGAAAGACAGAAGAAAACCATTAGCATCTCGTAGAAAAGACAGATGTGCAGGTTCACAAAACAGACCAACGTCTTAAGACGCTAAGTAACAGATTCACGAAGGTGAAACAGCAGCTTAACAAGAAAGGGTGCGAAGATCGCATGACGATGCTGGGAGCGAAAATAGAATGCTAAGTAAGGAACGTCCAAGAAAAGACGAAAAAATTGTAGAAGAGCGCATCAGAGGAACTGCAGGGATGATAGTGAGCACTACTGATGCCACATGAGAAGATGTAGACGCTTTAAAAGAATGGAAAGAAGTAACTTCAGAAAAATTAGCTGCGCATGAAGAAACGGATTCGGACAGGACCCTGATGGTAAATTTGAGAGATCAGGAAGAGATTGTATGTCTCTTAAAATTTAAGGAGATTCAGGCAGACGCAACCGCGAAAAAATTTGTCGAGTTTCTGAAAGATAGCCAGCGCAACAAAAGTGCGGACAGCGGCGCAGAAAACCGTGATGCACGGTGTGACGAAAAAAGCAGGAGAATGAAGAGATGCAAGAGTTGACCGAGAGACTCCGCCGTATTCGTGAAATGACAGGTCCGCCGCCAGAGTATTAACAGTCATCAGCAGCATCGAATATCCGAAGTACCAATGCAGAAGGGGACGAAATCAGGAAACACTTTGTACCAGTCCAAAAGTACGCGTTTTCTCCTGATGAATCGTATCGGTTACACCCCCAGCCTTTGGACTGACCAATTCAAGACTGTTTTACCAAGATCGTGGCCAGAGAAGTATAAACTTCATTTGAATGCTCGCATCTCTGAGAAGAAGCGACAGATACAGTACGTTTGCTGGCAGCGCAATGCAAGACGTTCAGCTAATTCAAACGAGCATTTTTGCAAGACTTTTGGGGACAGGAAGAAAAAGTGAGAGTTAAGCATGGCACCCTCCCGATGGAGCAGTGCGGGAACTCGTCTTTTAGCAATCTGCTGATACAGTACTGAAGATGGACGGTGCGGATAAGCCAGTTTCTAAGTCTTGCAAAAGCAAAATGAACGTTGTTAGCGTGTATCTGCAATTGTTGAGTGAGCTAACCACTATAGAGAGGTCAGAGAGAGCCTGAACACTTGTAGTAAATGGGTCATGAAGAGCCAAGCTGTGATTCCAGAAATTCTGGCTGGCGAGACGGAAAGTCGCCGCATGAGAATAGGAATCAATGGAACCGAGATAATTTGCGTGATTCCTGGTATCAGCCACGTCGATCTGATGCCAGACAAAGTCAGGCAATCACGTTAATAGAAATGATCGCAGCAATGACAGGCGACAAGACGAGGTCGAAATACGCGGACCAGATCCTCGACGGAACCTGGTTAAAGATGTAACAAGGAGAACAAATGAGAGACAAGACTGACTAGCGGGTGAGATTTCAATCTCGCAACTCGACGAGATAAAATTGTGTGTATGTGTGTCGTGGTGGTCTTCAGTCCAGAGACTGGTTTGATGCAGCTCTCCATGCTATTCTATCCTGTGCAAGCTTCATCTCCCAGTACCTACTGCAGCCTACACCCTTCTGAATCTGCTTAGTGTATTCATCGCTTGGTCTACACGCTGCCCTACAATACTAACATGGTGATCCCTTTATGCCTCAAAACATTTCCTACCAACCGATCCCTTCTTATAGTCAAGTTGTGCCACAAATTGCTCTTCTCCCCAAGCCTGTTCAGCACCTCCTTATTAGTTACGTGATCTACCCATCTTATCTTCAGCATTAATCTGTAGCACCACATTTCGAAAACTTCCATTATCCGCTTGACTAAACTATTTATCGTCCATGTTTCACATCCAAACCTGGCTACACTCCATACCAATACTTCTAGAAAAGACGTCCTGAAGCTTAATCTATACTCGATGTTAACAAATTTTTCTTCTTCAGAGACGTTTTTCTTGCCATTGCCAGTCCACATTTTATATCAAATGGCTTCAAATGTCTCTGAGCACTATGGGACTTAACACCTGAGGTCATCAGTCTCCTAGAACTTAGAACTACTTAAACCGAACTAACCTAAGGACATCACACACATCCATTCGCGAGGCAGGATTCGAACCTGCGACCGTAGCGGTCACGCGGTTCCCGACTGAAGCGCCTAGAACCGGCCGGCCATTTTATATCCTCCCTACTTCGACCTTCATCAGTTATTTTGCTCCCTAACTAGCATAACCCATTATTACTTTAAGTGTCTCATTTCCTAATCTAACTCCCTCAGCATCACATGATTTAATTAGGCTACATTCTATTATCCTCGTTTTGTTTTTGTTAATGTTCATCTTATAGCGTCCTTTCAAGACAATGTCCATTCAGTTCAGCTGCTCTTCCAGGTCCTTTGCAGTCTCTGACAGAATTACAATGTCATCGGTAAACCTCAAAGTTTTTATTTCTTCTCCTTGGATTTTAATTCCTACTCCAAATTTTTCTTTTGTTTCCTTTACTGCTCAATCAATGTATAGCTTGAAAAACATCGGGGATGGGCTGCAACACTGTCTCACTCCATTTCCAACTACTGTTTCCCTTTCGTGCCCCTCCCTTCTTATGACTGCCATCTGGTTTTTGTACAAATTGTTTATAGCCTTTCGCTCCCTCTATTTGACCCCTATCACTTTCAGAATTTGAAAGAGAGTATTCCAGTCAACATTGTCAAAGGCTTTCTCTAAGTCTAAAAACGCTAAACACGTTGGTTTGCCATTCCTTAATCTATCTTCTAAGATAAGACGTAGGGTCAGTATTGCCTCACGTGTTCCAACATTTCTAAGGAATCCAAACTGATCTTCAGCAAGGTCGGCTCCTACAGTTTTCCCATTCGTCTGTAAAGAATTCGTGTCAGTATTTTGCAACCGTGGCTTATTAAACCAATATTTCGGTAATTTTCGCACCTGTCAATACCTGCTTTTTTGGGATTGGAATTATTGTATTCTTCTTGAAGTCTGAGGATATTTCGTCATCTCAGACATCTTGCTCACCAGATGGTAGTGTTTTGTCAGGGCTGGCTCTCCCAAGGCTATCAGTAGTTCTAATAGAATGTTGTCTACTCCCGGGGCCTTGTTTCCACTTCGGTCTTTCAGTGCTGTGTCAAATTCTTCAAGCAGTATCATATCTCCCATTTCAACTTCACCTACGTCCTCTTCCATTTCCATAATAGTGCCCTCGAGTAAATCGCCCTTGTACAACCTTTCCACCTTTCTGCTTTCGCTTCTTTGCTTAGGACTGGTTTACCAACTGAGCTCTTGATATTCATACAAGTGTTTCTCCTTTCTCCAAAGGTCTCTTTAATTTTCTTGTAGTCATTATCTTACCTCTAGTGATATATGCATCTACATCTTTACATTCAGTTACCAGTACCATTAATGTTGAACTGTGACGATTTGAAAAAGACGTTGGCGGAGGGAGTCAGCCAGTTCGACAACCGAACAGAGGACCTTACATATCCAGTCAATGAAATTATTTTAGGGAAGGGGGATGCACACTGTATTCGTGACTTTGGAGCTAAGTCTCACTCCTAGATTAGGGAACATACAAACAATGCGATAGTAAAAGGCAATTGCCGAACTTGAGTTTCCGTGTCGCAATGAATGGGAAATGCGCGGAAGTTAAGGAGCAAGTTATAACGGACTTCGTGTGTCAGTCGCACTCCCTCAGCGCAAATTTTCTTATTTTGCTTAATCTGGCTGTTGAGGCGATATTCGGAACAGATTTCCTGAAATTTTATAATGTGGTTCTGTATCCAGAACAGCGCTTCGTTCTGGTATGTGCCAGAGAGCGGTAACGTACATTATTTCTCAACGACAATCCGGGTACCGAACACCCTGAGATGGTAGTTATAGTGATCGTCACTGACGCAGGCTAGGTACTGCTCGATTAAGGTGCGCGCATTGCTGAGATAGAAGACGCTGCGTCAATCGACAAACAAAAAGGATGCCAACAGAACCTGTCCGTTAATGCCCTACAAACCGGCATAACGGCAGAAAAGAGTGACGTTGTCGCTAGGTTGAACATGGAGAGTCAGATGAAGGTGACGAATACGAAGACGTCTGGACACCCTTGCGACGCCTGCAAGACGTATGATGTGTTTTAGCACGCAAAAGAGTGGAGTAGTGCATTTTTATCATTGCCAGTGGAAGAGGAAGATGACTTCAGCAGCGATGAACACGTGTCAACAGAGACTCAAGGGTAAATTCCAAGTTTGATAAGTGTGTTGTCGTGCGCAAGTTGACCCGCTTCAAAGCGACGATGAAGACGAGCTATGGGACACGTTGTTTGAGACTAACAAATAGTTTGTGTGCTCCTTGTTACCAAAGGATACGTTACATTAGTTCCGTAATTATTCATATAAGAAAATCGATAGTGTTATCTCATATGAGTTCAGGAGAGGAATGTGCTATTTAATGAAGAGATTTGTGGAGTAGCCACATAACAAGGTAAGCTGGAAAATTTTTGTACTGTCATGCATTTGAACAATGTAACCAAGGTGATGAGTACATAGACTACAGTGAGAACTATAAAACACTTCTTCCTATGAGACATAGTGAGACACAATGGTAAACCAAAACATTATGACCATCTGCATAATGGCTTGTTTGTCCGTCCTTGGAACGAAATACATCACTGACTCTGCCTATCAGGGACCCGACAGATTGTTGGCAGGTATGTGGAGGTATGTGGCATTAGATGTCTATGCACAGGTCATGTAATTCGCGTAAGTATCGAGCCACTGATTTGCGTACGTGGTGATGGCACCCGATAACGACCCAGATGGGTTTCATTGGGTTCGCATCAGGAGAACTTGGACGCCGAGACATCAACATGAATCCACTATAATGCTCCGCAAACCATTGTAGCACGGTTCTGGCTCCGGGACATGGACAATTTCACTGCTAGAAGATGACATCGCCACTAGGGAAGACATCAGGCATGAAGGGATGCAAGTGGTCCTCAGCTGTCAGCGTGTCTTCCATTACTACGACAGGCCCCACACAAGCGCAGGAGAATGTCTCCCGTAGCATAATACTGCTCCTACCAGCCTGCATCTGTGGCGCGCTGCACGTTTACATGTACGTTTGTTCACCTCGACGACGACGTATGTGGAAACGACCATCTAACCTGGTGTAGCGAAAATACACTCCTGGAAATGGAAAAAAGAACACATTGACACCGGTGTGTCAGACCCACCATACTTGCTCCGGACACTGCGAGAGGGCTGTACAAGCAATGATCACACGCACGGCACAGCGGACACACCAGGAACCGCGGTGTTGGCCGTCGAATGGCGCTAGCTGCGCAGCATTTGTGCACCGCCGCCGTCAGTGTCAGCCAGTTTGCCGTGGCATACGGAGCTCCATCGCAGTCTTTAGCACTGGTAGCATGCCGCGACAGCGTGGACGTGAACCGTATGTGCAGTTGACGGACTTTGAGCGAGGGCGTATAGTGGGCATGCGGGAGGCCGGGTGGACGTACCACCGAATTGCTCAACACGTGGGGCGTGAGGTCTCCACAGTACATCGATGTTGTCGCCAGTGGTCGGCGGAAGGTGCACGTGCCCGTCGACCTGCGACCGGACCGCAGCGGCGCACGGATGCACGCCAAGACCGTAGGATCCTACGCAGTGCCGTAGGGGACCGCACCGCCACTTCCCAGCAAATTAGGGACACTGTTGCTCCTGGGGTATCGGCGAGGACCATTCGCAACCGTCTCCATGAAGCTGGGCTACGGTCCCGCACACCGTTAGGCCGTCTTCCGCTCACGCCCCAACATCGTGCAGCCCGCCTCCAGTGGTGTCGCGACAGGCGTGAATGGAGGGACGAATGGAGACGTGTCGTCTTCAGCGATGAGAGTCGCTTCTGCCTTGGTGCCAATGATGGTCGTATGCGTGTTTGGCGCCGTGCAGGTGAGCGGCACAATCAGGACTGCATACGACCGAGGCACACAGGGCCAACACCCGGCATCATGGTGTGGGGAGCGATCTCCTACACTGGCCGTACACCACTGGTGATCGTCGAGGGGACACTGAATAGTGCACGGTACATCCAAACCGTCATCGAACCCATCGTTCTACCATTCCTAGACCGGCAAGGGAACTTGCTGTTCCAACAGGACAATGCACGTCCGCATGTATCCCGTGCCACCCAACGTGCTCTAGAAGGTGTAAGTCAACTACCCTCGCCAGCAAGATCTCCGGATCTGTCCCCCATTGAGCATGTTTGGGACTGGATGAAGCGTCGTCTCACGCGGTCTGCACGTCCAGCACGAACGCTGGTCCAACTGAGGCGCCAGGTGGAAATGGCATGGCAAGCCGTTCCACAGGACTACATCCAGCATCTCTACGATCGTCTCCATGGGAGAATAGCAGCCTGCATTGCTGCGAAAGGTGGATATACACTGTACTAGTGCCGACATTGTGCATGCTGTGTTGCCTGTGTCTATGTGCCTGTGGTTCTGTCAGTGTGATCATGTGCTGTATCTGACCCCAGGAATGTGTCAATAAAGTTTCCCCTTCCTGGGACAATGAATTCACGGTGTTCTTATTTCAATTTCCAGGAGTGTATGATTCACCCGAAGAGCTGACACGTTTCCATTGGTCGACAGTCGAATCCCGACAGTCCTGTGCCCACTGAAATCGTAATTAACGATGTCATTGGGTCAACAGGTGAACACGTAAGGGTGGTCTGCCGCAGAGCTCCGTGTTCTACGATGTACAATGAACGACGTGCTCCGAAACACTTGTGCGTCCACCAGCACTGTGCTCTTTCGGCAGAGATGCCACAGATCACCATCTATCCTACTTCACAGGGCAGACAAGCCACCGAACACCACGTTCCGAGAAAAGTCGTTGACGTCCAACCAATTAGCGTCTAGTGGTAGTTTCACTGTTCTTCTACCTCTATCTGTACATGCTCACGACAGAAGAAAGTGAACATTCGACCAGATTCGCCGTTTTCGAGATACTCACTAACAAGCTCTGTATATTAATAATCTGTCCTTTGTCAAAGTCACTTATCTCAATGGATTTTCGCCGGCCGGAGTGGCCGAGCGGTTCTAAGCGCTACAGTCTGGAACCGCGAGACCACTACGGTCGCAGGTTCGAATCCTGCCTGGGGCGTGGGTGTGTGTGATGTCCTTAGGTTAGTTAGGTTTAAGTAGTTCTAAGTTCTAGGGGACTGATGACCTCAGCAGTTAAGTCCCATAGTGCTCAGAGCCATTTTTATCAATGGATTTTCCAATGTGCAGCTCATATCTTTGATAGGTTGGTCCCCCATTGTGTCTGCTGCGCCTACATACTTTTGTTACCGAGTCACATGCCGACATCGCGACCGCGCAACATCCAACGTGACGGTGGGCAGTGGTCATAATGTTTTGGTTTTCCAGTGTATGTGTAAAAGTTTCGGGTAGATGAAAATAATTAAAATTCGCGCAGCAAGCCAGTAGATAAACCATCAATTCTATTCCCTGGATAATGGTTACATATTAAAAGAATTTAAACATGTGGGTTAAGGAATGAACGTAAGCCATGCGATTCGGCAGTTGGAAAAGAAGCGTCTTACAAGTCAAAGTCCCGTATAAGTTAATGAACAACTGAGTTTATGCCATGACTCCTTTTCATGACGAAAAGGATCTTAGGTAAAGATAAGAACCTTCATGAAGGAAAACTGCGTAGTGGAATAGCTCATAGTAGAATTTTATTGTAACTTCAGTACAGTATAGTGATCTGGCGATCGCAAGGGTATTGTTTGCAGCGAAGGAATGTACCAACGAGGATGGTTTTGCATACGTTGTTCCGTTATGAATCAGTAGCGCAGACGCGCTAGTTGTTGTGTTTTTATGTTTGATTGCCAAGAGAGCACCACTGTGAGAACTTTGCGGCAGCAGAGAGAGAACCGTTAATGCCGATTTTTGATGGATGTGTGTAGAGTAGCAAAGGGGCGCTGTATGTTTATGGTACGTTGTTATCTTTTAGTGCTCCATTTTCAAGCAGTAAGTGAGCTCGTCAAAGTTAATATGTAGATTTAAATTGTGTGTACTATTCACAGGAAGAAACATAATCAATCCAGGCAATACTTGAGGTAAAACGCTTGTAGAGAAGGGATACCCACGTTTTCATCAAGTAAAACTGTATGAAAGGAAAACGAGAAAGAGCAAAAGATGAGATAGAGTTGACGTAAGTATGAAATGATATAATATGTCTCTTCTTCATCTTGAAGGACTTTCGCGAAGGTAAAGATGCTTCTGATTTATTCGTTATCCTATTGTCTACCCATTTCTTGTGTTTTCTGGTTTGGAAATGTTGCAGACGACGACGCAGAAATTGTTCAAACAATAAATCTGAGAGAGCTAATAAAAGAAGGAGGCACCTAAATGTTATATTCACAGGAGGTTATGGTAACGTACAGGAACTAGGGCCAAGGAAATGGTCATATAAGGATACTAGGAAGTATGGATTTCTGTATTTTGCGTAAATAGGGGTAAATGGAGCGCGTGTAATGGAAACTTTGTTTGATTTGTAGGAGTAAAGGTAGAGAAGAGTTAGAATTATTGTGTTAATAACATCTCTTATATGTTAAGAATACGATTGTATTAATTTGGATGTATGACCAGCTCATTCTATCGGTAGTTAGCATCTTACTATCAATGATATGATTTCATGTGTCAAATAACAAAGTTTTAATCTTCATTAAAGCTTAAATTCCTTAAACGGAAGGTATAAACATGAATGTTTCCTTTACATTTGTTCAGTTTATTTCAATGAGTGGAAGCTATTAACCATCTTATAACGCAAAAATTTTCCATTGAGGCCACATGATAAGAAGGCTCTTTCCTTTCAATTATGAAAATTTTTAAGGAATTTTGTCGTTTTCGTCATCAGTACGAATTTAGAGTCTATATAGAGTACGCAGAATGTAAAGCTTCTGTAGCGTGTAATTATTATTTTGTTTGAAGTATATTTATTTCCTTTCTAAATTGTTTAATGGAGCAGTGACACACGCATGGACCTGTGGGTGAGACACACACTTGACTTCTAGAGACACGCATGTAAGACAGGTGTGTAAGTGGGACAGCACTTGTTTTGCTCGTGCGCAGGCGAGCGAAACCGCAGTCAGACTTCTCACACAGAGAACGGCCGCATATCCGCACATCCTCGGAATTCACTTTCCCTGGCGTTCACTGTCAAGGCAGTACACGGCACCCCGGCCATACACCACTACGTCATGGGTGACGCTTCCCTGCAGCGAGGTGACCGACGAAAAGAAAAAGAGGGAATAGACTACCAAGAAGCAGAGAACCTTCCGCCGGCGATGAATGGAGGGTCAACGCCATTAGGTAACTAGCAATTTACAGACTTTCAGACAGACCTTACAGTGAACCGGATTCACGTTTTTTCGCTATTACACAGTCATTACATCAGTTTATGAACAATAAATACTATCACTCGATGAGTGTCGTATATTAATAGTGTTGTTACAAGCACTGCAAACTGTGAACTTCCTATGTTGGTATTGGTCGTTATGGCAACCAACTCGAAATCCTTCTTCGCAAGACTCGTTGCTAAATAATGTTGGTGTCTGTACATACACTGAAGCGCCGAAGAAACTGGTAAAGGCACGCGTATTCAAATACTGAGAGACGTAAACAAGCAGAATACGGCGCTGCGGTTGGCAACGCCTATACCAGGCAACGAGACTCTGGTGCAGTTGCTCGGTCGGTTACTGCTTTGGATATTTGTGGTAACGTCTTATGGCATTACATACTTTCGATGCTATCTGCGTGGCAGGAAGTGTACTGTAATAGTGGACAACGCAGTATTAAAGTGGCGCTGACGGCAGAAAGGTCAATTTAGCAGATTAAGGGGCTCCGGAAAGGCTCAAAATCATGAAAAGTTCAATTTTTACTTTTTTGCGTTTTCTGAATCTGCAGACTATTACCTTTTAATAGATATATAATCTATTCAATTCCGAAGACTACAACTATTTTTAAATTTTTTTTGAAATGTGTTCTACATGGGCGTGATCCACTGTGGCGCTGTTAAACTGCTGTCAAATGGTGTTATTATTAACGTCCGTGTTCATCAGGTACATTTTAGTGACGTGAGATAGAGTATGTGTTGTGGCTAACCTGTGATGGTTCAATATATATCGCTGGTGTGATTGTCGATTGTTTCATGTTTATTTACTCTGTCGTTATCTCGAAAATATTCGTAATTAATTCTGTTTCTTGAGTCTCTGTTTTGTTGAAGTATAATAATGAGTAAAAGTAAAGTTATTAGAAATTAGAAATCCAAAGTGTCGACGAAATGAAGAAGGCTGTTTGGGCTCTTTTTTTTCATACTTCTTCAACCGATGAAAATCCCCAACATAGCTTGTGTCCCAAAGAAGAAGACAGTTGGTGTAAATATAACAAAGGATTGCTAACTGGTGAAGTGTACACTCATAAGCATAGTCTGCCTCATGCAATAATGGAGGTGATAAAACCTATTTTCAGAGACTTAGCAGCACCTGAACTGTTGAAAAAGTGTATTCATGGAAAAACTCATAACCCCAATGAAAGTGTAAATAGTGTTATATGGTCGAGAATCCCCAAGACTGTATTTGTTGGCATAGAAACACTTCACTTTGGTGTGTATGATGCTGTTGCGACTTTCAATGATGGCAACATTGTAAGGTGCAAGGCATTTAGAAATATGGGAATGAAGATAGGTTCTAACATGGTACGAGCGATGCTTGCTTTAGACAAGGAACGCCTTCGGGCTGCAGACAGGGCTGTAAAGAGTCTAGAAATACAAGCAAGAGTAAACAGGAGGAGGAACAAGAGGAAGCTGGAGGCGGAGTTTGCAGAGGATGAAGATAATCCATCCTATGGACCTGGAATGCACTAAAAAGTTAATCCAATCTTTGTCGCTCGATTCCCAAAACTTTTATTTTCTCATACTAATTACATGTTTTCTAAGGATCTTCCAAACATATTTGTTTCAAACTTTCAGTAAATGTTACACAGTACCTTCTGCATAATTTAACACAGCCTTTTTCCAAAAAACTGTATATTTTTGAATATATAAATAAAAAATTGCAAAAAAAAATGTTGTTAATTTTCATTACAATTGAAAAAAAAATCATCTTTAATAACTGAACTAAAATTTTGTAAAATCCCTGTGTTAAGTTGTAGCCCATATTCCAATAAATAATCTGTAAAAAGTTCAACTTCCTACCTCAAATACTTTGTGAGGAAAGATGTAATTTATAACCGTTATTTTAACATTGCAAGTATAGGGCGTTCCGGAGCCCCTTAACACGATGGTCACTGCAACATACCAATTTTGAGTTTGAGGTAACCCATCGACTTGGAAAGATTCACAGGTATTTAGATGGCCTCAGTCATACTGCATGTTGCAAAGAGTGGCAGAAACTGCAAGCAGTTGCGAAGAATAAGCTATTTGCAATGCATTCACATTTCATCTGCTTAAGAGAGCGTTATGTAAGAAAATATGACTCAGACCTTTTGTTGTTGTTGTAGCTGCATTGTGGCGTGAAGTATTGAGACAATCACATGATCACATAGCACACAATGTGGGAGGAAGAACAACAGAACAAATTGTGGTTGAGCAGTAACGTAGTGAACCTGTAAGCAGGATGTGGAGCAGCATGTGAAGAACTGTGTTCCGTGCACACAGTGGACTGAACTGAGCCAACAGTGTATTCCAGTGCAAAATTACTGTAGGTTAATAAGTCAATTGAAACTATTGGCACTGATAGCTCAGGTTATTCTAGGTAAATGCCTACATGAAATTGCTAAATGCGTATGATAACTTATCCCTGTTTGCGCTATGGGTTAGGTGTGGCTACCACAAGTCAGCAAGCCAACGCAGTCGCTCACGCCATGGTAAATAATTGGTAGTTGAAATTTCAGAGAAGCTGATTATACATTAGTGTACCAGTGTCAAGTCAAAGTTAATGACGCATTTTTGTTGTTTATTATGAATTTGTGAGTTAAGAACATTTAGATTACATTTGCAAGTGAATGGGTGAACAGAGAGAGTTCATCAAAGAATAGGAGTGATGCTAAGTCATTATGTAAATAGTCATCATAATAATTGGGATAGGCTGTTATCATATGTTGTCAAAGCATATAATTCTAAGGTGCAGAAAAGTACGGGACTAACATCATACAAGGTGGTATATGGTGGGAAGATAGCACTGCCATTAGAGGTAGTCAAATCTAAATTAGGAAAAATTGGGAATCGGTAAAGAATTTTGAAATAACTTTATGGAAGGTGTTGAATCGAGTACAAAAAGTGAATACAAAGCTCCTGAAACGTCAGAAATGTATGGAGCGAGGGATTTCTTGGATATCTGAATACCATGTAGGACAGAAGGTCATGTTAACAACACACATTTCAAAGCAAAAGACAAAACAATTGTTCACTCTTTATCAAGGTCTGTATCAAGCAACTGAGATGATCTCACCACTGAATGTAAAGCTACAAATTACTACGTAGTACAACAGTTGCTTATGTTGGCTGTATTCATCCATTTCAGGGCACGCCAACTCTTCATCAGCATTACCAATGCCAGCTCCAAAAAGGTGTGAGGAGATAGAAAGGGGAAGGTAACACAGCAAGTGGAGAGAAACAGTCCTGCACACTCCGCAAGTGCATTAAGACCTTGGGCTAAGCTAATATAAAGAGGAAGGGACAGTGCATTAAAATTTTTCTGGGTTTATTAGCTGCATTTTTTAATCATGTCGTGTAGAAATGAGACAGTGTGAAGCGAATGATCTACAAATGATGTGGGTTTTGTTCAATAATCTTCTTATTTATATCTATTTTCTTGAGATATTTATTTTTTGGTTACAATGTATGGATGAATTTCTTTCTTGTGCTATGTTAACAGTTTACTAGAGGATATCATGTATGTTTATTGAAATTGCTTCTGATATGTTGTTAGTGAAGTAATTTCAGGGTTTTTGTTTTGGAATTAACTTCACAAGACAGAGGATGACGTATGTTTATTTTGTTGTGTGATTATCGTGTGAATGAGGTACAGATATATTTTGAGGTTAGAGATTTAGATGGAATGGTGGGAGAGGAAGTAACTAACAGCTGGCGCATGGTGTATCAGTAGAAAGGTTATAGCAGTCCAAACTGTCACAGAGACCCACACAATAGAGTTTTCTTTCAGAGAGGGGTTGGTGCAGAAGAATGACCAGAAGGTATCCCCACAGCACAACCATACTTCCAGAAGTCAGGACCTCACTGGATGTACTCGATATATGACCCAGAAGCAGGGACGTTCATGGGGACAGAACACTTAGAACTATGAGACAGTACTATGATATGGAATGGTACAAAGTGTGATATCTCGGGTATAAGATTTTCGCTTTCAGCAATAATAACATGGGCTATGGCTTTGAACTTCACGTATTCACTGCTTACTTACCTGATAAACCTTTACAAAGAACTATCAGATAAGAATCTGACCTTCCTGAATAATACCATAGAACACACCATAGTCAGTTCTGTCCACGAGTTATAGCCGCACAGAAGGGGCACTTTAGTGTGGAACAGATGTTTCAACATATCTGGCAATACTGCAGCAGGAATCAGCACAAGATCTTGGTAATAGGTATACGTCCTCAGGAAGCATCTTACCCGTAATCCCAGAGTGTATATCCTATGTCGACCAACCAGCAACCCACCCAAATCAGCAGTCAATTACATGTGGGCAGAATGGATCACATCCAGGCTATAAGCAGTTTGATGTGCACCTGTATGCATACGCCATGTGACAGAGGGGAGACAATTGCTGTTAAAATTGTAATTATAAGAGTAAGAAAATCTCAAAGTGTTATGTTATTGCAAGTGTTCACAGATTTAACAGCTGTGTGGAAATCATTGGACTGAATCTTCCTAATGGGGGAGGAGTGTTGCAGTAACAGCCTTCAGTATTGCTGGTGCAGCGTGGCTGAATTTCCAGCCGTCCGTGGTGGCCGAGCAGTTCTAGGCGCTTCAGTCCGGAACCGCGTGACTGCTATGGTCGCAGGTTCGAATCCTGCCTCGGGCATGGATGTGTGTGATGTCCTTAGGTTAGTTAGGTTTAAATAGTTCTAAGTTCTAAGGGACTGATGACCGCAGATCTTAAGTCCCATAGTGTTCAGAGCCACCTGAATTTCCACATAGTGTGGCAGAACGCCCCACTATCGTGATCGCCTAATTGATCAGGATGGGGCCCTTTCGCAACATACCTGTGCAGATTATATATGCTCTCTAATCAACCTACCAGCACATTGTCTTTGGTTGGATCTGACGCCGTGTCTTCCTCTATACGTGCTGCGGGTCCCATGTTGACCAAGCAGCTTGAACTATGTTTAGCAGCAGCACCACTCAGCCACTGATCTACAGGGTTATTACAAATGATTGAAGCGATTTCACAGCTCTACAATAACTTTATTATTTGAGATATTTTCACAATGCTTTGCACACACATACTAAAACTCAAAAAGTTTTTTTAGGCATTCACAAACGTTCGATATGTGCCCCTTTAGTGATTCGGCAGACATCAAGCCGATAATCAAGTTCCTCCCACACTCAGCGCAGCATGTCCCCATCAATGAGTTCGAAAGCATCGTTGATGCGAGCTCGCAGTTCTGGCACGTTTCTTGGTAGAGGAGGTTTAAACACTGAATCTTTCACATAACCCCACAGAAAGAAATCGCATGGGGTGAAGTTGGGAGAGTGTGGAGGCCATGACATGAATTGCTGATCATGATCTCCACCATGACCGATCCATCGGTTTTCCAATCGCCTGTTTAAGAAATGCCGAACATCATGATTGAAGTGCGGTGGAGCACCATCCTGTGGTACGTTTAGCTCCCTGCTTGCTTTATTCGTCGACTTCCGCGGGCTACGCTTGAAACTTGCCCGCACACGTTCAACCGTTTCTTCGCTCACTGCAGGCCGACCCGTTGATTTCCCCTTACAGAGGCATCCAGAAGCTTTAAAGTGCGCATACCATCGCCGAATGGAGTTAGCAGTTGGTGGATCTTTGTTGAACTTCGTCCTGAAGTGTCGTTGCACTGTTATGACTGACTGATGTGAGTGCATTTCAAGCACGACATACGCTTTCTCGGCTCCTGTCGCCATTTTGTCTCACTGCGCTCTCGAGCGCTCTGGCGGCAGAAACCTGAAGTGCGGCTTCAGCCGAGCAAAACTTTATGAGTTTTTCTACGTATCTGTAGTGTGTCGGGACCATATGTCAATGAATGAAGCTACAGTGAATTTATGAAATCGCTTCAATCATTTGTAATAGCCCTGTATGAGCCACTACCAGACCTAACTGTTTTGGGTTTCGACGTGGTGCCGCCAAGAGAAGTCCTCTTGTCAGTCGGCACACTGGGTGCGTCTGAGTCGTCCTGGATTGACACATGTGTGTCCAAGTGCGTGTTCATCTGCTTGGGGTGGCAGGTCGTCCTGGCTACGCCGTCGCCCGCTGAACGCGTCACAACAGCCTTGCACATCTGCAAGGCTGCAGCTGCCACTGCCGTCCCACCGAGGCAGCACTCGTAGTTGGTCTACTCGCACTGCCACGAGACTATTACGTCGCTCTGTGTGACAGCGTGAGATGGCCACTGCTGCATGGCTTGACCAACCACGTCAGACGAATTGCAGAATAAAGGCTGTTATTGTTAGTTGAGGTCTCTGAATACCATGCTCGCTGTGGCACTGGTGGAACGCAAACTGTCGTCTTGCACATGCCCTCCTGGGTCAGAAACGGTCATCTTGGTACTGGGCAGTTATAACTAAAGTACAGCTGCTCATGGAGGTCCAATGAAGGCTGTATTTCTCGTATGACAGTGAAATTTGGTGGATATTTAAATGCATCAATGTGGAATCGATTAATGCTCGAAAAAAATTAGTTCCAGTTTCAGTCACCAGAGGTAAATCAGGCGCTGTACGCAGTTTTAAGACGGTATGGCACCCACGCCGTCACTTGACAAGCCACAACGTGAGTGAAGAGTATGGCTATCGAGAAGAGAGACTGACCATGTTAGTGAAAGTATTTACGTTAATGGTGACAATTACAGTGCTGCACTGACGGAAAGGTCTGAGGAGAGGATCAATGTCATTAAATGGTTTAAATAAGATATAACGATGTTCGAAAACGTGGGTGACGTTGGTGTGGCACCTGGAAGAGGAAGGCGTCCTATCCCAGTGGAAGTTATTGACAAGGTTGTTGTTTCTGTAACTGACCATGCAGCATGTGCCCTGGGTGGTCAGAGTCGCGGGAATTGTCCATCCCATGGTCAACAGCGCAGAAAGTTTTGTGGTCTGTTTTACACTGATACCCATACAGTACTCAGATGTGAAAGGAGTGAAATCTCATGATTGTTGGTTATATGTTCGTTCCATGGACCATGTTGCAAAGTAATTTGTACATAAGGTTACATTCTCAACATTTCTAAGCTTTTTTTTTCTCTACAAAGGAAAAAAAAAATATATATAGATGTGATCTGCAGAAACGTTTTGAATTCTCTCACTAGTTTCTGCTAAGGATCGAAGCTGATGACATGTGGCTGGACAATATTCTGTGGAGTGATGAGCAACGGTTTACGGTGCATTGTACAGTGAACTGCCGAATTTGTGCTACTTTCAAAACTGCGTATTGTGCAGTAAGAGCCGTTTCACTCGCCGAATGTGGCTGAGTGGTGTCGATTCATAAACATCTTTGCTCTCGAGCTGTTCTTTGAAGTGAATATATCCAGAGATTGTCATGTGACCCGTGACGTCTGCAAATTATCGAGACCTCCGTGTACAGCGTACGAGTCCTACTTTGGAATAGCGCAACTGAGTGGAAACGAATGTTTTCATGCAAGATGGGCAACATGCCATGCCGCTCACCTGATGAAAGACCTGTCTAATGGAACCTTCCACAACGTGTTATATCCAGAAATTTTCCACATGCATGGCATGTAACACATCTCTGGTACTCACACTGAACAAATTGTGTAAGTGGCAGTTTATAATAAAGTCGACATTAAACCCTTCTCACTCG
Organism: Schistocerca cancellata; assembly: GCF_023864275.1. NCBI lineage: Eukaryota > Metazoa > Arthropoda > Insecta > Orthoptera > Acrididae > Schistocerca > Schistocerca cancellata. The sequence goes on from NC_064631.1 coordinate 54,116,291, forward strand.
TTTGACCTTTCCTGCCCACGTCTCATTCCCAATCCATGACACAAGCATACAGTTCTATATGTCTTCTTTGCATTCACAGCGCCGATTTGCAACTGATGGCCAAAATTGGAATTTTTTTTCCAGCGCAAATCAGTTCCACATTAACGCATTAGGACATCTGCCACCCTTCGCTGCCATAGAATAATTACAACCCACAATGGACCACTTTGAGTAGCTGCACCTTAATTACAACCACCTGCTATACAGTGGTGTCCGCACTTTGATTCAGAGAAACGTTCGATATTATTATTTACATTGGTATTATGGAGAACCTTTCACGTAGGGGATCGACATTGGAACTCATGTGAGAATGCCGTGCTAGTGATGGAAGCCATCGCGGAAATCAGATGCACTGTTTAGAGGATTTCAGCCTTCAAGTGGAGTGTGTGAGCCTCTTGCAGACAGCTGACAGATCAAGAAGTTTGTGCATGAAATCAGACCCGTAATACATGACAGCGACACAAGTACACCACACGTGGTCAGAGATTGATCCATGTTACTGTGTTCATACATAATCAATTTTTGTCTGGGACATAATGTCCCAGAATTACTGAAAAGTAGTTCCATTTTCCGGTTCTGTCCAAGGTTTCCGGGAGGTTTTCCTTGGTTGTCTGGTAAATGTTACAACAGAAATCTTATCCAGAATATTCCCAATTGGGACTCTCTCTGCTTCACTAGAAACTCGTCTCGTATTCGGCTCAAAAACTCCTGACTGCACAGTTGGTCATTGCTCGAACAGCAAGATCTACTTATATAATGAAAATTACGCTGAAGAGCCAAAGAAACTGGTACACGTGTCTAATATCGTGTAGGGCCCCACAAGTACGCAGAAGTGCCGCAACACGACGTGGTATGGACTCGACTATGGACAGGATGCTTACGTACGTATCACCTGTCACAGGCGTTTCTTGACGTATCAGGTGTCTCATATCAGCACACGCCCCACACCATTACACAACCTCTACCAGCTTGATCAGTCCCCTGAAGACATGCAGGGTCCATGGAGGCATGAGGTTGTCTCCAAACACCTACATGTCCATCCACTCGACACAATTTGAAACGACACTCGTCCGATCAGGCAACATGTTTCCAGTCATCAACAGTCCAATGTCGGTGTTGACTGGCCCAGGCGAGGCGTAAAGCTTTGTGTCATGCAGTCATCAAGGGTACACGAGTGGGCCTTCGGTTCCGAAATCCCATATCAATGATGTTTCGTTGAAAGTTTGGAACGCTGCACTTGTTGATGGACCAGCACTGAAATCTGTAGCAATTTTCAGGAGGGTTGCTCTTCTGTCACGTTGAACGATTTAGTTGTCGTTGGTCCCGTCCTTGCAGGATTTTTTTCCGGCCGCAGCGATGTCGGAGATATGATTTTTCACCGGATTCCTGATGTTCGCGGTACACTTGTGAAGTGGTCGTCGGAGATGCTGTGTCCCATTGCTTGTGCAAACTCACTTAAATCGTGATAACTTGCCATTGTAGCAGCAGTAACCGATATAGCAACTGTGTCAGAAACTTGTCTTATGTAGGCCTTGCCGACCGCAGCGCCGTATTCTGCCTGTTTACATATCTCTGTATTTGAATATGCAGGCCTATATCAGTTCAGTGTACATAAAAAAGTGAACGTTGTAGCTATCTCAAACGACGCATCCTGTTCATACAGGGTGATTCATCTGTCCCTACTGATGTTTTATGTTACCTGCAATGTTTTATCTGCCCTTAAAACACCACGCACAAGGTTTTCATGCACTTTCACTCGGTACACGCTTGCTATTAGTTCTACAGAAAAAGTGAATTGGACCCTTTTCTATAGGGAATTGAACGTAGTAAAATTTTGTACTGGGATATGCTCTCGTCAGAGGCCGTAGTTTTCGAGTTATTAAAGAAAAACGCACAAAAGTGACCTTCAGATACACCCCCACTCCTACACTCAGCTCCCACCGGTCAGTATTTCTAGTGTGTTGTTCACGACATTCCCTCCTACCACTGTACAAAAATTTGCGATTTCACCAGTATTTTCCCGTCAATCGAGCATCTTTAGTCTTGACTGGCCTTATTACGCCATTGGCTTAGTTGAACATTAAAAAATTATAAACTTTACGTCTGTGTAAATTTTAGCCAACACTTTTGAGAAATTTAACAGCATCTAATAAGCAATTACATCGTTGAACTTGTCATGCCTACTGACTACGAAACTACAGTGCTTGTAAAGTTTGGATCGAATTGCTAACGTAATAAGTTTTAGCGTAATGTTTACAAAAGTCGTTTTTCTTTTATTATCCTCACAAGCACGATTAAGTGTTAACGAAATAGCCGACTAGGCTGGTAGCGTAATAGCACAATCAATAGAGACAAGAAAAGATCGAATATCGGGAGTAGTTCGCGAATTCGCAAATTTTTGCACAGTGGTGCGAAGGAGTGTCATAAACAACATTACAGATATCCGGACTAGAGAGAGACGAGTGTGTGGGTGAAAGTGCGTTTGAAAGTTATATTCGTACGTTTTTCTTGAATAACTTGGAAACCGTGGCCTCCAGCGAAAACGTGTCTCAGTACGAAATTTAACTACATTAAATTTCCTACAGAAAGACTCTGATCGTTTTTTCCTGTAGTGCTAATAACTAGCACGTAGCAAGTGAGAGAATACGATAATCTCGCGCGTGATTTTTGATGGCCAGATACAGAATTGCGGGTTGCATAAAACAGCATCGGTAGGGGCAGCCGCATAGTCCTGTATAAGCACATTCTCCCCACCAAGACTGGATTGATTAATTCACTACTGTAACACCATTATTTGGAAACAATATATTAGAAGTTTTGTACAGAAACCAGATGGCAGTTATAAGAGTCGAGGGGCATGAGAGGGAAGCAGCGGTTGGGAAGGGAGTGAGACAGGGTTGTAGCCTCTCCCCAATGTTATTCAATCTGTATATTGAGCAAGCAGTAAAGGAAACAAAAGAAAAATGCGGAGTAGGTATTAAAATCCATGGAGAAGAAATAAAAACTTTGAGGTTCGCCGATGACATTGTAATTCTGTCAGAGACAGCAAAGGACTTGGAAGAGCAGTTGAACGGAATAGATGGTGTCTTGAAGGGAGGATATAAGATGAACATCAACAAAAGCAAAACGAGGATAATGGAATGTAGTCGAATTAAGTCGGGTGATGCTGAGGGTATTAGATTAGGAAATGAGACACTTAAAGTAGTAAAGGAGTTTTGCTATTTGGGGAGCAAAATAACTGATGATGGTCGAAGTAGAGAGGATATAAAATGTAGACTGGCAATGGCAAGGAAAGCGTTTCTGAAGAAGAGAAATTTGTTAACATCGAGTATAGATTTAAGTATCAGGAAGTCATTTCTGAAAGTATTTGTATGGATTGTAGCCATGTATGGAAGTGAAACATGGACGGTAAATAGTTTGGACAAGAAGAGAATAGAAGCTTTTGAAATGTGGTGCTACAGAAGAATGCTGAAGATTAGATGGGTAGATCACATAACTAATGAGGAAGTATTGAATAGGATTGGGGAGAAGAGAAGTTTGTGGCACAACTTGACCAGAAGAAGGGATCGGTTGGTAGGACATGTCCTGAGGCATCAAGGGATCACCAATTTAGTATTGGAAGGCAGCGTGGAGGGTAAAAATCGTAGGGGGAGACCAAGAGATGAATACACTAAGCAGATTCAGAAGGATGTAGGTTGCAGTAGGTACTGGGAGATGAAGAAGCTTGCACAGGATAGAGTAGCATGGAGAGCTGCATCAAACCAGTCTCAGGACTGAAGACAACAACAACAACATATTAGAAGTTAAAGAACGCACTATCAACTCTAAATTCGGAATTAGTGTTGGAGAATTTAGAAGTGTAAAGTAGAATAGTCAGAAATCTGATTGACCTATCTCGTCGGGCAGATGCGGTTGCGTCTTGAGCCAAGCTCTCAGTGACGCTATGGTCCTCTTGATGTCTTCCTCGTGTGTCCCCAGTTGCTGTCTGATGATTTCCACCTGCTCACGCGTCGGAGAGACGAAGCTGTAGCTGTCACTCATCGCCGGTATCCTGTAAGCAGAAACGAGAGCACACCGCCAGAATGTGAGCACTCCAAAGGGTTCTGAGGTCTCGTAGTCTACACAGAATCGTTGACAAATTTCACGGCTTGTGAAAAATATATTTGCTGCCCAGAAACATGTAACGTTCCAAATTTTGCGTTGTACGTCTGACGAGAAACGTCGTCACTCAAACGTATTTAGCAATGAACTGTACGTGGGTAAGGATACATACAGCGTGATTCCGTGATGTTGGTACAAACTTTTAGCGATGGTGGAGAAGGGTAAAACGCATCAATTTCGGATAAGGGGCCCTGATGCGGAAATACCGAGTCGAAAATTATAAGCGAAAATCGTTGTGATACCTCTATAGTGGAATACATGCACCGGTACTTATGTTCCGAAGATTGATGGATAGGCAACTTTCAGACGTGGTAGTATGGACCAAAACAAGAAAGAAATGTCTAGCAAACTAGAGCTCTAGAATGCCTACCTAAAGAGCTATGAAGACTAGTCCATTACGGTCACTGTCAAACATGTCTTCTACTGAAAACGTTCCCATAGCTCTTAAGCTATGAGTTTTAGAGCCAATGTTAATTGGACATTTTGTTTTGTTTGGTCCTTCTTACCACCTCTGAAGGTTGTCTACACTACTGCCTTAGCAGCAACGGTACCGGTACATGTAATCCACTGTCAGGGATACAAGAACTATTACCCGTTATAACTTTCGGCGCAGTCGTTTCTCGACGAGTATTTCTTACTTCAAATTCACGCACCTACCCTTTCGCATCATTCCTAAAACTCTGTAGCATCAAGGAATTATCCTGTATGTGAATTGAGTATCTGTAGTGTGGGGCAAATAAAAATGGCTCAGACATTTTGAAACAATTTGTGGCAGCATTAACGGAGGAGGAAAAGACCGACATTTACTATCAACAGACTGGAGCAACTGCCCATACAGCTGGCTGTATCTCGGAGCACATTTACACAAACTTCACGCCTGATGGAGTTGTTAGCAGAGGTTAGTCTGGTCGAGGCACTGTTTGGCCATCCAGGTCACCTGATCTGGCAATGTGTGATTACTTTGTGTGGAAAGCCCTCAAGTCTAAGGTATGTTGCAACAACTCTCACAATATTCAAGAACTGCAGCAGAACATTTCTGATGAGATGGCAGCAATTCCAGTAGTCCAGCTTCGATCCGCCTTCATCAACTTGTTGACCAAGGCAGAAAAGTGCCATGAGGTGAACGGTGGTCACGTTCAGCATCTGCTACAGTGTCAGGTCAGTACTCTTTCTTTGTACCCTGGAACTGTTCTCCGGACCACTTTGATTTGCTGCACGCTGAGCGTGGTTTTCTTTTGATTTCTTGATGTAAACGTTGGTGCAAAATATGATGTAGATGAAAGGAAAGGAGAAGATGTCACAAGCTGTTGGTGCCGAGGGTGGGCAGCTAAGCAGAAATTCCGTGGTGGCAAAGAGTATACCACACTCATGTGCAAAACACAAGGACGAATGAGACTCTCATCTGAGGTGTCGCTGCCACGTAACACAGCTCGATGAAACTTAGCAATACATAGAAATAACTGCTACAGTACAGTGCCGAAGAGAAAGTAACTGAAATAAATACCCAATGAGACGAACAGGAACGACACCTTTATTCAAAGACAATAATTACACTGAATTCACCGCGATTTATTCCATTGGTCCACCTGCGTGGTTGACAACTGCCGGATGGTCCTTGCCCCCCCCCCCCCCACCAATCCCTCCCAAAACGCATCCCACTCGCGATCGGAGGAATTTAAGTAGAGGGAACTGCCAGGTCGGTCCATAAGACGAATATCATCTCCTTCCAAAAGCTCCTCCTCTCGCTCACTTCGATGGGGCCGCGCATTGTCACCAATAAGGAGTAGTTCAGGGTCGAATGCGCGCCTGGAAAGGCGACATGGGGACGGAGTACAGAGTCACAGTAACGTTGCATAGTAATGTACTGGATTCTAAGACTTGGAGATCGGTACGCCCATGCGGCTTAAAGTTTAATTTCTGTTCATCTCATTGCGTATTACTTTCAGTTACACGAGCTACGCTATTTGGCACTGACTGATCATGGTGTAATCTCCCCACGGAAATTTACCCTCTACCACGCAATAATTAATAATGGTCAACCAAATCATCCACATTTATTCACTTTTGGAAAGTATCTGATCGGATTTCTAGTAATATATGCGCCGACAGCTCGTCGACGCCAAGGTATTTTTCTAGTAAGATTATTCTTTGGAATAACAGAGATACATAGATGTATTCTCCATGGTTATTATAGAGGGAGAAGGAGTACAGCTTGGGAAGTATCTGTTGGAAGATTGTCGGGTTGCTAAAAGAGACATATTTGCTCTTCTTCTCGCTAAAGCGAGCTATTAAAGTTTGTGCCACTAGCGGGTTATTGGTGGATAGAGAGAAACGGTAAACGAAAATTAAATAAGACTTGGAATCAACAGAAAACGGAACATGTAATGGAGATGGATTGAATATACTATTTTCCTCAGAAATAAGGTTTGTGACCCTTTTATTCTAGAGTGAATGACGAATGAGTTCTCTGTCTGAATCATTGATGATTGCCTTGGCCCTGTAATTAGTGGGGAAGTTTCAGCTGTGACGAAGAGAGCCTGCAGTCACCGAGTTTTGATAAAATCGTCCAAAAAGGCTTCGTCCACATCTGAAATTCTAAATCTGTCGTAAAAATGAACGAATTGTTCAAACGATCGATTTTTCCCAACTGAATGCAGCACTTAACAATAATAACAAATGTAAAGATCTTTTCCAGCAAATCAGCCGCTGAATATTAAGACGAAGGGCTCCACCAGAGATTCTATTGGGCTGATTCCACGTAAATGAAATAATATATTTAGAACTGTACACAGATTAAGGACAGAGAGAGAGAGAGAGAGAGCGAATGAAATTCGAGAAAATACTCAGAATCATCCATTAGCATAATTGTTTGCCTGTCTTATCACGGATCAGCCTCAAGATAAAACAGGAGGCCCTAACTGTATTGTACCGATTTGTGTGTGAGAGTGAAGGGGTAATAAAGGCGACAGATACACCTCTGTACAGACAAAACATTACACCAAGTTAGCGGCAAGCTGCATTCACATACTTTCATCAATTACAGTAGAATTCATTATAATGGGAAAGCCACTTCCATCCGTAAGTTTAGCACACGAGGGTACTAGCTCAGAGCCGGCACCTGCACACTTCCACGATGGTTATCTAATACAGTTATGTAAGTGTTTAAAAGTACTAGTAACACTGTTCATCTGCCGAATTTTAATGGTCCCTGCGCTTTCGTATGGGCTGAATGGCGTCACATGATGAAAGCGGCATCAGGCAGCTGCATGATGGTAGTTACATAAGGCAGTTACATGAGGGCAAGTACTTCAAGGAATTCGAAGACAGTTGGCGGTAGAGTTGGGTACCAAATGAGTGAGATAACTGTAGAGAATCGCTTAAAGTAGTAACTGAATATTTCTCACCTCAGGTTAGAGCATTTTTACCTATTGCAAATGTTAAGCTGTTCCAACGTACTGGGTGATCAAAAAGTCAGTATAAATTTGAAAACTTAATAAACCACGGAATAATGTAGATAGAGAGGTAAAAATTGACACACATGCTTGGAATGACATGGGGTTTTATTAGAACACAAAAAAAAATTCACAAAATGTCCGACAGATGGCGCTGGACAGCAAAACATCAGTGACTGCGCTTGACAATCGTGTATAAAAGGAGCTGTAATGAAAGAGAGAATCAGTTGCGCAAGCAGTCGCAGCATGTTGACGTTACCCGAAAAGGCGCCTTTAGTGAAGCTGTATTATCAGAATGGGGAACGTGCTAGTTTAGCGTTACGATCCTATCGCCATAGGAAGGGGATTCGAATGGGTAAAGGTCCGTCGACAAATGCAGCTGTGGCGAGAATGATTTCGAAGTTCGAAGCCACGGGTTGTTTAGACGATAGACCCCGTAGTGTCCGACCGACCACAAGGCGTAATGCTGCTGGGACAGATCAGGAATAAATTGAGACTGTACCGGGTTCGTCTATGCACGGTGAAGTCAGCGCTCGTGTAGTCGCACGTCGCACCGGCATTCCATACACTACTGTTTGGTTGGCATTTAGGCGTACCCTCCGATGTTGTCCGCACAAAATCCATCGGCATCATGAACTGTTACCTGGCGATTTAGTGAAGCGGAGGGCATTTGCGGGGTGGGCGTTTCAAAAGATGGCGGAAGATGACGATTGGTTGAGTAACGTGTTGTGGACCGACGAAGCTCATTTCACGCTCCTAAGGTCTGTCAACGCCCACAACTGCAGAATTTGGGCTACCGAAAATCCTAGAACTGTCGTGGAAACTCCATTGCACGACGAGAAAGTTACGATACGGGTTGGATTCACCACATCTACCGTTATCGGGCCTTTTTTCATCGAGGAAATGCATGATTCTCGTTTTGTAACTGCTACCGTGACGGTTGAGAGGTACGCCGATATGTTACAGAATCCCATCATCCCCAGCCTGGCTGATAAACACCTGCTGGAACGTATGATGTTTATGCAGGATGGCGCTCCACCCCATATTGCTACCCGCGTGAAAGATCTCTTGCGTGCGTCGTTTGGTGATGATCGTGTGCTCAGCCGCCACTTTCGTCATGCTTGGCCTCCCAGGTCCCCAGACCTCAGTGCGTGCGATTATTGGCTTTGGGGTTACCTGAAGTCGCAAGTGTATCGTGATGGCCGACGTATCTAGGGATGCTGAAAGACAACATCCGACGCCAATGCCTCACCATAACTCCGGACATGCTTTACAGTGCTGTTCACAACATTATTCCTCAACTACAGCTATTGTTGAGGAATGATGGTGGACATATTGAGCATTTGCTGTAAAGAACATCATCTTTGCTTTGTCTTACTTTGTTATGCTAATTATTGCTATTCTGATCAGATGAAGCGCCATCCGTCGGACTTTTTTGAACTTTTGTATTTTTTTAGTTCTAATAAAACCCCATGTCATTCTAAGCATGTGTGTCAATTTGTACCTCTCTATCTACATTATTCCGTGAATTATTCAGTTTTCAAATTTATACTGACTTTTTGACCACCCGGTATATATACATATTCACGGAAGAAAATCACAACACCGAGAAGGAATCGTGTGCCATAAACGAAAGTCAAGTAGGCGCGTTTCTACGTTTGAAAGATAACGTCCATTGAAATATCGCGCCAGTCCCAGATGAGTTGCGCTAGTACCGCTACTATTACGATGCAAATCAGGTTTGCTTTAAACATACACTGTAATGGTCGTGAACGTTAGTCATCTTTGACACTGGCCGTGGTAAGTAGTAAAGAATTCGTCCTAGGTGACCAAGACGTCTTTATCAGCACCACACTGAGTATGAACAAGTTCGTGTAATAGGGCTACGAGAATCCGGATGTTCCTTCTGCGATACTTCAGAAACACTTGACACGAATGCAGAAACTATATATGTTTGCTGGAACTGACGGTCACCGGGTGGAAGAGAACCGGGCTCCGAACGGGCACCGGGAACTAAGTGACCATTGTGTTCGGCGTATGGCACTGACACATCGTACTGCATCTGCTGCAGAAATTTCAACAGTCGTTGGCACTACAATGAGACAACGAACTGTTACAAAATGATTACTTCAAGGACAGCTCCGAGACAACGCCCTGAAGCGTGCAATCCACGGACCCCAAATCACCTTTATTTGTGACTTCAGTGGTGGTCAGACGATAGCTCATTGGAGGGCAGGGTGGGAGTCTGTTGTGTTTTCCGATTAAAGGTGATTCTGGCTGAGTGCCAGTGACGGCCGTGTGTTGGATAGGAGGCCAGCTGAGGGCGTGCAACGAACCTGCGTGCTGGACACCGGAATCATGGTCAGGGGAGCGATTTCGTATGGCAGCAGGATCGCTGTCATAGTTATCCCACGCACCCTGTTGATTCGACCTGTCGTCTTGCTGTTCATGAGCAGCATTCCAGTGGGTGATTTCCAACAGGATAACGATCTCAATACTGACCTTACGACTTATCTTAGAAGAAAGATTAAGGAAAGGCAAACCTACGTTTCTAGCATTTGTAGACTTAGAGAAAGCTTTTGACAATGTTGACTGGAATACTCTTTTTCAAATTCTGAAGGTGGCAGGGGCAAAATACAGGGAGCGAAAGGCTATTTACAATTTGTACAGAAACCAGATGGCAGTTATAAGAGTCGAGGGACATGAAAGGGAAGCAGTGGTTGGGAAGGGAGCAAGACAGGGTTGTAGCCTCTCCCCGATGTTATTCAATATGTATATTGAGCAAGCAGTAAAGGAAACAAAAGAAAAATGCGGAGTAGGTATTAAAATCCATGGAGAAGAAATAAAAACTTTGAGGTTCGCCGATGACATTGTAATTCTGTCGGAGACAGCAAAGGACTTGGAAGAGCAGTTGAACGGAATGGATGGTGTCTTGAAGGGAGGATATAAGATGAACATCAACAAAAGCAAAACGAGGATAATGGAATGTAGTCGAGTTAAGTCGGGTGATGTTGAGGGTATTAGATTCGGAAATGAGACACTTAAAGTAGTAAAGGAGTTTTGCTATTTGGGGAGCAAAATAACTGATGATGGTCGAAGTAGAGAGGATATAAAATGTAGACTGGCAATGGCAAGGAAAGCGTTTCTGAAGAAGAGAAATTTGTTAACATCGAGTATAGATTTAAGCGTCAGGAAGTCATTTCTGAAAGTATTTGAATGGAGTGTAGCCATGTATGGAAGTGAAACATGGACGGTAAATAGTTTGGACAAGAAGATAATAGAAGCTTTCGAAATGTGGTGCTACAGAAGAATGCTGAAGATTAGATGGGTAGATCACGTAACTAATGAGGAAGTATTGAATAGGATTGGGGAGAAGAGAAGTTTGTGGCACAACTTGACCAGAAGAAGGGATCGGTTGGTAGGACATCTTCTGAGGCATCAAGGGATCACCAATTTAGTATTGGAGGGCAGCGTGGAGGGTAAAAATCGTAGGGGGAGACCAAGAGATGAATACACTAAGCAGATTCAGAAGGATGTAGGTTGCAGTAGGTACTGGGAGATGAAGAAGCTTGCACAGGATAGAGTAGTATGGAGAGCTGCATCAAACCAGTCTCAGGACTGAAGACCACAACAACAACAACAACGATCTCCCACATACCTCTGTTCTAACCCAAAGTGTTCTACAGAGTCTCGACATGTTGCTTTCGCCTGACCGATCACCAGATCTCTCTCCAATCGAGCACATGTGGTTATCATCGAACGAAAATTCCAGCGTCATACACAAACAGCACTAACCGTCCCTATATTGACCGAACACGTGTAAAAGACATGGAACTCCATCCCTGAAACTGACATCCGGTACCTTTAGGACACACAAGCTTGTATGCATGGCTGCATTAAACATTCAGGTTGTTACATCGTTTATTATGTAGCAACATTTCACATGTGCAATGGCTTAAATCGCAGTTACATTAACCTGTGATCTTGCAATATTAATCACTTAAATATGTTTACTAGACGAGGGTACTCTCAAATTTTCGTTTCTCTACTTTTAATGCTGCGTTTTTTCCGTTGTTGTATACAGTTCGCTTACTAGGTGGTAGTTGAATTAAACTCACTTTATTAGTCAGTTGCGTGTCCCGTATTAGGTAAGGAAATTTGGGTGGGAAACCGTTAATGGTAGTAAACTGATCATTTCGTCGGTAACAACTCAAATTCAGTTATTAATGGTGTACGGAATAGAGAAGACAATCGGTGTTCGCTCCGGTCAAACTCTGGTGCGAAGCAGTTGGCTTATGCAGAACCATAGCTATTGTGACTGGTTTCCGTCTTTGGTTCTGAAAAGGTTTTGTGGAAATACCTGGAGTGCTCGGTGCAGAGTCAAGAGCAAACTTATTATTGTAGCAGGGACCACTGTCGAGCCACTGTAAAGTTTGTGTTGTTAACAGGCAATATTTATCTGTAACAAAAATATTTTACTCGATCGAATTCTTTGTCAGTTTAGAGTACTTACAAGAAACCATTAAATGATGGAACGGCGTACGGCGTTATTAGTAACTTAATTGTAAACTGAATCAAGTTTTCATCTTATTTGTAACAAAATATTGAGAAGAATAACTAGCTAGAAGCCAACACCTGAAATGATGGAGAGACCTACCTGTTCGTAGTTTTCAGTTTTAAAACGAGGAAGATCTACTTCCGCATTACTATATAGTATACTGTACAGTACTGAATGGGTAAGGCTAAAATATAAACCGAAATGGATGCAGTTTACATTCAACGATTCAGATGCTAAATGTTCAGATTTCATTTAAAATACGATACGTGACCTTTATGCATATACAATTTTCTTTGCTTTTATGCATACTTATAAAAGGCATAATTAAGCAAATTGGAGATAGGTAATTCACATCCTTATAAGCACTCTAGCATAATAATACGATACCGTTACCAGCTGTGAAAGGATAGTTGTGCTACGTATAGACTGATTATATCCCGTACACGAAAACTGTATACTATTACGTGCAAAAATCTTACAGAATTCTACTCGGGCTTAGCATTGATCAGTTTACACTATGACCAATTAATGTTACGTTTGTTCAAAAATATACGTTTCTTTTCACGAAACTTTCAGTATTCACTGTCTTATAAGTAGGAAAAAACATCTAGTGCTATCTTTCCCCTCGGTTTTGTACGCTTGGCCTAGTACAATATATCGCGGCTTTTCTTTGAAAATCATTGTCTAGTACCATTGCCAATACTGAAAGCAGTTGCCAAGTAAAATAGAGGTCGCTTGTCTGATGTGATTTGTGTGATATGCCTTAACATGAACTATCTTGCTTTCAGAGTGCAAGAAAGTAAGAATATTTAAATCATTCTTATTAATTTACGAAGTCCATTACTTTAAATTTTATTAAAAGATTCTATTATTTCACGTCAGGTGACGATTACTAATATCATTTTACCCACTGTATTCAGCATATCTTTATCGAAACAAAGTGTAGTAATATACAGAAATTGCTGCCGAAAGTCGAAATTTCAGAGAAAAGTGTAAATTGGAGTATCTTCTTGATAGGTACAGAAAATAGTAATATACTTAAAAGTGATAGTGCTACTAGGGTATCACAATTTATGTTATTATTCGTCGCTTAGAAGGTCTTAAATCAAAATATTATAATTATGAGGGTTTAACGAGCCAGGAAAAGTTAATATCAGTAATTGGATTTGAGAAACTAACATGACGCTAAATCGTCAAAAGAATGTAATCTGCTGCATATACCCACTATTTGTTGCCAGATATAGTAACTGGATACTTGAAAGCTTTTCCACGAAGGGCTATCTAATCAAAAGAACAGAAATACAACAATAGATAACTACACAAAAATTACTAGCATTAATAATTACAACAAATTTTGTTTCACGTATTTGTAAGTCAACTTCGATCTCCAATAAGCCATAGCAGAGGGCAAGCAACTGATAAATAATCAAATGTATGCAAACACAATTCATTGTTAAGCTTAACAGAAGATCCGAAGTGGTTATCAGTCACTTACAAAGACATGACATAAATTAATTGTTAGTATTAGTTAACAAAGTTATAACTGGAAAGGAAAAGGAATAGTGACCTTGCTTCTGAACATTACCTCTATAAAATTACGGTTAAACTGATAGTAAATAAATTTAAAAATCAGTCGTTAAATTCCCCCCTTTATCGATATCTCGGAGATGCTGTGGCCCATCGCTCGTGCGCCGACTATAACACCACTCTCAAACTCACTTAAATCGTGATAACCTGCCATTGTAGCAGCAGTAACCGATCTAACAACTGCGCCAGACACTTGTTGTCTTAGGTCGGCTTTGCCGGTCGCAGCGCCGTATTCTACCTGTTTACATATCTTTATAGTGGAATACTCGTACCTTTACCAGTTTTTTTGGCGCTTTGGTGTATTCTGATCAGCTTCTTCACTGACCAGAACCAATCCATATGTTGCAATTCTCAGGCATCCATGAATACCTAAAAGAAGATTTATCTCTGAGAAGTAATTAAAATCTTAAGAGAGAATACAGCTAATGTAGAAGATTATTATGGTATATCTTTTGAAATGGTCTCTCCCAGAGTCGAAGAATATGAGCTAAAATTAATCTTTCAGGAAATCTGGAAAACAGAAAACATTCCCGGAGATTGGAAGGTTGCCTTGTTACATCCACTATACAGCAAATGCAACGAACAGGAAGGTAACAACTACAGAGGAATTTCTTTGCTTCTACCTGCATGTAAAGTATTTACCAGGATTTTGCTAAACAGTGTACAGACAATACTGCTTATCCATTTAGCTGAATTTGAAGGTGGTATTAGGAAGGGTAGACCATGTTCTGAACAAATATTGAGTCTTTAGTGAATAATTCGCCACATATTATTGAATTCAAAAGAAGATGTAGCACTGTGGCTTATTCTGTTGATACATAACCTATAGAAAAGTGATCCAACAATTTTGTTTAAAGTCTGAATTAGCATATCGTAATTCGTTAAGCACTTATAGATACAGTATCTAAAGTAAAATTTTTGGAGAAATATCTCAGTATTTCGAAATAAACACAGGTGCATGGCAAAATGATGGCCTGTCACCAATTCTTTTTCATTGTGTTCTAGGAAAAAATAGTGAGTGAATGTAAGGCTTCACCAATAAGAGTGGTAAGAAGAACTAAAATATTAGAATAAGTTGTCTCGAATTGGCTAATGACTTTGCAATTCCCTTTTGAAAATGTGACATCTACTACAGCACAAATTAACCTTTTAGAAGAGATAGCCAGTAGGAGCAGCTTAAGAATTTCTTTAGAGAAAAAAACAAATTTTGCACATTAAAAACACAATACAATTTCAGAAAACAGATATTAGCCAAACCGAATACGTTAAGTAATATAACTGTTCTGGACTGATAATCTATGAAAATGGTCTGGGAAAGGTAGTTATAGAGGAAAGGACACATAAAATGGGAGGGCATATGGTATAAACAAAGACATTTACATCAAAGAATGCCTGGCTGAAAATGTAAAAATAAGGCATTACAGTACACTAGTGATGTCATAAGGCCTATATCCAAGTGAATGTCTGGCATTAAACTATAATTTCTATAAATTATAAACAACAGAAAGGCGAATCATTAGTAAAATATTGGGCCCACAAAAAGGTATGGAATTGGAGTGGTTGGAAGGTTGGAAGGTGAAATTTTTCGAAATATAGAAAATATATCGGAAGCAATGACAAAAGAATAGTATTTTTTGGACATTCATATCGAACACAAGACAGCGGATTAATCAAAGCTGTCTCCAAGTATTTGTAGGGTAAGAGGTCGATAAGAAGTTGAATCCATGAAGTAAAGAAGGAGTTAGTAAACAGTAATAACATAGCATCTGATGAAGCTACTGAAAGAGAAGTGCTTAAGGGAAAAGTATTTAATATGGAAGGGTTCCAGGGTAGAAGACTTCTTGTGTGAAGTCGTCAGAAGACAGGAACAAAACCCATAGTGAATAGATGAAGGAGTACTAAAGGAAAAGAAAAGAACAGTACCAAATGAATTGAAACTGGCACCTGCTCCTTCGTTGGCACATCTGAAGAAAAAGGAAAACGACAACTTGCTGTCAGAACTAGGAGGAAAACATCTCTAATCGTAAACAACCGTATTTTAATGAAACATCAACACGTATTCACTCCTGGAGTAAAACACATATTCAGCTAGAAAGATGTCAGACATTACCATATCAGAATACGCATGTGTAAACAGTTAGGTATTCTGGAACCATTGAAAATTCCTCATAATGAATTAAATTAGCGTATTATAACAAGAAATTAATTATATTTATTCACTTGTTGCTGGTTCATAACCTCGGCACCTCTCATTATTCGAAATTTTATGGAACTGAATACAATAAAATGCAATTTAAAATGGGCAGATGGTCTAAAATTATTACCAATAAATAAAATAAAATTTTTTGCCTGGATCATTATTAGTATATTTTGTTCGTTCCACCATACCATTAAAATAATCTCGACGCCACTGTTAGCGTTGAGAAATGTTTAAAACAAGAATTTATAGATTTATTGATTATTGAACTATTTCAAAAAATTCTTAACTGTTTTAGTAACGCAATTTTATCACACTATTTTTGGACTACAGATTTTCTTACTGGTTAGAATACTTAACATATAAAGCATTTGGTTCTTTTAGATTTACTATCATAAATATCAAATGCTTTCCACATTTAGCTAAGAATTTTCGTGCATCTTTGTTTTAAGTTAAAAAAAATGGTTTAAATGGCTCTGAGTACTATGGGACTTAACTTCTAAGGTCGTCAGTCCCCTAGAACTTAGAACTACTTAAACCTAACTAACGTAAGGACATCACATACATCCATGCCCGAGGCAGGATTCGAACCTGCGACCGTAGCGGTCACGCGGTTCCAGACTGTAGCGCCTTTATTTGTTTTAAGTATCTGTGGAACTGGGAACAACCAAAATCATTCCGGAAATTAGCCAGCCAATTCATGTTGTAATGTACTGTTGATGGAACGTTTCTTTTGTACGTTCTGGCAAAAAATACATCTAAGGCAAAAAACGGCACACAACGAAAACATTATCCGCATGGAACGGAAATCGGTAGATGTGGTGTAGAGGTACAGACAAACAACTAATTAAAAAAAAAAGAACTGGTGCGTTAGGTTGACAAGGTCCCGAGTTGGTTGGACCCTGCCCATAGTGTTCCAAATTTCTCAATGCGGCAGAAATCCGGCGAGGTAGAGTTTGGTAAATACGAAGACAAACGGTAGAAACTCTCGCCGTATCTGCAGGGGCGCTTTGTCTTGCTGAAATGTACGGACAAGATAGCTTGCCATGAAAGGCAACAAAACTGGGCGTAGAATATCGTCGACATAGCGCTGTGCTGTAGGGAGATGTCCTACTATCCAATGAAACGGCACCCAGTCCACCACTGCTGAATGTCGGGCCGTATATTGGGCAACAGTGAGGGTCGTATCCCACCTCTGTCTGGTGAGCCTCCAGACATGTCTTCACTGGTTATCGGAGATCAGTTCGAAGCGGGGTTCATCAATGAAGCCAACTCTTCTCCATTAAATGAGATTCTAGGCCTAACGTACCTGACACCATTGCAAACGGTCTTGTCGGTGTATAGAGGTCAAGGTAATCGGCGCCCCTTTCTATGAGCCGCCTATTAATGGTCCTGAAGCGCCGGTTGTACGTCGCTTCGAAGATGATAATGAATCCAGGGCTCTGAGCGCCCCTCTGACGACTGCTCGGTCCTTTAGTTCTGTCGTCCCTCTTCATCGACTAGTTCCTTCTTGACGCCGTGTTAAACCGTGATTCAGCTATTCCTGACAACATAAACAATAGTAGCACCGCCCCCATTCAAATGTCGACCGGTTCGCCGAATGCTCCAAACGGCTTCTTCGATCCTAACTACGCGTCCTATCTCAAGTGCTGACGTATCAGTATACTGTACTTGCGCCTGTCTGCGAGGCATAGTTACTGTCCAACTGCGTGTACGGAATGAAATTAGCAAAGACTTTATGCACAGGTATCGATATGTCCCCTTTTTAGTGTCCTTGCCAGCAGCGCGGTAAAATTGTGCTGTAACATCACACAAGTACCCATCGGCTGCCAAAATTTACTGTTTCGTATTTTCATCGGGACCTGTATGAAGCATAATTTCTTCATGACACGTCATTTTTTTGTTTCACAGTACCCTACAGCAGCTCATGGTCTCGCGGTAGCGTTCTCGTTTCCCGAGTGCAGGGTCCCGGGTTCGATTCCGGGCGGGGTCAGGAATTTTCATCTGCCCCGAGACGACTGTGAGTTGTTGTGTAGTCTTCATCATCATCATTCATCACCATTACGGTCGGAGGAAGGCAACGGCAAACCACCTCCATTAGGACCTTGTCTAGTACGGCGGTGCGGGCCTCCCGCAACGTCCCCTACGCTCAGTCAAGAAGCAATGGACTTCATTTCCATTTCCATCCTACACAGACTGGATGCATTTTCTGGAAGTCGTCAGCCAGCCAGGATAAATAGTTCTCTTAACGTCTTGCATGCGAGGTCCTGTGTCGATGGAAAGCGTAGGATTGTTTCTCGTTACAAACAAAATTAAAATATTTTTAAAGATTAGAATACTGCGATATTCGTTTTATCAGTATGTATCAAAAGGGACAGTAAAACACGAAGGATAAACGGCTATCCAGCAGAGACTCAGTAACGCTGCATGCTTGGCGGTAGAACTGAGCGCGGGCCAGGACAGTGCTTTCATTGCTGGCGTATTGGTTATTCTTCGTGTTTTACTATGCCTTTTAAAGCACCAATAAAACGAATATCGCTGTAGATTAATCTCGAACTGCTGTACCGAATGTGAACGTAAAATTCCGCTTAAAATCATTTGCTTTGCAACGAGAAACAACCGGGCACTTTCCGTCGAGCCGGCCGGTGTGGCCGAGCAGTTCTAGGTGCTTCAGTCCGGAACCGCGCGACCGCTACGGTCGCAGGTTCGAATCCTGCCTCGGGCATGGATGTGTGTGATGTCCTTAGGTTAGGTAGGTTTAAGTAGTTCTAAGTTCTAGGGGACTGATGACCTCAGAAGTTAAATCCCGTAGTGCTAAGAGCCATTTGAACCATTTTGAACTTCCCGCCGAAACTGAGAACTACGTGGAAGATCTGATTGGGACTATTTGTTTGGGCTGACATTAGCTACACAACGCAAAGACGAACTTTCAGATTACTGCTAAAACGTCAGACAAAATGCGTCTCTCGACTCTTAGGAGAGTCATCATCCAAAAAATAATTAATGTACATTAATGAAATTTCGGGTACATATTTGTCTAGGTAACGTATTTAAGTGATTAACAATGGAAAATCGCAGATGCGGGAGATAAGCCATTGCAGATGTGAAATGTTGGTACATTGATATACGGTGTAACTGATAGAATGTTTAAACCAAGCATGCAGACGGGCATGCACTGTTTTGTACAGGTGCCGGATGCCTAAACGGCTCTGGAGGTGTCGTCCTACGATGTCCCATATGTGCTCGACCCGAGGGAGGCCAAGGCCTCATATCGACACTCTGTACGGAAGGTTGGGTTACAACAGTGGTATGTGGGCGACTGTTATCCTGTTGGAAATCACCCCCTGCAATGCTGTTTACGAATGGCCGGTGGCAAGACTGCAGATCGAATCACCAGACTGACGTACAGATTTGCGGTCCCTTTGCGTGGGACAACCACGAGAGTGAACCTGCTGTCACACGAATCGCAGCCCCGACCATAATTCCAGGCGTAGGTCCAGAGTCTCTAGTGCGTAGATAGGTTGGTTGCGGGTCCTCAACTGGCCTCCTTCTAACCCCGAGGCACAACCAGCCTGCTTCAGAAAACACAACAGACGTCCACCCTACCCTCAACTGAGTTCTCGCTTGACACCGCCGAGGTCGCAAATGGCGGTGGTTTGGGGTCCGTGGAATGCACATGCAAGGCGATAGGCTCAAAACTGCCCTTGAAGTAACCGATTTGTAACAGTTCGTTGCGTCACTGCTGCAGATGCAGTACGATGTGACAGAGCCATAAGCCGATCACGATGGTCTTTCCCCGCGGTATTGCCACGTGTCCGTCCAGGGCCCGGTCTTTATGCGACCGTACATTCCCGGGATCATCGCTGCCAGCAGTCATGTACAGTTTGTACATTCCTAAAAACTCTTTCTGCATCGTCGCAAAAGGAACAGCAAGCTTCTCGTAGCCCCATTACACGACTTCGTTCAAACTTCTTGAGCTGCTGAAAATGGCGTGTTTCTTGCCTTAAAGGCGTTCTTTACTAACATCAACTCTCAGAGGTACCTAACACTCAGGCCGTTAGAGCGTGTGTTTAAAGCAAACCTGATTTGCATCCTTATAATGGAACTACTAGCGCCACTCTAACGTAACTGACGCGAAATTGGTAGAGACAAAACTTTCGGATTTAGAAACACGCCCGCCAACTTTCTTTTCTTGGTGTTGCGATCTTTTTCCGCCAGTATACAGGGTGACTCACTAACTATTGCCACCATGAATAACTCCGAAAGTATGATAGGAGCAGTAGAGTTTGTGGGACAAACGTTGCATGGGACAGTGGGGGCCACAATATGACGCTGGTTTCTTTTTTACTAGTTGGGGTCGCTTCAGATATATGAAGGTCAACGTCATTTTCTAAAATGGGATGCTGTAGTTTGGTGCATATTGTTGTGACTTGGCAAGACAACCAAGCCGCTCTGAGGAAGCCGAAAGGCACGCGTTTAAGCTCACGCAGGCTGGCGTGAGGTCTGGAACAGTTAAGGGAATTTATAGTAGCAAAGTACCTAAGTAACTACTGGAATACTTAACTTTAATTCATAATTGGTGAACATCGGTCTGACGGTACATGCATCACAAGATAAATAGCAAATGATAATGGCGCCTTGCTAGGTTGTAGCAAATGACGTAGCTGAAATGGAAATGAGCGTTTGGCGTCATTGGCCGGGAGGCCCCTCGCGGGGCAGGTCCGGCCGCCTTGGCGCAGGTCTTATTACAGTCGGCGCCACATTGGGCGACCTGCACGCCGGATGGGGATGAAATGATGATGAACACAACACAACACCCAGTCCCTGAGCGGAGAAAATCCCCGACCCAGCCGGGAATCGAACCCGGGCCCGGAGGACGGCAATCCGTCACGCTGACCACTCAGCTACTGGGGCGGACATGACGTAGCTGAAGGCTATGCTAACTATCATCTCGGCAAATGAGAGCGTAATTTGTCAGTGAACCATCGCTAGCAAAGTCGGCTGTACAACTGGGGCGAGTGCTAGGAAGTGTCTCTAGACCTGCCGTGTGGCGGCGCTCGGTCTGCAATCACTGATAGTGGCGACACGCGGGTCCGACGTATACTACCGGACCGCGGCCAATTTAAAGGCTACCACCTAGCAAGTGTGGTGTCTGGCGGTGACACCACACATAGTTTCTGATAGCGGCCATCGAGAAGAATCCAATGGTGTGTAACAGTAACGTCTTCGAAGGTCAACTAAGGTCAAAAAGGCGGCATGACGTCCATTTACAGAAGGTTTTCGAAGTGATGAACATTGATATCAGTGCAATGTTGCAATCTTCTTATCATGGATTGAGCGGTATTCCTTATCACATCGGCACTTATCAAAGCACATGCTCTGACAATTCTGTCTCGTGTATCCTCAGGTGTAGTTGGAAGGTCTTTATAAACAATCTCTTTTAGGAATTCTCACAAGAAAACACCACAGGTGTCACGTCTCGCGATCGAGCCGGCCACAACACATCTCCTCCGCGTCCAATCCAACGATTTGGCAAATGTCTCTGCAACTCATTTCTAGCTATCAGAGAAAAATGTGCCGGACACCCATAGTGTTGATAGCACTTTCTGTTCCTTGTTCCTACAGGTATTTCTTCCAATAACTGACCTCATCTTTCTTGCAGGAATGTGGTCTACTTCCTACCATTAAGATTTCCTTCCATGCAATAGGGGCCTATAATTCTGTCCTCCAGAATCCCACACCATACATTCACCGACCGCGGTTTTTGCTATGCAACTTGCCGCAGCCACCATGGATTTTCAGTTGCCCAATAATGCATGTTATGCAAATTAACATTTCCATGGTACGTGAATGCACCCTCGTCAGTAAATAAAAGTCAAATTAATTAATGTGCCATCCCTATGAATCTGAAGTTGAGCCCATTGAAAGAATTCAGTGCGACGTATACAATCCGTACCAGTTAATTCTTGGTGGAGTCTGGTATGGTATGGATGATATTTATGGTGATGCAGAACACTAACAACACTATTCTGGCTCATGCCAGATTCTCTTGCGATTTGACGCGAACTAATACAAGGATCTCGAACCACAGTGGCAAGAGTACCAATTTCCGTTTCCTCGTTAGTAACTTTCCTTTGCCGGATATGTTTCCGATGCGATAAAGATCCAGTTGGTCTCAATTTATCACACACATATTTAAATGTACGACGTGTAGGGTGAGTTGGTTGACGATATCTTTCACCCTGTAAGTCTCTATCTCTCACTGAATTTCGTTGGCATTCTCCGTAAATGAGAAGCATATCGACTTGTTCTTCTAAGGAATTCACATTCGCTCGAGTCGACAATACTAGTCTTGCCGTTCCTATTAATGTTGTATTGCGAAACCGTCGAATGGTGTTTACATGTCAGTGGCACGTTAGATGGATACGCCGTAGTTGGCCAAATATTTACTATTTGCACGATGTACAAGAGAGAATTGTCAGAGCATGTGCTTCGATATGTGCCGAAGTGGTTATGGATACCATTCAATCCATGATAAGGAGATTGCAGCACTGCATTGATACCAATGGTCATCACTTCGAACACATTCTGTAAATGGACGTTCATGCAACCTTTGTGACATTCATTGACCCTCAAAGACCTTACTGTTACACACCATTGGATTCGTCTCGATAGCCGTTATGAGAAAATAAGTAACAAACTAAGCATCCCATTTTAAAATCAAAGTTGACCACATCTCTGACGCGACTCCACCTAGCAACTAAAAACCAACGTATTATTATGGCCCCCATTGTTCCATGCAACACTTGTGCCACAAACTTTACAGCTACTATCATACTTTTGGAGTTATTCTAGGTGGCAATCATTAGCGACTCACCCTGTACATGCGAATGTAACACAATGTGTCAGTTATACAAGTAAAGAAAGTTTACCTCACAGTGTTCCTCGTATGAGCGTCGTTGCGTTCTGGTCGCTGTCAGTAGGCGGTATGAGCGTCCATGAGTGGTCGTGGACTCACACTAAACACTGTATAAATTGCAGCAGAAAGGCCAAGGTCCCGCTACAATATTTGCACAGCTGCATGTTGCTGGACAGGTTTTCCCTCATCAGTTTTTGTTTTCTGTTCTTCACTCAGCGCCGGAAGCGACTTTCTGTCATAAAAGTCGTCCTTCTCAGTATGAGTCGTAGCTGAGGGCAATACGAGAAATGTACAGTTAAGTTATATTCGAATCTATTTGTTCTTACACCAATCTCAAAAAGACTGTGGTAATATTCTACACACACACCCCTCCAATAAACTAATGAACGTCAAAGTGATCATTACTACGAGAGACACTGCGAAAGCTATGCCAGGCAGTAGTAGCCGACCGAGACAGACGCAGCAACTGGTAACTAACCGCTTTTGTGACTTTTACGAGTTCCTAACCAGGAGCTAATTTTATTATATTAGTTTAGTTTGTTGAGTTTCTCCGTGTAGATTTAATATCTAATAGCCACAGCTCTCGCGTTTCCTTTTGCGTCGGAAAGTAAACCGATTTTGTGACATGTTACAAGTTCCTAATCAGGGGCGAATGATTTAGTTTCATCTGATTGCTTCGGTAGTTCGGTTTTTGAATATCTGCGTATTATTAGACACAGTTCCTACGTTTTTGTCAGAGTCTACAGTAGAGTTGAGCAGCGCGTGCCGATAGTCCGTTTATCTGCATAGTTTAGTTTTCCATGGTCTTTTGTATGGACAGGGACTGTGATTGTTGTGTGCGGATGCGAGCCGAGCTGGTGACACTTCGCTCTCAGCTTCAGGCTGTGATGGCGTCAGTTACACAGCTTGAGGCTGCAGTGGACGGGCACCACTGTTGTGGGCAAGCCGTGGGGATCCAACGGACGTCCAGTACGTCCGAGTCCTCCGATCGGTCCTCACCGGTGGCCAACCCAGTTACTGCCCGCACTGAGGCTGACTCCTCACTTGTGGTCGAGTGGGAGGTCGCCCCGGGACGAAGCAGGCGGAGAAAGACTTCCGAGGCGGCCGCACGTAAGGCCTCCGCGGTTTGTCTAACAAACAGCTTCCAGGTGCTGTCTGTGGCTGACACTGTCGCTGAGCCAGATGCTGTCGCCTGTCCTGTTTCAGAGGAAACTACTCAGCCTGAAAGATCCGGGCAATCACAGAGGCTGGGATAATTGGTAGTTGGGAACTGCAACGTTAGGCGCGTTATGGGGCCCCTTAGGGACATGGCTGTCAAGAAGGAAAATAAAACCAATGCGCATTCCGTGCGCATACCGAGTGGAGTCATTCCAGATGTGGAAAAGGTCCTCCCATGAAGAGCACAGGGTGCAGCCAACTGCAGGTGGTTGCTCACGTCGGTACCAATGATGTGTGTAACTTTGGATCTGATTTCGAGCGGCTAACAGAATTGGTAAAGGCTGCCAGTCTTTCTATAAAAGATGAATGCAGAGCTGACCATTTTCAGCACATTTCTTTGATATATTCTGATAAAAAACACACTAAGATAAAAAAAGACGTATTTTCTCAGTGATGATAGTGATCGTTCTCAGCGTGTGGAACAGCTGAGGACCTTGTTAAAGGTGTGCTGCTAAGCTTCCTTCGTTTCCTTTTGCTCTGAAGTCTAACTGAGGAAAAAACTGCCGTGATAGTTTACCCTCATTAAAGTAATGAACGTCAAAATGATCATTACTACGAGGGACACTGCGAAAGTAATGCTCTCCCCCATTTATTTTCGTTGAAGGTACAACATGTGCAGAAAGAGCAGTAACACGGTTAAATAGAGCAAGATCTCTGGTACGTTCTTTCAGTTTTTCGCATAGTCACCACCGCCGGCCGCGGTGGTCTAGCGGTTCTGGCGCTGCAGTCTGGAACCGCGGGACTGCCACGGTCGCCGGTTCGAATCCTGCCTCGGGCATGGGTGTGTGTGATGTCCTTAGGTTAGTTAGGTTTAAGTAGTTCTAAGTTCTAAGGGACTTATGACCTAAGATGTTGAGTCCCATAGTGCTCAGAGAGCATAGTCACCACCATTTCTCTATGTACTTTTACCAATCATTGGCGAAACTCTGCATGCCTCTCTCGCAAAAACCTGAACGAGCTGATGCTAGCAACTATCTTATGACAGTATCTGAGTCAGTAAAATGTTCAGATCGTAGTTCATATTCCGCAGGTTCAAAGAGACGGAAGGCTGATGCCGCTAAAGTCCGCAGCTCGTGGTCGTGCGGTAGCGTTCTCGCTTCCCGCGCCCAGGTTCCCGGGTTCGGTTCCCGGCGGGGTCAGGGATTTTCTCTGCCTCGTGACGACTGGTGTTGTGTGATATCCTTAGGTTAGTTAGGTTTAAGTAGTTCTAAGCTCTAGGGGACTGATGACCATAGATGTTAAGTCCCATAGTGATCAGAGCCATTTGAACCATCTGATGGCGCTAAATCAGGGCTGCGCCGTGGATTTTGAACGACAGTCCAGCAAAATTTGACAACGACTTCTCTGGTCGCGCGACTGTCGTGCGGCCGTATTACAAGCGGAATCTTATAGCCTGCTCAGCGTCGTCTTGTAGCGATCTGAGCTGACAGCTGGTGTGGCGTCCCAGGCATCCGAAAGAACCACACTCTGTCCATCGTAAGATGTCTGTGCCCTTCGGTCTGTCATCAGATGGTGTAACATCTAGCCTGCTCTCCGCCTTCCATCGTGCGTACAAATTATGTCGTTTTTTATAAAATGTTAAAAAAGAATAACGTTGATCTGAGATAACTTACAGTCGCAAATAATAATCAAATGTACATCTCTGTATACTTTCTGATGTCTTCTCTTCCACAGAGAAAGACGATATGTGACCATTTTCCTGGATAAAGAGTTCGATTGCTCTATCAGAGAGAAGAGCACGCAAGTGCTCTATAGACGTCAGTGTATTAGCAGAATTAAGCAACCTAACTTATGTTAATTGTTACTGATTAAGTTAATGATATAAAGAATAAAACTTTGCAGATCAAACAGAAAGAAAGAAATATATAACCCATTATATTAATATTTATCAAACTAATTTAATGAGATTACAAGTTGTTTTCATAAATTCCTGTTTCAACTTCGAAGTCCACATGATTTTGTGTAAGACCGGCCGCAAATTTCAGGTTGTAGACCTAGGTCACGCTCCTCTTTGGGACGGATACTAATAATTCTTTTTTTCCCATAAAATAACAAACACATAACAGAACTGACTTTAGACCTCTATTGTACACCCTTAAGATAGTATTATGTATTATATATTTTGTAAATAAATAACTTGCACCCAGAGGACGCAACACAACTTCGACGAAAGGCCTTCGTGGAGTTCGATGGCGGATGGTGTGAGCTCTGAACCTATAAAAAAATTTCAAAAATCTCATTGAAACTGATTATATTTTCGAAGGTTATACGTGGGGATATTTAAGAAAATGTTTTTTTTTTTTTTTTACAAAATGGAAATCAACGTTTTCCACAACGTGCACCAAAAGCCCAGAATAAAATACACCAAAAAATCCTACTTACTATATTAGAAAAATCGCCAACTCTCAAATTACAAAAAAGGCTTAATGTAATCGCAGGTATATTTCATGAGTTATAACTCCCGCTAACTTGAAAAACATTGTTTTGAAAAATCAAGCGTTTAAAATTTGAACTTGTCTTTCTTAACACTGAAATTGACCAAACCTTTAATCTTCGTAGAGTTGGCCTCTTTTTCTCCTATGTTGTGACTATCTCATGTTACTGAAATTATGTGGATTAATTGTCTTCCACTTACCAATCTAAGCGGTTTTTTGCGCTATTGGGATTATTTTTCTAACCTTTTCTACTATATAAATACGTTTGTTTGTCATTGTCAAGCACTCGCGTTTTCCTTCGTACTATGACAAGTTAAGCAGACGCGATACAAGCACGTACTTTCAGATTGTTTTCCATAAGAAAAGACAGTATTGTAGTTATTCTAATGGCCTCAGTGATGTTATCCGAAACCAACAGGACCTCTATTCCGTCCACTACTACATTGGTTGCTCATTTGCGCCAAACCCATGCAAAAAATCACGGCACCATTTATATGAATAAATCTTAAAATTAGACTCTGTAAGGACCATTTTAGGCCAGTAAAAAATTTAAGCTAAAAAAATTTCTGCCCTTACGTGCGCCCTTACCAGCCTTCCCTAGCACACATAGGGTAAATTACAAAATCAGACGTGAATCTTATATAATAATAATAATAATAATAATAATAATAATAATAATAATAACAATAACACTGTCGAATGCTTTGATGGACTATATTAACACATTCTGATGATTTAGCATTAACATTCTAAAGAAATAAAACCAACTGCTCTGCTGTGTTACTGTATTGGAGGAACTGTGAAGTTACAAATCTAATGTAAATGGTCCTACTAGACGTTTCAGCGGCGTTCGTTGAGCTTGCAGGTATTTAGATATTTGGAAAATGAGGTAAAGAACTCTATGACACCTCAAAAGACGTACCTCAGACGCGCAGCCGAAGGCCATACTTTAAAATGCTGTAGTGGATAAGGACTTCTTGTCAGGATGAGAAACGAAAAACTAAAAAGAAAAAGTAAAAAGAAACTAAGAAGGAAAAGGAGTTACGTGTTTCTATGCGTGGATTTGAATGGTGTATTCCTCAAAGATCTGAGACTACAAAGAGGGTCTTTCATTTACAGAATGGTGCACAACGCCCAAGTTAACAGATCCAGTCAGAAAGGTTGTCAACAAGAAATGCAGGTACGGCCGACAGCAATGCAACTTAGTGAAGCAAATATTCAGGAGTACAAGCTAACCTGCCGTGTTACATCGGGTCTGCCACAGCTCGGACGGTCGATGTACAGTCGTGGACAAAACGAGCGAGACCCCTCGCCTTTTCGTTATGCTGATCCGCACGACTTTAGAGTCTGCTACACAGCATAACAGGCAAGGCGACGAAGTGCTACCAACACACTACGCACAGGCGTGAAATTGACAAACTATCTGAACTTTTTTAGACTGTTTTCAACAATTTTTAAGACTATATTAATGCTGATTACTGTGTTAAATACAACACGTAAATATAAGACAGATCTGAAAGAAGAAACACTAATTGGTATGAACTGTACCAAAAAAAAAAATGAATTTCAACTTATCGAGATAACATAACTGTTTTAGTAAGACAAAGAACCCAAGATCGTTACGAATTAGCAAAATATTATCCGCATTCGGCCGCGAAACGTTCTGTGTTAACGTTCAGACCAGTCATACTGGATTACTGTTGCTGACCTACCATGAAAGTGTGCAAATTAAGCAATGCGTGAAGATTCATAACGAAATTCAGTTAAAAATCATTCAGTACTTAAGTCAATTCCATTATTGACAGAAGCGGAAAAAGTAGGCAGTAACACGTATGAAATTCTACAAGAGTGTCATATTGACATCCACAGGGCGCCGGTACAGAATAAACGTAGCGATAAAACGTATTGGGAGCGCGAGAATTTCTTAAAATTACTTTACTGATATTCTACCTGCTTCCATCGAGATTAGAACGGAATACAAACCAGACCTTCCTTTCACTACGCTAGTACACAACCCAGGCAAACAGCCATCTACTATTACCCCAGACATGAATAAGCCGGCAATTTCGCAATGAAAATGCCAAAATGATCTGCAGTTTCTGTTGCATAGAGCTTTCTGGACTCAAAAACATGAATTTTCTTCCTTTATGTCACCGCTTATGTGACAATCATTCGGGATGTTTATCGAAATAACAAAATACTGTCATTAGAGAGTAAATTTAGTAGGATAATTCTGCACCACCCCAGGAAATAAACAGCTACATAGCTGCCAAAAGTATTCTACACTGTTTCGAATTCTCCACTAGACTCGCCACAGCCAGAAAACGTTCATTAGCCGAAGTGTTTCTTAAGCTAGCTAGCAGCTGGATTGTTCGCACTTCTAAAACGCGGTGGCATTAATACTGGGATGTGTATTACCACGTGTATAGGCAAATGGATTCTATTTGCATTCCTGTAAACGTGATTTGGATCGAAAGCGTAGCTACGATTAATACGCTGATGTATCGACTGCAACTTGAACATTTCGAATAAAGAGTAGGGGGTGTTATTTGTGCGGCCCTCATCTTCAGTAGCTGTCGTAGCTGTTTTCGTTGTTAGGATTTCGTCACCTAAACCAGTAAAAACGGAACCCTACTAGTCTCATTTTCTTGACCGTCTATCGGTCTACCCAACCCTTAAAAGCCGTTAACCTCCAGAACGGGTGGACATAATAAGCGGAAATGTATCGCACTTCTTGCGGTAACCGGTCCCTTGGTGGTGTAAAAATGTGAGCTTCTATGTCAACGCAATCCATGTCATCAGCCCCTAGACCTAGAGCTGCTTAAACCTAGCTAGCCTAAGGACATCACAGACATCTATGCCCGAGGTAGGATTCCAACCTGCGACTGAAGCAGCCGTGCGGTTCGTGACTGAAGCCCTTGGAACCGCTCGGCCACCGCACCTGGCGAAACCCTATTCACCTAATGTATAATGATAATACATACTGTCTATTGAGAATCAACTGTATTCACCAGCAACTCAGATCGTTTGATCACGGAACTTTTACGAAGCTACATTCAAACTTTGTTCGTAGTCGTCTGCAATATCCATTTATAAACACCCTAGGAACGTCGTATGCGATATCCACTTCTGAAGACGCTGGCAGATATTGCAGTACCATACCAAGCAGCTAAGAATTTATTGTTATTGGTCCACGCATGACACTTTATTTCGAGATCAATTTAACGCGCCTAGGTTTTCGTATATGGCTGAAACTATATTAAACAGCAAACAACTTCGATGTTCAAATCAAATGAAAGTCACATGTCGCAATTACAACATAATTTCGTTGTTACATCTACATGACTACATAATCAGGATTTCTTTGTAATCCAGACTTACGTGCCTGGCAGAAGGTTCGGACTATTTCTCTACCGTCCCACTCATTAACAGTGTGCGGGAAAAAGGACCACTTAAATCTTTTCTTGCGAGCCTAGAATTACATTATTACTATGATTTCTTCCTGTGTAATTTTACGAGGAAATAATGTTTTGGCATTCAGAACAGATGTTGGTAATTGAAATTGAGTGAAAAGATCTCGCGGCAACGAAAAACGCTTTTGTTTTCATGTATGTTACCCCAACTCGATTATCAAATCTGGGACCCTCTCTCCCCTATTTCGTGACATTACAAATCGTGCTACCGTTCCATGGACGTTTTTGCGTGCACAGTCAATCACGTCTGTCAAGGATATTATAGCAGTGGACGGACAAACGTAGTGTAGGCAGTGTTTTCAGTTGGCCTGTTGCGTATTCTTAGTGTGCGGCCAATAAAACGCAGTCATTCGTTTGCCGTCCCAGTTTAAGTTTTACTGGGTACTGAGATGAAGTGACAGTGCTTCGACATGTGTTTTGTCATGTAACCGAAAGTTAATTATTGTTATTGGACGTAGCTTTCTTGTTTATTGTATTCCTCATTCAACAGAGTACACTTCTCGTACCCCACACATAACTGTTTCGAAGTATTAAATTGTTACTGATGTTACCAAGTTGCAGTGGTCATCTTAACTTGCCGTTTTTAGTCAAAGGAAAATATTATAGCGAAATGTAGCAACTAAGAAGCGGAGTATCCAAATAAACAAACATTTCCGGTTTAAGTAGTTGCAGTAGGTCTACTACACAGTAACGTAAATTAGGAGCAAAGTCCATTAGCAGATCGTTATCAGGAAAACCAGCCCTCATAATGCAAAGTGCCACTGCAAGAAAGATAGATTCCAAACATGTCAATGAGTAGTCGAGGAAAGTGGACGCATTCTGTCTACTGAACCCCAACGCACGCCACTTACAAGGGGACACGCCAAGTGTCATACCCCGATCTTGCTGAAACTTCTCTCAGTGAAAGAGGGAACAAAATAAGCGAACACGTGTCTCGACTTATCTGCTTACACTCTACCGCTTCTGGGAAAACGACGGTCAAAGTTTTCAATGCGCTGTTGCTATAGTGTAGATACCTCTCAGTGGGTAAGGATTCAACTGAAACGGTGGCTCTGCGGCTACCATAGCGGCTTCGGAACATCGCGCTGCGCGTTCGAAACCCGGTTTCTCCTTTTTCCCCCCTCACTCACTGAATTATCTACGAATGTTTATTCCAATTTATGTTGAAATACTGTTGTCGTTATTCGGCAGTTAATTTACTGTGTAAAGAAATAAGTTAAAAAGGGAACACATAGTGCGTAGTGGGGCGATCACTCTATTGTACAAATAATTCAGACGCCACGATCGCTTAAATATTGTTTACTGGATAACCGGTTTCAACACACTAAAGGTGCCATCATCGGACCTGAATGTAGACTAACATTTATAAACCATTTGCATAGAACGATACATGAGGCAGACCAGATGATTTTAGATCACTTTGTCTCATTCGTTTATTATTTTTTTAGTTCATTAATTACACATAAAGCTAATGGCGAATAAAGACAAAATTATTTCATCGTAAATTAGAAAAAAAACATTCGTAGATAATTCTGATAGAGAGGCAGCAAAAAATAATAATAAAAAAAACAATATGGTCTCGAACACAGGAATCAAAGTTGAGAAGGAATGAGGGTAGCCGCTGAGCCACTGCTTCAATTGCGTTCTCGGCTGCAGAAGGTATGTACACTATAGCAACAGCGCGTTGATAACTTTGACCGTCGTTTTCTCGGAAACGGTCGAGTGTCTGCAGATAAGTCAAAACACATGTTCGCTTATTTTGTCCTCTCCTTCACTGAGCAAAGTTTCCGGACAATCAGCCTATGACACCTGGCGAGTTCCCCTCATTAGTCGAGTCGCTTCTCACGCCCGGCGAGAATTACGTATGCCTCAGAGTAAACTGTGCCACCTGGAAACACGGCGAGCGGGGATAAACACGTTTTGCTTCTTACAAGGCAACTTTCTACAGCTAAAAGTCACGAAGTGTTCTTCAGGTTGCCTCAGATATTTCAGAAATGTTTCTTGCGTTAGGCCTGCCGCATATGCAAAACGTAAACATTACACATCATGTAATATTTATCAGGATAAGACATGACAAGCGTGGACCAGTCCCTTCGGAGAAAAATTACAGATTCTAAGTTGCTCCACTATGTAATGCTTGCGATCTCTCGTTTATGCCATCGATTTCCGTGTTACACATACTTGGCCACTGCGTTGTGGCTGCCATCGTGGAGGAGGCAGTCTGTTTCCTGCTACCGCTGTTTCCGCAGCAGATATTAACCGCGACGAATCATTCAGTCAACGCTAAATGACCCATCTGGCTGAGGCAGACAAGGGCGCTATAATAGCACTCCATGCAGAGGGATCCTCAAATGGTTATATAACTAGAACTATGGGTCTTCACAAGTCGACGGTAGCCAGGTGGATCAGACGAAAGGAAGAGAGTGGCAACCTGTAAGGGGGGCCTCATGGCCGTCGCCGCAAAACAACAGCAGCTCAGGATGTGCAGATACGCCGTTTCAGTGAGAACCACCCATTTGTCAACGCACGACAAATTCAGCAAACTTTGGGACTCAATGTTAGCAGTAAGACCGTCACTCGTCGTCTAAGGGAAGGTGGACTGAGAGCAAGAAGCGCTGCTGTGAAAGAGACATTGACTGTTACCCACAGAGAAGCTCGCCTTGCTTTTGCTGCTGAAAATGTCGACAAACCTCTCCAGTTTTGGAGGCGAGTGATTTTCACGGACGAAAAAGTTTTCTCTACGACATCAACCGGAAAAGTACTTGTTTACCGGACTAAAGGTGCTAGGTATAATCGAAAATATATTTACAGTTGCCGAAGGAGTGGCAGTGGGTTGGTAACGGTATGGCCATGGATATCGGCCGAAGGGTGTAGGCTCCTGTGGGAAGTGGAAGGAAGACTCGATGCGCGCAGTTACATATCAGTTCTGGAGAACGTGACGTTGCCTTCTGTGACAGCAAGATTTGGCGATGATCAGATCATATTCCAACAAGATCGGTCGCCTATTCATATGGCAGGTGTGGTTAAGAGGTGGTTCGACGACCATAGTAATATTACTCTAATGGAGTGGCCACCTAAAGGAGCTGACATGAATCCCATTGAGAATATTTGGGCAGAAATGGTCAGAGTAATACGAGAAAAGGGGCAGTCACCGTCGACTCGCCGACAGCTTTCTGATGTGATTCTTGACGCTTGGAATGAGTTACTTGAATCTCCTAGTTATGTGGCTCGAGTTGTGGGCTCAATGCCCAACAGACTTCGAGCTGTTGTGGAAGCCGAAGGAGGCTATACGCGATACTAAGCAGCATCAGCAGAGGAAAATATTCATTGACATTGTTATTGAAGTCGCGAGCTATATTTGCTGGATTCATATTGCCCACGGAATGCATCTCACGTATTTAATGCACTCTCGTACAAAGTAGCGAACAGTCAACTGCCAGCCAGGGAGTCCCGTTAGCAGGAATACTCTCCCTTCCGTGCGCTGTAGTCGACTGGGTGTTTTTTTTTTTCAGCCCTTCACATATCAGCTGCAACAGCTGTTTCAAGTTTTTTTTCACACACATATATTTTATATAATTTCAAAGAAACGCAGTAAGTAGAATGTGGACATACAAATTAATTCACAGCAAGATATGTAATATTTAATTTGATGAGAGAAGAAATACTCAACTTATATATTCATGCAGTCTCGAATAAATACATGACACACGTGTATATGCAAGAAGGGTACAAAACAATTCAGCACAAATGAAAAGTATTGAGGAGAAGCTCGCCGATAAATTCCTAATTGGAGAACAAAGGTTGGGCTGGAAGGAGAGGTAAGGAGGGCCGAAAGAGCAGAGATAAATCAAATACCCAATAGAGTTTGAGTTGTTGTAGCATATGCGATTCGGAACAACAGTAGAAGAATAGTTTTATGTACTGATTTTTGAGGCTTTATTTTGTGCCGGTGCTTTGACATTCTAATCTTTGATTTCATTTTATCATTATGTATCTTTTCTTCAATGAAAGTCAACTGTAGTAAGTTTCAAGATATGAAGAATAACTGGAAGTTTTTAGTTTGTGGAATAGCGTAATTGTCGGCCGCGGTGGTCTAGCGGTTCGAGGCGCGCAGTCCGGAACCGCGCGACTGCAACGGCCGCAGGTTCGAATCCTGCCTCGGGCATGGATGTGTGTGATGTCCTTAGGTTACTTATGTTTAAGTAGTTCTAAGGTCTAGGGGACTGATGACCACAGATGTTAAGTCCCACAGTGCTCAGAGCCATTTGAACTATTTGAATAGCGTGTTTAACAGTTAAAATTTTCAACAAATCTGTAGTTATAGGACATATTAAGAAGCAAGTCAAAAATGGAATTGTGGAAAGATCAGGTTGGTCTCTAAAGGGTAACGACGGTAAAATATCAAATACGAAACTATGGGTAACAACTATTGCTGATGGTGAGGACCCATAATCCATATGCCACTATTCTGTAATTGTATTTCTGAAGTTTATCGTCAATCCTAGGACTGAAACTCTGTTTTACGTAAAAAATATAACCTTCAAAATTTATTTAGCAGCGCAGAATATTAAATCATAGTTTATAGATGAGGAACCTATGAAAGGGTACAGTACCGCCCGACATTGAAAATAGGTACAACATACTTCATTATTTTTGTCAGAACAACACATTTTGTTTGTAAAATAACTCAATTTCAATTAATACAGCGAAGCCGGATACCAGTGTAGAAATGAATGACAATTTATTTATTTAATTTATCGTATGTGCACTCCCACAAAATAAATCCCTAGATCCAATTTGGTGAGATCTTTTGAAATGAATGAATGTATGGTCGTCTGCTAACCGCAGATAGTGAATGTGAATATATGATCATCTTTGAGTCGATCCTTTGGCCACCTTTGGTGGAACCAAAGAGATGAAATTTACCAGAGCTTTGAGCGCCTGAAATGTGGCTGACCAATAAGGTAGCAAGGTGCTTCTCCCACTTCGACAGAGGTGCGAGAGAACCTGAGAACGGCCATGTTTCAGCACTCTGCCGCTGGATCCTGTGCTGTTAACACCTGTTTTAGTTGTGCTACGTAATGACGAAAGAATGGAGGCATGGTATGCATGTGGAATATTTAAGAGTAGTTTGAAATAATAATTTCTCTATTTCAGGAACTTTTGTGGGGAGAATTAAATGTCAGGCAGGTAATACTAATGGGATTGTAGTAATCTTCGGAAGTGACCAACGGTCACAAAGAAACCACGTGTAGCAATAAGTTGAAATACTTCCGTGTGCTTAAGCTAAGCTGAATTACTAGCGTGTGTACAATAAGTTGAAATATTTAAGAAATAGCGTGTGTACCATAAGTTGAAATATTTAAGAAATGGCGTGTGCAGGACTTGAAATTAGAGACGAGTACTTCCACGTGGTGAGTACTGTGTGAGTCTCAATCTGCGTATGAGACAAAGGATAAAGAGAAGTACTCGTCCATGGTATCAGTTGAGGACTCGCGTGTGTGATGAATACATTAATAATACTTTGCGTGTGACGCTAGATTCAAACTCTGAGAGAGGAGCAAGGTGAGTCGGCCGTCTATCCAGCAACGCCACATGGCTTGCATTGCACAGGAAGACGTGCATTTATCTCCAGAGTTCACAGTAGGAAAGTAGAATTACAAAGTGGGGCAGTGTCGTGTGAAACTGGGATCAATATTAATTGAAGTGGGAAAGCTGAAAGTGATAATGTTGTAACCATTCTCTGTGTAGTATTTCATATTGTTGTGTGGTGTATGTCATGTAATTTGGGTATGTGTGGTTTCCATGGGTGTGTAGCGAAGTAGTTTCAAAAGATTAGTGGGTTATGCTTGTTCCTTCTGTACCGCTCGGTCTGGAGGAAAGTTTCGTGATGATGATTGTGAGAGTCGAAGTGTGAGGTATAATAAAAGATCCACCAACCTATCCAGAAAGTGCACTGTAGCGTTAAATAAATTACGAGACCATAATATAGAGATTCACTAATGTAAAGCCATGCCCACTGGGCGGAATTTCTCATATGTTATTGTTGTAGGTTATAGAATTTGTGTGTTTAGGTTAGGGAATTTATCGGAATAAATCAGATAGTGAAAAGAAAGAGATTGGTAGACTATTCCTTCAAATTGTATGTTGTCATAATGTGCCGAATTTATAATGTGTGCGCCATTCATATTCAGTGGGATGGCCACGTGTTAATAAAAGCCGTCAAATAAAAGAAAATGTGGTACTGCCAGTGCGTAGTGTACAGTCAGAGTTCTGTAAATCACTGATAGTCAGATATGCGTTTCCGTTGCGTAGTAATCATATAGGAGGATAACTTGTAACTTAAGTGAGAGTACTAGAGCTAATATTACTCGATAACTAAGAATGAATCCACTCGCTTGGCAGACCACTCATCTTGCAGGCCTGACTGCTTCATGCCACAGTATGAGCAAGGCATGTGGGTGCCTCTCACCTAATTCAACTGCCTTTAATTTTATTCTCACGGATGACCGTGAGACAGTAAATAACAAGAGAAATAACAATACTCTCAGAATCAATATAGAAAATTCAAGTGTCCAGTGGATTCAAAAGTTTGCTATAAAAGCGAATAATTGCTTTTACTGACTCCTTCATGCCTACGTTTTCTGTCAGACAATGTTTGAACTAGGACTAGCAAGGTAAACAATTTTTCCACAAATTGTCAAAATGGATGTCGGAGAGCCAGTTACATAAATTACGATGACAACAAACGTTTTTCAAGTAAACTGATCACAGGAGGCATCCAACGCATTTATTGTGTGTTACATGGACATTATGTAAACTGGCAACGCCACCAACACACAATACCACTAACAGGGGAACATCCCCATCGCACCCGCCTCAGATTTAGTTATAAGTTGGTACAGTGGATAGGCCTTGAAAAACTGAACACAGATGAATTGAGAAAACAGGAAGAAGTTGTGTGGAACTATGAAAAAAATATGCAACATATACAAACTGAGTAGTCCATGTGCAAGATAGGCAACAACAGGATAGGGTGTGCTCAAGAGCGCCGTGATCCCGTGGTTAGCGTGAGCAGCTGCGGAACGAGAGGTCCTTGGTTCATGTCTTCCCTCGAGTGAAAAGTTTAATTTTGTATTTTCAGATAATTATTATCTGTCCGTCCGTCCGTCCGATGTGAGGTAACTGCGCCGTAGTATGTTGACGCTACACCTAAACAAACATCGAAACACATGACGTCAGTCGACTACAGCGCACGGAACTGAGAGAATTCCTGCTAACGAGGCTCCCTGGCTGGCAGTTGACTGTTCGCTACTTTGGACGAGATTGCATTAAATACGTGAGATGCATTCCGTGGGCAATATGAATCCAGCAAATATAGCTCGCGACTTCAATAACAATGTCAATGAATATTTTCCGAACTGTAAGGCATCGGAAAGTTCCTTAAGGGATCGAACGATTGTCGAACATTTGTATGATTATTTCCTACATTTCTTGATAAACAGTACGTGTGGTGATGATTGTCTGAAAATAAAAAATTAAACGACAAACTCCAGGGAAGACTTGAGCCAAGGACCTCTCTTTCCGCAGCTGCTCACGCTAACCACGCGACCACGGCGCTCCCGAGTTCACACTGTCCTTAATGTTGATTATCTTGCGCATGGACTACTCAGTTTGTGTATTTTGCTTATTTTTTTCATAGTTCCACACAACTTCTTCCTGTTTTCTCGATTGATCTGTGTTCAGTTTTTCAAGGCCTATCCACTGTGCCAAATTATAACTAAATCTGAGGAGGGTGCGATGGGGAGGTTCCCTTGTTAGCTATGAAACAACTGTAGCAAAACAGAGCATCCTCGTTATCCACATGATGGATAAGACGAGTAATTCGCAACATAAATGTCAATGTAAGCATCAATTTATGTTGGAACGTGCTTCCTGGACCAAATAACATACATTTCCTACATCTTCAATGCGAATCATGTAGTAAATGTAATTTAAAGGACATAAAAATGTCAAGTGAATTTACTAACATAATTATGAACTACTCACGAACATAAATCGATGGTCACATAGTTGTCAAAAGTATTCTATAGCATTGCCATTGTCCATTAGACTAGCAGCAGGAAGAAAATGTTTGCTCAGATGTGCTGAGATATCTTGCACTGATAAAGCACGCGCTTCGAAGACGCCACAGCATCGTCTGCCACCATTTCATGGGAAACGAAATATCTCAAGTGTACAGTCTTAGACATAAAAACTGACCGCCGGCCGGCCGCCACAGAGACTAAGTCCGAGTCGTTCACTTAACGTGGCCAATAAAACTGACCGCCCCTGACAACTCTAAATCCGGCCATCTGCACAATCTGGCAACACTGTTAGATGCGGAAGTGTTGGAAGGAAGTGTTGTCTACTTCCGAGATGTTCTCGGATTGTTTGAGCCCGTGATCTAGTGGTGTACTCGCTTCGGCGGTACATATACTAAAATTGGAACGGTACAGAGACGATTAGCATGGCCCCTGCGCAAGGATGACACGCAAAATCGTGAAGCGTTCCACATTTTTTTTGTTTACTTGTGGACTTAGTCTGCGTGCGGGCTAGTAACAACGATCATGGCGAACAAGTACAGGAAAACTACATTACGATTCAATTTCTGCAAAGACTACGAACGACCGCCGGCCGAAGTGGCCGTGCGGTTAAAGGCGCTGCAGTCTGGAACCGCAAGAGCGCTACGGTCGCAGGTTCGAATCCTGCCTATGGCATGGATGTTTGTGATGTCCTTAGGTTAGTTAGGTTTAACTAGTTCTAAGTTCTAGGGGACTAATGACCTCAGCAGTTGAGTCCCATAGTGCTCAGAGCCACTACGAACGACCAAAGGCTTTAGCAGTGGAACCATTGATTCGAGAGGACGTCGAGATACCGCCAAACGATATTGTCGGAATTCACCTGTCCATCGTTAGTCCCACGGTGGATGTTAAGATGGTAAATGACGCGGTGTGTGAGAGAATTCTACAGGCGACAAAAGTAGGTCTCCGATTTTGCCATAGTGACGGGAATGTCGGCACGGTAACTGTAGAACATGCTGGTCTGGGTGTACGGACAATACGTTTTTTTGAGCTGCCATTTGAGCTCCCGGCTGACGAAGTTATCGAGGCTTTTAAGCCATACGGCACGGTACATGGTCCTACAGCAGAACGCTGGACACAATTCGCCAAGTACCCGGTTCTTAACGGAGTGCGACAGATCACTATTGATCTTCAGAAGCATGTAC
The DNA here is from genome assembly GCF_023864275.1 of Schistocerca cancellata. NCBI lineage: Eukaryota > Metazoa > Arthropoda > Insecta > Orthoptera > Acrididae > Schistocerca > Schistocerca cancellata. Next base: position 54,155,598 of record NC_064631.1, read on the forward strand.
CGTCCTATCTGACAATTGGTGATTGTCGGGCGGTGGTGATTTACGATGGTCAACCACGTACATGTTCTGGCTGTGGCCAGGAGGGACACCTCAGGTCGAACTGTATGCAACGGCGGATTACGCAACTGCCTTCAGATGTGCGGAAGCCGTCGCCGGCGATGACAGTACTACTGATCACCTATACCAAAGCCCTCACTGCGTCCGCTGATGACCGAAAAGACACAGCCCCGGTGGAAGATCAAGATGGTACTCTCCGAAACCTTGTAGCAGACGTCGGGATGACAGAGGATGCTGCTCCATCGAGCATACAATCTACGGCGACAACATCAGATGAGACCGAACTCCCACCAAGCACACCGATAGTACACGAAGCAGTTCCAGCCACTACGGATGCTGCTCCGTCTGGAACGCACTCTGTGACGACAACATCAGTTTCGACCGAACTCCCGCCAAGTACAACGATGGGACTTAAACACTTGCTGTTCCTACGGATGCTTTTCTGTCGGGCAGCCGTGATTCCCTACAATCTGAGGACACGGAAGGAAGATCACGCAAACAACGTTCCCCGAAAAGGAGGAAACGGCGTCGTCGCACGACATCTCCTAGGGTGACTCCCCTTGCCCCGACGACAATGTGCCTCTGGACCAAGTCGACACAACAGCCTCTACGAAACAGGATGAGGCAATGGAAACTGTTTGATCAGACCCGCAGCGGTATGTCACATTGACGGTACCGGGACGTGGTGATGCTGAAGAAGAATCACAACCAGTTGGCTCTCCAGACGCAGATGCTGTGGAAATGGACACGAATATATCACTGCCTGCAAAGATGTGGTATGCTGAAGGAAACGATTTGGGCATCTGATGTGGATATTGCTTTGCTGCAGTAAGTCCACATAGCTGCACTCCCATACATCGCAAAATGGTTCAAATGGCTCTGAGCACTATGGGACTCAACATCTTAGGTCATAAGTCCCCTAGAACTTAGAACTACTTAAACCTAACTAACCTAAAGACATCACACACACCCATGCCCGAGGCAGGATTCGAACCTGCGACCGTAGCAGTCCCGCGGTTCCGGACTGCAGCGCCAGAACCGCTAGACCACCGCGGCCGGCCTCATACATCGCAGGCAACCAATCCTATTCGTCACACGGAGATCACAATGGGAGTGGGGTGGCAGTTTACGTGCGAGATGGCTTCCCAGTGGAAAACGTGTGTTACCTTCCGTCGGCCAGGGGAATGGCTTTCACGACGTTTGGGACACGCATCATCAATCTTTATGCACCGTCGGGAAACAATCGGCGGCGGAAAAGGGCGCGATTTAATGCAGAAGACATTGCCCCACTTTTCCATGGACGTTATGAATGTGTAATAATTGGTGGAGATTTCAACTGTGTTCTCAGCCAGAAAGACCAATGGCCGCAAGCAAACATCAGCCAGGAGTTGTGAATCGTGGTCAACGACGTTGTACTAAGTGACACGTGGGACTTACGACATGGAGATGCACCGGGACACACCTATGTGACAAGTCATTCGGCGAGCAGGTTAGATCGCATTTATATCTCACGGGCTCATGCAAATGATGTCCAGGGCACGGAACGTTGGCCATTGGCATTTTCCGATCACAGCGCTTACATCTGTACGGTGCTTCTTCCCCGTAGAGAGGTGTGGAACAGTAAGGCCCCGTGGAAATTAAACATTCAACATCTACATGATCCTGAATGCCGTCACTGGATCCTTGAGACATGGACGATGTGCGAGCGAAGGGTTGGCAGGTATGAGACGAAGCTTGATTGGTGGCTGACTTGTGCTAAACCGGCGCTTCGCCGTACGTTCATCTCATATAGCAGGGAGATGGCAGAATGGCGCCGCCGTACGACCGACTTTTATTTTGCAGCGCTGCGCGACCTGGACGATGGTCCGCCGGGACAGGACGTCTGGATCGAACGCAAAAGGATAAACGCTAAACTAGTGGCTTTAGCTCTGAAACATCTTCAGGGAACCATGGTGCGCGCCAGATGTCACGATACGATAATGCACGAGATTCCTTCCATGCACCACGTCGTGAATGAACGAAAGCACCGACGACGCGTTTTGGTACAGGAATTAATTACCCGCGAGGACCGAAGAGTGACGCGTCAAGCAGACATTGTCTCTGCATTCGTCGACCATTACCAACACATCTATCGGGAAGAAGCAGCCCCTGTCGATGACCTCGAACGTATAGCCACGTACGTCTCCCGTACACTGACGGTGGAAGCCGCGGGAACCTTACTGGAAACCATTAGCTGTGAGGGAGTACATGATGCGATCGCAAAGGGTGCGTTGAATCGGTCCCCAGGCATTGATGGACTTCCTGCTGAATTTTATCGAGAATTTCGCAACGAAATGGCACCGCGATGGACGGAAATGTACAACGAGATGTTAAATTCCGATGCGCCTATTCCGCCGGCTTTTATGGATGGCCTCTTGGTGTCAGTACATAAACCGAAGCCAGGAATTACGGTCACACATTATCGCCCCATCACTCTGCTTAATGCCGACTATAAGATCTTTGCACGGTTGCTAGCGTCCCGATGTCGTATGTTAATTCGTAGCGTTCTCTCTCCAGAACAGACGACACCGGGTGGATCGGTGAATGTGCAAACAGCTACTGGCGAATGCCGTGATGTGATAGCGCTGGCGGAGGAGTGCCGGCTTAAAGCGGCGATGGCGGCGTTTGATTTTGACAGTGCTTTTGATAAGGTGCGCCACAACTATCTGTACGCTGTACCGGAACAAATGGGATTTCCAGACCGTTTTACTGGTCTCATTAGAAGGATTTATGGGGGCGCACAATCCTTGGTACAGGTTAATGGGCGTATAGCAGGGCCCATTCAGATTCGACGATCCATTCGCCAGGGCTGCCCTCTTTCGATGCTGCTGTTCACAATAGCGATGGAACCATTAATTGGGAGGCTAACAAATTCTCTTTACATGAACAAATCGGCGGCAATGCCGGTCGGAAGGGGCCTTACACCGGAAGAAATCAGTCCGTTTCCTTATGTGCAACGATTCCGCTATCTCTGCATAGACTTTACCTCATCTGTAAAACATACTGCGGCAGTTAACTACCGACGTATTTTACAGACAACACGTCAACACGTACCATGGTCCGACAACATCTCCTTCGGCGCCTTGATCCTTTGCAGCGAGTCGAGTATCTGAACACTTATGTGGTTTCTTGAATGGTGCATATTTCGCAGATCCTACCCCTATCACTCACGCTCGGACGTCTACTTCAATCAGCACTAGGCTATTTTGTGATGATTGGATCGCCCCTCAAGGTGCGATACGCAACGCTCACGCTCCCTACGGACAAGGGGGGACTCGGACTTACGAATGTTCACTGCCGAGCGACGGCGCTCCTTCTAGCCACGATATACAAGCAATGGCGTAGCGGGCGTGATTCCCTTACACCCCGCCTACTGGATCTCCTGGTTCCAGCGTCCCTCACACCTCCGGTGGCGGTGGGCAAAATTACGTCACATTTTGCACATGTATCAACATTTATCGTGGAACTTAGTTATATCAGAGACGTGCTTCCGCGCACGAGACCACCATGCGCGAAGGATTTTTATGTTTGGCTGTTACAACGGATAAGTCGTAATGCCATTGAACTCAAACACCCCAAGTTGCATTGGCCGAAGATTTGGAGACATGTGCACCAAAAATTCCTTCCTACCTTCGCTCGGGCACTGTGGTTCTCTGTCACCTGTGGCAAGTTCAACACCAACCAACGACTCCATGCAATTGGACTAGTGGACACTCCACTATGCCCGAAATGTCGCCAAGTGGGTCATCACCGCTTAACTCGTATCGCGGTGGAGGACGTATGACTCCTAGGAAGACAGACGGTGGCTTGCTACCTCCGTGTGACCCCGCAACATATTACACCTGCTTCCTTCTTACATCCGGAGAGTGACTACTTTCCGGCGACTAAATCACACTCGATCATCTGGGTCAAAGGTTGGACGATCGCGTACCTCTATGGGAATGCTGCCAAGTCGCGACTCGACTTTTGGTATTTCTTGCAGCAAGCCCACAATGAGGTTCATAGATGGTCACACTATCGTAAAACCTTTGCCAACTATCTTCAGGCAGTCTTCCTCGGCCCCCCACGCAGTTGGGAAGTGCCGGGTGCAGTCGGTGTACACATTTGACAGCTGATAATGAACCTCACGCCTCTCTCACCGCTCCATATATAATGCACATACTATACCATGAAATGGTCTACATGTTCCTTTTAACATAGTGATCTTTATGGAAAATAAATAAAAACAACATCCCTCTATCCCTGTTCCTTTACATTTGTGATATGTTTTACAATGATTATTTTTGTCTTTTTGTTTTTGCAGAGGATGCATTTCACTTAGTGTTTGAAAAATAAAGAAAGTGGTCAGTGCGACAGAATGACAAGCCAAAGGGCCTGGGTTCGATTCCCGGCTGGGTCGGGGATTTTCCCCGCTCAGGGACTATATTAAAAGAAAAAGAAGTGGTAATCTTCGTGCATTCTAAACTTATGGTCGCCTGTTCGCGTCCAACTGTTTTTCTTTTTCCTACTTTTCGGTCTAAAGTTATGAGTCTGATTGAGCATCGAAGATAATTCGCTTAACATTCCACCCAACAGCAATAACAAGTATTCCAGAAACAACTCCGCAGGACAGCTCGTGGCTGCGTCGCGATCGTAACAGCTTACGCTCGAGCGTTTCCTCGCGCTGCAGCGGCTACCGGCCACCGGCCAGACGCCACCCGCCGCCTGAAATCCGGCGCCGCCCATGTGAACGCGGCGCCACGCTGTCAGTGTATGTGTCAACTGTCATTTTAGAATTTGAAGTTCTAGTTATCATCTTGCAGTTAAGCATTAAGCATTGTAAAACTGAGTCGCAAGTGGAAAAAGGTGTAACATCTGCAACACAACGTTTACTTTTGATATAACAAAGGGGTGAATGTAGAGCAGGCAGCTAGAAACATTTGAACTGTATTTGGAGCGAGTGCTTTTTGGAAAAATACGCCAGAAAAAGATATTCGTGTTTCAACAAAGATCGTTCTGGCATGAATGATTTTCCACATTAAGGAAGTCTCAACTACTGATATATGTGATAGATTACCATTTTACCATCATGGGACATTTGCATCCAACAGACGAAGTTCAGAAGTCTGGTGTAGGAGTACTGCATGCTCTAATTCGAAACAACAAAAATCAACGGAGTGACTATTATTGAACGTCATCAGATCGCTCATCGAGCATTCCTTTGCAGTACTGTTACTGGTGACGTGTTATGATGCCTTTATCGTTAACTTCCTAAGAAGAAATGAAAGGCTGATCCCCACCAGAAGACGTAAAATCGATGAAAGAGTAGTGTGAACATAATATTTTACATCTGATAAATCCAAAAGTGTGTTTTGGGCTACGAATTCTGCCCCCAAATGTGTGTGCTACACAGCTGGAATTTGTTGCCAACAACTGAGACGCCTTTCGGTCGCAGTGTAAGAAAATCGAGCAACAAAACTACATCACCTGTGCTACTGCTCGATAACGCACTATGTTGATTTGAGAAACAAAACTATCCAGGAGATTGATAGGAAAGTCGTCACTCAGGCACTTGTATTGATAGGGAAGTCCTCTCTCAAGCACTTGTCCCTCTCGTCATATATTTGTAAAATTTTACCTTTCCCGCTCTTGATCGATCAACCGTCAAGGCAATTCATTTGTAGACGAAAATGCTCTTAAAACTACTCTGGTTTAATGACATCGTTAGAACCAGTAGGTTTCAACAGGCGTAGAATTTGTAAACAACTTTAGCATTGTCAGATCGTTTTAGATATCGTGAAAGAAAATTCTGCTGCTGATTAATTTCTCTTTGATAATTACTGTTGCGTTTAATAAACTAATGCAAAATGCAATTAACATATTCACTGTACTAATACAAATTAAATTCATCTTATTACAGAAACATGACGACGGCAGTCTATCATAATGAAGCATTAAGTGTCTGTGAGACGATGGAGCCTATTATAACACGAATTAGTAGGATATTACCGACTTTTGACTTCGAAAAGATCTGTATTTATTTCACTTCCTATGAAAATGAGACATTTCATAGATAAAATTATGTATTCACATCAACAAAAAATACGTCGGCAGAAAACAAAAGTGGCGTTATGAATTTGGCAGTACCGTAAGGTTTTCGCTCTCACACTGAGTTACTGAAAGTAGCAAGACGAATTTTGCTCGAGTGTTGTCTTACGATTCCCTTATTCAGTTTTTATCTGTCTGCTTGTAGCTGTGCTACAAAAGAATTAAAAATCTGGCTTTCAGCGAGTCTCGAAAGGCGAACGAAAGCAGCTTGCACCTGGTAGCTAAGCATGTTACCTGGGAACTGGTTTTTTCCTAAAGTGGGAAGACATCCTTTTGTGGTTGAATTGTTGGCAAATGTCAGTCAGACGTGTGTGGTGTCGTGTTTCAGAATCCTAAACTGTTTATTTTTTTACCTCATACTAAAACAAAAGTTATGATATGAGAAGAGGAAATGATGTATATGCTTCTCAGGAACTTAAGTTTTTCGTGTTTATTTTCTCACTTCATTCTAAAACAAGGGCGTTAATATGAGAAGAAGAAATGAAATATACGCTTCCAAGACATAATATTTCCTTGTGTGCTATTACTGCATACATGAAAGCCCTGCAGTTAATTTTTGTATGTTGGATAAATTTTGATATCACCTCACATTCCTTTGCGAGAAGGTTCCTATTTTCTTGGGATTCAAATAGAGTGGACATTTCATCACTGGTTAATATTCTGATGACTAATGACATGATACCCGTTGCAATTGCTCCATGGCACCTGTGACTAGAGTCTCACGTTGGTTACTATAAGAACACGCAGGTAGTGATATCCGCTCACTGCAGTCAGAGCCAAGGTGATTTCTTTCTGTTTATGGCGAAGCGTCTACTGCAGTGTCCACGCTCAGCCAACATAAACAAATCGCGGCGGCATTGGGCACTGCTGAGCGCTGCGCTTGTCGCGAGCCTCGACAACAAGAGCGCACTGTCTCTGCTAACGATACTATGGAGTTAATACATCTTACTGAACGTAATATGCAGGTCGTGGGTTGGGTGAAAATTCAATTTGTAACTTCCCATCGCACTAAAATACTTTACAGTCATATTTGATGCAATATTTATTGTTGGTTGTCTCTCTAATGTTAATAGTATTGATTCAGATTGTGCATGAACACGAAAACACACACACATACACACACACACACACACACAGACACACACACACGCACACAGTCATTGATTCCAGTGAGGGTGACAACTACTGTGTGTTGAACAACACATGCACCAGTTACCTCCTCAGTTGGCGTCGAGTGGATGAGGATTTTCAATTACCTTGCATTGCAAGAAATGTGAGGAGCCTGAAAGTAAATGGACTTGTATGCTAAAGAGCTGCGACAAAGCAAAGCTTGACCGATCATCAGAAAATTGTCCACATGGGTTTTGAGGACGAGTATACTTTTAGTAGCCGCGCGGGATTAGCCGAGCGGTCTAGGGCGCTGCGTGGCTGATCCCGGCGGAGGTTCGAGTCCTCCCTCGGGCATGAGTGTGTGAGTTTGTCCTTAGGATAATTTAGGTTAAATAGTGTGTAAGCTTAGGTACTGATGACCTTAGCAGTTAAGTCCCATAAGATTTCACACACATTTGAACATTTTTTAATACTTTTAGTAACCAACCCACCCACGATCATTACGTAAGATTTCTTGAAGGCGTAGGGGAATTGATTTCATTAAGTCGTCGACAGTGTAGCGTGATGGTTTACTTTCCAACATATGTTTTCTACATTTGTCCAAAGGTCGCTTGCTTTTGTAGATCCACGTGGCAATGGCCTTGTTACCTCTGCCCACATATTCTCTATCTGGTTGATGTTTGGTGATCGTGGAACAAACGGCGACAGCTTTTCCTCTCTTGGCCCTGAAACTGATCTCGCACTGCTCTGCTATGATGGATGGGGCTCTGCTCCTGTAAATAAACTGTTATCTCGTTAGTTCATATATTTGTATTTAAATAACGTATTTGTAATAAGCACATTGGATTATTATTTTCCACAGTGTTTAAGAATTCAGCCCCTGTCATAGATAGGTGATCTATATTCAACAGTCCGATTAAGAATGTGGTTTACCCAGTCTATCATATGATGAGAGTCGCAGTAGGATATCCACATTAAGACTGCCTGGCTGAATCCGATTAGAACGATCTGGTATCGAAATGAAATTACAGAAATCGGATAATTTGAACGTCTGTGTTGCAACAATGCTGCGCACATAAATTCCTATGATGGAGTAACAGGTAGCAACTGTCTAAGAAAAAGTGAGGAATATGTCTACTAGCAGCAATGTAACGTAATTATAACCTACATTTATGTGATGGAAATACTGAATCGAACAATACACATCTATTTCAGTGGTGGGAAGATACACCACATAGGATTTGCTGATGACATAATGAACCCGCTTCTCGTGGTCGTGCGGTAGCGTTCTCGCTTCCCACGCACGGGTTCCCGGGTTCGATTGCCGGCGGGGTCAGGTATTTTCTCTGCCTCGTGATGGCTGGGTGTTGTGTGCTGTCCTTAGGTTAGTTAGGTTAAAGTACACTCCTGGATATGGAAAAAAGAACACATTGACACCGGTGTGTCAGACCCACCATACTTGCTCCGGACACTGCGAGAGGGCTGTACAAGCAATGATCACACGCACGGCACAGCGGACACACCAGGAACCGCGGTGTTGGCCGTCGAATGGCGCTAGCTGCGCAGCATTTGTGCGCCGCCGCCGTCAGTGTCAGCCAGTTTGCCGTGGCATACGGAGCTCCATCGCAGTCTTTAACACTGGTAGCATGCCGCGACAGCGTGGACGTGAACCGTATGTGTAGTTGACGGACTTTGAGCGAGGGCGTATAGTGGGCATGCGGGAGGCCGGGTGGACGTACCGCCGAATTGCTCAACACGTGGGGCGTGAGGTCTCCACAGTACATCGATGTTGTCGCCAGTGGTCGGTGGAAGGTGCACGTGCCCGTCGACCTGGGACCGGACCGCAGCGACGCACGGATACACGCCAAGACCGTAGGATCCTACGCAGTGCCGTAGGGGACCGCACCGCCACTTCCCAGCAAATTAGGGACACTGTTGCTCCTGGGGTATCGGCGAGGACCATTCGCAACCGTCTCCATGAAGCTGGGCTACGGTCCCGCACACCGTTAGGCCGTCTTCCGCTCACGCCCCAACATCGTGCAGCCCGCCTCCAGTGGTGTCGCGACAGGCGTGAATGGAGGGACGAATGGAGACGTGTCGTCTTCAGCGATGAGAGTCGCTTCTGCCTTGGTGCCAATGATGGTCGTATGCGTGTTTGGCGCCGTGCAGGTGAGCGCCACAATCAGGACTGCATACGACCGAGGCACACAGGGCCAACACCCGGCATCATGGTGTGGGGAGCGATCTCCTACACTGGCCGTACACCACTGGTGATCGTCGAGGGGACACTGAATAGTGCACGGTACATCCAAACCGTCATCGAACCCATCGTTCTACCATTCCTAGACCGGCAAGGGAACTTGCTGTTCCAACAGGACAATGCACGTCCGCATGTATCCCGTGCCACCCAACGTGCTCTAGAAGGTGTAAGTCAACTACCCTGGCCAGCAAGATCTCCGGATCTGTCCCCCATTGAGCATGTTTGGGACTGGATGAAGCGTCGTCTCACGCGGTCTGCACGTCCAGCACGAACGCTGGTCCAACTGAGGCGCCAGGTGGAAATGGCATGGCAAGCCGTTCCACAGGACTACATCCAGCATCTCTACGATCGTCTCCATGGGAGAATAGCAGCCTGCATTGCTGCGAAAGGTGGATATACACTGTACTAGTGCCGACATTGTGCATGCTCTGTTGCCTGTGTCTATGTGCCTGTGGTTCTGTCAGTGTGATCATGTGATGTATCTGACCCCAGGAATGTGTCAATAAAGTTTCCCCTTCCTGGGACAATGAATTCACGGTGTTCTTATTTCAATTTCCAGGAGTGTAGTTCTAAGTTCTAGGGGACTGATGACCATAGATGTTAAGTCCCATAGTGCTCAGTGCCATTTGAACCATTTGATGACATAATGACAATAATAATAATAATAATAATAATAATAATAATAATAATAATAATAATAATAATCGCGTGTGTCGGATGGGGGAAACCCTCCCCCATATGGGAGGTACCGAGGAAATCAAATACTGGGGGTGAACCAAATACTAACACAATCCTGAACGGCTACTCAATCCGTTGAACCCAAAATCCAGACACGTCTGAGTGCAAATTACCGCTACTCTGGTCACCGTCTGTTAGCTCAATGAGCTTGGCTGAAAATATTTGCTTTTAAAGGCTTCAACACCCCCTGGTCCTGTCCGGTCCCGGTATCACCCAAGGCAAACCAATGAAACACAAGCAAACATGACCTATGCAAGCAAAGTCAACTTTACCCCAGGTGGTACACAACCCGGCTGTTGACAGGCGGCAGTTGGATTTTCGGATTCTGAGGAGTCTAGGTTAGCACGGCAGAGAATATCGAAGATCTCTGGTAAATTTCCCTACAAGCAAAAAACATGCATTTAAAAGTAAAGATCGATACATTGATCCAAACACGAAAACTAAATAATCTCACAAAAGAAATCGACCAACAAAAAATTCTCATCCTTGCTCTTCAAGAACCACGACTAACTGACAATGAAACCTTGCTTAGGGAAACCATTGCATCCTCAAGAGCAAAATACAACAAAAGGTAGCGAAAGGCGTAACAATCTTCGGCATTGCATTTCTCGAACACAAATCTATGATCAACTCTGTCAAAGAAATCACATCCATCAACAATCAAAAGGTTCAAATGGCTCTGAGCACTATGGGACTTAACAGCGGAGGTCATCAGTCCCCTAGAACTTAGAACTACTTAAACCTAACTAACCTAAGGACATCACACACATCCATGTCTGAGGCTGGATTCGGACCTGCGACCGTAGCAGTCGCGCGGTTCCGGACTTTCCTATCAATCTGCTGGATAGTTTTGTTTCTCAAATCAACATAGTGCGTTATCGAGCAGTAGCACAGGTGATGTAGTTTTGTTGCTCGATTTTCTTACTCTGCGACCGAAAGGCGTCTCAGTTGTTGGCAACAAATTCCAGCTGTGTAGCACACACATTTGGGGGCAGAATTCGTAGCCCAAAACACACTTTTGGATTTATCAGATGTAAAATATTATGTTCACACTACTCTTTCATCGATTTTACGTCTTCTGGTGGGGATCAGCCTTTCATTTCTTCTTAGGAAGTTAACGATAAAGGCATCATAACACGTCACCAGTAACAGTACTGCAAAGGAATGCTCGATGAGCGATCTGATGACGTTCAATAATAGTCACTCCGTTGATTTTTGTTGTTTCGAATTAGAGCATGCAGTACTCCTACACCAGACTTCTGAACTTTGTCTGTTGGATGCAAATGTCCCATGATGGTAAAATGGTAATCTATCACATATATCAGTAGTTGAGACTTCCTTAATGTGGAAAATCATTCATGCCAGAACGATCTTTGTTGAAACACGAATATCTTTTTCTGGCGTATTTTTCCAAAAAGCACTCGCTCCAAATACAGTTCAAATGTTTCTAGCTGCCTGCTCTACATTCACCCCTTTGTTATATCAAAAGTAAACGTTGTGTTGCAGATGTTACACCTTTTTCCACTTGCGACTCAGTTTTACAATGCTTAATGCTTAACTGCAAGATGATAACTAGAACTTCAAATTCTAAAATGACAGTTGACACATACACTGACAGCGTGGCGCCGCGTTCACATGGGCGGCGCCGGATTTCAGGCGGCGGGTGGCGTCTGGCCGGTGGACGGTAGCCGCTGCAGCGCGAGGAAACGCTGGAGCGTAAGCTGTTACAATCGCGACGCAGTCACGAGCTGTCCTGCGGAGTTATTTCTGGAATACTTGTTATTGCTGTTGGGTGGAATGTTAAGCGAATTATCTTCGATGCTCAATCAGACTCATAACTTTAGACTGAAAATTGGGAAAAAGAAAAACAGTTGGACGCGAACAGGCGACCATAAGTTTAGAATGCACGAAGATTACCAGTACAGCACGGGTTCAAACAATCCGGGAACATCTCGGAAGTAGACAAAACTTCCTCCCAACACTTCCGCATCTAACAGTGTTGCCAGATTGTGCAGATGGCCGGATTTAGAGTTGTCAGGGGCGGTCAGTTTTATTGGCATGATTCGCATTGAAGACGTAGGAAATGTATGTTATTTGGTCCAGGAAGCACGTTCCAACATAAATTGATGCTTACATTGACATTTATGTTTGCGAGTTAGTCGTCTTATCCATCACATGGATAACGAGGAGGCTCCGTTTTGCTACAGTCGTTTCATAGCTAACAAGGGAACCTCCCCATTGCACCCTCCTCAGATTTAGTTATAATTTGGCACAGTGGATAGGCCTTGAAAAACTGAACACAGATCAATCGAGAAAACAGGAAGAAGTTGTGTGGAACTATGAAAAAAATAAGCAAAATACACAAACTGAGTAGTCCATGCGCAAGATAATCAACATTAAGGACAGTGTGAACTCGGGAGCGCCGTGGTCGCGTGGTTAGCGTGAGCAGCTGCGGAAAGAGAGGTCCTTGGCTCAAGTCTTCCCTGGAGTTTGTCGTTTAATTTTTTATTTTCAGACAATCATCACCACACGTACTGTTTATCAAGAAATGTAGGAAATAATCATACAAATGTTCGACAATCGTTCGATCCCTTAAGGAACTTTCCGATGCCTTACGGTTCGGAAAATATTCATTGGCATTGTTATTGAAGTCGCGAGCTATATTTGCTGGATTCATATTGCTCACGGAATGCATCTCACGTATTTAATGCTATCTCGTCCAAAGTAGCGAACAGTCAACTGCCAGCCAGGGAGCCTCGTTAGCAGGAATTCTCTCTGTTCCGTGCGCTTTAGTCGACTGACGTCATGTCATAACGATCGTCTATAAAGGCTTCGTACAACGAGAAGAAATGTTACGGTTTATGGAATAATAACACATACGACCATACTGTCTTGTCTCTTCTGCTTTATTTAACGTAACTTTGTTCACAGTTTCATTTCGCATTCACCACTCATTCACCGATACCCTTTGATGAACAGTTTTGGTTGCTTAACACCAACAGTCAATGATAATGATACAGCTTTTGTCCTTTTTATAAATTGAAGCCCGCTCTCCGTGATATAATAAAAAAAACCGGTCTCAATACCGCGTCCCTCGTGAGATGCGACTAGACTTATCCCGGAATTGACCGCCCTGTAGGAGTACTCAATTTAATGACCACACTACGCTGTCCGCTATTTCGCGTAACTGAATGTCCATTTGTTAGTCTGATTATACACTGTAGCTATTTAAAATTCGCCCCTATATTTTTCACAACTCACCATTAGCACTTCGTTACTCGTTTGTTTTCTTTCTAAGAATAAACGGACAAAAAGACGCCGTATTATGGGCTTAGTCGACATAAAGCAAAACACCTTAATATGCCCAATTTCACCTCTTCTTATAGGATCGGCTACCTTACTCATTTATTTACTACATATTGTTTCCAATAACACTAAACAGGTATCGCCGTTATATTTTAATTGTATTCAAAAGCATGTTACTACCATTATGACCAACCAAATCGTCACTAATCGCGCGGCGTGCGTTTTTAATGATAACTTTACGCTATTCAATTAAATCGCGCAGCGTGCGTTTTTAATGATAACTTTACGCTATTCAATTTCCGTTACAGCTATCTTGACTCGTAATGTTACAATGTGTTTCGATGTTTGTTTAGGTGTAGCGTCATCATACTACGGCGCAGTTACCTCGCATCGGACGGACGGACGGACAGATAATAATTGTCTGAAAATACAAAATTAAATTTTTCACTCGAGGGAAGACATGAACCAAGGACCTCTCGTTCCGCAGCTGCTCACGCTAACTACGGGATCACGGCGCACTTGAGCTCACCCTATCCTGTTGTTGCCTATCTTGCACATGGACTACTCAGTTTGTATATGTTGCTTATTTTTTTCATAGTTCCACACAACTTCTTCCTGTTTTCTCAATTCATCTGTGTTCAGTTTTTCAAGGCCTATCCACTGTACCAACTTATAACTAAATCTGAGGGGGGTGCGATGGGGATGTTCCCTTGTTAGTGGTATTGTGTGTTGGTGCCGTTGCCACTTTACATACTGTCCATGTAACACACAATAAATGCGTTGGATGCCTCCTGTGATCAGTTTACTTGAAAAACGTTTGTTGTCATCGTAATTTATGTAACTGGCTCTCCGACTTCCATTTTGACAATTTGTGGAAAAATTGTTTACCTTGCTAGTCCTAGTTTCAAACATTGTCTGACAGAAAACGTAGCCATGAAGGAGTCAGTAAAAGCAATTATTCGCTATTATAGCAAACCTTTGAATCCACTGGACACTTGAATTTTCTATATTGATTCTGAGAGTAGTGTTATTTCTTTTCTTATTTACTGTCTCACGGTCATCCGTGAGAATAAAATTAAAGGCAGTTGAATTAGGTTCCTCATCTATAAACTATGATTTAATATTCTGCGCTGCTAAATAAATTTTGAAGGTTATATTTTTTACGTAAAACAGAGTTTCAGTCCTAGGATTGATGATAAACTTCAGAAATACAATTACAGAATAGTGGCATATGGATTATGGGTCCTCACCATCAACAATAGTTGTTACCCATAGTTTCGTATTTGATATTTTACCGTCGTTACCCATTAGAGACCAACCTGATCTTTCCACAATTCCATTTTTGACTTGCTTCTTGATATGTCCCATAACTACATATTTGTTGAAAATATTAACTGTTAAATACGCTATTCCACAAATGAAAAACCTCCAGTTACTCTTCATATCTTGAAACTTACTACTGTTGACTTTCATTGAAGAAAAGATACGTAATAATAAAATGAAATCAAAGATTAGAATGTCAAAGCATAGTGTGAATGGTTAAAATGAAATGAACTAAAAATTATCTTCTTGTGTAAAATATGTTACTCTTCCAGAGAACTTCGGCACCTCTCAAAATTTTTTGCACCTCTGATGTTTAGACACCTGTGGACAAATATGTGGGTCTCATGATGCAGCACTGTTTATCCGTCACAAAATAAACCCTCAAAAATCAGTAAATAAAACTATTCTTCTACTGTTGCTCCGAATCGCATATACCAACCGCCATCTGCTGCGACGACTCAAACTCTATTGGGTATTTGATTTTTCTCTGCTTTTTCGGGCCTCCTTACCCCTCCTTCTAGCCCAACCTTTGTTCTCCAATTACGCCTTCTTCGGCGAGCTTTTCCTCAATACTTTTCATTTGTGCTGAATTGTTTTGTACCCTTCTTGCATATACACGTGTGTCATGTATTTATTAGAGACTACATGAATATATAAGTTAAGTATTTATTCTCTCATCAAATTAAATATTACATATCTTGCTGTGAATTAATTTGTTTGTCCACATTCCACTTACTGCGTTTCTTTGAAATTATATAAAATATACGTGTGTTAAAATAAAAAAGAAATTTGAAACAGCTGTTGCAGCTGATATGTGAAGGGCTGAAAAAAAAAAAAACACCCAGTCGACTACAGCGCACGGAAGGGAGAGTATTCCTGCTAACGGGGCTCCCTGGCTGGCAGTTGACTGTTCGCTACTTTGGACGAGAGTGCATCAAATACGTGAGATGCATTCCGTGGGTAATATGAATCCAGCAAATATAGCTCGCGACTTCAATAACAATGTCAATGAATATTTTCCTCTGCTGATGCTGCTTAGTATCGCGTGTAGCCTCCTTCGGCTTCCACAACAGCTCGAAGTCTGTTGGGCATTGAGCCCACAACTCGAGCCACATAACTAGGAGATTCAAGTAACTCATTCGAAGCGTCATGAATCAAATCAGAAAGCTATCGGCGAGTCGACGGTGACTGCCCCTTTTCTCGTATTACTCCGACCATTTCTGCCCAAATATTCTCAATGGGATTCATGTCAGCTCCTTTAGGTGGCCACTCGATTAGAGTAATATTACTATGGTCGTCGAACCACCTCTTAACCACACCTGCCATATGAATAGGCGAGCGATCTTGTTGGAACATGATCTGATCATCGCCAAATCCTGCTGTCACAGAAGGCAACGTCACGTTCTCCAGAACTGATATGTAACTGCGCGCATCGAGTCTTCCTTCCACTTCCCACAGGCGCCTACACCCTTCGGCCGATATCCAAGGCCATAGCGTTACCGACTCCCTGCCACTCCTTCGGAAACTGTAAATATATTTTCGATTATACCTAGCACCTTTAGGCCGATAAACAAGTACTTTTCCGGCTGATGTAGAGAAAACTTTTTCGTCCGTGAAAATCACTCGCCTCCAAAACTGGAGAGGTTTGTCGACATTTTCAGCAGCAAAAGCAAGGCGAGCTTCTCTGTGGGAAACAGTCAATGTCTCTTTCACAGCAGCGATTCTTGCTCTCAGTCCACCTTCCCTTAGACGACGAGTGACGGTCTTACTGCTAACATTGAGACCCAAAGTTTGCTGAATTTGTCGTGCGTTGACAAATGGGTGGTTCTCACTGAAACGGCGTATCTGCACATCCTGAGCTGCTGTTGTTTTGCGGCGACGGCCATGAGGCCCCCCTTTCAGGTTGCCACTCTCTTCCTTTCGTCTGATCCACCTGGCTACCGTCGACTTGTGAAGACCCATAGTTCTTGTTACATAACCATTTGAAGATCCCTCTGCATGGAGTGCTATTATAGCGCCCTTGTCTGCCTCAGCCAGATGGGTCATTTAGCGTTGACTGAATGATTCGTCGCGGTTAATATCTGCTGCGGAAACAGCGGTAGCAGGAAACAGACTGCCTCCTCCACGATGGCAGCCACAACGCAGTGGCCAAGTATGTGTAACACGGAAATCGATGGCATAAACGCGAGATCGCAAGCCCGTACCCGTATCATTATATAGTGGAGCAACTTAGAATCTGTAATTTTTCTCCGAAGGGACTGGTCCACGCTTGTCATGTCTTATCCTGATAAATATTACATGATATGAAATGTTTTCGTTTTGCATATGCGGCAGGCCTAACGCAAGAAACATTTCTGAAATATCTGAGGCAACCTGAAGAACACTTCGTGAAATTTAGCTGTAGAAAGTTGCCTTATAAGAAGCAAAACGTGTTTATTCCCGCTCGCCGTGTTTCCAGGTGGCGCAGTTTACTCTGAGGCATACATAATTCACGCCGGGCGTAAGAAGCGACTCGACTAATGAGGGGAACTCGCCAGGTGTCATAGGCTGATTGTCCGGAAACTTTGCTCAGTGAAGGAGAGGACAAAATAAGCGAACATGTGTTTCGACTTATCTGCAGACACTCGACCGTTTCCGAGAAAACGACGGTCATAGTTATCAACGCGCTGTTGCTATAGTGTAGAAACCTTCTGCAGCCGAGAACGCAATTGAAGCGGTGGCTCAGTGGCTACTGTCGTTCCTTCTCAACTTTGATTCCTGTGTTCGAGACCATATTGTTTTTTTTATTATTATTTTTTGCTGCCTCTCTATCAGAATTATCTACGAATGTTTTTTCCTAATTTACGATGAAATAATGTTGTCATTATTCGCCAATTAACTTTATGTGTAATTAATGAACTAAAACAATAATAAACGAATGAGACAAAGTGATCTAAAATCATGTGGTTTGCCTCATGTATCGTTATATCCAAATGGTTTATAAATGTTAGTCTACATTCAGATCCGATGATGGAACCTTTAGTGTGTTGAAACCGGTTATCAAGTAAACAATATTTATGCGATCGTGGCTTCTGAATTATTTGTACAACAGAGTGATCGCCCCACTACGCACTATGTGTTCCCTTTTTAACTTATTTCTTTACACAGTAAATTAACTGACGAATAACGACAACAGTGTTTCAACATAAACTGGAATAAACATTCGTAGATAATTCAAAGAGTGAGGGTGGAAAAAGGAAAAACCGGGTTAAGAACTCGAAGCGCGATGTTCCGAAGCCGCTATGGTAGCTGCAGAGCGACCGTTTCAATTGAATCCTTACCCACTGAGAGGTATCTACACTATAGCAACAGCGCATTGAAAACTTTGACCGTCGTTTTCCCAGAAGCGGTAGAGTGGAAGCAGATAAGCCGAGACACGTGTTCGCTTATTTTGTCCCCTCTTTCACTGAGAGAAGTTTCAGCAAGATCGGGGTATGACACTTGGCGTGTCCCCTCGTAAGTGGCGTGCGTTGTGGTTCAGTAGAAAGAATGCGTCCACTTTCCTCGACTACTCATTGACATGTTTGGAACCTATCTTTCTTGCAGTGGCACTTTGCATTATGAGGGCTGGTTTTCCTGATAACGATCTGCTAATGGACTTTGCTCCTAATTTACGTTACTGTGTAGTAGACCTACTGCAACTACTTAAACCGGAAATGTTTGTTTATTTGGATACTCCGCTTCTTAGTTGCTACATTTCGCTATAATATTTTCCTTTGTTTAAAAACGGCAAATTAAGATGACCATTGCAACTTGGTAACATCAGTAACAATTTAATACTTTGAAACAGTTATGTGTGGGGTACGAGAAGTGTACTCTGTTGAATGAGGAATACAATAAACACGAAAGCTGCGTCAAATGGTTCAAATGGCTCTGAGCACTATGGGACTTAACCGCTATGGTCATCAGTCCCCTAGAACTTAGAACTACTTAAACCTAACGAACCTAAGGAACCCGGGCGTGGGAAGCAAGAACGCTACCGCACGACCACGAGATGCGGGCAAAGCTGCGTCCAAAAACAATAATTAACTTTCGGTTACATGACAAAACACAAGTCGAAGCACTGTCAGTTCATCTCAGTACCCAGTTAAACTTAAACTGGAACGATCGAAAACATACTTTTGTGGGGATGGCAAACGAATGACTGCGTTTTATTGGACGGACACTAAGAATACGCAACAGGCCAATTGAAAACACTGCCTACACTACGTTTGTCCGTCCACTGCTATAATATCCTTGACAGACGTGATTGACTGTGCACGCAAAAACGTCCAAGGGACGGTAGCACGATTTGTAATGTCACGAAATAGGGGAGAGAGGGTCCCCGATTTGATAATCGAGTTGGGAAAACATTCATGAAAACAAAAGCGTTTTTCGTTGCCGCGAGATCTTTTCACTCAATTTCAATTACTAACATCTGTTCTGAATGCCAAAACATTATTTCCTCGGGAAATTACAAAGGAAGAAACCATAGTAGTAATGTAATTCAAGGCTCGCAAGAAAATATTTAAGTGGTCCTTTTCACGCACACTGTTAGTGAGTGGGACAGTAGAGTAATAGTCCGAACCTTCTGCCAGACACGTAAGTCTGGATTGCAAAGAAATCCTGTTGATGTAGTCATGTAGATGTAACAACGAAATTATGTTGTAATTGCGACATGTGACTTTCATTTGATTTGAACATCGAAGTTGTTTGCTGTTTATTTATTTTTTGTTCATTAGTTTGAATGTAGCTTCGTAAAAGCTCAATGATCAAACGATCTGAGTTGCTGGCGAATACAGTTTATCCTCAATAGACAGTGTGTATTATCATTATACATTAGGTGAATATGGTTTCGCCGGGTGCGGTGGCCGAGCGGTTCCAAGCGCTTCAGTCACGAACCTCACGGCTGCTTCAGTCGCAGGTTGGAGTCCTACCTCGGGTATAGATGTCTGTGATGTCTTTAGGCTAGCTAGGTTTAAGTAGTTCTAGGTCTAGGGGCTGATGACATAAGCAGTTTGGTCGCATAGTTCTTGAAGCCACTTTTTGACCTTTCGCGTAAATTTTTTTTACATAAACGGCCGTATCTTTAGATTGCGTTGACATAGAAGCTCACTTTTTTACACCACCAAGGGACCGGTTACCGCAAGAAGTGCGATACATTTCCGCTTATTATGTCCACCCGTTCTGGAGGTTAACGGCTTTTAAGGGTTGGGTAGACCGATAGACGGTCAAGAAAATGAGACTAGTAGGGTTCCGTTTTTACTGGTTTAGGTGACGAAATCCTAACAACGAAAACAGCTACGACAGCTACTGAAGATGAGGGCCGCATAAGTAACACCCCCTACTCTTTATTCGAAATGTTCCAGTTGCAGTCGATACATCAGCGTATTAATCGTAGCTACACTTTCGATCCAAATCACGTTTACAGGAATGCAAATAGAATCCATTTGCCTATACACGTGGTAATTCACATCCCAGTATTAATGCCACCGCGTTTTAGAAATGCGGACGTTCCCATTGCTAGCTAGCTTAAGAAACACTTCGGCTAATGAACGTTTTCTGGCTGTGGCGAGTCTAGTGGAGAATTCGAAACAGTGTAGAATACTTTTGGCAGCTATGTAGCCGTTTATTTCCTGGGGTGGTCCAGAATTATCCTACTAAATTTACTCTCTAATGACAGTATTTTGTTATTTCGATAAACATCCAAAATGATTGTCACATAAGCGGTGACATAAAGGAAGAAAATTCATGCAACAGAAACTGCAGATCATTTTGCCATTTTCATTGCGAAGTTGCCGGCTTATTCATGTCTGGGGTAATAACAGAGGGCTGTTTACCTGGGTTGTCTACTAGCGTAGTGAAAGGAAGGTCCGGTTTGTATTCGGTTCTAACCTCGATGGAGGCAGGTAGAATATCAGTAAAGCAATTTTAAGAAATCCTCGCGCCCCCAATACGTGTTATCGCTACCTTCATTCTGTACTGGCGCCCTGTGGATGTCAATATGACACTCTTGTAGAAATTCATACATGTTGCTGCCAACGTTTTCCGCTTCTGTCGATAATGGAACCCACTTAAGTGTGGCACTGAATGATTTTTAACCGAATTTCGGTATGAATCTTCACACATTGCTAAATTTGCACACTTTCATAGTAGGTCAGCAACAGTAATCCAGTATGACTGGTCTGAACGTTGACACAGACCGTTTCGCGGCCGAATGCGGATAATATTTTGCTAATTCGTAACGATCTTGGGTTCTTTGTCTTACTAAAACAGTTATGTTATCTCGATAAGTTGAAATTCATTTTTTTTTTTTGGTACAGTTCATACCATTTAGCTTTTCTTCTTTCAGTTCTGTCTTATATTTACGTGTTGTTTTTAATACACTAATCAGCATTAATATAGTCTTACAAATTATTGAAAACAGTCTAAAAAAGTTCAGATAGTTTGCCAATTTCACGCCTGTGCGTAGTATGTTGGTAGCACTTCGTCGCCTTGCCTGTTATGCTGTGTATCAGACTCTAAAGCCGTGCGGATCAGCATAACGAAAAGGCGAGGGGTCTCGCTCGTTTTGTCCACGACTGTACGTGCCTTCTTTGTGTGGTAGGACATACTGTACGGATCCTTATATGAAGTACTCGATACTACAGCATTATGTATTATGCGATACACATTTCACTGTACGGCAAGTGTTAAAATACAACTTTTAGTGCACTGTATTGTATCAAGTAGCTTTGCACGCGAGATCTATAAAATGTGGCACACCCATTTAGTCAACTACAACTCATTTAAATACAGTTAACATGAATCTTTAATTGGTGGAAAAGTGTCTTATTGCAATCATCAATTTCACAAAGTTTACAGTAAAAATAATTATTTGATTTGTGTAGTTGGAATTTTTTTCTTTTTTTTTAATTTGCGGTTAGGTCTTGTGGGACCAAACTGCTGAGGTCATTGATCCCTAAGCATACGCACTACTTAATCTAACTGAAAGTAACTTACTCTAAGGACAACACACACACCCATGCCAGAGGGAGGACTCGAACCTCTGACGGCGAGAGCCGCGCGGACCGTGACAAGGCCCCTAGACCACGCGGCTACCACGTGCCGCTCATTTTTGTAACTATCAAACAGTATTGACATATAAATATTAGTGTTAAAATCAGTTCAGTCATTAAATTGTTTCATAAAATGTGACAATAAATATTTTGTTAGGTTTGTGGGTAACTGATGCACTGAAAGTTGCGTTCACTCAAATCGGATTCATTGTAATTAATTCTGTAATTACCCGTTCAAGAGCCTTCTGTCACAAACAAACTGTTATTTGTATGATTTGGTCAAAACTAGATTACTGAATCTCAATATCCGTATCTGTATTACGTAAAGTACTCCAAAATAGGTTGTAAGTAGGCTGTTTATATTTTCTTATTGGCAACGTTACGTAGCGCTCTGTATGAAAATCACTGGCTGTGCTGTGTGCAGCCTGTGGCTAGTTTGTATTGTTGTCTGCCATTGTAGTGTTAGGCAGCGGCAGCTGGATGTGAACAGCGCATAGCGTTACGCAGTTGGAGGTGAGCCGCCAGCAGTGGTGGATGTGGGGAGAGAGATGGCGGAGTTTTGTGATTTGTCATGAACTGCTATATATATATTATGACTATTAAGGTAAATACATTGTTTGTTCTCTAGTAATATCTTTCATTTGCTAACTATCCCTATCAGTAGTTAGTGCCTTCCATAGTTTGAATCTTTTATTTAGCTGGCAATAGTGGCGCTCGCTGTATTGCAGTAGTTCGAGTAATGAAGATTTTTGTGAGGTAAGTTATTTGTGAAAGGTATAGTTTAATGTTACTCAGGGCCATTCTTTTGCAGGGATCTTTGATAGTCAGATTGCGTTGCGCTAAAAATATTGTGTGTCACTTTAGTGAATGTTTGAGTACGTTCAATTTTGCTCAGCTGTTTGAAAAGCAAATAGTGTAAGAGGTTTATCAGCACAGTCGTGTATAAATTGTTCTAAGGGGACGTTTCATATGGCGACCCTGCCAGGATTCGAACCTGGAATCTTCTGATTTTTTCTTGTAGTTTGTGTAATTAGCGTAGATTTTGGTTATTGCTAGCGTGTAATTGTAGAGAGAATCTCCTTTGTAGTTGCAGTCTTTCATTGTTGTACAGTAAAACAGTTGTGGCATGCAGGTAGATTTGCACCAAGTATTTCGCAGCTACGCTTGCAATTAACTAGATATTATTTTCAGGGCTATGTTAATGTGTTCTCCTATTTCTGCTATTCAAATTGTGTTTTTCTGTGTTGTCGTGTGAAATATTGTGACAATAATGGCGTGTGAAAAACGTAACACTCGGCTCCAAAGTAAACTGAGAAATAATAGTGACGACGAGCGTAGCTTATCAGCAGCACTGGGTAGTGAATTAACAGACATTCGAAGTAGTAATTTGGTAATTGTGCATAGGGAAATGGAGCGGGCGGCAAATAATGGTGTAGACAGTCAAACAGGTAGTGAACAGGGAAGCATTATCGATCGCTCGGTCGGCAACAGCTCGCCTCAGGAATCCGAAATGACAGAACACAATATTGCAAATACTGTAGACTTGGGTTTTGGGTCCTCACCGTTTTCTCAAATAAGTCAAGACACATTTTCTGCTTGTCAGAATGTTAATGTTGCTGGTGCAAATGCACTGCCGAAAAGCGTAGAGGAACAGTTTCCAGACACTAATGCATTGTTATTACAGATAATGCAACAAATGGGACAAAATCTTCAAAAGTTAGACACAATGGAACAAAATCAGAGACAAACACAGCAAAAGCTTCAAAAGTTAGACACAATGGAACAAAATCTTCAAAAGTTAGACATAATGGAACAAAATCTTCAAAGTTAGACACCACACTTGAACAAACACGTGAAGATTTAACCACTGAGTTACATAACATCGAATCGAAATGTCGAAAGGTCTGTAATGACGCAAAAACACAAATTTGTGAGCATTTCCAACCTATTTTTTCGCGTCATGAAAATGCATTACAGAATCACGAAGCAGCCATAAAAGAACTGCAAACTATTGTTCATGAAAATCATGAGACCTTGCAAGCTAAAATTGACTCAGTTGCATCTACCGATTCGGTTATGCAAGTTGCAAAAACTCAGGAAAATTTAAAGGACACAGTAGTTACCCTGAAAATTGGTTCAGAAAGACACTGAGGAAATAAGTACACTATCGGAGAAAGTAGCCAAACTTTCGGATCAGGTCACTAACTTATCTACAAAGGTAGATGATGATCTGAATGACACAAGACCCGTAGCCTTCACTGACACAGAAGAGTATGAACAAATAAGAAAATTCAAACAAAATCAAAATCAAATCAATACACAGTACAAAAGAGAAATCCGGGAAGTACAAGATCAGCTGACACAGGTAATACAAGAATTACGTATTTCAAAGGACACTCGCGCTCCAACACGGGAAGAGGAACTTAGAAATACGGAAAAGCCACAAAATAATAACACAGGGCATTTCGGTAATTATGAAAGGAATTGGCAAGGTGGACCGAATTTTGAGATGGAACCGCCGACACGACGTAACAATGACCGATATGCTAGTCGCCGACACGATGACTTTGACTATAAGCTGTTCATTACTACACGTAAATTCAAAACATTTAAGAATTCTGCCAACGACATTCATCCACAAGCGTGGCTTCATCAATTCTCTCATTGTTTTCCTCCCAACTGGTCATTAGAACACAGATTAGAATTTATGTGTGGCTACTTGGAGAGTGAACCAGCTGTAAGAATGAGATCGGTCATTCACGACTGTCACAGTGAAGCAGAATTTTACCATGCGTTCCTCTCAGCATATTGGTCACAAGCTACACAAGACCGAGTAAAACATAGCATCATCATGATGAAACACTTTGAACAATCTGAATTTTCCAGTCTTGTCAAATATTTTGAAGACATGTTGCACAAGAATCAGTACCTGTCAAACCCATACAGCCCCTCAGAACTCATCCGCATTTGTTTAATCAAATTACCTGAACATTTATGGCATATTATTTTGGCAGGACGTTGCAAAGACGACATTGAAGCTTTTCAGGGACTCTTACAAGAATTAGAAATTAACACAGACAGTCGCGGGATGCAAAAACAGGAAACAATCATTACAGGTCACATCCGTCGCAATTCCGCGATGAAAGAAACAATAACTGGACACGACAATTCTATTCTTACCACGTAAATCGTGACCAAAAGAGACACCACCCGTATGACAACCACTGGCAGAGTAATAGTTACAGAGAGAGATCGCATTTCCGTAGTAATGAATATGACAGAGATAACCATAGAAACAGACAATATGGTAATCAGAACTATTATTATCAAGGGAGACAGAATAATTTCAGACGCAACAGTTCAGCGCGCAGTTACGATTCAGGGAGAAATTCTCCACCACGTGACCGACAAGAAAGGAACTATGGAATCTACCGACATGACGACAGACAATATGAACGTAACGACAGTCCTGAACTGCATCAGAACTGGCGGGATTCTCGTCACGGTGAATTTGTAGAAGTTAGGTCTCCAAATCCCACTAATGACGTGCGGCAGCAAAGGAACAGACAATGACTCGCACCGCAGGCTGCCGTGTGTGCCGGCTGGCTCAGAGAAAAATTACATAGACGCTAACCTTGAGAAAAAATTTTAGCGTTATTTACCGATGTACCATATACCACATGATAATTCCACTGAAGCTGAAGCTCTGCGTACTAGGAAAAGTAAAGGTTTACACCACATTTCACATGTAAAACCGTTTACTGAAAGATAATCTGTTTTTAACTTAGTCTTTGCCATAAAATCTTTCACTTCACGTTACTGGTACTCTTTGTCACACTTACAAACTGTTAACATGCAACAATGTTTAAAGTTAAATATCCAGTCAATTCAAACAGAAATTACGAATGCATTGTTATTGCGAACAGACGACACAGTGTTATTGTGTGTGTACATTCTTGCTTGTTAGTTGCACGATTACGTAATGACTATAAGGCTCACATACTTAGAACATATCTGGTACTGCTAATGAGATTTTAATGCAACATTTTGGTTTACTTGAAAAGGCATTCTTTATTTGAAGTACTTCCTGTGAGATTAAAGATGACTTAGTATTTGGTTTCTTTGACAGCTACACGATTATACCACGATGCTACTAATGAGTGACACAATTTATATTATTGCTTTTGCAGTGTTTCTGTTTCATATCTGCACGGTTTTTCTGAATTCTTCTGGAAAGTAAAACATGTTTAATAGTAACTTTTGTGGTATAGCTACAATGAGACAGCCTTTTCCGTAGCACAACAATACGTTACAGCACAGTAATTTCTTCATCACAACAATAAGCGTAATAACTATGAAATCTATACGCAAAGCATTTCACTTTTGTTTATCATGAGGTAAGTACATTGACTTCTGCAGAACTTAGCTTTCGGAGGACAATAACTACGAGACTTCCACAGAGATGATCTTACAGCAAGACGCACATTTAGCGCTACAGGACACGTATTTGAGTGATTAATTTTGTACTTAAAACATTTATTTTTAAAGATTTTTGAATTACAAAGAAAGTTTTCCGTGATACATTTCATTCCATTGCTGTAATCTGTAACACCTGAGGGTATAATTACAATAATCCTCGGGGGGGTACACGCCTACTTTGTGTACCATGTGTTTGGCAAGCACAAGGAGCCCTAGCTAATATGGTATTTGCTTATACAACTCTACACATCGGTACCATATTTCTCTAACACAAATTACACAGCTATCTGATCATTTAACTGAGAGGGACAAACTTTTTTATTACGTCAGTGACAGATGTTTACGTGATTACACCGTTGGATAACTTCACACCTACGAAATTGTATTTTGTCTGTACTTTGTAAACTGTTCATATTTTTTCGGACCCATTGTGATATTATGAGAGCTTTGAATGATATATTTGGTATGGGATCACGATTTTTAAAGTACGTTTGAGGCAGATGACACTTTTGACATGAGCAGAGAATTTTTTTAGGTTTTGAAATTATTGGAGGAAGCTACAACGATTTTGAGAATTGACTGAGATGTTATGATATTTTTACGACGACGATGTGTATTATGCTGTAAGATTTTGTTTCTACACATTTGCAACGCAAATTCTTGACCTGTGAAATATTTTTATATGAGACTGTCACTGTAGCGGAAACTGCTGTCGTAAATATTTCCGTAAGAAAGTTAAGTGACCACCTGCATGTGCGTCGTGGGCACACAGCTGCGTCAGACACCTGGAGAACAAGCCTTTTCAGACGCTCAGGTAGAAAAAAAAAGGGAGGCCATTATACTCGCTTTTGACATACCTTTGTAGAAAGCACCGCAAACACGACACGCTTACATCTGCACACCTGATTACGACAAGCGTCTTTCTCTAGAATTGAGGGAATTTTTACTGCGTTATGAAATGCCATATGGCTAATGAATGATGTTTCATGCCGTCCTTTGTACATATTTGCTCATTTTCTTTAATATCTAGTTTCTAGCTGCACTGCAGCATTGGTTAAAATAAAATTTAATATATGTACTAATATAGTTATTTTATGCCTACAGATCCAGTCAATAAGAAATTTATGATCTACTTCCAAGAAAACGAGGGCACATAAACAGACATTTCCCTTCGCAGGAATTGCATAAATAATTTCTTTACGATTTGGTAACTTATCTGCTAGTGTAAGTTCTCGTGATGCATCACTCTAGTGTTAAGATGTGACATAGGTATTAGACATGGCCATTTTAGTGTAATATTTTTTCTGCTTGAGCTTTGTCATGTTTAGATATAAGTTGCTGCTGCTGTTTGCCAGGCATAGTGCTACTGAATTTTAAATTGTGTTACTCTGTTAAGCTAGTTTTACTACTGACTTATTTTTCTTGTTGCTGCACATTGGCTCATATTAGTTGTAATGTTGCATTGCTTGGTAATTTAGATTTACTGTAGCTTGCTTTGCAATTTTCCATTATTTTTGCATTGCTGTTTGTGTTAATTTGTTATGTTCTGCTGCATTGCCTCGTCTCTTGGTATATATATCTGAGCTCAGTAGATTTAAGTTAGCTTAAGAGGGGTAGACTATATAAGAAACTAACTATGATGACTTGGAAGAAATGTATTGAGAAGCTATATGAAAATGGTTTGGGCAAAAGAAAAAAAGGATACTGTACAGTGGAGAAAAACTATTTTGACAGAGGATGTGAACAGAATACAGAAAGCAAGCTTAGATAGGACTTTTTGGGAATAATAATGAACGAAGGGAGATCTCCATGCAAAATACTGCAGTAAAACAAACCCGGTCCTTTCCTTTTGTGTCATCCCTCTATATTTTTGTGTACCCTTGTGTAGTTGTGTTTTTCCTGTCTTTATGTGTTTAGCTGATGAGAGCTATGTTGTAGAATTTTTCTATGTTATTTACTTTGTAAAAATGTTGAGACATTATTTATTCTGTTTTGTTTTAATGCTCATGTGTAAAGTTGATGTTTCAAAAGTTATTCTGATCGTTTATGTATTTACTTATGTCATAATTCCTGTAACACTGATGTATATGTTTATTTCTATTCTTTTGTAAAGCCTGTATTACTACAAATGTTATCTGTATTGTTATGTTTTTAATGATGTATTTTGTACCTTTGTAATTGTATTCTCATGTTATAATATTGTAATTGACACCAGTTCATCAAATTAAGTAACTTGTAAGTTACATTTCACTGCACACGTTTCTGTTGGTCATAGTATATGGACAATATGTGAGAAGTTGGGACTGTTAGTGTTTGCACGTGTGTTAATAATTCAGCAAGGGACTGGATAACAGCATTGCTGGTTCTAAGGACATTTCAAACAAATTTTTTTTGTGAGTGGACAAGTGGTGGTTTATGGACTTGCTATATTCTCCGCAAGACTCTTCGATGGTGAATGTGCATCTGCACAGTCGCAACAGATGGCTGCTGACCGTCTCCACAAGGACTACAGTGGGTCTGCATCTTTGATGGTCCACCAATACCATTATTTCTACAAGGACTACAGTGGGTCTACACCTTTGCTGACTCACCAATACCATTATCTCTACCAGGACTACAGTGGGTCTACACCTCTGGTGGCCCGCCAATACCGTCACCTCTACCAGGACTACAGTGGGCCTGTCCACAATTTCTACAAGATCTGCAGTGGGTCTACACCTTTGCTGACTCACCAATACCATTATTTCTACAAGGACTGCAGTGGGTCTGCTGCTCGGGTGGCCCACCAATACTCTCTACCAGGACTGCAGTGGGTCTGCTCTGTGATGACCTACCTACCAATATTCTTCAAAACGTCGAATGACTCTGCTGCGGGTTTGCTCTGTTGTGGCCCATTACCTGTCAGCATGTCAAGAGTCAGCACAGTCTTTCAGTTGGAAGGACAACACTACTTCTTCAAGACTGCATGGAAATCCACTACTTCCGTGAGCATTGTCTTTTACTGCTCAGACTTAGAAAAAAAAAAACACAGAAATTTTACTGTGATGAACAGTCTGGAATGTCTTTATGGACTGTGAGAAAATTTTAGCTTTTGACCAACATTGTATAAATAAGTGTGTGCATTTGATATCTTTGTTATTGTAATTATGACAATTTTTTTTAAATCATTATTGGCCACTGCCCAAAAATATTTTGTAAAATTTTTTTGGGGAGCATGGGGGCTATGTAAGTAGGCTGTTTATATTTTCTTATTGGCAACGTTATGTAGCGCTCTGTATGAAAATCACTGGCTGTGCTGTGTGCAGCCTGTGGCTAGTTTGTATTGTTGTCTGCCATTGTAGTGTTAGGCAGCGGCAGCTGGATGTGAGCAGCGCGTAGCGTTGCGCAGTTGGAGGTGAGCCGCCAGCAGTGGTGGATGTGGGGAGAGAGATGGCGGAGTTTTGTAATTTGTCATGAACTGCTATATATATATTATGACTATTAAGGTAAATACATTGTTTGCTCTCTATTAATATCTTTCATTTGCTAACTATCCCTATCAGTAGTTAGTGCCTTCCGTAGTTTGAATCTTTTATTTAGCTGGCAATAGTGGCGCTCGCTGTATTGCAGTAGTTCGAGTAATGAAGATTTTTGTGAGGTAAGTTATTTGTGAAAGGTATAGTTTAATGTTACTCAGGGCCATTCTTTTGCAGGGATCTTTGATAGTCAGATTGCGTTGCGCTAAAAATATTGTGTGTCACTTTAGTGAATGTTTGAGTACGTTCAGTTTTGCTCAGCTGTTTGAAAAGCAAATAGTGTAAGAGGTTTATAAGCACAGTCGTGTATAAATTGTTCTAAGGGGACGTTTCAAGGTTAACAACAAAATTACTGTTGTAATTAACGAGATGTTACTTATTTAGTACCAAATATTGTTAGTCACGCTTCTCAAGCACAATTTAGGTATTGCATTTGAAAAGCAATTTTAGAAATCACATTTATTATAACCAGTCATTATTATCTTCAAAATACTAAATATAGTCCATTATGAAAGCAGATATCTTAGTAGTAACTCAATGTGACTTCGTTGAAAAGTACTTTCAAAAAACTTGTACTTGCTAAGAAACTATAGAAGCAGTGAACCTAAGAGCTCGGGAGAGGCAGTAGAGTGGCAGTTGTTTTCAGTTTCCTTGAGTTGAACATTATAGAAAATGTTCTGCAACAACATAAACATTAACATAAAATGCCGTCTATGCGTTGGTGCAAATTATTGATATTATCGGCTTTTGACGTGGTGTCCTGGGATTTCTGCAGTGAAGCAATTAATATTACGCACCCCAATTAACATCGAATTGGTGGAAAAAAATTCGTCGAAACCAACAAGATAAGTGCACACTCCAAACATTTCACTGAGACTTACACAGACTCGTAATCTACGAGTACGTTAATGTAACATCTTTAGCTGGAACCTGGTAAAAAGAGTGTGTTAGAATTGCCAGCGAGTGTACGGCCAGTTTCCGAAACGCAGGCTGTCACTCAGCAACACTCGGCGGACTTGATAGGTGTTGCTCAAGAGACATTGGCGTCGCCGAACACTTTTATCGGCAATGTAACTTGGTGCCGGGTTTTAGCGAAACAAATGCGCTACAGATGCATATAAATAAGTGTGAAGTTCGAGATAGGGGGATTTCTCGTCGCTGGAGACCAGCAGTGCCATTTCGACGCCTGAACAACGCTGGAAGCGAGACGACTGGGCATTACCAGCACTAGCCATGGGTTCGAGACTAGGCTGCGCCTGCCGGCAGCAGTACGTTCTTCACGGGACTCGATGCCACAGCCACGCTGTATGACATCC
Source organism: Schistocerca cancellata (assembly GCF_023864275.1). Classification (NCBI taxonomy): domain Eukaryota; kingdom Metazoa; phylum Arthropoda; class Insecta; order Orthoptera; family Acrididae; genus Schistocerca; species Schistocerca cancellata. The sequence goes on from NC_064631.1 coordinate 54,186,904, forward strand.
GTGCCTGCTGAGCTGACGAGTTGGCAGTCTGACCTGGTGCCTCAGCGCCACGTTCGTTCAACAGCTGCCAGAGGACTCAGACTCGTACCCACCGCACAGGCGTATATGGGCGCCACTGATGTGACGTGTGGAGCGATGGGCTGCCCAGGAAGCAACGCGCAGCTGACGTCTACGGCCGTGGCCTCCAAAGGCTGGCAGCCCACTAGAGATGGGCAAAACTGTTCTTTTCAGAGATCGGATCAGAACTGTTCACTCCCTGAAATGAATTAGCTCTTTTTCATGACTCACCACTCATTTACAATAGAAAATAAATGGAAGGCACATTGCCCTTTAAACTTGGTTTATTCCAGTACTATACCTGTATTTTGATCTTATTTGATCCTATTTTGAAGTAACACAGATAATGAGTAAGAATTTTGTATTGTTTATTGAAATTTCCACGATATGACAAAGTTGTTGATTATTGATTTATTTTGCACTATCGTGGTTTTTTGGGTGATCGGAAAATGTTGTAACTTGAGATTTACATTAAAAATATATTTGGCTATAATGTATTAAAATTTCATTAACCTCATACAAATACATCGCAGGCCATATATTTTTAAGGTGAACGTTTCCTTCCGAAGACGCCTAAAATCGCAAAATCCGTACCAGAATAAGAAAAAAAATATAAATTTGACTGTAAAACGAAAGTGCTGCATATAGCCTTACGCAGAATAAAACAAGGAAAATATTGGTGTATCACATTTTGCGATACGTTTATCGGTTCGCTCGTAATTAAAGCGTAAATTCGAGTGTCCATAATAAAAATCCTATAATAAGAGGAGTCGTCAGGAACCTAATCTGATCGGTTTAAACAAATAAAAATAAAATAAAAACAAATGATGTATACATAACATAATAATGTATATAATATACGTAGCGGTATTCCTACAAAGAACAATATCCAGTAGAGACAAACTCCGATGCAGAAGCACTGAGTCGAGCAGGTCGAACCGCGAGCTGTATTACTGCGTGAGCTAAGACCGCAGAGACCAGAGTGACACCTGAGTTGCTTTCCTCAACACTCTGGCTAGAGTCGAGAACGGTGGGGTGAGCGTTGAGCGGGCGAGTCCCGAGGGTGGGGGGAGCAGTGAACGGCCACCACTCACCCGCTCCGAGACAAATCGTCCATCCCCTTGTGAGCAGGTTGTTGCAAGTAGTTCCTATGTTATCCGCTAGGTGGCTCTCTGTCCTGTTGCTTGCATCAACTGCCCAGAAGGCAGGACGTGCGACTGAAACGATCGCCGACAGTGCGATGCGAAGTTAAGCTGCGCCAGACACTGCACGCGGCAGACGACGCACAGAGACGGCACGGCATATGTGAAACACAAAATCCAATGGGGCACTGCACAATGCAGGCAGCCAAGGTAGAAGCAGGGCAGAGGCCGGCGCTGGCTGTGTTGTGTGGCGTGCACTGTGCTGTGACCAGCAGAGGCGCTGCTGATATGCTCCGTCTCTCTCTCTCTCTGCCGTGGGAAATGTTTGGAGCTACCGTTCTTTTTTTCTGAATCACTGATTGTTCACTCCTTTGAAAGATTCAACTCTATGAATCAGTTCAAGAGCGGATCCCCCATCTCTACAGCCCACCACGGGCGTGACGTCACCGTCCCAGGGCGCCTGCTCGGCACTCAGGGCCGAAGCTATCGACCGTGCATCCACGCAAGTCGCAGACAGAGGGAACCACGTCTGCCTCGCTGAGCCACGGAACGCATTTATCGAATTTAAATAAAATTATTTTCTACTGCCAACAGTGTTTCCATAGGGCCACGTCGTGTGTTTCGAATTCCTTCTTTGTTGGAGAATTTAGATGTCCCACCTCCATGGTTGGTCTTTTGGAATCTGACCTTCGGTGGTGAGACCATCTCCCATCTCCAATCACGATGATGAAAAGTAGATCCCAATCAGTTAGTTTTCAATGATTTTCTTTGGTTTCGTATAAACACTCGCGGGACTCGTCTCGCAGCCTCTTTGTGATAACATAGCTCGTGGAACATCTTGTTTCAGGCATTACAGCTCACATACAACTGTGGAACTTGATATCTGTAAGGAAGTAAACATAAATCACGCAACTCTTTTAGACCATATAGATAGGCTGGCCAGTTCAGTAACAGATCGATTACGCATGATCTGACAGTGATCTAGAATTCCGTATCCACATAATAGATGAAGCAGATCGAATTTTCATAATTGTTTAAGATGATCTGGTCACATTTGTCGATGTAAGAAGAAGATCTGTGAATTGAAGCACAAAGACGAACGTGTCTGCAGGCATTCGGATGATTCTTCAATTTGTTTGACGTCAACACAGACATACTTCCTCCATAAATCGAACTAAACGAGATATTCTTATGTTGGTCAAAAAGTGTCTCTCTCCTTATTGTACTGACGTATAAGGAGCGATCAAATAGTTTCCATTTGAGGGCGCTGCTGCAGCGTATATGCAACGTAGCGCAACTCCGAGGGGGTTGTATGCACCGACACCCAGGCAACGGATTAGTGCTGCATTCGCGTCTTTCCAAATGCTTGCAGCAAATGCGGAAATGTGAACTATGGCGACGTTATTATCAAATGAGTCCAGATGGGCGAAACATGCTGTTATTCTTTCGTTGGCTGCCGAAGAACAAACAGTGATAGACATCCATCGAAGAACAAAGAATGTGAATGGGACATCATGTCTGCCGAAAACAATCGTTCTGGAATGGTGTGTCAAGTTCAGTGCTGGGTGCTGCTCCATTTTGACAACGCACGTTCAGATATCGCAAATGCCGTAATGTAGATGCTACGTCAACTCAGGAGAGAGACAAGCACTCGCCCTATAGCTCTGATCTCTCCCCGCGTGATTATGACGCCTTCAGTGCCTTAAAAAGGGACTGACGGAGTTCTTATGCAGAAGCACACGGTTGTCTACCAAACGGCTATCAGCAACCTTATGCGTCAGTTGGATGATTGCCTGAAAGCTCACGGCGATTTCGCCTAACTGGCACACCAACTCTGGGCGTAACGGCCTTGTTTTTCGTCGTCCCTCATGAGAAATGCTCATTGTCAACTTTCAAAGAAGTGTATCAGACACAGAAATCAGTCAGCCACAGCTGACATCGAGCTGATGCCGCGTAATACTGTCTCTAGTGTGGATATTGGCCTCAGTTCGGCACGGAAGATAGCCCAAGTGTCACATAACCTTAAGAGCTTCTTAAGAGTGCAGTTTTCCTGCTCAGTAACAATCAAAAATACTTGCCGAAATACACTCCTGGAAATGGAAAAAAGAACACATTGACACCGGTGTGTCAGACCCACCATACTTGCTCCGGACACTGCGAGAGGGCTGTACAAGCAATGATCACACGCACGGCACAGCGGACACACCAGGAACCGCGGTGTTGGCCGTCGAATGGCGCTAGCTGCGCAGCATTTGTGCACCGTCGCCGTCAGTGTCAGCCAATTTGCCGTGGCATACGGAGCTCCATCGCAGTCTTTAACACTGGTAGCATGCCGCGACAGCGTGGACGTGAACCGTATGTACAGTTGACGGACTTTGAGCGAGGGCGTATAGTGGGCATGCGGGAGGCCGGGTGGACGTACCGCCGAATTGCTCAACACGTGGGGCGTGAGGTCTCCACAGTACATCGATGTTGTCGCCAGTGGTCGGCGGAAGGTGCACGTGCCCGTCGACCTGGGACCGGACCGCAGCGACGCACGGATGCACGCCAAGACCGTAGGATCCTACGCAGTGCCGTAGGGGACCGCACCGCCACTTCCCAGCAAATTAGGGACACTGTTGCTCCTGGGGTATCGGCGAGGACCATTCGCAACCGTCTCCATGAAGCTGGGCTACGGTCCCGCACACCGTTAGGCCGTCTTCCGCTCACGCCCCAACATCGTGCAGCCCGCCTCCAGTGGTGTCGCAACAGGCGTGAATGGAGGGACGAATGGAGACGTGTCGTCTTCAGCGATGAGAGTCGCTTCTGCCTTGGTGCCAATGATGGTCGTATGCGTGTTTGGCGCCGTGCAGGTGAGCGCCACAATCAGGACTGCATACGACCGAGGCACACAGGACCAACACCCGGCATCATGGTGTGGGGAGCGATCTCCTACACTGGCCGTACACCACTGGTGATCGTCGAGGGGACACTGAATAGTGCACGGTACATCCAAACCGTCATCGAACCCATCGTTCTACCATTCCCAGACCGGCAAGGGAACTTGCTGTTCCAACAGGACAATGCACGTCCGCATGTATCCCGTGCCACCCAACGTGCTCTAGAAGGTGTAAGTCAACTACCCTGGCCAGCAAGATCTCCGGATCTGTCCCCCATTGAGCATGTTTGGGACTGGATGAAGCGTCGTCTCACGCGGTCTGCACGTCCAGCACGAACGCTGGTCCAACTGAGGCGCCAGGTGGAAATGGCATGGCAAGCCGTTCCACAGGACTACATCGAGCATCTCTACGATCGTCTCCATGGGAGAATAGCAGCCTGCATAGCTGCGAAAGGTGGATATACACTGTACTAGTGCCGACATTGTGCATGCTCTGTTGACTGTGTCTATGTGCCTGTGGTTCTGTCAGTGTGATCATGTGATGTATCTGACCCCAGGAATGTGTCAATAAAGTTTCCCCTTCCTGGGACAATGAATTCACGGTGTTCTTATTTCAATTTCCAGGAGTGTAGTAATGTTTTGAGATGCTTTTAACTGTAGTTGACGTTGGTGAATGCGGCGTCGAGCTAAGTCAATTTAACTACTTCGTCAGGCTGTGGAATGTTTTGTTGTCTGGCTTCCAGTACTGACGACATACAGGCGGGTGCGACTCTCACTGATCAGCTGCTATGGCCTAAATTTTGATACCGAAGGAACACGGATTAGCGATTGCACATTATAGAGGCGATCCTCTTCAAATACGGTACTTAAACGTAACAAATAACTGTAAGCTAATTAAGGCTGTTGTAAGAGAACGCTGCGACTAAAAGATAAATCATAAATCATTTATCAGTCGTTTATGTTGGAGTGTCATGTTCAATAGTGCATTTAAATATAAGTACAAATACAGGGCTATGACAAATGATTGAAGCGATTTCGTAAATTCACTGTAGCTCCATTCATTGACATATGGTCACGACACACTACAGATACTTAGAAAAGCTCGTAAAGTTTTGTTCGGCTGAAGCCGCACTACAGGTTTCTGCCGTCAGAGCGCTCGAGAGCGCAGTGAGACAAAATGGTGACATGAGCCGAGAAAGCGTATGACGTGCTTGAAATGCACTCACATCAGTCAGTCATAACAGTGCAACGACACTTCGGGACGAAGTTTAACAAAGATCCACCAACTGCTAACTCCATTCGGCGATGGTATCCGCAGCTTAAAGCTTCTGGATGCCTCTGTAAGGGGAAATCAACGGGTCGGCCTGCAGTGAGCGAAGAAACGAATGAACGCGTGCGGGCAAGTTTCACGCGTAGCCCGCGGAAAATTGGTTCATGCCACAACTGGAGACCGACAGCGCCGACTTCATCTTTCAACGAGATGGTGCTCCACCGCACTTCCATCATGATGTTCGGCATTTCTTAAACAGGAGATTGGAAAACCGATGGATCGGTCGTGGTGGAGATCATGATCAGCAATTTATGTCATGGCCTCCACGCTCTCCCGACTTAACCCCATGCGATTTCTTTCTGTGGGGTTATGTGAAAGATTCAGTGTTTAAACCTCCTCTACCAAGAAACGTGCCAGAACTACGAGCTCGCATCAACGATGCTTTCGAACTCATTGATGGACACATGCTGCGCCGAGTGTGGGAGGAACTTGATTATCGGCTTGATGTCTGCCGAATCACTAAACGGGCACATATCGAACATTTGTGAATGCCTAAAAAAACTTTTTGAGTTTTTGTATGTGTGTGCAAAGCATTGTGAAAATATCTCAAATAATAAAGTTATTGTAGAGCTGTGAAATCGCTTCAATCATTTGTAATAACCCTGTACTATTATAAATTCAAGTGTTTCACTGACATTGTGGAACAAACAACGCTTTAACAGGCAGCTGTAGTGTCACAACTATTGTATTGTAGAGGTTGGCAGCAACCTGTATCAACATGACGTTTTCTGAATGGAGATAAGATGTACAGTCCGTGCAGGGGTACGGTGGCCGATGCGCGGTCACCAGTTTTCGTCGGAAGCACTGGGCGATGTCATGCACCAAACAGACATCAGCCCAAAAAAAAGCGCAGAACTTCTTTTCATCGCCTCAACTTAGTATCGATTTTTAACTTCTAGGAGAATGAAGAGTTTGTTAAGCTGTTTGTATAATTTTCTTAATTCTCTGTCCTGTCAAGTCAGCGAGTTTCCTACGCCCAGCTGACAGCTGAATCGCGGCGTGCGGCAAACATAACAACTACGATGCGACTGGCCACTACGAACTTCTGCCGCCGGTTGCTAAAAAGAAAAACTTGTTATTGAAGAGAGAATTAGCATGATATGTTTGTTCGCAGAGAATGGTTCGCGTCTTGTTCTTTCAGAGTTAAAGGAATAGTGTCCGAGTAATGTTCGAGTAGTGAGCATTGAGAGCGATTATCTCAAGAGTGTGTTGAGATCGGGTCACACGTACGATTCGTGACAGTCTGCAATGGGAATAGAGCTGAAGTGTGTTGAAAGCAGTTCTACGTCGTCTAGAAAGATGAGAAAATTGTCGGCTTCTGTAGAAAATGATTATTTCGACAGGTACAGGGAAAGCTCCGATTGATTGAAGAGTGAGAGTAGTTTCTCCTGTTTGTGATTGATAATGCGTTGTGCTGCTTAACAACTAGCGTTTGCAGGCGAACCAAGCTTCAACACATCTGTGAGATTTTTCGTTGGATAGTGCAAATGAAGAGAAGTGTTCATGGCCGGCCGTTGTGGCCGAGCGCTTCTAGGCGCTTCAGTCCGGAACCGTGTGACCGCTACGCTCCCAGGTTCGAATCCTGCCTCGGGCATGGATGTGTGCGATGACCTTAGGTTAGTTAGGTTTAAGTAGTTCTAAGTTCTAGGGGACTGATGACCTCAGAAGTTAAGTCCCATAGTGCCCAGAGCCATTTGAACCATTTTTGAACCTATGGTTTGCGGATAAATGCAAATTATTACCCGACTTACCATTTATCTCCAAATTATTATTTCATAATTGTTTGGGGGTAAATGACAAGTCGGGTAAATACTTCTCTAGTTTACAACTGTTAATTCTCTATTCCATACCACACTAAGGGGAAATGTAATAAAAAAAATAAGCAAAAAACCTAAATGTCCCCTATATGTCAAAGGCTTATTTCTAAGCAGATTTATACCTTGAATATATGTTTTCGTAATAAAGTTAATCTAAAGCCCAATAAAATAAATGACTGGAATATTTGTAAAATAAAAGTTCAGAGAAATTCTAGAGAAGGAATAGTACTTTTCAGGTAATAATTTGCAATAGAAAGGAAGATAACTAATTTTTATTTACATAGAAAAGAGAAAGTTTACACTTTATTTAAAAGTGATTACTTATAAATGAAAAGTTACTTCTTTTAAATCTGGAAGACTGAGTTAACGAAATAGTTTATTACCATAAAATTTCAATGGAATCGAGGATATTGTTGTTTAAACAGCACTGTGTTTTGATAAAAGAAGGAAATCTAAACACAGCAACAAGAGAAATGTAGGTTTCGCTCAAAATTCGCCATGCATCATGCTGCTCTGAAAGTTGCACTTTTTTTCTCTTAGGATTGGTACTTTAGGGCTGATTTCCAACTCTATCATAGAATAATAGTATTCATAAAAAAAGTGATCAGTAACATGTGAGAACAACGAAAATGTTAAAGAAATCATTTCAGCTGATTATTACGTATTTTCATCTGCAAAATCCAAAAGTGAAATCAGAAATGTTCCATCATTCACCAATTGTTTGTAATATTAAAAAATTAAATGTTTTCGCGTTTTTAACGTAGAATGGAAGATGTAGTCATTAAATTAATATAATTTTCTCTAATTACATCAACAATTGAAATATTTACCATAGGCGATTGCTAGCTGTGCTTTCAAGAATGACAACAATGTTTAACAATGAAGTTTTCCTTTCATTATGATCTTTACTGTCCAGTCATGGTTTGCTCCAACAATAGAGACAGAAGAGTATCTGTTACAGATAACAAGTGGCCTGCTAAGTTGGCTTAGTTGTTCGAGCAGTAGCAGTTTTATTTAATGAAAGAAGCTATTCCTTGGTGTTCTTCAGCTGTGTACTGACAAGCATAGTGTCAGCTAATACTGTAAGTATTGTGTTTAGAAAGAAGAGCATGTCCCACAAATGTGTAAACGAATTCAGTTTAAAAGAGCAGATGTGAAAATATAATCCTAGATTTAAAAGTGTACGAGTGTTATTTTGACAATAAAATACACCAAAATAAGTTTTAGGGTTCAGAAACCTATTGTGCCAAGTGTGTAACATTATTAACTGACTGGTTAAAAAGACATTGTGCAGTTCTTATAATATGGCAGGAACCTAAGGATCATGTAGCAGATTGGTGATTCTGTTTGACAAATATATCTGGAATCAGTTCAAAGTTCATACATGCTGGTAAATATTCATCTTCAGAATCAGAAATTCAAACGGTGCCTCTTGAACCAGGCCATCCCATCTCAACTCTACCGGATGGGAAATATGTGACTGACGATTTTTGAAGTTTTGATGACATTGGTGAATTAAAACAAAAACAAAAAATGGTTCAAATGGCTCGGAGCACTATCGGACTTAACATCTGAGCTCATCAGTCCCCTAGAACTTAGAACTAACTAACTAAGGGCATCACACACATCCATGCCCGAGGCAGGATTTGAACCTGCGACTTTAGCGGTCGCGCGGTTCCAGACTGAAGCACCTAGAATCTCTCGGCCACAAAGGCCGTCATTACAACAACAGTGTGACACACATTTCGTGGAAGGAATTCCTACAAATGAACCACACTTTCTAACTCAGGAAGATCTAAGTAAATTAGTTGCTGATCTTGGGTTACTTAAAGGTAAAGCAGAGTTACTTGTTTTGAGACTGAAGGATGAAACCTCCTGCAGGATGCCACCAAGGCAAGTTCTTTCCGTCAACGCCAAAAATAGTTTGAGCATTTATTTATACAGAGGAAGATCTAGGTTTGTGTAATAATGTTTATTCTTTGTAAGAGTCATTGCGCCATGAACGTAAACCTGAAGATTGGCGTTTGTCCATTGACTTCTCGAAAACCGACATCAATATGGTCTTGCTCCATAATGGAAATAAGTTTCCATCCACTCCTATAGCTCCTGCGGTTGGTATCAAGGAAAGTTGCATGAACATGCATCTCTTGCTATCCAGTATCCGATATGATGACTATTCGTGACAGAAAAGTGCAGATTTTAATGCAACTGCTGTTCTACTTGGATTGCAACTTGGACATACATATTTTTACTGCTTATTGTGCATGTGGGATACCACACATAGCTGCAATTATATTAATGGAGACTGGCCAAAGAGAGAGTCATTTTATTTACTAGAGGCAGATGTTGTTCTTAACCTCTTGTAACTGCTGACAAAATGTTGTTGCTTCCATTAGATATCACGCTATGTATGATTAAGAATTCTTTCAATTACTGGATAGTGATGGGAGATCATTTCTCTTACTACAAATCAGGTTCTTAAGGATCAGTAAAGCGAAATTATAATAGGAAATATTTGTTATCCCTCAAATTAGGGAACTTACGAAAGACTCACAGCTTGAAAGCCTGTCAAATTTGCAAGAATCGCCTTGCTCTCAAAGACATTGTCATAAACCTTCTAGGAAACTACAGATCTGAACACTACAGAGAAGTAGTCAGTAAGTTAATTGATTTCTTCCCTGAGAACTTCAACACTTTCAGCAACGAACATGACAAGCGTTTACATCAAGACACCGCTGAAGTGGAGAAACACCACAAAGGGACTTCAGATATGGTGGCGACCTCAAGAGAGATGTTCCTGAAGCAAAGTATGGTCGAAAATCTACTTCACGTACATTTTAGACACGATGAAATTTATTTTACCTATGATTTTGGATGTACTTAAATATATAACTGCAACAAATGTGATTACTCACAAATTGTGGCTGATGGAAAATTTCTAAAAAATTGTTTGAAATCAGCACAAAAAAAAATCAATGGAAATCACTCATCATACATATTTGAACATTAAAAAACGTAAATTTTGCTGACTAGTGTAATTGTTGAAGTGGAGTTTGCGAGCGCCATTCAAATTATAGAAACAAAGACTTATGCAGTCGAGATTTTTATTTCAGCTTTTGTCGGTGTACTTACTGCTGCTTGAACGGCTTACTAAAGACAAGGAAATTTACCCAACAAGCTGTAGTTGTGTATTGCGATTGTAATGTGATTACAAGTGTCTGTTATAAGGCTGCCCCATATCACCAACAATATCTAAAATCTATACAGACGTAAGTCTCAAGACATGGACTCGCAAATGCAATGGGGCGGGGACAGAAATTAAAGACGGAGTTTATTTACATCACTTTGGTGTTTGTTGATGATCAAGCAGATGTAGGAAAAGATAGGGAGGATGCAAATTATATAGGTAATCAGTTAGCAATGGAATGCAGAAACTGGGAATTGAAGATTAATTACCAGAAAACATTGTACTTCACTCATGATCCAGATAACTTATACGTAAAGAGAATTAAGAAGGTCAAACTTTCTATAATTTGGGATCCGTTTTAGATATGGTGGCGAAATCACAGGTATAAATTAATAAAGGAATTAGCAGTGGAGGGAAGCTCATTGAGATGCTCAGTTTAATCCTATGGAGCAGAAATGTAATGAACCGAACGAATAGAATCATATATAAATTGATACAAGAGTACATAGTTATGTATGGAATAGAGATATGGACTATTAATCTGAAACACGTAAAAAGACTGCAAGCAGTGGAAACGGACTTCTGGAGAACAGCAAGAATCACTAGAAAAGAGAAAGTAAGAAACGTCTAAACAATAAAGAGAAAGGAAGTAAGAGAAAAAATACATGTCGCGATGGACATAAGGATGTTACAATGATACGGGCATGTAAGAAGAATGGAGGAAGCCAGAATACCGAAAATGGTCCTGGAATGGGAACCCGAGGGAAAGAAAAGGACACCCTGCTATCATCTGGCTTCAAAATGTACAATTAGCAATGAGCAGAATTGGCGCGGAAGGAGAGGATATACAAGACTGAAACACCTAGAGGGACATTCTGAAGAGCTAAGTTAAGATCTTACGTAGCAGAGATAATAATTTATGGGTATTTGTTATGTTGAAAAAAAAAACAAGTAATAAATAATGTGATTACAAATACCTTGCACTTGACAGTTAAGAGCAGGTATTGTCTGGTATCTGACTGATCAATCACATCTTGCAATCTTGCTTCCGAGCTCCGCATAGTTGCCATCTGCCCGACACACAATCTGTTGCGACAGGATCGCTTGATACGGCGGTTTTTCACACTCTTGGCTTTTTTTTCTTTTTTTTCTTTTTTAAGTACTAGCTAGCTTTAAATTTCTGGCGACTGGCGATTAAATTTGGCTAGTAAAAGAATTAGTTGGCGAGTGAACGATTTTCATTTATTTGAATATAAGTAAACATATGTAACACATTCTCCCTTGGGGCATCATTTTTGTCAGTACCCACTAAACATACGATAATTTTCCTGTCGTTCTCGTGGGTGATGTTGTAATAGTTCATGGCCAAACAGAACTCACCACTCCATTAGCAAAGCAATGACACTCAATTCGTACTCGCACTGTTCTTGAATTCTTCTGTGGTACTGCAACAATTAACCCCAGTTCTCGCTTTCATCACCTATTGTTGTTGACCTGAGGGTTGTAGGTGTTCATGTAGAGAAGGAATTGCGGAGTGTGTCATTAGATGTGAGATGTGCACAAGGAATACGCAAAGAACGGCGACGCACCATACGCGCACCCTCGCCCCAACCTTTATCATGCCAAACAGGGTCAATCTTGCGGTAAGTTTCGATGCATGAGGCTGTCATGTAAGCATCCTGTGTAGATCTTAAAATTATTCCACAAATTTTCAAACCTTTCACTGACGCTGAATTAGTGAAGCAATGTTGATAATTGTTTCTCAAATTCTGTTTCAACGTTTCTCAAGCAGTAAACAAATATTGTCTGAAATAAGATAACTTATCTTTTCGGAAGCTTACTGCCACCACCGCATAGAAGATATTTAAAAATGTATGCTTGAGGGAATGAGTAATAAAGTAAAAATATTCAAATAGTTTTTCGTGTGATTTCAGTTCAATATAGCTTTTATGGCTCAGTTTAATTTTTTATGCATTGCTCACAAATGATGAGATATTAGACGATGATTTCTTATCAGATGTAACCATGAGAGATCACACAAAAGACTGTGATTTTATAGATGCTATTAATGTAGAGAAAATGGCTTACCTAAGAGCAACTTAATGTCAGTGTATCAATGACGGGCATAAACAGCGGTTTGGTAACGTTGAATGGAATGGAATTTTCCAAATTTATGCTTCGTTCACTGCTTACTGCATCAGGAAAATTTGACTTAATGTCATATTTCAAATAACAAACTCAAGGATAATGTGAAACTTCCCTAAGTGTTATAAATTTAACTAGTACACGTGAACTTAAAAACAGAAAATCTAAGAACCAGTGGAGGAACGGCAAACTTGTTGCGGTGATGTAGTCCTGCATTCTGCTGTATGATGGCTAAGCAATGGAAAATTGCTATAAAATGTTTGAAATCTGAAATGTGAAACTGTTTTACAACGCAGTTAAAATTATAGTGAACTCCATAACTAATAATGATGGGCTCTTACAGTTTTTTTGTCTTATATTACACAAAAATTAAACCAAAACAGATATGGAATTACGAGATCCAAGTAATATAATTGAGCAAAGGACTGATAAAATACTTGTATCTGAAAGTAAACTGCACATGTGTGTAAATGAACTTTAAGCAAAAAGTTTTTCTAATTTTCCAGCTGTTACTATGCTCTTGTCAGGCTTAACTATTGCCAAAAATATGTATCAAGGCGTGGAGTCCTATTAGAGAGAACATTTGGAAGAGAGAAAAACCACAGTTGCGGATGTTAGAAATCTTGAAGGCTGCTTCAGTCTTATAGAACCCTTGGCATGTTGAACAAGATGATCTGAAACTATTCTCCTAATTTAGGTTTCATAAAATCATTTGATAAATGAAATAACTGTATTTCAACATGCAACACAGCTTAAAGATTAGTTTATGGAACATCACGAAAAATTGAATTTTGAAGACAAGCGCTTAGGAATTACAAACATTTTTCTGGATTGTGGTCAGATCATTTCCTTCGACCCACCTTTGTGATGCGCCTTTTCCAAAAATGTCATTAACGGTTATCCAGTCATTAAATACGCAATGAGGATTGCATGCAAAAATAGATGAGTAGCCAAAAAGGCATAAATCACAAGTCACGTAAATTAACATTTTAATTTTTACACTTACGTTTGCTTTACAACTAGAATGTATAAAAATACAGGTTCACGCAGTGAGATAGTGGAGGTCCCGTAGACCTTGTCCCTGTAGAAGAGCACGCGTATTACGTATCTGGATGAACCCGAACTGCTGACAAAATTTCAGACGGTGATCAAAGACACTGATAAGTATTTTTGTATAAGGGAGCCGTACTCTCTGGTTGTTAGTTATAGAGATTTTTCAGTTCAATACAAATACAAAGCAGAAAGGTGAGGGGTGAGAAAACAAGAAGACAGTGATTATTTCTGTTTCAGAGAAGGTAGGTGCTGTGAGGTGTGAATATTAGAGAGCCATCTGTATAATAAAATGGTTAGAAAATGCTGGCACGAACAATTTGCAGAAGAATCAAAAAATCGGTAGAGGTCGACTTTGAGAAAGATCCGTTTGGGTTTGGGAAACTGTGAAGGTAGGAGGAAAAGAATGCAAGTAGTGAGTTCTAGAGCTTGTACAGAGAATTGACTGGAGTTGCAAAGCTTGAAAGGCACAAAGGGAAAGTGGTAGTTTAGGACGGCTGTCACCTATCAGACGGAATTCAGTCTGGACATTGTGGCGGTAAAGAAAATTAAGGAGAAACTTGGATAGAGACATAAAGTTCAGGGAACTGAATCTGGCAAGCAGGGGGAAGTAGATTAGAAAGTAAGTCACTGGCTGTAGTAGATGCGTTTTGCTGCTTGAGTAGTAGATGATGGCCGAAGTAGGGAGATCATAAAATGCGAACTGGCAGCTGAAAAAATAACCATTTGTGAAAAACAGAAATTTGTTAAGGATAATCATAAATATTTTAGGCTTTTTTCTGAAGGTATTTGTCTGGAGTGTAGCATTGAACTGAAGCGAAACGTGGACGATTAAATGTTCAATTAATAAGAGAATAGAACTGTTTGAAATGTAGTGCTAAAAAGATTGCCATACATTAGGTGGGTAGGTCGAATAATTGATGAAAGGGCACAATTCGACTAAAAGAAGGGATCGGTTGAACTAAGATATCCACAGATGGACGTCCGGTGCTGTACATATGGAGAGGTGAAGAAGTTTCTGCAGAGGATAGACTATCATTTGGCTCTGTACCAAACCAGTTTGCGACTGCAGACCTCAATAAGAAAACATGAAAAGAAATGATGTTACTCTCTAACGAACCATCGAAGGCCATGGGGCTGTTATGCCAAAACACTCAGAAATTATCACATAACAGATTCTGAAATTTCGTTGGTGGATTCCAGGTTCACCCTGTGTACCACAGTTTTCTGTCCACAGGTGACAGAATCTACGCATTGAACTGTGACGGCGTCAGTCTACTGAGAGCTTTTTGAAGGATCCCGCCACACCGTACATGTCGTCGGCATAGTGGTTGTCTGGGGGCCTCTTGCTCTCGTCCGAGGTGTAGCGGTCCTGCTCCAGCAACCACTCTCTCTTCTCCTCCGCCCTCCTGATGAATTCATCTGAAATAAGAAAGTACACTTAATTATTCAGTCTCTAGAAATTACTCCTACTGTCCACAGCTACACGAATGCATCTCCATCGTCAGTGATTTTCGTTTGTGGAAATTAGGCTGTTGTCCAAGGTATATTTCTCTGCCTAGCGTTTCGTCTTCCAGCGCTGAAAACGTCTGAGTCTATAAAGATTCATATACCAGTACAAACTTAAACTAGTTCAGCAACATTCGGAATTACTGTAGGAAAAAAAGGAATAACTAAAATGAAAGCTTTACTCCCGAAAATGCCATATATGCTTTCACCAATCAAATTTTGAATGATCTGAATAACCGAACACCACCCATTGGGATTTTTTGTGATCTCTCAAAGGCTTTTGATTGTGTAAATCATGAAATTCTGCTAGACAAGCTCAAGTATTGTGGCATGAGTGGGACAGTGCACAAATGGTTTAATTCGTACCTAACTGGAAGAGTGCAGAAAGTTGAAATAAGTAGTTCTCATAATATGCAAAGATCAGCACATTCCTCAAACTGGGGAACTATCAAGAATGGGGTTCCACAAGGGTCAGTCTTGGGTCCTTTGCTGTTCTTAATATATATTAATGACTTGCCATTCTATATTCATGAAGAGGCAAAGTTAGTTCTCTTTGCTGATGATACAAGTATAGTAATCACACCTGACAAACAAGAATTAACTGATGAAATTGTCAATACTGTCTTTCAGAAAATTACTAAGTGGTTCCTTGTAAATGGACTCTCACTGAATTTTGATAAGATACAGTACATACAGTTCCGTACAGTGAATGGTATGATGCCATTAATAAATATAGACCTTAATCAGAAGCATATAGCTAAGGTCGAATATTCCAAATTTTTAGGTGTGTCCATTGATGAGACATTAAATTGGAAGAAACACATTGATGAACTGCTGAAACGTTTGAGTTCAGCTACTTATGCAATAAGGGTCATTGCAAATTTTGGTGATAAACATCTTAGTAAATTAGCTTACTACGCCTATTTTCACTCGTTGCTTTCATATGGCATCATATTTTGGGGTAATTCATCACTGAGGAATAAAGTATTTATTGCACAAAAGCGTGTAATCAGAATAATAGCTGGAGTCCACCCAAGATCATCCTGCAGACATTTATTTAAGGATCAAGGGATATTCACAGTAGCTTCTCAGTATATATACTCTCTTATGAAATTTGTTATTAACAACCAAACCGAATTCAAAAGTAATAGCAGTGTGCATAACTACAATACTAGGAGAAAGGATGATCTTCACTATTCAAGATTAAATCTAACTTTGGCACAGAAAGGGGTGAATTATACTGGCACTAAAGTCTTTGGTCACTTAACAAATAGTATCAAAAGTCTGACAGATAACCAACAAGTATTTAAGAAGAAATTAAAAGAATTTCTGAATGACAACTCCTTCTACTCCATAGAGGAATTTTTAGATATAAATTAAAAAAAATAAAAAAAATAAAAAATAAAAATAAAAAACACAAAAAATGAAAAAGTTGTTATATTAACTTAAGTATGTTGTTAAATTAACTTAATTATGTCATGTATTGGAAAATTTGACTCGTTCCACATCATTACGAAATATCGTATTCATGATCCATGGAACTAGTATTAATCTAATCTAATCTAATCTAATCTAATACGGCCGTCGCTTGGCAGAGCAGGAATATACA
Organism: Schistocerca cancellata; assembly: GCF_023864275.1. Taxonomy (NCBI): domain Eukaryota; kingdom Metazoa; phylum Arthropoda; class Insecta; order Orthoptera; family Acrididae; genus Schistocerca; species Schistocerca cancellata. The sequence continues at coordinate 54,203,628 of NC_064631.1, forward strand.
GAGAGCGGAAAACAATTTTACCAAAAGTGTATGGTAGAAAGACCGCATCAAACAAACGAATTTGGGTATAGGAACTAGGAGGGGTCGCAACCGCAAATTTTCGTCGCTACAACAGCGTTATTTCAATCTGATATATGCTTATCTTTAATCAAAATGAAATGGAATACACAGAAAATGTACACGAAATGTTTGGACTCACCAATCCTCACGACCGGAACAAGACAACTTAAATCATCAGATACATGTATACCTGTACTTACCTGCTGTCTACATCTACATCCACATCTACAAGATTACTCTGCAATTCACATTTAAATGCTTGGCGGAGGGTTCACAATCATACTATCTCTCTACCATTCCACTCCCGAATAGCGCGCGGGAAAAACGAACACCTAAACCTTTCTGTTCGAGCTCTGATTTCTCTTATTTTATTTTGATGATCATTCCTACCTAAGTAGGTTGGGCTCAACAAAATATTTTCGCATTCGGAAGAGAAAGTTGGTGACTCGCCGCGACGAAAAACGTCTTTGCTTTAATGACTTCCATCCCAACTCGCGTGTCATATCTGCCACACTCTCTCCCCTATTACGTGATAATACAAAACGAGCTGCCCTTTTTTGCACCCTTTCAGTGTCCACCGTCAATCCCAACTGGTAAGGATCCCACACCGCGCACCAACATTCTAACAGAGGACGAACGAGTGTAGTGTAAGCTGTCTCTTTAGTGGACTTGTTGCATCTTCTAAGTGTCCTGCCAATGAAACGCAACCTTTCGCTCGCCTTCCCCACAATATTATCTATGTGGTCTTTCCAACTGAAGTTGTTCGTAATTTTAACACCCAGGTACTTAGTTGAATTGACAGCCTTGAGAATTGTATTATTTATCGAGTAATCGAATTCCAACGGATATCTTTTGGAACTCATGTGGATCACCTCACACTTTTCGTTATTTAGCGTCAACTGCCACCTGCCACACCATACAGCAATCTTTCCTAAATCGCTTTGCAACTGATACTGGTCTTACACAACACTTCTTTACACATGAAAACAATCACATACCCGTGTTTGATGTCTCAATATGTCTTGAGAAGTTCAAAGTAAATGAAAAATGATTGCTCTTATACGCAGATATGCCATCTCTTAATTAACATACGTATGTCGCAGCAAATGTTCAAGATGACCGCCATTTCCACTGCGCCCCTAGTTCCTATTCTCAGATTCCTTCGTTTAATGCTTTTGGTCCAAGTTTTTTCCATGCCCCATAAAACAGCCTTAGCACATGCGGTCAAATGTAGTTAAGAACGTCAAGAAAGAAACATTGACACCAGGCCTATGGAACACAAGAGCAAGTGTCTTCTGGGAAGTACGGGTAAATCGTCAGTAGCAGATCGTGTGCTCTGCAATTAAATATCCACAACATACGTTTTTCCGATGCTATGGTTTAATTAAGATCCACTTATTACTATTCTGTAATGCACAGAGGCGCCACAGAATGTCAGAAGCACAGAAACCGTTTTAATAGAAAAGAAGAAAGACTGGATTTACACATGATGTGAACCTTGGTGCTAAACAAATCAAACAACGACAGTTCCTCTCCACTAATAGCTCCCTAGCATACGCCGGCGCGACTCTGCCAACTGATGCAGCGGTTTCATGACGTCACGAACCGATAGTTGAGTGGACACGTGTCAGCTACCTGAGCGTGTTTGAGCCTGTAGTGATGTATGAGTCTTTACAGGCTCTGATAATGCATCCAGCACTGAAAGACGACAATTTTGGCCACGAATTTTGTCATTAACCATGACATCATGACCATAAAAACAGAATTCACCAAAGGCAGAAATATCGGTCATGAAAACTCGCCTTGTATGATATGTCGATAACGTGATGGAGGAAGTCTCAGATACTGGATTTTTACAAAGACCTTTCGAATAGTCTTTCTGCACAGCGAAGATGGAGTTATGTTACAGGAAAATATGTAATGTGGTCGCAATACGCAAGGTGACTGAGTGCCAAGCGTGGTGTGATTGGCTTTGTACATACGACTACTTTTCCATTGCTGTGAGTGGTAGACTTGTCACGTGTAAAGCTGATTACCGTCCTATGGATCTTCCAATACAGGCAGACATAAAAATTCACAAGGTATTAAGTAGTTTAAACTTAGAAACCACCTGGAAGTCTGTGGGAACAGAAATAATATGGTACAAAAGTGAGGCGCCATATCGGCCCATTCTGACCAACTGGCGTTGGTTTCATAGGGAAAGTCAGATGTTCATGTATCTTACATTCAACTTTGCGCAGTGTGTGTCACAACACTTTACAGTTGTTAGTAGCGAGGTGACCGTTTCCTTATCCAGTGAATCTGCCCTCATGCTAATAAGGTTTAAAGATCAAGTTCTACCAGGAGTCACACATGTCGATTACAAACATTATGCACTATGTTGTATGGACTGAGACTGTTAAATTAAACAGAAAAATACGTAAGAACAAAAATTGTTAACAGTGGAACTGAGCAACATTCACAAGTAGTTTAATAAGTTCCTGTTGTCATTAAATGAGTGCTTAACCTGGAATAATCTTTATGGCTCAGTTTGATAATAACACATATCCTAATCAGTCTTCTGTTTGCTAACTTTCTATTACGTAAACTCTTTGGTTTTATACTCTGCTGTAAAAATGTAAATTCTTTGCTACACAACCACAGCATTGTTGTTGTTGTTGTGGTCTTCAGTCCTGAGACTGGTTTGATGCAGCTCTCCATGCTACTCTATCCTGTGCAAGCCTCTTCATCTCCGAGTAACCACTGCAACCTACATCCTTCTGAATCTGCTTAGTGTATTCACCTCTTGGTCTCCTTCTACGATGCTTACCTTCCACGCTGCCCTCCAATACTAAATTGGTGATCCCTTGATGCCTCAGAACATGTCCTACCAACGGATCCCTTCTTCTGGTCGAGTTGTGCCACAAACGTCTCTTCTCCCCAATCCTATTCAACACTTCCTCATTAGTTATGTGATCTACCCATCTAATCTTCAGCATTCTTCTGTAGCACCACATTTCGAAAGCTTCTATTCTCTTCTTGTCCAAACTATTTACCGTCCATGTTTCACTTCCATACACGGCTACACTCCATACAAATACTTTCAGAAATGACTTCCTGACACTTAAATCTATACTCGATGTTAACAAATTCCTCTTCTTCAGAAACGCTTTCCTTGCCATTGCCAGTCTACATTTTATATCCTCTCTACTTCGACCATCATCAGTTATTTTTCTCCCCAAATAGCAAAACTCCTTTAATACTTTAAGTGTCTCATTTCCTAATCTAATACCCTCAGCATCACCCGACTTAATTCGACTACATTCCATTATCCTCGTTTTACTTTTGTTGATGTTCATCTTATATCCTCCCTTCAAGACACCATCCATTCCGTTCAACTGCTCTTCCAAGTCCTTTGCTGTCTCTGATAGAATTACAATGTCATCGGCGAACCTCAAAGTTTTTATTTCTTCTCCATGGATTTTAATACCTACTCCGAATTTTTCTTTTGCTTGCTTTACTGCTTGCTCAATATACAGATTGAATAACATCGGGGAGAGGCTACAACCCTGTCTTACTCCCTTCCCAACCACTGCTTCCCTTTCATGTCCCTCGACTCTTATAACTGCCATCTGGTTTCTGTACAAATTGTAAATAGCCTTTCGCTCCCTGTATTTTACCCCTGCCACCTTTAGAATTTGAAAGAGAGTATTCCAGTCAACATTGTCAAAAGCTTTCTCTAAGTCTACAAATGCTAGAAACGTAGGTTTACCTTTCCTTAATCTTTCTTCTAAGATAAGTCGTAAGGTCAGTATTGCCTCACGTGTTCCAACATTTCTACGGAATCCAAACTGATCATCCCCGAGGTCAGCTTCTTCTAGTTTTTCCATTCGTCTGTAAAGAATTCGTGTTAGTATTTTGCAGCTGTGGCTTATTAAACTGATTGTTCGGTAATTTTCACATCTGTCAACACCTGCTTTCTTTGGGATTGGAATTATTACATTATTCTTGAAGTCTCATGGTATTTCGCCTGTTTCATACATCTTGCTCAGCAGATGGTAGAGTTTTGTCAGGACTGGCTCTCCCAAGGCCGTCAGTAGTTCCAATGGAATGCTGTCTACTCCGGGGGCCTTGTTTCGACTCAGGTCTTTCAGGGCTCTGTCAACACGCAGTATCGTATCTCCCATTTCATCTTCATCTACATCCTCTTCCATTTCCATAATATTGTCCTCAAGTACATCGCCCTTGTATAGGCCCTCTATATACTCCTTCCACCTTTCTGCTTTCCCTTCTTTGCTTAGAAATGGGTTTGCATCTGAGCTCTTGATGTTCATACAAGTGGTTCTCTTATCTCCAAAGGTCTCTTTAATTTTCCTGTAGGCAGTATCTATCTTACCCCTAGTGAGATAAGCCTCTACATCCTTACATTTGTCCTCTAGCCATCCCTGTTTAGCCATTTTGCACTTCCTGTCGATCTCATTTTTGAGACGTTTGTATTCCTTTTCGCCTGCTTCATTTACTGCATTTTTATATTTTCTCCTTTCATCAATTAAATTCAATATTTCTTCTGTTACCCAAGGATTTCTACTAGCCCTCGTCTTTTTACCTACTTGATCCGCTGCTGCCTTCACTACTTCATCCCTCAAAGCTACCCATTCTTCTTCTACTGTATTTCTTTCCCCCATTCCTGTCAATTGTTCCCTTATGCTCTCCCTGAAACTCTGTACAACCTCTGGTTCTTTTAGTTTATCCAGGTCCCGTCTCCTTAAATTCCCACCTTTTTGCAGTTTCTTCAGTTTTAATCTACAGGTCATAACCAATAGATTGTGGTCAGAGTCCACATCTGCCCCTGGAAATGTCTTACAATTTAAAACCTGGTTCCTAAATCTCTGTCTTACCATTATATAATCTATCTGATACCTTTTAGTATCTCCAGGGTTCTTCCATGTATACAATCTTCTATCATGATTCTTAAACCAAGTGTTAGCTATGATTAAGTTGTGCTCTGTGCAAAACTCTACCAAGCGGCTTCCTCTTTCATTTCTTACCGCCAATCCATATTCACCTACTACGTTCCCTTCTCTCCCTTTTCCTACACTCGAATTCGAGTCACCCATGACTATTAAATTTTCGTCTCCCTTCACTATCTGAATAATTTCTTTTATTTCATCATACATTTTTTCAATTTCTTCGTCATCTGCAGAGCTAGTTGGCATATAAACTTGTACTACTGTAGTAGGTGTGGGCTTCGTATCTATCTTGGCCACAATAATGCGTTCACTATGTTGTTTGTAGTAGCTTACCCGCATTCCTATTTTCCTATTCATTATTAAACCTACTCCTGCATTACCCCTATTTGACTTTGTGTTTATAACCCTGTAGTCACCTGACCAGAAGTCTTGTTCCTCCTGCCACCGAACTTCACTAATTCCCACTATATCTAACTTTAACCTATCCATTTCCCTTTTTAAATTTTCTAACCTACCTGCCCGATTAAGGGATCTGACATTCCACGCTCCGATCCGTAGAACGCCAGTTTTCTTTCTCCTGATAACGACATCCTCCTGAGTAGTCCCCGCCCGGAGATCCGAATGGGGGACTATTTTACCTCCGGAATATTTTACCCAAGAGGACGCCATCATCATTTAATCATACAGTAAAGCTGCATGCCCTCGGGGAAAATTACGGCCGTAGTTTCCCCTTGCTTTCAGCCGTACCACAGCATTATACATCTTTAAACCAACAGCTATACCGCATCTACCAATGTTTTCATTTAATTATTATCTTTGATAGCTGCTACCTAATCTCTTGGCTACATCACATGCTACTGAATTAATTCGTCAGTGCTTGCCACTAATAACAGCTATGGGAGTGTTGTGTACATAGTTCCGCGTAGTCAGCACGTACACAACTTTCCCACTAGAGCGCGCCCCGCTAAGCACAACAGCGCAGGCGCAGCGCTCGTCCGTCTCTGCACTACGAGATGGCGCTGCCGTGGAGACGAACCAAATTCTGCTTCCGCCGATCCGTGTATCAATATGTAACGCAGCCAATGAAATTGCTGCTAACGTAGAACCTTCTCTCCTCGCGCAGTGATACATGAAAGCGCGAGGTATTATAACGAGTGTACAGACCTCCGATTAGTCAGTCTGCATTTGTCTGCATTAGTCTGTACCAGTATGTACCAGTCTACATTTGTCTGTACCAGTCTATAATCAAGTTTCAGTCTGCGCCTAATAAGATTATCATATTCCTGTACATAGTCATGAAGATAAATGTATAGACACTTTTGTCAAGTATCAGAGATATATGTGAGAATAAGATTAACGTACCAATACCAAAGTAACCTCAGATTGTCAATTGTAAATAGCATCCAGCAACAATTTAAGTAATTTTAATGCTTGTTATTATTTTAATAAAGGTGTGTGAAAATTAATGAAGTTCTGTTTAAAGTTGGTCACCGTCAATCAGCTACTCTAAGCGTGCAAGTGGCATTTCTATCGTCTGACCTAACGGCAGAAGGTAAACACGCCACGATAAGACCACGAGACATATTGCTGACACTCGCCTACTTCGTTAGAGTGACAAATCAAATAATCTGATGGTGTGTGTACTGAAGGTCTTACAGTACGCACACCACAGGAAGGATGCACTGCACCCAATGCTACAGATGTCGCACACACTGAAATCTGTTAAACGACTACTACAGCTTAAGGTGTATGTCAACAATATGCGACAAACTGCACCTTTCTACCTGTTCTTTTTTTGACAATATACATGATGAAAGTTTTATTGTCATTTTGAAACACCCCGTGTTATAAAAATGGACGTGTGTTTGCTCCACATCTCCTCCTAAACTGCTGGATTGATGCCAACCAAACTTGGTACACATACCACTCATTGTATGGGGAGAGATACTGTGAGGATAAGAACCACTTTCCACTTGGGTGGAGGTGGTGGTGATAATGGGGTGCCATAGGACATGGAGAGAGAGAGGGGGCTGAAGAGACAGACGGAGAGAGAGATGAGGAGGAGTTGGGCAAAGAGAGAGGGAAGAGGAGAAGGCCAGAAATGGGGAGATGGACATAGGATGGTGGCAGGAGGAGATACGGACACACACACAGGGGAAGGAGAAGACTGACACAGAGAGGTGGAGGAGATGAACCCAGAGTGGGTGTAGAGATGGCCAGAGAAAGGGGCAGGAGAGGGGAGGAAATGGACAGTTGGATAGAGGGACTGGGGAGCAGGAAATAGAGAGAGAGGGGGGGAGGGAGGAGTAGATTGATAGAGAGAGAAGTGGAGGATATGAGCAGAGAAAGGCTGTGGAGATCGACACAGATTGGAGGAAGAGATGATGGACAGTGAGAGGGGTTATTAGAGGAAGCCGAAAGGCACGCGTTTTAGCTCACGCAGGCTGGCGTGAGGTTTGGAACAGGACAAGGAAATTAGAATTTAGAAAAAACGGACGTAGCTGGTGGAATACTTAACTTTAATCCATTAATGGTGAACGTCGCTCTTGACTGTACATTATTTACAATATCAATAGTAACTGAACATGGCGCCTTGCTAGGTCGTAGCAAATGACGTAGCTGAAGCCTATGATAACTATCGTCTCGGCAAATGAGAGCGTATTTTGTCAGTGAACCATCGCTAGCAAAGTCGGCTGTACAACTGGCCGAGTGCTTAGGAGTCTCTCTAGACTAGACCTGCCGTGTGGCGGCGCTCGATCTGCAATCACTGATAGTGGCGACACGCGGGTCCGACGTATACTAACGGACCGCGGCCGATTTAAAGGCTACCACCTAGCAAGTGTGGTGTCTGGCGGTGACACCACAGAGAGGGCAGGAAAGAGGATGAACATAGCGGAGGGGAACAGATCGACAGGTAGAGTGGGGAGGAGCAGATGGACGGGGAGGAGATGTACAGAGACATGGGGAGTAGGAGAAGGACAGAGAGTGGGGGAAAGGAGATGGACATAGGGGCGAGGTGCAGATGGAGAGATGGAGAGGGGGGAAAGAGAGATGTGAGCAAAGTGTGTGACACACGCGTTTTTGGGTGACACTGGTAAAAACGTAGTCCTTTTATAGATTTGGGAATTATAGGCTGTTTTCTGGGCGTGAGCCAAGCCCTTCTACCATAAATTGGATCATTTGATAGTATTTAAAAAAGAAAAAAACGCATCACCAGTGGAAAAATGTGCGTGTGAGGAGGGTCGTGTTTATAACTCGTAGAATATCGATCTAATCAGTATTTTTTTACAAATTATAGTATTTAACAAAAAAATAACTTGATTTAACAGTTCTGTTAATGTATTCAAACTTGTGAAAAAACTATTGAACCCTATTACAGGTAGATTTAAGAACAAAGATGAGTTTTTATCTACTGTAATCGTTTTGTCAAAAATAAGTATACGGATATTTTAGGATATCGGTGCTTTTTCTTCCATACTCTTACGAGTACGATTTCTTGCAGCACTAGTCATGAGTAAAGCATTGACAACCTTTAGTTCGCAACCGTGTCCCTATGCTCGGCGCGTATGACTACGCGTCGTTCACTGATGCCGTCCTCTCACGGGGCATCAAAAGGCATGTAGTCGAAGAGCTGGTGACGTCACTGCGTGGAATTCCACGTTCCACAACACTGCGGAGGGCGAAATAAAGAATATGGCTCGTCACTTTTTGCCTCGTAGAGAGGAACGTGGTCAATGTGATGCGACGTCATTTTACGTCACAAGTTAAATCGTATTTCTTTGGTTTTGTTTCTCAGAGAGTGTGTGACACGATTATTAGTCGTTTCAAAGAATCAGAAACTTAAGGATCCCTTAAAACGCGTAGTTTTATCTAGCATTTGTTACAATAAAATGACAGAAAACTACATGTATATGTGAAGGCTTTCTGTACTTGATAATATTTTTAGTGTTATAAGTTTTGTGCTAAGAATGCATACCGTTTGAGTGCTATGGCACAATGACGACCTCTAAAAAGCGCGATTTGTTGGTATAATTTGCATGTAAAATATCAGATAATGACATTTTATGCCATATACCGAGAGCCAGTTCATATGTAACAGTATAGCGCGGTTGGTGGGTTCGTGAGCTCTCGCGATCGCGTGCCCACCTCATAGTAAGGTTTCTTCATCTTTGTTTTCTGAAAGATTCTGGATTTTTCTTATTCATTTAATAAAAGCGTTACCTCAAAGTCGACGTTATTTATAACGAATAATGTATTTGCTGCAGTTGTTGTTGCAAACACCAACGACTGTAATGTCCCCAGTGGCCAGAAATCTTAATGTGACTACCAGTCTATCCAGAAAGTAAACAAAAATTACATGAAACTTCCTGGCAGATTAAAACTGCGTGCCGGTCCGAGACTCGAACTCGGGAACTTTGCCTTGCAGAACTAGCAAGGTTCGCAGGAGAGCTTCTGTAAAGTTTGGAAGGTAGGAGACGAGGTATTGGCAGAAGTAAAGCTGTGAGGAGGGGGCGTGAGTCGTGCTTGGGTAGCTTGGATGGTGGAGCACTTGCCCGCGAAAGGCAAAGGCCCTCAGTTCGAGTCTCGGTCCGGCACATAATTTTAATCTGCCAGGAAGTTCCATATCAGCGCACACTCTACTGCAGAGTGAAAATCTTATTGTGAAAAATTTTCTCGAAGTTTCTGCTATTACGAAACTTTCTTTAAAATACATATACCTATCTCTGGCTATGTGAAATGAGTCAGTTTGTGTCTTGCTGGCAAATGACTTTCTCAATGATGACTTCGTAAATATCTCCTGTTCCATTCGAAACAAAAACCGAGCGGGGTGGCGCAGTGGTTAGACACTGGACTCGCATTTGGGAGGACGATGGTTCAATCCCGCGTCCGGCCATCCTGATTTAGGTTTTCCGTGATTTCCCTAAATCGCTCCAGGCAAATGCCCGGATGGTTCTTCTGAAAGGGCACGGCCGACTTCCTTCCCAATCTTCCCCTAATCCGATGAGACCGATGACCACGCTGTCTGGTCTCCTTCCCCAAACCAACCAACCAACCATTCGAATCAAACGTTTACAAAGGCAATGCAATCTCGAGTATATGGATCTCATGAATGCGCAAACTGACATATAGAGTACACAGCAACTATATTCAATTTAAAACCGAAAATGAGATGAAATTTCAACTGCGTTAACGAATAACGTCTACTAGTACGTACCTGAAATCGTTGGACAGCGTTATGTAGTATTTTTCTGCCACTATTTGCTGTTCAAGCCATTGACGAGGCCAGAATCTTCTTCGCAATTTTCTCCGCTCTTGCTCGGCAGTCCCTAATATGGTTGCCGCAGCTATCTTACTTGGATCCGGTTTCGTGAAGCCACTATGTGCCGACAACGGTCGCTGGAGAGTGCTGAGAGCGCAAATCTCGTTAACCAGCTCGTCCCGTGTGTCGGCGGCGCTATCTCTCCTGAGATCGTATGTTCCGTCTGCGTCCTCGTCAACACTAGCTGCCTCGCCCCGTGTGAGGACGGTTTTACTCTCGATGCAAACGAGCGATTTATTATTGCGGTTTCGCAGCATAGTTTTCTCGTGCGCTTCAGCAGTGTGTATGAAACGACGGAGCCGTATACATCACGGGAATAAACTGATTCATTGCTCACTATGATCGTTACCGATCAGACTTCGATACATTTTCCTTGCACTGTGCTTTGCCACAATTGTCTATACAGTAATCTGCGAAAAGGTTTCTTCTTACTTGGGCTGATCTGATTCTATTGCTCAGATCAAGTAGGATGCTTCTCAAATACTCTGGAATTTTTCAGTCACCTTTCTTCTGTGAATTTATGAATGATCTCTCTCTTTGTAAGACCCTCAAAGCTTCACCAATTTTCTTTACTGTTTTACACAGTGTTGTGTGACAGACTATGCATTGAATATGCAGATCTCCTACCCAGATACCTGGAAAAAATGAACAGTTGACGTTATAGCTGTGTTTTTACTGTTAATCCATCAAACTAGTGTACATTCAATCGAAAATACTTTCTTTCGTCATCTCTTAATAGTGAGACGAACGCTCCCTTAGGAACCAGTGAACCAACCATCGGGTGAGTTCAAAACCTTCTGTTCCGTTTCTTATTGCATTCACAAACGAAATAAACACTGCCTGTTTTCTTCTGCCTACGTGCATACTGGTTGACTTCCAGTCCAGTATTGTTGCGCAATGATCACTGTGACGTCGCCGTATGTGCACTACGACGATTTCTACGGCAGCGAGAAGGCGCAGCTGTTACACGCTCGAGTGTGAGCTGTGCACCGTTCGCACAGGCTGCGGGGTGAAAGAATGACTGGACGCTGTGCTCTTCCATTAGTCACCACCACTACACGTCGAGCATTTCACCCATTTCACGTATTTGGCGTATTTGATAATGTTTTTTGTTTTGAACCTGACAGCCAATGAGAAAATAGGTGCAGTTTTCAAGCAGTAAAGGCGGACAGCATCAGCTGGTAATATACGTAATTTTATGGTGGCTAACTTTTACTGCACAAAAAATAAATTATGTACTCCTTCCAAAAGAAGTTACAAACAAACATTAAAATCAAATTATAATGAGCAGCAAAATGTGTGACAATAATTTTGAAAGAAAATTATTAATTGAACTTTAATCTGACAGGTTTTCAACACTGTCAACAAGACGAAATAATGGAAAGAATATTTATTTGAACTAAACAAAATTGAGATATTGTCACAGTATTTTTAAAATAGTTATTTTAAATGCAATTGTCTTTAATTTTGAAATGAGAGAGAGCGTAATAATTTTCTTTTAATGTCTTAACTGTTGCTGCAGGTAGTGCGATGACGTCAGCGGTAGTCCACGCGGACGATGTGTAAAGTGAATCCTGGTTCGTGGCGTGAAGATAATGATGGATCCTCCTGTTTCATTAATATTCCAGTTACGGCGGTGGTCCACGTCTCCGTTGTAGTCGAATCAGCTGGCAGCACTGGCGCGATAATAAATAGTTCAAGTATGTGCGTTGTCGTTGCGCGCATGACGTTTTATTATTAAAAGTTTATTAATCACGCGGTGCGGGTAGGCTTAAATTATGCAATGTCTTTAGTATTTACGATATATATCCGGTTAATGCCAATACTTCGCAGAGTTCTTTCACCTTGTTGTCACAGGAAAAAGTCACATGTGTTCATCACTATAACAGTCCGTTAAACATCAGTTCAATTTACGTCATCGTCTTTAAGACAGTTTGGACGATGTAATAAAAGTTTCTTGATCAAATTACAGCACTGTTCTTTTACTTAACTTTTTGGTTTGTTCCACTTTCACGGTTAGTGTCTCCACACGACAATGGTGTCTGATTCATTGCTAATTGTCACAAGTTCACACACTTTGTTAAATCGTCACCGCAAACACTCGATATACACTCCTGGAAATTGAAATAAGAACACCGTGAATTCATTGTCCCAGGAAGGGAAAACTTTATTGACACATTCCTGGGGTCACATACATCACATGATCACACTGACAGAACCACAGGCACATAGACACAGGCAACAGAGCATGCACAATGTCGGCACTAGTACAGTGTATATCCACCTTTCGCAGCAATGCAGGCTGCTATTCTCCCATGGAGACGATCTTAGAGATGCTGGATGTAGTCCTGTGGAACGGCTTGCCATGCCATTTCCACCTGGCGCCTCAGTTGGACCAGCGTTCGTGCTGGACGTGCAGACCGCGTGAGACGACGCTTCATCCAGTCCCAAACATGCTCAATGGGGGACCGATCCGGAGATCTTGCTGGCCAGGGTAGTTGACTTACACCTTCTAGAGCACGTTGGGTGGCACGGGATACATGCGGATGTGCATTGTCCTGTTGGAACAGCAAGTTCCCTTGCCGGTCTAGGAATGGTAGAACGATGGGTTCGATGACGGTTTGGATGTACCGTGCACTATTCAGTGTCCCCTCGACGATCACCAGTGGTGTACGGCCAGTGTAGGAGATCGCTTCCCACACCATGATGCCGGGTGTTGGCCCTGTGTGCCTCGGTCGTATGCAGTCCTGATTGTGGCGCTCACCTGCACGGCGCCAAACACGCATACGACCATCATTGGCACCAAGGCAGAAGCGACTCTCATCGCTGAAGACGACACGTCTCCATTCGTCCCTCCATTCACGCCTGTCGCGACACCACTGGAGGCGGGCTGCACGATGCTGGGGCGTGAGCGGAAGACGGCCTAACGGTGTGCGGGACCGTAGCCCAGCTTCATGGAGACGGTTGCGAATGGTCCTCGCCGATACCCCAGGAGCAACAGTGTCCCTAATTTGCTGGAAAGTGGCGGTGCGGTCCCCTACGGCACTGCGTAGGATCCTACGGTCTTGGCGTGCATCCGTGCGTCGCTGCGGTCCGGTCCCAGGTCGACGGGCACGTGCACCGTCCGCCGACCACTGTCGACAACATCGATGTACTGTGGAGACCTCACGCCCCACGTGTTGAGCAATTCGGCGGTACGTCCACCCGGCCTCCCGCATGCCCACTATACGCCGTCGCTCAAAGTCCGTCAACTGCACATACGGTTCACGTCCACGCTGTCGCGGCATGCTACCAGTGTTAAAGACTGCGATGGAGCTCCGTATGCCACGGCAAACTGACGGCGGCGGTGCACAAATGCTGCGCAGCTAGCGCCATTCGACGGCCAACACCGCGGTTCCTGGTGTGTCCGCTGTGCCGTGCGTGTGATCATAGCTTGTACAGCCCTCTCGCAATGTCCGGAGCCAGTATGGTGGGTCTGACACACCGGTGTCAACGTGTTCTTTTTTCCATTTCCAGGAGTGTACTTTTCAGGTTTTACTGTTCACTTAATAATGCACGATCTCCTATTAACACAGCGGACGCACTGTAAGTAACTGTTCCTCCACGTATCACCGTCTTTCACTCCGAACTTTTCGACGTTTTTCACTCGCGAACCGACCACGATACCACAATAACTCGCACGCTCTCTATCGATAGTCGTTCGCTCTCTCTCTCTGACATAGTACTTCTCCTAGCCTAACCAAAAATTTACAAAGCATATAGAACCAGAATATTCATATTCGTTCAATGTAAAATATAAAACAGTAGCAAAATGTATGTATAAACAGTGTGACGTATTAACAAATAAAGAATAGTTGAAATAAATGATGCATACGTACTATGACAGGGTAACGCACAAAGGCAAAAAAAAATTTCTATTGACTTTCGGGGAAAGCGATGTCTTTACAAGCCTCAGGAAATGTAGAAACAGAGCTCCATGCTCAGCCACACTCGGGACCTCCTGTCACAGCCACTGCCCCAGTCATGCTAAACGTGTGGATGTCATTATCCGTGCCGACCGGCGCATTACAACTCGGCCGTTGGCTCTACAGTTGTCGGTCAGCATTGGATGCGCGTCTGCAATGATCGGAGATGATATTCGAAGAGGTGCTCACGATGGGTACCACGTATGCTCACAGCGGAGCACAAGATTCAAAGACAGGCCATTTCATCTGAATTGTTGGAGCGTTTTGAGACCGACGAAGAGGCCTTCCTGTCACGGATCGTTACGGGGTAGGAAAGCTGGGTGCGCCCGCATCTCGTGGTCGTGCGGTAGCGTTCTCGCTTCCCACGCCCGGGTTCCCGGGTTCGATTCCCGGCGGGGTCAGGGATTTTCTCTGCCTCGTGATGGATGGGTGTTGTGTTGTGTCCTTAGGTTAGTTAGGTTTAAGTAGTTCTAAGTTCTAGGGGACTTATGACCACAGCAGTTGAGTCCCATAGTGCTCAGAGCCATTTGAACCATTTTTGAAAGCTGGGTGCACCACTTTGCGCCGGAAACAAAAAGGCAGTCCATGGAGTGGCATCATCCTCATTCACCATTAACGAAGAAATTCAATCAACACCCTCTGCCGGAAAAGTCATGGTGACAGTCTTCTGGGATTGTAATGGCGTCATTCTTCTGGATGTCAAGAGGATGAACCATCAATTCAGAGGCATACGTGAAGACACTTCATGATGTTTGGTTTGTGGGGCGCTCAACTACAGGGTCATCATACGTGAAGACTCTGTATAAACTCAAGAACCGTTTCCGACGTGCGATCGGGCAAGAATCCAACAGTAATCTTGCTCCAACACGATAATTCACGCCCACACACAAGTCTGAGAACCTTGGAACACATCGTCAAATTGGGCTGCACATTCACCCTAAAGTCCAGACCGGTCACGCTAGGAATTCGATCTCTCTGGGCTGCTGAAAATTTCTCTACGGGGAAAACACTTTGATGATGACGAAGGTGTCAGTCACGCAGTGAAGACATGGCTACGCCAACAGGAAAAGGGCTTTTACCAGCTGGGAATACATGCTCTTCCACAACGTTGGCGCACGGCCATAGAACATGATGGAGACTACGTGGAAAAGTAGGACATGGACAAGACATGTTGATGTATATTGTCACCAAATTATGACTCTTGAACGACCCTCGTACTTTCGTAGCTCTGCGGATTGATCGGGATTGTCCGAAAACAGTCGTTGCTTGTCATCTCGTTCATTTCTCATTTCTTTCATGTTGATAAATGTGATTTCCGTGAAGTGAATCATTGTTAGCTTGATAGTGGTTTATACAAGAGTTGAAAAAGCCTACTCAAATACATAATTTATAGAAAGCAATTAATTAAAAAGAAATGTTGAATGAACGTAAGTAAAACAACCAGCCCAGTGCATGTCTGAATACCAGTACAAAATACGTTGATCTATGAAAAGTAAAATTTATTTGTTATTAAAACTACGTTATTCCCTGTTTAACATTAATTGTGAATTGAACAGAATGTAAGACTATTAACGATGAATAAACCTAAAACTGAAAACTCTTTCCACGAACCGATCGATAGCTAAATGAACAAGATCCATTACATAACGTTGAGAAATCCGAAAACAGACCTACTCCTTTACAAAATGACTATACAGCTGAACCTCGCTTAGCTAGCATTATTCGCTTCTGAGTCTTACTTGCTATACGAAACAATCGCTGCCTTCCCTGGGTGACCTTATCATTCTGGAAGGCACAATGGTTCGACACAAGTACGTGTCTGTCCTTGGGGACCATGTCCACCCCTAAACTCACTTTGTTTTTTCCTCTGCACGTTGGCATCTACCAGTATGACAGTGCAACAAGTCATATTGCTCGCAGTGTACCTGCGTAGTTCGAAAAGAATGAGGCTGAGTTTACCATACCCTCCTGGGCATGAAACTCACTAATTTAAACCCAGTCGACGGTCTGTGGGACTCGGGATGTTCGCGCCACGGATCCTCGACCGTCCAGCCTAGTTCAACTCGCTACGGCGCTGGACTTGGCATGGCTCCCTCAGGTGACCCTACGCTCACAAGTGTCGCGGCGGTCCGATCTGCAAGAGGTGCTCATTCAGGTTTGTAATAGGTGGTCACATTAAATTTGACGACTCTATAATAATGATATAATCATTAGGCTATTTATTCTTCAACATTTTCTGTTATCTCATGGTCACTTCTTACCCGCGGAGCATAAGCTTCACCATCAAGATTAAAGTCAGACACAACAATGGTACGAGTCAGCTTTTTATGAGCAAATGCACAGTGCTTTATTTTATGATTAATAAGCAGCGTCTCTCATTTGAATTGTTTAAAATCATACTTTATACTTCTCAGGCATTGTTTCTAACAGTTTTTCATCACAGTTTGACACCAGAGCTACCTGCCATTGGTGCCACTTAGCCTGGTAAAGGGAAAGAGCTGTAGGTCCTATACTACACTACAATAAGATTACAACAGATTCTTCAATGAGGAGGCCGTAACAGCTTGTCAAACAGCGGTTCTGCTTTTAAGACACAAATAACCAAACAGTTTTCTGATTTAAGCCTATTTCTCTTCTTAGTTTTTGTGTTGACCATTGAACACTAATTCACGCGAGTAGGAAGAGGCGAGCGGCACTAATGATTTCAAAGCTTTCCTTGCCAGTCGTGAATATTCATCTTTTCTCTTCACCCAAAAGACAATTATCCATCTATGACCGTTGCTATCTTCATAGTTCAGTTCTGGAAACTAACTTAATAGTTCCTCTTCCAAACTATGCAAACACTGTACCATGCAAGACATGTGATTACTTACTGGCGCCGACTGGTCCATTGCAGTTTTTAAGACAATTTTCTGAAGGGAAGGGTAACACTCATACATCATCTTTTGTAAAGACGTTGACCACAAACGAAGTTCTGCGATGTATCATTTCATTTATCCGTGGCCGTTATAATGTTTCCTTCGGCCGGCCGAAGTGGCCGTGCGGTTAAAGGCGCTGCAGTCTGGAACCGCAAGACCGCTACGGTCGCAGGTTCGAATCCTGCCTCGGGCATGGATGTTTGTGATGTCCTTAGGTTAGTTAGGTTTAACTAGTTCTACGTTCTAGGGGACTAATGACCTCAGCAGTTGAGTCCCATAGTGCTCAGAGCCATTTGAACCATTTTTTTTTTTGTTTCCTTCTCTACTTTTGAGGCTTTTATTTGAAATATTTAGGTGGTTGAAGGATCATCGAGAAATGCTGATTTTAATAGCTAAACAAGGTCACAAAAATAATTCGCATACCCAGACTTAGAATCTTGAATGAACATTAACAACTCAACTTTTATTTCCAGAACGAGCGTCAATACCTTTTCTTTGGAAAGCCACCTGACTTCTGGTGATAAAGGAGATTTTGATGCAGCGAACCCACGTCTCCACAAAAGATTCTAAACAGTCGAATTTGCAGCGCTAAGTTCAAAACTTCGGTCACCTCTTTAAGCACGTGATTTAAATCGGAAGGTAAAACTGTACTTGCCAGTGCTTGTCAATGAAGAAAGCAGTTTGTCCACGAATCACATGGCATTACTGATTTCAATTTCGCAACGAGCACCATCAGTAGAAATGGCGATACATTTTGTCCAATAGATCGTGTAGTTTCGATTGCTCTCGAAAAACATGTCGTGCAAACACTGGATAGTAGTATTCGGAGTAAGTGCTTTGCAAAATGAAACGTCTTCCATGATACTTTCGTCCGCTTCGAAGCGCACAAATACCATAAATTGCTCTCAGTCTGAAATATCAGTATATTCAGAAAACTGAAAAGAAAAATTTAGGCTCTTCTTCGATTTTTAGAGTAATTGTACTCGAATGTTTCCGCCATATCGTTTATTCTGCGTTTGATGGTGTTATCAGAAAGCGGGATGCTTTTCAGCTTTTTTTACCGAGTATAATTTCAAACACATCCAGGGCTGCTGGCAAAATAAGATCCTTGGCATTTGTATGCGGCTAAGAAGATCTTCAGTCACATAATATTATTGTTAATGAACCAATAACAATACAATTTTAAGTTTACCATCGAAGAAAACCCACGATTTATCAGCTTCCTTAAAATGTTTGGTTGAGAGATGACGCATAAACTTTGGTGGTTTCAAACTGTGACGTGACAATACTTCGCCGCAAATTACTCTTTGACATTTATTGTTCATGACAATAAAACCGTACTTGAAATAACTGTCGTTAAAGTGATTTCTTTTTCGACTTTGATTCACATCCGCCACTACTACGTGTACCTCGCACAACTGACTGAAAGGAGCGAAAATGGGCGCCTGTGCGACCGCTGACCAGTTCTCGGCCCCACGCCGCCCACACGGTAAAGAATACACTCGTGTGTCACTGCTCACAGGGAGCTGCGACTACCTTGCACAGTGCACTCCTCAATCAGTTTAGTATCACTAAAAAGAAAAATATTTTGCCTTTGAAGTCAATGACATAGTTTTATTACGATTCTTAGGATCACCAGATATTTTTACTTGCACAGGTGTCGCGTATTCAAAAACGTTGAAAAACACTGCTTTATGCTGAAGGAAATTCAGCATAGCATACGGAGGGGCAAGAGAATGTTTGCAGTATGCATCACCCACAGAAAAAGTTGTAATTTACTATGTTGGTAGAATGTAACAATTATAACAAAGGAATCAATCTACCAAATTTGACAAAAAGTTTTGACTTCTGTAACGAGCATCCCAGGATCCAATGCCTATACTGAAAGGATTTTTTTTTATTGATGACTGCCAAATGGACTGCTGTAAGAAACAGAAGTTTTGTTGAACTTATTAAGGCTGAATTACAAAACCAGAGATTGAAAATACCGCTACAGGTGTAAGGTTCTTTTATTGAGAACACAACCGGTTTCTGGCTCTTGTACGCCCATCTTCAGGTGTCGAACCGGAAATAGCAAGAGACAGGACATAATTTTTATACGCAGCAATACACATGAAAAACAAAAAAAGATTCCACAAAAAGTTTAAAAACAGCCGGTGGGGCTGCTGTTGTTGTGGTCTTCAGTCCTGAGACTGGTTTGATGCAGCTCTCCATGCTATTCTATCCTGTGCAAGATTCTTCATCTCGCAGTACCTACTGCAACCTACATCCTTCTGAATCTGCTTAGTGTATTCATCTCTTGGTCTCCCCCTACGATTTTTACCTTCCACGCTGCCCTCCAATACTAAATTGGTGATCCCTTGATGCCTCAGAACATGTCCTACCAGCCGATCCCTTCTTCTGGTCAAGTTGTGCCACAAACTTCTCCCCAATCCTATTCAATACTTCCTCATTAGTTATGTGGTCTACCCATCTAATCTTCAGCATTCTTATGTAGCACCACATTTCGAAAGCTTCTATTCTCTTCTTGTCCAAACTATTTACCGTCCATGTTTCACTTCCATACATGGCTACACTCCATACAAATACTTTCAGGAACGACTTCCTGACACTTAAATCTATACTCGATGTTAGCAAATTTCTCTTCTTCAGAAACGCTTTCCTTGCCATTGCCAGTCTACATTTTATATCCTCTCTACTTCGACCATCATCAGTTATTTTGCTCCCCAAATAGCAAAAGTCCTTTACTACTTTAAGTGTCTCATTTCCTAATCTAATACCCTCAACATCACCCGACTTAATTCGACTACATTCCATTATCCTCGTTTTGCTTTTGTTGATGTTCATCTTATATCCTCCCTTCAAGACACCATCCATTCCGTTCAACTGCTCTTCCAAGTCCTTTGCTGTCTCTGATAGAATTACAATGTCATCGGCGAACCTCAAAGTTTTTATTTCTTCTCCATGGATTTTAATACCTACTCCGAATTTTTCTTTTGCTTGCTTTACTGCTTGCTCAATATACAGATTGAATAACATCGGGGAGAGGCTACAACCCTGTCTTACTCCCTTCCCAACCACTGCTTCCCTTTCATGTCCCTCGACTCTTATAACTGCCATCTGGTTTCTGTACAAATTGTAAATAGCCTTTCGCTCCCTGTATTTTACCCCTGCCACCTTTAGAATTTGAAAGAGAGTATTCCAGTCAACATTGTCAAAAGCTTTCTCTAAGTCTACAAATGCTAGAAACGTAGGTTTACCTTTCCTTAATCTTTCTTCTAAGATAAGTCGTAAGGTCAGTATTGCCTCACGTGTTCCAACATTTCTACGGAATCCAAACTGATCATCCCCGAGGTCAGCTTCTTCTAGTTTTTCCATTCGTCTGTAAAGAATTCGTGTTAGTATTTTGCAGCTGTGGCTTATTAAACTGATTGTTCGGTAATTTTCACATCTGTCAACACCTGCTTTCTTTGGGATTGGAATTATTACATTATTCTTGAAGTCTCATGGTATTTCGCCTGTTTCATACATCTTGCTCAGCAGATGGTAGAGTTTTGTCAGGACTGGCTCTCCCAAGGCCGTCAGTAGTTCCAATGGAATGCTGTCTACTCCGGGGGCCTTGTTTCGACTCAGGTCTTTCAGGGCTCTGTCAACACGCAGTATCGTATCTCCCATTTCATCTTCATCTACATCCTCTTCCATTTCCATAATATTGTCCTCAAGTACATCGCCCTTGTATAGGCCCTCTATATACTCCTTCCACCTTTCTGCTTTCCCTTCTTTGCTTAGAAATGGGTTTGCATCTGAGCTCTTGATGTTCATACAAGTGGTTCTCTTATCTCCAAAGGTCTCTTTAATTTTCCTGTAGGCAGTATCTATCTTACCCCTAGTGAGATAAGCCTCTACATCCTTACATTTGTCCTCTAGCCATCCCTGTTTAGCCATTTTGCACTTCCTGTCGATCTCATTTTTGAGACGTTTGTATTCCTTTTCGCCTGCTTCATTTACTGCTGTAAAACCCAAGTCAATGCCAAAGTGGCACCAGACAGTGCTACAGACGACTGCCTGGATACAGAAATATGCAAAGAACACCAGGACACTTACACCTGGTGCTGTGACTCCGAGCGCGCGGTGCACGAGTTCAGTACGTGGTGTGCTACCAGCAAGCGCGCAGAGCATGGAGTAGCGGACACGGAGGACGAAGCAAACTGGTAAACCAGAGTGGCAAAAGTAATGCCATCTGCTGACGGGAAGAAGAACGCGGGGTCACTAGCCCGGCCGCTCACAATTTGAATTTACATTTAAAATGAAAAATTAAAAAAAAGAGAAACATTATTTTGAAAGTTACATGAAAAGTGTAAAAAGTGCATAATGTTTGGTAAAGGAACATGTTCAACGGGGCACTGCAGAACTTTAGTAAAACTGAGTGGAAGCTGGCGACGTAAAATTTATGTATAAACCGTAAAACGCAATGAAACTTTTCCCTTTGCACGTGTGGCATGCAAGTTTTTAATTTAGTGGACATACGTATGTGGTGACGTGGATCAATCCGCCATTGTATCAGTTAAAAGAACATACACATGTGCCGTTCCTATTTACAAGCATTTCGCTACTGACCAAAAGGGAAAGTAGTGAAACCTTACAAGCACACAGTCAGAAACAATTGCGCCAATTGATAGTTAGCAGCAATAGCACGAAAAGGACACATCAAACGTTGGGTCAGTTTAAAGCCTCCTAACTAAAAGGCGACAACTAATCGAGGCTTACATAAGATAAGAACTGAGACGAATTTTACATCATGAAAGACAGGTAAATTTTAAATTAGTCAGAGCACAGATAATGACGCAGCACAATAATGCATCATAGTCATAGGATAGAAAATAAAAAATAAACATGCAAACTTCTATTAAAAGAGGATATTTTACAGCTATGTAAAATGAACTGGGTGGACCCTGTAGAACTCACAACACGAAACAGGCATATGCCATACATTCGTTAAGACTAATTAAGAACCTGAAAAGTAATGATGAAAAACACTGACCAGTTAAGAGATATTCATGTATGAAGTACAATAGGCATCTCTTGCTATTTTCAGTATGACACCAGAAGAGTGTATAAGATCCCAAAATCGACCGTGTTCTAAATAAAAGAAACTTACAATTGCAGCGTTATTTTCAACCTCTGGTATAATGCTCAGTTGCGGAGGTTCCTCCGACAGGATCGTTTGAATTACAACTTGAACTTTTCATGTAAAGAGTTTCTCAAACATGTAAAAGATAATGTCACATTTTTAATGAGTGCAAATCAATTGGTAAATATTTATAGGGCTATGATTTTACGAATGTTGTTTTAATGAAATATTTTAGTAAAGAGTGAATAGTTGCTGTAGTTGTAAAAGTTGCTGTAGTTAGATACTGGAGTAAATATGACTAGTGCTAAAATGCTGTAAAAGTTAATTTAATTAAATATTTTATGTACCGTGCACAATAACGAATACTATTTGATGTTCAAACCGTTTGCAAAAGGAGTTGTAGTAGGTAAATGTTTCGGGACACACTCATTGTCTGTGTTTACTTTTGTATTCGGTTGTTCATAACGGCCTCCTAAAGATAAAACCTGCCGATATTGCCACGATGGGAGTATTTTGGACATAATTCCAAAATATCCCTATTTTGAGTTTGAAAACCTGGCAACCTTAGTTATCTACGATGTTTTGGCGAGACGAATGAACAACAGAACGAGGGAGCAGGATAATCTTTGTCTGGCGGAGCCTCTGACCTGCCACAGTCCTTACTATAGGATGCTGGTTTTTTCCCATGCAACACCCTACAGTAACTTTTATTATGACTTGATTATCTAACAGCATTGGTTTTCAGAATGTACAAGTCACGATTTTCATATCTAATGTGCTGAAGAAAGTGCCAAATACCCACCAAAGTTTCGGCAAATACCCACAGTGAAATTAACAGAAATGACCAAAGATTCTCGCCAGACTGCTCTCACGGTGCTAGATGACTTACACTATCTCTCTCTCTTTGCCGACATACGGGCGATTGTACAGGGGATAGGCAAAATAATGTGAACAGTGGTAGTAATTGGGTGGTAGTGTTTGACGGTCAGAAACGCAGGTAAGGTACGTGTCGCGCTGGACTCTGCGTGTTCAGTACGGGCTAGGCATCAGTGCAGGTTGTTTACGAGTAATCACACTTCCTCTCTCTAGAAGAGCGTAGCGTTCCAGAGGATTGGAAAAGGGCACAGGTCATCCCCGTTTTCAAGAAGGGACGTCGAACAGATGTGCAGAACTATATACCTATATCTCTAACGTCGATCAGTTGTAGAATTTTGGAACACGTATTGTGTTCAAGTATAATGACTTTTCTGGAGACTAGAAATCTACTCTGTAGGAATCAGCATGGATTTCGAAAAAGACGGTCATGTGAAACCCAGCTCGCGCTATTCGTCCACGAGACTCAGAGGGCCATAGACACGGGTTCACAGGTAGATGCCGTGTTTCTTGACTTCCGCAAGGCGTTCGATACAGTTCCCCACAGTCGTTTAATGAACAAAGTAAGAGCATATGGACTATCAGACCAATTGTGTGATTGGATTGAGGAGTTCCTAGATAACAGGACGCAGCATGTCATGCTCAATGGAGAGAACTCTTCCGAAGTAAGAGTGATTTCAGGTGTGCCGCAGGGGAGTGTCATAGGACCGTTGCTATTCACAATATACATAAATGACCTTGTGGATGACATCGGAAGTTCACTGAGGCTTTTTGCAGATGATGCTGTGGTGTATCAGGTTGTAACAATGGAAAATTGTACTGAAATGCAGGAGGATCTGCAGCGAATTGACGCATGGTGCAGGGAATGGCAATTGAATCTCAATGTAGACAAGTGTAATGTGCTGCGAATACACAGAAAGATAGATCCTTTATCATTTAGCTACAAAATAGCAGGTCAGCAACTGGAAGCAGTTAATACCATAAATTATCTGGGAGTACGCATTAGGAGCGATTTAAAATGGAATGATCATATAATGTTGATCGTCGGTAAAGCAGATGCCAGACTGAGATTCATTGGAAGAATCCTAAGGAAATGCAATCCGAAAACAAAGGAAGTAACTTACAGTACGCGTGTTCGCCCACTGCTTGAATACTGCTCAGCAGTGTGGGATCCGTACCAGATAGGGTTGATAGAAGAGATAGAGAAGATCCAACGGAGAGCATCGCGCTTCGTCACAGGATCATTTAGTAATCGCGAAAGCGTTACGGAGATGATAGATAAACTCCAGTGGAAGACTCTGCAGGAGAGACGCTCAGTAGCTCGGTACGGGCTTTTGTCAAAGTTTCGAGAACATACCTTCACCGAAGAGTCAAGCAGTATATTGCTCCCTCCTACGTATATCTCGCGAAGAGACCATGAGGATAAAATCAGAGAGATTAGAGCCCACACAGAGGCATACCGACAATCCTTCTTTCCACGAACAATACGAGACTGGAATAGAAGCGAGAACCGATAGAGGTACTAAAGGTACCCTCCGCCACACACCGTCAGGTGGCTTGCGGAGTATGGATGTAGATGTAGATGTAGATGTATTCGCATTCAGAGGCTGAAGTCGACGTTCAATGAAAGACCTAACAGAGTTACAAAGAGGACACATTGTGGGGGCCCGATTACCTGGAGCGTCAGTAACCAAGACAGCCAACACCCAATGTTTCAAGTGCAGCTGTTTCAACAGTCATGACAGACTACATAAAACATGGAAAGACAGCATCGTGTAAATATAATAGTGGGCGCAAATCAGTACTGAATGACAGAGATAGTCGTATGCTAACACGAATTGTGTCAAAATACAAAACTACGGCGGTTACAGTTACTGCGCAGTTCAATACCCATCTTCAAGAGCCCGTATCTATCGAAACTGTCCGCCGAGAACTCCTGAAGGAGAATAGTGATAGACGAGCTGCTATACCGAAACCATTAGGGAAGACAACCAACGCAAAGCAACGTTAAACATTGTGTCATTAGCGTAAGTCCTGTACGGCTCACCAGTGGAAACACGTCATATGGTCCGACGAATCGACGTTTGATGTCTCCAACATTGGGCCGGGTTTACGTGGAGATCGCCAAAAGTAGCCTACAATCCTGACTGCTTGATTCCAACGGTTAAGCATTGAGGTGGAAGTGTGGTGGTGTCAGCAGCCATATCATGGTATTCTGCTTGTGCATCATTACTCTCAAGGTCGTGTTACAACCAACGATTATGTCAACATTTTAGTTGATCAGGTGCATCCTATGATTCAAATGTTGTTCCCCAACAATGATGCCATATTTCCGGACAATAATGCACCCATTCACACAATCTGGACAATACAGTCGTGGTATGAGGAGCACGCAACTGAACAGCAGCGTCTTCGCTGGCCATCACAGTACCCGGACTTGAAAGCTGAATTCGTTGTAGGTACGGAAAGCTGGCTGAAGCCAGAGATAAATTCTGCCGAAATATTTGCAAAGGCACAGACTGTGCTTAGAAAGGATAGGTTGCATGCAACCGGTGGTGGCGTGTTTGTCGCTGTTCGTAGTAGTTTAACCTGTAGTGAAATAGAAGTGGATAGTTCCTGTGAATTATTATGGGTGGTTACACTCAGCAACCGAGCTAGGTAAAAAATTGGCTCCTTTTGCCGACCTCCCGACTCAGCAGCATTAGTGGCAGAACAACTGAGAGAAAATCTGGAATACATTTCACATAAATCTCCTCAGCATGTTATAGTCTTAGGTGGAGATTTCAATTTACCAGATATAGACTGGGACACTCAGATGTTTAGGACGGGTGGTAGGGACAGAGCATCGAGTGACATTATACTGAGTGCACTATCCGAAAATTACCTCGAGCAACTAAACAGAGAACCGACTCGTGGAGATAACATCTTGGACCTACTGATAACAAACAGACCCGAATTTTTCGACACTGTAAACGCAGAACAGGGAATCAGTGATCATAAGGCCGTTGCAGCATCCCTGAATATGGAAGTAAATAGGAATATAAAAAAAGGGAGGGAGGTTTCCTGTTTAGCAAGAGCAATAGGAGACAGATTTCAGACTACTTAAGAGATCAAAACGAAAATTTCTCTTCCGACACTGACAATGTTCAGTGTTTATGGAAAAAGTTCAAGGCAATCGCACAAAGCGTTTTAGACAGGTACGTGGATAGTAAAACTGCGAGGGACGGGAAAAACGCACCGTGGTTCAACAACAAAGTTAGGAAACTACTGCAAAAGCAAAGAGAGCTCCACTGCAAGTTTAAACGCAGCCAAAACCTCTCAGACAAACAGAAGCTAAACCATGTCAAAGTTAGCGTAAGGAGGGCTATGCGTGAAGCGTTCAGTGAATTCGAAAGTAAAATTCTATGTACCGACTTGACAGAAAATCCTAGGAAGTTCTGGTCTTACGTTAAATCAGTAAGTGGCTCGAAACAGCTTATCCAGACACTCTGGGATGATGATGGCATAGAAACAGAGGATGACACGCGTAAAGCTGAAATACTAAACACCTTTTTCCAAAGATGTTTCACAGAGGAAGATCGCACTGCAGTTCCTTCTCTAAATCCTCGCACAAACGAAAAAATGGCTGACATCGAAATAAGTGTCCAAGGAATAGAAAAGCAACTGAAATCACTCAACAGAGGAAAGTCTACTGGACCTGACGGGATACCAATTCGATTCTACACAGAGTATGAGAAAGCACTTGCCCCCTTCTAACAGCCGTGTCATTTCTGGAAACCCAGAATCTACTATGTAGGAATCAACATGGATTCCGGGAACAGCGATCGTGTGAGACCCAGCTCGCTTTATTTGTTCATGAGACCCAGAAAATATTAGATACAGGCTCCCAGGTAGATGCCATTTTCCTTGACTTCCGGAAGGCGTTCGATACAGTTCCGCACTGTCGCCTGATAAACAAAGTAAGAGCCTACGAAATATCAGACCAGCTGTGTGGCTGGATTGAAGAGTTTTTAGCAAACAGAACACAGCATGTTGTTCTCAATGGAGAGACGTCTACAGACGTTAAAGTAACCTCTGGCGTGCCACAGGGGAGTGTTATGGGACCATTGCTTTTCACAATATATTCAAATGAGCTAGAAGATAGTGTCAGAAGTTCCATGCGACTTTTCGCGGATGACACTGTAGTATACAGAGAAGTTACAGCATTAGAAAATTGCAGCGAAATGCAGGAAGATCTGCAGCGAATAGACACTTGGTGCAGGGACTGGCAATTGACCCTTAACATAGACAAATGTAATGTATTTCGAATACATAGAAAGAAGGATCATTTATTGTATGATTATATGATAGCGGAACAAACAATGGTAGTAGTTACTTCTGTAAAATATCTGGGAGTATGCTTGCGGAACGATTTGAAGCGGAATAATCATATAAAATTAATTGTTGGTAAGGCTGGTGCTAGGTTGAGATTCATTGGGAGAGTCCTTAGAAAATGTAGTCCATCAACAAAGGAGATGGCTTCCAAAACACTCGTTCGGCCTATACTTGAGTATTGCTCATCAGTGTGGGATCCGTGGCAGGTCGGGTTGACTGAGGAGATAGAAAAGATACAAACAAGAGCGGCCGTTTCGTCACAGGGTTATTTGGTAAGCGTGATAGCGTTACGGAGATGTTTAGCAAACTCAAGTGGCAGAGTCTGCAAGAGAGGCGCTCTGCATCGCGGTGTAGCTTGCTGTCCACGTTTGGAGAGGGTGCGTTTCTGGATGAGGTATCGAGTATATTGCTTCCCCCTACTTATACCTCCCGAGGAGATCACGAATATAAAATTAGAGAGATTCGGGCACGCACGAAGGCTTGCCGGCAGTCGTTCTTCCCGCGAATCATACGCGACTGGAACAGGAAAGGGAGGTAATAACAGTGACACGTGAAGTGCCCTCCGCCACACACCGTTGGGTGGCTTGCGGAGTATAAATGTAGATGTTAGATGTAAATGTAGAATGTTATCGAACCCTTGTGGGCGGTATTGGAGCGGAGACTCCGGAGCATATTTCCGCCTTCCTCGTCTCTGCAGGAGTTAGAAAAGGTTATCATTGAAGGTTGGCAGAACATTCCCCTGGAGACTATACAATCATTATATGCCAGTATTCCAAGAAGAGTCACATCTGTATAACGGACAAATTGGGGTCCAGCCCCTTATGAATAAACCATTCCCAAGTAGGAACAAAAGAATGGGTGAAATGGCTCTAAGCAGTTTGGGACTTAACATCTGAGGTCATCAGTCCGCTAGACTAAGAACTACTTAAACCTAACTAACCTAAGGACATCACACACATCCATGCCCGAGGCAGAATTCGAACCTGCGACCGTAGCAGCAGCGCGGTTCCGGACTGAAGCACATCTACAACCGCTCGGCCACAGCAACCGGAAAGTAGGTACAGGTGTTCACAGTATTTTGCTTATGCCCTGTGTGTGTCTGTTTATTTAAAACACTGTTTTCGGCAACTGAACTGTATATATCTATAACAAAATACATGTAGTGCGTAAAGTCAAGTGGTTGGAATAGTAAGTCGTGTGATCTAGTGAGTTCGGACTACACAGCACACACACACACACACACACACACACACACACACACACACACACACACACCACACTCACACACACACACACACACACACACACACACACACACACACACACACACACACAGACCGTGCCATTTAACACAGAGTAAATTATAAAGTTCAAAGTAGTTCTAAATAGTATGGTGCGAAAATTGGCAACTGATCCTAAGTAATGAAAAGTGTGAGGTTATCCACATGAGTGCTAAATGGAATCCGTTAAACCTCGGTTGCACGGTAATTCAGTTAAATTCGACTATACATCCAGTACAGTCTGGGAAGTTGTAAGAAAGGAAACAGGGAGAGACAAACAATCGCAAATAACATATTGCTAAAAGAGGGGGGTAAGGTAATAAATGATCCACAACACTTAGCAAACTATCTAAACGAACATTTTCGAGTATTACAGAGAAGTTACAACCAAAATTCCCCAAAACAAATATATTACCTATAAATAATGGTGCACTAAGTACAATGATGTTACTTCCAACCACAGAGAATGAAGTCAATAAAACTGTTTAAAAACTAAAAAAAAATGGAGTCAGTAGGCTTAGATGAAGTACCAATGTGTGTACTGAAACAATGCATAGGGATAATACAAGGCACCTTAACAGGTTTGGTTTGTGGGGCGCTCAACTGCGTGGTTATCAGCGTCCTTAACAGGTATAATAAATGAATCCTTCACGTCAGTGACATTTCCAGAGCAGTTAAAACAGGCAAGAGTTGTATCTTTGCTTAAGAAAGGTAATGCAGAAGACATAGAAAATTACCGGCCCATTTCCCTGCTGTCAGCATTCTCAAAACTAATAGAAGCAATTACGAAAGACAGGTTAATGAATTACCTGAATAAATACAATATTTTAAGCGAATCACAGTTTGGGTTCCGAAGTGGCAAAAATACGGAGTAAGCCATAGTAGAATTCACAAAAGTTGTGCTTGATGCTCTTGATAAAGATGAATGTGTCACAGGCACATTTTTTGGATCTTTCTAATGGCGTTTGATACAGTGGACCTTAAGATTCTGTTAAATAAATTAGAAGCATTAGGAATAAGAGGGGTAGCTAATGACTAGTTTCGATCATACCTAGCAGATAGGCTACAAAGAGAAGAGATAACACATACTTAAAATAGATCCAAACATTTAGTAAAACACTAATCAGAACCAAAATACATTATTATAGGGGCTCCGCAAGGTAGAATATTAGGACCAATACTATTCCTGATATACATCAATGACTTTCCCACTAGTGTTACTCATTGTGAAGGAGTTCTCTTCGCTGATGACAGCAATATTATAGTCCCTGAGAAAACAAAAGAACTCCATGCCGAGAAAGCAAATGAAACTCTCAAGGAAGTTTATGATTGTTCAATAAGCAATAAAGTGATAATGAACAGAAAGAAAACTAATACCATGACCCTCAGTTTGAAGAGGAAAATTGTCAATGTTAAATTAAACGTAGATGGCACCTCTATAGTCTGTGTAACAAATGCAAAATTTCTAGGAATGGATATTGATTCTCAGTTGAAGTGGTGTGAACACACAAAGGTACTTGCAAACAGAATGTCATCAATCTTCCTGGCAAATTAAAACTGTGTGCCGGACAGAGACTCGAACTGGGACCTTTGCCTTTCGCAGGCAAGTGCTCTACCATCTGAGCTACCCAAGCACGACTCACGCTCCGTCCTCAAAGCTTTACGTCTGCCAGTATCTCGTCTCCTCTGGGGAGAGTGTGCTAGTTCCGTAAGGTTGGCAGGAGAGCTTCTGTAAATCGCATTCTAGAATGTCATCGGCTTGTTATGCCCTTAGAATCCTATCATCAGTGTGTAACATGCAGTGTCTTTTAGTTACATATTATTCTTATGCACAATCAATTCTTAGCTATGGCATTCTTTTTGGGGAACAAACGCACAAAACATGAACACAATTTTCAAACTCCAGAAAAGAGCCATCAAAAAAACTAGTCGAGCTCATTGTAAAGATCTGTTAAAAACACTGGGGATTTTAACTGCTCCGTGTGAATACATTTACCAGTCAGTTATACACATCAAAAATAACATTGGTAATTACTGCAAAATCAGCTCTGTCCATGGCCATGCAACAAGAGATAAACTCAACTTACATTTACCAATAAAAATAAACATAAAACACAGAACAGTATTTTCTACCAAGGAATAGAACTGTACAATAAATTACCAAAAGAGATTAAAGAAATTGCAAAAATACACTTATTTAAAAAGGCGGTTAGAAAATACCTGTTATGCAATACATTTTATACATTGAAGGATTACTTAGATAAAACAGAATAGGGGTTTGATAAAAAATGTTATGCAAATAAATAATGATAACAATAATAAAAATTATTATAAAACATCCAACATTCTACACAACACCTTTACTTTATGTTTTTTTTTCTTTCTAAAAATACTTACCCCCAAGCTATGCATAGCACAATACTAACACTTCCTCTTTCTGAGCTCAACATCTCACTCATTATGGAGGGATGCTGACTCAGCTTTTCAGGATAGCAAATGGGAAGTTGCGGTACAGAAAATGGCCCAGAG
This sequence comes from Schistocerca cancellata, assembly GCF_023864275.1. Taxonomy (NCBI): domain Eukaryota; kingdom Metazoa; phylum Arthropoda; class Insecta; order Orthoptera; family Acrididae; genus Schistocerca; species Schistocerca cancellata. The sequence continues at coordinate 54,235,027 of NC_064631.1, forward strand.
ATCACCTGTGTGTGTGTGTGCGGTAGTGTGTGCAGTGACTGATAGTGAGATATTAGTCAACGGTGTGGCATTACATTATTTTAATAAGTTATTTGTAAAACAAGTGTTGTAAACCAGGAGTATATCTAATGATTATGTTTAACTATTAGTATGCAAATATATGTGTATACAAACTAGCTTATTTTAAATTGATCTAAACTTGTAAATACTTTGACATGTCCTATATCCTTATAAAAAGAGATCTACGGATGAATAAAGCTATTACCACTACTACTACTACTTCTACTACTACTACTACTACTACTAATTACAATTATGGACAAGTTAAACTGGAAAGAACACTTAGAAAATGATATGGGGAAGGTGGATCAAAGAACACTTAGAAGATACAACAGATCAACTAAAGAGACTACCTACACTATACTTGTCAGTCCTCTTCTGCAGTACTGCTGCGTGATGTGGGATTCTAACTAGACAGGGTTAACAGGGTACATCAAGAAAGTTCAAGAAGGATAGCAAGTTTTGTATTGTCGAGAAACACGAGAGAGAGTGCCACGGACTTTATACAGGATTTGCGGTGGACATAATTAAAAGAAAGGCGTTTCTCGTTGCGGTGGGATCTCCTCACGAAATTTCAGTCACAAACTTTCTCCTCCGGACGCCAAAATATTTTGTTGATGCCGACCAACACTTGCAGAGACCATCATCATAATAAAATAAGTTAAATGAGAGCTTGCACAGAAAGGTACAGGTCTCCGTTTCTTCTGTGCGCTGTTCAGACTGGAATAACAGAGAATTATTATGAAAGTGGTTCGATGAACCCTTGGACAGCGCCTTGATTCTGATTTGCAGAGTAGCCATGTAGAAGAAGATATATATGTAGCTGGATATTTTAATTCTGAAATCAATAGTTCACTAACTCATACCTCCAGCTAACAGATTTGATCTTTAAAGTAGCTCTTGAGTATGAACTTGACTTTTAAACGACAGCATTCATTTCCCCGAACCACAAATAATTACACTGAATGTCTAAGGATAAAATTCTGAACTGGTACAATGATGCAATTATCGATCTTTAATTCTGAGCATCATAACTACATCTGTCGATATAGTTTTAACTCTTGATCACTCTGTAAGTAGGCTGTTTATGTTTTCTTATTGGCAACGTTACGTAGCTCTCTGTATGAAAATCACTGGCTGTGCTGTGTGCAGTCTGTGGCTAGTTTGCATTGTTGTCTGCCATTGTAGTGTTGGGCAGCTGGATATGAACAGCGCGTAGCGTTGCGCAGTAGGAGGTGAGCCGCCAGCGGTGGTGGATGTGGGGAGAGAAATGGCGGAGATTTGAAATTTGTAAGACTGGATGGCATATATATTATGATTATTAAGGTAAATACATTGTTTGTTATCTATTAAAATCTTTCATTTGCTAACTATGCCTATCAGTAGTTAGTGCCTTCAGTAATTTGAATCTTTTATTTAGCTGGCAGTAGTGGCGCTCGCTGTATTGCAGTAGTTCGAGTAACGAAGATTTTTGGTGAGGTAAGTGATTTGTGAAAGGTACAGGTTAATGTTAGTCAGGGCCATTCCTTTGTAGGTATTTCTGAAAGTCAGATTGCGTTGCGCTAAAAAATATTGTGTGTCAGTTTAAGCACAGTCTTGTATAATTTTTCTAAGGGGACGTTTCAACTCACACCACACAGTTTTCAGTTACTTGATGAAGTTGTCACCTTTTATGGTGATCTCAGGAAGCTGCTATGCCACATTAAATTATTTAGTACGACACACGTAGAAACAGTCTCTAGGTAGGCAGATGACGGGCTCTCCTGGGTGCAGTGGTGAACTGTCACATATGCATTCGGAGTTGTCAGCGGAGAGAATACGGATTGCGCGTTAAACTGTCCAGTGATGGCAAAAGGAATATTACGACTGTGTAGGAATTGGAGATTACTCCAGGCAACCGAACTGTATGTAACGACAGACTACAGCGTAGCAGTCATTCAGTGATAATGGTTCTTTGTAAGTCAAAAATTAATTCTGAAGACGAACCTTCATTTCGCACACGTATAAAGTAATCTTCCTGCAACACTCTCCATACATTTGACATCACACTTTCATTTACGTTTAACTTCAAACATGAAATTTCTCTTATGCGCCTAAGATTGCACACGACAATGTACGATTAAAGCCAGCGTCACTCCTTCTAAGTTTTATTACACTTAGCAGTTACACAAAACTAAGAATAATGAAGAAGTCAGCGACAGTATTGCACCGAGCCTCGTCCATGAAGGTAAAAAAAAGTGGGTTGTCATTACGTCAGATTCTTGAAGACGTCATCCGCCATCTTCTGTAACCCAAAACATTACGTTCATCGCACTTATAGTTTCATGATTCAAAGCGGTGATATTTCCCGTGATGACGTTCTGACGTTCCCGTGCCCAGTTTCGACCGTTGATATCCATCGGATTTTGTGGCCGTATCCTAAATGCATCTGGTGCTTGTATTGCGCAGCTTGCCAGCTTGCGTCGTTTACAGGTGTGGTTATCGTTCCGATAGTAGCGTAAACTTTAAAAGAATCATGTTTAAGTCATAAGTGGAGTCATTCAAACAGTGTTTTCGTTTGTATACGTCAGCTATGGTTGCGCTGTTGACTTTTATTCTTTTCTGTGTTTTCCATTGCCTCCCAAACTGCAAACGCTCCGACATCCGAGCAACATCGTATCAACGATCTCGTCCCCCCACAACGCACGGCTACCTGAAGGCGCTGATTGTTGGTGCAACATGTCTTGCCGTAAGGTTTCTCCCGCCTGTAATTATTCATTGTTCACGTTTCCTCCCTCTTTAAATAAAAAAACATTGTGGCTACATCAGCCGGAGACAGATGTCTTGTGTGTATGAGTTTTGTGTGCATGTTTGTATCAATTTGTGTGCATGCTTTGATTCCGTTGAGAAGAAGACTTTGAACAAAAACGTGTGTGAACGCTGTTCGTCGAGCACGCCTGTTGCTCGGTGTGTAAGTAGCAATCCATCCGCTTCACACAATAGTTATTCCCTCATGAAGTTTGTTCTAATAGATCCACTGCAGTGCAAAAGCAACAATGATGTAAAGAATTACAATAGCAGAAGAAAAAAAAATGAAATTCATTACAACACGTTAATACTGTCTGTAGCACTAACAGAGGTCGACAATGCTGCAACGAAAAGTTCTGAACACTTACCCAGCGGCATAAAATGCCTGAACAACAGCAAACTAAAATTTAAAAACCGAACAGAAAACGTTTCTCTTTGATAACTGCTATTTCGCGGAAGACTATACATTATTGTAATGTGTAAATGGTGATGGACAGGAATTAATTCCTAACATGTGTCTGCCTTTAATTAAAAAACTAAAATTAATAAATGATCAGACATATCTAATACAAATTAATGGCAATATACTGTAAAAAGACGCATTCCACATCATTACGATTTATCGTGCAAATGGTACGTACATAGAACACGAAACTAACGAACTAACTATTGATCCAAGACAAAGCATGGCATAGACTTTGAAAACCACAAAATGAAATTCAGATGTTGAAATGAAGCAGTTATGAAAGTAGACATACATTCCAGTGATAATATGTTTGGTTATTCCAGAAAAACTGACAGTTATTGGCAAGAAATATTTCGAGAGGAGAAGAAAATGGGCTACTGTTGTAAAAGTAGGACTACACATGTCACACCGGTTGGGCTATCATGTCTAAGAATGAGTTACATACTGCCGGCCGCTGTGACCAAGCAGTTCTAGGTGCTTCAGTCCGGAACCACGCTGCTGCTACGGTCGCAGGTTCGAATCCTGCGTCGGGCAAGGATGTGTGTGATGTCCTTAGGTTAGTTAGATTCAAGTAGTTCTAAGTCTTGTAAGTCCCATAGTGCTTAGAGCCAATTGAACTTACATACATGCTGAAGCAAAATATCCATTTAATGGGCTCTAGCCGTTTGGGTCCATTCAGTTAATCACATTTACAGATTGCTCAGTGCTGGAAGATATTTTAAAAAAATTATATCGTTTTTTTACCCTGTAAATTGCTGTTATTGGTCACACACTGAACGCTGCATCATAGGTATTATTTCAAAGTGAGCAGATGCGTAAACTATAGAGAAACTAACGTACTGATAATCTAATAAAACAAGAACTCTATTCTGCGTGGACGTAGACTTCTATGTAGTTCTGTTTCTTTGACATTTCATAATCGTTCTCTTTTCTGATATGCACAAGATACTACAGCATGCCTAGCCTCTATCCTTATCGCACACATTGACGGTATAGCAAAGAACACGTTGGTAAGTTTTTTTTTTTTTCAAACGTGAACATTAAAAATATAGGGCTGAAAATTAACGAACAAGAAGCAGCACCAGTTAAAAAACAAGTTCTAGTTTCGGGGTTTCAGGTTCATTTGCTATCGATACAAATACAGCAAACGTGGAATTAGGTCGATTACGAAACCATGCTTTTGACATCACTTCCTTATTCTTTCTTGGAAATACGTCAACAAAAAACAAACTCCATTAACATAGCCACATGTGTCGTATTACTAGAGCAAATACGCGTTCAATAGGTGAAAAACGTTCGGAATTTCCTTTTTGACACTATATTATTCTTGTAAGCACTGTAATTTTTACCATTTTCTGATGTGCACACGACAGAATAATCTCAAACAGCGGTATGCTAATGTTTGTGGCTATTTAAGATGGCGGCAGGCCCCGCCCACTCTGGCTTCAAAACAACGTACAGCGTAATTCAATAGCGGCCTCTCACTTCTGTTTTTACCTTCATGGCGGCGTCTGCGTAAGTACACGACCATAACACATTACGAGACTGGCAAAGACGCATCTTTTGCTGAAGCCCGTCGTTTGGTGAAGTATGATGGCGGTATTAGGTACTTTGTTTATGGCATTACTACGATCTTCTGATACGAAATGATGTAAGTTTGACGAGGTGGTCTAAGCAAGTCCTGCAGTTGATAAGTTTAATACGTGCATTGCAGAATCGAATTATGAGAAGAACAACAAATTATACTCACACATTTTTAAAGCAGACTGTAGTTTTCGTAAGAACACTCAAATGAAAAGTCACTTGTTTTATCCATGACAAACAGCAAATGGTTCAAATGGCTCTAGGCCCTATGGGACTTAACATCTGAGGTCATCAGTCCCGTAGACTTCTAACTACAAAACCTAACTAACCTAAGGACATCACACACATCCATGCCCGAGGCAGGATTCGAACCTGCGACCGTAGCGGTCGCGCGGTTCCCGACTGTAGCGCCTAGAACCGCTCGGACACCCCGGCCTGCTGGGAAAGAGGTGGCGGCCCGCATCAAACAAGTCTGATGACTGATGAGTCCAGAAAACATTGCTAACCATTGAAATATGACATCAAGAAGACGAAACGCAACAAGCGTTTGCGTTAACGATAGGTTCAGTTGGACCATTCCACGTAAACGCACCCCAAAAAATGGTTCAAATGGCTCTGAGCACTATGGGACTTAACTTCCGAGGTCATCAGTCCTCTAGAACGTAGAACCACTTAAACCTAACTAACCTAAGGACATCACACACATTCATGCCCGAGGCAGGATTCGAACCTGCGACCGAAGCAATCGCGCGGTTCCAGAGTGAAGCGCCTAGAACCGCTCGGCCACAATGGATGGCGACAAATAGCACTTTCTGTTTATAGGAGCAGGCTAGTAACGAGCATAGCTTATCAAAACTAGTTAAAAACACATAATTAAGCCATGACTGTTAGCAATAGATCTATTACAACCCTTAAAATAGACATAAAGTATTTCAACACGGCCGTTATTTCAGACGTGACAAACTGTGAAGGAATTATTTAGGCTTACGTATAGTACAAACTCAAAAAATACGAGAGATGTTTCTAGTTGTGCATGCAATAAGAAATGTTCATTTCCATGTATCTTCCTTCTGCTGGACAAAAAATTACAACCATAGACGACACATGTATTAATCATTATAGCAGAACTCTAAAAGTATCATAGCTGTATCAGTTTATCCCCATTTATTACGACTGTTTTATAAAACGTTTATGAAACGAGTGGGAAAAAGTATGTATTTGCAAGTTAGTGCATACTTACAGGCAAGTTTGTCGATAGGACCGGCAGTGCCTCCAAGTTCATCCGGCAGATATTCCTTTGCCACGTGGTCAAACAGCGTCTTTGATCCTGGCAGATGGATGTGTGTCTGAAGCAGGGCAACATTTCCTTTTGCATGGTCTAGTGACAAAACCCACATCCTGTACTTACATCTATATCAACGTCTATACTTTGCTAAATTCTGTGGAGTGAAGGTACTTCACACCGTACTACGTGTTAGCGTTTTCTTCCTATTCCATTGACAATCGGAACGAGAATGACTGCTTAAATGTATACAGGGTGGTGAGAAACTGTCTGAAAAGAATGTAAAGGTGCCGCAGGCTAGCTTGTGCTGAGAAATAATTGTTAAGAAAAAGATTCCATACGCTGCGTCGTTTCCACGTTAATTAGCGTTGAAGTTAGCCAGTCAGGTCGTTGCGCGTGCAAATACAAACTGCCCGACGGAGGTGGTGTCGGCAAACGTGATCTCTGTTCGGTGCCCCAAAATTGAATAAGAGAGCGATGCAAGAACTGGACATGGGGCTATAGTAAGGATCGAACCCAAACCAGAGGCTGAACAGACTTGCGTGCTATCATCTACGCTGTGTATCTGGCAAGTCGCTTGAATTTACGCTCGCAAAGACCTGATTGGCTAACTTTAAAGCTAATTAATTCTCAGAACAACCTACTCTACAACGTCCTTACTAGCTTTTTAGACTGTTTCTGACCGCCCTATGGATGCGTGCTGTAATTTGTCTCCTCAGTTCCTTCTTCAGGTATTCGTAGGTGGTTGTGCTATATTTCGAAATCCCTAGACAGAGACAGCAAAGGACTTGAAAGAGCAGTTGAATGGAATGGATGGTGTCTTGAAGGGAGGATATAAGATGAACATCAACAAAAGCAAAACGAGGATAATGGAATGTAGTCGAATTAAGTCGGGTGATGTTGAGGGTATTAGATTAGGAAATGAGACACTTAAAATAGTAAAGGAGTTTTGCTATTTGGGGAGCAAAATAACTGATGATGGTCGAAGTAGAGAGGATATAAAATGTAGACTGGCAATGGCAAGGAAAGCGTTTCTGAAGAAGAGAAATTTGTTAACATCGAGTATAGATTTAAGTGTCAGGAAGTCATTTCTGAAAGTATTTGTATGGAGTGTAGCCTTGTATGGAAGTGAAACATGGACGGTAAATAGTTTGGACAAGAAGCGAATAGAAGCTTTCGAAATGTGGTGCTACAGAAGAATGCTGAAGATTAGATGGGTAGATCACATAACTAATGAGGAAGTATTGAATAGGATTGGGGAGAAGAGAAGTTTGTGGCACAACTTGACCAGAAGAAGGGATCGGTTGGTAGGACATATTCTGAGGCATCAAGGGATCACCAATTTAGTATTGGAGGGCAGCGTGGAGGGTAAAAATCGTAGGGGGAGACCAAGAGATGAATACACTAAGCAGATTCAGAAGGATGTAGGTTGCAGTAGGTACTGGGAGATGAAGAAGCTTGCACAGGATAGAGTAGCATGGAGAGCTGCATCAAACCAGTCTCAGGACTGAAGACCACAACAACAACAGTTTAATATTGGTTATTGAAACTTTGTCAATTGACTTTCATGGGATAGCTTCTGTATTCAAGCTCCTGCTATTCCAGGTTTTCTAGCATTTTGATGATGGAATCCCGTGGTCTAGGGGTAGCGTCTTTGATTAATAATCAAAACGTACTCGGGCCTGGGTTCTGAATGCACCACTACTCAAATTTTGATTAACAATCAGCAATGGCGGCCGAAGATTTCCGCCATAAGTACTCAGCGTCATTCTGCCAGCGGCCTTGTCAAACAGGGCGGAGGACCGGACAGAGATTCAGGGCACTCTCTTGTTCCTAGGGTTGGGAAATTGCCCATATAGGCGGAGTAGCAGCAGTGATGAACGGATGAAGATGGTGAAGGCAAAGGAAACCACTGCATTAAAGACACGTAATGTGTATCGACGGGATAAGTGCACTGATGATTTCTCCATTACCAAAAAGTTCCGGAACAGTCACCCACATGGATCTCTGGGAGGGGACTTCCAAGGGGGAGCTGACCATTAGAAAGAGATTGAATAATAAACGAAAGGCTAACGTTCAACGAGTCGGGGAGTGGAATGTCAGAAGCTTGAACGTGGTAGGAAACTAGGAAATCTGAAAAGAGAGCCGGCCGAAGTGGCCGTGCGGTTAAAGGCGCTGCAGTCTGGAACCGCAAGACCGCTACGGTCGCAGGTTCGAATCCTGCCTCGGGCATGGATGTTTGTGTTGTCCTTAGGTTAGTTAGGTTTAACTAGTTCTAAGTTCTAGGGGACTAATGACCTCAGCAGTTGAGTCCCATAGTGCTCAGAACCATTTGACCCATTTGAACCTGAAAAGAGAAATCCAAGACCCAATCTAGAAGTACTAGGGGTCAGTGAAGCGGAATGCAACGAACACAAGGATTCTGGTCAGATAGTATAGGGTAATGTCAACAGCTGCAGGAAATGGTGTAACGGGAGAAGGATTCGTTATGACCAGGAAGATAGGGTAGATGGTGTGTTGCTGTGAACAGTTTAGTGATAGGGTTATCTGAATCGACAGGAAACCAATATCGACAACGATAGGTATACACGCTGACGTCGCAAGGTGAAGATGAAGAGATAGAGAAAGTATAGGATGATATTGAAAGGGTGACACAGTAAGTAAAGCAAGATGAAAATCTAATAGTCATGGGGGACTGGAATGCAGTTGTAGGGGAAGGAGTAGAAGGAAAGGTTACGGGAAAATATGGACTTGCGGCAAGGAATGAGAGAGGAGAAAGACTAATAGAGTTCTGTAATAATTTTCAGCTGGTAATAGCGAATATTCTGTTCAGGAATCACAAGAGGAGGAGGTATACTTGGAAAAGGCCGGGTGATACAGGAAGATTTCAGTTAGATTACATCATGGTCAGACAGACATTCCGGGGTCCGATACTGGATTCTAAGGCGTACCCAGAAGCAGATATAGACTCAGATCACAATGTAGTAGTGATGAAGTGTAGGCTGAAGTTTAAGTCATTAGTCAGGAAGAATGAATACGCAAAGAAGTGGGATACAGAAGTACTAAGGAATGACGAGATACGTTTGAAGTTCTCTAACGCTATAGATACAGCAATAAGGAACACCTCGGTAGGCAGCACAGTTGAAGAGGAATGGACATCTCTGAAAAGGGCCATCAGGGAAGTCGGAAAGAAAAACATAGGTACAAAGAAGGTAACTGTGAAGAAATCATCTGTACATCTGTACAGAAGAAATACTTCAGTTGATCGATGAAAGGAGGAAGTACAAAATGTTCTGGGGAACTCATGAATACAGAAATACAAGTCGCTGAGGAATGCAATAAATAGGAAGTGCAGGGAAGCTAAGACGAAATGACTGTATGATAAATGTGAAGCAATCGAAAAAGAAGTGATTGTCGGAATGGCGGACTCAGCATACAGGAAAGTCAAAACAACCGTCGGTGACATTAAAAGCAAGGGTGATAACATTAAGAGCGGGAAGGGAATTCTACTATTAAATGCAGAGGAGAGACCGGATAGGTCGAAAGAATACACTGAAAGCCTCTATGAGGGGGCAAGATTTGTCTGATATGATAGAAGAAGAAACAGGAGTCGATTTAGCATAGGGGATCCAGTATTAGAATCAGAATTTAAGAGAGCTTTGGAGGACTTACGACCAAATACGGCGGAAGGGTAGATAACATTACCAGTACATCAGAATTTCTACAGTCATTGTGGGAAGTCGCAACAAGACGTCTAACCAGGTTGGAGTGTAGAATGTATGAGTCTGGCGATATACCATCTGACTTTCGGAAAAATATTATCCACACAGTTCCGAAGAATGCAAAAGCTGGCAAGTGCGAGAACTATCGCACAATCTGCTTAACAGCTTATGAATCCAAGTTGCTGACTAGAATAATATATAGAAGATTGGAAAAGGAAATTGACGACTTGTTAGATGAAGATATGTTTGCCCTTAGAAAAGGTAAAGGCACGAGAGAGGCAATTCTGGCGTTGCGGTTGATAATGTAAGCAAGACTAAAGAAAAATCAAGACACGTTCATAGGATTTTGTCGAGCTGGGAAAAGCGTTCAACAGTGTCAAACCGTGCAAGATGTTCGAAATTCTGAGAAAAATTGGTGTAAGCTATAGAGAGACACGGTTAATATAAAATATGTACAACAGCCAAGACGGAATAATAAGAGTGGACGACCAAGAACGAAGTGCTCTGATTAAAAAGTGTGTAAGACAGGGATGTAGACTTACGCCCCTACTCTTCAATCTGTACATCGAAGAAGCAATGACGGGAATAAAAGAAAGGTTCAGAGATGGAATTAAAATCCAAGGTGGAAGAACATCAATGATACGATTCGTTGATGACGTTGCTATAGCAAGTGAAAGTGAAGAAGAATTACATGATCTGCTGAACTGAATGAACAATCTAATCAGTAAAGAATATGGACTGAGAGCAAATCGAAGGAAAACAAAAGTAATGAGAAGTAGAGGAAATGAGAACAGTGAGAAACTTAACATCAGGATTGATGGTCACAAAGTAGATGAAATTAAGGAATTCTGCTACGTAGGCAGTAAAATAACTAGTGATGGGCGAAGCTAAGATGACATTAAAAGCAATGGCAAAAAGGGCATTTCTGGTCGAAAGAAGTCTAGCAGAATCAAATATAGGCCTTAATTTCTTATTATTTCCTTATTATTTTCTTATGTTCACCTTTTATAGAAAAAAATTAAATCTTATTTTTCTACTTTAACCTCTTGTATGAAAAAATAATTATTTTGAAAACTGATGAACATGGTACGAAAAAATAATCATTTTGATTAATTTTTCTAGGTAATTTAAATAAAATTAACTGAGTTAGACATGAAAAGTGGATTATAGAAGGATATTTCTGTAGGTTCAGGGTAAGTTTCCATTTTCTAGTGAACGAACAGACGAAACGAGTGAGTGAGCTAGAAAATGGGAAGAGAGCCAGAATATACAGAAATATCCTTCTCCTATTATATGATTTTCACTGATTTATAGGAGTAAGAGCATTATATATCAAAATGAAAAGTCGAGTAACGAATTTTTTCTTACCCTCTTCTGCAACTTTTTGGAGAGAGCTGATCTCAAAATTTTCATTGTAAAATCAATTACTTTGTCAGCATTTATCAAATGCAGTGCTTTCAAACTCCGGCAATAGGCAGTCTGGAAAAGAAAAGAACAATTAGACAGTCAAGTTACGTCAATGTGGTTTAATACTGCAGCACGCTGCATGTTTACTCACATTTGACAGATGTTAAGATACAAGGGACAAATGGAAACGAAACAGTAAAAACTGCAGTAACGCAAGTATAAATCTTAAGACAATTCGCAGTCTTTGTACTATTATAGACAATTATTAAGGTACACCCAGGGTGACCTTTATTGAATTATGTGAAATAAAAGCGTCATAACTTCTGAACAGTTTGTGCTACGATGTTCAAATTGCACGGTTGGGCATGCGACATGTTGGGAATTAGTATGCACGTGTATGCTTTGGTTTATCGACGAGGTCCACTTTTATTTGAATCTGCGTTTCGCTATCGAGTAGTCTCTTCATCCTCAGCCAGTGACTCTCTGGTGTGCAATGTCCAGGCACGGAACAATCCGAGTGATGATCCTTGATGGCGCGGGGACTAACAAATGGTACGTGAAGGTTTTGGAAGATGATTTCACCCCATTATTCAAAGTGGCCCTGATTTTGATATGATGTGGTACATGCAAGACGAAGCTCGACCCCATCGAAATAGGAGAGTGTTTGATATCCTGGAGGAGCACTTTGAAGACTGCGTTCTGGTTCTGGGGTACGCAGAGGCCACTGGCATGGGCTTCTATTGGCCGCCATATTCTCCGGATCTAAACACATGCCCTCCTTTTTGTGGGACTATATGAAAGACAAGGTGCACAGCAATAAAACCAAAATCATTGCTGAAAACAGCCATTCAAGAGGTCAGAGACTGCATCGATGTTCCGACACTACAGCCGGTCATGCAGAATTTCGCTATTCGTCTGCCCCACATCCTCGCCGTTGATGTAGTAACCTAAGTGAGAATAATTGTAGTGACGTTTACATGTTGAATAAAGTGTATACACCTCGTAATTTGTAACTAATTTACGTTTTTTGTTCATATAGTTGAATAAATATCTGTGTGTAAGTGGTATGTGCTACTGCGAAATAGGCTTGGTGTTAGGTGTAGTTATAATCTATGCCGAAATAGCTAAAGGGCCTGCACATACTTTACATCTACATCTACATAGACACTTGGCAAGCCACCGTACCGTGTGTAGAGGATGGTGCCCTGTGTCACTATTTGTCCCATTCTTTCCTGTTCCGCTCGCAAATAGAGCGACGGAAAAACGACTGTCTAATTGCCTCTGTATGAGACCTAATTTCTCACACCGAGCAACGTGGCGCAGTGGTTAAACACTGGACTCGCATTCGGGAGGACGACGGTTCAATCCCGCGTCCGCCCATCCTGATTTAGGTTTTCCGTTCAAAATGGTTCAAATGGCTCTGAGCACTATGGGACTCAACATCTTAGGTCATAAGTCCCCTAGAACTTAGAACTACTTAAACCTAACTAACCTAAGGACATCACACACACCCATGCCCGAGGCAGGATTCGAACCTGCGACCGTAGCAGTCCCGCGGTTCCGGACTGCAGCGCCAGAACCGCTAGACCACCGCGGCCGGCAGGTTTTCCGCCATTTCCCTAAATCTCTCCAGGCAAATGCAGGGATAGTTCCTTTCAAAGGGCACGGCCGGCTTCCTTCCCCGTACTTCCTTAATCCGATGAGACCGATGACCTCGCTGTCTGGTCTCCTTCACCAAAACAACCCCCAACCCTAATTTCTCGTGTCTTACCTTCGTGGTCCTTACGCGCAATGTTTGTTGGCGGCAGTAGAATCGTTGGGCCGTCAGCTTCAAATGCCGGTTCTCTATATTTTCTCAATAGTGTTTCTCGAAAAGACTGTCTCCTTGCTTCCAGGGATTCCCATTTGTATTCCCGAAGCATCTCGGTAACGCTTGCGTGTTGTTAGAACCTACCGGTAACAAATCTAGCAGCCTGTCTCTGAATTGCTTCGATGTCTTCCTTCAATCCGACCTGGTATGGATTCGAAACACTCGAGAAGTACTCAAGAATAGGTTGTACCAGCGTCCTAGGTGCAGCCACCTTTACAGATGAACCACCCTCCTAAAATTCTCCCAATAAACCGAAGTCGACCATTCGGCTTCCCTGCCACAGTTCTCACATGCATATGCCACCTCATATCGCTTAGCAACGTCAAGGCCAGATATTTAAACGACTTGACACTGTCTTGCACGACACTGCTAACTGTGTATCCGAACATTACAGGTTTGATCTTCGTACCCATTCGCATTAATTTACGTTTTTCCACATATAGGGCTAGCTGCCATTCATTATACCAACTGGAAATTCTGTCTAAGTCGTCTCGCATCTTCCTATAGTCACTCAATTTCAACACCCTACCGTACACCACGGCATCATCAGCAAACACCAGCAAATTGCTGCCCACTCAGTCCGCCAAATCATTTATGTACATAGGGAACAATAGCAGTCGTATCACACTTCCCTGGGGCACTCCAGACGAAACCCTAGTCTCTGATTAACTCTTGCCTTCGAGGGCAACATACTGGGTTCTACTACTTAAGAAGTCTTGCGGCTACTCACATATCTGTGGTCACACCTGGTAGGCCCTAGTGTTAGTCTTGATGTGTTTTTTTCATTTTAGGGCATCTCAGTATACGCTTCACATGTATACTATAAGTGTATATTGTGGTGTCACTGCCAGACACCACACTTGCTAGGTGGTAGCCTTTAAATCGGCCGCGGTCCGTTAGTATACGTCGGACCCGCGTGTCGCCACTATCAGTGATTGCAAACCGAGCGCCGCCACACGGCACGTCTAGAGACACTTCCTAGCACTCGCCCCAGTTGTACAGCCGACTTTGCTAGCGATGGTTCACTGACAAATTACGCTCTCATTTGCCGAGACGATAGCATAGCCTTCAGCTACGTCATTTGCTACGACCTAGCAAGGCGCCATTATCGTTTGCTATTTATCTTGTGATGCATGTACCGTCAGACCGATGTTCACCAATTATGGATTAAAGTTAAGTATTCCAACAGCTACGACCTTTTTTGCTAAAGTCTAACTTCCTTAAATGTTCCAGACCTCACGCCAGCCTGCGTGAGCTTAACGCGTGCCATTCGGCTTCCTCATAGTGGCTTGGCTGTCTTGCCAAGTCACAACATATATAATGACATGAAGTCATTAGAAAAGTCCACAATCACTGTTACCAGTTGTTTAATTATTCTATCTTGTTCGCTTTTTACTTTCTATTTAAAATTCTATACATTAACTCGTTTCGTCTAAAAACCATCATCACAGCCACTTAAATAACTATTGATACACTTTGTCTCGTCAAATTCATATGTATAACCATACTGCGGACGTGTGACTTTAATGTAGTTCTGGTAATGGCTAGAGCAGAAACATGTAATGGTGCATAATTAAAAAAAGCAATTAAAACGCAATCAAGACAAAAATATTCCATTATATATCGTAAGTGCTGCGTTTGATATTCCTATTGTGAATGAGCTCTTGGACGCAGTTTCCAGCCAAGTTGCTGTAATTTTAGCGATTATTACCTTTGTTGATGAAGTAGCAGAAACACAGACTTTCTACCTAGCATTAAATATGTTTTTTTTCTACTGGAAAGCAGACATAGTTCACTGTCTTTATATGTCAAATTCAGTTTAATAAATGATAGAAACAACTATTATTTCGGATCACATGCAAATAGCACAATGGAGATTAGCATTAGCGATAGTTACCTATTTCAACCGAAAGGCCTGGCAAGGTTTCACTCCAACAGTCAGAAGTTCTGAGACACATCGGAGGTTCACTTGTGCACATTATGGGAGAGAGTTGTACCTGGACGATAGTGTGTACAGGAACACACAATGTGCTGTGGTAAGTACTTTGGTGCCGCGACTGAATTATATGAAGGAATGAACATGAGAATACCATAAGCAGTTCCTGTTATTTTCTAGTTGTCGTTAGACATAAGGTTATGTACTGTGCAGCATTTGTAAATATTTCGCGTTCTACAAGTGCTGTATAGTGTTTTTATGTTATTTTGAATATGTTGTTAATTCTTCATGTATGTTACTTTACAGTGAGTAAAATACTATATATTTTTAGAATTATTTATATAACATATGTAAATTTAAGCCATACATCGCTGATCCTGCCTCACCTTGTAGCTTGAAACAGAAGACGGTTTTTCTTACCATGGAACACGTTATACATGTAAATGCATTGAGTTTCTTTAAAGTCTTAACTATTTTCCTGTCTTGAAAATTGAAGTTTGTGTTAGTTTCCAGAAGCTTCTGTTTCAAAACCTATTGAACTGATAACTAGTTTTTGATAATATCTCCGCTTAATTTGGTTTAACTTACTGATTATTACTGATTATGAGTAATAATGTAACGCATAGACTAGTAAAACAATACTGACAAGATTTTCTCGATAGCAGTGCTTTTAAATTTCAATGAAATGTATGTTTCTAGGTACATGACTATGTTGTACCTTGGAACACGTTTCCACATTTGGAAAAATTTACCGGAGGAGCTTTTCTCTTTTTAGAAAAAGACTACAGCATGTAAAAAATAAATGCCAGCGTTTAAAAATGAAAAGTCAGGTGGAGGATGTCTGAAAGGTTTATCGAAGTAACACACTTTCCACCAGTGAAAAGCTGCAGTACCAAGTGGTATGCGACAGGTAATATGCAATTATGTGTCAAAACTTCAGCTGTGTGTGTCCATTGAGAAGTACAATAACCATATGTATCCTTCCATGTTGACATTTACTAATACAGTCACTACTCTGTTTTTGAACTACTGCTAGTAGTCACTTTCAGTAATAAGATACGTTCACATGGCCAGCAGCAATACAGACATACATCGACTCCTTCATATCCGGTTAGAGGTCGTCATTATTATAAAGTGGCTACAGTATGACTCTCTGTTGCCTCCTGAATGATCACAGCAATATATCTCTTTTACGCCTCATAACGTTTACGAGGAGCTGCTAATGTGCTAGTCTTGTGATCAGTGTAACAGATCAGATCATTACGATACACCGTAAACGCCATAAATATTTTAACCTCATCAACCATATGAAGAGAAACGTAATGAAAAAATGTGACCATCAAATTAAATAGTTTCATATATAAATTGTTCTAAAAAATAAATAATGTTTGTCAAATGTCATTTTTAATTCAAAGTCTAAAATGATCACAAAAATAAGCAGTCAGCACAAAAAAGTAACTTTCATGTCAAGTTTCAGAAACTTATTTGCCCATCCAATGATCCACCCACCCATACCCTCCCACCCACAAACACACACACACACACACACACACATATATATATATATATATATATATATATATATATATATATATATATATATATATATATATATATACACTCCTGGAAATGGAAAAAAGAACACATTGACACCGGTGTGTCAGACCCACCATACTTGCTCCGGACACTGCGAGAGGGCTGTACAAGCAATGATCACACGCACGGTACAGCGGACACACCAGGAACCGCGGTGTTGGCCGTCGAATGGCGCTAGCTGCGCAGCATTTGTGCACCGCCGCCGTCAGTGTCAGCCAGTTTGCCGTGGCATACGGAGCTCCATCGCAGTCTTTAACACTGGTAGCATGCCGCGACAGCGTGGACGTGAACAGTATGTGCAGTTGACGGACTTTGAGCGAGGGCGTATAGTGGGCATGCGGGAGGCCGGGTGGACGTACCGCCGAATTGCTCAACACGTGGGGCGTGAGGTCTCCACAGTACATCGATGTTGTCGCCAGTGGTCGGCGGAAGGTGCACGTGCCCGTCGACCTCGGACCGGACCGCAGCGACGCACGGATGCACGCCAAGACCGTAGGATCCTACGCAGTGCCGTAGGGGACTGCACCGCCACTTCCCAGCAAATTAGGGACACTGTTGCTCCTGGGGTATCGGCGAGGACCAATCGCAACCGTCTCCATGAAGCTGGACTACGGTCCCGCACACCGTTAGGCCGTCTTCCGCTCACGTCCCGACATCGTGCAGCCCGCCTCCAGTGGTGTCGCGACAGGCGTGAATGGAGGGACGAATGGAGACGTGTCGTCTTCAGCGATGAGAGTCGCTTCTGCCTTGGTGCCAATGATGGTCGTATGCGTGTTTGGCGCCGTGCAGGTGAGCGCCACAATCAGGACTGCATACGACCGAGGCACACAGGGCCAACACCCGGCATCATGGTGTGGGGAGCGATCTCCTACACTGGCCTTACACCACTGGTGATCGTCGAGGGGACACTGAATAGTGCACGGTACATCCAAACCGTCATCGAACCCATCGTTCTACCATTCCTAGACCGGCAAGGGAACTTGCTGTTCCAACAGGACAATGCACGTCCGCATGTATCCCGTGCCACCCAACGTGCTCTAGAAGGTGTAAGTCAACTACCCTGGCCAGCAAGATCTCCGGATCTGTCCCCCATTGAGCATGTTTGGGACTGGATGAAGCGTCGTCTCACGCGGTCTGCACGTCCAGCACGAACGCTGGTCCAACTGAGGCGCCAGGTGGAAATGGCATGGCAAGCCGTTCCACAGGACTACATCCAGCATCTCTACGATCGTCTCCATGGGAGAATAGCAGCCTGCATTGCTGCGAAAGGTGGATATACACTGTACTAGTGGCGACATTGTGCATGCTCTGTTGCCTGTGTCTATGTGCCTGTGGTTCTGTCAGTGTGATCATGTGATGTATCTGACCCCAGGAATGTGTCAATAAAGTTTCCCCTTCCTGGGACGATGAATTCACGGTGTTCTTATTTCAATTTCCAGGAGTGTATATTTGTCAAAACTGACTGATGCCTAAAACAAAACTATGGATCACATATTAAGTCTTTGTAAGTCTATCTTTATACAGATGGTTGCGGAACCTCGGTTGTTAAATAAAAAATTTCAAAACAAAACACCTTTCAGCCGTCTAAATTTCCACTTGTTATTTTACTTGAGCAACCAGTTTCGGCGCTACGTTACGCCATCTTCAGGCCGCCTGAGCGATCTCTGTCGGCATGTGATGGTCGAAGAGTTCACTGTGTCGAACATCTACGGATACCAACCACTAAACCACTAAATGCTGGTCCCTACTGTGACTGGACCAGAGGTGGGAGTCTTGCTACACGTCGGTCAGGGAGCCTGAAGACTGTGTAATGTGGCGCTGAAACTGGTTGCTCAAATAAAATGACAACTGGAAATTTAGGTAGCTCAAAGTTATTTTGATTCGACATTTTTCTCACATTAAGTTCTTCCCATTCTAATTCCACATCTAAATTGCTACTGAAGACTTTGGCTGAAAATGACGTCCCAAGCAGGTAGCTGAAATTCTATTTTTAGGCCTACACATGGCAGGGTGACAAAACAAACTGTTGGCTCCAATACTAAACAAAGTAGGCAAGCACACAAACAAATGGCAGTCTGAATTACGTGTTCTGCCAGCTACTGGAAGAATACAGTTAATGTATTCTGTGCGAAAGAAACTTGAAGACAAACCATTTTAGGAAGGATAAAGATTACAACAACACATACAATGTCTACGTCAAGTGTCACAATGTAATTTTCGTGTTTAAACAGTCCATGAACTATGTCAACTTGATTTGGAGTAGGCGTGCTGGAGGTTATGTACAGAAACAAGGTTTTGGGATGGTAGCAGCATTATAAAATGCAATCTATAGTGCCTACGCCCTCTTTAAATGCAAACTGCTAAACATAATAATATATTAAATGAAATGCTCCAAAATATGGGATCTAAAATACACAACATAGCCAATGACAAACGTAATGTGCGAGCATAATTTTAGTAAGGAGAGTCAGTGAGGAGGCTGGTCGTCTGGTCTAGTCATTGCACCCTTTAGCAGGGTCTAAGTAACCACACAGGAGGAGCGTTGTGCTAGCTATAGAAAGCGCCAGTGTTTTGCGTGTTATGGAGCCCCTTAGGGAATTAGCGTCGAGAGCTCGAAAGAAGTCCATTGTATGCTCGGTATGTCTATCTGAGAGCCTCGTCTGCCAATGAAATTTGGAGGAGGCGCTGCCTGCGGCCATCAAGGCTGCAGGTTGTGGCTCATGTCGTCACCAGTGGCGCCTGTCGCTTGGGCCATGACGCCGTCTTCAGTCCCTACAGGTGGCTGGCGAAAGTGGTCAGCCGTGTGTCGGCTGCAAGCAGAGCTCATTGTTCCCACAGTCGATCGGGGTCCTGTGGTTTGAGCCAAGTGAAGGGTCTCAACCGGAGGTTCCACCAATTTTGTGACGGTCTTGTGAGTAGATTTTTAGACCTGCGTTAGAGGGTGGAGAACTGCAGGACACGGCTCGAGAGAGCATAGGTGCACTACTGTGGCCATAGTTTTCATTTTAGGCTCGGTATTAGTTTGAAATCCTGTAACGAACACCCGCCAGTCAATGTGCAGAGAGGTAAATACGGCCTCGTACAGTGTAAAGACCCATCAACAGTCACAATTTTAACAGTACATAGTCGAAGTACTCGTAAAAAATTCCAAAATTTACTGCCCTTCAGGGAAGTTGTCAGGCTCAACTTGTTCTCAGAACAGAGAGCTTGGTTCAATCTGCAACCTAGGATGGATCCAGCAGCACAGATTAAGATCATAATTTTTCTATAGTGGTCATTCTTTTCTTTAGGTAAGACTTCAAGTTCAGTTGCAGCATCAATAGTTGGTGACTGAATCGCCGTGTTAAGAAGTTGTGCTATTGCTCTGAGACACAGTAGTTATACTGACAAAATCTCGTATTGTTTCAGCTTCAACCGATATCAGACTCGCCAAACATTACAGTGTCTACTTGCTAGAATACTGACTTTATCCATCAGTACAAAACCTTTGTCGTTTTCTGCTACTGAACTTCATGCCACTTGCCCCTAACATCACTACGTTATCCCAAAATTGTAACAAATTGACCCCCTGTTATCACAGAAATGTAAAAAATTGCACTATGTTACAGCAAAAGTGTAGGAAATAGCCCCATGTTACAGCAAAAGTGTAAAAAACAGCCCCATGCATTACAATGTTAGTTGTAATAAATTTCCTCATATATCGGCATTTTACAAGAAAACTGTAAAAAATTTGTCCATACATCAACATGTTTCAGCAAAAGTGTAAAACATAGATGCATGTTATAACAAAAATACATCTACATCTACATCTACATCTATACTCCGCGAGCCACCTTACGGTGTGTGGCGGAGGGTACTTATTGTACCACTATCTGATCCCCCCTTCCCTGTTCCATTCACGAATTGTGCGTGGGAAGAACGACTGCTTGTAAGTCTCCGTATTTGCTCTAATTTCTCGGATCTTTTCGTTGTGATCATTACGCGAGATATATGTGGGCGGTAGTAATATGTTGCCCATCTGTTCCCGGAATGTGCTCTCTCGTAATTTCGATAATAAACCTCTCCGTATTGCGTAACGCCTTTCTTGAAGTGTCCGCCACTGGAGCTTGTTCAGCATCTCCGTAACGCTCTCGCGCTGACTAAATGTCCCCATGACGAATCGCGCTGCTTTTCGCTGGATCATGTCTATCTCTTCTATTAATCCAACCTGGTAAGGGTCCCATACTGATGAGCAATACTCAAGAATCGGACGAACAAGCGTTTTGTAAGCTACTTCTTTCGTCGATGAGTCACATTTTCTTAGAATTCTTCCTATGAATCTCAACCTGGCGCCTGCTTTTCCCACTATTTGTTTTATGTGATCATTCCACTTCAGATCGCTCCGGATAGTAACTCCTAAGTATTTTACGGTCGTTACCGCTTCCAGTGATTTACCACCTATGGCATAATCGTACTGGAATGGATTTCTGCCCCTATGTATGCGCATTATATTACATTTATCTACGTTTAGGGAAAGCTGCCAGCTGTCGCACCATGCATTAATCCTCTGCAGGTCTTCCTGGAGTACGTACGTGTCTTCTGATGTTGCTACTTTCTTGTAGACAACCGTGTCATCTGCAAATAGCCTCACGGAGCTACCGATGTTGCCAACTAAGTCATTTATGTATATTGTAAACAATAAAGGTCCTATCACGCTTCCTTGCGGTACTCCCGAAATTACCTCTACATCTGCAGATTTTGAACCGTTAAGAATGACATGTTGTGTTCTTTCTTCTAGGAAATCCTGAATCCAATCACAAACCTGGTCCGATATTCCGTAAGCTCGTATTTTTTTCACTAAACGTAATAACAAATCACCCCATACTACGCCACGTCATAGCAAAATTGTAGCTAATTACCCTGTACGTTGTCAATCTACAAGAGGGGCTATAATTATCAGATTATAGGGTGGGGCATTGACAGTCAGTTTACATGTGAGACAATTATGATCGATTTACAGGTTGGGAAAGCAATGATGTTAAAATTGTATTGCAGCACCAGCGGGTGACAGTGTGTATGTGTAGTGTGTGTCAGTCGTGTCAGTTACTGGGGTTTCAGCAACTGAGGTGTTACAAACTGGGGTCATTAGCCGCTAGCGGTGACAGCTACTGGGGGTCAACTACTCATTTTCTTGAAGACAAGTAACAAAAGAAACTTAAGGAAAATACTTCCCCCTATGTCATAATGCTACTGCAGAATTATAACAAACAGCCATATACATTGTTGCGTTTCATTAAAAATGTAAAATATTGGTCCTGTTACAGCTAAACTGTAACAACTGTACCCTATACACCACCATTTTTATATAAAATTTGTTGAGTGTTCATAGTATAGCAAATATTCCAATAAATTAAAATTTGTATTAGGTGTAGTATGATTAACTTCGTATAGCACCTAGTGGCTGATTATGAAAATGTCGTTTTAAAGAGCCTTGACAATCAGTAAATGTTACTGCTTTCTACAGAAGTTCGTTTTTGCACATAATCTTCAGTGTGCCTAGACCAACATAATAATAAGCAATATTACCATGCCTGATGGACATCTGAAATGTGAAAACAGCATTGCAATACTTGACATGTACTGTGTATATGTTATTATCTTCTCCACCGCCCCACCCCCCCTCTCACTCTCTGCAATGACGTTTGGTCAGGTTTATTTTTACTCATACTTTCATATAGGCCTAGGATCACATTAATTACTTTCTTCCAGTAGCTGGCAGTAATTCAGACTGCCTATTTGTTTCTGTGCTTGTGTAATTTACATAGTTTTTAGCTAGCATATGTTTCTTAAAGTTACAGATTTTATTAGGTTTATTCCAGTACACTGCCTCATTTAGGTTTAAAAGTGGAGTGTCAGCTACTGGCTTATGATGTTATTTTTATTCTTACGTGTTTTGTAACGCTTTAAATGAAAAAATTGCATGGGAAAATTAATTTGAGAGCCCACAGTTATGTGTCAGGCGTCAGTTTTCATGGATATTTGTGTGTGTGTGTAAATGACTTTGTAATGCTTGAAATATACATTTTTTATGTGGATGACTTTGAATTAATAATGTGTGTGTGCTTGTGTATGTGTGAGAGACAGAGAGAGAGAGAGAGAGAGAGAGAGAAAGAAAGAGAGAGAGAGAGAGAGAGAGAGATGAACAGCATTAATTTGTGTAGTTGAGGTGAAGCTCACATGTTTTTAGGGTTCCCTAACTCAATCGGTTAAAACAGATCCCTTATAGGATCACTTTTTCATCTGTCTGTCTGTTAAAAACGTGTTCCCTCAGGAATGGGTAGATGTATCAAGTTGAAATTTGTCACATATCACGGTATTACCTGAGTTACTGCGATCAAAGATCTGCCATATATGCCATATGTTTCGATACAAACTCACACATTAAAACCTATGGTGTAGTTCCCTTTGGGGTAGAATAATGAAATTTGGCGAGAAGCAAGGTTCCACAGTACAAATGAAGGAAAAAATCCGAAGATTGTTAATTTATAATTTTAGCATACGAAAAAAATTTTGTCAGCTGTTATGCCTGTCCTTCCGTCTGTTAAGAGCTCTTTTTATCAGGAATAGATTGAAATGTCACATTGAGATTTATTTCGCATACTGAGGTCTATAGTCCCTTGGCGGTGTAATGTAAAGTTCTGAGTCAATGCAATCTGCAGTCAAAAGATACGACCACTTATGTTACGTAGTTTACACTCACAAATCATGAAAGTTTGCAAGAACTAAGGTTTGGTAGTATGACTAAAGGAATAAATCCGCAAATTGTTAATTTGTAATTTTATCACACGAAAAAATATTTTTTTGTCATTTGTTGTCCGACGGTGTCTGTCCTTTCGTTAAGACCCCTTTTGTCGGAAATAGGTATACGTTTATCTGGTCTGTATCGATATCGATAACAGGCAAAAATTGACGATGATCTCGATTCCGGAGATGGATAAACTATGTGTCTACATAATTAAGTCTGTATGGAACTCTAGGGACATGGGTCCTACTTTTTGATATGGAAATACTGTCGTACTGCAATTTTTTTTAACGTGACACACTTTTCCACTAATCTGGTGATAGTTCCGTATGTTTAGACGGTGGTACAGTGTAGTACCGGTAAAATTTATGTCTCATAGAACAATTCAAATGCAGAAATAATTGATTTGACAGTCTATAGTGCATTACACCAAGTATGGTGCAGAGATCGAACACTGAACGTTCACAATTGCTGCTTGACCTATGAATTAGATCAGAAACGCCAAGTTACACCACTATAGTCAATATCTTCGCGTGTAGCTGATAAATAATCAAATAACTTCGAAGATGACGCCAATTTACGCAAAATTAGATTAAGGTATTGCATTTCTCACATGGAAATACTGCAATAGTGTCAATATCCTTACATATTTTAGAATATAACTCAGAGACTTTTGAACATGGCGACATAATGGCTGCTGAAATATGTGAGCTAATTACGAGATTTGGAATTTTTTTGCGAGTGAATTGTTTACGAATATCCTATTAAAATAACTTGGTTATTTCCATTAGCTTCCTTTTTTTGAATTTCCCACCAATGTCATCTTGATGACATCGTGTACTGAAGGTCACTGAGACGTTGTTACCATGGTATGTAGCCAACTCACATGAACATTTGCACTTTACATGTTGTTCAAATATAAAGTTAGCCAATTACAGTAATCGTCAAAAGCTTAAGATTTTACTCGGGTCTGCTGCCGCAAGGAAACCAAGAATGTTTCATACAAAGTTATCTATATCTACATCTATATGATTGTTCTGTAATTCTCATTTAAGTGCTCGCCAGAGAAGGAAATGTGGGAGAACTTCCTGTCTCAAATTCCAGCATATGTCCACAGCTGTAATTCTGATACGAGGAAATACTAGCAACTGATACAAAACTGTGTAGGGTAACGCTGCTCTTCTAGCCTTCTTATGTGCAAATTACACGCACAGACAAAATTTAACTTAAGTACTATATGTTCCAAGGAATTTAATGTTTAAGACGTGTGTACATTGTATGTGGAACAACAGTTTGAAAGAACCTACCTTGTAGCCAAATTCAATAGCGCGTATGATATTGATATCGGTCCGGAGGGCGTGTCCTGCAGTCAGGTTTTTCAGATCCACGATGACGATGTCTCCGAGTGAGTAGTCATTAAATAACATCATGTCGAGGTTTATGGAGACAACTTTCCCGTAATTTGGCCACGAGACCCACACGGGGTCCGGGTCGGTGTCTCCGAAGATGTGCACCCGGTAGAGGTGGTCGGTGAGGCGAGGCATTGTCACCACCTTGCTGTCGGCACATTATAGACACAACAGTGAGACATTATTCACAAAATCTCAGCAAACACCAGCTGTACGTAACTTATTGTCTGCACTGGAAACAAGACTTACAGTTAGGTGCCTTAAACAGTCAACGACGCCCTCACACATTTCTAACGCACACTCTTGCGAAATACCGCGTAAAATTGCAATAAATATCATGATCAAACAAATATTAGTGTTTTATTGTACCTCCCGTCGCGTTTTAACCTTGTGAATGAGTACTGTTACTCGATTTTTGTACTGTCGTAATTGAGTTTGCTGAGATTGTGATAAAAACATTTTCACTGATGAAAAGATCAAATGCTAAATTTAGGAAAACGCAGATCACAAACATCGGAGGGAAAGAAAAGGAAATTGAGCACACCGTATGAAAACACAGGAGATGGGAGGAACACTCCGTCAGGTTATGCATTCATTTATACAGGGTGGGGCAAGTAAAAGTGGCCCAGATCAGTAGATACGATTGGACGTGAATATGTGGCAGCATTAACGGAGGAGGAAAAGACATACAGTTACTCCCAACGGGATGGAACCACTGTCTGTACAGCTGGTCCAACCTTGGAGCGTGTTTACACAGTCTTCACGTGTGACGCAGTTGTTAACAAAGGTCAGTCTGGTCGCGGCACATAGTGTCCACTCAGGCCACCTGATCTGTCAGTGTGTGGAAAGCCTTCAAGTCTAGGGTGTATCGCAACAAGCCTCATAGTCTTCAGTAACTGCAGCAGAACATTAGGGATGAGACTGCAGCAGTTCCAACAGTCCATTTTCGATCCGCATTCAGCAACTTGCTGACCATGGCCCAAAAGTGCCCACAGATGAATGGTGGTCTCTTTCAACATCTACTATACTCAGTACTGTATTTCCTTTTCTCTGCTGTGGTTCGTTCTACCCTGGAACTCTGTTCTGTGGGTCACCTTTATTTGCCACGCCCTGTACAAAGTGGTTCCCGAAAGCCAACAACAAATTCTTGACGTTGCTTGGAGATATTTTTGGAGTACTGAGGCATCAGAAATTCTTCATCTCCGGTGACTCGTTAGAGAGTAATTGCACTTCGTTTGATTTCTGACCCCTATTTATCTTTGTGCCAGCATTTCACTGAAAATAACTAAACAAGAGCGCAAATGTCAGCAGAACGTGATCTGCGTCTTCTTTGAAAACAAACTCATTCCGTTCACTTTCGGTATTCTGCTAATGGAAATAGTAATGTCCACTTCACTCTTCCCCCTCAAGCTGATATTACACCCAGTACTGGTCGGCTCTGTCCGGAGTTTATTCTACTGGCAGTGTTGGTTGAACATTGGAGTGATAGGATTACTAATGAAGAGCTGGTTGCGTATGGTTAACTGAATGCAATGGAAGAGCGACACAATGATCTGACGATTGTTGCATTACTCAGCAATTAATGTTGTACGTTTTGCTGTTTGCATGTTGCAGCTTTTTAACTCTCGTGAAGATATTTTCACAAAAACAATGATAACAGCGATAACAAACCTAATAACTCGTAATTACATTATTACTCTTTACCAATACCGTGGGTCCCTTATACCGGACCACTCAGAAAATATCCCTGAACAAACTCCGAAATTTTGTCGTTGGTTTATTGTTTCACTTTGTATTAGATGAACAAAAGCGCAGATGCTCAAAATTGTGGACCAACATCCTTAACCCAGATCTAATGTTACGTATTCTAAGCTCATATTCATAGAGTTCCATAAAAAGAAACTCATAAATCGACAAGGATTTAGAAGGCCAATTTATATCGTGCAAGCCACAGAAGAGTGCAACACATTAATTTTACATACCTAAATTTCCGGAAAACATTCGACACTGCACCACGCTATATATTTGTCCTTAGAGTCTTTTGTGGTTGCATGCTTCAATAAAATCTTCTTGGCTTGCAAGCCCCATCACTTCGAATAAAACACTCGAGCTTTCGTTAGCTGTCTCTGAGTGGTTCGGTATAAGGGACCCACGGTATTGGTAAAAAGTAATAATGTAATTACGAGTTATTAGGTTTGTTATTGCTGTTATCACAGTTTTTGTGAAAATATCTTCACGAGAGTTAAAAAGCTGCAACATGCAAACAGCAAAACGTACAACATTAATTGCTGAGTAATGCAACAACCGTAGTCAAGATCACTTACTGCCACGACCGCCACGGTGTTCTGCTTGTGAAGTGATGCGACTTGTGAACCGAGAAGATTTTATTGACGCTGTATATTGTTCCTCGAATACCTTATACATATTTAAATACGCAACTGTCTCGAAGATTTTTTTTAATGGTAGAGACCAGTACGTTTTTATGGACAGCGTCAGTTCATCACAGATAAAGGTGAAACCAGAAATGCCCTGTAGCAGTTTAGTGTTCGCCAATTACATAAATAGCCTGTCGGACAGGCTGATTATAGATTATAGAACATGGAACACGCTTAACCATCTAACCTATACGCTTATACCAAGGGTTTTTAATGTATTTTGACTAAATAACAGAGTACCTTCAAGCATTATGAAACGAACTGCTGCCGAAGATACTCGTGATCAACTTTCGTAGCAATATTACTGTCACCTTTGACTTTCTGTTTCTCTAGTCACTGTCAGGCAGCATGAGAATCTGAATTGTTCCGTTTTGAGAATTGAAACATCGGATTCAACATATCAAACAGCATGCTGAAATTACTGTTACAGTGGTTGTTTCACAGCCTTCGGTGGTTTTTCAGACATCAGCGGCAATAGTTGCACTGTATTATATAGGAGAGTGGGAGGATGTTCGTCAAAAGCGGTGTTAATGTTAATCGAGAATGTCCTCTGTCCTCTGATCTGTTTATAACGTTTTCTAGTACTCAGGCGAATCTTTGCCTCATACATATTTTTCCACTCATGTACTATAGTTACTTATGGTGCAATATTGTACCATAAAAATTACTTTTCCAATAAATACTGGAAATAGCATTTGAAAGAGAATATTATCACTCATTCTTATTTTGAAAAGTCATCTGAAGTCATTCAAGACAATTGTATATATTTAGATAATTACTGATATACAGTACATGATAAGGTATCAACTAAACATAACGGGAATAGCTCTGGTAATATTTACTCCAATTATACAATACTGTTTTTACCTATGAATCACCAAAAGACTTTACATTTGCTAAACATAAGCTTTAAACTGGAAATATAAAACTGAGAAACGAAAATTATGTAGATAGTAATTTTACCTGTAGAACATCCTGGAAACTTCCAGAACTATCGTCACGATATATACTATTCTTGCTTGGCGCAAGTTGCTTAGCCTCGTTACACATAAGTGAGAGTGAACACGATGTGAACATCTTTTGACTCGTTGTGGTGAGAAGGGCAGTGGATCTGTTCATAACTTTTATGTGTATTCAGAGTTTATATTTGCCTTTTGATTTTAAACAGTGTTTGTGCCTGTGTTTTGATTAATTTTAAGTGAAAATAAAACATCACAATCTAAAAACATGTCATTAACCTTCTGCTGTGTCATTTCAACAACATAGGACCAAATTGATTGTATTAAGACTATCACTGATGCTATTAGCAATTAAGTGTATAATTAACAGTTTTTGTCAAGATTCCTCTCTTGAACTTTATCTACAAACATTGCGTACGAATAGGCTTACATATACGAAATGCCATTAAAAATAAATATTTGCGATGTTGAGAATTAAGGGCAATCTTTTCAGGTGGGTGCTGAAGCCAGGATTTATAGACATTTTTGGCTCAATAGTTAATGTAGCTTTTTCCATAAGAATACTACAAAAATCCACAAGTTAAGTCAATTAGAAAGATTGCAGGGGAGAAGGCTATAATGGGCACTTTTTCAGAGAATAACAATTACTCATGCAAAGACCATGAGTAAATGAAGGTAAAGGAAAAATCACATGATTTTAATATGAGAATTCAGAGGAAGAGAGAAGCTAAGCACACCAAAACCCTTAATCTTGGTTTTTGAGGCGTATTTTGCTTTTAGATATAGCTAAGATGAACAACTCTAAAGAAGTAGAAAGTAAAGCAGGGGGAGGGAGGGGTTATAGATGTGTGTCAGCTAATTTTCACATTTCAAAAGATATGTAAGCTGACACAAAACCTGATCAGTGTGCTGAACTAAGACTTATCTTAGGAAAACAGGGAGATATGCAAGTAGGTATGAAATATAATAGTGACCAAATGAAATGTAGCAATGACCTCAGAAATAAAATTCAATGATGACAATTTATTTTCAAGAATAGGAGACCTAGAATCTATCATGAAGATAAACAATAAACAAATAAGCAATCAAATTACCGGATGGCAGAGTAAATGTTACTAACAGCAAAATCAGCCTAGTTGTTAAAGAAGGACATTCAGTTATAGAAAGCAGTAGTGATCCTATGCAAGAATCTTATGTTAACACAGCCCTACCAAACACTGACTTATCTTTTTCACAAAGTAGAAAAGAAACAGCATCCGCTAATAGAAGTTTTAGGAAAACAGTATTCGGAAGCAGATGTGTAATCATAGCAGAACTACTTATTGAAAAAGTGTGTATGATATACATAAATGTACTTTCACGTTACTCAAGAATTTCAATAATAAAATTTTATCTGTGAGAGACTCCCATGAAAATGTTAGCTTCAGTGATGGGTCAAAAAAGTTGTAAACTTCAATCTGGATAGGTCAGTGTTGTTAGTACATGCTTTGGTACAGTTTAACAAAAAACTCAGCTCAAAGACGGTTTAAACATTTTTCTTGGCTGTGTGTTGTGCTTGCAGTGAACACAGTGGTGGTAAAACTGGGGCTTTTCATTGAAACGGGAACAGAATCTGAATTAGATGGAGACCAAGAGACAAACGTTGAGGAATTGTAGCAGTAATATTCCCAGAGGATCACAAACCTTATTCATGATACGTATGTAACAGGTCCAGGGCCTAAATGTTCTTGCTGTATTACTTCAATAATTTCAACTTTATGTACTTAATTTTTTTCTCCTACCCATCATTTTATCCTTGTAGAATTATTCCTACTGTCAATCTGTCTCCCTTTTAATAGCGTAAGAGACAATAATGTAGTTATGTAGCCTTGTTATGATCTCACATTACTAGCTAATTAAACAGAAACTACAAACCATTTGTGGACTGGAATATGTAATATTTATTACTGTTTCTGTTGGGGAAACCTCTTACATGTGAACCATTATTATTTATATTTTTGAAAAGTTTCGCTGTATCTGAAGTGTTAACATATTTATGTGAACCAAAGGTGGAAACAAGAAAATAATTTCTTTATTGGATTACTTAAACTATGGTATGTTATGTTGTATTAGTTGTGGATAAATAGATTTAAGTTACTCCCATCTTGGGAATCTTTCATGCATTATGAAAAACAAATTTTAGATAAGGGGAAGTAGGACTGTTTTATGTGTTTATAGTCAGCTGATGTCAGCAAAACAAAACGTCTTCGAAAATGGAAATCTTAGATTTTTACAAGTTTTGTCAACTTCATCACTGTTATGATATCACTGTGAGACAAGGTTCAGTGGGGAATGGTATTTGTTAAACGAAAATAATAAACAAACTATGAAAACTAAAAGTTATAGATGTTTGAAAGATCACTTGTGACGTAAAATATATTTCTTTGCTCAAAATACATGATATGTTAGCATGAACGAGGTGCATAGATTACATTAGAGCATTCTTCTACATGGGGTGTATTTATGGATTTACGTGAAGCTTATCGAGAATGTGTGACGCTTATATTAAGATGAGGTTTTGTGAACTAATCTGTATTTCTGCGGTTTATGTGGTGATGATAGGTCAATGATGTATTAGGGACTATTTGTGCACTCTCCTGTAATGTATTGTACTTTTTTGTGATGGTATACTGTACATGAATCTGAGAAATGACTAATGTGAATTTATGCTACATGTTGACGTAGAATAATAGTCTGTGGTTACGTTGATGATTTTCATGAAGTGTAGGCAGTGGGTCTGAACTACTGGTAGTATTTGAATTTTGGTTGACAACTTCGTGATGGTCAACCAATTCTTGGTATTAGAAAAATTATGAGAATGAGTTTGTATGAAGTACTAAATATAATGTGACTGCTGACTATAAAATGTTAATAACTCATGAAAAACGTCCAAAGCTATTTAAATTTTAAATGCATGGCTGCACATAGTTAAAATGTAGTGGGCTATACTGGTGGGATCATTACTGTTAGAAAGGATGTTACTAGGTCACATTACAACTGGAATATAAAATACCTATAATCTTGGTTGCTATATTTACCAAATAAACAAAAAACTGTCGATTATATAAATGATATGAAGCCATTTAAGTGAAAAGAAGGTCGATTTTTGTGTTTTGTGAGAAGTATTGCTTTGCACAATTTGTTGCGTTTTTATATGGTGATATTACAATAATGCAAACGACGCCTTCCCTAAATGCTTGTTAATAATAATTTTTTGTTACATATTTGTGTGCCAAAATGGTATTATTTCGTCAAGTACATGATTTCTAAATTACCTTTTCAAAACTGTAAAAAAGAACTATTTACAGTGGAAGATGTTTTGTAAAAAATTCAACACAGTGGTTAATGAGGGACGATGACTTTTGAAGAGAAATTCATTTCAAGACGAAAACGGAAAAAAGAAAGGGATACACCATAAAAGAATGATTGAACGGGACGGAAATCGGTACATGTGGTGTACATATACAGACAAAACGAATAATTACAGCTTCATAAAATTTGGATGATTTATTCAAGAGGGAGAGTTTGACAAATTGAGCAAGTGAGTAACGTATTGCTCCATCTCTGGGCCTTATGCAAGCAGTTATTCGTCTTAGAACTGATTGATGGAGTGGGTGGATGTCCTCCTGAGGGATGTTGTGCCAAATTCTATCCAATTGGTGCGTTAGATCGTCAAAATCCCGAGCTGGTTGGAGGGCATTGTCCACAATGCTGCAAATATCATTAATTGGAGAGCTATCCGACGACCTTGTTCGCCAAGGTAGTGTTTGGGAAGCACAAAGGCGAAGTGTAGGAACTCTCATTATGTGCAGGTGGGCTTTATCTTGCTGAAATTTAAGCCCATGGTGCCCTGTTATGAATAGCAGCAAAACGGCCGTACAATATCGTCGACGTACCACATTGGTGTAAGGGTTCCGTAGATAATAACCATAGCGACCGTGCTATGAAATAAAGTGGCAGCCTATACCATCACCCCTGGCTGTTGGGCCGTATGGCGGTTGACGGCCGGGTTGGTATCCTACTACAGCCAGAGGTGTCTCTAGACAGGTCTTCGATGGTCATCATGGGCTGGAATCTCATTAAATGGTGTAGAATTGTCTTCACTTATGAGCGCCAACGACCAGTGAAGACGTGTCTAGAGATGCCCTAGAGAGCAGCAGGATACCAAAGTGGCGGCCATCCACCATAACACCCCACAACCAGCAGTGATGGGCTGGGGTGAAATTGTATTTTATAGCAGGACACGTTTGGTTATCATCCATGGGACCTTAACAGCACAACGGTACGTCGACGATATCTCATGCTCCGTTTCGTTGTCCTTCGTGGAAAGCCACCTGCGGCTTCCATTCCAGCAAGAAAATCCCCTCCCCCACACTGCTTTTTTTCATGCTTTCCAAACCCCATCATCGCCAGCAAAGCCACCGGATCTCTTCCCAGCTGAGAACATTTGGAGCATTATAAGCAGCGTCCTCGAATTAGCTTGGGATTCTGATGATAAAACGCAACAGTTTAACACAAATTGTCGTGATATCCCTCAGGAGGCCATCAGTGCCAAGCCGAATAACTGCTTCCTTAAGGGTGAGAGGTGCACCAGTGTGCTACTGGCTTGCTCAATTTGTGAAGCTCTTTCTGTTATATTCCTTTGCACTTACACATGTGTCATTTGTCAATGCACAAGTGAGCTAAAGACATGCATGCCAGCATAATTTTATTGGAAGTATTGAAACGTCCCCTTAGAACAATTATACACGACTGTGCTTAACCTGACACACAATATTATTTAGCGCAACGCAATCTGACTATCAAAGATCCCTGCAAAAGAATGGCCCTGAGTAACATTAAACTATACCTTTCACAAATAACTTACCTCACAAAAATCTTCATTACTCGAACTACTGCAATACAGCGAGCGCCACTACTGCCAGCTAAATAAAAGATTCAAACTACTGAAGGCACTAACTACTGATAGGGATAGTTAGCAAATGAAAGATTTTAATAGAGAACAAACACTGTATTTACCTTAATATCATCAAAAGTCATAATATATGTAATTTCAAAACTCCGCCATTTCCTTCCACACATCCACCACTGCTGGCGGCTCACCTCTAACTGTGCAACGCTACGCGCTGTTCACATCCAGCTGCCGCTGCCCAACACTACAATGGCAGACAACAATGCAAACTAGCCACAGACTGCACACAGCACAGCCAGTGATTTTCATATAGAGCGCTACGAACTTTGCCAATAAGAAAACATAAACAGCCTACTTACATAAAGAAAACATAAACAGCCTACTTACATAGCCCCCATGCTCCCCACAAAAAAATTTAAAAAATATTTTTGGGCAGTGGCCAATAATGATTTGAAAAAATTTTTCATAATTACAATAACAAAGATATCAAATGCACACACTTATTAACACAATGTTGGCCACAGACTGCACACAGCACAGCCAGTGATTTTCATATAGAGCGCTACATAACTTTGCCAATAAGAAAACATAAACAGCCTACTTACATAAAGAAAACATAAACAGCCTACTTACAGTGATAGTTCATTTTCTATGTGTACACATGATGAGTACTCAATTCAACAAATTTTTCTATGTTTTTAATAATTGTCTGAACTTTAAAAGCTTTTTCTAGTCATGCAAAGAAGAACAACCTAACTCATAGTATAGGTATGATTTAATTCGAATTCCTTAAGGAATGAAACGAAGACTGCAGCTGTGATGAGGACCCAGCTATGTTACTTATGCTCGTTAACAACAGCGAATACAAACCGTCACCTTGTATAAGACAAAACAAAACGTCAACAAAAGCACTGGGTTTTTTACAAAAGATCAGCCGTGTGAAAACAGAGACAGTTGATCGATTAAACTTTTTAATACTATTATAATAAGTTATTACGAGTGTGATTCAGAATGTAAATGAGAATTAAGTGAACTAACAACATTCTTCATATACATGCATGATAAAGTGGTGGACTCATCGGTCTGTTTTCGTATTGAACCGTTGTCCCGTTGTCATGTTATCCGCTCACTTTCCTTCATCTTATTTGTGGTTTGTTTTTTTATCGTTTGTTGGACCTTTGTCAAATCTACTTACGTAACCAGTAGGACGCCACACGATATTTCGATGTAATGTCCACTCGACAGATCTAAAGGATCGCCAACAAAACTTCTTTTGGTGTGATGCTAAAGGCTCCTGTGAGTTTGAGCAGCTCACCCTTTTGTGCAAGTCGCAGGATTTGCTGTTATGCGAACAGAACTCTGTGCGCCAAGACATTTG
The DNA here is from genome assembly GCF_023864275.1 of Schistocerca cancellata. Classification (NCBI taxonomy): domain Eukaryota; kingdom Metazoa; phylum Arthropoda; class Insecta; order Orthoptera; family Acrididae; genus Schistocerca; species Schistocerca cancellata. The sequence goes on from NC_064631.1 coordinate 54,269,650, forward strand.
CTGCAAAGCTTATGATGGTGATGATAATATCGTGGTAGGTCCTCACCGCTTGAGGGGTGGAACACTTTTTGCGTAATGTTGCCTGCTTTGTGTGATACTCTGTGAGTACATTGTGAGAGTTTACGCATTTCATCCAAATGGACTGCAACACACTATGTGCTGGAGATGAAGATGCTTCATAACTTTAGTTTTAATGCATGATAGAAATTAACCTTTTAAGAGTAAATGTGTATTTTTCTGCTGGTTTATGTTTAATTTATTGTTTACACACCACCCCTGCATCTGGGAGACGCCCCCATCTACCGTTCCCCCATTTCGGCTCTTGAGTTCCTTGACAAAACATCCAAAGATATCGTCGGCATATGTCACCATCCTATCGACTTGATTAGATCCAGTTGGCATAAGAGAGGTTCCATTACCAGATCCTAAAATCTCATTTCGGCCCCCGGTGGGCACTTCCTATTAGTTCTTTTGATTACTTTCAGTACGCCAGCTGACCATTCGACAACTCTGTCTTTAGAGTAGTATAGACATTGGGGTTCCTGTGCTCCTTGAATCTGCACAAATAACCATAAATTGTCGGGTACTCCAGGGATCTCATGTAATAATGAAATCGCGTTTGTTTTTTTACATATATCTGTTGTTTCTAACGCATTCTTGAATTCTTAATGAATACTTCTTCATTTCCTAAAATCAAACCGGCACTGATTAAGCTGATTAAAGCTACCATCTGCTACACAGGTGTATTTTCTGAACGTTTGCAAGCGTCTTAATCAGCTTATAAGATTAGCTGATTCTTTACCCACAGACTTTTTAATTATACAGCTTTTTCTTATTTCCAATGCCCTAACACGTAAGGACTTTTATCTCCTGGTAAAATTTAAACAACCGCTCTACGAGGTGTGACAAGTGTCGCACTATGTTGCCTAGCTTTCCTAGGTTGGCACCAATTTCTGTGGTTTCCCGTTAGCTAGAGTGGCGTGAATGTCTGGCGGAGGAGGCGTTCATCTGTCGGTGCAGAGGCTGACCGAGTGGCCTGTGAGAGACGCCACGAGTGTTGACGGTGCTGGTGGGCCACCAGTAGGAGTCTGGCGCAAGTCGGGAGAGGGCGTGTCTGTGTGAGATCGCCAGCACGGACGGCGTTTATTGTGGGCCTACTGAGATGAACAGACTTGAGTCGCTGGAACCTGTGGCTTGCGGATACTGGCTGGAATGTGTTGGGGTTGCTTGGGTATCTAACTTACGGATTTATACTATGGATTTATACTATATCCGTGACATGTATATAGCTGGGTGTGCCATGCAGCATTATACACTAACAGGTACCGTTCCGTAAGCTGGTATTTACTAAAACCACATTTTCTGACAACCACACACAGACAGTGCCTCCCTAGAAGGGGTTAGTAACTGATGATGTGAAGTGGCTGCCCGCAGTGTATTGTGTTAGCTGTGTAGGATACAGGTTTCCTACCGACTTTATGCCAACAGTTGAACAGTCAGTTTGCTAGACGTTGTAACGATGTTTTAAAATGGTCGTGTCTACCGTGGTTAGCTTGTGTCTTCGATAGAACAATACATAGTTGCCTTCTGTTTCTTTACGGAAATGTTTCAGGTTAGTTTCTGTGGTGTTTTCTTGCGCCTTTTATGTGCGAATGTGACTGAGGATCGTACGACAAGGTGTATGTTTATGTCAGTTTTCAAACGACAAACATCCGTTTTCCTGGAAAATAGTGTTCTTAATGGTTAAAGTATTTATGGTAGAATTTGATCTTTTCGACTGAATGTATCTCTGAAGTTTCCTTGGACCTTTCCGTTTTCTTACACTGTTTCAATTACGATGTAAATTAATTTAAATTTTATTCAGTCTGAGTCTCCCACTAATAATTAGTTTCTGTTGTTAAAATTTCACTTTGGAAATATTCTGTTTATGACTCCAGTGAGTGTAACTGATTGTTCTGAAGAAGCCCTAATTATTGTGCTAAAATTCATTTAAATTTTATTTAATGTGAGTCTTTATTAACAATTTATTGCCTTATTAATATTTAAGATTTGAGACATTCCGTTTGTGAATCGGGTGTTTGTATCCAGTTAATCTGGTCAACTCAAATCTTTGGATGTGTGATTATATTTATCCATTTTATCAACAAATGTGTAAATATTGTACTGGTAACTCATACTCAGGAGGGCCTATGACGCGGTAAGTGCAGATGAAGTTCAGCGTGCAGTTTTGTCTCTCAGGAATTGAATGTATCAGTGACCAGGATCAAAATGTTCAGCACTTGACATGACACTCATGAAAATAACCATAATAACCGTATGGGCAGACCTTTACTCCAGATGGTATGTCAGTAATTTGCGTCACTGTTATCTTGTCACTAATTGATCAAGTTCCACACATGTTATTTTGTCGAAATATTCTTCTAATTTTCTTTCAAAAATTACAGCAAAATTAGTTTCATATAACTACTACAGAGAGTCATAATTCGGCAGCTTTTAACGTTAAAAATTACTTGCGTATCTCTGAGCTGTGGCATATTGGGTTCGGAATTGAATCTCTGTGATGAGGCCACAACAGATTAGATTTTTCTGAATTCTTCAGAAAAGAAAAAAAACGGTTTTTTTTCTTCGGCATACAAGCAGAACAGGATGATATCCTGCTACACTCGCTCATACATTTCCAGTTTTATTCCTCATCTTTAGATTTAATTGCAAAAGAGTGTTCAGTATTTGTAAAGAGGACACACAAATTTATGATGGGTTTCATAGGTACTTACACGTGCTCAATGGTGGTCACAACGTCGGGTCCCCTAGGGTCACGGTTCATCATTATCTCTGGATGCCTGGTCTTATGCGAGAAGTAGGCGTCCAGTCCTTTCTTAACCCTCTCTACATTGCACTTGCAGTTTATGTACATCCGCTCGATGCGATCGTCTTCTGTAAGAAATGTACACGTGCGTTATTACACAGAATTTTTCAGTAATCACAAAAACAATAGCTATAAATTGAAGGTAGATTTTAATTAAGTTTTCAGTGTTTCACTTGGTTTGTTGCTGTACTCCATGTTTTCCTATCGTTTGCTAATTTTTTCCCTTCTATCGCTTTATTTTGTTCAGCTTCTTCTCTACAGTTTGTCTGTCTCTACTAATTCTGATCTTCTATTTCTCCATTCAGCGACTGTTAACTGTTCCTGGACGCTCCACTAACAAGTTCCATCTCTTGGTTAGTCTCTTACATAGTCTTCCGTCCTCAGTTATTGCTGTATCGTCCAGAAGATAAGGAAAATCGCTACACAGAGGAGAGTGACGAGCTGGTTAGTACTCAGGAGCTATTGAGTTAAGGATAGGATGCAACAGAAGTCGCATAGGGTAATGATACTTGTTTCATGATTCCGCCTTACATCACATAAACAGTTTCCAAGTGCACATCAGTCCATCAAATGCTGATATAAGCTAGCACACGGCTCATATCAGAAACTCAAGACAGCATAGGACTCAACTACAGGCACCAACAAGAAAATCCGTTACCATTCACTAAATCAGGACTACGCCAGAGTTCGAGACAGATCAGAGCAAGTGAACAGTTAATGTATAGAATGAAATTTTCACTCTACAGCGGAGTGTGCGATGATCTGAAACTTCCTGGCAGATTAAAACTGTGTGTCGGACCGAGACTCGAACTCGGGACCTTTGCCTTTCACGGGCACGTGCTCTACCAATTGAGCTATCGGAGCACGACTCACGCTCGTTCCTCACAGCTTTAATTCCGCCAGTACCTCATCTCCTACCTTCCAAACTTCACAGAAACTCTCTCACGAACCTTGCAGAACTAGCACTCCTGGAGGAAAGGATATTGCGGAGATACGGCTTAGCCACAGCCTGGGGGTTGTTTCTAGAATGAAATTTTCACTCTGCAGCGGAGTGTGCGCTGATCTGAAACTTTATGGCAGATTAAAACTATGTGCCAGACCGAGACTCGAACTCGGGACCTTTGCCTTTCGCATCACAAAAGCTCTCCTGCTAAGTGCGCAGGAGAGCTTCTGTGAAGTTTGGAAGGTAGGAGACGGGGTACTGGCGGAATTAAAGCTGTGAGGACGGTGCGTGAGTCGCTCTTGGGTAGCTCAGTTGGTAGAGCACGTGCCCGTGAAAAGCCAAGGTCCCGAGTTCGAGTCTCGGACCGGCACACAGTTTTAATCTGCCAAGAAGTTTCAGTTAATGCATAATCTCCATACTAAATTTACTTATTACAAAGCTTCTACAAATAAATTACTGCAAATCTTTGCTAATCGTTATTTGGCCATAGATATTGGCTAAATGTACATTGAGGTGACGAAAGTTATACCATACCTCCTAATATCGTGTTGGAGCTCCTTTTTCCCAGCGTAGTGCAGCGACTCTACATGACGTGGACTCAGCAAGTCGCTGTAAGCCTCCTGCAGAAATACTGAGCCTTGCTACCTCTAGAGCCGTCAGTAATATTAAAGTGTTACCAGCGATGGATTCTGTGTACGAACTAAAATCTCAACTGTGTCCCATAAATGTTCCATGGATGGCCAAACTATTCGCTCGAACTGTCCAGAACAGTTGTGGGCCGATGACATGCTGGATTGTCATCCATATAAATTCCACCGTTGTTTGGGAGCATGAAGTCCACGAATGGCTGAAAATGGTGTCCTAATAACCAAACACAACCATTTACAGTCAATGATTGGTTGAGATAGGCCAGACGACACAGTCCATTCCAGGAAAACACAGCCCACACCATTAATCACCAACTTGCAAATTGCTTGGTTGACAACAAGGGTCCATGGTTTCGTGTGGTCTGCACCAGACTCGAATCCTACCATCAGCTCTTACTAACTGAAATCGGGCCTCATCTGACCACGGTACGGTTTTTCGCTCGTATAGGGAGCGAGGTCAGGAGAGGCGCTGCAGGCGCCAGGGTCGGTCGTCTGTTGCCACGGACCATTATCGACGAAGTTCGCCACATTGTCCTAACAGACACGAGGTGCGGCTAGAAAAAAACCGGACTGATGCTGGAAAAAAAAAATTAATTTACAATTATTTACAATTTCATGTTATCTCCTTCAATGTACTCTCCTCCTCGGTCTCTACACCGCTCCATACGAATTTTCCAGTGTTGATAGCAATGCTGCAGATCATTTTCGGTAAGTCCATACATTACTTCCGTCGCTTTTTCTTTTACTGCTTCAACAGTCTCAAATCTAGTTCCTTTCAAAGCTGACTTGACTTTAGGGAAAAGAAAAAAGTCACTGGGGGCCAAATCAGGTGAGTAGGGTGGATGATCTAAGATGGGAATGTTGTGTTTTGCCAAAAACGTCTTCACTGACAACGCACTGTGAGCTAGGGCATTGTCTTGGTGAAGGATCCATGACTTTTTTCTCCACAAATCGTCCCGTTTTCTCCGTACTCGCTCACGTAGGGTAGCCAGGACGCTAATGTAGTAATGCTGATTCACTGTTTGTCCCTCTGGTACCCAATCAATGTGCACAATCCCTTTGATGTCAAAAAAAAAACCAATCATCATTGCCTTGAATTTCGATTTTGACATACGTGCTTTTTTTTGTCGTGGAGAACCAGGAGTTTTCCAATGCATCGATTGGCGTTTAGTTTCGGGATCGTAAGTAAAAAACCACGATTCATCGCAAGTAATAACATTTTGTAAGAAGGTGGGATCACTTTCAATGTTTTCCAGGATGTCAGAACAAATCATTCTTCGGCGTTCCGTCTGTTCAATTGTGAGACACTTTGGAACCATTTTTGAACACACTTTGTTCATGTTGAAACTTTCATGAAGAATCTGCCTAACACTTTCCTTGTCAATCCTGTTAACTCAGACACTGCTCTGATTGTTAAACGGCGATCTTGTCGAACAAGTTTACCGATTTTTTCAATGTTTGCATCCGTTTTTGCTGACAATGGTTTGCCAGTGCGAGTGTCATCACTGGTGTCTTCGTGGCCATCTTTAAATCGTTTAAACCACTCAAACACTTGTGTTCGCGATAAACAATCATCGCCGTACACTTGTTGTAACATTACAAACGTTTCACTTGCAGATTTTCCTAGTTTGAAACAAAATTTGATGTTAACACGCTGTTCTTTCTGTACACTTAACATTTTTCGACGCACAGACAAAACGTCAACTACTTAAAACAGACGCCACGGGCAGACTGAGTGCAGGAGGCAGATGAAACTCGAGCAGTAGGCGGAGCGAGAGTCATGTGACAGGCCACGCGACTTTCAGCCTTATTGCATTCGTTTTATTGTTTCACCAGTACTAGTCCGGTTTTTTTCTAGCCACACCTCGTACGTTCGTCGTACGTCGCTCATTGATTTCTGCGATTATATCACTCAGTGTTACTTCCCTGTTAGTACTCACGACTCTACGCAAACGCCGCTGTTCTCAGTCGTTAAGTAAAGACCGTCGGCCACTGTGTTGTCCGTCAGATAGGTATTGACTGAAACTTGGTATTCTCGGCACATTCTTGACACTGTGGATCTGGGAATACTGAATTCCCTAACGATTTCCGAAGTGGAATGTTCCATGCATCTAGCTCCTCCTATCATTCCGCTTTCAAAGTTTGTTAGTTCCAGTCATGCGGTCGGAAACCTTTTCCCATGAATCACATGAGTACAATTGACGGCTTCGCCAACGCTCTACCGTTTTATACTTTGTGTACGCCATACTACCGACATATTCATACGTGCATATCGCAATCTCATAGCTTTTGTCGCCTCAGTGTAACGAAGCTGAGCAGTAGCTGCGAGTAAGCAAGCCAAACGTAACAAGAACTTTCGGTAGTAGTGGGCTCTCATGCTGTCACATCTATGTCTGACGCCAAGAATATTTGGTGAATACAACACTTATTCGATTTAGTATTGATTCATTTCATACTTAACTGCTCCTCTTGGTTTATGACTTTCTTCGATACCACCGTACTTCAGATACTTCCAGTTTCTTTCACTCTAGACGTACAGTGGTTCCACATTTCAGTTCTAAACACCGCTGTCACACAGCGTAAATGTATTATGCAAAAATATAGAATTGTCTCAAATTCTTCTGCAGCGAGCAATGAGCAAGGTAATCCAGGCCAACGCCCCATGTAGCCATGTAAAAGACAAACAGGCAGAAAGGTGACATTGTGGAAATCAGAACAAACTTGGAAGAAATGGTAAAATACACTCCTGGAAATTGAAATAAGAACACCGTGAAGTCATTGTCCCAGGAAGGGGAAACTTTATTGACACATTCCTGGGGTCAGATACATCACATGATCACACTGACAGAACCACAGGCACATAGACACAGGCAACAGAGCATGCACAATGTCGGCACTAGTACGGTGTATATCCACCTTTCGCAGCAATGCAGGCTGCTATTCTCCCATGGAGACGATCGTAGAGATGCTGGATGTAGTCCTGTGGAACGGCTTGCCATGCCATTTCCACCTGGCGCCTCAGTTGGACCAGCGTTCGCGCTGGACGTGCAGACCGCGTGAGACGACGCTTCATCCAGTCCCAAACATGCTCAATGAGGGACAGATCCGGAGGTCTTGCTGACCAGGGTAGTTGACTTACACCTTCTAGAGCACGTTGGATGGCACGGGATACATGCGGACGTGCATTGTCCTGTTGGAACAGCAAGTTCCCTTGCCGGTCTAGGAATGGTAGAACGATGGGTTCGATGACGGTGCACTATTCAGTGTCCCCTCGACGATCACCAGTGGTGTACGGCCAGTGTAGGAGATCGCTCCCCACACCATGATGCCGGGTGTTGGCCCTGTGTGCCTCGGTCGTATGCAGTCCTGATTGTGGCGCTCACCTGCACGGAGCCAAACACGCGTACGACCATCATTGGCACCAAGGCAGAAGCGACTCTCATCGCTGAAGACGACACGTCTCCATTCGTCCCTCCATTCACGCCTGTCGCGACACCACTGGAGGCGGGCTGCACGATGTTGGGGCGTGAGCGGAAGACGGCCTAACGGTGTGCGGGACCGTAGCCCAGCTTCATGGAGACGGTTGCGAATGGTCCTCGCTGATACCCCAGGAGCAACAGTGTCCCTAATTTGCTGGGAAGTGGCGGTGCGGTCCCCTACGGCACTGCGTAGAATACTACGGTCTTGGCGTGCATCCGTGCGTCGCTGCGGTCCGGTCCCAGGTCGACGGGCACGTGCACCTTCTGCCGACCACTGGCGACAACATCGATGTACTGTGGAGACCTCACGCCCCACGTGTTGAGCAATTCGGCGGTACGTCCACCCGGCCTCCCGCATGCCCACTATACGCCCTCGCTCAAAGTCCGTCAACTGCACATACGGTTCACGTCCACGCTGTCGCGGCATGCTACCAGTGTTAAAGACTGCGATGGAGCTCCGTATGCCACGGCAAACTGGCTGACACTGACGGCGGCGGTGCACAAATGCTGCGCAGCTAGCGCCATTCCACGGCCAACACCGCGGTTCCTGGTGTGTCCGCTGTGCCGTGCGTGTGATCATTGCTTGTACAGCCCTCTCGCAGTGTCCGGAGCAAGTATGGTGGGTCTGACACACCGGTGTCAATGTGCTCTTTTTTCCATTTCCAGGAGTGTATATTACATTTCACACCAATTTGTGCGCCACACAAAAACGAAAGCCTTTCATCCCATCTACTGAAGATGAGATAAGGGTTTTCTGAGGCATCAATTTATTTATGAGTGTCAAAAAATTACCAATTTATCGAGATTATTGGTCCTCGTCGCCAGATTTAAATGAGTCACATATATGTGACTTGATGACTGTAAAACGATTCAGTTTTCTCCTCAGTACGAAGGACTGTTTGCCAAGGCAATTGCCCATCGCAGTGGCCTAAGTCAAAAAGGGAGGAGCGTTACTCTGCTTCAACATAAACCGCACGTGGACAAACAAATCAAATTGGAAGGTAGTGCACATCAGCCAAAACAGGCCACATCAAGAAGACGTGCAGTATGCAGCACACGTGCCGTTCCTGTTAGAACAGTGTGGATGTGTTATTCCTGTAACGTGCCTCTTTGTCTACGAAAAGGCAAAACTTGCTTTCAAACATTTCATTCTCAATAATGACGTACTTTTGAGTTGTTTGTGTAAATAATTTCCTTAAGAAAACTGTTCAAAATTTTACCTCTCAAAATTCTCAACAAATAAATAACTAATGAGTATTATGGGCGGTGGTTAGCAGAGGTAACCACAATTTAATTGACTGTAATTAAAAAAGTAAGCAAAATATTGTAAAACTATATCAAAATAAATTGGTTTCTTTGGTAAGAAGTTTTATAATTTTGACAAATCACGTGTTTTCATTTTAAAAATAATTCTTGCCCATCAAAGAGTCAAAAAATATGTGGTTAACATTGATAACCCCTCCCCCTGAAAGAAGTAAGTGAGCCACAGAGATGGAAGTCCAAAGGTGCAAAGTCTGGACTGTAGGGTGAAACCCATCGTGAGCGCCTCCTTGAATAACCGAGAGTCTCCGTCTTTGCAGACGCGCTTCCAATGCTGACCGGCAGCTGTGGAGCCAACTGTCCAGTTGTAGTGGCATCCGCGCGATTCAGCATGTCTGGAGCAGTGGCTGAGACAGGACGTCCCGAGCGTGGCTGATCATGGAGCTCTGCTTCTGTATTTCCTGCGGCTGTAAGTTTCTTTACCCATCGCCCAACTATACTATCAATGGCAGCACCGCCATACACTGCACACAAACGGTTGTTGATGTTCACGGCGGTTTCTTTTTCTGCACACAAGAATTAAAATAACTGCACACTGCTTGTAACGTGAGTCGTATGTAGACGCCATTTTGACACTGTACTACGGATCTGCTATTTGCCAGTACGTTCAAAACTTCAACGGCGCACAGAAAAAGACATCAAATGTGAAGGACCAGTAAGCCTAGTGAACGTGGAAGACCGAGTTCCATTATGGCAACTAGTTTCTAAGTCCAGAGATCAGCCAAGTCAACATGAGCAGCAGGGACACCAGTCCGACCGCAGCGTTGCAATTTCTAGTTGTCGATAGAACGTAGCACTATGAGACCTACCTTGTAGATTTTTTTTGTTTTTTTTTTTTCCTTTATTGTAATTTTAATCACCCATACAGGTGGGCTGGCAGCAGCACATTACGCTGCTCTTCAGCCTTAAGTGGAAACAATAACATGACATAGAGGTGATACAGACAATACAAAAAACGGCGGGCAAAAAATGGAGATACAAAAAAAAAACAATAAACATGAAGCCGTTCACGTTGGACGATAAAAACACTAACACTTGTGGACACGGCGCACAAAACACGGAGAACGGCGACGGCACATGTGAACAGTGGAGTCGTAACTGCACAAAACACAAAACGAAGCACACACATGAGATACTGATGGCGATGATCTCCGGCGCGCGAATGTTCACTATGCGTGTGCGAGTCCGGGGACCTGCCAAGAGAGGAGGAGGAGGAAGGGGAGTGGGAGAGCGAGAGGGGAGAGCAGAGATGCCACGGGCAGGGGAGATAGGGGGGAGGGAGGAAGGGGGAGGGGAAGCCCGTGGGAAGAGGGGTGGAGGGAGGGGATGGGGGAAAAGGAAAAAGAAGGGAAGAGAAGGGAGGGAGGGTGCCGAAAGGAAAGGACACCGGAAGTGGAGGGGCGCAGGGTAAAGTTGATAGGAGGGGTAGATGGAGGGGACGAGGACAGCATTAGGGAGGGGGAGCTGGCGGAAGCCACCTTGGGAGAGGGTAAGGAGGGTGGAGAGATGGAGACCGGGTGGGACGTGCGGATATAGGCGCGGCAGCGGGCGGTGGTGGGAAAGGATCGTGGAGACGAGAGGGTGAGGAGGATCAAGTTTACGGGAGGTGTACAGGATCCGTATCCTTTCAAGGAAAAGGAGGAGGTGGGGAAAGGTGATGAGATCATACAGGATCCGCGTGGGGAGGGGAGACAGATGCGATAGGCAAGGCGGAGAGCATGGCGTTCGAGGATTTGGAGGGATTTATAAAAGGTAGGGGAGGCGGAGATCCAAGCCGGATGGGCATAACAAAGGATACCTTGTAGATGTCGGTGGTGGCGTTAAATAAGGCTCCATAGCTAACAGAGTCGGCGGCTGGGGTAGCTGTGTGTTCTGGGCGGCCAATCGCTGTGCGTGCTGGTTGGCAACCTGCTGTGGCTTGAACAGAGGGCGCGCGAAGGTGGCCTGCGACGGTAGCAGCGGGCTGTGCGTAGGGAAGTGCGGCCAACGATGCGTTTCCCGTCCGCGCGTATTGGAGCGGAGATCTAATGGTGGTGGATACCACAAAATGCTTTGCTATTCTTTTGTTTTACCTAATATTGTTTCTATTTAAAATGAACGGAGGCTAAAATAAACTTTATTCTATATGAAACCTTCACTAACTTCATCTTAACAAATTTTAAAACCACTTGTAACTGTGAGCCGTGCGTGGCTCGTGATCGTGCCATACCTACAGGGCTATTACAAATGATTGAAGCGATTTCATAAATTCACTGTAGCTCCATTCATTGACATATGGTCACGACACACTACAGATACGTAGTAAAACTCATAAAGTTTTGTTCGGCTGAAGCCGCACTTCAGGTTCCTGCCGTCAGAGCGCTCGACAGCGCAGTGAGACAAAATGGCGACAGGACCCGAGAAAGCGTATGTCGTGCTTGAAATGCACTCACATCAGTCAGTCATAACAGTGCAACGACACTTCAGGACGAAGTTCAACAAAGATCCACCAACTGCTAACTCCATTCGGCGATGGAACCGCAGTTTAAAGCTTCTGGATGCCTCTGTAAGGGGAAATCAACGGGTCGGCCTGCAGTGAGCGAAGAAACGGTTGAACGCGTGCGGGCAAGTTTCATGCGTAGCCCGCGGAAAATTGGCTCGTGCCACAACTGGAGACCGACAGCGCCGACTTCATCTTTCAACAGAATGGTGCTCGACCGCACTTCCATCATGATGTTCGGCATTTCTTAAACAGGAGATTGGAAAACCGATGGATCGGTTGTGGTGGAGATCATGATCAGCAATTCATGTCATGGCCTCCACGCTCTCCCGACTTAACCCCATGCGATTTCTTTCTGTGGGGTTATGTGAAATATTCAGTGTTTAAACCTCCTCTACCAAGAAACGTGCCAGAACTGCGAGCTCGCATCAACGATGCTTTCGAACTCATTGATGGGGACATGCTGCGCCGAGTGTGGGAGGAACTTGATTATCGGCTTGATGTCTGCCGAATCACTAAAGGGGCACATATCGAACATTTGTGAATGCCTAAAAAAACTTTTTGAGTTTTTGTATGTGTGTGCAAAGCATTGTGAAAATATCTCAAACAATAAAGTTATTGTAGAGCTGTGAAATCGCTTCAATCATTTGTAATAACCCTATAGTTTGACACCCTGTTTTACTGTACTACAGCCTCGTTATGTTCATTTCAATTACTGGTGTCACTGAGTTGCAGCCTTGCCTGCCCGTGAGCGGCAACAGCAGCGCTTATCGATATAAGACCTGGCGTATTATCTTTGGTGACTGCTATTACTTCCCGGTTGTCGTGTGTTCTGGGTTATGACTCTGAGCACTATGGGACTTAACATCTGAGGTCAGCAGTCCGCTGGAACTTAGAAGTAGTTGAACCTAACTAACCTAAGGACATCACACACATCCATGCCCGAGGCAGGATTCGAACCTGCGAGCGTAGCGGTCGCGCGGTTCCAGACTGAAGCGCCTAGAACCGCTCGGCCACACGCCGGCCGGCCGTTCGAGGTTAGTTCGGATCTGCCAGTGATATGGGAGGCGCTAGGAGTGCAGTTCGGAGCTGGCAGTGCTTGACTTGGGATGCGGCAGAAGTTCAGTCGGGGCGCGGCTGTAGTGAGGTCCGGACAGCCATGACTCACCCGATGGTCGCCGATACATATCACTTGAGTGTGGACCACCTGCGTTGGTCTTCGGTCGGTCTTCTTGTCGGACAATGTATACGTCGGCTGGCGATCGCATAGGGGTTGCCTGCGTGTGCCGACTTGTGATTCGTCCTTGTTATTTCACAGTCGCTGTCGTTAGTATTGTCTAGTCCTTCGTGCAAGTGTTTGTGAAACAGTGTGTAGGTTGTGATGTCGACTGCTCAGTTATTTAGCTCTGTCTCCGTGCTGATGTGTGGCAGTCGGTCGGTTGGCGTGGAGCAGCGAGGAAATCTCCACGGGGCGTGTTTTGGCCGGGCCCACTGGCCGTCTCTATGCAGTGTCAGAGTGTGTGGCGCTGTTCCCATTGTTAGGAGGCCAGTGGCTCACCGACCCTGGACAGGAAAGTTGAATTTGGATTTAATTTACCAGCAACTCAAGACTGTTAAGATTGTGCCGTTTCGTTCTCTTTGTTGTCTGTTGGGACATTCCCATGAGCAACAATGTGTGTCACTTCCTGGCAGATTAAAACTGTGTGCCCGACCGAGACTCGAACTCGGGACCTTTGCCTTTCGCAGGAGAGCTTCTGTAAAGTTTGGAAGGTAGGAGACGAGATACTGGCAGAAGTAAAGCTGTGAGTACCGGGCGTGAGTCGTGCTTCGGTAGCTCAGATGGTAGAGCACTTGCCCGCGAAAGGCAAAGGTCCCGAGTTCGAGTGTCGGTCGGGCACACAGTTTTAATCTGCCAGGAAGTTTCATATCAGCGCACACTCCGCTGCAGAGTGAAAATCTCATTCTGGAAACAATGTGTGTGTTCCATTTGGTAGTCTAACTGTATTTGGTTATTTGCAATCGAAGTGCACCAGCGGGCCGGCCGCGGTGGCCGGGAGGTTCTAGGCGCTTCAGTCCCGAACCGCGCGACTGTTATGGTCGCAGGTTCGAATCCTGCCTCGGGCGTGCATGTGTGTGACGTCCTTAGGTTAGTTAGGTGTAAGTAGTTCTAAGTTCTAGGGGACTGATGACCTCAGATGTCAAGTCCCATAGTGCTCAGAACCATAGTGCATAGTGCACCAGCGGAATTTTCTGCCTTGTGTCCATTAACGTTCCGGTAACCTTTCTTGGCCGTTGACGTAAATTTAGTCAGTGTCCTTTCCTCACCGTGTAGTCGCTGTCCAGCATGGTGTGTTGTTCGACAGATTAATGTATGCTTGGTTGTGGGCGTCCATGCCTTTTACGTCTGCATTGAACTCCGAGTTGTGAGATGTTCGAGTGGAGAGCAAGTTACCTTGTCGGTGGGTCCGTTGACTGTTGATTGGGTTGTCGTCGGATCGAGAATGGTTGGACTGGCTGCCTGTCTCACCTCAGTGAATATTAGTATTTCAAGTGCTGGCTGACCCTCGAAACTTCTGAGCGCCATTACCTGCACTGCCTTTTCTTATTGTCTGTTGTGTGTATTTTTATGGTTCATAGCAGATGGTTTTTAGTGGTGTTTTAAATCATGGGCCTTCAGCCACTTTAAAATTAAAGTTCCTTGGTTGTCAAGTGTTAGATTGTTTGGGCCTTCAGCCTATTAAAATATTGTTTAAAGATAAAGCCTTGAGGCTTCTGCCTAACAAAAATTATTTTAGTTGCATTTTAAGTCATGGGCCTTGTAATGGTCGCTTGGTCGTAGATATTGCTAATTGCTATAATCGCACTATTTCACTCCCATTTACGGAGCTTGTTAGCACTTGATGTTAGGGTGGCGCCATTAAAATGCATTGTGTTGTGGTAATCGCTGCTACTTGCTGGATCGCTGCTGTCTCTCGATGCTGATGTTGGCTCTACATCTGGTTGTCTAGGGTTAAAAACATGAGGTCCCGTGTTTTTTATGTGCTTTTGATGATAAAGAACGAGCGAAACCAACAAATATGTAAACTTCAAATATTTATTACTCTGGTGGCCATCTTAATTCCACTGTCCACCAAAGACCATGACTCAACACAAAGTAGTACTTCCGTTACATGTTCTTTGCAGTGTTTATCCACCTCAAACAATAACACACAAACACACTTTACCAAAGTGACATTCCGACTGCGACTGCTTCTCGACCCTTCTTGCTGCTCTTATTTATAACATTGTCAAAGAACTACTAAAAAGAGATATAGTTTATAAGTCACATGTACATCTGTTATCATAATTTGTGCAGAAAAGTTATTAATTTGCGTCGAGTGACATAATTTAACATGTTATTAAAATGACAGTCAGATTTGTTGACTTGACAGAATAATTCTTTGTTACAAAAAGGCCGTTTTTTTAGAAGTTTGTCAATTGACTTCTCTAATTTGCATAAATAAATAAATAACATGAATTATTAAGAATTACATTGGTTTTCGTCTAAAATAGGATTGATTTCGTGAATACTGAGTGAAAACGCTCCTAGTGAACAAATAGGTTTCACTGGGTGATTTTTATTTAAGGAGATCCAAAATACCTAAGTTGGCCACTATTTTTCGTACTTCATATTAATTATTTAAGATGAACTTAGTGTTTTTACATGATGACATTTGCTGTATCAGTAATCAAGTGATATAAACTTTTGTGTGGGTCAGTTACTCAGTATAATTTAATGGGTTGACTGTTTATGCAGACATGTTACGCAATCATTGTTAACATACACAATAACTTTTCTATAATCATAAATACTCGTTAAACTGGTTGAATTTGGAGGGTATCGCATACTTCGGTGCAGTAAAGCCTTTAATATGTTCCGTTACAGCCTTCAGCCACTTTAAAACTAAAGTTCCTTGGTTGTCAAGTGTTAGATTGTTTGGGGCCTTCAGCCTAATTTAAGGTAAGGTTTTGTTGTTTAAATTTATGTTGCCTTGAGTTTTAAGTCATGGGGCCTTCAGCCGTTTTTAAATTAAGGATCTTTGTATTTCGAGCATCAGACTGTTTGGGGCCTTCAGCCTAATTGAAGATAAGGCCGCCTGCCTTGAGTTTTTTAATTTAATTTTACCTTGAGTCTTAAATCATCGGCCTTCACTTTTCAAGTCTGGGCCTTCGGCCAAATTATAGAACTTATTTAACGTCTGGCATTCTGCCTTCTGAATATTCTTTTTGGCGTCTGAATGTTGAGTTAATGACTTTTAGCCGTTCCTTTTAAAATAAAGTGGTGGTGCCCTTAAGACATGAGATAGCGTGGCGTATTCAGCCGATAACCAAGTTAATGAATTTGTACTGTCATGTTTGGTCAAATAAATAAAGTTAAATGTGTTCGAGTGTAACTGACAGCCGCTCATTTTGGCCCCTTTCCACAATTCCATCTACCTCTCCTGTCCTGTGTGTTTATCAGGGCGTTTCAAACTGTGTCATCTTAAATTTATTTCATTTTCGTCTTTGTGAGTACTACACATCCATTTGTCGGAAGAGCCTATTGACAGTATCACTGACAGCCCCCTATCCTCTGCCACCTTCCCATATGGGACAAGCAGATGAAACCAATAAAGAAAAGGAAGCAATAGTTGAATTTCTGGAGCGTCTTACGAAGTTTAACGAAAACATCAGAGCTATCTGATCTCAACCTCCGTTCGTTTATTTTCTCGCCGTCCACACCAGTTTCAAAAAACGACATTCGTTCTTACAGTCATTTTGCACTGCAGTCGTATTTACAGTGGCATCTGCCTCAGAGACGACATTTACCGCAAGATCTGCAGTTTCACCTCTTATTTACTCTTCTGTGCTTATTACTGTCTTCAGAAAGAGCACTTCGCTTCTAAATTTACAACTACTTGATATCATGGAGAAATCGCTGACGTTCAGGATCAGCAAAGAAACCCTTGTTACGTATGTAGTGTTAGTGCTGGAAACCATCCCGACGTTGAGCTATGCTCGGTTTATCGAAACCCCGCGCGCGATTGGAGCATTCGAGTCTGTCACAAGGTTCCCTAGAGGATTTCCTTGTTTGCAAGGTAAATTATAGAACAGAAAATCTGCCCCAGAATGTTCCCATCTGGGTCCCCCAGTGTCCCACTAACAACTCATCTGATATTTGTCCGAAAAATCCGTGCCTGTATAACTGGTCATTACTCTGCGCTATACTTAGTAAGAATCACTGTAGCAGTCTCGTACGACAGATCCAGTGCACATAAGCACAGCCACCACACTATTGTAACAGCAATGTTTGGAAACGTTTTGTTCAAAATTGAAGAGCGAAATAGTCGTTTAAGCAATCAACGCTAAACTCAGAATTACAGTTTGGGAATTTTAGAAGAGTACAGTAGAATAGTCTCAAAGCTGACTGACCTATCTCGTCGGGCAGATGCGGCTGCTTCCTGAGCCAGTCTCGCACAGACGCTACGGTCCTCTTGATGTCCTCTTCGTCTGTCCCCAGACTCTTCCTGATGGTCTCCACCTGCTCCCGCGTCGCAGGGATGAAGCTGTAGCGATCGCTCATTGCTGGCTGGTATTCTGGAAGCAGAAGCACGGGCGCGTCGCCAGAGAGTCGTGCCGATACTCACAGTTCTCAGAACTTCAGACAGTGGGTGCAAATTTCGCCGCTTGTGACACATACATTTGCTGCTTCGGCACAAAATGATCATTTAATTATTTGTTCATTTGAAAATAAGGAGGTTTTATGGTTCTTTACTGCAGTCGGTAGAAACAGAACCCTTATAGGATCAACTATATGAATACGGAGTGTCTGTTCTTTCGGACATGTCCAACAATTGGACATCACGTATTCGTATAGTTGATCCTACAAGAGTTCCGTTTTTACCGATTGAGGTACCTGTTATATTCGAATGAGAAAAGAATTAACTGGTGACATTGCCTCGATGCGCAATGACTCTACCACTTTAAGTGGGAATGCACAGTTACGTCCGATCTCCTGTGAGAATCTCAAAGTAGCAGGCTTGGATGATTTGGGATGGGACTTGTAACATTATGTGATTGCCTTATCATTTTAAATCATTCACTAATCGAGCAGTCGCTCGGCAACAGCTACAGTTAGCAAATAATATTGCGAGAATGTAAAAGGTGAACGACCTGTGACGTAACTTGTTTATTGTCGAAGCGCCGTCAGAGATGCAATGAGTTATTGACTTTGAAAACCGCGGCGCGAAAAACGGACAGAAGAAGAACACTTTTACACATTTTTTTTTGAGGTACGAGATATTCTCGATGAACAGTTACCCATTCTTCTCTTGTCTCCTGTAACTTGTGTCGGACGCGCATGTCTTGCCGCCGTATTATTATTGTTAAAATTAATATTGTTCTAGTGTAAAGTAAATGTGTAATACTAAAAGTGCCTAGCAGTAGATTTATTGTGCGACGTGTATGTGAAAACGTCAAAGGAATTGTTTTCATTAAGAGTAGTGCCAGTCAAAATGGCATCCATGTTAAATCCTTCATTGCAGTGTAAGTTCGTCTATTAATTGCCATAAGTTCAGAGTTAAATGGAACTGGTGTATGGACTATTCATTTACTATAGAATCTGTGTCTCACTTCTTCATGAAATTATTTAATTTTCTATATGTTTCTGCCAGATAGAGAGTTCACAGTCACGAATTCTTTCGTCGAGTTCGGACGGAAGTTGCATGCGGCGAAATATTTTCTCCTCGCCGTATTCTACTGGTAAATGCATGATAAACTACGGTCCCTTAGGAAATTCATGTTGAGCTATCCAAAATAATTGTATTTTGAATAGGCATTTACTCTCCTCTGCAATGCAACTTCCGACTGATCAGACGATCCAACAAGAAACAGCCGCACACGGTCGGCGTTCGCAAATATGTTTCCACCGCTGATTATAGCTATACGTTACAGCACAAAAGTAACATATTGTTATAATTAGAGACTACGAACGGGGACATTTATAACTGTATGTTTATGTATACACATTTCGTAAACATATAGTTATAGACTGCACATGGGTGGCGTAAGGTGGGAATGCGATGGGCCTAGATGCGTGCCCAGGAAATCCGTGCAGTTGCGATAAACACCGTGTGCAGCTGGTGCAGTGACTGAGCAGGAGATCCCGAGTTAGAATCCCAGTCTGGCACACATATTCAGTCGTCGCCACTGATCCTGCATAAAGTTGAAATGGTTCAAATGGCTCTGAGCACTATGGGACTCAACATCTATGGTCATCAGTCCCCTAGAACTTAGAACTACTTAAACCTAACTAACCTAAGGACAGCACACAACACCCAGCCATCACAAGACAGAGAAAATCCCTGACCCCGCCGGGAATCGAACCCGGGAACCCGGGCGTGGGAAGCGAGAACGCTACCGCACGACCACGAGATGCGGGCTCCTGCATAAAGTCCTGATGCAGCTGGCATCAATAGTCCCTCCCCTTTCCCCTCCTTTCTCCCACCACCAATTTATCTAATATACGATCACTTTGTTTCTCTTCCTGTCCGACTGTCAAAAACCTTTTTCCTCAGGTGCGAGTAGACATATAAAGTTTAAATTTAAGTCACATACAAATGTCTGTAGGCCTTAGGTTGTTCAATAAATGTAACCTTCTAAGTTAATGCCACCAAAAGATACGGCTATTTATGCCACATACTTTGACGCTTGCAAACTCGCCCATCAAAACTTACCTTTCGCCTAAAATCATGAAATTTGGCAAGAAGCATGATTTGACAGTACAAGTAAAGGAAAAATTGCATAGTCGTTAATTCATAACTGTACACGCGAAAAAGATAATTCTTTTGTATTTTCATCGACGTCAAATTTAAAATTTAAAAAATTGGTTCGCAACGGTAAATATCAACCGTCATGCAAGGAGCAATGTCATTGCTTATACAACACATTCCGGAATTTATACATCATCAGATATGCAGGAGCGATAGCTGTAATTAGATATGGTGTTTTAAGTTGTAAGTGAAACAAATATTAGCAGACTACTGTATTCGACTTTTACCGTTGCGAACCAGTCATCCTGCAGAACTACCGATTATTTTAATAATGGTCGCTTTCCTCCTGCAAGACTTTATGTCATATTTGTATTATTGACATTAAAACATTCTCGAAAATCTTGGAATCCTTGAAGCGATATCATGCCAGTATTAATGTCGATAAGAGGCAAAAAATGGTCGAGATTTTCAATTCCCAGTGTGGATCAACTCTCTATATACATAATGAAGTTTGCAAGAAACCTTTAGTCTCAATCGGACCTGGCCAGCTTTTTATTTTGTATACGAATAGATATTAGGCAAAACTTTTAGTTTTCACTGACTGATGAATGGACAAATATGTCTTTCTTTCCTCCTCGTTACCGTACACATAGGCCAGTAAAGAATATGCTTTCTTTGAGAACCATTGTCTGGTACCGTTGCCAACAGTGAAAACAGCTGCCAAGAAAAATAATTGCTTGCCGATATTTGCATGGTCGTGAACGTGGCACTTCTGTTCTTACCTCTACCTATATGTTATCTAACCATAGATGGAAGCATCCACGTAGGAAGAAATAACTGCTGCATTAAGTGTCCGAAAAACACACTGAAGTGACAAAAGTCGTGCAATATTTCCAAATATTGTGTCGGGCCTCCTTTTGCCGGTGTAGTGTAGCAGTTCGATGCGTCATGGACTCAACAAGTCGTTGGAAGACCCTGCAGTAGAATTGAAACAAATGATCCCTATGTCACTATTAAATAAAGTCTTATTGACTAGGTTTCAACACTTCTAAGAGTGCCTTCATCAGATTTTAAACAATTAAAATGGCCTACAGCATAGTTGCAAATTTATAGGGAAAGATATTTTTTATATAAAAAGTGTAAGTACTGACTAACAATAAGGACAGAGGCAGTACTTGTGTTGGCTGAAGAGCCAACACCGTTTTACGAATGGAGGCCGAAATGCACGCGTCTTAGCTCACGCAGGCTGGCGTGAGGAGGGAAGAACTATACTGACGTGAGGTCCGGGACATGACAAGGAATTAGTATTCAGAAAGCGGACGTAATTAGTTTGATACTTAACTTTAATTCATTAATGATGAACGTCGCTCTTGACGGTACATGATTCACAATATTATCAGTTCTAAATACATTCTTGAAGAATATGGCGCCTTGCTAGGTCGTAGCAAATGACGTAGCTGAAGGCTATGCTAAACTGTCGTCTCGGCAAATGAGAGCGTATGTAGACAGTGAACCATCGCTAGCAAAGTTGGCTGTACAACTGGGGCGAGTGCTAGGAAGTCTCTCTAGACCTGCCTGTAGAGATGGGCAAAACTGTTCTTTTCAGAGATCGGATCAGAACTGTTCACTCCCTGAAATGAATTAGCTCTTTTTCATGACTCACCACTCATTTACAATAGAAAATAAATGGAAGGCACATTGCCCTTTAAACTTGGTTTATTCCAGTACTATACCTGTATTTTGATCTTATTTGATCCTATTTTGAAGTAACACAGATAATGAGTAAGAATTTTGTATTGTTTATTGAAATTTCCATGATATGACAAAGTTTTTGGTTATTGATTTATTTTGCACTATCGTGGTTTTTTGAGTGATCGGAAAATGTTGTAACTTGAGATTTACATTAACAATATATTTGGCTATAATGTATTAAAATTTCACTAACCTCATACAAATACATCGCAAGCCTATATTTTTAAAGTGAACGTTTCCTTCCGAAGACGCCTAAAATCACAAAATCCGTACCAGAAAAAAATAAATAAATTTGACTGTAAAACGAAAGTGCTGCATATAGCGTTACGGAGAATAAAACAAGGAAAATATTGGTGTATCACATTTTGCGATACGTTTATCGGTTCGCTCATAATTAAAGCGTAAATTCGAGTGTCCATAATAAAAATACTATAGTAAGAGGAGTCATCAGGAACCTAATCTGATCAGTTTAAACAAATAAAAATAAAATAAAAACAAATGATATATACATAACATAATAATGTAATATACATAGCGGTATTACTACGAAGAACAATATCCAGTAGAGACGAACTCCGATGCAGAAGCACTGAGTCGAGCAGGTCGAGCCGCGAGCTGTATTACTGCGTGAGCTAAGACTGCAGAGACCAGAGTGACACCTGAGTTGCTTTGCTCAATGCTCCGGCTAGAGTCGAGAACGGTGGGGTGAGCGTTGAGTGGGCGAGTTTTGTGGGTGGGGGGAGCGGTGAACGGCCACCACTCACCCGCTCTGAGACAAGTCGTCCGTTCCCTTGCGAGCAGGTTGTTGCAAGTAGTTCCTGTGTTATCCGCTAGGTGGCTCTCTGTCCTGTTGCTCGCATCAACTGCCCAGAGGGCAGGACGTGCGACTGAAACAATCGCCGACAGAGTGCGATGCGAAGTTAAGCTGCGCCAGACACTGCAGGCGGCAGACGACGCACAGAGACGGCACGGCATATGTGAAACACAAAATCCAATGGGGCACTGCACAATGCAGGCAGCCAAGGTGGAAGCAGGGCAGAGGCCGACGCTGGCTGTGTTGTGTGGCGTGCACTGTGCTGTGACCAGCAGAGGCGCTGCTGATATGCTCCGTCTCTCTCTCTCTCTCTCTCTCTCTCTCTCTCTGCCGTGGGAAATATTTGGAGCTACCGTTCTTTTTTTCTGAATCACTGATTGTTCACTCCTTTGAAAGATTCAACTCTATGAATCAGTTCAAGAGCGGATCCCCCATCTCTACTGCTGTGTGGCGGCGCTCGGTCTGCAATGACTGATAGTGGCGACACGCGGGTCCGACGTATACTAACGAAATGCGGCCAATTTAAAGGCTACCACCTAGCTAAGTGTGGTGTCTGGCGGTGACACCACAACTTACATGTCACATATAAAATAATTAATAGGCCAGAACGGCTTTAGTCACAAAATATATAAACAGGAATGCGTGAAGGCGAGCCACTATGGGCTGCTCGTACCTGTACAGCCACAGGTTGCAACGGACTGAGGCACCCGGTTTAACAAGTGCGAGCAAGTGAACTGACATTGCATCGAGAGTGCCATCTGGTAGCCACAGATACAGTTTGGCTACTTGACATTCAAATTTAGACAGACGAAAATTATAAGAATATTGTTCAGTATATAATGTAAAAAGTAACATTTTATTTAACACTGACAGATAAAGTACCATTTTGTCTGCATCAGAGCTTAGCAGTACAGTTTGAAGCATAAAAATGTCCTTATAGAAAATACAGGAAGGACTGAATAACACAGCTGGTAGAAAGCGATATAACACGAAATACAGCCAATAAACTATTTAATAAATGAAACATTATGAGTTAACTTAGATGAAAAAAAAAACATTTCGGTAAACTGCACAAGGAGACACGAAATTAAACGTCAAGTAACGGCTTTATACCGTTGAATAAGTTTTTATTATGCAATTGCAGCTGTTAATTGAGAATGAGATTATCACTTCGAGAAAGATGTTTAAAAATCTCTAATTCTTCCAGAATGTCTAATTTACGTCCTTTCTTCTCTGTATGCAAAATGTTGATATCGGAAATAGCTTCAGGCTATTAGATGGTCGGCAAAAAAAAGAATTATGCGGGCTACTGCCATTTTTTCTTAAAAGGTGTTCTTTATATATGGTTGTAAAGACACATCCTGTTTGCCCTATGAAGTAAGAAGAGCAGATATCGCAGGCAATCTTATAGACGCCAGGACTTTCTAAAGGGAAACGAATCGATTTTAAATCACGAATGAAGATGTTTTTCAAATTGTTATTGGAAGAAAATACAACGTTGAAGTAGTATTTATTACGAAGAAAGCGTTGGATCTGATAGGAGACGGGCCCCACGAAAGGAATAGAGAAATATTTTTTTTGGGTTGGACTCAGTGATGGAGGTGCCGAATGTAGTAACTGTTTTAGTAGTTTTCTTTTTAAGGATGTCATCTACTATGCTAGCTTTATACTCGTTATTAACTGCTATCGCTTTGAGTAAATTTATTTCGTCGTTGAACTTTTCTTTCGAAAGTGGAATGGAAGTAGCTCGGTGAGTAGCATAATGAAAGAAGGCGTTTTTATGAGACTGTGGATGAATGGAGGACGCAGGTACGATCTGATCAGTATATGTTTCTTTACGAAAAATATTGAATGAGATTTTATTATCTTATATTGTAAGCGTCAAGTCAAGAAAGTTTAATTGGCGGTCCTCTTTCTCAAGTTCGATGGTGAAAGATATTTTCTCATGAAGATCACTGGAAGATGATTAAAATATCATCAACGTATCTGAAATAGGAGAGAATGCCTAGTGATGTAGCTGAAAAACAGTTAAAAACCTTTTATTCTAGAGAGTTGATGAAAATATCAGCAAGGATACCAGCTAAGGGATTTCCTATAGCGAGACCGTCAGATTACTGGTACAGATGTTCATTAAATTCAAAATAGTTGTACTTGACTACGACCGTGATGAGATTCATGAAGTCAGTGATTTGTTCGTCTAAAAGTTCTTTTTTGAAATGACGTAAATTTTTTTCTACGGTTGTGTTTCCTGAATAGGGACAATAGTATAAAGATTTTTGATGTCTAATGAAAACAGCATGGTGTCTGAACTGCATTCCAAATCTTTTATTTTTTGGACTAAGGCGTGGCGATTGGAGACGGAATAATTGTTCTCGAAAACGAATGATTTTTTTTTCGGAATTTCATGTAGAAATTTGGCCAAATCATGGTATGTTACACGTTATTCATACTATTAGATATTGGGCGGATCGGATAGTTAGGTTTGTGGATTTTAATATGAGACCAAAGTTTTGGGGGCGGAGGGTTCAAGTTAATGAGCATTTTCTTCTGAAAATGTTTGATTAGAAATTTTGCGTTAATGATGGTTGACATGACTTCTTTTTGTAATGCTGGAGTCGGATCCTCACGCAGTTCCGAAATATTATTTTCGCTAAGAAAATCTAAGGTTTTGGAAATATATTCAGAATTGTAGGCGATAATTAAAGAGCAACCTTTGACTTTGCCTATAAATCTGTAGTTACGTTGTAGGCCATTTTAATTGTTTTTATTCTGATGAAGGCACTCTTACAAGTGTTGAAACCTGGCCAATAAGACTAAAAATAATAGTGAACTAGGGCTCATTTGTTTCAATTTTAATTTAGAAACGGTCACTGAACCAAGCAGCCATGTCTAAAACTTTTCGACCCTGCAGTAGTATTGAGCTATGCCTCCTCTAGAGTCATCCATAACTGCGGACGCGTTGCCGATGCAGGATTGTGTCTACCATCTGACCTCTCAACTAGGTCCTATAAACGTTCGACGGGATTTCTGACAAGCAATCTGGTTGGCCAGATCATTCGCCCGACAATGATCGGTTCAGTTGGTCCAGAGGACCCAGTCTGTTCCATGTAAAAACAGCCCACAGAATTATACAGCCAACGCCAACTTGCACAGAGCGTTGTTGACAACTTGGGTGCATGGATTCGTGGACTGCGCTTCATCTTCGAGCACTACCATTTGCTCTTACCAACTGAAATCTGGACTCACCCGACCAGGCCACGGTTTTCCATTCGTCTATGGTCCAAACGATATGGTCTCGAGCTCAGGAGAGATGCTGCAAGTGATGTGGTGCTGATATCAAAGTCACTAGCGCCTGCTGCCATAGCGTCTGCTGCCATAGACAATTAACATTAAATTTCGCCGCACTCACCTAACGGATACGTTGGCCGTACGTCCCACATCGATTTCTGCGGTTATTTCACGCAGCGTTGCTTGCTGACAACTCCATGCAAATGACACTGCCCTCGGTCGTTAAATAATGGCCGCCTTGGCAGTCGGTTACTGAGTTGCCCGTGGTGAGAAGTTGTTGTTGTTGTTGTGGTCTTCAGTCCTGAGACTGGTTTGATGCAGCTCTCCATGCTACTCTATCCTGTGCAAGCTTCTTCATCTCCCAGTACCTACTGCAACCTACATCCTTCTGAATCTGATTAGTGTATTCATCTCTTGGTCTCCCCCTACGATTTTTACCCTCCACGCTGCCCTCCAATACTAAATTGGTGACCCCTTGATGCCTCAGAACATGTCCTACCAACCGATCCCTTCTTCTGGTCAAGTTTTGCCACAAACTTCTCTTCTCCCCAATCCTATTCAATACTTCCTCATTAGTTATGTGATCTACCCATCTAATTTTCAGCATTCTTCTGTAGCACCACATTTCGAAAGCTTCTATTCTTTTCTTGTCCAAGCTATTTACCGTCCATGTTTCACTTCCATACATGGCTACACTCCATACAAATACTTTCAGAAATGACTTCCTGACACTTAAATCTATACTCGATGTTAACAAATTTCTCTTCTTCAGAAACGCTTTCCTTGCCATTGCCAGTCTACATTTTATATCCTCTCTACTTCGAACATCATCAGTTATTTTGCTCCCCGAATAGCAAAACTCCTTTACTACTTTAAGTGTCTCATTTCCTAATCTAATACCCTGAACACCACCTGACTTAATTGGACTACATTCCATTATTCTCGTTTTGTTTTTATTGATGTTCATCTTATATCCTCCCTTCAAGACACCATCCATTCCGTTCAACTGCTCTTCCAAGTCCTTTGTTGTCTCTGACAGAATTACAATGTCATCGGCGAACCTCAAAGCTTTTATTTCTTCTCCATGGATTTTAATACCTACCCCGAATTTTTCTTTTGTTTCCTTTACTGCTTGCTCAATATACAGATTGAATAACATCGGGGAGAGGCTACAACCCTGTCTTACTCCCTTCCCAACCACTGCTTCCCTTTCATGTCCCTCGACTCTTATAACTGCCATCTGGTTTCTGTACAAACTGTAAATAGCGTTTCGCTCCCTGTATTTTACCCCTGCCACCTTCAGAATTTGAAAGAGAGTATTCCAGTCAACATTGTCAAAAGCTTTCTCTAAGTCTACAAATGCTAGAAACGTAGGTTCGCCTTTCCTTAATCTTTCTTCTAAGATAAGTCGTAAGGTCAGTATTGCCTCACGTGTTCCAACATTTCTGATCTTCCCCGAGGTCGGCTTCTACTAGTTTTTCCATTCGTCTGTAAAGAATTCGTGTTAGTATTTTGCAGCTGTGGCTTATTAAACTGATTGTTCGGTAATTTTCACATCTGTCAACACCTGTTTTCTTTGGGATTGGAATTATTATATTCTTCTTGAAGTCTGAGGGTATTTCGCCTGATTCATACATCTTGCTCACCTTGGCAGTCGGTTACTGCGTTGTCCGTGGTGAGAGGTAATGCCTAAAATTTGGTATTCTCAGCTCACGGTTGACAATGTGGATCTCGGAACGTTGAATTTCCTAACAATTTCCGAAACAGAATGACCCTTGCACTTAGCTCCAACTATTATTTCACGTTCAAAGTCTCAGGTGCTCCAATGCACCGCACTTTTATACGTCGTGTACGTGATACTAACACCATCAGTGTATGTGGATATCGATGTCCCATGACTTACGGCACGTCAGTGTACATAGACCAGTGAACAAAGTCAGTTTGAATGTATCGAACACCGCTGTCGACGTGATAGCGGTACAGGCACAGGACCAGTTTTCATTTGTTGCGCTGACAAGTTGTCTCTGCTAACGTAAAGCATTAGCTATTTCATGGTTAGGATATCGAAAGGTATTTTGAAAATCTACACAGTTCGAATGCAGTATCCTGAATGTTGCGTAGTAATGCTGCCGTCAGCATGCTCGAATTTTAGGATTTAGACATTTTCTAGCAGTATCCGTAAGCAGATATGGTGGTTTGCTAGCTCGAGAAAACACGAATGCGGGTAGACGTCTAACTAGATGCCTACAGATTCGTCTCATGGCAGATACAAAAGGCCGGCCAGTGTGGCCGAGCGGTTCTAGGCGCTATAGTTTGGAGCCGTGAGATCCCTACGGTCGAAGGTTCGAATCCTGCCTCGGGCATTGATTTGTGTGATGTCCTTAGGTTAGTTAGGTTTAAGTAGCTCTAAGTTATAGGGGGCTGATGACGTCAGACGTTTAGTCCCATAGTGCTCAGAGCCATTTGAACCAGAACCAGATACAAAACAAACAATTTTCTGGGGATGGCAACCACAGCCTAGAAACACTCTCAGTAGCGATAACAACACTCAACATTCAATACCATTTCAATTCTCAAAAAAATTGTGACAATTAACAAGGAAAATATCCGTCCAGCATTCTTTATTCCAAGGAACGTTGGTAGTTGATAAAGGCATAGTGAAAAAGCGGAATACAGTAAATATAAGGGCTCTGAGGTTTATGAAATTGCCTGAAATGAGTGTCCTCAGAAATATATATGTCAGATTGGGCGCAATTTTAATATACGATTTGAAGAACAACTAAACCTCGACGGTCCCAGATTAGCTATCTCAGTTTGCCTAAAAGAAGCGGGTCACTCTATTTCCCGTATTGAAAAGAATTTGCATGTTATATTTATGGAAACCAAAGGAAACTTTTTAAATGCTTTGGAAGAAATACATATCATGAAGGCAGTAAACGGGCCCCTAGTTTCAGTCTTGAATAATCACGCAGAATCAAGACACTACAATACCCTATAGAATTTTTATTTCCTGAATTGCCGCCGTTACCTACAAGGATGCTTATCAAAAAAATTGTTCAAATGGCTCTGAGGCCTATGGGACTCAACTGCTGAGGTCATAAGTCCCCTAGAACGTAGAACTACTTAAACCTAACTAACCTAAGGACATCACACACATCCATGCCCGAGGCAGGATTCGACCCTGCGACCGTAGTAGTCGCGCGGTTCCGGACTGAGCGCCTGAACCGCTAGACCACCGCGGCCGGCGATGCTTTTCACGTTAATTTAGCAACTGTATAATACTTAAATACCACTCCTTTGATAATTTATACTATTGAGGTACTGATGTAAAGTAGATTATATTTAGTTTTCCAATTTAAGCCTATAATAAACGATGTACTTTTTTAAAGTTATGTCAAGTGGTTCCCAGTCTTTGGTTGTTTTCTAGTTGTGATTTCCTCCTTGCAGCTCGTCGCGTCTTTAATTTGTTGTTCTCTTAGCTACCGTGGACTTCGTCTGCGCCGGCCGCTGTGGACGAGCGGTTCTAAGAGCTTCAGTCCGGAACCGCGCTGCTGCTACGGTCGCAGGTTCTAATCCTGCTTCGGGCATGGATGTGTGTGATGTCGTTAGGTTAGTTAGGTTTAAGTAGTTCTAAGTCTAGGGGACTGATGACCTCAGATGTTAAGTCCCATAGTGCTCAGAGCCATTTGAACCATTTTAAATTTCACTATGGGCACTATGGGACTTAATTTCTAAGGTCATCAGTCCCAGAACGTAGAACTACTTAAGCCTAACTAACCTGAGGAAATCACACACATCCGTGCCAGAGGCAGAATTCGAACTTGCGACCGTAGCGGTCGGGCGGTTCCAGACTGTAGCGCCTAGAACCGCCTGGCCACACCGGCTAAATTTCCGTCTGCCGGTGTAGTGCCACCCTCTAAGGGCCGATTACACCACATTGGACTGTTAAGCAACAGGAGACAATTACGCACATTCCACGGGATTTTTAAGTTTTACTTCACTTGCTTTGTGCAGCTGGTGTATACCGGACCTTACAGTATATCCTACAGGATGTTATCCAGGGAGCTATTTTTGAGATCTCTTCCATACTCAACGTTATGGTTCCATATTGGTGTAT
The DNA here is from genome assembly GCF_023864275.1 of Schistocerca cancellata. Taxonomy (NCBI): domain Eukaryota; kingdom Metazoa; phylum Arthropoda; class Insecta; order Orthoptera; family Acrididae; genus Schistocerca; species Schistocerca cancellata. Next base: position 54,299,145 of record NC_064631.1, read on the forward strand.
TATTTTTTGGATGATATTTGACTTGTACGAACAGTACTTTCCCTAGACATTAGTTAACTTTTAGCCATGTTATCTCCGTTCACAGTAGCTTACCATTCATTATTAGTTGATCTCCCACTGTTTTCTAGGCCTAACTCATTAAGCAGTCATGCTTTGTACATTCTGACAAGCATTTCTCGGTGTACTGAATTCAGTTATCACAGTCCACCGTTGTGATTCGACTCTTAACGACGATAATTTCAGAAATACTGGGGCTCCGTAACAATCCATTTACATTATGGAAATTTAAACATTGTGACCAATTGTCATTGTTTTTTGTTGAATGCCAACACTGTAATTGTGAATTTGTACCACTTCAAAAATTTTACACAGTGATTGGTATTCTTGAAAGATGACAGAGCACTGAAAGACCTGAGTCGAAACAGGGCACCGGGAGTAGACAACATTCCATTAGAACACTGACAGCCTTGGGAGAGCCATTCCTGTCAAAACTCTACCATCTGGTGAGCAAGATGTATGAGACAGGTGAAATACCCTTAGACTTCAAGAAGAATATAATAATTCCAATCCCAAAGAAAGCAGTTGTTGACAGATGTGAAAATTACCGGACTATCAGCTGCAAAATACTAACGCGAATTCTTTACATACGAATGGAAAAACTGGTAGAAGCCAACCTCGGGGAAGATCAGTTTGGATTCCGTAGAAATGTTGGAACACGTGAGGCAATACTGACCCTACGACTTATCTTAGAAGAAAGATTAAGGAAAGGCAAACCTACGTTTCTAGCATTTGTGGACTTAGAGAAAGCTTTTGACAATGTTGACTGGAATATTCTCTTTCAAATTCTAAAAGTAGCAGGGGTAAAATACAGGGAGCGAAAGGCTATTTACAATTTGTACAGAAACCAGATGGCAGTTATAAGAGTCGAGGGGCATGAAAGGGAAGCAGCGGTTGGGAAGGGAGTGAGACAGGGTTGTAGCCTCTCCCCGATGTTATTCACTCTGTATATTGAGCAAGCAGTAAAGGAAACAAAACAAAAATTTGGAGTAGGTATTAAAATCCATGGAGAAGAAATAAAAACTTAGTAATTCTGTCAGAGACAGCAAAGGACTTGGAAGAGCAGTTGAACGGAATGGATAGTGTCTTGAAAGGAAGATATAAGATGACCATCAACAAAAGCAAAACGAGGATAATGGAATGTAGTCTAATTAAGTCTGGTGATGATGAAGGAATTAGATTAGGAAACGAGACACTTAAAGTAGTAAAGGAGTTTTGCTATTTGGGGAGGAAAATAACTGATGATGGTCGAAGTAGAAAGGATATAAAATGTAGACTGGCAATGGCAAGGAAAGCGTTTCTGAAGAAGAGAAATTTGTTAACATCGAGTATTGATTTAAGTGTCAGGAAGTCGTTTCTGAAAGTATTTGTATGGAGTGTAGCCATGTATGGAAGTGAAACATGGACGATAAATAGTTTGGACAAGAACAGAAAAGAATCTTTCGAAATGTGATGCTACAGAAGAATGCTTAAGATTAGATGGGTAGATTATATAACTAATGAGGAGGTATTGAATAGAATTGGGGAGAAGAGGAGTTTGTGGCACAACATGACAAGAAGAAGGGACCGGTTGGTAGGGCATATTCTGAGGCATCAGGGGATCGCTAATTTAGTATTGGAGGACAGCTTGGAGGATAAAAATCGTAGGGGGAGACCAAGAGATGAATACACTAAGCAGATTCAGAAGGATGTAGGTTGCAGTAAGTACTGGGAGATGAAGCAGCTTGCACAGGATAGAGTCGCGTGGAGAGCTGCATCTAACCAGTCTCAGGACTGAAGACCACAACAACAACAACAACAAACTTGGAAATGTGACTATACTGACCTGAAAACGATAGTTGTGAACAAAGCACCTTCATGAACCTTATCATTCTTCTTTTTAATTGCTATAATTTTTATAATAATGTCGATGCTTATTGAGTGTTGACTCTTGTTACTGTTAGCTACAAAACATCTCGTATCCGTGAGCGGTTTTCGGATCCTGTCGACGTCTGCGCACCCTAGTCGAAAGTTCATTGCACCGTAAAATTGCTACAAGTGTTTGCAGCTGTTTCACTCACCGATTTCCGAAAAATACACGAAAAACTCACGAATGCAGCTGAGGGCAGCGAAGTCGCCTTAAGGAAGCCGCACAGTCGCGTGGTCCGGGCTCGCAGCACGCGAATGCTGACAGGCGGGCAGCTAGACACCTACTGGCGTGGCCTCCAGGGAACCGGTGTGACGACCTCGGCAAACACGCCTAGAGCCTTAGGCTACTCTTTATCTCATTACTGAAAAAAATCTAGCATTGAGACACGTTCATTTCAACTTTCATAATGCTGGCCAACATTAAAACCAGTAAGCTGGAAAGTAATGCAATACAACCATTAACGTGAGAGAAGTTTTGTAATGAAACAATTTTTTGAAACTTCCTGGCAGATTAAAACTGTGTGCCCGACCGAGACTCGAACTCGGGACCTTTGCCTTTCGCGGGCAAGTGCTCTACCAACTGAGCTACCGAATTACGACTCACGACCGGTACTCACAACTTTACTTCTGCCAGTACCTCGTCTCCTACCTTCCAAACTTTACAGAAGCTCTCCTGCGAACCTTGCAGAACTAGCACTCCTGACAGAAAGGATATTGCGGAGACATGGCTTAGCCACAGCCTGGGGGATGTTTCCAGGATGAGATTTTTTATCAGCGCACACTCCGCTGCAGAGTGAAAATCTCATTCTGGAAACATCCCCCAGGCTGTGGCTAAGCCATGTCTCCGCAATATCCTTTCTTTCAGGAGTGCTAGTTCTGCAAGGTTCGCAGGAGAGCTTCTGTAAAGTTTGGAAGGTAGGAGACGAGGTACTGGCAGAAGTACAGTTGTGAGTACCGGTCGTGAGTCGTGCTTCGGTAGCTCAGTTGGTGCCGGCACGGTAACTCAGCGTGTTCGGTCAGTGGGTTAGTTGCCCTCTGTAATAAAACAACTGAGATAATGGATCAACTACGAACTGAAACGGGTGTCTTGCGACGTCCGCACCGAGCAGATACAACGAACGAATACGAACAAAATGAGACTTAAAAAAAAAGTTGGTAGAGCACTTGCCCGCGAAAGGCAAAGGTCCCGAGTTCGAGTCTCATCGGGCACACAGTTTTAATCTGCCAGGAAGTTTCATATCAGCGCACACTCCGCTGCAGAGTGAAAATCTCATTCTGGAAACAATTTTTTGTGCACGGCAGAAAGTCAGTAAGCTATTTTCAGTGATTATTCACTCTCTTTCCACTTCGAGGAATATTAATTTGACATATTCTGTCCCTTACTTTTTCGATATTCAGCGTGATTTTATCTATCGTTCTTACTTTTCTACATATTTGATTTTTAACTTCCACTTTCAGCCTAACACAGAAATCATCTTATCTTTTGGGTATCAAAGTAAGCTACATAAAAATACCAAGTGGATAACAAATAGGCATTTGAAACACAATAAATATTCTATACTTTCTGTTCAGATTAGTTACTGGGACACGACACGGTTTCAATTTTAGCAAATCATTTATACACCGAGGTGACAATATTGACTATGGCAACAGACTACAGACGCGAGTACCTTTGGTAACAGCACTGCATCGTCTGCAGCGCCTCTACTATGTACTGACTTGGCAGAAAATCCTAAGAAAGTTTGGTCTTATGTCAAAGCGGTAGGTGGATCAAAACAAAATGTCCAGACACTCTGTGACCAAAATGGTACTGAAACAGAGGATGACAGACTAAAGGCCGAAATACTAAATGTCTTTTTCCAAACTGTTTCACAGAGGAAGACTGCACTGTAGTTCCTTCTCTAGATTGTCGCACAGATGACAAAATGGTAGATATTGAAATAGATGACAGAGGGATAGAGAAACAATTAAAATCGCTCAAAAGAGGAAAGGCCGCTGGACCCGATGGGAGACCAGTTCGATTTTACACAGAGTACGCGAAGGAACTTGGCCCCCTTCTTGCAGCGGTGTACCGTAGGTCTCTAAAAGAGCGCAGCGTTCCAAAGGATTGGAAAAGGTCGCGCGTCATCCCCGTTTTCAAGAGGGGAAGTCGAACAGATGTGCAGAACTATAGACCTATATATCTAACGTCGATCAGTTGTAGAATTTTGGAACACGTATTATGTTCGAGTATAATGACTTTTATGGAGACTAGAAACTGTAGGAATCAGCATGGGTTTCAAAAAGACGATCGTGTGAAACCCAGCTCACGCTATTCGTCCACGAGACTCAGAGGGCCATAGACACGGGTTCCCAGGTAGATGCCGTGTTTCTTGACTTCCGCAAGGCGTTCGATACAGTTCCCCACAGTCATTTAATGAACGGCCGGCCGGTGTGGCCGTGCGGTTCTAGGCACTTCAGTCTGGCACCGCGTGACCGCTACGGTCGCGGGTTCGAATCCTGCCTCGGGCATGGATGTGTGTGATGTCGTTAGGTTAGTTAGGTTTAAGTAGTTCTACGTTCTAGGGGACTGATGGCCTCAGATGTTAAGTCCCATAGTGCTCAGAGCCATTTGAATCATTTAATGAACAAAGTAAGAGCATACGGAATATCAGACCAATTGTGTGATTGGATTGAAGAGTTCCTTGATAGCAGAACGCAGCATATCATTCTCAATGGAGAGAAGTGATTTCAAGTGTGCCGCAGGGGAGTGTCGTAGGACCGTTGCTATTCACAATATACATAAATGACCTTGTGGATGACATCGGAAGTTCAGTGAGGCTTTTTATGGATGATGCTGTGGTACATCGAGAGGTTGTAACAATGGAGAATTGTACTGAGATGCAGGAGGATCTGGGGCAAATTGACGCATGGTGCAGGGAGTGGCAATTGAATCTCAATGTAGACAAGTGTAATGTGCTGCGAATACACAGAAAGAAAGATCCATTTAGCTACAATATAGCAGGTCAGCAACTGGAAGCAGTTAATTCCATAAATTATCTGGGAGTACGCATTGGGAGTGACTTAAAACGGAATGATCATATAAAGTTGATCGTCGGTAAAGCAGATGCCACACTGAGATTCATTGGAAGAATCCTAAGGAAATGCAATCTGAAAACAAAGGAAGTAGGTTACAACACGCTTGTTCACCCACTGCTTGAATACTGCTCAGCAGTGTGGGATCCGTACCAAAGTAGAGAAGATCCAACGGAGAGCAGCGCGGTTCGTTACAGGATCATTTAGTAATTGCGAAAGCGTTACGGAGATGATAGATAAACTCCAGTGGAGGACTCTGCAGGAGAGACGCTCAGTAGTTCGGTACGGGCTTTTGTTGAAATTTCGGGAACATTCCTTCACTGAGGAGTCAAGCAGTATATTGCTCCCTCCTACTTATATCTCGCGAAGAGACCATGAGGATAAAATTAGAGAGATTAGAGCCCACACAGAGGCATACCGACAATCCTTCTTTCCACGAAGAATACGAGACTGGAACAGAAGGGAGAACCGATAGTGGTACTCAAGGCACCCTCCGCCACTCACCGTCTGGTGGCTTGCGGAATATGGATGTAGATGTAGATGTGGATGTCCTGAGCTCGTGGCCATGTCGGCTGGACTATAGACGACTGAAAAACCGTGGCCTGGTTTCATTTGGTAAGATCTTATGGTAGGTTTGGAGTGTGGCGCAGACCCCAAAAAGCGATGTACGCAAGTTGTCAACGAAGCACTGAGCAGGCTAGTGGTGGCTCCATAACGGTGTCGGCTGTGATAAGGCTCTGATAACGTGTAATGGACCGGGTCCTCTGGTCAAACTGAAACGATCATTGACCATATGTAGCCCTTTGTGGACTTCATATTCCCAAACAACGATGGAATTTTTTAGTGGGTGACAGTACGCCATTTCACAGTTGTTCGTGATTGGTTTGAACATTCTGGACTTTTCGGGCGAATGAATCACGTCGACCATTTATGAAACCTAATAGAGAGGACAGTTTGTGCAGAAAATCCTGCACCAGCAAAACTTGTTCCAATTCGGTTTTACAGAGAGTACTCTACTGCATTGGCTCCTTACTTAGGTTGCATTAATCGCGAATCTCTTGCCCAGCGTAAAGTCCCGAGCGACTGGAAAAAAGGGTAGGTGACGGCTGTATATAAGAGGGGTAGAAGGACGGATCCTCAAAATTACAGACCAATATCCTTACCATCGGTTTGTTGCAGGATTCTCGAACATATTCTGAGTTCGAATATAATGAATTTCCTTGAGACAGTGAAGTTGCTGTCCATGCATCAGCACGGCTTTAGAGAGCATCGCTCCTGCGAAACGCAACTCGCCCTTTTTTTCACATGATATCTTGGGAACCATGGATGATGGGTATCAAAAGCGTTTGACTCGGTGCCCCACTGCAGACTCCTAACTAAGGTACGAGCATATGGGATTGGTTCCCAAATATGTGAGTGGCTCGAAGACTTCTTAAGTAATAGAACCCAGGACGTTGTCCTCGACGGTGAGTGTTCATCGGAGGTGAGGGTATCATCTGGAGTACCCCAGGGAAGTGTGGTAGGTCCACTGTTGTTTTCCATCTAAATAAATGATCTTTTACATAGGGTGGATAGGAATGTGCGGTTGTTTGCTGATGATGCTGTGGTGTACGGGAAGGTGTCGTCATTGAATGACTGTAGGAGGATACAAGATGACTTGGACAGGATTTGTGATTGGTGTAAAGAATGGCAGGTAACTCTAAATATAGATAAATGTAAATTAATGCAGATAAATAGGAAAAAGAATCCCGTAATATTTGAATACTCCATTAGTAGTGTAGCACTTGACACAGTCACGTCGATTAAATATTTGAGCGTAACATTGCAGAGCGATATGAAGTGGGACAAGCATGTAATGGCAGTTGTGGGGAAGGCGGGTAGTCGTCTTCGGTTCACTGGTAGAATTTTGGTAAGATGTGGTTCATCTGCAAAGGAGACTGCTTATAAAACACTAATACGACATATTCTTGAGTACTGTTCGAGCGTTTGGGATCCCTATCAGGTCTGATTGAGGGAGGACATAGAAGCAATTCAGAGGCGGGCTGCTATATTTGTTACTGGTAGGTTTGATCATCACGCGAATGTTACGGAAATGCTTCAGGAACTCGGGTGGAAGTCTCTAGAGGAAAGGAGGCGTAGCCTTTCGTGAATCGCTACTGAGGAAATTTAGAGAACCAGCATTTGAGGCTGACTGCAGTACAATTTTACTGCCGCCAAGTTATATTTCGTGGAAAGACCACGAAGATAAGATAAGAGAGATTAGGGCTCGTACAGAGGCATATAGGCAGTCATTTTTCCCTCGCTCTGTTTGGGAGTGGAAGAGGGAGAGAAAATGCTAGTTGTGGTACGCACACTATGGTGGATTGCGGAGTATGTACACTCCTGGAAATTGAAATAAGAACACCGTGAATTCATTGTCCCAGGAAGGGGAAACTTTATTGACACATTCCTGGGGTCAGATACATCACATGATCACACTGACAGAACCACAGGCACATAGACACAGGCAACAGAGCATGTACAATGTCGGCACTAGTACAGTGTATATCCACCTTTCGCAGCAATGCAGGCTGCTATTCTCCCATGGAGACGATCGTAGAGATGCTGGATGTAGCCCTGTGGAACGGCTTGCCATGCCATTTCCACCTGGCGCCTCAGTTGGACCAGCGTTCGTGCTGGACGTGCAGACCGCGTGAGACGACGCTTCATCCAGTCCCAAACATGCTCAATGGGGGACAGATCCGGAGATCTTGCTGGCCAGGGTAGTTGACTTACACCTTCTAGAGCACGTTGGGTGGCACGGGATACATGCGTACATGCATTGTCCTGTTGGAACAGCAAGTTCCCTTGCCGGTCTAGGAATGGTAGAACGATGGGTTCGATGACGGTTTGGATGTACCGTGCACTATTTAGTGTCCACTCGACGATCACCAGTGGTGTACGGCCAGTGTAGGAAATCACTCCCCACACTATGATGCCGGGTGTTGGCCCTGTGTGCCTCGGTCGTATGCAGTCCTGATTGTGGCGCTCACCTGCACGGCGCCAAACACGCATACGACCATCATTGGCACCAAGGCAGAAGCGACTCTCATCGCTGAAGACGACACGTCTCCATTCGTCCCTCCATTCACGCCTGTCGCGACACCACTGGAGGCGGGCTGCACGATGTTGGGGCGTGAGCGGAAGACGGCCTAACGGTGTGCGGGACCGTAGCCCAGCTTCATGGAGACGGTTGCGAATGGTCCTCGCCGATACCCCAGGAGCAACAGTGTCCCTAATTTGCTGGGAAGTGGCGGTGCGGTCCCCTACGGCACTGCGTAGGATCCTACGGTCTTGGCGTGCATCCGTGCGTCGCTGCGGTCCGGTCCCAGGTCGACGGGCACGTGCACCTTCCGCCGACCACTGGCGACAACATCGATGTACTGTGGAGACCTCACGCCCCACGTGTTGAGCAATTCGGCGGTACGTCCACCCGGCCTCCCGCATGCCCACTATACGCGCTCGCTCAAAGTCCGTCAACTGCACATACGGTTCACGTCCACGCTGTCGCAGCATGCTACCAGTGTTAAAGACTGCGATGGAGCTCCGTATGCCACGGCAGACTGGCTGACACTGACGGCGGCGGTGCACAAATGCTGCGCAGCTAGCGCCATTCGACGGCCAACACCGCGGTTCCTGGTGTGTCCGCTGTGCCGTGCGTGTGATCATTGCTTGTACAGCCCTCTCGCAGTGTCCGGAGCAAGTATGGTGGGTCTGACACACCGGTGTCAATGTGTTCTTTTTACCATTTCCAGGAGTGTATCACGAGTCACACTCATGAGTGCGAAAGTCTGGCCAAAGTTTCTTTTTCTGTGTTGGATGTGGCCCTGTTCAGTACGTAAACTATTCAAAATCGATACACGGTCAGACAAAGGAAACATACGCTGATTACCGATAAATATAACAGAAGTAACGCTGGAAAAATGTCCAAGTGCCAGACTACAAAAAGAGTGGAAAACCATCACCAGGTGACACACTTCTTCGACTACAACGACTCCAAACGCAATATTGGGCCAATTTCTCGAAAGATATCGATTCGACGCCAAGAAAGAAAGTGCAAAGATTGCTTGAAACAGAAAGTACGGAACGAAGCGACTTGCGAATATACGGAGAGGAAAGCTGCTTTACATCTACTACAGAGCTTTTGGAACTACCATGCCTTGTAGGATTACAAATTTTTAGAGTTGTAGATATTTTCCTTTTCAAAATCCGTTCAAGGGGATCATTTCTTTTGGTAATTTCATTTTATGATGACAATAACTACGTTCAGCGTCATGATGTTGCATTGTATCTGAAGAAGTCAGACTCGAAGACGCCCATTGAGACTATAATTTCTATTAAAGAATTGTTTGTGAGTAAAAATGTAGATTTTGAAGTATTTCTTAGACAGATGAACAAGAATTAAAATAGTACTGATGTCTGCAATAGCAGTATCTCGTGAAATAAATAAATGTGTAGTTAGATATCGGCTCATATTGCCATTGTACCACACATCACACTGGACCGTTATGCACGCATCATCTCCAATACTTGGACACTGGTTTCGTCGACCAAGCACTACGGCAAGGAGTTAAAACAAATTAGTTTCGAATCTCGTCTCGTCTTGGATAAATTTCTGCGGGCGTCCATGCTGCATGGATAGGTCGTAAATGGGCCGGTCCCTTGGGATGCATGCAGCTGGCCGCGAGAAATATCTCTGGTTCGAATCCCGTTGGGTTGAAAGTTTTAACTTCACGGATGATTTATCCAGTAAGTAAATTTGCCCGAAAATACATAATTCACAGTAAAACGAATTAGTTTCGGAAGCTGCTTGCGCGACAACGCTTCACCGGTCTACTGAAGCTGTATGTTTCCTTGCGCAGCAAGGTCCATAATAATGTCATATCATACAAGGCGTTTCAAAAGTACTTTTATAAATTTTGGGGACCGAAAAACATTAAAAAATATCCATTAAACATAGGCTCTAAACCGCATACCTTAAGAGCATTTTTACCAGATCTTTTTTCTTGTTTTGGTGTAAGAAACCACTCCGCAAAATTTGTGAAAGTATTCTTGCAACAAAATGCATCTATGTTCAGTCTGAGATGTATGGGGGCGTCCAATAAGTAATGCAACAAATTTATTCTCTGGAAGCATGTTGGATTTATTCAGTCTTCAATACACTCACGCTTTTGGCTAAAACCCATAATCTCCCTTCAGTGCAACTGCCTTCCTCCACCTTTCTGATAGGTCCTTCATACCCGTATGCCACCAATGTACTGTACGATGTCGGAGTCAACGTCTTGCTACATCTGTAACCTCCCCATCATCCACATACTGCTTCCCGAAGAGTGCATCCTTTATTGGGTCAAACACTGGGCTGTAGGATGTATGAGGAAGGACGACCCAATGCAACATAGATATATTGTGTATTCTGGGATCCTCTCGGGTTCGCAGAGTTGTGTGAGGCCCTGCATTGTCATAGAGAAGGGGAATTTAGTTCTCACTTTTGTTGCGACGAACAATCTGAAGTCATCTTTTTCAATTTCCTGACAATAGCACAATACACCACGAGCCAGGACATCAAACAGAATAACCCCGTTCATAGTCCCAGAAGACCGTCGCCATGACGTTACATACTGAGGGTGCGGCCTTCAACTTTTTCTTCTGAGGAGACATGGTGTGGCGGCAGTCCATGGTCTGTTGTTTTAATTCCGGATCGAAGTGATAAACCCATGTTTCATCGCATGTGACGATGTTCGACAAAAGATTGTCACAATCAGCCTAGTATTGGGCAAGCAAATCCGCGCAGATGGTCCTTCGCCGCTCCTTATAGTCTTCTGTCATGCGAAAAGGAACTCAGCGGGTACATGTCTCCCTTTAAGTATCTCTAGTGTATCAGTACTATCAACAGAGACGTGCAGCGAGGTATTTTATTGTAATCTTTTTTATTTATTTATTTATTTATTTAACCTGGCAAGATTAGGGCCATCAGGCCCTCTCTTACATCTAACCAGGCATTCTACTTATTTTACACTCATATGTTTTAGTAGGCGTGTTTAACTACATCTAGTACAAAAAGTGAAATAAACAATTAGAAAGGTACACCTGGAAAAATACATACATATAGAGTTTATATTCGTAGATCATAAGTACTGTTATAATTAGACATTATTGAAGAGACAGATTTTAGATAGGAGTGCTGGCAGCAGGGAGTATGAGGGAGACTCATGGTGAAGGGAAGAGAAGAATAGAGAGACATGATGAAACATAATTAAGGAAATATAAAGGAAAAGAAGATTGCGTGGCTAATAGAGATAGATGAAGAGGAAGGCATCTCAGGAGCAAGATAGGAGACGCTAGCTTTGCTATTTGACAGATGAGAGGATTGGCCTTGTACATTAATTTTGTGGAGAACTTTATGAGGATGATAGTAGGAAATGCTTCAACTTCTTCTTAAAAGCAGCAGGAGATTGAATTTTGCGCAAGGTAAGGGGCAGTTTGTTCCAGAGGCGAACAGCGGCAACTGAGAAGGAGTTTGCAAAAGTTTTTGTTTTGTGAGTGGGTACAGTTAGGATACCAAATAAGAGTGACCTCGTGTTTCGATTATGATGGCATGACAGGTTTTTAATCTCTGAAGCAAGGTACTGGGGTGCTTGCGAGACGAGGAGTCGGTGAAGTAGTTATAGAGCAATTTGTCCGCCCGCAGCCACCCTAGCTCATATCGGCGAATGTTGCAGGTGTAACGCACACAGGCATTCATGGTTAGCTCTAGCCGTCTTCTGTTTTCACTACTCATGTCTTGTTGAATCACATCACAATAGTGGAGGTTCGGTAGAACGAGTGCTTGCACGAGCTGGCGTTTCAAGTCCTGTGAAAATATGTTCCGAAACTTTTTGAGAGCATAGAGACAAGCAGACGTCTTTCGGCACACTGCGACTGTATTCTCCGCCCAGTTGAGATGCTCATCCAAAGTTACACCCAAGTTCTTCACTGCTTTCTGATATGATATTGGAGTACCGTCGAGCAAAATAGGAGGTAGCCGTTCGCGGAAATCTGAACTTACTAATTTCTGATGGGCTATTAAGATTACTTGCGTCTTTTTTGCATTTAGTTTAAGCCCCAGGTTTTTCGCCCATGTCACTACTGAAGACAGATCATCATTCATCTGAGCGATTGCAGTCTTCAGTACGTCTTCAGGTCTGACGCTTAGGTAGAGCTGGAGGTCGTCGGCATAGAAATGATATTTACAGGAGGACAGAACCGACGAAATATCGTTGACATATAAAGAAAAAAAAGTGGTCCTAAGACTGATCCTTGTGGCACTCCCGAGGAAACATGTTTGCAGGAAGATTTTTCATTTACGCAGACAACACATTGCTGTCTGTCTTTTAAGTAGCTTTCAAACCATCTCATTGCACTATCAGAGAAATTAAGCTGTTGCGTTTTTCTGAGCAATATGTCAAAGTTAGTGTCAAAAGCTTTGCTGAAGTCCAGTAGCGTCAATATTGTTGCCTTTCGATTGTCGATGGCATATTTCAGGTCATCAGTTACTTTAATTAGAGCAGTGTTTGTGCTGTGATGTTTACGGAAACCGGATTGAAATTTGTCATATAGGCTGAATTCATGCAAGTGTTCAGTGATTTGGTCATGAACAATATATTCAAATGCTTTGGAAACAGCAGGCAGTATGCTAATTGGTCGGTAATCACTAGGCAGTTGCGGGTTTTCGATCTTAGGGATGGGTCGAATTATGCTTCTTTTCTTCTGGAACCGACAGGAAGAGGATGCTGTGATATGCATATGATTAGCTTTTCAGAACATTCACACTAGGATGGCGCTGGTGGCCACACCTACAACGTGCTGTCATGAGGAAAGTTTCCAACCGATTTCTCATACACAAACAGCAGTTGACCGGCGTTGTCTGGTGATAAGTGGTTGTGATGGCTCGTGTAAGGAGGAAAAATGCGTACCATCACGTTTACGACTTTGATAAAGGTCGGATTGTAGCCTATCACGATTGCAGTTTATCGTATCGCGACATTGCTGCTCGCGTTGGTCGAGATCAAATGATTGTTAGCAGAATGTGGAATCGGTGGGTTCAGGAGGGTAATACGGAACGCCGTGCTGGATCCCAACGGCCTCGTATCACTAGCAGTCGAGATGACAGGCATCTTATCCGCATGGCTGTAACGGATCGTGCAGCCATGTCTCGATCCCTGAGTCAACAGATGGAGACATTTGCAAGACAACAACTATCTGCACGACCAGTTCGACGACGTTTCAGGCAGCATGGACTATCAGCTCGGAGACCATGACTGCGGTTACCCTTGACGCTGCATCACAGATAGTGTACTCAACGACGAACCTGGGTGCACCAATGGCAAAACGTCCTTTTTTGGATGAATCCAGGCTCTGTTTACAGCATCATGATTTTCGCATCATGATGAACGCACATTAGAAGCGTGTATTCGTCATCGCCATACTGGCGTATCACCCGGCTTGATGGTATGGGGTGCCATTGGTTACAGGTCCCGGTCACCTCTTGTTCGCATTGACGGCACTTTGAACAGTGGGCGTTACATTTCAGATGTGTTACGACCCGTGGCTCTTCCCTTCATTCGATCCCTGCGAATCCCTACATTTCAGCAGGATAATGCACGACCGCATGTTGCAGGTCCTGTACGGGCCTTTCTGAATACAGAAAATGTTCGAGTGCTGCCCTGGCCACCTTGGCCAGCACATTGTCGAGATCTCTCACCAATTGAAAACGTCTGGTCAATGGTGGCCGAGCAACTGGCTCGTCACAATACGCCAGTCACTACTCTTGATGAACTATGGTATCGTGTTGAAGCTGCATGGGCAGCTGTACTTGTACACACCATCCAAGCTGTGTTTGACTCAATGCCCAGGCGTATCAAGGCTGTAATAATAACTATGGCCAGAGGTGATTGTTCTGGGTACTGATTTCTCAGGATCGATGCACCCAACTTGTAATGTAATCACATGTCAGTTCTTGTATAAAATATTTGCTCAATGAATACCCGTTTATCGTCTGCATTTCTTCTTGGTATAGCAATTTTAATGGTCAGTAGTGTATTTAATTAACTTCAGTAGTTAAAACGAAAAGAACTGCATAAAACTCGACTTTTTTAGGAAGTTGTCAAGTCAGAACTGGTAAGGCAGTACCAGCAACTGTGAACGTCGTTCTCCGCGAAGTGAAGCTAGGAACGATGCCCGAGGTGACTCCTCTGGGAGAAAGGAGACGTGGTAGGAAGAGGAAGCTGGGTGAGTACTAGACGGGAAGGCTGCCTCTAACTGAAGTACAGTTAGAGTAGCTTTAAGTGTTTGCGGTAGCCATGTCCTCCAGAAGATGCGGGTTGTGGCCATGTGCAAAGAGGGCACCATACGGCGAGGTCAGCCTCCACTGAGCGCCCCAGCTGAGTTTAAGCTAGCCTCAAGGCAGTACGTGGTCTATTTTCATGCTTCCGCCATACGTCACTCAAATGTCCGCCTCAGTAGCTGCGGGGTTAGTGCGTTAATTACCAACCAAAGGTGCCCGGAATAGATACCTGGTCGCTTCGGAGATTATCTACGCTCAGCGACTGGGTGTTGTATTGTCCTTACACTAGTAGAGTCATTTCTGGCACGAAAGTCGCCTCAAACACCCTGTCGTGTCGTTTTTCCACTACTGGTATGGCTGCATTGCCACGAACCGAAGGCCATTAAACTGAAAATAAAAATACGTAATTCAAATAGTCTTCAAGCAGACATCCGTCCGCAAAACGTGGAAATAAGGGAACATACAGCCCATCTCAGGCACTATGAGCTACACCATCTACGGAACAGCATCAACAGAATCTCATAGTATTAACAGTACTTCAAGACAGCACTGCGCCTGCAGTCGCTGCCAAGAAGAGCAAAACTGGACATTTTGCAAGTGATTGTAGCTATCGTTCGCTGGACTCTGGACAGACCAGAGTTAAAGAAAGATCATTGCAAGTCAACTTTAATCTGATGATACACACAAGCTTCATCTAATGTTACTCTTTTTTGCCCTGTGACAAGGCTGTATTGTTGCTGCGTGTAAGCAAGCCTCCTCAATAACAGCAACTATTTTCTGCAGAGAAGGGTTCGGTTCCTGCCAAATTATTCATCTTTGATGTCAGATTTATTTGTTGAATACAACACAGTTGAAAAGGAAACGAACAAACTATAGTTAGGGGCTTTACACTTAATATGGTAGAAAGAGCAGACAGCTAAGGAGACAAACTAATTGCACATATATGTCTCTGACACTGTTCTTTTTGTGGCTTTGCTAGAAAAATGATTGTGATTAATCAAATTATCATTAATCTAAGCATTGGTCAGATGAGTATAGGGTAATAATAACAGGAGCAGAAAATGGTGTGACGGAAATAGGATTGGTTATGAATAGGAAGGAAGGCACAGAGAGTGTTACTGTGAACAGTATAGTGACAGGGTCTTTCTCATCAGAATCAACAGTAACCATCACCGACAACGAGAGCTGAAGTAGGCATGTCCCGACGTCGCAAGCAGAAGATAAAGATGTAGAAAAAGTATATGAGGGTACAGAACGGGTAATTCAGTACGTAAGGGAACATGAAAATCTGGTAGTTATGGTAGTTATGGGAGGTTTGAACCCGGTTGTAGGTGAAGGAGTAGAACAAATCGTTGCGGGAGAAAGTGCACTAGGAATGAAAGAGGAGAAACACTAACTGAGATCTGAAATAAATTTCAGTCAGTAACAGCGATTACACTGTTAAAGAATCATAAGAGGAGGAGGTGCACCTGGCAAAGGATGAAACGTACGGAGAGATATCAGCTAGATTACATCATGGTCCAAAGAGATCCGAAATTTGGTACTGGATTGTAAGGCGTACCCAGGAGCAGGTATAGACTCACATCACAATTTAATATTGATGAAGAGTAGGCTGAAGTTAAAGAGACTAGCCAGGAAGAATGAAAGCGCAAAGGAGTGGGATACAGAAGTACTAAAGAATGAAGAAAAAATGAAATGAGCGTATTACATCATTGACCTAGAAGCCCAATCAAGGGAAGTTCGGCCGCCAACTGCAAGTCTTATTCAGTCGACGCCACATTGGTCGACTTGCGCGTCGGTGATGAGAATGAAATAATGATGAGGACAACACAACAGCCAGTCCACGAACGGAGAAGATCTCCAACCTAGTTGGGAATCGAAGCCGGGCCCTCTGCACGGGAAGCAAGTACGTTACCACCCAGCTAAGTAGGCGGACAAGGAATGCCGAGATACACTTGAAGTTCTCTGAGGCTACAGATACTGCGATAAGAAGAAGCTCAGCAGGGAGTTTAAATGAAGGGGAACGCACATCTCTAAAAAGGGCAGTCACACATATTGGAGAGAAAACATAGACACAAAGAAGGTAACGGTGAAGGAACCATGGGCAACAGAAGAAATACTTGATGAAACAGGTATACAGAAATTCAAGTCACTTAGGAATGAAATAAACAAGAAGACTAGGGAAACTAAGGCGAATGGCTACATGAAAAATGTAAAGAAATCGAAAATGAAATGATTGTCAGAAGAACTGACTCAGCGTACAGGAGTCAACAGGAAATAGATGGGGGAGACAGTATAAGAGTAATAATTTCAAAGAGCTTTGGAAGGCTTAAGACTGGATAAGGCATGTAATTGAGGGCAATCATGCGCCGCAGATCACTTGCGAAATCGATTCCTCAGCATCGGATAGTATCGTTTTTGTTGATGAGGTAACCTTCACTCCAAAGACTGGTTTGGTGCAGCTGTCCATGCTACTCTATCCTGTGCAAGCCTCTTCATCTCCGAGTAACACCGCAGCGTACATCCTTCTGAATCTGCATACTGTATTCATCTCTTTCGTCTCCCTCTACGATTTGTACCCTCCACGCTTCCTTCCAGTACTAAAATGGTGATCCCTTGAAGCCTCAGAACGTGTCCTACTAACCGATCCCTTCTTCTAGTCAGGTTATACCACAAATTTCTCTTCTCCCCAATTTTATTCAGTACCTCCTCTTAAGTTCCATGATCTTCCCATATAATCGTCAGCATTCTTCTGTAGCATCACATTACTAAAGCTTCTAATCTCTTCTTGTCTTGTTTATCGTCCATGTTTCATACATGGCTACACTCCATACAAATACTTTCAGAAAGGACATCCTGACAGTTAAATCTATAATCGATTTTAACAAATCTCTCCTCTTAAGAAACGCTTTGCTCTCCGTTGCCAGTGTTCATTTCTTATCCTCACTACTTCGGCCATCATCAGTTATGTTGCTTACCAAATGGCAAAACTCATCTATAACATTTAGTGTCACGTTTCCTTATATAATTCCCTAAACATCACCTGATTTCATTAGATTTCATCCCGATATCCTCGTTTTGCTTTTTTGATGTTCATCTTATAATCTCTTTTCAAGAACCGTCCATTCTGTTCAACTGTTCTTGCAAGTCCTTTGCTATGACAGTGAAACATGGACTGTGGGAAAACCGGAAAGGAAGACAATCGAAGCAATTGAGATGTGGTGATACATACTAATGTTGAAATTTAGGTGGACTGATAAGGTAAGGCATGAGGAAGTTCTTCCCAGAATTGGCTGGTAAAGGAGTCTATGGAAAACGCTGACACGAAGAATGAACAGGATGGTAGGACACCTTTTAAGACAACAGGGAATAACTTCCATGGTACTAGATGGAGCTATAGAGGATAAAAACTGTAGAGGAAGACAGAAATTGGAATACACCCAGAACATAATTGAGAATGTAGTTTACAAGTGGTACTCTGAGATGAAGAAGTTGGCACAGGAAAGGAAATCGTGGCGGCCCGCATCAAACATGTCAGAAGACTGATAATTCGTAAATAAAAAGCTTGTTAGCAACATATGATGCGTTCCTCGTAGACTAGCAAACACTCTACTGAGATCCTTCACAAACCGAGTGGCGTAAATGCTACGAAGGCAGCTGTTTCTCGTCTGCCTAACGGCACTTCATTGCAAGTTCGTTCTTTTATAGCCGAGGGTTCGCAGACTACCAGCGGCTGTAAGGAAACGAACCGGACGTAGACATGACACTTCACATGAAGATGACCACTAGGCAGGTCCGACACGCTATGACTCGGCTGATAAATCCAGAAGATTTCATCAATCACTTGTACAATTTTAATTGAGACTGAAGGCAGCCTTTCGGTATGTCTGAGTGGACCAAGTTAGACCTCTGGGACCATCATAGAGCGACTGTTCTGTTTGGATGCAAATCATACTTACAGTGAACCGAGATAACATGATAACAAAAGTTCCAATAATACACAAAAACCAAAATCGCTATAAAAATGTCAAAATAAATATTGAACTCATTGTGGTTGATATGCATGTCAAATGATCGCTATTGATTGGTCGTATACAAATCTGGAAACGTATTTTGTCGAGACATAATATCTTTGAAGTTAGCAACACAGTTTTATCAATGTTTTCATTAAATTATAGTAATTACACATCGTCTTTTGGATGAAATATGTTACCTTTTTCGAGGTACACTGGAGGAAAAAAAACTAGTATACGTGGAAAGACGACGTCGGTTTTGACCCAATGGTGGCGTATGCCCCCTGGGGGATGACTGATAACACAGGCCAATGATGGAAAAACTTTTTGCTGAAAATACCTTATTCTTATGTTTCTACGGTGGGAAATCCAAACAGGATACTTAAAAAACTGGATCACCTACTATTTCTTCACATTTTACAGTTAAATTTATTAAATTAAGCGATTTTTTAAAGAATTTAACAGCTTTTATGTAGCTAAAATAATTTGAAAAGGAGGTGTAATTAATGTAGATGACGTTGGTAACGCTGCTGAAAAGCATTTGCTGGAAAAAAGGTCGATTCTATTGTAGCGTTAACAGACGGCGTTTTGTTTACTGTCAACCTAACCTCACTTTCCCGTTTCCTGTACATGTGCTCAGTACAATGTCTAACCATGGTTGTAAGAAATCTGCTGACAGTTTTTGTTGTATTTGTGGTGAATTTGTGATTATAACACCAAAGAAACATTACAGACTTTGTGAAAATGGTTTATCTGCCATACTTTTGGTTTAAACTTGGTGATCAAGATAAATCTTGGGCGCCACATAAGGTGTGTTATGCGTGTGTTGAAGATCTGAGAAAATGGTCCAAAAAGGAAGAAAAAAAGCATTGAGATTTTCTGTTCCTATGAAAAAATGAAATGAAATGTCGTGTGACGAGGGCCTCCCGTCGGGTAGACCGCTCGCCTGGTGCAAGTCTTTCGATCTGACGCCACTTCGGCGACTTGCGTGTCGATGGGGATGAAATGATGATGATTAGGACAACACAACACCCAGTCCCTGAGCGGAGAAAATCTCCGACCCAGCAGGGAATCGAACCTGGGCCCTTTGGATTGACAGTCTGTCGCGCTGACCACTCAGCTACCGGGGGCATGGAGTGAGCCAACAAATCATTCTAATGATTTGCTACTTTTGCAGTGTTGACATTACTGGTCATAATTCGAAAACCAAGAAGGTAGTAAGCTGCCCTAATCTTCCGTCCGCCATCCGACCAGTAGGGCATGGTGTAGATTTGCCAGTTCCTAAACCACCAGATGATTTAAATTCTATTCCAACAGAAGTATTTTCTGATGTACAGTCTGTTTTAGATGAAACAGATGATGATGAATTCCATTGTAATACAGAAAGTCTAGAGCCCAAATTGTTTATTGAGACCGAGCTTAACGATTTGGTTAGGGATCTGGGCTTAACGAAAGAAAAATCTGAATTGCTTGGCTCTAGATTAAAAGAAAAGAACTTATTGGCAGTTAGAACCAGCATATACATGAATAATAGGAGAGAGCAGCAATTTTCCAAGTTTTTTCAACAAGAAGGTGATTTAGTGTACTGCTCAGATATTCCAGGTCTGATGAATGAATTTGATATTGAATATAAAAAAGGAAGACTAGAGGCCGGTCTGTTGGCAGAGCGGTTCAAGGCGCTTTAGTCTGGAACCACGCGACCGCTACGGTCGCAGGTTCGAATCCTGCCTCGGTCATGGATGTGTGTGATGTCCCTAGGTTAGTTAGGTTTAAGTAGTTCTAAGTTCTAGGGGACTGATGACCTCAGATATAAGTCCCATAGTGCTCAGAGCCATTTGAACCATTTTTTTGAAGACTGGAGGCTGTTTATTGATTCATCCAAAACTAGTTTAAAGACTGTTTTATTACAGAATGGTAACATGTATGCATCTATACCTGTTGGACATTCTGTACATGTGAAAGAAAGCTATGAAAACCTAGAAATAGTGCTAAATAAAATATTCTATTCTCCTCATGGTTGGATGATATGTGGCGATCTAAAAGTAACGTGCATGCTCCTTGGTCAGCAAGGTGGCTTTACCAAATTTCCACCTTTCTTGTGTGAATGGGAAAGTATGCTAAGGATCAACCTTGGTGCAGAAAGAACTGGCCATGTTAGAAGAACATTCTACTCAAAAATCTTGTAGATCCAAAGAACGTACTCCTACCAACTCTACATATAAAGTTAGGCCTAGTGAAACAGTTAGTAAAGGCTTTGCCTAAAGATGAACGACGTTTTAACTATCTCTGTCAAAAGTTTCCACACCTTTTAGAAGCTAAACTAAAAGAAGACGTCTTTGTCGGACATGACATTAGAAAATTGATGGTAGATGTTAACTTTAAATCCACAATGAAGCAAGGGGATCATTCAAGCAAGTCGTTAAAAGTTCTTAGGATATTAAAAAGACCCAGAATATGTTTCTACACTCCTGGAAATTGAAATAAGAACACCGTGAATTCATTGTCCCAGGAAGGGGAAACTTTATTGCACCCCGAAAAATGGCAACAGCGCATGGGAAGCTGAACGGTCACCCATCCAAGTGGCGGTCACGCACGACAGCGCTTAACGGCGGTAATCTCACGGGAACCGGTGTAATCACTGTAGCATGGCCGTTGCCACATCCGGAAGACTCAGTATGGTGCAAACGGGCGAAGCAAGCAGGCATGCCACGCAGACGAACTCGTGCCTTCTACAGCCAACTGAGCCAGTTTGAAGGGGATCAGATTGTGGCCTTCCGGCTGGTGGAAGGGTCTTATAGGAGAATTGCCACACAGGTTGGATGTTGTACGTCAGTTGTGCAACGACGCTGATATTAGTGATCATGTGAACGTTCTCACACCCGTAGATGAGGTTTGGACGTCCACGCAGCGCAGATGCCAGGATCGTCGTACTGTAAAGGGCGGCAGTGACAGATCGAACAGCTACCACAGCACAGATGAGAGGGCTTATGAGCCCAGACGAGTCAGCACGAACTGCTGCGAACCGGCTGTTAGTAGTGGGACTAGGGGCACACAGACATGTGTCCCGTCCTCCACTCACGTCACAGCATCGACGTGCTCGTCTCGACTGGTACCCTCAGAGGATCACTTGGAATGACACCCCGTGGGCTTCGCTGATGAAAGCATGATCAGTCTGCACGCGGGTGATGGTCATTTGCGCGTACGAAATAGCCCCAGTGAGCGTTCTCTCATAGCGTGCACCCATAGAAGACACATTGGTCCCAGGCCTTATGGTTTGGGGTGCGATAAGCTACAACTATCATTCACCATTGGTATTTCTGGAGTCGACGCTAACCAGCGCTCGGTACGTGCAGAATGTTGTTAAACACATTCTTTTGTCGTTCTTGCAGCAGGAAGGTGATTTGTTGCTCCAACAGGATAATACTCGCCCACACACTGCCCGTGAGAGTCAACGTTCTCTGCAAGCCGTGCAGCAACTACTCCGGACATCACGATCTCCGGAATTGTGTCCGGCCTTGCGACTCGTCAGCTTACATCTCTTACAGAATTATGTGAACTAGGCGTGGCATAACGTATCCTAGAACGTATTCGCCATCTTTACTGTCGACTGGACGCCAGAACGAGCGCCTGCATTACGGCCCGCGTGGGCTACACCACGTACTAGTATGGATGTTGTTGCACGGCTCAATACCTGGTACCTCAGAACTTCAATGTGCTAATAATCTGTAAATGCAATGATTGCCTGTACTCCATATGCACAGTTGCAACAATAAATTTTGAATGAATTGGAAGTCTCTTGGAAGTCTCTAAAAGGGCGTAAGAAATTTTTTTCAGCGGTGTATTTTGATATCCTGCTTCGGCCGTAATGTCTCAAATTCTGTAGCATGATTTTTAAAGAAAACGTCAAAAAGTAAGATACGCAATGCTCTAGTACCAAATTTCGTGGTAGCTCGTCACGGAAGCTATCGTCCACGAAACTTGTCATTTCACTAAGAATGGTTCGACCTACAAATAAATTTTAATGGTAATGCTGTGGTTAATTTCTAACGGGAAACCAAATGTAACAACTTGTATCAGACGAAGAAAGCTAACAAAGTTAGTGCTGCCAAATGACTGATATGAAAAGAAACGAAAGATTTCATAAAAATTTATGTTGCAGCCAATACTGTCTGTAACATTACACCAGACTAGTTTTTGTTACGCGAAAATTTAGATGACGATGAAATAATCAATGAGATACCGGTGTAGATTGTGTGCTTGCTCGCAGATTGATAAGAACAGCAGACAGTTCAACAGGACAACATCACAACTACCAGGCATTGCTTTAGACTTACGAACTGGAGGAATTGTTTGAGATGTTCAGTAAGGTACAAGGGTTTCTTTCTTCCTGATGTCATAAATAACCGAGCTGGTAGGTTAGACATCATAGTGAATAAATCTATTCGAGTACATATTTCGTCGAAAATTTCAACTTCTTTAACGGAAGTACAAAAAACGTTAATTTACTCTGCCTACAAGTGGGTTAGAAACGACTGTTAAAGAAGCTAGCTCAAGCGTATCTGGCAACTAGCTGTTATCCATTTCGTTTTTTTTTATTTATTTACACATCAAGTTCCTTAGTATCAAATTGAAGAGCAAATCTCTGAACTCATAGAACGTTTCAGTAAATGAAATTACAACATAAAAGTAATAACAAATAAAAATAAATGTTTATGAAACCGAAAAATGTCACTCCATTAGTTTAAGTAAACGCAATCAATAATACAATAACAATCAGCTTAATTTTTCAAGGAACTCCGCGGCAGAATAGGAGGAGTGACCCATGAGGAAACTCTTCAGTTTCGATTTGAAAGCGCGTGGATTACTGCTAAGATTTTCGATCTCGAGTGATAGCTTATTGAAAATGGATGCAGCAGTATACTGCACACCTTTTAGCACAAGAGTTAAGGAAGTCCGATCCAAATGTAGGTTTGATTTCTGCCGAGTATTACCAGAGTGAAAGCTGCTTATTCTTGGGAGTAAGCTAATATTATTAACAAGAAATGACAGTAAGGAATATATATATATACTGAGAAGCCAATGTCAAAATACCCGGACTCGTGAACAGGGGTCGACAAGAGGTTCGTGAACTTACACCACTTACTGCCCGAACCACCCGTTTCTGAACCAAAAATATCCTTTTAGAATGGGAAGAGATGCCCCAAAACATAATACCATACGACATAAGTGAACGAAAATAAGCAAAGTAGACTAATTTTCGTGTCGAAGTATCACTCATATCACTCACTTCTGATACCGTTCAAATAGTAAAAACGGCAGTATTAAGTTTTTGAACAAGATCCTGAACGTGGGCTTTCCATGACAGCTTACTATCTATCTGAACCCCTAGGAATTTGAACTGTTCAGTTTCACTAATCATATGCCAGTTCTGTGAAATTAAAACATCAGGTTTTGTTGAATTGTGTGTTAGAAACTGCAAAAAATGAGTCTTACTGTGATTTAGCGTTAGTTTATTTTCTACAAGCCATGAACTTAGGTCATGTACTGCAGTATTTGAAACCGAGCCAATGTTGCACACAACATCATTTACTACCAAGAAGTGTCATCACCAAACAGAAATATTTTAGAGTTACCCGTAATACTAGAGGGCATATCATTTGTATGAATAAAGAACAGGAGTGGCCCGAACACTGACCCCAGGTGCAACCCCCACTTGGCCGTACCCTACTCAGATCCCACACACAGCCATTGTGAATAATCACCTTTCTCTGTCTGTTGCTAAAGTAAGTGGTGAAACAATTGTGAGCTACTCCCGATATTCCATAATGGTCCAACTTCTGGAGCAATATTTTGTGATCAAAACAATCAAATACCTTAGTTAAATCAAAAAATAAGCCAAGCGTTCGAAACCTTTTGTTTAACCCATCCAGTACATCACAGAGAAAAGAGAATAGAGCAATTTCAATTCTTAAACGACTTCTAAAGCCTAATTGTACATTTGATAGCAAATCGTGTGATATAAAATAATCAATTATCCTTACATACACAGACTTTTCAATAACTTCTTCAAACACTGATGACTTAGAAATAGGTCTAAAATTACCTGCATTACCCATTTCCCCCTTTTTATAAAGCGGCTTTACTACTGAGTACTTTAATCGCTCAGGAAACTGACCATTCCTAAAGGAGAAATTACAAATACGGCTAATTACTGGGCTAACATGTACAGCACAGTACTTTAATATTCTGCTAGACAGTCCATCATAACCTTGAGAGTCCTTACTCTTCAGGGATTTAATTATTATCTCAATCTCCCTCTTGTGTGCATTGCCAAAAAATGGTTCAAATGGCTCTGTGCACTATGGGACTCAACATCTGGGGTCATCAGTCCCCTAGAACTTAGAACTACTTAAACCTAACTAACCGAAGGACATCACACACATCCATGCCCGAGGCAGGATTCGAACCTGCGAACGTAGCAGTCACGCGGTTCCGGACTGAAGTGCCTAGAACCGCACGGCCACCGCGGCCGGCGTGTATTGACAAGAAAGATATATGATTTCCTGTAGAAACTAATTTTTTATTTAATTCACCACAATTCTCAGAAAATATTAAATACTGTACATATATCTGATCTGTCAGTAACAGAAATATTTGTACTACGAACTGACTTTATATCGTCGGCCTGGTGCTGCTGACCAGACACTTCCCTCACAACTCAACATATGGTTTTAATTTTATGCTGTGAATTAGCCATTCTATTTGCATACCACATGCTGTTTGCGTTCCTAATAACATTTTTAAGCACCTTACAATACTGTTTGTAATGGCCTACTGTTCTACAAGGTACCCTTATCCCACTAGTCAGACACCCGGGCTGCCTATTACTGCTTGTACCCCGTTTAGAACGTACTAATGTAAAGCAACTCCCAACGAGCATGAGAAATGTGTTAAGGAAAGCACTGTATTTATCATCTATGTTAACGGCACTATAAACATCCTGCTGCTCTTGTCCCTTGACAAGGTTTAAAAAACTCTCTATTGATGCCAGATTAACTTTCCTACATAGTTTGTAATTATATACGACATTTGTTTGAATACTAAAGCCTTTTAGCGCTAAAATTTGTGCATCATGGTCTGGAAAGCTATTCACCCTTTCGCTGACAGAATGCCCATCTAGTAATGAAGAATGAATAAAAATATCGTCTATTGTTCCCTTGCACCCTAGTTGGAGAAAACAGTCTGCATCAGATCATATGAGTTTAGAAGATCTACCAACATTCTTTTTCTTGCGCCATCATATACAAAATTAATATTCAAGTCACCACATGTAACTAATTTCTGGTACTTCCTACAAAGTGAATCAAGAATCCTCTCTAGCTTGAGCAGAAATGCTCTGATATCGGAGTTAGGGTACCTATAAACAACAACAATTATAAGTTTGGTTTCAATAAATGCCACGGTCCTTGCACAACATTCAAATATCCTTTCGGTGCAGTGTGGTGATACATCTATGGACTCAAATGGTATTATACGTACATAGCCACTCCCCCACCCCGCAATAAACTCCTTGAGAAACAAGGCTCTGAGCACTATGGGACTCAACTTCTGAGGTCATCAGTCCCCTAGAACTTAGAATTACTTAAACCTAACTAACCTAAGGACATCACACACATCCATTCCCGAGGCAGGATTGGAACCCGCGACCGTAGCGGTCTCGCGGTTCCAGACTGTAGCGCCTAGAACCGCACGGCCACTCCGCCCGGCCCTTGAGAAACAGCCAGCTAATCTGTATCCTGGTAAAGGAAGCCTCTGAATTATCAAATTGTTTAAGTGGTGCTCTGATGTACCAATAATTTCAGAGTCAACATCTATAAGCAGTTCACTATCTCTAATACCTCTTATATTTTGATGAAATATGCTAATTCCTTCTCTACTTGGAAACATTACCTCCTCGGAAGGTGAGCCTATACTTAAAGGGACTTACTTTAAGCAGGTATACCTATGAGCTGACTTCAATCTAAAAAAGGTGCAGCTCTAACACCAACTACTACAGGAATTTTTCCATGAGTGACCCCATCACCACCACCACCATCCACTAGACTGTCACCTATAAGCTTAGCCAGCCTTCCCTTCCCCTACCTATTGTGGTGCAGGCCATGCCTAGTGAAACCCGATCTACTGATAGACACAACAGACCACCCGGTCTGCAGACCGGGAGCGGTCCCTCTGTCTCCTTCTTATGTCACGCCCAGCGGACTTTTGAGATATTTATCTATCTTTTCGCATTCCTTTCCCTGTCAGCTACCCAGTGAAAACTTATTGGCCGGTCGGTGTGGCCGAACGGTTCTAGGCGCTTCAGTCCGGAACCGCACGACTGCTACGGTCGCAAGGTTCGAATCCTGCCTCGGGCATGGATGTGTGTGATGTCCTTAGGTTATTTAGGTCTAAGCAGTTCTACGTTCTAGGGAACTGATGACCTCAGATGTTAAGTCCCATAGTGCTCAGAGCCATTTGAACCATTTCTAAAACTTATTTCTCTGAAAGAAGTCTTAATTTGAGTATCTAAGTTCCGGTATTGCATAGAGAATCTTCTCAAGGAGGGGAAGTGTACTACCCTACATTTAATATCTAATTTCAAGTACAGTTTTTATTACCAGCCACAGCAATTGCTCTTTATCGCATTTTATGCGAATTAATGTGTCAAACGAATCACACATTTGAGTTTCTGATTCGACTTGCACGTTATGTAATGTGATACTGGTTAAGGGCTACCTCAACCTCCCCCCACTCTGCAACCTCCACTGAAAGTAATGATACAGGTTCCCAGGCCGCAGTCTAATATTCTGGGAATATTAAGCAGTAAATTGCCGCTCGATATCTCGATAATAGCGCTCAAGAGTTCTCAACTCTTCATTTTGCCTTGTTCATGAGGTCAGGCGAGTTCCAAAACATTAACTGCTCGCTAGCCGGCTAGCGACAATCCGCGTACGAGCAGCGTGAGTAGTCATTGTGCTGCATCTTGAGACAACCGGCAAACCTGTCCGAAACGGTTCGAGATGTCAACGCTGCGGACAAGCGAAAAGCCCATACCGACAACACAGTGGAAGTTGACAATTGAGTCAAATCGTGTTATAGAAATACTGAAAAATGGGACAATACAATGAGAGAAAACTCGCCATATAGCCTGACTTGCACGCGAACCAGCAAGGGAATAAACTCACGGAAACACCAAGCACGGCGAGAATTAGCCCTGCTGGAATGGTTGGTGTCTTAGATACGCTGCAAGGCGCTGCATTAAAACACATGTCCCACAGTTACGAGACTTTTTTTTATAATGACGAATTGTGTGACAAGAACGGCGTTCAGCTTGTACAACTGTAGTGTGGCTTCCGTATAAACTTCAGGAAAGTTTTCGATCCGTGAATTTTATTTCTGCTACCTGCGCAGTCCTAATCTACAGAGTGACACAGAACACCACTGGAAAATTTTCAGAGGTTGTTCAGGGATGCAATGTGAGTATTTTGGCTTAAGGGACCCACGAGCTCTGGCGGCTCGTTACAGAACAATGATGTAATTATGATTTATTCGGTTTTTTACCGCAATCAGCCTCGTTTCTGTGAAAATACTGGGAAATTACTTTGAGTGAGTCCATACACGAGTTGGATCTCAGCCAAATGTTTACCAGCAAACAGGTGTATCGTACTGCTGTGTATTCCTGTGAATCACAACTAACGGGGCCGGAAAACAAAACCCTAGACAGAACCTTTCCGTACTGAACGCAAACCAGAGGGCAACGAGTTAAGTGTCTTACTGCCACCAGGAAGTGGTAAGCGAATGGAAACGAGACATGCAACGTACGCTATTGACATTTGCACAGTTGTGCACGCCCACGCCATTGACATTTGCACTGTTGTGCACTGTTTACAGTGTATGGCCGACACATAGCTAATTGGGGAACGAAACCAAACGAAATGTTGTCACTTTATAATAAATCTTGTACCAAAATGCTCGGAAGGTATCCTTCAGCATCCCCTGAATAGTCAACAGCAGAAATATACTGTAGGAAATACATGACACAACGCTGTATTGTAAATTCATATTTATTCTGACTCGTGTCGATCATTGATCATCATCAAAGAAGAAAGGAAAGCCATATCCAGGAAGAAAGAAAAAACAATAAATTCATTAGTTGTCATACATCAAGAATACCATCTTCTACTGAATACAGTCAAGCGCGACAGCAGTGGCACCTATGCGAAGAGGACATATGCGCTGCGACCGAATAATCGCCGCCCAGTTCTACAGCAGCATAGGCACTAGTTAGTTTGCTTGTACAACCTACGTACCACTGACTTAGGACTGATTATACTGAAGAACATTGCTTATTTTGCATGTCGCCCGTTGCTTGTGACACTTCTGTGTGATAGTGAAAGTTAAGTATTGTGATCTTTTCCTTTTGTAATGAAACTGATTAATACGATTTGTTTGAATGTTGTCTAGCGATCCGAGAAAGCAGGTTTCCTAGACACCCCGTATTTGACAACTAAATTGGACTGAACACCATCCTTATTACAGTCACAGATATTGTACATAACGGAATGACAAAGGTTCAGTGTGAGATCATGCGATCCATTCAGAGGCAAATACAGTGCCAGCCAATGATCATGCGCTACGCCACACTGTAGATATCGCACTAAAATTACGCCATTTCTCTTCGAATGCGAGCCGGAAGTCCCACTAAATTTACGCCACTTTTTCTTTGAATGTACGCTGATACGCAAATAAAATGAACCAACATGTGTTTTGTAGCGCTGTCTCCACGATAACTAGAAACCAATGTCGAGTGCTGAAATGACGGTCAGCCGTGCTACACTCAACTCAGTGAAGGGTCTTTAACAAACAAAATAAAATAAAATAATAATAATAATAATAAAAATAATAAATTGTAATAATAATAATAATTGTTTGGATAAGTAATTGAGAGATTAAAGTTTGTTTCGTCTTTAAGATTGGAATTGAATTTCTTAATGTTTCACAAAATGTTACGTAGCATTGTTCATTGAGGTCACACAATAAAGTAATGCAATTTACGCCGTGAATTTATCGAGCTCCGCACGTCCGAAGATGTAAGGAACGTAGGCAGGGCTCATTATATATTTTTTGTAGACAAAGTCTGATATCTGACCTCAGCTTCAATCATGACAATGGGGTGACTAAAACTACTAAAACAGAGAAAAGCATACGATTAAATAAAACATGTATTCATTTCAACATATACATTACGATATGAATGACACTTACGTAAAATTCTAGGTAAATAATTGCAGATAATTCACAAATGAAAGCGACTTACTAATTCTGGGCCTCTTTTCTGCAAATAAGTATCAATATGGCTAATTGTGGAGCCACACAAAATATTGCGTCCTTTTAGAACAACGAATGACATAAGAGTGCTGATGCCTACTGGCTGCGACAAGAGAGCAGTGTTAATTCCTTTGTTTTGCTTCCTCTTGTCTTAAAAAATCGTTACATATAATCTAAGTTCAGTAAATTAAATATCGTCTGTGCTCGAGTGGAAATGGTTCGGACGCAGCTGTCTGTATTCAACTCTGTATGCTCTGATGTGACGTCACCCTTTCCGGCACTTAGGCTGCAACATTGTACACAGCACCATGTCAATATCTTTCTTTGAAAGTGCCTATAAAGTGTTGTGCAAGTGTAGACTGTGAAGGATTGTAGAGGACCAGCTGTGTTGTCGGTGCCGTGGCCCAGTGATCACTTCCGTGTTCCACATCGTACACCTATGACGTGCTATACGTCCTCTCTGCCGTTGCGTTTGCAAGCTGTGAATGGTAGTTGCCTACTCTGTCTTCTGTGTAACCGTTAAGTGTTTACTCGCCGTCTTATGTATCCCGCCTGGAGGGCAGCGCGTGGAGCTGCTCCTGTGATCTGCAAAACAGGCCGAATGAAGGAAGGGAGTAGGAGCAGCACTTCGGTACCGCGTTTAAGATTAAAGATGTTTACTACAGGCAAAAACAGGTTAGTAAATGGTTACACAAGTTTGCGATGATGAGCACGTAGGTGCGAAGCCGTATTCCTGTCGTAAGTAGTAGAAAGTCTCAATAGCAAGTCAATACACACTGAAGTTGAAGCGATGTTTCCAGGCCGTCTGCTCTTGATGAAATGGGATGAAACCAGAGCGGCGCTCGTTGAGCTCAACAGCGTCGGATAGAGGGCTCTGTCGTCGGCGTAGTTCGTCCGCTCTCGTAGTGCCAACCTACACTGTGGTATCGGAACTATCGATACCACAGCGTCTTTCTGTTACTGTGTTCTATATGCTGCTGTGTCAATAGTTTCGCCCGCTGATTAATCATAATGGTGTCAAGAATGTTTTCCAGGAAGTGTATTTTCTGTTACAAATTCGACAATAATTTGTGGTAAGACCTTATGGGACCAAACTTCTGATGTCATCGGTCGCTAAGCTTACACACTACTTAAGGGGCGCCGGAACGCCTTATACTTGCAACGTTAAAGTAACGCTTATAAATTACATCTTTCCTCACAAAGTATTTGAGGTAGGAAGTTGAACTTTTTACAGATTATTTATTGGAATATGGGCTACAACTTAACACAGGGATTTTACAAAATTTTAGTTCAGTTATTAAATATGATTTTTTTTCAATTGTAATGAAAATTCACAACATTTTTTTGCAATTTTTTATTTATATATTCAAAAACATACAGTTTTTTGGAAAACGGCTGTGTTAAATTATGCAGAACGTACTGTGTAACATTTACTGAAAGTTTGAAACAAATATGTTTGGAAGATCCTTAGAAAACATGTAATCAGTATGAGAAAATAAACGTTTTGTGAATCGAGCGACAAAGATTGCATTAACTTTTTAGTGCATTCCAGGTCCATAGGATGGATTATCTTCATCCTCTGCAAACTCCTCCTCCAGCTTCCTCTTGTTCCTCCTCCTGTTTACTCTTGCTTGTATTTCTAGACTCTTTACAGCCCTGTCTGCAGCCCGAAGGCGTTCCTTGTCTAAAGCAAGCATTGCTCGTACCATGTTAGAATGTTATTATTTACAGTAATAACACATACCTTTGGCTTTCCAACATTTCTCCTTTTCTTAAAAGCCTTCAGAGGATTTCTAATAACTTTACTTTTACTGATTATTATACTTCAACGAAACAGAGACTCAAGAAACAGAATTAATTACGAATATTTTCGAGATAACGACAGAGTAAATAAACATGAAACAATCGACAATCACACCAGCGATATATATTGAACCATCACAGGTTAGCCACAACACATACTTTATCTCACATCACTAAAATGTACCTGATGAACACGGACGTTAATAATAACATCATTTGACAGCAGTTTAACAGCGCCACAGTGGGTCACGCCCATGTAGAACACATTTCAAAAAAAATTTAAAAATAGTTGTAGTCTTCGGAATTGAATAAATTATATATCTATTAAAAGGTAATAGTCTGCAGATTCAGAAAACGCAAAAAAGTAAAAATTGAACTTTTCATGATTTTGAGCCTTTCCGGAGCCCCTTAATCTAGCTTAAACTAACTTACGCTAAGGACAACACGCACACCCATGCCCGTGGGAGGACTCGAACCTCCGACGCGAGGAGCCGCGCGAACCGTAACAGGACGCCCGAGACCACGCGGCTACACAGCGCGGCCCAAATTCGACGTGCCAACAAGAAGTGTTCAACCAAGTTCATTAGATGGGTACGACTGGATAGTGGGAATTATCGAAATCACATCAGATCAAGTTCACACTGCTTTCTGTAACGCGGAACTCTGCTGTTTTTCGTGAAGCTCTCGAACCCTGTATCGACGGACTGGATTCTGCTCAGAAAAGGAGGCAAAAATGAATTTCGTCAACGTGCTGCTTTGGTGTGCACTGTCATAATTTCAAGTACTAACATAAAGTACAAAAATGTCTGTGTACTTTCTCTGCCCCCTTAGTTTGAGATTTGTTATTTAAGGAGATTTTAACCAAATACGGGAAATGAAACACGTCTCTCGCGAACTTTGGCCTACCAACATAAAATGCAGTGTTTTAGCAGTGCAGGTCGCATAAAATGCACATCAGTCAGAATATTCCCTCTCATCTAGTTGTTTGTGTGTACAGGGTGCTTGTTACAGACAACAGATAGGAACATGGTTCATCTGTAATGATAGTGGACATCGAATTGCCGAAAATTTTCTTTAAAAAAACTCTTTAGAGCAACGCAGGAAACTGAACGAGTTGAACCCTTGATGGAGAACCACTCGATGGAGGCAGGAGGGTCAATCTGTAACTTTGTATTACAACAGGAGCCAAAATTACCACCTGTAGCTTTTCCTCCGTTTCCATCCAAACCGGAAGCAAAAAAGCCACCCGTCATACCTGAAATGCGTTCGTTATAGAGACTTCGAAAGTGTGATGGAAGCAGTACGGACGAAGAGGCACCAGATTTAGAGCAGACCATGCAGAAAGGGAGTCCGAAGACGACGGTAACTGATACGGACGATCCGATAACTGAAGCTGTCGAGGCAGCAGTGGAGGACGTCTCACCGACAAACGCGTAAGCCGTTGTCGACCCACATCAGACAGAGGTCTATTAGAAGCCGCATGTGTAGCAGGAAGTCGCCGAATCAAAACAAGCACAACCGCAAATACGAGCTCTCGATAAGCAAAACAAAGAAATCAACGCTTGTGCACAAACAGAAGAGTGCTCATCCCTCTACAAAGTAGTTACAACAACAAGCTGGGAAGGAATAGTAAAGTGGAAGCGTACTGCCTAAGGAGGAAAGTACACTTGCGACGCAAAAAAAAAAAAACGCCTTAAGAGCATTCTGGTTTCGATACCAACCAAGACCCTCGAACACCACCATCTACTGATATATTCATGACTGACAGACGGAGTATAGATTGATTCGCCGGAACATAATGACCACTGACTTACTGTAGATATAAACCCCTCCAGGTGCTAGCAACGTTACCTGCTAGTCACATACACGCACTGTGCATGTAGTATGAGTGAGCTTGCTGTGTACCGGGTGATCAAAAAGTCAGTATAAATTTGAAAACTGAATAAATCACGGAATAATGTAGATAGAGAGGTACAAATTGACACACATGCTTGGAATGATATAGAATTTTATTAGAACCAAAAAAATACAAAAGTTCAAAAAATGTCCGACAGATGGCGCTTCATCTGAGCAGAATAGCAATAATTAGCATAACAAAGTAAGACAAAGCAAAGATGATGTTCTTTACAGGAAATGCTCAATATGTCCACAATCATTCCCCAACAATAGCTGTAATCCAGGAATAATGTTGTCAACAGCGCTGTAAAGCATGTCCGGAGTTATGGTGAGGCATTGGCGTCGGATGTTGTCTTTCAGCATCCCTAGAGATGTCGGTCGATCACGATACACTTGCGACTACAGGTAACCCCAAAGCCAATAATCGCACGGACTGAGGTCTGGGGACTTGAGAGGCCAAGCATGACGAAAGCGGCGGATGAGTACACGATCATCACCAAACGACGGGCGCAACATATCTTTGACGCGTCTAACAATATTGGGTGGAGCGCCATCCTGCATAAACATCGTACGTTCCAGCAGGTATTTATCAGCCAGGCTGGGGACGATGCGATTCTGTAACATATCGGCGTACGTCTCACCCATCACGGTAACAGATTTGCTGTCCAGCGCCATCTGTCGGACATTTTACGAACTTTTTTTTTTTTTTTTGGTTCTAATAAAACCCCATATCATTTCAAGCACGTGTGT
Source organism: Schistocerca cancellata (assembly GCF_023864275.1). Classification (NCBI taxonomy): domain Eukaryota; kingdom Metazoa; phylum Arthropoda; class Insecta; order Orthoptera; family Acrididae; genus Schistocerca; species Schistocerca cancellata. Next base: position 54,333,375 of record NC_064631.1, read on the forward strand.
CATTTTTTTACCTCTCTAACTACATTATTCCGTGGTTTATTAAGTTTTCAAATTTATACTGACTTTTTGATCATTCGTTAGAATGAGGAACGCGCGCGATCTATTTGAATTTGACCGAGGGCAGATTGTAATGGCCCGGAGACTCGGCACCAGTATTTCGGAAACTGCATGACTTGTTGAGTGTTCCACGAGTGCTGCGGTGAACGTCTTCAATACACGGCGATATCAAGGTGAAAGCACGTCCATCCGTTAGTGGGTTGGGGGGCCGCCTTTCATTACACATGTCGGACGTCGTAGGCTGGACAGACTGTTGAAACGAATCAGACAGCAAACTGTGGCGGAAATAACGCCAGATTTTAATGCTGGGCGGAATGCAAGTGTGTCTGAATACACAGTCACCGAATACTCCTGACGATGGGCCTCCGCAGCCGATGACCCATACATGTGGCAATGTTAACACCACAGCATCAGCAACTACAACTGAAATGAGCACGTGACCATCGGTTACGGAGGTTGCCGCAGTGTCATAGCGTTTCATGGTGTGCTACCCTCTTCACGTTGCCGATGGGAGGACTCGTATCCGTCGCCTTCCAAGGCAACAGCTCCTTAACACCTACACTGCGGGACAGAGACAGACTGGCGGCGGCTTCGTTATGCTCTGGAGAACATTTACGTGGGTGTCCATTAGTACAGCGGAGCTCGTGCAAGGCACCATGACAGCCAAGGAGTGTCATACACTTGTTGCAGACATCGTACGCCCCTTTGTGACAATCATTCTTACCGACGGCAGTCGAATTTTTCAGCTAGATAGTGCACCATGTCACAAGGCCATGAGTCTGACTGAGTGTTTCGAAAAACTCAGTGACGAGTTCCAGTAGATGTGATGCCCCCCCCCCCCTGCCCCTCCCAAGTCGTATTATCAGACACATCTCGAATGTGACTGAACGTGACGTCAGAGCTCATCCCCCCCCCCCCCCCCCCCCACCGCTTTCCACGTCCTCGGAATTTACGGGAATTAGGTGACTTGTGTATGCAGCTGTGGTGCCAATACCTTCCAGCGACCAAATAAAGCCTCATTGCATCCATGCAACGATGCATCGCCACTGTTATACGTATCAAAGGGGGACGTACCGGCTATTAGGCAAGTGGTCATAATGTGCTGGCTGCTCGATGTAGACGGCCGCTGTGACCGACCAGTTCTAGGCTCTTCAGTCCTGAACCACGCTGCTGCTACGGTCGCAGGTTCAAATCCTGCTTCGGGCATGGATGTGTCTGATGTCCTTAGGTTAGTTAGGTTTAAGAAGTTTTAAGTCTAGGGGCTGATGATCTCAGATGTTGAGTCCCATAGTGCTTAGAGCCATTTGAACCATTTTTTTCTCGATGTAAACAGAATCCATCAAAATCAATGCAGTACAGAATGAAAGCAGAAACATAGAGTGCAAAGACGTCGGTATTGTGCGTAAATGTAAAGAATCCAAGAATTCTAATTTGAAACTCAAATGAAGATGGAATAAGAGAACGATCTTTTAGTAACCATTACTGAGCTTCTCTGTGACAATGCCTCAAGCTTATGAAACGCTGTCTCTCAATATTAGTAGAATTAAATCTGAATTAAAAAGGGCATCTCTGCAATTGTTTAACTATGAATCAGGAGTTGATATGCACTCCTGGAAATTGAAATAAGAACACCGTGAATTCATTGTCCCAGGAAGGGGAAAATTCATTGACACATTCGTGGGGTCAGATACATCACATGATCACACTGACAGAACCACAGGCACATAGACACAGGCAACAGAGCATGCACAATGTCGGCACTAGTACAGTGTATATCCACCTTTTGCAGCAATGCAGGCTGCTATTCTCCCATGGAGACGATCGTAGAGATGCTGGATGTAGTCCTGTGGAACGGATTGCCATGCAATTTCCACCTGGCGCCTCAGTTGGACCAGCGTTCGTGCTGGACGTGCAGACCGCGTGAGACGACGCTTCATCCAGTCCCAAACATGCTCAATGGGGGACAGATCCGGAGATCTTGCTGGCCAGGGTAGTTGACTTACACCTTCTAGAGCACGTTGGGTGGCACGGGATACATGCGGACGTGCATTGTACTGTTGGAACAGCAGGTTCCCTTGCCGGTCTAGGAATGGTAGAACGATGGGTTCGTGGACGGTTTGGATGTACCGTGCACTATTCAGTGTCCCCTCGACGATCACCAGTGGTGTACGGCCAGTGTAGGAGATCGCTCCCCACACCATGATGCCGGGTGTTGGCCCTGTGTGCCTCGGTCGTATGCAGTCCTGATTGTGGCGCTCACCTGCACGGCGCCAAACACGTATACGACCATCATTGGCACCAAGGCAGAAGCGACTCTCATCGCTGAAGACGACACGTCTCCATTCGTCCCTCCATTCACGCCTGTCGCGACACCACTGGAGGCGGGCTGCACGATGTTGGGGCGTGAGCGGAAGACGGCCTAACGGTGTGCGGGACCGTAGCCCAGCTTCAAGGAGACGGTTGCGAATGGTCCTCGCCGATACCCCAGGAGCAACAGTGTCCCTAATTTGCTGGGAAGTGGCGGTGCGGTCCCCTACGGCACTGCGTAGGATCCTACGGTCTTGGCGTGCATCCGTGCGTCGCTGCGGTCCGGTCCCAGGTCGACGGGCACGTGCACCTTCCGCCGACTACTGGCGACAACATCGATGTACTGTGGAGACCTCACGCCCCACGTGTTGAGCAATTCGGCGGTACGTCCACCCGGCCTCCAGCATGCCCACTATACGCCCTCGCTCACGGTTCACGTCCACGCTGTCTCGGCATGCTACCAGTGTTAAAGACTGCGATGGAGCTCCGTATGCCACGGCAAACTGGCTGACACTGACGGCGGCGGCGCACAAATGCTGCGCAGCTAGCGCCATTCGACGGCCAACACCGCGGTTCCTGGTGTGTCCGCTGTGCCGTGCGTGTGATCATTGCTTGTACAGCCCTCTCGCAGTGTCCGGAGCAAGTATGGTGGGTCTGACACACCGGTGTCAATGTGTTCTTTTTTCCATATCCAGGAGTGTATATAACAGATTGTTTTTCAGTATATCAGTACCTGGTTTTAAAACAATATCGAATGTAGCACATGAAGAAAGAACAGGTGCAGCTATCTTATTAAGAGAGAGCACAACAGTTCACAATATCGACACTAGATCCGCCCAAAGATGTAAACAACCATGCATGAGCAGCGCTTATTAGATGGAAGGGCTCCGATAGCCGATCGGTTCCAGTCATGCCACCAGGAAGAAGGTACACGACTCGTTCTGTCTGTAGTTCAACCATGCCTAGAGGGTCAATACCGCGGTTCGATGGCGTCCGTATTGTTACTTTGTGCCAGGTAGGGCTCTCAACAATGGAAATGTACAGACGTCTAAGAGTGAACCAAAGCGATGTTGTTCGGACATGGAGGAATACAGAGAGACAGGAACGGTCGATGGCATGCCTCGCTCAGGCCGCCCAAGGGCTACCACTGCAGTGGATGACTGCTACCTACGGATTATGGATCCGAGGAATCCTGACAGCTACACCACCATGTTGAATAATGCTTTTCGTGCAGTCACAGGACGTCGTGTTACGACTCTGTGCAATAGGCTGCATGATGAGCAACTTCACTCCTGGCGTCCATGGCGAGGTCCATCTTTGCAACCACAACACCATACAGCTTGGCACAGATGAGTCCAACAACATGCCGAATGGACTGCTCAGGATTGGCATCACTTTCTTTTCACCGATGAGCGTCGCATATGGCTTCAACCAGACAATCACCGGAGATGCGCTTGGAGGCAACCCGGACTGAACGCCTTAGACACTGTCCAGCGAGTGCAGGAAGGTGGAGGTTCACTGATGTTTTGAGGTGGCATTATGTAGGGCCTAGGTAGGCCGCTAGTGGTCATGGAAGGCGCTGTAACGGGTATACGATACGTGAATGCCATCCTTTGACTGATAGTGCAACCATATCGGCAGCATGCTGGTGAGGCATACATCTTCATGAACGGCAATTCGCGTCCCAATCGTACATACCTTGTGGATGATCCTTCAGGATAACTACATCGCTCGACTAGAGTGGCCAGCATGTTCTCCAGACATGAACTCTATCGAACATGCGTGGGATAGATTGAAAGCGGCTGATTATGGACGACGTGACCGACCAACTATTCTGAGGGATCTACGACGAATCGCCGTTGAGGAGTGGGACAATTTGGACCAACAGTGCCTTGATGAACTTGCAGATAGTATGTCACGACGAATACAGCCATACATCAGTGCAAGAGGACGCGCTACTGGGTGTTAGAGGTATCGGTATGTACAGCAATCTGGACTTCACCTCCGACGGTCTCGCTGTATGGTGGCACAACATACAATGTGTGGTTTTCATGAGCAATAAAAAAGGCGGAAATGATGTTTATGTTGATCTGTATTCCAATTTTCTGTTCAGGTTCCGGAACTCTTGGGACCGAGGTGATCAAAGCTTTTTTTGATGTGTGTATTTACCCTTAGGAAGAAGTAACAAAAAACTTTTAATAGCTGGTGATTTTAACTATGTATTAAACAGCCACCGAACTTCAATTTTTGCAAGGAGCTGCATGATCTATTTACCAATATATTAAGGACAGACACTTGGGAGTCGAAGGATCACGGCTTAGTGAAGTATACGTTCTTCACGTCATCTTTGCGTAGCTAGCTAGACAGAATGCATGCATCCTTAACCACATGTGAAAGAATCCTTGCAACTGAGGTGATATTGGCTTTTTTCTCTGAATATTGTGCCCTTAAAGAAGCTGTAAACTTAAATAAACAGCTCAGCATAAGGTATAGATACGAGTCGACGCTCAACATTTCCCATCTGGGAAACAGCAAAGTAGCCGAATTTATTGATGACACCTAAATATCTGAATACACTCAGTAAATAAAGCTGAATATTGGGTTTCTGCAGCAAAATGCAAACTAAAACGAACTTTAATTTATTATGGCTCTCAAAAACCAGAGACTCTTAATGATTCTTGAAATCTACTACAGTGTGATAGACAAGCTCATTCAGGAAATAAAACGAATAAACTGAGAAGTATTAAACGAAAACAAAGGGAGGGTATCAAGAACAAATCAAAATCTCTTACAGAAGACGAACTGACAACAATGTATCATTTATTCAGACATCAGAGAAACACTCACTGAAGGTGTGGTGTCACCGCCAGACACCACACTTGCTAGGTGGTAGCTTTAAATCGGCCGCGGTCCATTAGTGTCGCCACTGTCAGTAATTGCAGACCGAGCGCCACCACACGGCAAGTCTAGAGAGACGTACTAGGACTCGTCCCAGTTGTACGACGACTTTGCTAGCGACTACACTGACGAAGCCTTTCTCTCATTTGCCGAGAGATAGTTAGAATAGCCTTTAGCTAAGTCCATGGCTATGACCTAGCAAGGCGCCATTAACCATTTCTAGAGAGAGTCTCGCTTGTATCATCAAGAATGCTGTATACAAATGATGGATTAAAGTTAAGTATTCCAGCAGCTATGTACTTTTCTTTATAGCATTCATTACGTATCCTGGTTCAGACCTAACGCCAGCCGGCGTGTGCAAACGCGTGCCTTTCGGTTACCCGTCACTGTGGACTGGCTGTCTTGTCAGTCCACTACAGTTTGGCGACGAGCTAAATCGCGTTTGTACCAATTGCTGCACTAATTTACTTGTGTAATGGCTTCGCCACATTCTCCAGATGTACTGTCCTAATTTTATTGCTTGCAGAATCAGCAGACACAGGCGTTATTGGATGCCCTAGGACAGCTCGTCCAGGGTCAACGTGCACTGCAAAACGATGCGGCCGCCGCCGCTTCATCGCTACCGCAGCCGCAACACGCAGTTGCACCACCGCTCCGTAATTTTCAGCCAGACGAGGAAACATGGACGGAGTGGTCACGCCAATTTGGAGTCCATCTCGCCGCCTACAGAATTCAAGGTAATGAGCGGCAGCCGTTTTTGCTTTCGTGTGTAGATGTGTCCACCTACCGTGTGATAATGAAATTGTTTCCACGACGGGACGTAGCAACTCTGTCCTACGAAGAAATTTTGTCGGCATTGGATGCCTATTTCAAAGACACAGTCAATGTACTTGCAGAAAGGTATACATTCTTTCGTACAAAACGTACGGCCAGTCAGACTAATCGGGAGTGGGTTGCAACTTTGCAAGGCCTAACAAGGGATTGTGCTTTTGAGTGTGAATGTGGACTCCCTTATTCAGATACTATGGTGTGTGATGCAATTGCACAGAACGTTTCTGATGTTCGTATACGGGAACAGATTTTGAAACTAATCAATCCCTCCCTTCAACAAGTGATAGACATATTGGATCGGCAAGACACACTTGACTTTGCTCAGGAATCAATTGAAACTTCGCCTGCTGTGTGTCACATTAACCGGCCCTCCGGGCGAGCTGCACGGAGCTGTAAACAGCCCTCGCGCGCGTCCGCGCAGCCACGTGTCCCGCGCAAGCAAGCAAATGCAGTGCTGACATCATGCCCGCGGTGTGCAACTAGACATTCGCGTGAGAATTGCCCGTCACGCCAAGCTATTTGCTTTTTCTGTAATAAGAAAGGACATGTTCAAAGTGTTGGCAGAAAAAGCTCAAAACAGACACTCACAACCATTCCAGGCCCTTTGCTTCGCGCCGGAATCGAACCAAGAATACTCAGGCTCGTGAACCTTCGCCCATGAACATTCATGTCGTTCATTCCACACCGTCCAGTGCTACTCTCTCTAACAGTAACTGTGTTCGTCCCACAAAATGTGTGCGTCGACATCGACGGAAATCCCGTCAAGTCGCAAGTGCTTCTGTCCCAGAAACAGTTCACGTTGCACGAGACAGTCGCTCTTGTCATCAGCAGGACAATAAACTTTTTGTAGACTTGAAAATTAATGGCACCATGATACCATTCCAGCTCGATACCGGAGCTGCAGTTTCACTACTCAATCACGACACGTACAAACAACTGGGTGCACCTCCGTTGCGTGCCGCAAATGTTCAGCTCACTAGTTATTCAGGACAGCTTATCCCTGTGTTCGGACAGTGCAACCTTCTTGCAACATATAAGGGACAAACAAAACTTGTGTCTTTTTACGTTCTTCGTTCTTCTTCTGCAGTGAACTTGTTTGGTTTAGATTTATTTCAGTTGTTTAACTTGTCAATAGTCAATCAGGTCCTATCAGTGAACCAGACTGTGCCTTCCGCCAGTGTTTCTCGTCTATGTGAGGAATTTGCAAACATTTTTGCACCGGGCCTTGGTTGCGCTAAGAACTATGAAGCACATTTGGAACTAACAGTCAATGCGCAACCGAAATTTTTCAGAGTGCGCAATGTTTCCCACGCATTGCGTGATGAGGTCGCACGAACATTAAACGATTTAGAATCACAAGGTGTAATTGAACGTGTGCAGGCTTCTCTCTGGGCTTCACCCTTAGTCATTTTGCACAAACCTTCCGGAAAATTGCGACTTTGCGTGGACTTCAAGGCAACAGTGAATCCACAACTAGTGACTGCTACTTTTCCTTTACCCCACCCGGAAGACCTTTTTGACAAACTGTGCCTGGGTAAATATTTTTCAAAGTTGGACCTAGCTGATGCGTAGTTGCAAATACCGGTGGACGCAGAATCCCAGCGCGTATTGGTGGTTAACACGCATCTTGGTTTGTACCGATTCAAAAGACTACCATTCGGGTGTGCATCCGCCCCTGCATTGTTTCAGCAATATCTGCAAACTGTTTGTGCGTCGGTCCCTACTGCAGCAAACTATCTGGACGATATTGTGATCTCCGGAAAGACAGCAGAAGACCATTTAATCAATCTACGAACATTATTTCAGGTCTTGCGATAGAATGGTCATCGCTTGAGGAAGGACAAATGTGTGTTTTTTGCTCGTGACTTACCATATCTGGGACATGTAATCAATGCCCAAGGCATACATCCGAGTCCAGAGCACCTCCGTGCCATACAAGACTTGCCTTCGCCGCAGAATTTGAAGCAGCTACAGAGTGTGCCGGGAAAAATTAATTATTATAACCGTTATATCGCCCATGCCTCTTCCATTTCAGCTCCGCTTCATCGCTTACGCCGTAAGGGTGTTCCGTTCGTCTGGTCGACGGAATGCGAACGCGCCTTTCGCCAGTTGAAATCGGCGTTGCTTTCAAATACTTGCCTTACGCTATTCGATCCCCAGAAACCCCTTTTGTTGATGGTAGATGCACCGGATTTCGGGATCGGTGCTGTGCTTGCGCACAAAGATGGTTCGCTTGATCGCCCTATTGCCTTTGCGTCCAAATTGCTGTCGTCTGCGCAAAGAAATTATTCCCAGATAGAGAAAGAAGCTTTGGCTCTCGCGTTTGGTGTTACAAAGTTTCATGATTTCTTGTATGGTGATCACTTTTTTTTTTTTTTTTTTTTTAAAAAAATCTTTATTCAATTGAATTATTTCTTACATTTTAACCCACCACCTAATACATTAGTGGGTCCTAAATCTACATTACAATTTCATGAGTTTGGCAGCATTTTTACTTCTACTTCTATTCTAGTGTTAATGAACTTACTTGCTACAGGAAATGTGGAGTTAGTTTCTTATTGGGTAAGATCTAATTCTACTGACTAATCTTTGCTGACTAATCTAAGGGCTACTTCCTGCAGCGTTACAGGCGTGCCAGATGTTTAGTATAAACCTACTGTGTGGCCGTGCCCACTGAGCTAATCCCAGTGAGCATGCCCCTGGCACTGGGCTGGCCTTTTGAGGATCGCTGCAGGTTCTGTTAAGTTTCCTATCTACTATCTACTTAAGGTTAAACTATTACTAAGTCACAATCGGTGCGCATTTGTCAGTTTCGGGTATTGGCGCACCCTCCCCCTGTTCCAGAGCGTGGCGGATTCCTACCGTCACGGCGATTGGCCAGTCCACGCCCCGGCGGAATGGGATGGGTCGCCTTCAGTCATGTCATGTCCGGTGGTTCATGTGTTTTCCCTTAGGTATTCTCGCAAGACCTTTGCTGATACCTCGCTGGCAAGGCGGTTTACTATGTTGAATGTGGTGGGGTCTCTAATTAGTTGATATGTGTCGTTATGAGGCAACTGGTTTCTTAGGTCACGGGCCACATCATCGAAGATGGGGCACTCGTAGATCACGTGGTCCGGAGTACCCCATTCAGCTCCGCAGTCACACGAGGGGGTAGCCCTTTTCCCGAATCGGCAAAGATATGCCGGATACGGTCCATGTCCTGTGAGGAAGTGCAACAGTCCCTTACTTGGCTGGAAATGCGAGAGTTGGAGACGTTCTTTGATGTTTGGGAGCAGTTGGTAAGTCCTTCGGCCTGTTGTGTCCGCATCCCAAAGTTCCTGCCATAACTCTTCTCCTCTCCTCCTGATTGCAAACTTGTCCCCCACCCGCACTCCCAGGATACTTTCAGTCTTTTCTACATCTCCCCTTTTCACCCAGTACCAGGCTGCCTGTTCCCGGATTTTGACGTCTATGGGACATACTCCCATGAGTGTTAGTAGTGCCCCTCCTGGAGATGTTCTGTATGCTCCAATGGAGCGCAGAAGCATGTTCCGCTGCACCCTCCTCACAGACATGGCAGGCACGACCCTCGTGAGCCTGTGCGCCCACACTCCGGATCCATAACCCATGATAGAAACAAGAATAGTGTTGTGATATAACTTAATAAGTTCTGGTGGAAGATGAAATCTATTGTGTCCTATTGTAATTAAGTTATTTAGAGCTTCTAATGATTTCTGTGTAGCTGTTTCTATATGCTTGGCAAAATTCCACCTTTCATCTATTATTACCCCCAAATATCGGGCCTCACGACGCCGAATCACTGGTGAGCCCTCAATTCTTACTGTTGGGTTTCTGGCCAATTGGCCTTTCAGTAATAGGTATGTAGACTTGTTAGGCGCAATGGTCATTTTCGTGTTTTGGCACCACTGTGTGAGAATTGATATTGTCCTATTGATTTTGGGTTCGAGGTCTTCGCGACTTCGGCCGCCAACCAGCAGAAGGAGGTCGTCAGCGTAAGCTATCGCCTCTAGCACGTCTACACTGTTTTCCAAGCTCTCCAGGAGAGGCTCCATATTTATGTCCCAAAAGAGTGGCCCCAGGACAGAGCCCTGTGGACACCCCTTCGTGATCATCTTGCCTATTCGCTCGCTAGGGGACGATAGCCAGACCTCTCTTTCCATACAATAGCTCCTAAGACAGCCATATAGCGGCCCTGGACACTCCTTCTCCCGCAGGCAGGAGAAGAGCGAAGGCCACCACAGGTTGTCAAAGGCGCCACTGATATCCACCATGATGCCAACTATGTACTTGTGCGGAGACGACCCACAGACCTCGGATGCGAGGGCAATTGCGTCACACGCAGATCGCCCCTGCCGAAAACCGAATTGTCTGTCACTCATCCCGCACAGCACTCGGTGTGCTGTCAGTCTATCAGCCAGTAATCTCTCTAGCAATTTGCCCAACAGGTCCAACAGACAGATGAGTCTGTAGGATTTTGCTTCTTTAGGGTCTTTATCTTGCCCCTTTTTGACAATTACAACGTTGGCCTGTTTCCAGATTTTGGGGAATGTTCTGAGGCGCAGGGCCTCGTTGTAAATTCTTGCTAAAGGTGTCACTAGTTGAGGAGCGAGGTATTGTACCACCTCCGCGATGATGCCGTCTGGTCCTGGGGCCTTTCCTTTCTTTAGTGATTTTATGTGGGCTGCAATTTCCTCTTCAGAGAAGGGGTACACCATGATGTTGTTCTCGTAGTCTGCCTGCAAGGCTTGCCTAATTAGGCGTTGTTCTTCAGTGTCCTCTTCCTCATTATCGTCAGGGAGGAGTTGGTGGAGAAGGACCTCAGCAGTTTCCTGCCAAGACCCAGTCATCCGGTTTCCATCCCTGATTGTGGAGAGCACCATTGGCGACCTGATTTTTTCCCTTACTATTTTGTATGGAGTGCCCCAGGGATCCGTAGCCAATTGGCTATGCACATATTTTTCCCAGCTTTCCAGTCTGACCGTTCGCAGTTCTTTCTGAAACTGCTCTTTGGCTTCCCTGTATGCTTGCAGCCATCTTTGTTTTTCTTCCCAGACGACACTACGCTGGTAATACCTCCTCGCCCTCCTGACAGACTGACGCATCTGCCCTAGTTCCGCAGACCATGGTGATGGAGAAGCCGCAACGGCTCTCCTCCTGGTTGGTACGGCAGCCTTTACCGCCCTGGTAAGAGCGCCCACCAGATCTTCGGCGTGTTTGTTGATGTCATCGTCATCTTCCGGCCATGTCGGAGGGTCAAACTCTCTTGCAAGGCGCTCCCAATTGGTCTTGTTATAATTTAGTTGTACCTCCCACCCTATGTCCCAGTGGCACTCCCGATCTGTAACTGTGAATGTGATCAGGTTGTGATCACTGGTAGTGTCTCCATCGGTAACAGTCCAATTTTGTATATTGGCAGCAATGTTGGCTGTCATCATCGTGATGTCAATGTTGGTTCCATTTCCTCCCCCTCCTGTGTAGGTGGGGGGTTTCCAGGTCTGTTGGCAACTAGGAGTTGCAGAGACATAATGGTCTCTTCCAGCTTGCTACCTCTTTCATCTCGAGTGCCACTGTGCCACAGGGGGGATTTGGCGTTCACGTCCGCCACCACAACTACCTTTCTGCCCCTCAGCACCGTTGCTACCTGCGTAAGTTGGTCAAGGTACACGTCAATGTCTGTACCGTACTGAAAGTACATATTTATTAAATATATGACGCCAACTGGTGACTGAAGCTCAATGACACCGCAGTGGTCGTCCGAAAGGTGTGAGAGCACTGTTGCCCGCAGTGCCTTGTTGACTATAATGATGGCGGCTTTAGGGTCGTCTCCGAAGCTTACCACTTGCCAACTCATGGCAGCGAAGGCTATATTCCCCGCAAGAGAGTATGGCTCCTGCAAACAGAGCACATCAAGGCTCTTCTCCTCCACCACCCTCCAAAGTTCCTGCATGACCAGCCTACTATTGTGTGCGTTTAGCTGTCCTATCTGTATTTCTGTAGCTATGGGAAATATGTGTGTACATATGATTCAGGAAAGGTTTTCGTCCAGTCGTAAGCTATTCTCCCATTAGATAGGACAGACTGATTATATATTTCCTCTAAATTAAAGGTTTCATTTCTTCTATCAAACACCTTTTTAACTAGGTCACGCAGGGCGCCGAAGTCAGTGGGGAGATTCATTGTCTTTAGTCGTACCCTGTCTACAGCCTCCATGGCCGAGAAGGTGACCTTGCGCCCGTATCTATGTCCCACCCGCACTAGATGTCGTAGTGCGGTGGTCAGGACAGCCGGCTCCTCCAGGCGGGATAGTTGCAGGGAATGTTCGAGATTGGGATATATTCTGCTCGGTTCAACCGCTGTTCTCACAGCTATTGGTTGTCTCGAGTCAGTGCTCACATTGATGTTATTTATTTGTGTGTTTGAGCTAGTAACTGTATTGACCTGCACCGGCAATTCCAGCACAGGACTCCCTTGAACGAATGCCGGTCGGCCCTCCGCTATAGGACGCCTGTCTCGAGTTGCCTGATTTCCTGGCGTTCGCGATCCCCAGCAATAGGGAGAGGGGGCTGCCACTTGTTCTTGTGGGTCCGTTTGGACACACGCATCCTTCATTCTCTTCCTACCATCACTTCCTTCTGCAAGTGTTGCAAGGAATTGTTTGAACTGGGCTGCTCTTGCCGCGTCCCTTCTCCTCTTGCATGGGGATTTTCTTTTAGGCATCCTAGGTGCCGTTGTTGACTCAGCCATAGTCAGTTCTTGATATTAACCTCTGCTCAAGCATCCTATACGTTGGGCAGTTGCGACCGGAGGCATTGCAAGTCTTTTTGCCCCTCCTTGTGCATGGAATACAAATTGCCGAGTTTTTACAGTTTTTTCTAATATGATTTTCTTCTCCACACCTGGAGCAAGCCGACTTCCTCTCACAGTATTTATGAACGTGATCAAGATCGCCGCAGTTATGATAGCGAGGTACCACCAAGAAGTCCCGCACATTGATGGCGTGGAAGCCAATATAGATCTTACCCATTGAGGTGAGTTTTTTCCACATCTGGCCAGAGACTTCTGCTACGTGATGCACAACGTCTTTGTCTCTTGGCCCTGTTTTGAATTTAAGTTTGAATTCATTTTTAAAGTCCTCAGTACTTATATCATCAAAATTTTGATTTCGAATTGTTTCCTGGAGTTCATTATTGTTATCAAACGTAACTGGTATGTCATACATAATTACTAGCGGGTTTCTCTTTTTTGGGGGTTCACATCTTACGGCTTTACACAGTTTTTGATTATTAAGTATTTTGTTCCGGTCATCCTCTGTTGCTACATCGACTATAACTACGTTCTTTGTAGCTTTGACCTTGTTAACTTTAATTTTATCCTTTACAGGATTAATCATAGTTGTGAATATTTCTTGAACTTTTTTAGTGTCTTGACCGGGCAATGGTCTCAGAAAGACAGCAGTGTCCGGTCTTTGTGACACTTTTACAATAGTATCTCTAGTAGTCTGGCTCTTGGGTGCCGTTTGAGCGACTACATTAGCCCACGATTTTGTTGGCTGCTTGCGCAGCCTTTCATTCTCTTTCTGTAGTTCTTCAACCCGCCCCTCGAGCTTCGCATGAGCAATAGCCCAGGAGGCGAGTTCATTTTTTAACGTCAAGATCGCAGCCTGGCTTATCTTTCCATTTTTTACATTGGCTTCCAGGTACTGTGTAATCCTGGCATGCCTCTCACTAATGCTTTCCTCAGTCTGCCCCGCGCCCCCTGATGGGGAGGGAACAGTAAGCAAAGAAGCCCTCGAAGGCGCACATGAATCGCTTGTCTCTGTCTCGGCCATATTGTTGACAAGCGAAAAAAGGATTGGGAGCCCGTCTCTTTCCCCGGACCGGCTCCTCTGGCATGGGGGGGGACTTCTGCAGCTCGCCCACCGACCTCGCCCCTAGGTCAAGGGCACTCCAGAGCTGCCGGGTTCAGCACGCCGTCGCCAGCGCACTGGTCCCCATCGATGGCCTCGTCGCCGACGATTTCACACGGCGCTCCTCGGCAACTGCACCCCGCACTCCGGAGAGGCGGATGCACCTCTCGCCCTTCGCCGCCTACTTGCCCGAGTTTCCACCTGAAGGCCAAGGACCCACTCCTACTCAGGTGGTGGGTCGGTCCCCCAGTCGTTCGGCGGTCTGGGCCCATCTAACCTGGCCCAGGCGATGTCACCACCACCTGGGTTTGGCAGAACACGCCCCGGTTACCCAGGGGCGCGGCGAAGCACCCTTGCCGACTCGCGCCGTGATCCCACGCCGACAAACGAGGTCGCCGGCATGCAGAGCACCTGCTGGTCTGTGCCCTGCGAACAGAAAGGGACTGGTGTTCGGTCCCTCGACACAGCTCCCCCTGTGCCACGCACCCTTCGCTTTCGCATCGGGTTGGGTCGCAGCTCTCCCTTTTGACGCAAGGCAGAATGCCAAGCTTGACGTCTGGCACCACGGGAAGGCGGAAAGAGCCACTTGGGAAGGAGAGGCTATGAGAGACGCATCACTTCCCCAAGTGAGGACTGTCGCGGCACGCTCGAGGTGAAGCGATACGCTCCAGTGCGAGCATCCGTGCCTTACGGCGCGCCGGCGACGGGCGGGCCCGCACCGAAACGCGCCGTCAAGCGACTGACCTCACGCCAGGTGATCACTTTACCATCATCACAGACCACAAACCTTTGACGTCGCTTTTTCATCCGAACAAGCCTGTACCTCCGCGTACAGCGCAGAAATTCATTCGCTGGTCTATTTTCGTCTCGCAGTACCGCTACGATATCTTGTATCGGTCCACTGCTAAGCACGGAAACGACGATGCGTTGTCCCGTTTGCCTGTTGCCGAGTATAAAGCATTCGATTCTTCCGAACTTGCATGTTCATTGATGCGGAAACCGATGACGTGGTCGAATCGTTTCCGATTGATTTTCGTCGTGTAGCTGCAGCCACAGCTGCTGACCCAGTCCTTGCTACCGTTTTGCGTTTTGTTGCTACGCAATGGCCTTTGTCAAAGTCACGGATCGAGGATCCGTTGGTTCGCCGATTTTTTTCTCACAGGGATAGACTTTTTGTACGACGTGGTGTTTCGCTGTTGCGTTCTGATAATGATCAGTCCAGGGTCGTGGTCCCACGTTCGTTACAGTCCTCTGTCTTAAAGCTTCTCCACCAAGGACATTGGGGTATAGTGCGTACGAAACAACTTGCTCGTCGGCACTGTACTTGGTTCGGAATCGACGCTGCGATTACGAATATGTGCTCTTCTTGCATGGCGTGTGCCGAAGAACAATCCGCACCGCCGCGGAAATTCTTTGCATAGCCGAAAGCCACTTCCCCTTGGCATCGCTTACACATAGATTTTGCTGGTCCATTCAGGAATGCTCGATGGTTGGTTGTTGTCGATTCCTTCAGTAATTTTCCTTTTGTTGTCCGGATGTCTTCCACGTCGTCATCTGCCACCATCCAAGCGTTGTCTGCTATCTTTTGCATCGAAGGTCTTCCACAGACTATTGTTTCCGACAATGGCCCAAAATTCATGTCCGCAGAATTTCTGTCATTCTGCAAGGCCAATGGTATTCAACATCTGACATCCGCGCCGTTTTCGCCTCAGTCAAACGGTGCCGCTGAACGATTGGTCCGGACTTTCAAGTCACAGATGTTGAAGTTGAAAGAGTCGCATTCTCGGGAGGACGCGTTGTTGCTCTTTTTGTCTTCGTATCGCTCTCAGCCCCGAGATGGTCGCTCGCCGGCTGAGTTGCTCCATGGTCGTCTTCATCGAACCTTGATGTCTTTGCTGCATCCGCAGCATCAGGTTCCTGTGCAGCGGCAGACTTCTGCTTTTGCTCCAGGCGACGTTGTATTCTATCGCAACTATCGCGGTTCACGGCGTTGGCTCGCAGGGCGCATTCTTCGCTGCCTCGGCCGCGCGATGTATTTGGTTTTGGGGGCCTCTGGTGAGGTGCGTCGGCATCTCAATCAGCTGCGCCTCTGTCGTCGCCCGGGTTCTGCCGCTCCCCGTCTGCTTTCAGCGACGGTGCCGTCCGGTCAGCTCCCTGGGGACCCATCTACTGGCTCGCCTCATGCCCAGGTGTTACCGACGATGCCTTCCATTTTGCCCCATGGCGTCGCGCCGCCGCCGCAGCCGTCGCCGGCGCCGCCCGCCGTGGACGCTTCGCTGCAGCCGCCAAGCGCCTCCCTGGGTCACGCGCCGCCGATCGCTTCCCGTGACCAGCTGTCCTCCGCCATGGAACTCTTGCCCGCTCCGGACCACATGGCGTCATCGCGCGTCGGATACCCCGACGCAATGGAGGTCGACCCTTCGGCCCCTCCTGTCTCTTTACGGGCGCATACACCGCATGTTGACGTGCACCCTGGACTAGGTTTTCAGGCGTTCCCTAGCTCCCCTCGGACCGAATGGCCGGGTGCGGATGGCACAGCCTCGCCTGTTGTTAGGCTCCCCACCTCATCGCATGCGTCAACATGGGGCCCTCCCCACGGCGGGCGGAAGCCTTATAACACGACCGTTCGCCGATTTGCGGGGGAAGAATGTGGTGTCACCGCCAGACACCACACTTGGTAGGTGGTAGCTTTAAATCGGCCGCGGTCCATTAGTACATGTCGGACCCGCGTGTCGCCACTGTCAGTAATTGCAGACCGAGCGCCACCACATGGCAAGTCTAGAGAGACGTACTAGGACTCGTCCCAGTTGTACGACGACTTTGCTAGCGACTACACTGACGAAGCCTTTCTCTCATTTGCCGAGAGATAGTTAGAATAGCCTTTAGCTAAGTCCATGGCTACGACCTAGCAAGGCGTCATTAACCATTTCTAGAGAGAGTCTCACTTGTATCATCAAGAATGCTGTACACAAATGATGGATTAAAGTTAAGTATTCCAGCAGCTACGTACTTTTCTTTATAGCATTTATTACGTATCCTGTTTCAGACCTAACTCCAGCCGGCGTGTGTAAACGCGTGCCTTTCGGTTACCCGTCACTGTGGACTGTCTGTCTTGTCAGTCCACAACAGAAGGTTTAGAAACAGACAATGGGAGGTTACTCACAGAGCATAGCAAAATTGTCCGAAAACTATCACAATCTTACGAAGAAATATAGTACTCTGATTAAAGAGACGAAACTTCAATAGGCGAAATGGTACAATGGTGGAATAGGGCTCGCCGATTTGGCTCAAACTATGCGTGTAGAAGCAGTCAGATGCCTCTTTCAGCTTCTGGGAATATTTCACCTGAGTGGTCTCTAGGAAAAGGCAAAACGTACTGGAAGGATTTGTGCATAGAATGTGAGAGATTTTTGAGGACCAGTTTGCGTATCGGTGCCTCAATGCGCCAAACAGTTTTCAGCTCGAAAAATGTGCATCACTTGTTTGTACTGTCTCAACGTACTATCGATTTTTAAATGTTAGGAGAATGAAGAGTTTGTTATGCTGTTTGTACAGTTTTCTTGTATTTTTGTGTTAAAATATTTCAGATATGTGACAACTGATGGTCGAGAGAAGCTGCGTCCTGTCAAGTGAGCGAGTTTGCTAGGCCCAGCCGACTGCTGAATCGCGGCGTGCGGCAAACATAACAACTACGATGCAGCTGGCCACTGCAAACGTTTGCCGGCGACTGCAAAGAAGAAGGAGTTAAAGAGAGAATTGACGTGATTTGTTTTTCACAGAGAATGGTTCTTGGCTTGTACTCTCAGAATTTCAGAGTAGTATCCGAGTACTGTTCACCAATGAGCCGCGCGAGAGATTATCTCAAGAGTGTGGTGAGATCAATTCACACATATGATACGTGAATTAGTCTGCGATGGGGATATAATATTTCAAGTGTGTTCAAAGCAGTTGTAAGTCGTTTAGAAAGATATTTTGAGAATATTATCGGCTTGTGTAGAAAATGATTATTTCGCCGGATTTTGTAGAGTGTAGATTCGCCTGGTGTAGGAAAGGCTCCTATTTAGTGAAGTGTGTGTGTGTGTGTGTGTGTGTGTGTGTGTGTGTGTGAAATCATATGGGACTTAACTGCTAAGGTCATCAGTCCCTAAGCTTACACACTACTTAACCTAAATTATCCTAAGGACGAACACACACACCCATGCCCGATGGAGGACTCGAACCTCCGCCGGGACCAGCCGCACAGTCCATGACAGCAGTGCCTGAGACCGCTCGGCTAATCCCGCGCGGCTTAGTGAAGTGTCGGATTATTTTCTTTTTGTTGTGATTAATGATGCGTTACGCTGCTTTAATAGCCAGGCGATTGTAGGTGAATCGTGTTTCAATGTTTTTGTGAGCTTCTGCGTTTAGTTATTTTAGCACGCACTAAGGAACAATAGCGTTGCATTGTATTATTGTGGTTGTATAGATGTACGCAAGCATTAAGGAGGAGTGACTTGGCGATATTTGGGTTAGGATTTAGTATGTGACTTCGGCGTGAGCGTCGTATAGGTTCCTTAAATTTCGTTGGATGCTGAATGTGTGGTCTGTGTTAAAGAGAACGGTTGTCCCACGTAATAGTTGCTTTTGAGAAACAGTCGAAAGTTTATTGAAAATCTGATTCTTCTTGTTCCTAAGCGACAAATCAGGAACCATTTGTTAGCCACCCCCGAAACACTTAACACGGTGAAATTTAGGTTTTTTGTTTTATTTTTTAATTACATTTTCGTTTAGTGGGCGTTTGCAATAGAGAACCAGCACTCGTAAAGTATAACGCTGGGCCGGCGGTTCTTGGCGCTACAGTCAGGAAACGCGCGACCGCTGCGGTCGCAGATTCAAATCCTGCCTCGGGTATGGATGTGTGTGATGTCCTTAGATTACTTAGGTTTAAGTAGTTCTAAGATCTAGGGGACTGATGACCTCAGAAGTTTAGTCCCATAGTGCTCAGAGCCATTTGAACCATTTTTATAACGCTGACTTGTACCTGTAAACAATTAATTGCAGGAAATAGAGAATTAACGGTTGTAAACCGAAAAAGTCAGTACCAGCCTTGTCCTTAATACACAGACTGACAAAAAATAATCCAAGGCTTACTTCAAAGGAAACTAATATCTTAAATATATCTCTACATAGTAAACTAAATCCAAAGGCAAATAAAGTAAAAGACTGGAATACTGATAAAGGCAAAGTTTAAAGAAATTAAAGTGAAGATTAAAGAAAAGGAATAGTAATTTTCAGATAATGACTTGGTACGGAAAGAAAGATAATTAATCTTTATTTAGATACGAAAAGCAAGTTAACATTTTATTGAAAAGTGATTAATTGTAAATGAAAAGACATTCCATTTAATTCTGAAAGATTGAGATTAACGAACTAGTTTATTACGGTAAAATTTCAGTACAGTCAAGGACATTATTGTATTTATCGTTGATTGACAAGGAGAGTTAATCAATATTAAATTATATCTTTGCCATGTGAGCGTATTCTTCAGTACACGTAAAAATTTATAACGTTCACACTAATAGAGTGTATACACGATTATTCATTGAAGCTTGAAAAGAGGAGGAACTACAACAGGCGACGGATCTATATGACGGATTCGGGTCTAGTTTAGCAGGGGATACAACCCGTCGGCTTTGACCAATGACGTCAGAATTGGCCAGAGAGCATGTATTACAAAGATGAAAGAGCTGAGAAGAATGTTCAGAAACAAAGGAATGCAAGAGAGAAAAACTGTACTTTACATATATAAGGGCCAGTAGTCTTTTCACGTTAACGATATCGCGTGTTTGTGTCTTAGTATTTCTCCGCAAAATACAATGGAAAGAAATGAATGAAATATATTACTAGCAAAGAATACATCACGTTACATGTATGTCAGTTGTATCTCGAAACTCTTTCGAACTGTGTTGCTTAAGTGCAGTACGGGATACAAGTTCAGCGTATATCGATTTCTTAGTTTCAGCTAGCATTGCTGTCCTGTTGTTCACTTGAACTATGTATCCCCTGCTTCACTAAACCGTAAATGAAACGCCGAATACAAATTTAAAGCTCATTCGAAGTGTGTTGCTTAAGTAAAGTACGGAATACGAGTTTGTCGTAAGTCGATTTCTTGGTTTTCACTAGCATTACTGTCGTGTTCTTCACTTGAACGATGTATCCTCCGCTTCAGTAAACCCGAAGTGTAACACGGGATACAAATTATAGATGTGTTGTTTATTTCGTCTCCGCTATTACTAACACTCTTTTCTTACGTACATATCAGTACTACTGATGACAGAACGACCTAATTATGTAATATATGTATACCAGACTTCCGTTGACCTCTATATATGTACACTGGTAACAAAAAGGTGGAAATAGAGGTAAGTTACATTTGTAATCTGAACCTCAGTTGAACTACACGGAGACAAGAATACGACACATGTACCATTTGTATTCCGTTCCTCACTATGGGGCACAGTTTTCTTCTTGCCTTGGACGCTAATAGTATCCCATTCGTTACTTCAGCTATATAGCTATACGCAACATTTGTATCTTCCTCGCCAATTGACATATGTAGTGTCAGTGTAAAGGCGAAGTGAAGGACGAGACACAAATTTTAGTTGTGTCGTCAATGTAAAGGCGAAGTGAAGGGCGGGATACAAATTTTAGTAGTGTCAGGGGTTTCGCCTGTGATATGGCAAGTACACATTCGAAAATGTCGTACTGATACTAGTGCTGGGAAACGAAAGAAGATCGACAGCTGAGAAATTTCTATTACATACTTCACAACACGAAAGTACACATATTGGTGGATTAAAACAGTGAAATATGTCAAAATAGAGAAATACAGTGATAGAAGCAAGTGGAAAAGTGAACTTAACACACGGAAATATCGAGGTATAACCGAAGCTTGCCTACACAGACAGTAACGAAAATTACAAACAGACAAATCCATTCCTTTAAACGAAAATAAGACACTAAAAATTGTTCTACAATAACAAACTAATACTCCAAATTACCTCAGTATCATTGCGAATAATTATTTCAATGTACAATGATAGCGCTTATCCGGAACACAGAACTGTTTTATTATCTCTGCCTCGAAGTAAAGACATTACTATCTATGACTAATGTATGACGTCATTGGTCAAAGCCGACGGGTTGTATCCCCTGCTTCACTAGACCCACGGATTCAAATGTTATATATGAAAGTTATCGTTTCTGGTAATTATATTGTTGAGAAAATGTTTAGCTGTGTTGTCAGCGTACACAACGTAAGCTTCACTTTGGGTTGCTGTTGTTGGTAAAGTAAATACATCATCCCTACTCCCCGTAGACTGACACATTTAGTATTTTTCTGGTGATTGCTCTAGCTTTGGTGGTAGTTCTTTCGAACTTAGTGAACCCTGATAGCCAAATGCGCTTTTGTAATTAATATCCATCTATCTGACAACATTACACCACTAAAACAGTCACAGCTAGCCGGAAATCGCTCTCCTCCCTACATGCAATTCAAAAATTTAGAAAAATATTTCCAACCCATGTTAAACAAAAATTAGTCCAACCACTAGTCTTGTCTAATCTTTACTACTGTGATGTAGTTCAACACGGCACAAATAGTGAAAATTCGAGATGCCTCGAGCTAGTGATGAATGCTTGCGTTAGATACGTATGCAATATACGGTTGTATGATCATATCAGTCCTTCATACTCCCAGCTAGGTTGGATACGCCCACATAAGGTACGCGATCTCCACACGATGTGCTTACTTCATCGATTTCTTAGCCACTGGTGCCCCCAATACTTATCTTCTCACATTAAACACCTATCATCATTCCACAACCGCAATACCAGATCGGATACGTCTAGCATCTTGGCTGTACCTTTACATAACACAAAATCTTTCTCTGTGTCATTCTCCATCTCAGCCATACGACTATGGAACGCGCTCCCCTGTGATCTGCGTCTTATCCAGAACCACTTAACATTCAAGAGGGAACACAAGACTTACATATTAGGGACGGTATAGCCACCATTGTCGTGCCCCTCTCATGTTTTTCTTTCTCCTCTCCATCATAGCTTCGAATTTTACCATTCTATTTCTCTTCCTCTAACCTATCTACCTCTTCTATATCTCTTTCACCCCATTCTATCGTCTTATGTCTCTGCTTGATGAGAATAACTCACAAGCTGCAAGAATATAACGAGAAAATTCCCAACTAGTAATAGGACTGACATTCATAAAAGAAAAAATATGTTTACTTTCCTATACATAGTCATTACTATTATTATTATTCTTGATTATTATAATTATTTTTTGATTGTTATAATTATCATTGTACTACTTTTATAATCTCTAATTTTTTTCTGTAGCATTAATACTGTATAACATGTTATATGTCCTTAATGTTCTGTAGAAACTGAAATTTGTTGAATCTGAGTATGCCTGGTTAGGTGTAAGAGAGGGCCTGAAGGCCCTAATCTTGCCAGGTAAAATAAATGCATAAATAAATAAATAAACAAGTAAAAGTGTTATTGTATCCATTCTTTAGTACATAGTGATGTCGTAGCGAGCTGTAGCGTGATTTACAGCGTGAGAAGCTGAATATCAAATCTAACGTGACGTCGTTAATACAGACGACTATCTCAGGATACACAGATTACGTCGTTGAGTGTAGGCAAGGTCTTGTCAGGACAGCTTATTGTAGTGTTACAAGAGTGAGGTAAATTGTCCGACGTTGCTTTTCACCTACATGTTGCAGAGTTGTTAGAGCTTGTTCATACAGTATGTTTTCTACGAGTCAGTGGCGTCTAAAGCGTGGCGCAATGCAAACCCAGTCGTGACGCTCACCTGCTGGCAATTTATCAGCTGGAATTAGATTACTGCTGCTACCATTATTCTTCTTTTTCACATTTTATTTTATTCAGTGCAATGTTAAACGATTCATTTTAAAATTTAAATATATTTAAAAAGTTCAGTATATATATACGTATATTCAATTTAGTTACTGTTACTAACCTTGTAAGTCCAAAATCTGTAAGTGTTAACAAAAAAGGGATGGTATACGAGGACATTTAATATGAAACGTATGAAAAGTGTTGGATTTAAGTCAAAGTTGATACCTCACGACTGAACCACAAGTAAGGGCAACCGCTGCCTCGTACAGCAACGAATGAGAGACACGCCTTCGAGAGATTCCGCACGCCGCCGCGTCTGGAAAATTACTTACGTCTTGGCGCAGTGCCGCTCAGCCCACTCTGAAATCATCGCTTACGATGACAGCCATCGTCCTACTTCAGAAGCAGCAGCGCGAGTTGTATTACAAGCCAGAACTGTCATCGAAGTTGATAATCAATTGTACATTGACAGATTACTAGCATTGTGTACCGTATCAAGTGATAAATTATATTGTCAGTGACAGTAACAAGTACGTATGTTAGTCCTGTGGACATGGATTGTTTCCCAATTTAGGTATTCAGGGTTAGATAAAGTAATCTAATATCCTGTGTATGTTGTAATATATGCTCGGTCTCCTGAAGAAGTGACTCTAGCTTTACTAGAACCAACAACAGAGAAGTTTTGTGTGTTATAAAATCGACGCACATTACGTGAATCACGTCGTCCACGTTGTAACGTATGTTGATTTATCATTTTTCCCGGAGCACTTGTGATTCAGTTCCGTTGGGCGCCAGCAGTTTTCTAATGGGTTCATTGGGGATTTGGAATGGTAAATAATGAACGCGCGCCGTGGTCAGTCCGAGAGCTATGCCTTATTACTGTTTGCTTTCAAATGATCACAAACCAGGGTGTTTTTTCCTGCATGAGTCGTCTGTAAGTTTCTCCCTCAATCATATCGATCTGTTCTCTTCTGTTTAGACAGGACATTGTTATACAACCCATTGCTCTGAAGGTTTAGAAGTTATTTCACCAAGTGTCAGAATACTTTGAGATTCTCAGAAACAGTGTTGCTATGGTACAGCTGTTCATGTCGTGGATTCTTTGCATCGCTCCTCAAGTACGAGTACATAAACAAGTTGCTGTCGTAGTTTATGTCTCAGCGTCGTATGTTTGGACCTGTGTGTGGAACATTGCTTTTTCTGTATTTTGCAAAATCCGTTATTAAGTCTGTTGAGGGTGACCTTGGACATTCTTCGCCAACCTTATATAGTTCGTAATTATTCTCCTACGTGACAGGATGTAAGAGTAACTGAGTGGAAGTCCTTTACGACAGTCTGTGAATGTTCCCTTTGAGGCCCGTGGACGACGAAACGAACCATATCTGACACAGGTGGAGATGTATTTGTCTGTTTTGGTGTGTGTGTGTGTCTATGAGAGAGAGATCGGGGAGGGAGGGAGGGGGAAGTGAGATGTTTTCAAACCAGTATTTCCCGTGTTTGCCAGGACTAATCCATGTTGGCAGGAAGGCTGGAGACTTTTGAGTCAATATGGTACTGTCGTTGCTAAAAGCATATCTTCAGCGCACTTAAACAACAGTAGGAACAGTTGCAGACATTCATTGATGATGACTGCAATAACTCTGAACAGAAGATCTTGAAGCGTGTCTTCTTTCGTTTCGAGCCTGTTGTTACTAACGTTAATGTATGAGGGAATATAAAAGAAGGAAATGTGTAAGACCGAGGAATCGAAAACACAATATTATTCTTTCTTCAGTTTCATACAAGAGTCATATTAGACACAGGGAGCATGCAGTGATATAGTGGAGGTCTCATAGACCTAGTCCCTGTGGAAGAACACGCGTACGACATATCCGAGTGAGCTTGAATCACTGGCAAAAATTCCAGAGATTGTTCAAGGAATTTCCTAAGTATTTTGGTATAAAGCAGCCGTGCTCTCTGGTGGCTAGTTACAGAGTAATAATTTCATTATGACTTATTCGGTTTGTTATCCCAATCACTAGATATTTTCAGTGTAATATGGATACAAAGCAGAAATGGGAGCAGGTGAGAAATCAAGAAAACTGTAATTATGATTCAAAAAAGGCAGCCGCTGTCAGGTGCGAATATTAGAGAGCCATCTGTACAACAAATTTGTGTCAGAATGCTGACACGAGTAATTTGCAGAAGAATGGAAAAATTGGTGGAAGCCACTTTTTTGGATTCCGGAAAAAGATAGAATCGTGCGAGGCGATAGTGATCCTACGACTTAGATTGACTGAGTAGAGGCAAACCCATTTTTAAAGCGCTTATAGATTTAAAGACTATGTTGGTTGGGAAAACGTGAAGATAAAAGGGAAAGAATGCAGTTACTGAAAGTTGTAGAGTTTGTACAGAAAACAGACTGCAGTTACCAGATTCGAACGGCACAAAGGGAAACCGGTAGTTTAGGAGGAATTGATACAGGGCTGTAGCCTTTCGTACATGTAATTCAATGTGTACATTGAGGCAGTAAAGGAAATTAAGGAGATATTTGGAACGGGAATTAAAGTTCAGCGAATTGTATGTGGCGAGCAGAGGGAATTAGGTTAGAAAATGAGACACTTACCGTTTTGCTGCTTGACCATTAAAATAACTGACGATAATCGAAGTAGTCATGATATAGAATGCGGACTGGGAATTGCAAGAGAAGCATTTGTGAAAAATATAAATTTCTTGACACTGAATATAAGTAATTTAGGATTTGTTTCTGGAGGTGTTTATGTGGAGTGTAGTATTGGATGGAAATGAAATGTGGACGATTAAATAGCCAGACAAGAAGAGAACAGGAGCTTTCGAAGCTTGGTGCTACAGAAGAATGAGACATCCGCAGGAATCAGGGGATTATCAATTCGGTAGTGGAAGGAAGTAGTGGGATTGACGGCGATTGCTGTACATACGGAGAGGTGAAGAAGTTTGTGCAGAGGACAGACTAGCATTGTGTTCTGTACCAAACCAGTTTTCAACTGAAGACCTCGATAAGAAAACATCAAACGAAGTGTTGCTATTCTCCAACGAACCACCGGAGGCCACGGGTCCATTATACCAAAGCAGAGGTTATCACTAAAAAAGCTTGGAATTTTCTTGGTGGATTCCCAGTTCACCCTGTGTATCACAGTTTACTATCACATGTAACAGAATCTACAATATTAAATGAAACTGCGTCAGTCTACTGAGAGTTTCTTGAAGGAGCCCGCCATTCCGAACAAGTCGTCGGCGTAGTGGTTGTCCGGTGGCCTCTTGCTCTCGTCCGAGATGTAGCGGTCCTGCTCCAAGAACCAGTCTCGCATCTTCTCCGTTCTTCTGAAGAAATCATCTGAAATAAAAAGATACATTCAATTTTTCAGTTAGTAGAAAAGCTATTCGTACAAGTGACAGCTAAACGAATGCATCTTTGTTTTCGGTGATTTTAGTTTTATGGGCATTACGCTGTGATCTAAGGTATATTTCTCTGCCAAGCGTTTCGTCTTGTAACGCTGAAGACATCATTAGAAGCTATAAAAATTCACATACCAGTAAACACTTAAATGAGGTGAGCAACATCTTGAAATTCTAGTGCAAAAAAGAAACAATTAAAATGAAAGCTTTCCTTCCATTCGCGATTCGCATAAACTGTCACAGATCGCATAAGCACAGTACTAAGAAGAGACAGATCCGACACCGTTTTTATCTAACAAGAATGATGGGCGGATTTGAACACTGCATATTATACTATCGCCGCTTGCCACAGCAGGAACATACAGGGTGCGGAAAAACTGTTTGGCGAAAAGTGTAGGGCAGCAAGACCGCAGCAAACAAACGAATTTGAGTATAGGAACTAGGGGCGCAGTGACATTTTCTGTGCTGCAAGAAAACTGACATATGGACGTTTTTACTCAAAATAAAACGGAATTCATAGAAACAGTACAGGTAAACAATATGTTTGGACTCACCAATCTTCACGATGAGAACAAGAAAACTCAAATCACGTGATACATGGGAACTGTACCTAGCTGTCGTACCATACAGCGTTTCTTTAAAAATGGAAACAATCACATATCCGTGTTTGATGTTTCAGTATGTCTTAGAAGGGTCAAGTAAACGAAAGATGAGATTGATATTACACAAAGAGTACCAACACTTAACGTAAGTATGTCGTAGCAAATGTCCAAACTGACCCCCGTTTTCACTGGACCCCTATTTCCTATGTTCAAATTCCTTCGTTTGATGCTGTCTTTCTGCCCTACACTTTTTCCGTACATGCGCTCTAGTGTACATCCGTTCAAGTGTAGTTAAGAAAGACAAAAAAGAAGCATTAACACCAAGCTTAAGTAACACAAGTCAAATGAATTCGCAATTGCGAATAAGGACTACCGTCAGCTGTAGAACGGAATAACGACAGTGAAAATTTGTACCCGGATTTCCCGATTTTATTGCGAGCGGTCGTCTTACCATTTTGCTTTCCGTACACGACTAACAACCCTATCGAAACTGCCATATGCCGTCAACCATGCGTCTACGACCTGTACTCGTACATCCATCACGTATTTTCCCGTACAGGTCAGACACTGTGTTTGAAAGCTGTTTGCTCGGTATCGGCAGATAAATAAGATTTTGCAGGCCTGCATGTCCAAGGAACTTTGCATCGTAATCAGAATTACAGAGACACTGCAATATCGTACAAGAGCAACTGTCGTCTGGGAAGTACAGGTAAATCGTGTGCTCTGCGACTGAAATATCTGTTGCTATGGTTTAATTAAGACCCACTGATTACTACTCTATGACGTACTGAGACGCCACATAAATTCGAAAGCACAGAAACAATTTAAATAGAAAAGAAGAAGGATCGAAATTACATATGTTGTGAACCTTAGTGCTAAACAAGACAAACAGTGCCAATTCCTCCCCACTACAAGCTCCGCAGCATACGCCGGCGGGACTCCGCCATATTAGGCAGCGGTCTCATGACGTCACTAACCTACAGTTGCGTGGATATGTGTCAGCTTCCTGAGTGTGTTTGAGCCTACAGTGCTTTCTAAGTCATTACATGCTCTGACAATGCCTCTAGGACTGTAAGACGAAACTTTTGGCCAAGTGCTAAGAAATGTGCCTTTAACAGTGACATAATAGCCATAAAATACACTCCTGGAAATTGAAATAAGAACACCGTGAATTCATTGTCCCAGGAAGGGGAAACTTTATTGACACATTCCTGGGGTCAGATACATCACATGATCACACTGACAGAACCACAGGCACATAGACACAGGCAACAGAGCATGCACAATGTCGGCACTAGTACAGTGTATATCCACCTTTCGCAGCAATGCAGGCTGCTATTCTCCCATGGAGACGATCGTAGAGATGCTGCATGTAGTCCTGTGGAACGGCTTGCCATGCCATTTCCACCTGGCGCCTCAGTTGGACCAGCGTTCGTGCTGGACGTGCAGACCGCGTGAGACGACGCTTCATCCAGTCCCAAACATGCTCAATGGGGGACAGATCCGGAGATCTTGCTGGCCAGGGTAGTTGACTTACACCTTCTAGAGTACGTTGGGTGGCACGGGATACATGCGGACGTGCATTGTCCTGTTGGAACAGCAAGTTCCCTTGCCGGTCTAGGAATGGTAGAACGATGGGTTCGATGACGGTTTGGATGTACCGTGCACTATTCAGTGTCCCCTCGACGATCATCAGTGGTGTACGGCCAGTGTAGGAGATCGCTCCCTACACCATGATGCCGGGTGTTGGCCCTGTGTGCCTCGGTCATATGCAGTCCTGATTGTGGCGCTCACCTGCACGGCGCCAAACACGCATACGACCATCATTGGCACCAAGGCAGAAGCGACTCTCATCGCTGAAGACGACACGTCTCTATTCGTCCCTCCATTCACGCCTGTCACGACACCACTGGAGGCGGGCTGCACGATGTTGGGGCGTGAGCGGAAGACGGCCTAACGGTGTGCGGGACCATAGCCCAGCTTCATGGAGACGGTTGCGAATGGTCCTCGCCGATACCCCAGGAGCAACAGTGTCCCTAATTTGCTGGGAAGTGGCGGTGCGGTCCCCTACGGCACTGCGTAGGATCCTACGGTCTTGGCGTGCATCCGTGCGTCGCTGCTGTCCGGTCCCAGGTCGACGGTGCACGTGCACCTTCCGCCGACCACTGGCGACAACATCGATGTACTGTGGAGACCTCACGCCCCACGTGTTGAGCAATTCGGCGGTACGTCCACCCGGCCTCCCGCATGCCCACTATATGCCCTCGCTCAAAGTCCGTCAGCTGCACATACGGTTCACGTCCACGCTGTCGCGGCATGCTACCAGTGTTAAAGACTGCGATGGAGCTCCGTATGCCACGGCAAACTGGCTGACACTGACGGCGGCGGTGCACAAATGCTGCGCAGCTAGCGCCATTCGACGGCCAACACCGCGGTTCCTGGTGTGTCCGCTGTGCCGTGCGTGTGATCATTGCTTGTACAGCCCTCTCGCAGTGTCCGGAGCAAGTATGGTGGGTCTGACACACCAGTGTCAATGTGTTCTTTTTTCCATTTCCAGGAGTGTAGAATTCACCAAGGACGGAAATACCGGTCGTGAAATCCTGGCTTGTATGATAAGTCGAAAACGCGTTGGTGGAAGTCTCAGATACTGAATTTTTACGAAGACCTTTCAAATATTCTTTTGTGCACCGGAAAAATCTCGCAGGAAAGTATGTAATGTGGTCGCAACAGGTAAGGTGACTGAGTGCAAAGCATGTCGTTATTGGATTTGTACATACCATTGCTTTCGATTTCTTTGATTGGTGGACTTGACACGTGTAAAGCTGATTACCGTCCTATGTATTTTCCAATACAGGCAGACATCAAGATCTACAAGGTATTAAGTGCTTCGAGCTTAGAAACCAACTGGAAGTTCAAATGGTTCAAATGGTTCTGAGCACTATGGGACTTAACATCTAAGGTCATCAGTCCCCTAGAACTTAGAACTACTTGAACCTAACTAACCTAAGGACATCACACACACCCATGCGCAAGGTAGGATTCGAACCTGCGACCGTAGCGGTCGCGCGGTTCCAGACTGTAGCGCCTAGAACCGCTCGGCCACCTACTGGAAGTCTGCGGGAACGTATACAATGTGGTACAAAAGCTAGGGGCCATACCGGCCCATTCTAACCAATCAGTGTTGGTTAGGCGCAGTTAAAGTCAGATGTCTATGTATCTTACGTTTAACTTAGCTTCGTCTGTGCCACAACACCTTGCAGCTGCTGTCAGTAGCGAGGTGACCGTTTTCTTATCCAGTGAATCTGTCCTCATGCTACTAAGGTGTACAGATCAAGTTACACCAGTAGTTACAGCTGTCGATTACACACGTTATGGACTATGTTGTAACAGAAACAGTACCAGTAACAGTGGTTACATGAATTGGAAGATATTGAAGACATTGCTACTGAAACTGCCAACGGAAGTGATCCTGAACGCATTAGTGAACACGATACTGAATCTGAACTTGACAATTTTCAGGTGATGATGAATGTCAACGAGTTATTGATGAAACAAAACAGATCAC
The DNA here is from genome assembly GCF_023864275.1 of Schistocerca cancellata. Taxonomy (NCBI): domain Eukaryota; kingdom Metazoa; phylum Arthropoda; class Insecta; order Orthoptera; family Acrididae; genus Schistocerca; species Schistocerca cancellata. Next base: position 54,363,877 of record NC_064631.1, read on the forward strand.
TTTCTATGGGCTCAACCGATATAACTCAGTCTGCAACCTTTGTGTGCATGAATGAAAATTTATTAAAATTCAGGGTTTGTGAAACCACCTTGAACTGAAACTTACCTGATTAATTTTTCTTTTGTTTTATATTTTGAACACTAATGAACGTAACTTTTCTCAATTTTTTTAAGCACCAAAGGTATGATTTAAAGTTTTTTTCAGTAGTTGACATATACATTACAATCTGAAACTGGGCAGAAATGAGATATTAATTTTGAAACAGGCCATTGTTATGTTTAGATTCTATAAAGCTGTTTTGATGTCAATAAGTACCAAATAAAAATGGACATTGTCTGTGTACATTGCTTTATATTTCCGTCCGAATGCCTGTCTAGAAAATGCAGTAATAGTTTTTATGTCAATGCCCCACAACGCAGTTTATTTCATAAAACATTCGCGACACCGACTGAGTATTACATCCATAAACAGTGACACGAACGCTCCTTTAGGCCGGCCGTTGTGGCGGAGCGGTTCTAGGCGCTTCAATCCGAAACAGCGTTGCAACTACGGTCGCAGGTTCGAATCTTGCCTCGGGCATGGATGTGTGTGCTGTCCCTAGGTTAGTTAGGTTTAAGTAGTTTTAAGTCCAGGGGACTGATGACCTCGGATGTTAAGCTCCACAGTGCTCAGAGCCTTTTGAACCATTTGAATTTCTTAGCTCCTTTACGAAGCAATGAACTAACTTTTTGCTGAGTTAAAAGCCTGCTGTTACGTTTCTTGATGTCATAAACGAAATAAGGAAACACTGCCTGCTTTTTTCTGCCTACGTGCATGCTGTTTGGCTTACAGCCTAGTACTGTTACGCGACCATCACTGCAGTACCATCTTGTGTGCATTAAAACGATTTCTGACGGCGCTATCTCGCTGCGATAACGCGCAGCTGTTACTCGCTCGTGTCCGTCGAGACTAAGCCGTGCACCATTCACACAGTGTGTGATGTTAAAAGGGTGCATGGACTCTATGCCCTTCCTTTAGTCACCTCTATATATTGAGCTGATGTTCTCATTCCCGTCAACACAGTTACCGTCGTTAGCTGTAGTGATTACTGTTATTTTCTGTGCAAGTGTTAGCTGTAGGGCTAACAGGTCATCCGTATTTAGTGGGGTCTCCCATATTTTAATCACATTTTCTTCTATCTTCCGTATTTTTGATAGATCTCCCTTATGTTACGGTTTATCCGTATTTTACGTATTTCACAATTTTTCCATATTTGATAATGTTTGCCCTCGTGTCTTATAAAGTTTCATTTATTCATTTATGCTAAAATTCAAAGATTATCGTTCCCAAATCAACAATCGACGTTTCCAGTTTATCATATTTGAATTGTATCTTTTTCATGTGGTAAGTCTGGAGGTTCCGCGATGAAATTTTCCTCTCCTGCTTCGGTAGTGTGAAGACGGGCAGTTCGATCCCAGTCTTGTGTGCAGTTTGTATTGTATTCGGTACACCTGTTTAACTATGGGTAGGTAAAGTGACGACGAAGATCCCTCGAAGACAGTACCAAATAAGAGCGCTCACTATATCTGCGTGTTTCTCCCCCCTGGTAAAAACATATTTTTGGTTGGGATCAGTAAAAAATGACATTCGTAAACCTTTTTTGTTTCTTTATGCCAGTGTTTTTCAATCTGCGGTTCACTACCCGCAGGGGGGTTCAAATTCTTGCTCGGGGTGTCGCAGTCGCAGGAGTAATTTCAATTTAACCACTTTAAATGATACGTCAAGAATTTCCGGCGTGGCCGTTGTTACGATGCATCATTCGCTATGGCAAAAACGTAATGAAAGCACATTTTAAAGTTATTCAGGTTCAGTTGTGGCACTTATTTGTAGTAAGGAACATTAATTTAATTCAAACCTGTTGAATATGTCCAAAAATTTTCAAATGTGAGTGAAATCTTATGTGTCTTAACTGCTAAGGTCATCAGTCTCTAAGCTTACACACTACTTAATCTAAATCATCCTAAGGACAAACACACACAGCCATGCCCAAGGTAGGACTCGAACCTCCGCCGGGACCAGCCGCACAGTTCATGACTGCAGCGCCTAGACCGCTCGGCTAATCCCGAGCGGCTGAATATGTCAAATACGCAAAGACTTGCACCGGCCGGAAATGGCACGATGCTTTTCGAAATCTTCGATAACTGCAGTATGGAAATAGGGCAGCAAGGGCCACTAAGTGCTTTACGGACTGAATTAGCGAGATCTTTTCCTGAGAGGTTTGTTGGGAGAGGGGTGGGATCACATTAAGCCCCGGGCAGTACGGCGGTGCGGGTGCAGTACTGACAATTTAGGTTTTGTGACGCTCAACTATTGTGGTAAAATATTACACAGAACATGACTGTTTCGTTGAAGGGCATTTCAAAGACATTCGTGGTGAAATGTGACACAAAATGACTGCAACAACACACTCACAGCTCAAGTGCAAGACTTAGCACCATGGTTGCTAGAATTCATTTCAGCACCCGTATTTGGAACAAAGCGATAGATCCCTGCGATTGGCAACAGTGATAGAAGACATGAAGTATAGCAATTTCTATAGAGCGCGTCTAGGATGCTTGACCTCACCTCAAATTGAGTGTTGACTTTGTATTTTCGTAGCTCTGCGGTTTGATCGGGATTGCTACGAAGTCGTCGTTGCTTGCCGCCTAGTTCATATCTCATTTCTTTCGTGTTGTTAATTGTGATTTCGGTGAAGTGAACCATTGTTATCTTTATTGCGCTTTAGACAATAAAAAAATCTTTTAAATACTACTACAATACATAATTTATAGTAACATAGTCTATACCAGATATTTTAGCAACTAATTAAAAAAAGAAATGTTGTCATCTTTTGAAATTGGATGAACGTAAGTAAAACAACCAGCCTAGTGCATGTCTGAGAACTAGTACAAAAACGTAATGTAAGAAAACTGAAATTTATTTTTTTATTAAAATTACACAACTCCTCGTTTAACATTAATTTCCAACTGAAAAGAATGTAAGACTGTTAACGATGAATAAACGCAAAACCTGAAAACTTTCTTCACGAAGCGATAAACAAATAAGTGAACAAGATACAGAAGCTCGAAAGAAGACCTACTTCTTTACAAATTGATTATACAGTGGGATCTTGCTTAACGAGCATAATTCTCTTCTGGGTCTTACTTGCAACATGAAACACTCGTTTTGCGAAACATATTGCTGTGTAGAAATCCACATAAAAGTAGGGCACTGCGTTCCATTCCGAAAAAATACTAATAATATTTGTAAAACAGTAACGTAATGTATAATATTATGTATCCTTTCTTGCCAGAAATTTTTCTAAAGACGTTTGTTTTTGCCTACTGTTTAAAATGAGTGCTAAAAGCAGAAGACGACTAGTTGAATGAAACATCTCCGTACATATTAGTTTATGGACAGCTTTATTGAATTCGTGTTGCTTATCGGCAGAAAAATGTCAAATGGAATTCATAAATAGGTATTTCAATACCATGAATTAACATGAGTCTTCCAAGCCAGGAGAGCATGCAATATCGTCACAGGGAGTTTGCAAATTCGGCAAGGAGGCCAAAGTGGATGTACTGGAAATAACAACTACAGCGGAAGGAGCACCGCTCATAGTACACCTGAATACAGGAATATCGGCATCATTGTCACTGATTAGAACTTCTACTGTACACGGCGGAGCGGTCTACGGCGTCTTGTCACGGTCCGCGCGGCTACCCCCGTCGGAGGTTCGAGTCCTCCCTCAGGCATGGGTGTGTGTGTCATCTTTAGCGTAAGCTAGTTTAAGTTAGATTAAGTAGTGTGTAAGCTTAGGCACGGATGACCTCAGCAGTTTGGTCCCATAAGTCCTTACCACAAATTACCAAAATTTTTTGTTCACGGCGGAAGATCATACATCAGCGTGTGACTTGTTGCCCACCTGAAGAGGTCTATGTCGGAAGGTGTTTTGGAAATGGTTATCCAATACTGAAAATTAAGGCTCTGAATAGACTCGATATGCGAATCATAGCACGTTAAGTGATTCAACCTTTTACAAAATTACATTGTGTATTGATCGTTGTGTGGAGGAAATGCATGAGCTCAAAAAGATTTGGAAGGAGTACTTTGAAGATCTGTTGAATGCCGCCAAGGGGGTAACTAACAGCGATGGAGAGCCTAAGGCAGCAGACGATTATGATAGTGGGGAAATTGATGATCTAACTTGGAATGAAGTGGAAGAAGCCATAAAGAGGATGAAAGGGGGCAAGGCACCAGGTTGGGACGAAGTAACAGTGGATATGATACGAGCAGCAGGAGAAGTAGGAATCCAGTGGCTATACAGAGTGCTGAGGGTGGTGTAGAAGGAGAGCAGAATTCCTGAGGATTGGAAGAAAGGAATTATAGTCCCGATCTTCAAGAAAGGGGATAAAAGGAGATGTGAGAACTACAGAGGAATCACCCTGCTATGCCACTGTGGAAAAATCAATGAAAAGATCCTGGAGAAGAGAATAAGAAGCAGTATTGAAAGTAGACTGCAAGAGGATCAGTACGGTTTCAGACCGGGAAGATCAACAACGGACCTCATATTTGCGGTAAGGCAACTGCAGGAGAGGCACTATGAGTACGGGAAGGACTTAATCATGGCCTTTTTGGATATTGAGAAGGCGTATGACAGTATCTGTAGGGACAAGCTCTGGGATGTGCTGAACGCAAAAGGGATAGATGAAGAGATAACACGAAAAGTCAGAAAAATGTATGAGGGAAGTGAGAGTTGTGTGAAAGTGGGGAGGAAACGTACTGCATGGTTCAAGCTGGAAAATGGGCTGCGACAGGGAAGTGCACTTTCGCCTTTATTGTTTATTATTGTTATGGATGAAATCCTACAGCAAGTATCAGATGCAATTGGAGATCATAAAATGAAAGCAGTGCTTTTTGCCGATGACCTGATGTTATGGGGAAATTGCGAGAAGGAGGTGCAGGAGCAGTTAGATGCATGGGAGGCAACGGCAGCACAATATGGAATGCATTTCTCTGCAAAGAAAAGTGAAATAATTGTCACAACAAGGAAGAAGAATAGACCAAATGTGGATATAACTTGTGGAGGGGAAAAACTACAAGTGGTAGAGAACTTCAAGTACCTGGGAAGCGTGATTGAAAGTAAGGGGGGAAACGCAATGGAAATAAATGAAAGGTGCAGAAAAGCAGGGCAGTTCTACAAATGCATTAGGGGGCTTATTTGGAGCAAGGAGGTGCCACAGAAATCCAAGGGAATTATATACCGAACCTACTTTGTCCCCATATTGGCATACGGAAGTGAGACATGGGTAATGCACGAAAGCGACAAAAGTAGAATACAGGCTAGTGAAATGAAGTTCCAGAGGAGCAGGTTGGGTGTAACAAGACGAGACAGATTGCGAAATGTGTATGTGAGGGAAAGACTAAAGGAGGAACCAGTACAAGACAGGATAGAAAAATCAAGACTGCAGTGGTATGGACACATGAAGAGAATGGATGAGGGAAGAATTCCAAAGAGGATGTTTGATCTGCAACTGGAGGGAAAGAGGCCCAGAGGAAGACCAAGGGATAGATGGGTGAAGGGAGTGAAGGAATGTGTGATGAGAAGAGGAGAGAACTGGACGAAGGTGGAAGAGGGGGAATGGTGGAAAGACAGAACACGATGGAGAGGCTTGTGTTCCCGACAGACCCAGCCAGTGGCTGGAAACTGTCCAAGATGATGATGATGATGATTGATCGTTGTGTATTGATCAGAATAATTTGTAATAAAGAACGGAATTAAGCAGGGAGATGCCCTGTCTCCGCTACTTTTTAATTTAGTCCTAGAATATATTGTACGAATGGCAGCAGATAATTCAGAGGGTGTGGAGTTAAATGGAAATATTAATGTATTATGGGATGCAGATGATCTGAACATCATTAGCGATCGGAAAGAATTTGTAACAGCAAATGCGAATGCGTTAATCAAGGCTAGTGGAGATGTAGGTCTAAGGATAATTGAAGACAAAACTAAATACTTGGTTACTACTAGAATGCCAACAGCAGTAGATCAGGAAATGTTAAGAGTTAGAGACATGCAGTTTGAAAAAGTGAACACATTTAAGTATCTAGGCGTGTACATCACTTCTAGAAATGAGATTGAATCCGAACTGAAGAAGAGATTACGGGCAGGAAATGCGTGCTACTTCTCACTGAATAGATTACTTTCATCACGAATATTGTCTAGGAATTTAAAGAATAGAATATACAAAACTATTATTCTACCAGTTACGCTGTATGGGTGTGAGATTTGGTCTCTCACTGTGCAAAATGAAAAGCCGTTTCGAGTATTTGAAAACAAAATTTTGAGGAAAATTTTCGGAGCAAAAAGGGATGACATTAGCGGAGAGTGGCGAAAACTGCATAACGAAGAGCTTCACGAACTCTATTCAAGCCCTGACATAATCAGTGTTATTAAATCACGTAGGCTGCGATGCGATGGGCGGGTCACGTAGCTCGAATGGATGGGGGCAGGGCAGCGCGCAGAGTACTGGTAGGGCACTTAGAGGGAAAACGTCCTATGGGGAGACCGAGGCGTAGATGGGAGGACAACGTAAAGGCTGATTTGAGGAGCCTAGGTATTGAAGGTGAATGGAAGGAAATAGCCCAAGACAGGGACAGGTGGCGAAAACACGTTGCTGCGGTAATGGACTCTCGAGTCCGGTGTGACCAGTGAGTAAGTAAGTAAGTATTGATCGTTATGCGAATCACTCTTTATGTAAGGTTTGACTGTACTTTGTTCATCGTAATAATACACGGTCCATTCACATTAATGTTCAGTATCAACGTATGACAACAACTCACAGACAGCAGGTGGCAGCACTGGCAGTAGAGGGTGTATACAGTGTGGCTCGACGGTGGGAGGAAGTGCGGAAAACAACGCAGTGCGGAAACGGAGCCGTTTATCTGACGTCCAAAACGGCTAATTTTGAAAACTGTTCGAATGTCGCCATGGTTAAAGCATACTGCGCATGGCAAAATGTCGCTATCCAAAATTAGCAACGAGGTAACTGTAGTCCACCACGGGCCATAAACGAAAGGGGTGAAGGAAGGCTATGGAGAACTGTATGGGCGAATAAATGGGCAACTGTTGGGCGAGTGACCGCCCAGCTGAACCGAGGGTCTACCGACAGTGTCGGATCAGCGAACGTTGCTGAGAATGGGCCTTCTGAGCAGGCGCCTCGTTCATGCAAACACGCTGACTGCCGTTCGTCGGTGACGAAGGCTGTAATTTACACCCCCATACAGCAACTGGGCGTCGACTGAGTGGCTACAGGTAGTCTTTTCAGATGAATCATTTTCTACGCTTTGTCCTTGGGGACCACGTGCACCCCTACAATCACTTCATTCTTTCCTCCGCACGTTGGCATCTACCAGTATGACAATGCAAAGAGTTACATAGCTCGCAGTGTACGTCCGTGCTTCGAAAGGAACCAGGCTGAGTTTACAGTACACGTCTGGCCACCAAACTCCCTGAGTTAAAACCAGTCCATCTGTGGGACTCGATCTCTTCTCGCAATGGATTCGACCGACAAGCCAAATGCAGCTGGCTCCAGCACTGTCGGTACCTTCCAGAACGTAGGTGGCTCTCTTCTCACATTGCTAGCAGTGGTCCGCTCTTCGAGAGGTGCTTATTCAGGTTTTTAATAGATGGTCAAATTAAAGTGACTGGACCATGTAACAACGATATAGGGATTAGGATATTTATTCTTCCACATTTTCTGTCATCTCATTGTCATTTCTTTCCTGCGGAGCATAAACCACACCATCAAGAGTAAAGTCAGCAACAATAACGGTAGGATTCAGGGATTATTAGCAGATACACAGTGGTTTACCGGCACAACTGCAATTTTATGATTAATGTCCACCGTCTCTCATTCGAATTATTTAAAATCATGCTTTACACTTCTTGGGATACTATTATTTCTAAATGCTTTTAATGACAGGTTGACACCAGATATATATGCAATTGGCGCCACTTAACCAGAATAAAAATACAACAATTTTTATGCAGAGGCTGTAACTCTTTATTTATAAGCAGCTCGTCGAATAGTGGTTCTGTTTTTAAGACACAAATTACCAAATCGTTTTCTTCTTAAGGTCTATTTCTCTTTTTAGTTTTTGTTTTGGCAACTGAAGAGAACGCTACTTCACTCAGGTAAGAAGTGGCGAACGGCACCAATAGCCGGCGTGGTTCTAGGCGCTTCAGTCTGGAACCGCGTGACCACTACGGTCGCAGGTTCGAATCCTGCCTCGGGCATGGATGTATGTGATGTTCTTAGGTTAGTTAGGTTTAAGTAGTTCTAAGTTCTAGGGGACTGATGACCACAGACGTTAAGTCCCATAGCGCTCAGAGCCATTTGAACCATTTTTTGGCACTAATAATTTCAAATTTTCCCTTTCCAGCCGTAAATATTAATCTTCTCTCTTCATCCAAAAGACTACAATCTCTTGCGAATTAAATTACAGTTTAACCATGCTGTCAGCAGCAAAATTTATAAGCTTTTCTTTATCCTCATGCTCAGACGAACCAGTTGTACTGACATATCCAGAAAAGGATTTACAATCCATCTATGCCCATTCCCAGCTTCAGAGTTCATTTCTGCTAAGTAATTTAATAGTTTCTGTTCCAAATTATGCAAACTTTGGATCATCCAAGGAATGTGAGAACCTACTACAACCGACTGGTTGATTGCAGTTTCTTCGACACTCTTCTGAATGCAAGGGAAACACTCAGACGTCATCTTTTGCAAAGACGATGACCACAAACAAAGTTTTGTAAGGTATCAATGGATTTACCCCTGGCTGTTTTAATGTTTTATTCTTTCCATTTTCAGGCTGTTATTTAAAATTTTTGTGTGGTTAAAAGATCAGCGAGAAATGCTAATTTTAATATCCAAACAAGGTCACAAAAATAATTTGCATATCGAGATTTAAAACCTTGTAAGAACATTAACAATTCATCTTTTAGTTCTAGAACTCGTCTAACTAGCTTTTCTTTGGAAAGCCACTTGACCTCTGTCTGATAAAGGAGATTTTGGTGCAGCGAACCCATGTCTTCGCAAATGATTGTAAACAGTCGAATTTGCAACGCTGTACCTTTAATAGAGTTCACAACTTTGATCACCTCTTTAAGCACATCATTTAAATCAAAAGTTAAAACCGTAGCTGCCAGAGCTTGTCGATGAAAAGAGCAGTGTGTCCACGAATCATCTGATGTTACTGATTCTAATTTGAGAAAGAGCCCACTTTTATTGCCATTCACAGCTTTAGCACCATTAGTAGAAATGGCGATACATTTGGTCCAATAGATCTTGTAGTTTCGAGTGCTTTCTAAAAACATGTCGTGCAAATACTGGCCATTAGTGTTCGCAGGCAGTGCTTTGCAAAATAAAAAATATTTTTTTCGAATTTGATTATCATCCGCCACTATCACTTGTACCAAACATGGAGAACTGTACAGATCTTTTGAGAAACTTCTCCATTTTATGCTGGCTCGGACCGAAGCGCAAACATGGTCTTATCACGTCCGTACTCGCTGACGTACTCGGAAAACTGACTGAAAGGAGTGGAAATGTACGACCATGCGACCGCTGACGAGTTCTCGCCCCCACGCCGCTATGCGACAAAGAATATACTCGTGTATCACTGCTCACAGGGCGCTGCGACTACCTTACACTGCGCACTTGATATCTCAATCAGGTTAGTATCACTAAAAAGAAAAATATTTTGCCTTTGAAATCAATGACATGTTTTTATTACGATTCTGGGGGGGGGGGGGGTTACCAGATTTGTTTTTTAACTTGGGAAGTGGTGGCGTATTCAAAAAGGTTGAATAACGCTGCTTTGTGCTGAAGGGAATTCAACATAGCACGTGGACGAGAAAGAGAATGATCGTAGTATGCATCAACCACAGAAAAAGTAGTAATTTACTAAGCTGGTAGAATGCAACAATTATAACAAAAGAATTAATGTACCAAATTTGAAAAGAAATTTTGAGTGTGGTAACGAGCATTCCAGGATCCAATGCCCATACTGGAAGGTTGTTTTTATTGATGACTACTAAATGGATTGCTCTAGGAAACAAAAGTTTTGTTGAACTTATTAAGGCTGGATTACAAATACTTACAAATTTGAACTTTTCGTGTAAAGAATTTTTCAAACAAATAATAGATGAAGTCACATTTTTAATGAGCACAAATCAAATGGTAAATACTAATAGGGCTATAATTTTGTGAAAGATGTTGTAATTAAATATTTCAGTGATTATTAAGAGTGCTATGATGCTACGAAAGTTACTGTACTTAAATATGACTAGTGCTAAAATGTTGTGAAAGACGATTTAATTAAATATTTTTATGTACCGTGTCAATAACGAATTTTATTTAATTTTCAAACTGTTTGCAAAAGAAGTTCCAACACAAAAACGTTTCATGAAACACTTATTATCTGTGTTTGCTTTTGTACGCAGTTGTACATATTGCCCTAAAAGTAAAACATACCGATAATGCCACAATGGGACTACTTTGGGCACAATTCGAAAATATCCCGTGCTTTTAGTTTGAAAACCTGGCAGCACCATATATCTACACTACTGGTCATTAAAATTGCTGCACCACGAAGATGACGTGCTACAGACGCGAAATTTAACCGACAGGAAGAAGATGCTGTGAAATGCAAATATGAAAAACTGAAAGTTACAGTCGAGAAATATTCCGAGAAGAGATGAAAATAGGCTACGGGTGGAAATGTATGACTATATGGTACACTGATTACGCTATCATTACTAAAAGATGGCCTACATACATGTTAAACCAAAATATCCATTTTACGGGGTCTAACAGTTTGAGTGAATTCACTTAATTACATTGATAGCATTGCTCACTACTGGAACACATATATAAAAATTATATCGGGATTTTACCATGTAAATTGCCATTATTGGTCACACACTGAGTGAGGCATTGTAGATAAGATTTCAAAGTGAGAAGATGAGTCAACTACAGCGAAACTAATGCACTAATAATCTAACAAAATAAGAACTCTATTCTGCTTGGAGGTGTACCTCTGTGCAGTTCTGTTTCTTTGACATTTCAATAATCGTTCTCTTTGTTAATATGCACAACGTACGATAGCATGCCTTCCTTCTTTCCTTATTGCAGACGTTTACGGAATAGCAAAGGACACGTTCGCAAGTTTTTTTGCAACCGTGCACTTTAAAAATGTTGTGCATACGAGTTTAAAGCTGAAAATGTAACGAATAAGAAGTAGTACCCGTTAACAAACAAGCACTCGTTTCGGAGTTCCAGCTTCAGTACTATCGAGACAAATACAAAAAAAGGAGGAATTAAGTGGATTACGAAGTCATGCCTTTGACATCACTTCCTTCTGTTTTTGTATATTCGAAATATATCAATGAAAATCAAGTCACATTAACGAAGCCACGTGTCTCGTAATACTAGAGCAAATACGCACTCAATTACAAAAAAACATTCGGAATTGCGTTCCTGATGCTATGTTATTCTCGTAAGCACTGTAATCTTTAGAATTTCAAAGAGATGTTGCGTGCACGCGACAGAGATGCTGAACAAGAAATAATCGCAAAGAGCAGTGTACTAATGTACTCGGCTATTTAAGATGGCGGCAGGCCCCGCCCACTCTGGCTTCAAAACAACGTACAGCGTAATAAGTCTATACCGCCATCTCCCTTCTTTTTTTACCTTCAAGACGGCGTTTGCGAAAGTGCACAGACATAACACATTACTAGACCGGCAAACACACATCTTTTACTGAAGCCTGACGTTTCGTGAGGTATGATGACTGTGGTGTCACCGCCAGACAGCCGGCCGTGGTGGCCAAGCGGTTAAAGGCGCCACAGTCGGGAACCGCGCGGCCGCTACGGTCGCAGGTTCGAATCCTGCCTCGGGCTTGGATGTGTGTGATGTCCTTAGGTTAGTTAGGTTTAAGTAGTTCTAAGTTATAGGGGACTGATGACCTTAGCAGTTAAGTCCCATAGTGCTCAGAGCCACTTGAACCATTTTGAACCGCCAGACACCACACTTGCTAGGTGGTAGCCTTTAAATCGGCCGCGGTCCGTTAGTATACGTCGGACCCGCGTGTCGCCACTATCAGTGATTGCAGACCGAGCGCCGCCACACGGCAGGTCTAGAGAGACTTCCTAGCACTCGCCCAGTTGTACAGCCGACTTTGCTAGCGATGGTTCACTGACAAATTACGCTCTCATTTGCCGAGACGATAGTTAGCATAGCCTTCAGCTACGTCATTTGCTACGACCTAGCAAGGCGCCATATTCAGTTACTGTTGATAGTATGAATCATGTACCGTCAAGAGCGATGTTCACCAATGATGGATTAAAGTTAAGTATTCCAGCAGCTACGTACGTTTTTGCTAGTATAAATTACTTGTCCTGTTCCAGACCTCACGCCCCCCTGCGTGAGCTTAAACGCGTGCCTTTCGGCTTCCTCATAGTGGGTTGGCTGTCTTGCCAATCCACAACAATGGCGACATCAGGAAATTTGTTTATGGTACTACTACGATCTTCTGAAACGAAATGATGTAAGTTTTACGATGTGGTCTAAGCAAGCCCTGCACTTGAGAAAGTATTTGTGTACTAGTTGAGATTAGCACATGCATTGTAGAATCGTGTTATGAGAAGAACATCAAGTAATACATACATATGATTAAAGCAGACTGTAGATTAGGAACAACACTCAATGGTAAATAGCACTTTGTGCTTATACTACTCGAAGAAAAGCCTAAGATTATCAAAACTGGTTAAAAACAGAACATTCAGCTATGTCTGTTAACAAAAAAATGGCTCTGTGCACTATGGGACTTAACATCTATGGGCATCAGTCCCCTAGAACTTAGAACTACTTAAACCTAACTAACCTAAGGACGTCACACAACACCCAGTCATCACGAGGCAGAGAAAATTCCTGACCCCGCCGGGAATCGAACCCGGGAACCCGGGCGTGGGAAGCGAGAACGCTACCGCACGACCACGAGCTGCGGACCTGTCTGTTAACACTAGGTGTATTAAACACGTAAAGAGTGTAAACACCCCCGTTACTTTAGATAAGATAAATTGTGATGTAATTATTTAGGGTTACATATATTACAAAAGCAAAAATACGACGTTTCTAGAATTACGTGCATGGAGATGCTTTCCTTTCCCTTCATCTTCCATCTGCTGTACAAAATATTACAACCAAAGACGAAACATGCATTAACCATTATGTTAAAACTCTAAAGGTAACGTGGTTATCTCAGTTTATCTCCATTTATTACGACTGTTTTATTAGTAGATAAACAGCTGAAATTTCCTGGCAGATTGTAGATAAACAGCTGTTTACTCCTTCCTTGGGGTCGGAGGCATATTGCGATTCTTAAGTCCTGACTTCACTGAAATGAGTGGTATCTATACGGTGTTGCCAGTCTAGTAATGTTATGTTGGTGAGTATGTATGTAGTCTCTGCCGCAAACAGCTACACCTTTCGCTTTCAGAATTCCAGACTAGTGTTGCATAACAGCACGAAATGCTAGTACTGTGTTGTTTGCACTTGTTATATACAAATGCACTTGTTATAGGTTTAGACACGAAATAAAAGGGGATTGCTCAGACTACGAACTACAAAGTCGAATGAATCTCAGCGTATATGGTACAAAGACTTACGTTTTCCCCATTATGCACTCTCTTTCAGTAATAATACTAGAAAATGGTCTAATAATCTATAACCAAGGTCATAAAAACAAATAGTTTGTGAAACGAGTGGCAGAAAGTGTGTAGTTGCAAGTAATCGTTATTCAGCAAGTGGTCACAGTGAAAGCAACAGAATTACCACGAGATATTAATTTATGAACTTTAAAGTATCCTTCCACCATTCTAAGTAGATCGCTATTGTCAGTGCATACTTACAGGCAAGTTTGTCCATAGGACCACCAGTGCCTCCTAGTTCGTCCGGCAGATATTCCTTTGCCACGTGGTCAAACAGCGTCTTTGATCCTGGAGGATGGACGTGTATCTGAAAGAGAGCAACATTCCCTGTTACAAGGTCTCAGTGACAAAACCACATCCCGTACTCACATCTACATCAACGTCCATACTCTTCAAAATGGTGTGGAGTGCACACCAGAGGGTACTTCACACCGTACTACATATTAGCATTTTCCTTCCATTCCATTCACATACAGAACGAGAATGACTGCTAAAATGTATACAGGGTGGACAGAAACTACCTGAAAAGAAGGTAACGGTGCTGTAGGGTAACTTGTGCTGAGAAATAGCTGATAAGATAAAAAAAATCGATAAGTTCAGCCGTTTCCAAGTTAATTAGCATTGACGTCAACAATCAGGTCGCTGCGTGTGCAAATTAATGCGGTCTGCCAGATGCAGTGTCGCCAAACGTCCTACTCCTACATTGGCGCTATTTGATTTTGGGTTGACAACCATGTACTCACCCAACTAGAAATCCTGTTCTTGCTGCCACCACACTTTATTGACACCTGCTGTATCTAACTTCTGCTTGTACATTTCTCTTTTTAAACTGTTTCAGCATCTTACCCGCTTCAGGTATCAAACATTTTGCACACCAACGTACAGTATATATTGCAATATATTTTGTTTCCTGCCGAGCAGAATGGTTACAGGTTGCGATTTATAATCTGGGAGCATATATGAGACATATGAGTTGGTGTGTTATATGAATTCTGGGAAAAAATATTTTCTCGATAATTCTAAGAAAATCATCAAAATTGAATTGGACGGTTCAACAGAACACAATTTTTGAACACCACGATGTCCGCAGACAGTCAGAACAGGTTAATCTTGGATGAATGTCGTCAGTCTTCAAGACTATCATGTAAAATATAAAGTTCCACATTGAAGGCTTGGTGTAAGCCAGAAGAGACAAGCAAGAATAAAACAGAAAAAAATACGAGGGTTGCAAACACAGTAAACAGGAATGAAATACTTACACTGACTCTATGACTAACAAACCTGTCTGACTTCAGTCCAAACAAAGAGGAAGACTTACTCAAAAAAAGGTATGTATCTTATGTCACTTTACATAAAATACAACAATTAAGTAGAGACCTTTTGCCGAAAGAAAACCGTCACATATTCAGAAAAAAATATCGTAACGAACATGAAATCGACTGCCAGAAAATTGTGCAAAAACTAAAAAACAAGTAACAAAAGCTGACAGAGGAAATGATAAAAAAATCGGAAGATTGTCAACTTCAGTAAATTTTAAAGATAAAGTTGATGATTTGTTATTGTAACAGGAAATTAGGCTCTTATTAAAAGCAAATACAGTGTTGTGGAGAACTACAGCGACCAAAGTAACTTCCGTATGGCGTGTCATTACAAAATCACATAGCTCTATGAAACATTGAACATACACAGAGAAAGCTGCTAGCGTGTAGCACATAACGTAAATGAAAGATATACGCAGTGTGACGGCCATAGCCGAAAATTTCATCCGAAGGCAATGATTACGCTGAAGTCACCACGATTTTTGATGGTCCTCTGGACATTACAAAAACCTGGACATGGTTCTTAATCGGATGTGTGATCGACATGGGCGGCAGTGCATGTTCTGCAACGTGCTCCATAAGCGATACAAGTATTGTAATCAGTTCTTGTGGCAGATTGCTCCATTCCTCCAACAGCGATGTAGTGAACTGCTGTGGATAATGTGGACGAGATGCAATACGTCTCGACAAAGAAACCCCACATGGTCGATGGGATATAAATTGATGGAATGGCCAATCCATTCGCCGAGTGTCCTCTCGTTCCAAGAGCTCCTCTTGCTGCGCTGTTCGACTGATCACGCACTGTCATTCGTACAAATGAAATAAGCGTCGAATTCACCCCTGAGAAGACGCATGCGTGGAAGGAGTGCAGTGTCAGAAGAACACTGAACGGTGAGCGTCTCTGCAGCGTTATGCCTCTGCACCACCAAAACGACCTTGTTCGACAATAGACCTTGCTGCATGTGTTCCCAATTTCCACCTTATGAAGATACATCCAGAACCACTACTCACATTGAATCTGCTCTTATCCCGAGAAGAGCATCCGAGCCTTAACCCCCAGTCCCTATGCTCTTGACAACATCGAAATTCGGCGCCGCAGACGTGCAGCTGTCAATATAACACAACGCACTAGTGGTGAGGTAAAGTGACCAACCCCACGCGGTCGCCGCGCCACAGTGGAACGTGAGATTGCGTCTCTTGCAATCCTATTAAATGTGATTCCATTTGCACCCACCGTTCGAAGTGGTCTTGCCTGTTGTGCAGTGTTGCGGCCATCTACCACTGCAGTTGACCATAGTCGACCACTTCTCCTTCGGGTATCAGTGCCTCTACCACTGCAGTTGACCATAGTCGACCACTTCTCCTTTGGGTAGCAGTGCCCGTGCTTTGGAACATGTCCCATGCATTTCGAACAGTGCTGTGAGCAGTATGAAACTCCTGGGCTACATATATCACACCTTGTCTTTCTTCTACTTTCTGGAGGATATTCCCCGCGTGAAAGAGCTTGACAACGTATGTTCTTAGAATCTGAAGATGGTCATTGTGGCCGAAATCTGTTTTGATTGCCTCTAAAAAAAGTGTGACTGTGTAAAAAAAAATTATAGTAAGTTAGTCACCGTCTACTTAAACCAGATATTTTTTTCCAAGTTCTTGACCTCTCAGTTGAGAACCTATTAAAGACGAACACGACAAATAACAGATAACCAAAACTTGGTGGCACTGTCTGTGTTCGGCGGGGTTGCTGTCCAACCTCACTGAAACTGTTATCGGATTTCCAAGCAACGAGTAGGCTTACGGACTCGTTACGCTAATACACTCCTGGAAATGGAAAAAAGAACACATTGACACCGGTGTGTCAGACCCACCATACTTGCTCCGGACACTGCGAGAGGGCTGTACAAGCAATGATCACACGCACGGCACAGCGGACACACCAGGAACCGCGGTGTTGGCCGTCGAATGGAGCTAGCTGCGCAGCATTTGTGCACCGCCGCCGTCAGTGTCAGCCAGTTTGCCGTGGCATACGGAGCTCCATCGCAGTCTTTTACACTGGTAGCATGCCGCGACAGCGTGGACGTGAACCGTAGGTGCAGTTGACGGACTTTGAGCGAGGGCGTATAGTGGGCATGCGGGAGGCCGGGTGGACGTACCGCCGAATTGCTCAACACGTGGGGCGTGAGGTCTCCACAGTACATCGATGTTGTCGCCAGTGGTCGGCGGAAGGTGCACGTGCCCGTCGACCTGGGACCGGACCGCAGCGACGCA
Organism: Schistocerca cancellata; assembly: GCF_023864275.1. Lineage (NCBI taxonomy): Eukaryota > Metazoa > Arthropoda > Insecta > Orthoptera > Acrididae > Schistocerca > Schistocerca cancellata. Next base: position 54,381,256 of record NC_064631.1, read on the forward strand.
CGGATGCACGCCAAGACCGTAGGATCCTACGCAGTGCCGTAGGGGACCGCACCGACACTTCCCAGCAAATTAGGGACACTGCTGCTCCTGGGGTATCGGCGAGGACCATTCGCAACCGTCTCCATGAAGCTGGGCTACGGTCCCGCACACCGTTAGGCCGTCTTCCGCTCACGCCCCAACATCGTGCAGCCCGCCTCCAGTGGTGTCGCGACAGGCGTGAATGGAGGGACGAATGGAGACGTGTCGTCTTCAGCGATGAGAGTCGCTTCTGCCTTGGTGCCAATGATGGTCGTATGCGTGTTTGGCGCCGTGCAGGTGAGCGCCACAATCAGGACTGCATACGACCGAGGCACACAGGGCCAACACCCGGCATCATGGTGTGGGGAGCGATCTCCTACACTGGCCGTACACCACTGGTGATCGTGTCATCGAACCCATCGTTCTACCATTCCTAGACCGGCAAGGGAATTTGCTGTTCCAACAGGACAATGCACGTCCGCATGTATTCCGTGCCACCCAACGTGCTCTAGAAGGTGTAAGTCAACTACCCTGGCCAGCAAGATCTCCGGATCTGTCCGCCATTGATCATGTTTGGGACTGGATGAAGCGTCGTCTCACGCGGTCTGTACGTCCAGCACGAACGCTGGTCCAACTGAGGCGCCAGGTGGAAATGGCATGGCAAGCCGTTCCACAGGACTACATCCAGCATCTGTACGATCGTCTCCATGGGAGAATAGCAGCCTGCATTGCTGCGAAAGGTGGATATACACTGTACTAGTGCCGACATTGTGCATGCTCTGTTGCCTGTGTCTATGTGCCTGTGGTTCTGTCAGTGTGATCATGTGATGTATCTGACCCCAGGAATGTGTCAATAAAGTTTCCCCTTCCTGGGACAATGAATTCACGGTGTTCTTATTTCAATTTCCAGGAGTGTATATCCCTTTCAGCCCCTAAGCTACTCGTATATCACGCATCAAAAACTGAGGACAACTATACTTAGTGCGTGCTACTTAACATCTGTGCTATAATTGATACAGCTGGATGGGCGTCAAGAGCGCATAGCAGACCTGATCCCTACAGATGCGGTAGCAGCAGCTGGCCCCGCTGGTCACCAGGAGCAGCGCCTAATTTCGGTTTGAACGGCATTCCGACACGTCGCGGGCATCATTTCTGTTTCCTTAAGATCACAAGTTGGCGCTGGAGATTTAAAATAGTATACATATAGTAAATAGCGGCGTAAATATAAAAGTTGAGCTTTGTTCCCGAATTGTAATTAGTACATATTGGTAACCTCCCTGTAGACTGTCTTTTGTCAACAACTGTCACCGGCCTCAGCGGTCCACTTTATAAGCAAGGTAAGTCGACAGAAATGTATTCGAGTTGCGAATATCATCCACTTGCAGATGCCCAACAGAATGACGACAGCGAAAATTTGTGCCGGATCGCGACTCGAACCCGGATTTCCCGCTTTACGTGATAGGTCGCCTTAGCAGCTCCGGCTACATCTACATCTACATCTACATGACAACTCTGCAATTCACATTTAAGTGCTTGGCAGAGGGTTCATCGAACCTCAATCATACTATCTCTCTACCATTCCACTCCCGAACAGCGCGCGGGGAAAACGAACACCTAAACCTTTCTGTTCGAGCTCTGATTTCTCTTATTTTATTTGATGATCATTCCTACCTATGTAAGTTGGGCTCAACAAAATATTTTCGCATTCGGAAGAGAAAGTTGGTGACTGAAATTTCGCAAATAGATCTCGCCGCGACGAAAAACGTCTTTGCTTTAATGACTTCCATCCCAACTCGCGTATCTGCCACACTCTCTCCCCTATTACGTGATAATACAAAACGAGCCGCCCTTTTTTGCACCCCCTCGATGTCCTACGTCAATCCCACCTGGTAAGGATCCCACACCGCGCAGCAGTATTCTAACAGAGGACGAACGAGTGTAGTGTAAGCTGTCTCTTTAGTGGACTTGTTGCATCTTCTAAGTGTCCTGCCAATGAAACGCAACCTTTGGCTCGCCTTCCCCACAATATTATCTATGTGGTCTTTCCAACTGAAGTTGTTCGTGATTTTAACACCCAGGTACTTAGTTGAATTGACAGCCTTGAGAATTGTACTATTTATCGAGTAATCGAATTCCAACGGATTTCTTTTGGAACTCATGTGGATCACCTCAAACTTTTCGTTATTTAGCGTCAACTGACACCTGCCACACCATACAGCAATCTTTTCTAAATCGCTTTGCAACTGATACTGGTCTTGGGATGACCTTACTAGACGGTAAATTACAGCATCATCTGTGAACAACCCAAGACAACTGCTCAGATTGTCACCCAGGTCATTTATATAGATCAGGAACAGCAGAGGTCCCAGGACGCTTCCATGGGGAACACCTGATATCACTTCAGTTTTACTCGATGATTTGCCGTCTATTACTACGAACTGCGACCTTCCTGACAGTAAATCACGAATTTCAGTCGCACAACTGAGACGATACCCCATAGGCCCGCAGCTTGATTAGAAGTCTCTTGTGAGGAACGGTGTCAAAAGCTTTCCGGAAATCCAGAAATACGGAATCAACCTGAGATCCCCTGTCGATAGCGGCCATTACTTTGTGCGAAAAAAGAGCTAGCTGTGTTGCACAAGAACAATGTTTTCTGAAACCATGCTGATTACGTATCAATAGGTCGTTCCCTTCGAGGTGATTCATAATGTTTGAATACAGTATATGCTCCAAAACCCTACTGCAAACCGACCTCAATGATATAGGTCTGTAGTTCGATGGATTACTCCTACTACCCTTCTTAAACACTGGTGCGACCTGCGCAATTTTCCAATCTGTAGGTACAGATCTATCGGTGAGCGAGCGGTTGTATATGATTGCTAAGTAGGGAGCTATTGTATCAGCGTAATCTGAAAGGAACCTAATCGGTATACAATCTGGACCTGAAGACTTGCCCGTATCAAGGGATTTGAGTTGCTTCGCAACCCCTAAGGTATCTACTTCTAAGAAACTCATGCTAGCAGCTGTTCCTGTTTCAAATTCTGGAATATTCCATTCGTCTTCCCTGGTGAAGGAATTTCGGAAAACTGCGTTCAATAACTCCGCTTTAAGGACACAGTCGTCGGTAACAGTACCATCGGCACTGCGCAGCGAAGGTATTGGCTGCGTCTTGCCGCTTGTGTACTTTACATACGAATAGAATTTCTTCGGATTTTCTACCAAATTTCGAGACAATGTTTCGTTGTGGAACCTATTAAAGGCATCTCGCATTGAAGTCCGTGCCAAATTTCGCGCGTCTGTAAATTTTAGCCAATCTTCGGGCTTTCGCGTTCTTCTGAACTTCGCATGCTTTTTCCGTTTCCTCTGCAACAGCGTTTGGACCTGTTTTGTGTACCATGGGGGATCAGTTCCATGTCTTACCAATTTATGAGGTATGAATCTCTCAATCGCTGTTGCTACTATATCTTTGAATATGAGCCACATCTCGTCTACATTTGCATAGTCAGTTCGGAAGGAATGGAGATTGTCTGTTAGGAAGGCTTCTAGTGACACTTTATCCGCTTTTTTAAATAAAATTATTTTGCTTTTGTTTCTGGTGGATTTGGAAGAAACAAGATTAAGCCTAGCTACAACGACCTTGTGATCACTAATCCCTGTATCAGTCATGATCCTCTCTATTAGCTCTGGGAATCTCTCAATCGCTGTTGCTACTATATCTTTGAATATGAGCCACATCTCGTCTACATTTGCATAGTCAGTTCGGAAGGAATGGAGATTGTCTGTTAGGAAGGCTTCTAGTGACACTTTATCCGCTTTTTTAAATAAAATTATTTTGCTTATGTTTCTGGTGGATTTGGAAGAAACAAGATTAAGCCTAGCTACAACGACCTTGTGATCACTAATCCCTGTATCAGTCATGATCCTCTCTATTAGCTCTGGATTGTTTGTGGCTAAGAGGTCAAGCGTGTTTTCGCAACCATTTACAATTCGCGTGGGTTCGTGGACTAACTGCTCGAAATAATTTTCGGAGAAAGCATTTAGGACAATCTCGGAAGATGTTTTCTGCCTACCACCGGTTTTGAACAAGTATTTTTGCCAACATATCGAGGGAAGGTTGAAGTCCCCACCAACTATAACCGTATGAGTGGGGTATTTATTTGTTACGAGACTCAAATTTTCTCTGAACTGTTCAGCAACTATATCATCGGAGTCTGGAGGTCGGTAGAAGGAGCCAATTATTAACTTAGTTCGGCTGTTAAGTATAACCTCCACCTATACCAATTCGCACGGAGTATCTACTTCGACTTCACTACAAGATAAACCACTACTGACAGACACAAACACTCTTCCACCAATTCTGCCTAATCTATCTTTCCTGAACACCGTCCGAAACTTCGTAAAAATTTCTGCAGAACTTATTTCAGGCTTTAGCCAGCTTTCTGTACCTATAACGATTTCAGCTTCTGTGCTTTCTATTAGCGCTTGTAGCTCAGGGACTTTCCCAGCACAACTACAACAATTTACAACTACAATTCCGACTGTTCCTTGATTCAAGCACGTCCTGTATTTGCCATGCACCCTTTGAGATTGCAGCCCACCCCGTACTTTCCCGAGGCCTTCTAACCTAAAAAACCGCCGAGTCCACGCCACACAGCCTCCACTACCCGTGTAGCCGCCAGCTAAGTGTAGTGAACTCCTGACCTATTCAGCGGAACCGGAAACCCCACCACCCTATGGCGAAAGTCAAGGAATCTGCAGCCAACACGGTCGCCAAACTGTCTGAGCCTCTGATTCAGACCCTCCGCCCGGCTCTGCACCAAAGGTCCGCAGTCGGTTCTGTCAACGATGCTGCAGATGGTGAGCTCTGCCTTCATCTCGTAAGCAAGACCGGCAGCCTTCACTAAATCAGATAGCCGCTGGAATCCAGAAAGAATTTCCTCAGATCCAAAGTGACACACGTCATTAGTGCCGAGATGTGCCACCACCTGCAGCTGGCTGCACCCTTTGCTCTTCATGGCATCCGGAAGGACCCTTTCCACATCAAGAATGACTCCACCCGGAATGCACACGGAGTGAACACAGGATTTCTTCCCTTCCTTAGCCGCCATATCCCTAAGGGGCTCCATTACGCGCCTAACATTGGAGCTCCCAACTACCAATAAGCCAACCCTCTGCTACTGCCAGGACTTTGAAGGCTGAGAATGATCCTCTGAAACAGGGCAGGCAGCTGCATCTGGCTCAGCCAGAGACAGTGCCTGAAACCTGTTTGTCAGACGCACCGGGGAGGCTTTCTGATCAGCCTCCGGGGACGTCTTTCGCTGCCTGCCACGCCTTGGAACGACCTCCCAATCAACCACAGGCGAGAGCTCAGCCCCACTGCGGGCAGCAACCGGGGCAACCACAGCGGCAGACCGATCTGGGGACAGACGGGACGAGGTTGCCTCTCCTGTACGGGAATAACATTAATGGGATGTACGAGTATAGCTATGACACATGGACAGCAACATAAGGAAGTTTGTGTCCAGCCGTGAGTCATGCTCCAGTACCTGAGGCGATGTGGGTAACAGCCTTGCAATTATTCAGTGACTTACTAGCACCTGAGTATAAAAAAATAAACGAACATGGATCAGCTGCATTGCAACCAACTCACCGCTGATTCCATTATTATACCAGTGAATCTAATCCGCTAAAAGTATCTACCGAAAACAATAATGTTAACAACTATAATATGTGTAACTGTTGCTCTGAGAGAAGGAGAGTGACTTGGAACAAGATAGCTACTTTTCTTTTTGTCTTCTATTGTTTTCTACACGCCTTCTGTTGTCTTTGATTACAAATTGAAAACTAGCTGTGGTCCAATAGGCAAAGCAATGCATTTTTTCTCGGCCAGTTTCGGTTGAAAAGATTTAGAATCTGTTGTGGGACATTGTGGAATGTTCCCGCTTCAGCCCCTATAGTTTCATGGAGTTCCGATAGGTAACGACGCTATACGTAGCTTTCAAAACGGCGTCTATGACGGAGGTAAATTCCAGCCAGAGAGCTGAGTTTCTTTTGGCGGTGAACCAGAACATCGCAGATACTCATATGCGCTTTCAGAATGGCTATACAGACACGGCTGTGAACAAAAGTATTGCGAGTCGTTGGGCGAGGCGTCTGTCATTACAGCAGCAAGGTCACACATACCTGTCTGATCTCCCTCGTGACAGCCGCCAGCACACAGCTGTGACTCCTGCAATGTTGGAATGTGTAGACATTCTCATTCGAGGTGATCGAAAGATAATAGTCAAACACATCGCTGATGAACTGGACGTCTCCGTTGGTAGTTGGGGTAATGCATCCATGCTTGTCCCAAGGAACACTGCATCGTAATTCGGAATAACAAAGGCAGCTTTCAATTAAAATGTCTCCCCTGCACGGGAATATACGAAAAGGATGCACTAGCACAGGTTGCAGAAACATGGCTGATCACACATGGAAGGTGGGATCTGGCCATGAGACATTCTCGGATAGCCTAATGCTGAGGCGACCGCTTGCGATATGCGGGAAATCCAGGATCGAGTCCCAGTCTGGCACAAATTTTCATTATCGTCACTCCATTATACATCAGACGATGACACATATTTGCACTTGCGAATACATTTCGTGTGTATATTTGGATCTTGGCAGATAAAACTGGATCTCACTCTGTGTCTCCTGAACCTGTTGAATGACAAACATTGCAGGATTCTGTTTCTAGCTGGCAGAGGGAGGAGCAAGAAGACAGCCGGGAGAAAACCATGTATGTGGGGTTTAAGCGAGCTGTCGCAAAGTATCTAACCCTCTCTCCTGTGTTTACGTGACTTGGGCGGCGTACACCGTCAACATTATACACTCCTGGAAATGGAAAAAAGAACACATTGACACCGGTGTGTCAGACCCACCATACTTGCTCCGGACACTGCGAGAGGGCTGTACAAGCAATGATCACACGCACGGCACAGCGGACACACCAGGAACCGCGGTGTTGGCCGTCGAATGGCGCTAGCTGCGCAGCATTTGTGCACCGCCGCCGTCAGTGTCAGCCAGTTTGCCGTGGCATACGGAGCTCCATCGCAGTCTTTAACACTGGTAGCATGCCGCGACAGCGTGGACGTGAACCGTATGTGCAGTTGACGGACTTTGAGCGAGGGCGTATAGTGGGCATGCGGGAGGCCGGGTGGACGTACCGCCGAATTGCTCAACACGTGGGGCGTGAGGTCTCCACAGTACATCGATGTTGTCGCCAGTGGTCGGCGGAAGGTGCACGTGCCCGTCGACCTGGGACCGGACCGCAGCGACGCACGGATGCACGCCAAGACCGTAGGATCCTACGCAGTGCCGTAGGGGACCGCACCGCCACTTCCCAGCAAATTAGGGACACTGTTGCTCCTGGGGTATCGGCGAGGACCATTCGCAACCGTCTCCATGAAGCTGGGCTACGGTCCCGCACACCGTTAGGCCGTCTTCCGCTCACGCTCCAACATCGTGCAGCCCGCCTCCAGTGGTGTCGCGACAGGCGTGAATGGAGGGACGAATGGAGACGTGTCGTCTTCAGCGATGAGAGTCGCTTCTGCCTTGGTGCCAATGATGGTCGTATGCGTGTTTGGCGCCGTGCAGGTGAGCGCCACAATCAGGACTGCATACGACCGAGGCACACAGGGCCAACACCCGGCATCATGGTGTGGGGAGCGATCTCCTACACTGGCCGTACACCACTGGTGATCGTCGAGGGGACACTGAATAGTGCACGGTACATTTAAACCGTCATCGAACCCATCGTTCTACCATTCCTAGACCGGCAAGGGAACTTGCTGTTCCAACAGGACAATGCACGTCCGCATGTATCCCGTGCCACCCAGCTGTAAGTCAACTACCCTGGCCAGCAAGATCTCCGGATCTGTCGCCCATTGAGCATGTTTGGGACTGGATGAAGCGTCGTCTCACGCGGTCTGCACGTCCAGCACGAACGCTGGTCCAACTGAGGCGCCAGGTGGAAATGGCATGGCAAGCCGTTCTACAGGACTACATCCAGCATCTCTACGATCGTCTCCATGGGAGAATAGCAGCCTGCATTGCTGCGAAAGGTGGATATACACTGTACTAGTGCCGAGATTGTGCATGCTCTGTTGCCTGTGTCTATGTGCCTGTGGTTCTGTCAGTGTGATCATGTGATGTATCTGACCCCAGGAATGTGTCAATAAAGTTTCCCCTTCCTGGGACAATGAATTCACGGTGTTCTTATTTCAATTTCCAGGAGTGTAGTTGAAATGCCCCAGACGTCTTACATAGCGACGTCGGTTAGAGCCTCGTAATCTTCGAGTAAGAAGTGACAACTCGGTTTTTAATTTAAAAATTGAGAGTGACTTCAGCATAAACAGTGAATATATTTCTGATTGTTGTGTGATGTCAGATACACAGCGCAATTTAAGTGACTTGAGCATAAACAGTGGACATATTCCTGGTTTTCATGTGATATCAGATAGATTGCGTAATTTAGAAATGGTGACCAACTTGTTGGAATAAACAGTGACCGGGATTTTGATTGTTGTGAGATGTCAGATGGCCAGTGCGCAGCATGGAGCAGGGAGCTTGGATTGCAGTTATACATCTTTGTGCGGTGCAAAGAACTTGTTTTGAGGAGTGATGCTACTGTTCATGCTATGTTACTTGTGAGCATGTGACACCTAGGAGCAACATGAGCAACTACAAGGCGACTATTGCAGCGATGCAAATAGCACCAGAGACTACCACAAAGGAAGACATCGCACCATTATGTAAGAAGCAATGGAAATACGAAGGGAGGGCAATGTCAGGAAATCTTGATCGTACAGCTGAACACAAAATCAAGTCCCTAGAAAACGAAAACTGGCCAAAAATGAAAAATTTTATACAGATCCTATGAAGGCATAAGCAGGTTTTCTCGAGTAAGCCAGTGGTGATAGAAATGGCAGAATGTAAGCTGAAGTTGAGATAATGTGAGCCATTTTTTGTACGGCAATTTATGATTCCATAGTCAATATGTGAAGTGGTGGAAGAGGAGATTCAGAAGATGCAAAGGATGAGCGTTATCGATCAGCCGATCATGCACTATAATAACACATTATTTGTGGTAGAAAAACGAGATGGTGATGTCACAATCCTGCTGGATGTACGCTCAGTGAACAACATATTAATATTCCACAGATGGACAAACCCAAAAATTTATATGGATTACTCCATAAGTTCCTTGGTCAAAAGGTGGGGTTATATGAGGAGATCGCCATGCACGACGATTCCAGGTAGCACACAGCATACTTCTATGGAGGAGGGAGCTACCAGTAATGTGTGCTACCGTTTGGCTTAAATATTTCTACCTCAGCTTCATAACATCACTGGACAAAGTTCTCACTGAACATTTAATAAAAAAAGTGACCACATGTGTAGATGCTGTTTTAATTGCAACCTGCTGTTTGGAAAGATATATTAAGATAACTGAAGAGGTGTGCATCGCTTCTGAAGAGGTAGGTGTAATGGCAAATTTAGAGAAGTCGGAACTTGGAAGGGGAGAAATTAAGTTTCTGCGATATGTTAACAATGCACAAGGAATTAAACCTGATGACGAAAAATTACAAGCAAATGAGGACTTTCCAGAATCTCGTTGTCAAAAATAGTTTAGAGGATTTCTCAGGTTATGTTGATGACATAGGAAGTTCATTAGTGGCCCGTTACTTTACAACCTGCAACTCTTAAATTTATTTAAAAAAAATTGCTGTATTAATGGGCTGAGGTATGCAAATGGGTCTTTGAATTAATTAAAAAAGAACTGTGTAGTCCACATTTGATTTCACGTCAGTATTTGAATAAGGAGTTTTATTTGGCCAGAGATAGTCCGGATTTTGGATTCGGTGCACATCTGTAACAAGCAGATAAGGCCATTACCAACAACATTTAAACTATTCATCCGTGAGCAGGACTCTAATTTAGAAAGGTAATATAACAGTACAGAGAGAGGCGCTTGCAGCCTAATGGTGATTGAAAAAATTATATAACAGGTACCGTTACTAAAGTTGTAACAGCCCATAAAATATTGTATTTCTTGCTCGAGAGCAAATTGCCCTAGATGGGCAGTTAACTTGCAAGAATACCACCAGTTAGTGTTATTTAGCGACCTGGGAGCGAAACATGATTCCAGAGGCCACCGCTGGGTATACAAGATGTCAAGGTAAACACTCTATAGAGAAGGAATTGAGCATTAATTTAATAAAAGGAATGCAATACAAAAAACATATGACAAAGTTATTAAAGAATATTCGAAGGGAGCAAAACAACCATCCATCATTGAAGAATATTAAGGTAAAGTATGGTTGTGCACAGGAAGAGAGACTGAGGAAGTACTATTCGATTCATCACAACATTCTTTATTGTCATGTGGATGAACCATCACAAGATTGGGGGTTGTATATTGTGAGAGGCGCAACTGTAAAGCTGGTGTGGTATACGCACTTCGCTAATGCCTGCTGTGGTGCAAACAAATCTTTACAGAAATGCAAGAGGGAGTGTATATTCTTTCGAATGAATGGAAAGATTCACAAGATTCTCCACAAATGTGACGTACTTCAGAAGGTGAAGACAACTGCCATTGCACGCCAAGGATCTATGCATCGTATAATACCAAGAAAAGATTTGTGGCCATCGATTTAGTTGATGAACTACGAAAATCTCTCTGTAATTTTACGCAACTCATGGAGTCGCTAGAGGGGCGCTAGAGGTAAGGTGAAATGTTAAAATTTACTTATATCTCCTTTTACTAATCCGTGGAACTTAAGCAATGAACTAGGAACTTCTGATTAACCAAGGGCCTGCAAGTATACTATTGGATATTTGAAGAACACACATCAAAAATGTTTTGCATCACCACAGTTCCCAGAACTGTGGATACTGTATCGCAGACACAGTCCCTTTGACTGTTCAGAGATGTCACTAAACCCATCTAAAGATGTAAACAACCATGCATGAGCAGCGCCTATTAGACGAAGTGGGTCCGATAGCCGATCAGTTCCAGTCATTCCACCAGGAAGAAAGTACACGATTCGTGTTGTCTGTAGTTCAGCCATGCCTAGACGGTCAATACCGCGGTTCGATCGCGTCCGCATTGTTACTTTGGGCCAGAAGGGGCTCTCAACAAGGGAAGTGTCCAGGCGTCTAGGAGAGAACCAAAGCGATGTTGTTCGGACATGGAGGAGACACAGAGAGACAAGAACGGTCGATGACATGCCTCGCTCAGGCCGCCCAAGGGCTACTACTGCAGTGGATGACCGCTCCCTAAGGATTATGCTCGGAGGAACCTTGATAGCAATGCCACCATGTTGAATAATGCTTTTCGTGCAGCCACAGGACATTGTTTTACGACTCAAACTGTGCACAATGGGGTGCATGATGCGCAGCTCCACTCCCGACATCCGTGGCGAGGTCCATCTTTACCACGACACCATGCAGCGCGGTACAGATTGGCCCATCAACATGCTGAATGGATCGCTCAGGATTGGCATCACGTTTTCTTCACCGATGAGTATCGCATACGCTTTCAACCAGACAATCGTCGGAGACGTGTTTGAAGGCAACCCGGTCAGGTTGAACGCCTCAGACACATTGTCCAGCGAGTGCAGCAAGATGAAGGTTCCCTGCTGTTTTGGGGTGGCGTTATGTGGGGCCGACACTGGTGGTCAAAGAATGCACCGTAAAGTTTGTATGATACATGAATGCCATTCTCCGACCAATAGTGCAACCATATCGGCAGCATATTGGTGAAGCATTCGTCTTCATGGACGACAGTTCGCGCCCCCATCGTGCACATCTAAATAATGACTTTCTTCGGGATAACGACATCGCACGACTACAGTGACCAGCATGTTCTCCAGACATGAACCGTATCGAACATACCGGGGATAGACTGAAAAGGGCTGTTTACGGACGACGTGACCCACCAACTACTCTGAGGGATCTAAGCCGAATCGCCGTTGAACGGGACAATCTTGATCAACAGTGCCTTTATGAGATTGTGGATAGTATGCGACGAAGAATACAGGCATGCATCTCGTTTTCCTACCACAAATAATGTGTTACTATACTGGGTGATCGGCTGATCGATAACGATCAACCCTCGAATCTTCTGAATCTCCTCTTCCACCACTTCACATATTGACTGTGGAGTCATAAATTTCCATTAGAAAATTGCTCACATTCTCTGACCTTCAGCTTACATTCTGCCACTTCTATCACCACTGGCTTACTCGAGAAAACCTGCTTATGCCTTCATAGGATCTGTATAACATGCATGCATTGATGCAAGAGCACGCGTTACTGAGTATTAGAGATACTGGTGTGTACAGCAATCTGGACCACCACGCCTGAAGGTCTCGCTGTATGGTGGTACAACATGCAGTGTGTGGTTTTCATTAGCAATAGAAAGGGCGGAAATGATGTTGATGTCGATTCCAATTTTCTGTACAGGTTCCGGAACTCTCTGAACCGAAGTGATGCAAAACGTTTTGCGATGTGTGTAATTCTCCGGCCACAAATCGAACGTGGACTGAGAAGGTAGAGATGGCCATGGAACGGTTAGCCGAGGCGAAGCACCGAAGAAAGAAACGCCATGGAGGAGAGTACAGCCAAATAAGTATGAGACAGAGGATTTTGTGTTAAGTATCACAGACGTTCAAGTAAGGTGAACGAAAAGATACGGAAAATCGGTCTTGAATGCAAGGTCCATATTGTATTATAGGCACTGAGTGTCCAAATACTGTCTTGAGATCTGATAAACATATGGGCAAACTCCATTTGAAGAACGTGAAACGATATTATTCTGAGTAGTTTTAAAGACTAACATACTTTTGGTTCCTATTCAGTATGTAAAGTGACATAATTCTGTAATGTGTGTGACTTTGTGGATACCCACTGCGGTCGGCAATGGCTATGAAAGACAACAAGTGTCTGCTACAGTGGCAGGTTATAAAGATTTAAGTGAGTTTGAACGTAATGTAGTCGGCGCATGAGCGATGGCACACAGCATCTAGGAGGTAGCGATGATGTGGGGATTTTCCCGTACGATCATTTCACGAGTTTACCGTGAATATTAGGATTCTGGTAAAACATCAAATCTCCAACATCGACGCGACCGGAAAAAGATCCTGCATGAAAGGGACCAACGTTGACTGAGGAGAATCGTGCAGCGTGACAGAAGTGCAACCCTTACTCAAATTGCTGCAGATTTCAATGCTAGGCCATCAACAAGTGTCAGCGCGAAAACCACTCAACAAAACTTCATCGACATGGACTTTCGGATCCGAATGCCCACAGGTGTAGCATTGATGACTGCACGACACAAATGTTTATGCTTCGCCTGGGCCAGTCAACACCGACATTTGTCTGTTGATGACTGGGAACCTGTGGCCTGGTCGGACGAGTCTAGTTTCAAATTGTACCGAGCAGATGGACATGAACGGGTACAAAGGCAACCTCATGAATCCATGGACCCTGAATGTCAACAGGGGAGTGCTGAAGCTGGTAGGGGCTCTCTAATGGTGTGGCGGGGGGTGTGCAGTTGAGGTGATATGTGGCCGTTGGTACATCTGGATATGACACACATACATAAGCGTTCTGTCTGATCACCTGCATCTATTTATGCCCACTGTACTTTCCGATCGACTTGGACAATTCCAGTAGGACAGTGCGACATTTCACAATTTCATAATTGCTACAGACTGGCCCAAGGAACACTCTTCTGAGTTTAAACACTTCCTCTGGCCGCCAAACTCCCTGGACATGAACATTATTGAGCATATCTGGGATGCCTTGCAAGTTGCTGTTCAGAAGAGTCCACCTCCTCGTACTCTTATAGATTTATGGACAGCCCTGAAGGATTCATAGTGCCAGTTCTCTCCAGCACTACTTCAGTCATTAATGGATTCAATGCCACATCGTGCTGTTGCATGCTTGCAGGAGCCCTACACGTTGTTAGGGAGCAGTACCAGTTTCTTTGGCTCTTCAGTGTAAAACATGTCTATGTCTTGTGTAACGTTAATGCATCTGTACTCCCCATTGCCGTAACTTTAATGATATTATATTTTTTATATTTACCTTCACTGTCTTTGGCATTTCAAAATTGATTAACATTATAATATGCCAACTTATAATAGGCAGATAATAGGCAGATCCTTAGATATACACGATTTCTTGGATGTCGATTGTAATCTTACATTTCCTCATGTTTGGGTCTAATTTCATGGTATGCCCAAGTGGTCATCATCTAGTTACATCTGTAACAATTGGATGGGACGCATCCCCCTCCTCCCAACCACCACTACAGGATGGACATCGTTCCTTATTTTTCGAAAATCTCGTCCACAATTCTGAAATATTTCTGCACAGAAACGTAAACATATTGCAGTATCGTTGCCTACCACCAATCGGGTACTGATAGTCGCCTCTCTGGTGAGAGCAGAGAGCCATTTTAAATGAGTCGTGGTTTAGTTTCTGTGGTGCATATATATTGAAGTATAGATGACGAGAGTGCAGAATGCAGTTCACATAATTAATATTCATACCACAGAACTTGTGTATTTCATATCAGCGTTGACAGTTCACTGTTGCTCGTTAATTAGAGAATGATAAATTCTCAAATCGTGTGTCTGTCGGCAGAACAACAATCGACTACGTCGGGTCGGCTATGGGACAAATAATGAGAACATCAAGGTAAGAGGTAAGAGGCAAGAAACAACTGTGCGATGACAATGTAAGTTTAGGCACGCAGTCGTAAAATATCTGTGCGTTGACTCTCAGTTTATACGAATTGGGCAGTGTACAAGCCGAGCATTATAGCTGTTTCATCCCCAGGTGTCATACACTTTGTGTCAGTCGGCATTGTGCTTGTACTATTCTCGGTCAACCCGACTGAAAACCACATGGCGTTCTCACTTGCAGCCGAATTCTAAGTTTGCTCTGTTGCTTTGCTGGAGCTCTCTACACACAGGCGCTGCCAAGGCTTGACAGGTCATATATATAAAATCATTGTTATGTCTTTTGTGCACAGGACTTGGTCACACCACACTTACTGTAGTTGTAGTCAGTGCGGTGCTTGACGGGATGTGTAGTCGTGACGTGAAACGTTATGTTTCAAATGTGTAACAAAAATGTCCTGTAGCTGGTGCACGCCGAAGCTCAAGACTGTGCTTAGATGGGAGTTTTGGGCACCGAAACTTTGATTTAGATATTGATGCCACATGCAGTTTACAACAGAAGGACGAGCATTTAATCAGCTAGCCACTTCTGCTAAGCCATTCCCTAAAGATCGTCTGGTAAACGGCGCGTCAACACGACACTGGCTCTTATGACTGTCTCCTCTCACTGTAGCAGCACTAAATGCCCTCCAAGCATCAAGCATGCGATTATCTGGTAAGTATAGAATGGACAAAAAAGGCTGAAGCACTCCTGTTTCGCACATGGTAATTTCATTGAGCACTCCTTTGATAATAACATAGTCAACCTTGGTCTCAGTTGGGTTCATTTCTCCCGAAATATTCCATATTAGTAAAATATCTGTGTAGGTTCTTGATCTCTTTCCATTTTTTAGCTCATCCAATCGTTTCACTCGTTTGTTCACTAGAAAATGAAAACCTATCCACAACCTACAGAAATATCCTACTATGTTCCACTTTTCAGGTTTAAGTCACTTAATTTCATTTAAATTAGATAAATTAATATCAATTAATAAAAATTAATACGATTAGGTCATATGGTGACATGCTTGGTGACTGTGGCTGTTGTTTGAAGACAAATGTTGATGGTGTTGAGACAGCAACCAGCCACAAACAGCAATTGACACAACATGCACTATAAGCCAAATTAGTGTGACACGGAAGCCAAACCTAAATATTTCATGAACTGAATGATAACAGTCTATTCCTTTATATCTTCCTCAAGTAAAATATTCTGTAACTACATCTTGATTTTAAAGAATGCTGTCATCAAATACGATAACTGAATTATTTGGACACAGATCTAATGGAATAATTTCTTCATTTTTTCCAACAAGAGTAGTAATTTTTTATTGTGCTTATCTTCAATTTTTTCATCCCTTCTTATAAATTCTTGTTTTTTTGTTGATCTAACCCTTTCGAATAAACATACAAATGATTAATTTTATTGCAATTGAACAATCCTGGAGCAAGAATATAACTGTCAACCAATAATGTTTATTAACTACAAACTGTATAAATTGTAGAATTGAGTGACAAGAAAAATTTCGAACAGATTACTATAACTCAGTTGAATTTGATATGCTATGTTTTGTATTTGTTACATTTCAGACAAATCGAATAAATCTGCATCTACATCTACATCTGCATGGATATTTTGCAAATCACATTTAAGTGCTTGGCAGAGGGCTCATCGAACCACCTTCACAATTCTCTATTATTCCAGTTTCGTATTGTGCATGCATAGAAAGAACATCTCTATGTTTCCATGTAAGATCTGATCGTATCTCAGTGTGTAGGTCGGCGTCAACAATATATTTTCGCATTCAGAGGAGGAAGTTTGTGATTGGAAATTCGTGAGAAAATCCTTTGCTTTAATGATGTCCATTGCAAATCCTGTATCATTTCAGTGACACTCTGTCCCTTACTTCATGATAATACAAAACGTGGAGTTCTTCTTTCAAGTTTTTCGATGTACTCTGTCAACCCTACCTGAAAAGGATCCCATTACACTCTCTTTAGTAGATCTGTTACATTCTCTAAGTGTCCTCTGAATAAAACACAATCATTGTTTATCCTTCCCCACATCAATTTATGTGTGTTTGTTCTGATTCAAAGTGTTTGTAATTGTAATTCTTAGATATGTAGGTTCAGAATCAGTTACTTGACTCTTCATTATTCGAACACATTAAACTACAGAACATATAACTGAAAAATGGAAGAAACGAAGATTTCCCACAGGAAATGTGGTATATTAATCATCTAATTAATTTTCTCAAAGCATATGACGCATTTCTCGATTTTAAACAAGTTACACTACCAAATCAGACACTGACATAACTTCATAGAATTTCATAACAAACTATTCATACGTAATAAACTGATGAAAGTAGCACTTTGTCAATCGAATATCAACTTTATATACAATCTTAGAGCTATTTCACTCTGTCATACCTCTAAACCAAGTATGTAGACTGAAGGATTTTGGCCATTATCTCACCAAGTTGTTGAAGTATCTGTGGTTGGAGTAGAGCTAGCCATTTGACAAAACAGTCAACACCTTCACATATGTACTTAATAACAGCTCAGATAAATGAAGCGTTTCTGTTAAGACACAAGTCGGTCTTCATGTAGTGCTGTGTACATAGGGTCAGAGGAGTCCATAAAACGACAATGTGGTGGCTACTTCGCAGTTTTTGAAAATGAATTTATTTTTTTTCCTATTAAATTTTATAATCTTTAAATGGACAATACCAAACAGCTAAAGCAGTATGCTGACTGTCTAGAGATGAAGAATGTTAGTGAATTACAAAAATTGTAAGGAATGTATATCAGGACATCAGGAAATTAATGTTACTTGTGAATGTGATAGAACTGTGAATAAGTCATACATCAAACAACAAATCATAAAAATCTTATCGCAGCTCAAAAAGAAAGAATTAGCAAAATTTTTACAAAAAGTACTAAATTTTATTTTCCTATGTTACCCTTTTATATGAAAACAATAATTATTTTGAAAATTGGTGAATATGATATGAAAAAATATTCATTTCTATTAAGTGCTCTAAATAATTTAAATGAAATTAAGCTAGTTAGACCTGAAAAGTGGACTGTATTAGAATATTTCTGTAGGTTTTGGATAAGTTTTCATTTACTAGTCAATGAGTAAGGGAAACAAGTGAGTGAGTTAGAAAATGGAAAGTGAGCCAGAACCTACAGAAATATTCTACTCCTGTTCTATGGTTTTCCCTCAGTTATAGCACTAAGAGAAATACATAACAAAATGAATCATTTCTTACCCTCTTCTGCAACTTTTCGGAGAGAGCTGCCTTCAATATTTTCATTGCCAAATCAACTACTTTGTCAGCATTTATCAAGTGTAATGCTTTCAAGCTCCGGCAATAGGCAGTCTGCAAAGAGTAGAACGATTAGACAGTTAAGTTATGCCAACATTGTTGAATACTGCAGTACTCTGTATGTTTACTCACATTTGACAGATGTTAAGATACAAGGGATAGATGGAAATGAAACATTAAAAATTGCAGTAACACAAGTATAAATTTTAAAACAACTCACGATAGACTATTCAGCAAACAGACTTTACTGTAGTGGAAAAACTTGTGGATGTTTTTGAGTATTTCTTCCTGAATTTCTATTTCTTGTACTGTTACAGATAATTACCAATATACACCCAGAGTGACAACTATTGAACTGTATGAAATAAAATCGTTATACCTTCTGAATGGTTTGCACTAGGACATGCAAACTGCACAGTTGGCTGTGAGGCATGATGGGAATTACTATACACATATATGATTTGGTTTAGCTAGGAAGCCCAGTTTAATTTAGATGGGTTCATCAATAAGCAAAATTGGCGCATCTTGGGGATTGAGAATCTGTATTTCGTGATCGAGTAGTCTCTTCACCCTCAACGGGTGACTGTGTGGCGTGCAATGTCTAGTCACCGAATAATCAATGATCCTTGGCCAGAAGACTGTCGAATTTTACGTGATGGTTTTTGAAGATGATTTCCTCCCCAAAGTGACCCTTATTTTGACAAGATGTGGTTCATGCAAGATGGAGCTCGACCCCATCAAAGCAGAAGAGGGTTTGTTATCCTGGAGAAGCACTTCAGGGACAGCATTCTGGCTCTGGGGTACCCAGAGGCCACTGGCATGGGCTTCAATTGGCCACCGTATTCTCTGGATTTCAACACACGCCCTCCTTTTTGTGGGACCATATTTAAGACAAGATGCACAGAAATAGCCCCAAAACAGTAGCTGAGCTGAAAACTACCATTCAAGAGGTCATAGACAGCACCGATTTTCCGACACTTCAGCGGGTCATGCAGAATTTCGCTATTCGCCTGCGCCACATCACCGCCATTAATGGCTAGCATATCGAACATGTAATAACCTCGATAGTGACGTTTATATGTTGAATAAAGTGTATACAGGCGTAGTTTGTAATTAATTTACGTTATTTCATATAGTTCAATATTTGTCACCATCTAAATGGTATGTGAAACTGGGTAATAGGCTTGGGACTAAGTTTAGATACAAACAATGGCGAAATAGCTATTGTAATTCCACTTCTAGTGGAATAAGTAAAGATATTAGAAACAATAGCAACTCAGTAGCAACTATATAGGTAATGATAGTAGTATTAGTTATAATAACTGTTGATAATGTTAATGCAAAAATGAGGGAAGTGATAATAATGTGTTGTAAGAAACTAAAATGTATATAGGCTGTCTTATAGTCAGGGGCACTCGATAACTAGTAACTACTATTTACAAAAGGAAATTATAGTTATTTAAAGAGGCCATTAATTAGCTAACTTCAGAGTTTGAAACATGAATCTACTGTGTGATACAGCGAGGGGAAGGTTGCTTCTGAGCAAGATAGTGTATTTACTTGCACAGAACATCATATCACGACCTGTTTTGGATGTCAAGATTTCACTGCCATGTACGAGGATGGATGAAGCTACCACTCTATCTATATAGTGAAAATAAGTGTACAATCAAAATGGTAAATGTCACAGATATATGATATGCTGGCATCTATTTTATTACAGAAATACTGTCAGCTTTCCTGACTAAACCTTTGCAGTATGTCATTGCTGTAAGCAACTACTGAATGACCAGTGCTTCCAGAAGTTCATTTTTGCTATACATGGAACAATTATGCCTTCTTGGTAGTTGTAAATGTGTTCAGCTATGTTTAGAGTTTGACCTAATGTTACTGCTAGTGTATTCACAGAGTACCAAAAAGTTATACTTGTCCAATTTGGAGGAATTCCTGAAGGTGTGCACTCATTACACTTGAATAATGAACTCAAAGAGTTTTGGCTTCTGACTAATTAATGTCTTGAAGCCATCTCGATAATCTTGATCTTATTATGATCCGTATTTAAACGTTAAGATAGATTGGCAGCAAACAATAGATACTGAATGACATGAATAGGCACTGAATGATATGAATAATCATATAGAATAATACACTATCTGATAAAGAGCCATAGGAGAGACTACTAACTGCTCAGGGAGGCTACTGGTCCACAGTTCTGTTTTCCACCACAGAAGGCATCAGTTCTGGTGGCTCTATAACCTTTACCCCTCAGTTCGCCAGTCTCAAACAGTCCAAGTGTGCAGAAGTAAAAAATGTTTATGCTGCATAAAAATTAAACATGGCTGAAATGAGTCATTTCTACCACGTAAAAAATGTGTGCATGTACTTTAGATTGTCATCACTCCCAGTAGGCCCTGGTGTTGAGTCTTAACGTGTTTTGCTGTATTAGAGCATCTCAGTGTATACTTGATATTTAAACTATAAGTGGATTTAAATGACACAAAATCATAAAAACGGGTCCGCAGCTCGTGGTCATGCGGTAGCGTTCTCGCTTCCCACGCCCGGGTTCCCGGGTTCGATTCCCGGCGGGGTCAGGGACTTTCTCTGCCTCGTGATGACTGGGTGTTGTGTGATATCCTTAGGTTAGTTAGGTTTAAGTAGTTCTAAGTTCTAGGGGACTGATGACCATAGATGTTAAGTCGCATAGTGCTCAGAGCCATTTGAACCATTTGAACCATAAAAACGGTCCACAATCACTGTTGCTAGATAATGTAATTTTCCATCTTGATCACTTTTTATTTTTTTTAATTATATACGTTAAATCGTTTTGTCTTAAACCATTTCTAAAGCTACATTTAAAGATTGTTGATACACTTTCGCTCATCAAATTCACACGTGTAGCTGTACTGTGGGCATGTGAGTTTTAATGTGATTATGGTAATGGCTTGAGCCAAAACATCTTAAGGTGTATAATTAAGAAAACAGTTAAAACAACCATGGCGAAAAAATTCCATTAAATATTGTTAAGTGCTGCGTTTGATCTTCCAAGGTTATAACCTAGTTGCTGTAATTTTTGCGATTATTTACTTTGTTGATGAAATAGCAGAGAAACAGACTTTCAATTTAGCATTAAATAAGGTTTCTTTACTGGAAAGCTGACATGGTTCACTTTCTTAATACGTCAAATTCAGTTCAATAAACGATAGAAGCACGTATTATTTTGGGTCATATGCAGATAACATGATGGAAATGAGAATTAGCGACAGTTATCTATTTCATCCGGAAACCTTATCAAGGTTTCACTGCAGCTGCCAGAAGTTCTGAGCCATATTGGAGGATCACTTGTGCACATTATGGGAGTGTGTTCTACCTGGACAATAGTGTGCACAGGAACATACCATGTGTTGTGGTAAGTACTTCGGTCTACTGACTGAATCATACAAAGGAGTGCACATGAGGAAAGCATACGCAATTCCTGCCATTTTCTAGTTTTTGTTATTGTTGGACATAAGGTTGTGTATTGGGCAGCATTTGTCAATATTTCGTGTTCTACATGTTTAAGTGCTATATAGTTTTTTAAAGTTATTTAGAATATATTGTTAGTTCTTCATGCACAGCACTTTACAGTGAGTAAAATGCTATATATTTATAGAACTATTTATATTACATGTGCAACGTTAAGCTACACTTCGTTGGTTGTGTATATCTAGTACATTGAAACGAAAGATGGCTTTTTAAAGCCATACCTTATTGGTTGTGTATTACCTTGTACTTTGTAAGAGAAACAGTTTCTTTTTACCATGGAACATATTATATTTGTTAATGCACTGAGTTTGTTTAAAGTATTAACTATTTTGTCTGTCTTGAAAATTGAAATTTCTGTCAGTACCAATAGGTTCTGTTCCAGAATGTATTTAACTGGTAATTAGTTTTTGATAATTCTTCTACTTAATTGTATTTCACTTACTGATTATTGGTGAGTGGTACAGTATTGACAAGATTTTATCGATAGCAGTGCTTTTAAATATCAATCGAATATATGTTTCAAGTACAAGACCATGTTCTGCCTCCGAACACGTTTTCACATTTGGAGAAACCGTAAAATAATGGAGTATCTTTTGTATTTTCGGAAAAAGACTGTAGTACGTAAAAACTGAAGGCTGTCATTTAAAACTGGAATATGAAAATACATTAAACTTCTATTATAAAGTCAGCCAGTGAAAAGTAGCAGAATCAGCGGCATGCCACTTATAATATGCACTCATGTGTTAAAACTTCAGCAGTGTGTGTCCATTGAGAAGCACAATAACCATATCTATCCATCCATGTTGACATTATTAGTACAGTCACTATCATACTTTCGCTCAACTGCTGATAATCACTTTCAGTAATAAGATGGGTTCATATGGTCGGCCACAATACAGACATACATCGACACCTTCATATCCAGGATAGAGCTCATCAAGCTTGATGATTCATGGCTATTATAATATGGCTACAGTACGACTTTCTGATGCCTCCTGAACAATCACAACAATCTTCCTTTTCATCCCTGTATATTTTATTTCTCGTGATGTTTACAAGGAGCTGCATAAGTGCTAGTCTTGCAATCAGTGCAACAGATCAAATGATGTCTGATACATCATATACTTCATAAATATTTTGCTCTCATCAGTCATAAGAAGAGGTACTCAATGTACAAAGTGAGCATGTGGTTGCATGTTTATGCATGTGCCAGTGTTTTGATGGAGGTGTGTGAATGTGTAGGTTTTGGTGTTGTTGTATGTATGCTGTTTGTGTCCATGGGTGTACATATGTCTGTGGTGTGTTTTACTTGTATGTTTTCATGTCTGTTGTTTTATTGTTTTTGTTATTGTTATTGTTGTTGCTTTCTATGGGTTTGATGACTTTATGGTTGCATGCGTATGAAGATCGAGCTGAATGTATTGGCACATAACTGCTACTTCTACTACTACTGCTACTACTACTACTACTACTACTACTACCACTTCTACAACTACGTAAGTGACACTCAAGGGGCAGAGAAATAGTGGAAAATACCGGTAAAACGAGAAGCTAAAACTTTTACAAATAATCCCACTTTTGGAACTCAATTCTCGGGCCTATCCAGTGTGAAAACACTGTGGGGGTGTAATGTCCCCACAGAAAATACCCTCTACCACGCACCAATTAATCATTGTCAATCAAACCATCCACATTCATTCACTTTGGAAAAGTATCTGATCTGATTTTCTCGTAACATATGCGGCGACAGCTCGACGACGCCAAAGTATTTTCTAGTGCGTTTATTCTTTGAAATAACAGAGATGCATATATGCATTCTCCATGGTTGTTAGAGTGGTAACTAGGACAGCTTCTGGAGTATCTGTTGAGGGATTGACGTGTTTCTGAGAGATACATATTCTGCTTTTCTTCTCGCTAAAGCGAGCCAATTAACATTTGTGCCGCTAACGGTTTGTCTGAAGAGAAAGAGACTGTAAACGGAAAATAATTAAGACGTGGAATCACCGGAGATCTGGATATGTAATGGACATGGATTTAATACACAATTTCCTTCATAAATAAGGTTTGTGACTTTTTTGTTCTGGAGTGAATGAACGAATGAGTTTTTTTCTAAATCATTTGAAGATCACGTTGGCCCTGTAATTAGTGGGGAAGTTTCAGTTGTATCGAAGAGAGCCTGCAATCACTGAGTCTGTGTTAAATCGTCCAAAAAGGCTTCGTACACATCTGGAATTCGCAATCTTTCGTAAAAGGAACAAATTGTCCACATGATTGATTCTCCCGACTGAATGCAATGTTTAACAGTAATAATAAATGTAAAGCTCTCTTACAGCAAGCCAGCCGCTGATTACCAAGACGAAGGACTCCACCAAAGCTCCTATTTGGCTGATTTCACGTAATGAAATATTACATTAAAACCCGTACATTGATAAAGGAGAGAAAGAGAGAGAGCGAATGAAAATAGGGATAAGACTCATAATCCTCCATTAGCCTAACTTTTCGCCTGTCTTATCACGGATCAGCCAAGAAATGGGAGGCCCTTACTTTACTGTACAGATTTGTGTGAAGGTGAAGGGATCTTAAAGGCAACAGATACACGTCTATACAGACAAGACATCACACAGAGATAGCGGCTAGCTGCATTCATCATCTATTCTTAGGTGAAGAGACGGCAACTTATTATCCTTAACATTTAAATAATGTTAAAATGGCCGATCCGTGACAGGACACGTTTTTGGACGTTGCTAAAATAATTTGGTTCTCTGTTTCATGTCAACTATGACGAGCTAACCTAACTGACGCTAGGAAAAGAGAGGAAAGACTCGCAGGTGATCTACAAATAAAGCCGAAAGACAGCACGCTGGGCGTAGAGTAAAGACCATATCTATGTTTTTATTGTTAAAGCTTGCTATTATAGTTGAAGTATACGCTTTTCTGTTTAGTGTTATTTGATATTTGAACATTGGTTAATCGTGTTCATGTTAGGTGTGTTTTGATTGACCTGTCCCAGTTGCATTTACCTGTATATGTACATTAAGAAAGGACACAGAAGTACTCTTGTATGAACGGAGTTACATATAGTGACAGTAGAAGGGAGTTATACATATAGTGACAGTAGAACATTTATATGGTTTTAACTAGGGCAATGTTTAGGATGAATCAAGCAGAGCATAGCAGCACGCAACAGCCTTCAGCTGTTAGCACTGATAATAATGATGCAGTAAGAAGTGTTGTAGGACCGATGGCTACAGATAGCGCAATAGAACGCACTGTAGACACGGCTGGAGGTGTAACAGCAAGTACGCGGCATGGATTAGATCCATTGGTAATTATCATGAGACAGATGCAGATGATAACCGAGAGTACGAATACTTTGAAAACCGACATTAACGCGAAATTAGCCTCAGTTACTGAAGGGCAAAATGATTTGAATACGAAATTAGCCTCAGTTACTGAAGGGCAAAATGATTTGAATACGAAATTAGCCTCAGTTACTGAAGGGCAGGAAAATTTGAAAACCGACATTAACGCGAAATTATCCTGTTACTGAAGGGCAAAATGATTTGAATATGAAATTAGCCTCAGTTACTGAAGGGCAGGAAAATCTGAAAACCGATATTAAAGCACAATTAGTGACAGTCACTCAAACTCAAGAAGAAATGAAATTAGTCCGGACGAGATTAAGTAGCAGTTACAAGACAGTTTTTCCGAATTAGAGCAGCGGATAGAGGCGAAGACCAAGGAACTCAAAGATCAGGCCGAAGAGACGGAACGAAAATTAACTGCACAAATAGAATTGGTGAAAGCACAATGTGAGGAATCTTCTCACCGCGTACGTGTCGCAATGAAGGAGTATGTGGCTATTAAGATAGATACTGTACGGGAACAAGTGGAAATGGTTCCGCAATTAGTACCAAAGAAAGACGCCATGTCATGTGCAATTGCGCAACTTCCTGAATTGGCACGTACACAGACTAACCTAAAGGAAAGCGTTGAACATCTGACAGAGCGTCAAGACGTTATAGACCACCAAGTTAACGTATTAACGGGTAAATTATCCGAAATCACATTAGAAAACAAAAGGCTAATGTGTGAAAACGTTGAGCAAAACGTTAAGGCACCATTCCAGAGTTTACCTGGCAAACAGGATGAGAATGTGTTTGCGAAAGGACTTGAGGAGGTGCGACAGCAGCTGGGCGCTGATTTGGAGCATTGGAAACAAACGATAGAAGAGTCGATACGCATTTCACAACAAAGATCAGAGCAAATGAATACAGGGCAGCAGCAGAAGTTGGCAGCGACTATAGAGCCAGTCACTGCCCATTCGCACACAATACCGACTTGTGTAAGCAATTCAAACATTAAATTGCCACAAGCTGGTTGTTCGCGTGAATTCTTATCTAAAGGAGATTACGAAAGCCTTTGCCATGCCGAAGAAAAAATGATAAAGCATCGACAATTCCAGATTTTTAACCCTGACAAAAGTGGGGTCCATCCAATTGTTTTTATTCGTAGTTTCAGAGGAGTGCTACCCAGAAATTGGTCGGAGTGGCAGAAGATCAGTTTTGTTACAGGATATATGCAAGGTTCGGGGGCGATCTGGGCCTCGGACATGTATTCTGTTTGCTCGACATATGACGATTTTGAGAAGGCGTTTTTAGCAAAGTTCTGGTCAGAAGGGGTACAGGAACGCCTAAGGCAGGAGGTGCTCTACCCAGAGCCTTTCTCCTTTTCGAAAGGAAGCCTTAGAAAGTATTTCGAAAAATATATAAATAAAACGAGATACTGGGACAGACCTATGCCCTTGCCAGACATAATAAACATACTTAAGGCAAGACTACCAACTAGCATCCGGAATCAATTGATTTACGGCAACGACAAAGACTTGGAGTCGTTCGTCACGACGTTAGACCATATAGATATTATCGAAGAGAACAACCAGAAAGCCCGTAATAACAGATTCCAATATAGGGAGATAGAACCTCCGCCAAACGGTAGGCAAGGGAATGAACAGAGATCGCTAAATAATGGAGAATCCCCTCAAAATCTCAATAATAATCCAGGAAATAGTCTTGCGAGGGGCTATTCAAGGAACTACAGTAACGGGAAAAGATACAATCCCGTGTGGGGGAACGAAAGGAATTTCGGACCCCAAGCCTGGAATAATAACAATAATAGAAAGTGGAATCAACCGGGGGGAATGAATTCAAATAACCAACATCAGTGGGGACGGACATCTGCGAATCAACCGGTAATTACCGAAGTGACGGATGATGTCAACCAGCAAACAAATCAAAATCCAACAAACTTGTAAGGACTCACTCGTGCCCCGGAGGAGCGGTCAACAATTGGTTGAGGGGCAACAGGATATGTGTACCCATGCTAACGTATAATGATGGACGATTACTGGCAGATGAACTGACCGAGGACTTAGAACCACAAAATGAGGATAAGGAAAAGGTGGCAGTAGCCGAAGTGCAAGTCATTTTGGAGACCGTACCTATAGTGGCGGTTTTAGACACAGCTGCAACCACAAATGTTATTTCGGAGGCTCTGTTCAACAAGATCAGAAATATAAGACGAGTACCAATTTTTCCCGTTCAAAATTGCAGAATAATAGGCGCCGTTGGGGCTAGATCGGCTAATGTAAAAGTGCAGTCACTACTTAGTGTAGAAGTCGGAAATGTAGCAATATTAAGCACATTCGTTGTCGTGAAAAATTTGGTGGTAGATTGCATTATCGGAGTCGACAGCCTACGTCAATACGGATGCAGAATAGATTTTAAAACAGGAAAAATTTGGTTGAATGTTAATAAACAAGAAATTGAGTAGGAGTTGTTGAAAAAAGAAAGCCTTACGAGAAAATATAATAGTGGTATCAGTGTGCAAGTAATCAGGACGGCACAAAATTCGAAAGAGCACGTAATTAATGAATTCCAAGTCAAAGAAGATTTCGGTCAATTAGTGTGTGAAAAATTAAATGAATCCGACTGCATTATCGAAGATCAGAAGAAGCAGCTCAAAGAATTATTATTAGCGTATGAAAACGTGTTTGATTAAAGGCCAGGAGTTATTAAGGGATACATATGCCATCTCTACGTTAAGCCGCACGAAACGTATTGTAGAACTTTCTATCCTGTTCCCTGGAGGTTAAAGGCTCAAGTTCAAAAGGAAATAGATCGCATGTTGAAATGGGGTTTGATCGAACCCTCTACAAGCCCATACTGCTCCCCATTGTTAGTCGTGCCAAAAGCAAATGGGACTGTTAGACTGGTACTCGACGCCAGAGAAATAAATAAAATCATAATTCCAGTGGGAACACATCCGGAAAACATAGACAAACTTATACAACGGTTCAAGGATGTCCAATATTTGACGAGCATTGATTTGCGGAGCTCTTATTGGCAAGTCAAGCTGGATGAGTCATCAAGGAAGTATACAGCTTTCATTTATTCCGGAAGAAGTTACCAATTTACTGTAGTTCCTTTCGGACTCAACATTAGTGCTGGAATCTTTATAGCAGCTCTCGATTATGCACTAGGCCTAGAACTCAGAAGCAGGATAACAGTGTTTGTTGATGATTTGCTTATTGCATCGAAAACTTGGGAGGAGCATATTACCTTACTGAACCGAGTGTTGGACGTGTTCAAAACCATGGGAATAACTGCTAACCTACAGAAATCCCATTTTGCAGTAAACAGAATCAAGTTCCTGGGGCATATAATTGACGCAAAGGGAATTTTACCAACCAAGGAGAAACTAATTGCGATTAGTAAGTTTCCAACACCCAGGAATAGGAGGCAATTAAAAGGGTTTATGGGCCTTGCCTCATTTTTTAGAAGATTCATAACAAATCAGGCGATGAACGCAGCAGCTCTAAATAGTCTGCTGAAGAAGGATGTGCCCTGGCTCTGGGCATTAGAGTGTAAAGAAGCATTCGAAGAGATAAAGAAGCAATTAGTAAATGCACCGCTTTTGTACCATCCGGACATGCAAGAAGAATTTTACTTGTCAACAGATTCGTCGAATGTGGGTATTGGAGCGTGCCTTTTCCAAGTACGCAAGATAAATGGACAACTCACCTTCTGTCCTATTGCGTTTGCTAGTCGTATTTTGTCCAACTGTGAACGAACTTACACGACGACAGAATTAGAGGCTCTTGCGGTCATCTGGGGATTTAAAAAATTTCATTATTGTCTATGTGGGTCAAAGACTATCGTATATTGCGATCATCAATCATTAACGTTTTTACAAACGTGTAAACTGTTACACCCCAGACTGGCTAGATGGACTCTCGCTCTGCAACAATACCAATTTAAGATCGTGCATGTCTCAGGACATCAAAAAATTATTGCTGACGCTCTATCAAGGTCACCACAGGGTTTGACCAAAGAGATTGAAGTAAATAATAACTCAGAATTCCCAGTATTGCTGCTGCAGGAAAATCCATATAAGACGTACTACGTCAATTTGTGTGCGGATATGGCACAGTTACAGAAAAGAGATGCTCAATGGGGAAGTGTTATTCAAAGGTTACAACAGCAACCTTCGGATCAGATGGCAAATTATTACAAGCTGGTAAATAGCGTATTATT
Organism: Schistocerca cancellata; assembly: GCF_023864275.1. Lineage (NCBI taxonomy): Eukaryota > Metazoa > Arthropoda > Insecta > Orthoptera > Acrididae > Schistocerca > Schistocerca cancellata. The sequence continues at coordinate 54,410,497 of NC_064631.1, forward strand.
TTTCCGCTGAGGAAGGCCAAACAAAGTCCGTTGGTGCGTTTGTATACCTGAGGCGCAAATAGAGAAACTTGTCTGGTTCACCCATTTAACCTGGGGACATTTTGGTGCGACAAAATGTGCAGACAAGATAAGTGTGTACTGTTATTTTCCCAACATAAAGCGCAGAGTGCATGTGGTCTTGAAGAAATGCATAATCTGTCAAAAAACAAAGCTGGATTCAAAAGGGAGTAAGCACCCAATATGCTCTATATTAGTCCAAGAACCAAAAGAATTAATTTCGTGCGATCTGTGTGGACCGTTACCTACTTCAAGAGGAGGTTTTAGATACGTGTTGGCATTTCTCGATGTGTGTACGAAATACGTAAAGCTATACCCGATAAAGGCGGCTACAGCCAAAGTAATTGTATTAAGATTGACAAGGGATTATCTTCCACATGTTGGTATACCTAAGGTGATCATAACAGACAATGCTAAGATATTCACGGGACTCCGATGGAAACAGGCTTTGTCTCAAGTCGGTGTGAAACACATACTAACATCATTTTACCACCCACAAGGCAATTTGGTGGAGAGAATTTTTAGAGAGTTCAATCGATTTATGAGGACCTATTGCCATAATAAGCAGACTGCGTGGGCAAATTATGTGGAAGAATTTGAGCAGATATACAACAACATGTCCCACTCCTCCACTGGATATAAACCTCATGAATTGATGTTCGAGGCAAAAGAAGAAAACTTCTGGACTGAACATATGCCCAAAACTCAGGAAACTGAGATGCCTTGGGAAGAAAACATAAGACAAGCCATCTTAAATATGACGCAAAAGGCTGATCAGAGAAAACAACAATATGACAAATTAATCAAGAGGGTACAGGCGTACCACGTCGGAGAGAAGGTACTAGTCAAAAGACATACCAAATCATCCTTAATGAAGAAGAGTATAAAGAAATGGGAGTTATTATATACTGGCCCATACATCATTCTACAAATTCCGAACCCTGGGGCTTATCTGTTAGCATACCCAGGATCTAACAAAATTAAAGGGTTATTTTCCCATAACGACTTGAAAAAATTTAATGAAGATTAGAAGATAGGGAGGAATGGTGTTGCGAGTGACAGAGATGAACTCTCGTAAAAACATAACAATAAACTGTGTGTGTTTAGTGTTAGAAAACTTTAAACTGAAATAATTAATCAGTGACACAGATTGTAGAAATAGTGACTAACTATTACTATCGAGTGCTGCAAAGAAGATAGTGGAGGTAGGCTTCACTTGTGTTTGGGTAAACATGGAACTTTAGCATTGCTAATGTCATCAAGATTTATAAAGGATCTGAATGACCTTCAAGAAGAAAGAAATATTTCCCAAAAAATGACGCTGCATAATCAAAAGAGGTTCCCAGTGAATGTTCATATATAATTTCAAGTGCGCGTAGATGTGTAAACGTGTGAAGTGACGCGTTTAGGCAGTGAATCATGAGTGACGGTTAACGCCGCAAAGATAATATACCGCGCAAAACAATTGACGTCGGCGCGAGAGTTAGAATCGATATAGACGACACAGATATGCTTTGTAAGAGACTCGCATCAAACGAGAGGAGAAACTGATTGATGTTGAACTTCAAAAAAGTGTCATAATTAGACGTTAAGAGTTCTTGATTTATTGTTGAATGTCAAAAGAAAGTAATATTCATAGAATTAGTAGTTATTTAATGGGTCTTGTTCACTTTGGAATTTTGTTTGAAAATCCATTTCCATATATGTGCATGTATGAATGCCGGATGAATCAGAGAATAAATGAAAGAAGTGAATCCACATTCCTCAATACTAATAACTTTTACATTACAGCAATCAAGCGGAGAAATATATGTATTTAGGATAAAAATTTTATGAGTATAGATAAATGATATGACTTTTCAAGGAAATGATGGATTATGTCTTTGCATAAAATGAACCACACTTTCCATTATTCGATGATTTGAATCCAAAATCTACTGCAAGTGGCATGAATCCTTTAAATTACGAAGAATAAATCATTGACAGAAAATGTGTCAGAATTTTTGGATTTATAAGCACAAGTGGTAATGCGAAGTCCAAAAGAAAATGCAAACTAGAGTAAATATTATGATGTTTTCGGCAACAGCATTAGTCAATGGATAAATGGAAACCTTAAGTCAATGGCTAAATTCCTTGCAGTACATCGTAAGAAAAAGGATGCATGAAGCCATAGGGATTTTGTTTTCAAAAAGGAGAATCTTGGACGGTGCAACCTAACCAGTTCTTTTACAGGAAGAGTTTCCCTTTCGGTAGTTGCTAATTCTTTTGGAATGAATGTTGCATGTGATATCTGGTATCCCTGTCTCTTCTACTCTTCCCATTGTGGGCCGCGTAGAAGACCGACTACAAATGTGGACGTCGGGGACATGCAAGATCCGGGGGAGTTTCAGCACCACAAGATATTGTCCTGGGAACAAGATTGTAAAAAAAAAACAAAAAAAAATCCCTCGAGTTATTTATTGTAAAATTTTTTTGCTAGAGGCAAAAATCACTCTCCTCCAAATCGTTATGTAAATCGATCCCTATCTTTCCTTTAGAGATCAATTTCAAAATTATTTTTTCTCTTCTGTAGGCTTTCCTATCTTCTATGCACCGTAGGCTGGGGGTCTAGGCTTAAGAGGTTTTCCAAGGTTTCCGTGCTTAAGAAAGTTCCCGAATGGGTAGACCCTGATAACAGTTTCATGAAAGATCATCTTCCTTGGTTGTGCACAGCAGACGTAACACCTTGATGCACGTAAAAGCAATACAGCCGCGGTACCTGTCTCTTCATTTCTTCTGTTTTCAATGTTTCTTTTCTTCGTCTGTCTTAAACATAATTATTTTTTTTCAGTCGGAGGACTGACACTCATCACTTCCGGGTTACCCACACTAATAGATAGCTCGCGAAGTGTGTTCGGTAAATCAAAATTAGGCTCACAAACTTCGCTCGCTGCGAGGGGCATTGTAATGTCCCCACAGAAAATACCCTCTACCACGCACCAATTAATCATTGTCAATCAAACCATCCACATTCATTCACTTTGGAATAGTATCTGATCTGATTTTCTCGTAACATATGCGGCGACAGCTCGACGACACCAAAGTATTTTTTAGTGCGCTTATTCTTTGAAATAACAGAGATGCATATATGCATTCTCCATGGTTGTTAGAGTGGTAACTAGGACAGCTTCTGGAGTATCTGTTGAGGGATTGACGTGTTTCTGAGAGATACATATTCTGCTTTTCTTCTCGCTAAAACGAACCAATTAACATTTGTGCCGCTAACGGTTTGTCTGAAGAGAAAGAGACTGTAAACGGAAAATAATTAAGACGTGGAATCACCGGAGATCTGGATATGTAATGGACATGGATTTAATACACAATTTCCTTCATAAATAAGGTTTGTGACTTTTTTGTTCTGGAGTGAATGAACGAATGAGTTTTTTTCTAAATCATTTGAAGATCACGTTGGCCCTGTAATTAGTGGGGATGTTTCAATGTGTCGAAGAGAGCCTGCAATCACTGAGTCTGTGTTAAATCGTCCAAAAAGGCTTCGTACACATCTGGAATTCGCAATCTTTCGTAAAAGGAACAAATTGTCCACACGATTGATTCTCCCGACTGAATGCAATGTTCAATAGTAATAATAAATGTAAAGCTCTCTTACAGCAAGCCAGCTGCTGATTACCAAGACGAAGGACTCCACCAAAGATCCTATTTGGCTGATTTCACGTAATGAAATATTACATTAAAACCCGTACATTGATAAAGGAGAGAAAGAGAGAGAGCGAATGAAAATAGGGATAAGACTCATAATCCTCCATTAGCCTAACTTTTCGCCTGTCTTATCACGGATCAGCCAAGAAATGGGAGGCCCTTACTTTACTGTACAGATTTGTGTGAAGGTGAAGGGATCTTAAAGGCAACAGATACACGTCTATACAGACAAGACATTACACAAAGTTGGCGGCTAGCTGCATTAATCATCTATTCTTAGGTGAAGAGACGGCAACTTATTATCCTTAACATTTTTAAAAAAATGTTAAAGGCGGACTGTTCAGCATGAGAATGTAGAGCAAGAGACGTGATTGGTCCAATTTCCACTTATCACAAGTCGGTCACTCCTACCAATGCCTGAAGCAGTGATGAAGAGAGAAGAGGGGAGGGGGCAGATACATAACTGGTGGCAGAAATCAGAGCTGTCAGGCAGTAACTGAAAGAAAAAAAAAAGCTGCTGATGGTGCCTGGTGCCATTGCGACTTCGTCGTTCCACGCAATAGGCACAGTTGTTGAAACATCAGGTATGAGCAGATGAGCAGAAACCCTGTACTGTGTTGTCAGTAAATTTTATGACAGTAAGTAAAACATAGACACTGACAGTATCGAAAAAGATTGTGATAATCACCTCTTTCTTGTCCAGGGTTAGCTGTTATGACAGTTGGTGAAGTCTTCTTGATTCTTGCTTAGAAGGTGATTTGTCAACACTAAGTTAACAAACTGCTTATGGTGTTTGTGTGATAAGGGCGTGCACAGCGCCAGCAGAATATATCGTGTGGTGGTCAGAGACCTACGGCAGTGTACGCCTTGAGTACTCGAACGACAGACTGCTGTCTCCATTGTGTATTGTTCAGTGGTGAATCGATGGAAGGGTTTTAGAACCATATCAAAATATGATACATTTTCCTGCTGTGTAATAAGTGTCCTTAGCACATTAAGTTTTTAGCAGATCTATATTTTAGTGATTCCCAACAAAATATAATGATTTATTTAATGACTTCATTATATGTATAAATCATTCTTGGTTTTCGGGCCACATAAGACCTGGACAAAAACTTGAGCATTAAATGATCATCCCCAAGTGACAGCTGCTCCTCCTGAAGATGACAAATGTAATAGTAGAACAGCAACATTACTTCGGGCTAACTTTGCACTTGTTACCTCGAAAAGTGCAAGCACTATTGTGGGTTGGCCACATGCCAGGAGCAATGACATCGACAATGACCTTGAATGCATGATATCATCAAGAGGGTGGTGGTGCGCAATTCAGAAGAGCAAGATGGTGTAACTGACCCAGTTATACTAGAGGGAAACTCAAACATTACTGAAACAAAATATAAAAATTCAAAAAATCGAAGAAACTTTTAAATGCCGGCACTGACTCACTTGTGCTAGCAGCCTAAAGTCTTCCATCGATCTGAAATTTGTGTTATGTTCAAAAACATGCAAAAAATCGAAAATAGTGCAGTATTTCTATGTCAACAATGCATAAGCTTCACCTGAATAATGCATAAACTGGCGTCACATTCGAAGTTATTAGATTATTTACGAAAAATACTTGAAAATATTGCCAGTAATGGTGTAACTCGGCGCTAGTTATCCAGCTGCAGGTTGAGCAGCACTTGTGAATGCCCATCGTTTGATGTCTGTATTAGACGTTCAGAACAGCACAATGAACCCTCAAATAAAATATTTACACATCTAAGTTGTTCTAAAAATTACGAATATTGCAACTCTACCGTATTTCTAGGCCAAAAAGATCCCAGGCTTCAAGTCAATTGCATCAATTGGCTTTATTCATCTTTCTCTCCCTACCTCTCTCTCTCTCTCTCTCTCTCTCTCTCACACACACACACACACTCACACATACGCATACACACACGTTTTTACCACCACTAGCGACACTGAAGATTTTGTCAGTACTGGAGTGACTTGGCACTACTGAACCAATTATACGTTAAGCAGATTATGTGAATGTCCATCGTTCGATCTGTATACCATAATTGATTAGGGCACAAAGGAACCTAAAATCACACATTTACACATCCAAACTGTTCTAAAAACGTGAGCAATTCCAACAGTACAGTATTTCAGTGGCGAAAAATACGCAAGCTTCAACTGAACTACACAAAGTGACTCCATCAGAAAAACACACACATGCACACACACACACTCACACACACACACACACACACACACACACACACACACACACACATACACATGTCAAAACTGGTACCTAGTACGAAACTATGGAGTCTCAAAATAACTCTCTGTGAGTCCATCTTTATACAGATGGTTGCGAGACCTTGGTTGTTCAATAAAAAAGTCCCGAATCAAAACACCTTTTGCCGCCTATATTTCCATTTGTTATCTTATTTGAGCAAGTAGTTTCGGCTCCACATTACGCCATCTTCACGCCTTCTGATCGACCTCGGTCGGCAGGTGATCATCAAAGTGTTCAATGTGTCGAGCATCTACGGATACCTGTCAGTGACTGGACCAGAGGTGGGATTCCTCCTACACGTTTGTTAGGGGTCCTGAAGATTGCGTAATGTAGCGCTGAAACTGGTTGCTCAAATAAAATGACAATTGGAAATTTACATGGCCCAAAGCTGTTTTGATTCGACATTTTCCTCAGATTAAGTGCTTACCATTCAAATTCCACATCTAAATTGTTACTAAACACTTTGGCTAAAAATAATGTCCCAATCAGGTAGCTGACATTCTGTTCTTAGACCTAACTACAGCGAGATGCCAAAACAATCCTGCTGACTAAAATACTAAGCAAAGTTAGCAAGCACACAAAAAAATGGCAGTCTAAATTGGGTGTACAGCCATTTACTGGAGGAAAGCAGTTCATGTATCCCGTGCCGAACAAACTTGACGACAAATCATTTTAGGGAGGACGAAGAGTACAACAGTACACACAATGTCCATGTCAAGTGTCACAATGTAATTTTTATTTTAAACTGTCCATCAGACATGTTAACTGCACTTGGAGTAGGCTTACTGGAAGTTATGTACAGAAACAAGCTTTTGGAGATGGCAGCAATATTACCGATTGCAACCCTCAGTACCAAGGCTCTCGTTAAATGTAGACTACTAAATATAATAACAGAACTATTAAATAAAAACGCAGATCTCCAAAATATGGGATCTAAAATTCACAAAGTAGCCAAAGGCAAACCTACTGAACAACAATAATTTTAGGAGGGACAGTCAATGTGGTGGCTGGGCACCTGGCCTCGTCATTTCAGTCTTTAGCAGGTTCCCAGTGGGGAAACTGGAGGAGGGGTTTGTTAGCTATAGAAGGCACCAGTGTTAGGCGCGTTTGGAGCCCCTTAGGCAATTAGCGTAGAGCGTTTGAATGAAGTCCAATGTATGCTCGGTATGTCTGCCTGGGAGCCTAATCTGGGTTGCGGAAGGGCCCCTGCCTGCAGCTAAGAAGGGTGCAATTATCTTCAGATTGTGGCTCATGTCGCCACCATGGATGCCTGTCGCTTGGGTTATGAGCGCGTCCCCCCGTACTCAATTTCTATGGGTGGCTAGCAAAGTGGGGAAGAGTGATAGAATCGTTTTTAGAGCGCAAGCAGAGCTCATTGTTCCCAGAGTTGACCGTTATCGTGTGGTTTGGAGCCCAGTGAAAGGTCTCAACCAAAGATTCCATTATTTTTGTGATGGTCTCGTCAGTAGATCTCTAGACCTGCATTAGTTGGGCGAAGAACTGTAGGACTCCGCTAGGTAGGGCAGGGGTACACTATGCATAAGAAGCAACTACATGGGTAGCAGGGCACTTGTGATCACGGCGTTTCTCCTAGGCTCTGCAGCAGTTTGAAGTCCTCTTACGAAAGCTCTCCAGTCAATGTGCAGAGAGGGAAATGAGGCCTCGTACGAAGTAAAGACGTTTTGGCTGTCACAATTTTAACAGTGCATAGTGGAAGTAGCCATAAAAAAGTTCCAAAATTGTCTGCCCTCCAGGAAAGTCGTCAGGTTTACATTGTTCTCAGTACAGACAGATGACTGAAATCCGCTGTAGTACGCTCCGAAATATTTACCGGACAATGAATGTATCTCTAACAGACAGACGAGGTACAATAGCAGGGAGAGCGTTGATTAAAGCTGACCAAAATGTGCTTATGAAGGGGTAAATGAGTCTGTTAGTGAAGTTATCTGGACACGTGTAGCACGCGTATGTGAACTAACGGTAATTATCGGACGTTTTTACTGGCCACCAGTTTCTGCCGTTTCAGTTGTATAGGCATTCGAAGGAAGCCTGCGCTTAGTAATGCAGGTATATACAGATCACGCAATATTAGATGGAGGTGACTTTGATCTACTACGTCTAGACTGCGACGTCCATGGAGTCACTCTAGATGGTGCAGAGAGACAGCTTTCTGGAGTATCTTAGAACACATTCTCCGAAAACTATCTCGAGTGACTAGTTCTACAGCCCACAGGGAATGGAAATATTTTAGGCCTTGTAGATACAAACAGGCCTGACCTTATTGAAAGTGTCAGTATAGAGGCAGGAATAGTCTTACCTAAAGTCACTAAGCGGGTCTAAGGCTTCCACACTGTCCCTTGTTGACCAATCTGGTGTGGCAGTTGAAGACAGCAAAACGAAATTCGAAGTTTTAAATTTCACGTTCAAGAAATCGTTCACACCGGAAGATCGTACAAACTTGCCGTCATTTGACCATCGTACAGACTCCCGTATGGACGACATGGAGATAAGCATACCTGGCGTAGAGAAACAACACAGAGATTTGAAAGTACCAGGTGCAGATGGACTCCCAGTTCCGTTTTACAGAGAATAGTCTATGGCATTGGCCCCTTACCTAGCTTGTATTTATCGTGAATCTCTCGTCCAACACAAAATCCCAAGCGAATTGAAAAAAAAAAAAAAAACGCGGGTGACTCCAGTAAATAAAAAGGGTAAAGGAATGTACCGGTGAAATTACAGATAAATATCCCTAACTTCTGTTTGTAGAACCCTTTAACATATTCTCACTTCGAATATAATAACCATTCTTGAGACGGAGAAGCTTATGTCCATGAAGCAGCATTGTTCGCCGAAGCATCTCTCTCTCGTACGAAACTCAGTTTCTCCGATTCCATATTTCTAGATTTCCAAAAAGCATTTGACGCGGTGCCCGAATGCAGGCTGTTAACAAAGGTATGAGGATATGGAATAAGTTTACACATATATTAGGGGCTCGCAAACTTCTTAAATAATAGAAACCAGTATGTTGTCCTCAATGGAAAGTGTTCGTCAGAGACAAGGGTATCGTCAGAAGTGGTCCAGTGAAGTGTGACAGGACCCATGTTGTTCTCTGTACACATAAATGATTTGACTGACAGGGTGGGCTGCAGTCTGCGTTTTTTTTTCTGATGATGTCACGGTGTACAGTAATATGTCGAAGTTGGGTGACTAGGGGAAGATACAAGACGACTTAGACAAACTTCTCCGTCGGTGTGATGAATAGCAGCTAGCTCTAAATGTGGAAAAACTTAAGTTAATTCGGATGAGGAGGAAGATCAAACTCGTAATGTTCGGATATACTATTACTGCTTGACTCTTCCAAGTCGTTTATAAGTCTGGGCGTAACGTTGCAAAGCGATATGCGGCGGAACGAGCATGACAGAAGTGTGGTATGGAATGCGAAATGTCGGCTTCGGTTTAACGGGAGAATTTGAGAAAAGAGTGGTTCACCTGTGGAAGAGACTTCATATAAGACGATGGTGCGTCCTATTCTTGAGTACTGCTCAAGTGTTTGGGATCCATCCCAGATCAAATTGAAGGAAGACGTCGAAGCAATTTGTTATAAGTACGTTCGAACAACACAGTTTTTACCACCACTAGCGACACTGAAGATTTTGTCAGTACTGGAGTGACTTGGCACTACTGAACCAATTATACGTTAAGCAGCTTATGTGAATGTCCATCGTTCGATCTGTATACCATAATTGATTAGGGCACAAAGGAACCTAAAATCACACATTTACACATCCAAACTGTTCTAAAAACGTGAGTAATTCCAACAGTACAGTATTTCAGTGGCGAAAAATACGCAAGTTTCAACTGAACTACACAAAGTGACTCCATCAGAAAAACACACACACGCACACACACACACACACACACACACACACACACACACACACACACACACACATACACATGTCAAAATTGGTACGTAGATTGTTCGCGAACTCAAATGTGAATATCTGGAGGGAAGGTGACGTTGTTCTTGAGAAATACTATTGGGAAAATTTAGAGAACCGGCATTTGAAACTGACTGCCGAACCATTGTACTGCCGCCAACATACATGGCGTGTAAGGACCGTGAAGATAATATACGGAAAACTAGGGCTCATACGGAGGGATATAGATAGTCGTTTTACCCTTGCTCTATTTGCGAGTGGAACAGTAAAGGAAATGACTATTAGCGGCAAAGAGTACCCTCCGCGAGGTACCATACGGTCGCTTGCGGAGTATTTATGTAGATGTAGATGTAGATCTAGTGATTATGATGATACCTTCATGACGATGGTTATAAAGTTTACAAATCCGTTAAGAACACTAGGAGAGATTTATGCTAGGATGGGTAGATAAGCGATTTTTATCATCCCACTTAGACAATGGACATCAACTAGTTCCAATACGACTGACGTAGAGGCGATATGGACAAAGTATAGCCGGATTGTAAATCGTGCTCTGGAAAAGTATGCGCCCAACAAGTGGTTTAAAGTTGGGAAAGGCCTATCGTGATTTGATAACAAAATTCGGATAAATCTGAGGAAGCAGAGACTGTCGCACTCTCGGTTTAAAGAATAACGCGCAGATGACGACAGGAATGTTTTAGTAGAAATTTGTAACAACAGAAGACATCAAAAGGGAAATTGAAGTTTTAAATTTCACGTTTAGGAAGTCACTCATGATGGGGGATCGCAACAAACACATGGGTGTTCGACTGTCGTACAGAATCCAATATGAAGGACGTAATGAATAACAATAGGCATCCCTGGGGTAGAGAAGGAACAGAAAGAGTTGTAAACCAAGAAGTCGGAATCAGTAGCGAATTCTAATTTTATTTTGAAAGAAGTATGCCGCAGAACTGACTCTCAGCTTATCTTTCATTTATAGTGAATCTCTTGCTCACTGCAAAGTCCCAAGCAACTGGAAAACGGTGCAAGTGTCTCCCGTAAACAAAAAGGGTAAAAGAACGGACCCACATAATTACAGACCTATATCCTTAACATCTGTTTGCTGCCGAATTCTTGAACGTATTTTGAGTTCAGATATAGTAAATTTCCCTGAGACAGAAGAGTTTCCTAAACAGAGACAAGCTATCGCTGTGAGCAAAGCTGACTGCCGAACGATTCTACTGCCGCCAACACATATTACGTGTGAGGACCACGAAGATAATATACGACAGATCAAGTCTCGTACGGTGGAATATAGACAGTCGTTTTACCCTCGCTCTATTTGCGAGTGGAACATAGATTTAGAAAGCATCGTTCCTGCAAAACACAGCTTGCCCTTTTATCACACGATATCCTGCAAACCATGGATGGAGGGTAACAGGTAGATGTCATATTCCCGGATTTCCGGAAAGCGAGTAACACGGTACCTCACTACATACTATAAGTGATGAAAAGTATACGGACACCTGGCTGAAAATGACTTACAACTTCGTGGCGCCCTCCATCGCTAATGCTGGAATTCAATATCATGTTGGCATACCATTAGCCTTGATGACAGCTTCCACTCTCGCAGGCATACGTTCAGTCATGTGCAGGAAGTTTTCTTGGGGAATGGCAGCCCATTCTTCACGGAGTGCTGCACTGAGTAGCGGTATGGATATGGGTCAGTAAGGCCTGGCACGGCGTCGGCGTTCCAAAAAATCCCAAAGGTGTTCTGCAGGATTCAGGTCAGGATTCAGTGCACGCCATCCATTACAGGAATGTTATTGTCGTGTAACCACTTCGCAACAGACCGTGCTTTATGAACAGGTGTTCGATCGTGTTGAAAGATGCAGTTGCCATCCCCGATTTGCTCTTCAACAGTGGGAAGCAAGAACGTGCTTAAAACATCACTGTAGGCCTGTGCTGTGAGTGTCAAACAAAACAACAAGGAGTGCAAGCCCCCTCCATGAAAAACACGTCCACACCATAACACCGCCGCCTCTGAATTTTACTATTGGCATTACACACGCTGGCAGATAACGTTCACCGCGCGCTCAAATGGTTCAAATGGCTCTGAGCACTAAGGGACAGAACATCTGAGGTCATCAGTCCCCTAGAACTTAGTACTATTTAAACCTAACTAACCTAAGGACATCACACACATCCATGTCCGAGGCAGGATTCGAACCTGCGGGCGTAGCAGCCGCGTGATTCCGGACTGAAGCACCTATAACCACTCGGCCGCAACGGCCGGCTCACCGGGCGTTCGCCACACCCACAGCCTGCCATCGAATCGCCACACTGTGTGCCGTGATTCACCACTACACACAACGCTTTTCCACTGTTCAGTCATCCAATGATTACGCTCCTTACACCAAGCGAGGCGTTGTTTTGGATTTACCGGCGTGATGTGTGGCTTATGAGCAGCCGCTCGACCGTGAAATCCAAGTTCTCTCACCTCCCGGCTAACAGACACAGTACTTGCCGTGGATCCTGATGCAGTTTGGAATTCCTGTGTGATGGTCTGGATAGATGTCTGCTTATTACACATTACGACCCTATTCAACTGTCGGCGGTCTCTGTCAGTCAACAGAGGACGTCGACCTGTACGCTTTTGTGCTGTACGTGTCCCTTCATGTTTCCACTTCACTATCACATCGGAAACAGTGGACCTAGGGATGTTTAGGACTGTGAAATCTCGCATACAGACGTATGACGCAAGTGACACCCAACCACGTGACCACGTTCGAAGTTCGTGAGTTCCGCGACATCTCACGATGTCTAATGAATACAGAGGTCGCTGATACTCAGTACCAGTCAGTAGGTGGCAACAAAATGCACCTAATATCAGAAACGTATGCTTTGGGGGGTTTTCGGATACTTTTGATCACATAGTGTACTGTTAACGAAGGTTCGAGCATGTGAATCAGGTTCCCAGATATGAGTGGCTCGAAAACTTCTTAAGCACTAGATCTCAGTAAGTTGTCTTCGACTGCGACTGATTATCAGAGACAAGGATATCGCCAGGAGCGCCCCAGGGAAGTTTGATGGGACCGTACTAATTCTTTACATACATAAATGACCTGACAGACAGCAATTTCCGGCTGTTTGCAGGTGACGCTCTGGTGTGCGGGACAATGTCGTCTGTAAGTAACTGTAGGATGATACAAGCTGAGTTAGGTAGAATTTCTGGATGGTGCGACGTGTAGCAGCTTGCTCTAAATGTATAAAACTGTAAGTTAATCCAATTGCGTAGGAAAAATATTACACTACTGGCCATTAAAATTGCTACACCACGAGTATGACGTGCTACAGACGCGAAATTTAACCGACAGGAAGAAGATGCTGTGATATGCAAATGATTAGCTTTTCAGAGCATGCACACAAGTGTGGTGCCGGTGACGACAACTACAACGTGCTGACATGAGGAAAGTTTCCAACCAATTTCTCACACACAAACAGCAGTTGACCGGCGTTGCCTGATGGAACGTTGTTGTGATGCCTCGTTTAAGGAGGAGAAATGCGTACCATCACGTTTCCGACTTTGATAAAGGTCGGATTATAGGCTATCGCGATTGCGGTTTATCGTATCGCAACATTGCTGCTAGCGTTGTTCGAGATTTAATGACTGTTAGCAGAAAATGGAATCGGTGGGTTCAGGGGGTAATAGGGAACGCCGTGCTGGATCCCAACGGCCTTGTAACACTAGCAGTCGAGATGACAGGCATCTTATCCGCATGGCTGTAACAGATCGTGCAGCCACCTCTCGATCCTTGAGTCAACAAATGGGGATGTTTGCAAGACAACAACTATCTGCACGAACAGTTCGACGACGTCTGCAGCAGCATGGACTATCAGTTCGGAGACCATGGTAGCGGTTACCCTTCAAGCTGCATCACAGACAGGAGCACCTGCGATGGTGCACTCAACGACGATCCTGGGTGCACGAATGGCAAAACGTCATTTTTTCGGATGAATCCAGGTTCTGATTACAGCATCATGATGGTCGCATTCATGTTTGGCGACATCGGGTGAACGCACTCTGAAAGCGTGTATTCGTCATCGCCATACTGGCGTATCACCCGGCGTGATGGAATGGGGTGCCATTGGTTACACGTCTCGGTCACCTCTTGTTCGCACTGACGGCACTTTGTAACACTGGACGTTACATTTCAGATGTGTTACGACCCGTGGCTCTACCCTTCATTTGATCCCTGCGGAACCCTACATTTGAGCAGGATAACGCACGACCGCATGTTGCAGGTCCTGTACGGGCGTTTCTGGATACAGAAAATGTTCGACTGCTGTCCTGGCCAGCACATTCTCCAGAACTCTCACCAATTGGAAACGTCTGGTCAATGGTGGCCGAGCACCTGGCTCGTCACAATACACCAGTCATTACTCTTGATGAACTGTGGTATCGTGTTGAAGCTGCATGGGCAGCTGTACCTGTACACGGCATCCAAGTTGATTCAATGCCCAGGCGTATCAAGGCCGTTATTACTGCCAGAGGTGGTTGTTCTGGGTACTGATTTCTCAGGATCTATGCACCCAATTTGCGTGAAAATGAAATCACGTGTCAGTTCTAGTATAATATATTTGTCCAATGAATACCCGGTTATCATCTTCATTTCATCTTGGTGTAGCAATTTTAATGGCCAGTAGTATATGTAACGTTCGAATAATGCTTTAGTAGTGTGTTGGTTGACACAGCCACGTCGATTGAATATTATGCTGTAAAGAAACTGTAAACTTGATCTGCATATCATTGTGATACACAATTAATCGATTACAACGCTGAGAACGCAATATGTAAACATAACTACAGGCAACTGGTGGAAAAAGACAGAGATGAAACATGGGCAAAGACAATGGTGGAAGAAAACTGAGGTGGACGGTGGAGATCTTGTATAAGAAACGCTAGCGTTATAACGTAATTGTTCTGTAACATCAAGAAAGAAATACATATGGCTCGCAAATTTGTGCTATTGGCAAAACTTACAGGTTAAGCAACAGCTGTTGATGACCAAAGTTTGTTATCTGTACTTCACTTTGCAAGCACAATGGACCCTCAAATTAAATAGTTCCACCTCTAAATTATCCGTACTACATGTCAAAACAGAGACAGCTTGTTTGTTGGTAGTATTGATACAACTCAGAGGATTGTCAACTAGCTTAGTTCAGTCTTAGTACCACTCCTTGAATTTATCACAATTCTAATAAATAAAAATTTGTTCCTTAACATTGCAGAATACGCATAGTCACTATCGTTGCAGTTGTTGACTGGAATTACTAATCTAGACATTGTTATTCGTCTGACGTTTGTACTGACACTATTTTAAGCTCACAAAACGCAGTTTCAGCTAGTTCACCATTCATCTATACATCTTCTCACGATTAGAATGTATTTAACATGACAATATGATCAGAATGCTTACCTCTGGCAAATGTTTTTGTTAATACGTCTCCAGAGAAGATGAAGCTGTTGGGAGACCTGGTTACTAGTGCATCAACGCCGAAAACATGTTTCCCAATATTATCATTTTACCCAGTCTGAGTTCAGTCAGCAGCTTTCGGATGGATCCAGCCCCATGGAGTGAGGTTATAATTTTGCTGTCTACGTAGTTCATTTGTTTAAGTAAGACTTCAACTTCAGTTGCAGCATAGATAGTTGGAGACTTACGCACCATGGTAAGAAACAGAGCTTTTGCTCTGAGACACTGGACACCATAGATATACCCACACACACACACACACACACACACACACACACATATATATATATATATATATATATATATATATATATATATATATATATATATATATATATATTTATTCCCTCATACGTCATCATGTTACCCCAGAAGTGTAACAAACAGCCCTATGGATCGATGCTTTTCAGCAAAAATGTAAAATATTAGTCCTGTTCCAGCTAACCTGTAACAAGTAAGCCATACATTACCATTTCTACATGAAATTTGTTCTTTGTTTGTATTACAACAAAACTATTAAAATTTGCACTTGTGTGTAGATGAAATGCCGGTTTAAAGAGGCGTATCATAAACTTCTAATCGATCGATGTTACTGCTTTCCTCAAACGTTTGTGTTTGTACATAATCTTCAATGTGCCAAGACCACTGTAATAAAAAGCAATATTAGCATGTCTGATGGACATTTGAAATGTCAAAATAACACAGTGATACTTGACAATTATAGTTCATATGTTATTGTCTACTCTCTCCCCCCCCCCCCCCCCCAACCACTACATTTAGTCAGGTTTGTTTTTACTGATACTTTCATTTAGGCTAGGATCACATAAATTGCATTCTTCGAGTAGATCGCAGCAATTGAGACTGCCTATTTGTTTGTGTGCTTGTCTACTATACATAATATTTTAGCCAGCATATGTTTTTAAGGTTATAGATTTGGTCAGGTTTGGTCTAATGCATTCCCTCATTTAGGTCTAAAAGTGGAGTGCCAGCTACATGCTTATGATGTTATTTTTAGCCACATGTGTTTTGTAACCTTCTAAATGAGGAAACAGCATGGTACAATGAATTTGAGAGCCCTCAGCTCTGTTTTAGGATTCAATTTTGATGGATATTTGTGTGTGTGAGTGTGAGTGTGTGTGTGTGTGTGTGTGTGTGTGTGTGTGTGTGTGTGTGTGTGTGTGTGTGTTGGGTAATCGCCTTTGTAACACTTGAAATAAACATTGCATTTTTAAGTTGATGATGTATGTTTGTGGATACTTCAGACTTTGAACTAATAATGTGACACTTGACAAGCTTTTTGGTTTTTTTACATCAGTTTAGTGGCGAACCACCTTTCATTAATGTCCGTTGTACCTTGTGCCAATTATGGTAAAGAGGTAAGTACTTCTTAACTAGTAAGTTAATCAACATTTTTTGTGTATTTGTGTGAGGCAGAGAAAGAAATGAACAGCATTAATTTATACAGCTCACGTATAGCTCATGTGATTTTAGGGTTCCCTTACTCAACCTGTAAAAACAGATCCCTTATAGCATCACTTTGTGGTCGGTCTATCTGTCTGTTAAAAACTTCTTTCCGCAGGAACGGGAAGAAGTACCAAGTTGAAATTTATGTCACATATTACGACATTACGAACCACGGTCCGTTTATGGTGTCAAAAAATGAGGCTTCTAAGTTAATGTGATCAAAAGATACGGCCATTTGTGTCATATATTTTGATACACTCACACATTAAAACCTAGAATGTAATTCCAATTTGCGCAGAATAATGAAATTTGGAGAGAAGCAAGGTTCTGCAAGGCAAGTAAAGGAAGACAAATCGTTAATTGATAATTACAACATACGAAATAAATTTTTGGTCATTTTTCCTTTCTCTCAGGAACAGGTCGACGTGTCAAGTTGAAATGTGTTTCGCATAATAAGATCTATAGTCCTTTGGCGGTGTAATAAATGTAAGCTTCTGACTCAATGTTGTCAAAAGATACGACTACTTACGTTACACTTTTTATACTCGCAAATGCACTCGTCATAAGCAAGAGGGTACTCGCTGTTGACCTAGAGTCATTAATTTTGCAAGAAGTAGGGATTTTCAGTACAAGAAAAGGAATAAATTTGTAATTATTGTATTTTGTAATTATATTACACGAAAAAATATTTGTTGTTTGTCATTCGATGCCCGACTCTGTCTGTCCTTTCGTTAAAACCACTTTTCTCAGGGATAAGCAGACATTTATCTTGTCTGCATCGAAATCGATAACAGTCAAAAATCTTCGAGATTTCCGACTCCTTGGATGGATGAACTATCTATTTACATAATTAAATTTGTATGGAACTTTCGGTGCTTGAGTCCTATTTTTCTTTATGGAAACACTGTGGTTCTGACAAATTGTTTTCGAACATGACACTATTTTACACTATTCTGGTGAAGATTATGTATTTTTAGACTCTGGAATAATGTAGTATTAGTAAACATTGTCTTGTGGGACAATTCAGACGCAGAAATAATTGCTTTGAGAGCCGTTTGTACCTTACACCAAGTATGGTACAGAGATCGAACGATTGAATTAGATCAGAAACGCCGAGTTACACTGGTATAGTCAATATATTCGTGTATTTCTGACAAATAAAAGAATAGTTTTGAAGATGACGCTAATTTACGTACAATTTAGGTGCAGATATAGCAATTTTTCCATGGAAATACTGCAGTATTGTCAATATCCTTACATGTTTTTGAACATAACGCAAATTTCAGATCATTCAGAGACTTTTGAGCATTGGGTCATAATGGCTGCTGGCACATATGAGGTAATTTCGCGTTTTAGAACTTTGTTGTGACTGAATTGTTTTCGAATGTACCACTATGATAACTGGGTCATTTCCACTAGCTTGCTTTTTTGAATTTCCCACAACTTGAAGATGTCGTGCATTCAAGATCATTGTGACGTTACTGTCTTAGTATAGAGCCAACTCACAAAACACTTGCACTTTAAAGGTTGTTCAAATGTAAAGTTAGCCAATTACTGTAAACCTCAAAAACTCAAGTTTTTACTCAGGTGTGCTGCTGCAAGGAAACCAAGAAAGTTTTATACACAGTTATCTATATCTACATCTACAGGATTATTCTGTATTTCACACTTAAGTGCTTCCAGGAGAAGGGAACCTGGGAGACATTTCTGTCTCAGTTTTCAGCATGTCTACAGCTTTAATTCTGATACGAGGAAATGCAAGCAACTGATACAGAATTCTAAAGGGTAGTGTAACTCGTCTCGTTATATGGACAAAATTCTACTTAAGTACTACAAGTTCCACAGAAGGTAATATTTGTGATTTGTGTGCATTGTATGTGGAACAATGTTTTGAAAGAACCTACCTTGTAGCCAAATTCAATAGCCCGTATCATATTGATATCAGACCGGAGGACGTGTCCGGCAGTCGTGTTCTTCAGGTCCATGACGACGACGTCTCCAAGCGAGTAGTCATTCAATAGCATCCAGTCGAGGTTTATGGAGACGGTTTTTCCATAATTTGTCCAGGAGACCCACTTGGGGTCCGGGTCGGGGTCGGCGAAGATGTGCACCCGGTAGAGCTCTTTGGTAAGGCGAGGCATCGTCAGCATCACTCTGTCGGCACATTAGAGGTACGACAGTGAGAGGTTATCCACAGGAATACCAGCTGTACGTAACTTATTGTATGCATCTGAAAGAAAACTTACAGTTAGGCGGGTTTAGGCGTAGTTATACAAACACTCCACTTTGTGTGTCGGACAATCGGCGACGACATCATCTAACGCACACTCTTGCGAAATACCACATAAAATTGCAATAAATATCACAATCAATCACAAATATTAATATCTTATTGTAACTCACGGCGCGTTTGAACCTTGTGAATGCATACGATTACTCGATTTTTGTACTATTGTGATTGAGGTTGCTGAGAATGTGAGATAAATTTGTCACTGAGGCAAATATCAAATGCTATATTTTGGAAAACGCAGGTCACAAATATCTAAAGAAAAGAAAGGGGAATTGAGGAAACCATGTGAAATCAGAGAAGACGGGAGGAACATTCCGTCAGTTTATGCATTTACTTATACAGGGTGGAGCAAGTAAAGTGTCCCAGACCAGTGGATACAACTGACTGTGAATTTGTGGCAGCATTAACGGAGGAGGAAAAGACCTGCAGTTACTTTCAACAGGATGGAACCACTGTCTGTACAGCTGGTCCAACCTTGCAGCACGTTTACACAGTCTTCACGCGTGACGCAGTTGTTAACAAAGGTCAGTCTGGTGATGGCTCATAGTGTCCACTCAGGCCACCTGATCTGTCAGTGTGTGGAAAGCCTCCAAGTCTAAGGTGTATCGCAACAACCCTCATAGTCTTCAATAACTGCAGCAGAACATTATGGATGAAACTGCAGCAGTTCCAGCAGTCTATTTTCGATCCGCATTCAGCAACTTGTTGACCTGGGCCCAAAAGTGCCCATAGATGAATGGTGGTCTCTTTCAACATCTGCTATACTCAGGTTAGTACTGTATTTCCGTTTCTCTGCTGTATTCCTCTGTACCTGGAACTCTGTTCTCCGGACCACTTTTATTTGCTCCACCCTGTGAAAGTGATTCCCGAACGAGAACAACAAATTTTGGGGGTTGTCCAGAGATACTTTCTGATTACTAAGATGTAAGAGATACACTATCTCAAATTGCTCGTTAGAGAGTAACAGCATTTCGTTTGATTTCTTACCCCCACTGATCTTTGTGCCTGTATTTCACTGAAAATAACTAGACAACAGCACAAACGGCAGCAGTACTTGTAGTGCGTGTGCCTCAGAAACTCATTCCATTCACTGTCAGTATTTTGATACTGGCAATAATAATGTCCACTTCTACTCTTCGCACTCCAGCTTACGTTACATCCAGTTCTTGTCGGCTCTGTCCGGAGTTTCTTCTGCTGGCAGTGTTGGTTGTAGTGGTAGTCAGCAATGTTGATAGGGTTACTGATGAAGATCGTGCTGCTTATGAGTTAAATGAATGCAATGGATGAGCAGCACAGTGATGTGAGTGTTGTTGCATTACTCAGTACTTTATATTGTACGTTTTACTGATTGCATGTTAGACGATTTTTAACTCCTTTGAAGATATTTTTATAAAAACAATGGTAACTGTGACAACAAACCCAATAACTCACATTGTTACTCTCTACTAATACCGCAGGTCCTTTATAGCGAAGCAATCAGAAAATATGCCTGAACAAACTCCAATATTTTGTCGTTGGTGTACGGTTTCAACTTGTATTAGATGGACAAAAGAGAGACTTTTGGATCAACGTTCTTAACCTAGATCTAATGCTACATAGTTGGGTGTATTCCAAGCTCACATTCATTGAGTACCGTCAAAAGAAACTCGTAAATCGGCATGGATTTATAAAGCATGTTTGTGGTGGTATGCTTCTATAAAATCTTCTTGGCTTACAGACCTGGTCACTTCAACTACAACATAGGAACTTTCGATAGCTGCCTCTAACATCGTCATCAAGAGTTAAGATCACTGACTGCAAGGACCTCCACAGTGTTCTGCTCATGCATTGATGCAGCTCATATACCAAGAAGATTTTACTGAAACATGCCATCCCAGAAATCCCCGTGGACAAATATATATTGTGCAACAGTGTCTCCACCTACCAGTATATAAGCAGAACACCGTACCAGCATCGGCAGTCTGTGATCTTAACTCCAGATGACGATGGCGGAAACAGCTATTGAAGCTTCGAGAGTTTTATTCTAAGTGGCTCGGCTTGTAAACTGAGAATTTGTTATTGACGCTTTATATTATTTCTAGAATACCTAATACATATTTAAACATGCAACTGTCTCGCAGATTTATTTAATGGCAGAAACCAGTACATTGTCATGGATGGCGAGAGTTCATCACAGACAAAGGTGATAACAGAAACGCCCCATAAAAGTGTTGTGTTCTCCAAGTACATAAACGGCCTCTCAGACAGACCAGGAAGTAAACTGAAGCTGTACTGACTTATTGTAGATTAGAAAACATGGAACACACTTTAACATCAAAGATAGATGCTTCTGCCAAGTTCTTTACAATATTTTGAGTGTAGAACCGAGTACTTTCATGTATAATGGGGGAACTGCTGCTGAAGGTACTCACTGATCAACTTTTGTTGCAATATGACTATCATCTGTGATTTCTGTTTCTCCAGTCGCTGTCATACAGTATGAACATCTCAAATTTTCGGTTTTGAGAAATGAAACGTCGGAATCAGTTCATCAAATAACAAGCAGAAATTAATTTTAAAGTGGTTGTTTCACGTAATTCGGTGGCTCATCAGACATCATTGGCAGTTTTAGAAGACTGGGAGGATGTTCATCATAGGTGGAGTTAATGTTAATGTAGATACGTCCTTTGTTAACAATTGTGGACATTTATGAAGTTTTCTAGCACTCAGGCAAATCATTGCCTTACAAACATTTTTTCCATTTATATATCCATAGTTTCATATGGTACAATATTATACCATCAAAATCAGTTTTTCGTTAAATGCAAGTAAAAGCATGAGAAAGAGAATACTATTACTCATTCTATTTTTGGAAAGTCATCTTAAGTCATTGAAGACAATTGTATGTATTTACACTGTTACTGATTTCCAATCAATACATGATAAGATATCAATTTAACATAATGCAAATAACTTTGGCAATATTTCGTTTAAATTATCAGTGGATAGTAATTTGCCTGTAGAACTTTCTGGAAACTTCCAGAACTATCAGCGACGTATATACTATTCTTGCTTGGCACAAATTGCATTAGTCTCATTACAGAGATAGTGAATATAATGTGCAGATCTTTTAACTCGTTGAAGTGAGGAGGGCAATGCATTTTTCATAACTTTTATGTGAATTCATAGTTTATATTTGCCTTGCGATTTCATACAGTGTTTGTGACTGTGTATTGATTAAAGTTGAGTGGAAATAAAACATCAAAATCTGAAAACATGTCACTAACTTCTGTCATGTCATTTCAACTACCTAGGACCTAATGAGTTGTATTAAGACTATCACTGATAACATTGGTAAGTTAAGACTCCTCTCTTGAACTTTATCTACAAACAATGCATATGAAGAGACTTACACTTGAAAGAAATGCATTTTAAAGTGAATATTTGTGATGTTGACAATTAAGGGAGAATCTTTACAGGTGGCTACTGAACCCAGGATTTACAGACTTTTAGGCTCAAGCATTATTATAATTTTTGTGTATCATAAGAATATTACAAAGTAAAACCCAAATAGTAAGGCAATAAGAAAAATTGCAAAATACTATGATAGATACATGTTTTGAGAACAAGGAACAACCACACGATTTTAACAAGAAACCTCAGAGGAAGAGAGGAACTGGGCTAAATCTTAAACTTCGTATTTTGTGGAGTACTCTGCTCTCGAATGTAGTTAAAATGAATAAGAAGCATAAAATAAAGCAGCAGGGAGTGGATGGTAATAGATGTGAGTCAGGATATTTTTCACTATCAAAAAGATGTAGAAGTTGATAGGAAACCTCATCAGTGTTGTGCAGTAAGAAAGAATTATCTCAGGGAGAGAGGGAGATATGTAAACAGATATGAAATCTAATAGTGACCAAGTGAAATCTAGCAGTATCCTGTCGGTGTCTGAAATAAAATCCAGTGGTGAAAATTTAGTTTCAGGACCAGAAAACTTAAAATCTACCACGAAGACAAACAGTGAACAAATAAGTAATCAACTTACTGGATAGCAGAGTAAATGTAAGTAATAACAAACTCAGTCTGTTGTTAAAGAAGAACAGTCAGTTGTAGAAAGCAGCAGTGCTCTTGTGCCACAATCATGTGTTAACACAGCCCCACCAAATACTGACTAAAGTGTTGCACAACGAAGAAAAGCTGCAGTTTGTACTTCTAGAAGTTTTGGGATAACAGTATTCAAGAGATTATGTGAAAACATAGCAGAACCTTGCAATGAAAAAGTATGCATGACTAGCAATGACTGTACTTTCATGTTACTCAATAATTTCAATAATACATTTTTATCGGTGGGAGAATTCTGTGAAAATGTTAGCTTCAACGGGGGGTCAACAGAGTTGCAAGCTACAATCTGGATAGATCTCTGTCAAACCAGTGTTCCTAGTACATGCTTTTGGTAGAGAATCCCAAAGACTCTGCTCAAAGACAGTTTAAATATTTTCCTTGGCTCTGTGTTGTGTTTGCCCTGAACCCAGTAGTGGTAAATTGTCATTGAAACAGAAACAGTGTCTGAATTAGATGGAGACCAAGAGAATGATGTTGAGGTATAGTAACAGGAACATTCTTAGAGGATCACAAACCCTCTCCTCTTATCTATGTAAAAATCCATGGCCTCAATGCTCTTGCAGTATTACTTCAATAATTTAAAATTTCTGTAGTGCATGTTTTCTCCTATCCTTGTACAATTACCTCCTACTGTCAATCTATCTTGTTTTTACTAGTGCATGACACAATAATGTAGTTGTGCAGTGTCCTTATTATCTCATGGTACCAATTAATTAAACGAAAATGACAAACCACTTGGGGCCTGGAAAGCAAAATATAACACTTATTATCGTTTATGTTGCAAACCTCTTACATATAATATTTATATTTTTGACATTTTCACTGTATCTGAAGTGTATGATATTTATGCAAACCAAAGGTAGAAGCAAGAAAATATTTTTTTATTGGATTACTTGAACTATGGTATGCCATGTTGCATTACTGCTTTTTTGAAGATAAATAGGTTTGAATTACTGCAATTTTAGAAGTTTACATGCATTTCGAAAAAAAATTGGGTTTTTACATAAGGGGAAGTAAGATGACAACATTTTAGTGTTTATTGTGTTTATAGTCAGCTGATGTCAGCAACACAAAACATCTACAGAAATGAAAATGTTAGATTTTTTCAAACTTTGTCAGTTTCACTACTGTTGTGATTTTATTGAGGGAGAAAGGCTCAGGGACGGATGGTGTTTGTCAAAGCAAAGCAGGTAAAGCAAAAAAATAAACAGCTTATGTAAACTAAATAATATATAAGATGCTTGAAAATTTATTTGCGATGTAAAATATAATTCAGGTTTCAAAATTCGTAATATGTTACAATGAATGAGGTATGTGGATTTAGAGCATTTTTCTACTTGGGGTGTATTTATGGAATTATCTGAATCTTATGGAGAGTTTATGATGTTTATATTATTTATATTAACATGAAGTTTTATGAACTATTCTGTATTTTTGAGGTTTATGTGGTGATAATAGAGTGATGATGTATTAGGGACTTATTTGTGCTCTTTTCTGTGACATATTGTGATAGTATACTGTGCATAATTCTGGGAAATGACCAAGGCGAATTTATGCTACATGTTGGTGTAGAATAATGGTCTGTGGTTACGCTAATAATTTTAATGAAGTGTAGGTAATGGGTCTGATGTTCTGGCAGTATCTCAATTTTTTTTTTGACAACTTCATGATGGTCGACATAACGAGAAAAATTACTGAAATTGTTTGTATGATGTACTAAGCATAATGTGTTTGCTGTTAATACCTCATAAGGAACTTCTAAAAGTATCTGACATTTTAAATGCATGGCTGCAAATAGTTAAAAAGTGGTGGAATGTACTGTGTTCAGCTAAATGAGGGGACCATTACTATTAGAAAAGATGTTTCTAGGTTACATTACAGCTTTAATATTAAGTGTGATCATAGTTGTAATATTTACCAAACAAACTTTGAGCTTATATTATCGATAGGAAGTCATTTAAGTGAAATGAAGGATAACTTTTGAGTTAGGTGGGAAGAATTGCTTTGTACAATGTGCTGTGTCGTTGTATGGTGACATTAAAATGACACCAATGTTGCCTTCCTTAAACGCTTGCTGATAATACTTTTTTGTCGCATGCTTATGTGTCAAAAAGGTATTATATTGGCGAGTACATGATTTCGAAATTACCTTTTCAAAATTGTAAAAAGAACTATTTACAATTCAACACAAGGCTTAATGAGACAGACTTTTGGAGAGAAATACATTTCAAGGCAAAAAAAAAAGAATTATCCACACAAACAAATGATAACAGCTTCAAATAATATGGATTACTTATTCAAGAGAGAGTGTGTGACAAATTGAGCAAATTAGTAAAATATTGCTCCACGTCTGGCCTTTATGTAAGCAGTTAAACCGTTATTCTTCTTGTAATTGGTTGACAGAGTTGTTGGATCTCCTCCTGAGGGATGTTGTGCCAAATTCTATCCAATTGGCGCGTTAGATCGTCAGAATCCCGAGCTGGTAGGAAGGCCATGCTCACAGGGCTCGAAATTCGGTTGAGGTCCGACAATCTCGCTCGCCGAGGCAGTGTTTGACAAGCTAGAAGGTAATGTTTAGGAACCCTTCCGATGTGCAGGGGGCCTTATCTTGCTGAAATTTGAGCCCAGGATGCTTTGCCATGCAGGGCAACAAAACGGGGCGCAGAATATCGTCGACGTACCACAGTGCTGTCAGAGTTCCGAAGATGACACCCAATCTGGATCCCCAGATTATCACTCCTTTCCCTCGGGCTGTGTGGTGCTTGACAGCGAGGTTCGTATCCTATTGCTGTCCAGACAGCTCTTCGACGGTCATCGTGGCCTGATATCTCATTGACTGGAGTAGAATTGTCGCCAGCGATGAGTCCCGCTTCGGACAGAACCCCGACGTCCAGTGAGGACGTGTCTGTAGATGCCCTGTAGAGCAGTACGATACCGAAGTGGCTGTCACCAACCATACAGTAGTGACGGGCTGGGGTGGCATTGCATTTCGTAGCAGGACACGTTTGGTTGTTATCAACGGGACCTTTACAGCACGACGATACGTCGACGGTATTGTATGCTCCGTTTTGTTGCCCTTCGTAGCAAGCCACCTTGGGCTTACATTTGAGTAAGGAAATCCCCTCGTACACACGGCGAGAATTTCTGCTGCTTTTTTATGCTTGTCAAACCCCATATTCTTCAGGAATCCCACTGGATCTCTACCCAACTGGGAATGTTAGGAGCATTAGTGGCAGAGTCCTCCAACTAGCTTGCAATTATGATGATCCAACGCCCCAGTTTGACAGAAGTTGGCACGATATGCCTCACGAGGCCATGCAACAACTGTATCAACCGATGCCAAGCCGAATAGCTGTTCCCTTAAGGGTCAGAGGGGCACCAGTGCTGTAATGACTTGCTCAGTTTGCGAAGCACTTTCTTGTGAATAAATAATCGAATTTTTCTGATATTGCAAAAATTTGCTTGTGTGTACAAGCACGTCACATACACTAATTTCCGTCCCATTCGGTTAAATCCTTCGTGGCTCGGTTTTGTCTCAGAGAATATTTATTTGTAATATTGTTTTTAAAGTGGTTCTATGTACACTGTCCTCATTCTGTTTGGATTGGAGATCAAGCAAAATTTTCGTGATTCTGTGATCATATGAGCGTGTTTGTGTACCACTGAACGAAATTGGGTTTTGGTGACAATACACAGCGACAGCCAAAGATATTTTTGCACGCTCTCAAAAACATAAAAGCTAGAAAACAGGAAGAAAGGGTAATGTGTTTTTATGTTTCTTTGCACTTACACTTTGCCACTTGTCAGCCCGCAAGTGACGTAAAGAGATGTATGCAACCATAATTTAATTAAAAAGGACCTTTTCTTTCAGTAAAAGTTCATTTTCTACGCATACGCATGATGAGTATGCAATTCAAGTAATTTCACTATGTTTTTAATAATCATCTGAACGTTGAAAGCTATTTCTACTCATGCTGAGAACAACATCCTCACCCAAAGTGTAGGTATGGTTTAATACAAATTACTTAAGGAATGAAACGAAGACTACGCTTGTGATGAGCACCCAGTTATGTTATTTATGCTCGTTCACATCGGCGAATAGGAACTGTCATTTTATCTAAGACCAAACAAAACATCAATAAAAACACAGTGTTTTCACAAAAGCTAATCCATGTGAAAACAGAGTTGATCTGTGGAACTTTTTAATTCTATTTTTATAAATGTAATACGACTGTCATTCAGAGTGTAATTGAATATTAAGGGAATTGAGAACATTCTTCACATATAACCAAGATAAAGAGATGGACTCATCAGTCTCTTTCACTATTGTCCCTGTTGTTCTGCTTTCCACTCGTCTTCCTTGATATTATTTATGGCTTGATTTTTATCGTTTGTTGGACTTTTGTCAATTCCACTTATGTAGCCAGTGGGAGACTACTCGATACATTGACGTAAGTCCACTGGATAGATCTAGAATCTCTCCAATAAAACTCTTTTTGTGTGATGCCCAAGGCTCCTGTGAGTTAGGGGAGCCCACCAACCCATTTGTGTATTGAGTAGGATTTGCCCTGCTACACAAGCAGAAGTCTGTGCGTCAAGATACTTGCTACAAAATCGATGATAATGGCATCATGGTAGGTCATAAACGCTTGCAGCGGTAGCTTATAGGTCTGTATGTGTTGTTGCTCGGTTTGTGTGATTGTCTATGAATATGTTGTGAGAATTTATGCATGCCATCCCATTGGACTCTAAGGTACTGTGTTACTGTTTAGGTGAAGATGAAGATGTTTTAGTAAAATAACTATAGTATTGCTACATAATGAAAATTGGCCTTTTAAGAGTAAGTGACTATTTTTCTGTGGGTTTATGTTCAGTTTCTTTGCGTACACAACATCACTGCTTCTGTGAGCCGCCAGATCTGCTATTCACCAAGTTCAGTAATTGAGTTCCCTGTCACCTCATCCAAAGATATCGTCGGCATATGTCACCACCGAATCGACTTGGTCAGCTTCTTCCAATTGTCACAAGAGAGGTTCGATTATAAGATCCTAAAACCTAGTTTCAACCCCTGTGGGCACTCCCTAATAGTTCTTTTGATTACTTTTTGCATGCCAACTGACCACTGAACATGTCTGTCCTTATAATACACTCCTGGAAATGGAAAAAAGAACACATTGACACCGGTGTGTCAGACCCACCATACTTGCTCCGGACACTGCGAGAGGGCTGTACAAGCAATGATCACACGCACGGCACAGCGGACACACCAGGAACCGCGGTGTTGGCCGTCGAATGGCGCTAGCTGCGCAGCATTTGTGCACCGCCGCCGTCAGTGTCAGCCAGTTTGCCGTGGCATACGGAGCTCCATCGCAGTCTTTAACACTGGTAGCATGCCGCGACAGCGTGGACGAGAACCGTATGTGCAGTTGACGGACTTTGAGCGAGGGCGTATAGTGGGCATGCGGGAGGCCGGGTGGACGTACCGCCGAATTGCTCAACACGTGGGGCGTCAGGTCTCCACAGTACATCGATGTTGTCGCCAGTGGTCGGCGGAAGGTGCACGTGCCCGTCGACCTGGGACCGGACCACAGCGACGCACGGATGCACGCCAAGACCGTAGGATCCTACGCAGTGCCGTAGGGGACCGCACCGCCATTTCCCAGCAAATTAGGGACACTGTTGCTCCTGGGGTATCGGCGAGGACCATTCGCAACCGTCTCCATGAAGCTGGGCTACGGTCCCGCACACCGTTAGGCCGTCTTCCGCTCACGCACCAACATCGTGCAGCCCGCCTCCAGTGGTGTGGCGACAGGCGTGAATGGAGGGACGAATGGAGACATGTCGTCTTCAGCGATGAGAGTCGCTTCTGCCTTGGTGCCAATGATGGTCGTATGCGTGTTTGGCGCCGTGCAGGTGAGCGCCACAATCAGGACTGCATACGACCGAGGCACACAGGGCCAACACCCGGCATCATGGTGTGGGGAGCGATCTCCTACACTGGCCGTACACCACTGGTGATCGTCGAGGGGACACTGAATAGTGCACGGTACATCCAAACCGTCATCGAACCCATCGTTCTACCATTCCTAGACCGGCAAGGGAACTTGCTGTTCCAACAGGACAATGCACGTCCGCATGTATCCCGTGCCACCCAACGTGCTCTAGAAGGTGTAAGTCAACTACCCTGGCCAGCAAGATCTCCGGATCTGTCCCCCATTGGGCATGTTTGGGACTGGATGAAGCGTCGTCTCACGCGGTCTGCACGTCCAGCACGAACGCTGGTCCAACTGAGGCGCCAGGTGGAAATGGCATGGCAAGCCGTTCCACAGGACTACATCCAGCATCTCAACGATCGTCTCCATGGGAGAAAAGCAGCCTGCATTGCTGCGAAAGGTGGATATACACTGTACTAGTGCCAACATTGTGCATGCTCTGTTGCCTGTGTCTATGTGCCTGTGGTTCTGTCAGTGTGATCATGTGATGTATCTGACCCCAGGAATGTGTCAATAAAGTTTCCCCTTCCTGGGACAATGAATTCACGGTGTTCTTTTTGCAATTTCCAGGAGTGTATTAACAACTGTTGAGGTCAGGTGGCTGCCCACAGTACGAGTGCTGTATAGGATACAGTTTTTATACCGACTCTATGTTATCAGTTGAACAGTCGGTTTGCTAGACATTTCAGCGATACATTATAGTGGTCATGTCCACCACATTTCGCTTGTGTTATTAACAGAATAATAATGTGTGTTTTCTGTTTCCTTACTGTAATGTTTCAGGTTAGTTTCTGTGGTATTTTCTTGCGCCTTTTATGTGAGGATGTGACTGAGGGTCTTTTGAGAAGGTGCATGTTTATGGCAGTTTTCAAACGACAAACATCTGTGGTCCTGCAAAAGGGAAGCTAATGTTCTTAATTGATACACTATTTATGGTAGACATTTTATCTTTTGGACTAAATGTGTAGTGGACTGGCAAGACAGCCAATCCACTATGAAGGAAGGAAGCCGAAAGGCACGCGTTTAAGCTCACGCAGGCTGGCGTGAGGTCTGGAACTGGACAAGGACGTTATAGTAGCAAAGAACGTACGTAACTACTGGAATACTTAACTTTAATTCATAATTGGTGAACATCGCTCTTGACGGTACATGTTTTACAGCATCAATAGTAACTGGTAATGGCGCCTTGGTAGGTCGTAGCAGCAAATGACGTAGCTGAAGGCTATGCTAACTATCGTCTCGGCAAATGAGAGCGTAATTTGTCAGTGAACCATCGCTAGCAAAGTCGGCTGTACAACTGGGGCGAGTGCTAGGAAGTGTCTGTAGACCTGCCGTGTGGCGGCGCTCGGTCTGCAATCACTGACGGACCGCGACCGATTTAAAGGCTACCACCTAGCAAGTGTGGTGTCTGGCGGTGACACCACAAAATGTATCTCTGAAGTTTCTTGGGTTCGGATCATTTTATTAGGCTGCTTTAATAACGATGTAAATTAATTTAAATTTTATTGAATCTGAGTCTTTGTTGCTGTTGTTAAAATTTCACTTTGGAAGTGTTCTGTTTATGACTCAAGTAGTTGTAACCGATTGTCCTGAAGAGGTAGTAATTATGATTTTAAAGTCTTTATTTAATATCGGATTTTATTAACAATTTGTTGATTTATTAATGTTTAACCTTGGAGACGTTCCGTTTGTGAATCTTATGGTTGTAGCCAGTTAATCTGATCAAGGCAAATCTTTGTATGATTCTGTTTATTCATGTTATCAATAAATGTGTAAATATTGTACTAGTAACCGAAACTCAGTCAATCGATTCCAGCCTTTAATCCTAAGGGCCCACAAAGGAGACACTGAGGAATTCTCAACACAAGAAGTACCGTATCACGAGGGCCACTGACGTGGCAAGTACAGACGAAATTCAGCGTGCGGCTTCGTCTGTCAGGAACTGATCGTATCAGTGACCAAGGTCAAATTTTGAGCACTTGACGTGCCAGTCATGAAAATAACCATAATAATTGTATCTGTGTTTCCACTTTGTTTACTTTGTTCACTGTGGAACAGATGTTTTCTCCAAATTTCCAAGTAATTTGCGCCGCTGTTATCTTGTAACTGACCAAATTACATACACGTTACTTTCTCGAAGAATTCTTCTAATGTTCTTTCCAAAATTACAGAAAATTAGTTCCATTTAAGAAAAACAGAAAGTCGTAATTCGACAGCGTTAAACGTTAAAAATACTTGCGTATCTCTGAGTCGTGGCATATTGGGTTCGGAATTTAATCTTCAGGAGGGGGTCGCAACATATTTAGATTTTGGTCAATTCAGTAAGAAAAGCGTATTATTGTTTCTTCGATGTACCAGTAGAACAGGATGATAAGCTGCAGTACTGCGTTACACATTTCCAGCTTAATTTATCATGTGTGTATTTACACTGTCAGTTATTTGACTGAAAAAGAATGATCAGTATTTGATAAGAGGACACAAATCTGTAGGATGGGTTTCATCGGTACTTACATGTGTTCCATGGTGCTCACAATGTCGGCTCCCATAGGGTCACGATTCATCATCATCTCCGGATACCTGGTCCTCAGCGAGAAGTAGGCATCCAATCCTTTCTTAACCCTCTCTATGCTGCACTTGCAGTTTACGTACATCCTCTCGATGCGTGCGTCATCTATAGCAAATGTACACGTGGGTTATTGCACATAATTTCTCAGCAGTCACAGAAAATGTATTTTAATAGCTATAAATTGAAGGTAGGTTTTTAATGATGTTTTCAGACTTTCAACTGATTCGATACTGTCCTCCGTCATTTTGTATCGTCTGCTAATTTTTTCACTTCTAACTCACTGCTTTACTCAGCTTCCTCTCTAGACTCGCTCTGCCTCTACTAATTCTGACCTTCCACTGCTCCTTCCAGCGACAGTTAATTGTTCCTTGATGCCATAGTGGATGCTCAACTAACCTGTGCCAGCTCTTGGTATGTGTCTTCTGTAGTCTTCTGTCCTTAGTTATTGCTGTATCCTCCAGAAGCTACGGAACGTAGCTGTACATAGAAGAGTGATGAGTTGGCACTACCCGTTTCATACTTTCGCCTTACATCATACGAGGGTTGGAACTTAAATAGTGGAAACTATTTACTCACAACCGATACAAAAGAATGGAGCACTACTGCCTGTCGAATCTCTGGAACAGTTCTGAAGCGAATGGAACGAAGTGGTTCCTTCATCTTCGGAATCAAATCAAAGTCACAAGGACTTAAGTCCGGGGAGTATGGTGGATGATACAGTACTTCCTAGTCCCATCGACCGAACAGAGCTGCCAAATCCTGCGCTGTATGCGCCCGCTCATTGTCGTGCAGAATGATGGGTGGGTTGCGCAGAAAGTGCCGCCGCTTCTTTCGCAAAGGTGGTCGCAGGTGATTTGATGAAGGAACCACTTCGTGGCATTCGCTTCAGAACAGTTCCAGAGAGTCGACAGGCAGTAGACCGCTCCATTCACACCATGAACCGAACATGCTCTGCTGATGGTATACTACGCCTTCCACATCGCTGGCAACGGGTTCTACACAACGCGAGTGACTAATTTGAAAGACAGCAACATGTGCAAACATGTAACTCTTTTGTTTCGGTTGTAAATAAATAATTTCCACTATTTAAGGTCCAACCCTCGTACAAACAGTTTCCAAACGCACATCTGTCCATCACAAGCCCATATAAGCAGACACACGGCTCGTATCGAGACAGTATCAACAGTAACACAAGACAACGTCACGATTGAACTACATTCACAAACAAGAAAATCCAAACTGGACCTTCTACACGTAATAGTAGCTATTTTTCGCTGAATTCAGGACTAGGCCAGAATTCAAGACAGGTCAGAGCAAGTGAACAGTGAACTACGGCAACGCAAAATCTTGATACTGCAATTACATATTATAAAGCTTATTCAATAAACTACTGGAAATCGTTGTCAATCATTATTTCAGCATAAATATTTGCTAAATGTCCGCTGAGGTGACGGAAGTCATATGATACTTCCTAAAATCGTGTTGGAGCTCCTTTTGGCTAACAGAGTACAGCTACTCAGAGTACAGCAGCTCGAAGTGGCATGACTCAACAAGTCATTGGAAATTCCCTGCAGAAATATTAAGCCATGCTGTCTCCACAGCCATCAATAACTGCGAAAATGTAAGTCTGCAGGCTTTCGTGGCCGTTGTCACTGAAGTTAAAATCTTCTGGGTTATTACGCCACGTCATGTTTCTTCTATAATGGTTGCCGTTTAGACCCCTCTGCTGGGATCTTCCTCAGGATGCTAGAGTGTTCTACCAGTAGTGGATACCAGAAGATCCTGAGGAATGTCCCAGGAGAGGGGTCGAAACGTCAACCATTTTAGAAGAGACATGACGCTGCCTAATAACCCAAGATTTTAACTTCAATTGCGAAAATGTTGCCGCTGCAGGATTCTGTGAGCGAACAGACCTCACGATTATGTCTCATAAACGGTCCATGGATGGCAAAATCATTCAGTCGAACTGTCGAGAATGTTCATCAAACCAGTCGCGAACAGTTGTGGCCCTGTGACATGGCGGATTGCCATCCATATAAATTCCGTTGTTGTTTGGGAGCATGGAGACTATTAATGGCTGCAAATGGTCTCCTAATAACCAAACATTACCATTTATAGTCAATGATCGATTGAGACCAGACGAGCGAGTCCATCCCATGGAAACAGAGGCCGTACCATTAACCACCAGCTTGCACAGTGCCTTTTTGACAATCTGGATCCATTGCTTCGTGGGGTTTGCACCACATTCTAATCATATCATCGGATCTTACTAAATGCAGTCGGGACTCATCTGACCACATCACAGTTTTCCGGACGTCTAGGGCCCAACCGATATGATCATGAGTCAGGAGAGATGCTGCAGGCGATGTCGTGCAGTGAGCAAAGGCATTCGCATCGATCGTCGACTGCCAAACATCGCTCACTGATTTCTGTTGTTATTTCATGCAGTGTTGTTTGTCTGTTAGTACTGCCAACTCGACGCAAACGCCACTGCTCTTGGACGTTCAGGAAAGACCGTCCGCCACTGTGTTGTCCGTGTGAGTGGTAGTGCCTGAAATTTGGTGTTCTCGGCACACTCTTGATACTGTGCATTTCGGAATACAGAATTCACTAACGATTTCTAAAATGGAGTGTCCGATGTGTTTATCTCTAGCCACCATTCCGCTCTCAAAATCTGTTAATTCCAATCGTGCGGCCATAATCACGTGGGAAAACTTTCCACGTAAATCACCTGAGTACAATTGACTGCTTCGCCAATGCACTGCCCTCTTATACCTTGTGTACGCGATACTATCGACATCTGTATACGTGCATATTGCAGTCTTATGGCTTTTGTCACCTCATTGTGTTTAACCTATGAGGAGGCTGGGCCGCTATGCCGACGCGCTATGTCGCCACCAGAAAGGCAAACAGGCAGAAAGCAAACAGAGGCACATTAGGTAGGTCACAAATTTCATTGGAATAGCAACTTTGTATTTTAACACGTTGTTGTTGTTGTGGTATTCAGTCCTGAGACTGGTTTGATGCAGCTCTCCATGCTACTCTATCTTGTGCAAGCTTCTTCATCTCCCAGTACCTACTGCAACCTACATTCTTCTGAATTTGCTTAGTGTATTCATCTCTTGGTCTCCCCCTACGATTTTTACCCTCCACGCTGACCTCCAATACTAAATTGGTGATCCCTTGATGCCTCAGAACATGTCCTACCAACCGATCCCTTCTTCTGGTCAAGTTGTGCCACAAACTCCTCTTCTCCCCAATCCTATTCAGTACCTCCTCATTTGTTATGTGATCTACCCATCTAATCTTCAGCATTCTTCTGTAGCACCACATTTCAAAAGCTTCTATTCTCTTCCTGTCCAAACTATTTACCGTCCACGTTTCACTTCCATACATGGCTACACTCCATACAAATACTTTCAGAAATGACTTCCTGACGCTTAAATCTATACTCGATGTTAACAAATTTCTGATCTTCAGAAACGCTTTCCTTGCCATTGCCAGTCTACATTTTATATCCTCTCTACTTCCACCATCATCAGTTATTTTGCTCCCCAAATAGCAAAACTTAATCATACAGTAAAGCTGCATGCCCTCGGGAAAAATTACGGCCATAGTTTCCCCTTGCTTTCAGCCGTTCGCAGTACCAGCACAGCAAGGCCGTTTTGGTTATTGTTACAAGGCCAGATCAGTTAATCATGCAGACTGTTGCCCTTGCAACTA
Organism: Schistocerca cancellata; assembly: GCF_023864275.1. Lineage (NCBI taxonomy): Eukaryota > Metazoa > Arthropoda > Insecta > Orthoptera > Acrididae > Schistocerca > Schistocerca cancellata. The sequence continues at coordinate 54,446,134 of NC_064631.1, forward strand.
CTGAAAAGGCTGCTGCCCCTCTTCAGGAACCACATGTTTGTCTGGCCTCTCAACAGATACCACTCCGTTGTGGTTGTACCTACGGTACGGCTATCTGTATCGCTGAGGCACGCAAGCCTCCCCACCAACGGCAAGGTCCATGGTTCATGGGGGGGTTTTAACACGTAAGATCAATAAATAAATAAACAAACACCGTTTGGTCCATTCACTCCTGCTTTTTACCACCTGATTTACTTCTGCAGAGAAAACCTTCTCGCTGTTAATTCTCTCGTACCGGAAATTTAATGAGAGCAATGTGGTACGGTACAACAAGTTCCATCTCAATTGTGGAAAGCGGAACAAACTTGGAAGAGATTGCCTTATTTTGAATCGTAAACTTGGCAACATAACCTTTGCAGTGAGTTGGTTCGATGACTTGGACCTAGCTCTAAATGTAGAAAAACGTTATTCAATGTGAACGAATAGAAGAAACAAACCCGTAATGTTCGGATACATCATTAGTCGTGTCCTCTTTAACACAGTGGCATTGATTAAATATCTGGGCGAAACGTTGCAAAGCGATAATAAACGGGGCCTGCATTTGATGATTGTGGTAGGCAAGGCTAATGGTCGACTTTGGTTCACTGGGAGAATTCTGGGAAAGTGTGGTTCATCTGTAAAGGGGACTACATACAGGACGCCAGTGTGACCTATTCTTCACTACTGCTCGAATGTTTGGGACAGGTACCAGGTGGGATTAAAGGAAGACATTGAAGCAATAGAGATCCGGGCAGCTAAATTTGTTACATGTAGGTGCCACGGAGATCCTTCGGGAACTCAAATGGGAATCCCTGAAGTGAACGATTCTACTGCCCCAAACCTATAATGCGCGTGAGGACCACGTAGACAAGAAACGAGAAATTAGGGCTCATATGGAGGCATATAAACAGTCATGTTTCCCTCTTTCTGTTAGAGAGTGGAACAGGAAAGGAAATTGCTAGTAGTGGTACGTGGTACCCTCCACCACGCGCCGTAAGCGGAATATAGATGTAGCAGCAATACATCTTTGTAAAAGCAGAGTACGATTTCGGCAGAAAGAGTAAAAGGTTTGCGAGATCACCTATCAGCCTGCTGATATGGCGAAATAACAAAAACTTGCAGTTCTGAAAGACATTCGGGAATGTAGGTCACACTCGTTCATCACAGGCCCAACATACTGCCACTGCCTCAAACTGGTAGTAAGACATGCTCGGACTTCCGAGCCTTTGCCGCAGTCTTTATACTGCTGTACACCAGCTAGTAGGCCAAACCAGTGATGCGCCGCTAATGTTTACCGAGATGACTTCTGCCTCCGAGAGTGCTACCTGTCTGGTGACAACACTTGGTCGCTGTGAGCTTCCAGCCTTTCAACCATTGATGATAAGATCTGGAGACTGCTACCTACGGCTTGCTGAGCTAAAATGATGGTGATTGACACACTCTCCACCTCTCGTAGTATTTTGGAGGTGTGCTAACTACTGCAGCGGTATCCTTTATCAGTCACTGACACCCCCTGCCTTACTTGGGGGCCAAGTTCTATGCTCCTGTTCACCTCCGCACCACACAGACTTGCTGAGAGGTTACCCTTCAACGTCAACGCGAGCAGAGGTCCTGCGAAGCCACACCTGGCATACAGACTAGGCCGTTCGGCTACGAGCCTTGCCTTCCACCCGACACTGTGATTACATAAGCCGGCTGCCGAGGGCGACGTCGGCTGGAGTTTTCTGGGACAATGTCAGCAAGTTTCGAAACTGCGTGCCGCACCGTCGCCGGCCTGGAAGCCGCCACAGAGGCGATTACACGGTTGTAAACTTTGGTGTGGTAAATTCTTGTTCTGCTGATGTTGTATCATCAGCACCCGGGACTCTGATTGGTCTGCTCCACAGCATTCTATGCTCCGTCATCCAACAAGAGAAAATGTCTCAACTGTGCTCCAGCCGTATATTCTGAGTGCCCTTTTCCTATGGTTCCATGTCAATAACTGGCGTAGAAATCCGAAATTATTAGGAAAGAAAGCGGAATCTACGGGCACACATGGATTGAATGTGAAGTAGTGGCAATACGGTTATAGTTCATACTAGACTTTAATGAGAGATGTTAACCGAATTGTATTCAAATGGAACATTTTTTCTCATTAAATTTACGGTAGAAGAGAATTAACAAAGAGAAGGTTTTCTCTGTAGAAATACACTCCTGGAAATGGAAAAAAGAACACATTGACACCGGTGTGTCAGACCCACCATACTTGCTCCGGACACTGCGAGAGGGCTGTACAAGCAATGATCACACGCACGGCACAGCGGACACACCAGGAACCGCGGTGTTGGCCGTCGAATGGCGCTAGCTGCGCAGCATTTGTGCACCGCCGCCGTCAGTGTCAGCCAGTTTGCCGTGGCATACGGAGCTCCATCGCAGTCTTTAACACTGGTAGCATGCCGCGACAGCGTGGACGTGAACCGTATGTGCAGTTGACGGACTTTGAGCGAGGGCGTATAGTGGGCATGCGGGAGGCCGGGTGGACGTACCGCCGAATTGCTCAACACGTGGGGCGTCAGGTCTCCACAGTACATCGATGTTGTCGCCAGTGGTCGGCGGAAGGTGCACGTGCCCGTCGACCTGGGACCGGACCGCAGCGACGCACGGATGCACGCCAAGACCGTAGGATCCTACGCAGTGCCGTAGGGGACCGCACCGCCACTTCCCAGCAAATTAGGGACACTGTTGCTCCTGGGATATCGGCGAGGACCATTCGCAACCGTCTACGGTCCCGCACACCGTTAGGCCGTCTTCCGCTCACGCCCCAACATCGTGCAGCCCGCCTCCAGTGGTGTCGCGACAGGCGTGAATGGAGGGACGAATGGAGACGTGTCGTCTTCAGCGATGAGAGTCGCTTCTGCCTTGGTGCCAATGATGGTCGTATGCGTGTTTGGCGCCGTGCAGGTGAGCGCCACAATCAGGACTGCATACGACCGAGGCACACAGGGCCAACACCCGGCATCATGGTGTGGGGAGCGATCTCCTACACTGGCCGTACACCACTGGTGATCGTCGAGGGGACACTGAATAGTGCACGGTACATCCAAACCGTCATCGAACCCATCGTTCTACCATTCCTAGACCGGCAAGGGAACTTGCTGTTCCAACAGGACAATGCACGTCCGCATGTATCCCGTGCCACCCAACGTGCTCTAGAAGGTGTAAGTCAACTACCCTGGCCAGCAAGATCTCCGGATCTGTCCCCCATTGAGCATGTTTGGGACTGGATGAAGCGTCGTCTCACGCGGTCTGCACGTCCAGCACGAACGCTGGTCCAACTGAGGCGCCAGGTGGAAATGGCATGGCAAGCCGTTCCACAGGACTACATCCAGCATCTCTACGATCGTCTCCATGGGAGAATAGCAGCCTGCATTGCTGTGAAAGGTGGATATACAATGTACTAGTGCCGATATTGTGCATGCTCTGTTGCCTGTGTCTATGTGCCTGTGGTTCTGTCAGTGTGATCATGTGATGTATCTGACCCCAGGAATGTGTCAATAAAGTTTCCCCTTCCTGGGACAATGAATTCACGGTGTTCTTATTTCAATTTCCAGGAGTGTAAATCAGGTGGTAAAAAGCAGGAGAGAATGCTCCACACGGCGTTTGTTTATTTATTTATTGATCTTATGTGTTAGTGTACAATGTTGCTTTTCCCGTGAAATTTGTGACTTACCTAATGTGCCACTGTATTATTTTTGTACTAGTTTAATTTGTGACTTGGAGTCAATCAAAGATTAATTATTAAGAGGTCCATTACCAACAAATAGTCTCAAAAAGTGATCAGTCGATATTGTTGACATTTTCTGTTAGGATCGAGACTTAAAAGATTTTCCCGCCACCTGATAGTAAATGTTCTTGCGCCCCGAGTTCAGTAACGTCGTGTTGTTTCGGGACGCAAGATTAAACCAAAATTGCCATTCCTAGTCAAGTGGACCATTTGCTACCCATCTTTGGCAGACGTTTTGATGAAGTGTGAAATAAATAGGCAGATACTCTTCCAACCTGACCGAGTTTATCGGCAGTGTCTCTTGCTGAACTTGTTCTGGTGACCTGTAGTAATTAAATTTAATATCAATGGAAGGCATAGGTTTAGGTATAATTGTGTGCCTGCATAAAATTACACTAAAGCCAGGTCTGCGCTCCCCTCTCCCTTCCCATAACTACATGGTGAAAGTACAGGGTGTTTCAAAAATGACCGGTATATTTGAAACGGCAATAAAAACTAAACGAGCAGCGATAGAAATACACCGTTTGTTGCAATATGCTTGGGACAACAGTACATTTTCAGGCGGACAAACTTTCGAAATTACAGTAGTTACAATTTTCAACAACAGATGGCGCTGCAAGTGATGTAAAAGATATAGAAGACAACGCAGTCTGTGGGTGCGCCATTCTGTACGTCGTCTTTCTGCTGTAAGCGTGTGCTGTTCACAACGTGCAAGTGTGCTGTAGACAACATGGTTTATTCCTTAGAACAGAGGATTTTTCTGGTGTTGGAATTCCACCGCCTAGAACACAGTGTTGTTGCAACAAGACGAAGTTTTCAATGGAGGTTTAATGTAACCAAAGGACCAAAAAGCGATACAATAAAGGATCTGTTTGAAAAATTTCAACGGACTGGGAACGTGACGGATGAACGTGCTGGAAAGGTAGGGCGACCGCGTACGGCAACCACAGAGGGCAACGCGCAGCTAGTGCAGCAGGTGATCCAACAGCGGCCTCGGGTTCCCGTTCGCCGTGTTGCAGCTGCGGTCCAAATGACGCCAACGTCCACGTATCGTCTCATGCGCCAGAGTTTACACCTCTGTCCATACAAAATTCAAACGCGGCAACCCCTCAGCGCCGCTACCATTGCTGCACGAGAGACATTCGCTAACGATATGGTGCACAGGATTGATGACGGCGATATGCATGTGGGCAGCATTTGGTTGACGAAGCTTATTTTTACCTGGATGGCTTCGTCAATAAACAGAACTGGCGCATATGGGGAACCGAAAAGCCTCATGTTGCAGTCCCACCGTCCCTGCATCCTCAAAAAGTACTGGTCTGGGCCTCCATTTCTTCAAAAGGAATCATTGGCCCATTTTTCAGATCGCCCATTTTTCAGATCCGAAACGATTACTGCATCAAGCTATCTGGACATTCTTCGTGTATTTGTGGCGGTACAAACTGCCTTAGACGACACTGCGAACACCTCGTGGTTTATGCAAGATGGTGCCCGGCCACATCGCCTGGCCGACGTCTTTAATTTCCTGAATGAATATTTCGATGATCGTGTAATTGCTTTGGGCTATCTGAAACATACAGGAGGCGGCGTGGATTGGCCTCCTATTCGCCAGACATGAACCCCTGTGACTTCTTTCTGTGGGGACACGTGAAAGACCAGGTGTACCGCCAGAATCCAGAAACAATTGAACAGCTGAAGCAGTTCATCTCATCTGCATGTGAAGCCATTCCGCCAGACACGTTGTCAAAGGTTTCGGGTAATTTCATTCAGAGACTACGCCATATTATTGCTACGCATGGTGGATATGTGGAAAATATCGTACTATAGAGTTTCCCAGACCGCAGCGCCATCTGTTGTTGACAATTGTAACTACTGTAATTTCGAAAGTTTGTCTGCCTGAAAATGTACTGTTGTCCCAAGCATATTGCAACAAACGGTGTATTTCTATCGCTGCTCGTTTAGTTTGTATTGCCGTTTCAAATATACCGGTCATTTTTGAAACACCCTGTAAATGCTGTTTATCAGAGAGACTATTTGTCATGAAGTGTGAGAGCCCCTGCTGTTGCATATGAACGGGCTCTAACTAGTGCCAATACGTACATTGCTACTTTTTCATACAGGTAGTCAATAAATAACAATTAATCGAGATCATCTGCTGATCTTTTCGTCCCTTTATCATTAGCAACTTAAAGAATCGGTAAAACCTAAAGCATACAAACCTCCCTAGAAAATGGAAAATAGAAAATTATAAAATATCCCTTGCAGATGATAGAGAAACCTCAATTAGTCCCTACCTCAGTCGCATTCTGGGTCAACAAATAAAAATGATTAAAGCTCTCTACTCCCTATTAAACCCAGCACAGGTACCTTCTCTAGTGGTTATAAAGTTTGCGTTATCGGTTGCTTTCAAATTTTTACAGGTAAGTTGAACCCACCCGCTAAAAATTATTAACCCCCCAGCAATACCTCACAGGGGCCGGTAATTTCGTGGAGCACACTAGTATTGTAAACCAGTACTACAGGGGGTAGCTTGCAGAAGCATTAGGACATGAAAAGCGATTTTGAACATCCTACTCGGTGGAATTTTATCAGTACCTTCAGTAGGCGTGTTACGTCGCAATATTCCCGCACTATAATCGCGCCTCATATCTATCACCTTCTCCCACACAGGCTTAAGGCGTCGTACATTGTCAGAATATCCATCCTTATGACACGGATGATGCCTTCTCTATTGTTTTAGCATGTGCCACGAAGAGGTGCCTTCATTTTGGTGAACAGATAGTAATCGCATGGTCTCGTATACGATGAATGCGATGAATGTTCCAGCATTTTTCACCCCACATATGATCAGCAGTTCCTGCACGGGGTTCGCCATGTGGCATCGTGCATTTCCAAACGTATTCTTAGTAAACTTGAAATGGCGTCCCGCACTTTCAGGCAGTACACACTGTAACTGGCGCAAACACAGCCGCCGCCGTTTACAGCGCTACTTGAGATAACCTTCTGGTATGAGCTACAGACAGCGGGCATACCATGTGACCCACGTCTTTCATGTTACAGTAGTGTTGGCTCTACTTTTTGTCCAACCCATGTAAAAAACAGGACGAGTTTTATTAACGTGTAACAGCCCTTGAAGCGACGAAATTGACGCTGAAGCATGCAATTTAATATAAAATATATGCAATCGCAAATGTTAGGATACACCCCAAGAAGACATGAGAAATAATAAAAATGTCACATCATCAGATAACGTACTTCTCCGAACATGTAGTGGCTGAGTTCGGGCGTGATGGGATGATTGAGCAATGCAACACTTGCTTGCATTCGAGCAAACGGTGCATTTTTAGAAGCCGTTTTGTTAACGTTGAAGTTATGAAATTATTGTCCTCACTGCAGCCAATTAAAAGCTATTCTTATTTTGTGTTTCTTTCACTTCTTTACATACATTATTCAGTAAAAAACGTAGATTATTTACTGGTAAATGATTCCGAAGCTTATAGTGTTTGACTTGTGACACAATATGGTCGGTTTTGTTGTGCTGTACTTAGCAATAAATCAGCGAAGACCGTGAGACCAGTAAATAAAATATTAAATCTTACCTCAAAGTAAACACATAATTGACTGATGCAACGAAGTAGTCCAGACATGAGTCCCATGTGCTAAAGTCGCACACGTGAGCCCAGAGCCACAGTGTTGGGGTGAGCAGCTGCGAGAGACAGATAGGCTCAGCCGCAGCACGTATGGCGAGGTACGTCATCCAGTGACGTCATACGTTCAACATTTCTCATCCATTTTTGGGGTATTACCCCACATTTGTGAGACCACTTTTCTATATTCAATTAATTGTCTCTGCATTATCTACGTCGTTTAGGACCGAGAGTGCACAGTAAGATTCGAGGACACGGAACGAGGTGCTCATATCAAAAAGAGTGTAACACAGTGATGTAGTCTTTCGCCCCTACTACTTTATCTATGTATAGAGATGCAGTGCAAAAGAAAGGTCGGACAGTCGGATTAAAATTCAGAGTGAAAATCATAAGATTCGCTGGTGCCATTGCTATCCTCAGTGAAAGTTAAGAAGACTTACTGTACGTGTTGAATGGAAACAACATTATTCAGAGTAAAATGAAGAAAGACAAAAGTGACGTGGAGTAGCAAGAATGCGACTGCAGTCCGATTAAAATTACTTGATAGTTGACGTCTGTCACTTGCCGCTGCAGTGTTGCTACATCAGCTGTCGGCTACATCCGGTTTGTAGGCGACACACAAACAGGTGGGTCACTTCACAAGTGCTGTTAAAATATAACGCAGAGCAATGTTGGAAGTGGCCGCCACAAGGTATGACGAAATGGCAGATCCACTGCCGAAAGTTTTTAGGTTACTACTGACTAAAATGGGACAGACGACGGGTTTTGTAGCCCTTAATTTAAAGTCATGTCGTAACCTAAGCTCAACGTCCAGTGTTGAAAATGGCGATCAACAATCTGTGGGACAAACTGAAATCACGATCGCTTTGTTCATTGCTCTTAAGACTAACCACTACGGGCAAGCTCAGGAAAGAAAAATTTCATAATACGCTTGCCTGCATAGCAATCTTCCGCAGCAAAATTTCAGTTTTAGCGGTAAAAGCAAACTGTTGTCACTGTTTACCTGAAACTATCCTCACACTGGCTACACGGCATGCCGTGTTACCAACAGATGAACAGTCCCAGTTGGCACTTGATTGCAGATTACAAGCGACGCAAACAGATTCCAAACAAAAACAGAATCATAAAAAAATAAGAGCAAATAAAATAGTCAGTATGGTGATGAAAACGACACGGCGAAGTGTTAGAAATAAAAAGATACATTTAAAACAATTAAACGGACAAAAATTTTGATCAAAGACATTCAGTAGGATTTAGAAAAATAAAAAACTCCGTTGTATTTGATGATATTACAACTTAAATCTTCTACAACGCTAACCACTATGCTATGCCATTGCACCACGAAGTGCTGTTGTATTTATGACTTTGGTGTCCCAGGCGCAACGGTTAATTGACAGCCTTCAAAAATTGGCCTTCAAGCCATGTCGTGCGAAGCTTATCTAATGTAACCCGATCTTTGTGATTATAAAAATTGTGTAAATGACACTGAACCACGTCATGTGCGAAAGGATCCATCAGTGTTTGCTAAGTTCTGTGTATGAGACATGTGGATTTCGTTAACATCGTTGTGTGTGTGTGTGTGTGTGTGTGTGTGTGTGTGTGCGATGTTTTTTTGATGTGATTATCACGTGTAATGAAATACGAAATAAAAGGGGTGGGCCCTGGATTCAAAATCCAAAAACATCAGACGAGGAACAGGGAGTGAACTAATTACTGCGGCAGTTTGGCAAGGCGAACGGTTCGGGCGTGACGTTGAGCGCTCTGATTGGAGGAAAACAGCTGCAACATTGGAAATGTCAACTACCAAGAAATATTAGTCGGAATTTAGTGGTAAATGAAGCATCAGCATTAGGGATCACGAAGTAGACCAAGTCCAGGAAATCACTTCCTTGGAAGCAAAATAAAATATGACAGACGAACCAAGGACATTAAAAGCAGACTATCACAAGCAAAGAGGACATTCCCGGCCAGGAGAAGTCCGCTAGTCTCAAACATCTGCTATAATCTGAGGAATAAATTGCTGAGAACGTACATTTGGATCACAGCATTTTATGGCATTGAACGGCTGGAAAACCGGAGGAGAAGCGAATCAACGCGTCTCAGATGTGATGCTGCCGAAGGATGTTGAAAATTAGGTGGACTGGTGAGATAAGGGGTGAGGAGGTCTCTGCAGACTCAGCGAGGATGCGAACAAATGAAGAACATTGACAACAAAGAAGGACAGGATGATAGCAGACGTATTGAGACGCCAGGCAGTAATATCTATGGTACTAGAGACACCTGTACAGAATGTGGGGGAAGACAGAGGTTGGAATACATTCGGTGAATAAATTTAGACGTTACTTTGTGATTCAATAGTTGGGACAACAGGGCAATTCGTGATGGGCCGCAACACATCAGTAAGAAGAGAGGTACTTTGTTGAAGAAAGAGATCTTCGTCTGTGCGAATCAGCTCCTGGTGTCTTCCTTGCTTCGACCAGACTGTGTAATCTTGATTTCTTGAGAGAAAAACTATTTCACTACATCTAATACTGTATTTTTGCATTTTTTTTCTAATCAAGTCATTATGTCATTCCTAGTACTCCTAATTTTCTTCATGTTTGTCCTGTTTTATCCTCAGGCTACATTTTATTTTAAGTCTTCTGTCCATTCCCTTCATCAGGTCTACTAAGTCTTTCTTACGTCTGGCAAGAAGGTGTACATCGTCTGCTAACATTAGGAGCACTCGCTGCTGTCCCCTTTGAACTTACACCAGCGGGTTATCATTAAAGTGCTGCTACTCACGGAAGTCCAGTGTGGAATGTAACTACCGTCGGCCACCAGGGGCAAATCTGGCGCTGTACGCCATCTCGTCGACGTCTCCCGCTCTTATATTCAAGAAATGTGTAAGTGGCGGTTAATAATAGAATCAACATGTGCCTTTCATCCTTGTTGGAGCTTCTCCGCCCACATGCCGTCCTAATCCATTAGATATGGAAACATTTCTGAACATCTTTCTTGCATTTACAGCGCCAGATTTGCACTTTGTGGACAAAATTGTAACTAATTTTTTCCAGCGTAAATCGGTCACGTGGTAACGTACTAAGTCTAATACTACTCTACACTCTCTGCCACTTTACGCTGCCATACGATAATTACAGTTCACACTGGACCTCAGTAAGCAGCCCTATTTAATTATAACCGCCGAGTATTTATTTTCTGAAATTTTCTTTCACTTCTTTTATTGTTCCTTCGACCTACAAGTTGAACAGGATGATAAGCTGCAACGTCGTCTTACACATTTCCAATTTTATTCCTCACACTTGGAGTTTGTACAGAACATTCGTCTGTCTGTGTATTTTTGTGCCAATCTTTTAAGGATTGACAACAACTGATTTCGTCTTACATTGTCTGAGAATTTCTCTACATCCACAAATTCTTAGAAGTTACCCTGTTTCCTTGAATCTATCTTACAGCACAATGCGAGAATTGCCTCACTGGTATCTCTTCCCTTTCTGAAACGAAACTGATACTATTCTTCTGTGTATTATTCTGGTCAGCAATTAACAAGCGTGATTTGCTCGACTGTTCATGTGATGGAAGGCAAAAGAGACGGAGTGGAAATGTTGTAGTGCCGACGGTTTCGTTGTAGAAAGCATGACTTAATGCTGCTGACTTTTTCTATGTGAAAGTATTACTGAATACGTAGTTAAGTAACTCGTGCAATTTTATGCTTGAAAAACATAAACAACGGTGCAGGATTTTGTCCATGCCCCATAAATATTCAGTGGGTGGGAAAATCATTCGCTCGAAGTGTCCAGAATGTCCTTCAAACAAATCGCGAACAATTGTGGCCGCTGACATGGCGCTTTGTAATCCATAACAATTCCGTCCTTGTTTGCCGTCACGAAGTCCAGGAATGGCTGCAAATGGTCTCCAAGTATCCGAAAATAACAATTTCCAGTGAATGATCGGTTCAGATGGACCAGAGGACCCAATCACATTTCATGCAAACGCAGCCCAAACCATTATGGAGCCCACCACAAGCTTGCACACAGTGCTATGTTGACAACTTGGATGCATGGCTTTGTGAGGTCTGCACCACCCTCGAATCATCAGTCTACTGGATAGCTTGGTGTGGGCCGCCACGAGTTCCTCTTCATTGTCAACCTCTTCATCTCAGAGAAGTAATTACAATCTACGTCCTGACTCGTTCATTGGGTGTATTCCAGTCTCGGTTTTCCTCAACAGTTTTTACCTTCTACAGCTTCGTCCAATACCATGTAAGTCATTATCTAATGTCCTAACAGATGTCCTACCATCTTCTTGTTAGTGTTTTGTATATCTTTCTTTTCTTCACGATACTCTGGAGAACCTCCTCATTCCTTACCTTATCACTCCTCCTAATTTTCAACAATCTTCTGCAACACCGTATCCAAATTCTTCGATTCTCTTCTTATCTGGTTTTCCCACAATACGTATTTCACTAAAATACGATGATATGCTCCAAACGTGCATTCTCAAAAATTTATTACTCAAATTAATGCGTGTATTTGATACTAGTAGACTTCCCTTGGTCAGAAATGCCCTTTCTGCCAGTAGTACCTGCTTTTGATGTCATCTTTACTCCGTCCGTCATTGGTTGTTTTACTTCCCAGGTAACAGAATTCCTTAACTTCATCTACTTCGTGATCACCAGTATCGGGTTAAGTTTCTCACTCTTCTTATTTCTGCTACTTTGCATTACTTTCATCTTTTTTTTCGATTTACTCTCCATATCGTGTATTCATTAAACGGTTCACTCGATCAGCAGATCCTGTAATACTTCTTCCTTTCCACTGAGGATAACAATGTCATCAGCGAATCTTATCATTGATATCCCTTACCCCATGAATTTATTCCCACCCTTGCCACCCTTGAACCTTTCCGTAATTGCTTTTTCGGTGAATAGATTGAAGAATGGGGGTGAAAGACTACATCCCTGTCTTACATCCTTTTTATTCCGAGCACTTGGTTCTTCGTTTCCCCTATTTAATTATAACCGCCGAGTATTTATTTTCTGAAATTTTCTTTCACTTCTTTTATTGTTCCTTCGACCTACAAGTTGAACAGGATGATAAGCTGCAACATCGTCTTGCACATTTCCAATTCCCTCTTGGTTCTTATAATATTGCATATTACCCGTCTTTCCATATAGTTTACGCCCATATTCCTGAGAATTTCGAATATCTTGCCCCATTTTACAATGTCGAACGATTTTTCAGGTCGACAAATCTTATGAATGTATCTTGATTTTTCTTCAGTCTTGCTTCTATTATTAGCTACAACGTCAGAAATGCCTCTGCGGTGCCTTTACATTTTCTAAAGCCAAACTGATCGTTATCCAATATATCTCACATAACACATCCCCAGTTTTCTTTTCCATTCTTCTGTATATTACTGTGATCTGCAACTTGATTGCATGAGCTGTTAAGCTGATTGTGCGATAATTCTCACACTTGTCTGCTATTGCAGTGTTCGAAATTGTGTGAATGATGTTTTTCTGAAAGTCAGATGGTATATCGCCATATTAATACATTCTACACACCAATGTGAATAGTCGTTTTGTTGCCATTTCCCTTCACAATTTTAGAAATTGTTATTCGTTCGTAAGTCTTCCAGACAGAGCTGTTTTAGATTCTGATTCTTGTACTGAAGCTCCTATCTCCTCTATATCCACTCCTGTTTCTTCTCCTATTGCGTCATCAGACAAGCCTTCTGCCTCATAGGGGCCTTCGATATACTCCTTCCTCCCATCTGCTCTCTCCTCTTAGCGCCGGCCTGGGTGGCCGAGTGGTTCTAGGCGCTACAGTCTGGAATCGCGCGACCGCTACGGTCGCAGGTTCGAATCCTGCCTCGGGCATGGATGTGTGTGATGTCCTTAGGTTAGTTAGGTTTAAGTAGTTCTAAGTTCTAGGGGACTGATGACTTTAGAAGTTAAGTCCCATAGTCCTCAGAGCCATTTAAACCATTTGAATCTCTCCTCTTATTGCACTCTTAATGTTACTACGCTGGCTTTTAATTTCACCAAAGGTTGGTTTGATTTGCTGAGTCAGTCCTCCCGACAGTCATTCCATTTTCGATTTCTTCGCATTTATCCTGCAGCCATTTCGCCTTAGCTTTCCTGCACTTCCTGTTTCTTCCATTCCTAAGTAAACTATATTTCTACATTTTCCTGAAGGTTTTCGTATTTCCTTCTTTCGTGGATCAACTGAAGCATTTCTTGTGTTACCCATGCTTTCATCGCAGTTACCTTCTTTGTACCGACGTTTTCCTGTCTAATTTCCGTAACTGCTCTTTTCGGAGACGTTCATTCCTCTTACACTGAACTGTCTACTGAGCTATTAGTTATCGCAGTATCTACAGTCTCAGAGAACGTCAAGTGTACCTTCTTATTATTTAGTACTTCCGAATACCACTTCTTTGCGCACTGATCCTTCCTGACTACTCTCTTGAACTTCAGACTACTCTTCATCACTGCTAAATTGTGATCTGATTCTATATCTGCTGCTGGGTATACCTTAAAATTGGATATCTGATTTCGGAATCTCTGCCTTACCATGATGTAATCTAACTGAAATCTTTCTTTATCTTGCGGCCTTTTCCAAGTATACCTCCTCCTATTGCGATTCTTGAGTAGAGTACGCACTGTTACTAGCTGAAATTTATTGCAGAACTCAAGTAGCTTTTCTCCTCTTTCATTCCTACTACCAATCGCATGTACTAGCGTAACTGTTTCTTCTGCACTTGCTCCTACACCCGTATTGCAATCCTCCATGTCTATTAGATTTTTATCTCCAATTATATACTGAATTACCAGTTCAATGTCCTCATATATTTTCTCTTTTTCTTTAGTTTATGCTTGCGGCGGCGGCATGTATGCTTGAACTATTGTTGTCGGTTGGGTTTGCTGTAAATTCTGATGAGAATAACCCTAGATTGAACTAGTCACAGCAACCTACTCTCTGCTGCACCACCCCAAGGGCAGTAGACTTCCTCTGTCCTTTCCTCCACCCTTTTTGAAAAGACCTTTGGCAGTATAAGGGCGATTTCTTATCCCAGAGGCCTTTGGCCGCTACTGTTGAAATTTTTATTCAAAATTTAAGCGTTGGAGGGATGCAGATGTTTCGATTAGTAATGAAAGACGATACCCCCCTTTTTATATTTTGTTCATGTCATTTTGTTCGTTATTGGTCGTTGTATTTGTTCGGTGTGGACGTCCCATGATGCTTGTACAATTTCATATTTTATCCATCCACTCAATTTTTTTTTTATTACAGAGGGCACCTAATCCTCTGATCGAACATGTTGAGCTGCAGTGCTGTCCACCCCTAGACCATGTCTGCTTGCAGCTCTTACCAGCTCTAATCGGGGCTCATCTGAGCAGGCTACGGTTTTCCAGTCGTCTAAGGTCCATCGAGCCCAAGGGAGGTGCTGTTGGCGATGTCGTGCCGTTAGCAAATGCACATGCTGCCCTAGCCCATTAATGACCAATTTCGCAGCACTGTCCTAACGGATACGGCGTCATAAGTTCCACATGATTTCTGCAGTTATATCGGGCAGGAATGCTTGTTTGTTAGCATTGATAACTTAACCCGAACACCTCTGCTCTCGGTCGTAAAGTGAAGGCCGGCGGCCACTGCATTGGCCGTCATAATGCCTGAAATTTGGTATGCTCGGCACACTCTTCAGCCTGTGGATCCTGGAATAATGAATTACCTACCGATTTCCGAAACAGAATGCCCCATGCGCCAGGCTCCAACTACCAATCCGAGTTAGAAGTCTGTTTATTCCTGTTGTGCTGCCACAATCACGTCGGAATCCTTTTCACGGGAATCGCCTGAATGCAAATGACGCTTCACCAATGGACTGTCTCTTACACCTTGTGTTCGCGGCACTACCGTCATCTGTGTACGTGCATATCGCTACCCCATGACTTTTGTAGAATAAAACTTCTAAAACTACTGACTGGCCGCACATAGGGGCTACACGCATCCAATTTCCCCCACATCTATATAATCTTGAGCCAATCGATCAACTGCTATGCAAAAATTGCATGGCAGTTCCCTCTGTCTACAAGGAGCATTAAAAAAGAAACAAACCAGACGCTGTCTAACGAAAATCGCAGTAGAGATAGTAGCGCCATTGTCTGCCAGCTAAGACCCAAACTCGCCGCTAGAGGGATATGGGTGCACACCCACGTGACTACAGGTCGGGCACGTCCACTGTGCTGAAAACAGAGAAATGAAAGCTTCAAAAGAAGGGCAAAATGGAGGAGAGTGCGTTTAGTTACACCGGAAGGAGTACGGTCAAGAAAAATTCATCAAAGAATGGCACAAGTATACGAAGAACACTGAACGTCCGTGGCAAGAGTCAAGGCGTGGCGGAAGCGAACGGATGTCGTTGGTTGATGACGCACGGTCTGGAACGCCACACCCCTTTACCGGTGGTACTATCTAGCAAGTGGAAGCCTCATTGTGCAACACCGGTGAGTTAAGGGGGCAGCCACTGTCCCAAAGACCAGATTGATAGTCGTAATTGCAACGGACATGCAGCGCTCTCCGTGCACTTGCGCCATTCATTGATAAATTTCCCGTTACCTGTACTCCTTCCATTCTAAGGAAACCCACTACATCACCTCACTCTTTTTTTTAACCTTCCATATCTTTGTTTCCTGAATCACTAAGTGCAATGGATAATAGACTTTGCCGTAATTATCGCATACGTTTACCTACCAACATATGGATCCTATACCACGTCAGATCACCACCCCTTCTTATACTGAATACCTTCGAGCAATCTTCACCATCCGCAAACTCGACTCCAATAATTCTGTTGTCTCCTATCTGATAGTCAATGCTGGCAAACTGCCGCGCCTTCACTGACACATTCCATCAACCCCACACCTGTAAACTCTCCACGTCCCCTCCCAACGAAATTTCAACCGACTCCCTCCCACAGGCAATGAAATCCGTCCCGACATTTACCCATCCTACCAACTATAGTTTCACCCTACCTAATCAAGTCTCTGTTTACTTCCCCTTTGGAGCTTTTCCATTTCCCATTCATTTTCAATGAGAGTTTAATGCTTTATATTAAAGTCATAGTTTTCTATATAATCTTTCAAATGCAGTCTTATGATTTTGTTTCACTTTTCAGTATTCCTATTTAAAATTGACGACGATGAAAGTAAAGTTTATTTTATATAAAAGCTTCATCTTATCGAATTTTAAAATCACTTGTAAATCTATCATCTTTAAATTTATTGAATTTTCGTCTGTGTGCGTACTACTTATCCATTTGGGTGAACAGCCGAGTGACAGTATCACTGACAGCCCATATGGGTCTGGGAGATGAAGTACCAATAAACAAAAGAAAGCATTAGTTGCATATCTGGATCATCTTAACAGGTTTAACGAAAACAGAAACATCAAATCTCAAGCTCTGTTCATTTATTTTCCTACTGTCCACATTAGTTTTTAGTTTAAAAAAACCAATCTACATTCGTTCTTCCCGTCACTTTGGTCTCTACTCGTACTTACTGTTCCTTCTGCCTCAGGGACCAAATTTACGGCAGGAGTTGCTGATTCAGCTCTTAATCACACTTCTCCCCTAAGTACTGTCTGCAGCAAGAGCGCTTCGTTACTATAATATCACTGAGAAACTGCTGACGTTCTGGATCAACCAAGAAACTCTCGTTACATATGTAGTGCTAGAAACTATCCAGACATTGAAGTACGCTCGGTTTATCGAAATCCAACCAGCGAATGGAGCGTTGGAATCTGTCACAAGGTTTCCCGGAGGTTTCTCGTGTTTGCGAGGTAAATTGTATGAGTGAAATTCTGCCCCCAAAATGTTCCAATTAGGTCTCTCTGTGACTCACTAACAGACTGCCTGACACTAGGCTGAAAAATCCGTGACTCTGTAACTGGTCATTACTCTATGCTCTACTTAGATATTAAAAATTATTCAAAAAATAATATATTCATGACAGATCCAGTTCACGTAAGCAAACTCACCGCACTGGGACTGGATTGATTAGTGAACCACTGTAACAGCAACGTTTTAAGGAATCAACTCGAAACTCACAATTATGGTTTGGGAATTTTAGAAGAGTAAACTAGAATAGTCACAAAGCTGACTGACCTATCTCGTCGGGCAGATGCGGCTGCATCCTGAGCCAGTCTCGCACAGACGCTACGGTTCTCTTGATGTCCTCTTCGTCTGTCCCCAGACTCTTCCTGATGGTCTCCACCTGCTCCCGCGTCGCAGGGATGAAGCTGTAGCGATCGCTCATTGCTGGCTGGTATTCTGGAAGCAGAAGTAAGAGCGCGTTGCCAGGAAGTAACCGCCGATACAATTCTCAAAATTACAAGCCTTGGGTGCGAATTTCGCGGCTCGTAACAAAGATATTTGCTGCTTCGGTGCAATATGACCAGTTAATTCTTTGCTCATTCGAAAAGAAACAGTGTTTAGGGTTCCGTATCTCAATCGGTGAAAACGGAACCCTTATTGCGTCAACTACACTCCTGGAAATTGAAATAAGAACACCGTGAATTCATTGTCCCAGGAAGGGGAAACTTTATTGACACATTCCTGGGGTCAGATACATCACATGATCACACTGACAGAACCACAGGCACATAGACACAGGCAACAGAGCATGCACAATGTCGGCACTAGTACAGTGTATATCCACCTTTCGCAGCAATGCAGGCTGCTATTCTCCCATGGAGACGATCGTAGAGATGCTGGATGTAGTCCTGTGGAACGGCTTGCCATGCCATTTCCACCTGGCGCCTCAGTTGGACCAGCGTTCGTGCTGGACGTGCAGACCGCGTGAGACGACGCTTCATCCAGTCCCAAACATGCTCAATGGGGGACAGATCCGGAGATCTTGCTGGCCAGGGTAGTTGACTTACACCTTCTAGAGCACGTTGGGTGGCACGGGATACATGCGGACGTGCATTGTCCTGTTGGAACAGCAAGTTCCCTTGCCGGTCTAGGAATGGTAGAACGATGGGTTCGATGACGGTTTGGATGTACCGTGCACTATTCAGTGTCCCCTCGACGATCACCAGTGGTGTACGGCCAGTGTAGGAGATCGCTCCCCACACCATGATGCCGGGTGTTGGCCCTGTGTGCCTCGGTCGTATGCAGTCCTGATTGTGGCGCTCATCTGCACGGCGCCAAACACGCATACGACCAACATTGGCACCAAGGCAGAAGCGACTCTCATCGCTGAAGACGACACGTCTCCATTCGTCCCTCCATTCACGCCTGTCGCGACACCACTGGAGGCGGGCTGCACGATGTTGGGGCGTGAGCGGAAGACGGCCTAACGGTGTGCGGGACCGTAGCCCAGCTTCATGGAAAAGGTTGCGAATGGTCCTCGCCGATACCCCAGGAGCAACAGTGTCCCTAATTTGCTGGGAAGTGGCGGTGCGGTCCCCTACGGCACTGCGTAGGATCCTACGGTCTTGGCGTGCATCCGTGCGTCGCTGCGGTCCGGTCCCAGGTCGATGGGCACGTGCACCTTCCGCCGACCACTGGCGACAACATCGATGTACTGTGGAGACCTCACGCCCCACGTGTTGAGCAATTCGGCGATACGTCCACCCGGCCTCCCGCATGCCCACTATACGCCCTCGCTCAAAGTCCGTCAACTGCACATACGGTTCACGTCCACGCTGTCGCGGCATGCTACCAGTGTTAAAGACTGCGATGGAGCTCCGTATGCCACGGCAAACTGGCTGACACTCACGGCGGCGGTGCACAAATGCTGCGCAGCTAGCGCCATTCGACGGCCAACACCGCGGTTCCTGGTGTGTCCGCTGTGCCGTGCGTGTGATCATTGCTTGTACAGCCCTCTCGCAGTGTCCGGAGCAAGTATGGTGGGTCTGACACACCGGTGTCAATGTGTTCTTTTTTCCATTTCCAGGAGTGTATATCAATGCACGGTGTCTGTTCTTTTGAAGATGTCCGAAAGAACAGAGACCACGTGGAATCCGCAGTCGTGATACATATTATGTAAAGTGAAGGTGGAGGAAGGAGAGAGGAAACTAAAAGGAAGGAGCTATTTCTGTCAACCGCATCGAGATTTGATGCGGAGTCAGTGGCGACGAGTGAAAATGTGTGCTAGGTCGGCATTCGAACCTGAGGTCTTCTGCTTTCTAGACAGCTGCGTTAACCACTGCGCCACACGGACAGGTGTTTATTGTGATTGCAAGGACTGTGTCAGCACGCCTCTCGGTCGACCCATATTCCCACCCAGAGCCACCCATCTGCCGGCCCTGTCCGATATTTTGAGGTTTCCGCAGGAGGGCGGACGTAGTTGAGCATCTGCACTGAAGAAGGTGGATTAGTTGCCCATCGAGGCGCCTCAAATATAGGAATGCGTGGTGTCTCTTCATTTGGACATGTCCACACGAACAGATAACACGCGTTCACAAAACTTAGTCGCGTCGATGGACAATAAATCCACCGCCTTGAGTTCGGGTGCACAACTACGTCCGCCTTCATGTGGACATTTCTAAGTAGCGGGCATGGAGGACATAGACAGGGATTGCAGATAGGCGACATTAGACGAGAATGATGGTTCCGAGATAGTCCGTGTAATTGAGATAAACGCTGTGTCCGGCTGGCGCAGTGGTGAACAGATTAACACAACTGCTTAGTAATTACGATATCTTAGGTTCGAATCCTAGTCTGGCACATAATTTCGCTCGTCGCCGCTGATTCCACATAAAGTACCGATGCAGCTGACATCAATAGCCCCTTTCCTTTCTTTTCTCAGCTTTTAATTTACGTAAAAGAGATATTTTGTCTGTCTGTCCGACTGATAAAAATCCTTTTCCTCAGATTCAGGTAGGTGTATCAGGTTGAAATTAATGTCACATACAAAGATCAATAGGACTAGTGACACCTACCTGCGGTCCCTGTCCATTTCCTCTACGGCCGCTAGTTTTGGATTCCCGCAGGAAGTTGGAGGTACCCTACTGGCCATAAAATAGCTACACCACGAAGATGACGTGCTACAGACGCGAAATTTTACAGACGGGAAGAAGATGCTGTGATATGCAAATGATTAGCTTTTCAGAGCATTCACACAAAGTTGGGGCGGCTGGCGACATCTACAAGTGCAGACTTGAGTAAAGTTTCCAACCGATTTCTCATACACAAACAGCAGTTAACCGGCGTTGCCTGGTGAAACATCGTTGTGATGCCGCGTGTAAGGAGGCGAAATGCGTACCATCACCTTTCCGACTTTGATAAAGGTCGAATTGTGGCCTATCGCGATTGCAGTTTATCGTATCGCTACATTGCTGCTCGCGTTGGTCGAGATCCACTGACTGTTAGCAGAATATGGAATCGGTGGGTTCCGGAGGGTAATACGGAACACCGTGCTGGATCCGAACGCCTTCGTATCACTAGCAGTCGAGATGACAGACATCTTATCCGCATGGCTGTAACGGATCGTGCAGCCACGTCTCGATCCATGAGTCAACAGATGGGGACGTTTGCAAGACAACAACCATCTGCACTAACAGTTCGACGACGTTTGCAGCAGCATGGACTATCAGCTCGGAGACCGTGGCTGCGGTTATCCTTGACGCTGCATCACAGACAGGAGCGCCTGCGATGGTGCACTCAACGACGAACCTGGGTGCACGAATGGCAAAACGTCATTTTTTCGGATGATTCCAGGTTATGTTTACAGCATCCGTGTTTGGCGACATCGCGGTGAATGCACATTGGAAGCGTGTATTCGTCATCAACATACTGGCGTATCACCCGGCGTGGTGGTATGGGGTGCCATTAGTTACACGTCTCGGTCACCTCTTGTTCGCATTGACGACACTTTGAACAGTGAACGTCACATTTCGGATGTGTTACCACCCGTGGCTCTACCCTTCATTCGATCCCTTCGAAACCCTACATTTCAGTAGGATAATGCACGACCGCATATTTCAGGTCCTGTACGGGCCTTTCTGGATACAGAAAATGTTCGACTGCTGTCCTGGCCAGTACATTCTCCAGATCTCTCATCAACTGAAAACGTCTGGTTAATCACCTGGCACCTGGCTCGTCACAATACGCCAGTCACTACTCTTGATGAACTGTGGTATCGAGTTGAAGCTGCATGGGCAGCTGTACCTGTACACGCCATCCAAGCTCTGTTTGACTCAATGTCCAGGCGCATGAAGGCCGTTATTAAGGCCAGAGGTGTTTGTTCTGGGTACTGATTTCACAGGATATTTGCACCCAAATTACGTGAATATTTAAAGTCAGTTGTAGTGTAATATATCTGTCCAATGAATAACCATTTATCATCTGCATTTCTTCTTGGTGTAGCAATTTTAATGGCCAGTAGTGTATTTGTGCATCTGCACTCAAGAAGTTGGATTCGTTGCCCGTTGAGGTGAATCAATTATGTGAATGCGTGGTGTCTGTTCATTCGGACATGCCCGAAAAAACAGACATGACGCATTCATATAATTGACTCGCCTCGATGCTTGGTTTCTTTTCTTTTGGATATGTCCGAAAACAGACACCATGCATTCATACAATTTATTCGCATATATGGGCAATGAATTTACCACTTTCAGTACAGATGCACAATTACGTCCGACCTCCTGCGGGAATTCCAAACTAGCAGGCACGTCGAGCATGGACATGGACTGTGGACAGGTGGCGCGAGGTGGGAGTGCGAACGGCCGAGTGGCGCGTTGAGATAGTCCGTGCAGTTACAATAAACACTGTGTCCAGATGGCACATTGCTGAAAGCAACTGCTTAGTAACTATGGGATCATGGGTTCGAATCCCGTCAGTAGTCCCTCCCCTGTCTTGCCCTTCTCCTCCTCCTCCCACCTCCCCAATTCAAATTTTGTGATACAGAATCATTTTGTCTGTTCGTCTGTCCATCAGGCTGTTAAAAGCCATTCGTCTCAGGAGCGGGTAGACGTGTCAAGTTTAAATTTATGTCACATACGAGGTGTGATTGGAAAGTTTTAGGAATGGGCTTGTAATTGTACAATGGTGGTGCTTACATGCTACTGCGATGCATCTCCTTCAAAATAGTCCCCTTCTGACTGAACACACCAACTGCAAAGGTGTTTCCACCTTTGGATACATTCCTGGAATTTTTTTCCTGAAGTGTGTTAAGGACGCTCTCCGTATTTGCCTGGATGTCTTCAATAGTCTCAGCTTCCCTTTCAGTGAAAATTTCAGTCTAGGAAAAAGGGAGAAGCCTGCAGGGGCCAAATCAGGGGAATATGGCGGTTGTAGAAGCACAGGAAATTTGAATTTGGTCAAAAATTCAACGTTGGAGAAGACACGATGAGCCGGAGCATTGTCACGTTGAAGCACCCAACCCCTGTCTTTCCACAGTGAAGGCCTTTTTTCCCACACCTTTTCGCGCAAACGCTCAAGGACACATTTGCAATGTTCCTAGTTAAGTTTCTGTTCTCCAGGGGTAAATCGATGCCGCACATTGTGTTCACCTTCCAGCGACTTTGCAGTGCTTTTTTCGGTCTTGGTGAACCTGGAGTCTTCCACTGCGAAGACTGCACTTTGGTTTCAGGATCATACCCATATACTCACGATTAGTCACCTGTAATTACCATATTTAACAAATCTGGGTCATTTTTAGTCCGATTAATCAGTTTTTGGCACACTTGAAGTCGGTATTGTCTCTGGTCACTTGAAAACACTTGGAATGAATTTTTCGGACACTTGACGCATGTTCAGCTCTTGAGTTAAAATTGACCTAACTGCATAGAAACTTAAATTAAGTTCATCAACCATCTCTCTAATTGTAAGTCTACGATTTGAGCGCACTAAGTCGCGAATTTTCACAACGTTTTCATTCGTCTTTGAGGTGGATGGACGGCAGGACCGTGGTTCATCTTCTAACGATTCGTGACTATTTTTGAATCTGTTAAACCAGACAAAAACATCTGACTGGCTCATACGAGGGCTATTCGGAAAGTAAGGAACGATAGCTCGCGGAATGTAAACCACAGTGAAAATCAGAACTGTTTTATTTGCAACGGTTAGCTACATCTTCCAGCTACTTCTCTACACAGTCGCCGCTCAGACTTAGGCATCTGTCGTGATGTTGTACCAACTTTTGAATTCCCTCATATAGAAGACAGCCGCCAGTGCTTTTTGAAAATTGTCTACTCTGGACTGCAGTTCGTTGTCTGTGTTAAAATATTGTCTTCATAGCCAGAGGTTCATTTGAGCAGAGATGAACCACAGGGTTGGATAGCTAATTACGGACTGTATTGTGGGTGATCAAACACTTCCCATCGAAAATGCTGCAGGAGCATCTTCATTGCCCCTGCTGAGTGCGGCCGAGAATAGTCGTGTGGAACGAACTACATGACAGTTATGTTATGTGGATTGCATGGCTTCTGCCGAAATCTGTCGCCAGGCCCTCATACTTGGCGGGAGACGCTAATTTTTAGCCATCTTTACGTTCTGACTGTGAGCTCAGAACTGAAAAGAGCGACATGATGCGATCGACGGACATACTAGACACAGTGCCCAACGAATCTTTGCAAAGCTTCATCAGATTTTCATTGTATTTTCCACTTCGCGATCGATCGTTCCTTACTTTCCAAATATCCCTCGTACAACTATCTCCATAAGCTCTTTTTAATAGTTCGTAAGTCCCAGAAGCTGATTTCCCGGTTTAAAAAAAAAATTCACACAAACTCGTTGCTCCGTTTTTACGTCCATTTTCAAGCAGACAGATGCCGACAGTAAGCCCTAACAGACCCGCACTCAACTTGCTGTCACAGTGAACTGAGTAAAAGAAACTCAGTTTCCTGTCAGAGGGCGTTCAAGGATAAGGCAATGACTCACTCCCCACCCACGGCGTAGCTGCCCGCCATACCAGTAAGCAGTAGCGGATCCATTCTTAAAACTTTCCAATCACACCTCATACAGTGGTCTATAAGCGTTTGGTGGTGCAATAAACGTAAACTTCTAAGTCAATGCCACCGAACGATATGGCCATTTATATCAAATACAAAGGTCTGTAGGCCTTTGGAATCATAAAAACTTTATCTTCTAAGTCAGTATAATCATAATACACAGCCATTTAAGTTAAATGATTTGGTACTCGCAAACGCACTCATCAAAACCAGCAGGGTACTTCCCTTTCGTTTACAATCATGAAATTTGGCAAGAAGGAAAGTTTAACATTACATGTAAAGAGAAAATTTCTAAAACTGTTAATTCGTAATTATATAACACGAAAATGTTTTTCTTTTGTCATTACTATCCGACGCTAAATCTGAAATTACAGCAATGTGGGTCGCAATGACAAAAGTTAAACATGAGGCAAGAAGTGACTTCATTACTCGTATGAAGCGTCTCGGTATTTATTAATCATCAGATACCCAGGAGTGATTGATGCACATAGATAAGGCGTTTCAAGTTGTATGTGAAACAAATATTCACACACTAGTTTGTTTAACTTTTACCATTCCGACCCATTCAGACTAAATTCAAAACTTCGATTATTTAAATAATGGTCGCTTGCCTCCTGAATGATATAACTGAAATTAAAACATTCTTCAAAATCTTGTAGTCCTTGGGTCCGATATCTTGCCAGTATCAGCTTCAAAACAGGCAAAAATCGTCGGGGTTCTCGAGTACTGATATGTATGAAGTGTTTATATACAG
The DNA here is from genome assembly GCF_023864275.1 of Schistocerca cancellata. Classification (NCBI taxonomy): domain Eukaryota; kingdom Metazoa; phylum Arthropoda; class Insecta; order Orthoptera; family Acrididae; genus Schistocerca; species Schistocerca cancellata. Next base: position 54,471,277 of record NC_064631.1, read on the forward strand.
TGCGTGAGTGATGAGTGGGAAAATCTCTCTCTTTCTTTCCTACTTTCACACGTAGCCCAGTAAAGCACATGACTTCTGCTTATTAGGCATATGAACTGACTGCTGCGCCACACCGGTACTGTGGCTACCACAGCTGCACGAATTACCGTGCTGCGTCTCCCTCATCAACACAAATTCTAGTTCACACCTCAGAAGGGGAACACCAACAGGGTGAAGACTGAATTGGAATTTGTATTGGGAAAGGAGGCGCCCTAGGGTAATCCATGCAGACCTCGTAGCCACAGCGCCAGTTTGACGCAGCAGTTAGTGGTGCTGATACAAATTTTAATTCACTGCTTCAGCCTACATCACTACAGACATCCATGTTTGACGATGTAAGTACAGTGGTTGTAAAAAGATACTAACCAACAGCGACCAGACACAATTATCACGCCCTGTCAATAAGAATCTGTTTCAACGCGAATAGGTATTGGTACTGTCAGTGAATGCTGGTCCGCCTGAACCAATTTTCAAGCGAAAACTGCTAAGGGAATTCCTTGCAAAGGGCATTTTGAGTCGAGTATTTCACAAAGGCTATTTCCCTTAGTGACTCATCAAGCTAACACCATCAGAGGCGCAACACAAGTGTACACAAAACGAGATATTCGGCTGACAAAATGGAGAGGAGCGATGCAGAACAATGAACCCGACTCCCTCTCGCAGGACGGGCAGCCTACAACACTGTTTCTCGTTTTAGCAAAAGCAGAGCTGTCGCATTGTCAGCAGAGTCGAACCATCCTCGTGTCGTAGGAATCACACTCGAACCCTTTGTTGGACTGGGATTAGTCTATTCACTAATGTCAAAATATGAAGAGCAACCACGAGCTATGCGTAACAGAAAGGAAAGGGGAGTATACAAATCATTTGATAACACCTGTCGCACAATTGCTTACTGATATTAGTATGGTCGTGAACGTGGTAGGTCTGGCCTTACCTCTACCTATATGTTACTTAACCATAGATCGAAGCATCCCCATAAGAAAAAAGAACTGCCGCGTTAAAGTATCCCTAAAACACACTCATGTGAGAAAAGCTAAATCCTCGCACAAACGAAAAAATGGCTGACATCGAAATAAGTGTCCAAGGAATAGACAAGCAGCTGAAATTACTCAACAGAGAAAAGTCCACTGGACCTGACGGGATACCAATTCGATTCTACACAGAGTATGCGAAAGAACTTGCCCCGATTCTAATTGCCGTGTACCGCAGGTCTCTAGAGGAACGGAAGGTTCCAAATGATTGGAAAAGAACACAGGTAGTTCCAGTTTTCAAGAAGGGTCGTCGAGCAGACGCACAAAACTATAGGCCTATATCTCTGACGTCGATCTGTTGCAGAATTTTAGAACATGGTTTTTGCTCGCGTATCATGTCATTTCTGGAAACCCAGAATCTACTCTGTAGGAATCAACATGGATTCCGAAAACAGCGATCGTGTGAGACCCAACTCACTTTATTTGTTCATGAGACCCAGAAAATATCAGATACAGGCTCCCAGGTAGATGCCATTTTCCTTGACTTCCGGAAGGCGTTCGATACAATTCCGCACTGTCGCCTGATGAACAAAGTAAGAGCCTACGGAATATCAGACCAGCTGTGTCACTGGATTGAAGAGTTTTTAGCAAACAGAACACAGCATGTTGTTTTCAATGGAGAGACGTCTACAGACGTTAAAGTAACCTCTGGCATGCCACAGGGGAGTGTTATGGGACCATTGCTTTTCACAATATATATAAATGACCTAGTAGATAGTGTCTGAAGTTCCATGCGGCTTTTCGCGGATGATGCTGTAGTATACAGAGAAGTTGCAGCATTAGAAAATTGCAGCGAAATGCAGGATGATCTGCAGCGGATAGGCACTTGGTGCAGGGAGTGGCAACTGACCCTTAACATAGACAAATGTAATGTATTGCGAATACGTAGAAAGAAGAATCCTTTATTGTATGATTATATGACAGCGGAACAAACACTGGTAGCTGTTACTTCTGTAAAATATCTGGGAGTATGCGTGCGGAACGATTTTAAGTGGAATGATCATATAAAATTAATTGTTGGTAAGGCGGGTGCCAGGTTGAGATTCATTGGGAGAGTCCTTAGAAAATGTAATCCATCAACAAAGGAGGTGGCTTACAAAACACTCGTTCGACCTATACTTGAGGATTGCTCATCAGTGTGGGATCCGTACCAGGTCGGGTTGACGTAGGAGATGGAGAAGATCCAAAGAAGAGCGGCGCGTTTCGTCACAGGGTTATTTGGTGAGCGTGATAGCGTTACGGAGATGTTTAGCAAACTCAAGTGGCAGACTCTGCAAGAGAGGCGCTCTGCATCGCGGTGTAGCTTGCTGTCCAGGTTTCGAGAGGGTGCGTTTCTGGATGAGGTATCGAATATATTGCTCCCCCTACTAATACCTCCCGAGGAGATCACGAATGTAAAATTAGAGAGATTCGAGCGCGCACGGAGGCTTTCCGGCAGTCGTTCTTCCAGCGTACCAAACGCGACTGGAACAGGAAAGGGAGGTAATGATAGTGGCATGTAAAATGCCCTCCGCCACACACCGTTGGGTGGCTTGCAGAGTATAAATGTAGGTGAAGACGTAGAAGCCGTGGAATACCCCCCAATATCGTGTCGGACCTCCTTTCGCCCAGCATAGTACAGCAGCTCGACGAGGGATGGACTCAACAAGTCGTTCGAAGACCCCTGTAGAAATATTGAGCTATGCCGCTTTTACAGCCTTCCACAACTGTGGAAGTCTTGCCGATTCAGGCTTTTCTACACCAGCTGACGTCTCAACTAGGCGCCGTAAACGTCCTGTGGGATTCCTGTCGAGCACTCTGGTTGGCCAAATCATTCGCTCGACAATGATCGGATCAGTTGAACCAGAGGACCCAGTCTGTTCCATGTAAACACAGACCACAGAATTATACAGCCACCGCCAGCTTGCAAAGCGACAACATGGGTCCATGGCTTCTTGGGGTGTGCGCCACATTCGAACACTACCATTTGCTCTTACCAACTGTGACCTGGACTCATCTGACCAGGCCACGGTTTTCCAGTCCTCAGGAGAGGCGCTGCAGGTGATGTGGTGCTGACAGCAAAGTCATTCGCGCCAGTCGTTCGGCCCCATAATCAGTCAACGCTAAATTTCGCCACACCGCCCTAACGGATACTTCTGTACTTATACCGAGAATTCGCTTTCTCTTAAGCTTTGACCTGATTTGTCGTTAGTTCCTCAATTAATAAACCACTGTTTCAGTATTCTATTGCAGATGCAACTGCATTAGGATGTCAGGGAGGTGACATTGTCTTAACTCAGTTCTGTTTCTCCAAAAGAAGCAAGTTTTAACATGGTAACCAGAGAAATGTAGGTGATACTCGAAATTTGCCACTGATGAATGGGTGGTTTTCAGCTGAATGCAAGTTTTAGTTGCTACAAGTAATATTAAAGAGGGTGGACCAATGACCACATCGAAAAACCTGTATAACTCTTCCGTGAAATAAGTTGTTTGTGAAATCTGACAGATGATCATTTCAGAAAGAAGAATGTAAGAAATAGGGCATGCAATGGAAATGGTTGAAACATTTATAGACGGTGTACCAACTGTGGACCAAAGTGTTATAAACACTAACAACAGCGCAAAACGGGGGAATACCTCAAAAACATGCAAGCCGACAGCGTGAGCGAAAGTCAGAAATAACGTATTTCAAGTAACATCTACATCTTTGCTTGCGAACTATTTTTAGATGCAGAAGGCAAGCCACATTGTAAATATCATTCCTTACTGACCATGATAACGCTTTATTTTAATGAAACCAAACGCATTTACTGACAAAAATGAGCATTTTGCTACAAATACCAAGAAGGTTTTAACATGCAGTAAATAATCTCAGAAATAATCTCAGAAAAGTGTGGATCTCTTCAAAGAGTCGTGAAAGAGGTGAAGGGGGTGGGGCGGTGGGGGATGGGGATGAGTTGGATAAACCAACACTATAGCGAGAGCAATAAAATGTTGCTTCTAATATATTCATTACCAGATGTGATAACTGAACTGTTATGTCCAGTATTTTACAGGTATGATCATCAGTCCCCTAGAACTTAGAACTACTTAAACCTAAGGACATCACACAAATCCATGCCCGAGGCAGGATTCGAACCTGCGACCGTAGCGGTCGCGCGGTTCCATCCGGAAGCGCCTAGCACCGCTCGGCCACTGCGGGCGGTGCCGCCCCTGTAAACCGTCAGCCGTGCCCTCTGGTCTGCCGAGTATGCACGGGTCCTTGGTTCGCAGATAAATCGCAAAATGTCGAACGGATTCGGCCTGCGGCAGATTGGAGAGACTATCCTACGGGCGGGGTCTGCACGTTTGTGGGAAACGAAGGGCCTCAAATGGGCGTGTCAGATCAGTCGGAGATACCCGCTGAAGTGGCCGCAGGCGGAAATCTAGTCGCGTGTGGCCATTAATTAAACTCACCTTCCAGTACTACGACGACGATGCGGCCTTGCAGTGGTGATCACGTTAGAAAACTGGTTACGAGCTCGACTATTGTCTCTTCGTGTCGGAGCCTAAATATTAAGAAACTGCACGGCTTCCGCACGCCATGTCCATTCGGGAATCTGGAAACATTTTTAAAATCTAGCATTTGGTTGACTACCATTGCGGCCCGTCACTCGGATTCTTGGTCGAGATTTAAAAGAGTTTTTAATCCTGGAGGGTACACGATTTTAGCGGTGCTCACATCTTGTAAAAGGGCTACATCTCATTTAACAGTAGTTGAGCGGAACATTCAAGTTTATTCATGTTCAGAGTCGTAACAACGAAATCATTCCGATGCACTACAGGGCAAATATGTAAAACAGGAATACTTATTAAAATGGCAGTTCAACGTCTGCTCGTGCACTGTCTTCCCTCTCCACTCTTTCACCCAGACCGTTGGCAGTGAGCTTTCCTATTCCGGATCCGAGTCCTACGAGAAACACAGGCCGTGGTGCGTACCTCACAGCGCGTAACACTGCTGGGTTACAATTGCTGGCAGTGACCTCCGGCGGTGAGCGAGTAACTGTTTCAGACGAATTTAACCCTGCTGTTCTGTTCGGGTCTATATGACCCGAAACGAATATGAACGTTATTTTACATTATGTAAATACCAATATATATTTATGAAACTTTGTGACTTTGTCTGAAAATGGATGAGCAGCATGTGTTTTAAAAGGTTTTAAAAAAGTTTAAGAAGTTTGGGCTTCAACTGTAATAGTTGCATATGTAATGTTCGGGTCATAATGACCCGACACAAATATGTTTAGTGTAACTCGTATTTATTTCTAAAATCTGGAAATGGCGAAAATTATTTTTGTTGTGTTGTGTGGGAATAGTGACTGCATCATTCCAACTTACTCTCAACAATCACCTAAAGCTCCATGCGTTCACAACAATGGGCTTGTTTGTTGCTTTCCCCAGGAAATAATAATTGGCAGTTCTCAATAATTGGAATGCTTTGTTTCTGCCCAGTTTGACTTGTGACACCATGGCGATGAGACCATTGAATGATCGTGAGTTGGAAGAAATAGTAAATGCCTCACCAGATGAAGGATCACTTTCTGAGTTTGAAGATCACATCAGCAATGCATCTGAAAGCGAGTGTTCCGATGACAGTTACGACAGTCCACAGCCCATACAAAATAGTGTAGAGACTTTTCTTTCTAAAAATGGGAATATAGAATGGCAGTTGCATCCACCAGCACAACATGGTCGCCTACCAGCTTCGAACATCATCAAGAGTACCCCAGGAGTTACCAGGTATGCAGTCAGCAGAATATCTGATGTAAAATGTTCATTTGAAGCAGTATTTCACACAGCGCTTCAAAATGAAATAATAGAGATGACAAATATTGAAGGGCAGCGAGTTTATGGTGAACAGTGGACAGATATTGATGGTTCTGTTTTCCATGCATACTTAGGACTCTTACTCCTAGCGGGTGTATATCGATCTCATGGGGAGTCTACAAAAAGTTTGTGGGATAAAGATACTGGGCGAAACATATTTCGAGCAACCATGTCTCATGAAACATTCTGTAAGATATCACGTGTCCTGCGATTTGACAAGAAATCTACTAGAGAGGAAAGACGACGTACTGACAAACTTGCCGCAATTCGTAGTATTTGGGAGAAGTGGGTAGAGGTCCTTCCTCAACTGTATAATCCAGGAGAAAATGTTACTGTTGACGAGCAGTTAGTAGCATTTAGAGGTCGCTGTCCATTCAAGCAGTATATCCCAAGTAAACCGGCAAAATATGGGATCAAAATATGGACCATGTGTGACAGCAAAACTTCATACGTACTGAAAGCCCAAATTTATACAGGAAAGGTGAGTGGAGCGGCACCAGAAAGAAATCAGGGAATGAGGGTGGTATCTGATCTCACTTCTGAGTTACGTGGTCAGAATATCACGTGTGACAACTTTTTTACGTCGTACAATTTGGGGCAGCTGCTTCTGAAAAGGAAATTGACTATGTTGGGAACTATACGGAAAAATAAGCCGGAGCTTCCACACAAAATGACCAACAAGGAGGTACACAGCTCTTCATTTTACTTCACAAATGACACTACTGTGGTTAATTATATTCCTAAGAGACACAAGAATGTTGTACTTATGAGCACTCTCCACCATGATGCGGAAATCAGTGACAGGGCTGATAAGAAGCCAAAAATGATTTTGGACTATAATTCAACCAAAGGTGCTGTAGACACGCTTGATCAGTTATTAGGTACATATACATGCAAACGAAAAAGTAATAGGTGGCCAATGATAGTTTTCTACAATATTCTTGATGTTTCTGCTTATAATGCATACGTTTTGTGGATTTCGGTTGACCCTAATTGGAATGCAAGCAAATTGACTAGAAGGAGAATATTCTTGGAGGAACTTGGAAAGTCACTGATAAAAGAACATATTGCATCAAGAACGCATTTCCCAAGAACAGAAGATTCTTTGAGAATGGTCACAAGCATCCAAAACCCGAATGATGTGGGTGGTGTGTCAGAATCGGTAACAACAAGAAAATCTACAAAACGTGCACGCTGTAAGTTCTGTCCATCAAGTAATGACAATAAAACAAACATGGTGTGTGGAAAATGTAGTAAACATATTTGCAAGAAACATGTAACCTACTTGTGTCCACAGTGCAAGCAGTAAGAAAAGAACTGTAGTATTTTATAAGATGATTGTATTGAAAATTCTGTTGTTTCAAATTTATGTGAATACTTGTGCCTAAACTACAATCAGTAAGAAGAGAGGATTCTAAAGTTGTAGTGCTTTCTATGTTGGAATGTAATAAAAAAACTGTAGTGTGTTCTGTACTGTAGTGTGCTCTAAGATGAATATCTGTAATGACAACTGTCTGTTGTTAGAAAATGTCAATACTTACGTCTAAACTGTCAACAATAAGAATAGAAGTATGGAAAAACTGTAGTGCTTTCTAAGTTGAATGCCTGTAATGGAAACTGTCTGTTGTTTCAAATTTATGTGCATATTTAAATGAAAAATATCCCTCAATAAAGTTGTATGCATTGTTATTATTATTATTATTACCATTATTATTATTATTATTATTATTATTATTATTACTAACAAGGTACTGGAATAGAACAACAATGTCGATAGCTAAAACTGTACCAAAATTTATGTTTCTAAAGCATTTTGATATGTCGGGTCATATTGACCCGAACAGTATATATGTCAAGTAAAAGTGAACAGAACAGCAGGGTTAATAATTCTAGACCGCACGTTTTGATGTATGCATGCTCTCGATAGCATACGACAAAGTTACGACCTTCAGTGGGCATATTTTCCATTACGTAATTTCTCGTGGGCCTTGCGTGGAGCCGTGCGTAAACGAAGTGTGGCGGGCAAGCCGACTACCATTCGTTGCAGGGGCCGTGTATCTCGTGCGCACCGTTCCGGACCTTCAAGCAGCCTGTCGTGTTTTGTTTTGCTCGTGGCCTTCGCTGCGCGAGTGCCGCCGCGAACCCTGGGGCAGAGTCGAAGAGCGGTCATCGCTTTCGTCCTATTCCGATGTTACTGGTTTCTCATGTTGTATAGCTAGAGAAGGCCGAAATGCACGCGTTAAACTCAAGCAGGCTGGCGTGAGGTCTGAAGCAGGATACGTAATGAATGCTATAAAGAAAAGTACGTAGCTTCTGGAATACTTAACTTTAATCCACATTTGTAGAACATCTCTCTTGATGATACAGGCTTTATAATCACAATATCAATACTGGTAATGGCGCCTTGCTAGGTCGTAGCAAAATGTAGCTGAAGGCTATGCTGACTATCGTCTCGGCAAATGAGAGCGTAATTATCAGTGAACCATGGCTAGCAACGTCGGCTGTACCACTGGGGCGAGTGCTAGTACGTCTCTCTAGACCTGCCGTGTGGTGGCGCTCGGTCTGCAATTACTGACAGTGGCGACAAGCGGGTCCGTCGTATACTAGCGGACCGCGGCCGATTTAAAAGCTACCATCTAGCAAGTGTGGTGTCTGGCGATGACACCACATCTCACGTCGAACTTTTTGCAAGATTTGTTGCTCCCTGTGTCCGCGCTACGTGCTTCGTTCGTTGGTGTCACGAACGGAGACGGCTGAGATCCCTCCTGGTCACTCTCGTAACTGCAGTCCACGGTATCATTTTTGGTTTCCAGAACCTTAGACGGCAAGCGAGCTTACATTGCTTCTTGATCAGATACACTGAATTTGGGTTTTCATCAGGCTGCGGTTGTTCGACAACGTGAACCTTCACCTCTACCTGTTGAAGCTGCGGCGGTTCTCAAGAGTGCCACAATACCTTTAACTCCCTCGCTCAACAGAGGTTGTGACGCAGTTCTGCCGACAGTGGAACGTTCACTAGACAGTTGCACAGGTCGCCGCCCTGTATTGGGGCTATCATTCCGAAGGTGCTCCACAGAGTTAAAAATTCCGCTCGTCCGTTCTTGTCCGTTTTATAATATGTACGACCTACGTTGAGGTGACAAACGTCGTGGGGTAGCTCCTAACATCGTGCCGGATCTCCTTTTGTCCGGTGTAGGGCAGCACAACTCGATATTTCATGGACTCAACAAGTCATTGGAAGTTCGCTGCACAAATATTGCGCCATGCTGCCTCTATAGCTGCTCATAATTGCGAAAGTTTTGCCGGTGCAGGATTTTGTGCCCGAACTGATCCCTCGATTATTTGCCATAAATGTTGGATGGGATTCATTTCGGGCGATCTGGGTGGCCAAATCATACGCTCGAGCTGTCTAGAATATTTGTCAAACAAATCGCGAACATCTGTATCCCGGTACTCGACGTATTGTCGCACATAAAAACTACATCATTGTTTGAGAACATGCAGTCTATGAATGGGTGAAAATGGGCTCCAGATAGCCGGACATAACTATTTATAATTAATGATCGGTTCAGTTCGATCAGAGGATTCAGTCCGTTCCGTGTAAACACAGCCGACCCATTTATGGAGCTATCACTACCCTTGCACGATGCCCTGTTGAAATCTTGGCATCGTAGGGTCTGCGCCACACTCGAATCCCATCATCTCGTCCTAACTGAAGTCGGGACTCATCTGGCATGGCCACCGTTTCCTAGTCGTCTAGAGTCCAACTAATATGGTCACGAGTCCAGGAAAGACGCCGCAGGCGATGTTGTGCTGGACGCCGCAGGCGATGTTGTGCTGTTAGTAAAGGTACTCGCATCGGTCTTCTGCCGCCATAGTTCGTGTACGCCATTCCGCCGTCCTGTCCTCACGGATACGTACGTAGATTTCCTACTCTGATTTCTGCGGCTATTTCACGCACTGTTGGTTGTCTGTTAGCACTGACAGCTCTACGCAAACGCCGTCGCTGTCGGTCGTTAAGCGAAGGTCGTTGGAAACTGCGTTGTCTGTGGTGAGACATTACGCCTCTACTTTCGGATTCTCGACACTCTCTGGACACTGTGGATCTCAGAATATTGAATTCCCTAACGATATCCGAAATTGAGTGTCCCATGGGTTTAGCTGTAACCAGCATTCCGTTGTCTGTTAATCCCTGTCGTGCGGCCATAATTAGGTCGTAAAACTTTACATATGAATCACCTGGGTACAAATGGGAGCTCCGCCAGTGCACTGTCCTTTTACGCCTTGTTTTCGCGGTACTACCACCATCTGTGTATGTGGATTTCGCTATCCCATGACTTACGTCACGTCAGTGTGCATCGACCAATGAACAAGTGAGACGGAATGTGCGCGCGTAAGTCAATTCGAATGGACCGAACACCGCTGTCGACGTGATAGCAGTACAGGCACAGGACCAGCTTTCATTTGTTGTGCTGAGAAGTTCTCTGTGTTAACTTAACGCATCCTGGTTAGGATGTTCGAAAGGTATTTTGAGAATCTGTACAGTTTGAAATCCGTATTCTGTGTGTTTCACAGTAATGCTGCCGTCAGCACGCTTGAATTTTCGCATTTGTACATTTTCTGTCACTAATCGTTCACAGATAGGGTGGTTTGCTTACTTGAGGAAACACGAATGGGGGTTGACGAATAACTGCATGCCTACTTATTCGTCTCGTGACAAATACAAAACAAACAACTTTCTGATGATGGCAACCACAGTTTAGAGACACTGTGAAAAACGCAAACAACACTCAATACTCAATACCATTTAAATTGTCATAAAACTTACAACAATTAAGAAGGAAAATATCCCTCCAGTATGCCTTATTCCAAAAAATGTTGGTAGTTGATACAGGTATAGTGAAAATACCCAATAAATAAAATATAAGGGCCCTGGGGTTTTTGAGATTGGCTACAATGACTGCCCTCAGTAATGTACAGGTCAGATTGGGAGCAATTTTAATATGCCATTTGAAGAACACCTCAACCTCGCCAGTCCCAAATTAGCTATCTTAGTTTGTCTAAAAGAAACGGGTCACTCTATTTCCAGTATTGAAAAGAATTTGGATGTTATATTTATGGAAACAAAAGGAAAATTTTAAATCCTTTTCAAGAAATACATACGATGAAGGCATTAAGAGAGCCCTAAATCCAATTTTAATAACCAGACAGAATCGAAACACTACAATGTCCTATAGAATTTTGATAACCTGAATTGTCACCGGTAGCTACAAAGATGACTAATTTAGCGAATGTATAATAGTCAAATACTATTCCTACGCTATATTATAACATCGAGGTACTGATGTAAAGCGTATTCGGTCCTGTTTTCTATTTTATACCGACAATAAACTACGGATTTCTTTAAGTTATGTAATGCCGTTCCCAGCCATCGGTTATTTTCCTAGTTAGGATTTCCTCCTTGCAGGTGTTTGTGTCTGTTATCTTCCTCTTAGGCAGCGTGGCCTTACGCCTACCGGTGTACTGCTAGCCTCCATGGACCACTTGCAGCACATCGGCACGTTAACAATACGGCCAAAGTACGAACATTACATGGGACTATTAAGTTTTACAGTTGCTGTCTATCGGACCTTATAATATATCTTCCGGGGTGTTATCCGGGAAACTATTTTTCAGATCTGTTACATTCTCGACATTTTGGTTCCATACTTTTTTAATGATATTTCTTGTGTACGAACAACTCTTTCCCTAGACGTTAATTAATATTTACCCATATTATCTCCACAGTAGTATTCCATTCAAATGATTAGTTTTCCCTGACATTCTCTAGACCTGACTCATCCAACATTCATGCTTTGTACATTTTGACAAGCGTTTCTGGATGTACTCAATTCTATTATGACGACCTGTCATTGGATTTGACTCTTAAGGAGGATAACCTCAGAAAAGCTGGGGCTCCGTAATACTCCATCTGTATTATGGAAATATAACTATTATGAGTAATTGTCATTGTCTTTTGTTGAATGCCAACACTATGAGTCTGTGTTTCAACCATTTCACAAATTTAACACGCTGATTTGTATTCCTGACAGATAAGCCTGAAGATGTGTCTACACTGACGTGAAAACGGTAGCTGCGAGCCGGCCAGAGTGGCCGAGCGGTTCTAGGCGCTACAGTCTGGAACCGCGCGACCGCTACGGTCGCAGGTTCGAATCCTGCCTCGGGCATGGATGTGTGTGATGTCCTTAGGTTAGTTAGGTTTAAGTAGTTCTAATTTTTAGGGGACTGATGACCTCAGTAGTTAAGTCCCATAGTGCTCAGAGCCATTTGAACCATTTTTTGGTAGTTGCGAATAAAGCACCTTCATGCACCTCATGACTGTTTAACTAATACATTTTTACAATCATTTCGATGGTTGTTGACACTTGTTCCTGTTACATACAAAACATCCCGTATCCAAGTGAAGATTTCGAATCCTGTTGGTGTCTGCGCTTTCCTGTCGGAAGTCACGGCACCGTAGAGTTCCTATAAGCGTTTGCAGCCATCTCACTCACCGATTTGCGAAAAAGCCACGAAAAACTCACGAACCCAGCTGAGGGCAGCGAAGTCGCCTTCACGAAGCCACACAGTCGCGCGGTCGCAGCTCGCAGCATGCACCTGCTGATCGGCGGGCAGCTAGACACCTACTGGCGTGACCTCCAAGAACCAGTGGGGCCACCTCGACACGCGCGTGTAACTCCTTAGCCTACTGTTTACCACATCACAGCAAAAAATCTATCTTTCATAACACGTTCTTTTCAGCTTTGCTAGTGCTGGCCAACATTAAAACCAGAAAGCAGAGAAGTAATGGAACACAGCCATTAACGTGAGAGAAGTTTTGTTAGAAAACAATTTTTCGTACACGGAAAAAAGTTTTTAAGCTATTTTAAGTGTTTGGTCACTCTTTTTCTCTTCGAGGAATATTAATTTGGCCTTTTTTTGTTCGTTAGCTTTTTCGATATTATCAGTCGTTCTTACTTTTTCACATTTGAGGATTTTAATTTCCACTTTCATCCTAACATAGAAATTTTCTTTTAGGTATAAATGTAAGGTACCTTAAAAATCCAAGTGGATTACAATAAATCATTTGAAATATAATTGATGTTGTGTACTTCCTGTAAAATTCAGTTACTGGATTACGAGACGATTTTAAATGTACCAAATCTGTTATTCACTGAGGCGACAAGTCATGGGATGGCAGTAAATACATATACAGATGGTGGTAGTATCACGAAAACAAGGTGTAAAAGGGCACTGCATTGACGGAGGCGTCATCTGTACTCAGGTGATTCATGTAAAAGGGTTTCCGACCTATTTGTGGCCGCACGACGAGGATTAAGAGACTTTGAACGCGGAATGGTGGTTAGAGTTAGACCCAGGGGACATTCCGTTTCGGACATCGCTAGGAAATTCAATATTCCGTGATCGAATTCCGTGTCAATCGTGTCAAACGTGCGCCGATAATACCTTCACTTAACGACTGACAGTAGCGGCGTTTGCGTACAGTTGTCAGTGCTGACAGACAAGCGACACAGCGTGAAATAACCGCTGAAATGAATTTGGGACACACCAGGAACGTATGCGTTGGGACAGTGTGTCAAAAGCTGGCATCAAGGGGCTGTGGCAGCAGGCGACCGACGCGAGTGCCTTTGCCCAGTGCAAGACATCGTCTGCAGCATCTCTCCTGGGCTCACGACCATATCGGTTGGACCCTATACGAGTGGAAAACCGTGGTCTGGTAAGATGAGTCTCGACGTCAGTAGGTAAGAGCTGATGATAGAGTTCTAGTACGGTGCAGACCACACGAAGCCATGGAACGAATTTGTCAACAAGGCAGTTTGCAAGACGCTGGTGGCTCCAGAACAGTGAGGGCTGTGTTTACATAGAATGGACTGGATCCTATGGTAAACTCAACCGATCATTGACTGAAAATGGCTGTTCGGTATTGGTTTGAAGAATATTGTGGACAAATCGAGCGAATGATTTGGCAACCCCGATCGACCGACATGAAGCCCATCTAATATTTATGGGACATAATCGGGACGTCGGATCGTGCCCAAAATCGTTCAGCAGCAATACTTTTGCAATTATGGACGGATATAGAGCCTACGTGACTTAATAATTCTGCAGGGGAGTTCCAACGACTTTTTGAGTCCATGCAACGTCGATTTCCTGCACTACTCCGGGCAAATGTAGGTCAGACCCGATATTATCCCGTTGCCGTACTTTGACCACTCTGACGCATGGAAACAAGTGCCCAGCAAATGTAAACATCGCGAGTCATGCTCGCGAGAGCGAAAGTTGGGCCATAGTTTCTTTTTACGTGCCGGATGTGGCTGTATTCAAAACGCAATACATGGTCAGAGAAAGGGAACATACGCTGATTACCGAATAAATATAGCTGAAGTAATGCTAAAAGATGTCTAATTGCCAGACTACGAATTGCGTGGAATACAGTCACTAGGTGATAGGCTCCTACGACTACAACGATTCCAAACGCAAATTTTCCCGAAACGTATCGATTCGTTGCAAAGAAGGAGACGGCAAAGACTGCTGAAAATAGAAAGGACAAAACGAAAGGACCCCGGAATGTACGGAGAGAAACGTTTCTTTTCATTTACCACAGCTGTTTTGAAACCTCCATGCCACGCATGACTATTAATTTTTACAGTTGTAAGTACAGTGAAGTGGCAAAGAAACTGATAAAGACATGCGTATTCAATACAGAGGTAAACAGGCAGAATACGGCCCCACGGTCGGCACCGCCTATATAAGACACTAAATGTCTGGCGCAGTTGTCAGATCGGTTGCTGATGCTACAATGGCAGGTTATCAGGATTTAAGAGAGTTACGTGATGATATAGCCGGCGCACGAGCGATGAGACATGGCATCTCCGAGGTATCGATGAAGTGGGGATTTTCCCGTACGACCATTTCACGAGTGTACTCTAATTATCAGGAATCCGACAAAACATCAAATCTGCGACATCGTTGCGGCCATAAAAAGATCCTTCAAGAACAGTATCAACGGCTACTGAAGAGAATCGTTCAACATGACAGAACTGAAAGCCGTCCGCAAATTGCTGCAGATTTCAGTGCTGGGCCATCAACAAGTGTCAGCTTGCGAACCATTCAGAGGAACATCACCGATATGGGCTTTCGATGCAGAAGGCCCACTCGTATACCCTTAATGACTGCACAACACGAAGTTTTACGCCTCACCTGGACCCGTCAACACCTACATTGGACTGTTGATGACTAGAAACATCAAGGTTGGTCGGACGAGTCTCGTTTCAAATTGTATCGAGCGGATGGGCGTGTAAAGGTAGGGAGACGTCCACACGAACGCATGGATCCTGTATGTCAGCAGGAGACTGTTCAAGCTGGTCGAGGCCCATGTAGTGGTGTGGGGCGTGTGAAGCTGGAGTGATATGGGGCCCCTGATACGTCTAGATACGACTCTGAGAGGTGTAAATCATCCTGTGTGATCACCTGCATCCATTCATATCCATTGTGAATTCACACGGACTATAGCAATTCCAATAATAATGGGACTCCCCAGAGTTGCTACAGCGCGTCTCCAGGAACACTCTCTTGTGTTTAAACACTCCCTCTGTCCACCAAACTCGCCAGACATGAACATAATTGAGCATATCTCGGATGCCTTGCATCGTGCTGTTCAGAACAGATCTCCACCCCGTCGAAATCTTACTGATTTACGGACAGCCCGGCAGGCTACATGGTGTCAGCTCCCTCCAACGCTTATCCAGAAATTAGTCGGGTCCATGCCACGCTGTGTTGTGGCCCTTCTGCGTCCTCGTGGTTGCCCTACGATATTAGGCAGGTGTACCAATTTCTTTGGCTGTTCAGTGTATTTCATTATTCAAAATTCGTTCAAGGGGGCGATATCTCTTGTTGTAATTAAAGTTTATATTGACAATATATACGTTTCGGCGTTGTATTATTACACTCCTGGAAATTGAAATAAGAACACCGTGAATTCATTGTCCCAGGAAGGCGAAATTTTATTGACACATTCCTGGGGTCAGATACATCACATGATGACACTGACAGAACCACAGGCACATAGACACAGGCAACAGAGCATGCACAATGTCGGCACTACTACAGTGTATATCCACCTTTCGCAGCAATGCAGGCTGCTAGTCTCCCATGGAGACGATCGTAGAGATGCTGGATGTAGTCCTGTGGAACGGCTTGCCATGCCATTTCCACCTGGCGCCTCAGTTGGACCAGCGTTCGTGCTGGACGTGCAGACCGCATGAGACGATGCTTCATCCAGTCCCAAACATGCTCAATGGGGGACAGATCCGGAGATCTTGCTGGCCAGGGTAGTTGACTTACACCTTCTAGAGCACGTTGGGTGGCACGGGATACATGCGGACGTGCATTGTCCTGTTGGAACAGCAAGTTCCCTTGCCGGTCTAGGAATGGTAGAACGATGGGTTCGATGACGGTTTGGATGTACCGTGCACTATTCAGTGTCCCCTCGACGATCACCAGTGGTATACGGCCAGTGTAGGAGATCGCTCCCCACACCATGATGCCGGGTGTTGGCCCTGTGTGCCTCGGTCGTATGCAGTCCTGATTGTGGCGCTCACCTGCACGGCGCCAAACACGCATACGACCATCATTGGCACCAAGGCAGAAGCGACTCTCATCGCTGAAGACGACACGTCTCCATTCGTCCCTCCATTCACGCCTGTCGCGACACCACTGGAGACGGGCTGCACGATGTTGGGGCGTGAGCGGAAGACGGCCTAACGGTGTGCGGGACCGTAGCCCAGCTTCATGGAGACGGTTGCGAATGGTCCTTGCCGATACCCCAGGAGCAACAGTGTCCCTAATTTGCTGGGAAGTGGCGGTGCGGTCCCCTACGGCACTGCGTAGGATCCTACGGTCTTGGCGTGCATCCGTGCGTCGCTGCGGTCCGGTCCCAGGTCGACGGGCACGTGCACCTTCCGCCGACCACTGGCGACAACATCGATGTACTGTGGAGACGTCACGCCCCACGTGTTGAGCAATTCGGCGGTACGTCCACCCGGCCTCCCGCATGTCCACTATACGCCCTCGCTCAAAGTCCGTCAACTGCACATACGGTTCACGTCCACGCTGTCGCGGCATGCTACCAGTGTTAATGACTGCGATGGAGCTCCGTATGCCACGGCAAACTGGCTGACACTGACGGCGGCGGTGCACAAATGCTGCGCAGCTAGCGCCATTCGACGGCCAACACCGCGGTTCCTGGTGTGTCCGCTGTGCCGTGCGTGTGATCATTGCTTGTACAGCCCTC
The DNA here is from genome assembly GCF_023864275.1 of Schistocerca cancellata. NCBI lineage: Eukaryota > Metazoa > Arthropoda > Insecta > Orthoptera > Acrididae > Schistocerca > Schistocerca cancellata. Next base: position 54,488,545 of record NC_064631.1, read on the forward strand.
TCGCAGTGTCCGGAGCAAGTATGGTGGGTCTGACACACCGGTGTCAATGTGTTCTTTTTTCCATTTCCAGGAGTGTACTTTGGTTCTGAAGAAGTCGCACCTGAAGACTCCCATGAAGATTATAATTTCTATTTATATCTTTTGTGTAAGAGTTTATATATTTTGAAGAATTACCTTAAGTATTGTATAACTAGAATTAAATGAAAGTTAACTTCTGTAAGAGGAGTATCAAGTGAAAGAAATAAAAGTGCAGCTAGGTAACGGGTATCCGCACACCGGCCGTGGTATCATTGACTGTATTTTAGTACATATTTAACTAATTTAGGTAACATAAGCAATATGCACTGGCAGTAATTGTAAATCAGGCCGACAAATTGGGCTGCCATTGCGCTAGACGTCTAAACTATTAGGGTAAAATCATTTGAGTTAGTACTGAATTGTAGACCTCAAAAAGGACTACAAAATAGTCTCTGAGAGCGTATGTTTATCTTGTACAGTTGGGCCACAGTCATCCTTTTTCTGTGTTGTAGGTGCTGATAGAGGCTACTTCATAAGACAAAAGCCATCATCGCTGGTCAAGTTCTCGCGAACTTTCGTTTAGATCTTTCTGGCTCTACAATCTGGTGCTAGGTAACATGATATAGCTCTTATGTATTACGTAGGGTATATCAAGAGAGAGCAGTGTCGGAAAACATTTTTGCTTAATTTAATTGATGAAATTTAAACGGCTGAACAAACTTTCAGGGAACACAGATGAGAACAATTGCAATTACACCAGATAAAAAAAATAATAAAAAAAATAAAAGAATAAAAAAAACTCTGTGTAAAATGAGACCTTTCGTTTGGGAGCTAGGATGCCATAGACATATACAAATACACACGTTAAACTTTTAGCCCCTCTGTTAGGGGATTAGTAATATGACTGCTAACGAAAACAGGTGTCAAGCTGCCAAACACATCCGGCAACCGGTTGTTACCCGTTTCGACTGACCTACATTCCAGATGCAGTTATTGAGTTTTCTTATTATGTCCTCCACATCAACCCTCTTCGTATGTCTTACCTATGTTTCCCTTTCTTTTTAAAGAAAATGTTTTATTTTGACTATCTATTTATCTTCCGGTATCGCACAGATAGCTCCCAAGAAGTGGAGGTGTATTACCCAAGATTTAATAAAAAATTGCAAATATAGCTTTTATTACCAGCAATTGTTCTTTATTGCATTTTATGTGAATTAATGTGTGAAACTGAAGAAAAATTTGAGTTTCTGATGCAACTTACACACTATAAAATGCGCAACTCGTTCAGAACTATCTCAGCCGTCCCCCCTCTGCACCTCTTCACTGAAAGTAATCATACAGGCTACCAGGCAGGAGTCTGATATTCTGCGAATATTAAAGAGCAAATTGCCGCTCGACTTCTCGGTAATGGAACCCACCTGTTCTTTTGGCATTGTTCATGAGATCAGCAGAGTTGCATAAGCGCGAACTGTTTGCTAGTCGGCTAGCGAGAATTCGCTTACGGGTAGCGTGAGAAGTCACTGTACAATGCCGTCAGCCAATCGGCAACCCTGCCAGAAAGTGGTTCGAGATTTGAAGACTGCAAATAACCGCAAAGCCCGTATCGACAAAACAGTGGACGTTGACCAGTGAGAAGATGCGTAAGGTACAAATCGTGTTACAGAAATACTACAAATTGACAAAATACCAACGCCCGAGGACGATAAGAGAAAATTTGCCTTATAACCCGACTTGCACGCGAACCATCAGGGGAATAAACTCACGGAAACGTTAAGCACTGTCAAAATTAACGACACTGGAATGGTTGATGCCTTAGATAAAGCTATAAGGCGCTATATGAAACACATGCCCTACAATTATGAGATGTTTCCGGGAGACGGTATGTGTGAGAAGAAGGGCGTTCAGGTTGTGTAACTGTACTCTGGCTTCTGTACAAATTGCACATAACTTTTCAATGCGCAGATTTTGTTCGTGCCACCTTCAGAATCGTAATCTACAGGACGGACCAGAGCTCCACCGACAAATTTTCACAAGTTGTTCAGGGATACATTGTGAGCATTTTGGTGTAAGCGATCCACATCTCTGGTGGCTCGTTACAGAGTGATGATGTAATTATGATTTACTCGATTTTTACCTCAGTCAGCCTTGTTTCTGTGAAAATAACTTCACAACAATGAAGAAGCCTAAAAAATGCAGTAACCAAACCTACAACGCGGAATAGAGAGTAATGCAACAGCCTTCAGATGCGAAAGTATGGTGCTGCGGTTGCCGCAAGTGCGAGAACGGCTCAGCATAGTGTCGTAGTGCTGCTAACACATTGGAAGATTACGTTCAATGAACTCATACACGAAATGGATATCTACAGTACTGCTGTGTTTTCCTGTAATCAGAGCTAACACAGCCGGAAAACAAAACTCTGGACAGAACCCACCAATACTGAATAAAAACTTAAGAGCAACGAGTCAAGTTTATTATTGTCAACAGTAGGTGGTGATCGAATGCAGACAAGACACACAGCGCGCAGCATTGACATATGCAATATTGTGCACTATTTTCATTGCAATACCGACACATAACTTTTTGGGGCAAGAAACCAAACCAAATGCGATCACCTTATAAGCAACTACCTTATACCCAACCTGTGGATGTGTTTCAGGTGATAATGAACAGCAGATATATATTGAAAGAAATGCGTGACACAGCGCTCTTTTCTAAAGAGCCTCTGCAGCGGAGCGTGCGCTGTTATGAAACCTCCTGGCAGATTACAACTGTGTGGCGGACCGAGACTCGAACTCGTGACCTTTGCCTTTCGCGGGCAAGTGCTCTACCAAGGTAGGAGGCGAGGTAGTGGAAGAACTGAAGCTGTGAGGAGGTGACTCAAGTCGTGCTTGGGTAGCTCAGTTGATAGAGCACTTTCTCGCGAAAAGCAAAAGTCCCGAATTCGATTCTCGGTCCGACACACAGTTTTAATCTGCCAGGAAGTTTCAATAAAGTCATTACTTGTCACATATCATGCAACGTAAGAATACCATCCTTATTACAGTCACAGTTCTTGTGCATAGCAGAATGCAAAGCTTCAGCATGAGGAGATGTGACCCATTCACTGGCAAAGGCAGTGGTAGCTGGTGATCATGTGTTACAGCACACTCTAGATATCTCTCTAAAATTACGCCATTTCTTTTCGAATGCTAGCCGCAGGTCCCACTAAAATTACGCCATTTTTCCTTTGAATGCATGCTAGTACGCAAATAAAATGGACGAAAACTTGTTTCCTAGCGCTCTCTCCCTGATAACTTGCAACCACAGACGAGAGCCGAAATGACGGTCAGCCGTGCTACACTCAGAAATGGACGCAGCTGTCTGTTTTCAACTAATGCGACGTCAACCCTGCAGACACTGTGCTGCGATGATGTTCACAGCACCAGATCGGTATTTCTCTTTGAAAGTGCGTGTAAAGTGTTGTGCAAGTGTAGAGTATGAAGTATTTTAGAGGAGCGGCTGAGATACCGGTTCGTGCCCAGTGATCACTTCCGCTTGCGACATCGTGTACCCTTGACGTGCTATACGTCCTCTCTGCCGTTGCGTTTGCAAGCTATGAATGGTAGTTGTCTACTGTGTGTTCTGTGTGACCATTAAATGTTCACTCGTTGTCTTCGTGTTACAGTTTTCTGCATTATGCTGTGTCAGCAGTTTCCACCACTGATAAATTAGGAAGACGTGAACAATGTTTTCCTGGAACTGCAAGATCTGTTCCAAATTCGACAAGTCATCCAGAAACGTTCAACCGAATTCATTGCATAGGTACGACTGGATCGCGTATGATATGGAAGTCACGTCAGATCAAGTTCACACTGCTTTCTATAACATGGAACCCTGCTGTTTTTTCGTAGAGCTCTCGAACACTGTGTTGATCGAATGGATTCTGCTCGAAAATGTAGAGGAAAATGGATTTCGTCACCGTAGTGCTTCGGTGTGGACCGCCATAATTTCAAATGCTGACATAAGTGCAAAAAATGTATGTACGTTTTCCTTGCCCCCTGATGTTGTAAACTGTTATTTGAAAGATATTTTAACCAAGTATGTAGCTGTAGCGAATTATGGTCTAGCCAACATAAACTACAGTGTTTTAGCGGAGTCAGTCCGATGGAATGCACATCAGGCAGAACTCATGTAGTTGTTTATGGATATAGGGTGCTTGTTACTTACAGACAACAGGTAGGAACATGGTTAATCTCTATTGCAAGTGGACAGCAAAGAACGAATTGCCCAAAAAGAATCTTCTTTTTAAAATGAACTCGTCAGTGCATCCCTGGAAACTGACCTACCTGAACTCCTGATGGAGAACCACTCGATGGAGACAGGTTAGCTTGGTGTTACAACAGGAGCCAAAATTACCAGCTGTAGGTTTTCCTCCTTTACCCTCTAAACCGAATTAAAAAAGCCACCCCTCATACCTGAAGTGCATACACTAAAGAACAAGAGGCTTCGAAAGTGTGATGGGAGTAGCATGAACGAACACGTACCAATTTAGAGCAGATCATACAGAAAGGGAGTCCGAAGATGGTAACTGACACGGACATTTCGAAAAATAGAGTACAAGCTGTCGAGACAGCAATGTAGGACCTCTCACAAACAGCCGGACGGAGTGGCCGAGCGGTTCTAGGCGCTACAGTCTGGAACCGCGCGACCGCTACGGTCGCAGGTTCGAATCCTACTTCGGGCAAGGATGTGTGTGATGTACTTAGGTTAGTTATGTTTAAATAGTTCTACGTTCTAGGGGACTGATGATGTCAGAAGTTAAGTCCCATAGCGCTCAGAGCCATTTTTTTTGCTCACAAACTAACGTGTAGACAGCTGTCAACCCACAACAGGTAGAGACCCATTAGAAACCGCACGTGTAGCAGCAAGTGATTAAAACAAAACAAGCACAACAGCAAGTACGAGCTCTAGCTAAGCATTAAAAAGCAATTAGTGCTTGTGCGCAAATAGAAGAGTTTCCGTCTTAGGCACAAAACAAATACGTCAATGGACTTAGTTATGACACACAAGCAGGGAATTAATGGGAAAGCGGTAGCAGAATGCCTGTAGAGTACATCTGTGACTCAAACAACATTTCTGGTTCAGATATCGGCCATCTTCAGAGGTATTCTTGACTGGCAGACAGCTGATACATTGATAAGCCAGAACATTACGACCACTGACCAACTGTCGATATAAACCCATCCATGTGATAGCAGCAACACCGGGTGAGGAATGACTGCTGGTCAGACAGACGCACGATGCATGCAGCATCAGAGAGCGAGCTGTCCATTTGTAGAATGTTGAAGGCGCATGATCTATCTGAGTTTGCCTGAGGGGAAATTATGATGGCCCAGAGGCTTGGCATGAGCATTTCGGAAACTGCGCAACTTGTCGGGTGTTCGAGAAGTGCTCTGGTGAGCGTATCACCACATGGCGAACCCCATGTGAAACCAAGTCCAGACGTTGTGGGGTGTGGTGATCAGTCCTCATTATGCACATCGGATGTCATTCTGGGCAGTCTGATGACAAGGGACAGACAGTGAACTGTGGTGGAACTAACATCAGACTTTAATACTGGGCCGAATTTAATGTCTGAACACACAGTGCACTGAACACTCCAAACAATGGACCTCAGCAACTGACGACCCATGCATGTCGCAATGTTAACACAACCACATCGGAAACTACTGATGAAATGGTCATGTGACCATTGGCACTGTACTTTGGCAAAGTGACAGAGCATTGCATGGTCTGATGGATTTCAACACTTACTTCGTCGTGCCGATGGCAGCAGGCCTGTCTGTCGTCTTCCAAGGGAACAGCTCCTTGACGCCCGTACTGTGGGATGAAGACAAGCTGGCGGTGGCTCTATTATGCTCTGGAGAACATTCACGAGGGCATCCATGGGTCCAGTGGAGTTCGCACGAGGCGCTATGAAAGCCAAGGAATATCGCACGCCGGCCAGTGTGGCCGTGAGGTTCTAGGCGCTTCAGTCTGGAACCGCGTGACCGCTACGGTCGCAGGTTCGAATCCTGCCTCGGGCATGGATGTGTGTGATGTCCTTAGGTTACTTATGTTTAAGTAGTTCTAAGTTCTAGGGGACTGATGACCACAGATGTTAAGTCCCATAGTGCTCAGAGCCATTTGAACCTTTTTTTTTTTTTTTTAAATATCGCACACTGGTTGCGCACCACATAACCCCATTATGACTATCTGAATGTACGACAGCAGTGGAAATTTTCAACAAGATAATGCGCCATATTACAAGGCCAGGAATGCGACTGAGTGGTTCGCGAAACACGGTGGGGAAATCCAGTTGACGTACTGGTCCCCAGATCACCAGATCTGAACCCAATTGGGCACAACTGGGATGTAATTGAACATGGTGTCAGTGCCCATCGCCCCCCTCACCAGGATTTACAGGTTTTAGGTGACTTGTGCTCTGTATCCGGATCCGGTGACACTTAGTGGTTGGGGATGACATGGCGGCCGGTCAGTCCCGTCGAACCTTCATGGACTATTCGGATGGTGTTTATTTGTTTTGGTGTAGGTCATTTGTGTGTGCAGATGTTGTCCAACTCCCTCCAGCGACCTACCAAGGCCTCATTGTTTCCATGGCATGATGTGTTGCCACTGTTATACGAGCCAAAGGTTGACATACGGATTATTAGGTAGGTGGTAATAATGTTGTGGCTGCCCGGTGTAAACAGAATCCACCCAAAAATCAGAGTAGTACAGAAGAAAAACAAAAAGAAGGATTCGAAGTCCGCAGCTCGTGGTCGTGCGGTAGCGTTCTCGCTTCCCACGCCCGGGTTCCCGGGTTCGATTCCCGGCTGGGTCAGGGATTTTCTCTGCCTCGTGATGACTGGGTGTTGTGTGATGTCCTTAGGTTAGTTAGGTTTAAGTAGTTCTAGGGGACTGATGACCATAGATGTTAAGTCCCATAGTGCTCAGAGCCATTTGAACCATTTTTTTAAGGATTCCAAAACCATCAGTGGCGTGCCTCAAGGTAAAGAATCTCAGTCTGAAATTCACAAGAAGATTGAAAGAGAGAACGGTCTTTTACTCAGTATTACTGAGCTTCTCTGTGACTACGACTCAAGCTTATGAAACACTGTGTCTGAATACTAATAGATTCAAATCTGATTTAAAAATTGCATTTCTACAATAGTTAATCTATGACACCGCAACTGATGTAGTTATCTTACAGGAAGTTACTATTACTCAATTTATCAACAGCTGGTTTTAAAATGATATCGATGTAGCACGTGACGAAAGCACAGGTGCAGCTATCTTATTAAGAGAGAGCACTTTATTTATTTATTTATTTGCTTATTTAGCCTGACAATATCGAGACTTTAAGACTCAGGTCGAGGAATACATTGTACTCCTTATGATGTCTCCTTAATTAACCTGAATGTGCCATCTGGCAACAGCAACAATTTAGAGACATCCACATTTTACAAGGAAGATGTTATTTATCTCTTAAGGAGCAGCCTCAAAAACCTATTAATAACAGGTGATTTTAACTGCGTATTGAACACAGTAGACCAATCTCCGAACTTCAACTTTTGCAAGGACTGCATGACCTAGTTACTAACAAGAAATGCATAGACACTCGGGAACTGAAGGATTACACCTTACTGAAGTATATGTTCTTGACTTCATCTTTGCGCAGACAGATAGGTAAAATGTATGCATTCAAAACTGTAAGTGAAAAGATGTTGACAACTGTGGCGATACAGGCTTGTTACACTGATTATTGTGCCCTTAAAGTAACTGTGAACTTGTACACAAAATGTATAAAAGCCAGTGGAAGCTCAACATTACCCATCTGGGAAACAGCGAAATAGCTGAATTTTTCGGTGACACGTGGAATCCCTGTCGACGCTCAGTAAGAAAACGATCTTCTAAAGCCAAATGGTGAGTCACTTTATCCAAATGGAAACTAATATAAAGTTTAATTTATTATGGGTCTCATAAACAAGAGGCACTAATTAACTTTTCAGTTGTGATACACACTACTGAGGGAGCTATATGATAAATCCAGTGAGAGAGACACGCAAATTCAGGAAATAAAACGAGTAAACTAGTGAGCATTAAACGGAAACAAATGGAAGGTCTCAAGAGCAAATCAAAATCTCTTATAGAAAACGAACTGACAACATCATACCATTTATTCAGACACCAGAGAAACCGTAGATACACACTAATTGAAGACATAGAAACAGACAGTGGGAAGTTATTCACAAACCAAAATAATTATCCCAAATATCGAACAACATTAAATCAGTTATTCTATTCCGGTTAAAATGGTACAGTGGTGATACGGGGCTCACCGATTTGGCTCAAACTATGTGAGTAGAAGCAGGCAGATGTCACTATGAACTTCTCGGAATATTTCACTTCAGTGGGCTGCAGGAAAAGGTAAAATTTACCGTAAACATTTGTGCATATAGTGTGAGGAATTTCTGAGGAGCAGTTTGCGTCTCGGTGCCGTAACCCAGCTGTAAAGCTCACCGACTGGCAATTCTCCAGCTGGGGGTTCGATTCCTGCTGCTACCATTATTCTTCTTTTTCACATTTTATTTTATTCCGCGCAATGTTAACCGACTAATTATCGAATTTATATATAGTTAAATAGTTCAGGTTATACATCTAAGTTCATATATTGAATTTAGTTACGATTACTAAATTTTTAAGTCATAAATCTGTAAGTGGTGGTAAAGAAATGATAGTATACGATGAAATTTAATATGAAATTGCATGAACAGAGTTGGTTTCACGTCCAAGTTTGTACCTGACGACCCAACCGCAAGTAAGGGCACTCGCTGCCTGACGCAGCAACGAATGAGAGACGTAAGCGTAGACGCTGCTTCGGAAGTTTCCACACGCCGCCGCTTCTGCAAGATTCCTTACGTCACAGCTCAGTGCCGTCCAGCCTGACTGTGGAATCGTCACTTTCGACGACAGCATCGTCTTACTCCAGAACCAGCAGCGCGAGTCGTGTCACCAGCCGGAACTGTACATCGAAGTTAATAATGAACTGTACACTGACAGACGACTGCAATCCTATACTGTAACAAGTGATATGTGTTACTGTCAGCGACATTAACAAATATATATCTCAGTTCTACAGGGTGTTTCAAAAATGACCGGTATATTTGAAACGGCAATAAAAACTAAACGAGCAGCGATAGAAATACACCGTTTGTTGCAATATGCTTGGGACAACAGTACATTATCAGGCGGACAAACTTTCGAAATTACAGTAGTTACAATTTTCAACAACAGATGGCGCTGCAAGTGATGTGAAAGATATAGAAGACAACGCAGTCTGTGGGTGCGCCATTCTGTACGTCGTCTTTCTGCTGTAAGCGTGTGCTGTTCACAACGTGCAAGTGTGCTGTAGACAACGTGGTTTATTCCTTAGAACAGAGGATTTTTCTGGTGTTGGAATTCCACCGCCTAGAACACAGTGTTGTTGCAACAAGACGAAGTTTTCAACGGAGGTTTAATGTAACCAAAGGACCGAAAAGCGATACAATAAAGGATCTGTTTGAAAAATTTCAACGGGCTGGGAACGTGACGGATGAACGTGCTGGAAAGGTAGGGCGACCGCATACGGCAACCACAGAGGGCAACGCGCAGCTAGTGCAGCAGGTGATCCAACAGCGGCCTCGGGTTTCCGTTCGCCGTGTTGCAGCTGCGGTCCAAATGACGCCAACGTCCACGTATCGTCTCATGCGCCAGAGTTTACACCTCTATCCACACAAAATTCAAACGCGGCAACCCCTCAGCGCCGCTACCATTGCTGCAAGAGAGACATTCGCTAACGATATAGTGCACAGGATTGATGACGGCGATATGCATGTGGGCAGCATTTGGTTTAGTGACGAAGCTTATTTTTACCTGGACGGCTTCGTCAATAAACAGAACTGGCGCATATGGGGAACTGAAAAGCCCCATGTTGCAGTCCCATCGTCCCTGCATCCTCAAAAAGTACTGGTCTGGGCCGCCATTTCTTCTAAAGGAATCATTGGCCCATTTTTCAGATCCGAAACGATTACTGCATCACGCTATCTGGACATTCTTCATGAATTTGTGGCGGTACAAACTGCCTTAGACGACACTGCAAACACCTCGTGGTTTATGCAAGATGGTGCCCGGCCACATCGCACGGCCGACGTCTTTAATTTCCTGAATGAATATTTCGATGATCGTGTGATTGCTTTGGGCTATCCGAAACATACAGGAGGCGGCGTGGATTGGCCTCCCTATTCGCCAGACATGAACCCCTGTGACTTCTTTCTGTGGGGACACTTGAAAGACCAGGTGTACCGCCAGAATCCAGAAACAATTGAACAGCTGAAGCAGTACATCTCATCTGCATGTGAAGCCATTCCGCCAGACACGTTGTCAAAGGTTTCGGGTAATTTAATTCAGAGACTACGCCATATTATTGCTACGCATGGTGGATATGTGGAAAATATCGTACTATAGAGTTTCCCAGACCGCAGCGCCATCTGTTGTTGAAAATTGTAACTACTGTAATTTCGAAAGTTTGTCTGCCTGAAAATGTACTGTTGTCCCAAGCATATTGCAACAAACGGTGTATTTCTATCGCTGCTCGTTTAGTTTTTATTGCCGTTTCAAATATACCGGTCATTTTTGAAACACCCTGTATGAACATGGATTTTTTCCCAAATTAGGAATTTTATATTGTTCAAAGTTTATTAAAATAGCCTAACATTTTGTCTATGTTGTAGTATGTGCTGAACCTCATGCAGAGGTAAATCTCGACTTACTAGAACACAAATCAGCGGTTTGGATTGTCTGTTATCAAACCGATGCATGTTACGCAAGCATCATTGTCCACGCTGAAACGTCCGTTCTTAACCATTTTTCTCGGATCACTAGTGATTCAGTTCCGTTGGGCAAAGGCAGTGTTTTAATAGCGTCATTGGCGATTTGAAATGGTATGTTATGAACGCGCGCCATACACAGTCCGAGACCTGTCATTATTCCTATTCGGCTTCAAACGATCACAAACCAGGGTGGTACTTTCTACACCAGCCATCTGTAAGATCTTGAGGGACACACGTTTGGATTGCGTTCAGTCTTATCTCGTCTATTTAGGCAGGAAACTGTTAAGGGACACGTTGGTCTGAAGCTTTATATCGCTAAGCGGTTTCACTATGTGGAAGAATTCTTTGAGATTCTCAGAAACAGTGTTGCTATGATGAAAATGTTCATCTCGTGGGTCCTTTGCACCGTTCCTCAAGTACGGGCACATAAAGGATTTGCTGTCAAAGTTTACATCTCACTGTCGTATGCGTATGGGTGTGAAACATTGCTTTCTCAGTATTTTGCAAAATCCTTTATTAAGATTGTTGAGGGTGAATTTGGACATTATTCGGCACTTCATAAAGTTCGTAATTATCTTCCTGCGCAATAGGTTGTAAGTGGAATCTGTACAACAGTTTGTGCATGTTCCCTTTAGGTCCGAACAATATTTGAAATGAGTGGAACTGCGTATGTGTGTGTGTGTGTGTGTGTGTGTGTGTGTGAGAGAGAGAGAGAGAGAGAGAGAGAGAGAGAAAAGAGAGAGGTATTTTAGAAGGAATATTTCTCGTGTTTGCTAGGACTAATCCATGATGTCAGGCAGACTGGAGAGTTTTCAGTCAATATGGTTCTAGCGCTGTTAGAAACAGATCTACAACGTGTTGTGAATTCGCAAGAGAGCCAACCCACTATGAGAGGAAGCCGAAAGGCACGCAGGCTGGCGTGAGGTCTGGAACAGGACAAGGAAGTCAGACTTTAGCAAAAAAGGACGTAGCTGTTGGAATACTTAACTTTAATCCGTAAATGGTGAACATCGCTCTTGACGGTACATGTTTTACAGCATCAACAGTAACTGATAATGGCGCCTTGCTAGGTCGTAGAAAATGACGTAGCTGAAGGCTATGCTAACTATCGTTTCGGCAAATGAGAGCGTAATTTGTCAGTGAACCATCGCTAGCGAAGTCGGCTGTACAACTGGGGTGAGTGCTAGGAAGTGTCTCTAGACCTGCCGTGTGGCGGCGCTCGGTCTGCAATCACTGATAGTGGCGACACGCGGGTCCGACGTATACTAACGAACCGCGGCCGATTTAAAGGCTACCACCTAGCAAGTGTGGTGTCTGGCGGTGACACCACACAACGCACTTAAGCAACGTAAAGTAGGAACAGTTCCAGACGTCCAGTGACGATGACTGCGGTAACTATGAAAGGAACTTCTTGAAGCTTGTCTCCTTTTGTTTAGAGCCTGTTGTTACTAAAGTTAATGAAGAAGGAAATATAGGAGAAAATGCGTAAGATCGAGGAAAAGGAAACACCTTATTATTATTTCTTCAGTTTCATACAAGATTCATATTAGAAACAGACAGGAGGTTTCCAGGGAGCATTCAATGAGGTAGTGGAGGTCTCATTGACCTGGTCCAAAAATGGTTCAAATGGCTCTGAGCACTATGGGACTTAACATCTGAGGTCATCAGTCCCCTAGAACTTAGAACTACTTAAACCTAACTAACCTAAGGACATCACACACATCCATGCCCGAGGCAGGATTCGAACCTGCGACCGTAGCGGTCGCGCGGTTCCAGACTGAAGCGCCTTTAACCGCGTGGCCACACTGGCCGGCTGACCTGTTCCCTATGAAAGAACACCTGTAAGACATATCTAGGTGAACCCGAATCACTGACAATATGTCAGACCTTGCTGAAGGACATTTCCCGAGTATTTTGGTATTAAGGACCCGTGATCTTCAGTGGCTGGTTACAGAATAATTATGTAATTATGGCTTATTCGCTTTATTAACTCAATTACCAGGCATTTTCAGTGCAATGCAGATACAAAGCAAAAGGGGGAGGGTGACAAGATATCCTAACTGTAATAATTTCTATTTTAAAAAAGGCAGGTGCTGACAGGGGCGAATAATAGGGAACCATCTGTTTAATAAGTCATGGTTACTGAGACGAATGATTTGCATAAGAATGGAAAACATGACAGAAGCTCACGTTGGGGAAGATCTGTTTGGGTTCTCTAAAAATACAGAATTATGTGTAGCGATTCCGTTCCTACGATTTATCTTAGAAAATAGATTAGGTGAAGGCAACCCCGTTTTTATAGTGTTTATAGATTCAGAGAAAAAATTTTGACAATGTTGTCTAGGAAATTGTGAAGGCAGAAGGAACAGAATGCAGGTAGCGAAATATTTAGAACTTGTACAGAAACCAGAATGCAGTTGTGAGAGTCAAACGACATGAATGGAAAGCGGTAGTTCAGGAGGGAGTGAAACTTGTTTGCTATCATAGATATAACACAGTCTGGACATTGAGGTAATAAAGGGAGTCAAGGAGAAATTTGGAACGGGAATTAAACTACAGGAAATGAAATTACGCTACCTGAGGGAATTATATTAAAATAAGACAGTGAAAGTAGTAGATACCTTTTGTTACTTGGACAGTAAAACAACTGACGATGGCCGAAGTAGGCAGAATATGAAAAGCGAACTGGCAATTACAAGAAAAGCATTTGTGAAAAAAAATAAATTAGTTAAAAATGGATATAAATAATTTAAGTTTATATAAGAATATACAGCCTACAGTTGCAGGTTAACTTTCTCGTTTATCTAGGTTCCAACGTTAGTAATAACGTCTTCTTCAGAACCTGCAAAAAGTTAATATTATAATCTGCTAGTAAATTATATTAGATATGGTCATCCTACATGATGCAACGTGTAGTACTTACATAAAATATTAGTTAAATGTTTGCCTAAAACAAGCCATGTCCTAAGTCAAATTTATGAAACTTGATGCATAAGGTTTTGTCACTTCAAAAAACTGTAGCAAATTCACTTTAAGCCCGTTGTATGGGCCTCGTCGTGTGACTAGAGACTGCGGACCGCGAGGGCTTCACAGAGGTCGGCGCGCATGCGCGAGGCGTATAGAATCGAACTCTTATTACGCACGCGTCAGATAACATGTTTGCTATGAATTAATTTTATACTTTACTATTGTAAGTTAATTATAGTATCCAGCATGAGTACGTTTTACATTCTGCTACAGAGCTTTATAAACTGACCAACAAATCTCGTATGAACATCTGCATCTCTAGTCACACGACGAGGCCCATACAACGGGCTTAAAGTGAATTTGCTACAGCTTGTTTAATATACGTGACAAAACCTTATGGTTATGCATCAAGTTTCATAAAGTTGACTTAGGACAGGTCTTGTTTTAGACAAACATTTAACTAATATTTTATGTAAGTACTACACGTTGCATCCTGTAGGATGACTATATAATTTACTAGCAGATTATGATATTAAATTTTTGCAGGTTCTGAAGAAGACGTTATTACAAACGTGTAAACCTAGGTAAACGATTAAGTTAACCTGCAACTGTAGGCTGTATATTCTTATATAAACAATATCAGTTGCTGTAGCTGCATAAAAATGTTAAAAATTATAATTTAAGTTTGCTTTCTGAAGGTATTTGTCTGAAGTGTACTATTGTACGGAAGTCAAATGTGGACGATTAAATATTCAGACAAGAACAGACCAGGAGCTTTTGAAGTGTGGTGTTACAGAAGAATGCCGTAGGTTTGGTGGGTGGGTATAATAATTAATGAAAGGGCACAGCTCAACTAAATGAAGGGTTCAGTTGAAATGACTCGTCCACAGTTATTATCAAGGGATCGTCAGTTTGGTGATGGAACTAAGAGTGTTTATGTGTGTATGTGGAGCGGGTGGGAGGGAGTATATAGACTACACAGGGAGACCACCGCCCGCAGTGGCCGAGCGGTTCTAGGCGCTTCAGTCTGGATCCGCGCGACTGCTACGGTCGAATCCCGCCTCGGGCATGGATGTGTGTGATGTCCTTAGGTTTGTTAGGTTTCAGTAGTTCTACGTTCTAGGGTACTGATGACCTCAGATGTTACGTCCCATAGTGCACAGAGCCATTTAAACCATTTTTGAACACAGGGAGACCAATACTTGACAAAAGTGTAAGCAAGTCCAGATGGACGTAATTTGCTATACGTATGGAGAGACGAAGAGTTTTGCACAGGACAGACTAGCGGGAGTTCTGTACCAAACCAATTGTCAGACTGAAGATCGCAACAGCAGGAAAACATCAAACTGAATATTTGGATTCGGTAACGCACTATGGGAGACCATGGGTCCATTATATCAGAACACTCAGAAATTATCACAAAGCAAACTCTGAAATTTCGTTGGTGGATTCTCGGCTCACCCTGTGTATCACAGTTTACTGTCCACAGGTGACAGAATCTAGAGAATGAACGGCGACGGCGTCAGTCTACTGAGAGCTTCTTGAAGGAGCCCGCCACTCCGAACAAGTCGTCGGCGTAGTGGTTGTATGGGGGCCTCTTCCTCTCGTCCGAGGTGTAGCGGTCCTGCTCCAGGAACCAGTCTCTCTTCTTCTCCGCCCTCCTGATGAATTCATCTGGAATAAGAAGGTACATGGGCACTGCACTGGGCCATAGCGCTACGCATATTTCTCTACCCAGCGTTTCGCCTTCCAATGGTGGAGACATCATAACAGGTTGGATTCACATACCAGTGCAAACCTAAACAAGGTCAGCAACATCTGGAAGTCCTAGTGAAAAAAAGAATCAACTTACGGAAACCTTTTCCTCCCATTCGCGAAAACTGTCACAGATCGCATGAGCACAGTACTGAGAAGACACAGTATCGGCACAATTTTTAAACTAACAACAAAAGCTCACGAATTTAAGCACTGCAAAGCGTATACGCCCGCCGTTCACCACAGAAGGAATATACCGCTTGCCGAAAAGTCATTTGACCAAAATTGTAGGGCAGAAAGACCGTATCAAACAAAGGAATTTACGTATAGGAACTATGGGTCGCACCTGCATATTTTCGGCCCTTCAGGAATGTAACTGAAATCTGACACATAGACATCTTTACTCAAAATGAAATATAATTCACAGAAAATGTATACGTAAACAAAAGGTCTGCACTAACCAGTTGTTACGATGAGAAACAGAAAACTTATATCATCAGATACACGTGTAACATAATTAGCTTCCGTGCCACAAAGCACTTCTTTAGAAATGAAAACAATCACATATTCATGTTTCAATATGCCTTAGAAGTCTGAAAGTAAAAAAAAGAATAAGGATGCTCTTATATATCGATTTGCCACAGCTTAATTAATGTAAGCAAATGTTCAAACTGACCACCGCCGTTAATATTCCACTGTGACCCCTAGTTCCTACGCTCAATTTCCTTCTTTTGAGGCTGTGTTTCAGTCCTACACTTTGGGTCAAACTGTTATTCAAAATCCTATGTAAAAGTCCTAGCACATGAGTTCAAGTGGATGAACCGTGGTACTACTCAATTCTTTATAAAATCACAATTACAATCTCACTACAGTTATTTAAAGAAAATAGGAAGCCAAGGACCACTGGTGATGGACAAGCTTGTGGTTCTTTTCCAATTTTAATTTGACTCGAACAGACTTTATTTTAAACTTTAACTCGGACTTTTGCTCTCTTACTGATGCAATATACAACTTTTCACTTCAATGGACCTTGCCGTTGGTGGGCAGCCTTTCGTGCCTCAGCGATACAGATAGCCGTACCGTAGGGATACCTGTTGAGAGGCCAGACAAACGTGTGGTTCCTGAAGAGGGGAGCAGCCTTTTCAGTAGTTGCAGGGGCAACAGTCTGGATGATTGACTGATCTTGCCTTGTAACACTAACCAAAACGGCCTGGCTGTGCTTGTACTGCGAACGGCTGAAAGCAAGGGGAAACTACAGCCGTAATTCTTAACGAGGGCATCCAGCTTTACTGTATCGTTAAATGATGATGGCGTCCTCTTGGGTAAAATATTCCGGAGGTAAAATAGTCCTCTATTCGGGTCTCTGGGCGGGGACTACTCAGGAGGACGTCGTTATCAGGAGAAAGAAAACTGGCGTTCTACGGATCGGAGCGTGGAATGTCAGATCCCTTAATCGGGCAGGTAGGTTAGATAATTTAAAAAGGGGTAGGTTAAAGTTAGATATAGTGGAAATTAGTGAAGTTCGGTCGCAGGAGGAACAAGATTTTTGGTCAGGTGAATACAGGCTTATAAATACAAAATCAAATAGGGTTACTGCAGAAGTAGGTTTCATAATGAATAAAAAAAAAGGAGTGCGGGTAAGCTACTAGACACAGCACAGTAAACGCATTATTGTGGCCAAGATAGACTCGAAGCCCACGCCTACTATAGTAGTACAGGTTTATGTGCCAACTAGCTCTGCAGACGACGAAGAAATTGATGAATTGTATGATGAGATAAAAGAAATTATTCAGATAGTGAAGGGAGACGAAAATTTAATAGTCATGGGTGACTGGAATTCGATAGTAGGAAAAGAGAGAGAAGGAAACGTAGCAGGTGAATATGGATTTGGGGTAAGAAATGAAAGAGGAAGCCGCCTGGTAGAATTTTGCACAGAACATAACTTAATCATAGATAACACTCGGTTCAAGAATCATGGAAGAAGGTTGTATATATGGAAGAAACCTGGAGATACTAGAAGGTATCAGATAGATTATATAATGATAAGACAGAGATTTAGGAACCAGGTTTTAAATTGTAAGACATTTCCAGGGGCAGATGTGGACTCTGACCACAATCTATTGGTTATGAACTGTAGTTTGAAACTGAAGAAACTGCGAAAAGGTGGGAATTTAAGGAGATAGGACCTGGACAAACTCACTAAATTATAAGTTGTACAGAGTTTAAGGGAGAGCATGAGGGAACAATTGACTGGAATGGGGGAAAGAAATACAGTAGAAGAAGAATGGGTAGCTCTGAGGGATGAAGTAGTGAAGGCAGTAGGGCATCAAGTAGGTAGAAAGACGAGGGCTAATACAAATCCTTGGGTAACAGATGAGATATTTAATTGATGAAAGGAGAAAATACAAAAATGCAGTAAATGAAGCAGGCAAAAAGGAATACAAACGTCTCAAAAATGAGATCGACAGGAAGTGCAAAATGGCTAAGCAGGGATGGCTAGAGGACAAATGTAAGGATGCAGAGGCTTATCTCACTAGGGGTAAGATAGATACTGCCTTCAGGAAAATTAAAGAGAGCTTTTGAGGAAAGAGAACTACCTGTATGAATATGTAGAGCTCAGATGGAAACGGAGTTCTAAGGAAAGAAGTGAAAGCAGAAAGGTGGAAGGAGTATATAGATGGTCTATACAAGGGCGATGTACTTGAAGACAATATTATGGAAGTTGAAATGGGAGATAGCATACTGCGTGAAGAGTCTGACAGAGCACTGAAAGACCTGAGTCGAAACAAGGCCCCGGGAGTAGACAACATTCCATTAGAATTACTGAAAGCCTTGGTAGAGCCAGTCCTGACAAAACTCTACCATCTTGTCAGCAAGATGTATGAGACAGGTGAAATACCCTCAGACTTCAAGAAGAATATAATAATTCCAATCCCAAAGAAAGCAGTTGTTGACAGATGTGATAATTACCGAACTATCAGTTTAATAAGTTACAGCTGCAAAATACTAACGCGAATTCTTTACAGACGAATGGAAAAACGGGTAGAAGCCGACCTCGGTGAAGATCAGTTTGGATTCCGTAGAAATATTGGAACAAGTGAGGCAATAGTGACCCTACGACTTACCTTAGAAAATAGACTAAGAAAAGGCAAACCTACATTTCTATCATTTGTAAACATAGAGAAAACTTTTGGCAGTGTTGACTGGAAAATTCTCTTTCAAATTCTGGAGGTGGCAGGAGTATAATAAATGGAGCGAAAGGCTATTTACAATTTGTACAGAAACCGGATGGTAGTTGTAAGAGTCGAGAGACATGAAAGAAAAGCAGTGGTTGGGAAGGGAGTGAGACAGTGTTGTAGTCTCTCCCCAATGTTATTCAATCTGTATATTGAGCAAGCAATAAAGGAAACAATATAAAAATTCGTAGTAGGTATTAAAATCCATGGAGAAGAAATAAAAACTTTGAGGTTAACCGATGGTATTGTAATTCTGTCAGAGACAGCAAAGGACTAGGAAGAGCAGTTGAACGGAATGGACAGTGTCTTATAAGGAGGATGTAGGATGAACATCAACAAAAGCAAAACGAGGGTAATAGAATGTAGTCGAATTAAGTTGGGTGATGCTTAGGGAAGTAGATTAGGAAATGAGACACTTAAAGTAGTAAAGGAGTTTTGCTATTTGAGGAGCAAAATAACTAATGATTGTCAAAGTAGAGAGGATATAAAATGTAGACTGGCAATGGCAAGGAAAGCGTTTCTGAAGAAGAGAAATTTGTTAACATCTAGGATAGATTTAAGTGTCAGGCAGTCTTTTCTAAAAGTATTTGTATGGAGTGTAGCCAGGTATGGAAGTGAAACATGGACGATAAATAGTTTGGACACGAAGCGAAATGTGGTGCAATAGAAGAATGCTGAAGATTAGAAGGGTAGATCACATAACTAATGAGGAGGTTTTGAATAGAATTGGGGAGAGGAGAGGTCTGTGGCATAACTTGACTAGAAGAAGCGATCGGTTGTTAGGACATGTTCTGAGGCATCAAGGGATCGCCAATTTAGTATTGGAGGGCATCACGGAGGGTAAAAATCGTAGAGGCAGAGCAAGAGATGAATACGCTAAGCAGATTCAGAAGGATGTAGGTTGCGGTAGGTACTGGGAGATGAAGAAGCTTGCACAGGATAGAGTAGCATGGAGATCTGCATCAAACCAGTCTCAGGAGTGAAGACCGCAACAACAACAGCATAAACACGAATAAGAATCATATTTTGCATCCGCAAGCAAAAACATGGATAGTAGACACGTCCGTAACCACAGTAGACACGGTGAAATAATCAATCATAAACAATCGTTCTTGTTTAACCATCTCTCAAAAGGCTAGTAACACTATACACTTCCAACCCAAAGTTACACACCCACATAATACCACAACTTCATTAAAAAAAAAAACAAGGTCTTAAAGCTTAATAAAACTGAACTGCCCACATAAAGGTCCACAGTGAAACATGCTTATACTAAAAATGCCAAGTGCGCCAACCATGGTCGCAAAACTGGCACACAGGAAAAGTAACAAGTAGCACATTCATGAAAGATACACAAATGATTAACACAAGTGTTTAATAAGAATGGCTAGTAATAGGTAAAATAACTTACAGAAACGCTAATATTAACAAAGTGGCCTCACTTAACTTCAGAGAACAGCGTTAAGGCCCACAGCAGTACCTAGGAGCAATAACGCTACGGCCGCAGGCGATGCGAGCGTTCACTCCCCATAGTTTGTGCACAGTCTTAAAGGCAGACGGTATATACACTCCTGGAAATTGAAATAAGAACACCGTGAATTCATTATCCCAGGAAGGGGAAACTTTGTTGACACATTCCTGGGGTCAGATACATCACATGATCACACTGACAGAACCACAGGCACATAGACACAGGCAACAGAGCATGCACAATGTCGGCACTAGTACAGTGTATATCCACCTTTCGCAGCAATGCAGACTGCTATTCTCCTATGGAGACGATCGTAGAGATGCTGGATGTAGTCCTGTGGAACGGCTTGCCATGCCATTTCCACCTGGCGCCTCAGTTGGGCCAGCGTTCGTGCTGGACGTGCAGACCGCGTGAGACGACGCTTCATCCAGTCCCAAACATGCTCAATGGGGGACAGATCCGGAGATCTTGCTGGCCAGGGTAGTTGACTTACACCTTCTAGAGCACGTTGGGTGGCACGGGATAAATGCGGACGTGCATTGTCCTGTTGGAACAGCAAGTTCCCTTGCCGGTCTAGGAATGGTAGTACGATGGGTTCGATGACGGTTTGGATGTACCGTGCACTATTCAGTGTCCCCTCGACGATCACCAGTGGTGTACGGCCAGTGTAGGAGATCGCTCCCCACACCACGATGCCGGGTGTTGGCCCTGTGTGCCTCGGTCGTATGCAGTCCTAATTGTGGCGCTCACCTGCACGGCGCCAAACACGCATACGACCATCATTGGCACCAAGGCAGAAGCGACTCTCATCGCTGAAGACGACACGTCTCCATTCGTCCCTCCATTCACGCCTGTCGCGACACCACTGGAGGCGGGCTGCACGATGTTGGGGCGTGAGCGGAAGACGGCCTAACGGTGTGCGGGACCGTAGCCCAGCTTCATGGAGACGGTTGCGAATGGTCCTCGCCGATACCCCAGGAGCAACAGTGTCCCTAATTTGCTGGGAAGTGGCGGTGCGGTCCCCTACGGTCTTGGCGTGCGTCGCTGCGGTCCGGCCCCAGGTCGACGGGCACGTGCACCTTCCGCCGACCACTGGCGACAACATCGATGTACTGTGGAGACCTCACGCCCCACGTGTTGAGCAATTCGGCGGTACGTCCACCCGGCCTCCCGCATGCCCACTATACGCCCTCGCTCAAAGTCCGTCAACTGCACATACGGTTCATATCCACGCTGTCGCGGCATGCTACCAGTGTTAAAGACTGCGATGGAGCTCCGTATGCCACGGCAAACTGGCTGACACTGACGGCGGCGGTGCACAAATGCTGCGCAGCTAGCGCCATTCGACGGCCAACACCGCGGTTCCTGGTGTGTCCGCTGTGCCGTGCGTGTGATCATTGCTTGTACAGCCCTCTCGCAGTGTCCGGAGCAAGTATGGTGGGTCTGACACACCGGTGTTAATGTGTTCTTTTTTCCATTTCCAGGAGTGTATTTACATATAGTCCGAACGGACTCACAGTGCACGGTCCTGACAATAATCAATAATGGCGCCGACGCCAGGAAACAAGCAGACTTAGCAAATGGCCTGCAGCACAGATAGACTGCAATGGAAACAAGGTCAAATCACAGCCACACCGGAATATATAATAAGCAAGCCCCCAAATTCTTATGGAGCAATACTCTAACATTACCCGTCTCCCCGTAAATTAGCAGGAAACTTAGATATCACTTCCAGTTGCCTTAAGCCACTTTCAACATTAAATAAACATACCAAATCCTTCCGTGACAAGTGATTAAACCATTGACTCAACGGCTGCCGTGAGCACACAACGGCAATCAGTCCCCAAGCGGTCAATAAGTCCTAAAACAAGTAAAAACTTGCATGAAAACCACTTAAATCACACACACTCGACGAATGATGAGAAACGAAATGACGAACATCAGCCTCCTTACAATGGCAACTGTGGAACCAAGTTCAGAACCATCTCCGGCAGCTACCCATCCCACAATAAGTCTCAAAAATCTTTATAGTTAAACACAGAATAGCTTGGAGCTTGCAAATTACGAGCTGGGAAGCCGTTCAGCGTGAGACGACGAACCCACCACAATTATGCACGTCAAGGCGGCCAATGATCGGCACCGTACACCCGGAGCGACAAAAGACAAGGACGGCGAGCACGGCGAGGCCAGGGTTAGGGACGCAGTCTTGTTTTCAACACAAGTTGGCTCGATGAACGCCGACCGGAGACTCTCCCGTCACACGTTCACCCGGAAAACCCGCCTAGGGAAGCAGTCAAGGGTAGCAGGACAGCCGAATGTCGGTGTCAGCGATGCAAGTGGAACACCCTAGCGCCAGACGCCACGGCTCAGTGTACTTAAGAAAGGCAAAAAAGTCTTGAGGAGCCGAAGAGCAGTTGTCGTTTGGGAAGTACAGATAAATTGCCAGTAGCAGATCGCGTGTCCTGGGATTAACTACCAACCACATTCGTTCCTCCGACGCTACGGCTTAATTAAGATCAACGGATTACTGTTGTATAATGTGCTGAGAGGCCACAGTAATTCGAAAGCAATGAAACAATTTTGATGGAACGGAAGTATTGAAATTACACAAGTTGTGAGGCTAAGTGCTCAGTAAAACAAACAGCACCAATTTCTTCCCACTACAAGCTCCATGACACACTCCGGCCCGATTCCACGAACGTGCGCAGGAGGCTTCACAGACTCTGATAATGATTCCAGAACTGGAAGACGAAACGTTTGGCCAAGAATCGTGCCTATAACCATGACATAATGCCCATAAAACAGAATTCACCAAAGACGGAAATCACGGTCGTGAAAGCCTGCCGCGTATTATACACTCCTGGAAATGGAAAAAAGAACACATTGACACCGGTGTGTCAGATCCACCATACTTGCTCCGGACACTGCGAGAGGGCTGTACAAGCAATGATCACACGCACGGCACTGCGGACACACCAGGAACCGCGGTGTTGGCCGTCGAATGGCGCTAGCTGCGCAGCATTTGTGCACCGCCGCCGTCAGTGTCAGCCAGTTTGCCGTGGCATACGGAGCTCCATCGCAGTCTTTAACACTGGTAGCATGCCGCGACAGCGCGGACGTGAACCGTATGTGCAGTTGACGGACTTTGAGCGAGGGCGTATAGTGGGCATGCGGGAGGCCGGGTGGACGTACCGCCGAATTGCTCAACACGTGGGGCGTGAGGTCTCCACAGTACATCGATGTTGTCGCCAGTGGTCGGCGGAAGGTGCACGTGCCCGTCGACCTGGGACCGGACCGCAGCGACGCACGGATGCACGCCAAGACCGTAGGATCCTACGCAGTGCCGTAGGGGACCGCACCGCCACTTCCCAGCAAATTAGGGACACTGTTGCTCCTGGGGTATCGGCGAGGACCATTCGCAACCGTCTCCATGAAGCTGGGCTACGGTCCCGCACACCGTTAGGCCGTCTTCCGCTCACGCCCCAACATCGTGCAGCCCGCCTCCAGTGGTGTCGCGACAGGCGTGAATGGAGGGACGAATGGAGACGTGTCGTCTTCAGCGATGAGAGTCGCTTCTGCCTTGGTGCCAATGATGGTCGTATGCGTGTTTGGCGCCGTGCAGGTGAGCGCCACAATCAGGACTGCATACGACCGAGGCACACAGGGCCAACACCCGGCATCATGGTGTGGGGAGCGATCTCCTACACTGGCCGTACACCACTGGTGATCGTCGAGGGGACACTGAATAGTGCACGGTACATCCAAACCGTCATCGAACCCATCGTTCTACCATTCCTAGACCGGCAAGGGAACTTGCTGTTCCAACAGAACAATGCACGTTCGCATGTATCCCGTGCCACCCAACGTGCTCTAGAAGGTGTAAGTCAACTACCCTGGCCAGCAAGATCTCCGGATCTGTCCCCCATTGAGCATGTTTGGGACTGGATGAAGCGTCGTCTCACGTGGTCTGCACGTCCAGCACGAACGCTGGTCCAACTGAGTCGCCAGGTGGAAATGGCATGGCAAGCCGTTCTACAGGACTACATCCAGCATCTCTACGATCGTCTCCATGGGAGAATAGTAGCCTGCATTGCTGCGAAAGGTGGATATACACTGTACCAGTGCCGACATTGTGCATGCTCTGTTGCCTGTTGGTTGGTTGGTTTTGGGGAAGGAGACCAGACAGCGAAGTCATCAGTCTCATCGGGTTAGGGAAGGACGGGGAAGGATGTCGGCCGTGCCCTTTGAAAGGAACCATCCCGGCATTTGCCTGAAGCGATTTAGGGAAATCACGGAAAACCTAAATCAGGATGGCCGGACGCGGGATTGAACCGTCGTCCTCCCGAATGCGAGTCGAGTGTCTAACCACTGCGCTACCTCGCTCGGTCTCTGTTGCCTGTGTCTATGTGCCTGTGGTTCTGTCAGTGTGATCATGTGATGTATCTGACCCCAGGAATGTGTCAATAAAGTTTCCCCTTCCTGGGACAATGAATTCACGGTGTTCTTATTTCAATTTCCAGGAGTGTATGTTGAAAATGTGATGTTGGGAGTCTTAGATACTGAATTTTCACAAAGACCTTTCCAATATTCCTTATGCGCCGCAGAAATGTGAAGTTATCTAGCACTAATGTATGTAACATAGTGGCAGTACCCTAGACGAGAGAGTGGCAAGGGTGTTGCGATTCGGCGTTCCTCGGCTTTTCCATCGATGTGAGTGGGTCTTTGGCACATATAAAGTTGCTTACTGTCCTATGGATTTTCCAATACAGCCAAACCTTAGAGTCTACAAGATATTAAATACTTTCAACTTAAAAACGAACAGAAAGTCTATAGGAACACATGTAATATGATACAAACGTCAGGAGCCACATCCGCCCATTCTGACCAACCAGCTTTGGTTATCGCAGAGTAAGTTAGATGTCTATGTATCCTATATTCAACTTTGCATAGTCTGTGCCACAACACTTTGAAGCTATTGTTAGTTGTGAGGTGACCGTTTTCTTATCCAGTGAATATGCCCTCATAATATTAAGGTTTAGGGACAAGTTCTATCAGGAGTTACAGACATCACTTACATGCGCAATGGACTATATTGTATGGACTGAGATTGTTAATTTAGTATGAAAAATATATAAGAAGAACAATTCTTAACAGTGGAATTGTGCAATATTTAATCAGTTCCTGTTGTCTTAAAATGAATTATTAAACTGGAATAATATTCATGGCACAGTGCGAGAATTACATAATAAATTTACTCATATATCCTAATCAATCTTCTGTTTGCTTTGTTCTATTTGGTTTTACTTTCTGATGAAAAAATGTAGCTTTTTTGCTACTTAACCACGACATATGCAAATTTCAAAGGTGGAATCGAGCACCAGCACTGTTTTTCCTACACCGCAAGTACCTTTTATACTTTTAAGCCAACATCTATGCTACATCTACCAATTTTTATCATTTAATAATTAACTGTGTTAGTCGCGACCCAACGTCCTGGTTACATCATAGGCTACTGCATGAAATCTGTGCTGGCGTAAGCTGTCGCCAGCGCACCAGTCGGCAAAGATGTAGCAAGAAGGTCGATAGTAGGTGAGAGGTCAAGCGCGCCTACCAGGAGAGAGGCTGGAGACAGACTCGCTAGCAACACGCCACCAACGCCCTCTTGACTGCGAGTATTTAGATCCTCGCCGCTGACCGGGTGGCCTGAGTCTCAGTCAGCAGCTCAGTCTCTCAGTTACTAGCTCAGTCACTAGCTCAGTCAGTATTCCAGTTTGCGTCCGTAAGTTCACACCTCCAGCTACCAGAGTGTATAGGAACCAGAGTAGTGTTTATAATGGGACTTGTACTTCACCAGCAGTGAGACCAACATGGACTGTTATTTAAAGAGCTTGTACCATAACACGTGGATGCTGTAAAGTTAAGTGGCAGCTATATGTTTAAGTAAATAAAGAACCCTGTTAATACGTGTGTGCAGTTGTGTTGCAGAAAGAGGATACCGGCCACCAAAGAACATCGTCTCACTCGATTCCTGTGGTACAAGACTCTACAAAATCATCAGCGTTTACCATTAATAAAAGCAATTCAGAGATCCGTTGCGCCTAGTGATACTGAGCCGTGTGCAGCTCGCGTTGATTCCGTTCATAGCTTGGCATCTTGTAATAGTGATAGTGGCGTCTCGTTTTCTTAGTGTGTTCACTGGGGCCAATACATTTGCTCACCTTGTCTGCCCGTGAGCGGCAGCAGCAGCGTTTATCGATAGCGCATACTGTGGTAGCATCTTTGGATTGGTCTCTTATATTTCCAGGTCGTCGTGTGTGTGTCGAGCGAGAGGAACTGGGACGGAGCAGCAGTGAGTGCCGGACAGCCAGTATTCGCCCAACCGCTGGCGACACACATGCACTGTCCGACGGAAGGATGTGGTCGCGAGAGTGCACGACCACGTCAAGGACCAGGTTCAGAGAGGTTTAGTTGAATGGACCGTGATATTCGAGTAGTGCAACTTTCACTTGTGTGTGTGTGTGTGTCCGCCTGTCGAAGTGACCTCATGGCAATAAGTTGTCACTCGACCAATTATACTGGAATCTTTCCCGTGCCTGACTTGAGCGGGGACGACCATTGGTCGGTCGTTCGGTAGGTCGTCGCAGCGGACGATGAGTACTTGCTTTTCCGACAGCTGCTGGCTTCTCTGTGTTTGTGCCGACTTATAATTCGTCGGTGCTGTTTCACAGTGATTGGTTTTTGTATTGTGAGCTGTTGGTGGAATTGTTTTCCCGCATCCGTGTGTATCTTGCGGTTTTGAATGAGCAGTTACTTTATGCTGTCTGCGTACCGCATTTGGGGGGTTGCGAACGGACATCAGGTCGGTTGGGGGCGCAGCAGCGAGCAGGTCCGTGCTGCGCGGGGGTGACCTGGGGCTGCTGGCGGCGGGCTGCCACTGCCGGAGCGTGGAGGGGTGGCTGCGAGAGCGGCGGCTTCGTTGTACGCCGTACCCTGGACGGTAGAGCTGAGTGAAGAGTTAACTACTAATGCAACCGCGACTCTTCTGAGATCTCGCCTTTGGTTGGTGGGTTGTTGCTACCAGGGCTGCTGAGCCTGACGACAACGAATGAAGTGTTTCGAGGCGGTCAAGTGTTGCAGGCGTCGTTATTCATCATCGACTTAAGTCTTATTCTTATTAGTGGTTCAAATGGTTCAAATGGCTCTGAGCACTATGGGACTTAAGGGGCTCCGGAAAGGCTCAAAATCATGAAAAGTTCAATTTTTACTTTTTGCGTTTTCTGAATCTGCAGACTATTACCTTTTAATAGATATATAATTTATACAATTCCGAAGACTACAACTATTTTTAATTTTTTTTTTGAAATGTGTTCTACATGGGCGTGACCCACTGTGGCGCTGTGCGATATCTTAATGACCTTGGTGACGGTGATTCTAAAAGTTTCAAACATGTTCAAGGACTGAAGCCCTATGGTGATGACGTTGTAGTGCAGAAATTTGAGTGTATTGGACACGTACAGAAGCGAATGGGAACAAGACTTCGGCGACTGAAAGCTTCGTACAAAAAACAAAAACTCAGTGATGGTAAAGGGTTGGATGGGAAGGGAAGGTTAACTGACAGTGTAATTGACAAAATACAGAACTATTATGGAATGGCTATTAGGCAAAATACACAAAGTGTCGACGAAATGAAGAAGGCTGTTTGGGCTCTTTTTTTTCATACTTCTTCAACCGATGAAAATCTCCAACATAGCTTGTGTCCCAAAGAAGAAGACAGTTGGTGTAAATATAACAAAGGATTGCTAACTGGTGAAGTGTACACTCATAAGCATAGTCTGCCTCATGCAATAATGGAGGTGATAAAACCTATTTTCAGGGACTTAGCAGCACCTGAACTGTTGAAAAAGTGTATTCACGGAAAAACTCAAAACCCCAATGAAAGTGTAAATAGTGTTATATGGTCGAGAATCCCCAAGACTGTATTCGTTGGAATAGAAACACTTCACTTTGGTGTGTATGATGCTGTTGCGACTTTCCTTGATGGCAACATTGTAAGGTGCAAGGTATTTAGAAATATGGGAATGAAGATAGGTTCTAACATGGTACGAGCGATGCTTGCTTTAGACAAGGAACGCCTTCGGGCTGCAGACAGGGCTGTAAAGAGTCTAGAAATACAAGCAAGAG
This sequence comes from Schistocerca cancellata, assembly GCF_023864275.1. Lineage (NCBI taxonomy): Eukaryota > Metazoa > Arthropoda > Insecta > Orthoptera > Acrididae > Schistocerca > Schistocerca cancellata. The sequence continues at coordinate 54,517,062 of NC_064631.1, forward strand.
TAAACAGGAGGAGGAACAAGAGGAAGATGGAGGAGGAGTTTGCAGAGGATGAAGATAATCCATCCTATGGACCTGGAATGCACTAAAAAGTTAATCCAATCTTTGTCGCTCGATTCCCAAAACTTTTATTTTCTCATACTAATTACATGTTTTCTAAGGATCTTCCAAACATATTTGTTTCAAACTTTCAGTAAATGTTACACAGTACCTTCTGCATAATTTAACACAGCCTTTTTCCAAAAAAACTGTATATTTTTGAATATATAAATAAAAAATTGCAAAAAAATGTTGTGAATTTTCATTACAATTGAAAAAAACTCATCTTTAATAACTGAACTAAAATTTTGTAAAATCCCTGTGTTAAGTTGTAGCCCATATTCGAATAAATAATCTTTAAAAATTTCAACTTCCTACCTCAAATACTTTGTGAGGAAAGATGTAATTTATAAGCGTTATTTTAACATTGCAAGTATAGGGCGTTCCGGAGCCCCTTAACTTCTAAGGTCATCAGTCCCCTAGAACTTAGAACTACTTAAACCTAAATAACCTAAGGACATCACACACATCCATGCCCGAGGCAGGACTTGTACCTGCGACCGTAGCGGTCACGCGGTACCAGACTGTAGCGCCTTTAACCGCTTGGCCACACCGGCCGGCCTCTTATTAGTGAATTGCAACCAGCGGTATTTACTGTCTTGTGGCCGCTAACGCCCCGGTTACCGGCCCTGGAGGTTATCGAACTTTTCCAGCAGTGTACCTTTCCTCGTCGTGTTTACGCTGTCCGACACTGCGTGTACTTTTGTATTGTACTGTGCATATTTTTTGGAGGGAGGTCTACCTTGGTTTTAGTGTTTCCTTCGGCCTTGGGTGTTTTCCGAAGACGTAGTGCTGTCTGTCTCTACGCCCTTGCCTAAAAATATTCCATCGTCGTACCGGTGATCGGACTTTAGGCGGATTGGTTAGTCGGTCGCTCGGCGCTTAAGCTGCCCCTAGTTTGAGTTGTCATCCAGTTCGGTGAGTACAACCCTTGGCTGGCTGTCTTCCCCTTACCTTATGTTTGAGTTACCTTCCCAGGCCGACCCTTGAAACACCGCCGAGAACTGTTTGTCCTGACTCCTTAGATTGTTATGTTTGTTTTAAGGATATTTGTAATTTTCTAATTATTGTTGGTGTGGCATTCAGCCGAGCTATAATTTCACTTCTTTCATAATAAGGTCTTCATCTGTGTTACAGTAAGTTTTTTAAAACAAACTTGTTTCAAAAGTTGGATATTTGTTGAGATATGTGCTATTTGGAATTGTTTTCCGGACTTCTAATTCAGGCCTTCAGTCGTTTGTTGTTTGAGGTTATTGTTGGTGGCCTTCGGCCCTAAAATAGTGATAAGGCCTTCAGACGTCATACAGTCAGTTGTGTTTTTTTAAGAGATTATTTTAAAATTTTAATTTCTTAGATAAACTTTATGTATTTGTTGTGCAACCGAGAGTAGCTGATTACCGCCCATCCACAATCGTAACTTTACCCTGCCCCAACCTGAGAAATAGATCTCAGCTACAGATGGTTTACACACTAGACTCTGCTAAATGGCTAGTAAAACTTAAGATATATGTCAACATTATGCTGCAAAGAGCATTTTTCTACTTATCCTCTTTTCTCCAGTATACTTGATGAATGTTTTAGTATCGTTTTGAAACACCTTGTATTATGAAAATGGAGGTGTGTATGCTCCACATCTCCCCCTAAACCACTGGACCACACATGGTACGAGAGCATTTATTCTCTGGGGAGAGATAGTGGTGACTGACGGGTGATAAAGGACATGGACAGAGAGACGATATCGGGTTGTTGATCGATTTGGGGAGGGAACCAAACAGTGAGGTCATCGTTCCCACTAGATTATGGAAGAATGGGAAAGGAAATCAGCTGTGCCCTTTCAAAGGAACCATCCTAGCATTTGCCTAAGTGATTTGGGGAAATCACAGAAAACCTAAATCAGGATGACTGCAAGAGGGTTTGAACTGTCATCCTCCTGAATGCCAGTCCACCATGTTAACCACTGTGCCACCTCGCTCGTTGAGAGAGGAGGCTGAGGACATAGCAGAGATGGAGATGGGCAGAGATGAGAGGAGGAGGATATGGCCAGAGAGAGGGGTGAGGAGAAGCTGGACAGAGAGAAAGGGGAGGATGATAAGTACGGAGAGATGGGGAGCAGGTGACGGGCATAAGATGGAGGCAGGAGATTGGCAGAGAGAGAGAGAGAGAGAGAGAGAGAGAGAGAGAGAGAGAGAGACAGGGAGAGAGAGAGGGAGAGAGTGAGAAAAGTAGTGGAGAAGGACAGAGAGGGTGCGGAGATGGACAGAGAAAGAAGGAGGAGAAGACTGAGAGCGAGAGGGGAGGGGAGAAAATGGTCAGCGAGAGGGGGGGGGGAGAGGGACAAAGAGGGGAGAAAGGGGATGTACAGAGGGGGTGGCGAGAAGGACAGTGGGGAGGAGAGAATGGGCAGAGAGAAGGGTTAGCAGAAAGACACAGGGGGAAAAGAGACTGACGGAGAATGGTGCGAGGAGGAGAAGGTTCTGTAAAGAGAGAGGAAAAAGAGATGTCTGTATTGTATATGACGTGTGCATTTGTGTGTGCAGCTATGTAAAAAAGTAGTCCTTTTGTAGATTTGTGAGTTATGGTCTGTTTTCTGAGCCTGAGCCACACTGTTCTTCCATGCATTGGACCATTTCACAGTATTTTCCGAAAAAAAGGATCGCTAGTGAAAATTGTGTGTGTATGTGTTGTCTCTGTGTGTGTGTGTGTGTGTGTGTGTGTGTATGCATGTCTGTGTGCGCGCGTCTGTGTGTGTGTGAGTGTGGGCGTGTGTACAACTCCTAAAATATCAATCTAATCAATATTTTCAAATATGTTGAAATTTAATGAAGATAAAAAGTTTCTTGATTTAGAAATTCTAGCCGGCCGAAGTGGCCGTGCGGTTAAAGGCGCTGCAGTCTGGAACCGCAAGACCGCTACGGTCGCAGGTTCGAATCCTGCCTCGGGCATGGATGTTTGTGCTGTCCTTAGGTTAGTTAGGTTTAACTAGTTCTAAGTTCTAGGGGACTAATGACCTCAGCAGTTGAGTCCCATAGTGCTCAGAGCCATTTGAACCATTTAGAAATTCTATTAAAACTTGTGCAACACGACTAACGGTCCGTGTTGTAGATAGATTTAAAAGGAGAGGTGGACGGATTGCTGCCATTAGCGTTTATCTGTTCGAATCGTTTTATCAAATGCAAGTACATTGATAGTTTGGGGTATAGGTGCCTTTTCTTCGATACTTTTATGACTACGATACTTTTCTTGCGAGACTAGTCATAAGTAAAGTACCGAAAATTTTTTAGTTCGCTACTGTGTATGACCAGTACGTATGACCACGTGGCGCTCACTACAACCGTCCTCTCACGGGACGTGGAAACTAACGTGTACGAGGAGCCGGTGACGTAACAGCATGGAATTTCACGTCCTGCTACAGTGATTAGAGTGAAATAAAGAATCTAGCATGTCAGAGTTTTGCCTCGCGGAGAGAAACATCGTCAAGAACATGGGACATCGTTTTACGTCACAAGCAGAACAGTATAGTCACCTTTTTGTACGACGTTAAACGTCGTATTTTTTCGGTTTTATTTCGCATAGAGTACGTGATATAAATGTCAGTTGTTTCAAAGCATCACAAACTTAAGGATCTCTCACAGAGCGTCGTTTTATCTGTCATTTGTTATAATAAAATGACAGGAAACTACATATCGGTAGGTACAGCCTTCCAGCAGTTGGTGTTTTCAGAGTTATAACTTGTGTGCTACGGATGTATATCGCTTCAATTCTACGACACAATGGTGATCTATAAAAAGCGTAGCTTTTTGATACACACTACATATTAAACATCTATAGTGACAGTTTATGCCATATACAGTGTCGCAGTTATTATGTTGGAGCTATAGCGCACTTGGTGGTGTCAAGAGCTCTGGAGTTGACGAGAAAGGTAGCGGGTTCGTCTCCACCTCGTCCTAAATTCTTATTCAGCTTTTGTTTTCTGGAAAATTCCCAGTCTTTCTTATTCATTTATTAGAAGAATTATATCAAAAGTCGACATTATTTTATATAAATAACCTTTTCTCCGTGATTCTTGTTCCGAAGTACTGTATCCTGAGTGGCCAGAAATATCAATGTGACTGAAAATAAATACAAGTTGCACATTGGAAGTTTTTGCTATTGTGAAGCTTTCTGTAGAATCATGTACTTCAGATTCCCTGGATAGCATTACGTAAGTATTCCTCTACCAGCAATTTCCCGTTCAAACCATCGACTTGAATCTTCTTAACGTTTTTTTTTCCCCGCTCTTCTTCGACAGTCGCTAACAGACGTAACGCAGCTATTCCACACGCGTCTATTTTCTTAAACTTCGTGGTTTGAGTGCCAATGAGAGCCGGCAACGACTGCTGGGGAGCGCTGAGCGCAGATCTCGTTAGCCAGCTCGTCCCGTGCGTCAGAGTCCACGTCAGCGTTAGCTGTCTCGACCCGTGTGACCACGCCTTAATGCGCGATGCACACGAGCTATTTATTATCACGAATCCGCAGAGTAATTTGCTCGCGCGTTTCAGTAGTGCATGTGAAACGACGAAGCCACACACATGACGGGAATAAACTGATCTCACCGGCTGCCGAGAGGAAACAGTCGCTGTACTACAGATGAATGGGGCGGTGCAAATGCGTTCGAAGCCCCAGAAACAGCCGCCAACGCCTGTCATGCATGCAGCAAGTTTAGACGTGGAACTGGTCATTGAAGCGGTGAAAAAGTACCCTAAAATGTGGGACAAAACTCCCAAGAAGCAACACGATATGATGAAGAAGAGAGCCGCATGATTTCAAGTGGGTGTAAAATTTTTTGAGGGTTTTGCTGCAAAACAGAATCAAGAGAAAAATGATATAGGAAGACATTACTGTATTTTGTGTTTGTGTTCTAGAGGTGGCGCTTTTGACTCGAATGTGGCCAGTTATAACTTGATAAGCTAAGCAGCAAGTCCTTTGCTCCCTGGCGACATCCCTTTAACTGAAATGCAAATCTTAAACTAATAATAACAGTTTAAAATAAATTCTCTTACGTCAGCTGGTTCATTGTAACCAGTGACATATTTCACTGCTGCCACGAAATGCACAATTGCACACATTTGAATAGTGATAAAAAACTGAACAGTCTTTCACGTCTGCGAATAAACTGATTCATTGTCACTATGACTGTTACTAATCAGACTTAGATACATTTATCTTGCCATGGTACTTTCCTAGCACTGTCTATAAAGTAATTAGAGAAAACATTTCTTCTACTGTTATTTCAACTTTCTCCTCAGGTTGATGGGATTTCATCGTCCAGATCACATAGCTCGCTTTTCAAATGCCCTGGCATTTTTCAGCCAGCTTTCTTCTGAGAATTTTGCTACGCAGTCTTTGTGCAAGACTTTCCACACTGCTTTACCGACTTTCCTTAATATTTTACACAGTGTTGTGTGGCCGATTCTGTATTGATAATGCAGATCAATTAGAGAGCAGCCACTACCCATATACACTCCTGGAAATTGAAATAAGAACACCGTGAATTCATTGTCCCAGGAAGGGGAAACTTTATTGACACATTCCTGGGGTCAGATACATCACATGATCACACTGACAGAACCACAGGCACGTAGACACAGGCAACAGAGCATGCACAATGTCGGCACTAGTACAGTGTATATCCACCTTTCGCAGCAATGCAGGCTGCTATTCTCCCATGGAGACGATCGTAGAGATGCTGGATGTAGTCCTGTGGAACGGCTTGCCACGCCATTTCCACCTGGCGCCTCAGTTGGACCAGCGTTCGTGCTGGACGTGCAGACCGCGTGAGACGACGCTTCATCCAGTCCCAAACATGCTCAATGGGGGACAGATCCGGAGATCTTGCTGGCCAGGATAGTTGACTTACACCTTCTAGAGCACGTTGGGTGGCACGGGATACATGCGGACGTGCATTGTCCTGTTGGAACAGCAAGTTCCCTTGCTGGTCTAGGAATGGTAGAACGATGGGTTCGATGACGGTTTGGATGTACCGTGCACTATTCAGTGTCCCCTCGACGATCACCAGTGGTGTACGGCCAGTGTAGGAGATCGCTCCCCACACCATGATGCCGGGTGTTGGCCCTGTGTGCCTCGGTCGTATGCAGTCCTGATTGTGGCGCTCACCTGCACGGCGCCAAACACGCATACGACCATCATTGGCACCAAGGCAGAAGCGACTCTCATCGCTGAAGACGACACGTCTCCATTCGTCCCTCCATTCACGCCTGTCGCGACACCACTGGAGGCGGGCTGCACGATGTTGGGGCGTGAGCGGAAGACGGCCTAACATTGTGCGGGACCGTAGCCCAGCTTCATGGAGACGGTTGCGAATGGTCCTCGCCGATACCCCAGGAGCAACAGTGTCCCTAATTTGCTGGGAAGTGGCGGTGCGGTCCCCTACGGCACTGCGTAGGATCCTACGGTCTTGGCGTGCATCCGTGCGTCGCTGCGGTCCGGTCCCAGGTCGACGGGCACGTGCACCTTCCGCCGACCACTGGCGACAACATCGATGTACTGTGGAGACCTCACGCCCCACGTGTTGAGCAATTCGGCGGTACGTCCACCCGGCCTCCCGCATGCCCACTATACGCCCTCGCTCAAAGTCTGTCAACTGCACATACGGTTCACGTCCACGCTGTCGCGGAATGCTACCAGTGTTAAAGACTGCGATGGAGCTCCGTATGCCACGGCAAACTGGCTGACACTGACGGCGGCGGTGCACAAATGCTGCGCAGCTAGCGCCATTCGACGGCCAACACCGCGGTTCCTGGTGTGTCCGCTGTGCCGTGCGTGTGATCATTGCTTGTACAGCCCTCTCGCAGTGTCCGGAGCAAGTATGGTGGGTCTGACACACCGGTGTCAATGTGTTCTTTTTTCCATTTCCAGGAGTGTATTTTGAGAAGATGCACTGTTGACGTTACAGCTGGTTTTTACTGTTAATCCATCAAACAACCGTTGATACATTCGAAAATAAATAATTTACTTTCAACTTCTCGTAAATCCATTAACAATGTCACAAACGCTCCTTTCACCAGCCGTGACCTAATCAGTGGGTGAGTTCAAAACCTGCTGTTAGGTTTCTTAATGTATTCATAAACAAAAGAAGGAGACATACCTGATTTCTTCTGTCTAAGCGCATACTGGTTGGCTTCTAGCCTTGTGTCGCCGCGATGTCGCCGTGTGTGCACTGAAACGATTCATGACGCCGCACTCCCGTTGTAAGCGTGTGCAGCTGTTACTCTCTCGTGTGTATCGAAACGAAGCTGTGCAGCATTCACACAGGGGACAAGGTTAATGAGTGCGTAGTCACCGTGACCTTCCTTTAATCACCACTATACCTTGCGCACACGTCCTCATTCCTATCAATACAATTAGTGTCGTCACCTATAATAAGTATTTTTATTTTATGTGCTGGCGTTATCGTCTAAGTTCACAGGTCTCCCGTATTTTCTGGGTCTCCCATATTTCATCCACATTTTCTTCCATCTCCCGTATTTTCGATAGGTCTCCTGTATTTTACGAGATTACCCGTATTCTACCCATCTCACGTATTTGACAATGTTTTCCCTCGTGTTTTATGAGGTTTAATTTATTAATTTATGTAGTTGTGGTAACATTTCCTTATCATTCAAAAATCATCCTTCCGAAATCAACAATCAACATTTCCGGTTTATCATCTTGGTATTCTAGTTTTTCAAGTTGGTAAGCTTGAGGCTCCCGTGAGGAAACTTTCGTCTTATGCCTCGGTATCGTGTAGACCTGCAGCTCGCTCTCAACTCAGTGTGTAGTTTGTATTGCATTCGTGCATCTTTTTACCTACGGGCAGATAAAGTGACGACGAGGATCCCTCGAAGAAGCTACCAAAGGACAAGGCTCTCTACATGTGCGTGTATCTGCCCAATTGGGGAAAAACTTATTTTTGGATGGGATCAGTAAAAAATAGCAAGCATAAAACTTCTCGTTCTTTTGCAGAATGGAATTCAGCATAGCACATGGAGAGGCAAGACAATGTTTTTAGCACGCATCAACTGCAAGTAAAGTAGTAATTTATTATATCCTTGTAAAACCTGATGTCCAGTATAATGGGCATAGAGTTTTGTGTCCTGTTACAAAATATTTCGCATTTTCCCTCGCAATACCTGTTCTCCATTTGAATGGACAGTCTGTTACAGTTAGCTGCCGGGAGAATCGTTTACTGAGACCACTTCACGCCAAATAGCAGCTTTCTTTACGACGTGTTAAGTTGGCAGGTGATACCCCTTCGCTACTGTCTGTTTTTAGAAACGTCTTTCATGAAAATATGTACGTATTGCAGACAATGTCTGTAAGTGTTGCTTATACGCATTTGCTGTGTAAAAATTTTTGATAGTAGTGCCTTTTTCTTTAACTTTGGTTACAAAATACTAATGTTCACTGCAATGGGCGCCAGGTCTTAGTGGCACATTTTCGAATACTGCTTCCTTCGCATCATTCGTGGTTATCTTCGCTAATTTCTTATACATTTCTTGTTGTGACTGTTGCTGAATTGCATTATACACTGAAGCGACAAAGAACCTGGTACAGGCATGTGTATTCAAATACAGAGATACCGTAAACAGGCAGAATACGGCGGTGCGGTCGGCAACGCCTATGTAAGACAACAAGTGCCTGGCGCAGTTGTTAGATCGGTTACTGTTGCTACACTGGCTGGTTATCGAGATTTAAGTGAGTTTGAAAGTGGTGTTATAGTCGGCGCACGAACGATGGACACAGCGTCTCTGAGGTAGCAATGAAATAGGGAATTTCCTGTACAACCATTTCACGATGGTCGTGCGGTAGCGTTCTCGCTTCCCACGCCCGGGTTCCCGGGTTCGATTCCCGGCGGGGTCAGGGATTTTTCTGCCTCGTGATGACTGGGTGTTGTGTGATGTCCTTAGGTTAGTTAGGTTTAAGTAGTTCTAAGTTCTAGGGGACTGATGACCATAGATGTTAAGTCCCATAGTGCTCAGAGCCATTTGAACCATTTCACGAGTATTCCGAGAATATTAGGAATCCGGTAAAACATCATAAGACATCAAATCTCCGACATCGCTAAGACCGGACAAAGATTCTGCAAGAACGGGACCAACGACGATTGAAGAGAATCGTTCACCATAACAGAAGTGGAACCCTTCCGGAAACTGCTGCAGATTTCAATGCCGGGCCATGAACAAGTATCCGCGTGCGAACCATTCAACGACATATCATCGATATTGGCTTTCAGAGCCGAAGGCCAACTCGTGTACCCTTGACGACTGCACGACACAAAGCTTTACACCTGGCCTGCGTCCGCCAACACCGACATTGGACTATTGATGACCGGAAACACGTTGCCTGGTCGGACGAGTCTCGTTTCAAATTGTAACGAGCGGATGGACGTGTACAAGTATGGAGTCCACCTCATGAACCCATTGACCCTGCATGTGAGCAGGGGCCTGTGCAGAATGATGGAGGATCTGTAATGGTGTGCGTCGTGTGTAGTTTGTGTGATATGGGACCCCTGATCTTTAGATACGACTCTTACACGTGACACGTACGTAATCATCCTGTTTGGTCTCCTGAATCCACTGATGTCCACTGTACATTCCGACGAACCTGGACAATTCCAGCAGGATTATGCGACACCCCACACGTCCAAAATTGCCACAGAGTGGCTCCAGGAACACTATTGTGAGTTTAAATATTTCCAATAGCCACTAAACACCCAAGATATGAATATTATTGAGCATATATGGGATGCCTTGCAACTTGCTGTTCAGAAGAGACCTGCAATCCCTCGTACTCTTACGGATTTATGGACAGCCGTGCAGGCTTCATGGTGTCTGTTGCCTCCAGCACTGCTTCAGACTTTAGTCGGTTCCATGTCACATCGTGGTGCGACACTTCTGCGTGTTCGCTGGGTGGAGGGGGTGGGGGGGGGTGGCCCTACACGATATTAGGCAGGTGTACCAGTTTCTTTTGCTCTTCAGTGCATGATACAGTATGATTATATTTTGTAAGCATGTTAATACAATGATTTTCTGGAACAGTAATGAAGCCATGAATACCGAGAGCAGTGCATCTGCTAGCAGACCAGAGTCCTACAAATCATGGATGTGGTTCTGTTGGCCAGACAGTAAGAGAATATTAATTTCTGTTGTAAAATAGTATGACCAAAGCCAGCCACAATTGCGTCGACCAAGATTGGGAAACACCCTAACAATCAGTATAAAACTTGGTCGAAGAAAGATGAGGGATACAATCATGTTCGCAGTCCAGATGTAATCAGCTACTACATTAAAAATATGGGTGAACAGACATGATTGACAGCATCATGAGGTTTTACAGGATTTGCATCAGCAGCAGTAAGTGGACCATAAAGACTATTTTTTTCGTACATCTGTGACTGATAAGCAAAAGAAAAGTATCCTGCAGTAACTTGATTTCAAACTAAGAATTTCAGGGAATTTGTTAAGTGAGCAGCAGGAACAGCATTCTGATGAAGAACATGCGGACTCAGCTCCTATTGACCTCATAATCACGCTCACATACCGTAGTCTATTTGAAAAAAAATAGCTTATAGTGATAAAACGTTGGCTTCACGAGGAAAACTAAAATAAAGGCCAAGGCTGTTCAGATTTCCTCTAACATCGCAGAAGAACTGTTACTGTGAGTGTCATCAGAAATGAAATTGTCATAGATTACGTTCTTGTATTTAAATCAATTACAGAAGTGTGACACAAGTAATATCAGCCTAATAAGACTGTATTTTGTTAAATAAAATTATGAATTCTCGTTAATTTTCATCTTGTTTTTAAAAGGAATTTCAATGTGTAAACATTTCGGGAAACACTCATTATCGTTACACAGTTACACGTAATGGCCTCTTAAAGAAGAAACAAGCCAATAGTGCCACCATGGGACTACTTTGCGAGCAGTTCCAAAATCTCCTGTATTTTTAGTTTGGAAACATCGCAACTTATTGTCTTTGATGTTTTGGCGAGAAGAACACAGTCTATTTGACTGTTCAGAGCTGTCACTATACCCGCCCAAAGATGTAAACAATCGTGCATGAGCAGCGCCTATTAGATGGAGGGGGTCCGACAGCCGATCAGTTCCAATCATTCCACCAGTAAGGAGGTACACAACTCGTTCTGTCTGTAGTTCAACCATGCCTAGAGAGTCAGTACGGCGGTTCGATCGCATCAGCATTGTTACTTTGTGCCAGGGAGCGCTCTCAACAAGGGAAATATGCAGGCGTCGGGGAGTGAACCAAAGCGATTTTGTTCGGACATGGAGGAATACAGAGAGACAGGGACGAACGTTGCCATGTCTCGCTTAGGCCGCCCAAGGGCTACTACTGCAGTGGATGACCGCTACCTACAAATTATGGGTCAGACGAACTCTGGCACGAACGCCACCATGTTGAATAATGCTTTTCGTGCAGTCACAGGACATCGTGTTACGACTCAAACTGTGCGCAATAGGCTGCACGATGAGCAACTTCACTCCCGGCGTCCATGGCGAGGTCCACCTTTGCAACCACGACACCATGCAACGCGGTACAGATGGGCCCAACAACATGCCGAATGGACCACTCAGGATTGGTATCATGTTCTCTTCAACCAGACAAATGTCGGAAACGTATTTGGAGGCAACCCGGTCAGACTGAACGCCTTAGGTACACTGTCCAGCGAATGCAGGAAGATGGAGGTTTCCTGATGTTTCAGGATGGCATTATGTGAGGCCAACGTACGCCGCTGGTGGTCCCTGGAGGGCGCCGTAACGGCTGCACGAGACGTGAATGCCATTCTCCGCCCGATAGTGCAACCTTACCGGCAGCATATTGATGAGGCATTCGCCTTCACTGACGACAATTCGTGTCCCCGCTGTGCACATCTTCTATATGACTTCTTTCAGGATACCGACATCGCTCGACTAGAGTGGCCAGCATGTTCTGTAGACATGAATCCTATAGAACATGCCTGCGACAGATTGAAAAGAGCTGTTCATGGACGACGTGACCGGCCAACCAATCTGAGGGATCTACGCCGAATCGCCGTTGAGGAGTGGGACAATCAGGACCAACATTGCCTTGATGAACTTGTGGATAGTATGCCACGACGAATATAGGCATGCATCAATGGAAGAGGAAGTGCTACTGGGTATTAGAGGTACCGGGGTGTGCAGCAATCTGGACCACCACCACCTCTGTAGGTCTCGCAGTATGGTGGCGCAATATGCAATGTGTGGTTTCCATTAGCAATAAAAAAGGCGAAAATGATGTTTATGTTGATCTCTATTCCAATTTTCTTTACAGGTTCCGGAACTCTCGGAACCGAGGTGATACAAAACTTTATTTGATGTGCGTATTTATTTCTTAGGAAGAAGCCACAAAAACCTTTTAATAGCTGGTGATTTTTAACTATGTATTAAACAGCCTCCGAACTTCAACTTTTGCAAGGAAGTGCATGCTTTATTTACGAAAATGGTACTTACAGTCACTTCTAGTCGAAGGATCACGGCTTAGTGAAGATACCTTATTCATCTCATCTTTGCCCATCTAGCTAGACAGAATGCATGTATCGTTAACCATACGTGAAAGAATGCTTGCAACTGAGGTGATAATGGCTTATTTCTCTGACTATTGTGTCCTTGAAGAAGCTGTAAACTTAGGTAAACAGCTCACCAAAAATTTTACATACGAGTCGATGCTCAACATTACGCGTCTGGGAAACATCAAAATAGGCGAATTTATTAATGACACCTACATACCTGTTTACACTCAGTAAATAAATATTCTTCTAAAGCAGAATCGTGGGGCCTCTGCAGCCAAATGCAAAATAAGACCAAGTTTAATTTATTATGGATCTCAAGAACAAGAGACACTAAATGATTCTTGAATTCTGCTATGCAGTACTGAGGGAGTTGTATGATAACTACAGTGCGGTAGACAAGCACATTCAGGAAATAAAACGAATAAACTGATAAGTATTAAACGGAAGCAAGTGGAGAGTCTCAAGAATAAATCAAAATCAAAATCTCATATCGAAGAGGAACTGACAAAAATGTATCATATATTCAGACATTTGAGAAACCGTAGACGCACACTCACTGAAGGCTTAGAAACAGACAATGGGAGGTTACTCACAAACTAAAACAAAATTGCCCGAAAAATCTCACAATATTACGAAGAACTATACTATTCTGATTAAAGAGATGAAGCTTCAATAGGCGAAATGGTACAATGGTGGACTAGGGCTCACCGATTTGGCTCAAACTATGTAAGAAGAAGCAGGCAGATGCCCCTTCCATCTTCTGGGAATATTTCACCTCAGTGGGCTGTAGGAAAAGGTATAACGTCCTGGAAAGATTTGTGCATAGAATGTGAGGGACTTTTGAGGACCAGTTTGCGTATCGGTGCCGTAACCTGTAATGCGTCAAATGGTTTTCGTACCGAAAAATACGCATCACTTGTTTGTATCGTCTCAACTTACTCTCTATTTTTAAATGTTAGGAGAATGAAGCATTTGTTAAGTTGTTTGTACAGTTTTATTGTATTTTTGTGTTAAAATATTTCAGATATGTGACAGCTGATGGTCGAGAGAAGCTGTGTACTGTCAAGTCAGCGAGTTTGCTACGCCCAGCCGACTGCTGAATCGCGGCGTGCGGCAAAGATAACAATAACGATGCAGCTGGGCACTGCAAACGTTTGCCGGCGACTGAAAAGAAGAAACAGTTACTGTTAAAGAGATAATTGACGTGATTTGTTTTTCACAGAGACTTTTTCTTGGCTTGTACTCTCAGAATTTCAGAGTAGTATCCAAGTACTGTTCACCAATGAGCCGCGTGAAAGATTATCTCAAGAGTGTGCTGAGATCAATTCACACATACGATACGTGAATTAGTCTGCGATGGGGATATATTTCAAAGCAGTTCTAAGTCATTTAGAAAGATATTTTGTGAGCATTATAGGCTTGTATAGAAAATGATTAATTCGCCGGATATTATAGAATGTATATTCGCCAGGTATAATAGGAAAGGCTCCTGTTTAGTGAAGTGTCAGATTAGTTTCTCCTAGTTGTGATTAATGATGCCTTACGCTGTTTTAATAGCCATGCTATTGTAGGTGAACAGTGTTTCAATGTTTTTGTGAGCTTTTCCGTTGGATGGTATAAGTGAAGAGACGTGTTCACGCGGAGTTGTTTAGTTATTTTAGCACGCAGTAAGGGTCAGTAGCGTTGCATTGTATTATTGTGGTTGTATAGATGCACTTAAGCACTAAGGAGACGTGACTTGGCGATATTTGGGTTAGGATTTAGTGTATGACTTCGGCATGAGCGTCATATTATAATAAGTTCTTAAAGTTTCGTTAGATGCTCTGATTGTGTAGTCTGTAGTAAAGAGAACTGTCGTCCTACGTAATAGTTGCTTATTGAGAAACAGTCGAAAGTTTATTGAGAATCAGGTAGCTATTCTCCTTGTCCCTAAACGACGAATCAAGAACCATTTGTTAGACAACACAAAATCACGCAACATGGTGAAATTGAGGTGTTTTGCTCTATTTTTCTCTTACATTTCCGTTTAGTGTGGGTTGGAATAGAGATCCAGCACTCGTAAAGTATAACGCTGACTTGTACCTGAAAACAATTAATTGCAGGAAATAAGGAATTAACGGTTGTAAACCGAAAAAATCAGTAGCAGCCTTGTCATTAATCCCCAGACTGACAAAAAATAATCAAAGGCTTACTTCAAAGCAGACTAATATCTTAAATATATCTCTTCATATTAAAGAAAATCCAAAGGCCAGTAAAGTAAAAGACTGGAATACTGATAAAAGCAAAGCTTAAAGAAATTAAAGTGAAGATTAAACTAAAGGAATAGTAATTTTCAGATAATAACTTGAAACGGAAAGAAAGCTAATCTTTATTTAGATACGAAAAGCAAGTTTACGTTTTATTCAAAAGTGATGAATTATAAATGAAAAGATTGAGATTAGAGAATTAGTTTATTAGGCAAAATTTCAGTACGGTCTAGGTTATTATTATAGCAAGGCGCTGTTATCGTTGATTGACAACGAGAGTTAAACAACATTAAATTACATCTTTGCCTTGTGAGCGTATTCTTCGGTTCACGTAAAAATTTATAACGTTCACACTAATAGAGTGTATATACGATTATTCATTGAAGCTTTAAAAGAGGAAGAACTACAAGAGGCGAAGGATCTATATGACGGATTCATATGTTGTATATGAAAGTTATCGTTTCTGGCACTTATATTGTTGAGAAAATGTTTGGCTGTATTGTCTGAGTACACAATGTAAGCTTCACTTTAGGTCTCCCGTAGACTCACACATTTTGTATTTTTCTGGTGATTGTTACTAGCTTTGGTGGTAATTCTTTCGAACTTAGTGAACCCTGATAGCCAAATGCGCTTTTGTGATTAATATCCATCTATCTGACAACATTACACAACGAAAAGTGTTATTGCGTCCATTCTTTAGTACATAGTGATGTCGTAGCGAGCTTTAGTGTGATTTACAGCGTGAGACGCTGAATATCAAATCTTACGTGACGTCGTTAATACAGACGACTATCTCTGGATACACAGATTACGTCGTTGAGTGTAGGCAAGGTCTTGTCAGGACGGTTTATTGTAGTATTACAAGAGTGAGGTACATTGTCCAACGTTACTTTTCACCTACGTATTGCAGTGCTGTTAGAGCTTGCTCATACAGTATGTTTTCTACGAGTCAGTGGTGTCTAAAGCGTGGCGCAATGCAAACCCAATCGTGACGCTCACCTGCTGGCAGTTTATCAGCTGGAATTCGATTACTGCTGCTACCATTATTCTTCTTTCCCCATTTTATTTTATTCCGTGCAATGTTGAACGATTCATTATAAAATTTAAATATATTTAAAAAGTTCAGTTTATATGTCTAAGTTTATATATTCAATTTAGTTACTATTACTAACCTTGTAAGTCCAAAATCTGTAAGTGTTAACAAAAAAGGGATGGTATACTAGGACATTTAATATGAAACGTATGACTAGTGTTGGTTTTAAGTCGAAGTTGATACCTAACGACTGAACCACAAGTAAGGGCATCCGCTGCCTCGTACGGCAACGAATGAGAGACACGCCTTCGAGAGATTCCGTACGCCGCCGCGTCTGGAAGATTACTTACGTCTTGGCGCAGTGCCGCTCAGCCCACTCTGAAATCATCGCTTACGATGACAGTCATCGTCCTACTTCAGAACCAGCAGCGCGAGTTGTATTACAAGCCAGAACTGTACATCGAAGTTAATAATCAATTGTACATTGACAGATGACTGCCATTGTGTACTGTATCAAGTGGTAAATTATAGTGTCAGCGACAGTAACAAGTACGTACGTCACTCCTGTGGACATGCATTGTTTCCCAAGTTAGGTATTTTATGTTATTCAGAGTTAGATAAAGTAATCTAATATCTTGTGAATGTTGTAATACCTGCTCGGTCTCCTGAAGAAGTGAATACAGCTTTAATAAAACCTAAAACAGCGATTTTTTGTGTGTTCTAAAATCGATGCACATTACGCGAACCACATAGTCCACGTTGTAACTTCTGTTGATTTATTATTTTTCGCGGAGCAGTTGTGATTCAGTTCCGTAGGGCACCAGCGTTTTTCTAATCCTTTCATTGGGGATTTGGAATGGTAAATGACAAATGTGCGCCGTGGTCAGTCCGAGACCTATTCCTTGTTACTATTTGGTTTCAAATGATCGTAAACCAAGGTGCTCCTCCCTGCATCAGTCGTCTGTATGTTTATTATTTATTTTATGGCCTTCATTGGACCACTGTAGTCAAAAATACAAAGTTCTAAACAAGTTGTTACAAATGGATACAATTTGGTTCGACAATAACTTAATATATTTAGGTAATATAATTATTAGAGGCTATTCTTATATGAAAGGTGTTTTCCTCTTCTGTCTGCCCAATATTTCTTCATTCTTTCAGATATTTTCTTTCTTTCTTCATCTGAGACAACTCTTCCTGTACGCCTTTTATTGATTTTCATTTGTAGTCTGGTTTGCGGGTCTTGCAGTATTCTGGTTTTCTCTGTCTTGTTTTTTAGGTCATCTACTGTAATTTGAAGTTCTTTTATATCGTCCTTAATTTCTGTGATCCATTTAATGTCGCTCTTGCTATTCCACAATTTTTGTATTATTTTTTTACTAATTCTGTTTTCTGGAGTTCTCATCAGATGTCCAAAGAATGAGATGCGTTTCTTCCTGATTGTGCTCATGACTGGTTCTATTTTCTTATATACTGTTTCATTTGATGCTATTCTCCAATGTCAATTTATTTTATACTGTTTATTTATACATGTCCTAATTATTCTTCTTTCTATTTTTAGTATTCTGTCAATTTCTGCTGTATTAGTTGTTTTGAAGATAGTTTCAGCTGCATACGTTATTTCTGGTTGTGTAACTGTTTTATAGTGTTTTAATTTTGCATCTATAGATAGGCTTTTTTGTTGTATGTAGTTTTGGTAATGTAATTTGCATAGTTCAGTTTTTTTATTCTATTTTGCCATGATGGCTTCTCATTTAGATTTCATGTTACTATTTCGCCTAAATACTTAAATTTATCAACAATTTTGATTTTCTGTTCTCCTATTGTAATTTTGTTTGCAAGTGGTGGATCAGTTAGCATAATCTCCGTTTTTTCAAATGATATTCTAAGGCCTACTTTCTCTGCTATTTCTTGTAGTGATTTCACTTGTTGCCTGGCTTCTTGAACGGTGTTGGCTAGGAGAGCAAGATCATCAGCGAATCCCAAGCAGTTTAAGCTAATTTCATCTTTTGCACTTCCAATTCTTATCCTCTTTGGATTGTCCTTGTACCATTCTCTCATTATGTATTCCAGTGCACAGTTGCAAAGTAATGGTGACAGGCAGTCACCTTGTCTTAAGCCTGTTTTTATGAGGAATGGTTCCGAAATTTCTCCTCTAAACTTCACTTTTGATTTGGTGTTGGTTAGAGTGAGTTGTATTACTTTAATTAATTTTGGATGGAGTCTTAGATTTCTTAAAATTTTTAATACTGAAGGTCTGTGGAGACAGTCATATGCCTTCTTAAAATCTACAAATGTTATTTGCCAGAGGTTTGTTCCGTTTCTTGTAGTATGCCATAATCAATTTTAAACTAATTATCTGCTCTGCACAACTTCTCCGTGGTCTGAAACCTCCCTGATATTCCCCTAACTCCTGTTCTAATTGCTCCTTGATTCTTTCATATAGGATCTTGGATAGAATTTTATATGTGCAATCTAGGAGAGAGATTCCTCTGTACTTATCTGGGTTGCTCTTATCTCCCTTTTTGTGTAGTGGGTGGATGATAGCTGTGGTCCAATGTTCGGGAAATTGTTCTGTTACCCAAATTTTTGTTAGAGCCATGTGTAAGGAGGTCTTGATTGTGTCACTTGCATATTTCCACATTTCAACAAAAACCTGATCTTCTCCACATGCCTTATAATTTTTTTGTTCTTTAAGAATTTCTTCTACTTCTTGGAAAGTTGGAGGGTCTAGTTTGTTAGGTTTGGTTTTTATTGGGGTATTTATGTTGATTTGTAAGGGCTCTTTGGGTTCGTCGCAATTCAGAAGTTTGTAAAATGCTTTTGCCATGATTTCTGCATTTTCCTTGTTACTGTGTGTCATTCTTCCATCTTCATCTTTCAGTTGTAGTGTAGGGGTCTCATATTGTTGTAGTTGTTTCCCAAAGATATTGTAGTAGTTCCTGGAGTTGGTTTTATGATAATTACCTTCTACAGACTTTATAATATCTTTATGAAACCCTCTCTTGATTCTTCTAATATTTTGAGTGAATTTTTTTCTTTCATTTTTTAGGTTGATGGCATTTTCTTCAGTTTTATGTGTTTGAAACTTTAACCATGCTTGGTGTCTATCTTCATGGAGTTCGTCACATTCTGATGTCCACCATGCATGTTTCCTTCGTGGGTTCAAGGGAGCTAGATTCTCTGCTTCTTTTTTAAGATTAGGCACTAGTTGTTCTAGATCATCTGTTAATTTGATGGTTTGTGTTATTTGTTGGTACTTATTATTTTTAATTAGCTGATGTGGGTCAAACCTCCTTTTTATTTTATTAGTTTTTCCGGTCCTCTTCTTTAACGGTGTGAATTTGATTTTAATTAACCATATAATGGTCTGAGCCTGTGTCTACTCCTCTCAGTACTTTAACATTGTGGATCTCCTTATGAAAATTTTTGTCCATACAGACATGGTCTAGCTGCCACTCACCCTTACTCCAGTCTGGATGTTTCCATGTTTTAAGTTTACTTGGCTTCCTCTTAAAGTATGTTGATTTAGATATAAGGTTGTGTTCTCTGCAGAGTTCTACAAGTCTTTGACCGTTTTTGTTTGTAAATTTATGTGGACTCCATTTTCCAATTATATCTTTATATTTCCTTTCTTTTCCCAACTGAGCATTGAAATCTCCCAGTAAGATTTTTACATTATTTTTATTTACTCTGTTCACAGTTTGTTCTAGAAGGTCCCAAAATTTATCTACCTCTTCCTTTGTTTTTGGTAGACAATTTTTTTCATTTGTTGGGGCATGAGCATTTATTATTGTATAGGTTTTATTCATTGTTTTAAAGCTTAGAGTCGCAATTCTTGGTGATACTGCTTGGAAATCCGTTACTGAATCTATTATTTTTATGTTTACTAAAAACCCTGTTCCAAACTGGGGACATTGTTTCATTGCCCTCGGTCCTGGTTTCCCATTATAAATTCTGTATCCTTGTGATTCGAACGGGTCCTCTGTGGAGTTTCTCATTTCTTGGATCCCTGTTATTAAAATTTTTTGTTTATTTAGTTCATCTGTGAGCTCCTTGAGTTTTCCGGTCTGAAGTAGTGAGTTTATGTTGTGTGTTGCTATATAATATATTTGCTCATGTTTAATCATCTTTTTGTGTTTTAGTGTGCATTTGGATGGTTGCAAACGCTCCGATTCGTTGCTATCTTCTAGTTGACTACCCACCGAATCCGATGTAGCCTTTTCCTGCCTTTTTGAGCAGGACGGTGGAAATTTTTTCCTAAAAGACCTTTCCATTTTTTACTGTCGAAGGTTGTCAACCTTAGTTGGAGCAAGCTCCGATTTACAACTCCGGTTGTTAACCGCAGAGGGTGTGTTTGGTCCGCGAGAGCTATTTTATTTCACTCAAGTCCGCCAGTAAACCGGTGAGGACTTCCCTATCCGCCACCTGGGACGCGCCACGTAGGAGTATCACCTCTCCTCCTACTATGACAGCATAGTAGGTTCGTGGAGTCGTCTGTATGACTATAAAAGATTCACCTCGATTGCAAATAGAAACCGGATGATGATCTAGGTTTTATCGCTGATAACTACGACTTCTTCGGAACACAGTAAAACTTCAAACTGCCTAAAGAGACATTAATACAGAACGCCCAAAAGTGCAAAAGACGCGCATGAAATGTAAAATAAACGGTATATGTCAATGGCTGTACTTACCTCAAACGTCAGAAGCGTGTTTCGTCACCCCATCCAACGTTCGGTGGGCCGCTGGCTCTCAGGTAAACTGAGGTAGCGCCGGCAGCTAGGTTGTGGGAATGTCGAAAGGAACGCGCATGCGCAAGTTGAGGAATCGTCTTCTTCCATGTGATTGGCTTAAAATGTGTTACGAAAGTGATCCGATGATCGGGTCAAAGACGCAGGGAGTTAATGCGTGTGTATGTATAATGTCCTAGCTCGAGGACTATTTTATAGATTTATAAAACTAGGATAGGCTGAAACTATATATGTGGGATCGGTAATTCTACGAATGATCAAAACGCATGCACGCAGGACAGACCAAAATCCACCTGCTAGAAGCATGCTAAAATTATGGGGGATGAATAACCCATTTCTCAGTTACTTAGGGTAGGTTATAGTATTTGATGACGACGCTTGGATAAGCGTGTAAAGTTACTATATTAAATTCTAAGCGCTATTGACCAAAAAAGGTCAGATTAGTATGACAGGCTTAATGTAACTGCGTGAAACGACGTACAACGTCGCCTTCATCGCCAGTAATATCTATTGACCGACAGAGGTCAAAGTGATTAGTGCTATCAAGTGTTACCAAAATTGTATGAGAAGTTATGGGTACATGCGTGAAGAGACGTACGACGACACTTGAAAGTTTTTTTCAGAAAAGGTTAAGGATTTATTTCCTAATTTCAGGCTAGAGCTCGGACTTGGAATGAATATGACTGAAAACATCCTTGCATCACCATATTCAACTTGGATGGTTATAACTAAGTGGGAATGGCTATTTCGACTATATTAGAAATATAGGAGCTTGTAAGAAGTGAGAATACTGTGAACATATACAAGAATCACTCATTATACGGCGTTAAATGAAAGAAAATGCATGTGTATTGTATTAGTGTGCCCACGTCATTAAGGGCCGCCGTCATAATTAAAATTATGGGAAACTAGAGCGTGACTGAACGCGTTGACCATCCGTGAAACCAAGTGACCGCATGAACGCATCGGCTATCTTCTATGTCGTATTGTAGAATGTGAAGCACTGAGCAAGGGGATAAAAGTTTCGAAACAATTTTTGTTTTGTAACTGGAGTTGGTCTTTAAAGATGCAGTCTTTGTCATACCATAGATGTTTAAAAATCTCCATTTCTTCTAATATGTCTAATTAAATTATTCACGATTGCTGACGCGCTGCAATGTTAAAAGTTCTCAAGTTCCTACCAGCCGAGGTGTCTGATGCAGCTAGTAAATATTTAGATGTCACGTTTAATGTGGCAAAAACAAGTACGGCAATTTATTTTCTTCAACAATGTAGAAAGCTATGGTGTGACAAAGACTGCATCTTTATCGACCAACTCCAGTTACAAAACAAAAATTGTTTCGAAAGTTTTATCCCGTTGCTCAGTGCTTCACATTCTACCATACGACATAGAAGATAGCCGATGCGTTCATTCGGTCGCTTGGTTTCACGGATGGTCAACGCGTTCAGTCACGCTCTAGTTTACCATAATTTTAATTATGACGGCTGCCCTTACAGACGTGGGCACACTAATACAATGCACATGCTTTCTCTTTCATTTAACGCCGTATAATGAGTGATTCTTGTACATGTTCACAGTACTCTCACTTCTTGCAAGTCTAATATTTCTAATATAGTCCAAATAGCCATTCCCACTTAGTTATAATTATCCAAGTTGAATATGGTGATGCAAGGATGTTTTCAGTCATATTCACTCCAAGTCCGCGCTCTAGCCTGAAATTAGGAAATAAATCCTTAAACTTTTTTGAAAAAAAATTTGAAGTGTCGTCGTACGTCTCTTCACGCATGTACCCATAACTTTTATACAGTTTTGGTAACACCTGATAGCACTAATCACTTTGACCTCTGTCGGTCAATTGATAATAAGGGCGACGAAGGCGACGTTGTACGTCCTTTCAAGCATGTATCTTAAGCAGGTTACATTATTTGAAATTTCACGTCAACACCTATTAGAACATAAAGGTAGTATCTCTGTTCCACGCTATATGCGTTCACAGACCTCGCTTGATTAAGCTTCGTGGTTCAGTTCCTCAGGTACCTGATTTTAAGAATCTAGTTTAGCTTTAGGTTCTTTTTACAGTATTTTGGTACATATCCGATAGCACTATTCAAAATGACCTCTGTCGGTCACTAGATATTAAGGGCGATGAAGGCGACGTTGTACGTCCTTTCACGCAGTTACATTAAGCCTGTCATACTAATTGGTCCTTTTTTGGTAAACAGCGCTTAGAATTTAATATAGTAACTTGACACGCTTATCCAAGTGTAGTCATCAAATACTATCATCAACCCCCAAGTAACTGAAAAATGGTTTATTCATTCCCCATATTTTTAGCATGCTTCTAGCTGATGGTTTTTAGTCTGCCCTGCGTGCATGCGTTTTGCTCATCCGTGTAATTTTCGATGCCACATGTATGGTTTCAGCCTATCCACGTTCTATAATTCTACAAAATCGTCCTCGAGCTAGGACATTATATATACACACGCATTAACTTCCTGCGCCTTTCACCCGGTTGTCGGATCACTTTCGTAACACATTTTATGCTAATCACATGGAAGAAGACGATTTTCAATTTGCGCATTCCCGTTCCTTTCTGACATTCTCACAGACTAGCTGCCGGCGCCACCTCAGTTTACCAGCCCACCGAACGTTGGCTGTGGTGAGGAAGCACGCTTGTGACATTTGAGGTAAGTACAGCTACTGACACGGTACACACGTACCGTTTATTTTACATTTTATGCGAGTCTTTTGCACTTTTTGGCGTTCTGTATTAATGTTAGACCACGCCTCTTTAGGCAGTTTGTAGTTTTAGTGTGTTCCGAAGAAGGCGTGGTTATCCGTGCCGAAACCTACGCCAACATCCGGTTTTTATTTGCGATCGAGGCGGATTCTTTAAGATCATTGAATTATTCACGATTGCTGACGCGCTGCAATGTTAAAAAGTCGTCTGTGAGTTTCTCCCTCGATCATATCGTGATAAACAAACGCTTGTATTGCTTTCGGTCTGTTTTCTTAGGTTTACACAGGACATTGTTATACAATACAGTGCTCTGAAGGTTTAGATCACTAAGCGATTTCACGAAGTGGCACAATACCTTGAGATTCTCAGAAACAGTGTTGCTATGGTGCAGCTGTTCATGTCGTGGATTCTTCGTTTCGTTCCTCAAGTACGAGTACATAAATGAGTTGCTGTCGTAGTTTGTGTCTCAGTGCCGTATGTTCATACCTGCGTGTGGAACATTGCTTTTTTATTTGTATTTTGCAAAATCTGTTATTAAGACTGTTGAGGGTGACCTTGGACACTCTTCGCCAACTTGTATAGTTCGTAATTGTTCTCCTGCGCCATGGTTTGAAAGAGTAACTGAATGCTTGCTAAGACTAATCCATGTTGGCAGGAATACTGGAGACTTTTGAATCAACATTGTTCTGTCGTTGCTAAAAATATATCTTCAGCGCACTTAAACAACAGTAGGAACAGTTGGCAGACATTCAGTGATGATGACTGCAGTAACTCTGAACAGAATGTCTTGAAGCGAGTCTTCTGTCGTTTCGATCGTGTTGTTACTAACGTTAAAGTATGACGGAATATACAAGAAGAAAAAGTGTAAGATGGAGGATTCGAAAACACAATATTATTCTTTCATCAGTTTCATACAAGCTTCATATTAGACACAGGGAGCATGTAGCGAGATAGTGGAGGTCTCATAGACCTAGTCCCTGTGGAAGAACACGCGTACGACATATCTGAGTAAACCCGAATAACTGACAAAAATTCCAGAGAATGTTCAAGGACATTTCCTAAGTGTTTTGATATAAAGGAGCCGTGCTCCCTGGTGGCTCGTCACAGAGTAATAATTTCGTTATGACTTAAACGTTTTGTTATCCCAAGCTCCAGATATTTTCAGTCCAATACGGATACAAAACAGAAATGAGAGCTGGTGATATATCACGAAAACTGTAATTATTTCTGATTCTAAGAGGGCCGCCGCTGTCAGATGCGAGTATTAGAGAGCCATTTGAATAAGAAATTGGTTTCAAAATGCTGACACGACTAATATGCCGAAGAATGGAGAAATCGGTGGAAGCCACTTTTTGTTTTGTTTTTTTAAAGATCGATTTGGGTTCCGAAAAAAGACAGAATCATGCGAAGCGATAGTGATCCTACGGCTTAACTTAGAAGATTGAGTGAGTAAAGGCAAACTCATTTTTAAAGCGCTTATAGATTTAAAGACAGAGTTGGCTGGGAAACCGTGAAGGTAGAAGGGAAAGAATACAGTTAGTGAAAGTTCTAGAGCCTTTATAGAAACGAGACTGCAGTTACCAGATTCGAATGGCACAAAGGGAAATCGGTAGTTTAGGAGGAATTGATAAAGGGCTGCAACCTTTCATACATGTAATTCAGTGTGTACATTGAGGTAGTAAAGGAAATTAAGGAGATATTTGGAACGGAATTAAAGATCAGGGAATTGTATGTGGCGAACAGAGGGAATTTGTTTGGAAAATGAGACACTGACCATTTTGCTGATTAGGCATTTAAATAATTGACGATAACGGAAGTAGGTATGATATAGAATGCGGACTGGGAATCGAAAGAGAAGCATTTTTGAAAAAGATAAATCTCTTAACACTGAATGTAAGTAATTTAGGATTTGTTTCTGGAGGTATTTATGTGGAGTGTAGCATTGTATCGAAGGGAAATGTGGACGATTAAATAGTCAGACAAGAAGAGAACACGAGCTTTCGAAACTTGTTGCCACAGAAGAGTGCTGTAGATTTGATGGGTACGTCGAATAAATAATGAAAACGTATAATTCAACTGAAAGAAGAAATGAGACATCCACAGGAATCAGGGGATTGTCAGTTCGGCAGTGGAAGGAAGTGGTGGGATGGACGGCGGTTGCTGTACGTGTGGAGAGGTGAGCACAGGATAGAGTAGCATTGGGTTCTGTACTAAACCAGGCTTCGACTGAAGACCTCAACAAGAAAACGTCAAACGAAATGTTGATATTCTCTAACGAACCACCGGAGGCCATAGGTCTGTTATACACAAAGCAGAAATTATCACAAAAAATCTCTGGAATTTTTTTGGTGAATCCCCAGTTCACCCTGTGTATCACAGTTTACTATCACAAGCAACAGATCTACAATATTAAATGGAACGGCGTCAGTCAACTGAGAGTTTCTTGAAGGATTCCGACACTCCGTACAAGTCGTTGGCGTAGTGGTTGTCTAGCGGCCTCTTGCTCTCGTCCGAGGTGTAGCGGTCCTGCTTCAAGAACGAGTCTCGCATATTCTCCGTTCTTCTGAAGAAATCTTCTAAAATAAAATGTTACATTCAGTTTTTCATTTCGTAGAAAAGTTATTCATACAAGTGACAGCTAAACTAATGCATCTTTGTGTTCGGTGCTTTTCGTTTTATGGGCATTACGCTGTGGTCCAACGTATATTTCAATGCCGAGCGTTTCGTCTTCCAACACTAAGGACATCATCAGAAGCTATAAAAATTCTGATACCAGTAAAAACTAAAATAATGTGAGCAACATCTTGAAATTCTAGTGAAGAAAGAAACAATTAAAATGAAAGCTTTCCTTCCATTCGCGATTGGCGTAAACTGTCACATATCGCATAAGCACAGTACTAAGAAGAGACAATAACGACACCGTTATTAATCTAACAAGAACGGTGGGTGGGTTTGAGCACTGCACATTCAACTCCCGCCGCTTGCCACAGCAGGAACATACAGGGTGTGGAAAACCTATTTGGCCAAAAGTGTAGGACAGCAAGACCACACCAAACAAGCGTATTTGAGTATAGGAACTACGGGCGCAGTGACATACTTTCGGTGCTAAAAAGTCATAATTGAAATCTGACATATGGAACTCTTTACTCAAAATAAAACGGAATTCATAGGAACAGTACAGGTAAACAAAATGTTTGGACTCACGATACGTCACGATGGGAACAAGAAAACTTAAATCATGTGATACATGTGAACTGTACTTAGCTGTCGTACCATACAGCGTTTCCATAAAAATTAAAACTATCACATATCCGTGTTTCATGTTTCAGTATGTCTTAAAAAGGTCAAGTAAACGAAAAATGAGACTGATATTGTACAAAGAGTGCCAACAATTAACATAACATGTTGTAACTTCTAAATCATAGACATTTAGGCCACGAGTTCCATCAACACCAATACAGTCACTTCCATATTTTGCTAATATTTCGCCTTGTGCGTTGTTCATTATAATAAACATAAAGTCTTCACTTCTCAGTTCAGGGTGCAGATCATTAATTGTTTATTGGGGCTTCCAGAACAATACACATGGATTGTCACTTAGCTGCACTTCTTGCACACAAGTTTTAATGCTGGTCGCTCCATTTGGATGTCTGACTGACCCTGGATACACGTTATATGCAACTACAATGTTATGCAAATCCTGCATCATTGTAAGATGCACTCTCTCGAAATTTGAATTCTGCACTGTTTCTTGAATTTTGAATTCTTCACTGTTTCTTGAATTTTTTGGAGGACAGTAGGAAACGGAATTCCTGTAGCAATCTCTTCAACTTTCTTCATCCGTTCTTTTTTTGTCAGATTCAGATGACTTAGGTCCACATAGTGGCTAACATGAGCGGACAGAAAATTAACATGGCAGTTTCCTTCCTTGTATTAACTTTAACTTCTTCAGGCACTTTCCATTGATTTTGTTGCTCCCTGTCAATTTTAGATGTCTGCTCCCATCACCTTCGGAGATAAACTGACCTGAGAAATCGCAAATATAATAATTAGTGCCCAAGCTTTTAACGAATTTGGAATTTGAAGCACATTCCACTTCAAAAACTCTTTTTCACTGGAGAATTCTAGGGCTTCTGGTTTCACACATAATGCATGTAGAGAGTGGAAAGATCTATCCAGCACTTTTTAGAATCAGTTTCAAATACACACATCGAACACCTAAACCTTTTGTGTTGTGGTTCGCCATGAATATTTTGTTGATGGCATTTTATACTACCTTGACAAGTAAAATCCTTGACGCATAAGTAGCAGTGGTAGGTACACGAGCATTCGTTATTTGTAACAGGAGGCATCATTTTGCTCAGTTTCTGTAGGTGGACTGTGGAAATATGCTACTTCAGAGCCTTGGGGTAACTGTACTCGTTTCCACAACCTCACATTTAAAAGCTGTCATTTCAAAACACTATTACAACATTCAGCTACAAGTGGTAAAAACAGCCACAATGTAGAGTATCTATTGAAATCAACAGCTTAGTTCATGGTTCAATCCTAGAAATAAGATTAATCTACATTAAAGATGTAAATGAAATTACTTTGGTATAGAAGGTGTTCATTGTTCAAGAACACACCGTTTCATTAACTTTTCTCTTTAAAATGTGTAACTAGTAATACATTCAATTTAAGAGGAGGTTAAATGGTTAATTGGTGGCCAACTTCCTCTACTCCATTCACAAATTTATTTGTAGAACTAATTGACATAGCAAGTGTACCAAATAACTTAAATTTTATGGAAAATTTTAATTGAATGAGTGACATATTCTAGATAAATAAGTGTGGTAAACTGATTTTTTGTTTGATGGTGTGTGGCTAAAACAGTTAAGAATTTTTTGTACTCTAATATATTATGGATTTACATATTGTATTTAAAGATTATTACTTATTAAATGAATATATGTTTGAGACTTCCTTATTTACTTCACATCGTTGAAAACCACTTCACATAGAATCTGTGGATGACATATTAGTGTATTTATTCTTTTGTAAATACAGATATCATATATGATATCACTGTGAGCTTGTATATATGTTTTTGTATAAATGAAAAAATATAATGTCATCTCCCAGTTCTCACAGTCTGATCACTGTAATTTGTAAATCTTATTCTAGATTTACTATGTTATTCGTATCTAGCATTTTTGTTTGATTTGTGTAATGTCCATGTAAGGACCTATTCTAATTTACTATATTTTGGCACACTGTAGGATATAACGTAATGTATAAATTAATTTATTTGTATTTGTGTCTGTTACTTTTTTTAGATGACCTTTGGGAGATATTTGTCCTTTTATATAATTTTACTCATGAGTATTGTGTTCATTGCTTAAGTCTCACAGTATTTTTAGAAAATGGGAAGTATGGCAGTAATGATGTTTGGGTCCCTCAATCAACAGTAATCATAATTTAAGTGGAGTTCTGAGTTATTTCAAAACATTCATGAAAGGTTATTATTTTGAGTGAAGCGGGGACACATGCTTCTGTCCCTTTGAAATGTTCAGAGTTGTTTCACTTTAGTGAGCACTGAAAATCTTTTACTCATTTATAATGGAGTTAACACAGCGAAATAATACCTGTTGAACTTCAGCATTGCTGTTGTGTGTATCACAATACTAAAGCCAACTGACTATTTGACCTATCAGATGTCCACTTGTATGTCACCTACAATTTCATCCTAGAATTGTTTGATTCTGATGTGTTAAGATGTTATAAAAATTTTACTGAGTCAATAAAAGTATGTCATTCTAGAATTTGTTTTTCTTTTTAATTTCCTTGTTAATTTCACATTGTTGCAAGCTAGTCATTGTGTGGGAAATTTGATGTGGTACCACTGAAACTTCAGTTGAGTTTTGTGTAGATAATCAAATTAAATGCTGTAACTTGTTTCTTCACATGGGGAATCTGCTAACACCTAACTGTTGGCTTGTTATTCTTTTGGTACCCTATTCCTACTGAACAGTTATAATATGAATTCTCACACAAAGCTTCTCTGAACGTTTTCAAATTACACAGATGCACATGTATTTTACATTACCAAGTGAGAAAGGCCTTGGACAGAAATGATTACTTTTGCAGTAATGTAGTAGCTTTGTGATTTTGTTCCACATAAAAGAGAGTGGTAGTTGAAGACAGTTTCAATTGGATAAGTATTGTTATTCTGGATGACAATTTCAGAACCATATCTTACTACCAGACTTTACCACATGATCTTTGTAACACAAGGTGCAGTCATATAAGAAAATTAAATTGATGTGAAAGTCATTAAATTATCAGATGTGTTTGCTCTTGTCACCTAAAGTATAGCAGGTAGACTCATTATCTACAGAGAAATGAAAGTGCTACACAATAGCCTGTTTATGTGGTCTAGGTGGTACTGGATGCAATCTGGAATATCTAAAATTTTCATATTCTCAAAGTATTTTACTACCTGAAAATACTTTAATATGTACTACAATATCCAAACGCTTTACTTTGGCATGAACAAGCAACCATTTTTTGGCACATAGAGCAGTATGCAGAAGGCCTTTGAAGGGAAGAGGTAATACTTGTGATCTTTGTGTCTGTTAGTTATAAGAAATTTCAGATAAATCATGAAATATATAATCATGATAAGTTACAATATGCAATACACATAGACTTCCCACCCATATTCAAATTTTAGGGAAGTGCTTTTGTTGTGTCGCAATAAACTTTCACCATGAAAGTTAGGATTTTGAACCAACATAAATTTGAAACTGAGCTAACGCCACAGCTCAATAACCACCCTTTAAAGTTATTGGCCTGTGGAAGACTTTGTTGATCCTGAGTTACTATGTAGATATCAGAGGAAGAGTAAATTTCTGTTGTATGTAACTATTTGTACATTTACTGGTATACCTATATCACCCTAGAGCACCTTCCAATAAGTCATTAATACCTTGACTGCAGCTGTTCCAAAAGTGGTATCTTCTATGAGAGCAGTTATTGACAACTTATTTCACTTCCAGAGGATCGTTTTATATCAGATTGGTTGGAACTGCGTATTTGGTTAATTCTCTGACAAATGTAATGAACACATTCACTAGTGGTTCACTTGATGAAAACAACACAAAAGGTAAACATTTTCAACTGAGACATCTGATTTCTTTCACACTTGCTGCATTGAATGATCTGGTTAGTGATGAAAAACTAATACTATGTAGAGGTATATGGCAACTCTGTGTAAAATTACAAGTTTGGAAACAAATTAACACATCTCCAGATAAATAACTGTAATTATTATTCTAACCCATGTGCAGCAATGGTACTGCTATTGCTGAAAAATACATTTGCATGGCTTCACTTCCTCCAGTTACCTTTCATTGTGTCCCTCCCTACTACAGATCTTTACCAGCCAAGAATCAAGATGGCCAGGGGTGCAGTGCAACCTCTGTTAATTTCAGTTCATTCTTCTGTGGATTCCTTTGATAGAATAACATGTAGGAGTTTATGATATGTTTCACTTCCATTTTCATCAGTAAAATAAATAATTGTCTTTTCATCAATTTATTTTTTAAATGCATAAATGATGTAGCAAACCAGTCATGTAATTGTAATTCCACAAAAGTGAAATAAAAAAGCAGAGTTTTGAAATGAAATAGACTTTGTCTTCCTGTGGAATAGTTTAAAAGCCATAATGTACAATTTCTGAAATTATAGAATACCTAACACTATAATGATGTGTAATTTATATTTTTACTCAAAGTGGATAAAAAACGATGACTTTTGGTACATTACATTTGGTATAAAATGTTACTTTGCTATTTCATTGTTTTACTAAATCATTTAGAAACTACCAAAAAATTTCATATAATATTTGGAAACACCTTTTTATATTTTAGAATTGATACAATAAAGTAGTTCATTTAACTCATTTACTGCCATAACTTTATATTTTACATGTGGCTGCAAGTAATGAACAAGTCACTATTTACACAGTAGTGGCATACACGGTTACCAGTCTAGTTTCATATGCTATTGTATCTGATTATCTGCAACATGATAAGCTAGGTGATCACGCTTTTAATCGGAAAAGAATACATCACGAAAAAATCTTATAATCTTAAAGTGATGGAAATATTCTATGATGGAAACATAGCATCAGATTTGGTTTTGTGTGAAAGCTTGACAGACTCTCATTACTGACTGCACATCTTCTGTACAATGTACGAACTCCCTAAATAAAAGTTGTCATAACGTAATTCCCAGTGGTGAAGGTGAAAACTTGTGGTGACCTGGTACAACTGCACTGGAATAATACCAGGTCTCTTCCAAACACTCAAGTTCACAGCCTTTGTACCATCGGGAAATATACAGTAAATAAAATTGTAGTTTGACAAAGGCACATACTTCCAGTTTATACCTAATGGCAACCACAGTGTTCAAGAAGAAACATTCAAAAATTCTTTCATTGCCTGTCGCATTAGTGAAAACTTTTCATCATTTAATGTGCAGTGGATTTTTATTAAACCCGATTCTGAATGAAGACATTTGCACTAATTTGTTGGACAACATGCCAGGGAACAATGTGAAAAAAATGTACTTAAATCGCTTGACAGAAAAGGGAATAAATTTGTATGGCCAAAAGAGGATGATACAAGTTGACAAGAATCTATAACAATCTTGGGAAAGATTAAACTCTGCAGGACCGAAATTAAATCTTTCACATGAAATCTGTTATCTTAATGCTCTTCATTTGGTCATAAATGTTAAACTGGACAATTATTTTAGCATTTCAAGTATATAATCCAGTCTTTGGTAATAAGTTGTACTAACATGTTACATCTGCAACATTTAATATACTGAGTTTTACGAGCCCAAAACTGAGCCAGTAGTATTAGTTAATTGCCCCATTCTATATTAACAGTAACTTTTAATTTTTTTAGGAGAGAATGTGTGCAGAGTGCTTCATAAGATCTTGGTGGTATGTTGGTCATATTAAGGTCTCTACATACAAAACTTAGTAGGTTATGGATTTTATTTTCATGTTATTTTTTCATTTACAATTGTACAAATGTTATGTCTGTAAGGATGGAACTGTCTACAGATATTTTAAAAAAATTATAGTATACCACCTAACTCAACCTGGGATTACGGAAGTTTCCGATTCCACCTGTCTGCTTTGACCCATGATGTCATCAATATGGCGGAAATGGCTATTCTAAGCGTCTCCAATATGGCGCCTATGATGTGACTACATACAAACGCCAACAACACGAGAATTTGTATAAATAAAACAATAACATCTCCCTCCTGAAAGACAATAAGACTAATGGGACAACCGCGGAAATTTAGAAGTTTTTGGGAAGGGGCGAGCTAAATATAGCCACGATCTCAAAACGCACAAAATGACGAACAAAAAATAATAACAAAACCTATACAAATCGGACACTTCCCTTGTCCTATATAGGTCAACCGCAGCTGACGATACCAAAACACCAATATTGATGACGTCAAGGGTCAAAGCAGACAGGTGGAATCGGACACTTCCGTAATCCCGAGCGTTATTGTGGAAGTGGTTTCGATGAATCCTATGCCAGACACTTAGGTGTGATTTACAAAGTAGCTGTATGGATATAGATGTAGATGGATATTGCAACTCTTGAATAAATAATTCACTAACTGGTACTACCATCTAACAGATACAACCTTTAAAATAGCTCTTGAGTGTGAACTTGACTTTTAAGTGACAGCAGTCACTGCCATGGATCATGAATAATAACACTGACGTCGAAGGATAAAATTCTGAACTAATATGAAGATGCAGCTATCGATCTTTAATTCAGAGCGACATAACTGCATAACCCGTCGATATAGCTTTAACGCTTCACTAATACCACGTAAATAGTTTTCACTTATTTGGGGAAGTTCAGTCATCTTTTACCTTGACCTCTGGAAACTGCTGCGCCCCATGAAATTCTTTAGTATGATACTCGCAGAAACAATTTCTAGTCCGTGAAGATAGATGACAGGTTTACCTGAGTGAATCAGTGAATTGTCACTAATAAATTGGAAGTACGTGGAGCGGAGTGAATGTGATTTGCAAATAGTCAAACTATGACACGAGGAATATTACGACCCTGTAGGAATTGCAGAGTCCTCCAGGCAAGTGAATTATATCCAAACCTCAGTCTACAACAGGCGTCTCCAAACTACGGCCCGCGGGCAGAAACCGGCCCGCGAGGGCCGACAAACCGGGCCGCGTTAGCTGGCCGGACATCCCCGGTATCCGGCCCGCCAAATATTTGAGGTGCTACCTATACTGCCAACAACTGAGTTTCGAGGCCTATCGCGACCAATACACCGCGACATTTACAAAACGGAAGGTGATGGTTAAACTTGTGGCTATCCACAATAACCAGATAGACCATTCTCCGTGGGATAGTGAAAAAAAAAAAAAAAACGTTAACAGACTAGTTTTGCGAAAACATCTTAAGTAAAAAAATTCTTTGCATTTTATTCTACTCATGAGTCTGGTGTAAGTCTTTCCAATAGACGCCACTTCGGCAACTAGCCTTAGTAACCAATGATTATGGAAGATGCTTCTTAAGCAAGGTTTCACTTTCTTTTGATTACGTTGAAAAATACACATAGCAAGTAAATCGTATAAAATATTTTTATTTAAAGGCAATTTAAAGAAAATATAATACCTAGTGTACGTAATGATATTGCATATTTTAGTTGTAACTGATGTATAAAAATAACTGTAATTAATTTATATCTTGAAAACTCTCAGCTTTAGAGTATTCACCTAAAGAAATTTAACATCTTAGTGATAATTAGTGACTTTCATGTAGCTGTAACTTTCCTTTCATAATTATCTCCGGTTGTGGATCAAGTTTACTGGTAGAGATAATCATCAGCGACTTCAAATGCTCATCACTTAATTTTGATCTGTAAATACGTTTTGCATGTTTCATTTTGGAGAAAGTTTTTTCACACAAATAATTAGTGCCAAAAGCGGAAAAAAGCCAGGGGCACATTTATGTAAATTTGGAAACTGTGTGGATGGAAGACACTTATAAAATTCTAGTAATGTTGACTTTGAATGTTTTTCTTTAAAAAAGTCGCTACATTGCAAATTAATAATTTCAAACTGAAGTTCTGCGTGTAACGCTTCTATATCTACGTCAAAGGGATTTTGAAATATCTTGATATTTTTAGAATTTGCATCGATATCTGAAAAACGTGATTCAAAATTAATTTTTAAAGCGCCCAAAGCTTCAATTGCGAAAGTTACAGGAAACGGAATCTCAGTCTGCTGACTGAATGTTTGGCATGTATTAAAAGGCGTGAAGCATACTTTGTTCAACTGAGATTGAAATACACCATTATTTTTTCGAAAGGACTTAACATGCGTGTATAAATCAGGCAGAAGCTGGTTTTCGCCTTGGAATTTTAAATTAAGGTCATTCATATGTTTAATTAAGTCTGTATAAAATGCTAGCTTCCATAACCACTCACCGTTCCGTAACTCAGCCGGAGGGCGATTCCTTTCGTTCAAAAAAATTTCAGTTACTGTTCGGAGTTCAAAAAAACGGGTCAGAACTTTACCCCAGCTAAGCCAGCGCACTGCAGTATAATATTTCAAGTCACTTTCCTCAATATCTTCAAACAACTCGCGGAACTGCTGATGACTGAGTGCATGGGATCTGATATAATTAACAACTGAAATAACTGGCTTTAAAACGTCTGACATATCTAAATGTTTTCCACACAAAGACTGTTGGTGAATAATACAATGCACTGTTAATGGTTTTGAGCCACCGTCATTTTCTAGCGCCTTAGAAAGGAGAGCAACAACCCCTTTATTTTTCCCCACACATGTTTTTGCCACCATCAGTTGTAATACATATTAATTTCTTCCACTGAAGATTCTTTTTTTGAACTGCCCTTTCAAAATGGTTCACATGGCTCTGAGCACTATGGGACGCAACTGCTGTGGTCGTAAGTCCCCTAGAACTTAGAACTACTTAAACCTAACTAACCTAAGGACATCACACACATCCATGCCCGAGGCAGGATTCGAACCTGCGACCGTAGCGGTCGTGCGGTTCCACACTGTAGCGCCTTTAACCGCTCGGCCACTCCGGCCGGCAACTGCCCTTTCACTTACTTTAAAAATATCTTTGGCAGTGGTCGTCCCGTGAACATCAAGGAGCTCTTTCTGTCAATCCCTCGAATAAAAAGTAGCACTTGAGCAGTATCTGATGCATCTGTTGACTCATCCACGGCCAAAGAGAACCAGTCTAAGCCTCGATTTTTGTCACGCAGTTGTGCTGATATATTTTTGCGATGTCATCTATTCTTCGAGCCACAGTGTTTGCCGACAAACTTATGTTTTTAAATAAATTAACTTTTTCTGGACACATTTCTTCTGCTGTTGCAATAATGCAGTTCTTAATTAATTCAACGTAGGTAAGTGGCTTACACTGTTTCGCTGCTAAATGAGCCACACGAAAACTAGCACGAGTTGCGTCATGTTGTTCAGCATTTACTTTCTTAAACAGCGACTTCTGGGTACTTAGCTGGCGTTTCAGAGACTCATACATTTCTAATCGTTCGCATAATTCTGAGAGTGCTTAGTCTCATAGTGACGTTTTATGTTGTATTCTTTGAAGACTGATATTGCTTCATTGCAAATAATACACATTGGTTTGTTGCTTGACTCCACCGCGAAACATTGACTTCCCCACTGCACTTTAAAAATTCTAAATTCTTTCTCAACCTTTCATTTCTTTTCCATATTTGAACATAACTTCACAAAAAATTGTAACCTGAATACAAAATTGTGCTATTTAATACTAATAAAACTAGGGAGTAGTCTGCCTAAACAAAATGCTATGAATTTATTTTTAAGCTACTTTAATCATCATGATCATCACCATCATCATTTAGGACTGATTATGCCTTTCAGCGTTCAGTCTGGAGCATAGCCCCCCTTATACAGTTCCTCCATGATCCCCTATTCAGTGCTAACATTGGTGCCTCTTCTGATGTTAAACCTATTACTTCAAAATCATTCTTAACCGAATCCAGGTACCTTCTCCTCGGTCTGCCCCGACTCCACCTACCCTC
Source organism: Schistocerca cancellata (assembly GCF_023864275.1). NCBI lineage: Eukaryota > Metazoa > Arthropoda > Insecta > Orthoptera > Acrididae > Schistocerca > Schistocerca cancellata. The sequence goes on from NC_064631.1 coordinate 54,553,665, forward strand.
TACTGCTGAATCCATGAGTCTCTTGGGTAACCTTGCTTCTCCCATGCGTGTAACATGACCCCACCATCTAAGCCTGTTCGCCCTGACTGCTACATCTATAGAGTTCATTCCCAGTTTTTCCTTGATTTCCTCATTGTGGACACCCTACTGCCATTGTTCCCATCTACTAGTACCTGCAATCATCCTAGCTACTTTCATATCCGTAACCTCAACCTTGTTGATAAGGTAACCTGAATCCACCCAGCTTTCGCTCCCAAACAACAAAGTTGGTCGAAAGATTGAACGGTGCACAGATAACTTAGTCTCGGTACTGACTTCCTTCTTGCAGAAGAGAGTAGATCGTAGCTGAGCGCTCACTGCATTAGCTTTGCTACACCTCGCTTCCAGTTCTTTCACTATGTTGCCATCCTGCGAGAATATGCATCCTAAGTACTTGAAACCGTCCACCTGTTCTAACTTTGTTCCTCCTGTTTGGCACTCAATCCGTTTATATTTCTTTCCCACTGACATTACTTTCGTTTTGGAGATGCTAATCTTCATACCATAGTCCTTACATTTCTTTTACTTTCTTTTCATTTTAATTACTAACTTAAATACTCAGAATTACACTGTAGTTCCACTGAAAGATACGGTGAAAAAATACTCAAGTCGTGATGACGTATCTCGATTTTTCAGATTTTCCTTGTCTCTTCGAATTAAAACTTTGAATTGTCCAACACTTCGTCGTCACACCTACTAGTACAGCGCATAAAACACTAAAAAAACTTGTGAGACACTCGCAACATAGACACAATCACGCAACAGAACTATCAAATATATGCTCTGGCTCTGCTACTCGCTACAAGACTACATAACTAAACTTATTGTTGCGCCGCTTGAAATAACAATGCGTAGACATACTCTACCTCTGTTTCGTCTTGCAGTAATAGTGTTGCTAACAATGATTTTGAGATTTTGTTAACTTTGCAGGACGCTTTCGTGAAGAATGTGCAGTTACATACTTTCTTGTCGGTGAAATTCGCCAGAATAAAATACGCCAGAACTTCGGTCAGGTACGTCCACCAATCAAAATTATGTAATTAAATAAAAATCGTAGTTCGTTTCAGTTCCTTCAGTTCCTTCCCACAACCTTAGATTTTTGCGATTTACTCTTTCCATCAGCCATACATTACGCTGATCATGGAGTGCTAGGGTGCTTTAATCCCACTAGGTAGATCTTGGCTGTTATGACTTCGTGCAGGAGTCATGTGGCCACGGACTAAAAAGTTTGGAGACCCCTTGTCTACAACGTAGCAGTCACTCAGTAATAACGGTTCGTGGTAATTTTGAAGACGTACCTTAGTTTCATACATGTATAGAGTAATTATCTTACGGGACTCTCCATATATTTGACATTATACTTTCATTTCCATTAAACTTCAAACATGTAATTTCTCTTATGTCCCAAAGATGGTGAACCAAAATCGACAAGAAATCCTCCAGTGGAGAACAGTCTACCATCATGTGCAATTAAAGCCATAGTTGCTCCTTCTAAGTCTTATTACACAAAATATTAGAAAAATGAAGAAGTCATCGAATCGAGCGGGATCCATGGAGGCAAAAAAAAAAAAAAAAAGATAGCTGTTTTTACGTCACAAACTTGCAGCCGACTTTCGCCATCTTACGGGTTCCCGGGTTCGATTCCCGGCGGGGTCAGGGATTTTCTCTGCCTCGTGATGGCTGGGTGTTGTGTGCTGTCCTTAGTTAGGTTTAAGTAGTTCTAAGTTCTAGGGGACTGATGACCATAGATGTTAAGTCCCATAGTGCTCAGAGCCATTTTCCGCCATCTTATGTAGCCCAAAACATTAGGTTCACTGCACTCATACCTCTGTGATTCACAGCAGCGACACTTCCCTGAGATGTAACTCTGACGTGTCCGTGCCCAATTTCTACCGTTGGGGATATCTATGGTATCTTAAATAGCATATGGTGCTTTTATTGTGTAGAGACGTAGTTGTATCAACAAAAATGCCAGCTTGCGTCGTTCACGGGTGTCTACTCGATCAGGTCGTAATCTAAAAAGAATCATATTCCATCAGTAAGTGGAGCTGTTCAAGCAATGCTTTCTTTTGTATAGATGAATTATGGTTGCGCTGTTGACTTTTATTCTTTCCTGTGTTTTTCATTGCCTTCCAAACCGAAAACACTCCGACATCCAAGTCACACTGTATCAACGATCTCGTCCCCACACAACACAGGGCTGGGCTACGTGACCGCTCTCATTGTTGGTGCAGCATGTCATGCCGTTAAGTTCTTCCCGCCCGTAATTATGAATTGTTTAAATTTTCTCCCTCTTTAAATAAAAAAAACATTGTGGCTAAAAAGCCGGAGACAGGTGTCTTGTGTGTATGAGTTTTGTGTGTATAACTGTACCAATGTGTGTATATGCTTTGCTTCTACTGTGAAGAAAACTCTGGACGAAAACGTAGGTGAACACTCTTTCCGTCATGCCTGTCTGCTGTTCGGTGTGTGAGTAGCAATCAATCTATCCGCCTCACAGTGTAGTTACTGCCTCACGAATTTTTTATAATAAATCCACTTTGCTTAAGCAGGAACAATTATGTAAAGAATTACAGTAACAGAAGAAGAAAATGACATTCGTTACGACACATTAATGTTGTCTGTAGTAGAGATGGGCAAAACTGTTCTTTTCAGAGATCGGATCAGAACTGTTCACTCCCTGAAATGAATTATCTCTTTTTCATGACTCACCACTCATTTACAATAGAAAATAAATGGAAGGCACATTGCCCTTTAAACTTGGTTTATTCCAGTACTATACCTGTATTTTGATCTTATTTGATCCTATATTGAAGTAACACAGATAATGAGTAAGAATTTTGTATTGTTTATTGAAATTTCCACGATATGACAAAGTTTTTGATTATTGATTTATTTTGCACTATCGTGGTTTTTTGGGTGATCGGAAAATGTTGTAACTTGAGATTTACATTAACAATATATTTGGCTATAATGTATTAAAATTTCACTAACCTCATACAAATACATCGCAAGCCATATATTTTTAAAGTGAACGTTTCCTTCCGAAGACGCCTAAAATCGCAAAATCCGTACGAGAATAAGAAAAAAATATATAAATTTGACTGTAAAACGAAAGTGCTGCATATAGCCTTACGCAGAATAAAACAAGGAAAATATTGGTGTATCACATTTTGCGATACATTTATCGGTTCGCTCGTAATTAAAGCATAAATTCGAGTGTCCATAATAAAAATCCTATAGTAAGAGGAGTCGTCAGGAACCTAATCTGATCAGTTTAAACAAATAAAAATAAAATAAAAATAAATGATGTATACATAACATAATAATGTAATATACATAGCGGTATTACTACGAAGAACAATATCCAGTAGAGACGAACTCCGATGCAGAAGCACTGAGTTGAGCAGGTCGAGCCGCGAGCTGTATTACTGCGTGAGCTAAGTCCACAGAGACCAGAGTGACACCTGCTCAACGCTCTGGCTAGAGTCGAGAATGGTGGGGTGAGCGTTGAGCGGGTGAGTTCCGAGGGTGGGGGGAGCGGTGAACGGCCACCACTCCGTTCCCTTGCGAGCAGGTTGTTGCAAGTAGTTCCTATGTTATCCGCTAGGTGGCTCTCTGTCCTGTTGCTCGCATCAACTGCCCAGAGGGCAGGACGTGCGACTGAAACGATCGCCAACAGAGTGCAATGCGAAGTTAAGCTGCGCCAGACACTGCACGCGGCAGACGACGCACAGAGACGGTACGGCATATGTGAAACACAAAATCCAATGGGGCACTGCACAATGCAGGCAGCCAAGGTAGAAGCAGGGCAGAGGCCGGCACTGGCTGTGTTGTGTGGCGTGCACTGTGCTTTGACCAGCAGAGGCGCTGCTGATATGCTCCGTCTCTCTCTCTCTCTCTCTCTCTGCCATGGGAAACGTTTGGAACTACCGTTTTTTTCTGAATGACTGATTGTTCACTCCTTTTAAAGGATCAACCCTATGAATCAGTTCAAGAGCGGATCCCCCATCTCTAGTCTGTAGCACAAACAGAGATTCACAATGCTGAAACCAAAAGTTTTGATCCCTTACCCAGTGACATAAAATACTTGAAAGAAAGTGAAGTAAACGATTATGCTTATCCATTACGGATATTGTAGGACCGTGACTGTATATTGAATGTAAATAAGTTATACAGAACTACAACAGTCACTTTCTTGAATAATTATGTTTTATTCCATGAACCGGTTTTCGAACCTTTTCAGGTTCATCTTCAGATGGTTTCAGGAAGTTACATCATTACTGCTAGCATAATGCTGGGAGCTGGCTCTATGACAAAAAGATGGAACACACTTTAATGTATATCCATGACTATAGCTTATCTGTCGATATGGATGTAAATTTAGTTTTTTACTTACTGCGACACTATAGGTGGCTTTTTTCTGTTAGTGTCCAAGTGTCTGCCTACACTTTGGTGTCCAGTTGTTATATCATTACACACAGTTCCACACAAACTATATTAATTTACACTCTGACAGTGAAACTTTTCCAGCATCCAGCATGTGCTTTGCAACTGTTGCTTGTAACAAAGATCTTGACAGAAAGATATGCCATAGGCCTACTTTGGACAGACATGTAACTTGGTGTTCTTTACATGTATTATAGTCGATATAAGGGCAAATATTTTAATGAGACTGGCGATAACATGAGACCACAAAATAAAAGAAATGAATAAATTACTACAAGAACAAACTACAGATGATCTGATATCTTATTTCTATTTGTATATTACGTATATTACAGGCAGTTTATAGCAATTTTTCTTTTAATCATGATTGGCGTTAACATGAATACCCAGTGAGATGCAGCTGTCTGTATGACTGGGACCTTTATATTTAATTAATAACAAATCTTCAGATGAACTGTTGACTTATTTCTGTTGTTATGTTAACATGATCTGGAGTGTCAGCAAGAGTAGATTCTGTTTATTTTAGCTAAAGGTATATGTATAGAAGTTACAGTGATTGTAATGGACTAAAGCTGTTTGTATGCCTGTACGCTTGACCATGAACAAAAGTACTTCAACTGGTGTCTTATTTTTATTTTTAAATTGAAGTGATTGGAATATTGGTAAAACCAGCTTCTGTTTGCTCCAGCTAGAAGTAATATGTATAAAAGTACTGATTTATGATAGCAGTAGAAGGCTCTAACATTTAGAAATATAGTACAGGTTTTGTTCTATGGTAGGGTATTACATTGATCCATTTTTTTGTCATAGAGCCCAGCACCCAGCATTGTGCTAGTAATAATGATGTAAATTCCTGAAACCATCTGAAGCTGAATCTGAAAAGGTTCGAAAACCGGTTCATAGAGTAAAACATAATTATTCAAAAAAGTCACTGGTTGCAGTTCTGTATAACTTATTTCCAAAATGTAAAGTAAACTTTGTAACTAAACTGAAAACGTTTCTGTTTGAAAGTTCTTCCTATTCCTATGCATTTGTAGGAAATGGGGGGCGGCCGCGGTAGTTACGACGATAAATAATCACTCGCACTCCCATCACTCTTCTTGTCGCAGCGTATGCAGAATGCGTGTAGCACAGAGTGTGTACTACAGACAACTGATCTAGAAAAGATGCAGTTGTTCTTGCTGGGGTAGGGCAGTGATATTACTGGGGGGTGGGGGTGGGGGGCGGTTACAGCCAGTGGTTCTACGTCCCCACCAATTATTTGTGATGTGTAAATGATGATGGGTAGGAATTACCACCCAACATCTGTCTGTCTATAATTAAAAAAAATGGTTCAAATGGTTCAAATGGCTCTGTGCACTATGGGACTCAACAGCTGTGGTCATAAGTCCCCTAGAACTTAGAACTACTTAAACCTAACTAACCTAAGGACATCACACACATCCATGCCCGAGGCAGGATTCGAACATGCGACCGTAGCAGTCGCGCGGTTCCTGACTGAGCGCCTAGAACCGCTAGACCGCCGCGGCCGGCTATAATTAAAAAAAGAAAAAAAAGAAAAAACAAATAAATAATCAGCATGGGGGCATCTGTAAAAAATAATTGATGCTAATACAAAATGACCCGTTCCACATCGTTACGATTTATCGTGGAAAGGATTGGTACATGGAACATGAAGTTAGCTAACTAATTATTGATACGTGGAAAGCATGGTATTGACTTACATACTTTCAAAACCTCAAAATGAAATTCAAATGTAAAATGACCCTGATGATGAAAGTAGACATACATTCCAATTGTAATATGTTTGGTTATTCCTGAAAAACTGACTTACTGGCGAGAGATATTGCCGGAAAAGAGGAAAATGGGCTACTGTTGGAAAGTTAGGATTATATGTTACACCGGTTTGGCTACCATTACTAACAAATGACTTACATATATGTTAAAGCCAAAATATCTTTTACGGGGTCTAACCGTTTGAGACCATTCTCGTAATCACATTTATAGTATTACTCAGTACTGGAACATATTTAAAAAATTATATCTTTTTTTACCCTGTAAATTGCTGTTATTGGTTACGCATTGAATGCGGCATCATAGATAAGATTTCAAAGTAAGAAGATACGTAAAATACAGCGAAACTAATGCACTAATAATTCTTTGACATTTCAGTAATCGTTCTCTTTGTTGATGTGCACAAGATACGATAGCTTGCCTTGCTTTTTTTCCTCATTGCAGACGTTAACGGACTAGCAAAGAACACGTTCGTATTTTTTTTGCAGCCTTGAACTTTAAAAATGTTTTGCATACTTGTTTAAAGCTGAAAATGTGACGAATAAGAAGCAGTACCAGTTCCAGCTTCATTTGCTTTTTATATAAATACAGCAAAAGTGGAGTTAAGTCGATTACGAAACCATGCTTCTGACTTCACTTCCTTCTGTTCTTGATATTCGACATATATCGACAAGAAAGAAATTACATTAATGAAGCCACGTGTGTCGTATTACTAGAGCAAATACGCACTCAGTTACAAAAAAAAACGTTCGGAATTGCCTTCATGACGCCATGTTATTCTTGTAAGCACTGTAATTTTAATATTTCTAACAGCTGTTGCGTGTACACAACACAGATAATGAACAAAAAATATTCGCAGACAGTAGTCTGCTAATGTTTTTGTCTATTTAAGATGGCGACAGGTCCCGCCCACTCTGTCTTCAAAACAACGTACAGCGTAAGTATACAGCGCCATCTCCCTCCTTTTTTTAACTTATGACGGCATCTGCGTAAGTACACACATATAATACATTACTAGACTGGCAAAGACGCATCTTTTGCTGAAGCCTGACGTTTGGTGAGGTATGATGGCAGCATTGTGATATTACGATCTTCTGAAACGAAATGATATAATTTTGACGAGACAGTCTAAGCAAGTTCTGCAGATTAGATTTTCATACCAATTGAGTTTAATACATACACTGTACAGTCGTGTTATGAGCAGAACATCAACTCATACACACACATGTTTACGGCAGACTGTAGTTTTCGTAGAACACTCAAATGTATAAATTCACTTGTTATCAATGACAAATAGTACTTTCTTCTTATAGGCGCACGTTCATAATCGGCTTACTACTCCAAGAAAAACCTAAGCTTTTCGTACACGGTACTTTTTAAGCACCTCCACGTAAAGTATTTAAGCACTCCCGTTATTTCAAACTGTAAAGCAATTATATAGGATTACATACAGTACAAAAGCAAAAACACGGGAGATGTTCCTAGCTACGTGTGAACTGATACGTGTTCCTTTACCTGTATTTTCCTTCTGATGTACAAAAAATACGACACATGTATTGATCATTACGTTAGAACGCCAAAGGTAACGTAATTTTACCACATTATCCCCATTTATTACGACTGTTTTATCGGTAGATGAACAGCTATTTACACATCCTTTGCGGCAGCCGCCCTATGGCTCCAGTGACATCAGTGATATTGTATATCGTACTGACAGACTAGTAATGTACGTCCGTGCTTACGTATGTCACCTCTGGCGCTTGCGGTTACACCTTTCGCGTTCGACAGTCCAAATGCGTGTTATATAACAGCACGAAATGCCCTACTCAGCGCCGACAGATCACACCCTAGTACAGCTTTATTTCCACTCGTTATATTTTCACTTGTTATAAGTATATAAGGTTATACACACTTCTAATCACAAAGTCGAAAGCATAAATGGTACAGAGAGTTACGATTGCCCCATTATGCATCGATGACAGTAATAATTGTAGACAATAGGCTAGTCATCTGTAGGCCGTAAAAATAGTTTGTGAAACAAGTGGGAGAAAGTGTGTATTTGCAATTCATCGTCATTCACCAAGTGGCAACAGCGATTGCAAAAGAATTGTCATGAGATAATAATTTGTGAACTTCCACTATTCCAAGTGGATCGCTACTGTCAGTGCATACTTACAGGCATGTTTGTCGATAGAACCGGCAGTGCCTCCAAGTTCATCCGGCAGATATTCCTTTGCCACGTGGTCAAACAACGTCGTTGATCCTGGAGGATGGACGTGTATTTGAAGCAGAGCAACAATTCCTGTTACAAGGTCTCAGTGACAAAATCACATCCTGTACTGACATCTACATCAACATCCATACTCTGCAAAATACAGAGGAGAGCATACCAGAGGATACTTCACACCGTACTACGTGTTAGCGTTTTCTTCCCATTCCATTCACATACGGAGCGAGAATGACTGTTTGAATGTATACAGGGTAGTCAGAATCTGTCTGAAAAGAACGTAACGGTGTTGTGGGGTAGTTTGTGCTGAGAAATAACTGTTAAGGAAAAAATTCGTACGTTGTACAGTTCCCGACATAATTGGCATTGAAGTTAGTCGACCAGGTCGTTGCACGTACAAATTCAAGAGGCCTACCAGAGCCAGTGTCGCCAAAAGTGTTCTTTGTTTGCTGTGCTAAAACTGAGCAAGAGCCCGATAAAAAATTGGACACGGGACTATAGTAAGGATGGAACCAGAGTCAGAGGCTAAGCAGTCTCGTGCTCTATCATCTACGCTATGTATCTGGCAGGTCGCTTGAATTTACGCTCGCAACGACCCGACTGGCTTAATTTAAAGCCAATTAACTTCGAAACGGCGCAAAGTGCCGAATATTCCGTTAACGATTATTTCTCAGCACGACCTACTCCACAACGCCCATACAAGCTTCTTAGACTGTTTCAGACCACCCTGTATACGCTACGCATGCTGTAATTTCTCAGTCCTTACTTGAGCTACACGCAGATGGTTGTGTTATATTTCCAAATCCCTCGTTTAATATTGTTTCGTGAAACTTCGTGACTTGACTTTTTATGAGGTAGTGTCTGTATTCAAGAATCTGTGACTCCCGGTTTTCCAGCATTTCCATGACGGTATCCAGTGGGTCAAGGAAACGCGTGATCATTTCTGCTGCCCTTCATACCATACGTTCAAATTCCCCTGTTACTTCTACTTCATATGTATCCCACTCACTTTACCATTAATCTGGGATGAGGCACACGAGTACCACGTTAACTATTATCTTTGTACACTGACGCCTTTTTCCCAGTATTCCTTCATCGGCGTTAGCAAATGACACTCTATGTCAATAACCCAAAAAACAGACAGCGACCATGAAGGAGAGATTTATAGAAAAGACACTAAATATAAATATGATTAAAAGTCAAGTAAACATCTTTACAAATTAACTCGTTTGTATATGGAAATAATGGAAAATTAACACGTTACAGGTGGCCTACAGTGTATGAGCAGCATATTTACATGGGGCATTGAGAGACACCAGTGAAGGCAAGGGGTGACAGTGACCTGAAGTGGTCCACATACGAACCAACCACTGTGCATAAAAACGCTATGTCAGTAACAATAGTAATTCACTTGCTGGAAGAATGATTTGGAGTTTATACACTACCCGAAAATTGGCGGTATCTTGATATGTCCTACATATATAAAATGATCTCCCATGGATATTAAACCGAGTGTTTGCAATAATGAAACTGTACTCTGTTCAAAATTGTACCAGGTGGTATCTCCTTGCATTTCTTTCCCGGAGTCCATGGTCTCCTCCTATCAAATTAAATTTTCGTCTTCCTTAACGAGCTAAATAATGCAATTATCTCATGCTACATCTTTTCGTGTCTCTCCGTCCCCTCCGGAGCTAGTAGACATGTAAACTTGTACTACGGAAGTGGGTGCTGGCCTTCTGTCTGTTTTACCTGGCGTAATATGTTCACTGTGCTGTTCATAATCATTCACCCACTTTCCAACCTCCTCATTTATGATTAGTTCTACGCATGCAATACCGCTATTTGATTTTGTGTTGATAACCATGTAATCATCCAACTAGAAATTTATTTCTTGCTGCGACCACACTTTTTTGACACCTACTGTACCTAACTTCTGCTTATGGATTTCTCTTTTTAAATTGTCTAAGCTACCTACCTGCTTGAGGTATTAAACATTTTGCACTCCAACGTACAGTACAGGGTGTTACAAAAAGGTACGGCCAAACTTTCAGGAAACATTCATCACACACAAATAAAGAAAAGATGTTATGTGGACATGTGTCCGGAAACGCTTAATTTCCATGTTAGAGCTCCTTTTAGTTTCTTCCACCTGCGCTCAATGGAGCACGTTATCATGATTTCATACGGGATACTCTACCTGTGCTGCTAGAACATGTGCCTTTACAAGTACGACGCAACATGTGGTTCATGCACGATGGAGCTCCTGCACATTTCAATCGAAGTGTTCGTACGCTTCTCAACAACAGATTCGATGACCGACGGATTGGTAGAGGCGGACCAATTCCATGGCCTCCACACTCTCCTGACCTCAACCCTCTTGACTTTCATTTATGGGGGCATTTGAAAGCTCTTGTCTACGCAACCCCGGTACCAAATGTAGAGACTCTTCGTGCTCGTATTGTGGACGGCTGTGATACAATACGCCATTCTCCAGGGCTGCATCAGCGCATCAGGGATTCCATGCGACGGACGGTGTATGCATGTATCCTCGCTAACGGAGGACATTTTGAACATTTCCTGTAACAAAGTGTTTGAAGTCACGCTGGTACGTTCTGTTGCTGTGTGTTTCCATTCCATGATTAATGTGATTTGAAGAGAAGTAATAAAATGAGCTCTAACATGGAAAGTAAGTTTTTCCGGACACATGTCCACATAATATATTTTCTTTCTTTGTGTGTGAGAAATGTTTTCTGAAAGTTTGGCCGTACCTTTTTGTAACACCCTGTACATAATGCAATATATTTTGTTTCCTGCTGAACAGAACAGCCACAGGTTGTGATTTTTAATCTTGGAACACATATGAGATATATTCTCGGATTGGCGAGTTAGAAAAATTGTGGGGAAAAATTCTTATCTTGAGAATTCTAATATAATCACCAAACGTAAATTTCGACGGTTACACGCAACACAATTTTTGGACATCACAATGTGCGGAGACAGTCAGAATAGGTTAATCTTGCATGGATGTCTTCAGTCTTCAAGACTATCACGTAAAATATAAAGTTCCATACAGAAGGCTTGACAGAGGTGAGAAGAGACAAGCAAGAACAAAACAGAAAAAAAGTGAGTGTTGCAAACACGATAAACAGGAATATAATACTTATACTAACTGTATGACTAGCAACCCTGCATGATTTCAGTCTAAACAAAGAGGAAGACTTACTCACAGTGAAACAAACGTATATATCTTACGGCACTTTACATAAAATACAACAAATAACATCATCAAAGAAGTAAACGCAATATAGAACTAGGATATGATCAAATTCACTGACCGCCTAAACAGAGAATATTTGCAGAAAGAAGTCAGTCACATAATCAGAAATAATATCCTCACGAACGTGAAACAAACTGCCAGAAAATTATGCGAAAACTGAAAATCGAGTAACAAAACCTGACAGAGGAAATGATAAAACGATCAGAAGATCGTCATCTTAAGTAAATTTCATAGATGAAGTTGACGATTTGTTATTGTAACAGGAAGTTTGTCTGTTATTCAAAGAATATACAGTGTTGTACAAAACTAGAGGGACCAAAGTAACTCCCGTATGACGTGTCACGAAACTTTGAACATACATAGGAAAAACTGGTAGAGTGTAGTACAGAACGTAAATGAAAGATATACGCAGTGTGACGGCCATAGGAGACAATTTCATCCGAAGACAATGATTACATTAAAGTCACCGCGATTTGTGATGGTCCTCTGGACCTGAACATGGGTCTTAATTGGACGTGTGATCAACATGGGCGGCAATGCATGTTCTGCGACGTGCTCCATAGGCGACACAAGTATGGTAAGCAGTTGTTGTGGCAGAGTGTTGCATTCCTCCACCAGCGCTGTAGTGAACTGCTGTGGATAATGTGGACGAGATGCAATACGTCTCGACAAAGAAACCCACACATGGTCGATGGGATATAAGTCCATTCGCCGAGTGTCCTCTCGTTCCAAGAGCGCCTCTTCCTGCGCTCTTCGACTGATCACGCACTGTCATTCATAGAAATGAAATAAGGGACGAATTCACCCCTGAAAAGACGCACGCGGGGAAAGAGTGCAGTGTCAGAAGAACACTGAACGGTGAGCGTCTCTGCAGCATTATGCCTCTGCACCACCAAATCGACCATGTTCAACAATGGTCCTTGCTGCATTAGCGTTCCCACTCCCCACCTTACGAGGATACATCCAGAACCACTACTCAGATTGAATCTGCTCTTATCCGAGAAGAGCCCCCCCTCCCCCCCCCCCCCCTTATCGCCCAGTCCCTATGCTCTTCGCAACATCGAAATTCGGTGCCGCAGACGTGCAGCTGTCAACATAACACAACGCACTAGTGGTGAGGTAAAGAGACCAACCCCATGCGGTCGCGGCGCCACAGTGGAACGTGAGATTGCGGCCCTTGCAGTCCTTTTAAATGTGGTTGCAGTTGCACACAGCATTTGAAGTGTTCTTGCCTGTTGTGCAGTGTTGCGGCCATCTGCCACTGCAATTGACCATGGTCGACCATTTCTTCTCCTTCGGGCAGTAGTTCCTGTGGTGTGGAACATTACCCATGAACTTGGAACAGCGCTGTGAGATGTATCAAACTCCTGAGCTACATCTATCACACCTTGTCTCTCTTCTGCATTCTGGAAGATTTTCCTCGCGTGAAAGAGCTTGACGACGTATGTACATGTGTTCAGCAAATTCCGCTCTTAGGATCTGAAGATGCTCATTGTGGCCGAAAACTGTTTCGATTGTCTCTAAAACATTTGTGACTGTGTAAAAAATGTTTTACAATAAGTCATTTACCGTCTTCTTAAACGAGATGCTCTTTTTTCAAGTTCTTGATCTCTCACTTGAGAACTGGAACCTATAAAAGACGAACACGACAAATAACAGATAATCAAAACTTGGTGGCACTGTCTTTGTTCGGTGGGGTTGCTGTCCAAACTCACTGAAACTGTTGTCAGTTTTTCGAGCAAAGAGTAGGCCTACGGACTGGTTACGGTAATACTTGCCTTTAAGCCCCTAAGCTACTCGTATATCAGGAATCAAAAACTGAGGACAACTTTACTTAGTGCGCGCTACTTAACAGCTGTGCTATAATCGATACAGCTGGGTGGGCGCCAAGAGCGCATAATGCAGACCTGATCCCAACACAGGCGATAGCAGCAGCCGGTCCCGCTGGTCAAAGGGAGAAGGACTTAATTTCGGCTGGAACTGCATACCGACATGTCGCGGTAATAATTTATGTTTTTGTGGTGTCACCGCCAGACACCACACTTGCTAGGTGGTAGCTTTAAATCGGCCGTGGCCCATTAGTACATGTCGGACCCGCGTGTCGCCACTGTCAGTACTTGCAGACCTAGCGCCACCACATGGCAGGTCTAGAAAGACGGACTAGCACTCGCCCCAGTTGTACGACGACTTTGCTAGCGACTACACTGACGAAGCCTTTGTCTCATTTGCCGAGAGACAGAATGGCCTTCAGCTAAGTCCATGACTACGACCTAGCAAGGCTCCATTAACCATATCTGGAGAGAGTCTCATTTGTATAGTCAAGAGCGATGTACCACAAGGATGAATTAAAGTTAAGTAAACAGAAGCTACGTACTTTTCTTTAGTGCATTCATACGTATCCTGTTCCAGACTTCATGCCCGTCTGCATTAGATAGCGTGCATTTCGGCCTCCTCTATCTACAAGGTGTTGGCACATTTGCCAACACATCATTGGCGACGAGTGTAAACGTGTTCATTCTACTTGCTTAAATTACTTGTGTCATGGCTTCGCCACATTCTCCAGATGTACTGTCCGAATTTTATCGCTTGCAGAATCAGCAGACGCAGGCGTTATTGGATGCCCTTGGACAGCTCGTCCAGGGTCAACGTGCGCTGCAAAACGATGCGGCCGCCGCCGCTTCATCGCTACCGCAGCCACAACACGCAGTTGCACCCCCCTTCCGTAATTTTGATTCAACCCAGGACAGCTGGACGGAGTGGTCACGCCAATTTGGATTCCATCTCGCCGCCTACAGAATTCAAGGTAATGGGCGGCAGCCGTTTTTGCTTTTGTGTGTAGGTGTGTCCACCTACCGTGTGATAGTGAAATTGTTTCCCCGACGCGACGTAGCAACTGTCATACGAAGAAATTTTGTCTGCTTTAGATGCCTATTTCAAAGAAACAGTAAATGTCGTTGCAAAAAGGTATACGTTCTTTCGTGCGAAACGTACGGCCGGTCAAACTAATCGGGAGTGGGTTGCAACTTTGCAAGGCCTTACTAGGGATTGTGCTTTTGAATGCGACTGTGGACTCCCTTATTCAGATACTATGGTGCGTGATGCAATTGCACAGAACGTTTCTGATGTTCGTATACGGGAACAGATTTTGAAACTCGTCAATCCCTCCCTTCAACAAGTGATAGACATATTGGATAGGCAAGACACACTTGACTTTGCTCAGGAATCCTTTGAAACTTCGCCAGCTGTGTGTCGCATTAACCGGCCCGCCGGGCGCGCTGCACGGAACTGTAAACAGCCTTCGCGCACGTCCTTACCGCCACGTGTCCCGCGAAAGCAAGCAAATGCAGTGCTGAAATCATGCCCACGGTGTGCAACTAGACATTCGCGTGAGAATTGCCCGTCACGCCAAGCTATTTGCTTTTTCTGTAATAAGAAAGGACATGTTCAAAGTGTTTGCCAGAAAAAGCATAGATCGGACACTACCAACCATTCCAGGCCCTTTGCTTCGCGCCGGAATCGAACCAAGGACACTCAGGCTCGGGAACCTTCGCCCATGGACATTCATGTAGTTAATGCCACTCCGCCCAGTGCCACTCTCTCTAACAGTGACTGTGTTCGTCCCACAAAAAGTGTGCGTCGACGTCGACGGCAATCCCGTCACGTCGCAAGTGATTCTGTACCAGTGTCTGTTCAAGTTGCACAAAACGGTCGCTCTTGTCAGCAGGACAATAAACTTTTTGTAGATTTGGACTTTGCCGGACAAGTGATACCATTCCAGCTCGATACCGGAGCTGCAGTTTCATTGCTCAATCACGCCACGTATAAACAACTTGGCGCACCTCCGTTGCATGCCGCAAAGGTTCAGCTCACTAGTTATTCAGGACAGCATATCCCTGTGTTAGGACGGTGCAGCCTTCTTGCAACATACAAGGGACAAACAAAACTTGTGTCATTTTACGTCCTTCGTTCTTCTGCTGCAGTGAACTTGTTTGGTTTAGATTTATTTCAGTTGTTTAACTTGTCTATCGTAAATCAGGTCCTATCAGTGAACCAGACTGTGCCTTCAGCCAGTGTTTCTCGTCTCTGTGACGAATTTGCAGACATTTTTGCACCGGGCCTCGGTTGCGCTAAGAACTATAAAGAACATTTGGAACTGAAAGTAAATGCGCAACCGAAATTTTTCAGAGCGCGCAATGTTCCCCACGCATTGCGTGATGAGGTCGCACGAACGTTAAACGATTTAGAATCACAAGGTGTCATTGAACGTGTGCAGGCTTCTCTCTGGGCCTCACCCTTTTGCAAAAACCTTCCGGAAAATTGAGACTTTGCGTGGACTTCAAGGCCACAGTGAATCCACAACTAGTGACTGCTACTTTTCCTTTGCCCCACCCGGAAGATCTTTTTGACAAACTGTGCCCGGGAAAATATTTTTCAAAGTTGGACCTAGCAGATGCGTACTTGCAAATACCGGTGGACGAAGAATCCCAGCGCGTATTGGTTGTTAACACGCATCTTGGTTTGTACCGATTCAAACGACTGCCATTCGGGTGTGCACCCGCCCATGCATTGTTTCAGCAATATCTACAAACTGTTTGTGCGTTGGTCCCTACTGCAGCAAACTATCTGGACGATATAGTGATCTCCGGAAAGACAGCAGCAGAACATTTACAAAATCTCCGAACATTATTTCAGATCTTGCGACAGAATGGTCTTCGCTTGAGGAAGGACAAATGTGTGTTTTTTTGCTCGTGACTTTCCATATCTGGGACATGTCCTTAATGCCCAAGGCATACATCCGAGTCCGGAGCACCTCCGTGCCATACAGGAGTTGCCTTCGCCGCAAACGTTGAAGCAGCTACAGAGTGTGCTGGGAAAAATTAACTATTATCACCGTTATATTCCGAATGCCTCTTCCATTTCAGCTCCGCTTCATCGCTTACGCCGTAAAGGTGTTCCGTTCGTCTGGTCGACGGAATGCGAACGCGCCTTTCGCCAATTGAAATCGGCGTTGCTTTCCAATACTTGCCTTACGCCATTCGATCCCCAGAAACCCCTTTTGTTGATGGTAGATGCATCGGATTTCGGGATCAGTGCTGTGCTTGCGCACAAAGATGGTTCGCATGATCGCCCTATTGCCTTTGCGTCCAAATTGCTCTCGTCAGCGCAAAGAAATTATTCCCAGATAGAGAAAGAAGCTTTAGCTCTCGTATTTGGTGTTACCAAGTTTCATGATTTCTTGTATGGTCATCACTTTACCATCATCAGACCACAAACCTTTGACATCGCTTTTTCATCCGAACAAGCCTGTATCTCCACGTAGAGCGCAGAAATTCATTCGCTGGTCTACATTTCTCTCGCAGTACCGCTACGATATCTTGTATCGGTCCACTGCTAAGCAAGGAAACGCCGATGCGTTGTCCCGTTTGCCTGTTGCTGAGGATAAAGCATTCGATTCTTCCGAACTTGCTTGCATGTTCATTGATGCGGAAACTGATGACGTGGTCGAATCGTTTCCGATTGATTTTCGTCGTGTAGCTACAGCCACAGCTGCTGACCCTGTCCTCGCTACCGTTTTGCGTTTTGTTGCTACGCAATGGCCCTTGTCCAACACCCGGATCGAGGATCCGTTGGTTCGCCGATTTTTTGCTCACAAGGGGAGACTTTTTGTACGACGTGGTGGTTTGCTGTTGCGTTCTGATAATGATCAGTCTAGGGTCGTGGTCCCACGTTCGTTACAGTCCTCTGTCTTAAAGCTTCTCCACCATGGACATTGGGGTATAGTGCGTACGAAACAACTTGCTCGTCAGCACTGTACTTGGTTCGGAGTCGATGCTGCGATTACGAATATGTGCTCTTCTTGCATGGCGTGTGCCGAACAACAATCCGCGCCACCGCGGAAATTCTTTGCATGGCCAAATGCCACTTCCCCTTGGCAACGCTTACATATCGATTTTGCTGGTCCATTCTGGAATGCTCGATGGTTGGTTGTTGTCGATTCCTTCAGTAATTTTCCTTTTGTTGTCTGGATGTCTTCCACGATGTCATCTGCCACCATCCAAGCGTTGTCTGCTATCTTTTGCATTGAAGGTCTTCCACAGACTATTGTTTCCGACAATGGCCCACAATTCATGTCCGCAGAATTTCAGTCATTCTGCAAGGCCAATGGTATTCAACATCTGACGTCCGCGCCGTTTTCGCCTCACTCAAACGGTGCCGCTGAACGTTTGGTCCGGACTTTCAAGTCACAGATGTTGAAATTGAAAGAGTCGCATTCTCGGGAGGACGCGTTGTTGCTCTTTTTGTCTTCGTATCGCTCTCAGCCCCGCGATGGTCGCTCGCCGGCTGAGTTGCTTCACGGTCGTCCTCATCGGACCTTGATGTCTTTGCTGCATCCGCCCCATCAGGTTCCTGTGCAGCGGCAGACTCCTGCTTTTGCTCCAGGCGACGTTGTATTCTATCGCAACTATCGCGGTTCACGGCGTTGGCTCGCAGGGCGCATTCTTCGCTGCCACGGCCGCGCGATGTATTTGGTTTTGGGGGCCTCTGGTGAGGTGCGTCGGCATCTCAATCAGCTGCGCCTCTGTCGTCGCACGGGTTCTGCCGCTCCCCGTCTGCTTTCAGCGACGGTGCCGTCCAGTCAGCGCCCTGGGGACCCATCTACTGGCTCGCCTCATCCCCAGGTGTTACCGACGATGCCTTCCATTTTGCCTCATGGCGTCGCGCAGCCGCCGTCACCGCCGCAGCCGCCGCCGGCGCAGCCCGCAGTGGACGCTTCGCTGCAGCCGCCAACCGCCTCCCTGGGTCACGCGCCACCGATCGCTGCCCGTGACCAGCTGTCCTCCGCCATGGAACTCTTGCCCGCTCCGGACCACATGGCGTCCTCGCGCGTCGGATACCCCGACGCAATGGAGGTCGACCCTTCGGCCCCTCCTATCTCATTACGGGCGCATACGCCACATGTTGACGTGCACCCTGGACTAGGTTTCCAGGCGTTAACTAGCTCCCCTCGGACTGAATGGCCGGGTGCGGGTGGCACAGCCTCGCCTGTTGTTAGGCTCCCCACCTCATCGCATACGTCAACATGGGGCCCTCCTCACGGCGGGCGGAAGCCTTATCACACGACCGTTCGCCGATTTGCGGGGGAGGAATGTGGTGTCACCGCCAGACACCACACTTGCTAGGTGGTAGCTTTAAATCGGCCGCGGTCCATTAGTACATGTCGGACCCGCGTGTCGCCACTGTCAGTACTTGCAGACCTAGCGCCACCACATGGCAGGTCTAGAAAGACGGACTAGCACTCGCCCCAGTTGTACGACGACTTTGCTAGCGACTACACTGACGAAGCCTTTCTCTCATTTGCCGAGAGACAGAATAGCCTTCAGCTAAGTCCATGACTACGACCTAGCAAGGCGCCATTAACCATATCTGGAGAGAGTCTCATTTGTATAGTCAAGAGCGATGTACCACAAGGATGAATTAAAGTTAAGTAAACAGAAGCTACGTACTTTTCTTTAGTGCATTCATACGTATCCTGTTCCAGACTTCATGCCCGTCTGCGTTAGATAGAGTGCATTTCGGCCTCCTCTATCTACAAGGTGTTGGCACATTTGCCAACACATCAGTTTTCTCAAGATCACAAGTCGGCACTGGAGATTTAAAATAGTATACATGAATTAAATCGCAGCGTAAGTATAAAAGTTGAGCTTCGTTCCCTAATTGTGATTAGTAGATATTAGTAAGCTTCATGTAGACTGTCTTTTGTTACAAACTGCCACCGGTCTCAGCGGTCCACAGTATAAGCAAAGTAAGTCGACAGAAATGTACTCGAGTTGCGAATATCATCCACCTCCAGCTGCCTAACAAAATGACGACGATGAAAATTCGTGCCGGATCGGGACTCGATCCCGAATTTCTCGTTTTATGCGAGAGGTCGCCTTAGCAGCTTCGGCTGTCAAATAAACTGTCTTCCCTGTACGAGAATGAAATTAATGGGATGCACGAGTACAGATATGACACATGGACAACAACATACGGAATGTTGTGTCTAGCCGTGAGTCATGCTCGGATAACTAAAGCGAAGTGGGTAAGAGCCTTGTAATTATTCAGCGGCTTACTAGCACTTGAGTGCTTGTCGCAATTAAACAAACATGGATCACGAGCTTTTAAACTAACTTACCGCTGATTCTTTCCTTACACCAGTGAATCTATTCCGCTAAAAGTGTCTACTGAAAACAATAACGTTATCCACAATAGTAGTTGTAACTGCTGCTGTGAGAGAAGGAGGTTGGCATGGAAGAAGATACTGTAGTGGGACCTGTCAGGTAAGTCAGAAGACTACTGAGTGTAAAAAAAGTAGCTCCCCTCATAGTAACTTGTTCTATAGCTGATTTTATATTTGTCTTCTACTGTCTTCTACACGCTTTCTGCCGTCTTTGATTACAAATTGAAAACTGTCTGTTCAATAAGTAACGCAATGCATTTTTCTCTGTCAGTTTCGGTTGAAAAAATGTAGAATTTGTTGTGGGGCATTGTGGAATATTCCCGCTTCAGCCCCTATAGTTTCATGGAGTTCCGATAGGTAACGGCGCTATACGTAACCTTCAGATTGGAGTCTGTAACGGAGGTAAATTCCAACCTGGGAGCTGTCATTGAGTTTCTTTTGGTGGAAAACCAGAACATCGCTGATACTCATAGGCTCTTGCAGAATGTCTATAGACAGAGACGGCAATGAACAAAAGCATGGCGAGTCGTTGGGCGAGGCGTCTGTCATTACAGCAACAAGGTCACACATACCTGTCTGATCTCCCTCGTGATAGCCGGTAGCACACAGCTGTGACTCCTGCAATGCTGGAATGTGTAGACATTCTCATTCCAGGTGATCGAAGGATAACAGTCAAAGGCCTTGCTGCTGAACTGGACGTTTATGTTGGTAGTGCTGACACTCTCGTGCACCAGTTTGGGTAATGCATGCATGCATGTCCGAAGGAATAACAAAGGCAAGGCAATATCACACTTATCCGGCGACACCAAGCAATCGGCTTTCAATTAAAATGTCTCCCCTGCACGGGAATATACGCAAAGGATGGACTAGCACAGGTTGCAGAAACATGGCTGATCACCACATGAAAGTTTCGGTCTGGCAATGAGGCATGCTCGGATAGCCTAATTCTGAGGCGACCGCTCGCGATATGCGGGAAATCCAGGATCGAGTCCCAGTCTGGCACAAATTTTCACTGTCGTCACTCCATTATACATCAGACGATGACCGATATTTGCAACTGCGAATGAATTTCGTGTGTAGATTTGGATCACAACATAGATCATGCAACAACACTGGAAGTTGAGTTGGATGACAGGGAACGAAACGCAAACAACGACCCCGACATGCTAGGAAATGTAGATTGTGTTCCTGGTGCGGTCTAGTCAGGAACAGGTGACGTAGGACCAATGGCTATGTGAATACGGAAAGGGAAGATGTAACTGAGCTGATGGACAATTTGATGTAGGAAAATGATGAAAAGCCTGGTGAGATTATGCAGCCTATATCAGAAGCCGATATTTTTGGAAGCAGGACGCATGTTTTAGTGGTCTCAGATTGTCAGGCCAGTGCTGTGTCAGGAACGTTGTACATAAAGTGGATGAAGCAGGGATGAAGAATACCAAAGATACCAGTACACAGAATATATATTACAGGTGATGTGGGGGCAAAATCAAGATAATTGAAAGGCGGATCTTTGATACAATGTCGCTAAATGATGATGATTGTGATGTATCAGCACTTGTGGTGCCTGGATTGACATTACACATTGAGTGGTTAACAGAGCAAGAAGCTTATTGGTCTTCTGGAAGAGGAACGAAGGGAACAATTATTGACATTAAAGGGAGAATTAATGTTACAGAAGTGGTAGGAGTGACTATGTTATATTCTTTATTTGATCTGGAATCAGCACCAGAACTACCACAAAGGCAGATATCCCACCATTACGCAAGAAGCAACAGAAATGCGAAGGAAGGGCACACATTGGACATCTTGATCTTACAGTTGAACAGCAACCTAAGTCCTTAGAACATGGAAACTGGCCAGAAACGATAAATCTTATACAGATCCTCTGAAGTTCTCAGAAGATTTTCACGAACAAGCCATTGGTGATAGAAATGGCAGAATGTAAGCTGAAAGTGAGAATGTGGACCATTTTTTGTACGGCCATTTACGATTCCTTAGTCAGTACATGAAGTGGTGGAAGAGGAGACTCAGAAGACGCAAAGGATGAGAGTTATCGATCAGCCGATCACCCAGTACAATAATACATTATTTGTGGTAGGAAAACGATATGCTGATGTCACAATCCTGCTGGATGTACGCTCAGCGAACAATATAGTAATAACAATTCCACAGATGGACAGACCCAAAAATTTAGATGCATTACTCCAGAAGTTTCTTGGTCAAAAGATGTTTAGTAAGATTCACCTAAGATATGGAAATATGAGGAGATCGCCGTGCACGATGGTTTAAGGAAGCATACTTGTACAGAGGATTGGGCTACTAGTAATGTCGGAGTACCGTTTGGCTTGAATATTTCTAGCTCGGCTTCATAGGATCACTGGGCAAAGTTCTCAGTGTACACTTAATTAAACAAGTCAACTTGTGTGCAGATGCTGTTTTAATTGCAACCTGGACTTTGTAAAAATACACTCCTGGAAATGGAAAAAAGAACACATTGACACCGGTGTGTCAGACCCACCATACTTGCTCCGGACACTGCGAGAGGGCTGTACAAGCAATGATCACACGCACGGCACAGCGGACACACCAGGAACCGCGGTGTTGGCCGTCGAATGGCGCTAGCTGCGCAGCATTTGTGCACCGCCGCCGTCAGTGTCAGCCAGTTTGCCGTGGCATACGGAGCTCCATCGCAGTCTTTAACACTGGTAGCATGCCGCGACAGCGTGGACGAGAACCGTATGTGCAGTTGACGGACTTTGAGCGAGGGCGTATAGTGGGCATGCGGGAGGCCGGGTGGACGTACCGCCGAATTGCTCAGCAAGTGGGGCGTGAGGTCTCCACAGTACATCGATGTTGTCGCCAGTGGTCGGCGGAAGGTGCACGTGCCCGTCGACCTGGGACCGGACCGCAGCGACGCACGGATGCACGCCAAGACCGTAGGATCCTACGCAGTGCCGTAGTGGACCGCACCGCCACTTCCCAGCAAATTAGGGACACTGTTGCTCCTGGGGTATCGGCGAGGACCATTCGAAACCGTCTCCATGAAGCTGGGCTACGGTCCCGCACGCCGTTAGGCCGTCTTCCGCTCACGCCCCAACATCGTGCAGCCCGCCTCCAGTGGTGTCGCGACAGGCGTGAATGGAGGGACGAATGGAGACGTGTCGTCTTCAGCGATGAGAGTCGCTTCTGCCATGGAGCCAATGATGGTCGTATGCGTGTTTGGCGCCGTGCAGGTGAGCGCCACAATCAGGACTGCATACGACCGAGGCACACAGGGCCAACACCCGGCATCATGGTGTGGGGAGCGATTTCCTACACTGGCCGTACACCACTGGTGATCGTCGAGGGGACACTGAATAGTGCACGGTACATCCAAACCGTCATCGAACCCATCGTTCTACCATTCCTAGACCGGCAAGGGAACTTGCTATTCCAACAGGACAATGCACGTCCGCATGTATCTCGTGTCACCCAACGTGCTCTAGAAGGTGTAAGTCAACTACCCTGGCCAGCAAGATCTCCGGATCTGTCCCCCATTGAGCATGTTTGGGACTGGATGAAGCGTCGTCTCACGCGGTCTGCACGTCCAGCACGAACGCTGGTTCAACTGAGGCGCCAGGTGGAAATGGCATGGCAAGCCGTTCCACAGGACTACATCCAGCATCTCTACGATCGTCTCCATGGGAGAATAGCAGCCTGCATTGCTGCGGAAGGTGGATATACACTGTACTAGTGCCGACATTGTGCATGCTCTGTTGCCTGTGTCTATGTGCCTGTGGTTCTGTCAGTGTGATCATGTGATGTATCTGACCCCAGGAATGTGTCAATAAAGTTTCCCCTTCCTGGGACAATGAATTCACGGTGTTCTTATTTCAATTTCCAGGAGTGTATATTAAGATAACTGAAGACGTGTGATAATAATGAGTGGTAGGAAATTGGAATGTACATTGCCTGCTTTACAGCCAGAGGGCCTGGAATATGGGTGACTGCTGGTTGTAAAATGAACGCTACTGTTATTTAAGGAAGCCATTAATTAGCTGTCTTTCAAAGGTTGAAACGTGAATCAGTTGTGTGATACAGTGAGGGGCAGGTTGTTTCTGAGCAAGACAGTGCACTCACTTGCACAGTAAAACATATCACGACCTGTTTTGGAAGTCAAGATTTCATTGCCATGTACAAGGATGGATGAAGCTTCCACTCCGTCTATATAGTGAAAATAAGCGTACGCAGGTTGGTGAAGTACGACCAGATTAGTGAATGACACAGACATATGACAGGCTGGCATTTATTTTATTCCGGAAATACTGTCAGGTTTCCTGACAAAACCTTTGCAGTGTGTCATCGCTGTTATCAACTATTGAATGACCAGAGCCGGCCGGTGTGGCCGTGCGGTTGTAGGCGCTTCAGCCTGGAACTTCGTGACCGCTACGGTTGCAGGTTCAAATCCTGCCTCGGGCATGGATGTGTGTGATGTCCTTAGGTTAGTTAGGTTTACGTAGTCCTAAGTTGTAGGGGACTGATGACCATAGATGTTATGTGCTATAGTGCTTAGAGCCATTTGAACAATTTTTTTTTTTAATGACCAGTACTTTCAGAAGTTCATTTTCGCTGTACATGGATCTAATATTACTGCTAGTGTATTCATAGAGTACCAAAAAATTATACTTGTTCAGTTTGGAGGAATTCCCGAAAGTGTGTACTGATGTCACATGAATAATGAACACATGCAGTTTCGGATTCTGATTAATTAATGTCTTGAAGCCATCTCGATAATGTAACACCATCCTGACGTTATTACGATACGTAGTTAAACGTGAAGGTTGATCGGCAGCAAAAGATAGGTACTGGGACAGATATGACATACAATGAATAATCGTATAGAATAATACATGATCTATGATCTAATAACGAGCCATGGGAGGAGACCAGTAGCTACTTAAGGAGGATACTGGCCCACAGGTCAGTTTTCCGCCACGGAAGGCATCACTTCTGGCGGGTCTCAATAACCTTCACACCCCAGTTCTCCAGCCTTCCTTTAAGACCGATGGGCGAACAGTCCAAGAGTGCGGAAGTAAAAAAATTTCATTCTGCATAAACATGGCAGAAATAAGTCATTCCTTCCATGTAAAAAAGGCGTGCACATACTTCAGACTGTCGTCACTCCCGGTAGGTCCTAGTGTTGAGTCTTAACGTGTTTGGTTGTTTTAGCGCATCTCAGTGTACACTTCATATGGATACTATAAGTGTATTTAAATGACATGAAATCATTAAAAGGGTCCACAATCACTGTCACTAGGTAATGTAATATTCTATCTTGATATCTTTTTATTTTTTATTAATTATATGCGTTAATTCGTTTCGTCTCAAACCATTATGGGAGGCACATCTAAAGACTGTCGATGCACTTCAACTCGTCAAATTCACATATGTAACCGTACTGTGGGCATGCGAGCTTTAATGTGGTCATTGTAATGGCTTGAGCCGAAACATTTTAATATTCGTAGTTATAAAAAACAGTTAAAATACAAGACGAAATAATTCCATTAAATATTGTTCAGTGCTGCGTTTGATCTTCCTGTCGTGAGTGAGCTCCTGGACCCAGGATATAACCTAGTTACCGTAATTCTTGCGATTATTGCCTTTGTTGATGAAATAGCAGAAAAACAGACTTCCAATTTAGGACTGAATAATTTTTTTCTCTTACTGGAAAGCAGACATGGTTCACTATCTTAATACGAAATTCAGTTCAGTAAACGATAGAAACGAATATTATTTCGGGTCATTTGCACATAACACGATGAAAATGAGATTTAACGATAGCTATGTATTTCAGTCAGAAGCCCTATCAAGGTTTCACTGCAACTGTCAGAAGTTCTGAGCCTCATTGGAGTTTCACTTGTTCACATTATGGGAGAGTGTTGCACTTGGGCGACAGTGTGCACAGGAACACACAATGTGTTGTGGTAAGTACTAGCGACTGAAGCACAGGAAGGAGTGCACATGAGAAGGCCATACGCAAATCTCGCCATTTTCTATTTTTGTTATTGTTGGACATGAGGTTGTGTCTTGGGCAGCATTTGTCAATATTTCGTGTTCTACATGTTTAAGTGCTGTATAGAGTTTGAAGTTATTTGGAATATATTGTTCATACTTCATGCACACCAATTTACGGTGAGTAAAATGCTATATATTTCTAGAACTATTTATATAACATGTGCAAAATTAAGCCATACTTTGTTGGTTGTGCATCACCTTTACCTTGAAACAAAATACGTTTTTTTTAAAGCCATACCTCATTGGTTGTGTATCACCTTTACCTGGGAACATGTTATACTTGTAAATGCACTGAATTTAAAGTCTTAAATATTTTGCCTGTCTTATAAATTGAAATTGTGGTTAGTTTCCAATAGTTTCTGTTTCAAAATGTATTTAACTGGTAATTAGTTTTTGATAATACTTCCGCTTGATTGGATTTGGCTTACTTATTATTTATGTGTGGTAGAGTAATAATGTAACACATAGACTTGTAATACAATATTGACAAGATTTTATCACTAACAATGCTTTTAAATTTCATAAATATCTTTAACATTTTGCTACCCTGTTAGCACCTGTATAAATATTAATTTTAATTTTCACAATCAACAGCTGCAGTTGCACCGTTTACCTAGAATTTACCTAGGTTTCAGTCGGGATAACCCAACCTTATTCAGAATAACAGTTACTACCGTTTGTCCATAGTGGACATCGTCAAGCTAAAACTACAAATCCATAAATTATCGTCAGACTGTAAAACTTATCTGGAACTGCCTCGACCCCACTTGGCGACCGCGATGCGGCAGCCACGAGTGCTGTACTGTCGCGAAGTGGGGCCGAGGCAGTTCCAGATAAGTTTTACAGTCTGACGATAATTAATGGATTTGTAGTTTTAGCTTGACGATATTCACTATGGGCAAACGTTAGTAACTGTTATTCTGAATAAGGTTGGGTTATCCCGACTGAAACCTAGGTAAATTCTAGATAAACGGTGCAACTGGGGCTGTTGATTATCGAAATTAAAATAAATTTTAAATTTCAGTCGAATATATGTTTGTAGGTACATGACTATGTTTTACCTTCTAACGCGTTTTCACATTTGGAAAAACCGTAATTTGCTGGAGTATCTTTTGTATTTTCAGAAAAAGACTGCAGAAAGTAAAAACTGAAGGCCAGCATTTAAAATCGGAATATGAAAATATATTAAACTTCTATTATGAAGTCAGCTAGAGGAAGTCTGTCAGGTTTACCCATCTACAACATTCTCCACCAGTGAAAAGTACCATTATCAGCAGTATGCGACTCATAAAATGCACTCATGTGTTAAAACTTCAGCTATGTATGTCCATTGAGAAGTACAATAACCTTATCTATCCTTCCATGTTGACATTATGAATACGGTCACTATTCTGTTTTCGCTCAGCTGCTGGTAGTCACTTTCAGTAATAAGATATGTTCACATCGTCAGCCATAATAGAGACATACATCGACTCCTTCATATCCAGGATAGAGCTCATCAAGCTTGATGATTCATCATTATTATAATGTGGGTACAGTATGACTTTCTGATGCCTCCTGATCAATCACAACAATTTTCTTCTTCATCCCTGTATATTTTAGGTCTCATGCAGTTTACGAGGAGCTGCTAATGTGCTAGTCTTATGATCATACATCATGAACTTCATAAACATATTGTCCTCGTCAAACATATGAAGACATATTTAATGTACAAAGTGAGCATGTGATTGCATGTATATGCATGTGCCAGTGTTCTGGTGGATGCTTGTGTAAGTGCTGGTGTGTGCACAGTAACATGGTGGGAGTGTGTGATTTTGTAGGTTTGGGTGTTGTATGTATGTTGTTTGTGTGCATAATTGAATAATTGAACATATGTCTGTAATGTGTTTTTACATGTATATATATATATATATATATATATATATATATATATATATATATATATATATATATATACACACACACTCCTGGAAATTGAAATAAGAACACCGTGAATTCATTGTCCCAGGAAGGGGAAACTTTATTGACACATTCCTGGGGTCAGATACATCACATGATCACACTGACAGAACCACAGGCACATAGACACAGGCAACAGAGCATGCACAATGTCGGCACTAGTACAGTGTATATCCACCTTTCGCAGCAATGCAGGCTGCTATTCTCCCATGGAGACGATCGTAGAGATGCTGGATGTAGTCCTGAGCGGAAGACGGCCTAACGGTGTGCGGGACCGTAGCCCAGCTTCATGGAGACGGTTGCGAATGGTCCTCGCCGATACCCCAGGAGCAACAGTGTCCCTAATTTGCTGGGAAGTGGCGGTGCGGTCCCCTACGGCACTGCGTAGGATCCTACGGTCTTGGCGTGCATCCGTGCGTCGCTGCGGTCCGGTCCCAGGTCGACGGGCACGTGCACCATCCGCCGACCACTGGCGACAACATCGATGTACTGTGGAGACTTCACGCCCCACGTGTTGAGCAATTCGGCGGTACGTCCACCCGGCCTCCCGCATGCTCACTATACGGCCTCGCTCAAAGTCCGTCAACTGCACATACGGTTCACGTCCACGCTGTCGCGGCATGCTACCAGTGTTAAAGACTGCGATGGAGCTCCGTATGCCACGGCAAACTGGCTGACACTGACGGCGGCGGTGCACAAATGCTGCGCAGCTAGCGCCATTCGACGGCCAACACCGCGGTTCCTGGTGTGTCCGCTGTGCCGTGCGTGTGATCATTGCTTGTACAGCCCTCTCGCAGTGTCTGGAGCAAGTATGGTGGGTCTGACACACCGGTGTCAATGTGTTCTTTTTTCCATTTCCAGGAGTATATATATATATATATATATATATATATATATATATATATATATATATATATATATATATATAGATGTGTGTGTGTGTGTGTGTGTGTGTGTGTATGTCTGTTGTTATTGTTGTTGTTGTTGTTGCTGTTTGATGTGTGTGGATGTGGTGACTTTGTGCTTGGATGTGTATGAACATTGAGCTGAATGTATTGGCATATTACTGCTACTAATACTACTTCTACAACTATGTAAATGACACTCAACGATCAGAGAAATAGAGGAAAATATCGAAAAAAAGAAGATAAAAATTTTTCAAATAATAACACTATTGGAACTCGATTCTGCGGCCTAATCAGTGTGAAAACATTGTCGGGGGACTGTTCAGCATGAGGATATAGACCAAGAGACGTGATTGTTCCAACGTGAATTTCCACTTACCACAAGTCGGTCATTCCTACCAATGTTTGAATCTCAAGCCAGTTTTGTATACAAGAACTAACCTATTACGCCATCTAGAATTTCTCCCGCCAATTTCACTCAAAGCCATGATGAAGGTGCGTCACTGGTGGCAGAAATCAGAGCTGTGAGGCAGTAAACGAGATAAAGAAAAGGTGCTGATTGTGCCTATTGGCATTGCGACTTCGCAGTTCCACGCTATTGGCACAGTTGTTGAAACGTCAGGTATGAGCAGAAACATTATACGGTGCTGGCTATAGATATTAATACAGTAAGTAAAAAGTAGACATGGCAGTATCGAAAGAGATTATGATAATGACCTCTGGCCCATCTAGGGTAAGTAGTTATGACAGTTACTGAAGTCTTCTTGATTCTTGCTTAGAGGGTGATTTGTTGCCATTAAGTTGATAAACAGCTTACGGAGTGTGTGTTGTAAGGGCTTGCACAGCGCCAGCAGAATATATCGTGTCGGTAGTCAGAGACCTATGGCAGTGTACTTCTTGGGTACTGGCACGACATACTGCTGTTTCCATTGTGTATCGCTCAGTGGTGAATCGATGGAAGGGTTTTAGAACGGTATCACAATATGATACATATTTCTGTTGTCTAATAAATGTCTTTAGGAAATTAAGTTTTTTAGCGGGTCTATACTTTTGTGATACTCAACAAAATATAATCACATATTTAATGATTTCAGTATATGTATAAAGTGTTCTTGGTTTCCGGCCACATCTGACCTGAAGAAAAACTCGAGCATTAAATGATCATGTCAAAGTAATAGCTGCTCCTTATGAAGTTGACAGATGCAAGAGTAGAATAGAAACATTACTTCTGGCTAACTTTGCACTTCAATTACCTAAAAAGGTGCAAGCATTATTGTGGGTTGGCTACATGCCAGGAGCAATGACAATGTCTATGACCTTGAGTGCATGATATAATCAAGAGGGTGGTGGTGGTGGGTAATTCAAAAGAGGAATATGTAGGAACTAACCCATAGATACTAGTGGGAAATTCAAACATTACTGAAACAAAACGTAAAAGTTAAAAAAAAATGGAAAAAACGGTGAAATCCCGGAACTAGTTCACTTGTGTTAACAGCCAAAAGTCTTCCATGGATCTGAAATTTGTGTTATGTTCAAAAACATGTAAAAATATTGGCTATTCTTCCGTATTTCTACGTCAACAATGCGTAAGCTTCACCCGAATTATGCATAAATTGGCTTCGTATTCAAAATTATTGAATTATTTATCAAAAATACTTGAAAATATTGCTAGTAATGGTGTAATTCGGCTATGGTTATCCGACTGCAGGTTGAGCAGCACTAGTAAATGCCCTTCGTTTAATGTCTGTACCATACTTAATGTACAGCACAGTGGACCGTCAAATCAACTATACACAGATCTAAATTTTCTAAAAAAAAGTCACCAGTATTTCCAACACTACCGTGTTTCAGTGTCACAAAGAACCCAGGCATCAACTAATTTGCTTTATTCATCTTTCTCTCCCTCCCTCCCTCCGTCTCTCTCTCTCTCTCTCTCTCTCTGTCTGTCTCACTCACACACACACACACACATACACACACGTTTTTACCACCGCTTGCGAACAACAGTAGTTCGAGCTCTGTACCATACTTGGCGTAAGGCATTTAAGATTTTGTCAGTGCTGGAGTAACTTACTGTATACCATACTTGATTAAGGCATAAGATACCCGCAAATCAAACATCTACACACTGACATTGTTCTAATAAACGTGAGTAATGCCAACACCACAGTAAATGGCGAAAAATACCGAAGCTACAACTGAATTGCACAAACTGACTCCATTCGTCACACCACACACTCAAGGACACACACACAAGCACACACACACACACACACGTCCACACATATATGTCAAAACTGACGCTTAGAACAAAACTATGGAGTCTCAGATTAAGTCTCTGTAAGTACATCTTTATACAGATGGTAGCGAGACCTCGGTTGTTCAATAAAAATGGTAAATCAATACACCTTTCAGATGTCTATACTTCCATTTGTTGTTTTCTTTGAGTTCTAATTGAGACTGGATCATCGATTTAGAAAGCATCGTTCCTGCAAAATCTAGTTTGCCCTTTTCTCACATGATATCCTGCAACGATGGATGGAGGGTAACAGACAGATTTCATATGCCCGGATTTCCAGAAAGCGATTAACGCGGTACCTCACAGCATGCTGCTAACGAGGTTCCTAGCATGTGGATTAGGTTCCCAGTGGCTCGAAAACTTCTTTAGTAACAGAACGCAGTATGTTGTCCTCGATGGCGAGTGTTTATCAGAGACAAGGTTATCATCAGGAGTGCCCCAGGCAAGTTTGACAGGGCCACTCTTATTCTTTATATGCATAAATGACTTGATATACAGGGTGGGCAGCAATTTGCAGCAGTCTGTAAGTAACTACAGGATGATAAAAGACGAGTTAGGCAGAATTTATAGTTGGTGTGACGTGTTGCAGCTTGCTCTAAATGTAGAAAGACGTAAGTTCACCCAGACACGTAGGAAAAAATGTTATGCAATATTTGAATAAAGCTTTAGCAGTGTGCTGCTTGACACAACTACATCGATTAAATATTGAAGCATAGTGCTGTAAAGAAACTGTGGCACTTAAACTGCATATTATTGTGATCCACACTTGTACGATCATAATGTTCGGAATGCAAGATGTAAACATAAATGAAGGCAATTGGTCGAGAAAGACAGAGGTGAAACATGAGCAAAGACATTGGTTTAACGGAGGTGAATGGTCGAGATCTCGTATATGTGGCGCTTGTTCTGTAACACTGAGAAAAAACTACACATGGCTCGCAAATCTGTGCTATTGGCAAAACTTACAGGTTATGCAACAGCTATTGATGACCGAAGTTGTTATCTTTACAGCACTTTGCAAGCACAATGGACCCTCAAATTAAATATTTCTACACCTAAATTGTCTGTATTACTCATCAAAACAGAGACAGCTTGTTTATTGGCACTACTGACAAAACTTAGAGGTTAGTCAACTAGCTTAATTCAATCTTCGTACCACTTCCTAAATTTATCAAAATTATAATATATAAAAATTTTTTCTTTAACATTGCAGAACACACAGTCACTATCGTTGCAGTTGTTGACTGGAATTACTAATCTAAACGTTGTTATTCCTCTGACGTTGGTACTGACACTGTTTTAAGCTCACAAAACGCAGTTTCACCAAGTTCACCATTCATCTATATATCTTGTCACGATTAAATTGTATTTGATATGACAATATGATCAGAATGCTTACCACTAGCAAATGTTTTTGTTAATACGTCACCAGGGAAGATGGAGCTGTTGGAAGACCTGGTTGCTAGTGCATTAACGCCAAAAATATGTTTCCAAATATTGTCATTTTATGCAGACTTGGTTCAATCTGCAGCTTCAGGATGGATCCGGCCTCATAGAGTAATGTCATAATTTTTCTATCTACACAGTTCATTTCTTTAAGTAAGACTTCAACATCAGTTACAGCATCAATAGTTGGAGACTGAATCGCCATGCTAAGAAACTGTGCTATTGCTCTGTGACACAGTAGTCATACTGACAAATACTCGTATTATTTCAGCTCCAACCGTTATCAAACATTAAAGGCGTACTTGCTAGAATGTTAACTTTGCCTGTCAGTACAAATCTTTTGTCATTTTCTGATATTGCACATTGGAGGCTACATGACACTTCAAATACACATCACCATGTTTCTGCAAAATTGTAATAAATTGTTCCTTGTTACAACGGAAGTGTACAGGAATAGTGTAACAAACTGCCTAATGCATCATAATGTTACTTACACAGTTATAATAAATTTCCGCATACATCTGCATGTTACAACAAAATTGTAACAAATTTGCCCATACATCATCATATTTCAGCATACATGTAAAAAAATGGCTGCATGCTGTAGCAAAAATATAACAAGTCACTCCCATACTTCGCAAAGTTGTAGAAAAATTGTAACTACTCCATGCGATGTCAGTCTACAAGAGGTGGCTACATTGGTCAGTTTACAGGGTGGGACAATGATGGCCAGTTTGCAGAGTAAGGCACTTATGATTGGTTTACTGGTTGGGACACCCATGACCTTAAAACTGAACTGCAACATCAGAAGGGTGACTGTGTATGTGTAGTGAGTGTTAGCTGCTGTACTGCAAAACAATATTCTAATTCGAGTAGCTAACAGTATGTATGTGTAGTGGGTGTCAGGCATGTCAGCTACTGGGGGTATCAGCAACTGAGGTGTTACAAACTGGGGATACCAGTTGCTGGGAGTGTCAGCTACTCTGAGCAAAAATTCTAATAAATTAAGATTTGCACCAATGTTGTGTGTAGATAGCATATTTTGGTGTAGTATGATTAACTTTTGGTAGCATCTAGCGGATAATTATTAAATGCAGTTTCAGAAGGCCTCGGCATCAGTTTCCAATCAATGAATGTTACTACTTTCCTGAAAAGTTTGTTTTTGTAAATAATCTTCAGTGTCCTTGGACCAGTACATTGAAAAGAAATATTAGCATGTCTGATGGACATTTGAAGTGAGGAAAGAACATAGTGATACTTCACAATTATTGTGTGTATGTCATTAGCTGCTTCTCCCACCCAACACCACCCTCCTCCCCCCAAAAGTGACGTTTGGTCAGATCTATTTACATTCATACTTTAATCTGTGCCTAGGATCACATTAAGTGCTTTCTTCAAGTAGCTGGCAGTAATTCAGACTGTCTATTTGTGTGTGTTCTTGTGTAATTTACACAGTATTTTAGCCAGCGTGTTTTTGTAAGATTATAAATTTAGCCAGATTTGGTCAGCTACATTGCCTCATTTAGGTCTAAAAGTGGAGTGTCAGCTACTTGCTTATGATGTTATTTTAAATGAGTAAATGGCATTGTAGAATCAATTTGAGAGCCAACAGTTATGTTTTAGGCATCAGTTTTGATGAATATTTGTTTGTTTGTTTATTTATTGGTGTGTGGGTGGGTAAATGACGTTGTAATGCTTGACATAAACATTGAATTTTTATATTGATGACGTATGTTTGTGAATAATTTAGACCTTGAATTAATAATGTGACACTTGACAAGCATTGTGTTTTTTTACGTCAATTTAGTAGCGAACCACCTTTTTGATGGTCCGTTGTGCCTTACACCAACTATGGTACAGAGGTTGAACTATGGACCTTTACAGGTGCTTCTTAACCAGTAAGTTCATCAACAATGTGTGTTAATGTGTGTGACAGAGAGAGAAATGAACAATATTAACTTAAACAGTTCAGATGTAGCTCACGTATTTTTTGGGTTCAGTCAGTAGAAACAGATCCCCTTTAGGATCACTTTGTCATATGTCTGTCTGTTAAAAACAACTTCTGCAGGAATGGGCAGACGTATCAAATTGAAATTTATGTCACAAGTTATGGTATTACGTTCCACGGCCCCTTTAGGGTATAAAAAATGAAGCTTCTAAGTTAATGCGGTCAGAAGATATGGCCACATATGTCATTTGTTTTGATACTCACAAACTCACACATTAAAACCTAGAGCGTAATTCCTATTGGGGTAGAATAATGAAATATGGAGAGAAGCATAGATACAGATTACAAGTAAAGGAAAAAATCCGAAAATCGTTAATTTATCATTATAACATATGAAAAAAATATTTTTGGTTGTTTGTTATTGAGTCACGTGCGGCTCGTATTGGTGCCATCGGTAGGTTGGCATCACGGAAAAGGAATAGTGGCGTCTCGTTTTCCTCTTGTTTACTGGCGCCACTACATTTGCTGGCGCTATCTGTCTGTGAGTGGCAGCAGCAGCGTTTATCGATATATAGTACTGTGGTGCTATCTTTGTAAGGATTGGGTGTGTCGGCAGTTCGGTTGGGACGGAGCTGGAGGGAGGTCCGGCGGCGTGAGGACGTGCCGGGACAGCTGGTGGCACGCAGGCGTTGCCGGATCAAGGGGCTGTAGTTGCGAGGGCCACAAGTTCGTTGTCCGCCAGACCCAGGACGTTAGAGTTGAGTGAACATTATCCCGGTAGTGAAACCTCCGCTATTGTGAGATCACGCCGTTTGTTCGTGGGTTGCTGCTCGCAGGGTTGCTGAGACGAAGAGCAATGAGTGGAGTGTTTGGAGTTGGCGAAATTAATTAGCCATCCTCCACTTCATATTATTAATCATTGAATTCCTTGTGTTTATTCATGAAGTTCAGCGGGTGGTATTTGTCTGCCTAGTGGCCGCTAACGCCCCAGTTATCTGCTCTGGAGGTTATCCTCGCCTTGCTGCTGCTGTCCGTGAAGGTGTGTAGTTCGACAGCCTCCTTGAATGTGGTTAGGATATTTTGTTCTTTTGGACTACATTGGTCATAGTGGTTCTTTCCGCTTCTGGATGTTCTAAGCACCGGATTCTGAGGACGTAGTGCTGTCTGCTGATTCCACCTTGCCTGGGATATTCCATCGTTGTGTTGGTTACCAGACGTTAGGTAGATATTGCAAGAGTGTTGGTCTGCCTTTAAACTGTCACTAGTTTGAGTTGCCATCTGGTTAAGTGAATACAACTCTTGGCTGCCTGTCTCGGTGGTTACAAAGTTGAGCGGCTTTTCCTGGGCTGATCCTTGGAGCACTGTCTGATTCCCAATTTTCTCTTGGTTTGATCACATTGTGATGTTTGTGTTTCTTTAATATTTTAGTGTCGCTTGGAGAACTTCCTTAAGAATTGTTTTCCAGGCCTTGAGTCGTTAATTGTTTTTGAGTTATTACTATTGGGGCCTTCAGCCAGCAAATAATTTGAATTTCTGGTCAATAAGGCCATCGGCCATGAATGCAATTTGTCTAAAGAAATTTTTTATTAGATATTGTCTCTTAATACTCCAATTTTGATGAGTGTTTTCTTCTTTTTTTTAAAAACGATATTTTAGTATCTCTTGGTGAAGTTACACTGTTCTTAAGAATTTTCTATTCAGGCGTACAGCCGCCAAATAATCTGAATTTCTGGTCAATAAGGCCTTCAGCCGTGAGTGCAACTTGTTTAAGAATTTTTTATTAGACATTGTGTCTTAATAGTCATATTTGATACAGTTATGTCTCTCTCCGTCCGTGTGTTAAGAGCCCTTTTTCTCAGGAACAGTTTTACATGTCACGTGGAGATTTGTTTCGCATTCTAAGGTCTATAGTCCCTTGGCAGTACGAGGTGCATTCGAGTTATAAGGCCTCCGATTTTTTTTCTCCGGACTGGAAAGAGATAGAATCATGCGCATTGTTTTAAAATGGGGCCGCGTTCATTGTCAATACGTCCCAGAGATGGCAGCACCATACGGCAGATGGAATTTTACCGCCAGCGGCGAGAATGAGAACTGTTTTAAATACTTAAAATGGCGACGTTTTCCTTACTTGAACAGCGTGCAAACATTCGTTTTCTGAATTTGCGTGGTGTGAAACCAATTGAAATTCATCGACAGTTGAAGGAGACATTTGGTGATGGAGTTATGGATGTGTCAAAAGTGCGTTCGTGGGTGCGACTGTTTAATGAAGGCAGAACATCGTGTGACAACGAACCGAAACAACCTCGGGCTCACACAAGCCGGTCTGACGACACGATCGAGAAAGTGGAGAGAATTGTTTTGGGGGATCGCCGAATGACTGTTGAACAGATCGCCTCCAGAGTTGGCATTTCTGTGGGTTCTGTGCACACAATCCTGCATGACGACCCGAAAATGCGAAAAGTGTCATCCAGGTGGGTGCCACGAATGCTGATGGACGACCACATGGCTGCCCTTGTGGAATGTTGCCAAGCAATGTTGACGCACAACGACAGCATGAATGGAACTTTCTTTTCGTCGGTTGTGACAATGGATGAGACGTGGATGCCATTTTTCAATCCAGAAACAAAGCGCCAGTCAGCTCAATAGAAGCACACAGATTCACCGTCACCAAAAAAATTTCGGGTAACCGCCAGTGCTGAAAAAATGATGGTGTCCATGTTCTGGGACAGCGAGGGCGTAATCCTTACCCATTATTCGGTAAAAGGTGCATCCTACGAAAACGTTTTGAAGAACAAATTCCTTCCTGCACTGCAACAAAAAAGTCCGGGAAGGGCTGCGCGTGTGTTGTTTCACCAAGACAACGCACCCGCACATCGAGCTAACGTTATGCAACAGTTTCTTCGTGATAACAACTTTGAAGTGATTCCTCATGCTCCCTACTCACCTGACCTGGCTCCTAGTGACTTTTGGCTTTTTCCAACAATGAAAGACATTCTCCGTGGCCGCACATTCACCAGCCGTGCTGCTATTGCCTCAGCGATTTTCCAGTGGTCAAAAAAGACTCCTAAAGAAGCCTTCGCTGCTGCCATGGAATCATGGCGTCAGCGTTGTGAAAAATGTGTACGTCTGCAGGGCGATTACGTCGAGAAGTAACGCCAGTTTCATCGATTTCGGGTGATTAGTTAATTAGAAAAAAAATCGGAGGCCTTAGAACTTGAATGCACCTCGTATAATGTAATGTAAAGTTCTGAGTCAGTGTAATCAAAAGATACGACCATTTATGTTACATAATTTATACTCGCAAATGCACTCGCCAGAACCAAAGGACCTAGACCTGTTGACGTAGAATCATTAATTTGGCAAGAAGTAAGGTTTGTCAGTACAAGGAAGGGAATAGATCCCCTAAATGTTAATTTGTAATTATATCACACGAAAATATATATATTTTTTCATTCGTTATCTTACGCTCTCTGTCCTTTCTTTAAGACCCCTTTTCTCAGGAATAGGTAAAATAGGTAAACGTTTATGTCGATAACAGGCAAAAATTGTCGAGATTCTCGATTCCTGCAATGGATGAACCATCTGTATACATAATTGAGTCTTTGTGGAGATATCGATGCATGAGTCCTTCTTTTTGGTATGGAAATACTGTGGCACGACACCATTTTCCGCTATTCTGGTGAATGTTATGTATTTTTAGACTGTGGAATAATGTAGTGTTGGTAAGATTAGTGTCTTGCAGAACAATTCAAATGTAGAAATAATTGATTTGAGGGTCGTTTGTACCTTACACCAGGTACAGTACAGAAATCGAACGATGGAATTCACAATTGTCGCTTAACCTACGAATTAGTTCATGAATGTCGAGTTACACCAGTATAGTCAATATCTTTGCGTATTTCTAAACCATAATCGAATAACTCTAATTTACGCAAACTTTAGGTGAAGCTACTGCATTTTTTTTACATAGAAATACTGCGGTATAGTCAATATCCTTACATATTTTTGAACATAAAGCAAATTTCAGGCCATTCAGAGAGTTTCGAGCGTGGTATCACAATGGCTGCAGTTATATGTGAACGAATTTCGAGTTTCCGAACTTTGTTGTGATTGAATTGTTTTAGAATGACCCAGTAGAACAACTGGGTCAGTTCCACCAGCTTGTTCCTTTTTTAATTTCCCTCATCTGGATAATGCAGTGTATTCAAGGTGATTGTGATGCCATTACGTTGGTGGGGAGCCAACTCACACGATCATTTGCGCTTTTCAAGTTGTTAGTTAGCCAGTTATCGTAATCTTCAAAAGCTCAAGTTTTTACTCAAGTGTGCTGCCAAAAGGAAACCAAGAATGCTTTATACAAAGGTATACGTATCTACATCTACAGGATTATTCTGTATTTCTTACTTAAGCGTTTCCCAGAAGAGAAAACGTGTGAGAAATTTCTTTCTCTGTTTCCAGCATATATCTACAACTTTAATTTTGATACAAAGAAATACAAGCAACTGACACAGAATTCTAAAGGGTAGTGTTACTCGTCTCGTTATACGTACAGGTAAAATTCTACTTAAGTTGTACAAGTTCCAAGGAAGGTAACATTTGTTACATTGTACGTGGAACTATTTTTTGAAAGAACCTTCCTTGTAGCCAAATTCCATAGCGCGTATGACATTGATATCGGTCCGGAGGGCGTGTCCAGCAGTTACTTTCTTCAGGTCCATGATGACGACGTCTCCGAGCGAGTAGTCATTAAATAGCATCCAGTCGAGGTTCATGGAGGCGGTTTTTCCGTAATTTGTCCAGGAGGCCCATGCGGGGTCTGGGTCGGGGTCTGTGAAGATGTGCACCCGGTAGAGGTCTTTTGAGGCGAGGCATTGTCAGCATCTCCCTATCGGCGCGTTAAAAGTACAACAGTGAGAGGTTATCTACAGGAATACCAGCTATAGGTAACTTATTGCATGCATCTGAAAGAAAACACAGTTAGGCGGGTTTAGGCGTAGTTATACAAACACTTCACCTAAGCACTTAGTGTATCGGACAGTCGACGACGACATCATACATTTCTAACGCACACTGTTGCAAAATACCGCGTAAGATTGCAATAAATATCGCAATCAATCACAAATATTAATATATCTTATTGTAACTCATGACGCGTTTGAACCTTGTTCGTGCATACGGTTCCTCGATTTTTGTACTTTCGTAATTGAGATTGCTGAGAATGTGAGAAAACTTTGTTTTCTGACACATAATATCAAATTCATTATTTTGAAGAAACCAGATCACAAATATCTGAAGAAAAGCAAAGGGAATTGAGCAAACCATGTGAAATCAGAAAAGATGGGTGTCACATTTCGTCAGTTTATGCATTCATTTATGAAGAGTGGGGCAAGAAAAAGTGACCCAGACCAGTGGATACGATTCGACGCCAATATGTAGCAGCACTGACGCATTAGGGAAAGCCATATAGTTACTTCCAAGAGGACGGAGCAACTGCCTGTCCATCTGGTCCAACCTCGGAGCACGTTTCAAATTCAAATGGCTGTAAGCACTATGGGACTTAACATCTGAGATCAGCAGTCCCCTAGACATAGAACAACTTAAACCTAACTAGCCTAAGGACATCACACACATCAATGCCCGACGCAGGATTCGAACCTGCGACCGTAGCAGCAGCGCGGTTGCGGACTGAAGCGCTAGAACTGCTCGGCCACAGGGGCGGAGCACGTTTACACAGTCTTCACGCGTGACATACTTGTCAACATAAGTCAGTCTGCCGCGGTCCTAGCTATACACCCAGCCCACCTGATCTGTGAGTGTGTGGCGAGACCTCAAGTCTTCAAGAACTGCAGCGGAACATTTCGGATGAGTCTGCAGCAGTTGTAGCATTCCAGTTTTGATCCACCTTCAGCGACTTGCGGACCGGGACCTAAAAGTGCCAAGAGATCAATGGCGGTCACTTTCAACATCTACTACAGTCAAGCTAGTACTGTATTCCCTTTTCTGTAGTGAATTTCCTTGTACTCTGGAACTTCGTTCCACAGGCCACTTTTATTTCCCCCGCACTGTGAAAAATGGTACGCGAACGCGAATATTTTCGGGGCTGTTCAGAGATATTTTCTGATTAATGAAGTGTAAGAGGTTCGTAATATCCCTTGGCTCGTTAGAGAGTAATAGCATATCGCTTTATTTCTCACCCTCGTTTATCTTTGAGCCTGTATTGCACTGAAAATAACTAGACAACAGCGCAAATGTCAGCAGTACATGTTGTGCGTCTTCTTTGCAAAGAAACTCATTCCGTCCATTGTCGGTATTTTGCAACTCACAATGGTAATGTCCACTTCACTCTTCAACCCCCAAGCTGACATTACATCCAGTACTCGTCAGTTCTGTCAGGAGTTTATAATATTACTCGAAAATAAAGCTCTTCGGTTGCACAGGTAATTTTTTTTTTCAACTTTACCTAGGTTTCAACTGCTCTAAGGCAGCCTTCATCAGAAGTAAAAAAAATTTACATTACATAGAGTAAATAGTTATGAAATGGTTTAGAGCAACAGTGCTCACATTAAGGTAAACATATATTTGTACATTATAAAATTTTCCTAGGCATGCACAACTTAAGACGCGCCGCTAAGGGTCGCGTGTGCGGCCGGCACTGTAAGCAGCATCAGACTGAGTTTCTTATGCTTCCAGTGCTGGTTTTAGTGATAGTCAGCAATTTTGATAGGGCTGTTGATGAAGAGCTTGCTGTGTATGAGTTAAATTAATGCAATGGAAGAGCCGCACAAAGATGTTGTAAGTAGGCTGTCTATGTTTTCTTATTGGCAACGTTACGTAGCGCTCTATATGAAAATCACGTGCTGTGCTGTGTGCAGTCTGTGGCTAGTTTGCATTGTTGTCTGCTATTGTAGTGTTAGGCAGCGGCAGCTGGATGTGAACAGCGCGTAGCGTTGCGCAGTTGGAGGTGAGCCGCCAGCAGTGGTGGATGTGGGGAGAGAAATGGCGGAGTTTTGTAATGTCATGAACTGCTATATATATATTATGAGTATTAAGGTAAATACATTGTTTGTTCTCTATTAATATCTTTCATTTGCTAACTATCCCTATCAGTAGTTAGTGCCTTCCGTAGTTTGAATCTTTTATTTAGCTGGCAGTAGTGGCGCTCACAGTTTTGAAATTTGTAAGACTGGAGTCATGAACTGCTATAGACATTAAGATGTAAATAGACATTTCCCTTGTCTGCATTGTTGTTTTTACTGTAATATTTTTTCTGCTTGAGCTATGTCATGTTTAGGTATAAGTTGCTGCTGTTTGCCAGGCATAGTGCTGCTAAATTTAACTTTGTATTACTCTGTTAAGCTTTTCTTGTTGCTGCACATTGGCTCATATTATTTGTAATGTTGCATTGCTTGGTAATTTGGATTTACTGTAGCTTGCATTGCAATTTTCAATTTTTTTTCATT
Organism: Schistocerca cancellata; assembly: GCF_023864275.1. NCBI lineage: Eukaryota > Metazoa > Arthropoda > Insecta > Orthoptera > Acrididae > Schistocerca > Schistocerca cancellata. The sequence goes on from NC_064631.1 coordinate 54,595,746, forward strand.
GCTGTTTATATTAATTGTTTTATGTGATGCTGCATTGCCTCGTCCTTTAGTTTAGCATCTGAGCTCAGTAGATTTAAGTTAGCTTAAGAGGGGTTAGACTATATAAGAAACTAACTATGATGACTTGGAAGAAATGTATTGAGAAGCTATATGAAAATGGTTTGGGCAAAAAAAAAAGGATACTGTACAGTGGAGATAAAGTATTTTTGACAGAGGATGTGAACAGAATACAGAAAGCAGGCTTAGATAAGAATTTTGGGAATAATGATGAACGAAGGGAGATCTCCATGCAAAATACTGCAGTAAAACGAACCCTGTCCTTTCCTTTTGTGCTATCCCACTATGTGTTTGTGTACCCTTGTGTATTTGTTTTCTTCCTGTCTCTGTGTAGTTTCATAGAATTTTTCTAATACTAAGCTACATTCACTATGATGAGGAATATTGTTATCCTCGAATATAATTGGCATTAATAATATGTTATTTACCTTGTAAATATGCTTAGACATTATTTATCTGTTCTGTTTTGTTGCTCATATGTGCAGTTGATGTTTTGCAAGTTATTCTGATCTTTTATGTATGTACTCATGTAATAATTCCTGTAACACTGATGTGTATGTTATTTCGATTCTTTTGTAAAGCCTGTACTACAAATGTTATCTGAATTCTTATGTTCTTTAATGATGTATTTTGTACCTTTGTAATTGTATTCTCATGTTATAATATTGTAATTGACACCAGTTAATCAAATTAAGTAACTTGTAAGTTCCATTTCACTGCACACGTTTCTGTTGGTCATAGTGTGTGGACAATATGTGAGAAGTAGGGACTGTTAGCGTTTGCACGTGTGTTAATAATTCAGCAGGGGACTGGATAACAGCATTGCTGGTTTTAAGGACAGTTCCAAAAACTTCGTGAGTGCACAAGTGGTGGTTATGGACTTGCTATATTACCTGCAAGACTCTTCAATGGCGATTGTGCACCCACACAGTCACAACAGATGGCTGCTGGCCATCTCTACAAGGACTGCAGTGGGTCTGCATCTTTGATGACTCACCAATACCATTATTTCTACAAGGACTACAGTGGGTCTACACCTTTGCTGACTCACCAATACCATTATTTCTACAAGGACTGCAGTGGGTCTGCACCTCTGGTGGCCCACCAATACCACAATCTCTACCAGGACTACAGTGGGTCTACTCTGTGATGACCTACCTACCAATATTCTTCAAAACGTCGAATGACTCTGCTGTGGGTTTGCTCTGTTGTGGCCCATTACCTGTCAGCATGTCAAGAGTCAGCACAGTCTTTCAGTTGGAAGGACAACACTACTTCTTCAAGACTGCATGGAAATCCACTACTTCCGTGTGAATTGTCTTTTACTGCTCAGATTTAGAAAAAAAACACTGAAATTTTACTGTGATGAACAATCTGGACTGTCTTTATGGACTGTGAGAAAATTTTAGCTTTTGACCAACATTGTATCAATAAGTGTGTGCATTTGATATCTTTGTTATTGTAATTATGAAAAATTTTTTCAAATCATTATTGGCCACTGCCCAAAAATATTTTGTAAAATTTTTTGTGGGGAGCATGGGGGCTATGTAAGTACGCTGTTTATGTTTTCTTATTGGCAACGTTACGTAGCGCTCTATATGAAAATCACTGGCTGTGCTGTGTGCAGTCTGTGGCTAGTTTGCATTGTTGTCTGCCATTGTAGTGTTAGGCAGCGGCAGCTGGATGTGAACAGCGCGTAGCGTTGCGCAGTTGGAGGTGAGCCGCCAGCAGTGGTGGATGTGGGGAGAGAGATGGCGGAGTTTTGTAATTTGTCATGAACTGCTATATATATTATGAGTATTAAGGTAAATACATTGTTTGTTCTCTATTAATATCTTTCATTTGCTAACTATCCCTATCAGTAGTTACTGCCTTCCGTAGTTTGAATCTTTTATTTAGCTGGCAGTAGTGGCGCTCGCTGTATTGCAGGAGTTCGAGTAACGAAGATTTTTGTGAGGTAAGTTATTTGTGAAAGGTATAGGTCAATGTTAGTCAGGGCCATTGTTTTGCAGGGATCTTTGATAGTCAGATTGCGTTGCGCTAAAAATATTGTGTGTCACTTTAGTGAATGTTTGAGTACGTTCAGTTTTGCTCAGCTGTTTGAAAAGTAAATAGTGTAAGAGGTTTATCAGCACAGCCGTGTAAAATTGTTCTAAGGGGACGTTTCAATGTGAGTGTTGTTTCATTACTCAGTACTTTATGTCGTACGTTTTGCTCATTACATGTTACAGGCTTTTTAGCTTCTGTGAAGATATTTTCGCAAAAACAATGGTAACTGGGATAACAAACCCACTAACTCATAAGTACATTGTTACTTTCTACTAATACCGCAGGTCCTTTATACCGAACCACTCAGAAAATATTCCTGAACAATCTCAGAATTTTTGTCGTTTGTGTATGGTTTCAACGCATATTAGATGTGCAATAGAGCAGGTGCACAAAATTGAAGTAGATCGAATGTTGCATAATTGGGCGTACTCTAAGCTCATATTAATTGAGTTCCCTAAAAAGAAACCAATAAATCGGCATGGATTTAGAAGGCACATCTCTCCGTTTTATAACGTGCAAGCCATACAAGTGGTCAACATGCTGGTTTTTACCGTCATAGTTTTCCGAAAAACTCTCTACACTGTACCACACTATATATTTGTACTCGGAGTCTTTTGCGGTGGCATGCTTCAGTATAATCATCTTCGTTTGCAAGCTGCGTCACTTCGAATAAAACACGCGATCTTTCGATAGCTGTCTCCGCCATCGTCATCAGGAGCCAAGATCACCGACGGCCAGGACAGCCACGGTGTTCTGCTTATGCAGCTTGTTAACCGAGAAAATTTTACCGAAACATGCCATCACAACAAACTCCATGGACAAATGTATAGTGGGGCACAGCGTTTAAAGTTATGTAAGCAGAACACCGTTCCCGACCCAGCATTCAGTGACCTTAGCTCCTGATGACAATGGTGGACACAGCAACCGAAAGTGCGAGTGTTTTATCCGAAGTAACTTGGCTCGTAGACCGAGGAGGTTTTATTGATGCTGTGTATTATTCCTACAATACCGGATGCACATACATATAACTGTCTCGAAGATTTTATTTAAATGGTAGAAACCAGTACGTGGTCATGGATGGCAGGAATCCATCACAGATAAAGGTGATACCAGAGAAGCCCTATAGAATTGTTGTGTTTTCCAAACACATAAACAGCCTCTCAGACAGGGCAGGAAACAAACTGAAGCTGTACTGGCTGATTATAAAACGAGGAACATGCTTTACCATCCAACGTAGAAGCTTCCGCCAAGGACTTTTACTATATTTTGACTGGATAACCGAGTACCTCCAAGCGTTATGGAAGGAACTGCTGCTGAAAGTACTCATGATCAACTTTTGTTGGAATATGAGTATCACCTGTTACTTTTTGTTTCTCCATTCGCTGTCAGACTGCATGAGAATGTCAAATGTTCCGTTTTGAGAAGTAAAAATCAGAATCAGCTTATCAAATAACATGCAGAAATTACTGTTAAAGTGGTTGTTTCACACCCTTCAATGGCTTTTCAGGTATCATTGGCAATAGTTGTATTTTAGGAGACTGAGAGGATGTTCATCGTATGTGGTGTTAATGTCCTCTGTTAGTAATTGTAGACATTTCTGTTGTAGCATTCAGTCAAATCTTTGCCACATACATATTTTTTCCATTTATATATCTATAGTTCCTTATGGTGCAATATTATATCATCAACATTTATTTTCCAATAAATGTAGTAAAAGCATGTAAAAGAGAATATTATCACTCATTCTTGTTTTGGAAAGTCATCTTAAGTCATTCAAAATAATTGTATGTGTTTACATTATGACTAATTTACAATCAATATATGATAAGGTATCAAGTTAACATAATGTGATTAACTTAGGTAATATTTACTCTAATTCTACAATACTGTTATTACCTATTAATATCTGAAAGAATTTATGCAGGGCAAACATAAGCTTTAAATGGAAAATATTATAAAACTTCGAGAACTATCGATAAGGTATATATTATTCTTGCTTGGCCCAAATTGCGTCAGGCTCGTTACACATCAGTGAGAGTGAACACAGTTTGAAGATCTTTTAACTCGTTGCGGTGAGAATGTTAGTGAATCTGTTCATGTCTTTTATGTGCAATTAGGATCTATATTTGCCTTGTGATTTCATATAGTGTTTGTGACTGTATTTTGAATAAAGTTAAATGGAATGAAAACATAATATTCAGAAAATATGTCATTAACCTTCTGTCATATCATTTCAACAACCTAGGACCTAATGAGTTGTATTAAGACTATCACTGATGACAGTGGCAAGTTAAGTAAATAATTAACAATTTATGTCAAGATTCCTCTCTTCAACTTTATCTACAAACACTGCATATGAAAAAGTATACACTTGAAATAAATACTTGCAAAGTTGACACTTAAGGGAGGATTTTTACAGGTAGGTGCCGAAGCCAGCATTTATAGGCATTTTTGGCTCAAGCGTTAATATAATTTTAGTGTTTCGTAAAGTAAAAACTTATATTAAGCCAATAACAAAAACTGCAGAGGAGATATACTATGATGGACACATATTTGGAGAACAACAATTACTCATAGAAAAACAAAAGTAAGTTAAGGTAAAGCAACAATCACGTGATTATAACATAAGACTTCAGAGGAAGAGAGAAGCTAGACAAACGAAAGCATTAAACTTGTTATTTTGTGGGGAACTGTGCTCTCAAATATAGTTAACATCAATAGCAATAAAGAAGCAGGAAGTAAAGCAATAGGAAGTGCGGAGTAACAGGTGTGAGTCAGGATATTTTTCACAGTTTAAAAGATGCGGAAGTTGATACAAAACCTGATTGGTGTGATGCACTAAGAATTATCTTCGGAAAATAGGGAGATAGGCAGACAGTATTAAATCTGATAGTGACCAAGTGAAATCTAGCAGTATCCTGTTGATGTCTGAAATAAAATTCTATGGCGAAAATTTAGTTTTGGGACTAGAAAGCTTAAAATCTAACATAAAGAAAAACAGTGAACAAATAAGCAAGTAACTTACTGGATAGCAGAGCAAATACAATTAATAGCAAACTGAGTCCCTTGTTGAAGAAGGACAGTTAGTTGTAGAAAGCAGCAGCACTCTTGCGCCAGAAACATGTGTTAACACGGCCCCACCAAACACTGACTTAGCTGTTGTACCAAATAGAAGAGTTGCAGTTTACACTTACAGAAGTTTTAGGAAAACAGTATTCAAGAACAGATGTGAAAACATAGCACAACTATATATGTAAATAGTGTGCATGACAAGCAAAGACTGTACTTCAATGTTATTCAAGAATTTCAATAATAAATTTTTATCCGTAGGAAATTTCTGTGAAAATGTTAGCTTCAATGAGGGGTCAACAAAGTTGTAAACTACAGTCTGGATAGATCTCTGTTTTAACATTTTCACTGTATCTGAAGTGTATGATATTTATGCAAACCAAAGGTGAAAGCCTAAAATAAAATTTTTATTGGCTTACTTGGATTATGGTACGCTATGTTGAATAACTGCTTCTTTGGATTAGTTGAAGGTAAATAGATTTGAACTACTGCCATTTTGGGAATCTTACATGCATTGCGAAAAATAAATTTGGATTTTTACATAAGAGGAAGTAAGACTGATAAATTGTTAGTTGCATTTGAGTCATCTGGTGTTAGCAACACAAAACATCTACAGAAATGAAAATGTTAGATATTTCTCAAGCCATGTCAGCTTCATTACTGGTATGATATCACTGTAAGAGAAAGGCTCAGTGGCGAATGGTGTTTGTCAAACCAAAAGGATAAACATATTATATGAACTAAAGGTTATATAAGATGTTTGAAAGATCGGTGACGATGTAAAATATATTTCTTGGTTCAAAATACATGATACATACAATGAATAAAGTATGCAGATTATATTTACAGCATTTTTCTATCTGAGTTGTATTTATGGAATTATGTGAAGCGTATGGAAAGCGTGTGATATTTATATTAAGATGAAGTTTTGGGAACTAATCTGTATTGTTGTGGTTTATGTGATTGTGATAGGGTGATGATGCATTAGGGACTTATTTGTGTTCTGAATTTTGTTTGACAACTTCATGATGCTCAACTTAATCTTGATATGAGAAAAATTACTGAAATGGTTTTTATGGTGTACTAAATATAATGTGATTGCTGACTGTACAATGTTAATACCTCAAGAGGAGCTTCTAAAACTATCTGAGATTTTAAATGCATGGCTGGACTTAACTGTGTTCAACGAAATGATGGGAGCATTACTATTACAAATGATGCTCTTATGTTACATTACAACTGAAATATAAAGTGTGATCATGGTTGTCATATTTACCAAACAAACAAGAAGCTGTGATATTGTATTAACGATATGAAGTCATTTAAGTGAAAAGAAGGATCACTTTCGTGCTTAACTGGCGAAATTGCTTTGTACAATTTGTTGTGTTGATGACATCACTATGACGCCAAAGACGGCTTTCTTAAATGCTTGATGATAATACTTTTTTGTTACATGCTTGTGTGTGAAAAGTATTAAGAATGGAAGAACAAATTCAATGCATAACTTAATGAGACATGGTGACTGCTGAAGAGAAACGCATTTCAAGACAAAAAATAAGAAAACAGAAAAGGACACAACACGAAATAAATATCCAAATGGGACGGAAATCAGGATAGATGTGGTGTACATGTGTAGACAAACAAATGAATTGCATTTTCAGATAATATGGATGATTTATCAACAGAGAGAGTTCCAAAAATTGAACAAATTAGTAGCATATTGCTACAGCTCTGGCCCTTACGAAAGCAGTTAAGCAGTTATTAATCTTCGAATTGATTGACAGACTCATTGGATACCCTCCTAAGGGATGTTGCGCTAAATTCTGTCCAATTGGCACGTTAAATCGTCAAAATCCGGAGCTGGTTGGAAGGCTCTGCCCACAATGTTCCAAATGTTATTAATGGAGATGACATCCTACGACCTTGCTCGCCGAGGCAGGGTTTGACAAGCTAGAAGGTAACCTGTAGGAACTCTCGCTATGTGCAGGTGGACTTTATTTTGCAGAGATTTAAGCCCAAGATGCCTTGCCATAAAGGGCAACAAAACAGGACGTAGCATATCGTCGACGTACTACAGTGCTGTAGGGATTCTGCAGACCACAACCAAGTTTGTCCTGCTATGGAATAAAGTGGAACACCAGACCATCACTCCAGGTTGTCGGTACATATGTTGCTTGACAGCCAGATTGTTATCCTATTGCTGTCTGAGGTGTCTACAGAACAGTCTTCGATAGCCTGGAACCTCACTGACTGGAACAGAATTGTCTTCAGTGATGAGCCCTGCTTCGAACAGAGGCACGACGACCAGTAAAGACGTGTCTAGAGACGCCCTGCAGAGCAGTAGGATAACAAAAGTTGGTGTCACCCACCACAGTGACGGGTTGCGGAGCCATTGCAGTTCATAGGACGACATGTTTGATTGTTATCCACCGGACCTTTACAGTAGAACGATACGTCGACGATATTCTATGCTCTGTTCTGATTCCCTTCGTGGCAAGCCACCTTGGGCTTACATTTCCACAAGAAAATTCCAGCCCGTACACGGCGAGAATTTCTGCTGTTTTTTCCGTGCTTGCCAAACCCCATCTTAGCCAGCAAGACCACTAGATCTCTACCCAGCTGAGAATGTTAGGCGCGTTATAGGCAGAGCCTTCGAAGTACCTTCGGACATTTTGACAGAATTTGGCACAGCATCCCTCAGGAGGCCATCCAACAAGTCTATAAATCAGTGCCAAGCTGAATAACTGCTTCTTTAAGTGTCAGAGGTGTAAAAATGCGAAGCACTTTCTCTTGATTAAGTCATCCAATTTCTCTGATACTATAAAAATTTTGTTTGTGTGTACATGCACGTCACATCCAATAATGAAGTCCCATTCAGCTTTCACTCAGAGTATTTCTCTGTGATATTATTTTTAAAGTGGTTCTATGTACATTGTCCTCATTCTCTACAGACGGGATATCAAACGAAATCCTCGTGATTCTGTGATCATATGAGTGCGCTTGTGTTGATTTGAAAGAAATTGGGTGTTGGGCACAATACAGAGCAATAAGATATTTTTCCACGCTCTTAAATATATAAAAGTTAGAGAACAGAAAGAAAGGGTAATGTATTTTCATATTTGTTTGCACTTACACCTGCCCATTTGTCAGTGCACAAGTGAGCTGAAGAGATAATGAAGTCCCATTCAGCTTTCACTCAGAGTATTTCTCTGTGATATTATTTTTAAAGTGGTTCTATGTACATTGTCCTCATTCTCTACAGACGGGATATCAAACGAAATCCTCGTGATTCTGTGATCATATGAGTGCGCTTGTGTTGATTTGAAAGAAATTGGGTGTTGGGCACAATACAGAGCAATAAGATATTTTTCCACGCTCTTAAATATATAAAAGTTAGAGAACAGAAAGAAAGGGTAATGTATTTTCATATTTGTTTGCACTTACACCTGCCCATTTGTCAGTGCACAAGTGAGCTGAAGAGATGTGTTGTTGTTGTTGTTGTGGTCTTCAGTCCTGAGACTGGTTTGATGCAGCTCTCCATGTTACTCTATCCTGTGCAAGCTTCTTCATCTCCCAGTACCTACTGCAACCTACATACTTCTGAATCTGCTTAGTGTATTCATCTCTTGGTCTCCCTCTACGATGCTTACCTTCCACGCTGCCCTCCAATACTAAATTGGTGATCCCTTGATGCCTCAGAACATGTCCTACCAACGGATCCCTTCTTCTGGTCGAGTTGTGCCACAAACGTCTCTTCTCCCCAATCCTATTCAATACTTCCTCATTAGTCATGTGATCCAACCACCTAATCTTCTGCATTCTTCTGTAGCACCACATTTCGAAAGCTTCTATTCTCTTCCATACATGGCTACACTCCATACAAATACTTTCAGAAATGGCTTCCTACCACTTAAATCTATACTCGATGTTAACAAATTTCTCTTCTCCAAAAACGCTTTCCTTGCCATTGCCAGTCTACATTTTATATACTCTCTACTTCGACCATCATCAGTTATTTTGCTCCCCACATAGCAAAACTCCTTTACTACTTTAAGTGTATCATTTCCTAATCTAATTCCCTCAGCATCACTCGACTTAATTCGACTACATTCCATTATCCTCGTTTTGCTTTTGTTGATGTTCATCTTATACCCTCCTTTCATGACACTGTCCATTCCGTTCAACTTCTCGTCCAAGTCGTTTGCTGTCTCTGGCAGAATTACAATGTCATAGGCGAACCTCAAAGTTTTTATTTCTTCTCCATGGTTTTTAATACCTACTCCGAATTTTTCTTTTGTTTCCTTTACTGCTTGCTCAATATACAGATTGAATAACATTGGGGATAGGGTAGAATCCTAGCTTCTAAGATAAGTCGTAGGGTCAGTATTGCCTCACGTGTTCCAACATTTCTACGGAATCCAAACTTATCTTCCCCAAGGTTGGCTTCTACTAGTTTTTCCATTCGTCTGTAAAGAATTCGCGTTAGTATTTTGCAGCTGTGGCTTATTACACTGATAGTTCGGTAAATTTCACATCTGTCAACACATGCTTTCCTTGTGATTGGAATTATTATATTCTTCTTGAAGTCTGAGGGAACTTCACCTGTCTCATACATCTTGCTCACTAGATGGTAGAGTTTTGTCAGGACTGGCACTCCCAAGGCTGTCAGTAGTTCCCATGGAATGTTGTCTACTCCGGGGGCCTTGATCGCCTCAGGTCTTTCAGTGCTCTGTCAAACTCTTCACGCAGTATCGTATCTCCCATTTCATCTTCATCTACATCCTCTTCCATTTCCATAATATTGTCCTCTAGAACATCGCCCTTGTATAGACCCTCTATATACTCCTTCCACCTTTCTGCTTTCCTTTCTGTGCTTAGAACTGGGTTTCCATCTGAGCTCTTGATGTTCATACAAGTGGTTCTCTTATCTCCAAAGGTCTCTTTAATTTTCCTGTAGGCAATATCTGTCTTACCCCTAGTGAGATAAGCCTCTACATCCTTACATTTGTCCTCTAGCCATCCCTGCTTAGAGATTTTGCACTTCCTGTCGATCTCATTTTTGAGACGTTTGTACTCCTTTTTTCCTGCTTCATTTACTACATATTATTTTTTCTCCTTTCATCAGTTAAATTCAGTATCTCTTCTGTTACCCAAGGATTCCTACTAGCCCCCGTCTTTTTACCTACTTGATCCTCTGCTGCCTTCACTACTTCATGCCTCAAAGCTACCCATTCTGCTTCTATTGTATTTCTTTCCCCCATTCCTGTCAATTGTTCTCTTATGCTCTCCCTGAAACTCTGTACAACCTCTGGTTCTTTCAGTTTATCCAGGTCCCATCTCCTTAAATTCCCACCTTTTTTCAGTTTCTTCAGTTTTAATCTACAGGCCATAACCAATAGGTTGTGGTCAGAGTCCACATCTGTCCCTGGAAATGTCTTACACTTTAAAACCTGGTTCCTAAATCTCTGTCTTACCATTATATAATCTATCTAAAACCTGTCAGTATTTCCAGTCTTCTTCCATGTATACAGCCTTCTTTTATGATTCTTGAACCAAGTGATAGCTATGCTTAAGTTGTGCTCTGTGCAAAATTCTACCAGGCGGCTTCCTCTTTCATTTCTGAGTCCCAATCCATATTCACGTACTACGTTTCCTTCTCTCCCTTTTGCTACTCATGGATTCCACTCATCCATGACTATTAAATTTTCGTCTCCCTTCACTATCTGAATAATTTCTTTTATTTCATCATACATTTCTTCAATTTCTTCGTCATCTGCAGAGCTGTTTGTCATATAAACTTGTACTACTGTAGTAGGTGTGGGCTTTGTATCTATCTCGGCCACAATAATGCGTTCACTATGCTGTTTGTAGTAGCTTACCCGCATTCGTATCTATCTTGGCCGCAATAATGCGTTCACTATGCAGTTTGTAGTAGCTTACCCGCATTCCTATTTTCCTATTCATTATTAAACCTACTCCTGCATGACCCCTATTTGATTTTGTGTTTATAACCCTGTAGTCACCTGACCAGAAGTCTTGTTCCTCCTGCCACCGAACTTCACTCATTCCCACTATATCTAACTTTAACCTATCCATTTCCTTTTTTAAATTTTCTAACCTACCTGCCCGATTAAGGGATCTGACATTCCACGCTCCGATCCGTAGAACGCCAGTTTTCTTTCTCCTGATAACGACATCATCTTGTGTAGTCCTCGCCCGGAGATCCGAAAGGGGGACTATTTTACCTCCAGAATATTTAACCCAAGAGGACGCCATCATCATTTAATCATACAGTAAAGCTGCATGCCCTCGGGAAAAATTATGGCCGTAGTTTCCCCTTGCTTTCAGCCGTTCGCAGTACCAGCACAGCAAGGCCGTTTTGGTTATTGTTTCAAGGCCAGATCAGTCAATCATCCAGACTGTTGCCCTTGCAACTACTGAAAAATCTGCTGCCCCTCTTCAGGAGCCGGCCTGTGTGACCGTGCGTTTCTAGGCGCTTCAGTCTGGAACCGCGTGACCGCTACGGTCGCAGGTTCGAATCCTGCCTCGGGCATCGATGTGTGTGATGTCCTTAGGTTAATTAGGTTTAAGTAGTATTAAGTTCTAGGGGACTGATGACCTTAGATGTTAAGTCCCATAGTGCTCAGAGCCATTTGAACCATTTGAACCTCTTCAAGAACCACACGTTTGTCTGGCCTCTCAACAGATACCCCTCCGTTGTGGTTGCACCTACGGTACAGCCAACTGTTTCGCTGAGGCACGCAAGCCTCCCCACCAACGGCAAGGTCCATGGTTTGTGGGGGGAGGGGGGGCTGAAGAGATGTATACCAACAAATTTTATTAAAAAGAATATTTTCTTATAGTAATCGTTCAATTTCTACGCATACACACGATGTATATTCATTTCAACAAATTTCTCTTTGTTTTTAATAATGATTTTACCTTTAAAAGCTTTTTCTACTCATTTTGAGAAGAACGTCCTCACCCAAAGTGTGTTTACGATTTAATACAATTTCCTTATGGAATGATACGAAGACTGGACTTGTGATGAACACCCAGTTATATTATTTGTGCTCGTTCACATTAGCGAATACGAAGTGTCATCTAAGACAAAACAAAACGTCAACAAAAACACAAAAGATCATCCGTGTGAAAACAGGTACGGTTGATTGGTGGAACTCTTAAATTCTATTTTTATAAGTTTAATACGAGTGTGATTCAGAATGTGATTGAAAATTATGTGAACTGAGAACATTCTTTATATATAAGATAAAGAGATGGACTCATCAATCTGTTTCACTATTGTCCCTGTTATTCTGCTTTCCAATCACCTTCCTTTATGTTATTTGTGGCTTTTTTATCGTTTGTTGGGCTTTTGCCAAAGTCACTTGCGTCGCCAGTAGGAGGCTACACGATACATTGACGTAATGTCCGCTGGATAGATCTAGAATCTCTCCAACAAAAACTGTTTCTGGTGTGATGCCAAAGACTCCTGTAATTTAGCGGAATACACGACTGCGCAGGACTTGCCCGGTTGCACAAACACAAGACTTTGCATCAAGATAATTACTGCAAAATTTATGACAGTGGTTATAATGACATCATGGCAGGTCGTCAACGCTTGCAGTGGTAGGTTGTAGCTTTGTATGTATTGTTGCTTGCTTTGTGTAATAGTCTGTGAATATATTGTGAGAATTTAGGCGTTCCATCCAACTGGACTCCAAGGAACTGTGTGACTGTTTTGCTGAAGATGTTCCATAAAATGACTATAGTATTACTATATAATGAAAATGGCCCTTTTAAGAGTAAGGATTTATTTTTCTGCGGATTCATGTTCAATTTGTTTCCTTCACACCATCACTGCATCTGCCATTCCCCCAGTTCAGCTCTGGAGTTCCCTGACACTACATCGAACTATGTCGTCGGCATTTGTCACCATCCCGTCGACTTTGTCTCCTTCTTCTAATTGGCAGAAGAGAGGTTCAATTACAAGATCCTAAAATCTCATGTCGAGCCCTGTGGATACTCCCCAACAGTTGTTTTGATTACTTTTTGTATGCCAGCCAACAATTGGACAACTGCGTCCATGTAGTAGTACAGACATTTGGTTTCTGTATTCCTTGCATCTGTACAAATAACTGTAAATTGTCGAATACCCAAGAGATCTCATATAACAATGACATCGCGTTTTTTTTTAAGATTTAACTATCTTTTCTATCACCTTCTTGAATTGTTTATGAATACTTCTCCCTTTCCTGAAACCAAATTGACGCTGATTAAGCTGATTGATGCAACCATCTGCTACAAAGCTGTATTTCCTGAACATTTGTAAGTGTGTTAAACAGCTTATATGATTAACTTGTTCTTTACCCAAAGACTTTTCGATTGTACAGCTTTTTCTTATTTTCATCTCTCTTAACACCTATGGAGTTTTACGTCTGAGGAAAGTTAAAACAAGCACTCTTAAAGGTGTGCCAAGTGTCGCACTATTTTGCTTATCTTTCCTAGCCTGGCACCACTTTCTATGGTTTCCCGCTAGCTAGTGTGGTGTGACTTGTGGCAGAGGAGAGTTTATCTGTCGGTGTGGAGAGCTGAGCTGTGAGAGAGGACAGTCTGCAACGCTGCCACTGTGGGTCACCGGCAGTAGCCTGGAGCCCTATTCTGTATCCTTCCGCCATTTTGCCGATCGGTTCGCTACTCAAGCGCACCGAACGGTCTTGTTTTGGAAACAGAGGCCCAACATTATTCAGTAAGCATTTCTAAAGCGATGCCGAAAAGTCCTAGCGAACCAAAACTCTGTCGTCAGTTCTCTTTGCACCAACCAATGAAAGGCAATCTGCCTCAGATCCACACATGTGCACTGCCGTGCCACAGCAGCACGAACTCGAAGCGGCTAGCAGCCGACAGAGGTATCCCATTCTTCAGAGTACCGGAAAGTGCGGTTAGAGTACGAAATACTGTTCAAATTTCGCTGACCACAGGCTTCGATGAATGCTTTATAACGAAACAACCTTGACTGTGTTCTGGGAACTGTCGTAAATGACACATTATGTCATTTTATTCTCATTCACATCGAAGATTTGTTTGGGATTTTACGTTTCGGAATATGAGTTAGGAATGGAGTGTAGTACCACATTGTACAAATACATATATAGAAACACACGAAAAATTCATTTTTTCTGTTTTCCGTCGTTCCTTAGTTGCTTCAAAATTCATGGAGGTACGTTCCATCTATGCAACTAATTTATGGCAGTTTGGTTATTGCCATACACGTTTCGCTTCCTTTATTTGTGATGATGCTTCACAAATAAACGAAGCGAAACGCGTATGGTAATATCCTGCCTTCAGTTAGTTGCATAGACGGAACACTTCTCCACCAAAAAATTGTTTAAGAGAGTGCCAAAGAATAAGAAGATGCATAGAAGGTGGTTGTAGCTCGCTCCCAAAGATAAAATTGGTGAAGTAGCCTACTTCCCTATATGATACATCAAACATTTGGTTCATAAAAACAAAATTTACAAATATATTTTTGCGAGAGCATGTGACGAGTGTAGCTATAGAAGTTCGTTGTAGTTTATGACATGCATCTGATGAATCAAAATGTTTCATATATAGTGGTATAGTCTGAAAACATTGTGGTGGGAACCTTTCATCTCTGTTTACTGTTGTTCAGGATTCGATCGCAGATAAATACTCGTGACAAGCTAAAGTATAAAGACGACTGCTGCTAGTTTCATTAGCAGTAATTTACGTTGTGCTCTTAGATTCTGTCTGACCACACTCTCGGAAATCGCTACGTATTCCGAAAAAAATGGTGAATTATTTGTGACAGGAAGTATAGATGTCACTGTCAGTTCTTTCAATCACAGTAATTTCATCTTTCATTTCTTAAACATATGGAGAAACCGGAGATACTCGTTGCTCAGAAAGTGCTCTCTTACATGTAAGTTACAATGAATATTTCAGAAAAATGCCTAACGTTTACGATTTACAAAGTCTCAGAATGTGTTGCAAATACGAAGAAGAAAAAAAAAATTTCGCATCCAGCGGTAAACATACTAAACAAACCTACGCCCTCTGCCATGGCATTTCGTCCCCTCACTAACTTCGCATGCTGTTGGAGCTTTATTTTATGTAATTCCGTTTGGGGGAGACGCAGGCTAACTTCGTTGCCGAATGATACGTGCGTAAGCCGTAAATGCATGAAATTTTGGAAGGTTTCCTCTATCAGAGATCACAAATTTACTATGCATTGTTACTTAAAAGTTTTAAACGCGTTTCAATAATTAATAAGTAGACCATTTGCGGAAAACAGTACACAAAGTTACTAGTAATTTCAGCTAACACACATGTAATATACGTAAAAAGAGCCAGTGTCTTGATATTTGTCTTTTAACTCTTAATTGCATAAAAGTTATGGGTATCTTGATAGAATATTGACCGAAAGCTGTTTTTTTATATTGCAGTCATTCACAGTAACAACGTAACCCAACCACATTTCTAACAAAGGAAAGTAGTCTATTATGAATTCACTTTCCAACTGGACGCGTCCTATGGTGATTCTTCAGTAACACAATCACTAAATTCAAAACTAAAACCGCTCAATATGGTTAAAAATCAAATTATAGGTGCAAATAAACCACAGCTAACCTAACGACAGGGCCATACCGAAATCCAAAACCTCAAGGTACAGTTGTTGAAAAATCGGTGGGAGGACTGTTCGGTAACAGGTCTCAGAAGGCTACTGAATTGGAAATTCGGATGAAGAACGGAAAATGACGTCACTACCGAGACCAACCTACTGCACCAATCGGTATGAACGATACAGAATAGGGCACCTGGCCGCAAGTCGAGAGGGGGCATACTTGTTTGCAGTAGCGCGCACAAATGGCATATATTGTGGACCAGCTGAGATGAACCAGTGACTTATGAATACTAGTTGTAATGCGTTGGTGTTCCTTGGGTATCTGGCTTTTGGATTTATACAATGCCCATGAAATGTATACAGGGTGAAACGAAATTCGCGCAATCGCACTTTGCAGCGCGACTCCTCACGTGCCAGAGACAAAAAAAATTCTCACACAAAATTTCGGACAGCGAAACGTCTGGCAGAAAAAGGACGTTAAAGAGTGGCAGTCTGGCAACACTGTAACCACTTCAACGGTAACTGCCTCTGTCAGCGCATGTTTGTCGTGCTATGCAGTTGGTGACATGGATAGAGTTTTGTGTTATCATGCAGGAGGTCGATGGTTCGATCCTGGGTTGAAACATATGCTTTTTATTTGGTAAATGTAGTGCATGTGGTACGGTATCTGGCATGTTAATCGTCAACAGTGGTTGCAGTGGGTCCTCTAGAAAACATTTGCACTTACACACTACAATCTAAGAAATGGAAGATTGGTCAGTTTTGAAAGATGCCCTTTCCACGTCGCGGTCGTGAATTTATGCGCATCACTTCATCTGCTAGATGTGTAACCTGTTTTCTTTGTACCCTCTTCCAGTGGTCATATAGATTAGTACCAACAATTATTCTTGCCTCGTTCAGATCTATTACATCTCGTTAGGGCCTTATGTTACCAGTAGTATAAGCAATGTGCTTTGCGAATAATTTCCAAACTCGCTTACTTTTTGTATGTGTTATCACCATGGTGCCACTAATTATGCCTTTTAATACTGATTCTGGTAACTGCATGCAGATTAGCACACATCTCAATGTACTATGATGATTATTATTAGTATTCTATCGTTGATGTGTAATGTGTGTGAAATCTTATGGGACTTATCTTGGTTCAAATGGCTCTAAGCACTATGGGACTTAACATCTGAGGTCATCACTCCCCTAGTCTTAGAACTACTTAAACCTAAATAACTTATGGACATCACACACATCCATGCTCGAGGCAGGATTCGAACCTGCGACCGTAGCGGTCGCGCGGTTCCGGACTGTAGCGCCTAGAACCGCTCGGCCACCCCAGCCGGCTAAGGTCATAAGTCCCTAAGCTCACACTTAACCTAAATTAACCTAAGGACAAACACACACACCCATGCCTGAGGCAGGACTCGACCCTCCACCGGGACCAGCCGCACAGTCCATGATGCAGCGCCCCAAGACCGCTCGGCTAATCCCGCGCGGCTCTATCGGTGAGACTGTGGAAACATCACATCTATTACCGCCAGGGAAACAGTGTAATTCGAAATCGTACATTTCACAATTAACGGTGTCAGGATGAATCCTGCAGAACAATATCTGTCAAAGGAGTAATGCGCGTTAGGTGGAACAGCGTGCTGGACTGACGGCGTGTTTCTGCTGTATGCTCCGTCCACCAGATAGGGACTATTTGCGAGCGGTGTAACGCGCCCGTGACAGACTCCAATGTACAGGGTTATTACAAAGATTGAAGCGATTTCACAGCTCTACAATAACTTTACTATTTGAGATATTTTCACAATGCTTTGCACACACATACAAAAACTCAAAAAGTTTTTTTAGGCATTCACACATGTTCCATATGTGCCCCTTTAGTGATTCGGCAGACATCAAGCCGATAATCAAGTTCCTCCCACACTCGGCGCAGCATGTCCCCATCAATGAGTTCGAAAGCATCGTTGATGCGAGCTCGCAGTTCTGGCACGTTTCTTGGTAGAGGAGGTTTAAACACTGAATCTTTCACATAACTCCACAGAAAGAAATCGCATGGGGTTACGTCGGGTGAGCGTGGAGGCCATGACCTGAATTGCTGATCATGATCTCCACCACGACCGATCCATCGGTTTTCCAATCTCCTGTTTAAGAAATGCCGAACATCATGATGGAAGTGCGGTGGGGCACCATCCTGTTGAAAGATGAAGTCGGCGCTGTCGGTCTCCAGTTGTGGCGTGAGCCAATTTTCCGCGGGCTACGCGTGAAACTTGCCCGCACGCGTTCAACCGTTTCTTCGCTCACTGCAGGCCGACCCCTTGATTTCCCCTTGCAGAGGCATCCAGAAGCTTTAAACTGCGCATACCATCGCCGAATGGAGTTAGCAGTTGGTGGATCTTTGTTGAACTTCGTCCTGAAGTGTCGTTGCACTGTTATGACTGACTGATGTGAGTGCATTTCAAGCACGACATACGCTTTCTCGACTCCTGTCGCCATTTTGTCTCACTGCGCTCTCGAGCGCTCTGACGGCAGAAACCTGAAGTGCGGCTACAGCCGAACAGAACTTTATGAGTTTTTCTACGTGTCTGTAGTGTGTCGTGACCATATGTCAATGAATGGAGCTACAGTGAATTTATGAAATCGCTTCAATCATTTGTAATAGCCCTGTATATGCGTACACATGTCGAATTTTCTCATTGTAAACCTCTAAACCAGTGTGGAAACGTATGGCATACACAGAATATGAATATGTGGATATGATAACTGGGCTGGTGTAGCCAGTCGTGAATCTGCTGCTAGATATCCTCGTCAACTTCATCCAGATAAAAATGCGTTTTGTTGTCTGAATAGGCGCCTTCGGCAGTCAGGTTCTCTCCTTCCACCATAATGTGACAGAGTTCGTCCACGGACTCTCTGTACTCTAGCTACTCAGGAAGATATTCTGGAGTCATACACAAGGACCCTCAGAGAAGTATACGTAGCATAGTAAGGCAGCTGGGTGTGTCGCAACACATGGTTGTTAAAGTGCTGCATTAGCATGGGCTGCACCCCTATCATTATGCTTTCACGTCAATTCTGTGAATGGTTCCAACAACAAGAGGAAGCCAACGATTACTTTGTGAACACCGTAATATAGTCAGATGAAGCGGGATTCAATACGCACAATTCCCGCCAATGGTGTGAGCTTAACTCGCATATCACCCACAAACATGGATATCAAGTTCGCTTTGATATCAACGTCTGGGCCAGAATATTGAGCGACAGGTGTTTTGGCCCCTAAATGTTGATTGGTTGACTGCACGAAGATATCATGATTCCTCTCAAACTATTTGCCCGATGTGCCGGAAGATATTCCACTACATGTTAGCCAGAGGATATGGTTTCAACATGATGATGCAACTCCACACTCTGGAATTGATGTGCAACAGTATTTGGACAGAACACTTCCAGCGAAATGGCTCAGACATGGAGGTCCAGTTGTATGGCCACTGCGTTCACCTGACCTAAATCCTCTGGATTTTTTTCAGTGAGGACACCTGAAGGAGCTTGTGTACCCTACTCTGACGACGAAAATGGAAGAGTTGGTATCACGTGCTCAGGCTGCTCTTGTTAAGTTGAATGCAGCTTTGGTGCTGATCCGACGGGCTGCACAATGTTTTTACGTGCAGGGAGATCGCTATGAGCATCTGCTGTTCTGAGGACAACGTATTCTGTTGTGAAGGCCATGCGGTCATTAATAAGCACATTATTATTGTCACTGGTTGTTAATGTGTGACATCTGTGTACTGATGTTACATGCAGTATAAATGGCAAGTAGATGTCGTATTATTGTACCGTGCTATCATTTTTAGGATCACGAAATTGACATTGTTTTTGTGTTTATTCTGTCCTATGACAGGTCATTTGCTTCAACTGTCTACTTCTTATTCGTCTAACCATGTATTTGTGACGTTCAGCGTTACAAAATGTTATAAATTTAGGATACAAGTGACCTAAAAAACGACATATATTTCAATATTAACTATGAGAATGAAACTAACAAATTTAAAAAATGCTCCCCAAACCAGGATGGAACCCTCGACCTGCTGCATGCTAAAGCCCCCCGCCCCCAGATGGAATCCTCTACCTCCTACATGCTAAAGCACCCCGCCCCCAGATGGAATCCTCTACCCCCTGCATGCTAAAGCCCCCCGCCCCCAGATGGAATCCTCTACCCCCTGCATGCTAAGGCCCCCCGCCCCCAGATGGAATCCTCTACCTCCTGCATGTTAACCCAAAAGTCTATCCACTGCACCAAGTGTACACCGCGACTAATACGTGCTGACAGAGGGATTTAGCATATATGTGGTTACAGTGATGCCAGATAGCCACTCTTTAATGTCCTGTTTCTGCCAGATGTACTCACCGGACGAAACTTTGTGAGATATATTTTTTATAGCTGGCATGTGAGGGGTCGCGCTGCGAATCCCGAGTGCTCGAATTTCGCTTCACCCTGTATACTAGATAGCTGTGTCATGTAGCATTAGACATATTATACATTAACAGGTACCGTATCGTAATCTGGTATTTGGTAAAACCCCATTTTCTAACAACCACCCACAGACAGTGCGCACCTAGAATGCATTAATAACTGATGCGGTGATTTGGGTGCCCACAGTGTACTATACTTGTTGTATAGGATAAAGGTTTTCTACCGACTGTATGTTATGTGTTGAACAATCGGTTTGCTAGACGTTTTAACGATATTTTATACTGGTCATGTCAACCACAAGTATTTCATGTTGTTAACAGTATAATACATAGTTGTTTTCTACTTATTTACTGTAATATTTCAGGTTAGCTTCTGTAGCATTTTCTTGCGCCTTTTATGTCTGGATTTGACTGAGGGTAGTAAGAGAAGGTGCATGATTATGGCAGTTTTCAAACGACAAACATCCATGGTCCTTCAAAAGCGAAGCTACTGTTCCTAATTGTAAAAATATTTATGGCAAACATTTGATCTTTTAGACTCAATGTATCTCTGAAGTTTCCTTGGGCCGGCTCATTTCTTTAGGCAGCTTTAATTACGATGTAAATTAATATAAATTTTTTTTCAATCTGAGTCTTTGTTGCTGTCGTTAAAATTTCATTTTGGAAGTATTCTGTTTATGACTCGAGTGATTGTAACTGGTTGTTCTGAAGAGGTCGTAATTATGATGCTAAAATGCATTTAAATCTTATTTAATCTCAGACTTTATTAACAACTTGTTGCTTTATTAATGTTTAACATCAGGGGCGTTCCATTTGTGAATCTCGCTGTTTCAGCCAGTTAATCAGTCAGATTTTGTCTGCATGATTATGCTTATTCTTGTTATCAATAAAAGCTTAAATATTGTACTGGTAACCCAAACTCAGTCAGTCGATGCCACCCTTTAATCCTAAGGGTCCAAATTCAATAATCAACATAGACAATGAGGAATTCTCAATTCAAGAAATACTATATCAGGAGAGCCAGCGACGCGATAAGTAGAGATGAAATTCTGCGTGCAGTTTCGTCTGTCAGGAATTGAATGTATCAGTGACCAAGGTCAAAATATTGAGCACTTGACGTGCCAGTCATGAAAACAACCACAATAATTGTATCGGTGGTTCACTTCAACCTGTTTTACGGTGTGGCAAACCTTTCCTCCAGACGGCATGTCAATAACTTGCTTCGCTATTGTTACTAATTGACCCGATTCCAAACATGTTATTTTGTCAAAGAATTCTTCTAATGTTCTTCCCAATATTACAGAAATATTAGTTTCATTTAAGCAAAACAGAAAATCGTAGTTCGACAACATTAAAGGTTAAAAATTACTTGCGAGTCTTTGAGTCGTGGCATACTGGGTTCGAAATTTAATCTCCATTAGATTTTGCTGAATTCGTCATAAAAGAAAAACGAATTATTGTTTCTTCGATGTGCAAGCATAACAGGATGATAAGCTGCAATACTGGCTTACACATTCCCAGTTTTATTTCTGATCTGTGGATTTACCACGCGTGTTATTTGACTGCAAAAGAATTTTCAGTATTTTAAACGAGGACACAAAATTTTAGGATGGATTTCATCGGTACTTACATGTGTTCCATGGTGCTCACGACGTCGGGTCCCAAAGGGTCACGGTTCATCATCATCTCTGGATACCTGGTCTTCAGAGAGAAGTAGGCGTCCAATCCTGTCTTAACTCTCTCTATGCTGCATTTGCAGTTTATGTACATCCTTTCGATGCGTGCGTCTTCTAAAGCAAATGTACACGTGAATTATTACACAAAAGTTTGCAATAATAATAGAAAAAGCATTTTAATAGCTATAACTTGAAGGTAGGTTTTTAATTAAATTTTCAGACTTTCACCTGGTTCAAAGATGTCCTTCATCATATCCTATCGTCACCCAATTTTTCACTTCTGTGTCACTACTTCACTCAGCTTCCTCTTTAGACGTGGTCTGCCCCTACTAACTGTGACCTCCTACTTCTCCTTCTAACGACAGTTAACATTTCCTGGATGCCATAGTGGATGCTCCACTAACCTGTGCCACGTCTTGGTAAGTATCTTTTGTAGTCTTGCGTCCTTAGTTTTTGCTGTATCCCCCAGAAGCTACGGAACGTAGCTATACATATATGAGTTACGAGCTGGCCATGCCCGCTTCATGCTTTCGCCTTATATCATACCGCAACCCTGTGGTCTCTAATCCCTGTATCGGTTTTGATGCTGGTTATTAACTCAGGATTATTTGTTGCTAAGAGGTCTAGCGTGTTTTTAGAACTGTTTACTATTTGCTCAAAATAATTTCCAGAGAATGCGTTTAGCACTATTACGAATGATGTTTTATGCGCACCTCCGGAATTAATCATGTATTTTCGCCAAGATATCGAGGGTAAGTTAAAGTCACCACCAAGTATTATCGTATGAGTCGGGTACGCGTTTGAAATCAAACTCAAGTTTTCTCTCAACCTTTCAGCAACTGTATCGTCTCAATAGGGCGGTCGGTAAAAGGATCCTATTATTATTTTATATCGCTGCCTACAATGATCTCTGCCCATACTAACTCACAGCAACTATCTACTTCAATTTCACGACAAGATAAACTAATTCTAATAGCAAGAAACACGCCGCCGGCAACTGTGTTTAGCCCATCCTTTCGGGACACCGTTAGGTTCTTCGCAAAACGTTCGGCTGAGCTTATCTCCGGTTTTAGCCAGCTTTCAGTGCCTACAACGATTTGAGCATCAGAACTTTCTATTAGCGCTTGCAGCTCTGGTAGTTTCCCAACACAGCTACGACAATTTACAACTGTTATACCGTTGGTTCCTGTATCTGCTTTCTTCCTGTGTTCGGCCTGCACCCATCGTGACTGGAGCCCTTCTTGTGTTTTCACGAGACCTTCTAACCTAAAAAATCTTCCAGTCCACGCCACGTAGCCCCTGCTACCCTTGTAGCCACCTCCAGCGTATAGTGGACACTTAGCCAATTCAGCGGAACCGGCAACCTAACCACCCTTTGGCGCAAGTCGAGGTATCTGCGGCCTACACGGCTGCAGAACTGTCTGAGCCTCTGCTTCAGACCCTCCACTCTGCTCTGTACCAGAGATCAGAAATCGGTCCCGTCGACTATGCTGCAAATGGTCAGCACTGCTTTCATCTTGCAAGCAAGACTGGCAGCCTTTACCACACCTGTTAGCAGCTCTAAACCAGATAGTATCTCTTCTGATCCAAAGTGACACACATCATTGGTACCCACGTAGGCATCCGGGAGGACTCGTTCGACATCCGGAATGACTCCACCCGGTATGAGGTCGGAGTGCACATTGGTTTTCTTTCTCATCTTGGCAGCCATGTCTCTAAGGCCCCATAACGCGCCTACCGTTGGAGCTCCCAACTATCAATAACCCCACCCACTGTGATTGTACAGATCTTGCAGGCTGAGAGGTTACCTCTGAAACAGGACAGGAGACAGCATCTGGCTCAGCGACAGTGCCAGGCACAGACAGCACCTGGAACCTGTTTGTCAGACGAACTGGGGAGGCCTTACGTGCGACCACCTGGGAGGTCTTTCACCGCCTACTACGCCCCGCGGCGACCTCCCACTCGACCACAGGTGAGGGGTCAGCCTCAGTGCAGCAGTAACTGGGCTGGATGTCCGTTGGATCGCCACGGCCGGCCCACAACAATGGTGCCCATTCACAGCAACCTTAAGCCGTATAATCGAGGCCAACCCAGCCTGGAGCAGAGAGCGAAGTGTCACCAACTCCTTGTCCATACTAAAGGCCGTGGAAAACTAAACTATATAGATAAACGGACTATCGACTAGCGCTGCGTAACTGTACTGTAGACCCTGACGAAAACGCAGGAACTGTGTCTAATAAGTTAGATTAATACGCAGACATTCAAAAACCTAACAACCGAAGCACTCAGGTGAAACTAAATAATTTGCCCCTGATTAGGAACTTGTAGTGTGTCACAAAATCGGTTTACTTTCCGATGCAAACGAAAGCGCGAGAACTGTGGCTATTAGATATTAAATTAACAAGCTGAGGTTTTTTATTCAAAATTTAAGCGGTGGAGAAATTCGAATCCGGGACTGCTGCCGTTTTGGTTAGTAATGAAATACTCTACCACACTTTTCTTCTTTTTATATGTTCACATCGTTTTGTTCGTAACTGGTCGTTGTATTTGTTCAGGGTGGGCGTCCTATGATGCTTGTGCAATTTCTTTGTTGATCCATTCACTCAGCTTTCTTTTTTTTTCTTTTCCTTCCGACTGAACACACTGAGCTACAGCGCTGGCTACCCTTGGCCAATGGCAGCTAGCAGTTCTTACCAACTACAATCGGGGCTTCTCTGTCCAGGCTACGGTTTTCCAGTTTTCTAAATGGTTCAAACGGCTCTGAGCACTATGGGATTCAACTGCTGTGGTCATAAGTCCCCTAGAACTTAGAACTACTTAAACCTAACTAACCTAAGGACATCACACACATCCATGCCCGAGGCAGGATTCGAACCTGCGAGCGTAGCGGTCGTGCGGTTCCAGACAGTAGCGCCTTTAACCGCTCGGCCACTCCGGCCGGCCCAGTCCTCTAAGGTCCAACCAGTATGGTCACGACCCCAGGAGAGACGCTGCTGGCAATGTCGTGCTGCTAGCAAATGCACTTGCATAGGGCCTCTGCTGCCATAGCCCACTAATGAAAAATTTCACCGCACTGTCCTAACGGATACAGTCGTCGTACATCCCACGTGAAAAGAAACGAGGCAGAGGCTGTAAAACGAAACGCGCAGTAGAAATCGTAGTGCCACTGCGTATAGAAAGATGTGTGGTCCGTATAACACCTCAGAGGCCCCAAACTCGCCGCTACAGGGTCCTGGATGCACGCGCACGTGATCACACACCGGGAATGTGCACGCATCGACCATCCATTGCATTCAGGCCTGATGCAAACAGAGAAATAGGAGATTCAAAAGAAGAGCAGAGGGGTAGAGCGCGTTTAATTACAGCAGAAGGAGTGCGGTCAACAAAAATTCATGAAAGAATGGCACAGGTGTACGAAGAGCAGTGCAAGTCTGTGGCAAGGATAGCGGCGTGGCGCAAGCGAACGGATATCGATCATTGATGACGCACGGTCTGGAACGCCACACCCCATTTCCGGTGGCATTGTCCAGCAAATGGGATCCCTCGTCGTGCAACACCGGCGAATTAAGGAGTCTGCCACTGCCCTAGAGGTCGAATTGAGAGTCGCTACTGCGACGGACATGCAGTGCTCTCCGTACAGTTCTGCCATTCTTTGACAAATTTCCCGATCCCTGTACTCCTTCTACTCTAGGCAAATATACAGGACTATTACAAATGATTGAAGCGATTTCATAAATTCACTGTAGCTCCATTCATTGACATATGGTCACGACACACTACAGATACGTAGA
The DNA here is from genome assembly GCF_023864275.1 of Schistocerca cancellata. Taxonomy (NCBI): domain Eukaryota; kingdom Metazoa; phylum Arthropoda; class Insecta; order Orthoptera; family Acrididae; genus Schistocerca; species Schistocerca cancellata. Next base: position 54,621,497 of record NC_064631.1, read on the forward strand.
GAAACTCATAAAGTTTTGTTCGGCTGAAGCCGCACTTCAGGTTTCTGCCGCCAGAGCGCTCGACAGCGCAGTGAGACAAAATGGCGACAGGAGCCGAGAAAGCGTATGTCGTGCTTGAAATGCACTCACATCAGTCAGTCATAACAGTGCAACGACACTTCAGGACGAAGTTCAACAAAGATCCACCAACTGACACCCGCTTTGAATTTTCGGCGCGGGTGCAACAGCTCATGAAAAGGGATGCGTTCAGTGCGAAACTTGTTTTCAGTGATGAAGCAACATTTTTTCTTAATGGTGAAGTGAACAGACACAATGTGCGAATCTGGGCGGTAGAGAATCCTCACGCATTCGTGCAGCAAATTCGCAATTCACCAAAAGTTAACATGTTTTGTGCAATCTCACGGTTTAAAGTTTATGGCCCCTTTTTCTTCTGCGAAAAAAACGTGACAGGACACGTGTATCTGGACATGCTGGAAAATTGGCTCATGCCACAACTGGAGACCGACAGCGCCGACTTCATCTTTCAACAGGATGGTGCTCCACCGCACTTCCATCACGATGTTCGGCATTTCTTAAACAGGAGATTGGAAAACCGATGGATCGGTCGTGGTGGAGATCATGATCAGCAATTCATGTCATGGCCTCCATGCTCTCCCGACTTAACCCCATGCAATTTCTTTCTGTGGGATTATGTGAAAGATTCAGTGTTTAAACCTCCTCTACCAAGAAACGTGCCAGAACTGCGAGCTCGCATCAACGATGCTTTCGAACTCATTGATGGGGACATGCTGCGCCGAGTGTGGGAGGAACTTGATTATCGGCTTGATGTCTGCCGAATCACTAAAGGGGCACATATCGAACATTTGTGAATGCCTAAAAAAACTTTTTGAGTTTTTGTATGTGTGTGCAAAGCATTGTGAAAATATCTCAAATAATAAAGTTATTGTAGAGCTGTGAAATCGCTTCAATCATTTGTAATAACCCTGTACTTCAACACTTCGCTCTTCTTTGAACCCTCCATAGCTCTGTTCCCAGTATTAATGAGTGCAATTCATGGTCAACGCGTCCACGTCATCACATTTTGCTTTAATTATCGCATAAATTTACCTACTAACACGTGGCTCCTATACAATGTCAAATTCGCACCCCTTCTTACACTGAACTTCTTCGAGCAAACTACACCATCCGCAAACCCGACTCCAACAGTTCTATTGTATCCCGTCTCATGTTAAATGCTAGTAAACTGCCTCACCTATACCGACACATTCCGTCAACCCTGCAGCTGCACACTCTCCACACGCCCTCCCAACGAAATTTCCACACTCTCCTTCTCCCAATAATGAAATCCGTCGTGACGTTTAACCATCTTACCAACTATAGTTCCACACCACCTAATCATGTCTCCATTTCCTTTCCCTTGCCATCTTTTCCTACTACATTTACCCTTCGTTTTCAGTTTCAGTGTGATGCTTAATTTTAAAATCATAGTTTTCTACATCATGTTTCAAATGCATTCTCATTATTTTGTTTTGCCTTTCATTATCCCTATTTTACATTAACTACGAGAAACCTTTAGTTTAATTTATATAAAACCTTCATTAAATTCACCTTAACAAATTTTAAAATCACTTGTAAATATGTCATCCTTAAATTTTCTGAATTTCGTCTCGTGCATACTATCCATTTGGCTGAGGAGTCGGTGGACTAACGCTAAAAGCCCAGTAGTCGCGTGGATGGTCTAGAAAGATGGAATACCAAAGACAAAAGTAAGCCGTAGTTGAATTTCTGAAACATCTTAACAAGTTTAACGAAAATCTCAGAAGCATCTTATCTCAACCTCCGTTCGTTTGTTTTCCTGCTGTCCACACAAGTTTCAGAAAGATTTCAACATTCGTTCTCACAGTCATTCTGCACTATACTCGCATTCACAGTGGCTTCTGCCTCAGGGACCAAATTTACTGCAGGAGCTGCTGATTCAGCTCCTAATTGCTCTTCTCTTGTTAGTACTGTCTGCAGCAAGAGGGCTTCGTTACTATAACTTACAACTGCCCGATATCACTGAGAAGCTGCTGACGTTCTGGACGAACCAAAAAACTCTTGTTAAATATGTATTGTTAGTGCTGGAAACCATCGCGACATTGAGCTGCGCTCGTTTTATCGAAATCCAACCAGCGAGCGGTGCGTTCGAGTCTGTCACAAGGTTTCCCGGAGGTTCTTCTTGGTTGCAAGGTGAATTCTGCGAGTGAAATTTTGCCACTAAAACATTCTCAAGTGCGTCTCGCTGTGTCTCACTAACAGCTCACCTGGCACTTGGCTGAAGAATCGGTGACTGTGTGACTGGTCATTAGTCTATGCTGTACCTAGATGGTAAAAATTATTAAAAAAACAGAATCTGTAGCAGTCTCACACGATAGAGTCAGTTCATTTAAGCACACTAACAGCATTAAAATTAGATTGACTAATTAACTGCTGCAGCAGCTAAGTTTGGAAACGATTTGTTCAGAATTGAAGAACGAAATAGTAGTTTAAGGAATCAACTGTACACTCAGTTTTATGGTTTATGGATTTTAGAAGAGTAGACTAGAATGGTCAGAAAGCTGACTGACCTATCTCGTCGGGCTGATGCGGCTGCATCCTGAACCAGTCTCGAACAGACGTGATGGCGTTCTCGATGTCCTCTTCATCTGTCCCCAGACAGCTTCATCCCGCGTCGCAGGGATGAAGCTGCAGCGATCGCTCATTGCTGGTGTTCTGAAGCAGAAGCAAGGGCGCATTGCCACAAAGTCACCGGTGATACAGTTCTCCAAAATGTACAGAGCATGGGTGGAAATTTCGCCGCTCGTTACAAATAGAGTTGCTCTTCGACGCAGTATGACCAGTTCTTTGTCCATTTGAAAATAAACAGCTTTTAGAGTTCCGTACCTCCCATCGGTAAAAATAGAATCCTATTGTATCAATTATGTGAGTGAATTCCGTCTGTTCTTTTGGACGTATCCGGAAGGATAGAGACCACTCGGAATCCGCAGCCGCGATACATATTACGTATATGAAGGTGCGGGACAGAGAAAGGAAACGGAAAGGGAGGAACTATTGCGGTCAGCTGCATCGAGACTTTATGCGAAGCCAGTGGCGACAAGAGATAATGTGTGCCAGATCGGGATTCGAATCCGAGATTTCCTGCTTACTAGACAGTTGCGTTAATCACCGTGCCACGCGGACAGGTGTTTACAGCAAATGCGCGGACTGTCTTAGCACGCCTCTAGGCCCACCCACATTCCCACCCAGGGCCACCTGCCTGCAGTCCCTGCCTGTGTCCTACAAGGCCGCTATTTTGAGGTTCCCGCAGGAGATCGGACGTACTTGTGCATCTGCACTGAAGGAGGCAGGTTCGTTGCCCATAGAGGTGAATCAGTTACACGAACGCGTGGTGTCTGTTCATTCTGACATGCCGGAAAAAGAAAGACATCACGCATTCAAATAACCGATTCGCCTCGATGCATGGTGTCTCTTCTTTCGGGTACATCCATAAAAACAGACACCACGCATTCATACGACTGATTCACCTCGATGGGCAACGAATCTACCACTTTCAGTGCCGATGCGCAACAACGTCCGACCTCCTGCGGAAATTTCAAAGTAGCAGGCGAGGAGGGCCTGGACAGGGACTTTGGATACGTGCCGCGAGGTGGCAGTGTGGGTCGAGGTGTGAGGCGTGCTGCGATAGTCCGCGCAATTGCGACAGACGCCTTGTCCAGGTGGCACAGTGGTTAAAGCAGCTGCTTAGCAACTACTAGATGCTGGATTCGAATCCCGGTCCGGCACACAGTTTCACGTGTCGCCGTTGATTCCGCGTGACGTCCTGATACAGCTAATATCAATAGTCCAATAGTCCCTCCTCTTTCCTTGCCCTTCTCCCCCCCCCCCCGCAATTTTTATAATACAGTATCATTTTTTCTGTCTGTCTGTCCGTCCGATTGTTAAAAATTGTTTTTCTCAGAAGCGGGTAGACGCATCAAGTTTAAATTCTTATTACGTAAAAATCAGAGGTTGGAAATACCGCTTCGGTTGTAAATAACTTTATTTTCACACTACCGGTGGACAGTTACAAGCCCATCGTCAGGTGTCGTAGCTGTGCTGTGGTCCCCGAGCGCCGCGTGTACCAGGCGCCTGCGCAGATGCACAAGTACGACACCTGCGGATGGGCTTGTAACAGTCCGAAACCGGTCCTGTGAAAAATAAAGTAATTTGCAACTGAAGCGGTATTTTCAACCTCTGCCATAATGCTCAGTTGCGGATGTTCTTCCAACAGGATTTGTCACATAAAAAGGTTTACAGGCGTTTGGTAGTGCAATAAATGTAAGCTCCTAAGTCAATGCAATCGAAAGATACGGCCATTTATGTCAAATACAAAGGGCTATAGGCCTTTGGCGTTGTAAAAAAACTTAGATTTTAAGTAAGTTACTCAAAATACACAGTTGTTTAAGTCAAATAATTTGGCAGTCGCAAGCTCACTCGTCAAAATCTATACGGTAGTTCCCTTTCGCCTACAATCATGAAATTTAGCAAGAAGCAAGGTTTCACATTACAAGTAAATAAAAATTTCTACAACTGTTAATTCGTAACTATATTACACAAAAAAGTTTTTCTTTGGTCATTTCTATCTGACATCAAATTTAAAATTAAAGCAATCTTGGTCGAAACGATAAAAGTCAAGCCGACCGTGGTGACCGAGCGGTTCTAGGCGGTTTAGTCTGGAACCGCGTGACCACTACGGTCGCAGGTTCGAATCCTGCCTCAGGCATGGACGTGTGTTATGTCTTTAGGTTAGTTAGGTTTAAGTAGTTCTAAGTCTAGGGGACTGATGACCTTAGATGTGAAGTTCCATAGTGCTCAGAGCCATTTGAACCATAAAAGTCAAACATCCGGCAAGGAGTGACTTTATTGCTTGTATGAAGCGTTTTGGTATTTATTAATCATCAGACACCCGGGAGTGATTTCTACACCTAGATAAGGCGTTTCAAGTTGGATGTGAAACAAATATTCGCCATCTAGTTTGTATGACGTTTACCATGGCGACCCAGTCAGCACCAATAAACAACTAAGATTATTTTAATGACGATCGCTTGCCTACTGAAGGACTTTTTGTCACCTTTATATTATTGAGATTAAAACATTGTCGAAAATCTTGTAATCCATACGGCCCATATCTTGCCAGTATCACCGTCGAAACCCCCCAAAAAAGTGGTGAATCTCGACTCTCGGAATGAAGTGTCTACATAAATCTTCAGAAAAATTTTCAGTTTCCACTGAGTGATTAGTACGAAAATCTATCTCTTTCTTTTCTCCTTGCACATGTAGCCCAGTAAAGCACATAGCAGTTTTCTTTTGAAAATCATCGGAGTATTTTCTTGTGAGGTAAAAATAAGTAAATTACTTAAGAAATGATAATGTTACTATGGTACCACAGTTTATAACGTTATTTATCACTAAGAAAATTATAAATCAGTATATTACTTTGATGAATGGTTAATGAGCCACGAAAAGTTAGAAGAGCCAGAGTCGGAATTGACAAAACAACAGTTCATATTTGCAAACGTGTCAAAAGTCTGTAAGATATTATCCATACCAGCCGCTCGTTGTCAGTGTTAATAGCTAAACAATTTAAGCCTTTTTCACTAAAGAGTCGATAGTTATAGATAAATATATCGAAATTATGAGAATAAATAATTGTAATAAATGCCTAATCTCACAACAAGAGAATCGTAGCAGAAAACAAACAACTGCTAAATAATCAATAGCATACAAGCAACAACTCACTGCTCAAATTGCTCTGAGCACTATGAAACTTAACTTCTGAGGGTATCAGTCCCCTAGAACTTAGAACTACTTAAACCTAACTAACCTAAGGACATCACACACATCCATGCCCGGGGCAGGATTCGAACCTGCGACCATAGCGGTCGTTCCAGACTGTAGCGCCTAGAACCGCTCGGCAACTCCGGCCGGCAATTCGCAACTAAACCTGGCAGAAGAACAGAGGTGTTATACCACACGGAAAACTGGTATAAATAAATTCAACAGAATCAGAAGATAATAATTTGATCCCAGATTTAGAAGAAAACAGTTATAGTTGCAAAACAACTCATCAACACATATTGTAAGGAACAAAACACATACTGAGCCAGAAAGTTAACGAAAATTACCGTATCAGAATTCACAAGTCTTAACACGTATATATACTGTGGTCATTGTATGTACTTCATAAATTAACTCAGAAAATCTATAGCAAAAATTTAATTATATTTATTCAGGAACTCTCATAATTTGATGTCTTATGAGAATGAATGAAACTTGTTTTTGCTTGGATCGCTAACTGTATACAGTGTGCATTCCATAATACTATTAAAATAACCTGCATGCACTTTTTGCGTTGGAACAGTGCTCAAAATAAGAACACACAAATTTTACGAGAAACTAGTAGCATAGCGTCTGGCGCTTCGCTCGCGTTTGTGCAGTAATTAGAGCAAAAATAATTTTGTAAACATATATTAAGTTTACTGAAAAATTGGTAGTTAACAGCCGATCAAAAAGTTCCATTTCAGGTCGTTGATGCAGAATATATGCATCCCGGGGCTTGAACCTCATCCGACGCGAATTTTCACTTGTCGCATTGATTTCACTTCAGTGTCCAATTGCGGCCGCCGTCATGATTTAGTTCATTTCATGAAGTGTGTGTGTTAGTCGGTTTTATGGAATCACTGCAGTAAGATTGGTTTACGTGGAGACGTGGCAGCATGTTTGAAAAGAGTTATCATGTCTGAACGTTCCTATAACAACACTGTGAATGGTATTCCCAGATCTGTTGGTGCATAAATGTTGCCTGACCAACGAGTCTCCAAAGAATAATGACATACTTACACTCAAGAGTCATATACAGTTGATGTTCCAGAGACAGAGGCTCACCTTTATCTGTGATAATGATGTAGCCTGAAACAACGTATTAAAATTTACACCAGCTCCGCGGTTCGAAACTGAATGTCCTGCTTACCAGGCAGATACACTAACTGCTGCGCCACACTGGGACTGTGGATGCCACAGCGGCACGAATGACCCTGGTGCGTCTCCCTCACCAATACAAATTCTAATTCATACCTCAGAAGGGGAACAGCAATAGGCTGAAGAGTGAACTGTCATTTGTACTGGGAAGGGAGGCTCCCTAGGGTAATCCAAAAAAAAAAAAAAAAAATGGTTCAAATCGCTCTGAGCACTATGGGACTTAACATCTGTGGTCATCAGTCCCCTAGAACTTAGAACTACTTAAACCTAACTAACCTAAGGACATCACAAACATCCATGCCCGAGGCAGGATTCGAACCTGCGACCGTAGCAGTCGCGCGGTTCCGGACTGCGCGCCTAGAACCGCCGGCCTAGGGTAATCCATGCAGATCTGGTAGCCAAGTGCCTTAAACCTAAGGGGCGTCGTGGTCTCGTGGTTAGCGTGAGCAGCTACGAAACGAGAGGTCCTTGGTTCAACTCTTCCCTCGACTGAAAAGTTTAATGTTGCCGGCACGGTATCTCAGCGTGTTCGGTCAGAGATCCGGTTGGCCTCTGTAATAAAAAAAAACTGAGTGGAAGGATCAACCACCGAACTTTAACAGGATGTCTTGCGACGTCCGCAACGACCAAACACAACGATCAATAACGAACAAAATGCAAAAAAAAAAAAAAGTGCCAGTGTGGCGCAGCAGTTAGTGGTGAATCTGCCTAGTAAGCAGGAGACTCGGGTTCGAATCCCGGCAATGGTTCAAATTTTGACTCATTGCTTCAGTCTACATCATTACTAACTGTGGTGTGCGTGCTGTAAGACCTACGGTACACACACCATCAGATTATTTGACTTGTCGCTCTAACGAAGTAGGCGAGTGTCAGCAATATGTCTCGTGGTCTTATTGTGGCGTGTTTATCTTCTGCCGTTAGGTCAGACGATATAAATGCCACTTGCATGCTTAGAGTAGCAGGTTGACAGTGACCAACTTTAAAGAGAACTTGATTAATTTTCATACACATTTATTAAAATAGTAACAAGCATAAAAATTACTTAACTTGGTTCTGGATGCTATTTACAATTGACAATCTGAAGTTCCTTTGGTATTGGTACGTTAATCTTACTCTCACGTATCTCTGATACTTGACAAAGTGTCTATACATTTATTTTCATGGCTATGTACAGGAATATGGTAATCTTATTAGGCGCAGACTGAAACTTGACTATAGACTGGTATAGACAAATGTAGAACTCGTACAGACTGATGCAGACAAATGCAGACTGACTAATCGGAGGTCTGTACACTCGTTATAATACCTTGCGCGTTCATGTATCACTGCACGAGTGTGATCCGTGAGGAGAAAAGGTTGCCCGCATCTCGTGGTCGTGCGGTAGCGTTCTCGCTTCCCACGCCCGGGTTCCCGGTTTCGATTCCCGGCGGGGTCAGAGATTTTCTCTGCCTCGTGATGGCTCGGTGTTGTGTGCTGTCCTTAGGTTAGTTAGGTTTAAGTAGTTCTAAGTTCTAGGGGACTGATGACCATAGATGTTAAGTCCCATAGTGCTCAGAGCCATTTGAACCATTTTTTGAGAAAAGGTTCTACGTTAGCAGCATTCTCATTGGCTGCGTAAGATATTAATACGCGGATCGGCGGAAGCAGAATTTGGTCCGTCTCTAAGACAGCGCCATCTCGTAGTGCGGAGATGGACGAGCGCTGCGCCTGCGCTGTTGTGCTTTGCGGGGCGTGCTCTAGTGGGAAAGTTGTGTACGCGCTCACTACGCGGAAGTATGTACACAACACTAACATTCATGTTACACGATGTAAGAATAGTGGTTGTAAAGAGATCCTACCTGACAGTGACCAGGGAAAAGTATCTGTTTGTAATCAGAAAGGAACTGATGCTGTCAGTGAATGCCTGCCCGTCTGACCCAGATTCCAAGCGAACGCTGCAAAAGGAACTGAATGCAATGGGCATTTTGTGTCGAATACTACACAAAGGCCATTTCTTATAGTGACTCATCAAGTTAACACCATCGGTAGGGCAACGGCAGCCAACACTGTTAGCCGTGCGGTCTAACGCACTGCTTTCCAGGTGGGGAGGCGTGCCGTTCCCCGGCACGAATCCGCCCTGCGGATTAGTGTCGAGGTCCAGTGGGCCGCCCAGTCTGTGGATGGTTTCTAAGGCGGTTTTCCATCTGCCTTGGCGAATGAGGGTTGGTTCCCCTTATTCCGCCTCAGTTATACTATGTCGGCGATTGCTGCGCAAACACATTCTACTCGTGTACTCGTACCCCATCATTACTCCACCATGCGAACATTGGGGTTACAATCGTCTGGTGTGAGACGTTCCCGGGGCGGGACAGGGAGGGGGCGGGGCTCCACTGGGGCCCGAACCGCGCCATAACCCTGGGTTCGGTGTGGGGCGGCGGCGGGGTGAGTTCAAAAATGGTTCAAATGGCTCTGAGCACTATGGGACTTAAAATCTGAGATCATCAGTCCCGTAGAACTTAGAACTACTTAAACCTAACTAACCTAAGGACATCTCACACATCCATTCCCGAGGCAGGATTCGAACCTGCGACCGTAGCAGTCGTGCAGCTCCGTACTGAAGCGCTTAGAACCGCTCGGCCACAGAGGCCGACGGGGTGAGTACCACACAATACTATACAAGAGCAACGCCAGTGTAAACAAACGTGAAATTAGACTGACCAATTGGAGAGGAGCGATGCAGAAGAATGGACCCGACTCCCTCTCACAGGGCTGGGAGTCGACAACACTTTTGCTCGTTCTAGCGAAAGTAGAGCTGACACATTGCCAGCAGAGCCGAACCTTTCTGGGGTCATAGGAATCACACTTGAACACTGTGTTCCACTATGATTAGTCTCTACACTAATTTCAAAATAAGAAAAGCAAACAACGACCTACACTTAACAGAAAGCAAAGCGGAGCACACAAAGCATTTGATAAGACCTGTCGCTCAAGTGCTTGCTGATATTGGCGTGGTCGTGAACGTGGTAGTTGTGGCATTACCTCTGGATGTCTGTTAAGTAACCATAGATGGGAGCATGGGAAATAACTAGCGTGTTAAAGTGTCCGCAAAACACATTGAGGTGACAGAAGTCACAGGACTGCAATGTGCACATATACAGATGGCGGTAGTATCGCATACACAAAGAATAGGGCAGTGAATTAGCGGGAAGGCAAGGAATTTGTACTCAGGTAATTCATGCGAAAATGTTTCCGGCATGATTATGGTCACACAACGGCAGTTAATAGATTCTGAAGGTGGAATAATACTAGGAGCTAAATACATGGCCATTCTATACCGGAAAGCGTTAGGAAATGCAATAATACGAGATCCACACGTCAACATTCTCGTGACCAAATATTGTCCTCACTTCTGCTTGTTCGTGATAAGTATGCTGTAGGCACGCTCATCTTCCCGGATGTCGAGAGACATGTTCAAAGGGATTCAAGACTATATTCCTGCTTTGGCAAACGGTCAGCAAATCTGTCGCAACTCATCTGGGCCGCTAAATCAGTCGACACTAACACCATAGAAAATGTCCGGTAGCATTTAGAACAGTAGGTGAAACGTAGTGACCTACATCCCAGCAATTTGGTAACTGTACAGGATCAATCATCAAGGAGTGGCTTCAGCTAGATATGGCGTAGCTGAAGGAACTTCTATACATTCGTACTATCTCTGAAATGAGGCCACTATCAATCAACATATCTTAGTATGTTTACTGCGCTTCATCAAGTAGTCAATCACTGGCGCTGCCTACTAACTAGAAATAGGATTCAGTACCATCAGAAGCTGTCATTTTTATTGCCATATTTTCACTTCTCTTTTTAGTACAGTGCACAGCCGAAAGCCTAAGAACAGCCCCGCAAAAGATAAGAGACTTTATAAGAGGATGTGACTACCATAAAAATGTTCATGGTCCAAGGCGAAGTCGCACTCTCAGAGGTCAGACAGGCTTTCGCATTCCCCAGCCCACGCTCTGTGGGCGGGACGCAGGACACCTTTAGTCCCGAAAGAGCAGCAGCGTTGTTCGTGGAGACCTTTTAGTAAGACAAGGAATCTTTAGCGACGTTCCACCTATCAGAGGATGGCGTGAGAATTGTTGTTACTTGACTAGCGACCACGCAAAGATGTTTTCAGTTTAATTTCAGAAGCCTATGTTCTGGTCTGTTCTCGTTATTTTTCATAGTTGTTGTTGTGGTCTTCAGTCCTGAGACTTGTTTGATGCAGCTCTCCATGCTACTCTATCCTGTGCAAGCTTCTTCATCTCCCAGTACCTACTGCAACCAACATCCTTCTGAATCTGTTTAGTGTATTCATCTCTTTCTCTCCCTCTACGATTTTTACCCTCCACGCTGCCCTCCAATAGTAAATTTGTGATCCCTTGATGCCTCAGAATATGCCCTACCAACAGATCCCTTCTTCTGGTCGAGTTGTGCCACAAACTTCTCTTCTCCCCAATCCTATACAATACTTCTTCATTAGTTATGTGGTCCAACCACCTAATCTTCTGCATTCTTCTGTAGCACCACATTTCGAAAGCTTCTATTCTCTTCTTGTCCAAACTATTTATCGTCCATGTTTCACTTCCATACCTGGCTACACTCCATACAAATACTTTTAGAAAAGACTGCCTGACACTTAAATCTATCCTCGATGTTAACAAATTTCTCTTCTTCAGAAACGCTTTCCTTGCCATTCCCAGTCTACATTTTATATACTCTCTACTTCGACCATCATCAGTTATTTTGCTCCCCAAATAGCAAAACTCCTTTACTACTTTAAGTGTGTCATTCCCTAATCTAATTCCCTCAGCATCACTCGACTTAATTCGACTACATTCCATTATCCTCGTTTTGCTTTTGTTGATGTTCATCTTATACCCTCCTTTCATGACACTGTCCATTCCGTTCAACTGCTCTTCCAAGTCCTTTGCTGTCTCTGACAGAATTACAGTGTCATCGGCGAACCTCGAAGTTTTTATTTCTTCTTCATGGATTTTAATTCCTACTCCGAACTTTTCTTTTGATTCCTTTACTGCTTGCTCAATATACAGATTGAATAACATCGGGGACAGGCTAGAAACCCTGTTTCACTCCCTTCCCAACGAATGCTTCCCTTTGATGCCCCTTGATTCTTATAACTGCCATCTGGTTCCTATTTTTCATAGAGCACGAAGTTTCTCGTCCGTACTTACGTGTCAGCCGTTTCATAGCTCTGTTTCGAAATTGTACCATGCAGTGGAGGATATTTTCTACCTGCCTCCTCACCTAATAAGTCTATTCACTGCACGTAGAGAAAATCCGCAAAAGCTAGAGATTGTTTAACATCTTTACTTGACTTTTAGTGGACGGAACTCACAATGTCCGCCACCATTAGCCGTCGAACTCCTGTTGTGGAAAAAAGCAGGAAAACGAAAGAACATGTGAGCTGACTGAAGAGTGACAATGTGGCTAGGAGCTCGAAGTGTGGTGACTTCAAATTGGGCTTCTAAAGAGTAATGACTTGTGGCTAGATGGCACACAAAGTCTGCACTTGAGTACTGACTACAGCGAGAGAGAGAGAGAGAGAGAGAGAGAGAGAGAGAGAGGGAGCTCAAGTCAATGCCCCCAGGTGGTGCTACCGTTGCCTTCCAGTTTTACGCCGCGAGTTTGGTAAGATGGACCAATTACAGAGGGACACTATATTGGCTCACTCCGTACAAGAGCCATTTAACCCATTTTAATGCTTAGAAGACAGCTAAATTTATTTCAGTAAGCTTTTTGGTGGTTGCATTGTTGTTGGAACCTATTTTTCCGTGGTCTTCCTGCAGTTTACTAACCATGTGTACAATAACTACTTGTATTTCTGTATTACTCACATAACTTTGCTTTTGTCACGATCAGCCACCGGTTCCTAGATTGGGGTCCAGTTACTAAATATTCAGTTGTTACTCTCAGAGAGTAACTCATGTCTTTTGCTTTTCGATAATAAACCTGACTGTTATAGTGACCACTTTTTTCTGTTGCAGACTCGTTGATCCCTCATCTCTTTAATATGTCTATATGCGGGGTGTGATACCCATATTGTCATGATATTAAATATTATTCAACAAGTCTTTTCCATTGTGTGGCATTATCATTTCCTTTAAGCAACTTCCATGATCATACAGAGTGCTTCCCTTATCTGTAGGTCGTTGGAGACTGGACTCTAGCATCCTATGAATAGGCCAGATACTACAATCGACGCCCCACAATATACTCGCCTTAGGATAAAGGAAATCATATTGCGTGAAAGGCCAGAAGACCCCGAAGGGCATGTTCAGTTGCCTAATTGGAAAGGTTGTTCCTATTATCTACGCCAGCAGGCACCTTTCTTTCGTGAAGTATGAGACCTTCGTGTGTACGTGGATACCACTGTAAGGGCCTGTGTAATGTAGTGTCGTGTTCATCTTGGAGATCATGAGAGAGGCGAGAGGGTGAAACCCGCTGCCGGCACGTAGCCTGCTCGTCTCGAAGAGCACCAAAAAGTCCGCCGAGCTTTACGCCCCCACCCGACAGACGGACCACCATCAACAGTGTCTCATGTCCTCACTGCATGAGACACAGAGGATAGGTTTGGAATTGTGCAGATTCTGGTGATCAGGGACCTAACGCCACCGCCCCTTCTGTCCCCTCTACCGTGAAGGAAAAGGGAAAATTGCCAACAGCACGCGGCGTACCCGCACTTTTCCTATCCGGCCTCTTTCCACCCCTACAGCCCCACCTTCCCGCTCGCGACAAATGCGTTCAACGCATGGCTGCTTTGCGCCGTTGTTGCACCCTGTTTTTTCTGGAAGGCAGTCCTCTTCTTTAATGTTAAACAAAGAAACCGCACAGAAATAGAAAAAAAAAATTTTGTGTGAGTACTCTCCAAAGGAAACTACAACTTCATAGTATCTTTTCGTCACAATAAGACTGTAGTAGAATATGTTGGAGGTTACGTATTTCAAAGACAGTTGTTGCAGATACCGAAACAGTTGGGAACAATGAACTGAAGTACTTCTTCTAACGAAACTCAAAATCATTATGGAATTAGTAAAATTAAGAAAAGTGCCTCTTCGTTTGTGGACGTGACCCTGAAAACTCTTTCAGTAGCCCAATCACTAAAGAACAGATCTTCGTCTTCTTTAATCGAAAAAAGAGATCCTACACATTTTTGTAAACGGAACTTAAAAATCTTCCTGAATGATGTGGAGAAAAGGTAAAAAGATAAAAGCTTTGCAACAACAGACATAATGTCTTATGGGATAACTGCAATCAGTGATTTTATAATGTTACTTAAAATCCGTCTTGATTGCAAATTTTTTTTTTATTTATATGACCGGTTTCGGGTCATTCAGAACCATCTTCAGATCTGATATTTCAGTTACAGGATTAACCCGTCCAAATTCAGCAAGGCTAGAAGACCCCGATGGGCATGTTCAGTTGCCTGTAACTGAAATATCAGATCTGAAGATGGTTCTGAATGACCCGAAACCGGTCATATGAATAAAAAATAAAAATTAAAAAATTTGCAATTAAGACGGATTTTAAGTAACATGATAAAAGCTTTGTCGCTCCAACCAAACTCAACGTCCTAAAAAATACACCTTCGTTGCAAATGAACCACTTACAGGAAATGATATTGCTCTTTCGTAGCTATAAAAGTCAACAAACTTAAAATTATATCCTTGAAATAAATTGGTAAACTTAGACTGGATTCTCCAAGGATTGTCATCTCTGCACGTACCTGTGCTGCTGATCTTAAGATCCAAATTGTAAAGTATCAGAAAATACTTGCTTATATCATTCCTTTTCTTACATCCTTCAGTCATTATTCAGTATTTTTCTGAACTCAGTTAGCATCGCTATTATTAAAATGTTTTGGAAACTCTCCTGATATCACATGTGTCCCTGTAGGATCTTGTGTTACTCCCACTCGTACAGTCGTGCTCAAAAGTATCCGAACGACCTGAATTGCATTTCGCCTGATTAGCATGCAACCCACATAACGCAGCTGTCTAGCAGGTCCTCTAATCGCTCCTTGGTACAGTCGTTTGACTACTGAAAATGGCTCCAACAAGTCACCACTAGAAATCTAGGCTCTGTATCGCAATGACTCAAGATGTAAAGTAATACCACGACACTACAAATATCAGGGAACACCTTATCACAGATAAGACCGTCCTTAAGGCTTGTAAGCTCATATTTATTGCAACAAATGACATACATGAAATGTTACCACTCTCATTATTACGTCAGATAGGTAATGTACGTAGTAAGTTTGTCGTATTCGTGATTTCCTCTTAAAAGTAACATACCGTACTTGTTATTTAACACAAAATGATATTAAAATTTAAGTTATTCACGAACAGCTAGTTGAGAATATGTATGAACTTCAAATGACATGACGAACCGTCTCGTTCTGCATTTGTATTCAAACCCAGGTCATGCAGACTCAGATTTCGTGACTGACGGAAACTAACAGTCATTCCTGACTAGGCATATAGAGAGTGATATACCTCGATTATACCCAGTATCAGTTAGCAAATATCAACTTTAAATTACATAATGCAAACATTTATAACGGACGCGAATTCCTACCCAGCATCTATTGTCCCTGTTAACGAACTACGAGAGATGTTAAATATTGTTTCTTCACAAGTAACTTACTTGAAATGCCGTGATGTAAAGCTTTGTTTTGGACAGGGATTCGAACCTAGAACCTAATCGGATTGTTATCGAAACACAATCAACTGTGACATATCGGATTTTCTCGGCAGGAGCTAGATGCTTTAACTGAAATGACGAGACGAAACATAAATTTTTTCCTTCCCAGGACTCCAACACAGAATCTATCGCTGTTATTTATTAGAGAAAACGAAGTGACATGTGAGCATGTTTGAACTAGAAAAATATGACGAAGAGTTCAGTGCTGACTGGGAATCGAACCCCACACATACCGTTGTTGACTACATACAAAGAGACGTCAGCTACAGAATTTTTCTCCACCAGCAGCTCGGAATAACATCCTTGAACTTAGAGTGATCTCTCAAATAGTTCTGTGTCTCACTGGGTATCAAAAATGTCAGATATCGTTAGTGTTGACAACGAATGAAAATGCATTAAAAATCAAAATTATTATCCATCAGCAGATAGGTGTTCTCATGCTACACCCTGATAATTCATAATGAAAACTTTACTGCCAGGACAGCATTCGAACCCATTCACGCGCAATATGTGGAGATGTTGAGGAATCTGCAGTTTTGAACAAACAACAAATTATAGTCGAGTTGTATTGTCACGAAGGGATCAAATTCCGCGTTAAGGGCGGTATAAGTTGCATTCCAAGTTCAGAACCAATTTTATCGACATACTGAAAGCTCAAATAGAAGATGGAATAAGGGTCCTGTGACACTACATAGCGTCTGTTTTGTCACTATAAATAAATAACTAGTATAATAAAGGTTACTGGTGACAGAGTTCCCACATTTCGCTACTCCTGACTTTATTGTGGTGCAACCTAACGACTACTTGGTAGAGAAGGAATAGCATGTTTAATGTGAATTTCAGACCACAATGCCATTATCCCTTCTTCACTTGGCGTTGCCAAAAGAGAATAGAATGTCTCTCCCTACTAAAAATAACGGGTGGAAGTTGGAATCGAACCCAGATCATAATCATAGGAACCTATCATCAATTCAACAGACAACCAAATCATCTTCTGTATGACTCATTTTTCTTTCATAACACCGTTGCGGCACACTCGATGAGAAGTCTGACACACAGGCTCCCTGTAGCGGTTTCCAGCATGTTCTGTACATTCATTTACTTGGTTCACCGAATCGCCATGAACTAGCTGCCCCGGCTACCCAGTGCATACAGTCGACTCTATTTTGTAGTCACCGAAATAAAATCGCGTAACTGCCACCTACACAGAACTGCCAACAGTGTAGGATGCAGAAATTTAAAGAGGAAGTGTTCCTATCGATTTGAGCTACTCTATTGCGCTATCTGTTTGTTGAAAACGTCGTGCAGTGCAAAAGAAAAGCTGTAACTGTATGTCTCTCAGAAGTCTAGATCCGGCCTTTTGCATTATATCACAGCACTGTGGAATGCGGAATGTCTGGAGGAACTGTTGTTGATTTCTGGAGGGGTTGTAGGTAGATGACAGCTAGTAGCGGCGCGGTAAGTGTAACTCACCGTAGATAATATGTCGCATGTTCCATTTCATTTGCTGCTACATTTCTTACAACGCAACTGTGCTGTCTGCTGAAGTTACCAATTTAATGGAACTTTGAACATAATTACCTTCACTTCTGAACACAAAATAGCCGCATGTGGAAAAAGGGCTACCTTCTGCGACATTTTGTTCTTTTCAGGTTTAAGAGACGACCAGGCAGCAAATGCTCCTCGAAGTCTTTGTATTATGCATGGGGAGAGCGCATCGTGCCAAAATACTCAGAAAAGTATTTTCTACATTAGCTGTCGTCTGGTAGTGGCATTTTATTCTTCTTCAAACCTTGTTTGACAGCATTAACTCAGAACAAGTTTTCTACATGCATGTAATCAATAAATTGCATGTGCAATGGTTCAAATGGCTCTGAGCACTATGGGACTTAACATCCGTGGTCGTCAGTCCCCTAGAACTTAGAACTACTTAAACCTAACTAACCTAAGGACATCACACACATCCATGCCCGAGGCAGGATTCGAACCTGCGACCGTAGCAGTCGCGCGGTTCCGGACTGAGCGCCTAGAACCGCTAGACCACCGCGGCCGGCTTCATGTGCAATGTCAGAGTATTATAGATCATATCAGATAATTCGCATATATCGTTGATGATTAATTTATCCCTCATCTATCCTAATTTTTTAACAACACTAAAAGAAACCTTACGAAAACTGTGCACTGTATCAAAAGAAAAGAAATAAAACTACCCACAATAACCTTACGACGAGTGTCTGTTTGAATAAAACTGAGTATCTGTACACAAGCGTGCCTCTATCGGCACGAATTAGTAAAATACTACTCACTTAGATTTCGATTGCGTGTGTGTTTAATTGGTATGCTGTGTCATACTCAACAGGTATGCAAATGTGGCATTTCTTCAATAAAGTTATGTATTTCTAGAAACCCAAAATTTGCTTGTCAGCAGCGGAGCGAGGAGTTACGTGTTGTGCAGCATTGTAAGTTTTTCACCATTACACTATGAGCTGAAAGTATTTTCTTGCGATTTTCTTATCGATGTTTGATCTGACTGCTTGTAGCTCTTTCACGGAAGGGATACAAACGTTACATGCAGAGAGACTGGAACTGCGAACCATAACAGACGCTTTTTCAGAGATCAGCACGTCACCAGAGAGTTACCGAAGGGGTATGTGTTGCGCATTTCTCTTAAGAGGCCAATAGAGCCTAGAGCTCGTAAACCGCTATTTAAAGGACGTATTTAGTTGCCATTCACACATACAATGACTTTACTGGGCTGAAAACCGTAAATTCGCATGTCTGTAACCAGGTTTAGGGACTGGAGCGTAGTTGCTACTAATACTCAGAACTGACTGCAAACTAAGCATCATAAATTAGTAACTCTCATAGTTGTTTTTATAATTCTTTCGTAGCTGTACTTAAACCTAAGAAACTCATTCACATGCGTTTTCGTGCCTCGCCGATAGTCGAGCACACGAAACAAATAAAATAAAAAAAGAATGTGTGTGTGTGTGTGTGTGTGTGTGTGTGTGTGTGTGTGTGTGTGTTTGTGTGTGTGTGTATGTGTGTGAGAGAGAGAGAAAGATAGAGAAAGAGAGAGAGACAGAGAGAGAGAAATAAAGAAGAATGAGAGAGAGGGCAACAAATTGTTGTAAAGAAGTTGAATACCGGTATGTAAAGAAATCTTTCATTAAAATAACACGTTCCACAACATTATGAAGTGTCGTATTCATGATCTATGGAACAAGTATTAATCCACTGTAATCTAATCAATTATATTGCTGACTAGCCTTGAAGTGTCACGAATTACCGAAATTTTCGCCAATATTAGTAACCAAATCTAAAGTTGAAAATAAAAATGGTTCAAATGGCTCTGAGCACTATGCGACTTAACTTCTGAGGTCATCAGTCGCCTAGAACTTAGAACAAATTAAACCTAACTAACCTAAGGACATCACACACATCCATGCCCGAGGCAGGATTCGAACCTGCGACCGTAGCGGTCGCTCGGCTCCAGACCGTAGCGCCTAGAATCGCACGGCCACTCCGGCCGGCGTTCAAAATAAAAGACGACGGTTTTTCTAATAAACCGGGACTCCTATCAAGACCCTCTCTTCCCTGTTCACTAACCACCAAAGATGTCTGATACACCTCCATTCAGAAGTAACAAAGTGTGTATGCATTTAAAGATGAAGTGCATGATGTGAAGTTGTGTGATGGAGGTACGAACCCAACACGTAATCGGGTTGTTAACTAAGTAAAATCAAATGTTACGTATCGGTTTTTCTTACCAGCTGCTAGGTGTTTGAATCTAAAATAAGGATACAGATTTTTGTACCTGAGTGACAATCGAACCAGACTCCTATCGTTCTTCTTTATCGTCCACGAATATAGCTTATCAAAAAAATGTTTCAAATGGCTCTGAGCACTATGGGACCTAACTTCTGAGGTCATCAGTCCCTTAGAACTTAGAACTACTTAAACCTAACTAACCTAAGGAAATCACACACATCCATGCCCGAGACAAGATTCGAACCTGCGACCGTAGCGGTCGCGCGGTTCCAGACTGTAGCGCGTAGAACCGCTCGGCCACTGCAGCCGGCAGCTTAAGTATCAATTGCTTACTCACCAACAGTAAGATGTGTGCGTGTTTGATCAGAAATTGTTGGCAACACATGAACAGACATTAAAAATACACGTTAATTTTCACTAGCAGGTCGGTGTGAACGTGATAGGGCTTGAAATGAAATTATTAATATTTTTGTACTGGATCAGGAGTCGGACCCACATACTTACCTTTGGAGGTGACCTAGAGAAGATTGCAGTTTTGGAAAAAGGAACGAAATGATTGAACTATCCTGTTCCGAGAGATTCAGATCCTTGAAAGAGGAGATACGAATTCGAATCATAGTCCAGCACCAAATTTTTCAGCGTCTCTAGTTCAATCAAGTACAAGTAAAATAAGAGCCCTGTTCCTTTAAATGGTTATCGGTTCATCAAATAAAATAAAATTTTGTAATGTGAGTAAGTTTACTGGCGACAGTATTTCTGTTGCAGTGACCTCCGCCTACGTCATTTCAGAAAGCAAACCAGCTCTGTCCAGTTGGGAATGAAGGAACGTGATGTTTAATGCAGTTTCTGGATTATAATGTCTTCCTCTTGAGGTTACCAGAGGTAATCTGTTTGTGACTCTTAAATAAATGCTTGTACCCACGCATTGCACTTGTGATAGTTTGTTCCACCAGACCACATTTCCGAGCCCCAGGAGTGTGCTGTAACGGATGATGTGCTTAGCTTACAAAATTAGTCACAGTAGAAAAAATGCGAGTCTATTGAATGGTTAAGTAGAAGGAAGCTTCTGACGCGGAGATTATGTTATTCTCACGTCAGCACTATGTAAAGACTCTTCTAGGCATCATAGCCTCGATGTGAAGCCATTTTGAAATTTTCACTAATTCTGGAAATATCTTAGTTCGAGAAAATGCACTGTGAAGTGTGAAGTTACCGGATAATTCAATTATTACCATACTTATTACTGTCATTTGCCTCATACTGCTGCTTGAACACATGTGCTTGAAGATCATTTAATGCCTTTTGGTCATTATGGAAGTAGTTGCCCAATAACAGGTTCTTTCCCTGTCTACGGAATCCTTTTCATGTTAATATCAAACATCAGCAATTACTCGTAACCGCTACGGTCGCAGGTTCGAATCCTGCCTCGGGCATGGATGTGTGTGATGTCCTTAGGTTAGTTAGGTTTCATTAGTTCTAAGTCCTAGCTGACTGATGACCTCAGAAGTTAAGTCGCATAGTGCTCAGAGCCATTTGAACCAATTACTCGTAGATTACATTAAAACTAAAGTAATTGATGAAGACGTTACTTGATAATAAAAACGCTCTGCCTTTCTTCATTTACTTGTGGCTATAAATGGCTGTCGAATACTGCCAAACCAAAAGCCAAGGGTTCTTACTGCCTTCCGAAATACGTCGATCTCAGTTCTTCCATATGATTTGGTCGACGTGACCTGTTTCAAGTTGAGTATGACAGAGAATGTTTTAGAAAATCAATTGTGTTCCTTTGCAATAAACAGAAAGATTTTCATTCTAAACTATCCAAGTTCAAAATTTTCGGAATATTGGTTCAAATTTAATATTGGCTTCTGTAATGTATATCACAGTTGCAAAACCCGCATCCCATTCATTGACCTTACACTTAGTCGCTGACCATAAACTCTAGCTCAGAGTGACACCAGTTTAAGTAACCTAATGTAGCGAAGACTGTTTCCCAGTGCTATTTCTCATCGGAAAATATGCAGTTCACTCATTGGGCTCTATTAGTACACTGTAACAGTAATTTCTGTGTGTATGCAATGCATACGGAGTGTAGAATTCAGTGGTGCTCTCTCTTTTACTTCTGTATACAACATGACTGACCTAAACGGGTCCTTTATCATTGCAGGCCCAGGGCGGTGCAACATCATACTGACAACAGTAATGTGCTTAAACTGACCACCTCACTGTTCGTTTTACCTGATTTTGTAATCATTTAAATAAAACAACGTGACCTTACAGTGAGAGACATTGCGTCCTCCTTTTCCTCGTGTGAAATTTGTCAGTAAGCTTTTTGCCTTCGAACCATCGAAATGCGGCAGAGTATGGCCGGTAAACGATTCACAAACCACGATCTAGTGCCGTTAAGACGATTTCTTTAAACATTGGCGTAGCTGAAGGAATTTAGTTTCTTCTTAAATCGTCTTATGCAACAACGTTCACAGATATATCAAATAGGAAAAGCTCTTTATCCAGGTACGAAGGTTGTAAAACAAACTTCCCACAGTCTGTGTTAGGTTGATCTTTTCGTCTGATAGCACTGCGTAAGTATTTTGTCTAAGAGGTATGCGATTACGTGTTGGGTTCGTACCTCCGTCACACAACTTCACATCATGCACTTCATCTTTAAATGCATACACACTTTGTTACTTCTGAATGCAGGTATATCAGACATCTTTGTTAGTTAGTGAACAGGGATGAAAGGGTCTTGATAGGAGTCCCGGTCTATTGCAAAAACTGCCGTCTTTTATTTTCAACTTTAGATTTGGTTGACGGCTAGTCAGCAATATAATTGATTAGATTAGATTGGATTATGTTCCATAGATCATGAATATGACACTTCATAATGATCTAAAACGTGTTATTTTAATGAAAGATTTCTTTACATACCGGTATTCAATTTCTTTACAACAAATTTTTACCCTCCCTCACATTCTTCTTTATTTCTCTCTCTCTCTCTCTCTCTCTCTCTCTCTCTCTCTCTCTCTCTCTCTCTCTCACACACACACAGACACACACACACACACACACATTCTTTTTTATTTATATTTGTTTGGTGTGCTCGACTATCGGCGAGGCACGAAAACGTCTGTGAATGAATTTCTTAGGTTTGAGTACAGCTACGAAAGAAATATAAAAACAACTATGACAGTTACTGATTTATGATGCTTAGTTTGCAGTCAGTTCTGAGTATTAGTAGTAACTACGCTCCAGTCCCTAAACCTGGTTACAGAAATGCGACTCAGACGCATTACGTATTCCAGGCCGTCGCAGCCGCGTCTTTGGAAGGCCAGCTGTGGTCACTTTCCAGCCCACTGTAGGATCACATCGGTTCGTATTCTTCCTGCTAGTACTGTAAGTGGTTCAATGGCTCTGAGCACTATGGGGTTAACATCTGAGGTCATCAGTCCCCTAGAACGTAGAACTACTTAAACCTAACTAGCCTAAGGACATCACACAACACCCATTAATCACTGTAACTGGGATTTGGCAACTCTGATCGACGAGTTACTTCCCGGTGTGCACGGAATTATGCCTCAAAGTTCACTTGATTTTTCTTGTCATTTCCATTGAATAACCTTAGTTATTATCGGTTCAGGTGTAACAAAAGATTGTAAATTTACGGTTTCCAGCCCAGGAAAGTCGTTGCATGTGTAAATCGCAACTAAATGCGTCCTTTAAATAGCGATTTACGAGTTCTAGACTCTACTGGCCTCTTAAGAGAAATGCGCAACACATAACTCTTCGGTAGGTCTCTGGTGACGTGCTGACCTCTGAAAAAGCGTCTGTTATGGTTCGCAGTTCCAGTCTCTCTGAATGTAACGTTTTTATCCGTTCTCTGAAAGAGCTACAAGCAGTCGATAAGGAAATCGCAAGAAAATGCTTTCAGCTCATAGTGTAATGGTGAAATACTTACAATGGTGCACAACAGGTAACGCCTCGTTCCGCTGCTGACAAGCAAATTTTGGGTTTCTAGAAATACATAACTTTATTTATGAAATGCCATATTTGCATACCTGTTGAGTGTGCCACAGCATACCAATTAAACATAGACCCAGTCCATTCCGGCTTTCGCTGTCGCCGCGGTCGGACTTGCTAGCTGGCTGCTCCGCATCGTCTGTATCCTTGCCAGTGTTTACTGTTTGCCGTTGTGTGTTTCTGTGTTCCGAGTGATTCACGTGTATTGCACTTCTTTGTGGTCGTCCTTTTCGTCAACAACTTGCCGTTTTTGTACGGGATTCGGGCTTGAGCGGATTGGCTCAAAATGGCTCTGAGCACTATGGGACTCAACATCTTAGGTCATAAGTCCCCTAGAACTTAGAACTACTTAAACCTAACTAACCTAAGGACATCACACACACCCATGCCCGAGGCAGGATTCGAACCTGCGACCGTAGCAGTCCCGCGGTTCCGGACTGCAGCGCCAGAACCGCTAAACCACCGCGGCCGGCTTGAGCGGATTCTCTACAGCTGCAGCGCCATGTCTACCACCATCCGGAAAAACTCCCTGGTTTTTGGCTTTGACAAGGATACCCGCCGAGTTCAACCGACCGTCCTCGAGATTCATGACTGGCTCACCGAGGTAATAGGTATCACTTCTGATTCTGTGCACACCACCCAGCTAGATTCTGATCGTTATTGCGTGTTTGTCAAGTTTCTTAGTCCAGTAGCGGTTGATCGACTTCTTTAAAAAATCGGCAAACAAGTCCCTTTTGTTCATCGCGACGGCACCACTAGTATGGTTACTGTAACACGTGCCGATACCTCGATTCAGACAGTTCGAGTACTTAACTTGCCCATAGAGATTGACAATGCTAAAATTAAAGATGTACTTTCTAAGTTTGGTGAGGTTAAAGAAACTGTGAACGAAAAGTGGTCGTCTCGCTACAAATTACAATGTTTCAATGGGATTAGATCTGTGGACATGGAAGTAAAAATGAACATCCCTTCTCACATCACGGTCGATGGTTATAAGGCTCACATTATATATTCTTGTCAAGCCCCCACCTTCCATATCTGCAATGAATTAGGCCATCATCGCAAGGACTGCCCTCGCCGAGTTTTTGTCTTGAAAAATATTCTCCAGCCGCGGCGTAGATTAACACTTAACGAGGTAATGGCAGTAGATACTTCTGGTTCTTCTGCACAGCCTGATGTTGATGCTCCCCAGGCAACTACCTCCGAGACCCCGCCCATAACCGCTGATGCGTTTCCACCACTCGTAGGACAGCAAACTGCTGCGCCAGTTTGTCTGGAAAGTGAATCTCAGCAAAAGAAAAGGCCGCTCCAACGTAGTGACGAGCATTCAGATGAGGAAGTATCTAACACGACTCCTGCAACCCGGAAACAAAAACCATCAATCGCGGAGGATTTAGTACCCGATGATGTTAAGCGGGTCGACTTTGAAGCCAGTGCGGATGGACTTGAGGGGATGCCGAATTCTGAGACGCCAGGTAATGAGCAGGAACCTCCAATTTTGCGTGCCGCGCCCGAAGGACAACAGCCGCTACAACGCGCACACAGTGAGGAAGTGTTGTGTCAACAACGCGATACAGCTGACGCCCGACAACAAATTCCGGGCGGACGTACACAAGCGAAAGTGTTTACCACCCGGCCAGCTGCCGGCGGCAGTGCTGCGACAACGGCACCACCGCGTCTCAAAGAATCCACAAAAACTCCGGGACCTCAAAACGCCACACGACGAAGGCTCAATCCACAGCCAAATCTCTCCGCTCCTCGCAACAAGGGCAATTCCACTTCGTCGCAGGCGCATGTAGCACCCAGAAATATTAGTTATGAAATTGTGAGGGAAGTATTCGGTGATGACAACATCAAAGAACTCGGTGAAGTCCATCCCCAACAGTAGTAATTCCGTTCGTACAAGGTTCGTTCCGTGCTATCGCCTAAGGTTGCAAAGCTTCTTCATGTTTCTTTCTGTCCTCTTATCCGGTTATGGTTCGCAGCATTCACTGTGTCGTTTTTGCTTCAACCGGCCTATGATTCATAGTGTATTATGATTTTTAATTAGCTTCTTGATCCAATAATCCTCTCATGGCTGCTAACATTATACCTTTTTTAATCCTGCAGCCGGCACTCTTGCGACCCATGCCATCGTTATACTTTTACATCTCATTACCTATATGCTACAGGCCTACTGTATCACTTCCCTTAATGTCAATAGGATTGCGTCAGAGTTAAAACTTGGTTTATTAAGACAATTTTTGTATGACTCTGGTACGGATATTGCCCTTTTACAAGAGGTCGCAACATGGAAAATTTACATTCCCGGCTATGTTGCAATAATCAATTTCGCTCCCGAATTGAGTGCTGGCACAGCGATTTTAGTCAGGGAAGGAATACCTCTAACCGCTGTCGAAAAGCTAGACTGTGGACGGGGGATAGGCGTGAATATCATGGGCGTCAGTGTAACCAATCTGTATGCACCATCTGGAAGTGCACGAAGCGCTGACAGATCAAAGTTTTTTAAGGAGGATATCATTTACTTATTGCAGAGAGACTCTCCAAACGTGATCATTACAGGCGATTTTAATTGTGTATTGCACCGTAAAGATCAATCCCCCCATTTTAATTATTCCCCTGAATTAAACTTTCTTGTCTCCCAAATGGAATTGAGGGACGCGTGGGAAGTTAAGTATCCCACGCTTGCGAAATACACGCACGTTTCACATAATTCCAGCAGCAGGATTGATAGAATCTATATGTCGAGTCACATAGTGAGGAAATTGCTACAAGTGGAAATCACGCCAGTCAGCTCTTCTGATCACAGTAGTGTGAGTGCCTTTTAACAGACGACGAGCTCGAGGCCGAATTAAAAATAGCTTTGGAAATTTGTTTGCGCTCTGTACACAACTTTCCGAGTGTTTTGGAGTGGTGGACCCGCAAGCCGAAGAACAAATTACGGAAAGTAATTATATCTTATAGTATAAAGAGATCTCGGGCAGTTCACCGTACAATGAAATTTTACTACATGGTTTTACGGGACTTGTATGATCAGGCAGATGGCTCAGACAGGCGATTGTCCGATATCAAGAAAATTAAAGCGACATTATTAAGCTTAAAGAGAAAACAACTGGAGGGTCTTAAAAGCCAGATCTGTCAGCGAGGACGAAACGGCTGCGCTATATCATCTGATTAAACACCGCAAGAACGGACGACGGATATTCATGGACGAACTTAGATTAGAAAACGGTACTGTCCTTGTTGTGGGTTGGCAGGAGAGCCAACACCGGGTACTAGAGGAAGCCGAAAGGCACGCGTTTTAGCTCACGCAGGCTGGCGTGAGGTCTTGAACAGGACAAGGAAATTAGACTTTAGAAAAACGGACGTAGCTGGTGGAATACTTAACTTTAATCCATAAATGATGAGTGTCGCTCTTGACGGTACATGACTACAGTATCAATAGTAACAGGTACTGGCGCCTTGCTAGGTCGTAGCAAATGACGTAGCTGAAGGCTATGCTAACTATCGTCTCGGCAAATGAGAGCGTATTTTGTCAGTGAACCACTACCAGTCGACAGCTAATGTAGAAAATACTTTTCTGAGTATTTTGGCACGATGCGCTCTCCCCATGCATAATACAAAGACTTCGAGGAGCATCTGCTGCCTGGCCGTCTCTTAAACCTGAAAAGAACAAAATGTGGCAGAAGGTAGCCCTTTTTCCACATGCGGCTATTTTGTGTTGAGAAGTGAAGGTAATTATGTTCAAAGTTACATTAAATTGGTAACTTCAGGAGACACCAGAGTTGCGTTGTAAAATATGTAGCAGCAAATGAAATGGAACATGCGACATATTATCTACGGTGAGTTACACTTACCGCGCCGCTACTAGCTGTTATCTACCTACAACCCCTCCAGAAATCAACAACAGTTCCTCCAGACCTTCCGCATTCCACAGTGCTGTGAGATAATGCATAAGTCCGGATCTAGACTTCTGAGAGACAGACAGTTACAGCTTTTCTTTTGCACTGCACGACGTTTTCAAAAAACAGATAGCGCAATAGAGTAGCTCAAATAGAAAGGAACACTTCCTCTTTAAATTTCTGCATCCTACACTGTTGGCAGTTCTGTGTAGGTGGCAGTTACGTGATTTTATTTCGGTGACTACAAAATAGAGTCGAATGTATGCACTGGGTAGCCGGGGCAGCTAGTTCATGGCGATTCGGTGAACCAAGTAAATGAATGTACTGAACATGCTGCAAACCGCTACAGGGAGCCTGTGTGTCAGACTTCTCATCGAGTGTGCCGCAACGGTGTTATGAAAGAAAAATGAGTCATACCGAAGATGATTTGGTTGTCTGTTGGATTGATGATAGGTTCCTATGATGATGATCTGGGTTCGATTCCAACTTCCACCCGTTATTTTTAATAGGGAGAGACATTCTATTCTCTTTTGGCTACGCCAAGTGAAGAAGGGATAATGGCATTGTGGTCTGAAATTCACATTAAACATGTTATTCCTTCTCTACCAAGTAGTCGTTAGGTTGCACCACAATAAAGTCAGGAGTGGCGAAATGTGGGAACTCTGACACCAGTAACCTTTATTATACTAGTTACTTATTTATACTGACGATATCTGACGTTTTTGATACCCAGTGAGACACAGAACTATTTGAGAGATCACTCTAAGTTCAAGGATGTTATTCCGAGCTGCTGGTGGAGAAAAATTCTTTAGCTGACGTCTCTTTGTGTGTAGTCAACAACGGTATGTGTGGGGTTCGATTCCCAGTCAGCATTGAACTCTTAGTCATATTATTTCTAGTTAAAACATGCTCACATGTCGCTGCTGATGTAACAAACCCACATTTAACGTTCGTTTTCTCTAATAAATAACAGCGGTAAATTCTGGGTTGGAGTCCTGGGAAGGAAAAAATTTATGTTTCGTCTCGTCATTTCAGTTAAAGCATCTAGCTCCTGCCAAGAAAATCCGATATGTCACAGTTGATTGTGCATGGATTACAATCTGATTAGGTTCTGGGTTCGAATCCCTGTCCAACACAAAGCTTCACATCACGGCATTTCAAGTAAGTTACTTGTGAGAAAGCAATATTTAACATCTCTCGTAGTTCGTTAACAGGGACAATAGATGCTGGGTAGGAATTCGCGTCCGTTATAAATGTTTACGTGATGTAATTTAAAGTTGATATTTACTAACTGATACTGTCTAAAATTGAGGTATATCACTCTCTGTAGGCCTAGTCAGGAATGACTGTTAGTTTCCGTCAGTCACGAAATCTGAGTCTGCATGACCTGGGTTTGAATTCAAATGCAGAACGAGACGGTTCGTCGTGTCATTTGAAGTTCATACACATTCTCAACTAGCTGTTCGTGAATAACTTAAATTTTTAATATCATTCTGTGTTAAATAACAAGTACGGTATGTTACTTTTAAGAGGAAATCACGAATATGACAAACTTACTACGTGCATTACCTATCTGACGTAGTAATGAGAGTGGTAACATTTCATGTATGTCATTTATTGCAATAAATGTGAGCTTACAACCCTTAAGGACGGTCTTATCTGTGATAAGGTGTTCCCTGATATTTGTAGTGTCGTGGTATTACTTTACATCTTGAGTCATAGCGATACAGAGCCTAGTTTTCTAGTGGTGACTTGTTGGAGCCATTTTCAATAGTCAAACGACTGTACCAAGGAGTGATTAACTGCTAGACAGCTGCGTTATATGGGTTGCAAGCGAATCAGGCGAAATGCAATTCAGGTCTTTCGGATACTTTTGAGCACGACTGTACATTAGGAACTGGACCTCATCTGTTACTGCCCGAGGAAAAAAAGCGTGCGTTGAGTTGGCAGCTATCAAATTAGCCGCCTCTCATTTACTGTTAGGAAATGGGGGGAAGTCCGGGATCACCAATGTGGTGGCATCAGAACTGTCAATCGATGTGCGATTGACAATCCGTAACATTTCCTCGATCTGGACAAGGGACACATGAGGCAGTGCTTCAGATTGTCTGTCCTACCGCAGGTATCGGACAGGTTGGATAGTGTGAGGGTGATCCTATATAATCGTTCGTCGGTTAATATGGTTTTATTAACCAACTTATACCAAGTGGACTTCACGTGTGGTGTGCTCTGCAAGAAGGTAAGTGAAGAACTTATACTTTTGGGCTTATACCGAGAATTCGCTTCTTCACAAGCTCTTGACCTGATTTGTCCTTACTTCCTCATTTAACAAACCACTGTTTCAGTATTCTATTGCAGTTGCAAGTGCATTACGATGTTAGCGAGGTGACTTTGTCGTAACACAGATTTTGTTTTGCCAAAAGAAGCATGTTTCAAAAATGGTTCAAATGGCTCTGAGCACTACGGGACTCAACTGCTGTGGTCATAAGTCCCCTAGAACTTAGAACTACTTAAACCTACCTAACCTAAGGACATCACACACATCCATGCCCGAGGCAGGATTCGAACCTGCGACCGTAGCGGTCGTGCGGTTCCAGACTGTAGCGCCTTTAACCGCTCGGCCACTCCGGCCGGCAAGCATGTTTCAACATGACAAGAGAGAAATGTAGGTGATACTTGAAATTCGTCAGTTATTAATGAGTGATTTTTAGCTGAAAGCAAGTTTTAGTTTCCGCAAGTGATAGTAAAAGCCCGCATCTCGTGGTCGTGCGGTAGCGTTCTCGCTTCCCACGCCCGGGTTCCCGGGTTCGATTCCCGGCGGGGTCAGGGATTTTCTCTGCCTCGTGATGGCTGGGTGTTGTGTGCTGTCCTTAGGTTAGTTAGGTTTAAGTAGTTCTAAGTTCTAGGGGACTGATGACCATAGATGTTAAGTCCCATAGTGCTCAGAGCCATTTGAACCATTTTGATAGTAAAGGCGGTGGACCAGTGACCACATCGAAAAACATGGACAACTGTTCCGTGAAATAATTTGTTTGAGAAAACTGACTGATGATCATTTCACAAAGAACAATGTAAGAAATAGGGCATACAATGGAAATTGTTCAAACATTTATAGACAGTATACCAACTGTGAACCAAAGTGTTATAAACAGTAACAACAGTGCAAAACGAGGGAATACCTCAAAAACATGCAAACCGACAGCGTCTCCCAATGTGAGCGAAAGTCGAACATAATATATCTCAAGTAACATTAAAATCTTTTGATGAGAACTGTTTTCAGATGCAGAAGGAAAGCCAGATTGTAAATATCTTTCCTTACTGATCAAGATGATACTCATTTTAATAAAACGAAACGCATTTGGTAACAAAAATAAGCCTTTTGCTACAGATACAAAAGACGGATTTAAAATACCGTAAGTAATTTCAGCAATAATCTCAGAGAAGAATCCTCATAGGGGTGTAGAGGTTGGGGTGGGGGTGGGGGAGGTGGATGAGTTGCATAGATCAACAGTATATAAAATGTTGCTTGTAATATGTTCATTACTTGAGGTAATTACATATCTGTGTTATGTCCATTATTTTACAGGTATTACAAAATACTGTACTTTACAAAGGCTTAAACAGACGGCGACTATCGCAAATTTGTTTCTGTCATCGTCCATGTGGCGTCACCGCCAGACACCACACTTGCTAGGTGGTAGCCTTTAAATCGGCCGCGGTCCGTTAGTATACGTCGGACCCGCGTGTCGCCAC
The DNA here is from genome assembly GCF_023864275.1 of Schistocerca cancellata. Taxonomy (NCBI): domain Eukaryota; kingdom Metazoa; phylum Arthropoda; class Insecta; order Orthoptera; family Acrididae; genus Schistocerca; species Schistocerca cancellata. Next base: position 54,652,741 of record NC_064631.1, read on the forward strand.
TATCAGTGATTGCAGACCGAGCGCCGCTTACCGCAGGTCTAGAGAGCCTTCCTAGCACTCGCCCAGTTGTACAGCCGAATTTGCTAGCGATGGTTCACTGACAAATTACGCTCTCATTTTCCGAGACGATAGTTAGCATAGCCTTCAGCTACGTCATTTGCTACGACCTAGCAAGGCGCCATTACCAGTTACTACTGATGCTGTAAAACATGTACCGTTAAGAGCGATGTTTACCAATTATGGATTATTTCTACAGATACGTAGTATTTTTGCTAGTCTCAATTCCTTGTCCTGTTCCAGACCTCACGCCAGCCTGCGTGAGCTTAAACGCGTGCCTTTCGGCTTCCTTCATAGTGGATTGGCTGTCTTGCCAGTCCACAGCAGTCCATGATTCCTCTCGAACATGTACACTACATTCAAACAGCGAAAATTTACCACAAATAATAAAATTCTTATAAAACGTATCTGCGGTGAGCCACAGTCGCGGAGCCTGAAATATTTCCCACGTGCGCTCTGGTCTACCAGGTATGCACGGCAGTGCTGTGTCTGCAGATAAATTGTGAAGATCCGACGTTCTGCCCCGCACACGAACGGACCCAGACTGCGTGCAAATTGGGGAGACTAGATCCTACGGATGGGGTCTGCACGTTAGTGGGAAACGTAGGGCCTCAGATCGGCGAGTCAGATCCGTCAGAGATGCCCGCTGAACTGGCCTGTGGCTCTGGCCGGAAGCGGAAATCCGCTCGCGTGTGGCCGTTAATTGTTTGTAAGTTCTCCAGTTCCAGTTCTACGACGACGCCGTGGCCTTGTAGTGGTGACCACACGTTAAATGTAGAGAACTGTTTATCGCTCGGGTATTGTCTGTTCCTTACGCAGCATAGACATCAACAAACTGCACGGCTTCCACAGTGAAGGCTACGCCACGTCCATTCGGCGATCCGGAGACGTTTTGAAAATCTTACTTTTGGTTGAATAAAATACGGGTCCTGCTCTTGGTTTCTTGGTCGAGATTGAAAACAGTCTTAAAACTTGGTAGCTACTCGATTTTAGCGGTGCTCACGTCTTGTAAAAGGGCTAAATCTCATTTAACAGTCTTAAAATATGTATGTCAAGGCCTCTAGTTAAATGGAACATTCAAATTTATTCATTTTGGGAGTCGTAACAACGAAAGCATTCGGAAGCTATGTATGACACATACGTAAAACAGACTTATTAAGATGGAAGTTCAACGTCTGCTCCTGCACTCTCTCTCCTCTCCACTGTTTCGCCCAGACCGTTGGCAGTGAGCTTTCCTATTTCGGACCGCAGTCCTACGAGAAACACAGGCCGTGGTGCATACCTCACAGCACGTAACACTGCTGGGTTACAATTGCTGGCAGTGACCTCTGGCGGTGAGCGAGTAACTGTTTCAGACGAATTTAATAATTCTAGACCGCACGTTTTGATGTATGCATGCTCTCGATAGCACACGACGAGGTTACGACCTTCAGTGCGCACGTGTTCCATTACGTAATTTCTCGTGGGCCTTGCGTGGAGCCGAGCGTAAGCGAAGTGTGGCGAGCAAGCCGACTACCATTCGTTGCAGGGGCCGTGTATCTCGTGCGCACCGTTCCGGACCTTGCAGCAGCCTGTCGTGTTTTGTTTTGCTCGTGGCCTACGCTGCGCGAGTGCCGACGCGAACCCCTGGGGCAGAGCCGAAGAGCGGTCATCGCTTTCGTCCTATTCCGATGTTACTGGTTTCTCACGTCGAGCTTTTTGCAAGATTTGTTGCTCCCTGTGTCCGCGCCTACTTGCTTAGTTCGTTGGTTTCACGTTTCACGAACGGAGACGGCTGAGATCCCTCCTGGTCACTCTCGTAACTGCAGTCCACGGTATCAGAAGCGTCCTCAGCGGTGCTAATTTTGCTGTTCACTTTTGGTTTCCAGAACCTTATACGGCAAGCGAGCTTACATTGCTTCTTGATCAGATACACTGAATTTGGGCTTTCAACTTTATCAGGCTGCGGTTGTTCGACAACGTGAACCTTCACCTCTAGCTGCTGAACATGCGGTGGTTCTGAAGTGTGCCACAGTACCTTGAACTCTCTCGCTCAACAGACATAGTGACGCAGTTCTACAGAGAGTGGCATTTCAGCTCGACAATTGCACAGGTCACCGCCCTTTATTGGCGCTATCATTCCGTAGGTGCTCCACCGACTTACACATTACACATGTCAGTTGTTGTCCGTTATATGATATGTACTACCTACGTTGAGGTGACAAAAGTCATGGAATAGCTCCTAAGATCGTGCCGGATCTCCTTTTGTCCGGTGAAGGGCAGCAACTCGACATTGCGTGGACTCAACAAGTCATTGGAAGTTCCCTACAGAAATATTGAGCCATGCTGCCCTTGTAGCTACTCATAGTTGCAAAAGTGTTGCTGGTGCAGGATTTCCTACCCGAACTGGACTCTGGATTATTTCCGATAAATTGTCGATGGGACTCATTTCGGGCGGTCTGGCTGACCAAAAGATACGCTCGCACTGTTCAGAATATTCTTCAAACAAATCGTGAATAACTGTAGCACCGTATATGACGTACCGTCGCACATAAAAATTGCATCATTGTTTGGGAACATGAAGTCTATGAATGTGTGAAAGTGGACTCCAGGTAGCCCGACATAACTGTCTCTAGTTAATGATCGGTACAGTACGACCGGAGGATCCAGTCCGTGCCATGTAAACACAGCCGTCACAATTATGGAGCCATCACCAGCAGGTCTTACGAGTGCTGAAAACTTGTGTGCATCGCCTCTTAGTGTCTGCGCCACACTCGAATCCCACCATCATCTCGTACTAACTGAAGTCGGGACTCATCTGACATGGCCACCGTTTCCTAGTCGTCTAGAGTCCAACCGACACCCCCGGGATAACAAGGCCGCCCAGCAGTGTTAGTGACGTCACACTAAGCGGCCCACAGCCGACGCAGCAGTCCACGGACACCTCCGTACAGACGCGCCTGATGCTAACCATCTTCTGTCCGTCATACAGAAAGGAGCGAACTATAATTCGAACCAAAGACCAAATTATATATATTCTTGTAAACAGCATAAAGGTTCATAACGAAATACTGATTACATATACGGGCAGGAATAAGTTTCATCGATCGAGGAACTTTGCCACTATTTTATAATTGTCAGAACACTATTTAGCTTTAAAACTCGCATACAGGTGGTGACAAATGCCAACTGACAGCAGGACTTTACATTTTCAAGCTATTACACTGAAGGTAAATTGTCTTAAACACTGTCATACATAGCAAAACCCTCACAACTTTCGTTTACAATAAGGTAACAAGAGTTCGCTTTATCTCATAAAACACATGACTATTGTGAATTTACTCATATGTTCATGGTGACAGCTCTTTTCAAGAATTTTTACAAGAGTATCCCCAGTAATAAAGAATGGAAACAAAAGATAGATATCAAATATTCTCCTTTTAACATAGACATCATTGAACACAAGATTCTGTCTTGCACTGTGATACTAAGGAACTGCTCTTTCCTTTAATAAAAGCCCGACAATTTGAAGTTCGCTCTGCTATTGAAGATACACTTCTTGAAACAATATTAAAAATGTTACGAAAGGTAAGGAAATGAAAAACAACCAAGTGCATTACATGTAAGAATGTGAGCAAAAGGCTGAGGCTCTCTTTACTTACCATTTTCAATCTCTCTACAGCTTATTTCCTTTTCCACGTAGAGATCACCAACTGCAAGTCTCATTATTGCTGTTTGTTACTAACAAAGTGCTTTTCTATTTAGAAAACCTGACAATTTGATGTCATTCTGGTACTGAAGATAAACACTTTTCAGAGGAGTTCTAGAACCTATTCCTGCCCGTATATTTAATCGGTATTTCGTTATGAGCCTTTATGCTGTTTACAAGAATATATATAATTTGGTCTTTGGTTCGAATTATAGTTGGCCCCTTTCTGTACGACGGACAGAAGATCGTTAGCATCAGGCGCGTCTGTACGGAGGTGTCCGTGGACTGCTGCGTCGGCTATGGGCCGCTTAGTGTGACGTCACAAACACTGATGGGCGGCCTTGTTATCCCGGGGGTGTCGGTCCGACTCATATGGTCACGAGTCCAGGAAAGACGCCGCAGGCGATGTCGTGCTGTTCGTAACGGTACTCGCGTCGGTCGTCTGCCCCATAGTTCGTGTACGCCATTTCGCCGTCCTGTCCTCACTGATACGTACGTAGATCTACTCTCATTTCTGCGGTTATTTCGCGTATTGTTGCTTGTCTGTTAACACTGACAGCTCAACGCAAACGCCGTTGCTCTCAGTCGTTAAGCGAAGGCCGCCGGCCACTGCATTATCTGTGGTGAGACATTATGCCTGTACTTCCGTATTCTCGGCAATCTCTGGACATTGTGGAGCTCAGAATATTGAATTTCCTAACGATTTCCGAAATGGTATGTCCCATGGGTCTAGCCACCATTCCGCGTTCAAGGTTTGTTAATCCCCGTCGTGCGGCCATAATCAGTTCGGAAACCCTTACACATGAGTCAGCTGGGTACAAATGGGAGCTCCGCCAGTGCACTGTCCTTTTACGCCTTGTTTTCGTGGTACTACCACCATCTGTGTATGTGGATTTCGCTATCCCATGACTTACGTCGCGTCAGTGTGCATCGACCAGTGAACAAGCGAGATGGAATGTGCTTGCGTAAGTCAATTCGTATGGACAGAACACCGCTGTCGGCGCGATAGCAGTACAGACACAGGACCAACTTTCATTTGTTGCGCTGAGAAGTTCTCTGTGTTAACGTAAAGCTTTAGCTATTTCCTGATTAGGATGTTCGGAAGGTATTTTTAAAACCTGCACAGTGTGAATGCCGTAGCTTGAGTGTTTCACACTAATGCTGCCGTCAGCATGCTTGAATTTTTTCGCATTTGTACATTTTCTGTCACTAGCCGTTTACAGGTAGGGCGGTTTGCTAGCTTGAGAAAACAAGACTGGGGATTTACGAATAACTTCATGCCTACTCCTTCGTCTCGTGGCAAATACAAAACAAACAACTTTGTGACAATGACCATCATAGTTTTGAGACTGCGAATAAAGCTAACAACACTGTTTAAATGGTCATAAAACTTATAACAATTAAGAAGGAAAATATCCGTCAAGCATGCTTTCTTCAAAGGATCGGTGGTAGTTGATACAGGCATAGTGAAAATGCCGAATAAAATAAATAAAAGGGCCTTGGGGTTTGTGAGATTGCCTGCGATGACTGCCCTCAGTAATGTACAGGTCACATTGGGCGAAATTTTAATATGCGATTGGAAGAACATGTAAACCTCGCCAATCCCAAATTAGCTATCTTAGTTTGTCTAAAAGAAACTGGTCGCTCTATTTCCAGTATTGAAAAGAACTTGCGTATTATATATATGGATTTTTTTAAAATGCTTTGGAAGAGATACATACAATGAAGGCATTAAGAGAACCGTAAGTTCAATTTTCAATAACCAGACAGAATCGAAACACTACGTTATCCTACAGAATTTTGATTACCTGAATTGTCGCCGGTAGCAAAAAGATGATTTTCGCGCTAATTTAGTAACTGTATAATACTCAAATAATACTTCTTTGGTAAGTTGTAATATTGAGGTATTGATGTAAAGCGGATTAGGTTCTCTTTTCTATTTTATACCGACAATAAACTACCAGATTTCTTTAAGTTACGTAATGCCATTCCCAGCCATCGGTTATTTTCCTAGTTAGGATTTCCTCCTTGCAGGTGTTCGTGTCTGTTATCTTCCTTTTAGGCAGCGTGGCCTTGCGCCTACCGGTGTACTGCTAGCCTCCATGGACCACTTGCAGCACATCGGCACGTTAACAATACGTCGAAAGTACGAACATTACACGGGACTATTAAGTTTTACAGCTGCTGTCTATCGGACCTTATAATATATCATCCGGGGTGTTATCCGGGAAACTATTTTTTAGATCTCTTAAATTCTCGACGTTTTGGTTCCATACTGCAGTATTATTTCTTTAATGATATTTCACGTGTACGAACAGTTCTTTCCCTAGATTTTAATTAATTTTTACCCATTTTATCCCCGTTCAGAGTAGCGTCCCATTCGAATTATTAGTTTTGCCCGACATTTTTCTAGGTCTGAGTCATACAGCAGTAATGATTTCTACATTTTGCCAAGCGTTCCTGGATGTACTCAATTCTATTACGGCGACCGGCCAATGGATTCGACTCTTAAAGAGAATAACCTCAGAAAAGCTGGGGCTCCGTAAGAGTCCATCTGTATTATGGAAATGTAACGATTGTGAGTAATTGCCATATTTTTTGTTGAATGCCAACACTATGATTCAATGTTTCAACCATTTCACAAATTTCACACGGTGATTTGTATCTTGACAGACAAGCCTGAAGATGTGTCTATGGTGACGTGAAAACGGCAGTTGCGAATAAAACACCTTCTTGTTCCTGTGACATACAAAACATCCCGTATCCAAGTGAAGATTTCGAATGCTGTTGGTGTCTGCGCCTTCCTGTCGAAAGTGCACGGCACCGTAGAGTTCCTACAAGCGTTTGCAGCCATCTCACTCACCGATATGCGAAAAACTCACGAACCCAGCTGAGGGCAGCGAAGTCGCCTCCACGAAGCCACACAGTCGCGCAGCCGCAGCTCGCAGCACGCACCTGCTGATAGGCGGGCAGCTAGATACCTACTGGCGTGACCTCCAGAGAACCAGTATGGCTACCTCGGCACGCACTTGTAATTCCTTAGCCTACTGTTTATCTCGTCACAGCAAAAAATCTATCTTTCATAACATGTTCCTTTCAGCTTTGCTAGTGCTGGCCAACACTGAAACCAGAAAGCAGTAAAGTAAAGCAATACAGCAATTAACGTGACAGAAGTTTTGTTAGAAATCAATATTTTGTACATGGAAAAAAGTTTTTAATCTATTTTAAGTGTTTATTCACTGTTTTTCACTTCGAGGAATATTAATTTGGCAATTTTTGTTCGTTAGCTTTTTCGATATTCGTCAGGACTTTCTCAGTCGTTCTTACTTTTATATATTCGAGAATTTCAATTTCCACTTTCATCCCAACTTAGAAATTAACTTTTAGATATAAAAGGAGGTACCTTAAAAATACCAATTGGATTAGAATAAGTCATTTGAAATACAATTGATGTTGTGTACCTCCTGTAAAATTCAGTAACTAGATTATGACACGTTTTTAAATGTACCAAATCTGTTATTCACTGAGGTGACAAGTCATGCGATGGCAGTATATACACATACAGATGGTGGTAGTATCACGAAAACAAGGTGTAAAAGGCACTGCATTGACGGAGGCGTCATCTGTACTCAGGTGATTCATGTAAAAGGGTTTCCGACCTATTTGTGGCCGCACTACGAGGATTATGAGACTTTGAACGCGGAATGGTGATTAGAGTTAGACCGAGGGGACATTCCGTTTCGGACATCGTTAGGAAATTCAATATTCCGTGATCCTATTCCGTGTCGAACCTGCGCCGACAATACCTTCACTTAACGACTGAGTGTAGCGGCGTTTGCGTACAGTTGTCAGTGCTGACAGACAAGCGACACTGCGTGAAATAACCGCGTAAATGAATGTGGGACGCACCAGGAACGTATTCGTTAGGACAGTGTGACAAAATCTGGCGTTAAGGGGCTGTGGCAGCAGTGACTGACGAGAGTGCCTTTGCCCAGTGCAAGACATCGTCTGCAGCATCTCTCCTGGGCTCACGACCATATTGGTTGGACCCTATACGACTGGAAAACCGTGGTCTAGTAAGATGAGTCGCGACATCAGTAGGTAAGAGCTGACGATAGAGTTCTAGTACGAAGCCACGGACCGAAGTTGTCAACAAGGCAGTTTGCAAGACGCTGGTGGCTCCAGAACAGTGTGGGCCGTGTTTACATGGAAGAGACTGGATCGTATGGTACATCTGAACCGACCATTGACTGAAAATGCTATGTTCGCTATTGCTTTGAAGAATATTCTGCACAATTCGAGCGAATGACTTGGTAACCCAGATCGACCGACATGAAGCCCATCGAATATTTATGGGACATATTCGGGACGTCGGCTCGTGTCCAGAATCATTCAACAGCAATACTTTTGCAACTATGGACGGATACAGAGGCTGCTTGACTCAATATTTCTTCAGGGGATGTCCAACGACTTTTTGAGGCCATGCTACGTCGATTTGCTGTACCACGCTGCGCAAATGTAGGTCAGACCCGATATTATCCCGTGCCGTACTTTGACTCTGGAGCATGGAAACAAGTGCGGAGCAAATGTAAACATCACGATTCATAGTCGCGAAAACGAAAGTCGGGCGACAGTTTCTATTTACGTGCCGGATACGGCTGTATTCAATGCGTACACTATCCAAAATGCAATATATGGTCAGAGAAAGGAAACATAATCTGGTTACCGAATAAAAATATGAGAACTAATGCTAAAAGATGGCCAACTGCGTCGAAAACCGTCAGTAGGTAACACGCTCCTCAGATTACAACGATTCCAAACGCAAATTTCCCGAAACGTATCGATTCGCTACAAAGAAGGAGAGAGCAAAGACTGCAGGAAACAGGAAGTACGAAACGGAAGGACCTGAGAATGTACACAGAGTAGAGTTTCTTTACATCTACCACAGTTGTTTTGAAACCTCCATGCCACGCAGGACTATTAATTTTTACAGTTTTAGGTACATTGAAGCGGCAAAGAAACTGGTATAGGCATGCATATTCAACTACAGAGATAAACAGGCAGAATGCGGCCCTGCGGTCGCCACCGCTTATACAGGGTGTTACAAAAAGGTACGGCCAAACTTTCAGGAAAAATTCCTCACATAGAAATAAAGAAAAGATGTTATGTGGACATGTGTCCGGAAACGCTTAATTTCCATGTTAGAGCCCATTCTAGTTTCTTCCACCTACGCTCAATGGAGCACGTTATCACGATTTCATACGGGATACTCTACCTGTGCTGCTACAACATGTGCCTTTACAAGTACGACACAACCTGTGGTTCATGCACGATGGAGCTCCTGCACATTTCAGTCGAAGTGTTCGTACGCTTTTCAACAACAGATTCGGTGACCGATGGATTGGTAGAGGCGGACCAATTTCATGGCCTCCGCGCTCTCCTGACCTCAACCCTCTTGACTTTCATTTATGGGGGCATTTGAAAGCTCTAGTCTACGCAACCCCGGTACCAAATGTAGAGACTCTTCGTGCTCGTATTGTGGACGGCTGTGATACAATACGCCATTCTCCAGGGCTGCATCAGCGCATCAGGGATTCCATGCGACGGAGGGTGGATGCATGTATCCTCGCTAACGGAGGAGATTTTGAACATTTCCTGTAACAAAGTGTTTGAAGTCACGCTGGTACGTTCTGTTACTGTGTGTTTCCTTTCCATGATTAATGTGATTTGAAAAGAAGTAATAAAATGGGCTCTAACATGGAAAGTAAGCGTTTCCGGACACATGTCCACATAACATATTTTCTTTCTTTGTGTGTAAGGAATGTTTCGTGAAAGTTTGGCCGTACGTTTTTGTAACACCCTGTATAAGACACCAAATGTCTGGCGCAGTTGTTAGATCGGTTGCTGCTGCTACAATGGCAGGTTATCATGATTTAAGTGAGTTTGAACGTGATGTTATAGTCGGCGCACGAGCGATGAGACACGGCATCTCCGAGGTATCGATGAAGTGGGGATTTTCCCGTACGACCATTTCACGAGCGTACTCTGAATATTGGGAATCGCGTAAAACATCAAACCTACGACATCTTTGCGGCCGGAAAAATATCCTCCAAGAACAGAGTCAACGGCTACTGAAGACAAACGCTCAACATGACAGAACTGCAAGCCGTGCGCAGATTGCTGCAGATTTCAGTGCTGGGCCATCAACAAGTGTCAGCTTGCGAACCATTCAGAGGAACATCACCGATATGGGCTTTCGATGCAGAAGGCCCACTCGTATACCGTTAATGACTGCACAACACGAAGTTTTTCGCCTCACCTGGACCCGTCAACATTGGAATATTGATGACTGGAAACATCAAGCTTGGTCGGACGAGTATCGTTTCAAATTGTATCGAGCGGATGGGCGTGTAAAGGTAGGGAGACGTTCTCACGAACGCATGGGTCCTGTATGTCAACAGGAGACTGTTGAAGCTGGTCGAGGCCCCTTGTAATGGTGTGGGGCGTGTGAAGCTGGAGTGATATGGGGCCCCTGATAGGTCTAGATGCGGCTCTGAGAGGTGTAAGCATCCTGTGTGATCACCTGCATCCATTCATATCCATTGTGAATTCACACGGACTATGGCAATTCCAGCAGGATATTGGGACTCCACAGAGTTGCTATAGCGCGTCTACAGGAACACTCTTTTGTGTTTAAACACTCCCTCTGTCCACCAAACTCGCCAGACATAAACATAATTGAGCATATCTGGGATGCCTTGCAACGTGCTGTTTAGAACAGATCTCCACCCCCTCGAAATCTTACGGATTTACGGACAGCCCTGGAGGTTTCATGATGTCAATTCCCTCCAACGCTTATTCAGAAATTAGTCGGGTCCATGCCACGTCGTGTTCCGGCACTTCTGCGTGCTCGCGGTTGCCCTACGATATTAGGCAGGTGTACCAGTGTATTTCATTATTCAAAATTCGTTCAAGGGGGGGGGGGCGGTATCTCTTGTTGTAATTACAGTTTATATTGACAATATCTACGTTTCGGTGTTGCAATATTACATTGGTTCTGAAGAAGTCACACGTGAAGACTCCGATGAAGATTGTAATTTCTATTAAGGTATAGCCTTCGTGTAAAAAATTATATTTTGAAGAATTACCTAAAGTATTGTATAACTAGAATTAAATTAGAGCTAACTTCTGTAAGAGGAGTATCAAGTGAAAGAAATAAAAGTGGAGCTAGGTAACGGGTATTCGGACGACGGCTCACATTGGGACTGTGTCTCGCTTCACACTGTCCTGTTACGCACGCGTCGTCTGCGTGTCTTGAGGAAGGATTTCGTCGAACTAAATGATACGGCAAGGGGTTAAAACGTCTGAGTTTGGAATTTCGCCTCTCGGATAAATTTCGGCGGGCGTCTTTGCTGCGTGGATGGGTCGTCGTAATTGGGACGGTCCAGTGGGACGCATGCAGCTGATCAAGAGGTGTACCTCTGATTCGAATACCGCTGGTTAAAAACTTCTAACCTCACGGATTATTTATCAAGTAAATAAATTTATCCAGTACATGCATCATTCACAGTGAAACGAGTTAGTTTCGGAAGCTGCTTTCAGAATAACATTTTACAGGTGAAACGGATCTGAAGGTTTCATTGCGCCACAAGCTCCACAATGATGTCATATTATACAGGGTGTTTCAAAAATACTTTTACATATATTGGAACAGGTTCTCTACACCAAAACAAGAAAAATATATTAAGAAAATGTGGGCTCTAAATGCAAAACCTCAAGAGCTATGAGCATTTTTTTCACTTCGTTACTGCGAATAAGTATAAAATCTCACATAAAATTGCTTGTAGTGCATGACATGTTAAAGGTCCCCAAATCGAACAACGTCCTGTTATGGTCGCCACTTTATAATATAATAAAATGATGGAATAGATGATAATAAAATGCGTGGCTTTTTAAAATGTATTGAATTAATGAGATTAATTTTTCGGCATGAATGACAAGCACAATAAGCTGAGCTATGCCTGGAAATAAGTTCGTATTAGTGCATATTATTTTGCAGGGCGAAGTAGTTTCTCTCTCCGCTGGAGTTTTGTGCTTACCATTCTTTATAATGCTACGTTTGGTCGCCGTGTCCACCTTTGAAGTCTTGACCGTATTCCCATTAAGCTTATCGGATCTTCGTAATTTTCCAAAGTACACAGGTGGGCTTCGGTTCTTGTAATTATTGTACTATTTGAAATAACAACTCACACGACCTTTCAGTTAATGAAACAATACTGTATTTTTCTAAACGGTGCACATATGAAATACATACTCCTCACTTATTCATAGCGCCCCCAAAATGGCGGTCTACAATTACTCGCTTAAAATGGCGTGCTTCTCACTCGTTCACTAGCTGAGCGCGAATCCTTCCTTCCTCCTACTGGTACCACAAAAAATCCTCTGTTTTTTAACAACTGAAGTCAAAAAATACATGACGGTAGGCATAGGCTCTATGATGGGCTACCGCTTCATCTTCTCTCTTTGCCTTTAAAGAAGACGAAAACATAAAGGAAATGCAAAAGGTTTATCACAACCTACAGGCGTTGTTTTGATGTTGGTAACTGATGGTTAGAGACACCACATCTGTTTCACAGTATTCTACGGAATCAATGTCACAGATGTTGGCCACCGATGGGATCGTATGTACGATTGGAGTTCATCCCGCCAGCGTCACTTAAGGCCTGAAGATGGTGTACTTAGACACCGAAACTGGGTGCAATATTATAAAATAGCGTTAAAATGGTGGTTGTAGGTGTTTCATTTTTATTATGTAATAAACAAATACGCCTCAAAGAGCGAAGAAATCAATTCTAGATCTGTTACAGCCAGAAAGTAATCCACTTCTTGGATATCTGTCAGGTAATGTAGTACTGTAGGAACAGTATCCCTATTTCGTTGACGTGTGCAATTAATACGAACAGAAATAGATAAACCACGGCTTTTTCAGGAAGCTGTAAACTCAGGACTGATGAAGTAGTACCAGTTTCTTTGAACGTGGTTCTCCTTGAAGTGCAGGAAGGTTCGATGCCCGAGAGGGAGCCAGCAGGCGTAGTAGTAAGAGGAAGCTGGGTGAGTACGCTACGAGTAGGCTACCTCTGACTGAAGTACAGTTAAAGGAGCGCTAAGTGTTTGCTGTGGCCGTGTCCTCCAGAGGATGCGGGCTGTGGCCACGTACAAAGAGGCCACCACAGCGCCACACGGCGAGGTCAGCGTCTAGACTCCGGCTGAGTTAAAGCTAGCCTCCAGATAGGGAGCTGTATGTAGGCTGTTTCGGTTTTCTTATTGGTAACGCCACGTAGCGCTCTGTATGAAAATCATTGGCTGTGCTGTGTGCAGTCTGTGGCTAGTTTGCATTGTTGTCTGCCATTGTAGTGTTGGGCAGCTGGATGTGAACAGCGCGTAGCGTTGCGCAGTTGGAGGTGAGCCGCCAGCAGTGGTGGATGTGGGGAGAGAAATGGCGGAGTTTGAAATTTGTAAAAATGGATGTCATGAACTGCTGTATATATTATGACTTTTGATGACTATTAAGTTAAATACATTGTTTGTTCTCTATTAACTACTATGCCTACTAGTAGTTAGTGCCTTCCGTAGTTTGAATCTGTTATTTAGCTGGCAATAGTGGCGCTCGCTGTATTGCTGTAGCTTGAGTAACGAAGATTTTTGTGAGGTAAGTGATTTGTGAAAGGTATAGGTTAATGTTAGTCAGGGCCATTCTTTTGTAGGGATTTTTGAAAGTCAGATTGCGTTGCGCTAAAAATATTGTGTGTCACTTTAGTGAATGTTTGAGTACGTTCAGTTTTGCTCAGCTGCTTGAAAAGCAAATAATGTAAGAGGTTTATCAGCACAGTAATTCAGAAATTGTTCTAAGGGGACGTTTCAGAGCAAACGGACAAGACTTATTTTTAAGCTTCCGCCATACGTCACTCAGACAGTCCTAAGTGCACATACATCTGCTAAACGTTGAAATAAGCGAATACGGATCCTCTCAATCATTATAACCGACAGTATCAACAGAGCATCATCAACAGTTTCAAACTGGATCACTCGATAATTCGAGGCAGGATTGTGTATGCAGGGTGACAACTATTGAATTATATGTAAAAAACATAAATTAGTTACAAACTATGGTGTGCACACACTTTATCGAACATGTAAACGTCACTATAGGTATTCGGATTTAGGTTATGACATGTTCGACATACCTGTCAAAATTGGCGATTATGTGGCGCAGATGAATAGCGAAATTCTCCACGACCCACTGAAGTGTCGGAACATCCATTCTGTCGATGACCTCACGAATGACTGTTTTAAGCTCAGCAATGGTTTTGGGGTTATTGTTGTAAACTTTGTCTTTAATATATGGAGAATCTGGCAGCCAATCGAGGCCCTTGGCAGTGGGCCCTGGGTACCCCAGGGCCTGCCCGCCGTTCGCTAAGTTCTCCTCCACGACAACAAACACTCCCCTGATTCGGTGGGGTCTACCTCCGTCTTGCATGAACTACACCTTGCCGAAATAAGGGTCACTTGATAGAATGGGGATGAAATCATCCTCCAAAATCTTCACTTATCGTCGGCAGTCACTGTGCCATCAAGGAATAATGCACGAATTATTCCTTGACTGGACATTGCTCACCACACAATCACCTGTTGAGGATGAAGAGACTTTCGATCGCGTAATGCGGATTCTCAGTCCCCCAAATGCCCCAGTTTGGCTTATTGAAGAACCCATCCAAATGCAATCCGTGCAGTTTAGACGTCCTAACGCAAACCAATCAGAAGCTGTGACGATTTTATTTCATGAGGTTCAATAATTTTCATCCTGTACAATCGCTGCCAAGAAGATCCCAACTGGGCACTGTGCAAGTGATCGTAGTTATCGTTCACTGGACACAGGACTAGGCCAGCGTTAAGGAAAGACCAGTGCAAGTCAACGTTAGACTACTGCCACGTTCGTACTAATGTTACCCTACATCGCCCTCTGTGAGGGCAGGGTATTTGCTGCGAGCTAGCAAGCCTCCTCGATAACAGCAACTATTTTCTGCAGTAGGGGGCTCTTTTTATTTATGTTTAACGTCAGATTAATTTGTTGAATACGGTCCAAGAAGAAACGACCAAACATCGGTTAGAAGTGTTACGCTTAGAAAATTTCACGTGGAAGAAGGAACAAAGAGCTAGGTAGACACACTAATCACGCGTTTTGACACTGTACTTTTCATTCTTTTGCTACAAATTGACTGTCATTAATAAATTATTACTACTCAAAGCTTTGTTATCAATATCTGAAGCGTTCCTCGTCGATGAGTAGACCAGTATACGCTCTAGCGTCAGCCTTCCGTAAGGGAGTGCTGAGGAGGTTGCCTGTTGTCGTCCGCTTAACGGCACTTCTTTATTATAAGTTCGTTCTTTTATACCCGATGGTTCGCAGATTCCCAGAGGCTGTAATGAAACAAACCGGACATGGACCCGACACTTCGCCTGAAGATGACGACTAGGGTATAGGTCGAAACATGATAATAACAGCATGGCACGGCTCTCTGATTAACCGAAAATATTTCATCAATCATTCGCACAATTTCAAATAACACTGAGGGCCGCTTCTCAGTATGAATCAGAGGGCCAAATTAGACTTCGGGTGCCATCACAGAGAGACGGTTTAGTTTGCAAAACATACAATGACCTAACTGAATCACGATGACAAGGGGACATAGAAAAACGAAAATCGCTATAAAAAAGTCAAAATAGAATCTGAACCCATTGTCGCTGATATGCATATCCAATGATCGCTACTGGTTGATAGGATACACATCTCGAATCACATTTTGTCAATACAAATTATCAACGAAGTTACTGATACATTTTTATTAACGTTTTAATTAAATCATAGTAATTAATCATCGTCTTTCAGATGATACAAGTTACCTGTATCAAAGTATTTTGCCTTCCTACTTCGGCCGTGATATCTTAAATTCTTCAGTATGACTTTCAAAGAAAATATCATAAAGTAAGTTAAGCGGTGTTCTCTTACCAAAGTTTGTTCACCTATGCGATTTACATACTTGTGTTTTTAAGTTTCACATATATTCATTGACTGTATTTTAGTATATATTTAGCTAATTTAGGTTACATAAGCAATATGCACTGGCAGCAATTGTAAATCAGGCCAAAAAAGTGGCCTGCCACTGCGCTAGACGTCTAAACTATTAGGGTAAAATCATTTGAGTTAGTACTAAATTGTAGACCTCAAAAAGAACTACAAAACAGTCTCGGAGGGCGCACGGCCACTTCGGCCGGCTATGGAAGTCACATCAGATCAAGTTCACACCGCTATCTACAACATGGAATGATATTTTCACTCTGCAGTTGAGTGTGAGCTGATATGAAACTTCTTGGCAGATTAAAACTTCTGGCAGAAGTAAAGCTGTGAGGACTGAGAGTGAGTCGTGCTTGGGTAGCTCAGATGGTAGAGCACTTGCCCGCTAAAGACAAAGTTCCCGAGTTCGAGTATCGGTCCGGCACACAGTTTTAATCTGCCACAAGTGTCATGGAACTCTGCTGTTTTTTAGTGAAGCTCTCGAACCCAGTGTTGATCGTATGGATTCTGCTCAAAAATGGAGGGGAAAATGAATTTCGTCGCCATGCTGATTTGATGTGCACTGCCATAATTTCAAATGCTGACATAGAATGCAAAAAATGTATGTATGTTTTCTCTGCCCCCTGAGGTTGGAAATTGTTATTCAAAAGAGCTTTTAACCAGGTATGTAGAAGCGAAACACATCTGTAGCGAACGTTGGTCTAGTCAACATAAATTGCAGTGTTATAGCGGCGTCAGGTCGGATGGAATACACATCATGCAGAATATTCCCTCTCATATAATTCTTTGTGGATACAGGGTGCTTGATACTTACAGACGACAGGTAGGAACATGGTTAACCTGTATTGAAGTGGACATCAAAGAACGAATTGCTCAAAAGGGATTCTCTTTTTAAAAATAACTCGTTAGAGCAACCCAGGAAACTGACGCGAGCTGAACTCTTGATGGAGAACCGCTCGACGAAGACAGGAGGGTCAATCTGTAGCTTGGTGTTACAACAGGAGCCAAAATTACCAGCTGTAGGTTTTCCTCCGTTACCCTCTAAACCGAATTTAAAAAAGCCACCCCTCATCCCAGAAGTGCATTTACTAAAGAAAAGAGGCTTCGAAAGAGCAATGGGAGCAGCATGGACGAAGACGTACCCGATTTAGAGCAGATCATTCACAAAGAGAGTCCGAAGATAGTAATTGACACGAACGTTTCGGAGAATAGAGTACAAGCTGTCGAGGCAACAGTGTAGGAAGTCTCACAAACGAACGTGTAGGCAGCTGTCGACCCACAACACGTAGAGGCCTATTAGGTGCAGTACGTGTAGCAACAAATCATCAAAACAAAACAAGCACGGCCGCTCGAGGTAGCCGGGCGGTCAGGGGCGCCTTGTCACGGTTTGTGCGGCTCCCCCCGTTAGATGTTCGAGTCCTCCCTCGGGCATGGGTGTGCGTGTTGTACTTAGCGTAAGTTAGTTTAAGTAAGATTAAGTTGTTCGTAGCCTAGTCCTTACCACAAATTTTCAATTTCCAAAACAAGCACAACGGTATTGTATATATTGTATTGTATGTTAACCGGGGACCTAGAAACGACGGAGAGGTTCCGTCCCCGCCGCAGCCGCAGTGGTCCACAACCCCACGACGGCTACCGCAATCCACTTCACCCCTCCGCCGCCCCACACCGAACCCAGGGTTATTGTGCGGTTCGGCCCCCGGTGGACCTCCCAGGGAACGTCTCACACCAGACGAGTGTAACCCCTATGTTTGCGTCGTAGAGTAATGGTGGTGTACGCGTACGTAGAGAACTTGTTTGCGCAGCAATCGCCATCATAGTGCAACTGAGGCTGAATAAGGGGAACCAGCCCGCATTCGCCGGGGCAGATGGAAAACCGCCTAAAAACCATCCACAGACTGGCCGGTTCACGGGACTTCGACACAAATCCTCCGGGCGGATTCGTGCCGGGGACCAGGCGCTCCTTCCCGCCCGGAAAGCCGTGCGTTAGACCGCACGGCCAACCGGGCGGGCTAGCACAACAGTAAGTACGAGCTCTAGATAAGCAATACAAAGCAATTAGTGCTTGTGCACAAATAGAAGAGTTCCCGTCCCAGGCACAAAACAAACACGACAAAGGACTTCGTTACTACAAACAAGCAGGGAATGAATGGGAAAACGGTAGCAGTCTGCCTACAGCGGAAGGTACATCTGTGATTCAAAGAACATTTCTGGTTCTGGTATTGACCATCTTCTGAGAAATTCTTGACTGGCACACAGGGTATACACTGATAAGCCAGAACATTATGACCGCTGAATAACTGTCGATATAAACACATCCAGACGATAGCAGGAACACCTGGTGAGGGATGACTGCTGGTCAGACATACGCACGATGCATGCAGTATCAGAGAGTGAGCTGTCCATTTGTAGAATGGGGAAGACGCATGATCTATCTGAGTTTAACCGAGGGCAAATTGAGATGGCCCAGATGCTTGGCATGAGCATTTCGGAAACTGCACGACTTGTCGGGTGTTCGAGGATGCTCTGATGAGCGTCTTCACCACATGGTGAAACCCAGGTGAGACCAAGTGCAGACGTCGTGGGGTGTGGTGGCCACTCCTCATTACACATATCGGACGTCATAGGCTGGGCAGACTGATAAAATAAGACAGGTAGTGAAGTGTGGTGAAACTAATATCAGACTTTAATGTTGGGCGCTGTGGCTGAGCGGTTCTAGGCAATCCAGTCTGAAACTGCGCTGCTGCTACGGTCGCAGGTTCGAATCCCGCCTCGGGCATGGATGTGTGTGATGTCCTTAGGTTCGTTAGGTTTAAGTAGTTCTAAGTCTAGGGGAATGATAACCTCAGATGTTAAGTCTCATAGTGCTTACAGCCATTTGAACCATTTATTGCTGGACAGAGTACAATTATGTCTGAATACATAGTGCAGTGCACAATGGGTCTCCGCAACTGATGGATCTCGACACTTCCTTAACCGTGCCGATGGCAGCAGGCCAGTCCATCGTCTTCTAGAGGAATGGCTTCTTGACACCTGTACTGTGGGATGAAGTCAAGCTGTTGGCGGCTCCATTATGCTCTGGGTAACATTTACGTGAACATCCATGAGTCCAGTGGAGTTCGTACAAGGCACTATTACGTCCAAGGAGGATTAAACACTGGTTTCAGACCATCTACACCTCATTATGACTATCATGATCACCGACGACTGTCGAATTTTGCAACATGATGCGTCTTGTTACAAGGCCAGGAGTGTGATGGGGTTGTTCGTGAAACAGAATAATGAGATCCACTTGTTGTGCTTGCCCCCAGCTCACCAGGTCTGAACCTGATCGGGCACCTCTGGGATGTGACAGAACATGGCGTCAGAGCTCATCATCCCCTCCCTCTCCAGAATTTACCGGAATTAGGTGACTTGTGAATCTGGTGACACCTAGTGGCTGGAGATGGACACAGCAGCAGGTAAGTCCCGTTGAAACTTCAAAGTCTGTTCGGATGGTGTTTATTTGTTTTGTTGTAGGTGATCTGTGTGTTCAGATGTGGTGCCAACTCCCTCCAGCGACTTACCAAGGCCTCACTGCTTTCATGTCACGATGCGTCGCCACTGTTATACATGCCTAAAGTGGACCACCTAGCAAGGTGGGTGGTAATAATGATCTGGCTGACCAATGTAGTACAGAAGAAAAACAAAAACAAGGATTCCAAAGACATCAGTATCGTGCCTCAAGGTAAAGAATCCCAGTCTGATATTCAGATGAAAATGGAATGAGAGAACAATCTTCTAGTAAGCATTATTGACTGAGTTTCTCTGTGACTATGACTGAAGCTTATGAAACACTCACACTGAATATTAATAGAATCAAATCTCAATTAAAAATCGCACCTCTACAACAGTTCATCACTGACTCAGAAGCTGATATAGTTCTATTACAGGTAGTTACTATTATTCAATATATCAGGATCTAGTTTTAAAATGATATCGAATGCAGCACCTGAACAGTGCATAGGTTCATCGATCTTACTAAGAGAGAGCACTCCAGTACACAATATCGAGGACGAGGGATACGTTGTAGTCCTCATGATGTCTTCGTAATTAACAGGTCAGAGACATCTACTTTGTACAAAGAAGATATTATTTATCTCTTGTGAAGAAGCCCCAAAAACCTGTTGAGGCTTGTTTCCCTGATTGTTGTGCCCTTAAAGCAACTGTGAACTTGTATACAAAATGTGTAAAAGCCAGTGGAAGCTCAACATTACCCATATGAGAAACAGGTAAATAGTCGAATTTATCAGTGACAAGTGGCATGCCTGTCTACCCTCAGTAAATAACTAATCTTCTAAAGCAGAATGGTTGGTCACTTTAGCCAAATGGAAAATAAGGTAAAGTTTATTTTGTTATGGGCCTCAAAACCAAGAGACACTAAATAATTTTTGAATTGTACTGCAGAATACTGAGGGAGCTGTATCATAAATCGCGTGTCACAGACACACGCATTCAGGAAATAAAACGAGTAAACTAGAGAGTATTAAACGGAAACAAATGGAAGGTCTGAAGGGCAAATCGAAATCTCTTATAAAATAACGAACTGACAACATAATATCATTTATTAGAACACCAGAGAAACCGTAGCTGCACACTCATTGAAGACACAGAAACAGACAGTGAGAGGTTATTCACAAACCAAAACAACATTATCCGAAAAATCGAACAACATTAAATCAGTTATACTACTCTGATTAAAATAGTACAGTGGGGCTCACCGATTTGGCTCAAACTACGTGAGTAGAAGCAGGAAGATGACCCTTTCAACTTCCGGGAATATTTCCCTTCAGTGGGCTGTAGGGAAAGGGAAAATTTACTGTAAAGGTATGTGCATAGAGTGTGAGGAATTTCTGAGCAGCTGTTAGCGTGTCGGTGCCGTAACCCAGCTGTGAAACTCACCGACTGGCAACTTATCAGCTGGGGTTCGATTCCTGCTGCTACCATTATTCCTCTTTTTTACATGTCATTTTATTCCAAGCAATGTTAATCGACTTATTATCTAAATTATATGTATTTAAACAGTTCAGTTTATATACCTAAATTAATATATTCAATTTAGTTACGATTACTAAGTTTGCAAGTAAAAAATCTGTAAGTGATGGTAAAAGAATGATAGTATACGAGGAAATTTAAAGTGAAAGTGTGTGAATAGAGTTGGTTTCTCGTCAAAGTTTGTACCTCACTACGAAACCGCAAGTAAGGGCACTCGCTGCCTGACGCAGCAACGAATGAGAGACGTAAGCGTAGACACTGCTTCGAAGGTTTCCATACGCCGCCGCTTGTGGAAGATTGCTTGCGTCAGGGCATAATGCCACTCGGACCACTCTGCGATCATCGATTACGACGACAGCCATCTTGTTACTTCAGAACCAGCAGTGAGAGTCGCGCCACAAGCCGGGATTGTACATCGAGGTTAATAATCGAGTATACATTAACAGATGTCTACCGTCCTATACTGTATGAAGTGATAAGTTATACCGTCAGCGACATTAACAAATACGTGTCTCAGTCCTGCCGGCATGGAGTATTTCCAAAACTAGGTATTTTATTTTGTTCACAGTTGATTAAAGTAATCTAACATTTTGTGTATGTTGTAGTATATGCTCGGTTTCCTGCAGAAGTAAATCTCTACTTACTAGAACAAAAAACTCTTTGAAATGAGTGGGACTGCGTATGTGTGTGTGTGTGTGTGAGAGAGAGAGAGAGAGAGAGAGAGAGAGAGAGAAAGGTCCTTTCAAACGAGTATTTCTCGTGTTTACTAGGACTAATCCATGATGGCAGGAAGAGTGGACAGTTTTTGAGTCAATATGCTTCTACCACTGCTAGAAACAGATCTTCAACGCACTTAAGCAACGTAAAGTAGGAACAGTTCCAGACGACCAGTGACGATGACTGCGATAACTCTGAACGCAACATCTTGAAGCTTGTCTTCTTTCGTTTCGAGGCTGATTTTATTAAAGTTAATGAAGAAGGAAGTGTAATAGGAGAAAATGCGTAAGATCGAGGATAGGGAACATCTTATTATTATTTCTTCACTTTCACACAAGATTCATATTTGAGACACACAGAAGGTTTACAGGGAACATTCAGTGAGGTAGTGGAAGTTTTATTGACCTATTCCCTATGGAAGAACACCTGTATGACATAACTAGGTGAATCCGAACCACTGACAATATTTCAGAACTTGTTGAAGGACATTTCCCAAGTATTTTGCTATTAAGAACCCGTGTTCTTCAGTGGCTGGTTACAGAATAATAATGTAATTATGACTTACGTGCTTTATTAACTCAATTACCAAATATTTTCAGTGCAATGGTGGTACAAAGCAAAAGGGGGAGGATGGCTGGATATCCAAACTGTAACAATTTCTATTTTACAGGAGGCAGGTGCTGACAGGGACGAATAATAGGGAGCCATCTGTTTAACAAGTCATGGTTAGTAAATACTGACACGAATGATTTGCAGAATAGGGTAGAACCGCACCTTGGGGAAGATCCGTTTGGATTCTCTAAAAATGTAGAATCATATGTAGCGATTTTGATCCTACGATTTATCTTAGCAAATAGATTAGGTGAAGGCAAAGCCATTTTTATAGTGTTTATAGATTTAGAGAAAAATTTTTGACGATGTTGGCTAGGAAGGTGTGAAGGCAGAAGGAAGAGATTGCAGGTAGCGAAATATGTAGAACTTGTACAGAAACCAGAATGCAGTTCTGAGAATCAAAAGACATGAAAGGAAAGCGGTAGTTCAGGAAGGAGTGAAACAGGGCTGCTGTCATAGATATAACACAGTCTGGATACTGAGAAATTTGGAAAGGGAATTAAACTTCAGGAAATTATATTTCGCTAGCTGAGGGAATTAAATTAGAAAATGAGATTGAGAAAGTAGTAGATACCTTTTGTTACTTGGGCAGTGAAATAACTGACGTTGGCCGAAGTAGGGAGAACATGAAATACGAATTGTCAGTTAAAGAAAAGCATTTGTGAAGAAAATAAATTAGTTAACAACGGATATAAATAATTTAAGTTTTCCGTCTGAGGGTATTTGTCTGGAGTGTAGTATTGTACGGAAGTGAAATGTGGACGCTTAAATATTCAGACAAGAAGAGACCAGGACTATTGAAGTGTGAATGCTTTGGGTTTGATGGGTGTGTTGAATAATTAATGTAAGTGCACAGCTCCACTAAAGGAATGGTTCGGTTGAAATGACACGTCCACAGTTATAATCAAGGGATCGTCAATTTCGTAATGGAAGGAAGTTTTTTTATGTGTGTATGTGGAGCGTGTGGGAGGGGGTATATAACTACATAGGGGGACCAATACTTGACAATAGTGTAACCAAGTCCAGATGGACGTAATTTGCTGTACGTATGGAGAGATGAAGAGGTTGCTCAGGACAGACTAGAGGGAGTGCTGTATCAAAGCAGTCGTCACACTGAAGGTCCCAACAGCAGGAAAACATCAATGTTAGTACTCAGTAACGCAGCACCGGGGACCATGTGTCCGCTGTACCAAAAGACTCAAGAATTATGACAAAGCAAACTCTGAAATTTTGTTGGTGGATTCCCGGTTCACCCTGTGTACCACAGTTTACTGTCCACAGGTGACAGAATCTACAAAATGAACTGTGACAGCATCAGTCCACTGAGAGCTTCTTGAAGGAGCCCGCCACTCCGAACAAGTCGTCGGCGTAGTGGTTGTCCGGTGGCCTCTTGCTCTCGTCCGAGGTGTAGCGGTCCTGCTCCAAGAACCAGTCTCTCTTCTTCTCCGCCCTCCTGATGAATTCATCTGGAATAAGAAAGTGCACTTAATTTTTCAGTCTCTAGAAATTATTCCTACTAGCTACAAATGCACGAACGCATCTCCGTTTTCGGCGATTTTCGTTTTATGGGCACTGGGCCACAGTACTAGGCATATTTCTCTGCCTAGCATTTTGCCTTCCAGTGCTGGAGACATCATCAGAGGTTAGATTCAGATACCAGTGAAAACCTAAACAAGGTCGGCAACATCTGGAAATCCTAGTGAAAAAGAGAATCAACTTAAGGAAACCTTTTCCTCCCATTCGCGAAAACTGTCGCAGGTCGCATCAGCACAGTAGTCAGAAGACACGATATCGGCACAGTTCTTAAACTAACAAGAAAGGTTCACGAATTTGAGCGCTTCAAAGGGTATACGCCTGCCGCTCGCCACAGCAGGAATATACTGTGTGCGCAAATGTAATTTGACCAAAAGTATAGGGCAGAAAGATGGCTTCATGCGCGACGCACATGACGAGTTCGCAGAGTAATCTCCTCGCGCGTTTCAGTAGTGCGTCTGAAACGACTGAGCTACATACATCACGGGAATAAACTGATCTCACTGGCTGCCGCGAAGCGACAGTCGTTGTACTGTAGGTGAATGGGGCGGTGCAAACGCGTTCGAAACCCCAGAAACACCCGCCAACGCCTGTCATGGATGCAGCAGGTTTGGACGTGGAATTGGTCATTGAAGCGGTGAAAAAGTACCGTAAAATGTGGGACACATCTCCCAAGAAGTAACACGATAAGATGAAGAAGAGAGCAGCACGATTTCTAGTGGGCGTAAAGTTTTTTGAGGGTTCTTTAAGAAACAGAATCAAGAGATAAATGATATAGGAATACATTACAATTCAACTGTTTTGTGTTTGTGTTCTAGAGATGGCGCTTTTGCTCGAATGTGGCCATTTAAAGCTTGAAATAGGCTAAGAAGCAAAAGCTTTGCTCCCTGGCGAGAGTCCTTTCACTGGAATGAGCAAAATCTTCAACTAACAAAAACAGTTTAAAATAAAGTCTCTTACGTCAGTCGGTTCAATGTAATCAGTGCACTGTTTTATATCTGCCACAAAATACATAACCGCACAAATTTGAATAGTGATATAAATTCAATAGTCTTTCATGTCTGGGAATAAACTGATTCAATGTCACTATGACTATTTATCTTGCCATGGTACTTTTCCCACACTGTCTATAAAGTAATAAGCGAAAACATTTCTTCTACTGTTCTTTCAACTTCCTTCTCAGGTTGATAAGATTTCATCGTCCAGATCACATAGCTCGCTTCTCAATTGCCCTGGCATTTTTCAGCCACCTTTTTTTCTGTGAATTTCGCTATGCACTCTTTGTGCAATACTTTCCACATTGCTTTATCAACTTTCCTTAATATTTTACACAGTGTTGTATGGCCGATTCTGTATTGATAATGCAGATCAATTAGAGTGCAGCCACTACCCATATATTTGGAAAAAATCCACCATTGACGTTACAGCTGGTTTTTACTGTTAATCCATCAAACAACCGTGATACATTCGAAAACAGAGAATTTAATTTCCTCTTCTTGTAAACCCATAAACAATGTCACGAACGCTCCTTTCACCAGCCGTGAACTAATCATTGGGTGAGTTCAAAACCTGCTGTTACGTTTCTTAATGTATTCATAAACAAAAGAAGCAGACATACCTGCTTCCTTCTGCCTTGGTTGTCTTCCACTCTAGCATTAATGCGTTGTTGCCATGTGTGCACTGCAACCATTTATGACCCCGCTGTCCCGCTGTAAGCATGCGCAGATGTTACTCACTCGTGTGCATAGAGATGAAGCTGTGCACCATTCACACAGGTTGCAAGGTTAATGAGTGCGTAGACGCCATGACCTTCCTTTAATCACCACTATACCTTGCTCTTATGTTGTCATTCCTGTCAGCACAGTTAACGTCGTCGCCAGTAATGGGTATTGTTATTTTAAGTGCTAGCGTTATCTTCCAAGGCTTACAAGCCTGCCACATGTTACAAGGTTTCCCATATTTTACCCTCGTTTTCTTCTATCTGCCATATTTTTGTTTTGTACATAGTTCCGCATAGTCAGTGTGCACACAACTTTCCCACTAGAGTGCGCCCCGCTAAGCACAACAGCACAGACACAGCGCTCGTCCGTCTCCGCACTATGAGATGGCGCTGCCATAGAGACGGACCAAATTCTGCTTCCGCCGATCAGCGTATTAATATGTAACACAGCCAATGAGATTGCTGCTAATGTAGAACCTGTTCTCCTCACGGATCACACTCACGCAGTGATATATTAACCCGTGAGGTATTATAACGAGTCTACAGACCTCCGATTAGTCAGTCTGCATTTGTCTGCACCAGTCTGTACCAGTCTGCATTAGACTGTACCAGTCTGTACGAGTTCTACATTTGTCTGTACCAGTCTATAGTCAAGTTTCAGTCTGCGCCTAATAAGATTACCATATTCCTGTACATAGCCATGAAAATAAATGTATAGACACTTTTTCAAGTATCAGAGATACGTGAGAATAAGATTAACGTACCAATACCAAAGGAATTTCCGATTGTCAATTGTAAATAGCATCCAGAACCAAGTTAAGTAATTTTTATGCTTGTTATTATTTTAATAAATGTGTGTGAAAATTAATCAAGTTATGTTTAAAGTGGGTCTGCTACTCTAAGCGTGCAAGTGGCATTTCTATTGTCTGACCTAACGGCAGAAGATAAACACGCCACGATAAGACCACGAGACATATTGCTGACACTCGCCTACTTCGTTGGAGCGACAAGTCAAATAATCTGATGGTGGGTGTACTGAAGGTCTTACAGTACGCACACCACAATTTTCGACAGGTCTCCCATATTTTACCCATCTCACGTATCTGACGCATTTGACAATGTTTTGCCTCGTGTTTTATGACGTTTTATTCATTTGTTTACTTACGCTAAAATTTCCGTATCATTCAAATATTATCGTTCCCAAATCAACAATCGATATTTCCTGTTTATCACCTCTGAGTTCTCTCTTTATCACATTGGCAAGCTTGAAGCTTCTGTGAGGAAACTTCCGTCTTCTGCTTCGGTAGCGTGTACACGGGTAACTTGATCTCAATTCAGTGAGCAGTTTGTACCGTATTCGGTACACCTGTTTAACTGAAGTGATGACCAGGATCCCTCGACGCAGCTACCAAAGAAGATGGCTCGCTACATGTGGGTGTATCTGCCCCATTTGGGAAAAACTTATTTTTGGGTGGGATCAGTAATAAATAACAAACATAAAGCTTTTCGTTCTTTTGCGGAAGGGAATTAAGCTTAGCACATGGTGGTGCAAGACAATATTTTCAGCATGCATCAACTACAGGTAAAGTATTGATTTATTATATTGTCTTAAGACCTGATGTCCATTGTAATGGACATAGTGTTTAGTGTCCTGTTACAAAAGATTCTGTTTTTGACCTCGCAATACCCTTTCTCCACTTGAATGGGTGGTATTGTACAGTCAGCTGGCGGGACAAACGGTCACTGCGACCCCATCACACAAAACAGCAGCTTTCCTTACGACGTGTTAACGTGGCAGCTGACACTCCTTCGTTAATGTATGTTTTTGTAAACTTCTTTAATAAAAATATGTACTTATTGTAACAATGTCTGTATGCGTTGTTTATATGCCTATGCAGTGAAGCAAATTTTGATAGTACTGCATTTTTCTTTAATTTTGTTCACAAAATACTGATGTCCACTGCAATGGGCGCCGGGGCTTACGGGCACGTTTTCGAACACTGCTCCCTTCGCTTCGGTCGTGGATATCTTCGCTAATTTCTTATGCATTTCTTGTTGCTACTGTTCCTGAATTTCATTATACACTGAAGGACTAAAGAATCTGGTATAGGCATACATAGTGAAACACAATATTCAATTCAAATTCAATGTAAACAGGCAGAACACGGCGCTGCGGTCGACAACGTCTATATAAGACAACAAGTGTCTGGAGCAGTTGTTAGATCGGCTACTGCTTCTACAACGGCAGATTTTCGAGACTTGAGTGAGTTTGAACGTGGTGTTTGCGCACGAGCGATGGGACACATCATCTCCGAGGTAGCGATGAAGTGGAGAATTTCCCGTACGGCCATTTCACGAGTGTGCCGTGAATATCACGAATCCGGTAAAACAACGAATCTCCGACATCGCTGCGGCCGGAAAAAGATCCTGAAAGAACGAGATCAACGAAGAGTGCAAAGAATCGTTCATCGTGAAAGAAGTGGATCGCTTCCGCAAACTGTTGCAGATTTCAATGCCAGACCATGAACAAGCGTCCCCGTGCGTATCATTCAACGGAACATCATCGATATGGGCTTTCGAAGCTGAAGGCCCACTCGTATACCCTTGATGACTGCACGACAAAGAGCTTTACACTTCGTTTGGGTCCATCAATACTGACATTGGACTGTTTATGACTGGAAACATGTCTGGTCGGAAAGTGTCGTATCGAGCGGATGGACATGTACAGGTATGGGGACAACCTCACGAATCCATCGATCCTGCATGTCAGCAGGGGCCTGTTGAAGATGAAAGAGGCTCTGTAATGGTGTGGAGCGTGTGCAGTTGCAGTAATATAGGACCCCTGATACATCTAGATGCGAGCCTGGCAGGTGACACGTACGTAACCATCCTGTCTGATCACCTGCATTCATTCGTGTAAATTGTGCCTTCCGATGGGCTTGGTCAATTCCAGCAGGACAATGCGACATCCCACAATTGCTACAGAGTGGCTATAGGAACATTCTTCTGAGTTCCGCTGGCCACCAAACTCCCCACGCATGAACATTGTTGAGCATTTCCGGAATTCCTTGAAACGTGTTCTTCAGAAGAGTTCCCAGCCGTGCAGGTTCATGGTGTCTATTCCCTCCAGCACTACTTCAGACATTAGTCGAGTCCATGCCGTGTCATGTTGCGGGATCTCTGCGTGCGCATGGCGGCTATACACGATATTAGGCAGGTGTACCAGTTTGTTTGGCTCTTCAGTGTATGATACAACATTATTATCTTTTGTAAGCGAAGTATATGTTATGTTAATACCATAATTTTCTGGAACAATAATGAAGCTATGAATACCCAGAGCAGTCCATCTAACAGCAGACAAGATTCTTGCAAATCATGGATGTGGTTCTGTTGGCCAGACAGTAAGAGAAGATTAATTTCTGTTGTGAAACGGTAATACCAAAACCAGCAACAGCGGCATCGAGCAAGATTGGGAAGCACCCAGTCAGTCAGTGTAAAAGGCGGTCGAAGAAAAATGGCGGATACAGTCATGCTCCCAGTCCAAATGTAATCAGCTACTACAATAAAAATATGGATAACACAGACATGATTGACAGGATCATGAGGTTGTACAGGATTTGCATCAGCACCAGTAAGTGGATCATAGATACTATTTTTCACTTCATAGATCTGTGAATGATGAGCAAAAGAAAGGTATCCTGCAGTATCTTGATTTCAAATTAAGAATTGCAGGGCATTTGTTAAGTGACCAAGAGGAACAGCATTGTGATGAAGAACAGGAGGACTACTCCTCAAAGGCGAAGACTACTGCCCACACAATCACGCTCTGATACTGTAGCCAATTTGCCATAAATAACGGAGTTGAAAAACAGCATGCAGTGTTAGATCACTAGCTTCATGAGGAAAACTAAAATAAAGGCAGAGGCTGTTCAGATTTCCTCTGACATCACAGAACAAATGTTTCTGTGTGTATCATCAGAAATTAAATTCTAATAGTTTACGTTCTTTTCTTTAAATTCATAATAGGAGTATGACTCAAGTAATATCTGCCTAATATGACTGTATTTTGTTAAATAAAGTACAAATAAAGTACTTTTCTTACGTCTTTCACCTTGTTTCTTAAGCTTTCTTATATGTGGCCGAGACCGAGCGCCCACTGTAATCGACATTTCTGAACATGATGATATTTTTTAAAAAATTCTAAAATTTTCTGGTTTCCCGTTCACTATCATCTGTTTAACAGGTACATAAAATCTGTTTCAAATAAATTTATGACAACTGCCGTCAGGTATCAGGAGGATATTGATAGACTGGTAGACTGCAACAATTATAACACAGGAAATAATGTGCCACATTTGGAAAAAATGTTGTGGCCTGTAATGAGTATTCCAGGACCAAATGCTCATACTGCTCATACTCGATCTCTCACAAATTGATTGCTGTAACACACAGAACTTCTGTTGAGCATATTAAAGCTGGATTACAAATAGTTACAAAAATCAGCTTTTCTCGTAGAGAGTTTTTCAGACATGTAAAATATAATGTCACATTTTTAATGAGTGCAAATCAAACGGTAAATTTTAATAGGGCTGTGATCCTATAAAGAATTTAGTAATTAAATATTTTCACAAATCTGAATAGTGCTATGATTCTATGAAAGTTGCTGTAATTAAACGTTACAATAAATATATATAGAGCGATAATGCTATGAAGGTTGTATTAACCATATCTTTTACATATCCTGTACAATGATGAATTCTCGTTAACTTTCAGCCTGTCTTGTAAAATGAGTTTCAATGCGTAAACATTTTTGGAAACACCCATTATCTGTGTACAGTTACACATAGCGGTCTCCTAACGATCAAACATACCGATAATTTCTCCATGGGACTACTTTGTGCACAGTTCCAAAATCTCCCATGTTTTTAGTTTGAAAACCAGGCAATTTATTATCTATGACGTTTTGGCGAGAAGAACGAACAACAGAACGTGAGTGCAGGACCATCATTGTCTGGTGGAGCCTCTGACCTACAACAATTCTTACTGTACAATGCTTGTGGGATTTTGAGGAGGAAAGTAGCATAGTATACCAACATGTTCTTTGTTGTGGGTTGGCAGGAGAGCCAACACCAGGTACTAGAGGAAGCCGAAAAGCACGCGTTTTAGTTCACGCAGGCTGGCATGAGGTCTGGAACAGGACAAGGAAATTATACTTTAGAAAAACGAACGTAGCTGGTGGAATACTTAACTTTAATCCATAAATGATGAGCGTCGCTCTTGATGGTACATGATTACAGTATCAATAGTAACTGGTACTGGCGCCTTGCTAGGTCGTAGCAAATGACGTAGCTGAAGGCTATGCTAACTATCGTCTCGGCAAACGAGAGCGTATTTTGTCAGTGAACCATCGCTAGCAAAGTCGGTTGTGCAACTGGGCAGGGGTAGGAAGTCTCTCTAGACCGGCCGTGTGGCGGCGCTCGGTCTGCAATCACTGATAGTGGCAACACGCGGGTCCGACGTATACTAACGGACCGCGGCCGATTTAAAGGCTACCACCTAGTAAGTGTGGTGTCTGGAGGTGACACCACATTCCTTCCGTAGCAACAGCTTATGTTACCTTTTATAAGTACTTGTTTACCTGACTGCATTGATTTGCAGAATTTTCATATCTAATGTGCTCAAACAAGTGGCAAAAGAGTGCTTTTCCATATAATCAAATTTTACCAGATATCCACAGTAAAATTAATTGAAACGATCAAGAATTATCGCAGGCCAGCTCTCACTGTAATAGTCTATGTACGTTATCTCTCTGCCTTTACCGAAATATGTGTGGATTTGTGGTGTGCGTACCGTAACACCTTCGGTACACACACCATCAGATTATTTGACTTGTCGCTCTAACGAAGTAGGCGAGTGTCAGCAATATGTCTCGTGGTCTTATCATGGCGTGGTTATCTTCTGCCGTTAGGTCAGACGATAGAAATGCCACTTGCATGCTTAGAGTAGCAGATTGACGGTGACCAACTTTAAACAGAACTTGATTACTTTTCACACACATTTATTAAAATAATAAAAGCATGGACATTACGTAACTTGATTCTGGATGCTGTTTACAATTGACAATCTGAAGTTCCTTTGGTCTTGGCACGTTAATCTTATTCTCACATGTCTCTGATACTTGACAAAGTGTCTATACAGTTATCTTCATGGCTACATATAGGAATATGATATTCTACTTAGGTACAGCCTGAAACTTGTCTATAGACTGCTACAGACTAATGCAGACTGGTACAGACTGGTGCAGACAAATGCAGACTGACTAATCGGAGGTCTGTACACTCATTATAACACCTCGCGCGTTCATGTATCACTGCATGAGTGTGATCCGTGAGGAGAAAAGGTTCTACGTTAGCAGCAATCTCATTGGCTGCGTTACATATTAATACACGGATCGACGGAAGCAGAATTTGGGCCGTCTCTAAGGCAGCGCCATCTCGTAGTGCGGAGATGGACGAGCACTGCACCTGCGCTGTTGTGCTTAGTGGGGCGCGCTCTAGTGGGAAAGTTGTGTACGCGCTGACTACGCGGAACTATGTACACAACAGGATGTGTGTTTCTGTTTAATTTGTTATTTGGCTATTGAACTGTATGTATTTATAAGAAAGTGCTGGTAATGGGCACGGTCAAGTGGTTTTAATAGCAAGTGGTGTGTGTGATCTAATGAGTTCGGACTACACAGTATGCACTCGCACTGAGCATGCCATTTAATGCGGAGAAAATTATAAAGTTCGAAGTAGCTGGATGTTTCAGCTCTTGAATCAATAGTTCACTAACTGGTACTGATAAAACTAAAAAAATTTAACTTATTCCGAACTGGCATGTAGACCCATCGGTACCGACCGGCCGCCGTGTCTTCCTCAGCCCATATCCGTCACTGGATGCGGATATGGAGGGGCATGTCGTCAGCATACCGCTCTCCCGGCCGTATGTCAGTTTTCGTGAGCGGAGCCGGCTACTTCTCAATCGAGCGGCTCCTCAGTTTGCCACAGAAGGGGTGAGTGCACTACACTACTCAACAGCGCTGGGCAGAATGGACGGTCACCCATCGAAGTGCTAGCCCAGCCCGACAGCGCTTAACTTCTGTGATCTGACAGGAACCCATGTTACCACTGCGGCTAGGCCGTTGGCCAAACTGGTACTGCTGGGTAACAGATTTAACCTTTAAAGAAGCTCTTTCGTAGGAACTTGAATTTTTAGTGATAGCATCATTGTCAAGCATGACGAATAATTACACTCAATGTCCAAAGATAAAATTCTGTTCTGATGTCAAGATGCAATTATTCATCTTTAATACTGAGTGACATAACTGCATGATTTGCCGCTATAGCTTTAACTTTTCATCAGTCACACCATATGGACAGTTCCACTTACTTGATGAAGTTCATCCACCTTATACGTTGGTCTCAAGATGCTGCTGCGCTCCATGAAATTCTTTACGTAGAAATAGTTTCTAGGCGGTGCAGGGAGATCATGGGCTCGTCTGTGTGCGACGGTGATTTTTCACATATAAATTCGGTGTTCGTGCGCGGAGTGAATGCGATTTGCAAGTTAAATTGTCCAGTGATGGCAAGAGAAATAAACTCCTGGAAATTGAAATAAGAACACCGTGAATTCATTGTCCCAGGAAGGGGAAACTTAATTGACACATTCCTGGGGTCAGATACATCACATGATCACACTGACAGAACCACAGGCACATAGACACAGGCAACAGAGCATGCACAATGTCGGCACTAGTACAGTGTATATCCACCTTTCGCAGCAATGCAGGCTGCTATTCTCCCATGGAGACGATCGTAGAGATGCTGGATGTAGTCCTGTGGAACGGCTTGCCATGCCATTTCCACCTGGCGCCTCAGTTGGACCAGCGTTCGTGCTGGACGTGCAGACCGCGTGAGACGATGTTTCATCCAGTCCCAAACATGCTCAATGGGGGACAGATTCGGAGATCTTGCTGGCCAGGGTAGTTGACTTACACCTTCTAGAGCACGTTGGGTGGCACGGGATACATGCGGACGTGCATTGTCCTGTTGGAACAGCAAGTTCCCTTGCCGATCTAGGAATGGTAGAACGATGGGTTCGATGACGGTTTGGATCTACCGTGCACTATTCAGTGTCCCCTCGACGATCACCAGTGGTGTACGGCCAGTGTAGGAGATCGCTCCCCACACCATGATACCGGGTGTTGGCCCTGTGTGCCTCGGTCGTATGCAGTCCTGATTGTGGCGCTCACCTGCACGGCGCCAAACACGCATACGACCATCATTGGCACCAAGGCAGAAGCGACTCTCATCGCTGAAGACGACACGTCTCCATTCGTCCCTCCATTCACGCCTGTCGCGACACCACTGGAGGCGGGCTGCACGATGTTGGGGCGTGAGCGGAAGACGGCCTAACGGTGTGCGGGACCATAGCCCAGCTTCATGGAGACGGTTGCGAATGATCCTCGCCGATACCCCAGGAGCAACAGTGTCTCTAATTTGCTGGGAAGTGGCGGTGCGGTCCCCTACGGCACTGCGTAGAATCCTACGGTCTTGGCGTGCATCCGTGCGTCGCTGCGGTCCGGTCCCAGGTCGACGGGCACGTGCACCTTCCGCCGACCACTGGCGACAACATCGATGTACTGTGGAGACCTCACGCCCCACGTGTTGAGCAATTCGGCGGTACGTCCACCCGGCCTCCCGCATGCCCACTATACGCCCTCGCTCAAAGTCCGTCAACTGCACATACGGTTCACGTCCACGCTGTCGCGGCATGCTACCATTGTTAAAGACTGCGATGGAGCTCCGTATGCCACGGCAAACTGGCTGACACTGACGGCGGCGGTGCACAAATGCTGCGCAGCTAGCGCCATTCGACGGCCAACACCGCGGTTCCTGGTGTGTCCGCTGTGCCGTGCGTGTGATCATTGCTTGTACAGCCCCCTCGCAGTGTCCGGAGCAAGTATCGTGGGTCTGACACACCGGTGTCAATGTGTTCTTTTTTCCATTTCCAGGAGTGTATTACGACCGTGTTGAAATTGCAGATTTCCAGAAGGCTTTTGACACCGTACATCACAAACGGTCTGTAATGAGATTGCGTGCTTATGGAATATCGTACCAGATATGCGATTAGATTCGTGATTTCCTGTCAGAGACATCACATTTCGTAGTAACTGACGGAAAGTCATCGAGTAAAACCGAAGTGATTTCTGGCATTCCCCAAGATAGTGTTGTAGGCCCTCTGCTGTACCATATCTACATAAACTGTTTAGGAGACAATCTGAACAGCTGTACAGGTTGTTTGCCGGTGATGCTCTCTTTTATCATCTAGTTAACTCTTCAGAACAGAAAAACAAATTGCAAAACGATTAAGAAAAGATATCTCTATGGTGCGAAAATTATCAACTGACCGCAAATAATGAAAAGTGTGAGGCCGTCCACATGAGAGCTAAAAGAAATCCGTTAAACCTCGGTTACACGATAAGTCACTCAGATCTAAAGGCCGTGAATTCAGCTAGATACCTAGGAATTACAACTGCGAACAACTTAAATTGGAAAGAACACATAGAAGATGTTTTGCGGGATACGAACGAAAGGCTATGTTGTATTGGCAGAATACTTAGAAGATGCAACAAATCTACTAAAAAGACTGCCTGCACTACGCTTTTGCGCCCTCTTTTGTAGTACTTCTGCCCGGTGTGAGACCCTTACCAGATTAACGGTGCACTTCGAGAAAGTTCATAGAACGGCAGCACGATTTCTACTATCGAGAAATAGGGGACAGAGTGTCGCTGACATGATACAGGGTTTGTGGTGGACATCATTAAAACAAAGGCGTTTCTCGGTGCGTCGGGATATTCTGACGAAATATCTATCACCACACTTTTCCTCCAAATGGGAAAATGTATTGCTGATGCCACACACACAGGGAAAACCGATTATCATAATAAAAGAAAGGATATCAGAGCTCGCACGGAAAGATATAAGGGTTCGTTATTTTTCTCGCTCTGTCCGAAAGTGGAATAATAGGGAATTATTGTGAAGGTGGTTCGATGAACCCTCTGTCTGGCACCTAAGTGCAATTTGCAGAGTATCCATGTAGATGTAGATGTAAAGTCTTCCACGAATTATATGCTGCCCCAGTCTGTTATACATATAATGATTATGGATCTTGCTAAGTCAAAAACTAGTTTCATAAATATTTAGAGTAATCTTCTTACATCCATTTAACTTCAAAAATGAAATTTCTCTTATGTGCCTAAGATGGTGCTTTACAGTTAACAACAAATATTCCAGTGTAGAACACTTCTACCTTCACGAATGGTTAAAGCCAGGGTCACTCCTTCTAAGTTTTATTACACTTAGCACTGACATAAGAAGTAAGAATAGTGGAGACGTCACCGACAATACGACAATACTGTGCCTAGCGGCGCATGGAAGTAAAAAAAAGAAGAGAGATGGCGCTACAAACTTACACTGTACGTTGGTTTGAAGCATCTTAATTTATCCAAAGCATTAGCAGACTGTTTACGATTTCTTCTTATTCACCTATTTCTGTCGTGTGCACGCAACACCTTCTTTTAATATTAAAAATTACGGTGCTTTCATGAAAAACTTAGTGTAAGGAAGGCAATTTCGAACGTTTTTTTGTCCTTTAATGCTTATTTACCCTAGTGATACATCACATATGGCCTCGTTGTCGCAACTTGTTTTTTGTTGATGTATCTCGAGTAATCAAGAAGAGAAGTACGTGGTGTGAAAAGAATGCTTTTGTAATCGATTTATTTCCCATTTACTATATTTACATCGATAGCAAATGAGGCTGGAACTCAGAGAAAGCAATGCTTGCTTGCTTACTGGTACTGCTTATTGTTCGTTACATTTTCTGCTTCCAACTACACACATTAAAAAAAAAAATTGCATCAGCCCGGTTCCCACAACTCCTGAAGACAGACGTTGACTGTGGATATTGTATGACAGTGACAGTCCCTTTCACTGTTCAGAGATGTCACTAAACCTGCTTAAAGATGTGAACAACCATGCATGAGCAGCACCTCTTAGACGGACAGGGTCCGACAGCGGATCAGTTCTAGTCATTCCAACAGGAAGGAGGAACACAGCTCTTGTTGTCTGTAGATGAACCATGCCTAGACGGCCAGTACCACGATTCTATCGCGTCCGCGTTGTTACTTTGTGCCAGGAAGGGCTCTCAACAAGGGAAGTGTCCAGGCGTCTCGAAGTGAACCAAAGCGATGTTGTTCGGAATGGAGGAAATGATGTTTATGTTGATCTCTATTCCAGTTTACTGTACAGGTTCCGAAACTCTCGGAATCGAGGTGATGGAAAACTGTTTTTGATGCCTGTAGTATGCACAATATTTATAATGTTCACGTTTGCAAAACACGTACATGTTCTTTGTTAGCCCATAAATTTTGGATTACGATCGTATCGATTAGTACATCCGCAAACGACGCATTTTCATGAAACAACTACGTTTCTACACAATGAAAGCACCAGATACTATTTGGGATACGGCCTGGAAAGTCGATAAATATACTGAAGGGTTGAAACTCAGGAAGGGCACGTCAGAGTGACGTCACAAGGAGATATCACTGAGATTAACCAAGCAGGTATAAATGCATTGAGCTAAAAAACATAGGGGAGGTACCATTCCGACACAAACTTGAATACGATGTCGGCCGTCGTAACTAGCCCAAAACATTAGGTTCTCCGCATTCCTACCCCAAAGTTCACAGTAGTGACACTTTCTCATGACATCACTCTTACTGTGTTGTATTATGGACCAAATACACATTCAAGAAAAAACATTCGAAGTTATCTATGACTTGAGTCTGTAGTGCCACCTCCCTTATTTTTCTTACCTCCATGCACAATGAAGCGCCAAAGAAACTGGTAAAGGCATGTTTATTCAAATATAGAGATATGTAAACAGGTCGAACACGGGCCTGCGGCCGGCAAAACTTATGTAAGTCTAGCGTCTGGAGCAGCTGTTAGATTGCTTACTGTTGTTACAGGAGCAGGTTATCAGGATTTAATTGAGTTAGAACATGGTGTTATAGTCGGTGCATCAGCGATGGGACACAGTAATTCTGAGGTAACGACGAAGTGGGGAGTTTCCCGTACGACTATTTCACAATTGTATCATGGACATCAGGAATCCAATGAAACATCA
Organism: Schistocerca cancellata; assembly: GCF_023864275.1. Taxonomy (NCBI): domain Eukaryota; kingdom Metazoa; phylum Arthropoda; class Insecta; order Orthoptera; family Acrididae; genus Schistocerca; species Schistocerca cancellata. Next base: position 54,690,469 of record NC_064631.1, read on the forward strand.
AATGTCCGACATCGCTGCAGCCGGAGAAAGATACTGTATTTCCATACAAAAACTTAAGAATGTCGTTCGTGATTAGCATGTTCTTCTCTTCAAACAAAGGAATCCAAATATCATTGAACCAACTTCCTAAACTTAATTCATACTTCCTTTCTTGAATGAATTCGAAAATGTTCAATTCTGAACATGCAACAACTGTGTTAGATATTTCCATTTAATATAGAATAAAAATACATTAGTAAATTAAAATTTTCATAACTATTCAGATGTCTGAAATTTCTTTAAAAGTGTATCATTAAAGATAATAATTTCCTTTTCGTGAAGTGTGTATTGTACTAAAAACTCATAAAGGAAATAAAAAACACATAGTAGAAATACTAGTGATAGAATGAAAATTAAGAGTGTAAATACTTTGTCTACACAGCTATCAATCCCACAGCAACATGAAAGAGGATTCATTTATTAAGGAAAAATTTTAATTATTAATGAAATTTTATCTCAATAAATGGAAGTGCACAAGAAGTGTAAAAAATGTGAAGTAGAGAAATCAATTGATAACTTTTATTCACACAAATACTCAAAGGTTGAGCTTTCATATATGTGTAAAGAATTTCATAAAGTGTTACAAGAAATGGATATAATAACAAAAAAGACTATTTTGAACAGTTTATATCTAATTATAAGAGTCCTTTGGAATTGTTTAAGGTCATGAAAGATTTTCTTTCTTTTTACAAGCAACAACAGCAGTTAAAACATTTTAAAAAGTAATTAGCTGTCAAAAAATTTGAAGATCTTGGCTGTTTTTACGTAAGTCATATATCTAGGGACAAGCTCACAAGTAGATGTAAGATTTGTCAACTAGAATATAGATAAAAAAGGAAAATAGTGTGTGAGTGTGGAAAAGAAGTAGTTAAAAGCGATCTCAAAAAACATTTACAGACAAATACGCACATTAAATATGAACTACATACTTAGTCTACTAAAAATTTAACTTTGCTGCTAATTTATAATTTTTAAAATCTATTAAAATTTATCTTAAATAAATTAGTAGTCACCTTTGCTGTTGATTTCTGATTTTTCAAATCTATTAAAATTTATCATAAATAAATTAGTAGTCACTTTTGCTGCTAATTTCTAATTTTTCAAATCTAATAAAATTTATCCTTAATAAATGGAAGCATTTCTGAAACGTTTTACAATTGCTCAACTTCGTGATTATTGCAGAATGAATAATTTACAAGGATATAGTGCACTTAGAAATGATGGCCTTATCAACTCAATTATTTCAAATAATTTACCTCTTCTCACATGAACTCTTGAAAATTGAACTCAAAGCTAGAGTTAAGAATCTTGGTGTTAAAGGACAGAATACATTAAAGAAACCAGAGTTAATTAATGCCATTGTATTACAACAGTTAAAATTTCATCCAGACATATTTCAAAAAACTAGATCAAGACCAAAACGTGTACCGAATATAAATTACTTTTACAGATTTGATGATGATATTATTGCGAAACCTCGTCCACCTACAGAGGAATATATAGTGAGGTTAGATAAAATTTATCCAGTTTGTAGTAAAATATTTGAGCAAGAAAAGGATGATGAGCCAACTAAAAACCATTTAGTTGAGATAAAAGATATTAGATCTAAATTTAATGAAAATTTTAAAGCATGGTCTGTTGACTATAAAATTGTTTTTAACGATGGTAACATTGCAAAACTCGATGCTGTTAGTGACAGAACAGATTATATAACGAAAGCACTCAAATCCATGGAAGAAGTAGCTAAAAAGGGGACTAATTTCAGGAAAGGAGATAAACTGAATATAACAGTCAATAACCCAAAAATGTTTTATCCAATTTCTACAGGTTATAAAGCATCAAATAATACTCGAGAATCTATTAAAGTCTTATACTATAAAATGTGGGTTATCTTAACATCATATGAAACTGTTGATATAGCAGAAACATCATTTGATATTCAGATGTTAGCAATTCCCAGAGGTGGTTAAGGTAAAAAAATAATAAATCTGGCTGAAGACAAAAAGACAGCTGTCCTAGAGCTGTAATTGTGGCTTTGACATACCAAACAAATAATATTTTAGGAAGAGAACAAACTACAAACGAGATTAAGAAAATCAGAGAAGGAGATAAATACAAATTACAGAAGGAGTTAACCAATATATTATGACATCAGTTGGGCGAATACAATGAAGAAGGATTTACTTTAGATGACATTAAAATGTAGAAAAATTGTTGTATGTGCTGAAAATTTTAATGCAGTTATCTATAGTGGTTGTGAGAAAGAAATTAAGATTTATCTGTACAAAGATCACAACCATTTTGATGTAATTAATACTATGACTGCTCTCTTGGGATCAGTATACTTCTGTAATAAATGCAACAAGCCATATAACAAGAATGATACTCACAGATGTAAAGTACAGCGAAAAGTACACATATTACGCAAAAGTCCAGGACATGAAAGTGAAGAAAATAAGATTTATTGTGAGAAATGCAATAGATACTGTTATAATGAAGAATGATTGAACAATCACCAAGAAGTTTGTGATACAGCTTACATGTGTGAAGGATGTAAAAAGATTTGTTTAAGATCTAAAGAACATAAATGTGGCTTTGAACTTTGTAGAAATTGTCAACAAGTAGTGGAAATTGGAAATAATAAATGTTATTTGCAACCTGTATTGAAAAAAGGTGGTATCTGTGAAAGAAAATGTGGTGAAGTATTTATAATGCAAGGTTTCCCAAATTGTAATAAAGAAGGTTGCTATATTAGTGGAGAATTCCAAGATTTTTATATTTACCAGTGCTTAAAATGTTCAAATGCAAAAAAATAGTCAGTGGTGAAGAATTTAAATGTTGTAAAGAAAGGTTTCCTTAAGAAAGTGAATTGTACCTATACTGAGAGATTCTGTGGTTTGATTACGGAGCAACTCAAGAAACTGGAACCCACATTCCAAATCTTATTATTGTCTCCAATTTTAAAGGTGATACTGTTTATAAATTTAAGGCAAATGATGAATTCTGTAAGTGGATGATATCTGCAAAGAACAGTTATCACACACTCATAGCTCACTATGCAAAAGGTTATGATTCCCAATTCGTTTGAAGTACTGTGTTGAAAATACAATAAGGCCATATACCATCTACACAGGAACTAAACTAATGTTATTGGAGATCAAACAGTAGGGTATAAAAATTATAGATAGTAGTAACTTTGTACATGGTCCATATAGTAGTTTTCCAAAAACTTTTGATTTGAAAGAAATGAAGAAAGGCTACTTCCCACATTTATTCAATACACCAGAAAATGAAAACTGCATAGGACCAATGCCTGATACTAATTATTACCGTGTTGACACTATGAAACCGAAAGATGGAGAAGCATTTCTCAAATGGCACAGCTCTAGAGTTAAAGAAAATAATGCGTTCAATATGAAGAAAGAAATTAACGAGTATTGTAATTCTGATGTAGATATATTAAGAAGAGGCTGTTTGGAATCAAGAAAACAGTTTCTGGAAATTGCTAACATTGATCCATTCTGTTATTTAACAATTGCTGGCGTTTGTATGGCAATTTACAGATCTAAATATTTATTGGAAAATACAATCGCTGTATTGGATAAAGAACAGAAGGAGAATTACAGTAAACAATCAATAGCTTGATTGAATAGTTTAAACAACAATAATATCTCACATGCTCTTAAAGGTGGAGAAGTAAGAATTGCAGGAACAAAAGTAGATCGTTTTGATAAAGAAACTAACACTATTTATCAATACTTTGGTTGTTATTGGCATGGATGTAAAAAATGTTTCAAAAGTGAAACAATTACCAACAAAAATAAGGAAACTATGGATGATATTTATCAAAAGACTTTAAGAATTACGAAATGCTGGATACAATTTAGTGGAAATGTGGGAATGTGATTGGATGAACTCACAAGTGTATAAAATGCTTAAGCAGTTACCAGAAGTCATTGAACCATTGAATCCAAGAGGTGTGTTTTATGGTGGACAAACAAATGCAATAAAATTAAGAGCTAAAGCAGATGGTATTAGCTCAAAAATGAAATATATTGATGTATGTTGTCTTTATCCTACTGTGCAATATTTTGATTACTATCCTAAACAACATCCAAGAAAAATATATAGACCAAGATATTATTCTTACAATTGATATGGTTTAATAAAATGTAAAGTATTAACTCCTAAAGGATTGTATCATCCTGTTTTACCTGTACTCATGCAAATCGATAAAAATGAAAACTTATTGTTTCCTGTGTGTGTCAAATGTGTAGAAGAACAAGTACGTAGATGCAATCACAGTATTAAAGAAAGAAGTTTTATTGAAACTTGTACGACTGATGAAGTAAAGAACGCTGTAGAAAAAGGATATAAAGTTTTAAAAGTTTATGAAGTATGCGACTTTAAAAATAAAAGCAATCTTTTCTTTAAACATTATGTGAAAGACTTTATGTAAATAAAATTAGAAACTAGTTCACATAATTTTGATAGTGACGAAGAATACATCAAAATAGTTAAAGAGAAGTTCGATATTGACTTGAATCATGATAGAATAAAGGAAATTCCTGGAAAAGGAGTGGTTGCTAGGATATGTCTTAATTAATTATGGGACAAATTAGAACAAAGGAAAAATATGAGTCAAACAGAATATGTGACAGATTTGCAACGATTATATGAGATAGTACTGGATGATCGATTAGATAACTTAGATGTAAATTTTAATACAGAGCAGATGGTTCATATGAGGTACAATTTCAAAGATTATTATGTGGAAAACAATGCAGATACTAATATTTTCATAGCTGAATTCACTACATCAAATGCAAGGTTTAGATTGTATGATATGTTAGATAAACTAGGAGAATCTGTTGCATATTTTGATATTGATTCTGTAGTATATATTGATGATGGTAAAAATACTACGGAAACAGGTTGTATATAAGGTAAATGGACAGATGAATTAGGAAATAATTGGATAACAGATTGGGCTTCAATAGGACCAAATAGTTATTATTACAGGAAAAATGATAATAAGACAGAATTGAAGGTAAAAGGCTTTACTCTAAATTACAGAAATATTCAAAAGTTGAATGGCGAATCAATGATAAGGTTAATAGAAATTTAAGTTTAAGAAAAGATACAGTTAGAATACAATCACATAACATGAGATATTGATACTAAAGATCTGGTAAACAAACAAGTTACAAAAGAATTTTTGTTTCAGTATGATAAAAGAATTGTTTTAGATAACTATGATACAGTGCCTTATGGTTATTAAAATTATCTATATCTTCTAATGTAAATAAAAAATTCATATCACATGACTTATACAGATAGAATAAAGTAGTTAGTTGTATTTTGTTGTATTCTAGATTGATTAACATTTTGGTTATAGAGTGATAGCCTTTCAAAAATAACGAATAAGCTTTAATGTAATTTTGTACATAAATTATTAATTGGTAAATTAGAATCTACTGTTTGTTTTACTGTCATAGAAGAGAGAGAATTGGAACTTTCTTTTTGCTCCCATATTTCTACATCTGTTTCCTCATAGTTATCAAAGTACTTTTCATATTCTTCTCCACAAAATTTCTTTAGTGCACTAACATGTTTAGTATGCCTGACTTCTCAAGTGTTCTATAATTAATGATGGCTTGTTTCTCTCTTGTATTATTACTTCTTTCGACAAATATGTCAAATTGAAATTCATCCCATACATTAGTCATATTTATAAAGATTAAAATTTAAAAGAGTATTAAAATTTTATTCTATATAAATGGACACTTTACTGAAGAAGCTCAATAATGTAAAAATTATAATTTGTTTAAAAAGACTAGTGAGCATGATGTAAATGAGCACTATTACATTACTGACTGTGAACATTTAAAGACTAGATATGGTGATAAAATTCGTCGTGAGCTCGATAATAAGCTTAAAATTATTTTGCCAGAAAGGTTCAATAAAATAATGGATAACTGGGACTTAAAATTTTTTAAAGGTGGTGAAATTAAACTAAAATATAAAGGAATGAAGAGAACTAAAAATAATGATAACGAATTTTATAATGTAGAGTTTGTTGCATAATTATTAAGTGTCGACATCTGCTGACAGTCTTCAGACTGCGTCTGGCCGCAGCGTGCGCTAGAAATTGTTAAGTCCTGTCCGTATCAGATCGCTAACTCCACTGGTGATTAACAGAAACTGGAGGCTCTTTCATAACAGCTGCGCGACCTTCAGATAACTAGCTCCGCCTCGTATCTCTCAGTCTCTGTCGCTCTCAGCTACACTTGTCTTGCAGCAGTTAAGCAAGCTCTCGATAGATGTCTCTGGACGCAGAAAATTAATATTAGGATAATTTTGCTATTTCTGAACCGATTTTGATAATTTAAACTTTGATAATAATCTAATTAAACTGTTTAACAGCTATTCCGAGTAATACTATTTAAAATATTGAACTAGAAATCTGTGTAATTTTGTCTTTTTCTCGAACCAGGTTTGTCACACAAATACTAAGTAGATATATAGAACTGGAAACTTCTTTACTCTGTCAAAACTCACTGCAGATACGTCGACTGAAGATATTTCCATAATCTCACGAAGTCAGAAGTACGTTATGCATGGGTAGTGCTAGCCATTTGACAAAACATTTTCTATCCTCGCCTGTGTACTTAGTAACGACTCGAAAAAAATGAAGCGGTTCAGTTAATTCTGAACTTCGTCTTCGTGAAGTGTCGTGTATACAGGGCAGAGGCCTGAACGCGGAAACGCGTGGATGGTGCTCGATAGTGAATGTTTTGCACTTTTCTGTGGATCTGTCGAGAGTTATTTCTTTATAAAAATGTCTATGTTATAAATATGTCTAGAGGAATGAATGTGATAGCTACACAGAAAACTACAATGAAGCTGTGTGCAACTTTCAACGGTAAAATTCCGAACGATACACTTATGTATGTGGTGATGTATGCTAAAAGGAATTTGACATATGATTCGCAGCATAGAATTTCAGTTGAAAATTTTTAAAAATTTGTGGCTTGCATCCGTTTATACAAAATATTAGTAAGTAAGTTAGTGGCTAGTTGAAGAGTTTATAAGAGAAAAGAGTTTATAAGAAAATGAGTAACATCATCATTAAGTAACCTGCGACTGTGCTCAACGTACCCACTTACCACTCATGGTGTCAGTTCCCTCCAGCACTACTTCAGACATCACTCGGGTCCCTGCTGCGTCGCGTTGCGGGACTTGAGCGTGCTCGCGGGGATCCTAAACGATATTAGGGCGGTGTAGAAGTTTCTTTGGCGCTTCAGTGTATGATGGCGATGCCGCCAATCTTTTGGGATATGTAACATGGCGGACGTCGGCTTCGAGTTTGCGACGGAATGAGAACTCCCCCCTTTTTTTTTTACTTAAATGGAGGGCGGTCTGCTTTAAGTATGTCGACTATTGCACTTGCGGTTACACCTTTGTCATTCAACTATTCAGGCGTCTGTTAGACAACAGCACAAGACGCACTACTCGGCACCAATACACCCCACCCAGTACAGCGTTATTTGTACTCGTTATGAGTTTACACATGTAGTAAAAGAAGATTGCACAGTCCTCTAACCAAAAAGTCGAAAGCATCTCAGCATATTCATCTCTTTCAGTAATAATGGAAGACAATGGACTACTAACCTGAAACCTGGGTCATAAAAATAAATAGTTTGTGAAATAATTGCGAAAAAGTGTGTATTTGCAAGCAATCGCTTATCAACAAGTGCCCACAGTGAAAGCAACAGAATTATCACGAGATATTAGTTTGTGAACTTCAAAGTATCGTTCCACCATTCTAAGGGGATCTCTAGTGTCGTCGCATACTTACAGGCATATTTGTCGATAGGACCGGCAGTGCCTCCTAGTTCATCCGGCAGATATTCCTTTGCCACGTGGTCAAACAGCGTCGTCGTTCCTGGGGGATGAACGTGTATCTGAAACAGAGCAACATTTTCAGTTACGCAGTCTCAGTGACAAAAGCCCCATCGTGCACTTACATCTGCGTCAATATCCACACTCTGCAAATCACTGTGAAGCGTAAATTATATCAACATGTTAGAAGTAGTCACATTAAAGCTACAGCATCCCATTGCAAACTGTACTGTAAGGTGCTCAAAATGTTATTAGGAAGGCAAAGAGTATGTCGTATGCAAATAGAATAGCTCATTCACAGCATAAAATTAAAACCATATGGTCAGTTGTGAAGTAAGTTAGTTTGTAGTAAAAATATTTCTGTTACTGATACGTCAGATATATGTGCAGTATTTAACAACCATTGCCTGAGGATTTCTGGTGAACTAAAAAAAAAAAAAATTCTACAGGCTATCTGATAACTTTCTTGGCAAATGCCTTCCCGAGAATGGTGTCTGAAATACTCCTCTGTGATACAGACAAAGGGGAGATTGAGTCAATAGTTAAATCACTGAATACTAAGGACTTACTTAAGTACTGTGCTGCACATGTTAACCCTGTATTTAGCCATATATGTAATTTTTCCTTTAGGAATGGTCAGTTTCCTGAACGATTAAAGTAGTCGGTAGTAAAGCCGCTTTATAAAAAAGGAGAAAGGGATAATGTAGACGATTTTAGACCTATTGCAATGCCATTAGTGCTTGCTAAAGTCATTGAAAAGGCTGTATATGTAAGGATAATTGATAATTTTAAATCACACGATTTCCTAACAAATGTACAATCGGATTTAGAAGTCGATTAACAACTGAAAATGCTATATTGTCTTTTCTCTGTGATGTACTGGATGTGATAAACAAAAGGTTTCAAACGCTAGGCATAATTTTTGATTTAACTACTTTTGATTGTGTTGATAACAAATTATTGCTCCAGAACCATTACGGAACACGGGGAGTAGCTCATAATTGGTTCACATCTTACTTTAGCAACAGTCAGCAAAAGGTTATTATTCACAGTGTTGAGAATGGCTGTGATGTGGGGTCTGAGTGGGGTACAGTCAAGTGGGGGGGGGGGGGGCTGCCCCTGGGATCAGTGTTGGGACCACTCCTGTTCTTTATATATATAAATGGTGTGCCCTCTAGTATTACGATAAAATCTAAAATTTTTATGTTTGTTGATGTCACTAGCTTGGTAGTAAACGATATTGTGTGCAACATTGGCTCGGTTTCAAATACTGCAGTTTATGACATACTTTCATGGCTTATAGAAAAGAAAATAACGCTAAATCACAGTAAGACTCAGATTTTATAGTTTCCAACACACAATTCAACGAAACCTGAAGTTTTAATTTCCCAGAATGGGCATATGATTAGTGAAACTGAAGAGTTCAAATTTCTAGGTGTTGAGATAGATAGTAAACGGTCGTGGAAAGCCCATGTTCAGGATCATGTTAAAAGACTTAATTCTGCCATATTTACTATTCGAACGGTATCTGAAGTGCGTGATCGTTCAAAACTAAAATTAGTCTACTTTACTCACTTTCATTCGCTTATGTCGTGTGGTATTATATTTTGGGGTAACTCTTCACATCCTAAAAGGCTATTTTCGGCTCAGAAACTGGCGGTTCGGGCAATAAGTGGTGTAAGTTCATGAAACACTTGTCGACCCCTGTTCACGAGTCTGGGTATTTTGACATTGGCCTCGATATATATATATTCCCTACTGTCATTTCTTGTTAACAATATTAGCTTATTCCCAAGAATAAGCAGCTTTCACTCTGTTAATACTCGTTAGAAATCAGACCTGCATTTGGATCAGACTTATGAACTGTTGTGCAGAAAGGTGTGCAGTATACTGCTGCATCCATATTCAGTAAACTACCACTAGAATTCAAAACTCTTAGCAGTAATCCATGTGCTTTCAAATCGAAACTGAAGAGTTTCCTCATGGGTCACCCCTTCCGTTCTATCGAGTAGTTCCTTGAAAAATTAAGCTGATTCTTGTATTGTTGATTGCGTTTGTGTAAACTTATGGCTTGACTTTTTTCAGGTTCATAAACATTTTAATTTTATCTGTTATTACTTTTATGTTGTAATTTCATGTACTGACACGTTCAATAACCTAGGACATATGCTCCTCAATTTAGTCCTACGGAACTTGATGTGTAAGTAAAAAAATAAATAAAATGAAACCAGAGGGTACTTTCCACACTACTACATATCAGCGGTTTGTTCCCATTCCATTCCCATTTGGTGCGATAATGACTGCTTGAATATATACAGCGTGGTCAGAAACTGTCCGAAAAGGACGTAACTGTGCAGAAGTGTAGCTTGTGTTGAGAAATAATTGTTAAGAAAAAAATCTTTACGTCGTGCCGTTTCTGCACTGAAGTTAGCCAGTCAGGCCGTTACGAGTGCAATTTCCAGCGGTCTGCCAGAGACGGTATCGCCGAACGTGTTCTTCACTGGATTACCTAAAACCGAACAAGCGACCACCCTATATATGCGTGCAGTAAACTGTCTTCTCAGTCCCTAATTGAGCTACACGTATGCGGTTGCCAAATATGGCTCAGTTCGTAGTTTAATATTACCTCTTGAAACTTCGTAAATTGACTATGAATGGATAGTTGGTGTCTGTCTTCAAGCGTCTGCGAGTCGAGGTTGTCCAGCATTGCCGTAACGGTATCCAGCGGGTCAAGGAAACTTGTGAGCATTTCCTGCTGCCCTTCATAGCATACGTACAAAATCCCAGTTACTCCTTCTTTATATGTATCCCATTCACTTGAGCAATGTTCTGCGATTAGGCCCACAAGTGTTACATAAACTATTATCTTAGTGCACTGACGCCCAGTAGTAATTACATTTTGTGTCAATTTCACAACAAATAACCAGTGACTACGAATAAGAGAAAAACCAGTAAATATAAAGAGAGCTAAAAGTCACATGAACCTAGAAAATGAACACGTTTACAGGTACAGTGTGTGAACATCATATTTAGCCCACATCTCGTGGTCGTGCGGTAGCGTTCTCGCTTCCCACGCCCGGGTTCCCGGGTTCGATTCCCGGCGGGGTCAGGGATTTTCTCTGCCTCGTGATGGCTGGGTGTTGTGTGCTGTCCTTAGGTTAGTTAGGTTTAAGTAGTTCTAAGTTCTAGGGGACTTATGACCACAGCAGTTGAGTCCCATAGTGCTCAGAGCCATTTGAACCATTTGAACATCATATTTACGTGGGGCATCGACAGACGTGAGTGAAAGCAACAGGTGACAGTGTCCTGGAGTGGGCCACGTAGGAACCAAGTACTGTACATAAAAACGCTGTGCCAGAAACAATAGTAATTCACTTGTTGGAAGAATGGTTCGCAGTTCATATTCTACCTCAAGCCTTGCTGTATCTTCAATTTATTAAAGCAAGTGTCTGCAATGATTAAATTGTACTCTGTGCGAAATTCTACCAGGCGGCTTCCCCTTTCATTTCTCTCCCCGAGTCCATGGTCTCCTACTATTTTTCATTCTTCTACTTTTACTAGTACAGAATTCCATCCACAATTAAGTTAAATTTTCGTCTCCCTTAACGAAATGAAGAAGGTATTTTATTTCATCGTACATTTTTTTCAATGTCTCCATGTTCTTGGGAGCTAGTAGACATATAAACTTGTACTATCGCAGTTGGTCTTGGTTTTCTGTCTCTATCACCTGGTATAATGCATTCAATACGATGTTCGTAATAGTTCACACAGATTACAACGTTCTTATTTATGATTAGTCCAACTCCTGCATTACCGCTATTTGATTTTGTGTTGGTAACTGTGTAGTCATCTGCCTAAAAATCCTGTTATTGCTGCCACCACAGAATATTGACTCCCCGTGTATCTTACTTCACTTTATAAATTTCTATTTGTAAACTATCTAAGCTACCACCTAATTCATGTATCAAAAGTCTTGCACTCCAATGTGCAGTATATATTGCAAAATATTTTTTAAAAATTATTAGTGAGATAACATGATGATTATTCCGTTTCCTGCTGAACGGAAGAGCTACAGGTTGCGATTTGTAATCTTGTAGCATATATGAGATCTATTCACAGATTGGTGTGTTATATGTATTCTGTGAAAAAAAAAATCCTTTTAGTCTATAACTCTAATATAATCGACAACTGTGAATTTAGATGCTTCAACAGAAGACAATTTTTGGAAACATCGAGATGTGAAGAGAGAGTAGATTGATCTGTCATGAAGTTTGTCAATCTTCAGTACTATCAGATAAAATGCAAAGTCCCACAAGGCTTGATGTAAGAGAGAAGAGACAAACAAGAACAAAATGAAAAATCGGAGGGTCGGTAACATGATAAACAGGAGCAAAACACCTACATTGACAGTATGACTAGCGAACTTAACTGACTTCAGTCTAAACAAAGAGGAAGATTTAGGAAGAAACAAACGTATGTATCTTACGTCACTTGGTTAGTTGGTTGATTTGGGGGAGGGGACCAACCAGCGAGGACATCGGCGCCATCGGATTATGGAAGGATGGGGAAGAAAGTCGGCCGTGCCCTTTCAAAGGAACCATCCCGGAATTTGCCTAAAGCGATTTAGGGAAATCATAGAAAACCTAGATGAGAATGACGGGAAGCAGGTTTTAACCGTCTTGTTCCCAAGTGAGAGTGCAGTGTGCTAACAACTGAGCCACCTCGCTCACTTTATGTCACTTCATCCAATAATTAACACCATCGAAGAAATGAACACATTATAAAATAAGGTTATGATTACATTCAATGAAGGGCTCAACAGAGAACTTTTGCCGAAAGACATTAGTAGCATAATCAGAAAAAATATCTTCACGAACATGAAACTGATTGCCAGAAAATTATGAGAAAACTAAAAAGTGAGTAACGAGAGCTGACAGAGAAAATCATAAAAAATCGATACATTGTCATCTAAAGCAAATTTGAAAAATGAAGTTGATGATTTGTTATTGGTACAGGAAGTCAGGTTCTTATGAAAATAAAATGCAGTGTTGTGCGAAACTACAGAGACCAAAGTAACATCTGCATGATGTGTCTGTCACTGTTAAGCAACATAATTCAATCAAACTTTGGCCATACACAGAAAGAACTGCTACAGTACAGTATGCTGGGACACGATTCTTAACACGACGTGTGACCGCAATATATGTTTTGCAACATATTCCATGTGGGCCACAAGATTGGTAAAGAGTTCCTTTAGTAGGGCGTTCCATACCTCCACCAGCGCTGTTCTGAATGGCCGTGGTGGAAGTGCAAGTGTGGCAATACGTCTCCGTAAAGTATCTCACACGTGGTTCATGCCAAATAACTCTGGGGAATGGCCAGTCTTTTTCCAAATGGTCCTCCTCCTCTGCTATTCAAAGAGGTAGCGCACCGTCATCCGTAAAAATGACATCAGTGGCGAACCCCTGGAAAGACACACACGTGGAAGGAGTACAGTGTGAGAATAACTTTGACCGGTGAGTGACCCGCGTTCAAAAGTTTGGAAGCCGGTGTGGCCCCACAACGTTACGCCTCTGGACCAGCAAACGACTATGTCCCTGACAGCGTTACTTGTTCCCACCTCTCGCCATATGAGGATACGCCCGGAATCACTACTCAGACTTAATCTGCTCTTTATGATAAGTCCGCCCAACCTCACTCCTCGTGGTCCAGTCCCTACGCTCTTGGCACCATCACAACACGGTGCCACCGATGAGCAGCTGCCCACGGAACACAACATACTGTTCCTCTGGCAGGGAGACCACCCCTATGCTGTCTCCGTGCTACTGTGGAGTTGACATTGTGTGACTTGCAGTCCTGTTAAATGGTATTGCAATTGCACGCTTTGTTTTCGTGTTGGTCCCTTCCCGCCTGTTGTACAGTGTAGTGGTTATCTGCCACTGCACTGACCGTGGTCGACCATGTCCCTTCCTTGGGGCAGAAGCGGCTGTGGTCCGGGACTCCTGTAAGCAATGTCAAACGTTTGGGCTACATTCGTGACGCTTTGTCCGTTTTCAGGTTTCCCAATGATTCTCATCATGTGAAAGAGGTTGACAACGCATGAACATTTGTTCACCAAATGCAATGTCTCAACATCTAAAGACGGCCATTGTGCCGTAACCAGCTATGACTGTGTCTAAAAAGAATGATTGTGTAAAAAAATCTTTGTAATAAATCAGTAACCGACTGCTTAAAGGAAGTGGTTTTTTCCGAACTTAATTGGTGATATTTCAGTTGAGAACTTGTACCTACCAGGTGATCAAAAAGTCAGTGTAAATTTGAAAACTTAATAAACCACGGAATAATGTAGATAGAGAGGTAAAAATTGACACACATGCTTGTAATAACATGGGGTTTTATTAGAACCAAAAAAAAAGAAAGTCCACAAAATGTCCGACAGATGGTGCTGGACAGCAAAACGTCAGTGACTGCGCATGACAATCGTGTATAAAAGGAGCTGTAATGAGAGAGAGAATCAGATGCGCCAACAGTCGCAGCATGTTGACGTTACCTGAATAAGCGCTTTTAGTGAAGCTGTATTATCAGAGTGGGGAATGTGCTAGTTCAGCGTTACGATCCTATAGCCATAGGAAGGGGATTCGAACCGGTAAAGGTCCGTTGACAAATGCAGCTGTGGCGAGAATGATTCCGAAGTTCGAAGCCACGGGTTATTTAGACGATAGGCCCCGTAGTGGCCGACCGAGCACAAGGCGTAATGCTGCTGAGACAGTTCAGGAAGAAATGGAGACTGTTGCGGGTTCGTCTATGCACGGGGAAGTCAGCGCTCGTGCAGTCGCACGTCGCACCGGCATTCCATACACTACTGATTCGTTGGCACTGAGGCGTACCCTCCTATGCTATCCTTACTAAATCTATCGGCATCATGAACTGTTACCTGGCTATTTAGTGAAGCGGAGGGCATTCACGGTGTGAGCGTTTCAAAGGATGGCGGAAGATGACGATTGGTTGAGTAACGTGTTGTGGATCGCCGAAGCTCATTGCACGCTCCGAAGGTCTGTCAACGCCCACAACTGGAGAATTTGGGCTACCGAAAATCCTATAACTGTCGTGGAAACTCCATTGCACGACGAGACAGTCACGGTATGGGTTGGATTTACCACATCTACCGTTATCGGGCCTTTTTCCTTCGAGGAAATGCGTGATTCTGGTTTTGTAGCTGCTACCGTGACGGGTGAGAGGTACGCCGATATGTTACAGAATCGCATCATCCCCAGCCTGGCTGATAAACACCTGCTGGAACGTACGATGTTTATGCAGGATGGCCCTCCACCCGATATTGCTAGATGCGTCAAAGATCTCTTGCGCGCGTCGTTTGGTGATGATCTTGTGCTCAGCCGCCACTTTCGTCATGCTTGGCAGTGCGTGCCATTATTGGCTTTGGGGTTACCTGAAGTCGCAAGCGCATCGTGATCGACCGACATCTCTAGGGATGCTGAAAGACAACACCCGACGCCAATGCCTCACCGTAACTCCGGGCATGCTTTACAGTGCTGTTGACAACATTATTCCTCGATTACAGCTATTGTTGAGGAATGATGGTGGACATATTGAGCATATTCTGTAAAGAACATCATCTTTGCTTTGTCTTACATTGATATGCAAATTATTGCTATTCTGATCAGATGAAGCGCCATCTATCGGACATTTTTTGAACCTTTGTATTTTTTTTGGTTCTAATAAAACCAGATGTTATTCCAAGGACGTGTGTCAATTTGTACCTCTCTATCTACATTATTCCGTGATTTATTCAGTTTCCAAATTTATACTGACTTCTTGATCACCCGGTATTAGAAAGAAAGAACACAAACTACAGATTACCAAAAGTGGGTGACACTGCCTGTTCTGTGGTGGGACTACAGTCCGTTACGCTGGTTCCGTGCGGCCGCCAACTCTGTCCGCAGCGGCGTGTCTCCCGTCTCGCTTTGCGGGGAGCGTCAGGGTGGCGGCACATTTAGTCTCGCCTGCACCTGTTCCGTGGACCTGCAGTGGTAGGGTGGGGGAAGTAGTGTTGCGAGTGCATTGCAGGTGTCAGTTGTATTTCTGTCTAGTTCTTATGTAACCTGCTTGTACTGAGAACCGTTAGTATTGCAGCAAGAGGGTTTTAAGTGAAAGAGGTTTTCCGTGCTGGAGGCGACATTAAGAGCACGTGAGGCGGCAATTTAGATTGCGTTTTGCGGCTTCGTCCACTTAGTGGCACTGTTCATGACATAATTCGCAAATCCCATACAACAGCACGATGCACCACGTACTGGTAGGCCCACAATTTAAACGTAACGAAAACTCGACGAAAATTCTGGACATCGATGTCGCAGAGTCCAACAAAATTAGTGAGAATAGCGCAAGATGCTAAGGACTCGTACGACAGCACAGAAGACCGTAACCAAAGAATTGCGGCTGTATCCGTATAAAATTACTGCTCTGCATGGACCATGCGAAACAAATAGCGTATTTTGATTGGTTTCAGCAATTTTTTAACTGACATGGAGCTGGTGTTTTACATCGAACCTTTGTCATTGATCAGGCCTGGTTTCACCGACCTGGCTACGCCAATTTCCAAAATTCACGAATTTGGTCATCAGAAAATGTGCCTTAAGAGAAACACCATTGCACGCAGAGAAAATCCGAGAGTGGGTGGTCGTAACGCGAGTGCGCATTATAGGGCCGATCTTATTCTATACCAACGTCACTTCTGATGTCTATTGTTCCCAGATAATTTATCTATTTAGCTGAATAAAAATGAGGTCACTCATTTATTTTTCCAACAACACAGTACTACTACTCGAACGGCACACTAGTCGCTACGACTTTTAGTATAAATCTTTAGAGACAGAATAATTAAGAAAAGTCTCTTACCCCACACTCGCCGGATTTGTGCATCAAAATAACACAAAGGCAATAGATGAACTGAAGACAGCGATAATTAATTATGGACATTCGATTACACGTGAACTACTGGTAAACGTGTTCGTAAAAAAAATGTAAACGTGTTTTATTATGCTTTCAGGAAAGAGAGGAATACTTCCAGCACCTGATGTGATATTGATGAGTGCAGTGTATTTAATTGTAATTACTATAACCACTAATTACATTGTTTTAATTGTAATACTGTTGAATCCCTTCTACCATAATAACTGCAGCCACTAGCAGTGAACCCCGGCCCCTAGCTTTCGCAGCGACATGAATGTGCTGACAACCGTATGCTTGGCGCAAATGGTTCAAATGGCTCTGAGAACTATGGGACTTGACATTTGAGCTCATCGGTCCGCTAGACTTAGAACTACTTAAACCTAACTAACCTAAGGCCGCCACACACATCGACGCCCGAGGCAGGATTCGAACCTACGACCGTAGCACCAGGGCGGTTCCGGACTGAAGCGCCTAGAACCGCTCGGTCACAGCGGCCGGCTATGAGTAGCTTAAGGCGGGACACGTTGAGTTTGCTGCTGCGGAGAGACTTTGCGGACACAATATAAAGCCTTTTTACCCATTAAGGTAGAGCTTACTTTACACCAAACATGGATATTTGGTCCTCTTTTTTTTCTTTTTTTTTACTCACTAGTTTAAATCGGCTCCGGAGATATAAAGTAGTACACGTGTATTACAACGCAACTTAACTATAAAAGATGAGCTTCGATCCGTCATTGTGATAGGTAGATATCGGTAACCTGCCTTAGAATGTCTTTTGTGTACCATTCCAGCTTTAGCGATCTACAGTGTAACCAAGGTAAGCTGACTTGAAAATGTCTATACGAACCACATCCAGCCGTCTAAGGGATTGACGACAATGAAAATTTGTGCCGGGCTGGGATTATTCGAAGCTGAATTTCCGGATTATCACTAGCTGTTGCCTTAACCTCTTCGGCTATCAAATAACATGTTTCCCCCGTACACGAATAACATTAACAGGATGTAAGAGTGTAGTTACGACACATGGACAACGAAATATTAAAGGCTGAGTCTGGCCGCGAGTCTTGGTCAGATAGCTGAAGCGAAGTGGGTGACAGCTCTTTAACGATTCAGTGACTTACTAGCACTTGAGTGACTGTCGCAAATGAGCAAACATGGATCACCTGCTTCGCAACCAGCTCAGAGCTTATTCTTTCATTATAGCAGTCAATCTGTTATGTTAGAAGTGCCTATCGCAAACAATAAAATTACCCATAACAATTGGTGTAACTCCTACTCTAAGAGGAGGGGATTGGCATAGACCAGTCAGAAGACTACTGAGTGTAAGAAAAAGCAACTCTCCTCATAGTAATTTCTTCTACAGCTGGTACCATTTTGTCTTGTAGTATGCTCTACTATCTTTGTAGCATCTTCGAATACAGATTAAAAACTATGAGTATGATCCAATAAGCAAGGAAATATA
Organism: Schistocerca cancellata; assembly: GCF_023864275.1. Lineage (NCBI taxonomy): Eukaryota > Metazoa > Arthropoda > Insecta > Orthoptera > Acrididae > Schistocerca > Schistocerca cancellata. The sequence goes on from NC_064631.1 coordinate 54,708,842, forward strand.
CGAGGGCAGTTCAATAAGTAATGCAACACATTTTTTTTCTCGGCCAATTTTGGTTGAAAAAACCGGAAATTTATTGTGGAATATTTTCAAACATTCCCGCTTCGTCTCGTATAGTTTCATTGACTTCCGACAGGTGGCAGCGCTGTACGGAGCTGTTAAAATGGCGCCTGTAACGGATGTGCGTTGCAAACAACGGGCAGTGATCGAGTTTCTTTTGGCGGAAAACCAGGGCATCTCAGATATTCATAGGCGCTTGCAGAATGTCTACGGTGATCTGGCAATGGACAAAAGCACGGTGAGTCGTTGGGCAAAGCTTGTGTCATCATCGCCGCAAGGTCAAGCAAGACTGTCTGAGCTCCCGCGTGCGGGCCGGCCGTGCACAGCTGTGACTCCTGCAATGGCGGAGTGTGCGAACACACTCGTTCGAGATGATCGACGGATCACCATCAAACAACTCAGTGCTCAACTTGACATCTCTGTTGGTAGTGCTGTCACAATTGTTCACCAGTTGGGATATTCATAGGTTTGTTCCCGCTGGGTCCCTCGTTGTCTAACCGAACACCATAAAGAGCAAAGGAGAACCATCTGTGCGCAACTGCTTGCTCGTCATGTGGCTGAGGGTGACAATTTCTTGTCAAAGATTGTTACAGGCGATGAAACATGGGTTCATCACTTCGAACCTGAAACAAAACGGCAATCAATGGAGTGGCGCCACACCCACTCCCCTACCAAGAAAAAGTTTAAAGCCATACCCTCAGCCAGTAAAGTCATGGTTACAGTCTTCTGGGACGCTGAAGGGGTTATTCTGTTCGATGTCCTTCCCCATGGTCAAACGATCAACTCTGAAGTGTATTGTGCTACTCTTCAGAAATTGAAGAAACGACTTCAGCGTGTTCGTAGGCACAAAAATCTGAACGAACTTCTCCTTCTTCATGACAACGCAAGACCTCACACAAGTCTTCGCACCCGAGAGGAGCTCACAAAACTTCAGTGGACTGTTCTTCCTCATGCACCCTACAGCCCCGATCTCGCACCGTCGGATTTCCATATGTTTGGCCCAATGAAGGACGCAATCCGTGGGAGGCACTACGCGGATGATGAAGAAGTTATTGATGCAGTACGATGTTGGCTCCGACATCGACCAGTGGAATGGTACCGTGCAGGCATACAGGCCCTCATCTCAAGGTGGCGTAACGCCGTAGCATTGAATGGAGATTACGTTGAAAAATAGTGTTGTGTAGCTAAAAGATTGGGGAATAACCTGGTGTATTTCAATGCTGAATAAAACAACCCCTGTTTAAAAAAAAAAGTGTTGCATTACTTATTGAACTGCCCTCGTATATTCTTTCTCCGTCAATTTCGGCCGAAGAATGCGGAATTTATTCTGGGACATAGTAAAATACTCATACTTCAGATCCTATAGTTTCATGATCTTCCGATAAGTGGCGGCGCTATATGTTGCCATCAAAATGGCGTTTGCAATGAAGATGCATTCCAACCGGACAGCTGTTACTGAGTCTCTTTTGGGGGAAAACCAGAGTAAATTAGATACTCATAGGTGTTTGAAGAAAATCTACAGAGACCTGGCAGTGAACAAAAGCATGGTGAGTCGATGGGCGAGGCTTCTCTCATCATCGCAGTAAGGTCGCGCATACCTACGATCTCCCTCGTGCCAGTTGGCAGCACATAGCAGTGACTCCTGCAGTACTGGAATGTGCGGAATTTCTCATTCGAGATGATCGACGGATAACAGTCAAGCACCTCGCTGATGCACTGGACCTCTCTGTAGGTGGTGTTGGGCTACATTAATACATACGTGTCAGAAGGCACATTCCACAGTAATTTGGAATATCACAGGCACTGCAGTATCGTATTTATCCGCCGACACTGGGCAATCAGCTTTCAATGAAAATGTCTCTGCGGTAGGGAATATACACTACAGGCCATTAAAATTGCTACACCACGAAGATGACGTGCTACAGACACGAAATTTAACCGACAGGAATATGCTGTGGTATGCACATGATTAACTATTCAGAGCATTTACACAAGGTTGGCGTAGCTGGCGACACCTACAACGTGCTGACATGAGGAAAGTTTCCAGCCGATTTCTCATACACAAACAGCAGTTAACCGGCGTTTCCTGGTGAAACGTTGTTGAGATGCCTCGTGTAAGGAGGATAAATGCGTACAATCACGTTTCCGACGTTGATAAAGATCGGATTGTAGCCTATCGCGATTACGGCTTATAGTATCGCGACATTGCTGCTCGCGTTGGTCGAGATCCAATGACTGTTAGCAGAATATTGAATCGGTGTGTTCAGGAGGGTAATACGGAACACCGTGCTGGATCCTAACGGCCTCGTATCACTAGCAGTCGAGATGACAGGCATCTTATCCACATGGCTGTAACGGATCGTGCAGCCACGTCTCGATCCCTGAGTCAACAAATGGGGACGTTTGCAAGACAACAACCATCTGCATGAACAGCTCGACGACGTTTGCAGCAGCATGGACTATCAGCTCGGAGACCATGGCTGCAGTTACCCTTGACGCTGCATCACAGACAGGAGCGCCTGCGATAGTATACTCAACGACGATCCTGGGTGCACGAATGGCAAAACGTCATTTTTTTCGGATGAATCCAGGTTCTGTTTACAGCATGATGATCGTCGCATCCGTGTTTGGTGACATCGCGGTGACCGCACATTGGAAGCGTATATTCATCATCGCCATACTGGCTTATCACTCGGTGTGATGGTATGGGGCGCCGTTGGTTACACGTCTCGGTCACCTCTTGTACGCAGTGACCACACTTTGAATAGTGGACATTACATTTCAGATGTGTTACGACCCATGGCTCTACCTTCATTCGATCCCTGCGAAAACCTACATTTCAGCAGGATAATGCACGACCGCATGTTGCATGTCCTGGAGACAGAAAATGTTCGACTGCTGCCCTGTCCAGCACATTCTCCAGATCTCTCACCAACTGAAAACGTCTGGTCAATGGTGCCCGAGCAACTGGCTCGTCACAATACGACAGTCACTACTCTTGATGAACTGTGGTATCGTGTTGAAGCTGCATGGGCATCTGTACCTGTACACGCCATCCAAGCTCTGTTTGACTCAATGCCCAGGCGTATCAAGGCCGTTATTACGGCCAGAGGTGGTTGTTCTGTGTACTGATTTCTCAGGATCTATGGACCCAAACTGCGTGAAAATATAATCACATGTCAGTCCTAGTATAATATATTTGTCCAACGAATACCCGTTTATCATCTGCATTTCTTCTTGGTGTAGCTATTTTAATGGCCAGTAGTGTACATCGTGCATCTACGATTGCAGGTTGCTGACTCATAGTTGACGACATGTGGAAGGCTGGGTCTGGACAGCTCAGATAGCCTAACGGCGAGGCGACCGCTTGCGGTAAGTGGTAAATTCGGATTCGAGTCGCGGCCCAACAGAAGTTTTCATTGTCGTCATTCCATTGTAAAGCTGATGGTTATGCATATTCGAAACCGTGAATACATTTCATGTATATTTTATGGATCTTGTCAGATAAATTTGGATGTTACTGTGCGTCTCTGAAACGTGTGAAATGACAAACCTTACCGGGCTATGCTTGTATCTGATGTGGGAGAAGCTAGAAGACAGCCACAGGAAAACAAATGATGTGGGTTTTAGGCAAGCGGTCGTAAAATATCTAACCCTTGTGCCTGTGTTTATGTGACGGGGGAGCGTACAACGCGAGCGATTTACTTGTTTTATCTCCAGGCATCTTACACGTCAACATGCGTCTTAGAACTCGTAATCATTGGTGAATATAGGCCGATTTCATTTTTAATTTAAAAATTGTGAATGACTTAGACATAAACAGCGAAAATATCTCTGAATGTTGTGTAAAGTCATACATACCGCGTAATTTAACAATAGTGATTGACTTAAAATAAGCTCACGGCGATGTAGGGGCGCGACGTAATGGACACAGCGCTCGACGCTGAGCAGGCAGTTGTCTAACGTAGATTTTGATGCAGGGCATCGATTTCTCATGCAATTAAACACCGGAATGACTGGTAAAAAGAACTTTGATCAGATAGTAGAATGAAGGCTTTCACGACCGGGTGACATGGCTGTTGATATACACTCCTGGAAATGGAAAAAAGAACACATTGACACCGGTGTGTCAGACCCACCATACTTGCTCCGGACACTGCGAGAGGGCTGTACAAGCAATGATCACACGCACGGCACAGCGGACACACCAGGAACCGCGGTGTTGGCCGTCGAATGGCGCTAGCTGCGCAGCATTTGTGCACCGCCGCCGTCAGTGTCAGCCAGTTTGCCGTGGCATACGGAGCTCCATCGCAGTCTTTAACACTGGTAGCATGCCGCGACAGCGTGGACGTGAACCGTATGTGCAGTTGACGGACTTTGAGCGAGGGCGTATAGTGGGCATGCAGGAGGCCGGGTGGATGTACTGCCGAATTGCTCAACACGTGGGGCGTGAAGTCTCCACAGTACATCGATGTTGTCGCCAGTGGTCGGCGGAAGGTGCACGTGCCCGTCGACCTGGGACCGGACCGCAGCGACGCACGGATGCACGCCAAGACCGTAGGATCCTACGCAGTGCCGTAGGGGACCGCACCGCCACTTCCCAGCAAATTAGGGACACTGTTGCTCCTGGGGTATCGGCGAGGACCATTCGCAACCGTCTCCATGAAGCTGGGCTACGGTCCCGCACACCGTTAGGCCGTCTTCCGCTCACGCCCCAACATCGTGCAGCCCGCCTCCAGTGGTGTCGCGACAGGCGTGAATGGAGGGACGAATGGAGACGTGTCGTCTTCAGCGATGAGAGTCGCTTCTGCCTTGGTGCCAATGATGGTCGTATGCGTGTTTGGCGCCGTGCAGGTGAGCGCCACAATCAGGACTGCATACGACCGAGGCACACAGGGCCAACACCCGGTATCATGGTGTGGGGAGCGATCTCCTACACTGGCCGTACACCACTGGTGATCGTCGAGGGGACACTGAATAGTGCACGGTACATCCAAACCGTCATCGAACCCATCGTTCTACCATTTCTAGACCGGCAAGGGAACTTGCTGTTCCAACAGGACAATGCACGTCCGCATGTATCCCGTGCCACCCAACGTACTCTAGAAGGTGTAAGTCAACTACCCTGGCCAGCAAGATCTCCGGATCTGTCCCCCATTGAGCATGTTTGGGACTGGATGAAGCGTCGTCTCACGCGGTCTGCACGTCCAGCACGAACGCTGGTCCAACTGAGGCGCCAGGTGGAAATGGCATGGCAAGCCGTTCCACAGGACTACATCCAGCATCTCTACGATCGTCTCCATGGGAGAATAGCAGCCTGCATTGCTGCGAAAGGTGGATATACACTGTACTAGTGCCGACATTGTGCATGCTCTGTTGCCTATGTGCCTGTGGTTCTGTCAGTGTGATCATGTGATGTATCTGACCCCAGGAATGTGTCAATAAAGTTTCCCCTTCCTGGGACAATGAATTCACGGTGTTCTTATTTCAATTTCCGGGATGTGAGGTCGTGGTCCAAGAACTTTTCTGCTCCTTACGTTTCGTCCAGGACTGCGCTGGACTTCCTCAGGTCGGCAAGACTCAGCGGAGCAACGCCTCTGAGGAAGTCCAGCGCAGTCCTCGACGAAACGTAAGGAGTAGAAAAGTTCTTGGACCACGACCTCACATCCCGGAAAGTTTGATCAGATAATTTCAGCACACGCAGACGGTTACTAGTGAAGGTACTTACGGCAACTAATAATATTTGTATTTCAACTTTGTATCAGTAAGATAAATGTCGTTGTCCAGTGTTTTCGCTTTAGCACATGATGATTTGGTAATGCAGTGCTAAATCAGAACTGAATCGCCGTATAAATATATTTTCATTCCTATATTATTTCATTGTTCTGTATGTCTGATTTACTTCTGAGCACTGAATACGAAGCTGAAACTATTAAAGTATTGCAGTTGGATTTATTGTTATGTTTCATGTACTGTAAAAGCCAGTTATTGTGATTCAGTTATATTTTTTTCGCTTCTTGCGTGAAATATATTGTTTCATGATGTCAGATAACGAGATCACAAATGCTGCATTGTTCAGGGACTGTAGTTTGTCAATAGGCATGCAAAGTCGAGGTGATGAATGGTCACGTTTCCTGGATACATTCAGACGAGAAGACTGAAGGTCTGAGTCTGACATGTTAACGACATTAATGGAAATTATGTTGGGATATGAAGAAAGCACTTGTAAAATAGATCAGAGTACCAAGGAACTTACTGCAAAGATTGATCAAACTGACAAAGTTATAAATAAGATGGGTGACGAACGTAAACAGGAGACAGACGCACTCACAGCTCAGTTAGATCGGCAGGTCGTAGAAAATACGAAACGTTTTGAGACAGTCGAATCTGATATCGATGAAGTACAAAAGGGACTCAGCAAAAAAGTTGCGGTCTATGATGAGCACTTTGTGAGGCAGACTAGGGAAATGTAGGAGTGTAAACATAAGGTGCAGGCCATTGTACCAAACCATGATGCTTAGGCACACCATTTAGAACAGGTGTGCAATGAGGAAAACAAGAAGCAATCGCTTGTTGGTAGTGTTAAACAGAAGGTGGGCAGCAGGTTAGAAATTAATTTAAATCAGGAAGTTTCATATCATTGCACACTCCGCTGCACAGTCAAAATCTCATTCTGAAAATGTCCCCCAGGCTGTGACTAAACCATGTCTCCGCAATATCCTTTCTACCAGGAGTGCTAGTTCTGCAAGGTTCGCAGGAGAGCTCCTGTGAAGTTTGGAAGGTAGGAGACGAGATACTGGCAGAAGTAAAGCTGTGAGGACAGAGCGTGAGTCGTGCATGGGTAGCTCAGAGGGTCGAACACTTGCCCGCAAAAGGTAAAGGTCCCGAGCTCGAGTCTCGCTCTGGCACACAGTTTTAATCTGCCAGGAAGTTTCATATTAGTGGAGACTCAGCTGCAGAATGAAAATCTCATTCTAGTATTGACCGGAGGTCGGGGTATTGGCAGATCTCTTTGCACAAGAATTCCATGCAGTACACAGCATCCTTGTATGGAGTAAGGAACTACCAGTACTGTGTACTACGGTTTCGCCAGAATGTTTCTACCTTAGCTTCATAAGATCATTGGACACAGTCCTTGGTAAAAAATTAATTAAAAAAGTGACAATGTGTGTAGGTGATATTTTTATTCTGACCCAGAACATGTTAAGAAAAAAGAAGAGGTACTCATCACTTTTGAATAGGCATTTGAAATGGCAAATTTAGAGAAGTCTGGTTTGGAATGGATGAAATTAAGATTCTTGCACATGTAATTAATGAACAACGATACAAACCTGATGAGAAAAAATTACAAGTAGTTAAGGATCTTCCAGCACATCACTTTCAAAACACAGCTTAGAGGAATTCTCAGGCGATGTGGGTAGTATAGGGAGTTCATCAATGGTCATTTTGATTAATTTTTCTTTTGCTACGAGTATACAAGACAAGAGGAGATGTTGAGTCATAAGCTGATTTACCAAAATATTTACTACCAATTTCAAACATATGATAGGTACGGTAGGCAATTACATCTCTATCATTAAAACTTTCAAGACCAGGTACACTAGGAACTCCGCTACCACCTCTTACTATGGCAACGGTGAACCATCCATTTCCATGTGAGAAAGTGTCGTTTATATCCAAGCTAAAATTAAGAGAACATCCAAGAAATACACAAGGTCCATCGACTAGAGCGTGGGCTGCAACACTCTTCACTGGAATGCGATTTTTCTTGTCTCCTGATGTTGTTGTAAGTTCAATGTTTTCTATGGTTTTGTAGACTGTTGTGCGGCTGCGACGATACCTCCTGTAGGGCATGTTGGAGGCGTTCAATGCAGCTGCCTGTGCAGCAGCAAGACACAGAATAAGCGTAGCGCGAGAGCGCGCTCGCCTATATACTGTGCGAGGACATTGACCTTAGAGTTTTCGCAGTGGGCAGCGGAACGTTATCCCGGACGCGCACACTAGCAGAACTAGCTGTGCGCGTCGCCGCTGGCGCGCCGCCAACACCAAGCGATAAGAGTGTTTACATCTGCATCTTACTAAACAGATTCTGTGGCAATGGCCTGACGAACTCCAATGCGCCTTAGAAGAGATTAAAAAACAACTGTGCAATATGCAGTTACTTTCACTTCAAGACTTGAATAAGGAGTTTTATTTGGCCTGAGACAATTCGGATTTTGGATTGGGTGCACATCTGGACCAAGTGGAGGTGTTAAATCCCGACGATACACAAACTATTCCATTTGTGAGCATGACTAGAACTAAGTGGGGATGTAAATAAACCACAAGGAGAGAGGCATTTGCAACCTTGTGGGGATTCACAAAGTTTATTATATAGCAGGAACATTTACTAAATTGTGTTAATTGAAGGTTGACCGGGGGTCTGAGGGGGGTGGGGGTGGGAGTGGGGAGGAACGCGAAAGGGTTATTGATATCAGCTGCAGATTTTGTGTAGCATCAGCTGTAATGAGTGAAAATCTGTCTGGACCGTTATCACGATCCCGGAATCTACTGCTTATTAGGCAGTTGCCCATCCCCCATGCAGCTGTCGATACTTGCCTCTTTGGTGAACGCAGAGCGTGGTTGTAAAGGAGTCGTGGATTAGCTTCCGTGGTGCATGTATGGTGCAGTATCGGCGCCGTGAGTGCAGAACGCAGTTTCCGTAATTAATATTCATACCGCGAAACTTCTGTATTTCATATCAGTGTTGACAGTTCGCTGGAGGTGATCTATTTGACAATGACAAATTTCGAAATCGTGTGTCGTGTCGACAGAACAACAATCAACCGCATCGAGTCGGCTACGGGACAAGCAACGTAAACATAAAAAATGATAGAGAAACGTATAATATCATGAGTGTAGTTACTTTTCGACCGTATATCTTCCAGATAAATCATCGAACAACCGTGTCGCAACCGGCTGCATGTACTCTCGAGAGATAAACTAAGTACTCCACAAGAACTGACTAATGCCTGGACTTTATGTGTTGTGCTCCAGGGATTTGTACCGAGTGATTCATATTTCAACGGTGGACTTCGCTACGTTCCAGCGGAGAACATGTCTGAACTACCAATGCATAATTATAGCGATTATCGGTATATTAGTTGTGAACAATGCACTCCAGAATTTAAAATACACTCCTGGAAATGGAAAAAAGAACACATTGACACCGGTGTGTCAGACCCACCATACTTGCTCCGGACACTGCGAGAGGGCTGTACAAGCAATGATCACACGCACGGCACAGCGGACACACCAGGAACCGCGGTGTTGGCCGTCGAATGGCGCTAGCTGCGCAGCATTTGTGCACCGCCGCCGTCAGTGTCAGCCAGTTTGCCGTGGCATACGGAGCTCCATCGCAGTCTTTAACACTGGTAGCATGCCGCGACAGCGTGGACGTGAACCGTATGTGCAGTTGACGGACTTTGAGCGAGGGCGTATAGTGGGCATGCGGGAGGCCGGGTGGACGTACCGCCGAATTGCTCAACACGTGGGGCATGAGGTCTCCACAGTACATCGATGTTGTCGCCAGTGGTCGGCGGAAGGTGCACATGCCCGTCGACCTGGGACCGGACCGCAGCGACGCACGGATGCACGCCAAGACCGTAGGATCCTACGCAGTGCCGTAGGGGACCGCACCGCCACTTCCCAGCAAATTAGGGACACTGTTGCTCCTGGGGTATCGGCGAGGACCATTCACAACCGTCTCCATGAAGCTGGGCTACGGTCCCGCACACCGTTAGGCTGTCTTCCGCTCACGCCCCAACATCGTGCAGCCCGCCTCCAGTGGTGTCGCGACAGGCGTGAATGGAGGGACGAATGGAGACGTGTCGTCTTCAGCGATGAGAGTCACTTCTGCCTTGGTGCCAATGATGGTCGTATGCGTGTTTGGCGCCGTGCAGGTGAGCGCCACAATCAGGACTGCATACGACCGAGGCACACAGGGCCAACACCCGGCATCATGGTGTGGGGAGCGATCTCCTACACTGGCCGTACACCACTGGTGTTCGTCGAGGGGACAGTGAATAGTGCACGGTACATCCAAACCGTCATCGAACCCATCGTTCTACCATTCCTAGACCGGCAAGGGAACTTGCTGTTCCAACAGGACAATGCACGTCCGCATGTATCCCGTGCCACCCAACGTGCTCTAGAAGGTGTAAGTCAACTACCCTGGCCAGCAAGATCTCCGGATCTGTCCCCCATTGAGCATGTTTGGGACTGGATGAAGCGTCGTCTCACGCGGTCTGCACGTCCAGCACGAACGCTGGTCCAACTGAGGCGCCAGGTGGAAATGGCATGGCAAGCCGTTCCACAGGACTACATCCAGCATCTCTACGATCGTCTCCATGGGAGAATAGCAGCCTGCATTGCTGCGAAAGGTGGATATACACTGTACTAGTGCCGACATTGTGCATGCTCTGTTGCCTGTGTCTATGTGCCTGTGGTTCTGTCAGTGTGATCATGTGAAGTATCTGACCCCAGGAATGTGTCAATAAAGTTTCCCCTTCCTGGGACAATGAATTCACGGTGTTCTTATTTCAATTTCCAGGAGTGTATTTAGTTACCAGAGTATATTTGGATCTTGTCAAACTTGTATCTCGTTGTGTGTCTCCCCAAACTGTTAAATCACACACATTACAGGATTACACTTCCAGCTGACAGTGGGGAGGCAACTGTGGGAAACCATGTACGTTGGGTTTAGGCACGCGGTCGTAAAATATCTAAACCTCGAACCCGAGTTTATGTGACTTGGGCAGTGTAGTAAATGAGTATTGTATCTCTTTCACCCCCAGGTGTCTTACCCTTTGCAACAGTCGACATTGTACTTGGACTACACGACTGAAAGTCTCATGGCATTCCCAGTATACTACACTGCTATGTGCACTAAAAACGCTCCTCCTGCGACAAGAGATGATCTACACGAATAAAGCTTTTCATGTCTTATACATAAAATCATTATTAAGTATTTTGTGCACAGAACACGTTGACATCACATTATGGATGTAGTCAGTGAGATATTTTGTGAGATTTCGAGTCGTGGCGTGAAAAATTATGTTTTAATTGCGTAACAAAGATGTATTACTGGCGCGTACTGGAGCCCAAGAAAGTGCATAGTTTCAAGTTTTGGATACCGAGCCTATCAATTAGATATGATGCCACATGCAGTTGACAACGGGAGGACGAGCATTTAATCATTTGGCCACTTCCGCCTACCTTTACCTCAAGATCGTCTAGTAAACGGCCCCAGGACACCACACTGGATATCGTGACTGCCTTCTCTCACTGTAGCAGCACCAACTGCCCTCCTAGCATTAGACATGCGATTAATTGCTATGTAGAGAAGGAATAAAAAGAGCTGAAGCACTGCCGGATTGCGCATGGTAATTTCATGAAGCACTTGTTTCATAATACGCAGTCAACCTTGGTCTCAATTGCGTTCAATTCTACAGAAATATTGTCTGTTATATGATTTTCCCTCATTTATAGGAATAAGAGCAGTGAATAACAAAATCAAAACTCGAGTGAGTAATTTTTTCTTACCCTCTTCTGCAACTTTTCTGAGAAAGCTGTCTTCAAAATTTTCAGTACGAAATCAGTTATTTTGTTCGCATTTATCAAATGGAATCCTTTCATCCTCCGGCAATAGGCACTCTGAAAAAAAGAAAGCAATCAGACAGTCAAGTTAAGTCAAAGTTGTTGATTACTGCAATATCCTGTATGGTTACTCATATGTGGCAGGTGATACGGTGCAAGGGACCAATTGAAATGGAACAGTAAAAATTGCAGCGACTCGAGTATAAATCTTAATACAATTGACTGTGAACTGTTTCAACTATCCTAACCAACAGACTTCGAGTGAGTAGCAAAACCTTTTTTATATTATTGTACTATTATAGATAATTATGAAGATAGTGGTATGTGAAACAACTGCCTAATAGGGATGAGGCCACGTTTAGATACAAACAATGCCGAAACAGCTACTGTAATTCCACTGGTAGTGGGAGAGGTAAAGAGAGTAGAAATAATAGTGATTGGGAAACAACTATAAAGGTAATAATAATAGTATTAGTTATAATAACTGTTGAAATGTTGATGTGAACATGACAAAAATGGTGAAGTAAAAGGGTTCTGATAGTAACGGGTTGTAAGAAACTGAAATGTACATAGGCTCTTTTATAGCGATGCGCACTGTAACATGAGTAACTACTGGCAACAAGTGAAACATTACTGTTATTTAAGGAAGCCATTAATTAGCTACCTTTCAGAGATTGAAATGTGAATCTGCTGTGTGAGAGAGCGAAGGGAAGGTGGTTTCCGAGCAATGTAGTACACTCACTTGCACGGTAAAATGTATCACAACCGGTTCCGTTTGACAAGCATCCATTGTCACGTACAAGGATGAATGAAGCTACCATTTTGCCTATATAGTGAAAATAAGTGTAGGAGGTTGGTGCAGTGCGATCAAAATGGTAAATGTCACAGATATACACTCCTGGAAATGGAAAAAAGAACACATTGACACCGGTGTGTCAGACCCACCATACTTGCTCCGGACACTGCGAGAGGGCTGTACAAGCAATGATCACACGCACGGCACAGCGGACACACCAGGAACCGCGGTGTTGGCCGTCGAATGGCGCTAGCTGCGCAGCATTTGTGCACCGCCGCCGACAGTGTCAGCCAGTTTGCCGTGGCATACGGAGCTCCATCGCAGTCTTTAACACTGGTAGCATGCCGTGACAGCGTGGACGTGAACCGTATGTGCAGTTGACGGACTTTGAGCGAGGGCGTATAGTGGGCATGCGGGAGGCCGGGTGGACGTACCGCCGAATTGCTCAACACGTGGGGCGTGAGGTCTCCACAGTACATCGATGTTGTCGCCAGTGGTCGGCGGAAAGTGCACGTGCCCGTCGACCTGGGACCGGACCGCAGCGACGCACGGATGCACGCCAAGACCGTAGGATCCTACGCAGTGCCGTAGGGGACCGCACTGCCACTTCCCAGCAAATTAGGGACACTGTTGCTCCTGGGGTATCGGCGAGGACCATTCGCAACCGTCTCCATGAAGCTGGGCTACGGTCCCGCACACCGTTAGGCCGTCGTCCGCTCACGCCCCAACATCGTGCAGCCCGCCTCCAGTGGTGTCGCGACAGGCGTGAATGGAGGGACGAATGGAGACGTGTCGTCTTCAGCGATGAGAGTCGCTTCTGCCTTGGTGCCAATGATGGTCGTATGTGTGTTTGGCGCCGTGCAGGTGAGCGCCACAATCAGGACTGCATACGACCGAGGCACACAGGGCCAACACCCGGCATCATGGTGTGGGGAGCGATCTCCTACACTGGCCGTACACCACTGGTGATCGTCGAGGGGACACTGAATAGTGCACGGTACATCCAAACCGTCATCGAACCCATCGTTCTACCATTTCTAGACCGGCAAGGGAACTTGCTGTTCCAACAGGACAATACACGTCCGCATGTATCCCGTGCCACCCAACGTGCTCTAGAAGGTGTAAGTCAACTACCCTGGCCAGCAAGATCTCCGGATCTGTCCCCCATTGAGCATGTTTGGGACTGGATGAAGCGTCGTCTCACGCGGTCTGCACGTCCAGCACGAACGCTGGTCCAACTGAGGCGCCAGGTGGAAATGGCATGGCAAGCCGTTCCACAGGACTACATCCAGCATCTCTACGATCGTCTCCATGGGAGCATAGCAGCCTGCATTGCTGCGAAAGGTGGATATACACTGTACTAGTGCCGACATTGTGCATGCTCTGTTGCCTGTGTCTATGTGCCTGTGGTTCTGTCAGTGTGATCATGTGATGTATCTGACCCCAGGAATGTGTCAATAAAGTTTCCCCTTCCTGGGACAATGAATTCACGGTGTTCTTATTTCAATTTCCAGGAGTGTATATGTCACGCCGACATTTATTTCGTTTCAGGAATAGTGTTAGATTTCGTGACAAAATCTTTGTAGTACGTCATTGCTGTAGTGAACTACTGAATGACCAATGCTCCCAGAAGTTGATTTTCGCTGTGCGTGGAATAATTAATTCTTCTCGCTAGTTTTAAATGTATCCAGCCATGTTTAGAGTTTGATCTAATATTACAGCTAGTGTATTCACAAAGTAACATATAATTATGTTTTTCCAGTTAGGAGGAAATTAAGGAAATGTATGCACATAGAACATGAATAATGAACCAGAATAGTTTCGGATTTCGATTAATTAATGTCTTCTACCCATCTCTATAATATAACATTATCCCGAACTTATTAGGATCTGTATTTAATGTGAGGGTAGGTCGGCAGCAAAGAATAAATATTGGGACAGGGACGATGGCACATAAATAAAAATTATGTAGAATAATAGATGACCTGATAACGATCCATAGGAAACACCAGTAACTGCCTAGAGAGGCTACTGTTCCACAGTTCAGTTTTCCGCCACAGAAGGTGTCATTTCCGGTGGGTAAAGTAACCTTAACCCCTCACTTTTCCAGTCTTCAGCTAAAGCTTTTGGGCCAGCAGTCCAATAATGCAGAAACAAAATATTTTGTGCGGCATAAGAATTAAAGATGGCAAATGTAGGTCATTTCTTCTACGCAAAAACTCGTGCACATACTTGACAGTGTGGTCACACCTGGTAGACCCTGCTATTGAGTCTTCATTTGATTTGCTGTTTTAGGTCATACACATTCATGCGTACTAATTAATGCAATTTTTCATCTTGATCACCTTAATTTTTTTAACTTTATGCAATAGCTCGTTTCGTCTTAAACCATCATCGGAGTCACGTTAGAAGACTGTTGATACACTGTATCTCGTCAAATTCATATGTGTAGCCGTACTGTGGACATGTGACTCTTAATGTGATTCTGCTAATGGCTTGAGCCGAAACATGTTAATTCGTATAATAATAAAAAAAGCAGCTAAAATGCAATCAATCAAGGCCAACCTGAAGGCCTATCAAGGTTTCAGCACAACAGTCGAAAGCTTTGAGCCACATTGAAGGTTGACTTGAATACATTATGGGATATTATTGTACCTAGAGGATAGTGCACATAGGAACACACAATGTGTTGTGGTAAGTACTTCGATCTAGCGATTGAATCGTATGAAGGAGTGTACACGGGAAGGCCACAAGCAGTTCTGCCATTTTGTAATGTTTGTTGTTGTTAGACATGAGCTTGTGCATTGGGCAGTATTTACAAATATTTCGCGTTCTAAGTGATTAAGTGCTGTATGGTGTTTTGAAGTTATTTGGAATATATTGTTAAATATTCTTGTAGAGTGCTCCACCGTGAGTAAAATGGTAAATACTTTTAAACCAATTTTTATGACATGTGGAAAGTTAAACTGTACTTCGTTGGTTGTATGTCATCTTCTACCCTGAAACAGAACAGGGTTCTTTTATCATAGTACATGTTATATTTTAAAGTCTTAACTATTTTACCAATCCTGAAAACTGAAATTAGTTTTAGTTTCCAATAGCTTGTATTTCAAAATACGTGTAACTGACAACTTGTTTTTAATAATATTTCCACTTAATTTGACTTGATTTCACTTACTGTTTATTGACATTTGGTAGAGTAATAATGTAACACGTAGACTAGTAGAACAGTATTGACAAGATTTTCTCGATAGCAATGCTTTTAAAATTCAATCGTATAAATATTTCTAGACATATGAAAATTGGAAATTTGAGTTAAAATTGTATGGGACCAAACTGCTGAGGTCATCGGTCCCTAGGCTTACACATTACTCAATGTAACTTAAACTTTACGTTAAGTACAACGCACACACCCATACCCGTTTGGAAAACAGTCATTTTTCAGAGTAATTTTTGTATTTTCGAAAAAAGACTGCAGCGCGTAAAAACTGAATGGCACCATTTAAAAATTAAATAAGAAAATATATTAAACTTCTATTGCAGGGTGAAGTGGAGGAACTCTGAAAGGTTTACTGAAGTACAACACGTTACATCAGTGAAAAGCAACAGTATCAAGCGGCATGTGACTCTTAATATGCGTACATATGTCAAAGCTTCAGCTGTGTGTGTCTACTGAGGTGTACAGTAACGGTATCTATCCCTCCATTTTGACATTTACTAATACAGTCACTACTGTGTCTTCGCACAGCTGCTGGTAGTCGCTTTCAGTAATAAGATATGTTCACATGGCTAGCCACAACAGAGACACACATCGACTCCTGCATATCCAGTTTAGAGCTTATCAAGCATGATGATGGATAATTATTATAATGTGGCTACAGTGTGACTTTCTGATGTACCCTCACAATAATCTTCGTCTCTATCGCTGTATATTTTAGGTCTAACACAGTTTATAAGCAGCTGCTAATATGATAGTCTTATGAGTGCAACATATCATTTACTTCATAAATATTTTAGCCTCATCAATCTACAACTACATCTACATCTACATCTACATCGATACTCCGCAAGCCACCTGACGGTGTGTGGCGGAGGGTACCTTGAGTACCTCTATCGGTTCTCCCTTCTATTGCAGTCTCGTATTGTTCGTGGAAAGAAGGATTGTCGGTATGCCTCTGTGTGGGCTCTAATCTCTCTGATTTTATCCTCATGGTCTCTTCGCGAGATATACGTATGAGGGAGCAATATACTGCTTGACTCCTCGGTGAAGATATGTTCTCGAAACTTCAACAAAAGCCCGTACCGAGCTACTGAGCGTCTCTTCCGCAGAGTCTTCCACTGGAGTTTATCTATCATCTCCGTAACGCTTTCGCGATTACTGAATGATCCTGTAACGAAGCGCGCTGCTCTCCGTTGGATCTTCTCTATCTCTTCTATCAACCCTATCTGTACGGATCCCACAATGCTGAGCAGTATTCAAGCAGCGGGCGAACAAGCGTACTGTAACCTACTTCCTTTGTTTTCGCACTGCATTTCCTTAGGATTCTTCCAATGAATCTCAGTTTGGCATCTGCTTTACCGACGATCAACGTTATATGATCATTCCATTTTAAATCACTCCTAATGCGTACTCCCAGATAATTTATGGCATTAACTGCTTCCAGTTGCTGACCTGCTATATTGTAGCTAAATGACAAGGGATCTTTCTTTCTATGTATTCGCAGCACATTACACTTGTCTACATTGAGATTCAATTGCCATTCCCTGCACCATGCGTCAATTCGCTGCAGATCCTCCTGCATTTCATACAGTTTTCCATTGTTACAACCACTCGATATACCACAGCATCATCCGCAAAAAGCCTCAGTGAACTTCCGATGTCATCCACAAGGTCATTTATGTATATTGTGAATAGCAACGGTCCTACGACGCTCCCCTGCGGCACACCTGAAATCACTCTTACTTCAGAAGACTTCTCTCCATTGAGAACGACATGCTGCGTTCTGTCATCTAGGAGCTCTTCAATCCAATCACACAATTTGTCTGATAGTCCATATGCTCTTACTTTGTTCATTAAACGACTGTGGGGAACTGTATCGAACGCCTTGCGGAAGTCAAGAAACACGGCATCTACCTGTGAACCCGTGTCTATGGCCCTCTGAGTCTCGTGGACAAATAACTCGAGGTGGGTTTCACACGACCGTGTTGTTCGAAACCCATGCTGATTCCTACAGAGTAGATTTCTAGTCTCCAGAAAAGTCACTATACTCGAACATAATACGTGCTCCAAATTTCTACAACTGATCGACGTTAGAGATATAGGTCTATAGTTCTGCACAACTGTTCGACGTCCCTTCTTGAAAACGGGGATGATCTGTGCCCTTTTCCAACCCTTTGGAACGCTACGCTCTTCTAGAGGCCTACGGTACACCGCTGCAAGAAGGGGGGCAAGTTCCTTCGCGTACTCTGTGTAAAATGGAACTGGTATCCCATCAGGTCCAGCGGCCTTTCCTCTTTTGAGCGATTTTAATTGTTTCTCTATCCCTCTGTCGTCTATTTAGATATCTACCATTTTGTCATCTGTGCGACAATCTAGAGAAGGAACTACAGTGCAGTCTTCCTCTGTGAAACAGTTTTGGAAAAAGACATTTAGTATTTCGGCCTTTAGTCTGTCATTCTCTGTTTCAGTACCATTTGGTCACAGAGTTTGTGGACATTTTGTTTTGATCCACCTACCGCTTTGACATAAGACCAAAATTTCTTAGGATTTTCTGCCAAGTCAGTACACGGAACTCTACTTCCGAATACATTGAACGCGTCTCGCATAGCCCTCCTCACACACATTTTGGTTCACGTAATTTTTATTTGTCTGCAAGGCTTTGGCTATGTTTATGTTAGCTGTGAAGTTCCCTTTGCTTACGCAACAGTTTTCTAATTCGGTTGTTCTACCACTGTGGCTCTTCTCCATCTCTTACGATCTTGCTTGGCACATGCTCATCTAACGCATATTGTACGATGGTTTTGAACTTTGTCCGCTGATCCTCAACACTATCTGTACTTGAGACAAAACTTTTGTGTTGAGCCATCAGGTACTCTCAATCATATGAAGAGATATTTAACATACAAAGTGTGCATATGAGTGCATGTTTGTGAATGTCTAGTGTTTTGGTGGAAGTTTGTGAAAGTACTAGTGTGTGCACGGTAAGTGGCAGGGAGTGTGAATGTGTACGTTTGTGTACTGTGTGTATGTACTTGTTTGCATGCATGGTTACATGTATGTCTGTGATGTGCTTTTATATGTCTGTTTACATGTGTTTGCATCTGTGAGTGTGTTAGTGTGTGTGTGTGTGTGTTTTGTTGTTGTTGTTGTTGTTGTTGTTGTTTTTGTTGTGTGTGTGTGGATGAAGTGACTTTGTGATTGCATGTTTATCTACAATGAGGTGAATGTATAAGCACACTACCACTACTATTACCATGTAACTGACAATCGAGGTGCATAGAAATAATGTAAAATACCGATAAAACCGTAAGATAAAAAATTTACACATACTACCATTCTTTGAACTCCATACTGGAACCCGACCGGTGTGAAAACATTATGAGGGACTGTCCACCATGAGAACGAAGACCAACAGAGGTGATTGGTCCAACCTGAACTTTCACTTATCAAAAGTCTGTCATTCACACTGATGTCTGAATGTCACACCTTTTTTGTATAGAAGAACTGACCTATTACGCCATCTAGGATTTCTTGGTTGGTTGGTTGGTTGGTTTGAGGAAGGAGACCAGACAGCGTGGTCATCGGTCTCATCGGATTAGGGAAGGATTGGGAAGGAAGTCGGCCGTGCCCTTTCAGAGGAACCATCCCGGCATTTGCCTGGAGTGATTTAGGGAAATCACGGAAAACCTAAATCAGGATGGCCGGACGCGGGATTGAACCGTCGTCCTCCCGAATGCTCTAGGATTCTCCTGCCAGTTTTACCCAAAGCAGTGAGGAAGAAGGAGGAGGGGAGGGGGTTGCGACATCACTGGTGGATGAAATCAGAGCCAGTAACGAAACTAAAAATCTGCTACTGATGGTACTTGTTGCCAATGCGACTTTGTAGATAGACGCAATAGGCACAGTTGTTGAAACATCAGGTATGAGCAGAAAAATTGTACTGTGCTGGCAGTAAAATTTATGATGGTAAGTAAAATGTAGACACCCACAGTGTTGAGTTGAGAAAGATTATGATAGTCAGCTCTTGTCTGTGTATGGTGAGCTGCTATGATAGTTGCTGAAGTGGTACTTGTTTAGAAGGTGATTTCTCGACACCAAATTAATAAACCACTCATGGAGTGTGCATTGTAAGGCTTGCACACCACAAACAGAATAATGTCTTGTCAGTAGTCAGAGAGAGCTGCAGCAGTGTACTTTTTGGGTTCTGGTAAGACAGGTTGCAGTCCATATTGTTTGTCGTTCGGTGGTGAGTCGATGGAGGATATTTAAAACGATATCAGAATATGATACATTTTCTTGCAGTTAAATAAATGCCTTCAGAATATTTTTAGCAGGTCCATATTTTTGTGGTGCACAACAAACTAGAATGACATATTTAAAGATTTCAATATATGTAAAAAACATTCTTGCATTTCGGCCCACATCAGACCTGAGTAAAAACTCTAGCATTAAATGATCATCTGCAGCTCATAGCTGCTGCTTACGAAGATGACGGATGTAAGAGCTACATAAAAATATTACCTCTGGCTAACTTCGCACTTCCGTGACCCCAAAAAGTCAAGAGTTAATGTGGGATAGCTACATGCCACGGGCAATTACACTGTCAATGATCTTGAATGAATGCTGTCTTAAAGAGTGTGGTGGTGTGAAATTCAAAAGAGCAAGATGGCGGAACTAACCCAATTATGCTAGTGGGAAGCTGATAAAGAACTGAAAGAGAATAAAAAAATATTCAAAAATCGAAAGACTTTGAAATGGCGAAACTAACTCACTTCTGCTCGCAGATATTATGACGCCATGTTTAAAAGCGTTCCATCGATTTGAAATTAGTGTTATATTCAAAATACAAAAAATATTATGAGTGCTGCAGTATTTCCAACTCAAAACTACACGGTCTTCGCCTGAAATTGCCGTCATACTCAAATTTATTGGATGATTTATAAAAAATACTTGAAGATATTGCCAATACTCGTTACTTATGATAGAGCTGGAGGTGAAGCAGCACTTGTGAATGCCCGTTGTTTGATGTCTGTAACATACTTAATGTAAGGCACAGTGGACACTGCAATCAAATATTTACACGTCTAAGTTGTTCTAAAAATCTCGAATATTTGCTAACACTACTGTATTTCAATGCCAAAAAGAAACCAAGCCTCAACTCAGTTGCATGAATTCTCTCTCTCTCTCTCTCTCTCTCTCTCTCCCTCTCCCTCTTCCCCCCACCTCCCCCCCACACACAAATACACATACACATACACAAGCACACACACACACACACACACACACACACACACACACACACACACACACACACACACATACACACACGTACACAAAGGGGAGGAGAGAGAGAGAGGGAGAGAGAGAGAGAGAGAGAGAGAGAGAGAGAGAGAGAGATACATATCTATCAAAACTGATATACAAAACAAAACTATAGACTCTCAGATTAAGTCTCTGGAAGCCGATCTTTATACAGATGGATATGCAGTAAAAAGTATCGAATCAAAACATCTTCAAGTCGTCTAAATTTCTATTTGGTATTTCATTTGAGCTACCATGTTCGGCGCTATATCACGCCATATTCAGGTCCCCTGTGCGGCTTCAGTCGGCAGGTGATGATAGAAGGGATCACTGTGTCGAAAATCTGTAGATACCAGTCACTGAATGCTGGCTCCTATTGTGACTTTACCGGAGGTGGGATTCTCTCTACACGTCGTTCAGGATGCCTGAAGATGGCGTATCGCTGAAACTGGTTGCTCAAATAAAATAACAAGTGGAAATTTAGACAGTTGAAAGGTGTTTTGATTTGACATTTTTCTCAGATTATATGCTTCTCGTTCTAATATCACATCTAAATTGTTACAAAACACTGTGGCTAGAAATAACGTCCCAAGCAACTAGCTGACGTTTTTTAAGGAATAAACACGGCGAGGTACCAAATGAAACTGTTGGGCAAAATAGGCAAGCAGACAAACAAGTGGCACTATGAATTATGCGTACTGCCAGCTACTGGAAGTGTGCAGCTAACGTATTCTACGCTAAGTGAGAATGTGGACAAAAACAAACCGGAAGGCAAACCATTTTAGGAAGGACGAAGATTACAATAGCACACACAATGTCCATTTCAAATTTCACATTGCCATTTTCATGTTTCAACTGTCCATTGACATGCTAACTACATTTGGATTAGGTATACTGAAGGTTGTTGGGGATGGCAGCTACGTTACCGTTTGCAACCTACAGTGACAAAGCCCGATTTAAATGTAAACTGATAAATATAATTATGCAGCTATTAAATAAAATCGTAATGCTCCAAGTATGGGCTCTAAAATACACATAATAGCCAAAGACAAACGTAATGAGCAAACATAATTTTAGGAGGGAGAGTCACTGTGGAGGCTGGTCGTCTGACCTGCTCATTTTACTCTTTAGCAGGGTCCAAGCAGGAGGAAGGGTTTGTTAGCTATCTAAGGCTCCAGTGTTAGGGGCGTTATGGAGTCCCTTAAGGAATTATCGTCGAGGGCTCGAAAGAAGTCGAATGCATGCTCGGTATGTCTGCCTGAGACCCTCGTCTGGGATGTGGAGAAAGCAATGCCTGCGGCTATCGAAGGTGCAGGCTGCAGTTGTCTTGAGGTTATAGCTCATGTCGTCACCAATGACGCCTGACGCTTAGGTTATGAGGCAATGCTCAGTTCGTATGGGTAGCTGGCAGAAGTGGTGAAGAGTGCGGGACTCGTTTGTAAGGTCCAAACAGAATTCATTGTGAAACTTCCTGGCAGCTTAAAACTGTGTGCCGGACCGAGACTCGAACTCGGGACCTTTGCCTTTGGCGGGCAAGTGCTCCACCATAAGAGCTACCCAAGCACGACTCACGGGCCGTCCTCAAATCTTCACTTCTGCCAGTACCTCGTCTCCTACTTTCCCGCACACACTTTTAATCCGCCAGGAAGTTTCATATCAGCGCACACTCCACTGCAAAGTGAAAATCTCATTCTGGAAACATCCCGCAGGCTGTGGCTAAGCCATGTCTCCGATTATCCTTTCTTCCAGGAGTGCTAGTTCTGCAAGATTCGCAGAAGAGCTTCTGTGAAGCTTGGAAAGTAGGAGACGAGGTACTGGCAGAAGTGAAGCTGTGAGGACGGCCCGTGAATCGTGCTTGGGTAGCTCAGATGGTAGAGCACTTGCCCGCGAAAGGCAAAGGTCCCGAGTTCGAATCTCGGTCCGGCACACAGTTTTAATCTGCCAGGAAGTTTCATATCAGCGCACACTCCACTGCAGAGTGAAAATCTCATTCTGGAATTCATTGTTCCCATAGCTGAACGGGGTCCTGTGGGTTGGAGCCAAGTGAAAGGTTTCAACCAAATGTTCCACAATTCTGTGGTGGTCTTGTCAGTAAATTGCTAGGCCTGCATTAGAGGTGGCAGGTTGTGGGACACCACTTGGTGGAGAAAAGGTTTACTGTACACAGGAAGAAACTACATGGATAGCAGCGTACTTGTGACCATGGCATGGTATTTTTTAGGCTCTGCGGTAGTTTGAAATCCTCTGACAAACACCCGCCAGTCAGTGTGCAGAGAGAGAAATGAGGCCTCGTACAAAGTAAAGACATTTTGAGTGTTACAATTTTAATAGTATACAGTCGAAGTATTCGTAAGAATGTTCCACAATTAACGGCACTCCAAAAAATTCATCATGCTCAAATAGTTCTCAGAACAGAGACCTGTCTGAAACCTGATGTAGCAAGCTCCGAAATGTTTAGGGGAGCATGGAATGTATACAGAAAAGACAGATTAGGCACCAAATCATGTTGTGTGGTTCAAGGTCAAAATTGAGTCTGACTGTGAAGCTGTCTGGACACGGGTAAACGTGTAGGTGAATCAATAATTTCGCATGGTTTTGCTGGTAACCCAACTCAGCCGTATCCCTTATAGAGGCGTTCATAGAAAGTCCACGCTCAGCAGAGCAGGAATATCCAGATAATACCATATTAGTGGGAGGAAACTTTGATTTACCAAGTAAAGACTGCGACGTCTATGGATTCATTGCAGGTATGCTAGAAAGAGTAGATAAGCAATTGTTAGCATCCGAATTAGACAACGGACATCAACTAGTTCCAATACGATGAACATAGAGGAATTATGGGCAAAGTTTAACCGATTATAGATTGTGGTATGGAGAAGTATGTGATACGTAATCCGATTAAGAAAGGGAAAGGCCCACAATGGAAATGAAATGAGCGTTTTCCGTCATTGGCCGGGAGGCCCCTTACGGGGCAGGTCTGGCCACCTTGGCGCAGGTCTTGTTACATTCGATGCCACATTGGGCGACCTGCGCGCAGGATGGGGATGAAATGATGATGAAGACAACACAACACCCAGTCCCTGAGCTGAGAAAATCTCCGACCCAGCCGGGAATCGATGCCGGGCCCCTTAGGACGGCAGTCCGTCACGCTGACCATTCAGCTATCGGAGGCCCACAATGATTTGATAACAAAATTCTGAGAATTCTGAGGAAGCAGAGATTGTTGTTGCAATCTCGGTTCAAAGGAGAACGCGCAGATGACAGAAAACTTAGTAGAAATTCGTGGCAACAGAAGACTAACAGGAAAGCTTAAGTTTTAAATTTCGCGTTTAAGAAATCACTCATGTAGGGGGGATACAGAAACATACCGTTGTTCGAATGTCGTACAGAATCTCATATGAAGGACGTAATAAGTAATAATAGGCATCCCTGGTGTAGAGAAGCAGCAGAAAGAGTTCTAAGGCCGGCCGCGGTGGCCAAGCGGTTCTAGGCGCTTCAGTGCGGAGCCCCGAGAGTGCTACGGTCGCAGGTTCGAATCCTGCCTCGGGCATGGATGTGTGTGATGTCCTTAGGCTAGTTAGGTTTAAGTAGTTCTAAGTTCTAGGGAACTGATGACCACAGATGTTAAGTCCCATAGCGCTCAGAGAAGAAAGAAGATAGGAAGATGAGAGATTTGTTAGTACCATCACCTATGTGACTGACGGTGAATACCTCGGAATGGTTTCTTCGAGCCGTTGACCGCCAGTCACACACACACAAATGGTTATTAATAGAGAAATAATGTTGCTTATCCTATTTGTTACTAATCCTATGTATTAACTACTTTAGGTGCGCATCCATGTACAGCATTTGGTGTTTTCTTGGCTAGATTGCTAGCAATTTGCTTATTTACTGTCACATCTCAGCTTCCTCCTCCTGTTCCTCCTCATTGTCACTATTTTCACTGTCACTGTGGGTATCACTGTCCATCCTCTGGAGATTTCTGTTACGCTGCACTTAGGCATGTCTGTGATGTCGTGTCCGCATATGCTCTTCATGTGTTGTTTTTGAAATACTGTTTGTCAGTGCGTTTAATTGTGCCCATTGTTCTTCGTCTCTTATTGCTGTGTATATATCTATGTCTGTATCTGTGTAATCTAAGTGTAGTGTATGTCTATTGTTCGCGTATTGCCCGCAGAAAAAGACAGTGTGTTCTGGGAAACCTTCTTGTCAAAGAAGTCACTATTTCGGTTTTAAAGGAAGTATGCTGCAGCACTGACCCCTAACTTAGTCTCCATTTATCGTGAATCTCTCGCCCAGTGCAGAGTCCCAAACAATTAAGTGCAGGTGACCCCTGTATACAAAAATGGCAAGAGAACGAACCTACATAATTACAGACCTACATCTGTTTGTTGCAGAATTCTTGAAGATATTCTTAGTTCTACATCTACATTTATACTCGGCAAGCCACCCAGCGATGTGTGGCGGAGGGTACTTTACGTGCCACTGTCATTATCTCCCTTTCCTGTTCCAGTCACGTAAGGTTCGCGGGAAGAACGACTGCTGGAAAGACTCCGTGCGTGCTAGAATCTCTCTAATTTTACATTCGTGATCTCCTCGGGAGGTATAAGTAGGGGGAAGCAATATATTCGATAACTTATCCAGAAACGCACCCTCTCGAAAGCTGGACAGCAAGCTACACCGCGATGCAGAGCGCCTCTCGTGCAGACTCTGCCACTTGAGTTTGCTAAAGATCTCAGTAGCACTATCACGCTTAGCAAATATCCCTGTGACGAAACGCGCCGCTCTTCTTTGGATCTTCTCTATCTCCTCTGTCAACCTCACCTGGTACGGATCCCACACTGATGAGCAATACTCAAGTACAGGTCGAACGAGTGTTTTGTAAGCCACCACCTTTGTTATCTAAGGACTCTCCTAATGAATCTCAACCTGGCACCCGCCTTACCAACAATTAATTTTATATGATCATTCCACTTCAAATCGTTCCGTACGCCTACTCCCAGATATTTTACAGAAGTAACTGCTACCAGCGTTTGTTCCTCTATCATATAATCATACAATAAAGAATCCTTTTTCTATATATTTGCAATACATTACATTTGTCTATGTTAAGGGTCAGTTGCTACCCCCTGCACCAACTGCCTATCCGCTGCAGATCTTCCTGCATTTCGCTGCAATTTTCTAATGCTGCAACTTCTCTGTGTACTACACCATCATCCGCGGAAAGCCGCATGGAACTTCGGACACATGATACGGGAGCAAAAAACATGTTCTAAAATTCTACAACAGATCGGTGTCAGTTTTGCGCATCTACACGACGACCCTTCTTGAAAACTGGAACTATCTGTGCTCTTTTCCAATCATTTGGAACCTTCTGTTCCTCTAGAGACTTGCAGTACACGGCTGTTAGAAGGGGGGCAAGTTCTGTCGCGTACTCTGTGTAGAATCGAATTGGTATCCCGTCAGGTCCAGTGGACTTTCTTCTGTTGAGTGATTTCAGTTGATTTTCTATTCCTTGGACACTTATTTCGATGTCAGCCATTTTTTCGTTCGTGCGAGGATTTAGAGAAGGAACTGCAGTGCGGATATAGAAAATTTCTCTGAGGTAGAAGAGTTCCCTTAAGAGAAACAAGCTTTTTCTCACAAATGAGCTGGGATTTAAAGATCATCGTTCATGCCCTTTTCTCACATGATACCCTGATCACCACGGATGGAATTAAGTGGATATATCTCATATTCCCGGATTTCCAAGAACCCTTTAACACGGTGCCTCACTGCATACTGCTAACGAAGGTTCGAGCATATAAGTCAGGTGCTAGATATGTGAGTGGCTCGATAACTTCGGAAGTAACTGAACCCAGTATGTTGTCCCCGATGGTGACCGTTTGTCAGAAACAAATATACGTCAGCGGAGCCCCAGGGAAGTTTGGTTGGGCCCCTGCGATTCTCTCTCTCACACACACAGATATATATATATATATATATATATATATATATATATATATATATATATATATATATATATATCGTGACGCTCTGGCGTTCGCGGCTGTGTCGTCGTTAGGCAACTGTAGGGAGACACAAGGTGACTTAAGCAGAATTTATATTTGGTGGTACGTGTGCCGGCTTGCTATAAATGTAGAAAAATGTAAGTTAATTGAGATGAGTAGGAAAATATCGTGCCATGATCGAATAAAGCGTTAGTAGTGAGATGCCTGAGACAGTCACATCGATTAAATACTCGTATTTAGGCATAATGCTGTAAAGCAATATGAAATGGAACGAGCACAAAAAGATGACAGTCGGGAAGGCCAATGGTCGACGTCGGTTTGTAAGGAGAATTTTGGGAAATTGTAGCTCATCAATGAAGCAAACCATTCGGCCGGCCAGAGTGGCCGAGCGGTTCTGGGCGCTTCAGTCTGGAACCGTGCGACCGCGACGGTTGCAGGTTCGAATCCTGTCTCGGGCATGGATGTGTGTGATGTCCTTAGGTTAGTTAGGTTAAAGTAGTTCTACGTTCTAGGGGACTGATGACCACAGAAGTTAAGTCCCATAGTGCTCAGAGCCATCTGAACCAAACCATTCGACTAAGGATCACTAAGATAACGTAAGAGAAATCAGGGCTTGTACGGAGGTGTAAAGATAGTCGTTCTTCTTCGTTCTATTTTTGAGCTGAAAAGGATAGGAAATGACCAGTGGTGGTACAGGGTACCTCTGATATGCATTATAGGTGAATAGCAGAGTATGTACGTAGATGTAGAAGTAGGCATTCTGACGATATCTTTATTGCTCTGTAACACTTAAACTGCATATTGCTGTAATACACAATTATACGATCATAATGCTCGAAATACAAGATGTAAACATGATTATAGGCAATTGGTGGAGTAAGGCAGAGATGAAACATCGGAAAAGATAATGGTGGAACAAAACAGCGATGGAAGGCTCTAGTGTCATAACGTAATTGTTCTGTAAGATTGAGGAAAAAAATACGCATGACTCGCATATTTGTGCTATCGACAAAAAGTGTAAGTTAAGCAACAGTTTTTGACGGTCAAAGTTCGATTTCTGTACCACACTTCGCAAGCAGAATGGATTGTAAAGTTAAGCATTTCAGCATCTAAATTATATGTACTACTTATCAAAAGAGACACAGTTCCCTTATTAGCACTACTGATACAACTTACAGGTTAGTCAACTGTAATTCAGTCTTGGTACCAACCCTTAAATTTATGCGAATACGAAGGGAAGTCAAACAGTAAAGAGCCTTTTGAGAAAAGGAATATTAGTCCCAGTGATACAAAACTGAAACATACGTTATTTTTCTACGTAAACGCCCTGCAGTATAACTCACTTTGTCCAACGTTTCACAAGTTTTTTGATTCCACCAAATAAAATATTTTGGATGCCCTTGTAACTAATTTTGAACCACGTCAATGACTTCCGCATCGGCTACAAATTTTCTTTCCCTGAGCGCTTCTTTCAATAGTCCAAACATATGTAAATCGCTTGGAGCCAGGTGAGGAGTGTATGGAGGGCATTCCAGGAATTCGAAACTCAACTCCTTTATTGTTTGGGCCTCCCGTTTGGCAGAACGTGGCCGAGTGATATCTTGCTGCAGGATGACACCTTTTCGCAGTTTCCCTGACGATTGGGTCTGATCGTAGTTTTAAGTTTAGTTCGCAATACATCAATAGTTCTCACTATTCACAGCTCCGCCTCATGGCGTGAAATGAACCACTACGACACCTTCCATGTCCCAGAGTAGTGCTAGCAGCTGATGGTTGACGTTCAAATTTCTTAACTGCTGGTGATGATGGGTATTTACAAACCATACTAGTCGCCTTGCTTTCCGGTTCGTGGTGATGCACCCACGTTTCGTCTACAGTAACAATTTCCTGTAAAAATCCATCTCCCTCTCGATGATAATGTGCCAAATGTTTACGAGTGGCATCCATCCCTTGTGCCTTGTGCCTCGCTGTCCATCCTTTCTGTACCCACCTTGCAGACCACTTCCCGAAAGTTTAGCCTGTCGTGCAAGATGGACTACGCTGAACCGTGACTGATATGTATTGGCGATTTCGTCCACTGTGACTCGTCTGTTTTTAATCACGACTTTCAAATTGCTCTCAGTAGTTGACGTCGATGGCCTGTCTTATCTTCCCTGAGTGACGCTATCTATCCATTAGCAGATCTCGCGTCGCGATAAACAGCTGTCACCATACTGCTTTTGCATTCGACGAAATATTTCTGCAGGTTAACATCTTCCGCAAACAAAAAACGAATCTCCGCCCTAGTGTCCCCCTTGGTGCAGATCGACAATTCAGCTGCCATGTTTCACAGTCTGCTACAATACAACGGCTAATGCGGGGACATGAGTGACATATTGTATAGAATTGTTGCAGTCGACAATACTTCAGCCCTGGATACTAGCAGTGTTACCAAGCCCTATGGCGAGAAACTGCAGAAGTCCCTTTATTTTTGTCTTCTCATCATATGTGAAAATTTTTTCTAGAGCACTGCAGAACATTCATGCTCACTACTGCTAATCTACTTCATAACTTAAACTGCAGTTGTTGAGAGGAATTAACAAAGTAAACAACGCTTTTCCTGTGTCGTTGTCCTGAGACTACATAATGCTAACAAAAAGCTGTTTCACGTAGTTCACCATTCGCCCATACACCTCCCCATACTTGTAATGTATTTAACATGGCTTTATGATCAGAATGCTCACCTCTATCAATTGCTTTTGTTAAGGGGACATTCTATGTCCTATGCCACCTAGGTTAAATTATCGAATTTTGTGACCCATTATCTCGCAAATTTTTTAAGGCATCAATTTACAATTATCCATAATTACTGAATGCATCTTTCTAGATACACTGTACTAGAATTATTACTAAAGTTGTATTGTGGGACATGTTACCTTTTTTTTAATACACTCTATTTTTGACAGAATTTTGTAAATAAATGATTATAAAATCAAAACAACTCAGGATACGTTAATTATCCTAGTTCGATATGTGTTGAATTTCACACTTGGAATGCTGTGAAAATTTGATGTCTCTACCATCAGTAATTTTTTAGAAAACGGGCCATTTATTGCTAAAAATGTAGTTCAGAGATATTGAGGTTTGAAACTTTTTTATTACAAATTCTTATACACACATTTCTGCGTCTTTTATGCACTATAATTGTACTGGCCCATAGTCTCTGTCCACTTCAGTGTCATAACAGCCCAGTGCTTGCCTCCTCTTTGCTTCTTTTGTCATTTGCTGAGCAGCTAACCCTGCTTCACATACACGAAGCTCATCCAGTTCCCGCAGTCTTTTTTAGCTGTGTTCTGTCCAAATGTTACCCCTAACTTTTCCAGAACCTTAAGTCATTCATAGTTCCCACTATTAAAACTTATTACAGCATCAGACACTGCGAACTTTAGAGCCATAAGGCCAACAAATACGTTTTTATGCACACAGCACCACACAACATTATTGAAGGATTCATTCACATTCTGGGTCTTCACATGTAAACACTTCTTTAGTAGCTCAGGATTTGCCAAACCTCTGTAAATAAGTTTTATTGCCTCAATTACTGACAAAGGAAGAGAATGTTTATGTGTAAAGTCATGCAGGGTGCCAGAAAATTCAGCACGCCTAAATTTACACCAAGTGTTTGATGGAGGTGGACACAAAGCATGACATGGCTTTTCATCGATTGATATTCGATGAAAGAAAGTGCTCCACACATCTCTTTCCATCTTCTTTAAATTGTCACAGTTATCTTTAAAGGTTGAATATCTTCAACTTTACAGTACAGCACTCGCGGCTGCACAGTACAGCACTCGTGGCTACCGCATCGTGGTCGCGAAGTGGGGCAGAGGCAGTGCCGGATAAGTTTTACAGTTTGACGATAATTTATGGATTTGTAGTTTTAGCTTGACGATGTCCACTATGGACAAACAGGAGATACTGTTTGAAGAAGGTTGGGTTATCCCGACTGAAACCTATATAAATTCTAGGTAAACGGTGCAATTGTGGCTGTTTATTATTGAAATTAAAATTATTGTCTCTAATGACCTTTCCATAATGTTCCTGTAATTCATCAATTACTTTGTCCGTTAGTCTTCCAGCACATTTTATTGTCTTACTGTCAGACAGTTTTGTGTTATCCAGCTTGGTTTTTAGGTTATGCAGACGTGTTCTCATCCTTTTCTTGACGCCTCCTACACACTAAAGTTTTCGTATAGGAACATCATATGGCTTACTCTTTTGTACTGCAATGAAAGCCTTCCAGTCTCCATCACCTAAGGAATTCAGATATCTGACACCTCTCTCCTTCTGCGAACGCTGGAAAATGTTAACTGCTCCTTTTACCTCCATTCCTTCACTTGTGCCATCATAAATTTTTATACAGTGCTGCTTATGAAGTAATCTGTTCTTCTGGTTCACTGTACAACCTTGGCAGTACTTACTGAGAACTTCAAAATCCTAAACTTCACCAGTGTCTATACTTATTGCAGATGTAAAACCATTTTTAGAACCAAGCCCACGCTTTTGGCACGTTCCATCCGCAGCAGTGGTGATGCCTTCGCCACCCTCATTTTGTTCAACAGCTTCTGATGTAGCAGCAACCACTCAATTTTCAGTCACAGCATGTACAGACTCCCCAATTGCTGTTACATATTTCGTATACCTAGAAGTTGGTTTTGGCAAATTCAACACAATGCAGAGAGCATTACCATCCCTTGTATCTTTAGCAATGCATATAAGGCCATAGAACAGTCTCACATTAGTTTCATACAATTCATTAGCTGAACACTTTGATGAAGAATGAAATGCTTTTTCGTTTTAACACTTCTCACATTTAATAATTAATTTAGGCACAACACGAATTCTAGCTCCAATATCCTCATAAAGTTTAACTTCAACACCACAAAGATAGTAAGAGACAGTTTCAGAAAGAACTCGTGCAAGGATTTGCAGTTCAATAATGACGGTGTCCATAATGTCATTACTATTACCAGTGTCACCCATTTCTAAAGTTATTTTCCTTTTCGATGCACTAGCGAGCGTGGTCACTTCAGAAAGATTATCGTGGTTTCCTTCACTGCTAGCTCACATGTTTTCAAGTACTCCAGAAGAAAATGCAGGTCTCACATATCTGTTACCCGCAGATTTGCATTCATTGAAGTAACTATTACGCTTAGTCGTTTTATTTACGTATAAAAAGCAATAGAAGTTAGCTTACTACAAAAATAGCCGACGATCACACTACTCTCAACGAAAACTAGTATCAGAAACAAGGGACTGCTTTGTTTATTCGTAATGCCAACTTCTGAGACGTAGCAGTAAGCACAAAACAAAGAAATTCACAGCCTTCTAGATTGCGTAGTTTCCAATACATGACTGCTAACTGTGGCAATATATGTGTAGGTGCGTAATTTGACAGTCACACGTCAACATTCGAAATATTATTTGAAGGTCTCACAATTGTCTGATTTTAATGTATTATATACCAAAATGTTCAGGAAAGTCCAAAGTACATTATGGAGTAGAAAACAGAAAATGTCAAATTGCAACGAATTTCACATGCAATGTCTCCCTAATATGTCAATGGAGAGCCATGGGATCGAACGGTATTAATGTCGGTTGAGTAGCTCACACACACCTCGACGTCATGATAGAAAAAACAAAACGTGTTACAGTGTACAAAGCTGTGGTCATAGACTACTTTCCTGTGTTACAACTGAAAAACTATGTATTGAACTGCTTATGAAGGAACAATACACGAGCCCTCCCTAGTGATTGATAGTGTATCAGATAAAGTCTTCCTCCAGTAAAGTCGACAAAACTTCAGGCAGCTTGGCCACGTGCTCCAGGGGAGTGATATGTGTATATTTTACATGCTCGATCTCAACACACAGATGGTGTTTGTTTTTTCCATATATCTGAAGTCTTATAGGAGGTTCTATTACAAGGAGTAGTATAACAGTTAAAAGTTTGAATGCAGGCAGCTCTCTCGAAACTACACCAACTTTGCTCATAAAACTAGTAGAAATATGCTGTATCTATTCTTTTGAAATCCTGACAGTTTCTATTATTATCATAACAATTGTTTGTTTAAAAAATAGATGTTACCGCAAGTCCTGCGCTATTTCAAACTTAATAACCTTTAATTATAAAGTAGATACCACTTGAATTATAGCTCATTGTGGTACCTAAAAATCATAGTGCTTTTTCCCCGACATGTGGGTAGATTTTGTGAAACACCCTGCGATGATGAAATTGCGTACAAAACTAGAATGCAAGAATCTACTGTATGATAGAAACATTACAGATATGTCGGTAGAGGGGAGTTACAGAGCAAAAATATTAAATTTAAGCACTCAGATGGTAGCTGGTTTCGACGTAACGGAAGAGAAAGAGACACGCTCTAAAAGGTGTTCTATTAAAAGTCAGGCTATCTAGATTTGTTTCGTAAATGCAGGTGTGATATAACTTTGCACTCGTATAACGGAACATGCTGTAGTGTACAAAACATCAACATCCTCTTCAATTATAGCTTGTTGTTGTTGAACGTAAAATGGTAGTGTTTTTTCCGACATGTGAGCTAATGGCATTAAAGATTATATTCTCTGATGTTATTTCCTGTGTCTGAAATGTTTGTAAAACGCACTTGTATGACAGTTTACTTACAGACATTTGAACACGAGAGACGCTCTCAGGTCACTTTTGCTTAATATAGATTTTTTCCTTCAGAGTTTAAATCCTCGCTTTTTTTACTCTGATAACGGTTTTGAAAAACGAGGACATTCTGCGGTTATTGGTAGTTTTCACACCAAAATATAGGAAGTTTCGTTTCCCAGTTTTACGCAGGGTGGACATGTATAGCCCACTGCAGTCTGATCATTTGTAATGGGTAGTGGTGCACTTCACTGGATGTTGTAAAATAATGAGATGGGAATTTTATCCTGCAGTCGACTTTGTAAACTATACCAATTTTGCTCATAAAACTAAAAGAAAATGGACTGCGCCTATTTCTTTGGAAAGAGAACATTTATTATCGCCATGATTGTCTTGTTTTTAGTAGATGCTCGATTATAGGAAGTGCGTTGACATTAAATACATTTGTTATAGTGTAACGTTTCAACATTTGTAACAGCTGGCACTACTGTCGACTGGGTTTGGGCATTCTAGTGTGTGTACATATGTGTGTGTGTGGGGGGGGGGAGGGGTGAGTGTGGGTGGGTGGGTGGGTGAGTGGTCATCCTAGGCATCTGTGCTCCAGTACCAAGCGAGGTGGCGCAGTGGTTAGCACACTGGACTCACATTCGGGAGGACGACGGTTCAATCCCGTCTCCGGCCATCCTGATTTAGGTTTTCCGTGATTTCCCTAAATCGCTTCAGGCAAATGCCGGGATGGTTCCTTTGAAAGGGCACGGCCGATTTCCTTCCCCATCCTTCCCTCACCCGAGCTTGCGCTCCGTCTCTAATGACCTCGTTGTCGACGGGACGTTAAACGCTAATCTCCTCCTCCTCTTTGTGCTCCAGTCAGCACACAGCGTGTGGCGTGTGGTGTCCTTCATTTATCTCCTATTGATTAGTGGGGTTTACATGCCTTTCTTCTTGGAAAGGACCGTCGCTTCAAGGCACGCTGGATGTCTCTGCCCCACTGGTGGAATGGCGGTTGGCCACAGAAAAACCGCAAGGCACTTGGTGATAGCAGTTGACCATCTGAAAAAGCCTGTGTCAGACGTTGGTGGAGGGAGGGAGGGGGAGGGATGAAGGGAGGTGAGGGCCTCTAATTTGCGACAGTTTATGATCATACATTGAGAAGATCACATGTTGAACTACTGCCTACTCTCCAAACTTTTAGGATGACGATTTTCCCCAGAACATGTGTTGCATTATGATCTGTTCATTATGAGTGCTATTTTTTTTCACAATTTAGATGTGTAATTAGAACAGTGATGCAATTTCCATCAGTTGTGGTGGTCTGTATTGGCCTCAGTTACCTCGGCTGCAGGGTGATTGTCAAGCAGGCGACCATAGCGAACTCTAATGTCAAACAGCGATAGATATAGTCGTCAGTTGTATGTTCACAGTTAATACACTTATTAAACTCCTCTCTGTCCAACACCAGCACCTCGTCATATTTCCCTTCAAAAAGAATAGGGATAGTATTTTACACACTAGCCTTTTCCCCAGCAGCTCGTAGGTGAAGAGTGGAATTTGCATACGTCTGCCACTAGGTTTGAGAGGTATCGTGAAACTTTTTCCCAGCATTATAACACGAGTTGTATGGCATCGTCATTTTTTTAGCTGTATAGGGATTTTAGGCACTCTTTGTGTAGCTCTGTGTATGTAGTTGTTATACACTCCTGGAAATGGAAAAAAGAACACATTGACACCGGTGTGACAGACCCACCATACTTGCTCCGGACACTGCGAGAGGGCTGTACAAGCAATGATCACACGCACGGCACAGCGGACACACCAGGAACCGCGGTGTTGGCCGTCGAATGGCGCTAGCTGCGCAGCATTTGTGCACCGCCGCCGTCAGTGTCAGCCAGTTTGCCGTGGCATACGGAGCTCCATCGCAGTCTTTAACACTGGTAGCATGCCGCGACAGCGTGGACGTGAACCGTATGTGCAGTTGACGGACTTTGAGCCAGGGCGTATAGTGGGCATGCGGGAGGCCGGGTGGACGTACCGCCGAATTGCTCAACACGTGGGGCGTGAGGTCTCCACAATACATCGATGTTGTCGCCAGTGGTCGGCGGAAGGTGCACATGTCCGTCGACCTGGGACCGGACCATAGCGACGCACGGATGCACGCCAAGACCGTAGGATCGTACGCAGTGCCGTAGGGGACCGCACCGCCACTTCCCAGCAAATTAGGGACACTGTTGCTCCTGGGGTATCGGCGAGGACCATTCGCAACCGTCTCCATGAAGCTGGGCTACGGTCCCGCACACCGTTAGGCCGTCTTCCGCTCACGCCCCAACATCGTGCAGCCCGCCTCCAGTGGTGTCGCGACAGGCGTGAATGGAGGGACGAATGGAGACGTGTCGTCTTCAGCGATGAGAGTCGCTTCTGCCTTGGTGCCAATGATGGTCGTATGCGTGTTTGGCGCCGTGCAGGTGAGCGCCACAATCAGGACTGCATACGACCGAGGCACACAGGGCCAACACCCGGCATCATGGTGTGGGGAGCGATCTCCTACACTTGCCGTACACCACTGGTGATCGTCGAGGGGACACTGAATAGTGCACGGTACATCCAAATCGTCATCGTTCTACCATTCCTAGACCGGCAAGGGAACTTGCTGTTCCAACAGGACAATGCACGTCCGCATGTATCCCGTGCCACCCAACGTGCTCTAGAAGGTGTAAGTCAACTACCCTGGCCAGCAAGATCTCCGGATCTGTCCCCCATTGAGCATGTTTGGGACTGGATGAAGCGTCGTCTCACGCGATCTGCACGTCCAGCACGAACGCTGGTCCAACTGAGGAGCCAGGTGGAGATGGCATGGCAAGCCGTTCCACAGGACTACATCCAGCATCTCTACGATCGTCTTCATGGGAGAATAGCAGCCTGCATTGCTGCGAAAGGTGGATATACACTGTACCAGTGCCGACATTGTGCATGCTCTGTTGCCTGTGTCTATGTGCCTGTGGTTCTGTCAGTGTGATCATGTGATGTATCTGACCCCAGGAATGTGTCAATAAAGTTTCCCCTTCCTGGGACAATGAATTCACGGTGTTCTTATTTCAATTTCCAGGAATGTAGTTGTGTTACTAAGGTCGATTTTTATGATTAATTACGTTATTAGGACCAATCTTTCCTTCAGCTTCTTAACCAAAAATAAATAAAATACATTAACTTAACCTTCCTCTCCTCCATCTCGTCAGTTTGCACATGCTGGGGGCTGCACTTGGGATTTCAGTCCAGAAGGACCAGGTTTTGTGTTGTGGAAATGTCACCGCCATTTTTAATTTCCCAGGGTGGGACGTCAGCACAACTGTGGGACAAAAAAATTCCCACCAAAATTCGAAATTCTCGCCAATAAGGTAGTTGGTGGAGGTGGAGGTGGAGGTGGAGGTGGAAGGGTGGAGAGGGAGGGGGTTGAGACCAATGTGCCAGCTGAGGAAAACACGTGACACCATCTGGTGGGGAAGGGGGGGGGCTTGGGGGTAGTTAATTGCTCAGTTTAATTGATTTACAGATCAATTTGATGCCAAAATTGCGCCACCACTTCCATCTCCATATCACCTATTGGAGAGCAAACAATATTCTAATGCCAGTAGTTGACAGAGTGTATGTTTAGTGGGTGTCAGTGGTGTCAACTACTGGGGGTATCAGCAACTGAGATGTAACATACTGGGGACATCCGTTGCTGGGGATGCCATCTAGATCATAATTTTTACATAAAATTTGTTCATTGTCCATATTATAGCAAAAATTATAATAAATTAAAATTAGCACCCATGTTGTGTGCAGATAGCATATTTTGGTGCTGTATGATTAACTATTGGCAGTATATAATGGCTTGATATGAAAATACAGTTTAAAAGAGCCTTGTCACGAAGTTACAATCGGTAAATATTACTGATTTCCACAAAAGTTTGTTTCTGCACATTATCTGCAGTGTTCCTGGACCAATGTAATAAAAAGCAATATTACCATGTCTTATGGACATTTGAAATGTGAAAATTGCATTGCCATACTTGATATATACAGTGTGTGTGTTATTATCTTCTTCGCCCCTCCTTCAATAACGTTTGGTCAGGTTTCTTTTTTTTTTAGGCCTAGAATCACATTAATGGCATTTTTCCAGTATCTGGTAGTAATTCTGACTGCATACTTGTTTGTGTGCTTGTTTAATTCACATATTATTTTAGTCATCAAGTATTTTTTATGGTTGTAGGTTTGGTCAGGCTTGTTCTAGTATGTTGCCTTATTTAGGTCTAAAAATACAGCATCAACTACCAGCTTATGATGTTATTTTTAGCGACATCTGTTGTGTAACAATTTAAATGAGGAAATAGCATGAAATAGCATGGGACAATTAACTTGAGAGGCCACAATTATATTTTAGGCGTCAGTTATGTGTGTGTGTGTGTGTGTAAATAACTTTGTAATGCATCAAATAAACCTAGCATTTTTGTGTTGATGGCATATTTTGATGGACATTTTAGATTATTTTAGATTTTGAATTAAAAATGTCACACTTGATAAGTACTGTATTTTTTGTAGCTCAATCTGATAGTGAACTATTTTTTTGAGACTCCATTGTGCCTTATACCACGTATGGTACAGAGATTGAACGGGGAATTTTTACAAGTGCTGCTTAAGCTGTACGTTCATCAACATTGTGTGTGTACGTGTGTGAGACAGAGAGAGAGAGATGAGCAGCATTAATTTATAAAATTCAGGTAAAGCTCACGTATTGTTAGGGTTCCCTAACTCTATTGGTAAAAACAGAACCCTTATAGGATCATTTTGTTGTCTGTCTTTCTATCTGTCCGTCTGTTAAAATCCCGTTTCCTCAGGAATGGGCAGATGTATCAAGTTGAAATTTATCTCATATATTACAGTATTACGTTTCACGGTACCTCGAGGGTGTAAAAAAATGAAGCTTCTAAGACAATGCCATCTATATGGCCATTTACATCATATATTTAATACTTGCAAACTCACACATTAAAACCTATACAGTACTTCGCTTTGCGATAGAATAATGAAATTTGGTGAGACGGACGGTTACACAGTACAAGTAAAGGAAAAAATGCGAAAACTGTTAATTTGTAACCATAACATATGAAACGAAATTTTTGGTCATTTGTTATGTGACCATCTGTTCGCCCGTCTGTTAAGACCCCATTTTCTCAAGAAGGGGTCGACGTGTCACGTTGAAATTTACGATGATAACGTCTACAGTCCCTTGGTGGTGTAACGTAATGTAAGCTTCTGCGTCAATGCAATCAAAAGATACGACCATTTGTGTTACTCGTCTTGTACTCAAAATGCACTCATCAAAACAAAGAGGGACCTGTCCCGTTGACCTACAATCATGAAATTTGGCAAGAAGTCAAGTTTTATAGTACAAGCAAATGCTAAAAAATAGAAAATTGTTAATTCGTATCTAAATTACTTGAAATAATTTTTTTCGTCATTTGTTGCCCGATTCTTTCTGTCGTTTCATTAAGGCCCTTTTTTCTCGGGAATAGGTACACGTTTATCGTGTCTGTATCGATATCGACAACAGGCAAAAACCGTCGAGATTCTCGATTTCTGGGATGGATGAACTGTCTGTATAAATAATTGAGTCTGCATGGTAATCTAGGTCCGTAAGCCCTACTTTTTTATACGGAAATACTCTAGTACAAACGGTTTTTTTTTCTTTTTAACATGACAGCATTTTCCAGTATTCTCTTGAATCTGATGTATTTTTAGACTTGGAAATACCGTAGTATTGATATAGTTTGTGTCTTATAGAAGAATTCAGAATTTGAAATAATTGGCTTGAGAGTCCATTGTGCATTCCACAAAGTACAATACAGAGATCAAACGACGGAAACGGCGAGTTATACCAGTATAGTCAATATCTTTGAATATTTCTGCTCAGCAATCTGGTTAGGCAACCCGCTGGGCTCGGCGCCCTGCCGGCGCACCAGCGTACGCGCATACCTAAAACACCCAGTGTGCGCGTACGGGACAACGCTCGCCTGCTGGTGCCTACAGAGTCCCTCATCATCTCCGTTACGTAACCAAGGTCGTTCTCTCGCCATATAAGCGGGCAGTGCACGCCAGCGGAACCATTCCGCTGTGAGCTCTATCTGCAACAGCATTGAAGCACTATGCCTCGTCGACGTGTGTATCGTCAACGTCGCCACCGCATGCCTGTCTACAAACATATTATAAGTTTCGGAAACAAACTTGGCACAACTGGAACAGCCCTATCTGTTATATCGAATGGACCTACATTTTTCCGTGGATGCCGAGTTAATTTTAGCCTCGACGCTGGCACAGGGAATACTGGAAGTGGATTTTTGACATGGAAATACTTTAATATTATCAATATCGCTATTTTTGAAAATAACGCGGATTTCAGGTCATTCAGAGGCTTTTGAACACGGCGTCACAATGGATGCTAGCTCAAGTGAGTTAATTTCGAGTTTTGGAAATTTTTTGTGTATGAATTTTTTTCGAGTATGCCAGTAGAACAACAGGGCGAGTCCCACCAGCTGGCTTTATTTGATTTCCCACCACCGTCATCTTGATGATGTCATGTATTTAAGATGATGTTATTGGCCTGGTATGTAGCCAACCAGCATGAGCACTTGCACTTTTCAAGTTGTTCAAATACATCAATTGTCAGTTGCTGTAATCGTCAAAAGCTCGGATTTTTACTCAGGCCTGCTGCTGCAAGGAGGCCAAGAATGTTTTATAAAAGGTTATCTACGTTTACATCTTCGCTGCAACTGACACAAGTTAGTTCTTAGATTTCAGCCCTGGACTACAGCTGTGATTTCGATATGTAGAAATCCTATCAACTGATATATAATTCTAAAGGATAGTGTTATTCGTGTCATCTTCTTATGTGCAAATTACATATACAGACCAAATTCTGCTTAAGTGCTGCATGTTCCAAGAAAGCTAATATTTGTGACGTTTGAACATTGTATGTGGAACAATGTTTTGAAAGAACCTACCTTGTAAACAAATTCCATAGCACGTATGACGTTGATATCAGAGCGGACGACGTGTCCGGCATGTACGTTCTTCAGGTCGAAGATAATGATGTCTCCAAGGGAGTAGTCATTAAATAACATCAAGTCGAGGTCTATGGAGCCGACTTTTCCGTAATTTATCCAGGAGACCCACGCAGGGTCGGGGTCGGGGTCCGCAATGATGTGCACGCGGTGCAGGTCCTCCGTGAGGCGAGGCATCGTCACCAGCGTCCTGTCGGCACATCGTAGGCACCACAGTCAGAGGTTATCCACACGGTCTCAGAATAATATCAGCTGTACTTAACTTGCTGCGTGCCCTAAAAGCAGAACTTACAATTAGGTGGGTTTAGGCGTAGTTGTACACTTTTGTTCAGAAAAAGCAAAAACCTCGAAAGACTAGAGATAGGACGTCCATATTTACAGGACATGTACATTAGGGCGTTCTGCAGAAATGATTAGCATTTCAGTAGCCTCGATCCACCCTGTTGCAGAGTAGGCACAGGGTCTGCCATGGGCCCAGACAAATTGTTCAAGGCGTGATGTTATCGATGCGTACAAGGCCTCGAATGGCGCCCTGTGATATAGCCATCCATTCTGCGCAACCTGGTTCCAAAGTTCATCTGTGGTGCTTGGATGACAGTACTGCACCTGTCGTTTCACCGTATCCCGCACACTTTCGATTGGCGACAAGTCTGGTGACCTGACAGGCCAGGAAAAAGGGTGACATGCTGTGACACCAAGAAGTCTCACGTGTTCGTTCAGCACCGTGTGGTCATGCATTGTCTTACTGAAAAACTGCGTCTCTGGTTTTGTGCAGAAAGAGTACGTCTATAGGCCGCAGGATGTCATTCACGTAAGTGGCACCATTCACAATGCCCTGCACACCCGCCAACTATGATTTGTGGTTGTACCCAGTAGCACCCAACACCATAAGGCCTTGAACTAGGGCTATATACACTCATGGAAATTGAAATAAGAACACCGTGAATTCATTGTCCCAGGAAGGGGAAACTTTATTGACACATTCCTGGGGTCAGATACATCACATGATCACACTGACAGAACCACAGGCACATAGACACAGGCAACAGAGCATGCACAATGTCGGCACTAGTACAGTGTATATCCACCTTTCGCAGCGATGCAGGCTGCTATTCTCCCATGGAGACGATCGTAGAGATGCTGGATGTAGTCCTGTGGAACGGCTTGCCATGCCATTTCCACCTGGCGCCTCAGTTGGACCAGCGTTCGTGCTGGACGTGCAGACCGCGTGAGACGACGCTTCATCCAGTCCCAAACATGCTCAATGGGGGACAGATCCGGAGATCTTGCTGGCCAGGGTAGTTGACTTACACCTTCTAGAGCACGTTGGGTGGCACGCGATACATGCGGACGTGCATTGTCCTGTTGGAACAGCAAGTTCCCTTGTCGGTCTAGGAATGGTAGAACGATGGGTTCGATGACGGTTTGGATGTACCGTGCGCTATTCAGTGTCCCCTCGACGATCACCAGTGGTGTACGGCCGGTGTAGGAGATCGCTCCCCACACCATGATGCCGGGTGTTGGCCCTGTGTGCCTCGGTCGTATGCAGTCCTGATTGTGGCGCTCAACTGCACGGCGCCAAACACGCATACGACCATCATTGGCACCAAGGCAGAAGCGACTCTCATCGCTGAAGACGACACGTCTCCATTCGTCCCTCCACTGGAGGCGGGCTGCACGATGTTGGGGCGTGAGCGTAAGACGGCCTAACGGTGTGCGGGACCGTAGCCCAGCTTCATGGAGACGGTTGTGAATGGTCCTCGCCGATACCCAAGGAGCAACAGTGTCCCTAATTTGCTGGGAAGTGGCGGTGCGGTCCCCTACGGCACTGCGTAGGATCCTACGGTCTTGGCGTGCATCCGTGCGTCGCTGCGGTCCGGTCCCAGGTCGACGGGCACGTGCACCTTCCGCCGACCACTGGCGACAACATCGATGTACTGTGGAGACCTCACGCCCCACGTGTTGAGCAATTCGGTGGTACGTCCACCCGGCCTCCCGCATGCCCACTATACGCCCTCGCTCAAAGTCCGTCAACTGCACATACGGTTCACGTCCACGCTGTCGCGGCATGCTACCAGTGTTAAAGACTGC
Organism: Schistocerca cancellata; assembly: GCF_023864275.1. NCBI lineage: Eukaryota > Metazoa > Arthropoda > Insecta > Orthoptera > Acrididae > Schistocerca > Schistocerca cancellata. The sequence continues at coordinate 54,751,721 of NC_064631.1, forward strand.
GATGGAGCTCCGTATGCCACGGCAAACTGACTGACACTGACGGCGGCGGTGCACAAATGCTGCGCAGCTAGCGCCATTCGACGGCCAACACCGCGGTTCCTGGTGTGTCCGCTGTGCCGTGCGTGTGATCCTTGCTTGTACAGCCCTCTCGCAGTGTCCGGAGCAAGTATGGTGTGTCTGACACACCGGTGTCAATGTGTTCTTTTTTCCATTTCCAGGAGTGTATCTTGTGCGAACGCAGTCACTATAATGCTGCTCTCCCTGCCTGCGGCGAACTAAAATGTTCAAACAAACAGAAGCTGGATTCGTCCGAAAACACTATCTGATACCATTCCTGTCCCCAGTGACGTCGTTCGATGAACCATTGCAATCTACCATGTTTCTGCACAAGCGTCAAAGGTAAGCAGAAAAGCCATATTGTAATAAATGGCAACGGACTGCCACCCTCGATAGTGTATGATGTGTCAAATGTTCCACTGTTGCACCAGAGGCGAGGAAGACACAGATCTGTCCTGAAACACCATTTGCATGAAGTCTTCTAGGGAGGCAGTCTGGATGCTGCGACCTGACCCACCCCTACATATTTTACGGCCTTCCTTGAATCATTCTGCGCACACCCGTTGCACTGTCGAAACACTTCGTGCCACACAGACAGCCATTTCCCGGATATGCATCACATTATCTCATGCCAATAATGCACCCTCTTTCAAACTCACTGATTCGACGGTACAGTTCGCACCTACGTCTGCGAGGCATCCTGCACGTCTGCTCAATCCACACTGATCCATTCCCTTCGGTTTATAGCGACGATGAGAGCCGCAGACACATTTTACCGGTAGGCGGTGTTGCGCCGTGATATCGATGTTGACCTTGAACCTGCTGGCTGATGTGGTTCCAAACCTAGTCATTTCCGCAGAACGTAATAATTTACATGTCCTACGAATATTAACGTCCTATCTCTAGTCCTTCAACGTCATCTGTTTTTCGAACATGACTGTACTAGCACTTCACCTGTGTAGTATGTGTATCCGAGACAGTCAACAACAGTTTCACACATTTTTAACGCACAGTCTTACCACATATCATGTAAAATTGCAATAAATATCACAGTCAACTACAAATATTAGCGTTTTCTTTTCGCGTCTTACGACGCGTTTGAACCTCCCGAGTTCATACTCTCGTTCGATTTTTGTACTGTCGTAGGTGAATTTGCTGAGATGGTGACAAAAATCATTTCACTTACGAAAGATCAAACGCTAAATTGCGCAAAACGAAGATTACAAACATTGGAAGAAAAGGAAACGACATTGAGCAAACCAGGTGAAATTACAGAAGATGGGAGGAGATTCCAACAGTTTTTGCAGTTCATTTATACAGCGTGATGCAAAAAAAAAAAGTAGCCTGGATGAGTGGATACGATTGGACGTCAATTTGCAGCACCATTAATGGAGGAGGAAAAGACCTACAATTACTTTCAACAGGATGGGGCAAGCGCCCATACATCTCGCTCCGAACCTTGGAGCACGACTGTCATTTTATGTAATTCAACACAGTTAAATGTATTTATATCGTAATTGATTTAAAATCAAATACTAATAAGGTTAAGCTTAATATAATGCCAAAACTTTACTAATGTTTACTTTAATTTTACAGTGCTTTTATACAGGGCTATTACAAATGATTGAAAGGATTTCATAAATTCACTGTAGCTCCATTCATTGACATATGGTCACGACACACTACAGATACGTAGAAAATCTCATAAAGTTTTGTTCAACTGAAGCCGCACTTCAGGTTTCTGCCGCCAGAGCGCTCGAGAGCGCGGTGAGACAAAATGGCGACAGGAGCCGAGAAAGCGTATGTCGTGCTTGAAATGCACTCACATCAGTCAGTCATAACAGTGCAACGACATTTCAGGACGAAGTTCAACAAAGATCCACCAACTGCTAACTCCATTCGGCGATGGTATGCGCAGTTTAAAGCTTCTGGATGCCTCTGTAAGGGGAAATCAACGGGTCGGCCTGCAGTGAGCAAAGAAACGGTTGAACGCGTGTGGGCAAGTTTCACGCGTAGCACGCAGAAGTCGACGAATAAAGCAAGCAGGGAGCTAAACGTACCACAGCCGACGGTTTATTGTGGTTAGCACACTGGACTCGCATTCGGGAGGACGACGGTTCAATCCCGTCTCCGGCCATCCTGATTTAGGTTTTCCGTGATTTCCCTAAATCGCTTCAGGCAAATGCCGGGATGGTTCCTTTGAAAGGGCACGGCCGATTTCTTTCCCCATCCTTCCCTCACCCGAGCTTGCGCTCCGTCTCTAATGACCTCGTTGTCGACGGGACGTTAAACACTAATCTCCTCCTCCCCCGACGGTTTGGAAAATCTTACGGAAAAGGCTAAAGCAGAAGCCTTTCCGTTTACAATTGCTACAAGCCCTGACACCCGATGACAAAGTCAAACGCTTTGAATTTTCGGCACGGTTGCAACAGCTCATGGAAGAGGATGCGTTCAGTGCGAAACTTGTTTTCAGTTATGAAGCAACATTTTTTCTTAATGGTGAAGTGAACAGACACAGTGTTTGAATCTGGGCGGTAGAGAATCCTCACGCATTCGTGCAGCAAATTCGCAATTCACCAAAAGTTAACGTGTTTTGTGCAATCTCTCAGTTTAAAGTTTACGGCCCCTTTTTCTTCTGTGAAAAAAAACGTTACAGGACAAGTGTATCTGGACATGCTGGAAAATTGGCTCATGCCACAACTGGAGGACGGCAGCGCCGACTTCATCTTTCAACAGGATGGTGCTCCACTGCACTTCCATCATGATGTTCGGCATTTCTTAAACAGGAGATTGGAAAACCGATGGATCGGTCGTGGTGGAGATCATGATCAGCAATTCATGTCATGGCCTCCACACTCTCCCGACTTAACCCCATGCGATTTCTTTCTGTGGGGTTATGTGAAAGATTCAGTGTTTAAACCTCCTCTACCAAGAAACGTGCCAGAACTGCGAGCTCGCATCAACGATGCTTTCGAACTCATTGATGGGGACATGCTGCGCCGAGTGTGGGAGGAACTTGATTATCGGTTTGATGTCTGCCGAATCACTAAAGGGGCACATATCGAACATTTGTGAATGCCTAAAAAAACTTTTTGAGTTTTCGTATGTGTGTGCAAAGCATTGTGAATCTCAAATAATAAAGTTGTTGTAGAGCTGTGTAATCGCTTTAATCATTTGTAATAACTCTGTATTTATTAATTTCTAAAAGAATTTACGTATGGCAAACGTAAACCTTAAATTGAAAATATTATACAACAGAAAAAGTTACCTAGGTAGTAATTTTATCTATAGAACTTTCTGGAAGCTTTCATAACTACAGGCCACCTATCATCCATTCCTGCTTGGCAGAAACTGCATCAGAGTCGTTACACGTCAGTGAGAGTGAACATGATGTGAAGACCTTTTGATTTGTGGTGAAAAGGGCAATGGATCTGTTCATAACTTTTATTTGCATTCTGACCTGATATTTGCCATGTGATTTTAGAAAGTGTTTGTGACTGTGTATTGATTAATGTTAGGTGGAAACAAAACATCATAATCTGAAAACATGTCATTAACTTCTGCCATGTTGTTTCAACAACCCAGGGCCTAATGATTTGTATTAAGACTATGTTGTTCTTACCGCCGACAGACACAGATTCCATTGGCAATTTGAGTAAATAATTAACAAAAAATGGTTCCAATGGCTCTGAGCACTATGGGACTTGACTTCTTAGGTTATCAGTCCCCAAGAACGTAGAACTACTTAAACCTAACTAAGCTAAGGACATCACACACATCCATGCCCGAGGCAGGATTCGAACCTGCGACCGTAGCGGTCGTGCGGTTCCAGACTGTAGCGCCTAGAACCACTCAGCCACTGCGGCCGGTAATAATTAACAGTATGTGTCAAGATTCATCTCTTGAATTTTATCTACAAACATTGCATATGAAATGGCTTGCACTTAAAAGAAATGCCATTTAAAGTTAATATTTCCAATACTGAAAATTAATGGAGGAACTTTACACTGGGTGCTTAATCCAGGATTTATAAACCTTTTTGGCTGCAGAATGTATATAATTTTCATGTTTCATAAGAATATTGCAAGGTAGATCGAAATATTGAGCCAGTACGAAAGATTGCAGAGGCAAATGGCTATGATGGACACCTCTTTGTAGAGCAACTATTACTCGTAGAAAGACCACGAGTAAATGACGGTAAAGGAACAACCATATGATTTTCATATGAGACTTCAGAGGTAGAGAGAGGCTAAGTACATGAAGAAACTTAATCTTGGTATTTTACGAGGTGTTGTGCTCTCAAATATAGCTAAAATGAACAAGAATAAAGAAGCAAATAGTAAAGCAGCAGTGAATGGCGGTAATAGATGTGAGTCATGATATATTTGGCAATTCAAAATATGGAGAAGTTGACAGAAGCTGACAGAAAACCTGACTGGACTGATGAACTAAGAATTATCTTAGGGAAACTGGGAGATATGCACACAAATATAAAACCTGATAGTGACCAAATGAAATCTAACAGCGAACTATTGATATCTGAACTAAAATTTAATGGTGACAATTTAGTTTCAAGACTAGAAAACTTAGAACCTACAATGAAGACAAACAATTAAAAAATAAGCAATTAACTTACTGGATAGCAGTGTAGCTGTTAAAGAAAAATATTTAGTTGTAGAAGGCAGTAGTGTTCTTGTGCAAGAGTCTTGTGTTACTAAAGCCCCATCAAATATTTACCAACCTGTTGCACAAAGCAGAAAAGCTGCAGTGTAGACTTATAGAAGTGTTAGGGAAGCATTATTCAAGAGCAGATAAGAAATCATAGGAGAACTACATATTTAAAAAGTATGCATGACAAACAATGACTCTACTTTCATGTTACTCAAGAATTTCAATAAGCAAATTTAATCTGTGGGAGGTTTTTGTGAAAATGTTAACTTCAGTGATGGGTCAAAAATGTCGCAAACTGCAATGTGGGTTGATCCCCGTCAAAGCAATGTTTCTAGTACATGCTTTGGTTCAGATTCACAAAATACTCAGATCAAAGACTTTTTTCTTGGGATTGTTTTGTATTTGCACTGAACACAGCAGTGGTAGAATAGGGCACTTATGATCTCACAGTATCAACTAATTAAATATAAATGACACACTGTTCTGGGACTGGAAAGCAAAATATAACATTTATTACCTTTTGTGTTGGGAAACCTCTTACAAACGAAACACTGTTTATATTAATGAAATTTTCACTGTATCTGAAGTGTATGACGTTTATGCAAAACAAAGGTGGAAATGATAAAACTTTTTTTTATTATATTATTTAATCTATTGTATCCTATGCTGTATTACTGCTTTTTTTAATTAGCTGAAGATAAATAGATTTTAATTACTGTCATTTTGGGAAACATAAATATATTCTGAAAAATAAATTAGGAATTTTACATAAGAGGATGTCAGACCGATAATATTTTGCTGTTTATTATGTTTATAGTCAGCTGATGTTAGCAACCCGATACATCCAGATCCTTAATGCATAAGTAATGCTTAAGAGAAATGAAGATATTAGATTTTTGCAAGCTGTGTCCACTCCATTACTGATATCATGTCATTATGAGAGAAAGGCTCAGTGGGGAATGGTGTTTGTCAAACAAAAAGAATAAACAAATTATGCAAACAAACGGTTGTATACAATGTATGAAAGATCAGTAACGGCGTAAAATATATTTCTTGGGTCAAAATTCACTATAAGTAACTACGAATGAATTATGAAGATTACATTCAGAGCATTTTTCTTCTTCGGATATATTCATGGAATTAAAAGTTTATGGATGTTCTGTGACATTTATATTGAAATGAAGTTTTGTGAACTATTCTGCATTTTCTTAGGTTTATTTGATGTTAATCGGCTGATGACGTATTAGGGACTTATTTGTACTCTGTTCTGTAATGTACTGTACTTTTGTTTGTGATGGTATACTATGGTACATAGTATACATATGGCATACAGAGATTCGAGCGCGCACGGAGGCTTTCCGGCAGTCGTTCTTCCTGCTAACCATACGCGACTGGAGAGGAAAGGGAGGTAATGCAGTGGCACGTAAAGTGCCCTCCGCCACACACCGCTGGGTGGCTTGCGGAGTATAAATGTAGATGTAGATGTACATGATTCTCGGAAATATTTAAGGCAAATTATGCTACAAGTTAATGTGGAATATTGGTCTGTGGTTATGCTGATGATTTTCGTGAAGAGTAGCCAATGGGTCTAGTATACTGGTAGTATTTGATTCTGGGTGACAACTTTGTGATGGTCAACATAATCTCTGTATGAGAAAAATTACTAAAGTGTTTTGTATGAATCATAAAATATAATGTTACTGCTGACCATAACATGTTAATACCTCTTGAAAAACTTCTGAAACTGGCTGAAATTTTAAATTTTAATAGTTAAAATTTGGTGGACTGTACGGTGTTGAATAAAATGTGGGATCACTACTGTTAGAAAGAAAGTTTGTAGGTTACATTAAACTGGGATATATAAAGTATACTCATAGTTGTTATTTTATCAAATAAGCAAAATACTATGAGACTATATAAACAATTTAAAGTCATTTAAGTCAAAAGAATGTCCCTTTTCGTGTTTTTGGAAGTATTGCTTTGTAGGCCTACAGTTTGTTTTGTTATTATATGGTGACATCACAATGTTGTCAACGACGTCATTCTTAAATAATTCACAATAATACATTTTTGTTACATATTTGTGTGTCAGGTGGTGTTATATTGTCAAATACATGATTTCTAAATTGTCTTATCAAAACTGTGGAAAAGAACTATTTACAAAAAAATGGTTCAAATGGCTCTGAGCACTATGGGACTCAACTGCTGAGGTCATTAGTCCCCTAGAACTTATAACTAGTTAAACCTAACTAACCGCCGGCCGGTGTGGCCAAGCGGTTAAAGGCGCTACAGTCTGGAAGCTCTATGTTGAATATATTTTTTAGAAAACGCTATAATTGTAAATAGTTGAGCCGGCCGAAGTGGCCGCGCGGTTCTGGCGCTGCAGTCTGGAGCCGCGAGACCGCTACGGTCGCAGGTTCGAATCCTGCCTCGGGCATGGATGTGTGTGATGTCCTTAGGTCAGTTAGGTTTAAGTAGTTCTAAGTTCTAGGGGACTGATGACCTTAGAAGTTAAGTCCCATAGTGCTCAGAGCCATTGAACCTAACTAACCTAAGGACATCACAAACATCCATGCCCGAGGCAGGATTCGAACCTGCGACCGTAGCGGTCTCGCGGCTCCAGACTGCAGCGCCAGAACCGCGCGGCCACTTCGGCCGGCTCAACTATTTACAATTATAGCGTTTTCTAGAAAATATATTCAACATAGAGCTTAATGAGTCAGGATGACAGTTGAGGAGAAATACGTTCCAAGACAAAAAAAAAAAAAAAATACACTACGAAAGAAATATACAACTGAGGAGGAAATCGGTAGTTGTGATCTGGATGTAGACATAGACAAATAGGTATTACAATTTCAGAAAATTGGGACGATCTATTCACGAGAGAGAGTTTGACAAATTGAACAATTTAGTAACCTCCGGCCCTTATGCAAGCAGTTATTCATTTTGGAATTGACTGATAGAATTTTTTGGTGAACTCCTGAGGGATATTGTACCAAATTCAGTACAATTGGCTGTGAGATCGTCAAAATCCCGAGTTGTTTGGAAGGCCCTGCTCACGATGCTCCAGATGTTATTAATTAGGGAGAGATATTGCCTGCCGAGATAGGATTTGACAAGCACGAAGGAAAGCTGTAGGAACTGTTTCTATGTGTGGGTGGGCTTTATCAAAAAAATGTTCAAATGTGTGTGAAATCTTATGGGACTTAACTGCTAAGGTCATCAGTCCCTAAGCTTACAACTACTTAACCTAAATTAAACTAAGGACAAATATAGACACCCATGCCCGAGGGAGGACTCGAACCTCTGCCGGGACCAGCCGCACAGTCCATGACTGCAGCGCCTGAGACCGCTCGGCTAATACCGCGCGGCGGTGAGCTTTATCTTGCTGAAATGTAAGCCAAGGATAACTTTCCATGAAGGGCAACGAAACAGAGCATAGAATATCGTCAGCGTACCACAGTGCTATAATGGTTCCACGTAAGACAACCAGAGGGGTCCTCCTATGAAATAAAGTGGCACCCCAGACTTCTCGCTGTCCAGACAGGTCTTTGATGGTCATCGTAGCCTCTAATCTCACTGACTGGAGTAGAATTATCAACAGTGGTAAGTCCCGCTCCGAACAGAGTGCCAACTACGAGGGAATACGTGTCTGTCGATGCCCTGGAGAGCAATAGGATACTGAAATGGATGGCACTCTCCATACAGTAGTGACGGGCTGGGGTGCCATTGCATTTCATAGCAGGACACGTTTGGTTGTTATCCACGGTACCTTTGCAGCACGACGTACGTCGTAGATATTCTGTGCTCCGTTTTCGTGCTCTTCGTGGCAGGCCACCTTGGGCTTCTATTTCATCAAGAAAATCCCCTCCTGCACACGGCGAGAACTTCTGCAGCTTTTTGCCATGCTTGTCAACTCCATCTACGCCAGCAAGACCATTGGATCTCTACACAGCTGAGAATGTTAAGAGCATTATAAGCAGAATCCTCGAACCTGCTTGGGGTTCTGACCATCCAACGCGCCATTTTGTCAGAATCTGGCACGGCATCCCTCAGGAGGCCATCCAACAAGTCTATCAATCTGTGCCCAGCCGAATAACTGCTTCCTTAAGGGTCAGAGGTGCACCAGTACGTTAATGACTTGCTCAGTTCGCGAAGCTCTTTCTCTTGCATATATCATCCAGTATCTCTGAAACTGCAAAAGATTGATTGTGTGTACATGCAGGTCACATCCGCCAATTTCCGTCCTATTCGGCTAATTTCTTTGTGGTACAGTTTTGTCTCGGAGTGTATTTCTTTGTGGTACTGTTATTAACGTTATTCTATGTACACAGTTCTCGTTCTATATGGACTGGAGATCAAGTGAAATTTTCATAGGTCTGTGATCATATGAGTGTGTTTCTGTTGAATTGACAAACACTGGGTGTTGGGCACAATGCATAACGAAAGATTTTTTCCATGCTCTTAAAATATAAAAGTCTGAAAATTGGAAGAAAGGGTTAATGTATTTTTTTGCAGTTACACCAGTGCCATCTAACAGTGAGCGTTTGAAAGGTATGTCACCGTAGTTTTATTACAAAGTATCTTTTACTTTAGTAATAGTTGATTTTCTATGTGTACACATGATGAGTACTCAATTCAACAAATTTTACTGTTTTTAATAATTATCTGAATTATAACAGCTTTTTCTGCTCATATTTAGAACATCCGCACCCAAGGAGTAAGTATGATTTAATACAAATTCCTTAAGGAATGAAACGAAGACTGCAGTTGTAATGAGCCCCAGTTAAGTTACCTATGCTCGTTCACATTAACGAATACAAACTTTCATCTTATATAAAATAAAACTTTCCTTCATCTTACCGGCTAGAGTGGCCGAGCGGTTCTAGGCGCTCCAGTCTGGAGCTGCGCGACCGCTACGGTCGCAGGTTCGAATCCTGCCTCGGGCATGGATGTGTGTGATGTCCTTAGGTTAGTTAGGTTTAAGTAGTTCTAAGTTCTAGGGGACTAATGACCTCAGAAGTTAAGTCCCATAGTGCTCAGAGCCATTTGAACCATTTTTCCTTCATCTTATTTGTGGTTTGTTTTTTATCGTTTGTTGGAGTTTTGTCAAACCTTCTTACGTAACCAGTAGGAGATCACACGATACTTCGATGTAATTTCCATTCGGTAAATCTATAGGGTCGCCAACAAAACGTGTTTCGATGTGATGCCAAAGGCTTCTACGAGTTTGAGGAGCACACCCTTTTCTGCACGTCGCAGGATTTGCCTGTTGTGCGGACAGAAGTCTTTGTGCCAAGACACTTGCTGCGGAGCTTGTGACTGGGATGATATTGGCATCGCGGTAAGTCTTCACCACTTTCAGCGGTGGCTTCTAGTTGTGTAGAGGTGCGGAACAATTATTTTGCGTTATTTTGCTTGCTTTCTGTGATATTCTATGACTACAATTTCATCCAATTGGACACCAACGTACTGTGTGCTGGAGATAAAGATGCTTCATAATTTAACAATAGCTTTACAGCATAATAAAAATTGACCTTTTAAGAGTTAATGTGTATTTTTCTGCTGCTTTATGTTCAATTTGTTATCTACACACCACGTCTGGAAGACGCCCCCTCTACCATTCCACCAATTACGCTCTTGATTTCCTTGACACCACATCCCAAGATATCGTCTGCATATGTAACCACCCAATCAACTAGGTTAGCTTCTTCCAGTTGACACAAGAGATCCTAAAATCTAATTTCGGCCTATGGGCCCTTCCTAACAGTTCTTTTGATTACTTTCAGTATTCCAGCTGACCATTCGACAACTCAGTCTTTATAGTAGTATACACACTGTGGTTGCTGTACTCCTTGAATCTGCACAAATAACCATAAATTGTCGAGTACTCCAGGGATCGCGTGTAATAATGAAATCGCGTTTGCTTCGTTACATATATCTGTTGTTTCTAACGTATTCCTGAATTCTTCATGAATACTCCTCCATTTCCTAAATCGAACGGGCACTTATTAAGCTTATTAAAGCTACGATCTGCTACACAGGTGTATTTTCTGAACATTTACAAGCGTCTTAATCAGGTTATAAGATTACCTGATTCTTTATCCACAGACTTTTTAATTATACGGCTTTTTCTTATTTCCATATGCCTTAACACTTACGGACATTTATCTGCGGGGAAAGTTAAAACAACCGCTCTACGAGGTGTGACAAGTGTCGCACTGTTTTACCTACCTTTCCTAGGTTGGCACCACTTTCTGTGGTTTCCCGCTAGCTCGAGTGGCGTGATTGTCTGGCGGAGGAGGCGTTCATCTGTCGGTGCAGAGGCTGACAGAGTGGCCTGTGACAGGCGCCACGAGTGTTGACGGTGCTGGTGGGCCACCAGTAGAAGTCTGGCGCAAGCCGAGAGAGGGCGTGCCTGTGTGAGATCGCCAGCACGGACGGCCTCTATTGTGGGCCTACTGAGATGAACAGACTTGAGTCGCTGGAACCTGTCGCTTACGGATACTGGCTGGAATGTGTTGGCCGGCCGGAATGGCCGAGCGGTTCTAGGCGCTACAGTCTGGAACCGCACGACCGCTACGGTCTCAGGTTCGAATCCTGCCTCGGTCATGGATGTGTGTGATGTCCTTAGGTTAGTTAGGTTTAAGTAGTTGTAAGTTCTAGGGGACTGATGACCTCAGCAGTTGTCCCATAGTGCTCAGAGCCATTTGAACCATTTTGGAGTGTGTTGGGGTTCCTTGGGTGTATGACATACGACTTTATACTATGTCCGTGACGTGTATGTAGCTGGCTGTGCTATGCAGCATTATACACTAACAGGTACCGTTCCGTAATCTGGTATTTACTAAAACCACATTTTCTGAAAGCGACTCACAAACAGTGCGTCCCTAGAAGGGGTTAATAACTGATGGTGTGAAGTGGCTGCCCACAATGTATTGTGTTTGCCGTGTAGGATACACGTTTTCTACCGACTGTGTGCTAACAGTTGAACAGTCGGTTTGCTAGACGTTTTAACGATGTTTTGTACTTGTCCTGTCTACCATGGTTAACTTGTGTCGTCGATAGAACAATAGATAGTTGCTTTCTGTTTCTTTACGGAAATGTTTCAGGTTAGTTTCTGTGGTGTTTTCTTGCGCCTTTTATGTGCGTATATCTGAGGATCGTACGACAAGGTGTATGTTTATGTCAGTTTTCAAACGACAACCATCCGTTTTCCTTGAAAAGGGAAAAATAATGTTCTTAATTGTTAAAGTACTTATGGTACAATTTGAGCTTTTAGACTGAATGTATCTCTGAAGTTTCCTTGTGCTGTCTCATTTTCATAGACTGTTGTAATTACGATGTAAAAATTAATTTAAATTTTATTCAATCTGAGTTTTCCGAAAGTAATTTGTTTCTGTTGTTAAAATTTCATTTTGAAAGTGTTCTGTTTATGACTATATGATGTTAAAATTGATTTAAATTTTATGTAATGTAAATCTTTATTAATAATTTGTGGTTTTATTAATATTTAATGATGGAGACCTTCAGTTTGTGAATATGATGGTTGTAGCCAGTTGATCTGATCAAGCCAAATCTTAGTCTGTATGATCTCACGTTTTCATGTTATTAGTAAATGAGTTAAATATTGTACTGGTATCCCAAACTCATTCAGTCGATTCCATCCTTTAATTCTAAGGAGAATCTGAAGACATCGCAGCACATGAAACGTCGTATAACGAGGGCCAATGACATGATAAGTACAGATTAAATTCATCGTGCTGTTTCGTCTCTTAGGAATTACTAGTATCAGTGAACAAAGCCAAAATGCTGAGCACTTGACGTGTCAGTCATGACCGTAGGAACTTTTTATCCAGATGGAACGTCAGTAATTTTCGCCAATGTTATCTGGTCACTGACTAATCAAATTCGGCACATGTTATTTTGTCGAACCGTGCTTCTAAAATTCTTTCTAAAATTATAGAAAAATTAGCTTCATTTAAGAAATACAGAGTGTCAGTATTCGGCAGCTTTAAACGTTAAAAATTAGCTGCGTGTCTCTGATTCGTGGCATACTGGGTTCGGAATGTAATCTCCATGAGGAGGTCGAAACAGATTTAGATTTTGCTGAATTCTTTTGAAAGGAAAAACTAATTATTGTTTTTAGAAGTACAAGCAAAACAGGATGAAAATCTACATTATTGCCTTACACATTTCCAGTTTTATTCCTCGCACTTGAATTTATACCGTCAGTTGTTTGATTGCAAAAGAACGTTCAGTATTTGAAAAGAGAACATAAAACTTGTGGATCGATTTCGTCGGTACTTACAGGTGCTCCATAGTTGTCACAACGTCGCATCCCATGGGGTCACGGTTCGTCATCATCTCTGGATACCTGGTCCTCACAGAGAAGAAGTTGTCCACGCCTTTCTTAACCCTCTCTATGCTACACTTGCAGTTTATGTACATCCTTTCGATGAATGCATCTTCTGTAACAAATGTACGTGTGGGTTATTACGCAAAACTTCTCACTAATCAAATAGTATATGCTGTAACAGCTGTAACTGGAAGGTAGGTTTTTATTTAAATTTTCAGACTTTCACCTGGTACGATGCTGTTCTCCACCTTTTCCCATCGTGTGCTATTTTTTACACATCTGTGTCATTGCTTCACCCAGCTTCCTCTCTAGATCTGGTCAGCCTCTACTAATGGTGACCTTCTCCTTCCAGCGACAGTTCACTGTTTCTGGAAGCCGTAATGAATGCTCCACTAACCTGCGTCATCTCTCGGTGAGCGTCTTACATAGTCTTCTGTCCTCAGTTATTGCTGTACCCTCCAGAAGCTACGGATCGTAGCTGCACATGGAAGAGTGACGGGCTGGCTAGTACTCAGGAGCAACTGACTTAAGGCTGGCATGCAACACAGGGCACACTGCTTCCGCCTTCCACCTTGCGTCACACAAGCAGTTCCCAATTGCACATCAGCCCATCAAACGCGGAGAAAAGCTGACGCACGGCCCGTATCAAGACAGTATCAACAGCAACACAAGACAGCATCAGGACTCAACTACAGGCACCAACAAGAAAATCCACACAGCACTTCCTGCACGTTATCATAGTTACCGTTCACTAAATTCGGGACTAGACCAGAATTCAAGACAGATCAGGGCCGGTGGTCAGCGATCTGTTGTGGCACACAATCTTCATGCAACTATGTGTTATAATGCTTCTACAAACAAATTACTGCAGGTCGTTGCTAATCATCATCTGGCAGTAAATTTTGGATAAATGTACACTCAGGTGCCGAACGTCATGCGATACGTCGGAAAATTGCGTTCGAGCTCCTTTTGCCAGGCATTGCGTTACAACTCGGCGTGCCGTGGACTCAACAAGTCGTTGCAAGTCCCGTGCAGAAATACTGAGCCACGCTGCCTTTATAGCCGTCAATAATTGCGAAAGTGTTGCCGCTGCAGGATGCTGTGCAGGACCAGACTTCTCGATTGTGTCCCACATATGTTCCATGTTGTTGTTGTTGTTGTCTTCAGTCCTGAGACTGGTTTGATGCAGCTCTCCATGCTACTCTGTCCTGTGCAAGCTTCTTCATCTCCCAGTACCTACTGCAACCTACATCCTTCTGAATCTGCTTAGTGTATTCATCTCTTGGTCTCCCCCTACGATTTTTACCCTCCGCGCTGCCCTCCAATACTAAATTGGTGGTCCCTTGATGCCTCAGAACATGTCCTACCAACCGATCCCTTCTTCTGGTCAAGTTGTGCCACAAACTTCTCTTCTCTCCAATCCTATTCAATACTTCCTCATTAGTTATGTGATCTACCCATCTAATCTTCAGCATTCTTCTGTAGCACCACATTTCGAAAGCTTCTATTCTCTTCTTGTCCAAACTATTTACCATCCATGTTTCACTTCCATACATGGCTACACTCTATACAAATACTTTCAGAAATGACTTCCTGACACTTAAATCTATACTCGATGTTAACAAATTCCTCTTCTTCAGAAACGCTTTCCTTGCCATTGCCAGTCTACATTTTATATCCTCTCTACTTCGACCATCATCAGTTATTTTGCTCCCCAAATAGCAAAACTCCTTTACTGCTTTAAGTTTCTCATTTCCTAATCTAATACCCTCAAGATCACCCGACTTAATTCGACTACATTCCATTATCCTCGTTTTGCTTTTGTTGATGTTCATCTTATATCCTCCCTTCAAGACACCATCCATTCCATTCAACTGCTCTCCCAAGTCCTTTGCTGTCTCTGACAGAATTACTATGTCATCGGCGAACCTCAAAGTTTTTATTTCTTCTCCATGGATTTTAATACCTACTCCGAATTTTTCTTTTGTTTCCTTTACTGTTTGCTCAATATACAGATTGAATAACATCGGGGATAGGCTACAACCCTGTTTTACTCCCTTCCCAACCACTGCTTCCATTTCATGTCCCTCAACTCTTATAACTGCCACCTGGTTTCTGTACAAATTGTAAATAGCCTTTCGCTCCCTGTATTTTACCCCTGCCACCTTTAGAATTTGAAAGAGAGTATTCCAGTCAACATTGTCAAAAGCTTTCTCTAAGTCTACAAATGCTAGAAATGTAGGTTTGCCTTTCCTTAATCTTTCTTCTAAGATAAGTCGTAAGGTCAGTATTGCCTCACGTGTTCCAGTATTTCTACGGAATCCTACATGTTCCATGGATGGCCAAATCATTCACTATAGTTCTCCAGAATGTTCCTCAAGTCAATCGCGAACAGTTGTGGCCCACTGACATCAGGACTGTCATCCGTATAAATTCCATCATTGTTTGGGGTCATGAAGTCCAGGAATTGTTCTAAATGGTCTCCTAATAGCCGAACATAACCTTTTAATGATCGGTTGAGAAATGCCAGACGATTCCATGAAAACACAGTCATATCATTAACCACCAGCTTGCGCACTGCCTCATTCACAACCTGAGTCCGTGACTTCGTGTCGTCTCCGCCACACTCGAATCCCACCATCAGTTAACTGATCCTTGGACTCGTGGGACGACGCCACGGTTTTCCGGTCGTGTAGGGTCCATTCGATATGGTCACCAGCGCAGGAGAGCTGCTGCAGGCGATGTCGTGCAGTGAGGAAAGTCATTCGCGTTGATCATTCGCTGCCATGGCCCATTAACGACAGATTTCACCGCACTGTCCTAACGGATACGTCCGTCGTACGTTCCTCATTCATTTCTCCGATTATTTCACGCAGTGTTGCTTGTCTGTTAGTACTGACAACTCTACGCAAACGCCTCTGCTCGCGGTCGTTAAGTAAAGATCGTCCGCCAATGTGTTGTCCGTGTGAGAGATAATACCTGTTCAAAAAATGTGTGTGAAATCTAATGGGACTTAACTGGTAAGGATATCAGTCCCTAAGCTTACACAATATTTAACCTAAATTATCCTAAGGACAAACACACACACCCATAATACCTGTTCAAAAAATGTGTGTGAAATCTTATGGGACCTAAATGGTAAGGTCATCAGTCCCTAAGCTTACAGAATATTCAACCTAAATTATCCTAAGGACAAACACACACACCCATGCCCGAGAGAGGACTCGAACCTCCGCCGGGACCAGCCGCACAGTCCATGACTGCAGCGCCTAGACCGCTCGGCTACTCCCGCGCGGCAGAGGCAATGCCTGAAATGTGGTATTCTCGGCACATTCTTGACACTTGGATCTCGGAAAGCCGAATTGCTTAACGATTTTCGAAGTGGAGAGTCCGATGCGTCTAGCTCCAACCACCGTTTTGCGTTCAAATCTGTTAATTCCAGTCGTGTGTTAATAATCACGTGGGTACCTTTCCACGTGGATCACCTTACAGCTACACCTTACAGATTCACCAATGCGCTTCCGTTTTTACCTTGTGTAAGCGATACTATCGCCAACTGTATACGTGCATATCGCAGTCTTATAACTTTTGTCGCCTCATTGTATTCAACCTATGACGAGGCTGTGCAAGTGCCTCGAGTAAGCAAGCTAAAGCATAACAACTTTCGATAGTAAGGGGCTCTCTTCCTGTCACGTTTATGTCTGACGCCAAATAAATTTGGTGAATACATCTCTTATTCTATTTAACATGTATTAAGTTCATACTTTACTTCTTCACTTGGTTTATAACATGCTTTGATAGCACCGTACTTCAAATAGTTTCTTTCACTCTAGTTATACAGTGGTTCCACATATCACTTCCATAACTCGGTGTTACAGAGCACAAATGTATTGTAGATAAATGTAAAATCGCCTCAAATTCTTCTCCAGTGAGCAATGAGCAAGGTAAGCCTGGCCCACGCCCTTTCTCGAACATCAGGAAGACAAACAGGCAGGAAACTGACATTCTGCAAAGCACTTGGAAGACATTGCCGTACTTTGAATCGTAAACTTGGCAACATGACCTCAGCAATGAGTTGGTGTCATGACTGGCAGCTAGCTCTAAATGTAAAAAGAAAAATGTGGGTGAGTAGAAGAAACAGACCCGTAATGTACGGGTACAGCATTAGTAGTGTCCCCTTTAACACAGTGACATCGATTAAATATCTGGACGAAACGTTGCAAAGAGATATTACATGGAAGGAGTATGTGAGGACTGTGGTAGGAAAGGCGAATTGCCGACTTCGGTTTTTTGGGCGAATTCTAGGAAAGTGTGATTCATCTATAAAGGAGACCTCATACAGGACGCTAATGCGACCTATTCTTCACTACTGCTCGATTGTTTGGGATTCGTACCAGGTCCGATTGAAGGAAGACATTAAAGCAATTCAGATGCAAGTTTCTAAATTTGTTTCTGATAGGTTCAAACAAAGAGCAAGTGTTACAGAGATTCTTTGGCAACTCAAATGGGAAACCCTGGAGGGAAGGCGACATTCTTGTCAAGGAATAAAAAAAAAAGCACTCCGTCTTCAGGCCACAAGTGGCTCACCGGGACCATCCGACCGCCGTGTCATCCTCAGCAGAGGATGCGGATAGGAGGGGCGTGTGGTCAGCACAGCGCTCTCCCTGTCGTTATGATGGTTTTCTTTGACCGGATCCGCTACTGTTCGGTCGAGTAGCTCCTCAATTGGCATCACGAGGCTGAGTGCACCCCGAAAAATGGCAACAGCGCATGGCGGCTGGATGGTCACCCATCCAAGTGCCGGCTACGCCCGACAGCGCTTAACGTCGGTGATCTCACGGGAACCGGTGTATCCACTGCGGCAAGGCCGTTGCTCTTTTTCAAGGGATAATATTGAGAAAATATAGAGAACCGGAATTTGAAGATGACTGCAGACCGATTCTGTTGCCTCTAAAATACATTGCACGTAAGGACCAAGTAGACAAGATAGAGAAATTAAGGTTCATATGGAAGCACATGAACACTCTCTTTCCCTCATTTTGTTTGCTAGTGGAACGAGAAAAGATATGGATAGCAGTGGTATGTGGTACACTCCACCACGCGCCGTAAAGTGGATTGCTGAGTATCGTTGTAGATGTAATGGAGAAGCAAACACATTTTTGTAACGACATAGCGTGAGTTCGAAAGAAATAGTAGAAGCTTCACAAGAACAACTACCAGCCTGCTGATATGGCGGGAAAGCTACAACTTTCAGCTCCGAGAGCCATTCGGAAATGTAGGCCACACTCGTTCGTTACTGGCCCAACATAATGTCACTGTCTCAAACTAGTACTACGAAAAACTCAGGCTTCTGAGCCTTTGTGGCAGTCTTTATACTGCTCTACTCCAGCTAGCCGGCCGAACCAGTGATGCGCTGCTATTGTTCACCGAGATGACGTCTGCCTCCTAGAGTGCTGGTCAACACACCTGGTCACTGTGAGCTTCCAACTTTGCCACTATTGATGAGAAGACCTGGAGACTGCTACCTATGGCTTTCTGAGCTCAAATGATGGTGACTGGCAAACTGTCCAGCTATCGTAGTATTCGGCATGTGCGCTAGCTACTGCAGTGTTGTCTATAGGCATTTATTGACACCACCTGCCTTCCTTGGCGCAAGTGCTATGCTGTTGTTCATCTCCTCACCACACAGATCTTCTGAGAGCTTACCCAAGCACACTGCCTTCGACGTCAACAAGAGTGCTCCGGAGGGTCCTGCGGAGCCACGCCTGTTCATACAGGCTATTCCGTTCGCCTACGAGGCCTGCCTGCCACTCGAAACCGTGATTATGTGAGCCGGATGCTGTCCACACCTGTTTCAAAAACTGTTCAACATTCGTTCTTCCCGCAATTTTGGACTCTACTCGTACTTACTGTGCCTTCTGCCTCAGGGACCAAATTTACTGCACGAGCTGCTGTTTCATCTCTTAATTACTCGTCTCTGTTCACTGCTGTCCCCACGAAGAGCACTTAGTTACTATAATTTACAGCTTCTTGATGTCACGGAGAAACTGCTGATGTTCGGGATCAACCAAGCGAACTCATGTAAGTACGTAGTGCTAGTGCCGCAAACGATCCCGACATTCAGCTGTGCTTGGTTTATGGAAATCCAGCCTGCGAGCGAAGGATTCGAGTCTGTCACAAAGTTTTCCTGGGGTATTCCTTGTTTGCAAGCTAAATTCTACAACTGGAAACCTCCGCCAAAATATTCCCATTTTGGTCTCCCTGATAGCCTGGGATCTGCCTGAAAATTCCGTCTCTCTATAACTGGTCATCACTCTACGCTCCACTTAAATTTTGAAAATCATAAAAAATATGGTCTGTAGCAGTCTCACACGATAGCATTTAAACACACTAGCAGCACTAAAATTAGTTTGATTAATTCACCATTGCAACAGAAATGCAAGGAAATGATTTGTTCAAAATTGAAGAGCGAAATAATACTTTAAGGAATCAACTCTACAGTGAAAATTATGGTTTGCGGATTTCAGAAGAGTAAACTAGAATAGTCACAAAGCTGACTGACCTATCTCGTCGGGCAGATGCGGCTGCATCTTGAGCCAGTCTCGCACAGACGCTATGGCACTCTTGATGTCCTCTTCATCTGTCCCCAGACTCTTCCTGATGGTCTCCACCTGCTCCCGCGTCGCAGGGATGAAGCTGTAGCGATCGCTCATTGCTGGCTGGTATTCTGGAAGCAGAAGCAAGGGCGCGTTGCCAGAGTCACCGATGATACTCAAAGTTCTCAAAATGCACAGAGCGTGGATGCTAATTTCGCCGCTCGTTCCAAATACAGTTGCTCTCCGACCCAATATGAGCCGCTACTTCTTTGTTCATTCTAAAGCGAATGAACTGAAGCTGGTGGATTCATTGCCCATTAAGGTTAATCAGTTATATGAATGCGTGGTGTCTGTTCTTTCGGACATGTCTGAAAGAACAGACACAACGCAGTCATATAACTGATTCGCCTCGATGGGCAATGAATCCACCACCTTCAGTTCGGATGGACAATTCCGCCCTACTGCGGATATCTCAAAGTAGCGGGCATGGGGAACTGGAACAGGTTCCGAAAATTGTTTATTCGTAATTATATCATTCGTAAATATATCACACCAAAAATTTTTCTTTCGTCGTTATTATCCCACGTAAAATTTGAAATTAAAACAGTCACTATCTTTGTATTCAGGCAAGCTGGGTCGCAAAGATAAAAGTTAATCGTCAGTTGAGGCATGAATTTATTGCGTACATGATGGGTTGCGGAATTTATCCATCATCAGATATCCAGGAGCGAATACTGCACGTAGATATGGCGTTTCAAGCTGTATGTCAAACTAATATTGGCAGACTAGTTGGTTTGAAGTTGGCAGCCCTGACGCCGGCTACGAGCCCTTTCCGCTTAGTGTGTTACGAGATAAGTAATTTAGCTAGTAATTAATCGTTTTGCTGTATATTTCAGTGTTTATTTGCGTCTGAATAAGATAAGCGAAGTTTCTGTTTAGGACAGTTCTGCGTGTACGCAAACATTTGTTTACATTCTTAACTGACGTTAAATACGCGGGAGCATCAATTATGTCAGTGCACAACACTCAGTATTTACTTTCATTAGTGTCATTTAGATTGGTTCAAATGGCTCTGAGCACTATGGGACTTAACATCTATGGTCATCAGACCCCTAGAACTTAGAACTACTTAAACCTAACTAACCTAAGGACATCACACAACACCCAGTAGTGTCATTTAGACTAGGTACATTTAAGGTAACAGTTTTTATACTTTTTTTAGGTCACATCCGCGTGTACGTAAACGCTTGTTTACATTATAAATACGAGGTATAATCAGGAGGTGTAACTTACTGTAGGTTACTTTTGATTCGTTCATATTATTCACTAGATAGCCCCTAGCAGTTTACTGTAGGTCACTGTCTTATTCCTTAGTATTCACTAGATAGCCCCTAGCAGGAAAATAAGCACCACACATTTTTATTGTTTTTCGTTGTTGAGAGTCCTTTCTGCCAACTAGAGTGTAGCTGTTAACCTTGTCTGGCAGTAGGTTTCCTTAAGTTTTCGTATAGTGAATCAGTTATTAGTAGATGGATAGGGACTGCGTCTGTTGTGTGCGGCTGTAGGAGGAGTTGGACACAGTCAAAACGCAGCTGGAATCTTTGTTGGTCACAGTCATCAAGCTCCAGAGTGCCGCCTCGAGGTGCGGTGGGGATGGGGCAGCCTCTGCTGTACTACATGTGCAGGGGGGGGGGGGGGGGAAGTCACAGCTCTGTCACTGAGCCGACCCCAGGTGCGACTGAGCTCTTTACAGTCTCCTGTTACGCGTCGAGGATCCCAGCGGCCCGAGTACCCGAAGTGGTGGACGAGTATCTCAACACTACCGACAGAGACGTGCAGCGAGGTTCTTGATGGCGATCCGTCGGTCACCGCGAATGAGAGTGTCCGCACGTTCCAGAAATGCAGCTCCGTGTAGCCGGCTGCCTCGCCGGAAATCGCACAGGTTTACGCGATCTTGATGCGATGATGACTGACTCCTCACCCAACAACTCACCGTGCTTTTGATCACTGCCAGATCTCCGTAGACGTTCTACAACTGCCTATGAATACTTGCGAAGCTCTGGTTTTCTGTAAAAACAACTTAAATGACAGCTCTCTGCTTGGACACGCCTCCGTAACACATCCCGTTACTACTTATAGCGACGCCACCTATCAGAACTTCATGAATGTGTAGGGGCTGAAGTGAGAATATTACGTGATGTTCCGCCGTAAATTCCGAATTTTTTCAACCAAACTTCCCAAGAAACAATATGTGATCGAT
Source organism: Schistocerca cancellata (assembly GCF_023864275.1). Classification (NCBI taxonomy): domain Eukaryota; kingdom Metazoa; phylum Arthropoda; class Insecta; order Orthoptera; family Acrididae; genus Schistocerca; species Schistocerca cancellata. Next base: position 54,773,664 of record NC_064631.1, read on the forward strand.
TACTTACTGAACGCCTCTCGTGGTCTGACTCTTTCGTAGATATGCTTGTGTGTTACCTAGATGATTTTAACAAAAATGATACAAGCTGACAAAAGATGTAATAACATTCATAATAACCATCTTGGAATTCCAGCATTGAAACTAAATCAAATTTGCAAGATCTTGACCAATATTGACAGCTTCAGAAGGCTTCAGTCAGTAGCTCAAAGTTAAGAACAACAATGTGATATACGTCATTTGCTACGACCTAGCAAGGCGCCATTACCAGTAACTATTGATGCTGTAAAACATACCTCACGCCAGCCTGCGTGAGTTTAAACGCGTGCCTTTCGGCTTCCTTCATAGTGGATTGGCTGTCTTGCCAGTCCACAACAGTTGGCGACGAGGCCAAACCGCGTTCGTAACTATACTGCCCTGATTTACTTGTGCAATGGCTTCGCCACCATCTCCAGATGTACTGTCCGAATTTTATCGCTTACAGAACCAGCAGACGCAGGCCTTACTGGATGCCCTTGGACAGCTCGTCCAGGGTCAACGTGCACTGCAAAACGATACGGCAGCCGCCGCTCCACCGCTCACGCAGCCACAACACGCAGTTGCACCAACTTTTCATCCTTTTGATGCTGCACTGGAAAGCTGGACGGAGTGGTCACGCCAATTTGGATTCCATCTCGCCGCTACAGAAGTCAAGGTAACGAGCGGCAGCCTTTTTTGTTAGCATCCGTCGGCGTCCAAACGTACCGTGTGATAGTCAAATTATTTCCCCGACGCGACGTAGCAACTCTGTCCTACGACGAAATTTTTTCTGCATTAGATGCATATTTCAAAGAATCAGTCAATGTAGTTGCCAAACGGTATACATTCTTTCGTTCAAAACGTATGGCCGGTCAGACTAACAGGGAGTGGGTTGCAACCTGCAAGGCCTTACTAGGGATTGTGCTTTAGAGTGTCAATGTGGACTCCCTTATTCAGATACTATGGTGCGTGACGCAATTGCACAGAACGTTTCTGATGTTCGTATATGGGAACAGATTTTGAAACTAGTCAATCCCTCCCTTCAACAAGAGATGGACATATTGGATCGGGAGGACACACTTGACTTTGCTCAGGAATCATTTGTAACTTCGCCACCCGTGTGTCAGGTTAACTGGCCCGCCGGGCGAGCTGCACGGAACAGTAAACAGTCTTCGCGCCTGGCCACGCCAAAGCCATCAGGCTCTCAGCTACGTGTCCCATGCCAGCAAGAAAATGCAGTGAAATCATGCCCGTGGTGTGCTACTAGACATTCGCGTGAGAATTGCCCGTCACGCCAAGCTATTTGCTTTTTCTGTAATAAAAAAGGCCATGTTCAAAAATGTTTGACAGAAAAGGCTCCGATCGGACTCTCACAACCATTCCAGGCCCTTTGCTTCTCACTGAAATCGAACCAAGGATACTCGGGGTCGTGAAACTTCGCCTATAGAAATTCATATAGTTCATGCCATTCCGCCCAGTGCCACTCTCTCTAACAGTGACTGTGTTCGTCCCACAACTAGTGTGCGTCGACATCGCCGGAAATCCCGTCAAGTTGCAAGTGATTTTGTACCAGTGTCACTTCACGATGCACGAGACAGTCGCTCTTGTCGTCAGCAGGACAATAAACTTTTTGTAGACTTGGACATTAATGGCAAAGTGATACTATTCCAGCTCGATACCGGAGCTGCAGTTTCACTGATCAATCAAGACACTTACAAACACCTAGGCACACCTCCGTTGCTTGCAGCAAATGTTACGTTAAGTAGTTATTCAGGACAAGCGATCCATGTGTTACGACAGTGCAGCCTTCTTGGAACACACAAGGGACAAACAAAACTTGTGTCATTTTACGTCCTTCGTTCTTCTACTGCAGAGAACTTGTTTGGTTTCGATCTCTTTCAGTTGTTTAACTTGTCTATAGTAAATCAGGTCCTATCAGTGAACCAGACTGTGCCTTCAGACAGTGTTTCTCGTCTATGTGAATAATTTGCAGACATTTTTGCACCGGGCCTCGGTTGCGCTAAGAACTATAAAGCACATTTGGAACTGAAAGTAAACGCGCAACCAAAGTTTTTCAGAGCGCGCAATGTTCCCCACGTATTGCATCATGAGGTCGCAAAAACGTTACACGATTTGGAATCACAAGGTGTAATTGAACGTGTACAGGCTTCTCTCTGGGCATCACCCTTAGTAATTTTGCAAAAACCTTCGGGAAAATTGAGACTTCGTGTGGACTTCAAGGCAACAGTGAATCCCCAACTAGTGACTGCAACTTTTCCTTTACCCCGCACGGAAGATCTTTTTGACAAACTGTGCCCGAGTAAATATTTTTCGAAGTTGGACCTAGCAGATGCGTACTTGCAAATACCGGTGGACGAAGAATTCCAGCACGTTTTAGTGGTTAACACGCATCTTGGTTTGTATCGATTCAAACGACTGCCATTCGGGTGTGCATCCGCCCCTGCATTGTTTCTACAAACTGTTTGTGCGTCGATCCCTACTGAAGCAAACTATCTGGACGATATTGTGATCTCTGGAAAGACGGAAGAGGAACATTTAGCCAGTCTCAGAACATTATTTCAGGTCATGCGACAAAATGGTCTTCGCTTGCGGAAGGACAAATGTGTGTTCTTTGCTCGTGACTTACACTATCTCGGACATGTACTCAATGCCCAAGGCATACATCCCAGTCCAGAGCACCTCCGTGCCATACAAGACTTGCCTTCGCCGCAGAATTTGAAGCAGCTACAGAGTGTGCTGGTAAAAATTAATTATTATCATCGCTATGTGCGCCACGCCTCTTCCATTTCAGCTCCGCTTCATCGCTTACGCCGTAAAGGTGTTCCGTTCGGCCTGACGACGGAATGCGAACGCGCCTTTCGCCAGTTGAAATCGGCGTTGCTTTCCAATACTTGCCTTACGCCATTCGATCCCCAGAAACCCCTTTTGTTGATGGTGGATGCATCGGATTTCGGGATCGGTGCTGTGCTTGCGCACAAAGAAGGATCGCACGATCGCCCTATTGCCTTTGCGTCCAAATTGCTGTCGTCTGCGCAAAGAAATTATTCCCAGATAGAGAAAGAAGCATTGGCTCTCGTATTTGGTGTTACAAAGTTTCATGATTTCTTGTATGGTCGTCACTTTACCATCATCACAGACCACAAACCTTTGACGTCGCTTTTCATCCGACTAAGCCTGTACCTCCACGTACAGCGCCGAATTTCATTCGCTGGTCTATTTTCCTCTCGCAGTACCGCTACGATATCTTGTATCGGTCCACTGCTAAGCATGGAAACGCCGATGCGTTGTCCCGTTTGCCTGTTGCTGAGGATAGAGCATTCGATTCCTCCGAACTTGCTTGCATGTTCATTCATTCGGAAACCGATGACGTGGTCGAATCGTTTCCGATTGATTTTCGTCGTGTAGCTAAAGCCACAGCTGCCGACCCTGTCCTGGCTACCGTTCTGCTACACAATGGCCCTTGTCAAAGTCACGAATCGGGGATCCTTTGGTTCTCCGATTTTTTGCTCACAATAAGAGACTTTTTGTACGACGTGGTGTTTTGCTGTTGCGTTCTGATAATGATCAGTCCAGGGTCGTGGTCCCACGTTCGTTACAGTCCTCTGTCTTAAGGTTTCTCCACCAAGGACATTGGGGTATAGTGAGAACGAAACAATTTGCTCTTCAGCACTGTACTTGGTTCGAAATCGATGCCACGTTTGGGAATGTGTGCTCTCCTTGCATGGTGTGTGCCGAACAACAATCAGCACCACCGCGGAAATCCTTTGCATGCCCAAAAGCTACTTCCCCTTGGCAACGCTTACACATCGATTTTGCTGGTCCATTCTAGAATGTTCGATGGTTGGTTGTGGTAGATTCATTCAGTAATTTTCCTTTTGTTGTCCGAATGTCTTCCACGACGTCATCTGCCACCATCCAAGCGTTATCTGCTATATTTTGCATTGAAGGTCTTCCACAGACTATTGTTTCCGACAATGGCGCACAATTCATGTCCGCAGAATTTCAGTCATTCTGCAAGGCCAATGGTATTCAACATCTGTCGTCCGCGCCGTTTTCGCCACAGTCAAACGGTGCCGCTGAACGACTGGTCAGGACTTTCAAGTCACAGATGCTGAAGTTGAAAGAGTCGCATTCTCGGGAGGACGCGTTATTGCTCTTTTTGTCCTCGTATCGCTCTCAGCCCCGAGATGGTCGCTCGAGGGCTGAGTTGTTGCACGGTCGCCCTCATCGCACCTTGATGTCTTTGCTACATCCTCCGCATCAGGTTCCTGTGCAGCGGCAGACCCCTGCTTTTGCCCCATGCGATCTTGTCTACTACCGCAACTATCGAGGTTCACGGCATTGGCTCGCAGGGCGCATTCTTCGCTGCCTCGGCCGCGCTATGTATCTGGTTTTGGGGGCCTCTGGTGAGGTGCGTCGGCATCTCAATCAGCTGCGCCTCTGTCGTCACACGGGATCTGCCGCTCCCCGTCTGCTTTCAGCGGCGGTGCCGTCCGGTCAGCGCCCTGGGGACCCATCTACTGGCTCGCCTCAGCCCCAGGTGTTACCGACGCTGCCTACCATTTTGCCCCATGGCGACGAGCCGCCGCCGCTGCAGCCTGTTCTCCCGCCGGCGACGCCAGCCGTGGACGCGTCGCTGCAACCGCCGGGCGCCTCCCTGGGTCACGCGCCGCCGATCGCTTCCCGTGACCAGTTGTCCTCCGACATGGAACTCTTGCTCGCTCCGGACCATCTGTCGTCTTCTCTCGTCGGGTGCCCCGGCCCGATGGAGGTCGACCCTTCGGCCCCTCCTGTCTCTCTACGGGCGCACACACCGCATGTTGGCGTGCACCCTGAAGCAGGTTTTCAGGCGTCTCCTAGCTCCCCTCGGACCGAATGGCAAGGTGCGGGTGGCACAGCCTCGCCTGTTGTTAGGCTCCCCACCTCGTCGCATACGCCAACATGGGGTCCTCTCCACGGCGGGCGGAAGCCTTATGCCACAACCGGGGGAGGAATGTGGTGTCACCGCCAGACACCACACTTGCTAGGTTGTAGTCTTTAAATCGGCCGCGGTCCGTTAGTATACGTCGGAACCGCGTGTCGCCACTATCAGTGATTGCAGACCGAGCGCCGCCACACGGCAGGTCTAGAGAGACTTCCTAGCACTCGCCCCAGTTGTACAGCCGACTTTGCTAGCGATGGTTCACTGACAAATTACGCTCTCAATTGCCGAGACGATAGTTAGCATAGCCTTCAGGTACGTCATTTGCTACGACCTAGCAAGGCACCATTACCAGTAACTATTAATGCTGTAAAACATACCTCACGCCGGCCTGCGTGAGCTTAAACGCGTGCCTTTAGGCTTCTTCCTAGTGGGTTGGCTGTCTTGCCAATCTACAACAATATAAGTATGGGTTCTGTAGGTTGTTGTAGCTAGAAATCTATGGTTAGAGGAGGAGCACCCTCACACACTGGATTTGGTGCACCATTAGTAGAATACCAGATTCTAGAGGGAGTGTAAATGTGAAAGACAGTGAAAAATGGAATGAACATGAAACAAGCAGCCAATAAACCCGTGCATCTATAAGAGTGGAGACATCATTCCTTGGACTGTTAGAACCAGAAAATAACCTACTTCCTGCACGTCTCTCAGGTAAAGTATTACTGAAACTGATACGAACAGAACTGAATAAAACTCGCCATTCTCAACAAGCTGTCAAGGCAGGACCGATGAAGCAGTACCAGCGAAAGTGAACTTAGTTCTCCGTGAAGTGGAGCCAGGTTCGATGCCCGAGGTGACTCCCGAGGGAGCCAGCAGGCATGCTAGGGAGAGGAACCTCGGTGAGTACGAGAATTCTGTCTCTAACTGAAGAAATGTTAGGGTAGCTTTAAGTCTTTGCGGTGGTCATGTCCTCCAGAAGATCCGGGTAGTGGCCGTGTGCAGAGAGGACACCGCACAGAGGGGTCAGCCTCTAGAGAGGGCCGCAGCTGGACAAGGTCCACTTTCATGCTTGCACCATAAGTCTCTCAAATGTCTGCCTTAGTAGCTGCTGGGACAGCGCGGTAGATTGATAACCAAGGGGGCCAGGGAAGACTTCCGGTCGCGCCGAAGATTTTCTATAGTCAGCGACTGGATGTTGTATTGTCCTTAATTAGTATCGCCATTACTGGCACGAAGTCTTTCCACAACTGGGATAGCTGCATGGGCACGAACCGAAGGCCTATAAGCTGAAAAAAAACATCATTCAAGTAGTTCTCAAGTAAAACTCAGTCCGCCAAACGTGGAAGTAAGCGAACACAGGGCTCCTCTCAGTCACTGTCAGCTACACTATCAACGGAGAATCATCAAATCAAACAGTATCACACATTTCTGGGTAGGACAGTGTCTACAATCTCTTCCAAGAATAGCCGAACTGGACATTGTACACGTGATCGTAGTTATCGTTCGCTGGACTCAGGACTAGACCAGAGTTAAAGACAAAGCACTGCAAGTCAGCTTCACACTGCTGCAACACAAAAATGGCTCATATGTCTCTGAGCACTATAGGACTTAACTTCCGAGATCATCAGTCCCCTAGAACTCAGAGGTACTTAAACCTAACGAACCTAAGGACATCACACACATCCACGCCCGAGGCAAGATTCGAACCTGCGACCGTAGCGGTCACGTGGTTCAGTTGTAGGGCCTAGAACCGTTCGGCCACCCCGGCCGGCTGCTGCAACACACAACCTTTATACTAATGTTACACTGTTTCGCACTGTGACAAGGCTGTATAGTCTCTGGTATCCATCAAGGAAACTGGGACAGCAGTCAGACATGAAGTATTTGAATAATAATAACCAAACTAATAGCTGTATTGGAATCCAACCTCGTATGTTCGACACATACTGCCAGTTTCGACATCAAATGATGTCATTTTCAGCACCAAGCGTAATCTGCCTTCCACAACCGCAATGACGAAGACCAACGAAGCTTTCAAATGGGAACAGTCATCAAGCTTGTATGCCAGCAGGTGCAACGAACAGAGTATGCAGCTGAGCCTGTTACTGTTACGAAGATACGGAATCCAGTTAATTTTGGCCCCGCTGCTCACGACTCTGTTCGTTGCACATACTGGCGTACATGCTTGATGACTGTTCCCATTTGAGAACTTCGTTAGTCTTTGTCATTGCTGTTATGGATGGCAGGTTACGCTTTTGGCTGAAGATGACATCATTTATTTCGAAACAGGTAGGATGTGTTGAATAAACGACGTTGGACTTCACCACAGCTATTCGTTTTGCTATCATTATTCAGCTGCTTCACTGCAAAGTGCTGCGTGCAAACAAACCACCTCAATAAAAGCAGCAATTTTCTGTAGAGGGCAGTTTGCTTCCAGCCACGGTATTCATGTTTGACGTCAGATTATTTTGCTGAATACAACACGATTTAACAGAAAATGAACAAACAGCAGTTAACGGCGTTACGCTTCGAAAAGTTCATGTCGTAGAAAGAACAGAGAGCTAGGCAGACAAACTAGTAGCACATTCAAGCCTCTGGTATTGTATATTTTAATCCTTTGCAATTTAAATGACTGTGATTAATAAAGTTAATGTTAATCTAAGAATTGGTCACATGAATATAGGGTAATAACACCAGCAGCAGAAAATGACATAACGCGAGTTGGATTCGTTTATGAATAGGAATGTAGGACAGAGTGTGAGTTACTGAGAACAGCATAGTGACAGAGTTGTTCTCACCAGATCGACAGCAAACCAACGTCGCCAACAATACTACAAGTATACAAGCCGACGGCGCAATCAGAAGATGAAGAGGTAGAGAAAAGGATACTGGACGGGTTCTTCAGTACATGAAGGGAGATGAAAATCTAGTAGTCATGAGAGGTCGGAATGCTGTTGTAGGGGAAGGAGTAGAAAGAAATGTTACGGGAGAATATGGGCTGTATACTAGGAACTGGAGAGGAGGAAGATTACTCGAGTTCTGAAATAGATTTAAGTCCGTAATAGCGATTACTCTGCTCAAAAATAACAAGAGGGGGGGGGGATACGCTTGGAAAAGGCCAGGAGATACGGGGAGCTTTCAGTTAGATTACATTACAGATTAGGCAGAGATTCTGAAATCAGATATTGGATTATAAGGCGTACCCAAGAGCAGATATAGACTCACATCACAATGTTGTAGTGGTGAAGATTTGGTTGAAGTTTAAGAGACTAGTCAGGAAGAATAAATGTTCAAAGAAGTAGGATACGGAACTACTATGAAATGAAGAGGTACACTTCAAGTTCTCAGAGATTGTAGATAAATCGATAAGGAATAGCTCAGAAAACAGTTCCGTCGAAAAGGAATGGACATCTTTAAAAAGCACAGTCACAGAAGTTGGAAAGAAAAACATAGGTATAAAGAATGTAATTGCGAAGAAATCATGCCAACAGAAAAAAAATTCTTCAGTTGATCGATTAAAGAAAAAAGTACAAAAATGTTCACGGAAATTCAGAAATACAGAAATTCATGTCAGTTAGGAATGAAATAAACAAAAAGTGCAGGGATGTTAAAGCAAATGGCTACATGAAAAATGTGAAGAAATGTAAAAAGAAATTATTTTCAGAAGGAATGACCCAGCATGTTTAAAAGTCAAAACGACCTTCGGCAAAATTAGAAGCATGAGTGATAACATTAAGAGTGCAATGGGATTTCCACTGCAATGCAGACGAGAGAGCACATAGGTGGACTGAGCACACTGAAGGCCTCTATGAGGAGGAGCACTTGTCTGATGAAGTGATAGAAGAAAAAACAGGAGTCAACAGGTATTCGGTGAATTTAAAAGAGGTTTGGAAGACTTAAGGTCGAAAAAGCCGTAAGTTATTCATACCATTCCATCAGAATTTCTACAATCTTGGGAGATGTGGCACAAAACGACTATTCTCGTTTTTGAGTAGAATGCACGAGTCTGGCGACATACCATCTGACTTCCCGAGAAAATATCATCCACACAATTCAGAAGCCCGCAAAAGCCGACCAGTTTGTGAATAGCTGACGTATCCAGGTAACTGAGAAGAACAATCAACAGGAAAATGGAAAAGAAAGCTGAGATGTGTTATTTGACGATCAGTTAGGCTCTCCAAAAGATAAAGGCACCAGAGAAACAATTCTGACGTTGCACTTGATAATGGAAGCTAGACTCAAGAAATATCAAGATATTCATTGGATTTGTCGACCTGGAAAAACCGTTCGACTGTGTCAAATTGTCCAAGGTGTTCGAAATTCTAAGAAAAATAGGTGTAAGTTATAGCGAGAGATCGGTAATATACAATATGTAAAAGAGACGAGACAGAACAGTAAGAACGGAAGACCAAGAATGAAGTGCTCGAATTAAAAACGGTGTAAGATAGGTATGTAGTGTTTCACCCATATTGTTCAATCTATGCAACAAAGAAGCAATTACGGAAATAAAACAGAGGTTCAAGACTGGGTTTGTAATTCAAGGTGAAAGGATATCTATGATAAGATTAGCTGGTGACATTGCTATCCTCAGTGAATGTGAAGAGGAGTTCGAGAATTTACTGAATGGAATGAACAGTCTAACGAGTACAGAATATGGAGCGAGAGTAAATCGAAGAAAGACGAAAGTAATGAGAAGTAGCAGAAATAAGAAAGAGAGAAACTTAACATCAGGATTGGTGATCACGAAGTAGATGATGTGAAGGAATTCTGCTACCTAGGTAGCAAAATAACTAATGATGGACGGAGTAGGAGGACATAAAAAGCGGAGTAGCACTGGCAAAACGGGAATTCCTGGTTAAGAGAAGTCTACTAGTATCGAAAATAGCCTTAAATTCGATGAATGAATTTCGATAACGTTCGTTTGGAGTACACTATTGTATGGTAGTGAAACATGGCCTGTGGAAAAACCGGAAAAGAAGAGAATCGAAACATTCGAGATGTGGTGCTATAATAAACTGGTAAAAATTAAGTGGACTGTTAAGGCAAGGCACGAGGTGGTTCTCCCCAGAATCGGCGAGCAAAGAAATGTGTGGAAAACGCTGACAAGAAGAAGGGACAGGATGATAGGACATCTGTTAAAACGTCACGATATAACTTCCATGTTACTATAGGGAGCTGCAGAGGGTAAACACTGTAGAGGAAGACAGAGATTGGAATACATCCTGCAAATAATTGTGGATGTATGAGGGTTGCCCTGGAAGTAATGCACTGAATTTTTTCTTCAACAATTCTAAACTGAACATAATGAGAATTACACAATTGAAAGAATGGTGTTTTATCTACATACAAAATTTTTCCACGTAATCTCCATCCCGTTCTATGGCCTTCCTCTAGCGCGAAACAATGGTGTGCATGCCCTAAAGGTACCAACCCTTGTCCTGGTGGCGGAGCCAGTGTGAATCACCTCCTCATTGTCCTCAAAATGTCTTCCACGAATGGCATCCTTTAATGGCCCGAACAAGTGGAAGTCCGAGGGGGCTAGGTCATGGCTGTACGATGAATGGGGTAACACTGTCCAACCATGTTTTGCGACGTATTCAGCAGTCCTCAGATTTGTGCATCCACACTTCCTTTGCTGATGGACAGACGCAGCGCCAAGTGCCGAGACGTAATGCGTCCGTCCTCGTGAATGACATCAGCACGCTGCAACGTGTCAGATGTGACAGCCGTGGATGGTCTCCCCGAACGCTGCAAATGGTGGAGTTCCACCGAACCGCCTTCTGATGATCTCACCCTCCGTGCCCAGCTACTAACTGTACTTCTGTTGACAGTAGATGCTCCATAGATCCATATTCCCCTCAGTTTCTTTCTCTGTAGTGAGAAATTCAATAACGGCACTTTGCTTGTAACATACATCACCTACAGCCGCCATTTTGAAACTGTCCTGCAGCTAATCTATCTGTCTAAATTGACGGAAACTTGGCTCGCTCACTCAGTACGCTCTAAAAATTTCATACCTAACGTTTCGCATTATAGCACTGTTTTCGGCTGAGAAAAGAGAACTGAGGTGCATTACTTTCTGAGCAACCCGCCTAGATTTCAAGCGCTACTCCGGAATGAAGAGGTTGGCGCAGGAGAGGAATTCGTGGCAGGCCTCTTCAAACCCGCCAGAAAACTGATGACTGAAAAAGAAAGAAAAAAGCATTGTTATCAACATATGTTTCTTTTCTCGTAGACCAGCAAACTGTTTATTGTTGTCCTTCGGCAACCCAGTAGCGCTGAGTGCTACGAAGGTCGCAGGTTCTCGTCCGCCTAACGGCACTTCTTTATGAGTGTGTTCTCTTATAGCCAATATAGGAAAGTGGGCGTAAAGAAACGAACCGGACATGAACACAACACTTCACCTGAAGATGACGACAACGAAACTCGTCGAAATGCTGCGACAACAGTACTCAGTAACTCGGCTGATGAACCGAGAAGATTTCATCAGTCATTTGTACAATTTCAAATGATACTGAAGACCAGTTTTCGGTATCGATCAGTGAGCCAAATTACACTTCGGAGACCATCACATAGGGACGGTTTTGTTTGCATGAATGTAGTTATTGAACCTGAACTGGGATGACATAGGAACGGAAGGTGCAAATACCTGGTGATCAAAAAGTCAGTATGTATTTGAAAACTGAATAACTCACGGAATAATGTAGATAGAGAGGTGAAAATTCACGCACGGGCTTGGAATGACATGGGGTTTTATTAGAACAAAAAAAGGTATTGCTAGACGCGTGAATGATCTCTTGCGCGCTTGGTTTGGTGATGATCGTGTGCTCAGCCGCCACTTTCGTCAAGCTTGGCCTCCCAGGTCCCCAGACCTCAGTCCGTGCGATTATTGGCTTTGGGGTTACTTGAAGTCGCAAGTGTATCGTGATAGACCGACATCTCTAGGGATGCTGGAAGACAACATCCAACGCAAATGCCTCACCGTAACTCCGGACATGCTTTACAGTGCTGTTCACAACATTATTCCTCGACTACAGCTATTGTTGAGGAATGACGGTGGACATATTGAGCATTTCCTGTAAAGAACATCATCTTTGCTTTGTCTTACTTTGTTATGCTAATTATTGCTATTTTGATCAGATGACGCACCATCTGTCGGACATTTTTTGAACGTTTGTATTTTTTTTTGGTTGTAATAAAACCCCGTGTCATTCCAAGCATGTGTGTCAATTTGTACCTCTCTATCTACATTATTCCGTGATTTATTCAATTTTTAAATTTATACTGAATTTTTGATCACCCGGTATATAAGAACGAAGATCGTTATAAAGATGTCAAAATAAAAAATGAACTCAGTGTGGTTGATATACATGTCAAATGATAGCCGTCGACTCATTTGATACAAATCTGGAATCTGATTTTGTCAAGGCATATTATCTTTTATTTAGCGATATATTTTTGACAGCGTTTTAATTAAATTATAGTAACTATAGATAGTATTTTAGATTAAACATGTTACCTTTATCGAAGTACGTTGTGGCAAAAAATTAGTACACCTCGCAAGGCAACGTTAGTTTTGATCCAATGATGGCATATGCCTTCCTCCATTAGATAGCGCAGTGCCGTAGATACCAAAGCGCCATCTGTGTCTACACTTCGACAGGGAACGCTCACAGCTAGAAGACTTAAGTGTGGTGCAAACGTATGAAGCAAGCAGACAACCATACTGCAGAGACGCAATCGTGCTTCCCACAGCCAACTGAGCCAGTTTGAAAGTGGTCAAATTGTGGACATCCGAGTGTTGGCATTAGCTGGTATTAGCGATCGCATGAACATTTTCACACCGCGGTTCTGGACGTCCACGCAACAAAGATGCCAGGATCATCGTTCTGCAAGGGCGGCAGTAGCAGATCTAACAGCTACCACAACGCAGATAAGTGGGCTCGTGAGCTCAGACGACTAAACTCGAACTGCTATGAACCGGTTATTAGATGTGGGACTACGGCCATGCACAGCGCTAGCCGGCTTCCACTCAAGCCGTACAATCGACGTGCATGGCTCCACTGGTGCAGTCAGAGGATCACTTGGAATGGCGCGGCGTGGTCTTCAGGAATGAAAGTAGATTCTGCCTGCACGGAAGTGATGGCCGTTTGCGTGTGCAACGTAGCCCCGGTGAACGCTGTCTAGTAGAGTATATTCATCGAAGACACACTGGCCCATCCCAGGAATTATGGTCTGGGGTGCGGTGAGCTACAACTCTCACTCACCTTTGGTATTTCTGGAGCGGACGCTAACCAGCGGTCGGTGCGTGCAAAATGTTGTTAGACCCTTTCTTTACTCGCTGTTGCAGCAGGAAAATGATGCATTGTTCCAACATAACAACGCCCACCTACACACTGCCCGAGAAAGTCAACGTGGTCTGCTAGACGTGCAGAAACTTCCCTGGCCAGCACGAACTCCGGACTCGTGTCCAGTCGTGCGACTCGTCAGCCTAGAGAACTATGAGGACAGGTTGAGCAGGCGTGACATAACGTATCTCAGGACAGTATTCACCCTCGATCGAATGGACGCTAGAGTCAGCGCCTGCATTACCTCCCGCGTACGCTACACCACGTACTAATATTGGTGTTTCAGGACGGGTCAATACCTGGTACCTCAGAATCGCTTGTGCTACTAATCTGTAATCTTAATGATCTTATTTACTCCATAGGCACCGTTTCAACATTAAATCTTGAGTGAACTGAAAACTTCTAAAGGGGAGTACTTTTTTCCTGCAGTGTATTTTGTCTTCGACAATGATATCCCAAATTCTTCAGCATGACTTTTGAAGAAAATGTCAAAAACTAAGTTACGCATTAGTCTCGTACCAAATTTCGTGAGGTTACGTCACGGAAACTATCGTTCACGAAACTTGTCACGCCAGTATGAATACGGGGTGGTTCTAGTTACCAATACGTTGTAGTGGTAAATTTGGGGATAATTTATAACAGGAAGCCGAATGTAACAACTTGAATCAGACGATGAAAGCTAACAGAGTAAATGTCACCAAATGACTGATGTAAGATGTAACGGACGATTTCAAACAACTTCATGTTGTAGCCAAAAGTGTCTGTTACTTTACGCCAGACCAGTTTTTGTTCCGCAAAAATTTAGATTACGATGAAATAATCAATGAGATATCGGTATAGATTTTGAGCTTGATAGCAGACTGATACGAACAGCAGACAGTTCAACAGAATTAGATAACAACTACCAGGCACTGCTTCAGATTTACGAACTGGAAGAATTATTTGGGATTTCCAGTAAGGAACAAGGGTTTCTTTCTTCCTGATGTCAAAAATGGTTCAAATGGCTCTGAGCACTATGGGACTTAACATCAGTGGTCATCAGTCCCCTAGAATTTAGAACTACTTAAACCTAACTAACCTAAGGACATCACACACACCCATGCCCGAGGCAGGATTCGAACCTGCGACCGGCGCAGTCCCGCGGTTCCGGACTGAGCGCCTAGAACCGCTAGACCACCGCGGCCGGCCTTTCCTGATGTCAATAATGACCGATCTGATAGGTTAGACGTCATAGGATAGTGAACAAACACATTCCAGGGCAGAGTTCGTTGAGGACTTGAACTTCATTACCTCTTTCAACTGTAGTACAGAAACTGATTAGATACTGTGCCTACAAGAGGGATAAAAGGACTGCTACCCAATCGACGTGCCAAGGTAGCAAGCATATCTGCCCACCAGCTGTTATCCATTTAGTCTGGATTCCAGTTATGGTCACTCTGTTTCCTTCTTATATCTCACCCATCAGACTTTTGATGTCTTTATCAATTTTTTCATAGTCTCTTCATAGTCAACTGCCCAGTTAAGACGCACTTCTTAAACAAGTCTTAGTCTGACTATGTACATTCCGGTATTGCATAGAGAACCTCCCCAAGGCGTGGAGATGTATTACCCAACATTTAATATCAAATTTCAATTATACCTTTCATTCCACCTACAGCAATTGTTCTTTATTATATTTTATGCGAATTAATGTGTCTAATTGAACACAAATTAGAGTTTCCGACGCAGCTTACACGTTGTATAATGTGCTACTGGTTGCATACTTTCTGGCTAGTTCCTTTAAAATTTCAGTGTGTTGTACATTCCAGCCTTGAATGAGGAGCGCTATCGAACTCCCTCCCCCTCCCTTCACTGAAAATAATCATACCGGTTCCCAGACCGCAATCTGATATACTGTGAATATTAAACAGGAAACTGCCGCTCACCATCTCGATAACGATGCTAAAGGAGTTCTCAGCTGTTCTTGGCAACGTTTACCTCGTTCATGAGGTCAGGAGAGTTGCATAAGCGCCAGCTTCTCGCCAGGCGGCTAGCGAGAGTTAACGTACGAGTAGCGTGAGAAGTCATTGTGCCGTGCTGTCAGCCAATCGGCAACCCTGTCCGAAAATGGTTCGAGATCTGGACACTGCGAACAATCCCAGAGCCCAGACGGAGAGAACAGTGGACGTTAACAAATGAGTCGATCCGTAAGGTACAAATCTGGTTATAGAAAAACTTAAAATTGGCACGATACGAACGTCTTAAGACGACGGAAAAATGATCGCTTTATAACCCGACTTGCACGAGAAACAGCAAGGGACGGAATTCACGTGGACACCAAGCACGGTCAGAAATAGTCCTGTTCGAGTGGTTGGTGTCTCAGATAAGGCTGTGATACGCTGCATAAACCACACGCCCAACAGCTATGAGACGTTTGTCGAAGACGAATTGTGTGAGGAGAACGGCCTTCAGCTTGTATAACTATAGCTTGGCTTCTGTACAGTTTACCTGCTACCTTCAGAACTCCACCGACAAATTTTCCAAAATTTTTCAGGGATACTTAGTGAGTATCTTGGTATAACGGACCCAAGGTTCTGCTGGCTCACTACACAATAATAATGTAATACATATTTATTCTGTTTGTTACCGTAATGAGTCTTGTTTCAGTGAAGAAGCCTGTAAAATGAAGTAATCAAAACGTAAAAAAACACAACACAGACTAGTTCAACAGCCGTCACATGTGAACGGATGGTTAATGTGGTTGCCATTGGTGTGCGACCAGCTCCGCATAGCATCGTAATGTTGCTAATACACTGTGACAATGCGTTCAATGAAGCCATAACCGACTTTCATATCAGCCAAATCTTCATCAGTAAGCAGGTCTACAGCACTGCTGTATACTCCTGTCAATCACAATCACAATTGACACGGAGGGAAAACAAAACCCTAGACAGAATCAACCAGTAGTGGATGCAAATTTGAGGCCAAGGAGTTAAGGAGGGCTTTACTATTGTCAACAGCAACTGTGAGCGAGTGAAAACAAGACATGGCGCACACCCTTTTGTATTTGTTCTACATGCACGTTTTTCAGTGAAATACAGGCAAAAAGATACGAAGATGCTCATAAGGTACCACTCAACAACACCCGAATTTTTTTCAGGCTGTTACCAACAACAGGGTGATTATAATTAAAGTTAAACTTTCAAAACGCTGTAGAAATAACAACACTGGTCAGAATGACGCCAAACTGCAACGGAATATTATCGGAGGAGGGGAAAACTTATGCCAGAAGAAAAAAAAATAGTGTGAAAATTGGTCAAGAGATGGCGCACTATGTGTCAGAATACGTAAATGAAAACACCTGTCATGCGTACTAACCACTGAAGATGGTATGAACACGCCGTGTACACGGCTTTCCCTCCTTTCGCGTCTGCGACGCTCCCCATGGCTGTTTAATGTAGGATTGCGCTCTGTTTGTGAAGCTATATGACTGATGACTGTGCCCACGTCGCTCTGCAGAAGTTTCGGACACTGAAGGGTTTGAAAAAAGGCTTTGGTCCGATGACTGCCGTGGGTCTGGAGAAAATGATTAAGAAATTGAAAAGACGGGTTCTTTTGGTGTGCAACCTGGTAGAGGGCGGAAACGACTTCAATCGGCGCCAGTGGAAGCAGTGGCCACAGAAACGCAGGAGGAATGGTTCAAATTGCTCTGAGCACTATGGGACTTAACTTCTGAGGACATCAGTCCCATAGAACTTAGAACTATTTAAACCTAACTAATCTAAGGACATCACACACATCCATGTCCGAGGCAGGATTCGAACCTGCGACTGTAGCGGTCGCGCGGTTCCAGACTGTAGCGCCTAGAACCGCTCGGCCAACCCAGCCGGCAATGTAGGAGGAGACGAGTGGTGGTGTGCAAATGTGTAGTACACGGAGAATTGGCCGAACATTGGACATACCCGAAAGCACGAAACGTCCTTCTTTGCTATCCATTCAAAGTTATCCATGTACACGAGTTGCTTCCTGTCGACCAGCCAGCAAGATAGACCTTTGCATTAGAACTTCTTGCTCGCATGGAAGGGAACAATGATTGGCAGTAGAAAATTTTGTGGACAGAGGAAGCCGGCTGCCAGCTGACAGGACATGTCAAGACAGAATTGTCGAATATGGGCAACGAAAAATCCACACGCAAATCAACAAGTTCCACATCATCTTGAAAAGGTCACTGTGTGGTGCGGGTTTACGGTATCATTCATCATAGGGCCATATTATTTCGAAGAGACAGATGCTTCCTGTGCTGTTACCTGTACCGTCACTGGTAAGCGCTATGAGTGTCTTTTGCGCAACCACGTCATTGCAACTCTCCAACTGCATGGATGTGTGGATGAGGTCATTTTTATGTACACTACTGGCCATTAAAATTGCTACACAAAAAAGAAATGCAGATAATAAATTGGTATTCACTGGACAAATATATTATACTAGAACTGACATGTGACTACATTTTCACCCAATTTGGGTGCATAGATCCTGAGAAACCAGTACCCAGAACAACCGCCACTGGCCGGAATAACGGCCTTGATAAGCCTGGGCATTGAGTCAAACAGGGCTTGGATGGCGTGTACAGGTACAGCTGCCCATGCAGCTTCAACACGATACCACAGTTCATCAAGAGTAATGACTAGCGTATTGTGACGAGCCAGTTGCTCTGACACCATTGACCAGACGTTTTCAATTGGTGAGAGATCTGGAGAATGTGCTGGCCAGGGCAGATGTCGAACATTTTCTGTATCCAGAAAGGCCCGTACAGGACCTGCAACATGCGGTCGTGTATTATCCTGCTGAAATGTAGGGTTTCGCAGGGATCGAACGAAGGGTAGAGCCACGGGTCGTAACACATCTAAAATGTAACATCCACTGTTCAAAGTGCCGTCAATGCGAACAAAAGGTGACCAAGACGTGTAACCAATGGCACCTCATACCATCACGCCGCGTGATACGTCAGTATGGCGATGACGAATACGCGCTTATAATGTGCGTTCACCACGATGTCACCAAACACGTATGCGACCATCATGATGCTGTAAATGGAACCTGGATTCATCCGAAAAAATGACGTTTTGCCATTCGTGCACCCAGGTTCGTCGTTGAGTACACCATCGCAAGCGCTCCTGGCTATGATGCAGCGTCAAGGGTAACCGCAGCCATAGTCTCCGAGATGATAGTCCATGCTGCTGTAAATGTCGTCGGACTGTTCGTGCAGATGGTTGTTGTCTTGCAAACGTACCCATCAGTTGACTCAGGGATCGAGACGTGGCTGCACGATCCGTAACAGCCACGCGGATAAGATGCCTGTCATCTCGACTGCTGGTGATGCGAGGCGGTTGGGATCCAGCATGGCGTTCCGTGTTACCCTTCTGAACCCACCGATTCCATATTCTGCTAACAGTCATTAGATCTCGACCAACGCAAGCGGCAATGTTGCGATACGATAAACCGCAATCGCGATAGTCTACAATGCAACCATTATCAAAGTCGGAAACGTGATGGTACGCATTTCTCATCTTTACACGAGGAATCACAACAACGTTTCACCAGGCAACGGCGGTCAACTGCTGTTTGTGTATGAGAAATCGGTTGGAAACTTTCCTCATACCAGAACGTCGAAGGTGTCGCCACCGGCGCCAACCTTGTGTGAATGCTCTGAAAAGCTAATCATTTGCATATCACAGCATCTTCTTTCTGTCGGTTAAATTTCCCGTCTGTAGCACGTCATCTTCGTGGTGTTGCTATTTTAGTGGCCAGTAGTGTAAGATGACGTACCTCCATACTTTACAAATCCAGTTCAGCAGCTGCTGAAGCGCCACTTCGGAAATGCTAGAATTATTAGCCGTCATTTCCCTACAGTCTGGCCGTCCCCATCAGCTGAACTTAATAATTGTGTCTTCTGGCTGTGTGGCTATCTGAAAGTTGTTGTGTTCAGTGTTTCAAATGCAAACTTAGCTGCACTGAAGGCACGCATATCGCATTAAATTTATACGATTGTTCTTCAAATGCAAGCCGAAACTCGCACTAAAATTACACCATTTATTCTCTAATGCATTTTGGTATGCAAGTAAAATGGACGAACACAATTTTTGTCGTGTTCTTTCGGCGACAACAAGAAACGAATGTCAAATACTGAAAAGATGGGCGGGCACGCTCCGATCAACTCGGGGAATGGACGTAGCTGTCTGTTGTCAACTCCGCATGGTCTGATGTGACGTCTTCCTTCTGGTGCTGAGGGTGGTACGCTAGCCACAGCGCCTTGTCAGCATTTATCTTTGAAAGTGCTGTGTGTAAAGTATTGTGCAAGGATAGAATGTGAGGGATTTTAGAGGAGCAGCTGACGTATCAGTGCCCTGGCCTAGTGGGGAGCTCCACTTGGCTGTCTAGCAGCTCGAATGTTTTGTACGTACACCCAACCATAGCATATGCAAGCCACGAAAGGTAGCTGTCCACTCTGCATGCTGTGAATGTGTTTAGTGTATACTCGTTGTCTGTCTGTT
The DNA here is from genome assembly GCF_023864275.1 of Schistocerca cancellata. Classification (NCBI taxonomy): domain Eukaryota; kingdom Metazoa; phylum Arthropoda; class Insecta; order Orthoptera; family Acrididae; genus Schistocerca; species Schistocerca cancellata. The sequence continues at coordinate 54,793,499 of NC_064631.1, forward strand.
ACACACTGTGACAAAAGTCATGGGACAGCATTATGCACATATATACGTAGATGGTTGTAGTATCGTGTACACAAGGTGCATTGGCACAACTGTCGTTAATATCCAGGTGATTCATGTTAAAAGTTTCCGAAGTGATTATAGCCGCACAACGGGAATTAACATAATTTGAATGTGGAATACTAGTTGGAACTAGATGTATGGGACATTCCATTTAGGAGATCGTTAGGGTATTCAATATACACCAACTTTCAGACATTACCTCTTGCCACGGACAATGTAGGGGCCGACGGCCTTCACTTAACGAGCGTGAACAGTGCCTTTTGGGTAAAGTTGTCGGTGCTAACAGACCAGCAACACTGAGTGAAATAACCGCTGAAATCAATTTGAAACGTACGGCGAATGCATTCACTAGCACAGTGCAGTGAAATTCGGCGTAATGGGTTATGGCAGCAGACGATTGACACGAGTGCCTTTGCTAACAACCCGAAATCGCCTCCAGCACCTCTCACGGGCTCGTGACCATTTCAGTTGGACCCTAGACTACTGAAGAACTGTGGCCTAGTCTGCTGAGTCTCTGCGTCAGTTGGTAAGAGGGGTAGGGGTAGAGTGTGGCGCAGACCCAAGAAAGCCATGCAGCCACGTTGTCAACAACGCAATGTCCAAGCTGGTGGTGGCTCCATTATGGTGTGGGCTGTGTTTACATGGAATGGACTGGGCCCTCTTGTCCAGTTGAACCGAACATTGACTAGAAATGTCTGTGTTTCGCCATTTGCAGACCATTTGCAGCCATTCATGGATTTCGTGTTCCCAAAAATGTCACCAGGCTGCAATTGTTCGCGATTGGCTTAAAGAAATTTCTGAACAGTTTGAGCAAAAGATGTGGCCTTACTGAACATTTATGGGACGTAATCGAGAGGTCAGTTCGTCCACAAAATGCCGCACTGGATCACGTCCACAATAATGGTCCGCTGTAGAGACATCGACTTGTCGACTACATTCATGTACGCGGGGCAGAAGGAGGTTCGACAAGATGTTAGAAGGTATCCCTAACTGCATTACCTGTATTCTGCTATGTTCGTAGTTTCTGCCACTGATTAGTCATGATGATGACGAGAATTTTCCCCAGGAAATCCACGATCTGTTTCGCACTGGACAAGCCGTCGAGAAGTGTTCATTAGAAGTGCACAATCGGATCGTGGATGTTATAGAAATCACATCAGATCAATCACTGCTTATTACGACAAGGAAATCTACTGTTTATCGTCAAGCTCCTGAGCCATGTGTTTCTGGAATTGGTTCTGGTCAAACATCGAGGGAAACCGGAATTCGGTCACCGTGGCTCCTCAGTGAGTGGGCGTAATGACATAATTTCAAACGCTGACAGTAAGTACAAAAATGTATGGGTGTTTAATTGGCCCCCTGATGTTGAGAATGGTTGTTCAAAACCAAGTATGAGAAAGTAAAACAACTCCACAACGATCACTGGTCCAGCCCTCTAAGTGGGTGGCATGGCCCCTTGGGATTGGAGGGGAGGGGGTGGGGTGCAGAGAGTAATACAGATGCACACCAGCCTTTATTGGAATATTTATACTTCATACTATGCAAGATAATACTTCCGGTGAACAATTATTACTAGCGTCAGATTCTCAGAACTAAGGAAGCTCCTCCATCGTTAATGTGCTGTCTTACTTCATAAGAACTGGCCACTACATCCTTTCATCACACAGCCCCTGTCACCAATCACCTGCTACTTACTATTCATTTAACAACCACTAATGACAACAAGCTGCTTGACAACGAGCACCACTTACTAACGAGACAGACTACAAGAACAGATTGTTAAGTACAGCCAGTGTGGCTGTCCACTCGATTCCTGCCATGTTTCTGGAGTCACTTCAAGAGCAGTGAGTTAGCCAGAAGTTGAATTCTAATGCGGTTTCAGTGGAAGCAGGGAACCGGGTGTAAGATAACGTGCCCTATATCCACATTTACGTGAGAGGGAATATTCTGCCTGACGCGCATTTCAACCGATCTGACACCGCCAAACCACTGCAGTTTACGTTGGCCAGGCCAAGGGTTCTCAGGCCCCCGTTCTGAAACATAAATTATTTCAGCCCGCCACTCTATTTTTCTTTCCTTACTCTGCACTTCTTATGATTCGCGCCAAAACTATATCTATTTACTTGTCCCTCATAACTGCAAGAATGAATAATAATAATAATACTCATCTAAAATTATCATACCTTTTTATTATTCAAAGATGGTGAAAGTTACCAATTACAACTAGTTTGGTGGTGTACGTAGTTATTAACTGGGCAAGTATGTGAATTTCACAATGTACATATTTCTTTAAAAATTAGTTCACGAATTAATTAAAGTTTTACTTTTTCCATCTATTATGCTTTTTGTTCATTTAAAATATTTGAATATTAGAAAGATCTCGGCGATCAAACCACAACAGAACAGTGCTCGCAGTTAAATGCCAATTTATTATGTGTTATATTCAAAATGATCATTCAAAAAGGAAATAAACAAGAATAAAATTGCACACAGTTCAAAATCCAGAATTTTTCTGTCATTTACACATTTCGTGTGATGTGTGTGAATGAATTTGTGAAGAACGCAGATCTAGTCTTAGTTGCGTCCTTAAAACAGCAACTCGCATACCACTCCAGCTGCCTTTGATATCGATTTCTCATCTTGATTAATGCCACTGCCAACCTACACAAGTAGGCTGATGCGAACAGCAGTAACAAGTCCACTGACCTAGTTGCTAAACTGGGATATCCATTTCGAGTTCGCACCCAAAATTTTAAATTGAAATTCATTTCGAAGTTTTCTGTCATTTCTTAGCTGTGTTAGCTCCTGGTGTTGTACTGTTGACAAGTGGTCTGTTATGATCTTATCGAACAGATTGTGGATCCAGTCATCCTCGAATTGTTGACTAAGATTTTCGAGATTTACTACACCAGTTCTGCTACCTACATCCATCGCATTTTCCTTCACGAAATCATTCAGACATGAGAGAACTTCGAAGTTACCATTCTTCACCTGGGTATTTCTAAGTCCAAGTTTTCTCTTAAGCACAAGCACTTTCTCGCTTAGAAAGATGATGCTACTATTTCGTCATTGAAGTGATATATTAGGGTCATTTAGATTCTCAAAAATGTCGTCAACGTTGCACAATATTGTGCTGGTGTAAGCTGTCGCCAGCACACCAGTCGACAAAGATGTGGCACGAAGATCGATAGTAGATGCTGGATGAAGCGTACCTGTCACGAGAGAGTCCAGAGACATATCGACAAGCAACACTCTGCCAACGTACACTCGACAGCGTGTATATTTAGGCGGCCGCCACTGATCATAAGGCCTCACTGACTCTGTTATCCCAGTTGGCATCTGCCAGTATATTGTTGAGAGGGCTCAGTTCACATCGCAGGTTATGACAGTACATAGCGACTATAGCAAGAGTAACGATATTCTCTACGAGAGGACTATTACTGATGAGCTTGTACCACAGCACATGTACTCTATTTGTTGTTGTTGTTGTGGTATTCAGTCCTGAGGCTGGTTTGATGCAGCTCTCCATGCTACTCGATCCTGTGCAAGCATTTCCCAGTACCTACTGCCACCTACATCCCTCTGAATCTGCTTAATGTATTCATCTCTTGGTCTCCCTCTACGATTTTTACCCTCCACGCTGCCCTCCAGTACTAAATTTGTGCTGGCCGAAGTGGCCGAGCGGTTCAAGGCGCTATAGTCTGGATCCGCGCGACCGCTACGGTCGCAGGTTCCAATCCTGCCTCGGGCATGGATGTGTGTGATGTCCTTAGGTTAGTTAGGTTTAAGTAGTTATAAGTTCTAGGGGACTGATGACCTCAGCAGTAAAGTCCCATAGTGCTCGGAGCCATTTAAACCATTTACTAAATTTGTGATCCCTTCATGCCTCAGAACATGTCCTAACAACCGATCCCTTCTTGAAGTCTGAGGGTATTTCGCTATCTCATACATCTTGCTCACCAGATTGTAGAGTTTTCTGCCACGAATTTCTCTTCTCCCCTATCCTATCCAATACCTCCTCATTTGTTATGTGATCTACTCATCTAATCTTCAGCATTCTTCCGTAGCACCGCATTTCGAAAGCTTCTATTCTCTTCTTGTCCAAGCTATTTATCGTCCATGTTTCACTTCCATACATGGCTACACTCCATACAAATACTTTCAGAAACAACTTCCTGACACTTAAATCTATACTCGATGTTAACAAATTTCTCTTATTCAGAAACGTTTTCCTTACCATTGCCAGTCTACATTTTATATCTTCTCTACTTCGACCATCATCAGTTATTTTGCTCCTCAAATAGCAAAACTCCTTTACTACTTCAAATGTCTCATTTCCTAATTTAATTCCCACAGCAGCACGCGATTTATTTCGACTCCTCAAATAGCAAAACTCCTTTACTACTTCAAATGTCTCATTTCCTAATTTAATTCCCACAGCAGCACGCGATTTATTTCGACTACATTCCACTATCCTCGTTTTGCTTTTATTGACGTTCATCTTATATCCACCTTTCAAGACACTATCCATTCCGTTCAACTGCTCTTCCAAGTCCTTTGCTGTCTCTGACAGAATTACAATGTCATCAGCGAACCTAAAAGTTTTTATCTCTGCTCCATGGATTTTAATACCTACTCCGAATTTTTCTTTTGTTTCCTTCACTGCTTGCTCAATATACAGATTGAATAACATCGGTGAGACACTACAACCCTGTCTCACTCCCTTCCCAACCGCTGCTTCATGTCCCTCGACTCTTATAATTGCCATCTGGTTTCTGTAAAAACTGTAAATAGCCTTTCGCTCCCTGTATTTTACCCCTGCCATCTTCAGAATTTGAAAGAGAGTATTCCAGTCAACACTGTCAAAGGCGTTTCCTAAGTCTACAAATGCTAGAAACATAGGTTTGCCTTTCCTTTATCTAGCTTCCAAGATAAGTCGTAGGGTCAGTATTGCTTCACGTGTTCCAACATTTCCACAGAATCAAAACTAATCTTCCCCGAGGTCGGCTCCTACTAGCTTTTCCATTCGTCTGTAAATAATTAGCGTTAGTATTTTGCAGCCGTGATGTATTAAACTGATACTTCGGTAAGTTTCATATCTGTCAACACCTACTTTCTTTGGGATTGGAATTATTAGATTCATCTTGAAGTCTGAGGGTATTTCGCTATCTCATACATCTTGCTCACCAGATTGTAGAGTTTTGTCAGGACTGGCTCTCCAAAGGCTGTCAGTAGTTCTAATGGAATGTTGTGTACTGCCGGGGCCTTGTTTCGACTCAGGTCTTTCAGTGCTCTGTCAAACTCTTCACGCAGTATCATATCTCCCATTTCATCTTCGTCTACATCCTCTTCCATTTCCATAATATTGTCCTCAAGTACATCTCCCTTGTATAGACCCTCTGTGTTCTCTTTCCTCCTTTCTGCTTTACCTTCTTTGCTTAGAACTGGGATTCTATCTGAGCTCTTGATATTCATACAAGTGGTTCTCTTGTCTCCAAAGGTCTCTTTAATTTTTCTGTATGCAGTATCTATCTTACCCCTCGTGAGATAAGCCTCTACATCCTTACACTTGTCCTCTAGCCATCCATGCTTAGCCATTTTGCACTTCCTATCTCATCTTTGAGACGTTTGTATTCCTTTTTGCCTGCTTCATTTACTGCATTTTTATATTTTCTCCTTTCATCAATTTAATTCAATATATCTTCTGTTACCCAAGGATTTCTACTAGCCCTCGTCTTTTTACCTACTTGATCCTCTGCTGCCTTCACTATTTCATCCCTCAAAGCTACCCATTTTTCTTCTACTACATTTCTTTACCCCATTCCTGTCAATTGCTCCCTTATGCTCTCCCTGTAATTCTGTACAACCTCTGGTTATTTCAGTTTATCCAGGTCCCATCTCCTTAAATTCCCAACTTTCTGCAGTTTCTTCAGTTTTAATCTACAGTTAATAACCAATAGATTGTGCTCAGAGTCCTCATCTGCCCATGGAAATGTCTTACAATTTAAAACCTGGTTCCTAAATATCTGTCTTACCATTATATAATCTATCTGAAACCTGTCAGTATCTCCAGGCTTCTTCCATGTATACAACCTTCTTTTTATGATTCTTTAACCAAGAATTAGCTACGATTAAGTTGTTCTCTGTGCAGAATTCTACCAGGCGGCTTCCTCTTTCATTTCTTGCCCCTAATCTATATTCACCTATTACGTTTCCTTCTCTCCCTTTTCCTACTGCCGAATTCCAGTCACCCATGACTATTAAATTTTCGTCTCCTTTCACAATGTGAACAATTTCTTTTATTTCATCATACATTTCTTCAATTTCTTCGTCATCTGCAGAGCTAGTTGGCATATAAACTTGTACTACTGTTGTAGGCGTGGGCTTTGTGTCTATCTTGGCCACAATAATGCGTTCAATATGCTGTTTGTAGTAGCTTACCCGCACTCCTATTTGTTATTCATTATTAAACCGGACTCTATTTAAGGTAAGTAAATGTTCATATAAATTCATTGACTCTATTTACGATAAGTAAATGTTTATATAAATAAAGAACTGTACTAATCCAAGTGTGCATTCGTGTTGCAGAAAGAGGATACTGGCCACCCATAACAACATCCTCTCCCTCCCTTCTTTGTGGTACAAGGGTCAACAAATATTATAAGGCATCTTTCATCCAGGAACAGAGCTGCGAGTATAAGACTTGTGTTCAATAGGAAAAAGTAAAGTTCATCCTTCATATCGGTAATGCAACGAAGAATTTTACCACGGCACACCCAAGGTACCTCCGTGTGCAACAGAAGCGAATAGTGTGTAGAATCCACCCTCTCGCGAAGAATGGAAAATAGCCTACTGTTTGAAGCTCGTGCTTTTACTAGATTTACAGCACTCGCTGCATCGTTCAGCAGTTTGACTTCTGGTTGCACTACTTTATAAGCCAGTACCTCCCTGTGTATCATGCAGTGAGTGAACTTTGCTGAAGGAGAAACAGCACATACTCTTGATATGAGCCCCTTTTAGTTCCACTTAACCGCTGCCGCCCCGCTGGTAAGTACACCACCACAATTTGTCCGTTACAGACTGTTTTCAACAAAAAAAGAATTCACAAAAAAAAAAAAAATCTTCTCCAATAGTCATCCCTTCAAGAGATTTATAGAACACAAAATTCTTGTTCATTTTATTTTCTAAACAATTGCATGCAAAAACATGAACCTGGAAGAAATTTCTGAGTATAGTCATCAAGTTGCAGGACGAATGTGGGGCTATCATGATAACGTGGTAACAACTGAGTTTTCATCATCATAGTGGTGTCTATTTCAGACGCTCGCCAAACTTTTCACCATACACGGTTTCGCACGTTTTGATGGCTACGGAAAGAATTTTAACTCTCCACCAATAGTGTGTCGTCATATGGATTTTGCAGCTAAGTAGGACACATCTAGAACAGCGTTTTCCAAACCATGTTCTGCGGAACATTGATGCTCCGCGGGAAGCGAGTAAGTGCTCCGCGAAAAAGTATCTGTTACATATTTTGTTTTTCGACATTTTGACCACACCATTTCTGTCTTATTAATTACGATTTAAAATTGAGGTAATTACTGAATAAAACAAGTTTTTCTCATTTTAAAATTTTTTATTAACATTCAATGCACCAAGTTTCTCATCAAAGCATCAGGATTTCCCAAGTGTTCCGTCGAGGAAAAAACTGGGTACCCCTGATGTAGGGACGCACTTAGGTATTTCTTAGGAACTGATATCTGTTTATGAGGATTCTTACATTTCTTTATAACTGTTGCTCATGACGCTTAGAAAATTCGATGTGTTTACTTTCATGTTCTGGATGTTTTGTTTTCAGGTGCATTACTGTCGTTCCTCATTATACGGAAGAATGCTGATAAATCCTAATGGTAGACTGTTAAATTGACGTTTATGCCCTTTGATTTTGCTTTTAGAATTAAGGTTGGCCGGCCGGGGTGGCCGAGGTGTTCTAGGCGCTTCAGTCTGGAACCGCGCGACCGCTACGGTCACGGGTTCGAATCCTGCCTCGGGCATGGATGTGTGTGATGTCCTTAGGTTAGTTAGGTTCAAGTAGTTGTAAGTTCTAGGGGACTGATGATCGCAGATGTTCAGTCCCATAGTGCTCAGAGCCAATTAAGATTGCTGATCGGTAAAGAGGCAGATGCGAACGAAGAATTTATTGTGGTTAAAATTCAGATTTATTTCCTTATTAGAACTGCATACTTTCGATGGTGAATGGCCTCCATAGGATTTCATTTCACAAGTACGAAGCAGCCTCTTATCCGTGTAGTGGCGGTGTTTCTTACAGTGGACGGATAGGAATATGTTTCATCTGTATTGAAAAAGGCCATCAAAAAACGAATTGCCCAAGGCATATGTTCGTTTTAAAAATCTCGTTAGAGCAACGCAGAAAAGTGACACGAGCGGAACGCGTGACGGAGATCCAACTGATGGACACAGAAAGGTCAAGACCTAGCTGGCTATCACAACAACAAGAGCCAAAACTATCAGCTGCAGGCCGGCACCCTCCAAAGCGGAATCAGAAAAGCCACTCCTTATACTTGATGTGCGGTTGCTAAAAAAGCAAGAGGCACCGAACACGTGGTGCAAGCAGTACGGATGAAGACGTACCCAATTTTGAACAGATCGTGCAGAAAGAGAGTACGAAGTCGGTTCGTGAAACGAACGTTTCGAAAACTACAGCAGAACGTCTCACCGACCAATGCGCAGACAGCTGTGGATCCGCAACAGGCAGAGGCCTATTAGAGGCCACACGCGTATCAGGAAGCTTAGCCGCAAGTACCAGCTCTCGATAAGCAAACCAAGGAAATAATTGATTGTGCACAAATAGCAGAGTGCCCGTTCCACTACAAAACACTTAGTTACAGCAAAGAAGCAGGGAACGAATGGGAAAGCGGAAGCAGGTTGCCTGTAGCGGAAAATACGTCTGCGATGCAGAGACAAGAAACGACTCAAGAACATCCTGACATTCTGGTTCCGAGACCGGCCAAGAGCCTCCGACACCTCCATCTGCTGAGATATTCACGAATGGCAGACGGCGTATAAACAGAATCCAACCAAACGTCAATGCGGTAAGGAAGAAAAACAAACACAACCACTCCAACGACGTCAGTATTGTGACTCATGGTAAAGAATCCCAGTCTGAAACTGAAATGGAGAACGAACGAAAGCACGATCTTTTGGTCAGCGTTACTGAGCTTCTCTTTGACTATGACTCAAGATCATTGAACACTCTCTTTGAGTATTAATAGAATTAAATCTGAATTGAATATTGCACCTCTACAACAATTCATCTATAACTGAGAAGCTGATATAATAATATTACAGGAAGTAACTTTTTTTCAACATGTCAGTACCTGGTTTTAAAACAATGTCGAAGCTAGCATCTGAAGAAAGCACAGGTACAGTTATCTTATTATGAGAGCGCACTCCAGTACACAATATCGAGACTCTAAGAATCCGTAGAAATGCTGGAACACGCGAGGCAGTACTGACCCTACGACATATCTTACAAAATAGATTAAGGAAAGGCAAACCTACGTATCTAGCATTTCTAGACTTGAAGAAGGCTTTTGATAATGTTGATTGGAATACTCTCTTTCAAATTCTGAAGATGGCAGGGGTAAAATACAGGGTGCGAAAGGCTATTTACAGTTTGTACAGAAACCAGATGGCAGTTATAAGAGTCGAGGGGCATGAAGCAGCGGTTGGGAAGGGAGTGAGACAGGATTGTAGCGTCTCACCGATGTTATTCAATCTGTATATTGAGCAAGCAGTAAAAGAAACAAAAGAAAACAAAAAGAAAAATTCGGAGTAGGAATTAAAATCCATGAAGAAGAAATAAAAACTTTGAGGTTCGCCGATGACAACAAAGGACCTGGAAGAGCAGCTGAACGGAATGGACAGTGTCTTGAAAGGAGGATATAAGATGAACATCAATAAAAGCAAAACGAAGATAATGGAATGTAGTCGAATTAAATCGGCTGATGCTGCGGGAATTAGATTAGGAAATGAGACGCTTAAAGAAGTAAATGAGTTTTGCTGTTTGGGGAGCAAAATAACTGATGATGGTCGAAGTAGAGAGGATATAAAATGTAGACTGGCAGTGGCAAGGAAAACGTTTCTGAAGAAGAGAAATTTGTTAACATCGAGTATAGATTTAAGTGCCAGGAAGTCGTTTCTGAAAGTATTTGCATGGAGTGTAGCCATCTATGGAAGTGAAACGTGGACGATAAATAGCTTGGACAAGAAGGGAACAGAAGCTTTCGAAATGTGGTACTACAGAAGAATGCTAAAGATTAGATGGGTAGATCACATTACTAACGAGGAGGTATTGAATAGAATTGGAGAGAAGAGATATTTGTGGCACAATTTGACTAGAAGAAGGGATAGGTTGGTAGGGCATATTCTGAGGCATCAAGGGATCACCAATTTAGTATTGGAGGGCAGAGTGGAGGGTAAAAATCTTAGAGGGAGACCAAGAGATGAGTACACTAAACACATTCAGAAGGATGTAGGTTGCAGTAAGTACTGGGAGATGAAGAAGCTTGCACAGGATAGAGTAGCATGTAGAGCTGCCTCAGACCAGTCTCAGGACTGAAGACCACAACAACAACAACAAGACTCAGGTCCAGGGATACGTTGTACTATTTATGATGTGAATTTAACTGACCTGTATGCACCATCTAGCAACATAAACAAGTTAGAGCGATCCTATTTTTACAAAGAAGATGTTATTTATCTCTTGAGATGCGAGCTAACATCCCAAAGATGTTCGCGCTCGCATGCGGTTCTTCTTCGTCGAAATGTGTTGGCTCAAACTCGTCTAGGGGTTGAACCGCACGTGTCGCATTACACACCCTTAATTAGACAATTGCGACCCTTTGGTTAAATTGACTGGTTGGTGGCAAGTTGGCGAAATACAAACTTAACATACAATAACAGTAATAATAATATCGGGGACTAAATTAACGAACCATAAATGATGCAGGCCACTCAGTTGCGATTTGGTTACAATAATGTTTATCCACGACGCAAAATAATAGTGAAAGTGGTCGTATTTAGAGTTACTGTTACACTGGAACGCACATCCATTTGACACAATTCGATCGTTCACAATCTCATCGAGAATTACCAGTCAAATACTCCGCCTCATTAACTATGCGAAAAGTTCGAGTTCACACCAGGCCCACGGCTGCTCATCGCTCCGAGGCTGAGTGCCGCGATACCACACAACGCGAAATTTTCTAAGTCGTTTCACTTCCTAGCTGCCTAAACACCGACTATCCACTTTCGTGTCTCAATCCGAACTGTACACTTTGGTGTCTCCAGCCAAACTGTCCCTTTTCGCGTCTTCATCCGAACTGTCCCCTTTGGTGTCTCGACCAGAACTGTCCGCGTTCGCGTCTCCGACCGCGTTTCCCGCGCACGAACATCTTCGCTCAACTGACTAGCGCAGTCCTCTTTCCTGAAGCCGTCCATCTGAATGGGTACAGCTTATTCTCATTAATTTACGTTGTAACATATTTATAATCAAAGATTGACCACTTTCACGTTCTAAATAAAGTAACAATAATATCGATTGCATAATAAACGTTAAATTCTTTTACATAAAACCAATACAGTTTCCTTCTTAACTTTGAATGTCACTGCCAGTAGCCATGCACCAGTGTGCTTTCTGATAAATAAATAAAGAACAAAAGTAGGTATTGTGCACTAATACAAAATTGTTAAGGCTTTAATGGCCACTTGTTGACAAACTGCCTATTCGCTTCGGTATCGGGTTCTTCGGCCGACGTTCATCTAATGATTATACTGACGTCTCGCCAGCACGAGTGGCTGGCATTGTCAAAGCTTCACCCTCCATTGCCGGTGGTTCGCCACTCGTGCAGGCGAAACGTCAGTAAAATCATTAGATGAACGTCGGCCGAAGAACCCAATACAGAAGCCAATAAGCAGTTGGTCATTATGCACTAAACTTTACAACAAATATTGTATTACCTGATGATTCAATAAGGTGTCATGCTGTCATCGTTCAATGTGTTTTTGGTGGAGGAAGCGATGATTTGATGCTTAACTGAAAATTCTGATAATTTAAATTTATTATATCTTTTTAACAAATGAAGCTACAAAGTTGATATTTATACAACGTTTGTCGTTTTAATGATGCGCTTCGATATGACACGTCGACCAAAGCGTCCAGATTTCAGCATTCAGGTCTTTGTTACTAAACTTTCACTTTAACACTAAATCCTAAACTATTATAGATATCATCAATATTCAAATTTTATTGGGATCACGATGAAAATTATGGAGGATAGCAGATTAAAATTACTGTGGCTTGATTCCCTGCATTACTACAGAATTAAACAGTTTTCATAAATGTTTCCCTTTATGGCCGATCTCAGGTACGCCATATTTAACACTGCTACGTCTCCTTGGCCACAAAAGCCTTCAACTGGGTTTGCCTATGACGTAGGTTCTCGTCTATCTCACTCGCACACTACAGCGCTTGGGCCTCAATAGGCAATAGACGCCTGTGAGTTTCCCCATCTCGTGGTGAATCTGCACCCTTTGTGGCACGCGGTCCTGGATGAGAGGATTCCTGTAGGCTGACTCTTTCGGCCATATATTTAAATGAGAGCGCAATGATCAATAACTCACAAGGAGAAGCCACAAAAACTTTTCAGTATCTGGTGATTTTTAACTGGGTATTAAACGAACTTCAACTTTTGAAAGGAGCTGAGTGACCTACTTGTCGACGAGATACCGACAAGACACTTGGGAACTGAAGGATCACGACTTAGTGAAGTGCACGTTCTTCTCTTCCTCTTTGCACAGTCAGCTAGACGGAATGCATGCCTCCTAAACTATATGTGAAACAATCCTTGCAACTGAGGTGATACTGGCATCTTTCTCTGGCCACTGTGCCCTTACAATAACTGCAAACTTAGATAAACAGCTCACTGAAATGCACATATTTCAATGGATGCTCAACATTTCTCATCTGGAAAGCAACCAAATAATTGAATTTACACCAACAAGTGGATACCGGTGTACTCCAAATAAATAAATATTATTCTAAAGCACAATGGCGGACAACTTTTGCCAAGTTGATACTACGTCAAAGTTATGCTTCTCAGAAAGCAAGAGACATTGATAGGACTTTCGAGTTCTTCTACGCAGTACTGAGGGAGCTGTGTGATACATCCAGTATAACAGACACTCAGAGACAGGAAAAAAAACGAATGAGAGCTGAAATAGTGAGTATTAAACGGAAGCAAATGGAACTTCTCAAGATCAAAGCAAAAAAAAAAAAAAGTGGTTCAAATGGCTCTGAGCACTATGGGACTTATTATCTGAAGTCATCAGTCCCCTAGAACTTAAAACTACTTAAACCTAACTAAGGACATCACACACACCCATTCCCGAGGCAGGATTCGAACCTGCGATCGTAGCGGTCGCGCGGTTCCAGACTGTAGCGCCTAGAACCGCTCGGCCACCGCGGCCGGCACAAAGCAATACCCATATCTGTTACAGAAGACAAGTTGAGATCACCACAAGGAAGTCCGCTTTGGACGTCGCCTTTTGGGCTTTCGCTGGAACCACTTCTGAGGAGACTTAATGATAAACCAACCATTTCAAGAGCGAACCTCACTTTAATAATGACGTTGCGGTTCTCTTATGACTCATAAGTCTAATAGATACAATGAATACCGAAATTGCCAAATACGGCGCAGCATCAGGTGATAAAATAAAAAGCAAAGTGTAAATAATTAAACATCAGAGAGTTCGAAACTGTCAGAGTACTAAGGGATAGGACAGTGGATGTTCTCTGTAGTCTGCTTCCAGTTCTTCGTGGCCATGTTTAATCGACATCTGCCAATTATATTACAAAACATTGGGTATTATAATAGACAGATGTCAATTAAAAATGACCACGAAGAACTGGAATCAGACTATGGAAAACATGCAAGGTGCTATAATAGAAAACGCATCCTGTGCCAACAATCTCTGCCCGAAAATCATCAATGTATTCTGTAAAGCATCAAAATGAATGCAACAGTGCAGCAGGTGTACGTGGAAATGCAATATCTTCAAATCAAAACTACGCCACGCTCGAACTGTCAAGACAGCAGGAGGGGGGGGGGGGGGTTAGGAATTAACGGGCATGAGTAAGAAGCAAAATCATTACTAAGAAGGAGAGCAATTTCTCGGCTCGGGTTAAATTTCAGGTGCTACCATCATTTTCTCTTTTTATTTTAATCCTCGCAACATTAAGCTATTAAATATAAAATTTATATATAGTTAAACAGTTCAATTTATATATGTAAAATTAATTTATTCAATTACATTACGATTACTATCCTTGTAACTCAAAAGGCTGTAGGTGATGGTAAAAATAGCGAATATATGACAAAATTTAATGGAGGTGGGGGACCAGCTGAAGAGCCTAAATAAGCGACTGTGGAAAACCTAAAAACCACACTCACGCTCGCCGGTGTGGCAGACGAACGATTGCTATTCAGCTGCGCGGGTTTGGTCCGGGTATGAGCCACCCACCTGCCTGGCGAAGTAGTGCACCGTGCGTTTAGCTATCTATATATTCACTCTAAACGTAATTAAAATATTCGCGTAGGAAAACGGCGTCAAATGAAGTCTACTCTGAAGTTTCACTAGTGGAAGTAACAAGACTCGTTAGAGACACTGAAACAAGTGTAAGCACGTAATAGTTGCATGAATTGACAAACACAATAGTAAAGTTAAATGTACTGAGTTTATCGAAAACTTAACCCGCCAATCCCATTAGGATTAGAGGAATTTTAATGGTTTTACTGTTCCTAAACACGGATAAGTATTCAGACTTCGTAATAAATTTATCAACCACTTTCCCTCCACTGTGTCTATGGTTTTACAATGATTTTAAAGTTCGAGAAGCCATACATCATTGAAGTGGAAAAAAAGTCTTCTTTAGCAATTTAGGACAGTAGTGAAAATCATTACTGGAAGCTTATGCTCATGGTAACGTGTACTATTATGTTTCTTTACGCGTTTAGTAACATGTTTCCTAAAGTACCTCTGAATATATATGGGCAGCCACAAAGTAACAATACTGGTAGATTCACACATAAATCGCCCATTTACATAAACATAGAAGGAAACAAACTTTTAGAATCATTAATTAACTTGGTCTAACATGTCCCCAAACTGCTAACTACCGAAAAATATGAAATCATACATTTGACTTGTAACTACACTGAAGCGCCAAAGAAGCTCGTATAGGCATGCGTATTGAAATACAGAGAAATGTAAACAGGTAGAATATGGTGCACTCTGCAGTGGAGTGTGCGTTGATATGAAACTTCCTGGCAGATTAAAACAGTGTGCCGAACCGAGACTCGAACTCGGGACTTTTGCCTTTGGCGGGCAAGTGAGCTACCCAAGCACGACTCACGCCCCGTCCTCACAGCCTTCCTTCCGCCAGTATCTCGTCTCCTACTTTCCAAACTTCACAGAAACTCTCCTGCGAACCTTGAAGATCTAGCACTCCTGGAAGAAAGGATGTTGCGGAGACATGGCTTAGCCACAGCCTGGGGGATGTTTCCAGAATGAGAATTTCACTCTGCAGCAGAGTGTGCCCTGATATGAAACTTCCCGTCAGGAGAGCTTACGTGAATTCTGGAAGGTAGAAGACGAGATACTGGCAGAAGTGAAGCTGTGATGACGTGCTTGGCTAGCTCAGATGGTAGAGCATTTGCCCGCGAAAAGCAAAGGTCCCGAGTTCGAGTATCGGTCCGGCACACAGTTTTAATCTTCCAGGAAGTTTCAAGAAAACAAGTGTCTGGCGCGGTTGCTAGGTCGGCTACAATGGCAGATTGTCAATATTTAAGTGAGTTTGAACGTTGTGTTATAGTCGGCGCACGAGCCATCGCCGAGGTAACGATTTAGTAGGGACCTTCCAGTACGACCATTTCACTAGTGTACAGTGAATACCACGAATCCCTAAAAGATCCTGCAAGAACAGGACCAACGATGACTGAGCAGAGACGTTCAACGTGACAGAAGTGCAACCCTTCAGCAAACTGCTGCAGATTTCGATGCTGGGCCACCAACAAGTGTCAGCGTGCGAACCATTCAACGGAACATAGGCGTTCGGAGCAGAAGGCCCAGTCGTGTATCCTTGATGACTGCAGGACATAAAGCATTACGCCTCGCCTGGGCTTGTCGATACCAACATTGAAGTGTTGATGAGTGGAAACATGTTGCCTGGTCGGACGTGTCTCGTTTCAAATCGTATCGAGCGGATGGACGTGTACTGGTATGGAGACAAGCTCATGAATCCATGGACCCTGCATGTCAGCAGGGGACTGTTCAAGCTGGTGGAGACAGTGTAATGGTGTGGGGCGTGTGCATTTGGAGTGATATTGGATCCCTCACACGTCTAGATACGACTTTGACAGGTGAAACGTACGTAAACATCCTGTCTGATCACCTGCGTCCATTCATGTCCATTGTTCATTCCGACGGAAGGGGGGAATTCCAGCAGATCAATGCGACACCCCACACAGAATGGCTCCAGGAATACTATTCTGAGTTTAAACACTTCGACTGACCTCCAAACTCCCCAGACATGAACATTATTGAGCATATGTGGGATGCCTTACAACGTGTTGTTGAGAAGAGATCTCCAAGATCTCTACCCCCTCGTACCCTTAAGGATTTATGCAACCCTGCAGGATTCTTAGTGTCAATTTCCTCCAGCACTACTTCAGACATTAGTCGCGTCGATGCCACTTCTGCGTGCTCGCGAGAGGTCTACACGATATTAATCAGGTGTATCAGTTTCTTTGGCTCTTCAGTGTATTAAAGTAGTAACAATATATCCTGTACTATTTTATACCTGCTTTAGAAAGCTTCTCATAAATAATGAACAGCGTTAGGCCTTTGCCAATGATTCTTAAGGTCTTTTGTAATATGTTACCCCTGTGGCGACACCAAAGCCCAAATTTGAGTGTTTGGTAAAGGCACCTGTCCCAGACAGCATGAATCTGGTTGGTGACAGCCTACAAATCCATATTGGATACCACAGCTGTGTTCACACATTCGACACCAGTGGAGATCCATGCATTCGTAATAGTTAACTGGTACTCTGCGGGTAGGTGATGAGAAAGATGTGACGTTTACGTAATCTGTGCAGCCTGTTTACATATGAAGCTCACACACAGCACCTATTTGGCACTAGATTTCGACTCTTTCATACCAGTGCAATCTCGAGCCTACTGCGTCTCCTTCTTATGCCACAGATACGGTTACATGGTTCGTAAGAGACTTTTTTGTTATTTCTCCCACGTCACGTTAGCTTCACTCTGGACGGCGTTTCAGCTGTCCCGTAGCTCGCGTGTTGTACGACTGTGTGCGTACTAGCCGCGAGCGTCCCACACACCTTGCTTTTTTTATCTTTTCCCCTGGTGCCTTTGTTGTCCCCCTTCCGCGATGGAGGTACCTCCCCTTTGAATTTCCTTACCTGCACACTACAGATGAGCATCAACGAGCGTTCCGCTTAGGACGTTCAGGACCAGAGCAGATTTTGAGCCTGAAACCCCTACTAAGACAATTTTTTTTTTCAGGATAAAAATCAGTCACGACTTACGATTTAATTTTTGTAATTTTTTACTGCTGTCGACAAATTAATTTGTCATCTTCAGAAGCTTAGTATTGGTTTAGCAGGTGTCAACATCTTCTTTATAGAGGCATAATCCCATGGTATGTCCAGAAATGTACATAGTGGATGCGATTATGGTCAATCGGTGTTTGTAATCACATACAAAATGTTTTCTTCACCTACCATGACATTATGCTTCTATGAGGAAAATATTGACATCTGTTAAACCAATAAAAAGCTTCTGAAGATGAAAAATTAAAGCGTCGAAACCAGGAAAGCATAAAAAAATTTGTTTGCAACTGATGACTGAATTTAATCTTGCAAAAATAATGCTACGTTTGCAGAAAATTACAACCATGAATAAAATAGGCCGACTGTCTGCAAACCATGGGTTTGCACCTTAGCAGACTTCAAAAAAAGCACATGAATCAATCGTTCGCACCAGGTTCTTATAATCTGTTGCATGAACTTGGCCATCGACATCGTCAAAGACGCACGGACACTCAAACCACAGTGAAATTCATGGGAGAGACTTAAGATCCTTTCTACGTCAAGGCTGGTGTGCGACTAGATGACGGTGTACCACCTACGTTATTTAACCTGGTACTAGAAAAAAAAATCATAAGAGAATGGTACACTGAGCTGGATGTGGCAGAGCATAGCATGAAGCAAAAGGAAGGGAGTCGAAATTGTCTCTCTGGCATTCGCTGATGACCAATCCATATAGTGGTACAGCACGTACCCAGACTGAAATCCTACAGTGCGAATCACGGTATTCTCATAGATAAATTGAAGTTTTGGGATTGATGGTATTGCCAACGAATGGATAATTTCATATCTAAATAAAAACGCTGTACTTAGTAATTCAACCACTGTAGTCGGCAGTCAGTACCCAGACAGTGGAGAAACCACATGGGGGTCCCCAGCCTCATACGTCCGCTATTGTTTCTCATACATGTAAATGATCTTGCATTTAATGTAGAACAAGCAGAATTAGTTCTTTGTGCAAATGACATGAGTATTGTAATGAATCCAGAAAGAGAAGAAATAGTAAACATTGTTCTTAAAAGTATCATCAAACGTATCGGTAATCAGTTCTGCACCTCTAGGGGTACCACACCAATGATAAGTGTAAGACATGGCGAGGAAATAATAAATACTGTAGAAACTTAAAAATTCTTAAGTGTCAATATTGATAAGAATTTAAAGTGAAAAAGGTACATTTGGAACTCTTAAAACCACTTACTTCAAGCAAATTTGCACTTAGAACATTTGGAAATCTTGAGGAGAGATAAATCAGTAAATTGACAAGTTTTGTATACGCTTATTTTCATTCAGTAACGTGATACGTAATAATGTTCTGGGGTAACTCATCTTTAAAGACGAAAATCTTCCTCACTCGGAAATATGCTGTAATTATTATGTATAGTGCTCACCCACGATAATCTTGTAGACATTTGTTTAAGGAGTTCTGCAGTCTTACTACTACTTCACAGTGTATTTATTCCCTCATGAAGTTTGTTGTAAATAATGTACTCCAGCTCAAAACGAACAATGCTGGACATAATTACAGAAGGAAAAATGGGATTTAAGAACTTTTAGCAATGGGATTCATTATCCCACGTTAAGGTTGTCTTTAGCGTAAGAAGGGATGCTCAGGGCTGCAACAAAAGTTTCTTATGGCTCACCCAGTAATATAAATTGTCTGACAGACAGCACAGTAAAATTTCCAAACAAACTGAGAAAGTTTCTCCTTGACAGCGCCATTCTTCTTCTTTCGTTTCACCCTCTTTGGGGTACGCTGGAATAATCATTTCTTTGTGCGTTGTTCTTTTCTTAGGGCACAGTATTTCTTCATTATTTCTGATCTTCTTTTCCTCTCTTCTTGTGCGATGAAGGGTTTGGACTTTTGTGTAGATTTGTCTTGGAACCCAATGTTTTCAGTTTTAGTACCTAATTTAGCTGTTCGATCGATAAGTGAATTTTCTGAAATCTTTTATTCTACTAAGTCTTTCTCAGTTTTTTTCAACCAGTTGGGTTTCGTTTTTCTGTTCCGGAAAAAGACAAAGATTTACTGTAATACACTCCAGAAAATTGAAATAAGAACACCGTGAATTCATTGTCCCAGGAAGGGGAAACTTTATTGACACATTCCTGGGGTCAGATACATCACATGATCACACTGACAGAATCACAGGCACATAGACACAGGCAACAGAGCATGCACAATGTCGGCACTAGTACAGTGTATATCCACATTTCGCAGCAATGCAGGCTACTATTCTCCCATGGAGACGATCGTAGAGATGCTGGATGTAGTCCTGTGGAACGGATTGCCATGCCATTTCCACCTGGCGCCTCAGTTGGACCAGCGTTCGTGCTGGACTTACAGACCGCGTGAGACGACGCTTCATCCAGTCCCAAACATACTCAATGGGGGACAGATCCGGAGATCTTGCTGGCCAGGGTAGTTGACTTACACCTTCTAGAGCACGTTGGGTGGCACGGGATACATGCGGACGTGCATTGTCCTGTTGGAACAGCAAGTTCCCTTGCCGGTCTAGGAATGATAGAACGATGGGTTCGATGACGGTTTGGATGTACCGTGCACTATTCAGTGTCCCCTCGACGATCACCAGTGGTGTACGGCCAGTGTAGGAGATCGCTCCCCACACCATGATGCCGGGTGTTGGTCCTGTGTGCCTCGGTCGTATGCAGTCCTGATTGTGGCGCTCACCTGCACGGCGCCAAACACGCATACGACCATCATTGGCACCCAGGCAGAAGCGACTCTCATCGCTGAAGACGACACGTCTCCATTCGTCCCTCCCTTCACGCCTGTTGCGACACCACTGGAGGCGGGCTGCACGATGTTGGGGCGTGAGCGGAAGACGGCCTAACGGTGTGCGGGACCGTAGCCCAGCTTCATGGAGACGGTTGCGAATGGTCCTCGCCGATACCCCAGGAGCAACAGTGTCCCTAATTCGCTGGGAAGTGGCGGTGCGGTCCCCTACGGCACTGCGTAGGATCCTACGGTCTTGGCGTGCATCCGTGCTTCGCTGCGGTCCGGTCCCAGGTCGACGGGCACGTGCACCTTCCGCCGACCACTGGCGACAACATCGATGTACTGTGGAGACCTCACGCCCCACGTGTTGAGCAATTCGGCGGTACGTCCACCTGGCCTCCCGCATGCCCACTATACGCCCTCGCTCAAAGTCCGTCAACTGCACATACGGTTCACGTCCACGCTGTCGCGGCATGCTACCAGTGTTAAAGACTGCGATGGAGCTCCGTATGCCACGGCAAACTGGCTGACACTGACGGCGGCGGTGCACAAATGCTGCGCAGCTAGCGCCATTCGACGGCCAACACCGCGGTTCCTGGTGTGTCCGCTGTGCCGTGCGTGTGATCATTGCTTGTACAGCCCTCTCGCAGTGTCCGGAGTATGTATGGTGGGTCTGACACACCGGTGTCAATGTGTATTTTTTCCATTTCCAGGAGTGTAGTACGAGAAACTCCTTACGAACCATGCATATACCAGATAATTGACAAAATCAAAGAATACATCACCCAGTCGCGCAATACAAAGGTCACTATACAGGTAGCACTCATCTCACATTTCTTGCGCAGTACCGGTTACTGCAGGAACTGGTATAGACTTTCGTTAGCTCTGGATACGGGCCTCTCACAAGACTTCATGCACGTATATCAGAGATTTATAAAACACGCCATTCTTGGAATGATTTATTGTAATTATTGTTATAATTAAACGTCACCATTATCGGCGGCTATTGCCTTCATACAGCTGTCCTCTTTCAAAAGTGAGTTGTTATTGTCAATGACTTACAAATTAAAGAATGAACCACGCTTATATTATAATTTGTAGTACGCCATTTCAAGGTACCGGACCACTGAAAAATTATTTCTAACAGGTCACCCTTTAACGGAATATCCTCGTCTAGCATTGATTTTCCTCAATAGTAGTTGTCGTTACCAGTATTATTTTTCGAATTTTGGACAGGTCAGTATTATCCCAGCTGCTTTATTGAAAACTTTTATATAATTTTATACACAGTATGTTATATTTCAACGTAAAACTTATGGAAAGGAATTACTTTATTTTGGATGTTATAACCGATAGATACTAGTTCAGAATGTACACTTAATTTTTTTTAGAAAAATTTGAAATTACGAATTTTTTGCTCACTTAAAACTTCTGTTACTAATTACACAATGTACTACTGTTTATTATGTTTATTTCTGGATTCATTCATGAAATATTAATCGAAAGTAATAGAAATTTTTTCAAAAAAATTCTAAAACCTTTGGAATAATACCGCAGAGTGTAGTAGCAATAAGCATGCCTCTCATGTGATCGTACGTATTTTTTTATTTTGGGAAAACAAGCGTAATTTCGGTTTTGTTAATGTCAAAATTCAAAAGGCGGAATGATATACTAAAATGTGGCAAAATATATTAAGATAACAACAAAAATTTCGCAACGACAACCTTCAAATTCATTTAGATCAATTCAACCATGCGTACCTAAAATGTGAGAATTTCACCTTTAGGAATCGTACCCATAGACAGTGAAACGAGAGCCAACTCTACAGGAAAATGTAAGTAAACTAGAAAGTTTATTGTAATCTTCGCTCCTCTAAATTTTTCATAAAATACTTTGCTTATTGTGCGCAATAACGGGATTTGGGAAGGAGGGGGAGATTACAACCCTTATCACTAAATGCACCCAATAACGATATAAGCCTTCAGGAGGCAAAATGGTAAGCAAGACAGGAGATACATAACGCATAACCAAGTGCTAGCGTAGTGGATGATGTTCATGACATCTGGAGTCTAAAGGTGTAGATTCGCATCTAGCCACGTGTAAATATTTTTTCATGTTAGGGTTGTTAACAAATGGTTCAAATGGTTCTGAGCACTATGGGACTTAACTTCTAAGGTCATCAGTCCCCAGAACTTAGAACTACTTAAATCTAACTAACCTAAGGACATCACACACATCCATGCCCGAGGAAGTATTCGAACCTGCGATCATAGCGGTCGCGCGGTTCCAGACTGTAGCGCCTAGAACCGCTCGGCCACCCAGTTCGGCATGTTAACACATTTTGGAACTTTCTTATGAATGTTACAGAAGTATGTTCTACAATGTGCGCTGTTATTTACATTTCCGTCTGATTAGACAACGAAGGATGAAATAAATATTTAGCGATTTGCGAGTCTGTGGTTAAACAGGAACCTAAGAGGACTGCTTAATTTGCTGCGAGTGAATCGAGGAACAATTCTTCCTTGTCACAAGGGCGATAGCAGATCATCCAGTCGTCGATATTGCGTCAAAATGACGTCACGGTTGCAGGAAGTGTCGTAAAATGACACCCCAACTGTACAGAACAGGACTATAAAGAGAAGTAATATTGAGAACTGGACGATGGAGAAAGGGAAGATACAAGCGACAGAAAAGAAAAAGAAATTCTACGAAGAAAAGAGACAGCACATCAGATAGCGCATGAAATATTATTGGAAAAGGCAAATGGAAGGAGAAAAAAATGGTTCAAATGGCTCTGAGCACTATGGGACTTAACATCTATGGTCATCAGTTCCCTAGAACTTAGAACTACTTAAACCTAACTAACCTAAGGACAGCACACAACACCCAGCCATCACGAGGCAGAGAAAATCCCTGACCCCGCCGGGAATCGAATCCGGGAACCCGGGCGTGGGAAGCGAGAACGCTACCGCACGACCACGAGATGCGGGCATGGGAGGAGAGTCAAGCACTTAGTAGGTCGAGTAAAAATAAAAATACAAGTGTGTAGCGTACGTGCGGCACAGTGTGTGAATGAGAGAAGCAGAGGACGTATACCTGGCAGCGTTTCTCGGAGCAGCAGCGCGGCGAGCGTGGTCGCTGTCAGGAGGCGTCTTACAAGTCTCGGTCTCAGGGCGGTGGAGCAGGCAAAAATATTGCGAGCCCGGGACACGGCAGCCAAGGCCCCTAGCGTTAATGGCGCAGCTGCTTGTTGCCGCACCGGTTTACCTCTCCTGCTTTCCTTTTCTGTCCTTCACAGCAAACTGGGAGCGAGAGGCGATTTTTCCATCTTCACGGATTTTCTCAGAGATAATAGTTGTCTTTCTCACTAGACGTCATAGATTAGTGCATCGAGGACAATTAGGAATATGTATCTCATCGGGAGTTTTCTGCCGTGACCTTCCGAAAGAACGCAGTTTACCTCCAAAGGCCAAATAACTTACATTTATTTGCATACATTACTTCTGAACCCTACCTGGTAACAAGTTCCAACGTCAAAAAAAGTTATGAACGACAAAAAGAATCGCCAATACGATGGCCATTGCGAAACTCATACCTCCCGTTTATTTTCATGGACTGTACAACAGGCACTGAAAGTACAACAATACAGAATGAGATTTTCAGTCTGCAGCGGAGTGTGCGCTGATTTGAAACTTCCTGGCAGATTAAAACTGTGTGCCGGACCGAGACTCGAACTCGGGACCTTTGCATTTCGCAGGCAAGTTCTCTACCAACTGAGCTACCCAAGCACGACTCACGCCCCGTTCTCACAGCTGTACTTCTGCCAGTACCTCGTCTCCTACCCTCCAAACTTTACAGAAGCTCTCCTGCGAACCTTACAGAACTAGCACTCCTGAAAAAAAGGATACTGCGGAGACATGGCTTAGCCACAGCCTTGGGGATGTTTCCAGAATGAGATTTTCACTGTGCAGCGGAGTGTGCGCTGATATGACACTTTCTGGAAGATTAAAACTTCACAACAATACAGTTAAATGCTACATAGTTTCAGCCGCGTCCTTTCATTTTTTCGCGTTGTTACCACCATTCGTAATCCACTTCTGCCAACGATGAACTGGAACCATCTGAGGCTAGCGACTGCCTTACACCCTGAACGACAGCGTCTGAGACCGAAAAATGTAGGTAAAGTAATAGACTGAAGCAGTGATTCCCAGACTTTTTGTCACTACATGGCACGTGACAGTTTTATAAATTTCGGCATGCCACCTACACTGATGTGACAAAAGCCATGGGATAGCGATAAAATGGTTCAAATGGCTCTGAGCAACTAGAACTTAGAACTAATTAAACTAAGCTAAGGACATCACACACATCCATGCCCGAGGCAGGATTCGAACCTGCTACCTTAGCAGTCGCGCGGTTCCGGACTGAAGCGCCTAGAACCGCTCGGCCACCACGGCTGGCGATAGCGATAAGCTCATATATAGATGGCGGTATTATCGCGTACACAAGGTATAAAATGGCAGTGCGCTAGCGGGGTCATCATGAATCTGGTGATTCATGCGAAAAGGTTTGCGACTTCATTACGGCCGCACGATGGGAATTAACAGGCTTCGAACGCGGAATTGTAGTGGGGGCTAGACGCATGGGACATTCCATTTCGGAAATCGTTAGCGAATTCAATATTCCGAGATCCATAGCGTCAAGAGTGTGCCGAGAATACCAAACATCAAGCATTACCGCTCACCATGGACAACTGTCACTCAACGACCGAGAGCAACAGCGTTTTCGTAGAGCTGTCAGTGCTAACAGACAAGCAGTAATGCGTGAAATAAACCCAGAAATCGGTGTAGGATATGGACGAACGTACCCGATAGGACAGTGCGGCAAAATTTGGCGTTAATGCGCTGTGGCAGCAGACGACACGAGGGCCTTTGCACGACATCGGCTGCAGCGGCTCTCCCGTGCTCGTGACCATATCACTTGGACCCTAGACTACTAGAAAATCGTAGTCTGGTCCAGACCAGATTTCAGTTGCTAAGAGCTGATGGTAGCTTTCGAGTGTGGCGCAGACCCCACGAAGCCATGGACCTACGTGTCCACAAGGCACTGCGCAAGCTGGTGGTGGCTGCGAAATGCTGTGGGCTGTATTTACATAGAATGGACTGAGCTCTCTGGTCCAACTGAAAAGATCATTGACTGGGAATGTTTAAGTTCGGCTACTTGGAGACCACTTGCAATCAGTCACGACCTTCATGTACCCAAACAACAATGAAATTTGTATGATTGACAGTGCGCCTTACCACTGGACCACAATTCTTCCTGGACAAGTAGAGCGAATGACTAGGAAACCCAGATCGCCCAGCGTGAATCCGATCGAAAACATTTATGGGACATAATCGAGAGGTCAATTCGCGCACAAAATCCTCCACTGGAGACATCTTCGTAATTATCGATGGCTTTAGAGGCAGCATGGCTGAATGTTTTTGCAAGTAATGTCCAACACCTTGTTGAGTCCATGCTACATCGAGCTGGTGCACTTCGCCGGGCAAAAGAACGTCCGACATTCCATTAGTATGTATCCCACGACTTTCTCAACCCAGTGTATGGTTTGTTCACTTTGTAATGAACCCTGAGGTGGGGGAGGGGGCTTCGGAAGGTTGAGCGACGATTGCCACAGAGCTGAGGAGCGGTACCTTCTTGCTCTGACAACATACATATCGCTTTTGCGTGGAGTCGATCAGTCACTATATATGGTAGAAATGTGACACACGCAAGTAATAAGGTTTCTGGGAAGGACTTTTTTAAAGCGTCATTCATGTTCACATGTGATAGTTGCTATAGGAAATAATACGAAATTAAAATAAGCTCGTTCTGATACAAATATTCTGTGAGTATGGGAGGAATGACTCTTAAACGTTTAAAATATTTATTAAACTTTGGCAGTGGCTTTCACATACTTGCTGTTAGGTGTTGGTTTAAAGTTTTCAACTGCGTAGGAATCTCCTCCCTTGAAATTGGCTTCATGGTTACGTTGAAACACAGTCACGTACAACTCACACAATTAAGCCTAACTTCACACCACAATTAGCTCGGTCAAATTAGACATATTTTGATGTTTAGGAGAAAAAAAAGTAGTAAGAAGGTGGATTTATACACAGACTTTTCTTATACCTTTCTACACAACACACTTCTCACCGATGGAGCTGGAGCTTTGTCCGCCATATTGGAAAAAGGCGACAAATATATCAGATTCCCCCTCACCCTCCTTTTTTTTTTTTTTTTTGGAAAAGGTTGCATTTACAGGGAAAATACTTGAGCACAAAATTAAAGAATACAAAATTATCTACGGATAACGTCCGATGAAGAGTTTTCATAGAAGAACGGTCTGGTCATCTAAACTGAGTTTTCTCTGTCATACTTCCGATGGTTATGTGTTTAAGGGTCTTTCTGATACACTGTCTCGTTGAGAGCTACTCTATTAATTCTTCACTATCTTTATTTTGCAAAAATAGAATGCAATGTAGTGATGAACCGGTTGCTTCAGTATTAAACGTTTACTGTGCAGGATGGTTGAAAATGGAAAATAATCGTATATATAATGCACAATCATGAGAAGTGTTTGATTAATGATGGACTAATTACTAAAGGAATTACGTGCACAGTGTCCGCCTCTGGTAGCTGAGTCGTCAGCGCGACAGAATGTCAGTCCTAAGGGCCCGGCTTCGATTCCCGGCTGGGTCGGAGACTTTCTCCGCATCGACTGGGTGTTGTGCTGTGCTAATAATAATCATTTCATTCCCATCGACCCACAAGTCACTGAAGTGGAATCAAATCGAAAGACTTACACATGGCGAACGGTCAACCCAACGGGATGCCCTAGTCACGCGACATTTACATTTTCAGGTGCACAGTTCGGATTAAGGTCTTCCAAAAATGATAAGTGCCAGAGCAAGACGCGGTGACGGAAAAGTGAAGCTTTTAATGGTTCACTGGGTTCGAAACTCCACGGTGGCTGCCGGAAAGATTATACTAAAGAAACTACTATCAAGAATTTTAAGAGACTTCCAACTTCCATTGGAACGCCCTAACGCAGCTCTCATCACTAACCAAAAGTAAACTAAGGACTGTCGCAGAATTAGCTATTCAAGACAAATGTTTGTTTTGCCTGGAAGAAATAAGCAAGGAAACATTTCAAAAGGAGATAAAGAAGCCAGTACAAAGAGAACGGAAATTAACAAAAACTGAAACTGTAGCCGGTAAAGTTTCACTAACTGCAGCAGCTAGGAAGGGAAACGATGAGTTAAGTAAAAGTGTTAAAAACACTTGATAACGTCACTGACGTGGTAGCTGCGGGTGGAATGTTTCTTCAGATCTGTTTTTCTGAAGGTGATAAGAGGCCCACGGATGGAAATAAACGGCCACGTCGCTCTCCTGATGTTGAAGTAGATGAATTAAAGGATACAGTCTTCCATATAATTTAAGACAGTGATGAGTGTCAATTTTCAGTTAAAAACTTGATTGAGCAGACTGGCAGTTCTGTCCCAAATGAAAAGACTGTATGGACTCTACTTAAAGGAAATGTGGTGAAGAGGTCATAGTAGCAAATGCATCTTAAGAAACACTTTACTGCTTGTTTTAGAAAGACGGACTATAAAATGTTAACAAATGATTGGTACGAAGATGGATAGAAAAGTGACTCAGACGAAAGATTTCGGATTATTACGGTAGCAGCTGTAATCACACGATTAGGTCCAGCTTCTACAAAACAGATGAAAAATTCCCCAATAGACGAATTTCTGAAAGATGCACAAAACGTTATTCCATAGTCTTTGAGAGCGTTTTTAGAAGAGAAGGCAGTGAGAAAAAAGTAACGAGCTAGCGGAACCCACGGCAAAAAAATGTGTGAGTATTGGAATTCGAATCATTTCAGCCACTAGACCACGAACATTCACATCTCTTCTTTTTCTTGGGTTGTCAGTATTTCTCCATAGGAAGTATGAATCCAAACATCTTTTAGACATGATACCAAGTCTTGGAATTTGTTCTAGCTACGATGATGTTCAAATTTTCGATCCTCTTCTTTCATCAGTTCAGAGCAACTCGTCAAAATAGGGTCTTTGACACGGTACGCATTCTATAACACAGATTTCTATGTCAAAACTCTGGATCTGATTGGATGTGAAGCCCTACGAGGAAAATGCGAGTGAACTATCCACAGCTGAAGTGTTTTAGACAGCTAGAAAATACGTGGTGATTCCTAAGTTAGGAGGATGTATTGGTTTCATGCAAGAAATACGAAACGCATTGGCTTTTGAACAGTTTCAAATAGTCTCCTTGTCCTTCATTGATTTACCGGCCATTACTTGTGATGGTCTTCAAACTGCCATATCTACGTCAGAACAACAAACTACAGAAACAGGTCAGAAAACATGCTTTGTAACATTTGACCAGGCATTGTATGTGAAAGCCAAATACATAATCAGTGCCTCATCGTAAGGTATTCAAGTCTCTTTACCTAATGCTGTGGTAAGATTGGGGGGAGAGGGGGCGGGGATTTCATGTCCTTCCTGAGTTGCATTGACTACATCATGGCTGGAAGTAGGCTTAAAGAGTTATTAGGCATCATATATGCACTAAACAGACTTAATGCGTGAGAGTGACACACATGCTACAGCCATCAGAAGTTACCAGCTGATTCATGTTAGCTTTTCAAATGAGATCATTTCTCAAACGGAGGAGGTGCCAGGCACAAAGGATGTCGTGAACAACGTAAAACAGTTTTTGCCTCTATTATTCAAAGCGAGTCGTCAAAATCTACAAGCTTTGGAAAATAATGAGCCTTTAAAAAATCTAAAACGATTCTTTGAATGCATATTAGAAGAGTTGCCGAAGAAATGCGAAACGGCAAAGTAATTGTTGCAGTACTACCACATGGAGTTTTATCAAAGCTGAAAAAATGGGTAAATGGAACCTACACCTGACATGCATCAAAGGCATTATACCCTACTTCCATGCTTGTGGTCGTTTCCAGCTGTATGTTCAGGAAATGATTCTTCTGGAAATGGTTATGAACGAGAAAAAATATAAAACGTTGATGAGGGAGGATTCTTTACAATTCGGCTGACAGAGAAGTATTTATCGGGAACGTGAACCGACATAATAATTAAACAAACCGTCATGAAGTCTATGAAAAGTATAGTAGGCCTGTGTTAACACGGCAGAGGAATGACTGACAGAATAAAAGGAAGATGAATTTTGGGCCTCGTGCTGCACGTGGTGTGTATGATGCTATTGAAAATTTTGTTAGGGTTTTGCTTGTTTCCTATAGCCAGCACATTGAGATGAGACCATCACGTATCCCAACAGCTGATGAAGATATAGCTAAAGTTTCCCAGCGGCGCTCTCATGACCTTAAGGTTGCTGACGTCAATTACAACCGGTCTTTTGGGATACGTAACAATAAATTACAATAGTTCCTTTGAAGCCGGACAGACACTAATGAGCAGTATTGTAGGGAAAAAGGTAGAAGTTATGAACCCGAAAGTTCTGATCGTGTTCTGCCATTAGCTGCTATGAATTCTGTAGTGGAGGTTGCTGTCAAAACGATACCTGTTGACCCCGCGTTCTTGTTCCACGGAATATCCATCATTAGAACAAGCGGAGGGGTACTTGGAATATGAGCTGGCGCCACGACCACTTTCTATATTTACTGTAAGCAGAATGGGCAAGACACAAAAGTCTTCTCTTCATACGATCTTGTAATCTATAAAGAACGAAAATCTTAATCTAGGAAACTGTGTTCATGTGATTGATGGTGGTTATTATTGCACTGTGTCATATGGAAGCAAGGGGAAATATTCAGTGGCGTTTGTGGAAAATACATCTCTTACATTCAGCACTACTACGTGCCTAGCATTATTGTGTGCTCCCTGCCGCCGTTGGATAAGCAGCTGCAGCAGCAAGTCGTATACTCTTAGCTCACTTATTTGTTACATAGTTTAATTCTTAATTCCTTTGCGTGTTTTTGGTACTTGCATTGTTTAATTCATAAATTTCGGACGTATTATAGTATTTGAGAGTGTAGCATCGCGTTTTAGTACCTGAATAGTGTAAAATCACGTAGTCATCTGTCTTCTGTTTTTGTTTTGAACGGCCGGTTGGTCACAGCCAGTGTGCTCCTTGCCGCCGTTGGATAAGCAGCTGCAGCAGCAAGTCGTATATTCTTAGCTCACTTATTTGTTACATAATTTAATTCTTAATTCTTTTGCGTGTTTTTGGTTCTTGCATTTCATAAATTTCGGGCGTATTATAGTACTTCAGAGTGTAGCATCGCGTTTTAGTACCTGCCCGCATCTCGTGGTCGTGCGGTAGCGTTCTCGCTTCCCACGCCCGGGTTCCCGGGTTCGATTCCCGGCGGGGTCAGGGATTTTCTCTGCCTCGTGATGGCTGGGTGTTGTGTTCTGTCCTTAGGTTAGTTAGGTTTAAGTAGTTCTAAGTTCTAGGGGACTGATGTCCGTAGATGTTAAGTCCCATAGTGCTCAGAGCCACTTTTAGTACCTGAATAGTGTAAAATCGCGTAGTCTCCTTCCGCCGCCGAGCAGTGTGTCAGCAGTGCGCCAGTAGCAGCATTACTGTATCTACTAGGCAATCTTGTATTTTAATAACCGTTTAAATTTTGTGTCGAATTGTTTGTGCTCTCTGTAGATTAGCTCAGACGTTCTTTGCGCAACAGTTTTTAGCATGGATAGGGACTGCAACTGCTGTGTTCGGATGCAGGCTGAGTTGGCATCCCTTCGCTCCCAGCTTCAGGCAGTGTTGGCTTCGGTCACACAGCTTGAGGCTGTTGCCAATGGGCATCACTGTGGGTGTCCGGATGGGGGTTTGTCGGGGACGGCCAGCTCGTCCCACGCAACCCCCGATCAGACTACGACTGTGGCTGCCCGGGATACTGCCCACATTGAGGCTGATTCCTCACATGTGGTAGAGTGGGAGGTCGTCTCGAGGTATGGCAGGGGGCGAAAGACATTCCAGAGGGCTGAACGGAAAGCCTCTCCAGTTTGTCTGACGAACCGGTTTCAGGCTCTGTCTCAGGCTGATACTAATCTTCGGCCGGACATGGCTGCATGTCCTGTTCCAGAGGTTGCCCCTCAGTCTGCAACATCCGGGCGGTCGCAGAGGGTGGGCTTACTGGTAGTTGGGAGTTCCAACGTCAGGCGCATAATGGGGCCCCTTAGGGATATGGCAGCAAGAGATGGGAATAAAACCAATGTTCACTCCGTGTGCATACCGGGGGGAATCATTCCAGATGTGGAAAGGGTCCTTCCGGATGCCATGAAGCGTAAAGGGTGCACCCATCTGCAGGTGGTCGCTCATGTCGGCACCAATGATGTGTGTCGCTATGGATTGGAGGAAATCCTCTCTGGCTTCCGGCGGCTATCTGATTTGGTGAAGACTGCCAGTCTCGCTAGCGGGATGAAAGCAGAGCTTACCATCTGCAGCATCGTCGACAGGACACTGCGGACCTTTGGTACAGAGCCGAGTGGAGGATCTGAATCAGAGGCTGAGACGGTTCTGCGACCGTGTGTGCTGCAGATTCCT
This sequence comes from Schistocerca cancellata, assembly GCF_023864275.1. Taxonomy (NCBI): domain Eukaryota; kingdom Metazoa; phylum Arthropoda; class Insecta; order Orthoptera; family Acrididae; genus Schistocerca; species Schistocerca cancellata. Next base: position 54,825,643 of record NC_064631.1, read on the forward strand.
CGACTTGCGCCATAGGGTGGTGGGGTTTCGGGTTCCGCTGGATAGGTCAGGAGTCCACTATACGCAGCAAGCGGCTACACGGATAGCAGGAGTTGTGTGGCGTGGACTGGGCGGTTTTTTAGGTTTGATGGCCTCGGGCAAGTACAGAAAGGGCAACAGCCTCAAAGGGTGCGGGGCAAAGTCAGGACATGTGGGGACCAAGCAGCAATCGGTATTGTAATTGTAAACTGTCGAAGCTGCATTGGTAAAGTACCGGAACTTCAAGCGCTGATAGAAAGCACTGAAGCTGAAATCGTTATAGGTACAGAAAGCTGGCTGAAGCCAGAGATAAATTCTGCCGAAATTTTTACAAAGGCACAGACGGTGTTTAGAAAGGATAGATTGCATGCAACCGGTGGTGGCGTGTTTGTCGCTGTTAGTAGTAGTTTATCCTGTAGTGAGGTAGAAGTGGATGTTTACTGTGAATTATTATGGGTGTAGGTTACACTCAACAACCGAGCTAGGTTAATAGTTGGCTCCTTTTACCGACCTCCCGACTCAGCAGCATTAGTGACAGAACAACTGAGAGAAAATTTGGAATACATTTCACATAAATTTTCTCAGCACGTTATAGTCTTAGGTGGAGATTTCAATTTACCAGATGTAGACTGGGACACTCAGATGTTTAGGACGGGTGGTAGGGACAGAGCATCGAGTGACATTATACTGAGTGCACTATCCGAAAATTACCTCGAGCAATTAAACAGAGAACCGACTCGTGGAGATAACATCTTGGACCTACTGATAACAAACAGACCCGAACATTTCGACTCTGTAAGTGTAGAACAGGGAATCAGTGATCATAAGTCCGTTGCAGCATCCCTGAATATGGATGTTAATAGGAATATAAAAGAAGGGAGGAAGGTTTATCTGTTTAGCAAGAGTAATAGAAGGCAGATTTCAGACTACCTAACAGATCAAAACGAAAATTTCTGTTCCGACACTGACAATGTTGAGTGTTTATGGAAAAAGTTCAAGGCAATCGTAAAATGCGTTTTAGACAGGTACGTGCCGAGTAAAACTGTGAGGGACGGCAAAAACCCATCGTGGTTCAACAACAAAGTTAGGAAACTACTGCAAAAGCAAAGAAAGCTTCACTCCAAGTTTAAACGCAGCCAAAACCTCTCAGACAAACAGAAGCTAAACGATGTCAAAGTTAGCGTAAGGAGGGCTATGCGTGAAGCGTTCAGTGAATTCGTAAGTAAAATTCTATGTACCGACTTGACAGAAAATCCTAGGAAGTTCTGGTCTTACGTTAAATCAGTAAATGGCTCGAAATAGCATATCCAGACACTTCGGGATGATGATGGCATTGAAACAGAGGATGACACGCGTAAAGCTGAAATACTAAACACCTTTTTCCAAAGCTGTTTCACAGAGGAAGACCGCACGGCAGTTCCTTCTCTAAGTTGTCGCACAAACGAAAAAATGTCTGACATCGAAATAAGTGTCCAAGGAATAGAAAAGCAATTGGAATCACTCAACAGAGGAAAGTCCACTGGACCTGACGGGATACCAATTCGATTCTACACAGAGCACGCAAAAGAACTTGTCCCCCTTCTAACAACCGTGTACCGCAAGTCTCTAGAGGAACGGAAGGTTCCAAATGATTGGAAAAGAGCACAGGTAGTCCCAGTCTTCAAGAAGGGTCGTCGAGCAAATGCGCAAAACTATAGACCTACATTTCTGACGTCGATCTGTTGTAGAATTTTAAACATGTTTTTTGCTCGCGTATCATGTCGTTTTTGGAAACCCAGAATCTACTCTGTAGGAATCAACATGGATTCCGGAAACAGCGATCGTGTGAGTCCCAACTCACTTTATTTGTTCATGAGACCCAGAAAATATTAGACATAGGCTCAAAGGTAGATGCTATTTTCCTTGACTTCTGGAAGGCATTCGATACAGTTCCGCACTGTCGCCTGATAAACAAAGTAAGAGCCTACGGAATATCAGACCAGCTGTGTGGCTGGATTGAAGAGTTTTTAGCAAACAGAACACAGCATGTTGTTATCAATGGAGAGACGTCTACAGACGTTAAGGTAACCTCTGGTGTGCCACAGGGGAGTGTTATGGGACCATTGCTTTTCACAATATACAGGGTTTTACAAAAAGGTACGGCCAAACTTTCAGGAAACATTCCTCACACACAAAGAAAGAAACTATATTACGTGGACATGTGTCCGGAAACACTTACTTTCCATGTTAGAGCTCATTTTATTACTTCTCTTCAAATCACATTAATCATGGAATGGAAACAGACAGCAACAGAACGTACCAGCGTGACTTCAAACACTTTGTTACAGTAAATGTTCAAAATGTCCTCCGTTAGCGAGGATACATGCATCCACCCACCATCGCATGGAATCCTTGATGCACTGATGCAGCTCTGGAGAATGGGGTATTGTATCACAGACGTCCACAATACGAGCACGAAGAGTCTACATTTGGTATCGGGGTTGCGTAGACAAGAGCTTTCAAATGCCCCCATAAATGAAAGTCAAGAGGGTTGAGGTCAGGAGAGCGTGGAGGCCATGGAATTGGTCCGCCTCTACCAAACCATCGGTCACCGAATCTGTTGTTGGGAAGCATACGAACACTTCGACTGAAATGTGCAGGAGCTCCATCGTGGATGAACCACATGTTGTGTCGTACTTGTAAAGGCACATGTTCTAGCAGCACAGGTAGAATATCCCGTATGAAATCATGATAACGTGCTCCATTGAGCGTACGTGGACGAAACTAAAATGGGCTCTAACATGGAAATTAGCGTATCCGGACACATGTCCACATAACATCTTTTCTTTATTTGTGTGTGAGGAATGTTTCCTGAAAGTTTGGCCGTACCTTTTTGTAACACCCTGTATATAAATGACCTAGTAGATAGTGTCGGAAGTTACATGCGGTTTTTCGCGGATGATGCTGTAGTATACAGATAAGTTGCAGCATTAGAAAATTGTAGCGAAATGCAGGAAGATCTGCAGCGGATAGGCACTTGGTGCAGTGAGTGGCAACTGACCCTTAACATAGATAAATGTAATGTATTGCGAATACTTAGCAAGAAGGATCCTTTATTGTATGATTATATGATAGCGGAACAAACACTGGTAGCAGTTACTTCTGTAAAATATCTGGGAGTATGCGTGCGGAGCGATTTGAAGTGGAATGATCTCATAAAATTAATTGTTGGTAAGGCGGGTACCAGGTTGAGATTCATTGGGAGAGTCCTTAGAAAATGTAGTCCATCAACAAAGGAGGTGGCTTACAAAACACTCATTCGATCTGTACTTGAGTATTGCTCATCAGTGTGGGATCCGTACCAGATCGGGTTGACGGAGGAGATAGAGAAGATCCAAAGAAGAGCGGCGCGTTTCGTCACAGGGTTATTTGGTAACCGTGATAGCGTTACGGAGATGTTTAGCAAACTCAAGTGGCAGACTGTGCAAGAGAGGCGCTCTGCATCGCGGTGTAGCTTGCTCGCCAGGTTTCGAGAGGGTGCACTTCTGGATGAGGTATCGAATATATTGCTTCCCCCAACTTATACCTCCCGAGGAGATCACGAATGTAAAATTAGAGAGATTCGAGCGCGCACATAGGCTTTCAGACAGTCGTTCTTCCCGGGAACCATAAGTGACTGGAACAGAAAAGAGAGGTAATGACAGTGGCACGTAAAGTGCCCTCCGCCACACACCGTTGGGTGGCTTGCGGAGTATAAATGTAGATGTAGTAGATGTAGATTGTTCTCTTTCATGGGCATTCTGAGAGCACTAGTAGTACAAACGTAGTAGAACAGCAAAGGAGAGCTTCTAAGAAGCACTCAGTTGAATTGGTTGTCACTGAAACCACGACAATTCAGATCAGTCAGGACAAAGTCCTCGGAAATGATGCAAACAAAAGACACCTCAAAACTCTGTTATCTGTAAAACTTAAGGTTCAAATGGCTCTGAGCACTATGGGACTTAACTTCTTAGGTCATCAGTCCCCTAGAACTTGGAACAACTTAAACCTAACTAACCTAAGGACATCACACACATTCATGACCGAGGCAGAACTCGAACCTGCTACCGTAGCTGTCGCGCGGTTCGAGACTGTAGCGTCTAGAACCGCTCGGCCACCTCGGTCGTCAAAACTTAACTGATCAAAGTGACACTAGCAAAGGACGATGTCTATACATTAATAGTTCAGACAGCTGGTGATATCACGAACTCTGAGCCACCTGATTAAGTTTCTGTTGTAATAGGTGAGGGTATAGATTTGTTACTTTTGATTGAAGCATTAACTGCGCCTCAGAAAGAGATTACCTTCCTTAACCTGGGATAGGAAAACAAGGCACAAACATTGCACTCACCACAGGAATTGCAAGCTAATGAGAACTTCCAGGAACATATATTGTTCCTCCATGCCTCAAGTGGATGAGGCAATACATATCAGCATTCATGAAAGTAAACAAGAAAATCTTCAGAGTAACGAAGAAATGCAAATATTTGGTACCTGCCGTGTCAGTATTTAAGGATCCATGTGCGTCACATCATACCATTTTTTAGGCTGACTGTCACTGGTTTAGTACTCTGTACCGGGATTCTGTCAACGAAACATCTCTTATTAGGTTTCCTTATCACTGCATCATAACCTCAGCGACTAGCTTTCACCACTTCCCTCAACAGAGAAGGAGGCGAGACAATAGTCCTACAGAGCTACAGAGTGTACCATCGGGTACAATTGTGGATGGGTGTTTTAAAGTCCCCAGAAGTGTAGAAGTGGGGGAAATCTGTGTATAAAAGAGTCTCTGTAACTACTCAGAGCCTTCCCAACAAGACTGCATGTTGAAGTGTGCAAAAGGATGTGGGTCTCCTTGTAGTTGTAGGATGGCTGCTCTACAATGCTCCAAAATATACAGCTTTTGTCGACCCTTATCTTGCCGTAACAGATGCTCTACAACTGCACTGCAAGAAGAAGGTTCTGAAGCACCTGCAGCTGAACTTGACGGTATAACAACAGACCACGGTCCTGACGGTCAATAAGGTTACGACAGTGAGTCACAGGAAGATGACAAGCCAATCTATGTATGTAATTACATACTAAAAGCCAGAGAAACTGGTACACCTGCCGAATATCGTGCAGAGCCCCCGCGAGCATGCAGAAGCGCCGCAAAACGACTTCGCGTGGACTCGAATCATGTCTGAAGTAGTGCTGGAGGCAATTGACGCCATGAATACTGCAGGGCTGTTCGGAAATCCGAAAGAGTACGAGGGGGTGGGGGTCTATTCCCAACAGCACGTTGCAAGGCATCCCATATATGATCAATAATGTTCATGTCTGTGGAGTTTGGTGGCCAGCGCAAGTGTTTAACTGTGTTGCGTTTTCCGGCTGGAATTGCCCAAGTCCGTCGTAATGCACAATGGCTATGAATTGATGCCGGTGATTATACAGAATGCTCACGTATGTGTCTCGTGTCAGAATCGTCTCTAGACGTATCAGGGGTCCCATATCACACCCGTAGCACACGCTCCACACCATTACAGGGCCTCCACCAGCTTGAACACTCCCCTGCTGACATGCAGGGTTCACGTATTCATGAGTTTGTCTCCACACCCATACATGTCCACCAACTCGATACAATTTGAAACGAGACTCGTTCGATCAGGTAACATGTTTCCAATCATCAACAGTCGAATGTCTGTGTGGAGGGCTCCAGGCGAGGCATAAAGCTTCGTGTCGTGCCATCATCAAGGGTATACGAGTGGGCCTTGGGCTCTGAAAGGCCATGTTGATGATGTTTCGTTGAATGGTTCACGTGCTGTAGCTTGTTGATAGCCCTGCATTGAAATCTGCAGCAATTTGCGAAAGGGTTGCACTTCTGTCATGCTGAACGATTGCTTTTGTCGTCGTTGGTCCCGTTCTTGCAGAATCTTTTTCCAGCCGCAGCGATGTCGGAGACTTGATGTTTTACCGGATTCCTAATATTCATGGTACACTCGTGAAATGGTCGTACGGGAAAATCCCCACTTCATCGCTACCTCGGAGATGCTATGTCCCATCGCTCGTGCGCCGTCTATAACACCACGTTCAAACTCACATAAATCTTGATAACCTGTCATTGTAGCATCAGTAACCGATTTGAGAACTGCACTAGTCATTTGTTGTCTTATATAAGTGTTGCCAACTGCAGCGCCGTATTCTGCATCTTCACGTATTTCTGTGTTTGAATACACATGCCTATACCAGTTTCTTTGGCGCTTCAGTGTACATGAACAATTATTAAAACCAAACAAATGTTAATTAAACCTTTATTTTTTAATTTTTTTATTTAATTTTATGGCCTTCATTGGGCCACTTTAGTCAAAAATACCAAGTTGTAAACAAGTTCTTATACAGGGATACAATTTGGTTCAACAATAACTTAATATGATATTTAGGTAATATAATTATTAGACTCTATTCTTATATGAAAGGTGTTTGGCTCTTCTGTCTGCCCAATATTTCTTCATTCTTTCAGATATTTTCTTTCTTTCTTCATCTGAGACCACTCTTCCTGTGCTCTTTTTATTGAATTTCATTTGAAGTCTGGTTTGCGGGTCTTGCAGTATTCTAGTTTTCTCTGTCTTGGTTTTTAGGTCATCTACTGTAATTTGGAGTTCTTCCTTAATTTCTGTGATCCATTTACTGTCACCCTTGCTATTCCACAATTTTTGTATTAATTTTTTACTAATTCTGTTTTCTGGATTTCTCATCAGATGTCCAAGGAATGAGATGCGTTTCTTCCTGATCGTGCTCATGACTGGTTCTATTTTCTTATATACTGTTTCATTTGATGCTATTCTCCAATGTCCATTTATTTTATACTGTTTATTTATACATGTGCTAATTATTCTTCTCTATTTTTAGTATTCTGTCAATTTCTGCTGTATTAGTTGTTTTTAAGATAATTTCAGCTGCATACGTTATTTCTGGTTGTGTAACTGTTTTATAGTGTTTTAATTTTGCATCTATAGATAGACATTTTTGTTGTATGTAGTTTTGGTAATGTAATCTGCGTAGTTCAGTTTTTTTATTCTATTGTGCCATGATGGCTTTTCATTTAGATTGCATATTACTATTTCGCCTAAATATTTAAATTTATCAACAATTTTGATTTCCTATTCTCCTATTGTAACTTTGTTTGCAAGTGGTGGATCAGTTAGCATAATCTCCGTGTTTTCAAATGATATTCTAAGGCCTACTTTCTCTGCTATTTCTTGTAGTGATTTCACTTGTGGCCTGGCTTCTTGAACGGTGTTGGCTAGGAGAGCAAGATCATCAGTGAATCCCAAGCAGTTTAAGCTAATATCATCTTTTGCACTTGCAATTCTTATCATCTTTGGATTGTACCATTCTCTCATTATGTACTCCACTGCACAGTTGAACAGTTATGGTGATAGGCAGTCACCTTGTCCTAAGCCTGTTTCTATGAGGAATGGTTCCGAAATTTCTCCTCTAAACTTCATTTTTGATTTGGTCTTGGTTAGATTGAGTTGTATTATTTTAATTAGTTTTGGATGGAGTCCAAGATGTCTTAAAATTTTTAATACTGAAGGTCTGTGGAGACAGTCATATGCCTTCTTAAAATCTACAAATGTTATTGCCAGAGGTTTTTTCCGTTTCTTGTAGTATGTCATAATCAATTTTAAACTAATTATCTGCTCTGCACAGCTTCTCCATGGTCTGAAAACTCCCTGATATTCCCCTAACTCCTGCTCTAATTGCTCCTTGATTCTTTCCTATAGGATCTTGGGTAGAATTTTGTATGTGCAATCTAGGAGAGAGATTCCTCTGTAGTTGCCTGGGTTGCTCTTAACTCCCTTTTTGTGTAGTGTGTGGATGATATCTGTGGTGCAATGTTCGGGGAATCGTTCTGTTACCCAGATTTTTGTTAGAGCCATGTGTAAGGAGATCTTGACTGTGCCACTTGCATATTTCCACATTTCAACAAAAACCTGATCTTCTCCACATGCCTTATAATTTTTTTGTTCTTTAAGAATATTTTCTACTTCTTGGAAAGTTGGAAGGTATATTTTGTTAGGTTTGGTTTTTATTGGGGTATTTATGTTGATTTGTAAGGGTTCTTTGGGTTCCTCGCAAATCAGAAGTTTGTTAAATGCTTTTGCCATGATTTCTGCATTTTCCTTGTTACTGTGTGTCAGTCTTCCATCTTCATCTTTCAGTATTAGTGTAGGGGCCTCATATTGTTGTAGTTGTTTCCCAAAGATTTTATAGTAGCTCCTGGAGTTGGTTTTATGATAATTACCTCCTATAGAGTTTATAATATATTTATGGAATCCTCTCTTGATTCTTCTAATATTTTGTGTGAATTTTTTTCTTTCATTTTTGAGGTTGATGGAATTTTCTTGAGATTTATGTGTTTGAAACTTTAACCATGCTTGGTATCTATCTTCATGGAATTTGTCACATTCTGATGTCCACCATGCATGTTTCCTTTGTGGGTTCAAGGAAGCTAGATTCTCTGCTTCTTTTTTAAGATTAGGCACTAGTTGTTCTAGATCATCTGTTAATTTGATGGTTTGTGTTATTTGTTGATATTTATTATTTTTAATTAGCTGATGTGGGTCAAACCTCCTTTTTATTTTATTCGTTTTTCCCGTCCTCTTCTTTAACGGAGTGAATTTTATTTTAATTTTAACCAGATAATGGTCTGAGCCTGTGTCTACTCCTCTCAGTACTTTAACATTGTGGATCTCCTTATTACCTGGCATTCCATGCTATTTCTACAGCAGTTACACTGACACCCGCTATCAGAAATGGAATTTCCGCATAGTTCGGTCAGAATATATTTATAAGCATCGTTTTGAAGGTGAACAGTTAATCTTATGAAAACAACGCATATGAACTTTTTGGTAGATTTTTTTGTGGTCTTTAATTCTGTACTGAAGTATTTTGCTCATAAATGCAAATAATTTCTATAAAAATGCGAAAAGGTGATTTTTTGCCGTCATTTTCCAATAAGGCTGACGAAACTCCACTCCGATTGTTGAGGACATTTAATATGTTGTTTAGAAAGATATAAGGAGGGTCTGTGCAGAAATCCACCCTGTTCTTAACTTTACCTCTATAAACACTAATTTTACTTAATTTGACTGTACAAAGTTATAATAGTGAAGAATCAGCTCGTTCTACGCACACATCAGTTCCAGACGCCAGCTTTCGTTAAATCAGGATGCCATTTAATGACCAACAAAGCAACAACAACAACAATAAAAAGTTCACTTTGTAACAGTTATGGCTCCGGCACACATTGGTACAGCGATAAGTTTGCAGCAGTTCCAAAGCGACACGAAAATACCGCCGACAAGATCCGATCTGTATCATTTTATTTTAAAAATAAAGTAACACAAGAAAAAATTTTATTTTTGTCAGTGGTGTTTCGTTTACTCGCATGCGTATCACCTGAAATGTCCTTGCGTTGCACCCGTGGCTAAAGAGGAGGAATGCTGAAGGTCCTAAATCAACGCTTTACGGTTGATACCAAAATTTGACAATGCATTCCGTGGGCACAAAACGATTGTGGGTTCGTATTACAATCGGAGTTTCCTCTCTGACTTTCAGCCTAGTCGCTGCCATCTTGCAGCGTTCCGAATTGAGAGCTGCTTTAGGGTCCCACATATACGAAAAAAACTTACTCTGTCTATCCCATAAGTCTGTGCCGTTCACTGTGCCAGCAGATGATGTCATATCTCGCATGCTTTCCACCTTCCATCGATATATGAAACGTCGTAATTTTTCAAATTTTACAATAAAATGTTAAAGTAATAATTCAATGAATAACTTGGATATGAGGTAACGTTCAGTCACAGATAACGATAAAAAATGGACGTCTTTGCCTACATACCTACGTTTTGCCGTCCGCAGAGGAACGCAATGTGTGTTATTTGTTTGGAGAAAAGAGCTCTAATGCGCCATTAGAGAGAAGCGCACGCAAATGTATTATAGTTGTCATTGCACCTGCAGAAATAAATGGACCTAACTGAAAGTACCTAGTACTGATTAAATTAATAATGTACATGATTAAACTTCACGTGCTCAAGCCATTTTGTGCAAGTCTTGGAAAAATAGGAACGATAAAGGCATATAAAACATATTATTATTTTTAAGTTGGTGGATAAGTTCTTAGCGTTTTGTTTTGCATGTTGGCATTCCGGTTGCTCTGGGATTATTTATCGGTTGTCAGTTTAACTTGTGGTTCATTGTTGTTATTTGAGTTTAAATATTGTCATTTAGAGATGGTGAGCGTTGCTGTGGAGTCTAAAAAATGGAGTGCCAACGTTTCTGATAAATTCTTCTGTTTGAGTTCAGTAGAGGGGTGACAGCAGCGGGGCAATCAGAGACATTTGTGCAGTGTTTGGGGATAATGGCATTGCACAGGGCACTGCAAAAAAAATGATTTTCTCCTTTTAAGGAGGATCGTTATGACGCTAGTGACTCTCCGCTTTCAGGAAGACCTTCGGGTTTTGACGAAGACCGTTTGATGCATTGATCCACAAGGATCCACGTCCCTGTACCCGATAACTGGCACATGTGATGAATGTGATTATTCCACCATGGTGCGACATATGCATATAATGGGGAACGCTTAAAATCGGGTATACAGTATGAGTACCACATGCTCTAAGCCAAAATCACAAAAAACAGTGTGTACCATGTGTATACCTCTGGTTGCTCGTGATGAGTTGGCTCGTGAACCACACCGACCATTCCTATTCCGTATCGTTACTGGTGACGGGAAACAGTGTCTCTATGCTAACATTAGGAAAAAAAAGGAATGGTTGAACCCAAAGAAAGCAACTCAGCATACAAAGACCTGGGCGCATCCACGAAACGACAGGATCAAGATATTTAGACGCAGGATGGTCCAGAGTGTGGAATGTTGGGAAGGGACGAATGGGCCCGCTTTCCATATAGAGCGAAATTTATCTAATGGCAATTTAACAGGTGTGTAAGGGCTTCTATGAAATTAGTGTGTAATAAAACAAATACAGTCTCAAGTAGAACAGGAAAGGTTATCTACCTACGTCAGTAAAAGTACAAATACTAGCAGTATCATAGATCTGAATGGACAAGTTATGCGGAGCAAATACCCACATGGATCTAAGTTTAACGGTGTCAGCTGATAAAATAAGTATGAATATTCTACTCTGAAGACTTGCTCAGAAAACATCAAGTATTATTCATTTACAAACTTTTTTGATAATATTCCACTTCTACTTTTTGGATTTAAGCAAGTTTCTCATAATATAATGATAAAAATGTAGAACCAAGTACAGTGGGAATGTGATCTTGTCGTGATACGAGGATACGTTTCTCTAACACATAAATTCCTTCCTCACGGCAATGAGTGGAAGCTGTATTTGTAATGAGCCCTGACATACACTATTTGTATTAGTAATATAATTGGAATGTAAAGAGATTTCAGTCCCCAAAGTCGCCGGGAATTACATGTACTCTTCCTGCAACGGTAAAACAATGTAACTTTATGCTACGAACTTAAAATGGCCATACCCTACTGAATATCGTGACCACAAAATGGTCTGATGAAATAATGTATAGATACTCTGATTGGGTAACCTAACCTTCAGCCCTGTCTCACAGTAGGTGATAATAAATTTATCATTTAGTATTAATTACTAAATAATAATATTGTCCTTGGTATATTGCGCTGATGCTTCTGACTAAATTTTGAAGGAAGTGCGGAATTTTTAACAGCAAAAGATAAATGGACTAAGCCTATTTTTCTTCTTTCCATTAATTTTTGTGTGTATATACCTATTTGTAGTAGTACTGGAGCAGTCTCTCATAAAAATAGCTGTTAGGAGATCATCTCATACGTGAGTAAGTAAAGGAACGAAATTACGGCTTCAAAATGCCAGCTGAAGATAGCCAGACAAATAATAAAGGAATACTTATTGTGATATGCCAGATATTTGCATGAATAAATAAGTAAACGATATCAGAAATCTGAGAAGCATAGATCAACGACCGAAGAATCAGTCGCCAACTCAGAAACTTAGCGACATTGGCAAAAACACCGAATAAGTACCTCCGGCAAACAGGTATAAGAGGGTCCTTTGAGGTGCTGCTTTAGGAGGTCCTTGGCGGGGAGAAAGAAGACAGGACGGACAGAACGATGGCCAGTCAGTGAACGTCATAGTTCGCTGAAACAACTTAGCCTCTACGCTGCACGACAGAAGATGTCGCTACCGCGCCAGTAAGTCAACGCAGAAGTTGTCATCTCAGATGATACCATATAGAAGTTCGTGTGGTACTTACCCAGGTGGCTGGTGAGGACGAAGTGACTGCGGCCTCACCCAATGGGTCCACCTGTGAACTTATAGGCTGATGAACTCCGCCAGAAGACGCCGAACCTGAGGGTCGCTGGTTCGATTTCGGGACGGAGCACTCCGCGTCACGCCTATCCGCTTGTTAATACGCAACGAGCCAATTCGCAAGGAGGAGACTGCGCCGCTGCCGCAGCGGGCCACCTGCCCGGTAGTGAGGGACCAGTGAGCCGCCCGGCACTCCGCTGCAACACGAGTCGTCGCCGTATCAGTTGAAACCGGAATCTGCACGCTACCACTCCGCCGCTCCGCAGCCGCGAGGAACTGAGCGAGTTATAGGGCAATGTGTTAGTCTGTTTGCTGCAAGGGTCTTATGTCTTCTGACAGAATAATGACCTTTGCTCCTCTCTACCACTGACGCTCAATATCTAGAGCCACTAAACCCCGACCCGTTACGTTTGTTGCCAGATAACCCCGGCTCTACAGGGCTATTACAAATGATTGAAGCGATTTCATAAATTCACTGTAACTCCATTCATTGACGTATGGTCTCGACACACTACAGATACGTAGAAAAACCCATAAAGTTTTGTTCGGCTGAAGCCGCACTTCAGGTTTCTGCCGCCAGAGCGCTCGAGAGCGCAGTGAGACAAAATGGCGACAGGAGCCGAGAAAGCGTATGTCGTGCTTGAAATGCACTCACATCAGTCAGTCATAACAGTGCAACGACACTTCAGGACGAAGTTCAACAAAGATCCACCAACTGCTAACTCCATTCGGCGATGGTATGCGCAGTTTAAAGCTTCTGGATGCCTCAGTAAGGGGAAATCAACGGGTCGGCCTGCAGTGAGCGAAGAAACGGTTCAACGCGTGCGGGCAAGTTTCACGCGTAGCCCGCGGAAGTCGACGAATAAAGCAAGCAGGGAGCTAAACGTACCACAGCCGACGGTTTGTAAAATCTTACGGAAAAGGCTAAAGCAGAAGCCTTACCGTTTACAATTGCTACAAGCCCTGAGACCCGATGACAAAGTCAAACGCTTTGAATTCTCGGCGCGGCTGCAACAGCTCATGGAAGAGGATGCGTTCAGTGCGAAACTTGTTTTCCGTGATGAAGCAACATTTTTTCTTACTGGTGAAGTGAACAGACACAATGTGCGAATCTGGGCGGTAGAGAATCCTCACGCATTCGTGCAGCAAATTCGCAATTCACCAAAAGTTAACGTGTTTTGTGCAATCTCACGGTTTAAAGTTTACGGCCCCTTTTTCTTCTGCGAAAAAAACGTTATAGGACACGTGTATCTGGACATGCTGGAAAATTGGCTCATGCCACAACTGGAGACCGACAGCGCCGACTTCATCTTTCAACAGGATGGTGCTCCACCGCACTTCCATCATGATGTTCGGCATTTCTTAAACAGGAGATTGGAAAACCGATTGATCGGTCGTGGTGGAGATCATGATCAGCAATTCATGTCATGGCCTCCACGCTCTCCCGACTTAACCCCATGCGATTTCTTTCTGTGGGGTTATGTGAAAGATTCAGCGTTTAAACCTCCTCTACCAAGAAACGTGCCAGAACTGCGAGCTCGCATCAACGATGCTTTCGATCTCATTGATGGGGACATGCTGCGCCGAGTGTGGGAGGAACTTGATTATCGGCTTGATGTCTGCCGAATCACTAAAGGGACACATATCGAACATTTTTGTGTGCCTAAAAAACTTTTTGAGTTTTTGTATGTGTGTGCAAAGCATTGTGAAAATATCTCAAATAATAAAGTTATTGTAGAGCTGTGAAATCGCTTCAATCATTTGTAATAACCCTGTATTTTGAGCTGTACATGATAGGGAATTTGTGGTACCAGAAATTCATAACGCCTTCACCAGCGACGGGCCGCAACCAGCTCACAGACAGCAGACTACAATCATCATCAGGCGGACAGTGTTTCAGTACATGGGCGAGTGAAAAATTGGTTCCTTATGCTCTTCTTTTTCAAAGAACACTTTCGCAGTGTAAAAAACAAACGACAAACGATGTAAAGCTGTCACTTTTTCAGAAAGATTTGACGTTAGATAAGTTCTTTTCGGATGGTGTTAGATGTTTTTTAATCGAAATTGTAATAAAGTTTCTAATGTTTCTTGTTGTATAGCTGAGTCTATGTTCTTGTGGTCATATGAAGTATGACTGTGGTAAGAATCATTTGTTAAACAGGAGAATATTACAATGACAGACAGTAAGACACACGAAGCTATTCAGAGCCTACTTAATCAGGTAGCCCATTTGAGGTCTGACACTAACGAATTGTGGAATCGATTATCCGAGTGTAGGTCCACATCTAGTGCAACCCCTCTCATACTAGATTCATAAGCAGCCGCCCTTGTGACTCCCTTCTCTGGCAAGCCGAGCAAGGCTATAGAAGCATTTTTTGCTGTTTTGTTAGCAGTGGCTAAACTTGGCTCCTGCCCATATCAACAGATGCCGCAAATGTCAAAGCTACGGTTAGTCGGGAAAGCCGAGGCGAACGTAGTATATCACGAGAAGTTACGAAATGCACCAAAATTTTGAGGAATTGAAAAAAGGTTTGCTCAAAAGATTTCAAAAGTAGAAAGTGTTGCCGTTTCTATTGGGAACAGTTGAACACCATGTCCCAAAGGCAAAACAAAACAGTAGAGAGCTTTGTGGATAGAATACGAAAATCTTAGCATGTAGACTTTCATGGCCGGCGTCTTCTTTACTTAAAACCTCTGGGGTGTGAGGCCATGGTCCATCTGCAACACTTCTTCTTCCTTGCGTTTCGTTGCCAACTGCGTGCAACATCTTCCGAGGTGTGTCAATGACTGGCTGCCAGGCAGAGGAGGTCCAGTTTATGTAGAGCGCATGGACGGCACCGCCATACGTCACGTCGGGCCGACTGTAAGTCCATCTCCGACTAACGTCATTATTCTCGATTGAAGGTAATTGTCACATTGATTGATAGGAACTACATGGGGATGTGGTTGAATGTAGGAGATAGGGGGAGTACAGGTAGGTGGTCACTTCCAATCAGTTTGATGACTTCTGCAGTGAGGCATCCAAGGAGTTTGGCAGATGCTAGGATGGCGTGCTAGCCAGGACATCGCATTATTATGAACGTATGCATAAGGAAGCTACAGATATTCAGAAACACCACAATAATTTTACTAGAAAAGAGGAAGGCATCAGGAGGGCGATAGAAAATGAGCGTCCGTCCGGCAGGTGCAGAGATCAACCTGCTGTAGCGTGTATGTATTACACTTCGTCGACATTCAGAACAAACGATTAACTTGCAACATGAACACCGAATGAAGAATGGCGTGTCACACTGATCACAAAGGTTCGCACCATCAATATCTAAGAAAAACTTCTTGGGAGCTACAAACCATGCAGGACGTTCGCCTAGGTATTCACTCTTAATGAATGTATATAGAATCATATCGGTATAATGAAGTGATGAAAACTGCTGGGGTGTCATGGTATGCAACCAGATGGAGAAAAAATGGTTCAAATGGCTCTAAGCACTATGGGACTTAACATCTGAGGTCATCAGTCCCCTAGAACTTACAACTACTTAAACCTAACTAACCTAAGGACATCACACACATCCATGACCGAGGCAGGATTCGAACCTGCGACCGTAGCAGTTGCGCGGTTCCGGACTGAAGCGCTTAGAACCGCACGGCCACCGCGGCCGGCCCCGGATGGAGATTATCGTGAAACTGGATATGCTGTAAGGCGTAGCTGCAGATAGTGCGATTATATGTTTAGTAGGCATGGGTAAAAAACAAACATCCAAAGCTGAATTTGTCTAGTGGTTCCAGGTGTTATGAATTGCCACTTTGCAGAAGTGATAGTTTGTTCCAAACAACGAGTATGATTTATACACGCAGACCAGGAATCAAGCAAAAACAAGTTATTTTACCAGCTATTGATCAAAAGCAGTGCTCATACCACAGCTACACTTCTCTTACGCCAATTTTTTCCACGGCGGTGTGCTGTGACGTAAATATTTTATACTACCCTTGCAAAATCACCCAAACGCGAAAGAATCATAGGGGGAGAACACCTCCAACTTCCCGCAGCACAATAAATAACTTTCCAACCAATATACCATCCTGATTAACAATCGGCATAAATGTATACGATTGTGTTAAAGCCTTGACGATTGTTGAACTTGATACAACTCTCTTGGTGCCTCTAATTTCCAGGGTTCGTTTCATATGCATTTTCTCTTCAGACTGATCGGAATTGAAAGGAAATTCCTTACTGAACGAGGGAATAAGTTTATTAATCCCATCCACGTTTTATTTACCTCATCCACCGGTTCCACGGTTTGCTGTCCATCGTCTAGTTGACGCTTTGTTTGAAACTTCGTTTTCTTACCTCTTCCAGTTCTCTAGTACTATTATGAAAAGGATAGCTGCTATTTACCATTTAGCGGAGATGGTACTCGCTGATCGACTCGCCATTTCCGCTATGTTGTAGGTAGCAATTATCCTTTTCATAATATTGTCATTACACCATCCTGGATTTCCCATTGGTTAAGTCTGTAACACGAATTAAAGTTATGCTCCATCCACTGCTTCCCTTGAAATCATTGTAGTCTGTGTCGCGCGCAGTTTGATGTGCGTAACGTAGTACATCACTATCACGCACATGTTGTATAGAGCGTACTTAAAACAAGCAAACACCAGATTTTGTGAAAAGTGTGCCTGGTGTACCCTTGAACATCCGCAGTTTTTCGGATGGACAACACTCTCATATTGCTGCTGACTTATTCGAAATCCGTTCATAATTTTTTTAACTATGCTGAGGATGATCTTCCGTGTACTCTCATACCCGAAAGTATCCCAACGACTGGAACTGCGTTTCGCCTGATTTCCATGCGGTCAACATAACGTAGTTGTGTCGCAGGTCCTCTAATCTCTTTGCAGCTCGGTCGTTTGACTACACAAAACGGATACCGCAAGAAATTACTAGAGAAAATTATTCTTTAAGTTACTCACCCCCGATGTAAATCAACGCCACGGTGTTGCAAATACTAGGAAAGACGTCATTAGAGACAAGACAGTACTTAATGCCCGTAAACTTAGTTTCGTTACAATAAGTGACATTTCAAAATCATTGCCGTATCACACTCATCAGAATTTGAGCTAAATCAGTCACGTAAGTCATTCCAGCAGTCTTTAGAAGAAATTAAATACTTTAATGAACAGCATATTTTGAGATAGTATCGGGATTCCTGAAGTTATCTGACAATTCGAAGTATTTTTGCTCTTTCAAAGATTTTTCCACATCTGTGAAACGTCGTTTCTGATATGAGTGGTTCGTAATAAACTGGATATTGAACTAAGCAGTTGAAAGCGACGCAATTGGAGTGTTATGCACTCTATCAAAACCTCAAAATTAACGTCGTATCACCCATAATTCTTCCGTACTCATGATTGAGCAATTATTTGTCGAACGTCCGAACTTCAAACGACATGACGAACTTTTGTCCTGGATCTGGATTGGAACCAACCATCTGTAGACATTGTAACGAAACGAAGCTTCTCTTGCCTGACTGAAACCCGATCCTAGCAACGTTCGTCATCGGTGTCCAGGCACGACGAATCAAAAAATATCATAGTTTTCACCAACAGCACTTAGAAAATTTGAATTTGAAAATTTTTGTGCTCTGACTGGAATCCTGTCAAGACCCGCGTGCCCCTAATAACTAATGACGAAAAAAGTTTAATATAATTTCAGGTAACAAAGTTTGAACGTCTTTAAAACGAAGTACAATGCTGTAAAATTTTGTGACGGGTACTCGAAGCCACCTAGTAATTAGATAGTTAATTAAGTAAAATTAGATGTGAATTATACCAGTCTGAAATGAGGATACAATTTTTTTCACCTGACCGAGAATCGAAGGTGGCAACTACAGTCGTTTTTTTATATCCACGAACTGTTTGCTCACCAGTAGCGAGATCTGTGCATGTTTGCTTGGAAATAACGGCAGGTAGCGTTATTGTTGGTGACACATGAAGAGACATTAATAACTAGTAGCTCGGTCTGTATATACTAGGGCTTGGAACGAAACCATTAATTTTTTTGTGCTGGACTGGGATTTGACCCACATACGTGCCTTTCGTGGAAACCTAGAGGAATCAGCAATCTTCGAAAAAACAACGAAATGATCGAACTATATCGTTGCGTGTGGGTCAGTTACCACGAAACAGGAGATCCGAATTCGAATCTCAGTCCAACGTAAAAATTTTCAAAGACTCAAGTTAAAAAAAAGAAAAAGAGGGCTTTGACCTGAAGTGAGCAGTAGGAGCATTAAAACAGTA
This sequence comes from Schistocerca cancellata, assembly GCF_023864275.1. Taxonomy (NCBI): domain Eukaryota; kingdom Metazoa; phylum Arthropoda; class Insecta; order Orthoptera; family Acrididae; genus Schistocerca; species Schistocerca cancellata. The sequence goes on from NC_064631.1 coordinate 54,844,353, forward strand.
AAGTTTGAAATGAAGCTTCAGTTTGGAATTGTTTGTGTATTGTTTGTACAAACCTTTCATGTAATTCCTGAGCTAAAGAGGGCTTAATTTTGGGGACTGACTGACCGTTAAATCAAAAGTACACTTTAGTTGGGAAACTGAGGAACACGTTTTAATGGAATCAAAGAACTGTATTACCGGGCAAATGAAAATTTTAATGTTAAATTGTAAGGGTCAGCTAATCAGATAAAAGGGATTGTTTGTAATGAGGACAGATGCTATGAAATTGAAGAAGAGTACAGTAGTGATGAGGGACATGATGATGATGATGAGTATTATGAATTCATGAATTCGAAAGTTAATGAGGTTAGTCTCTTGCAGTGGTCTCTCCGCGATATTTTCAGAAATTTTATAAATTATATAACTCAGTACATATCTCGAAATATCTCTTCTTATCTTACCGATTATCAGTGCAAAGTAGTTTCAAGCCCAATTATTCCTTGGAGCGTCCGTTTACTCCATGGAATAGCTTCTCTGCTATCTATGTTTTCTCTTATGAAAAGAATGAAGGAATTCTTGCCGATTAGTCGTGAAAGAAGGAGGATGTATATGTATGTATTGTTGAGCTAGTCGCCATCTTGATGAGATTCTGTATGAGAAGGAATTTAATACATGAACTAAACTAAAGTAAGTGTGTTCGCGTATTATTTAACTAATTATTATTGACAGTGTCTGCTTACTACGCTGTGTTGCACGGGATCAGTGGGGAACGTCTGATTTACACTGGACGAACCTGCCGTTTTGTATGCTCAAGATATCCAGTTACTTCAAATAAATAGGCTAACACGGTCTTACCAGCAGATCTCCGGTCTTCCCCACGTGATCACCGAAAGTTAATAATTATTACAAATGTTTTCAGGAGATCGGCTGACAATTTTCGTCGCACCGAGACTTCGAAATTGCTTCACTGCCTTATGGAATTTAAGTTAAGCTCAATTTAATCAGGATCGAACAGTATTGAAGTGTGTGAATGTGATAAGCCTGCTTTGTGAATGAAAATTCCCTTAACATACACATGTTTTTACTATCCTGATCAGTGAAGCTAAATCAGGCCGGCGTGAGAGAGGTTTTTTTAAATTTTAGATTCCACAAAAAAATATTAAATTTGGCTTCACTGTGACAGGACACATTTTTGAGCATTACTTAAACATTGTGTGAATTGTATGTTGCGTGTGCACGAGAGAAAAGAAGACGAGGCCTGTTCCAGAAGTCACAATTTCGCCACGACCTACGGGTACGTCGTTCAGGCCAGACAATATACAATTACATTTTTGTAGATAGAAATTTAGAATAACTATTTAAATGTCTATCGGTTTGAATCAGATTGATTGAGTGACGGTTGGGTTGAACTTTAGATAGGAAGTGTTTATTATAAGTGAGTATTATGCAAAGTTTAGGTCAGTGACATAATTAACTCAGATGCGAGTGACTTTATATATTTGTTGTTCTGTGTATTAATGGTTCTTACTAGGGCGGCTTATAAAATGGCAATGCAACAGCAGAGCGAATCACAAAAGCCCTCAGCTGTTTCTGAGGTTAGTGAAACATTAGACGCTAGCTTAACTGAAGTAGTGCCTCGCGGCAGCATTAGTCAGGCCCCACAGCAAAGCTTAAGTGTTTCGATGGCATCTGAGCAGGACGAAATAAACCCATTGACTGTAATCATGCAGCAGTTAACACTGTTAGCCAAAAATGTAACAGACTTAACTAAAGCGCAAGTAGAGACTAAAAGGGAATTAACTAAAGCGTAAATAGAGACTAAAAGGGAAATGAATGAACAATTAGCAGCCAATCAAGTGAAACTCCAGGAGCAATTAGAAACTAATCAAGCGGAATTAAATAATAAATTAGTAGAGAGTTTTCAGAAACTTGATGATAAATTAAATAAAACTGCGGAAGAATTGAATATTCAGAATGAAAAGACAGAATTAAAATTAGCTGCTCAAATTGAGCAAGTCACTCAGCAGTGTAATGAAAATGCGAAGAAGTTACGCCTAGAGCTAACTGAGTATGTTGCTACTAAGTTTGATACTATTAAAGAGCAGGTCGAGTCAATCCCACAGATAGTTCAAGCACAAGAACAGATGCAATGTTCTATCGCGGTTTTATTTATTTATTTATTTAGCGTATGGCAAGTACAATCACAAGACAAGATCCCGAAGGACATCCAAAATTTGGATAAATCCATAAATAACATAAAGGAGAGACACGACGAGGTTGATCATAAGGTAAACATTCTCGCGGGAAAATTCTCGCAGTTAAGTTTGGAAAGGCAAAGCATTTCTTCAGACAATACTGAACATACGATCAGGGCAGCTGTACAATCTATGACCGAGAGCTCTGACGAAAATTTATTTAATAAAGGTTTTCGAGAAGCCAGAGAACTAGGCGAAGAACTTAATGAATGGAAAGAAAACATTAAGAGATCTATCTTTAAATGAACTTGAACAATGGAAAGAAAACATTAAGACATCTTTAAATCTATCTCAAGAGATCTATCTTTAAATGAACTTGAACAATGGAAAGAAAACATTAAGACATCTTTAAATCTATCTCGAAAAGATTTTTCTTCAGACAATACTGAACATACGATCAGAGCAGCTGTACAATCTATGACCGAGAGTTCTGACGAAAATTTATTTAATAAAGGTTTTCGAGAAGCCAGAGAACAACTAGGCGAAGAACTTAAACAATGGAAACAAAACATTAACCCAGATAGTCCTGAATTTTTTTTTTTTTCGAAATTGATTTATATCTTATCTACATTCATTCACGAGGTTGTGAGGAAGAAATTAAAAACAATTTTGAGTATTTATTTTTATTTAGTATTTGGAAAAATGGGCGTCCTTCCAGAAGGACGTCAGGACAATAAGGGAACATGTTTTTAAAGTATATGACATCGGTTTTTATACTTCCAAATAAACATAAATAAATTTGAATTATGGGCTAAAACAGCTAATAAATACAAAAAACTACGAAAATAACCTATACACATATTTTATGCACTAGTATGATAAGACAAAAAGCAACAAACATGAAGTGGTTCATCACATTTTATGCACATAGTAGTAGTTTTTTTGTGGCAACTTCGACATTTCAGCTGCTTCTTCTTTTTTGTTACCTCATCCGTTGGTAATTCAGCAACCTAATGTTCTCTTCCATCAAATCTAGAATCTAGTTTTGCGCTATTACTAGGACGTCCTCTGCTAGTAGTGACTCTTTTGTGACTTTCAAGAATTGCAGTGACAATTCGACGACGAAATGTCAGATGATCTATGGGTTCTTCGTTCTGCTTGTAAAGGTCCCAGGCATTTTGCTCTGCAATGACTATAAAATGTGCAATGATCGGGAAATACCACTTTTTCCCTCTTATAGAGCATCTATATAGGGATACATTTTGGTCAGCTCGATCTATGCCTCCCATATGAGTATTGTAGGAGTGTAATAAGTTATGTTGAGGCACGCTAATCCTTTTCTTTTGTTCCCTGGAAAATCTTGCTACAGAGCGTAGTGTTTGCACTCTGTCAAAGTTGGTGGCTACAGTAACAACATTGTTATCATTCCAACGTACAATGGAAATCCCGGATGCTGAGTCAGAACAAACTTCATATGATCCTCTATTTTCTTTTATCATTTTTTCTACAGGTGATAGAGTACAATTCTTAACTCTGTTTCCTCTTATTGTTCCTGTTGCTTCCACGCCCCTCTCTTTTAGGTCATGTAGTAGTTCAACGCTGGTGAAGAGGTTATCAAAGTATATTCGATATGGAACATGTGGAAGTAACTGGTCAACATAAGTCATTACCACACCGTACCCCATACCTTTCGTTTCATAATCCTTACTGCACGTGCCAGCTCCTTGGTAGGGTTCGAGCCAAATAATATATCCACCACTTGTGCCTCCACACCAAAATTTGAATCCGTATCGGATTGGTTTCCCTTTTACGAATTGTTTGCACCCGTAACTTCCGAAGTATGGGACCATCGATTCATCGACAGAATGATGCCGCACGTGAGGCGCAAGTTGTTTGAATCTATCATTCAGCATACACAGTAATGGGCGGATTTTCCCAAAACGGTCTGATTTACCTAAATTGTCATTGTTGCATACATGCAAATTGGAAAAGATGAAGTCAAATCGATCTCTGGACATGGCATTTGTTACGAGGTCGTTGTGACTGTCTTTATCTGATTGCCAGTACATCTTTCTGCGTGACACTGTTACATATCCACTAAGCAGAAGTATTGCAATAAACACCAACATCTCATCTTCTGAACAATCACCTAGTCTATTTCTCTTGGCTGCGTACTGATTTGTGTATGTGACCATCATTAGAAGCAGTTCGTTATCAAAAAACTGTTGAAAATATTCAAGCGCTGTTCGCCCTTTCTTCATTCCAACTGTGAACATTAGAGGCCACACAGGTGTTGGATTAACAATTTCACCACTTTTCCAGTTATATTTCTTGAGGTTTAGAACTTTATTCTTCGATAGCCTTGCTGGTTTGTTTGTGGTTGTTGTTGTTATTGTTGCTGTTTTTGTACTGCTGGAGGGTCCTGGAACAACATCAGAGGTGAAGGATTGTTTCCTTGTTGCATTCACAGCACTACCATTGGTAAAAATGGCCAAATCACAAAGCGCAGTAGCATTGAGCTGACTTGCTGGTAATTTATCTACACTTGGATTTTCTTCAGCACCAGAATCTTCATCTGTTACGTGATCAGTTGAATTTAGAGGAGGGTGCAATGTTACATTCACACCAGCATTAGGTATTTCCTCATCTTTTGATTCTAACATGTCCAAATGTTCCATCAGTGTACATCGTTTGCTGTAAATACAAAATGACAACATATTACCCTGACGTCCTTCTGGAAGGACGTTTGAAAACATTATTGAATTACAACTGACGAAAACTTTCAATCGTAATATAAACCCATAAATAATATAGGTTAATTCTTTAAGATATTATATGACACGTTTCAGAATTATTGACGCAATATGAAAGAAAATATACATACCCATCGATGACAAGGTCAGTCAGTTCGTCCATGGTAAAATCGGCCCTATCTTCAAGACACAGTTTCTCACTCACTATGAACGACACCGTCAAACTGACTGTCGCAGCGCGCAACTGACTCTGCCTACTTCATATAACAATGCATCACAGTACGTTGCAACAATGCGTTATTCGCAAAAATAAATAATTTCAACAGTGAGTAACGCCGTCCTTCCTGAAGGACGTCAGGGTTATCTGGGTTAAGAGATCTTTAAATCTATCTCGAGAAGATTTGTGTTCCATGCAAGGAAATGAAACCATAACAAGATCTATCAATGAAGCTACATTATTTAACCGATCAAGTACAGACAGGGACATTAATGCACACGTTCGTTTTTGCAATCAACATCAATCATAGCACTATGAGGGTAGTCATAATGACTGTAATTGTAAAAGCAATACTGAGGAGAAAATGCTGAAACAACGTCAATTCCAGATCTACAACCCAGACAAGGAAAATGTTCATCCCGTAGTGTTTATAAGAAGTTTTAGGGGAGTATTGCCAAAAAATTGGAGTGAGTGGCAAAAGGTTAGTTTCGTGACCGGTTATATTCAGGGGTCAGGAGCTATATGGGCATGTGATATGATATCAACTTGGGACACATATGAAGATTTTGAACGAGCATTTTTATCCAAATACTGGTCCGAAGGAGTACAAGAACGTTTAAGGCAGGAGGTATTATACCCGGAACCTTTTTCCTTTTCACGTGGGTCTTTAAAGAAATACTTTGAGAAATATATAAACAAATCGCGGTATTGGGATAAGCCTATGCCTCTACAACACGTGATTGGCATATAAAAATCTCGACTTCCGGCCAGCATCAGAAATAGAATGCTGTATATTAATGAGCATGACCTTGACTCTTTCATGACTACTCTTGACACTATAGATATGATCGAGGAAGATGAACATCGGCCAAGACAACCGGTTATGCAGAGGAGAGCGATTGAGGCGCCAAACGCAAACCGGAACGGAAACGGATGTAATAATTGTTATACTAGGCATAGTCAGAGATTCAACGGCAACAATCGCAACGGAAATAGAAATTTCAATAACAGTGCTGCAAGGGGCAGGTTCAGAAACAATCGAACAGGTCGCAGATACAACCCAATGTTGGGAAATGCAAGAGATTATCAGAACCAGCACTTTTCAAATAATAATAATGCGTACAGAAATTCTGACCCTCGATTTGAAGCAAATAACACAACCAGTCATCAACAACAACCAGTCATAACAGAAGTAGTAGATGATTCAAGAGGAAATGATAATCGACATTTAAACTGAAGAGGGCCGCTTTATGTTCCGTAAAGCCGGCCGGGGAATACAAAAGGGGCAAACCTGTTTTAAACGAAATTAATTCCGTGGCAATGTTGAGATATAACGAAGGCGAATTAATGACAGATGAATTGACGAGAGACTTAGAGTCCTGTGTAGTCGAAGATAAAAGGGTTCCTGTGTCTGAGATCATCACAGAAGTGGGAGGAATTTTAACCAATGTTGTATTGGACAGAGCTTCATCTACAGACGTGGTATCTGGAACTTTGTTTCGCAGAATTAGTAAAATTAAGAAAATCCCTGTCCTATCAGTACTAAATTGCCGAGCTATAGGTGCATTGGGAGCAAAATTCCGGAACACCAAGAATCAAACGCTTATAGAGATAAAATTGGGAAATGTAGCTAAACAATGCACATTCCTTGTAGTGGAAAAGTTGTTAGTAGATTTTATTCTTGGCATTGGAACTTTGCAAGCCTGCAATTGCAAGTTGGACTTGGTAGAAGGAAAGGTGCATTTTAAAATCGAAGATCAATTTGTTATACTGATCTTACTGAGAAAGGAGGCAGTGTATGAGCGATATTTCTGTGGTGCTGCTGTGCAGTTGATTTATGCTGAAAATAATAATATGTACCGACTACCAATCAAGTCAATTCAAGTAGAGGATTTGAGACAAATCGTCGAACAGAAGATTGCTGAGTCGGATTGCCTAACGGATAGTCAGAGGGAACAATTATTCAATATATTAACAGAATATGAGTCAGTTTTCAATGAAAAGCCCGGAATTATTGGAGGATATGTTTGTACATTACAGATTAAGCCCCATAAGGCATTTTGCCGCACACACTATCCCATTCCCTGGCGATTAAAACAACCAGTTCAAGAAGAGATACAAAAATTGTTAGACTGGAATCTTATTGAACCGTCGAACTTCCCATATTGTTCTCCGTTGCTTGTTGTACCAAAGCCAGGAGGAAAAGTTCGATTGGTATTAGATGCAAGGGAAATTAACAAAATTATAGTACCTGTGCGAACATCGATGAGTTAATACAGAGATTTCAAGATGTATCCTATTTAACCAGTATTGATTTGAGAAGTTCGTTCTGGCAAGTCCAGTTAGACAAGGACTCAAGAAAATATACTGCTTTTATACATGGAGGGAGAAGCTATCAGTTCAAGGTCGTTCCGTTTGGTCTCAATATCAGCTCTGGAGTTTTTATTTCTGCGTTGGACTATGCCCTAGGACCAGAACTACGTAGTCGAATAACAATTTTTGTCGACGATCTATTAATTGCCTCTAAAACTTGGGAGGAACATGTACAACTTATTAGGAGGATTTTTGCTGTCTTCAAACAATCTGGTATAACTGCAAATCCAAAAAAATCCCAATTTTCTCTACAGAGAATTAAATTCTTGTGACATATGATTAATGCAAAAGGCATTCTTCCAACAAAAACGAAGATTAGTGCGATAAAAAATTTTCCAACTTCAAGAAGCAGAAGACAACTGAAAGGCTTTATAGGCTTGGCTTCATTGTTTTGTCGGTTTATTAAAACTCAAGCAATGAACTCTGAAGCACTAAACCGGCTCCTGAGGAAAGATGTAACATGGCAATGGTCTAATGATTGTGAAAAGGCTTTTTGTGAAATTAAGGATCAACTGATAAATGCTCCATTATTATACCACCCTAATATGAATGTCGGATTCTGTTTAGCCACTGATTCATCAGATGTGGGATTAGGATCTTGTTTATTTCAAATTAGGTACATAGATGGTGTAAAAACCTTTTGTCCAATTGCATTTGCTAGCAGAGTTTTATCCACCTGTGAAAGAGCATAGACCACTACGGAATTGGAAGCTTTAGCAGTTATTTGGTCTTTGAAAAGGTTTAATTATTATGTGTGTTGCTCAAGGATAGCCGTTTATTGTGATCACCAATCACTAGCCTTTTTACAAACTTGTAAGTTGCTGCATCCTCGCTTGTCAAGGTGGACGCTGGCGCTGCAAGAACATCAGTTTCAAATTATTCATGTAGCCGGAAAATAAAATATTGTAGCTGACGCATTGTCAAGATGTCCAGAAGGAATAACACCTGAACTGGATGTAAATAATAAGGCAGAATTTCCAGTGCTTCTTCTTCAAGAAAATAATTACATGTTATATTATATTCATTTATGTAAGACAATGACTCAGTTTCAGAAGAAGGATCGACGATGGAATGCTATAATACGACAATTCAATCAACAAAATCCTATGGTCAATTTGCAACACTACCGGCTTGTGAAAAATATTTTATTTTTTAAATCTGGGAAGGCTGAGAATCCAAAGTGGTGTGTCTGCATACCCGAAGAGTATGAAGAACGATTAATTTGGTTTACACATTTGACCTGGAGTCATGTTGGTGTTGTAAAGTGTGCTAATAAGATTAGATATTATTGTTACTTCCCAAATATAAGACGAAAAGTGCACAAAGTCATACAGAAATGTGTTCTCTGTCAAAAGGCTAAGCCGGACAACAAGGGAAATAAAATTGCGCTTCACTCAATAACACCTGAAGCACCAAGATCACTTATATCATGTGATATTTGTGGACCACTTCCTAGAGCCAAAGGTGGTGTTAAGTACATTATTGGATTCTGTGATGTGTTTACAAAATATATTAAACTATATCCTATAAATCAGCAACAGCAAGAGCAGCCGCAGTTAAGTTTGTAAATGACTACATTCCTCATGCAGTAATTCCAAAATCTATAATCTCTGACAATGCGAAGATATTTGCTGGATATTTATGGAGAAAATCAGTATCACAACTAGAATAAAACAGATATTTACATCTTGCTATCATCCACAAGGGAATTTAATTGAACGGGTTTTTTGAGAACTAAACAGATTCATGAGAACGTACTGTCAAGATAAACAAACTACCTGGATAAACTATTTGACAGAGTTTGAGCAGATTTATAATAATTTACCTCATAGTTCTACAAACTATACCCTGAATGAACTCATGTTCAGAGATAACGAAAGAAACTTTTGGGTAGATAACTTGCCTAAACTCGAGGACACCAAAATGTCATGGGAAGATAAAATTAGCAATGCTCTCATTAATATTATGGAGAAAGCAAGACAGCGAAAGGAAATCCATGACAGAAACAGCAAACGGATTCAGACTTTCGATATCGGACAGAAAATTCTTTTAAGAAGACACATCAAGTCATCAAGGTTGAAGAAGACCATCAGGAAATGGAATCTAATTTATTCAGGTCCATATATAATGGTTGATATACCGAATCCTGGTGCGTATTTATTAGCATATCCGGATTCTGGAAGAATAAAAGGATTATTTCCCCTTGTAGACCTAAAGAGGTACTTTTAAGGAAAGTGTTTCAAATTAAATGAAAAGTTAGTATGAAGTATTTGGGTGTTAAAAAAATTGAAGTGCGAAGGACAGTATGCCTCAGCTACTGTGATAGGTTAAGTGACAGCATGCCAAGCATCTGTGGTAGTTTAATGAACTGTAAGCGATTGCTTCTGTGATAGTATATGAATATTTAGAGAAGTAAGTGGAACTGTAGCTACTGCTGCTGTGAAAACTTACGGATTATCTGTCTACACGAAGATCCCCAAAGAAGCTTGTGCGTGTGAAATAATATACATACCGGGAGTGTTAATCTCCAGTGAGAATAAGTTTACTGAAACTATATGATCGAATACGGCGCTTGTGTGTGAAGTTAGTGTTTGTAAACTGACAGTTCACAGGAGAACAAATGAACCGCGTTAGGAAATTAGAATAAATTGCTACTGTCCACAGATATAAAGACTCGCTGGCTTTTTTTTTTTATTGTTTTGGCGCGAGATAAATTCTATTCAAGAGAATTTAATTAACATGTTCATGAGAAAATGCAGCAATCGGAGTATAAAAGAGAAAAAATTTGATCGTCAATCAATACTAACAAAGATTAATTTCAGCTGGAGAGGTCATGCAGCAAGACTTAGCTAAACGTTCTCTTTCAGCAAAACGTCATTTCAATCATGTATGAGTTAGATATAATTTTTTTTGGAAATTGTCTCAAATAATAAAGTTTTTAACATTCTGACATGCTATCCACATTCACACCTGAAAGCAAATTAGGAAATATTCAGATCTACTTCCACCTGGAAAAGCTAAAAAATAATAATTAATAAATAAATAATTTATTAAAAACAGGATTAGAACCTTTCGGCTTACTCAAGAAGATGGATGAAATTATCCATGTTTTCAAAATTGTTTTCCGATCTGGAGTTGTGATATTGTGCAACTACAGTATCGATTAAGACACCTAGGTGAGGAAAGTATAAGACGAATGGATTTTCCCATTCCTCAGATGGAAGATTGGATGGATCAGGTCCATATTTGAACTCAAAATGAGTCTGGAGAAATTCGACTAACCCTTCTCTTCCAGGAATCTTTAATAGTTGACCACTCCTTAGACGAATTTCGATTGTTTCATGCCACAATCCTGAGTACCTGTTCCTGAGGTTCCTTCTGGTCTCTCAAATCCGTTACGTCTCCTGTCCGGTACGCCAATGCGACGCCTGTCCTCCGTGCCGTGTCCCATGTTCCTGTTCGATCAGTTTCACCGCAGTTCAGCAAGAGATCGGTGAAGAAAATTTTTCAGAAGATTGTAAAAAATTTGCATGTGTAAAGATTTTTTTTGACTATGAGGCAGATTTTATCTTTCCTATGAATTCTAGAAAATATCTCAAATTTCTAAATTATTCTGTCTTTCCTATCATCTGTGATACCTAGTTGGGGTCTTAGCCTCCAGGTTTTCTGGGGTTTCCCTATGAAGGTCAGTTCCTGAATAGGTAGACCTGATTAACAACTATATAAGTCCATCTTCCCTGGTTGTGTACGTGGGATGTGGTTATGCCCCAGTACACGTGAAAGCAACAACTAGGTATCTAGGTAACGAAGATACCAAATCTCTTTCAATTCTTATAATCAAAAAATCTTACTAACTTCTTAAAATTTATAGGAACATATGTTCCACAAATTCTAACGAGTTAGCTAAGCCAATAGTTAGCTCGCAAAGTGGATACATATCAACTTTGCTCGCTGCGAGGGGCGATGTAATGTCTCTTGCAGCGGTCTCTCCACGATATTCTCAGAAATTTTATAAATTATATAACTCAGTACATATCTCGAAATATCTCTTCTTATCTATCCGATTATCAACGCAAAGTAGTTTCAAGCCCAATTATTCCTTGGAGTGACCATTTACTCCGTGGAGTAGCTTCTCTGCTATCTATGTTTTCTCTTATGAAAAGAATGAAGGAATTCTTGCCGATTAGTCGTGAAAGAAGGAGGATGTATATGTATGTATTGTTGAGCTAGTCGCCATCTTGATGAGATTCTGTATGAGAAGGAGTTTAATACATGAACTAAACTAAAGTAAGTGTGTTCGCGTATTATTTAACTAATTATTATTGACAGTGTCTGATTACTACGCAGTGTTGCACGGGATCAGTGGGGAACGTCTGATTTACACTGGACGAACCTGCCGTTTTGTATGCTCAAGATATCCAGTTACTTCAAATAAATAGGCTAACACGGTCTTACCAGCAGATCTCCGGTCTTTCCCACGTGATCACCGAAAGTTAATAATTATTACAAATATTTTCAGGAGATCGACTGACAATTTTCGTCGCACCGAGACTTCGAAATTGCTTCACTGCCTTATGGAATTTAAGTTGAGCTCAATTTAATCAGGATCGAACAGTACTGAACTGTGTGAATGTGATAAGCCTGCTGTGTGAATGAAAATTCCCTTAACATACGCATGTTTTTACTATCCTGATCAGTGAAGCTAAATCAGGCCGGTGTGAGAGGGGTTTTTTTAAATTTTAGATTCCACAAAAAAAATATTAAACTAGTAAGCTTCACCACGAACAAAAAGAAGGCGGAATTGAAAGAATTTTTATTTGTTTATGAAGATGTGTTTAGTTAGAATCCAGGAACAGTGAAGAACTATCAGTGTTAAATAAAGATGAAATCCCACAAGCCTTTCTTCATTAAGCCTTACTATATTCCAGATTCAAAAATAGGAGATGTTCAGAGGGAACTACATTAAATGAAGGGCTGCGAATCATAGAAAGGGGTTGTAGTGAAGACAACAATCCTTTCATCATTGTGGGAAAAAGAAATGGGAGAGTGATTACAGACAGTTAAATAAATATTTGCAGAAAGAAACAAACCATCCATAGCATATCGATGATCTTCTAAATAAATTGGAAAAGATATCCTATGTGTCTATTCTTAGCATTAAATTTGGTTCTCATTAAGTTTCTGCTGAACCTGATTCTAGGAAATACACAACTTTTCATATGGTGGGAGATGTTTCCAATATTGTGTACTATCTTTTGCGTTAAATGTGTCTGGGGCTGTATTCATCCATAAGGGGTTTGGATTATATGTTGGGGAAGGTGTTGTTAAATAACGTAACTGAATATGAAGAGGACATACCAGTAATGGGGAAAAGTTGCAGTATTTCAAGAGAAGTGGAGGAGAAATTAAGAAAAGGGGCAATTACCTTAAAATTAGAAAAATACAAGTTTGCGGCGACCAAATTGGAGTTTCTGGGACCATGGATAACAGAGGATAGAATTTCACCCAATCAAGACAACATCTTGGCTATAGAAAAGTTTCCTAAACCTAGAACTAAAAGAGAGACAAGAACATTTTTTGGGTTAACCAGTTTCTAAAGAAAATATGTAAAGAAACAGTCCCTTAAGGCACTATGTTTGAATAACCTTCTTAAGAAAAAGGTATTTGGATTTGGACTGAAAATTGTCAGCAAGCTTTTGAGAAAATAAAGAAACAACTTTTTGATAGCAAAATCTTACACATATCTGATTTTTCACTGCTCTTTTGTATAATGCATTATAGTAGTGATTGTGGGATTGGGACTCATTTATTCCCAGAAAAATCTGGAGAAGGGAAACTGGAACACTTGTCAATTGCTTTTGAGAGTAGAACTCTACAGAAACATGAAAAAATTACACAGTTACTGGCTATTCAGTGGGCATTTTTCAAATTCAGAGATTATCTGTTAGGGCATAAAAACATTTTGTGTTCATATCATCAAACACTGAGCCGTTTACAGGACTGGAAACTTTACCTCAATAGGATAACATGGTGTACACTTTTTCTGCAATGTTTTAATTATACCGTTTTATATATGAAAGGTAGAGAAAAAGTGACTGTTGATGCATTGTCTAGACTACCATTGGGGGTTGAGAATGAGAAGAATGGAGGAAAAGTAATAAAAACTTCAAAATTACTTTTAAAAGGGGAATTAAAGATGAGAAAGAGATAACTAGGATTTGTAAGGACATCGTGTGGAATCAATATCATGATTCAAATTGGAAACTATTAAAAAGCTATGTCAGTATGAAGGGAAAATAAGAAGTGCAACTGTATTTTAAAGTTTTTTGGGGGACTCTTTTTTGGAGAAATAGCCCAGATAGTGAAAAGTGGAAATTATGTTGGTCAGAACAATTTGTTGACTCACATATTTGGTATGAACATGAAAGCTGTGGCCACTGTGGAGCACTGAACTATATACAGAAAATTCAAGAAAATTTTGTGTTTTCATAACATGAGAAGGAGAGTTGGTAATCTTCTAGCTGCTTGTGAAAGATGTCAGGAAAGAAAAATTAGTAATCAATCATGCAGAGGCTATATGTGAGATGTTCTACCAAAAACACAAATGGAATTAGTAGTGGCAGATTTCTTTGCATAGTTATAAAAATCTTAATGTGGTTACAGTTATTTTTTCTATAGTTGATGTATTCTCAAAATTCATCAAACATTACCTGTTAAGATAAACTACTAGCTAGAGCATTATCTCCAATATGTGTAAGGCTATTTTCAGAAAGCAGGAAAACCCAAAACCATACTGTCAGATAAAGGGGAAGAATTCACTACCAAAGCTTGGATAAACTTTTTGAGGAATGGAAACATAAAACACATATTAATTTCTGTTTATTTCCTTGGTATAAATCCCAAGGTACATGAGAGAGATAGATATATTATTTACAACATACGGAACTAAAAATCATTGTGGATGGATAGACTATGTGAGGGATTCTAAAGACATTTTAAATAGTTTACAGCGTTCCAATACTGGATTTTCTCCTTATGAAATTATGTGCAACAGAAACCCTGACAACATTTAGAATGAATTAATGGTGTTCCCTGAATGTAAAAGCTTAGCTGTACAGCAAAGGGAATAACGTGTTATGAGGACATGGAACCACAGTACAATGTACTATAACAGAGACATGACAGAAAAGTAAGTTACACAGTTCGGAATTGGGGACATAGTTCTCGTGAAACCAATGAAAGATATAGAGCTGTTAGCAATGAAACTAGTAACTTTTTGACATGTATATTAGGCAATTTGAAGTCATATCAAATACTTATCCAAATGCTTAAGACTGATTTATCCTAAAACAAGAAAAATGTTTAACTTAAGGAATATAGGACAACTAAAAGCTTATAGAGAAGGAGAGAGAAAATGAACTGTCATATGATATTTTCTGAACACACTGTGATGTATAATTTTTTTTCATAACGTCAATACAACTTCAGGGAAATGTGTTTTCTTCACATATTAAAAATCGATCTAGAGATCCAGGTCTCAATCTTTTGCTCCTGTAATTTAACCTTCTGAGGGTACAGTTATTCTCTTACTGTCCATTTACTCTATCCCTGCTGCTTATGTCAGAACCAATGAATGTCAGTTTTGATTTGACTAATACTGTGGAATTAGTGTCATTTTGCATATTTGGAAGGAAAAGAATTATGGCAAAAATCAGTCTTGAAAAGAATCTCAATGTGTCTACTGGAACTTTATTTGCTTTCTGTACTAATTTTATCTTATTCATATTCTGTGAGTTTGTCAGTTTGTCAGCTACTCACTATATCCTGAACTTAATGTCACAAGTAATATTACATATCTGAGACATATTTTGCTTGGCACTGGAGAGTTCATTGAAGGAGTGGATTTTACACACTAAGTAGGCTATATTGACACACTGTTTAAAACTAAGCTGTGCGGAGTTGACCTGAAATGAATATTTAAATGTGCACACAGAATTTTATAGGTGAAATCACTCACAGTGACAATCTTCAAAACAATACCACACACAAGACTTGCTATTGATATCAAAAGAAATATTTCTTTAAGCTGTTGAGCCACAAAGGAGCTAATTTGTTTAAATAATTACTGTGTGAGGATTACTTTGGGACAAAGTACTT
Source organism: Schistocerca cancellata (assembly GCF_023864275.1). Taxonomy (NCBI): domain Eukaryota; kingdom Metazoa; phylum Arthropoda; class Insecta; order Orthoptera; family Acrididae; genus Schistocerca; species Schistocerca cancellata. The sequence continues at coordinate 54,860,027 of NC_064631.1, forward strand.
ATTATAATTATATTGCTGTGAATCTATGTTATATATTTTATGTACATCCTGTGGATAATTTTACAGTTCAGTTGAAATGAGGAAGAAGGACGTGAATAGTCTGTGAAACATTAAACTTATATTTCAGCTGAGGCTACCTATAGAGACATACTGACTTTATATGCTCTTTCACATGATTATTATGCTACTAATAGAAGAAGAATGAAGTTAGTAGTACACAGTGAATATGATCAATACTACTTCTCACTGTTTATCTAGCCATCATGCTGCTGAGTGTCTGTATACTTTAGGAAGAAGTCAGTTTATCAATAAAATGTCTCGAATATACAGTTTTACACTGTTATACCACACACACTGTATTAACTGAACTGAATGTATATAGTCTGTTATGTTATTGGAAATATCTTATTGCAAAAATATGAATTATCTGTGTTTTATGGTGCACATGCAGAATCTATTCAAAGATGTGTTGAATAATATGCAGAAAAGATTGAGTGATGTGAGTCACAGCAATTTGTGAAGCCATTTAGTCTATCTTCTTGTCAGATACATCCATTCCCACTTTCTTGTTTTTATATGTTGTTCACTATACACATACTGTAAGATCAATGGGCAGGGATCAGGATAATAGGAGAGTTTTTCTGTATGTTATGGGAAATTACTGCACTACCATTTCACCTTTTACTATAGTAAAGACACATTGTCTCAGTGGCATACTCACACACTTATACTCCATTTCAGGTTTCATGAAATTATGGTAATCAGTCTCCTTTTGTTTTATTATTCAGATCTTTTATTATCCCATTACCAGTTTTGAACTGCATAGCAATTCATTATGAGGTGGTACATATTTATTGATAGTCTGCAGCAGGTTGGGAGTCATGTAGAGTTATTAGTGTCCATTGGTTGCATGTTTTGGTGTACACAGTATTCTGGAAAACGTAATGAATGTTTTCCAGTGACGTTAACTGTACTGCACTCAGTTTTAAACTTGAGTTCATTTATTTGTTGAGAGATTGATATGTATATACAAGTTTCGGTTTTATTGCACTTTGAGAGGTGTGTAACTGTACAACTTACGTGAATACTTTGTGGGAGATCACAAAGTGTTGAAATGTAAGGATATGATTGAATCAAGATGAGTGTACTTTCAGCGAGTTATGTCAAAAGAATATTTGTATTACAAGTACAATGTAAGCCATTTACATGGTACATTTAAGGGAAGCTGAAAGAAGTTTTACTTTGGATGAGCTACAGTAAAAGTTGCCTACTGTAATGTATGTTTATTGAAGCAGAAAAAGTGTTGGTTGAAAAAAATTTTCGTTTAAGCTACCACTTGTAGAGACATGTCTGAATGAATTTATAATTGACAGTCGAAAAATTACACACTCCATGTATTGATGTATTACATATCAATGGGACGAATACTTGCACAAAAGCACATACATGCATAGTGTTTGATACCTTGGGTAACCTGAATTGTAAAGTACTGAAAAGCTGAAGGAAGGATTTATTTAATTGTTAATATTGTCACTTCATGAATATACACATCACATTGCTGTCAAAAGAGTGACACTAGTACAAAACCATGTGCTTGCACAGTGTTTCTTCCTTCCAGGCAAAAATCTGTATTACTTAATATTTTGTGTTTTATGAGTTACAGACTACATTGCATAAAGAGCAAGTGTAATGTCAAAATGAATATACAAAAATGCCAAGAAACTGAAAAATACTTATGTCAATGAAAACACGAACTAATTATCATGCTATCTACATACTGTTTTAAGTTTTATTCTGACTTTATGGTGATATTTGAGAGTGCACATGTTATCCACATAAGCCATTTGAGAAGTCATGCACCCTGTTTGGCAGATGAATTGACCTAAACTTATCTTGCTATAAAGCTACTGTTTTTGAAACCATTTTTATGTAATAGTAATAAAATTTGAGAGTGTTCACAACAATTACAAAATCTGAGTATTTTAACATCAACTGCATATAATTGCTTCCCGTTCTGTTTACTAGTACACTATGTTCTGTATGTTGGAGTGGTAAATGGTCACTAAAGATCAATTGTATGTATTTGCCGAAATTACTAAACATATAGACGGTGTGCCTGGGAGCAACAGAAGAATATAAAGAATCAGGATGGAAGTGTGGAGGTGCTGCCACAAATGGACTGGAATCTTCCCACCCAGTGAAACAAGCATATAATACAAGAGAATGTGTATTTTTTGTGGTTTTCTGTGATTTATTGATTTATTTCTTTTTCAAATTATGTGGAAATGGGCAATGTCGATATTTGAATCGTTGTGCCAAGCTGTGCTTTGAACAGGTATCCATAATTTTTGCATATTTGATCTGGTACACTCGCTATAACATTTCATGGTCAGAGAAGTCAACTTCATGCTGTTCTGACTCTAAATTTTTCTGGAATTTTATACTAAGTCTCTGGCAACTGATCAAAGTTTAATTTTTGATACAGTACCCTATGTGATCCTAGTCCACGATATTCTTGATAGGTGGGGAGGAGGGGGTGTGTGTTGAAATGTTCCAATATATGATCAATAGTATAAGTACGACATAAAGTGTAGGACTCAGGTTCGTATTCTGACATTAATTTCGTTTGGACCTTGAACTTTTTCTAATCGATACTTGAACATAAAACACAAATAATTCTTATTCTGTCATTCCAGAATACCTTTTAGATAATGTGAAACCAACTTTACATTAGTATGCAAGGAATAAACTCATGCAAATATTAGGAACATTTTCCACCTACTTATCATTATGATCTAACTTAACAGAAAGCATTGTTAGTGAACATATCTTATGAATTTCAATGTTGAAACCTAAAAGCTAAGTAAAACTTCATGTTTCAATGTGCAACATAAAGCATAACGGGATGTGATCAGTCAGTATACACAAACAAGTTTTTGACTGTTATCCAGAAATTTCTTGCTTCTAATAATGGATGACGTAAGCAGTTATATATATACTGAAGAGCCAAAACAACTGGTACACCTGCCTAATATCGTGCAGGGACCCTGCGAGCATGCAGAAGTGCCACAACACGACATGGCATATAGTGGCTGAAGTAGTGCTGGAAGTAATTGAAACCCTGAACCCTGCAAAGCTGGAGATCTCTTCTGAACAGCAAGTTGCAAGGCATCCCAAATATGCTCAATAATGTTCATGCCTAGGGAGTTTGGTGAGCAGACGAGTTGTTTAAACTAAGAAGATATTCTGGTCCGACTCTGTAGCAATTCTGGACATGTGGGTGTCGCATTGTTCCGCTGGAACTGCCCAAGCTCGTCGGAATAGACAATGGACATGACTGGATGCAGATGATCAGACAGGATGCTTACGTACATGTCACCTGTCAGAGTGGTATCTAGAAGAATCAGGGGTCCCATATCACTCCTACTGCACACGTTCCACATCATTACAGAGCCTCCACCAGCTTGAACAGTTGCCTGCTGACATGCACACTCCATTGATTCATGAGGTTGTCTCCATACCCATACACGTCCATCCACTCGATACAATTTGAAACGAGCATCATCCCACCATGCAGCATGTTTACAATCATCAACAGTCCAATGTCGCTATTGACGGACTCAGGCGAGGCGTAAAGTTTTGTCTCATGCAGTCATCAAGGATACACGAGTAGGCCTTCGGCTCCAAAAGCCCATATCGATGATGTTTCGTTGAATGGTTCGCACGCTGACACTTGCTGATGGCCCAGCACTGAACCCTGCAGCAGTTTGCGGAAGAGTTGCACTTCTGCCACCTTGAACGATTCTCTTCCGTCCTCAACGGTCCCGTTCTTGCAGTATCTTTCTCCGGCTTGCCGCAGCGACGTCGGAGATTTTATGTTTTACCAGCTTCGTGATGTTCACGGTACACTCGTGAAATGGTCGTACGAGTAAACCTCCACTTCACACTACCTCGGAGATGCTGTATCCCATCGCTCGTGAGCTGACTATAACACCACGTTCACACTGGCTTAACTCTTGATAACCTGCCATTGTAGCACCAATAACCGATCTAACAACTGCGCGAGATACTTACTGTCTTTAGGCGTTGCCGACAGTAGCGCCGTATTCTGCCTGTTCACATTCTCTATATTTGACTACGAATGACTATGCGAGTTTCTTTGGCGCTGCAGTGCATATGAACAATGGTGAATCAACCATCGGGATCTCAGTTTTCCAACAGGTTTTGTGAGTTAGTTTTGTTACAGTTTTACGCAATAAATATGTAATTCTGAAAGAGCGTAGTGGAATCAACTTGATTTTCTTGAATTTTCTCTCGGCATTGCCTAACCATTAGCTACACTGCAGGAACTCAGCAAATTGGAGCAAATTTTGGTGGAGCAGATATTCACAAAAATTCTTTTATAGCTATTGCAGTATCGGAGATCACTGAGAGCGCAGGTGATAATTTGCTAATTGACAGTTACACCCTAGTATCTTTAAGGGTGCTGTTGTGTGGGAACGCATAGTGTTACATGGGAGTACACTCTTCCTAATCTTTAAACCTGATACACTCAAAAGTCAACGTTATTGTGACATTGTACTCCTTACCCATGTATGTTCTTGAAGAGCTGCATTTGGCCCTAACTTCATAGTTATGGATGACAGTGCGTGAACGCATCGAACAGCGCAGGTCGAGGGGCCCTTGGAACGAGAGAATATTCGGCGAATGGTCTGGCCTACCCGTTCTTCTGACTTAAATCCCATCCAGTACGTGAGGGATGCGATGGGCTAGATGTATTTGAGCATGTCCACATGTACCGGCAACCATCCGTCAATTGTCAACCGCGTTGGTGGAGAAATGGAACCCTGAATCACAAGCACTCCTTATTAACATTGTTGCCAGCATGGGAGCACGTTGTAGAATATGCATTACCGTCTATGACGGTCACACACCGTAGTAAGAACCATGTGGTGCATTTTATAATTGCTACACGACTATCATTAATAGTGATGACTTCAGTGTAATAATTGTCTTCGAACGAATGTGTCATTGGTGTTCTTCTCATTAGTTATTTCTGTCAGTTATCTTCTATTCTATATTGTAGCAGTTTCAAATTTCAGGGAGTGTGTTACTGGGTAGTGACACATTATGGGAAGGCTACTTTCCTCCTTAGTTGTTGCCTACCAGTGCAGGAAGCAATTTCCTGGCCCAAACAAAAGTTCATTAAGAGTTAGAATAGGTGAATGAGAATGTTCTTTTATGCTTAGCAGGAGATTTGCTATAATAGGTATATTAGAGTTTCTTCTTGAAGTCCTGATCATTTCACATTAATGGTGAAAAGATTCATTTAACTTGTTAAATTTTGAACGCTTCTTTAAAGCAACAAAAAAATTTGCTAAATCACACGAACACTTATTCATTCTATAAGGCTACCAAGTGAAAATGAGCTACGGCAGTATTTAAATCTGTAACCAACCGATTTAATTATTCCATAGATGGGGATCCTGTAGTATACCCTATTTCCCTGTATGTGGCAGAACTCACTGTGTTTGGCTTTGTGGTGATTGATATCGTTTCCGTCGTATCTCATCGTTTAGGCACTTTCTTGAGGTAATTTGTCTCTGCCGCTGTAGCAGTTTCACTTTTTGAAATAAATAAACCAGCTCGTTAGCTTCGGAATAGAGAGTACGTACCAAATGCCGTCTGTTCAGCCACAACCGTTTACAATACTCTCACTGGGCACCTTATTCTTGCTCTATTCTTCAAAATCTTCAACATACAAAATCGTGGTGCACATTACTTCATAAAGCCACTTAATCATTTAGAGTGAACCAAGGTGTTGAAAGAGATTGTACTGACGAAAAGCAGCCACAAGGTTTCTTTCGCTAGTCTCAGCAGAAGTAGCAGCATCAGAAGAAGAAATATGAAATTGTTCATCTTAACAACTCCTATCCCCATCAACCACTGCCGAATATATCTGATTCTTCATTGTCTACTGTCTAACCCTTCCAACGACCACATACTTTCCAATAAATTTTTCTTGCAGCCCTATCTGTATTTCACCTCACTATTCAAGTTACCCACTCATAAAGCCACTTCCACTTCGTATTTACTCCTCTAGACACACACGTTTAAGCGCTGTCCACCCTCCACCCCTCTACCTACCCCCACCCCCTGCTTGCACAATGCACTCACTATCCTCTCATCATGGAGCGACAGTTATACAGCACATTGTACCAACACTTCCATTCACTTCCAACTAAAAAGCCCTTTTTCATACATACCCTGCCGCAAGATGACGTCTATGCCTTCACCATTAGTGAATTGTTCCTTCGACACTATCAACTATCCGCACCTCTCTCTATAACTATCACCGTACAGATAATTGTCTTACAATAGCCAGAGTCAGTGTTGCATACAGTCACCATAACATCATTCCTGTTCAGCCACAACCCATGTACAGTTATCTCTCTGGACTCCTTGTTCTTACCCTATTCTTCAAAATCTTGAACATTACCTGTACCAACATGTACATCTGACCTACATCGAGCATACGCTGTCTATGTTATTGCCACCAACCTTAACAGCCACAAGAGAACCCCAGTAGAAGTCCATTAGTAGAGTTAGTTCACAGAATAAAAAGTGACATTTTCCTCATCCTCCCGCACACTGAACCTGAAAGGAACTCCAAATGTCGACTTAGATTCTCCCAACCTCCTTGGTGACCTCACTGTGGCAGTCCCCAACGCAACTGTAAATGACCTGTTCTCTTTACCATCCCTTACACACAACCTCATCCCCATGCATGCACCCTGTCCCTATCTCCATCCCAAAGTTATTCAAGTCTGGTCTTGTACAAATTGGAATGCCTGCTGGTAATCCATAGATATCAAGATTGAGAGCCACCCACTAATCTTCCAGAAACCTAGTGATATCCTTGGTACCACTACCTTCGTGCAGCAGACCGCGTCAGACGTTATTTCTGCACAAATTCCTACCAAGGTAATTTATCCTCATCGCCTCACCCTCGCCCCACAAACCCTCCTCCTCCTCATCCTCCTCCTCCTAGAATTCCATCCTTTATACGACTCCTTCCAACAGACTCATGACTGTGATCCACTCAGAAACCATCTGTACATGAAAAGACAAATAACGAACGCGTTAATTGCATAAAACGCTATGACTGGCACTGGACATGCACCAGGGTCAGTGCTACACTCCGCATTAACTCCTCCTCAACGGCAGTAGTTCCAGCCCTCCCAATCTGCTTCTCCACAATGAACGTCCCCCACATGACAACCTGAACAAAGCGGATATCTTTGCATTGTAGCTCTCCAACGTCATCTCCACTCTTGATGACCCTCATTTTGATTACTTCGCATTTTCTATAATACGTGAACCCCCAAATACCACTGTCCTACCTATGGCTACTAGGTACTACTACTTGGAAAACAGTCCACAAAGAGAATTTAATTAATTAATCACAGCAAATGAATAAGTAATTCACAAGAAACGCAACACTGGTCCTACTCACGATGGCATTAACTATCGACACCTAAAAGAACATACACCAGCGTCCTTTAGTAATATGATCCTCTCTACAGCTTACTATTCTGAACTGCAGAAAATTTACAAATTACACTTTTTCTCAAGCTCAACAACTACTCTTATCAATATCACCTAAGTGATTAGCGAGTTTATTGAATATATCCTCTCCCAGTGTTTCGATCACTTGAACCAACACCACTTCTTCCTATTACAGTGCGGTTTCGATCCGAACTTCCTCTCTGAAGGCCAGCTGTTGTGCGTCACTCATCTCCTATATCACAGTTCAATATTGTTTTCGTCTCCCTCGACCTAGAGAAAGCGTATGAATGTGCATGGATTTGTGAACTCCTTTTCTACTTCAATTACCAACATTTGTTTTACTGCATCCTTCCTATCTAATCGCCCAATTTTCTTCACTGTTAACAAGACCAGTTCACATACATACCATCCCTCTGCAGCTGTACCTAAGGCTCCACCCTTTCCTATATCTCCTCTACACTGATGATATGTCCAGACCACATCCAGCAGTCCAACTCTTTAAGTATGCTAATGACACTACTTTGCTCGTCCTCTACCCTCCAATTCACAAGTCCCAACGATCCCGTCAAAGAGCCACATATACCTTCCATCTTCATTTCTAACTTACACTTTACAACCATCCACTCCAGTTAACTAAAGCGCTAAAAATTCTTCACGGGCCTCTCGAATGGCAGCTAACATTGAAAGTCCACCTACTAACCATCCAACAGAAAGCTCACAATGAACTAAAGCTACTGCTAGCCGAACTTGAGGATTTCACCCCTCCACTATCCTCCACACCTTCAATAACTTGATCCAACCCATTCCAGTCTATGCAAATGTTGCAGGAACATCTGCTCCTCCAGAGCTCTGTAAGTCAAAACATATGAACACGCTTTACTTTTTGCATCCACTTAACCACGTGGATGCTGCACCATCTCTTCAAATTCCCATCCCTCGTCCCCCAAATTGAACATCTGCACATATTCTACACAGTCCACAAACTCCATTTTAATAACTCCATTGTTTCACCTCTGCTGATCAATCAAGGCATGCTGCCACGCCTCTAGCAACATGTCCCACCATCCTTGCATTTTAGCATGCTCCATATTCTATATCAACAAAACTTCGACCAAGTCCCTCTGCAAAACAATGAAATCTACCCCAATATTTATCCAGCCTACCAACTACGTAACTCCTCGCTACCCGTTCCGCTCCACACCAGGGCTTCCGCTTCTCTCTCCATGCCTCCCTGTCTGTTCACCACTGGATGCCTACCTCACCCTTTAGCTTCCCATGTCCAGCCCAACGTCTATGCTCATCTCGATTATTTCCTGCCCAACGAGCCTCTATATTTTTACCCACATCCTTCTACCCTTCAGAACACATTTTCTCCTCCCCTAATATTTTTCTCTCATTACAGATCCTTCAACATATAAGTGAAACTGCAGTGCTGCCTTTTAGAAGATTGCCACCTTTCCTGTAGTATATTTTAAATATACACTATTGCACATTAAAATTGCTACATCACGAAGGTGACGTGTTGTAGACGCGAAATTTAACCAACAGGAAGAAGATGCTGTGATATGCAAATGATTAGCTTTTCAGAGCATTCACACAAGGTTGGCGCCGGTGGCGACACCTACAATGTGCTGACATGAGGAAAGTTTCCAACCTATTTGTCATACACAAACAGCAGATGATCGGCGTTGCCTGGTGAAACGTTGTTGTGAGGCCTCGTGTAAGGAGGACAAATGCGTACCATCACGTTTCCGACTTTGATAAAGTTCGGATTGTAGGCTATCGCGATTGCTGTTTATCGTATCGCGACATTGCTGCTCGCGTTGGCCGAGATCCAATGACTGTTAGCAAAATATGGAATCGGTGGGTTTAGGAGGGTAATACGGAACGCCGTGCTGGATCCCAACGGCCTCGTATCACTAGCAGTCGAGTTGACAGGCATCTTATCCGCATGGCTGTAACGGATCGCGCAGCCACGTCTTGATCCCTGAGTCAACAGACTGGGACGTTTGCAAGACAACAACCATCTGCACGAACACTTCGACGACGTTTGCAGTAGCATGCACTGTCAGCTCGGAGACCATGGCCGCGGTTACTCTTGACGCAGCATCACAGACAGGAGCGCCTGCGATGGAGGACTGACGACGAGCCTGGGTGTACGAATGGCAAAACGTCGTTTTTTCGGATGAATCCAGGTTCTGTTTACAGCATCGTGATGGTCGCATACGTGTTTGGCGACATCGCGGTGAACACACGTTGGAAGAGTGTATTCGTCATCGCGATACTGGCGTGTCCCCCGGCGTGATGGTATGGGGTGCCATTGGTTACACGTCTCGGTCACCTCTTGTTCGCATTGACGGCACTTTGAACAGTGAACGTTACATTTCAGATGTGTTACGACCCGTGGCTCTAACTTTCATTCGATCTCTGCGAAACCCTACATTTCAGCAGGATAATGCACGACCGCATGACGAAAGTCCTGTACGGGCCTTTCTGGATACAGAAAATGTTCGACTGCTGCCCTGGCCAACACATTCTCCAGATTTCTCACCAACTGAAAACGTCTGGTCAATGGAGGCCGACCAACTGGCTCGTCACAATACGCCAGTCACTACTCTTGATGAACTGTAGTATCGTGTTGAAGCTGCATGGGCACCTGTGCCTGTACACGACATCCAAGCTCTGTTTGACTCAATTCCCAGGCGTATCAAGCACGCTATTACGGCCAGAGGTGGTTGTTCTGGGTACTGATTTTTTCAGTATGTATATACCCAAATTGCGTGAAAATGTTATCACACGTCAGTTCTAGTATAATATATTTGTCCACTGAATACCCGTTTATCGTCTGCAATTTTAATGGCCAGTAGTGTATATATTTTTGTTCTTTTATTTTCGTCCATCGATTTAAACAACAAAGAAAAGCAACATAATTAATGTTTTTGTGTAAAAGCTTCATTCTTCTTACAGATTTCAAAACCTTCTGTAAATTTTCACGTTTGTTGCATCTTTATTTATATTGTTAAAAGCTTTTGGCTGCAGAGTTGGATGCTGCGCTACTGACAGCTCACCCCCGTCCATACGCAGCGAGGGGGCTAACATAAGAGTAAAAGAATAACTAATGAACCAGAGTAATGCATCTTTTGTAGTTATTGGATATCTCGGACCGTCGTTGAATGATCTGAGGTGTTCAAAGTTACTGAATGAGGTATTTCAGTATAGATGTTCAAAAACATATCAGTAACTGCTTCCCAAGTGCTATACACTGGAAGAGGGCTGAACAGCAATTTATTCTGTGAATTTTCTCGTTTAATGCTTTACAATTATAGAGTTTTGATTATTGTTTAAAACAGTCATAAGTTCATATACACTGAACCCATACACCTCTGCACTTGTTACTGTTACTGCTTTTTGTGTACTGCGTTGTACACAATGGTAATCCTTACCATGCTACGGAGTGTTGCAGGAGCTGTCGCCGTAGGAAAGCTGGTCGTGGCAGCGATTTTTCTGCATCTCGGTGGCGACTCCGCTGCGACTGGGTTGTGCCTCGTTGCCAATGGGTGATGTGGCTGCCACCAGCCGTCCACTGTTGTTTCGGCAGAGGGCGCTCATTGTCCAGAGCCACTGCAGGTGTCGGCTAAGCAGGCGTCAGCTGGATCCTGCACGACCGCTAATGGCGTCCAACACAAACCTGCATTGCCAGTACCGACTGTGCGACACGAATAAGACAGAGTCTACGTCTGATACCACACTGCTCTATGGCAGTGGGCTGTTACTAGTAACAAGAACTTTCAGGTATCTCTGTTAAATTTTGGCGACATGAAGAAGCGCGTTCTTGCTTGTAAAGCCCGTTACTTCTCACATTCTAAGGTCAGCACATTCAATTTCAAGCCTGACAAGATGTTAACGTGTGAAGTGGATCTACTCAGTGGACAGAGAAAGTTCATCCTCACAAGACGGTCCGTAATAAGTGTGAATGACATTTGTTCTTCCTTTGTATTATTGCGCATTCTTGAGAATCATAACATACACTGACATAAAGTCCAGTTCGTCTCTAGGGTACAAACAGTAACCTCTTTGTTATGTTTATATATGCGTGAGCTATGATTTCAGTCACATGATAAAGACAAAATTGAATGTTTCAATGACTCCAAAACTGGACAAGTTTCCACTGCTGCCTTAGACTGTTGTCATCTGAAGAAAGGTGAGTTTTTTAACGAACTTAGGTAAAACTGTTAATTTTTTCAACACCATCATTTTCAGTTGTACACCGTAAATAAAATTGCTGGTCAAAACAATAAAGTTTAACAGTCTTTGTAATTTTCCACATGCAGTTCCTACTCTGCCACCTAACGACACCTACGATCTTCCACCTTCTACTGCAGAAGAGAACACACCGAATATCGTAGGCAACGCTTGCAGAACTCACAGATTGAAAGAGCATGAACTATTTGAACAAACTCAGTCCAGTCGTATGACATGAACGGGATGAGAAGGAAATCTGAAATATATTACTTGAATTTGCTTCATTGCATTAGTGATTAACGAGTATGTCAGTATGTTGTGAACCCCAAAAGTGAATAGTGCTATGTTTTGTGATGTTGTTGTTGTTGTCTTCAGTCCTGAGACTGGTTTGATGCAGCTCTCCCTGCTACTCTATCCTCTGCAAGCTTCTTCATCTCCCAGTACTTACTGCAACCTCCATCCTTCTGAATCTGCTTGGTTTATTCATCTCTTGGACTCCCTCTACGATTTTTACCCTCCACGCTTGTGATCTCTTGATGCCTCAGAACATGTCCTACCAACCGGTCCCTTCTTCTTGTCAAGTTGTGCCACAAACTCCTCTTCTCCCCAATTCTGTTCAATACCTCCTCATTAGTTATGTGATCTACCCATCTAATCTTCAGATGATAGAAGAAGAAATTTGATCGAGATAAAGTGATTTACACATGCACGTGGTAGGGCTTGTTTATGTCATCTATCTGCGATGTTACAGGCTTTGTGTAGCCTTCACTTACGTTTTTGCAAATAGGATATTTTGACATGCAGAAAATTTATTTCTTCGTGAATAAATGATTTAATTCTGAGACATCAGGGTTTAAATAATCTTACTGTAAGATTTATACTGAAGAACAGGGTATACTGCTCTGTCAACATAGCACTTTAAAAAAAACATTGTAAAATAGCCTTAAAGTAACTTTGTGTGATATTCATGCTTACATAAAAAGTAAGAATTACTTTCTATTTCTGCTGCAATAGCATCCTATGGTTTCTGAATTACTTGTTTCACTCACTGGACTGCGACAAATGTTTCTATTACTTATAACTTATAAAACACTAAACTTTCTTTCCCAGTATGTACATGTTGAGGCGTAGCGTAAAAATACAATTTCATGAAGTAAAATGTTGAAAATTGTTGAATTTTCGTGCTACGTAGTTTGTACCTTGTTAATGGAAAACATATCCGTGTTTAACACTTAAAAGTTGAAGATATGTCGCACCAGACTGTCACAGTGGTAATTTTTTAATTATGACGGAAACTGCTTGATTAGACTGAGACCCAAGGTTTTGGAAGTACGAATTTCTGCTAACAAGTGGCACGCAGAGTTAACTGCCGTTTAGTTGACATCGAGCCAGTCATAACTGTTGACTCTATATTTGTATAATAATAAAAAAAAGTGGGAAACGTTGTTTCCAAAACTCGAGAAGTTCTTGACGATTTACTTCAAATTTCTACACGACATTCTGACGGACATAGGTTATATTCAGCAAAGCAATGGCACGCTCTAGCTGCCACTGCAATGCGATAGCATTGCTCAGTTGCTGTTTGAGTGCTGGTTATTCTTCTTGACTTATTGTCCGTGTTAATACACAACTATACAACAGACATCGCACTATTTTTATTTGGGACCACTATGTCGAAAGGGCAGGTAAAATTCCTCTTTAAATATCATTTTGCTTGAATCAGGACCAAAGTCGCCGCTTTCCATAGACACTCGACGTCACACAAAAGACCTGACGAGTAGTATTTGTTTCGGCCGACTCCAGCTAAAACCTGCAAACACTAAATGATAAATATCAGAAGAAACACCAGAGAAAATGGGCCTGACGAAGCCAAGGAGGGATACCCAGTACAATAAGATACATGTGCAGTTTTGTTTCCTCCGCTACACTCGCATTTAACCACTTTAACACTGTGTTTAAGGAATTAGACTAATTTTTCACTTGCCAAGTCTATGTTGCTATTTCACGAACTACAGTTCAGAAAACCAGCTCATTAGGAGTAATAAAAACAAAAAAGAAGACAACGGGTTCTTTAAGCCGTATTCTCTACAATTTATTATAGCTCCAAGTTGCATATTTTCAAATTAAAGTGGACGAAGTTGCGACGAGGAGTCGAATTTGCATCCTGACGCAATTCCCAGGTATACCCCAGGTTAGGAAATATATCATATTCACATAGATATTTAGCAATTGCAAAGCATTGTCTGATTTGCTAGTGGTATTACAATAGTCGAAACCATAAACTATATCCGTGGTGGTGGGAATGCCATATAGTCAAACCTCTCATGTCTGTACGAAGTGCGAAAAAAAAAAAACTGGGTACCATATCGGATATTTAGTTTGTTGTCAGCTGTGAAAAGGGTTACATGTGCTTTGCTGCTATTGTCGGTAGGACTATCGATTTCCTATAAAAATCTATCAGAGAATTTGTATTAAATTTTGCTCTACGAACGGAATGAAATGTAGCAAAGTGTTTGAAATGTTAAGTAGTACTTTTGGTGAGTCTGATATGTGCAAGACAAAGGTTTACGAGTGGTTAAAACGTTTTGAGGAACTCTTTGAGTACCTCGAAGATGACGGGTGCCCTGTCCGCCCCAGCACATGAGTTGATGAGACTGTCCACAAAGAAATGGTAACAACACTCATCGTGTAAGAATCAGAGAGGTCACTGGCATATAAGCCGACTCAAGCCATCGAACTGTTACGGATGTTTTGGGTGTGAAACATATGACATAAAATTTTGATGAATTGCTAGATACACTTCCGAAGGATACATGGTTTGTTTGTAGCGTGTGAATAAACATCAATGCAGAGAGTAATATAAAAGAAAAAAAGGAACAATATATTACTTTCTCCGTATTCATCCACATTTCCAAACACAGGCAGACGAAAGCTTTACATGGAAACGTGCAGTATGGTAACAGAGGTCCCTGTAATCTGTAGTAAGACCTCTCGTGAGACGTTTATATATTACAATTTTCTATCACAAGTAACAAAATCTACAAAATGAACTGTGACGGCGTCAGTCCACTGACAGCTTCTTGAAGGAGCCCGCCACACCATACATGTCGTCGGCGTAGTGGTTGTCTGGGGGCCTCTTGCTCTCGTCCGAGGTGTAGCGGTCCTGCTCCACGAACCAGTCTCGCTTCCTCTCCGCTCTCCTGATGAATTCATCTGAAATAAAAAGGTAAATTTTATTTTTCAGTCTCGTAGAGAATTTATTGCTACAAGTGAGCGGTCTACACATGTACCTGTGTTATCATAAATGTGTCTCAGTTGCTACTTTCTGCACTGCGAAAAACGGATGACGTAACTTAGAAACGAAATGCGTGGACACATAGAGACACCCGAAACCAATGTCAAATTACTTTCTTCCTTTGTCAAACCGTATGTGTGTGCAGGTGTACGAACCACATATCTGAAGATATTAACGTACACTACCTGTAAGGTGATCCAAGTATGCTGTACGACACAGTGCAATAAATGTCGCGTGATTCGATGATTATCGATGCGACAGTCGTGTTGCTGTAGCGTCTCCTGGCCAGTCGTCATAAAAAGCGTGTGATAGAATTTTTTCCGTGTGTGTAAGACCAGTTAACATGTATCGATATACAGGGCTATTACAAATGATTGAAGCGATTTCATAAATTCACTGTAGCTCCATTCATTGACATATGGTCACGACACACTACAGATACGTAGAAAAACTCATAAAGTTTTGTTCGGCTGAAGCCGCACTTCAGGTTACTGCCGCCAGAGCGCTCGAGAGCGCTGTGAAACAAAATGGCGACAGGAGCCGAGAAAGCGTATGTCGTGCTTGAAATGCACTCACATCAGTCAGTCATAACAGTCCAACGACACTTCAGGACGAAGTTCAACAAAGATCCACCAACTGCTAACTCCATTCGGCGATGGTATGCGCAGTTTAAAGCTTCTGGATGCCTCTGTAAGGGGAAATCAACGGGTCGGCCTGCAGTGAGCGAAGAAACGGTTCAACGCGTGCGGGCAAGTTTCACGCGCAGCCCACGGAAGTCGACGAATAAAGCAAGCAGGGAGCTAAACGTACCACAGCCGACGGTTTGGAAAATCTTACGGAAAAGGCTAAAGCAGAAGCCTTACCGTTTACAATTGCAACAAGCCCTGACACCCGATGACAAAGTCAAAAGCTTTGAATTTTCGGCGCGGTTGCAACAGCTCATGGAAGAGGATGCGTTCAGTGCGAAACTTGTTTTCAGTGATGAAGCAACATTTTTTCTTAATGGTGAAGTGAACAGACACAATGTGCGAATCTGGGCGGTAGACAATCCTCACGCATTTGTGCAGCAAATTCGCAATTCACCAAAACCGATGGATCGGTCGTGGTGGAGATCATGATCAGCAATTCATGTCATGGCCTCCACGCTCTCCTGACTTAACCCCATGCGATTTCTTTCTGTGGGGTTATGTGAAAGATTCAGTGTTTAAACCTCCCCTACCAAGAAACGTGCCAGAACTGCGAGCTCGCATCAACGATGCTTTCGAACTCATTGATGGGGACATGCTGCGCCGAGTGTGGGAGGAACTTGATTATCGGCTTGATGACTGCCGAATCACTAAAAGGGCACATATCGAACGTTTGTGAATGCCTAAAAAAACTTTTTGAGTTTTTGTATGTGTGTGCAAAGCATTGTGAAAATATCTCAAATAATAAAGTTATTGTAGTGCTGTGAAATCGCTTCAATCATTTGTAATAACCCTGTGTAGTGCTACGATCATGGCGCAAGAGAAATAATTACACACGGATAAAAATGACCAAGTGAAACATTACAGCAAGACTGTGTAGACATTTCACGAATGTATTATGTGTGTATGTAGAATATTCATAATTATTTGACGTTTTATGCATTTTTTAACTTTGAATCCATGACTTATTATTATCTTGTTAAATGAATTAGTGATTATGATCTGTGCCTCAGATAAAAAGGACAGTTCAGTACATGTGTAAATAGTAAAAACCATTGTAATAATCTCTCTGCTCTCTTTGGTTTTCGTTACGCTTAACACGTGCGTGTTAAGCAAATGTATATGCTAGCCGTGAGTCTTTTGTTCATGAAGCTTGAGATCCGCCATTAGGCGAGTTGTTGTAAAAAGGTTTGTAAAATTAATGCATTTTTGTTTGAATATATAGAGTTTGGGCAAATATGTTTTTAAAATAATTTGTAAAGTTGTCAGCCATTCGTCCCGTAAATAATTTAGACAATTTCAGCATTTAATTTAGCGGAAGCCGCTGTACCAATCTGCGAGGGCAACGGCCGCAGATGCGACACATTTAAAAAATATTTATTTCAGGCATCGCAGTCGCCTCGCCGGTAAAGCGAGGTAACACAATAACATTTAACATTTTCTTACAACTTCCAGCAGTGCCGGCAGACTATATCATATTATTCAGTGCATTTCTCAGTTTCATTTGGGAGGTGCTGTGCGACATGTTCTATGCGGCCGCAGAAAATGTAACGAATAACTGTGTTATGACTTTATCACTTTCACATTTTGTGGCAAGGTTTGCTCTCTGAAACTAAAGCAATATTTTACATTTTTTCCCTGAGATTAAGATAATGCGCGCTAGCCGCGCGCCTATTCTAATTAACAGTATTAAAAAAAAAAAACACTGCATAACGTAAACAACATTCAGTGCTGTAACGATCATTTGAAATTCATTACTGACTTTTCTGAATACGATGCAAGGTAGTGAGTTCAGATACAGTTTTATTTCTTTCTTGATTACGTTACAGTAGCAAGTGAATGTTCCCTACATGATTATTCAGAGCAGATGTGGAAAAGCAATCATTTGATCCACGGTATGCCACACTTATGATAAAAGTGTTTATTCTCTCTCCCACTCCATGTCTGAAATTAACATATGTGTGCTAGTGTGACTCATACAGCCAAAGTGAAATATTTATTCACATTACTTAAAGTTACTTGCTTTTATGAAGAAAGAATTACTAAGTAAAGACAGTGTAATAACATTCAATCAAAACCACAGCATCTTGTTACAAGTAATTTTGTGTACTGCCATCAGCTCTCAGTTTCATTTTTATATCAGTCTGAAAATTGCAAATCCAAACTTTAATATCGTAAAGCGAAGTTACTAGTTACCATGTACTAGTTACTATGTACCATGTACCAACTTACATATATAATCATACATGATTATATATGATTTTCTCATGTTCTTGCTCCATGTAAATGGATCTCAGCTGCCTGTGTATACTTACAGGCATATTTGTCGAAAGGACCGGCCGTGCCTCCTAGTTCATCCGGTAGATACTCCTTTGGCACGTGGTCAAACAGCGTCGTTGATCCTGGTAAATGGACGTGTACCTGGAACAGGACAATATTTCTTTTAGAAGCACTCACTGCTGGAATTCCACAGCTAAGTTTCTTCTGATAATATTAATAAATGGCACAGTAGTTCAATACCACAGTACTCGGACAAGGTTCATAAAGAAGTGGCGTCTTCTCTCCCAGTAAATAACACCAAATATTAAAACAGTTAGACAACATGCAAACATCTACCACATATCCATCGCCGGTGTTATTGAATAAACTCGCCTCCTTTATCATGTGACGACATGGTTCAAACGGCTCTGAGCACTATGGGACTTAACATCTGAGGTCATCACACCCTTAGAACTTAGAACTACTTAAACCTAACTAACCTAAGGACGTCACAAACATCCACGCCCGAGGCAGGATTCTAACCTGCGACCGTAGCAGTCGCGCGGTTCCTGACTGAAGCGCCTAGAACCGCTCGGCCACAGCGGCCGGCGTGACGACATGAGGCATATTTTATTGACACATTTCATTCCATTTTCATGGCATTCAGATTGCATATAGCTACTTTTATACATCATGACGAAACTAATTGCAGATTATTATCACATCTGAAGAAATAATATCTGTATTGATTAGGCGACCTTGTCACATGTTTTATTTTACAATGTGTAATATCTCAAAAGGAATGGTGCATAGACGGTGTAAAGCGATACAGAACACGTACCTCACTGCAAAACACGTTTTATAAGCTAACGAACTCATGCTATTGGACAGAATTGTACATTTTGCTTTGCTATTTTAATTCTAGAAGGTACAGTACGCTCAATACCCACAGTATATGAATAATTATATGTAGGAATATAACCAAATTTGCAAAATCAACATCTACATTGTACTCCGCAAGCCACCTAATGGTGTGTGGCATGAGGGTACCTTTTGTATCACTAACTGATCCCTCCAACCCTGTTCCACTAGCAAATGGTCATTACGCGAGACGTGTGTAGGGGGAAGTAATGCGTTGTTCGATTCTTCCCGTAAAGTGCTCTCTCGAAATTTCAAGAGCAAATCCCTCCGTGATGCACAACGTCTGTCTTGGAACGTCTGCCAATGGAGTTTGTTTAGCATCCCCGTAACTATCTCGTGCCGATTAAACGATCACGTGACGAAACGTGCCGCTCTTCGTTGGATCTCTTTTATCAGTCCTAAGGGATATCGTGAATGATACTCCACGTGCTGTTCAGTGGGTGACCTGCTTAGATGTGGACTCGTAATAGCTGCAGTGGCTGTCTCCCTAATCTTTCGTATATTGTTGTTTGCAATCAATCATTTAATAATATATTTCTAATTCGTTTATTATATTAATTAACAGTATGTGTACAATTTTACTCTGTAGATGCCATACGCCAAATAAATAAATAAATAAAATCAGTCCTATCTGACAGGAATCCCAGATAGATGAACAGTACTCAAGAATGGGTCGAACAAGCGCCTTGTAAGCCACTTCTGTGGTGTCACCGCCAGACACCACACTTGCTAGGTGGTAGCCTCTAAATTGGCCGCGGTCCGTCAGTATACATCGGACCCGCGTGTCGCCACTATCAGTAATTGCAGACCGAGCGCCGCCACACGGCAAGTCTAGTCTAGAGAGACTCCCTAGCACTCACCCCAGTTGTACAGCCGACTCTGCTAGCGATGGTTCACTGTCTACAGGCGCTCTCATTTGCAGAGACGACAGTTTAGAATAGCCTTCAGCTACGTCATTTGCTACGACCTAGCAAGGCGCCTTATTCTTCAAGAATGTATTCTGAACAGATAATACTGTGAATCATGTACCGTCAAGAGCGACGTTCATCATTAATGGATTAAAGCTAAATATCAAACTAACTACGTCCGCTTTCTGAATTCGAATTCCTTGTCATGTTCCAGACCTCACGTCAGTATAGTCCTTCCCTCCTTACGCCAGCCTGCGTGAGCTAAAACGCGTGCATTTCAGCTTAAGTAACACGGTGTTGGCTCTTCTGCCAACACGACAACTTCCTTCGCGGATGAGTCACATTTTCTTAAGGTTCTTCCTGTGAATCTGAGTCTGGCATCTGCTTTTCGCACTATTTATTTCATATTATCATTCAACTAAAGGTCGCTCTAGATTGTTACTCCTAGATATTTCACGGTAGGTACTGTTTCCATCGGTTTGTCATTAATAGTGTAACCATACATTAGCGGATGTCTTTCCCTACGTATGCGCAATGTGTTACATTTATTTACGTTCAGGATCAGCTGCCAGAGCCTGCACCATTCGTCAATTTTCTGGAGGTCATTCTGCAAATTTTTACTATCTTCTGGCGTTGCTACTTTGTTATAGACAACCTCATCATCTGCGAACAGCCTTAGATAGCATTCGACGCTTTCTACTAGATCATTTACATACATTGTAAACAGTAACGGTCCTATCTCACTTCCTTGGGGTACACCGGAAATTTCAGTTACATCCGTCGATTTTGTTCCGTTGCGAGCGACGTGTTGAGTTAAGTCTGAAAGGAAGTCTTGAATCCAGTCGCAAATCTGCTCCGAGACTCGGTAAGCTCCTATTTTTGCAGTAAACGGCGTTACGGGACAGTGTCAAATGCCTTCCTGAAGTAAAGGAACACGACGTCACCCTGAGCGCCACTGTCTAAAGCACCGTGGATCTAATGGAGGAACAGAGCGAGCTGAGTTTCGCAGGATCTCTGCTTGTGGAATCCATGTTGATTTTTATAGAGGAGATTTTCCTTTTCCAAGAACGTCATAATTCTCGAGTATAAAACATGTTCCATAATTCTACAGCAAATTGACGTCAACGATATAGGTCTACAATTATGTGCATCTCTCCTACGGCCCTTCTTAAAAGCGGGAATGACCTGCGCCTTCTTCCAGTCGCTAGCCACCCTTCGTTGTTCAAGCGATCTACGGTAAATTACTTCTAGAAGGGGAGCAAGTTCTTTCGTATAATCATCGTACAATCTTATAGGTATCTCATCTGACGTCTTTCCACTACTAAGCGATTACAGTTGTTTTTCTATTCGACGATGGGTTAAATCAATATCTGCCATTTCGACGTTCGTACGAAGATTGAAATAGGGGATCGTGTTACGACCAACCGCGGTGAAACAATTTTGAAAGACCGAACTCAGTATTTCGGCCTTCTCTCTGTCATCTTCCGTTTCGGTGCCAGAATGGTCACTGAGTGAATGAATAGATGAATTTGACCCGCTTACTGATTTTACATACGACCAAAACCTCTTGTGCATCGTTGTAACTCACGTAAAGACTTCCTACATTCGAGTGGCAAGCAAAGCATAAAAAACGACACCCAACCTGTTTATTTACTGAAAAAGCAAAGACGGATATGTTTCAAAAAGACTGTAACACATCCTAATCACACAAACGAAGCAGCAAAAACCGTTAGTGAGATTTGTGAAATTGACGTTCGGTTTTCAAGATATCATCAATGTTTGGTTTGGAGGTGCTGAATATAAACCAGATAATTGCTTTCAAACGTCAATCAGTCAGTCTCGTTCATTAAGCTGACTTCACGTACTTCATCCTTGAAAATGTTTGTTCATAGGCACAAGTTGTTCCAAACACTGATGCTATAACAGCGGCATATTTCTTCAGTTTCAGAAACTCAGCATCAGGTAATCAGTGATAAAATTCAAGAAGCTTTCATTCTCTGTGCTTCTCTTTCAACAAGTCGTTTGCTTGGAGATCATTTAGTTTCAGCTGTAGCTCAACAGGCACATTATTAAAGTTACAACGATACGGATTCTAGAATAAGAGAACGTCAGTCTCAGTTCTGTCGTGATCGGAAAATCTCTCAAAAGATGCTTCTTCAAGTCACGAATAAACATAATGATATATATTGATAACTTTGGGGACTGAAGTGAAAATGAGAAAAGTTTTCTCCTTCCAGTTGTGTTCCAAACAACGACAGCTTTCTCCGAAATCCTTTGATCATCCTGTACGGATCAGAGACGAGATTATACTTTCCCTAAAGTTTCGACTTCAATTAATTCAGGTGGAATGTGATGTCGACCAAAAATGACCACTTTGACAGCCAGGCAGGATCTAACGGTCGAGGATCAGCTCTCTTTTTCTGTGAGAAAAACAATTGTTTCGTTGCGGAGCTTGTCAGAACGAAACAGGACTTTACCGCATCTGAACCACCTCACTGCAGAGTGATGAGGCAAGTCACGTAATTCAGAATCAATTTCTTCAAGAAAATCCTGCAAATCATGGTGACCGAGTACGTGTCGCCGAATGAATTGCGTTTATAACAGTAGTTTGATACCGTCTATACGCAACGCGTCGGTAGATCCTTGTGTACGAAGCTATCCAGTTCCGTATGTCGGGATGCCGGCGACAGGTGAAAGTTACAGCTGGAACTCTTGACTCGCTGAAATGGTAACGAAGGATCTTGATCGAAAAATTAGGAAGAGAGTGTGAGCAGTTCAACACACAGGAACTGTGCTGCAAAAGCTCCACTGTCAGGCTTAACACTACTCGTAGCCCTAGAAACACCAGCAGGAGGTCAGAAACGTCTGGTGTTCCGCGTGTTTTGTCAAGCACGTGTAAGAACCGACGGTGTGGCGGATGAACGGCTGTCGCGGGGCAGATCCAGCCTGCCTGGTATGAATTCAGGTTGAGGTGGCATTTCAAAATAGAGGTGCAAGTTAAATTGATAAAAATCGAAATTCTACAGCGAATTCATAGGGCATTTTTCACTAAAAAGGTTAAATTCAGAGATTTCGTAAATTTGTAAATGAGGTACTACTGAGACATATATTTAATGCGATTTTAACACTTCGTTTCGGAGGATGTGACTGAACATCAGAAAATTTTACCTTCAGGAACTCAAAACGTCCGCACGCAGTGTCTCAGTTTGATAATGAAAAGTTTAAAATTAGAGATGTCGTAACTTAATATTTAAACATCGAGTCATGCATTTCAGTCATTTGTATCACTTTTACTTTCTAGAATTTCCTTTGTTACATTGATTACAATTGCTTTAATGCATAGTCTTAAATTTAGAATTTTGTAGTGTTTACAGTTTTAATAAATATGTTTTTCTCAGGGCAGTAATAGTAAACATTATGTAACTGAAGCTATGTTTCAAGGAATAACCCCTGTGATCATTGTTATTTCAACATATCATTGTGTATAACTATACAGGGTGGTCTCTTGATCGTGACCGGGCCAAATATTTCACGAAATCAGCGTAAACGAAAAAACTACAAAGAACGAAACTTGTCTAGCTTGGAGGAAATCAGCTGGCGCTATGGTTGGCCACTGGATGAACGATAAAATTTCTGTAAAAGCTTTTCCTGTTTTATATCAGCGTTTATATGCATTGTGGGGAACTAGTGCTAATTTAATTCCTGCACTATAAATTTCATTTACATTCCCCATTTTCACAAACATATGAGGTTACAACAAGTACCCAGCCTATCCACTACGTACTAGTACGCCATTCTTTTGTCCCAAGAGCGGAAACAAAACTGTGATGAAACTAATATATCCCATATTAGTGCTAGGGATATGAACTGCTTACATGAGAGTCAACACAATGACGTGGCTCAATATCCTCTCTCTAGTCAGCTGGTAATATACTGATTTGTCTTCAGACAGTGAAAATACATCAGAAGATTTGCGTAAATTTTTAATGACAGGAGGTAGGACAAATGTGATTGGATGTAATGACATGATCTATATCTCAAGAGAGATGAGCTATGTTTGTGTGAGATTTAAGATGACTAGCCAAAATCTGAGGGATTTTTTAACTTGCTGCTATGAAATTAAGTGCAATTTTCCAAGTTTGTCAATGTTCTCTCTTCACAACTCCGCCATTCTTCTCCATTGGCAAGTTCTCTATTACTGCGGCAGCCACGTTATAATGCGGCATAACGCAAATGGCAACATTTTGATTCCCGTTTGGTAGCTGTCTTCAATTGTTGGGTCTGTGTACCAGTTTTGACTTCGGCAGAATATCATTGCCCTCCTTACCGCAGCTGCTCGAGTTAAGGCCGCACGACTTTTTGACTACACTTGCAGCCCAGCTATACGTTTATCCAGTCCTTGTAACGACGGTCCACACGCAGGTATTGCCTCGTCATCAAGAATGCTTGCGCTCCCGTCCTCTGACTCATATAAACCATCTGCATTAAGTCATTCGGGCACAGAAGTCGTTGTTTCTACACTTCCTCTAACTCCAAAAACTACACTACGTTAATAAGTTTCGAACTGCAACTGTAATGTTTTCAACACATAGAAAGAATTACCGATCCTTTAAGCGTACCTCAGCTCATTACCGTTCTTAGGTGAAAGTTTTGGAGATACTGACCCAAAATTGTTAAAACAGACAAAAGAAAACAAAGAGACGAGTATTTAGTCCTCTACAAGGACGCCCTGAAATGTAGGGCCTCCGAATATTTTATGTGAAAACTCTTAAGGCTTTTTAAATAAAACAAAAGGTTATTAAAGTTCTACATCTTTATTCTTCATGCCAATTATTTCTCAGCATACTTGCACTGGCGACGAACACATTTCTCCCTACGAGAGTCGAGTTTATTCATACCGTCACTGTAGAATGTTTGACTTTGTTGACCTTAGCCACAACGGCATATCTGCTTGCTCGTCTTCATCGCTATCAAAGTAAAGTCCTCGAAGGTGTTCTGTAAGTTCTGAAAGAGATGAAAATCGGATGGGGGCAGGTAGGGACTACATGGAGGATGATCGATGACAAGTGAACCCGAGGCGTCGGTTTATTGCAGATGTCGCAGTTCTCGTGTGTGGCATGGCGTTGTCATACATGTGTGGACAAACTCGTACAATTCGAAACTCGATTACAGAAATCTGTTTCTCACTCACCGACATAGTTACACACCGCCACATTAAGCGCTAGAATTCGGACCACTCTACCGGCCTAGGGCTGCAGTTTGCGTGAGTGAAGCGGGTAAGTCGATCGAGTAATATGCATGACACGTAATACCTCAGCTAATATTCAGGGCAGAATAAAAAATTAAGAGGCCACGGAACCATAGTTATTATTTAACCTGAACGAATTAGGGCCTTAGGGCCCTTTCTTACATCGATCCACGCTTCTTATTATGACTTTTTGTCACAGCGTCAAAAGCTTTCCTTGTATCAGACATATAGTTAGCTGCTGTAGACTCATGCCAGAAATGGGTTTGCATACGGTAATTTTAGAAAGCAGTTCTGACGCAACATTCTGTATGTTAGTTTAAGTGATCGTTTTGGTCGAGTGCGGCAGTTGCTTTACGAGAACTGCGGCTTGGAGGCTAGTGCGGCATTGGCGGCTGGCTGGTGGCCGTGTTGACCGTGGAGCTGTGTCGCTGTGTCGCTGTGCAACTGTCAAACTTGCGAGCTGTCAGGTTGTGACGTCACGTCCGCCCGGCCGCGGTCACAACGACGCGAATGACTTTGTACACATTTGTCTACGTGTGGGATAAACTACTCTTACTACAGTAAAGCACGACTATCCACGTTACAGAGTAGAAAAGGTCGAATCTGTGAATAAGTAGATATACTATGAAGATAATATGTCAAGGATGTTTTAATAGAAGTTTAGTAAATAATTAATAACTTCGTAATTTTTATTGCCTAAAAGGGAACAACCTATCAAATATTTGTACTCATAGATATGTGCGTGCAGACATAAATCCACATCACCAGTACTGGTGAGCTAAAGACACTAGTCCTCCTGCCTAATATCCTGTAGGGCCCCCGCGAACACGCAGATGTGGCGCAACACGACATGGTATGGGCCCGACTGGTGTCTGAAGTAGGGCTAGAGGGAACTGACAACATGAGTCCTGCAGGACTGTCCATAAACTCGTACGAGTACAAAGAAGTGGAGAACTCTTCTGAACAGTATGTTGCAAGGCATCCCCGACATCCTGACGAGTTAGGTGGCCAGCGGAGATACACTCCTGGAAATTGAAATACGAACACCGTGAATTCATTGTCCCAGGAAGGGGAAACTTTATTGACACATTCCTGGGGTCAGATACATCACATGATCACACTGACAGAACCACAGGCACATAGACACAGGCAACAGATCATGCACAATGTCGGCACTAGTACAGTGTATATCCACCTTTCGCAGCAATGCAGGCTGCTATTCTCCCATGGAGACGATCGTAGAGATGCTGGATGTAGTCCTGTGGAACGGCTTGCCATGCCATCTCCACCTGGCGCCTCAGTTGGACCAGCGTTCGTGCTGGACGTGCAGACCGCGTGAGACGACGCTTCATCCAGTCCCAAACATGCTCAATGGGGGACAGATCCGGAGATCTTGCTGGCCAGGGTAGTTGACTTACACCTTCTAGAGCACGTTGGGTGGCACGGGATACATGCGGACGTGCATTGTCCTGTTGGAACAGCAAGTTCCCTTGCCGGTCTAGGAATGGTAGAACGATGGGTTCGATGACGGTTTGGATGTACCGTGCACTATTCAGTGTCCCCTCGACGATCACCAGTGGAGTACGGCCAGTGTAGGAGATCGCTCCCCACACCATGATGCCGGGTGTTGGCCCTGTGTGCCTCGGTCGTATGCAGTCCTGATTGTGGCGCTCACCTGCACGGCGCCAAACACGCATACGACCATCATTGGCACCAAGGCAGAAGCGACTCTCATCGCTGAAGACGACACGTCTCCATTCGTCCCTCCATTCACGCCTGTCGCGACACCACTGGAGGCGGGCTGCACGATGTTGGGGCGTGAGCGGAAGACGGCCTAACGGTGTGCGGGACCGTAGCCCAGCTTCATGGAGACGGTTGCGAATGGTCCTCGCCGATACCCCAGGAGCAACAGTGTCCCTGATTTGCTGGGAAGTGGCGGTGCGGTCCCCTACGGCACTGCGTAGGATCCTACGGTCTTGGCGTGCATCCTTGCGTCGCTGCGGTCCGGTCCCAGGTCGACGGGCACGTGCACCTTCCGCCGACCACTGGCGACAACATCGATGTACTGTGGAGACCTCACGCCCCACGTGTTGAGCAATTCGGCGGTACGTCCACCCGGCCTCCCGCATGCCCACTATACGCCCTCGCTCAAAGTCCGTCAACTGCACATACGGTTCACGTCCACGCTGTCGCGGCATGCTACCAGTGTTAAAGACTGCGATGGAGCTCCGTATGCCACGGCAAACTGGCTGACACTGACGGCGGCGGTGCACAAATGCTGCGCAGCTAGCGCCATTCGACGGCCAACACCGCGGTTCCTGGTGTGTCCGCTGTGCCGTGCGTGTGATCATTGCATGTACAGCCCTCTCGCAGTGTCCGGAGCAAGTATGGTGGGTCTGACACACCGGTGTAAATGTGTTCTTTTTTCCATTTCCAGGAGTGTATTTAAACTCTGTTCCTGGACCCACCCTGTATCAGTTCTGGACGTATGGGGTGTCGCATTGTCCTGCTGGAATTGTACAAGTTTGTCCGGATGCACAATGGACATGAATGGATGCACGTGATCATACAGGATGCTTACGTACGTGTCACCTGTCAAAATCGTATCTAGACGTATTAGGGGTCCCATAACACTCCAATTGCACCATTACAGAGCCTCCACCAGCATGAGCAGTCCCTTGCTGACATACAGCCTCCATAGCATTACCCGTCCATCCTCTCGATACAGTTTGACACGAGACTCGTCCAACCGGGCAACATGTTCCCAGTCATCAACAGTCCAATGTTGGTGTTGATGGGCCAGGGCGAGGGGCTAAGCTTTCTTTCATGCAGTCATCAAGGGTAGAGGACCTGGCCTTCGGCTCCGAAAGCCCATATCGATAATGTTTCGTTGAATGGTTTGCACGCTGACACTTATTGATGGCCCAGCATTGAAATATGCAGCAATTTGCGGAAGGGTTGCATATCTATCACCTTCAACGATTCTCTTCAGTCGTTGTTGGTCCTGTTCTTGCAGGATCTATTTCCGGCCGCAGCGATGTCGGAGATTCGATGTTTTCTGGATTCCTGATATTCACGATAAAATCGTGAAATGGTCGTAAGGGAAAATTCTCACGTCATCGCTACCTCGGAGATGCCGTGTCCCATCGCTAGTGCGCCGACTGTAACACCACATCCAAACTCCCTTAAACCTTGATAACCAGTCATTATAGCAGCAGCAACCTGTCTAAAAACTGCGCCAGACTCTTGTTGTGCCGACCACTGTGGCCGAGCTGTTCCAGGCGCTCCATCTGGAACCGCGCTGCTGTTACGGTAGCAGGTTCGAATCCTGTCTAGGGCATGGATGTGTGTGATATCCTTTAGGTTAGTTAGGTTTAAGTAGTTGTAAGTCCAGGGGACTGATGACCTCAGATGTTAAAACCCATTTGAACACTTGTCTTATATAGGATATCTCCTGCCTGTGTACGTATCTCTGCATTTGGTTACGCATTCCTATGACATTTTCTTTACCGCTTCAGTGTAAGAGTAATGTTCATTACTCTGCATAGTTATGCCCTGCTTGCAACAATGGGAAGAACAGGTCAGTTTGTGTATGAAAGAGATGCCATATATGTATACACAATACTTATTCAAGACATAGAGAGCAAAAACTGAATTTTAACACTGGAATAAAAATACATTTGTTTAGCAAAAATTTGTGGGTGAAATACCTAAGGTGGAATAGATACTGATTTGTCATTCTGTTCAAATTTCTATCGTGCATCTAATGGTGCATACAGATTTAAAATTGCATTAGTGTACAAAAATTGTAAAATAGGGCTGAAAGCTGCTCTAAGTCATTAAGTGACGTAGATGCTGTGAATGCCCAGGGAAGGGAGTGTAGCAGTTAAGCAATGGTTATCTTGCCTGTTCCACATTAAGATGTAGAGGCAAAACGTTTGTCATTCTGGATGGTTGTATAGACATTCTCGTTTGGGACTTAGAAGTTTTTCCAAGGTGACAATCTCAATACTTAGAGACATTCTGCAATAGTTCAGCTGGGTTTAGATAAATCACCAATGGCCAAGAGACAGATTTTATTCTGCGAATAGTTCAGTGGGACTTGTATAAATCGGTAGTTAAACAAGATTGGACTTTAACTCAGTGTTAGTAGGGCTCTGCTGATTTCACTCTTCGTCAACACTTATCCTCGTAACATCGCTTGTTTACCAATGTTACATTTGGTTGTGATAGTGTTAATTAAATCTGAACAATTTAAGCATTGGATATTTGCTTTTTTGTTATTTTAATTACATTCTGTGTTTGCTGACCACTATCATGGGTTCTCGAGCCAACTTCAGTTCACTTAACTACATAATGGATATTAACCATCAGCCATCATTCCCTATTGTGCAGATTAAAAGTAATCATTACACTGAACTTTAACAATTTGTGGTAGCACCTACATTGAACCTAGCATCATTTAAATATGATTAATTGATCAGGGACAATTTTATAATTTTTATTAACAAAAGTTACATAAATCAAATTTATCAGCCCCCTGTTGCTTTTGTAAGGTATTTTTGTCACATGCTCCTGTGTAACAATACAGTCAACTTTTGTCTCAACTGCTTTTGAGCTATTGCTGCCTACACAGTTTTTCCAAATTTGAAGGAATCAGTATACTACCAGTTGTTGTTGTTGTCTTCAGTCCTGAGACTGGTTTGATGCAGCTCTCCACGCTACTCTATCCTGTGCAAGTTTCTTCATCTCCCAGTACTTACTGCAACCTACATCCTCTACGATTTTTACCCTCCACGCTACCCTCCAATGCTAAATTTGTGATCCCCTGATGCCTCAGAACATGTCCTACCAACCGGTCCCTCCTTCTTGTCAAGTTGTGCCACAAACTCCTCTTCACCCCAATTCAATTCAATACCTCCTCATTAGTTATGTGATCTACCCGTCTAATCTTGAGCATTCTTCTGTAGCACCACATTTCGAAAGCTTCTATTCTCTTCTTGTCCAAACTATTTATCGTCCATGTTTCACTTCCATACGTGGCTACACTCCATACAAATACTTTCAGAAACGACTTCCTGACACTTAAATCTATACTCGATGTTAACAAATTTCTCTTCTTCAGAAATGCTTTCCTTGCCATTGCCAGTCTACATTTTATATCCTCTCTACTTCGACCGTCATCAGTTATTCTGCTCCCCAAATAGCAAAACTCCTTTACTACTTTAAGTGTCTCGTTTCCTAATCTAATTCCCTCAGCATCACCTGACTTAATTTGACTACATGCCATTATCCTCGTCTTGCTTTTGTTGACGTTCATCTTATATCCTCCTTTCAGGACATTGTCCATTCCGTTCAACTGCTCTTCCAAGTCCTTTGCTGTGTCTGACAGAATTACAATGTCATCGGCGAACCTCAACGTTTTTATTTTTTCTCCATGGACTTTAATACCTACTCCGAATTTTTCTTTTGTTTTCTTTACTGCTTGCTCAATATACAGATTGAATAACATCGGGGACAGGCTACAAACCTGTCTCACTCCCTTCCCAACAGCTGCTTCCCTTTCATGTCCCTCGACTCTTATAACTGCCATCTGGTTTCTGTACAAACTGTAAATAGCCTTTCGCTCGCTGTATTTTACCCCTGCCACCTTCAGAATTTGAAAAAGAGTATTCCCGTTAACATTGTCAAAAGCTATCTCTAAGTCTACAAATGCTAGAAATGTAGATTTGCCTTTCCTTAATCTATTTTCTGAGATAAGTCGTAGGGTCGGTATTGCCTCACGTGTTCCAACATTTCTGCGGAATCCAAACTGATCTTCCCCGAGGTCGGCTTGTACCAGTTTTTCCATTCGTCTGTAAAGAATTCGCGTTAGTATTTTGCAGCTATGACTTATTAAACTGATAGTTCGGTAAGTTTCACATCTGTCAGCACCTGCTTTCTTTGGGATTGGAATTATTATATTCTTCTTGAAGTCTGAGGGTATTTCGCTTGTCTCATACATCTTGCTCACCAGATGGTAGAGTTTTGTTTGGACTGGCTCTCCCAAGGCCGTAAGTAGTTGCAATGTGAATGTTGTCTACTCCTGGGGCCTTGTTTCGACTCAGGTCTTTCAGTGCTCTGTCAAACTCTTCACGCAGTATCGTATCTCTCATTTCATCTTCATCTACATCCTCTTCTATTTCCATAATATTGTCCTCAAGTACATCGCCCTTGTATAGACTCTCTATAGACTCCTTCCACCTTTCTGCTTTCCCTTCTTTGCTTAGAACTGGGTTTCCATCTGAGCTCTTGATATTTATGCAAGTGGCTCTCTTTTCTCCAAAGGTCTCTTTAATTTTCCTGTAGGCAGTATCTATCTTACCCCTAGTGAGACAAGCCTCTACATCCTTACATTTGTCCTCTAGCCATCCCTGCTTAGCCATTTTGCACTTCCTGTCGATCTCATTTTTGAGACGTCTGTATTCCTTTTTGTCAGCTTCATTTATTGCATTTTTGTATTTTCTCCTTTCATCAGTTAAATTCAATATTTCTTCTGTTACCCAAGGATTTCTACTAGCCCTCGTCTTTTTACCTACTTGATCCTCTGCTGCCTTCACTACATCCCTCAGAGCTACCCTTTCTTCTTCTACTGTATTTATTTCCCCCATTCCTGTCAATTGTTCCTTCATGCTCTCCCTGAAACTCTGTACAACCTCTGGTTCTTTCAGTTTATCCAAGTCCCATCTCCTTAAATTCCCACCTTTTTGCAGTTTCTTCAGTTTTAATCTACTACTAACAGTATACTAACAGTATGTAATAAAATTTAAAGCAAAGCAACAGCACTTTTTTTTTTTGGAAGAAATTATATTTTCTAGGAACATCTTACCCTATTCTGCAACTTTTCTGATATAGCTGACTTCACAATTTTCATGACAAAATCAATAATTTTGTCCGCATTTAAAATGTGGAATGCTTTCAGCCTTCGGCAGTAGGCAGTCTGCAAAAAATCAGTCACGTTAATGCTTTTGTGTTTGTTATTGCTTGTTTAGTCACGTGGAAAAGACATTAAGTTACAGGGAATAAATGTCATTGCAACATTAAATATTTCAGTTTGCTAAAAGACATCTTGCTGTACACCAAGAGCTACAAGTAAATTTTAAGTATTATAAAATTAAGTATTACATACAATTCATGATGTACAGCAAAACGTCTTTCAACAAGTACTTACGAGCTGGACACTACGAAGCGTACAACATTTTCACGAATATTTCAACATGAAAAGCATAAATCTTAAGACTATTCATAATGAACTTTTCCAGTTAACTCACCAACAGACTTTACGGTAGATGCCAAACTTATGGAAGTGTCGTGATATTACCTTCTTTGAATTATTATATCGTTGTATTATTACATATACGTGGACATAAACAAGCGGTATGTGCGATAACTGCATAAAATTTAACGTATGTTTAGGTGCAACTGACAAAATACTTCCTGCTGCTCCTCATTACGTTTCTCTTTCTTCTGTTTACTCTCGCACTCTAGAATTCTACGTATTGCCTGTTCAACAGCTGTCTGGCAGAACTTCGGTTATACAATAAATCAATCAAATCTAAAGGCCGTAAATTCAACTAAATACCTAGTAATTAGAATTAAGAGCAACTTAAATTGGGGAGAACACGAAAAAAATGTGGGGAAGGCGAACCAAAGACTGCGTTTTATACCAGAACACCTACGAGACGCAACAGATCTACTAAAGAGGCTGCAGACACTACACTTGTCCGTCCTCTTTTGGAGTACCGTTGCGTGTGTGGGATCCTTACCTGACAGGATCAACGGAGTACATCCAGAAAGTTCAGAGGAGGGCAGCACGTTTTGTATTATAGAGAAATAGGGGAGGGAGTGTCACGTACATAATATAGGATTTGGGATGGACAGCGTTAAAACAAAGCCCTTTCTCGTTGCAGCGAGATGTTCTCACGAAATGTCAATAACTTTTTCCTCAGAATAAGAAAATATTTTGTTGACGCAGGCCTACATAGGCAGAAACGATGATCATAATAAAATGGAAATCAGACCTCGCGCGGAAAGATGTTCTATATTCCGCGCGCTGTTCGAGAGTGGAATAATAGAGAATTATTGTGAAGGTAGTTCGATGAAATACTTAAGTGTGGTTTGCAGAGTATCCACGTAGACGGACTTAAACATGGGAAACAATGTGAAGCTGCAGTCTTTGCCCAACATCACTGGGCAAACATGGCCATGGAATGACAGCCACACTTTACAACACCACATCGGGCGCATGTGACAGCCATGTTCCATTGCTCCCAGTATAACAGCGTAGAAATAAGTGCGAAGTGCACACACGCGGGCGTTTTTTTTTTTTTTTTCCTACGTAACCAGCGACGTGCAGACTAAAATCTAATGGTCCCACTAGGACCGTGCGTAGAGAGAAGGGGTACTCCCTTATCTGTCTGTGGTGACCTAGAATGGAAATACTAATAACGGTCAAACAAGACTGACACGAAAGTCAACTGGTTAAACTAATGACTACATTTATTAAAATATCCGTGGTTACAACGCCGTGGTCGGATGAATTTCTTGCTCATCAACCACGGCACATTGCCAGAAATATTTCAATTAGCGTAATATATCCGGCAGTGAAAGCTTACATTTTGCAACTAAACTGATGGTTTCACAGTATTCACATCTGTAAGAACATGCTTTTTATGGTTTGTTTGTCCAATGGCACCACTAATTCTGAGGAATGTCGTCTACTTTAGGCCCCCTGTTTCGTCTTACAGTCACCTATTTTACCGGAAGCTGAGGAACTGAAGAAGATATTGAGAGGGAACGTGACTGCATTCTCATTAGATGTCATTAACGGTGGAAATCTGAACTGTGAACCAATACCCATTCCAGACAAGTGCCAGAGACAGCACCTGTCCTTTCTGCGACTTTGTAGTTACAGGTTTTTAGGCATCAGTGCTATAATATCAAGTACGAGCGCAAACAGAACACCAGAATGGAAGAAAAATTTAGGCTGGTTACAAAATTGTAGTCATCGTGATTAATATTATGATAGTCGCCAGATTTATGTCTACTGCGAACTGTTTTTTCTACTAACACAGGTGTCGCATTATGATACCTGATGAAGCCTTCTTGTTATTTGTCTAATAGGTATTTATCATCATACGGTGCTTTTGGAGAGTATGTTGGAAGGACCTGTGCAGTACTGGAAGAATATAGTTGGGTCGATAGTGAGGTAGTAGTGTGGTAGTGTCTTCTGGGATAGTGAATGACAGATAGAAATTTAGAGCGATGTTGTCCTATGATGATGTGAAATAGGGGTTTAATGCGTTATTAAAATACGCTGCATTTTTGTGTTCACAACTGAACTTCAAGAAATTAAAATTTTTATGGATCCAGATTTTAGTGATCTAATACCAAAATTAATCATGAGATAAATTTAGCCTGTATATGAAGACATCATTTCTGGGCACATATATTTTATCAACAGATACAGAATTCCAAGTGATAACGCTGTTCTCCTCTTACGCGCCAATTATGTGTGAGAAAAGGGTACCATTTCACAACTTCCTAGGCAGGTAACATTATATCTGCAATCTACACGTGGAGCAATATTTTGAGGGTACTGACCTTGTAGCCGATTTCCAGTGCCCGTACAATATTGATATCTGTACGGAAGATGTGTCCAGCATTCAGATTCG
Source organism: Schistocerca cancellata (assembly GCF_023864275.1). Taxonomy (NCBI): domain Eukaryota; kingdom Metazoa; phylum Arthropoda; class Insecta; order Orthoptera; family Acrididae; genus Schistocerca; species Schistocerca cancellata. The sequence goes on from NC_064631.1 coordinate 54,894,868, forward strand.
TCATATCGTAGATGATGACGTCTCCGAGGGAATAGTCGTCAAAGTACATCATCTCAATGGCTATGGAGGCGGTTTTTCCGTGCTTTGGCCACGAGACCCACGTGGGGTCCGGGTCTATGCCGCCGATGATGTGCACGCGGTACAGCTCCTTAGTAAGGCGAGGCATCACCGCGAACTTCCTGTCGAAACAGAACAGGCACAATTGTCGCAGGGCTTCCTGCAAATTCTCGAACCAGTACTAACCACGTTTAACACGTTGTGTGTAAATGGAACATAAACTCAGTGCTGCAAGTTGTGAAGATATCACTACAACCTAATATACATTTTTTTCCTTTTTACTACATTTTCTGTAACTTTGTCACTGCTTTATTTTCAGCATACATTCAAAAGGTTAGTTCAGAATGAGTTTTGTAAATTTAATTCTCAGCATAATTATGTTTGTGTTTACATAATGTAGTTGTTATGAATTTTATAGCCAATTTCAATTATTCCGATATTGTTAACGTGTTATTTGAAACCATTTTCTATGGACAAAGCAATATGAAATTGTGATTTTGTACAGAACTGTAAATCGATATAATGAGAATCTTTGAAAGTGTTACGTGGAGCGAGGTGTATACGTAGAATTCTATCGACAGAGCGACAGGAATGACATCAACAAAGAGTCAGGAGCGAGAAGAAGAGAGTCGACGTAGAGTTGATTGTCGTACTGCCAATATTGTGTTCGTGGCCGGTGAAAAATATCAGTGTTGGGACAGTGTTATATTTTTGATCTCGGAATGTACCGCGACTCAAGAACTAGTGATTTGCTCGTTTGCCGGAACTTCGAAATGACTCAAGCATTAAACTTTGATGTCCGGACCGGTAAGCCGTGTGCACGCCGTAAAGATATTGTTTTCGATTTTAGACAGCGTAAACTGCTTGTTGCATACCACAAACTACGGAATGAAACAGAAAATACGGCAACACATTTTCGTGTCATATATTAATACGAAGAACATTAACTACGAATGTATGGTGTGCTGATCGCCACGTGATTGAAGTACCTGCGTAGACGTTTGTTCGAGGCACTTATTGTCCGGTTTAAACCACGTACTAATGATTTACTGCACAATCTACTTAATATACTATCGTAGCGCGGTCGGATATACTGTGAAAAGCGCCGCGATCGCATATCATAAATCCGGAAACCGTTACCAAAGTATGTAACAAACATAATGACATGAAGTTATGTCACGCGTTAATTGAAAGCAGCGTGTTTTATTTTCCTCACAGATGCACAGATCGGAATTAATTCTGCAAACACAGAGCGTACCTGTTACATTCACAACTGGCGCTCGAGATCAAGGAAATCAGCAAGACGACACCAATTACTGGACTGCATGCTCAAGGATCGTAGACTAACGAAGCGGGTGTCGAGGGCTCGCCAGCAGCATCAGTTAAGTGGAAACTCTTTTGTTCGAACGTGAGCTAAGAGACACCGCGAGCAACATCGTTCTAAACAGCGATTTAATATCTCTTTATATATAAACAACAATAGCTTTTCTGAACATTCATTTCACGTAATTTTAAATTCTCATATTGTAATATTAATCCAGTTTAATTTCAAAAACATTCGGAACAGTAGTTATAACTTGGTTTCATTCATTTAATTATTTACTTTCATAAGCATAATAACTTTGCAAACGTATTAATTTCCGAAACCGTCAGTATTGCAGACAAAAGCTACTAATAATAAAGAGACAGACTAAACAGTTTTTGTTTCTTTTCATTTAATTTTAATTGCCAATGTTTCTTTATTTATGTGGTCTTTAAATGTTTCCTTACATTTTCATGTTGTGTTGATCTGCATTTAATCTCGTACAAATTGTGCTATGACGATCAATTTTGCGTTCTGTGCATTAACTACCATTTCATTAGTAGACAGAGACACGTGACGTTTTGTTCAGTTTGTTTAGAAGAATATTTTATCAGTGGTAATCTGATCTGGGCTAATGGGTTTTCATTTCTAATCTTATAATTGTTGTGTAATTACTTACATGTGTGAATGTAATGTTCAGCGTAATTGAAGAAAATTAGGGTATTCCTGTGGTGTCACCGCCAGACACCACACTTGCTAGGTGGTGGTGGGTTTTAAATCGGCCGCGGTCCGTTAGTATACGTCGGACCCGCGTGTCGCCACTATCAGTGGTTGCAGACCGAGCGCCGCCACACGGCAGTTCTAGAGAGTCTTCCTAGCACTCGTCTCAGTTGTACAGCCGACTTTGCTAGCGATGGTTCACTGACAAATTACGCTCTCATTTGCCGAGACGATAGTTAGCATAGCCTTCAGCTACGTCATTTGTTACGATCTAGCAAGGCGCCATTACCAGTTACTATTGATGCTGTAAAACATGTACCGTCAAGAGCGACGTTCACCATTTATGGATTAAAGTTAAGTATTCCACCAGCTACGTCAGTTTTTTCTACAGTCTAATTTCCTTGACCTGTTCCAGACCTCACGCCAGCCTGCGTCAGCTAAAACGCGTGCCTTTCGGCTTCCTCTCATACCGGGTTGGCTCTCTTGCCAATCCACAACAATTCCTCGTTCCAGTTAACTTAATATTTCCGGGAGCGGTAAATTTAGAAGAGCCGGACCGGGCTACTGTCAGTCCGAGTAATAAAACAGGGCCGGTTCTAGCCCAGTCGAGGTTCCAGGAGGTACTGTTTCGGATGTTACAGTTATATTTTGTGAAACCGTCTGACCCGTCATCACCACCTACTTCGACCGTGTCGTGGCCGGACAGTGTCGTTTTAATGCTGTGCTGACGGAATCTGTTAATTTTCCGGAAGAAGTTCGAAATTTAGTCACTGGCGTAATTTGTTTAGGTGCGGTTTTTTTCACTAGATCTATAATATGACGATTGAACTATGTTTACATCTCTGTTAGTAGAAATGAGAGGAGTCTGGGGGAAACAATGGAAATAATAAAATTTCAAGGAAGAAAGTCAGATAAGCTGGGTAAAGCAATGGAGCAGACATTTAAAGAAGTTGAAAGTACAACGTTTTCGAAACAAGATGAACGAAGGTGTTAGAAATGAAGGTGTAGAATGTTTGGATGCAAACACTAAAGCCCGAGTTGTTGAGGATGAACAGTGAGAGCTGATTTAGAGAATGGCTACAATCAGATTGTGCAGGAACGTAGTACGAAAAATGAGGCAGAAGTGGATGAGATGAAAGAGAACACGAGAATAAGACAGATGACATAGAAGAGAGTGCTAGAAAAAAAATAGTGGGGCACCTTCAGTAATGCAGGTAAAGAATGATAGTAACACTGAAAACATAACGATTGATCTCAGTGTAGAAGCGAATTCAGTTTCTGTCGTAAATGCTGGTGGATTCAAGTTGTAGTTGAGTGCTCGGAAAATAATAAGTGGAGAAGAGATTGTGTTAGCTCAAAAAGAAAAAGATTGAAATGAGGGGCGTATGCTCCAGAGAGGTACAAATATTTTCAGGAACCCACCATAGAATTCTTGGATGTGTACTGGCTCGGTGATAGACTGAGTGATGTAATGAATGTTTCTCGGACATATCCAGACTATGGTAGGAAGTCTAAGCAAAGCGTTAATGAAAACAGTAAGGAAATGATTGGCGAAGTGAAACATCCAGACAATACATGGAAAAGAATTAATTTTGTGGAAGTACTGGTAGAGAGTTTGCACTATCAGAAGAGACAGACGCTAGGAGGTCAGAACTATAGACTAAAGGATTTTTTAACAGAGTGCTAGATATTGGTAAATAGCAATCTAACTGTTTTCTGGAGGGAAATCTTTGGAAAAGACCATGAAGTGTGGATCCAAGGAGGAATGGTTCAGAAGTGATCAGCTGTGACAACGCATATTACCAGGGGGTTCACTAGTGTTTAGTGAATGTGCAGTAGTGGAAATAGGGCCCCATACTGTTTCAATGCCACTTCTTTCTTTAGTTTTCTATACTATTTCCTACTCTTCAACTATCCTTTGTATCTGCCAGAACAATTCTTCACCTATAAAACTATCCAGAGTATGAATCAAGTAGACCTAACCAGATATGACAATATTCCCCATATGAGACATGATCCCTAATTAGTGACTGGTGGAAAGAACAAGAATTAGCTAGATACTGGTGGACAGCTTTGTATAGGAAATAGGAATGTGCTGATAAATGACAAAGCTGGTATAGTAATCTGACCATATTTTAGAAGCTAAAATTTGTTTGAGGTTTTTTAATTTTAATGGGAACAAGAAAGAATTTTGAGTATTGTGCACGAATAATGACTAAAAAAAGAAAAATAAGTATGTGGAGGAGAGTAGTTGAGGAGTGACAGTGTTTTGTTGGTAAGTATGAATTAAAGAGTAAGAAGCGATTACTAAATGAAATCATGAATTCTGATTGGCAATGGTAAAGAAAATTGTTTGATCATTAATAAACTGAAAATGAGTACATGAGAACAATAGTTAATAAGGAAATAGGTAATGTAAGGTGAGAAATGATGATGGTAGGAGTGTAGATAAATAGAAATAGAGAAAACAGAGATCATATTAGAGGAGAAATAAGGAGTACTATAAGTTCGAGCTGTTAGGGACCTTGCAATGATGTAGTCAGGAGGAATGAGGGAATTCAGAAAAGAAGTAGAATAAATATGAATAATGTTTTGTAGGAACAGAAAACAATGTAGCAAGTACTGATTAATGTAGTGTTGTGCATCATGAGAAACTGAAGAAAGGTTAGTTAAAATGAAACACGAAAAGTATAAACAGCAACAATGAAAAATAAAAACATAACATAGCATTAATATGAATATCTAAATAAGATAGGATTTTGTAATGTTGCCCTTAAGTACACTCCTGGAAATGGGAAAAAGAACACATTGACACCGTTGTGTCAGACCCACCATACTTGCTCCGGACACTTCGAGAGAGCTGTACAAGCAATGATCACACGCACGGCACAGCGGACACACCAGGAACCGCGGTGTTGGCCGTCGAATGGCGCTAGCTGCGCAGCATTTGTGCACCGCCGCCGTCAGTGTCAGCCAGTTTGCCGTGGCATACGGAGCTCCATCGCAGTCTTTAACACTGGTAGCATGCCGCGACAGCGTGGACGTGAACCGTATGTGCAGTTGACGGACTTTGAACGAGGGCGTATAGTGGGCATGCGGGAGGCCGGGTGGACGTACCGCCGAATTGCTCAACACGTGGGGCGTGAGGTCTCCACAGTACATCGATGTTGTTGCCAGTGGTCGGCGGAAGGTGCACGTGCCCGTCGACCTGGGACCGGACCGCAGCGACGCACGGATGCACGCCAAGACCGTAGGATCCTACGCAGTGCCGTAGGGGACCGCACCGCCACTTCCCAGCAAATTAGGGACACTGTTGCTCCTGGGGTATCGGCGAGGACCATTCGCAACCGTCTCCATGAAGCTGGGCTACGGTCCCGCACACCGTTAGGCCGTCTTCCGCTCACGCCCCAACATCGTGCAGCCCGCCTCCAGTGGTGTCGCGACAGGCGTGAATGGAGGGACGAATGGAGACGTGTCGTCTTCAGCGATGAGAGTCGCTTCTGCCTTGGTGCCAATGATGGTCGTATGCGTGTTTGGCGCCGTGCAGGTGAGCGCCACAATCAGGACTGCATACGACCGAGGCACACAGGGCCAAGACCCGGCATCATGGTGTGGGGAGCGATCTCCTACACTGGCCGTACACCACTGGTGATCGTCGAGGGGACACTGAATAGTGCACGGTACATCCAAACCGTCATCGAACCCATCGTTCTACCATTCCTAGACCGGCAAGGGAACTTGCTGTTCCAACAGGACAATGCACGTCCGCATGTATCCCGTGCCACCCAACGTGCTCTAGAAGGTGTAAGTCAACTACCCTGGCCAGCAAGATCTCCGGATCTGTCCCCCATTGAGCATGTTTGGGACTGGATGAAGCGTCGTCTCACGCGGTCTGCACGTCCAGCACGAACGCTGGTCCAACTGAGGCGCCACGTGGAAATGGCATGGCAAGCCGTTCCACAGGACTACATCCAGCATCTCTACGATCGTCTCCATGGGAGAATAGCAGCCTGCATTGCTCCGAAAGGTGGATATACACTGTACTAGTGCCGACATTGTGCATGCTCTGTTGCCTGTGTCTATATGCCTGTGGTTCTATCAGTGTGATCATGTGATGTATCTGACCCCAGGAATGTGTCAATAAAGTTTCCCCTTCCTGGGACAATGAATTCACGGTGTTCGTATTTCAATTTCCAGGAGTGTATATACATTTGCCCACTAATTGTGTTGAGCGGAAGTGAGTTGTGATGGAGTGTGTAATTTTCCTTTTAAAGACAAAAAATGTGAAATTAGTGATGTGATAGGTAATGAATGTAGTACTTGTGATCCAATAGTGGATCCATTTCCAATATTGGTGGTTTAATTGAGGGAGATATTTAAAGCTAAATTCTTGTATGCAGTACTTTGTAACATGGTGGATTTAAATTTTAATTCGGTAATAAAAGTGTACGATTGAGTATGGTGTGAGATGTGTGGTAATATGAAGATATAATTAACATATAGCTTTAGGCGTTCAGATTTATGTTGAAGCTTTGACACACTTTCAAAAAGTACAAAATAAAAGGAGGATGATACATGCAACAGCAACAGGAATCTGTTTAATAAAATAATGTGTAGATTACTGTTACGACTAGAACCCAAGAGTATGGAACCATATAAATGTGAATAAGCATAAATATTGAAAAGTGAAAAATGGACGATTTTCAATGCCACTTGAATATGAATGATAAAAGTGACAACTTATAAGCAAAGAACTAACAAAGTTGGCCATTAATGTGTAGGTTCGAAATTTTGAACTATACAACATACACTGCTTAAAGTTAATTTTGTAATGTAGAACTTAATCAGTTGTTTGAACGATCTGCTCACTTGATGTCAAATTTTGTAAGGTATTGCGTTCGTTATTTCTGGGTGATTACCCACCACATTTTATTGTTTAGTTAATCTTTAATGTTAAAGGGCTAACAGCAATTCTGAATATTAGAAGTTAATACTTACAGAATCTCTGATGACACATTCTAAGATATTGAATATCTCGCATGTATCAAGAACGTCTTCTCCTGAGAGGTTCTAGGGAACACCTGAAGATAAAATTGGGGACATATGCGAAGGTAATAATGACAGATAATTTTTTTCCTCTCTTTTCTCTCATACCTTTCGCTTTGTAAGACTAAGTATTCATATAGTTGATGGTGTAGTACAGCTGTGTTTTCTAATAATGTTAATATGGAACTGCAATTTATTCCTTTTTCTGTAATGGATAAATGTGTTTTCTTACTGTTGCTTCAATATGGAAAGACTTTAAATTCTTTTGTTTATGTTATCTGCATTTGTAATATTAACTGATGTGACGACCTGCTACGTAAATCATAGATACGTATGGAAGCACAGAGAGCGAGAGCTACAGTGGAGCAGCGTTGTACAGTGAGGTTAGTTAGTGAGTGTATGTATGTGCGACAGTATGGCGAGACGCGCGTTGTTGATTTTGAGATGCAGAAGATTATCGAGACAGTGAATCGTGGAACTTAGCGAGTGACGACTGAGATTACCGTCGCAGTGCATAATGAAAACTTGAGCGATCATTATGAACGGAAAAATCGTATGGTTTGATTATTTCTAAATGAACTGTGTCTCGACCGGTGCTGATAACGCTTTCGCGAGTAGACATTATAGTTATTACTACCGTGTGAGTAAAATGGATTTTCCATTTAAAAAATCTCGAGAGCCAAGCCTGCATAAAACTATGTCATATATTTGTCATGTGTAAGAACGGCTCTAATACATAAATTAAAGATCGCAAATACTGTTCTCTCCAAATCTCGAGGTTTCGCTCGTCCTGCGATCAAGCGTCGACAACTGGTACTGTCTCCACGACAGGTCTTGCCGCTATAATTCATTCTCGCGATAAAAACTGAATCATTTTATACGATACATTTCGTTTGTTCAGCATTTTAATTCTTGATTAATTGCCTTGATTGTTTAATCTGAATGCCGCCATCTTGTTTTAATCCTGATTTAAATTTTTTCAAGTTTTTATTTGTTATTCTGGAAAGTGAACAGTGATTGAAATGCTGATTTGCAATCTACGTGGTAAGCCATTAGCGCCTCTCTTGAAATAATAATATGATATATTCGTCTTTGTCTGTTACCTTTACTTAAAATCAGCATAAATGTTTATATTTACATACAGGGTGTTTCAAAAATGACCGGTATATTTGAAACGGTAATAAAAACTAAACGAGCAGCGATAGAAATACACCGTTTGCTGCAATATGCTTGGGACAACATTACATTTTCAGGCAGACAAACTTTCGAAATTACAGTAGTTACAATTGTCAACAACAGATGGCGCTGCGGTCTGGGAAACTCTATAGTACGATATTTTCCACATATCCACCATGCGTAGCAATAATATGGCGTAGTCTCTGAATGAAATTACCCGAAACCTTTGACAACGTGTCTGGCGGAATGGCTTCACATGCAGATGAGATGTACTGCTTCAGCTGTTCAATTGTTTCTGGATTCTGGCGGTACACCTGGTCTTTCAAGTGTCCCCACAGAAAGAAGTCACAGGGGTTCATGTCTGGCGAATAGGGAGGCCAATCCACGCCGCCTCCTGTATGTTTCGGATAGCCCAAAGCAATCACACGATCATCGAAATATTCATTCAGGAAATTAAAGACGTCGGCCGTGCGATGTGGCCGGGCACCATCTTGCATAAACCACGAGGTGTTCGCAGTGTCGTCTAAGGCAGTTTGTACCGCCACAAATTCACGAAGAATGTCCAGATAGCGTGATGCAGTAATCGTTTCGGATCTGAAAAACGGGCTAATGATTCCTTTGGAAGAAATGGCGGCCCAGACCAGTACTTTTTGAGGATGCAGGGACGATGGGACTGCAACATGGGGCTTTTCGGTTCCCCATATGCGCCAGTTCTGTTTATTGACGAAGCCGTCAAGGTAAAAATAAGCTTCGTCAGTAAACCAAATGCTGCCCACATGCATATCGCCGTCATCAATCCTGTGCACTATATCGTTAGCGAATGTCTCTCGTGCAGCAATAGTAGCGGCGCTGAGGGGTTGCCGCGTTTGAATTTTGTATGGACAGACGTGTAAACTCTGGCGCATGAGACGATACGTGGACGTTGGCGTCATTTGGACCGCAGCTGCAACACGGCGAACGGAAACCCGAGGCCGCTGTCGGATCACCTGCTGCACTAGCTAGCGCGTTGCCCTCTGTGGTTGCCATACGCGGTCGCCCTACCTTTCCAGCACGTTCATCCGTCACGTTCCCAGTCCGTTGAAATTTTTCAAACAGATCCTTTATTGTATCGCTTTTCGGTCCTTTGGTTACATTAAACCTCCATCGAGAACTTCGTCTTGTTGCAACAACACTGTGTTCTAGGCGGTGGAATTCCAACACCAGAAAAATCCTGTGTTCTAAGGAATAAACCATGTTGTCCACAGCACACTTGCACGTTGTGAACAGCACACGCTTACAGCAGAAAGACGACGTACAGAATGGCGCACCCACAGACTGCGTTGTCTTCTATATCTTTCACATCACTTGCAGCGCCATCTGTTGTTGAAAATTGTAACTACTGTAATTTCGAAAGTTTGTCCGCCTGAAAATGTACTGTTGTCCCAAGCATATTGCAACAAACGGTGTATTTCTATCGCTGCTCGTTTAGTTTTTATTGCCGTTTCAAATATACCGGTCATTTTTGAAACACCCTGTACATACCAGTAGTCTATGAAAAATCTATTGTAAATTTGTTCAAAAGCAGTAGGAGTCTGTTCAGAGTAAAATTTAATGTAGTTCCTTCTTTGTTTCACGAAACTGTCACATTTTAAGTAAAGCTATAGCTTATTGTTGTGGCTAGTTCATAATTTCTTGTATATACCTCGCAATCGTGCCGCTCGAGTCAAGTGTAACGTAATTGTTTGAACATACTTGACAATGTATCGAATGCTGTGGCGTATCGGAAAGTCTCGAGTCCGTTCGAACGAAAATATCATTTGCCCATTCCTGATGAAACAGCACAGATTCTAATGTAATATTTTCAGGATCCATTTGCAAGACCATAAGAGAAACTTATGTTTGCCATTGCCCGTGTAGAATAACACGCTTTCATTATGCTCGTAAGTCCAAAGGTAACACTGTAAAGCAAAAACATGTCACAAACGTATCTAACCCCAAACTGGTTCCGTTGTGGCGTATGCTCTATACTTACCCAGAACAGTGATCACAGTTTACAATAACAACACTAACAGATGTTCGGTGCATGCTGTATGTTGCAACCGCGACCGTAAAGGTGGCGGGGTAGCCGTGAACGAAAGCGCGGCGGGACCGAACGGGAGCGGCCCGCGAACAAACAAGATGGACGAACACGAAAGAATGGACACGCACAACGACAGACGGCCGAGGAAGACACCAAGAACACCAACACGCAAGAAGCAATGGGCTCACAAGCGAAAACCTCCCGAAATCAACAACGTCCACTAGTACACGGAAATAAGCAAAGTAAACACGATGACTGTAAGCGAGATATCGGGTGACTCACGCGAATATCAGACTGCCTCGCTCAGTGAGAGGCAGCTGATTAAATACATCATAGGTGTTCCACAGTGGTGCCCTTACATTATAGGGTGTTACAAAAAGGTACGGCCAAACTTTCAGGAAACATCCCTCACACACAAAGAAAGAAAATATGTTATGTGGACATGTGTCCGGAAACGCTTACTTTCCATGTTAGAGCTCATTTTATTACTTCTCTTCAAATCACATTAATCGCGGAATGAAAACACACAGCAACAGAACATACCAGCGTGACTTCAAACACTTTGTTACAGGAAATGTTCAAAATATCCTCCGTTAGCGAGGATACATGCATACACCCTCCGTCGCATGGAATCCCTGATGCGCTGATGCAGCCCTGGAGAATGGCGTATTGTTATCACAGCCGTCCACAATACGAGCACGAAGAGTCTCTACATTTGGTACCGGGGTTGCGTAGACAAGAGCTTTCAAATTCCCCCATAAATGGACGTCAAGAGGGTTGAGGTCAGGAGAGCGTGGAGGCCATGGAATTGGTCCGCCTCTACCAATCCATCGGTCACCGAATCTGTTGTTGAGAAGCGTACGAACACTTCTACTGAAATGTGCAGGAGCTCCATCGTGCATGAACCACATGTTGTGTCTTACTTGTAAAGGTACATGTTCTAGCAGCATAGGTAGAGTATCCCGTATGAAATCATGATAACGTGCTCCATTGAGCGTAGGTGGAAGAACATGGGGCCCAATCAAGACATCACCAACAATGCCTGAAAATCTGTGTTGATGACGTGATTGCACAATTGCGTGCGGATTCTCGTCAGCCCACACATGTTGATTGTGAAAATTTACAATTTGATCACGTTGGAATGAAGCCTCATCCGTGAAGAGAACATTTCCACTGAAATGAGGATTGACACATTGTTGGATGAACCATTCGCAGAAGTGTACCCGTGGAGGCCAATCAGCTGCTGATAGTGCCTGCACACGCTGTAAAAAATGGTACGGAAACAACTGGTTCTCCCGTAACACTCTCCATACAATGACGTGGTCAACGTTACCTTGTACAGCAGCAACTTCTCTGACGCTGACATTAGGGTTACTGTGAACTGCACGAAGAATTGCCTCGTCAATTGCTGGTGTCCTCGTCGTTCTAGGTCTTCCCCAGTCGCGAGTCATAGGCTGGAATGTTCCGTGCTCCCTAAGACGCCGATCAATTGCTTCGAACGTCTTCCTGTCGGGACACCTTCGTTCTGGAAATCTGTCTCGATACAAACGTACCGCGCCACGGCTATTGCCCCGTGCCAATCCACACATCAAATGGGCATCTGCCAACTCCGCATTTGTAAACATCGCACTGACTGCAAAGCCACGTTCGTGATGAACACTAACCTGTTGATGCTACGTACTGATGTGCTTGATGCTAGTACTGTAGAGCAGTAAGTCGCATGTCAACACAAGCACCGAAGTCAACATTACCTTCGTTCAATTGGGCCAACTGGCGGTGAATCGAGGAAGTACAGTACATACTGACGAAGCTAAAATGAGCTCTAACATGGAAATTAAGCTTTTCCGGACACATGTCCACATAACGTCTTTTCTTTATGTGTGTGTGAGGAATGTTTCCTGAAAGTTTGGCCGTACCTTTTTGTAACAGCCTGTATACGCGGCCCAGGAGCGTGCGCAGCCACGGCTTACGGCGCGACAGCTGCAGAGACCTCTACTGGTAACTGAGGTCCATGCCGTTTGGCGCGGATTCGAGACCCACGGCGCTCGGTACCAGACTGTATTCATGGAAAATAACAAAGAATGTGTCCCCATTTGTTTACTGCATTGTGTAGGTCGTTCTTAAGAGCAAGGAGCTTTCAGTACAAGAGGTGTGTATCACAGTAGTGAAGATAAGGCCTCATGGCTCTTAAGGTATAGGTATAAGTGTGTTTACTGGACACTTTTGTCTTGCTTTGGTCAATAATACTACCCCTCAAAATATGGAATACTTCTTTTTGTAACTGGCCGCCACTCGTTGTCTAGCGGTAGCGTTCTTGTTTCCCTAGCACCGGGTCCTGGGTTCGATTCCCGGCGGGCGCAGGGATTTTCACCTGCCCCTAAGGTAACTGGTCTTGTCGTGTCGTCCTCATAAGCATCACTCATTCTCATTACCTCCATTAGGACCTGGCCTAGTACGGCGGTGTGGGTCTCCCGTATCGTTCCCCTATGCTCTGTCAAGAAGCATGGGACTTCATTTCCATTTTTTCCATATGTTATAATTTGTATAAGAACCTGCACCTACCCCTTCTATCAAGAAATGAAACATGGCAGACATAGCCCAAGTCCCTTCATGTCTGTTTACATGCCCTGGGATGGTGGATATAGCTTGAGTGTCCGAGAACCACCGCTAGCCCTAGTACTATAGTCCATGAAGAATAGAGTCGCCGATGCGCAGTGAACGATTTTCGTCCAAATCGTTGGGAAAACTCATTCATTTCTTCGAAACGTGAGGCGGACATTGTCTGCCTGCTTTCAGACAGTCGGTGACATGCCATGTTGGCAGAATCGAAGCGCGTGCCCTGCAAAAACATTTCTGCGTTACTTACGGCTTTATATTTGAGCTTAATGGTGAAGTTCCCAACGTTTAGTTACTGGTCATAGTTATTGTGGTATTTGACTTTGGGGCATATTATGAAATATGTTGCTGTGTATGAAATTTAGCTAATATACTGAATTTTCCTTTAGAATTGTATGGAGGTCTCTATCTGCCACCAATCTCGAGAAAATTGATCCGATGTACTGTAACGTTCCCTGGCAAACTCACGCTATTAATGAACTAAAATTTATTTGTACCATATACGCCGCTCTGAGCAATTTGTATATTGAACAAAAAATATTATTGAATTTTGTGTAAAAGACATTTGTTATTATTGTAATATTTTTTGTAGTAATATTCTCTCTGTATTTAGGATGGTAATATTTCTATATTCATTATGTAATTGCGAAATGTGTCAATATCTGCGATAACAGAGATGTGAAATTCAGCCAGAGGAAAATAATGTTATGAGATTACAAAGAAATGTTAGTAGTCAGCAGTAGTATAAAAGCACCACGTACTGTGTATTCTTTGGTCATCTCCGTGTAGAGCTGAATGCGAGAAGAAGCTGTGACGAAGCGTTTTATGAATGGGTAGACTTCTTTTGTCTGTATCTAGATTTAGCCGCCATTAGAGGAGAAATTACAAACTAATGTGAGTTGAATTATTGTTGGGTCTAAATATATCATAATTTATCAAAAGTGTGTATTATTAATGTAAATTAGCTTGCCCATGTCATCTATAATATTTATTTAAAGAATTTTCAGCATTTTTAGCGCTGTTGCTGGGCTGTGCCGCGACCGATCGATTTGCAGCGGCGGCACATTTAAAAAAATTGTTCCGCTAAAGAAAAATCAACCAAACCCGTAAATCGGGAACAGATAAAAATTAGCAGTGAATTAAGGAAATGTTCTTCTTTTACAGTGATCCTGAGACTGATGAATTTTAAACTAATTATGCACTTGTGCATTCGTAGGAGGATAGTTAATGTTGAAATTTAACAATTTTGGTTCTTTCAAATAACTTAAATGTATGGCGAAGTATGTTTTATCAGTTATAATTAAATGTCGGCTTGGCAATATTTAACCATTTTCTGCTAATAGAGACAGTCTTGTGTTCCATAGCTAACGCCGGGAAAGAATTCAGTAAAAACTTTAAAAAAAACCACTGCATTTAGAAAATGTGTGCCAAGGCCGAATTATGTAAAGGATTTAATTCTCAACTAAATATTCTTAATCAGTTAATATGAGTTCACGTAATTTTTAAATGTACGTAATTCCATTGAAAATGCATTTCTATTACCACACGTAAATAAGAGAGAGGTTCTAGAACAAAGTTCGTATTTACTGAAGGAAAGAAAAGACAAAAATTAATTAACTAAAACAAACAAATTAGATTATTAATTATTCTTTAATGAAAAATTTCATGCAATTTCATTAAAGTGCACACACATCAGCGATCGCGTGTCTCAATGAAAGAGCCAGAATGAAATGTCCCCAGTATTCCTAATATTTCATAAACAGATTGAGCTATCGAAGTCATATTTAGGTAAATTATAACACACAAAGAGGAGAGTATTTTCCATGTGGTTATTATGCAAAACTTCATTATCTACCATGTTATTCCACTGACAACAGATTTGTCAAAAGAATGTAATTCTGAAGGGTCAATAATAACTGCTGAAATGAGAAATGCTGTGGGGTTTGGAACAAAGTGAATCGTTACACATTTGTTTTTGTACCGGGGATGTGCTTTTTCATAAGCTGTTGACCTTTCTTTTTCTCGGTTCTACAATTCCTAAAATTAATGAACTGCTGTTTCAGAATTCTCTCAGAATTGAGTCTGCACAACATGTTAATGAGAGAAGGAGATTAGGGCGTATATCCATTTCCTGTATCTCCTTCACCCCGTTTCCCAGAACTTCTGAAGATAGACGTTGACTGTGGATATTGTATCACAGACACACTCCCTTTGACTGTTCAGAGATGTCACTAAACCCGCCCAAAGATGTAAACAACCGTGCCTGAGCAGCGCCTATTAGCCGGAGGGGGTCCGACAGCCGATCAGTTCCAGTCATTCCAACAGGAAGGAGGTACACGGCTCGTGCTGTAGCTCAACCATGCCTAGACGGTCAATACCGCGGTTCGATCGTGTCCGCATTGTTACTTTGTGCCAGGAAGGGCTCTCGACAAGGGAACTGACCAGGCGTCTCGGAGTCAACCAAAGTGATGTTGCTCGGACATGGAGGAGATTCGGAGAGACAGGAACTGTCGATGAGATGCCTCGATCAGGCCGCCCAAGGGCTACTACTGCAGTGGATGACCGCTACCTATGACTATGGCTCTGAGGAACCCTGACAGCAACGCCACCATGTTGAATAATGCATTTCGTGCAACTAGAGAACGTCGTGTTACGACTCAAACTGTGCGCGTCCATGGCGAGGTCAATCTTTGCAACCACGACACCATGCAGCGCGATACAGATGGGCCCACAAAATACCGCACAGCGTCCTCTTCACCGATGAATGTCGCATATGTCTTCAACCAGACAATCGTCGAAGACGTTTTTGGAGGCAACCTGGTCAGGCGGAATGCCTTAGACACGAGTCCAGTGAGTGCAGCAAGGCGGAGGTTCCCTGCTGTTTTGGAGCGGCATTACGTGGGGCCGACGTACGCCGCTAGCGGTCATGGAAGACGCCGTAACAGCTATACGATACGTGAATGCCATGCTCCTAAGCGATAGTGCAACCATATCGGCAGCATATTGGTGAGACATTCGTCTTCATGGACGACAATTCGTGCCCCCATCGTCCACATCTTGTGAACGACTTCCTTCAGGATAACGACATCGCTCGACTAGGGTAGCGAGAATACGCTCCAGACAAGAAGCCTATCGAACATGCCTGGGATAGACTGAAAAGGACTATTTATGGACAGCGTGATCCACCAACCAGTCTGGGAGATCTACTCCGAATCACCGTTGACGATTGGGATAATATGGACCAACATGCCTTGATGAACTTGTGGACAGTATGCCACGACGAATACAGGCATGCATCAATGCAAGAGGACGTGCTACTGGGTATTAGAGGTACCGGTGTGACAGCAGTGTCGACTACCACCTCTGGTCTCTCTGTGTGGTGGTACAGCATGCAATGTGTGGTTTTCATGAGCAATAAAAAGGGCGGAAATGATGTTTGCGTTGATCTCTATTCCAATTTTCTGCGCAGGTTCCAGAACTCTCGGAACCGAGGAGATGGAAAACATTTTTATGTGTGTATTAACTCTGGCTCGAGATACTGTACCGTGTAAAGGAGGTACTGGGAAGTAGACGGAAATTCCTGCCAGTCTTCGTGTAAACACCTCACACAGCGACTCCATATGAATACGAGCACATTAGGAGAAAAAAGACTGAAAGGAATTACCTGCTGAAGTGCGTTCAGGCGAGTAGTGTGATTACTTATTCTGTAATTAACTGTAGAAATATTCAACAAAAGTGTTTGAGTGCTGGGGAGTAACATCGCAACTGCTTATTTGTTTGTTTGAGAAGCTTAAATTATTTATTGCAGCACTACTTATCGATTGTCTGACGTTTTGCAAGTTTATACACGGTCCTGTTCGATTAATGTGAACACCTTGTTTGTCGACGTCAACGTGCAACACTCACTCTCAAGCTGCAGGTGATAGTACTAGCAGTGGAGGGTATATAAAGCATGCGAGAGAACGAGGAAAGCAGTGCAGTCGCTGTCGTAATGCGGAAAGAGAACGGTCTATTTAACATCCAAAAGGGTGTGGTCGTAGGCTTTCAGGCCATGGATGGGACCATTTCCAAAACGGCTAAGTCTGTAAACTGTTCTCTTGCCGTCGCGTTTAAAGAATACCGTGCATGAGGAAAGATATCCAGAACCGGCATCGAGCGAGGTGGCACCATGGTTAGCACACTGGACTTGCATTCCGGAGGACGACGGCTCAAACCCGCGTCCGGATATCCTCATTTAGTTCGTCCTTAATTTCCCTAAATCGCTTCAGCCTAATACACGGATGGTTCCTCTGAAAGGGCACGGCCGCCTTTCTTCCCCATTGTTCCCTAATCCTATGGGACCGATGACGTCACCGTTTGGTCCCCTTCCCCCAGAATCATCCACCTCTGAACGGCGGTCGCGGAGATGTGTACCCATAGCCATTCAAATGTTGAGCAACTGAGCACCCAGGTGAACCAAGGGGCTACCAACAGTGTCTCCTAAATGACCGTTCAGCAAACGTTGCTGCGACTGTCCTGCGCAGCAGGTGCTTTGTTCGTGCAGCCAGGCTGACTGATGGTAATCGGCGGCGAAGGCTCGAATCCGCACGTCACAACCGCAACTGGACGCCCACAAAGCGGCGACAGGTGGGCTTTTCGTCGAAGAGATGACCGATGGACTGCACGGCGTGAAACATCTAAAAGAAAACACTCAGCAACAGGCCAGGGGGCATTTCCCTGGCCCATGTCATCATTTTGTAAGGCACAGTGGACCAAAATAAGGATGCATCTATACTTGGGGACCATGTCCACCCCTACATGCACTTTCTTCTTTCCTCAGCACGATGGCATGTACCAGCAGGACAATACAACGTGTCCAACAGTTCACAGTGCGCGTGCGTGGTTTGCAGAGCATCAGGATGAGTTTATCGTACTTCCCTGGACACCGAATTCTCCCGATTTAAACCCAGTCGAGAACCTGGAGGACTACCTCGTTTGCGTTGTTCGCTCCATGGATCCTCAGTCAAGAGACATAGGGCACAAATGGCCACGGCACCGGAGTCGACATGGCTCCACATCCCTGTCGGTACCTTCCAGAACGTCTCTGACTGTCTGCACGTCTCACTATGGCCCGTGCCACAAAAAGTGGTCATTCAGGCTTTGGATGGGTTTAACGTGATTGGACCATGTAGATCGCTTCCAGAATTGTGGAAAGCGAAATCCAACCAGTGTATGAACAGGGACTTTTACGTGTAAATAAGGCTTAAAAAGATTCACTAATTCGCTGAACGATTTCTCGTTCAACGCTAAAAAATTCCGATAGTCATCTGTCTCTGCTGCAAGTTCTCGTAGCATATTAATACGTCCGTGTGTGGAACGCCTTCTAAGGCACTTTTCACCCCTTGTCGTTTCCTCTTGCATTTATTTTCACAACACGCAGCGATTGCAATAGGAATACATGAAAGTTCTACATCATCGAGCGCCGAGATGCTTCCTACGATGACGCAGTACTGACGCCGGCCGTAGTGGCCGAGCGGATTTAGGCGCTATGCTCTGGAACCGCGCGACCACTACGGTCGCAGGTTCGAAACCTGCCTCGGGCATGGATGTGTCTGATGTTCTTAGGTTAGTTAGGTTTAAATAGTTCCAAGTTCTAGGGGACTGATGACCTCAGCGGTTAAGTCCCATACTTCTCAGAGCCATACTAACTGACGCGTCCTGGACATAAACATCGCGCAGTAATATTTTGTCGTTCTTGGCCTTACATGCCGTTGAGTGGGTCATGGGCTGGACAGTGTGAAACCTGCACTGCTCCTGACTCTGTGCCTGCATGGGAATAAATTGTTGAGTGACAGTAGAGAACGGAAGAGCAATTGGTTCACCGCTTCGCGGAAGTGCAATATGGCTCCGACCACAGGAGCAGTGCTGTTCCGTGCTATGTTCACACTTCCGCTGTTAAAATGTAGTGTTGAGTCCGCTTTGCAGGATCCTAATAATTTCATCACTTTCTTATGCGATTACGCAGATAGCTTCACATACTCCGTAAAATAAACATACGGTGCAGAGAAACAAAGTATAAAAGGTATTTCACCAGTAGATGACGTTATTCGATTTCTGTGGCTCTATTATAAGTTATGTTGTAAAAGCAGCTAACTTGAACAAATGTTTCTTTTACATACTTATTGTTCTTAGTCATGATGAACATTTTGTTCATCATTAGTTGGTGCAATTTATTTAGGGGACGCACTGTTATTCAGCTGTTTAATACTTCGAATACCATGTTGCCCTACAATGAAAAAAATTTCAAAGCAGTAAATTATTGGAAAAGAGATGAAAATTGAGAATAAATTTAAGATATAATTGTATGATAAAAGCATAGTACATGTACTAAAACGTTAAATATTTGTTACCTAGTGACTATGAATGCCAACATGTTTCTGTCTAATACAAAATATTGCTTTGAACAAACATGCTGCTGTCACTATGTTGCGTGTTTTCTAATCAAAATTACGAACGCACTCTCCAAGCTTACCATACAATTATAACTGAATTTATCCCTGTTTTTCACTTCTTTTTGAAAATTTTTAATTTTGATATGATTTTGCTCTAGTGCATCTTTGCATTCAAAGCACTGAGCACCTGATCAACAATTCGTCCTGCAATTACAATGCGGCCATCTGATCAACAAATCATTCGAAACCGATAATAGCAAGAAACAATAAAATTCGTTGAAGAGATACGTCATCAGATTAGTGTCTGGTAGTTGTTTCTGTGACGTAACCTGCAGCGTGAAAGAACGAATCACAACAATTTTGTTAAAAGGCCACCATTGTGGCCCGCAGCAAACCGGCGACTAGGAGCTGTCGTACCAGAGCGATGTGACAACTGTGCGACCAGACTCGCGCTCTGGTTGGTTGTTGCTGTGGTAACTGTCCTGTACACAACTGACTACCAGTCACTTTGTCGTTATGACACCAGTATATATCAGCGCTCCCGCTTCACGGAACCGGTGCTTCGTTAGAGAGCGGCGATAGAGTAAACAGCCCTGAACTGGGCTACTTTAACTACACTCCTGGAAATGGAAAAAAGAACACATTGACACCGGTGTGTCAGACCCACCATACTTGCTCCGGACACTGCGAGAGGGCTGTACAAGCAATGATCACACGCACGGCACAGCGGACACACCAGGAACCGTGGTGTTGGCCGTCGAATGGCGCTAGCTGCGCACCATTTGTGCACCGCCGCCGTCAGTGTCAGCCAGTTTGCCGTGGCATACGGAGCTCCATCGCAGTCTTTAACACTGGTAGCACGCCGCGACAGCGTGGACGTGAACCGTATGTGCAGTAGACGGACTTTGAGCGACGGCGTATAGTGGGCATGCGGGAGGCCGGGTGGACGTACCGCCGAATTGCTCAACACGTGGGGCGTGAGGTCTCCACAGTACATCGATGTTGTCGCCAGTGGTCGGCGGAAGGTGCACGTGCCCGTCGACCTGGGACCGGACCGCAGCGACGCACGGATGCACACCTAGACCGTAGGATCCTACGTAGTGCCGTAGGGGACCGCACCGCCACTTCCCAGCAAATTAGGGACACTGTTGCTCCTGGGGTATCGGCGAGGACCATTTGCAACCGTCTCCATGAAGCTGGGCTACGGTCCCGCACACCGTTAGGCCGTCTTCCGCTCACGCCCCAACATCGTGCAGCCTGCCTCCAGTGGTGTTGCGACAGGCGTGAATGGAGGGACGAATGGAGACGTGTCGTCTTCAGCGATGAGAGTCGCTTCTGCCTTGGTGCCAATGATGGTCGTATGCGTGTTTGGCGCCGTGCAGGTGAGCGCCACAATCAGGACTGCATACGACCGAGGCACACAGGGCCAACACCCGGCATCATGGTGTGGGGAGCGATCTCCTACACTGGCCGTACACCACTGGTGATCGTCGAGGGGACACTGAATAGTGCACGGTACATCCAAACCGTCATCGAACCCATCGTTCTACCATTCCTAGACCGGCAAGGGAACTTGCTGTTCCAACAGGACAATGCACGGCCGCATGTATCCCGTGCCACCCAACATGCTCTAGAAGGTGTAAGTCTACTACCCTGGCCAGCAAGATCTCCGGATCTGTCCCCCATTGAGCATGTTTGGGACTGGATGAAGTGTCGTCTCACGCGGTCTGCACGTCCAGCACGAACGCTGGTCCAACTGAGGCGCCAGGTGGAAATGGCATGGCAAGCCGTTCCACAGGACTACATCCAGCATCTCTACGATCGTCTCCATGGGAGAATAGCAGCCTGCATTGCTGCGAAAGGTGGATATACACTGTACTAGTGCCGTCATTGTGCATGCTCTGTTGCTTGTGTCTATGTGCCTGTGGTTCTGTCAGTGTGATCATGTGTTGTATCTGACCCCTGGAATGTGTCAATAAAGTTTCCCCTTCCTGGGACAATGAATTCACGGTGTTCTTATTTCAATTTCCAGGAGTGTAGTTAGCTGCGTGCTAGCATTCCGCCAACGCCGCCGAGTAACCCCGGTACTGCGAAAGCGTTGTGAAAGCTAACTGTTGCCGGTTTTTTGCTGTTTATAGGCGGTTCGCCACTGAGGTGGCAGCTGAAGAGATCCGCATTAAACGAAGGTTAGGCAAGTTAGTCTCAACACAGTTACGTCAAACAGATTACGAGATTAAATGGTGGGATGCTACTGATGGAGTCTACCGGATTTGCTACCCTAACTGTAACATTCTTCCACTATATCCAGATAAATAAAAGTTTACCTGAAAGTTCTTGTCTCGGTGGCAGAGGTAGCATTGGGAACGAAACCTGCAGCTAGTAAGTGTTGAAGAATAAGAGAGAGGGGAAGTCAACAAACCAGTAAGAGAGCTGCAGAAAGTCAATTTTTGTATACAGGGCGAGACATCTACTACAGATCGACCCCCCCCCCCCCCCCCCGCCTCTTCTGTAATATATCCAGAATGAATAAATATACCAGGGTGAGGTTTTCGTCCAGTTATAGCGGACAATATGACAAATTTTTTGACGTTCGAAAGTAATTTATATCGTTTATAGATGCCGAATTACGCACCGAGTTTGTATTTTTTCTGTGACATTTTAAAGAAGCTTCTAAGATAATTTCAACAGCATAACATGTTTGGGACTTGATGAAGTAGTATGAATAGAACAGCGCCGCAAACTACTGTCCCTTTGTCAAGAAAAAAGGTTCCAATAACGTCTGCCCTGTTATACCAAATGTTAACAAACACGTAACTTAGGTATTGTACCAATGTTTACCTGTGCCCTTCAAGTCCGTCAGTCGGTGTTCTACTGTTGTAGCAATCAGATAACTTGGTCATAAAGCTATTGAGGCATTCGCAATGTATACGGCAGTCGTAAAAGTGAATATCATCCATGGCGAATGCCACCAAACTATTATACCAGCGGTTCGGTTGTATGCTGAATGGTATCCAGATCGTGGCAAACACTCACGATCTCACTTTGGAAACATTAGGAAATAGTTCTAGGAACTGAAAGTGCGGAGAATACAATATACCAGGGAAAAAGAAGAGCAACTGGTGAAGGAAATGAAACTATTATTTTAGCAGCAGTACGACACAATGCAAGTGTCACTAAGAGGCATCTCAGAAGTACAAGAGGGACCAATCAAATGATCATTCTGCGAATACTACATTCCGTCTCATTTCATTCTCTGCACATTTCGCTGCATGTACAGTTTCAAGTCAATGACTTCCAAAATTGATTATTGTTCTTCAGATGTTAGCTACGAAAGTGTTGTTTGAGGAAGAAGCATCGTTTTCAAACCATGGACAAGTGATCTTCGCAATATGTACTAATTATCGGCTGAAAATCCACGCTGACTGAAAGAAGTGGATGAAAACAACGCTCTTGTTCTATCAGAGTTTGGTACGTGTTATTTATGTATTATTGTTTCCAGATTTATTCATGAAATCTACATGCGCTCAAATATCTCGGCGTGATACCATCATGACGGATGTCCCTCCCATTCTACCATTCTACACACGTAATGACAGACTCTCTAAAGAGATCATTTGGAGAGGATTGCAACGGGCGTGCAGGAAACCGAAAATGGCCTACACACTTATCAGACTTTTACCTGGATTGGAAATTAAAACAGGAGGCTTACTAGGAAAAATTGATGGCTCCCGAAGGCATGAAATGCATTATACTAAGGGCTTCTGCTGCCGTCAACTTGATATGAAATTCAGTGTGCAATATTGTTTCTTCAGAACAACTTTACAGCGTGTAGCAGTGCTCAAGGTCAACATTTCGAACAACTGGTTAGCCGTTATATAAACATATTATCCGTACCTGAGTTACGTGTGTACTGTGCGGCAAGCGTTTCTGGAACCTCTCCTCTTCATGGCGGGACAGTGATTTGTGGCGCTGTTATCTTGGTACAGTTTGGTCAAGTCCCATACATGTAATGTGGTTGAAATTCTCTTAGAAGCTTCTTTAAAATACCAATAAAGGGTATATACTTTCATTAGAAAGAATGAAAAAAGTCGGTGTCGTAATTCGACGACCGTAGACGAAAAAAATTACTTGGAAACATCAGGAAATTTGACATACTAGTCGTTATAACATTCCGAAAACCGCACTTCGATATGTTTATTCATTCTGAATGTACCTAGGGTGGCCGATATTAGCTGCCTCACCTTCTACATTTAGCCATAAAGTCAGATGAAATGGGAGGCAGCCTTTAGAGAGCGATATTCCTACGTTTGTCAGGTATGTTGTTGGTCTAGCTTCATGTTCATTTGTAGCAATACTTACTTTTTTGTGTGAAACACGACAAACAATAGGAGCGCTAATGTTTGCAAACTAGGTAAACGTTTAGGTAAACAAACCGACGCGAAGGTAGTCCATAAAAGTCCTTGCCAAACGAAGATATACCTAGAAAATGTGGTAGCAGAAGACACGTCCACATGTAAGCGGAAATCTGACAAAAATGCTACCACTGGCGATATTTTAAATTTTTTTGTTAAAAAAAAATATCAGCCCCTAGCTGCATAAAAGAATTTTTATTTCCATGCTGTTTCAGTTGCCCAGTGCCTTCTTCACAAGATCATATTTATCTCATTATTATAGTGTGTACCCAGCATATTAATGTAATCATTACTGGCTACATATTCCTTATTAAGATGGATAATGTCCGAGATATTTTAATTCAACATTATGAAGCTTGAATGGTAAAAACCCAGAATATCGCAGAATCAACTTAACCGCTTGTGCATCCAAGTTTCTGACAAGACTAATATACAGAAGCGTGGAAAAGAAAACTGAGGATGTGTTAGATGACGATTAGTTTGGCTTTAGGAAAGGTAAAGAGGCAACAGAGATTCAATTCTGAAGTTGCGGTTGATAATGGAAGCATCACTACAGAAAAGGCAAGACACGTTCATAGGATATCTCTACCTGGAAAAAGCATTCGACAATGTAAAAAGGTGCAAGGTGTTCAAAATTCTGTGGAAAATAGGGGCAAGCTATAGGGAGAGACGAGTAATATACAATATGTACAAGAACCAAGACGGAATAATAAGAGTGGACGACCGAGAATGAAATGCTCGGATTAAATAGGGTGTAAAACAGGGATGTAGTCTTTCGCCCCTAAACTTCAATTCTTACATCAAAGAAATAATAAAAGAACGGTTCAGGAGTGGAATTAAAATTCAAGGTGAAAAAGTATCAGTGATCCGATTCGCTGATGACATTGCTACCCTGAGTGAAAGTGAAAAATAATTACATAATATGCTGAATGGAATGGACAGTCTAATCAGTACAAAATATGGATTGAGAGTAAATCGAAGAAAGACGAAAATAATTAGAAGTAGAGTAAATGAGAACAGCGAGAAACTTAACATCAGGATTGAGGGTCACGAAGTAGATGAAGTTAAGTAGTTATGCTACCTAGGCAGTAAAATAACCAATAATGGGCGGAGCAAGGAGGAGATCCAAAGCGGACTATCAATGGCGAAAGGGCATTCCTGGCCCAGGGAAGTCTACTAATATCAAATACCGGCCTTAATTTGAGGAAGAAATTTCTGAGAATGTACGTCTGGAGTAATGCATTGTATGTTAGTGAAACATGGACTGTGGGAAAACCAGAACGGAAGAGAAAATAAGCATTTCAAATGTGATGCTACAGACGAATGTTGAAAATTAGGTGGACTGATAAAGTAAGGAATGAGGAGGTTCTGCGCAGAATCAGAGAGGAAAGGAACATGTGGAAAACACTGGTAAGGAGAAGGGAAAGTATGATAGGACATCTTTTAAGACATGAGGGAATGACTTCCATGGTACTAGAGGGAGCTGTAGAGGGCAAAAAACTGTAAAGGAAGACAGAGATTGGAATGTATCCAGCAAATAATTGAGGACATAGGTTGCTACTCTGAGATGTAGAGGGGAATTCGTGGCGGGCCGCATCAAACCAGCAGAAAAAAAATATAAGTAATAGGTTGGTGATCATGTGGGGGTGGAGCAGGGAAACAGATAGAGGGGGAGGGGGGCGAGAGCGAGGGGACTAGCTAATGTCTGATTGCACTCAGGGGTAATGATCTAACAAAGTCTGGTCTAGACCCCACGACCCTCGGAAAACATTCTCTACTGTTTCTGCAGAGAGAACCGCTCTCTGGAAGCCACGATGACGTAAATGGTTCATGATTCGTCCGACCCGCGCTTTAGATGCTACTTTTTTTCTAAATACTTTCCCATCTGGGGTCCAACACCTACATTTCTGGATAACCTTGGGCCTACCATAAATTTGGACGAAATCAGTGATGACGAATACGCGCGGCCCCCTCGTAAGTTCTATCATTCTGAAACACTGGGTATTCCGCGTTACTTTCCCGCAAAACTTAGTTTTTCACGCAACTCACTGTTTCTGACGTCATATCTCTTGAAGTATGTATGTAAGTATGTAGGACATGTACGTATGTATGTAGGACATCTGTTAATACATCAGGGATGACTTACGTGCTACCAGATGGAGCTGTAGAGGGCAAAAAGTGAGATGGAATACATGCAGCAGATCACTGAGGACGTAGGTAGCAAGTGTTACTCGGAGATGAAGAGATTGGCACAGGAGAGAATTTCGTGGCAGGATGCATCAAACCAGTCAGAAGACTGATAACTCAAAAAATGGTAAAATAAACAAACATTTTCAGTCGCTGCAAAGACGGATTTTAAAATCTATCACCACAATAATAAATATTCGATGGTAAAAGAATTTTCATGCTTTTGAAAAGAGATATGGATTTCGTCGGTACTTACATGTGTTTCATGGTGTGTTTAATGTCAGGCCCCAAAGGGTCGCGATTCATCAGGATCTCTGGATACCTGTTCCTCATTGAGAAGTAGGCATCCAACCCTTTCTTAACCTTCTCTGTGCTACACTTGCAGTGAATGTACATCCTTTCGATGTGGGCGTCATCTGTAACCAATGGAAATAATATTTATTACAGAGGGTTAGCCAGTCACCGCAGAAAACATAATTCCATTAATAGCTTCAACCTGAAGACAGATACTGTAGTCAAAGTCTGTCTGCAGTGTCTACGAGGTGTGTGAGAAAAGTAATGAGATTAGCAAGACTGCAAGGTATCTGGCAATGCTGTGATGTTCCACTTGTGTAGGCAGTGTATTCATTGCTTTCAGACCCTCAGTCTAAGTTGTAGCTCCGTACAGCCAGCACATGATTTTTGAGAGCGCCATCAGTGAAGTTGTGTTTTTGTTGTGTGTTATGAAACTGGAACAGCGGAATTTAGAGTAAAGTTATGCCTTCACCTTTTGTGTAAAGTTTGGGGAATCCGAGAGTGTGACCTTCTAAAAATTGAAACAGGTCTGAGGGGGAACACAAGTTTCTCCCTGGCGCAAATCATTTTTGCACAGCCAGGACACATTTAAGGTGAAACTTGTTCACGGAAACCTTCAAAAACTTCAAAAACTGATGAAAATGTCGAACGAGTGCGTGCTCTCGTGAGATGAGGCCAACGTATAACACTAAGGATGATGGATGACCTGTTAAACTTAAACAAGTCCACCATACATGCGAAAGGTTTGTGCCAAAATGGTGCCGAAAAAACCTCACAGCTCAGCAGATGGACAATCGAACAAACGTGTGCGTTGATCTACGAGTACTTTGGTTCAGTCGTGTGATCACAGATGACGGTTGCTGTATTTCTGAGTACGATCTTGCAACGAAGTGGCAACCTGAGGAGTGGCACACTGAGACATCTCTTCGACCTAACAAAGCTCTAGTGAACAAATCAGAAATCAAAAGAACGACAGTTTGAGAGTAGAGGTATCTTGAATAAGGAATTTGTTCCTCCAGGACAAACTGTCAACCAAATATTTTACAAAGAACTCCTAGAAGGACTCAGGAAAGGGAGAATCGAGTGGGACTGGATAATGCAGGGATCTGAACGCTGCGCCATGAAAAAGCGCAATATCACATGGCCACTTCCATCACAGAAAGTTTGACCTCAAAAGGCATTCCTGTTGTTCCACAGTCCCCCTGTTCAACCTGACCTGTGTTCTTGTGACATTTTTATTTTCCCAAAATAGCAAAATGTCCTAAAAGGGCGTCATTTTGGGTGCCAGAGAACTTGCAAAAGAGTGTGACGTTAAAGGCCTTACGAGTTGAAGCTCTTCCGCACTGCTACCAATACTGGAAACAACAACTTCTCCCGCACATAGTTGCCGAAGGGAGGTAGGTACTTTGTAGGGGACAATACTGATTTTTGAAAACAAATATTTTGGTAGATAAAAGATCAGTTTCATTAGTTTTGGCTCAAATGGCTCTGAGCACTATGGGACTCAACTTCTGAGGTCATCAGTCCCCTAGAACTTAGAACTACTTAAACCTAACTAACCTAAGGACATCACACACATCCATGCCCGAGGCAGGATTCGAACCTGCGACCATAGCGGTCTCGCGGTTCCAGACTTCATTAGTTTCCTCAGACACCTCGTATGTTGCGTTGCTCGCGAATAATACCCACAGGCGTTGAGCTCTGCTTTTTCTACACGTGCCTGATGCAGAAGATACGTCTGTCTGGATAGAGCTCAAGATATGGACACTACTGACGCAGCGAAATACACGGACTGTTGCTGCAGCAAGCATTGGGTATGGCTGACCTTGGCCCATGCAGCCGTATGTAAGTTAAATGTAACACCGTTGCAGAGGGTGCACTAATTGTTTTTCACACTACAACTATACACTCTAGTGCTCTGTCGTTCCTCATCCATTGCTTACCGTAAGAGGAGAGGCGATAAATCGACGTTTACGCCATCTGCAGTAAGCCAATAGTAATCTCAAAAGTTTTGATTTCTTCCCACCCTGTACTGGAAAAAATGGAAAGTGTTACTCCACCAAAACCTTTACGGGGTGCTACCAAACACGTACATCAGCAGACATACATCAGCAGTTCCATGCCTGTGGAGTATGTTAATTAAAGTATCATCCTATAACGAGCTGTCTTTCAATATTTTCGGTGCAGAGATCAATCGTTGCTAATGACGAATAATGGTGTGAGTACGTCATGGACACTACGTGTATCCCACGTTACTGTATGTTTTCAGGAGAGATCGCAACACGGCATACTCAGAAGACTTGTACAGCGAGCTTATTGCCATCTTTCGGACATTAGGAAAAATCGAATCATTGGCATGAGGGACATGGGAGCATCATACTAGCAGATGGCGTACACAGTTGTCAGCAGTGCAGTGACTGCAGAACTATGAGTGGTGACGAGATGGACTCAGGACAACAGTGTGACGTGAAGAGCACACGAGTTCCACATGGCAGGGGATCACCATGTTCTGTTGGGAACACGTAAATAGAACTGGGATTTAAATTTTGAGTCACCGTCCGTTTTTTAGCGCTGGCAGCATACTATAAACAACAGAGACTTTCATGCTGTAGAACCAGAGTCAACTGGGACATCTAATGACATTCTGTGGTGTTTAGTTCTGTTTGTAGTTGTACCAAAGACAAAGTGTCCGTAGGTAATCTGGTGACATGTCACAGGAAGCAGCGTTTCCTAAAATCTATACCTCCGCAACTTCCGGACGCAGGGTGTGGAGATCTCTAGGATACGATAACAAGATTGGTTTGGCAATTGTTGAAGGAGGCTGAACGTTCACCATCATGTGGCAAGATGGTAAACCATGTTGACATAGCCTTCATGATTTGGCTACTAAATGGCACAGTTCACATCATGTGCGCTCTCAGGAATGTATGAACCTTTGGCTGGTCTGCCTGGTCCGCTGATTTGTCTCCCATACAGCAAGTCCGGGATGCAATGGGAAGGCACACACTTTCGTACCAGCCTCCAGACAGCAATCTTCATGAACAGACAGAGCATGTACTTCAAGGCGTGACATCAAATTTATCAAGTTGGCATTCTGAAGCTGTTTACTTTCACGCTGCAACGAATATAAGCGTGTGTGTGTGCCTGTGGCGGTCACAATACATTCTGACATTGGTGATGGGCGTCAGTTAGAAATTTAATTAAGTTTATTCCGGTAACTGTGGGTCTTTTTAAAGTGGAACTTGTCACTGAAGACAATTCTTCTCGAGTCAATGAGAGACCAGGCCAATGATGCGTCTATACGCACCAGAGACGCCCCAGAGGGAAGTGTGATACCATCCCCTACCTGGCTGTTGCCCACGATGCAACCTGCCAACCAGGAGTGCTGGTCTGTGGTGGCATTACTTGTAATAGCAAGACCATTTTGGTTGACATTCGCGGCACCCTTATAGCACAGCGATACGCAGACGATATGCTACACCCCGTTCCTTTGCCCTTCGTGAAATGCCGTCCTGGGCTTACATTTCAGCAAGATAATGCCCGCCCTCACACGACGAGAGTTTCTACTGCTTATCTTCACGCTTAGCAAACCCCGCCACAGCCAGAAAGGTAGTCAGATCTCCCCAATTGAGAGCGTTTGGAGCATTATTGGCAGGGTCGTGTAATCAACTCGGGATTTGGACGAGCTAACGCGCCAGTTGACCATAATTTGGCAAGATATACCTCACAAGGACGTGCAACAACTCTGTCAGTCAATGCCAAGTCGGATAATTGTTTCTGTAAGGGCATGAGGTGGATCGACACGTTATTGATTGGCTCAATTTGTGAAGCTCTTTCTCTTGAATAAATCATCCGACTTTTCTGAATCTGTAATAATTTGTCTGTGCATATGCATCACATCTACCCATTCCGATGACACTTTCGTGTTGCGTCGTATTTTTAGCCTTTTTAAAATTTTGTTTTTGAGTGTATGTCGTATGTTTAGAGCTCCACATGCTTGAAACACTGTAATCTGCTTTTTATTTTTCGTTTCAATGAAGTAAAATATAGTACTGCTTTTTACCCTTCTGGTTTGGCCACCCAAGGAACAATCGGCAGGTTCAATTCCCTCTCATTTCCTCTTTTCTTTTCTTCATTATTCTTTCAGCTTTCCTCTTTCTTCAGACCACTTCACAATGGTTTTCTTAATGCTTCTGCCTTGTCTTTAATTTGGCACTACAGTTTCGTGTTAGCTCTCATCCAATGATCCTTTTCCATTATGATGCTTTATTACTATTTAATTTTTAAATATGACTCAAGACTGATTCGACAGTATGATAACGTGTAAAACTTGTTGTTGTTTCAACTGGAACAGTTGTTTTGCAGTGGGGCACATTTGGTAAACGAGGTAAATAAATTACTGTAATTAATATATATTTGTAAAACCCTCCTTGACTGACTGCTTGTTGCTCTCGTATACAGAAGACATTCGAGCAGCAAAATATAAAGGACGGAGCTTACATACATTATCTGGTCAAAGGTAACTGGACACATATCAGTGACTGCTAATATGGATTGTGTCCACCTTTCGCGTTTATGACGGCTTGAACGCTAATGGGGACACTTTCAGTGAGGTGTCTGAATGTCTGTGGAGGAATGGCAGCCCACACGTCCTCAAGAGCTTTATTACTACACTCCTGGAAATGGAAAAAAGAACACATAGACACCGGTGTGTCAGACCCACCATACTTGCTCCGGACACTGCGAGAGGGCTGTACAAGCAATGATCACACGCACGGCACAGCGGACACACCAGGAACCGCGGTGTTGGCCGTCGAATGGCACTAGCTGCGCAGAATTTGTGCACCGCCGCCGTCAGTGTCAGCCAGTTTGCCGTGGCATACGGAGCTCCATCGCAGTCTTTAACACTGGTAGCATGCCGCGACAGCGTGGACGTGAACCGTATGTGCAGTTGACGGACTTTGAGCGAGGGCGTATAGTGGGCATGCGGGAGGCCGGGTGGACGTACCGCCTAATTGCTCAACACGTGGGGCGTGAGGTCTCCACAGTACATCGATGATGTCGCCAGTGGTCGGCGGAAGGTGCACGTGCCCGTCGACCTGGGACCGGACCGCAGCGACGCACGGATGCACGCCAAGACCGTAGGATCCTACGCAGTGCCGTAGGGGACCGCACCGCCACTTCCCAGCAAATTAGGGACACTGTTGCTCCTGGGGTATCGGCGAGGACCATTCGCAACCGTCTCCATGAAGCTGGGCTACGGTTCCGCACACCGTTAGGCCGTCTTCCGCTCACGCCCCAACATCGTGCAGCCCGCCTCCAGTGGTGTCGCGACAGGCGTGAATGGAGGGACGAATGGAGACGTGTCGTCTTCAGCGATGAGAGTCGCTTCTGCCTTGGTGCCAATGATGGTCGTATGCGTGTTTGGCGCCGTGCAGGTGAGCGCCACAATCAGGACTGCATACGACCGAGGCACACAGGGCCAACACCCGGCATCATGGTGTGGGGAGCGATCTCCTACACTGGCCGTACACCACTGGTGATCGTCGAGGGGACACTGAATAGTGCACGGTACATCCAAACCGTCATCGAACCCATCGTTCTACCATTCCTAGACCGGCAAGGGAACTTGCTGTTCCAACAGGACAATGCACGTCCGCATGTATCCCGTGCCACCCAACGTGCTCTAGAAGGTGTAAGTCAACTACCCTGGCCAGCAAGATCTCCGGATCTGTCCCCCATTGAGCATGTTTGGGACTGGATGAAGCGTCGTCTCACGCGGTCTGCACGTCCAGCTCGAACGCTGGTCCAACTGAGGCGCCAGGTGGAAATGGCATGGCAAACCGTTCCACAGGACTACATCCAGCATCTCTACGATCGTCTCCATGGGAGAATAGCAGCCT
Source organism: Schistocerca cancellata (assembly GCF_023864275.1). Taxonomy (NCBI): domain Eukaryota; kingdom Metazoa; phylum Arthropoda; class Insecta; order Orthoptera; family Acrididae; genus Schistocerca; species Schistocerca cancellata. The sequence goes on from NC_064631.1 coordinate 54,927,072, forward strand.
GCATTGCTGCGAAAGGTGGATATACACTGTACTAGTGCCGACATTGTGCATGCTCTGTTGCCTGTGTCTATGTGCCTGTGGTTCTGTCAGTGTGATCATGTGATGTATCTGACCCCAGGAATGTGTCAATAAAGTTTCCCCTTCCTGGGACAATGAATTCACGGTGTTCTTATTTCAATTTCCAGGAGTGTATATTTGTAAAACCCTCCTTGACTGACTGCTTGTTGCTCTCGTATACAGAAGACATTCGAGCAGCAAAATATAAAGGACGGAGCTTACATACATTACCTGGTCAAATGTAACTGGACACATATTAGTGACTGCTAATATGGATTGTGTCTACCTTTCGCGTTTATGACGGCTTGAACGCTAATGAGGACACTTTCAGTGAGGTGTCTGAATGTCTGTGGAGGAATGGCAGCCCACACGTCCTCAAGAGCCGAAATCGGAGAAGGTATTCATGTTGGATGCAATAGTGCGACGTTCCTACTCAAGGTGTTCACTTGGATTCAGGTCGGCACTCCGCACAGGCCAGTGCATTTCAGGAATGTCATTCTCCATAAACGATTGCCCCACAGATGCTGCAGCACGACTGGTTGCATTGTCATGTTGACATAATTATCGTGTCCAAACTGTTCCTCTGCAGCATGCAGTCCAGAATGTTGTATGGCAATAATCTGATGGCAGGTATCATTCTCAAAGCATTTGCCATCAGATTGCCGCAGGTTACAGCATAATTCAGCCCTCCGATATACTCATTTCCAATAATCCACTGTCCAGCAGAGAGGCTCTCTACACCACTAAAAACGCCACATAACATTGATTCTGAAATGTGTGGCTTATGAGGAGCTGCTCGACCGTTGTACCTTATTATTTTTAATTCGCTACGTACAGTCATTCTGCTAGCTGGAGTGCTGATAGCACTTTGGAAATTGCTAGTGATTCAGTTGCTCATTTCATGCGATTTTTTTACAACAACATTTTGTAATGCATGATAGTCTCTGGCGAAACTATACGGGGTCTGGGAGGCCTGTGGTTGTTCCTCCGCGTTTATACGTATCAATCATATCACCAACAGTCGATTTGGAAAGCTGTCCTTGATGAATTTACTACTCACCTGGCATCCAATATTAAACCACATTCGAAGTCAATGAGCTCTGCTGACCTCCCATGCTGCTGTTACTGGCCCTCTACTGACAACACAATATTCTCAACTTCCTTTTACTCTGGCAGGTCAGCCTCTCGTGGCATCTAGTGGTCAGTTCCTCTTTACATAGGGCTAAAATAAATGTCGTGTGACTAGGGCCTACCGTCGGGCAGACCGTTCGCCGGGTGCAAGTCTATAGATTTGACGCCATCTTGGCGACTTGCGCGTCGATGGGGATGAAATGATGATGATTAGGACAACACAACACCCAATCCCTAAGCGGAGAAAATCTCCGACCCAGCCGGGAATCGTACCCAGGTCATTAGGATAGACATTCTGTCGCGCTGACCACTCGGAATACTGTTGATCAAATAATGTATTCTTCTCAACCTCAATTGGCCCATTTCCCTGCTGTTCTGATCAGCTTCCAAATCCTGTCCACCATCTTTGTTGTATCTATAGTTAAAGTGTCTTCTACCCCAGGAACTAAATTCACTGTAGTAGCTGCTCGTTCATTTTCTAACTGCGCTTCCCCGCTAACGGCTGCCTCCTGGAAGAACTTCTCGTTACAACTACACTCCTGGAAATGGAAAAAAGAACACATTGACACCGGTGTGTCAGACCCACCATACTTGCTCCGGACACTGCGAGAGGGCTGTACAAGCAATGATCACACGCACGGCACAGCGGACACACCAGGAACCGCGGTGTTGGCCGTCGAATGGCGCTAGCTGCGCAGCATTTGTGCACCACCGCCGTCAGTGTCAGCCAGTTTGCCGTGGCATACGGAGCTCCATCGCAGTCTTTAACATTGGTAGCATGCCGCGACAGCGTGGACGTGAACCGTATGTGCAGTTGACGGACTTTGAGCGAGGGCGTATAGTGGGCATGCGGGAGGCCCGGTGGACGTACCGCCGAATTGCTCAACACGTGGGGCGTGAGGTCTCCACAGTACATCGATGTTGTCGCCAGTGGTCGGCGGAAGGTGCACGTGCCCGTCGACCTGGGACCGGACCGCAGCGACGCACGGATGCACGCCAAGACCGTAGGATCCTACGCAGTGCCGTAGGGGACCGCACCGCCACTTCCCAGCAAATTAGGGACACTGTTGCTCCTGGGGTATCGGCGAGGACCATTCGCAACCGTCTCCATGAAGCTGGGCTACGGTCCCGCACACCGTTAGGCCGTCTTCCGCTCACGCCCCAACATCGTGCAGCCCGCCTCCAGTGGTGTCGCGACAGGCGTGAATGGAGGGACGAATTGAGACGTGTCGTCTTCAGCGATGAGAGTCGCTTCTGCCTTGGTGCCAATGATGGTCGTATGCGTGTCTGGCGCCGTGCAGGTGAGCGCCACAATCAGGACTGCATACGACCGAGGCACACAGGGCCAACACCCGGCAACATGGTGTGGGGAGCGATCTCCTACACTGGCCGTACACCACTGGTGATCGTCGAGGGGACACTGAATAGTGCACGGTACATCCAAACCGTCATCGAACCCATCGTTCTACCATTCCTAGACCGGCAAGGGAACTTGCTGTTCCAACAGGACAATGCACGTCCGCATGTATCCCGTGCCACCCAACGTGCTCTAGAAGGTGTAAGTCAACTACCCTGGCCAGCAAGATCTCCGGATCTGTCCCCCATTGAGCATGTTTGGGACTGGATGAAGCGTCGTCTCACGCGGTCTGCACGTCCAGCACGAACGCTGGTCCAACTGAGGCGCCAGGTGGAAATGGCATGGCAAGCCGTTCCACAGGACTACATCCAGCATCTCTACGATCGTCTCCATGGGAGAATAGCAGCCTGCATTGCTGCGAAAGGTGGATATACACTGTACTAGTGCCGACATTGTGCATGCTCTGTTGTCTGTGTCTATGTGCCTGTGGTTCTGTCAGTGTGATCATGTGATGTATCTGACCCCAGGAATGTGTCAATAAAGTTTCCCCTTCCTGGGACAATGAATTCACGGTGTTCTTATTTCAATTTCCAGGAGTGTATTTACACAATGATCTGCTGAGAACAGTTAGTTGATACCATGGAAATCCGTCTAACATTCAGGACCATAGTGCAGTGCTAGTGCTGGGAATCTTTCCAAAAGTCAGCTACTCGTGCTTTAGGTAACCCATCTCTCGCAGTCAGGCCAATGGAAGCAGACGTCTTGTTGATGTAATTTCACATGACGCACAAGGTGCTTATAAAAACTATCCTCCCATTAAGATTAGCTTGGTTTATTTGGTGCTGCGACAGCTCGAACTTACTTCTATATATGTAAGTCCAGGCATACTCTCCAAAACACTGTGATGTGAATGGCAGAGCACACTTGGCACTGTACCATATGTCAAGAGATCTCATGTCAAGAGGTCTCCCTGTACCAGTTGCGTATTGAGCGTACGAAAAATAACTGTTTCAGTTCCTCTCTCTGCGTCAAATCCTGTGGTTCCTACGGCAGCGATACGTAGCGGCCTGGAGCGTATTTCTGTAGTTACTCCACTAACTTTTTTTAGGTCATCAGTCTTCTGACTGGTCTGATACGCCCCGCACGAATAGCTCTCCTGTGCCAACGCCTTCATCTTAGAGTAGCAGTTGCAACCTACGTCCCCAATTATTAGCTGGTGTATTCCAGTCTCCATGTTACACTACAGTTTTTACCCTCTTCAGCTCCCTCTAGTACCATGTTCCCTGATGGTTTAACAGGTGTCCTATCGTTCTGTCACTTCTTCTTGTCAGTGTCTTCCACATGTTCCTCTCCTCACCGGTTCTGCGGAGAACCTCCTCATTGCTTATCTTATCAGTCCACCTAAATTTCAACATTCTTCTGTAGCACCACATCTTGAGGCTTCGATTGTCTTTTGTTCCGGTTTTTCCACAGTCCATGTTTCATTACCGTACTACGCTGTGCTGCACTTAATATTGGTTCTGGAAATTCTGTAACTATCATCTCTCAAGATAGTTTACTAATGATATTTCAGATTTATTTGAATTTCCGTGGTGTTATTCCACGAGTGAAACTAACCTGTGACAATTCGCGTTGTCGTTCTTCGCCTACATTCAGTACGCCTTGTTAGTGCCAATTAGTTTAGGTAAGCAGTCTCCTTTGTAGAGTGACTGAATTTTCTCAATATCCTTCTGACAAACTGGAGTCTGCCGCCTGGTTTATCTAGTATCGTGCCTACGTGATAATTTCGTTTCATATTGCTACAAAATTGCTACATACGGATATTTCTATCCGTTGACTAATTTCAGTTGACACTCACCGATAAGGAAGTCGTAGGATACTATCTCTCTGCAATTTGTATACAGCACATTTTCATATTTCTGGAAATCCAAAGTGAGTTTGCACCTCACTGAAGTCTCATCAACTGGTTATTTCCAGCGCTTCTTTTTTCAAATAGTACTTCGTTATAGATAACTGTATAATCTGCAAAAAGGCTGAGGTTACTGCACAAGTGTGCCAGAACTTAAGGACGGAGGTAATTTTCTCGTTCTGTGTCACTTCCAAGCAACACACACTCCTGGAAATGGAAAAAAGAACACATTGATACCGGTGTGTCAGACCCACCATACTTGCTCCGGACACTGCGAGAGGGCTGTACAAGCAATGATCACACGCACGGCACAGCGGACACACCAGGAACCGCGGTGTTGGCCGTCGAATGGCGCTAGCTGCGCAGCATTTGTGCACCGCCGCCGTCAGTGTCAGCCAGTTTGCCGTGGCATACGGAGCTCCATCGCAGTCTTTAACACTGGTAGCATGCCGCGACAGCGTGGACGTGAACCGTATGTGCAGTTGACGGACTTTGAGCGAGGGCGTATAGTGGGCATGCGGGAGGCCGGGTGGACGTACCGCCGAATTGCTCAACACGTGGGGCGTGAGGTCTCCACAGTAGGATCCTACGCAGTGCCGTAGGGGACCGCACCGCCACTTCCCAGCAAATTAGGGACACTGTTGCTCCTGGGGTATCGGTGAGGACCATTCGCAACCGTCTCCATGAAGCTGGGCTACGGTCCCGCACACCGTTAGGCCGTCTTCCGCTCACGCCCCAACATCGTGCAGCCCGCCTCCAGTGGTGTCGCGACAGGCGTGAATGGAGGGACGAATGGAGACGTGTCGTCTTGAGCGATGAGAGTCGCTTCTGCCTTGGTGCCAATGATGGTCGTATGCGTGTTTGGCGCCGTGCAGGTGAGCGCCACAATCAGGACTGCATACGACCGAGGCACACAGGGCCAACACCCGGCATCATGGTGTGGGGAGCGATCTCCTACACTGGCCGTACACCACTGGTGATCGTCGAGGGGACACTGAATAGTGCACGGTACATCCAAACCGTCATCGAACCCATCGTTCTACCATTCCTAGACCGGCAAGGGAACTTGCTGTTCCAACAGGACAATGCACGTCCGCATGTATCCCGTGCCACCCAACGTCCTCTAGAAGGTGTAAGTCAACTACCCTGGCCAGCAAGATCTCCGGATCTGTCACCCATTGAGCATGTTTGGGACTGGATGAAGCGTCGTCTCACGCGGTCTGCACGTCCAGCACGAACGCTGGTCCAACTGAGGCGCCAGGTGGAAATGGCATGGCAAGCCGTTCCACAGGACTACATCCAGCATCTCTACGATCGTCTCCATGGGAGAATAGCAGCCTGCATTGCTGCGAAAGTTGGATATACACTGTACTAGTGCCGACATTGTGCATGCTCTGTTGCCTCTGTCTATGTGCCTGTGGTTCTGTCAGTGTGATCATGTGATGTATCTGACCCCAGGAATGTGTCAATAAAGTTTCCCCTTCCTGGGACAATGAATTCATGGTGTTCTTATTTCAACTTCCAGGAGTGTAGTTCGATGAAACTTGGGACATACATAGAAAGAACTACTACAGCATAGTGCAGACGATAACTGAAAGAAATACACATTAAGAAGAACATAAATGACACTTTTATTCAAAGACAATAAGTACGCTGGAGCAGCCGCGATATACGATAGTTTCTTTGACGTTAGCAAAGGCGGGTCATGGTACTTAACAGCGTGTGTTATGCAGCGATCAGCAACACATGCTCTGCAATGTGTTACCAGGCTGGGCGCTGTATGGAGCTAGTAAGTTTTTGTGATAAGGAATTCCATACCTCCATCAGGCTCGTGGACAACTACTGCATGGTCATTGGTGCATGTAGTTCCGTACCTCCATCAGGGTGGTGGACAACTACTGCATGGTCATTGGTGCAGGTGGATCCATACCTCCATCAGGGTGGTGGACAACTACTGCATGGTCATTGGTTTAGGTGGATCCATACCTCCATCAGGGTGGTGGACAACTACTGCATGGTCATTGGTGCAGGTGGTTCCATACCTCCATCAGGGTGGTGGACAACTATTGCATGGTCATTGGTGCAGGTGGAGGTGTTGTAACACTCCTCCCATGGGTGCTCAGTGTGATTTAAGTCGGGTAAAGGTCAGGTCAGTCCATTCGTCGAATATCCTCTCGCTCCTGCGCTGTTCGACGCGGTCGCGCACTGTTATTAACAAAAAAGAAGTCATTGCCGAATGAACCCCTGAAAAATAGCATGGGGGGAAGGAGTACAATCTCACAGTAAATTTGGCCAGTGAGACTACCATGCTCAAAGATCTGGAGATCGGTATGCCCATGGAACATTAAGCACTCCCACACCATAACACCTAGACCACCAAAACGATCATGTTCTATGATTATTAGTGTTTGTATGTTTGGAGGATGCTGATTCCGCAGCTGTTGTTCAGTTACTGAAAAACCGTTGCAGTTGCTTAATGAGAAATTTATTAAGCCCTCAATTCAGATTTCGGCCTTTATCTTAGGCCATTGTAAAAATAAGAAAAATAGAACTCCACCCAAACAGGCCGTGAAAGCCGAACGGTACCGACCGGCCGCCGTGTCTTCCTCAGGACACAAGCGTCACTGGATGCAGATATAAAGAGGCATGTGGACAGCACACCGCTCTCCCGGCCGTATGTTTGTTTACGAGACCGGAGCCCCTACTTCTCAATCAAGTAACTCCTCAGTTTGCCTGACAAGTGCCTGAGGGCAGCCTGTTTGCTAACAGTGCTCTTTGCACGGTCACCCATCCAAGTGCTGGCTGTTATCAGGTGTATATGAAACTTACGCTGTAGAGAAGCAACGTCGGTGATCAGTTGGATATTCCGACAGTTTTTTTGCAGGAAATACTTGATTATTATTAATATTGTTTTCCGGCTCGGTATAGCGTTCTGCATACTCCCTATTAAGAAATCGAATTTCTAATTACACACTTTGTTTGATAACTCATTTTATGAATAAAGTTTGGCGTGGTACCAAGTCAAATGCTTTTAGTAAGTCAGGAAATGCTGCATCCTTTTCCTACGACTTTCAGAACTTCATGTGAGAAAAGCACGAGTTCGATTCCAAATGATTGATGTTTTCGGATCCATGTGGGTTAGCACTGAGGAAGTCATTCTGCTCGATACACGTCTTTATGTTTGCGCTCAGAATATGTTCTAGTACACTGCAGTAACTAAATAACACTAATAATAATAACTCAGTGTTGGTCAACGTCCTGGTGCAACTGTTTCAGTACCACACCACTCCGGCTACCTGTGTTCCCTAACCAACCCTGGCAATACTAACACTGCTGCGGACCTACGTATCTTCACATCACTCGAAGGTGAAAGCTACGTTGAAGGCAGACGCAAATATTCCGTAGTCCGACTTGTATTCGATCACGCGACCTATTGGTTTCCAGGCACGTGCTTCCTCAATAGCCCCGACTACAATAGCTACATTCACAAGATGCGTCATGGTCGAGAACTGAACAGTGACACGAATACAGAAGAATTTTCCTTTGCTTCAGGTCTACTGTCAAATTTTTTTTGTCATCAGACTACCGGTTTCGGTCTATAATGACCATCTTCAGATCTGTTTTATAAAACATGATTCCAGTATATTAGGTCAAGTTTCTATAAAACAGATCTGAAGATGTCATCATAGACCGAAACCGGTATGACAAAAAAGTTTGTGGCCATAGACGTGAATTAAAGAAAATTTAATAGCTACATTGCTCAGAAGCGCTCTGTTAGAAACTGAAGTGCCCAACAGTAATTTAAAGAACCAACACCAGAACTGGAATCTGTTGCTGGGGATCTCAGAAGAGTGAACTAGAATAATGAGAAAGGTGGCTGACCTATCGCGTCGGGCAGATGCGGTTGCTTTCTGAGCCAGTCTCGCAGAGACGCGATGGTCATTTTGATGTCCTGCTCGTCCGTGCCCAGCTGCTTCCTGATGGTCTCCACCTGCTCGGCCGTCGCAGGGACGAAGTTGTAATCGTCTGTCATCGTTGGTATCCTGTAAGAATAAAGAAAGACACATTGCCAGAATGTCAGCACGCTAATGGATACTCACACTTCTCATAATGTACACAGCATCGGTGGTAAAATTCGCGGCTTGTGAAAAATACAATAACTACTCAAAAGTATCCGGACACCCCTTTCTAACAGGGAATTGACCAATAGATGTCCCGAGAGAGTGACCGATCGGTATAAAAGGAGGCGGGGAGTATAGTATTTTCAGTAAGGAAGCAGCCACACCAGAGTAGGTCGGTCGGAAGAGCTCAGTGACTTCAGACATGGATCAGTTACTGGACGTCACCTGAGTAGCAGATCCTTCACGGACATTTCAGCTCCAAAGCTTTCCAAGTTGACTCTTAGTAATGTGATTGTGAAGGGTAAACGAGAAGGAATAACCACAGCAAATCACGGCAAGACAGATCTCACGTACATACGAACAGGGAGCGTCGAGTATCGCAGAAGATAGTTCTAAAATTCGCATGAAATCAGCGAAAGGAATCAGTCGCGAGTTCCGGACTGCTACCAGACGTGCATCTAGTACAGTCATTGTACGTAGGGAGTTATAAAGAATGAGGTACAGTGGTCGACGAGGTCCTCATGGACCACACATTTCTGTAGCTGATGCCAAGTGATGCTGAACGTGTTTTGAAGAGTGATGCTACTCGACAGCTGATGACTGGAAACGAGCGGGCTGAAATGATGAATCACGCTACACCCTGTGGCAATCCGGCGGATAGAATTTGGATTTGACGAACTCCTAGACAACGTTACCTGCCATCGTGTTTAGTATCAAAAGTGGAAAAAGGATGGTGTGTTACGGAAATTGGGTGTTTTTCGTGGTTAGGATGTGGTAACCTTACCGCACTTAAGAAAACGCTGATTGCAGAGGGATCTGAACACACTATACAGTATCGAGTACTGCGTACATTAGAGAAACAGCTCAGACACGGAGTTCCTCAGGCAGAAAGCAGCGTTTGTGACGAAATGGACTGTCGTGCCCAGAGTCCCGAGATGAACCCAACAGAACACATTTGGAATGGGTGAGAACATAGGCTTCGCTCCAGATCCCAGCGTCCAACATCACTGTTTTCGACTCCCGAGGAGCAGTGGGCTGACATTCCTTCAGAGACATTCAGACGTCTTATTGAAAGTGTTACCACCAAAGTTTAAGTCGTGCCGCGGTGGTCTAGCGATTCTAGGCACTCAGTTCGCGACCGCGCGACTGCTACGGTCGCAGGTTCGAATCCTGCCTAGGGCATGGATGTTTGTGATGTCCTTAGGTTAGTTAGGTTTAAGTAGTTCTAAGTTCTAGGGGACTGATGACCACAGATGTTAAGTCCCATAGTGCTCAGAGCCATTTGAACCATTTTTTTTTTTTTTTTTTTGTTTAAGTCGTCATAAAAGTGAATGGTGGAGGCAGCTCATACTAAAGTCCGCTAATAACTGCCCGGGAACTTCTGACCAGATACTATATATATTTTACGGCAGGGACACACAAAACATGTAACTTTTTGTGAACACATAGATATTCAGCAAAACCAGTGTTTCAGTAAGCCCATTCGCTGACTGTTAAGTGGGCAGATTTCAATCTTTGTTTCATCTCTACTTTCGAGGGCGTAGATCAGTAAGACTTATGGAAGTTTTTTATTTGTAGCTTTTGTCCAGCGCTGCCTATAATAGTGAAAGCAATCGCCAAGCATAAAAACAGTGGTTGGCTTGATTTCATTTACTTGATTTACCTTAACATGGAACATTTCGTTTTCCGAGTACAAGATGCTCATTAATTTATGCTGCATTCAGCATATGAAAATTATTGTCGAAGAAAATATTAGTTTTTATTAAAAGATTCTTTTACTTCTGCGTCATGTAACGATTATTAACTGCCGTAAGTCTCTTGAATTCCGCATGTCTCTATCCCAATGTGGTGTTAGTACTAAGAGGAAAATTGCTGCTAAACATCGGAATATCCAAAGACAGTGCGAATTAAAACATGTCTGCTGCGAAGTAATGAAATAATATTCTTTTTATATTTTTTTTCGTTTAATTTGCTTGAGGTGTTTAGCAGGCGATACAGGTGTTATAATAAATTTCATTAGAGAGAAAGCAACAGAGGAGTTGTTAAATGATATTTTCCAACGAATTATCAAGTGATCCTCTGGGAACGGGCCCTCTCTAAATTTTGAAGAAACCCATTCAATAATATCGTGCGGAATAATTTTCTGAGTTAAATTGCCATATAGAAAGAAAGCATTGATTACACAAAACCGAGCAGTAAGAATAATATGTGGTGTACACCCACGGACGTTATGTAAGTAGTTCTTCAAGGAACTAGGCATTTTAACTGCGCTGTCACGTTACATGTATTCGCTAATTAAATTCGTTGTAAATAATCCATTACATCTTGAGAAGAACAGTGATGTTCATACTCAGAATACTAGAGGCAAAAATGACGTATATTATCCATTGCTTAAGTTGTCAGCGACTGCTCAGAAATACTATATGTGCCAACTAAAATTTTAGGGGTTGCCCAATGACATAAAATGTCTGACAGGAAATGAAGTAAGTATTAAATCTAATTTAAAATCATTTCTCCCGGATAGCTCCTACTCCATTGACGAAATTCTACTCAGAAACCGGTATCCAGTGTAGTTGCATCAGTAGGACTAAAATCATTGTTAACATTAAACATGTATACGTATCCTGTAAACTGAATCGTTACACATTACTTCAACAAAAGAATCGTTCAGATAACCCATGAAACACGTAAGTACTAACTAACTAGCCGGCCTGTGTGGCCGAGCGGTTCTAGGCGCGTCAGTCTGGAACCGCGCGACCGCTACGGTCGCAGGTTCGAATCCTGCCTCGGGCATGGATGTGTGTGATGTCCTTAGGTGAGTTAGGTTTAAGTAGTTCTAAGTTCTAGGGGACTGATGACCTCAGATGTTAAGTCCCATAGTGCTCAGAGCCAACTAACTAACTGACTAACGAATGACATTGTGGGAGCAGTTGTGTAGAATGGGTAGTGATTTTAAAAGAAGTTGTAATATGGCCACCACCAAAAGTCAAACAACGAGAACGAACAGTGGTCGAGTTAAATCAGGCAAAACTAAATAGATTAGATTAGGAAGTAAGAGACTAAGAGCAGTGGATGAGTCTTACTTAAATTTGTTAATGTCCAATATAAGTCTATAAGGTAGCCTTTCAAGCAGATATTTATTTGCCTGGAATCTTGTACGGAAGTAAAATGTAGACAGTAGGGAGTAAAGACAAAGACAAAACTCTTGCCACTGAAGTGTAGTATTACAGAATAATGCTGAAGAGTAGATGGATAGAAAGAATGACTGATAAGGAGGTACCGATGCGAATAGGGGAAAAAAGAAATTTATGGCACAACTCGGCTTAAAGAAAGGGTCTGTTGGACACGTTCTGAGATCTGAAGGAATCGACAGCTTGGTAAGGGAGCGAAGCGCGACGAGTAAAATCTGTAGAAGAAGTCTTGAATGTAATAATTACATTGAAACCAGTAACTCCCCATACACTCGAGTCTCTAAAGAATCAAACTCCCATGCATAAAACAGCTTCAGTCTGGGTGATTACAGCGTGGTTAATTTGCGCTCCACCTTAAGAAAAGCTAGTTTTTCACGCATCTCAGTGTTTCGACATATCTCGTGGGCTATGAGTCGTATAATGATATAATTTTTTAGATACATTTAGTGGTATATGTTGAGATTGTTTGCAAAATGTGTTGAGAATAGTCAGTAGTAAAGAAGTAATAAATTAAAACGCCAAACCTGATGCTGAAGTTTCACTGCGTGAACAGCGAAACACTAGTATGGGAGAAACTTTTTCCCTTTCATTGTTTTATCGGTGAGGGAGGCGGGAGGGTGGGAAGAGTGCGTTATGTCAGCGACAAAAAAAAAAGGTTCAAATGGCTCTACTCACTATGGGACTCAACATCTATGGTCATTAGTCCCCTAGAATTAAGAACTATTTGAACCTAACTAACCTAAGGACATCACACAACACCCAGTCATCACCAGGCAGAGAAAATCCCTGACCCCGCCGGGAATCGAACCCGGAAACACGGGCGCGGGAAGCGAGAACGCTACCGCACGACCACGAACTGCGGATGTCAGCGACAACAATTTTGGGAAAGGTTGAACCTCTGTGTGAGGTTTGTCGGAAGTTACTAAGTCCTCTCATTATGAAATAATGTACGAGGGGGCATTCAATAAGTAATACAACACGTTTTGTTTCGACTAATTTTCTTTGAGGAAATTCAGAATTTATTGTCGAACATGGCGTAATATTGCTGCTTCAGCCGGTATAGTTTCATGAAGTTCCAACAGGTGGCAGTGCTGTACGTAGCTTTCAAAATAGCAGGGGCGCTCCAAGCAGAGAGTTATCATTGAGTTTGTTTTGGCGGAAAACCAGAGCATCGCAAATATTCGTAGAGTGGGGAATAATAATATTGTGTATTAGGACCATAAATAAAACGAACCTGCTTTAAGAAAAGTAGTGTGTTACATAATTATTAAACACCCCTCGTATGATTATAGTCTGGGTAGTTTGCACGCCATGAGTTACGCTGCCCACATATTCACAGTTTCTAACTTCCATACTTGACTTATTGTTTTAAACCTTTAACGAAAGATTTTTCCTCTTAATGAGTAGATTATGACTGCTTTTTAAATTTTTTAAATTTGATCGGTTATTTTTGTTTCTGAAAGCCGTCACATAGGATACCTGCATTTGAGACCATGTGACAGTTTAAGCCATTTCGTGATACAGATGGGTGTGCAGGCTGCAGTAGTGATACAGAGATGAACAGGCTTGCACAGAATAGGCTAGCATGGAGAGTTGCAGCAAACTGGTCTTGGGACTGGAATGGAATGTGCGTATGGTATTACTAGCCCGAAGACCGCGTTCTGAGTGTTCGGCCGCCTGGTGAATGTCTTTTTATTTGAAGTCATTATGGCGAATTGCGCGTCAATGATGATGAAATGATAATGAGGACGCACACAAGCTCACTTCCGAGCGAGGAATATCCCCTACCCCGTCGGCGGTGATCGAATCGCGGCCGCATGATCGAGAATCTGCAATGTTAACCAAAAGGCCACGACCCGCTGCACCTTGGATTGTAGATCATAACAATAACGCTCATGTGTTACTTTAAGTGTGGTGCAGAGTTGTTCACTGTTTTCCATAAAATCGAACTACTACTTCTACTTCTGAGGAATATGTCTTCTCTTGCAGGTGTATTTTATTCCGGACTGGGAGCAGGACAGGTAGGCCAGTGGAGAACACGAAAAACCAGTTTCTTGAGACACAGCCGCGGCCCAGACAGTCACGTGGGGCGTGAATAAATGCAGAGTGACTCATTCACCGCTCCGCTTTGTCTGCCCCGTTGTCTCATAAAGGCTCTCTTCAATTGATAAACACAGCTAGATACGGAGTTTGTTCAGTTTTCCAAGATCGAAAAACATGCTTAGGTGTAACAAACGATCATCTAATACCTCGTAATTCTCAAGCGTTTTCGAGAAATCGCTGTTTATATTCCTACAGACCTACTGAATATCGCAAGAGAGCGCCGGCAGTCGAGCAGCGGCTAAGACGGTGGACTAGCAGGCTCCCCGTACTGGTTTAAGTCACGTCATTGTCTGTTCTTTTTTAATCATGTATCTATGGATGCATTCAGGAGCGTATGACAGCCAAGTCAGACTGGGCTACAGGTGCTCTGAACATCAGCGATATCGCGCTTAATTGTATTTATAAACAAATGTTTGTTCCATCACGTTTGCTTATTATACCTTTATTATACCTCGCCATGAACGCCTAGTAGCGATAAAAGTAAGTAAGATTCGAACGCGGTACGGGCAGTCTTTTGGTCTGCCACCTAATCCTGCCGTGCGAACGACTCAGCTAGACGGATGGGGCTCTCGTACGGTCTTCAACAGTTTCGTACAACTTTGAACCTCGACTTCTCGAAGACCACGTACTAGAACTGCTTTCGTTACATCTAAGTACTACACGGCAGGTTCTGTTACGTGCGACAGGTGAGCAAAACCGATGAGCCGTTGGTTATTTGATTCCTTTATTAGACTGCGGCTGACTGTAACTTATTTCAGGGCTTACGTTTACGACTACTGCGTGTTTGTTTCCTGGACTCTGGACAGCACATTCTGACTATTTCCTTCTGCCTTTTATTTTGTCGACATAATTGATTATCCATATTACACACGGTATAAAAAGGTACATATACAGTATATTAGAGTGTTTAGAGGAGATAAAAAGAAGCACTTTTTTTCATGTGACAAAAATGTCACAGACTCACCATTTCTGCACTACAGGTCCATGAAGGTTTCGACACTAGTGATGTTCCGAGATAGTATTCAGACTGCAGTGCCATGAAACCAGTTTTAGAGATGTTGCTCACCTCCTATGAATTTCTCTTTTATGGTGCTGAGATCACACGTTTGGTGTACGAGACACCGACAGACACTCCTGAAGATGTGGTTGCCCGTTTGGCTGAAGCTGCAGCCATTACTCGTCGACGTCTGCTTGTTATAAACGCGTTAGACAATTAACACGGAGATGCCACTTGTGCATTAATGTAAGAGGTCGATTCTCTCAGAATCCGGTTGCTTGCTCTTTCAAACGAGGCGACTACAATATCAGCTCACACGTGATTGTTGGGCACGGAAAACCTAAATCTGAATGCCCGTACGAGGAACTGACCCCGAGTACTGTCGAATACGAGTCTAGACCTCAGTCACTGCACCACTTGGCCTGCTGGTGGTGGAGGAATATCGGCAATTTCCCCTTTACAGTGTTGTAGTCATACCTGAGTAGTAATTAGACATCACGCATGCCCTGTGTAATACCGACTCCAGCCTTGCAAAGGGCCCCATTTCGGCGAGATAGAGAGTCCGTAACTTTCTTCAGCCGTGTCGAGCTGAAGGAATTCATTGGCGAATAGATCGGGTAGAGCTACCAAACTGCTAAAATACCGATTGTTGCTTTTCGCCCGTCTTTGCAAACTGCCAAACACTCTCTTTGTGATTAGGTACGCGCAGTCGAGATACGGCAGGGTGCCTGACTGTTCATCAAGCCAGAAACGTACGTGCGCAGACGTGTGAACGAGGATTTTGTTATGCTGGAAGATGAGAGTGTCCATAGCGCACTCATCAGGAAGATGTGGAATACAGACCAATACTTTGTCATCGAAAATGATGAGAACAACATCTGGGTTCATGTGCACAGTACCTGAATGAATAATCCTAATTCACCGCACGAAGAACGCCCCAAAATAACACAGAACTATTTACGGCCTGAATTATGCCCTCTGCACTCTGCAGGTTAAACGCGTTATTGGGACGTCGATGCAGTCGATACTTTGCATCAATTGAAAAGGGGCAAAATCGCGAATCTTAGTACGACACAACACGCAGCGAGTCAACTGCTGTCCAGTTTATGAGTCGTTTGGCCCAGTGAAGACGGGCAGCTTCATGTGCCGTTGTGAGAAATGGCCTTTAGCCAAGTAGCAGTCTGTAAGTGTCCATTGCACTTTCGCTTGGGCGACCTGTTGAGATCGACCCTCGTCCAGAGACAGAAGTAAGTAATTTCTGGTAGGACGGAAATCGATAGTGATTACAAGATGCGATACTCGCCTGCAGTCGCTGCCACGATCTTTCAACGACCACTGTTCTTATGGTGTCACATGTCTTGGCATGATACACTATACGTCAAAGACGCTTTGGCCATTGATACATCAATAATTTGGGCAACTAGATTTATGATTTGGTCATGGCAACGACCAAACACGGTAGGTGCTTCCTGTCATGCTGTCACGTCCCACGTCGACTGATAAAACAGCACTGATTGCATACAGCTGTGTGACACATTAACACCATTTCACCTCCATGAATTGCGTCAGCGTGTGCGTGGGTCTCGTGACTTCCTGGTAGTAGTTCTATACCACCTACAGCGGCCCAGACGGGCCGGTGTTCTCTTTTACGAGAGTTACTTAAATTTTGTTTGGTGAGTATATGTAGTTATGTTTAGATCCGGAGAATGTCTACATTTAGACAGGGTAATTCCCTGAAGATGTTACAAGGTATCAGGGATAATGGGAAAGGGTAAATGTATCCATTTCGGATAAGGGACCCTGGTCCTGAAAGGACCGAGTCAAAGGTTGTATGTAAAAATCGTTCTGATATCTCTGTATCGGTATCGTTGTTCCTCAGTCTGTAGGGTAGGTAACTTTGAGGAGGCGGTTTGGGTCAAAATGAGAAAAAAAGTCCAGTAAATATAGGCTGTTAAAATGCATACCTTTAGAGTTGTATGCCCTTGCTCATCTTCGCTACTATGAAACACATTTTTCTACTGAAAAATGCCTTCTGTTCTTAGGGTATACGTTTTAGAGCTAGACGGTTTTTTCGTGCATGTTACCTCCTCAAAACATATGGAAACCAAAGAACTGGCAAAAGTAACTGAGTTTTGCTGTTTGGGTAGCAAAGTAACTGATGACGACGGAAGCAGAGGGAGCATTAAATGTAGACTGTCAATGACAAGAAAACCTTTTCTGAAACAGATACAGTTTTTAACGTCGAATATAGACTTATGTGGCAGGAACCCTTTTCTGAAGGTATTTTTCTGTATTGTAACCATGTTTGGAAGCAATACATTTACGATTAATAGTTTAGGCAGGAATAGATGCTCTAGATGGGTAGATCGCGTAAGTGAATAGAATTGAAAAGACAAGAAATTTGTGGCACAACACAACTTTACTACAGGAAGGGATCGGTTGAGGGCACAAATTCTGAGGCATCAAGAGATCACCAGTATAGTAGAGGAGGAAAGTGTGTGTGTGTGTGTGTGTGGAGGGGGTAGAGGAGCGGGGGTGATAATTGTAGAGGGAGACCAAGAGAGAGAGATGTGGGTTGCAGTAGTTTTTCGCTGATGAAGACCCTTGCACAGTATAGAGTACGATCAAGAGCTGCACCAAACCAGTTTCGAACCGAAGAGCACAACAACAACAGTCACCTCCAAAAATATGGAAACCAAAGAGCTTGCACTAGAAGAGATGTGTTACAGAGTATCGAAGACGAACGACGCCCATACCACGAACGACTCACTTGAGTGTCGCACACCTGTTCCTTATTTTCGCTTTTCATCCATCCCTGCATACTGCCCTAATGAAAACATAGTGGTTAGTCGCGAACCCTTCTGCTGGGTGCTCGGAGGGTCCCTGACTGGTATGGGATAACTAACTGAAAACCACGTAGCTGACCGCGACGAACTCATCTGGATTCTAGTTCCACACCCTTGACAAGTTTTGTTTGTTAAGGAAAATCATCACTCTGCTTTACTAGGCATGATCCTATTGAAGGGTGTACTTTAACGTTCATCCGAGCTTTGAACTGACTTAACTAGCCATCTGCAAGAGAATCTACCCTCTAACGAGGGCTTCAAGTCACAATGTAACTTGGCAGTTTCTGTTGTGACTTGGCAAGACAGCCAATCCACTAGGAGGAGGAAGCCGAAAGGCACGCGTTTAAGCTCACGCAGGCTCGCGTGAGGTCTGGAACAGGTAAAGTAATTATACTAGCAAAAAAGGTACGTAGCTTCTGGAATACTTAACTTTAATCCATAATTGGTGAACATAGGTCTGACGGTACATGCATCACAAGATAAATAGCAAATGATAACGGCGCCTTGCTAGGTCGTAGCAAATGACGTACCTGAAGGCTATGCTAACTATCGTCTCGGCAAATGAGAGCGTAATTTGTCAGTGAACCATCGCTAACAAAGTCGGCTGAACTGGGGAGAGTGCTAGGAAGTCTCTCTAGACCTGCCGTGTGGCGGCGCTCGGTCTGCAATCACTGACAGTGGCGACACGCGGGTCCGACGTATACTAACGGACCGCGGCCGATTTAAAGGCTACCACCTAGCAAGTGTGGTGTCTGGCGGTGACACCACAGTTTCCATACTCAAAAGTCTTTGTTGGTGGTGAAAGGGACTTTAAGTGACAGAAAAAAAAACTTTGGAGCAAACGAGGGTCTAACACTGGCTCTCTGGATCCGCAGAATGACACTCACTGAGCCACCGAGTCATTCTGTTCATTGCAAAAGAAATTAATGCGGCAAGTTGCTTGCATAATTGCAGTTAACAGACCTAATGCTAATATGTAGGGGAGAACCGGGTGAAGTGTACAGGCTACGGTATTCCTATTTGGAAGCTCAGTAGCAATAGACAGAAAACCGTAGAAATCAGTGATCATAATCACCATATACATTACTTCTAAAGTCAACATTCCTTTTCTCAACACACAGTAATAGCACAGGGTAACTGAGACTCGTTAGATAAGATTTTTAATCGGCTTCTGACGTTGCATGCCGATTTTACACTGAAATCTATTATTTGTGGAAAATTTTAACTAAAACAGACTTTTAACTCCCATAGGCAAAAGGCCATCATACCTATATTTTACGAAGCTAACCTATTAATGACGAATAAGAGACTCCCTTTTCATATTAAATTATTTTAAATGCCATTTTACTCGTTTTAAAGTAATTGTATACTGAATAATTTGTATACAACATTGTCTTAGATAATAGGCGTGACGATTGTGGTAGTCCGTCATCTCTGCCCGTCGTACAAGTTGACTATTCTCAATTAATGTACTTTCCGAAACGACAGACATATTTGTCATTGTCGCCTTGAATTTTGGTTTACTTATTGCTGCTACCGCCTAACGTGCTCACTGTAACTGAAATCGTTTGTCGGTTTAAAGTTACAAGTTATGTGGCTCTACTGATAGTCACTGATCTCTAAGAGTCGTATAAAAGCGGCACACATTCCGAATGCAAAACACATGTTGGTACACATGGAAATGTATGTACTAGGATGTATCGTGAATTCATCATTATTATTTAACTTCATCCGGTTCATTTCTAAAAATGTTTTCCCTTCTTTTCCTCAACTACCGTTATGCCAACGACTACATTTGTTCCAAATAGTCATTATTTAATACTATTTAAGTGCGGAAGTTTCACACGGGTCCCAAGGTCTACAACTGACCACAGTATATTACAGAATAGTTTAATCTCCTTGGGATCAAATTAAATGCTTTAAGGAGTTCAAATTTCACGAAGTGGCAAAACGGACACTTTGTCCGATATGGGCGGCCAGAGTGTCAATTTAGCTTTAACTCAAAAAGAAGGGCTAAAAACCGTTTCAACATAGAGCTACATATATTTCACTGAGAAACTTGATTCAGACTCCACTTTTTTCACGTATGAAAGTCAAACTGTGTTCCTCGACTCTTATATAGATTTCCTGAGCCCGGAGGGAGCATTATTATACAGTCTTCGCAGTACATGCACTCCGTATCTTCATCGTTGTCGGCAAAAAGAGTTCTTCTAGTGTAGGGTTTCCAGCTCTTCGAAATTTTCTTTTTACTGTCCCTCTTCTCTTCGGACGCTTTCCGTATTACTCTTATTTTCTTCTTACTTTCTTTTTCTTTCCTTTCTTTATTTGTCTCCTCTATGTCACTATCATAACGACTTGCTATAAGTATCGGCTCTGAGCCCTTCTTTTGCCGCTGCTTTTGGGTTTGGCCCCTACACCAAACGGCCAGATGGCCATTTTGGCCACACTGACACTTTTATACAAAGGATGTATACTCGCGAACAGCATGACCGAACTGTCACTAACAAAGTGGATTTATGGATTCAAGATATGGCACTTTCAACACAATTGCATTAAAAAGACATAAGTGACTTCCTTCTCAATAATAACTACGCAAAGTGGCCACTTACTTTACATCAGGATAACTAAAATCCAGAAAAATGTACTATGATTCCGAGGATCGGCAGATCAGACATGCAAGACCGCCAGAGAGAATAATCTGAGGCATTTCCCGTGCGGTGGCGGCACCTTCTCAGCACCCGAGACCCCGATAGCCACTTTGCCCACCGTCGCCATTTGTCCCGGCTCTCTCCTATTTCTTTCTGTAAGAACCTTCAGATTAACTTCGTAGGACATTTGTATCGAGTATGAGATGTATCCTGAAGGTACCCGAGAAACACTGTGTTGGATGACTGTTCCCTGGGGTATCATTTTCCATGATGAATAGTGAAATAGTACAAATTCCCGAAAGGTACAATAACATTTCATAAAACTTTCTCGGGTTTCCAAAGGTGTGAAGCGTGCCAAACCCGAAAGCTTTCTCTGGATATTGTCTGTGAATAATTAAGAAGACTTTGTATTGTGTCCCGCACCAAAAAATGTATGATATAATTATTATCTCTCGAAACTGGTATATAGAAAACAACAACTGAACACTGTTGGCGACTACAACTGCAAGGAGTTCAAACGAAATTTTACTCATTGCACATATGCAATATACACTCCTGGAAATTGAAATAAGAACACCGTGAATTCATTGTCCCAGGAAGGGGAAACTTTATTGACACATTCCTGGGGTCAGATACATCACATGATCACACTGACAGAACCACAGGCACATAGACACAGGCAACAGAGCATGCACAATGTCGGCACTAGTACAGTGTATATCCACCTTTAGCAGCAATGCAGGCTGCTATTCTCCCATGGAGACGATCGTAGAGGTGCTGGATGTAGTCCTGTGGAACGGCTTGCCATGCCATTTCCACCTGGCGCCTCAGTTGGACCAGCGTTCGTGCTGGACGTGCAGACCGCGTGCAGTCCCAAACATGCTCAATGGGGGACAGATCCGGAGTTCTTGCTGGCCAGGGTAGTTGACTTACACCTTCTAGAGCACGTTGGGTGGCATGGGATACATGCGGACGTGCATTGTCCTGTTGGAACAGCAAGTTCCCTTGCCGGTCTATGAATGGTAGAACGATGGGTTCGATGACGGTTTGGATGTACCGTGCACTATTCAGTGTCCCCTCGACGATCACCAGTGGTGTACGGCCAGTGTAGGAGATCGCTCCCCACACCATGATGCCGGGTGTTGGCCCTGTGTGCCTCGGTCGTATGCAGTCCTGATTGTGGCGCTCACCTGCACGGCGCCAAACACGCATACGACCATCATTGGCACCAAGGCAGAAGCGACTCTCATCGCTGAAGACGACACGTCTCCATTCGTCCCTCCATTCACGCCTGTCGCGACACCACTGGAGGCGGGCTGCACGATGTTGGGGCGTGAGCGGAAGACGGCCTAACGGTGTGCGGGACCGTAGCCCAGCTTCATGGAGACGGTTGCGAATGGTCCTCGCCGATACCCCAGGAGCAACAGTGCCCCTAATATGCTGGGAAGTGGTGGTGCGGTCCCCTACGGCACTGCGTAGGATCCTACGGTCTTGGCGTGCATCCGTGCGTCGCTGCGGTCCGGTCCCAGGTCGACGGGCACGTGCACCTTCCGCCGACCACTGGCGACAACATCGATGTACTGTGGAGACCTCACGCCCCACGTGTTGAGCAATTCGGCGGTACGTCCACCCGGCCTCCCGGATGCCCACTATACGCCCTCGCTCAAAGTCCGTCAACTGCACATACGGTTCACGTCCGCGCTGTCGCGGCATGCTACCTGTGTTAAAGACTGCGATGGAGTTCCGTATGCCACGGCAAACTGGCTGACACTGACGGCGGCGGTGCACAAATGCTGCGCAGCTAGCGCCATTCGACGGCCAACACCGCGGTTCCTGGTGTGTCCGTTGTGCCGTGCGTGTGATCATTGCTTGTACAGCCCTCTCTCAGTGTCCGGAGCAAGTATGGTGGGTCTGACACACCGGTGTCAATGTGTTCTTTTTTCCATTTCGAGGAGTGTAGCTGGAACAATACGTGATGAAATTTATGGCTAGTGGCGTACCAAGGAGATGGACAGCGCCGTGAGTAGGAGGACAATAACCTAATTTCGAAGATCGTCATGCCACCTTTAGAGCCAGTGTGGAACAATATTATTTTGACTGTTTTCGGAAGAGTATGCCAGGCATCATCACGTGTCTCTCTAGCAGGTGACTTCCTGTTCAAGATCATAAACGACTAGCTGTTACCCGTGGCTGCGCTCGCAGAGTTTGTGACACTTGCACCAAGACAAGTGCACGTAGAAGGAATGTGAAGAACACGGAGCCCAGGACACTGCAGGTAGTGGACAAGGTGTTCCAGAAGAAGGGCACAACGATCTGTCCGTCGCTACCTGCGACGTTTTCTGGAGAATGCCGAAGCCCGTTACCTGCGCAAAGTTCTCTGTCACCTCACCATTTCATAGTGTGCATGGCTTTCTTCTAGAATTCAGTACCGCAGTCGACCTCTGACTGGCAAGTGGTGTTCAGTGTTTTAGGGCTGAGATAATGGCGTTCACCGAGACACCAAAGGGAAGCCTTCACTGATTTACAACGGTCTTTGGTATATAGTGGGCTGTACAAACAAACACGAAGTGACTTACCGGCGTTCTGTAAACTTTATCTTTTATCTTTAAAGTTTACAGAATAACTGCAAAGTAAGACCGTCCACAAAAAGTAACACAGTTTTAGGAGAACGCAGCCATGTTTGAATTCCAGATGAAGCAGCAAGTGAAGCGCGAAAACGTTTTGTCAGCGCAGAGAAGCGGACAAAAGAAACAGACGCTACAGTTTCATCAGTTTACATTGAAGAAGTAGGGCAGCTCTTCAATCGAGGCTACGACTTAGTGACATAGTTACAATCACACAGAAGTGCGAAACAAACGTTACATCGTATTAGGCCGAAGTATACGGTCACTAACGAGTCTAGAGGAATATTATTCCAATAAAATAATTTGCTGTTGAATGATGGAGGCAATTTTTTATTAGCAGATGATAACAGGGGACAATATGGCAGAATACTGGTGTTTGCCAGTGAAAGACAAAATCTTGTTTATCAAACTAACCGTTCGGCCGCTCGGGATTAGCCGAGCGGTTTAGGGCGCTGCAGTCATGGACTGTACGGCTGCTCCCGGCGGAGGTTCGAGTCCTCCCTCGGGCATGAGTGTGTTTGTGTTTGTCCTTAGGACAATTTAGGTTAAGTAGTGTGTAAGCTTAGGGACTGATGACCTTAGCAGTTAAATCCCATAAGATTTCACACACATTTGAACATTCGAACGAACCGTTCTTTGTGAATGGAACGTGCAAGAGTTCGAGCAAGCAGTTTGGACAGTTGTTTGTACTCCACGCCGACTTCAATAGTTCTTGGGTGGAAACAAACACCATTCCAGTTGTTTACGCTTTGCTGCCACATAAGAAGTTAGAAACATACGAACGTTTTTCAAAGCAATTAAAACTAACGTGCCTAGATGGAACCCTGCATCTCTAATGATGCTCTTCTAAACTGCCATCGTCCAAGCAGCCAACAGCTTGTTTACTGAAACAGATGGTTCAAATGGCTCTGAGCACTATGGGACTTAACATCTGTGGTCATCAGTCCCCTAGAACTTAGAACTACTTAAACCTAACTAACCTAAGGACATCACACACTTCCATGCCTGAGGCAGGATTCGAACCTGCGATCGTAGCAGTCGCGCGGTTCCGGACTGAGCGCCTAGAACCGCGAGACCACCGCGGCCGGCACTGAAACAGAAATTACTGGTTACAGTTAAGATTTCAATCAACGTAGGAGGAAGGCAGTTCAGTGTTTCGGCCTCGTTCCAGCCTACAGGGAAAACAAGAAAATACGCCGCCACATAAGAATGTGTTCTGCTCTAGCACGTCTTCCCTTAGAAATGTTGGATGATGGTTGGCTGTGTATTAAGGAGAGCACGCCTGTACACCTAAGCTTCATGACTTTTATGACTACTTTATGGACCAGTGGATTGATAACGAACATATGTCAAGAAATATGTCGACTCGCATTTGGAAGGCACCATCGCACTGATAACGTCTCAGAAGGATGGGACCGAATAACAGAGTATCACGCGATCAGTTTGACCGATTAATTTTAAACGTTCATGGGAACAGAAGGAAAAAGTCAACAGTGAACACTGACGAAACGACTGCAAAGGCCTTATAGAAAGTACAAACTAATGCGAACTTAAAGTCCTTTCTGACTTGCGTGGCCTACTCACATTGCAATGGCGAAAAAAAATGTACTCACTGAAATACTTGTAAATAGGTGTTGAAAAGTAGTTCAATGTAATCATTGGGAAGCTTGTAAATACTGTAAATAAATTTATTGGGGGACGAAAATAGACTGCCTCTCCGTAATGAAGACTGACGAGACCATCTGAAAGACCAGGATTCTCTAGGAAATAATTGCACCATTCGCCTTGAAAGATTCTTAGAATCAAAATCTGTGTGGGTGGACACCGAATACAAGATCATTGCAGCGGAAACGCAGCCAAATGTCATGCAGTGAAATCAATAGTTTCTTCCTCCGTTAGAAGATGAGCAAACCAGCATGAAACTAGCAAAGGCAATATAAATTATCATAAGAAAGTGACTGATCGCAGTTTTGCAACCTTTCAACATATGTTAAATCTAATTTGTAGTAACACATTGATCATAATTGGGTTCGGCGTTGCCTTAGGTAAGAACGTACAGTATATAGGGCGCAGTGCTTACGGGAAAATTCCACCCAAAAATTTAAATTTTGTTGGACTTTGCCGATAGCAACCAAATTTACAAATCGTCACTGTTATGTCAAAATGTAACAATTCCCAAGTTTAGAAGTCCATAACTTCACTGGTTTTCGAATTTTGAATTTTCAATATGATTTTAATTGTATTCTTGTAAACCAGCTTCTGGTATTCACAGCACAATTTTCAGATGACAGATTTCGTAGGGACATTCTGAAAACATAGTTCAACGGTTCTATACATTCATTTTATGAGAAATATTAATAATTTTTATTTCAGTGTCTATTTCATATTTCAGCCTTCAGTTTCTTTAATTATCGGTACATAAATGTGACGGTAAAATAAACAAATTATATTATCGATAATATTAATGTATAGAAGTACGCAAAGACATCAGAACTACTTCCTGCAAAAATTTAATTCAGACTGGTTCAAATTTATGATAAAAAGTCGGCACTGAGTTTAGAACAACAAACTTATCATAATACCGATTTTAACATTTTTATCAAAAAAATGAATGTTACTACATGACACATACCCATTAAAATTCGCCGGCACGATAACGTTTGTCTTTCTTGTTTATATAACTTTCTTGTTTGTATAACTTCAAGATCAAGGTAGCCTTTTTCTTGAATTTTCTGAATAATTGAGGAGGTACAGTGGTAGTGATATCTGAGCGTAAGCCAGTGCCTATTTCCTTGGAGCTTGTTGACTGTACTGAACAAGACTTCACTGTATTCCATAAATTTATATTTACACAGGCAACTCATTTCCAACGACTTCGGTTTTCCTGGAAATCTTGCAGTTTGTTTTTCCCATTTTGGATTTATGCAAAATTCGGTGTAAAGCTGGTTCTGTTTGATGGTGACACAAATCAAAAACTGTCTTCGGCACCTTTCGGTGCGCACACCCTCTTATACGGTCCGTATTTCAAACATTTCTTGGACGTACTTGTAATTCGAACACAGCCAAATCGTTTTGGGATTTAAGAGTTAACACTCTACAGATGTGAAATAGGCATTAAATTTAATTTGAAAACAAACTGAAGTTTTAGGGTGGACTGTGCCCATGAAACAGAGCGTAGCTGTTTTTAAAGGGATGAACAGAAGTAGCATAATGGTTGCTGAGCAACCTCAATACAGTCAGACATATCAACATCAGTGTATCAGTGCACGATGTTTATTGTATGTGATAGTATCTTGATACGCTTAGTGTTCTATTAATGTATTTCAGAAATTTGAACACAACGAAAAACTTCAGTTTACAACAACATTACAATAGTTTCTTCGCAGAAGGTTGTGGACACTTCGAAGGCGAACAGCGAGAAGCTGATGTTGGGAATAGAGAGAGAGAGAGAGAGAGAGAGAGAGAGAGAGAGAGAAACGATTTAGAAAATATTCATCATACGGGAGCAGCGGAACATAGATATCAATAATTTCCCCAACATTTGGTTATGAAAATACATTTTTGTTTTTTTTCTGGAGGAACACTCAACGAATGAATCTGCAGTTAGATCAAGTTATGACAGACTGTTTTTCAGCTTGCAGAGGGTCGCGCACTTTCACTGCTGACAGTGCGGAAGCCCTGTTACAGCTAGAACTCACACTCCTACAGTGTGACGTTTGGGTCTTTACAGCAAAATTAGTCCCTAAAACTGACATGGTGAGACCGTGGCTGGGTACAATTAATGTAGGTTGATTCTTACAAAGAAGAAGACAGCAACCAGCCACTATTAATACTGCTACTTATTTAAGTTAATAGCGCCGTAACCGCTTTCGAACTGACAAGTTCGTGTTCAAACGGCTGTTCACAAGATTTACAAGATGCACTTTACATAATAGTCAGTTTTAGATTTTTATTGTTCCACTATAGCGAAATGTTCTTGGTGTGTTGGTGCCCTACGGCAGAAAACAGTGTTAGGAACGCCCTATATTGGGCGGAATTTTAAATGTAAGTACGATAACCCCTTAACCTCACATATTTGTTTACTCTGTATTTAATCATTTGGAGGTCAGTTATGTTCACATAGGGCGCTTCTAACACTGTTTTCTTCCGTAGGGCACCAGCACAACAAGAATATTTCGCTATAGTGGAAGAATAAAAGTCGATAACTGACTATTATATAAAGTGCATCTTGTAAATCTTGTGAACAACCGTCTGATGATGAACTTGTCAGTTCGAAACCGGTTACGGTGCTATTCACTTAAATACATTGCAGTATTAATAGTGGCTGGTTGCTGTCTTCTTCTTTGTAAGAATAAACCTACATTAAAATTAGTGTCGTTGACTTCTGCATCTTCAGTGTAAATTTTCACTACTTTAGAAGTCTGATGCTACGAATTTGTCGATGTTTACACTTACATGTACATGCTGCTTTTGTACATAACGTAGAGGACGGAAACCGGCCACAGAAGCTCACTGGCAGACTTAGGAGCTTGTCTGTCAATTAGCATTACTAAAAAAATGGGCCCAGACATTGAACCTTTAGTGAAAACTAAAGTTAGTAATATTCATCGACAATCTGTGTTTTCATGTTTTAACGTTTAAATAAAATGGTAACGAAATTTGAGTTTGCCGATTTAAATTTCGTACTAAAACGGCAGTCATCATAAGGCTGCAACAGTCGTAAGAAATACCTTGTTCGCCGACGTCTGTGGCCGAGTGGTTTTAGGCACTTCAGTCAGGAACAGAGTTGCTGCTACGGTCGCAGGTTCGAATCCTGCATCGGGTATGGATATGTGTGATGTCCTTAGGTTAGTTAGGATTAAGTACTTCTAAGTCTAGGGGACTGATAACATCACATGTTATGATGGTAGATGGTGGGCTGAATCTAAACATTGAGTACTTCCATTGCAGAGTGTGTATTTATAGCAACGCGATCGAGTTCTTTTTCACCACAAATCGCATTTGGTGAGACCCACGTAGTTTCTCTAGGAAGTATTTTCGAAGAATGTAAATTTCAGTACTGTTTTATGCTGTCAGCACAGGCTTAAAAGTGTTTCTTTTTTGCATTCTTTCTTTCACGTGTAGGGAATTTTCCTACTATTGATCAGCGCTGACATTCTTTGCCAATTTGTGCATTAAAGTCACCAAGCAGTAATACTTTGTTTTTAGATGGAATGTTATGTTACTTACCTTTAGTAGTACGTTTGAAGACGTATACAGTGCATTAGGTTGTACAATTATTATCTTAAATCAGATCGCGGTGTTGACATTTTGCTAGTACATTCAAATTCATACAATGAGATTAGGATGAAACGTACAGTAAATAACTTAATGACAGTAAATAATGACATCAGATAACTTTATTACAACACGTGTTCAAAATGTTGGCCATTAGTAGTATTACATGCTGTGAAATGATTGGACGTGACAATATTGCACGCCGAATTTCAACTGAGTTGATAGCAGACCAAGCTTGTGTAATATGATTTTTCATGTCTTCCCCAGTGACTGGAATTTAATTGAAAACATGTCTTAATTTACCTCACAAGTAAAAATACACAGGCGTTAGATCTGGCGTACAAGGAGGTTATTATGTGTTGCCAGAGCGATGAATCCAACTTTACACATCAGTTGCTCATAAACTCTCTAATCCTCGGTAGGAAGTCCCATAGTGTTTAGAGCCATTAGAACGATTTGAGATACCTTGTTTCTCACTTAACTGGCCATCTCTCTTTGCATCATCAAAATACAGGGCTATTACAAATGATTGAAGCGATTTGATAAATTCACTGTAGCTCCATTCATTGACATATGGTCACGACACACTACAGATACGTAGAAAAACTCATAAAGTTTTGTTCGGCTGAAGCCGCACTTCAGGTTTCTGCCGCCAGAGAGCTCGAGAGCGCAGTGAGACAAAATGGCGACAGGAGCCGAGAAAGCATATGTCGTGCTTGAAATGCACTCACATCAGTCAGTCATAACAGTGCAACGACACTTCAGGACGAAGTTCAACAAAGATCCACCAACTGCTAACTCCAGCAATTCGCAATTCACCAAAAGTTAACGTGTTTTGTGCAATCTCACGGTTTAAAGTTTACAGCCCCTTTTTCTTCTGCGAAAAATATGTTACAGGACACGTGTATCTGGACATGCTGGAATATTGGCTCATGCCACAACTGGAGACCGACAGCGTCGACTTCATCTTTCAACAGGATGGTGCTGCACCGCACTTCCATCATGATTTTCGGCATTTCTTAAACAGGAGATTGGAAAACCGATGGATCGGTCGTGGTGGAGATCATGATCAGCAGTTCATGTCATGGCCTCCACGCTCTCCCGACTTAACCCCATGCGATTTCTTTCTGTGGGGTTATGTGAAAGATTGAGTGTTTATACCTCCTCTACCAAGAAACGTGCCAGAACTGCGAGCTCGCATCAACGATGCTTTCGAACTCATTGATGGGGACATGCTGCGCCGAGAATGGGAGGAACTCGATTATCGGCTTGATGTCTGCCGAGTCACTAAAGGGGCACATATCGAACATTTGTGAATGCCTAAAAAAACTTTTTGAGTTTTTGTATGTGTGTGCAAAGCATTGTGAAAATATCTCAAATAATAAAGTTATTGTAGAGCTGGGAAAACGCTTCAATCATTTGTAATAACCCTGTATTAAAAGAAATGTTGAATTTCATTGCCATTTCTCTTTACACTGAATTTCATTGCAAGCTGTCATTAATAAAACAGACTTAAAAATGAATTTGCCCCTAAACGCGTTAATGAGTCCCCTGGAAGCGGTACAGGTTGCTCGCCGCTGTGATGTTAGCGACAGCCAGCTCGAACGAGCAGTTGTGCGGAACTGCTCGACTTCTTAGTGTGCCTGTACCTGCGGAAAGCCGGTTAGCCCGACAAGAGCCAGGGGCTGCGTGGAAGTGTCACTGCGTGCGAATGTCAACCTGTGCAAGTGTTCCATCCCCGCGCTCGCATATCAGCAGTTTTTTATGATGTGTGATGAATGAGTAAGTAAGCAACTGCCCGTGCAGTAACGTCAAGTGCCCTCATTTTTCCGCCCTGTTTCGGTAAATGTGCGGTTACACTTTTGCGCCTTGTGGCTGATCACTGTGCAGGCTGTAAAAAATTTGGAAATTTGTGGTGAGTTCTATGGGACCAGACTGCTGAGGTCATCGGTCCCTAGACTTACACACTATTTAATCTAACTTAAACTAACTTACGCTATGGACAACACACACACATTCGCAATCGAATTTCCGACGGCGGAGCCGCGGGAACCGTAGCAAGTTGTCTCAGACCGCACGACTAACCTGCGCGGTGTGCAGGCTGTAGCTCGCCCCACACGAAGTAGTGAATAGAATCGAGTCGCACGCACACGCTTACGAAAAGGCATGCACGTACGCGGGCGGCCCTATTTGCTCTTGGGGCAGGCACAGTGGCTCAGCGACAAGGGGCAAGCCGCCCACGAGTGAACGCACCTTCAGCACAGCTCGTGACGTGCAGACCGCTCCCCAGCCGCCTCGATGCACGTCGTCGTGGTACGTGCGTGGAGGGGCGTCGGCAGGAGCAGGCGTGCATGCATCTTGCAGTTTAAGCAGCTATGGATTACGACACGCGTACATTATGCAATAGATTTAGGAGTTTTGTTTATGTTCACTGATGCAAAAAAGATCTTAACTCTCTTCAGGGTCGATGCCTTTTAGGGAAAAAAAAGTAACCTTCGTTTTTCCTCAAGGTTCAAGCTATCTTCACTCCAAATTCCATCGATATCGGTTCACCTTTAAAGTCGTGAAAATGTAACGGACTGTTACTTTTTGTGCATTTCCAGTATTACGAGAAGTATGGAAGTGTGAACTCAACACCTTGAGATTTGTATTAGTATCCTATTCATTACGTTGAATCATATTTTGTAGAACATATCAACCGGTAAAGGCATTTTCACAAATGCGATAAGGTTCAAACGGAAATAGCTTTTTCAAAGAACAATAATTTTTCAATACTTCACTTTATATTTTGCAAATCAATAAATATACACTCTTTCTAAGGTACCCTACGTTCTTCCTCAAGCTTCAGACTATTTTCATACCAGATTTGACGGAAATCGGTTTAGCTATTTAGTCGTGAAAATTTAAGAGTTAGGAGTTAGTTTCCAGTTCATATGAGGGTTGGAACTTTAATAGCGGCAACTATTTATTTACAGCTTGTACAAAATACATAGCTGTTTCAAAGTTTTACTGACCTTCAGAGTAGTCACCAGCATTGTGTATAACCCGTTGGTAGCGGCCAGCCGCAGTGACCGAGCGGTTCTAGGCGCTACATTCTGGAACCGCGCGACCGCTACGGCCGCAGGTTCGAATCCTGCCTCGGGCATGTTTGTGTGTGCTGTCCTTAGGTTTAAGTAGTTCTAAGTTCTAGTGGACAAATGACCTCAGAAGTTAAGTCCCATAGTGCTCAGAGCCACTTCGAACCGTTGCTAGCGATGTGGAAGTAGTCGGATACTCTTAGCAGTTCCAGTTGTGTTGAAAATTCGAGCGGCGCTGTCTGTTGACCGACGAATTTGTAGCAGTTCTGAAGCGAATGCCGTGAAGTGTTTCCTTCAGTTTATAAATCGAGTTGTACTCACGAGGTTTTAAGTCAGAGGAGTGCAGTAGGTGGTATAGCAAGTAGCAGCCCCATCAGTCAAAGAAATCAGTACGTGCTTAAGCATTGTCCTGCAAAATGATGGTCAGGTCCTGCAGAAAGTGTCATCACTTCTGCCTCTAAGATGATCGTAGCTTGTCATCCAAAAATGAACAGCACAGATACATCGGTAGCAACGGGTTATAGACAATGCTGGTGACTACTTTGAAGGTCTGTAAAACTTTGAAACACGTATCTATTTTGTACGAACTGTAAATAAATAGTTGCCATTATTAAAATCCAACCCCCGTAATATTAGTATGGATTATTTCCTAAATTTCCGGAAGCTAATTCAGAAATTCTGTTACAACTGAAATTGTGGCCTAAGATATGTCTGGCTTGGTATCAGAAGGTAACACGAGCAGGAGCGGCAGCGCCGTCCCTGAGTGTAGTGAGAGGGGCTGCAGCGCGACCTGCTCCACTTGTTTCGGGCGCGGCGCGGGTCCTGCGCTGTGAGTCAAGGACGGATCGAATTCGCGTGGTGTTATTCAACCTTAACCTGATAAACCGAGCACCACGACTGTGGTCTGAAACGGTTTCAGACCACGACTGTGGTCTGAAACTGTTTCCAACACTCCCCTTGACAGAAGCCAAGTTGTACCATCATCTCCGCCTCAAACAAATCAACAGTTAAAATACGAGAGACGTTCAGTATCTAATGCAACACTCTTTTTTCTGAAAGCAGGTTTGTTTCATACAGGGCTCCAGTACATCAAATTGACATTGTTCCCCACTGTTTTGGCTATAAACCCCATTCTTCAATATAACCTCATTACAGTGCGACAGCCTTACACCACCTTTATGATAGGGCCTGCATGCCAGCGTTCTACCACTCCAATCGCCGACGGCGGACCCAACGTCTTGCTACATCAACAACCCTCCAATCATCCACGTACCGCTTCCCGTGGAGTCCATCCTTCATTGAGCCAAGGAGACGGAAGTCTCAAGATGCGAGGTCCGGGTTGTAGAGTGGACGAGGAAGAACAGTCCAGCGAAGTTTTCGTGAGCTCCTATGTCGTTCGCAGACTTGTGTGGGGTTTGCATTGTCATGGAATAGGAGAAGTACGTCTGCATTCCCGTGGCAACGAAAACGCCGAAGTCGTTTCTTCAGTCTCCTAAAGGTAACACAACACGCTTCAGAGTTGATCGCTGCACCATGATGGAAGACACCGAACAGAACAACTCCTTCAGAGTCCCATCACCTTCTAGGCTGAGGGTGCGCCTTTGAACTTTGACCCACGATGAGGCCCGTTTCAAACTCTGTCATCTGCTGATAAGGCTGTCGCATACGAATACGTGGCAATTCCGTGTCAGTCGGAGTTATCACTCATCTGGCGTTATTCAAGCCCGTTATACGCTGAAAGCCAAAGAGACTGGTACATCTGCCTAATATTGTGTAGGGCCACAGCGAGCACGCAGAAGTGTTGCAACACGACGTAGACGGACTCGACTAATGTCTGATGTACTGCTGGAGGCAACTGACACCATTAATTCCGCACGGCTGTCCATAAACCCGCGAGGACGCAGAAGTGCCGCAATGGACTGGACTGACGTCTGAAGCAACGCAGGAAGGAATTGACACCTTGAATCCTGCAAGGCTGTCCATAAATTCGCAAGAGCACGAGGAAGTGAAGACGTCTTCTGAATAGCACGTTGCAAGGCACTCAAGATATGTTCAATAACATTCATGTCTGGGGACTTTGGTGGCCAGTGGAAGAGTGTTCCTGGAGATACTCTGTAGCTATTCTGGACGTGTTGGATATCGCACTGTACTACTGGAATTGACCAAGTCCGTCGAAATGCACAATGGACATGAATGGCTATAGCTTATCAAACAGGATCTTACGTACGCGTCACTTGCCAGCGTCGTATCTACACCTATTAGGGGTCCCATATCAATCCAACTCCAAACGCCCCACACCATTACAGAGCCTCCACCAGCTTGAACAGTCCCGTAAAACTTTGTGTCGAGCAGTCATCAAGGGTACACGAGTGGGCGTTCGGCTCCGAAAGCCCCTATCGGTGACGTTTCGTTGAATGGTCCGCACGCTGACGCTAGATGATAGCCCAGTACTAAAATATGCATGAATTTGCGAAAGGGTCACACTTCTGTCACGCTGAACGATTCTCTTCAGTCGTCATTGGTCCCGTTCTTGTAGGATGTTTTTCCGGTCATTGCGATGCCGGAGATTTACTGTTTTATCGGATTCCTGATATTCACACTCGTGAAATGGTCTTACGGGAAAATCACGACTTCATCGCTACCTCGGAGATGCTGTGTCTCATCGCTCGTGCTCTGACTATAACACCACTTAAATCTTGATTACCAGCCGTTGTAACAGCAATAACTGATCTAACAACTGCGCCAGACACTTGTCGCCTTATACAGGTTTTTCCGACCGTAGCACCATATTCTCCCTGTTTACATATCTCTGTATTTGAATACGCACGTCTATACCAGTTTCTTTGGCGCTTCAGGGTATATCCTGACACGAAAAATAGTCATGCAGTGTCGTCAGCGTTCAACATGACAGAGGGAATTGCAACTCTGCTCATTTATATATCCGTCGATGGTGTGTATCTGTACAGAGTTAAAGTGACATACGGCAATTTCTTCTGGATGGTACGTCACTACATGTAGTCTGTTTTGACAACAGATACATGTCCAATCCGACACGTAATTGATTTTGTGACAGTTTTACATATGCTTGTCATTTTCCTGTAAATTATGCATAATAAATACTCTTTCCCAATTTCAATTGCAAAAGGTAGTCACACATTTTTGGTAGTACCAACTGCAGGACAAAAACCACAAACCAAATGAAATAGCTATTAGTTTAAGTGATGTGAGGAATTAGTCTGATTATGTGGACGTCATATAATGATGTGTTACGATCTTGTGCTGGTCTGGTAGGTCCCTGTTTCGTATAACGACAGTAAATGGTCAAGGTACACCCGCTTTTTCCCGGCAGGATTCAGTTGTAAAGGTAACAAAATATCAGTTTGCAAGTATTGATGGGAGAAGACCGCCAAGTTTGTAAAATTATTTTATTAATGACTTCTCGAAATATTTGTTTCACGTAAACGTAATATCCCAGCCTCCAGAGCTCGTGAGCCGGTAAATGCACCGCACAGATAGCTAATGAATATGTCTCAGAGGCATGGAATCCACAATCAATCACTGTACTGCAGAACCAAGAAAATAATGAAATTTAGACATTTGCATGGGCTCTGTCTGAAATAACAGTCGTCACACTCCCATTCGTTTTTTTATTTTTAGTTTATTTTTAATTTTTTTTTTTTTTTTTTTTACCCACTGCGATAGCAGCTCATGAAGCGACCAGCAAACTACACGTGTGAATTCGATATCATATGAGTGCGAATAGTATCGTTTATATTGATTGGTAACATAGTTTTTACAATAGGGAGCGTATAGAGAGCCATAAAAATCGACAATAACTAAACAAAATGACATCACATTTGTCTTTTTTTAGTTTCCTAATGTTCCTGGGAAGTATGAAACCTACATTATAGGACAGTTATTTACGATTCTCTTATAATATACTGGTATTTACCGAAGACCTCGTCTTGCTTTAAGAAAAAAAGTATTGCTGGTGAACACCAGAGACAACCTGACCTTTTGGAGAAAGACGTCATATATCCACCAAACAACGCGAATTTTGTTCGCTACATCCATATTATGTTATGTCCCTAATAAGCCACGACAACTGTACTAAAGGGAAAGCTACACATATGTCATACTAAAACGTCAATACGAATACAACTATTTCCCATTAAGAAAGAAACTATTTCCACAGCTTTTGCTACATCTGAGCAACAAACGGCAAGAACCTTCAACACATTCACTTCTGGTTTTCTACGAATAAATACTCGTGTATTAGGAAATCGAATGAAGTGGAAGAATGGGTGAATTATTAGACGCTATAAAAAAATTTCACGTGTTAAGCAAAGCGCCAGTCATCATAAGAACAGACGACAACACAAATATATGCTTTCATGCACGAATATGTGATTATATTCAGCGGAGCAAGCTGCAATTATATTTGAAAGTAATTCTTCATTAATAAATTGTAGCTTATGTCACTGAACCAGTGAGATTCGTCTGTTTCTACATTTATTTCACTATCACTATTGTCTGTTGTGAATTTAATAATGTATGAAATGCAAAAATATAACAAATATTTCGTTGATTAATTAGAACAATAATTAAAAACAAAAATTATCCTTTCGATGCATGTGACTGTCTGTTCTCTCACTGCTTGTAGCATTAGTCTAGTCCAGCTGTCAACGTAAAATCTTTCCCATCAGTGTGTCGCGACTGTATGTATTAGACTACGAGACGTAATGCCCTTACTGCCATTGAAAGAATATACAAGTCGTTGTTAATTCAGTAGCCAGTCATCACCTTTACAAAATGAGCTAAGGCGAAAGTGAGATTATTCTATTTTCAGTCAATGTGCACATTGTGTATTATTTTTATTGCTATGTGAAGCTGAGACAATTACTCACTCTTTCTTGTGTGTTTAGCACTCTTTGATATTTTTCGGCGCCCGGAGCGGCGAGAAATAGTTGAAAACAATGAGACGCGAATTCCAGGGTCCCACTTACGATACTCACACTGGTTAATTAAAGTTCCAATATTTTCTTTTTTTTTATTTTGGGCCCCTTATAGCGATGGTTGAACCGAGACCAACTATAAAAACTTAATTTTTTTCAGAAATTTACAGCTTGAGATTCAGTCATTATTATTTTCATAAACGGAGCCGCCACATGTTTCAGTCAGTGACGTAAAGTTTATAACCAGAAATTAGTATAACAGCCTTAAAAACACATACAGACTGATCGAAACATTTTTTCTGACTGCAGTATGGCATATGCACAAGGTAGGGTCTGAAAGCACACGCATAATCTTCACTTCGAGACCAGGGTTCTTCGTCCAGGCGCTCTAGGAACCACTGGACGCTCAGCTCCACCGTTAACGATGTTACAGTGTGTGTTGGAAAGGACTTCCTCTGTGTTTTCCTCGTGGCGGTCACTGACACAACTATCCGCCTACAGACGTTGGAGACCAGTCTTTGCCTTTTCCTTGAAGCCCCTGGTACCAACAACAGGCCCATTGCGCCGCCCACAGTAGTACAAAAACACGTCGCCGTCATTCTGGGCGCCAATAGAGTCTTATGGAGTAGTGACGCTGTGTGTGTGAACCTGGCCAACAGTGTTTACGTAACGGTATTGCGGCGATGAGGTAATTTGATGCAGACTTTTTTTCACGGTTTTGACTAGGTCATCAGTATTGGTTATTAGCCTTTTCCCCGCTGCTTCGTCCGCATACGCATTCGACAGATATATTAAACATACCTCCTTAACCCTCTCTGTGTTCATTGCTTCCTCCCTCTGTCTCTCCACTTCATCCACCCACCTCTGTCTATCTCCTCATACCCGAACTCTCTGTCTCTTCAGCTCTTCCTCCTCTCTAATTGTCCATTTCCTCCACACCCTCCCGCTGACTATATCTCACTCCTCCTGGCCTCTGACTACATCCTCCTCTCCATTTCTCTTTCCATATCTGCCTCTCCCTCTTCCTTTTCCACCCACCCTCTGTCCCTATACACCTTCCATCTATCTAACGCAGCTCCACCTCTCTCTCTGTCCATTTCCTTCTCCTCCTCACTGTGTCACTTTCACAGCTATGCTCATCAGATTATGCAGCCCTGCAGCTGGCCGATACTACTTCCACAACACACCTGTGATGCAGGGTTGGGCAGGGTTGGCTCGATATCAGAGGCTTGAAAATCGTTTATTTGCCCCTGATGTACTGGCTGCCATGGAAAGGAAGTCAATTAAGCAAGCTGATACTGTGGTGTCACCGCCAGACACCACACTTGCTAGGTGGTAGCTTTAAATCGGCCGCGGTCCATTAGTACATGTCGGACCCGCGTGTCGCCACTGTCAGTAATTGCAGACCGAGCGCCACCACACGGCAGGTCTAGAGAGACGTACTAGGACTCGTCCCAGTTGTACGACGACGTTGCTAGCGACTACACTGACGAAGCCTTTCTCTCATTTGCCGAGAGATAGTTAGAATAGCCTTCAGCTAAGTTCATGGCTACGACCTAGCAAGGCGCCATTAACCATTTCTGGAGAGTCTCACTTGTATCATCAAGAATGCTGTATACAAATGATGGAGTAAAGTTCAGTATTTCAGCAGCTACGTACTTTTCTTTATAGCATTCATTAAGTATCCTGTTCCAGACTTCACGCCAGTCGGCGTGAGTTGACGCGTGCCCTTTCGGTTTCCTCGCCTTGTGTCTAGACTGTCTTGTCTAGACACAACAGATACTATTCCAACACAACTCACCTTGCTTGCAGGGCAGTGTACATGTTGGGGCCCAGAAAACTGTTTCTTGCCACTGACATATGAGCTGCCTTGCAAAGCACGTTAATTTGGCTGGCCAATACTGTTCTTACACAATATGCCAGTCGTGCGGGCCAGCCTACACACCAGGGGCTGAAGAAACGAGTTTTTGCCCGTATCTCTGGTCTTATTGCGGTTAGGAGGTCATAAGCCCCACAGTGCAGCCAAATTTGCGTGAATGCATGAAATCAACCCGAGGGCTATGGATGAGAGCCCACGTATACACGCTGCTTTATACATATAACAGATTGCTAGAATGATGCAAGTGGCAAGTGGCGGTAGCAGTCAGCGCTGGCCAGGGCGATGCTGTCACTGCTGGAGTGCAGCTTACTTTCTTCTTTTACTGTTCTTGTTAACACAAATCGATGAAACGAATGGCGCAGTAGAGTAACATGGGACAGCTCTATCGAAAGAGCATGTAAAATTCCGCTTTAAATGCCATTTTGCCTGTAACTGGTAACGACCGGCGGTTTCCATCGACTCTGGGCATCGCATGAAAGGCATATTTGTGCTGACTCTATCTTCACCTTACAAAAAAGAAATTGCAAATATCTGGCAAAACACCTGCGGACCATACGAGAGGGACCCTGTGTATACAGGGCGTAACAGTTATAAGTGCAGATATTTCTGTTGGTGACTGATGACGGTGTATCGCACAACATTACATCAGTATTACGTCAACTACAGACTAACAATTACAGCTATTAGAACTCTTATTTTTAGGCTGGCTAGTACAGAGAAGCAATAAACTTTCATTTTCCCCACGACAGTGGGTCAGATATTGACGTGTGGGCGTGTGAACACAATACGGGAAGTCTGTACTGCCAGGCGTCATTCACTTCCCGGCCCACTTACGGCCATGCATAAAACATCAGATCGTATAATTTATGTGTTTGTGGGAAGATTGTTCGACGCAGCGAAGAAACAACCAAGACACTGATGTGTATAGATATGAAGGTGCCACATGTTGACTGAAGCGCCAAAGAAACTGCTCTAGGCATGCGTGCTCAAATACAGAGATATGTAACCAGGCAGAATATGGAGCTGCTGTCAGCAATGCCTATAAAAGATAACAAGTGTCTGGTGGAGTTGTTAGATCGTTTACCCCTGCTGCAATGGCAGGTTGTCAAAATTTAAGTGAGTTTGAACGTGATGTTATAGTCGGAGTTGCCGCGCGGTTTGGGGCGTTATGTCACAGAGTGCGCGGCCCCTCCTGCCGGAGGTTCGAGTACTCCCTCGGGCATGGTTCTGTGTTTGTTCATAGCATAAGTTAAGTTAGTTTAAGTAGTGTCTAAGTATAGGGATCGAAGACCTCAGCAGTTTGGTCACTTAGGAATCCACACAAACATACAGTCGGCGTATGAGCGATGGGACACAGCGTCTTTGAGGTAGTGATGAAGTGGGGATTTTTCCAGTACGACAATTTCACGAGAGTACTTTGAATATCAGGTATCCGGTAAAACAACAAATCTACGACATCGCTGCGGTCGGATAAAGATCGTGCAAAAACGGAACCAATGCGACTGAAGAGAATCGTTCAACGTGACAGAAGTGCAAGCTTTCCGCACATCGATGTGGATTTCAATGCTGATCCAACAACAAATGTCAGCGTGCGAACCATTAAACGAAACATGTGCAGATACGGACACAACGTCATGAATCCATCGACCCAGTATGTAGCAGGGGACTGTTGAAGCTAGTGGAGTCTCTGTAATGGTATGGGGCCTGTGCAGTTGAAGTAACGTGGGACCCCTGATACGTCTAGATATGACTCTGGCAGGTGAAACATACGTAAGCATCCTGTATGATCACCTGCATTCATTTATACCCACCGTGCATTCCGACGGACTTGGTCAATTCAGCAGAACAATGCGACATCCCACACGTCCAGAATTGCTACTGAGTGGCTCCAGGAACACTCTTCTTAGGTTAAACTCCCCAGACATGATCAATATTGAGCACATCTGGAATGCCTTGCAACGTGCTGTTCAGAAGAGATCTCCAATCCCTCGTACCCTTACGGATTTAGGGACATCCCTGCAAAATTCATGGTGTCACTTCCTTCCAGCGCTATTTCAAACATTAGTCGAGTCCATGCCACGTCGTTTTGCGACACTTCTGCGTGCTCGCGTGGGCCCTACACGATATTAGGCAGGTGTACCAGTTTCTTTGGATTTTCAGTGTAAAAATATCTGCTCTTATACCCCTTGCACCTTGTATATCAGGCTGATGACTGCCAGTATGGCAAGGTCAGAATCTAGGTACAATGGTTTGAGTAACACGGAAATGAATTCATATTGCTGTTTTGGCCGCCAAATTCACCTTGTCTGTACCCAACTGGGAAATATCTGGCACACCACTGGGTGCCAGCTCTATTCCTTCAAAGTCCTGGTCAATAACTTAGGGCAACTGCGTGATCTTCCGCTTTGTACCTCCCGATGAATTGTCCAATCCATGCTACGCAGAATCGCTGTTGTACTGCGTTCCCAAGATGGACAATATGCTACTAAGCGGGCGGTCGTACTGTTTTGCCTCCTCGGTGTATCTACACAGCGGTGCAGATGCCGACAGAATGCACTGGCTGACTTGTTTTGAAACAAACTTGTTCCATTCAGTTATGGAACTTGCTATTTACAGCGGTAATGCCCACTTGACTGTTCGTATTCAAGTATGCATTCAGCACTGCTCGGTTCTCTCTCACGTTTGTTTTCCTGGCAGTGCTAGTTGTACGTTGAAAATGGTACACAGCAGTATGGGTAAGTTTACTAATGCATAGTTGTTCGATATACAGGGTGAACCAGAACTGCACCGACAAACTTTCAGAGATAGTAGTAGAGACCAAAAAAGTAAAAAAAAATGTCTAGTAGACATTGCCGGCCGCTGTGACCGAGCGACTCTAGGCGCTTTAGTCCGGAACCACGCTGCTACGGCGGTCGCAGGATCGAATCCTTCCTCCGGCATATATGTGTGTGATGTCCTTAAGTTAGTTAGGTTTAAGTAGTTCTAAGTCTATGGGACTGATGACCTCAGATGTTAAGTCACATACTGCTTGGAGCCATTTGATTTTTTCTAGTAAACATTGGCACTAAAATGCATGCCTTAAGAGCTAAAAGCACTTTTTCATCTTCTTGCTGTGAAACACAGCTCTTCTACTGCAAGGTCTTTGCTTTCCATATTTTGTAAGGA
Source organism: Schistocerca cancellata (assembly GCF_023864275.1). Taxonomy (NCBI): domain Eukaryota; kingdom Metazoa; phylum Arthropoda; class Insecta; order Orthoptera; family Acrididae; genus Schistocerca; species Schistocerca cancellata. The sequence goes on from NC_064631.1 coordinate 54,968,409, forward strand.
GGTAGTATTGACCAAAACAAGAAAAAAATGTCTATCAAAAATGGATTTTAAAATGCATACCGTAAGAACTCTTAGCACTTGTTCAGTAGAAGAGACGTGTTTCGTAATAGCGAAGATTTGTTCATAGCTCTTTAGGTATATAATTTACAGCCAATGTTTACTACACTTTGTTCTTGTTTTGGTCCAAAGTACCGCCTTAAAAAGATTTGTCAGTTGAGATCCATTTTTCTTTTTCTTTTTTTTCCATTTTAATTTGTTGGCTTTCAGTTCGTGCCCATTCAACCATCCCATTAATGGAAAGACGATATGACATTGCATTGGAGATGAGTTTCTTGCCTTTACGACAGTGTAACGTAAGGACTACCCAGTCCTCGACCGCAGAAAATCTCCTACCCGGCTGGGAACAGAACACTGACTCGTTTGGATTTTTTGTTCATCCTGCATATCTTGCGTACGGATTCACAGAGTGTAATGGGAGACACAACGATGCTATGCTGAGCTGATCCCGGAGCGACGGCAACCACACGCGTTTAGTGTGAGGACTGTTGCATTTCTCTCTGTTTTGTGTTCTACGTATTGGTGATTGCACATTACAAGCCTATCCATTGTTGTCAAGATATTTTCACAAATACAGATATAAATGGATTAACAATCCGAGTAAATTATAATTACGTTATCACTCTGCAACAAACAGCCGGAGACCATAGGTCCCTTATACAAATGTGCAAAAGCCATCGTGCAGTGATATGCACATATACAGATGGCGGTAGTATCGCGTACTCAAGGTATAAAAGGGCAGCTCTTTGGCGGACCTGTCACTTTTACTCAGGTGATTCGTGTGAAAAGGTTACTGGCTTTGATTATGGTTGCACGTCGGAAATTAACAGATTTTAACGCAGAATAGTAGTTGGAGCCAAAGACAGGGAACATTCTGTTCTGGAAACCGTTAGAGAATTCAATATTGCGAGATGCACAATGTCAAGGGTATAGCGAAAATACCAAATTTGAGACATTACGTCTCACCATGGCCAACACAGTGGCCGACAGCCTTCACTTAACGACTGAGAGCAGCGGCGTTGCGTATTTGTTAGTGCTAACAGACAAGCAACACGAAATAACCACAGAAATAATTGTGGGACGTACTACGAAGTTATTTATTAATACAATGCGGCTAAATTTGGCGTTAATGGGCTATGGCGGCAGACGATCGACGCGAGGGTCTTTGCTAATACACTCCTGGAAATGGAAAAAAGAACGCATTGATACCGGTGTGTCAGACCCACCATACTTGCTCCGGACACTGCGAGAGGGCTGTACAAGCAATGATCTCACGCACGGCACAGCGGACACACCAGGAACCGCGGTGTTGGCCGTCGAATGGCGCTAGCTGCGCAGCATTTGTGCACCGCCGCCGTCAGTGTCAGCCAGTTTGCCGTGGCATACGGAGCTCCATCGCAGTCTTTAACACTGGTAGCATGCCGCGACAGCGTGGACGTGAACCGTATGTGCAGTTGACGGACTTTGAGCGAGGGCGTATAGTGGGCATGCGGGAGGCCGGGTGGACGTACCGCCGAATTGCTCAACACGTGGGGCGTGAGGTCTCCACAGTACATCGATGTTGTCGCCAGTGGTCAGCGGAAGGTGCACGTCCCCGTCGACCTGGGACCGGACCGCAGCGACGCACGGATGCACGCCAAGACCGTAGGATCCTACGCAGTGCCGTAGGGGACCGCACCGCCACTTCCCAGCAAATTAGGGACACTGTTGCTCCTGGGGTATCGGCGAGGACCATTCGCAACCGTCTCCATGAAGCTGGGCTACGGTCCCGCACACCGTTAGGCCGTCGTCCGCTCACGCCCCAACATCGTGCAGCCCGCCTCCAGTGGTGTCGCGACAGGCGTGAATGGAGGGACGAATGGAGACGTGTCGTCTTCAGCGATGAGAGTCGCTTCTGCCTTGGTGCCAATGATGGTCGTATGCGTGTTTGGCGCCGTGCAGGTGAGCGCCACAATCAGGACTGCATACGACCGAGGCACACAGGGCCAACACCCGGCATCATGGTGTGGGGAGCGATCTCCTACACTGGCCGTACACCACTGGTGATCGTCGAGGGGACACTGAATAGTGCACGGTACATCCAAACCGTCATCGAACCCATCGTTCTACCATTCCTAGACCGGCAAGGGAACTTGCTGTTCCAACAGGACAGTGCACGTCCGCATGTATCCCGTGCCACCCAACGTGCTCTAGAAGGTGTAAGTCAACTACCCTGGCCAGCAAGATCTCCGGATCTGTCCCCCATTGAGCATGTTTGGGACTGGATGAAGCGTCGTCTCACGCGGTCTGCACGTCCAGCACGAACGCTGGTCAAACTGAGGCGCCAGGTGGAAATGGCATGGCAAGCCGTTCCACAGGACTACATCCAGCATCTCTACGATCGTCTCCATGGGAGAATAGCAGCCTGCATTGCTGCGAAAGGTGGATATACACTGTACTAGTGCCGACATTGTGCATGCTCTGTTGCCTGTGTCTATGTGCCTGTGGTTCTGTCAGTGTGATCATGTGATGTATCTGACCCCAGGAATGTGTCAATAAAGTTTCCCCTTCCTGGGACAATGAATTCACGGTGTTCTTATTTCAGTTTCCAGGAGTGTAGCACGACATCGCCTGCAGTGCCTCTCCTAGGCTTATGACCCAGTCGATTTGACCTTAGACGACTGGAAAACCCTCGCCTAGTCAAATGAGCCCCGATTTCAGTTGATAAGAGCTGATGATAGGTTTCGAATGTGGCGCAGAGTCCACGAAGCCATGGACGCTAGTTCTCAACAAGACACTGTGCAACTGGCGGCGGCTCCATTATGGTGTAGGCTGTGTTTACAGGGATCATTGGCTGGAAATGGTTATGTTCGACTGCTTGTAAACCATTATCAGCCATTCACGAACGTCATGTTCTCAAACATCGATGGAATTTTTGTTTATGACAATTTGCCATGTCACTGGGCGACAATTGTTCGCTATTGATTTTAAGAACATCCTGGAGAATCCGAGCGAATGATTTGGCCACCCAGATCGCCCCACATGAATCCCGTCGAACATTTGTGGGACATAATGGAGAGGGCAGTTCGTGCACAAAATCCTCCACTCACAACACTTTCGCAATTATGGACGGCTATAGAGGCAGCGTGGCTCAGTATTTCTGCAGCGGACTTCCAACGACTCGAGTCCATGCCACGTCGAGTTGTAGCACCACTCCGGGCAAAGGAGTGTGTGATTAGGAAGCATCCCTGAATAACATCTAGAATGTTTTAGGCGGACTTTGAACTCGTCTTTATAAATACCTGCTGAGTTAGAGTTAGCATAGGAAAAGTATTGCATTTCAGACATACAGTATAATCTGCAGTCCCATCAATAGTTTAACGATAAAATTGTAGTATACAAACTGCCTCGTACATATTAAAGCGGAATGTATGTTGTAAAGTAAAAGTTGAAATGTGAATCGTCCGTAGTTGCAACTATAAAACTGCTTGATTTTTTCACTAGACGCGTTTCTCTTTGTTGAGGTAAATCATCGTCAGTAGTCTGTAATTAAGTTATTTGCTTTTACATTGAAAAACAGTTCGTTAAGAATAAATATATTTGTATTTACGTTTCGGTTGATTTCTCGCTTACATCGGGAAATGCCGTCTGCTAGCACATCGTTGTTTTTCTGCGATAGACACAGATGATTTTGATCAAATTTTTAGATTTTCTGCAGCACTATGCATTTCTTTTGTTTTTCACCGCAAACTTATATGCACACCACTGTAATTTGTCTGTTTTAGTACTTAAGATATTTGTTGTGGTATGTGTTTTTTAGTGTTGCCAACATAACCTTTCCACTACTTTCTCTTTGATTTCAACATTTAAAAAAATTAGATTGTTGTATGTGTGTAGATCTATTTAATTATGTTTCTGTGTATTTATGTACTGTGTAAGAGTAGAGATGGAGTAATGATGGAGGGTTTCTTTTTTGTAAGGGAGGAGAAACCATGATGAGTGGACATAAGCATATAACAGTATGAAGTATGGTGGTGTGTGAGTTACAGGAGAAGGTGAGGAGCGAGAAGTGAGTTGAAACTGTGAGTGGATTCCAATATTTATTTGGTCATTCATGCAGAATAATTGATGAAATTACATGAAAAAGGAAAGAGTCTTTTTCATCTTTCACCCCCTACCACTCTCCCACAACCCCACCCCTTCACCTCACTCATAGTTTCAAGTCACTTCTCGCTCCTCACCTTCTCCTGTAACTCACATTTTATCATGCTGTTATATACTTACATCCACTCATTACGGTTTCTCCCTCCCCTACAGAAAAAACCTCCATCGTTGTTCCATCTCCACTCTTACACAGTACATAAATATACAGAAACATAATTAAATAGAATCACACACATACAATAATCTAATTTTAATAGAAGTTTGTACGTCAAAGACAAAGTAGTGTAATGGTTATGTTGGCAACACTACAAAACACAAACTATACCTGAAGTACTATAACAAACAGAAACAGTGGTGTGCATAAAAGTTTGTTGTGAAAAACATAAGAAATGCATAGTCCAGCACAACATTTGAAAATTAGACCGACATTTTCGGTGTCTAACGCAGAAAAATAAGGATGTGCTAGCAGACGGCATTTCCCGATGCAAGCGAGAAATCAACCGAAAATCACCGTAAGTAGAAATCAGTTTATTCATAACGAACTCTTTTCCGATCTGAAAGCAAATCAAAATGTATGTAACTTAATTACAGACCACTGACGATGCTTTACCTCAATAAAGCGAAACACGTCTGGTGAAAAAAATCACGCAGTTTCGTAGCTGCAACGACAGAACAAAAATACCCTCAAGATATATCAGTTACATCGGCGTGCCAGTACTTACAGGTAAACACCGGGGTGAAGGAAAACCAAGCAAACGTACGTATAGTCGGACAACTGTATAGACTTCGCTAATGCTTAACCCCACTCGTTACACATATTCACTGTAGCTTTTTTCTCTTTGTGCCTTTGCACTATACCTACAGATTACGCCTGAGTTGAATGAGGGAGCAATAACAGAATATGAAGTCACAAGGTGAGATGGGGCAATCACGACAGAGAGATGCTGCTAGCTAGCATAAAAAACACTTGAAGTTTCGCCAACAGGAAACTGCTTGCATTATAGTTGGGTGCTGTAGTAAAAACTAGAAAGGATTATCATCTTGTCTGCGCACAAAATTAATCTTCAAATATATTCCAGACTAGCAGCATGAGGCTATCAGTACTGCACTTCTATGACGTGATTAGACCTTCATTTTACAGTTAATTTTGGATAAACGCTTGACATACTAAGGAGACAAGAATCAATTGGTGCATCGTCACCAGTGAAGACCCAACGAAGAGGTTGCGTCAACCGAGGCTGGTAAGATGTGTGAGGTTAAGCTCGCCCATCTAAGAGCAAATCAGATTGTATTTAGAAGTTAGGTATGTCTAATTCGTCTTGTGGAACATTAATAGCATGTATTCTTCACTTAGAAAAAGATAAAGCACTGAATTTTTACTGATAGATGGTGTGAACTTGATAGAGGTATATATCGTTATGTACAAGTCCGTTTGCTATTTTCTCTGACAGAATATGTTTCTAATAATCATTGTAAACTACCAACTTCATTATTCAGATGACATATAATAATAGCGCGTTTGACCGTAATTGCCGGTCGCGGTGGCCGAGAAGTTCTAGGCGCTTGAGTCCGGAACCGCGCCACTGCTACGGTCGCAAGTTCGAATCCTGCCTCGGGCATGGATGTGTGTGATGTCCTTAGGTTAGTTAGGTTTAGGTAATTCTAAGTTCTATGGGACTGATGACCTCAGATGTTAAGGCCCATAGTGCTCAGAGCCATTTGAACCATTTTGACCGTCATTCTACGCAACCCCTCTCAAGACTACGTCTTACATCTTAGCTGGGACAACGACATCGCATGAAGACGCGATGTTGTAACTTTACTGGCAAGATACAACCAGGCCTCGTGTGCGCTGTGCTACTGCAGGACAAACACAGAAAAGGAAATAACGGACTTCTTCTGTAACCATTTATTAGCAGCACACTGGGGATAATGTACTATGATTTCGCTAAAGTACTTCAGATCCATATTAAGCTTCATGATGTAGCTAACATAACGAAGATGGAACTCCGCCAGTGACATGCAACTTGTGGGTGCCACATATAAATTATACCACGTGCAACATTCATTTCCGTGTGATACGTCACATCCCTTCAAGGTGAACTATCGAAAGAAAGGAAAAACCATCACACCCATAAACTTATCCCACACTGTAGAGAACTGTGCTGTTAAGCCACGGACTGAACACGTAAATCAGCAAGTCACCAAAAGAGGAAAGTAACAATTGGCTCCACTCATATTGTCTCACAAAACATGACTGTATTACGAAACACTGTTGTATCTCTTGGTTTGTTTGGACGACGTATTGAGTAAAAATTTGAAATTAAGATTTCTAGTAGTATTTAGGAGGTTGGCAGTACCCACTAGACCATACTAAAGTATAAAAATGGTTAAAAAACACTTAAAAATTCTGAATCGAAACTGCGAGAGAATGATGATATTGAATACAAATTTGGTCGCGGCAAGAGGTAGAACATGCAAGATTAAAAGACAAAAGTAATTGAGGCATTGGCAGGAAAAAGGGCACATGGGCTTTTGTGCATTTTTTCCTGTCATTGGTTAAAATAATCCGCCTATAAACTCTGTAATTTCTGATGCAATCAATTAACTGTAGAGAAGAGAACAGCAGATTGATGAAATCATTGTATTGCTGATTACTGCTGCTTGCCGGCCGGTGCGGCCGAGCGGTTCTAGGCGCTTCAGTCTGGAACCGCGCGACCGCTGCGGTCGCAGGTTCGAATCCTGCCTCGGGCATGGATGTGTGTGATGTCTTTAGGTTAGTTAGGTTTAAGTAGTTCTAAGTTCTGGGGAACTGATGCCCTCAGGTGTTAAGTCCCATAGTGCTCAGAGCCATTTACTGCTGCTTAACGAGGTAAGTAACGTACAAGTAACTTCAAATTTGATGTTTTGTTGTCATAAACGAAGTGATAAAATCGGTGTCGGAGTATGTTACATCAGCTCGTGTAACTTTCTAGGATATTCGTGACAAAGTGACAAATGCCCTACAGCACAACAGGTCTGTCCAGTGTGGTTGAACAAAACCGATAAGGAGAGAGTACTGGATTAAGGAACATGTAAAATCAGCAACAATAAAGGCAAATAATATGTTAGTGCTTCCATTAAGGTAATACTAGCTAACGCGTTCGAATTTGGAAAGGGATGTTGCCAGAAGGACTGTAACAAGAAGGAATATTTAAATGAAGAATACCAAGAAGAATTTTCCAAAAAGTTTTGGTTAAGCGGGTCTGGACTGCTTATTCAAAATACTATGTACTCACTCCCCTTTTGAAGTCTGTAACGAGAATTTGCGAACAGCCTGTATATATCGTGATAAATTTCCAACATTTCTAATCTACAGTCGAAAAAAAATTGCGGCCTTGGAAGTCCACTCTAGAAATGTGCTCACTGGAAAAATATTTTAAAAATTACAAATAAAATGGCGTCGTTCGGTGTAGTCGCACAGGTGGTACTGTGCACTACGAGTGGTGCGACACACTGGAACACACGCTAGCAGCGGCCGCCTACCTGCCAGTGAGTCCCGGGGCGGCGTGACGGCGTTTGTGTGGCGTGCAGCAGGCGGATTGGTGCGGCGCTGCTAAATAGCGCCCGGGCCCGCGGCGGGATTGGACAAGGCGGCCAAGGCCCTGCTGCTGCGATAGCCGCGCAGCCGCCGGCGCGCCACCGGTTTCCTCCTCCCCCCCCCCCCTCCGAGCCCTGACGCCGTGCTTGGGGTAGAAAGCGATTTTCCCGGTGATAATAGCGGTCGTCCTTACCGAGTGCACCGGATGAGTACAATGAGAACAACCTAGCCTTACACCTACACAGTTCGCCACATGCTACTCCAACGAAAGTGCAACCGCCTCACCCAACTCCAACTTCTGTGGCGCAACAATGCAACGTCATACATGATGAGGCAGCTGCACTGCCGGGACAGCTAAAATGTAGTAAGCGGTAATGTACTTTTCTTTCATCACTGTGGCCGAGCGGTTCTGGGCGCTTCAGTCTGGAACCGCGCGACCGCTACGGTCGCAGGTTCGAATCCTGCCTCGTGCATGGATGTGTATGATCTCCTTAGGTTAGTTAGGCTTAAGTAGTTCTCCGTTCTAGGGGACTGATGACCTCAGATGTTAAGTCCCATAGTGCTCAGAGCCATTGGAACGATTTTTTTTTCTTTCATCATTTTGCCGGTGGTGACAGCGAGAAACGGTTTAACTGAAGGTTTGCCTGATGCGGCAGATACACCGCAATAACAGCAAAAATGTAGTAAGTGGTAATCTGTTTTCTTTCTTCATGCCGCGGCGGTAACAGCGTGAAATGGTTTGCTAGACATTAGATATACACAACAGGTCATTAAAATTGCTACACCAAGACGAAATGCAGATGATAAACGGGTATTCATTGGACAAATATATTATACTAGAACTGACATATGATTACATTACGCAGTTTGGGCTCATAGACCCTGAGAAATCAGTCACCAGAACAACCACCTCTGGCAATAATAACGCCCTTGATACACATGGGCATTAAGTCTTCATACAGATGTTGGATGGCGTGTACAGGTACACGCAGCTTCAACACGATACCACAGTTCATCAAGAGTAGTTACTGGCGTATTGTGACGAATCAGTTGCTCGGCCACCATTGACCAGACGTTCTCAATTGGTGAGAGATCTGCAGAATGTGCTGGCCAGGCGAGCAGTCGAACATTTTCTGTATCCAGAAAGGCGCTTACAGGACCTGCATCATGCGGTCGTGCATTATCCTGCTGAAATGTAGGGTTTCGCAGGGATCGAATGAAGGGTAGAGCCACGGGTCGTAACACATCTGAAATGTAACGTCCACTGTTCAAAGTGCCGTCAATGCGAATAAGAGGTGACCGAGACCTATAACCAATGGCACCCCATAGCAACACACCGGGTGATACGCCAGTATGGCGATGACGAATACACGGCTCCAATGTGCGTTTAGCGCGATGTCGCCAAACACGGATGCGACCATCATGATGCAGTAAACAGAACCTGGATTCATCCGAAAAAGTTACGTTTTTCCATTCGTGTACCGAGGTTCGTCGTTGAGTACACCATCGCAGGCGCTCCTGTCTGTGATGCAGCGTCAAGGGTAACCGCAGCCATGGTCTCCGAGCTGATAGTCCATGCTGCTGCAAACGTCGTCGAACTGTTCGTGTAGATGGTTGTTGTCTTGAACGTCTCGGTCTGTTGACACAGGTATCGAGACCTGGCTGCACGATCCGTTACAGTCATGCGCATAAGATGCCTGTGATCTCGACTGCTAGTGATACGAGGCCGTTGGGATCCAGCACGGCGTTCCGTATTACCCTGCTGAACCCACCGATTCCATATTCTGTCAACAGTCATTGGATCTCGACCAACGGGAGCAGCAATGTTGCGATACGATAAACCGCAATCGCGATAGGCTACAATCCGACCTTTATCAAAGTCAGAAACGTGATGGTAGGCATTTATCCTCCTTACACGAGGATCACAATACCGTTTCACCAGTCAACGCCGGTCAACTGCTGTTTGTGTATTAGAAATCGGTTGGAAACTTTCCTCATGTCAGCACGTTGTAGGTGGCGCCACCGGCGCCAACCTTGTGTGAATGCTCTAAAGAGCTAGTCATTTGCATATCACAGCATCTTCTTCCTGTCGGTTAAATTTCGCATCTGTGGCACGTCGTCTTCGTGTTGTAGCAATTTTAATGGCCAGTAGTGTAGTAAGCGATAATGTATTTTTCTTTCATCATCTTGCTGGCGGTGACAGCGAGAAACGGTTTAATTGAAGGTTTGCCTGATGCGGCAGATACACCGCAGTAAGAGCGAAAATGTAGTAGGTGGTAATCTGTTTTTCTTTCTTCACGCTGCGGGCGGTAACAGCGTGAAACGGTTTACTAGAGATTAGAAATAATATTGGATAAATATATTCTGGGTAATTTGCTACGCATTGGGTTATGCTGCCTCAATAAATACAACCAGACACAGTTTCTAATTGTAATGCTTGTCTTATTTTGTTAAGTTTTTAACGTAAGATTATACCTCATAATGAGAAGATTCCGTCAATAATTACATGAAATACTGAAAATAAAATTTTTTCTTGGCTCCGGAAGCCGTTGATAGGTAGCCTGCAACTGGGATCGTGAACAGTGAACCACAACCGTGAAGCAGATTAGCCGTTTAGCAATACTGAAAGACGCCCACTGTTCCTTGACTGTCTAAGTCAACTAAATATTTGACCTTAATTCCTTGGTGGGGCGATCATTCGCCCATCACAGGGATCTTCTGTAGCTGCGAGCTTAATACAGTCTACCTCACCCTGACTGTCCAGTCGTCTGAAGCCCCCGAAATGTTAACTGACTGTAGCCTTAGCTCCTGTCCCAGGGAAACAACTCGCAATGAAAATAGAACTACCGTCCTTCAGGTCGACCAATCAAGGACTGAATTTCTCTAAATGTTTTCCAGTAATTCTCTCTTACAGGGAAGTCAGCGATCACAGGAGGTATGCGCATTAGTAAAAAATGTTACGAACTTAATTGAAACTCAGAGGCCTTTATTTAAAAATTGGGGTGTATTCCTGAATTGCATAAAATATTGCACACGTATACAATGCTAACACTATGGTTCCGTAATAACAAACTACACTCCTGGAAATGGAAAAAAGAACACATTAACACCGGTGTGTCAGACCCACCATACTTGCTCCGGACAGTGCGAGAGGGCTGTACAAGCAATGATCACACGCACGGCACAGCGGACACACCAGGAACCGCGGTGTTGGCCGTCGAATGGCGCTAGCTGCGCAGCATTTGTGTACCGCCGCCGTCAGTGTCAGCCAGTTTGCCGTGGCATACGGAGCTCCATCGCAGTCTTTAACACTGGTAGCATGCCGCGACAGCGTGGACGTGAACCGTATGTGCAGTTGACGGACTTTGAGCGAGGGCGTATAGTGGGCATGCGGGAGGCCGGGTGGACGTACCGCCGAATTGCTCAACACGTGGGGCGTGAGGTCTCCACAGTACATCGATGTTGTCGCCAGTGGTCGGCGGAAGGTGCACGTGCCCGTCGACCTGGGACCGGACCGCAGCGACGCACGGATGCACGCCAAGACCGTAGGATCCTACGCAGTGCCGTAGGGGACCGCACCGCCACTTCCCAGCAAATTAGGGACACTGTTGCTCCTGGGGTATCGGCGAGGACCATTCGCAACCGTCTCCATGAAGCTGGGCTACGGTCCCGCACACCGTTAGGCCGTCTTCCGCTCACGCCCCAACATCGTGCAGCCCGCCTCCAGTGGTGTCGCGACAGGCGTGAATGGAGGGACGAATGGAGACGTGTAGTCTTCAGCGATGAGAGTAGCTTCTGCCTTGGTGCCAATGATAGTCGTATGCGTGTTTGGCGCCGTGCAGGTGAGCGCCACAATCAGGACTGCATACGACCGAGGCACACAGGGCCAACACCCGGCATCATGGTGTGGGGAGCGATCTCCTACACTGGCCGTACACCACTTGTGATCGTCGAGGGGACACTGAATAGTGCACGGTACATCCAAACCGTCATCGAACCCATCGTTCTACCATTCCTAGACCGGCAAGGGAACTTGCTGTTCCAACAGGACAATGCACGTCCGCATGTATCCCGTGCCACGCAACGTGCTCTAGAAGGTGTAAGTCAACTACCCTGGCCAGCAAGATCTCCGGATCTGTCCCCCATTGAGCATGTTTGGGACTGGATGAAACGCCGTCTCACGCGGTCTGCACGTCCAGCAGGAACGCTGGTCCAACTGAGGCGTCTGGTGGAAATGGCATGGCAAGCCGTTCCACAGGACTACATCCAGCATCTCTACGATCGTCTCCATGGGAGAATAGCAGCCTGCATTGCTGCGAAAGGTGGATATACACTGTACTAGTGCCGACATTGTGCATGCTCTGTTGCCTGTGTCTATGTGCCTGTGGTTCTGTCAGTGTGATCATATGATGTATCTGACCCCAGGAATGTGTCAATAAAGTTTCCCCTTCCTGGGACAATGAATTCACGGTGTTCTTATTTCAATTTCCAGGAGTGTATATTCAAAATGAAGAAATTCCTCCAGCTGTATTGAAGGTGTCGATTTTATTTTGGCAACTAGTTGCAACGTTTTAACAACGTCATCTTCAGGCCCATACACTTGTGGACATCAACTGCGTGCGGCTGATACTAGAAGTCAGTGGTCAGATATGGGCGTGCTCCGTGTGGAAGGTGGATAGTAACTGCCCACTGTTGAACGTGTGAAATTCGAACGAATACGTCCCTATCGCGTGCCTCTAGGAGGACCAATCGCACGGGCGATCGTCATGGAAACAAGCGTAGATAATGTCACGACATGCCTACCGAGTGTCTTAGCAAGCCAGCTTTGGAAACTGAACTCAGCGGCTGTTTCAAGGCCTATACTGCAAGTTGCTAGTATTTGCGTTACTCCCAAATTCATTCAGTCCAGCAGTCATCCATGTTTAGGACAGCTGGTCACAAGTACATTGTGTGGTGAATGTAAAATGTAATAAAAATGAGACTAAAACCCATGATAATTATGGGTCCCAGGGAGATCATCCTCCCAGGCACGGAGAAATATGAAAAAATGCTAACACAGAACAGACACTGCCAAACTTGATAAAGCCACAGTAATATACGAACCACAAAATTATATGAAACGTGGATTGACTGCCACCTTCTATATACACTGATGAGCGAAAACATTATAATCACCTGCTTAATAGTTGATTGAGCCATCTTTGTAACGGAATATATCAGCGATCCCGCGCCTTATCGATTCTACAGTTTGTTGGTAGATTTGTGGAGCAACGTGGCATCAGTTATTTACGCACAAGTCATGCAATTCTCGTAAGTAACTGCCCAATGATTTGTGTACACGTTGGTCATGCCAAATGGCGACCCAGATGGGAACCATTGGATTCACATCAGGCGAATTTCGCGGCCAAGTCATTAACGTGATTTCACTATCGTGCTCCTCGAAGCACTGTAGCACGACTATGGCTTCGAGACACGGACAGCTATACTGCTGAAAGGTAACATCGTCGTCAGGGAAGACATCAAGCGTGAAGGGAAGCAGGTGGTCCGCAGCTGACGTGGTGTCATCGATTTCCACACAGACCCCATGCAAGCGCAGCAATTTTTTTTTTTTTTTTTTTTTTTTTGTCGTCAGTCTACTGACTGGTTTGATGCGGCCCGCCACAAATTCCTTTCCTGTGCTAACCTCTTCATCTCAGAGTAGCACTTGCAACCTACGTCCTCAATTATTTGCTTGACGTATTCCAATCTCTGTCTTCCTCTACCGTTTTTGCCCTCTACAGCTCCCTCTAGTGCCATGGAAGTCATTCCCTCATGTCTTAGCAGATGTCTTATCATCCTGTCCCTTCTCCTTATCAGTGTTTTCCACATATTCCTTCCCTCTCCGATTCTGCGTAGAACCTCCTCATTCCTTACCTTATCAGTTCACCTAATTTTCAACATTCGTCTATAGCACCACATCTCAAATGCTTCGATTCTCTTCTGTTCCGGTTTTCCCACAGTCCATGTTTCACTACCATACAATGCTGTACTCCAGACGTACATCCTCAGAAATTTCTTCCTCAAATTAAGGCCGGTATTTGATATTAGTAGACTTCTCTTGGTCAGAAATGCCTTTTTCGCCATAGCGAGTCTGCTTTTGACGTCCTCCTTGCTCCGTCCGTCATTGGTTATTTTACTGTCTAGGTAGGAGAATTCCTTAACTTCATTGACTTCGTGACCATCAATCCTGATGTTAAGTTTCTCGCTGTTCTCATTTCTATTACTTCTCATTACCTTCGTCTTTCTCCGATTTACTCTCAAACCATACTGTGTACTCATTAGACTCTTCATTCCGTTCAGCAGATCATTTAGTTCTTCACTTTAGCAGGATAGCAATGTCATCAGCGAATCGTATCATTGATATCCTTTCACCTTGTATTTTAATTCCACTCCTGAACCTTTCTTTTATTTCCATCATTGCTTCCTCGATGTACAGATTGAAGAGTAGGAGCGAAAGGCTACAGCCTTGTCTTACACCCTTCTTAATACGAGCACTTCGGTCTTGATCGTCCACTCTTATTATTCCCTCTTGGTTGTTGTACATATTGTGTCTCTCCCAGAATCTGGAACAGCTTGCACCATTTTATATTGTCGAACGCTTTTTCCAGGTCGACAAATCCTATGAAAGTGTCTTGATTTTTCTTTAGCCTTGCTTCCATTATTAGCCGTAACGTCAGAATTGCCTCTCTTCTCCCTTTACTTTTCCTAAAGCCAAACTGATCGTCACATAGCGCATTCTGAATTTTCTTTTCCATTCTTCTGTATATTATTCTTGTAAGCAGCTTCGATGCATGAGCTGTTAAGCTAATTGTGCGATAATTCTCGCACTAGTCAGCTCTTGCCGTCTTCGGAATTGTGTGGATGATGCTTTTCCGAAAGTCAGATGGTAAATCGCCAGACTCATATATTCTACACACCAACGTGAATAGTCGTTTTGTTGCCACTTCCCCCAATGATTTTAGATGTGATTGTGATGTCTGTCACAGCATAATACTGCTCCCATCAGCCTGCGACCGTGGCGCGGTTCACGTTTCGAGCAGGCAATCGCCTGGATGATGACGTTTGTGTATATCAGCTCCATCAAATATAGTCTCTTGGGAAACTACGAAGCTGATTTTTTTCTGTAAATTTATGTGAACATTAAGCGAAACATAGTTCTCGGCACTTCTTAACCTTCTGATCCACACGCGTGTTTCACTACGGAGCAGGAAGCAGACTAAGCCATTTTCATACTGATTATTAACAGCATGACAATCAGAGCACAACAGTACAGAGACTGTGACTGTACACAATTTTTGAAATAAAAACTTCATAGCTAAAGCATGATTGAGGAAAAGTTTGATGGCTGTTAATACACTGGAATATCTTAAAGTTTCACTTAACGTAACTTAGTAATAAGACATCTGATACTTAAGTATGGCCTATTTCCAAGAGCGTAACACCAGTGTACGTGTGCTACGGCTTCAGACCAATCATCGCGTTTGTGTCTGTATCTATCAGATTTATTCTTACGATGAACAGAGTATATATTGGAGCGTCCGGTGAAACCTGGAAGGGAGAAGAGCGGATTTTGTTGTCGGTTTTGGGGAGGTGGTTGAAGGCATGCATATTCAAATACAGAGATATACACTCCTGGAAATGGAAAAAAGAACACATTGACACCGGTATGTCAGACCCACCATACTTGCTCCGGACAGTGCGAGAGGGCTGTACAAGCAATGATCACACGCACGGCACAGCGGACACACCAGGAACCGCGGTGTTGGCCGTCGAATGGCGCTAGCTGCGCAGCATTTGTGCACCGCCGCCGTCAGTGTCAGCCAGTTTGCCGTGGCATACGGAGCTCCATCGCAGTCTTTAACACTGGTAGCATGCCGCGACAGCGTGGACGTGAACCGTATGTGCAGTTGACGGACTTTGAGCGAGGGCGTATAGTGGGCATGCGGGAGGCCGGGTGGACGTACCGCCGAATTGCTCAACACGTGGGGCGTGAGGTCTCCACAGTACATCGATGTTGTCGCCAGTGGTCGGCGGAAGGTGCACGTGCCCGTCGACCTGGGACCGGACCGCAGCGACGCACGGATGCACGCCAAGACCGTAGGATCCTACGCAGTGCCGTAGGGGACCGCACCGCCACTTCCCAGCAAATTAGGGATACTGTTGCTCCTGGGGTATCGGCGAGGACCATTCGCAACCGTCTCCATGAAGTTGGGCTACGGTCCCGCACACCGTTAGGCCGTCTTCCGCTCACGCCCCAACATCGTGCAGCCCGCCTCCAGTGGTGTCGCGACAGGCGTGAATGGAGGGACGAATGGAGACGTGTCGTCTTCAGCGATGAGAGTCGCTTCTGCCTTGGTGCCAATGATGGTCGTATGCGTGTTTGGCGCCGTGCAGGTGAGCGCCACAATCAGGACTGCATACGACCGAGGCACACAGGGCCAACACCCGGCATCATGGTGTGGGGAGCGATCTCCTACACTGGCCGTACACCACTGGTGATCGTCGAGGGGACACTGAATAGTGCACGGTACATCCAAACCGTCATCGAACCCATCGTTCTACCATTCCTAGACCGGCAAGGGAACTTGCTGTTCCAACAGGACAATGCACGTCCGCATGTATCCCGTGCCACCCAACGTGCTCTAGAAGGTGTAAGTCAACTACCCTGGCCAGCAAGATCTCCGGATCTGTCCCCCATTGAGCATGTTTGGGACTGAATGAAGCGTCATCTCACGCGGTCTGCACGTCCAGCACGAACGCTGGTCCAACTGAGGCGCCAGGGGGAAATGGCATGGCAAGCCGTTCCACAGGACTACATCCAGCATCTCTACGATCGTCTCCATGGGAGAATAGCAGCCTGCATTGCTGCGAAAGGTGGATATACACTGTACTAGTGCCGACATTGTGCATGCTCTGTCGCCTGTGTCTATGTGCCTGTGGTTCTGTCAGTGTGATCATGTGATGTATCTGACCCCAGGAATGTGTCAATAAAGTTTCTCCTTCCTGGAACAATGAATTCACGGTGTTGTTATTTCAATTTCCAGGAGTGTATAAAAGGGCAAAATACGGCACTGCGGTCGGCAACGCCTATATAAGACACCACGTGCAGTTGTTAGATCAGTTACTGCCGCCGCGCGGGATTAGCCGAGCGGTCTTAGGCGCTGCAGTCATGGACGGTGCGGCTGGTCCCGGCGGAGGTTCGAGTCCTCCCTCGGGCATGGGTGTGTGCGTTTGTCCTTAGGATAATTTAGGTAAAGTAGTGTCTAAGCTTAGGGACTGATGACCTTAGCAGTTAAGTCCCATAAGACTTCACACACATTTTTTTTTTTTTTTGGTTAGTGCTACTACAATGGCAGTTTATCAAGGTTTAAGTGAGTTTGAAAGTGGTGTTATAGTCGGCGCACGAACGATGGTACACAGTATCGCTGAGGTGGAGATTAAGTGCGGATTTTCCGGAGATGAAATGGGGATTTTCCTGTACGACCATTTCCGAACGTACCGTGAATATCAGGTATCCGGTAAAACATCAAATCTTCGAGATAGCTGCGGCCGGAAAAAGATCTTGAATAAAGGGGGCCAGCGACGACTGGGGAGAATCGCCGACAGTGACGCAAGTGCAACCCTTACGCAAATTTATGCAGATTTCAATCCTTTACGCCTCGCCTGGGCCCGTCAACACCCAGATTGGACTTTTGATGATTGGAAACATGTTGCCTGGTCGGACGAGTCTCGTTTCAAATTCTATCGAGTGTATGAACGTGTACGGGTATGAAGACAATCTCATGAACCCATGGACCCTGGATGTCAGCTGGGGCTGTTCAGGCTGGTGGATGCTCTGTAGTGGTGTGGGGCGTGTGCAATTGGAGTGATATGGGACCCCTGATACGTCTAGATACGACTCTGACAGGTGACACGTACGCAAGCATTCTGTCTGATCACCTGCATCCATTCACGTCCATTGTGGATTCCGAGGGACTTGTGCAATTTCAGCAGAACAATGCGACAGCCCACACGTCCAGAACCGCTACAGAGTGGCTACAAGAACACTCTCCTGAGCTTAAACACTTCCGCTGGCCACCAAACTCCCCATATATGAATATTATTGAGCATATATTTGATGCCTTGCAACGTGCTGCTCACAAGAGATCTCCACCCGCTCGTACTCTTAAGGCTTTACGGACAGCCCTGCAGGATTCATAGTGTCAGTTCCCTCCAGCACTACTTCAGACATTAGTCGAGTCCATGCCACTTCGTGTTGCTGCACTTCTACGTGCTCCCCGAGGCCTTGCACGATGTTAGGCAGCTGTACCAGTTTCTTTGGCTCTTCAGTGTATATCATTGTACGATACTACTTCATCAGATATGACGTCATAAACAATGAGTTGCGTGAAACGCTATGTTTTGCGGAAAAGGTGTGCGGAATACCCAGACTACACGCATCCAAAGTTTCATAATGGTGGTACTTACAAGGGGACCGCTCCTATTCGTCATCACCGATTTCGTCATAATTTATGGTACACGCAGGGCTGGTCAGAAATGATACTGACAGAATGGGA
Source organism: Schistocerca cancellata (assembly GCF_023864275.1). Taxonomy (NCBI): domain Eukaryota; kingdom Metazoa; phylum Arthropoda; class Insecta; order Orthoptera; family Acrididae; genus Schistocerca; species Schistocerca cancellata. The sequence continues at coordinate 54,986,784 of NC_064631.1, forward strand.
GCTCCATATGGGAAAGTACTTAGAAAATAAAATAGTATTTGTTGTGCAGATCGGACGTCATAACCATTTACGTTAGCGTCGCTTCCAGGCAGCGGACCTCGCTTCGGAAACTGTAGAGAACGGTTTCCCAGATTTTCGGGGCCTAGGCCTGGTGGTCCCCAACCTTTGTTAGGTCATTACCCCTGAGTGCAATCAGACATCAGCTAGCATCCCAGCCCTCACTCTCCACCCCCCTCCCGCCCCTCAACCCCTGCCATATGTTGCCCCCTCCCCCCCTTCGAAAGACGTTTCCTACAACACTTTTATTTTTAGAATAATGAAAGATTAATGATATTTAATTTGTGTGTGTGTGTGTGTTAGTATGATTTATGAAAGAATTCGTGGCGCATTGCAACTCGTTCTCATATAAGAAAACTAACTATCCACAGTAAGGGTAGACACTTGCTACAAAACGTACTTAACCTGCATTACTCCTCTCCATTGAATACTGCCACCCTATTTAAAATCAACAAAGTGAAAATGGTGTGCACTATACTTACTGTTCTAAATCATTTGATTGCAGCACTCCTTACTTCTGAACTGGGAGAAGTTGGAAGACTTCAGGATGTTAATGCTTTGTGTCTGATAACAGGCACTAATAGTAATAATAATAATACTGTGCAGAGTATTACAGCAGCCCTTGTGTAGTTACTATTGTGATATGCTGTAAAGTAATTCAGTTACTCCGTATCAAAGCAAGTAATGAAGCAATTTATGGACTGCTGCAGGTACTATCTATAACCTGGAGATGACATTTTCTTGATATATTTAAAATCTGTTACGTATATGACTCTTTTTTATCATCAGCGCTCTACAGGACAAAGCACAACATATGTGTGTAGTAGGTGGACTATGTGAGGAACCTGTAACCTCCACCGCAGTAACGCTGCTAATTGAGAAAAAGTAATTATTGATAACTAACATAATCAGTTTTAGAGTCTTACAAAATTCTGATAATAGTAACGATATTTGGAAATAATTCAGTTTCGTGACTGGAACATAATCAAATCGCTCAGCTTTTACCCCTCAGAAAATTTCATTTGGCAGCTTCCGGTCTAGACATTATATGGAAAGTTTTTTAATTCTTAAATTTTAAGTTACTTAATTGAAAACAAACTGAAATGACACACAAAATACCTATTGTATTCACTTATATTTTCTTAAAGGACATGAAAACGAAATACTAAGGAAAACGTGGAACTGCAATCCAATTTCCATAACAAGACTGTGCTTAGAGAGTTCATGAGAACTCTGAAAATGCGGACAGAATTTCGTATTCCGTTAGTTGCGTTTTGACCTTCGAGCCGCCCACGACAGCTGCACGTGAACAACAGGTTCCCGGTACAGGTGAAATCGGCCCATCGCTCTTATAACTGGTTTCTGGCCACTCTGTTCCATGCCACGATTCGGGTTAGGTCTTCATCACATTAAGAACTCGGCTGATTTCTCACGTTTATATTTCAGTGTGTTTTGACGTGATCTCTCTCTTCACTCAGGTTGGCCTGTCTCATTTGTTACGGTCAACTGAGGCTAGGTTTGATGTTGAATTAACAAACCTCTTCCGACACATGTTGACTTCCACTTAATTTTGTATGCAGTGACCAGTATTATGAACAGATAGATAGAGTTCTGATGGTGAGCCCGCTGTCATCTGTTATTGCCAATTTATTTAAGGAATTTCGAGGAACATGCTTTGGAAATGGCAGCATTGAAACCTGCGTGTTTTATCAGGTGTGTAGACGATACTTTTGTTGCTTGTCCTCATTGAAGTGAGAGTTAAAGTGGCTTCTTAGAACAGCTGAATCTAATCCAGCAGAATATTTGCTTTATGGTGGAAGTCGAAAGGGATGGTTGCCTACCATTCCTCGATGTGTTGGTCAGAAGGAAGGCTGATGGTACGTTGGGATCTGCCATTTGTAGAAAGGCAGTGCGCACAGATTTCTATCTACAGACTGACAGTGCTACCATTCGGCTGAGCGTGGTTCACAGGGCTCACGTCATTTGATACCCTGAGAGTTTGTCATGTGTTCTTATCCTACAAATACCAAAATCTAGAGGCGTACTATGTAAACGATACCGCATATCCAGAATGATCACAGAAGATGCTTCACAAATGAAAGAAACTAAAGCTAAACACGTCTGGCGAAAAAAACACTCTTTAACTGCAGTAAGCTTAAAACGAAAAAAACAATAATAATAGATTAAATATCATGTTATTTTTATCGTTTTTCACTAATGGACAGTTTCCACCTCATCGCAATTTCACGTGATGATACAACACATCAGACGATCAGATTTGGGTCAGTATAACAGCGTGCAGTTTATAGTACACATTAAGAACAACTGTACAACAGAAATTCTGTAGTAGTGAAAATTACAAAACAAAAGTATATTCTAGTCGAATTTATGACATCCGACGTGGAAAAAAATTGTCATTACAATTTTTTTTACTATGGACAACTCTCCAACTAAAATACTGCATTCTATCCGTGTGTGGAGAGGGGCATGAAATTACAACGAAGAAAAAATTAGAAATGATAAGATAAATGTAATCTTAATCGGAAGTTTTCTGTCAAGAGCTTTCAAAACACCTCGATATAGTTCTGAGCCCCAGGATAATTATTCATTTATATTTTTATGTATTTATATTTTTATCGCCTTCTTCGGAAGTGTGCCTATGAAGGAACTACCGCCCTATTCTACTTTAAATAAAGAAACGAATGACAGAGTAATAAATACCGGTGTTTTAATCAGTATTAATTATGCTAATTTTACTGTTAATTGTAGAGTAAGGAATGATGCATGTGGCTGAAGCGAGGCCTATAGCTCAGATCACGTTTCCTTGGCGATAACAGAATTTTAGCAATAGCAAACTGGAAGAAATATTGCCCGAACTTGGTCAATGTCCAGGCCTTACACGTGCAAAGTCTCCAGTTTGATCTAAAGCACTCAACCTATTGCTTTTCCCCCCAAGGGGCAAGTTCGTTTGCTACCAGTCTCGAATGACGATGCATTTCTTATATACAAAGTGAGCCACCTAACGTTACCGCTGGATATATTTCGTAAACCACATCAAATACTGACGAACCGATTCCACAGACCGAACGTGAGGAGAGGGGCTAGTGTAATTGTTTAATACAAACCATACAAAAATGCACGGAAGTATGTTTTTTAACACAAACCTACGGTTTTTTAAATGGAACCACGTTAGTTTTGTTAGCACATCTGAACATATAAACAAATACGTAATCAGTGCCGCTGTTGCATTGTAAAATGTTAATTACATCCGGAGATATTGTAACCTAAAGTTGACGCTTGAGTACCACTCCTCCGCTGTTCGATCGTGTGTATCGGAGAGCATCGACTTACGTAGGGATCCAAAGGGAACGGTGATGGACCTTAGGTACAGAAGAGACTGGAACAGCACAGCAATGTGGTGGCCATCATGTACCGTGTGTACCGTGATGTGCCTACAATCCCAGAGGATATGAAACAACGTATTGTGGCAGCCTGCGGCGACATTACACCAGATGTACTGCGGCGTGTACGACATTCATTACACCAGAGATTGCAATTGTGTGCAGCAAATGATGGCCACCACATTGAACATCTATTGGCCTGACATGTCGTGACACACTCTATTCCACTCCGTAATTGAAAACGGAAACCACGTGTGTACGTGTACCTCACCCCTCATGGTAATGTACATGTGCGTCAGTGAAAAAGACCAATAAAAAGGTGTTAGCATGTGGACGTAATGTGCTGTTCCAGTGTCTTCTGTACCTAAGGCCCATTACCGTTCCCTTTGGATCCCTACGTAATACGGTGCTCTCCGATACACACAATCGAACAGCGGAGGAGTGGTACCCAATCGTCAACTTTAGGTTACAATATCTCCGGATGTAATTAACATTTTACAATGCAACAAACGGCACTGATTACTTATTTGTTTATATGTTCAGATGTGCTAACAAAACTAACGGGGTTCCATTTAAAAAAACGTAGGTTTATGTTAAAAAACATACTTCCGTGCATTTTTTTATGGTTTGTATTAACCAATTACACTAGCCCCTCTCCTCACGTTCGGTCTGTGGAATCGATTCGTCAGTATTTGATGTGGTTTACGAAATACATCCAGCGGTAATGTTAGGTGACTCTCCCTGTATATCGGAACTATAAAATAGGGCAAATTAATGTGTCGAGCTTCAGCACTTTCGGTTTTGTAGAACAGATTTACTCGTCTGAAAAGTAGAGGCCTAAACGTGTTTGTCTTGAGTCAGAGGTCACCCTAGACGACGCGCAGCGTTTGTTATAGGGTAGCGTCTTTTTAGTAGCGCCTGTTACGTAATACTTTATTCGTGCCACATTGAGAGACACTAACGAGCGCTAATAATGCTGTCTGCGAACATATATGTTGTTAGGAGTCAGCACAATGTTCCATGTCACACTAGGGCCGCCCTACGATCGCATCTTTCCTCATCATCTGAAGGCCATTGGCTCCTGCGTCATCGCCTCAGTGCACGAAGCGGCGCAGGAGTGCTAGTAGAGACTAGAGAGGACCACCTAGAACGTTAAGGAAGTGTCCGACTCCAGAGCTCGACCTGTCCCATCTCGTCACAGTCCGGAAGACTGGTAATGATATGACATGAAATAGCTTCCCTCTAGGGAACTGTCACGTGACTTCGTCAGCAGCGCTCTAAATTACGGACGCTTTTTTTCCTGGTATACATTCATGACTGGTTTTTCCACACTAACAGACAACTACACTCCTGGACTTATGCACGGATTTTGACTATTATAGGTACAAACGAAAGGGGCGAGTAGAGGACAATGAAACAAGCAAATAACAAAATAAACTTTAGCCGAGAAACCAATGGTTTCCCCGATACCAAATATTACACCTTACAACACACGAAAGTTTCAAGAACCAGCGTTAATCGAAGAGTCTAGGGATTATAGTGCAGTTCTTTTACGACCGCTAACTTAGGGACAGCGAAAGCAAGATTGAAGAGTGCACAGAGGTATTTAAATAGTCATTCTTCTTCTGCTTTATACGCTAATGGAACGACAAGAGAACTCATTAGAATGAAATTTTCACTCTACAGCAGAGTGTGCGCTGATATGAAACTTCCTGGTAGATTGAAACTATGTGCCGGAGCGAGACTCGAAGTCGGGACCTTTGCCTTTCGCGGGCAAGTGCATATCAGCGCACACTCCGCTGTAGAGTGAAAATTTTTCCTTCTAGAGACATCCCCCAGGCAATGGCTAAGTCTTGTCTCCGCAATATCCTTTCTTCCAGGAGTGCTGGTTCTGCAAGGTTCGCAGGAGAGCTTCTGTGAAGTTTGGAACGTAAGTTACGACGTACTGGCGGAATTAAAGCTGTGAGGACCGGACGTGAGTCGTGCTTGGGTAGCTCAGTCTGTAGAGCACTTGCACATGAAAGGCAAAGGTCCCGAGTTCGAGTCTCGGTCCGGCACACAGTTTTAATCTGCCAGGAAGTTTCAAGAAAACTCATCGTTTGGTACAGTGGGAAGTACCCTTTACCACGCACTTCACAGTGACTTGCAGAATATGGATATAGACGTAGGAGCTGTGGGGGCGATATAAGTTCGGACACCTCCTTCATCGGGAGAAACGAGATAGCTGTAACCGCAACAGGAGACGCGTAACAGCATTGCGTCGCCGCTCGTGAGGTCACACGTCATTAGGATTCCCAAACGACCGAAGCGCGCAAGCGGTCGTAAACGGACTGGACGGCTTTGCACTACAAGGAAGTGAAGGTGAAGGAAGTCACTGTCTGTCTGCTGCTGATGAGAGACGAGACTAAGCGGACTAGGCCACCTCAGCACCGTAGTTACGTCTGCAGCCCAACTTTACGGCCCCATTCCATAGACAGAGCACTCTCAAGAACGTCATGCGTGTCCTCCCTCCATGAGAGGCTCTGAAGATGGTCTATGCCAGATGCAGTACAACGGCATATCTACAGCTACAAGGATACTCCGAAAATCACACTTAAGTGCCTGGCAGAGGGTCCATCGAACCACTTTCACAATATTCCACTCTCTAACAGCACAAGGAAAAAACGAACACATATATATTTCCGTGCGAGCTCTGATTTTCCTTATTTTATTAATGGTTCAAATGGCTGTGAGCACTATAGGACTTAACATCTATGGTCATGAGTCCCCTAGATCTTAGAACTACTTAAACCTAACCAACCTAAGGACAGCACACAACACCCAGTCATCACGAAGCAGAGAAAATCCTTGACCCCGCCGGGAATCGAACCCGGGAACCCAGGCGTGAGAAGCAAGAACGCTACCGCACGACCACGAGCTGCGGACCCTTATTTTATTATTATGATCGATTCTCCCTATGAGGGTCGGCGTCAGCAAACTATTTTCGCATTCGGAGGAGAATGTTGGTGATCGAAATTTCGTGAGATGATTCCGTCGCAACGAAAAACGCCATTGTTTTAATGATTTCCACTCCAAAACCAGTATCATGTCAGTGACACCCTCTGCCCTATTTCTCGATAGTGCGAAACGTGCTGCTGTTCTTTGAAACTTTCTCGATGTATTTCGTTAATCGTATCTGTTAAGGATCGCACACCGCACAGCAGTACTCCAAAAGAGGACGGACAAGCGTAGTGCAGGCCATCTATTTGGTAGACCTCTTACATTTTCTAAGTGTTCTGCCAACAAAACACAGTCCCTGGTTCTCCTTCCCCACAACATTTTCTGCGTGTTCTTTCCAGTTTAAGTTGTTCGTAATTGTAATTCCTAGGTATATAGTTGAATTTACGTCCGTTACATTTGACTGATTTATCGTGTAACCGGAGTTTAACGAATTCCTTTTAGCACTCATGTCGATGACCTTATACTTTTCATTATTTACGGCCCCATTTTCGCACCATTCAGATATATTTTCGAAATCGTTTTGCAATTTGTTTTGATCTTCTGACGACTTTACTAGAAGATAAACGACAGCATCATCTGCAAACAACCTGAAATTGCTGCTCAGATTGTCTCCTGAATCGTTTGTGCAGAAAAGAACAGCAGAGGGCCCATAACACTGCCTTGGGGAGCGCCTGAAACCACTTCTGTTTTACTCGATGACCTTCTGTCAATTACTACGAACTGTAAGCTCCCTGACAGGAAATCACGAATCCAGTCGCATAACTGAGATACAATATTCCATTAACACGGAATTCGATCACAAGTCGCTTGGGATGTACAGTGCCAAAAGCCTTCTCGGAACCTCGAAATACGGAATCAATTTAAAATCCGTTGTCAATAGCACTCACTACTTCGAGCCAGTAATGGGTTATCTGTATTTCACAAGAACGGTTTTCTTAATCGGTGTTGACTGTGTGTCAATTGACCGTTCTCTTAGAGGTAATTCATAATATGGGAATGCAAAATATTTTCCAAAATCCTGCTGCATATCAAAGTCTGATGTTCCAAATTTCTTTATCCATATCATAGACACCAGACATCCGCTAGCGTTCCAAGTTGTAGAGTCATGCAGACGTGTATTACTCAACCAATGATTCGGTTCTCTGTCACCTGGTCCGAGTTGCAGAGGCGATAAAAATTTGATTTTCAACATTTCACTATTGACCAAACCTAAAAATTTAAAATACTTTCACAGTCTACTAATTAAGAGGTATAATTTTACGTTCAACACAGTGCGAGAAGTATTACGGATAGAAATGTTGTATACGTATTGAAGTAGCGTAACTAATGGCGCGGACTATATGCACGCATTATTTGAGAAGGCGGGCACTTCGTGTCTTGCAACAAGCCTTACACACAGTTCCAAAGTTCTACGAGCACCTGCCGCAAAATGATGAAAGGAACAAAGTTGATCGCTCACTACGTTTTCGCTGTTCATACAGTAAAAATACCGTATCAGGCATGGCGTTACAATTTAATGTAATGTCGCTGCCGATGGGCCGGTTCCATCTATGGGACGGCTCAATTTCTCTGCGGATGTTCACAACAGGAGCATGCCAGATGTCGGTAAGGAGCACCGCGTGTTGCCAAATCTTCGCCACCATAGCGGTCAGTGCTCCACGGAGACACAAAGCAACAGTGAGAGAAGGTAAGGTTTGCACTACTTTCTCGTAGTCGACTAGTATGAATGATAGAAACGTCGTAGTGATACGGTAATTGTGATTAGGTTTGTGCATCCACCACTGAAAAATACGAGCAATTCACACCATTTTGTCATATTTACAATATAAAAGTAAGTGCTGTGTACGGCGACTAGGTATTGTTTGACGAGGCCATACGAGTTGCCTCCAATGAGCCACTTCGAATTTTGTTTAATCTTGAGCCTACATAGGCACTATTAAGAAAATTTAAGTAAGAGCGTTCTAATACTCTGTAAGTGTTTTAATAACAGTCAATTTTTTTCAACCCTTCTGAGGTGACATTTCTACTTTTATCCTCCTTGTTTCGAATACATGTTATTCGCTTTCAGATGGTAACAAAAACCTCCTACACAAATAAAATATGAGATGTTACTTATTTAGATGTATATAATATTTAAAAGGTATTACACTATAGGCTATTCATGGGAACTGCCTGCCGGCCGCGATGGCCGTGCTGTTCTAGGCGCTCCAGCCGGAGCCGCGCTGCTGCTACGGTCGCAGGTTCGAATCCTACATCGGGCATGGGTGTGTGTGATGTCCTTAGGTTAGTTAGGTTTAAGTAGTTCTAAGTTCTAGGGGACTGATGACCACAGCAGTTGAGTCCCATAGTGCTCAGAGCCATTTGAACCGTTTTTTGGGAACTGCCTGGCCCATTGTGGCAGATGACATCTTTTTATTTTTTAAATCTGCTATTAACAGTGAATATTTATGACTTCCGGTGTTTATCATAGTGAAATGCAAGAGATAATGTTCTAGTTACCCTTGAAAATAAAATAAGTATTACAATTTCTGAGGCTTTTATTGCTCATTTACTTTAGGTGGCCCATCGACAGCAACCACCCACTATTACTTCTTTACTGTTGACTACTCTATTAGCAACACTTTTGCAGACAGCATCCACATGTACCATTGATTGTATCTCCTAAACTATAACATCGTACGACGCATATTTGAGGAGCTACGCCGTCATAAACACTGAGACACATGAAAAAACTAGCTTGAAACAGAGCCCAAATTACCCGGAATACACTCACCCTCTCTTTCATAATGCAAGTACAGCTTCCAACAAACTTTAAACATAATTTCATCTCTTTTCCGAACTTTTTCACGCTAACGTGCTTAATGTCAGAAATTTAAGAGGAGGAGGAGATTAATGTTTAACGTCCCGTCGACAACGAGGTCATTAGAGACGGAGCGCAAGCTCGGGTTAGGGAAGGACGGGGAAGGAAATCGGCCGTGCACTTCCAAAGGAACCATCGCGGCATTTGCCTGAAAGGATTTAGGGAAATCACGGAAAACCTAAATCAGGATGGCCGGAGACGGGATTGAACCGTCGTCCTCCCGAATGCGAGTCCAGTGTGTTAACCACTGCGCCACCTCGCTCGTTAGAAATTTAAGACAATAGCTCATTTGTAAAGTGTTGAGATGTTTGAAGCTGTTTCATACAAGGGCGTTCGATTCGTTAAAGAATCGGGGTTACTGGTTCATACTGAAATGAAAGACATGTATCTCAGTGTGCTACTGGAATTCTACCAGCGGTGGAAGAAGTTCGCACAATCCCACCCACACTGCGGCGTCTGGAAAGACCACATGGGTTTATTCATGTTTTGGATCTGCAACTCTTGTCATTATTTCCGTGTTTGCAGTTAAATTATTGGATTCAGGTTCCGCTTTTTATGCAAAAACACTGTCCTTTTCTCGTTACCCAAACATGTACCGGCACCCCTGTGCCATCATCAGTGGGTGCTGTTTATCGAAAACTGTAAAAAATGAGCAAATTTTAGGTTGTAACTGATGTACCAAAGTGAGACCTAAAGCAGGTTCTTGTTCGTTTTTCTTCTTACAGTGACTTTATTATTATATGGTTTTGCAGGGCCATCTGTATGACGTCCTGTACTGATAGCTTGTCATCTGTAGGTGTGAATTTCATCGGCGTGTTAAGAGATCTCTAGTTTTTTTTTAAAAAAACATAAGACACCCATAGATAAATTCAACAGATCAGGAATATATGAACTCCATGCAACTTTTGCGAATCGTATACATAGGAAAAACATGTAGGAACTTTAAAACATGATGCGGCAAACACCTCAGAGCCCTAAAAAGTAACAGCACCCATAGCACATTCGCCGACCACCTTGTAGCACATAACCACCACCCAACTACGATAGCAACAGATTTTAAAATACTGAAATCCAGACACAACCAGTACCACAAACTGACAATAGAAGAGAGCATCCAATACGGAAAGAAACAGCAGAAAGCAAACAAGTTTTAAATAAGATCACTACACTCTGTAAAGGCACGTTATTTAACAAATTTAAAGGAACTTTACAGAAAAGGCAACATAACAGCTAAAGGAGCTTACACACACACACATACACACACACACACACACACACACACACACACACACACACACGCACGCACGCACGCACACACACGCGCACACACACACACACACACACACGCAGAGAGAGAGAGAGAGAGAGAGAGAGAGAAGGAGAGAGAGAGAGAGAGAGAGAGTATACAAAATTCAAATTCGGTGCCAAACTCTCTCGAGAACAACAGAACGCCGACGAGGTTAGGAAAAAACAGCACAGTGCTGCCGCGTTTTGCAAAGTGAAAAGGCGTTTGTAAAAACGAAATTACACAAAAGGACATTAATATGCGTGTGCAGTGCTCTCAGAACGCAAAAGAAGAAGTATCAGTCACAACAAACCGTGAGTAATAACAAATATATACGCAAAACTTTTGCCAAACCAAAATCACGCTTTTTAAAAAATCAAGGGATGTGCTAACTCACCAATGAAATTCACATTTACATCGTTTGGTTTGCAGATGATAAGCTATCAGTACAGGACACCATACAGATCGTTCGGCGAAACTATATAATGTAAAATCACTTTGTTAGGTCAGTTGCAACCTAAAATATGCTCACTTCTTACAGTTTTTGATAAACAAAACCCACTGATAATAGCACAGAGGTGCCTAAACGTGTTTGGTAACAAGGAAAAACAATGTTCTTGCATAAAAGGAGGATCCTATAAACAATAAGTGACCATATGTGTGTTTAGAAACGACTAAGCACATGGGATAAAAAAATTACTTACCCCAGCAGACGTTACACTAATGCTGTGTAACACCGTCTCAATTCTACTAGGAAGAGTGTCCACCAGTTACGTCAGGTATGGAATAGCAAGAGGAGGCCTCTCAGTGATGATCAGATCCCTAGAATAATCTTACTGCTGGGCAAGATTCACCCGCTGTTCCAAACTGTCACAGGCTTCTCAGGGGGACCAAAATCGGCTGGTTTAACGGGCTATTCTAAGTGAGTCAGGGTGCCCACTGTTCGACAAACCGGGTTCGTATGCGTGCAGCTCCGTGTACTGTGTATCACAATGACTATTCTGGAAGACGAGAGTGTCTACAGCATACTCAGCACGAAAAAGGGAAGATGTGGAAGCGAGGGCAATACTCGGTCATCAATAAAGCTGAAGTAAACATCCTGATTCAGGTCCACGATCACCTGAACGAGTAGGTCCTAATCGCGGTAAGAGAAACACCCAGATAACATCGGAGAACCACCACCAGCCTCATTACATCCTCCACACACAACTGCCGGTTAAGCGTTTCATTGCCTTGTACCATTTGAAACGACGCAGACCACACTAACCGGCTGCCCTCAGCCACTATCCAGCTTTTGTGCTGTATGCTGCACTGGTGAGGTGCAGCTTTACATGCCACTGTCAAGAATGGTCATTTGCGAGGTAACTGACTCCAAAAGACGATTCTTGCAGTTCCCTTTGTAATGTTTCGTCGGAAACTTGATGAGGCAGATTTGCATTCATTTGTAGCAGGAAATCCTGTCGGCTACGGCACGTTACTTGTCTGCTAGTGGTACACCAGTCCGCGTTGATGCGCCAACAAATCGGGCAGCTTCATTCACGATGTAGTGGCGCGCACGTCCAAACGTGATAGCTCCTTCCTGTCATTCTGTCACATCAGGCAGACGTACACCGCTTCACTGCCACGACTTAGAAGTTACCATGACCTCCCAGTACCAGCACTACACTACATAACGGGTGCTTATGGCTAAAGGGCAGGTATTCACGGGATCCAGTGTGGATTGTAACTTGCGTATGGCAGTCCATTATGACTACCAAGTGCGAATCGGGCACTGTACAACATCTAGACAGCGTCTCCGATGCTCATGTTGAACAAATTGCGTTAGCAGTGATTACTACAATGAAGCGCAAAGAAACTGGTATAGGCATACAGAGATATGTACACAGGCAGAATACGGTGCTACGCCTATATAAGACAAAAAGTCTCTGGCGCAGTTACTAGATCGGCTGCTGCCACTATAACGGCAGGCTATCAAGATTTAAGTTGGTGTTATAGTCGGCGCAAGAGAGATCGCACACAGTATCTCCGACGTGACGAAGAAGTGGACATTTTCCCGTACGACCATTCCACGAGTGTACTGTGAATATCAGGAATCCGGCAAAACATCACGCCTCCAACATCGATGCGGCCGGAAACAGATCCTACGAGAATGGGGCGAACGATGACTGAAGAGAATAGTTCAACGTGGCAGAAGAGTTATCCTTTTGCAGATTGCTGCAGATTTCAATGCTGGACCGTGAACAAGTGTTAGCGTGTGAACCATACAACGAAACATCAACCATATGGGGTTTCGGAGCCGAAGGCCCACTCATGTACCCTTGGTGACAGCACGACACACAGCTTCATGCCTCGCCGTGCTCGTCAACACCGCCATTGGACTGTTGATGACTGGAAACATGTTGCCTGGTCGGACGAGTCTCGTTTCAAATTGTAGCGAACGAACGGACGTGTGCAGGTTTGGAGAAAATCCTCATGAATACATTGGCCCTGCATGTCAGCAGGGTACTGTTCAAGCTGGTGGAGGCTCTGTAATGGTGTGGGGCGTATGCAGGTGGATTGATATGGGACCCCTGATACGTCTAGATACGACTCTGACAGGTGACACATATGTAAGCATCCTGTCTGATCACCTGCATCCATTCATGTCCATTGTGAATTCCGAAGGAACGGGGAAATTCCAGCAGGACAATGCGACATCCCACACGTGCAGAGTTGCTACTGACTGGCTCCGGGAACACTCTTCTGAGTTTAAACACTTCCGCTGGCCACCAATCTCCCCAGACATGAACATTATTGCGCATATTTGGGATGCCTTGCAACGTGCTGTTCAAAAGATATCTCAACCCTAGCGTACTCTTACGGATTTATGGACGGCCGTGCAGGATTTACAGTGTCAGTTTCCTCCAGCACTGCTTCAGGCATTAGTCGAGTGCATGCCACGTCACGTTACGTCACTTCTGCGTGGTCGCGGGGGCCCTACACGTTATTAGACAGAAGTACAAGTTTTGGTTCTTCAGTGAAATAAAATCAACATTATGCCTTTTCACTTGTTTGATCTGTTTCGCCCACATCTAGTTCCTAATCCGTTACATGTGGAAATATTTCTATACGTTTTCCTTGCACCCACAGCGCTAGAATTACGCCTGTTGGTCAAAATTGGCATTATTTTTTTCCAGAGTAAATCGGTTCCGCATTAACGCATTAGAATATCTGCCAAGCTTGGCTGCTATACGACAGTTACAGCCCACACCGGACCTTTGTGAGTTGCTGCACTTTGATTATAATCACACAGTACACCGATCCATGGGACCAGTGCGCCCTTTTAAACGGATAACTAGTATTTGACCCGGTGAACTTAGGTGGAGTTTCAGCAATCACAGAAAGCATAAGTCTAAAAAAGCGCCCATGGAAAGATTTGAGCCCCGGACGCGGTGGCCGAGCGATTCTAGGCGATTCAGTCCGGAACCGCGCGATTGCTACGGTCGCAGGTTCGAATCCTGCTTCGGTCATGGATATGTGTGATGTCCTTCTTAGGTTAGTTAGGTTTCAGTAGTTCTTAGTTCTAGCGGACTGATGGCCTCAGATGTTATGTCCCATAGTGCTAAGAGCCATTTGAACGATTTAAAAGATTTCAGCAACATTAACTGTGAAGGAGACATGACTCATAACAGCGACTGGCTGAGTTAAGCCAAGAAAAGTCACGAACAGTGCGAGAGAGCCGTAGTATGAGACTGAGGCAGAATAAATATTTGTATAAGTTGGGCTGGTAACCAGAGCTAACAACGGAGATTTAAAGCAGAAAGAAATTTAAAAAAAGGTTCCAGGGCTGCCAAGAGTTATGCACAGAAATACGACACCGAATGAAATTAAAATAATGAATTTAATAATCAGTTATCCAGAGGAAATAGCAGCAGATTTCTGAAAGGAATTACGGGATAAAACGTAGACCTGTTATGGAGCATAGCATGGAAAGTCATGAGGGACGAAACAATAGTGAGACTGGAAAACGAAATTTCTTCAGCGACCAGAGACTAATATCAGAGCCCCCACACACTGTGGAGAATTTAATAGTAAAGGATAGCCTTACGCAGGAATAAGTGTAGATTTACAGAGAGGAAAAAATAAATTCATAAAAATATAACATCACGGTAAAAATAGAGTATGGACACATATTCTGAGACGATTACGTAGCACAGTATTGTATGCTGTTGGATTCGCCTAGTCAATTTGGCACAATAGTTCGACGACAGATCCGATAATTGCCTATTCAGGAGATCCTCTGAGAAAGCATCAAGTGTCAACAAAGGATGGAAAACCCGTAAAGTGTTGCCGGCTGGGAAATCCCGAAGGTCAGGTTCATCTACATCTACATTTACATGGATACTCCGAAAATCACATTTGGCGGCCTATTATTCCAACCTCGTATAGCGCGCGGAAAAAGCGAACACCTATATCTTTCCGTGCGATCTTCGATTTATTTTATTATGGTGATGTTTTTTCCGTATGCAGGTCGGCGTCAACAAAATATTTTCACATTCGGAGGAGAAAGTTGGTGACTGATAATTCGTGAGAAGATTCCGCCACAACGAAAAACGCCTTTGTTTTAATGATATCCACCCCAAATCCTGTATCATTTCAGTGACACTCTTTCCCATATTTGCGATAATAAAAAACGTGTTGCCATTCTTTGAAGTTTTTCGATGTACTCCGTCGATCCTGTCTTTTAAGGATCCCACATCGCACAGCAGTATTCTAAAAGGGGACGGACAAGCGTAGTGTAGGGGATCTTTTTAGTAGATTTGTTATATTTTCTAAGTGTCCTGCCTATAAAAAGCAGTTTTTGGTTATCCTTCTCCACAACATTTCCTATGTCTTCCTTCCAATTTACGTTGTTCGTAATTTTAATTCCTAGGTATTTATTTGAATTTACGGCCTTTAGATTTGGTTGATTTGTCGTGAACCGAAGTTTAAAGGATTCCTTTTAGCACTCATGTGGACGACTTCACATTTTTGGTTATTTAGGGTCAATTGCCAATTTTCGCACCATATAGATATCTTACTATTTGTTTTGATCTTCTGATGACTTTACTAGTCGATAAATGACAGTGTCAGCCGTGCGGTTTGAGGCGTCATGTCACGGACTGCGTGGCCCCTCCCGCCGGAGGTTCGAGTCCTCGCTCGGGCATGGGTGTGTGTGTTGTTCTTAGCATAAGTTAGTTTAACTTGTGTGAAAGTCTAGCGACCGATGACTTCAGCAGTTTGGTCCTTTAGGAATTCATACACATTTTTTTCTGAGAGGGTCATCTGCAAACAACCTAAGACGGCTGCTCAGATTGTTTCCCAACCGTTTATATAGATAAGGAACAGCAGAGGGCGAATAATACTACCTCAGGGAAAGCCAGAAATTTCTTCCTGTTTTACTCTATGACTTTCGGTCAGTTACTATGAACTGTGACTTCTCTGACAGGAAATCACGAATCCAGTCACATAACTGTTACGGTATCCCATAAGCAGGCAATTTCACTACAAGCCCCTTGTGTTTTACAGTGTCAAAAGCCTTGCGGAATCAATTTGAAATCCGTTATCAATAGCACTCAACACTTCGTGCGAGTAAAGGGCTAGTCGTGTTTCACAAGAACAATACAGTATTTTTTTTAAATCCGTGTTGACAGTGAGTCAATAGACCGTTTACTTCGAGGTAATTCTTAGTGTTCGAACGCAATATGTGTTCCAAAATCCTGCTGCATATCAATGTTGATGATATGAGCCTGTCATTTAGTCGATTACTCCGACTCCCTTTCTTGAATGTTGGTGTTGGGGTTGGGTTGTTTAGGGGGAGGAGACCAGACAGCGAGGTGATCCGTCTCATCGGATTAGGGAAGGACGGGGAAGAAAGTCGGCTGTGCCCTTTCAAAGGAACCATTCCAGCATTTGCGTGGAGCGATTTAGGGAAATCACGGAAAACGTAAATCAGGATGGCCGGGCCCGGGATTGAACCGTCGTCCTCCCGAATGCGAGTCCGGTGTGCTAGCCACTGCGCCACTCGCTCGGTGAATATTGGTGTGACCTGTCCAACTTTCCAGTCTTTGGGTACGGAGCTTTCGTCGAGCAAATGGTTGTATACGATTGCTCAGTATGGAGCTATTGTACCAGCCCACCCTAGAAGGAACGTAATTGGTACACAATATTGACCGTATAACAATATGATTACTTTTGTGCATTAACATACAGCTATAATCGGCGGTGGAAATATACTTGCAGAGAAAAGTACATAATGATATATATTGTATTTTAGGCTAATAGACACGTTATTGTAGTGGTTTTGAATAGCTTTACTGGTCAGGAATTTCACGCCGACTGTGTGCGGCTGTTTCTTGTTGAATCGTCTGATCTGTCAGAAGTTCCTTTGCACAGGAGGTAAAATGACTATCGAAAACAAAATTGTTTTTGGATAGCTTAACATGAATTTCCTAACGGACCGAAGCTTACCATTCGTTTACCAGTAGAATAAGGTACAGAGAAAATATTTTGTCGTATGCAACTTCCGTCCGATTTCCACGAAACAGTTCGTGACTGTGAACCATCGAACTTTGCGGAAACATAAAAGAAAATCAGATACATATGGTCATGAAGTAGTGAGACATAGGTACTATACTAAATAAATAGTCCTTACACAAGTTTCATTTAACTTTGAATTTATGGCAAGCAATAGATAACGAACTTACAATGCTCTGAAGGTCCAGATACACGTCGCACAATATAGCTTCTCACATAAATCTACTGCTGTGCAGTATGGCACTTTCACATTACTAAAATAATATTTTTAAACAATAGTTATACGGTGGCAAGACATACGTGTCCGACACAAATTGCAAGAGACAGTACAGTGAGTAACTGTTCACCGAGAATATCTCGTACATCAAAAGAATGTGTAAAAGTGTTCTTCTTTGGTTCAAATGGCTCTGAGCACTATGGGACTTAACTGCTGAGGTCATCAGTCCCCGAGAACTTAGAACTACTTAAACCTAACTAACCTAAGGACATCACACACATCCATGCCCGAGGCAGGATTCGAACCTGCGACACTTAAATCAATACTCGATGTTAACAAATTTCTCTTCATCAGAAACGCTTTCCTTGCCATTGATAGTCTACATTTTATATCCTCTCTACTTCGACCATCATCAGTTATTTTGCTCCCCAAATAGCTAAACTCCTTTACTACTTTAAGTGTCTCATTTCCTAATTTAATTCCCTCAGCATCACCCGACTTAATTAGACTACATTCCATTATCCTCGTTTTGCTTTTGTTGATGCTCATCTTATACCCTCCTTTCAAGACACTATCCATTCCGTTGAACTGCTCTTCCAAGTCCTTTGCTGTCTCTGGCAGAATTACAATGTCATCAGCGAACCTCAAAGTTTTTATTTCTTCTCCATGGATGCCTACTCCGAACTTTTCTTCTATTTCCTTTACTGCTTGCTCAATATACGGACTGAATAGCATCCGGGAGAGGCTACAGCCCTGTCTCACTCCCTTCCCAACCACTGCCTCCCTTTCATGTCCCTCGACTCTTATAACTGCCATCTGCTTTCTGTACAAATTGTAAATAGCCTTTCGCTTTCTGTATTTTACCCGCGCCACCTTCAGAATTTGAAAGAGCGTATTCCAGTCAACATTGTCAAAAGCTTTCTGTAAGTCTACAAATGCTAGAAACGTAGGTTTGCCTTTCCTTAATCTTTCTTCAAAGATAAGCCGTAGGGTCAGTATTGCCTCACGTGTCCCAACATTTCTACGGAATCCAAACTGATCTTCCCCGAGGTCGGATTCTACCAGTTGTTCCATTCGTCTGTAAAGAATTCGCGTTAGTATTTTGCAGCTGTGACTTATTAAACTGATTGTTCGGTAATTTTCACATCTGTCAACACCTGCTTTCTTTGGGATTGGAATTATTATATTCTTCTTGAAGTCTGAGGGTATTTCGCCTGTCTCATACATCTTGCTCACGAGATGGTAGTTTTGTCAGGACTGGCTCTCTCAAGGCTGTCAGTAGTTCTAATGGAATGCTGTCTACTCCCGGGGCCTTGTTTCGACTTAGGTCTTTCAGTGCCCTATCAAACTCTTCACGCAGTATCATATCTCCCATGACATCTTCATTAACATTCTCTTCCATTTCCATAATATTGTCCTCAAGAACATCGTCCCTGTATAGACCCTCTATGTACTCCTTCCACCTTTCTGCTTTCCCTTCTTTGCTTAGAACTGGGTTTCCATCTGAGCTCTTGATATTCATGAAAGTGGTTCTCTTTTCTCCAAAGGTCTCTTTAATTTTCCTGTAGGCAGTATCTATCTTACCCTTCGTGAGATAAGCCTCTACATCCTTACATTTGTCCTCTAGCCATCCCTGCTTAGCCATTTTGCACTTCCTGTCGATCTCATTTTTGAGACGTTTGTATTCCTTTTTGCCTGCTTCATTTTTTGCAGTTTTGTATTTTCTAGTCAATTTTCAAAGTCAATAGCTCACTAAATCTCTGACGGGACTTCCACAATAAACACGTCACGTCACAGGACGTTCATTTTTTACATTCTCGCAACCTTATTTTCTAACTGTAGCTGTTGCCGAGCGAGTGCTTGGTTAGTGAATGATTTAAAATGGTAGGGCAATCACATTATGATACATTGCCTTCCATGGGAATCTTGGAAATCATGATTCACATGTCGCCGTTAACATTATGGGATTGAGTACTTTACGGATTTACGTGGATCAAACATAGTATTTCTGTCATTTGACTGTTAAGGCTACACAAATATGGTGAGCTCTCATTCTGAATTCTTAAAGTAAAGATACACAGAAAAAATTAGAAATTGAGACAGTAAATTTATAAAGTTTACAATCGAGATTATACGTTATGCTCATTGTATTCCTTTTTACAGAGTGCATAAGGGCCATCTTTGTGCCCTCAAGATATTGTCCAGAGCTCATAGGCTCTTTGCTCCTGAAAGAACACACACTGACATTCATCTTTTTATAACCATATAAATCTCGCACATGGAATACCTTACATCTTCCATTGCTCACTAATTGTCATGATTTTTACGCTTTCAGTATTTAGCTGTTTGACAGGTAAGTTATTTCAGTATGTGATATGTTGTGAACCGATATAAGAGTCTTTTATTTTGGGAGCGGCTTCCAAGAAAAGTCATTTCGTTGAACTACAGCGGGAGATCTGTGCTGGTACATCACTTTAAATTTAACGCATTTGTTGCGTCGATGGTCGCGTATAGTGTGGTGTTAGGTTTCTGTTGTTTGGTGATGAAAGAAGGGAGGCGACGAAACCTGGCTTCTACTCCTCTAGAATAACTCCAAAGGAGGCGCCGGACATCACGTTCCCATCCCACGGCACTAAGTGTGTGATCAGGAACCTTACGCCATCTCCCCTGCTTTCCTTGACGGCCAAATACTGGCGGTGAAAATTTCTTTCGTAACCAGGATCCGAACAGGCTAGCTTAGAATCGAGTGCCCCCGGCGAGGGCGTGCTGTCGTGACCTCGGATGGTTCGAAGAGTGACAGCGGTGGCGTTATAAGATGTAGCACGCACAACGTACACCGCAAAGTATTTTGGTTAACGTAAGCCGTTTTCCTTGGAGGCAACATGCAAATCTGAGTGTCCATGAAAGGCAACGCACACCTGAAAGACTCGTTTGACTGGCGGGACGTATCACTTTTACCATCTATCTCACGATCTTACGTCTCCGCGTGACGCATTCCTTTGACGTATATTGTAATTAAACGAAAATGTACACTTTTTTCGTTACTGAAGGATGTCTTTACGATTTATACATTCTGGCAATTCAAGGTAATTACCTGTGTGGCCTTAACTTTGTAAAGACTGACCTCAGTAGTCAAGCTCGTAGACATAAAGTATGTACGCAAAATTAGGCACAGAATACGCAGTAAGTAAGTCTTTGTACGATGAAAAAATTTGAAATCTAAAAACAAAATGTAATGTGAAACTTTCATTTTTATGCGAACAAGCCTTGGAAATGTGGCTATTTGACATGGAGGTTCGGTCAATTATTATTCGCGGTAGCCGCAAAGGATTGTTAAAATCATACAACCGCGGCGAACGTTAAGCCCAGATTCAGTTTTCGTGTCGTGCAGATACATGTACGTGGGATTCTGCGGTGGCAGTCTTTTTCACTTCTATCACTTAAAAAAAATGATTATGTCAGATTATCAGTCCGCAGACCCCTCCTGGGGTTGTTCGGCCGCCTGGTTCAGGTCTCTTTATTAAACGCAGCATAAGGGGCTCCGGAACGCCCTATACTTGCAATGTTAAAATAACGTTTATAAATTACATCTTTCCTCACAAAGTATTTGAGGTAGGAAGTTGAACTTTTTACAGATTATTTATTGGAATATGGGCTACAACTTAACACAGGGATTTTACAAAATTTTAGTTCAATTATTAAAGATGATTTTTTTTCAATTGTAATGAAAATTCACAACATTTTTTTGCAATTTTTTATTTATATATTCAAAAGTATAAATTTTTTTGGAAAAAGGCTGTGTTAAATTATGCAGAAGGTACTGTGTAACATTTACTGAAAGTTTGAAAAAATATGTTTGGAAGATCCTTAGAAAACATGTAATTAGTATGAGAAAATAAAAGTTTTGGGAATCGAGCGACAAAGATTGGATTAACTTTTTAGTGCATTCCAGGTCCACAGGATGGATTATCTTCATCCTCTGCAAATTCCTCCTCCAGCTTCCTCTTGTTCCTCCTCCTGTTTACTCTTGCTTGTATTTCTAGACTCTTTACAGCCCTGTCTGCAGCCCGAAGGCGTTCCTTGTCTAAAGCAAGCATCGCTCGTACCATGTTAGAACTTATCTTCATTCCCATATTTCTAAATACCTTGCACCTTACAATGTTTCCATCATTGAAAGTCGCAACAGCATCATACACACCAAAGTGAAGTGTTTCTATTCCAACAAATACAGTCTTGGGGATTCTCGACCATATAACACTATTTACACTTTCATTGGGGTTTTGAGTTTTTCCGTGAATACACTTTTTCAACAGTTCAGGTGCTGCTAAGTCTCTGAAAATAGGTTTTATCACCTCCATTATTGCATGAGGCAGACTATGCTTATAAGTGTACACTTCACCAGTTAGCAATTCTTTGTTTATTTACACCAACTATCTTCTTCTTTGGGACACAAGCTATGTTGAGGATTTTCATCGGTTGAAGAAGTATGAAAAAAAAAGAGCCCAAACAGCCTTCTTCATTTCGTCGACACTTTGTGTATTTTGCCCAATAGCCTTTACTTTTACTCATTATTATACTTCAACAAAACAGAGACTCAAGAAACAGAATTAATTACGAATATTTTCGAGATAACGACAGAGTAAATAAACATGAAACAATCGACAACCACACCAGCGATATATATTGAACCATCACAGGTTAGCCACAACACATACTTTATCTCGCATCACTAAAATGTACCTGATGAACACGGACGTTAATAATAACACCATTTCACAGCAGTTTAACAGCGCCACAGTGGGTCACGCCCATGTAGAACACATTTCAAAAAAAATTTAAAAGTAGTTGTAGTCTTCGGAATTGAATAAATTATATATCTATTAAAAGGTAATAGTCTGCAGATTCAGAAAACGCAAAAAAGTAAAAATTGAACTTTTCATGATTTTGAGCCTTTCCGGAGCCCCTTAAGCGACTTGCCAGTATTTGCGGAAATGAGACGAAGTAATTAGGAAAACACAAACACCCAGTACTCGAGCGAGGAAAATCGCCGAACCGGCCGTGAAACGGTGACCCTGCGATTTAGAGGCAGCCATGCTAACCACCTTTCTTTCTTTTCCGGCAAAAATCGCCTTCATCGACATCGACTTCAGGGACCATAAATATGAAATTTTTTTCCTTCTTATTCTGTCAAAGGAAAGATGTTAATCTCCAAGGTTAGCCAGTTGATTTTCGCAGCACGCAATCTCAACCCAGTCATGGCTTCATGTTCGTCTTCTCGAAGTTATGCTTTCCAGTTTTCTCTGTTTCTTTTCGTGATTTCTCTTGTGCTTCGGTTTCCCACAATTTGTCTGCTGAGTGTCGCACCTCTTAACTTTGAGAGTGCCACTCGCCGAAAGCGCCGCGCGGCCATTTTGGTTGCACCATTGTGCAATGAGAATATCGGAGAACCTTGCACCTTGTGTGTTCTAGTTATTAGTGCGAAGGTATGACAACACTAAAAATAAATTTTCGTCTTAAAGCCTTCTTGGATACTAAAACTAAAAAGCTCTTGTAAAATGATATAAAAAGTGTTGATAAGCTAAATCCTACTCCGCGGTTACCTATTTGTAGTGAATCACAAATTTGCATGCCTTCTTTGATAACTATATATTGACCAAAAAGCAATGCATAACCCCTGACGACCCTTGGGCATTGTGGAGACCTGTAGTCCTGCTCCTTCTATATCTCAAATAATCTACATATTATGATGTAATGACAGACCAAAACACTGATAAGATTAACGGTTATAATAAAAATTAAATTTTAATAACAGTAATGAAATATATTGCAAATAGTTCATTAAAATTTAAACTATTACATGTAACGCTATGGTTAAGAAATTCTGAAATGTCTCTCTGTAATTTCTCAATTTCGTGATTAAATGGCATTCCTCGATCAGATACATCCGATAATATTGTAACGTTGCTGTTTTATCCGTGAGCATGTATTGGCCAGTTAGCCAAATATACATGTTGTTCTTTATTCTTGGATACAGCTGCCAGTCCGGTTGCAGTACGTCCTAAAATTGTATCGAAGATTCTAACGTTCTGTTAATGACAGCTTGTTTCTTTTTGTCCAGTTCCATATCTGAGTTTGGTCTCTTCAATATAATACGTGTGTCAATTTTCCCATAAGCTTGCATCTGCCACAATATGCGATAAGCCGTAGCCTGATATTGTGTAGTCTCCCTACCGTTGGGATGGCCTCACTGATAGCATCGTATCAAGCTGAAACAACTACTGAAAGAAGAATTGGATTGCCGCGATTCGTCCATTTATTTTTCCACCAATCGCCTACGCATTTCTGCTCGGTAGAGTTGTATAGCTGTATTTTGTTAGTTCGGTATAGATTGCTGTGGTATTTAACTGTCGCTGGTGTTCATGAACATAACTGAGTGGTAATATCTATGGACTTATCCCAGTAGGGACAAATGAGGCGCTCACACACACACACACACACACACACACACACACACACATATTATATATATATATATATATATATATATATATATATTGGGACGTAATAGCTTGAAGAGGCTTCCAGTAATTCCACTTCGGTTGCTGTGTATCATTCGAGGTTTACAAGTTAAAAAGATAGCTGTACATTGAGAATCAACATCTTTGATGCCCAGTCCATCTCTGTTCCGAACTAACGAGGTAGCTTTGAAGGAGACATTAAAAGTAATACCCCTTCAGATATGCCGCCATGCCAGCGATAAAATTTTGTTCATTACGTCGGTGGGGATTGGCAGAAATGTCGGAGTATCAAAGTCCTCACTAATAACATAACTATGTACGAGTAATACCCTCGGGAAACCTGTCTAACGTCCGCATATTGCGTTCTTTGATTACGGCACGTAAGAAATTGAGCTTTTGTTCCCAATTCATATTTTCCATTTCCCATGGATGTAGTGTAATAACCAAGCTAATATGCCGCAGCTCATCGATTTTCTCCAGCCAAGAAGTGTGTGTTTAGTATGGTGACCTAGGAGCAGAATTTTGACTTGCGGTCATTGAATCTTGCACCGCAGGCGTTGGCACACTCTTCCACAACATGTCGCACTGTCTCTAGCTCTTCATTTGTGTTGATAATCACTCTGATGTCGTCAGCATAGGAACGTCAGACCGTTTTGGTGTTCAGATTTTGTAGGCCCACTAAGGTGACGTGGAACTGTTTTAGTAACGGCTCGATCGCAATAAGATCATTCCAAGTCTCATGGCTTGTTCGACGGACACAAGAGAGAACTTACAATCTTCAGGCGAGAAGATGTACCACAATAAATTTCTTTATAAGCTGTCTAAGTAAATGATCAAAACCCATTTTTCTTATTGTGCTCAGTAACCGTCCATGAATAATTCTGTCAAAAGCCTTTTCAACATAGAAAAATACTAACGCCAATTTGGTTTTGCGTATCCAGGTAAAATGTGTGCTATCACAGTATTCATATAGAACGTTTAACATAGAACGTTACAACGCTCCTAGCTTATTTTTAGTATTCATTGAAAGTGATGTGAACGCTTTCTTTATTCGATGTATCACACTTCGCATTTGTACACTGGATATTTTTCAAACAGAAGTCATTCACAGTCGCAATGTTACACCACAGAGGTTCTGAGAACAAGCTGTTTGCTCTTTGGCGGTAAGCAGCATTGTCTTTGCCAGTATCAGTCAGTGAGAATTAAGTGGGGAAGTCAGGTGTTGGTTACGCTGCTGCGCTGTCTGGAAATAACTAGCAGAGCACAGAGATAAAAATGCAGAGGATGTTGGTTTTTGGAAATGTGATTTGGTAAAGATTGCTTTGAGAAGAGTGAAGACATTCAGGTAATGTTGTTGCTGTACTGCTGACTCATGCGTAATTTATGATAAATTTGTGAAACGCAAATTTTCAGGATTTTCTCCTCAGTTTTTCGATTCAGTTAGTTTGACTGTCGAGACGATATAGGTTCGCCACTTGTTCACCATTTGATAAGTGTATTATACGGCTGAGTAACATTCAATAAAAAGTTATTTTTGTGAAGGTGGTTGCAATTGTCAAGGAATGAATTTCATTATTTGTAATCGAATTTTTGAATGCTACTCTCTTTTCAATGATTTAGTAAGTCAAGTTTCTACCAAAGTCTCCTCACGAAAATTTTGTGTTGTAAATGTGTGTCGCTGCATTGCAATGAGTGGAACACAGTCGTTCAAAGTAAAGCATGATGTCCTTGGCATAGTTGCTTTTCATTGCACTGCAGTGAGCAAGGTTTCTTTCCTTTATCTGGTTTGCTGCTGTTCTGTATTTTTATTTGGGCCACTTTCGAGCAGTACCGAGTTCTCGTTTCCGCAAGGTAAGCCATAAAAAACGTTAAGGCCAGTTTAACATTACAGTCAGGACACAACAACACCATTTAAATTAAGCTTTGCATTTCAAAATTGTTATGGGGTTCATTCAAGGTAAAGTTTAGTCAACAACTTATTTACTTTGCCAAACACTCTTATTCTTACAGTGTAGTGTTACGGACGCGTGTGTGTCATTTGATGTTCAGAATTTTTGTCAGTTTGCATACGAAAAATTATAGATAATTTTTAAAGGGGAATTTTGGACATTTATTCAATCAAGATTTGTTTAGTAATTTCATGTAGAACTTTTATTCTGTTAGTCTTGCGTGTTGCAATTGCAAGTCTCGTACTATGACGTCACACATTATAGCACTGTTCACTGGACTGCATGGTACAGAAATTCAGAGGAAAAGTTCTTTAGTGTACAGTTTTAAGTTTTCTAACTGTTTTTGGTAAAAGTTAATTGCAAAAGTTATCTATTTTCAGACATTTGGTGACTCTTTTTAATAGATAGCGTTTACGTAAACCACTTGCATTGACAAGTTTACATGACAACAGAGACAAATACGAAAGTTTAAGGGTAGGAAGTCAGTGCAGTTTACAACAACAAAAACAACACAAAACATAACAGTTACAATGTCTACTAGCCCCACTTGCCTGGTAGGGTCCAAGCATTTTACTAAGAACTATTTCCAGTGTGGTGCTGATAACCAGGGCAAAATCTTGAAATCCGCACTTTGAAATGTAATAGGCCGAAAGTCATCGAATGTATTCTTTCGCAACGCTTTGGGAACGAAGATGACAATGCGTCCCGTGAAGATCAGGGGATATCAAGCCGTTACACATTTTTGTCAGTTCTTCGCCGATCACACCCCAGTAGTGAATATAAAATTAGATTCGAAAGCCGTCTAGCCACAGAGATTTTTTTCGTCGAAAAGTATGTGGTGATTGATTTCACTTTCGAAGTAGTTCTATGCGCTGAAAGTTCTCCGTTGTCATCCTGATCCACCGTTGCAACCATCTCCAGCCCCCACATCAATTCTCAGTTCGGAGTAAAGTTTTCTAGAATGATTTACAACGTAGGTCTTAATCACATCCTGTTCATCATATACATTTTCTCCGTTATTTTTATGTTGCTCAGTACGTTTTAGTTTGCTTCGTTTGTTCTCCGCTGTGACGTGGTTCAGCGACGTGGACTCTCTGAGAGACGGAAGTGCACGCCCATAGTCGTGTACTTGCCAGTGTTCTGTAGTTTTTGCTTCGGTGAGTTTTTTTTCTGATCGGGTTGTCTGACAGCGCAGAAGGGTTGTTATGCAGCTGGTGGACACCGGTGAAATAAACCTCTGTAGTTCGTTGCCTCCAGAAAGCTTTGCCTCTGGCAAATTGAAAGACACATTTCTTAATTTGAGGTTTCACATTCTCCGTCCACCAAACAATGCGCTCCGTGTATCGTGTTTGCCCTTGGAGGCATTTCTGCCACGTAGCAACATTGTCTAGTTTCAGTTATGCGTCGTCCAGAAGTGACACATTCAGTTACCACTCACCGCGCCCCAAAAATCGTTTCTGTTGAACGTGTCTAACCGTTACATGGTATGCACAGTACTACTCGTATGCTAGGTGGTCATGTTATTTTGATTTTCGTGTGTTATCGATGTGCAAGTCAGAGAAAGAGGGTAAGTTAAACTACTGTTAAACAATCTTTGGTCTTCTAGTGGCATAGTCTTTGCATCCGTGCAGCCTGATCCATTCTTAGTTGAAGCGTGGTAGATGATTGACGTGTTCTGTAGTGCTGAGTTGGATTGTGATTGTATCTGTTAGATGAAGAAAGGTTTATTTCAAAGAGCAGCAAGGATGAAAAAGATGTTTGTATTAGAAAGCAAAAGGAATATAAATTTTAAATAATATTATTATTTTTGGAAGAGAAGAAGTTTGAGGTAAGACTGAACCACTGCGCAGCTAGTTTGTAGAAATTTTTACTGGGAGCAAATTAACATTGTTCACTTGCTCAGAGCTGAGAGAAATCCCACCCCACTTCCCTGAGTCATGCATTAACATATTAACTGATTAATCTGTATGATTTTTACATAAATTCTCTGTTAACATTGTACCCTTTTTAAATCATTGTTAACTTCGTTAAGAATCATATTATTTAGACCTGTATTATGTGCGAAGATCACAAGTTTTACTCTATCTATTTGAATACGTACTTCATTCTAAAATCGTTGTCTTGGAACATAATTTCATAGGAGTAGTTACTCTCCTCACCCCGCTGTTTATCATTACACATTACCACAGGTGGTATGCAACAGTCTTAAATTTTATTTAGAAATAGAAATCTAGCTCAGCAACTGCTTGTTTGCTGTCTTCTGTTGCGCTGTGGAGAATTCTGCAACAACGTTGTCAAGGCGCGAGGTAAGTGGAAATGTTATTTAGGGCCAGATAACTATTTTACTTCCGTCGCGCATTTAAGAACAAGCTACATTCAAATCAGTTCACTTCAAATTAGGTTCAGGTTAGTCAACGGTTAGAATACAGGTTTAAGTTGGATAACGATTTGCGGGGGCATAGTTTTGGTAATACGTAGACTTTTATAGAGTGGGAGGTAAAGTTGGAATAAATTTCATACAGAAACAATTATAGTGGGGAGGTTACAGTTATTAAAACCAAGCGGCCATATCTCAGAGTCACTAACATTTCCTGAAATATCTCGAGGCACATAAAACCTAGCCAGACGACATGCGGAAAGGGCAAAGAAAT
The DNA here is from genome assembly GCF_023864275.1 of Schistocerca cancellata. Taxonomy (NCBI): domain Eukaryota; kingdom Metazoa; phylum Arthropoda; class Insecta; order Orthoptera; family Acrididae; genus Schistocerca; species Schistocerca cancellata. Next base: position 55,015,277 of record NC_064631.1, read on the forward strand.
GGCTCTGAGCACTATGGGACTTAACTGCTGAGGTCATCAGTCCTCCTAGAACTTAGAACTACTGAAACCTAACCAACCTAAGGACATCACACACATCCATGCCCGAGGCAGCATTCGAACCTGCGACCGTAGCGGTCACGCTGTTCCATACTGTTGCGCCTAGAACCGCTCGGCCACCCCGGCCGTCTGCGGAAAGGGCACAAACATATGTATGTCCTATCACCTGTGGGCATAGATGACACCAACTATCTTTCAAGTCCAATCCTTCAATTACAACTTGGAGCTCTCGATAATAATTAAAATTCGGACTTTGGCCTTCTTTGTGTGAAACACAGTTAAAATTCCCACCCATTATGATCTTCAAACGAGCCTTCGTTAATAATTTCACAATTTCATTGTGAAAAAAAGTAATTCCTGTCTGTTCTGCCAGTGTACCCAGTTGGAGCGTCGATGTACAATAAAAGCTAGCCCAGTAATTGCACGGCAATACCCCGTACCGTTTCCAATATCGCTTTACGTTTATAATCTACACCTACTTTAAACAGAACTGGCACTTCGCCAGCCTCATTGCCAATTTTTATGATGGCATCATTCCCGTTATTTTACCTATCTTTGGTGACACGGCCTTCTGAACCAACTCTGTATCTATGTCGGCGGAATACAAATAATATTTAATTTTTAAGTTAGATTCTATCCTATTTATATTAACAATCGCAGCTGTACAATCTTGGATTACGTAGTAAGGAATTTTGTTTTTGTCGTATCGGCCGCCGCACAGCAGCCGTCAACTCGGCGCGGCGTGCCACAACACGCGCGGCACACACCGAGTACCGCTGGCACCGCATACGATGTCAACAACTGGCGCCAGTGAACGCGTCGTCGCGGGGTTAGCGGCAGCGTACACACCACTATCGATACGGTTTGCCCTGGCGGCGCTGCCCTTGCCACCAGAGTGAGCAACCGTATAAGGGCGCCATCTACCAACACTCTGATTGGCCGGACCTGCGGATTTAAGCGAGCTCCCTGAGCCCGTTGAACCAGTTCAATCTCCACCGACGACTGTGTCACTACCCGGCTGCTGCATTCCCGACGACCGAACCGTGCTGTGGCCTCGCTGGCTGGAAACTTGCGACGCGTCGGTATCGACTGGTTGGCAGTGGTTTGGACTTGTATTCTCTACTAGTGACTCTGATTTTTCCTTGGCGCTACAGCCAGCGAAGTGCTGTGTAGTCGAACTTAAGTTTTGGTTTCAGTGACAGAAGGTCAAATAAATTTGGTTATCACGGAATGGTTCAAATGGTTCAAATGGTTCAAATGGCTCTGACAAGGGAACTTCCTCATCGCACCCCCCTCAGATTTAGTTATAAGTTGGCACAATGGATAGGCCTTGAAAAACTGAACACAGATCAATCGAGAAAACAGGAAGAAGTTGTGTGGAACTATGAAAAAATAAGCAAAATATACAAACTGGGTCGTCCATGCGTAAGATAGGCAATATTAAGGGCAATATGAGGCGAGGAGCGCCATGGTCCCGTGGTTAGCGTCAACAGCTGCGGAAAGAGAGGTCCTTGGTTCACATCTGCCCTCCACTGAAAATTTTGCTTTCTTTATTGTCGCAAAGTTATGATCTGTCCGTTCGTTCATTGACGTCTCTGTTCACTGTAATAAGTTTAGTGTCTGTGTTTTGCGACCGCACCGCAAAACCGTGTGATTAATTGACGAAAGGACGTGCCTCTCCAATGGGAACCGAAAACATTTGATCGCAAGGTCATAGGTCAACCGATTCCTCCACAGGAAAACACGTCTGATATTTTGTATACGACACTGGTGACGGCATGTGCGTCACATGACAGGAATATGTTGTCAACCCACCTAACTAGTACACTTGGCGAATGGGTGAAAAGTTTCTTCTACCTTGCCCGATTTAGGTTTTCTTGTGGATGTAATAATCACTCCAAAAAAAGTGATGAAAACATAAGTTTTTCACATAAACTGAAAATAAAAAGTTAAAATTTTCGGTCGAGGGAAGATTTGAACCAAGGACCTCTCGTTCCGCAGCTGTTCACACTAACCATGGGACCACGAAGCTCCTCGCCTCACATTCCCCTTAAGATTGCCTATCTTACGCATGGACGACCCAGTTTGTATATTTTGCTTATTTTTTCATAGTTCCACACAACTTCTTCCTGTTTTCTCGATCGATCTGTGTTCAGTTTTTCAAGGCCTATCCACTGTGCCTACTTATAACTAAATCTGAGGGGGTGCGATGGGGATGTTCCCTTGTGAGCACTATGGGACTTAACATCTATGGTCATCAGTCCCCTAGAACTTAGAACTACTTAAACCTAACTAACCTACGGACAGCACACAACACCCAGCCATCACGAGGCAGAGAAAATCCCTGACCCCGCCGGGAATCGAACCCGGGAACCCGGGCGTGGGAAGCGAGAACGCTACCGCAGGTTATCACGGAATATTTGTTGTGTTATAGTGCGGAAATAACACAAGAGAAATGGATCAGAGTGTTGGTAGATGGCGCCCTTATACGGTTGCTCACTCTGGTGGCAAGGGCAGCGTGCGCCAGGGTAATCCGTATCGATAGTGGTGTGTGCGCTGCGGCTAACCCCGCGACGACGCGTTCACTTGCGCCAGTTGTTGACACCGTCTGCGGCGCCAGCGGTACTTACTCGCCGTGTGCCACGTGTGTTGTAGCACGCAGCGCCGAGCTGACGGCTGCTGTGCGGCGGCCGATACGACAGTTTTATTTATAAATTATAAAATAAAAATTAAGTAGTAAGGAAGCGACTTTAATATTCAGTGTCCTCGGCCCAAGGTGTCTCGTGCGGCCTATGCGGGTGGGTGGTGTCCATTGGTTCAGGTCCCGGGGTGTCGGCCTTCCACGTATGCTGCGCGACCTGACTTCTATCTTCTGTGTTGCTTCTCTCACTGCTTTATTGTTCTCCGCAATTTTTCTTCCTCAATCTGGTTTCGAGTTGATCGCTTTGATTTTATCGTCCTTCGTTGACGTGCATCTTCGTCAGTGCCATTCTTGTTACCGGTCATAAGGCTGGTTTTAGGTCCCTTCTGAGACTGAAGACTGATGCAGTTGAGACGGCAAATCAAGAGGGCCATAACTTGGCGGCGTGTCTCCGTTGCTCTGAGTCTGTCGAGGTTTTAGGGTCAGTTCATCATTCGTATCTGGAAGCTGTGGCGGGTGTTCGCCACTGTGGCTGTGAAGCGCGGAAACACTGTATCATAGCGACTGAAAGAGAAAGTCTACTGACGCCCCGTGCATTGGCACAGGTAGTACAGTGCAGGTGGTCGGCGGCGACCTACGAGCAGCACTGTCGCTTGACACTCGATTTGATGTGATTTTGCTTTACTGGTAAGGTGTGTGCAGCTATTGTCTGTGCTTGTTTGGTGAAATTGTTACGGTGTTGTGAGTGAACGTTGAAGAGTTGAAGCCTGCGGTGATAAAGTGGCGTTAAGAACTATAGTTAAGAAAAAGTGGCGCTGAGCACTATGGGACTTAACTTTTGAGGTCATCAGTCCCCTAGAACTTAGAACTGCTTAAACCTAACTAACCTAAGGACATCACATACATCCATGCCCGCGGCAGGATTCGAACCTGCGAACGTAGCGGTCGCGCGGTTCCAGACTGTAGCGCCTAGAACCGCTCGGCCACCCCGGCCGTCTATAGTTAAGAACAAGAACGAAAAACGCCAATGAGTTTCGTTGCAACATGCAGATCTAGCTACCGACACAGTTAAAGTAAACGTTTTTTGGACCTCGGTAACAAGAAATAGAATTTTCATAATGGTAATAGCAATTCCTCTGAAAGAATGCGATCTGATTCATAACTATTTTGTGTTTGTGATTCACGTTTCGGTGGCGAACTTATTACAAAAGCACTGACGGTAAATAAGCTTAAATTCCAAGGCAATGGTGGTTTCTAAAACCAAAATCGGTTCCTCATTTATTCCCCAATTTACCGAAATATCTGTCGAAATATTACAGCAAAGAAAATCGCCAGCAAAACACTTTCAAAAGAGAAGCTGCCACAAAGAAGATGCTGAGCAGAATGGTGTTGCTGTGTCTCCCAGTGTTTATTCCGTCGAGCAAAATGCACGGAACGAATTAGTCGCGGACGCAGCAGCAATTTCTGTAGGACCACGGCGGTACATATACTAAAATTGGAACGATACAGAGAAGATTAGCGCCGGCACGATAGCTCAGCGTGTTTGATCAGAGGGTTAGCTCCCCTCTGTAATAAGAAAAACTGAGTTAATGGATCAACGACGAATATAAACGGGTGTCTCAGGACGTCCGCCCCGAACAAACGCACCGAACTAAGACGAACGAAATAAGATTTCTTAAAAAAAAAGAAAGTGATCAGGAGACCCGGGTTCGATTCCTGGCCCTGGCACAAATTTTCACTCGCCGCTTCAGTCTATACACATAAAAAGTTACATATTAGTAAAATTTTCTAAGTGAAGCAAAACTGTATTCAACCACAAAAACACAAACGACTCGTTACTTTTTTCATGATAACTTTGTAAGTGAAACTACAAATAATGACGAGTGACATATTCACTCTTTGTAGGTTTCGTTCACAAATGGAAACGGAATTTGTAACTGTATATGAATATTTTACTAATATCCCTAACACATGAACTATCAAGGTAAGAAAGTTTTAAGCAACATGTGCCTCCGCTGAGAGGAGGCTATGGCACTCGTGTGCGTCGGCGTTCACCGCAAAGGTAAGCAGGTTCGAAATGTGCTGCTGAATAAAATCCTCGTCGCCACTGTTTCGTCAGGAGCAGGAGAGGTGATAGCTTGAAGTGACCGATCACCGGTCTTTCTGCCAATGTTAGGGATGAATTTCAGTTATCTATGCATTTTATAATGAAGTGATGCCGTGTGACACTGTTTCTAGTCATCCGTCCGTCGAATGGGGACGTTAAAGCTCAATGGTCCCCTTAATACTACTCGAGAGTTGTAGGCTGTGTGCCGGCACGACGTTTCACCGCCTCCATTCTCCAATCGTATTCATACAACGCAAACACAACACTAAATTATGCACGCATCTACACTCCTGGAAATTGAAATAAGAACACCGTGAATTCATTGTCCCAGGAAGGGGAAACTTTATTGACACATTCCTGGGGTCAGATACATCACATGATCACACTGACAGAACCACAGGCACATAGACACAGGCAACAGAGCATGCACAATGTCGGCACTAGTACAGTGTATATCCACCTTTCGCAGCAATGCAGGCTGCTATTCTCCCATGGAGACGATCGTAGAGATGCTGGATGTAGTCCTGTGGAACGGCTTGCCATGCCATTTCCACCTGGCGCCTCAGTTGGACCAGCGTTCGTGCTGGACGTGCAGACCGCGTGAGACGACGCTTCATCCAGTCCCAAACATGCTCAATGGGGGACAGATCCGGAGATCTTGCTGGCCAGGGTAGTTGACTTACACCTTCTAGAGCACGGTGGGTGGCACGGGATACATGCGGACGTGCATTGTCCTGTTGGAACAGCAAGTTCCCTTGCCGGTCTAGGAATGGTAGAACGATGGGTTCGATGACGGTTTGGATGTACCGTGCACTATTCAGTGTCCCCTCGACGATCACCAGTGGTGTACGGCCAGTGTAGGAGATCGCTCCCCACACCATGATGTCGGGTGTTGGCCCTGTGTGCCTCGGTCGTATGCAGTCCTGATTGTGGCGCTCACCTGCACGGCGCCAAACACGCATACGACCATCATTGGCACCAAGGCAGAAGCGACTCTCATCGCTGAAGACGACACGTCTCCATTCGTCCCTCCATTCACGCCTGTCGCGACACCACTGGAGGCGGGCTGCACGATGTTGGGGCGTGAGCGGAAGACGGCCTAACGGTGTGCGGGACCGTAGCCCAGCTTCATGGAGACGGTTGCGAATGGTCCTCGCCGATACTCCAGGAGCAACAGTGTCCCTAATTTGCTGGGAAGTGGCGGTGCGGTCCCCTACGGCACTGCGTAGGATCCTACGGTGTTGGCGTGCATCCGTGCGTCGCTGCGGTCCGGTCCCAGGTCGACGGGCACGTGCACCTTCCGCCAGCCACTGGCGACAACATCGATGTACTGTGGAGACCTCACGCCCCACGTGTTGAGCAATTCGGCGGTACGTCCACCCGGCCTCCCGCATGCCCACTATACGCCCCCGCTCAAAGTCCGTCAACTGCACATACGGTTCACGTCCACGCTGTCGCGGCATGCTACCAGTGTTAAAGACTGCGATGGAGCTCCGTATGCCACGGCAAACTGGCTGACACTGACGGCGGCGGTGCACAAATGCTGCGCAGCTAGCGCCATTCGACGGCCAACACCGCGGTTCCTGGTGTGTCCGCTGTGCCGTGCGTGTGATCATTGCTTGTACAGCCCTCTCGCAGTGTCTGGAGCAAGTATGGTGGGTCTGACACACCGGTGTCAATGTGTTCTTTTTTCCATTTCCAGGAGTGTATTACACTCACCTATATTCTACAAATACCATACGACGCAACTCTCACAAGTAAAGGGGCCAATGTGTGTCGAAGAAGAACACCCGTTCCGACAGGTGGCCGAATCTACCCCAAGGCATATCCCAGTCAGCAATGCCATACGACATTTACGTAACAAGCAAAGGATGAAGAGTCAACAACTTGAATTATAGTAAACGTAAACATGGTCCTTAGTAGGCTGTAACATCATTTTTATTAAATAGTATCATTAGCTAATTTCGACTCCTTGTCATTTCAAGCACACGTAAATCCAAAATGGAGATGCACTACATTGTCTGCATACACCGCTATATATAAATAACATTTTACACACCTCACATTAAGACAAGATTTGTTAATATTATGTTTAAAATAATGTAGTTTCCCCAGTGATATGACATGTATTGTATACAATACTTTATCTCCATTTGTTTTCTTCGGTCGTTGACCATATACAGGTATATCAACTATGTCTGACACGCCAGCAATATAGGTAACATGCCTATGATAACTCTTTGAATGAATGTGAATCTGTGAAAACAAATTACCAGCTGCTGTCATTTACCCTGTAATTATAAGAAATTTTGTGCAGTTATGGTTCAAATAGCTCTGAGCACTATGAGACTTAACTTATGAGGTCATCAGTCCCCTAGAACTTAGAACAATTTAAACCTAACTAACCTAAGGACATCACACACATCCATGCTCGAGGAAGGATTCGAACCTGCGACCGTAGCTGTCGCGCGGTTCCAGACTGTAGAGCCTCTCCGGCCGGCTTTGTGCAGTAATGTTTTATCTTGACGTGAAGTGCTTAAAGTTTTATTTATACAAGGCGATGTATAGACACAATGGCCGGCTGCTGTGACCGAGCGGTTCTAGGCGCTTCAGTGCGGAACCACGCTGCTGCTACGGTCGCAGGTTCGAATCCTGCCACGGGCAAAGATGTGCGCGATATCCTTAGGTTAGTTACCTTTAAGTAGTTCTAAGTCTAGGGTACTGATGACCTCAGATGTTAAGTCCCATAGTGCTTAGAGACATCTGAACCATTTTTTATACAGACAATGTAGTGCTTTTCCAAGTTGGTTTTACAGGTGCTTGACAATGACAATTAGTCGAAATTCGCTAGTCGCACGATTAAATAAATATCTTATTACAGCCGACTACGGACCATGTTTACATTTATTAAACAAATGGAAGCTGTGGATCACCAAAAACACAAAATTTTAATGACTTGAATTAGTGTCCTCTTGCATAACGACTCTGAAGAACTCCCGTTTTTGAATGCTAGTCTTGCCACTAAATGTCCGTAAAATGCGTTAGCTTAACTTTTTCAAGAAGTGAAGTTACGTTTAACAAATGGATCATGATATAAAATGTTCACTTTGGTAGTATTCTTGTGGAAAATACAGCAAGTATTACTTACACTGGCCACCTAAAAATATGAAGGAAGGCATCGCATCGAACACGCTGTTACGATGTACTCATCAGTCTTATAGTACAGTCATTGTTCTTGATCTACTAGGCAAGTCGTCTCAGTTGTTGTCAATATACGTCAGCACTGATGGCTGCACCTCAGGGAGCAATTCATAGTACAGTACACAGCCGCTGTTCCGCAGCGGGGAGTTGCTGCTTTGTTTGGGCTCAACGACTCCTTTCTTTTCCTTCTGATAACATAACACCATTTCTCGTCACCATTAACGATACGAGATAGCAGCAGGAGGAGATTAGTGTTTAACGTCCCGTCGACAACGAGGTCATTAGAGACGGAGCACGAGCTCGGATTAGGGAAGGATGGGGAAGGAAAGCGGCGGTGCCTTTTCGAAGGATCCATCCCGGCATTTGCTTGGAGCGATTTAGGGAAATCATGGAAGATCTAAATCAGGATGGCCGGACGCGGGTTTGAACCGTCGTCCTCCCGAATGCGAGTCCACTGCGCTAACCACTGCGCCGCCTCGCTCGGTGATACAGGACAGGAGTGGTCGGTGTTGATCATGGGCCAACTGATGATGAGCAACCAGAGATGCACATATGGCCACCCACTGATTTCTGTGACTTCGGCCTAGACCATGGAGTACCCATACACCTGATTTTTTACCTTCCCCGTTGCATACAAATGTCACACGATAGTGGAATGGTAGCAGCTCAGCACATTTGCCAGTTCTCTAGTACATTGGTCTGAGTCATTGTTGATTAACGTGTTTAAACGATCTTCATCAAACACCGAAGGTCTTCCTGAACATGAAAAGTCACTAATATCAAAACGATCCTCCTCAAAACGAGAAAAACATTTTCTTGCCGTCATCCGTCCATTGACATTACCCACATACACACCGTAAATGTTTCTGATTGCCCCCGGTGCTGTCACCCCTCTGTTAGCCTCAAACGGAAGAATATGTCGAAATGTTCCACATGGCACTCCAGTTCCTAGCGTCCACAGTTACACTCAATATCACCAAATAACAAGATGACAATTTGTATACTCAAATAGCTACACTGAACTGCAAATAAAACATGTCAATCGGTAACCGCAATACCAGCATGCAAAAAGAAACGCTACGAACTTTCGCACCAGCCTAATAACTTGCAATAAGTTCATTCCGCCAGTTTACATATGAGGTTCACGATGACTTCGAATTGAAATGCTAAAATAAAGTTCGCAACAGCTAAGGAAATTTCTGTGCATCATTATGCACGAAAATATAGGAAAACTATGAGTGTCATATTATAAATGCATTATAAATCATAGACTTTTCCAGTGTACATCTCACGCACGTAGTGAAACATTAGTATCCGCAACGTTCAGCCCACACGAAGTTAGAGTGCACATGTTAGCTTCAAATCCTACCACAAGTTCAATCAGACGGAGAAATCACCAGCCCAGTGACAGGAAACCAAGCGTCGATTGCGTGCACATTGAGTTGAAAAACAGAATACGAAAATTTCTCCTGTTACGGGGAGCCGGAACGATGAAAATGACAAAATTAAGGTTTTTTGGCTTTTTTCATTATACAGTTATTTGGAGTTTTCTGAATAAAACAAAACAAGTTTCATCCTTCTAAGTGAATTCCAAGTGTGTTTTTTTTATCGCTGCAAAATTCACGCGTCGCGTAAACTGTTGTAGCGACTTGGTGTGTCACCTCTGATGGCGCCGCTCGCTGGCTGCTAGCAGGCTATCTTTGCGGAATCAGACAGTGTTTTGTTTTCCAACATTGTATGGTTTTATCTCTGTGACAAGTGACTGTTCATATCGGTAAACATAAACACTATACTTTGTATGTTGACTTCTGTAGTTTGTTTTGTGTTGTTCAGCTGTTCAGTTTTGCGTATATCATGACTTTGCTCGTACCTGTTTTATGTATTTGGTTTGTGGATATCAATATGCCCCGTTTTAGCGATAGAGTGTTTAAGAAAAGGCACAATGAGTGGAAGAAGAAATCTTTTGTTGTTTCAAAGTGAGATGCTGTTCAGACTGACTACTCCAAATGAATGTGGTAGAACTTCTTCCAGCAAGAAACTTAGTGACAGCAACGAAAAATTTGAAAACTATGAAAGTGACAGTAATGACGTGAATGAAATAATTAACATTTCCTTGCTCTCTAATATTTTGAAACATAACGTATTATCCCAAGTTTGCAAAGAAAGAGCACTGGAACTGAAAATAACTTCACACATTGTTATGGCATGTAAAATGTTATAGAAGTGTAACAAATGTGCTGCAGAAGTTTCGTTTTCTAATTTTAACAATATTCCTCGTAGTGGTAATAGTGGAAAGAAAGTGTATTATATAAATGTTAAGTTAGTGCATGGCTTGCGTTGCATTGGCAAGGGCAGTGCTGCAGGGACAATGTTACGTGGAATTATGAACTGAATTGGTGGGATCTTCTGCTGAAGATATTTCTCAACCAACAATGAAGAAAACAGTTGAAGAAGCTGTGACAGATAATGGGAATTGTAGAGATTTAACTCTTGCTTTAGATGGATCATGGCAAAGTTATAAATCTCTAATTGGAATTGTGACAGCTATCAGTGGAAACAGTTGCAAAGTGATTGACGTTGCTATCCTCTCAAAACATTGTAGATGTAAGGGCAGTACCAAGAACGAACATAGTGGAAGTTGTGAAGCAAATTTTCAGGTCACGATTGGAACGATGGAAGTAGATCACAGGAGTGGTATAATGTACGATACACTAACTATCTAGAAGATGGTGATTCTAAGGGATATAAAGCTATAGAGGAACTCAAACCTTATGGCAATGAAATTCACATTAAAAAACAAGAGTGCATTGGCCATGTGCAGAAGCGCATGGGGACTCGCTTGCGCAAACTAAAGCAGACATTAGGATCCCAGAAGTTTAGTGATGGTAAGACCCTTGGAGGAAGAGGAAGATTGACAGGTGAAGCAATTGATAGATTGCAGAGGTGTTATGGGTGTGCAATTAGGCAAAATACAAGAAGCATTGAAAAAATGACGAGAGCAGTATGGGCATTATTTTTTCATACTGCATCAACAAATGTGCACCCACAACATGCACTGTGCCCCACAGGTGATGACTCATGGTGTAAGTACCAATCAGGAAAGGAATATGCCCATAAAAACAATTTGCCAAATGCTGTAATTGATTCAGAGATTTATCACAACCAAGTTTATTGGAAAAGTGTTTACATGGGAAAACACAAAATCCAAATGGAAGTGTAAATAATTTAATTTGGATTAGGATTCCCAGAAGAGTGTTTGTACAGATAAAAACATTGCATTTTGAAATGTATGATGCAACATACAATGCAGGAAACATTATCAAATGTGACGTGCGGAAACGTTTAGATTTCCAACCAGGACACAACACCATTTCCACAATGTGCCTAATTGCTGAAGAAAGACTAAGAGGTGCAGGAAGAAGAGACAAAAGCCTACAACATGCAGCAAACGGGAAGAAAAGACCAGTGAAAAGAAAACTAACACTGGAAAAAGAAGAGGATGCTGATAATCCATCATATGCGGCAGGAATGTATTAAAAATGTTTGGAAGCTATTTCCCATAACTTAAAAATTTTCATCATTGAAGAACATTTTCTCAAAAACTGCTTACAGTATACCAATGAAATTTATACACAATATTTTTTACGTCTTTTCTTTAATTTTGTAACACATAGCAAAAAAATATTGTATAATTTAAGAGTTATAGAAGAAAAAGTGCAAAATTTTAGAGAAAAAACAAGCATCTGTTTAAAATAATTGTAAAACAAAAACCAACAGATATTTCTTAACATGGCATTATAACTTTGTATAGAAATATTCGCTGAACATGTAGTCCAAATTTCAGAGCAATATGTTTAATGGTTTTATAAAAAATGTTCCTTCTATTTGCTGAAATTAACATGGAGGAGATGGATCGTTCCGACTCCCCTTAAATCAATTATTCTCTACATTCCAGACCCAACAGTGTGTTGAAAAAGTATAGTATCGTCTAATGATACGATAAAAATAAATTTGTGATAAGCGCAAAGTATGTTGTTAAATAAGAAACCCCATAATGGCCGAGACAGTTAAAAGAAAAGCAAATGATGATAGTATGGCATTGATGGCCGGGAGGCTCCATCAGAGGAAGTTCGGCCGCCATGTTGCAAGTGTTATTTCAGGTGACACCACATTGAGCGACTTCCGTGTCAGTTATGATGAAATGATGGTGAGTACAACACAACATCCAGTCCACGAGCGGAGAAAATCTCCGACACCGCCGGGAATCGAAGCCAAGCCCGCTGCACTGTAGGCAAACACGTTAACGCTAAGCTAAGCAAGTGGATGGTTAAATAAAAACAGAGAGGCAATTTGCAGTCGGACGTGCTGAGTTCAATCCCGGCAGCAATTCGGTCGTGTCGTGACAGGGTGTACTCTATAGTCGAATGCCGGTCACCACCTGCTACCGCTCTCTACACTGAAATCCGACTTTGTTACAATTTTGGTACGCTTGCCACACACGCGACCCTTTTCAGCGAGTGTCAGTTACTCTCATGGTCACGCAATATATTCCTTCTTTTCTCAAAGTGCTTTGAAGCACCTTATGTTCACTTATAATACTTGAGAGACTGGAACTAACTTGTTCATTCGTATCCTTCCTTTTTTTTATATTTCCTATGGAGAACAGGCTATCACAACTGATTTATTGTTTTTCCACACTGCAGAGCCTGCTTCGCATTTCTTCGTCATATTGAGATCGCATACCTACCACGGTCGAGAACTCTGGAAAATCTTTGCACGTAAACAATGTCTTTGCACGTAAACAATGTTCATATATCGTAAAACAGCACAGTCCATACATACATATGTTCGTTGCACTATCACAAGTAACTTCTGCACTAAACCAAAGCAAACTGTGCTGTTTTACGATATATGGACATGTGTGCTTCACTAATTAGCAGCATTACGAATGTGTATAACAGCAAATGACAACGACATATAAATGTGTCAGCTTGTATGAAGTAGACAGACCTTAAAGCCAAAACATCTGCACTTGATAATGTCCTAAGGCCGAAATTGCAATAGTGGAAATAAAAAGCTTAACAGTCACTGGCATAAACATGATGTCTGCCAAGAAATTCCACGGATTTCCGTTTCCAGTTCGATGTGATGAACCCAATGTTTCGCCGCCTATGACGACGTTCGACAAAATATTGTCACCATCAGCCTTGTAACGCGCAAGCAGTGCCACACACATGATTCTTCACTGCTGTTTATGCTCTTCTGGCGAAGAACCCAGTGGACACACACCTAAAAGTACCGCAACCTGTGGACGGGTGTGTCAACACTACCAGCAGAGACATCCAGTTGAACGGCGAGGAGTTTGGCTGTGAAGTGCCCGCCACCTTTAATGAGAGTGTCCGCACGTTCCAACACTGCAAGAGTCACAGCTCAGTGCGGCCGGCAGGAACGCGGCCGATCGGACACGTTTACGCCGTTACGGCGCAGGGGCTGAAAATCGGAAAATTGTATTAAAACTCATTCCCCTTTCTGCAAGCAAAGTGTAGTCACGCCAGAGGCAGAGAGAAAACCAGGATATAAGCGGTGTGTCGCAAGTGCGTCAGACCTGGACACGTTGCCACACCGCATCGAGAGAGAGAGAGGACCAGAAAATAACAGGGACAGAAAACCAACAGAATCGTTACACGCGTATTCGTTTGTTCGTAAGAAATGTCATAAGAAACAGTATCAGAGAACCTACACAGCTGCTTAGAGTCCGGTAAGCAAATATTGCAGAATAAGAAGAACACATGCGGTCATTAGGCACCGAACATTGCGTCATAGAATCACGGTAACTCCCTTCAAATATTTGAGATCCCCAGTTCTCAAGGAGTTGATCATAGGGAACGATGTTCTTCACAGTAATAACTCTTGTTTCCATGACTGAGATACTGTAGTTAATCTGTGTCCTAGATGCTCCAGAACATTCTACAAACCAGCCGAAAATATTCCTGATATTATGGTCTTTGCTTAGTGAACTCCATACTGTTCGCCACCTACCACTGCTGATGGAAAAGCTGACTGTTTTCCGAGAACACCACATTGCGGAGTGCTGACACTTCAGCGAGGAAACCGGCAGCTGCGCCTCGTGAGAAAATGTTAAATGTGTTTGAATTAATAAGAGACCAAACTGCTGAGGTCATCGGTCCCTAGCCTTACACACTCCTTGAAACTAACGTAAACCAACTTATTCTACGACCAACACACACACCCATTCCCGAGGAAGGACTCAAACATTAAAGGCGGGAGTGGTCGCGCAATCCGCGACATGGCGCCTCAAACCATGCGGCCACTCTGCGCGGCGGGCCTCGTTTGCTCCACGTTCCTATTCAACATATAGACACCTCCAGTTGCTGAAACCTACCTCGCCGGTAGGAAGGAGGTCGAACGTTACGGACGGGTCATCAGGGGTCAACATAGAATTCAGGAAACATTCCTCACACACAAAGAAAGAAAATATGTTATGTGGACATGTGTCCGGAAGCGCTTACTTTCCATGTTAGAGCTCATTTTATTACTTCTCTTCAAATCACATTAATCACGGATTGGAAACACACAGCAACAGAACGTACCGCCGTGACTTCAAACACTTTGTTACAGGAAATGTTCAAATTGTCCTCCGTTAGCGAGGATACATGCATCCACCCTCCATCGCATGGAATCCCTGATGCGCTGATGCAGCCCTGGACAATGGCGTATTGCATCACAGCCGTCCACAATACGAGCACGAAGAGTCTCTACATTTGGTACCGGGGTTGCGTAGACAAGAGCTTTCAAATGCCCCCATAAATGAAAGTCAAGAGGGTTGAGGTCAGGAGAGCGTGGAGACCATGGAATTGGTCCGCCTCTACCAATCCATCGGTCACCGAATCTGTTGTTGAGAAGCGTACGAACACTTCGACTGAAATGTGCAGGAGCCCCATCGTCCATGAACCACATGTTGTGTCGTACTTGTAAAGGCACATGTTCTAGCAGCATAGGTAGAGTATCCCGTATGAAATCATGATAACGTGCTCCATTGAGCGTAGGTGGAAGAACATGGGGCCCAATCAAGACATCACCAACAATGCTTGCCCAAACGTTCACAGAAAATCTGTGTTGATGATGTGATTGCACAACTGCGTGCGGATTCTCGTCAGCCCACACAGGTACAGTACAGTACGTACTGACGAAACTAAAATGAGCTCTAACATGGAAATTAAAGAGTTCCCGGACACATGTCCACATAACATGTTTTCTTTATTTGTGTGTGAGGAATGTTTCCTGAAAGTTTGGTCGTACCCTTTTTGTAACACCCTATATATATATATATATATATATATATATATATATATATATATATATATATATATATATACAGGGCTATTACAAATGATTGAAGCGATTTCATAAATTCACTGTAGCTCCATTCATTGACATCTGGTCACGACACACTACAGTTACGTAGAAAAACTCATAAAGTTTTGATCGGCTGAAGCCGCACTTCAGGTTTCTGCTGCCAGAGCGCTCGAGAGCGCAGTGAGACAAAATGGCGACAGGAGCCGAGAAAGCGTATGTCGTGCTTGAAATGCACTCACATCAGTTAGTCATAACAGTGCAACGACACTTCAGGACGAAGTTCAACAAAGATCCACCAACTGCTAACTCCATTCGGTGATGGTATGCATAGTTTAAAGCTTCTGGATGCCTCTGTAAGGGGAAATCAACCAGTCGGCCTGCAGTGAGCGAAGAAACGGTTGAACGCGTGCGGGCAAGTTTCACGCGTAGCCCGCGGAAGTCGACGAATAAAGCAAGCAGGGAGCTAAACGTACCACAGCCGACGGTTTGGAAAATCTTACGGAAAAGGCTAAAGCAGAAGCATTTCTTAAACAGGAGATTGGAAAACCGATGGATCGGTCGTGGTGGAGATCATGATCAACAATTCATGTCATGGCCTCCACGCTCTCCCGACTTAACCCCATGCGATTTCTTTCTGGGGGTTATGTGAAAGATTCAGTGTTTAAACCTCCTCTACCAAGAAACGTGCCAGAACTGCGAGCTCGAATCAACGATGCTTTCGAACTCATTGATGCGGACATGCTGTGCCGAATGTGGGAGGAACTTGATTATCGGCTTGATGTCTGCCGAATCACTAAAGGGGCACATATCGAACATTTGTGAATGCCTAAAAAAATTTTTGAGTTTTTGTATGTGTGTGCAACGCATTGTGAAAATATCTCAAATAATAAAGTTATTGCCGGCCGAAGTTGCCGTGCGGTTAAAGGCGCTGCAGTCTGGAACCGCAAGACCGCTACGGTCGCAGGTTCGAATCCTGCCTCGGGCATGGATGTTTGTGATGTCCTTAGGTTAGTTAGGTTTAACTAGTTCTAAGTTCTAGGGGACTAATGACCTGAGCAGTTGAGTCCCATAGTGCTCAGAGCCATTTGAACCATTTGAATGAAGTTATTGTAGAGCTGTGAAATCGCTTCAATCATTTGTAATAACCCTGTATATATATATATATATATATATATATATATATATATATATATATATATATATAAAAACATTGTAGGGCGAAGTTGTTAAATCGGCTACTGTTGCTACAGAGACAGGTTATCAAGATTTAAGTCAGTTTGAACGTAGTGTTTATCGGACACAGCATTTCCAAAGTAGCTATGAAGTGGAGATTATCCCCTACGACCATTCCACGAATGTACCGTGAATAGTAGGAATCCAGTGGAACATCAAATCTCCGATATTACTGCGGCCGGAGAAAGATCCTGCATGAAAGGATGCAACGCTGACTGAAGAGAATCGTTCAACGTGACAGAACTGCAGCCCTTCTTCAAATTGCTGCTTATTTCAATGCTGGGCCATAAAAAGTGTCAGCGTGCGAACCATTCAGCGAAACACCATCGATATGGGCGCTTGGAGCCGAAGGCCCACTTGTGCACGACACAAAGCTTTGCTCCTCGCCTGGGCCCGTCAATACGCACATGGGGCTGTTGATGACTGGAAACATGTTGTCTGGTCGGACGTGTCTCGTTTCAAATTGTATCGAGCATCTATGGGTATAGAGACAACCTCATGAATCTATGTACCCTGCATGTCAGCAGAGGACTGTTCAAACTGGTGGAGGCTCAGTAATGGTGTGGGGCGTGTGCAGCTGTAGTGATGAGGGACGCCTGATACGTCTAAATACGATTCCGACAGGTGACACGTAAATATCCTGTCTGATCACCTGCATCCAGTCACGTGCATCGCGCATTCCGTCGGACTTGGGTAATTCCAGCAGGACAATGCGACACCCCAGATGTCGAGAATTGCTACAGAGTGGCTCCAGGAACACTCTTCTGACATTAAACAAATCTGCTGACCACCACACTCCCCAGACAGGGACATTATTGAGCGTATCTAGGATGCCTTGCAACGTGGTTTCAGAAGAGATTTCCACCCCCTCGTACACTGACGGAGTTGTGGACAGTCCTGCAGGATTCACGGTTTCAATTCCCTCCAGCACTACTTCAGATATTAGTCGAGTCCATGCCACGTCGTGTTGCGGCACTTCTGCTTGCTCGCAAGAGCACTACACGATATAAGGCAGGTGTACCAGTTTCTTTGGTTCTTCAGTGATGTACCAGAACATTCGTGATGGACCATAGTCGCGCCGGCACCGCGCGACGCGGGGTCACACACTCTTCGTCTCGGCCTGCAGACGTGGAGCAGACTTGGCAGTCATCAACAGGAATCCAACACGCAGCTGAATGAGGAATCGGCTACAAGCCCGGTATGGAACAAGATGACTGTAAACATGGTAAATAAATAATTGAACTTTGACAACGTTTTATTATCGTCAGAGACGCTTTACCGGTAACCAACTGCTATCCTGACCTCATGCAGAGGTGCCTCCGCTCGGCCCCTTTGTAAATTGATGGGGAAGTACGCGCTTCGACTCCATCATTAGAGGAACCAGCATCAGAGGTGTTAAGACTCCAGCCGCGCGGGATTAGCCGAGCGGTCTGAGGCGCTGCAGTCATGGACTGTGCGGCTGCTCCCGGCGGAGGTTCGAGTCCTCCCTCGGGCATGGGTGTGTGTGTGTTTGTCCTTAGGATAATTTAGGTTAAGTAGTGTGTAGGCTTAGGGACTGATGACCTTAGCACTTAAGTCCCATAAGATTTCACACACATTTTTTTTGTTAGACTCCTGTGCCTGGAATTCTAACTCATTGGTCCGCTTCCACAGCGTTCATACTTCTCAGCAGTAACCACCACAATACGGTGAACACAAAAAAGATTTTCTTTGTTTGTGGTATTGCCGAAGTTAGGCGTACTGATGGAAGTGCTACGTCAAATGCATCTTTTGTAAGAGCAACGGAGCCTGTTGATTTATCAGACATCAGACGCAATTGTAAAGACACGTACTTGGTACCAGTGATATATTCTATTTGTAATTTAATGGTTTGTAGTGGACCATGCACTAAGTTTGTGCCGATAACTTGTTCTACTTGCAGACGTTACGGTCATGTACAGTTTCGCTGGGTGATGATCAGGCAAAAGAAGTAACTGAGTCTCGTTTCGTACACTGTAACTCATATTTTTCCTCTCCGGTATATGTTGACGCATATAGTTTTGGTACACATATAAGATAGTAAGTAAATCTTACAACTCCAATAGGCACAAGTTCAGATACTACAAGTGATGGTACAACCGCTTTAATGGATCATGTGCCACAACGGTTAGAGGAAAACGCTCAGCAGAAGGTTAAACCATGAGGAATTGGTGGCACAGTTAGAATTTTTGCGGACCGCTCGAGGACATTTACAGCTGGGTTTGAGTGAATTTATCAGTAGCAATGCCTCATTTTTCAGTAGATTCTTCAACAGCTAACTCCTTCGGCAAAACAACAGAGGACGTCACGGTATTCATTAATGATGTATTGCCTACAGCCAGAATGTGTAACTGATCAGATGAAATTACGCTGCGGACGGCCTATTTACGCCTTACGGGTGAAGGGAAGACGCGCGTGAAGTATTACGACACACGTAGCAAAGCAAGCGCATTTGAGCACTTACCGGAAGGTCTGCGTCAGAGACACCGTAAGCGGAATGTGCCACCGATTGGAAAATCCAGCGAATTGGCTGCAGCACTGCGTATTGCCAGGCTTCCGCATGAGACAGATATTAATACTCGGGTACGCACTGATAAGCGACTTTTTTTGTGAAAGGAATTGTCATCTTTGTGGGAAGAAAGGGCATTTGAAGACGCACTGCATTCAACTACAGTTCTACAGATGTGGGCGTTTTGGTCACAAAGGAGACAAGTTTGGGAATTAGAAGCGAAGTAAAGGAAATAGTCAAAGGGAAACGTTAAACATAAACTGGAGTGTTTCGTCCGTCGGAAAACATTCCCAGTAAGACAGAGTACTGCAGTCACTGTGACAGAGACCGACTGTTGTTTGATGGGCTTTGAATATGTTAAGAGTATAAATCTGTTATCTGGATATATATCTGATATTAGTCTAGACCTGGTGGGCAGGAGGAGACTAGGGAATCCAACGTATTAATTATATGAATTGGTGTCATTGGACACAGCACAACTCATTTTTAGGATTGGAAGTTTCGTAAGCATATGGAAGTGTTGCCAACTGTGGGGGAAGGATATTCAGCGATTCTTGAACTTGCTGTCCTGGACAGGCACCATGCAAAAATTAATCTTTCACAGCGCGCAGCTGAACTTGGCGGGGGTTTGTTTTCAATGGGCCCAACAGCTGTAAATGTTTCAGTGTTTCAAGGTGCATGGCCGCTAAGGTGTCACCAACTGAACAAAGAAGTGTTGCGCGCATAACAACATTAAAGGGAACAACTGACTTTGGTTAGCTTGGATAATTTCGTGACAGATGAAGTGAGTCTCTGAAACGATTATTCATAGCGTGTTTAGAGATACTCAAAGATGATGACATCGAAGGGTGAATCTGTGATCACATTATCAAACGAACCGTTGTGAGTGTGTGGGTTTTATTTTGACAAGTTGCGCATGGATTGTTCCAACAAGTACCCTTTGGCTCCTGCAAGAAACAATTTTCACCCCACACTACTACAGCAGTCAGACAGATGCTCCTAATCTACCAGCAAGAACTTCTTGAAAAACATTCAGCAACAAATATCCTCTGGAGTCGTCCGCTGTAAGGAAAAGACACAAAAAATTCTATATTCTTACGTAACTAGTGAAATAATTGGGCACTGGAGTATTGCTAGTTAGTGTAAGAAAAACATTAAACGAGCGAAAGATATTATTTATTGCAAAAAAATCTGAGTAATCAAGTGAAACTTTTTCTTATAAAATAATAAATTTCCAGGTTCTTTTCGGAATAGTAGATTGCCTCTTATGGATAGGAATGCTAATATTCCACAAAGTATGGAAAGGTTATTTTCTCTCTTTTCTTTAAGAATGTTATTTACTCAGCAGAATGGCTGAGAGCTGCGGCTAAACAACTTCAATAACTTTTCAAGGTATGGTCAAGGCTGTTGCATGAGAAATGTAATGGAGTGCACTGTTATGGATGACAGATGGGGCTCAAATACGCTGTAGCACACAATACCGTGAGCTGTGATGACTGCTGCCTGCGTCGCTCGCTGCTGACAAATAACACAACTATCTCTTTATATCTGGATTGACCTTTTCCAATCAAACTCCTGCTATGCCTTGATGAATTCAAGGACTCCTACCCACCCCTAGTCTAACTATTGGCGTGGTACACCAGTAAGATAAACAGTCCACAGCGATGCCACTCAATATTCGCTCGCAGGTGTTTAACTAGTACTCTGTGTTCACACCACAAAATAAGTGTGGTGGCCAATACAGTGAACAACACTTAATCGCGAGCGACTCAATATAGAGTATCACTCTGATTCGCTAAGGACAGAGGTGCTCTCCCAGTAAAGTACTGAGAAGAGACTTCGTTCCTCACTCTCATTACGTGTTCCCGCTCCAAGAGCGACAACGGAACGGCTCCTTTTCCTGGAAAAATTGCAAGGGTGTATCATTCGCTGTCTTCCCTCACTCCTCTGGCTCTTTGCGTCAGAAATATTCCGCCAATCAACGGTGCTCTTTGAAACAGGAGAATGACGTTTCGCTTAAGTCGACCAGTGCGGAAATATGTAGCATCTCCGTTAGGTGTATACTGCCCTCATGTGAGAACTCCATAACTACGCAGCCGGTCTGTCAAAAAATGCGTCTTCTGGGCGCTCCCACACAATGTAGCGGAATTTGCTTTTAAGTCGAACACGGGGGTCGTTATCCCTTCACTCTGGCAAAAGCTGTCCTCGCTCTGGGCGGTCGCTCCGGCCGAGGTAGGTGTGTGTTGACCCACCCCTCTGAAGGGACGGGCCTCCCAGTGGGATGGTTGCCCCTTCAGAATGAAAATTCCTGTGTCAGTAACGTTGTGTACGCCAGCCTCGCCTTTTTCAAGCTCGGTGCGCACTTGCAATTTACTTATTAGATTTGCATATCACTTACATGAATTCAGGCAAAATTGACTCTACTTTATCGAGTTTGGATTCGAATGAAGCGTCTTGATGTGGAGAATACGATTGTGAGGACGGAATATGTAAGAAACGAAGGTCGCGAGACCACACCACCTTACACCGTGAATGCGTTTGTGCTATGTAACAAGGTTCGTCACTTGAAACATAGTGAACCAGAAGTCATGGAAGCTTTGTTGTTAGAATATTCAGAAGTATTAAATTCTGATGGTCCACTACCAGCAATACCTATCACACAACAGCATATACTAACAGGCACTAATCCACCAGTTTATAGGAAACCATACAGGAGAGCGAAACACCTACAGCCACTAGTAGAAGAATTTACAGATGAGCAACTGCGTGGTGATGGTATTATCAAATACAGCGGTAGCTCCTGGTCGGCAAATATTGTCCTTGTACCCAAAATAACCAGCTGACAGTAACAGAGAAAATATCGATTTTTCTGTGACTGTCGTTACTTCAACGCACGATCAGCGACGGATACATATCCAATACTGAACATAACAGATATATTGCAAACGAATATTTCTCAGTGACTAATATTAGTTGTTATCACTAACTAGAAGAGTTTCTGAACACAGACACAAAACTGCTGTCACAGCAAATTCAGGTCATTACCAATATCGAGGAATGCTATTTGGATTGAAAAATGCTCTAGACACCTTCCAATGACCATTAGATGGTGTACTTTGTGCATTAAGACCGAAAATCTGTATGGTATATTTTGATGATATAGTCGTCTATTCAAAAACTATAGGACGTCATGTTAAACGTCTGAATGAAGTGTTTAGTAGATTGAGAGCAGCACACCTTACACTAAATGTGAAGGAATGCCATTTTGCTCAGACACGTATAACTTACCTTGTGTGTATTATCCATCAAGACGGAGTGAGGATGGATCCTCGACTTACTTCAACCTTACGTTATTTTTCGACACCACAGGCTCCTAAACAACAACAGTCATTCACTGGGCTATGCAATTATTATCCCAAGTTCGCGAAGGGATTCGCTGAAACTGCACGACCATTAACTAAGTTACTACGAAAAGGTGTTAGTTTTCAGTGGAGATCACAATGCCAAGAAGCGTTTGAGAAACTCAAGGAGATATTAAGATAAGATCCTGTGTTAATATCACATGGCTTTGAACAGGAGTTCATACTTGGGTGTGATGCATTCAACAATGCTTTGGACTGTGTCTCAAGTCAAAACGTTGACATAAAAGAACATCCGATGGCATATACCTCCAGACAACTGAATAATGCTGAAACTAATCATTCAACCAATGAAAAAGCTGTCAGTTATGTACGGAGTCTCCAATTCTGCTTGCTATTTGTACAGTCGTAAATTCAAAGTAGTTACAGACCACGCATCTTCAAAATGGTTATTAGGGTTAAAAGCCCCATCAAGTCGATTGACAAGCGGCCATTGAAATTGAGTGAGTTCAATTATGTGGTAAACGCACAAATGGTGATGTTCTAAGTAGAATGATAGCTGCTTTCCAAGTAGAGGGTGGAAGCTAGAGAGACTGGATAAAGGTACACGCTGCTGACAGTGAATATCAATTGTTTCGAATGCAGCTTCAGTTTGAAGCGCAAGAAGACTTGTTATGCAGATCTACAAATTTCGGACCTCGCATTATAGTCTCTGCAGCGCTGAGCCTGGAAGTATTACGTGAAGCGCACGACCACGCACTATTGGGTCACGAAGGCAAACGGACAACTGACAGACGCGTAGCTGAAAGATTTTGGCGGAAAACACGTCGCAGTAATGTAGAACAATATGCAAGGAAGTGCATTCTACGTGCACAACGAGCAGATTTTAGTCATGAGAAAATTCAGTTACAACGACTACAATAAGCTGAGAAACCATTCCCATTGTTAGGTACGGTCGCACAGGCAATGGTAAACAACTGGTTATTAAAATTCGGTTGCCAGAGGTCATTATTACGGACCAAGGCTGTAAATTCGTATCACACTATGAAACGTCTGAACCACCGAGGTTTGGTGGCAATGTGGCCCAGTGTATAGCCCGTAGAAAACTGAACACAAATAAAGCATGAAGACAGGAAGAAAGCGTACTGAACTGTGAAAAAGAAGCAAAATAAAAACAGTAAACGGTCCGAGCTTAACAAGTGTAATATTGAGCGCAAATTATCAGCCGTGGTGTCTTGGTTAAGTGGTCACGGTTTTGGACTGTAAAGCACGACCTGAGTTTGAAACTCGCTCGTGCCGTTTTTATTTATTTTTATTATTTTCACACCATTATGAGCTGTCCGTTCGATCATTGAAATGTCGGTCTGTTCGATCACTGAAATATTTATTCTCTTTCTGTACTCTTGGCAGTTGTCATAGTGTACCATGGTTACAGTGTGGTATCACCGCCAGGCACCACACTTGCTAGTGGTAGCTTTAAATCGGCCGCGGTCCATTAGTACATGTCGGACCCGCGTGTCGCCACTGTCAGTGATCGCAGACCGAGCGCCACCACACGGCAGGTCTAGAGAGATGGACTAGGACTCATCCCCAGTTGTGCGACGACGTTGCTAGCGACTACATTGACGAAGCCTTTCTCTCAATTGCCGAGAGATAGTTAGAATAGCCTTCAGCTAAGTCCATGGCTACGACCTAGCAAGGCGCCATTAACCATATCTAGAGAGAGTCTCACTTGTATCATCAAGAATGCTGTATACAAATGATGGATTAAAGTTAAGTATTAAAGAAGCTACGTACTTTTCTTTATAGCATTCATTACGTATCCTGTTTCAGACCTCACGCCAGCCAGCGTGTGTAACGCGTGCATTTCGGCTACTTCCGAGTGGCGTGGCTGTCTTGCTACGCCACAACATACAGAATATGAGTCATGTGGTAAGAATACGTTATCGTCGGAAGAAAATATGATGAATAGTGACAGCAGGTGAAATACCATACAGACGTGTGACAGAAATGAAAACAACAAATAAACGGGAGTGAACTATGTTACAAGAAAGGAATTCAAGAGCAAAAACTTCGAAAACGGAACGCAGCTTCAAAAACGTTCAAAACTTGTGTTTTGACAGAGCAAAGAGAAACTGTAAGATTGTGAAACTGTTGCGTTCATTTGTAGCAGTTTATGTGACGAACTATTATTTTTTCATCATTTCCTTCGGAGTGATTACATTCACATTCATACGAAAACCTAAGTCGGACAAGGAGGCGTATCTCACTCACTCATCTGGGGTCCGAATTAGGTGCGTCGGTAAGAGATTCTTATCATATGACAGCCGCACTGTCGCTAATGCCGTGTATGACACATCAGACGTGTTTTCCGCTGGAGGATTCGGATGACTTGTAACCTCGTCATCAAACGTTTGTGGTTCCCTTTCCAAAGCCACCTAACAGAGTAGCTGTGCAGAACCAACTGACATTATAGGTCCCTTCCTTACACCTTTCTGTTGCAAACGGATGTTTCGCCAAGACAAAGACACAAATATGAATACAGCGGAGAGCGGAAAAAAAAGAAAAACGTTTTGGCAGGAGTGAAATTGGAATTCTTGTTCTAGGATCGTTAAATTTTTCTATTTTGATTCACAATTCAATGTACCTACCTGTTTTAAGGCTTGATATGTGTTAAGTTTTTGAAGGGTTGGCCACGGGGCTCTCTTACCACCAAATTCAGAGAATCGTACTTTATGCACTTGGATATAGAAGTACAGGGTTATTACAAATGATTGAAGCAATTTCACAGCTCTACAATAACTTTATTATTTGAGATATTTTCACAATGCTTTGCAAACACATACAAAAACTCAAAAAGTTTTTTTAGGCATTCACAAATGTTCGATATGTGCCCCTTTAGTGATTCGGTAGACATCAAGCCGATAATCAGCATGTCCCCATCAATGAGTTCGAAAGCATCGTTGATGCGAGCTCGCAGTTCTGGCACGTTTCTTGGTAGAGAAGGTTTAAACACTGAATCTTTCACATAACCCCACAGAAAGAAATCGCATGGGGTTAAGTCGGGAGAGCGTGGAGGCCATGACATGAATTGCTGATCATGGTCTCCACCACGACCGATCCATCGGTTTTCCAATCTCCTGTTTAATAAATGCGGAACATCATGATGGAAGTGCAGTGGAGCACCATCCTGTTGACAGATGAAGTCGCCGCTGTCGGTCTCCAGTTGTGGCATGAGGCAATTTTCCAGCATGTCCAGATAAACGTGTTCAACCGTTTCTTCGCTCACTGCATGCCGACCCGTTGACTTCCCTTTACAGAGGCATCCAGAAGCTTTAAACTGCGCATACAATCGCCGAATGGAGTTAGCAGTTGGTGGATCTTTGTTGAACTTCGTCCTGAAGTGTCGTTGCACTGTTATGACTGACTGATGTGAGTGCATTTCCAGCAAGACATACGCTTTCTCGGCTCCTGTTACCATTTTGTCTCACTGCGCTCTAGAGCACTCTGGCGGCAGAAACCTGAAGTACGGCTTCAGCCGAACAAAACTTTATGAGTTTTTCTACGTATCTGCAGTGTCTCGTGGCCATATGTCAATGAATGGAGCTACAGTGAATTTATGAAATCGCTTCAATCATTTGTAATAGCCCTGTAAGTAACGTAAGTCCTGGGACACAATGCACGTATCGTATTTTTTTGTTACTTATGTTAGTCTTAATTTTCTTTGCTTGTAACGTTCTGTGTTTATTTACTTGCATATTGGAGGGCGGTGATTGGTGGAGACTGCACATTAAAACTATATTTCCGGTAGTACGAACAAATGCGCAGCACCAATGTTATACGGTTCATCCATATCCAATTGAAAGAGTGCAGATCGAAAATGGATACAGATACAAATTCATGAAGTATTGTTAACTTCTAGACAGAGAGACGCTCATGTCGTCATATCTGTAGCAGATTTCGAAGACTGTATTACAGAAAATGTTATTATTTACCCAATAAGGGACATATAGACGAACAACAAATCTTATGAAATACAGTTGTTTTTGGAGAAGCAAGAGAGCGCGAGAAAAAGTCTTAGCATCTCAGACAAGATTTCAGAAAACTTGAGATAATTAGCTTTACTCTATATTTGCAGCATAAGCAGTAATCTTCACTTGTTACAGAAAAGGTAAACGATCCGGGGTAGTGAAACTAGAATTACAAGGGAATGCATTGTTCATTAATGAACTAGGTGCGAGGTAGCAAGAAGACAATTTCAGCTCCCAGCTACCATCACATGCACAATAATGAATGATGTGTCCCACCAACGTTATGTTGGCCAGAGCAACCACTACTTATCTAATAAAAACCTAACTTTTATTAGTGATATCTTAGATTCAATTTTGCTAGAATCAATACAAGAACTAATAACTTTAGAAAAAGGACAATTTTCAGTCAATCAAGTATTGCAACACGTCAAACAATATCAAAAGAAACGCAGACAAAACACAGTCACGTACAGTTTATCAACGAGAGGCATAATCTCGGTTATAGTATTTATTTGTGTAACTAACTTTTCTATAAAGTGTAAGATTTCTCATTCAAATAAGGCAACCAATCATCAGATACCTGTAGAGTGGATACATATCAGTAATAAGTAATCCAAGACGAAACTGTAAACAACATAGTTAAGCATGGCAATATGACTAAATTTAGATAATTAAGATTCAATACTTTCGTTGCGAAGCAGTACAGGAGACAGTTGTAAACAAATATTTTAAAATATAGGGTTGGTATATCTAACAAGGGAACCTCCCCATCGCCCCCCCCCCCCCCCACAGATTTAGTTATAAGTTGTCACAGTGGTTAGGCCTTGAAAACTGAACACAGATCAATCGAGAAAACAGGAAGAAGTTGTGTGGAACTATGAAAAAAAAAAATAAGCAAAATATACAAAGTGAGTAGTCCATGTGCAAGATAGGCAACATCAGGGATAGTATGAGTTTAGTAGCGCCGTGGTCCAGTGGTCGCCGCCACGGTAGCTCAGCGTGTTCGGTCAGTGGGTTAGCAGCCCTCTGTAATAAAAAACTGAGTTAACCGATCAAAGACGAACTTAAACGGATGTCTTACGACGTCCACCCCGAGCACATACAACGAACGGAAACGAACAAAATGAGAATAATAACAATAAAAAAAAGTGGTTAGCGTGAGCAGCTGCGAAACGAGAAGTCCTTCGTTCAAGTCTTTCCTCGAGTGAAGAGTCATTTTATATTTTCGGACAATTATCTAAGTTCAGGTACTGACACATAATCAACTTCGCTCTCCAAAATTTCAGGACATGTTCAGATTTGCTTGGAAATAAGCAGGATTTGACTGTCTACACACGGAAAAATTTGAAAACGTTAAAAACATGTTTTGACAGAGCTCAGGGGAAACTGTGCGACTGTGAAACTGTTTCATTCATTTGTTGCAGTTTATGTGAGAAACTCTTGTGTTTTAATCACTTTTTTGGGAGTGATTGTCACATCCACAAGAAAACCTAAATCGGGAAAGGTGGAAGAATCTCTTTACCCATTCGCTAAGTGTACAAGTTAGGTGGGTCGACAACATATTCCTCTCATGTGACGCACATGCCGTCACCAGTGACGTATAGAATATATCAGACGTGTTTTCCTGTGGAGGAATCGGTTGACCTATGACCTTGCGATCAAATGTTTTCGGTTCCCATTGGAGAGGCACGTCCTTTCGTCTACTAATCGCACGGTTTTGCGGTGCGGTACAAAACACAGACACTAAACTTATTACAGTGAACAGAGACATCAATGAACGAACGGACAGATCATAATGCGAAAATAAAGAAAGTAAACTTTTCACTCGACGGAAATCTTCAACCAAAGACCTCTCGTTTCGCAACTGCTCACGCTAACCACAGGACCACGGCGCTCCTGAGCTCATACTATCGTTGATGTTGCTTATCTTGCGCATGGACTACTCAGTTTGTAAATTTTGCTTATTTTTTTCATAGTTCCACACAACTTCTTCCTGTTTTATCGATTGACCTATCTTCAGTTTTTCAAGGTCTATCTACTGTACCAACTTATAACTAAATCTGAGGGGGCTGCGATGGGGAGGTTCCCTTGTAAGTAGTAATAAATAAAACAGGGAAAATTCAGGATGAATTTTGTTAAAGAAGAAGGGTGTGTTACGGCGCAGAATAGTAACGGGTTGAAACTCGGAAAATTTTAGTGAAACTGATTCACCTTGCTACAAGGAAAGTGCAGTCACACCAGAGTCAGAGACAGAACCAGGAAATAAGCGCTGTGTCGCAAGTGGGCCAGGCCTGGGCACATTACCACACCGCATCGAGAGAGAGAGAGAACCACAAAATAACATGGGACAGAAAACCAACGGGAACGTTACACACGTAAGCTCGTAAGAGGTGTCGACACAAACAGTACCTGTTCCATAAGAACCAGTATTAGAGGACCTACACAGCTGTTAAGAGACTGTTAAGCGAATACAGCAGAATAAGAAGAACACACGCAGTCATTAGGAACGCAACATCGCTTCCTGGCCTCACGTTAGCTCCTTTAAATACTTGAGCTCCCCACGTGAGTTGTGTTCTATGTCGTTCACAGTGACAGCACTCGATTCCATGATTACCATACCGGATATGTGTCCTATATACTCCGGAACAGACTAAAAACCAGCCGAAGATGTACCCGACATGATGGTCTTTGCCTGATGAACTCCATACTGTTCGCCGCCTACCACAGCTGATGGAGAGGCTGACTGTCTTCGGACAGCACAACATCGCGGAGTGCCGACAGCACCGGACTTCAGCGCAGAAGCCGGCAGCTGGGTTCTACATCTACATTTATACTCCGCAAGCCACCCAACGGTGTGTGGCGGAGGGCACTTTACGTGCCACTGTCATTAACTCCCTTTTCTGTTCCAGTCGCGTATGGTTCGCGGGAAGAACGACTGTCTGAAAGCCCCGTGGGCGCTCGAATCTCTCTAATTTTACATTCGTGATCTCGTCGGGAGGTATAAGTAGGGGGAAGCAATATATTCGATACCTCATCCAGAAACGCACCCTCTCGAAACCTGGCGAGCAAGCTACACTGCGATGCAGAGCGCCTCTCTTGCAGAGTCTGCCACTTGAGTTTGCTAAACATACCCGTAACGCTATCACGGTTACCAAATAACCCTGTGACGAAACGCGCCGCTCTTCTTTGGATCTTCTCTATCTCCTCCGTCTACCCGATCTGGTACGGATCCCACACTGATGAGCAATACTCAAGTATAGGTTGAACGAGTGTTTTGTAAGCCACCTCCTTTGTTGATGGACTACATTTTCTAAGGACTCTCCCAATGAATCTCAACCTGGCACCCTCCTTACCAACAATTAATTTTATATGATCATTCCACTTCAAATCGTTCCGCACGCATACTCCCAGATATTTTACAGAAGTAACTGCTACCAGTGGTTGTTCCGCTATCATGTAACAATACAATAAAGGATCCTTCTTTCTATGTATTCGCAATACATTACATTTGTCTATGTTAACGGTCAGTTGCCAGTTCCTGCACCAAGTGGCTATCCGCTGCAGATCTTCCTGCATTTCGCTACAATTTTCTAATGCTGTAACTTCTCTGTATACTACAGCATCATCCGCGAAAAGCCGCATGGAACTTCCGACACTATCTACTAGGTCATTTATATATATTGTGAAAAGCAATGGTCCCATAACACTTCCCTGTGAAACGCCAGAGGTTACTTTAACGTCTGTAGACGTCTCTCCATTGATAACAACATGCTGTGTTCTGTTTACTACAAACTCTTCAATCCAGCCACACAGCTGGTCTGATATTCCGTAGGCTCTTACTTTGTTAATCAGGCAACAGTGCGGAACTGTATCGAACGCCTTCCGGAAGTCAAGGAAAATGGCATCTACCTGGGAGCCTGTATCTAATATTTTCTGGGTCTCATGAACAAATAAAGCGAGTTGGCTCTCACACGATCGCTGTTTCCGGAATCCATGTTGATTCCTACAGAGTAGATTCTGGGTTTCCAAAAACGACATGATACGCGAGCAGAAAACATGTTCTAAAATTCTACAACAGATCGACGTCAGAGATATAGGTCTATAGTTCTGCGCATCTGCTCGACGATCCTTCTTGAAGACTGGGACTACCTGTGCTCTTTTCCAATCATTTGGAACCTTCCGTTCCTCTAGAGACTTGCGGTACACGGCTGTTAGAAGGGGGGCAAGTTCTTTCGCGTGGGGTCAACGTTCCTGTTCAACACCTAGGCGCCTCTGTGTGCTCAAAACCTACCTGGCCGGTAGGACACGCCTGCCGACAACACCACATCACGGATGGGTCATCAAAGGTGAACACAGAATTCGGAGTGGCAACGAGCACACTCCAGCAGCTAGTACCAGACCATTCGTGCTGCACATCGCGGCATGAAGACACTCACTCTTCGTCTAGGCCTGCAGATGAGGAGTTGACTCGGCAGGCGTCAACAGGAATCTATCGTCAGCATTCAACAGGAACCCAACACGCAGTTGCATGAGGCATCGACTACAATGCCGATGTGGACCAAGACGACTGTAAACTGGTTGAACTTCGAGAATCTTTTAGTAGTGTCAGAGACGCTTCACAGGTACCCGACTACTATCCTGACTTCATGCAGAGATGTCTCTGCCCGGCCCTCTGTAGTGCGACCTTGTCGCGATGATGACAGATGCTTGACCCTACGACTCACCGTATCTTTGTTCAATGCCAGGTTTCCGTAGACTTTCTGCAAGCGTCTATGAGTATCTGCGACTATTTGGCTTTCTACCAATACAAACTCAATGAGATCTCTTTGCTTAGAACACACCTTCCGTTACATACGCCAACTGGAAGACCGAACGTCCAGCACATCTGAGTCCGCCGATCGGTCCGCACCGTTGGTCAGACCAGTTACTGCTCGCACTGAGATTGACCCCTCACCTGTGGGCGGGGCAGTCGGCGAGACGCTTCCCAGGGGGCCGCACGTAAGGCCTCCCCGGTTAGCCTGACAAACAGATTCCAGGTGTTATCTGTGGCTTTCTCTTTCGCTTAGCCAGATGCAGTTGCTTGCCCTGCTTCAGAAGGAACCTCTCAGGATGCAAGATCCGGTCAATCACATAGGATGGGATTATTGGTAGTTGAAATCTCCAGTGTTAGGCGCATTAAGAGACCCCTTAGGGACATGGCTGCCAAGGAGGAGAAGAAAGCTAATGTGCACTCCGTGCGCACATTAGTGGAGTCATTCCAAAAGTGGAAAGGGTCCTCTGGATGCAATGTAGAGCACAAGGTGCAGCCAGTTGCAAGTGGTGGCTCACGTCGGTACCAGTGATGTGTGTCACATTCGATTGGAAGAGATTCTGTGTGGTTTCAAGCACCTATAGAAGTGGTAAAGGCTGCCAGTCTTGGTTGCAAGATGGAAGCAGAGCTCACCATTCGCAGCATAGTCGACAGGACCGATTGCGGACCATTCGTACAGAGCTGAGTGGAGGGTCTGAATCAGAGGCTCAGACGGTTCTGCGACCGTGGAGGCTGCAGATTCCTCGAACTGAACCATACGATGCTTGGGTTTCGGATTGCACTGAATAGGTGAGGAGTCCGCTATACGCATAAGGCGGCTACACGGGTAGCAGGGGCTGTGTGTCATGGACTGGGCGATTGTTGAGGTTAGAGGGTCTCGGGAAAATACAGAAAGAGCTTCAGTCTCAGAGGATGCAGGTGGAACATAGGAAGAACATAGATACAGGAACCATCGGTACAACAGTTGTAAATTATCGTAGCTGTGTTGGTAAAGTACCAGGGCTCCAAGCGCTAATAGAAAGTGCCGATGTTCCAATCGTTGTAGGCGCGGAAAGCTGACTAAAGTCGGATATAACTTCTACTGAAATTTTTTGAAGAACCTGTGTTCCGAAAGGTAGGCTAAACACACTTGGCAGTGGAGTGTTTGTTGCTGTTACAAGTAGTTTATCTTGTTGCGAAATTGAAACAGGTAGTTCACGTTAGTTAGGATGGGCTGAGGTCACTGTTCGCAACCGGAATAAAATAGTAATGGAATTCTTTTACCGACCTCCGTATTCAGATGATACAATTACTGAAAGGTTCAAAGAAAACTTAAGTTCAATTTCAAACACGTGGACGACTCATGCAATTATAGTTGGTGGTGACTAATTTACCCTCGATATATTGGCGAAAATATCTGTTTAAATCCAGATGTAGGCATAAAACATCATCTGACATTGTGCTAAACGCATCTGTTGACACACAGTCAACACGGGTTAAGAAAACATTGTTATTGTGAAACACAACTAGCTCTCTACACACAAGCAGTGTTGAACTGAGCAGCCGTCTTAGTTTGTTAGCAGATGATGCTGTCGTTTATAGTCTAGTAAACTCATCAAAAGATCAAAACAAATTGCAAAATGAGTTAGAAAAAGATATCTGAATGGTGCGAAAATTGGCAGTTGGCCTTAAATAATGAAAAGTGCTCCACATGAGTGCTAAAAGGAATCCATTAAACCTCGGTTACATGATAAATCAGTATAATTCACACACAGTTATTTCAACTAAATACCTAGGAACTACAATTACGAACAATTTAAATTGAAAAGAACACACAGAAAATGTTGTGGGGAAGGCGACCCAGAGACTGCTTTTTATTGGCGGAACCCTTAGAAAATGTAACAGATTTACTAAAGAGACTGCCTACTACAGTAAGTTGTTTGTTCTCTTTTGGAGTACTGCTGTGCAGTCTGGGATCGTTACCAGACAGGGTTAACGGAGTGCATCGAAAAAGTTCAAAGAATAGGAGCACATTTTATATTATTGCGAAAGAGTGGAGACAGTGTGACGGACATGGTACAGGATTAGGGACGGACACCTTTAAAACAAAGGTGTTTCCGTTGCGGCGGAATCTTCTTACGAAATTTCAGCAACCAACTTCCTCCTCCGAATGTAAAAATAATTTGTTGACGCCGAGATATATAGGGAGAAAATATTATCATAATAAAATAACGGAAATCAGAGCTCGCAAGGGAAGATATAGATATTTCTTTCTTCCGCGCCCTCTTCGAGACTGGAATAATTATTGTGAAGGTGGTTCGATGAATCCTCTGCTAGGCACGCGTGATTTGCAATGTATCAGTGTAGATGTAGATTTAGATGTCTCTTCTATTAGCGGTACCACCTCACTTGAAGGAGATTGGCTACAGAGCCACAGAAAGCATTGGATATGAGTCGCCCCGATTAATACCATGTTCACTTCCGGAGTTGCCGGCCGCGGTGGCCGTGCGGTTCTGGCGCTGCAGTCCGGAACCGCGAGGCTGCTACGGTCGCAGGTTCGAATCCTGCCTCGGGTATGGGTGTGTGTGATGTCCTTAGGTTAGTTAGGTTTAAGTAGTTCTAAGTTCTAGGGGACTTATGACCTAAGATGTTGAGTCCCATAGTGCTCAGAGCCATTTGAACCACACTTCCGGAGTGCGTTCCCCACAGTTTTCCATGGTCACCTAATTCATAAAATACAAGCGTATGAAATACAGTTGTATGGGCTACTGGGAATCGGCACCGACACAGACTAGGAAGGGGAGAAGTTGCGGTGGCCGGTAGCAGGAATCCAAAATGATCTGTACATAATACTTTCAAAGTAACAGAATACTTTGTTTTTAAAAAAGCGCAGAAACATAACATCTCGATATGAGGTGGCTGGATGCGCTTCCTGTGCCCCGTACATGCTATTTCTTTTAAACACTATTACTACTCGCAGAACACAGGCCAACTATAGTCTTCCTATTACTCACAAGGGAACCTCCCCATCGCACCCTCCTCAGATTTAGTTATAAGTTGGCACAGTGGATAGGCCTTGAAAAACTGAACACAGATCAATCGAGAAAACAGGAAGAAGTTGTGTGAAACTATGAAGAAAATAAGCAAAATATACAAACTGAGTAGTCCATGCGCAAGATAGGCAACATCAAGGAGATTATGAGGTTAGGAGCACCGTGGTCCCGTGGTTAGCGTGAGCAGCTGCGGAGTGAGAGGTCCTTGGTTCAAGTCTTCCCTCGACTAAAAAGTTTACTCTCTTTATTTTCGCAAAGTTATGATCTGTCCGTTCGTTCATTGACGTCTCTGTTCACTGTAATAAGTTTAGCGTCTGTGTTTTGCGACCGCACCGCAAAACCGTGCGATTAGTAGACAAAAGGACGTGCCTCTGCAATGGGAACCGAAAACATTTGATCGCAAGGTCATAGGTCAACCGATCCCTCCACAGGAAAACACGTCTGATATATTCTATACGACGCTGGTGACGGCATGTGCGTCACATGACAGGAATATGTTGTCGACCCACCTAACTTGTACACTTAGCGAATGGGTAAAAAGATCTTTTACCTTGCCTGATTTTGGTTTTCTTGTGGATGTGATAATCACTCCCAAAAAAGTGATGAAAACGTAAGAGTTCGTCACATATACTGAAAATAAAAAAATTAACTTTTCACTCGAGGGAAGACTTGAACCTGGGACCTCTCGTTCCGTAGCTGCTCTCGCTAACCACGGGACCATGGCGCTCCTTGAGTCCCATTGTCCTTGATGTTGCCTATCTTCGCGTGGACTACTCAGTTTGTATATTTTACTAATTTTTTTTATAGTTCCACACAACTTCTTCCTCTTTTCTCGATTCATGTGTGTTCAGTTTTTCAAGGCCTATCCACTGTACCAACTTATAACTAAATCTCAGGGGGGTGCGATGGAGAGGTTCCCTTGGCAGTACTGACGCTGTTAGAGTCTGCAAAGGAACTGGGCTGCCCAGCGATGGGCGGCTGGTTACGTCAGCGTTGACAGCTGGCGCCGGGCTCTGTCTGCCTGGAGGCGTGGCTCTGCCCGCTCCCTCCACTGACGCGCGTGTCAGCGCCTTCTTGACGCCGTTTGGCGGCGCTGCGCTGTTCGGTGTGCAGTCGATGCCTTGTGACCGCACGCCCCACATAAGCCGGCACGTCTCTCTGGTCAAATTGGTTGTGAAGTGGCTACGCTGCATTTTATTGGAAAATTAAATGCAGCTGTGTGTTTGTGCAATAGTTGTTGGGAGAAGCTCGTATGGCTCAACTGTTACAGAAATGGGGCAGTTTGCATTACAACAGCGGATTGATATTGTGGAGTGGTACATAACAACAGGTTCCTTCAAGGAATGTAAAGAAATAGAGCAAGCGACGTATCCTGGTAGGAACCTCCCTACGAACAGCACTATTCAAGATCTGTACTATAAATGGATGGCGTAGGATCCGTTTGGAATGTCCAGTGGAATAGGCGACTGACAGTGAGGACCTCGCAAACTATGAACAGAATTTGCGTCGTCATACGAGAAGTCGCCATAAATTGGTAGGGTGGTTACCACAGTAGGTTCGTGTACCCCATACATACCTGTTGTGTTATCGTGTACTAAAAGATATGTTATTAAAAGCCTATCGCGTGAGTATGGTGCAAGAGTTGAATTTTGAGGATCAGGAAAAAGAGTTCATTACTAAAACTGGTTGTTAACACCAATTGCAAACTGTTACTTGGACCCCTTGCTTTACTTCTTGTCAGACGAGGCCTCCTTTTCTTTTCAGGATATGTAAAATCCCAGAATTACAGTTACTGGTCGCAGAACAGTCCAGATATTCCGCATGGAGAAACTTTCCACTCAGAGAACATGTCTGATGTTCGTTGTCCGAATGTGCATTATTGGCCCCTTATTTTTCAATTAAACCTCGCACATGCCAGATGTCTTGAGATCTTCCACTCTTTCTATACACAATTAACGGGTGCAGAGAAACTGTACGCCGTATTCCAGCAACCGCTCAGACATTCATCAAAATTTCGCTGTCATCAGCAACGTATTCCCTAAACACAGACTTGACCCCCATAGTCATCGGACTTAACATCTTGTGATTTTTGTTTGTGGGCCACACTACAGAGCAAAGTGTATGCTGACAATCCACACAGAGTAGACGACCTTAAACGGAACATTACTAGAGAAATTAACATCATCACGCCTGCAGAATTACAGCAAGTTGCTGGTAACGTCCGCACACGAAGTCAATGATGTCTGGACGTACAAGGCCACCACTTCCAGCATCTCTTATAAACAGGTAAGTATATGTTATTTAACATTACTATTATTTTTTTTAGTCAGCTCATTGTTACT
This sequence comes from Schistocerca cancellata, assembly GCF_023864275.1. NCBI lineage: Eukaryota > Metazoa > Arthropoda > Insecta > Orthoptera > Acrididae > Schistocerca > Schistocerca cancellata. Next base: position 55,051,994 of record NC_064631.1, read on the forward strand.
TGAATTTAGTGCGTGAGACGTACCGGTTTTATATGAGACACCCTGTAGTAAACCATCTCTGCCACTGAATTGACTAGATCCTGGCAAATCGAAGAAAGCATGTCGCTTTTGAATAATCAAGAGAAATATTGAGATGTAAAACAAGCTTCGGGCGTAACCTAAAGGAGTTAACAAGGCTGTTACAGTTTACAACTCATAGTTAATCGCGAAAACTGATGTCAGTGAAAGTACGCAGTAATACGTATAAGAAAGACCCATTAAACTTGTTGAGCTCCAACTCCCCCACCACTGCGCCCGTCCGAACAGGTGTGTAGTAGGAATGAGAAAAACAGAGCGGTTAGTTCTGAATAATTGGTATTTTTTTGGTCTCGGTTATAACGTATTTTTTATTTTTCTGCTAATGACATGATTATGAGGAAGATGCACCGGAATATTTGCTTGTGACAACTAATCTTCATTCACGATAGACTGTGTAAGATGACAAGGAGATCGGTGTTTAACGTCCCATCGATAACGCGGTCGTTAAAGACAGAGCCAAAGCCCGAATTAGGGAAGGATCGAGAAGGAGAGCGGCCGTTTCCTTTTGAAGGACAGTTCGATTCCCGGCGGGTCAGGGATTTTCTCTACCTCGTGATGACTGGGTGTTGTGTGATGCCCTTAGGTTAGTTAGGTTTAAGTAGTTCTAAGTTCTAGGGGACCGATGACCATAGATGTTAAGTCCCATACTGCTCAGAGCCATTTTAACCAAAAGAGTGACAGTTATGAGACAGTTCAATAGCGTAAATGCATAAAACTGCAACCTGTCACTTTTTTTAGTAGTTAGTTCTTAGTCCATGAACCGGTTCTCGAGCCGTTTCAGGTTCAACTTCAGATGTTTTTCTGGAAGCTACATCACTATTTCTAGCATAATGTTGTGTGCTGGCTCTGTGACAAGGTCACAGAGCCACCATAAGGTCATGGTCACACAAACAGCTGTATCTCATTCCAAAAACAATAACTCTGTGTTATTTTATTCCTGGATGTTAATGGCAATCTTCATTAAAATATTTGCTCATAAATTGACTGTATTACACGTAAATATCCGAATACAAATAAGACATGAGATCACTTGAAGTTTGTTCTTGTAGTAATGTATTTTTTAATTTATTTCATTTTGTACTCTAATGTTATCGCCAGGCTGATTAAAATACCTACCGTTATAGCAACTTTGATACATTCAAACAAGAGCAGATTACATCTCTGAGCAGAGTAGGCCTATTCTATATGTTTTTGTCAAGATCTTTTTTACAAGTAACAGTTGTATACTAGATGCTGGATGCTGGCAAAGTTTCGCTATCACAGTGTAAATGAATATGGATTACGTAAAAGTGCATGAAGTGATGTACCATTGGACATCAAAATGGTAGCAGACAGATGGACACGGATCGAAAGAAGCCGCCCATACTGTCGCAGTAAGTAAAAACGTAAATTTCGATCCATATCGATAGACAAACAATAGGCATGGCGATACATTAAAGCGAGAGCCATCTTCTTGTCACAGAGCCAGCACCCAGCATTTTGATAGAAACAGTGGTGTAATTTTCACAAAACCATCTGATAGTGAACCTGAAAATGTTCGAAAACCGGTTCCTGGAATAATAAATAACGATTCAAAAAAGGTCAAAAAATTTCTCTGAGCGCTATGGGACTTAACGTCTGGGGTCATCAGTCTCCTAGAACTTAGAGCTACTTAAACCTAACTAACCTAAGGACATCACACACATCCATGCCCGAGGCAGGATTCGAACCTGCGACCGTAGTAGTCGAGCTGTTCCATACTGAAGCGCCTAGAACCGCTCGGCCACAGTAGTCGGCTTCAGATAAATGATTGGATTTTTATATATTTGGATTCAGGTAACAGTGACTGGTTCTAAAATATGCGTAATGGATAAGATTAATAAAGTCCACTAACGATGTAATATGGACGTCACTTCAGTCTAGGCGATGAGTGCCGAAACAGTTTATCACGAATAAACATTCGTTGTACACTTGCATTGCTGAGTGGCGCCAAGCCTAGTCTGGAAATATTTTTACAAAGAGGCACGGCAATGAAGTACAATGCTCTAACAGTCCGCCCCAATAGCTGAACGGACAGCGCGTTGGAATGCCACGCACGCGGGCCCGGGTTCGATTCCCGGCTGGGGTGGAGATTTTCTCCCCTCGGGGACTGGGTGTTGTGCTGACCTCATCATCGTTTCATCCCCATTGTCGACGCGCAAGTCGCCCAATGTGGCGTCGCACTCAGTAGGACCTGCACCTGGCGGCCGAACTTCCCGCCTGGGAACGCCCGCCACTGGCGCCATACGATCATTTCCATTTCGAATGCTTCAATTGCTATAAAAGATTAAAGATTTGTCTGCCGTTTCTACGTAATAACAAACGACGAAAGAATTTATGGTATCAGTTATAAATTACAAACTTAACAAAGTCCATTCAGAGTATACGATAAAAGTTCAGTGTTGCTTATCTGATATCTGTCTGCATATTACGCCTTTATCGGCATGTAGACCTTATAAACGGACAAATTATCACGAAAATCAGATTCGTCGTCCTCAGTTTCACCCTTTATCACTGACTGACTATTCTTAATGCCTAAGTAGTGATATGATTACCAATTACAACATAATTTTTGAGGAGAATTTCAAAATATAAGAAGAAATAGGAGAATAATGGTGATTTTCAAGAAGTGTTGAATGGTTCAGGACTAAGATTTCTTTCATTTATCGTTTTAATTTAATATTTTGATTGCATGTATCACGAAACTAAGTGAGTAAAAATTTTTAATGTAATCTCCGTTTATTACAGGTAATAATAGGGAAAAACCGAAAATCGGTTATTACAGAAACCGCTTACTTTGAGCGGATTTGACAGTCAGGTTAAACTGGTGTTAAACTAAACCGAAATAATCGAAAACCGATTGTTTCAGCGACAAGCGCCATCCCTAGTGTGTGGGCGAAACGGCTGTATGCTGAAGGCAACGCGGTGCGACTGCGACTAAGACGCGAACGTTCCAGCATACTGTTATGCTAAGGATTTTATCACTAGCGTTTACTTTGACCTCTTTTCTTTTTCCAAAGCAATAACTTTCCCAAGTGCATTACATAGTGTAATACGGTGAGCAAAACTACAAAAAAATTTTGCATGCACGCATTTAACATTAAGTTGTGTAATGTCTCAATTACTTGTCCACAAATAACTGCCTTGAGTTTCGGGAAACGTTGCACGTCAGGAACTGCAAGCTGATTTTACCGTAGGATTCATTTTTATTTAATAGCAGCAATCTTGTTCATCATAGCTGTTAACATATTAATCTCCATTTGCATTAAGAGACTATAAGAATTCATGTAATTGGCGATGTCGGCCAAAGGATTTTGTGATTACTCTACTTATCCTTACGTGCCTTTTTTCGCTAATGGCCGCCTTCAGTTCAGCCAACGTCACCCCGTTATACAGAAACTAATGCATAGTATCGTCTTTGTGTTCAGTGTTGTAATGATGTTCCAGTGAGTGTTTTTCCAGCTCGTAATAGTGCAACGCCGTGTTAAGCACTTTGCATGACATCCAAACTATAGAAAAGTAAAGAAATTCCATTTTATATGAATGCGTGGTATCTGTTCTTCCGGACACAGGTGGGAGTGTGGGTCGGCTGAGAGTCGTGCCGGGATGGTCCTCGCAGATACGATATAGGCTGTGCCTGGGTGGCGCAATGCTTAACGCAACTGCCTTCAACGCAAAGAGAGCCCAGGTTCGACTCCTGGTCGGCCACACATTTTCGCTCGTCGCCGCAGATTCCGCGTGATGTCCCGATGTAGCTGACATCAATAGACCCATTCGTTTCCTTCCCTTTCTCCCCCCTCCCCCCCCAACATCAATCATTCAATTTACATGTAAAGCAATTCCTATTCCCCATTCTACGATGTGGCTTCACCACTTTATCTCTTTAATTGCCGACGCTAACACAGAAGTGTAATGTGTGTATCTGTCTGTGGCATCGTAGCTCCCTAACGAAAGGTTTAATATTAATACGATTTTTTAAATTTTCAAACTGGTTTAATCTGGATGGTTCATAGCTATTTTCCATGAAAGTCTGTTCAGTTGTTTAAATTTCATCAACCTCGGGGCAGACCTAAAAATATCTAAATAAAAGTCCCAGAGAACATACGTTTATCTTCTGTGGTTGACCAACAATGCTAATTTTTGGCCTTAGAAATCGCTCGTTTCACCACATACGAAGCAGAAAAAGAAAGATTGTGACTCATGTGTAGAAGATAAACATATGCTTCCGCAAATTTTTCTGAGGTCTATAATTCAGTACTACAGGGTGGTCCATTGATAGTGACCGAGCCAAATATCTCACGAAATAAGCGTCTAACGAAAAATTTACAAAAAACGAAACTTGTCTGGCTTGAAGGGGGAAACCAGATGGCGCTATGGTTGGCCCGCTAGATGACGCTGCCATAGGTCAAACGGATATCAACTGCGTTTTTAAAAATGGGAACCCGCATTTTTATTACATATTTGTGTAGTACGTAAAGAAATACGAATGTTTTAGTTGGACCACTTTCTTCACTTTGTGATAGACGGCGCTGTAATAGTCACAAACATATGGCTTACAATTTTAAACGAACACTTGGTAACAGGTAGGTTTTTTTAAATTAAAACACAGAATGTAGGTACGTTTGAACATTTTATTTCGGTTGTTCCAATGTGATACATGTACCTTTGTGAACTTATCATAATTTGGTGTTTACCTGTAAATACCACATTAATGCAATAAATGCTAAAAATGATGTCCGTAACCTCAATGCATTTGGCAATACGTGTAACGACATTCCTCTCAAAAGCGAGTAGTTCACCTTCCGTAATGTTGGCAAATGCATTGACAATATGCTGACGCATGTTGTCAGGCGTTGTCGGTGGATCATGATAGCAAATATCCTTCAACTTTCCCCACAAAAAGAAATGCGGGGACGTCCGATCCGGTGAACGTGCGGGCCATGGTGTGGTGCTTCGACGACCAATCCACCTTTCATGAAATATGCTATTCAGTAACGCTTCAACGGCACGCGACCCATGTGCTGGACATGCATCATCTTGGAAGTTCATCGCCATTCTGTCATGCAGTGAAACATATTGCAGTAACGTCAGTAGAACATTACATAGGAAATCAGTATGCACTGCACCATTTAGATTGCCATCGATAAAATGGAGGCCAATTAACCTTCCTCCCATAATTCCGCACCATACATTAACCTGCCAAGGTCGCTGATGTTCCACCTGTCGCAGCCATCGTGGATTTTCAGTTGCACAATAGTGCATATTATGCCGGTTTACATTACCGCTGTTGATGAATGACGCTTCGTCGCTAAATAGAACGCGTGTAAAAAATCTGTCATCGTCTCGTAATTTCTCTTGTGCCCAGTGGCAGAACTAAACACGAGGTTCAGAGTCGTCGCAATGCAGTTCCTGGTGCATAGAAATATGGTACGGGTGCAATCGATGATGTAGCATTCTCAACACCGACGTTTTTGAGATTCCCGATTCTCGCGCAATTTGTTTGCTACTGATGTGCGGATTAGCCGCGACAGCAGCTAAAACACTTACTTGGGCATCATCATTTGTTGCAGGTCGTGGTTGACGTTTCAGATGTGGCTGAACACTTCTTGTTTCCTTAAATAACGTAAATATCCGGCGAACGGTCCAGACACTTGGATGATGTCGTCTACGATACCGAGCAGCATACATAGCACGCGCCCGTTGGGAATTTTCATCACAATAGCCATACATCAACGCGATATCGACCTTTTCTGCAATTGGTAAACGGTCCCTTTTTACACGGGTAATGTATCACGAAGCAAATACCGTCCGCACAGGCGGAATGTTACTTAATACCACGTACTTATACGTTTGTGACTTTTACAGCGCCATCTGTCACAAAGCGAAAAAAGTGGTCCAACTAAAACTTTCATATTTCTTTACGTACTACACGAATATGTAATAAAAATGGGGGTTCCTATTAAAGAAAACGCAGTTGATATCCGTTTGACCTATGGCAGTGCCATGTAACAGGCCAACCATAGCGCCAACTGGTTTCCCCCTTCAAGCTAGACGAGTTTCGTTATTTGTAGTTTTTTCGTGTGATGCTTATTTCGTGAGATATTTGGCCCTTTCACTATCAGTGGACCACCCTGTATATGAAATGATTTGTCCCTAATAACTCAGGCAGCCTATCACAAGAGAGCGCTACGGCAGCCCATTTTCTTCCGACTTGGTTTAGAGTTACCGCCGGTCCTCAGTGCTTATGTTATCTAAGAAAGCTGAATATACTCGCATACAAAAAAGAGTCAATAAATATATGTCAATCAAAAGAATAAACAAATAAATTGCACAAGTGAAAAATATCTCGCGTCGGAATTTCGTGTTTCGTCCCGGAAGGTATTTGTGTGAGTGTAGGGATAGTGTGTCCATCGTACCCTGTCTACTAGTAAAATATGAGGTTTAAAAAGCATTAAATGAAACTTAAATTATAAGTTTAAGAAAGACGCAAAAATCTCAAAAATTAAAAATAATTAATGTCGCCTGTTTAATAAAAGTAGCAATGTTTTGATCCCAGCGTAGTAGCATCGGGGGACATCTATGTAAATGAAATAAACACATAATACATCTAAAAATGATAAGGTATGAAATTTAAATACAAGTCAGCTACCTAGGCAGCGTACACTGAAGCGCCAAAGAAAGTGGTATAGGCATGCGGATTCAGATACTCCCCAGACATGATCGTTACTGAGCATATCTGGGATGCCTTGCAACGTAATGTTCACAAGAGATCGCCACGCCCTCGTACTCTTACGTACTTACGGACAGAACTGCAGGATTCATAGCGTCGATCCCCTCCAGCACTACTCCAGACATTAGTCGAGTCCGTGCCACGACGTGTTGCGGCAGTTCTGCGTACTCGCGGGGGTCCTACACGACATTAGGCATGTCTACCAGTTCCTTTGGCCTTTCCGTGTATAATAGGCAACTATAAGGTCACTACCTATTCTGAGCTGTGGGCACGGCACGGGCAGGACTGCAAGAGATGTCGCCAAACAGAAGAGGCTTATACCCAGCGGTAACGAAAGTCTGCTGTTGCAGAAAAGATAGCTTCTGATTACGTCCTTTTTTTTTTCTTTACTTAGGAGTCAGGGGTCTCCTGACACGACTACAATTGGGTGAGAATATTACTACTTCTATTAAACTTACAGCGGGGATACATATATTTTTCCACTTTTCAGATGTTTTTGTGTTGCTTTTTTTTATTTTTAAGTTTTATGATCGACAAGTGCCATAATATTGCAAATGCAGGACATAAATCTCATTTAAGACAACTGGATTTGCTAGCAAACAAAGCGACTACATTCCTCTAGCAGCCTCCGGCTGCAGCTTTCCTTTCCCTTTGCCTAGACCTGTCCTAGTTAGTAGAAATATGTTAAAAATGTAAACTTTACGACTGCGTGCTCACCTAACTGGGGCCAAATTCCACACACGCTTCTTACGCAACGATGGAGAGTGTGGTACGTGGAGAATGGAGCACTGGTACGCTTTACTGCTGATATAAGGTGGTATCTACACTCCTGGAAATTGAAATAAGAACACCGTGAATTCATTGTCCCAGGAAGGGGAAACTTTATTGACACATTCCTGGGGTCAGATACATCACATGATCACACTGACAGAACCACAGGCACATAGACACAGGCAACAGAGCATGCACAATGTCGGCACTAGTACAGTGTATATCCACCTTTCGCAGCAATGCAGGCTGCTATTCTCCCATGGAGACGATCGTAGAGATGCTGGATGTAGTCCTGTGGAACGGCTTGCCATGCCATTTCCACCTGGCGCCTCAGTTGGACCAGCGTTCGTGCTGGACGTGCAGACCGCGTGAGACGACGCTTAATCCAGTCCCAAACATGCTCAATGGGGGACCGATCCGGAGATCTTGCTGGCCAGGGTAGTTGACTTACACCTTCTAGAGCACGTTGGGTGGCACGGGATACATGCGGACGTGCATTGTCCTGTTGGAACAGCAAGTTCCCTTGCCGGTCTAGGAATGGTAGAACGATGGGTTCGATGACGGTTTGGATGTACCGTGCACAGTTCAGTATCCCCTCGACGATCGCCAGTGGTGTACGGCCAGTGTAGGAGATCGCTCCCCACACCATGACGCCGGGTGTTGGCCCTGTGTGCCTCGGTCGTATGCAGTCCTGATTGTGGCGCTCACCTGCGCGGCCCTAAACACGCATACGACCATCATTGGCACCAGGGCAGAAGCGACTCTCATCGCTGAAGACGACACGTCTCCATTCGTCCCTCCATTCACGCCTGTCGCGACACCACTGGAGGCGGGCTGCACGATGTTGGGGCGTGAGCGGAAGACGGCCTAACGGTGTGCGGGACCGTACCCAGCTTCATGTAGACGGTTGCGAATGGTCCTCGCCGATACCCCAGGAGCAACAGTGTCCCTAATTTGCTGGGAAGTGGCGGTGCGGTCCCCTACGGCACTGCGTAGGATCCTACGGTCTTGGCGTGCATCCGTGCGTCGCTGCGGTCCGGTCCCAGGTCGACGGGCACGTGCACCTTTCGCCGACCACTGGCGACAACATCGATGTACTGTGGAGACCTCACGCCCCACGTGTTGAGCATTCGGCGGTACGTCCACCCGGCCTCCCGCATGCCCACTATACGCCCTCGCTCAAAGTCCGTCAACTGCACATACGGTTCACGTCCACGCTGTCGCGGCATGCTACCAGTGTTAAAGACTGCGATGGAGCTCCGTATGCCACGGCAAACTGGCTTACACTGACGGCGGCGGTGCACAAATGCTGCGCAGCTAGCGCCATTCGACGGCCAACACCGCGGTTCCTGGTGTGTCCGCTGTGCCGTGCGTGTGATCATTGCTTGTACAGCCCTCTCGCAGTGTCCGGAGCAAGTATGGTGGGTCTGACACACCGGTGTCAATGTGTTCTTTTTTCCATTTCCAGGAGTGTAATTCGCCACTGTGATCCGAGATGGATGGGTCACATCAGAGTATGTAGCTTGGCCTGCAACATCACTTGACCTCAGTACTCTGCATTTTTACTGTCTACATCATAGTGTTGAAGAACTGGACCTATGAACTGTACACTGTAGTAATATGTTACGGCATGATACGAGTATGTTTAAGATATTCGTAACACACTGTAGTGACGAGTGCAGGATTACATCCCGATGCGAGGAAAACTTGTGGCACATCACCTGTTACGAGCACTTACGTACTGTACATAGTAACACGGCACACGTTGATGGCCGGCCTTGTGGCCGAGCGGTTCTAGGCACTTCATTCCGGAACCGCGTGACTGCTCCGGTCGCAGGTTCGAATCCTGCCTCGGGTATGGATGTGTGTGATGTCCTTAGGTTAGTTAGGTTTAAGTAGTTCTAAGTTCTAGGGGACTGATGACCTCAGATGTTAAGTCACATAGTGCTCAGAGCCATTTGAACCATTTTTGAACACGCTGATGCAGTATTTATTTGTTGCAGAGGTACGCCGTAGGTGAAGTTTAAGCTCATTTACATCTACTTCGATACTTCGCAATCCAACGTGCGGAGCGTGGCGGAGGGTACCCTGTACCACTACGAGTTATTTCCTTTCCTGTTCCACTTGCAAATAGATGAGCGATAAACGAGTATATATATGTCCCAGTATGAGTCCCGTTTTATCGTAAATTATCTTCGTGGTCCTTAAGCGCGATGTATGTTGGCGGCAGTAGAATCGTTCTGCAGAAAGCTTCAAATGCCAGTTCTCTAAATTTTCCCAATAGGTTCCCTCGAAAAAATTGTCGGTTTCGCTTCAGGGCATTTGAGTTCCCGAAGTATGTCCCCCTCTGAATTTCTTCGATGTATTCCTTTAATCCGATCTGGTCTGGTCACAAACACTCGAGTACTACTCAAGAGCAGGTCACGCTAGTGTCCTAAATGTTGTCTCCTTTCCAGGTCAACAACACTTTTTTAAAATTCTCCCAATAAACCGAAGTCGACCATTTGCTTTGACTACTACAATCGTCTCAGGTTCGTTTCATTTCATATCCCGCTGGAACGTTACGCCCAGATATTTAAACGACGTGGTGGGTCAAGCAGGGCATTACTGATGCTGAATCTGAACACTGCGGGTTTGTTTATTCTACTCATCCGCATTAACTCACTTATTCCTACATTTAGAGCTAGCTGCCATTCTTGACACCAACTAGAAATTTTGTCTAACTCATCTCCTATGCTCCTACAGTCACTCAACTTCGACACCTTACCGCACACCACAGCATCATCAGTAAACAACCGCTGATTGTTGCCCATCATATCCGCCAAATCATTTATGTATACAGAGAAAAACAGCGGTCCCATACACTTCGCTAGGGAACTCCTGACGGTACCTTTAGCTCTGACAAATACACGCCGTCGAGGACGGCATACAGGGTTCCATAACTTAGGAAGTCTTCTAGCCACTCACATTGCTGTGAACCTACTCCAAGTGCTCGAATCTTCTGTGACAGTTTGCAAACGTGTCAAACGCTTTTCGTAAATCTAGAAATATGGAATCTGCCTGTTGCGTTCATCCTTGGTTCTCAGTACATTATGTGAGAGAAGGGCAAGCTGAGTTCCGCAAGAGCGATGTTTAGTAAAGGCGTGCTGATTCGTGGGCGGAACCTTTTCGGTGGCGGGAATGTTTATGATATTCGAAGAGAGAATGTGATCAAGGATTCAAACCGATGTCAGGGATATTGGTCAGTAACGCTGCGGATCCGTTCTTTCGCCTTTCTTGTATACAAAAGTCACTTGCGCATTTTACCAGTCGCTTGGGACTTTGCCCCGGTGGGAGAGACTCCCCATAAATTCAAGTTAAAATGGTTCAAATGGCTCTGAGCACTATCGGACTTAACATCTGAGGCCCCCTAGCCTTAGAACTACTTAAACCTAACTAACCTAAGGGCAACACACACATCTATGCCCAAGGCAGGATTCGAACCTGCGACCGTAACGGTCACGCGGTTCCAGACTGACGCACCTAGAACCTCACGGCCACTCCGGCCGGCAACAATACACTGTACAACCTGGTGTTGTCTCCATAATGGTGTGGGCTGGGTTCGTTTGTCCAACTTAACCGATCAGTAACTGGAAACGGTTATGTTCGGCTACTTGGAGACCATTTGCGGCCCTTCATGGACCGTCAAGAGTTCCCTAGCGAAGTGTATGGGACCGCTGTTTTCCTCTGTATACATAAATGATTCCAAAACAACGAAGGAATTTTCATATGGATGAGAACGCGCTCTGTCAGCGGGCCACAGTTGTTCGCGACTGGTTTCAACGACAGTCTGGACAATTCGAGCGAATGCTTGGGCCACCCATATCACCCAACATGAATCCCATCGGACATGTATGGAACATAATCGAGAAGTTACTTCGACACAAAACCTTCATCGAATATACTTTCGCAATTATGGACGGATAGAGTCAGCATGGCTCGGTATTTCTGTAAGGGACTTCCAATAACTTGTGGAGTCCACGCCACGCGGAAATGCTGCTCCACGTCGGGCAAAAGGAGGTCCGATACGATATTAGGAGGTTTCTCATGACGTTTGTCGCCTCAGTAACAACCGCGTAAAAGTAATCGTAGGAGAGGCAGAATCCTCAGGACGTATGAACTCCACCCGAAGAAGGTAGCTTACAGAATCCTCGTCCGGCCGATTCTTGAGTGTTGCTCTTCACTCCAGGTTCTTTACCAGGTTCGGTTTATAGAGGACGTAGAGAAGACGTGAAGAAGGGCGGTGAGTTTTGTCCCAGGTTCGCTTAACATGTGGGAAAGTGTCGCGAAGATACTACTCATCTACAGTGGCAGACGCTACGAGAAAGGCGTTTTGCATCATGATGTGGTTTACCGTCAAAAGTTCAACAGCATGCGTTCTAGAGGAGCCGAACAGCATGTCTCTCCAAATTACATACATCTCGCGGAAAGACGATTAAAGTTAATTAGACAGACCTATCTCTATGCCATCAGTGTTTTTGCAAAAAAATATAGAAAAGGCTGTGTATGTAAGGTTAATTTATCATTTTATATCACATGATTTGCTATCAAATGTACAGTTCGGCTTTAGAAGTCGTTTAAAGATTGAAAATGCTATATTCTCTTTTCTCTGTGAGTTACTGAATGGGCTAAACAAAAAGTTTCGAAGGCTTGGCGTATTTTTTGATTTAACTAAGGCATTTGACTGTGTTGATCTCACAATATTGCTCCAGAATTTGGACCATTACGGAATAAGGGGAATAGCTCACTATTGGTTCACGTCTTGCTTTAGCAACAGGCAGCAAAATGTCATTATTCACAATGTTGATAACGGCTGTGATGTGGGATCTGAGTGGTGTACTGTCAAGTGGGGGGTGCCTCAGGGATCAGTATTGGGGCCGCTCCTGTTCTTTATTTATATAAATGATATGCCCTCTAGTATTATGGGTAACTCTAAAATATTTCTGTTTGCTGATGACACTAGATTGGTAGTAAAGGACGTTGTGTGCAACATTGACTCGGTTTCATGGCTTGTAGAAAATAAACTAACGTTAAATCACAGTAAGACTCAGTTTTTACAGTTTCTAACACAAAATTCAACAAAACATGACGTTTTAATCTCACAGAACGGGCATATGATTAGTGAAACTGAACAGTTCAAATTTCTAGGTGATCAGATAGATAGTAAGCTGTCGTGGAAAGTCCACGTTCAGGATCTTGTTCAAAGACTTAATACTGCAAATTTTACTACTCGAAAGGTATCAAAAGAAAGTGATACTTCGACAAGTAAATTAGTCTAACTTGCTTATTTTCATTCACTTATATGGTATTATGTTTTGGGGTAACTCTTCCCATTCTAGAAGGATATTTTTGGCTCAGAAACGGGCGGTTCGGGCAATAAGTGGTGTGTGTTCACGAACCTCTTGTCGACCTCTATTCACGAGTCTGGGTATTTTGACATTCGCCTCTCAATATGTATATTCCTTATTGTCGTTTCTTGTTACCAATATTAGTTTATTCCCAAGAATAAGCAGTTTTCACTCGGTTAATACTCGGCAGAAATCAAACCTCCATTTGGATCGGACTTCCTTAACTCTTTTGCAAAAAGGTGTTCAGTATACTGCTGCATCCACTTTCAATAAGCTGCCACTCGAATTCAAAAATCTTAGCAGCAATCCACGCGCTTTCAAATCGATACTGAAGAGTTTCCTCATGGGTCACTCCTTCTATTACGTCGAGGAGTTCCTTGAATAATTAAGCTGATTCTTATTGTATTGCTGATAACGTTTACTTAAACTTATGGACAGACTTTTTTAAGGTTAATGAACATTTATTTTATTGTGTTATTAGTTTTATGGTGTAAGTTCATTTACTGACACGTTCCATGACCTTGGAGATTTGCTCCTCAATTTGGTCCTACGGAACTTGACGAGTAAATAAATAAGAAAATAAATAAAATAAATGCGAGGTCACTCAGAGACTTATCAACAGCTGTTCTCCCGCGCTCCATTCGCTACTCGACGGGGACAGGGGAAGGTGAGAAGTGGCACGAGTACACGGAGGACTCTGCGCCCATGGCCCTCCGCGCAAAAAATTTATTCATGAGGAAACAAAGTTAAAAAAATTGCCATTTTTAGATATGTGTAACTGTTCCGGTGACTTTAAAAAAAGAGGGAGAGAGAGATGTTACAAAAACTAATTTGACAGCAATTATTCCAATTGTACTATATATCATACGACTGATACTGGGTGCTGACTCGATGGTTATAGAAGGATTGCTTTGATACCGATTCGGAAACTATATAGCATATTCTAAGCAGGCCTAAATATTTTTACATTATTAATGTGAATTCCAACATTTACATCCAACTATCTGAAACTACATCCTTCTCACGGTGGGGTCCAGTGCTTTCAACGAGTTTCTCAGGAGAAAAAACATTAAAAATATCAGAACGAATGAGGAAACCGATTTGTGCAGGAACAAAAAATTTTATTTCGTATTAGTACTCTTCAAAGTGGATAAACAGAAACTTCAAAAAATATTTTCCCACTGCGCTTGGCACTGCTAATCCGCAGTTTAGTAGAAGTGCAGAGAACCACTGTTAGAGATATCCGCGAATTTTGTAAGACATATGAAGTCTGTACCACTAGATGGAAAAGAAAATTGGGGAGTTGCTATATGAATATCAGTTTGACATTAGGAAAGGTAAAGGCACCTGAGAGGCAATTATGATACCGTGCTTGATAATGGAAACAACGCTTAAGAAAAATCAAGACACCTCCATAGGATTTGTCGATCTAGAAAATGCGTTCGACAAAGTAAACAGTGCAAGATGTTCGAAATTTTCAGAATAAAAGTTGCAAACTACAAGGAAAGACGCGTAGTATACAACAAGAACTAAGACGAAAATATAAGAATGAAAGAGAAGTAACGAAGTGCAAGGATTAAACGGGATTCAAGTCTAGGATGTAGGCTTTCTCCCCTACTCTTCAGTTTGTACATCGAAGAAGCGATGACGGAAATAAAAGCAAGTTTCTGAAGTGGGTTTAAAATTTCGGGTGAAAGAATATCAACGATAAGGTTGTCTAACGCCATTGCTGTACTCGGCGGAAGCGAGAAAAAACTGCAAGAAATACTGAACGAAATGAATAATCTACTGAGCACTGAAAATGGACTGAAAAAAATGGTTCAAATGGCTCTGAGCACTATGGGACTCACCTGCTGTGGTCATAAGTCCCCTAGAACTTAGAACTACTTAAACCTAACTAACCTAAGGACATCACACACTTCCATGCCCGAGGCAGGATTCGAACTTGCGACCGTAGCGATCGTGCGGTTCCAGACTGTAGCGCCTTTAACCGCTCGGCCACTCCGGCCGGCAAATGAACTGAAAGGGAACGAAAGTGATGAGAAGTAACAGAAATAAAATCAGTGATAAAATTAACACCAAACTTGCGGAACAGGAAGTACATGAAGCAATACTGCTTCCTTGTAAGCACAATAACGTATAACGGGCGAAGGAACAAGTCATTAAAAGCTGAATTCCACAGGGAAAGAGGGCATTACTAGCCAGAGGAAGTCGGCTCGTATGCAACATTGCGCTCGCTTTGAGAGAAAAACAGTGGGGGAAACAGGGAAGAAGAGATTCGAAGGGTCCGAAATGTGGTGCTATAGGAGGACGCTGGAAACTGAGTGGACTGACAAAATAAGAAATGAGGAAGTTCTCTGGAGAATCAGCGAAGATCGAAATGTGTGGAAAACAAAGACAAAGAGAAGGGACTGGGTGACAGGACACATGTTGAAACATCAGGGAATAACTCCAGTGACACTCAAGGGCGCTGCAGAGGGTCATAACCGTAGGCGCAGACCGATATTGCAATATATCGAACAAGTGATTGAGGATATTGCGTATAAGTGCTACTCTGAGACGAGGAAATATGCTGAGAGAAAACAAAAATTCCAGGAATGCAAATGGAAGTTCGTATCTTACCTTGCCGGCGTATCCGCTTAGCTCCTCGTGCTGCCGCTGTAACGGTGGGCTGTCGAATACTGCACTGCCTTGTGCCAAGAGAACGGCACGCTTCCAGTAGTACAGCTTTCGCGTCAAAAACGCCGTTCTACCTGTTCGTCCGGTTCCTTTATTAGCAGGTTCACTTCTAAAGGAGTAACGGGTTTCTTGTAAATTGCATTCGTATTGATGACTTACCTTCTTAGAAGCTTTCAATAACGCGCAGCCGGCCGGTGTGGCCGAGCGGTTCTAGGCGCTTCAGTCTGGAACAGTGCGACCGCTACGGTCGCAGGTTCGAATCCTGCCTCGGGCATGGATGTGTGTGATGTCCTTAGGTTAGTTAGGTTTACGTAGTTCTAAGTTCTAGGGGACTGATGACGTCAGATGTTAAGTCCCATAGTGCTCAGAGCCATTTGAACCACTTTTTGAATAACGCGGAGATAGTTACACTATGTGATAAAAAGTATGTGATAAAAAGCATTAAGGGCATTGTGCTGCCACCTTTGCCAGGTACTCCATATCTTCGACCTCACTAGTCATTAGACATCGTGAGAGAGCAGAATCGGGCGCTACGCGGAACTCACTGACTTCAAAGGGTTCAAATGGCTCTGAGCACTATGGGACTTAAGATCTGAGGTCATCAGACCCATAGAATTTAGAACTACTTAAACCTAACTAACCTAAGGACATCACACACATCCATGCCCGAGGCAGGACTCGAACCTGCAAACGTAGCGGTAGCGCGGTTCTAAACTGAAGCGCCTAGAACCGCTCGGCCACAATGGCCGGCTCTCACGGAATTCGAATATGGTCAGATGATTGGGTGACACTTGTCTCATACGTCTGTGAGGGAGATTTCCACACTCCTAAACATGCCTAGGTCCACAGTTTCCTACGTGTTATTGACTTGGAAACGTGAAGGGACACGTACAGCACAAAATCTTACAGGCCGACCTCGTCACTTGACTGACAGAGACCGCTGACAGTTGAAGAGGGTCGTAATGTGTAATAGGCAGACATCTATCCAGACCATCAGACAGGAATTCCAAACTGCATCAGGATCCACTGTAAATGCGATGACAGTTAGGCGGGAGGTTAGAAATTTTGGATTTCATGATCGAGCGGCTGCTCATAAGCCACCCATCACGCCGGTAAATGCTAAACGACGCCTCTCTTGGTGTAAGGAGCGTAAGCATTTGATGATTGAACAGTGGAGAAACGTTGGGTGGGGTGACGATTCACGGTACACAATGTAGCGACCCGATGGCAGGGTGAGGGTATGGCGAATGGCCGGTGAACGTTATCTACCAGCGTGTATAATGCCAACAGTAAAATTCGGAGGCGGGGAGGCGGTTGTGTTATGGTGTGAACGTGTTTTTCATTTAGGGGGCTTGCATCCCTTGTTGTCTTGCGTGGGACTATCACAGCACAGACCTACACTTATGTTTTAAGCAGTTTCTCGCTGCCCGCTGTTGATGATCAATTCGGGGATGGCGATCGCATCTTTCAACGCGATCGAGCACGCGTTCCGTCTGTGACGGAGTGGTTGCAAGACAATAACACCGCTGTAATGGACTGTCGCGCACAGAGTCCTGACCTGAATCCTACAGAACACCTTTGCGATGTTTTGGAACGCTGACTTTTTGGCAGGCTTCACCGACTGACATCGATACCTCTCCTCAGTGCAGCACTCCGGGAAGAATGTGCTGCTATTCCCCAAGAAACCTTCCAGCACTTGACTGAGCGTATGCCTGAGAAAGTGGAAGGTGTCGTCAAGGCTAAGGGTGGGCCAACACCGTATTGAATTCCAGCATTGCCTTTGGAAGCCGCGACGAACTTGTAACTCATTTCCCGCCAGGTGTCCGGATACTTTTGATCACATAGTGTATTTATATTTTTCTGCTACCAATCACATTTATTTACTTTATCTTTAACTTAATACTGTGCAACACGTTTGAAGCAGGTTTTTCTCATCGTCAGCAGTTATTGCACTCAGATGTTACCTAGAAACAAAATGTCTTAGTTTAAATTACCCTAGAGCAGTTCTTGGTCGCAGTTCTGTTGCTGGAGTTTCTATTGTGATACTCTGGGGGAGGGAGCGGTGTTGGGTACCCAGAAATCGACGTTCAGTCTCGTCTTCTGATGGCATGAAGCTGTGCCTCGTTGATGAGATTGATACCATAGATTGTGCAGGATGCTGGAAGTTTTCCATTAGTTACTGTGATTTTTATGATCGTGTGATAAACTTATATATATATATATATATATCGGTTGTTCACTTACGATTTTGAGGCCCCAAACCTCCATCTGCATCGTTAGTACGCTGGCGAAGCTGTTCGTTAACGTTACATTATTACACTGCCTATTCTAAGACTGTTTTTGACTTATTTTTACTGCACAAACTTTTCTCCATAGATCTAACCATATATCTTAAATACATATGGAGGCCTTTCAACATGAGGATGTGGATTGACTACGGTTTCTTTCCACCGATATTCACGATACTGCTAGTCGTTTGTTTCACTCTGCAAATACACTCCTGGAAAATGAGGAAAGGACACATTGACGCAAGTGAATAAGACCTGTTACACTTGCACAGGACACTGTGACAGGGCGCCACACTGCGGACACACCAGAAACTGCGTTATCAGCCGTGGAATGTTGCAAGCTGCCCAGCGGTTGTTCACCGCCAGAGGCAGTGGCAGCCAGTTCGCCGTGGTATACGGAGCTCCTTGTGTGTCTTCAACATTGTCAGCATGCCGCGACAGCGGGTACTTGAACCTTTTGTGCAAGTGGCGGAGTTTGAGCGAGGGCGTATAGTGGGCCTGCGGGAGGCCGGATGGATATACCGCCAAATTGCGCAACACGTGAGGCGAGAGGTCTCCACTGTGCATCGATGTTGTCGCCAGTGGTCACCAGAAGGTGCACATGCCGGTCGACCTGGGTCCGGACAGCGGCGACTCACAGATGCACGCCAAGATCCACACACCTTACTAAGTGCCGTACAGGACCGCACCGTCATTTCACAACAAATTCGGGACACTGTTGCTCAGGGGGTATCATCGAGAACCACTCGCAACCGTCTCCGTGAAGCAGGGCTACGACCCCGCGTGCCGTTAGGGCGCCTTCCGCTCGCGCCCCAACATCGCTCAGCCCGCCTCCAGTGGTGTCACGATAGGCGTTTATGGAAGGACTATGGAGACGTGTCGTTTTCACTGATAACAGTCGCTTCTGCTTTTGTGCCAATGACGGTCGGACGCCTGTGTGGCGTCGTGCAGGGGAGTCCCAAAATTTGGGGTGTGTACGACAGGCACACAGGACTAACACCCAGAATCATGGTGTGGCGAGCCACATCCTACATTGAAACCATTATTCAACCGGTCTTGCCACCTTTCACGCACCAACAAGGCGACATGCTTTTCCAACAGGACAATGCACGTCCACATGTCTCCCGTGCCACCCAACGTGCTCTTCAAGATGTACGCCAACTACCCTGGCCAGCACGATCCCCAGATCTGTCCCCCATTGAGCATGTTTGGGAACGGATGAAATATAATCTTGTTCAGTCTGCACGACCGGCACGGAATCTGGCCCAGATGAGGCACCAGTTGGACACGGCATGGCAGGCCATTCCTCGAGACTGCATTCGGCACCTCTGCGATCGTCTTCATGGGAGAATTGCAGCCTGCATTGATGCAGAAGGAGGGTATACACAATACTAGCGACGACACTGCGCACGCTCTGTTGGCTTTACTCACGTGGGTAGGGCTCCGTCTTTGTGATCGTATGTTGTATACGTCCCCAACAGTATGTGAATAAAATTTCCCTCCGCTGGGTCGACGAATTCTTGGTGTTCTTTTTTCATTTTCCATGAGTGTATATTGCATTAATACTGGTGTACGGCTATTGAACAATTCTGGATTTATAAATCCAGTTATTTCATTAAGAAATTATCAACGTTTCTTGTATTATGAGTGAAAATTTCCTTTTCTTCCATTGTTTCTACTCCTTAACTGTTTTCGATTTTGTGCAAGATTTCGAGATTGAATTTGATTTTCAGAGGATGGCTTGTTTCATTAATGCTGCTACTGATTTGTCACATTTCTCTAGTCTGTACCAGTCTATATGTTCTTTAAATCGAGGTCTGAAATTTCTCCCCGTCTGGCCTATATAATATTTGTTGCGAAGGCTGCAGGCGATTTCGTAAATGCCAGATGCTCAAGATCTGTAATTGGCTATTTTATGTTGTGAATAACCCTCCAGTTTAGCTTGTTGGCGGTGCTGGAGCTGATTTTTACATCTCTGTTTTTGAGCAGCCTAGTTATTTTATCGGACATTATACCATGATATTGCATTTTCATGTATTTCGCTGCTGGGGTGCAGTCAGTTGTGAGTAGTTTGTCATTGTCTGTTCAGTTCCTTTTTCATCTGCCGGCCAATTACAATGCATGTTATGGTCTCTATTTCTTGTTCGAGTTCTGTATCTCGAAATGGAAGTTTCTGGGCTCTGTACAGCGTTAGTCAAAATGCAGCTTTCTTGTGGGTCATGGGATGCGTAGAAGAGTTTAGTAAGTTTTCTGTGAACATTGAAAGACACCAGATGGTTCTGTTTCGATGTTTTCATGTCAAGAAAAGATACGGCGCTGTTCACTTCATATCCAAGGGTGAACTGGAGACTTCATGCAGACTACAGAATTTATGAAAAAGTTTGTTATCTCATCACCTGTTCCATTTAATACAATGAGTGTGTCATCGACATGCCTTTAACTTTGCTTGTGATACCATCTTTTAGTTTCAATGTTTTGTTATCTTCGTGCTTGATGAACAATTCAGTTATTATGTCACTAAGAGGACAGTACATTCCAAAGATCTAGGTCTTGGTTGTAAATTTTGTTGTTGAAAAAATGTGTATTAAATTATGCACATCTATAAAGTCTATTATTTCTGGTCTGCTTTGTTTTTTTTCCAATAGGTCCTTTCTTATTATAGAAAGTGTTTCATCTACAGCTATACTCCTATACAATGTTTAGGGATAAAAATTTACCTTTCGGGTGAGACAGTCATGTCATTTTTACTGCTAATAAGTTCATAGCTATTCTTTACAGATTAAGACTTTTCGAGTGCGTATTTGTCAGCTAGTAAGTGTTGTAGTTCTCTCATTAATTTGTTAGCTGTGCTACTACTTGACTTCACACTAGCGCTCATTGTTTGTTGACGTTATATTTTTGGCTGTGCTCTAAATCGAGAACGCTCTAATGCATCATGTCCAAACCTGCCTTGAAGTCTTTTATGCGGGAAGAATAGGCCGAAAGAAACAGAATGTCAAAACTCTAGCTGCTAAGAAACACTGCAAGTATTTTTAAACAAAGTTAAACATGGCCAAATTCGTAGCTCAGCAGGCAGTTGGAGAAAGGTAGCAGACAGCGCATACGCTACACAGCGGGTCGCAGCCTTGGTTGACAGTACATCGCCGGCCGAAGTGGCCGCGCGGTTCTGGCGCTGCAGTCTGGAACCGCGAGACCGCTACGGTCGCAGGTTCGAATCCTGCCTCGGGTATGGATGTGTGTGATGTCCTTAGGTTAGTTAGGTTTAACTAGTTCTAACGCCTAGGGGACTAATGACCTCGGCAGTTGAGTCCCATAGTGCTCAGAGCCATTTGAACCATTTGACAGTACATCGATAAACAGATAACACAGCACCACGCGATCGTAATTTCTAAAGCGAATTTTGGCTTCCATTGATAGTTTCTCGGAACAACTGTTCACAGTTACTACGTTTTTAAAAGCCATAATTTAAAATCCATAATAATTAGCAGTTGTCTCTGCACTACCAATGATTGTTAACAATGGGGATAAGACTCAATTTTTTGTGTGTTTTATTCATATATGCTTGCTAATAGCATCTGTCTTTTTGAAGGTTCCACAGCTTCACAGTAATGCGGAATCCAATTAATGTTTTCAGGCTTGCAAATATGAAATATGAAGAAAGTGGTGGCCAGTGTAAATCATCTACCTTCCCTGAACATCTGCATACATGTTATTTATTGGTTAATTTCTTGGACATTCGTTTGAATGATGCCGACATTTGGTTAAAAATTGTGGAAACTTTAGGAAAAACAGGAAACAACTCTGATGAGTCCGTGAGTTGTGGTTTAAACGGTGATTGATGTGCTAATTAAAGTCCGGAACAAGAACACAGTACCTTCCTAGTCCAAAGAACACGTACAATAACAGATTTCAGTCACAAAGAAAAGTCTATAAATTTCTTGGTTAAACGAAGGAGGGAGAAAATTCTCCTCACCCTTCGTCCAATATGGCCTGTTGTTGATTTAGAGCAGGGTTTCCCCAACCTTTTCAGCTGGCGGACCCCTTCTTCAGTCGAAAATCCATGGCGGACCCCTAGTCAGTCAAGAGCACAGTAACTTTAAATTTCAGAGCGAAACCCATGGGAACTGAAAGCTTCTTAATGCAAGTGCCATGATCCCAATGACGCTCCCCCCTCCCCTTCCCCCCCCCCCTCCCACAGGTATCAATAGTCTTTGGTTTAGAGATGAATGAAAAAAACTTGAAATTAACGATCCAGTTTCAATTCCCACTTTATCCAGACACTTACTAGTGAATTTACTCCCTTTGTTCAACACACTATAGCCTTATTAAAATTACTTGGTAACTGAAATCTTACACGATGGAGCTGTCTTCCTCTAAGAGCAATCAACGTCACGTCCAAACCGTTCGCTGTTGACAAGCTGCCGCTTATGGTCTGTTCACTTCCACTATTTGGCTACTGTTGTGTAAGGAGCATGCATATTTCGTAACAGTCGCGTGTGTGTGTGTGTGTGTGTGTGTGTGTGTGTCGTTTTTCGCGAAATTCGAAGAAAAATGTTCAAATGTATGTAAAGTCTTCCTTTGGTCGGCCACCCTCCTCATTCATTTCAACTGGAAACTTCCCTTGTTGTGAAGGCGATGGAGAAACTGCACCCTTCTTCAATGATCCTGACTTCATCCACGGATCCATGTTAGAAGTAATAAGCTGGTCAAAAATCGACTTATGAAATAGATAGTGCACTGACAAAGCAAGCTTAACATTTAATGATGCCAGGGATCGCATACGTGCCAGCAAGCGCTGTGACTGGTCGACAAAGCTCGCTCCGCGCATGCATAAAAGGTTTCAGCGCATCTAGCGCCGGGAGCCGGCGCACAAGCGACCCCTGTATTGTTGCGAAACAGTCGATCAGTCAGTTTAGGAAAATCACTAAACTGTGTACGCGTTTTCACTTAGCAACCGCAAAGGCTGCTTGGGAATACGACCTGAAGTAAAAGTACACATCTTTCTGACACGAAAAAGAAAGTTATGTATTTGATTTTCACAATTTTATTCAATAATTTTACTCATTATTTTACACGTTTTGGTGGCCGCGGACCCCCTAGAAAGAGCCGGTGGACCCCTAAGGGGTCCGCGGACCACAGGTTGGGAAGCCCTGATTTAGAGAATACATGCCAAATATTATCTCAATTGCCAAAGAAGGGACGACCAAAAAGTTCGCTTCTAAGTTAGGCCCTTGGCAGCTGAACGTCAACCCGGTTTGTAAGTGCACTTCTCTCAGAGCGCCGGTGATTCTGGTTTTCTTCAGTGAGTGCTGGCCAAGTATGATTCGCAGTGCATTTTTTGTATGGCGGATACGATATCGCAATCACTTGGCTTCCACTGTCCACAATCCCGGTTAGATTGACCTTGCCGACTCTGATGTGAATGATGGGGTGTAAATCCGGTTGTGTCATGAACTCCTTTTCTTCCCGTAGCAGTTCTCATGAATCTTCATACTCTAACAAGTTAATATCGCTCGTTCCGATAGTTTCTGCGTCATTGTTTTGAGCTGAGTCGCAGCGTCTGTGTGTCAACACCTGTTTGAATTTTCTCTGCGTGATCCCTACGATGGGTTAGGTGGCCTCAATTCCACATATTCGCTACGCTGGTCATTACATTGACCTTGCTCGTTCTATGTCCTGCTATTGCTTTGCTGTTGGTCCCTAGAATCCTGTTGTCCCTGGTTAGGGTTCTGTTGCTCTCTCCATTTTCCCTTTCGTCGGTAGTAGTAGTAGTAGTAGTAGTAGTAGTTGATGTTATTACAATTTCCTCGTCTTCTTCTATTTTCCCATGATGGCTGGTTATTCCAACTGAAGTTTTAATTTTGGTTTCGATTCGATCGATGTTTTCACCCATTTCGTCCATCGTCATTCCTCTCTGGCAAATCTGGCCAGTTACGGTCATTATTTCTACTTCTTTCCCGCAAGTTGTGAATGTCATTCACGTACTCGAGTTCGCACAGCGCATTCTTGAAAGGTTCGATTGAATCGCTGCATCTATCGATGAGCAGCTGCTGGTAACCTAAAGTTAATTTAATGCAGCAGCGCCTGATAATTTTCTTTGGGCTGTACGGTTGATCTAAGAATCGGTTCTTCTTGACCAGGGATTCGAAGAATTTGTCGGGATTGCGGAATCCAGACTCTTCTAAGTTCTTTCCTAACATGATCTCCCGTTTTATCCTCTCCTGTGTCTCTTGCGACCAACATGTGTTATGGAATGCGTCCTTAAATTCTTAGTACGAGCGACAACTCTCGGCAACTCCGCGCATATGTTCTGCAATCGATCCTTCTAAGAACCCACAGATAAACTGGGGCTTGTACTTCAGTGGCCAAGATTCTGATAGCACGTGATCGTACTGTGCTATCCAGGTCTTTGGATGTAATGCGTTGTTTGCCTCCTTGTACACTTGAAAATTCTGGATGGTCAAGAAAAGTTTGTGGTCGATAGGTTCGACGTATCCGCCGCACGAATTTTTCCTTTCGTCTGCAGCTCGTGATTCCATGCATCCGTGCCCCAGCTATCCTCGTGCACGGTTATGGTGTCCCCTCGTGTTGTCAGATTCACGTAATAACGTTTCTGATCTCCGTAGACGTGTACAATGCTGTTCATTTTCGGAACATAACCTACGACCAGTTTAGGAACAGAAGTGATGACACTTTCTGCAGGACTTGACCATCATTTTGAGGGACATTGCTCAAGCACGTACAGTGCAAGCTCTAACTGATTTGTTTGACTGATGGGGTTGGTAAGTGCTATACCTCCTACTGCGCTCCCCTGACTTACGCCCTCGTAAGTTCATCTCGATTTCTAAACTGAAGGAAATGCTTCACGGCATTCGCTTCAGAACTGCTACAAATTCGTCGGGCAATAGACCGCGCAGCTCAAATTATCAGCACAAGTGGCACTGCTAAGAGTATCATACGACGGGTTATGGACAATGCTGGTGACTACTTTTAAAGTCAGTAAAACTTGGAAACACGTTTCTAGGTTGCACGAGGTGTAAATAAATAGTTGCCACTTTTAAAGTTCCAACCCTCGTACATAACGACTTCACTGTCAAAATTTTGACGGCAAGAGAGACAACGCCAACTACGATCAACACCCCCCTCCTATGGCATCTGATCTGTCTCTCCGAAATACGTTTCATGACTCGCTAAATATATCAGAGCTTTCCACTTTGGATTTCAGCCAGCTCTCGCTCCCAAGAATAATTTTCGCGTGAGATGTTTCCGGGAGGGCAGTACATAATGGCACTACGTAACGAGTACTTCGACAGTTTACTGATAAAATTTTGACAGCCGAAGCGTCTTTACTCAGAACGTGGTCTGATTTCACTATCTGCATATAATCTGACAAGTGTCCGTCAGAGTACCTCAAACTACCGCCTAGTCCAAAAAACCCTCGCCTTCTTTCAGAATGATGGAGCACAGCAATCAGTCGTTCTTTTCTTTTAGGTTTTATTAAAGCAAATCTAGATACCGGCTAGTGCCTAGCCATTATCAGTGCACTATTTCTTAGTTTCAATGCATGTCCTGGTACGTCAGTCCCCTGTTGTTCGGGCTTCTGCCACATTTCATTCAAGACTCTTGAATTGAAACTGTGACAGAATCTCGGACCACAAGGAACTGACGTACTAAAACTAAGAAATAGTGCATTGATAATGACTAAGCTCTAGCCTAAATCTAGATTTGCTGTAATAAAACCTGAAAGAAAAGGACGACTGGCTGCTGTGCTCCATCATTTTGAATGTCATATCATGGTCATTGAGTGCATTCCACATTCCAAATGCAAGGTAACTCGAACCCTCATATGCACTCCACAGGTACTCTTGTACGTGATTACCTGCTTCCCTTGTGCAGTGCACCCGTGACGTACCAAGGGGAGTCCTACAATTCCCGACCCGATTACGCATGTCCAGAAATGTGAAGCCAAGACCCTCACAGAGTGACGAAGCTTTTGGTTTGGACCCTCCACGCGGTTTCATCGAGGTATATCAGCAACACCAGTCAGCAGCTGAGGGATTCAATTAATTATCATTTAACTTCATGTTCTTAAATATCAAGAACCCTGTTAATACAGGGTGTTTCAAAAATGACCGGTATATTTGAAACGGCGATAAAAGCTAAACGAGCAGCGATAGAAATACACCGTTTGTTGCAATATGCTTGGGACAACAGTACATTTTCAGGCGGACAAACTTTCGAAATTACAGTAGTTACAATTTTCAACAACAGATGGCGCTGCAAGTGATGTGAAAGATATAGAAGACAACGCAGTCTGTGGGTGCGCCATTCTGTACGTCGTCTTTCTGCTGTAAGCGTGTGCTGTTCACAATGTGCAAGTGTGCTGTAGACAACATGGTTTATTCCTTAGAACAGAGGATTTTTCTGGTGTTGGAATTCCACCGCCTAGAACACAGTGTTGTTGCTACAAGACGAAGTTTTCAACGGAGGTTTAATGTAACCAAAGGACCGAAAAGCGATACAATAAAAGATCTGTTTGAAAAATTTCAACGGACTGGGAACGTGACTGATGAACGTGCTGGAGAGATAGGGCGACCGCGTATGGCAACCACAGAGGGCAACGCGCAGCTAGTGCAGCAGGTGATCCGACAGCGGCCTCGGGTTTCCGTTCGCCGTGTTGCAGCTGCGGTCCAAATGACGCCAACGTCCACGTATCGTCTCATGCGCCAGAGTTTACACCTCTATCCATACAAAATTCAAACGCGGCAACCCCTCAGCACCGCTACCATTGCTGCACGAGACATTCGCTAACGATATAGTGCACAGGATTGATGACGGCGATATGCATGTGGGCAGCATTTGGTTTACTGACGAAGCTTATTTTTACCTGGACGGCTTCGTCAATAAACAGAACTGGCGCATATGGGGAACCGAAAAGCCCCATGTTGGAGTCCCATCGTCCCTGCATCCTCAAAAAGTACTGGTCTGGGCCGCCATTTCTTCCAAAGGAATCATTGGCCCATTTTTCAGATCCGAAACGATTACTGCATCACGCTATCTGGACATTCTTCGTGAATTTGTGGCGGTACAAACTGCCTTAGACGACACTGCGAACACCTCGTGGTTTATGCAAGATGGTGCCCGGCCACATCGCACGGCCGACGTCTTTAATTTCCTGAATGAATATTTCGATGATCGTGTGATTGCTTTGGGCTATCCGAAACATACAGGAGGCGGCGTGGATTGGCCTCCCTATTCGCCAGACATGAACCCCTGTGACTTCTTTCTGTGGGGACACTTGAAAGACCAGGTGTACCGCCAGAATCCAGAAACAATTGAACAGCTGAAGCAGTACATCTCATCTGCATGTGAAGCCATTCCGCCAGACACGTTGTCAAGGGTTTCGGGTAATTTCATTCAGAGACTACGAAACATTATTGCTACGCATGGTGGATATGTGGAAAATATCGTACTACAGAGTTTCCCAGACCGCAGCGCCATCTGCTGTTGAAAATTGTAACTACTGTACTTTCGAAAGTTTGTCTGCCTGAAAATGTACTGTTGTCCCAAGCATATTGCAACAAACGGTGTATTTCTATCACTGCTCGTTTAGTTTTTATTGCCGTTTCAAATATACCGGTCATTTTTGAAACACCCTGTACATGTTTGCAGTTTATATTATAGAAGAGGATATTGGCCACCAAACAACATCTTCTCCTTGCTTCCTATGGTACAAGCCTACAGCGACAACGAGACGGCACAAAAATACTCTAATAAACAGTTAGATAGACGTAGGCTATATATTTTAATATATATGCTACATATACTCATCACGTAGAGGAAGGTGTAAGTAGATGAATTAAGACCACTAACTTCATTTAACGAAGGTTTATTCAGCACTTGCACATACAAGAACGCGGAGCGAACTGCACCGGCCAGAACACATACGCTATATATACAGCTACAGAACATTAAATTTGTGGATACTTCTAGAATGTGCTCTAACCGAATATAGAATTTCAAATGTTTCAGTTCAGGTGAGTTGTGATCTCACGACCCTCCATGCAACAATCTAGTTTCATAACCATCACACTATTACGACTGCGCTACTCGTCTTCTTTTGCGATATTGCTCCCTACTTGAAAGAACAGTGTCTCGGTGTTACGTCCTCCCAGTCCGTGATCGAGTCATCTGTCCTGCATACTCCGAATCCCGATGATTGATGTGCGCACTGGCGGTGATCTACTTAGAACTTCTTTCGCCGCTACACTCTTCGTCACCTTTCCGCTTGTTGTCTGTCGCTGGAGCTTCGAATTTACTCTGATCTTTCGTCGCCTTGTGTCGGGGTTGAAATCTTCAACTTCATAAGAAACATCAGACAACTGTCTTACAACCTTATAGATCCAAAGTATCGCCTGAGGACCTTCTCAGAGAGACCAACCTTCCGAACAGGAGTGAAGATCCAGACGAGGTCACCAGGCTGGTAGACAACAGGGCGGTGGAACGCGTCATACCTTCGCCGATCGTTTTCTTGAGCCTGCAGCGTGCGGAATCGTGGTAACTTCCGAGCTTCCTTAGCTCTGGTTAACACCTTGGCGATGTAGTCGTCGTCCACGACATCAGGATGTAGCGGAAACACTGTGTCCATCGTCGTCGTCGCCTAACGCCCATCCACGAGGAAAAATGGCGTCAATCTTGTGGTGTCTTGTTTGGCGGTGTTGTAGGCAAACGTCACGAAAGTAGCACCTCATCCCAGTTACTCTGCTCAACATTGACGAACACTGATAGCATGTCGGCCAAGGTCTTATCAAGGCGTTCAGTAAATCAGTTAGTTTCTGAATGGTAGGCAGTCGTTATGTGATGAGTAATGTTGCACCGACGGTGTATATTTGTCACAAGATTCGATTGAAAAACATTCCCTCGATCCGTAATTAACGACCTCGGGGCACCATGTTTTAATAGAATGTCTTCTACGATGAATTTGGCTGCCTCGAATGCTTCCGCTGTTTTCACGACTTTTCTAATGGCATAGCGCTTCAGATAATCAGTGCAGACAATAACCCATCTATTGCCACTAGCCTACGTTGGGAATCGTCCGAGGAGGTCAATCCCAACATGCTGGAAAGGCGTTTCGGCTGGTGGTATTTTTATGTGTCGCGCAGGTGGTTTCTGAGTAACTGCATTTCTCCTCTGGCACTCTCGGCAGTGCGACACATAGTGACGAATACTCCAAAATTAACCTGGCCAGAAAAGTCTCTTGCAGATCCTATCGTATGTCTTAATAAATCTTAAATGTCGGGCCTCAGGTGTGTCATGTAATTTCTGTAGAACATCTAAGCGCATGTGCTTAAGAATCACTGGTAGCCACCTATTTCCAAACAGATCAAAGTTTTACTTGCAAAGTAATCCATTAACTTCCTTACATTGTCCTCTCACATCCTCTGACCGATTTAAGCCAAGCTTAATTTGAGATATCTTGGCGTCCTTCTTCTGCTCAGCAGAGAGATCTTGGAGTGCAGCGAGACAGTCACTATCTTCATCAAAGTCTTGATGGTCTTGCACATGGTTTCTTGAGAGACAGTCGGCATCTTGGTGTTTTCTTCCACTTTTACACACTATGGTATTGTCATACTCTTGACGACGTTGTGCCCACTGGCGAGTCGTCCTGTTGGATCTTTAAGACCTGACAACCTACAAAGTGAATGATGGTCTGTAACAACTGTCGAAATTTGCGCATGGGCCAGATCACAGTAAGGCATTCTCTTTCTGTAGTTGAATAGTTTCTCTCGGCTTTTGTAAGTCTCCTAGAAGCAAAGGCTATAACCTTCTCTTTTTCATCCGAAATCTGCACCAGAACAGCACCGTTCCCATACCCACTGCCATCTGTGGGTAGTTCTGTAGGTGCTCTCTCATCATAGGGACCAAGTACAGGGTCATTTGTCAGAGATTTTCGCAACACATCGAAAGAATCTTGTTGAGCACGACCCCGGATTAATTTAGCATCGGCCTTTAACAACTCTTGGAGTGGCCTGGATTTGATACAAAAGTCTTTGATAAAACGACAGTAATAAGAACACAATCCGAGGAAGCTTCTCACTTCTCTAATACTTTTAGGAATAAATAATTCTGTTATATCTCTCACCTTTTCTGGGTCTGGCCGCACACCTACGTTTGAAACAAGGTGCCCAAGTATTTTGATTTCTTTTGCTCCAAAGAGACACTTCCTCGGATTGTTTCAGTCTGGCTTGTTGGAGACACTTAAGAAGGGCCCTATCTTTATATGTGTTCATCAAATGTCTCTGAAAACACTATAATGTCATCTAAATAACAAAGACACATCGTCCACTTCAGGTGTCTTAGAAGATTATACATCATTCGTTCAAAAGTTTCTGGTGCATTACACAAACCAAACAGCATTACCTTGAACTCATACTGGCCCTCAGGGGTGATGAATGCAGTTTTCTCACGATCAGCCTCATCTACTTCGATTTGTCAGTATCCCGAGTACATGTCTACGGTTGAGAAAAACTTAGCCCCCTTCAGACAATCTAGGGTATCGTCAATTCGTGGAAGAGGGTAAACGTCTTTTTTAGTTATCTTGTTAAGCTTCTTGTAATCAACACAAAAGTGCCAACTGCCATCCTTCTCCCTGACGAGAACCACTGGTGACGACCAAGGGCTCTGCGAAGACTGAATGATGTCATTCTTCATCATTTTCCCTACCTCGTAGAGAATTATTAGGCGTTCCGTTGCTGACACACGGTATGCTCTCTGGCTTACTGGTTGGTGGTCTCCAGTGCTAATCCGGCGCTTCACTGTCGATTTTCCTAATTTGCTCTTCATGTGTTGATTGAAGCATTCAGAGAACTCTTGAAGAATGGCAAGTAGCTTCTTCTGTTGTTCCTTAGTGAGATCTGGTGATAGTCGTGCTAGGAGATCTTGTCTCGTAGTGGTAGCGCTAATTTCACCCACAGACTCGGCATGGGAGGTTTCTATGACACTCAGCTGTTCTGCAATTAACGGCTCAATGTCTGATACGCACATGCATTTTGGAAGGATCTGCGGTTCTCGGCGACAGTTAACTATCCACAATTCACCGAATCCTTTCTGAAACGAGACGAGAGAGGCTGGGATCACCAGTTATTCTACAGTGGTATGCTTCTCTAACATTCCACTACAAGATCCATGGTTTGATGCACGGCATTACACAAGACAGCTATCTTTCTAGCGTTGACTGTAGGAATGATCACTTCCTCCAGCACACATAGTCTCAAAATACTCGGATGCGCATATTCCTGTCCACACTATCTCATCTCGTCTAGCATAATCTTCGAGGGACTACAACCTATAATTAATTGAGAAGCTTTCAAAAAGTCCCATCGGAGAATGACGTCATGACTACACTGTTGTAAGATTATGAATCCTAAGGGCTGTGTGTAGCCACTTACAACCACACGAATAACACATCTTCCTGTAGGTTTTACATTTTTCCCATTAGCCACCTTCAGCAGAGCTCTTTTGCTGTCGAAGTATACGGTTTTCTGCAACTGGCGACGGTACTTCTCACAAATGAGTGAATATGATGCTCCAGAGTCCGCAAGAGCTTGGGCTGGTAGGCCATACATGAGGATACCGACGTAGTTTCCTGTCATTTTTGTAGTGATCGACGGCGGAGGATTTTCTCTTCGGCTGCCTCAACTGCAAGGAAGATCGCTCTTTTTAGTTTTCCAGGTTGCGGCGGCTAGGTGATCGGCGGGAGCTTCTAAACGGCGATGGAGACCTTGATCGGCGTGTTGGGGAGCGTCCTCTCCAGCGGCTAGCTTGCGACGATGGTGACCTACGTCGTCCTGCACCCACATCTTCTTGTTCATCTTCGTCATCCCAGAGTTGGCGTCGGCTAAGATCGGTCTGCTGTCTTCTGGCGCAGGTGTTATTAAATATCCACCGCCTTTCTCGACAATAGCGCACCACATGCCCCGGTCGTCCGCAATGGAAACATACTGGTTGGTTATCCTGGGTCCTCCAGACATCAGTCGTCCTTGGTGCCCAAACTGGTTCCTCATGCGGCATTGTAGGAACGTAACTTCGCCTGGGTCTTGACTTTTTTACCGTTTTAAGGGGAAATGAAGGACGAGAGATTGGGTTCAGTGTCTGTTCCACTTCCTCCCCTATGATCTCTTGAAGCATCTCGGTGTTTTGCTCGCCACGCAATCCAAGTGCCTTCTGAACTTCCTTCCTGACTATGTGACGAAGAACACTTGTAAAATAAGTTTCCTCCTGCATCACTGACATCGATACTACGTTTGGAAGCCGTTCAAACTTCTTGCATGTAATTCTTTTTTGATGCATTGTCTCGATATACTGGCACCATTTCGTGAAGTTATCTACTGTCGAAACCTGCTTCAGGAGATACATGTCCTCAGCAACACCCTTCATGAGATGTGCAACCTTATCTTCCTCCTTCGTTCGAGGATCCACTATTTTACACAGCTCCAAGACGTCTTGAATGTAGGTTGCTGTCGTTTCTCCTGGACGCTGTGCCCTGCACTTTATCTCCAGCCTTGCACTTCTGTCGTTGTGTATCGCCGAAATACTTGCGCAGTTCCGCCTGGAATACTTCCCAGCCTGTGAACTTCTCCTCGTTGTTCTCGTACCATTGCTTGGCAGTGCCCTCCAAGTAGAAAATACGTTAGCCAAACACACGTCGTCATCCTATTTGTTAAATTTGGCTACACCCGCATGTACCTTCAGCCACTTATTTGGTTCTTGGCCATCGTCACCAGAGAACCCGGAAGGATGTGCCATATGGTGGCACACAGATCATCGTGACGTCTTCTTCTTCTGTCTTCGATATATTGCGATCTGTTGAATATGGTTCGAACTCGGGTTTCTCGCCACGTAGACAGCGTCTCTCTCGTGGCTTGATGGGAACCACTGTATCGTCGATAATGCGCGATATCACAAGTTCCAATACCCGGCGCCTCCACCAGAATAATGTCACGTAGAGGAAGGTATAAGTAGATGAAATACGAACACTAACTTCACTTAATGAAGGTTTATTCAGCACTTGCACATACAAGAGCGCAGAGTGAACTGGCTCCGGCCAGAACACATACGGTAAATATATAGCTATAGAACATTCCAGTACAATGATTCTTGCCATTTGTGGATAGTTCTAGAATGTACTCGAACCGAATATAGAAATTAAAATGTTTGAGTTCAGGTGAGTTTTGAAATCACGAATCCTGTATTCTGATCATAAGCCGATAAAAAGAGCAGGGTAGTGCGGTGGTTAGTCACTGGACTCGCGTTCAGGACAACAACGGTTGTAACCCGCGTCCAGTCATACTGACTTAGGTTTTCCGTGATTTCCCTAAATCGCTCAAGGCAAGTGCCTGATGGTTCCTTCGAAAGGGCAAGGCCGCTTTCCTACTCCATCATTCCCTAATCCTAGCTCGAGTCCTGTATGGAGGATGAGGGTATTCCAGTTACCCCAAAAGATTTATCCCTTCATTTTAAGCTACTTCAGTTTCCATCAAGGTCTCGTTCGCAAAACAATAAAGAATGCTAAAAGTCATTAAGAGTGGGGGGGGGGAGTTGAGATTGACAGGGTGGTAGGGGGGGGGGGGGGAGGTAAGGAAATGGACATAGTAAGGAGCAAGAAGAAGATCGAAAGAGAGAGCAGGGAGGAGGGGATAGAGAAAAATAGGACGGAGCAGATAGACGGAGAGAGTGTGGAGGAGGTGATTGAGAGAAGGAAGGGGGAAAGGAGATTAGCACGTGTGTCCAGTTCCCGTACATATTTGTCAATTGCGAAGCATTGCCGGATTAGCTAGAATTAAATACACTGGAGAACCAATGGAACAAGGTATTGGCATGTGTAGTGAAATACAGAGATAAGGAAATAGCCAGAATACGGCACTGTGGTCGGCAACCCCTGTATGACACAAAAAGTGTCTCACGCAGTTGTTAGATCGGTTACTGCTGCTGCAATGCAGGTTATCATGATTAAGGTGAGTTTGAACCTGGTATTAGAGTCGGCGCGCAGCATCTCCGAGGTAGCGAGGAAGTGGGTTTTTCCCGAACGATCATTTCACGAGTGTACCGTGGATATCAGGAACCCGGCAAATCATCAAATCCCCGACATCGCTGCGGCCGGAAAAAGATCCTGCAAGAACGGGACCAACGGCGACTGAAGAGAATCGTTCAACGTGACACAAGTGCAAACCCTCCCGAAAATGGCTGCAGATTTCAATGCTGCGTCATCAACAACTAACAGCGTACGAACCATTAACCGAAACATCATCGATATCGGTTTTCGGAGCCGATGGTCCAATCGCGTACCCTTGATGACTGCAGAGCAAAGGTCTTCGCCTCGCCTGGGCCGATCAGCACCCACACTGGACTGTTGATGACTGGAGACATGTTGTTTGGTCGGACGAGTCTCGTTTCAAATTATATGGAGCAGATCGATGTCTGGCCGGCCGCGGTGGCCGTGCGGTTCTGGCGCTGCAGTCCGGAACCGCGAGGCTGCTGCGGTCGCAGGTTCGAATCCTGCCTCGGGCGTGGGTGTGTGTGATGTCCTTAGGTTGGTTAGGTTTAAGTAGTTCTAAGTTCTAGGGGACTTATGACCTATGATGTTGAGTCCCATAGTGCTCAGAGCCATTTGAACCATTTGAAGATCGATGTCTCCGGGTGTGGAGACAACCTCATGAGCCCTTGAGCCTGTACGTCTGCAGGGAACTGTTCAAGCTGGTGGAGACTCTGTAATGGTGTGGGGTAAGTGCAGTTGGAGTAATATGGGACTCCTTGTAAGTCTAAGAATCCTGTCTGATCACCTGCATCCATTCATGTCCATTGTGCATTCCAACGGATTTGGGCAATTACAGCAGGACGATGCGACACCCCACACGTCAATAATGGCTACAGAGTAGCTCCAGGATCACTCTTCTGATTTTAAACATTTCCGCTGGCCACCAAATTCCCGTGATATGAACATTATTGAGCATATCTGGGATGCCATGCAACGTGCTGTTCAGAAGAGATCTCCAGCCTTTTGCACTCTTACAGTTTATGGTCAGCCCCGCAGGGTTCCCTACAGCACAACTTCAGACATTATTCGACTCCATGCCACGTCGTGTTGCGGTTCTTCTGCGTGCTCGCAGGGGCCCTCCATGACATTAGGCAGGTGTACCAGTTTATTTGGCTCTTCAGTGTAAAATAAATGTTCAAATATGTGTGAAATCTTATGGGACTTAACTTCTAAGGTCATCAGTCCCTAAGCTTACACATTACTTACCTAAATTATCCTAAGGACAAACTCACACACCCATGCCCGACGGAGGATTTGAACCTCCGCCGGGACCAGCAGCACAGTCCATGACTGCACCGCCTTAAACCGCTTTTTTTTAATTTTTTTTAATACATGGGATCCACAGTCAAGTGGAACTTCGTAAAAGACTTCGTATTTACGCCAGTGACTGTAAGTCTTTCTTTATTTCACGATTGCAATTTCGGCCTTAGGCCACAATCAAGTGCACATTTTTGTGGGTTAAGCCATGTTAACTTAAAATGAGCTGACACATTTGTAAGTCGTTATCATTACTATTAAATACATTCGTGACGCTGTTACATATTGTGAGCACTCATATCCGTATGCCATAAAATAACATAGTCTGTAGACACTCATGTTCGTTAGTTCATCACTAGTCACTTATGCATAAGTGACTAACTAACTAAACTTTGTGTTCTGCCTTACGGCAGGTATTGTCATGGGGGAAGCCTCGTCAGAGAGGTCCACCGCATGAGCGTCTAGGGAAGTGATTCCAGTGGTGGTTTCCCGTCGCCTTCCACTGGTGATGATGAAATGATTATGAGGACAATACAACACCCAGTCCCTGAGCGTATAAAATCTCCGACCCAGTCAGAAATCGAACCCGGACCCCCTGGCGTGACAGACCGCCGCGCTGACCACTTTTTTTTTTCACATTCCAACGGCCAAACGTGGATTCTCGCCACAAGTTATTTATTTATTTATTTTTGGAACAGGAAGGCAGGGTAAACAAACAATCTTTATTCGTACAATTGTGCTATCCTAGGGATAAGAAAAGGATCAAGACAGCAAAAACAAAGCAAAAACAATTTGGAAACCATAAAATCAACGTAAGGGCCACCCTTTTTTATGTAACATGAATAAAGTAAATGACAATCCTAATCACGGGCGGGAGTGAAAATGAAGTTAGCATCTGCATCACAATCCCTGCAGCAGCCGGTGTCGCATCATAAATCTGGCAGAAAGCCATATAACCTTGACCATTTCTGCCTTTGTGGGCGGCATGTATTTCTCCTGCGTCGACCAGGTAGGGGCCAGTTTTCTTCTCAGTGTGCTATATGCCAATATAACTGAACCGCGCAGTACTGTCTCTAGTCGTTCTGCCGCAGGAGTCTTCTCAGTTCTGGGACACCCAGCTGTCGGGCGGATTGTGAAAAACACTTCCTAAAAAATTGGAAAAGTAAGTCCTGTATTTCGTATGACTCCGTATGAGCTCGTGTTGTTCTTGTAAATACATCCATTAATCCATCACGGACTTAATATCGCACGAATACAAATATTTCGTCGCATGTCCAGCGATCCAATTGACCGCATACGTCTTTTGTTTGGGAAAAAAGGTCTTGTCCGGTAGAAAAAGTACATCCGATGTGATTTCTGTGTAGGCAGTGCGCCGAAGGAAGGCCAGTATTCGACGCGTCAGCATCCAGACGTCCCTCGCTGCGCCACACACTAAACCATGTTCTTCCGTTGCTAACAGTCCACAGTTTGTGCAAAGAGGAGAATCGACCATATGAATTGTATGTAATCGACTCCTGGTCACAAGTTTACGGTTTATAAGAATATACCACATCGATCTCGCTGCTGTTGACAGTAATGGAGTATGCACTGCACACCAAATGTGGTTCCACGTTCTCGACGGGTATTTGAATTCCATTATGTTGCGGCCATGGTGATCCATCAAGCACCTATAGATCTCCCGAGAAGTGGGTATTCTCGTCGAAGGTACTTTCAGACGAACATAACTGTAATCAACAAGAAATGAGGCAATGTGTGCAAGAGAAGGCGAAATATTGCCCACCGCAATAGGGGGTTCGTACGAAGGCGGAACAAGTACTTCTATCAGAGCTGACGTTATGGTGTGCTTTCGTTGTTGCCAATTTCGTATCATCGCTCGCATGTAAAGCGCCAGAGCTTTGTTTCGCACGTTTGTGAGGTTGAGGCCACCGTTCCGGAACTGTAGCGTTAACGTGTCATTTGATCTTAAATAACATCCCAGTACTAACATAGTAACCAAAGGCAGCCGTGAGGCGGTCTGCAATACCCTTCGGTATTGGTAGGATCTGCGCTAAATGGGGCAGTCGTGACGCTATGAGAACGTTAGTGTATGCCACACGCTGGATCATGTCAAAGGCTCTCAGTGAGTTGTTGCGTATCGCAAGACGAACATTCTGCAGAAGCCGCTGAGAACTCGCCGCCGCTGACCGCCGTACTGAACGGGTAAATGTGATCCCCAGACATCTCAGCGATTCCACCGTCTGAAACGGTCCCGGTATGTCTTCCAGACCCCGTCCAATGTGCATAATTTGGATTTCGTCATGTTAACGACACTGCCTGCCGCCGTCCCGTAAAAGTCTAGATGTTCAACAGCCTGACGCACTTCATGACCTGATCTGACAAGAAGGATCAGGTCGTCCGCATATGCGCGACAAACGAGAGTTCTCATTAAGCGCTATCCCAGTAAGTGAGCGCCTCATAACACACACCACCGGCTCAAGCGCTATCGCAAACAGCATCATGGAGAGTGGGCACCCTTGTCGGACGGAGCTGTTAGTAGGAATCGAGCCCGCTTCCCGACCGTTTAGTCACCTTCGATGTAGCCCCTCGTATTAGCCTCATAACGATGGAGATGAAAACGGGTGGAATCTCCATTCGGCTCATGACTGACGCCAAGAAGTCACGGTTTATCCTGTCGAACGCACGATCGAAGTCCACAGATATAATCACTGCTCGCATTTTACACGTTTCCGCAAAGGCGATAACGTCACGGTATTCACTTAACGCCGAGGAGATGTTGCTTCGCACCCCTAGGCAAGCCTGATCAGGGGATATTGTCCTATATATCGCCAGCTTGAGACGAGACGCTAGTAGCCGTGCAAAGATTTTATAGTCGGTGTTTAGCATAGTGAGAGGCCGATATTGATTAACACTGCGACTCCCCGCCATCTTCGGGATGGGAAGAAGAAAGCCCGTCACAAAATCCGACGGTAGGCGCATGTCCGGACGCATCGCCTCATTGTACACCGACACCAACTGTGGCATCATCATGTCCACGAATTCTCGATAAAATTCTAGTGTAATCCCATCTGGCCCTGGTGATTTACGGGCCGTTCCTTTTGTGAGTGCCACCTTTATATCGTCTTCTGTGAGTGGCTCCATAAGCGCTGCCTTATCCGTCTCTGTGAGTGTCTTTTGCAGATGTTGCAGTATCTCTTCCCCCACCTTACGGTCCGTCGGTGTACCGCCATAGAGATGGCGGAAGTGCTCTAGAAATTCATTTGCGATGTCCTGTTGTGTTGTCAGTTGACGGCCATCTAAACCGTGGAGCACTGTTACCAATGCCCGGCGGTAACGTTTATGTTCCCGCGACACATGGTGCATCGAGGTACGTTCCCCAGTGATGGTGTCGAGACATCTTGCCCGTATTGGGATGCCACCCAGTCGTCGTCGCGTGATCGATAGGATTTGTGCCTTGACACGATGAATTTCCGCATGATGTTCTGCAGACGGCACCTGGAAGGACAGCTCACGAAGCATGGTGTAGTAATAATCAAGAGTGTCTCTCTGCCATCTCGTCTTCTCCCGACCATACTGTATTAGAGCTCTTCTTATTGCCGGCTTATTACACTCGAGCCACCATTGAAGCACGGAGGTACATGTTGGTAGACGGCGTTGACATGTGGCCCATACCTCCTCGACACTCTGACGACATTCGGGGTCCGCCAAAAGTGACGAATTGAGCTTCCATGTCCCGCGGCTTCTCCACACACTTTGCCTAGGGAGTGATATGGTACAAATATAAGCCAGATGATCAGTAAATGCCGCAGGCCTTCGTTCCGCGTCGACCACCTTATCCTGTAGGCCAACCGAAACATATATTCGATCGAGTCTGCTCGCCGAGTGACCGGTATAAAAAGTATATGCCTCGCGGTTCCTATGAATCATGTCTCAGGTGTCGCTTAACTCCAGATCCCGGCATAGCACATGCAATTCACGACAGGTATTGTAATGTGGAGTCTGGTCTTTTTGGGCTAAAACACTATTGACGTCACCACCTATAATGAAATGATCGAATCTGCCGGTAAATAAGGGCACAATCTCTTGCGAATAATATCTCGCACGCGCCCGTCTGTTGTCTGTGCCGGAAGGTGCATAAACATTGAAAATGCGAATTCCATAAACAGTTATCGCCAGTCCTCGTGCCGAAGGTAGATAAGCCAGGTCGCGGACCGGAATCCCGTCCCGGACCAATATCGCCGTTCCACTGTCGTTGTTCGAGTGTGGCGAGGTGTAGGAGATGTATCCATGTACTTCCAGGAACTCAGGAATGTAAATTTCCTGCACCATCAGTATATCCACATCCGACGCGTATATCATGTCCCTAAACAACTGCTGTTTCACGGGCGATCTAATGGTATTTACATTCACTGTCCCTGTTCTGTATGCCTGGGGTCGAGTAGCTGTCATCTCCACACGGTGTTAAAATGACAAAGTTTCACCGTGTCGATAATCCCTTTGCACATCCGCAGAGGGTCGCCCGATGGACGTGTCCCTGCGGCATTAGGTTTCTTGAGATGCGGACGGATGCAAGTCCCCACCAATAGAATGGTCCGCATCGGTGATTTCGTCGTCCTGCTCATACCAGCTGATACTATTGGTGTGCTCCAAATTTTCCTGTGCGGCATTGATGTGTGACATCTGTTGTTCTTTCGCAGCTGTAGACTCCACCGCAGAAGGGGTAGCAGGCCCCTGAGCGGATGCGTCGTCTGAACGATATGACATCATTTCACTGTCCGAATTCATATGGTCTGCGACATCCGAAGCTTGTGGTTCCATGTCAGACAGGTCCATGGTGATAGACTCATCTGGGCTCCCAAGAAGAGAAGGCAGCGTCTCCGCAGAGTTTAGTCGGCGCTTCTTGCGGCGCTTTGGCGAGCGTTGTTTGCGGGCCCAAACCTCGGCCTCTGGTGTTGGCGAATCTTGCATCACCGGCGCTCTCGCCGCCGCCACAACGCCCTGGGGCCGTTCCACTTTAGCTTCCATGACTGTTGTGATGCTGTCATCCTCTTTCTGCACCACCTGTAATGTCTGGGATTGGAGGTTGGTCTGAGCCATTCCTTCTTCAGTGGGGTCCGAAGGCACCTCAATCAACTTCGGCGTCGGTTCGATAGTGCGCTCCGATCTCGTCGTCACCTCCCCGGGAAGTGCCGTCACGTAAGTCATCGGCAGTGACGTTGGTGTAGTCGGATTCTTGAAGTATCCGCTGGGGAGTTGCACGAGTCTCCTCTGCATACACGCTGATCGAAGATGTCCTTCACCACCACACCCGGAGCATGTCCAGGGCTGCCCATCATAGATGACAATAGCTCTACAGCCGCCGATGTTTATGTACGATGGCACATGTTTCGTAAGGGCAATTCGCACCTGTCGGACACCATTGAGCACTGGATACATGCTAAAACTTGCCCAACGTTCGGCCGTATGACTAATAACTCTGCCATATGGCTGGAGTGATTCAGTGACCAATGATTCGGGTACCTCGAAAGGCAGCTCGAAAATTCGAATCGTACTCACGCCCAGGCCCGAATGAGCGACTAAAACTTCGCCAACATGACCATCGGAGTGTCAGAACTGGAATCCTCGTTTGGCGGCTTCAATGATCCTATCACATGCTGCGTCGTCAATCATCTTTACGTAAAGAGTGCTGCTCACGATTGATAAATGAATTCCAATAATCTCCATGTAATTAAGATGCACTTCGTCCCTCAAGAAACGTTCGATTTCGAAAGCCTTCGGCCGTGCATACTCGTTACGGAACGTGAACTGTATCGTGGTTTATCGGAAATTGTGTGCCATTGCGTTCGATTCAAACAGTAACACACGCGAGTGACAACGGTGTAAACACCGCTTCTTCCGCGAACGTTCGCAGCCGGGACGTAAACAAGTCCGAGCTGCTCCGCGGCGAAAGGCGGACTGCACCGCCTTAAACCGCTCGGCTAATCCCGGGCGGCTCTTCAGCGTGTCTTACACTGTTACACACATTGAAGCGTCTCTATATAGGTTGATTGATTGACGTTCAGGATTGAGACCCTGATTTACATTTATGAACAGCATCACTTAGGTGTCGGTGCCCCTATATATTCAGACTATCATAAAGATCAGCTGGTTGGTGTAGCTGGCCACCTTGCAGCCATAGTGATATTTTAATATTAAATTACGATATATGAATTGTATTTCATATCTATATATTTTTACACTTTATCTAGGTACATATGAAGAGTTTAATTTGATACAGAAACGCAATCCCTATTTCATATTTCTGGTTTCCTGCTTGGAAGCGTATTTGTCGTCTGGTGGAGTGTCTATATGTGTCTGGACTAAAGTGGTAAGTTCCTTTGAATGTAGGGAGAGCTTAGCCATCGCTTGCATACAGCTGAGGGGAATTCTTCTGGGTCAGAGAGACACCGTAGAGTGATGATCCTTACATTTTGTTAAGATGGCACAGGTAGAATCTGTATATTGTCTGTGCGCCGGCTTCTTGTCTGCAGTAGAGACTGTGGGTGAGAATCGAGCAGTCGAACTGTGCTGCTTATCGCCGAAGGGGTAACGTGTAACTTAAGTCCTTAGTACTGTAATTCTCTGAATGTGTAAGTTTCAGCTTAACTGAGTCCTTAATTCATAGTAGGTTTCCGCTATTACAGAATAGCTCGGAAAACCTTGAGAGACTAGAATTGAGAGTTATTTTTGGAATTTATGACAGTGTTGTCTTTGTGCTCTATAACCTTGGCATCTGAGGGCATTGGACAACGTGTATCTATGAGTATGACTAGATTCCCGAATAAATGGCGTAACTGATTATGAGCAGTGTGTATGGATTTAATCCTCGGTAGTGGTATTAATAATACACCACTTTGATTTGCGTAGATTTGAGTGAGTTTTCTTTGTGCGTAGTTGGCAGCCGTTACCAAGAACTTTGTTCTTTGTATTATGCTTTAGTATTCTTTTCTCTGCCGGCCGAAGTGGCCGTGCGGTTAAAGGCGCTGCAGTCTGGAACCGCAAGACCGCTACGGTCGCAGGTTCGAATCCTGCCTCGGGCATGGATGTTTGTGATGTCCTTAGGTTAGTTAGGTTTAACTAGTTTTAAGCTCTAGGGGACTAATGACGTCAGCAGTTGAGTCCCATAGTGCTCAGAGCCATTTGAACCATTCTTTGCTCTTAAATGAACCAGTTCCCTTGTTTCAATGAATTCACATGCATTATTGATTGATTTCGTAATCGTTCGTTTTTTTTTTTTATTTTATCGATTTTTGTTGTAATGGTTAGCCACGTGGATACTAGTGAATTTCGGTGGCTCTTAACTTTTGGAACAATTGGTCATAGATATAGTACCTGTTCATTGTTCATTATTACAGTCTGGTACAATTTTTTTATAAATTTGGGAATAATTCTCTGTTAAAGTGTTCGACCATTTAGGTTAGTCTCTATCTAACTAAATTTTAAAGGGTGTTTCCTTTATTAAATTACTGAACTACTTCTTTCTGTGGCACGAACGGATAGTCTGAATGTGTTCATTTTCAGTTCGTCCTTTCCACGGCACTCGCGATGTCAAATGACCGTGTTATTCGTAAATACGTTTCACTCCGTTTTACCAGCAATATTCAGTACCAACACTCCATGTTAGGTTAAGGTTTTCCAGCCAGCTTAGTTCACGGGTGTATGATTATTATTATATTTAAGAGCATTTCCCGAGTTGAAGCTCCTACAGCATTAATCATCATCATCATCATCATCATCATCATCATCATCATTTAAGACTGATTATGCCTTTCAGCGTTCAGTCTGGAGCATAGCCCCCTTATAAAATTCCTCCATGATCCCCTATTCAGTGCTAACATTGGTGCCTCTTCTGATGTTACAGCATTAATGAAGAAATAAAATGTTTATCGATGTTTTATTAATTCTTCCTAAATTCAGCCCTATTCACGTTTTTTCAGTTTTTTTTATTTTTATTTTTGAAGCAAATATTTAAGGGCATTAAGTGGTAGATCAGTTCAGGTGGCGACCTGGGATACCTTCTGCAATAAACACCCAATTTAAATTCACGTAATAATGTACCAGTGTATGTAACAGAATATTTTTCCAAGCTAAGTATATAATTAAACAGGTACGTTACAGCATTTACTGAATATCTGACCACCACATTTTATATGCACACCCAGCACAGGCCGCCATGCGTTGTTCAGTCGCACAGTTTCACGGTGAGCTGACAGCTGCAATACGAGCTTAGTTGATGGTCTCGCCTGCAGACTCCCACTTTCTGAACAAATACTCGTTCCCAAGCATTCTGTCAGTAAGCCAGTTCGAGGCGTTATTGCGTTGTATCTAAGCGAAATGCTATTCGCAGCGTCCGTCAGAGGGTGGGGGAAGGAGCAAGAGGGGGCGGGGCACTAGCCCCCTCCATTCCACCCC
Organism: Schistocerca cancellata; assembly: GCF_023864275.1. Classification (NCBI taxonomy): domain Eukaryota; kingdom Metazoa; phylum Arthropoda; class Insecta; order Orthoptera; family Acrididae; genus Schistocerca; species Schistocerca cancellata. Next base: position 55,095,743 of record NC_064631.1, read on the forward strand.
CCCAAACTGCAATCTGGAGGACAGCCGTTTCATTCTTTACATAATTCTCGTACGCTTCAGGAAGTTAGTGGATAACTATCAGTCGTCTGGGATATAATAAGCTGTTTGCGATATCTATAAAATTTAGTTCTTCAGGTATGACATCTCAAAACTGCATATCAAAAATGGCAGTTTCACGGTCTCAATGTATAAACTTCCGCGGACGCCCATGAAGTCGTTCCCCTGCATCTGTAACCGAATCCCCAAGTGTTCGATGCAGTCCACTCCACATCTGCGGTTATATAAGTGTTGTAATCCACTTTAATTCGCTCGATATGCTGCAGCTCTTACTGTAGGTTTGCGCCCGGCCAGAATACTGAACACTTTTTTTCCAGTGAAATTTACGAGAGGTACTCAAAAAGTTTCAATAATACGCCGAAATAAAAGATAACGTAATTAATTTTTAGGGTTCTGTACTTCAATTGGTAAAAACGGAACAATCACATGATCCTTTTGTTAACTTGCTCATACTACGTGACAAGGTGCGATCTGTAAGTGTTCAACTTGAAGGAAGACAACTCCTCAGCCAACATCGCATTTGTAAAACCTTTATCGACGAGAACCGGTTTCGGTAAACAATACTGTACATAAATACCGTGAATATTGTGCATAAAGCGTATGAGGCTGTAAAAATAGAATATAATACACTCCTGGAAATTGAAATAAGAACACCGTGAATTCATTGTCCCAGGAAGGGGAAACTTTGACACATTCCTGGGGTCAGATACATCACATGATCACACTGACAGAACCACAGGCACATAGACACAGGCAACAGAGCATGCACAATGTCGGCACTAGTACAGTGTATATCCACCTTTCGCAGCAATGCAGGCTGCTATTCTCCCATGGAGACGATCGTAGAGATGCTAGATGTAGTCCTGTGGAACGGCTTGCCATGCCATTTCCACCTGGCGCCTCAGTTGGACCAGCGTTCGTGCTGGACGTGCGGATCGCGTGAGACGACGCTTCATCCAGTCCCAAACATGCTCAATGGGGGACAGATCCGGAGATCTTGCTGGCCGGGGTAGTTGACTTACACCTTCTAGAGCACGTTGGGTGGCACGGGATACATGCGGACGTGCATTGTCCTGTTGGAACAGCAAGTTGCCTTGCCGGTCTAGGAATGGTAGAACGATGGGTTCGATGACGGTTTGGATGTACCGTGCACTATTCAGTGTCCCCTCGACGATCACCAGTGGTGTACGGCCAGTGTAGGAGATCGCTCCCCACACCATGATGCCGGGTGTTGGCCCTGTGTGCCTCGGTCGTATGCAGTGGCGCTCACCTGCACGGCGCCAAACACGCATACGACCATCATTGGCACCAAGGCAGAAGCGACTCTCATCGCTGAAGACGACACGTCTCCATTCGTCCCTCCATTCACGCCTGTCGCGACACCACTGGAGGCGAGCTGCACGATGTTGGGGCGTGAGCGGAAGACGGCCTAACGGTGTGCGGGACCGTAGCCCAGCTTCATGGAGACGGTTGCGAATGGTCCTCGCCGATACCCCAGGAGCAACAGTGTCCCTAATTTGCTGGGAAGTGGCGGTGCGGTCCCCTACGGCACTGCGTAGGATCCTACGGTCTTGGCGTGCATCCGTGCGTCGCTGCGGTCCGGTCCCAGGTCGACGGGCACGTGCACCTTCCGCCGACCACTGGCGACAACATCGATGTACTGTGGAGACCTCACGCCCCACGTGTTGAGCAATTCGGCGGTACGTCCACCCGGCCTCCCGCATGCCCACTATACGCCCTCGCTCAAAGTCCGTCAACTGCACATACGGTTCACGTCCACGCTGTCGCGGCATGCTACCAGTGTTAAAGACTGCGATGGAGCTCCGTATGCCACGGCAAACTGGCTGACACTGACGGCGGCGGTGCACAAATGCTGCGCAGCTAGCGCCATTCGACGGCCAACACCGCGGTTCCTGGTGTGTCCGCTGTGCCGTGCGTGTGATCATTGCTTGTACAGCCCTCTCGCAGTGTCCGGAGCAAGTATGGTGGGTCTGACACACCGGTGTCAATGCGTTCTTTTTTCCGTTTCCAGGAGTGTAGTTTTTTTTCTTTATTGAATTTCAGTTCCCCATCCGGATCGAGCTGGCGACGGCATAGGCGCCGCTCTTCAGCCGAGAGACAGTAAGTACATAACAGGGAGACATTTAAAACAACATAAAGCAGAAAATATGGTGAAACAGAGATACAAAAAGGGGTAACATAATGGAAGATAGCATACCAAGGAGGGTGACTGTAAAAATGGAGATAAAACAGTAGTGTACAGAAAAGAAACCACACAGTGTGACGATTAAAAGAACACAAGTCGAAGCACGGCAGCAGCATAAAAGTTGCGAAGGGTGGCGTATCACATAACAATCACGGAAAGCAACACCATGTGCAAGTCCAGCACACGATTAAAATCACGGCACTTGACGTCACCGTAGAACATCACCGAAAACAACACTGACGTGGCACACTGACGACGAAGAACAAACTGGGAGGATCTGCCAGGGGTACGAATACGATGGAGGAGGGAAGAAAGGGGGTCAATGGAGGTACTAGGGGAGGGGAAGGGGGGAGGGGAGACGGGACGGGGACCACGTCGAAAGGCGAATGTAATAGAGATAGTGAATTATTATTTGGCACACCTCGATAAAGGTTATTCCAACTGTCCAGTTACATCTATAAATGTACTCCACATCTTAGATAGATAGTTCACGTAAGATGCATTGGCATGTCAAATATAAAATTAGTATTTGCAATATGTTTCGCTAAGTGCACCTGTCACATGTTACAAGTCACAGAGTACATTTCATAGCAGATTGTCACTGAACTGGCACGTGGAGAAAATTACTAGAGAACATGTTGACATTTAGTGCCACTAGAGATACATGTAATTGTCAACTGCAAATATGCACATGTATTTTAGTAAAATTGTGGTAACTGGTATACAATTACAGTTTTTTGCAGCGGGTAGAAGCTAAAATGTTTTCTGGAACTTGAAGACCATGTCATTGTCTGCGGCAAGTATTAACAAGTAATTCAAATAAAAATATGGTGACTGGTAAACAATAACATATTTTGTACCAGGTAAAAGCTGAAATATTATCTAGACACAGAAACAGCATACATAGCCATGGGGAGGTAAAGTACTAAGTCGAAAGAAGTAAGATGTCGCTAAGCCTGCAACCTAAAGTCGTATTTCAAAATCCTATCTACATACAACGTCAGATACGAGACAAAATAATCGCACAGTCACATTTATTGGCAACATGCTTGCAGAGCAGAAATCCACTAGACCACGAGATTGCACGGCACAGAGCGTCATATGTAGATCATCATGAAGATGACGAAGAGGAAAACGTTCACTAAATAATTTCTTCGTTACATACTTGTAGTGGTGAACGCATTACCGAAGGCTATCTGCACGTAAAGTGATGATGAAAGTCATGGCTTAGCGATATGCACATATGCGGATGGGGGAAATATCACGTATCCAAAGCATAAAAGGACAGTCCGTTGGCAGAACCGTCATTTGTCTTGTCTGAAAGTTTCCGACGGGATTGTGGCCGACGGCGGAATCCACAGACTCTGAACGCTGTTAGCTCTGACAGCTTTAAGCAACACTGCGCGAAATAACCGTAGACATCAATCTTGGGACGTAAGACAAACGTATCCGTTTGGACAGTGCGGCGAAATTTGGCGTTAATGGGCTGTGGCAGCAGACGACCAATGCGAGTGCCTTTGGTAACAGCACGACGTCGCCTGCATGTATTTTCGTGTCGTGGTCACATCGGTTGGACCCTAGACGACTGGAGAAGCGTGACCTGGTCAGATGAGTCCCCATTTCAGTTCATAACAGCTGACCGTAGGTTAGACACGATATTAGGAGGTATCATGGGATACCCTGACCTTTGTCACCTAAGCGTACAATGAATTCGAAAGTAAAGTTCTATGTACTAACTTGGCAGAAAATCCTAAGAAATTTTGGTCTTACGTCAAAGCGGTAGGTGGATCAAAACAAAATGTCCAGACACTCTGTGACCAAAATGGTACAGAAACAGAGGATGGCAGACTAAAGGCCGAAATACTAAATGTCTTTTTCCAAAGCAGTTTCACAGAGGAAGACTGCACTGCAGTTCCTTCTCTAGATTGTCACACAGATGACAAAATGGAAGATATCGAAATAGAGGACAGAGGGATAGAGAAACAATTAAAATCGCTCAAAAGAGGAAAGGCCGCTGGACCTGATGGGATGCGAGTTCGATTTTACACAGAGTACGTGAAGGAACTTGTCCCTCTTCTTGCAGCGGTGTACCGTAGGTCTCTAGAAGAGCGAAGCGTTCCAAAGGATTGGAAAAGGGCGCGGGTAATCCCCGTTTTCAAGAAGGGACGTCGAACAGATTTACAGAACTATAGACCTATTTCTCTAACGTCGATCAGTTGTAGAATTTTGGAATACGTATTATGTTAGAGTATAATGACTTTTCTGGAGACTAGAAATCTACTCTGTAGGAATCAGCATGGCTTTCGAAAAAGACGATCGTGTGAAACCCAGCTCAAGCTATTCATTAACGAGACTCAGAGGGCCATAGACACGGATTCCCAGGTAGATGCCGTGTTTCTCGACTTCCGCAAGGCGTTCGATACAGTTCCCCACAGTCGTTTAATGAACAAAGTAAGAGCATATGGACTATCAGACCAATTGTGTGATTGGATTGAAGAGTTCCGAGATAACAGAATGCAGCATGTCATTCTCAATGGAGACAAGTCTTCCGAAGTAAGAGTGATTCCAGGTGTGCCGCAGGGGAGTGTCGAAGGACCGTTGCTATTCATAACGTACATAAAAGACCTTGTGGATAACATCTGAAGTTCACTGAGGCTTTTTGCGGATGATGCTGTAGTATGTCGAGAGGTTGTAACAATGGAAAATTGTACTGAAATGCATGAGGATCTGCAGGGAATTGACGCATGGTGCAGGAAATGGCAATTGAATGTCAATGTAGACAAGTGTAATGTGCTGCGAATAAACAGCAAGAATGATCCCTTATCAATTAGCTACAATTTAGGTCAGCAACTGGAAGCAGTTAATTCCATAAATTATCTGGGAGTACGCATTAGGAGTGATTTAAAATGGAATGATCATATAAAGTTGATCGTTGGTAAAGTAGATGCCAGACTGAGATTCTTTGGAAGAATCCTAAGGAAATGAAATTCGAAAACAAAGGAAGTAGGTTACAGTACATTTGTTCGCCCACTGCTTGAATACTGCTCACCAGTGTGGGATCCGTACCAGATAGGGTTGAGAGAAGAGAGAGAGAAGATCCAACGGAGCGCAGCGCGCTTCGTTACAGGATCATTTAATAATTGCGAAGGCATTACGGAGATGATAGATAAATTCCAGTGGAAGACTCCGCAGGAGAGACGCTCAGTAGCTCGGTACGGGCTTTTGTTGAAGTTTCGAGAACATACCTTCACCGAGGAGTCAAGCAGTATATTGCTCCCTCCTACATATATCTCGCGAAGAGATCATGTGGATAAAATCAGAGAGATTAGAGCCCACTTAGAGGCAATACGACAATCCTTTCCACAAACAATACGAGACTGGAATAGAAGGGCGAACCGAGGTACTCAAGGTACCCTCCGCCACTCACCGTCAGGTGGCTTGCGGAGTATGGATGTAGATGTAGATGTAGATACGTCATACTTATGTCTATATTCCTATTTAATCTAAATCTTCAAGTGTGCTACCGAATATTTACCTTGCAACTGCTCCTGTATTATTATTTTGGTTTTGCGATTGTAATATATGTACAAAAGATACTGATGTTGAAGTTATTTAATGGAGGTTTTCCTCTTCGTCGTCTACGCAAGGAACTACATCTGGCGCTCTGTACTGTGCAATCTTGTCATCTACTGGGTTTCTTCTGTATTACCGTATTGTCAATACGTTGTATGTAGATAGGATTTTGAAATAGTCCTTACCTTGCACTCTTAATGATATGTTTCTTTAGACTTCGTGCTTTACCTCTAAATGGTTAAGTATACCTTTCTGCGTGTAGAAAATATTTTAGATTTTACCTGAAACCAAGAAAAAAGAAAAATTTTTATCATTGTGTACCAGTCAAAACATTTGATTGAAATTACGTATTTTTATCGTCTTAATGGCTCGTCTTTTACGACTTGCCGTTTTACCTCTGTATGGTTTTTTGTGCTCTTGCTATTCAACATAATATTTTATCGTCTAATTTCTACAAAAATTTTGTAATTGTAAGCCAATTACCGCACCTTTATTAAAATTATATATATGTATATGTTATAGTGGAAGTGGGAGTTTCTAGGAAAGTATACCATCACTGGTGATAATGTACCTTCATTGCCCCATTTAGTGAAAGTGGGTTACTGATTCAAGTTCTGTCAAACAATACACACAGACTAGGGATAGTACACTATCACTAGTGAATGTATACTGTCACTGCCAAAAGGTAACGAATGTGAACCATGGCTGTAATAACAAAACACTCGTGCTTCGAAAGCTGCATTTATCACCTGTAGTTTGAAAACATAGTCATATTATGTAAAATTCATTTATTGCAAAAAGGACGTGCACCATATCACTTTGAGTTGCACAACACATTTTTGTTTTTACAAAAGTATCTCAGACTCTGACATTTTAGCTGGCAATTCCATTTGAAGAATCCCTGGGCCACTTCCCATCGACTGAGACATCGCAGATTTCTTCAGTGCAATAGTTTTCTCTGCTGGAACTTCCTCCCCTGAGGTTATTCTTAGAGGGAAAGTACTGAACTGGGACGTGAAACAGAATGTCGTAGTTATGGAGCAGTAGCATATCGTGCCGTCCCTTAAAATCAAACAATTTATTACTGTGCCTGTAGTTGGCTCAGCTCACCATCTCTCGTCCCGATTTGGTAGACGCCATCGGCCGTAGTCTCGAGGACGACGCCCAAGATCAACCTAGCGTCTCCTTTTCCTCTATCGAAGTCGGGAACTGGAACTCTCACAGAACAGCCCTTTTCTACTGTTGGAAAGCAGCAATCTGAACACTGCCGAATTGTTTGCGTTTATTCTTCTAAGCACTTGTACGCTTCGGTTCTGTTTAAAAAAAAAAAAACAGCGCGGCGCAAGTTGACTCTTCTAAATCAGTCAGGCAGTAGTAATTATTGCCTGGAATATTTTATTTCTCTCTATTCTCAACCTGTGTTCCTGTTGGTATGTTACCCTCTTGCAATGGAGATTAAACTGTGATCATTATCCAGCAACGTTTCATTCCCTGTCTCACTGCTAACACTCACTTGAGTATTGAGTTTTCAAGATCATCCTCAGAATGAACGTTCATCAGTGCTTCAGGAGGTAAACTTGTTGAAGACAAACCATGTTTAGGAGGGCAGCCAAACATCGCTTTGTACAGAGATCTTTTAATTCCAAAATGTGCAGCGCTATTCTTAATTAGCTGCACAAATCTTAATGCACGGCTCCACTATAAAGGTTGTGCTTCTGCATCCATATACACTCCTGGAAATGGAAAAAAGAACACATTGACACCGGTGTGTCAGACCCACCATACTTGCTCCGGACACTGCGAGAGGGCTGTACAAGCAATGATCACACGCACGGCACAGCGGACACACCAGGAACCGCGGTGTTGGCCGTCGAATGGCGCTAGCTGCGCAGCATTTGTGCACCGCCGCCGTCAGAGTCAGCCAGTTTGCCATGGCATACGGAGCTCCATCGCAGTCTTTAACACTGGTAGCATGCCGCGACAGCGTGGACGTGAACCGTATGTGCAGTTGACGGACTTTGAGCGAGGGCGTATAGTGGGCATGCGGGAGGCCGGGTGGACGTACCGCCGAATTGCTCAACACGTGGGGCGTGAGGTCTCCACAGTACATCGATGTTGTCGCCAGTGGTCGGCGGAAGGTGCACGTGCCCGTCGACCTGGGACCGGACCGCAGCGACGCACGGATGCACGCCAAGACCGTAGGATCCTACGCAGTGCCGTAGGGGACCGCACCGCCACTTCCCAGCAAATTAGGGACACTGTTGCTCCTGGGGTATCTGCGAGGACCATTCGCAACCGTCTCCATGAAGCTGGGCTACGGTCCCGCACACCGTTAGGCCGTCTTCCGCTCACGCCCCAACATCGTGAAGCCCGCCTCCAGTGGTGTCGCGACAGGCGTGAATGGAGGGACGAATGGAGACGTGTCGTCTTCAGCGATGAGAGTCGCTTCTGCCTTGGTGCCAATGATGGTCGTATGCGTGTTTGGCGCCGTGCAGGTGAGCGCCACAATCAGGACTGCATACGACCGAGGCACACAGGGCCAACACCCGGCATCATGGTGTGGGGAGCGATCTCCTACACTGGCCGTACACCACTGGTGATCGTCGAGGGGACACTGAATAGTGCACGGTACATCCAAACCGTCATCGAACCCATCGTTCTACCATTCCTAGACCGGCAAGGGAACTTGCTGTTCCAACAGGACAATGCACGTCCGCATGTATCCCGTGCCACCCAACGTGCTCTAGAAGGTGTAAATCAACTACCCTGGCCAGCAAGATCTCCGGATCTGTCCCCCATTGAGCATGTTTGGGACTGGATGAAGCGTCGTCTCACGCGGTCCGCACGTCCAGCACGAACGCTGGTCCAACTGAGGCGCCAGGTGGAAATGGCATGGCGAGCCGTTCCACAGGACTACATCCAGCATCTCTACGATCGTCTCCATGGGAGAATAGCAGCCTGCATTGCTGCGAAAGGTGGATATACACTGTACTAGTGCCGACATTGTGCATGCTCTGTTGCCTGTGTCTATGTGCCTGTGGTTCTGTCAGTGTGATCATGTGATGTATCTGACCCCAGGAATGTGTCAATAAAGCTTCCCCTTCCTGGGACAATGAATTCACGGTGTTCTTATTTCAATTTCCAGGAGTGTAGTTATCATGTTTTCTGTGTCTTGGTTTGCTCCCTCTACGCTGCCTTGGCTCTGACTGTGTCTAGGTTTACCGCGGACAACCTTAAAATTGGTCCATAGTACAGTTAAGGTGCTCATTATTTTGCTAACGAACTGTCTGCCACTGTCAGACTGCAATACTGAGGGAGCGCCTAACAGTGTAAAAATGTCAATAATGTTATCGAATACCTCTTCATCTGTTCTGGACTTCAGTGGCCTGAGAAGTACAAATTTAGTGAGGTGGTCCACATAAACCATTACGAATTTGTAATCTCCGTTTGGTTGCGATTGTATTCGATGGCCGGTGCTGAGACAGGCCGAAGTCAGTGGCCGAGCGGTTGTAGGCGCTACAGTCTGGAACCGCGCGACCGCTACGGTCGCAGGTTCGAATCCTGGCTCGGGCATGGATGTGTGTGATCTCCTTAGGTTAGTTAGGTTTAAGTAGTTCTAAGTTATAGGGGACTGATAACCTCAGAAGCTAAGTCGCATAGTACTCAGTCATTTGAACCATTTGTATTCGATGAGATCAACTTGACATCTGGAATTTAGCTCCTTGAACAGCACTGGCTTCGCTATAATTGCTTTTTTCTGAGCTTTCTGCTTTTGTAAACAAGGCTCACACAAACGAAGATAAATTTGGACATCTCTGTGTGTTATTTTACAGAATTTTGACTTCGTGCATGTCATCATTCGGTCTCGTCCACCGTGGCAAGTCATTACATGAGCAGCATGCAAAATATCATGCAGTTCTTTACCATAAACACAGTATTTAATCTTACCTTCTTCAGTTACAGGTTGTATTTATTTGGTTACTTCATTCCCTTCCAGCACTTCATATCTCTTCAAAAACTCGTAGTCGTTGGCGTCCTTCTTTCGCCCAGATTTTTTGAGATTTAGCGTTGCTGATAAGTGAGTCGTACTTTTCTCTTTCTATGAAGACATAATTGTAACTGAGATTTCCCCGTTCCACTCTAAGATGTTCGTAGTACTTCACTCATTTCAACCACAGCTGCACTGATGTTAATCATAACTGCACTACTGTCAACCACAGATGCACTACTGTAAATCGTAACTACACTACTGTCAACCGTAACTGCACTGCTGTATAACATAACCAACTGACGACAGTTATATTCATGCTGATGCGTGGTAGCATTGTTGGAAAAAAATGGTCCTGCGCACTCTGGAACTTAATATGTCATCAGTCCCCTAGAACTTAGAACTACTTAAACCTAACTAACCTAAGGACATCACACACATCCATGCCCAAGGCAGGATTCGAACCTGCGAGATCTTTTTAGTGATGGTGTACACCCACTAGGGAAGGTTCACCTTCTCTAATCATCCACTTCCGCTATAACATTTACATTTTCAATTGAAAATGACATATATACACAAGCGCCCTCTAGCGACACTAACTGTCAACATGTACTCTAGTAACTTTCGCCGCGCATCAGCTCTCTGTGACTTCGTAACGAGTCCATTTTTCGCTGTCCACGAAGGAGGTTGATACGCAAGTTCACTAATCGTTCATTACGCTGTTGGTGGTTATGAAGAGCGGAAAGCTCTCAAGATGGATGCGTGAGATTTGAGTCTCTGTTAAGAGGAACCTGCCGCTATAAAACTGTAGCACTCTGGACAGTGGCCCGTCAACAGGTAGTGAGACTGGAGCTCTCATCCCCCAACATTCTTTGCAGAGGGAATGGGGACCACACATTCCTCTGTTGAAGGAAAAATCGAATCGAATGGGAGAAATCTCCTGGTTCTAGCTGACCTCTGAGCGATTGGCTGAAGTATTAATGTGACAGAGAAGAGTAGGAAATTGTGTGACGTTGTTACGAAATTTTCATTAAACGGAAATCAAATATCTACTTTCATTGGGCAACGATTTCCAGTTTTAGTAGCAGCAGAGACGAGTTTCAGAGTGCTCTTAGTAAAAATACTTTGCTTTATGTCTTCATTAAGTGATGATCGTGCATTAGGCTTTGGGCAGGAGAAGTGACTGATGACACGAGACTTGCTTCCCATGGGGAACACGTCTATACTTCAGCTCTAAGGACTAAAGGAAGCTGAAATGATATCTTCTAGTCGTTGTTGCCGCCAGCATGTTTTCGTACTCACTGACCGACTGGTAAGATGACACATCGTTGCTCCCGCCGAAGCCGTGTGGAAACGAATCTAGCTCGCTCCCCTCAGGAGGCAAGTCCGCGATCTTATAGTCAAAGCTCCATCCGGTTGGTCTCTAGGCACCAAAAAATGGTTCAAATGGCTCTGAGCACTATGGTACTTAACTTCTGAGGTCATCAGTCCCTTAGAACTTAGAACTACTTAACCCCAACCAACCCAAGGACATCGCACACATCCATGCCCGAGACAGGACTCGAACCCGCGACCGCAGCGGCCACCCGGCTCCAGACTGCAGCGCCCAGAACTGCTCGGCCACCGCGGCCGGCGTCTAGGCACATTTTGACATTCTAATTGTCTTCACTCCTATCTTACCGTGTACTTTCCACACTTAGTTAATAATTAACGGAATCACTGGCCGTTTGCGCGAGTTATTAACGTAATTGTGTTTCGTCAGCTCTACCCACCAGTACCAAGTTTATACTCTCAATTCCGTTATCCAACTATTAATGCTTCTTATGAAAGTATCAGTGGGTAACTTTCATGTCCAAAGTCAATAAATCTATTCGTTTTAATATCCATTTGTTTCCATTCATAGCTAGAAGATCCCTCCTGCCAATAACACCAACTCCAACAACAGTATGGTATATCATAGAGTTCAATACATTGACTTCTTATAAAACACTCATTGAGGTTTGTGCAATACACTATTAACAAAGTAAACACAATTCCTACGTGAAACGGGAACTATTTTAAGTAGTTACAAAAAATCATTACAAAACAAAGCAGACACTCTCCTAAGCGTACATCTTGAAAACAAAAACAGTGTAAATCTTTATCTCGTGATGATGATTCATCATCACCAGTTATTCGCTATATTAGCAGGTCCTTTGCCTCTCCCTTTTCTGCAATCCATTGCTTTCTTCTTAAGGCTACTGTATCTTGTACCGTCCATCATGTCATCCAGTATCTGGAATCTCTTCCTTTCTCGCTTCCTTTTCCCTTCTACATAACCTTCTAAAACTGTTCTTATCAGTCCGCCATTATGCCCAATCTGATTTCGTTTTCTTCTCTTTATTACATCTAGTAACTGTCTTTTCTCTATCACTCTTCTCAGTACCTCTTCATTTTTTACTCTGTCCATCCAACTTATTCTTTCCATCCTCCGCCATGTCCAGATCTCAAAAGCCTTTAGCCTTTCTCTGTCTTTCTTCCTCATGGTCCATGTTTCAGCGCCATATAGAAGAACATTCCATACAAGACATTTTATGAGTCTTATCCCGAGTTCTCTGTCCAGACTACTGCAGAAAATTCTCCTTTTCTTATGAAACGCCTGTTTTGCCATTGCTATCCTTGTTTTAATTTCTGTGGTGCACTTCCAGTCAGTGTCTATCCTGCTTCCAAGATACTTAAAATTTTGCATCTGTTCTAGTATTTCTCCATTCAACATAATTTTTATTTCCTTATTTCCTCCTAGTGCCAATACTTTTGTTTTATTTGTGTTAATTTTCATTCCATATATTTTTCCGTTAGTTTCAATGATGTCCACGAAATCCTGTAATTTTTTTCCCCTGTGGCTGGAAGAATCATGTCATCAGAAACCTCAAACACCCTACTCTACTTCCTCCAATTTCTACTACTTTGTAATCTAATGAGCATTGGTCAGTCATATTTTCCAAGTAGCGGTTGAAAAGAGTAGGTGGTAGACAGCACCCTTGTCTTACTCCTTTTCCTAGTCCGATCCATTTTATACTTTCTCCTTTCACTTTAATTGAGGCTTTTTGATTAAGATATAATGAGTTTACAAGTCTTCTGGTTTTCCAATCCACTCTCTTTTCCCTCATTATAGTAGCCAGCTTGTCCCAAACCACATTGTCAAATGCCTTTTCTAGATAGATGAAGCACATGTATAGGTCTTTTCCTTTTTCAATAAACCTTTCTCCCCAGATTCGTAGGAGCCCTATTGCATCTCTGGTGCCCGTATTCCGTCTAAAGCCAAACTGCTCCTCACCAAGATTTTCCTCTATTACTTTTTCACTTCTTTTATTAATTATACTTAACATAACTTTGGCTGCATGTGAAATGAAGCTGATTGTCCTGTTGTGGGGCGGCGGGTGGAAATTATTTGGTTTTTATCCTGTTATTTAAATGTACAGTGTAATGTAGGAAAAATGCATTTCCCAGCCGATTCACCATATGTGGGGCGGCGGGTGGAATTATTGTTGTTAAATGTTCCTATTATTTATGCTGTGGTTTGCCGTTCTCAACACTGGCTCTCTAACTACAATATTGGCAACCAGAAAGTGATTAGCAAAACGTGAAGCCTGTAATTAGAATTCATAGTGCCCACTTCATCTGAGAAATACACTTATAGCTACAGCTTATAGCTCTGAGGAATTAGGAGATTGTCTGGGATTCATAATCAAAAACGATTCTCTTTAAAATATTCACTATATTCTGAAAGTCACAGACCAAAAAGAATCCACACAATCCAACTAACAGAGCAGTTCAGAGTCTAATGCGCTGATGCAACTATAACTGTTCAAATTAACTGTTTAAGTGAATGCTCGCCATAATTTGATGATAATGTCCATCAAACGCCACGCTAAATAATGGTAGAATGTCTGTCCCGCGACGGCACGTGAAAATACGACATACTAAAACTGAAGATTTATCATTAAAGTCATCCCAGAATTAACACTTCACTCGAAAACGATTTCATGGTTACGCGTATCCCGAGTAACTTATTACGGTATCCGAGGCTGTTTATAGCAATGATACCGACGCGACACGACTCCCGGCACATGTGGTGTGCTATTCAGCGTCTGGAGAGAACTGGGGCCTTCCTTCTCTCACGCAGCGTTCTTATATATAAAGCCGCGGTGCGGACGGCTAAGGGAACGCCTGATCAAAATTGCTCTCCCGACTAGCCGCTGGACTAGTAATGCACCACTTTAAGTTATTGAATAAATCATCGCTTCCTTTGCTGATGGCCGATGAAGCTCTCAATATAAATGTGCATTCAGCACACAGGTAAGTAATCATAATAAAAGTCTGACGTGGTTAAGTCAAATATTTTGGGCGAGAGAATTAATTTAATTACACTACACGCAGTAGACGAGCTCTGAACTTGCCCTTTGGAGATACGCTATTGCTATAGTTTTATAGTCATTCAATTGAAACTTCTCACATCTTCATGATTATAGCGGATCTCCCTTCTACTTAAATTTCAACATCCTAGCCTTATTTATTCGCCTACTTAATCTATCTTGCTTCCTTAATTTCTAAGACAAAAACCAGAAAATCATGAATTTCAACTAAAATTTTAATTTGTGAGATCCAGAATACTGTTTCTATTAAATTATTATGCAAAAGGAATCCAAATATAAATTTTTAAGTTTCTAGCTCTTTTCTATTGCGCCAATGATTTTTACAAAAAAAGTCCAAATTTCGAAAATGGTTAAATTTATTGAACTGATATTCAACACATATTGCTTTAGTATTACTGCTGACATGCTAGATACGTTTCAGGTTATTTACTTGATTTTTAAAGTATTGCGCAACATTTATGATGTCAGAGCTAGTTACAGCGGACTAGGCTGGCACACAATGGAAAGACTGATGTGAATTTTATACGGCGTGAGTAGGCTGCTTCCCTACATCACACTCTACTTAAATTTTTTTTGAATGTACATGGAAAAGAAAAAAAATTAATTACAAAAGGGAAGCAAGAGTACAGCTTAACTCCCTATGAAAAATTAAAATTTAAATGTAAACATATAGAAGTATTAAAAGAAAACTGATTACCTACTTCAATTATTTAAATTGCTGGCATATTCACTGCCTCTTAAGAAACATTATCACTCACAATTTATGCAAAATCAGTGAAACACTTTGGCATACATATTGCCTTAGACAGACAAAAACATAAATTATGTAAAATTATGGAAATCTTAAATCCATTAAATACATTTTTACATACACAAATTCAAAGAAAATAACACAGTAATTCATGATACATAAACAGATAATTATATCTTAGCAGTCTTTTCTAAACCTGAGAGAAAATTTCACAAATCATGACAATTTCATTTTCACACACGTGGTCGTAGCCGATATGGCTGGCGTTCTACACTTCCATTCACAAGGGTAGAGGAGGTGAAGTTGCTATGGTGTGCGTCCTTCATGTTCACTCTAAATTACATGGGGAAAGGGGAGGGGTCACTGTGAGTTATGTCCAAGTCACATCACGCTTTCACGCAGCTACCAGGCTGCCATTATCTGGTTTGCCCTGTAGAACAAACAAAAAGAGTGCCTCAGACTCTGTTCACTTAATATGTAAGGGTGGGTCACAACGAAATGGGGATATACACATTTTATCTTTCAATATGTTGCTGGAACAAAGTTAACAGAACTTTTTCAATTTTATTCTTGCGGTTACTTAACTGTCATAAAATCGGTAAACAAATGGCTCAAAACTCCGTTAGTGACGTACTAGAGAAAATTTATGCTCAAGGCATACAATCATAAATTCTATTTAATCTCAGTTTATTATTTCTGGGCCGGAACACTGAACCAATGCTCGGTACATTCCTGATATATTTGTATTTTATTTACTTATCTGACTCATCTTCGATTACCTTATTCTTAGAGATAGTATGAGTATATTTGATTAGTAGTTGTCTTCTCAGCTTCTTTGTACATGCGAGTAACTTGTGGTAATAGCACAGTTCTGAGTGTTCAAAACACACTACGTTTAGTTGACTACTAAATCCACTTATTGGTCCTCTGCTGCTGTGTCAGTTCCACATCTGCAATTATGCACTTACTCCATCGAAGTGTATTTATGCTGAGCTATAAATAATGTTCCACGTCTGCCATTATGTTACTCAATTATGTTGCTAGTGTATGTACTTATTTAACACTCGCTCTAGTAACATTTAAAGCATAGGATAGCACATTTATTTCATATATATAGTGTATTGCAGCTGATCAGTTTGCTCACGTGGCAATCCATTTCCACTCGATCGGACGCTGAAACCACAGGTAGTCTCTCTCGACCTACCACTAAAGTGCATTAAGTAATTATGGACGAGCGTAATGCTAAATTCCTTAAACCTATAGGACACCATGAGCTGATCTGTCTCATCTAACATAAGGGTACCTATGGTCGCATTCACGCCTCCAACTCATAACCTCAATACCTGTAGGCGTGTCACCGCACACCCAACACCAAAATAATGGCCAGCTCCAACCTTATAAATACTTCAGGGACGTGTCCTTCAAGTCCCAACCACAAATACTGTTCAATTCTATTACACTGCCATTCCTTGCTACACAAGGTGAGTTCATTCTTACAACTTATCTGCATATTTTTCATAACAAAAAAATGGTTCAAATGGCTCTGAGCACTATGGGACTCAACATCTTAGGTCATAAGTCCCCTAGAACTTAGAACTACTTAAACCTAACTAACCTAAGGACATCACACACACCCATGCCCGAGGCAGGATTCGAACCTGCGACCGTAGCAGTCCCGCGGTTCCGGACTGCAGCGCCAGAACCGCTAGACCACCGCGGCCGGCTTTTCATAACACTAAGCAATCTCTTTTACTATTAATTAGTTAGCTCTAATGCATACAATAGGTTTCACTGCCACTTCAGATCCTGCTTGTACACGAATTTGTATATCTTTTTAAATTTAAATATTGTTGGTGGACCATTTCCAATGAAACAACACTTTGTACTTATAATATTACCAGGGTTCTATACATACTTGTTACTCAAATACATTTGTATCATAATTACATCATACTTCTCTGTTGTTTATGCCACAGTTAGGTTTGTCACGTTAGGTATTTTCTTCACTAATCGGTGGATAGAATGGTTACAGAACTCATGGCTTGATAGCCATGACGGAAAATTTTTGTATTGCAAAGTAAAGAGTCGAAATTTTTGTAGATAGGAAAGATGAAGAATGAGTGAGACCTGAAAAGGAAAGACGACCTCACACAGCTGGGACTGCACAGCTGCCACACTGTGTAGAGGTTACAGAACAACCTCCTCCCTACAGAATTCATTAGTTTATTATTGGATTGATAACCATAACGGAAAATTTAATGTGTTGGAAAGAAGAGGTCGAAATTTTAGGTGGATGGAAAAGATGAAGAGTGAGTGAGACCTGAAAAGGAAAGAAGATCTCACACAGCTGGGACTGCAAAGCTGCCACACTGTGTAGAGTTTACAGAACAACCTCCTCCCTACAGCAATCATTCACTACCTATGAATTTCTTTAGGTCGATCACGTTCTTGAGACCTAATATCTTTTTACTCTTAGGGTACTCTAGCCTTATATGCACTGCCATGTAGTTTTCCTATGATCCTGAAAGTTCCTTGGTATATGAACATGAATTTCTTTGTTTCTGCATTTATTTTCTTTGATTTTACCTTGGCTTTGACAAGGACTAACTGACCTATTTCAAAACGGGTGGGTACAGCTTTTGCGTCATGACACTTCTTCCTTTTCAATGCTCTTTTTCTTATATTTGCCCTAGCCTTTAGCTTCTTCTCGTCTGTGGATATTTGCGTTAGAATAGGGAATTCTACCATATCTGCAATCACATTGTGCGTTTCTTGGCCAAACATCAATTCGCAAGGCGCAAAACCAGTTGCATCATGCCTTAAGTTGTTAATTACATTCTCAAAATACTTCATGTGCTCTGTCCAACTTGAGTGTTTCCGAGCACAATAAGTCCTGCAAAGCCTATTCAATTCTCTCATAATACGTTCACTCGTATTTCCTTGGGGGAAATACGCAGATATTTTCAGATGTTTCACTCCGGCCTTATCCAGACATTCCTTAAATCTATCAGAAGTAAATTGAGGCCCATTGTCTGACAGCAAATTCTTCGGAACGCCAACGTCGTCGACGAAGAAATCTTTTTCCAACTTTTCTACCAACGTTTTTGCATTTGCTCTTTTAATTGGGTATAGCTTAACATATTTACTAAATCCATCTACAACAACAAAAACATGGGTACACCCACCTCTCGAAACAGGAAGAGGGCCAAACAAATCACAAGCCAGTAATTCTAGGGTTTCAGTTGGCTCTACTGAATGCATATCCCCTTGTATTCTGCTGTTAGCAGCACGGATTTTCTGGCACACTGCACAAGATGTTAGACGCTTTGCAACACGGCGGTACATGTTGTCAAACAAAACCTTCTCTTTTAATTTTGCAATGCACTCCTTTGCCCCGTAGTGCCCATACCTCAGGTGTACATAGTCGATTACTAAGTCTACATGTTGTGAGGGAAAGCACAGCTTCCACTCAGAAACACCTACCTTTTTCCTCCAAAACAGAATACCTTTATGCATACAGTAGTATTGCGAAACCTTATGATAGTTCGCATCTCCCAAATAGCTATTTACTAATTTCAGCTGGTCATCTGTATTCTGCTCACGTCTCAAGTTCTTAATCACCCTCTTCAATGCACTTTCTTCCTTTACTTCGTGCAACGCAAACATTATTACTTCACTTAGGTCTGTTGCTGTAATTCCCGCGTCATCACAGAACTCCGCACTTCTAGATAACCCATCAGCTACCAAATTATCTTTCCCTTGAATATATCTAACCTCAAGGTCAAACTGCTGGAGATACAATGACCATCTTACCAAACGAGCATTCCTCAACTTACAGGTCTTTAAAAAGGTCAACACCTTATGGTCACTGTAAACAATTATCTTGTGACCTAATAGATACTGCTCAAACTTCTGTACCCCAGATACAATTGCCAATGCTTCTAGTTCTGAGATGCCATAATTTCTCTCTGCTGCCTGTAAAGATCGACTTGCGAAAGCTATAGTCTTCTGCACTTCTTGTTCGGTCTCTATTTCTACTTGGAATACCTCCACAGCTATACCATAGCCACTAGCATTAACAGACATACAGAATGGTTTTTCAAAATCAGGATGATGTAAAATAGGACTATTAATTAAAGATTGTTTAAGCACCTCGAACGCCTGTTGACATTCTGCTGTCCAAACCCAAGGGGTATTCTTTGTCAGAAGGAGGTGAAGACATGGCGCATTAAAAGCCTGATCACTAACAAAACGCCTATAGAAGCCGAAAAGACCGAACGTTGATTTCAAATGCTTCTTGTTTCTGGGAGCCTCAAATTTTTCAATGACTTCTAGCTTGCCTGAATCAGGCAGAATACCTTTTCCACTTATCATATATCCCAAGATACCTATTTCCTCTTTAACGCACTCGGTCTTTTCAATCTTTAGTTTCATGCCACCTCTCTCTATAGCCTCTATACTCTAATAAAACTATGTGTTCTTCTGTCTATAGCCTCTAAACTCTAATAAAACTATGTGTTCTTCCCAGGTAGGAGTTGCTATTAACAGATCATCTACGTAGACTGTGATTTTATTAATTAAGGCTGGTCCTAAAACATGGCACATCACACGTACGAAGGCACAAAGAGAGATATTAAGTCCGAAAGGTACCACACAGTATTGGTAACAAACTCCTTCGTACAAGAAAGCTGTGTACTTCCTTGAACTTTCCGCCAGTGGCAAATTCCAATATCCACACGTGATGTCCATAGAAGTTAAGAATTTTACTCCCCGGAACTTTTGCAATAACTCGTCCATGTTCTGCGGTCTATCACTTCCCTAACCACTATTTCATTCAACCAACGAGCGTCCAAGAACAATCTGACACTCCCGTCTCTTTTTGGTACAACAACAAGAGGATTATTGTACTCACTGACCGCTTTTTCAATCACACCCCACTCTAGCATTCTCTGTATCTCCTTTCGAACCGCCTCCTTCCTAGCTACATGTATTTGGTATGGTTTCCTGAAAAACACTTTGCCAGGTTTCACCTTTAATTGACATTCATAACCTTTGACCACGCCAGGTCGATTTGAAAATACCTTATGATGCTTTTTTAAAACCTGTCTCAGTTCTTCCTTCTGATTAGCTGAAATTTTATCGATTTCCTGCAATTTAGCTTCTATTTTGTCCAAAATAATTGCTTCTTCTTCTGCGTTTAGCTTACTTTTACTAAGATTAACACCTCCGTCCCAATATCTCCTATTTTTCAGAACTCGCATAGGCATCTCCCAAGTTTCATCATTAGCTACTACATGTTTATCAATAAAAGGTACCGTAATTACTCCGGTTATCGGCAAGACCATTTTTAACTGGCTTCTTTCAAAGTCAACAACACTCTGATATTTCGACAAGAAATCTATGCCAGTTGAAACCTCAATACTGAGATTGTTTACAATTAAGCATGGATGATCAATTAAATTACCATTAATGTTAAAGGGCAGCAAAGCTTCTTGCTTTACCGTTTTTGACACCTTGCCAGTAGCACCAATTATTCTTAGTCCTGATACCCTGATTACGGTAAGCTTGTCTTTACTAGGTAATGCATCAAAGAAGGACTGAGATATCGCACTCACCTCACTTCCACTGTCTAAGAGACAACGTACATTGCTACCCAACATATTCACTATTATTATAGGGTGTCTTATTCTAGGTTGTACAGGTGGTTCCTCAAACTCATCCAATAGTTCCTTTTGGATTTGTCTCCAACTAAAGTGATCGACATCTGCCTTCATTACATTTAGGTCAAAGTGTGTAGGAGTTTCCTGAATTACATTTTCAGCTGCCTTTTCCAGTCGGTCTATTGATTTCAAATCGAAACACCGCACGACTTCATTACATTTAGTTTGCTGAACATGACCCAAATTACTGTAGTCTGAGCGATTCTGCGCCTCCAGACTGGGCATAACACTAGTTACAGCTAAACCACTTTCACTATTATCGTCGGGGTCCTTCTCAAGTGACAACTGGTCACAGCTACTGGGTTCATCGACCCCCAACAGGCTATCCTCTACATTCTCACTTACCTCCTGTCCTAAATCTATTAGTACAGTATCAACATTCTGCACAGGCACTTCAGATAAGAGCACATCATCCTCATCGTAAATGTAAGCATGAATTTCTTCTGCTTCTTCACCTGACAATTCAGTATTTTGTAGCTCTTCCCTACCGTTACACTTCTGCGCCTTCTCTTTCTCTTCCAACTTAGAAAACGTCTCTAACACGGTATCTATCAAATACTGTGAGTGATCTAATATTTCTCCTGTATCATTAGATGCTACCGACTCCTCATCCACATGTTCAGTCTGAGTATTCTGACCTGTCTTACCAATTGCTGTAATTACTGGCTTAGGAAAAATAACCACCTGGTGAGCGCCGGTGTCCTCATAGACGTGAACTAGTTTTCCTGCCTCGGTCTACTACTGTTTCCTTTATTTGCATTATAGTTAACTGGCACAGCATTGCTTTCTGCACTGTTGTTTACCTGCATAATTTTATTCGGAACAAAATTACTATCATTTGGATTCCATGGTTGGTTCTGATAATTATTTCTCCAATTCCTACCTCTCTTAGGATGGCGAACACCTACTGTTCGGATGTTTACATTGCCATTCTGCTCGTTCATAAAATTACTACTAGTGTTATTACCATTTCTGTTATTACGTGCTTGCTCCTCATTGGCACCAACACGCTCTACACGTTCCAAATATTCAATGAAACGATCCAGATTGTCTCTAGGGGCAGATATAATTCTAGTTTGCCAATACCATGACAGATTGGCTTCAAGACCTAGTATTATCATTTCAGGTTTTAGCTTCTCGACCAAATGTGACAAACGTGAGATCCATGACCTGGCAAACTCTTTAATAGATTCCTTGCCTACATTGAAGCGTTTTCCACTCCAAAATTCTCTCGACACTTCACTTTGCTTATCGCTAGACCAATACTCATTAATGAAAGCTGTTTTAGATTCCGCTAAAGTTTTACATTTCAACATAACATCAACTGACCAACGCATGGCGTCACCTGCTAAATGGCTTCTAATAAATGAGATTTTCTCTCATTCAGACCAAGTTGGTGGAATCACGTCTTCAAAATCGTTCCAGAAGTCTAGCGGGTGGATATTTTTATCTGGATCGAACCGCAAAAACTGCCGACACCCGATAAAGGCGGCGTTTGCAGCTACAACTTGTTGCATACTACCATTACCAGAAGTTACTGAAGCTACTTTACTCTCAATGTTAGCAATGTTAGTACTAATATTTTCTACTCTCATTTCAACATTATCTACTCTTTGCAAAATATGAGTAGTATCAGTTTTGATTGCATTTACTTCTGCTTGACATATGTTTACTTTTATATTAACATCTTTAAACCTATCTCAGCACAGTTCAGATTCCGCCTCTTATCTTTTCTGTTAACTTGTGCTCCAGCTTCGCATCTTTCATTTGGAAGTCTTTGCGAACCTCAGCAACTTCGGATTTTACTGTTTTATACATCTCAGATAACTGTTGAGCAACATTTTTCTTAATATCCTCATGGTTGTAATCAATTTTATAATTTAAACTATCCAAATCCTCTTTCAACTCATTGCAACCAGCCTTGAAGGTACTGTCCATTACCTCCAATCGTTTATTAAAATTAGTTTGGCTGGCCACAATCCTGTTATTTACCTCAATTATATCAGATTTTAACTCAGCTGTCATTCTAGCATTACTGGCAGCTATTGCTTGTAATATTACATTTAAATCACTAGCCCCAGTATCTTTGGGTTGCTCACTAGCTGGCTTTTTATCACACTCAGGTGACGAAAAACTAGCTCCAACACCAGAATCATCAAAACTAAATGAAACTTCTGATTGATCAGTCATATCTAATTTCTCCTTCTTAAACTCTACCATCTCTGATGACTGTTTCATTTTTAATTCATCAGAGAAACTATCATCCAATAAATCAACAATTTCTGATTTCTGCTTTACTACAGGGGTCTCTATTATTGAATCATTGCCCCCTTTCACACTACTGTCAGGAGACAATACTTCATATTTCACTTTAACATTACTATTTTCATGAATATTTACACTTGAATCGTTGTCTGGATTTACAGTTCCCTCAACAGACATAGGTTCTGATATAAGTTTAACCTCAGTTTCCTCGGGCAGTTCCATGGCCGACAGTCTTTTAGTGCAGGTTAGAACAAAGCAACAGCTTTTTACTTAACTTAGTTCCTTCTGCGCGACGTATGGCGTTGCCGGCGCGGCGTACCAGGATTACTGATGCGACGCGGCGCGTTGAACTGCAGACGGCACTCCGACGGCTGCTGTGTGGCCCGCAACTGCAGGCACGACTCCTGTTGCTCTGGCGGACGACTGCGGTGAGCTGAAACTGGCTTCTCGCGATGCCGGCAGCGCCGCTAGACTCAGTGCCAGTTTCGTCAATCCAGAGGCGTTGTTAATCCAATTGCGTCGCCCACATGCACACGTAACACTATCACTGTTCTATTACTCAGTCGCGTGTCGCATTTCACTCCCGAATCCGAATATTTAGAAATCACTTCCACTTTTACTCAGTTTCTTTCCCATCCGCTTAGCACCATATGTGTGGCGGCGGGTAGAAATTATTTGGTTTCTATCCTGTTATTTAAATGTACAGTGTAATGTAGAGAAGATGCATTTCCCGGCCGATTCACCATATGTGGGGCGGCAGGTGGAATTATTGTTGTTAAATGTTCCTATTATTTATGCTGTGGTTTGCCGTTCTCAACACTGGCTCTCTAACTACAATATTGGCAACCAGAAAGTGATTAGCAAAACGTGAAGCCTGTAATTAGAATTCATAGTGCCCACTTCATCTGAGAAATACACTTATAGCTACAGCTTATAGCTCTGAGGAATTAGGAGATTGTCTGGGATTCATAATCAAAAACGATTCTCTTTAAAATATTCACTATATTCTGAAAGTCACAGACCAAAAAGAATCCACACAATCCAACTAACAGAGCAGTTCAGAGTCTAATGCGCTGATGCAACTATAACTGTTCAAATTAACTGTTTAAGTGAATGCTCGCCATAATTTGATGATAATGTCCATCAAACGCCACGCTAAATAATGGTAGAATGTCTGTCCCGCGACGGCACGTGAAAATACGACATACTAAAACTGAAGATTTATCATTAAAGTCATCCCAGAATTAACACTTCACTCGAAAACGATTTCATGGTTATGCGTATCCCGAGTAACTTATTACGGCATCCGAGGCTGTTTATAGCAATGATACCGACGCGACACGACTCCCGGCACATGTGGTGTGCTATCCAGCGTCTGGAGAGAACTGGGGCCTTCCTTCTCTCGCGCAGCGTTCTTATATATAAAGCCGCGGTGCGGACGGCTAAGGGAACGCCTGATCAAAATTGCTCTCCCGACTAGCCGCTGGACTAGTAATGCACCACTTTAAGTTATTGAATAAATCATCGCTTCCTTTGCTGATGGCCGATGAAGCTCTCAATATAAATGTGCATTCAGCACACAGGTAAGTAATCATAATAAAAGTCTGACGTGGCTAAGTCAAATATTTTGGGCGAGAGAATTAATTTAATTACACTACACGCAGTAGACGAGCTCTGAACTTGCCCTTTGAAGATACGCTATTGCTATAGTTTTATAGTTATTCAATTGAAGCTTCTCACATCTTTATGATTATAGCGGATCTCCCTTCTACTTAAATTTCAACATCCTAGCCTTATTTATTCGTTTACTTAATCTATCTTGCTTCCTTAATTTCTAAGACAAAAACCAGAAAATCATGAATTTCAACTAAAATTTTAATTTGTGAGATCCAGAATACTGTTTCTACTAAATTATTATGCAAAAGGAATCCAAATATAAATTTTTAAGTTTCTAGCTCTTTTATGTTGCGACAATGATTTTTACAGAAAAACGTCCAAATTTCGAAAATGACTGCCTACTATGTTTTCCTCTTTTCTTTTTCCCACAATGGCGTTCCAATCTCCCATTACTATTTTACAGCATTTTTTATTTCCGTCCATTATCTTTTCTATTACATTGTACGTTTCCTCTAGACATTTGGTCATCAAGTTCTGAAGTTGGAATATAGAGCTGGACAATCAGTAAATCTATTTGTGCTCCTTTCAGCCTTACACCAATAACCTGGTCATTTGCATAGTCTACATATTCCACACATTAGGCAATTCCTTTGTCATAATCATTCCTACTCCATTCATTCCCTTTACTTCTCCTCCTGAGTAGTACAATACACATTCAGCTGTCTGCAACTCTCCACGTCCATTCCATCTTACCTCAGTAACTCCTACGACGTCCATATGATTCTTTTCCATCTCTCTTTTAAGATTTTCTAGTTTTCCTGCTTGTAGCAGAGTTCTAACATTCCAGGTACCAATTCTCGGTTTGATTCTTTGCCTCCTTGTTCTTCCCCCCCCCCCCCCCCGCCCGGAAATCCGAATGGGGGACTATTTTAGCTCCGGACAATGGTTTAATATGAGAGGAAGCCATTTTTGTGCATAAAATGCATTATGCAGGGAAGATAATTCCGTTGCCTTCCGCAGTTCTGGAGGCCGCCCCTAACCTGGGATACAGACGGCTTTAGCAGCCACCCGCTCCGGGTCAGACGCTGCATGAGAAGTATAGGCTGGAAAATGAAAGACCCCTAGCCCTCGAAACCTAATAGCGTCAGGGTCGGAAAAGAACCAGAGCTGGCAGAGGGTGGCCAGATGGGAAAGATAACAGCGAAGAGCCTGGCATAAGTAAGTGGAAGCAATGCCAGGACTCGGCTCGGGGCCCTGTGGTCACCAGCCACGTAATCACTAGGTGACTCCCTGAGGACCGTGATGATGATTATCAGTCTGTAGTAGTGGGTACGTCGTTCCCGCACACGGACGAGTTCTTCCACTATGGGGGGTATTCTCTGGATGAGACCGCCAAGTTCATCTTGGGGTATGAGGTGCCCCTCCTCAATGGCAGCTTCATTGAGGATATGAAGACTGTCAGGTGGATTCGGACGCTGTGCACTGGCTGCCTTCTTCAGGTTCATTGCATGCTCAGTTTCATTCGGATCTGGTTTTGTGCTGGCCAATGCATTCGGTTGCTGCATCTCTGAAGAAAGAGAGACAGTGCTAGAGTACGGTGCGGTCTTGCCTTCTCATCGACTAGGATGAAGTTGTCACTGACTTTACGTCTGTAGAACTTACAACCGTTTTTAGGACTCTTGGAGGTATCGGAGATATGTGGAACTGCCGTAGCTGGGAATTAGATGGGTCCGCCGTCCCATTGTTATTGCCGCCCAGAACACAATACATACGTCGATCTGCAAACGGATTGACTTCCTGAACGTATCGGTGTTCCTGATGTCGTTTAGCGCTTCTCCAAACATGACCAAAAACGTTTGGTCCCATAGGAACTACCACAATTTTCCAAAATTTCCGGTTGCACGGGAGAAGTTATTTCCAGTAATGATGTTGTGCGCCTGCTAGATGACAGTTGGAGGAAACGATCCTGCATTAGTGTTGTCATACGAGGACGACCACTGTGAGGTCTGTCTTCACATCTCCCGTCTATCTGTAATTTCTCTACGCCTCAGACATACCACTTTGAGTAACATGTAACCAATCGTCAACATCTTGCTATGTATGACCTGCTGAAAGTAAAGCGACCATCCTGACTCTATCAAAGTGTGGTATGCCTCTATGTGGCATGTTAGTGCAGTGCCGAACACTAACTGAACGAAGCTCTTGTTGGTATTGGACTGCTCGCGGTGTGCCGGTGCGGCAGCGGTTTGTTTACATGGCTGGGAAACGGCCACAAAAGCATGCCAGTAGTAAAGACCGTCCTGTATGTGGGTTCTAACTGGATAATGTATGGTGTGCCTATGTCAATGAGACCTCTAGTATCGTAGACTACATTTTACGATAGCATTCCAAACTTCTGTAGAGCAGTGTACATGTATGTGAGTGATGTGATACTCGTTTGTTTCATGCTTAATTGGGTCATCTCTATTAATATTCATTTAAGTAAGACTTGTCCTTTAAGCGACAGTATCCTGTTTTTAATGAATTTGGCGATCATTTGGTGGTGGCTCCTCATTTTGTTGGGCAGCAGAATTTGGTTTTGTGCATCCTAGGGGAACGCTCCGACCACAAACGACACCTCACCTAAGATTTTGGGCGCCTCCTGCTTGGATTAATTACCGAAATCCCGCGATCTTCTGATTTACGGAGTCACGTGTTAGTTCGGAAGAATAAGAATCTGTGTATCCTGAGTTAGGATTCTGTACACTGACCGTTTTCTAAATTGCGTAGTCAAATTTTCTTTTAACTGATTTTACCCGGAGAATTAGGATGAACATCGAGTAATAATTGAACGTAATCAATTATAAACTTATTTTAAACGTATGCAGATTTATTAATTTGCACTTTTCCTTAGCTGACAACAAAAGGTTGGCGAGTAAAAATCCGTCGGGTCCTGAGTACTCGTCGCTGAAATTTTGGGAGAAATATTTTTATGTGTTTATGAGTTAAGTTAGGAATGTCATTGTGTTTCGTGACACGTAGAGTAGAATCTTAGTTATTCAGGGAAAAGTGCAGGACTTCAGTATCTGTATTAGCAATTTCAAGGCTAACCCGTGCGCTTGGACGTAGTTTAGAAGTGAGTATAGGGGACAGAAAAGAAACGGGTGATTCCGTAGCGTGGAGGTCGAATAAGGCAGTTTGCACAGTTCTGAGATAATGACAAGTCAAGATCGTAGCATTAACAAGTCGTTAGCAGCAAACTGAAAATCCGATAAATTACAGAATAATGTAGAACAAGCAGGAAGAGTGGGGTTAAGTGAAGAAAACGTGGCAGTGTCACAGGCAACGGATCATTCCGTACTCGCTGGCCGCGAAAACCAGACAAAAGGTTTTGCCGATCGCGCTCCATGGTCATCGCCACCGGCACTCGATGGCATCCTGTCATTATTAGTGGGGAGGATGGATGAGTATGAAGATCGTGTTAAGAATGCGAACACTGTAACGACTAGGAATATGAGACACATTTCAAGAACACTGCGGATCAATTTAAAGATCACTGTGACCATCTTCAGCGATCAGAGAAACAATTAATAAATTATGACCAATCTTGTAACGAACGCACGGAGAAACTGGTTTTGTACAGCCGCCTCGGCAGCACGAGGGCGCTGCCTGCCGCGGACGATTCCGCCGCTGCCAATGAGGTGCGAGCATCCGCTCTCCGAAGCTTCAGCGGCGGATGTACTTAAGTTAGAATATTCTTGCACTGACCCCATTTTGTGCGTTTGCCAGTTGAATAACATTTACGGACTTTCATAGTGGCCAGTGCTAGACATGTTCTGGATAGACATTGTATTGAAGACCGACAGATACATAAATCTTTTGTATGTGTGTGTGTATACATAACTCTGCTGTTACCTACTCACACTCCAAATACGGCAACAAAGTTATCTATTATTTTTACTGTTTGATATTACATGTAGAATAAATTAACATCTAAATTCTCTGTTCAATATCGCCTCCTATTCCTCGTTCCTATACCCAATAAAGAAACCACACAGCGTAAAAAGGAAGATGTAGCAAAAAGTACCTTCCAATTCAAGGGAATTCAGGCAGATATTAAACGTAAGAATCGGAAAGCTTTGGTCGAGTTATTTAACCAGAGTAATTGAAACGACAGATTGACCAACAGAACGACAATCGGGGAAACATTATAGAACGAAGAAAACAGACGGAAAAGTAGAACAAGAATTTCAGAAATTAACTGACGGGATCTGTCGTATTCGTGATGATACAGTGGCACCTCCAGTGAACGTGGAAACGTCGGCTTTCTGTAGGCATAAATTATCGGATCATGAACAAGAATGAAATACGAAAGCATTTCATCTCAGTTCAAAAGCACGCGCTTTTTCCGGGTAGATTGCATAATCTGTAACACCATAACACTGTGGATCGTCGGTTTTTCGCTTCAATGTATGGTTAAGATTCTGTATATTTTCTCAGTAATACTTATGGTGTGAATATTTTTATTAATTTTATTTAATTCAGTGAGCTATGTGCTGTTGCGCGCACAGCCGCACAAACCCAACGGTCGGCTACCGCGGCAGAGTTAGGCGGCGCCTGCAACTTAGTGCCGACGCGTTCCTCCAGCCAGCGCTAGAGGCGTTCCCGCCAAACATTCAATCAGCCGTGAACTACGCACGCGCACGAGTCTCTCGCCGGCGCGGAAGGTCACACTATATCAGCGTCCACCAGTCAGGGTTCGCCAACGGCCGCCAATCATCACTCCGGAATCAGCGGAGGAAGACTGGAGCCGCCGTGTTAAACAGCCGAAGAAAGGGAAGCAGGCGTCCATCTCCGGCGGTAATTCGTTAGAATACCGCCCTTAGATTTGTGCTTTCACGGTACCAATCGAAGTGATAGGTGTTGCAGGTGACAGCCAGCCAGCCAGCCAGCCAGCCCAGCAGCAGCAGCAGCAGCGGTCCCGGCCAGCAGCAGCGGTCCAGCCGACGGCAGCCAGCTCGCTCTCCAGCAGCAGTGGTCCAGCCGGCAGCCAGCAGCGGTCCTCGCCAGCAGCCAGCAACGGTCCTCGCCAGCAGTGGTCCCCGCCAGCGCCACGCAGCGGTCTTCGCCCGCGCCGGCCCCAGCCAGCATCCAGCGGCTACCAGCGGTCCCCGCCGCCGGCGGTCGCAGCCACCTGTGGTCGCAGCCAGCGGCCAGCTGTGGTCCTCGCTGCCCCCACCATCCGCCAGCCGCAGCCGCAGCGCAGCCGCAGCCGCAGCAGCAGAGGCGTCTTCGCCAGCCAGCCAGCCAGCCAGCCAGCCAGCGGCAGCAGAGTGGGGCTTAGGCCCCAGTCTCCTTCGTCCTTCTCCGTCCCTTTCTCCTCTGTGTCTATCGTCGCCCTGCCTGTCTCTCGTTTGCTCCTTTGTTTCCCCTTCTCATAATGTCAGCCCCCACCTCCTCTTCTACAGCCACCACCACTGCCATTATCTACACCTCCCCCTCCGCTGCTGCCACCACTATCACGTGGTGTGCCGCTTCACTCCCCCCCACAGTCAATCCCACCACTCCTCACTCTATCATCTCCCTCCCTATTTGTTGCCCCGTCCCCAGCTCCTCCCTCCCGTGCCTACTCTGATCCCTTCCCTCCACTCCCTCCCTCTACCCCCCTGCGGGTCCGGGGTAAGAATAGGCCCGAGGTATTCCTGCCTGTCATACGAGGCGACTAAAAGGAGTTTCAACCGTTTCGGCCTTCCATGTGATGGTCCCCCTTGGGGTTTGACCTCCATTTTTCTAAATTTCTACAGAAGTACGAGCCTTTTGGGGAAGGACACCTTACGTGGTGTACCACTGGTCCTAAGTGCACTCAGACCTTGGCACTCAGCATTGCACCGGCGTTGTAACCATACCCACTATTACTCAAATTGGGCCTAAACGCCTTTTGGGTTGTCCCAGTTACGCCTATAGTGCGTCTCCATCTGCACCAGCGATCATGATGGACTTTCCATGGCACCAGAAATCCAGCACGGTAGCCAGCCCGTTGTGGTGGGGTCGTCATGTACCCTCTAGGTTGTAGCCCCCTGACAACACAGGGATCGTACTGCCGATACCTGAGCTGCACCCTCCCCACGTCGGCCAAGGAGTAGATGCCCGTCTCCTTGGGGCATCAGGACTCCCAGCAATGGTCATCCTGCCAGGTGGCCCTTGCTGCGGCTGGGTGGCGCCCGTGGGGAGAGCCCCTGGTCGGAGTGGGTGGTATCGGGGCGGACGTTTCGCAGATGAAACGTCACCACGTATCGGGTCGCTCTGCGGCCGAGTCTTTCAAAAGAAAAGGTACCGTTTCTAGTTCTGGTTCTCCTGCCCCTTCCCCCTTGGCCACTCCATGGGAGGAGGGACAGGCCCGCCGGCTTGGAGCGAAGTACTTCCCCCGCTATTTGGTCTGTTCTCGAACCGATGGGGGGACATTCGCCACCTCCAAGCCCATGTTCTTTGTTCAGCACATTGAGGACATCTTCGGGGAAATCGAGGCTCTCAGCAAGATGCGTTCAGGGTCCGTTCTTATCAAGACCACGTCCGCCACACAGTCGGCGGCGCTCCAGGCGTGCGACCGCCTAGGGGACATCCCAGTCTCCATTGTCCCACATCTGGCACTCAATAGGACGCAGGGGGTTATTTTTCATCGTGACCTCCTGCTACAATCTGATGAGGAGCTCAGGGCCAACCTGGAGCGCCGAGGCGTGCATTTCGTCCAGCGAGTCCAGCGCGGCCCCAAAGACCGTCGCATCGACACTGGGGCCTTTATCCTCGCCTTCGAGGGGGACGTTCTCCCGGAGAAGGTAAAGGTAATGTGCTACCGGTGTGACATGCGACCCTACGTTCCGCCTCCTATGCGCTGTTTTAGGTGTTTGCGCTTTGGGCACATGTCGTCACGGTGTGAGGCTGAGCCCCTCTGTGGCGATTGTGGACGTCCTCTTCGCGAGGAAAATACATGCACCCCACCACCTCGGTGCGTTAATTGTCCTGGCGTCCACTCGCCTAGATCCTCAGACTGCCCCGCATATCAGAAGGAGAAGAAGATACAAGAAATCAAAACTTTGGATCAGCTGTCTTATTCTGAGGCCAGGAAGAAGTACGACCGCCTCCATCCCGTGCCATTGACCACTTCGTTTGCCTCAGTTGTGTCCACTCCTTCCGCGGTATCCTCACCCCTCTCCTGTCCCCCCTCCGCCTCCTCCGCCCATCAGGGGGCTCTGCCTCCGCCTCCCAAATCCCTCCCTTCCAAATCCTCCTCCCCCGTGGCCCCCACCCCCTCTACCCCAGGGGCCACCCTTCCTCCTCCTTCTCCCCACACGCCACCTGAGAAGCGATCCTCTTCTCAGGTGTCCATCGGGGAAACGTTCCGGACCCCGGCTTCCGAGGTCCGGCGTTCCAAAACGGACCCCGCGCGTGAGGACCTTCTTCGGGTCCAGCCCACCATCCCTGTGCCTCCTCGGCCTTCCAAGAAGGCCTCCAAGAAGAAGTCTCTATCCCCCTCTCCACCCTGGCGCGTTTCGACTGACGCTCCATCCGTGAGTCGCCGCTCCCGGCCGTCCTCAGTTTCACCGGGACGCTCTGCTGCCAGGCGCTCAGCTGGCCTTTCGTCGGCAAATGATGCTGCCCCTCCTACACAACCAGGGACAGCAGCCGCAGCTGGTGACCAGTCGATGGAACCGGATCCGCCTCCCGTCGGTTGTAGCATTGTTCCCTCGCAACCTGGCCCTCCGCGGCCGTCGAGGTGACCAGCTCTTCCCCCGTCTCGTTCCCCCAACTTTTTGACTAGCGATGGCGTTGTTTCATTGGAACATAAGAGGTATTTGATCTCATCGGGAGGAATTACAACTGCTCCTCCGACTGCACTGTCCGCTCGTCCTTGGACTCCAGGAAACCAAGTTGCGCCCGACTGACCGTATTGCCTTTACCCACTATACTTCGGAGCGGTATGACCTCACCCCTGTGGACGGTGTCCCAGCTCATGGTGGGGTCATGTTGCTCATTCGGGACGACGTCTATTACCATCCCATCCCACTGACCACCCCACTCCAAGCAATAGCTGTCCGCATTACTCTTTCTGCTTTTACTTTTTCAGTTTGTACCATCTACACTCCACCGTCGTCTGCTGTTAGTCGGGCTGACATGATGCACCTGATCGGTCAGCTTCCCCCGCCGTTTTTATTGTTTGGCGACTTCAATGCCCATCATCCCCTTTGGGGCTCTCCTGCATCCTGTCCAAGAGGCTCACTCTTGGCAGATGTCTTCAACCATCTCAATCTTGTCTGCCTCAATACCGGCGCCCCGACTTTCCTCTCGGACTCCACTCATACCTACTCCCACTTGGACCTATCGATATGTTCTACCACTCTTGCCTGTCGGTTCGAGTGGTATGTCCTTTCTGACACCTATTCGAGCGACCACTTCCCCTGTGTCGTTCGTCTCCTGCACCACACCCCATCCCCATGTCCTTCGAGCTGGAACATACTGAAAGCTGACTGAGGACTTTACTCATCCCTGGCGACCTTTCCGGACCACGATTTTCCCAGTTGTGACAGTCAGGTCGAATACCTCACGGCTGTTATCATCCATGCTGCCGAACGTTCCATTCCTCGTACTACTTCTTCACGTCGCGTTTCCGTCCCTTGGTGGAACGAGGCTTGTAGGGACGCTATCCGTGCTCGACGACGTGCTTTACGCACCTTTCGCCGCCATCCTACGTTGGCGAATTGTATTGAATACAAACGACTCCGAGCGCAATGCCGTAGAGTCATCAAAGACAGCAAAAAAGCTTGTTGGGCCTCTTTCACCGGCTCCTTTAACAGTTTTACTCCCTCTTCTGTCGTTTGGGGTAGCCTGCGCCGGCTGTCGGGCATTAAGGCCCACTCCTCGGTACCTGGCCTGACCTCAGGTAATGCGGTCCTTGTTGATCCGGTGGCTGTCTCCAACGCCTTTGGCCGCTTTTTCGAGGAGGTTTCAAGCTCCGCCCATTACCATCCTGCCTTCCTTCCCAGGAAAGAGGCAGAAGAGGCTCGGCGACCTTCCTTCCACTCGCTGAATCTGGAAACCTATAATGCCCCCTTTACTATGCGGGAACTCGAACGTGCGCTTGCACTGTCCTGGTCCTCTGCTCCGGGGCCGGATGACATTCACGTTCAGATGCTGGCACACCTTTCTCTGGCGGGCAAAAGCTTCCTTCTCCGTACCTACAATCGCGTCTGGACCGAAGGTCAAGTCCCCATGCGTTGGCGTGACGCCGTTGTTGTTCCTATACCCAAACCCGGGAAGGATAGACACCTTCCTTCTAGTTACCGCCCCATTTCTCTTACAAGCTGTGTCTGTAAGGTGATGGAGCGCATGGTTAATGCTCGGTTAGTCTGGATTCTTGAATCTCGACGGCTACTTACTAATGTCCAATGCGGCTTTCGTCGCCGCCGCTCCGCTGTTGACCACCTCGTGACCTTGTCGACATTCATCATGAACAACTTTTTGCGAAGGCGCCAAATGGTAGCCGTGTTCTTCGACTTGGAGAAGGCTTATGACACCTGTTGGAGAGGAGGTATCCTCCGCACTATGCACAGGTGGGGCCTACGCGGTCGCCTGCCCCTTTTTATTGATTCCTTTTTAACGGATCGAAAGTTTAGGGTACGTGTGGGCTCCGTATTGTCAGACGTCTTCCTCCAGGAGAACGGAGTGCCTCAGGGCTCCGTCTTGAGCGTATCCCTTTTTGCCGTCGCGATCAATCCAATTATGGATTGCATTCCACCTAATGTCTCAGGCTCTCTCTTTGTCGATGACTTCGTGATCTACTGCAGTGCCCAGAGAACATGCCTCCTGGAGCGCTGCCTTCAGCGTTGTCTAGACAGCCTCTACTCATGGAGCGTGGCAAATGGCTTCCGGTTCTCTGAAGAAAAGACGGTTTGTATCAACTTTTGGCGATATAAAGCGTTCCTTCCGCCATCCTTACATCTCGGTCCCGTTGTTCTCCATTTCGTGGACACAACTAAGTTTCTAGGGCTCACGTTGGACAGGAAACTGTGTTGGTCTCCACATGTCTCTTATTTGGCAGCCCGTTGTACACGTTCCCTTAATGTCCTCAGAGTTCTTAGCGGTTCATCTTGGGGAGCGGATCACACTGTCCTGCTTCGCTTGTATCGGTCCATAGTCCGATCGAAGCTGGATTATGGGAGCTTCGTCTACTCGTCCGCTCGGCCGTCCCTCTTACGCCGGCTCAACTCCATCCACCATCGGGGGATATGTCTTGCGACCGGAGCCTTCTACACTAGTCCTGTCGAGAGTCTTTATGCTGAAGCTGCCGAGTTACCGTTGACTTACCGGCGCGACGTACTACTGTGTCGGTATTCCTGCCGGCTGTCGTCTATGCCCGACCACCCCTCTTACAAGTCCTTCTTCGCCGATTCTCTCGACCGTCAGTACGGGTTGTATATGTCTGCCCTGCTGCCCCCCGGAGTCCGCTTCCGTCACCTGCTTCGACAATTGGATTTTGCCCTTCCTACCACCTTCAGAGAGGGTGAGAGCCCGACACCACCTTGGCTCCAGGCTCCGGTTCATATTTATCTCGACCTCAGCTCACTCCCGAAGGATGGTACTCTGGCTGCAATGTATTGCTCACGGTTTGCCGAACTTCGTGCTCGACTTGCCGGTCACACCTTTATTTACACCGATGGCTCCAAAACTGACGATGGTGTCGGCTGTGCCTTTGTCGTCGGGGCCGCCACATTTAAATACCGGCTCCTCGACCAATGCTCCAGCTTTACGGCCGAGCTTTTTGCTCTCCATCAGGCCGTTCAGTATGCCCGCCGCCACTACCATTCATCATATGTACTCTGCTCTGACTCACTCAGTGCTCTTCAGAGCCTTGGAGCTCCCTATCCGGTCCATCCCTTGATTCAACGGATACAGCAGTCCCTCCATTCTTTCGCTGATAACGGTGGTTCTGTCAGCTTTCTGTGGGTTCCCGGACATGTGGGAGTGCCTGGGAATGAGGCTGCGGATGCTGCAGCCAAGGCTGCAGTCCTCCTGCCTCGGCCAGCGTCCCATTGTGTCCCGTCATCCGACGTTCGTGGGGATGTCTGTAAGAGGCTTGTGTCGTTGTGGTGGGATGCTTGGTCATCCCTCCAAGGAAACAAGCTCCAGGCAGTAAAACCGCTACCAACTGCTTGGACAACATCCTCCCGACCATCTTGGCGCGAGGAGGTCCTTCTGACCAGGTTGCGGATTGGGCATTGCCGGTTTAGCCACCGCTACCTGCTCTCCGGTGACCCAGCCCCGCAGTGCCCTTGTGGTCAGGCATTAACAGTGCGCCATGTTTTATTGCCGTGTCCCCGTTTTAGTCAATTTCGTGTTGTCCTGTCCCTGCCATCTACTTTACCGGATGTTTTAGCTGATGACGCTCGAGCAGCTGCTCGTATTCTGCGTTTTATAACTTTAACTGGCTTGTCCAAAGACATTTAATCTTTTTACTTATTTTGTCTGCATCTTTGTCGGGTCCTTCTGGTGTCCCCTCCATCCCCTTGAGTTTTACCAGATTCCATGTGCTCTAACAACAGTGACTGGGCGCTAATGACCTCAGCAGTTGAGCGCCCTTAAACCCAACCAAAAAAAAAAAAACTCCCTCCCTCTACTCCTGCCATTTCTGCGGCCCCCGCCAGGGTGGTCGCCCGGCGGGCTACGGCTCACGCTCCACTCTCCCCTTCACCTTCGTCATCATCATCGTCTTCATCATCACCTTCGCCATCGCCCTCACCGTCTCCGGTGCTGCCTCCAGCCCCGGGACCTGCCACTCCCCACCACATTCCAGCTGTTCCCATCCCCCACACCTCCTCCGCCGCCGTCAAGCGCCCCAGTGGCACACCTGCCTCCTCTGCTCACAAAAAGGCTCCATCTCGTCCCCCTTCCCCCACCCATGATGCCATGGATGTCTCCCCGCCCGTCCCTGCCCCCTCATCCTCCTCCTCTACCCCCTCCTCCTACCGCTACCTCCTCTCCCGTCCTGATCCCTCTCTCCTTGAAGCCCGGAACCTCACCCTCTTCCTTCGCCAGCATTGTCCTGGTGCCCCCATCGCCCTCCTCACTCCTCGCCGTGATTCGGTGCTTATCTCCTCCCCCAGCCCTACCCTCCACACAGACCTCCTTTCCCGCATCCCTGTCACCCGCTTTGGCCCTCATGCCTCCCTCACCCCTGCTCCTTCTGCACCTCTCTCCTGCCAACCCCAAACCCCGCGTTGCCCACTGACCCTCACCGCCGTGATCACTCGGCTCAGTCCGGCGATCACGGAGGAGGAGGTGTTGGCGGAGCTTTGGGCCCATCCCCATCTGGAGGTGCGTGCGGTTCGTCACATCCACAACGCTGCCGGCCCCACCCGCCTTATGCGGGTTTTTTCTGAGCACGCCCCCTCCATAGACCGTCTCCTGAAGGAGGGTGCCCTCCTTTTTAACCAACGTTACAAAGTCGACCCCTCCCATTCCCCTCCTCAATCCCTCCGCTGCCAAAGGTGCTTGGGGTATAATGCGCACCCAACATCTGAGTGCCGCGAGGCCCCCACCTGCCCGCACTGCAGGCAAGCCCACTTTTTACGGCAGTGCCCCAATCTTCAGTCCCCCCCCCCTCCTGTAATACCTGTAACCTCCCTCATCCCACCTACTCCCAGAAGTGTAAGGCCTGACCACCTCCTACCACTCCCGAACTCACTGTTCCCGTCCGCCCTCTGGACGCCCCCACCCCTCCCGGCAACTCCCTTCGCCCACCCCCTACCGCTGAGGACATCATCAGATTCCTCACCATCGTCCTTCAGCGTGTCCATCCTTTTCAGCGCCCCCTCCATAGACCGTCTCCTGAAGGAGGGTGCCCTCCTTTTTAACCAACGTTACAAAGTCGACCCCTCCCGTTCCCCTCCTCAATCCCTCCGCTGCCAAAGGTGCTTGGGGTATAATGCGCACCCAACATCTGAGTGCCGCGAGGCCCCCACCTGCCCGCACTGCAGGCAAGCCCACTTTTTACGGCAGTGCCCCAATCTTCAGTCCCCCCCCTCCTGTAATACCTGTAACCTCCCTCATCCCACCTACTCCCAGAAGTGTAAGGCCCGACCACCTCCTACCACTCCCGAACTCACCGTTCCCGTCCGCCCTCTGGACGCCCCCACCCCTCCCGGCAACTCCCTTCGCCCACCCCCTACCGCTGAGGACATCATCAGGTTCCTCACCATCGTCCTTCAGCATGTCCATCCTTTTCAGCGCCCGCACACCCTCCAACAGATCTCCCTCGCCGCCCGTTCCGTTTTCCAGCTCAAAATGTACGCTACCTACTCCAACAACCAGGCCTATTTCACCTTCTCCCATCTTGACACCCTCGTTTAACTCCCTTTCATGGCACGACAGCACCGTATCCTTTTCAACAACATACGCTCCCTTCCCGCCAACAAGAACCTCTTCTGCACACCCTTGTCACCCACCGCGTGGATGCCTTCCTCCTCAACGAAACCTTCCTGCAACCCCACCACACAGTCCACACTTCGCCCTACCTCCTCCACCACTCCGATAATCCCCTCCCAATTGCGCGTGGCGGAGTTGCCATTGGGCACCACCGCCAGATCCCTGTTTGGCTCCAACCTCTCCTTCCCAACCCCACCGAACACCTGATCCTTAGTCTCTTCTTCCCCGGCCTTACCGTTACCTGTGCCACCATCTATGTCCACCCCAACGCTCCTATTCCCTTCGACTTCCTCTCCCACATCGACCGTACCTTCTCCTCCTACGTGATTGCCGCCGACCTCAACATCCATAGTCGTTCCGCTGCCCAGTTACGGCGGTGGCATTGGTTCCTCTCCACCCTTCAAGGTGACCTCGTCCCCATCCCCCAGCACACCCGTCCCGAATCCAACTCCACTCTCGATGTTATTCTCTCCTCCCCCAACCTCCTTGGTCGCATAACGGTGGATGTCCTTGAGCCTATTGGTAGTGACCATCTCCCTGTCCTTCTCACCGTTTCAGACGGACGTCGCCCCCGACCCGACCCTCATAATGACCCTCCCCCTAAGTACGTCCATGACTATTCCCGTGCCAACTGGAATGCCTACCGGGCTACCCTCTCCACCCAGGTCGATAGCCACCCTTTCACCTACCACCACCCCGATGATGTCACCCATGCTGCCTCCTTTCTCCAGCAGACCTTGTCTGAGGCTGTGGAGGCCCACGTCCCTACTGTCGCCATCCACCCCTACCGTCCTACCTTACCCCCACAGGCCGTCCTCCTCCTCTGTGAATCCCGCCGTCTCTACCGTGCCTTCCTCCACATGCGTGACCCGGACACACTACAACCCAGTGTGGCTTTTGGCCGTCCTTCTCTTCCAACGATCTTCTCCTTCACCTCACTGATCTCCTTTCCGAACAGCTCAATTCCCGTCGCTCCACGATCTTCCTCTCCCTTGACCTCGAACGCGCTTATGACCACATATGGCATTCCTGTCTCTTCTTCAAGCTCCAAACCTTCGCCCTTCCCATCAAGTACGTCCGTCTGATCGGGTCCTTTCTCTCCCGCCGTCCTTCCTATGTCACTATCCATAACACAGATTCCTACACCTTTTTCCCCTCTGCTGGTGTGCCCCAAGGCTCCGTCCTCTCCCCCCTTCTGTACCTTTTGTACACGGCGGACATGCCGCAGCCGTCACCCCCCGTCCACCTTCTCCAGTTTGCTGATGACACCGCCTTCCTTGCCCTTGCCCCCACCCTGCGGCGCTCCCAACACCTTCTCCAATCCCATCTAGACCGGTTCACCGCTTGGTGCAACCAGTGGTTGCTCAAGGTCAATCCCTCCAAAACCCAGGCGATCATTGTAGGCAAAACCACCCATTCCTTCTGCCTCCTTGATTTCTATCTCACCATCTATGGCCGTCCTATCGCCCTCACTCCCACCCTTAAGTACATTGGCGTCACCCTCGGCAGTCGCCTCTCCTGGACTCCCCATCTCCGGACAATCCAAGCCAAGGCACGCTCCCGCCTCAGTCTCCTCAAGCTCCTCTCCGGCCGTACGTGGGGTCTGGACCCCTCCACCATCCTCCACACCTATAAATCCCTCATCCGCCCTATCCTTTGTTACGCCCATCCGGCTTGGATCTCCGCCCCCCCCCCTACGTTTTACAAATCCCTCCAAATCCTTGAACACCATTCTCTCTGCCTCGCCTATCGCATCCGTCTCCCCTCCCCCACGCGGATCCTCTATGATCTCATCCCCTTCCCCCACCTTCTCCTTTTCCTTGAAAGGATACGGATCCTGTACACCTCCCGTAAACTCGATCCTCCTCACCCGCTCATCTCCCTGATCCTCTCACACCCCCGCCCGCTGCCGCGCCTGCATTCCCACGTCCCACCCGGTCTCCATCTCTCCACCCTCCTTACCCTCTCCTGAGGTGGCTTCCGCCAGCTCCCCCTCCCTGATGATGTCCTCCTCCCTTCCATTTACCCCTCCTATCAACTTTGATCCTACCCTCCACTCCCTATTTCCTTTCCTTCAGGCAGAAAATCATTTAAATGAGTGGATAATATTGTAATAACATTGATTGATCAGTCTGACACTTTGACAATGCTTTATGTTAACTGCTCACCGTTGAACAACAGCTAAATAATAATGACAGCGTGATCTATGTTTTCTGAACCAAAGGATAATAATCTTAATTTCTTGGAAAGACTATTAAAACGTATTTCACAAAAATAACTGGACATGCTCGGATTAAATGATTTTAACATTCGTCAGTATTATCACATTTCCAGTGATACCTTTCAGGCATTTTTATTAAACATTTGTTTCTTAAATAGAAATGGCATTACGTTTCAATTGTCAAAATTTGAATATGAGTTTTCGATTTTACATTATTTGTTATTGATTGACGAAATTAACGTCTTCAGTATTCAGTGAGCATTACGCTGCAATTATTACTGAAATCACTATACCAGAAAATATATCAATTATTGATCCACTTTCGAAGCTAATGTATACTAGTAAATGGAAACAGTTTCCCAGACAGGTATACTGAAAGCAGCCAACATTAAGCATCACGGTGAGTAACGTCGTAATATCCTAGTGGATGCGACCCTTTCGCTAATGAACACTTAATGGGCAGTGCCAGTGCTCCGAACAGCTATTCTGTTTAACAACCAAAAACCAAACTTCCTTTCGCTGCAGTATTTCCATTTTATATGTGTCAATGTATTGTGACAAGTTGAGTAGTGTCGTACGTTAATAAGAA
Source organism: Schistocerca cancellata (assembly GCF_023864275.1). Classification (NCBI taxonomy): domain Eukaryota; kingdom Metazoa; phylum Arthropoda; class Insecta; order Orthoptera; family Acrididae; genus Schistocerca; species Schistocerca cancellata. The sequence goes on from NC_064631.1 coordinate 55,136,600, forward strand.
AACGAGCAGAGTTCCGCTGCTGTTGCCATTACTTCAGTATTTCAGTGTACTAGAGTTGCTGGTGCGGCGAGCTGGCGACCGTAAATATGTTTCAGTTATCTGTGCGTATTAATGAACAGCAAATCAGAGCAAATTAGTATTGAAATTTCAAATCGACAGTTCAATAATACACACATTTAAAAAAAGTTTTTCATCACCTCAGTCCCAAGAGTTCCGGAACCTGTACAGAAAATTTGAATAGAGATCAACATAAACATCAATTCCGCTCTTTTTATTGCTCATGAAAACTACACATTGCATGCTGTACCACAAAACTGCGAGACCTTCAGAGGTGGTGATCCAGACAGCTGTACACACCAGTACCTCTAATATCCAGTCGCACGTCCTCTTGCATCGATGCTCGCCTATATTCGTCGTCGCATACAGTCCACAAGTTCATCAAAATTGGTCCACATTGTCCCACTCCTCTACGGCGATTCGGCATAGATCCCTGAGAGTGGTTGGTGAGTCGCATCGTCCATAAACAGCCCTTTTCAATCTATCCCTGGCGTGTCGATAGGGTTCGTGTCTGGAGAACAAGCTGGCCACTCTAGGATGACATTCACGTATCGTATAGTCGTTATGGTGCCTTCCATGACTACCAGCGGCGATTGTCGGTACCACGTAATGCCACCCAAAAACAGCAGAGAACCTCCACCTTGCTGTACTTGCTGGACAGTGTGTCTAAGGAGTTCAGCCTGACCGGGTTGCCTCCAAACACGTCTCCGACGGTTGTCTGGTTGAAGGCATATGCGAGACTCATCGGTGAAGAGAACGTGATGCCAATCCTGAACGGTCCATTCGGCATATTGTTAGACCAATCTGTACCGAGCTGCATGGTGTCGTGGCTGCAAAGATGGACGTCGCCATGGATGTCGGGACTGAAAAATGACTCTGAGCACTATGGGACTTAACATCTACGGTCATCAGTCCCCTAGACATTTTTTTTTTTTTTTTTTTTTTGTCATCAGTCTACTGACTGGTTTGATGCGGCGAATTCCTTTCCTGTGCTAACCTCTTCATCTCAGAGTAGCACTTGCAACCTACGTCCTCAATTATTTGCTTGACGTATTCCAATCTGTGTCTTCCTCTACAGTTTTTGCCCTCTACAGCTCCCTCTAGTGCCATGGAAGTCATTCCCTCATGTCTTAGCAGATGTCCTATCATCCTGTCCCTTCTCCTTATCAGTGTTTTCCACATATTCCTTCCCTCTCCGATTCTGCGTAGAACCTCCTCATTCCTTACCTTACCAGTCCACCTAATTTTCAACATTCGTCTATAGCACCACATCTCAAATGCTTCGATTCTCTTCTGTTCCGGTTTTCCCACAGTCCATGTTTCATTACCATACAATGCTGTACTCCAGACGTACATCCTCAGAAATTTCTTCCTCAAATTAAGGCCGGTATTTGATATTAGTAGACTTCTCTTGGCCAGAAATGCCTTTTTTGCCATAGCGAGTCTGCTTTTGATGTCCTCCTTGCTCCGTCCGTCATTGGTTATTTTACTGCCTAGGTAGCAGAATTCCTTAACTTCATTGACTTCGTGACCATCAAAACTGATGTTAAGTTTCTCGCTGTTCTTGTTTCTACTACTTCTCATTACCTTCGTCATTCTCCGATTTACTCTCAAACCATACTGTGTACTCATTAGACTGTTCATTCCTTTCAGCAGATCATTTAATTCTTCTTCACTGTCACTCAGGATAGCAATGTCATCAGCGAATCGTATCATTGATATCCTTTCACTTTGTATTTTAATTCCACTCCTGAACCTTTCTTTTATTTCCGACATTGCTTCCTCGATGTACAGATTGAAGAGTAGGGGTGAAAGGCTACAGCCTTGTCTTACACTCTTCTTAATACGAGCACTTCGTTCTTGATCGTCCTCTCTTATTATTCCTTCTTGGTTGTTGTACATATTGTATATGACCCGTCTCTCCCTATAGCTTACCCCCACTTTTTTTCAGAATCTCGAACAGCTTGCACCATTTTATATTGTCGAACGCTTTTTCCAGGTCGACAAATCCTATGAAAGTGTCTTGATTTTTCTTTAGCCTTGCTTCCATTATTAGCCGTAACATTAGAATTGCCTCTCTCGTCCCTTTACTTTTCCTAAAGCCAAACTGATCGTCACCTAGCGCATTCTCAATTTTCTTTTCCATTGAAAGACCTTAGAACTACTTAAACCGAACTAACCTAAGGACATCACACAACACCCAGTCATCACGAGGCAGAGAAAATCCCTGACCACGCCGGGAATCGAACCCGGGACCCCGGGCGTGGGAAGCGAGAACGCTACCGCACGACCACGAGCTGCGGACTCGGGAGTGAAGCTGGGCATATTGTACACAATCTAAGTCGTAATACGATGTCCTTTGGCTGTACGAAAAGCGTTATTCAACAAGGTGGCGTTGCTATCTGGGTACCTCCGAGCCATTATCCGTAGGTAGCGGTCATCCACTGCAGTAGTGTCCGTTGGGCGGCCTGAGCGAGGCGTGTCATCAATTATTCCCGTCTCTCTGTATCTCCTCCATGTCAGAACTACACTCCTGGAAATAGAAAAAAGAACACATTGACACCGGTGTGTCAGACCCACCATACTTGCTCCGGACACTGCGAGAGGGCTGTACAAGCAATGATCACACGCACGGCACAGCGGACACACCAGGAACCGCCGTGTTGGCCGTCGAATGGCGCTAGCTGCGCAGCATTTGTGCACCGCCGCCGTCAGTGTCAGCCAGTTTGCCGTGGCATACGGAGCTCCATCGCAGTCTTTAACACTGGTAGCATGCCGCGACAGCGTGGACGTGAACCGTATGTGCAGTTGACGGACTTTGAGCGAGGTCGTATAGTGGGCATGCGGGAGGCCGGGTGAACGTACCGCCGAATTGCTCAACACGTGGGGCGTGAGGTCTCCACAGTACATCGATGTTGTCGCCAGTGGTCGGCGGAAGGTCCACGTGCCCGTCGACCTGCGACCGGACCGCAGCGACGCACGGATGCACGCCAAGACCGTAGGATCCTACGCAGTGCCGTAGGGGACCGCACCGCCACTTCCCAGCAAATTAGGGACACTGTTGCTCCTGGGGTATCGGCGAGGACCATTCGCAACCGTCTCCATGAAGCTGGGCTACGGTTCCGCAAACCGTTAGGCCGTCTTCCGCTCACGCGCCAACATCGTGCAGCCCGCCTCGAGTGGTGTCGCGACAGGCGTGAATGGAGGGACGAATGGAGACGTGTCGTCTTCAGCGATGAGAGTCGCTTCTGCCTTGGTGCCAATGATGGTCGTATGCGTGTTTGGCGCCGTGCAGGTGAGCGCCACAATCAGGACTGCATACGACCGAGGCACACAGGGCCAACACCCGGCATCATGGTGTGGGGAGCGATCTCCTACACTGGCCGTACACCACTGGTGATCGTCGAGGGGACACTGAATAGTGCACGGTACATCCAAACCGTCATCGAACCCATCGTTCCACCATTCCTAGACCGGCAAGGGAACTTGCTGTTCCAACAGGACAATGCACGTCCGCATGTATCCCGTGCCACCCAACGTGCTCTAGAAAGTGTAAGTCAACTACACTGGCCAGCAAGATCTCCGGATCTGTCCCCCATTGAGCATGTTTGGGACTGGATGAAGCGTCGTCTCACGCGGTCTGCACGTCCAGCACGAACGCTGGTCCAACTGAGGCGCCAGGTGGAAATGGCATGGCAAGCCGTTCCACAGGACTACATCCAGCATCTCTACGATCGTCTCCATGGGAGAATAGCAGCCTGCATTGCTGCGAAAGGTGGATATACACTGTACTAGTGCCGACATTGTGCATGCTCTGTTGCCTGTGTCTATGTGCCTGTGGTTCTGTCAGTGTGATCATGTGATGTATCTGACCCCAGGAATGCGTCAATAAAGTTTCTCCTTCCTGGGACAATGAATTCACGGTGTTCTTATTTCAATTTCCAGGAGTGTACATCGCTTTGGTCGACTCCGAGACGCCTGGACACTTTCCTTGTTGAGAGCCCTCCCTGACACAAAGTAACAATGCGGGCGCGATCGAACCGCTGTATTGACCGTTTGGGCATGGTTGAACTAGTGGCAACAAGATCCGTGTACCTCCTTCCTGGTGGAATGACTGGAACTGATCGGCTGTCGGACCCCCTCCGTCTCATAGGCGCTGCTCATGCATGGTTGTTTACATGTTTTGGCGGGTTTAGTGACATCTCTGGTCAAAGGGACTGTGTCTGTGATATGATATCCACAATCAACGTCTATCTTCAGGAGTTCTGGAAACCAAGGTGATGCAAAACTTTTTTTTTATGTGTGTATGTCAGTTAACCGAGAGTTGGTTTATCGTCTAATGTACACAAGTGGATTAATGACGAATTGGTTATAACACCAGCTACGTTACGACACGATAATTTTACTTCGGATCAGATTCCTCATTCCATATTGTAGGGATCCATAGGAGCAAGTATCATATCAAAGTATGTCTAGTACGGGAGTGTGGGCATCATACGTTCTAGTGATCCATGCCATTCATGGAAGGGCACGTGTGACGTACGTCAAATACAGAACTAAGAGTAAAGATGTGCGTCACCGCAAGTAGTTTGTAGGCACTGGGCTACATACTGCGGGAAAGTAAGTGCGGAGTGTACCTGCCGGAGGGCATTTGTAATCACCACGGAGCAAGGAGAAATGAAGGAGCTATAGTACCATGGAAGATTTACCATGGAAGATTGGCGGCACCAAGGAATACGAATATGATGTAGATAAGCGATTGTTTTTATATATTATTCACCGACAGAGTATTAACGAGAGGTCTTTGAGACAGTAATGATAGTTGGTTCCCATGTAACGTGTAACCTTTCGTAAAAGTTGGTGAGAATATACAGAGTTAGTTGGGACCAGTCTGTTCTTTATTTAAGTAGAGAAGCAGTGATTTGTTTTATAGCCACTTTACCTACAGAAATCTGCACGGAAGAAAGAAGTTCGATGTCGAGAGGAACAGAGCACAGCATAGCTGGACCATGAGGTAAATGAGAAGAGTAGCAAAGCTGAGTATCTACACAATTCTAATAAGGGAATGTTAAAACTGCGGTGCCAGGTGCAGCTGTATGGAGTAATAGGTCCAGAATAGATGTTGCTTAAGCAGTCAAAACATTGCTACACTAAAATGAAGCGGTCATCAGCCATTTAATAAACACTCCGTGTGGTGACCGTACGGTTGTAAGGGGAAAGTGGCAGATAAAAAACAGATCGAAGGGAAGACATTCCGTAGTAAATCAGCAAAGAGAAGATGTGTTGCCGAGGGCAACAGGGAGCATAAATAACAATGACGGTGCGCCTGGACCGGGTGCACAGCGCACAGCCGACGCCGACGCGGCGCCAGCACGCAGTCCACACCACCGCGACGCCAGCTCGCCATCTAAACCACTGCGTCGTCATCACGCAGTATGGCTACGGTGAGCTGCACCAGTATTTCACTTCAAAATTTGTTTTGTGAGTGTAGTGCGGTGATTGCGTAATACAGGGTGATTCAAAAAGAATACCACAACTTTAGGATTTTAAAACTCTGCAACGACAAAAGGCAGAGCTAAGCACTACCTGTCGGCGAATTAAGGGAGCTATAAAGTTTCATTTAGTTGTACATTTGTTCGCTTGAGGCGCTGTTGACTAGGCGTCAGCGTCAGTTGATGCTAAGATGGCGACCGCTCAACAGAAAGCTTTTTGTGTTATTGAGTACGGCAGAAGTGAATCGACGACAGTTGTTCAGCGCGCATTTCGAACGAAGTATGGTGTTAAACCTCCTGATAGGTGGCGTATTAAACGTTGGTATAAACAGTTTACAGAGAATGGGTGTTTGTGCAAAGTGAAAAGTTCTGGACGGCCGAGGACGAGTGATGAAAATGTAGCACGCATCCAGCAAGCATTTGTTCGCAGCCCAGGAAAATCGACTCGCAGAGCTAGCAGAGAGCTGCAAATTCCACAATCAACTGTATGGAGAGTCCTACGAAAAAGGTTAGTTATGAAACCTGAACGTCAACTACCCGAGGCGATGGATCGACCACCAGGCAGCCCGTGACAGAGCACTTCATCACGGGCCTCCAAGAAGCCCTGATCTTACCCCCTGCGAGTTTTTCTTATGGGGGTATGTTAAGGATATGGTGTTTCGGCCACCTCTCCCAGCCACCATTGATGATTTGAAACGAGAAATAACAGCAGCTATCCAAACTGTTACGCCTGATATGCTACAGAGAGTGTGGAACGAGTTGGAGTATCAGGTTGATATTGCTCGAGTGTCTGGAGGGGGGCCATATTGAACATCTCTGAACTTGTTTTTGAGTGAAAAAAAAAAACCTTTTTAAATACTCTTTGTAATGATGTATAACAGAAGGTTATATTATGTTTCTTTCATTAAATACACATTTTTAAAGTTGTGGTATTCTTTTTGAATCACCCTGTACTTGTGAGTTTGTTTACGCCGATGATAACAAGAAAATTTCGACATCAGTTAATATGGAAATGTTATTACCAAAAACTTGATAAAAACTTTTCACACTTACGAAATCAGATTAAAGATACTCCTGAACAAGTAATGTAACACCAAAAAACACTGTCACAATAATTAGAAACTCAGATTAAAGACACTCACGAAGCGTTAGAGACGCGTTTGGACATAAAGTAGGTCAAAGGCTCCACTTGTTAAGATAAGAAATACACACCGCAGTCCTGAAACAATGAGACTGAGTTCACGAAGAAATAAATGAACATGTTAAACGTTTGCATGCAGACGCAGATAGTTTAGGAGACTTTGCAAAAATAGAATGTAAGTTGGTAGAAGATCAGACATCAGACGCGCAAACGCGCATAGAAATTTTAGGACAGAGAACAGACAACGGAGATTCTGTTTATTCGAACACCATACATTCAGGTTTGGAGGAAAAAATACAAACATTGTTAGATCAAATATTTCAGGAAACTTCACGCAATTTAGGAAATGGGCAGCTTTACGGGAGAAACTCATTAACAATACCAACAAGTCCAAGAGACTATGGGATGAATTGGTAAAAACTAGAAGGTAACTAACAGAAAGTCAAGTTGAAGGTAAATCTTTCGATGCATCAGCACTATTAGCGGAATTACAGTTGGGAAGCGGAATGAATTTTTATAAGCATTTTCCAGAGTTTAAACGAGATGTTTAAGTACATCCAACGTACTTACTGCCAGTATTTTCCAGGTCATTACCACGAAAGTGGGAAGACTTCAGAAAGATAGATTTGGTTTGGAGAGTAAAGAAAATTAGACTCAAACAGAGACTGCGTATATCGAAATCTGTAGAACTTGACTTAATTACGTTTATTCATTAACGATATGGACACTTTGAGGTACGAAAATGTGTTGAACATATGATAAAATTTTACTTCTTTAAGAACTTAAGTAAAAAAGTACTGCCTGTACTACGTACATTTCAAACTTGCCAAAAGATGAAAGATAATCAAGTGATAATATATAAGTTGTACCCGATACTACCTAAAGGCTTACATGAACTCACAGGCGATTTCTTTGGCCAGCTACCAACGAGTAGAGGGGGCGGTGGGGGGGGGGGGGGTCGGGGAGTTAAATACTTGTACTAGTTGACTGTTGATCTAGTCATGTCAAATTCCATCCTATTAAGCATGCCAACACAGAGACAATGATTAGATGGCTCCGGGAATATTTCTTGGAGATAGGAAAGCCACTTAAATTGTTGACAGACTACGCCCCATCGTTTGTGAATAAAGCTTTTAAAGTGGTTTTACCATGTGAAAATATTAGACAAAGGCTATCTCGAAATACCACTTTAAAGTAACCCGTGTGAATGTGTCATGAAAGAAATTGGTAGGTTATATAGGACATAAGCGGTCGCTTGCTTTAATCATAAATATATCTCCAAGTGATGCTAAATGTTATTATCTTTACATAAAGAAAAGTATTATAATCTCAGCAATCTTCAAATCGAGAGTTACATCGTTTATCCTTATACATGAAATTAGTGAATTTATTCGTGACACATTTGTTGTCTATTCCTGCAGTCACTTTCAGAACTCAAATTAACTAAATTAATACGACTGAAATTCTGCTGTATCCATGTATAATCACAATAAAATAAAAATAGTGGATAGTTGGAGAAGTATGAATGAGAACAGTGGCGTATTTAAGTTTACAAAAATAATGACGAGTGTTTATTCACCCTTTTATAACTATAATCGAGCTGATAAATCTTACAAAAAAGGGACAAACATAAATCAGAAAGTGGATGGTGTTTGATTACTAAAGCATTTAGAGGGGTGGAAACTATGCAGATTCTCCCCTGAATTAATCCCTCTTACAACGCAATCTGGACTTTGTTTACATGAATCCACTGTTAGGCCCAATTCTATTCAAATGGAATCAACTACGACCAAGTGCACCACAAACTATGGTTCATGGAGAGCAGGGAGCTGTGAATATAATTTAACAGCCCTGCCCCCTCACCTTGATTCAGTGGGCAGCAGAAGACGGCGCGCTGTGGGCGATGAGCGGCGCACTGAGGCAGCTGCAGTGTCCTGACGCGTCGGCGAAAACTTGCAAACTACGTGGAGTGGCACTCTGACTGTTAGAACGTGGGGAACTTCCTTACCAGAGACCTGAAATCCTGGAAGATTTCAGTATGAGCTGCACTCATTCGCTGATCTGTCCAACCAGTCTGACTCACAGGCACAACGGCGCGTGCTGCATTTGTAAAAGTCAGACGGACGATTCAGGACGAATTACTCACCGTCGTCACACACAATATGTCCGAGATGATATGCAGTTCCACTGTCACAGTTGGAAACTACCACTGGCTCTTAGACCACCACAAGTTGCAGACACAAGTCTCACCATCTAGCGAACGACCTGAAGTTCTTCCACCAGGGGAGGACCAGAAGATGAAGAGAGTAAAGAATCACAATCACTTTCCACCCCTCCACGTTGTACAAACCAATGAATCCATCCTCTACTCATCGAATCTCCCCTCATGACTGTTCTTCTGGCATGGTTGCCAATCCAAACACAGTACCGGGATTCCAACGCTGGGAGAGCAAGCCTCTATCTTACATATCCTGAGAAGGGCCAATCAGAGACTCAAAATCTCTCTTGTCTGAAAAAAGATGATTTGACAGTCGTACCCCTGAAATATATGTTTGTGCCACTTGCCAAAAGAACTTGACGACTTCCTGGCATCGGGAGCGTTACAGTCTTGTCTTCTCTTTACACGTGGACTGGACGATCTGTGTTGTCCCAGCTTCTAACATGAGAATGATTGTAGTTTTGTGACCATCCCACCGTTTATATAAAAGCTCAGATTACAGCATTCTTTAATGACTTCCGCCGCCCACTTTTCGCCACATGGCTGCCTTCGCGACGGTCTCTCGCCTAGCCAAGGTAAAATGTTTTGCCAGCCGGCGCCCCCCTGCTCTGACCCTATGTAGGAAGAGGAGGGTACAACGGTCTGGAGTCACTCTCCAGGTAGAGTTCACAGACTGCTGCTTCCTCCAATCCCTCGCATAACCATGTCGCTGGCCCGCAATCCATCTTTCTCCCTGTTCTCTGTCGCCTGTACTATGGCCCCTGGGGTGCAAGTTCTCTTCAGGCTACACATGCAGTTATGTGAACATTCTGCCCACAATTTCGTCGTGTAAAAGTCCAATAACCACATATACCAAATGTTGTATTTGGAGGGCACCGAGATCATGACCTAAAATATGAATATTAATCTGACCAACAGTAGCCGACCGGGGTGGCCGAACGGTTCTGGGCGCTACAGTCTGGAACCGCGCGATCGCTACGGTCGCAGGTTCGAATCCTGCCTCGGGCATGGATGCGTGTGATGTCCTTAGGTTAGTTAGGTTTAAGTAGTTCTAAGTTCTAGGGGACTGATGACATCAGAACTTAAGTCCCTTAGTGCTCAGAGCCATCATTTGACCAATAGTGTTGTTCAATTACGAGAGTGGCGTGCCCCCTCTCACAATTTGTGCACAGAAAATACCAGAATTCCAAGTAATACTTAAAGAACTTCCGCTTTCATCTACTGTTTTATCTCCCGTCGAAATAAATAAACGTAAATTCATGTGTGAGCCACTGTTGAAATTATTCAGATCGCCATACGATGATAACAACGTACACACAGAAAACTTAGATGATATTGTAAAAGAAAATTTACAATGGTAAGCTGATAAATGACTGGGTAAATAGAATGAAAAAGCTACTACACATAACTCTAATGTGGATGCCTTGGTACTAATTAAGGAAGTACACCACAGCTAGAATTTGAAGAAATAAACACACAAGTTTTTCCCTCGATATAGCTGTCCTAACAAAGTTTTGTGTGTGCTACAGCCCAAAGCAGTTTCCTTAGTCGATCCAGAAAGCTGTCAAGAAAAGAGATTATATAATATTGATATGTTAGAGCAGTAAAAGACACTATTAAATTAAAGTTAGGAAAGAGCCAGCAACAACCAAGACAGTTCTTAATGATGAAAGTGTGTAAAGAAATACTGTCAATAATATCGCCTGCCTCTTGAGTCGAAGCAGGCTACATGATTTATTTTTAAGGGAGCTTAATCATGGGTAGTGGTATCATCTCGAATGAGTATTGATCGACAAATAATTTGATGTGTTGGGGGTGGCTTTGTGTTTAAATTTTATATGGGAGGTGTGGATTTGTGCGTTCTACACACACACACACACACACACACACACACACACACACACACACACACAAAATATATATATATATATATATATATATATATATATATATATATATATATATACAGATTGTGCACAAACAAAGATAAAGATCATCTACGTTTTTTTTTCCTAGGCTTGTCACTGTTTTAAGGGAAGGTAGGAATAGCACAGGGTGTCCTAGTAATATGTTTGATATAGAAATGAAAAGCCAATGCTAAGAAGGAACAGGAGTTTTGGACGGAGGAATATAGACACGAGAACTGATGTTGGAGAAGTGGGAGATAGCTGGAGTTTCATAGAGGGTGCAGCCATAAGATGAAGTGAAGTGAAACGGGGAGAAGTACTGAAAGACTCAATAAATTAGTAGAAAAGGTGGGCGAGAAAGTTCAAATTGGGACTTATGGGCAAGTAATCTCCAAAATGGGAGCTTATGCCACTTCCAGGTGAACCCAAGGAAGGGATGACCCCAACTGCTTAATGAGTAAGTAATCCACAAAGAAAAGAGCTTACACCAGTTTCGGGTGGCCTCATAGATGGTGAAATCCCAACCTGTTTAGAAGAAAGGAGAGGTACGTCACATCAGCTGAGCCTACGAATTAAGGGGAAAAGAGAACTGAACCCCGGAAAGATAACGTGCAACAAGGGGGAAATGCTTAAGGCTAATATTCACGTAGAAAACGAATAAGGGCCCTGTTTAAGGGATGATTTCCTCCGAACTGCATAATAAATTGAGAAAGTAAGAATTAGCTACTTCTGTAGTTCTTCACGAGTATTTTAGTCTCTGCCCAATCTCATGTTTGATCATAAAATTGTGTATAAGAAGTGCTTCCCCCAAGGGCAAGAACAGAAATTAGTGGAATTAACGGTAAAACAGCTGAAAGTGCTCTGAAAGAAAGCAATATAATTATGGTTCAATCTCTGTCCCCTATGGCCTTGCGGCAATGGTAACAGCGGTTCCCGTCGGATCACCGAAGTTAAGCGCTGTCGAGCTGGGCTAGCACTTGGATGGGTGACCATCCGCTCTGCCACATGCTGTTGGCAAGCGGGGTGCACTCAGCCCTTGTGAGGCAAACTGAGGAGCTACTAGATTGAGAAGTAGCGGCTCCGGTCTCGTAAAACGACACACGGCCGGGAGAGCGGTGTGCTGACCACATGCCCCTCCATATCCGCATCCAGTGACGCCTGTGGTCTGAGGATGACACGGCGGCCAGTCGTTCGTTTCGGCCTTCATGGCCTGTGCGGGAGGAGTTTAGTTTTTTCCAGTCTATGTCACTGTGATAGCCAGAGTAGAGGACTAATAAATGTACTACTGAGGTAATGAAAATTCTAACGAGGCACGCACGATTTCATGGGAAAAGATACAAAATTTTCAAATTAAGTAAAAAAATAGGCAAACACATAAGAGCTATAAACCAGAACTCAGATGACGACGTCAAGAAGTATGGCGAGAAGGCAGAAAATCGTTGAACAAAACGACGCTCCGTCTGGAAGGTGGTAACATTTGAAATGCAGTACATCATATTAGATACCGTTCGCAGGCCAACTTTCCCTCTTCCGCTCGGCTCACGAGTGCACTTGAAAATGATGTGCTCAAGCATCTCTGTGGGCAGCTTCCCAGCTCTGTGCGGCCGCCCTTCTGATTTTAATTTATATAGTAGCGGCATTTCGCGTAATGCTTCGCGGCGTACTTCAGCGTGGCGACGCATGGAAGGGTTGTGCCCTGGTGTGTGATAGTGAATTCCCCTCAGCCTCCCTATGGTGTGACCAATAATCGGCTGATAATACGGCACCAAATAGCTATTTCAATACTTGTCAGCACCGACAGTAGTATGGACCAGTGATTCGAGATTATGTAACATCTAAATTTGTAATAAAATTTCAGCCACCTTAAGAAAAAGGGTCAGAAATTTCACAAAATTACCTCTCGTCCCCCAAATTGTAAGAGCAAGAAACCTCTTGTTAAATGCCGCGCGGGGTATCCGTGCGGTCTTGTCACAGTCCGTGCGCCTCCGCCTGTCGGAGGTTCGAGTCCTCCCTCGGGCATGGGTGTGTGTGTCGTCCTTAGCGTTAGTTAGTTTAATTTACATTAAGTAGTGTCTAAGCTTAGGGACCGATGACCACAGCAGTTTCGTCCCATAAGACCTTGCCACAAAAGAAAAAAGAAAAATGGTTCTGAGCACTATGGGACTTCACTTCTGAGCTCATCAGTCCCCTAGAACATAGAACTACTTAAACCTAACTAACCTAAGGACATCACACACATCCATGCCCGAGGCAGGATTCGAACTTGCGACCGTAGCGGTCACGCGGTTCCAGACTGACGCGCCTAGAACCGCACGGCCACATCGGCCGGCACCTTGCCACAAATTTTTTCCTTGTTAGCTTAGTAAATAATGCCAGATCAACTAACAATCACCTTTTCCCCTTTTGATAAGCCAGTAGGAATACGGGCGTGGGCCTTAAAAAATGCTAGCGGTTAGTGCCCCCGTTACTGAGTGCGTTGGTTGTGTGTATGTGTGTTGTTATCCGTTGCGCCCCCTAGTGTTTTATCAATAACTTTAAAATCTGGGTCGTACTCACACGAAATATTATCACGCACATTCAACCACAGCATGCAGTAGGCGAGATAAGAATACTGTGCACACTAGTGTGCGAGCACCAAACGAACAAGCAGGCAGGCAGCAGAGGCCAGCAACGCAAACAAGAAAGACGGTCACCGAGCACTTGATGCGAATGTGCAGGAAACTATAAACCGCCAGAGCAAGGAGACAATGGAGCACTACCAACAGAAATAGACAAGATTAAGTTTTCGACAAAATACAAGCGACAAGATAACGTAGCGATTCAGAGCGAAGAATAACGCAACCGGGAAGATGTCTAATCTAAAGGTAATGCCAAGTCAGAGAAGAGCCACGACGCTCTGAGCCATTGCGACTGCCGATTGTGGCATCGACGAAGAGGAGCTAAGGAAGCAGTTTGTGTTAGTTCAGATATCTTCACCGTTTCCGGACATCGCGAACCGTCCACACCCATAGTTGTGGTTCAAACAATTACGCGAAATGTTATCAAAATCTTGGCCGCCTTTTTTTTTTTTAATTAGATTTGTCTGTGCTCGTTTCACAGAGAAAGCGGCGACGAAAGTGCGCAAGATTGCAGGACAGTGTAGGACATATGAATAATTGACCCCCACATTTTTAGAACAACATTCGTGCAAGGGAAAACAAGAGCAACTGAAATTAGAAATCATGAAGGCAAAGCTATGTAGAATCTAGACGGCAAGATAAAGTGCCATTTTCCAAAGATGTGGTAGTAAGCGACATATGCACCATCCCAAATCATACTACTTTGGGTGACGAAACTTTTACGTCAGATTCAGAAAGAAGTACGAAACGGCGTCAAAGAATTCCAGCAGCTACTGTGTGAGCTTGGATATCACAGGAGCGAGGATGACAGGGTGTCATAGAGAGAATTTCTCAACATTACATCAACCAGCAAACAACCAGCATTGGGGAAGGCCCCATCCACCAAGAAAGCATGGAAATGAATGAGGAAGAAGGAATGACAACCCTCGTCGGAAGCCGCAGTATCGACCCTATGATGGCATAAATAAAATAATGGAGGAACGATGACAAAATAAACAGTGATAACTGGAGATACGACGACTGGAGAAATAATGACTGGAGAGAAGACAGACGAAAGGGAGGACTGGAGGTCGTCAAAGTTAGAGGCCCTTGAACCCCAACAGAACTCCTGGTATGAGGGAGTTGACTGGAGGTATCTGCTCCACAACGAACGATTTGATGTAATAGAACAGTTGGAGCTTTGTGCACTGATTCTGAAAAAAGTAGAAATATGTTATTGGTAGAGGAAGAGGAAGTAGGGATATGCGAGTATCCTGTTGTAAATATAGATCTTAATGGTAGGTTAATCCAACCTGTACACAAGGACTGAAATTATAGGCGATATTAGGGCTTGACTTGTTAAAAAGTACGAGATACTTTTGCATTTGAGAGATAGTTTCATCAATGTGAAAGTGGTCCTGAAGACTGCCGTTCTAAATTTCGATAATTGTGTGGAAAAAGATAGGAGGCAAGGAGTCATGGGACTCAGCCTGAGTTTCGTCCTTATGGGCTTTCACTAACCTATTTATGAAGAGGTAGGGGTGGACCTATGAGATTTTGAATCCGAAGATGCATGAACTGGAGTAGACATGTTTTGAAATCGTACGTGGAAGTGCTTCCACATGCATCTGGACCATTAGGGACTTTCTTATATAAACTGAGGGTGAACAAACTTCGCATGCTCTTTGTCAAGCCCCAACAACTGCGAGTAATATAAAAGCAAAATATCCAGAACAAAGTGAAGAAAATGTAGGAAGAAGTGGTAATAAAACAAACTGTCAGCTGGTACACAATCCACTATGGTGTATGAAGAGAAAAGGCGGATCCATGAGTGTTTTGCTTAATTACCGGTAAATAAATATCGTAACGAAGCCAGCAAAGGACAGACCAGAGACAATAAAAGAAGTCTTGCTGCGCTTCTATGGAATAACTTTACCCAGATTGTCGTCACTACACAGCTTTCTTGTGCTGTGGACGTTGCTTCCAGTTTAAGAAACCTTCATTTTACCTGAACGTCTTATCATCAGCATTTATCACAGGACTACGATCTGAAATCTCAGAGACGCTGAAAGGCAAGTTTACGATGCATGTTGGTGTACTGATTCTAGGAAAAATGTAGGAAGAGCATGATAAATTTCACAGCAATTACTGTAAGCTTTTGGCGATTATGGACTTACTCCTAAATTTATAAAAGTCAAAATTTGGACACAAGGTGGCGGGCTACCTGGGATACGTAATACCCACAGATAGAATTCGGTCTTATCTGAAGAAACTAGAGGCCACAGAAAAATATTGAGTACCTGAGACGAAACAAATAAAAGCTTTTCTAGGACTCAAAGTTTTCTGTAAAACAATCACAAGACAATAATCACGCCACATCTTTGATGTTTGATAGGAAAGAGTAATGCGTTCACGTGGACTGAAGCAGAATGGGGGAATTTGTACGTTCAAAGACAGCACTAATGAGATCATCGATATTGTACATTCCTAGAACGAGAGATTTGTATGTCAACAGATGCATCAAGAGGAGGTCTCACCATACATCTGTTTAAAGAAGCAGAATGGGATCGGAAGTTAGAACCATCTCATTTGGAAATCATGTCCTGGGTAAGGCACAGCATAACGGCATGTGACTAAGCTGGAAGTTCTTGCCATTGTTTGGGTTTTCACAAATTTAGGTACTTTCTGACAGGAAAAACGACAGAGCTCTACACGGACCACAAGCTTCAGAGTTCCTGATGACAGCATAACTGGCACATGGACAACTCTTGTGCTGGGGGATATGTTTGCGAGAGTTTAGATTTTATACAGAGCGCATTCACATAAAGGATGACATGGTAGCAGACGCCCGCATCTCGTGGTCGTGCGGTAGCGTTCTCGCTTCCCACGCCCGGGTTCCCGGGTTCGATTCCCGGCGGGGTCAGGGATTTTCTCTGCCTCGTGATGGCTGGGTGTTGTGTGCTGTCCTTAGGTTAGTTAGGTTTAAGTAGTTCTAAGTTCTAGGGGACTTATGACGACAGCAGTTGAGTCCCATAGTGCTCAGAGCCATTTGAACCATTTGGTAGCAGACGCTCTGTCACTGGTATCCACAGGACTAACACAGGAGGATCTCAACGAGATTAACGAAGCCAGTTTCAACGGGACACATTAAATGCATTCGCAGTTGCAATTACAGACAACCATCAACTGGATAATGGAATGACGACAATGAAAATTTTTTCCGGAACTCGAAACTGGATTTCCCGCTTGTAGCGATCGGTCGCCTTACCATCTGGGTATGGGTCACGGCCAGACCCGAATCCCAATATGTCGTAATTCGGAATATCACACGCCCTGCAATATCGTAATTTCAACGGGCTCTACGTGAACGTAATGTTCAAAAACCTTCTGGGGAACGTGCTTGTAAGTACTGGAAGGATCAGGACAAATATCCAGCCGCATGCGTAGTGAAAGATAAGTGGGGAGATCGATATGCTGCAGATATCCAGAAGTTTTACTTAACCATAGGGGTGGTGTTTTGTTTAGGTGCACGAACATGGCGGATAGTAACTAAGTACTATGTATTTCAGCAGAGACCATAAATAAAATAATTTGGTATGAGTATTTAAGACACGCGCATTTTGGACCCCGCAAATGTTAGGAAAAACTGAGAGAGTCCGTCTACTTGAAGAACGTGGACAGTAGAGTAGGGTACGTACAGAACACATGCATTGGGCTCAATGTTTCCCACAGTACCAGAGGGATTAAAACACATGGCCGTCACGGATGTTTTCCGAACCATACTGACCACGACCAGACGCTATCGGTATAAACTCGTGACGGTACAGCTGACCTCAAAATTTGTTACATCTGCTATGCTAAGGAATGTTGCCTGAAGAAGAGTTACGAGAGTATTCAGTATTCACACCCTTTGCATATTAGGAAAGGTGAGGCGAATTTTGTTGGACATTGGGACACAGTACAGACTGAAAATTTAGAAGAACTTTATGAAGCGAAAGACGACCAAGGCCATGTACACATCACACTATCACCCTGACTCGAATCATTTGGCGAGGATGATGCATTAGGTGTCGAAAACTTGTAGACCATTGTGCCACAAGCAGACTCTAACATGGGATATACACGTAAGACTTCCAGAAAGTGTTAAACGACTTGGAACACAAAGTGACAGGATTGGAAACCAGATTAGTTTTAATGGAACGACTGCGCCATGACAGACTAAGACAAATCGTGGTCTCCCGACCATATCTACGCAAAAGGCGTCAAGAAATGGTAAGAGTAGCATTGGATAGGATTACTGAATAAGCAGAGAAGAGGAGAGTAAATCATAAGGGATCACTAAGAGAAATGAGGTTCTTTGAGAACCAGGAAAACATTAAAAAATGAGCGAGTATCTGAACAGAAATTTCTTTCCATGCATTTTGTGGGCCATGCCAAATTCGGAGAATTGTCCACTAGAACGTCGCCGAATTGAAAATTTTACGGAGTCATAAATCAATAGGGGATAAACATACTTCGTACATCAGAGCATTTAAGAAATAAAAAGTAATAGAAAACTGAACCATGAGATAGTATGTAGTCTCTATTTTTTAGTAAGGAAGAAGTAATAGAATTAACATCAAGAAATCCTCTGGAGTAAAATATATGGGCAAGGAACAGTTTTGCATGTGATAAGCGAGATCATTAGTAAGAGTCAAGGCGATGATTCAGGAGAGAGACATGAAAAAGCGGAACATGAGACAGATCGTTGGCCGTAAGTGCCCTGATGGAGAAATGCACCGGATGTAATGATGTGCTGAGCAAGAAGCCAGGGTGATCAGTGAGTAAGGATTTTGCAGACTCGAAGTGACATTGCCAAGGTCTCAGCAGATGCGTAGAGACGCTGTAAAGTGAGTTGTAGCATACATAGGGAGACGCTGCCATTTGAGAATGATTTTGTATGGATGTATGTGAGTTTAGTACACTGATACGAGTTTTTTATGAGTTAATGACGGTATGATGTATACAGATTTACTGTATCTGCAGGAATTGTTAATCTCATAAAAATACTGAACAAAGAGGATATCCATATCATATAGAGTTGAAACAGTGGAAGAAATAAACGAGAACATCCCTATTAGAAGAAGGTGTGTTCACGAATGATGGGTCTGTCACTGAATATGGAGACAAACCAAAACCAGTGCGATAGTGTACAAAAGGTAAAACGAATATATAAAGAGCTATAAGCAAGAAGTATAGGTAATGTAAAGACGTAATAATTAAAATGAAATGGTATGGAATAAATTTTGTATGTACTGAGAACCAAATTACGCTTGTGATCTTGTTGCAGACTGATCTCCAATCTGAAAGAAACCCACAATTAGTAAAGAAGGAACTGAGATGCTAGAAGGCTGAATGACGAATTTTAGAGCTCAGATGATAAATGATGACCAGAACGAACAAACGTAGGGGTAAAATTAAAAGCTATGCGTCGCCACAGTAGTTTTGAGGTGAAGTAATGTATGGCAAGTGAGGGTATTTGGGAGAGAACTTCAAAATATTGTTAGATCTCTGCTAAATAATAATACAGGGCGTATCCAGAAAGTGAGTTTCCCGATGTTTCCTTTAAAGTAGAACATTTTACACGGGAAAACTGCACATGCGCAACATATCTGTGACGTGCCAATCAAATGTCGGCCAGACAGGTTCCACCTGGTGCCAGCACCGCAGCATCAGTGCGCCGGAATGGCGTCTCCTACTCATTCTCCCGCCGCCTGCGAGGTTCGGTCAGTGATAAGGTTCCTCAATGCACATAGCACAGCGCTCGTCTAAATACATCACCATGCTTTGTCAGGTCTACAGCAGCAGCGCATACTGGAGAACAAATTGTCACTAAGCACCAGCTGTTCGAGGAACTGTGTGTCAGGTGGCTGCCAAAAAAGCTGACTCCCGAGCAGACAATTCGCTGCTCCAAAGCGGTACTAACATTTCTGCAGGGGTATCACGATGACGGCGACGAGTTCCTCCAGAGGATCATCACGGCCGATAAGACGTGGATTTCTCACTTGATCCCGGAAACCAAGCAGCAGTCAACACACTGGCATCACGGTGTATCTCCGGTGAAAACGAAATTCAAACAGATTGTGTCGGTCAAGAAGGGTGTTCTGAGACAGGAAGGACATTCTGCTCATTCACTACCTGCCCAGAGATGGAAGAGTATGTGCTGCCAGTTATTTGTACGTATTGTTTTCAAAAAATGGTTCAAATGGTTCTAAGCACTATGGGAGTTAACATCTGAGGTCGTCAGTCCCAGATTCAGAACTACTTAAAACTGACTAAAGTAAGGACATCACACACATCCATGCCCAATGCAGGATTCGAACCTGCAACCGTAGCGGCAGCGCGGTTCCGGACTTAAGCGCCTACAATCGCTAGGCCACAGCGGCCGGCCATATTGTTTTCCTTGGCGAGGGATATCGAAACATTGTCTTTAGTAGCTCTGCTTTAGGAGCACTGTCATCGATAGTATAGCCATTTTCGCCAGTGTACTTTACATACGACCAGAATCTCTATGGATTTTCTGCCAGGTTTCGACACAAGGTTTCGTTGTGGAAACTATAAGCATCTCGCATTGAAGTTCTCACTAAATTACTAGTTTCTGTAAAAGATCGCTTATATTGGGGATTTTGCGCTCGTTTAAAGTTTGCATGCTTTTTTCGTTGTTACTGCAATTGTGTCCCAAACTGTTTTGTATAACATGGGAGGGATCAGCTCCGTCGTTTGTTTATTTAGTATAAATGTATCAGCTGCTATCGATGCTGTTTCTTTGAATTCAAGCCATAGCTGGTCTACACTTACATTGTTAATCTTGAAGGAGCAGAGATAGTCTCTGAGGAAGGCGTCAAGCGAACTTTTATCTGCTGTTTTCAATAGAGGTATGTTTCGTTTGTTTTTGGAGGATTTGGGAATTATAATATTTAGTCTCTCCAAGGAAATCCCGCGCTCACTAGTACCCGTATCCCTTTGGATGATCGTTATTAGCTGATTTGTTACTAAGAGGTCAAATGTGTTTTCACAACCGTTTACTATTCGAGTGGGCTTATGAAATAATTTCTCGAAATAACTTTCAGATAATGAGTTTAGCACAATTTCCGTTGATTCTTTTATGCGAACCTCTGGATTTAAAATTTATTTTCCCAACATATCGACGGTAAATTCAAGTCATCATCAATTATGATTGTAGAGTCGAGTACGTATTTGAAATTACACTCAAGTTTTCTTTGAACCTTACTGCAACTGCATAATCTGAGTTGGGAGATCTGTAAAAGGATCCAATTATTATCTTATTCAGGTTGGCAACGATGGCCTCTACCCTTACGAACTCACGGGAACTATTTACTTCAATTTCCCTACAAGATAAACTACTTCCAACAGCAACAACCACGCCTCTGCTAACTGTGTTTAGCCTATCCTTTCCGAACACCGTTACGTTCTTCACAAAAATTTGGGATGAACTTACCTCCGGTTTTAGCCAGCTGTCAGTGCCTACAACCATTTGAACATCAGTTCTCTCTAACATTGCTTGGAGCTCTGGTACGTTCCGACCACAGCTACGTAATTGACAACAGTTATACCGATGGTACCTAGATCTACATTCATCCTGTGTTCAACCTGCACACTTTGAGACTGAAGCCCATTTCTGTTTCGCCGAGACCCATAACCTAGAAAACGGAGCAGTTCACACCACACAGTCCCAACTACCTGTGTAGTTGCCTCCTGCGTGTAATGGAGACCTGCCCAATTTAGCGGAACCCAGGCAACAGAGACTTACATCACGTTTGGAAATTTTATGAATAATATACACTCCTGGAAATTGAAATAAGAACACCGTGAATTCATTGTCCCAGGAAGGGGAAACTTTATTGACACATTCCTGGGGTCAGATACATCACGTGATCACACTGACAGAACCACAGGCACATAGACACAGGCAGCAGAGCATGCACAATGTCGGCACTAGTACAGTGTATATCCACCTTTCGCAGCAATGCAGGCTGCTATTCTCCCATGGAGACGATCGTAGAGATGCTGGATGTAGTCCTGTGGAACGGCTTGCCATGCCATTTCCACCTGGCGCCTCAGTTGGACCAGCGTTCGTGCTGGACGTGCAGACCGCGTGAGACGACGCTTCATCCAGTCCCAAACATGCTCAATGGGGGACAGATCCGGAGATCTTGCTGGCCAGGGTAGTTGACTTACACCTTCTAGAGCACGTTGGGTGGCACAGGATACATGCGGACGTGCATTGTCCTTTTGGAATAGCAAGTTCCCTTGCCGGTCTAGGAATGGTAGAACGATGGGTTCGATGACGGTTTGGATGTACCGTGCACTATTCAGTGTCCCCTCGACGATCACCAGTGGTGTACGGCCAGTGTAGGAGATCGCTCCCCACACCATGATGCCGGTTGTTGGCCCTGTGTGCCTCGGTCGTATGCAGTCCTGATTGTGGTGCTCACCTGCACGTCGCCAAACACGCATACGACCATCATTGGCACCAAGGCAGAAGCGACTCTCATCGCTGAAGACGACACGTCTCCATTCGTCCCTCCATTCACGCCTGTCGCGACACCACTGGAGGCGGGTTGCACGATGTTGGGGCGTGAGCGGAAGAGGGCCTAACGGTGTGCGGGACCGTAGCCCAGCTTCATGGAGACGGTTGCGAATGGTCCTCGCCGATACCCCAGGAGCAACAGTGTCCCTAATTTACTGGGAAGTGGCAGTGTGGTCCCCTACGGCACTGCGTAGGATCCTACGGTCTTGGCGTGCATCCGTGCGTCGCTGCGGTCCGGTCCCAGGTCGACGGGCACGTGCACCTTCCGCCGACCACTGGCGACAACATCGATGTACTGTGGAGACCTCACGCCCCACGTGTTGAGCAATTCGGCGGTACGTCCACCCGGCCTCCCGCATGCCCACTATACGCCCTCGCTCAAAGTCCGTCAACTGCACATACGGTTCACGTCCACGCTGTCGCGGCATGCTACCAGTGTTAAAGACTGCGATGGAGCTCCGTATGCCACGGCAAACTGGCTGACACTGACGGCGGCGGTGCACAAATGCTGCGCAGCTAGCGCCATTCGACGGCCAACACGGCGGTTCCTGGTGTGTCCGCTGTGCCGTGCGTGTGATCATTGCTTGTACAGCCCTCTCGCAGTGTCCGGAGCAAGTATGGTGGGTCTGACACACCGGTGTCAATGTGTTCTTTTTTCCATTTCCAGGAGTGTATGTCTACAATGCCAGAAAACACTTAAAGTAGGCAGTTGACTATTTCATGTATGTTTCACACACCATGGGAGACTGTGTTTCATGTTGAAAGGAAAATAGACCACTAATGTCATACGATGGAACTCAGACTGTAACTGTGCAAGAAAATAATTCTGACCACTTTACTTGCATAAACACTGTCTATATCCCATAATATGAAATCCTGCTGCACAGCAACCATTCACTATTTAAAAGACACTACGTAATTCAACGTCAAAAGACACTAGTCAAATCGTTTAATATCTGCAAGTAAAATTTTCAATGCACTCAGTTGTGATCTGATCAAAGACTTGAATTTCTCTAGCCATATCTAGGTCACCTACGTATTGAGTAAAAGAGTTTTAATTAGTATGTGTGTATTTGCAACAGAGTAAGGAAAAACACTATGCTGTGGATGATCATGTATCGCAATCACGTTGCCTTATGTCAAACTGATTTGCATTTGCTACTTTAAAATGAACAGACTTCCATTGAAAAATGATTACCTGCCCTAACTGTACCCTCTTTTACCCAGACCGTGATACTCTGCTTCTGATGTGACGCATAATTGTGCCTCAAACTGACAAATTTTTCTATGGTGTGATGATTTTTCGGGGATGGTAATGTTTGTACTGATTTGTTAATTGTACGGTAATTTTAATTGGACAGTTCTGTTTCCTGGAGAGCTGAGTTGTGAATGCACTAACAAGCAAAACTCGAAAAATATGTATATTATATCTTTAGACTTTTACGCCAACCCATACCCAACGACAATCGAATTTGTCATCTAGAACGATGGTTTTACTTTGAGTGTGAATGAACAGTAGTTTTCGTTCATTACTACTCAATACAAATTAAACTGTTTACAAATACCTTGTACGCCCACTTAATTTTGTGATATGTTTCATGAAGATTTATTTTTGCAGTTTTTTGCACTTTGTACTCCCAGTTTCATCTCGTGATTTGTATATTATTCTTATATATTATTGTGAAGTATTAAAGTTTGTCATGGTATTGGATTTTATAAGTTTTGTGAGAGTGGGAATGGAGTAAATATGAAACTGTCTGAAGAGTAAAAGGAAATTAATTATTCTTTAAAATGATGGAATGAGTGCATGCTACAAACGATCAGTATGTATGAATAGAGAAATATGATTTCAAATAAGATAAGTAAGAATTAGTTGAAAACGAAATTTTCAAGATACATAAATGAGTTAAATCTGGGACAATAATGCAAAGTACGGATTTAGTACACCAGCAAAATTGATGGGTGCGTATCGTCAACAGTTTCAACTGAGCACATAATTTCAATGTCACACAGCACCAAAATGTCTTTGATATACTGGTGCTTTAACAAGCTTTGGGCACAGCTGCATTGGCAAAAATTTAAAACCGGAAGGAGGGGGTGATGTGGAAGATAACAGTGTGCTGAAAATCTAGAAAACTAGCAGCTTTTCCTGAAAATACTCAAAGCTACAGGTAAGCTTCTCAAGTTTGTTGGCCATCCGCGGTCCTGAGCCTCTGAGAACTTGCGACAGCACTGAACATTTTGTCTCTGCAATTGGCACAAATGTCTCTGAGCACTAAGGGACTTAACTTCTGAGATCATCAGTCCCCTAGTACTTAGAACTACTTAAACCAAACTAACCTAAGGACATCGCACACATCCATGCCCGAGGCAGGATTCGAACCTGCGGCCGGAGCGGTCGTGCGATTCCACACTGAAGCACCTAGAACCGTTCGGCCACTGCGGTCGGCCTGTCTCAGCACTCATCAAAGGTTTATGCAATATAAAATGCATCAGCAATGTCTAAAGTAAATAAACTGTAAGTTAGAGACACAGGACGGTGAAAACGAAGAGTGCCTCAATGGTCCCAGAGAGAGAGAGAGAGAGAGAGAGAGAGAGAGAGAGAGAGAGAGAGAGAGACACGTGACTTTTCTATAGAGAATGGTAGAACCAAGATGTAAGTTACTGGTTAACCACCTAGAGGAAGGAGACTAGCGACTTGTAGGGAGCACTTCTATCAGTCACCGCTCCGAAGATCCAGCGTCAAGCCAACCATAATTTAATAACAGTTGCCAAACCTGGTAGTGCGAGGTTTCCTTTTGATCAACATTCGATCAGAAATCACTGAGTCATCGGGAGTCTCTGCCTTCCATGTTGATATCCGCTGTCGGCCTACCATGCCATCTTGACTGATAAATTTGGGAATTAGCATTTTTTTGGCTTATCCTTACCTAGGCGATAATGAGATTCATTTGTTCCATCAATGGTTCCCCTGCAGCAATCTCATCAAGTCCTGGAGCAGTGTTTCTAGCTGCAGACAAACCTTATTCCAGTTCCCACATGGAGAATGGAAGACGTCCCTGGGAAGCCAGTGTTTAGCTATGATTGATCTTTCCTTTCTCTCTCAGAGGCGCTTATTTACCGCAGAGGTCAGGGAGAATGCTAACCGGTTCCCTGCTCTCTGGTTCTTCTTACTGGAAGTCCATATCCTCAAGAGCATAGCCCCATCAGAGAAGGAGATAGCTCGACGATCAGAAGGTTTAACTACCGGTTTCTTGGACTTGGAACTACTTTTTGAAAGATGTTTTTCTTTACTCATGGGAGGAGGTGGTTGCCTCGGTTGCGGGGACAGCTTTGTTGGCTTGTGAGGTTGGGTAGTGGAATGTATCTTAGGTGGTATTACAATTGTTGAGGGCTTCCGAGCGACTTCAGTTTCAAGTGTAGCTTTCCCCCCCACAGGTACACTGACAAGTGCATGTGTTCCTACTTGAATCTGTGGTCTGAGTTTGTGTGGAGACGCCACACATAAGGGCAGATGCAAAAGACGTGGCAAAAACCGGGGGTTGTACAGCTTTCAATTTTCCTTTCTTCGTTGCAAACTCAAACTTTCTGCACCACGGTGTGTGATCCCCAGAGCAGTTTACACTTTTCAAAGTGTAGAAGAATTGTCTGATTCCTGAGCTGAGCCTCCACAATTGCCACACGTAGCCCTCCAATTACATCCCATAGTGGTATTTCCAAACCATGATATCTGTAGCGTTATATTAAGCTAGAAACAAACAGGCGAGCCCTAAGACGGATATAGCCTGCAAGGATTTGTTCAGTTAGTTCCGGAATACTAAACGTTAGATTGAATGTTGCCGATGTTTCAAATTTGCCATAGTTCTGCACTTCCGTGACGCCCATATTTTTCCATTCTTCACGTAACTCTGCGGTGTTTACCTCCATTAGATTGGAGCAGGTAACCACGCCCTTACTAAAGTTAAGAGTTTTATGCAACTCACGATCCATTGGGTAGTCACCTAAGGCCTTACATCCCAGGAGCCTAGATAATTTGGTTGAATTAGCAGTTTCAACTAGAATTGTTCCATTACAATGTTTTTTGACACTTTTTAGAGACCCCGCAATATCTTCCAGTGCCTTGTGAACATAGAAACGGTTCCCTCAGTTTGCTTGATTACAATGACAGTGTTATGACACACTAATGCCCTGTTACTATGATTCTGAGACTTTTCGGGAGGACTGACCAACTGGGCTCTCTGTGATGAGTGGGTGTAGGTACTACCTGACAGTAGCAGCAGCTTGATGAGGCCGTTCCATGGGGATTCCACGAGATGCTAGGGAAACAACCATCAACCCAGGGAGAACCTGCGGATTCGTTGTCGTTTCACAGACAGGAAGTCCTGTAAAGCACTTTTGAACAAGTTTTCCGAAAATATGTCGAGGGTCTAGTTCGAGAGTCCATACATAATGGGAGTGTTTCAAATCTTGTAGCTATGAACAAACTTGACCTTATCGGCTGTGTCTGTATAGAGACAATGGCAGTCCGTCTAAACGATACAACGGTCGGCCACTTAACGGTTATAGTCAGTCACAGTCGTGGTCGAAATAAACTTGGTGGCGAACACGATTAACTCATTCGGATGATATTAAATTAAATGATACTTGATTTAAAGATATTACTTAATTGACTGTAATTTACCCTTGCATGGTGTGATTGAATTAACCACTGATAAATGCTCCAAAACGATGCAGGTGGGCTAGTTATTTATTTCTGTCAGGGGGCCTTTTAAAGGAACTCATTGACATTTAAATCTCGCTCTTTGAGCATCACGTAATCGTAACTTCAGTGTAGGCTACGTACAGGGCACTATCAGGAAAACGTGTAATTAATTTAGACTCAGCAGGAACGGCCAACAAGGCACCCAAATATTCATATTAACGGCCCACAATGGCATTGCCGGAACAGACTCCGTCTAGTTTTTGTGACCCACACCGATAGCAGCGCACTAAGCGGCAGTAAGCAACACTCTCAATACGACACCGGATGAGTGAGGATGCTAACGTTTATACTGCTCTGCAGCACAGTTTTTGCAACGGAGCGTCTATTTAGTGCAGTGGTTTCTGAGACCATTACCCCTTGAGAGCAATCATATCTGCTAGTACCCATCAGCATTAGGAACTAACCAAATTTTAGAATGAAACAAAATTTTATTTGAACAGTTTTATTTTTAAAATGATAAAAAGCAATATTTAGATTTTGTACGTGTTCCATTAAACCACAAACTATTGAGTCAATTAGATAACTGCTAGAACATTTTTAATAGAATGGTGGAGCAGCTGCCAGAGCGTCACGATTGCTACCTAAAGTCCTTCTCAGAGAAGAAAGCTAACTCCTCGCATTGAGGGTAGTCACTTGTTACAAGACATGGTTTCTCTGCACCAGTCCTCTCCCTAGCAGCACCTGGCTCCACCCACATACTGCACCCCCATTTAAAATCATCTATACCTAGTTTGAAAATCACTTTATTGCTGCACTCTTTTACTTTAGAAATGAAAGCGATTAGCAGAATTCAGGATGAGGGTGTTTAGTAATAATAATAATAATAATAATAATAATAATAATAATAACAGTAGAGGGTATTACTTGGAGCAATATAATGGCCATATCCGTAGTTACTGTTGCGTTTTCAGTTAGTTTAGCTGCTGCCAAGTGAATAATGAAGCCTTTTATAGTTTATTGCGAAACTATCTACAACTCGGAGGTTTTTCATGAGATATTTAAGCATATTTTAAGCATATATCTCAATTTTACTCTCATAGATGAATGGTATAAAACACAAAGTATGTGCGCAGTGGATGGACTAGCTGAGGACAATGGCATTGATCTTGCAGGAGGTGTAGCCTTCACCATATTGAGCCAAGGGGCAATGCTAGTACGTTAAAAAACTATGTAATTAGTATTACAATCTTTTTAAATAGTGTCGCAGTACTAGTTTGTCACATGTCACGAAGTGACAAATGGAAGAGCAGGGTCAGTGAATTATAGCATTTTAGCTCCTGTTTCTCCCAGCTGCTGAATGTGGCGAGATGTGCCACCTGCGAGTTTTACGCGTTGGGAAGACTTTTTAATGGCAGAAATCCGCGAGCTTTACCACCAGGAGTTCCCATGGACAGCGGTCGTGTGAGTGAGCCACTGTGAGTACCTCTTAAACCAGAGTACTTCAAAAGATTCTTTTAAAGCAGTGCAAATCACAGGACATCGTCAGAGAGTTTCAATAAAAGCTTACAGGTTGTCCCAAAAGCGGAAGGGGACGACTGAACACCGCTATGTTTCGGTGAACGGTATGGGAAGCGAACTGCATTTACACGCCCAGACATCATGCCGCAAATCGTAAGGTGAAGGCCAGGACACTGGCTGCTTTCAGTTTGTTGACAGAAAACACAACAAGTACTGGGGAAAAAAATTCTGCAAGCTTTCGCTACATGCAGCAACAAAGAGGGAGATTTTCAGTTGTCACAGTGGCAACCCTGTGATATTTCTCTCCTCTTGCGGTAATTTGGAGAAGTATGTCAGAGCAGGTAGTCAGTAGCGCATTTTGGGGCGAGCACACATTAGCGGCGGTTCGTGTCTCGTTCGAAAGTCTCTCTGCATCGCACTGCTGCAGCGTCACGCTCCTTTCACTCTTTCTGAGTGAGACTCGCGTTTGCGTCGTGTGTGCACTGCGTAGCTGACACTTTGCGAGTCATTTTCGTGACTTTGTGACTGACTTTTATCGTTAGATCTCTCTCATACTGGGATCAAAACTCGAAGCTATCCAGTATATGTCGCTGTTGTGAGTTGAGCAGCCTTTGGGAAGTGATTTGCATTTTATTACGCTAGTGTTTCAGAAAAATCATTGAGAGAAAATAAATAAATTATTTTTAAGTGACTTTTCCTCAGTCCAGCTTTTATGAAGCGACCCATTTAACGAAAAATACCATCAGAGGACTCTAGCTCACTGAACTGCAGTCTCAATATGACGATATTTCCGATATAATAGAGGTGCCATTACACCTTCGTTTCTTTTAATTTCGAAAGTAAGCTGGATACTTTCTAATTATACGAAATGAATTAATTTTTTTTTTGAGAATAACGATACTTCACCTGTATTGGAATTAGCAGCATTAATAATTATCAATTTAACATTTGTATTATTGTGTTGGATTCTGCCTGAGCTCAGAATCGCTTGTTTCGTCGCTTGCGTGTTGAGTTCACGTGCGTGGCAGGCAGCTTGCAAAACGAAACCACTGCAAAACCTCAGTAGACTCGCACACAATACAACAGGTACGGCAAAGAGTCATGAACAATTCAGTAGTAATAATAGAAATAATATTTTAAAAATAATTTAAATTCTTGACCCTTTTTATTTTCATTCCTCAGAAAATTTCATTTTCTCCCTCAGCGGTAATTACCCCCAGGTTGGGAACCTTCAAATGGTTCAAATGTCTCTGTGCACTATGTGACTTAACATCTATGGTCATCAGTCCCCTAGAACTTAGAACTACTTAAACCTAACTAACCTAAGGAGATCACACAACACCCAGTCATCACGAGGCAGAGAAAATCCCTGACCCCGCCGGTAATCGAATTGGCAACCTTAACTAACATAAAAATCCACAACTACAAAATCACACCACAATTGTCATTCTTTATTTTCCTAAGGACCCTGGAAGGTACGAAACAGTACATCTCGGAACTGTTTATTTATGATTCTGTTGTACAGTACAGATATTTACCGAATAATGTTTTCCTTTAATAACAAAAAACTGTTAGCAAATACCGGAAGATCTGACCCTTTACATAAAGACATTATATGTCTACCCTAGAAAGTCGAATTTTGTCCGCTACACTTCAGGCCAAATCAATGAATTTGGAACATGATTTCACCTACATTACTTAATGTACGAAATACGACACCGCAGCTGTAGCTTGAGATAAAACGCCGCAGACGTGGAAATAAATCATCAAAAGCAGTAGCACTGTTTCCCAATACAGAAGGAACCAGTTCTACACATGTTGCTAAATTTGAACCATAAACGGCGAGGAACATCAACACGTTCGTTTTTGAAGCAGAAGGAACTAGATTTACAAAATTAATTGTGCGTTAGAGAGACGAGTAAAGTTTAAGAATAGGCGCATCGTTTGACTCCATAAAATTGTTTAAGTGTCAAGGAAAGTATTTATGATAATAACAACAGGCAACATGAGATATATAGGCTTCACACGCTCGAAATACACGTTTACATTCCCTTGCTTTTAGCGGAGTAAGCTGCAAATAAGTACGTACTTGAAATTATATCCTCACGAGTAAGTTGTAGCTTATGTTATTGGGCTAAATGGCTCTGAGCACTATGGGACATAACATCAGAGGTCCATCAGTCCCCTAGAACTTAGAACTACTTAAACCTCACTAACCTAAGGACATCACACACATCAATTCCCGAGGCAGGAGTCGAACCTGCGACCGTATCGGTCGCGTGGTTCCAGACTGAAGCGCCTTGAACCGCTCGGCCAAAACGGCCGGATTATGTTATTGAATTAACGTAATTCGTCTGGTTTCACAGAGTTTCACGATAATTCATATCTTTAGGTAATTTACTAACGCAAGGAACGCACAATTATAACAACCGTTTCGTTAATCGAGTAGAAAATAATCAAAAAGCAACACTATCTGTAACACTACCGCCCTGCCGGACGTGCGTTAGCTCAATAAAGCCTGTACTGTAATAAGTTCACGGGCTTCACCTTGTAAACAAGGATTTAGTACCTAAGTTGACCGCGTGTACCTAATGGAAGCAATTCGGACTTATATTCAGTCAGTAACTACAGTGATGCGTCAAGTAAATGTAAAGTACAATTACGCGTTCGCATGGACAAGAAGTACACACAGCAGATACTACCAATAATTAATAGTACGGTCGCCAGCCTAATTAGGCATTGAGTGAGTTTTTCCCTGTACAAGTAATAGCATATTCAAGCATAGTGAAACGTAGTAATGTTGCGTTTTATAGCAAAATTTAGAACCAGAAAGAATCTACTGAACTAAGGTTTTCTCCTTTTGTACTAATTTGAATGAGCTAAACTTACACAACACCACACAGCAATGATTACTACGAGCTGCACTTTGTATATTGATCAGACTGAAATCGGGCATAGATTACCCTAGAATCAGCAATTTTGAAAACACACATACGATGTCACTATTAAAATTGGAAAAAAAACACTAATACACTTAGGTTTAATATAGAAATTAATTTTACTGTTCAATTCTGATCAGTACACTTCAAAATGTGCAAGAATAGGCAAGAGAATGGGGGGGGCCCTGAAACTGTTATGGTTGTTATACTGCAACTAGTAAATCCTGAAGGTAAATTACCGCTCAAAATTATCAATCTGTGGATAACTACTTTTCTTTTCTTAATTTTGAATTAATTAGTTATTATTATTTCAGTCACAAATCAAATAAATAACATTGCTAGCTCAATTCAAAATTTATCTTTCAATTTAATCACACTGTTGTTCTCTACTAACATTTACATTTGCACTCCTATCCTTGAACGTCTTTATAGCATGAATTGGTCTGCAAATAATTTAGTACTAACTGTAACTTTCAGTTCGGGATACTCGGGTTGCACAATATGCGGTAAGGACCCTGTCTAGGTCAATGATAAGGATAAGTGATGGCTAAGGCAATTCTGGTAAAAGTCACGTTATTATTGAACAGTTAGAACAGTTTCAACACTGGTCCACACAGATACACTTCTAAAGATGAAATAAATGTTTGACCTGTGCACGTCGTTGAGGCGGATGGCGGGCAGCGAGATAGCGGGCAGCACAGCACACATTCAAGCACGGCTAAGGCTCTCACAGTATCGGCTCTTTCATTCTTCTTAGCGTCGTAATCTTTCCAATTTTTGTGCCTGAGGAAATAGCCATGCCAAGTAGTCGTCGGAATCGGCCCATCCGAGGCTCAATGGAATCCACTTTTCCTAGATAGCCTCCTCGGTACAGTACATGTTCCTCTGACCGATGCCCAACTCCGACTGTGTTACTGAGCCCGTTGTGCCGAATCGCGCCAGTGTGCGTTTTCCCGCGCTCGCCTGCATCCACCTTCTCCCGCGCCCCTACAGGTAGGGTATTCACCACAGGTTTTCTACTACACATATTCTAATGCATTACCTACGTATGGACCAAGTGTTTAAATTACAATTTTCACATCATACAATAGATTTAACATTAAATACACTTTCCTTTGGTTATCAAATCGCTTAAAATTCTAACATAAGTAATGACATTCATTTCAAAAGTTGTGTACAGTTTCTTTAACATGACACGAAAAGAAAAAAATCTAAAATAATATTTACATTATTTCACATAAATTCAGAAAGAAACATTTATCTAAATGCATAAAGAAAAAAATTATTATAGGTACATCATTGTTACACATGCCCCTGTTTCCAGAAAACTTTCTTAAGTCCAAATTTTATGGGAACACTAAATTTAACAATGATACACCGGTTCTGAATCTTTACGTAAAAGTTCAAGAAGATTTACACTACATATTTCCTTCCACTCACTGTATATAGGTTCATACTATTTTAATATATTAAGACCAATATCTCGTTATTTACTTAAGTGCCTTTTGCACAGTCCAACTTCCCATTTAAACATTACTAAAATAGCAATTTAATCATTTTTTCCCAAATTTCTTAAAGAAATAATTTAAAATTCTGGAATACACACATTTAACTACAAAAACAAATGCATATTTCGTATACACTATAGGATAATTTCTCGCTGCTTGCTTTGAATAGCAGTCCAGTTCTTAATTTACTAAACAAAACACACACACAAAATTTTCATAAAATTAACTACACATATTTGCTGCCTATTATGTGAATTTGGGCAGTCCATTTTACTTCATATTGTCACATCCTCTGGATTACAATTACTATTTTCCATCGACTATTTATCTGCCCTCATTGGTATTTGGCAGTCCTTCCTATTCTGGTTCATACTCTGCCCATTTTCATTTTTGACAGTTCCACCTGTTATCTGTCTGAAAGCATTTACCCTTTCCTTTCAGTCCTTTCCTCCATACATTTTTATAGTTACAGTACAATTGGTAATCTGAAACTCACATAACTACATTAGTAAACTTTCAATGGTATACAGACATTTACAAAGAATAGTTACCTTTGAAACAATTTGTGTTCAGCATAAGATACAGCACAATTACTCGTTTCTGGGAACATACAGTTTCAGATCCACTATATTTCTTACACCTAAAGGTCTTTTGGATTTTGGGTAGATTAGGTAGTAAGCATTTTCGTGTGGGATGTTCTGTATTATATATGGTCCATTATAGATATATTTAAATTTTGAAATTTCATGGTTTAGTTCACTAGATTTTTCGTGGGTTTTCAGAAGAACATGATCTCCAATTTTACATTTTGAAACTTTTAGATTCTTATCGTGTCTTTTAGATCTAGATTCGGCTCTTTGCTTTGCCCTTTTTATTACCAATTCTTTCTTTTGATTCAATCCCAAACTTGTACAAGGTGGAAACTCTAATTTTTCTTCAATTAAACTTTTACTACTTTTATCTAACAAAATTTCTTCCGGTGGGAATCCTGTAGTTTCATGATGTAATGTGTTCATGACATTCTCAAATTCCGATATGAATCTGCCCCAGGCTCTATGATTGTGACTGCAGTATGTTCTACACAATCTCCCGACTTCACGCATGTATCTTTCAACCGGATTGCTTGCAGGATGGTAGGCTGCAATATATTTAACCTCCACACCATTTTTCTCCATTCCCTCTTTCCAAATTTTGGATATGAACTGGGGTCCATTGTCCGATAGTACTGCCTTGGGTTTCCCGATGGTCCTGAAGTATTCGACCATCCTACTAAATACAGCTTTTGCTGTGGCCTTTTTCAAGGGGTATAGTTTCACAAATTTAGAAAATACTTCCAAAATCACCAAAAGATATGCACAATTTCCCGAAGTCTTTGGGAGGGGACCATATAAATCTACCGATAATAAGTCTAGAGTGTCTTCAGGCAATGTACTTTGCATTGGTCCCCTACTAGTTTTGTTCGGTACTTTGGTCTTTTGACAGATATCACATGACTTAATCCGTTCCTTTACCTTCTTACTTACATTACCAGTAATCACTACGACCTTATTCAGTTTATCCAAACATTTTTTCGGCCCACTATGCCCCAATGCCAAATGAAAATAATCTATGACATCAGTATCAAACTGTTTTGGCCAACATACCCTCCATTTCTCAGTAACTAAATCTTTCCTCATATATAAAATGCCTTTATAAATTTTGTAATATTTCTTAATTTGAGGATACTGCACACTGTCAAAATTTACTTTCACTGATTTCCAGGTTGAATCCTCATTCTGATGGTACCTCATATTCTTACATATCTGCTCAATTTTTCTATTTCCTGAAATCTCTTTCATATACCTTATCTGAAAAGTACCCTCTTCCCCATTTTCATTGGGCACTTCACTCATACCATTTGGCAATCGAGATAAGGCATCTGCCACATAATTCTCAGTACCTTTAATATAGCAAATATCGTAATCAAATTGCTGCAGGTACAAAGCCCAACGAGTTAGCCTACCATTAAGTAAACGGCAATCTTTAAGAAAAGTCAAAGCTTTGTGGTCGGTATGTATAATGAGCTTATGGCCCCACAGATAATTTCTAAATTTCTTCAGCCCCCATATAATGGCTAAAGCTTCCTTTTCCGAAATAGTGTAATTTCTCTCGTATCTTGTTAGGGTTCTACTGGCAAATGCGATAGTCCGGTGTTCGATTTCCTTGTCCTCACAGATTTCTTGGAACACTTCTATGCCAATTCCATAAGCACTGCTATCAGTACTCATATGGAAAGGTTTTGACAGTATGGGGTGATGCAAAATATGGTCATTCAAAAGTTCCCTTTTTAAGTTTTCAAAATCTCTCATGCATTCTTCAGTCCACACAAAAGCACTATTTTTCTTAAGTAAATTATTCAAATGAGGACTATTAAAAACTTGGCCCTTGACGAACTTTCTATAGAACCCACACAAACCTAGAAAGGCTTTCAACTGTTTTCTATTTCTAGGAGCTGGACACCCCGATATTGCACTTAACTTTTCCGGATCCTTGCCAATACCGTTGGTAGTAATAATGTGCCCCAGAAACTTTATTTCCGATTTCACAAATTCACACTTCTTCCATTTAAGTGTCATGCCCCCTGCTTGCAGAGCAACAAAAACTTTCCGTAATAACTCGCAATGCTCCTGCCATGTTTCTGTAGCAATCAGTAAGTCGTCTACATAAATGGTTAGCCGGGAACTCAGTTCTCTCCCTAATACAAAGTCCTGTGCCCTAATAAATACTGCCACAGATGTGCTAAGCCCAAATGGCACTACTTTATACTGATAGCATTTCCCGGCGAATAGAAAAGCGGTATATTTACGGGATTCTTTACTCAACGGGATTTGCCAGTATCCGGCGGTCATATCCAGACTGGTTAAATATTTTACGTTATAAAATTTTTGGAGCATTTCGTCCAGATTCTCAGGTCTATCTATTTCCTTTTTTACAATTTTGTTCAAAGTCCTAGCGTCGATAACTACTCTCACTCCCCCATCCCTTTTGTTCACTATGATAAGGGGACTATTATACTCGCTGCTACTTCGTTCGATTACCCCCCACTCTATCATCTTATCTATTTCTACTTGAACAGCCTGCCTCTTTGATATGGGTATCGAAAACGGTCTTACGAAGAAAGGTTTATGCTCTATTGTCTCAATCTGGTATTCAAAATTCTTAACTAGGCCAGGTTTGTCCGAAAATACGGGGCTGTTATTATCTAAAATTTCAAGCAACTCTGCTTTCTGTTCGGGAGATATTCCCTCTAAATTTTCCACCATTCCCTTAAATTCATGCCCCTGCTTGTCACTTTCATTTAATAATTTCTGGACATGGTACACCTCATACTTGTTTGTCAACCCATCATTCCCTTGGTCGATCTCCAACAACAACGAATCAATTCCTGAATCAAACACTTCCCCAATTCCCTCAAAATTCAATTCCAAATTCCTAAATGTACTATTAATTTTGATCACTCCCTGGCTACAATCAATAATAACCTTTTCTTTATCCAACCAATCTATCCCCAAAATCATTTCAGTACTCAGGTCTGGCACAACCAGAAAATCGTGTTCAAAGTTTTGTCCTTTTATACTAAATTCAACCAAAATCTGGTTCTTTACCGGCTTGCTAGCCTTGCCAGTAGCCCCAACAATTTTTACACCTGTTACTGACATAATTACTAGCCCAGGCTTATCACAAATGTGTTCGAAAAACGATTGGGAAATTGCACTTATCTGAGACCCAGTATCAAGAAGTACTTGCAATTTCATGTTATAAATTTCAACTGGTATTATTGTTTGTTTCACCGTCGAATGTTTTTCATTATCGTGGTCTTCCTTGAGCAAATCCGGGTCGACGATAACATCGTCCCAAGATATGCTTTTAACATTCACTTCGCATATATCAGGCGGTTTCTTTGGTTCCGGGAGTTCAAAGTCATTAATTACCTGAACCCTTAGCGAAATAAACTCTGAGTCGTCCGGTGGTTCTTTCTTTCTTTGTTCAGTCACAACATCTGGATTCTGTTTTGACACTTCGTCATTGTTAGGTACAATATCGTACTTAACTGCATCCCCTTTGATTTCACTGATTTTTTCATACCCTCTTTCGGTAAAAGTATATTCACTTTCTTTTACACCGAAAAATACATCTTCACTAGAGTCATCACTACTCTCTTCCTCCACATCAGATTCATTTAAGTACGCTACTTTTGCACAACAGGGAAAGCTAGTATATTCAATTTTGTCTGTATTTACGTATATTTCATCATCTGAACTATCGTCGGAATCCGACCATTCCGGATCGCTATCAGGTTCTAACATAAAGGCTTTTCTGAGACAGGCACTAAGTTCTTCCTCGGTATTGTCATCATGCTTAGATTTTAATTCAATCTCCTCTTTTGGTGAAACGGCCTCTTCATCAGCTTTATTTACATCTACTGTGACTTCATATTCGGTGTAATCCTCGTGGACTTTAATTACTTTCATGTAATCATCTGCCCCTTCTCCACGGTGCCTCTCGGTAGCAGCTTGCACTATTGGCGGATTGTTAGCAGAAGTTATTTCTTCGTCAATGCTGAGGATTTCATCCTCCAAATCCCTCCTATCATTAACCTTCCCCTTATCGGCAGCACGCGTACTTTTCGCGGCGCTATTTATTCTCCCTTCTTCAAATTTGGGCCACGTCACTATATTGACGCCCCTATCATTTCCCTTTCTATTAACTAATTTCTTCGCCTCATATCCCTTCTTAACATCCTCCCACTCACATTGCTTTAGACCCTTGTACAGATCGTCGATCTGCACACGCCAATCAGTTACTCCTGCTAATTCATTATCTCCCTTTTCCTCATTGCAAACACTGCTAACCGCACCTCTCTGTGTACTCACAGTCTCATCTATTGTTTCCTTTGCCACGGAATTATCACTCGTAAAATTTTCATTATCTCTTACGGCTACGTTCGTACCTACTGCTGCCGTATTGCTAGCGGCTTCTCTCTGAACAGATGTTCCACTAGGCTGGGCCGTTGCCCTCTGATGCTCCACTCGCCCGTTAATCTGGAGTATGCAGTGCGGCCAATATGACTCATGCTGGCTCGCACCTGACGCTTGTCTCGCCACTACATGTTGCGTCGCTTCACGCCTGTCTCTAACCTGTCTCATTACATTGCGGTCGGTCCGGTATCTTTTCTTAAATCGGGGCCGGTATGTATTGTCCGCTTCCGTTTGGCCCGCAACGTTCGCGGAAATTAGTTTACCGCGTCGTTATTATTTTGCGCGGTGTACTCTCGACCGCGACCTGGATAACTTCCTCTGCCTCTTCCTCTGCCTCTTCCTCTCTGTATTACATTGACGCGAAATCCGTCGCCGTCATTTCTTTCGTCATTGTGTCGGGTATTATGGTTGCCAAAATTTTGATAATTGGCACGACTTGCGCGCCAGTGGTCTTCGTCTTCGACCCTTTCCAGAAATGCTTGGAAGCTACGATGGTTGCTTCCTACATACCTCTTTGAATCTTCTGGGAGCTTTTTATACAGTTCCCAGATAATTTCTGAATCTGATCTCCGGCCTCTTAAATGTGTCAATTTCCGGTACCAATATTCACAGAAATCTTTCAAAGAATTCCTGCCTCTGTTATCATGCTGTTTGGCCATGATAAATTCGCGCCATAAATGGTCCTGCTTTTGTTCAGACCAATATTCTTCGGTAAATTTTTGCCTAAATTCTTCGAACGTCATTCGTTCGGTATTTAAATTTATTCCCCAGCGCTTAGCGTCACCTGCTAAGGCGCTAATTACTACATTTATCTTTTCCTGATCAGACAAGTGCTCAGGAAATACTCTCTCGCAATTTTTGATAAAGTCTAACGGATGCCACCCGTTATGTTTCTTGGCTGGATCGAAGCGTTCCTCGCCTTCTAACAGCTTCGTAATTGGTGCGCCATTACAGACCACACCAGGCCTATCTTTAATTTTGCTCTCTAGATCGAAAATTTTGCCTTGAATTTTCGTACAATTTTGAACACATCCGGTTACTTTTTCACCTAATTCTTTTTCAGTGTCTACAACTACCTTTTTCAACTGAGATATTCCGTGTTGACATTCGTTTACGATCTCAGTTTTAAGACCGAAAACTTTTTCGTCTACCTTAGTTTCAACCAGAGGTTCTACTTTCTCTTGTATGTTGAGAATTTCAACATCGAATCTACTGTTAATGTTACCGATTTCCTCCTGCATAGTATCCATATTTTTGTTAATAGTATCAATTTCAAATTTCAGAGTATTTACCACAGAACTTAAATTACCTACTTTTTGTTCTACTTGTTCTATTTGTTTACTAATTTTAATTCCCTGTCCTTCAACCTGTGCTTTAATTTGATCACTTTGGGTTTTTAGCTGCTCGTTTTGTGTTTTTAGCTGCTCATCAACATGTGTTTTTAGCTGATTAACCTGATTACCAACTTGTTTTTGAAGTTGCTCATTCTGTGTTTTAAGTTGCTCAGTCTGTGCTGCAATTTGTTTGGTTAATTGTTCTAATAGATCGTTCATGCTCAAAATTTTTACACTGTTTTGTTCTACGTAATCCGTGTGTTCCGAACCTACTTCAAAAGTTTCTTTCGGTTCTTTCTTTATCTGCGGTGAATCAAATATGTCAGTGGATTCGTTCACGTACCCACTATCATCTACAAAGTCACCCTCTTCTTCCCGTTTTGTCCCTTGCTGTGTTCGAGGCGATCGCGACATTTCAATCTGTTCATTGACGTGTTCATGGTATTGTATGTACGCCAATTGTCTTCCGCTAACGCCATCTGTTATCTGGCCGCGTAAACTCCTGCTACTACTCGCCGCATTCTCCATTTCGCTCGGCACATCTACCCTGTCTACGTTCCTGTCCATATTGAATACCAACTGTACCACACTATAATACTCGACTCACACTGCAGTTTACTTTGCTAAACTTTATTACTGTACGTGCCACTGAACATCCACTGTTCGGTCTTTACGTTAGTTTATAACCGACAACAACTGGATGTCCTGTCACCGGGAAGCCACGTGTAACACTACCGCCCTGCCGGACGTGCGTTAGCTCAATAAAGCCTGTACTGTAATAAGTTCAC
Organism: Schistocerca cancellata; assembly: GCF_023864275.1. Taxonomy (NCBI): domain Eukaryota; kingdom Metazoa; phylum Arthropoda; class Insecta; order Orthoptera; family Acrididae; genus Schistocerca; species Schistocerca cancellata. Next base: position 55,176,409 of record NC_064631.1, read on the forward strand.
GGGCTTCACCTTGTAAACAAGGATTTAGTACCTAAGTTGACCGCGTGTACCTAATGGAAGCAATTCGGACTTATATTCAGTCAGTAACTACAGTGATGCGTCAAGTAAATGTAAAGTACAATTACGCGTTCGCATGGACAAGAAGTACACACAGCAGATACTACCAATAATTAATAGTACGGTCGCCAGCCTAATTAGGCATTGAGTGAGTTTTTCCCTGTACAAGTAATAGCATATTCAAGCATAGTGAAACGTAGTAATGTTGCGTTTTATAGCAAAATTTAGAACCAGAAAGAATCTACTGAACTAAGGTTTTCTCCTTTTGTACTAATTTGAATGAGCTAAACTTACACAACACCACACAGCAATGATTACTACGAGCTGCACTTTGTATATTGATCAGACTGAAATCGGGCATAGATTACCCTAGAATCAGCAATTTTGAAAACACACATACAATGTCACTATTAAAATTGGAAAAAAAACACTAATACACTTAGGTTTAATATAGAAATTAATTTTACTGTTCAATTCTGATCAGTACACTTCAAAATGTGCAAGAATAGGCAAGAGAATGGGGGGGGCCCTGAAACTGTTATGGTTGTTATACTGCAACTAGTAAATCCTGAAGGTAAATTACCGCTCAAAATTATCAATCTGTGGATAACTACTTTTCTTTTCTTAATTTTGAATTAATTAGTTATTATTATTTCAGTCACAAATCAAATAAATAACATTGCTAGCTCAATTCAAAATTTATCTTTCAATTTAATCACACTGTTGTTCTCTACTAACATTTACATTTGCACTCCTATCCTTGAACGTCTTTATAGCATGAATTGGTCTGCAAATAATTTAGTACTAACTGTAACTTTCAGTTCGGGATACTCGGGTTGCACAATATGCGGTAAGGACCCTGTCTAGGTCAATGATAAGGATAAGTGATGGCTAAGGCAATTCTGGTAAAAGTCACGTTATTATTGAACAGTTAGAACAGTTTCAACACTGGTCCACACAGATACACTTCTAAAGATGAAATAAATGTTTGACCTGTGCACGTCGTTGAGGCGGATGGCGGGCAGCGAGATAGCGGGCAGCACAGCACACATTCAAGCACGGCTAAGGCTCTCACAGTATCGGCTCTTTCATTCTTCTTAGCGTCGTAATCTTTCCAATTTTTGTGCCTGAGGAAATAGCCATGCCAAGTAGTCGTCGGAATCGGCCCATCCGAGGCTCAATGGAATCCACTTTTCCTAGATAGCCTCCTCGGTACAGTACATGTTCCTCTGACCGATGCCCAACTCCGACTGTGTTACTGAGCCCGTTGTGCCGAATCGCGCCAGTGTGCGTTTTCCCGCGCTCGCCTGCATCCACCTTCTCCCGCGCCCCTACAGGTAGGGTATTCACCACAGGTTTTCTACTACACATATTCTAATGCATTACCTACGTATGGACCAAGTGTTTAAATTACAATTTTCACATCATACAATAGATTTAACATTAAATACACTTTCCTTTGGTTATCAAATCGCTTAAAATTCTAACATAAGTAATGACATTCATTTCAAAAGTTGTGTACAGTTTCTTTAACATGACACGAAAAGAAAAAAATCTAAAATAATATTTACATTATTTCACATAAATTCAGAAAGAAACATTTATCTAAATGCATAAAGAAAAAAATTATTATAGGTACATTATTGTTACATATCCTCAAGACACACCTGACTTGCTGCTTTCTCACCGCTTGGAGCGCTAGTGTCGCTGCAGACGTCAAATGTTAACAACTTTTGCAACAGAGTGTCTCGTGGCTGTATTTAATAGACTGTGACGTTTATCAAGACGTAGAGAAATTATGGGCAAACGTTAAACTGATTGTAAATCGCGCCATGGCAAGTACCGGCCGATTGGATTAAGGGAAGAAGAAACGCGGAACGGTTTCATTCTAAGATTGTTGATAAAATAGAGGCTGTTGCACTATCGCTTCAAAACAGAACGCGCAAATGATGACAGATAGTAAAATCGTGCATCTGAAAGAAGACCGATGCGCGAAACATACAACTACCACCATCACCGAGCGAAAGATCTTCCCGATAACACGAGGAAATTCTAGTCCCACGTAAAATCTCTAGACGGGGCAGACTTCTACCCATTCACTTAGTATCGAGTCTAGTGTGGCAACGTTGCCACGTAAGTCAACGAAAGGAAAGCCTAAGTTTTAAACCTAGCTTTTAAGAAATAATTCACCCAGGAGGATGGTACGAACATATCGTCGTCTGACCGTCGCAGAAGTTTCCGTATGGAGGACCGAGTAATAGGCTTCACTGATGTACAGAAGCAACCCAAAGGGTTGAAAACAAAGAAATTACAAGGTCTGAAAGGAGTCCCAGTTAGATTTTACAGAGAGTTCCTACGGCATTTGCCCCTTGCTTAACATGCATTCATCTGGAATTTCTCACCCAGCGCAAAGTCCTAAGCGACTGGAAACAAACGGAGGTCACTCCTTTACACAAGAAGGGTGAAAGAACGGACCCATAAAATTACAAAGAAATATCCTTAACATCCGTTTGCTACAGGATTATAGAACGTATTCTCAGTCGAATATAATAAAATTACTTGAAACGGAGCGTCTTCTGTTCACAAATGTGCTTGAATTTAGGAAGCATAGCAAATGAGAAGCTGATATTGCCATTTTCTCACATGATATACTGCAAGCCATGGACGAGGGGTGACAGACAGATTCAATATTCCTAGATTTCCGGAAACAATTTGACACAGTGCCCCACTGCAAACTGTTAAAGAACGTTCGAAGATAGGGAGAATGCAAGAATGGCTCGACGGCTTCTTAAATAACAGAACTCAGTATGTTGTCCTCGACGGCGAGTGCTCATCACAGACAAGGGCACTGTTTGGAGTGCTCGAGGGAAGCGAGACAGGACCGCTGTTGTTATCTATATACATAAATGATTTGGCGGACAGGGTGGGCAACATTCTCCGGCTGTTTGCTGATGATGCTGTGGTGTACGGTAAGCGGTCGTCGTTTAGTGACTGTATGAAGGTACAAGACGACAGACAAAATTTCCAGTTGGTGCCATGAAAGGCAGCTTGCTCTAAATACAGAAAAATGTAAGGAAATCCAGATGACTACGAAAACATTCCCGTAATGTTCGAATACGGCATTAGTAGTGTACTGCCTGACATAGTCGCGTCGATTAAGTATCTAGAACTACACTGCAGATCTGAAATGGAACGAGAACGGAAGGACAATAACAGGGAAGGCTAACGATCGAAATAGGTTTGCTGGGAGGATTTTAGGAAAGAGTGGTTGATTTGTAAATGGGACCGCGTACAGAACACTAATACCACCCATTCTTCAGTATTACTCAAGTGTTTGGAAGTCGCAACAGGTCGGATTACAGGAAGACATCGAAGCATTTTCGAGGCGAGCTGATAGATTTATTACTGGAAGGTTCGATTCACTGAAGTGCTTCTTGAACTCAAATAGAACGACTGAGAAAATTTAGGGAAAAGTATTTCCTAACCGACTGCAGACCATTCTACTGCCACCAACGAACATTTCCCGTAAGACTTATAAAGACAAGATGAAGGAGGGCTTGTACACACGCATACGAGAGAGTGCCTTTTATCTCTCGCACAAACTGCAAGTTTAATGGGAAGGAAATGGCAAGTAGAGATATACAAGGTACCCGTCGCCACTCACAATATCGCAACTTACAAAGTATTTACTGCATGAAGATGTTCGTAGTAGGCCTAACAGACACCCAGGGCTGTACGCGAAAATAGTACTGTGCTATTAGACCCAAACCTCAACATCCAAAGTAAAAGCTTCCCTCCAGGTCCAAATTGTTCTGTACAGTCTACATATTGTTTGGTAAAACGTTACACCATTTTAAGCGTCGGGTTTGGGGTGAAGGGAGGCGCAGATGTTGTTAATTTAGTAGATTTTTCAGTTTTGATTAAATATTTCGAGAACTATACAGTTCAGCGCGTAAAGTACCATTTACAAAAATAATCTACATTAAATTGCGAACAAAAATGGCTCAGTGAATAATCTTCCTATGAACCGTTCCAGAGGGTGTAAAAATAGAAATTTTTCGTATTTTTTTGGAATTTTTGAATAAATATGACACAATAAATATGACATTATCACTAAGGAAAATACTCTTTTATACATGATTGTGCTTGTAAAAGCAAAAGTAGACTGCGATTAGTGGCCGGTGGTATGTTAGTGATAAGCCCTTGAAGGAACGACAACCTCACCACCTTCTCAAGGGGCGCTACTTTTTAAGGGAAAAGAGGCTTCCACAGGCCTAGGCCATATAAACCTGTGGTACGGAGAAACCCATTCTGAACTTTCTCTGGACATTGTCGCATTAAGAATGAATACCTTTGCAACATAAATTATTTTGAATTATAAAAATATTACCTGTATAATAATTATGATACATAATTATAATATTTTGATTCCTATTATTTTTAAAACTGCAGCTTTTGGAGACTTTTCTTCAAAAAATAAGACATTTTGGCTGTATATTGCATCAGATTTTATATAAATTTTTGAAGTTCATAAACTGTTTTCAGCAGTAATACTGAACAAAAACGTAGAATGATAAATGCGACCTTAAATGAATGTAAAAATTGTTGTGACTTGGCAAGACAGCCAAGCCACTATGAGGAAGCCGAAAGGCACGCGTTTAAGCTCACGCAGGCTGGCGTGAGGTCTGGAACAGGACGCGGATTTTATAGTAGAAAAGAAAGGTACGTAGTTTCTGGAATACTTAACTTTAATCCATAATTGGTGAACATCGGTCTGACGGTACATGCATCACAAGATAAATATCAAATGATAATGGCGCCTTGCTAGGTCGTAGCAAATGACGTAGCTGAAGGCTATGCGAACTATCGTCTCGGCAAATGAGAGCGTATTTTGTCAGTGAACCATCGCTAGCAAAGTCGGCTATACAACTGGGGCGAGTGCTAGGAAGTCTCCCTAGACCTGCCGTGTGGCGGCGCTCGGTCTGCAATCACTGACAGTGGCGACACGCGGGTCCGACGTATACTAACGGACCGCGGCCGATTTAAAGGCTACCACCTAGCAAGTGTGGTGTCTGGCGGTGACACCACAAAAATTTTCATCAGTATTGAGTCCTCATCTAGATCTTGATGTGTGATATTAGTGTCCCTGAGAACACATCCTACGGCTGAACAATTACCACACATGCAGTTTAGACCCCTCTTTCTGCACTATCAGTTACTGAAGCATACGTCTTTGCAAGCGCACACTACGAGGGATAGTAATTCTCAGGGAGCTGCAGGACGTACCGTTGTAATTGGTCTGAGGTGTTCGCCAGTCTTCTTCCACCCCCACTCGTGTGGATTCTTCTTCTCGTTCCGCCACTGCTGCACCTTGTGGTAGGCTCTAAGTGAATGCTGCCTGGAAGCTGCTGATGTGGGGAGCTGCAGCCAACTTGAACAATTAGTGTATAGGCTGCATGCAGTAGCCTGCAAGTAACATTGGTAGCCAAAACAATCTAGACCTTTGGTGTTCTTGGCTCCAAATATCGCAAGAAGGAAATTCTTTCCAGCGTCAGTCACTGCACTGGGGTCAGCTTTGGTATCGTTGAAGACTGGAGGTTTCGTACAAAGAGCATTGTTGGCTTCCACTTTCCACTTGTTGTAGGTAGTTGATACAGTGTTACATACTGTGAAGACATATATTGCTAAGAGTACACCTTTCATATTCCCAATGCCTCGCAGAACGTCAGAAATAGTCTATACTTTTTCATGCTGATTGCCTTTCTTTTGTACCACGATTTTCAGCTTGTTCTCTGACAGTGTGTGGACAGTCAACAGGACTGGTAAGCCCATGTCATCACCAACGGAACAAGCTTCAACTCCTTTCTTCGCTTCATCAATCTCTATTGAAACTATCAATAAGTTAGCATCACCCGATGCTTGAATAACTGTGAACCACCTCTTTGCATGTCATCACCAACTGAACAAGCTTCAACTCCTTTCTTCGCTTCATCAATCGCTATTGAAACTATCAATAAGTTAGCATACACGCTGTATGACTCTTTGTGCGATGCTCTTCGTGAGACGCTACAGAGGCGCGCCACAAAGAGAACTGCAATCACACGATTCAGAGTATAGGCTTTATAGGCTTACCTCCTTTTCATGGTTTTAAAGGGAACTTTGGACTGGGAATTTGAGGATCTCCTTTTAAAGCACTAAATGTTCTTGTGACTGCATCGAAATCTGATGAAACTACCGTCCGACCAAATCGACACATTTGGCAGTGGTTTCTTCCGCAGGGTGGGAGAATATTGTATTATAGTTAGATTCCTGGGGTGATAAGTATGAAAGAACAATTTTGAGTTCTGCACTCGAGTATATGGAACTTGCTCATGTGGAGATCCCAGTACCTTGATGCGCCGGGTAAAGCTGATGGACTTAGATGGCTTTCGAAGTTTGAACAACTTTGTGAGAACATTTTCATACTGTATCTAATACTGCTGAATGACTATGATGTACATCTCCACTTGAGAAGCAATATTATCTTGCTCAGTCACTACCACATAATCTGTTTCATTCACCAAGGATCGCCAATGTACTGAAATATGCGTGGTACAAACCATTATACCTACTAGATCGACTTCCACAATTTTACACTCCTGCTTAATTTTGTATAATATTCGCTGCTTGCTCAGTGAATCAGGTGAAGAAATTTCATTCATGTTACATTTCTCGCGTAACGATACGTTATGTTTTATACATTTCTTTACATATTGTCATTATTGTAATGGTTTTTTAACATAACATTTCATTTTCAAGTAACAAAATAAATGTTTGTGAAATTGTCGTCTAAAAACAAAAAAAAAATTAACTGAACTTAAAATGTAAAATTAGAATTTGAAACATAAAAAGTAGCTAATAAAAAGAAATTAACAGAATGATAATGGACGTTTTGGTTTTTCAAGTAGGTGTCTTGAAAATATTTCGACAGTGCATTATTTACAACTTATTTTCAAAAATGGCATTTCAGGTACGAGCTTCATTACGTGTGGATGGATGTGGTGTGAGAGTTTCTGCACTTCATGTTGTAACGAAAGCCTTCATTTTGCTGTATTAACAAGGTATTCTTGTGGTAAGGTAATTTACAAAACTTCAAATTATAACAAAAATTGATTATACTGGATTGAAGAATGTTAATTACATTCCAACAATTATATGAACACATTTCTTTTATATTTTGTGGTTTTGAAGATATTCCCTCTAATCCTAAATGACTCTTTACCTTTTGGTTTTGTTTATACCCTTTAAAAGTGAAAATGGCCCAAAACGAGACAACAACAATACCATTATTTGCACTTTATGTATCCACCAAGTTTCATCTTAGAATGTTCCCTTGTGATTATTTCTACTGCTGAAGAGAGTAAACAATGTTCTTAGTATGTCAAATCCAGTCGACATCACAGTCATTCTAACAGTACAGAAAACCCCCTCAGACCAATTAATTTCCACAAACTTGTCAAGTATCACAACACTGTTTTCACATTTAACACATCTGGAAAAGACATTCTAGCTATGCAAAAATTACAGTCTTTATGTTGAGTATAATAATGCTTCAGTCAAATATTACTCTGTTGTGTACCACACATATTCATCATACTGGTACCTAAGAAATGACAGTGAACTCTGGAGTAGACTCTTTCCATGCCTAATAAGAAGTGCTATAAGAAAAATAGCATAGTAAACTTTATAAATTAGGTGTAAAAATGTAAAGTATAATATCACGATGCAGTTCTAGGCAGGCAGTGAAAGAAATTAGGTATTCTCGGCGTACTCTGGGTGTAACAGGCTATTTTTCAGCACTATTTTAGGAGAGGCGAAGATAACGTGTCTTAGGAAACATAAATCTATGGCAGTTATTGCACATGACTGGATATAGTCGGGGCTAGTTTTGAAACAAACTTTTGAAATCGGAATTATGGCTCCATAAAATGTTTGTAAGAGGGACTAAGGCTCTCTAGATGTGGAAGTATTTAATTTGAATCCAGTGTTCTTGCAAAGTGTACGAAGTCACTTTAGTCAGCTGAAGTGCCAGTAATCTTAGTGTCGTCGTAACTGCCGTCTGCTTCACATCTGCTGTGTAGCAAGCTACGTAAATTTAAGTATTAACTGTGTTTTTCTTACGTGTCACCTATTTTTCCGTGTTTTTCTGCTTTTAGGAAGCTTTAATTTTCGAGTACTAGTAATAGTGTTCCATAGATCCAGAGACCGTTAGTGCGTAATTTCATTGTTTCCAACAAGTAGTGTCTAGTAACCACAGTATAGTCAGCTATCAGCCGCCTTTAGTGAATTAGCAGTCTTGTTAAAAGTTGATTAACTCTCTGCAGTAAATTGTTGATTTCTTCGGATGGATAGGGTGTGTGACTGCTGTGTACGGACGCAGGAGGAGCTGGCCACTGTTCGCGAACAGCTAAACGTGCTGATGGCCACGGCCAGCCGTCTTTAGGCTGCTGCCTCGGAATGTAGCGGTAGTGGGGAGTCTGGTGCGTCGCATGGTACACCTCAGGTGTTACATGCTTCACCCACGGTCCCTGCTGTCGAGACATCTTCACGTGTACCGGACGCGGTTGCTCATGTCGGCTCCAATGACTCCTGCCGTCTGGGTTCACAGGTCATCCTCAGTTCATACAGGCGGTTGGCGGAGTTGGTGAAGGCGGAATATCTCGCTCGTGGGGTGGAATCTAAGCTAACTATTTGTAGTATCGTTCCCAGAACGATCGCGGTCCTCTGATTTGGAGCTGAGTGGAAGGCTTAAACCAGAGACTCAAACGATTCTGCTGAGATCTGGGGTGCAAATTTCTCGACCTCCGCTATCGGGTGGAGAAATGTAGGGTCCCCCTGAATAGGTCAGGCGTGCACTACACGAATGAAGCGGCTACAAGGGTAGCGGAGTACGTGTGGAGTACACATATGGGTTTTTTAAGTTAGAGAATTCCTTCCCTAGGCCCGGAAGACGCCTCCTGAGACGCGACAAGATAGCAGTACGCAAAAAGCAACAGTGAATGACAATATTATGTGGTAATAGTAAACTGCAGGAGCGTCTGTAGAAAGGTCTCAGAACTACTCTCATTAATAAACGGTCACAATGCCCACATAGTACTAGGGACGCAAAGTCGGCTGAAACCAGATGTAAACAGTAATGAAATTCTGAACTCAGATTGGAATGTTTACCGCAGAGATCAGCTGGACAGTAAAGAGGGAGGCGTGTTTATAGCGATAAAAAGTGCAATAGTATCGAAGGAAATTGACGGAGATACGAAATGTGAAATCATTAGCATGAAGGTCACGGTTAAAGCAGGCTCAAACATGGTAACTGGATGTCTCTATGGGCCCTCTGGCTCAGAAGCTGTTGTGGCAGGACACCTGAAGGAAAATTTGGAAAATATTTCGAGTAGATTTCCCGACCGTGCTATAGTTCCGGGTGGAGATTTTAATTTGCCGGATCTAGACTGGGAGACTGAAACGTTTATAACGCGTGGCAGGGACAAAGAATCCAGTGAAATACTCTTAAGTGCATTATCTGAAAACTACCTCGAACAGTTAAACAGAGAACCGACTCGTGGCGATAACATATTAGACCTTCTGGTGAAAAACAGACCCGAACTATTGGAAACAGATAACTCAGAACAGGGAATCAGCGATCATAAAGCGGTTACTGCATCGATGATTTCAGCCGTAAATAGAAATATTAAAAAAGGTAGGAAGACTTTTCTGTTTAGCAAAAGTGACAAAAAGCAGATTTCAGACTACTTGACAGCTCAACACAAAAGTTTTATCTCAAGTACAGATAGTGTTGAGAATCAGTGGACAAAGTTCAAAACCATCGTACAATATGCATTACATGAGTATGTGCCGAGCAAGATCGTAAGAGATGGAAAAGAGCCACCGTGGTACAACAACAGAGTTAGAAAACTGCTACGGAAGCAAAGGGAACTTCACAGCAAACATAAACACAGCCAAAGCCAAGCAGACAAACAAAAATTATACCAAGCGAAATGTAGTGTGAGGAGGGCTATGCGAGAGGCGTTCAATGAATTCGAAAGTAAAGTTCTATGTACTGACTTGGCGGAAAATCCTAAGAAATTCTGGTCTCATTCCAAGCGGTAGGTGGATCAAAACAAAATGTCCAGACACTCTGTGGACAAAATGGTACTGAAACAGAGAATGTCAGACTAAAGACCGAAATACTAAATGTCTTTTTCCAAAGCTGTTTCGCAGAGGAAGACTGCACTGTACTTCCTTCTCTAGATTGTCGCAGAGATGACAAAATGATAGATAACGAAATAGATGACAGAGGGATAGAAAAACAATTAAAATATCTCAAAAGAGGAAAGGCCGCTGGACCTGATGGGACAACAGTTCGATTTTACACAGAGTACGCGAAGGAACTTGCCCCCCTTCTTGCAGCGGTGTACTGTAGGTCTATAGAAGAGCGTAAAGTTACAAAAGATTGGAAAAAGGCAAGGTCGTCCCCGTTTTCAAGAAGGTAGGTCAAAGAGATGAGCAGACCTATAGACCTATATCTCTAACATCGATCAGTTGTGGAATTTTGGAACACGTCTTATGTTCGAGTATAATGGCTTTTCTGGAGACTAGAAATCTAGTCTGTAGGAATCAGCATGGGTTTCGAAAAATACGATCGTGTGAAACCCAGCTCGTGCTATTCGTCCACGAGGCTCTGAGCGCCACAGACACGGGTTTCCAGGTAGATGCTGTGCTTCTTGACTTCCACTAGGCGTTTGACACTGTTCCCCACAGTCATTTAATGAACAAAGTAAGAGCATATGGACTATCAGGCCAATTGTGTGATTGGATTGAAGAGTTCCTAGACACCAGAACGCAGCAAGTCATTCTCAATGGAGAGAACTCTTCCGAAGTAAGAGTTATTTCAGGTGTGCCGCAGTGGTGTGTCGTAGGACTGTTGCTATTCACAATATCAATAAATGACCTTGTGGATAACATCGGAAGTTCACTAAGGCTTTCTGCGGATGATGCTGTAGTATATCGAGAGGTTGTAACAATAAAAAATTGTACTGAAATGCAGAAAGCTCTGCAACGAATTGACGCATGCTGCAGGGAATGGCAATAGAATCTCAATGAAGACAATTGTGAGGTGCTGCGAATACATAGAAAGAAAGATCTTCATAATTTAGTTACAATATAGCAGGTCAGCAACTGGAAGCAATTAATTCCATAAATTATCTGGGAGTAGGTATTAGGAGTGATTTAAAATGGAATGACGATATAAAATTAATCATCGGTAAATCAGATGCCAGACTGAGATTCATTGGAAGGATCCTAAGGAAATGCAGTCCGAAAACAAAGGAAGTGGGTGGCATTGCACTACTTGAATACTGCTCACCGGTGCCGGATCCGTACCAGATAGGGTTGATAGAAGAGTTTGAGAAGATCCAACGGAGAGTAGCGCGCAATTTAGCAATCGCGAAAGCGTTACGGCGATGACAGATAAACTCCAAGGGAAGACTCTGCAAGAGAGACGCTCAGTAGCTCGGTACTGGCTTTTGTTGAAGTTTCAAGAACATACCTTCACCGAGGAGTCAAGCAGTATATTGCTCTCTCCTACGTATATCTCGCGAAGAGACCATGAGGATAAAATCAGAGATATTAGGGCCCACACAGAAGCATACCGACAATCTTTCTTTCCACGAAAAATACGAGACTGGAATAGAAGGGAGAACAGATACAGATACTCAAGGTACCATCCGCCACACACCGTCAGGTGGCTTGCGAGGTATGGATGTAGATGTAATTGTAGAAATCTTTCATATTTTGAGAAATAATGCAATTTGATCTTGAGCTAATTGTCATAGGGATCTGGAGTTATACTTCTGACATCTCTGTCACCTACCTATGACACGTGTGCATAAACAAAGCATTTGTTCCCCATTTTAGGTAATATATCACAGTAAAACACTTTATACCTTCCTTCTTACATCAGTGTTTGTGTGTGTTGTGTGGATGTGTGGTGTTTTCATTACATGTTTGTGTTGATTAGAGGAAATGCTGTCTGTAAATGTGTTTCTTTGAGACATTGTCTCTACTCGGTATAATCTTTTATAATAATCGCAATCTTCAATATGATCTATTTATTATCTTCACCCTTCCTAAATTGGCGCTACTCCTCAATGAGTTGGCTCAATTATACATTCAAAAATGCGTAATTGTTTTTTGTACTCAGATAGTACTTACCTTGGTTGGAATAGTTTCGATGTTGTAGGCCTAACTTAGAATGTGAACTGTCTGTTACTTTTCATAACGACATGTATTTTTGGCGTGGAAATAGTGTACTTATGATTCACAATAATGATTTGCCAACCCGTATGACAAATAAGTGTAGGTAATAACAGTGTGACAATTAAATTAGACTTTGTGATACACGTTGTCAACACTGCAGTTTTTCCACTGCTGGCGTGTTTTTTGCAGACATTCTATATGTGGATAAACATAATGAAACATGGAAGCATTCCAGATGTGGAAAATAATTAGTTTTATGACTTCACTATAATGTTTGACTGTCTTCGATATCAGAAGAGATTTCGCATGGTGGTGACATTGCTTACTCTTGTCGACAAGTGCAATATAAGTTATAGCGCCTATGTGTGTCTTGTAAAGATGCACGCATTTCATGTTGTGCTGACAGGATGTGAGAGTTGTGGATACGAGGAAGAGTAGTTCCTCAGTGGTTCAGTACTCTCGAAATATAGAAGCATATTTTACGTTGTAAACTGGATAAAACTGCATGCGCTCTACTCTCAGACTAGCTGAGGCTAGTAAAATGCATAGTCATCTGTTTATTCTTGCCGCTGCTTTCCAACCCAGAAATGTGACAGAAATTTAGATTTGGGAAGTAATTAATTAGTGCGTTAGTTCAGTCTTTGCAAATACGCAAGTGCTGCTTTATGTAACTTTTGGGGAAAATATGGCGGAAAAAATTCAAAGCATTTCTATACCTCTGAGCACCCTCGGAAATACTATGAAATACTGCAAGTTACACATTTTACGTAATTTTTGGATAAATATGTAGCTGTCTATTACATATAATTAATACTCTCATTGCACATTCTATAATATAAGACCTGCACTTTCACATACTTTGCGCCATCACGATTTTAAAATTTGTATGTGTGACAACTTCGTTTTCTTACTGAAACATTTCCTCCTACTGAACAATTAAATCAGAGTCGATACGATTTCAACGGTTACCGTCAAAACGCTTATAGTAAAAAACAAATGTTAAGAGGTCTAAGTCCTAAACCAGCGTGCGTAATGCCTAATTTTCCAGGTATACTAGATAAATTATACCGATCCTCACGTCGGTTGCTACATATAATCTCTGTCTCCGAACATTTATAGCGTGGTCGACGTCCACAGATCTCACGACCTGGCAGTTTTTTTTTTTTTTTAATCTTTACTTTCTAGCTGGCCACCTCAGCCATAAGCCTAATGGAGGAAACCTGTGTTCACCACCTGTCTGTGAATCCTCTAAACACTGTTGTTTATAGAATGAGATCTTCACTCAGCAGCGGAGTGTGCGCTGATATGAAACTTCCTGGCAAATTAAAACTGTGTGCCAGACCGAGACTCGAACTCGGGATCTTTGCCTTTCACGGGCAAGTGCTCTACAATGAGAGCTATGCAAGCACGACTCGCGACCCGTCCTCACGGCTTCAATTCTGCCAGTACCTCGTCTCCTACCTTCCAAACTTCACTGCGAACCTTGCAGAACTATCACTCTTGGAAGAAAGGATATTGCGGGAACATGGCTTAGCCACAGCTTCGGGGATGTTTCCAAAATGAGATTTTCACTTTGCAGCGGACTGCGCGCTGATATGAAATTCAAGCTGTCAGGGCAGGTCGTGAGTCGTACTTCGGAAGCTCACATGGTAGAGCACTTGCCCGTGAAAGGCAAAGATCCAGAGTTCGCGTCTCGGTCTGGTACACAGTGTTAATCGGCCTGGAAGTTTCACTGTACTTTATGTTTTAGTATTCCAGTTGTTTGTGTATACGTTGAGGGAGAGACTGGGTACCAGCACAGCATTCGTCTAAACGAGTGTGGAGAACCGCCTAAAAACCACACTGAGGCTGGACAGTGAATCAAACCAACATCTGTAAGTCCAGAATATGACATGCATTCGTGTCTGTTCCAGCTCCCTGCCTTGCGAACAAGCTCGCCACACGTGGAAACTCTACGAGCAGATCTGTAGCTCTTCTGGTGTGCAGTCCACATTACACTGCACGCATTTAGTGCAAGTACACTGTTTCATTCCGGTATTCTTCCTCAATGTCTACTGCTACAGTTCGCTATGATTTCTTTTAGGTCAATGGTGCAAAAATATTAATTCAATGTCTATCGCTGTTCTCCTTATGATGTAAACAACGCCAATAAACTACTTTAATTATCTTTAGTATTTCACTTAATGTGACATTTAAAACGTCAACAGCTCTGTGATGAAAAGATCGGCCTCGGTATTTTTACAACAGATCTGACACAGATTCAAGGAATCTAGATACTTAAGATGTTCGTCCTCTGCTGGTGCAAAGTGTTTGACATTTACGAGGAAGTAGTGGTTACATGGATTTTTGTTTTGTTTTATATCACAATGTATTCACTATTTCACGTCCTTTCTCGATCTTGCGTTATAGGACTGGTAACTCGACTACGATAATTACATCTCAAGATTTTTTCCTGTTTCCTCTTTTAAAAGATGGAACTCACACTACTAAACTCATTATCTATAAACCGCTACAGTTTATAAGAGGAAGTATACTAATATGTATTTGCTTACGTTATTGTATGCTATGCATTATAAATTACGCCCAACACAAATGTTACTCAGCGGAATTCAGGATGAGGCTCGCAACAGATAATTAAACCGTTTAACTGAAAGGTTTTTACTACCATTACGGAGACTAAAGTTTTCTCCTTCAAATAAAACAGTTTCAGTTGAAAATTTGAATACGACGCAATGATTAAGTCTTTGATATAACACCACATTATATTATTGTTCTACTCACCACTGCTTGCGTAGCTGAAGCTTTCACAATACGTTACCTCTGCTGTTTCTGGGCTGACGGCATCTTCGTGCAGCCCTTCCACCCACCTGCAGCGGTCCTGGGGGCTTCCGAAATGCTTCAGCACCCACGCAGCCACCAGCTCTTGCTTCTCCTTCGAGTATGTTATCTGCAACGGGAAAACACAGTTAGATTAATTCAGGATTACTTTCCCCGTCAATGAAACATATACCTATCAAAACAAACAGTTGTCAGTATTTGTATTCCAAAAGAAAACCGATTTTCCGATCTTCTGTTATTCATCTCGTCTACACTTCCGTCCTGCAACAGATGAAGACACTGTAGTCAGTATAGGGTTAACGAAACGCTAGATCCGTTTAAATAGAAATTTCTCTCTATGCTGAGTGTTAGATCATTGTTGTAAATGGTGGTGTGAATGACGAAAGCGTAGAGAACGCGAGCTTTCAAGGTGTTTGTCCGTGATGATGTTTCAAGAGTGATGGAAACGGATAAATATATAAATCCGACGCATGCGACTCTCGGCCAGAAACAAAAGAGTCTAAATTTGCAAGCGAAATTCGTTCTGATACCTCTCACAGTGGTTCACTTCTACTGGAAATTCTTTGCTTTTCATATTTTGGGATTAGGTAGTTTGAACCAAAACAACAAAAATATCCAGTAAACAATGGCTCTAAAATACATACCAAATGAGCTATGAGTAGTTGTTTAATACAGGATATGCGTTTCACAGTAGTAAAAGTTAACAACTGCTCATAGCTATTCAGGTATGCACTTTAGAGTCCATACTTAATGAACTTTTATTTATCGATTCTACTTTCTTCCCAAGTACTGACAACGAAGAGCCTGCTGCAGAAAGGCGACTGTCAGGGACACCAGAATAATTTTCGCTTAAAACTTTCGACTCGCTCGTTTACTGGACATGGCCCCCTACCTCACGCTGATACATTTACCCTTTTCTGTCAATCCCGAGAGTTTGTAGCATCATTATGAAATCATCCTGTAGTCTGTATATTATTCTCCAATTAAGACATTGCCGATAAATACAATTTGTTCACTGCTTGGTGAGAATGTTATGTACTTTGTTTGTTATACAACACTTCAGCATCTATGCTTCTGATTGCTAATATCTGAAATGTTGAATGTTTATTTTAACCCATCTTCTTCCATCGGTAACTAATCTAAACGTATATTCATCTACAATGTGTGTATCAACGCGTCAGGTAAAACGAGAAAGGCATGACACTTGCGAAGTTTTATGTTGATTACGCCTCACTCATTATCATTTGATGACTGTTGTGAGTGTATGAACGTACAACATAGAGGAATAAAGATAGGAATTTTTCAGATTGTATCATGGTGTGTAACATCCCAGTCCGTCATTATGTGCAGGAAATAGCAACATCTAAACTTACGTCATTCTGTTCTAAAAATAGAGCATTTCTGGTTGACATATGAGAACTCATCAATTTGAATGTTACCAGCCAACAGCTAATGGAGGTAGGATTTGACCTATGTGTAACCCAGCGGGCTTCGTGTTTTGGAATAACGTAGAGGTAATTGCAACAGCTAACAACCAAAACAAATCTCTGAAGACAGTGGACAGAAGCAGGGAATTGTAGCCATTTTAATTTTCATTGGCGAGGGACATGTCCCAGCTAAAAATATCAAGGGCATATTCCTAAGCCTGTGTAGCAGGACAGAGTCGGTGACCTTCATGACGAGTGTTACAAGTACACAGCTCAAAGTAAGATGATCAGAAGTTAATTAGTTACAAAACTAACTATCCAAACTATCACAATTTTTTTCTAAGACAATATCATATGTGCTAGAAATAAATAAAAAAGTATTCCTATTCTCCAGTTCCAAGCAAGTATGTCGAATAACTGACCTTAATTTCAAAGCATATTACCGTGTGAAAACCCTTCCTAAACATTTCCAGATGGGGAACCATCTGATTCACTATTAAGTCAGCTGCCATTTGACTGACAAGATCTGGACTGTAGGACCTACCTCAAACTATCCACACTACTCTCTGTGCTAGAGAATGAAAAGTATAAAAAGATGGTAATTTCAAATTTTCACTTTGTACCATTTCCTTAATCACAGAATATCGTTTCTTTTACAGGTAGAGCCAAGGTTACATCGTGACTTATAGATGAGACTGCATAGACAGACTGAGTTACTGTTTACTGCTAGTCTTATTTAAATTAAGCTTCGCTAGTCTTCTGTTGTGATGAGTACAATTAACCATATATTACAATTTTCCTTCAGGTCAGAAATGATGCCAAGTATTCTCTATCATTACTCACTTAACGATTAATCGAACTAATGAAATGGCTAATGGACAAGTAGTAGCATCTTACATGTCTTTACAAAGATTTTGTAAGTTCTGTACATGTTTCTTTCAATACATACCGGGATTTTGTTGGCAGTGGTCACTTCTTTAGCAAGAGTGTCAGGTGTCAGCGCCTCTTCAGGATGAACTCTGAAATAAATTAAATATTTCTAGTTTTATTTATTCATAAATTTAAAATCGTTTTACACAAATTATTCATACAAGGAATTACGCATGTAGCAGCCATGTAAAACTGTTATATATTTACGATTACTTTGTTTAAAACACATATATGGTATCTGACATAAATAGCCCAACTCGTTGATCCTTGAGTTACTGTTACAATTTGGAATTGGACATTCTTCACGGGCATTCTTTGAACCTGATTGAGCAATTTCCATACAATCAGAATTCTAAAGCATGAGAACTAATACTAAAATCCCAGCACACAGCTTCAGACAATAAATTTGGATAAGCCCAAACATGCCACTCCCTCCAATCCTAGAAGTCACTGTGTGAGGCAGTAATTACAGATTATTCACGAATTCAGCTGCGCTACATGATAAGATCCACGCTGAAAAATTCTGAACACACGGCACAACAGGCCGGACTCACCTGCTGGTCCTCCTGGACCTGCGGCCTCGTGGCAGCCTAATGCAGAGGCAGCAGGCCAGCAGCCGCCGCAGCAGGCCGCGGCTGGTCTTGGCCTCCCTCACCTCCTCCTCCTCTTCGCCTCCCTCTGCCTCAACCACATCGCGGTGCTGCTGCGGCGGCTGCTGTCGGGCTGTTTCGCCTGTGCCTTGCCTCTCTTGCACCTTACCTGCTGCCACGTTTGCTACTACATACGTGAGCGCGGGTCTCGGGGACGGCTCGGACTGCACATCATGTCGGTAGCAGTGGCCTGTAAAATAAAAGTACACCATCACTCTAAACAACATCCATGTGCAGAACTCACTGACATCCACTGCTACAGACTAATAATGTGTCATAACTGCAGTATGTACATAGACAGCTATAATACTTATCATTACTGCTCTTGCATGTCAGAAAAGCTGAATAGATCTTATAGTACTTACTGCTACCCAACGTTGTCGACACTGTTAGCGGACAAATAATAATGAAGTTAGCACCCTCTGTAAACAGAAATTTATTAGATGTGATAAATAATTATGAACTAATCTAGTGTTTAAGAAGTACGAAACACCAGTGATGACCATCACAGAGGGCTGTGTTATGCCCATTACCAGTACAGTATTTAGTGGAAATATGACTCGGACTACGGAGAGCTATGAAGCTTTCCACAGCGTTTGCTGTAACTCTGTTACTACCACATGGGTTTAGTTGAACGTTCCATTGGGAGAGAGTTCACTCACTGACAAACGCAATTCATGGAATCTGTCCTTGCTACTTAGCTATCAGGCTAATGAAGAGACCATAACCAGCAAAAAATTCATACCCTTAAACGTGACCTATCCCGGTATCACTCCTAATACAAATGATCGGTACAGTGCTTTTTGCTGTAAGACTAGCAGAACCGATCATCCTTAGCAAATATCACAGAATCCCCAGATCATGTTACGTATGAAGCAAACTACAACACAGTAACAGAGACGTTGCAACGCTACATTCATTTCGTGTTTATTATAGCAGACGCTGATGGGATATGGAAACAAGTTGCTGATATCAAACGCAACCTCTGTAACAAAGCCACTTCATCAAAACGATTACACAACTTGAATCCTTACTACTTGTATCCTCAGCACACAAAAAGGTACTCACGGTATTTGAACAAGACCTCCACGTCTTGCTCCCGTACAGGCCGTAGAGGTGGAACAGCCCTGCACTCTGCATCAGCACTCATCACCTGTAACAGAAATATGGAATGCAATGAGTAATGGGCATTACGCTAAACTGCAAGACACGGAATTTTATTAATAGCAGTAAATGTTTGTAAGACGCTCGGCAAAACATTTGATCGATATGCAACACTGTAATCACTCCAATTTAGTGATATTAGGACAAAACGATATGTGATGTTGTTAATGTGGAAAAAGAAAGAACACTAGCTTGCGTGGTTGTACTAAGGAATTTCTTCAGCTATATTTCGTAAATCATGACGATAGTTTCCGTACAGGGCATGTCGGTGGAATGGAGCTACATTCGGCAGAAGTACTTACGACCTGGAACAGAGACGCAGAATGCAATGAGTGTGGAGTATTATGCTACATCAAAAGCGACGGTATTTTCTCAATAGTAGTCAACGTATTGTAAAACTCACATCAAAATTTTTGTCAACGTTCAGTTCAGTAATTATTATAAAATGTATTTCATCAAGGTCCATCATTAATAAGAACAAGATAGAGCGTGCTTGCACCGATGTGCTAAGAAAAACTTCTAAGATTATTCCGTAAATTATGTATAAAGCAATTAAATCGAATGATTATTAGTCATATATCTAGTTATGTCCCTACCTCCTTTAAGTTTACTAAATAATATCACGGAAAAGGATTTTCTGAAGTGACGCTACATATTTTATTTCTCTCCCAGCAGAGCTGAAAATTATGTATTAGTGTCCAAGGTGTAAAAAAATGCAACAGGACGACAAAACTATGCAAAGAGTCACGTGTTAATTGCGGTCGAGTATTCAAAAACGGTTTGCAAAGCCAAACGTCTAGTATGCGGCTTCTCTTTACTCGAATTATTGTACGTTCCAGAATTACAAAAAACCTTTGCAACATTTCAATACAACGCATTTAAAGACAGAGGAGTGTTTTACTGAAAGTGGGCTGCAGGTGAGGAGGCCGATCAACAAGGGGGAACCTCAGTCGTCGTGCTGTCTTTCACTATGTTGCAAATTAAATGGCGAGCACACAAATAATACCAAATTACGTGTCATACGCTGCCATTAACAATAATCGACATTTCTTCTTATCTTCGTTGAATTTTCTTGCGTTTTGATTATAAAAGTATTTCAAAATTCAAACGAAGTCAACGTTTCTAATCAAGATTGTCTACTGACACCATTTTGTGTGGCGCATCACACAGTTTGTGAGTTTCTAGCCTATGCAACCTGAAAAGGAATATTCTTTTCAATGAACAAAAATGGAATGGACAGTGTTAAAAAAAGAGGATATAATATAAGCATCAACAAAAGCAAAACGATGATAATGGAATGTAGTCGAATTAAATCAGGTGATGCTGACGGGATTACATTAGAAAATGAGACACTGAAAGTAGTAGATAAGTTTTTCTATTCGGGCAGTCAAATTTCTGACGATGGTCGAGATAGAGAGGATATAAAATGTAGACTGGAAATGGCAAGGAAATTGTTCCTGAAGAAGAGAAATTTGTTAACAACGGGTGTAAATTTAAGTGTCAGGACGTCTGTTCTGAAAGTATTTGCATAGAGTGTAGCCATGTATGGAAGTGAAACATAGACGATAAAACGTTTAGACAGGAAGAGAATATGAGGTTTTGAAATGTGGTGCTACAGAAGAATGCTGAAGATTAGATGGGTGGATCACGTAAATAATGAGAAGGTACTGGATAGAATTGGGGAGAAGACCAATTTAACACCGGAGGGAAGCAAGACGGGTAATAATCGTAGAGATGAATACACTAAGCAGAGTCAGAGAAACGCAGGTTCCAGTAGTTACTCAGAGATAAAGACAGTTGCACAGGATCGAGTAGTATAGAGCGCTGCATCAAAGTAGCCTTTATACGGAACACCAGAACGACAACAAAAATTTTCGCTACTTGGCTTACCATTCCGTAAAACAATTTAATATACAAACAGTTACAATGTGCTACTAAGAAGTTGTTGTTCGCTATCTCACTGAATATAGAAGCTGCAGGCTAATAATTCATACTGACATATATAAAATCAGATTGATTGCACCTTCTACAAAAATCTGTGGAAACTTTGTCGCAAAACTGTCGCTGTTGCCAATATCAAGTCAATGTGAAAAAAAGTGTTGTGTTGAGATTTATTCTGAGAAAACAAAACACTTAAGTTGAATGCCACTGCGCTTATAAACAAGAATCATTATTCGCGTCACGATAATAGACTCAAACCCATCATCTGCTGACAAGAAAAAAAGACTTTGATTCCCGTAACGTGGGGGGACTTTAATACGATACAGCCGAGTCACAATAAATTATTAGTGTTAACTGTGGAGGTGCTTAGAGTTACTGTATCTCTGGTGCGGTTAACTCAATAGTAAACACGAAATATTTGGATGCTGGTCGGGAAGAACATGAACTCGCACTACCTACCACACGCACTTTCAATCCAGACACACTGATGCAAGTAAGACATCGATTTTCACCACAAGCAGAGAGGCTCACTGTAGCAAGCACAATTCTGCGTCTTTGCATTTGTCTTGTAATAAGTAATATCACTGCTTCCAACGCTGAACGTCACAAACAGCGTTACATCTATAGCAACTCGAACTGAGTTTTATTGTGTGCGAAACGAAGCTAACTTTAGTATATATGTAACTCCTAATACATGTAATTACTACAGCTACGCACGTCATGTAATACTGCATGGGGCGTGTTCTTTACCTTTCCATACCGACGCAAGTGCACGTATTACTCCTGCTTCTTCACGTCTGGAACTGCAGCTGGAACACTGCTGGCTCGCTCAGCCATTGTGAACCAACCGATGAGAGGTGTTCCTACAGCTACAAACGTAGCGATCGTCAAACGTTATCAACTGTTTTATGTTCGAGTTCGCAACTGCGACACAATCTCGTGTATTAACATTTCTGTTTTCGACAGAAATTCGTGTTCTAATACATCGAGATGAGGAAAACTAGGGCGTCTTTATTATAACGCAAGCATCCTGGTTTCATGACAGCTCTTTTCACAACTACTGGGCAGCAGTTACACGAGTTGTATTACTTTGATATACTTCATACTCGACTGTTACCTAAAGTCAGGATTCTACAGCCTAGGTGAAGTAGAACTGTACCGATAAAATTTCGGGGGTTTGACAGGGACAATTTTCATCATTTTGGTATCAGTGATCTACGAGCTCTGGAAGCTTTTCACCGAGTAATTGCATTTCGTTTGGTTTCCTACTCCCATTCCTGTTTGTATCTGTACTGCACGGAAATTACATGCGCAACATTGCAAGTGCCCACTGTACGTGTTGCGTGTCTTGTTTGGAAACAACTTTGTGCCATTTATTTATCCTACTTTCTGTCGATAATTATAAGCCAGCTAGACTCTTCGTCCTCAAAGTTGTATTCAGTACGGTTCAGTAATTTTGTGCCTCGGTTTAGATTTGCGACAGTGTCACACTGATACACAGCAATGCTAATAAGTTTACTGACGAAGAACAGGCCGACTTTCCTCTCGTGTCTGGGCTGACTGAGTGCGGTGGCAGACTGCCACAACAATTCTATGCTGACTGTTCCCGCAGCCACAGGAGACACATGACTGTACTCTAGCATTATCAGAGAGTTTTTGCGTTACACTGTTTGGATTCGCATCTCTTGTTGATTGCGTATCACAGGGTATTTACTATTGTGAAGATACTTCAAAGAAGTGTCGGTAAATGTGGTAAAAAGTTGAATAAATCATCATTACAATATTATTCTGTAACGGAGGGCTGGTCACCACGAAACCCTTATACTGAAATACTCATAAACTGCCCACAAGAATTTCAGAAGTTCGGATTCGCTCCGTATTTTGGGTCTCATGCCTTCACTGCTTTACCTTGAACATAGGTAATTCAAATTGCTGCTGACAAGAAACTAAAATATATTCACACTGTCACCTTAGACCGCATCACCTGTACGAAGGTTGCCTTGTAATTTTGTAAGTTACCTTAGTTCATGTTGTTGAGTACAAGTGCTCGCTCCATAGGCTGACTCATACCTTAACGGTCATTATTACACACGCGATGAAAGATACTAAAATTAGTACTATGTGATACGAAATAAGTAGCCGGTGTAATGCGATAAACACGTTGACCGGTAATTCGATAAACACGTGAAGTCACTTTATACTCTATTGGTAATTTGTGGATCTATCTTAATGAAAACGTATTCGCTTACTATCCTCAAAGCTAGTTTCAGAGGTAACTCATGAACACCTGCGGTATTTCTGTTCCTGCACATTTTCTAGTCCTTCCATGTTACTACGTTGTTAAATTGTTGTGCTTCCCTTAGCAACATCAACATGTCTTGAAGGTTGACATACAAGTTTAGGGGTATTGGACGAAGGTGTCTGCTGCAGTGATTAGTGTTTCAGCTTTAGATATATTTACGATTGAAACCGGTAAATATATATATAAATTTAGCGACTCAGATGGTGTTTTCTATCATGATACAGCGGTTACGCTTATCCCAAGACATTATGCTCTGTATTACGCAAAACATTTGTCACGAAAACGGACAACTAAAAGTAACATTAGACACTCGAATGCACAGCAAAAATTTCAAATTTTTGTTAATTACGTAAAATTCGCGAATGACAGTGAAGTTACAGTGGGGAAGACAGTTTCCTGGCCCAACCTGCAACATAACTGCATAGATGTAAGCGAGATAAGAATGATGGGAACACTTCTAGGCAACAACAGAAAGCAGGAGAAGACGTACACATGTCAGATACTGGCCTTGCGAAGTTTAGGAGAAAATATTAGCTCTGTCTGAGATAAGAGAGGAGAGGGTTAAGATGGAAATGAGTTTCAACTGATTATATACTATCCCGCCGATTATATCTAAACACACGATAGTGAATATAATTACTCATTAATTTTCATGTATATGAAAAAAAAAATCCCATAAACATCTCAGGTAATATAAATCTGTTATAAACATAGAATGAAATGGATCTTTTGTGAAGATTTTTTCCTTGTAAATAAAACAACTGTTTTATAAAGGATTTTGACTTATTTACACAGCCTACATCATAGACGGTATAACTGTTGAGAAAGGTAATTCACGCAAAGCAGACAACACCAGTTCATGTAGAACAAATACAGAAAGGAAAACGAAAATTCGAAAACAAAAGAGGCTGAACACTATTTTCTGTTATTTTCAGAAAGTGAATACGTTCCGTCACCTGACTTTAGATTCATAGCTGAGTTTAAGACTGCTTTGCATGCTTTTCCTGTATCAGAGCTGTCTGTGAATTTGCATTATAACGTTTCTAGGTATATAACGAAAATAATGACATTCCGAACAAAGTATCCAGTAAGACAAAAATCTGTTTTAGATAATTCATTTTTAGAACAAATGTTTCAAGTCTGTTACTTACACTAGACACATGCAGGTGGGGTATACTAAGTCCATCCCAGTAGGTATGGGGTGTGACAGGAAGGACATCTGGCCATCTGGCCATCGCCAAATATATGGTAACAAGGCCGACACCGCGCTAAAGTGGGACAAAGGCCCAAAGGAAATTAATGATGATGGATGATGGTGATTACTTTGTTAAACTATGCAGATGAAACTTTGGAGACCGCAAAAAGAAAGAACAGAGACGTGTTTGGAAATGAAGGAACATAATTAAATATTTTCAACATGAAAATCAAATGAATCGTGAAAAATCGACACAAAACCTCATGAGAATTTGAGATTCCACAGAAAATCATGAACTACAATTCGAATGGGAAAAGAGTTGTTCGAGGACTTCGGAAAATATTGAAATGATTCTGTTTGTTAAGTTTGGAACGGCCAATAGCCTAATTCTTACAAGAAACGTGATAATGTGATCTGTATCCATTGGCGTTTTTGTTTTATCGTTATTGGGTAGAGGAGATGGTGAGATCGCATTCCTGACTATGGTTACAAAGTTAATGTTAAGTTTGTGCTTATGAGTACCCAACCAATTACTTTCAGACTTGATCGTATGGCCCATTTTTGGATGTACCATCTTCTTGAGTATCTATAAAACTGAAGTTAAGAAATACTTTTAGTGTTTCATTTATTCCTAACTCGTATTTGCTGCGAACATTGTAATATTACTGATGTTAGGCAAATGATATTACAACCGGTGTCTGCTGACATAAACATGAACGAAGATTACAAACCATATATGCAACGGTAGTTTGACGTGTGAGATGCGCAAGAAAAGGTAAAGGTGCACTTACCCCGTCTACGGCCTTTATACTGGAAGAGTTCCCGTGAAAAAAGGTGGGAAGTGAACACGGCGAATAATTCATCGGATGTGGATAAAGACCGACACTGCTTCTTCGTAACTTCCTGTGTTTCATAAACGAAGTTGATGGATATTTTCTTTCACTCGGTGCAATTTTTAACCACAGTTTCGGAAATGGATATATAGCCGGAAAAAAACGCGAAGAGATTGATTTTCAACTGCTACCGTGTACTATCACCAGACTGGCTACGACGTACAACAACGAATTACCAACAGGAACGTACAAGGGATGAGTTACACGCGCTATAAGTTCACGTCAGTTCAACAAATTATTAATGAAACTCAAAATAGATACAAAATGGAAGCTACAGTGATTAAATCCTTGCATTCCGAAATGTGTATCAACGATAAGGGAATTTTGATAGTCATACATAACGTCTTTTACATTTCGTCTGTTTACGAACTGCATAGCACAAAAAACCACGCAAATCTACCAGAATTTCAAGCAAAGAAATAACGACTACACCGTGTTTCAGTATCTTTGTCTTTCATAATCAGTAATATCGTTGGATGTAACTCCCAACGTCGCTGAGACCGTTTTAAAGTCGTTTTATGAAAGAGGAGCGGTGCACACTGCATCCGAATTCTGTAGCTTTCAATATGTGCACATTCCGCTGCTACGGATCTTACCTGAAACCGTGTGCAACAAATCACTTACCTTTCCGTACTCGTGCCACGGCACGTAGTACGGCTTCCGCTTCGCCTCGGGCACAGCGACAGGAACACTTCCGACGCGCTCCGACATCTTGAAGCAAATGAAAGGGTGCGTTTCCGCGGATATGATCTTAGCGATCGTCAACTGTCATTCATTGTTGCGTGTGCCGTCTCTTCTGCAATATCGATCGATGTTATTGTTTCTGGAGGATTAAAGGCGAGCCGTCACACGGACTGCATGCCCACGAATAGCGCGTGTAATAATTTCAGAGTGTTAAACCGGAGTGGAGATTTTCGCACGTGACATGCTAAACCCTCATACTTCCACTCAGGAAGTATTTAAGGCTTCTTTTACGCTGTTTGTCTGAGTTGTTTATGGGAATAACTAACCATATCCGTCAGGAAAATGTGAGCTTTGTCGATAATTGACATCGAAATATAATATGTGTGTCGAAAAATGAAAGTAACTTTGAAGTAAATAGGGTCGATCTAAAATCGTTACCACTATCCGAGAAATTATTAGTTGTCTTCTAGCCGACGCGTTAAACAGCATTTAATATTTAACAGAACCATCTATATAAATGGCTTTCTATCCGATCTTTACATTTAATGAAGATAGTTTCTGGATAACTGAAACTGTTCATTCGAAAACTTTTTTTTTTTTTTTGGTTGTAACCACGTATTGTATCTCACTTATTTGATGTTTTTCCTTTGAGAATGCTATATGTCTACATCATCACCTAGAAAGAGACGTCACGGCTTACGAATAGTTTGAGGTAAAGCCATGAAACTTAGTTTTTGAAATGATTTCCACTCAAAACAGTAAGTGACCATAAAGAGGTATCAAATAAATTTTAAATTTTATTCAAATTCTGAGTAAAAAGTAACAATAATTCCACTTTTCCTTTCACATGGGAAACGTACCGTACTCTAAAATTTCTACTAATCATTCTACAAACGACGACCTAGAGGTGAAGATAATAAGTACAACCATTCCCGTTACAATATCCAGTTCGGATATTAAGCTGAATGGTTGTAATGCACAACAGAGTCGGTTAAAGGTGGTTGTATTGCTAATGTGAACACAGATTTTTGACTATACAAAGGCAAATCACTGCTGCTGCCAGGCAAAACACCAAGTGTAAAGTTTTCATAACAAATTGTGCTGTCGCCCTGCAGGAGAAGAAGTGGAAATACGAATGAAACGGTAATCCTTTGTGATTGGTGTTTAATGTCGCACCACACGCGTAAAAGTTTTTTGAGTACTGCGTGTGCCGAGTTACGGAAAATTGTCTTGTTTAAGTAATAACCTTCCCACAAGTTTCGTACCAGATTAGTATCCAGAAAAGTGTTGGTAAGCGTACAGCGCCGCTCCTTGTTGATGCAAATCATTTAAATTACAGGTGGGCTGTAGCTGTGACAATATTGTTGGCCAGTCAGTCAGTCAGTTTCTCTTACTGAATGCGCAACCTGTGTATCTGTCCACGTGATTAGCGGTTTTCATACACTACCAAGATATGTCTTACCTTCTACCAATTCACGTCTTTCACATATTTATCGTTAGATCTACAGTGATTATGCAAATCTGGGTAAGGTGAATAAACTGGAGTGACTCAGATTGTTTTTCACTATGATGCCCATTTCGTAATATACGCTGTAGCCGTTCAGGACAACTTTTTATATAAATTCTCTAGGAACGTCATCGTTTACATTGAAGGTATCGCTACGTGTTTTCTGTTGTTACCTTCGCCAGTTGCCCCATTAACTGAACGACCATGCTTTGCAAGAGCAATTCTATGAAAAAAAAAGAGTGGCCATGAGGCATAGCGCATCATAACGCGCCTATATTAAGTAAGAAACGGGAGCGGGCAGCAGCTTTCAACAGCGAGTCATGGTTATCGTTACGTCTGTGGTCGAAAGGCATCAGCTTCTTACGGACTGTGAAATTATCTGGTAGTTAAAACATAATTTTGAAACAAAACTGTGGTTATTATGCTTTTTACGACTGTCATTAATTATTGCTAATTTTAAACCACTCAGCATGCAAGATCCGGGCAATCAATTGAGGGTGGGTTTGTTGGTAATTGGGAGCTCCAACGTTATGCGCATTATGGGGCCCCTTAGGGACCTGGGTGACTAGAAGGGAAAGAAAACCATTGTGCAGTTCGTGTGCATACCGGGTGGAGTCTTCCAGGTGTGGAAATGATCCTCCCAGATGCCATGAAAGGCACAGGGTGCAGCCAACTGCAGATGGTTGCTCACGTCGGTATCAATGATGTGTGTCATTTTGGATCAGAAAAGATTCTCTCTGGTTTCGAGCGGCTAACAGAAGTTGTAAAGGCTGCCAGTCTTGCTTGCAAGACGAAAGCGGAGCTGACCATTTGCAGAATAGTCGACAGGACCGATCGCGGAAAGTGGTACAGAGCCGAGTTGAGGGTCTAAATCAGAGGCTCAGACGGTTCCGCTACCGTGTAGGCAGCAGATCCTCGACTTGCGCCAAAGGTTGAATGAGTTTCGGGTTCAGCTGAATAGGTCAGGTGTCCACTATACGCATGAGGCTGCTACACGGGTAGCAGGGGCTGTGTGGCGTGGACGGGGCGTTTTTTTACGTTAGAGGCTCTCAGAAAAACACAAGAAGGGCTTCAGTCACAAAGGGTGCAGGCCGAACACAGGAAGAACGTGGATACTGGAACCATTGGTATAACAGTTGAAGATTGTCGTACCTGTGTTGGGAAAATACCAGAGCTCCAAGCGCTAATTGAAACCACTGATGCTCAAATAGCTATAGGCACTGAAAGCTGGCTAAAGTCGGAGATGAGCTCAGCGGAAATTTCTGTGAATAAACTAACGGTGTTCCGAAAGGATAGGCTAAACACGGTTGGCAGTGGCGTGATTGTTCCTGTTAGAAGTAGTTTAACTTGTCGTGAAATTGAAGAACATACTTCCTGTGAGTTAGTATGGGCAGAGGTCATTGTTGGCAATCGGAATAAAATAATAATAGGATCCTCTTATCGACCTCCCAATTTAGATAATACAGTGGCTGAAAGATTCAAAGAAAACTTGAGTTTGATTTCAAACACGCACCCAAGTAATACGGTAACAGTTGGTGATGACTTTAATTTACCCTCAATATGTTTGGCGAGATTCCAGAGGTGCACATACAATATCATCCGAAATTGTGCTAAACGCATTCTCTGAAAATTATTTCTAACAGTTAGCTCATGAGCCCATGCGAATAGTAAACAGTTGTGAAAACACACTTGTCCTCTTAGCAACAAATAATTCTGAGTTAACAACGAGCATCAAAATCGATACAAGGATTAGTGAACACAGGGTTGCCATAGCAAGACTGAATATTGTAATCGGTTAATCCTCAAAAAAAAAAAAAGCGAAAACTATACTTATTCAAAAAAGCATATAATAATTCACTTGACGTCTTCCTGAGAGACAATTTCCACTCATTCCAAATTAATAATATAAGTGTAGACCAGATGTGGCTTGAATTTAAAGGAATAGTATTGGTTGCAATTGAGAGATTTATACCATAAAAATTAACAATCGACGGAACTAATCCTCCTTGGTACACAAAACGAGTTAGAACACTATTGCAGAA
Source organism: Schistocerca cancellata (assembly GCF_023864275.1). Taxonomy (NCBI): domain Eukaryota; kingdom Metazoa; phylum Arthropoda; class Insecta; order Orthoptera; family Acrididae; genus Schistocerca; species Schistocerca cancellata. The sequence goes on from NC_064631.1 coordinate 55,206,330, forward strand.
ACAACGCAACAAACTTGCTAAATTAAACAGTTGCAAATTACCCAAGATTGGCGATCTTTTACAGAAGCTCGAAATTTAGCGCGGACTTCAATGCGAGATTCTTATAACAGTTTCCACAAAGAATTTTTGTCTCGAAACCTGGCAGAAAATACAAAGAGATTCTGGTCGTATGTGAAGTATGTTAGCGGCAAGAAACAATCAATGCCTTCTCTGCACGATAGCAATGGAGATACTATTGAAGACAGTGCTGCCAAAGCAGAGTTACTAAACACAGCCTTCCGAAATGCCTTCACAAAAGAAGACGAAGTAAATATACCTGAATTCGAATCGAAAACAGCTGTCAACATGGATTACGTAGAAATAAATATCCTCGGTGTAGTGAAGCAATTTAAATCAATTAATAAAAGCAAGTCTTCTCGTCCAGTCAGTATACCAGTGAGGTTCCTATCGGAGTATTCTGATGCAATAGCTCCATACTTAACAATCATATACAACCGTTCGCTCGACGAAAGATCTGTACCCAAATACTGCAAAGTTGCACAGGTCACACCAATAATCAAGAAAGGTAGTATGAGTAATCCACTAAATTACAGGCCCATATCGTTAACGTCGATATGCAGCAGGATTTAGGATCATATAGTGTTTTCAAACATGGTGAATTACATGGAAAAAAACTGTCTGTTGATACACAGTCAACGTGGGTTTTGAAAACATCGTTCCTGTGAAACACAACTAGCTCTTTTTCACATAAAGTGCTACTAACAAGGGATTTCACATCGATTCCGTATTTCTGGCTTTCCGGAAGGCTTTTGACACTGTACCACACAAGCGGCTTGTAGTGTAATTTGGTGCTTATGGAATATCGTCTCAGTTATGTGACTGGATTTGTGATTTCCTGCCGGAATGGTCACAGTTCGTAGTAACTGACAGAAAGTCACCGACTAAAACAGAAGTGATTTCTTGCGATCCCCAAGGTAGTGTTATAGGCCCTTTGCTGTTCCTTATCTATATAAACGTTTTGTGAGACAATCTAAGGAGCCGTCTTAGGTTGTATTATGGCGAAATATGGGAGAGAGTGTCACAGAAATGATACAGGATTTGGCCTTGACATTATTTAAAGAAAGGTGTTTTCCGTTGCGGCGGAAACTTCTCACGAAAATCCAATCACCAACTTTCTCCTTCGAATGCGAAAATATTTTGTTGACCTACATAGGGAGAAGCGATCACCACGATAAAATAAGGGATATTAGAGCTCGTACGGAAAGATATAGGTGTTCTTTCTTTCTGCGCGCTATAAGAGATTGGAATAATAGAGAATTGTGAAAGTGGTTCGATAAAACCTCTGCCAGACACTTAAATGTAATTTGCAGAGTATCCATGTAGATGTACATGTAGATGCAGAGTAATGGTGTGAATGGGAAGTAAGATATTAAATGTTTATTATTATGCTTATTGACGAAGTACACATAAGCGTGAGAGATGTGATTGTACAGAAAAAGTAAATTATTGCCTCGAAGATATTTTGTAATGTACAACAAACCATGTTATGGGATTGGGAAAACAAGAAATACATTTTGAAAATTCTGTTATTTAACCCTCCGTTAGAGAGGTGGATACTATAACACCAACAGAAAGGAGGGCTGGGGGATGCATTACGTTGTTGGAAGTGTGTGAGCGCTCGGATGTAAGGAGTTTATATAGTTTGAAACGGAAATGAGGGAAAGAAAACAGACGGACTAAAGTGCATGGTAAAATGGTTATCACAATGACAGTTTCGAAGTACACCATCACAGTTGGGATCAATTTAAAGCAGTTCAGAGTTGCATTAATTAAACGCTAGTGACGATTCGGCATTGCAGTCTATTCCACAATTAAAATTTCATGGATATAAGGGAGAACATAACACAGGAAAGTTAATACAAGCTGACCTACTCTCTCTTTCTTTCCAAGCATTAATACCGACTTGCGGGATCTGCTGTTTTCCTACATCTCCTCCATTTCTCCCTGTCGTTGACATCTTCTGGTCTTAAGTCAACAACGTGCATGTCTCCCCTGACGCTGTCAGTCCACCTCTTTGCCGGTCTTCCTCGTAGTCTTGTTCCTCCTGGGTTGATGTGGAGCGCTGTGTTTGCGACTGAGTTGTCTTGATTCCTCATGTCACAAGCTAACCTACAGCACCAGGAAAAAATATCACTTTTGTTTACGGGAAGTACTGGGACTAAAGAAGTTTAGAATAAATTTTAGCATTGACAACGATGCAACGCTATGGTATCAAACCAAGAACAGGAAAAATATAAAGCATTAATTCCTTGTACACTTCATTCAATGCATTCTCCCAAAATGCAAAAACAGCATACAACGAACACATATTGTACAAGTACAGTTTATGAGAATAAAACCCTTGTACTGGCACTTTGGCCCAGGTATGTGTAGCTATGTCACGTACAAGATGTATAAGAAAAGTAATGAGAGTGATTTTTTTTTCTATCACAGTTTTAATTTTTTTCAAACAACAATATTGTCCACTCCAAAGTAGTTCCCTTCAGGTGGTGCACTCCAGTAGAGTCATTTGCAGTATTGGTATCAGACTTGAAGGACTTCAGTTAGCAGGTCCTTTAACATGTCTGTCACACTCTTTTGAATGTTCTTCAGTGATCTAAAATGATGTCGTTTTCAGATATTTTTCAGTTTCGAGAAAACAAAGTGGCAGAGACTCAAATCAGGTGAATATTGGGGCTATGGAACATCAGAATTCCGTTTGAGGTCACTAAATTCGTGATGGATGCGACCACTTGAAGTGGAGTGTTGTCACAATGCAGTATCCACCTGCCTGTAATGTCCGGCCTCACTCGATTCACCCTTTTCCTGGCTTTTAAAGGACATCTTTGTAACACTCTTGCTTGACGGTTTGTCGTGGAGGAAGAATCTCACAAGAGCCTACACACGTTCGATCTTTTGGATGGATTTTGAAGTTAAAGTCTCTCTCTGAGCACCATTCTTCTTTAACGTTTTGTCAGCCTTCCTAAATCTATTTGCGACAGTGAAAAACTTGCGCTCTTGATAGAAATTTTCCTAAGGACCAGATTCTAGTGATCTAAGGTCACACACGCTGATTCCCCAATTCAACATCAAACTTGATGGCATAACGTTGCTCTAAATTCCGCTGTTCCATTTTCGTAACAGACAATAAAAACGCCACATCACTGATGGCGTCTCAGAAGTCACATAATGGATGTACGGAGGTGAAAACTCAGACTGAGAATCAGGAAGGGATGAAAGCACTGGTCTACACAAGAAGAACAACACAGTGTTACCAGATAGCTCGCATTGTTGCCTGTCTCGATACTTTCCTCACACGCCTCGTGCATCTCACATATTCTCTTCTGCCCTCTCTGTTTTTACACCTCTGTCTGTCTTTCTTGTCTTGCTACCTCTCCTGGACAGAACGAGCGTTGTACTTGCTTAACGCTGAGTGAAATACGGCACACATACTCTATGAATCTGAAGAAGTAGTATTAAATATCAATCGATATTTTTCATACTTGGTATACCAACTTCTATCGATTACGCAACCATACTGTTACAAGTTTATATCAAAAACTTCCATACTTTCGGAGATGTAAAATTTTACCTAATTCACACAATATCCGTGCTGGCATTGTGTATTACGATTCAAATGGCACTAAGCACTATGGGACTTAACATCTGAGGTCATCAGTCCCTAGACTTAGGTTATTTAGGTTTAAGTAGTTCTAAGGACATCACACACATCCATGCCCAAAGCAGGATTCGAAAGTGCGACCGTAGCGGCCGCTTGGTTCCGCACTGAAGCGCATAGAACCGGTCGGCCACAGCGGCCGGCCCCGTATTAGGGACTGTAATGTATTCATCTGTAGAATCAATTGAAACTTCAACCGAGAGTATGGGTTCGTATAACCTAATTTTATGGAAATTCTTTAGCTTCCTTACCACAGATTTCTGACGTAATTAGAAGTACGTTGGAAAATTATTCTTTCATTGTATTTTGGTTGTGTCAGTGGTTTGGAGAGGCAGAGAGTAAATGAAGGACATACGTAAAGTGAGAATGAGACATTTTACTAAAAGTATGTAAATGCATGCGTGAGAATGTTGCTGCACAATAGGGCAATTTGTGACGTATGTCCGAGTGAGGTTGATTTTGTAAAAGGCAGCCAGAAGTGGCTTGGAGTATTAAATTTATTAGTAATATGTTTTGTGGAAAGAAATCGCATTTTGTTTTCACTAAATTTTATTTAGTTTTGGAATTACGGCATTTCTAGTCTAAATTACTTGTGCTAATCTGACTGACAGGCATTAGAAATAGCGTGAGTATAGAAGTGCTGGGGATGATCTGATTGGCTGCTTAACATACTATCCGAAAGGAGTTTAGCATTTCCCGCGCATTTGAGCAGGATCGCAAAGGCCCTGTGTATACGTTGGCTCATGAAATTATTGCGATGATAATACTGGTGAGAACCGCGGTTCGTGACCGATAATAGGATTTCCCCAAGTGCAGTGTGTGCTGGAGCAATTACATAGCTGGGAGTTCACTCTGAGTCTTACTTAATTGTATGTGGCCATGTTGCGTACTCATTGGCATATTGATGACATAAATCGACTGACTGCTGATTCGTTGCTAAAGTCAGGGTTGAAGGCGGATTAGGTGACTCACCAGGTCAAGAAGACACAATAGGTGATGCGAGACTATTTCATGGAAGAATTTGTTGGCAGTTTGTTAAGTGGAAGCTATTCATATGCTCCACGTAATTAATTGACGGTGTTTTTTGGGGGATGGTGGTGAGGTTCCGGCCCTGTTCGATTTTAGAAGACGCAAGCAATGTTACAGGTGACAGGAAGTAGACTTTGATAAAGTGACCAATAATGCTGAATAATATCCAGAGATCCCCGTAACAGCGAAAGTTCAAAAAAATGGTTCTGAGCACTATGGGACTTAACAGCTATGGTCATCAGTCCCCTAGAACTTAGAACTACTTAAACGTAACTAACATAAGGACAACACACAACACCCAGCCATCACGACGCAGAGAAAATCCCTGACCCCGCCGGGAAACGAACCCGGGAACCCGGGCGTGGGAAGCGAGAACGCTACCGCACGACCACGAGATGCGGGCACAGCGAAAGTCTTTCTGGAACTATATATCAATAATTTTTTTTTCACACCGTACATTCTGTTATGCATTTTAGGACTGCCGACTGGTCCAACGGAGTCAGAGTAGATTATTGGGGTGTCGGTAGATTTTGCTAGCCATTGCCTGAGGAGGCTGAGTGGTTGTGTGCTCGTTTATAATTTCAGGTAGTAGATGTCAGGGTCCAAAGAGGTGATGGCGATCTTTTTTTTATGTTTTTATAAATAGAGTTCTGTGTAGAGAAATGTTTGGAGAACACTCGTGACAAATCTTTGGTAAGCACCCCGCAGTAGTGTTTGTTTCTATTGAATAAACCCGTGGTTACTTGTTGGAACGAAAAATGTTGTGATTCTAAAATTAGAGTATGAAAAGTCTCAGCAAGACAAAGCACTGAAGAAAATTACGATTTAACAGGAGGAGGAAGAATTGTTATAAAATATGTGGAAGTTTCTTTCTACAAAAACATTAAAGACAGCTATTTTATTTTCCTCAAAGACAGAAAAATAAGTTACGTTTGCAACTGGACTCATATTATCATTACAAAAATTGGCAGAACAACATGAGTCGTGCGGTAGCGTTCTCGCTTCCCACACCCGGGTTCCCGGGTTCGATTCCCGGCGGGGTCAGGGATTTTCTCTGCCTCGTGATGGCTGGGTGTTGTGTGCTGTCCTTAGGTTAGTTAGGTTTAAGTAGTTCTAAGTTCTAGGGGACTTATGACCACAGCAGTTGAGTCCCATAGTGCTCAGAGTCATTTGAATTTTTTGAACATGAGTTCTTGATTGTATGGTGATGTTAATTTCTGTCACATAGCATTGATATTCGTGTACTGATATGTTTCAAATGTATGAAACTGTATTGGAATGTTATTTATGATCACGAATAGATAGAAATATTCCGGAAATTTCATGATTTTGAAAGTAAGAGCAGGCATAATGGATACCCTCCGCGGCTGATCTAGAAAGAAGGCGTGGTGCACAAAAGACCACGGAAAAAAATTATGGATATCGCGTGTTAACTACAGAGGCCGAGACTGTCAAAGTGTGCAAACCGGAATTTTGCAGCCTTTTAGGCACTGAAAATGAAGATGTGCGACGATTTTTGTGTTTGTGTGAAAAACAATGTTGAACCCTATGACAGAGGGGATGTGCTACTGCAAGCAATGAGGCACCCCAGACCTGCAGATAACTGAGAAGCATATTAAACCATCCCCTATGAATATCACGCATAACTCTACCGAAGAAGTGTGTTACTTAGATGCTGAGTTGTTTGTAAAAAACATTTGTGAAATGCTCATAAAGCTACATTTGCACGTCATATGAAATATATTTCAGGGGTTTCACTGAGTGTTTTAATTATGCTCTGAGCAGCCACTAACCGAATTTGATGTTCTTTTGAGTCGCTTGCAGCGAAAATTGAGAAGCAATCGTTCAACGATATAGCATATTCTACAGCTATGAGGAATTAATGGTACATAAAAAAGTAGTAGGAAAATTCAATTAAAAGGTGGATGCAATAAAGAAGATGTGTGCAGAAAATGAGCATGATGATGATTGGTTTGTGGGGCGCTCAACTGCGTGGTTATCAGCGCCCGAAGAAAATGAGCATGTGGTGTCATTGTGTTTCTGTTACATGCAGTATCTGCAGATTACTGAGCTCACAGTGCAGGAATTATTTAATTTGCGTCGACTTAAGGTTAATGCATTCTCTGTTACATACCTAAAAAGCAACAGATCCAAGCTATATCTGTACCATGAAGATACAGTTGACAAAGGACCTAACGAAATATGTTCCTTTTTGGTTGATTACATTAGGACAGTGCATAATAAATGTGTTTCTGAATAGCACGTGTTCTCTGACGTGTCCCCAGCATAATACAAGAACAACTCAGTGGTTAAGCTAATGCTTTGAAATTCCGCCACATTCAAATGTGTGTTCCAGCGTTTTGCTGTGCATGGTCGTGTAGTTTTGGCATGTCATCGTAAACCTGCTTGCGTAAAACGGGTGATGGGAAAACAAGACAGAATATATTCCTTGTAGGGTTATGCCGGAAAGATGGTCACTTGGTCCAAAAATCAAACTATTCAAGTATAGCTTGTTAACACAAAAGGGATTATGGTTTACAACAAATCGTGGCCCAAATTTTATGAGCAATACTGTTTGTCTGATGACAGTTACGTAAACTTTATGGACCAGAACTGTACAGTTTAATTCACAGGGCCCTCATTTAGAAGCTTCCATCACAGTTTATGGGGGAAATTGAGTGTTACTATCATAGTGATGGTCTCAAAAAACTTCTTTGCGACTCTCGTTATAGGCACAACCAAAGTTGCCTTCGTAAATGGCACATAACAACATAGCCCCAATCAATGTCAAAAAGCTGAAAGACATAGGACAACTGCTGCTGTACATTCCTGAAGGGCGCAAAGCCTTTTATCTGGAACTGGCTCAGTGGCCTCTGTAGACATTCCTGCATATGATTTATAGAAAAACTGTTGTTTACAACAAGCTTTGTGTAGATTTTTGTCAATGTCCTTTTTAAAAAATAAACAATTGGTGTGAATCTATCCTAGAAGTAATATTGTATATTAAATTTACATAATAAACTAATATTTTGTAACATAAAAAAACTTCGTTTTTAAAATGTTAGTATAAAATGTATAACCTCCGATACCACATAAATTCATAAAAATTTTTAGAAATGTTACATGCAACATGGTACATTTACAGTCCATTATTTTATTGTTAAAGTTTACCTTACAGATACTGCTGATTTTTAAATGAATGCACGCATCCTACATTTCATCATATAGCTAGTATACAGTTTCTTCTTCTTTTGAAAAATTTGCATTTTGGACAAATGTTGTTTTCGCAATTACTGATTCATACTTACTTTCGGCAGCTGAGAACATCGCACCGCTGTAAGCATAAAATTCAAGTATCTCAAATAATTTTTTTCTATTAGGGTGGTTGTTGTTTTATTACCGAGTGATTAGACTTTGGTTACTGACACAGAAATGGTAATGCTTGATTTTTTTTACTTCCGAGTGGTGCCAACAGTACACGTGAAGTGACGTGTGTATTGATTTCTGAGCCTTGAAAGAAAGACTGCTAACGAGTCGCTAAGATTTGCATTAAATGGTTAGTAATCTTAAAGTTCAGAGAGGTAATAAGTGAACTAGTCTAATTTTTTTACTGTGAATAGAGAGCAGCTACTGTCTCATGTAACTATGTTACTGTATCCTGCTTAAAATGTACACCTAGGACAGGGTTTAATAAAAGCATAAATAACCTACATCCTGAATCGTGATATATACAGTCAGTCCATTGCGCGAATAGTGTGCTGATTTGTCTTGAGCTAGGGCTAATCCCTGCTTCTTAATATTCTGAGCTGTGTATTTTGCTGAGTGTGACAGGCTACCGAGAAACAATTCACCTGGGGCTAAAAGAATAGTTGGAGGTAACCCATTTGTCCTCTACTAAATATAAAGGTTTTGAGTGACTGTTGGAAGTAAATAGTCGCTAGCCATATGGCCTTTGCGGTTAGGGAACGCATTTACCTTAGTTGCAGTCCATGTGGACAGCAGAGGGTTCTTCCGTTTCGTCTACGGTATAGAATATGCAGCGAAATTTAGCAGCTACCCAAAAAGCTGTTTCTTTCCAGAAACAGGGTACAAACTAATCGTTCAGTACTTTTAGTGTGAGAATGGTATAGTTGTCTGTTATGAGGACATATCACAGCAGTAAGGAATAGTACAGGTGTCCGTAGACAATGTGGTCCAGGATCTACTGTTGAGTGTACATAGTAAAGTTTGTACATTCTGAGGGTGTTAGGTGACAGAAAAAACATATTTTATGAAAATGATACAGAACATACATGAAGGAGAGGGTGGTTCTATTCACAGTGGAACGTTCGATATAATTAAATAAAAGAAAAGCATATTGGTTTGATTAGTTATAATACTTCAAGTGAGACATAGTCGAGTGCAGATAAGGCGTAACGAGGATGCAGCCTGATTGTACTTCATGCTGTGCCTCTGCTGTCTTCATTGCGCCTACCAACGGCGACCTATTTGTAGCCACCTCGAAAGGTTAAGGAGAATGGAGAACAAATAACGTTAAGTAATAAAACAAGAGTTATTAGTTTATCTTGGGTAAAATATTCCGGAGGTAAAATAGTCCCCCACTCGGATCTCCGGGCGGGGACTACTCAAGAGGATGTCATTATCAGGTGAAAGAAAACTGGTGTTCTACGGATCGGAGCGTGGAATGTCAGACCCCTTAATCGAGCAGGTAGGTTAGAAAATTTAAAAAGAAAAATGGATAGATTAAAGTTAGATATAGTGGGAATTAGTGAAGTTCGGTGTCAGGAGGAACAAGACTTCTGGTCAGGTGACTGCAGGGTTATAAACATAAAGTCAAATAGGGGTAATGCAGGAGTAGGTTTAATAATGAATAGGAAAATAGGAATGCGGGTAAACTAATTCAAACAGCATAGTGAACGCATTATTGTGGCCAAGATAGATACGAAGCCCACACCTACTACAGTAGTACAAGCTTATATGCCAACTAGCTCTGCAGATGACGAAGAAATTGAAGAAATGTATGATGAAATAAAAGAAATTATTCAGATAGGGAAGAGAAACGAAAATTTAATAGTCATGGGTGACTGGAATTCGAGTGTAGGAAAGGGGAGAGAAGGAAACGTAGTAGATGAATATGGATTGGGGCTAAGAAATGAAAGAGGAAGCCGCCTGGAAGAATTTTGCACAGAGCATAACTTAATCATAGCTAATACTTGGTTTAAGAATCATGAAAGAAGGTTGTATACATGGAAGAACCCTGGAGATACTGACAGGTTTCAGATAGATTATTCACTCCTGGAAATAGAAAAAAGAACACATTGACACAGGTGTGTCAGATCCACCATACTTGCTCCGGACACTGCGAGAGGGCTGTACAAGCAATGATCACACGCACGGCACAGCGGACACACCAGGAATCGCGGTGTTGGCCGTCGAATGGCGCTAGCTGCGCAGCATTTGTGCACCGCCGCCGTCAGTGTCAGCCAGTTTGCCGTGGCATACGGAGCTCCATCGCAGTCTTTAACACTGGTAGCATGCCGCGACGGCGTGGACGTGAACCGTATGTGCAGTTGATGGACTTTGAGCGAGGGCGTATAGTGAGCATGCGGGAGGCCGGGTGGACGTACCGCCGAATTGCTCAACACGTGGGGCGTGAGGTCTCCACAGTACATCGATGTTGTCGCCAGTGGTCGGCGGAAGGTGCACGTGCCCGTCGACCTGGGACCGGACCGCAGCGACGCACGGATGCACGCCAAGACCGTAGGATCCTACGCAGTGCCATAGGGGACCGCACCGCCACTTCCCAGCAAATTAGGGACACTGTTGCTCCTGGGGTATCGGCGAGGACCATTCGCAACCGTCTCCATGAAGCTGGGCTACGGTCCCGCACACCGTTAGGCCGTCTTCCGCTCACGCCCCAACATCGTGCAGCCCGCCTCCAGTGGTGACGCGACAGGCGTGAATGGAGGGACGAATGGAGACGTGTCGTCTTCAGCGATGAGAGTCGCTTCTGCCTTGGTGCCAATGATGGTCGTATGCGTGTTTGGCGCCGTGCAGGTGAGCGCCACAATCAGGACTGCATACGACCGAGGCACACAGGGCCAACACCCGGCATCATGGTGTGGGGAGCGATCTCCTACACTGGCCGTACACCACTGGTGATCGTCGAGGGGACACTGAATAGTGCACGGTACATCCAAACCGTCATCGAACCCATCGTTCTACCATTCCTAGACCGGCAAGGGAACTTGCTGTTCCAACAGGACAATGCACATCCGCATGTATCCCGTGCCACCCAACGTGCTCTAGAAGGTGTAAGTCAACTACCCTGGCCAGCAAGATCTCCGGATCTGTCCCCCATTGAGCATGTTTGGGACTGGATGAAGCGTCGTCTCACGCGGTCTGCACGTCCAGCACGAACGCTGGTCCAACTGAGGCGCCAGGTGGAAATGGCATGGCAAGCCGTTCCACAGGACTACATCCAGCATCTCTACGATCGTCTCCATGGGAGAATAGCAGCCTGCATTGCTGCGAAAGGTGGATATACACTGTACTAGTGCCGACATTGTGCATGCTCTGTTGCCTGTGTCTATGTGCCTGTGGTTCTGTCAGTGTGATCATGTGATGTATCTGACCCCAGGAATGTGTCAATAAAGTTTCCCCTTCCTGGGACAATGAATTCACGGTGTTCTTATTTCAATTTCCAGGACTGTATAACGGTAAGACAGAGATTCAGGAACCAGGTTTTATATTGTAAGACATTTCCAGGGGCAGATGTGGGCTCTGACCACAATCTATTGGTTATGAACTATAGATTAAAACTGAAGAAACTGCAAAAAGGAGGGGATTTAAGGAGATGGGACCTGGATAAATTGACTAAACCAGAGGTTGTACAGAGTTTCACGGAGAGCATAATGGAACAATTGACAGGAATGGGGGAAAGAAATACGGTAGAAGAAGAATGGGTAGCTCTGAGGGATGAAGAAGTGAAGGCAGCAGAGGATCAAGTAGGTAAAAAGACGAGGGCTAGTAGAAATCCTTGGTTAACAGAAGAAATATTGAATTTACTGATGAAAGGGAAAAATATAAAAACGCAGTAAATGAAGCAGGCAAAGTGAATACAAACGTCTCAAAAATAAGATCAACAAGAAGTGCAAAATGGCTAAGCAGGGATTGCTATAGGACAAATGTAAGAATGCAGAAGCTTATCTCACTAGGGGAAGCATAGATACTGCCTACAGGAAAATTAAAGAGATCTTTGGAGGAAAGAGAGCCACTTGTATGAATATCAAGAGCTCAGATGGATACTCAGTTCTAAGCAAAGAAGGGAAAGCAGAAAGGTGGAAGAAGTATATAGACGGTTTATACAAGGGCGATATACTTGAGGACAATATTATGGAAACGGAAGAGAATGTAGAAGAAGATGAAATGGGAGATACGATACTGCGTGAAGAGTTTGACAGAGCAATGAAAGACCTGAGTCGAAACAAGGCCCCGGGAGTAGACAATATTCCATTGAAACTACTGACGGCCTTGGGAGAGCCGGCCCTGACAAAACTCTACCATCTGGTGAGCAAGATATATGAGACAGGCGAGATACCCTCAGACTTCAAGAAGAATATAATAATTCTAATTCCAAAGAAAGCAGCTATTGACAGATGTGAAAATTACCGAACTTTCAGTTTAATAAGTCACAGCTGCAAAATACTAACGCGAATTCTTTACAGACGAATGGAAAAACTGGTAGAAGCCGAGCTCGGCGAAGATCAGTTTGGATTCCGCAGATATGTTGGAACACGTGAGGCAATACCGACCCTACGACTTACCTTAGAAAATAGATTTAGTGAAGGCAAACCTACATTTCTTGCATTTGTGGACTTAGAGAAAGCTTTTGACAATGTTTATTGGAATACTCTCTTTCTAATTCTAAAGGTGGCAGGGGTAAAATACAGGGAGCGAAAGGCTATCTACAATTTGTACAGAAACTAGATGGCAATACTAGAGTCGAGGGGCATGAGAGGGAAGCAGCGGTTGGGAAGGGAGTGAGACAGGGTTGTAGCCTGTCCCCGATGTTATTCAATCTGTATATTGAGCAAGCAGTAAAAGAAACAAAAGAAAAATTCGGAGTAGTATTAAAGTCCATGGAGAAGAAATAAAAACTTTGAGGTTCGCCGATGACATTGTAATTCTGTCAGAGAGAGCAAAGGACTTAGAAGAGCAGTTGAACGTAATGGGCAGTGTCTTAGGAGGATATCAGATGAACATCAACAAAAGCAAAACGAGGAGAATGGAATGTAGTGGAATTAAGTCCGGTGATGCTGAGGGAATTAGATTAGAAAATGAGACACTTTAAGTAGTAAAGAGGTTTTGCTATTTGGGGAGCAAAATAACTGATGATGGTCGAAGTAGAGAGGATATAAAATGTAGACTGGCAATGGCAAGGAAAGCGTTTCTGAAGGAGAGAAATTTGTTAACATCGAGTATAGATTTAAGTGTCAGGAAGCCATTTCTGAAAGTATTTGTATGGAGTGTAGCCATGTATGGAAGTGAAACATGGACGATAAATAGTTTGGTCAAGAAGAGAATAGAAGCTTTTGAAATGTGGTGCTACAGAAGAATGCTGAAGATTAGATGGGTAGATCACATAACTAATGAGGAGGTATTGAATAGATTTGGGGAGAAGAGGAGTTTGTGGCACAACTTGACAAGAAGAAGGGACAGGTTGGAGGGACATGTTCTGAGGCATCAAGGGATCACAAATTTAGCGTTGGAGGGCAGCGTGGAGGGTAAAAGTCGTAGGGGGAGACCAAGAGATGAATACACTAAGCAGATTCAGAAGGATGTAGGTTGCAGTAAGTACTGGGAGATGAAGAAGCTTGCACAGGATAGAGTAGAACTGAGAGCTGCATAAAACCAGTCTCAGGACTGAAAACAACAACAACAACATATAAATGGAAGAGCAGGGTCTGTGAATTCTAGGATTTTAGCTCCTGTTTCTCCCAGCCTCTGGAATGTATCGAGATGTGCCACCTGCGAGTTTTACGTGTTGCGAAGACAATGACAGAAATCCGAGAGGTTGACCACCATGAGTTCCCATGGACAGCGGTCGTGTGAGTGAGCCACTGTGAGTGCCTCTTAGGCCAGAGTACTTGAAAAGATTCTTTTAAAGCAGTGCAAATCACAGGAGATCGTCAGAGAGTGTCAATAAAAGCTTACAGGTTGTCCTGAAGGCGGAAGGGGACAACCGAACACCGCTATGTTTCGGTGAACGGTATGGGAAGCGAACTGCATTTACACGCCCAGACATCATGCCGAAAATCGTAAGGTGAGGGTCAGGACACTGGCTACTTTCAGTTTGTTGACAGAAAACACAACAAGTACTGGGGAAGAAAATTCTGCAAGCTTTCGGTACATGCAGCAACAGAGAGGGAGAATTTCAGTTGTCACAGTGGCAACCCTGTGATTTTTCTCTCCTCTTGCGGTAATTTGGAGAAGTATGTCAGAGCAGGTAGTCAGTAGTGCATTTTGGGGCGAGCACACATTAGCGGCGGTTCGTGTCTCGTTCGAAAGTCTCTCTGCGGCGCAATGCTGCAGCGTCACGCTCCTTTCACTGTTTCTGAGTGAGACTCGCGTTTGCGTCGTCTCTGCACTGCGTAGCTGACACTTGGCGAGTCTTTTTCGTGACTTTGTGACTGACTTTTATCGTTAGTTCTCTCTCATACTGGGATCAAAACTCGAAGCTATCCAGTATATGTCGCTTTTCTGAGTTGAGCAGCGTTTGGGAGACGATTTGCATGTTATTACGCTAGTGCTTCAGAAAAATCTTAACCATCTACGCATATTGCGGTTTAAATTTTTTGATGAAAATAATTGTAGATCAATCCAACTTCAACTTGAAAGATTTTGATTGAGAGAAAATAAGTTAATTATTTTTGAAATGACTTTTCCTCAGTCTAGTTATTATCAAGCGACCCTTTTAATGAAAAATATCGTCAGAGGACTGCAGTCTCAATATGACGGTGTTTCCGATATATTAGAAGTGTCATTACACCTTCTTTTAATTTGGGAAGTTAGCTGGATACTTTCTAATTATACGAACTGAATAAAATTTTATTTTGGGAATAACGAAACTTCACCTGCATTGGCATTTAGCAGCATTAATAATTATCAATTTAACATTTGTATTATTGTATTGGATTCTGCCTGAGCTCAGAATCTCTTGTTTCGTCGTTTGCATGTTGAGTTCACGTGCGTGGCAGGCAGCTTGCAAATCGAAACCACTGTAGAAACTCAGTTGACTCGCGCACAATACAACAGGTACGGCAAAGAGTCATAAACAATTCACTAGTAATAATGGACATAATATTTTAAAAATAATTTAAATTCGTGACGAACACGTTCGAACCCTTTATGTTTTCATTTCTCAGAAAATTTCATTTTGCCCCTCAGGGGTAATTACCCCCAGGTTGGGAACCTTAACTAACATAAAAATCGAAAATAACTACAAAATCACACCACATTTGTCACTCTGTAGTCTCCTGAGGACCCTGGAAGGTACGAAACGTTACATCACGGAACTGTTGATTTACGATTCTGTTGTACCGTACAGCTATTTAACGAATAATGTGTTCCTTTAATAACAAAAAACTGTTAGCAAATACCAGAAGACCTGACCCTTAACATATTGACATTATATATCTACCCTACAAAGTCGAATTTTGTCCGCTACACTTCAGGCCAAACAATGAATTTGGAACATGATTTCAACTACATTACATAATGTACGAAATACGACACCACAGCTGTAGCTTGAGATAAAACGCCTCACACGTGATAATAAATCATCAAAAGTAATAGAACTGTTTTCCAATAAGGAAGGAACCAGTTCCTGACATGTTGCTAAATTTGAACCACAAAGCAAAAGTAACTAGATTAACAAAATTATTTGTGCGTTAGAGAGACGAGTTAAGTTTAAGAATAAGCGAATCGTTTGACTCCATAAAATTGTCAGTGAAAGTATTTATGATGATAACAACAGACAACATGAGAAATATGGGCTTCACATGCTCGAAATACACGTTTATATTCCATTGTGTTTAGTGGAGTAAGCTGCAAATATGTACATACTTGAACGTACATCTTCACAAATAAGTTGTAGCTTATGTTATTGAATTAACGTAAATCGGTAGATTTCACATGATTTTCACGATAATTCATGTCTTTAGGTAATTTACTAACGTAAGGAACGCACAATTGTGACAACCGTTTCGTTAATCGAATAGAAAATATTTAAAAACCAACGTTATCGTCAAGACGCACCTGTCTGTCTGCTTTCTCACCACTTGGAGCGCTGGTGTCACTGCATCCGTCAAATGATGACAGACAGTAAAATCGTGCATCTCTAAGAAGACCGATGAGCAAAACATACAACTACCACCATCATCTAGCGAAAGATCTTTCCAAGAACCCGAGAAAATTCTAGCCCTACGTAAAATCTCTCGACGGGGCTAAGACATCTACCCATTCACTTTGTGACCACTCTAGTGTGGCAACGTAGCCACGTAAGTCAATGAAAGCAAAGCCGAAGTTTTAAACCTAGCTTCTAAGAAATCATTCACCCAGGAGGATCGTACAAACATATCATCGTCTGACCGTCACACATATTCCCGTAGAGAGGGCAGATTAATTGGATTCACTGATGTACAGAAGCAACTGAAAGGGTTGAAAACAAAGAAGTCACAAGGTCTGAAAGGAGTCCCAGTACGATTTTACAGAGTTCCTACGGCCTTTTCCTCTTACTTAACACCCATTTATCTCGAATTTCGCACCCAGCGCAAAGTCCCAAGCGACTGGAAAAAATCGGAGGTGACTCCTTTATATAAGAAGTAGAGATGGGCAAAACTGTTCTTTTCAGAGATTGGATCAGAACTGTTCACTCCCTGAAATGAATTAGCTCTTTTTCATGACTCACCACTCATTTACAATAGAAAATAAATGGAAGGCACATTGCCCTTTAAACTTGGTTTATTCCAGTACTATACCTGTAACACAGATAATGAGTAAGAATTTTGTATTGTTTATCGAAATTTCCACGATATGACGAAGTTTTGGATTATTGATTTATTTTGCACTATCGTGGTTTTTTGGGTGATAGGAAAATGTTGTAACTTGAGATTTACATTAACAATATATTTGGCTATAATGTATTAAAATTTCATTAACCTCATACAAATACATCGCAAGCCATATATTTTTAAAGTGAACGTTTCCTTCCGAAGACGCCTAAAATCGCAAAATCCGTACCAGAATAAGAAAAAAAAATATAAATTTGACTGTAAAACGAAAGTGCTGCATATAGCCTTACGCAGAATAAAACAAGGAAAATATTGGTGTATCACATTTTGCGATACATTTATCGGTTCGCTCGTAATTAAAGCGTAAATTCGAGTGTCCATAATAAAAATCCTATAGTAAGAGGAGTCGTCAGGAACCTAATCTAATCAGTTTAAACAAAGAAAAATAAAATAAAAACAATTGATGTATACATAACATAATAATGTAATATACATAGCGGTATTACTACGAAGAACAATATCGAGTAGAGACGAACTCTGATGCAGAGGCGCTGAGTCGAGCAGGTCGAGCCGCGAGCTGTATTACTGCGTGAGCTGAGACCGCAGAGACCAGAGTGACACCTGAGTCGCTTTTCTCAATGCTCTGGCTAGAGTCGAGACGGTGGGGCGAGCGTTGAGCGGGCGAGTTCCGAGGGTGGGGGGGAGCGGTGAACTCACCCGCTCCCAGACAAATCGTCCGTTCCCTTGCGAGCAGGTTGTTGCAAGTAGTTCCTACGTTATTCGCTAGGTGGCTCTCTGTCCTGTTGCTCGCATCAACTGCCCAGAGGGCAGGACGTGCGACTGAAACGATCGCCAACAGAGTGCGATGCGAAGTTACGCTGCGCCAGACACTGCAGGCGGCAGACGACGCACAGAGACGGCACGGCATATGTGAAACACAAAATCCAGTGGGGCACTGCACAATGCAGGCAGCCAAGGTAGAAGCAGGGCAGAGGCCGGCGCTGGCTGTGTTGTGTGGCGTGCACTGTGCTCTGACCAGCAGAGGCGCTGCTGATATGCTCCGTCTCTCTCTCTCTCTCTTTCTCCCTCTCTCTCTCTGCCATGAGAAACGTTTGGAGCTACCGTTCTTTTTTTCTGAATCACTAATTGTTCACTCCTTTGAAAGATGCAACTCTATGCATTAGTTCAAGAGCGGATCCCCTATCTCTAATAAGAAGGGTGAAAGAACTCACAAAATTACAAATCAATATCCACAACATCCGTTTGCTACAGGATTCTTGAACGTATTCTCAGTCGAATATAATAAAATTACTTGAAAAGTAGCGCCATCTGTTCACAAATCTGCTCGAATTTAGAAAGCATCGCAAGTGAAAAGCTCACGTTGCCCTTTCCCCGCGTGACATACTGCAAACGATGGATGAGGGGCGACAGACAGATCCCATATTCGTAGATTTCCGGAAACAATTTGACACAGTGCCCCACTGCAAACTGTTAAAGGAGGTTCGAAGATACAGAGAATGCGAGAATGGCTTGAAGGCTTCTTAAATAGCAGAACTGAGTCCGTTGTCCTCGACGGCGAGTGCTCATCACAGACAAGGGCACCGTTTGGAGTGCTCAAGGGAAGCGGGACAGGACCGCTGTTATTATCTATATACATAAATGATTTGGCGGACAGGGTGGGCAGCAATCTCCGGTTGTTTGCTGATGATTTTGTGGTGCACGGTAAGCTGTCGTCGTTTAGTGACTGTATGAAGGTACAAGACGACTTAGACAAAATTTCCAGTTGGTGCCATGAATGGCAGCTTGCTCTAAATAAAGAAAAAGTAAGGAAATCCAAATGACTTCATCTACATCTATATCTACATACGTACTCCGCTATCCACTATACGGTGCGTGGCGGAGGGTACCTCGTACCACAACTAGCATCTTCTCTCCCTGTTCCACTCCCAAACAGAACGAGGAAAAAATGACTGCCTATATGCCTCTGTACGAGCCCTAATCTCTCTTATCTTATCTTTGTGGTCTTTCTGCGAAATATAAGCTGGCAGCAGGAAAATTGTACTGCGGTCAGCCTCAAATGCTGGTTTTCTAAATTTCCTCAGTAGCGATTCACGAAAAGAATGCCTCCTTTCTTCCAGAGACTCCCACCCGAGTTCCTGAAGCATTTCCGTAACACTCGCGTGATGATAAAACCTATCAGTAACAAATCTAGCAGTCCGCCTCTGAATTGCTTCTATGTCCTCCCTCAATCCGACC
This sequence comes from Schistocerca cancellata, assembly GCF_023864275.1. Lineage (NCBI taxonomy): Eukaryota > Metazoa > Arthropoda > Insecta > Orthoptera > Acrididae > Schistocerca > Schistocerca cancellata. The sequence goes on from NC_064631.1 coordinate 55,225,407, forward strand.
TGATAGGGATCCCAAATGCTCGAGCATTAATCAAGAATAGGTCGTATTAGTGTTTTCTAAACGGTCTCCTTCACACATGAACCACAACTTCCCAAAATTCTACCAATGAACCGAAGACGACTATCTGCCTTCCCCACAACTGCCAGTACATGCTTGTCCCACTTCATATCGCTCTGCAATGTTACGCCCAAATATTTTATCGACGTGACTGTGTCAAGTGCTACACTACTAATGGAGTATTCAAACATTACAGGATTCTTTTTCCTATTCATCTGCATTAATTTACATTAATCTATATTTAGAGTTATCTGCCATTCTCTACACCAATCACAAATCCTGTCCAAGTCATCTTGTATCCTCTACAGTCACTCAGCGACGACACCTTTCCGTACACCACAGCATCATCAGCAAAAACAGCCGCACATTGCTATCCACCCTATCCAAAAGATCATTTATGTAGATAGAAAACATCAGCGGACCTACCACACTTCCCTGGGGCACTCCAGATGACACCCTCACCTTCGGTGAACACTCACCATCGAGGACAACGTACTGGGTTCTATTACTTAAGAAATCTTCGAGCCACTCACATATTTGGGGACCAATCCCATATGCTCGTACCTTAGTTAGGAGTCTGCAGTGGGGCACCGAGTCAAATGCTTTCCGGAAGTCAAGGAACATGGCATCCGTCTGATACCCTTCATCCATGGTTCGAAAGATATCATGTGAAAAAAGGGCGAGTTGCGTTTCGCAGGAGCGATGCTTTCTAAAGCCGTGTTGATGCGTGGACAGAAACTTCTCTGTCTGAAGGAAACTCATAATATTCAAACTGGGAATATGTTCGCGAATCCTGCAACAGACCGATGTTAAGGATATTGGTCTGTAATTCTGAGGATTCGTCCTTCTACCCTTCTTATATACAGGTGTCACCTGCGCTTTTTTCCAGTCGCTTGGGACTTTACGTTAGGCAAGAGATTCGCGATAAATGCAATCTAAATAAAGAGTCAATTCAGTAGAGTACTCTCTGTAAACCCGAATTGGAATCCCATCAGCACCTGGCGATTTATTTATTTTCAACCCATTCAGCTGCTTCACAACCCCAGGGATGTCTATTACTATGTCGTCCATACGGGAATCTCTACGAGACTCAAACGGCGGTATGTTTGTACGATCCTCCTGCGTGAAAGATTTCTCAAATGCTAAATTAAAAATTTCAGCTTTCCTTTTGTTGTCTTCCGTTGCCAGGCCAGACTGATTAGTGAGTGACTGGATGGAAGCCTTCGACCCGCTTACCGATTTTAAGTAAGACCAGAATTTCCTTGGGTTTCAGCAAGATCTTTTGCTAAGGTATGACGGTGGTAGTGGTTGTATGCTTCGCGCAACGCTCGTTTTACAGCAGCACGAATCTCTACTAACTTTTGCCAGTTCTCATTCTCCCGATCTCTCTTGTACCGCGAGTGCAACTGTCTTTGCTTCCTGAGCATTCACCGAATTGCGCTGTTAAACCACGGTGGGTCTTTTCTGTAACCCACTTTTTCGGCACATACTTCTCCAATGCGTAATTTGCATTGTGTTTAAAATTTGCCCATAATTCTTCCACGTCCATCATACCGGAAGTAAATGAAGTCGATTCATTTACTAAGTGGAATGCTAACAACGGCTTATCTGCTCTTTCTAGTAAGAATACTCTCCTAGCCTTCTTGGCCGACTTTTTAACTTTCGTAACCACAGTCGTAATGACAACATCACGATCACTAATCCCTGTCTCAACACTGACACCGTCGATGAGGTCTGGTCTGTTCGTGGCTACCAGATCTAAAATATTTCCATTACGCGTTGGCTGTCGTTTCAGCTGCCCAAGAAGGTTTTCGTATAATGTGTTCAAAAGTAATTCACAATACGGCTTGTCTGTACCACCTATAATGAATCCATAGACATCCAATGGAACAATACCGTAATGTTCAAATACTTCAATAGCAGTGTACTGCCTCACATAGTCGCGTCGATTAAATATCTAGGAGTAACATTGGAAATCTGAAATTGAACGAGAACGGAAGGACAATAACAGGGAAGGCTAACGATCTAAATAGGTTTGTTGGGAGGATTTTAGGAAAAAGTGGTTCATTTGTAAATGGGCCGCATACATAACATTAGTGCCACCCATTCTTCAGTATTGCTCAAGTGTTTGGAATTCGCAACAGGTCGGATTAGAGGAAGACATCGAAGCATTTTAGAGGCGAGCCGCTTGGTTTATTGCTGGTGGGTTTCTTTAACTGAAGTGGTTCTCGAACTCAAATGGGAACGCGACTGAGAAAATTTAGGGAACCGGGTTTTCAAACTGCCTGGGGACCGATTCTACTGCCGCCAACGTACATTTCTCGTAAGGTTTATAAAGACAAGATCAAGGAGGGCTTGTATACACACTTACGAGAGAACACCTTTTACGTGTCGCCCTATTTGTAAGTTGAACGAGAAAGGATATGGCAAATAGAGGTATACAAGGTACCTTCCGCCACTCACGATATCGTGGCTTGCGGAGTATTTACTGCATGTAGATGTTCGTAGTGGGCCTAATAGTGGCCCAGGGCTGAGCGAGGAAATAGTACGGTGCAATTAGACCCAAAACCTCAACATCCAAAGTGAAAGTCTCCTTCCAGCTCCAGAGTGTTTCATAGAGTCCACATATTGTTTGGTAAAATGTTACATCATTTTAAGCGTCGTGTTTAGGGGAAGGGGTGGAGAATTTGGTAAATTAGTACTTTTCATCAGTTTTTCTTAAATATTTCGCAATTTAATCTACATTTAATCGTGAACAATAATAGCCCTGTGCACAATCTTGCTAAACTGAACGGTAGAAGAGTTACTTAGGGTTTCAAAAGTAAAAATGTTTCGTACTTTCTAGCTGGTTTGTATACATATGACATTGTCACAAACGAAACTAATTTTTCAAATGGTCTTGTACTTTCTCAAAGCAAATTGTGATTTTGGTGGCCGGTGGTATGTTAGTGATAAGCCCTTGAAGGAACGACAACCTCACCACCTTCTCAAGGGGCGCTACTTTTTAAGGGAAAAGAGGCTTCCACAGGCCTAGGCCATATAAACCTGTGGTACGGAGAAACCCATTCTGAACTTCCTCAGGACAATGCCACATTAAGTATGAGTATATCTCCAGGATAAATGATTTTAAATTATGAAAATATGATGAGTATAATAATTATGTTATATAATTATATCACATCTAATCATAATGTTTTTTAAACGGGTGCTTTTGGAGGCTTTTCTTTAGAAAACATGCATATTTGGTTGTATGCTGCAACCATATTTTACTCAAATTTTGAAGTTCAGGAACTGAGTTCAGGAGTAATATTAAATAAAAATGTAGAATGTTAGATGCGACCTAAAATTAATGTATTCATTAGTATTCAGTCCTCATCTAGATCTTCATGTATGATATTCGTGTCCCTGTTAACACATACTAGGGCTGCACAATTACCACCTATTCAGTTTAGACCCCTCTTGCTGCACTCGCAGTTACGGACGTATACGTCTTTGCAAGCACACACTACGAGGGACAGTAATTCCGAGGCAGCTGCAGGACGTGCTGTTGTAATTGGTCTCAGATTTTCGCCAATCTTCTTCCACCCGCACTCGAGCGTGTTGTTCTTCTCATTCAGCCACTGCTGCACCTGATAGGGTGGTAGGTTGTAAACGAATGCTGCCTGAAAGCTGCTGAAGTGGAAGGGGAGGGTGGAAGGTGAAAGGGCAGCCAACTTCAACAACAGCTTACAAGTAACCCTGGTAGTGAAAACAATCTAAATCAGAAGTTTCTTGCAAAGAGCGTTGTTGGCTTGCACTTTTCTGTACAATGCAATTTTCCCCATCTTGTAGATAGTTGATACAGTGTCACTTCCTGTGAAGGCGTATTTTGCTAAGGGTATACCTTTCAAATCCCCAATGCGTCGCTGAACGTCAGAAATAGTTACACTTTCTGCTGCTGATTGCCTTTCTTTGGTACCACCATTTTCAATTCTTTCATAGCTTCATCAATCGTTTCAAAACTATTAATAAGTCATCATCATCCGATGCTTGATGAACTGTGAACCATCTCTTTGAAAGTGCCCTGTAAGGAGAGAAATAAGTCCCATTTAATTTTTAGCGTTAGCTAGAAATTCTCTTTGATTGACATTTACATGGATGGATCTTCTACTTTCACATCAGTCTTAGTGGTTGACCTTGATCGGCGTATGTGTTCTTCATCTTTTGTGTTTCCTTGCTTGTATCGATAAAATAAAACTGGTGCTGGCCCATAATAAGTAATTACGTAATCTGCGTATTGCTTGAAACCTGTCTGTACGTAGCTGGGTGTAGCCAGACATCACAATGAATGAGGTGACCTCAATTATTGATGTAGGACACTTACTCTGAACGTGGTGCGATTGATGATTCATTTGAATCTGGAATCAAGCCAGCCACCATTGAAGACTTGCATCCCTTCCTGATTAAGCCAGATTAGTCGTAGAAGGATGGAGGATAAGCACATAATTCGGATCGAAATATTTCTTCAAACATCATTCCTTACTGTGCACACCATCTGATATAAGAGGGTGTTAGGGTTCACACATAGTGTTGTAGTTAGTTGTAATAAACTTGGCTATAGAGGATAGAGATTTAACAGCCAACTTTCTTTTCAAGTGAATTTCATTGAATGTTCGGCTCTCAATCTCTTTCAAGGCTAGTGTTTCAACTTCAAGCGCTTTATCAGAATTCAAGTTCTCGACTGCTACAACCTCTGTCGATAACGGAGAGAGTTCGGGTGTTTTAGAAAACGGATTGTGTTTCTCAATCCAAAAAATAAAAGTTTGCGAGTCCTTGCAGTTTCTTTTCTGTCTTGCCTCCCGTAGTTCCACGTTCAGCTCTGAAGAGATGCTGCACACACGTACATATTCTTTCATTGCTTCTCACAGCCGAGAACAAGTTCATTCAAGTTGCAATAGTTTTCGCTGTTATTCCTCTGCCTCCAGTCATTCCACAAATGCTATTCGAGGTTCTCATCGAAACCGGTTCAATGGTTATGTCACTCCAGACTCCAGATCAAAATTTTCAAGTACGTCGGATGGTGAAATAACCACAGTTAACGAACAAGTCGTTTTATGGTCTCATTTTGTTGTGAAGTTCCAGCGTGTCTTGCTGGTAAACATGTGAAGATTTAGCGGTGACAAGAGAGTTCCAAAGGTCCTCTATAGTTCCTCTTCCATTCATCAACTTGGCTTCTTTATATCCGTCACCAATTTATGCGGCTCGTCTTCAACCTGCCACAAAATGGACCAGCAATGGATGAAGCATAACACCAGTGACTTTTGATTAGCCTTTGTACGCTAAATGTCGTGTAATAGTAGCAAAGGCACCTCGTGATAGCTTCATTCGGCTAGGAAGTTTTCACTTGTTAATGTATTTCCATGCAGCCACTCCAATCAGGTTTACATTCGTCGGGGCCTTCTAGCCAGGTATCACTCAACCAAAACAAATTAAGTGTTCGGCCTTGTTCATATGACTGTGGGTGTATTTTCAGGGAAGCCACTTTTGTAGTAACTGTTTTCGAATACCCAGATGTACTTTGGTCTCTGTAAGTTTGGAAATGAAACAGGCTTTGTTTCTCAGAATGAGCGGTAAAGGGAAGTACCAAATAAATCATGCCTTCCTGACTGCACAAATACATGTAACAAATAATTATCAGTCCACTGGGTGAAGACTGATTGGCTAATACTAAGGTTTGTCTATTCATTCTGTCTACTCCAAAAAAATGGCTCTGAGCACTATGGGACTCAACATCTGTGGTCATTAGTCCCCTAGAACTTAGAACTACTTAAACCTAACTAACCTAAGGACACCACACATATCCATGCCCGAGGCAGGATTCGAACCTGCGACCGTAGCGGTCGCGCGGTTCCGGACTGAGCGCCTAGAACTGCTAGACCACCGCGGCCGGCTCTGTCTACTCCAGCTCAATCTGAAATTATCTAACGCTGAATAGATTTTGATAGATTTATTATGCACAGAAATTAGACTACGTTGGTGCAGCTGAGTGCAACTGAGAAGACTGAGATTCTATTTGTCAAAACGAGCGGGTTCAGAAATACTATACCGCTTTCTCGATGCCTAGCACTGTTTGAGGTGACAGCCGTGGAGCAAGCGTCAGCATAGCTCTGACGTGCGACGCCTGTAATTCGTTATCACTGGCCCGAAATAACCAAAGTCGTGGCTGGAGATCTGTTTGATAGATTGTAATTAATCTCTCATGGAGCCCTGAAACATCGGTAGGTTCCAGCATGTGACACGCGCGTTCCCCAGTCATACCACTGACCAATTTTATTCACTCAACGGCAGTACACACAGGGAAATCAAACGTCAAGGCGGCAGACGTGATACGACTAAGATTATAACATAGTCCTCGGCACAGCGAGTTGTCTGAGATAACTAAGGTGCAGACTGCTGATACAGCTAATTCTTCACCACAGGATCCCCCAGTCAAGACCAATACCAGTGCGAAGTCAAACTCAGGACGAGTGTCCCAAGAGCAGCCCACTCATAACAAGAGTCCCGATCAGAATGTGTTCGTCAGACTGGAGCCTGAATCTGAAGACCCACATTTCTGCGCCCGTCAAACCTCAGTAAACTCGTCAAAAGCAGTCACACAACTGCTCCCACGAGCGTTCCGTGCCAATCACAAGACTCGACGACCTCCATGTTCCACCTCCTACTCATCTGCTCTACCCACAGGCCAATCCCAATCAAAGTTAATAATATTCTTTTCTTTTCTGGAGAAGCAGCCAATCCCTGACTTGTAAATTCCGTTGCAAGGAGAAGAAGACGTTTGCTACTGACTGGTTTTCCCACAGACACTTTGGGAAATATGTTCTGAGATTCCATTTAGGCCCAAAGTGAACAAGGCATTTATCACTAAGATCATTATGCAGATGGGCTGAACGCAAAACTTAGCGCTGTTATGTCCCAACATAGACCATTTCGGAGCAGCAATAAATGTTGTGTTCCATTCTAAATATCTTCTGAAAGCCTGAGGCTTCCCAGAAAACTTGACAGGCAGTGCGACGATACCACCTGAAGGCTCCCTCAATAGCGACCAGTCCAAGTTGAACATGGAAACTAGTGAACTTTTACACCTCCATCCCTATACACAGTGGGCATTTCCGACACTAGTGAAACGCCTTGGCGAGGCCCTTAACAGGTAGATCCAGGCAGGCAATTGTTTGCCCTCTTTGGCCGAAAGCACTGTCTGCCCACTGGTGCGAGAAATTCTTGGGACCAGCGTTCTGCCGCCAGTAAATGCTTCGAGGTGTTCCTTTCCCCAATAGCTGTACGTTGCTCCCAAGTCCCAAATGTTCCCTGTAAGATTCACTGATAGATAACCAAACTGCCTGCTTTTTCACAACTTGAGAAAATACTATTCGAAAGAGAGCCACCATAAAGGTTTAACATGCATTGGCAATGTACATGCTCCCAACAATGCCTCCAATTGTTGATACCTTCCTGTTGTCTCCCAAAAATGAGGTGTCCACTACTCCCAAATATTTCTTTACAGTGGCCACATCAATGAGTCCATCCGGTTTCGCAATTAAATTGTGACCGATGCTCATGAGCCCCCATTTTCGCCTGTTCATCTGGGCATCAGCCACTTTTGCACAACACTCAGTCATAGCTAGTGCCATGGCAATCTCTTTCCTCCCACATCAACTGCGTACGCCTATACACATATTTATCTCCTCGCACGTTGACACAATATAGCGTTTTGTGAAGTGCATCAACAGTGGCACAGTAACTTGTGCAGACAGGTGCGTGGAGAGGGTACATCCTTGTCTGACAAAGCACTTAATCCGTACTGGTCTTTTCAAAAGACCGTTCAGTAAGACCATTCATTGTGATCCGTGCCGTATTACTGTTGTGGTATATTTATTGCTCCCATCGTTGCACGCAAACAGCAATGGCCGACAGCGTCGAAGACTTTCTGTAGGTCGACCGCAAGCATCAAGCCATGTATTCTGCAGGCGGTGACACAATGCCCTGTGAATAGCGCTGTTATCACCGACTCATGTCTAATCTTCTCCAGTCAACGTTGTAAGTGCTCGCGAAAATTTTAAAGCGCAAACAGCTTCATCTCTGCCTTACTTGACAACAGCTGCTCGTCTTCTTTCCGAAGTGGTGTGCCAAGTTTCCACGTGGAGGAAGGGTGTTTCATGCGTGACTCTTTAGCTCTGTAGCCACGCTATGCTCGAACGACTGTACCATCCATCTTTTGGCGCATGAGTTGCAACAGTTTGGCTCTGACGTGCTTAATTTGGCACAAGAAAAACCGGTTGCTGTTCTGCACTGTGAAACAGAACATAGAGAACACTAAGTGAAATTCCACTATGTCATTGTACCATCGGTTTCTATTTCGGCTGTTGTGATTTCTTTTCCATCGATGTATATCGCCTTCCACGGAAAAAGAAGCATGATCCTATCGATTTCTAATGTGGAAGTATATTAGCTACTGTTTTCAAAGCGGCAGAATATATTGGTCAAGACCAAATCACTGATCACTTGCACATATTCCACCAATATGACCAAATAAGTCCGGCTTTCATAGGTACCACAGCACAGACCCAGGACTAGTTGAGGTAACTGATGATATGAGGTATGCTATTGACGACCGTATTGCAACGACTCTGACACAACCAGACGCTAGCAAAGCTTTTAATACTTGTAACGCATACTGCTCAGGAAAATGTCAAAACAAAATTTCGCAGGTAATGTGCTGAATTGTTTTGAAAACTATTTGAAAAAACAGATAGTAAAATGTTGTCTGTGTGAATAAATGGTCATCGTGGAAACATGTTCACTGAGTACTGCCAAAGGGGTCAGTCTCTCTCCCACATTCGTTCTCCTTGTACGTCAGTGACATTTCTTCATTTTCGATGCCGGCCGAAGTGGCCGCGCGGTTCTGGCGCTGCAGTCTGGAACCGCGAGACCGCTACGGTCGCAGGTTCGAATCCTGCCTCGGGCATGGATGTTTGTGATGTCCTTAGGATAGTTAGGTTTAACTAGTTCTAAGTTCTAGGGGACTAATGACCTCAGCAGTTGAGTCCCATAGTGCTCAGAGCCAGCCATTCATTTCTGTAAATATCGTTTCAATACAGATACGCAATTTTACCTAAATGACAGACTTGAATATATAAATAGGAATATTATGGTCGTTAAGGTGACTCATGATCTGTCATCAGTGGTAATATGGAGGTAAATCTGATCCTTGAACTGTATGCAAAGAGGTTACAAGTAATCAGAGTCGCTACGGTCGCAGGTTCGAATCCTGCCTCGGGCATGGATGTTTGTGATGTCCTTAGGATAGTTAGGTTTAACTAGTTCTAAGTTCTAGGGGACTAATGACCTCAGCAGTTGAGTCCCATAGTGCTCAGAGCCAGCCATTCATTTCTGTAAATATCGTTTCAATACCGATACGCAATTTTACCTAAGTGACAGACTTGAATATATAAATAGGAATATTATGGTCGTTAAGGTGACTCATGATCTGTCTTCAGTGGTAATATGGAGGTAAATCTGATCCTTGAACTGTATGCAAAGAGGTTACAAGTAATCAGAGTAACTCGCCAGAAACTAATAATTTCGGAACTTCGTAAACGCTTGGCTCCTATCCAGCTTGAAAGTATTCCGATATCACATCAGAAACAAGTGAAGAACTTGGTGTAACGTTGAAAGATCATCTCCACTGGGTAGAGAATACTGTCACAATGTGGCAGGGCACCTACAATTGAGTCCCTGATTACAAATAGTTTCGAAACGTTTTCCGCAGGATGTGAACGTAAACTTAAGCAAGCATGCATTCTGCCGAACCTCCAATATTGAGACGTAATTCAACGTGGCACGAGTGATGAAAACACATGACTGTCAGACATAACCATGAATGCGTATGTGCGTTACATCCGCAGGATTCATCAGTACGGCCTGTAGGTGCTTCACTTGCTCAGTTAGTATCGTTGTGGCCAAACAAGTTACGGGTCTACCGCACGCATTGTCTACTTTACAGGTTCCGCAGTGTGCAGACTAACCACTACCTTCCATTAGAGAATAAACACGCCATCGCAATCGAAACACAAGGTCCATTTATCTGGTATCCTAGCTCTGCCGTCTCCGCTTCTGGAAGGCGCTTCGCTGCAAAATGCGAAAAATTCTGAATCTTCCTGATTTCAAGGGAAGTCTGCGCACTAACTCTTGTCATCCCCAGAATTAAAGTATAAGCCCAATTTCCCGTCTGTCAAAAAGCATAGCCAATGCTCCTGTCTTCTGCCAGTCATGACCCTATATCATTGCCTTTCTCTGTGAGTCACGCCATCCTCTTCCTTCATATTCTTTCAATGTGTGTTATTACTTTCTCCTTTCCCTCCCTTCTGTATTCCTTTCACTCATGCGTACTGCTGCTAGCACTGACAATTAAAAACCCACATCCCATAAATTCTATTATCCTATTTATCATGTGCGAATATAAAGTTTGTATATGTGTCTTTTTTACGTGCACTATTATAGTTTTCAATTTCTAAAAGCAGTAATACATGATTATTGAGATATATGTTGAGTAAAGTTAGCGAAACGCCTGGTTAGATGTGAGATAGAGCCCAATATCCCCCCCCCCCTCCCGTATCCAAGGTTAAATAAATGGATGAATAAATAAATTAATATTTTTAAATATAATTCATTCTCTTCGAGGCATATAACCCTTCTGATTAGACAACCGTACCATACGGTTTTAACTTGGCTCCAATATTATCTGATATTTCTTATAGACGCTTTCCATCATTTCATAAGATAGATGAAATTTGCAGATCTTAAGAATAATCGCTTCTTGCTCCAAGCTTTCCTGCTCAATTATCCCGACCAGGTATTTAAATTTCTATACGACATTAATATTGCTCTTATTAAAATCATATATCACTGATATTTGTAATGTATTTTGTCTTCTCAAAGGAGATCTGTAATCTTACTCTCTCAGCTATCTCTGTTAGTTGATGAATCTTCGTGATTGGTGAGTTAATGTTGTTGAAAAAAATGGCTAAGTTTGGGTCCTCCTCTGAATAAATATTATTCCCATGCTTATAGCTTACTGTCTTCCTCCATTCTCGAATGACCTTTTCCAACATACAGATAAAAAAGCGTGGAGAAACATCATCGAGTTGTTCGATACCAGTATCAGTTTTGAAAGCGGTCCGAGATATTGTCAACGAAATTCATTTTTGACCCTGTATCGATCAGAGCCTGTTGAATCATCCACTCCAAATGCTTCCATAACATTCAACAGTGACTCACTGTCAACTGAGCCGTGCACATTTTTTTATCAATGCATACGACCCCACAGTAGTACCTAACAGACAATTTATGCCTGATAATGTTTGTGAAGTTTAAAATCTGCTCTAGGCAAGAACGTCCTTTCCTGATATTAGCCAGTTACTCATTAGTTTGTTTATTAAGATAATCTACAATTCAGTTCTGTAGTGTTGACGAGAGCATCTCCCGTAGAACATATACTAATGTAATATGCCTTCAACGGCTGATCGACTTCCGAGCCACCATTTTATGGAGTTGGCGGACTAGGACCAACAGCCAAACAGAGGATACCGGCCAGATCTCTGTATCTCCTCAAAGAGTTCAGCTGGTATCTTCAGAATATCTTCATTCGCCAGCTTCATGAACTTTGCAACAATTGATTCCCTTCTAGCTGCTATATTATTCCTTAGGCCATCCATGCTCTGTTTAATATCTCTCTTAGATATGTGGATGCTCGTTTGTCGCTATTCGAGTGGCTTGTCCTATGGGTAATCTACCTTTTGGTTCATTCCAATTACGCAGTTTTCTTACACACGCTGCCAAGATATTAGAGTATTAGCATATTAGACTTTTTTGTTCATGCCCAGCATTCCATTTTTTTCTCTGAAGCACATGACTGGGGGTTGATACACTTTCAGCTTAGACTTGAAAATATGGTTGAAATCCCTGCAATTGTTCTTTAGAATATCCTGAACAATATATTGCATCTGTTGTTTGGAAAATAATTGCGTTACATGTCGAATCACAGGGGCTGCGTGCTTCCGACCTTTACTAAAGGAGTTAAAATCTTCATGTTCCTTCGGCGAGTTTCATTTTCTCAACGAATGTGTTCTATGTGCGTAATTTTAGTTCCAGGTCTAGTTGCACCATCTACGTTTCCGTTTGCGACCTTTTAAGATTGAAACATTAGCTGCTTCTTGTATTGTCTATTGTATTGTACTGTCTGTCCACTTCCTAGACTGAAATGTTAGTTGCTGATGGCACTCACCCAATACTTTAATTTTGCCACATCATTTCTGCCATTGTTCTTTCCAGTTGTTGGTATTTTTATCCTGGAGAGGTAATTACCAAAATCGTACTTGGCACCTCTCTGGAATTTAATATTGTTGATTTCCTTCATCGCATTCCTTGAATGGGGCATGAGGACGATTTTCCATCGTTCGAGTTTCCAAGTGTACGCCGTGTATCCTCCTTACTTAGTTTGCGTTTGATATCAAACTAAACGTTCGACATAGTTTGACAAAACCAAATTCAAAATGTGTTGCTCCTTCCGTGTGTAGGATGTTTTCCTGTACCGGTTCATAATTTGCTTCTATTCCACGTCAGCTTACAGTTGTCGACAAAAATCTTAATATTCTTCATAGTTATTTTCGCCTTCTCCTTCTCTAGGAGGTCCCAAAATTGTTCTTTTTTCTCTGGACTATGGCTGTTGTTCTCACAGGTGAGGTGGCCGCATGTACATTGAACAGGCTGCAGCCGCCTTCCGCAACAAAAAGTGAGTATTGACAGTTATTTGATCCGCTAGAAAAATTCACTACTGCGTTGAAAAACGTCTTATTTACAGAAAAATCTGTTCCAAACATTGATATGTTCTTGCTTATATTCACGGCTTCCTTTTTATCAAAGATCTTATAGTGTACATTGTCAATAACGCTTTTGTCCTGATAATGTGTACCTTGAAAACCAGGATTGTGATGTTTTGGTAGTCCAACAAATTGTAAATGCCTCGCGTTTACCAAATTTTCCCAAATATTTCATTTTTATCGTACCGATATAGTAATTTTGTTTCGTTTTCAACGTAATATTTCTCGATGCGGAGCATGCAAGTCCCTCTGACTTGTCTAAGAATGTAGCTGCATGCCTAAAGGATCCAAAGATACGCTTGCACACCTAACAGTGATGGGTTTCTGCCTACAGTTGCCACCGGGGTTAGTGGTTTCTTTTTGACGACTTCCCATGATGTCTGACTGTTAGAGAAATGTGGGTCGTATTTGTTCCTTCCCGTTAGTAGATTCAACGTATTATGCCATGAAGCTTGAAGTTCGTTTGCTTTACACACCTTTGGTACGAATGGTCCTCTTCTGCTTTAAGAACCGTTGACTTTTTCCATCTATAATCATGGAAAAGTATGCTTTCAAATTGCTACCAGACGGGGCAACTGAACCAATATCTTCCTTCTTCTTTTTTTTTTTTTTTTTTTTTTTTTTTTTTTTTTTTTTTTTTTTTTTTGTCACAGGCAGAGTCCGGTTTCGTAGTGTTGGCCCAGATTGTGGTATTGACTGTTTGTATTATTAGATGGTAATTTGTTTGTTATTAGTAAGATCTACAATTTATTCTGATTTAGCTAACTTATCTCGACATATGTACAGTTGTTCTTTAGTGATATTTAAGGCGTTGAAAGTTATAAGTATTTTATTTCTCTGATTATCTGGCTATTTCAGTCAGTGATATGTTGCACTTTAATGCTACCAGAGGCATCTTTTTTTTATCTTAGTTTTACATTATAATCATGTTGTACATTGAACATTTTGGAGAATTTAATTGAGTTTTCATTAAAGTGGGCCATCATAATATTTTATCACTTTGTTAACTCATTACTTGCCGTTGTGGTAGATTCCCCACTAACGTGTTGTGTGAGTTTTTCAGCCCAATGTTTTCTTTACTGTGATGAATAATTTTAACTGTCGCCAAGAGAGGAGGTCTCTGCAATGTGTGTCTGCATGCACACTACGAAGGCAGAATTCAGTTCATGGTGTCTGGGGAGGGTGAATTTGTGCAGACTGGGGATGGTGGGCTGTTCTTCCCATAATCAATCTAAAGGGGTTGTAGTTGGGGCTACCGTACTAAACTAATAGCAGATGGCTTTCCTGTAACAGCAGATCTTTTACAAGATATTCTCAGAACTCTTGGACGGGAGTACCATTTTACTAAAGACTATTGTTAGTTGAGGGCAGTCAAGAATATGCTTACACTCTTTTGCTGTGGTTAACTGCCTGAGAGCTTAAACATTTTCATAAAACTTCTAGGAGCTCGCTAAGTCGAGGAACTGTCTAAAAGCCTTCCATAGTATTGGAAGTCCTGATGTGGAGAGGTAAGTCTGCGAGTTTCGTGTAGATGACATTGGTTGGTTACTGATCCTTCGTGGTCAGTGGAGTTACTTTAATGAGACAGAATACCTGTGAGAATTATTTTTTATAATCAATGTCCGGGCTCGTTGCTGTATGATAAAAATTTTTATTTTGTCCCTTCGGCTATGCATTTATTTCGTCTTCGCTGCCATTAACGAGTGACCTGTTCTGCAATTTGGGTGATGTTACTCTCATTATACATTTTTTGTTATAGTAGGACAGTTTAGTCAAAACAGATCTGTAGAGATGGGGAGGAAAACAGAATTTAATATCACACAGCAGCGAGTTTAGACATCCCTCACAAATATGTCACATTCTGACTTATACTACTCCCATTATTGTGGAGTATGAAAATGAGGCAACCAGTCTGAAAGTACTCGTACTTTCAATGAATAAGGAAATTATATTTAAAACGTACTCATTGTACGTGGTATCTCTTTTCCAAAGTAGGCACCTAATTTTGTGGAGAAAGATTCATTTCGTTTTCTAAACTGACGCACGAAAGCGCATACACACACACACACACACACACACACACACACACACACACACACACACACACACACATGCACATGCACAATCAAATTTATCCCAAAATTACATAAAGATTGTAACTTGCTTTGTTTTGTAGTATTTTAGTGGGGAGTCAAAAATATGAAACACCGAGCAGCACATTTATCAAAAATATACCGTAAATCAGCGTTCCTGTACGTGCTCAGATCGGAAGAATCCTCAAATTAAATGCTTCTCACATCTAATTGCTGTCAGGCGTCACAAGGTGGACAGAAAACAAGCGGAAAACGAATACTGATGACTCTGCATTTTACAAGCCTCAGGGTGTGTGAGGTGAGCACACATGCATTTTTGTCCAGTCGACAAAATATAACATGCTTGGAGATTGCGAAAATATTGACTCGCTGCCTAACAAGGGAACTAACCCAAATGTAAATAAATGTGGTTGATGATATTTGGTGGGTACGTAAACTGGTCCAAATAATGCAATACACGTTGTAATTTGGTGCATGGTGGAGAAAAATGTGTGTGTCCACATAGAACTGTATTAACTTTCCTCTGGTATAAACTGAATTTTTCCACAAACTATCGTACCACTGTCAATACATTTGGAGGAATTAAAACTTCCGTTACAACGTCAATTAGAGACACTCTCTATCCATATCCATCCGTATGTAATAAAGCTGCATCCTGAAACACCATTTTTATGAAATATGTTACACAAAAGTGCTGTAGGAGTATTTTCGACATTGTTGTTGTTGTGGTCTTCAGTCCTGAGACTGGTTTGATGCAGCTCTCCATGCTACTCTATCCTGTGCAAGCTTCTTCATCTCCCAGTACCTACTGCAACTTACATCCTTCTGAATCTGCTTAGTGTATTCATCTCTTGGTCTCCCCCTACGATTTTTACCCTCCACGCTGCCCTCCAATATTAAATTGGTGATCCCTTGACGCCTCAGAACATGTCCTACCAACCGATCCCTTCTTCTGGTCAAGTTGTGCCACAAACTTCTCTTCTCCCCAATCCTATTCAATACTTCTTCATTAGTTATGTGATCTACCCATCTAATCTTCAGCATTCTTCTGTAGCACCACATTTCGAAAGCTTCTATTCTCTTCTTGTCCAAACTATTCACCGTCCATGTTTCACTGCCATACATGGCTACACTCCATACAAATACTTTCAGAAATGACTTCCTGACACTTAAATCTATACTCGATGTTAACAAATTTCTCTTCTTCAGAAACGCTTTCCTTGCCATTGCCAGTCTACATTCTATATCCTCTCTACTTCGACCATTATCAGTTATTTTGCTCCCCAAATAGCAAAACTCCTTTACTACTTTAAGTGTCTCATTTCCTAATCTAATTCCCTCAGCATCACCAGACTTAATTCGACTACATTCCATTATCCTCGTATTGCTTTTGTTGATGTTCATCTTATATCCTCCTTTCAAGACACTGTCCATTCCGTTCAACTGCTCTTCCAGGTCCTTTGCTGTCTCTGACAGAATTACAATGTCATCGGCAAACCTCAAGGTTTTTATTTCTTCTCCATGGATTTTAATACCTACTCCGAAATATTCTTTTGTTTCCTTTACCGCTTGCTCAATATACAGATTGAATAACATCGGGGAGAGGCTACAACCCTGTCTTACTCCCTTCCCAACACCTGCTTCCCTTTCATGTCCCTCGACTCTTATAACTGCCATCTGGTTTCTGTACAAATTGTAAATAGCCTTTCGCTCCCTGTATTTTACCCCTGCCACCTTTAGAATTTGAATGAGAGTATTCCAGTCAACATTGTCAAAAGCTTTCTCTAAGTCTACAAATGCTAGAAACGTAGCTTTGTCTTTCCTTAATCTTTCTTCTAAGATAAGTCGTAAGGTCAGTATTGCCTCACGTGTTCCAGTATTTCTACGGAATCCAAACTGTTCTTCCCCGAGGTCGGCTTGTACTAGTTTTTCCATTCGTCTGTAAAGAATTCGTGTTAGTATTTTGCAGCTGTGGCTTATTAAACTGATTGTTCGGTAATTTTCACATCTGTGAACACCTGCTTTCTTTGGGATTGGAATTATTATATTCTTCTTGAAGTCTGAGGGTATCTCGCCTGTCTCATACATCTTGCTCACCAGATGGTAGAGTTTTGTCAGGACCGGCTCTCCCAAGGCCGTCAGTAGTTCCAATGGAATGTTGTCTACTCCCGGGGCCTTGTTTCGACTCAGGTCATTCAGTGCTCTGTCTAACTCTTCACGCAGTATCGTATCTCCCATTTCATCTTCATCTACATCCTCTTCCATTTCCATAATATTGTCCTCAAGTACATCGCCCTTGTATAGACCCTCTATATACTCCTTCCACCTTTCTGCTTTCCCTTCTTTGCTTAGAACTGGGTTTCCATCTGAGCTCTTGATGTTCATAGAAGTGGTTCTCTTATCTCCAAAGGTCTCTTTAATTTTCCTGTAGGCAGTATCTATCTTACCCCTAGTGAGATAAGCCTCTACATCCTTACATTTGTCCTCTAGCCATCCCTGCTTAGCCAGTTTGCACTTCCTGTCGATCTCATTTTTGAGACGTTTGTCTTCCTTTTCGCCTGCTTCATTAACTGCATTTTTATATTTTCTCCTTTCATCAATTAAATTCAATATTTCTTCTGTTACCCAAGGACTTCTAAGAGCCCTGGTATTTTTACCTACTTGATCCTCTGCTGCCTTCACTACTTCATCCCTCAAAGCTACCCATTCTTCTTCTACTGTATTTGTTTCCCCCATTCCTGTCAATTGTTCCCTTATGCTCTCCCTAAAACTGTGTACAACATCTGGTTCTTTCAGTTTATCCAGGTCCCATCTCCTTAAATTCCCACCTTTTTGCAGTTTCTTCAGTTTTAATCTACAGATCATAACCAATAGATTGTGGTCAGAGTCCACATCTGCCCCTGGAAATGTCTTACAATTTAAAACCTGGTTCCTAAATCTCTGTCTTACTATTATATAATCTATCTGATGCCTTTTAGTATCTCCAGGGTTCTTCCATGTACACAACCTTCTATCATGATCCTTAAACCATGTGTTAGCTATAATTAAGTTGTACTCTGTGCAAAATTCTACCAGGCGGCTTCCTCTTTCATTTCTTAGCCCCAATCCATATTCACCTACTATGTTTCCTTCTCTCCGTTTTCCTACTCTTGGATTCCAATCACCCATGACTATTAAATTTTCGTCTCCCTTCACTATCTGAATAATTTCTTTTATTTCATCATACATTTCTTCAATTTCTTCGTCATCTGCAAAGCTAGTTGGCATATAAACTTGTACTACTGTAGTAGGCGTGGGCTTCGTGTCTATCTTGGCCACAATAATGCGTTCACTATGCTGTTTGTAGTAGCTTACCAGCATACCTATTTTCCTATTCATTATTAAACCTACTCCTGCATTACCCCTATTTGACTTTGTGTTTATAACCCTGTAGTCACCTGACCAGAAGTCTTGTTCCTCCTGCCACCGAACTTCACTAATTCCCACTATATCTAACTTTAACCTATCCATTTCCCTTTTTAAATTTTCTAACCTACCTGCCCGATTAAGGGATCTGACATTCCACGCTCCGATCCGTAGGACGCCAGTTTTCTTTCTTCTCATAACGACATCCTCTTGAGTAGTCCCCTCCCGGAGATCCGAATGGGGGACTATTTTACCTCCGGAATATTTTACCCAAGAGGACGCCATCATCATTTAATCATACAGTAAAGCTGCATGCCCTCGCAAAAAATTACGGCCGTAGTTTCCCCTTGCTTTCAGCCGTTCGCAGTACCAGCACAGCAATGCCGTTTTGGTTATTGTTACAAGGCCAGATCAGTCAATCATCCAGACTGTTGCCCTTGCAACTACTGAAAAGGCTGCTGCCCCTCTTCAGGAACCACACGTTTGTCTGGCCTCTCAACAGATACCCCTCCGTTGTGGTTGTACCTACGGTACGGCCATCTGTATCGCTGAGGCACGCAAGCCTCCCCGCCAACGGCAAGGTCCATGGTTCATGGGGGGGAGGATTTTCGACATATGTAATTCAAATACGTACATCTTCATTATGCTTCTAATTCTTTGCCTTATTTAGCTTCGCTTTATGTTTCCAGATGATATTTTACTTTTAAAATTAATGTTTTTTTGTCTTTGTCTACCAATTCACGCATGTGTAAGATATCAATTGAAAATAATTGGTAACTCTCCCTGATAATGCGAAATCATTACAGTTATGATAACCTGCAAGGAAAAGCTTGACACATTTTTTCTTCTGTCAGATATCTTTTGATGTGATCAGACGTTAGTTTATCAAATTTCAATGCTGTGACGAAAACATTTGGGGCTTTATACAATCTTCGCAGCGAACTCTCCATTAGTTTCTTTTAAAGGAATGGGAACAGGATAACCCATTAGCAGGCCGCATACGCTCTGAGGTGAATCGTAAAACTCTGAGTAACTGAAGATAATGATAGCAAAATGAATGATTTTTTAACCCTTTGGAAGGCAGTAGATCCCTAAAACTGTAAAAAGAAACTTTCGAGATAATTTTTGTCGCTTATATAGTTTCTAGATATAATCTCTGTTATGCTCCATGACAGAATTTCGCGTATCTGTTTAAAATTGAATAGTGCTTTGGGGCTTGCCTTGAAATACTTTAACTTTACTTTTCTGCTCAATTTCAACGCCCACGTTTGAAGATCAATGTTATGACTGTGGTGTCACCGCCAGACACCATACTTGCTAGGTGGTAGCTTTAAATCGGCCGCGGTCCATTTGTACATGTCGGACCCGCGTGTCGCCACTGTCAGTATTTGCAGACCGAGCGCCACCACACGGCAGGTCTAGAGAGACGTACTAGCACTCGCCCCAGTTGTACGACGACTTTGCTAGCGACTACACTGACGAAGCCTTTCTCTCATTTGCCGAGAGACAGTTAGAATAGCCTTCAGCTAAGTCCATGGCTACGACCTAGCAAGGCGCCATTAACCATATCTGAGAGTCTCACTTGTATTATCAAGAGCGATGTACCACAAGGATGAATTAAAGTTAAGTATTAAAGAAGCTACGTACTTTTCTTTATAGCATTCATTAAGTATCCTGTTTCAGACCTCACGCCCGCCGGCGTGTGTGTACGCGTGCATTTCGGCTACTTCCGAGTGGCGTGGCTGTCTTGCAACGCCACAACAATGACGATCAGTTGATTATCGATAACCTAATATTTTTTTATAAATGCTACATTATAGTACCTTCATCTTACCTCAGAGGCACACTTTTCTCGGCGAGAAAGCTGTGCCACTCTACTAACTTGAGATATTTACGCTTCAAGTATGAGGGGGACTCGGTGTGTTTGACAACTTTCGGTTTTCTTACTGAAACACTTTCGCCTACTGAGCAGTTACATCACATACCATACGATTTCAACGGTTACCATTAAAAACCTTAGAGTAACAAACTAACGCTAATGGTCTTAAGTCCTAAAACAGCGTGAGTAATGTCTAATTTTCCAGGTATACAAAATAAATTCCTCCGATCCTCATGTCACTTGCAACGTATAACTTCTCACTCCTAACGTTTGTAGCGAGGTCGAATTCCACAGTTCTCGTGACCTGGTATTTTTTTTGTATTTACTTTTTTACTTTCCGGCTGGTTACCCTTCATGTGGCTGCAGCCATAAGTTAAACGTAATGGAGGAAGG
Organism: Schistocerca cancellata; assembly: GCF_023864275.1. NCBI lineage: Eukaryota > Metazoa > Arthropoda > Insecta > Orthoptera > Acrididae > Schistocerca > Schistocerca cancellata. The sequence continues at coordinate 55,246,148 of NC_064631.1, forward strand.
TGATGTTCGCCAAATGTCTGCGAATGTTGCAAACGCTGATCTGTATGTCTTCGTTATGCAACTGTTTGTGAATGGTATATTTTTATGAGGTGGAGATTGGAGATCAGCCCAGCATTCGCATAAACGAGGGTGAAAAACCTCATAAAAGCCATACTTAGCCTGGCTGGTGGACCAGACCAGTAGTCGTGAGTCCAATATTTGCACTACATTCGTGTCTGGTCAACCTCCCTGTCTCGCCAGCTAGCTCACAGCACGTTAGTCTATACGAGCATGTCTGTAACTCTGCTAATGCTGATTTCTCATTACACTCACGTATGAGTAGTGCCAGACCACTATTTCATTCCAATATTCTTATTCAGTTTCTGTTGTTACAGTTTGCTATGATTTCTTAGATCAATGATATAAAAAAATTTATTCAATGCCTGCCACTATTCTTCTTCAGATGCAAACTACGCCAAAATACTATTTTAATTTGCTTTACGGTATCACTTAATTTGACGCTTGAATCGTCATCAAGCCTGTGTGAAAAAGACCCTCAGCATTTTTAAATTTGGCATAGATTAAAGGAAATATTAAACAAAGGAAAATCTACGATAGAATAATATTGAAAAGACTCAAAGAATCTAGATCCTTAATATGTTCATCCTCTGCTGATGCAAAATGTTTGAGATCCACAAGGAAGTAATGTTTCTACGGATTTGTTTTTACAATTTGCAGTCACTAATTCACATCCTTCTCTTTCTTGTGTTCCAGTACCAATAACTCAGCTGCGATGATTACATTCCACGATTTTTCTTGCTTGCTATTACGTATGATATTAAAACATTATCTTTGAATTGGTACACTTTATGAGAGGAAATATCTCGCATATTAATATGTTATTTGTTTATGTTATTTTGTAGTATGCATTATTAATTAAGCGCAACACTACAACTACATCTGTGGAATTCAAAGTCGGGCTGACAAGCAACGGATGATCCAGACTTTAACTAAAAACGTTTTCACTACCATCATGGTGACTAAAGTTTTGTCCTTGAAGCCAGATAACTATATTACATTTTCCTATCTCACTGTAGTTCTAAAGAAATCCGTGTTTAATTGAATACACAGGCAGATCGTATGTAACACTCAAAAGGCGTCATTTTGCTACTGCATTCCGTTGAAAAAAATTGAGTTTGCCAACGTTTACGACGACAGGCAGAGCTGACCCACCAAACTTATGACACCTGACACAGCTTGTTCTCCTGACACCACAGTAGGGGTCATTTGACATTCTCCCCTTAGCAGTTGCAAACATTTTTCGTGACTAATTTACTTGCATTTAATTGCATTTAACTAGGCAGTAATTTATGACTTTCCACAGTCTTCATTATTGAAACATTTTGGCTCCACAACAATTTAACTAATAACAATCTCCAGTCTTCAGAACACCTGATACATTGGTTAAATATGAAGAACTGTTAGGACAGTTATTTGTATTTTGGGGCGTTAGTGGGGAGGGTTAATAAGTGCTGTTTTTGTTTTGGTTGTTTCCTATTACAGGGACATCCTGCGGTAGGTACATGGCTGACATTTAATAACTGAAATGAGTAAGCGCAACTAGACAACAGATGGAACAGAATCTGTAAACAAACTTATTTAGAATCGTATAGTTTCTGATCAAACATTCTGATTCGGGAAATTAAGAGTGTAAACTCACACATCAAAATTTCAATTGCACATCAGATTGAGACACAACGATTTAGTCTTTGATATATAATCACATTACTGGGCCTAGTATATATGAATTATTATTTATGTTATTCTTCTACTCACCACTGCTTGCATAGCTAAAGCTTTTGCAATACGTTGCCTCTGCCACTTGTGAGTTGTCGGCTTCTTTGTGCAGCTCCTCCGTCCATCTGCAGCGGTCCTGGGCGCTTCCGAAATGCTTCAGCATCCAGACAGACACCATCTCTTGGTTCTCCTTCGAGTAGGTTTCCTGCAACTGGAAAACACAGTTAGATTAATTCAGGATTACTTTCCCCGTCAATGAAACATATACCTATCAAAACAAAGAGTTGTCAGTATTTGTATTCCAAAAGGAAATTCCATTTTCCGATCTTATGTTATTCATCTCGTCTACACTTCCGTCCTGCAACAGATGAAGACACTGCAGTCAGTATAGGATTGACGAAATGCTAGGTCCGTTTAAATAGAAACGTCTCTCTATACTGAGCGTTAGATCATTGTTGTAAATGGTGGCGTGGACGAAGAACGAACAGAGAATGCGAGCTACACGGGGTTGGTCCGTGATGATCTTACAAACTTTCAGGGGTGATGGAGAGGGATAAATATATCAATGCAATGCATGGGACCCTCCTCCAGAAACGACCGAAAATTGTTTTGATAGCTCTGACAGTGGATCACTTCTACTGCAAATTCTTTGCTTTTCGTGTTTTGGGATTAGGTAGTGTGAACCAAAACAACAAAAATATCCAGCAAACAAGGGATCTAAAACGCATACCTAATGAGCTATGAGTTGTTGTTCAGTAGAAGACATGTATTCCACAGTAGCAAAAGTTAGCAACTGCTCATAGTTTTTCAGGTATGCACGTTAGAGTCCATATTTAATGAACCATTTTGCTTTTTTCGATCCATTCTAAATCCTCCCCAAGTGCGAACAACGAAGGGCCTAGAGCACAAGGGCGACTGCCAGACACACCGGAGCAATTTTCCCCTATAACTTTCAAGTAAATCGTTCCCTGACCATGGCCGCTTTCGTTACGTTGACACTTTTACCTTTTTCTATCAATCCTGAGACTTCGTAGTATCGTCGTGGAATCACACTGTAGACTGTTATTATCCTCCAATTAAAACGTTACCGATAAGTACAGTTTGTATACTGCTTGGCAACAATATTATGGGCTTTGTTTGTGATTCAACAATTCATAAAGTCGCATCTCTGCTTCCAACTGCTAATATATGAATATTTGAATGAGAAAGAATGTATGTTTATTTTAACGCTACTTCTTGTATCTGTAACTAATCGAAATGGTCAGTATTCACACACACTTTTACCAACGTATCAACAATGTGTGTATAAACACGTCAGGTAAGGTGAGAAAGGCATGAAACTTGAGAAATTTTATGTTGATTGCGTCTCACTCATAATCGTTTGACGACTGTTCTGTATGTATCAACCTGCGATATATAGGAATAAATACAGGAATTTTTCACATTGTATCCTGGTATGTAACATCCCAGTCCGTCATTATCTGTAGGAAATCCCAACGTATAACGCAAGTTCTTGTGTTCTAAAAATGTAGCATTTCTGATTAACATATGATAACATATCAATTTGGATGTCACCAGCCAACAGCTAACACAGGTACAATTTGACCTATGCAATACGCAGAGGATTTAATGTAGCCAGGGGTTTCTTGATTTCGGATAATGGAGAAGTGACTGCAACAGTTTACAACCAAGACAAATCTCCGAAAACAGTGGACAGAACCGGGAAATTGTAATCATTTTAATTTTGATTAGATAGGAACATGCCCCAGCAGGAATTATCAGGGGCATATGCCTAAGCATGTGTAACAGGACAGATTCGGTGATTTTCCTGACGAGTGTTACAGCTGACCTTAATTTAAAGACATATACCAATCTGGAAATCTTCCCTAAATATTTCCAGACGGGGTACTATCTGATTACTATCAATTCAGCTTCCATTTGACGGACAAGACCTGGGCTGTGGATCCTACCTCAAACTATCCACACTACTATCTGTGGTAGCGAATGACAAGTATAAAAATATGATAATTTCCAATTATCACTTTGTACCATTTGCTTATTCGCAGAGTATTAATTCTTTTACAGGTAGAGCCAAGGTTGTATCGTGACTCATAGATTACGCTGCACACACAGACTGAGTTACTATTTACTGCTAGTGTTATTTAAATTAAGCTTCGCTAGACTTCTGTTGTAAAGAGTACAATTAACTGTATATCACAATTTTCCTTGAGGTGAAATGATGCCTAGTACTCTCTATCATTACTCAGTTAACTACTAATGTAATTAATGAAACGGCTATTGGACAAGTAGTAGCATCTTATATGTCTTTACAAAGATTTTGTAAGTTTTGTACATGTTTCTCTCAATACATACCAGGATTTTGACAACAGGGCTCTGTTGCTTAGCCTGACTGCCAGGTGTCGGCGCTTCTTCAGGATAAACTCTGAAATTAATTAAATATTTTTAATTTTATTTATTCATAAACTTAAAATCGTTTTTGGACAAATTATACATACAAGAAATTACGCATGTAGCTGCCATGCAAAACTGTTAAGTAGTAATGTTTACTTTGATTGAAACACATTCATGATTATTTCACGTGAATAATCAAAACTCGTTGATACTTGAGTTACTGTTATAATTTGGAATTTGGTCATTCTTCATAGGCATTCTTTGAACTTGAGTGAGCAATTTCCGTACAATCAGAATTCTGAAACATGAGAAGTGATACTAATGACGAGGTATTGATTAGAATTGGAGAGAAGAGGAGTTTGTGGCATAACTTGATAAGAAGAAGGGACCGGTTGGTAAGACGTGTTCTGAGGCATCAAGGGATCACAAATACACTAAGCAGATTCAGAAGGATGTAGGTTGTAGTATGTACTGTGAGATGAAGAAGCTTGCACTGGATAGAGTAGCATGGAGAGCTGCATCAAACCAGTCGCAGGGCTGAAGACCACAACAGCAATAACAATGTCATCAGGTGATCAAACGAACCGAAAAATGATTTGGACAAGCTATCTTTACGGTGCAAATGAATCTAAGTTGTGAAAAGTATGACTTCATCCACGTGACTACTATAAGAAATCAGCTAAACTGCGGTTACACGATAAATCACAGATACCTTAAGGCTATAAACTCAACTAAATACTTAGTGATTACATTTACGAATATCTTAAGTTGTAAGGATCACATAGATAATGTTGTGGGTAAAGCAAACCAAAGCCTACAATTTATAGGTAGAACACTGAGAATATGCAACAGGTCTACCACAGAGGCTGCCCCCCACTACACTGATGCGTCCTCTTTTGGAATACTGCTACGTGGTGTGGGATCCGCATCAGATATTATCGACAGAGGACACCAAAAAAGTTCAGAATAGAGCAGCTCGGTTTGTATTAATGCGTAATAGGGGGGGAGTGTGCCACGGAAGTGATATGAGAATTCGGGTGGCAATCGTTAAAAAATTGGCGTTTTCTGTTGCGACAATACCTTCTCAAGAGGTTCCAATCACCACCTTTCTGCTGAACCAGTAAACATATTTTTTTGGCGGCCACCTTCATGGGAGGAACGACCATCATAATAAAATAAAGGAAATCACAGCTCCCACAGAGAAATTTAAGTGTTCACTTTTCCCGTGTGCTTTTCGATAGTGGAACAGCAGAGAAATTTTTATGAAGGAAATCGCCACACATCCGCACGTTTTGAGAAGTTTTTTTTTATTTAGACAACAAGTTTCGGCGTCTCAGTAATACCATCTTCAGGGCCCATACGCACTTCATGTACAGACAATCAGATGCATCAACACTAGCATACTATCGGTATCTGGATGCACTGAATTCGTTATTCCAGTGTTTCCTTCGAAGACTTGACAACACATGAAGCGCGTATGGGGCCTGAAGATGGCGTTATTGAGATGTCGAAAGTAGTTGTCGAATAAAATAACTGCTCGAAACGTGCACATTTCCACGGTAAATATTTGGCCAGTTGTTTTCCCACATCTACAATGCATTAAAAGAAGGGGTAGAGAAATTGCTTGAAGGTGGTTCGATGAACCCTCTGCCAGGCACCTAACTGCACAGTAATTTTGTAGATGTAGACTCACAGATCATGCACACCAGTTGCATGCCTGGTTCCCCAAATGCTATGACAGCTTCTCTCCCCTAGAATAGAACATAAGAGACTAATAGTTATAAAATCGATCATAAAAGAATCCATGTCGCTTTTACTTGTCTATGGGGAGCGCTTTCGATTACATATCCATATTCAGATTAGGATGTCCGTGTGGGACATTATTTTACACAGTTCAGGGGTACCTAACATAAACAACTGCAATCGAAACCAGTCACCAATTGGAAATAAAATCAGTTTGGATATAATTAAATAATATTTTACTTAATTTTATGACAGTTTCTGCCATGTCATCGGGTATGTATGATATATAAAAGAAGTCAGCAAAAAGTGTTACTCTTTCACACGATATTTCCCACTGACGTTAAGCCTTCCAGAGAACTACCAGGGATCCAGTTCCCGCAAGGAAACGAAACCTTCAAGGCAATATGAAGTTCAGGCATTGTGCACGTAGTCTGGGAGTGAGATCGGTCGCGAGCAAGGGGCGGCTCAACCTGACAAAGTACTCGCTGCTCGATCATCAGTCAACACGGCACCTGAGTTGCACTAATCTAGTATCTGCACCATGTGCTGAAATGATCTCTCAGACTGTTCCAAAAATTGTTCTGTTAGTCTGACATCAGTTGCATTGTACACGATCACATCATGCCACATAACATCTGAACATAAAGCACCACAAGCTCATTTGAATTTGCATTTCCTCAATATTCCTTGCAAATCTGTTACCTATTCGTGATGTGTTTGTTCCGACCGTTTCTTGCAATTAAAGAATTGGTACCTGGTTGCTATCACATTCACCTGTTGGTCATAATAGTTAGTTAGCGAATCTACAACCTGTACATACGAGAGTGTACTCGGAGTGGCATTAGGGAAGAGGTTCTGAAGGAGGCGGAACACTGCCCTTCCTACTGTGGACAAAAAATAATGGACATTCACAGTATCTGGTATGTTGTGAGCATTTACTTGGGCTTCAAACTGTTGCAAACTACTTGAGCCATACCTCCTCTTGTTTATGAAACTGGCGAAAAGGTGGCATAAAATGTTGAAATGTGTGTGAAATCTTACGGGACTTAACTGCTAAGGTCATCAGTCCCTAAGCTTACACACTACTTAACCTAAATTATCCTAAGGACAAACACACACACCCATGCCCGAGGGAGGACTCGAACCTCCTCCGGGACCAGCCGCACAGTCCATGACTGCAGCGCCTGAGACCGCTCGGCTGATCCCGCGCGGCAAATGGCGGTATAGCACTTGGAGCTGCTGTAGATGTATTTTGCTGTTCCATTGGGAATGCAGCATTCGCCAGTAGCTGCTGCACCGTGTTTAACAGGGTTGATATTTGTTATCTCTGAAATTGAAACATCTGCATACGCAGGGTTGCATCTGACGCTTGCAGCTGAGGCGCCTGTGCAGGGAGTGGATTAGGTGGGGAGAGAGAAATGTAGTAAACAGACAAGGCAAGCTATAAAATAAGTACAAAAGCAAACAAAATGTCCGCAACGCCAACCTGAAGACACTGATTAGCAAAAACACTATAAGAGATACTGACGAAGCAAGTAAACACACCCCTACGAACGAGAAAGACAAAGTAGAATTCAGGCGCCAGCAAAACACACAAGGAATCCTCTTGCAGCTAGGCCCTAGGTTGTCGCTATGGAATTCGTTGACCACCTCATATCCAATGTTGTATCCTGCGTACTCGTCGAATACGGGGTGCCTAGGAAACCTGTTTTCTCGGATCGCTAGACAACAATTCAAGCAAGTCATATAAATGAAATTTATTACAAAAGGAAGTGATTATAATACTTAACTTTGTGAGAGACAGACGTGTCGCGAGCAAAGGGCGACAGACAAACAAGAAATCCCTTCAGTATATACAATTCGTAATACAAGAGAAATAATACAGTTCCTAGGTCGCTGTTGAACAAGAGCCTATTCTTGATGCCACTGTGGAAGTCACCGTATGCTAGTCTTCAACTGGGCCGTGGCCAGCCGGCACAGCGCTTACGTCCTCTTCATGTCGAGGGCGCTGCCGTTGGGTTGTCGTCCTGGAGAGGGGTCGGTCCACTTGCAGTTGGCTGACGTTCTCTTCACAGCCCTCTCTGCTCTAACGTTTCCACCTGGCGTGCCGGCGCTTAACTTTATGCTGGAGCAATTTCCATACTTGCTACGGGTCCTCTTTTTCGGAAACAGTCACAAACTAATGCAGATTCATAATAAAAGTCCCATTTGATCGTAAAATTTAGTTGATACCAAGGCATACAATAAAGACAATAAAGAGCGGTGCTATTTACTGTCGGTAACTCACTAAAGCAACCATACTATTCTTTTACTAGTAATTGAATTTGCATTTTGGGTCCCTGGTAGAAGTGAGAAAATTTTGAAAGTGAGAACGTACACAAATCCCCAGAGGCAATAGAGTCTACTGCCTCAGAGCCACTTCACAGATGGACCGTCAGGGGAGTGCCGTCTCTATGTGGTGCCGCCCTACGGTGGTGGGGTTTCGGGGTCCACTTAATAGGCCATGTTTCAACTACATGCGGGAGGCAGGTACATGGACAGCGAGGAGTGTGTGAAATGGACTGGGTGACTTCAGGTCAGACGTTCTCGAAAAACTGTAGGACGAACATAGGAATACGGTAGACATAGCAACGCCGGCCGTTGTGGCCGAGCGGTTCAAATAGTATGTAGACTACCAAAAGTTGGCTAAAGTCGGAGATAAGTTAAGCTGAAATTTTAATAAAGGGCCTAACCGTGTTTAGAAAGCGTAGATTAAATTCAGTTCTAGGCGCCGCCTTTTATGGTTTTAGCAGTAGCTTATCCCATAGCAAAGTTGAAGTAGATAGTGCCTGTGAGTTAGTATGGGTAGAGGTTACACGTAACAGCAGGGATAAATTAAAAAATGGTTCCTTTTATCACTCTCGAGTAGTGTGAGACACTTATTGAAGAGTTCAAAGATAACTTCAGTCTCATCACAAATAGGTACCCCGTCCATACGACAGAATTTGATGGTGACTTGGATGTGCCCGCGATTTGTTGGCGAAAATACGTATTCACTGCCTGTGGTAGGCATAAAACGTCGTCAGAAAGTTATTTTGCGCAGTTGTTTCAGGAGAGCACTAGAAAGGGGAATGAAATTACAATAAAATCAAGTCCATTAACTTCTGACAGGGGTTGATAAATGTCAACGGGGAGTGTTGAGAATGTTTACCCCGATGGGGACTCGAAGTGGAGATCTCCTGCTTACACGGCAGACTCTCTATCCGACTGATCGAACAAGGACACAGACGATAGTGCGACCGTAGGGACTTATCTCTGACTTATCTCTGACACGCTTCCCTTGAGACCCACATTTCCAACTTACTGACCACACACTACATGTGTACTGCCCCTGTGTAATATACACGTTACTCGCGGCAGGCAATCTATTGATTCCCGTGAGAGTTCGAGCAATGTGAGTACATCCGTGCTGAAGAAAATCATTGCCCGGTTCAAGCGACAAGATAGTGTAGCGATTCAGAGCTAAGAATAACTCAACAGGGAAGAGATCTAATCGAAAGCTTATGCCAAGAGCCATGACGCTCTGAGCCATCAATAACTTCCACTGCGACTGCCGATACGGGATCTTGTGGCATGGACAAAGAGAAGCTGAGGAAGCAGTTTGTGTTAGTTCACAAATTTTCACCGTTTCCGGACATCGCCAACCGTCTACTCCCGTAGTTGTGTACCAAAGAATTCCGCGAGACAGCCGGCCAGCGTGGCCGAGCGGTTCTAGGCGCTAGAGTCTGGAACCGCGCGACCGCTACGGTCGCAGGTTCGAATCCTGCCTCGGGCATGGATGTGTGTGATGTCCTTAGGTTAGTTACGTTTAAGTAGTTCTAAGTTCTAGGGGACTTATGACCTCAGATGTTGAGTCCCATAGTGCTCAGACCCATTTGAACCATTTTTGTTGTTGAAAAGTGCGAGATAATTTTGCATTTGAGAGAGAGTTTCATCACTGTGAAAGTGGCAGGGAAGGCTGCCGTTTTGAATTTCGATAATTGTATGGAAAAAGATAGGAGCAATGAGTCATGGCACTCAGGTTAGTGGAAGCCCATAAGGACGAAACTCAGGCTATTTATGAAGAGGTAGGGGTGGAGCTATGAGATTTTGAATCCCAAGATGCATGAACTGGACTAGACATGTTTTGAAATCGTACGTGGAAGTGATTGCACATACACCGGGACCATTAGGAACCTTCTTATATAAACTGAGGGTGAAGAAACTTTGCAAGTTATTTGTCAAGCCTCCACCAACTGCGAGTAATATAAAAGCAAAATATCCAGAACAAAGTGAAGAAAATGTAGGAAGAAGGGGTTATAAGACAAACTGTCAGCTGGTACACAATCCAATATGGTGTATGAAGAGAAAAGACGGATCCATGAAGGTTTTGCTTAATTACCGGTAAATAAATATCGCGACAGAGCCAGAAAAGGACAGACCACAGACAATAAAAGAAGTCTTGCTGCGCTTCTATGGAGTAAGAAGTCTTGCTGCACTTCCATGGAGTATGAGTTTTGACATCAATTGATTTGCAGATTAGCTGTTGGCAAACAAAACTTTACCCAGATTGTCGCCACTACACATTTCGAAGTGTAGAAGAATTGCCTGATTCCTGAGCTGAGCCTCGACAGTTGCCACACGTAGCCCCCTCCATTACATCCAATGGTGATAAGTCCAAACCTTGACATTTATAGAATCATATTAGATTAGAAACAAACAGGCGAACCCTAAGACGGATATAGCCTGCAAGGATTTGTTCAGGTAATTCCAGAGTACTAAACGTTAGATTGGATGCTGCCGATTTTTCCAACTTGTCATAGTTTTGCACTTTCGTGGCGACCATATTTTTCCAATCTTCACTTAACTGTGCGGGGTTCACCCCCATTATATCGGAGCAGGTAACCACGCCATTACTATAGTTAAGAGTATTATGCAAGTCACCTAAGTCACCTAAGGCCTTACATCCCAGGAGCCTAGATAATTTGGCTGAATTAGCAGTTTCAACTAGAATTGTTCCATTACAATGTTGTTTGATACTTTTTAGAGACCCCGCAATATCTTCCAGTGCCGTGTGAACATAGAAACGGTTTCCTCAGTTGGCTTGATTACAATGACAGTGTTATGACACACTAATGCTCTGTTACTATGATTCTGAGACTTTTCAGGAGGACTGATCAACTGGGATCTCTGTGATGAGTGGGTGTAGGTACTACCTGATGGTACATCCGTCCTGTCAGTAGCACTAGCTTGATGAGGCCGTTCCATAGGGACTCCACGAGATGCTAGGGAAACAACCATCAACACAGGCAGAACCTACGAATTCGCTGTCGTTTGACAGACAGGAAGTCTTGTGAAGTAGTTTTTGAATGTCGAGCCTCTAGTTCGAGAGTCCATACGTAATGCGAATGTTTCAAATCTTGTAGTTATGAACAAACTTGACCTTATCGACTGTCTCAGTATAGAGACAGGAGTTAGTGTTCATAATATCATATCAACGATGGTTGTCAATATAAACAAATCAATCACAAGAAGACTAGGAGAATATTTTTGATAGAAAGAGCAGATAAGCAGTTGTTAGTATCCTGGTTAAGGGTGGATTTAACAGAAAATGTAAATATTTATTTAAGAAAATCGTTACACTCATAGTTGTTAATGTACACATCTAAAATTTTGCATGTATAAAGAAAGAGCTGTATTTTAATGGAAAAATATAAAAGTCGCTGGATTGGTATTTTGTCAGAAGTTTTAATTTTTAATTTTTGTTACTGTCTTTTATACAAAAAGCCATAAGTCAAATTCCAATCATGCAATAAATTTGAAAATGTTATTGTAGTGTGCTAAGACAGTTATAAGACCACGCATTACAAACATTAACTTATGGTACAAATTGTATTATTAATGATTATGAATTCTTCACATCCAACACTAAGTTTTTTATACAGAATCCTACAAATATGAGGATGTAATCGCAGGATATCGTATAATTTCGTTCCAACGAGACACAAACATGTTTAGAACACCTTCTGAAAATTTCATAGCATTAGAGTATATACCTTTTGAGAAAAGGCTTCTAATAATGCAAAAAACGGATAAACGAGAGAATGGGCTTGAAAAATTTTCTTCTCATACCTCTACTTGTAATAACCTTACCTCAATTTTAGTATCCTTCATACTGACACTCCTCATCCTCCTGGTTTCTCTTATTCTCCCCTTCTAGTCTGCCATACCAAATCCCTTCAGCACATAAATTCTACCATTACTTCCGTCATTGACATCCATTTTGGGTACTTCAAGACCACAGACTGTCCTTTTGGGTATCTAATCCAAATTAAAGTACTACGGCTTTCATTTGGATTCTGTGTCGTTCCATGAAGAGACCTCCACACTAAACCAGGATTTGCAAGAATCCTGAATGTGAGCTTAATTGCATTTACAACAGGGTGTGATAATGATTTTTATCGTGAATACGTCTCATTTCTTCTGCTGAACTTACATGTTATCTTTCAGACACAGATTATGCATTCTTGTTTGGTCAGTGGATAGTGTGTGGAGAAAAACTGCCCACACAGCACGTCTCATTACCTCTAAATTCTTTCTATTTTTCCTGATTGCTCCTGCCCACATAGAACGTTTCATTGCCTCAAATTGTTTGTGTTTTCCTGATAACTCACCCTCAAAATAGCTGAAGAGAATCAATTTCTTTAAGAGTAAACTTGCATTTTCCGGCTAGTGGTTTTCCATACGCAATCACTTCAAAACGTAAATAAAACACGTGCATGAAACATGTCAGCCAAAGATATAGATGTCAGTCAAAGGAATCGAAAGAATGTAGCCTTTACAATCGCAAAAATTTCGTTGAAGCAAGCAGTTTCCCAAATGTCGGAAAAGGTGGTAGTGTCTGTCAGTGCAGGGTTAAACAGTTTAATATTTTACAGGCATTTCTAATCCTGCAATCACTAGAAAATTCACACTCTGCATAGATCAGTCTTTGTAGATTAAGAAAACAATGTTTTTGAAAAATGGATTTTTCGACCGAAGTCTATTACATCTCCCCTTGAACAAAATATGGACATAATTTATTACCGGTAGATATACGTCAGTTTAAATTAAATAATAAAAAAGGCGACGCAAGGAGCAGCACACGAGGGTGGGGAGTGGAGTGCTGAGCGAGGTAAACATACAAGGGCAGCAGCGTTCACAGTCACACACACACACACACACAGTCCCTTATTGTCTAAACTAAATAATGTTTCCATCAGATTGAACAGTTACATTTATCAGAATCATTAAATGATCAACAAGCAATCAAAATTCAACTGATTACTGAGCCATAATACGAACATTAATTAATTATGCATGGCAGTCCTATTCCTCTACAATGATATCAATAATCACAACCGAAGAGCTGTATAATCACAAATTCAGAATTTTAACCAAACTCAGCTTGCAGTAATCTTGCACTCAAAATGGCTTTATTAGTAATGGTCATGATTAGTTACTCAGACTTTAAACGACTGAAAATTTGAAATAAGCTTCAGTTACAATACTTGACAGTGACAGTAATAAATACTTATAACCAAATGGGTCCCCTATGAACCATGGACCTTGCCGTTGGTGGGGAGGCTTGTGTGCCTCAGTGATACAGATAGCCGTACCGTAGGTGCAACCAGGGTGGAGGGGTATCTGTTGCGAGGCCAGACAAACATGTGGTTCCTGAAGAGGGGCAGCAGCCATTTCTGTAGTTGCAGGGGCAACAATCTGCATAACTGACTGATCTGGCCTGGTAACATTAACCAAATCGGACTAGCCGTGCTGATACTGTGAACAGCTGAAAGCAACCGGAAACTACAGCCGTAATTTTTCCCGAGGGCATGCAGCTGTACTGTACGGTTAAATGATGATGGCGTCCTCTTGAGTAAAATATTTCGGAGATGAAATGGTCTCCAACTCGAGTCTCTGGGAGGGGACTACTCAGGAGGACGCCATTATCAGGAGAAACAAAACGCATTCTACCGATCGGAGTGTTGAATGTCAGATCCCTTAATCGTGCAGGTAGGTTAGAAAATTTAGAAAGAGAAATGGATAGGTTAGAGTTAGATATAGTGGGAATTAATGGAGTTCAGTGGAAGGAGGTAAAGGACTTCTGGTCAGGTGAATACAGGGTGGACGAGGACATAGATGAAGATGAGAATAGAGACATTGTACTGCGTGAATAATCTGACAAAGCACTGAAAGACTTATTTTGAAACAAGGGTGCAGGAGTAGAGAAGTTTCTGTTAGAGCTACTGATAGCCTAGGGAGAGTCGTTCATGGCAAACTCTTTCATCTGGTGAGCAAGATGTACGAGACAGGCGAAATGCCCTTAGACCTCAAGAAGAATATAATAATTCCAGGTCCAAAAAAAACCAGATGCTGACATTGTGAAAGTAAGTCACGCTTGCAAAATACTAATGCGAATTCTTTACAGAAGAATGAAAAAACTGGTAGAAGCTGGCCTTGAGGAAGATCAGGTTGGATTCAGGAGAAAGGTAGGAACAAGCAAGGCAAAACAGACCCTATGACTTATCTTAGAAGAAGGTTAAGGAATTCAAGCCTGCGTTTATAGCATTTGTAGACTTAGAGACAGCTTTTGACAATGTTGACAGGAACACTCTTTCAAATTGTATGGGTGGCAGGGGTAAAATGCCGGGAGAGAAAGTCTATTTAGAATTTGTATAGAAAGCAGATGGCAGTTAGAGTTGAGGGGCATCAAAGGGAAGCAGTGGTGGAGAAGGGGGTGAGACAGGGTTGTAGCCTATCCCCATTGTTATCAATCTGTAAATTGAGCAAGCAGTAAAGGAGAGAGAAAAAATTTTGGAGTAGGAATTAAAATCCATGGAGAAGAAATAAAAACTTTGAGGTTTGCTGAAGAGATTGTGATTCTGCCAGACCAAGTAAAGGACTTGGAGGAGCAGTTGAACGGAATGGACAGTATCTTGAAAGGAGAATATAAGATGAACATCAACAAGAGCAAAACAAGGATAATGGGATGTAGTCTAATTAAATCGGGTGATACTGCGGGAATTAGAATAGAAAATGAGACACTTGAAGTGGTAAATGAGTTTTGCAATTGGGGAAGCAAAATAATTGATGCAGAAAGGTAAAGACGGTAGTGTGAAACCCCGCTCGCGCTATTCGTCCACGAGACTCAGAGGGCCATAGACACGGGTTCACAGGTAGATGCCGTGTTTCTTGACTTCCGCAAGGCGTTCGATACAGTTCCCCATAGTCGTTTAATGAAAAAAGTAAGAGCATATGGACTATCAGACCAATTGTGTGACTGGATTGAGGAGTTCCTAGACAATAGAACGCAGCATGTCATTCTCAATGGAGAGAAGTCTTCCGAAGTAAGAGTGATTTCAGGTGTGCCGCAGGGGAGTGTCGTAGGACCGTTGCTATTCACAATATACATAAATGACCTGGTGGATGACATCGGAAGTTCACTGAGGCTTTTTGCAGATGATGCTGTGGTGTATCGAGAGGTTGTAACAATGGAAAATTGTACTGAAATGCAGGATGATTTGCAGCGAATTGACGCATGGTGCAAGGAATGGCAATTCAATCTGAATGTAGACAAGTGTAATGTGCTGCGAATACATAGAAAGATAGATCACTTATCATTTAGCTACAAAATAAGTAAGCAACTGGAAGCAGTTAATTCTATAAATTATCTGTGAGTAGGCATTAGAAGTGATTTAAAATGGTATGATCATATAAAGTTGATCGTCGGTAAGGCAGATGCCAGACTGAGATTCATTGGAAGAATCTTCCTACGTATATCTCGCGAAGAGAGCTCGAGAATAAAATCAGAGAGATTAGAGCCCACACAGAAGCATACCGACAATCCTTCTTTCCACGAACAATACGAGACTGGAATAGAGGGGAGAACCGATAGAGGTACTCAAGGTACCCTGCGCCACACACCGTCAGGTAGCTTGCGGAGTATGGATGTAGATGTAGATGTAGAAACAATGGAAGATATCGATTTGTATTGCATATAAATTACGTATCTTTCACCTTCGAGGTTGATGCTTCCACCATAGGTAGTATCTATGGTCAAAGCATAGCTGTGATTGTCTACGTGCTGTTTGTTTTTGTGTGACACACGTGTTTTTAGCGAACTTCGGATCATCCAGCTGCACCTTTGCTTTCCATATTCATCATATTGGGTAAGTTTCGTGAATTTCAAAATATAGCTTATGGCACAGAATTATAGTTAAGTTTTGTAAGTGAAGACTTTTTCATGGTTTCGCTGGACAATACGTTTTGATCATTCTTTGTTTAACTTTTGTTTGAGATAATTTCTCATCACGTCAGAGACGAAGTGTGCATTTACGGATAAACTCCGAGAAAAATATCCGAGCTTTCTTCCTGGAAGAGTTCAATGGGAAGCAGATTGTATCATTTGTTGCCAAGGAACCTATGTATCTATAGCAAATCACGGCACCGGCGATCTGTAAGTGCACATCAAAACAGAAAAACGTATGAAGTGTGTTAGAGGGTCAAGTTCGTCAAGTAAAGTGAGTAATTTTTTTACAAAAACCTGTGCTGAACTGAACACCAAAGTAAGTGCTGCTGAAGGAACTTTTGCTTACCATACTGTGTTTCACCACAGTCGTTACTAATCCAACGGACTGTTGAGAGAAATTTTCCATGACTCGTCCATATCATCAAAAATCTCGTGTGGACGTACAAAAACTGAAGAAATAGTGAATTCAGTTCTAGCACCTCATTCACTAGAATACACCATGAAAGATATGGAGTGCATTCCTTTTGTTGGTGTCTCGACAGATGCTAGCAACCATGGGAATATTAAAATGATCCCCATTATAGTTCATTACTTTGATCACAGGAATGGAGGACTGCAAATTAAACTTCTAAAAATAGAACGTAGACCAAATGAAACTGCAGAAACTATTTCAACATATATCACTGATATGCCTAACAAGTTTAAAATTAAGGAAAAATGTGTGGCGTTTGGTGCCGATAATTGCAACACAATGTTTGGTGGCATTAAAAGAGGTAATGGAAATAATGTATTTGCTAATCTAAAGAGGGTACTTAACAAGGTATTGGTTGGAGTGGGATGTCCTACTCATGTTCTTAATAACTGCATTCAGAACGGAGATGACCTCCTTGAAATTGGCTTACAGGGTTTAATAATGAAAATATATAATCATTTTTCGATATACACTATCCGTGTAGAGTCACTAAAGAAATTTCTTGATTTTGTCGAAATAGAGTACCAACAACATCTCAGCCATAGCATGACTCGATGGCTATCACTATTTCCAGCCATTCAGAGACTTACAGAGATGCAGAGATGTTTCCCGCTCTGAAATCCTTCTTTCTGCCACAAAACAAACCTTCAACAGTCGTAAAGAATTTTTTATGGACTCTATCTATGAGCTATATCTATGGCATATCCAATCATTAGTTGGCATTTTCCATAATTATATTAGTATCTTAGAAAAGGAAGATATCTCCCTTATCGATGTCATGAATCTCCTGTATTCCCTTCGTGGTGTTCTTCAGCACAGAAAAGATGAAAATTTTATATCTTTGAGTGTGAAAGAAAGATTGCTTCAAATGGAAAATCATGGTTATGCTTTGAAGGTGAAGGATTTTAAGTGCCATGTTGGTACCCACTAAGAAGGACGTTTGGAATACCTGAATATGTGAATAGAACCATTTTGTGAATTTTCTTGTTTTAAGTGGCTCGATTTTTCAGATTGTTGAATAAATACATTAAAATAGACGAAGAAAAGTGCTCTGATCAGTTTTCCAGTTTAAAAAAATTCATAGCCACATATGATAGAAAATCAGAACCGGCCCATAAGAAGTGGTGCAAGTATGTTGAAACGTGTAGCAGTGAGGAACAGTTTAGCGAGTTCATTAAAACTGCATAAGTCTTCTTCACGTCGCCAACCCATAAGGCTTGTGTGGAGAGGTTGTTCTCCTTAATAGAGGCACAGTGGACAAAGGAGAGAAATAGATCCACTATTGACACTGTAAAGGGGATTGCAAGGGTGAAATTTAATTTTAGAATTTTTTTTAAATATTTGAGTCAAGATAAGGATATTTAAAAAAAGATTCATTCAATTGAAAAATATGCAGGTGTGTGAGATGTGTATAATGTTTTTATTTTTTTTGTTATGTAATCAAATTAAGAAATAGAAAGTGTCTTCTTTATCCTCCTAAAATATGGAAAATGTCCTCCTTTTGGCATTCCGAAATCTGGTAACCCTAATTCCGCTGATATTCAATTAAATGACACTTGATTTAAAGATATTACGTAATTCACTGTAATTTATCCTTGCATGGTATGATTGAATTAATCACTGGTAAATGCTCCAAACCAATACAGATGAGCTAGTAATTTACTTCTGTCAACGGGACATTTAAAGGACATTTAAATCTCGCTCTTTGAGCACCATGTAATCGTAACTTCAGTGTAGGCTACGTACAGGGCACTATCAGGAAAACGTGTATTTAATTTAGACTCAGCAGGAACAGCCAACAAGGCACCCTCGTATTCATACTAACGGCCCACAGTTGCATTGCCGGAACAGACTCCGTCTCGTTTTCGTGACCTACACCGACAGCAACGCACTAAGCGGCAGTAAGCAACACTCTCAATACGACACCGGATGAGTGAGGATACTAACGTTTATACTGCTCTGCAGCACTGTTTTTGCAACAGAGCGTCTATTTAGTGCAGTGGTTTCTGGGACCATTACCCCTTGAGAGCAATCACATATCTGCTAGTACCCTTCAGCATTAGCAACTAACCAAATTTTAGAATGAAACAAAATTTTCTTTGAACAGTTTTATTTTTAAAATGATAAACAATATGTAGTTTTTGTAGGTGTTCCATTAAATCACAAACTATTGAGTCAATGAGAGAACAGCTAGAACATTTTTTAATGAAATGGTGGAGCAGCTGCCAGAGCGACACGAGTTCTAGCTAAAGTCCTTCTCAGAGAAGAAAGCCAACTACTCGCATTGAGGGTAATCACTTGTTACAAGACATGGTTTCTCTGCACCAGTCCTCTCCCTAGCAGCACATGGCTTCACCCACACACTGCACCCCCATTTCAAATCAACTATACATAGCTTGTAAATCACTTCATTGCTGGACTCTTTTACTTCGGAAACGAAAGCGATTAGCAGAATTCAGGCTGACAGTGTTTAGTAATAATAATAATAATAATAACAGTAGAGTGTAGGCCTTACAGCAATATAATGGTCACATCCGTAGTTATTGTTGCGTTTTCATTAGTTCGTTTAGCTGCTACCAAGTGAATAATGAGGACTTTTATAGTTTATTGCGAAACTATCTACAACTCGGAGGTTTTTCATGCGATATTTAAGCATATTTTAAGTATATATCTCATTTTTACTCTCATAGATGAATGGTATAAAGCACAAAGTATGTGTGTAGTGGATAGACTAGCTAAGGGCAATGACATTGATCAATACCTTTCAGAAGGTGTAGCCTTCACCATATTGAGCCAAGGGCCAATGCTAGTACGTGAAAAACTATGTAATTAGTATTACAATCTTTCTGAATAGTGTGGCAGTACTAGTTTGTCACATGCCACGAAGTGAAAATATACATATATATATAAATGCAAGAGCAGGGTCTGTGAATTCTAGCATTTTAGCTCCTGCTTCTCCCAGCTGCTGGAATGTGTCGAGATGTGCCACCTGCGAGTTTTACGTGTTGGGAAGACAATGGCAGAAATCCGAGAGGTTTACCAGCAGGACTTCCCGTGGACAGTGATCGTGTGAGTGGGCCACTGTTAGTACCTCTTAAACCAGAGTACTTCAAAAGATTCTTTTAAAGTAGTGCAAATCACATGCGATCGTCAGAGAGTTTCAATAAAAGCTTACAGATTGTCCCAAAAGCGGAAGGGGACAACTGAACACCTCTATGTTTCTGTGAACGGAATAGGAATCGAACTGCATTTACACGCCCTGAAATTATGCCGCCAATTGTAAGGTGAGGGCGAGGACACTGGCTACTATCAGTTTGTTGACAGAAAACACAACAAGTACTGGGGAAGAAGATTCTGCAAGCTTTCGCTGCATGCAGCAACAAAGAGGGAGATTTTCAGTTGTCACAGTGGCAACCCTGTGATTTTCCTCTCCTCTTGCGGTAATTTGGAGAAGTATGTCAGAGCAGGTAGTCAGTAGTGCATTTTGGGGCGAGCACACATTAGCGGCCGTTCGTGTCTCGTTCGAAAGTCTCTCTGCGGCGCACTGCTGCAGCGTCACGCTACTTTCACTGTTTCTGAGTGAGACTCGCGTTTCCGTCGTCTCTGCACTGCGTAGTTGACACTTTGCGAGTCTCTTTCGTGACTTTGTGACCGATTTCTATGGTTAGTTCTCTCTCATACTGGGATCAAAACCCGAAGCCATCCAGTATATGTCGCTGTTGTGAGTTGAGCAGCCTTTGGGAGGCGATTCGCATGTTACTACGCTGATTCAGAAAAATCTTAACCTTCTACGCATATTGCAGTTTAAATTTTTCGATGAAAGTAATCGTAAATCAATCCAGCCTCAACTTGAAAAATGTTGATTGAGAGAAAATAAGTTAATTATTTTTGAGATGACTTTTCCTCACTCTATCAGCTCCTCCCACGAAGTTTTTATGAAACGACCATTTTGCTGAAAAATAAATATCGCGAGACGGCTCTAGCTCACTGAACTGCAGTCTCAATATGACGGTGTTTCCGATATATTAGAGGTGTCATTACACCTTCTTTTAATTTGGAAAGTTAGAAGGATACTTCATAATTATACGAACTGAATTAAATTTTATTTTGGCAATAACGTAACTTCATCTGCATTCGCATTTAGCAGCATTAATAGTTATCAATTTAACATTTGTATTATTGTGTTGGATTCTGCCTGAGCTCAGAATCGCTTGTTTCGTCGTTTGCGTGTTGAGTTCACGTGCGTGGCAGGCAGCTTGCAAAACGAAACCACTGCAGAACCTCAGTCGACTTGCACACAATACAACAGGTACGGCAAAGAGTCATAAACTATACAGTAGTAATAATAGAAATCATATTTTAAAAATAATTGAAATTCGTGACGAACACAAGCGAACCCTTTTTGTTTCATCCCTCAGAAATTTTCATTTTGTCTCTCAGGGGTAATTACCCCCCGGTTGGGAAACTTAACTATCATAAAAATTAACGATAACTACAAAATCACACTACATTTGTCATTCTTTAGTTTCCTAAGGACCCTGAAAGGTACGAAACGGTACATCACAGAACTGTTTATTTACGATTCTGTTGTACGGTACAGATATTTACCGAATAATGTTTTCCTTTAATAGCAAAAAATTGTTAGCAAATACCAGAAGATCTGGACTTTTGCATAAAGATATTATATGTCTAACCTACAAAGTCGAATTTTGTCCGCTACACTTCAGGCCAAATCAATGAATTTGGAACTGATTTCACCTACATTACTTAATGTACGAAATACGCCACCACAGCTGTAGCTTGAGATAAAACGCCACAGACGTGATAAAAAATCATCAAAAGCAATAGACCTGTTTCCCAATACAGAAGGAACCAGTTCTACACATGCTGCTAAATTGCCACAAACGCCAAGGAACATTAACATGTTCATTTTTGAAGCGAAAGTAACTAGATTTAAAAATTTATTCGTGCGTTAGAGAAACGAGTAAAGTTTAAGAATAGGCGAATCGTTTGACTCCATAAAATTGTTTAAGTGTCATGAAAGTATTTATGATAATAACAACAGGCAACATAAAAATATGGGCTTCACATGCTCGAAATACACGTTTATATTCCCTTGCTTTTAGCGGAGTAAGCTGCAAATATCTACGTACTTGAAAGTATATCATCAAAAATAAGTTGTAGCTTATGTTATTGAATTAACTAATTCGGCTAGTTCCGTATGAGTTTCACCGTAATTCATGTCTTTAGGTAATTTACTAACGTAAGGAACGCACAATTATAACAACCGTTTCGTTAATCAAGTAGAAAATAATTAAAAACCAACATTATCCTCAAGAGACGCACCTGACTGTCTGCTTTCTCGCCGCTTGGAGCGCTAATGTTGCTGCAGCCGTCAAACGTTAACAACTTTCGCACCAGAGTGTTTCGTGGCTGTATTTAATAGGCCGTGACGTGTATCAAGACGTAGAGGAATTGTGGGCAAAGCTTAAACTAATTGTAAATCGCGCCATGGTAAGTACCTGCCGAGTGGATTAGGGGAAGAAGAAACGCGGCACGGTTTAGTTCTAAAATTGTTGATGAAACAGAGGCTGTTTTACTTCAAATCAGAACGCGCAAATGATGACAAAAAGTAAAATCGTGCATCTGTAAGAAGACCGATGCGCGAAACATACAACAACGAAGGATCTTCCCGAGAACCCGAGAAAATTCTAGTCCCGAGTAAAATCTCTCGACGGGCCTAAGACATCTACCCATTCACTTTCTGACCAGTCTAGTGTGGCAACGTTGCCACGTAATTCAATGAAAGGACTGCCGAAGTTTTAGATCTAGCTTTTAAGAAATCATTGACCCAGGAGGATCGTACAAACATATCGTCGTCTGACCGTCACACAAGTTCCCGTATGGAGGACAGATTAATTGGATTCACTGACGTGCAGAAGCAACTGCAAGGGTTGAAAACAAAGAAGTAACAAGGTCTGACAGGAGTCCCAGTTCGATTTTACACAGAGTTCCTCCGGCATTTGCCCCTTACTTAACATGCATTTATCTCGAATTTCTCACCCAGCGCAAAGTCCCAAGCGACTGGAAACAAACGGAGGTGACTCCTTTATATAAGAAGGGTGAATTACAAATCAATATCCATAACATCCGTTTGCTACAGGATTCTTGAACGTATTCTCACTCGAATATAATAAAATTACTTGAAACGGAGCGTCTTCTGTTTACAAATCTGCTCGAATTTAGAAAGCGTCGCAAGTGCAAAGCTCACGTTGCCCTTTTCTCACATGATATACTGAAAACCACGGATGAGGGATGACAGACAAATTCCATATTCCTAGATTTCCGGAAACAATTTGACACAGTGCTCCATTCCACCTGTTAAAGAAGGTTCGAAGACACACAGAATGCGAGAATAGCTCGAAGACTTCTTAAATAACAGAACTCAGTATGTTGTCCTCGACGGCGAGTGCTCATCACAGACAAGGGCACCGTTTGGAGTGCTCGAGGGAATCGTGACAGGACCGCTGTTGTTATCTATATACATAAATGATTTGGCGGACAGTGTGGGCACCATTGTCCGGTTGTTTGCTGATGATGCTGTGGTGTACGGTAAGCTGTCGTCGTTTAGCGACTGTACGAAGGTACAAGACAACTTAGACAAAATTTCCAGTTGGTGCCATGAATGGCAGCTTGCTCTAACTATAGAATAATGTAAGGAAATCCAGATGACTAGGAAAACAATGTTCGAATACAGCATTGGTAGTGTACTGCCTGATATAGTCGCGTCGATTAAATATCTAGAAGTAACTTTGCAAACCTGAAATGGAACGAGAACGGAAGGACAATAACAGGGAAGGCTAAGTATCGAAATAGGTTTGTTGGGAGGATTTTAGGAAAGAGTGGTTCATTTGTAAATAGGACAGAACACTAGTGCCACCCATTCCTCAGTATTGTTCAAGTGTTCGGAATTCGCAACAGGACGGATTAGAGGAAAACATCGAAGCATTTTCGAGGCGAGCTGCTGGATTTATTACTGGTAGGTTCGATTCACTGAAGTACTTCTTGAATTCAAATGGGAAGGCGACTGAGAAAATTTAGGGAAATGGATTTTCTAACTGACTGCAGACCGATTCTACTGCCACCAACTTAGATTTCCCGTAATGCTTATAAAGACAAGATGAAGGAGGGCTTGTACACAGGCATACGAAAGAGTGTCTTTTATCTCTCGCACTATTTGCAAGTTGAATGGGAAAGGAAATGGCAAGTAGAAGTAGAGAAGGTACCCTCCGCCACTCACTATATCGCGACTTGTAGAGTATTTACTGCTTGTAGATGTTCGTAGTAGGCCTAACAGAGACCCAGGACTGTACGCGGAAATATTACGGTGCAATTAGACCCAAACCTCAACATCCAAAGTAAAAACTTCCCTCCAGATCCAAATTGTTCTGAACAGTGCACATATTGTTTGGTAAAACGTTACACCATTTTAAGCGTTGGGTATGTGGGTGTGAGGAGGTGGAGATTTTGTTAAATTAGTTGTTTTTATCAGTTTTTATTAAATATTCCGAATAGTTTAGCGCGAAATGTACCATATACAAAAATAATCTACATTAAATTGCGAGCAAAAATGGTTCAGTGCAAAATCTTGCTAAACTTAACCGTTCGAGAGGATGTAAAGGTAGAAATGTTTGGTATTATTTTTGGAATTTTGGATAAATATTCTTTTATACAGGATTGTGTTTGTAAAAACAAATTGAGATTTTGGTGGCCGGTGGTATGTTAGTGATAAGCCCTTGAAGGAACGACAACCTCACCACCTTCTCAAGGGGAGCTACTTTTTAAGGGAAAAGAGGCTTCCACAGGCCTAGGCCATATAAACCTGTGGTACGGAGAAATCCATTCTGAACTTTCTCTGGACAACGCCGCATAAAGAAGGAATACCTTTGCAACACAAAAGATTTTGAATTATAAAAATATTATCTGTATAATAATTATGATACATAATTATATAATTTTGATTCATAATATTTTAAAACTGCAGCCTTTGGAGGATTTTCTTCAAAAAATAAGAGATATTTGGCTGTATATTGCATCATATTTTATTTAAATTTTAGAAGTTCATAAACTAAGTTCAACAGTAATATCGAATAAAAATGTAGGATGTTAAATGCGTCCTTAAATTAATGTAAAGTATTTCATCGGTATTCATTCCTTATCTAGATGTAGAGGTATGATATTCGTGTCCCTGTTAACACGTCCAAGGACTGAACAATTACTGCATATGCTTGAGCTGTTTAGACTCCTCCTTCTGCACTCGCAGTTACTGAAGCGTACGTCTTTGCAAGAACAGTATGAGTGAAATTAATTCCCAGGGAGCTGTTGTAATAGGTCTGAGGTGTTCGCCAGTCTTCTTCCACCCCCACTCGTGTGGATTCTTCTTCTCATTCAGCCACTGCTGCAGCTGGTGGTAGGCTTTAGGTGAATGCTGCCTGGAAGCTGCTGAAGTGGGGGGAATTGCAGCCAACTTGAACATTTAGTGTATAGGCTGCATGCAGTAGCCTGCAAGTAACGTTGGTAGCCAAAACAATCTAGACCTTTGGTGTTCTTGCCTCCAAATATCGCAAGAAGGAAATGCTTTTCTGTGTTATAAACTGCACTGGGGTCAACTTTGGGGTCGTTGAAGACTAAAAGTTTCGTCTGAAGAGCATTGTTGACTTGCACTTTCCTACATGGTGTAATTTTCCCCTTCTTGTAGATAGCTGATACAGTGTCACATCCTGTGAAGGCATACATGGCTAAGACTACACCTTTCATATTCACAATGCCTCGCTGAATGTCAGAAGTAGTGTACACTTTTTCCTGCTGATTGCCTTTCTTTGGTACCACCATTTTCAATTTCTTCTGTGATGGTGCGTGGACAATCAACACGTCTGTGTCATCATCAGTTAAACAAGCTTCAACTGCTTTCTTCGCTTCATCAATCGCTCTTAAAACTATTAATAAGTCATCATCATTCGATGATTGAACTGTGAACCACATCTTAGCAAGTGCACTATAAGGAGAGAAATAAACTTTCTACCTGTATCCTTTTTCATGTGCACTATTGTAGTTTTCAATTTCAAAATGTAGTATTACATGGTTATTGAGAAATATGTTGTGTAAAGGAAGTGAATCGCCTGGCTAGATGTGAGAGGGGGCCTAAAGGCCCACAGACTGCCAGATTAAATTAATGAGTGAATAAATAAATAAATTAGAAATTAAAAATATTCATTGTTTCGAAGGGATATAATCTTCCCAGTTACACAGTCGTACCATACGGTCTTAACTTGGCTCCAATAACTATCTGACATTTCTTATAGACACTTAACGTCATCTAATAGGATAGACGACATTTTGCAGATCCTAAGATTAATCGCATCCTGCTCCAAGCTTTACTGCTGTATTATCCAACCTAGGCATCTACATTTTTTCTCGCGATTAATCTTCCCTTTATTTAAAATCTTCTATTGTGGTCCATCACTGATATTTGTAATTTATTTTACCTCCTCAAAGGAGGCCTGTAATCCTACTTTCTCAGCTACCTCTGTTAGTTGATGAATCTTCGTGATTGGTGAATTAATGTTGTTGGAAAAAATGGCTAGATCATCAGCTGTGTTTGGGTCCTAGTCTGAATCATTATTCATTTCAGTCCTCTTAGTTAATTCTCTTCCTCCATTCTCGAATGATTTTTTCCAAGATACAATTAAAAAGGAGCGGGGAAACTTCATCGAGTTGTCTGATACCAGTATTGGTTTTGAAAGGGGTCCGAGATGTTGAAACAAAATTCACTTTTGATTCTGTATCGATCAGAATCTGTTGAATCATCCACCCCAAATACTTCCATAACATTCAACAGCGACTCACTGTCAACTGAGTCGTGCGCCTTTTTTATCAATGCATACTATCGCACGGCAGTGCCTTCCAGACGTTTAGTACTTGATAATGTTTATCAACTTGAAAATTTCCTCTAGGCAGAAACTTACTTTCCTGAAATTGGCCTGGTACTTATTAGTCTATTTATAAAAATAAACGTCAATTCAGTTCTGGGCTGTTTTGGAGAGCGTCTCCCATAGAACAGATACTAATATAATATCTCTACAACTGCTGATAACCTCCTGAGCCACCATTTTTATGGTGTTGGTGGACTAGGATCGATAGGCACACAGAGATTACCCGACCACCTCTCTTTATCTCCTTCGGCTGGTATGTTCAGAATGTCTTCATTGACCAGCTTCCGGGACTCTGCGACAATTTATTCCTTTCAAACTGCTATATTATCACTTATGGCATCCATGATCTGTTTCATTTCTGTCTTAGATGTGAGGATGTGTGTTTGTCGCTATTTTTGCCTTGAAGCACGTGGTTGAGGGTTGTTGCAATTTCAGATTAGACTTCCAAATTTGGATGAAATCCCTGAGATTGTTCTTTAGAATATCCTGATCAATACGTTTCATCTGATGTTTCTAAAATAATGGCTTTACAAGTCGGATCACAGGGGCTGCGTGCTTCCGACTTTTACAGAAGGAGTTAAAATCTTCATGTTCCTTCGGAGGGTTTCATTTTTTCAACGAATTTGTTCTGTGTGCATAATTCTGGTTCGAGGTCTCGTTGCACCATCTACGTTTGCGTTTCCGAAATTTCAAGCTTCTTGTATTGTCTATTGTATTGTACTGTCTGTCCAGTCCTGAGACTAAAATGTTAGTTGCTGTGGGCACTCTCTCAATACTTGTTAACTGATTTTAAATGTTGCCACATCATTTCTGCATTTGTTCTTTCCAGCTGTTGGAGCCTTTCTGAGGAAAATGAAATTCATTTTAATCCTGGAGAGTTAATTATCTAAATGGTACTTGGTACCTATTTGAACTTTAATATTATTAATTTCCTTCATCGTAATCCTAGAATGAGGCATGTGGACGATTTTTCATCGTTCGAGTTTCCAAGTGGTTTCCGTGTCTCCTCTTTACTTAGTTTGTGTTTGGTATCAACTGAAGACTAAATGTTCGACACAGTTGGAAAAAACCAAACTCAAAATGTCTTGCTCCTTCTGTACCGGTTCATAATTTACTATTATTCCACGTCAGCTTACAGTCGTCGACAAAAATCTTAATATTCTTTGTAGTTATTTTCGCCTTTTCCTTCTCTTGGAGATCCCAAAATTGTTCTTGTTTCTCTGGATTATGGCTGTTGTTCTCACACATGAAGTGGCCGCATGTACACTGAGCAGGGTGTAGCCGCCTCCCGCAGCAAAGAGTGAGTACTGAAAGTTATTTGATACGCTTGAAAAGTTCACCACTGCGTTGATAAACGTGTTATTTACAAAGAAATCTGTTCCAAACATTTATATACTCATGCTTATATTCACGGCTTCCTTTTTTTTTCATAGTTCCTATACACTACATTGTCCATAACGCTTGCGTCCTGATAATGTGTATTTTGAAAACTAGGACTGTGATGTTTTGGTAGTCCAACAAATTGTCAGTCCTTATTGTACACAAAATTTTCGCAATGATTTCACATTTGTGGTAGCGATTTAATATTCGTCTCTCTTTTTCAACTTAGTATTGCTGCCGGAGAACATGCAGGTCCCTCCGACTTCCCTAAACATGTAGTTGCACGCCAACAGGACCCCGAGATATGATTGCACTTCTAACAGTGATGGGTTTCTGTCCACAGTTGCCACGGGGTTAGTGGCTTCTTTTTGATGACTTTGGATTATGTCTGATTCTTAGAGAAATGTAGGTCGGATTTGTTCCTTCCCAGTAGTAGATTCAAAGTATTAAGCAATGAAGCATGGAGTTAGTTTGCTATATACACCTTGGGTATGCATGGTCCTCTTCTGCTTTAAAAATCATTGACTTTTATCATGTATAATCCCGAAAAAGGAAGCTTTCCAATTGATGCCAGATGGGGCAGCTGGACCAACTTCTTTCTTATTTTTCTTTTGTTTTTTTGGGGGGGGGTGGCGGGGGTTATAGGCGGGGTATAGTTTCATAGTGTTGGGCACAGATTGTGGGATTGATTGTTTATTTTAATAAAAATTTGGGATAATAATTTGTTTGTTATAAGTAAAATCTATAATTCATTCTGATTTAGCTAACTTATCTCCACATATTTACAGTTGTTCTTTTGTGATATTTCAGGCGTTGAGAGTAATAAGTATTTTATTTCCCTGATTATCTGGATGTTTCAATCAATGATATGTTGATCTCTAATGCTACCAGAGGCATCTTTCTTTATCTTAATTTTACATTATCATCATGTTGTACATCGAACATTCCTATGACTTTAATTGAGCTTTTCATTAAAGTGTGCCGTCATAATATTTTACCACTTTGTTAACTAATTACTTGCTGTTATGGTAGTCTTCCCACTAACATGTTATGTGGGTTTTTCAGCCCAGTGTTTTGTTTACCCATTTGAATAATTTTAACTGTCGCCAAGATAGGAGGACTCTGCAATGTGTGTCTGCATGCATACTACCAAGGCATGATCCAGTTTGTGGTGTCTGGGGAGCGTGAATTTGTGCAGACTGGGGTTGATGGTCTGTTCTTCCCATAATCCTTCTAAAGGGGTTGTAGTCGGGGCTACCGTACTGAACTAATGGCTAATGGCTTTTCTGTGACAGCAGATCTTTTACAAGACATTCTGAAAACTTCTGGAAGGGAGCATTATTTTACTTGCTGTTAGCTGAGGGCAGGAAATAATCAAGAATATGCTTACACTCTTTTCCTCTGGTTAACTGGCTGAGAACTTAGACATTTTCGTAAATCCTGTAGGAGCTCGCTAAGTCGAGGAATTGTCCAACAGCCTTCCATGGTATTGGAAGTCCTGATGGGGAAAGGTAACTCTGCGAGTTTCGTGTACATCACGTTGGTTGGTTACTGACCCGTCGTAATCAGTGGAGTTACTTTAATGGACACAACACCCGTAAGAATTATTTTTATAAACAATGTCCAAACTTGCTGCTGTATGACGATAATTTTAATTTATTCCCTTTGGCTATACATTTGATTCGACTAAACTGCTATTAACGAGTGACCTGTTCTACAATGTGGGTGACGTTACTCTCTTTATACATTTTTTTTTGTAGTAGGTCAGTTTAGTCGAAACAGAATTGTAGAGAAGGGGAATGAAATAGAAACTAATATCACACAATATCGAGTCTTGATACTCCTTACAAATATGTCACTTGCTGACTTATTACTACACTGCAGGCCCTATGGAACGTAAACTATAGGGATTAATAACTATGTTTCCTATGTGGAACTGAGAAATTCTGTTGCATCATTTGTCAGCCTTCGTCATATGTTGGGATTCTATGAGCGTGTAGTTGCTTGGTTGGAAGAGCTCACACAGAAGAGCACGGAGTAATATGGTAGCTGGTGGTGGTGTTCAACAAAGGCAGTGGACTTGTGGCGAGGTCTTGTGGCTGCCGACGAACTCTTTGTTTTGGTGCAAACTTGAGGGAATGGCATATGATTTCCTATATTGTTGTTGGGTATCACAGTCTTGTCGAATGCAGCTGTAGTTACCGACGTGTAATTAGATGTTGATTCAGAGTAGGAACACACTAATCGATGGTGGTTACTTTTATGTAGAAGTGCAGAAAATTCATTAGGTTCAGTGTATAAATACTTCCGATTAAATCTATGAAAAAATACAAAGATTAACTTCGTGTGCTGTGCATGTCTCCCATCTTCATTGTCCAACTTCCTGTCCTCCATTCTCTATAGGCATTTGTATGAAAATGAGGCAACCAGTCTGAAAGTACTCGTGGTTTCAGAAAATAAGGAAAGTGTATTTAAAACGTACTCCTTGTACGTGGTATCTTTTTTACAACGTAGGCACCTAATTTTGTGGAGAAGGATTAATTTCGTTTAGTAAACTCTCGCACTCACGCTCGCTCGCGCGCGTACACACACACACACAAACACACACAAACACACACACACACACACACACACACACACACACACACACACACATGCACATGCACACTCAAATTTATCCAAAAATTACATAAAGAGTGTAACTTGCTGCGTTGTGTAGTATTTTAAAGGGGGTTCAAAAATATGAAACACCCAGCACCATATTTATAAAAAACATTACGTAAATCAGCACATCTGTACATGCAGAGATATAAAGAATGCTCAAATTATTTGCTTCCCACATCTAATTGCTGTTAGGCGTCACAAGGTGGACAGCAAACCAGCGGAAAAATATTGACTCACGGCCTGACAATGGTGTTGATGATGAAAATGGTTCAAATGGCTCTGAGGACTATGGGACTTAACATCTGAGGTCATCAGTCCCCTAGAACTTAGAACTACTTAAACCTAACTAACCTAAGGACATCACACACATCCATGCCTGAGGCAGGATTCGAACCTGCGACCGTAGCAGTCGCGCGGATCCGGACTGCGCGCCTAGAACCGCTAGACCACCGCGGCCGGCGGTGTTGATGATATTTGGTGGGTATGTAAACTGGCCCAAATAATGCAATACACATTTTTCCACGTTTTTGCCCATTTTCACTTATGGGTAAAAACACAACCCAAATGTAATTTGGTGCATGGTGGAGAATAAAGTGTGTGTCCACGTAGAACTGTATTAACTTTCCTTAATTTTTAGGGAAATTAGGGAAACGGATTTTCTAACTGACTGCAGGCCGATTCTACGGCCGCCAACGTACATTTCTCGTAAAGGATATAAAGACAAGATGAAGGAGGGCTTGTACACACGCATATGAGAGAGTGCCTTTTATCCCTCGCACTATTTGCGAGTTCAGTGGGAAAGGAAATGGCAAGTAGAGGTATACAAGGTACCGTCCGCCACTCACGATATCGCTACTTGTAAAGTATACACCGCATGTAGGTGTACGTAGTAGGCCTAACAGAGACCCAGGGCTGTACGCGGAAACAGTACGGTGCAATTAGAGCCATACCTCAACATCCAAAGTAAAAATCTCCCTCCACCTCCAAATTGTTCCAATCAGTCCACATATTCTTCGGAAAAAAGTTACAACATTTTAAGCGTCAGGTTTGGTGGGAGGAGTAGAGAACTTGGTAAAGAAGTGCCATATACATAAATAATCTACATCAAAATGCGAACAAACATGGTCCCATGCATACTCTTGCTAAAGTGAACAGTTTCAGAGTTATGGGGGGGGGGGGCAAGGTGTAAAAGTAGCAATTTTTGCGTATTTTTTAGATTTTGTGGAATAAATATGTCATTATCACTAAGGAAACTAATTTTTCTATACAGGATAGTGTTTTACAAAAGCAAATTGCGATTTTAGCGGCCGTTGGTATGTTAGTGATAAGCCCTTGAAGGAACGACAACCTCACCACCTCCTCAAGGGCGCTACTTTTTAAGGGAAAAGAGGCTTCCACAGGCCTAGGCCATATAAACCTGTGGTATGGAGAAACTCACTCTGAACCTTCTCTGGACAATGCCGCATCAAGAATGAATATCTTTCCAACATTTTTAATGTTTAATTTTAAATTATAAAATATTATCTGTATAATAATTATGATATACAATTATATCATTTTTAATCATATTATCCTTAAAACTACAAATTATGGAGGTTTTTCTTTAGAAAATAGGCATATTTGGACGGATATTGTAACTATATTTTATTAAAATTTTCGAACTGCATAAACTGAGTTCAGTAATAATATTGAATAAAAATGTAGGGACAACCTTCACTGCCCTCCAAACATTGGGAATGATTCCTACTGCTAAGCTAACCCTGAATAACCTGTTTCAGGAGAGTTAGAAAAAGTCCATCTGGGCCAGGTGACTTGAACGGTTGGAAATTGGATTTTATTAAAGTCCATACACTCCTTGGTCGATTCCCAGTCATCTCTTCGAGTGCCTGAGAACCATTGTCTCTCTGGGATCACATTCTGGTCTGTGTTGACCGGCAGAGAATATTGAGGAAAGTGAGTTTTGAGGAGCAGTTTCAGTAAGTATCATGTGCTGTCTTTGTATATTCCCCACCCTCCTTCCTCATCGTACCTCCTGGGTTGATTGGTACTCTAGCGAGGATTCTGTGAAGTCTATCATGGGCAGCTGTGCTCTCCACGTCGTCACAGAATGACTTCCAGGATGTCTTCTTTGCTTGTCTGATTTCAAGTTTGTAGTTGACAAGGGCCTCACTATATATAGCGCATTGTCCTTTACGCCTCGCAATGTTAAACAGTGTTTGTACCTGTTTATTTTGAATTTCCAAGTTATTATTCCACCAAGGCACACTCCTATTTGGGCACTTCTTAGTGACTGTGCAGTTGTCCTGATATGAGGTCACTATGGCAGAGGTGACAGCCTCTGCTACGTCCTCAAAATCTACTGCATTCCTTATAGAGGTTTCAATTTCCGATAAGCCTAAGTCAATGTCCGTCCTGTATGTTTCCCAGTCTGTTATCCTGTGATTCCCATAGGTCATGACACTATTAGGGGAAGTAATTCCTGGGGAGCTGTAGGACGTACTGTTGTAACTGGTCTGAGGTGTTTGACAATCTTCTTTCACCCGCACTCGATCACATTCTTCTTCTCATTCAGCCACTGCTGCCAGTAAGTTGATGAAAGGAGGGGGGAGGGGGATGCAGCCAACTTGAACAATAAATGTATAGACTGCTTTGCAACACCCTGCAAGTAACACTGGTAGTGAAAACAATCTAGATCTTCAATGTTCTTGGCTCCGAACATCGCAAAGAAGGAAACTCTGTCCAGCATCAGTCACTGCACTCGAAACAGATTTGGTATCGTTTAAGACTAGGAGTTTCGTACAAAGAGCGTGTGGGCTTGCACTTTCCACTTGTTGTAGATAGTTGATACAGTGTTACATCCTGTGATGACGTATATTGTTAAGAGTACACCTTTCATATTCCCAATGCCTCGGTAAACGTCAGAAATAGTCTACACTTTTTCCTGATGATTGCCTTTCTTTGGTACCACGATTTTCAATTTGTTCTCTGATAGTGTGTGGACAGTCAACAAAACTAGTCAACCCATGTCATCACCAACTGAACAAGCTTCAACTCCTTTCTTCGCTTCATCAATCGCTATTGAAAGTGTTAATAAGTTAACATCACCCGATGCTTGATGAACTGTGTGCCACCTCTTTGCATGTGGACTGCAATAAGAGAAATAAGGACGATTTTGTTCTGTCGTTAGTTATAAATTCGCTTTAATTGATATTTACATGGATTGAGTCTTCTACTTTCACGTTCTTTTCAAGTGCATCTCATTGAATGTTTTGTTCTCATTCTATTTCAAGGCTAGTGTTCCAATTTCAAACGCTTTATCACAGTTTACGTTTTCATCTGCTTCAACCCATGCTGACAAGGAAGACATTTCGGGTGTTTTAGAAAACAGATTGTGTTCCTCAAACCAAGAAATAAAAGTTTGCAAGTCCTTGCAGCTTCTTTTCCGCCTTGCCTCTTGTATCTCGAGGTGCTGCTCTGAAGAGACGCTGCACACATCTGCATATTCTTCCATTGCTTCACACACCTGAGAACAAACTGGCATGGAGTTGATTCAAGTTGCAATAGTTGCCTCTGTTATTCCTCTGCCTCCAGTCAATGCACCGACGCTACTCAAGGATGTCATCGAAACCTGTTCAACGGTAATCACCCCATACTCCAGACCAACGCTTTTCAGAACGTCGGATGGTGAAATAACACAATTAACGAACAAATCGTTTTCTGGGCTCATTGAGTTGAGAAGTTCCAGCGAATCTTGTAGGTAAACTTGTGCAGATTTAGCGCAGCTTAAGTGACCAGACGCATGGAAAATGGGGAGCATTTGGTGTACACAGTGAAGGTAAAGGAGAAAGTCCCCACTCCTCTCGGCTCTGATATACGTTCGAACAAGTTCAACCATTTCTGTGAAGTGAATCCAAAGTCCTTGTGTCCTTCTTCGTAAAATCAGGTTTACATTCTTCTGGGCCTTCCAACCAGGTACCATTCAACCAAAACAAATTAAGTGTTCTGCCTTGTTCGTATGACTGCGGTTTTATTTTCAGGCAAGCCATTTTTGTAGCAATTAGTTTACAATCGCCAGATGTGCTTGGGGCTCTGCAAGTTTGCAAATCAAACAGGCCTCGTTTTTCAACTGCATGAGCAGTAACATACTTTCGAGGTACATTGTCCTCTACCTGAAGAGCGGTTTTAGGTGTTATGCAAGCAGTTCCACCCACCACATGAAATGTGCCATGGCCACCCCCAGTGCGGACATAGTAGTCTCCATTATCGAAAACAAACTGCACGCATCCGTTCTCAATGTTTATATGTAGGTGTATGAGAATAACTGTTCTTAATTATTTGATTTCATAGCGGACATGAACTTAAGGTTACTTATCGATAATGCACTGTCTCCAAATGCTTTTTTTTTCACAAAAGCCAGTACTCATTACTCAGATTTTAGATGCTTTTGTTTCATCTCTTATTCTAACGACCCAAACAGTGAACTACTAAATTTAGTTTGTTATTGATTACATGTGACAGAATGACTTTATTCTTAGTCTGGGGTATCAAAATACATGAGATTGCTTTTCTTCGAAGGTGTAGGACGAGCGGTTCCATAATTACAGAATTGATACCGAAAGTTAAATGTCCTGCCTCCGGTATGAATTTTTTTTTTCCAAGCATGTTTTCTGCATTCGTATTTCTGATTTCCACACACATTTTCAATCAGAATTAGAATGGATGCTAGTAGCTACAGATTTATATCATATTTATAAATATATTTGAAATATTCGTTGTATTTAATTATAATAATTTCGTAGAAAGTAAATACTTAGTATGTACTACACGGAAGTGCCCAGTAGTCAGTGTACTGCTTTTATCTTCATTCTCGGATAAGAAATGTCGTTAGGGTAAAGTAAAGACGTCACTGAAATCGCGAGGGTGATAGGCGCAGAGTAAACCAGTCGGTGGATGTCTGTATCTTCCTTGTCGCAGGTCTGGCACAACGGCGTTGCTGCGAGATGCGTGTTGTGCTGGCGTTACGGTGTCGGGCACTTGTAGCCCACACGATAAGGCCATGTAGTACGCGCCGACGTCAATAAATTAGCGACTGCATTCAAATCACAGTCAACCGTAGGAGATTTGCTTTCGACCACGATCCGTAGCTGCAGAAACATGAGGGTGCAAAGCGCATTCCGAGAGAGAAAGAGAGAGAGCAAGTGGCGGAGGAGACTGTTGAAGAGTTGACAGCAGCGGCTTATACAGTGGAAGGTGGCGATTGGAAGACGCCGATGATTGCAGCACCCGGCAGATTCGCGACGTGGTCTGCAGCTGCTGACTGGCGAACCTCGGTGGAGTCCTGGCCGCTCGTAGCCTACTGTGTCTGTTGGCAGCGGCAAGTGGCAAGTGGCGCCGCAAAGGGGCTGGGCACTGGCGGTGGCAACAAGACATGATGCAGCACTTCTATATTCTACAGTTTGTAGTCTTTAGAAACAGCTACTAATATCAGAAACACGGCCTGAAATCACAATCCATGTGTCGTGAAGAGTTTGTTCCAGCCACTGTCCTCAGTGGATAATGCTTTGGCCAGTAAGTACTCAAATGCAACGCCCCAGTAGACTGGAGTTCGCTAACAGTTGACACGCTGTTTGACTCTTTGTGCGATGCTCTTCGCGAGACACAAAGAGAACTTCACTCACACGATTCAGAGTGTAGGCTTTGGAGCTGGCAAATTGCGTACCTCTTTTTCATTGTTTTACAGGAAGCGAATGGAAACTTTGGACTAGGAATTTGAGGATCTCCTTTTAAAGCACTAAATGTTCTTGTGACTGCATCGAAATCTGATGATTCTATCGCCCGACCAAATCGACACATTTGACAGAGGTTTCTTCCGCAGGGTGGGAAAATATTGTATTATAGTTAGATTTCTGGGGTGATAAAAATGAAAGAACAATTTTGAGTTCTGCACGTGAGCATATGGAACTTGTTCATGTGGAGGTCCCAGTACCTTGATGCGTCGGGTAAAGCTGTTGGACTTAGATAGCTTTCGAAGTTTGAACAACTTTGTGAAAATATTTTCATACTCTCTCTAATACTGCTGAATGACTATGATGTACATCTGCACTTGAGAAGCAATATTATCATTCTGAGTCACTACCACATAATCAGTTTCATTCACCAAGGATCGCCAATGTACTGAAATATGCGTGGTACATATTGTGGTGTCACCGCCAGACACCACACTTGCTAGGTGGTAGTTTTAAGTCGGCCGCGGTCCATTAGTAAATGTCGGACCCGCGTGTCGCCACTGTCAGTAATTGCAGACCGAGCGCCACCACACGGCAGGTCTAGAGAGACGTACTAGCACTCGCCCCAGTTGTACGACGACTTTGCTAGCGACTGCACTGACGAAGCCTTTCTCTCATTTGCTGAGAGACAGTTAGAATAGCCTTCAGCTAAGTCCATGGCTACGACCTAGCAAGGCGCCATTAACCATATCTAGAGAGAGTCTCACTTGTATCATCAACAATGCTGTTTACAAATGATGGATTAAAGTTAAGTATTCCAGAAGCTACATACTTTTCTTTATAGCATTCATTATGTATCCTGTTTCAGACTGAATGCGAGCCGGCGTGAGTTGACGCGTGCATTTCGGCCTCCCCTTGCAACACAGTGTTGGCTCATCTGCCAACACTACATTGGCGACAAGTGTAAAAGTGTTCTTTCTACTTGCTTAATTTACTTGTGTCATGGCTTCGCCACATTCTCCAGATGTACTGTCCGAATTTTATCGCTTGCAGAATCAGCAGACGCAGGCGTTATTGGATGTCCTTGGACAGCTCGTCCAGGGTCAACGTGCAATGCAAAACGATGCGGCGGCCGCCTCTTCACCGCTACCGCCGCCACAACATGGTGTTGCACCCCAGTTTCGGCCATACGATGCGGCCAATGAAACATAGACGGAGTGGTCACGACAATTTGGATTCCATCTCGCCGCCTACAGAATTCAAGGTAATGAGCGGCAGCCGTTTTTGCTTTCGTGTGTAGGCGTGTCCACCTACCGTGTGATAGTGAAATTGTTTCCCCGACGCGACGTAGCAACTCTGTCCTACGAAGAAATTTTGTCTGCTTTAGATGCCTATTTCAAAGAAACAGTCAATGTCGTTGCAAAAAGGAATACGTTCTTTCGTACAAAACGTACCGCCGGTCAGACTAATCGGGAGTGGGTTGCAACTTTGCAAGGCCTAACAAGGGATTGTGCTTTTGAGTGTGAATGTGGACTCCCTTATTCAGATACTACGGTGCGTGATGCAATTGCACAGAACGTTTCTGATGTTCGTATACGGGAACAGATTTTGAAACTTGTCAGTCCCTCCCTTCAACAAGTGATAGACATATTGGATCGGCAAGACACACTTGACTTTGCTCAGGAATCATTTGCAACTTCGCCAGCCGTGTGTCACATTAACCAGCCCGCCGGGCGAGCTGCACGGAACTGTAAACAGCCCTCGTGCACGTCCGCGCAGCCACGTGTCCCGTGAAAGCAAGCAAATGCTGTGAAATCATGCTCGCGGTGTGCTACTAGACATTGGCGTGAGAATTGCCCGTCACGCCAAGTTATTTGCTTTTTCTGTAATAAAAAAGGACATGTTCAAAGTGTTTGCCATAGAAAGCTTAGATCGGACACTCACATCCATTCCAGGCCCTTTGCTTCGCGCCGGAATCGAACCAAGGACACTCAGGCTCGTGAACCTTCGCCCATGGACATTCATGTAGTTAATTTCACACCGTCCAGTGCTCCTCTCTCTAACAGTGACTGTGTTCGTCCCACAAAAAGTGTGCGTCGACGTCGACGGAAATCCCGTCAAGTGGCCAGTGCTTCTGTCCCAGAAACAGTTCACGTTGCACGAGACAGTCGCTCTTGTCGTCAGCAGGACAGTAAACTTTTGTAGACTTGGAAATTAATGGCAACGTGATACCATTCCAGCTCGATACCGGAGCTGCAGTTTCCCTACTCAATCACGCCACGTACAAACAACTGGGCGCACCTCCATTGCGTGCCGCAAATGTTCAGCTCACTAGTTATTCCGGACAGCATATCCCTGTGTTAGGACAGTGCAGCCTTCTTGCAACATACAAGGGACAAGCAAAACTTGTGTCTTTTTACGTTCTTCGTTCTTCTTCTGCAGTGAACTTGTTTGGTTTAGATTTATTTCAGTTGTTTAACTTGTCTATCGTAAATCAGGTCGTATCAGTGAACCAGACTGTGCCTTCCGCCAGTGTTTCTCGTCTATGTGAAGAATTTGCAGACATTTTTGCACCGGGCCTTGGTTGCGCTAAGAACTATGAAGCACATTTGGAACTAAAAGTCAACGTGCAACCAAAATTTTTCAGAGCGCGGAATGTTCCCCACACATTGCGTGATGAGGTCGCAAGAACATTAAATGATTTAGAATCACAAGGTGTAATTGAACGTGTGCAGGCTTCTCTCTGGGCCTCACCCTTAGTAATTTTGCAAAAACCTTCCGGAAAATTGAGACTTTGCGTGGACTTCAAGGCAACAGTGAATCCACAACTAGTGACTGCTACTTTTCCTTTACCCCGCCCGGAAGATCTTTTTGACAAACTGTGCCCAGGAAAATACTTTTCAAAGTTGGACCTAACAGATGCTTACGTGCAAATACCGGTGGACGAAGAATCCCAGCGCGTCTTGGTGGTTAACACGCATCTTGGTTTGTACCGATTCAAAAGACTGCCATTCGGGTGTGCATCCGCCCCTGCATTGTTTCAGCAATATTTACAAACTGTTTGTGCGTCGGTTCCTACTGCTGCAAACTATCTGGACGATACTGTGATCTCTGGAAAGACAGCAGCAGAACATTTATCCAACCTCCAAACGTTGTTTCAGGTATTGCGACAAAATGGTCTTCGCTTGCGGCAGGACAAATGTGTGTTTTTTGCTCGTGACTTACCATATCTGGGACATGTAATCAATGCCCAAGGTATACATCCGAGTCCAGAGCACCTCCGTGCCATACAGGACTTGCCTTCGCCGCAGAATTTGAAGCAGCTACAGAGTGTGTTGGGAAAAATTAACTATTATCATAACTTTCTTCTGCATGACTCTTTCATTTCAGCTCCGCTTCATCGCTTACGCCGTAAAGGTGTTCCGTTCGTCTGGTCGACGGAATGCGAACGCGCCTTTCGCCAATTGAAATCGGCGTTGCTTTCAAATACTTGCCTTACGCCATTCGATCCCCAGAAACCCCTTTTGTTGATGGTAGATGCATCGGATTTCGGGATCGGTGCTGTGCTTGCGCACAAAGATGGTTCGCATGGTCGCCCTATTGCCATTGCGTCCAAATTGCTCTCGTCAGCTCAAAGAAATTATTCACAGATAGAGAAAGAATCTTTGGCTCTCGTGTTTGGTGTTACAAAGTTTCACGATTTCTTGTATGGTCGTCACTTTACCATCATCACAGACCACAAACCTTTGACATCGCTTTGTCACCCGAACAAGCCTGTACCTCCGCGTACAGCGCAGAAATTCATTCGCTGGTCTATTTTCCTCTCGCAGTACCGCTACGATATCTTGTACCGGTCCACTGCTAAGCACGGATACGCCGATGCGTTGTCCCGTTTGCCTGTTGCTGAGGATAGAGCATTCGATTCTTCCGAACTTGCTTGCATGTTCATTGATGCGGAAACCGATGACGTGGTCGAATCGTTTCCGATTGATTTTCGTCGTGTCGCTACAGCCACAGCAGCTGACCCTGTCCTTGCTACCGTTTTGCGTTTCGTTGCTACGCAATGGCCCTTGTCAAAGTCACGGATCGAGGATCCGTTGGTTCGCCGATTTTTTGCTCACAAGGAGAGACTTTTTGTTCGACGTGGTGTTTTGCTGTTGCGTTCTGATAATGATCAGTCTAGGGTCGTGGTCCCACGTTCATAACAGTCCTCTGTCTTACGGCTTCTCCACCAAGGACATTGGGGTATAGTGCGGACGAAACAACTTGCTCGTCGGCACTGTACTTGGTTCGGAATCGATGCTGCGATTAGGAATATGTGCTCTTCTTGCATGGCGTGTGCCCAACAACAATCCGCGCCACCGCGGAAATTCTTTGCATGGCCGAAAGCCACTTCCCCTTGGCAACGCTTACACATAGATTTTGCTGGTCCATTCTGGAATGGTTGGATGTGGTCGATTCCTTCAGTAATTTTCCTTTTGTTGCCCGGATGTCTTCCACGACGTCATCTGCCACCA
The DNA here is from genome assembly GCF_023864275.1 of Schistocerca cancellata. Classification (NCBI taxonomy): domain Eukaryota; kingdom Metazoa; phylum Arthropoda; class Insecta; order Orthoptera; family Acrididae; genus Schistocerca; species Schistocerca cancellata. The sequence goes on from NC_064631.1 coordinate 55,287,139, forward strand.
TCCAAGCGTTGTCTGCTATCTTTCGCATTGAAGGTCTTCCACAGACTATTGTTTCCGACAATGGCCCACAATTCATGTCCGCAGAATTTCAGTCATTCTGCAAGGCCAATGGTATTCAACATCTGACATCCGCGCCGTTTTCGCCTCAGTCCAACGGTGCCGCTGAAAGTTTGGTCCAGACTTTCAAGTTACAGATGTTGAAGTTGAAAGAGTCGCATTCTCGGGAGGACGCGTTATTGCTCTTTTTGTCGTCGTATCGCTCTCAGCCCCGAGATGGTCGCTCGCCGGCTGAGTTGCTCCATGGTCGTCCTCATCGAACCATGATGTCTTTGCTGCATCCGCCGCATCAGGTTCCTGCAGCGGCAGACTCCTGCTTTTGCTCCAGGCGACGTTGTATTCTATCGCAACTATCGCGGTTCACGGCGTTGGCTCGCAGGGCGCATTCTTCGCTGCCTCGGCCGCGCGATGTATTTGGTTTCGGGGGCCTCTGGTGAGGTGCGTCGGCATCTCAATCAGCTGCGCCTCAGTCGTCACACGGGATCTGCCGCTCCCCGTCTGCTTTCAGCGACGGTGCCGTCCGGTCAGCGCCCTGGGGACCCATCTACTGGCTCGCCTCATCCCCAGGTGTTACCGACGATGCCTTCCATTTTGCCCCATGGCGACGCGCCGCCGCCGCCGCCCTCGCCGCCGCCGCCGCCGGCGCTGCCTGTTCTACCGCCGGCGCCGCCCGCAGTGGACGCTTCGCTGCAGCCGCCAAGCGCCTCCCTGGGTCCCGCGCCGCCGATCGCTTCCCGTGACCAGCTGTCCTCCGCCATGGAACTCTTGCCCGCTCCGGACCACATGGCGTCATCGCGCGTCGGATACCCCGACGCAATGGAGGTCGTCCGTTCCGCCCCTCCTGACTATCTACGGGCGCATACATCGCATGTTGACGTGCACCCTGGACTAGGTTTTCAGGCGTTTCCTAGCTCCCATCGGACCGAATGGCCGGGTGCGGGTGGCACAGCCTCGCCTATTGTTAGGCTCCCTACCTCGTCGCATACGTCAACATGAGGTCCTCCCCACGGCGGGCGGAAGCCTTATAACACGACCGTTCGCCGATTTTCGGGGGAGGAATGTGGTGTCACCGCCAGACACCACACTTGCTAGGTAGTAGTTTTAAGTCGGCCGCGGTCCATTAGTACATGTCGGACCCGCGTGTCGCCACTGTCAGTAATTGCAGACCGAGCGCCACCACACGGCAGGTCTAGAGAGACGTACTAGCACTCGCCCCAGTTGTACGACGACTTTGCTAGCGACTACACTGACGAAGCCTTTCTCTCATTTGCCGAGAGACAGTTAGAATAGCCTTCAGCTAAGTCCATGACTACGACCTAGCAAGGCGCCATTAACCATATCTAGAGAGAGTCTCACTTGTATCATCAAGAATGCTGTATACAAATGATGGATTAAAGTTAAGTATTCCAGAAGCTACGTACTTTTCTTTATAGCATTCATTACGTATCCTGTTTCAGACTTAACGCAAGCCGGCGGGAGTTGACGCGTGCATTTCGGCCTCCCCTTGCAACACAGTGTTGGCTCTTCTGCCAACACTACACATATCATTATACCTACAAGATTGACTACCACAGTTTGACACTCCTGCTTAATTTTGTATAATATTCGCAGCTTGTTGAGTGTATCACGTGAAGAAATTTCATTCATGTTACGTTTCTCGCGTAACGATACGTTATGTTTTATACATTTCTTTACAGATTGTCATTATTGTAATGGTTTTTTAACATAACATTTTATTTTCAAGTAACAAAATAAATGTTTGTGAAATTGCCGACTACAAACAAAGAAATAACTGAACTTAAAATATAAAATTAGAATTCGAAACATAAAACATAGCTAATAAAAAGAAATAAACAGAATGATAATGGACGTTCTGGTTTTTCAAGTTGGTGTCTTGAAAATATTGCGACAGTGCATTATTTACAACTTATTTTCAAAAATGGCATTTCAGGGACGAGCTTTATTACATGTGGATGGATGTGGTGTAAGAGCTTCTGTACTTTATGTTGTAACAAAAGCCTTCATTTTGCAGTATTAACAAGGTATTCATGTGATAAGGTAATTTACAAAACCTCAAATTATAACAAAAATTTATTGTACTGGCTTGAAGAATGTTAATTACATTTCAACAATTATATGAACACATTTTGTGATTTTGAAGATATTTCCTCTAATCCTAAAATGACTCTTTACCTTTTGGGTTTGTTTATACCCCTTAAAAGTGAAAATAACCTAAAACGTGACAATAACTATACCATTATTTGCACTTAATGTATCCACCAAGTTTCATCTTAGAATGTTCCCTTGTGAGTATTTCTACTGCTGAAGAGAGTAAACAATGTTCTTAGTATGTCAAATCTTGTCTGACATCAAAGTCATTCTAACAGTACAGAAAACCCCCTCAGACCAATTAATTTCCACAAACTTATCAAGTATCACAACACTGTTTTCACATTCAACACTTCTGGAAAAGACATTGTAGCTATGCAAAATTTACAGCCGTTATGCTGAGTATAATAATGCTTAAGTCACATATTACTCTGTTATTTACCACACATATTCATCATACTGGTACCTAAAAAATGACAGTGAACTCTGGAGTAGACTCTTTCCATGCCTAATAACAAGTGCTATAAGAAAAATAGCATAGTAAACCTTATAAATTAGGTGTAAAAGATGTAAACGATAATATCACGATACAGTTCTAGGCAGGCAGTGAAAGAAATTAGGTATTCTCGGCGTACTCTTGGTGTAACAGACCATTTTTCTGCACTATTTTAGGAGAGGCGAAGGTAACGTGTCTTAGGAAACATAGATCGATGGCAGTTATTGCACATGACTGGACATAGTCGGGGCTAGTTATGAAACAAACTTTTGAAATCGGAATTATGGCTCCATAAAATGTTTATAAGAGGGACTAAGGCTCTCTAGATGTGGAAGTATTTAATTTGAATCCAGTGTTTTTGCAAAGTGTACGAAGTCACTTTAGTCAGCTGTAGTGCCAGTAATCTTAGTGTCGTCGTAACTGCCGTCTTCTTCACATCTGCTGTGTAGCAAGCTACGTAAATTTAAGTATTAGCTGTGTTTTTCTTACGTGTCACTTCTTTTTCCATGTGTTTCTGCTTTTAGGAAGCTTTAATTTTCATGCACTAGTAATAGTGTTCCATAGACCCAGAGACATTTAGTGCGTATTTTCATTGTTTCCAACAAGAAGTGTCTAGTAACCACAGTTTAGTCAGCTATCAGCCGCCTTTAGTGAATGAGCAGTCTAGTTAAAAGTTGATTAACTCTCTACAGTAAGTTGTTGATTTCTTCGGATGGATAGGATGTGTGACTGATGCGTACGGACGCAGGAGTAGCTGGCCACTGTTCGCGAACAGCTAAACGTGCTGATGGCCACGGCCAGCCGTCTTTTGGCTGCTGCCTCGAAATGTAGCGGTAGTGGGGAGTCTGGTGCGTCGCATGGTACACCCCAGGTGTTACATGCTTCACCCACGGTCCCTGCTGTCGAGACATCTTCGCGGGTACCGGGCGCGTTTGCTCATGTCGCCACCAATGACTCCTGCCGTCTGGGTTCAAAGGCCATCCTCAGTTCATACAGGCGGTTGGCGGATTTGGTGAAGGCGGAAAGCCTCGCTCGCGGGGTGGAATCTGAGCTAACAATTTGTAGTGTCGTTCCCAGAACCGATCGCGGTCGTCTGGTTTGGAGCCGAGTGGCAGGCTTAAACTAGAGGCTCAGACGATTCTGGGGAGATCTGAGGTACAAATTTCTCGACCTCCGCTATCGGATGGAGAAATGTAGGGTCCCCTGAATAGGTCAGGCGTGCACTACACGCCGGAAGCGGCTACAAGGGTAGCGGAGTACGTATGGAGTGCAAATGTGGGTTTCTTAAGTTATAGAATTCCCTCCCTATGCCCGGCAAGACGCCTCCTGAGACGCGACAAGGTAGCAGTAGGTAAAAAGCAACAGGGAATGACAATATTAATCTGCTAATAGTAAACTGCCGGAGCGTCTATAGAAAGGTCCCAGAACAGCTCTCATTAACGAACGGTCACAATGCCCACAAAGTACTAGGGGCGGAAAGTCGACTGAAACCAGATGTAAACAGTAATGAAATTCTAAACGCAGATTCGAATGTTTACCGCAGATACAGGATGGACAGTGAAGGGGGAGGCGTGTTTATAGCGTTACAAAGTGCAATAGTATCGAGGAAAATTGACGGAGATCTGAAATGTGAAATAATTTGGATGAAAGTCACGGTTAAAGCAGGCTCAAACATTGTAACTAGATGTCTTATAGGCCCCCTGACTCAGCAGCTGTTGTGGCAGAGCACCTGAAGGAAAATTTGGAAAATATTTCGAGTAGATTTCCCGACCATATTTTAGTTCTGGGTGGAGATTTTAATGTGTCAGCTCTAAACTGGGAGACTCAAACGTTTATAACGTGTGGCAGGGACAAAGAATCCAGTGAAATTCTTTTAAGTGCATTATCTGAAAACTACCTTGAGCAGTTAAACAGAGAACCGACTAGTGGCGATAACATATTAGACCTTCCGATGCAAAACAGACCCGAACTATTTGAAACAGTTAACGCAGAACAGGGAATCAGCGATCATAAAGCGGTTACTGCATCGATGATTTCAGCCGTAAATAGAAATGTTAAAAAAAGGTAGGAAGATTTTTCTGTTTAGCAAAAGTGACAAAAAGCAGATTTCAGAGTACCTGACGGCTCAACACAAAAGTTTTATCTCAAGTACAGATAGCGTTGAGAATCAGTGGACAAAGTTCAAAACCATCGTTCAATATGCATTACATCAGTATGTGCCGAGCAAGATCGTAAGAGATGGAAAAGAGCCACCGTGGTACAACAGCAGAGTTAGAAAACTGCTACGGAAGCAAAGGGAACTTCACAGCAAACATAAACATAGCCAAAGCCAAGCAGACAAACAAATATTACACGAAGCGAAATGTAGTGTTAGGAGGGCTGTGCGTAAGGCGTTCAATGAATTCGAAAGTAAAGTTCTATGTAGTGACTTGGCGGAAAATCGTGAAAAATTCTGGTCTCATGCCAAGCGGTAGGTGGATCAAAACAAAATGTCCAGACACTCTGTGACCAAAATGGTACTGAAACAGAGGATGACAGACTAAAGGCCGAAACACTAAATGTCCTTTTCCAACGCTGTTTCACAGAGGAACACTGCACCGTAGTTCCTTCTCTACATTGTCGCACAGATGACAAAATGGTAGATAACGAAATAGATGACAGAGGGATAGAAAAACAATTAAAATATCTCAAAAGAGGAAAGGCCGCTGGACCTGATGGGATAACAGTTCGATTTTACACAGAGTAAGCGAAGGAACTTGCCCAATTCTTGCAGCGGTGTATTGTAGGTCTATAGAAGAGCGTAACGTTCCAAAAGATTGGAAAAGGGCACAGGTCATCCCCGTTTTCAAGGAGGGACGTCGAACAGATGTGCAGAACTTGAGACCTATATCTCTAACGTCGATCGGTTGTAGAATTTTGGAACACGTCTTATGTTCGAGTATAATGACTTTTCTGGAGACTAGAAATCTACTCTGTAGGAATCAGCATGGGTTTCGAAAAAGACGATCGTGTGAAACCCAGCTCGTGTTATGCGTCCACGAGACTCAGAGGGCCATAGACACGGGTCCCCAGGTAGATGCCGTGTTTCTTGACTTCCACGAGGCGTTTGATACAGTTCCACACACTCGTTTAATGAACAAAGTAAGAGCATATGGACTATCAGGGCAATTGTGTGACTGGATTGAAGAGTTCCTAGATAACAGAACGCAGTATGTCATTCTCAATGGAGAGAAGTCTTCCGAAGTATGAATGATTTCAGGTGTGCCGCAGGGGAGTGTCGTAGGACCGTTGCTCTTCACAATATAAATAAATGACATTGTGGATAACATCGGAAGTTAACTGAGGCTTTTTGCGTATGACGCTGCAGTACATCGAGAGGTTGTAACAATGGAAAATTGTACTGAAATGCAGGAGGATTGACGTATGGTGCAGGGAATGGGAATAGAATCTCAATGTAGACAAGTGTGAGGCGCTGCGAATACACAGAAAGAAAGATCCTTTATCATTTACCTACAATATAGCAGGTCAGCAACTGGAAGCAGTTAATGCCATAAATTTTCTGGGAGTAGGCATTAGGAGTGATTTAAAATGGAATGACCATACAAAATTAATCGTCGGTAAAGCAGATGCCAGACTGAGTTCATTGGAAGAACCCTAAGGAAATGCAGTCCGAAAACAAAGGAAGTAGGTTACAGTACACTTGTTCGCCCACTGCTTGAATACTGCTCACCGGTGTCGGATCCGTACCAGATAGGGTTGATAGAAGAGATTGAGAAGATCCAACAGAGCGCAGTGCGCTTCGTTTCAGGATCATTTAGTAATCGCCAAAGCGTTACGGAGATGTTAGATAAACTCCAGTAGAAGACTCTGCAAGAGTGACGCTCAGTAGCTCGGTACGAGCTTTTGTTGAAGTTTCGAGAACATACCTTCACTGAGGAGTGAAGCAGTATATTGCTCTCTCCTACGTATAATGATTTGGCACTCCGTATGACAAATACAAGTGGGTAATAACAGTGTGATAATTTATTTAGACATTGTGATACACGTTGTCAACACTGCACTTTTTGCACTGCTGGCGTGTTTTTTTAAGACATTCCATATGTGAAAAAACATAATGATACATGGAAGCATCCCAGATGTGGAAAATAATTAGTTTTAGTAGTTCACTATAATGTTTGACTGTCTTTGATATCAGAAGAGACTTGCCATGGTGGTGACATTGCTTACTCTTGTCGACAAGTGCAATATAATATCTAGCGCCTATGTGTGTCTTGTAAAGATGCACGCATTTCATTTTGCGCTGACAGGATGTGAGAGTTGTGGATACGAGGAAGAATACTTCCTCAGTGGTTCAGTACTCTCGAAATATCGAAGCATATTTTACATCGTAAACTGGATAAAACTGCATGTGTTCTACTCTCAGACTACCTGAGGCGTGTAAAATGCATAGTCATCTCTTTATTCTTGCCGCTGCTTTCCTACCCAACTTTCGAAATGTAGATTTGGAAAGTAATTAATTTGTGCGTTAGTTCAGTCTTTGCAAATACGCAAGTGCTGCTTTAAGTAACGTTTGGGGGAAATATGGCAAAAAAATTCAGAGCGTTTGTATACCGCTGAGCACCCTTGGAAGTACTATGAAATACTGCAAGTTACACATTTTGCGTAAATTTTAGATAAATATGTAGCTATCTATTATATATAATTAATACTGTCATTGCACATTCTGGAATATAAGACTTGTATTTTTATATACTTTGCGCCATAACGATTTTAAAATTTGTGTGCTTGACAGCTTCGTTTCCTCCTACTGAACAATCAAATCAGATACAATTCGATTTTAACGGTTACCGTAATAAACGATTAGAGTAGGAAACAAATATTAAGAGATTTAAGTCCTAAACCAGCGTGCGTAATGCCTAATTTTCAAGGTATACTAAGTAAATTATACCGATCCTCACGTCAGTTGCTACATATAATTTCTGTCTCCGTACATTTATAGCGTGGTCGACGTCTACAGTTCTCACGATCTGGTAGTTTTTTGTTTTCAATTTTTACTTTCTGTCTGTCCACCTCAGCCTTAAGTTTAGTCTAATTGAGGAAACCTGTGTTCACCGCCTGTCTGCGAATCCTGTAAACACTGTTCTTTATAGAATGAGATCTTCACTCAGCAGCGAAGTGTGCGCTGATATGAAACATTCTGGGAGATTAAAACTGTGAACCAGACCGAGACTCGAACTCGGGATCTTTGCCTTTCACGGGCAAGTGCTCTACCATCTGAGCTATCCAAGCACTACTGACGACCCCGCCTCACAGCTTCAATTCTGCCAGTACCTCGTCTCGTGCCTTCCAAACTTCACGACGAACCTTGCAGACCTTGCACACTTGGAAGAAAGGATATTGCGGGGACATGGCTTAGCCACCGCTTCGGGGATGCTTCCAAAATGAGATTTCCACTTTGCAGCGGGCTGTGCGCTGATATGAAATTGAAGCTGTGAGGACAGGTCGTGAGTCGTGCTTGGGTCGGTCAGATGATAGAGCACCGGCCCGCAAAAGACAAAAGTCCCAAGTTCGAGTCTCAGTGTGGCAGACAGAGTTAATCTGCCTGGAAGTTTCACTGTACTTTATGTTTTAGTATTCCAGTTGTTTGTGTATACTTTGAGGCAGAGACTGGGGACCAGCATAGCATTCGCCTAAACGAGCGTGGAGAACCGCCTAAATACCACACTGAAGCTGGCCAGTGAATCAAACCAACATCTGTAAGTCCAGCGTATGGCATGCATTCGTGTCTGTTCCAGCTCCCTGCCTTGCATACTAGCTCGCCACACATGAAAACTCTACGAGGACATCTGTAGCTCTGCTGATGTGGAGTCCACATTACACTCACGTTGATTTAGTGCAAGTACACTGTTTCATTCCGGTATTCTTACTCAATGTCTGCTGCTACAGTTCGCTATGATTTCCTTTAGGTCAATGATACAAAAATATTAAAACAGTGTCTATCGCTGTTGTTCTTATGATGCAAAAACCACCAATAAACTACTTTAATTTACTTTAGTATTTCACTAAATGTGACATTTAAACCGTCAACAACCCTGTGTTTGAAAAGATCGGCCACGGTGTTGTTATAACAGATCTGACACAGATTCAAGGAATCTAGATTCTTAAGATGTTCGTCCTCTGTTGGTGCAAAGTGTTTGACATTTACGAGGAAGTAGTGGTTACATGGATTTTTTTAATTTAATATCAAAATGTATTCACTATTTCACGTCCTTTCTCTATCTTGCGTTATAGGACTGGTAACTCGTCTACGATAATTACATTTCAAGATTTTTTCCTGTTTCGTCTTTTAAAAGATGGAACTCACACTACTAAACTCATTATCTATGAATTACTACAGTGTATAAGAGCAAGTATACTAATATGTATTTGCTTACGTTATTTCATGCTATGCATTATAAATTACGCCCAACACAACAATTACTCTGCGGAATTCGGGATGAGGCTGGCAACAGATAATTCTACCGTTTAAGTGAAAGGTTTTTACTACCATTACGGACACTAAAGTTTTCTCCTTCAAATAAAACAGTTTCAGTAGAAAATTTGAATGTGACGCAACGATTAAGTCTTTGATGTAACACCACATCATATTTACAGTGTACTGTGCCTAGTGTATACGAATTTATGTTTATAATATTGTTCTACTCACCACTGCTTGCGTATCTGAAACGTTTACAATACGTTATCTCTGCAGCTTCTGCGCTGACGGCATCTTCGTGCAACCTTTCCACCCACCTGCAGCGGTCCCGGGCGCTCCCAAAATGCCTCAGCACCCATGACGACACCAGCTCTTGCTTCTCCTTCGTGTATGTTTGCTGCAACAGAAAAAGACATTCAGGTTAATTCAGAATTACTTTCCCCGTTAATAAAACGTACACCTATCCCAACAAAGGCCTTTCCCGTTCTTCTGTTATTTGTCTCGTCTACACTTCCGTCCTGCAACACATGAAGACAGTGCAGTCAGTATAGGGTTAACGAAACGCTAGATCCGTTTAAATAGAAATTTCTCTCTATTCTGAGTGTTAGATCGTTGTTGTAAATGGTGGTGTGAATGACGAAAGTACAGAGAATGCGAGCTACAAGGGGTTTGTCCCTGATGATGTTACACAGTTTCAGGAGTGATGGAAACGGATAAATATAAGAATCCGACGCATGGGACTCTCGGCCAGAAGCGACAGATTCTAAATTTGCAAGCGAAAATCGTTCCGGTACCTCTGACAGTGGATCACTTCTACTGGAAATCCTTTACTTTTCATATTTTGGGATTAGGTAGTTTGAACCAAAACAACAAAAATCTCCAGTAAAAAAGGGCTCTAAAATACATACCTAATGAGCTATGAGCTGTTGTTCTGTTGAAGACATGTATTTCACAGTAGCAAAAGTTAACAACTGGTCATACCTCTTTAGGTATGCACTTTAGAGTCCATATTTAATGAACCCGTTTTTTTATTTATCGATTCTACTTTCTTCCCAAGTACGGACAACGAAGAGCCTGCTGCAGAAAGGCGACTGTCAGAGACCCCAGAATAATTTTGGCTTATAACTTTCTACACGCTCGTTTACTGGACATGGCCCCCTAGCTCACGCTGATACGTTTACCCTTTTCTATCAATCCCGAGAGTTTGTAGCATCATTATGGAATCATCCTGTAGACTGTATATTATTCTCCAATTAAGACTTTACAGATAAGTACAATTTGAACACTGCTTGGTGAACATGTTATGTAATTTGTTTGTTATTCAACACTTCAGTATCTATGCTCTGATTGCGAATATATGATATGCTGAATGACAAACAAAGTGTGTTTATTTTACCCCATCTTCTTGCATCTGTAACTAATCGAAATGGGCAGTACTCACACACTCTTTTATCAACGTATGTTCATCTACAATGTGTGTATCAACGCGTCACGTAAAACGAGAAAGGCATGACACTTGCGAGATTTTACGTTGATTACGCATCTCTCATTATCATTTGACGACCGTTGTTTGTGTATCAACGCACTATATAGAGGAATAAAGACAGGAATTGTATCCTGGTGTGTAACATCCCAGTCCGTCGTTATGTGTAGGAAATAACAACATCTAACTCAAGTAAATCTGTTCTAAAAATGTAGCATTTCTGGTCGACATATGAGAACACATCAATTTGAATGTTACCAGCCAACAGCTAATGCAGGTACAATTTGACCTATGTGATGCGATACCCAGAGGGTTTAATGTGGCCAGCGGGCTTCGTGACTTGGAATAACGTAGAGGTAATTGCAACAGCTTACAACCAAGACAAATCTCTGAAGACAGTGGACAGAAGCAGGAAACTGTAGCCATTTTAAGTTTCATTGGAGAGGGACATGTCCCAGCTAAAAATATCGAAGGCATATTCCAAAGCCTGTGTAACAGGACACAGTCGGTGGCTTTCCTGACGAGTGTTACAAATATACAGCACATAGTAAGATCAGAAGTTAATTAGTTACAAAACTAAGTATCCAAACTATCAAATGTTTTTCTAAGAAAATGTCATATTTGCTAGAAATAATTTAAAAATTATTACTATTCCCCAGTCCCAAGCAAGTATATCGGAAAACTGACCGTAATTTCAAAGCATATTGCAGTCTGAAAACACTTCCTAAACATTTCGAGATGGGGAACCATCTGATTCAATACCAAGTCAGCTGCCATTTTACTAAAGAGATGTGGGCTGTGGATTCTACCTCAAAGTATCCACACTACTCTCTCTGCTACAGAATGAAAAGTATAAAAAGATGATAATTTCAATTTTTCACTTTCACCATTTCCTTAATCGCAGAATATCATTTCTTTCGCAGATAGAGCCAACGTTACATCATGACTCATAGACTACACTGCATAGACAGACTGAGTTACTGTTTACTGCTGTTCTTATTTAAATTAAGCTTTGCTAGGCTTCTGTTGTGATAAGTACAATTAATCGTATATTACAATTTTCCTTCAGGTCAGAAGTGATGCCAAGTACTCTCTATCAGTACTCAGTTAACTACTAATCAAACTAGTGAAATGGCTAGTGGACAGGTAGTAGCATCTAACATGTCCTTACAAAGATTTCGTATGTTCTGTACATGTTTCTCTCAATACATACCGGGATTTCGTAGGCGGCGCTCACTTCTTTAGCCTGCCTGCCAGGTGTCGGCGCTTCTTCAGGATGTACTCTGAAATAAATTAAATATTCTTAGTTTTATTTATTCATAAATTTGAAATAGTTTTACACAAATTATTCATACAAGGAATTACACATGTAGCAGCAATGGCAAACTGTTATATAGCTATGATTACTTTAATTTGATTAATACACATATGTGATTATCTGACATAAATAACTCAAACTCTTTGATACTTGAGTTACTGTTACAATATGGATTTTGCACATTCTTCATAGCAATTCTTTGAACCTGATTGAACTATTTCCCTACAATCAGAATTCTGAAGAATGAGAATAAATACTCAAGTCCCAGCACACAGCTTCAGGACATAAATTTGGATAAGCCCAAACACCCCTCCCCTACTCCCTCCAACCCTAGAGGTCACCGTGTGACACAGTAATTACAGCATAGTCACGAATTCAGATGCGCTACATGATAAGATCCACGCTGAAGAATTCTGAACACACAGCACAACAGGCCGGACTCACCTGCTGGTCCTCCTGGACCTGCGGCCTCGTGGCAGCCTAATGCAGAGGCAGCAGGCCAGCAGCCGCCGCAGCAGGCCGCGGCTGGTCTTGGCCTCCCTCACCTCCTCCTCCTCCTCCTCCTCGTCCCTCCTCCTCCTCCTCCTCCTCTTCGCTTCCCTCTGTCTCAACCACATCACAGTGCTGCTGCGGCGGCTGCTGTCGGGCTGTTCCGCCTCTGCGTTGGTTCTCTTGCACCTTATCTGGTGCCGAGTTTGATACTATGTACGTGAGCGTGGATCTCGGGGATGGCTCAGATTGCTCATCGGCCTGTAAAATAAAAGTTCACCATCAGTCTAAACAACATCTATGTGCAGAACTCACTGACATCCACTGCTACAGACTAATAATGTGTCATAATTGCAGTAGTACATAGACAGCTATAATACTTATCATTACTGCTCTTGCATGTCAGAAAAGCTGAATACATCTTATAGTACTTACTGACCCCCAACGTTGTCGACACTGTTAGCGGGCAAATAATAATGAAGTTAGCACCCTCTGTAAACAGAAATTTATTTGATGTGATAAATAATTATGAACTAATCTAGTGTTTAAGAAGTACGAAACACCAGTGATGACCATCACAGAGGGCTGTGTTATGCCCATTACCAGTACAGTATTTAGTGGAAATATGACTCAGACTACTGTGGTTCTAAAACGGAGAGCTATTAAGATCTCCTCAGTTTTTTCCCTAACTCCGTTACTACCACATGGATTTAGTTGAAAGTTCCATCAGGGAGGAGTGCACTCACTGACAGACGCAATTCATGGACTTTGTCCTTGCTACTCAGCTATCAGGCTAATGAAGAGACCATAACATGTAAAAAATTCATACCCTAAAACGTGACCTTTCCTGACACCACTCCTAATACAAATGATCGGTACAATGCTTTTTGCTGTAAGACTAGCTGAACTAAATACCCTTCTCATAGCAAATGTCACAGAATACCCAGATCATGTTATGTATGAAGCAAACTACAACACAGTAACAGAGACGTTGCAACGCTGCATTCATTTCGTGTTTATTGTAGCAGACGCAGATGAGATACGGAAACAAGTTGCTGATGTGAAACTTAAGCTCCGTAGCAAAGCCACCTCATCAAAACCTTTACACTACTTCAGTCCTTACTACTTGTATCCTTAGCACACAAAAAGGTACTCACGGTATTTGAACAATACCTCAACGTCTTGCTCCCGTACAGGTCGTAAGGTGGGATGGCCCTACACTCTGCATCAGCACTCATCTCCTGTAACAGAGATACTGAATGCAATGAGTAATGGGTATTACGCTAAAGTGCAAGACGCGGAATTTTATGAATAGCTGTAAATGTTTGTAAAACCCTCAGCACAACTTCTGATCGATATTCAAGTCAGTAATCACTCCAATTAAGTGATATTAGGGCAAAACGACATGTAATGTTGTTAATGTAGAAAAAAGTGAGATGGCCAGCTTGCGTGGATGTACTAAGGAATTATTTTAGCTACAGTTCGTAAATCATGACGATAGCTTCCGTGTAGGGCATGTCGGTTGGATTGGATCTACATTCGGCAGCAGTACTTAGGACCTGGAACAGAGACACAGAATGTAATGAGTGTGGGGTATTATGCAATATCAAAAGCGACGGTAATTTCTCAGTAGCAGTCAACGTATTGTAAACCTTACATCAATCGATGTCCTAAGAGAAACTTTTAAGATTATTCTGTAAATTACGTATAAAGCATTTCGAATGAATGATTATTAGTCATATATCTAGTTATGTCCCTACCTCCTATTAGTTTACTAAATAATATCATGGAAATGATTTTCTGAAGTGACGCTATATATTTTTATTTCTGTGCCAGCAGAGCTGCAAATTATGTATATGTGTCCAAGGTATATAAAGAAGAGCAACAGGATGCCAAAGCTATGCGAGAGTCACATGTAAATTGCGGTCGAGTATTTAAATACGCTTTGCAAAGCCAAACGTATGTTATGAGGCTTCTCCTTACTCAAATTATTGTACGAACCAGAATTACAAAAAATCGAAGCACGCAATCACCCACAATCGGTTTTATGAATTAAATTCTTCTACATTTCTAACCGTGTCATTTTGTAACATTACCATACAACGCAATTAGACAGAGAATTGTTTTATTAAAAGTGACCAGCAGATGAAGAGGCCGATACATAGGGAGATTGTCTGTCGCTGTGTTGGTCTTTCGCTGTGTTACAAATTAAATGTCGAACAGAAATAATATGAAATTACGTGTCATACGCTGCCATTAGCAATAATCGAGATTTATTGTCACCTTCGTAGAACGTTCTTGCGTTTTGAGCTACAAAAGTATTTCAACATTCAAACGAAGTCAACGTTTCTAATCGAGATTTATTTACCAGCACCATTTTGTAAAGTGCTTGACAAAGTTAGTGAGTTTCTAGCCCATGCTACCTGAAAAGAAATTTTCTTTTCAATAAACAAAAATGGAATGGAGAGTGTGTTGATATGAAGGGATAGGATGAACATCAACAGAAGGAAAACGAAGATAATGGAATGTAGTCAAATTACATGAGGCGATGGTGACGCAATTAGATTAGGAAATGAGACACTTAAAGTAGTAGATGAGTTTTGCTATTTGGGGAGCGAAATAACTGATGATGGTCGAAGTAGAGAGGATATAAAATGTAGACTGGCAATGTCAAGGAAAGCGTTTCTGATGAAGAGAAATTTGTTATCATCGAGTATATATTTAAGTGTCAGGAAGTCGTTTCTGAAAGTATTTGTATGGAGTGTAGCCATGTATGGAAGTGAAACATGGACAATAAATAGTTTGGACAAGAAGAGAATAGAAGCTTTCGGAATGTGGTGCTACAGAAGAATGTTGAAGATTAGGTGGGTTGATCACGTAACTAATGAGGAGGTGTTGAATAGGATTGGGGAGAAGAGAAGTTTGTGGCACAACTTGACTAGAAGAAGGGATCGGTTGGTAGGACATGTCCTGAGGCATCAAGGGATCACAAATTTAACATTGGAGGGCAGCGTGGAGGGTAAAAATCGTAGAGGGATACCAAGAGATTAATACACTAAACAGATTCAGAAGGATGTAGGTTGCAGTAGGTACTGGGAAATGAAGGAGCTTGCACAGAATAGTTTAGCATGGAGAGCTGCATCAAACCAGTCTCAGTACTGAAGACCACAACAACAACAACTGAGAAATTATTAGTTGTCTTCTAGCCGACGCGTTAAGCAGCATGTAATATTTATTAGAACCGTGTATGTAAATGGCTTTCACTTCAATATTTATATTTAATGAAGATAGTATCTGGATAATTGAAGCTGTTCATTGGAAAACTTTTTTTTTTGTGGTAACCACGTGTTTCACCTCACTTACTTGATATTTTCCCTCTGAGAATGCTATATGTCTACATCATCACCTAGAGAGGGACGCCACGGCTTGGAATAGTTTGAGGTAAAGCCATGAAACTTAGTTTTTGAAATGATTTTCACTCAAAGCAATATGTGACCAGAAAGAGGTGGTAAATAAATTTTATATATAATGCAAGTTCTGAGTAAAAAGTAACAATAATTCCATTTTTCCTTTCACATGGGAAACGTACCATACTCTTAAATTCGTACTAATCATTCTACTAACGACGACCTAGAAGTGAAGATAGTTTTAAGTACAGCTAATCCCGTCCTAATTACCAATTCGGAAATATATAGCTGAATGGTTGTAATGCACAACAGAATGGTTAAAGGTGGTTGTATTGTTAAAGTAAACACAGGTTTATTGACTATACAAAGGCAAATCAATGCTGTTGCACAGGCAAAACACTAAGTGGAAAATTTTCATAACAAATTGTGCAGTCACCCTGCAGCAGATGAAGTGGAAATACGAATGAAACGGTAATTTTTTATGATTGGTGTTTAATTTCGCACCACACGCGTAAAAGTTTTTATAGCACTGAATGTGTCGAGTTATGGAAAATTGTCTTGTTTAAGTAGTTGGTAATTGTACAGTGCCGCTCCTTGTTGTTACGACTCACTTAAACTATGGGTGGACTGTTGTTGTTGTTGTTGTTGTTGTGGTCTTCAGTCCTGAGACTGGTTTGATGCAGCTCTCCATGCTACTCTGTCCTGTGCAAGCTTCTTCATCTCCCAGTATCTACTGCAACCTACATCCTTCTGAATCTGCTTAGTGTATTCATCTCTTGGTCTCCCTCTACGATTTTTACCCTCCACACTGCCCTCCAGTGCTAAATTTGTGATCCCTTGATGCCTCAAAACATGTCCTACCAACCGATCCCTTCTTCTAGTCAAGTTGTGCCACAAACTTCTCTTCTCCCCAATCCTATTCAATACCTCCTCATTAGTTACGTGATCTACCCACCTTATCTTCAGCATTCTTCTGTAGCACCACATTTCGAAAGCTTCTATTCTCTTCTTGTCCAAACTAGTTATCGTCCATGTTTCACTTCCATACATGGCTACACTCCATACAAATACTTTCAGAAACGACTTCCTGACACTTAAATCTATACTCGATGTTAACAAATTCCTCTTCTTGAGAAACGCTTTCCTTGCCATTGCCAGTCTACATTTTATATCCTCTCTACTTCGACCATCATCGGTTATTTTACTCCCTAAATAGCAAAACTCCTTTACTACTTTAAGTGTCTCATTTCCTAATCTAATTCCCTCACCATCACCCGACTTAATTTGACTACATTCCATTATCCTCGTTTTGCTTTTGTTGATTTTCATCTTATATCCTCCTTTCAAGACACTGTCCATTCCGTTCAACTGCTCTTCCAAGTCCTTTGCTGCCTCTGACAGAATTACAATGTCATCGGCGAACCTCAAAGTTTTTACTTCTTCTCCATGAATTTTAATACCTACTCCGAATTTTTCTTTTGTTTCCTTTACTGCTTGCTCAATATACAGATTGAATAACATCGGGGAGAGGCTACAACCCTGTCTTACTCCTTTCCCAACCACTGCTTCCCTTTCATGTCCCTCGACTCTTATGACTGCCATCTGGTTTCTGTACAAACTGTAAATAGCCTTTCGCTCCCTGTATTTCACCCCTGCCACCTTCAGAATTTGAAAGAGAGTATTCCAGTTAACATTGTCAAAAGCTTTCTCTAAGTCTACAAATGCTAGAAACGTAGGTTTGCCTTTTCTTAATCTTTCTTCTAAGATAAGTCGTAAGGTCAGTATTGCCTCACGTGTTCCAACATTTCTACGGAATCCAAACTGATCTTCCCCGAGCTCGGCTTCTACCAGTTTTTCCATTCGCCTGTAAATAATTCACGTTAGTATTTTGCAGCTGTGACTTATTAAACTGATAGTTCGGTAATTTTCACATCTGTCAACACCTGCTTTCTTTGGGATTGGAATTATTATATTCTTCTTGAAGTCAGAGGGTATTTCGCCTGTCTCATACATCGTGCTCACCAGATGGTAGAGTTTTGTCATGACTGGCTCTCCCGAGGCCATCAGTAGTTCAAATGGAATGTTGGCTACTCCGGGGGCCTTGTTTCGACTCAGGTCTTTCAGTGCTCTGTCAAACTCTTCACGCAGTATCTTATCTCCCATTTCGTCTTCATCTACATCCTCTTCCATTTCCATAATATTGTCCTCAAGTACATCGCCCTTGTATAAACCCTCTATATACTCCTTCCACCTTTCTGCCTTCCCTTCTTTGCTTAGAACTGGGTTGCCATCTGAGCTCTTGATATTCATACAAGTGGTTCTCTTCTCTCCAAAGGTCTCTTTAATTTTCCTGTAGGCAGTATCTATCTTACCCCTAGTGAGATACGCCTCTACATCCTTACATTTGTCCTCTAGCCATCCCTGCTTAGCCATTTTGCACTTCCTGTCGATCTCGTTTTTGAGACGTTTGTATTCCTTTTTGCCTGCTTCATTTACTGCATTTTTATATTTTCTCCTTTCATCAATTAAATTCAGTATTTCTTCTGTTACCCAAGGATTTCTATTAGCCCTCGTCCTTTTACCTACTTGATCCTCTGCTGCCTTCACTACTTCATCCCTCAGAGCTACCCATTCTTCTTCTACTGTATTTCTTTCCCCCATTCCTGTCAATTGTTCCCTTATGCTCTCCCTGAAACTCTCTACAACCTCTGGTTCTTTCAGTTTATCCAGGTCCCATCTCCTTAAATTCCCACCTTTTTGCAGTTTCTTCAGTTTCAATCTGCAGTTCATAACCAATAGATTGTGGTCAGAATCCACATCTGCCCCTGGAAATGTCTTACAATTTAAAACCTGGTTCCTAAATCTCTGTCTTACCATTATATAATCTATCTGATACCTTTTAGTATCTCCAGGATTCTTCCAGGTATACAACCTTCTTTTATGATTCTTGAACCAAGTGTTGGCTATGATTAAGTTATGCTCTGTGCAAAATTCTACAAGGCGGCTTCCTCTTTCATTCCTTCCCCCCAATCCATATTCACCTACTATGTTTCCTTCTCTCCCTTTTCCTACTGACGAATTCCAGTCACCCATGACTATTAAATTTTCATCTCCCTTCACTACCTGAATAATTTCTTTTATCTCGTCATACATTTCATCTATTTCTTCATCATCTGCAGAGGTAGTTGGCATATAAACTTGTACTACTGTAGTAGGCATGGGCTTTGTGTCTATCTTGGCCACAATAATGCGTTCACTATGCTGTTTGTAGTAGCTAACCCGCACTCCTATTTTTTTATTCATTATTAAACCTACTCCTGCATTACCCCTATTTGATTTTGTATTTATAACCCTGTAATCACCTGACCAAAAGTCTTGTTCCTCCTGCCACCGAACTTCACTAATTCCCACTATATCTAACTTTAACCTATCCATTTCCCTTTTTAAATTTTCTAACCTACCTGCCCGATTAAGGGATCTGACGTTCCAAGCTCCGATCCGTAGAACGCCAGTTTTCTTTCTCCTGATAACGACGTCCTCCTGAGTAGTCCCCGCCCGGAGATCCGAATGGGGGACTATTTTACGTCCGGAATATTTTACCCAAGAGGACGCCATCATCATTTAATCATACAGTAGAGCTGCATGTCCTCGGGAAAAATTACGGCCATAGTTTCCCCTTGCTTTCAGCCGTTCGCAGTACCAGCACAGCAAGGCCGTTTTGGTTAATGTTACAAGGCCAGATCAGTCAATCATCCAGACTGTTGCCCCTGCAACTACTGAAAAGGCTGCTGCCCCTCTTCAGGAACCACATGTTTGTCTGGCCTCTCAACAGATACCCCTCCGTTGTGGTTGGACTATAGCTGTGATAACATTGTCGGCCAGTCAGTCACTTTCTGTTACTGAATGCGCAACCTGTGCATTTGTCCACGTCATTAGCGACATTCATACACTACGAAGATAAGTCTTACATTCTACCAATTCACGTCTTTCACATATTTTTTGTTAGATCTATCATGATTATGCAAATCTGGGTAAGAAAAATAACTGGAGTGACTCAGATAGTTTTTTTATTCTGATGCCAGTTCCTTACTGTACGCTGAAGCCGTTCAGGATAACTATTTATATGAATTCTCTAGGAACGTCATCATTTACATTGAAGGAATCGCCAAGTGTTTTGTGTTGTTATCTTCGCCAGTGTCCCAATTAACTGAATCACTATGCTCCGTAACAGCAATGCTATGACAAAAAATAAAAATAAAATAAGAAAAAAAGAATGACCATGAGGCACAGCCCTTCATAACGCCCCCATGTTAAGTAAGAAACGGCAGCGGGCAGCAGCTTTCAACAACGAGTCATGGTCATCGTTTCGTCTGTGGTCGAAAGGCATCAGCTTCTTATGGACTACGTAATTATCTGGTAGTTAAAACATAATTTTTAAACGAAACTGTGGTTTTTAAGCTTTTTACGACTGTCATTAATTATTGCTAATTTGTTTAATAATTTGAAACCAATCAGTCTGCATTATCCAGGCAATCATAGAAAGTGGGATAATTTGTAGTGGGGGCTCCAACGTTATGCGCGTTATGGGGCCCAATAGGTACTTGGCTGACAATATGGGAAAGAAAACCAATGTGCACTCCTTGTGCATACCGACTGGAGTCATTCCAGGTATGGAAATGGTCCTCACGGACGCCATGAACAGCACAGGGTGCAGTCAACTGCAGGTGGTTGCTCGCATCGGTACCAATGATGTGTGACACTTTGGATCAGGAGAGATTCTCTCTGGTTTCGAGCGGCTGTGTGGCGTGGACTGGGCGGTTTTTTTTTAGGTTAGAGGGTCTCGGAAAAACAAAAGAAGGGCTTCAGTCACACAGGGTGCAGGCCGAACACAGGAAAAACGTAGATACTGGAACCGTTGGCATAACAGTTGTTAGTTGTTGTAGCTGTGTTGGGAAAATGCCAGAGCTCCAAGCGCTAATAGAAAGCTCTGATGCTCAAATCTTTAAAGGCACTGAAAGATTGCTAAAGTCGGATATAAGCTCAGGCGAAATGTTTCCGAAGAACCTAACGGTGTTCCGAAATTATGGGCTAAACACGGTTGACGGTGGCATGTTTGTTCCTGTTAGAAGTAATTTAACCTGTCGCGAAACTGAAGCAGATACTTCCTGTGAGTTAGTATGGACAGAGGTCATTGTTGGCAACCGGAATAAAATGATAATAGGATCCTTTACCTACCTACCAATTTAGATGATACAGTTGCTAAAAGGTTCAAAGAAAACTTGAGTTTGATTTCAATCACGTACCCGACTCATACGGTAACAGTTGCTGGTGACTTAAATTTACCCTCGATATGTTGCCGAAATTCCGAAGGTGTGCATAAAATATCATCGGAAATTGTGCCAAATGCATTCTCTGAAAATTATTTCGAGCAGTTAGTTCATGAGACCAAGCGAATAGTAAACGGTTGTGAAAAAATATTTGACCTCTTAGCAACAAATAATTGTGAGTTAATACGAGCATCAGATCCGATATAAGGATTTCACATTGAGTTACTACACACAGCCTTCCGAAAAGTCTTCACAAAAGAAGACGAAGTAAATATTCCAGAATTCGAATCGAGAACAGCTGCCAACATGAGTAACGTATAAGTAAATATCCTCGGAGTAGTGAAGCAACACAAATCACTTAATAAAAGCAAGAATTTTCGTCCATACTGTATACCAATTAGATTACTTTCGGAGTATGCTGATGCATTAGCTCCATACTTAACAATCATATACAACCATTCGCTCGACGAAAGTTCCGTACCCAAAGACTGGAAAGTTCAGAACACACCAATATTCAAGAAAGGTAGTAGCAGTAAACCACTAAATTACAGGCTTATGTCGTTAACGTCGATAGGCAGCAGGATTTTGGAACATATAGTGTGTTCAAACAGTATGAATTACCTCGAAGAAAACAGTCTATTGACACACAGTCAACATGGGTTTAGAAAACATCGTTCCTGCGAAACCCATCTAGCTCTTTACTCAAATGAAGTGTTGAGTGCTATTGAGAAGGGATTTCAGATCGATTCCGTATTTCTGGATTTCTGGAAGTCTTTTAACACTGCACCACACAAGCGGATTGTAGCGAAATTGCGTGCTTATGGAACATCGTCTGTTATGTGGCTGGAATTGTGATTTCCTGCCAGAGAGGTCACAGTTCGTAGTAACTGACAGAAAGTCACCGAGTAAAACAGAAGTGATTACTGGCGATCCCCAAGGTAGTGTTATAGGCCTTTTGCTGTTCCTTATCTATATAAACGATTTGGGAGACAATCTGAGGAACCGTCTTAGGTTGTTTACAGAGAACGGCTAATAAAATCATCGGAAGTTCAAAACATATTGCAAAACATTTTTTGAAAAGAAATCTGAGTGGTTCACAAATTCCAATCTAAAAGCCGCGAATTCAACTAAATACGTCGGTATTTCAATTACGAACAACTTAAATTGGAAGTAACACATAGAAAATGTTTTGGGGAAGGCTCACCAAAGACTACGTTTTATTGGCAGGACACCTGTAAAATGTAACACATCTACTAAGGAGACTGTCTACACTACGCTCGTCCGTCCTCTTTTAGAATACTGTGCGCGGTGTGGGATCCTTACCCTATAGGACTGACTGAGTACATCGTAAAAGTTCAGAGAAGGGCAGCACGTTTAGTATTATGACGAAATATGGGAGAGAGTGTCACAGAAATGATACAGGATTTGGCGTTGACATCACTAAAAGAAAAGGCGTTTTCCGTTGCGGCGGAAACTTCTCACGGAATTCCAATTACCAACTTTCTCCTTCGAATGCGAAAATATTTTGTTGACACCGACCTACATAGTGAGAAACGATCGCCACGATAAAATAAGGGAAATCAGAGCTCGTACGGAAAGATGTAGGCGTTCTTTGTTTCCGCGCGCTATACGAGATTGGAATAATAGAGAATTGTGAAGGTGGTTCGATGAAACCTCTGCCAGACACTTAAATGTGATTTGCAGAGTATCCATGTAGATGTAGATGTATAATAATGGTGTGAATGGGAAGTAAGATATTAAATGGTTATTATTATGCCTATTGACGAAGTACACGTGAGCCTGACAACTGGGATTGTACAGAAAAAGTAAATTATAGTCTCTTAGATATTTTGTAATGTACAACAAGCCAGGTTATGGTATTGGGAAAACAAGAAATACATTTCGAAAATTCTGGTACTTAACTCTCCGTTAGAGAGGTGGATACTGTA
This sequence comes from Schistocerca cancellata, assembly GCF_023864275.1. Lineage (NCBI taxonomy): Eukaryota > Metazoa > Arthropoda > Insecta > Orthoptera > Acrididae > Schistocerca > Schistocerca cancellata. The sequence goes on from NC_064631.1 coordinate 55,310,249, forward strand.
ACACCAACAGAAAGGAGGGCTGGATGATGCATTACATCGTTGGAAGTGTGTGAGCGCTCAGATGTAAGGAGTTTATATAGTCTGAAACGGAAATGAGGGAAAGAAAACAGACGGGCCAAAGTGCATGGTAAAATGGTTATCACAATAATAGCTTCGAAGTATACCATCACACTTGAGATCCATGTAAACCAATTCAGAGTTGCATTAATTAAACGCTAGTGACGCTACGGCATTGCAGTCTACTCCACAATTAAAATTTCATGGATATAAGGGAGAATATGACACAGGAAAATTAATAAAAGCTGACCTACACTCTCTTTCTTTCCAAGCATTAATCCCGACTTGCGGGGTCTGCTGTTTTGCTACATCTCCTCCATTTCTCCCTGTCGTTGACATCTTCTGGTCTTAAGTCAACAACGTGCATGTCTCCCCTGACGTTGTCAGTCCATCTCTTTGCCGGTCTTCCTCTAGTCTTGTTCCTCCTGGGTAGATGTGGAGCACTGTTTTTGCGACTGAGTTTTGCTTCCTCAGGACTCAAGTTAACATACTGCACCAGGAAACAAATATCGCTTTTGTTTACAGAAAGAATTGGGACTAAAGAAGTTTAGAATAAATTTTAGCATTGACACCAATGTAACGCTATGTTATCAAACCAAGAACAGGAAAAATATAAAGCATTAATTCCTTGTACATTTCATTCAATGCATTCTCGTAAATGCAAAAACAGCTCACTAAGAACACATATTGAATAAGTACAGTTTATGAGAATACAACCCTTGTACCAGCACTTTGGCCCAGGTATGTGTAGATATGTCATGTACAAGATGTGCAAGAAAAGTAATGAGAGTGATTTTTTTAAACATAGTTTTAATTTTTTCAAACAAGAATATTGTCCACTCCAAAGTAGTTCCCTTCAGGAGGTGGACTCCAGTAGAGCCGTTTGCAGTACTGGTATCAGAGTTGAAGGACTTCAGTTAGCAGGTCCTTTAACATGTCTGTCACACTCTTTTGAATGTTCTTCAGTGATCTAAAATGATGTCGTTTTCAGATATTTTTCAGTTTCTAGAAAAAAAAGTGGTAGAGACTCATATCAGGTGAATAGTGGGGCAACGGAACAACAGAATTCTGTTTGAGGCTAAACATTTCGTGATAGATGTGACCACTTGAAGTGGAGTGTTGTCACAAGGCAGTATCCACTTGCCTGTAATGTCCGGCCTCAGTCGAGTCACCCAACTTCTATGGATAACGCAACCATACTGTTACAAGTTTATATCAAAAACTTCCACGCTTCCGGAGATGTAAATTTTTACATAATACACACAACATCCGTGTTGGCATTGTGAAACCGTATTACGGTTCAAATGGCACTAAGCACCATGGGACCTAACATCTGAGGTCATCAATCCCCTAGACTTAGTTTAGTTAGGTTTAAATAGTTCTAAGGACATCACACACATCAATGCCCGAGGCAGGATTCGAACCTGCGACCGTAGCGGCCGCTTGGTTCCGCACTGAAGCGCCTAGAACCGCTCGGTCACAATGGCCGGCCCCCTATTAGGGACTGTAATGTATTCATCTGTAGAATCAACCAAGAGTATAGGTTCGTATAACCTAATTTTATGGAATTTCTCTAGTTTCATTACCACAGATTTCAGACGTAATTAGAAGTACGTTGGAAAATTATTATTACATTGTATTTTGATTGTGTGACTGCTTTGGAGAGACAGAGAGTAAATGAAGGACATACGTAAAGTGATAATATGACATTTTACTAAAAGTATGTAAATGCATGCGTGAGAAAGTTGCTGCGCATTAGGGCAATTTGTGACGTATGTCCGAGTGAGCTTGATTTTGTAAAAGGCGGTCAGAAATTTTATTTAGTTTTGGAATTAAGACTTTTCTAGTCTAAATTACTTGTGCTAGTCTGACTGACAGGCATTAGAAATACCGCGAGTATATAAGTGCTGGGGATGACCTGATTGGCTTCTTAGCATACTAGCCGAAAGGAGTTTAGCATTTCCCGCGCGTTTGAGCAGGATGGTAAAGGCCCTGTGTATACGTTTGCTGATGAAATTATTGCGATGATAATACTGGTGAGAACTGCGGTTCGTGACTGATAATAGGATTTCCCCAAGTGCACTGTGTGCTGGAGAAAGCACACAGTTGGGAGTTCGCTCTGAGCCTTACTTAACTGTATGTGGCCAGGTTGCGTGTTCATTGGCATATTGATGACATGAATCGACTGACTGCTGATTCGTTGCTAAAGTCAGGGTTGAAGGCGGATTAGGAGACTCACCAGGTCAAGAGGACACAATAGGTGATGCGAGACGATTTCACGGAACAATTTGTTGGAAGTTTGTTAAGTGGAAGCTATTCATATGCTCCACGTAATTAATTGATGGTGTTTTTTGGGGGATGGTGGTGAGGTTGCGACCCTGTTCGATTATAGAAGAAGACAGCACTGTTACTGGTGACAGGAAGTCGACTTCGACAAAGGCACTAATATTGCTGAATAATATCCAGAGATCCCCGTAACAGCGAAAGTCTCTGTGGAACCATTTATCAATAATGTTTTCCACATCGTACATTCTGTTATGCATTTTAAGACTGCCGAGTGGTCCAGCGGAGCCAGAGTAGGTTGTTGGGGTGTCGGTAGATTTTTGTAGCCAGTGCCTGAGGATGCTGAGTTTTTGTATGCTCATTTATAATTTCAAGTAGTTAATGTCAGGGTCCAAAGAGGTCATGGCGATCTTTTTTTTATTTTTTTTATAAATGGGGTTCTGTGTAGAGACATGTTTGGAAGAGACTCGTGACAAATCTCTGATAAACACCCTGCAGTAGTTTTTGTTTCTATTGAATAAACCCGTTGTTACTTGTTGGAACAAAAAAAAGTTCGTATTCTAAAATTAGAGTATAGTTCCCTACCTACACATATCTTACCCATAAAATAAACCAGTTAAAGAATGAAAAGTCTCAGTAAGACAAAGCACTGAAGAAACTTACGATTTAACAGGAGGAGGAAGAATTGATATAAAATATTTGGATTATTCTTTCTATAAAAACATAAAAGGCAGAATATTTATTTTCCTGAAAGGCAGACAAATTAGTTACGTTTGCAAATGGACTCATATTATCATTACAAAAATTGGTAGAAACAACGTGACTTCTGGACTTTATGGTGATGTCTGTTACTGTCATATAGCATTGATATTCGTGTACTGATATGTTTCAAGTGTATGAAACTGTATTTGAATGTGATTTCTGATCACGAATAGATTGAAATATTCCGTAAATTTCATGACTGAAAGCAAGAGCACGCAAAATGGATACCTTCCAGGGCTGATCTAGAAAGAAGGTGTGGTGCACAAAAGACCCCGGAAAAAATTACCGATATCGCGTGTTGACTACAGAGGCTGGGACTGTCAAAGTGTCCAAACAGGAATTTTGCAATCCTTTTTGGTGCTGAAAATGAACGTGTGCGACGAATTTTGTTATTGTGTGAAAAACAATGTTGAACCCTATGACAGAGAGGGTGCGCTACTGCAAGCAATGCGGCACCATTGTCAGACCTGCAGATAACTGAGAAGCATATTAAACCATCCTCCTTGAAAATCACGCATTACTCTACCGAAGAAGTGTGTTACTTAGATGCTGAGTTGTTTGTAAAAACTATTTGTGAAATTCTCATAAAGTTACATTTGCACGTCATGTGGAATATATTTCAGGGGACTTACTGAGTGTTTTTATTGTGCTTTAACCAGCCACTAACCGAATTTGGTGCTCATTTGAGCCACTTACAGCGAAAATTAAGAGGCCATCATTCAACAATATAGCATACCATGTAGCTATGAGGAATTAATGGTACATAAAAGAAGTAGTAGGAAAATTCAATTCAAAGATAGATGCAATAAAGAAGATGTGCGCAGACAATGAGCATGTGGTGTCAATAAGTTTCTGTTACATGCAGTATCTGCAGATTCCTGAGCTCGCAGTCCAGGAAGCATTTAATTTGAGTCGACTTCACGTTAATGCATTCTGTGTTATGTACAAAAGAAAAAAAAACCAGCAGATCCAAGCTATATCCTTATCATGAAGATACAGCTGACAAAGGACCTAACGAAATATGTTCGTTATTGGATGATTACATCAGGACAGCGATTAATAAATGTGTTTGTGAATAGCACGTGTTCTCTGATGTGTCCCCAGCGTAATACAAGAACAACTCAATAGCTAAGGTAATGCTTTGAAATTCCGGCAGATTAAAAGGTGTGTTCCATCGTTTTCCTGTGCGTGGTCATGTAGTTTTGGCATGTAATCGTAAACCTGTTTGCGTAAAATAGGTCATGGGAAAACAAGACATAATATACTCCTTGTAGGGGTATCTCGGAAACACGGTCACTTGGTCCAAAAATCTAAATATTCAAGTATAGCTTGTTAACACAGAAGGGATTTTGGTTTACAACAACTCGAGGCCCAAATTTTATGAGCGATACTGTTTGTCTGAGGACAGTTATGGGAGCTGTATGGACCAGAACAGTACAGTTTAATTCACAGTGCCCTCATTTATGAACTTCCATCACAGTTTATAGTTGAAATTGGGTGTTATGATAGGTGTTTGATGGTCTCAAAAAATTTCTTTGCGACTCTCGTTATAGGCACAACCAAAGTTGCCCTCATAAATGGCACATAACAACATAGTTGCAATCAATGTCAAAAAGCTGAACGACATAGGACAACTAACGCAGTATATTCCCGAAGGGCACGAAGCCTTTTATCTGGAACTGGCTCAGTCGCCTCTGTGGACATTCCTGGACATGATTCATAGAAAAATCTGTCTTTTACAACAAGCTTTGCATAGATTTTTCTCAATGTTCTTTTTAAAATATAAACAATTAGCGTGAAACTATCCTAGAAGTAATATTGTATATTAAATTTGTATAATAAACTAATATTTTGTAACATAAACAAACTATGGTATTAAAATATTAGTATAAAATGTTCAACCTCCGATACGACATAAGTTCATAAATTTTTAAAAAAATGGTGCATGCAACGTTGTACATTTACAGTTCATTATTTCATTGTTAAAATTTATCTAACAGATACAGCTGATTTTTAAATGAATGCACGCATACTACATTTCATCATGTAGCTAGTATGCAGTTTCTTCTTCTTTTGGAAAACTTGCGTTTTTGGACTAACTGTGTTTTCGCAATTACTGATTCATACTTATTTTTCATTTAGGCAGCTGAGAACACCGCACCGCTGTAAGCATAAAATCCAAGTATCTCAAATAATTTTTCACAATGAGAGTGGGTGTTGTTGTATTACCGAGTGATTAGACTTTGTTTACTGACACAGAAATAGTAATGCTTTATTTTTTTTTCTTCCGAGTGGAACCAACAGTACAGGTGTAGTGACGTGTGTATTGGTGATGTCTGACCCTTAAAAGAAAGACTGCTAACGAATCGCTAAAAGTTGGATTAAGTGGGTAATAATCTTTAAGTTCAGAGAGATAATAAGTGAAGAAGTCTCACAATTTTTTTAACTGTGAATAGAGAGCAGCTACTGGCTCATGTAACCATGTTACTGTATTCTGCTTAAAATGTACACCTAGGACAGCGTTTAATAAAAGAATAAATAACCAACATCATGAATCGTGATATATACAGTCAGTCCATTGCGCGAATAGTCTGCTGCTTTGTCTTGAGCTACGGCTAGTCCCTGTTTCTTGATATTCTGAGCTGTGTATCTTGCTGAGTGTCTTATACTAAGTACACGGGTTTAGAGTGGCTGTTGAAAGTAAATACTCGCTAGTCATATGGCCTTTGCGGTTCGGGAACGCATTTACCTTAGTGGCAGTCGGTCTGGTCAGGAGAGGGGTTGTCCCTTTTGTCTACGGTATAGAAGATGTAGCGAAACTTAGCAGCTACCCAAAAAGCTGTTTCGTTCCAGAAACAGGGTACAAACTAATCGTTCAGTACTTTTAGTGTGATACTAGTATAGTTGTCTGTTATGAGGACATATCATAACACTAAGGAATAGTACAGGTGTCCGTAGACAATGTGGTCCAGGATGTACTGTTGACTGTACATAGTAAAGTTGGTACATTCTGAGGGTGTTAGGTGATAGAAAAAACAATTTTTCTGAAAATGATACAGAACATACATAAAGGAGAGAGTGGTTCTATTCACAGTGGAACGTTCGATATAATTAAATAGAAGAAAAGTATATTGGTTTGATTAGTTATAGTACTTCAAATGAGACATAGTCGAGTACAGATAAGGCGTAACGAGGATGCAGCCTGATTGTACTTCATGCTGTGCCTCTGCTGTCTTCAATGCACCTACCAACGGCGAGCTATTTGTAGCCTCCTCGAAAGGTTTCGGAGAATGGAGAACAAATAACGTTAAGTAATAAAACAAGAGTTATTTGTTTATCTGATTAGAGGAATGTTATTGTGATTGTTGTCAGACAGCTATTCCTTTTCAATTGCGGATAGAGTTAAGCACAGTAGGGAGTTATTTTGTACCAAGTGATAACCCAAGCGGAATGTGACTTGTTTAAGTGTGGTTACGATAATTTAACGCTCGTGAAGCAAAGTTCGGATATTTAAAGGATATACTAGAGTCTTTTTTATAATGACAGAGCAGTATCCACTCCTATTAGCAGAAATTCTGGAGGAGATTAAGCAGTTTCGTGAGAAGACAGAGGAAGATACTAAACAGTTCCGTGGGGAGACAAAACAGAATATTGAAAATTTGTCACAAGGTCAACAATGTTTCAAGCAATGAGTTAGTTAGAGCAAAACAGGACTTAAGCAGATTTAAGTAATACGATAATCTTGAGTATAAAGATGTTAGTAAAAATAGGAAATCTTGAGGAAAATTTAAATGAAGCAAAGAGGAACAGGAAACATCTATTAGTCCCTCGCTTCATGATGTGACTGACCAGATTAGTAGCAACAATGTTAGAGTTAATTCCGAGATTAATAAGTTAAGTACTAGTGTATAAGACTGAATAACTAGGGCACACAGATAGGTAGTAGAGAATGTGAAAAATGCTAACCTTTTAGGATCTGAAGGCAGTTTTAATCAGAATAAAATCAGCACTAAGCGAAAACATGATGGTGGTAATCGGAGTTGCGTGTCTTCCACTCCATGTAGTAGTGCAGATAGTGTGCTGATAGTGGATCGAAGGAAATCTGAGAAGGATCATTTGGGATTTTCACCCACCTGTAGTAAAAGTAAGTCTCAGCGTAGTAACCATTTTCCTACATTCGAACCTGTTGGTTGTGTGCATCTCTTAATTTTTCTTAAAGCGTTTACAGGTAATGTGGTAATAATAGAAGTGTGGCGTTAAATTTAAATGTATTTTCAACTGTTCATCAATTAATTAATGCTTTTAAAGCAAAATATTCGTCATAGAGTATCCAATGCAAACTAAGCCTAGAGAAGTATGGCAAACAAAAATATAATGAGAGCTGGGGAAGCTACCGCAAATTTTATGAACTACCATTCAAATGAAGTGAACGAGTTGCATCTCGTCGAGGAACTTGTTACTCGACTACCAGATGGTGTTTGAGAATGACTGATAGAGGAGAGAGAGACTCAGGTCCGACCGCTCTTGGAAATATTAGATCAGTTACATTATGTGAACTGATGTAAACAGGAAACGGAGCAGGGGGACTTAATTGGGTGTCTGTAAAGTACATATTTAAGTCTGGTTGGTTTCATGGTCGGCCATTGCCAGATTATACTCGCTGTGGAATTGCGGAAGTAACGCGACTTTTCTATTAAACAGGCGAAATTATCAGTTTAAAGTTCTACCATTTGGATTGAATTGTGTGTATCAGAATTGATTCAATTATTAGAGCTTTCCTTAGGAGATTATAATTATTAAGTAAAGTATTTGTATATGTTGATGATGTATTAGTAGTATCTAGAACATGGAAGATACACACAGAAATGTTATTTAAAAGTTGAAGATCTCAAGCAATTTTTGGGAAATATTGTAAGTCAGGAGTCAACATTACCTAACCCAAGGTAACAGTGGGCAATTAAACGTTGTCGTTGCCCTAGAAGTAGGTTACAGCTGAAGGCTTTTCTAGGTTTTACAGAAGGAATATTGCTGATAATATAATGAATCGTGTGCACCTTAATATGTTCTTATAAATGACTACACCTTGGAGAGGGGATGAGAGTTGTCAACAAGAGTCCTATGCTTTGGTACGAGAACTTAATAATCCTAGATTGTTAGGGCATCCAGGTTTGACCAAAGAGTTTTGTGTGGATACAGATGCGTAAGAATTTTGATTGGGTTGTCAGGTGATCAAGGAAACAGTAAATGACGGACGAACAGTGACGTTAGCATTTGCCAGTCGTATGTTAACCAGCTGTGAGTGGAATTACTCATTTACTGAAAAGGATACTTTAGCAGTAGCAACGGCTATAAAAAAGTTTAGGTATATGTCCTACGGGAGAAAGATTGGATTTCATTCTGTACAAAGGTCATTGGTATTTTTATGGACAAGATAGCTTTTCCATAGTCGCTTGATGCGACGGTTTCTTTTTCATCAGGAGTGTGATTTAGAAATACGATGTATTATAGGAAAGGACAATTGTGGGTCAGATGCTCTATGTCGCCTGTCTGTGGAATGGCAAGCGAATGGAGTTATGAACTGGGGAAGGAGTTCAGTTTCCACAGTTCGTCATTTAGAATATGAGAAAGAGTTAGAGGCATTACTGAAAAATCTTAGTAGAGAACAAAAGAAGGATAAGAATCTTACAAAAATCAAGGAGTGGTGACAGGTAGGGAATCCAGTGAAGGGGAAGTGGATTTGCTGTAATGACGTTTTATTCGTTAGCAACTTACCACAACCTTTTACACGAAGCGTCGCAGTACCAACGGAATCTTAACAGAGTTTATGGTTATTTTGGTATAAACAAGTGTATATTTCACACTTACGTAACTATTATTTTGCATGCAAAGATTAAGAGTAGGATAGCTAGCAAGGAGTATAGAACTTGTTAGATGTGCCAATATACGAAAATTAAGAGGCAGAAAGATAAAGTGCCACCTCTTGCAGTAGAACCCATGGGTTTGTGTGAGATGTTTCAGCAGTTGATATTCTAGGACTATTGTCAAGAAAGGTTGGTGGAGAGATTTTTGTTGTGCATGTATTGGAGGTTTAGTCCAAATTTGTGAAGGTGGCGGCCAGTAATACGATTATGCATATACTGGAGAGTCGTATTTCCCTATCGTAGGGACACCATCGCGACTCTTGTCAGACAATGAAGTGCAATTTTTGTCTTACGAATTTCAAGAGTTCTTGAAACAGAACAAAGTAAAAGAGTTGTTAATAGCCAAACGTCACCCAAATCGAATCCGTGAGCGAGCAATATCCGCTTAATTGGGAGGTCTGGACATACTGGTTGTGCGAAGAGGCGTTTGACTTGGCCTAAATTTATTCGAGAATTTGAGAGGGTACTGAAAGATAAACCTCCTGCTACTATTGTAGTGGCGCCTAGAGGGATAACAGAAGGCAAGATACAAATGTATCGTCTTTTTGACAAGATTAAGTATCCACCTGTAATACCTAGCTTTAGATATAAAGTAATTAAGTGTGTAGATAAAATTTAAAGAAGTGTGCTGAAACCAGACGTGGAAGATTTGGAAGAGAAGGGCAAGAAAACCCTAACAGGATAGGAGATTTAGTGCTATGAGGAGGACATTATAAAAGCAAGAAATTAAATAATAATATGAAAAAGTGTTTCTAACTGTCTGAATGTCCATTTATTGTCAAAAGTAGTATTCATGCTACTGCAGTAGTGCTGAAAGAAGTTAATAATGATAAGGATGTAGGGAAACGTAATTTTCGCCATATTAAGAAGTCCTTGGTGGCTAATGTCGCTAAAAGTAATGTTAAACGTAATTTTGTGGGAAATACTTGTACCTTGCGCTGTGGTAAGAATGTGCAAAGGTCAAGGAAAGGCAGAAAGTCTATACTTGGCACATGTGTAGCTACAGCTGTTTGTGGTCTGTAGATTAAAGAAAAGACATTAAAACTTCACCAAAGAAAATAATTGTAGCGCCAGAGATAGACTTACAAAAGCATTTGGTAGCTAGCCTCTGGTGCTGTGAATTAATACTTCGAGTTTTAGAACGACATTGGTGAAGGTTCTGTGTATGTGGTTATTGGTTGATTACCAATTCCTTACTAAACTCAAGATTGTAGGAGGATTAGATGACTGGTCTGGTGGGGACACAAAAGGTGATCCACGACTGTTTTATGGATAAAACTGTTGGAAGTTTCTTATGTGGACGCTATCGAAATGCTGCACAGAATTAATTGAAGGTTCTTTTTTCTTTCGGGGAGGAGGGGTTAGGGTAGGGGTCAGTCCTGTTCCGTTTTAGAAGACGAAACAACAGTGATTGATGATCCTCGACTAAGAGGTATTTTATTTTTTTAAATGGGATTCTGTATGGAGAAGTAAGAGAACATTCGTCACAATCTTTCGTCAAGCAACACGCAGTTCCCTCGTTTTATATTAGTAAAGCAGTGGCTAATTATTGAAAATAAAACAAACCCGTTTTCTAAACTAGAAATTTGGTTCCCTACCTACTCAAACCTTAACCCTAAAATGAACCCATTAAAGGCTGGAATGTCACAATATCCAATGTAGTATTAATGTGAAATGTTACTATATACCTAAGGAAGAAAGAGTTATTACAAAATATAGCTAAGATTCCTTCTATAACAACACAAAACAGAGATTTTTTTTATTTTTCTCGAAATCATTCTAATAACTTCACCTACGACTAATTATATTCATAAACGTCAGCAAGGTGATAGTTATTTGGTACTGTCGTTCGGAATACAGTTCTAAAAGATTATTTTATCGTTGAGTCACGACGACAGAAATACTAACTATCATTAATGAAAGTAGTTGCTTTTTGTATCATAAATAATATGAAGTAATAATCTCAAGAAATTAGTATTGATATTTTTGAAAGAAAGGAACTATAGGAAAGACACATTTTTAGTTATCTTAAATGTGTGAGGAGAACGGCCGTAGCTATAATCACGGAGCTTGTCGCTGGTATTGTTAAAACTGTGTTGGATACAAGGAATATTTCTACTCTAAGATGGCGTACTTGTTTTATTCAAAGAAATAAATTGAAGTTAAACACAGAAAAAACATTTAAGACATTCTTGTGAGAGGAGGAATAACGTACAACTTCAAATATTTATTTCTACATAGGACTCACAAAGCAGCGAAAGCAGTCGTTCCATTTAATTATTAATAAAATTCGAGCTGTAGGAAACACTACTGTGGTGTGTCACGAATGCTCTGATTATCTATCTAAATAAACTACGTGAATAATTAAGCGGAAAGTCACGTTAACACATTCGTGGACGAAAATATGTTTATTTTTCTGTCATATATGACACCCACACGACAGGGAGATCCTATTGCCCTTGTATGGGCTTGTAAAAGAAACGTACTTTTGGTTTCACCACCTGAGGACACTGCAGCACTATTAGTATAAAACCCAAGTACCTAAAATAAATTGTGACTATTAAAGGTGGCTGTTGAAATATCCTCGAGTGATTAGACTCTGTTATTAACTGAGAAAGAGTAATTCTCTATTTTTTCTTTTTTTTACTTCCGACTGGAATGAACAGCACACTTGAATTGAAGTGCGTATTGGAATGATTCATAAAAGAAAGACGGCTGATGAGTCGTTAAATTAATACTCCTAAATTTGCAATAATCATTTAGTCCAGAGAGATGATAAATAAACTACATATGGATTTTTTCTGTGAATAAACAGCAGCTACTGGCTCGTAGGACTACACTGTTGTATTCTGTGAAACGTACTCTTGGGACAGAACTCAATAAAAGCATAAATAACCTACATCCAAAATCGTGATACTGTGCCTTGGGCTCGTGCTAATCCCTGTTTCGTGGCATTCCGCGCTGTGTGTGTTGTTGAATGTGATAGACTACTGGGGCTAAAAGAATAGCTAAGGTACTACGCTCGTCCTCTACTAAATAAAAAAGCTTTGAGTGATTGTTAGGAGTAAACACTCTACGAGTGTTACGAGTACATACTCTATAATCACACGGCCAGTGGTGTTCCGAAACGCATTTACCTTAGTGGCCAGTCCATCTGGACCAAAAGGGAAGCTGTCTCCTTTGCGTATGGTCTAACAGATTCACCGAGACCTAATAGCCATCTAACAGGGCATTTCTTTTCCGAAGCAGCTTCCAAAATGATCAGTCAATAACGGCAGTGAGAGGATAGTAATGTTGCACATTATCACATCAAATCACACTGGTAAGGCACAGACCGAAGGGTTGGTTTCATCGCCGCCTTTATGACACACCCTGAGACCATTTTGGGTCGATTCTCAGCGTAGGGACGTCTGAAAGACTTTCCCGGCCACCCGTCAGCAAACCGCGTGATTGCAGCTCTGGGTGTCCCGGTTCTGACGTCTATCGCAGACTCATCAACAGACGGTGTGAAATTTGGGTAAGAGGGGGTGTGTCACCCTCCCCATCTTGTGGCGAGTCCACGGTGGCACGGGGCAGAACTGTGGTGACACTTTGCTGCCAACGTGACGTCATTAATCCAACTGACAGCTCACTGGAACGTCTGAACTGTGGCCTTCTTTCAGCGTTGTCAACACTTAGCTGTTTCAAAATGGTTCAAATACCTCTAAGCACTATGGGACCTAACATCTGAGGTCATCAGTGCCCTAGACGTAGAACTACTTAAACCTAACTAACCTAAGGAAATCATACACATACATGCCCGCAGCAGGATTCGAAACTGCGACCGCAGCAGGAGCGCGGCTCCGGTCTGAAGCACCTATTACCGCTCGGCCACAGCGGCTGACTGACGAGCTTCTATTGCGGTAAAGTTATATTAACGAATAATGGTTCTGCAATAAAGCTGGTATTAGTCGAATGTGCATTTAGCGAAAAGAACTCAAATCATTGTCTTAACCCTCGCAATACCAAGGATAGACAGGAGTCGGGGCACATTATGCCCACCATTTGGAAATATTGTTACCTTGTCATTTACACTAAATTTTAAAATTTTGAAAAAATGTTAACGGTTTTTAACGGATTCTTCTTCCAGATCCCATGTTTTAATTCTTCAGTTAAAGTTAACACAAAAATTTAAACCTTAAGTGTAGAAGTTACTTCCCTGATGAGTGCTGTACTCAGTATTTCCAGGTTCAGGACTTCACTTACACATTAACATCTCTTTAAGTAGTAAGTTGTCAGTAAAATTCAAATTTGCGTTTCTTAAATATTTTTTTTCCTTGGACGTAAAGTACTCCGACGTCCCGTTGGTATTACACATTACTCTAGGTGTGTTGCTGTTGGTAAGAGTATGCTAAGAGACATTCTCACGTTGCGGTCTCTCCTTACACATCATTATGTCTTCAAAAACTATGTTGTTGATATAAGACAAAAATAAATAACGAATTTCATTTTTTTTTCATTATGTTTTGGGATGGGCATTAAGCACGACCCACGCCCCATCCTTGACAATGCGCGCTATGAAAATGCATTGGTATTAATAAAGCTAAGTTTCTCAATAAATGAGTATTTTCATTTGGTCGGTAGCCAGTTGAAAGTGACAGTTGTGATTATGTAATTTTTTTCGTTTTATTACCAAATACATGTTTATACCTTTTTATAAATGCAGAAGTGAGTTCGTTGTGTTGATCAGGCTGAGAATGGGGAAAAAGAGATTTATTTAATCTATTGCCGAGTCATTCATAAATATTTTCAGAGTACCCAAATGTGATTACATGTTTTCCTTATCTGTTTGTATGAGAGGAGCATAGCAAGTTCATTGGTAAATCCTACCGTACACCATAGGTTCCTATAGACAGGATAGAGGCAGAAATAGAAAAGGTATTACGGCAGCTTGTCATTGAACCTACGGTTAATTCTTACAATAATCCGTTGTTAAAGTCCCAAAGAAAAGAGTCAGAGTTCTATCGTCCACTGACATGAGATATGTTATTGGCAGATGGGGTTGCACCTGCCGTGTCTGAAATATACGTCATCTTTACGTAATGCCTCTCGCCATCAATCTGACAAGTTGCTGTTCGGACTTACTGTGAGTTCGGCTGCGCCAATTAGACGTTAACAAGATTTAAGAAAGAGTGTAACAACGTATCTTTATTATATCCTGATAGCAGAAAAATACCTGGGACTGGCTAATTGATCTACTGCATTTAATTTTTTCTCTGCCCACTGACAATGTTTGATAGTCGTCTTTGTCTCATGTGTGCAGCGTCATATCACAGTACAGTGTGTGATATTCGGTGCACAGCGCTCACGTGGCACATCTACGTTTAGAAGTAACTAATTCACTGTAATTACTCCAGCCAAGCTTTTATGGTCTAAATTTTCTCTTTGAAGTGGTTATTGTTTAGTGTGGCGACAGGGTTCTTCCTAAAACTGACTGGTTGGGAACGCATCATAACAACTGAAAAATTGTGCAGGTTTGATCTGTCATTTCTTGTTTGGCCAAATTGTTGTAAACGCTTTATGAACTTGAATACTTAAGCTACTCCATGTGTTGGCGCACACACGGGTAAAAATGCTCCGTGCAGTTGGGATGCCTTGTGTGAAACAGGTTCTTCTTGCGGCTCCTCTCCTAATATTATTGGTTTGAGCAAGGATTTTTCACTCTCTTTGAACAGTTATATAACTGGCCTTACTGCAGAGCTGTTTGCAGAATTTGATGTTTGATGATTTTATGTGTCATCTAACGATTGCTTTGTGAGCTGAATGCTCACAATATGTGACTCTTACAATTCAGTTATTGAACTGGAAGGGGCTTTGTCAATTTCGCTGTTATCTTGTCGATTAAGTGGCCAAAGTATCCATACACAACAGAGCATTATAATTTTTCATGAGTAAAATCAGGTGGGTCCTATAACTGATTTGATTTCAGTGTTACTAAAATTCTTGTAAAAAGAAAATATTATTGCCAGTGTCGTCTGGGGTTGATCTCTAGGGGTGAATAATGAAAGTAAGGGCAATCATTATGAGAATAGATTAGTATTCTTTTATTTGTAGGCATTTATTTTTGAATTTTTTCTCATGGTCACTTGCCTTTATTGGTAAGGCATGGGACAAGGATGCTACCTGGAAGGAAGTGAAATTGAAGTGGATGGCTGGCTTCACTACTGTGATTTGGCAATAATAGATTGTTGAAAGTGACATTTTCTTTATGATAAAGGATATTGGTGATTTGTATAGGGTTGATTTTATACCATCTTTGTAATACATGCTTCTTTGTTATGATAGGGAAGCGAATCTGAAAGCCAGAGCTTTTGGCAATCTTGTTAGAGAGGTAAAGCTGCTACCAGTATCTCATCATGGTCCAATTTTTCCTGTCATTCCTTCAAAGCTAAAGAAGGTCGCTGTGGTCGATCTATTTGGTCCACTGCCGAGGAATACTAAGAATGTCTCATATCTCTTTGTAGCGGTATAGCTGAAGTAAAAGTTTGTGTCATTGAGACCTCGTAGGAAATCCACTAATATGTCTGCCACATTAGTTTTAGTTAAACATTTTATAAAGCAGTTTGGCATGTTCAAAAGGTCATTTCGGTCATCAGACTACATTTGTTGTCACAAATAAGAGAGTGAACATTGTAAAGATGGAAAATTAGACCCGTTTTAATGTTATAGAATAACCTTGCTTCATACTCATTGGTACGGGTTATGAAAGCCTCTGAGTAATTACTGCGGGCCACAACCTTTTATTTAAATAACAATGTAGCGCACAGTACCGCCGTTGTTATCGACCCTTGTATAGACCCTCATATCGTACAGGCTTTTGTTTGTTTTGGATAGAACAGCTTAGTATCGGTTAGACCGTCAGAGAGAGATCACCTCGAGTTTCTGCTGGTAATAAGCCAAGTACACCATTCGATTGTTACATATTTTTACGAGCTTCGAACGGTACCGACTTCAGTAATGGAAAGGATGTGAGCTGAGTTGGTGACCCTTCGCTCACAGCTCAAGGCGTTGTTGCCTTCTGTCAGACAGCTTGAGGCTGCTGCCAAGGGCCATCAGTGTGGGGGTTCAGACGTGGGGATTGGAGTGACGTCGAGCATGTCCCACGTGTGCCCTGATCGTCCACTGCTGTGGCTTCCCCAAGTACTGCCTGCACCGAGGTTGACACCTCACCTGTGGTCAAGTGGGAGTTAATTTCAAAGTCTGGCAGGCAGCAAAGGACTTTCCGATGGGCCGATCATAGGGCCTCCTCAGTTCGTTTGACAGACAGGTTTCGGGCGTTATCTACGGGTGACGAAGTCTCTGAGCTGGATGCAGTCGTCCACCCTGCTCCAGAGGAAGCTTCTCGGCCCACAAGATGTGGGCATTCACAGAGCGTGGGTTTGCTGGTAGTTGGGAGCTCCAAAGCTAAACGTATAATGGTGCCCCTTACGAACATGGCTGGCAAGGAGGGGAAGGAAGCCAGTGTGCACTCTGTGTGCATAGCGGTGGAGAATTCCGAATGTGGAAAGGGTGCTTCAGGATGTCATGAAGAGTGCAGGGTGCAGCCAACTGCAGGTGGTGGCCCATGTAGGTACCAATGACGTGTGTCGCTTTGGATTGGAGGAGATTCTCTTTGGTTTTGGACAGCTAGCGGAAATGGTAAAGACTGCCAGTCTTGCTTGTGAGATTAAGGCAGAGCTCACAATCTACTGCATCGTCAATAGAACCGAATGTGGTCCTTTGGTGTAGATCCGAGTGGAGGGTCTAAATCAGTGGCTGAGGTGGTTCTGTGACCATATAGGCTGCAGATATCATGACTTGCGCCATCGGGGTGGGTTTCCTGGTCTGCTTAGGGGGGTAGGACGTCAAACGGGCCGACTTTGAGGAGGAGAGGCACCACAGGACATTTTAATTTGCACTGTCTATACTTTTACAAATAAATTCATAAAACTTTGTCAGAATGTTACTCTGTTTGTACCACAAGTCCAAACTAAGCTGACACACAGCACAGTAGCTGATGGGAATGACTATACGTGTCAAAAGCCATAATGGCTTTTCCCGTCAGCCTCCATCCTAAAACCAGCCCATTTCTGCCAACAGTGGTGAGAGCACACGAAAACGTAGTACACACTTCTTTAAACAGATGATGCATAGTCGCAGAGTTGTTACCATGAGCTGTAGAACACCGTCTAGATGGTCTGCCCCTCCCATATGTGGCCAGATCTCAGATGATGTGAAAGCACTATATGATACTCAGTAAACAAATGGCGTGATGCACCATTGGCAATTATTAAAATAACTGCTAGTATCAGAGGAGTAGGTATTACAGTAACTGTTACTTCTCAGTAACAATTTATTTCTATGACATAATTTTTTTGCCACTTCTATAACTGAGTCACACAATTGAATGGTGGTGTTGTTGTACATATGTACAATTTCTTAACAAATTGTCCTATCTATGTCACAAATATGTCAGGGACATGAATGTGTTGGTTACACAGAAAACAACAATGAAGCTGTGTGCCACAATCAGTAATAAAATTCCAAATGAAATGCTTCACTACATAGTCACGTCTGGTAAGAAAAACTTGCAGAGCATAGGATTTTGAGTGAAAATTTTTAAGCTTATTTATCCAAGTATTTTTGGAAGTCTTCCTTGACTTCCTTAACGAATCTCAGAGCCGAGATGATAAATGACGACCAGAACGAACAAAAGGGGGGGGGGGGTAAAATTAAAAGCTATGTGTCGCCACAGTAGTTTTGAGGTGAAGAAATGTATGGCAAGTGAGGGTATTTGGGAGAGAACTTCAAAATACTGGTAGACCTCTGATATAGCATAATACAGGGCGTATCCAGAAAGTGAGTTGCCCGATGATTCCTTTAAAGCAGAATTTTTACACGGGAAAATTGCGCATGCGCAGCATATTTATGACGTGACAATCAAATGTGGGCCAGACAGGTCCCACCTGGCGCCAGTACCGCAGCAGCAGTGCGCCGGAATGGCGTCTCCTACTCATTCTCCCGCCACCTGCGAGGTTCGGTCGGTGATAAGATTCCTCAATGCACAAAGCACAGCGCTCGTCTAAATCAATCATCACGCTTTGTCAGGTGTACAGGCTTTTCTCTGAAAGTCGTCAAAGTGACCATGATTAAGAGTGCAGTGGGCGACCGTCCCTCATCAACGATAACCTGGCTGAGATGGTGCAGCAGCTCATACTGGAGAAAAAATTGTCGCTAAGCACCAGCTGTTCGAGAAACTGTGTTCAGGTGGCTGCCGAAATACCTGACACCCGAGCCCACAATACGCTACTCCAAAGCGGTACTAACATTTCTGCAGGGGTATCCTCCAGAGGATCATCACGGGCGATAGCAAGTGGATTTCTCACTTGATCCCGGAAACCAAGCAGCAGTCAACGCATTGACATCACGGTGGATCTACGGTGAAAACGAAATTCAAACAGATTGTGTCGGTCAAGAAGGTGATGTGCAGGGCGTTCTGAGACAGGTAGGGCATTCTGCTCATTGACTTCCTGCCCAGAGGTGGAAGAGAGTGTGGTGACAGTTATTTGTACGTATTGTTTTCAGAAAATGGTTCAAATGGCTCTAAGTACTATGGGACTTAACATATGAGGTCGTCAGTCGCCAGATTTAGAACTACTTAAACCTAACTAACCTAAGGGCATCACACACATCCATGCCCGAGGAAGGATTCGAACCTGCGACCGAAGCGGTTGCGCGGTTACAAACTGAAGTGCCTAGAACCGCTCGGCCACTGCGGCCGGCCTCTCTCAGCACTCAGTAAATATTTATGCAATATAAAATGCATCAGCAATGGCTAAAGTAAATAAACTGTAAGTTAGAGACACAGGACGGCGAAAACGAAGAGTACCTCTTTGGTCCCAGAGAGAGAGAGAGAGAGAGAGAGAGAGAGAGAGACAGAGAGAGACGTCACTTTTCTATAGAGAATGGTAGAACGAAGATGTAAGTTACTGGTTAACTACCTAGATGAAGGAGACTAGTATCTTGTAGGGAGCAATTCTATCAGTCACCGCTCAGAAGATCCAGCGTGAAGCCAACCACAATTTAATAACAGATGCAGAACCTGCTACTGCGAGGTTTCCTTTGGATCAACATTCGATCAGAGATCGCTGAAACATCGGGAGTCTCTGCCTTCCATGTTGATAACCGCTGTCAGCCTACCATGCCATCTTGACTGATGAATTATGGAAGTAGCATATTTTTAGGCATATCTTTACCTAGACGATAATGAGAGTCATTGGTTCCATCAATGATTGCCGCTGCAGCGATCTCATTAGGTCCTGGATCAGTGTTTCTAGTTGCAGACAATCCTTATTCCAGTTCCCACATGGAGAATGGAAGATTGTAGTCTTCCTCATTTTGTGAGAATAAGGTGAACTTCCTCCCAGCAGTCTGATGGAACACCTGAAAAGCAATAGTGGCAGTAAGGAAGTGTTCTGCTAAAACCTGAGCAATGTCATCTGGCGTGGTCACCGAGAGCCCGTTACTTGACATGACCGTAAGGGGATGTGTACTACTACAACTCTTGCCCGAAAACCGAAATCCATCTTATTGATTCCCAAACTTGCGCAGTGGAAGTGGGCCGATTAATGGAAGTCGTTAATTCCCTCCAGGAAGCCCTCTTCCCTTCTTTTATCACTTGCCTCGCATGTGCTCTCGCAGATCTGCTGCACGAAGATTTTCTGTAGTTGGACCATGTTTGAAATTGAACAGACCTGTTCGTCTGGCCCTGTCTGCCAATCGACAGTCGTCATTCCATCAAGGTTCAGGCCATCGTCTGAGGTGGTTAGTAGACTTGGAGATGGACTCTGCTGCAGCCCGTTGGATCTCACAAGTGAAACTGGCCACTGTCTTCAGTGCCCAATCCTTTTGTTGAGAAATAGCCTGTCGATTGTACTGCAAGCAATTTGCCCTTGGTATCACACATCTGCATGGTCCCCCGTCAGCCACCATCCTAGTCGTCAGATGGAGCCACACTGGGAAGAGGTCACTAGAATGTGAATCTGTACCCACTTCCCACTGAAATGAGTCTGCAATAGCTGGGGAACGAAAACGAAGATAATGGATGAAAAAGACCCTGTAGCTACAGAAAAGTGTGCCATCTCACCTGCGTTCAGAAGGCAGATAACCTCAGAATGGACAAATCGCTCGATCATCCGACCCCTGTAGCAAGTGGTAGACGAGCCCCACAATACACTGTGTGCATTGAAGTCCCCCACAAGGCGGAATGGGCATGTATGTGCCCAAAGAGTTCTGCCAGTGCGTCTGCATTCAAAGTTTCATTGGTGGTAAGGTACAAAGAACACCCTGTGATGTATAAGGGTGTGAGAACTTTCAGGGGAATTGCTAGTATGGTCGTGGTAAGAGGAACAAAAGAGAAGTGTCATCTGGTATCAACTGAAACAGCCACTCCAACTTTAGCCCTGTCTCCAGCAGTATCGTCCTTCCTGTATGTGTAGTAATGCAGGTGTGTAGGTGACTTTAAGATGCATTTATTGTAAGAAGATGGACAACGGTTTCTCCTGGACCTGGAGCTGTAATTCTTCCAAATGTGAGCGATATCCACTCAAAATCCATTGTAATACGCAAGTCCCTGAGAAGCCAGTGTTTAGCGATGGATGTTCTTAGCTTTTTCCCTCAGAGGCGGTTATTTACCGCAGAGGTCAAGGAGAACGTTAGCCCTGCTTTCTGTTCTTCTCACTGGAAGTCCGTAAGAGCATAGTCCCATCAGTGAGGGAGAGAGCTCGACCATCAGAAGATTTAACTACCGCTTTCTTCGACTTGGAGCTACTTTTTGAAAAACGTTTTTCTTTACTGATGGGAGGAGGTGGTTGCCTGGGTTGCGAGGACAGCTTTGTTGGATTATGATGTTGGGTAGTGGTATGTGGCTTAGGTGGTAAGCCCATTGCTGATGGCTTCCGAATGACTTCTGTTTCAAGTGGAGCTTTCCCCCCACAGGTACACTGGAAACAGAATGTGCTCGTACTTGAATCTGTGGTCTGAGTTTGTGTGCAGCCATCACATTTAAGGGCTGATGCAAAAGAAGTAGTTTTGAATTTCCTTCCCTCGTTGTAACCTCACACTCTCTGCACCATACTGCGTGATCCACAGACCAGTTTACACACTTCAGTGTGTAGAAGAATTACCTGATTCCTCAGCTGAGCCTCCACAATTGCCACACGAAGCCCTCCAGTTACATCCCATAGTGGTATTTCCAAAGCTTGACATTTGTAGCATCATATTAGGTTAGAAGCAAACAGGCGAACCCTAAGGCGGATGTAGCCTGCAAGGATATGTTCAGTTACTTCCGGAATAGTAAACGTTAGATTGAATGTTGCCGGTTTTTCCAACTTGCCATAGTTTTGCACTTTCGTGGCGACCATATTTTTCCATTCTTCACGTAACTGTGCGGGATTCACCTCCATTAGATCGGAGCAGGTAACCACGCCACTACTAAAGTTAAGAGTATTATGCAAGTCAGACTCCACTGGGTAGTCACCTAAGGCCTTACATCCCAGGAGCTTAGATATTTTGGTAGAATTAGTACCTTCGACTGGAAGAGTTCCTGTTCCATTAGAATGTTGTTTGATACTTTTTAGAGACCCAGCAATATCTTCCAGTGCCTTGTGAACATATAAACGGTTTCCCCAGTTTGCTTGATTACAATCGAAGTGTTATGACACACTAATGCCCTGTTACTATGGTTGTGAGACTTTTCCGGAGGACTGACTGTGATGAGTGGGTGTAGGTACCACCTGATGGTACATCCATCCTGTCAGTAGCAGCAGCTTAATGAGACCGTTCCAAGGGGATTCCACGAGGTGCTAGGGAAACAACCATCACCCCAGGCAGAATCTAGGGATTCGTTGTCGTTTCACAGAGAGGAAGTGTTGTGAAATACTTTTGAAAAGTTTTCCTAAAATATGTCGAGCATCTAGTTCGAGAATCCGTACGTAATGGGAGCGTTTCAAATCTTGTAGCTATGAACAAACTTGACCTTATCGACTGTGTCTGCATAGAGACAGGAATTGGTGATCATAATATCATAGCAACGATGGTTGTCAATGTATACAAATCAATCACAAGAAGACTAGGGGAATATTTTTGATGGAAAGAGCAGATAAGCAGTTGTTAGCATCCTGGTTAAGGGTGGATTTAACAGAAAACGTAAATATTTATCTAATAAAATATATTACAGCCATAGTTATTAATGTAAACATCTAAAATTGTTCATGTGTAAGGAAAGAGCTGTATTTTAATGGAAAAATATAAAACACGATGCATTCATATTTTGTCAAAGTTTTGAATTTTTAATTCTTGTTGTTGTCTTTTAAACAAAAAGCCTTAAGTCTAATTGTAGTCATGCAATGAATTTGAAAATGTTACTGTAGTGTGCTGAGAAAGTTATAAGATCACGTAATTACAATTATTAAGTTATGGTACAAATTATATTATTAATGATTATGAATTCTGCACATCCAAAATTAAGATTTTTTTTTTTACACAGAATCCTACAAAAATGAGGAGTAATCGCAGGATATCGTATATTTTCGTTCCAACGAGACAGAAACATGTTTAGAACACCTCCTGAAAATTTCATACCATTAGCGCATATATTTATTTGAGAAAATGCTTGTAGTAATGCAAGAAACGCAAAACCGAGATAATGGCCCTGAAAGATTTTCTTCTCATACCTCTACATGTAAATACCTTACCTCAATTTTAAAATCCTCCATACATACAGTCCTCATCCTCCAGGTATCTCTTCTCTCCCCTTGTAGTCTGCCTGGCCTGCGTTTATAGGTAAGACAAAGACCTGCCAGCTTTCTTGACGCTGCTCCTACCTACGATACAAAATACTTCTGTTGTAAACACCCCTGCATCTATACCAAATCCCTTCAGCACGTAAATTCCACCAATATTGCCGTCATTAAAACATAAAACTCCATCATTGACACCGGTTTTTTTGTACTTCAAGATCACAGTATGTCCTTTTGAGTATCTAATCCAATTAAAGTACTGAGGTTTTCATTTGGATTCTGTGTCGTTCCATGGAGAGACTTCCACACTAAACCAGGATTTGCAAGAAACCTGAATGTGGGCTTAGTTGCATTTACAACAGGTTCTGGTAATCATTTTTATCGTGAATACGTCTCATTTCTTCTGCTGTACTTACATGTTATCTTTCAGACATAGATTATGCATTGGTGTTTGGTCAGTGGATAGTGTGTGGAAAAAAAAGCTGCCCACACAGCACGTCTCATTACCTCTAAATTCTTTGTGTTTTTCCTGATTGCTCCTGCCCACATAGAACGTTTCATTGCCTCAAACTGTTTGTGTTTTCCTGATAACTCACCCGCAAAGTAGCTGAAGAGAATCAATTTCTTTCAGAGTAAACTTGCATTTTCCGGCTAGTGGTTTTCCATCCGCAATCACTTCAAAACGTAAATAAAACACGTGCATGAAACATATCAGGCAAAGATATAGATGTCAGTCAAAGGAATCGAAAGAAAGTAGCCTTTACAGTCACAAAAATTTCGTTGAAGCAAGCAGTTTCCCAAATGACGGAAAAGATGGTAGTGTCTGTCAGTGCAGGGTTAATCCGTTTAATATTTTACAGGCATTTCTAAACCTGCAATCACTATAAAACTCACACTCTGCATAGACTGATCTCCGTAGATTAAGAAAACAATATTTTGGAAAAATGGATTTTTGGACCCAAATCTATTACATCTCCCCTTGAACAACAAATGGACATAATTTATTTCCGGTATGATATGCGTCATTTTAAATTAAATAATAAAAAAGGGCGACGCAAGGAGCAGCACGCGAGGGTGGGGAGTGGAGGGCTGAGCGATGTAAACATACAAGGACGGCAGCGTTCACAGTCACACACACACACACAGTCCCTTATTGTCTAAACTAAATAATGTTTCCATCAGATTGAACAGTTACATTTATCAGAATCATTAAATGATCAACAAGCAATCAAAATTCAACTGATTACTGAGCCATAATACGAACATTAATTAATTATGCATGGCAGTCCTATTCCCCTAGAATGATGTCAATAATCACAACTGAAGAGTTGTATAATCACAAATTCTGAATTTTAACCAAACTCTGGTTGCAGTAATCTCACACCCAATATGGGTTTATTAGTAATGGTCATGATTAGTTAGTCAGACTTTAGACGACTGAAAATTTGAAATCAACTTCAGTTACAATACTTGACAGTGACAGTAATAATTACTTATAACCAAATGGGGCCCACCATGAACCAGGGAACTAGCCGTTGATGGGGAGGCTTGTGTGCCTCAGCGATACAGATAGCCGTACCGTAGGTGCAACCAGAATGGAGAGGCCATACAAACGTGTGGTTTCTGAAGAGGGCAGTAGCCTTTTCTGTAGTTGCAGGGGCCACAGTCTGGATTACTGACTGATCTGGCCTGGTAACACTAAGCAAAACGGTTTGCCATGCATGTACTGTGAACGGCTGTAAACAAGGGGAAACTACAGCCGTAATTTTTCCCAAGGGCATGCAGCTTTACTGTACTGTGAAATGATGATGGCGTCCTCTCGGGTAAAATATTCCGGAGGTGAAACAGTCCCCCATTCGAGTCTCCGGGAGGGGGCTACTCAGGTGGACGCCATTATCAGGAGAAACAAAACTGGCGTTCTACGGATCGGACGGTGGAAAGTCATATCCCTTAATCGTGCAGGTATGTTAGAAAATTTAAAAAAAGAAATGGATTGGTTACAGTTAGATATAGTGGGAATTAATGAAGTTCGGTGACAGGGGGAAAAGAACGTCTGGTCAGGTGAATACAGAGTTAAAAATACAAAATCAAATAGGAGTAATGCAGGAGTAAGTTTAATAATGAATAAAAACATAGGAACGCGTGTAAGCTGCTACGAACAGCATAGTGAACGCATTATTGTAGCCAAAATAGACACGGAGCCCACACCCACCAGAATAGTACAAGTTTATCTGCCAACTAGTCCGCAGATGATGAAGAGACTGAAGAAATGTATGATGAGATAAAAGAAATTAGTCAGATAGTGCAGGGAGACGAAAATGTAATGGTCATGGTGGACTGGAATTCGATAGCAGAAAAAGGTAGAGAAGGAATAGTTGTAGGTGAATATGGACTAGGGGAAAGGAATGAAAGAGGAAGCCATCTGGTGCAATTCTGCACAGAGCATAACTTCATCATCGCTAACACTTAGTTTAACAATCATGAAAGAATGCTGTATGTGTGGAAGGGACTTGGAGACATAGGAAGATTCCAGATTGATTATATGTTAGTAAGACATTTCGGAACTAGGTTTTAAATTTTACAGCATACACAGGGGCAGATGTGGACTCTGACCGTAATTTATTGGTTATGAACTGAAGATTAAAGTAGGAGTAACTCCAAAATGGCATAAATTTAAGGATATGGATATGAATCAACTGAAAGAAATAGAGGGTATAGAGTTTCAGAAGGATCATTGTGGAACGATTCACAAGAACTGGAGAAAGGAATACAGTAGAAAAATGGGTAGCTTTCACAGATGAAGTAGTGAAGGCAGCAGAGGATGAAGAGGATAAAAACCCGAGGGCTTGTGGAAACCCTTGGGTAACAGAAGAAATACTGAATTAAATCGATGAAAGGAGAAAATATAAAAATGCAATAACTGAATTAGGCAAAATGGAATACAAACGTCTAAAAAACGAGATCAACAGGAAGCGCAAAATGGCTAAACAGGAATGGCTAGAGGACAAATGTAAAGTGTAGAAGTATATATCACTAGGGGTAAGGTAGATGCTGTCTAAAGGATTATTATCAAGAGACCTTTAGAGAAAAGAGAACCACCTGTTGAATATCAAGATCTCTGATGGAAAACCAGTACTAAGCGAAGAAGAGAAAGCGGAAAGGTGGTGGGAGTATTTAGATGGTCTATACAAGGGTGATGTACTTGAAGCCAATTTTATGAAAATGGAAGTGGACGGAGATGAAGATGAGAAGAAAGATATGGTACTGCGTGAATAATTTGACAAAGCACTGAAAGATTTAGGTCGAAATAAGGGCCCAGGAGTAGATAATTTTCCGTTAGAGCTGCTGATAACCTTGGGGGAGCCGCTCATAGCAAACGCTCATCTGGTTAGCAAGATGTACGAGACAGGCGAAATGCCCTTAGACCTCAAGAAGAATATAACAATTCCAATTCCAAAGAAAGCAGATGCTGACATTGTGAAAGTAAGTCACGGTTGCAAAATACTAACACGAAACTTTCACAGAAGAATGGAGTAGAAGCCGACCTTGAGAAATCAGTTTTGATTCATGAGAAAGATAGGAACATGCGAGGCAAAACAGAGCTATGACTTATCCTAGAAGAAGGTTAAGGAAAGGCAAACCTACGTTTATAGCATTTGTAGACTTAGAAAAACGTTTGACAAAGTCGACAGGAACGTTCTTTCAAATTATACATGTGACAGGGGTAAAATGCAGGCAGAGAAAGCCTATTAGAATTTGTACAGATATCAGATGGCAGTTGGAGTTGAGGGGCATCAAAGGGAAGCAGTGGTGGAGAAGGGAGTGAGAGAGGGTTGTAGCCTATCCCCAGTGGTGATTAGTGTTTAACGTCCCGTCGACAACGAGGTCATTAGAGACGGAGCGCAAGCTCGGGTTAGGGAAGGATTGGGAAGGAAATCGGCCGTGCCCTTTCAAAGGAACCATCTCGGCATTTGCCTGAAACGATTTAGGGAAATCACGGAAAACCTAAATCAGGATGGCTGGAGACGGGATTGAACCGTCGTCCTCCCGAATGCGAGTCCAGTGTGCTAACCACTGCGCCACCTCGCTCGGTGGCCTATCCCCAGTGTTATCAAACTGTATATTGAGCAAGCAGTAAATGAAAGAAAAGAAAAATCTGGAGTAGGAATTAAAATCTAGGGAGAAGAAATAAAAACTTTGAGGTTTTCTGCCAGACATAGTAAAGGACTTGGAAGAGCAGTTGAACGGAATGGACAGTATCTTGAAAGGAGGATATAAGATGAACACCAACAAGAGCAAAACGAGGATAATGGGATGTAGTGGAATTAAATCAGGTGATACTGAGGGAATTAGATTAGAAAATGAGACACGTGAAGTAGTAAATGAGGTTTACTATTTGGGAAGCAAAACAACTGATGCAGGTTGAAGTACGGAGGATACAAAATGTTCTGGCATAAGCACAAGCGGCGGAATGAAGAACGCAAGAGAGGAGAAGGCGGTGGAACGAAGTCTGCCAATGGTGCTCTGATCAGGACCGCACCACGACAGCGGCGGCCTCTACAGCAGGAGAATATAAAAGCCGCTCCTGCCAGCCTCGGCCGCTCAGTAGCGGCTCAGTATTCGGACAGGCCCAGCGGAGAACGCCACGGTAGCAGTTATTAGTGATCCACAAACTGTGTGTCAAACTTGCATGAACCTTGTATACAGCAATGGACTATGACTGATTTGCATGTCAACCGTCGCTTGCGACACCATTGTTACTTCAAAGTCGAGAGCTGTCAATCTGCTTTATTGAAATAAAATTACTAACGTTATTTGCTTGAATTTCTGTATATCATACCAAGAACGCGGCATCCATTAGGCTCCCTATACCCGATGAGTGGATAGGACCCCACACAAAATGTAGACTGACAATGCCAAGAAAAGCGTTTCTGAAGAAGAGAAATTTGTTAACATAGTGTATAGAGTCAAGTATCAGGAAGCCTTTTATGAAAGTACATGTACAGAATGTAACCATATATGGAAGTGAAACATGGACAATCAACAGTTTAGAGAAGAAGAGATAAGAAGGTTTTGAAATGTGGTGCTACAGAAGAATGCTGACGGTTAGATGGGTAGAACTTGTAATTAACGACAGTAATAAAAATTTTGTGCACAAATAGGGTTAATAATAAGACAAGAAAATCTCTCTTAAAGTAGTAAATACTGAAGTATAGAACATATATTAAATAAATCCAGAATTAAAAATCATGTTTCAGTTCCAAAATAGTTAACCCTGAGAGCTATAAAATGTTATGCTCAAATGTCGATAATAGTAAAACCAAAAACTCTTTTGAAACCACAGTAATTAATGACAGAAAACTTTAGTCGTTCATGCAACAGACAGTTTAACAGATATCAAAAGCATACTTTCAAAAAACTGACACTTGGCAGTCAGCCAATTTTACAATACGGCAATAGAATAACAAACCGACTACCCGCAACGTGTTGCAAAACACTTTGACAGCACGACGCTTTCACTGCACACGCGGTTGGAAAGGCCAGAAAGGTGCAAAGGTAGATCTACAAAACACTAAGGCTCTGCGTGAACGACCATTGACGGCAAAGATAACATAACAAATTAAACAGACACAATCCATGTAAGAACAGGTTATCACATGAGATGTTTTAAGATACAGAGCAGCCATCAACAAGGCCCAGAGCGGATCGCACACAAGCGTGAGTGGGCACAACACAGCTACCGCGGCCCTTATGGCGGACACGAGAGCACACAAGAAGTGAGGAAAGCTGCCAGAACGCACAAGACCGGCAGATCCTCGTGAACTGCAAACAGTGCAGTCCGTCTAAACGATACAACGATACAACATGATATACTGCAAGCCATGGATGAGGGGTGACAGACAAATTCCATATTCCTAGATTTCCGGAAACAGTTTGACACAGTGCCCCATTGCAAACTGTTAAAGAAGGTTCGAAGATACACAGAATGCTAGAATAGCTCGAAGGCTTCTTAAATAACAGAACTGAGTCCGTTGTCATCGACGGCGAGTGCTCATCACAGACAAGGGCACCGTTTGGAGTGCTCGAGGGAAGCGGGACAGGACCGCTGTTGATATCTATATACGAGGGTCGGTCAAAAAGTAATGCCTCCCATTTTTTTTCTACTTAAAGAAATTAAGTTAAGTGAAAAATTTGAATTTGGCGCCATTCCTCAAACCTTCTTCTGCAATCCACTGCAGTAGTAACTTTCTGTGTCAACAGGTGGCAGCACAGCAGAAGTTTGTAAGATGGCCGACATCGATGTTCGTTTGAGACAGCGTTGTGTGATTGAATTCTTGAATGCAGAAGGTGAAACGCCCATACGCATTCATGAAAGACTGAAGAAGGTGTATGGTGTTGTGACAGTGGATGTCAGCACTGTTAGACGATGGGTTCGTCGTTGTAAGGAAGCTGAAGGGCAAACACCGTTGACTGACGAAAACGGAGCGACAGGCCGGAGAGTGCAGTGACTCCACACAACATTCAGCAAGTTGATGACATCATTCGTGGTGACCGTCGGGTGACTGCAGATGAAGTGTGTCGCATTATTTCTCTTAGTAAAGGCAGTGTGATCACGATTATTAAACAATTGGGGTACTCAAAAGTTTGTGCACGGTGGGTTCCAAGAATGTTAACCGATCAGAATAAAGAGGCAAGGAAAACAATAGCCTCCCAACACTTGCAGCGCTTCCGTCTGGAGGGAGATGAGTTTCTGAAAAAAATTGTGACCGGGGACGAAACATGGGTGCATTTTTTTGAACCCGAATCAAAGAGGCAGTCAATGGAGTGGCATCACACAAGCTCGCCGAGGAAGAAAAAATTCAAAACTGTGCGATCGGCAGGGAAAGTTATGGCAACAGTTTTCTGGGATACAGAGGGTGTGATTCTGGTTGATTTTTTGGAGCAGGGATGCACAATAAATTCTGTTCAATACGTCACAACCCTCAACAAACTTAAAGCACGTCTTCAGCGAGTTCGCCCAACAAAATCAATGGCAGATGTTCTTCTTTTGCATGACAATGCAAGACCACACACCAGTCGTCACACCTCTGACGAGATTGTCAAAATTGGATGGGAAGTTTTGCCTCATCCCCCATACAGCCCTGACCTGGCACCATCAGAATTCCATCTGTTCGGGCCACTAAAAGAAGCTCATCGTGGGATTCATTTTGAAGATGAGGAGGCCGTCAAAACATCCGTGCGTCAATGGCTTAGGAAGCAGAGCTGTGATTTTTACCGTGCTCGGATACATGCCCTTGTTCAAAGATGGACCAAAACTGTAGAGATGGGCGGAGATTACATTGAAAAATGACAAAATGATCCTCAATGTTGTGGTTTTCAACCTATGTAATTGCATTTAAATTTCCTGACAATTAAACGTAGAAAAAAAAATAGGAGGCATTACTTTTTGACTGACCCTCGTACATAAATGATTTGGCGGACAGGGTAGACAGCACTCTCCGGTTGTTTGCTGATGATGCTGTGATGTACGGTAAGTTGTTGTCGTTTAGTGACTGTATGAAGGCACAAGACGACTTAGACCAAATTTCCAGTTGGTGCCATGAATGGCAGCTTGCTCTAAATATAGAAAAATGTAAGGAAATCCAGATGACTAGGATAACAATCTCGTAATTTTCGAATACAGCGTTAGTAGTGGACTGCCTCACATAGTTGCGTCGATTAAATATCTAGAAGTAACATTGCAAATCTGAAATGGAACGAGAACGGAAGAAAAATGACAGGGAATGCTAACGGTCGAAATAAGTTTGTAGGGAGAATTTTAGGAGAGAGTGGTTCATTTGTAAAGGGGACCAAGTACAGAACACTAGTGCTACCCCTTCTTTAGTATTGCTCAAGTGTTTGGAATTTGCAACAGGTCGGATTAGAGGAAGACATCGAAGCATTTTCGAGGCGAGCTACTAGATTTATTACTGGAAGTTTCGATTCACTGAAGTGCTTCTTGAACTCAAATGGGAACGCGACTGAGAAAATTTAGGGAAACGGATTTTCTTACTGACTGCACACCGATTCTACTGCCAACATCGTACATTTCCCGTAAGACTTATAAAGACAAGATGAAGGAGGGCTTGTACACACGCGTACGAGACAGTGCGTTTCATCTCTCGCACTATTTGCAAGTTGAATGGGAAAGGAAATGGCAAGTAGAGATACACAAGGTACCTTTCGCTACTCACGATATCGCGACTTGTAGCGTATTTACTGGATGAAGATGTTCGTAGTAGGCCTAACAGAGACGCAGGGCTGTACGCGGAAATATTACGGTGCAATGAAACTCAAACCTCAACATCCAAAGTAAAAGCATCCCTCCAGATCCAAATTGTTCTATACAGTCCACATATTGTTTGGTAAAACGTTACACCATTTTAATCGTCGGGTTTGGGGTGAAGGGGGGTGCAGATGATGTTAAATTACTAGATTTATCAGTTTTGATTAAATATTTCGAGAACTGTACTCTTTAGCCCGTAAAGTACCATTTACAAAAATTATCTACATTAAATTTCAAACAAAATGCATAATCTTGCTAAAGTGAACCGTTCCAGAGGATGTAAAAGTAGAAATATTTCGTATTTTTTTAGAATTTAGGAATAAATATGACATTATCACTAAGGAAACAATTCTTTTATGCATGATTGTGTTTGTAAAAGCAAATTGTGATTTTAGTGGCCGGTGGTATGTTAGTGATAAGCCCTTGAAGGAACGACAACCTCACCACCTTCTCAAGGGGCGCTACTTTTTAAGGGAAAAGAGGCTTCCACAGGCCTAGGCCATATAAACCTGTGGTACGGAGAAACCCACTCTGAACTTTCTCTGGACAATGGCGCATTACGAATGAATACTTTGCAACATAAATGATTTTGAATCATAAAAATGTTATCTGTATAATAATTATGATACATAATTATATAGTTTAGATTCATAATATTTTTAAAGCAGCAGCTTTTGGAGGCTTTTCTTCAGAAAATAAGACGCATTTGGCTGTATATTGCATGATATTTTATAGAAATTTTTGAAGTTCATAAACTGAGTTCAGCAGTAATACTGAATAAAAATGGAGAATGTTAAATGCGACCTTAAATGAATGTAAAGTATTTCATTATTCAGTCCTCATCTAGATCTTGATGTATGATAATCGTGTCCCTGTTAATACATCCTAGGGCTGAACAATTACCACATATGCAGTTTAGAATCCTCTTGCTGCACTCGCAGTTACTGAAGCATACTTCTTTGCAAGCGCACACTACGAGGGATAGTAATTCCCAGGGAGCTGCAGGACGTACCGTTGTAATTGGTCTGAGGTGTTCGCCAGTCTTCTTCCACCCCCCCTCGTGTGGATTCTTCTTCTCATTCAGCCACTGCTGCAGCTGGTGGTAGGCCCTAAATGAATGCTGCCTGGAAGCTTCTGAAGGGGGGGGAATTGCAGCCAACTTGAGCTATTAATGTATAGGCTGCATGCAGTAGCCTTAAAGTAACATTGGTAGCCAAAACAATCTAGACCTTTGGTGTTCTTGGCTCCAAATATCGGAAGAAGGAAATTCTTTCCAGCATCAGTCACTGCATTGGGGTCAGCTTTGGTATCGTTGAAGACTAGAAGTTTCGTACAAATAGCGTTGTTGGCTTGCACTTTCCACTTGTTGTAGATAGTTGATACAGTGTTACATCCTGTGAAGACGTATATTGCTAAGAGTACACCTTTCATATTCCCAATGCCTCGCAGAACGTCAGAAATAGTCTATACTTTTTCGTGCTGATTGCCTTTCTTTGGTACCACGATTATCAAGTTGTTCTCTGATAGTGTGTGGACAGTCACTAAGACTGGTAATCCCATGTCATCACCAACTGAACAAGCTTCAACTCCTTTCTTCGCTTCATCAATCGCTATTGTAACTATTAATAAGATGGCATCACCCGATGCTTGATGAACTGTGAACCACCTCTTTGCATGTGCACTGCAAGGAGAGAAATAAGGTTGATTTTGTTCTCAGCGTTAGCTATAAATTCGTTTTAATTGATATTTACATGGACTGAGTCTTCTGCTTTCACTTCATTGTTAGTAGTAGAACGTGATCTGGGTACGTTTTATTCATCTTTTGTGTTTCCTTGCTTGTATCCATAAAAAACAACACTTGTTTGCCCATAAAGAGTAATTATGTTTTCTGTGTATAGCTCTCAAATCTATCAGAAGATAGCTGGGCGTTGCCAGACAACAGGATAAAGGAGTTGACTCCGTCAATGATATAGGTCACTTTCTCTGAATCTGGGGTGATCGATGATTCATTTCAATCTGGAACCAATACAGTCACCACTGAAGATTTGCTTTCCTTCCTCATCAAGCCCGATTCGTCGAACATGGATGAAGGCTAAGCACATAATTCAACTTCAAATATTTCTTCAAGTCTCTCATCACTCTTTACTGTGCACACTCTCCGATGTAAGAGAGTGTTAAGGTTGACACATGCAGTGTTTTTAATTGTCATGGACGTGGTTAAAGAGGCTAGAACCTTAACAGCTAACGTTTTTTTCAAGTGTATCTCATTGAATGATTTGTTCTCAATCTGTTTGAAAGCTAGTGTTCCAATTTCAAACGCTTTATCACAGTTTACGTTTTCATCTGCTTCAACCCCTGCTGACAAGGAAGAGAGTTATGGTGCTTTAGAAAACAGATTGTGTTCCTCAATCCAAGAAACAAAAGTTTACAAGTCCTTGCAGCTTCTTTTCTGCCTTGCCTCTCATATATCCACGTGTTGCTCTGAAGAGGCGCTGCACACACCTGAATATTCTTCCATTGCTTCACACGCCTGAGAACAAATTGGCATGGAGTTGCCGCTGTTACTCCTCTGTCTCCAGTCAACGCACCAATGCTACTCAAGGATGTCATCGAAATCTGTTCAACAGTAATGTCACCCCAGACTCCAGACCAAAGCTTTTCAGAACGTCGGACGGTCAAAAAACCACAATTAACGAACAAATCGTTTCTGGTCTCATTGAGTTGCGAGGATCCAGCGAATCTTGTAGGTAAACTTGTGCAGATTTAGCGTAAGACGCATGGAAAATGGGGAGCATTTGATGTACACAGTGAAGGTAAAGGAGAAAGTCCTCACTTCTCTCAGCTCTAATATACGTTCGAACAAGTTCAATCATTTCTGTCAAGTGAATCCACAGTCTTTGTGTTCGTTCTGATTCTTCGGAACGTTGAAGTTGGTTTTCCAAAATTTCTACAAATCTGTTCAGCTGCCTTCGTAAATTCTTCAGAAGATGTATTACTATGCTTGCAAGTTGAGTAGACAAAATTAAGCTAATCTTTAACCACACGAAAGAGAGCTTCAATAGTTTTCAAAAATATAGCAGTTACTGCCTCTTCGACTAGGAAGAGAGCACGAATAAACTTCGTGTCAGCTTTCACGTTCATCAATTGTTGAACACTATTTTTGGCATAGACAGAACTGTACAATTCCTCTAAACCATTTCCTGCCATGATGAATCCAATCGCTGACAGAGCGGACATTAACCGGTGAGAACCTCCAATTCGAATGAAAAGTGACTTCAAAAGGCTGTCACCATGTGCTGTTCCTACAATTTCACGACCCTTAGCGTACAAAAGCTGATCAAAAGTCAACATTGTTATTCTTTCTCCATTGCTGGTCCCTTTTGTGGCAGCTTGAAGAAGATCCGTATAAATTGTTGACGGATGTGAAGAAGCCAAGTTGATGAATGTAAGAGGGACTACAGCGGAAGTCGCATACAGCATTTTCATGCAGCCCCTACAATAAGATTTACATTCTTCTGGGCCTTCCAACCAGGTACCACTCAACTAAACCAAATTAAGTGTTCGGCCATGTTCATATGACAGTGGTTTTATTTTCGGTGAAGCCATTTTTGCAGCAATTATTTTACAATCGCCAGATGTACTTGGCACTCTGTACGTCTGCAAATCAAACAGGCCTCGTTTTTCAACAGCATGATCAGTAACATACTTTCGAGGGAAAATGTCCTCTACCTGAAGAGCGGTTTTAGGTGTTATGCAAGCAGTTCCATCCACGACATGAAACGTGCCATGGCCACCCACAGTGCGGATATTGTAGTCTCCATTATCGAAAACAAACTGCACGCATCCGTTCTCAATGTTTATATGTAGGTGTATGAGAGTAACTGTTCCTAATTATCTGATTTCATAGCGGACATGAACATAAAGATTACTTATCGATAATGCAGTGTCTGCAAATGCTTTTTTTCCCCACAAATGCCAGTGCTGATTACTCAGATTTTAGATGCTTTTGTTTCAGCTCCTATTCTAACCACATAAACAATGAACTACTTAAGTTAGTTTGTTATTGATTATATGTGACAGAATGACTTCAGTGAAATTTTTATTCTTAGTTTGGGGTATCAAAATAGATGAAATTGTGTCTCTTCGATGGTGTATAAAGGCCGGTTCCATAATTACATAAATGATACCGAAAGTTAAATTTCCTGCCTCCGGTATGAATTTTTTTTTTCCAAGCATGTTTTCTGCATTCCCATTTCTGATTTCCACACACATTTTCAATCAGAATTAGAATGTATGGTAGTAGCTAGACATTTATATCATATTTATAAATATATTTGAAATATTCATTGTATTTAGTTATAATAACTTCCTTGAAGGGAAATACTTAGTATGTACTGCACAGTAGTGCCCATTAGCCAGAGTACTGCATTTCTCTTCATTATCGGATAAGAAATGTCGTCAGGGTAAAGTAAAGACGTCACTGAAATCGCGAGGAGCGTTGTGTTGGACGAGGGCGACAGGAACAGAGCAACCCAGTCGGGGGATGACTGTATCGTCCTTGTGGCAGGTCTGGCACAACGGCGTTGCTGCGAGATGCGTGTTGTGCTGACGTTACGGTGTCGGGCACTTGTAGTTCACACGATAAGGCCATGTAGTCCGCGGCGACGTCGTTAAATTGGGGACTGTATTCAAATCACAGTCAACCGCAGGAGATTTGCTTTCGACCACGATCCGTCGCTCCCGCAACATGAGGGTGGAAAGCGCATTCCGAGAGAGAGAGAGAGAGAGAGAGAGAGAGAGAGAGAGAGAGAGCCTGAACAATATTGTGAAGTGCAGCTGTCGTGCGGCGATGTAGAATTCCGTACGAATAGCAAGAAGTGGCGGAGGAGACTGTTGAAGTTAATGTTACAAAATATATCGGCTCAACCACTTGTTTATAGTGTAAAACACTAAGATTGACGCTTTTCGGAAGTCAAGCTTCCATCATCAGAATAATAAAAAGTAAAAGAACCTGTCAAAACTCGCTAAAATGGAACATGCACCAGGCACAATGAAATTGATAATAAAATTAAAACATCGTGGCTACTTCCCTTGTTGCAGCCGTGTCTTCCAAGGTGCATCTCCACATAGTAGTCAAAATATAAAAAACTCTAAAATGGTGTTCAACATCTAACCACATGGCTCTCTCCTCCATCGTCGTAAACCGCCCGTGCGTCTTAGTTGATACCACACAGCACGTAGCCAAACGCGACAGTGAAACGCGAGTGAGCTCACGCGCAAGTAAACAAGGACGTCACAGATATGTCTATATAAACAGATGACGTATACATGTTGCAAGTACCTCATGAAACGATGGTATCCTGCCAATTGCTAAAATTGTAATTACAAAAAGAAACCAGTGAAATGTTTGAAAAAGTTATTTGTATCACCAGTTAGCTGGTCATTCAGTGTGTTCTGATTATCCACGCTATGTATCGTAATTTCCAGCTGTACTAGTAGATCCAGCTTTTTGCCGTTGTCCTGTCTATGTAAAATAACGAGATACTGATCTATTTCCAACATGGGGTGTCCCGTTTCCCATACATGCGTGGCTACATCTGACGTTTTGCGAAATATCACCGAAGTATGGTATTGTGACTCTCGTAATATTATTTGCGGGATTCTTCCTTGCATTAGCGCGCTGTTTCTGTCGTATTAATTTATTGACAACGTTTTGGTGATACCCGTTAGTTATAGCTAGTTGTTTCACGATGTTCAGCTCAGTCATCCTATCTTCTTCATTCATAGGGACTCCAAAGGCTCTATCTACGAAAGATCTAAAAGCAGAAAGTTTCTGGCTATTAAGATGGGAGGAATTATTTTGTATCAACACATAAGTTGTGGTTAGTTTCCTAAATATTTTAAAACATGCCTACCATTTTGTTTCCTAATACGCGTCAATCTTAGTGTTTTACACTATAAACAAGTGGCTGAGCCTACATATTTTTTAACATTGACATTCACAACAACGACACCTCATCCAGTATGGATAAAATCAAAGACTGTTGAAGACTTGACGGCAGCGGCTTATGTAGTGGAAGGTGGCGCGATTGGAAGACGCCGATGAGTGCAGCTCCCGGCAGACTCGCGACGTGGTCTGCAGCTGCTGGCTGGCGAACCTCGGTGGAGTCCTGGCCGCTCGCAGCCTACTGTGTCTGTTGGAAGCGGCAAGTGACAAGCGGCGCCGCAAAGGGGCTGGGCACCGGCGGTGGCAACAAGACATGATGCAGCACTTCTATATTCTACAAATTGTAGTCTTTAGAAACAACTACTAATATCAGAAACACTGCCTGAAATCACAATCCATGTGTCGTGAAGAGTTTGTTCCAGCCACTGTCCTCAGTGGATAATGCTTTGACCAGTAAGTACTCAAATGCAACGCCCCAGTAGACTGGAGTTCGCTAACAGTACACACGCTGTTTGACTCTTTGTGCGATGCTCTTCGTGAGACGCTACAGAGGCGCGCCACAAAGAGATCTTCACTCACACGATTCAGAGTGTAGGCTTTATAGGCTTTGCAGCTGGCAAATTGCTTACCTCCTTTTTATTGCTGTAAAGGAAACTAATGGAGACTTAGGACTGGGAATTTGAGACTCTCCTTTTAAAGCACTAAATGTTCTTGTGATTGCATTGGAATCTGCTGAAACTACCGTCCGACCAATTCGACACATTTGACAAAGGTTTCTTCCACAGGGTGGGAGAGTATTGTATTATAGTTAGATTCCTGGGATGATAAGAATGAAAGAACAATTCTGAGTTCTGCACTTGAGCATTTGGAACTTGTTTATGTGGAGAGCCCAGTACCTTGATTCGTTGGACTCAGATGGCTTTCGAAGTTTGAACAACTTTGTGAGAACATTTTCATACTGTATCTAATACTGCTCAATGACTACGATATACATCTCCACTTGAGAAGCAATATTATCAAGCTCAATCACTACCACATAATCAGTTTCATTCACTAAGGATCGCCAATGCACTGAAATATGCGTGGTACAAATCATTATACCTACAAGATCGACTTCCACAGTTTGACACTCCTGCTTAATTTTGTATAATATTCGCTGCTTGTTGAGTGTATCATGTGAAGAAATTTCATTCGTGTTACGTTTCTCGCGTAACGATACGTTATGTTTTATACATTTCTTTACAGATTGGCATTATTGTAATAGTTTTTTATCATAACCTTTTATTTTCAAGTAACAAAATAAACTTTTGTGAAATTGTCGACTAAAAACAAAGAAATAACTGAACTTAAAATATAAAATTAGAATTTGAAACATAAAACAAAGCTAATAAAAAGAAATAAACAGAATGATAATGGACGTTTTGATTTTTCAAGTGGGTGTCTTGAAAAGATTTCGACAGAGCATTATTTACAACTTATTTTCAAAAATGGCATTTCAGGGACGAGCTTCATTACATGTGGATGGATGTGGTGTGAGAGCTTCTGTACTTTATGTTGTAACAAAAGCCTTCATTTTGCAGTATTAACAAGGTATTGTTTTCGTAAGGTAATTTACAAAACTTCAAATTATAACAAAAATTGATTATACTGGCTTGAAGAATGTTAATTACATTTCAACAACCATAAGAACACATTTCTTTAATGTTTGTGATTTTGAATATATTCCCTCTAATCCTAAAATGACTCTTTACCTTTTGGGTTTGTTTATACCCCTTAAAAGTGAAAATGGCCCAAAAGAGGTGTATGTGTGTCTGTGGTTAGAGGTTTTCGGGCGCTAAACAGCATTGTCATCAGCGCCCAAACTCATAGAAACAGGAACACATGCGGTGAAGGGAAGAAGACGAACAGCGAACAAGGAGAACGAGACAATAACTATACCATTATTTGCACTCTTATAGATGCACCAAGTTTCATCAAAAATCTTAGAATGTTCCCTTGTGAGTATTTCTGCTGCTGTAGAGAGTAAACAATGTTCTTACTATGTTAAATCTCATCTGACATCAAAGTCATTCTAACATTACAATAAACGCCCTGAGACCAATTAATTCCCACAAACTTGTCAAGTATCACAACACTGTTTTCACATTTCACACATCTGGAAAAGACATTCTAGCTATGCAAAAATTACAGTCTTTACGTTGAATAGAATCATGCTTAAGTCAAATATTACTCTGTTATTTACCACACATATTCATCATACTGGTACCTAAGAAATGACACTGAACTCTAGAGTATACTCTTTCCATGCCTAATCACAAGTGCTATAAGAAAAATAGCATAGTAAACCTTATAAATTAGGTGTAAAAGATGTAAACTATAATATCAAGATACAGTTCTAGGCTTGCAGTGAAAGAAATTAGGCATTCTCGGCGTTCTCTTGGTGTAAGAGACTATTTTTCAGCACCATTTTTAGGAGAGGCGAAGATAACGTGTCTTAGGAAACATAAATCAATGGCAGTTATTGCACATGACTGGATATAGTCGGGGCTAGTTATGAAACGAACTTTTGAAATCGGAATTATGGCTCCATAAAATGATTGTAAGTGGGACTAAGGCTCTCTAGATGTGGAAGTATTTAATTTGAATCCAGTGTTCTTGCAAAGTGTACGAAGTCACTTTAGTCAGCTGAAGTGCCAGTAATCTTAGTGTCGTCGTAACTGCCGTCTGCTTCACATCTGCTGTGTAGCAAGCTACGTAAATTTAAGTATTAGCTGTGTTTTTCTTACGCGTCACTTCTTTTTCCATGTGTTTCTGCTTTTAGGAAGCTTTAATTTTCGTGTACTGGTAATAGTGTTCCATAGATCCAGAGACAGTTAGTGCGTATTTTCATTGTTTCCAACAAGAAGTGTCTAGTAACCACAGTTTAGTCAGCTACCAGTCACCTTTAGTGAATTAGCAGTCTAGTTAAAAGTTGATTAACTCTCTACAGTAAGTTGTTGATTTCTTCGGATGGATAGGATGTGTGACTGCTGTGTACGGACGCAGGAGGAGCTGGCCACTGTTTGCGAACAGCTAAACGTGCTGATGGCCACGGCCAGCCGTCTTTTGGCTGCTGCCTCGAGATGTAGCGGCTGTGGGGAGTCTGGTACGTCGCATGGTACACCCCAGGTATTACATGCTTCACCCACGGTCCCTGCTGTCGAGACATCTTCGCGGGTACCGGGCGCGTTTGCTCATGTCGGCACCAATGACTCCTGCCGTCTGGGTTGAGAGGTCATCCTCATTTCATACAGGCGGTTGGCGGAGTTGGTGAAGGCCCGAAAGCCTCACTCGCGGGGTGGAATCTGAGCTAACAATTTGTAGTGTCGTTCCCAGAACCGATCGCGGTCGTCTGGTTTGGAGCCGAGTGGAAGGCTTAAACTAGAGGCTCAGACGATTCTGCGGAGATCTGGGGTGCAAATTTCTCGACTTCCGCTATCGGGTGGAGAAAAGTAGGGTCCCCCTGAATAGGTCAGGCGTGCACTACACGCAGGAAGCGGCTACAAGGGTAGCGGAGTACGTGTGGAGTGCAAATGTGGGTTTTTTAAGTTACAGAATACCCTCCCTAGGCCCGACAAGACGCCTCCTGAGACGCGACAAGGTAGCAGTAGGTAAAAAGCAACAGGGAATGACTATATTAATGTGGTAATAGTAAACTACAGGAGCGTCTATAGAAAGGTCCCAGAACTGCTCTCATTAATAAACGGTCACAATGCCCACATAATACTAGGGGCGGAAAGTCGGTTGAAACCACACTCTGATTGGAACGTTTACCGCAGAGACAGGGTGGACAGTGAAGGGGGAGGCATGTTTATAGCGATAAAAAGGGCAATAGTATCGAAGGAAATTGACGAAGATCCGAAATGTGAAATAAGTTG
Source organism: Schistocerca cancellata (assembly GCF_023864275.1). Taxonomy (NCBI): domain Eukaryota; kingdom Metazoa; phylum Arthropoda; class Insecta; order Orthoptera; family Acrididae; genus Schistocerca; species Schistocerca cancellata. The sequence goes on from NC_064631.1 coordinate 55,351,279, forward strand.
GATGAAGGTTACGGTTAAAGCAGGCTCAAACATGGTAATTGGATGTCTCTATAGGCCGCCTGGATCAGCAGCCTTTGAGGCAGAGCACCTGAAGGAAAATTTGGAAAATATTTCGAGTAGATTTGCCGACCATGTTATAGTTCTGGGTGGATATTTTAAATTGCCAGCTCTAAACTGGGAGACTCAATAGTTTACGACGCGTGGCAGGGACAAAGAATCCAGTGAAATTCTTTTAAGTGCATTATCTGAAAACTACCTTGAGCAGCTAAACAGAGAACCGACCCGTGGCGATTACATATTAGAACTTCTGGTGATAAACAGACCCGATCTATTTGAAACAGTTACGCAGAACAGGGAATCAGCGATCATAAAGCGGTTACTGCATCGATGATTTCAGCCGTAAAATGAAATATTAGAAAAGGTAGGAAGATATTTCTGTTTAGCAAAACAGACAAAAAGCAGATTTCAGAGTACTTGACAGCTCAACACAAAAGTTTTATCTCAAGTACAGATAGTGTTGAGAATTAGTGAACAAAGTTCAAAGCCATGGTACAATATGCATTGGATGAGTACGTACCAAGCAAGATCGTAAGAGATGGAAAAGAGCCACTGTGGTACAACAACAGAGTTAGAAAGCTGCTACGGAAGCAACGGGAACTTCACAGAACATACGAAGCGAAATGTAATGTGAGGAGGGCTATTCGAGTGGCGTTCAATGAATTCGAAAGTAAAGTTCTATGTACTGACTTGGCGGAAATTCTGGTCTCATGCCAAGCGGTAGGTGGATCAAAACAAAATGTCCAGACATTCTGTGACCAAAATTGTATTGAAACAGAGGATGCCAGACTAAAGGCCGAAATACTAAGTGTCTTTTTCCAGAGCGGGAGACTGCACCGTAGTTCCTTCTCTAGAATGTCGCACAGATGACAAAATGGTAGATATTGAAATAGGTGACAGAGGGATAGAAAAACAATTAAAATCTCTCAAAAGAGGAAAGGCCGCTGGACCTGATGGGATAACAGTTCGATTTTACACAGAGTACGTGAAGGAACTTGCCCCCCTTCTTGCAGCGGTGTACTGTGAGTCTTTAGAAGAGCGTAGCGTTCCAAAATATTGGAAAAGGGCAAAGGTCATCTCCGTTTTGAAGGAGGGACGTCGAACAGATGTGCAGAACTATAGACCTATATCTCTAACGTCGATCAGTTGTAGAATTTTGGAACACGGCTTATGTTCGAGTATAATGACTTTTCTGGAGACTAGAAATCTACTCTGTAGGAATCAGCATGGGTTTCGAAAAAGACGATCGTGTGAAACCCAGCTCGTGCTATTCGTCCACGAGACTCAGAGGGCCACAGACACGGGTCCCCAGGTAGATGCCACGTTTCTTTACTTCCGCAATGCGTTTGATACAGTTCCCCACAGTCGTTTAATGAACAAAGTAAGAGCATATGGACTAGGATGCCAATTGAGCGATTGGATTGAAGAGTTCCTAGATAATAGAACGCAGCATGTCATTCTCAATGGAGAGAAGTCTTCCGAAGTAAGAGTGATTTCAGATGTGCCGCAGGGGAGTGTCGTAGGACCGTTGCTATTCACAATATAAATAAATGACCTTGTGGATAACATCGGAAGACCACTGATTCTTTTTGCGGGTGATGCTGTAGTACACCGAGAGGTTGTAACAATGGAAAATTGTACTGAAATGCAGGAGGATCTGCAACGAATTGACGCATGGTGCAGGGAATGGCAATAGAATCACAATGTAGACAAGTGAGAGGTGCTGCGAATACATAGAAAGATACTTTATCATTTAGCTACAATATAGCAGGTCAGCAACTGGAAGCAGTTAATTCGATAAAGTATCTGGGAGTAGGCATTAGCAGTGATTTAAAATGAAATGATCATATAAAATTAATCGTCGGTAAAGCAGATGCCACACTAAGGTTCATTGGAAGAATCGTAAGGAAATGCAGTCCGAAAACAAAGGAAGTAGGTTACAGTACACTTGTTCGTTCATTGCTTGAATACTACTCACCGGTGTGTGATCCGTACCAGATAGGGTTGATAGAAGGGATTGAGAAGATACAACAGAGAGCAGCGCGCTTCGTTTCAGGATCATTTAGTAATCGCGAAAGCGTTACGGAGATGACAGATAAACTCCAGTGGAAGGCTCTGCAAGAGAGACGCTCAGTAGCTCGGTACGAGCTTTTGTTGGAGTTTCGAGAACATACCTTCACCGAGGAGTCAAGCAGTATATTGCTCTCTGCTACGTATATCTCGCGAACAGACCATGAGGATGAAATCAGAGAGATTAGAGCCGACACAGAGACATATCGGCAATCATTCTTTCCAGGTGCAATAAGAGACTGGAATAGAGGGGAGAACCGGTAGAGATACTCAAGGTACCATCCGCCACACACCGTCAGGTGGCATGCGAGGTATGGATGTAGGTGTAGGTTTAGAAATTTTTCATATTTTGAGAAATAATGCAGTTCCATCTTGATCTAATTGTCATAGTGATCTGAAGCTATACTTTTACGATGAACAGCTTGCATGTGTGTGTGTGTGTGTGTGTGTGTGTGTGGTTGTGTGTGTGTGTGTGTGTGTGTGTGTGTGTGTGTGTGTGTGTGCTTTACTACTCGATTAACTATAAATAATTTTGTAGATGATTTTGGTTCTGAAATATCAAATCTGTGATTTTCTTTGTCATGTTATATCTCTGTCACCCACCTATGACATGTGTGCATAAACAAAGCAGTTGTTCTCCATTTCAGGTAATATATCACAGTAAAGAACCTTATTCCTTTCTTCTTACATCAGTGTTTCGGTGTGCTGTGTGAATGTGTGGTGTTTTCATTACATGTTTGTCTTGATTACAGGAAATGCTGTCTGTAAATGTGTTTTTTTTTGAGACATCCGCCCGACTCGGTATAATCTTTTATAATAATCGCAATCAGCAATTTGATCTATTATCGTCATCCTTACTGTATTGGCGCTGTTCCCCAATGAGTTGGTTCACTTATACATTCAAAAATGCGTATTTGTTTTTGTGCTCAAATAGTACTTATCTTGGTTAGGATAGTGTCGATGCTGTAGGCCTAACTTAAACGTGAACTGTCTGTTACTTTTCATAAGCGACATGTATTTTGGCATGGAAATAGTATACTTATGATCCACAATAGAGATTTGGCAACCCGTATGACAAATACGTGTGGGTGATAACAGTGTGATAATTAATTTAGACATTGTGATACACGTTGTCAACACTGTACTTTTTGCACTACTGGCGTGTTTTTGCAGACATTCTCTATGTGAAAAAAACATAATGGAACATGGAAGCATCCCAGATGTGGAAAATAATTAGTTTTAGTAGTTCACTATAATGTTTGACTGGCTTTAATATCAGAAGAGATTTGACACGGTGGTGACATTGTTTACTCTTGTCGACAAGTGCAATATAAGTTCTAGCGCCTATGTGTGTCTTGTAAAGATGCATGCATTTCATGTTGTGCTGACAGGATGTGAGAGTTGTGGATACGAGGAAGAGTAGGTCCTCAGTGGTTCAGTACTCTCGAAATATCGAAGCATATTTTACATCGTAAACTGTATAAAACTGTATGCGCTCTACTCTCAGACTAGCTGAGGCTTGTAAAATGCATAGTCATCCGCTTATTCTTGCCGCTGCTTTCCTACCCAACTTTCTAAATGTGACAGGAATTTAGATTTGGGAAGTACTTAATTAGTGCGTTAGTTCAGTCTTTGCAAATATGCAAGTGCTGCTTTATGTAACTTTTAGGGGAAAGTATGGCGGAAAAAATTCAGAGCATTTCTATACCTCTGAGCACCCTCGGAAATACTATGAAATACTGCAAGTTACACATTTTACGTAAATTTTGGATAAATATGTAGCTATCTATTACATATAATTAATACTCTCATTGCACTATCGTAATATAAGACCTGTATTTTCATATACTTTGCGCCATCACGATTTTAAAATTTGTACGTTTGACAACTTCGTTTTCTTACTGAAACATTTCCTCCTACTGAACAATTAAATCAGAGACGATACGATTTCAACGGTTACCGTCAAAACGCTTATAGTAAAAAACAAATGTTAAGAGCTTTAAGTCCTAAACCAGCGTGCGTAATGCCTAATTTTCCAGGCATACTAGATAAATTATACCGATCCTCACGTCAGTTGCTACGTATAATCTCTGTCTCTGAACATTTATAGCTTGGTCGACGTCCACAGATCTCACGACATGGCAGTTTTTTTTTTTTTTTTTAATTTTTACTTTCTGGCTGGCCACCTCAGCCATAAGCCTAATTGAGGAAACCTGTGTTCACCACCTGTCTGTGAATCTTCTAAACACTGTTGTTTATAGAATGAGATCTTCACTCAGCAGCGGAGTGTACGCTGATATTAAACTTTCTGGCAAATTAAAACTGTGTGCCAGACCGAGACTCTATCTCGGGATCTTTGCCTTTCACGGGCAAGTGCTCTACCATGTGAGCTATACAAGCACGACTCACGACCCGTCCTCACAGCTTCAATTCTGCCAGTACCTCGTCTCCTACCTTCCACACTTCACTGCGAACCTTGCAGCACTTGGAAGAAAGGATATTGCGGGGACATGGCTTAGCCACAGCTTCTGGGATGTTTCCAAAATGAGATTTTCACTTTGCAGCGGACTGCGTGCTGATATGAAATTGAAGCTGTCAGGGCAGGTCGTGAGTCGTACTTCGGAAGCTCACATGGTAGAGTACTTGCCCGTGAAAGGCAAAGATCCAGAGTTCGAGTCTCGGTCTGGTACACAGTGTTAATCTGCCTGGAAGTTTCACTGTACTTTATGTTTTAGTATTCCAGTTTTTTGTGTATATGTTGAGGGAGATACTGGGTACCAGCACAGCATTCGCCTAAACGAGCGTGGAGAACCGCCTAAAAACCGCACTGAGGCTGGGCAGTGAATCAAACCAACATCTGTAAGTCCAGAATATGGCATGCATTCGTGTCTGGTCCAGCTCCCTGCCTTGCCAACTAGCTCGCCACACGTGGAGACTCTACGAGCAGATCTGTAGCTCTGCTGATGTGGAGTCCACATTACACTCACGTTGATTTAGTGCAAGTACACTGTTTCATTCCGGTATTGTAACTCAATGTCTGCTGCTACATTTCGCTATGATTTCTTTTAGGTCAATGATACAAAAATATTAATTCAGTGTCTATCACTGTTCTTCTTATGTTACAAACACCGCCAACAAACTACCTTAATTTACTTTAGTATTTCAGTTAATGTGACATTTAAAACGTCAATAGCTCTGTGTTGAAAAGATCGGCCTCGGTATTTTTATAATAAATCTGATACAGATTCAAGGAATCTAGATACTTAAGATGTTCGTCCTCTGTTGGTGCAAAGTGTTTGACATTTACGAGGAAGTAGTGGTTACATGGATTTCTTTTATTTTATATCAAAATGTATTCACTATTTGACGTCCTTTCTCTATCTTGCGTTATAGGACTGGTAACTCGACTACGATAATTGCATTTCAAGATTTTTTTCCTGTTTCCTCTTTTAAAAGATGGAACTCACACTACTAAACTCATTATCTATGAACCGCTAGAGTTTATAAGAGGAAGTATACTAATATGTATTTGCTTACGCACGTTATTTCATGCTATGCATTATAAATTACGTCCAACACAACAGTTACTCTGCGGAATTCAGGGTGAGGCTGGCAACAGATAATTAAACCGTTTAACTGAAAGGTTTTTACTACCATTACGGAGACTAAAGTTTTCTCCTTCAAATAAAACAGTTTCAGTTGAAAATCTGAATTTGACGCAACGATTAAGTCTTTGATGTAACACTACATTATATTTATTGTCTACTGTACCTAGTGTATACGAATTTCTGTTTATATTATTGTTCTACTCACCACTGCTTGCGTAGCTGAAACGTTCACAATACGTTACCTCAGCAGCTTCTGCGCTGACGGCATCTTCGTGCAGCCCTTCCATCCACCTGCAGCGGTCCCGGGCGCTCCCAAAATGCCTCAGCACCCATGCCGACACCAGCTCTTGCTTCTCCTTCGTGTACGTTTCCTGCAACAGAAAAAGACAGTCAGATTAATTCAGAATTACTTTCCCCGTTAATAAAACGTATACCTATCCCAACAAAGACCTTTACCGTTCTTCTGTTATTTATCTCGTCTACACTTCCGTCCTGCAACAGATGAAGACACTGCAGTCAGTATAGGGTTAACGAAACGCTAGATCCGTTTAAATAGAAATTTCTCTCTATGCTGAGTGTTAGATCATTGTTGTAAATGGTGGTGTGAATGACGAAAGCACAGAGAATGCGAGCTACAAGGGGTTTGTCCGTGATGATGTTACACAGTTTCAGGAGTGATGGAAACGCATAAATATGTCAATCCGACGCATGGGACTCTCGGCCAGAAACGATAAAGTCTAAATTTGCAAGCGAAAATCGTTCTGATACCTCAGACAGTGGATCACTTCTACTGGAAATTCTTTGCTTTTCGTATTTTGGGAGTAGGTAGTTTGAACCAGAACAACAAAAATATCCAGAAAACAAGGGCTCTAAAATACATACGTAATGAGCTATTAGTTGTTGTTCAGTAAAAGACATGTATTCCACAGTAGCAAAAGTTAACAACTGCTCATAGCTCTTCAGGTTTGCACTTTAGAGTCTATATTTAATGAACCATTCTTTTATTTATCGATTCTACTTTCTTCCCAAGTACGGACAACGAAGAGCCTGCTGCAGAAAGGCGACTGTCAGAGACCCCAGAATAATTTTCGCTTATAACTTTCGACTCGCTCGTTTACTGGACATGGCCCCCTACCTCACGCTGATACATTTACCCTTTTCTGCCAATCCCGAGAGTTTGTAGCATCATTATGAAATTATCCTGTAGACTGTATATTATTCTCCAATTAAGACTTTACCGATAAGTACAATTTGAACACTGCTTGGTGAACGTGTTATGTACTTTGTTTGTTATTCAACACTTCAGCATCTATGCTTCTGATTGCGAATATATGATATGCTGAATGACAAACAAAGTGTGTTTATTTTAACCCATCTTCTTGCATCTTTAGCTAATCGAAATGGACAGTACTCACACACTCTTTTACCAACGTATGTTCATCTACAATGTGTGTATCAACGCGTCAGGTAAAACGAGAAAGGCATGACACTTGCGAAATTTTATGTTGATTACGCCTCACTCATTATAGTTTGACGACTGTTGTGTGTGTATGAACGTACAACGTCGTGGAATAAAGACAGGAATTTTTCAGATTGTATCATGGTGTGTAACATCCCAGTCCGTCATTATGTGCAGGAAATAGCAACATCTAACTCATGTCATTCTGTTCTAAAAATGGAGCATTTCTGGTTGACATATGAAAACTCACCAATTTCAATGTTACCAGCCAACAGCTAATGCAGGTAGAATTTGACCTATGTGATACCCAACGGGCTTCGTGTTTTGGAATAACGCAGATGTAATTGCAACAGCTAACAACCAAAACAAATCTCTGAAGACGGTGGACAGAAGCAGGAAAATGTAGCCATATTAATTTTCATTGGCGAGGGACATGTCCCAGCTAAAAATATAAAGGTCATATTCCTAAGCCCGTGTAGCAGGACATAGTCGGTGACCTCCATGATGAGTGTTACAAGTACACGGCTCAAAGTAAGATGATCAGAAGTTACAAAACTAACTATCCAAACTATCACAATTTTTTCTAAGAAAATGTCATATGTGCTAGAAATAAATTAAAAAGTATTCCTATTCTCCAGTTCCAAGCAAGTATGTCGAAAAACTGACCTTAATTTCAAAGCATATTACCATGTGAAAACCCTTCCTAAACATTTCCAGATAGGGAACCATCTGATTCACTACTAAGTCAGCTGCTATTTGACTGACTAGATCTGGACTGTAGAACCTACCTCAAACTATCCACACTACTCTCTGTGCTAGAGAATGAAAACTATAAAAAGATGGTAATTTCAAATTTTCACTTTGTACCATTTCCTTAATCACAGAATATCATTTCTTTTACAGGTAGCGCCAAGGTTACACCGTGACTCATAGATGACACTGCATAGACAGACTGAGTTACTGTTTACTGCTAGTCCTATTTAAATTAAGCTTCGCCAGGCTTTTGTTGTGATGAGTGCAGTTAACCATATATTTCAATTTTCCTTCAGGTCACAAATGGTGCCAAGTATTCTCTATCATTACTCACTTAACTATTAATCAAACTAATGAAATGACTATAGGACAAGTAGTAGCATCTTACATGTCTTTACAAAGATTTTGTAAGTTCTGTACATGTTTCTTTCAATACATACCGGGATTTTGTTGGCAGTGCTCACTTCTTTAGCAAGAGTGTCAGCTGGCAGCGCTTCTTCAGGATGAACTCTGAAATAAATTAAATATTTCTAGTTTTATTTATTCATAAATTTAAAATCGTTTTACACAAATTATTCATACAAGGAATTACACATGCAGCAGCCATGTAAAACTGTTATATAGTTACGATTACTTTGTTTAAAACACATATATGATATTTGACATAAATAGCCCAACTCGTTGATCCTTGAGTTACTGTTACAATTTGGAATTGGACATTCTTCACGGGCATTCTTTGAACTTGATTGAGCAATTTCCATACAATCAGAATTCTAAAGCATGAGAATTAATACTAAAGTCCCAGCACACAGCCTCAGACAATAAATTTGGATAAGCCCAAACATGCCACTCCCTCCAATCCTAGAAGTCACTGTGTGAGACAGTAATTACAGATTATTCACGAATTCAGCTGCGCTACATGGTAAGATCCACTCTGAAGAATTCTGAACACACGGCACGTCAGGCCGGACTCACCTGCTGGTCCTCCTGGACCTGCGGCCTCGTGGCAGCCTAATGCAGAGGCAGCAGGCCAGCAGCCGCCGCAGCAGGCCGCGGCTGGTCTTGGCCTCCCTCACCTCCTCCTCCTCCTCGCCTCCCTCTGCCGCAACCACATCGCGGTGCTGCTGCGGCGGCTGCTGTCGGGCTGTTTCGCCTGTGCCTTGCCTCTCTTGCACCTTACCTGCTGCCACGTGTGATACTACATACGTGAGCGCGGGTCTCGGGGACGGCTCAGACTGCACATCATGTCGGTAGCAGTGGCCTGTAAAATAAAAGTACACCATCACTCTAAACAACATCTATGCGCAGAACTCACTGCCATCCACTTATACAGACTAATAATGTGTCATAATTGCAGTATGTACATAGACGGCTATAATACTTATCATTACTGCTCTCGCATGTCAGAAAAGCTGAATACATCTTATAGTACTTACTGCAACCCAACGTTGTCGACACTGTTAGCGGACAAATAATAATGAAGTTAGCACCCTCTGTAAACAGAAATTTATTTGATGTGATAAATAATTATGAACTAATCTAGTGTTTAAGAAGTACGAAACACCAGTGATGACCATCACAGAGGGCTGTGTATGCCCATTTCCAGTATAGTATTTAGTGGAAATATGATTCAGACTAGAGCTATGAAGCTTTCCTCAGCGTTTGCTGTAACTCTGTTACTACCACATGGATTTAGTTGAAAGTTCCATCGGGAGAGATTTCAGTCACTGACAGACGCAATTCATGGAATCTGTCCTTGCTACTTAGCTATCAGGCTAATGAAGAGACCATAACCAGTAAAAAATTCATACCCTTAAACGTGACCTTTCCTGGCATCACTCCTAATACAAATGATCGGTACAGTGCTTATTTGGGTAAGACTAGCAGAACCGATCATCCTTAGCAAATATTACTGAATCCCCAGATCATGTTATGTATGAAGCAAACTACAACACAGTAACAAAGAGGTTCCAACGCTACATTCATTTCGTGTTTATTATAGCAGACGCAGATGGGATATGGAAACAAGTTGCTGATATCAAACGCAACCTCTGTAACAAAGCCACTTCATCAAAACCGTTACACTACTTGAACCCTTACTACTTGTATCCTCAGCACACAAAAAGGTACTCACGGTATTTGAACAAGACCTCCACGTCTTGCTCCCGTACAGGTCGTAGAGGTGGAACAGCCCTGCACTCTGCATCAGCACTCATCACCTGTAACAGAAATATGGAATGCAATGAGTAATGGGCATTACGCTAAACTGCAAGACACGGAATTTTATTAATAGCAGTAAATGTTTGTAAGATGCTCGGCAAAAACATTTGATCGATATGCAACACTGTAATCACTCCAATTTAATGATATTAGGACAAAACGATATGTGATGTTGTTAATGTGGAAAAAGAAAGAACACTAGCTTGCGTGGTTGTACTAAGGAATTTCTTCAGCTATATTTCGTAAATCATGACGATAGTTTCCGTACAGGGCATGTCGGTTGAATGGAGCTACATTCGGCAGCAGTACTTACGACCTGGAACAGAGACGCAGAATGCAATGAGTGTGGAGTATTATGCTATATCAAAGCGACGGTATTTTCTCAATAGTAGTCAACGTATTGCAAGACTTACATCAAAATTTGTGTCAACGTTCAGTTCAGTAATTATTATAAAATGTATTTCATCACGTTCCATCAATAATAAGAACAAGATAGAGCGTGCTTGCATCGATGTGCTAAGAAAAACTTCTAAGATTATTCCGTAAATTATGTATAAAGCAATTCAAACGAATGATTATTAGTCATATATCTAGTTATGTCCCTACCTCCTTCAAGTTTACTAAATAATATCACGGAAAGGGATTTTCTGAAGTGACGCTGTATATTTTATTTCTCTGCCAGCAGAGCTGCAGATTATGTTTTAGTGTCCAAGGTGTAAAAAAATGCAACAGGACCACAAAACTATGCAAAAAGTCACGTGTTAATTGCGGTCGAGTATTCAAAAACGGTTTGCAAAGACAAACGTCTAGTATGAGGCTTCTCTTTACTCGAATTATTGTACGAACCAGAATGACAAAAAACCGAAGCACGCAATCACCTACTACCGGTTGTATGAATTAAATTCTTCTGCATTTATAACCGCGTCATTTTGCAACATTTCAATACAAAGCAATTAAAGACAGAGAAGTGTTTTATTGAAAGTGGGCTGCAGGTGAGGAGGCCGATCAACAAGGGGGAACCTCAGTCGTCGTGCTGTCTTTCACTATGTTGCAAATTAAATGGCGAGTACGCAAATAATATCAAATTACGTGTCATACGCTGCCATTAACAATAATCGACATTTCTTCTCATCTTCGTTGAATTTTCTTGCGTTTTGATTATAAAAGTATTTCAAAATTGAAACGAAGTCAACGTTTCTAATCTAGAATGTCTACCGACACCATTTTGTCTGGTGCATCACAAAGATTGTGAGTTTCTAGCCTATGAAACCTGAAAAGGAATATTCTTTTGAATGAACAAAAATGGAATGGACAGTGTGTTGAAAGGAGGATATAATATAAACATCAACAAAAGCAAAAACGAAGATAATTGAATGTAGTCGAATTAAATCAGGTGATGCTGACGCGATTAGATTAGAAAATGACAGATATAAAATCAGATTCATTGCACCTTCTATAAAAATCTGTGGAAAATTTGTCGCAAAACTGTCGCTGTTTCCAATATCAAGTCAATGTGAAAAAAATTGTTGTGTTGAGCTTTATTCTGAGAAAACAAGACACTTAAGTTGAATGGCACTGCGCTCATAAACCAGAATCATTATTCGCGTCACGATAATAATAGACTCAAACCCATCATCAGCTGACAAAAAAAAAAAAAAACAAAAAAAAAACAGACATTGATTGCGGTAACGTGGCGGGACTTTAATACGATACAGCCCAGTCACAACAAATTATTAGTGTTAACTATGGAGGTGCTTAGAGTTAATGTATCTTTGGTTCGCTTAACTCGAATAGTAAATACGAAATTTTTGGATGCCAGTCAGGAAGAACTTGAACTCGCACTACCTACCACACACACTTTCAATCCAGACACACTGATGCAAGTAATACATCGATTTTCACCACAAGCAGAAAGGCCTACTGTAGCAAGCGCAATCCTGCGTCTTTCCATTGGTCTTGTAATAAGTAATATCACTGCTTCCAACGCTGAACGTCACAAACAGCGTTACATCTATAGCAACTCGAACTGAATTTTATTGTGTGCGAAACGAAGCTAACTTTAGTATATGTGTAACTCCTAATACATGTAATTACTGCAGCTACGCACTTCATGTAATACTGCATGGGGCGTGTTCTTTACGTTTCCATACCGACGCAGGTGCACGTATTACTCCTGCTTCTTCACGTCTGGAACAGCAGCTGGAACACTGCTGGCTCTCTCAGCCATTGTGAACCAACCGATGAGAGGTATTCCTGCAGCTTCAAACCTAGCGATCGTCAAACGTAATCAACTGTTTTATGTTCGAGTTCGCAACTGCGAATCAATCTCGTGTAATAAAATTTCTGTGTTCAACAGAAATTCGTGTTGTAATACATCGAGATGAGGAAAAGTAGCGCGTCTTTATTATAACGCAAGCATCCTGGTTTCATGACGGCTCTTTTCACAACTATTGGATAGCAGTTACACGAGTTGTATTACTCTGATATACTTCATACTCGACTGTTACCTAAAGTCAGGATTCTTCAGGCTAGGTGAAGTAGAACTGTACCGATAAAATATCGAAGGTCTGACAGGGACATTTTTTCATCATTTTGGTATCAATGATCTACGAGCTCTGCTAGCTTTTCACCTACTAATTGCATTTCGTTTTGTTTCCTATTCCCATTCCTGTTTGTATCTGTACTACACGGAAATTATATGCACAACATTGCAAGTGCCCACTGTACGTGTTGCGTGTCTTGTTTGGAAACAACTTTGTACCATTTATTTATCGTACTTTCTGTCGATAATAATAAGCCCGCTAGACTCTTCGCCCTCAATGTTGTATTCAGTACGGTTCAGTAATTTTGTGCCTCGGTTTAGATTTGCGACAGTGTCACACTGATACACAGCAGTGCTAATAAGTTTACTGACGAAGAACAGGCCGACTTTCCTCTCGTGTCTGGGCTGACTGAGTGCGGTGGCAGACTGCCACAACAATTCTATGCTGACTGTTCCCGCAGCCACAGGAGACACATGACTGTATTCTAGCATTGTATGAGAGTTTTTGCGTTACACTGTTTGGATTCGGATCTCTTGTTGATTGCGTATCACAGGGTATTTACTATTGTGAAGATACTTCAAAGATATATCGGTAAATGTGGTAAAAAGTTGAATAAATCATCATTATAATATTATTCTGTAACGGAGGGCTGGTGACCACGAAACCCTTATACTGAAATACTCATAAACAGCCCACGAGAATTTCAGGAGTTCGGATTCGCTCCGTATTTTGGGTCTCATGTCTTCACTGCTTTACCTTGAACATAGGTAATTCAAATTGCTGCTGATAAGAAAGTAAAATATATTCACACTGTCACCTTAGACCGCATCACCTGTACGAAGGTTGCCTTGTAATTTTGTAAGTTACCTTAGTTCATATTGTTGAGTACAAGTGCTCGCTCCATAGGCTAACTCACACCTTAATGGTCATTATTACACACGCGATGAAAGATACTAAAATTAGTACTATGTGATACGAAACAAATAGCCGGTAATGCGATAAACACGTTGACCGGTAATGCGATAAACACGTTGACGTCACTTTAATCTCAATTGGTAATTTGTGGATCTATCTTAAAGAAACCGTATTCACTTACTACCCCCAAAGCTAGTTTCAGAGGTAACTCATGAACACCTGCGGTATTTCTGTTCCTGCACAATTTCTAGTCCTTCCATGTTACTACTTTGTTAAATTTTTGTGTTTTCCTTAGCAACATCAACATGTCTTGAAGGTCGACATACAAATTTAGGGGTATGGGGCAAAGGTGTCTGCTGCAGTGATTAGTGTTTTAGCACTAGATATATTTATGATCGAAACCGCGAAATAAAAATATAAATTTAGCGGCTCAGACGGTGTTTTCTATCATGATACAGTGGTTACGCTTAACCCGCGACATTATGCTCTGTATTATGCAAAATATTTGTCATGAAAACGGACAACTAAAAGTAACATTAGACACTCAAACTCACAGAAAAAATTTCAAATTTTTATTAATTACGTAAAATTCGCGAATGACATTGAAGTTACAGTGGGGAAGACAATTTCCTAGCACAATCTGCAACACAACTGCATAGATGTAAGCGAGATAAGAATGATGGGAAAACTTCCAGGCAAGAACAGAAAGCAAGAGTAGACGTACACACGTCAGTTACTGACCTTGTGAAGTTTAGAAGAAAATATTCGCTCTGTCTGAGGTAAAAGAAGACAGGGTTAAGTTGGAAATGAATTTCAACTGATCATATACCATCCTGCCTATTATATCTACATACGTGGTATTGCATATAATTACTCATTAATTTTCACGTATATAAAACAAAATATAATTTCCCATAAGCATCACAAGTAATATACAACTGTTATAAACACAGAATAAAATGCATATTTTGTGATAGTTGGTTCCTTGTAAACAAAACAATTGTTTTATAAAGAACTTTAACTGATTTTCACAGTCTACATCATAGACGGTATAACTGTTAAGTAAGGTAAGCTTAATTCACGCAAAGCAGGCAACGCCGAGTTCATGTAGATCAAATACTGACAGGAAAAACGAAAATCCCAAAACAAAATAGGTTGAACACTATTTTCTGTTATTTCTAGAAGGTGAATATGTTCTGTCACCTGACTTTAGAGTTATAGCTGAGCACGTTCGAACCTCAGTTACACTACTCGCAGGCGTTTGAAAAATTAGCACTATTTCATTGCTTAGGCTTACACTAGACACAGACAGCTGAGGTACACTAATTCCATCCCAGGAGATAAGGGCTGTGACAGGAAGGGCATCCGGCCACCCCCTGACATCAACATCGCCAAATATATTATGACAAGGCTGAAGTGGGACAAAGGCCTAAAGGAAATGAATGATGCTGGATGATGGTGATTACTTTGTTACACAATGTAAATGAAACTTTGGAGACCACAAAAAAAGAACAGAGACGTGATTGGAAATCAAGGAACAGAATTAAATATTTTCAACATGAAAATCAAATGAATCGTAAAAAATCGATACGAAACCTCATGAGAATGCCAGATTCCACAGAAAATCGTGAATTACAATTCGAATGAAAAAAGAGTTATTGGAGGACTTCGAAAAAGATTGAAATGATGCTGTTTGTTAAGTTTGTAACTGCCAATAGCCTAATTCTTGAAAGGAAGATGATGATGTGATGTGTATCTATTAGCGTAACGCATTTTTGTTTGTTATTGAGTAGAGGGGATGGTGAGATCGCATTCCTGACTATGGTTACAAAGTTAACGTTAAGTTTGTGCCCATGGATACCCAACCCATTACGTTCAGGCTTGATGGTATAGCCCATTTTTGGATGTACCATGTTCTTGACTATCTATAAAACTGAAGTTAAGAAATACTTTTAGTGTTTCATATACTCCTAACTCATATTTGCTGCGAAAATTGTAATATTACTGATGTTATGCAAATGATATTACAACCAGTGTCTGCTGATATAACCATGAACAAAGATTGTAAGTCAACCGCATATGCAACGGTAGTTTGACGTGTGAGATGCACAAGAAAAAGTAAATGTGACTTACCCTGTCTACGGCCTTTTTATTGGAAGAGTTCCCGTGAAAAATGGTGGGAAGTGAACACGGCGAATAATTAATCGGATGTGGATGAAGAACAACACTGCTTCTTCGTAACTTCCTGTGTTTCATAAACGAAGTTGATGGATATTTTCATACACTCGGAGCAATTTTTAGCCACAGTTTCGTAAATGGAGATATAGCCGAAAAAAAACCGAAGAGACAGATTTTCAATTGCTACCGTCTACTATCACCAGACTGGCTACGACGTACATCAACGAATTACCAACAGCAACGTACAACGGATGAGTTGCACACGCTATAAGTTCGCGTGAGTTCAACAAATTATTAATGAAACGCAAAATAGATACAAAATGAAAGCTACAGTGATTAAATCCTTGCTTTTCGAACTGTGTATTAACGATAAGGGAATTTTGATAGTCATACATAACGTTTTTTACATTTCGTCTATTTACGAACTGCATAGCACACAAAACTACGAAAATCGACCGGAATTTCAAGCAAAGAAATAACGACTACACTGTGTTTCAGTATCTTTGTCTCTCATACTCAGTAATATCGTTGGATGTAACTTCCAAAGTCACCGAGTCCGTATTAAAGTCGTTTTATGAAAGAGGGGCGGTGCACACTGCATCCGAATTCTGTAACTTCCAATACGTGCACATTCTACTGCTACGTATCTTACCTGAAACCCTGTGCAACGTATCACTTACCTTTCCGTACTCGTGCCACGGCACGTAGTACGGCTTCCGCTTCGCCTCGGGCACAGCGACAGGAACACTTCCGACGCGCTCCGCCATCTTGAAGCAAATGAAAGGATGCGTTTCCGCGGATATGATCTTAGCGATCGTCAACTGTCATTCATTGTTGCGTGTGCCGTCTCTTCTGCAATATCGATGTTACTGTTTTTGGAGGATTAAAGTCGAGCCGTCAAACGGACTGCATGCCCAAGAATAGCGCCTGTAATCAATTCAGAGTGTTAAACCGGAGTCGAGATTCTCGCATGTGACATGCGGAACCCGCATACTGCCACGCAGGAAGTATTAAGGCTTCTATTACACTGTTTGTCTCAGTTGTTTATGGGAATAACTAACCACACTCGTTAGCAAAATGTGAGCTTCGTTCTTCATTCACATCTAACTATAATATGTGTCCGAAAACTGAATTTAACTTTGCCGTATGTAGTGTCGATCTAAAATTGTTACCACTCTCCGAGAAATTATTAGTTGTCTTCTTGCCGACGCGTTAAACAGAATGTAATATTTAATAGAACCATATATATATATATATATATATATATATATATATATATATAAACGGATGACTATTCGATCTCTACGTTTAATGAAGATAGTTTC
This sequence comes from Schistocerca cancellata, assembly GCF_023864275.1. Taxonomy (NCBI): domain Eukaryota; kingdom Metazoa; phylum Arthropoda; class Insecta; order Orthoptera; family Acrididae; genus Schistocerca; species Schistocerca cancellata. The sequence continues at coordinate 55,368,407 of NC_064631.1, forward strand.
TGGATAATTGAAGCTGTTCATTCGAAAACTTTTTTTTTGTGGTAACCACGTAATTAATCTCACTTATTTGATGTTTTCCCTTTGAGAATGCTATATGTCTAATCATCACCTAGAAACAGACGTCACGGCTTAGGAATAGTTTGAGGTAAAGCCACGAAACTCAGTTTTTGAAATGATTTTCACTCAAAACAGTAGGTGACCAGAAACAGGTGGTAAATAAATTTTATATGTAATTCAAGTTTTGAGTAAAAAGCAACAATAATTCAATTTTTCCTTTCTCACGGGAAACTTACCGTACTCTAAAATTTGTACTTATCATTCTACAAACATAGACCTAGAGGTGAAGATAGTTTTAAGTACAGCCATTCCCGTTAGAACTTCCAATTCGTAAATATTAATCTGAATGGTTGTAATGCACAACAGTGTTGGTTCGTGGTTGTATTGCTACACAATCACAGGTTTTTTGACTATACAGCGACAAATAACTTCTGTTTCCAGGCAAAACACCAAGTGCAAAGTTTTCATAACAAATTGTGCTGTCGCACTGCAGCAGAAGAAGTGGAAATACGAATGAAACGGTTATCCTTTATGATTGGTGTTTAATGTCGCACCATACGCGTGAAAGGTTTTAGAGTACTGCATGTGTCGAGTTACGGAAAATTGTCTTGTTTAAGTAGTAACTTTCGCGCAAGTTTCGTACCAGATTACAAGGCAGTAAAGTGTTGGTAATTGTACAGCGCCGCTCCTTGTTGATACGACTCACTTAAATTACGGGTCGGCTATATCTGTGATAACATTGTCGGCCAGTCAGTCACTTTCTGTTGCTGAATGCGCAACCTGTGCATTTGTCCACATGATTAGCGGTTTTCATACACTACCAAGATATGTCTTACATTCTACCAGTTCACTTCTTTCACATATTTATTGTTAGATCTAACGTGATTATGCAAATCTGGGTAAGGAAACTAAACTGGAGTGATTGTTTTTCATTCTGATGACAATTCCCTACTATACGCTGAAGGCGTTCAGGATAACTTTTTATATGAATTCTCTAGGAACGTCATCATTTCCATTGAAGGAATCGCCAAGTGTTTTGTGTGGTTATCTTCGGCAGTTGCCCAATTAACTGAATCACTATGCTCTGTAAGAGCAATTCTATGACAAAAAATAAAAATAAAATAAGAAAGACCATGAGGCACAGCGCTTCATAACGCCCCAATATGAAGTAAGAAACGGCAGCGGGCAGCAGCTTTCAACAGCGAGTCATGGTTATCGTTACGTCTGCGGTCGAAAGGCATCAGCTTCTTATGGACTATGAAATTATATGGTAGTTAAAACATAATTTCGAATCAAAACTGTGGTTTTTATGCTTATTACGACTGTCATTAATTATTGCTAACTTGTTTAATAATTTTAAACCACTCAGCTTGCAAGATCCGGGCAATCGTAGAGGGTGGGATAATTGGTAGCTGGGAGCTCCAACGTTATGCGCGTTATGGGGCGCCGTACGAATTGGCTGACAATATGGGAAAGAAAACCAGTGTGCACTCCGTGTGCATACCGGGTGGAGTCATTCCAGGTGTGCAAATGGTCCTCCTGGATGCCATGAAGAGCACAGGGTGCAGCCAATTGCAGGTGGTTGCTCTCGTCGGTACCAATGATGTGTGTCACTTTGGATCAGGACAGATTCTCTCTGGTTTCGAGCGGCAAACAGAAGTGGTAAAGGCTGCCAGTCTTGCTTGTGAGATGAAAGCGGCGCTGACCATTTGCAGAATAGTCGACAGGACCGATCGCGGAATGTGGTACAGAGCCGAGTGGAGGGTCTAAATCAGAGGCTCAGACGGTTCTGCTACCGTGTAGGCAGCAGATCCTCGACTTGCGCCAAAGGTTGAATGAGTTATTTCTGCCAGTTAATTTGTTTTTTGCCACTTCTATAAGTGAATCACACAATTGAATGGTGGTTGTGTTGTACATATGTACAATTTCTTAACAAAATGTCATACCTATGTCACAAATATCTCAGGGAAATGAAAGTGTTAGCTACAGAGAAAACAACAATGATGCTGTGTGCCACTTTTAGTCATAGAATTCCAAATGAAATGCTTGACTACATACACTCCTGGAAATTGAAATAAGAACACCGTGAATTCATTGTCCCAGGAAGGGGAAACTTTATTGACACATTCCTGGGGTCAGATACATCACATGATCACACTGACAGAACCACAGGCACATAGACACAGGCAACAGAGCATGAACAATGTCGGCACTAGTACAGTGTATATCCACCTTTCGCAGCAATGCAGGCTGCTATTCTCCCATGGAGACGATCGTAGAGATGCTGGATGTAGTCCTGTGGAACGGCTTGCCATGCCATTTCCACCTGGCGCCTCAGTTGGACCAGCGTTCGTGCTGGACGTGCAGACCGCGTGAGACGACGCTTCATCCAGTCCCAAACATGCTCAATGGGGGACAGATCCGGAGATCTTGCTGGCCAGGGTAGTTGACTTACACCTTCTAGAGCACGTTGGGTGGCACGCGATACATGCGGACGTGCATTGTCCTGTTGGAACAGCAAGTTCCCTTGCCGGTCTAGGAATGGTAGAACGATGGGTTCGATGACGGTTTGGATGTACCGTGCACTATTCAGTGTCCCCTCGACGATCACCAGTGGTGTACGGCCAGTGTAGGAGATCGCTCCCCACACCATGATGCCGGGTGTTGGCCCTGTGTGCCTCGGTCGTATGCAGTCCTGATTGTGGCGCTCACCTGCACGGCGCCAAACACGCATACGACCATCATTGGCACCAAGGCAGAAGCGACTCTCATCGCTGAAGACGACACGTCTCCATTCGTCCCTCCATTCACGCCTGTCGCGACACCACTGGAGGCGGGCTGCACGATGTTGGGGCGTGAGCGGAAGACGGCCTAACGGTGTGCGGGACCGTAGCCCAGCTTCATGGAGACGGTTGCGAATGGTCCTCGCCGATACCCCAGGAGCAACAGTGTCCCTAATTTGCTGGGAAGTGGCGGTGCGGTCCCCTACGGCACTGCGTAGGATCCTACGGTCTTGGCGTGCATCCGTGCGTCGCTGCGGTCCGGACCCAGGTCGACGGGCACGTGCACCTTCCGCCGACCACTGGCGACAACATCGATGTACTGTGGAGACCTCACGCCCCACGTGTTGAGCAATTCGGCGGTACGTCCACCCGGCCTCCCGCTTGCCCACTATACGCCCTCGCTCAAAGTCCGTCAACTGCACATACGGTTCACGTCCACGCTGTCGCGGCATGCTACCAGTGTTAAAGACTGCGATGGAGCTCCGTATACCACGGCAAACTGGCTGACACTGACGGCGGCGGTGCACAAATGCTGCGCAGCTAGCGCCATTTGACAGCCAACACCGCGGTTCCTGGTGTGTCCGCTGTGCCGTGCGTGTGATCATTGCTTGTACAGCCCGCTCGCAGTGTCCGGAGCAAGTATGGTGGGTCTGACACACCGGTGTCAATGTGTTCTTTTTTCCATTTCCAGGAGTGTAAGTGTAGACAAGATATGTGGCTTGAATGCAAAGAAATAGTATCGGTGGCAATTGAGAGATTTATACCAATTAAATTAACAAACGACGGAGCTGATCCTCTTGGTACACAAAACGGGTTAGAACACTGTTGCAGAAAAAACGAAACAAACATGCCAAATTTAAGCAGACGCAAAATCCCCAAGATTGGCGATCTCTTACAGAAGCTCGAAATTTAGCACGAATTTCAATGCGAGATGCTTATAACAGTTTCCACAAAGAATCTTTGTCTCGAAACCTGGCAGAAAATACAAAGAGATTCTGGTCGTATGTGAAGTATGTTAGCGGCAAGAAACAATCAATGCCTTCATTGCTCGATGGCAATGGAGATACTATTGAAGACATAGCTGCCAATGCAAAGTGACTACACACAGTCATCCGAAATGCCTTCACAAAAGAAGACGAAGTAAATATTCCAGAATTGGAATCGAGAACAGCTGCCAACATGAGTAACGTTGAAGTAAATATTCTCGGAGTAGTGAAGCAACTTAAATCACTTAATAAAAGCAAGTCTTTTGGTCCAGACTGTATACCATTTAGATTTCTTTCGGAGTATGCTGTTGATTTAGCTCCATACCTAACAATCATACACAACCATTCGCTCGACGGACGATCCGTATCCAAAGACTGGAAAGTTCAGGTCACACCAGTATTCAAGAAAGGTAGCTGGAGTAATCCACTAAATTACAGGCCCATATGGTTAACGTCGATATGAAACAGGGTTTTGGAACATATAGTGTGTTCAAACATTATGAATTTCCTCGAAGAAAACTGTCTATTGACACACAGTCAGCATGGTTTTAGAAAACATCATTCCTGTGAAGCACAACTAGTTCTTTATTCACTTGAAGTGTTGAGTGCTATTGAGAAGGTATTTCTGATCGATTCTGTATTTCGTGATTTCCAGAAGGGTTTTGACACTGTACCACACAAGCAGCTTGTAGCGAAATTGCGTGCTTATGGAATATCGTCTGTTATGTGTCTGGATTTGTGATTTCCTGCCAGAGAGATCACAGTTCGTAGTAACTGACAGAAAGTCACCGAGTAAAACAGAAGTGATTCCTGGCGATCCCCGATGTAGTGTTATAGACCCTTTGCTGTTCCTTATCTATATAAACGATTTGGGAGACAATCTGAGGAGATGACGCTGTCGTTTATCGGTCAATAAAATCATCGGAAGTTCAAAACAAATTGCAAAACGTTTTTTGAAAAGATAGATGAATGGTGCAAGAATTGATTGACCCTAACTAACGAAACATGTGAGGTTATCCACATGAGTGTTAAAAGGAATTCATTGAACTTCGGTTACACGGTAATTCAATCTAAACTAAAAGCCGAAAATTCAACTAAATACGTCGTTATTTCAATTACGACGAACTTAAATTGGAAGGAACGCATAGAAAATGTTGTGGGGAAGGCTTACCAAAGACTACGCTTTATTGGCAGGACACCTGTAAAATGTAACAGATCTACTAAGGAGACTGTCTACACTACGCTCGTCCGTCCTCTTTTAGAATACTGCTGCGCGGTGTGGGATCCTTACCCTATAGGACTGACGGAGTACATCGTAAAAGTTCAAAGATGGGCAGCACGTTTAGTATTATGGCGAAATATGGGAGAAAGTGTCACAGAAATGATACAGGATTTGGTGTTGACATCATTAAAAGAAAAGGCGTTTTCCGTTGCAGCGGAAACTTCTCACGGAATTCCAATCACCAACTTTCTCCTTCGAATGCGAAACTACTTTGTTGACACCGACCTACATAGTGAGAAACGATCGCCACGATAAAATAAGGGAAATCAGAGCTCGTACGGAAAGATGTAGGTGTTCTTTCTTTCCGCGCGCTATACGAGATTGGAATAAAAGAGAATTGTGAAGGTGGTTCGATGAAACCTTTGCCACGCACTTAAATGTGATGTGCAGAGTATCCATGTAGTTGAAGATGTAGAATAATGGTGTGAATGGGAAGTAAGATATGAAATCGTTATTATTATCCCTATTGACGAAGTACACATAAGCGTGAGAACTGTGATTGTACAGAAAAAGTAAATTATAGTCTCAAAAATATTTTGTAGTGTACAACAACCCAGGTTATGGAATTGGGAAAACAAGAAATACAGTTCGAAAATTCTGTTATTTAAGCCTCCGTTAGAGAGGTGGATACTATAACACCAACAGAAAGGAGGGCTGGGGGATGCTTTACATTGTTGGAAGTGTGTGAGCGCTCAGATGTAAGGAGTTTATATAGTGTGAAACGGAAATGAGGGAATGAAACCAGACGGGCCAAAGTGCATGGTAAAATGGTTACCACAATAATAGCTTCGAAGTGTACCATCACACTTGAGATCCATGTAAACCAGTTCAGAGTTACATCAATTAAACGCTAGTGACGATTCGGCATTCCAGTCAATTCCACATTTAAAATTTCATAGATATAAGGAAGAAAGATGAAGGACCACTTGCCTTCACCCATAAGTGAATACTGCAATCGGAATTTATCTTGCATCGTCTACGACAAGTCAAAGACAAACTCCCGTGAGGAAGAAGGTAAGAACCCTCGTTAGCAATAATAATCTCAGAAACAGGAATAGTCCTGTATGCTAAGATTTCCCTGCTTTCAAAAGATTCCAAACCTGCTCTACCTGCATTGTTACAGGCAACGAAAGCTACGGTTAGCCATCCATTACCCAAACTAGAGGAAGAGGATACCTTCATTAGAGAAAAATTAAATCTAGCCCCACAAAATAAAGTAGGACCATGTGTAAGAACGAATTGAGTAGTTTTAGAAACTCCTCTCGTTTCGTTCTTTTTGCCCTTCGCGGAAGATGTCGAAGCACCAAGGGTGCCGTCCACATTGACAAGTGATAGGAAAATTAATAGAAGCTGACCTACTCTCTCTTTCTTTCCAAGCATTGATCCCGACTTGCGGGGTCTGCTGTTTTGCTACATCTCCTCCATTTCTCCTGTCGTTGACATCTTCTGGTCTTAAGTCAACAACGTGCATGTCTCCCCTGACGTTGTCAGTCCACCTCTTTGCCGGTCTTCCTCGTAGTCTTGTTCCTCCTGGGTTGATGTGGAGCGCTGTTTTTGCGACTGAGTTGTCTTGCTTCCTCATGACAAAAGCTAACCTACTGCACCAGAAAATAGTTTCACTTTCGTTTACGGAAAGTACTGGGACTAAAGAGGTTCAGAATAAATTTTAGCGTTGACACCGATGCAACGCTATGGTATCAAACCAAGAACAGGAAAAATATAAAGCATTAATTCCTTTTACACTTCATTCAATGCATTGTCCCAAAATACAAAAATAGCATACAAAGAACACATATAGAACAAGTACAGTTTATGAGAATACAAGACTTGTACCAGCACTTTGGCCTACGTATGTGTAGCTATCACATGTACAAGATGTGTAAGAAAAGTAATGAGAGTGATTTTTTTTTCTATCATAGTTTTAATTTTTTCAAACAAGAATATTGTCCATTCCAAAGTAGTTCCCTTCAGGAGATGCAATCCGGTGGAGTCGTTTGCAGTACTGGTATCAGAGTTTAAGGATTTCATTTGGTAGACCCTTTAACATGTCTGTCACACTCTTTTGAATGTTCTTCAGTAATCTAAAATGATGTCGTTTTCAGATATTTTTCAGTTTCTAGAAAAAAAAGTGGCAGAGACTCACATCAGGTGAATAGTGGGGCTATGGAACAACAGAATTCCGTTTGAGGTCAAAAAATTCGTGATAGATGTGACCACTTGAAGTGGAGTGTTGTCACAATGCAGTATCCACCTGCCTGTAATGTCCGGCCTCACTCGATTCACCCTTTTCCTGGCTTTTAAAGGACATCTTTATAAAACTCTAGCTTGACGATTTTGTCGTGGAGAAAGAATCTCACAAGAGCCCAGACACGTTCGATGTTCTGGCCGGATTTTGAAGTTGAAGTCTCTCTCTGAGCACAGTTCTGCTTCAACGTGTTGTCGGCCTTCCGCAATCTATTTGCGACAGTGAAAAACTTGCGCTCTTGATAGAAATGTTTCCTAAGGACCGGTTTCTAGTGATCTAAGGTCACACGCGCTGATTCCCCAATTCAACATGGCATAACGCTGCTCTAAATGCTTTTCCATTTTCGTAAAAGACAATAAAAACGGCACATCACTGATGTCGTTCTCAGAAGCCATATAATGGGTGTATGGAGGTGAAACTTAGACTGAGTATCAGGAAGGGATGAAAGCACTGGTCTGCACAAGAAGAACAACACAGCGTTACCAGTTCGCTCGCATTGTTGCCTGTCTCGATACTTTTCTCACACGCCTCGTGCATTTCACATATTCTCTTCTGCCCTCTCTGTTTTTACACCTCTGTCTGTCTATCTCGTCTTGCGCCCTCTCCTGGGCAGAAATAGTGTTGTACTTGCTTAATGCTGCGTGCAATAGGTTACACATACTCTATGAATCTGAAGAAGTACTATTAAATATCAATCGATCGTTTTCATATTTGGTATACCTACTTCTATGGATAACGCAACCATACTGTTACAAGTTTATATCAAAAACTTCCATGCTTTCGGAGATAATACACACACAATATCCATGCTGGCATTGTGAAACCATATTACGGTTGAAATGGCACTAAGCACTATGGGACTTAACATCTGCGGTCATCAGTCCCCTAGACTTAGGTTAATTAGGTTTAAGTAGTTCTAAGGACATCACACACATCCATGCCGGAGGCAGGATTCGAACCTGCGACCGTAGCGGTCGCGCGGTTCCAGACTGAAGCGCCAGGAACCGCTCGCCCACCCCGGCCGGCTACTAGCCGAAAGGAGTTTAGCATTTCCCGCGCCTTTGAGCAGGATCGTAAAGGCCCTCTGTATACGTTGGCTCATGAAATTATTGCCATGATAATACTGGTGAGAACTGCGGTTCGTGACCGATAATAGGATTTTCTCAAGTGCAGTGTGTGCTGGAGCAATTACATAGCTGGGAGTTCATTTTGAGCCTTACTTAATTGCATGTGACCAGGTTGCGTGTTCATTGGCATATTGATGACGTAAATCGACTGACTGCTGATTCGTTGCTAAAGTCAGGGTTGAAGGTGGATTAGGTGACTCACCAGGTCAAGAGGACACAATAGGTGATGCGAGACTATTTCACGGAAGAATTTGTTGGAAGTTTGTTAAGTGGAAGCTATTCATATGCACCACGTAATTAATTGACGGTGTTTTTTGGGGGATGGTGGTGAGGTTGCGACCCTGTTCGATTTTAGAAGCAGACAGCACTGTTACTGGTGACAGGAAGTCGACTTCGACAAAGAGGCTAATAATGCTGGATAGTATCCAGAGACCCCGTAACAGCGAAAGTCTTTCTGGAACTATTTATCAATAATGTTTTACACTTCGTACATTCTGTTATGCATTTTAGGACTGCCGAGTGGTCCAGCGGAGCCAGAGTAGATTATTGGGGAGTCGGTAGATTTTTGTAGCCAGTGCCTGAGGATGCTGAGTTTTTGTGTGCTTAGTTATAATTTGAAGTAGTTAATGTCAGGGTCCAAAGAGGTGATGGCGATCATTTTTTTATTTTTTTATAAATGGGGTTCTGTGTAGAGAAATGTTTGTAGGACCCTCGTGACAAATCTTTGGTAAGCACCCTGCAGTAGTGTTTGTTTCTATTGAATAAACCCGTTGTTACTTGTTGGAACTAAAATAAGTTCTTATTCTAAAATTAGAGTACAGATCCCTACCTACACTTATCTTACCCATAAAATAAACCAGTTAAAGAATGAAAAGTCTCAGTAAGACACAGCACTGAAGAAACTTACGATTTAACAGGAGGAGGAAGAATTGTTATAAAATATCTGGAAGCTTCTTTCTATAAAACCATTAAAGACAGAATTTTTATTTTCCTCAAAGACAGACAAATAAGTTACGTCTGCAACTGGACTCATATTATCATTACCAAAATTGGTAGAAACAACATGAGTTCTGTATTGTATGGTGATGTCAATTTCTGTCACATAGATTTGATATTCGTGTACTGATATGTTTCAAATGTTGAAACTGCATTGAAATTGGCTATCTGATCACGACTAGATTGAAATATTCCGTAAATTTCTCATTTTGAATGTAATAGCACACATAATAAATACCTTCCACGTCTGATCGAGAAAGAAGGCATAGAGCACAAAAGACCCCGGAAAAAAATTATCGATATCGCAGAGGCCGGAACTGTCAAAGTGGGCAAACCGGAATTTTGCAGCCTTTTTGGCGTTGAAAATGAACGTGTGCGACGATTTTTGTTATTGTGTGAAAAACAATGTGGAACCCTATGACAGACAGGATGTGCTACTGCAAGCAATTCTGGACCCCAGACCTGCAGATAATTGAGAAGCATATTAAGCCATCCCCTATGAATATCACAAATTACTCTAGCGAAGAAGTGTGTTAGTTGTTTGTAAAAACTATTTGTGAAATGCTCATAAAGTTACATTTGCACGTTACATGCAACGTTGTACATTTCAGTTCATTATTTTATTGTTAAAATTTACCTAACACATACAGCTGATTTTTAAATGAATGCACGCAGCCTAAATTTCATCATATAGCTAGTATACAGTTTCTTCTTCTTTTGAAAAATTTGCATTTTTGGACGAATGTTGTTTTCGCAACTGCTGATTCATACTTACTTTTCGTTTCGGCAGCTGAGAACACGGCACCGCTGTAAGCATAAAATTCAAGCATCTCAAATAATTTTTCACTATTACAGTGGTTGTTGTTTTATTCCCGAGTGATTAGACTTTGGTTACTGACACACAAATAGTAACGCTTTATTTTTTTTTACTTCCGAGTGGAACCAACAGTACACGTGAAGTGACGTGTGTATTGGTGATTTCTGACCCTTAAAAGAAAGACTGCTAACGAATCGCTAAAAGTTGCATTAAATGGGTAATAATCTTAAAGTTCAGAGAGATATAATTTTTTTTTCTTTTTTTTACTGTGAAATGAGAGTAGCTACTGTCTTATGTAACTACGTTACTGTATTCTGCTTAAAATGTACACCTAGGAGAGGGTTTAATAAAAGCATAAATAACCTATATCCTGAATCGTGATATATACAGACAGTCCATTGCGCGAATAATCTTCTGCTTTGTCTTCAGCTAGGGCTAATCCCTGTTTCTTGATATTCTGAGCTGTGTATCTTGCTGAGTGTGACAGACTACTGAGAAACAGTTCACCTGGGGCTAAAAGAATAGCTGGAGGTAACCCATTTGTGCTCTACCAAATAAACAGGTTTTGAGTGACTGTTGGAAGCAAATACTCGCTAGTCATATGGCCTTTGCTGTTCGGGAAGCATTTACCTTAGCGGCAGTTCATCTGGACAGGAGTGTGGTTGTCCCTTTTGTCTACGGTATTGCAGATGCAGCGAAACTTAGCAGCCACCCAAAAAGCTGTTTCTTTCAAGAAACAGCGTACAAACTAATCGTTCAGTACTTTTAGTGCGAGAATAGTATAGTTGGCTGTTATGAGGGCATACCATAGCAGTAAGGAATGATACAGATGTCTGTCGACAATGTGGTCCCCGATGTACTGTTGATTGTACATAGTAAAGTTGGTACGTTCTGAGTGTGTTAGGTGACAGAAAAAACAATTTTTCTGAAAATGATACAGAACATACATGAAGGAGGGAGTGGATCTATTCACAGTGGAGCGTTCGATATAATTAAATAAAAGAAAAGAATATTGGTTTGATTAGTTATAGTACTTCAAATCACTTTAGGATAAATGAGACACAGTTATAGTACTTCAAATCACTTTGTGACAAATGAGACATGTTGGAGTGCAGGTACGGCGTGACGAGGATGCAGCCTGATTGTACTTCATGCTGCGCCTCTGCTGTCTTCACTGCGCCTACTAACGGCGATCTATTTGCAGCCTCCTCGAAAGGTTAAGGAGAATGGAGAACAAATAACGTTAAGTAATAAAACAAGAGTTATTTGTTTATCTGATTAGAGGAATGTTTTTGGGATTGTTGTCAGACAGCTATTCCTTTTCAATTGCGAATAGAGTTTAGTACTGTAGGGAGTTATTTTGTACCGAGTGGTATCCCAAGCGGACTGTGAGCTGTTTAAGTGTGGTTACGAGAATTTAACGCTCATGAAGTAAAGTTCGGATATTTAAAGAAAATACTAAAGTCTTTTTTAAAATGACAGAGCAGTATCCACTCCTCTTAGCAGAAATTCTAGAGGAGATTAAACAATTGCGTAAGAAGAGAGAGGAAGATACTAAACAGTTCCGTGGGGAGACAAAACAGAGTATTGAAAATTTGTCACAAGGTCTTCAATGTTTCAAGGAATGTGTTAGTTAGAGCAAAACAGGTCTTAAGCAGTTTTAAATAATACGATAATCTTGAGTTTACAGATGTTAGAACCAAAATAGGAAATCTTGAGGAAAAATTAAATGAAGCAAAAGAGGAACAGGAAACGTCTATTAGTCCCTCGCTTCAGGATGTGACTGACCAGATTAGTAGCAACCATGTTAAAGTTAATTCTGAGATTAATAAGTTAAATACTAGTGTATAAGACTGAATAACTAAGGCACACAGAGAGGTAGTAAAGAATGTGAAAAATGCTAACCTTTTAGTATCTGAGGGCAGTTTTAACAAGAATAAAATCAGCAGTAAGCGAAAACATGGTGGTGGTAATCGGAGTTGTGTGTGTTCCAGTCCATGTAGTAGTACAGATAGTGTGGTGATAGTGGACCGAAGGAAATCTGTGAAGGATCATTAGGATTTTCACACACCTTTAGTAAATGTAAGTGTAAGTGTAGTGCGTAGTGGAACTAAAACTGGTAATGAGTGACAGTAGTAACCATTTTCCTACATTCGAACCTGTTGGTTGTGTGCATCTCTTAACATTTCTTAAAGCGTTTACAGGTGTTCTTCGAGAGTCATGTGGTAATAATAGAAGTGTGATGTTAAATTTAAATGTATTTTCAACTGTTCATCAATTTATTAAAGCTTTTAAAGCAAAGTATTCGTCACAGAGTGTCCAACGCAAACTAAGACTAGAGTAGTTTGGCCCACAGAAATGCAACGAGAGCTGGAGAGACTACCGCAAATGTTATGAACTACCATTCAATGGGAGTACACGAGTTCCATCTCGTCGAAGAACTTGTTACTCGACTACCAGATGGTGTTAGAGAATGACTGACAGAGTAGAGAGGGCCTCATGTCCAACCCCTCTTGGAAATATTAGATCAGTTACATTATTTGAAATGATGTAAAGAGGAAACTGTACAGGGGGACTTAATTGGGTGTCTGTAAAGTACATATTTAAGTCTGGTTGGTTTCATGGCCGGCCATTGCCAGGTTATACTCGCTGTGGATTGCGGAATTACGCGACTTTTCTGTTTAAGAGGCGAAATTATCAGTTTAAAGTTCTACCATTTGGATTGAATTGTGTGTATCAGAGTTCATTTAATTATTAGATATTTCCTTAGGAGATTACTTACTAAGTTAAGTATTTGTATATGTTGATGATGTATTAGTAGTATTTAGAACATGGAAGAAACACACAGAAATGTTATTTAAAAGTTGAAGACCTCAGGGAATTTTTGGAAATTATTGTAAGTCAGGAGTCAACATTACCTAAGCCAAGGAAGTTGTTGGAAATTAAACGTTGTCCTTTCCCTAGAAGTAGGTAACAGCTGAAGGCTTTTCTAGGTTTTACAGTAGGAATATTCCTCGTAATGTAATGAATTGTGTGCACCTTAATATGTTGTTATAAGTGACTACATCTTGGAGAGTGGATGAGAGTTGTCAACAAGAGTCTGATGCTTTGGTACGAGAACTTAGTGATTCTACATTGTTAGGGCATCCAGGTTTGACCAAAGAATTTTGTGTGGATGCAGATGCGTAAGGATTTTGATTGGGTTGTCAGGTGATCAAGGAAACGGTATATGACGGAAGAACATGACGTTAGCATTTGCCAGTCGTATGTTAACCAGCTGTGAGTGAATTACACAGTTACTGAAAAGGATACTTTAGTAGTAGCAAAGGCTATAAAAAAGTTTAGGTATATGTCCTATAGGAGAAAGATTGGATTTCATTCTGTACAAAGACCATTGATATTTTTGAGGACAAGAAACCTTTTGCACAGTCGTTTGATGCGACGGTTTCTCTTTCATCAGGAGTATGATTTAGAAATACGATACGTTATAGGAAAGGACAATTGGGCGTCAGATATACTATCTCGCCTGTCTGGGAATGGAAAGCGAATGGAGTTGCGAACTGGGGAAGGAGTTCAGTTTCCAAAGTTTGTCATTTAGAATATGAGGCATTAAGTAAAAAATCTTAATAGAGAACAAGAGAAGGATAAGTATCTTACAAAAATCAAGGAAGGGTGAAAAGGAGGGAAACCAGTGAAGGTGAAGTGGATTTGCTTTAATGACGTTTTATTCGTTAGCAACTTACCACAACCTTTTAGAGGAAGCTTCGCAGTACCAACTTAATTTGTAACAGAGTGTATGGGTATTATGGTACAAAAAAGTGTACTGCACACTTACATAACTTTTAAGGGTAAGAGTAGGGTAGCTAGGATGGAGTAGAGAACTTGTGAGGTGTGCGAATAAACGAAGATTAAGAATCAGATGCAGCCTGTAGCAGTAGTACCCAAGGGTTTGTGTGAGATATTTCAGCAGTTGATACTCTAGGACTATTGTCAAGAGAGGTTGTTGGAGAGATTTTTGATGTGCATGTATTGGAGGTTTAGTCCAAATTTGTGAAATTGAGTCAAGTGAAGTTGGCGACCAGTAATACGATTATGCATATCCTGGAGAGTCGTATTTCCTTATCGTAGGAACACCATAGCGACTCTTGTCAGACAATGCAGTGCAATTTGTGTCTTACGAATTTCAAGAGTTCTTGAAACAGAAGAAAGTAAAAGAGTTGTTAATAGCCAAACGTCACCCAAATCGAATCCTTGAGCGAGCAATATCCGCTTAATTGGGAGGCCTGGATATACTTGTTGTGCGAAGAGGCGTTTGACTTGGCCTAAATTTATTCGAGAATTTGAGAGGGTACTGAACGATAAATCTTCTGCTACTATTTGTAGGCGCCCCAGTGGTCCCGATCGCCTACGGTGGACTGGATGGCCGAGCGGTGACCTCTCCAGTTGTCAGGATGCTAGGAAATGGCTGTAGAAGCGTCAGAAACGCCAAAGAAACATTATTAATTCATAACACCTTTATTCCTGCCGAGTACTATATGGCTTGGTGATATCAACGACCTTCCCCGAGTCGCCCCTTAGGTGTTCTTGCGACAGAGTTACGTGTTGTTACGGCAGACTTACACGAAGTTGTGAAATGCAGTACAGCTGACGCTATACCTCTGTCTGGCACTCTACGAATGTTTCCATCTTACACAAACCCGCGTGCTAAGCAATTCTCTCTCGACTGTTGTGTGTACCCAAGCCATTGCCCCTGTGTGACGACACATTCCGATATATGTGCAGTCCTCTTACTTCTTGGCTAACCTACTGCCTCTGGCTCTCGGCATAGGCAACGAAACTTTGACAATATTACACGTTTCCAACTCTTTACTATTCTGTGACACTACATATTGTAGTGGCGCCCAGAGTGATAACAGGAGGCAAGATACACATGTATCGTCTTTTTGATAGGATTAAGTATCCACCTGTAATACCTAGCTTTAGATATAAAGTAATTAAGTGTGTAATTTAAAGAAGAGTGCTGAAAACAGACAAAGAAGATCTGGAAGAGAAGGGAAAGTAAACCCTTACAGGATAGGAGATTTAGTGCTGTGAAGAGGACATTATAAAAGCAAGAAATTAAATAATAATATGAAAAAGCGTTTCTACCATTTATTGTTAAAAGTATTCCTGACGCTACGGCAGTAGTGCTGAAAGAAGTTAATAATGATAAGGAAGTAGGGAAACGTAATGTTCACCATATTAAGAAGTACTTGGTGGCTAATGTTGCTAAAAGTAGTGGAAAACATAATTTTGTGGGACAGACGGTGTAGAGAAGGATTTGTACCTTGCGTTGTGGTAAGAATGTACGTATGAATCTGGGTGGAGTAGAAAGGTTATCAACAGAACTGAATTTATATTGCTAAATGAAGTAGCGAAGAACAGAACTGTAACAGCGGTAAGATTGTTACGATATGATGAGAACATCTAACCTGTAGATGTATATGAAGAAGTGGGAATGAACGAAAACTAAAGAAAGGAAAGAAGAAAAATTAAAAAAAAAATCAGTCAGAAGGCAGACAGCCTCTGCATTGTCAGAAGTATTAAGAAAGAGTGAAGTTTGTGGTAGATGTAAACTAGTGGTTGTGGTAGAGTACAACGTGTTGTTCGATATGTTGTAAAATGATTGCAACTAGTGGACTGGGTGTTTGGACTTGCCCTACTACAATTTTGGCAGGGCAGTTTTTGCTCGGGCGGCAGGGAATTTCTTGATGTCGGGAGCCGTAGTTGCTACGAATCGCCGCTCAACCACACTGCCGAGCAAATGCAAATTGTATGTTGTTGTACGAATGTAGTGCTGTTCCTTTAGTCGAGTAAATGGATCTACTTCGGTTTAGATCGTAATAAGGGCAGCCTTCAAATTAGAGATCCCGAGGCGGAAATTAGAGCTCAAGGAAAGGCAGAAAGTCTATGCTAGGCGCATGTATAGCTACAGCTGTTTGAGGTCTTTAAAACGGTACCAAAGAAAATAATTGCAGCGCCAGAGACAGACTTACAAAAGCGTTTGGTAACTAGCCTCTGGTGCTGTGAATTAACACTTCGAGGTTAAGAACGACATTGGTGAAGGTTCTACGTATGTGATTGTTGATGAAATATTTCGGATGATAATATTGGTAAAAATTGCGGCTCTTGACCGATGTTAGCGTTTCGCGAAACGCAGTGTATGCTGGAGAGATAACGTAGTAGCCAATTTCAACGTAAAAGTCCTTGGTTCCCAAGCTTAAACAACTGTATGAGGGCAGGTTGTCCGTTTATCCGTTCACTGGTTTACTGCTGAGAGAAACTGGTTGATTACCAATTCGTTGCTAAACTCAAGATTGTAGGCGGATTAGATGACTGGTCTGGTGGGGACACAAAAGGTGATCCACGGCTGTTTTATGGATGGAAATGTTGGAAGTTTCTTATGTGGAAGCCATCGAAATGCTGCACAGAATTAATTGAAGGTTTTTTTCTTGGGGGGTGGAGTGGGGGGGGGGGGGGGTGTCAGACCTGTTCAGTTTTAGAAGACGAAAGAACAGTGATTGATGATACCTTGACGAAAAGGTGTTTTATTTTTTTAAATGGGATTCTGTATGGAGAAGTAAGAGAACACTCGTCACAATCCTTCGTCAAGCAACACGCAGTTTCCTCGCTTTAGATTAGTAAAGCAATGGCTGTTTATTGAAAATAAAGCAAACCCGTGTTCTAAACCAGAAATTTGGATCCCTACCTACTCACACTTTAGCCTTAAAATGACCCCATTAAAGACTGGAACGTCACAATATGGCAATGTAGTATTATTGTGAAATGTTAGTATGTAGCTAAGGAAGAAAGAGTTATTGCAAAATATAGCTAAGATTCTTTCTATAACAACACGAAACAGAGTTTTTATTAACTTTTTTCGAAATCTGGCTAATAACCTTCACCCGCGACTAATGATATTCATTAACGTCAGCAACGTGATAGCTATTTGGTACTGTCGTTCGGAACAGAGTTCTAGAAGATTATTTTATCGTAGAGTCACGACGACAGAAACACTAACTATCAATAATGAAAGTAGATGCCTTAGATATCATAAATAATCTGAAGTAATAACCAAAAGAAAGTAAGATTAATATTTTTTAAAGAAAGGAACAACAGGAAAGATACATTTTTAGTTATCTTAGATGTGTGAGGAAAAAGACCGTAGCAGTAATCATTGAGTTTGTCGCTGGTATTGTTAACACTGTGTTGGATACAAGGTACATATCTGCTCTAAGCTGGCGTATATGTTTCATTCAAAGAAATAAATTGAAGTTAAACACAGAAAAAAATTTAAGATATTCTTGTGAGAGGAGGGATAACGTACAACTTCAAGATAATTACTTCTACTTACGACTCATAAGGCAGCAAAAGCAGTCGTTCCATTTAATTATTAATGAAATTCGAGCTGTAGCAAACACTATTGTGGTGTGTCCACGAAAACTCTGATTATCTATCGAAATAAACTACGTGAATAAGTAAGCGGGAAGTTACGTTAACACATTGGTGGATGAAAATATATTTATTTTTCTGTAATATACGACACCCACTGGATAGGGAGATCCTATTGCCCTTTTATGAGCATATAAAACAAATGTACTTTTTGTTTCACCGCCTGAGGACACTGCAGCGCTATCAGCATAAAACACAAGTATCTACAATAATTTGTAAGTATTAAAAGTGGCTGTTGAAGTATCCTCGAGTGATTACATTCTGGTATTAACTGAGAAATAGTAATTCTCTATTTTTTTTTTGTTACTTCCGAGTGGAAAGAACAGCAAACTTGAAGTGAAGTGCGTGTTGGAATGGTTCATAAAAGATAGACGGCTGTTGAGTCGTTAAATTTATACTACTAAATTTGTAATAATCCTTACGTTCAGAGAGATGATAAATAAACTACTTACCGATTTTTTCTGTGAATAAACAGCAGCTGCTGGCTCATAGGACTACACAGTTGTATTATGTAAAACGTACTCTTGGGAGAGAGCTTAGTAAAAGCATAAATATCCTACATCCTGAATCATGATATATATAGATAGTCCACTGCAGGAATATTATGTCACTGTGTCTTGAGCTCGTATTCATCCCTGTTTCGTGGTATTCCGCGCTGTGTGTGCTGTTGAGTGTGATGGACTACTGCGAAACAATTATCTGGGGCTAAAACAGTAGCTAAGGTAATACGCTCGTCCTCTACTAAATAAAAAAGCTTTGAGTGATTGTTAGGAATAAACACTCTACGAGTGTTACGAGTACATACTCAATAATCACACGGCCAGTGGTGTTCCGAAACGTATTTGCCTTAGTGGCTAGTCCATCTGGTCCAAAAGGGTAGCTGTCTCCTTTGCCTATTGTCTGACAGACTCACCGAGACATAATAGCCATCTAACAGGGTATTTCTTTTCCGAAGCAGTTTCCAAAATGATCCGTCAATAATGGCAGTGAGAGGATAGTAATGTTGCACACTATCACATCAAATCACCCTGGTAAGGCACTAAACGAAGGGTTGGTTTCATCGACGCCGTTATGACGCACCCTGAGACCATTTTGTGTCTTTTCTCCGCGTAGGGACGTCTGAAATATCTTCCCGGCCACCCATTAGGAAACCGCGTGATTGCAGCCCTGGGAGTCGCGGTTATGACGTCTATCGCAGACGCTTCAATAGACGGGGTGAAATTTGGGTAAGAGGGGGTGTGTCACCCTCCCCATCGTGTGCCGCGTCCACGGTGGCACGGGGCAGAACTGTGTTGACTCTTTGGTGCGAACGTGACGTCATTAAAACAACTGACAGCTCGCTGGTACGTCTGAGCTGTGGCCTTCTTTCAGCGTGTGTCAAAATTTAGCTGTTTCAAAATGGTTCAAATATCTCTAAGCACTATGGGATTTAACACCTGAGGTCATCAGTGCCCTAGACTTAGAATTACTTAAACCTAACTAACCTAAGGAAATCACACACATCCATGCCCGAGGCAGGATTCGAAACTGCGACCGCAGCAGCAGCGCGGCTCCGGTCTGAAGCACCTATAACCGCTCGGCCACAGCGGCTGACTGATAAAATTCTATTGCGGTAAAGTTATATTAACCAATAATGGTTCAGCAATGAAGCTGGTATTAGTCGAATGTGCATTTAGCGAAAAGAACTCAAATCCTTGTCTTAACCCTCGCAATACCAAGGTTAGATAGGGGCGGGGGCACTTTATGCCCACCATTTAGAAATATTGTTATTTAGTCATTTACACTAAATTTTAAAATTTTGAAAAAAGGTTAACGGTTTTTAACGAATTATTCTCCCAGATCCCATATTTTAATTCTTCAGTTAAAGTTAACAAAAAAACTTAAACCTTAAGTGTAGAAGTTACTTCACTGATGAGTGCTGTACTCAGTATTTCCAGGTTCAGGACTTCACTTACACATCAAAATCTCTTTAACTACAAGTTCTCAGTAAAATTCAAATTTGCGTTTCTATAAATATTTTTTTTTCCTTGGACGTAATGTACTCCGACGTCCCGTTGGTATAACACATTACTCTAGGTGTGTTGCTGTTGGTAAGAGTATGCTAACAGACATTCTCACGTTGCGGTCTCTACTTACACATCATTATGTCTTCAAAAACTATATTGTTGATATAGGACTAAAAGAAATAACGAACTTTATATTTTTTTCATTATGTTTTAGGATGGGCATTAAGTACGCCCCACGCCCCACCCTTGATAATGCGCGCTATGAAAATGCATCGGTATTAATAAAGCTAAGTTTCTCAGTAAATGAGAATTGTCATTTGGCTGGTAGCCAGCTCAAAGTGAGAGTTATGATCATGTAATTTTATTAGTTTTATTACCGAAGACATGTTTATACCTTTTTAGAAATGCAGAAGTACGTTCGTTGTGTTGATCAGGCAGAAAAAGCGCCAAAAGAGCTTTATTTAATTTATTACAGCGACATTCATAAATACACTCCTGGAAATTGAAATAAGAACACCGTGAATTCATTGTCCTAGGAAGGGGAAACTTTATTGACACATTCCTGGGGTCAGATACATCACATGATCACACTGACAGAACCACAGGCACATAGACACAGGCAACAGAGCATGCACAATGTCGGCACTAGTACAGTGTATATCCACCTTTCGCAGCAAAGCAGGCTGCTATTCTCCCATGGAGACGATCGTAGAGATGCTGGATGTAGTCCTGTGGAACGGCTTGCCATGCCATTTCCACCTGGCGCCTCAGTTGGACCAGCGTTCGTGCTGGACGTGCAGACAGCGTGAGACGACGCTTCATCCAGTCCCAAACATGCTCAATGGGGGACAGATCCGGAGATCTTGCTGGCCAGGGTAGTTGACTTACACCTTCTAGAGCACGTTGGGTGGCACGCGATACATGCGGACGTGCATTGTCCTGTTGGAACAGCAAGTTCCCTTGCCGGTCTAGGAATGGTAGAACGATGGGTTCGATGACGGTTTGGATGTACCGTGCACTATTCAGTGTCCCCTCGACGATCACCAGTGGTGTACGGCCAGTGTAGGAGATCGCTCCCCACACCATGATGCCGGGTGTTGGCCCTGTGTGCCTCGGTCGTATGCAGTCCTGATTGTGGCGCTCACCTGCACGGCGCCAAACACGCATACGACCATCATTGGCACCAAGGCAGAAGCGACTCTCATCGCTGAAGACGACACGTCTCCATTCGTCCCTCCATTCACGCCTGTCGCGACACCACTGGAGGCGGGCTGCACGATGTTGGGGCGTGAGCGGAAGACGGCCTAACGGTGTGCGGGACCGTAGCCCAGCTTCATGGAGACGGTTGCGAATGGTCCTCGCCGATACCCCAGGAGCAACAGTGTCCCTAATTTGCTGGGAAGTGGCGGTGCGGTCCCCTACGGCACTGCGTAGGATCCTACGGTCTTGGCGTGCATCCGTGCGTCGCTGCGGTCCGGACCCAGGTCGACGGGCACGTGCACCTTCCGCCGACCACTGGCGACAACATCGATGTACTGTGGAGACCTCACGCCCCACCACGTGTTGAGCAATTCGGCGGTACGTCCACCCGGCCTCCCGCTTGCCCACTATACGCCCTCGCTCAAAGTCCGTCAACTGCATGTACGGTTCACGTCCACGCTGTCGCGGCATGCTACCAGTGTTAAAGACTGCGATGGAGCTCCGTATGCCACGGCAAACTGGCTGACACTGACGGCGGCGGTGCACAAATGCTGCGCTGCTAGCGCCATTCGACGGCCAACACCGCGGTTCCTGGTGTGTCCGCTGTGCCGTGCGTGTGATCATTGCTTGTACAGCCCTCTCGCAGTGTCCGGAGCAAGTATGGTGGGTCTGACACACCGGTGTCAATGTGTTCTTTTTTCCATTTCCAGGAGTGTATTTTCAGAGTACCGAGATGTGATTACTAGTTTTCCTTATCAGTTTGTATGAGAGGAGCATAGCAAGTTCATTGATAAATCCTACCCTTCACCATAGGTTTATATAGACAGGATAGAGGCAGAAATAGAAAAGCTATTACAGCAGCTTGTCATTGAACCTAATGTTAGTTCTTACAATAATCAGTTGTTAGTTGTCCCAAAGAAAAGAATCAGAGTTCTATCGTCCACTGACATGAGATATGTTATTGGCAGATGGGGTTGCATCTGCCATGTCCAAACTATACGTCATTTTTACGTAATGCCTCTCGTCATCAATCTGACAAATTGGAGTTCGGATTTATTGTAGTTCGGCTACGTCCATTAGAGGTTAGAAAGATTTAAGAAAGAGTGTAACAACGTATCTTTGTTATATCTTAGAAGCTGAAAAACACCTGGGACGGGCACATTGATCTAAAGCATTTAATTTAATCTCTGCCCACTGACAATGCGTCTTTAAGTCTGACAGTCGTCTTTGTCTCGTGTGTGCAGCGTCATAGCACAGTTCGGCGTGTGATATTCGGTGCACAGCGCTCGCGTGACACATCTATGCTTAGAAGTAACTGATTCAGTATAATTATTCCAGACAAGCTTTTATGGTCTAAATTTTCTGTTTGAAGTGGTTATTGTTATACTGTGGCGACAGCGATCTTGCTAAAACTGACTGAAGTTGAACTGGTTTAAAACGCATCATAACAAATGAAAAATTGTGCAGGTTTCTTGTTTGGCCAAATTGTTGTAAACACTTTATGAACTTGAATACTTTAGTTACTACATGTCTTTGCGCACATACGGGTAAAAATACTCTGTGGAGTTCGGGTGTCTAGGTGCAAACTGAATTCAGTGCTGTGAAACAGGTTCTTCTTGAGGCTCCTCTCCTAACATAACTTGATTTGAGTAAGGATTTTTCTCTCTCGTTGAACAATTGTACAACTGGCCTAACTGCAGAGCTGTTTGAAGAATTTGAAGTTGATGATTTTATGTGTCATCAAACTATTGCTCTCCGCAGCTCGTGGTCGTGCGGTAGCGTTCTCGCTTCCCGCGCCCGTGTTCGATTCCCGGCGGGGTCAGGGATTTTCTCTGCCTCGTGATGACTGGGTGTTGTATGCTGTCCTTAGGTTAGTTAGGTTTAAGTAGTTCTAAGTTCTGGGGGACTGATGACCATAGATGTTAAGTTTCATTATTCAATTATTGAACGGGAAGATTGTGTCACAAGGGAATTTGTCAGTTTCGTTGTTGTCTGGTCGATGAAGCGGCCAAGTATCCATACACAACAGAGCATTATAATTTTTGATGAGTTACATCAGTTGGGTCCTACAACTGATTTGATTTCACTGTTACTAAAATTCTTGTAAAAAGAAAATATTATTGCCAATGTTGTCTGGGGTTAGTCTCTAGGTTTGAATTATGAAAGTTAGGGCAATCATAATGAGAATAGATTAGTTTTCTTTTATTTGTAGAAATTTCGTTTTGAAAATTTTTTTCATGGCCACTTGCTAGTATTGGTAAGGCATGGGACAAGGATCCTTCCTGGAAGGAAGTGAAATTGAAGTGGATGGATCGCTTCACTACTGTGATTTGGCAATAATAGATTGTTGAAAGTGACATATCCTTTATGATAAAGGATATTGGAGATTAGTATAGGGTTGATTTTATACCATCTTTGTATTACATGCTTCTTTGTTAAAATAGGGAAGGGAATCTGTAACCCAGAGCTTCTGTCAATCTTGTTAGAAGGGTAAAGCTGCTACCAGTATCTCATCGTGGTCCAATGTTTCCTATCATTCCTTCCAATCTAAACAAGGTCACTGTAGTCGATCTATTTGGTCCACTGCCAAGGAATACTAAGAGTGCCTCATAACTCTTTGTAGCGGTATAACTGAAGTGAAAGTATGTGTCATTGACAACATGTGGGGAATCCATTAGTATGTCTGTCATATGAGTTTTAGTTTAAAATTATATAAAGCAGTTTTTGCAGTTTGACATGTTCAAAAGTCCATTTCGCGCAGCAGGCTATATTTGTAGTCACAAATATGAAAGTGAACATTGTAAAGAAGGAAATTTAGACCCGTTTTAATGTTATCATATAACCTTGTTTCATACACATTGGTACAGGTTATGAAAGCCTTTGAGTAATTACTGGCCACAAACTTTTATTGATATAACAGTGTAGCGTACAGTACCACCGTTGTTATCGACCCTTGTATAGACCCCCATATCGTACAGGCTTTTGTTTGTTTTGGTTAGAACAGCTCAGTATCGGTTAGACCGCCAGCGAGAGAGCACCTCGAGTTCCCGCTGGTAATAAGCCGAATACACCGTTCGATTGTTACATATTATTACGAGCTTCGAACGGGACCGACTTCAGTAGTGGAAAGGATGTGAGCTGAGCTGGTGACCCATCGCTCACAGCTCCAGGCGTTGTTGGCTTCCGTCAGACAGCTTCCAAGGGCCATCACTGTGGGGGCCAGATGCGGGGATTGGAGAGACATCGAGCATGTCCCACGTGTGCCCTGATCGTTCCACTGCTGTCGCTTCCCCAAGTCCTGCCTGCACTGAGGTTGACCCCTCACCCGTGGTCAAGTGGGAGATAATTTCAAAGTGTGGCAGGCAGAGAAAGACTTTCCGAGGGGCCGATCATAGGGTCTCCTCAGTTGGTTTGACAGACACGTTTCGGGCGATATCTGTGGCTGACAAAGCCTCTGAGCCAGGTGCAGTCGTCCACCCTGTTCCAGAGAAAGCTTCTCCAGCCTGCAAGATCTGGGCATTCTCAAAGGGTGGGTTTGCTGGTAGTTGGAAGCTCCAAAGTTAAACACATAATGGCTGGCAAGGAGGGGAAGGAAGCCAGTGTGCACTCCTTGTGCATTGTGGGGGAGAATTCCGGATGTGGAAAGGGTGCTTATGCCGGTACCTATGACGTGTGTCGCTTTGGATTGGAGGAGATTCTCTTTGGTTTTTGGCAGCTAGCTGAAATGGTAAACACTGTCAGCCTTGCTTCTGAGATTAAGACGGAGCTCGCAATCTACTGCATCGTCGATAGAAACTACTGAGGGCCTTTGGTGTAGAGCCGATTGGAGGGTCTGAATCAGAGGCTGAGGCGGTTCTGTGAGCATATGGGCTGCAGCCACCATGACCTGCGAGATCGGAGTGGGTTTCCAGGTTATGCTTAATAGGTCAGGAGTCCACTACACACTGGAAGCGGCTACACGGGAAGCGGGTGCTGTGTGGATGGGACTGGGTGGTTTTTTAGGTTAGAGGGTCCCATGAAACCACAGAAAGGGCGTCCATCTAAGAGGGAGCAGGTAAAATACAGTTAGGTGGTTGTAGAAACGATTGGTGTATTGTAATTGTAAATTGTCGTAGCTGTGTTGGGAAAGAACCAGAGCTCCAAGCCCTAACAGAAAGCACTGAAGCTCAAATAGTTATAGGAACCGAATGCTGGCCGGAAATACGTTCAGACGAATTTGTTTCAAAGGACCTAACAGTGTTCAGAAAGGATAGATTAAATACAGTTGGTAGACGAGTAATTATTGCTGTCAGAAGTAGTTCACCTTGTATCGAAAATGAAGTAGATATTCCTGAGAAACAGTATGGGTAGACATTGTACTTGACTATCGGACTAAACTATTAATTGGATCGTTTTATTGACCCCTCCCCCCCCCCCCCGCCGCGCCCGACTCAGAAAATAGAGTTTCTGAACAGTTCAAAGAAGACTGGAGTCTCATTTCAAACAGGTACCCCAATCATATAATTCTAGATGGTACTGACATCAACCTGACCTCGACAGGCTAGAAGAAATATACGTTTAAAGACGGCGGTAGGCATAAAACGTCATCTGAAATAGTACTCAATGCTTTCTCAGAAAATTATTTTGAACAATTAATACATGAGCCCACTCGAAGCGTAAATGGTTGTGAAAGCATACTTGACGTCTTAGCAACAAATAATCATGGACAGATAGTTAGAATTGTAACCAATACAAGGATTAGCGACCACAAGGCAGTTACTGCTAGGCTAAATACGATAACACCTTCAACCATAAAAGAGAAAAGCAAAGTACATCTATTTAAAAAAGCTGATAAAATTTCTCTTAACACTTTTGTAAGAGACAGTCTCCCCTCCCATTCTGATCATGTAAGCGTAGAAAAGTTGTGCAATGGTATCAAAGAGATAGTATCGACAGCAAATGAGAGATATATACCACACAAATTAACAAGTGATGGTTCTGATCCCGACTGGTACACCAAATGGGTGAGATCGCTATTGAAACGAAAAGAGCATGCCAAATTTAAAAGAACGCGAAATCCCCAAGATTGGAAAAAAATTTGCAGAAGTCCGAAATACAGTGTGTACTTCAATGGGAGATGCTTATAATATTA
Organism: Schistocerca cancellata; assembly: GCF_023864275.1. Classification (NCBI taxonomy): domain Eukaryota; kingdom Metazoa; phylum Arthropoda; class Insecta; order Orthoptera; family Acrididae; genus Schistocerca; species Schistocerca cancellata. The sequence continues at coordinate 55,394,528 of NC_064631.1, forward strand.
GGCACAAGGAAACTCTGTCTCGGAATCTGGCAAAGGCCCAAAGAGCTTCTGGTTATACATAAAGCACACCAGAGGCATGACGCAATCAATACCTTCACTGCGCAATAACAACGGTGAAGTCACTGACGACAGTGCCACCAACGCAGAGTTATTAAACACGGTTTCCCGAAACTCCTTCACCAAAGAAGAGAAGGTAAATATTCCTGACTGCCAACTAGGAACAACTACCAAGGTGAGAAACACAGAAGTAGATATCCTCGGTGTAGCAAAGCAGCTTATATCACTTAATAAAGGCAAGGCCTCCGGTCCAGATTGTATACCAGTTAGGTTCCTCTCAGAGTATGCTGATAAAATAGCTCCATATTTAGCAATCATATACAACCGCTCGCTCACAGAAAGATCGGCACCTAAAGACTGGAAAATTGCTCAAGTCACATCAATACCCAAAAAGGGAAATAGGAGTAATCCGCTGAATTACAGGACCATATCATTAACGTCGACTTGCAGTATGGATTTGGAACATATACTGTGTTCGACCATTACGAATTACCTCGAAGAAAACGATTTACTGACACATAGTCATCACTGATCCAGAAAAAATCATTATTGTGAAACACAATTAGCTCTTTATACCCATGAAGTAATGAGTGCTATCGACAGGAGATTACTGCACAGCTGTGTGATATCTGGCCGACCATCATTTCCGTACAGCAGTACGAAAATAGTTGTTCACTACAATAACCATGCTCTCTGGAAATATCACCAACTTCTAAGACCTTTAACTGGAATCTGGAACATAGTTAACAACCTCTTGCTTACCTGTAGTGGTAGCCCATTAACTTATAGAGAACAAGAACTGTTAGCAAATATAATATTATACAGGGAAAAACATCAACGTCTGATGGATGTATCGATAGTGGAACGAATTCCTTGAAGTTACTCTGTTTGTACTACGAGTGCAAACTAAGCTGACACACAGCACAGTAGCTGATGGGAATGACTATACGTGTCAGATGCCATTACAGCAGCTCCTGTCAGCCGCCATCCTAACGCCAGCCCATTTCTGCCAACAGTGGTGAGAGCACACAAAAACGTAGTACACACTTCTTTAAACACATGGTGCATAGTCGCAGAGCTATTTCCATGAGCTGTAGAACACCGTCTATATGGTCTGCCCCTCCCATTTGTGGCCAGATCTCAGATGACGTGAAAGCACTATATGATACTCAGTAAACAAATGGCGTGATGCACCATTGGCAATTATTAAAATAACTGCTAGTATCAGAGGAGTAGGTATTACAATAACTGTTACATCCCAGTAACCAGTTATTTCTGTCAGTTAATTTGTTTTTTTGCCACTTCTATAAGTGACTCACACAATTGGATGGTTGTGTTGTTGTACAAATGTACAATTTCTTAACAAATTGTCCTACCTATGTCACAAATATGTCAGGGAAATGAAAGTGTTAGCTACAGAGGAAACAACAATGAAGCTGTGTGCCACTTTTAGTCATAGAATTCAAAATGAAATGCTTGACTACATATTCATGTCTGGTAAAATAAACTTGTAGAGCATAGGATTTTGAGTGAAAATTTTTAAGCTTATTTATCCATTTATATTTGGAGGCCTTACTTGACTGAATTAGCTACAGATCCCTCTTGTTAATTTTCCCTGGCTTCACAAAAGTATGTTCATAATTTTTACCCAGAGTGCATCCAATGTGCCCACTTACTGCTATCGCATCAATCACACAAGCTTTTCTTAGAACAGACGAAATGAAAGATACAAAAAGCAGGTGAACCTGGGAAGGCAAGAGGAGATTTGGGAAAGGTTACTGTTCCACTATACACAAGTTTACACTAATAAAAGCAACATGAAATACATACATGACTGGAGTGCTGTGGTACACTCAGATGTTCTCCAACCGCAATGATCCCACCTTGAGCAATGGCATGTGTTGAGATGTAGCAAGTACTGGTTACTAAAGTTGTTTTTGTTGCATTTTAAATAGCGTACATGTCAGAGAGGAAGCATGGTGAACAAATAATGATTAAAAAAAGTAGAGTTATGATAGACACAGATTATAGAGAATGCTGGGTTTCATTTTCAATTATGAAGGACATGAAAAGTATAAATTAAAATACAGGTACGTATTTCATAAAGAGTACAAGGTAACTTTATGAGCATCTCAGCTTGGCTTCACAGGGAGTATTTTTAAATGTGTAGAACAAATTGGTGTATAATTTATGTTAGGATTTTTTTTTATGTGTTGTGCGATTTTTGTCTTCATGTAAACCTTACAGCGCATGAGGCCATACTGCAGAAGATATTGTGGGAAAGAAATATGAAAAGTGATGGTTAGATACATAGGAGGATACCATCCAACAAAATGAAACCTCAGTTTGCATACTAGAAATTCAGTTTGTGTAACTGATCATTCTCTGTTTGCTTGATCTACATGAACAACTAGAATTAATATGCTTGCAAATTAACAGTTAAGGGATGGCATGAGTAGAATGTGGACTAATACTAATTAACAATCCATTAAACCCAAGGTTCAACAATGATAAACCAGCATGATGCCATCAGCAGTGCTGACATTCAATTATAAAGTCACTAATAAGAAAGATATTTGTGAAAATTATGTAATTTCTGACTTTGTAAGGAATTCCCTAGATTTTGTATTGCTTACCATTACTCTTGTATGTAAAGGCATGGTCATTGTTTTCATTTACTGCTGTTACAGTCACTCCTTGAACGGAATTGAGAGTGTTTTGAAAGGGGGACGTAAGATGAAGATCAACAAAAGCAGAACGAGGGTAATGGAATGTAGTCGAATTAAGTCGGATGATGCTGAGGGAATTAGATTAGGGAATTAGACACTTAAAGTAGTAAAGGTGTTTTGCTATTTGGGGAGCAAAATAACTGGTGCTGGTCGAAGTAGAGAGGATATAAAATGTAGGGTGGCAATGGCAAGGAAAGAGTGTCTGAAGAAGAGAAATTTGTTAGCATAGAGTACAGATTTAAGTGTCAGGAAGTCGTTTCTGGGAGTATTTGTATAGAGTGTAGCCATGTATGGAACTGAAACATGGACGATAAATAGTTTGGACAAGAAGAGAATAGAAGCTTTAGAAATGTGGTGCTACAGAAAAATGGTGAAGATTGGATGGGTAGATCACATAACTGATGAGGAGGGATTGAATAGAATTCGGGAGGAGTTTGTGGCATAACTTGACTAGAAGAAGGTACAGTTGGTAGGACATGTTCTGAGGCATCAAGGGATCACCAATTTAGTATTGGAGGGAAGCGTGGAGAGTAGAAATCGTAGAGGGAGACCAAGAGCTGAATACACTAAGCAGATTCAGAAGGATGTAGGCTGCAGTACGTACTGGGAGATGAAGCAGCTTGCACAGGATAGAGTAGCGTGGGGAGCTGCGTCAAACCAGTCTCAGACTGAAGACCACAACAACAACAACAACAACACAGTCACTCCATATTTGCGAAGACATTTTCTTCGAGACATGTATTAGACTATATTTGATACTATAGTGGAACATTGTACTGAGTCTGGTCTTGAGGACTGTTCAGAATGACACAAGGTGGGGAGGTGAGGACGCTGATGCTGTAGAGGAGACGAGGGGCAGGCGCCCAGCCAGCTGGTGGCGGCTATCGTCAGGGTCACCCAGCTGGAGCAGGCAGACCACCTTCGCCAGTGAGTCAGAGACATTCCTGTGCTCTATGGGAACCCTCAGGACAAGGGATGGCGGTCATCTCTGAAACAACTGGTTTTCAGTTACACCAGTTCTTTTTGCGTCCAGTTTAACCTGAGTATTAAAACCTCAAAATAACAGGCTTCTGAAATAATCGATCTTCAGTCGATAATTTCTAATCGAGGTGAAGGACTAGCCAATCATGATCGATATTGGGGTTGAGGCTGCCACATATATTGGTCGCGTAGTCACCGGCAAAGTTTGGGAAGGCGAAGCGGACAGGCACATTACAGGAAAAGCGAAAGTAAGAAAGCATCGTCAGTTTTGGATGGTATCAATTTTTCAACCTGTAGCAATCTCAAAATTAAGGGCATGTACATCATTGCTACGGAACTTCGTGAAGCATTTCCTTTCCACAGGTGGTGGCATACCGCATGTACACACGGGCCTTCTAATAGGCCTTGCCACATGGCAATGGGTGCGTCATTTTCTCTGCAATGCTGCACCTATTTTTATGTCATCTCTTTGTTGTTAGTTTCTAACTATAGGCGTCGTTATTAAAATACTGCTTGTCGCTTTTATCAATTTCTATAATAATAAAACATTTCAAAGCAGTCGCAATTTTATGAATAAACATTACTCTATCATTATAGTAAAAACTAACAATTTTAACACTGCTGCTATGTCAAACTGAAATGCCGTTTTTTACCGGATATTACTAAAAAATGAAAAAATACCAGACCAAAGAAATACCGAAAAATACCAGATGTGGTAGAAGCCACAGGCACAACAAATGGGAACTTTCTACAAGAATTTACCACTATCAGACAATGAGCGTTCCGAAATGATGCTGCAAAGCCTATGTTCACTAACTGCCATGGGGATTGAGTTGCACGCAAAACTGCGAATGTCTGTCGTGAGGTGGATGGGCTTTCCGCGAATGCCCGACACTGTGGCATCATCCTTTCTATGTGGCCGTCCATGCTCTTCCAAGTACAGTCCATGGTGTACCATTCGCAACACATCCTTTTGCAACACTTTGGGTATGAGATCACGCGATTGTCCACTATTAGAGTGCACTAAGATCATGCCTTGTTGTACGGAAAGGTTATGCCGACGTGCAAAATATCGGCGCACAACTGAGTTCTGGACATTGTACAATCAACGACGCCAAGACGACTTCATATCTGGGTCTGCTTCCGTGGTGCGTGCTATTTTTGTGTAGTGTAAGGAAAAATATTCCAGCAATTCAGAGTCCTGGACATTGATTTGGCAACAAGATGCGGCAGATGCATCAAAACCAGAATCTGGGCCAACTGGAAGGCGAGAGGAGGGTTCTACACTGCCATGCTTTGCCGTGAGTCTGTACGCAATTTCATACTGATGCTTCAAAAGCAATAAAGCCCAACGTTGGAATTTTTGAGCAGTGCGTGTAGGAACCGGTTTGGACGGATGAAACAAGAACTTCAAAGACTTCTTATCTGTCACTAGAAAGAACTTGCAATGGAATTTGGTCACTCCGTACGCAATAACGAGAGCCCCTATTTGAGAATCATTGCAATGAGCTTGAGGTAACAACTTTGAACCAAAAGCAATATTTCTGTCTTGTGCACTAATCCTCTTCCAAAGCACAGCGTGATTCCGTAACACTAAGCGTCTACTTGGAAAACTGCCGACTTTGCAGAGTCAGAATGCACCAAACATCTGTCACTGAGCAAGGCATTCTTGACTTTCTGAAATGTGTCGTGACAGTCTTTAGGCCACACAAAAGGTACATTTTCGCGACGCAAGCGGTGCAATGGAGCCGCGATCTGAGCAGCATTCGGTACGACCGGAATGTAGTATGCCATCTTGTCTAGTACTGACTGCAAGTCTGACACATTGCGAGTTACAGGGGCAGGTCACGGATTGCAAGCAAATCAGATTGGAGGGGGTGCACACCCTGACTGTTTATCACATGACCCCAGTATTGTAGTTCGGATTGAAAAAAGTCACACTTGAGTCCAGCTTCTGAAGAAAATCGAAAAAGAGTACGCAAATTGGCAATGTGTTCCTCTAGAGTACGACGTGACACGACAATATCGTCAAGTAGTTTGCACAAAATGACACTTTTGTAGTCAGCTGTTCCAAGTAACGTCGAAAAATTGCGGGTGCGGAAGCACTGCTGAAGGCCAAATGCAAATACTTGAACATTCCTAAGAGTAGAATTAAGGCGCCAGCAAAACACACGAGGAATTCTCTTGTAGCTAGGCCCTGGTTTGTCGCTATGGAATGCGTTGACCACCTAATCACTAATGTTGTATCCTGCCTACTCGTCGATTATGGTGTGCCTAGGAAACCTGTTTCCTCGTATCGCTAGACAACAATTCAAGCAAGTCATATTAATGAAGTTTCTTACAAAAGGAAATGATTACAATACTTAAGTTTGTGAGATACAGACGTGTCGCGAGCAAAGGGCGACAGACAAACAAGAAGTACCTTCAGTATATACAGTTCGTAATACAAGAGAAGTAATACAGTTCCTAAGTCACTGTTAAACAAGTGCCTATTCTTAATGCCGCTGTGGAAGTCATAGAATTCCAGTCTTCAACTGGGCCGTGGCCAGCCGGCTCAGCGCTTATGTCCTCTTCATGTCGACGGCGCTGCCGTTGGGTTGCCGTCCTGGAGAGGGGTCGGTCCACCTGCAGTTGGCTGACGTCCTCTTCACAGCCCTCTCTGCTCTAACGTTTCCACCTGTCGTGCCGGCGCTTGACTTTATGCTGGAGCGAATTCCATACTTGTTACGGGACCACATTTCCGGAAACAGTAACATAACTAATGAAGATTCATAATAAAAGTCCCATTTGATCGGAAAATTTAATTCATACCTAGGTATACAGTAAAGAGCGGTGCTATTTATTGTCGGTTACTCACTAAAGCAGCCTGGAACTGCGCGACCGCTACGGTCGCAGGTTCGAATCCTGCCTCGGGCATGGATGTGTGTGATCTCCTTAGGTTAGTTAGCTTTAAGTAGTTCTAAGTTCTAGGGGACTGATGACCTCAGATGTTAAGTCCCATAGTGCTCAGAGCCATTTGAACAATTTCACTAAAGCAACCATACCATTCTTTTACCATTAATTCGAATTTGCATTTTGGGTCCCTGGTAGAAGTGAGAAAATTTTGAAAGTGAGAACGCACACAAATCCCCAGAGGCAGTAGAGTCGACTGATTCAGAGCCAGTTCACAGATGGACCGTCGAGGGAGTGACATCTCTTTGTGGTGCCGCCCTAGGGTGGTGGGGTTTCGGGGTCCACTTAGTAGGCCATGTTTCAACTACGTGCAGGAGGCAGCTACATGGATAGCGAGGGGTGTGTGAAATGGACTGGCTGACTTTAGGTTAGACGTTCTCGAACGACTGTAGGACGAACACAGGAAGACGGTAGACATAGCAACGCCGGCCGTTGTGGCCGAGCTGTTCTAGGCGCTTCAGTCCGGAACCGTGAGACTACTACGGTCGCAGGTTCGAATCCTGCCTCGGGTATGGATGTGTGTGATGTCCTTAGGTTAGTTAGCTTTAAGTAGTTCTAAGTCCAGGGGACTGATGACGTCAGATGTTAAGTCCCATAGTGCTCAGAGCAATTTGAACCACCTGACATAGCAACAGTCAACACAGCAATTGTAAACTGTCGAAGCTACGTTGGGGAAGAACTGTCATAGCTGAGTTGGGGAAGAACAAGACGTCCACGAACAAACAGAAAGTATTGAAGTTCAAATAGTATGTAGATTACCGAAAGTTGGCTAAAGTCGGAGATAAGTTCAGCTGAAATTTTAATAAAGGGCCTAACTGCGTTTAGAAAGCGTAGATTAAATTCAGTTTTAGGCGACGCCTTTTACGCTTTTAGCAGTAGTTTATCCTGTAGCAAAGTTGAAGTAGATAATGCCTGTGAGTTAGTATGGGTAGAGGTTACACGTAACAGCAAGAATAAATTAATAATTGGTTCCTCTTATCACTCTCGACTAGTATGAGACAGTTACTGAAGAGTTCAAAGATAACATCAGTCTCATCATAAATAGGCACCCCGTCCATACGACAGAAGTTGATGGTGACTTGAATGTGCCCGCGATTTGTTGGCGAAAATACGTATTCACTGCCTGTGGTAGGTATAAAACATCGTCAGAAAGTTATTTTGCGCAATTGGTTCAGGAGAGCACTAGAAGTGGAAATGAAATTACAATGAAATCCAGTCCATTAGCATCTTACAGGGGTTGATAAATGTCAACGGGGACAGTTGAGAATGTGTGCCCCGACGGGGACTCGAACCCGGGATATCCTGCTTACACGGAAGACTCTCTATCTGACTGAGCCACGAGGACACAGACGATAGTGCGACTGCAGGGACTTATCTCTGACACGCTCCCCGTGAGACCCACATTTCCAACTTACTGTCCACACACTACATGTGTACTGCCACTCCTTAATATACACATAACTCGCGGCAGGCAATCTACCGATTCCCGTGAGAGTTTGAGCAATGTGAGTGCATCTGTGCTGAAGAAAATCAGTGGCCAGTAAGCCCTATCTATATGAAGATGGTATTTGTTCTTTCAGACATTCCCGGGACAACACATACCATCTTCATATAGAAGTTGAAATGGTTGTGAAAACATACTTGACCTCTTAGCAACAAATAATCGTGAGCAAATAGGCAGCACCATGAGGTGCACTGGGATCTGTGATCACAAGATAGTCGCAACGAGTCTGATATCATCCAAATCCACTAAAAGCAAACGAAAATATTTCTGTTAAAACAATCAGGCTTCAAGCCTTCCTAAGAGAAAGCCTCCATTCCTTACCAACCAACAATGTAAACTTAGATGATATACGGCTTAAATTCAAGGAAATAGTATCTGAGCCAACTGAGAGACTTACACAAAATAAATTAATATACGATTGGCTATTTTTACTTAAGCTCCAAACTTAGCTCAGCCTTTAGTGCGTGATGTTTTAAACTGCACCGACAATAAGACTTTCTCGAAATCAGAAGATCCTAAGAGATTCTGATCGTGTTTAAAGTACACCAGCAGCAACATGCAATAAATACCTTTTTCTCAGTTTCCGTACTTTTGTTGGCAGAAACCAGAAACTTCATTGGCTTCCTTAAAACGTTTATTAGTGATTCTGTCTGCAATTGCAGTATTTATATTAGGCGACTAGTTAGAAATCTGAGTTTGGTGTACAGTTTTAGTTCTTTCTTCATGGACATTAAAGACATTTTATAGTAATCTGGTTGCTTCAAACATCAGTCGGGAGATTTGTATTTTAACGCCAAAGAACAGTTTCGTTCACCTCTGATCACAGGTGTGACATACCGTTCTGTCGTAGGATCTGTTTGCAATTAAAACCTTGACAGTCATTGGGCACTTCATGATTACAATTAAATCATTATTATGATATTTCCTCCCAACCCCTTTTGTCACCAGATATGCCAAGGTCTTGTTATTAATGTTGCCACAGGTTGCCATTTGTTTTGTTTATAATTGTGCGGGAATAATAACTTCGCAACAGGTTGTCATTTGTCTACCAATTATTTTATTGGAATAAATCGAGTAACTGTAATTAGCGCCTCATTTAACAGCCGTAAGTTTCCTTGCCATTTAATTTTGGAGGGTACCCTTGCACTCCTTTGCGACGCCTCCGTGCATTCCAGTTCACTAACCTGGAGTGTCAACACGCAGATTTTAGAACGTCACCAGGCATATTCTGGCCACACCTCCCTAGGATTCGCTGATGTGCGACCTCCTGACGCCGCAGTTAGATTGTACAACAGAATGATACGTGTCACTATGTTAAAAACAATTAAATTCACAAAATGTAAAGTAGTTTTGGGTTCTGGTACGTAACCATTTATGTATTTTCTCAATGATAGTGTTCGGTTTGTAGTGTCTGTGTTGTCGAGAGGGAGTTTTCTCGTTGAAATTTAGGAGTGCCTATTATTGTTTTGTGTACATCTCTGCTGCATGTTAGTAGCGGAACAAATATTAGAGTGTATGTGATGATTGACAAATGTAGTGTAAAAGTGATCAGGTTTGCTTTGAAAGTCAGCTACGTTTAGAATTTAATATCTTTGTTCTGGTACGCCACGGTTTGCGAGAGCGAGGGTGAAAAGTTTAGCACGTCAGGGAATAGTTAACAGTGAAGTGAACGAAGTAGAGTTTCAGGATGAAACCAACACGATTAATAAAGATCAGGGACAAGACAGCGTTGAAATATCTGAGGGAGAAATTAGTGGAACAGAGGATCACTAAACTTCACCCGAGGCAGAAAACGAGGGAATTGCTGGCCGTGAAAGGGGCAGCACAGACTGACGCTGACTGCGAGCCCACACCACCACCACCACCACCACCACCACCACCACCACCTACGGTATTCGATCTGCGGACCTTCCAACACGAGCAGCTTAAACAGAGTTGAGGAAACAAATAACAAAAGTAGCTAGTTATAAGAAAAACCAAGAGAAGAATGACACACAATTCAGACAACTAGGGCAACGGCTTGAGAAGGGCTAGAATCTCCTAAAGGAGATTGAAGAGACGAGGCATGCACGATTTCATGAGAAAAGATATTGTGGTTGGCAGGAGAGCCAACACCGGTTTACTAGAGGAAGCCGAAAGGCACGCGTTTTAGCTCACGCAGGCTGGCGTGAGGTCTGGAACAGGACAAGGAAATTAGAATTTAGAAAAAACGGACGTAGCTGGTGGAATACTTAACTTTAATCTATAAATGGTGAACGTCGCTCTTGACGGTACATGATTCAGTATCAACAGCAGCTGGTAATGGCGCCTTGCTGGGTCGTAGCAAATGATGTAGCTGAAGGCTATGCTAACTATCGTCTCGGCAAATGAGAGCGTATTTTGTCAGTGAACCATCGCTAGCAAAGTCGGTTGTACAACTGGGGCGAGTGCTAGGAAGTCTCTCTAGACCTGCCGTGTGGCGGCGCTCGGTCTGCAATCACTGACAGTGCGACACGCGGATCCGACGTATACTAACGGACCGCGGCCGATTTAAAGGCTACCACCTAGCAAGTGTGGTGTCTGGCGGTGACACCACAAAAGATACAAATTTTCAAATTAACTAAAAAATAGGCAAACACATAAGAGCTATAAACCAGAAATCTGATGACGACGCCAAGAAATATGGGGAGAAGGCAGAAAACCCTTGAACAAAACGACGCTCCGTCTGGAAGATGGTAAGATTTGAAATGCAGTACATCATATTAGATCCCCCCCATGAACCATGGACCTTGCCGTTGGTGGGGAGGCTTGCGTGCCTCAGCGATACAGATAGCCGTACCGTAGGTACAACCACAACGAAGGGGTATCTGTTGAGAGGCCAGACAAACGTGTGGTTCCTGAAGAGGGGCAGCAGCCTTTTCAGTAGTTGCAAGGGCAACAGTCTGGATGATTGACTGATCTGGCCTTGTAACAATAACCAAAACGGCCTTGCTGTGCTGGTACTGCGAACGGCTGAAAGAAAGGGGAAACTACGGCCGTAATTTTTCCCGAGGGCATGCAGCTTTACTGTATGATTAAATGATGATGGCGTCCTCTTGGGTAAAATATTCCGGAGGTAAAATAGTCCCCCATTCGGATCTCCGGGCGGGGACTACTCAAGAGGATGTCGTTATCAGCAGAAAGAAAACTGGCATTCTACGGATCGGAGCGTGGAATGTCAGATCCCTTAATCGGGCAGGTAGGTTAGAAAATTTAAAAAGGGAAATGGATAGGTTAAAGTTAGATATAGTGGGAATTAGTGAAGTTCGGTGGCAGGAGGAATAAGACTTCTGGTCAGGTGACTACAGGGTTATAAACACAAAGTCAAATAGGGGTAATGCAGGAGTAGGTTTAATAATGAATAGGAAAATAGGAATGCGGGTAAGCTACTACAAACAGCATAGTGAACGCAATATTGTGGCCAAGATAGATACGAAGCCCACACCTACTACAGTAGTACAAGTTTATATGCCAACTAGCTCTGCAGACGACGAAGAAATTGAAGAAATGTATGATGAAATAAAAGAAATTATTCAGACAGTGAAGGGAGACGAAAATTTAATAGTCATTGGTGACTGGAATTCGAGTGTAGGAAAAGGGAGAGAAGGAAACGTAGTAGGTGAATATGGATTGGGGCTAAGAAATGAAAGAGGAAGCCGCCTGGTAGAATTTTGCACGGAGCACAACATAATCATAGCTAACACTTGGTTTAAGAATCATGATAGAAGGTTGTATACATGGAAGAACCTTGGAGACACTAAAAGGTATCAGATAGATTATATAATGGTAAGACAGAGATTTAGGAACCAGGTTTTAAATTGTAAGACATTTCCAGGGGCAGATGTGGACTCTGACCACAATCTATTGGTTATGACCTGTAGATTAAAACTGAAGAAACTGCAAAAAGGTGGAAACTTAAGGAGATGGGACCTGGATAAACTGAAAGAACCAGAGGTTGTACAGAGTTTCAGGGAGAGCATAAGGGAACAATTGACAGGAATGGGGGAAAGAAATACAGTAGAAGAAGAATGGGTAGCTTTGAGGGATGAAGTAGTGAAGACAGCAGAGGATCAAGTAGGTAAAAAGACGAGGGCTAGTAGAAATATAAAAATGCAGTAAATGAATCAGGCAAAAAGGAATACAAACGTCTCAAAAATGAGATCGACAGGAAGTGCAAAATGGCTAAGCAGGGATGGCTAGAGTACAAATGTAAGGATGTAGAGGTGTATCTCACTAGGGGTAAGATAGATACTGCCTACAGGAAAATTAAAGAGACTTTTGGAGATAAGAGAACCACTTGTATGAACATCAAGAGCTCAGATGGAAACCCAGTTCTAAACAAAGAAGGGAAAGCAGAAAGGTGGAAGGAGTATATAGAGAGTCTATACAAGGGCGATGCACTTGAGGACAATATTATGGAAATGGAAGAGGATGTAGATGAAGATGAAATGGGAGACACGATACTGCGTGAAGAGTTTGACAGAGCACTGAAAGCCCTGAGTCGAAGCAAGGCCCCGGGAGTAGACAACATTCCATTGGAACTACTGACGGCCTTGTGAGAGCCAGTCCTGAGAAAACTCTACCATCTGGTGAGCAAGATGTATGAAACAGGCGAGATACCCTCAGACTTCAAGAAGAATATAATAATTCCAATCCCAAAGAAAGCAGGTGTTGACAGATGTGAAAATTACCGAACAATCAGTTTAATAAGCCACAGCTGCAAAATACTAACACGAATTCTTTACAGACGAATGGAAAAACTAGTAGAAGCCGACCTCGGGGAAGATCAGTTTGGATTCCGTAGAAATACTGGAACACGTGAGGCAATTCTGACCTTACGACTTATCTTAGAAGCTAGATTAAGGAAAGGCAAACCTACGTTTCTAGCATTTGTAGACTTAGAGAAAGCTTTTGACAATGTTGACTGGAATACTCTCTTTCAAATTCTAAAGATGGCAGGGGTAAAATACAGGGAGCGAAAGGCTATTTACAATTTGTACAGAAACCAGATGGCAGTTATAAGAGTCGAGGGACATGAAAGGGAAGCAGTGGTCGGGAAGGGAGTGAGACAGGGTTGTAGCCTTTCCCCGATGTTATTCAATCTGTATATTGAGCAAGCAGTAAAGGAAACAAAAGAAAAATTCGGGGTAGGTATTAAAATCCATGGAGAAGAAATAAAAACTTTGAGGTTCGCCGATGACATTGTAATTCTTTCAGAGACAGCAAAGGACTTGGAAGAGCAGTTGAACGGAATGGATGGTGTCTTGAAGGGAGGATATAAGATGAACATCAACAAAAACAAAACGAGAATAATGGAATGTAGTCGAATTAAGTCGGGTGATGTTGAGGGTATTAGATTAAGCAATGAGACACTTAAAGTAGTATATGAGTTTTGCTATTTGGGGAGCAAAGTAACTGATGATGGTCGAAGTAGAGAGGATATAAAATGTAGACTGGCAATGGCAAGGAAAGCGTTTCTGAAGAAGAGAAATTTGTTAACATCGAGTATAGATTTAAGTGTCAGGAAGTCATTTCTGAAAGTATTTGTATGGAGTGTAGCCATGTATGGAAGTGAAACATGGACGATAAATAGTTTGGACAAGAAGAGAATAGAAGCTTTAGAAATGTGGTGCTACAGAAGAATGCTGAAGATTAGATGGGTAGATCACATAACTAATGAGGAAGTATTGAATAGGATTGGGGAGAAGAGAAGTTTGTGGCACAACTTGACCAGAAGAAGGGATCGGTTGGTAGGACATGTTCTGAGGCATCAAGGGATCACCAATTTAGTATTGGAGGGCAGCGTGGAGGGTAAAAATCGTAGGGGGAGACCAAGAGATGAATACACTAAGCAGATTCAGAAGGATGTTGGTTGCAGTAGGTACTGGGAGATGAAGAAGCTTGCACAGGATAGAGTATCATGGAGAGCTGCATCAAACCAGTCTCAGGACTGAAGACCACAACAACAACAACATCATATTAGATACCGTTCGCAGGCCAACTTTCCCTCTTCCGCTCGGCTCACGAGTGCACTTCAAAATGATCTGCTCAAGCATCTCTGTGGGCAGCTTCCCAGCTCTGTGCGGTCGCCCTTCTGATTTTAATTTATATAGTAGCGGCATTTCGCGTAGTGGTTCGCGGTGTACTTCAGCGTGGCGACGCATGGAAGGGTTGTTCCCTGGTGTGTGATAGTGAATTCCTCTCAGCCTCGCCAAGCTGAGACCAATAATTGGCTCATAATATGACACCAATTAGCTATTTCAATACTTGGCAGCACAGACAGTAGTATAGAGGTTATGTTCAATCATAACATCTAAATTTGTAATAAAATTTCAGTCCACTTAAAAAAAAGTGTTAGAGATTTCAGAAAATTACCTCTCGTCCCCCAAAGCTCAAATCGATAATTGCAAGAGCAAGAGTGCCGCGCGGTCAGGGGCGTCTTGTCACGGTCCGCGCGCCTCCCCCTGTCGGAGGTTCGAGTCCTCCCTCGGGCATGGGTGTGTGTGTGTCGTCCTTAGCTTAAGTTAGTTTAATTTAGATTAATTAGTATCTAAGCTTAGGGACCGATGACCACAGCAGTTTCGTCCCCTAAGACCTTACCACCATTTTTTTCCTTGTTAGCTTTCTAAATAATGCCAAATCAACTAGCAATCCCATTTTCCCCTTTTGATAAGCCAGTAGGAATAGGGGCGTGGGCCGTAAAAAATGCTAGCGGTTATCGCCCCCGTTACTGAGTGCGTTGGTTGTGTGTATGTGTCTTGTTATCCGCTGCGTCCACTAGAGTTTTATCAATAATTTAAAATCAGGGTCGTACTCACACGAAATATTATCACGCACATTCAACCACAGCATGCGGTACGCGAGATAAGAATACTGTGCACACTAGTGTGCGAGCACCAAACGAACAGGCAGGCAGGCAGCAGAGGCCAGCAACGCAAACGAGAAAGACGGTCACCACGCACTTGATGCGAATGTGCAGGAAACCATAAACCGCCAGAGCAAGGAGACACTGGAGCACAACCGATAGAAATAGAGAAGATTAAGTTTTCGTCAAAAGACAAAGGACAAGATAGTGTAGCGATTCAGAGCGAAGAATAACACAACAGGGAAGAGATCTAATCGAAAGGTCATGCCAAGTCAGAGAAGAGCCACGACGCTCTGAACCACCAATAGCTTCCACTGCGACTGCCGATACATGGAGGAAGAGGAGCTGAGGAAGCAGTTTGTGTTAGTTCAGAAATTTTCACCGTTCGCGGACATCGCGAACCGTCTACACCCGTAGTTGTGGGGCAAAGAATTCCGCGAGACGTTATCAAAATTTTGGCCACCCGTTCTGAAAATTAGATTTCTCCGTGCTCGCTTCACATAGAAAGCGGCGACGAAAATGCGAAAGATCGCAGGACAATGTAAGACATATGAATAATTTACCCCCACATTTTTGGAAGAATACTGGTGCAAGGGAAAACAAGAACAAGTGAAATTAGAAATCGTGACGACAAAACTACGTAGAATCGAGAAGGCAAGATCCAGTGCCATTTTCCAAAGATGTGGTAGGAATTGACATATGAACCATCCGAAATCATACAACTTTGGGTGACGAAACTTTCACGTCAGATTCAAAAAGAAGTACGAATCGCTACACGGCGTCAAAGAATTCCAGCAGCTACTGTGTGAGCTTGGATATCACAGGAGCAAGGAAAACAGGGTGTCACTAAATTTCATAGAGAGAATTTGTCACCAGTACATCAAACAGCAAACAACCAGCATTGGGGAAGGCGCCATCCACCAATAAAGTATGGGAATGAATGAGGAAGAAGGAATGACAAACCTCGTCGGAAGCCGCAGTATCGACCCTATGTTGGCATAAATAAATGGAGGAACGCTGACAAAATAAACAGTGATAACTGGAAATACGACGACAGGATAAATAATGACTGGAGAGAAGACAGACGAAAGGGAAGAGTGGAGATCGTCCACGTTAGAAGGCCTTGAACCCCAACAGAACTCCTGGTATGAGGGAGTTGACTGGAGGGATCTGCTCAACAACGAACGGTTTGATGTAACAGAACAGCTGGAGCTTTGAATACAGATTTTGAAAAAATTAGAAATTTGTTATTGGAGAGGAAGAGGAAGTAGGGATATGCGAGAATCCTGTTGTAAATATAGATCTTAATATTAGTTTAATCCAACCTGTACACAAGGACTGAAATTATAGGCGATATTAGGGCTTGACTTGTTAAAAAGTACGAGATTGTTTTGCATTTGAGAGAGTTTCACCACTGTGAATTTGGCAGGGAAGACTGCCGGTTTGAATTTCGATAATTGTGTGGAAAAAGGTAGAAGGCAAGGAGTCATGGCACTCAGGTTAGTGGAAGCCCATAAGGAAGAAACTCGGGCTATTTATGAAGAGGTAGGGGTGAAGCTATGAGATTTTGAATCCGAAGATGCATGAACTGGACTAGACATGTTTTGAAATCGTACGTGGAAATGCTTCATATGCACCGGAAACGAGTGGGGATCTTCTTATATAAACTGAGGGTGAAGAAACTTCGCAAGTTTATTGTCAATCCTCACCAACTGCGAGTAATGTAAAAGCAAAATATCCAGAACAAAGTGAAGAAAATGTCGGAAGAAGAGGTAATAGAAGAAACTGTCAGCTGGTACACAATCCACTATGGTGTATGAAGAGAAAAGACGGATCCATGAGGGTCTTGCTTAGTTACCGGTAAATAAATATCGTAACAGAGCCAGCAAGGGACAGACCAGAGACCATAAAGGAAGTCTTGCTGCGCTTCCATGGAGCAAGAAGTCTTGCTGCACTTCCTTTAGCTGTTGGCAAACAGAACTTTACCCAGATTGTCGCCAGTACACAGCTTTCTTGTGGTGTGGACGTTGCTTCCACTTTAAGAAACCTTCATTTTACCTGAACGTCTGATCATCAGCATATATCACAGGACTATGATCTGAAATCTCAGAGACGCTGAAAGGCAAGGTTACGATGCATGTTGACATACTGATCCTAGGAAAAATGTAGGAAGAGCATGATGAAATTTCACAGCAATTACTGTAAGCTTTTGGCGATTATGGATGAGATAAAATTCAAAATTTGGACATAGGATGGCGGGCTACTTGGGATACATAATGCCCACAGACAGAATCCGGTCTGATCTGAAGAAACTAGAGGCCAAAGAAAAATATTGAGTACCTGAGACGAAACAAAGAAAAGCTTTTCTAGGACTCAAAGTTTTTTGTAAAACAATCACAAGACACTAATCAAGCCACATCTTTGATGTTTGATAGGAAAGAGTAATGCGTTGACGTGGACTGAATTAGAACGAGGGAATTTGTACGTTGAAAGGCAGCACTAATGAGATCACCGACATTGTCCAATCCTAAAATGAGAGATTTGTATGTCAACAGATTCTTCAAGAGCAGGTCTCACCATACATCTGTTTCAAGAAGCAGAATAGGATGGACGATTAGAACCATCTCATTTGGAAATCATGTCCTGGGTAAGGCACAGCAGAACTTCTCGTGACTAAGCTGGAAGTTCTCTCCATTGTGTGGGTTTTCACAAATTTAGGTACTTTCTGACAGGAAAAACGACAGAGGTCTACACGGCATAGAAGCTACAGAGTTCCTGGTGACAGCATAACTGGCACATGGACAACTCCTGTGTTGAGGGACATGTTTGCAAGAGTTTAGATTTTATACAGGGCACATTCCCATGAAGGAAAACGTGGTAGCAGACGCTCTGTCACTGGTATCCACAGGACTAACACAGGAGGACGTCAACGAGATTAAGGAAGCCAGTTTCAACGGGACACATTAAATGCATTCACAGTTGCAATTACTGACAACCATCAACTGAATAATGGAATGACGGAAATGAAAATTTTTTCCGGACCTGAACTTTAAACGGGATTTCCCGCTTATAGCGAGCGGTCGCCTTACCATCTGGGTATGGGTCACGGCCAGACCCGAATCCCAATATGTCATCAACCGGGAGCATTGCGTCGTAATTCGGAATATCACAGGCTCTGCAATATCGTAATTTCAACGGTCTCTACGTGATCGTAATGTTCAAAACCCTTCTGGGGTACGTACTTGTAAGTATTGGAAGGAACAGGACAAAGACCCAGCCCCATGCACAGTGAAAGAGAAGTGGGAAGATTGATCTGCTGCAGATATCGAGAAGTTTTACTTAACCATAAGGATGGTGTTTTGTTTAGGTGCACGAACCCGGCGGATAGTAACAGAGTACTATGTATTTCAGCAGAGACCATAAATAAAATAATTTGTTATGAGTATTTAAGACACGCGCATATTGGACCCCGCAAATGTTACGCAAAAATGAGAGTCCGTTTACTTGAAGAACATGGACAGTAGAGTAGGGAATGTCCAGACACATGCATTGGGGCTCAGTGTTTCCAACAGTACCAGACGGATTAAAACACATGGCCGTCACGCATGTTTTCCGACCTATTCTGACCACGACCAGACGCTATCGGTATAAACTCGTGATGGTACAGCTGACCTCAAAATTTTACGTGAAGGAGAGTTACGAGAGTATTCAATATTCAATCCCTTTGCATATTAGGAAAGGTGAGGCGAATTTGTTGGACATCGGGACACAGTTAAGTCTGAAAATTTAGAAGAACTATATGAATCGAAAGAAGACCAAGACCATGTACACATCACACTATCACCCTGACTCGAATCATTTGGCGAGGATGATGCATTAGGTGTCGAAAACTTGTAGACCATTGTGCCACAAGCAGACTCTAACATGGGATATGCACGTAAAAGACTTCCAGAAAGTGTTAAACGACTTGAAACACAAAGTGATAGGATTGGAAACCAGATTAGTTTTAATGGAACGACTGCGCCATGACAGACTAAGACAAATCGTGGTCTCCCGACCATATCTACGCAAAAGGCGTCAAGAAATGGTAAGAGTAGCATTGGATAGGATTACTGAAAAAGCAGAGAAGAGGAGAGTAAATCATAAGGGATCACTAAGAGAAATAAGGTTCTTTGAGAACCAGGAAAACATAAAAAAATGAGCGAGTATCTGAACAGAAATTTCTTTCCATGCATTTTGTGGGCCATGCCAAATTCGGAGAATTGTCCACTAGAACGTCGCCGAATTGAAACCTTTACGGAGTCATAAATCAATAGGGAATAAACATATTTCGTACATCAGAGCATTTAAGAAATAGAAAACTGAACCATGAGATAGTACGTAGTCTCTATTTTTTTGTAAGGACGAAGTAATAGAATTAACATCAAGAAATCCTCTGGAGTAAAATATATGGGCAAGGAACAGTTTTGCATGTGATAAGCGAGATCATTAGTAAGAGTCAAGGCGATGATTCGGGAGAGAGACATGAAAAAGAGGAACATCAGACAGATCGTTGGCCGTAAGTGCCCTGATGGAGAAATGCACCGGATGTAATGATGTGCTGAGCAAGAAGCCAGGGTGCTCAGTGAGTAAGTTTTTTGCAGACTCAAAGTGACATTGCCAAGGTTTCAGCAGATGCGTAGAGACGCTGTAAAGTGAGTTGTAGAATACATAGGGAGACGCTGCCATTTGAGAATGATTTTGTATGGATGTATGTGAGTTTAAAACACTGATACGAGTTTTTTATGAGTTAATGACAGTATGATGTATACAGATTTACAGTATCTGCAGGAATTGTTAATCTCATAAAAATACTGAACAAAGAGGATATCCATATCATATAGAGTTGAAACAGTGGAAGAAATAAACGAGAACTTCCCTATTAGAAGAAGGTGTGTTCACGAATGTTGGGTCTGCCACTGAATATGGAGACAAACCAATACCAGTGCGATAGTGTACAAAAGGTAAAACGAATATATAAAGAGCTATAAGCAAGAAGTATAGGTAATGTAAAGACGTAATAATTAAAATGAAATGGTATGGAATAAATTTTGTATGTACTGAGAACCAAATTAATCTTGTGATCTTGTTGCAGACTGATCTCCAATCTGAAAGATTAGTAAAGAAGGAACTGAGATGCTAGAAGGCTGAATGACGAATTTTAGAGCTCAGATGATAAATGATGACCAGAACGAACAAAAGTAGGGGCAAAATTAAAAGCTATGCGTCGCCACAGTAGTTTTGAGGTGAATTAATGTATGGCAGGTGAGGGTATTTGGGAGAGAACTTCAAAATATTGTTAGATCTCTGCTAAATAATAATACAGGGCGTATCCAGAAAGTGAGTTTCCCGATGATTCCTTTAAAGTAGACATTTTACACGGGAAAACTGCACATGCGCAACAGATCTATGACGTGTAAATAAAAGGTCGGCCAGACAGGTTCCACCTGGCGCCAGCACCGCAGCAGCAGTGCGCCGGAATGGCGTCTCATACTCATTCTCCCGCCGCCTGCGAGGTTCGGTCAGTGATAAGGTTCCTCAATGCTCATAGCACAGCGCTCGTCTAAATACATCACCATGCTTTGTCGAGTCTACAGGCTTTTCTCCGAAGGTCGTCAAAGTGTCCACGATTAAGAGTGCAGTGGACGACCGTCCCTCATCAATGATCACCTGGTTGAGCTGATGCAGCAGCGCACACTGGAGAACGAATTGTCACTAAGCCCCAGCTGTTCGAGAAACTGTGTGTCAGGTGGCTGCCAAAAAAGCTGACTCCCGAGCAGACAATTCGCTGCTCCAAAGCGGTACTAACATTTCTGCAGGGGTATCACGATGACGGCGACGAGTTCCTCCAGAGGATCATCACGGCCGATAAGACGCGGATTTCTCACTTGATCCCGGAAACCAAGCAGCAGTCAACACACTGGCATCACGGTGGACCTCCGGTGAAAACGAAATTCAAACAGATTGCGTCGGTCAAGAAAGTGACGTGCAGGGTGTTCTGAGACAGGAAGGGCCTTCTGCTCATTGACTTCCTGCCCAGAGGTAGAAGAGTGTGTGCTGACAGTTATTTGTACGTATTGTTTTCAAAAAATGGTTCAAATGGTTCTAAGCACTATGGGAGTTAACATCTGAGGTCGTCAGTCTCAGATTCATAACTACTTAAAACTGACTACAGTAAGGACATCACACACATCCATGCCCAATGCAGGATTCGAACCTGTAACCGTAGCGGCAGCGCGGTTCCGGACTTAAGCGCCTACAATCGCTAGGCCACAGCGGCCGGCCATATTGTTTTCCTTGGCGAGGGAATTTCGAAAGATTGTCTTTAGTAGCTCTGCTTTAGGAGCACTGTCATCGATAGTATAGCCATTGCCGCCAGTGTACTTTACATACGACCAGAATCTCTTCGGATTTTCTGCCAGGTTTCGACACAAGGTTTCGTTGTGGAAACTATAAGCATCTCGCATTGAAGTTCTCGCTAAATTACTAGTTTCTGTAAAAGATCGCTTATATTGGGGATTTTGCGCTCGTTTAAAGTTTGCATGTTTTTTTCGTTGTTACTGCAACTGTGTCCCAAACTGTTTTGTATACCATGGGAGGGATCAGCTCCGTCGTTTGTTTATTTAGTATAAATGTATCAACTGCTATCGATGCTATTTCTTTGAATTCAAGCCATAGCTGGTCTACACTTACATTGTTAATCTTGAAGGAGCAGAGATAGTCTCTGAGGAAGGCGTCAAGCGAACTTTTATCTGCTTTTTTCAATAGATGTATGTTTCGTTTGTTTTTGGAGGATTTGGGAATTATAATATTTAGTCTCTCCAAGGAAATCCCGCGCTCACTAGTACCTGTATCCCTTTGGATGACCGTTATTAGCTGATTTGTTACTAAGAGGTCAAATGTGTTTTCACAACCGTTTACTATTCGGGAGGGCTTATGAACTAATTTCTCGAAATAACTTTCAGATAATGAGTTCAGCACAATTTCTGATGATTTTTCTTATCCGGACCTCTGGATTTAAATATGTATTTTCCCAACATATCGAGGGTAAATTCAAGTCATCATCAATTATGATTGTAGAGTCGAGTACGTATTTGAAATTACACTCAAGTTTTCTTTGAACCTTACTGCAACTGCATAATCTGAGTTGGGAGATCTGTAAAAGGATCCAATTATTGTCTTATTCAGGTTGGCAAGGATGACCTCTACCCTTACGAACTCACGGGAACTATTTACTTCAATTTCCCTACAAGATAAACTACTTCCAACAGCAACAACCACGCCTCTGCTAGCTGTGTTTAGCCTATCCTTTCTGAACACCGTTACGTTCTTCACAAAAATTTGCGATGAACTTACCTCCGGTTTTAGCCAGCTGTCAGTGCCTACAACCATTTGAGCATCAGTTCTCTCTAACATTGCTTGGAGCTCTGGTACGTTCCGACCACAGCTACGTAATTGACAACAGTTGTACCGATGGTACCTAGATCTACATTCATCCTGTGTTCAACCTGCACCCTTTGAGACTGAAGCCCATTTCTGTTTCGCCGAGACCTATAACCTAAAAAACGGAGCAGTTTACACCACACAGTCCCAGCTACCTGTGTAATTGCCTCCTGCGTGTAATGGAGACCTGCCCAATTTAGCGGAACCCAGGCAACAGAGACTTACATCACGTTTGGAAATTTTATGAATAATATATTTATGTCTACAATGCCAGAAAACACTTAAAGTAGGCAGTTGACTATTTCATGTATGTTTCACACACCATGGGAGACTGTGTTTCATGTTGGAAGGAAAATAGACCACTAATGTCATACGATGGAACTCAGACTGTAACTGTAATTCTGACCACTTTCCTTGGATAAACACTGTCTATATCCCATAATATCAAATCCTGCTGCACAGCAACCCTTCACTATTTAAAAGACACTACGTAATTCAACGTCAAAAGACACTAGTCAAATCATTTAATATCTGCAAGTAAAATTTTCAATGCACACAGTTGTGATCTGATCAAAGACTTGAATTTCTCTAGCCATATCTAGGTCACCTACGTATTGAGCAAAAGAGTTTTAATTAGTATGTGTGTATTTGCAACAGAGTAAGGAAAAACACTATGCTGTGGATGATCATGTATCGCAAACACGTTGCCTTATGTCAAACTGATTTGCATTTGCTACTTTAAAATGAACAGACTTCCATTGAAAAATGATTACCTGCCCTAACTGTACCCTCTTTTACCCAGACCGTGGTACTCTGCTTCTGATGTGACGCATAATTGTTCCTCAAACTGACAAATTTTTCTATGGTGTGATGATTTTTCAGGGATGGTAATGTTTGTACTGATTTGTTAATTGTACGGTAATTTTAATTGGACAGTTCTGTTTCCTGGAGAGCTGAGTTGTGAATGCACTAACAAGCAAAACTCGAAAAATATGTATATTATATCTTTAGACTTTTACGCCAACCCATACCCAATGACAATCGAATTTTTCATATAGAACGATGGTTTTACTTTGAGTGTGAATGAACAGTAGTTTTCGTTCATTACTACACAATACAAATTATACTGTTTACAAATACCTTGTACGCCCACTTAATTTTGTGATATGTTTAATGAAGATTTATTTTTGCAGTTTTTTGCACTTCGTACTCCCAGTTTCATCTCATGATGTGTATATTATTCTTATATATATTATATATATTATTGTGAAGTATTAAAGTTTGTCATGGTATTGGATTTTATAAGTTTTGTGAGTGGGAATGGAGTAAATATGAAACTGTCTGAAGAGTAAAAGGATATTAATTATCCTTTAAAATGATGGAATGCGTGCATGCTACAAACGATCAGTATGTATGAATAGAGAAATATGATTTCAAATAAGATAAGTAAGAATTAGTTGTAAAGAAATTTTCAAGATACATAAATGAGTTAAATCTGGGACAATAATGCAAAGTACGGATTTAGTACACCAGCAAAATTGATGGGTGTGTATCGTCAACAGTTTCAACTGAGCACATAATTTCAATGTCCCATAGCACCAAAATGTTTTTGATATACTGGTGCTTTAACAAGTTTTGGGCACAGCTGCATTGGCAAAAATTTAAAACCGGAAGCAGGGGGTGATGTGGAAGATAACAGTGTGCTGAAAATCTAGAAAACTAGCAGTTTTTTCTGAAAATAATCAAAGCTACAGGTAAGCTTCTCAAGTTTGTTGGCCATCCGCGCTCCTGAGCCTCTGAGAACTTGCGACAACACTGAACATTTTGTGTCTGCAATTGGCACAAATGTCTCTGAGCACTAAGGGGCTTAACTTCTGAGATCATAAGTCCCCTAGAACTTAGATCTACTTAAACCAAACTAACCTAAGGACATCGCACACATCCATGCCCGAGGCAGGATTCGAACCTGCGACCGGAGCGGTCGTGCGATTCCACACTGAAGCACCTAGAACCGTTCGGCCTCTGCGGTCGGCCTGTCTCAACACTCAGCAAAGGTTTATGCAATATAAAATGCATCAGCAATGTCTAAAGTAAATAAACTGTAAGTTAGAGACACAGGACGGTGAAAACGAAGAGTGCCTCAATGGTCCCAGAGAGAGAGAGAGAGAGAGAGAGAGAGAGAGAGACGTGACTTTTCTATAGAGAATGGTGGAACGAAGATGTAAGTTACTGGTTAACCACCTAGAGGAAGTAGACTAGCGACTTGCAGGGAGCACTTCTATCAGTCACCGCTCCGAAGATCCAGCGTCAAGCCAACCATAATTTAATAACAGTTTCCAAACCTGATAGTGCGAGGTTTCCTTTTGATCAACATTCGATCAGAAATCACTGAATCATCGGGAGTCTCTGCCTTCCATGTTGATATCTGCTGTCGGCCTACCATGCCATTTTGACTGATAAATTTGGGAATTAGCATTTTTTTGGCTTATCCTTACCTAGGCGATAATGAGATTCATTTGTTCCATCAATGGTTCCCCTGCAGCAATCTCATCAGGTCCTGGAGCAGTGTTTCTAGCTGCAGACAAACCTTATTCCAGTTCCCACATGGAGAATGGAAGACGTCCCTGGGAAGCCAGTGTTTAGCTATGATTGTTCTTTCCTTTCTCTCTCAGAGGCGCTTATTTACCGCAGAGGTCAGGGAGAATGCTAACCAGTTCCCTGCTCTCTGGTTCTTCTTAGTGGAAGTCCATATCCTCAAGAGCATAGCCCCATCAGAGAAGGACATAGCTCGACGATCAGAAGGATTAACTACCGGTTTCTTGGACTTGGAACTACTTTTTGAAAGATGTTTTTCTTTACTCATGGGAGGAGGTGGTTGCCTGTGTTGCGGGGACAGCTTTGTTGGCTTGTGGGGTTGGGTAGTGGAATGTATCTTAGGTGGTATTGCCATTGTTGAGGGCTTCCGAGCGACTTCAGTTTCAAGTGCAGCTTTCCCCCCACAGGTACACTGACAAGTGCATGTGTTCCTACTTGAATCTGAGGTCTGAGTTTGTGTGGAGACGCCACACATAAGGGCTGATGCAAAAGACGTGGCAAAAACCGGGGGTTGTACAGCTTTCAATTTTCCTTTCTTCGTTGCAAACTCAAACTTTCTGCACGACGGTGGGTGATCCCCAGAGCAGTTTACACTTTTCAAAGTGTAGAAGAATTGTCTGATTCCTGAGCTGAGCCTCCACAATTGCCACACGTAGCCCCCCAATTATATCCCATAGTGGTATTTCCAAACCATGACATCTGTAGCGTTATATTAGGCTAGAAACAAACAGGCGAGCCCTAAGACGGATATAGCCTGCAAGGATTTGTTCATTTAGTTCCGGAATACTAAACGTTAGATTGAATGTTGCCGATGTTTCAAATTTGCCATAGTTCTGCACTTCCGTGACGGCCATATTTTTCCATTCTTCACGTAACTCTGTGGTGTTTACCTCCATTAGATTGGAGCAGGTAACCACGCCCTTACTAAAGTTAAGAGTTTTATGCAACTCACGATCCATTGGGTAGTCACCTAAGGCCTTACATCCCAGGAGCCTACATAATTTGGTTGAATTAGCAGTTTCAACTAGAATTGTTCCATTACAATGTTTTTTGACACTTTTTAGAGACCCCGCAATATCTTCCAGTGCCTTGTGAACATAGAAACGGTTCCCTTAGTTTGCTTGATTACAATGACAGTGTTATGACACACTAATGCCCTGTTACTATGATTCTGAGACTTTTCGGGAGGACTGACCAACTGGGCTCTCTGTGATGAGTGGGTGTAGGTACTACCTGATGGTACATCCGTCCTGACAGTAGCAGCAGCTTGATGAGGCCGTTCCATGGGGATTCCACGAGATGCTAGGGAAACAACCATGAACCCAGGCAGAACCTGCGGATTCGTTGTCGTTTCACAGACAGGAAGTCTTGTAAAGCACTTTTGAACAAGTTTTCCGAAAATATGTCGAGGGTCTAGTTCGAGAGTCCATACGTAATGGGAGTGTTTCAAATCTTGTAGCTATGAACAAACTTGACCTTATCGGCTGTGTCTGTATAGAGACAATGGCAATCCGTGTTAACGATACTACGGTCGGCCACTTAACGGTTGTGGTGAATCAGTCGTGGTCGAAATAAACTTGGCGCCAAGAATGACTAACTCATTCGGATGATATTAAATTAAATGACACTTGATTGAAAGATATTACTTAATTGACTGTAATTTACCCTTGCATGGTGTGATTGAATTAATCACTGATAAATGCTCCAAACCAATGCAGGTGAGCTAGTTATTTCTGTCAGATGACCTTTTAAAGGAACTCATTGACATTTAAAACTCGCTCTTTGAGCATCACGTAATCGTAACTTCAGTGTAGGCTACGTACAGGGCACTATCAGGAAAACGTGTAATTAATTTAGACTCAGCAGGAACGGCCAACAAGGCACCCAAATATTCATACTAACGGCCCACAATTGCATTGACGGAACAGACTCCGTCTCGTTTTTGTGACCCACACCGATAGCAGCGCACTAAGCGGCAGTAAGCAACACTCTCAATACGACACCGGATGAGTGAGGATACTAACGTTTATACTGCTCTGCAGCACTGTTTTTGCAACAGAGCGTCTGTTTAGTGCAGTGGTTTCTGAGACCATTACCCCTTGAGAGCAATCACATATCTGCTAGTACCCATCAGCATTAGGAACTAACCAAATTTTAGAATGAAACAAAATTTTAATTGAACAGTTTTATTTTTAAAATGATAAAAAGCAATATTTAGATTTTGTACGTGTTCCATTAAACCACAAACTGTTGAGTCAATTAGATAACTGCTAGAACATTTTTAATAGAATGGTGGAGCAGCTGCCAGAGCATCACGATTGCTACCTAAAGTCCTTCTCAGAGAACAAAGCTAACTACTCGCATTGAGGGTAGTCACTTGTTACAAGACATGGTTTCTCTGCACCAGTCCTCTCCCTAGCAGCACCTGGCTCCACCCACATACTGCACCCCCATTTAAAATCAACTATACATAGTTTGTAAATCACTTATTGCTGCACTCTTTTACTTTAGAAATGAAAGCGATTAGCAGAATTCAGGCTGAGGGTGTTTAGTAATAATAATAATAATAATAATAATAATAACCCCCGTGGAGGCCCGGGAAAAGAATAAGCCTCCGGTATGTTCTGCCAGTCGTAAAAGGCGACGAAAAGAACAAACCACTAATAGGGCTAACCCCCCTTTTAGTGTGATTACTTGGTTCAGGACAGAACTAAAGAAGCCTCGGACAAGCGCCGTCATGGTCGGGGACGACGCTTGAACCCTATGCCCGCCCACAATGGTAACGACTCTGCTAGCCAACTGGAAAATGATTTAAATCCAAATAGAGGTGTTTTGCAGGATATGCTTCCTGCAACCACCCTAGAAGGAAAACAAAGACAGAGGATGAGATGGTCAGATGAAGTCAATCGACACCTCATGTTCTGTTATTACCAAGCAACAAACTTAGGAACCAACACAACTGGATACAGATCACAAGTATACACAACATTTATTACCAGATACCCGGAATTAAAATTTTTAACAGAACAACGACTAGCTGATCAGATCCGTGTAATAATCAAAAATAACAGGATACCCCAGTCAGAATTAGAAAACATCAAACAACAAGTACAACAAATACTGGAACAAAATAATGTGCAATCAGAAGAAGAAGAAAACACAGTAATGGACTCAAACATCCCAGAGCAAACAAACAAAGACCAACACGCATCAATTAAACAATCAGAGGAAAACGAAATCTTAAGACAGCCACCAGAACAAGCACAAATAGAACACGAAGAGACACATGTGTTAGATATAGAAGAGAAATTTCAGCTGACATATATAGAATACAAAGACACAAATACAGACATTAGACCATTCCTGCATAGACCGCCAAATAACCCACAAGTCGAAACAACAATAAAAACTATCAACACAATCATACACAACAAAATAAATGAAAACACAACTATGGAAGAGTTACAACTACTGGTTTATATAGGAGCACTCACTACACTAAATATACACACTAGGCAGAGATCAGAACAAACCAACACACAGAAGAAACGCACAAAACCAGCATGGCAACACAGGTTACAGATCAGAATAGAAAAACTGAGAAAAGATATCGGACAGCTAACACAATTTATAAGAAATGAAATATCAGACAAAAAACGAAAAAGGTTAGGTAAAATCTCACAACAAGAAGCAATAGGGCAATTAGATGAAAAAAAGCAGAAATTGCAAGCATTGGCCAAACGACTTAGAAGATACAAAAAAAGTGAAAATAGAAGGAAACAAAACCAAACATTCAACACAAACCAAAAGAGATTTTACCAAACAATGGATAACACACACATTAAAATAGACAATCCACCAAACATAACAGACATGGAACACTTCTGGAGCAACATATGGTCAAACCCGGTACAACATAACAGGCATGCACGGTGGATACAAGCAGAAACAGACAAATGCCTCAAGTGATAATTTTGCAACATGAAGTCACCCGAGCAATTAATTCTACACACAATTGGAAAGCCCCTGGAAATGATAAAATAGCAAATTACTGGCTAAAGAAGTTCACCTCAACACATTCCCATCTAACTAAATTATTTAACAGTTACATTGCAGACCCATACACATTCCCTGATACACTTGCACATGGAATAACCTATCTGAAACCTAAAGATCAAGCAGACACAGCAAACCCAGCTAAATATCGCCCCATAACATGCCTACCAACAATATACAAAATATTAACTTCAGTCATCACACAGAAATTAATGACACATACAACACAGAACAAAATTATAAATGAAGAACAAAAAGGCTGCTGCAAAGGAGCACGAGGATGTAAAGAGCAACTGATAATAGATACAGAGGTGACATATCAAGCGAAAACTAAACAAAGGTCCCTACACTACGCATACATTGATTACCAAAAAGCCTTTGATAGTGTACCCCACTCATGGTTACTACAGATTTTGGAAATATACAAAGTAGATCCTAAATTGATACAGTTTCTAAACACAGTAATGAAAAACTAGAAAACGACACTTAATATCCAAACAAATTCTGATAACATCACATCACAGCCAATACAGATTAAGCATGGAATATACCAAGGAGACTCATTAAGTCCTTTCTGGTTCTGTCTTGCTCTGAACCCACTATCCAACATGCTAAATAATACAAATTATGGATACAATATTACTGGAACATACCCACACAAAATCACACATTTGCTATACATGGATGATCTAAAACTACTGGCAGCAACAAATCAACAACTCAACCAATTACTAAAGATAACAGAAGTATTCAGCAATGATATAAATATGGCTTTTGGAACAGACAAATGTAAGAAAAATAGCATAGTCAAGGGCAAACACACTAAACAAGAAGATTACATATTGGATAACCACAGCGACTGCATAGAAGCGATGGAAAAAACAGATGCCTATAAATACCTAGGATACAGACAAAAAATAGGAATAGATAATACAAATATTAAAGAAGAACTAAAAGAAAAATATAGACAAAGACTAACAAAAATACTGAAAACAGAATTGACAGCAAGAAACAAGACAAAAGCTATAAATACTTCTGCTATACCAGTATTGACCTACTCATTTGGAGTAGTGAAATGGAGTGACACAGACCTAGAAGCACTCTATACACTTACACGATCACAATGCCACAAATATAGAATACATCACATACATTCAGCAACAGAAAGATTCACATTAAGCAGAAAGGGAGGAGGAAGGGGATTTATCGACATAAAAAACCTACATTATGGACAGGTAGAAAATTTAAGAAATTTCTTTATAGAATGAGCAAAAACTAGTAAAATACACAAAGCAATCACTCATATAAATACATCGGCTACACCACTACAATTTCATAACCACCTCTACAACCCTTTAGATCACATAACATCAACAGATACCAAGTAAGTAAATTGGAAAAAGAAAACACTACACGGCAAGCACCCGTATCATCTAACACAGCCACACATAGATCAAGACGCATCCAACACATGGCTAAGAAACGGCAATATATACAGTGAGACGGAAGGATTCATGATCGCAATACAGGATCAAACAATAAACACCAGATATTACAGCAAGCATATTATTAAAGATCCCAATACCACAACAGATAAATGCAGACTTTGCAAACAACAAATAGAAACAGTAGATCACATCACAAGCGGTTGTACAATACTAGCAAATACAGAATACCCCAGAAGACATGACAATGTAGCAAAAATAATACATCAACAACTTGCCATAAAACATGAACTAATAAAACAACACGTTCCCACATACAAGTACACACCACAAAATATACTGGAGAATGATGAATACAAATTATACTGGAACAGAACGATTATAACAGATAAAACAACACCACATAACAAACCTGACATCATACTCACCAATAAAAAGAAGAAATTAACACAACTAATTGAAATATCCATGCCCAACACAACAAATATACAGAAGAAAACAGGAGAAAAAATTGAAAAATACATCCAACTGGCTGAGGAAGTCAAGGACATGTGGCATCAGGATAAAGTCGACATTATCCCAATTATACTATCAACTACAGGAGTCATACCTCACAATATTCACCAGTACATCAATGCAATACAGCTACATCCAAACATATATATACAACTACAAAAATCTGTAATTATTGATACATGTTCAATTACCCGAAAGTTCCTAAATGCAATATAACATATACCATACAGTTACAAGGAAGTCACGCTTGACCGAGGTCCGCGTCACGTTCCATTTTTAACCAGACTTAAGTCTGAGAAAAAAAAGTCAATAATAATAATAATAATAATAATAACAGTAAAGGGTATGCCCTGGAGCAACATAATGGCCATATCCGTAGTTACTGTTGCGTTTTCAGTTAGTTCGTTTAGCTGCTGCCAAGTGAATAATGAAGCCTTTTATAGTTTATTGCGAAACTGTCTACAACTCGGAGGTTTTTCATGAGATATTTAAGCATATTTTAAGCGTATATCTCAATTTTACTCTCATAGATGAATGGTATAAAACACAAAGTATGTGCGCAGTGGATGGACTAGCTGAGGACAAAGACTTTGATCTTTCAGGAGGTGTAGCCTTCACCATATTGAGCCAAGGGGCGATGCTATTACGTTAAAAAACTATGGAATTAGTATTACAATCTTTTTAAATAGTGTCGCAGTACTAGTTTGTCACATGTCACGAAGTGACAAATGGAAGAGCAGGGTCAGTGAATTATAGCATTTTAGCTCCTGTTCCTCCGAGCTGCTGAATGTGGCGAGATGTGCCACCTGCGAGTTTTACGCGTTGAGAAGACTTTTTAATGGCAGAAATCCGAGAGCTTTACCACCAGGAGTTCCCATGGACAGCGGTCGTGTGAGTGAGCCACTGTGAGTACCTCTTAAATCAGAGTACTTCAAAAGATTCTTTTAAAGCAGTGCAAATCACAGGACATCGTCAGAGAGTTTCAATAAAAGCTTACAGGTTGTCCCAAAAGCGGAAGGGGACGAATGAACACCGCTAAGTTTCTGTGAACGGAATAGGAAGCGAACTGCATTTACACGCCCAGACATCATGCCGCAAATCGTAAGTTGAGGGCCAGGACACTGGCTGCTTTCAGTTTGTTGACAGAAAACACAACAAGTACTGGGGAAGAAAATTCTGCAAGCTTTCGCTACATGCAGCAACAAAGAGCGAGATTTTCAGTTGTCACAGTGGCAACCTTGTGATATTTCTCTCCTCTTGCGGTAATTTGGAGAACTATGTCAGAGCAGGTAGTCAGTAGTGCATTTTGGGGCGAGCACACATTAGCGGCGGTTCGTGTCTCGTTCGAAAGTCTCTCTGCAGCGCACTGCTGCAGCGTCACGCTCCTTTCACTGTTTCTGAGTGAGACTCGCGTTTGCGTCGTGTGTGCACCGCGTAGCTGACACTTCGCGAGTCTTTTTCGTGACTTTGTGACTGACTTTTATCGTTAGATCTCTCTCATGCTGGGATCAAAACTCGAAGCTATCCAGTATATGTCGCTGTTGTGAGTTGAGCAGCCTTTGGCAAGTGATTTGCATTTTATTACGCTAGTGCTTCAGAAAAATGATTGAGAGAAAATAAATAAATTATTTTTAAGTGACTTTTCCTCAGTCTAGCTTTTATGAAGCGACCCATTTAACGAAAAATACCATCAGAGGACTCTAGCTCACTGAACTGCAGTCTCAATATGACGCTATTTCCGATATAATAGAGGTGCCATTACACCGTCGTTTCTTTTAATTTCGAAAGTAAGCTGGATACTTTCTAATTATACGAAATGAATTAAATTTTTTTTGAGAATAACGAAACTTCACCTGTATTGGCAATTAGCAGCATTAATAATTATCAATTTAACGTTTGTATTATTGTGTTGGATTCTGCCTGAGCTCAGAATCTCTTGTTTCGTCGTTTGCGTGTTGAGTTCAAGTGCGTGGCAGGCAGCTTGCAAAACGAAACCACTGCAAAACCTCAGTCGACTCGCACACAATATAACAGGTACGGCAGTCGTGAACAATTCAGTAGTAATAATAGAAATAATATTTTAAAAATAATTTAAATTCTTGACCCTTTTTATTTTCATTCCTCAGAAAATTTCATTTTCTCCCTCAGCGGTAATTACCCCCAGGTTGGGAACCTTCAAATGGTTCAAATGTCTCTGAGCAAAACATCTATGGTCATCAGTCCCCTAGAACTTAGAACTACTTAAACCTAACTAACCTAAGGAGATCACACAACACCCAGTCATCACGAGGCAGAGAAAATTCCTGACCCCGCCGGTAATCGAATTGGCAACCTTAACTAACATAAAAATCCACAACTACAAAATCACACCACATTTGTCATTCTTTATTTTCCTAAGGACCCTGGAAGGTACGAAACGGTACATCACAGAACTGCCACCCGTTATGAACGTCTGAGTTAATCGAGTAGAAAACAATCAAAAAGCAACACTATCCTCAAGACGCACCTGACTTGTGCGCTTTCTCACCGCTTGGAGCACTAGCGTCGCTGCTGACGTCAAATGTTAACAACTTTCGCAACAGAGTGTCTCGTGGCTGTATTTAATAGACTGTGACGTTTATCAAGACGTAGAGAAATTATGGGCAAACGTTAAACTGATTGTAAATCGCGCCATGGCAAGTACCTGCCGACTGGATTAAGGGCAGAAGAAACGCGGAACGGTTTCATTCTAAAATTGTTGATAAAATAGAGGCTGTTGCACTATCAGTATGTTGCCCTCGGCGGCGAGTGCTCATCACAGACAAGGGCACCGTTTGGAGTGCTCGAGGGTAGCGGGACAGGACCGCTACTGTTATCTATATACATAAATGATTTGGCGGACAGTGTGGGCAACATTCTCCGGTTGTTTGCTGATGATGCTGTGGTGTACGGTAAGCTGTCATCGTTTAGTGACTGTATGAAGGTACAAGACGGCGGACAAAATTTCCAGTTGGTGCCATGAAAGGCAGCTTGCTCTAAATACAGAAAAATGTAAGGAAATTGAGATGACTACGAAAACCTTCCCGTAATGTTGGAATACGGCATTAGTAGTGTACTGCCTGACATAGTCGCGTCGATTAAGTATCTAGAACTACACTGCAGATCTGAAATGGAACGAGAACGGAAAGACAATAACAGGGAAGGCTAACGATCGAAATAGGTTTGTTGGGAGGATTTTAGGAAAGAGTGGTTCATTTGTAAATGGGACCGCGTACAGAACACTAGTACCACCCATTCTTCAGTATTACTCAAGTGTTTGGAAGTCGCAACAGGTCGGACTACAGGAAGACATCGAAGCATTTTCGAGGCGAGCTGATAGATTTATTACTGGAAGGTTCTATTCACTGAAGTGCTTCTTGAACTCAAATAGGAACGCGACTGAGAAAATTTAGGGAAACGTATTTTCTAACCGACTGCAGTCCATTCTACTGCCACCAACGAACATTTCCCGTAAGACTTATAAAGACAAGATGAAGGAGGGCTTGTACACACGCATACGAGAGAGTGCCTTTTATCTCTCGCACTAATTGCAAGTTGAATTGGAAGGAAATGGCAAGTAGAGATATAAAAGGTACCCTTCGCCACTCACGATATCGAGACTTACAGAGAATTTACTGCATGAAGATGTTCGTAGTAGGCCTAACAGAGACCCAGGGCTGTACGCGGAAATAGTACTGTGCAATTAGACCCAAACCTCAACATCCAAAGTAAAAGCTTCCCTCCAGGTCCAAATTGTTCTGTACAGTCCACATATTGTCTGGTAAAACGTTACACCATTTTAAGCGTCGGGTTTGGGGTGAAGGGAGGTGCAGATGTTGTTAAATTAGTATACTTATCAGTTTTGATTAAATATTTAGGGACTATACAGTTTAGCGTGTAAAGTACCATTTACAAAAATAATCTACATTAAATTGCGAACAAAAATGGCTCAGTGCATAATCTTGCTAAGAACCGTTCCAGAGGGTGTAAAAATATAAATTTTTCGTATTTTAGAATTTTTGAATAAATATGACAGAATAAATGACATTATCACTAAGGAAACTACTCTTTTATACATGATTGTGTTTGTAAAAGCAAAAGTAGACTGCGATTTTAGTGGCCGGTGGTATGTTAGTGATAAGCCCTTGAAGGAACGACAACCTCACCACCTTCTCAAGGGGGCGCTACTTTTTAAGGGAAAAGAGGCTTCCACAGGCCTAGGCCATATAAACCTGTGGTACGGAGAAACCCATTCTGAATTTTCTCTGGACATTGTCGCATTAAGAATGAATACCTTTGCAACATAAATGATTTTGAATTATAAAAATATTACCTGTATAATAATTATGATACATAATTATAATGTTTTTATTCCCATTATTTTTAAAACTGCAGCTTTTGGAGGCTTTTCTTCAAAAAAGAAGACATTTTGGCTGTATATTGCATCAGATTTTGTATAAATTTTTGAAGTTCATAAACTGCGTTCAGCAGTAATACTGAATAAAAACGTAGAATGTTAAATGCGACCTTAAATGAATGTAAAAATTGTTGTGACTTGGCAAGACAGCCAAGCCACTATGAGGAAGCCGAAAGGTACGCGTTTAAGCTCACGCAGGCTGGCGTGGGGTCTGGAACAGGACGCGGATTTTATAGTAGCAAAGAAAGGTACGTAGTTTCTAAAATACTTAACTTTAATCCATAATTGGTGAACATCGGTCTGACGGTACATGCATCACAAGATAAATAGCAAATGATAATGGCGCCTTGCTAGGTCGTAGCAAATGACGAAGCTGAAGGCTATGCTAACTATCGTCTCGGCAAATGAGAGCGTAATTTGTCAGTGAACCATCGTTAGCAAAGTCGGCTGTACAACTGAGGCGAGTGCTAGGAAGTCTCTCTAGACCTGCCGTGTGGTGGCGCTCGGTCTGCAATCACTGACAGTGGCGACACGCGGGTCCGACGTATTCTAACGGACCGCGGCCGATTTAAAGGCTACCACTTAGCAAGTGTGGTGTCTGGCGGTGACACCACAAAAATTTTCATCAGTATTGAGTCCTCATCTAGATCTTGATGTATGATATTAGTGTCCGTGAGAACACATCCTAGGGCTGAACAATTACCACACATGCAGTTTAGACCCCTCTTTCTGCACTCTCAGTTACTGGAGCATACTTCTTTGCAAGCGCACACTACGAGGGATAGTAACTCCCAGGGAGCTGCAGGACGTACCGTTGTAATTGGTCTGAAGTGTTCGCCAGTCTTCTTCCACCCCCACTCGTGTGGATTCTTCTTCTCGTTCCGCCACTGCTGCACCTTGTGGTAGGCTCTAAGTGAATGCTGCCTGGAAGCTGTTGATGTGGGGAGCTACAGCCAACTCGAACAATTAGTGTATAGGCTGCATGCAGTAGCCTGCAAGTAACATTGGTAGCCAAAACAATCTAGACCTTTGGTGTTCTTGGCTCCAAATATCGCAAGAAGGAAATTCTCTCCAGCGTCAGTCACTGCACTGGGGTCAGCTTTGGTGTCGTTGAAGACTGGAGGTTTCGTACAAAGAGCATTGTTGGCTTGCACTTTCCACTTGTTGTAGGTAGTTGATACAGTGTTACATACTGTGAAGACGTATATTGCTAAGAGTACACCTTTCATATTCCCAATGCCTCGCAGAACGTCAGAAATAGTCTATACTTTTTCATGCTGATTGCCTTTCTTTTGTACCACGATTTTCAGCTTGTTCTCTGACAGTGTGTGGACAGTCAACAGGACTGGTAAGCCCATGTCATCACCAACGGAACAAGCTTCAACTCCTTTCTTCGCTTCATCAATCGCTATTGAAACTATCAATAAGTTAGCATCACCCGATGCTTGAAGAACTGTGAACCACCTCTTTGCATGTCATCACCAACTGAACAAGCTTCAACTCCTTTCTTCGCTTCATCAATCGCTATTGAAACTATCAATAAGTTAGCATACACGCTGTATGACTCTTTGTGCGATGCTCTTCGTGAGACGCTACAGAGGCGCGCCACAAAGAGAACTGCAATCACACGATTCAGAGTATAGGCTTTATAGGCTTACCTCCTTTTCATGGTTTTAAAGGGAACTTTGGACTGGGAATTTGAGGATCTCCTTTTAAAGCACTAAATGTTCTTGTGACTGCATCGAAATCTGATGAAACTACCGTCCGACCAAATCGACACATTTGGCAGAGGTTTCTTCCGCAGGGTGGGACAATATTGTATTATAGTTAGATTCCTGGGGTGATAAGTATGAAACAACAATTTTGAGTTCTGCACTCCAGTATATGGAACTTGCTCATGTTGAGATCCCAGTACCTTGATGCGCCGGGTAAAGCTGATGGACTTAGATGGCTTTCGAAGTTTGAACAACTTTGTGAGAACATTTTCAAACTGTATCTAATACTGCTGAATGACTATGATGTACATCTCCACTTGAGAAGCAATATTATCTAGCTCAGTCACTACCACATAATCAGTTTCATTCACCAAGGATCGCCAATGTACTGAAATATGCGTGGTACAAATCATTATACCGACTAGATCGATTTCCACAATTTTACACTCCTGCTTAATTTTGTATAATATTCGCTGCTTGCTCAGTGTATCAGTAGAAGAAATGTCATTCATGTTACATTTCTCGCGTAACGATACGTTATGTTTTATACATTTCTTTACATATTGTCATTATTGTAATGGTTTTTTAACATAACATTTCATTTTCAAGTAACAAAGAAAATGTCTGTGAAATTGTCGTCTAAAAACAAAGAAATAACTGATCTTAAAATGTAAAATTAGAATTTGAAACATAAAACATAGCTAATAAAAAGAAATAAACAGAATGATAATGGACGTTTTGATTTTTCAAGTGGGTGTCTTGAAAAGATTTCGACAGAGCATTATTTACAACTTATTTTCAAAAATGGCATTTCAGGGACGAGCTTCATTACGTGTGGAT
This sequence comes from Schistocerca cancellata, assembly GCF_023864275.1. Lineage (NCBI taxonomy): Eukaryota > Metazoa > Arthropoda > Insecta > Orthoptera > Acrididae > Schistocerca > Schistocerca cancellata. The sequence continues at coordinate 55,432,718 of NC_064631.1, forward strand.
GGATGTGGTGTGAGAGTTTCTGTACTTTATGTTGTAACGAAAGCCTTCATTTTGCAGTATTAATAAGGTATTCTTGTGGTAAGGTAATTTACAAAACTTCAAATTATAACAAAAATTGATTATACTGGATTGAAGAATGTTAATTACATTTCAACAATTATATGAACACATTTCTTTTATATTTTGTGGTTTTGAAGATATTCCCTCTAATCCTAAAATGACTCTTTACCTTTTGGGTTTGTTTATACCCTTTAAAAGTGAAAATGGCCCAAAACGAGACAACAACAATACCATTATTTGCACTTTATGTATCCACCAAGTTTCATCTTAGAATGTTCCCTTGTGAGTATTGCTACTGCTGAAGAGAGTAAACAATGTTCTTAGTATGTCAAATCTAGTCGACATCACAGTCATTCTAACAGTACAGAAAACCCCCTCAGACCAATTAATTTCCACAAACTTGTCAAGTATCACAACACTGTTTTCACATTTAACACATCTGGAAAAGACATTCTAGCTATGCAAAAATTACAGTCTTTATGTTGAGTATAATAATGCTTCAGTCAAATATTACTCTGTTATTTACCACACATATTCATCATACTGGTACCTAAGAAATGACAGTGAACTCTGGAGTAGACTCTTTCCATGCCTAATAAGAAGTGCTATAAGAAAAATAGCATAGTAAACTTTATAAATTAGGTGTAAAAATGTAAACTATAATATCACGATGCAGTTCTAGGCAGGCAGTGAAAGAAATTAGGTATTCTCGGCGTACTCTTGGTGTAACAGGCTATTTTTCAGCACTATTTTAGGAGAGGCGAAGATAACGTGTCTTAGGAAACATAAATCGATGGCAGTTATTACACATGACTGGATATAGTAGGGGCTAGTCATGAAACAAACTTTTGAAATCGGAAATATGGCTCCATAAAATGTTTGTAAGAGGGTCTAAGGCTCTCTAGATGTGGAAGTATTTAATTTGAATCCAGTGTTCTTGCAAAGTGTACGAAGTCACTTTAGTCAGCTGTAGTGCCAGTAATCTTAGTGTCGTAACTGCCGTCTGCTTCACATCTGCTGTGTAGCAAGCTACGTAAATTTAAGTATTAACTGTGTTTTTCTTACGTGTCACTTCTTTTTCCATGTGTTTCTGCTTTTAGGAAGCTTTAATTTTCGAGTACTAGTAATAGTGTTCCATAGATCCAGAGACAGTTAGTGCGTAATTTCATTGTTTCCAACAAGTAGTGTCTAGTAACCACAGTATAGTCAGCTACCAGCCGCCTTTAGTGAATTAGCAGTCTAGTTAAAAGTTGATTAACTCTCTACAGTAAATTGTTGATTTCTTCGGATGGATAGGGTGTGTGACTGCTGTGTACGGACGCAGGAGGAGCTGGCCACTGTTCGCGAACAGCTAAACGTGCTGATGGCCACGGCCAGCCGTCTTTAGGCTGCTGCCTCGGAATGTAGCGGTAGTGGGGAGTCTGGTGCGTCGCATGGTACACCTCAGGTGTTACATACTTCACCCACTGTCCCTGCTGTCGAGACATCTTCACGTGTACCGGGCGGGGTTGCTCATGTCGGCTCCAATGACTCCTGCCGTCTGAGTTTACAGGTCATCCTCAGTTCATACAGGCTGTTGGCGGAGTTGGTGAGGGCGGAAAACATCGCTCGCGGGGTGGAATCTAAGCTAACTATTTGTAGTATCGTTCCCAGAACCGATCGCGGTCCTCTGATTTGGAGCTGAGTGGAAGGCTTAAACCAGAGGCTCAAACGATTCTGCTGAGATCTGGGGTGCAAATTTCTCGACCTCCGCTATCGGGTGGAGAAATTTAGGGTCTCTCTGAATAGGTCAGGCGTGCACTACACGCATGAAGCGGCTACAAGGGTAGCGGAGTACTTGTGGAGTGTACATATGGGTTTTTTAAGTTAGAGAATTCCTTCCCTAGGCCCGACAAGACGCCTCCTGAGACGCGACAAGATAGCAGTACGCAAAAAGCAACAGGGAATGACAATATTAATCTGGTAATAGTAAACTGCAGGAGCGTCTGTAGAAAGGTCTCAGAACTGCTCTCATTAATAAACGGTCACAGTGCCCACATAGTACTAGGGACGCAAAGTCGGCTGAAACCAGATGTAAACACTAATGAAATTCTGAACTCAGGTTGGAATGTTTACCGCAGAGATCAGCTGGACAGTAAAGGGGGAGGCGTGTTTATAGCGATAAAACTGCAATAGTATCGAAGGGAGGCGTGTTTATAGCGATAAAAAGTGCAGTAGTATCGAAGGAAATTGACGGAGAACCGAAATGTGAAATCATTAGCATGAAGGTCACGGTTAAAGCAGGCTCAAACATGGTAACTGGATGTTTCTATAGGCCCTCTGGCTCAGCAGCTGTTGTGGCAGGGCACCTGAAGGAAAATTTGGAAAATATTTCGAGTAGATTTCCCGACCGTGGTATAGTTCTGGGTGGAGATTTTAATTTGCCGGATCTAGACTGGGAGACTCAAACGTTTATAACGCGTGGCAGGGACAAAGAATCTAGTGAAATACTTTTAAGTGCATTATCTGAAAACTACCTCGAACAGTTAAACAGAGAACCGACTCGTGGCGATAACATATTAGACCTTCTGGTGAAAAACAGACCCGAACTATTTGAAACAGTTAACGCAGAACAGGGAATCAGCGATCATAAAGCGGTTACTGCATCGATGATTTCAGCAGTAAATACAATTATTAAAAAAGGTAGGAAGACTTTTCTGTTTAGCAAAAGTGACAAAAAGCAGATTTCAGACTACTTGACAGCTCAACACAAAAGTTTTATCTCAAGTACAGATAGTGTTGAGAATCAGTGGACAAAGTTCAAAACCATCGTACAATATGCATTACATGAGTATGTGCCGAGCAAGATCGTAAGAGATTGAAAAGAGCCACCGTGGTACAACAACAGAGTTAGAAAACTGCTACGAAAGCAAAGGGAACTTCACGGCTAACATAAACATAGCCAAAGCCAAGCAGACAAACAAAAATTATACGAAGCGAAATGTAGCGTGAGGAGGGCTATGCGAGAGGCGTTCAATGAATCCGAAAGTAAAGTTCTATGTACTGACTTCGCGGAAAATCCTAAGAAATTCTGGTCTCATGCCAAGCGGTAGGTGGATCAAAACAAAATGTCCAGACACTTTGTGACCAAAATGGTACTGAAACAGAGAATGTCAGACTAAAGGCCGAAATACTAAATGTCTTTTTCCAAAGCTGTTTCGCAGAGGAAGACTGCACTGTACTTCCTTCTCTAGATTGTCGCAGAGATGACAAAATGATAGATATCTAAATAGATGACAGATGGATAGAAAAACAATTAAAATCTCTCAAAAGAGGAAAGGCCGCTGGACCTGATGGGACAACACTTCGATTTTACACAGAGTACGCGAAGGAACTTGCCACCCTTCTTGCAGCGGTGCACTGTAGGTCTATAGAAGAGCGTAACGTTACAAAAGATTGGAAAAGGGCAAGGTCGTCCCCGTTTTCAAGAAGGTAGGTCAAAGAGATGAGCAGACCTATAGACCTATAACTCTAACATCGATCTGTTGTAGAATTTTGGAACACGTCTTATGTTCGAGTATAATGGCTTTTCTGGAGACTAGAAATCTAGTCTGTAGGAATCAGCATGGGTTTCGAAAAATACGATCGTGTGAAACCCAGCTCGAGCTATTCATGCACGAGGCTCTGAGCGCCACAGACACTGGTTTCCAGGTAGATGCTGTGCTTCTTGACTTCCACTAGGCGTTTGACACTGTTCCCCACAGTCATTTAATGAACAAAGTAAGAGCATATGGACTATCAGGCCAATTGTGTGATTGGATTGAAGAGTTCCTAGACACCAGAACGCAGCAAGTCATTCTCAATGGAGAGAACTCTTCCGAAGTAAGAGTTATCTCAGGTGTGCCGCAGTGGTGTGTCGTAGGACTGCTGCTATTCACCATATCAATAAATGACCTTGTGGATAACATCGGAAGTTCACTGAGGCTTTCTGCGGATGATGCTGTAGTATATCGAGAGGTTGTAACAATAAAAAATTGTACTGAAATGCAGAAAGCTCTGCAACGAATTGACGCATGCTGCAGGGAATGGCAATAGAATCTCAATGAAGGCAAGTGTGAGGTGCTGCGAATACATAGAAAGAAAGATCTTCATAATTTAGCTACAATGTAGCAGGTCGGCAACTGGAAGCAGTTAATTCCATAAATTATCTGGGAGTAGGTATTAGGAGTGATTTAAAATGGAATGACGATATAAAATTAATCATCCGTAAATCAGATGCCAGATTGAGATTCATTGGAAGGATCCTAAGGAAATGCAGTCCGAAAACAAAGGAAGTGGGTGACAGTGCACTACTTGAATACTGCTCACCGGTGCCGGATCCGTACCAGATAGGGTTGATAGAAGAGTTTGAGAAGATCCAACGGAGAGCAGTGCGCTTCGTTTCAGGATCATTTAGTAATCGCGAAAGCGTTACGGCGATGACAGATAAACTCCAGGGGAAGACTCTGCAAGAGAGACGCTCAGTAGGTCGGTACGGGCTTTTGTTGAAGTTTCAAGAACATACCTTCACCGAGGAGTCAAGCAGTATATTGCTCTCTCCTACGTATATCTCGCGAAGAGACCATGAGGATAAAATCAGAGAGATTAGAGCCCACACGGAGGCATACCGACAATCTTTCTTTCCACGAAAAATATGAGACTGGAATAGAGGGGAGAACAGATAGAGATACTCAAGGTACCATCCGCCACACACCGTCAGGTGGCTTGCGAAGTATGGATGTAGATGTAATTGTAGAAATCTTTCATATTTTGAGAAATAATGCAATTTCATCTTGAGCTAATTGTCATAGGGATCTGGAGTTATACTTCCGACATCTCTGTCACCTACCTATGACATGTGTGCATAAACAAAGCATTTGTTCTCTATTCTAGGTAATATATCACAGTAAAGCACCTTATACCTTCCTTCTTACATCAGTGTTTGTGTGTGTTGTGTGGATGTGTGGTGTTTTCATTACATGTTTGTGTTGATTAGAGGAAATGCTGTCTGTAAATGTATTTCTTTGAGACATTGCCTCGACTCGGTATAATCTTTTATAATAATCGCAATCTTCAATATGATCTACTTATTATCTTCACCCTTCGTAAATTGGCGCTACTCCTCAACGAGTTGGCTCAATTATACATTCAAAAATGCGTATTTGTTTTTTGTACTCAGATAGTACTTATCTTGGTTAGAATAGTTTCGATGTTGTAGGCCTAACTTAGAAAGTGAACTGTCTGTTACTTTTCATAAACGACATGTATTTTTGGCGTGGAAATAGTATACTTATGATTCACAATAATGATTTGCCAACCCGTATGACAAATAAGTGTGGGTAATAACAGTGTGATAATTAATTTAGACTTTGTGATACACGTTGTCAACGCTGCAGTTTTTCCACTGCTGGCGTGTTTTTTGCAGACATTCTATATGTGGATAAACATAATGATACATGGAAGCATCCCAGATGTGGAAAATAATTAGTTTTATGACCTCACTACAATGTTTGACTGCCTTTGATGTCAAAAGAGATTTGGCATGGTGGTGACATTGCTTACTCTTGTCGACAATTACAATATAAGTTCTAGCGCCTATGTGTGTCTTGTAAAGATGCAAGCATTTCATGTTGTGCTGACAGGATGTGAGAGTTGTGGATACGAGGAAGAATACTTCCTCAGTGGTTCAGTACTCTCGAAATATCGAAGCATATTTTACATCGTAAACTGGATAAAACTGCATGTGTTCTACTCTCAGACTAGCTGAGGCGTGTAAAATGCATAGTCATCTGTTTACTCTTGCCGCTGCTTTCCTACCCAACTTTCGAAATGTGACAGGAATTTAGATTTGGAAAGTAATTAATTTGTGTGTTAGTTCAGTCTTTGCAAATACATAAGTGCTGCTTTAAGTAACTTTTGGGGAAAATATGGCGGAAAAATTCAGAGCATTTCTATACAACTGAGCACCCTCGGAAGTACTATGAAATACTGCAAGTTACACATTTTACGTTAATTTTCGATAAATATGTAGCTGTCTATTACATATAATTAATACTCTCACTGCACATTCTGTAATATAAGACCTGTATTTTCATATACTTTACGCCCTCACGATTTTAAAATTTGTATGTTTGTCAACTTTGTTTTCTTACTGAAACATTTCCTCTTACTGAAAAATTAAATCACATACGATACGATTTCAACGGTTACCGTAAAAAACGCTTAGAGTAAGAAACAAAAGTTAAGAGGTTTAATTCCTAAACCAGCGTGCGTAATGCCTAATTTTCCAGGTATACTATATAAATTATTCGGATCCTCACGTCTGTTGCTATATATAATCTCTGTCTCCGAACATTTATAGCGTGGTCGACGTCCACAGTTCTCACGACCTGGTAATTTTTTTGTTTTTAATTTTTACGTTCTGGCTGGCCACCTCAGCCGTAAGTTAATCCTAATGGAGGAAACCTGTGTTCACCACCTGTCTGAGAATCCTCTAAACACTGTTCTTTATAGAATGACATCTTCACTCAGCAGCGGAGTGTGCGCTGATATGAAACTTTCTGGCAGATTGAAACTGTGTGCCAGAGCGAGACCCGAACACGGGACCTTTGCCTTTCACGGACAAGTGCTCTACCATCTGAGCTATCCAAGCACGACTCACGACCCGTCCTCACAGCTTCAATTCTGCCAGTACCTCGTCTCCTACCTTCCACACTTCACTGCGAACCTTGCAGCACTTGGAAGAAAGGATATTGCGCGGACATGGCTTAGCCACAGCTTCGGGGATGTTTCCAAAATGAGATTTTCACTTTGCAGCGGACTGTGCGCTGATATGAAATTGAAGCTGTGAGAACAGGTCGTGAGTCATGCTTGGGTCGCTCAGATGATAAAGCACCTGCCCGCAAAAGACAAAAGTCCCGAGTTCGAGTCTTAGTGTGGCACACAATTTTAATCTGCCAGTAAGTTTCACTGTACTTTATGTTTTAGTATTCCAGTTGCTTGTGTATACGTTGAGGCAAGGACTGGGGACCAGCACAGCATTCGCCTAAACGAGCATGAACAACCGCCTAAAAACATCACTGAGGCTGGGCAGTGAATCAAACCAACATCTGTTAGTCCAGCGTATGGCATGCATTCGTGTCTTGTCCAGCTCCCTGCCTTGCGAACTAGCTCACCACACATGGAAACTCTACTAGGACATCTGTAGCTTTTCTGGTGTGCAGTCCACATTAAACTGCACACATTTAGTGCAAGTACACTGTTTTATTCCGGTATTCTTGCTCAATGTCTGCTGCTACAGTTCGCTATGATTTCCTTTAGGTCAATGATACAAAAATATTAATTCAGTGTCTATCGCTGTTCTTCTTATGTTGCAAACACCGCCAATAAACTACTTTAATTTACTTTAGTATTTCAGTTAATGTGACATTAAAAACGTCAACAGCTCTGTGTTTAAAAAGGTCGGCCACGATGTTGTTATAACAGATTTGACACAGATTCAAGGAATCTAGATACTTAAGATGTTCGTCCTCTGTTGGTGCAAAGTGTTTGACATTTACGAGGAAGTAGTGGTTACATGGATTTTTTTAATTTTATATCAAAATTTATCACTATCTGACGTCCTTTCTCTATCTTGCGTTATAGGACTGGTAACTCGACTACGATTATTACATTTCAAGATTTTTTTTCCTGTTTCCTCTTTTAAAAGATGGTACTCACACTACTGAACTCATTATCTATAAACCGATACAGTTTATAAGAGGAAGTATACTAATATGTATTTGCTTACGTTATTTCATGCTATGCATTATAAATTACGCCCAACACAACAGTTACTCAGCGGAATTCAGGATGACGCTCGCAACAGATAATTAAACCGTTTAACTGCAAGATTTTTACTACCATTACGGCCACTAAAGTTTTCTCCTTCAAATAACAGTTTCAGTTGAAAATTTGAATGTGACGCAATGATTAAGTCTTTGATGTAACACCACATTATGTTATTGTTCTACTCACCACTGCTTGCGTAGCTGAAGCTTTCACAATACGTTACCTCCGGTGTTTCTGCGACGACGGCATCTTCGTGCAGCCCTTCCACCCACCTGCAGCGGTCCTGGGGGCTTCCGAAATGCTTCAGCACCCACGCAGCCACCAGCTCTTGCTTCTCCTTCGAGTATGTTATCTGCAACGGGAAAACACAGTTAGATTAATTCAGGATTACTTTCCCCGTCAATGAAACATATACCTATCAAAACAAACAGTTGTCAGTATTTGTATTCCGAAAGAAAACCGATTTTCCGATCTTCTGTTATTCATCTCGTATACACTTCCGTCCTGCAACAGATGAAGACACTGTAGTCAGTATAGGGTTAACGAAACGCTAGATCCGTTTAAATAGAAATTTCTCTCTATGCTGAGTGTTTGATCATTGTTGTAAATGGTGGTGTGAATGACGAAAGCATAGAGAATGCGAGCTTTCAAGGTGTTTGTCGGTGATGATGTTACAAAGTTTCAAGAGTGATGGAAACGGATAAATATATCAATCCGACGCATGGGACTCTCGGCCAGAAACGATAGAGTCAAAATTTGCAAGCGAAATTCGTTCTGATACCTCTGACAGTGGTTCACTTCTACTGGAAATTCTTTGCTTTTCATATTTTGGGATTAGGTAGTTTGAACCAAAACAACAAAAATATCCAGTAAACAAGGGCTCTAAAATACATACCAAATGAGCTATGAGTAGTTGTTCAATACAGGATATGCGTTTCACAGTAGTAAAAGTTAACAACTGCTCATAGCTATTCAGGTATGCACTTTAGAGTCCAAACTTAATGAACCCATTTTTTTATTTATCGATTCTACTTTCTTTCCAAGTACTGACAACGAAGAGCCTGCTGCAGAAAGGCGACTGTCAGGGACACCAGAATTATTTTCGCTTATAACTTTCGACTCGCTCGTTTACTGGACATGGCCCCCTACCTCACGCTGATACATTTACCCTTTTCTATCAATCCAGAGAGTTTGTAGCATCATTATGGAATCATCCTGTAGACTGTATATTATTCTACAATTAAGACATTGCCGATAAGTACAATTTGTTCACTGCTTGGTGAAAATGTTATGTACTTTGTTTGTTATACAACACTTCAGCATCTATGCTTCTGATTGCTAATATATGAAATGTTGAATGTTTATTTTAACCCATCTTCTTCCATCGGTAACTAATCTAAACGTATATTCATCTACAATGTGTGTATCAACGCCTCAGGTAAAACGAGAAAGGCATGACACTTGCGAAATTTTATGTTGATTACGCCTCACTCATTATCATTTGATGACTGTTGTGTGTGTATGAACGTACAACATAGAGGAATAAAGATAGGAATTTTTCAGATTGTATCATGGTGTGTAACATCCCAGTCCGTCATTATGTGCAGGAAATAGCAACATCTAAACTTACGTCATTCTGTTCTAAAAATAGAGCATTTCTGGTTGACATATGAGAACTCACCAATTTGAATGTTACCAGCCAACAGCTAATGCAGGTAGGATTTGACCTATGTGATACCCAGCGGGCTACGTGTTTTGGAATAACGTAGAGGTAATTGCAACAGCTAACAACCAAAACAAATCTCTGAAGACAGTGGACAGAAGCAGGGAATTGTAGCCATTTTAATTTTCATTGGCGAGGGACATGTCCCAGCTAAAAATATCAAGGGCATATTCCTAAGCCTGTATAGCAGGACAGCGTCGGTGACCTTCATGACGAGTGTTACAAATAGACAGCACATAGTAAGATGATCGGAAGTTAATTAGTTACAAAACTAACTATCCAAACTATCACAATTTTTTCAAAGAAAATGTCATATGTGCTAGAAATAAATTAAAAAGTATTCCTATTCTCCAGTTCCAAGCAAGTATGTCGAATAACTGACCCTAATTTCAAAGCATATTACCGTGTGAAAAACCTTCCTAAACATTTCCAGATGGGGAACCATCTGATTCACTACTAAGTCAGCTGCCATTTGACTGACAAGATCTGGACTGTAGAACCTACCTCAAACTATCCACACTACTCTCTGTGCTAGAGAATGAAAAGTATAAAAAGATGGTAATTTCAAATTTTCACTTTGTACCATTTCCTTAATCACAGAATATCGTTTCTTTTACAGGTAGAGCCAAGGTTACATCGTGACTCATAGATGACACTGCATAGACAGACTGAGTTACTGTTTACTGCTAGTCTTATTTAAATTAAGCTTCGCTAGTCTTCTGTTGTGATGAGTACAATTAACCATATATTACAATTTTCCTTCAGGTCAGAAATGATGCCAAGTATTCTCTATCATTACTCACTTAACTATTAATCGAACAAATGAAATGGCTAATGGACAAGTAGTAGCATCTTACATGTCTTTACAAAGATTTTGTAAGTTCTGTACTTGTTTCTTTCAATACATACCGGGATTTTGTTGGCAGTGCTCACTTCTTTAGCAAGAGTGTCAGGTGTCAGCGCCTCTTCAGGATGAACTCTGAAATAAATTAAATATTTCTAGTTTTATTTATTCACAAATTTAAAATCGTTTTACACAAATTATTCATACAAGGAATTACGCATGTAGCAGCCATGTAAAACAGTTATATAGTTACGATTAATTTGTTTAAAACACATATATGATATCTGACATAAATAACCCAACTCGTTGATCCTTGAGTTACTGTTACAATTTGGAATTGGACATTCTTCACGGGCATTCTTTGAACTTGATTGAGCAATTTCCATACAATCAGAATTCTAAAGCATGAGAACTAATACTAAAGTCCCAGCACACAGCTTCAGACAATAAATTTGGATAAGCCCAAACATGCCACTTCCTCCAATCCTAGAAGTCACTGTGTGAGACAGTAATTACAGATTATTCACGAATTCAGCTGCGCTACATGATAAGATCCACACTGAAGAATTCTGAACACACGGCACGTCAGGCCGGACTCACCTGCTGGTCCTCCTGGACCTGCGGCCTCGTGGCAGCCTAATGCAGAGGCAGCAGGCCAGCAGCCGCCGCAGCAGGCCGCGGCTGGTCTTGGCCTCCCTCACCTCCTCCTCCTCTTCGCCTCCCTCTGCCTCAACCACATCCCGGTGCTGCTGCGGCGGCTGCTGTCGGGCTGTTTCGCCTGTGCCTTGCCTCTCTTGCACCTTACCTGCTGCCACCTGTGATACTACATACGTGAGCGCGGGTCTCGGGGACGGCTCGGACTGCACATCATGTCGGTAGCAGTGGCCTGTAAAATAAAAGTACACCATCACTCTAAACAACATCTATGTGCAGAACTCACTGACATCCACTGCTACAGACTAATAATGTGTCATAATTGCAGTATGTACATAGATAGCTGCTCTTGCATGTCAGAAAAGCTGAATACATCTTATAGTACTTACTGCAACCCAACGTTGTCGACACTGTTAGCGGACAAATAATAATGAAGTTAGCACCCTCTGTAAACAGAAATTTATTTGATGTGATAAATAATTATGAACTAATCTAGTGTTTAAAACGTACGAAACACCAGTGATGACCATCACAGAGGGCTGTGTTATGCCCATTACCAGTACAGTATTTAGTGGAAATATGACTCATACTACAGAGAGCTATGAAGCTTTACTCAGCGTTTGCTGTAAGTCTGTTACTACCACATGGATTTAGTTGAAAGTTCCATCGGGAGAGAGTTCACTCACTGACAGACGCAATTCATGGAATCTGTCCTTGCTACTTAGCTATCAGGCTAATGAAGAGACCATAACCAGTAAAAAATTCATACCCTTAAACGTGACCTTTCCTGGCATCACTCCTAATACAAATGATCGGTACAGTGCTTTTTGCTGTAAGACTAGCAGATCCGATCATCCTTAGCAAATATTACAGAATCCCCAGATCATGTTACGTATGAAGCAAACAACAACACAGTAACAGAGACGTTGCAACGCTACATTCATTTCGTGTTTATTATAGCAGACGCTGATGGGATATGGAAACAAGTAGCTGATACCAAACGCAACCTCTGTAACAAAGCCACTTCATCAAAACGATTACACTACTTGAATCCTTACTACTTGTATCCTCAGCACACAAAAAGGTACTCACGGTATTTGAACAAGACCTCCACGTCTTGCTCCCGTACAGGCCGTAGAGGTGGAACAGCCCTGCACTCTGCATCAGCACTCATCACCTGTAACAGAAATATGGAATGCAATGAGTAATGGGCATTACGCTAAACTGCAAGACACGGAATTTTATGGTTAGCAGTAAATGTTTGTAAGACGCTCGGCAAAAACATTTGATCGATATGCAATACTGCAATCACTCCAATTAAGATATATTAATACAAAACGATATGTGATGTTGTTAATCTGAAAAAAGATAGAACACTAGCTTGCGTGGTTGTACTAAGGAATTTCTTGAGCTATATTTCGTAAATCATGACGATAGTTTCCGTACTGGGCATGTCGGTGGAATGGAGCTACATTTGGCAGAAGTACTTACGACCTGGAACAGAGACACAGAATGCAATGAGTGTGGAGTATTATGCTACATCAAAAGCGACGGTATTTTCTCAATAGTCGTCAACGTATTGTAAAACTTACATCAAAATTTTTGTCAACGTTCAGTTCAGTAATTATTATAAAATGTATTTCATCAAGTTCCATCATTAATAAGAACAAGATAGAGCGTGCTTGCACCGATGTGCTAAGAAAAACTTCTAAGATTATTCCGTACATTATGTATAAAGCAATTAAATCGAATGATTATTAGTCATATATCTAGTTATGTCCCTACCTCCTTTAAGTTTACTAAATAATATCACGGAAAAGGATTTTCTGAAGTGACGCTGTATATTTTATTTCTCTCCCAGCAGAGCTGAAAATTATGTAATAGTGTCCAAGGTGTAAAAAAATGCAACAGGACGACAAAACTATGCAAAGAGTCATGTGTTAATTGCGGTCGAGTATTCAAAAACGGTTTGCAAAGCCAAACGTCTAGTATGAGGCTTCTCTTTACTCGAATTATTGTACGAACCAGAATTACAAAAAACCGAAGCAAGCAATCACCTACTACCGGTTGTATGAATTAAATTCTTCTGCCTTTATAACCGCGTCATTTTGCAACATTTCAATACAACGCAATTAAAGACAGAGGAGTGTTTTATTGAAAGTGGGCTGCAGGTGAGGAGGCCGATCAACAAGAGGGAACCTCAGTCGTCGTGCTGTCTTTTACTATGTTGCAAATTAAATGGCCAGGACGCAAATAATATCAAATTACGTGTCATACGCTGCCATTAACAATAATCGACATTTCTTCTCATCTTCGTTGAATTTTCTTGCGTTTTGATTATAAAAGTATTTCAAAATTCAAACGAAGTCAACGTTTCTAATCGAGATTGTCTACTGACACCATTTTGTGTGGAGCATCACAAAGTTTGTGAGTTTCTAGCCTATGCAACCTGAAAAGGAATATTCTTTTGAATGAACAAGAATAGAATGGACAGTGTGTTAAAAAGAGAATATAATATAAACATCAACAAAAGCAAAACGAAGATAATGGAATGTAGTCGAATTAAATCAGGTGATGCTGACGGGATTACATTAGAAAATGAGACACTGAAAGTACTAGATAAGTTTTTCTATTCGGGCAGTCAAATTTCTGATTATGGTCGAGATAGAGGGGATATAAAATGTAGACTGGAAATGGAAAGGAAATTGTTCCTGAAGAAGAGAAATTTGTTAACAACGGGTGTAAATTTAAGTGTCAGGACGTCTGTTCTGAAACTATTTGCGTGGAGTGTAGCCATGTATGGAAGTGAAACATAGACGATAAACCGTTTAGACAGGAAGAGAATATGAGGTTTTGAAATGTGGTGCTACAGAAGAATGCTGAAGATTAGATGGGTGGATCACGTAAATAATGAGAAGGTACTGGATAGAATTGGGGAGAAGACCAATTTAACACCGGAGGGAAGCAAGACGGGTAATAATCGTAGAGATGAATACACTAAGCAGAGTCAGAGAAACGCAGGTTCCAGTTGTTACTCAGAGATAAAGACAGTTGCAGAGGATAGAGTAGCACGTAGAGCTGCATCAAAGCAGTCTTTATACGGAACACCAGAACAACAACAAAAATTTTCGCTACTTGGCTTACCATTCCGTAAAACAATTTAATATACAAACAATTACAATGTGCTACTAATAAGTTGTTGTTCGCTATCTCACTGAATATAGAAGCTGCAGGCTATTAATTCATACTGACAGATATAAAATCAGATTGATTGCACCTTCTACAAAAATCTGTCGAAACTTTGTCACAAAACTGTCGCTGTTGCCAATATCAAGTCAATGTGAAAAAAAGTGTTGTGTTGAGATTTATTCTGAGAAAACAAGACACTTAAGTTGAATGCCACTGCGCTTATAAACAAGAATCATTATTCGCGTCACGATAATAGACTCAAACCCATCATCTGCTGACAAGAAAAAAAGACTTTGATTCCCGTAACGTGGCGGGACCTTAATACGATACAGCCGAGTCACAATAAATTATTAGTGTTAACTGTGGAGGTGCTTAGAGTTAATGTATCTTCGGTTCGCTTAACTCGAATAGTAAATACGAAATTTTTGGATGCCAGTCAGGAAGAACTTGAACTCGCACTACCTACCACACTCACTTTCAATCCAGACACACTGATGCAAGTAATACATCGATTTTCACCACAAGCAGAGAGGCCCACTGTAGCAAGCGCAATTCTGCATCTTTGCATTGGTCTTGTAATAAGTAATATCACTGCTTCCAACGCTGAACGTCACAAACAGCGTTACATCTATAGCAACTCGAACTGAGTTTTATTGTGTGCGAAACGAAGCTAACTTTAGTATATGTGTAACTCCTAATACATGTAATTACTGCAGCTACGCACTTCATGTAATACTGCATGGGGCGTGTTCTTTACCTTTCCATACCGACGCAAGTGCACGTATTACTCCTGCTTCTTCACGTCTGGAACAGCAGAAGACACTGCTGGTTCGCTCAGCCATTGTGAACCAACCGATGAGAGGTGTTCCTACAGCTACAAACCTAGCGATCGTCAAACGTAATCAACTGTTTTATGTTCGAGTTCGCAACTGCGATCAATCTCGTGTATTAAACATTTCTGTTTTTGACAGAAATTCGTGTTCTAATACATCGAGATGAGGAAAACTAGGGCGTCTTTATTATAACGCAAGCATCCTGGTTTCATGACAGCTCTTTTCACAACTACTGGGCAGCAGCTACACGAGTTGTATTACTCTGATATACTTCATACTCGACTGTTACCTAAAGTCAGGGTTCTTCAGCCTAGGTGAAGTAGAACTGTACCGATAAAATTTCGGAGGTTTGACAGGGACATTTTTTCATCATTTTGGTATCAGTGATCTACGAGCTCTGGAAGCTTTTCACCGAGTAATTGCATTTCGTTTGGTTTCCTACTCCCATTCCTGTTTGTATCTGTACTGCACGGAAATTATATGCGCAACATTGCAAGTGCCCACTGTACATGTTGCGTGTCTTGTTTGGAAACAACTTTGTGCCATTTATTTATCGTACTTTCTGTCGATAATTATAAGCCCGCTAGACTCTTCGTCCTCCATGTTGTATTCAGTACGGTTCAGTAATTTTCTGCCTCGGTTTAGATTTGCGACAGTGTCACACTGATACACAGCAGTGCTAATAAGTTTACTGACGAAGAACAGGCCGACTTTCCTCTCGTGTCTGGGCTGACTGAGTGCGGTGGCAGACTACCACAACAATTCTATGCTGACTGTTCCCGCAGCTACAGGAGACACAAGACTGTACTCTAGCATTGTCTGAGAGTTTTTGCGTTACACTGTTTGGATTCGTATCTCTTGTTGATTGCATATCACAGGGTATTTACTATTGTGAAGATACTTCAAAGAAGTGTCGGTAAATGTGGTAAAAAGTTGAATAAATCATCATTATAATATTATTCTGTAACGGAGGGCTGGTGACCACGAAACCCTTATACTGAAATACTCATAAACTGCCCACAAGAATTTCAGAAGTTCGGATTCGCTCCGTATTTTGGGTCTCATGTCTTCACTGCTTTACCTTGAACATAGGTAATTCAAATTGCTGCTGACAAGAAAGTAAAATATATTCACACTGTCACCTTAGACCGCATCACCTGTACGAAGGTTGCCTTGTAATTTTGTAAGTTACCTTAGCCGGTAATGCGATAAACACGTTGACCGGTAATGCGATAAACACATTGACGTCACTTTAAACTCAATTGGTAATTTGTGGATCTATCTTAATGAAAACGTATTCGCTTACTACGCTCAAAGCTAGTTTCAGAGGTAACTCATGAACACCTGCGGTATTTCTGTTCCTGCACATTTTCTAGTCCTTCCATGTCACTACGTTGTTAAATTGTTGTGCTTTCCTTAGCAACATCAACATGTCTTGAAGGTTGACATACAAGTTTAGGGGTATGGGACGAAGGTGTCTGCTACAGGGATTAGTGTTTCAGCTCTAGATATATTTACGATTGAAACCGGTAAATAAATATATAAATTTAGCGACTCAGACGGTGTTTTCTATCATGATACAGCGGTTACGCTTATCCCAAGACATTATGTTCTGTATTACGCAAAACATTTGTCACGAAAACGGACAACTAAAAGTAACATTAGACACTCGAATGCACAGCAAAAATTTAAAATTTTTATTAATTACGTAAAATTCGCGAATGACAATGAAGTTACAGTGGGGAAGACAGTTTCCTGGCCCAACCTGCAACATAACTGCATAGATGTAAGCGAGATAAGAATGATGGGAACACTTCTAGGCAACAACAGAAAGCAGGAGAAGACGTACACATGTCAGATACTGGCCTTGCGAAGTTTAGGAGAAAATATTAGCTCTGTCTGAGATAAGAGAGGAGAGGGTTAAGATGGAAATGAGTTTCAACTGATTATATACTATCCCGCCGATTATATCTAAACACACGATAGTGAATATAATTACTCATTAATTTTCATGTATATGAAAAAAAAAATCCCATAAACATCTCAGGTAATATACATCTGTTATAAACATAGAATGAAATGGATCTTTTGTGAAGATTTTTTCCTTGTAAATAAAACAACTGTTTTATAAAGGATTTTGACTTATTTACACAGCCTACATCATAGACGGTATAACTGTTGAGAAAGGTAATTCACGCAAAGCAGACACCACCAGTTCATGTAGAACAAATACTGAAAGGAAAACGAAAATTCGAAAACAAAAGAGGCTGAACACTATTTTCTGTTATTTTCAGAACGTGAATACGTTCCGTCACCTGACTTTAGATTTATAGCTGAGTTTAAGACTGTTTTGCATGCTTTTCCTGTATCATAGCTGTCTGTGAATTTGCAGTTATAACGTTTCTAGGTATATAACGAAAATAATGACATTCTGAACAAAGAATCAAATTAGACAAAAATCTGTTTTAGATAATTCATTTTTAGAACAAATGTTTCAAGTCTGTTACTTACACTAGACACATGCAGGTGGGGTATACTAAGTCCATCCCAGTGGGTATGGGGTGTGACAGGAAGGACATCTGGCCATCTGGCCATCGCCAAATATATGGTAACAAGGCCGACACCGCGCTAAAGTGGGACAAAGGCCCAAAGGATATTAATGATGATGGATGATGGTGATTACTTTGTTAAACTATGCAAATGAAACTTTGGAGACCGCAAAAAGATAGAACAGAGACGTGTTTGGAATCGAAAGAACATAATTAAATATTTTCAACATGAAAATCAAATGAATCGTGAAAAATCGACACAAAACCTCATGAGAATGGGAGATTCCACAGAAAATCATGAACTACAATTCGAATGGGAAAAGAGTTGTTCGAGGACTTCGGAAAATATTGAAATGATTCTGTTTGTTAAGTTTGGAACGGCCAATAGCCTAATTCTTACAAGAAAGGTGATAATGTGATCTGTATCCATTGGCGTTTTTGTTTTATCGTTATTCTGTAGAGGGGATGGTGAGATCTTATTCCCGACTATGGTTACAAAGTTAATGTTAAGTTTGTGCTTATGGGTACCCAACCCATTACTTTCAGACTTGATCGTATGGCCCATTTTTGGATGTACCATCTTCTTGAGTATCTATAAAACTGAAGTTAAGATATACTTTTAGTGTTTCATTTATTCCTAACTCGTATTTGCTGAGAACATTGTAATATTACTGATGTTAGGCAAATGATATTACAACCGGTGTCTGCCGACATAAACATGAACGAAGATTACAAACCACATGCAACGGTAGTTTGACATGTGAGATGCGCAAGAAAAGGTTAAGGTGCACTTACCCCATCTACGGCCTTTATACTGGAAGAGTTCCCGTGAAAAAAGGTGGGAAGTGAACACGGCGAATAATTCATCGGATGTGGATAAAGACCGACACTGCTTCTTCGTAACTTCCTATGTTTCATAAACGAAGTTGATGGATATTTTCTTTCACTCGGTGCAATTTTTAGCCACAGTTTCGGAAATGGATATATAGCCGGAAAAAAAGCGAAGAGATTGATTTTCAACTGCTACCGTGTACTATCACCAGACTGGCTACGACGTACATCAACGAATTACCAACAGGAACGTACAACGGATGAGTTGCACGTGCTATAAGTTCACGTCAGTTCAACAAATTATTAATGAAACTCAAAATAGATACAAAATGGAAGCTACAGTGATTAAATCCTTGCATTCCGAAATGTGTATCAACGATAAGGGAATTTTGATAGTCATACATAACGTCTTTTACATTTCGTCTATTTACGAACTGCATAGCACACAAAACTACGAAAATCGACCCGCATTTTAACCAAAGAAATAACGACTACACCGTGTTTCAGTATCTTTGTCTTTCATAATCAGTAATATCGTTGGATGTAACTCCCAACGTCGCTGATTCCGTTTTAAAGTCGTTTTATGAAAGAGGAGCGGTGCACACTGCATCCGAATTCTGTAACTTCCAATATCTGCACTTTCCACAGCTACGGATCTTACCTGAAACCGTGTGCAACATATCACTTACCTTTCCGTACTCGTGCCAAGGCACGTAGTACGGCTTCCGCTTCGCCTCGGGCACAGCGACAGGAACACTTCCGACGCGCTCCGACATCTTGAAGCAAATGAAAGGGTGCGTTTCCGCGGAAATGATCTTAGCGATCGTCAACTGTCATTCATTGTTGCGTGTGCCGTCTCTTCTGCAATATCGATCGATGTTATTGTTTTTGGAGGATAAAAGGCGAGCCGTCACACGGACTGCATGCCCACGAATAGCGCCTGTAATCATTTCAGAGTGTTAAACCGGAGTGGAGATTCTCGCATGTAACATGCTAAGCCCTCTTACTTCCTCTCAGGAAGTATTTAAGGCTTCTTTTACGCTGTTTGTCTGAGTTGTTTATGGGAATAACTAACCATATCCGTTAGCAAAATGTGAGCTTCGTCGATAATTGACATCCAAATATAATATGTGTGTCGAAAAATGAAAGTAACTTTGAAGTAAATAGGGTCGATCTACAATCGTTACCACTATCCGAGAAATTATTAGTTGTCTTCTAGCCGACGCGTTAAACAGCATTTAATATTTCATAGAACCATCTATATAAATGGCCTTCTATCCGATCTTTACATTTAATGAAGATAGTTTCTGGATAACTGAAACTGTTCATTCGAAAACTTATTTTTTTTTTTTTTGGTTGTAACCACGTATTTTATCTCACTTATTTGATGTTTTTCATTTGAGAATGCTATATGTCTACATCATCACCTAGGAAGAGACGTCACGGCTTACGAATAGTTTGAGGTAAAGCCATGAAACTTAGATTTTTAAATGATTTTCACTCAAAATAGTAATTGACCAGAGAGAGGTATCAAATAAATTTTATATTTTATTCAAATTCTGAGTAAAAAGTAACAATTTTTCCACTTTTCCTTTCACATGGGAAACGTACCGTACTCTAAAATTTCTACTAATCATTCTACAAACGACGACCTAGAGGTGAAGGTAATAAGTACAACCATTCCCGTTAGAATATCCAGTTCGGATATTAAGCTGAATGGTTGTAATGCACAACAGAGTCGGTTAAAGGTGGTTGTATTGCTAATGTGAACACAGATTTTTGACTATACAAAGGCAAATCACTACTGCTGCCAGGCAAAACACCAAGTGCAAAGTTTTCATAACAAATTGTGCTGTCGCCCTGCAGGAGAAGAAGTGGAAATACGAATGAAACGGTAATCCTTTGTGATTGGTGTTTAATGTCGCACCACACGCGTAAAAGTTTTTTTGAGTACTGCGTGTGCCGGGTTACGGAAAATTGTCTTGTTTAAGTAATAACCTTCCCACAAGTTTCGTACCAGATTAGTATCCAGAAAAGTATTGGTAAACGTACAGCGCCGCTCCTTGTTGATGCAACTCATTTAAATTACAGGTGGGCTGAAGCTGTGACAATATTGCTGGCCAGTCAGTCAGTCAGTTTCTGTTACTGAATGCGCAACCTGTGCATTTGTCCACGTGATTAGCGGTTTTCATACACTACCAAGATATGTCTTACCTTCTACCAATTCATGTCTTTCACATATTTATCGTTAGATCTACAGTGATTATGCAAATCTGGGTAAGGAGAATAAACTGGAGTGACTCAGATTGTTTTTCACTCTGATGCCCATTTCTTAATATACGCTGTAGCCGTTCAAGACAACTTTTTATATAAATTCTCTAGGAACGTCATCGTTTACATTGAAGGTATCGCTACGTGTTTTCTGTTGTTATCTTCGCCAGTTGCCCAATTAACTGAACCACCATGCTTTGCAAGAACAATTCGATGAAAAAAAAGAGTGGCCATGAGGCATAGCGCATCATAACGCGCCTATATTAAGTAAGAAACGGGAGCGGGCAGCAGCTTTCAACAGCGAGTCATGGTTATCGTTACGTCTGTGGTCGAAAGGCATCAGCTTCTTACGGACTATGAAATTATCTGGTAGTTAAAACATAATTTTGAAACAAAACTGTGGTTGTTATGCTTTTTACGACTGTCATTAATTATTGCTGATTTGTTTAACAATGTTAAACCACTCAGAATGCAAGATCCGGGCAATCATAGAGGGTGGGTTTGTTGGTAATTGGGAGCTCCAACGTTATGCGCATTATGGGGCCCCTTAGGGACTTGGGTGACTAGAAGGGAAAGAAAACCATTGTGCAGTTCATGTGCATACCGGGTGGAGTCATTCCAGGCGTAGAAATGGTCCTTCCGGATGCCATGAAAGGCACAGGGTGCAGGTGGTTACTCACGTCGGTATCAAAGATGTGTGTCATTTTGGATCAGAAAAGATTCTCTCTGGTTTCGAGCGGCTAACAGAAGTTGTAAAGGCTGCCAGTCTTGCTTGCAAGACGAAAGCGGAGCTGACCATTTGCAGAATAGTCGACAGGACCGATCGCGGAATGTGGTACAGAGCCGAGTTGAGGGTCTAAATCAGAGGCTCAGACGGTTCCGCTACCGTGTAGGCAGCAGATCCTCGACTTGCGCCAAAGGTTGAATGAGTTTCGGGTTCAGCTGAATAGGTCAGGTGTCCACTATACGCAGGAGGCGGCTACACGGGTAGCAGGGGCTGTCTGGCGTGGACGGGCCGTTTTTTTACTTTAGAGGCTCTTGGAAAAACACAAAAAGGGCTTCAGTCACAAAGGGTGCAGGCCGAACACAGGAAGAACGTAGATACTGGAACCATTGGTATAACAGTTGTAGATTGTCATACCTGTGTTGGGAAAATACCAGAGCTACAAGCGGTAATTGAAACCACTCATGCTCAAATCGCTGTAGGCACTGAAAGCTGGCTAAAGTCGGAGATAAGCTCAGCGGAAATTTCTGTGAAGAAACTAACGGTGTTCCGAAAGGATAGGCTAAACACGGTTGGCGGCGGCGTGATTGTTCCTGTTAGAAGTAGTTTAACTTGTCGCGAAATTGAAGAAGATACTTCCTGTGAATTAGTATGGCAGAGGTCATTGTTGGCAATCGGAATAAAATAATAATAGGATCCTCTTATCGACCTTCCAATTTAGATAATACAGTGGCTGAAAGGTTCAAAGAAAACTTGAGTTTGATTTCAAACACGCACCCAACTGATATGGTAACAGTTGGTGATGACTTTAATTTACCCTCAATATGTTGGCGAGATTCCGGAGGTGCACATACAATATCATCCGAAATTGTGCTAAACGCATTCTCTGAAAATTATTTCGAACAGTTAGCTCATGAGCCCACGCGAATAGTAAACGGTTGTGAAAACACACTTGTCCTCTTAGCAACAAATAATTCTGAGTTAACAACGGGCATCAAACCCGATACAAGGATTAGTGAACACAGGGTTGCCATAGCAAGACTGAATGTTGTAATCAGTTGATCCTAAAAAAAAAAAAAAAAAAAAAAAAAAAAAAAAAAAAAAAAAAAAAAAACGAAAACTATAGCTATTCAAAAAAGCAGATAATAATTCACTTGACGCCTTCCTGAGAGACAATTTCCACTCATTCCAAATTAATAATATAAGTGTAGACCAGATGTGGCTTGAATTTAAAGGAATAGTATTGGTTGCAATTGAGAGATTTATACCATATAAATTAACAAACGACGGAACTAATCCTCCTTGGTACACAAAACGAGTTAGAACACTGTTGCAGAAACAACGCAACAAACATGCTAAATTAAACAGTTGCAAATTACCCAAGATTGGCGATCTTTTACAGAAGCTCGAAATTTAGTGCGGACTTCAATGCGAGATTCTTATAACAGTTTCCACAAAGAATCTTTGTCTCGAAACCTGGCAGAAAATACAAAGAGATTCTGGTCGTATGTGATGTATGTTAGCGGCAAGAAACAATCAATGCCTTCTCTGCACGATAGCAATGGAGATACTATTGAAGACAGTGCTGCCAAAGCAGAGTTACTATACACAGCCTTCCGAAATTCTTCACAAAAGAAGACGAAGTAAATATTCCAGAAATGGAATCGAAAACAGCTGTCAACATGAATTACGTAGAAATAAATATCCTCGGAGTAGTGCAGCAATTTAAATCAATTAATAAAAGCAAGTCTTCTCGTCCAGTCAGTATACCAGTGAGATACCTATCAGAGTATTCTGATGCAATAGCTCCATACTTAACAATCATATACAACCGTTCGCTCGACGAAAGATCCGTACCCAAATACTGCAAAGTTGCACAGGTCACACCAATAATCAAGGAAGGTAGTATGAGTAATCCACTAAATTACAGGCCCATATCGTTAACGTCGATATGCAGCAGGATTTAGGATCATATAGTGTGTTCAAACATGATGAATTACATGAAACAAAAAACTGTCTGTTGATACACAGTCAACGTGGGTTTAGAAAACATCGTTCCTGTGAAACACACAACTAGCTCTTTTTCACATAAAGTGCTACTAACAAGGGATTTCACATCGATTCCGTATTTCTGGATTTCCGGAAGGCTTTTGACACTGTACCACACAAGCGGCTTGAAGTGAAATTTGGTGCTTATGGAATATCGTATCAGTTATGTGACTGGATTTGTGATTTCCTGCCGGAATGGTCACAGTTCGCAGTAACTGACAGAAAGTCACCGACTAAAACAGAAGTGATTTCTGGCGCTCCCCAAGGTAGTGTTATGGGCCCTTTGCTGTTCCTTATCTATATAAACGTTTTGTGAGGCAATCTGAGGAGCCGTCTTAGGTTGTATTATGGCGAAATATGGGAGAGAGTGTCACAGAAATGATACAGGATTTGGCTTGACATCATTTAAAGAAAGGTGTTTTCCGTTGCGGCGGAAACTTCTCACGAAATTCCAATCAGCAACTTTCTCCTTCGAATGCGAAAATATTTTGTTGACCTACATAGGGAGAATCGATCACCACGATAAAATAAGGGATATCAGAGCTCGTACGGAAAGATATAGGTGTTCTTTCTTTCTGCGCGCTATACGAGATTGGAATAATAGAGAATTGTGAAGGTGGTTCGATAAAACCTCTGCCATACACTTAAATGTGATTTGCAGAGTATCCATGTAGATGTACATGTAGACGCAGAGTAATGGTGTGAATGGGAAGTAAGATATTAAATGTTTATTATTATGCTTATTGACGAAGTACACATAAGCGTGAGAGATGTGATTGTACAGAAAAAGTAAATTATTGCCTCGAAGATATTTTGTAATGTACAACAAACCATGTTATGGAATTGGGAAAACAAGAAATACATTTTGAAAATTCTGTTATTTAACCCTCCGTTAGAGAGGTGGATACTACAACACCAACAGAAAGGAGGGCTGGGGGATGGATTACGTTGTTGGAAGTGTGTGAGTGCTTGGATGTAAGGAGTTTATATAGTTTGAAACGGAAATGAGGGAAAGAAAACAGACGGACTAAAGTGCATGGTAAAATGGTTATCACAATGACAGTTTCGAAGTACACCATCACAGTTGGGATCAATTTAAATCAGTTCAGAGTTGCATTAATTAAACGCTAGTGACGATTCGGCATTGCAGTCTATTCCACAATTAAAATTTCATGGATATAAGGGAGAACATAACACAGGAAAATTAATACAAGCTGACCTACTCTCTCTTTCTTTCCAAGCATTAATCCCAACTTGCGGGGTCTGCTGTTTTGCTACATCTCCTCAATTTCTCCCTGTCGTTGACATCTTCTGGTCTTAAATCAACAACGTGCATGTCTCCCCTGACGTTGTCAGTCCATCTCTTTGGCGGTCTTCCTCGTAGTCTTGTTCCTCCTGGGTTGATGTGGAGCGCTGTTTTTGCGACTGAGTTGTCTTGCTTCCTCATGGCACAAGCTAACCTACTGCTCCAGAAAAAATTTTCACTTTTGTTTACGGGAAGTGCTGGGACTAAAGAAGTTTAGAATAAATTTTAGCATTGACAACGATGCAACGCTATGGTATCAAACCAAGAACAGGAAAAATATAAAGCATTAATTCCTTGTTCATTTCATTCAATGCATTCTCCCAAAATGCAAAAACAGCATACAAAGAACTCATATTGTACAAGTACAGTTTATGAGAATACAACCCTTGTACTAGCACTTTGGCCCAGGTATGTGTAACTATTTCACGTACAAGATGTATAAGAAAAGTAATGAGAGTGATTTTTTTTTCTATCACAGTTTTAATTTTTTTCAAACAACTCCCTTCAGGAGGTGCACCCCGGTGGAGTCGTTTGCAGTACTGGAATCAGACTTGAAGGACTTCAGTTAGCAGGTCCTTTAACATGTCTGTCACACTCTTTTGAATGTTCTTCAGTGATCTAAAGTGATGTCGTTTTCAGATATTTTTCAGTTTCGAGAAAAAAAGTGGCAGAGACTCAAATCAGGTGAATATTGGGGCTATGGAACATCAGAATTCCGTTTGAGGTCAATAAATTCGTGATGGATGCGACCACTTGAAGTGGAGTGTTGTCAAAATGCAGTATCCACCTGCCTGTAATGTCCGGCCTCACTTGATTCACCCTTTTCCTGGCTTTTAAAGGACATCTTTGTAACACTCTTGCTTCACGGTTTGTCGTGGAGGAAGAATCTCACAAGAGCCCACACACGTTCGATCTTTTGGTTGGATTTTAAAGTTTAAGTCTCTCTCTGGGCACAATTCTTCCTCAACGTTTTGTCAGCCTTCCTAAATCTATTTGCGACAGTGAAAAACTTGAGCTCTTGATAGAAAGGTATCCTAAGGACCAGTTTCTAGTGATCTAAGGTCACACACGCTGATTCCCCAATTCAACATCAAACTTGATGGCATAACGTTGCTCTAAAATCCGCTGTTCCATTTCCGTAACAGACAATAAAAGCGCCACATCACTGATGGCGTATCAGAAGTCACATAATGGATGTACGGAGGTGAAAACTCAGACTGAGTATCAGGAAGGGATGAAAGTACTGGTCTGCACAAGAAGAACAACACAGCGTTACCAGATAGCTCGCATTGTTGTCCATCTCGATACTTTCCTCACACGCCTCGTGCATTTCACATATTCTCTTCTGCCCTCTCTGTTTTTACACCTCTGTCTGTCTGTCTTGTCTTGCAACCTCTCCTGGGCAGAACGAGCGTTGTACTTGCTTAACGCTGAGTGCATTACGTTACACATACTCTATGAATCTGAAGAAGTCGTATTAAATATCAATCGATCTTTTTCATACACTTCTATCGATTACGCAACCATACTGTTACAAGTTTATATCAATAACTTCCATACTTTCGGAGATGTAAAATTTTACCTAATTCACACAATATCCGTGCTGGCATTGTGTATTACTGTTCAAATGGCACTAAGCACTATGGGACTTAACATCTGAGGTCATCAGTCCCCTAGACTTAGGTTAGTTAGGTTTAAATAGTTCCAAGGACATCACACACATCCATGCCCAAGGCAGGATTCGAAAGTGCGACCGTAGCGGCCGCTTGGTTCCGCACTGATGCGCATAGAACCGGTCGGCCACAGCGGCCGGCCTCGTATTAGGGACTGTAATGTATTCATCTGTAGAATCAATTGAAACTTCAACCGAGAGTATGGGTTCGTATAACCTAATTTTATGGAAATTCTTTAGCTTCATTACAACAGATTTCTGACGTAATTAGAAGTACGTTGGAAAATTATTCTTTCGTTGTATTTTGGTTGTGTCAGAGGTTTGGAGAGGCAGAGAGTAAATGAAGGACATACGTAAAGTGAGAATGAGACATTTTACTAAAAGTATGTAAATGCATGCGTGAGAATGTTGCTGCGCAATAGGGCAATTTGTGACGTATGTCCGAGTGAGCTTGATTTTGTAAAAGGCAGCCAGAAGTGGCATGAAGTATTAAATTTATTAGTAATATGTTTTGTGGAAAGAAATCGCATTTTGTTTTCACTAAATTTTATTTAGTTTTGGAATTACGGCATTTCTAGTCTAAATTACTTGTGCTAATCTGACTCACAGGCATTAGAAATAGCGCGAGTATAGAAGTGCTAGGGATGATCTGATTGGCTGCTTAACATACTAGCAGAAAGGAGTTTAGCATTTCCCGCGCATTTGAGCAGGATCGTAAAGGCCCTGTGTATACGTTTGCTGATGAAATTATTGCCATGATAATACTGGTGAGAAAAGCGGTTCGTGACCGATAATAGGATTTCCCCAAGTGCACTGTGTGCTGGAGCAATTACATAGTTTGGAGTTCACTCTGAGCCTTACTTAATTGCATGTGACCAGGTTGCGTGTTCATTGGTATATTGATGACATAAATCGACTGACTGCTGATTCGTTGCTAAAGTCAGGGTTGAAGGTGGATTAGGTGACTCACCAGGTCAAGAGGACACAATAGGTGATGCGAGACTATTTCATGGAAGAATTTGTCGGAAGTTTGTTAAGTGGAAGCTATTCATATGCTCCACGTAATTAACTGGCGTTTTTTTTTTGGTGGGGGGGGGGGGGGGGGATGGTGGTGAGGTTGCGGCCCTGTTCGATTTTAGAAGACCAAAGCACTGTTACAGGTGACAGGAAGTAGACTTTGACAAAGGGACCAATAATGCTGAATAATATACAGAGATCCCCGTAACAGCGAAAGTGTTTCTGGAACTATTTATCAATAATTTTTTTCACACCGTACATTCTGTTATGCATTTTAGGACTGCCGAGTGGTCCAACTGAGTCAGAGTAGATTATTGGGGTGTCGATAGATTTTGCTGGCCATTGCCTGAGGAGGCTGAGTTGTTGTGTGCTCATTTATAATTTCAAGTAGTTAATGTCAGGGTCCAAAGAGGTGATGACGATCTCTTTTTTATGTTTTTATAAATGGAGTTCTGTGTAGAGAAATGTTTGGAGGGCACTCGTGACAAATCTTTGGTAAGCATCCCGCAGTAGTGTTTGTTTCTATTGAATAAACCCGTGGTTACTTTTTGGAACGAAAAAAAAGTTCTGGTTCTAAAATTAGAGTATGAAAAGCCTCAGTAAGACAAAGCACTGAAGAAAATTACGATTTAACAGGAGGAGTAAGAATTGTTATAAAATATGTGGAAGCTTCTTTCTACAAAAACATTAAAGACAGCTATTTTATTTTCCTCAAAGACAGACAAATAAGTTACGTTTGCAACTGGACTCATATTATTACAAAAACTGACAGAACAACATGAGTTCTTGATTGTATGGTGATGTTAATTTCTGTCACATAGCATTGATATTCGTGTACTGATATGTTTCAAGTGTATGAAACTGTATTGGAATGTGATTTCTGATCACAAATAGATAGAAATATTCCGGAAATTTCATGACTTTGAAAGTAACAGCAGGCATAATGGATACCCTCCGCGGCTGATCTAGAAAGAAGGCGTGGTGCACAAAAGACCACGGAAAAAAATTATGGATATCGCGTGTTAACTACAGAGGCCGAGACTGTCAAAGTGTGCAAACCGGAATTACCGAACTTTCGGTTTAATAAGTCACAGCTGCAAAATACTAACGCGAATTCTTTACAGACGAATGGAAAAACTGGTAGAAGCCGACCTCGGCGAAGATCAGTTTGGATTCCGCAGAAATGTTGGAACACGTGAGGCAATACCGACCCTACGACTTATCTTAGAAATTAGATTAAGGAAAGGCAAATCAACATTTCTTGCATTTGTGGACTTAGAGAGAAAGCTTTTGACAATGTTGATTGGAATACTCTCTTTCAAATTCTAAAGGTGGCAGGGGTAAAATACAGGGAGCGAAAGGCTATTTACAATTTGTACAGAAACTAGATGGCAATATTAAAGGCATGAAAGGGAAGCAGTGGTTGGGAAGGGAGTGAGACAGGGTTGTAGCCTGTCCCCGATGTTATTCAATCTGTATATTGAGCAAGCAGTAAAAGAAACAAAAGAAAAATTCGGAGTAGTATTAAAGTCCATGGAGAAGAAATAAAAACTTTGAGGTTCGCCGATGACATTGTAATTCTGTCAGAGAGAGCAAAGGACTTGGAAGAGCAGTTGAACGGAATGGACAGTGTCTTAGGAGGATATCAGATGAACATCAACAAAAGCAAAACGAGGATAATGGAATGTAGTGGAATTAAGTGATGCTGAGGGAATTAGATTAGGAAATGAGACACTTAAAGTAGTAAAGGGGTTTTTCTATTTGGGGAGCAAAATAACTGATGATGGTCGAAGTAGAGAGGATATAAAATGTAGACTGGCAATGGCAAGGAAAGCGTTTCTGAAGCAGAGAAATTTGTTAACATCGAGTATAGATCTAAGTGTCAGGAAGCCATTACTGAAAGTATTTGTATGGAGTGTAGCCATGTATGGAAGTGAAACATGGACGATAAATAGTTTGGCCAAGAAGAGAATAGAAGCTTTGGAAATGTGGTGCTACAGAAGAATGCTGAAGATTAGATGGGTAGATCACATAACTAATGAGAAGGTATTGAATAGATTTGGGGAGAAGAGGAGTTTGTGGCACAACTTGACAAGAAGAAGGGACAGGTTGGAAGGACATGTTCTGAGGCATCAAGGGATCACAAATTTAGCGTTGGAGGGCAGCGTGGAGGGTAAAAATCGTAGGGGGAGAACAAGAGATGAATACACTAAGCAGATTCAGAAGGATGTAGGTTGCAGTAAGTACTGGGAGATGAAGAAGTTTGCACTGGATAGAGTAGAATGGAGAGCTGCATCAAACCAGTCTCAGGACTGAAGACAACAACAACAACATATAAATCGAAGAGCAGGGTCTGTGAATTCTAGCATTTTAGCTCCTGTTTCTCCCAGCCTCTGGAATGTATCGAGATGTGCCACCTGCGAGTTTTACGTGTTGCGAAGACAATGGCAGAAATCCGCGAAGGTGACCACCATAAGTTCCCATGGACAGCGGTCGTGTGAGTGAGCCACTGTGAGTGCCTCTTAGGCAAGAGTACTTGAAAAGATTCTTTTAAAGCAGTGCAAATCTTAGGACATCGTCAGAGAGTTTCAATAAAATCTTACAGGTTGTCCTGAAGGCGGAAGGGGCAACCGAACACCGCTATGTTTCGGTGAACGGTATGGGAAGCGAACTGCATTTACACGCCCAGACATCATGCCGCAAATCGTAAGGTGAGGGTCAGGACACTGGCTACTTTCAGTTTGTTGACAGAAAACACAACAAGTACTGGAGAAGAAAATTCTGCAAGCTTTCGGTACATGCAGCAACAGAGAGGGAGAATTTCAGGTGTCACAGTGGCAACCCTGTGATTTTTCTCTCCTCTTGCGGTAATTTGGAGAACTATGTCAGAGCAGGTAGTCAGTAGTGCGTTTTGGGGCGAGCACACATTAGCGGCGGTTCGTGTCTCGTTCGAAAGTCTCTCTGCGGCGCAATGCTGCAGCGTCACGCTCCTTTCACTGTTTCTGAGTGAGACTCGCGTTTGCGTCGTCTGTGCACTGCGTAGCTGACACTTTGCGAGTCTCTTTCGTGACTTTGTGACTGACTTTTATCGTTAGATCTCTCTCATACTGGGATCAAAACTCGAAGCTATCCAGTATATGTCGCTTTTCTGAGTTGAGCAGCGTTTGGGAGGCGACTTGCATGTTATTACGCTAGTGCTTCAGAAAAATCTTAACCTTCTACGCATATTGCGGTTTAAATTTTTTGATGAAAATAATTGTAGATCAATCCAACTTCAACTTGAAAAATATTGATTGAGAGAGAATAAATTAATTATTTTTGAAATGACTTTTCCTCAGTCTAGTTATAATGAAGCGACACTTTTAATGAAAAATATCGTCAGAGGACTGCAGTCTCAATATGACGGTGTTTCCGATATATTAGAAGTGTCATTACACCTTCTTTTAATTTGGAAGGTTAGCTGGATACTTTCTAATTATACGAACTGAATAAAATTTTATTTTGCGAATAACGAAATTTCACCTGCATTGGCATTTAGCAGCATTAATAATTATCAATTTAACATTTGTATTATTCTATTGGATTCTGCCTGAGCTCAGAATCTCTTGTTTCGTCGTTTGCATGTTGAGTTCACGTGCGTGACAGGCAGCTTGCAAATCGAAACCACTGCAGAAACTCAGTCGACTCGCACACAATACAACAGGTACGGCAAAGAGTCATAAATAATTCACTAGTAATAATGGACATACTATTTTTAAATAATTTAAATTCGTGACGAACGCGTTCGAACCCTTTTTGTTTTCATTTCTCAGAAAATTTCATTTTGTCCCTCAGGGGTAATTACCCCCAGGTTGGGAACCTTAACTAACATAAAAATCGAAAATAACTACAAAATCACACCACATTTGTCACTCTGTAGTTTCCTGAGGACCCTGGAAGGTACGAAACGGTACATCACGTAACTGTTGATTTACGATTCTGTTGTACCATACAGCCATTTAACGAATAATGTGTTCCTTTAATAACAAGAAACTGTTAGCAAATACCAGAAGACCTGACCCTTAACATTTTGACATTATATATCTACCCTACAAAGTCGAATTTTGTCCGCTACACTTCAGGCCAAATCAATGAATTTGGAACATGATTTCAACTACATTACATAATGTACGAAATACGACACCACAGCTGTAGCTTGAGATAAAACGCCTCACACATGATAATGAATCATCAAAAGCAATAGAACTGTTTCCCAATAAGGAAGGAACCAGTTCCAAACATGTTGCTAAATTAGAAACACAAACAGCAAGGAACATCAATACTTTCGTTTTTGAAGCAAAAGTCACTAGATTAACAAAATTATTCGTGCGTTAGAGAGACGAGTGAAGTTTAAGAATAGGCGAATCGTCTGACTCCATAAAATTGTGTAAGTGTCAGTGAAAGTATTTATGATGATAACAACAGACAACATGAGAAATATGGGCTTCACATGTTCGAAATACACGTTTATATTCCATTGTGTTTAGTGGAGTAAGCTGCAAATACGTACAAATAAGTTGTAGCTTATGTTATTGAATTAAAGGTAGATTTCACATGTATTTCACGATAATTCATTTCTTTAGGTAATTTACTAACGTAAGGAACGCACAATTATAACAACCGTTTCGTTAATCGAATAGAAAATAATTAAAAACCAACGTTATCGTGAAGACGCACCTGTCTGTCTGCTTTCTCACCGCTTGGAGCGCTAGTGTCACTGCATCCGTCAAATGATGACAGACAGTAAAATCGTGCATCTCTAAGAAGACCGATGAGCAAAACATACAATTACCACCATCATCTAGCGAAAGATCTTTCCGAGAACCCGAGAAAATTCTAGCCCCACGTAAAATCTCTCAACGTGGCTAAGACATCTACCCATTCACTTTGTGACCACTCTAGTGTGGCAACGTTGCCACGTAAGTCAATGAAAGCAAAGCCGAAGTTTTAAACCAAGCTTTTAAGAAATCATTCACCCGGGAGGATGACTGTCACACATATTCCCGTAGAGAGGACAGATTAATTGGATTCACTGATGTACAGAAGCAACTGAAAGGGTTGAAAACAAAGAAGTCACAAGGTCTGAAAGGAGTCCCAGTACGATTTTACAGAGTTCCTACTGCCTTTTCCTCTTACTTAACACCCATTTATCTCGAATTTCTCACCCAGCGCAAAGTCCCAAGCGACTGGAAAAAATCGGAGGTGACTCCTTTATATAAGAAGGGTGAAAGAACTCACATAATTACAAATCAATATCTACATCTACATCTACATCTATACTCCGCGAGCCACCTTACGGTGTGTGGCGGAGGGTACTTATTGTACCACTATCTGATCCCCCCTTCCCTGTTCCATTCACGAATTGTGCGTGGGAAGAACGACTGCTTGTAAGTCTCCGTATTTGCTCTAATTTCTCGGATCTTTTCATTGTGATCATTACGCGAGATATATACAATTACAACTCAGTATCCTTAACATCCGTTTGCTACAGGATTCTTGAACGTATTCTCAGTCGAATATAATAAAATTACTTGAAAAGTAGCGTCATCTGTTCACAAATCTGCTCGAATTTAGAAAGCATCGCAAGTGAAAAGCTCACGTTGCCCTTTCCTCACGTGATATACTGCAAACAATGGATGAGGGGCGACACGCAGATCCCATATTCGTAGATTTCCGGAAACAATTTGACACAGTGCCCCACTGCAAACTGTTAAAGGAGGTTCGAAGATAGAGAGAATGCGAGAATGGCTCAAAGGCTTCCTAAATAGCAGAACTGAGTCCGTTGTCCTCGACGGCGAGTGCTCATCAGAGACAAGGGCACCGTTTGCAGTGCTCGAGGGAAGCGTGACAGGACCGCTGTTGTTATCTATATACATAAATGATTTGGCGGACAGGGTAGGCAGCAATCTCCGGTTGTTTGCTGATGATGCTGTGGTGTACGGTAAGCTGTCGTCGTTTAGTGACTGTATGAAGGTACAAGACGACTTAGACAAAATTTCCAGTTGGTGCCATGAATGGCAGCTTGCTCTAAATAAAGAAAAAGTAAGGAAATCCAAATGACTTCATCTACATCTATATCTACATACGTACTCCGCTATCCACTATACGGTGTGTGGCGGAGGGTACCTCGTACCACAACTAGCATCTTCTCTCCCTGTTCCACTCCCAAACAGAACGAGGAAAAAATGACTGCCTATATGCCTCTGTACGAGCCCTAATCTCTCTTATCTTATATTTGTGGTCTTTCCGCGAAATATAAGCTGGCAGCAGGAAAATTTTACTGCGGTCAGCCTCAAATGCTGGTTCTCGAAATTTCCTCAGTAGCGATTCACGAAAACAATGCCTCCTTTCTTCCAGAGAGTCCCACCCGAGTTCCTGAAGCATTTCCGTAACACTCGCGTGATGATAAAACCTACCAGTAACAAATCTAGCAGCCCGCCTCTGAATTGCTTCTATGTCCTCCCTCAATCCAACCTGATAGGGATCCCAAATGCTCGAGCATTAATCAAGAATAGGTCGTATTAGTGTTTTCTAAACGGTCTCCCTCACACATGAACCACATCTTCCCAAAATTCTACCAATGAACCGAAGACGACTATCCGCCTTCCCCACAACTGCCAGTACATGCTTGTCCCACTTCATATCGCTCTGCAATGTTACGCCCTAATATTTAATCGACGTGACTGTGTCAAGCGCTACACTACTAATGGAGTATTCAAACATTACGGGATTCTTTTTCCTATTCATCTGCATTAATTTACATTAATCTATATTTAGAGTTATCTGCCATTCTCTACACCAATCACAAATCCTGTCCAAGTCATCTTGTATCCTCTACAGTCACTCAGCGACGACACCTTCCCGTACACCACAGCATCATCAGCAAAAACAGCCGCACATTGCTATCCACCATACACAAAAGTTCATTTATGTAGATAGAAAACAACAGCGGACCTACCACACTTCCCTGGGGCACTCCAGATGATACCCTCACCTTCGGTGAACACTCACCATCGAGGACAACGTACTGGGTTCTATTACTTAAGAAATCTTCGAGCCACTCACATATTTGGGGACCAATCTCATATGCTCGTACCTTAGTTAGGAGTCTGCAGTGGGGCACCGAGTCAAATGCTTTCCGGAAGTCAAGGAACATGGCATCCGTCTGATACCCTTCATCCATGGTTCGGAAGATATCATGTGAAAAAAGGGCGAGTTGCGTTTCGCAGGAGCGATGCTTTCTAAAGCCGTGTTGATGCGTGGACAGAAACTTCTCTGTCTGAAGGAAACTCATTATATTCAAACTGGGAATATGTTCGCGAATCCAGCAACAAACCGATGTTAAGGATATTGGTCTGTAATTCTGAGGATCCGTCCTTCTACCCTTCTTATATACAGGTGTCACATGCGCTTTTTTCCAGTCGCTCGGGACTTTACGTTGGGCGAGAGATTCGCGATAAATGCAAGCTAAATAAAGAGTCAATTCAGTAGAGTACTCTCTGTAAACCCGAATTGGAATCCCATCAGCACCTGGCGATTTATTTATTTTCAACCCATTCAGCTGCTTCACAACCCCAGGGATGTCTATTACTATGTCGTCCATACGGGAATCTGTACGAGACTCAAACGGCGGTATGTTTGTACGATCCTCCTGCGTGAAAGATTTCTCAAATGCTAAATTAAAAATTTCAGCTTTCCTTTTGTTGTCTTCCGTTGCCAGGCCAGACTGATCAGTGAGTGACTGGATGGCAGCCTTCAACCCGCTTACCGATTTTACGTAAGACCAGAATTTCCTTGGGTTTCAGCAAGATCGTTTGCTAAGGTATGACGGTGGTAGTAGTTGTATGCTTCGCGCAACGCTCCTTTTACAGCAGCACGAATCTCTACTAACTTTTGCCAGTTCTCATTCACCCGATCTTTCTTGTACCGCGAGTGCAACTGTCTTTCCTTCCTGAGCATTCACCGAATTGCGCTGTTAAACCACGGTGGGTCTTTTCTGTAACCCACTTTTTCGGCACATACTTCTCCAATGCGTGATTTACATTGTGTTTAAAATTTGCCCATAATTCTTCCACGTCCATCATACCGGAAGTAAATGAAGTCGATTCATTTACTAAGTGGGATGCTAACAACTGCTTACCTGCTCTTTCTAGTTAGAATACTCTCCTAGCCTTCTTGACCGACTTTTTAACTTTCATAACCACAGTCGTAATGACAACATCATGATCACTAATCCCTGTCTCAACACTGACACCGTCGATGAGGTCTGGTCTGTTCGTGGCTACCAGATCTAAAATATTTACATTACGCGCTGGCTGTCGTTTCAGCTGCCCAAGACAGTTTTCGTATAATGTATTCAAAAGTAATTCACAATACGGCTTGTCTGTACCACCTGTAATGAATCCATAGACATCCAATGGAACAATACCGTAATGTTCAAATACTGCAATAGCAGTGTACTGCCTCACATAGTCGCGTAGATTAAATATCTAGGAGTAACATTGCAAATATGAAATTGAACGAGAACGGAAGGACAATAACAGGTAAGGCTAACGATCGAAATAGGTTTGTTGGGAGGATCTTAGGAAAAAGTGGTTCATTTGTAAATGGGTCGCGTACGTAACATTAGTGCCACCCATTCTTCAGTATTGCTCAATTGTTTGGAATTCGCAACAGGTCGGATTAGAGGAAGACATCGAAGCATTTTAGAGGCGAGCCGCTTGGTTTATTGCTGGTGGGTTTCATTAACTGAAGTGGTTCTCGAACTCAAATGGGAACGCGACTGAGAAAATTTAGGGAACCGGGTTTTCAAACTGCCTGGGGACCGATTCTACTGCCGCCAACGTACATTTCCCGTAAGGTTTATAAAGACAAGATCAAGGAGGGCTTGTATACACACTTACGAGAGAACACCTTTTACGTGTCGCCCTATTTGTAAGTTGAACGAGAAAGGATATGGCAAATAGAGGTATACAAGGTACCTTCTGCCACTCACGATATCGTGGCTTGCGGAGTATTTACTGCATGTAGATGTTCGCAGTGGGCCTAATAGTGGCCCAGGGCTGAGCGAGGAAATAGTACGGTGCAATTAGACCCAAAACCTCAACATCCAAAGTGAAAGTCTCCTTCCAGCTCCAGAGTGTTTCATAGAGTCCACATATTGTTTGGTAAAATGTTACATCATTTTAAGCGTCGTGTTTGGAGGAAGGGGCGGAGGATTTGGTAAATTAGTACTTTTCATCAGTTTTTCTTAAATATTTCGCAATTTAATCTACATTTAATCGTGAACAATAACAGCCCTGTTCCCAATCTTGCTAAACTGAACGGTTGAAGAGTTACTTAGGGTTTCAAAAGTAAAAATGTTTCGTACTTTCTAGTTGGTTTGTATACATATGACATTGTCACTAACGAAACTAATTTTTCAAATAGTCTTGTACTTTCTCAAAGCAAATTGTGATTTTGGTGGCCGGTGGTATGTTAGTGATAAGCCCTTGAAGGAACGACAACCTCACCACCTTCTCAAGGGGCGCTACTTTTTAAGGGAAAAGAGGCTTCCACAGGCCTAGGCCATATAAACCTGTGGTACGGAGAAACCCATTCTGAACTTCCTCAGGACAATGCCACATTAAGTATGAGTTTCTCTCCAGGATAAATGATTTTAAATTATGAAAATATGATGAGTATAATAATTATGTTATATAATTATATCACATCTAATCATAATGATTTGTAACCGGTGCTTTTGGAGGCCTTTCTTTAGAAAACAGGTATATTTGGTTGTATGCTGCAACCATATTTTACTCAAATTTTGTAGTTCAGGAACTGAGTTCAGGAGTAATATTAAATAAAAATGTAGAATGTTAGATGCGACCTAAAATTAATGTATTCATTAGTATTCAGTCCTCATCTAGATCTTCATGTATGATATTCG
Organism: Schistocerca cancellata; assembly: GCF_023864275.1. Lineage (NCBI taxonomy): Eukaryota > Metazoa > Arthropoda > Insecta > Orthoptera > Acrididae > Schistocerca > Schistocerca cancellata. Next base: position 55,470,258 of record NC_064631.1, read on the forward strand.
TGTCCCTGTTAACACATACTAGGGCTGCACAATTACCACCTATTCAGTTTAGACCCCTCTTGCTGCACTCGCAGTTACGGACGGATACGTATTTGCAAGCACACACTACGAGGGATAGTAATTCCCAGGCAGCGCAGCTGCAGGACGTGCTGTTGTAATTGGTCTCAGATTTTCGCCAATCTTCTTCCACCCGCACTCGAGCGTGTTGTTCTTCTCATGCAGCCGCTGCTGCACCTGGTAGGGTGGTAGGTTGTAAACGAATGCTGCCTGAAAGCTGCTGAAGGGGAGGGGGAGGGTGGGAGGTGAAAGGGCAGCCAACTTCAACAACAGCCTGCAAGTAACACTGTTACTGAAAACAATCTAAATCAGAAGTTTCTTGCGAAGAGCGCTGTTGGCTTGCACTTTTCTGTACAATGCAATTTTCCCCATCTTGTAGATAGTTGATACAGTGTCACTTCCTGTGAAGGCGTATGTTGCTAAGGGTATACCTTTCATATCCCCAATGCGTCGCTGAACGTCAGAAATAGTGTACACTTTCTGCTGCTGATTGCCTTTCTTTGGTACCACCATTTTCACTTCTTTCATAGCTTCATCAATCGTTTTAAAACTATTAATAAGTCATCATCATCCGATGCTTGATGAACTGTGAACCATATCTTTGAAAGTGCCCTGTAAGGAGAGAAATAAGGCCCATTTAGTTTTTAGCGTTAGCTAGAAATTCTCTTTGATTGACATTTACATGGATGGATCTTCTACTTTCACATCAGTCTTAGTGGTTGACCTTGATCGGCGTAAGTGTTCTTCATCTTTTGTGTTTCCTTGCTTGTATCGATAAAATAAAACAGGTGCTGGCCCATAATAAGTAATTACGTAATCTGCGTATTACTTGAAACCTGTCTGTAGGTAGCTGGGTGTAGCCACACATCACAATTAAGGAGGTGACCTCCATTATTGATGTAGGACACTTACTCTGAACGTGGTGTGATTGATGATTCATTTGAATCTGGAATCAAGCCAGCCACCATTGAAGACTTGCATCCCTTCCTGATTAAGCCAGATTAGTCGTAGAAGGATGGAGGATAAGCACATAATTCGGATAGAAATATTTCTTCAAGTCTCTCATCATTCCTTACTGTGCACACCATCTGATATAAGAGGGTGTTAGGGTTCACACATAGTGTTGTAGTTAGTTGTAATAAACTTGGCTATAGAGGATAGAGATTTAACAGCTAACTTTCTTTTCAAGTGAATTTCATTGAATGTTTGGCTCTCAAACTCTTTCAAGGCTAGTGTTTCAACTTCAAGCGCTTTATCAGAATTCACGTTCTCGACTGCTACAACCTCTGTCGGTAACGGAGAGAGTTCGGGTGTTTTAGAAAACGGATTGTGTTTCTCAATCCAAAAAATAAAAGTTTGCAAGTCCTTGCAGTTTCTTTTCTGCCTTGCCTCCCGTAGTTCCACGTTCAGCTCTGAATAGATGCTGCACACACGTACATATTCTTTCGTTGCTTCTCACAGCCGAGAACAAGTTAATTCAAGTTGCAATAGTTTTCGCTGTTATTCCTCTGCCTCCAATCTTTCCACAAATGCTATTCGAGGTTGTCATCGAAACCGGTTCAGTGGTTATGTCACTCCAGACTCCAGATCAAAATTTTCAAGTACGTCGGATGGTGAAATAACCACAGTTAACGAACAAGTCGTTTTATGGTCTCATTTTGTTGTGAAGTTCCAGCGTGTCTTGCAGGTAAACATATGAAGATTTAGCGGTGACAAGAGAGTTACAAAGGCCCTCTATAGTTCCTCTTCCATTCATCAACTTGGCTTCTTTATATCCGTCACCAATTTATGCGGCTCGTCTTCAACCTGCCATAAAATGGACCAGCAATGGATGAAGCATAACACCAGTGACTTTTGATCAGCCTTTGTACGCTAAATGTCGTGTAATAGTAGCAAAGGCACCTCGTGATAGCTTATTGAATTCAATCTTCATTCTTCATTCTTGCAGGTAAACATATGAAGATTTAGCGGTGACAAGAGAGTTACAAAGGCCCTCTATAGTTCCTCTTCCATTCATCAACTTGGCTTCTTTATATCCGTCACCAATTTATGCGGCTCGTCTTCAACCTGCCATAAAATGGACCAGCAATGGATGAAGCATAACACCAGTGACTTTTGATCAGCCTTTGTACGCTAAATGTCGTGTAATAGTAGCAAAGGCACCTCGTGATAGCTTATTGAATTCAATCTTCATTCGGCTAGGAAGTTTTCATTCGGCCTTGTTCATATGACTGTGGGTGTATTTTCAGGGAAGCCATTTTTGTAGTAACTGTTTTCGAATACCCAGATGTACTTTGGTCTCTGTAAGTTTGGAAATGAAACAGGCTTTGTTCCTCAGCATGAGCGGTAAAGGGAAGTACCAAATAAATCATGCCTTCTTCACTGCACAAATAGATGTAACAAATAATTATCAGTCCACTGGGTGAAGACTGATTGGCTGATACTCAGGTTTGTCTATTCATTCTGTCTACTCCAGCTCTATCTGAAATTATCTAACGCTGAATAGATTTTGATGGATTTATTATGCACAGAAATTAGACTACGTTGGTGCAGCTGAGTGCAACTGAGAAGACTGGGATTCTGTTTGTCAAAAGGAGCGGGTTCAGCAATACTATACCCCTTTCTCGATGCCTAGCACTGTTTGAGGTGACAGCCGTGGAGCAACTGTCAGCATAGCTCTGACGTGCGACGCCTGTAATTCGTTATCACTGGCCCGAAATAACCAAAGTCGTGGCTGGAGATCTGTTTGATAGATTCCAATTAATCTCTCATGGAGCCCTGAAACATCGGTAGGTTCCAGCATGTGACACGCGCGTTCCCCAGTCATACCACTGATCAATTTTATTCACTCATACGGCAGTACACACAGGGAAATCAAACGTCAAGGCGGCAGACGTGATACGACTAAGATTATAACATAGTCCTCGGCACAGCGAGTTGTCTGAGATAACTAAGGTGCAGACTGCTGATACAGCTAATTCTTCACCACAGGATCCCCCAGTGAAGACCAATACCAGTGCGAAGTCACACTCAGGACGAGTGTCCCAAGAGCAACCCACTCATAACAAGAGTCCCGATCAGAATGTGTTCGTGAGACTGGAGCCTGAATCTGAAGACCCACATTTCTGCGCCCGTCAAACCTCAGTAAACTCGTCAAAAGCAGTCACACAACTGCTCCCACGAGCGTTCCTTGCCAATCACAAGACTCGACGACCTCCATGTTCCACCTCTTACTCATCTGCTCTACCCACAGGCCAATCCCAATCAAAGTTAATAATATTCTTTTCTTTTCTGGAGAAGCAGCCAATCCCTGACTTGTAAATTCCGTTGCAAGTAGGAGAATACGTTCGCTACTGACTTGTTTTCCCACGGACACTTTGGGAAATATGTTCTGAGTTTCCATTTAGGCCCAAAGTGAACAAGGCATTTATCACTAAGATCATTATGCAGATGGGCTGAACGTTACAGCACTCAGCAAAAGTTAGCGCTGTTATGTCCCAACATAGACCATTTCGGAGCAGCGATAAATGTTGTGTTCCATTCTAAATTTCTTCTGAAAGCATGAGGCTTCCCAGAAAACTTGACAGGCAGTGCGACGACACCCCCTGAAGGCTCCCTCAATAGCGTCCAGTCCAAGTTGAACATGGAAACTAGTGAACTTTTACACCTCCATCCCTATACACAGTGGGCATTTCTGACACTGTTGAAACGCCTTGGAGAGGCCCTTAACAGGTAGATCCTGGCAAGCAATTGTTTGCCCTCTTTGGCCGAAAGCACTGTCTGCCCACTGGTGCGAGAAATTCTTGAGACCAGCGTTCTGCCGCCAGTAAATGCTTCGAGGTGTTCCTTTCCCCAACAGCTGTACGTTGCTCCCAAGTCCCAAATGTTCCTTGTAAGATTCACTGATAGATAACCAAACTGTCTGCTTTTTCACAACTCGAGAAAATACTATTCGAAAGAGAGGCACCATAAAGGTTTTACATGCATTGACAATGTACATGCTCCCAACAATGCCTCCAATTGTTGATACCTTCCTGTTGTCTCACAAAAATGAAGTGTACACCACTCCCAAATATTTCATTACAGTGGCCACATCAATGAGTCCATCCGGTTCCGCAATTAAATTGTGACCAATGTTCATGAGCCCCCATTTTCGCCTGTTCATCTGGGCACCAGCCACTTTTCCACAACACTCAGTCATAGCAGTGCAATGGCAATCTCTTTCGTCCCACATCAACTGCGCACGCCTATTCACATATTTATCTCCTCGCACGTTGACACAATATAGCGTTTTGTGAAGTGCATCAACAGTAACTTGTGCAGACAGGTGCATGGAGAGGGTACACCCTTGTCTGACAAACACTGAATCCGTACTGGTCTTGTCAAAAGACCGTTCAGTAAGACCATTCATTGTGATCCGTGCCGTATTACTGTTGTGGTATATTTATTGCTCCCATCGTTGCACGCAAACAGCAATGGCCGACAGCGTCGAAGACTTTCTGTAGGTCGACCGCAAGCATCAAGCCATGTATTCTGCAGGCGGTGACACAATGCCCTGTGAATAGCGCTGTTATCACCGACTCATGTCTAATCTTCTCCAGTCAACGTTGTAAGTGCTCGCGAAAATTTTAATGCGCAAACAGCTTCATCTCTGCCTTACTTGACAACAGCTGCTCGTCTTCCTTCCGAAGTGGTGTGCCAAGTTTCCTCATGGAGGAAGGGTGTGTCATGCGTGACTCTTTAGCTCTGTAGTCACGCTATGCTCGAACGACTGTACCATCCATCTTTTGGCGCATGAGTTGCAACAGTTTGGCTCTGAAGTGCTTAATTTTGCACAAGAAGAACCGGTTGCTGTTCTGCACTGTGAAACAGAACATAGAGGACACTAAGTGAAATTCCACTATGTCATTGTACCATCGGTTTCTATTTCGGCTCTTGTGATTTCTTTTCCATCGGTGTATATCGCCTTCCACGGAAAAAGAAGCATGATCCTATCGATTTCTAATGTGGAAGTATATTAGCTACTGTTTTCAAAGCGCCAGAATATATTGGTCAAGACCAAATCACTGATCACTTGCGCATATTCAACCAATATGACCAAATAAGTCCGGCTTTCATAGGTACCACAGCACAGACCCAGGACTACTTGAGGTAACTGATGATATGAGGTATGCTATTGACGACCGTATTGCAACGACTCTGACACAACCAGACGCTAGCAAAGCTTTTAATACTTATAACGCATACTGCTCAGGAAAATGTCAAAACAAAATTTCGCAGGTAATGTGCTGAATTCGTTTGAAAGCTATTTGAAAAAACAGATAGTAAAATGTTGTCTGTGTGAATAAAAAGTCATCGTGGAAACATGTTCACTGATTACTACCAAAGGGGTCAGCCTCTCTCCCACATTCGTTCTCCTTGTACGTCAGTGACATTTCTTCATGTCCATTGTTCTGTAAATATCGTTTCAATACCGATACGCAGTTTTACCTGAGTGACAGACTTGAAGATATAAATACGAATATTATGGTCGTTAAGGTGATTAATGATCTGTCTTCAGTGGTAATATGGAGGTAGATCTGATCCTTGAACTGTATGCAAAGAGGTTACAAGTAATCATAGTAACTCGCCAGAAATTAATAATTTCGTAACTTCGTAAACGCTTGGCTCCTATCCAGCTTGAAAATATTCCGATATCACATCAGAAACAAGTGAAGAACTTGGTGTAACGTTGAAAGATCATCTCCACTGGGAAGAGAATATTGTCACAATGTGGCAAGGCACCTACAATTGAGTCCCTGATTACAAATAGTTTCGAAAAGTTTTCCGCAGGATGTGAACGTAAACTTAAGCAAGCACGCATTCTGCCGAACCTCCAATATTGAGACGTAATTCAACGTGGCACGAGTGGTGAAAACACATGACTGTCAGACATAACCATGAATGCGTATGTGCGTTACATCTGCAGGATTCATCAGTACGGCCTGTAGGTGCTTCACTTGTTCAGTTAGCATCGTTGTGGCCAAACAAGTTACGGGTCTACAGCACGCATTGTCTACTTTACAGGTTCCGCAGTGTGCAGACTAACCAATACCTTCCATTAGAGAATAAACACGCCATCGCAATCGAAACACAAGGTCCATTTATCTGGTATACTAGCTCTGCCATCTCCGCTTCTGGAAGGCGCTTCGCTGCATAATGCGAAAAATTCAAAATCTTCCTGATTTCAAGGGAAGTCTGCGCACTAACTCTTGTCATCCCCAGAATTAAAGTATAAGCCCAATTTCCCGTCTGTCAAAAAGCATAGCCAATGCTCCTGTCTTCTACCAGACATGACCCTATATCATTGCTTTTCTCTATGAGTCACGCCATCCTCTTCCTTCATATTCTTTCAATGTGTGTTATTACCTTCTCCTTTCCCTCCCTTCTGTATTCCTTTCACTCATGCGTACTCCTGTTAACACTGACAATTAAAAACCCACATTCCATAATTTCTATTATGCTATTTATCATGTGCGAATATAAAGTTTGTATATGTGTCTTTTTTACGTGCACTATTATAGTTTTCAATTTCTAAAAGCAGTAATACATGATTATTGAGATATATGTTGAGTAAAGTTAGCGAAACGCCTGGTTAGATGTGAGATAGAGCCTAATATCCCCCCCCCCCCTCTCCCGTATCCAAGGTTAAATAAATGGATGACTAAATAAATTAATATTTTTAAATATAATTCATTCTCTTCAAGGCATATAACCCTTCTGGTTAGACAACCGTACCATACGGTTTTAACTTGGCTCCAATATTATCTGATATTTCTTATAGACGCTTTCCATCATTTCATAAGATAGATGAAATTTGCAGATCTTAAGAATAATCGCTTCTTGCTCCAAGCTTTCGTGCTCAATTATGCCGACCAGGTATTTAAATTTCTATACGACATTAATCTTCCCTCTTATTAAAATCATCTATCACTGATATTTGTAATGTATTTTGTCTTCTCAAAGGAGACCTGTAATCTTACTTTCTCAGCTATCTCTGTTAGTTGATGAATCTTCGTGATTGGTGAGTTAATGTTGTTGAAAAAATGGCTCAGTTTGGGTCCTTCTCTGAATAAATATTATTCCCATGCTTATAGCGTACTGTCTTCCTCCATTCTCGAATGACCTTTTCCAACATACAGATAAAAAAGCGTGGAGAAACATCATCGAGTTGTTTGATACCAGTATCAGGTTTGGAAGCGGTCCGAGATATTGTCAACGAAATTCATTTTTGACCCTGTATCGATCAGAGCCTGTTGAATCATCCACTCCAAATGCTTCCATAACATTCAACAGTGACTCACTGTCAACTGAGCCGTGCACGTTTTTTTTATCAATGCATACGACCCCACAGTAGTACCTAACAGACATTTTATGCCTGATAATGTTTGTGAAGTTTAAAATCTGCTCTAGGCAAGAACGTAATTTCCTGATATTAGCCAGTTACTCATTAGTTTGTTTATTAAGATAATCTACAATTCAGTTCTGTAGTGTTGACGAGAGCATCTCCCGTAGAACAGATACTAATGTAATATGCCTTCAACGGCTGATCACCTTCCGAGCCACCATTTCATGGAGTTGGCGGACTAGGACCGACAGCCGAACAGAGGATACCCGACCAGATCTCTGTATCTCCTCAAAGAGTTCAGCTGGTATCTTCAGAATATCTTCATTCGCCAGCTTCAGGAACTTTGCAACAATTGATTCCCTTCTAGCTGCTATATTATTCCTTAGGCCATCCATGCTCTGTTTAATAACTGTCTTAGATATGTGGATGCTCGTTTGTCGCTATTCGAGTGGCTTGTCTTATGGGTAATCTCCCTTTTGGTTCATTCCAATTACGCAGTTTTCTTAAACACGCTGCCAAGATATTAGAGTATTAGCTTATTAGACTTTTTTGTTCATGCCCAGCATTCCATTTTTTTCTCTGAAGCACATGACTCGGGGTTGATACACTTTCAGCTTGGACTTGAAAATATGGTTGAAATCCCTGAAATTGTTCTTTAGAATATCCTGAACAATATATTGCACCTGTTGTTTGGAAAATAATTGCGTTACATGTCGAATCACAGGGGCTGCGTGCTTCCGACTTTTACTAAAGGAGTTAAAATCTTCATGTTCCTTCGGCGAGTTTCATTTTCTCAACGAATGTGTTCTATGTGCGTAATTTTAGTTCCAGGTCTAGTTGCACCATCTACGTTTCCGTTTGCGACCTTTTAAGATTGAAACATTAGCTGCTTCTTGTATTGTCTATTGTATTGTACTGTCTGTCCACTTCTTAGACTGAAATGTTAGTTGCTGATGGCACTCACCCAATACTTTAATTTTGCCACATCATTTCTGCCATTGTTCTTTCCAGTTGTTGGTATTTTTATCCTGGAGAGGTAATTATCAAAATCGTACTTGGTACCTCTCTGGAATTTAATATTGTTGATTTCCTTCATCGCATTCCTAGAATGGGGCATGAGGACGATCTTTCATCGTTCGAGTTTCCAAGTGGACGCCGTGTCTCCTCCTTACGTAGTTTGCGTTTGATATCAAACTAAACGTTCGACATAGTTTGACAAAACCAAATTCAAAATGTGTTGCTCCTTCCGTGTGTAGGATGTTTTCCTGTACCGGTTCATAATTTGCTTCTATTCCACGTCAGCTTACAGTTGTCGACAAAAATCTTAATATTCTTCGTAGTTATTTTCGCCTTCTCCTTCTCTAGGAGGTCCCAAAATTGTTCTTTTTTCTCTGGACTATGGCTGTTGTTCTCACAGGTGAGGTGGCCGCATGTACACTGAACAGGCTGCAGCCGCCTTCCGCAACAAAAAGTGAGTATTGACAGTTATTTGATCCGCTAGAAAAATTCACTACTGCATTGATAAACGTCTTATTTACGGAGAAATCTGTTCCAAACATTGATATGTTCTTGCTTATATTCACGGCTTCCTTTTTATCATAGATCTTATAGTGTACATTGTCAATAACGCTTTCGTCCTGATAATGTGTACCTTGAAAACCAGGATTGTGATGTTTTGGTAGTCCAACAAATTGTAAATCCCTCGCGTTTACCAAATTTTCCCAAATATTTCATTTTTATCGTACCGATATAGTAATTTTGTTTCGTTTTCAACTTAATATTTCTCGATGCGGAGCACGCATGTCCCTCTGACTTCTCTAAGAATGTAGCTGCATTCCTAAAGGATCCAAAGATACGCTTGCACACCTAACAGTGATGGGTTTCTGCCTACAGTTGCCACCGGGATTAGTGGTTTCTTTTTGACGACTTTCCATGATGTCTGATTGTTAGAGAAATGTGGGTCATATTTGTTCCTTCCCGTTAGTAGATTCAACGTATTATGCCATGAAGCTTGAAGTTCGTTTGCTTTACACACCTTTGGTACGAATGGTCCTCTTTTGCTTTAAAAACCGTTGACTTTTTCCATCTATAATCATGAAAAAGTATGCTTTCAAATTGCTACCAGACGGGGCAACTGAACCAATACCTTCCTTCTTCTTCTTTTTTTTTTTTTTTTTTTTTTGTCACAGGCAGAGCCTGGTTTCGTAGTGTTGGCCCAGATTGTGGTATTGACTGTTTGTATTATTAGATGGTAATTTGTTTGTTATTAGTAAGATGTACAATTTATTCTGATTTAGCTAACGTATCTCGACATATTTACAGTTGTTCTTTAGTGATATTTAAGGCGTTGAAAGTTATAAGTATTTTATTTCCCTGATTATCCGGCTATTTCAGTCAGTGATATGTGGCACTTTAATGCTACCAGAGGCATCTTTTTTATCTTAATTTTACATTATCATCATGTTGTACATTGAACATTTTGGAGAATTTAATTGAGTTTTCATTAAAGTGGGCCATCATAATATTTTATCACTTTGTTAACTCATTACTTGCTGTTGTGGTAGTCTCCCCACTAACGTGTTGTGTGAGTTTTTCAGCCCAATGTTTTCTTTACTGTGATGAATAATTTTAACTGTCGCCAAGAGAGGAGGACTCTACAATGTGTGTCTGCATGCACACTACGAAGGCAGGATCCAGTTTATGGTGTCTGGGGAGGGTGAATTTGTGCAGACTGGAGATGGCGGGCTGTTCTTCCCATAATCCTTCTAAAGGGCTTGTAGTTGGTGCTACCGTACTGAACTAATGGCAGATGGCTTTCCTATAACAGCAGAATTTTTACTAGATATTCTCAGACCTCTTGCACGGGAGTACCATTTTACTATAGACTACTGTTAGTTGAGGGCAGGACATAGTCAAGAATATGCTTACACTCTTTTCCTGTGGTTCACTGCCTGAGAGCTTAAACATTTTCATAAAACTTCTAGGCGCTCGCTAAGTCGAGGAACTGTCTAAAAGCCTTCCATATTATTGGAAGTCCTGATGTGGAGAGGTAAGTCTGCGAGTTTCGTGTAGATCACATTGGTTGGTTACTGATCCGTCGTGATCAGTGGAGTTACTTTAATGAGACAGAATAACTGTTAGAATTATTTTTTATAATCAGTGTCCGGGCTCGTTGCTGTATGATGAAAATTTTTGTTTTTTCCCTTCGGCTATGCATTTATTTCGGCTTAGCTGCCATTAACGAGTGACCTGTTCTGCAATTTGGGTGATGTTACTCTCATTATACATTTTTTGTTATAGTAGGACAGTTTAGTCAAAACAGATCTGTAGAGATGGGGAGGAAAACAGAATTTAATATCACACAGCAGCGAGTTTAGACATCCCTCACAAATATGTCACATGCTGACTTATACTACTCCCATTATTGTGGAGTATGAAATTGAGGCAACCAGTCTGACACACATGCACATGCACAATCAAATTTATCCCAAAATTACATAAAGATTGTAACTTGCTTTGTTTAGTAGTATTTTAGTGGGGATTCAAAAATATGAAACACCGAGCAGCACATTTATCAAAAATATACCGTAAATCAGCGTTCCTGTACGTGCACAGATCGGAAGAATCCTCAAATTAATTGCTTCTCACATGTAATTGCTGTCAGGCGTCACAAGGGGGACAGAAGACAAGTGGAAAACGAATACTGATGACTCTGCATTTTACAAGCCTCAGGGTGTGTGAGGTGAGCACACATGCATTTTTGTCCAGTCGACAAAATATAACATGTTTGGAGATTGCGAAAATATTGACTCGCTGCCTAACAAGGGAACTAACCCAGATGTAAATAAATGTGGTTGATGATATTTGGTGGGTACGTAAACTGGTCCAAATAATGCAATACACGTTGTAATTTGGTGCATGGTGGAGATAAAAGTGTGTGTCCGCATAGAACTGTATTAACTTTCCTCTGGTATAAACTGAATTTTTCTACAAACTATCGTACCACTATCAATACGTTTGGAGAAATTAAAACTTCCGTTACAACGTCAATTACAGACACTCTCTATCTATATCCATCCATATGTAATAAAGCTGCATCCTGAAACGCCATTTTTATGAAATATGTTACACAAAAGTGCTGTAGGAGTATTTTCGACATATGTAATTCAAATACGTACATCTTCATTATGCTTCTAATTCTTTGCCTTATTTAGCTTCGCTTTATGTTTCCAGATGATATTTTACTTTTAAAATTAATATTTTTTTGTCTTTGTCTACCAATTCACACATGTGTAAGATATCAATTAAAATAATTGGTAACTCTCCCTGACAATGCGAAATCATTACAGTTATGATAAACTGCAAGGAAAAGTTTGACACATTTTTTTCTTCTGTCAGATATCTTTTGATGTGATCAGGCGTTAGTTTATCAAATTTCAATGCTGTGACGAAAACATTTGGGGCTTTATACAATCTTCGCAGCGAACTCTCCATTAGTTTCTTTTAAAGGAATGGGAACAGGATAATCCATTAGCAGGCCGCATACGCTCTGAGGTGAATCGTAAAACTCTGAGTAACTGAAGATAATGATAGCAAAATGAATGATTTTTTAACCCTTTGGAAGGCAGTAGATCCCTAAAATTGTAAAAAGAAACTTTCGAGATAATTTTTGTCGCTCATATAGTTTCTAGATATAATCTCTGTTATTCTCCATGACAGAATTGCGCGTATCTGTTTAAAATTGAATAGTGCTTTAGGGCTTGCCTTGAAATACTTTAACTTTACTTTTCTGCTCAATTTCAACGCCCACGTTTGAAGATCAATGTTATGACGATCAGTTGAATATTATCGATAACCTAATATTTTTTATAAGTTCAGTAGTATAGTACCTTCATCTTACCTCAGAGGCATTGAATAACACACTTTTCCCAGCGAGAAAGCTGTGCCACTCTACTAACTTGAGATGTTTACGCTTCAAGTATGAGGGGGACTCGGTGTGTTTGTCAAATTTCGGTTTTCTTACTGATACACTTTCACCTACTGAGCAGTTAAATCACATACCATACGATTTCAACGGTTACCATTAAGAACCCTTAGAGTAACAAACTAACGCTAATGGTCTTAAGTCCTAAAACAGCGTGAGTAATGTCTAATTTTCCAGGTATACAAAATAAATTCCTCCGATCCTCATGTCACTTGCAACGTATAACTTCTCTCTCCCAACGTTTGTAGCGAGGTCGAATTCCACAGTTCTCGTGACCTGGTTTTTTTTTTGTATTTATTTTTTTACTTTCCGGCTGGTTACCCTTCATGTGGCTGTCTCGCCAGCTAGCTCACAGCATGTTAGTCTATACGAGCATGTCTGTAACTCTGCTAATGCTGATTTCTCATTACACTCACGTATGAGTAGTGCCAAACCACTATTTCATTCCAATATTCTTATTCAGTTTCTGTTGTTACAGTTTGCTATGATCTCTTAGATCAATGATATAAAAAAATTTATTCAATGCCTGCCACTATTCTTCTTCAGATGCAAACTACGCCAAAATAATATTTTAATTTGCTTTACGGTATCACTTAATTTGACGCTTGAGTCGTCATCAAACCTGTGTGAATAAGACCCTCAGCATTTTTAAATTTGGCATAGATTAAAGGAAATATTAAACAAAGGAAATTCTACGATAGAATAATATTGAAAAGACTCAAAGAATCTAGATCCTTAATATATTCATCCTCTGCTGATGCAAAATGTTTGAGATTCATAAGGAACTAATGTTTCAACGGATTTGTTTTTACAATTTGCAGTCACTAATTCACATCCTTCTCTTTCCTGTGTTCCAGTACCAATAACTCAGCTGCGATAATTACATTCCAAGGTTTTTCTTTCTTGCTATTACGTATGATATTAAAACATTATCTTTGAACGAGAGGAAATATCTCGCATGCTAATATGTTATTTGTTTATGTTATTTTGTAGTATGCATTATTAATCAAGCGCAACACTACAACTACATCTGTGGAATTCAAAGTCGGGCTGGCAAGCAACGGATGATCCAGGCTTTAACTAAAAAGGTTTTCACTACCACTATGGTGACTAAAGTTTTGTCCTTCAAGCCAGGTAACTATATTAGATTTTCCTATCTCACTGCAGTTCTGAAGAAATCCGTGTTTAATTGAATACACAGACAGATCGTATGTAACACTCAAAAGGCGTCATTTTGCTACTGCATTCCGTTGAAAAAAATTGAGTTTGCCAACGTTTACGATGACAGGAAGAGCTGACCCACCAACCCTACGACACCTGACACAGCTTGTTCTCCTGACACCACAGTAGGGGTCATTTGACATTCTCCCCTTAACAGTTGCAAACATTTTTGGTGACTAATTTACTTGCATTTAACTAGGCTGTTAAAAAAACCAGTTTTGTTAGTAATAAATAAAAATGTACTTTCACTGGGCCTTTCTCACAGACCAAATCTGATAATGAAAGTTTGGAATAATATTCAAAGTAAGTCGTTTGGCAGTCACGGACAAGAACTTGGATTTAATTTGTATTTTTGATCCAAGGACCGGAATCATCAACAACTGTTGCGGTTTTGCTATTACAGGTGCGCTTCTGTAACTCAAAATATTCTATTCTCTTGTATGAAAAATACCTTTCCGATTACGTCTACTGGTAATTTATAACTTTTCACAGTTTTCATTATTGAAACACTTTGGCTCCACAACAGTTTAACTAATAACAATCTCCAGTCTTCAGAACACCTGATACATTGCTTAAATGTGAAGACCTGTTAGAACAGTTATTTGTATTTTGGGGCTTAGTGGGTAGGGTCAATAAGTGCTGTTTTTGTTTTGGTTGTTTCCTATTACAGGGACGTCCTGCGGTAGGCACATGGCTGACATTTAATAACTGAAATGAGTAAGCGTAGCCAGACAACAGATGGAACAGAATCTGTAAACAAACATATTTAGAATCGTTCAGTTTCTGATCAAATATTCTGATTCGGGAAATTAAGAGTGTAAACACACACATCAAAATTTCAATTGCACATCAGATTGAGACACAACGATTTAGTCGTTGATACATAACCACATTACTGGGCCTAGTATATATGAATTATTATTTATGTTATTCTTCTACTCACCACTGCTTGCATAGCTAAAGCTTTTGCAATACATTACCTCTGCCACTTGTGAGTTGTCGGCTTCTTCGTGCAGCTCCTCCGTCCATCTGCAGCGGTCCTGGGCGCTTCCGAAATGCTTCAGCACCCAGGCAGACACCATCTCTTGGTTCTCCTTCGAGTAGGTTCCCTGCAACTGGAAAACACAGTTAGATTAATTCAGGATTACTTTCCCCGTCAATGAAACATATACCTATCAAAACAAAGAGTTGTCAGTATTTGTATTCCAAAAGAAAATTCCATTTTCCGATCTTCTGTTATTCATCTCGTCTACACTTCCGTCCTGCAACAGATGAAGACACTGCAGTCAGTATAGGATTGACGAAATGCTAGGTCCGTTTAAATAGAAACGTCTCTCTATACTGAGCGTTAGATCATTGTTGTAAATGGTGGCGTGGACGAAGAACGCACAGAGAATACGAGCTACATGGGGTTGGTCCGTGATGATCTTACAAACTTTCAGGGGTGATGGAGAGGGATAAATATACCAATGCAACGCATGGGACCCTCCTCCAGAAACGACCGAAAATTGTTTTGATAGCTCTGACAGTGGATCACTTCTACTGCAAATTCTTTGCTTTTCGTGTTTTGGGATTAGGTAGTGTGAACCAAAACAACAAAAATATCCAGCAAACAAGGGATCTAAAACGCATACCTAATGAGCTATGAGTTGTTGTTCAGTAGAAGACATGTATTCCACAGTAGCAAAAGTTAGCACCTGCTCATAGTTCTTCAGGTATGCACGTTAGAGTCCATATTTAATGAACCATTTTGCTTTTTTCGATCCATTCTAAATCCTCCCCAAGTGCGAACAACGAAGGGCCTAGAGCACAAGGGCGACTGCCAGACACACCGGAGCAATTTTCGCTTACAATTTTCAATTAAGTCGTTTCCTGACCATGGCCGCTTTCGTTACGTTGACACTTTTACCTTTTTCTATCAATCCTGAGACTTCGTAGTATCGTCGTGGAATCACACTGTAGACTGTTATTATCCTCCAATTAAAACGTTACCGATAAGTACAGTTTGTATACTGCTTGGCAACAATATTATGGACTTTGTTTGTGATTCAACAATTCATAAAGTCGCATCTATGCTTCCAACTGCTAATATATGAAGATTTGAATGAGAAAGAATGTATGTTCATTTTAACGCTTCTTCTTGTATCTGTAACTAATGTAAATGGTCAGTACTCACACACCCTTTTACCAACGTATCAACAATGTGTATATCAACACGTCAAGTAAGGTGAGAAAGGCATGACACTTGAGAAATTTTATGTTGATTACGTCTCACTCATAATCGTTTGACAACTGTTCTGTATGTATCATAGAGCGATATAGAGGAATAAATACAGGAATTTTTCACAATGTATCCTAGTACGTAACATCCCAGTCCGTCGTTATCTGTAGGAAATCCCAACGTCTACCGCAAGTTCTTGTGTTCTAAAAATGTAGCATTTTTGATTAACATATGAAAACATATCAATTTGGATGTTACCAGCCAACAGCTAACACAGGTACAATTTGACCTATGCGATACCCAGAGGATTTAATGTAGCCAGGGGTTTCTTGATTTCGGATAATGGAGAAGTGACTGCAACAGTTTACAACCTAGACAAATCTCCAAAAACAGCGGACAGAACCGGGAAATTGTAATCATTTTAATTTTGATTAGATAGGAACATGCCCCAGCAGGAATTATCAAGGGCATATGCCGAAGCATGTGTAACAGGACAGATTCGGTGATTTTCCTGACGAGTGTTACAGCTGACCTTAATTTAAATATTTCCAGATGGGGTACCATCTGATTACTATCAATTCAGCTTCCATTTGACGGACAAGACCTGGGCTGTAGATCCTACCTCAAACTATCCACACTACTATCTGTGGTAGCGAATGACAAGTATAAAAATATGATAATTTCCAATTTTCACTTTGTACCATTTGCTTATTCGCAGAGTATTAATTCTTTTACAGGTAGAGCCAAGGTTGCATCGTGACTCATAGATTACACTGCACACACAGACTGAGTTACTTTTTACTGCTAGCGTTATTTAAATTAAGCTTCACTAGACTTCTGTTATAATGAGTACAATTAACCATATATTACAATTTTCCTTCAGGTCAGAAATGATGCCAAGTATTCTCTATCACTACTCAGTTAACTAATAATGTAATTAATGAAACGGCTATTGGACAAGTAGTAGCATCTTATATGTCTTTACAAAGATTTTGTAAGTTTTGTACATGTTTCTCTCAATACATACCAGGATTTTGACGACAGGGCTCTGTTGCTTAGCCTGACTGCCAGGTGTCGGCGCTTCTTCAGCATAAACTCTGAAATTAATTAAATATTTTTAATTTTATTTATTCATAAATTTAAAATCGTTTTTGGACAAATTATTCATACAAGAAATTACGCATGTAGCTGCCATGCAAAACTGTTAAGTAGTTATGTTTACTTTGATTAAAACACATTCATGATTATCTCACGTGAATAATCAAAACTTGTTGATACTTGAGTTACTGTTATAATTCGGAATTTGGACATTCTTCATAGGCATTCTTTGAACTTGAGTGAGCAATTTCCGTACAATCAGAATTCTGAAACATGAGAAGTGATACTTAAGTCCCCACACACATCTTCACAACATAAATTTGGATAAGCCCAAACACCCCTCCCCCACTCCCTCCAACCCTATTGGTCACCGTGTGGGGCAGTAATTACGGCACATTCACGAATTCGGCTGCGCTACATGGTAAGTTCCACGCTGAAGAATTCTGAACACAAGGCACGTCAGGCCGGACTCACCTGCTGGTCCTCCTGGACCTGCGGCCTCGTGGCAGCCTAATGCAGAGGCAGCAGGCCAGCAGCCGCCGCAGCAGGCCGCGGTTGGTCTTGGCCTCCCCCACCTCCTCCTCCTCTTCGCCGCCCTCTGCCTCAACCACATCGCGGTGCTGCTGCGGCAGCTGCTGTCGGGCTGTTCCGCCTGTGCCTTGCCTCTCTTGCACCTTACCTGCTGCCACATTTGATACTACATATGTGAGCGTGGGTCTCGGGGACGGCTCAGACTGCACATTGTGGCGTTAGCAGTGGCCTGTGAAATAAAAGTTCACAATCACTCTAAACAACATCTATCTGCAAAATCTCACAGTCATCCACTGCTACAGACTAATAATGTGTCATAATTGCAGTATGTACATAGACAGCTATAATACTTATCATTACTGCTCTTGCATGTCAGAAAAGGTGAATACATCTTATAGTACTCACTGCTACCCAACGTTGTCGACACTGTTAGCGGACAAATTATAATGAAGTTAGCACCGTCTGTAAACAGAAATTTATTTGACATGATCAAAATAATTATGAAGTAATCTACTGACCATCTCAGAGGACTGTGTGCTGCCCATTAGCAGTACAGCATTTAGTGGAAATATGACAAACGATTGTAGTTCTAAACCAGAGAGTTATTAAGCTCTCCACAGCCTTTTCTCTAACTCTGTTACTACCACATAGATCTAGTTGAAAGATCCGTCAGGAACGAGTGCACTCACTGACAGACGCAATTCATGTCCTAGCTACTCAACTACCAGGCTAATGAAGAGAACACGACCAGTAAAAAGTTCATACCCTTAAACGTGGCTTCCCTGGCATCGCTCCTAATACAAATGATGGGTAAAGTGATTTTAGCTGTAAGACTCGCAGAACTGAATATCCTTCCCATAGCAAATGTCAGAGAATGCCCATATCACGTTACGTATAAAGCAGACTACAACAAAGTAACAAAGACGCAGCCCTCCATTCATTTCGTGTTTATTATAGCAGACGCAGCTGGGATATGGAAACAAGTTGCTGATATATAACGTAAGCTCTGTAACAAAGTCACCTCATCAAAACCATTACACTACTTGAATCGTTGCTACTCGTATCCTCACAACACAAAAAGGTACTCATGGTATTTGAACAAGACCTCCACGTCTTGCTCCCGTACAGGCCGTAGAGGTGGAACGGCCCTACACTCTGCATCAGCACTCATCACCTGTAACAGAGATATGGAATGCAATGAGTAATGGGTATTACGCTAAATCGCAAGACACGGAATTTCATGAATAGCAGTAAATGTTTGTAAAACCCTCAGCACAACTTCTGATCGATATTCAATTCAGTAATTACGCCTACTGAGTTATATTGGGACAAAACGACTTGTAATGTTGATAATGTAAAAAAAAAGTGAGAACGCCAGCTTGCGTTGATGTACTAAGGAATTATTTTAGCTACAGTTCGTAAATCTTGACGATAGCTTCCGTGTAGGGCATGTCGATGGAATGGACCTTTATTCGGCAGCAGTACTTAGGACCTGGAACAGAGACACAGATGGAATGAGTGTGGGGTAATATGCTGTATCCAAAGTGAAGGTATTTTCTCAATAGTAGTCAACGTATTGTAAAACTCACATCAAAATTTTTGTCAAAGTTCAGTTCAGCAATTATTATAAAAATGTATTTCATCACGTTCCATCATTAATAAGAACAAGATAAAGCGTGCTTGCTCCGATGTGCTAAGAGAAACTTTTATGATTATACTGTAGATTACGTATAAAGCTCTTCGAATGAATGTTTATTAGTCATATATCTAGTTATGTCCCTACCTCCTATCAGTTTACTAAATAATATCACGGAAATTATTTTCTAAAGTGACGCTATATATTTTTATTTCTGTGCCAGAACAGCTGCAAATTATGTATATGTGTCCAAGATGTATAAGCAAGCGCAACAGGACGACAAAACTATGCGAAGAGTCACGTGTAAATTGCGGTCGAGTATTTAAATACGGTTCGCAAAGCCAAACGTCTAGTACCAGCCTTCTCTTTACTCGAATTATTGTACGAACCAGAATTACAAAAAATCGAAGCACGCAATCGGTAGTATGAATTAAATTCTTCTGCTCTTCTAACCGTGTTATCTTGTAACATTGCCATACAACTCAATTAAAGAAAGAGAATGTTTTTACTGAATGTGACCAGCAGATGGAGAGGCCGATACACAGGGAGAAACTCAGTCACCGTGCTGGTCTTTCGCTGTGTTACAAATTAAATGGCGAGAACACAAGTAATATGTAATTACGTGTCATACGCTGCCATTAGGAATAATCGACATTTCTTGTCACCTTCGTCGAACTTTCTTGCGTTTTGAGCTACAAAAGTATTTCAACATTCAAACGAAGTCAACGTTTCTAATCGAGATTTATTTAACAGCACCATTTTGTAAGGTGCTTGACATAGTTAGATTCTAGCCCATGCTACCTGGAAAGAAATTTTCTTTTCAATAAACAAAAATGGCATGGACAGTGTGTTGATAGGAAGGTATAAGATGAACATCAACAGAAGTTAAACGAAGATAATGGAATGTAGTCAAATTACATCAGGTGATGATGACGAAATTCGATTAGAAAATGAGACACTTGAAGTAGTAGATGAGTTTTGCTATTTGGGGAGCAAAATAAAAGATGATTTTAGAAGTAGAGAGGATATAAAATGTAGACTGGCAATGGAAAGCAAAGTGTTTCTGAAGATGAGAAATTCGTTAACATCGAGTATAAATTTAAGTGTCAGGAAGTCTGTTGAAAGTATTTGCATGGAGTGTAGCCATGTGAAGTGAAACGTGGACGATAAACCGTTTAGACAGGAAGAGCATACAAGCTTTTGAAATGTGATGCTACAGAAGAATGCTGAAGATTAGATGGGTGGATCACGTAACAAATGAGGAGGTACTGAATAGAGTTTGGGAGAAGAGAAATTTGTGGCACAGCTTGACCAGAAGAAGGGATCGTTTGGTAGGACAAATTCTGAGGCAGCAAGGGATCGCCAATTTCATACTGGAAGGAAGCATGAGGAGTAAAAATCGTAGAGGAAGACCAAAACATGAATACACTAAACACATTCAGAAGAATGTAGGTTGCAGTAGTTACTTGAAGATGAAGAGACTTGCACAAGATAGAGTAACATGGAGAGCTGCATCAAAACAGTCTTCGGACGGAAGACCACAACTACTACAATAAACAAAAATTTTCATTACTTAGCTTAGCATTCCGTCAAACAATTTAATATTTGCCATACATCATACAGACAATTACCATCTGCTTCCAACAATTCGTTGTTCGCTATCTAGCTGAATATAGAAGTTGCAGGGTAGTAATGCATGCTGATGGAAATAAAATCACCTTTTACAAAAGTATGTGTAAATTTTGTATCAAAACTGTGGCTGTTGTCAATATCAAGTCAACGTAAGGAATCGTATTATGTTGAAATTTATACTGAGAAAACGAGACACTTAAGTTGAATGTCACTGCGCACATAAATATGAATCATTATTCGTGTCACGATAATACACTCAAACCCATCATTTGCTGGTAAGAAAAGAAGACAAAGACTCCTGTAAGGTGGCGGAACTTGAGTACGATATAGTCGAGGCACAATAAATTATTAATGTTGGCTCGGAAGACCTTTAGAGTTACTGTCTTTTTAGTTCGATTAACTCAATAGTAAATACGAAACTTTTGGGTGCCGGTCAGGGAGAAGACGAACTCGCACTACCTCCCATACGCACTTTCAATCCAGACACAAAACACCGAATTTGACCACAAGAAGAGAGGCTAGTGTAGGAAGCGCAATTTAGCGTCATTGTATTGGTCTTGTAATAAATAATATCGCATTCTACAACGGTGAATGTCGTTAAGTCTATAACAACCCGAATTGAGTTTTATTGTGTGCGAAACGACGTGAACCTTTATAGTTCTGTAACTTCTGACACATGTAATTACTGCAGCTACGCACTTAATGTAATACTGCATGGGTCGTGTTCTTTACCTTTCCATACCGACGCAAGTGAACGTATTACTACTGCTGCTTCACCTCTGGAACAGCTGCCGGAACACTGCTGGTTCGCGCAGCCATTGTGATGTGAGGTGTTTCTGCAGCTACGAAATTATCGATCGTCAAATGTAATCAACTGATTTATGTTCGGGTTCGAAACTGCGTATAAATCCCGTACAATAATATTTCTGTTTTCAAAAGAAAGTCGTGTTGTAATGTATCGAGATTAGGAAAGGCAAGGCGTCTTTATCAGAACGCAAGCATTATGGCTTCGTGATGGCTCTTTTCACAACTATTAAATAGCAGTTACAAGAGGTGTATTACTCTGATATACTTCACACTAGACTGTTATCTAAAGTCAGGATTCTTCGTGGTAGATGAAGTAGAACTGCAGCGATAAAACTTCTTACGTTTGACAGGGACATTTTTTCATCATTTTGGTATCAGTGACTACGGGTTCTGGTAGCTTTTTACCGAGTAATTGCATTTCGTTTGGTTTCCTATTCCCGTTCCTGTTTGTATCTGTATTGTAGGGAAATTATATGCGCATCATTGCAAGTGTCCACTTCATGTGCAAACAAGTTTGTACCATTTATCTATTGTACTTTCTGTTGATAATAACAAGCGCGCTAGACTTTTTCCTCCATGTTGTATTCATTGTATTCAGTAGGGTTCACTAAGTTTCTGCCTGGGTTTGGATTTGCGACAGTGCCACAGTGATGCACAGCAGTGCGGATAAGTTTACTGACGATGAACAGGCCGACTTTCCTCTCGTGTCTGGGCTGACTGAGTGCGGAGGCAGACTGCCACGACTCCGTGCTGACTGTTCCTGCAGCCACAGAGAAACACATTACTGCACTCTAGCACTGTCCGAGGGTTTTCGCGCTACACGGTTATTTTTCGAATGCTTTGTTGATTGCTTATCACATGGTTTTATACTATTGTAGGATCCTTTCAAAGAAATATACGTAAATGTGATAAAAAGTTGAATAAATCATCATTACATTATTATTCTATAACGACGGGCTGGTGACAACGAAACCCTTATACTGAAATACTCATAAACTGCCCACAAGAGCTTCAAGAGTTCGGATTCGCCTTGTATTTTGGGTCTCATGTCTTGACTGCTTTACCTTGTACAGAGATAATTCAAATCACTGCTGACAGGAAAGTAAAATATATTCACACTGTCGCCTTAGACAGCATAACCTGTAATTTTGTGAGTTACCTTAGTTCATGTTGTTGAGTACAATAACTGTCGTTATTACACACGCGATGAAATATACTAAAATTGGTACTATGTGATACGAAACTAATAGCCGGTAATGCGATAAACACGTTGACGTCAGTGTAAATTCAGTTGGTGATTTGTGGATCTACCTTACGTATTCGCTTACTACCACCAAACTAGTTTTAGAGGTAACTCGAATCCTTCCATGTTTCGAATTTGTTAAATTGTTGCACTTTCCTTAGCGACATTGACATTTCTTGAAGAGGGACATACAAGTTTAGGGGCTTGGGACAAAGGTCTCTGCTATAGTGGCAAATGGTTCAAATGGCTCTGAGCACTATGGGACTTAACTTCTGGGGTCCTCAGTCCCCTAGAACCTAGAACTACTTAAGCTTAACTAACCTAAGGACATCACGCACAGCCATACCCGAGGCAGGATTCGAACCTGCGACCGTAGCGGTTGCGCGGTTCCAGACTGTAGCGCCTAGAACCGCTCGGCCACCCCGGCCGGCTCTGCTACAGTGATTAGTGTTTCAGCGCTACATATATTTACGATCGATACCGCTAAATAAATATACAAATTCAGTGACGCAGACGGTGTTTTCCATCATGATACAGCGGTTACGGTTATCCCACGACATTATGCTTTGTATTATGCAAAATAATTGTCACGAAATCGAGCAACTACAAGTATCATTAGACACCCGGAATGCACGGAAAAAATTTCAAATTGTTATTGATTACGTCAAATTCGCGAATGAAGATGAAGTTACAGTGAGGAAGACAGTGTGCTAGCCCAATCTGCAACAAATCTGCAACATATTTGTATAGATGTAAGGGAGATAAGAATGATGGGAAATCTTCTAGGCAAGACAGAAAGACGTCAGATACTGGCCTTGCGAAGTTTAGAAGAAGATATTACCTCTGTCTGAGGTAAAAGAGGATAGGATTAAGATGGAAATGTGTTTCAACTGATCATATGCTATCATGCCGATTATATCTAAATACGCGGTATTGCATATAATTACTCATTAATTTTCACGTATATGAAACATCACAAGTAATATACAACTATTATAAACACAGAATGAAATGCATCTTTTGTGATGATTTGTTGCTTGTCATAAGACAACTTTTTATAAAGAATTTTATTTTCATAGTCTACGTGATAGACGGTATAACTGTTAAGAAAGTTAATTCACGCAAAGTAGACAACGCCCAGTTCATGTAGAACAGATACTGACAGGAAACATGAAAATCCGAAAAAAAAGTGGCTGAACACTATTTTCTGTTATTTCTAGAAGGTGAATATGTTCCGCCGCCTGGCTTAACATTATATAACATAAATAATGGCATTCCGAACAAAATATCCAGTAAGACAAAAATATTTTTTAGATACCGTAACTCATTTTTAGAACAAATGTCTCAAATCCGTTACTTACGTGACGATATTGAAAATAAAATGTATAATCCAACTGTCTTACGGACCAGTAACAGAAAGTTTACCCCTAAATTCAAAAAGAAAGCAGTATGAAATTTTATAAACTGATGGTGATTACTTCGTTAGACCTGCCAGGTTAGCCGAGGGCATTAATGCCTTGCTTCCTGGACTCGGGTAGGAACGCAAGCCCTGGATCGAATGGCCTCCGGCAGGGTACCGACGAGGGCCCTTGTGCTGGCCAGCCTGGATGTGGTTTTTAGGCGGTTTTCCACATCCCACTAGGTGGATAATGGGCTGGTCCCCACGTTACCCCTCAGATAAACTACTCGCAGACATTTGAAAACGTTCGCACTATTTCATGGCTTACACTAGACACATACAGGTGGGGTACACAAATTCCCTCCTGGGGGGCATGGGGTGCGACAGTAAGGGTATCTTGCCACACCCTGACATCAACATCGCCAAATATATTGTAACAAGGCTGACACCGCGCTGAAGTGGGACAAAGGCCCAAAGGAAATTAATGAAGATGGATGATAGCGATTACTTTGTTACACTATATAAATGAAACTTTGGAGACCACAAAAAGAAAGAAGGGAGCCGTGATTGGAAATAAAAGAACAGAATTAAATATTTTCAACATGAAAATCAAATGAATCAAGAGAAATCGACAAAAAACCTCATGGGAATTTTAGATTCCACAGAAAATCATGAAATACAATTCGAATGAGAAAAGAGGTATTGGAGGACTTCAGAAAAACCTGAAATGATTCTGTTTGTTAAGCTTGGAATGGCTAAGAGCCTAATTCTTCAAAGGAAAGTGGTGATGTGATGTGTATCCATTGGCGTAAGGCATTTTTGTTTAGTCGTTATTGGGCAAAGAGGATGGTGAGATCGCATTCCTGACTATGGTTAAAAGTTAGTGTTAAATTTGTGGTCATGGGTACCCAACTCATTACGTTTAGACTTGATTGGAGGCCCATTTTTGGATGTACCATCTTCTTGACTACCTATAAAACTGAAGTTAAGAAATACTTTTCGTGTTTCATTTATTCCTAACTCATATTTGCTGCGAAAATTGTAATATTACTGATGTTAGGCAAATGATATTACAACCAGTGCCTGCTGATATAAACATGAACAACGATTACAAGTCAATCACGTATGCAACGGTAGTTTGATGTGTGAGATGCACAAGAAAAGGTAAAGGTGCACCTACCCTGTCTACGGCCTTTTTGTGGGAAGAGTAGGAAGTGAACATGGCGAATAATTAATCGGATGTGAATAAATAACAACACTGCTTCTTCGTTGCTTCCTGTGTTTCATAAACGAAGTTGGTGGATATTTTCTTTCACTTGGAGCAATTTTTAGCCACAGTTAAAGTCGGAAAAAAAGAAGAGATTGATTTTCAATTGCTACCGTGTACTATCACCAGACTGGCTACGACGCACGACAACGGATTACCAACAGAAGCGTACTACGGATGAGTTGCACACGCTGTTAAGTTCACGCCAGTTCAACAAATTATTACTGAAACGCAAAATAGATACAAAATGGAAGCTACAGTGATTTAATCCTTGCACTTCGAAGTGTGTATCAACACAACGTCTTTTACATTTCGTCTATTTATGAACTGCATAGCACACAAAACCACGCAAATCGACCCTCATTTCAAGCAAAGAAATACCGGCTACACTGTGTTTCAGTATCTTTGTCTTTCATAATCAGTAATATCGTTGGATGTAACTTCCAAAGTCACTGAGTCCGTATTAAAGTCGTTTTATGAAAGCGGAGCGGTGCACACTGCATCCGAATTCTGTAGCTTCATATCTGTACACTTTCCACTGCTACGGATCTTACCTGAAACTTGTGTTAGATCCATCACATTGGCTGTCTGCGGCAGAGGCACCAGGGTATCAAAAAGGAACAAAAGCCTATGAAAAGAAAATTTTGATTAGTTCTGCGGTTCCCCTCTTGGAATACATGCAAGAACACAACAACAAATTCCCAAATAGTAACACTTGAATACGATCACCCCTGCAGGCTAAAACACCGATCACCAGAGAATTATCTTCATTCGCCATTGCAGAGCCTTGTACCGCAAAGAGGGAAGGGAGAGGATGTTATTATGGGTGGCCAAATGTTCAAATGTGTGTGAATTCTTAAGGGATCAGACTGCTGAGGTCATCGTTCCTTAGTCTTACATACTACTTAAACTAACTTACGCTAAGGACAACACAGTCACCCATGCCCGAGGGAGGACTCAAACCTCTGGTGGGAGGGGAGTTATGGGTGGACAGTATCCTCATTCTGCAAACACGAATGCACCCTTGGATTAATACTGTTCTTTATTTATATGTTCTGGAATATTTACTTAACATGAATAGACTTCATGTCTTTGGTACAAGCTCATCAGTAACAATCCCTCTATAGTCACTAATCTGGTCGCAATGTACTGTCGTAGCCTGTGGCGAACTAAACCCACTCTGCGAGTAAACTGACAGATGGAAAACCGGATGACTGATTGAGTGAGTGAGTGAGTGAGGCCTTCCGGTCAGCGGCAGCGGCCTAAATACCTGCTGTCGAGAGGGCGTTGGCGGCCTGTTGTGTGTGGGTGTGTGTCTGGCCGCTCAGGTTGTAGGCGTTCTTGATTCAGCGCCTGCTGGTCGATCTGTGCACTTCATCTTTCGCGACCAGTGTGGTGGAGACAGCTTATGCCAATACACTAAGCCCCTTCTGTTGCCGACCAGATATTATGAGGTTAAGGGAAATTTGCAGTTAATTACAGAGTCAAAAATGCACGTATATTTTTTTTTTGGAAAATACATTCACTGGGTCACTAGTATTCGCTATGTTGATAATACTGTTTGGGATGTACTTTCAGCGTCATGCAGAAATTGACCCCATGCTGGCTCCCTCCTCGGGCCCTGGATCAAGATGGAAAACCTCAATCGCAGCTTTAACGATTGGTCAAATGATCACAATACAGTAACACCATGTGTGGCTATCGAGAGCTACAGACCAAACACCCAAACAGTTCTTTTTTACGGAGTTGGCTACTAGCAGAAGTGAACAGAAGAGAGGCTGACACTTGAATTGTCAGGATGCGTATACGATCTCCCTAAAGGACACAGAAGAGGCATACGCGGATAAGCAGTGCTGTACAACAGCTTTTCATCACAAATTTTGATTTTCCCTGCAGAATTAGAAATTTATGAATTTTTAACACAAGAAACGTATTAATAATTCTAAGTAATATATAAAGAAGCCCAAATATATCATTCTATAATGCTAATCAACATTGACAACATTATTTATTTGGTAACATTCGAAGCATTGTAAATGTTTGCAGGACCATTTTCAACTGTTTATTTCGGAAACTGCAGCTATGGAACACGTTGTGTTGCGATTTGGTGAGGCCTTCGGTCTGAAGACTAGTTTGATGCAGCTCTCTGCGCTACTCTATCCTGTGCAAGCCTCTTCGTCTCTGAGTAACTACTGCTACTCACATCCATCTGAACCTGTGTATTGTATTCATCTCTTGGTCTCCCTCTGCATTTTTACTCTCGACCCTTCCCTCCTTTACTAAACTGACGATCCCTTGATGTGTCAGAATGTGTCCTACTAACTGATACGCCTTGCGGAGTGGCCGCGAGGTTTGAGACGTCATGATTGCGCAACCCATCCCACCGAGGTTCGAGTCTTCCCTCGGGCATGGGTGTGTGTGTTGTTCTTAGCAGAAGTTTAAGTAGTGTGTAAGTTTAGGGACCGATGACCTTAGCAGTTTGGGCCCTTAGGAATTCACACACATTTGAAAATTTTTGAACATACTGCTAACAGTGATTTGTAGTAGGATTTTAGAATATGTAATGTTTTCGAACTTTATGAGTTACCTCGAAGAAAACGATTTACTGACAAACATCCAACACGAATTCAGAAAGTATCTTTACTGTGAAACACGACTAGCCCTTTATTCTCATCAATAATGTGTGCTATAGACATGGGTTGTCAAACAGATTCCATATTTTTAGATTTCCGGAAAGCTTTTGACACTATACCTCACAGACGAGTTCTAAAAAAATTGCACGCGTATGGACTAACGTCTCAGTTGTAAGACTGGATTCTTGATTTCCTGTCAGAACAGTCATAGTCTGTACTAACTGAGGGAAACTCATCGAGTAAAACAGAAGTGATTTCTGGCGTTTCCCGAGGAAGTGTTATAACTCTCTACTGTTGCTGTTTAGGAGACCTTCTGAGTAGTCCTCTTAGTATGCACATTATGCTGTCATTCACTTTCATGTAACGTAATCATAGCCAACACTTGGTTCAAGAATCATAAAAGAAGGTTGTATACATGGAAGAAGCCTGGAGATAATTGAAGGTATCAGATAGATTATATAGTGGTAAGACAGAGATTTAGAAACCAGGTTTTAAATTGTAAGACATTTCCAGGAGCAGATGAGGACTCTGACCACAATCTACTTGTTATGAACTGAAGATTAAAACTGAAGAAACTGCAAAAAGGTGTGAATTTAAGGAGATGGGACCTGGATAAACTGACTAAACCAGAGGTTGTACAGAGTTTCAGGGATAGCATAAGGGAACAATGGACAGGAATGGCGGAAAGAAATACAGTAGAAGAAGAATAGGTAGCTCTGAGGGATGAAGTAGTGAAGGCAGCAGAGGATCAAGTAGGTAAAAGACGAGGGCTAGTAGAAATCCTTGGTAACAGAAGAAATATTGAATTTAATTGATGAAACGAGAAAATATAAAAATGCAGTAAATGAAGCAAACAAAAAGGAATACAAATGTCTCAAAAATGAGATCGACAGGAACTGCAAAATGGCTAAGCAGGGATGGCTAATGTAAGGATGTAGAGTCTTTTCTCACTAGGGGTAAGATAGATGCTTCTTACAGGAAAATTAAAGAGACCTTTGGAGAAAAAACAGCCACTTGTATGAATGTTAAGAGCACAGATGGAAACCCAGTTCTAAGCAAAGAGGGGAAAGCAGATAAGTGGGAGGAGTATATACAGGGTCTATACAAGGGCGATGTACTTGAGGACAATATTATAGAAATGGAAGAGGATGTAGATGAAGATGAAATGGGAGATACGATACTGCATGAAGAGTTTGACAAAGTACTGAAAGACCTGAGTCGAAACAAAGACCCGGGAGTAGACAACATTCCATTAGAGCTACTGACGGCCTTGGGAGAGCCAGTACTGACAAAACTCTACCATCTGGTGAGCAATATGTATGAGACAGGCGAAATACCCTCAGACTTCAAGAAGAATACAATAATTCCAATTTCAAAGAAAGACAGATGTGAAAATTACCGAACTATCAGTTTAATAAGTCACGGCTGCAAAATACTAACGCGAATTCTTTACAGACGAATGGAAAAACTGCTAGAAACCGACCTCGGTGAAGATCAGTTTGGATTCCGTAGAAATGTTGGAACACGTGAGACAATACTGACCTTACGACTTATCTTAGAAGAAGGATTAAGGAAAGGCAAACCTACGTTTCTAGCATTTGTAGACTTAGAGAAAGCTTTTGACAATGTTGACTGGAATACTCTCTTTCAAATTCTGAAGGTGGCAGGGGTAAAACACAGGGAGCGAAAGGCTGTTTACAATTTGTACAAAAACCAGATGGCAGTTATAAGAGTCGAGGTGCATGAAAGGTAAGCAGTGGGTGGGAAGGGAGTGAGACAGGGTTGTAGCCTCTCTCCGATGTTATTCAATCTGTATATTGAGCAAGCAGTGAAGGAAAGAGAAGAAAATTCGGAGTAGGTATTAAAATTCATGGAGAAGAAATAAAAACTTTGAGGTTCGAGGATGACATTGTAATTCTGTCAGAGACAGCAAAGGACTTGGAAGAGCAGTTGATCAGAATGGACAGTGTCTTGAAAGGAGGATATAAGATGAACATCAACAAAAGCAAAACGAGGATAATGGAATGTAGTCGAATTAAGTCGTGTGATTATGAGGGAATTAGATTTGGAAATGAGACACTTAAAGTAATTAAGCAGTTTTGCTATTTGGGGAGCAAAATAACTGATGATGGTCGAAATAGAGAGGATGTAAAATGTAGACTGGCAATTGCAAGGAAAGCGTTTCTGAAAGTATTTGTATTGAGTGTAGCCATGTATGAAGTGAAACATGGACGATAAATAGTTTGGACAAGAAGAGAATAGAAGCTTTCGAAATGTGGTGCTACAGAAGAATTCTGTAGATTAGATGGGTAGATCACGTAACTAATGAGGAGGTATGGAATAGAATTGTAGAGAAGAGGAGTTTGTGGCACAACTTGATAAGAAGAAGGGACCGGTCGGTAAGACGTGTTCTGAGGCATCAAGGGATCACAAATTTAGCATTGTAGGGTAGCGTGGAGGGTAAAAATCGTAGAGGGAGGCCAAGAGATGAATGCACTAAGCAGATTCAGAAGGATGTAGGTTGTAGTAAGTACTGTGAGATGAAGAAGCTTGCACAGGATAGAGTAGCATGGAGAGCTGCATCATACCAGTCGCAGGACTGAAGACCACAACAGCAATAACAATGTCATCAGGTGATGAAATGAACCGAAAAATGATTTAGACAAGCTATCTTTGCGGTACAAATGAACCTAAGTCGTGAAAAGTATGACTTCATCCACGTGACTACTATAAGAAATCAGCTAAACTGCGGTTACACGATAAGTCACAGATACCTTAAGGCTATAAACTCAACTAAATACTTAGTGATTACATTTACGAATAACTTAAGTTGTAATGATCACATAGATAATGTTGTGGTTAAAGCAAACCAAAGCCTACAATTTATAGGCAGAACACTGAGAATATGCAACAGGTCTACCACAGAGGCTGCCCCCCACTACACTGATGCGTCCTCTTTTGGAATACTGCTACGTGGTGTGGGATCGGCATCAGATAGTATCTACAGAGGACACCAAAAAAGTTCAGAATAGAGCAGCTCGTTTTGTATTAATGCGTAATAGGGGGGAGTGTGCCACGGAAGTGATATGAGAATTGGGGTGGCAATCGTTAAAATATAGGCGTTTTCCGTTGCGACAAGACCTTCTCAAGAGGTTCCAATCACCACCTTTCTGCTGAACTAGTAAACATATTTTTTTGGCGGCCACCTTCATGGGAGGAATGACCATCATAATAAAATAAAGTAAATCACAGCTCCCACAGAGAGATTTAAGTGTTCACTTTTCCCGTGTGCTTTTCGATAGTGAAACAGCAGAGAAATTTTTATGAAGGAAATCGCCACACATCCGCACGTTTTGAGAAGTTTTTTTATTTAGACAACAAGTTTCGGCGTCTCAGTAATACCATCTTCAGGGTCCATACGCACTTCATGTACAGACAATCAGATGCATCAACACTAGCATACTATCGGTATCTGGATGCACTAAATTCGTTATTCCAGTGTTTCCTTCGAAGACTTGAGAACACATGAAGTGCGTATCGGGCCTGAAGATGGCGTTACTGAGATGCCGAAAGTAGTTGTCGAATAAAATAACTGCTCGAAACGTGCACATTTCCACGGTAAATATTTGGCCAGTCGTTGTCCCACATCTACAATGCATTAAAAGAAGGGGTAGAGAAATTGCTTGAAGGTGGTTCGATGAACCCTCTGCCAGGCACCTAACTCCACAGTAATTTTGTAGATGTAGACTCACAGATCATGCACACCAGTTGCATGCCTGGTTCCCCAAATGCTATGACAGCTTCTCTCCCCTCGAATAGAACATAAGGGAATGGGTATGACAGCTTCTCTCCCCTCGAATAGAACATAAGGGAATGGGTAGAATTAAATAATATTTTTACTGAATTTTATGACAGTTTCTGCCATGTCATCGGGTATGTATGATATATAAAAGAAGTCAGCAAAAAGTATTACTCTTTCACACGATATTTCCCACTGACGTTAAGCCTTCCAGAGAACTACCAAGGATCCAGTTACCGCAAGGAAACGGAACCTTCAAGGCAATATGAAGTTCAGGCATTGTGCACGTAGTCTGGGAGGGAGATCGGTCGCGAGAAAGGGGCGGCTCAACCTGACAAATTACTCGCTGCTCGATCATCAGTCAACACGGCACCTGAGTTGTGCTAATCTAGTATCTGCACTATGTGCTGAAATGATCTCTCAGACTGTTCCAAAAATTGTTCTGTTAGTGTGACATCCGTTTCATTGTACACGATCACATCACGCAACATAACATCTGAGCATAAAGCACCACAAGCACATTTGAATTTGCATTTCCTCAATATTCCTTGCAAATCTGTTACCTACTCGTGATGTGTCTGTTCCGACCATTTCTTGCAATTAAAGAATTGGTACCTGGTTGCTATCACATTCACCTGTTGGTCATAATAGTTAGTTAGCGAATCTACAACCTGTACATACGAGAGTGTACTCGGAGTTGCGTTAGGGAAGAGTTTCTGAAGGAGGCGGAACACTGCCCTTCCTACTGTGGACAAAAAATAATGGACATTCACAGTATCTGGTATGTTGTGAGCATTTACTTGGGCTTCAAACTGTTGCAAACTACTTGAGCCATACCTCCTCTTGTTTATGAAACTGGCGAAAAGGTGGCATAAAATGTTGAAATGTGTGTGAAATCTTATGGGACTTAACTGCTAAGGTCATCAGTCCCCAAGCTTACACACTACTTAACCTAAATTATCCTAAGGACAAACACACACACCCATGCCCGAGGGAGGACTCGAACCTCCTCCGGGACCAGCCGCACAGTCCATGACTGCAGCGCCTGAGACCGCTCGGCTGATCCCGCGCGGCAAATGGCGGTATAGCACTTGGAGCTGCTGTAGATGTAGTTTGCTGTTCCATTGGGAATGCAGCATTCACCAGTAGCTGCTGCACCCTGTTTAGCAGGGTTGATATTTGTTACCTCTGAAATTGAAACATCTGCATACGCAGGGTTGCATCTAACGCTTGCAGCTGAAGCGCCTGTGCAGGGAGTGGATTAGGTGGGGAGAGATAAATGTAATAAACAGACAAGGCGAGCTATAAAATAAGTACAAAAGCAAACAAAATGTCCGCAACGCCAACCTGAAGACACTGATTAGCAAACACACTATAAGAGATACTGTCGAAGCAAGTAAACACACCCCTACGAACGAGAAAAACAAAGTAGAATTCAGGCGCCAGCAAAACACACAAGGAATCCTCTTGCAGCTAGGCCCTGGGTTGTCTCTATGGAATTCGTTGACCACCTCATATCCAATGTTGTATCCTGCGTACTCGTCGAATACGGGGTGCCTAGGAAACCTGTTTTCTCGGATCGCTAGACAACAATTCAAGCAAGTCATATAAATGAAATTTATTACAAAAGGAAGAGATTACAATACTTAACTTTGTGAAAGACAGACGTGTCGCGAGCAAAGGGCGACAGACAAACAAGAAATCCCTTCAGTATATACAATTCGTAATACAAGAGAAGTAATACAGTTCCTAAGTCGCTGTTAAACAAGAGCCTATTCTTGATGCCGCTGTGGAAGCCACCGAATGCTAGTCTTCAACTGGGCCGCGGCCAGCCGGTTCAGCGCTTACGTCCTCTTCATGTCGAGGGCGCTGCCGTTGGGTTGTCGTCCTGGAGAGGGGTCGGTCCACCTGCAGTTGGCTGACGTCCTCTTCACAGCCCTCTCTGCTCTAACGTTTCCACCAGGCGTGTCGCCGCTTGACTTTATGCTGGAGCAATTTCCATACTTGCTACGGGTCCTCTTTTTCGGAAACAGTCACAAAACTAATGCAGATTCATAATAAAAGTCCCATTTGATCGGAAAATTTAGTTGATACCGGGGTATACAATAAAGAGCGGTGCTATTTACTGTCGGTAACTCATTAAAGCAGCCATTTTGGGTCCCTGGTAGAAGTGAGAAAATTTTGAAAGTGAGAACGTACACAAATCCCCAGAGGCAATAGAGTCTACTGCCTTAGAGCCAGTTCACAGATGGACCGTCAGGGGAGTGCCGTCTCTTTGTGGTGCCGCCCTACGGTGGTGGGGTTTCGGGGTCCACTTAATAGGCCATGTTTCAACTACATGCGGGAGGCAGGTACATGGACAGCGAGAGGTGTGTGAAATGGACTGGGTGACTTCAGGTCAGACGTTCTCGAGAAACTGTAGGACGAACATAGGAAGACGGTAGACATAACAACGCCGGCCGTTGTGGCCGAGCGGTTCTAGGCGCTTCAGTCCGGAACTGTGCGACTACTATGGTCGCAGGTTCGAATCCTGCCTCCGGTATGGATGTGTGTGATGTCCTTAGGTTAGTTAGGTTTAAGTAGTTCTAAGTCTAGGGGACTGAAGACGACAGAAGTTAAGTCCCGTAGTGCTCAGAGCAATTTGATCCATGTGACATGGTAACAATCAACACAGCAGTTGTAAACTGTCAAAGCTACGATGGGGAAGAAATGTCATAGCTGAGTTGGGGAAGAACAGGACCTCCAAGAACGAATAGAAAGCAGTGAGGTTCAAACAGTATGTAGACTACCAAAAGTTGGCTAAAGTCGGAGATAAGGTCAGCTGAAATTTTAATAAAGGGCCTAACCGTATTTAGAAAGCGTAGATCAAATTCAGTTCTAGGCGACGCCTTTTATGGTTTTAGCAGTAGTTTATCCCATAGCAAAGTTGAAGTAGATAGTGCCTGTGAGTTAGTATGGGTAGAGGTTACACGTAACAGCAGGGATAAATTAAAAAATGGTTGCTTTTATCACTCTCGAGTAGTGTGAGACACTTATTGAAGAGTTCAAAGATAACTTCAGTCTCATCACAAATAGGCACCACGTCCATACGACAGAAGTTGATGGTGACTTGGATGTGCCCGCGATTTGTTGGCGAAAATACGTATTCACTGCCTGTGGTAGGCATAAAACGTCGTCAGAAAGTTATTTTGCGCAGTTGGTTCAGAAGAGCAATAGAAGGGGAATGAAATTACAATGAAATCAAGTCCATTAACTTCTTACAGGGGTTAATAAATGTCAACGGGGAGTGTTGAGAATGTGTGCCCCGACGGGGACTCGAAGTGGAGATCTCCTGCTTACACGGCAGACTCTCTATCCGACTGATCCAACAAGGACACAGACGATAGTGCGACTGCAGGGACTTATCTCTGACTTATCTCTGACACGCTTCCCTTGAGACCCACATTTCCAACTTACTGACCACACACTACATGTGTACTGCCCCTGTTTAATATACACGTTACTCGCGGCAGGCAGTCTACTGATTCCCGTGAGCGTTCGAGCAATGTGAGTACATCCGTGCTGAAGAAAATCATTGCCCGGTTCAAGCGACAAGATGGTGTAGAGATTCAGAGCTAAGAATAACGCAACAGGGAAGAGATCTATGACGCTCTGAGCCATCAATAACTTCCACTGCGACTGCCGATACGGGATCTTGT
The DNA here is from genome assembly GCF_023864275.1 of Schistocerca cancellata. Taxonomy (NCBI): domain Eukaryota; kingdom Metazoa; phylum Arthropoda; class Insecta; order Orthoptera; family Acrididae; genus Schistocerca; species Schistocerca cancellata. The sequence goes on from NC_064631.1 coordinate 55,505,871, forward strand.
GGCATGGACAAAGAGAAGCTGAGGAAGCAGTTTGTGTTAGTTCACAAATTTTCACCGTTTCCGGACATCGCCAACCGTCTACTCCCGTAGTTGTGTACCAAATAATTCCGCGAGACAGCCGGCCGGGGTGGCTGAGCGGTTCTAGGCGCTAGAGTCTGGAACCGCGCGACCGCTACGGTCGCAGGTTCGAATCCTGCCTCGGGCATGGATGTGTGTGATGTCCTTAGGTTAGTTAGGTTTAAGAAGTTCTAAGTTCTAGGGGATTTATGACCCCAGATGTTGAGTCCCATAGTGCTCAGAGCCATTTGAACCATTTTTGTTGTTGAAAAGTGCGAGATAGTTTTGCATTTGAGAGAGAGTTTCATCACTGTGAAAGTGGCAGGGAAGGCTGCCGTTTTGAATTTCGATAATTGATGGAAAAAGATACGAGCTATGAGTCATGGCACTCAGGTTAGTGGAAGCCCATAAGGACGAAACTCAGGCTATTTATGAAGAGGTAGGTGTTGAGCTATGAGATTTTGAATCCCAAGATGCATGAACTGGACTAGACATGTTTTGAAATCGTACGTGGAAGTGATTGCACATACACCGGGACCATTAGGGACCTTCTTATATAAACTGAGGGTGAAGAAACTTTGCAAGTTATTTGTCAAGCCTCCACCAACTGCGAGTAATATAAAAGCAAAATATCCAGAACAAAGTGAAGAAAATGTAGGAAGAAGGGGTTATAAAACAAACTGTCAGCTGGTACACAATCCAATATGGTGTATGAAGAGAAAAGACGGATCCATGAGGGTTTTGCTTAATTACCGGTAAATAAATATCGCGACAGAGCCAGAAAAGGACAGACCATAGACAATAGAAGAAGTCTTGCTGCGCTTCCATGGAGTAAGAAGTCTTGCTGCACTTCCAAGGAGTATGAGTTTTGACATCAATTGAATTGCAGATTAGCTGTTGGCGAACAAAACTTTACCCAGATTGTCGCCACTACACATTTCGAAGTGTAGAAGAATTGCCTGATTCCTGAGCTGAGCCTCGACAGTTGCCACACGTAGCCCTCTCAATTACATCCAATAGTGATATGTCCAAACCTTGACATTTGTAGAATCATATTAGATTAGAAACAAACAGGCGAACCCTAAGAGGGATATAGCCTACAAGGATTTGTTCAGTTAATTCCAGAGTGCTAAACGTTAGATTGGATGCTGCCGATTTTTCCAACTTGTTATAGTTTTGCACTCTCGTGGCGACCATATTTTTCCAATCTTCACGTAACTGTGCGGGGTTCACCCCCATTAGATCGGAGCAGGTAACCACGCCATTACTATAGTTAAGAGTATTATGCAAGTCAGATTCGACTGGGTAGTCACCTAAGGCCTTACATCGCAGGAGCCTAGATAATTTGGTTGAAATAGCAGTTTCAAGTAGAATTGTTCCATTACAAAGTTGTTTGACACTTTTTAGAGACCCCGCAATATCTTCCAGTGCCGTGTGAACATAGAAACGTTTCCCTCAGTTTGCTTGATTACAATGACAGTGTTATGACACACTAATGCTCTGTTCCTATGATTCTGAGACTTTTCGAGAGGACTGACCAACTGGGATCTCTGTGATGAGTGGGTGTAGGTACTACCTGATGGTACATCCGTCCTGTCAGTAGCACTAGCTTGATGAGGCCGTTCCATAGTTACTCCACGAGATGCTAGGGAAACAACCATCAACCCAAGCAGAACCTACGAATTCGCTGTCGTTTCACAGACAGGAAGTCTTGTGAAGTAGTTTTTGAATGTCGAGCATCTAGTTCGAGAGTCCATACGTAATGCGAATGTTTCAAATCTTGTAGCTATGAACAAACTTGACCTTATCGACTGTCTCAGTATAGAGTTAGGAGTTAGTGTTCATAATATCATATCAACGATGGTTGTCAATGTAAACAAATCAATCACAAGAAGACTAGGAGAATATTTTTGATAGAAAGAGCAGATAAGCAGTTGTTAGTATCCTGGTTAAGAGTGGATTTAACAGAAAATGTAAATATTTATTTAAGGAAATCGTTACAGCCATAGTTGTTAATGTACACATCTAAAATTTTGCATGTGTAAAGAAAGAGCTGTATTTTAATGGAAAAATATAAAAGTCGCTGGATTGGTATTTTGTCAGAAGTTTGAATTTTTAATTTTTGTTACTGTCTTTTATCCAAAAAGCCATAAGTCAAATTCCAATCATGCAATGAATTTGAAAATGTTATTGTAGTGTGCTAAGACCACGCATTACAAACATTAACTTATGGTACAAATTGTATTATTAATGATTATGAATTCTTCACATCCAACACTAAGTTTTTTATACAGAATCCTACAAAAATGAGGATGTAATCGCAGGATATCGTATATTTTCGTTCCAACGAGACACAAACATGTTTAGAACACCTTCTGAAAATTTCATAGCATTAGAGTATATACCTTTTGAGAAAAGGCTTCTAATAATGCAAAAAACGGATAAACGAGAGAATGGGCTTGAAAAATTTTCTTCTCATACCTCTACTTGTAATAACCTTACCTCAATTTAAGTATCCTTCATACTGACACTCCTCATCCTCCAGGTTTCTCTTCTTCTCCCCTTCTAGTCTGCCATACCAAATCCCTTCAGCACATAAATTCTACCATTACTTCCGTCATTGACATCCATTTTGGGTACTTCAAGATCACAGAATGTCCTTTTGGGTATCTAATCCAAATTAAAGTACTACGGCTTTCATTTAGATTCTGTGTCGTTCCATGAAGAGACTTCGACACTAAACCAGGATTTGCAAGAATCCTGAATGTGAGCTTAATTCCATTTACAACAGGGTCTGATAATGATTTTTATCGTGAATACGTCTCATTTCTTCTGCTGTACTTACATGTTATCTTTCAGACATAGATTATGCATTGGTGTTTGGTAAGTGGATAGTGTGTGGAAAAAAAAAGCTACCCACACAGCACGTCTCATTACCTCTAAATTCTTTCTATTTTTCCTGATTGCTCCTGCCCACATAGAACGTTTCATTGCTTCAAATTGTTTGTGTTTTCCTGATAACTCACCCTCAAAATAGCTGAAGAGAATCAATTTCTTTAAGAGTAAACTTGCATTTTCCGGCTAGTGGTTTTCCATACGCAATCACTTCAAAACGTAAATAAAACACGTGCATGAAACATATCAGCCAAAGATATAGATGTCAGTCAAAGGAATCGAAAGAATGTAGCCTTTACACTCGCATAAAATTTCGTTGAAGCAAGCAGTTTCCCAAATGTCGGAAAAGGTGGTAGTATCTGTCAGTGCAGGGTTAAACAGTTTAATATTTTACAGGCATTTCTAATCCTGCAATCACTAGAAAATTCACACTCTGCATAGATCAGTCTTTGTAGATTAAGAAAACAATTTTTTTGAAAAATGGATTTTTGGACCGAAGTCTATTACATCTCCCCTTGAACAAAATATGGACATAATTTATTTCCGGTAGATACACGTCAGTTTAAATTAAATAATAAAAACAGGCGACGCAAGGAGCAGCACACGAGGGTGGGGAGTGGACTGCTGAGCGAGGTAAACATACAAGGGCAGCAGCGTTCACGGTCACACACACACACACACACACAAACACACACACACAGTCCCTTATTGTCTAAACTAAATAACGTTTCTATCAGAATTTATTGTCAAGTCAAGAGTTATGCCTGCATGCCATTCAACCTTGAACAGTTACATTTATCAGAATCATTAAATGATCAACAAGCATTCAAATTTCAACTCATTACAGAGCTGTCACACAAACATTAATTAATTACGCAAGACAGTCCTATTCCTCTACAATGATATCAATAATCACAACCGAAGTGCTGTATAATCACAAATTCAGAATTTCAACCAAACTCAGGTTTCAGTAATCTTGCACTCAGAATGGCTTTATTAGTAATGGTCATGATTAGTTACTCAGACTTTAAACGACTGAAAATTTGAAATAAACTTCAGTTACAATACTTGACAGTGACAGTAATAAATACTTATAATCAAATGGGTCCCCTATGAACCATGGACCTTGCCGTTGGTGGGGAGGCTTGTGTGCCTCAGTGATACACATAGCCGTACCGTAGGTGCAACCAGGATGGAGGGGTATCTGTTGCGAGGCCAGACAAACATGTGGTTCCTGAAGAGGGGCAGCAGCCATTTCTGTAGTTGCAGGGGCAACAATCTGCATAACTGACTGATCTGGCCTGGTAACATTAACCAAAACGGACTAGCCGTGCTGATACTGTGAACAGCTGAAAGCAACCGGAAACTACAGCCGTAATTTTTCCCGAGGGCATGCAGCTGTACTGTACGGTTAAATGATGATGGCGTCCTCTTGAGTAAAATATTTCGGAGGTGAAATGGTCTCCCACTCGAGTCTCTGGGAGGGGACTACTCAGGAGGACGCCATTATCAGGAGAAACAAAACTGGCGTTCTACCGATCGGAGTGTGGAATGTCAGATCCCTTAATCGTGCAGGTAGGTTAGAAAATTTAGAAAGAGAAATGGATAGGTTAGAGTTAGATATAGTGGGAATTAATGGAGTTCAGTGGAAGGAGGTAAAGGACTTCTGGTCAGGTGAATACAGGGTGGAAGAGGACATAGATGAATATGAGAAGAGAGACATGGTACTGCGTGAATAATCTGACAAAGCACTGAATGACTTATTTTGAAAAAAGGGTGCATGAGTAGAGAAGTTTCTGTTAGAGCTACTGGTAGCCTTGGGAGAGCCGTTCATGGCAAACTCTTTCATCTGGTGAGCAAGATGTACGAGACAGGCGAAATGCCATTAGACCTCAAGAAGAATATAATAATTCCAGTTCCAAAAAAAAGCAGATGCTGACATTGTGAAAGTAAGTCACAGTTGCAAAATACTAATGCGAATTCTTTACAGAAGAATGAAAAAACTGGTAGAAGCTGGCCTTGAGGAAGATCAGGTTGGATTCAGGAGAAAGGTAGGAACAAGCAAGGCAAAACAGACCCTATGACTTATCTTAGAAGAAGGTTAAGGAATTCAAGCCTTAGTTTATAGCATTTGTAGACTTAGAGACAGCTTTTGACAATGTTGACAGGAACACTCTTTCAAATTGTATGGGTGGCAGGGGTAAAATGCCGGGAGAGAAAGTCTATTTAGAATTTATATAGAAAGCAGATGGCAGTTAGAGTTGAGGGTCATCAAAGGGAAGCAGTGGTGGAGAAGGGGGTGAGACAGGGTTGTAGCCTATCCCCATTGTTATCAATCTGTAAATTGAGCAAGTAGTAAAGGAGAGAAAAAAAAATTTGGAGTAGGAATTAAAATCCATGGAGAAGAAATAAAAACTTTGAGGTTTGCTGAAGAGATTGTGATTCTGCCAGACAACGTAAAGGACTTGGAGGAGCAGTTGAACGGAATGGACAGTATCTTGAAAGGAGAATATAAGATGAACATCAACAAGAGCAAAACAAGGATAATGGGATGTAGTCTAATTAAACCGGGCGATACTGCGGGAATTAGAATAGAAAATGAGACACTTGAAGTGGTAAATGAGTTTTGCAATTGGGGAAGCAAAATAAGTGATGCAGAAAGGTAAAGACGGTAGTGTGAAACCCCGCTCGCGCTATTCGTCCACGAGACTCAGAGGGCCATAGACACGGGTTCACAGGTAGATGCCGTGTTTCTTGACTTCCCCAAGGCGTTCGATACAGTTCCCCATAGTCGTTTAATGAAAAATGTAAGAGCATATGGACTATCAGACCAATTGTGTGGCTGGATTGAGGAGTTCCTAGATAACAGAACGCAGCATGTCATTCTCAATGGAGAGAAGTCTTCCGAAGTAAGAGTGATTTCAGGTGTGCCGCAGGGGAGTGTCATAGGACCGTTGCTATTCACAATATACATAAATGACCTGGTGGATGACATCGGAAGTTCACTGAGGCTTTTTGCAGATGATGCTGTGGTGTATCGAGAGGTTGTAACAATGGAAAATTGTACTGAAATTCAGGATGATTGGCAGCGAATTGACGCATGGTGCAAGGAATGGCAATTCAATCTCAATGTAGACAAGTGTAATGTGCTGCGAATACATAGAAAGATAGATCCCTTATCATTTACCTACAAAATAGGTCAGCAACTGGAAGCAGTTAATTCCATAAATTATCTGTGAGTAGGCATTAGGAGTGATTTAAAATGGAATGATCATATAAAATTGATCGTCGGTAAGGCAGATGCCAGACTGAGATTCATTGGAAGAATCTTCCTACGTATATCTCGCGAAGAGAGCTTGAGAATAAAATCAGAGAGATTAGAGCCCACACAGAAGCACACCGACAATCCTTCTTGCGACGAACAATACGAGACTGGAATAGAGGGGAGAACCGATAGAGGTACTCAAGGTACCCTGCACCACACACCGTCAGGTGGCTTGCGGAGTATGGATGTAGATGTAGATGTAGAAACACTCGAAGATATCGATTTGTATTGCATATAAATTACGTATCTTTCACCTTCGAGGTTGATGCTTCCACCATAGGTAGTATCTATGGTCAAAGCATAGCTGTGATTGTTTACGTGCTGTTTGTTTTTGTGTGACACACGTGTTTTCAGCGAACTTGTTGATCATCCAGCTGCATTTTTGCTTTCCATATTCATCATATTGGGTAAGTTTCGTGAATTTCAAAATATAGCTTATGGCACAGAATTATAAGTTTTGTAAGTGAAGACTTTTTCATAGTTTAGCTGGACAAGAAGTTTTGATCATTCTTTGTTTAACTTTTGTTTGAGATAATTTCTCATCACGTCAGAGACGAAGTGTGCATTTACGGATAAACTCCGAGAAAAATATCTGAGCTTTCTTCCTGGAAGAGTTCAATGGGAAGCAGATTGTATCATTTGTTGCCCAGGAACCTATGTATCTATAGCAAATCACGGCACCGGCGATCTGGAAGTGCACATCAAAACAGAAAAACATATGAAGTGTGTTAGAGGTGCAAGTTCGTCAAGTAAAGTTTTTACAAAACCCTGTGCTGAACTGGACAGCAAAGTAAGTGCTGCTGAAGGAACTTTTGCTTACCATACTGTGTTTCACCACAGTTGTTACAAATCCAGCGGACCGTTGAGAGAAATTTTCCATGACTCGTCCATATCATCAAAAATCTCGTGTGGACGTACCAAAACTGAAGAAATAGTGAATTCAGTTCTAGCACGTCATTCACTAGAATACACCATGAAAGATATGGAGTGCATTCCTTTTGTTGGTGTCTCGACAGATGCTAGCAACAATGGGACTATTAAAATGATCCCCATTATAGTTCATTACTTTGATCACAGGAATGGAGGACTGCAAATTAAACTTCTAAAAATAGAAAGTAGACCAAATGAAACTGCAGAAGCTATTTCAACACATATCACTGATATGCCTAACAAGATTAAAATTAAGGAAAAATTTGTGGCGTTTGGTGCCGATAATTGCAACACAATGTTTGGTGACATTAAAAGAGGTAATGGAAATGATGTATTTGCTAATCTAAAGAGGGTACTTAACAAGGTATTGGTGGGAGTGGGATGTCCTGCTCATGTTCTCAATAACTGCATTCAGAATGGAACAGACCTCCTGGAAATGGGCTTACAAGGGTTAATAATGAAAATATATAATCATTTTTCGATATACACTATCCGTGTAGAGTCACTAAAGAAATTTCTTGATTTTGTCGAAAAAGAGTACCAACAACATCTCAGCCATAGCATGACTCGATGGCTATCACTATTTCCAGCCATTCAGAGACTTACAGAGATGTTTCCCGTTCTGAAATCCTTCTTTCTGCCACAAAACAAACCTACAACAGTCCTAAAGAATTTTTTATGGACCTTATCTATGAGCTATATCTATGGCATATCCAATCATTAGTTGGCATTTTCCATAATTATATTAGTATCTTAGAAAAGGAAGAAATCTCCCTTATTGATGTCATGAATCTCGTGTATTCCCTTCGTGGTGTTCTTCAGCACAGAAAAGATGAAAATTTTATATCTTTGAGTGTGAAAGAAAGATTGCTTCAAATGGAAAATCATGGTTATGCTTTGAAGGTGAAGAATTTTAAGTGCCATGTTGGTCCCCACTAAGAAGGATGTTTGGAACACCTGAATATGTGAATGGGAGCATTTTGTGAATTTTATTGTTTTAAGTGGCTCGATTTTTCAGATTGTTGAATAAATATATTAAAATAGACGAAGAAAAGTGCTCTGATCAGTTTTCCAGTTTAAAAAAATTCATAGCCGCATATGATAGAAAATCAGAACCGGCCCATAAGAAGTGGTGCAAGTATGTTGAGTGGTGTAGCAGTGAGGAACAGTTTAGCGAGTTCATTAAAACTGCATAAGTCTTCTTCATGTTGCCAGCCCATAAGGCTCGTGTGGAGAGGTTGTTCTCCTTAATAGAGGCACAGTGGACAAAGGAGAGAAATAGATCCACTATTGACACTGTAAAGGGGATTGCAAGGGTGATATTTAATTTTAGAAATTTTTTTAAATATTTGAGTCAAGATAAGGAACTTTAAAAAAAGATCCAGTCAATTGAAAAATACGCAGGTGTGTGAGATGTGTATAATGTTTTTATTTATTTTTGTTATGTAATAAGATTAAGAAATAGAAAGTGTCTTCTTTATCCTCCTAAAATATGGAAAATGTCCTCTTTTTGGCATTCCGAAATCTGGTAACCCTAATTCGGATGATATTCAATTAAATCACATTTGATTTAAAGATATTACGTAATTCACTGTAATTTACCCTTGCATGGTATGATTGAATTAATCACTGGTAAATGCTCCAAACCAATACAGGTGAGCTAGTAATTTACTTCTGTCAACGGGATATTTAAAGGACATTTAAATCTCGCTCTTTGAGCACCATGTAATCGTAACTTCAGTGTACGCTACGTACAGGGCACTATCAAGAAAACGTGTAATTAATTTAGACTCAGCAGGAACGGCCAATAAGGCACCCTGGTATTCATACTAACGGCCCACAGTTGCATTGCCGAAACAGACTCCGTCTTGTTTTCGTGACCCACACTGACAGCAGCACACTAAGCGGCAGTAAGCAACACTCTGAATACGACACCGGATGAGTGAGGATACTAACGTTTATACTGCTCTGCAGCACTGTTTTTCAAACAGAGCGTCTATTTAGTGCAGTGGTTTCTGGGACCATTACCCCCTGAGAACAATCACATATCTGCTAGTACCCATCAGCATTAGCAACTAACCAAATTTTAGAATGAAACAAAATTTTCTTTGAACAGTTTTATTTTTAAAAATATAAAAAACAATATGTAGTTTTTGTAAGTGTTCCATTAAATCACAAACTACTGAGTCAATGAGATAACAGCTAGAACATTTTTAATGAAATGGTAGAGCAGCTGCCAGAGCGACACGAGTGCTATCTAAAGTCCTTCTCAGAGAAGAAAGCCAACTACTCGCATTGAGGGTAGTCTCTTGTTACAAGACATGGTTTCCCTGCACCAGTCCTCTCCCTAGCAGCACATGGCTTCACCCGCATACTGCACCCCCATTCCAAATCAACTATACATAGCTTGTAAATCACTTCATTGCTGGACTCTTTTACATCGGAAACGAAAGCGATTAGCAGAATTAGATGAATGGTATAAAGCACAAAGTATGTGTGTAGTGGATGGACTAGCTAAGAGTAATGACATTGATCAATACCTTTCAGAAGGTGTAGCCTTCACCATATTGAGCCAAGGGCCAATGCTAGTACGTGAAAAACTATGTAATTAGTATTACAATCTTTCTGAATAGTGTGGCAGTACTAGTTTGTCACATGCCACGAAGTGACAATATACATACATATATAAATGCAAGAGCGGGGTCTGTGAATTCTAGCATTTTAGCTCCTGTTTCTCCCAGCTGCTGGAATGTGTCGAGATATGCCACCTGCGAGTTTTACGTGTTGGGAAGACAATGGCAGAAATCCGAGAGGTTTGCCAGCAGGACGTCCCGTGGACAGTGATCGTGTGAGTGAGCCACTGTTAGTACCTCTTAAACCAGAGTACTTCAAAAGATTCTTTTAAAGCAGTGCAAATCACATGCGATCGTCAGAGAGATTCAATAAAAGCTTACAGATTGTCCCAAAAGCGGAAGGGGACAACTGAACACCTCTATGTTTCTGTGAACGGAATAGGAAGCGAACTGCATTTACACGCCCAGACATCATGCCGCCAATTGTATGGTAAGGGCCAGGACAAAGGCTACTTTCAGTTTGTTGACAGAAAACACAACAAGTACTGGGGAAGAATATTCTGCAAGCTTTCGCTGCATGCAGCAACAAAGAGGGAGATTTTCAGTTGTCACAGTGGCAACCCTGTGATTTTCCTCTCCTCTTGCGGTAATTTGGAGAAGTATGTCAGAGCAGGTAGTCAGTAGTGCATTTTGGGGCGAGCACACGTTAGCGGCGGTTCGTGTCTCGTTCGAAAGTCTCTCTGCAGCGCACTGCTGCAGCGTCACGCTACTTTCACTCTTTCTGAGTGAGACTCGCGTTTGCGTCGTGTGTGCACTGCGTAGCTGACACTTTGCGAGCCTTTTTCGTGACTTTGTGACTGATTTTTATCGTTAGTTCTCTCTTAGACTGGGTTCAAAACTCGAAGCCATCCAGTATATGTCGCTTTTGTGAGTTGAACAGCCTTTGGGAGGCGATTCGCATGTTATTACGCTGATTCAGAAAAATCTTAACCTTCTACGCATATTTCAGTTTCAATTTTTTGATGAAAGTAATCGTAAATCAATCCAGCCTCAACTTGAAAAATGTGGATTGAGAGAAAATAAGTTAATTATTTTTGAGATGACTTTTCCTCACTCTATCAGCTCCTCCCACGAAGCTTTTATGAAACGACCCTTTTCCTGAAAAATAAATATCGCGAGACGGCTCTAGCTCACTGAACTGCAGTCTCAATATGACGGTGTTTCCGATATATTAGAGGTGTCATTACACCTTCTTTTAATTTGGAAAGTTAGAAGGATACTTTATAATTATACGAACTGTATTAAATTTTATTTTGGCAATAACGTAACTTCAACTGCATTCGCATTTAGCAGCATTAATAGTTATCAATTTAACATTTGTATTATTGTGTTGTATACTGCCTGAGCTCAGAATCGCTTGTTTCGTCGTTTGCGTGTGGAGTTCACGTGCGTGGCAGGCAGCTTGCAAAACGAAACCACTGCAAAAGCTCAGTCGACTCGCACACAATACAACAGGTACGGCAAATAGCTATAAACCATACAGTAGTAATAATAGAAATCATATTTTAAAAATGATTTAAATTCGTGACGAACACAAGCGAACCCTTTTTGTTTTCATTCCTCAGAAATTTTCATTTTGTCCCTCAGGGGTAATTACACCCCGGTTGGGAAACTTAACTATCATAAAAATTAACGATAACTACAAAATCACACTACATTTGTCATTCTTTAGTTTCCTATGGACCCTGAAAGGTACAAAACGGTACATCACGGAACTGTTTATTTACGATTCTGTTGTACGGTACAGATATTTACCGAATAATGTTTTCCTTTAATAGAAAAAAATTGTTAGCAAATACCAGAAGATCTGGACTTTTGCATAAAGACATTATATGTCTACCCTACAAAGTCGAATTTTGTCCGCTACACTTCAGGCCAAATCAATGAATTTGGAACTGATTTCACCTACATTACTTAATGCACGAAATACGCCACCACAGCTGTAGCTTGAGATAAAACGCCACAGACGTGATAAAAAATCATCAAAAGCAATAGACCTGTTTCCCAATACAGAAGGAACCAGTTCTACACATGCTGCTCAATTGCCACAAACGGCAAGGAACATTAACATGTTCGTTTTTGAAGCGAAAGTAACTAGATTTAAAAAAATATTCGTGCGTTAGAGAAACGAATAAAGTTTAAGAATAGGCGAATCGTTTGACTCCATAAAATTGTTTAAGTGTCAAGGAAAGTATTTATGAGAATAACAACAGGCAACATAAAAATATGGGCTTCACATGCTCGAAATACACGTTTATATTCCCTTGCTTTTAGCGGAGTAAGCTGCAAATATGTACGTACTTGAAAGTATATCTTCAAAAATAAGTTGTAGCTTATGTTATTGAATCAACTAATTCGGCTAGTCCCGTATGAGTTTCACCATAATTCATGTCTTTAGGTAATTTACTAACGCAAGGAACGCACAATTATAACAACCGTTTCGTTCATCGAGTAGAAAATAATTAAAAACGAACATTATCCTCAAGAGACGCACCTGACTGTCTGCTTTCTCGCCGCTTGGAGCGCTAATGTTGCTGCAGCCGTCAAACGTTAACAACTTTCGCACCAGAGTGTTTCGTGGCTGTATTTAATAGGCCGTGACGTGTATCAAGACGTAGAGGAATTGTGGCCAAAGCTTAAACTAATTGTAAATCGCGCCATGGTAAGTACCTGCCGAGTGGATTAGGGGAAGAAGAAACGCAGCACGGTTTAGTTCTAAAATTGTTGATGAAACAGAGGCAGTTGTACTTCAAATCAGAACGCGCAAATGATGACAAACAGTAAAATCGTGCATCTGTAAGAATACCGATGCGCCAAACATACAACTACCACCATCATCTAGCGGAAGATCTTCCCGAGAACCCGAGAAAATTCTAGTCCCAAGTAAAATCTCTCGACGGGCCCAAGACATCTACCCATTCACTTTGTGACCAGTCTACTTCTTGAATTCAAATTGGAAGGCGACTGAGAAAATTTAGGGAAATGGATTTTCTAACTGACTGCAGACCGATTCTACTGCCACCAACGTAAATTTCCCGTAATGCTTATAAAGACAAGATGAAGGAGGGCTTGTACACAGGCATACGAGAGAGTGTCTTTTATCTCTCGCACTATATGCAAGTTGAATGGGAAAGGAAATGGCAAGTAGAAGTAGAGAAGGTACCCTCCGCCACTCACGATATCGCGACTTACAGAGTATTTACTGCTTGTAGATGTTCGTAGTAGGCCTAACAGAGACCCAGGACTGTACGCGGAAATATTACGGTGCAATTAGTCCCAAACCTCAACATCCAAAGTAAAAGCTTCCCACCAGATCCAAATTGCTCTGTACAGTGCACATATTGTTTGGTAAAACGTTACACCATTTTAAGCGTTGGGTATGTGGGTGTGAGGAGGTGGAGATTTTGTTAAATTAGTAGTTTTTATCAGTTTTTATTAAATATTCCGAATAGTTTAGCGCGAAATGTACCATATACAAAAATAATCTACATTAAATTGCGAACAAAAATGGTTCAGTGCATAATCTTGCTAAAGTTAGCCGTTCGAGAGGATGTAAAGGTAGAAATATTTGGTATTATTTTTAGAATTTTGGATAAATATTCTTTTATACAGGATTGTGTTTGTAAAAACAAATTGAGATTTTGGTGGCCGGTGGTATGTTAGTGATATGCCCTTGAAGGAACGACAACCTCACCACCTTCTCAAGGGGCGCTACTTTTTAAGGGAAAAGAGGCTTCCACAGGCCTAGGCCATACAAACCTGTGGTACGGAGAAATCCATTCTGAACTTTCTCTGGGCAACGCCGCATAAAGAATGAATAACTTTGCAACACAAAAGATTTTGAATTATAAAAATATTATCTGTATAATAATTATGATACATAATTATATAATTTTGATTCATAATATTTTAAAACTGCAGCTTTTGGAGGCTTTTCTTCAAAAAATAAGAGATATTTGGCTGTATATTGCATCATATTTTATTTAAATTTTTGAAGTTCATAAACTGAGTTCAACAGTAACATCGAATAAAAATGTAGAATGTTAAATGCGTCCTTAAATTAATGTAAAGTATTTCACCTGTATTCAGTCCTCATCTAGATGTAGAGGTATGATATTCGTGTCCCTGCTAACACGTCCTAGGACTGAACAATTACTGCATATGCTTGAGCTGTTTAGACCCCTCCTTCTGCACTCGCAGTTACTGAAGCATACGTCTTTGCAAGAACAGTATGAGTGAAATTAATTCCCAGGGAGCTGCAGGACGTACTGTTGTAATTGGTCTGAGGTGTTCGCCAGTCTTCTTCCACCCCCACTCGTGTGGATTCTTCCTCTCATTCAGCCACTGCTGCAGCTGGTGGTAGGCTCTAAGTGAATGCTGCCTGGAAGGTGCTGAAGTGGGGGGAATTGCAGCCAACTGGAGCAATTAGTGTATAGGCTGCATGCAGTAGCCTGCAAGTAACGTTGGCAGCCAAAACAATCTAGACCTTTGGTGTTCTTGGCTCCAAATATCGCAAGAAGGAAATGCTTTTCTGTGTTAGAAATTGCACTGGGGTCAACTTTGGGGGCGTTGAAGACTAAAAGTTTCGTCTGAAGAGCATTGTTGACTTGCACTTTCCTACATGGTGTAATTTTCCCCTTCTTGTAGATAGCTGATACAGTGTCACATCCTGTGAAGGCATACATGGCTAAGAGTACACCTTTCATATTCACAATGCCTCGCTGAATGTCAGAAGTAGTGTACAATTTTTCCTGCTGATTGCCTTTCTTTGGTACCACCATTTTCAATTTCTTCTGTGATGGTGCGTGGACAATCAATACGTCTGTGTCATCAACAGTTAAACAAGCTTCAACTCCTTTCTTCGCTTCATCAATCGCTCTTAAAACTATTAATAAGTCATCATCATTCGATGATTGAACTGTGAACCACATCTTTGCAAGTGCACTATAAGGAGAGAAATAAACTTTCTACCTGTATCCTTTTTCATGTGCACTATTGTAGTTTTCAATTTCAAAATGTAGTATTACATTGTTATTGAGATATATGTTGTGTAAAGGAAGTGAATCGCCTGGCTAGATGTGAGAGGGGGCCTAAAGGCCCACAGACTGCCAGATTAAATTAATGAGTGAATAAATAAATAAATTAGAAATGAAAAATATTCATTGTTTCGAAGGGATATAATCTTCCCAGTTACACAGTCGTACCATACGGTCTGAACTTGGCTCCAATAACTATCTGACATTTCTTATAGACACTTAACGTCATCTAATAGGATAGACGAGATTTTGCAGATCCTAAGATTAATCGCGTCCTGCTCCAAGCTTTACTGCTGTATTATCCAACCTAGGCATCTACATTTTTTCGCACGATTAATCTTCCCTTTATTTAATATCTTCTATTGTGGTCCACCACTGATATTTGTAATTTATTTTACCTCCTCAAAGGAGGCCTGTAATCCTACTTTCTCAGCTATCTCTGTTGTTAGTTGATGATATTTCGTGATTGGTGAATTAATGTTGTTGGAAAAAATGGCTAGATCATCAGCTGTTTTTGGGTCCTAGTCTGAATCATTATTCATTTCAGTCCTCTTAGTTAATTCTCTTCCTCCATTCTCGAATGATTTTTTCCAAGATACAATTAAAAAGGAGCGGGGAAACTTCATCGAGTTGTCTGATACCAGTATTGGTTTTGAAAGGGGTCCGAGATGTTGAAACAAAATTAACTTTTGATTCTGTGTTGTTGTTGTTGTGGTCTTCAGTCCTGAGACTGGTTTGATGCAGCTCTCCATGCTACCCTATCCTGTGCAAGCTTCTTCATCTCCCAGTACCTACTGCAACCTACATCCTTCTGAATCTGCTTAGTGTATTGATCTCTTGGTCTCCCTCTACGATTTTTACCCTCCACGCTGCCCTCCAATGCTAAATTTGTGATCCCTCGATGCCTCAGAACATGTCCTACCAACCGATCCCTTCTTCTAGTCAAGTTGTGCCACAAACTTCTCTTCTCCCCAATCCTATTCAATACCTCCTCATTAGTTACGTGATCTACCCACCTTATCTTCAGCATTCTTCTGTAGCACCACATTTCGAAAGCTTCTATTCTCTTCTTGTCCAAACTAGTTATCGTCCATGTCTCACTTCCATACATGGCTACACTCCATACAAATACTTTCAGAAACGACTTCCTGACACCTAAATCTATGTTCGATGTTAACAAATTTCTCTTCTTGAGAAACGCTTTCCTTGCCATTGCCAGTCTACACTTTATATCCTCTCTACTTCGACCATCATCAGTTATTTTACTCCCTAAATAGCAAAACTCCTTTACTACTTTAAGTGTCTCATTTCCTAATCTAATTCCCTCAGCATCACCCGACTTAATTTGACTACATTCCATTATCCTCGTTTTGCTTTTGTTGATGTTCATCTTATATCCTCCTTTCAAGACACTGTCCATTCCGTTCAACTGCTCTTCCAAGTCCTTTGATGTCTCTGACAGAATTACAATGTCATCGGCGAACCTCAAAGTTTTTACTTCTTCTCCATGAATTTTAATACCTACTCCGAATTTTTCTTTTGTTTCCTTTACTGCTCAATATACAGATTGAATAACATCGGGGAGAGGCTACAACCCTGTCTTACTCCCTTCCCAACCACTGCTTCCCTTTCATGTCCCTCGACTCTTATAACTGCCATCTGGTTTCTGTACAAATTGTAAATAGCCTTTCGCTCCCTGTATTTCACCCCTGCCACCTTCAGAATTTGAAAGAGAGTATTCCAGTCAACATTGTCAAAAGCTTTCTCTAAGTCTACAAATGCTAGAAACGTAGGTTTGCCTTTTCTTAATCTTTCTTCCAAGATAAGTCGTAAGGTCAGTATTGCCTCACGTGTTCCAACATTTCTACGGAATCCAAACTGATCTTCCCCGAGGTCGGCTTCTACCAGCTTTTCCATTCGTCTGTAAAGAATTCGCGTTAGTATTTTGCAGCTGTGACTTATTAAACTGATTGTTCGGTAATTTTCACATCTGTCAGCACCTGCTTTCTTTGGGATTGGAATTATTACATTCTTCTTGAAGTCTGAGGGTATTTCGCCTGTCTCATACATCGTGCTCACCAGATGGTAGAGTTTTGTCATGACTGGCTCTCCCGAGGCCATCAGTAGTTCTAATGGAATGTTGTCTACTCCCGGGGCCTTGTTTTGACTCAGCTCTTTCAGTGCTCTGTCAAACTCTTCACGCAGTATCTTATCTCCCATTTCATCTTCATCTACATCCTCTTCCATTTCCATAATATTGTCCTCAAGTACATCGCCCTTGTATAAACCCTCTATATACTCCTTCCACCTTTCTGCTTTCCCTTCTTTGCTTAGAACTGGGTTGCCATCTGAGCTCTTGATATTCATACAAGTGGTTCTCTTCTCTCCAAAGGTCTCTTTAATTTTCCTGTAGGCAGTATCTATCTTACCCCTAGTGAGACAAGCCTCTACATCCTTACATTTGTCCTCTAGCCATCCCTCCTTAGCCATTTTGCACTTCCTGTCGATTTCATTTTTGAGACGTTTGTATTCCTTTTCGCCTGCTTCATTTACTGCATTTTTATATTTTCTCCTTTCATCAATTAAATTCAATATTTCTTCTGTTACCCAAGGATTTCTATTAGCCCGCGTCTTTTTACCTACTTGATCGTCTGCTGCCTTCACCACTTCATCCCTCAGAGCTACCCATTCTTCTTCTACTGTATTTCTTTCCCCTATTCCTGTCAATTGTTCCCTTATGCTCTCCCTGAAACTCTCTACAATCTCTGGTTCTTTCAGTTTATCCAGGTCCCATCTCCTTAAATTCCCACCTTTTTGCAGTTTCTTCAGTTTCAATCTGCAGTTCATAACCAATAGATTGTGGTCAGAATCTACATCTGCCCCAGGAAATGTCTTACAATTTAAAACCTGGTTCCTAAATCTCTGTCTTACCATTATATAATCTATCTGAAACCTGTCAGTATCTCCAGGCTTCTTCCATGTATACAGCCTCCTTTCATGATTCTTGAACCAGGTGTTAGCTATGATTAAGTTATGCTCTGTGCAAAATTCTACAAGGCGGCTTCCTCTTTCATTCCTTCCCCCCAATCCATATTCACCTACTATGTTTCCTTCTCTCCCTTTTCCTACTGATGAATTCCAGTCACCCATCACTATTAAATTTTCGTCTCCCTTCACTACCTGAATAATTTCTTTTATCTCGTCATACATTTCATCTATTTCTTCATCATCTGCAGAGCTAGATGGCATATAAACTTGTACTACTGTAGTAGGCATGGGCTTTGTGTCTATCTTGGCCACAATAATGCGTTCACTATGCTGTTTGTAGTAGCTTACCCGCACTCCTATTTTTTTATTCATTATTAAACCTACTCCTGCATTACCCCTATTTGATTTTGTATTTATAACCCTGTAATCACCTGACCAAAAGACTTGTTCCTCCTGCCACCGAACTTCACTAATTCCCACTATATCTAACTTTAACCTATCCATCTCCCTTTTTAAATTTTCTAACCTACCTGCCCGATTAAGGGATCTGACATTCCACGCTCCGATCCGTAGAACGCCAGTTTTCTTTCTCCTGATAACGACGTCCTCTTGAGTAGTCCCCGCCCGGAGATCCGAATGGGGGACTATTTTACCTCCGGAATATTTTACCCAAGAGGACGCCATCAACATTTAATCATACAGTAGAGCTGCATGTCCTCGGGAAAAATTACGGCTGTAGTTTCCGGTTGCTTTCAGCCGTTCGCAGTACCAGCACAGCAAGGCCGTTTTGGTTAATGTTACAAGGCCAGATCAGTCAATCATCCAGACTGTTGCCCCTGCAACTACTGAAAAGGCTGCTGCCCCTCTTCAGGAACCACATGTTTGTCTGGCCTCTCAACAGATACCCCTCCGTTGTGGTTGCACCTACGGTACGGCCATCTGTATCGCTGAGGCACGCAAGCCTCCCCACCAACGGCAAGGTCCATGGTTCATGGGGGGTTTTGATTCTGTATCGATCAGAATCTGTTGAATCATCCACCCCAAATACTTCCATAACATTCAACGGTGACTCACTGTCAGCTGAGTCGTGCGCCTTTTTTATCAATGCATACTATCGCACGGCAGTGCCTTCCAAACGTTTAGTACTTGATGATGATGTTTATCAACTTGAAAATTTCCTCTAGGCTGAAACTTACTTTCCTGAAATTGGCCTGGTACTTATTAGTCTATTTATAAAAATAAACTTCAATTCAGTTCTCGACTGTTTTGGAGAGCGTCTCCCATAGGACAGATACTAATATAATATCTCTTCAAGTGCTGATAACCTCCTGAGTTACCATTTTTATGGTGTTGGTGGACTAGGATCGATAGGCACACAGAGGATACCCGACCACCTCTCTGTATCTCCTTCGGCTGGTATGTTCAGAATGTCTTCATTGACCAGCTTCCGGGACTCTGCGACAATTGATTCCTTTCTAACCGCTATATTATCACTTAGGGCGTCCATGATCTGTTTCATTTCTGTCTTAGATGTGTGGATGTGCGTTTGTCGCTATTTTTTCCTTGAAGCACGTGGTTGAGGGTTGTTGAAATTTCAGATTAGACTTGAAAATTTGAATGAAATCCCTGAGATTGTTCTTTAGAATATCCTGATCAATACGTTTCATCTGTTGTTTCTAAAATAATGGCTTTGCAAGTCGGGTCACAGGGGCTGCGTGCTTCCGACTTTTACAGAAGGAGTTAAAATCTTCATGTTCCTTCGGAGAGTTTCATTTTTTCAACGAATTTGTTCTGTGTGCGTAATTCTGGTTCGAGGTCTCGTTGCACCATCTACGTTTGCGTTTCCGAAATTTCAAGCTTCTTGTATTGTCTATTGTATTGTACTGTCTGTCCAGTCCTGAGACTAAAATGTTAGTTGCTGTGGGCACTCTCTCAATACTTGTTAACTGGTTTTAAATGTTGCCACATCATTTCTGCATTTGTTCTTTCCAGCTGTTGGAGCCTTTCTGAGAAAAATGAAATTCATTTTAATCCTGGAGAGTTAATTATCTAAATGATACTTGGTACCTATTTGAACTTTAATATTATTAATTTCCTTCATCGTAATCCTAGAATGAGGCATGTGGACGATTTTTCGTCGTTCGAGTTTCCAAGTGGTTTCCGTGTCTCATCCTTACTTAGTTTGTGTTTGATATCAACTGAAGACTAAATGTTCGACACAGTTGGAAAAAACCAAACTCAAAATGTCTTGCTGCTTCTGTACCGGTTCATAATTTACTATTATTCCACGTCAGCTTACAGTCGTCGACAAAAATCTTAATATTCTTTGTAGTTATTTTCGCCTTTCCTTCTCTTGGAGATCCCAAAATTGTTCTTGTTTCTCTGGACTATGGCTGTTGTTCTCACACATGAAGTGGCCGCATGTACACTGAGCAGGGTGTAGCCGCCTCCCGCAGCAAAGAGTGAGTACTGCAAGTTATTTGATACGCTTGAAATATTCACCACTGCGTTGATAAACGTGTTATTTACAGAGAAATCTGTTCCAAACATTTATATTCTCATGCTTATATTCACGGCTTCATTTTTTTTTCATAGATCCTATACACTATATTGTCCATAACGCTTTCGTCGTGATAATGTGTATTTTGGAAACTAGGACTGTGATGTTTTGGTAGTCCAACAAATTGTCAGTCCTTATTGTACACAAAATTTTCGCAATGATTTCACATTTGTGGTAGCGATGTAATATTCGTCTTTCTTTTTCAACTTAGTATTGCTGCCGCAGAACATGCAGGTCCCTCCGACTTCCCTAAACATGTAGTTGCACGCCAACAGGACCCCAAGATATGATTGCACTCCTAACAGTGATGGGTTTCTGTCCGCAGTTGCTACGGGGTTAGTGGCTTCTTTTTGATGACTTTCGATTATGTCTGATTCTTAGAGAAATGTGGGTCGGATTTGTTCCTTCCCAGTAGTAGATTCAAAGTATTAAGCAAAGAAGCATGGAGTTAGTTTGCTATATACACCTTGGGTATGCATGGTCCTCTTCTGCTTTAAAAACCATTGACTTTTATCATCTATAATCCCGAAAAAGGATGCTTTCAAATTGATGCCAGATGGGGCAGCTGGACCAACTTCTTTCTTATTTTTCTTTTCTTTTGGGGGCGGGGGGGCGCCGGGGGTTATAGGTAGGGTATAGTTTCATAGTGTTGGGCACAGATTGTGGGATTGATTGTTTATTTTAATAAAAATTTGGGATAGTAATTTGTTTGTTATAAGTAAAATCTATAATTCATTCTGATTTAGCTAACTTATCTCCACATATTTACAGTTGTTCTTTTGTGATATTTCAGGCGTTGAGAGTAATAAGTATTTTATTTCCCTGATTATCTGGATGTTTCAATCAATGATACGTTTGTCTCTAATGCTACCAGAGGCATCTTTCTTTATCTTAATTTTACATTATCATCATGTTGTACATCGAACATTCCTAAGACTTTAATTGAGCTTTTCATTAAAGTGTGCCGTCATAATATTTTACCACTTTGTTAACTAATTACTTGCTGTTATGGTAGTCTTCCCACTAACATGTTATGTGGGTTTTTCAGCCCAGTGTTTTGTTTACCCATTTGAATTATTTTAACTGTCGCCAAGATAGGAGGATTCTGCAATGTGTGTCTGCATGCATACTACAAAGGCAGGATCCAGTTTGTGGTGTCTGGGGAGCGTGAATTTGTGCAAACTGGGGTTGATGGCCTGTTCTTCCCATAATCCTTCTAAAGGGGTTGTAATCGGGGCTACCGTACTGAACTAATGGCTAATGGCTTTTCTGTGACAGCAGATCTTTTACAAGACATTCTGAAAACCTCTGGAAGGGAGCATTATTTTACTTGCTGTTAGCTGAGGGCAGGAAATAATCAAGAATATGCTTACACTCTTTTCCTCTGGTTAACTGGCTGAGAACTTAGACATTTTCGTAAAACCTGTAGGAGCTCGCTAAGTCGAGGAATTGTCCAACAGCCTTCCATGGTATTGGAAGTCCTGATGGGGAAAGGTAAGTCTGCGAGTTTCGTGTACATCACATTGGTTGGTTACTGACCCGTCGTGATCAGTGGAGTTACTTTAATGGACACAACACCCGTAAGAATTATTTTTTATAAACAATGTCCAAACTTGCTGCTGTATGACGATAATTTTAATTTATTCCCTTTGGCTATACATTTGATTCGCCTAAACTGCCATTAACGAGTGACCTGTTCTACAATGTGGGTGACGTTACTCTCATTATACATTTTTTGTTGTAGTAGGACAGTTTAGTCGAAACAGAATTGTAGAGAAGGGGAATGAAATAGAAACTAATATCACACAGTAGCGAGTCTTGATACTCCTTACAAATATGTCACTTGCTGACTTATTACTACACTGCAGGCCCTATGGAACGTAAACTATAGGGATTAATATCTATGTTTCCTATGTGGAGCTGAGAAATTCTGTTTCATCATTTGTCAGCCTTCGTCATATGTTGGGATTCTATGAGCGTGTAGTTGCTTGGTTGGAAGAGCTCACACAGAAGAGCACGGAGTAATATGGTAGCTGGTGGTGGTGTTCAGCAAAGGCAGTGGACTTGTGGCGAGGTCTTGTGGCTGCAGACGAACTCTTTGTTTTGGTGCAAACTTGAGAGAATGGCATATGATTTCCTATATTGTTGTTGGGTATCACAGTCTTGTCGAATGCAGCTGTAGTTACCGACGTGTAATTAGATGTTGATTCAGAGTAGGAACACACTAATCGATGGTGGTTACTTTTATGTAGAAGTGCAGAAAATTCATTAGGTTCAGTGTATAAATACTTCCGAATAAATCTATGAAAAAATACAAAGATTAACTTCGTGTGCTGTGCATGTCTCCCATCTTCATTGTCCAACTTCCTCTCCTCCATTCTCTATGGCCATTTCTATGAAAATGAGGCAACCAGTCTGAAAGTACTCGTGGTTTCAGAAAATAAGGGAAGTGTATTTAAAACGTACTCCTTGTACGTGGTATCTTTTTTACAACGTAGGCACCTAATTTTGTGGAGAAAGATTTATTTCGTTTAGTAAACTCTCGCACTCACGCTCGCTCGCGCGCGTACACACACACACACACACACACACACACACACACACACACACATGCACATGCACACTGAAATTTATCCAAAAATTACATAAAGAGTGTAACTTGCTGCGTTGTGTAGTATTTTAAAGGGGGTTCAAAAATATGAAACAGCCAGCACCATATTTATAAAAAACATTACGTAAATCAGCATTTCTGTACATGCAGGAGATAGAAAGAATGCTCAAATTATTTGCTTCCCACATCTAATTGCTGTTAGGCGTCACAAGGTGGACAGCAAACCAGCGGAAAAATATTGACTCACGGCCTGACAATGGTGTTGATGATAAAAATGGTTCAAATGGCTCTGAGCACTATGGGACTTAACATCTGAGGTCACCAGTCCCCTAGAACTTAGAACTACTTAAACCTAACTAACCTAAGGACATCACACACATTCATGCCTGAGGCAGGATTCGAACCTGCGACCGTAGCAGTCGCGCGGATCCGGACTGCGCGCCTAGAACCGCTAGACCACCGAGGCCGGCGGTTTGATGATGTTTGGTGGGTATGTAAACTGGCCCAAATAATGCAATACACATTTTTCCACGTTTTTGCCCATTTTCACTTATGGGTAAAAACACAACCCAAAATGTAATTTGGTGCATGGTGAAGAATAAAGTGTGTGCACGTAGAACTGTATTAACTTTTCTTAATTTTTAGGGAAATTAGGGAAACGGATTTTCTAACTGACTTCAGGCCGATTCTACGGCCGCCAACGTACATTTCCCGTAAAGTCTATAAAGACAAGATGAAGGAGGGCTTGTACACACGCATATGAGAGAGTGCCTTTTATGCCTCGCACTATTTGCGAGTTCAATGGGAAAGGAAATGGCAAGTAGAGGTACACAAGGTACCCTCCGCCACTCACGATATCGCTACTTGTAAAGTATACACCGCATGTAGGTGTTCGTAGTAGGCCAAACAGATACCCAGGGCTGTACGCGGAAACAGTACGGTGCAATTAGAGCCATACCTCAACATCCAAAGTAAAAATCTCCCTCCAGCTCCAAATTGTTCCAATCAGTCCACATATTCTTTGGAAAAAAGTTACACCATTTTAAGCGTCAGATTTGGTGGGAGGAGTAGAGAAGTTGGTAAAGAAGTGCCATATACATAAATAATCTACATCAAAATGCGAACAAACATGGTCCCATGCATAATCTTGCTAAAGTGAACAGTTTCAGAGTTATGGGGGGGAGAGGTGTAAAAGTAGAAATTTTTGCGTATTTTTTAGATTTTGTGGAATAAATATGTCATTATCACTAAGGAAATTAATTTTTCTATACAGGATAGTGTTTTATAAAAGCAAATTGCGATTTTAGTGGCCGTTGGTATGTTAGTGATAAGCCCTTGAAGGAACGACAACCTCACCACCTCCTCAAGGGGCGCTACTTTTTAAGGGAGAAGAGGCTTCCACAGGCCTAGGCCATATAAACCTGTGGTACGGAGAAACTCACTCTGAACCTTCTCTGGACAATGCCGCATCAAGAATGAATATCTTTCCAACATTTTTAATGTTTAATTTTAAATTATAAAATATTATCTGTATAATAATTATGATATACAATTATATCATTTTTAATCATATTATCCTTAAAACTACAAGTTATGCAGGTTTTTCTTTAGAAAATAAGCATATTTGGCCGGATATTGTAACTATATTTTATTAAAATTTTCGAACTGCATAAACTGAGTTCAGTAGTAATATTGAATAAAAATGTAGGGACAACCTTCACTGCCCTCCAAACATTGGGAATGATTCCTACTGCTAAGCTAACCCTGAATAACCTCTTTCAGGAGAGTTAGAAAAATTCCATCTGGGCCAGGTGACTTGAACGGTTGGAAATTGGATTTTATTAAAGTCCATACACTCCTTGGTCGATTCCCAGTCATCTCTTCGAGTGCCTGAGAACCATTGTCTCTCTGGGATCACATTCTGGTCTGTGTTGACCGGCAGAGAATATTGAGGAACGTGAGTTTTGATGAGCAGTTTCAGTAAGTATCATGTGCTGTCTTTGTATATTCCCCACACTCCTTCCTCATCGTACCTCCTGGGTTGATTGGTACTCTAGCGAGGATTCTGTGAAGTCTATCATGGGCAGCTGTGCTCTCCACGTCGTCACAGAATGACTTCCAGAATGTCTTCTTTGCTTGTCTGATTTCAAGTTTTTAGTTGACAAGGGCCTCACGATATATAGCGCATTGTCCTTTACGTCTCGCAATCTTAAACAGTGTTTGTAGCTGTTTTCTTTGAATTTCCAAGGTATTATTCCACCAAGGCACACTCCTATTTGGGCACTTCTTAGTGACTGTGCAGTTGTCCTGATATGAGGTCACTATGGCAGAGGTAACAGCCTCTGCTACGTCCTCAAACTCTACTGCATTCCTTATAGAGGTTTCAATTTCCGATAAGCCTAAGTCAATGTCCGTCCTGTATGTTTCCCAGTCTGTTTTCCTGTGATTCCTATAGGTCATGACACTATCAGGGAAAGTAATTCCTGGGGAGCTGTAGAACGTACTGTTGTAACTGGTCTGAGGTGTTTGACAATCTTCTTTCACCCACACTCGATCGCATTCTTCTTCTCATTCAGCCACTGCTGCCAGTACGCTGATGAAAGGAGGGGGGGGGGGGGGGGGGGGATGCAGCCAACCTGAACAATGAATGTATGGACTGCTTTGCAACACCCTGCAAGTAACACTGGTAGTGAAGACAATCTAGATCTTCAGTGTTCTTGGCTCTGAACATCGCAAAGAAGGAAATTCTGTCCAGCATCAGTCACTGTACTGGAAACAGATTTGGTATCGTTTAAGACTAGGAGTTTCGTACAAAGAGCGTTGTGGGCTTGCACTTTCCACTTGTTGTAGATAGTTGATACAGTGTTACATCCTGTGATGACGTATATTGCTAAGAGTACACCTTTCATATTCCCAATGCCTCGCTAAACGTCAGAAATAGCCTACACTTTTTCCTGATGATTGCCTTTCTTTGGTACCACGATTATCAATTCGTTCTCTGATAGTGTGTGTACAGTCAACAAGACTAGTAAGCCCATGTCATCACCAACTGAACATACTTCAACTCCTTTCTTCGCTTCATCAATCGTCAATCGCTATTTAAAGTGTTAATAAGTTAACATCACCCGATGCTTGATGAACTGTGTGCCACCTCTTTGCATGTGAACTGCTATAAGAGAAATAAGGCCGATTTTGTTCTGTCGTTAGTTATAAATTCGCTTTAATTGATATTTACATGGATTTAGTCTTCTACTTTCAAGTTCTTTTCAAGTGTATCTCATTGAATGTTTTGTTCTCATTCTATTTCACGGCTAGTGTTCCAATTTCAAACGCTTTATCACAGTTTACGTTTTCATCTGCTTCAACCCATGCTGACAAGGAAGAGATTTCGGGTGTTTTAGAAAACAGATTGTGTTCCTCAAACCAAGAAATAAAAGTTTGCAAGTCCTTGCAGCTTCTTTTCTGCCTTGCCTCCTGTATCTCGAGGTGCTGCTCTGAAGAGACGCTGCACACATCTGCATATTCTTCCACTGCTTCACACACCTGAGAACAAACTGGCATGGAGTTGATTCAAGTTGCAATAGTTGCCGCTGTTATTCCTCTGCCTCCAGTCAATGCACCGACGCTACTCAAGGATGTCATCGAAACCTGTTCAACGGTAATCACCCCATACTCCAGACCAACGCTTTTCAGAACGTCGGATGGTGAAATAACCACAATTAACGAACAATTCGTTTTCTGGGCTCATTGAGTTGAGAAGTTCCAGCGAATCTTGTAGGTAAACTTGTGCAGATTTAGCGCAGTTTAAGTGACCAGACGCATGGAAAATGGGGAGCATTTGATGTACACAGTGAAGGTAAAGGAGAAAGTCCCCACTCCTCTCAGCTCTGATATACGTTCGAACAAGTTCAACCATTTGTGTGAAGTGAATCCAAAGTCCTTGTGTCCTTCTCCGTACAATCAGGTTACATTCTTCTGGGCCTTCCAACCAGGTACCATTCAACCAAAACAATTTAAGTGTTCTGCCTTGTTCGTATGACTGCGGTTTTATTTTCAGGCAAGCCATTTTTGTAGCAATTATTTTACAATCGCCAGATGTGCTTGGGGCTCTGCAAGTTTGCAAATTAAACAGGCCTCGTTTTTCAACAGCATGAGCAGTAACAATGTTTCGAGGTACATTGTCCTCTACCTGAAGAGCAGTTTTAGGTGTTATGCAAGCAGTTCCACCCACCACATGAAACGTGCCATGGCCACCCCCTGTGCGGACATTGTAGTCTCCATTATCGAAAACAAACTGCACGCATACGTTCTCAATGTTTATATGTAGGTGTATGAGAGTAACTGTTCCTAATTATCTGATTTCATTGCGGACATGAACATAAACGTTACTTATCGATAATGCATTGTCGGCAAATGCTTTTTTTTTCACAAAAGCCAGTGCTCATTACTCAGATTTAAGATGCTTTTGTTTCATCTCTTATTCTAACGACACAAACAGTGAACTACTAAAGTTAGTTTGTTATTGATTACATGTGACAGAATGACTTTATTCTTAGTCTGGGGTATCAAAATACATGAAATTGCTTTTCTTCGAAGGTGTAGAACGACCGGTTCCATAATTACAGAATTGATACGGAAAGTTAAATTTCCTGCCTCCGGTATGAAATTTTTTTTCCAAGCATGTTTCCTGCATTCGTATTTCTGATTTCCACACACATTTTCAATCAGAATTAGACTGGATGGTAGTAGCTACAGATTTATATCATATTTATAAATATATTTGAAATATTCAATGTATTTAATTATAATAATTTCGTAGAAAGGAAATACTTAGTATGTACTACACGGCAATGCCCATTAGTCAGTGTACTGCATTTATCTTCATTCTTGGATAAGAAATGTCGTTAGGGTAAAGTAAAGACGTCAATGAAATCGCGAGGGCGATAGCCGCAGAGTAAACCATTCGGTGGATGTCTGTATCTTCCTTGTCGCAGGTCTGGCACAACGGCGTTGCTGCGAGATGCGTGTTGTGCTGGCGTTACGGTGTCGGGCACTTGTAGTCCACACGATAAGGCCATGTAGTTCGCGCCGACGTCGATAAATTAGCGACTGCATTCAAATCACAGTCAACCGTAGGAGATTTGCTTTCGACCACGATCCGTAGCTGCAGAAACATGAGGGTGCAAAGCGCATTCCGAGAGAGAGAGAGAGCAAGTGTCGGAGGAGACTGTTGAAGAGTTGACAGCAGCGGCTTATGCAGTGGAAGGTGGCGATTGGAAGACGCCGATGATTGCAGCACCCTGCAGATTCGCGACGTGGTCTGCAGCTGCTGGCTGGTGAACCTCGGTGGAGTCCTGGCCGCTCGCAGCCTACTGTGTCTGTTGGAAGCGGCAAGTGGCAAGCGGCGCCGCAAAGGGGCTGGGCACCGGCGGTGGCAACAAGACACGATGCAGCACTTCTATATTCTACAAATAGCAGTCTTTAGAAACAGCTACTAATATCAGAAACACGGCCTGAAATCACAACCCATGTGTCGTGAAGAGTTTGTTCCAGCCACTGTCCTCAGTGGATAATACTTTGACCAGTAAGCACTCAAATGCAACGCCCCAGTAGACTGGAGTTCACTAACAGTACACACGCTGTTTGACTCTTTGTGCGATCCTCTTCGCGAGACACAAAGAGAACTTCACTCACACGATTCAGAATATAGGCTTTGGAGCTGGCAAATTGCGTACCTCCTTTTCATTGTTTTACAGGAAGCGAATGGAAACTTTGGACTGGGAATTTGAGGATCTCCTTTTAAAGCACTAAATGTTCTTGTGACTGCATCGAAATCTGATGATACTATCGCCCGACCAAATCGACACATTTGACAGAGGTTTCTTCCGCACGGTGGGAAAATATTGTATTATAGTTAGATTCCTGGGGTGATAAAAATGAAAGAACAATTTTGAGTTCTGCACGTGAGCATATGGAACTTGTTCATGTGGAGATCCCAGTACCTTGATGCGTCGGGTAAAGCTGTTGGACTTAGATAGCTTTCGAAGTTTGAACAACTTTGTGAGAACATTTTCATACTCTATCTAATACTGTTGAATGACTATGATGTACATATCCACTTGAGAAGCAATATTATCTTGCTCAGTCACTACCACATAATCAGTTTCATTCACCAAGGATCGCCAATGTTTTGAAATATGCGTGGTACATATCATTATACCTACAAGATTGACTACCACAATTTGACACTCCTGCTTAATTTTGTATAATATTCGCTGCTTGTTGAGTGTATCATGTGAAGAAATTTCATTCATGTTACGTTTCTCGCGTAACGATACGTTATGTTTTATACATTTCTTTACAGATTGTCATTATTGTAATGGTTTTTTAACATAACATTTTATTTTCAAGTAACAAAATAAATGTTTGTGAAATTGCCGACTAAAAACAAAGAAATAACTGAACTTAAAATATAAAATTAGAACTTGAAACATAAAACATAGCTAATAAAAAGAAGTAAACACAATGATAATTGTCGTTCTGGTTTTTCAAGTAGGTGTCTTGAAAATATTGCGACAGTGCATTATTTACAACTTATTTTCAAAAATGGAATTTCAGGGACGAGCTTCATTACATGTGGATGGATGTGGTGTGAGAGCTTCTGTACTTTATGTTGTAACGAAAGCATTCATTTTGCAGTATTATCAAGGTACTCTTGTGGTAAGGTAATTTACAAAACTTCAAATTATAACAAAAATTTATTATACTGGCTTGAAGAATGTTAATTACATTTCAACAATTATATGAACACATTTCTTTTAAATTTTGTGATTTTGAAGATATTCCCTCTAATCCTAAAATGACTCATTACCTTTTGGGTTTGTTTATACCCCTTAAAAGTGAAAATGGCCCAAAACGTGACAATAACTATACCATTATTTGCATTTAATGTATCCACCAAGTTTCATCTTAGAATGTTCCCTTGTGGGTATTTCTTCTGCTGAACAGAGTAAACAATGTTCTTAGTATGTCAAATCTAGTCTGACATCAAAGTCATTCTAACAGTACAGAAAACCCCCTCAGACCAATTAATTTCCACAAACTTATCAAGTATAACAACACTGTTTTCACATTCAACACTTCTGGAAAAGACATTCTAGCTATGCAAAAATTACAGTCTTTATGCTGAGTGTAATAATGCTTAAGTCAAATATTACTCTGTTATTTACCACGCATATTCATCATACTGGTATCTAAGAAATGACAGTGAACTCTGGAGTAGACTCTTTCCGTGCCTAATAACAAGTGCTATAATAAAAATAGCATAGTAAACCTTATAAATTAGGTGTAAAAGATGTAAACTATAATATCACGATACAGTTCTAGGCATGCAGCGAAAGAAATTAGGCAGGCTCGGCGTTCTCTTGGTGTAACAGACTATTTTTCAGGAAAACATAAATCGATGGCAGTTATTGCACATGATTGGATATAGTCGGGGCTAGTTATGAAACAAACTTTTGAAATCGGAATTATGGCTCCATAAAATGTTTGTAAGAGGGACTAAGGCTTTCTAGATGTGGAAGTATTTAATTTGAATCCAGTGTTCTTGCAAAGTGTACGAAGTCACTTTAGTCAGCTGAAGTGCCAGTATTCTTAGTGTCGTCGTAACTGCCGTCTGCTTCACATCTGCTGTGTAGCAAGCTACGTAAATTTAAGTATTAGCTGTGTTTTTCTTACGTGTCACTTCTTTTTCCATGTGTTTCTGCTTTTAGGAAGCTTTAATTTTCGTGCACTAGTAATAGTGTTCCATAGATCCAGAGACAGTTAGTGCGTATTTTCATTGTTTCCAACAAGAAATGTCTAGTAACCACAGTTTAGTCAGCTATCAGCCGCCTTTAGTGAATTAGCAGTCTAGTTGAAAGTTGATTAACTCTCTACAGTAAGTTGTTCATTTCTTCGGATGGATAGGATGTGTGACTGATGTGTACGGGCGCAGGAGGAGCTGGCCACTGTTCGCGAACAGCTGAACGTGCTGATGGCCACGGCCAGCCGTCTTTTGGCTGCTGCCTCGAAATGTAGCGGCTGTGGGGAGTCTGGTGCGTCACATGGTACACCCCAGGTGTTACATGCTTCACCCACGGTCCCTGCTGTCGAGACATCTTCGCTGGTACCGGGCGCGTTTGCTCATGTCGGCACCAATGACTCCTGCCGTCTGGGTTCACAGGTCATCCTCATTTCATACAGGCGGTTGGCGGATTTGGTGAAGACGGGAAGCCTCGCTCGCGTGGTGGAATCTGAGCTAACAATTTGTAGTGTCGTTCCCAGAACCGATCACGGTCTTCTGGTTTGGAGCCGAGTGGCAGGCTTAAACTAGAGGCTCAGACGATTCTGGGGAGATCTGGGGTACAAATTTCTCGACCTCCGCTATCGGATGGAGAACTGTAGGGTTCCCCTGAATAGGTCAGGCGTGCACTACACGCCGGAAGCGGCTACAAGGGTAGCGGAGTACGTGTGGAGTGAAAATGTGGGTTTTTTAAGTTAGAGAATTCCCTCCCTATGCCCGGCAAGACGCCTCCTGAGACGCGACAAGGTACCAGTAGGTAAAAAGCAAGTGGGAATGACAATATTAATCTGCTAATAGTAAACTGCCGGAGCGTCTATAGAAAGGTCCCAGAACTGCTCTCATTAATGAACGGTCACAATGCGCACAAAGTACTAGGGGCGGAAAGTCGCCTGAAACCAGATGTAAACAGTAATGAAATTCTAAACGCAGATTCGAATGTTTACCGCAGATACAGGATGGACAGTGAAGGGGGAGGCGTGTTTATAGCGTTACGAAGTGCAATAGTATCGAGGGAAATTGACGGAGATCCGAAATGTGAAATAATTTGGATGAAGGTCACGGTTAAAGCAGGCTCAAACATGGTAATTGGATGTCTGTATAGGCCCCCTGACTCAGCAGCTGTTGTGGCAGAGCACCTGAAGGAAAATTTGGAAAATATTTCAAGTAGATTTCCCGACCACGTTATAGTTCTGGGTGGATATTTTAATGTGTCAGCTCTAAACTGGGAGACTCAAATATTTATAGCGCGTGGCAGGGACAAAGAGTCCAGTGAAATTCTTTTAAGTGCATTATCTGAAAACTACCTTGAGCAGTTAAACAGAGAACCGACTCGTGGCGATAACATATTAGACCTTCCAGTGAAAAACAGACCCGAACTATTTGAAACAGTTAACGCAGAACAGAGAATCAGCGATCATAAAGCGGTTACTGCATCGATGATTTCAGCCGTAAATAGAAATGTTAAAAAAGGTAGGAAGATATTTCTGTTTAGCAAAAGTGACAAAAAGCAGATTTCAGAGTACCTGACGGCTCAACACAAAAGTTTTATCTCAAGTACAGATAGCGTTGAGGATCAGTGGACAAAGTTCAAAAACAGCGTACAATATGCGTTAGATGAGTATATGCCAATAAAGATCGTAAGAGATGGAAAAGAGACACAGTGGTACAACAACCGCGCTGGAAACTGCTGCGAAAGCAAAGGGAACTTCACAGCAAACATAAACATAGCCAAAGCCTTGCAGACAAACAAATATTACACGAAGCGAAATGTAGTGTTAGGAGGGCTGTGCGTGAGGCGTTCAATGAATTCGAAAGTAAAGTTCTATGTAGTGACTGGTCTCATGCCAAGCGGTAGGTGGATTAAAACAAAATGTCCAGACACTCTGTGACCAAAATGGTACTGAAACAGAGGATGACAGACTAAAGGCCGAAATACTAAATGTCTTTTTCCAACGCTGTTTCACAGAGGAACACTGCACCGTAGTCCCTTCTCTACATTGTCGCACAGATGACAAAATGGTAGATATCGAAATAGATGATGGAGGGATACAAAAACATTTAAAATATCTCAAAAGAGGAAAGGCCGCTGGACCTGATGGGGTGACATTTCGATTTTACACAGAGTAAGCGAAGGAACTTCTCCAATTCTTGCAGCGGTGTATTGTAGGTCTATAGAAGAGCGTAACGTACCAAAAGATTGGAAAAGGGCACAGGTCATCCCCGTTTTCAAGGAGGGACGTCGAACAGATGTGCAGAACTTGAGACCTATATCTTTAGCGTCGATCAGTTGTAGAATTTTGGAACACGTCTTATGTTCGAGTATAATGACTTTTCTGGAGACTAGAAATCTACTCTGTAGGAATCAGCATGGGTTTCGAAAAAGACGATCGTGTGAAACCCAGCTCGTGTTATGCGTCCACGAGACTCAGAGGGCCATAGACACGGGTCCCCAGGAAGATGCCGTGTTTCTTGACTTCCACAAGGCGTTTGATACAGCTCCACACAATCGTTTAATGAACAAAGTAAGAGCATATGGACTATCATGGCAATTGTGTGCCTGGATTGAAGAGTTCCTAGATAACAGAACGCAGTATGTCATTCTCAATGGAGAGAAGTCTTCCGAAGTATGAGTGATTTCAGGTGTGCCGCAGGGGAGTTTCGTAGGACCGTTGCTATTCACAATATAAATAAATGACATTGTGGATAACATCGGAAGTTCACTGAGGCTTTTTGCGGATGACGCTGCAGTACATCGAGAGGTTGTAACAATGGAAAATCGTACTGAAATGCAGGAGGATTGACGCATGGTGCAGGGAATGGGAATAGAATCTCAATGTAGACAAGTGTGAGGCGCTGCGAATACATAGAGAGAAAGATCCATTATCATTTAGCTACAATATAGCAGGTCAGCAACTGGAAGCAGTTAATGCCAAAAAATTCTGGGAGTAGGCATTAGGAGTGATTTAAAATGGAATGACCATATAAAATTAATCGTCGGTAAAGCAGTTGCCAGACTGAGTTCATTGGAAGAATCCTAAGGAAATGCAGTCCGAAAACAAAGGAAGTAGGTTACAGTACACTTGTTCGCCCACTGCTTGAATACTGCTCACCGGTGTCGGATCCGTACCAGATAGGGTTGATAGAAGAGATTGAGAAGATCCAACAGAGCGCAGAGCGCTTCGTTTCAGGATCATTTAGTAATCGCCAAAGCGTACGGAGATGTTAGATAAACTCCAGTAGAAGAATCTGCAAGAGAGATGCTCAGTAGCTCAGTACGAGCTTTTGTTGAAGTTTCGAGAACATACCTTCACCGAGGAGTCAATCAGTATATTGCTCTCTCCTACGTATAATGATTTGGCAATCCGTATGACAAATACAAGTGGGTAATAACAGTGTGATAATTAATTTAGACATTGTGATACACGTTGTCAACACTGCACTTTTTGCACTGCTGGCGTGTTTTTTGAAGACATTCCATGTGTGAAAAAACATAATGATACATGGAAGCATCCCAGAGGTGGAAAATAATTAGTTTTATGACCTCACTACAATGTTTGACTGGCTTTGATGTCAAAAGAGATTTGGCATGGTGGTGACATTGCTTACTCTTGTCGACAAGTGCAATATAAGTTCTAGCGCCTATGTGTGTCTTGTAAAGATGCATGCATTTCATGTTGTGTTGACAGGATGTGAGAGTTGTGGATACGAGGAGGAATACTTCCTCAGTGGTTCAGTACTCTCGAAATATCGAAGCATATTTTACATCGTAAACTGGATAAAACTGCATGTGTTCTACTCTCAGACTACCTGAGGCGTGTAAAATGCATAGTCATCTGTTTATTCTTGACGCTGCTTACCTACCCAACTTTCGAAATGTGGCAGGAATTTAGATTTGGGAAGTAATTAATTTGTGTGTTAGTTCAGTCTTTGAAAATACGCAAGTGCTGCTTTAAGTAACGTTTGGGGAAAGTATGGCAAAAAAAAATCCGAGCATTTCTATACCTCTGAGCACCCTTCGAAGTACTATGAAATACTGCAAGTTACACATTTTACGTAAATTTTGGATAAATATGTAGCTATCTATTATATATAATTAATACTGTCATTGCACATTCTGGAATATAAGACCTGTATTTTTATATACTTTGCGCCATTACGATTTTAAAATTTGTGTGCTTGACAACTTCGTTTTCTTACTGAAACATTTCCTCCTACTGAACAATTAAATCAGATACAATACGATTTTAACGGTTACCGTAAAAAACGATTAGAGTAAGAAACAAATATTAAGAGGTCCAAGTCCTAAACCAGCGTGCGTAATGCCTAATTTTCAAGGTATACTAAATAAATTATACTGATCCTCACGTCAGTTGCTACGTATAATCTCTGTCTCTGAACATTTATAGCGTGGTCAATGTCCACAGTTCTCACGACCTGGTAGTGTTTTGTTTTTAATTTTTACTATCTGGCTGGCCACCTCAGCTATAAGTTAAGTCTAATGGAGGAACCCTGTGTTTATCACCTGTCTGCGAATCCTGTAAACACTGTTCTTTATAGACTGAGATCTTCACTCAGCAGCTGAGTGTGCGCTGATATGAAACTTTCTGGCAGATTAAAACTGTGTACCAGACCGAGACTCGAATTCGGGATCTTTGCCTTTCACGGGCAAGTGCTCTGCTGCTTTGTCTTGAGCTACGGCTAGTCCCGGTTTCTTGATATTCTGAGCTGTGTATCTTGCTGAGTGTCTTATACTAAGTACACGGGTTTAGCGTGGCTGTTGAAAGTAAATACTCGCTAGTCATATGGCCTTTGCGGTTCGGGAACGCATTTACCTTAGTGGCAGTCCATCTGGACAGGAGTGTGGTTGTCCCTTTTGTCTACGGTATTGCAGATGCACCGAAACTTAGCAGCCACCCAAAAAGCTGTTTCTTTCAAGAAACAGCGTACAAACTAATCGTTCAGTACTTTTAGTGCGAGAATAGTATAGTTGTCTGTTATAAGGGCATACCATAGCAGTAAGGAATGATACAGATGTCTGTCTACAATGTGGTCCCCGATGTACTGTTGATTGTACATAGTAAAGTTGGTACGTTCTGAGTGTGTTAGGTGACAGAAAAAACAATTTTTCTGAAAATGATACAGAACATACATGAAGGAGGGAGTGGATCTATTCACAGCGGAACGTTCGATATAATTACATAAAAGAAAATTGTATTGGTTTGATTAGTTATAGTACTTCAAATCACTTTAGGATAATTGAGACATAGTTCTAGTACTTCAAATCACTTTGTGACAAATGAGACATAGTCGAGTGCAGATACGGCGTGACGAGGATGCAGCCTGATTGTACTTCATGCTGAGCCTCTGCTGTCTTCACTGCACCTACCAACGGCGAGCTATTTGTAGCCTCCTCGAAAGGTTCCGGAGAATGGAGAACAAATAACGTTAAGTAATAAAACAAGTGTTATTTGTTTATCTGATTAGGGGAATGTTTTTGGGATTGTTGTCAGACAGCTATTCCTTTCCAATTTCGGATAGAGTTAAGCACAGTAGGGAGTTATTTTGTACCAAGTGATAACCCAAGCGGAATGTGACTTGTTTAAGTGTGGTTACGATAATATAACGCTCGTGAAGCAAAGTTCGGATATCTAAAGGAAATACTAGAGTCTTTTTTAAAATGACAGAGCAGTATCCACTCCTATTAGCACAAATTCTGGAGGAGATTAAGCAGTTTCGTGAGAAGACAGAGGAAGATACTAAACAGTTCCGTGGGGAGACAAAACAGAGTATTGAAAATTTGTCACAAGGTCAACAATGTTTCAAGCAATGAGTTAGTTAGAGCAAAACAGGACTTAAGTAGCTTTAAGGAATACGATAATCTTGAGTATAAAGATGTTAGTAAAAATAGGAAATCTTGAGGAAAATTTAAATGAAGCAAAGAGGAACAGGAAACATCTATTAGTCCCTCGCTTCAGCATGTGACTGACCAGATTAGTAGCAACCATGTTAAAGTTAATTTCGAGATTAATAAGTTAAGTACTAGTGTATAAGACAAAATACCTAAGGCACACAGATAGGTAGTAGAGAATGTGAAAAATGCTAACCTTTTAGTATCCGAAGGCAGTTTTAATCAGAATAAAATCAGCACTAAGCGAAAACATGGTGGTGGTAATCGGAGTTGCGTGTCTTCCACTCCATGTAGTAGTACAGATAGTGTGCTGATAGTGGATCGAAGGAAATCTGAGAAGGGTCATTGGGATTTTCACCCACCTGTAGTAAAAGTAAGTCTCAGCGTAGTGAGTTTGTTCGCGTAGTGGAACTAAAACTGATAATGAGAGACAGTAGTAATCATTTTCCTACATTCGACCCTGTTGGTTGTGTGCATCTCTTAATTTTTCTTAAAGCGTTTACAAATAATGTGGTAATAATAGAGTCATGGGGTAATAATAGAAGTGTGACGTTAAATTTAAATGTATTTTCAACTGTTCATCAATTAATTAATGCTTTTAAAGCAAAATATTCGTCATAGAGTATCCAACGCAAAATAAGACTACAGAAGTTTGGCAAACAGAAGTACAATGACAGCTGGAGAGACTACCGCAAATTTTATGAACTACCATTCAAATGAAGTAAACGAGTTGCATCTCGTCGAAGAACTTGTTACTCGACTACCAGATGGTGTTTGAGAATGACTGATAGAGGAGAGAGGGACTCAGGTCCGACCGCTCTTGGAAATATTAGATCAGTTACATTATGTGAACTGATGTAAACAGGAAACGGAGCAGGGGGACTTAATTGGGTGTCTGTAAAGTACATATTTAAGTCTGGTTGGTTTCATGGTCGGCCATTGCCAGATTATACTCGCTGTGGAATTGCGGAATTAACGCGACTTTTCTATTTAACAGGCGAAATTATCAGTTTAAAGTTCTACCATTTGGATTGAATTGTGTATATCAGAATTCATTCAATTATTAGACCTTTCCTTAGGAGATTAATTATTAAGTATTTGTATATGTTGATGATGTATTAGTAGTATCTAGAACATGGAAGAAACACACAGAAATGTTATTTAAAAGTTGAAGATCTCAAGGAATTTTTGGGAAACATTGTAAGTCAGGAGTCAACATTACCTAACCCAAGGTAACTGTGGGCAATTAAACGTTGTCGTTTCCCTAGAAGTAGGTTACAGCTGTAGGGTTTTCTAGGTTTTACAGAAGGAATATTGCTGATAATATAATGAATTGTGTGCACCTTAATATGTTCTTATAAATGACTACACCTTGGAGAGGGGATGAGAGTTGTCAACAAGAGTCCTATGCTTTGGTACGAGAACTTAATAATCCTAGATTGTTAGGGCATCCAGGTTTGACCAAAGAGTTTTGTGTGGATGCAGATGCGTGAGGATTTTGATTGGGTTGTCAGGTGATCAAGGAAACGGTAAATGACGGACGAACAGTGACGTTAGCGTTTGCCAGTCGTATGTTAACCAGCTGTGAGTGGAATTACTCATATACTGAAAAGGATACTTTAGCAGTAGCAACGGCTATAAAAAAGTTTAGGTATATGTCCTATGGGAGAAAGATTGGATTTCATTCTGTACAAAGGCCATTGATATTTTTAAGGACAAGAAAGCTTTTGCATAGTCGCTTGATGCGACGGCTTCTTTTTCATCAGGAGTGTGATTTAGAAATACGATAGGAAAGGACAATTGTGCCTCAGATGCTCTATCTCGCCTGTCTGTGGAATGGCAAGCGAATGGAGTTATGAACTGGGGAAGGAGTTCAGTTTCCACAGTTCGTCATTTAGAATATGAGAAAGAGTTAGAGGCATTACTGAAAAATCTTAGTAAAGAACAAAAGAAAGATAAGAATCATACAAAAATCAAGGAAGGGTGACAGGTAGGGAATCCAGTGAAGGGGAAGTGGATTTGCTGTAATGACGTTTTATTCGTTAGCAACTTACCACAACCTTTTACACGAAGCGTCGCAGTACCAACGGAAACTTAACAGAGTTTATGGGTACTTTGGTATAAACAAGTGTATATTTCACACTTACGTAACTATTATTTTGCATGCAAAGATTAAGAGTAGGATAGCTAGGAAGGAGTAGAGAACTTGTTAGATGTGCCAATATACGAAAATTAAGAGGCAGAAAGATAAAGTGCAGCCTGTTGCAGTAGTACCCATGGGTTTGTATGAGATACTTCAGCAGTTGATATTCTAGGACTATTGTCAAGAGAGGTTGGTGGAGAGATTTTTGTTGTGTATGTATTGGAGGTTTAGTTGAAATTTGTGAAATTTTGTCAAGTGAAGGTGGCGGCCAGTAATACGATTATGCATATCCTGGAGAGTCGTATTTCCCTATCGTAGGGACACCATCGCGACTCTTGTCAGACAATGAAGTGCAATTTGTGTCTTACGAATTTCAAGAGTGCTTGAAACAGAACAAAGTAAAAGAGTTGTTAATAGCCAAACGTCACCCAAATCGAATCCTTGAGCGAGCAATATCCGCTTAATTGGGAGGCCTGGACATACTTGTTGTGCGAAGAGGCGTTTGACTTGGCTTAAATGTATTCGAGAATTTGAGAGGGTACTCCTGCTACTATTGTAGTGGCGCCTAGAGGGATAACAGAAGGCAAGATACAAATGTATCGTCTTTTTGACAGGATTAAGTATCCACCTGTAATACCTAGCTTTAGATATAAAGTTATTAAGTGTGTAGATAAAATTTAAAGAAGAGTGCTGAAACCAGACGAGGAAGATTTGGAAGAGAAGGGCAAGAAAACCCTAACAGGATAGGAGATTTAGTGCTATGAGGAGGACATTATAAAAGCAAGAAATTAAATAATAATATGAAAAAGTGTTTCTACCTGTCTGAATGTCCATTTATTGTCAAAAGTAGTATTCATGCTACGGCAGTAGTGCTGAAAGAAGTTAATAATGACAAGGAAGTGGGGAAACGTAATTTTCGCCATATTAAGAAGTCCTTGGTGGCTAATATTTCTAAAAGTAATGTTAAACGTAATTTTGTGGGAAATACTTGTACCTTGCGCTGTGGTAAGAATGTGCAAAGGTCAAGGAAAGGCAGAAGGTCTATACTTGGCGCATGTGTAGCTGCAGCTGTTTGTGGTCTGTAGATTAAAAAAAAGTCATTAAAACTTCACCAAAGAAAATAATTGTAGTGCCAGAGATAGACTTACAAAAGCGTTTGGTAGCTAGCCTCTGGTGCTGTGAATTAATACTTCGAGTTTTAGAACGACATTGTTGAAGGTTCTGTGTATGTGGTTATTGGTTGATTACCAATTCCTTACTAAACTCAATATTGTAGGAGGATTAGATGACTGGTCTGATGGGGACACAAAAGGTGATCCACGACTGTTTTATGGATAAAAGTGTTGGACGTTTCTTATGTGGAAGCTATCGAAATGCTGTACAGAATTAATTGAAGGTTCTTTTTCTTTCGGGGAGGGGGGTTAGGGTGGGGGTCAGTCCTGTTCCGTTTTAGAAGACGAAACAACAGTGATTGATGTTCCTCGGCTGAGAGCTATTTTATTTTTTTAAATGGGGTTCTGTATGGAGAAGTAAGAGAACATTCGTCACAATCTTTCGTCAAGCAACACGCAGTTCCCTCGCTTTATATTGGTAAATCAATGGCTAATTATTGAAAATAAAACAAACCCGTTTTCTAAACTAGAAATTTGGTTCCCTACCTACTCAAACCTTAACCCTAAAATGAACCCATTAAAGACTGGAACGTCACAATATGCAATGTAGTATTAATGTGAAATGTTACTATGTACCTAAGGAAGAAAGAGTTATTACAAAATATAGCTAAGACTCCTTCTATAACAACACAAAACAGAGATTTTTTTTTATTTTTCTCGAAATCATACTAATAACTTCACCTGCGACTAATTATATTCATAAACGTCAGCAAGGTGATAGTTATTTGGTACTGTCGTTCGGAATACAGTTCTAAAACATTATTTTATCGTTGAGTCACGACGACAGAAATACTAACTATCAATAATGAAAGTAGTTGCTTTTTGTATCATAAATAATATGAAGTAATAATCACAAGAAAATAGTATTGATATTTTTGAAAGAAAGGACCTATAGGGAAAACACATTTTTAGTTATCTTAAATGTGTGAGGAGAACGGCCGTAGCTGTAATCACTGAGCTTGTCGCTGGTATTGTTAAAACTGTGTTGGATACAAGGAATATTTCTGCTCTAAGATGGCGTACT
Organism: Schistocerca cancellata; assembly: GCF_023864275.1. Taxonomy (NCBI): domain Eukaryota; kingdom Metazoa; phylum Arthropoda; class Insecta; order Orthoptera; family Acrididae; genus Schistocerca; species Schistocerca cancellata. The sequence goes on from NC_064631.1 coordinate 55,546,996, forward strand.
TGTTTTATTCAAAGAAATAAATTGAAGTTAAACGCAGAAAAACATTTAAGACATTCTTGAGAGAGGAGGGATAACCTACAACTTCAAGATATTTATTTCTACATACGACTCACAAAGCAGCGTAAGCAGTCGTTCCATTTAATTATTAATAAAATTCGAGCTGTAGCAAACACTACTGTGGTGTGTTCACGAATGCTCTGATTATCTATCTAAATAAACTACGTGAATAATTAAGCGGAAATTTACGTTAACACATTCGTGGACGAAAATATGTTTATTTTTCTGTCATATATGACACCCACTGGACAGGGAGATCCTATTGCCCTTTTATGGGCTTGTAAAACAAATGTACTTTTGGTTTCACCACCTGAGGACACTACAGCACTATTAGTATAAAACCCAAGTACCTAAAATAATTTGTGACTATTAAAGGTGGCTGTTGAAATATCTTCGAGTGATTAGACTCTGGTATTAACTGAGAAATAGTAATTCTCTATATTTTTTTTTTACTTCCGACTGGAATGAAAAGCACACTTGAATTGAAGTGCTTATTGGAATGGTTCATAAAAGAAAGACGGCTGATGAGTCGTTAAATTAATACTCCTAAATTTGTAATAATCATTAAGTCCAGAGAGATGATAAATAAACTACATAAGGATATTTTCTGTGAATAAACAGCAGCTACTGGCTCGTAGGACTACACTGTTGTATTCTGTAAAACGTACTCTTGGGACAGAACTCAATAAAAGCATAAATAACCTACATCCTAAATCGTGATACTGTGCCTTGGGCTCGTGCTAATCCCTGTTTCGTGGTATTCCGCGCTCTGTGTGTTGTTGAATGTGATAGACTACAGCGAAACAATTATATGGGGCTAAAAGAATAGCTAAGGTATTACGCTCGTCCTCTACTAAATAAAAAAGCTTTGAGTGATTGTTAGGAGTAAACACTCTATAACCACACGGCCAGTGGTGTTCCGAAACGCATTTACCTTAGTGGCCAGTCCATCTGGACCAAAAGGGTAGCTGTCTCCTTTGCCTATGGTCTAACAGATTCACCGAGACCTAATAGCCATCTAACAGGGCATTTCTTTTCCGAAGCAGCTTCCAAAATGATCCGTCAATAACGGCAGTGAGAGGATAGTAATGTTGCACACTATCACATCAAATCACCCTGGTAAGGCTCAGACCGAAGGATTGGTTTCATCGACGCCTTTATGACACACCCTGAGACCATTTTGTGTCGATTCTCAGCGTAGGGACGTCTGAAATATTTTCCCGGACACCCGTCAGCAAACCGCGTGATTGCAGCTCTGGGTGTCCCGGTTCTGACGTCTATCGCAGACTCATCAATAGACGGGGTGAAATTTGGGTAAGAGGGGGTGTGTCACCCTCCCCATCTTGTGGGTCGTCCACGGTGGCACGGGGCAGAACTGTGGTGACTCTTTGCTGCCAATGTGACGTCATTAATCCAACTGACAGGTCACTGGAACGTCTGAACTGTGGCCTTCTTTCAGCGTTGTCAACACTTAGCTGTTTAAAAATGGTTCAAATACCTCTAAGCACTATGGGACCTAACATCTGAGGTCATCAGTGCCCTAGACGTAGAACTACTTAAACCTAACTAACGTAAGGAAATCACACACATCCATGCCCGAGGCAGGACTCGAAACTGCGACCGCAGCAGCAGCGCGGCTCCGGTCTGAAGCACCTATTACCGCTCGGCCACACGCGGCTGACTGACGAGCTTCTATTGCGGTAAAGTTATATTAACGAATAATGGTTCTGCAATGAAGCTGGTATTAGTCGAATGTGCATTTAGCGGAAAGAACTCAAATCATTGTCTCAACCCTGGCAATACCAAGGATAGACAGGAGTCGGGGCACATTATGCCCACCATTTGGAAATATTGTTACCTTGTCATTTACACTAAATTTTAAAATTTAGTGTAAATGTTTTAATTCTTCAGTTAAAGTTAACACATAAATTTAAACCTTAAGTGTAGAAGTTACTTCCCTGATGAGTGTTGTACTCAGTATTTCCAAGTTCAGGACTTCACTTACACATCAAAATCTCTTTAACTAGCAAGTTATCAGTAAAATTCAAATTTGCGTTTCTTAAATTTTTTTTTCCTTGGACGTAAAGTACTCCGACGTCCCGTTGGTATTACACATTACTCTAGGAGTGTTGCTGTTGTAAGAGTATGCTAAGAGACATTCTCACGTTGCGGTCTCTACTTACACATCATTATGTCTTCAAAAACTATGTTGTTGATATAGGACAAAAATAAATAACGAATTTCATTTTTTTTCATTACGTTTTAGGATGGGCATTAAGCACGACCCACGCTCACCCTTGACAATGCGCGCTATGAAAATGCATTGGTATTAATAAAGCTAAGTTTCTCAATAAATGAGTATTTTCATTTGGTCGGTAGCCAGTTGAAAGTGACAGTTGTGTTCATGTGATTTTTTTCGTTTTATTACCAAAGATATGTTCGTACCTTTTTAGAAACGCAGATGTGAGTTCATTGTGTTGGGGAAAAAGAGATTTATTTAATCTATTGCAGCGTCATTCATAAATATTTTCAGAGTACCCAGATGTGATTACATGTTTTCCTTATCTGTTTGTATGAGAGGAGCATAGCAAGTTCATTGTTAAATCCTACCCTACACCATAGGTTCCTATAGACAGGATAGAGGCAGAAATAGAAAAGATATTACGGCAGCTTGTCATTGAACCTACGGTTAGTTCATACAATAATCCGTTGTTAAATGTCCCAAAGAAAAGTGTCAGAGTTCTATCGTCCACTGACATGAGATATGTTATTGGCAGATGGGGTCCCAAAGAAAAGTTATTGGCAGATGGGGTTGCACCTACCATGTCCGAAATATACGTCATCTTTACGTAATGCCTCTCGTCATCAATCTGACAAATTGCCGTTCGGACTGATTGTGAGTTCGGCTACGCCAATTAGAGGTTAGAAAGATTTAAGAAAGAGTGTAATAACGTATCTTTATTATATCTTGATAGCAGAAAAATACCTGGGACTGGATAATTGATCTACAGCATTTAATTTTTTCTCTGCCCACTGACAATGCATCTTTAAGTTTGATAGTCGTCTTTCTCTCATGTGTGCAGCGTCAGAGCACAGTACAGTGTGTGATATTCGGTGCACAGCGCTCACGTGACACATCTACGTTTAGAAGTAACTAATTCACTGTAATTAGTCCAGCCAAGCTTTTATGATCTAAATTTTCTGTTTGAAGTGGTTATTGTTTAGTGTGGCGACAGGGTTCTTGCTAAAACTGACTGGTTGGGAACGCATCATAACAACTGAAAAATTGTTCAGGTTTGATCTGTCAGTTCTTGTTTGGCCAAATTGTTGTAAACGCTTTATGAACTTGAATACTTTAGCTACTCCATGTGTTGGCGCACATACGGGTAAAAATGCTCCGTGGAGATGGGATGCCTAGGTGCAAACTGAATTCACTTGTGTGAAACAGGTTCTTCTTGCGGCTCCTCTCCTAATATTACTTGGTTTGAGTAAGGATTTTTCACTCTCTTTGAACAGTTATATAACTGCCCTTACCGCAGAGCTGTCTGCAGAATTTGATGTTTCATGATTTTATGTGTCATCTAACGATTGCTTTGCGAGCTGAATGCTCAAATATGTGAATCTTACAATTCAGTTATTGACCTGGAAGGGGCTTTGTCAATTTCGTTGTTATCTGGTCGATTAAGTGGCCAAAGTATCCATACACAACAGAGCATTACAATTTTTCATCAGTAAAATCAGGTGGGTCCTATAACTGATTTGATTTCAGTGTTACTAAAATTCTTGTAAAAAGAAAATATTATTGCCAGTGTCGTCTGGGGTTGGTCTCTAGGGGTGAATAATGAATGTAAGGGCAATCATTATGAGAATAGATTAGTTTTCTTTTACTTGTAGGCATTTCTTTTTGAATTTTTTTTTTCATGGTCACTTGCCTGTATTGGTAAGGCATGGGACAAGGATCCTTCCTGGAAGGAAGTGAAATTGAAGTGGATGGATCGCTTCACTACTGGGATTTGGCAATAATAGATTGTTGAAAGTGACATTTTCTTTATGATAAAGGATATTGGTGATTTGTATAGGGTTGATGTTATACCATCTTTGTAATACATGCTTCTTTGTTATGATAGGGAAGCGAATCTGAAAGCCAGAGCTTTTGGCAATCTTGTTAGAGAGGTAAAGCTGCTACCAGTATCTCATCATGGTCCAATGTTTCCTGTCATTCCTGCAAAGCTAAAGAAGGTCGCTGTGGTCGATCTATTTGGTCCACTGCCGAGGAATACTAAGAACGTCTAATATCTCTTTGTAGCGGTATAGCTGAAGTAAACGTTTGTGTCATTGACACCTCGTAAGCAATCCACTAATATGTCTGCCACATTAGTTTTAGTTAAACATTTTATAAAGCAGTTTGTCATGTTCAAAAGGCCATTTCGGTCAGCAGACTACATTTGTAGTCACAAATAAGAGAGTGAACATTGTAAAGATGGAAAATTAGACCCGTTGTAATGTTATAGAATAACCTTGCTTCATACTCATTGGTACAGGTTATGAAAGCCTTTGAGTAATTACTGCGGACCACAACCTTTTATTTAAATAACAATGTAGCGCACAGTACCGCCGTTGTTATCGACCCTTGTATAGACCCTCATATCGTACAGGCTTTTGTTTGTTTTGGATAGAACAGCTTAGTATCGGTTAGACCATCAGAGAGAGATCACCTCGAGTTTTTGCTGGTAATAAGCCAAGTACACCATTCGATTGTTACATATTTTTAGGAGCTTCGAACGGTACCGACTTCAGTAATGCAAAGGATGTGAGCTGAGTTGGTGACCCTTCGCTCACAGGTCCAGGCGTTGTTGGCTTCTGTCAGACAGCTTGAGGCTGCTGCCAAGGGCCATCACTGTGGGGGTTCAGACGTGGGGATTGGAGAGACATCGAGCATGTCCCACATGTGCCCTGATCGTCCACTGCTGTGGCTTCCCCAAGTACTGCCTGCACCGAGATTTACACCTCACCTGTGGTCAAGTGGGAGTTAATTTCAAAGTCTGGCAGGCAGCAAAGGACTTTCCGATGGGCCGATCATAGGGCCTCCTCAGTTAGTTTGACAGACAGGTTTCGGGCGTTATCTATGGGTGACGAAGTCTCTGAGCTCGATGCAGTCGTCCACCCTGCTCCAGAGGAAGCTTCTCGGCCCACAAGATGTGGGCATTCTCAGAGCGTGGGTTTGCTTGTAGTTGGGAGTTCCAAAGCTAGTCGCTTAATGGTGCCCCTTCCGAACATGGCTGGCAAGGAGGGGAAGGAAGCCAGTGTGCACTCTGTGTGCATAGCGGTGGAGAATTCCGGATGTGGAAAGGGTGCTTCATGATGTCATGAAGAGTGCAGGGTGCAGCCAACTGCAGGTGGTGGCCCATGTAGGTACCAATGACGTGTGTCGCTTTGGATTGGAGGAGATTCTCTTTGGTTTTGGACAGGTAGCGGAAATGGTAAAGACTGCCAGTCTTGCTTCTGAGATTAAGGCGGAGCTCACAATCTACTGCATCGTCAATAGAACCGAATGTGGTCCTTTGGTGTAGATCCGAGTGGAGGGTCTAATTCAGTGGCTGAGGTGGTTCTGTGACCATATAGGCTGCAGATACCATGACTTGCGCCATCGGGGTGGGTTTCCTGGTCTGCTTAGGGGGGGTAGGACGTCAAACGGGCCGACTTTGGGGAGGAGAGGCACCACAGGACATTTTAATTTGCACTGTCTATACTTTTACAAATAAATTCATAAAACTTTGTCAGCATGTTACTCTGTTTGTACCACAAGTCCAAACTAAGCTGACACATAGCACAGTAGCTGATGGGAATGACTATACGTGTCTAAAGCCATAACGGCTTTTCCTGTCAACCTCCATCCTGACGCCAGCAGATTTACGCCAACACTAGTGAGAGCACACGAAAACGTAGTACACACTTCTTTAAGCAGATGGTGCATAGTCGCAGAGTTGTTACCATGAGCTGTAGAACACCGTCTAGATGGTCTGCCCCGTCCATATGTTGCCAGATCTCAGATGATGTGAAAGCACTATGATATTCAGTAAACAAATGCACCATTGGCAGTTATTAAAATAACTGCTAGTATCAGAGGAGTGGGTATTACAATAACTGTTACTTCTCAGTAACAATTTATTTCTATGACATGATTTTTTTGTCACTTCTATAACTGAGTCACACAATTGAATGGTGGTGTTGTTGTACATATGTACAAATTCTTAACAAATTGTCCTATCTATGCCACAAATATGTCAGGGACATGAATGTGTTGGTTACACAGAAAACAACAATGAAGCTGTGTGCCATATTTAGCAATAAAATTCCAAATGAAATGCTTCACTACATAGTCACGTCTGGTAAGAAAAACTTGCAGAGCATAGGATTTTGAGTGAAAATTTTTAAGCTTATTTATCCAAATATTTTTGAAAGTCTTCCTTGTCTTCCTTAACGAATCTCTGAGCCGAGATGATAAATGACGACCAGAACGAACAAAAGGGGGGGGGGGGGAGTAAAATTAAAAGCTATGTGTCGCCACAGTAGTTTTGAGGGGGAGAAATGTATGGCAAGTGAGGGTATTTGGGAGAGAACTTCAAAATATTGGTAGACCTCTGCTATAGCATAATACAAGACGTATCCAGAAAGTGAGTTGCCCGATGTTTCCTTTAAAGTAGATTTTTTACACGGGAAAATTGCGCATGCGCAGCAGATCTATGACGTGACAATCAAATGTGGGCCAGACAGGTCCCACCTGGCGCCAGTACCGCAGCAGCAGTGCGCCGGAATGGCGTCTCCTACTCATTCTCCCGCCGCCTGCAAGGTTCGGTCGGTGATAAGATTCCTCAATGCACAAAGCACAACGCTCGTCTAAATCAATCATCATGCTTTGTCAGGTGAACAGACTTTTCTCCGAAGGTCGTCAAAGTGACCATGATTAAGAGTGCAGTGGGCGACCGTCCCTCATCAACGATAACCTGGTTGAGATGGTGCAGCAGCTCATACTGGAGAAAAAATTGTCGCTAAGCACCAGCTGTTCGAGAAACTGTGTTCAGGTGGCTGCCGAAATACCTGACACCCGAGCCACAATACGCTACTTTAAAGCGGTACTAACATTTCTGCAGGGATATCCTCCAGAGGATCATCACGGGCGATAACAAGTGGATTTCTCACTTGATCCCGGAAACCAAGCAGCAGTCAACGCATTGACATCACGGTGGATCTACGGGGAAAACGAAATTCAAACAGATTGTGTCGGTCAAGAAAGTGATGTGCAGGGCGTTCTGAGACAGGAAGGGCATTCTGCTCATTGACGTCCTGCCCAGAGGTGAAAGAGAGTGTGATGACAGTTATTTGTACGTATTGTTTTCAGAAAATGGTTCAAATGGCTCTAAGTACTATGGGACTTAACATATGAGGTCGTCAGTCGCCAGATTTAGAACTACTTAAACCTAACTAACCTAAGGGCATCACACACATCCATGCCCGAGGAAGGATTCGAACCTGCGACCGGAGCGGTTGCGCGGTTACAAACTGAAGTGCCTAGAACCGCTCGGCCACTGCGGCCGGCCTGTCTCAGCACTCAGTAAATATTTATGTAATATAAAATGCATCACCAATGGCTAAAGTAAATAAACTGTAAGTTAGAGACACAGGACGGCGAAAACGAAGAGTACCTCTTTGGTCCCAGAGAGAGAGAGAGAGAGAGAGAGAGAGACGTCACTTTTCTATAGAGAATGGTAGAACGAAGATGTAAGTTACTGGTTAACTACCTAGATGTAGCAGACTAGTATCATGTAGGGAGCACTTCTATCAGTCACCGCTCAGAAGATCCAGCGTGAAGCCAACCACAATTTAATAACAGATGCAGAACCTGCTACTGCGAGGTTTCCTTTGGATCAACATTCGATCAGAGATCGCTGAATCATCGGGAGTCTCTGCCTTCCATGCTGATAACCGCTGTCAGCCTACCATGCCATCTTGACTGATGAATTGTGGAAGTAGCATATTTTTAGGCATATCTTTACCTAGACGATAATGAGAGTCATTGGTTCCATCAATGATTGCCGCTGCAGCGATCTCATTAGGTCCTGGATCAGTGTTTCTAGCAGCAGACAAACCTTATTCCAGTTCCCACATGGGGAATGGAAGATTGTAGTCTTCCTCATTTTGTGAGAAGAAGCTGAACTTCCTCTCAGCAGTCAGATGGAACACCTGAACAGCAATAGTGGCAGTAAGGAAGTGTTCTGCTAAATCCCGAGCCATGTATCTGGCGTGGTCACCGAGAGCCCGTTACTTGACATGACCATAAGGGGATGTGTACTACTACTCTTGCCCGAAATCCGAAATCCATCTTATTGATTCCCAAACTTGCGCAGTGGAAGTGGGCCGATTAATGGAAGTCGTTAATTCCCTCCAGGAAGCCCTCTTCCCTTCTTTTATCACTTGCCTCGCATGTGCTCTCGCAGATCTGCTGCACGAAAATTTTCTGTAGTTGGACCATGTTTGAAATTCAACAGAGCTGTTCGTCTGGCCCTGTCTCCCAATCGACAGTCGTCATTCCATCAAGGTTGAGGCCATCGTCTGAGGTGGTTAGTAGACTTGGAGATGGACTCTGCTGCAGCCACGTTGGATCTCACAAGTGAAACTGGCCACCGTCTTCAGTGCCCAATCCTTTTGTTGAGAAATAGCCTGTCGATTGTACTGCAAGCAATTTGCCCTTGGTACCACACATCTGCATGGTCCCCCGTCAGCCACCATCCTAGTCGTCAGATGGAGCCACATTGGGAAGTGGTCACTAGAATGTGAATCTGTACCCACTTCCCACTGAAATGAGTCTGCAATAGCTGGGGAACGAAAACGAAGATAATGGATGAAAAAGACCCTGTAGCTACAGAAAAGTGTGCCATCTCACCTGCGTTCAGAAGGCAGATAATCTCAGAATGGACAAATCGCTCGATCATCCGACTCCTGTAGCAGGTGGTAGACGAGCCCCACAATACATTATGTGCATTGAAGTCCCCCACAAGGCGGAATGGGCATGGATGTGCCCAAAGAGTTCTGCCAGTGCGTCTGCATTCAAAGTTTCATTGGTGGTAAGGTACAAAGAACACCCTGTGATATATAAGGGTGTGAGAACTTTCAGGGGATTTGCTAGTATGGTCGTGGTAAGAGGAACAAAAGAGAAGTGTCATCTGGTATCAACTGAAACAGCCGCTCCAACTTTAGCCCTGTCTCCAGTAGTATCGTCCTTCCTGTATGTGTGGTAATGCAGGTGTGTAGGTGACTTTAAGATGCATTTATTGTAAGCAGATGGATAACGGTTTCTCCTGGACCTGGAGCTGTAATTCTTCCAAATGTGATCGATATCCACTCAAAATCCATTGTAATATGCAAGTCCCTGAGAAGCCAGTGTTTAGCGATGGTTGTTCTTTGCTTTTTCCCTCAGAGGCGGTTATTTACCGCAGAGGTCAGGGTGAACCTTAGCCGGTTCCCTGCTTTCTGTTCTGTAAGAGCATAGTCCCATCAGTGAGGGAGAGAGCTCGACCATCAGAAGATTTAACTACCGCTTTCTTCGACTTGGAGCTAGTTTTTGAAAAACGTTTTTCTTTACTGATGGGAGGAGGTGGTTGCCTGGGTTGCGAGGACAGCTTTGTTGGATTATGATGTTGGGTAGTGGTATGTGGCTTAGGTGGTAAGCCCATTGCTGATGGCTTCCGAACGACTTCAGTTTCAAGTGGAGCGTTCCCCCCCACAGGTACACTGGCAAGAGAATGTGCTCGTACTTGAATCTGTGGTCTGAATTTGTGTGGAGCCATCACACTTAAGGGCTGATGCAAAAGTAGTAGTTTAGAATTTTCCTTCCCTCGTTGTAACCTCACACTTTCTGCACCATACTGCGTGATCCCCAGAGCAATTTACACATTTCAGTGTGTAGAAGAATTACCTGATTCCTCATCTGAGCCTCCACAATTGCCACACGAAGCCCTCCAGTTACATCCCATAGTGGTATTTTGAAAGCTTGACATTTGTAGCATCATATTAGGTTAGAAACTAACAGGCGAACCCTAAGGCGGATATAACCTGCAAGGATATGTTCAGTTAGTTCCGGAATAGTAAACGTTAGATTGAATGTTGCCGGTTTTTCCAACTTGCCATAGTTTTGCACTTTCGTGGCGACCATATTTCTCCATTCTTCACGTAACTGTGCGGGGTTCACCTCCATTAGATCGGAGCAGGTAACCACGCCATTACTAAAGTTAAGAGTATTATGCAAGTCAGACTCCACTGGGTAGTCACTTAAGGCCTTACATCCCAGGAGCTTAGATATTTTGGTAGAATTAGTACTTTCGACTGGAAGTGTTCCTGTTCCATTACAATGTTGTTTGATACTTTTTAGAGACCCAGTAGTATCATCCAGTGCCTTGTGAACATATAAACGGTTCCCCCAGTTTGCTTGATTACAATCTAAGTGTTATGACACACTAATGCCCTGTTACTATGGTTGTGAGACTTTTCGGGAGGACTGACCAACTGGGCTCTCTGTGATGAGTGGGTGTTGGTACTACCTGACAGTAGCAGCAGCTTGATGAGGCCGTTCCATGGGGATTCCACGAGATGCTAGGGAAACAACCATCAACCCAGGCAGAACCTGCGAATTCGTTGTCGTTTCACAGACAGGAAGTCTTGTAAAGCACTTTTGAACAAGTTTTCCGAAAATATGTCGAAGGTCTAGTTCGAGAGTGCATACATAACGGGAGTGTTTCAAATCTTGTAGCTATGAACAAACTTGACCTTATCGGCTGTGTCTGTATAGAGACAATGGCAGTCCGTCTAAACGATACAACGGTCGGCCAAATAACGGATGTAGTCAGTCAATCAGTCGTGGTCGAAATAAACTTGGTGGCGAACACGATTAACTCATTCGGATGATATTAAATTAAATGATACTTGATTTAAAGATATTACTTGATTGACTGTAATTTACCCTTGCATGGTGTGATTGAATTAACCACTGATAAATGCTCCAAAACAATGCAGGTGGGCTAGTTATTTATTTCTGTCAGGGGGCCTTTTAAAGGAACTCATTGACACTTAAATCTCGCTCTTTGAGCATCACGTAATCGTAACTTCAGTGTAGGCTACGTACAGGGCACTATCAGGAAAACGTGTAATTAATTTAGACTCAGCAGGAACGGCCAACAAGGCACCCAAATATTCATACTAACGGCCCACAATTGCATTGCCGGAACAGACTCCGTCTCGTTTTTGTGACCCACACCGATAGCAGCGCACTAAGCGGCAGTAAGCAACACTCTCAATACGACACCGGATGAGTGAGGATACTAACGTTTATACTGCTCTGCAGCACAGTTTTTGCAACAGAGCGTCTATTCAGTGCAGTGGTTTCTGAGACCATTACCCCTTGAGAGCAATCACATATCTGCTAGTACCCATCAGCATTAGCTACTAACCAAATTTTAGAATGAAACAAAGTTTTATTTTTGAAATGATAAAAAACAATATGAAAATTTTGTAGGTGTTCCATTAAATCCCAAACTATTGAGTCAATGAGATAATTCCTAGAACATTTTTAATAGAATGGTGGAGCAGCTGCCAGAGGATCACGATTGCTACCTAAAGTCCTTCTCAGAGAAGAAAGCTAACTACTCGCATTGAGGGTAGTCACTTGTTACAAGACATGGTTTCTCTGCACCAGTCCCCTCCCTAGCAGCACCTGGCTCCACCCATATACTGCACCTCATTTAAAATCAACTATACATGGTTTGTAAATCACTTTAGTGCTGCACTCTTTTACTTCAGAAATGAAAGCGATTAGCAGAATTCAGGCTGAGGGTGTTTAGCAATAATAATAATAATAATAATAACAGTAGAGCGTAGGCCTTGGAGCAATATAATGGTCTTATCCGTAGTTACTGTTGCGTTTTCAGTTAGTTCGTTTAGCTGCTGCCAAGTGAATAATGAAGCCTTTTATAGTTTATTGCGACACTATCTACAACTCGGAGGTTTTTCATGAGATATTTAAGCATATTTTAAGCATATATCTCAATTTTACTCTCATAGATGAGAGGTATAAAACACAAAGTATGTGCGCAGTGGATGGACTAGCTGAGGACAATGACATTGATCTTTCAGGAGGTGTAGCCTTCACCATATTGAGCCAAGGGGCAATGCTAGTACGTTAAAAAACTATGTAATTAGTATTACAATCTTTTTAAATAGTGTCGCAGTACTAGTTTGTCACATGTCACGAAGTGACAAATGGAAGAGCAGGGTCAGTGAATTATAGCATTTTAGCTCCTGTTTCTCCCAGCTGCTGAATGTGGCGAGATGTGCCACCTGCGAGTTTTACGCGTTGGGAGGACTTTTTAATGGAAGAAATCCGAGAGCTTTACCACCAGGAGTTCCCATGGACAGCGGTCGTGTGAGTGAGCCACTGTGAGTACCTCTTAAACCAGAGTACTTCAAAAGATCCTTTTAAAGCTTTGTAAATCACAGGACATCGTCAGAGAGTTTCAATAAAAGCTTACAGGTTGTCCCAAAAGCGGAAGGGGACGACTGAACACCGCTAAGTTTCTGTGAACGGAATAGGAAGCGAACTGCATCTACACGCCCAGACATCATGCCGCAAATCGTAAGGTGAAGGCCAGGACACTGGCTGCTTTCAGTTTGTTGACAGAAAACACAACAAGTACTGGGGAAAAAAATTCTGCAAGCTTTCGCTACATGCAGCAACAAGGAGGGAGATTTTCAGTTGTCACAGTGGCAACCCTATGATATTTCTCTCCTCTTGCGGTAATTTGGAGAAATATGTCAGAGCAGGTAGTCAGTAGTGCATTTTGGGGCGAGCACACATTAGCGGCGGTTCGTGTCTCGTTCGAAAGTCTCTCTGCAGCGCACTCCTGCAGCGTCACGCCCCTTTCACGCTTTCTGAGTGAGACTCGCGTTTGCGTCGTGTGTGCACTGCGTAGCTGACACTTTGCGAGTCTTTTTCGTGACTTTGTGACTGACTTTTATCGTTAGATCTCTCTCATACTGGGATCAAAACTCGAAGCTATCCAGTATATGTCGCTGTTGGGAGTTGAGCAGCCTTTGGGAAGTGATTTGCATTTTATTACGCTAGTGCTTCAGAAAAATGATTGAGAGAAAACAAATAAATTATTTTTAAGTGACTTTTCCTCAGTCTAGCTTTCATGACGCGACCCATTTAACGAAAAATACCATCAGAGGACTCTAGCTCACTGAACTGCAGTCTCAATATGACGCTATTTCCGATATAATAGAGGTGCCATTACACCTTCGTTTCTTTTAATTTCGAAAGTAAGCTGGATACATTCCAATTATACGAAATGAATTAATTTTTTTTTAGTAACGAAACTTCACCTGTATTGGCAATTAGCAGCATTAATAATTATCAATTTAACATTTGTATTATTGTGTTGGATTCTGCCTGAGCTCAGAATCGCTTGTTTCGTCGCTTGCGTGTTGAGTTCACATGCGTGGCAGGCAGCTTGCAAAACGAAACCACTGCAAAATCTCAGTCGACTCGCAAACAATATAACAGGTACGGCAAAGAGTCATGAACAATTCAGTAGTAATAATAGAAATAATATTTTCATTCCTCAGAAAATTTCATTTTCTCCCTCAGCGGTAATTACCCCCAGGTTGGGAACCTTCAGATGGTTCAAATGTCTCTGTGCACTATGTGACTTAACATCTATGGTCATCAGTCCCCTAGAACTTAGAACTACTTAAACCTGACTAGCCTAAGGACATCACACACGTCCATTTCCGAGGCAGGAGTCGAACCTGCGACCGTATCGGTCGCGTGGTTCCAGACTGAAGCGCCTTGAACCGCTCGGCCAAACCGGCCGGATTATGTTATTGAATTAACGTAATTCGTCTGGTTTCACATGAGTTTCACGATAATTCATATCTTTAGGTAATTTACTAACGCAAGGAACGCACAATTATAACAACCGTTTCGTTAATCGAGTAGAAAATAATCAAAAGGCAACACTATCCTCAAGACGCACCTGACTTGTCTGCTTTCTCACCGCTTGGAGCGCTAGTGTCGCTGCAGCCGTCAAATGTTAACAACTTTCGCAACAGAGTGTCTCGTGGCTGTATTTAATAGACTGTGACGTTTATCAAGACGTAGAGAAATTATGGGCAAACGTTAAACTGATTGTAAATCGCGCCATGGCAAGTACCTGTCGACTGGATTAAGGGCAGAAGAAACGCGGAACGGTTTCATTCTAAAATTGTTGATAAAATAGAGGCTGTTGCACTATCAGTACGTTGTCCTCGACGGCGAGTGCTCATCACAGACAAGAGCACCGTTTGGAGTGCTCGAGGGAAGCGCGACAGGACCGCTATTGTTATCTATATACATAAATGATTTGGCGGACAGTGTGGGCAACGTTCTCCGGTTGTTTGCTGATGATGCTGTGGTGTACGGTAAGTTGTTGTCGTTTAGTGACTGTATGAAGGCACAAGACGACTTAGACCAAATTTCCAGTTGGTGCCATGAATGGCAGCTTGCTCTAAATATAGAAAAATGTAAGGAAATCGAGATGACTACGAAAACTATCCCGTAATGTTCGAATACGGCATTAGTAGTGTACTGCCTGACATAGTCGCGTCGATTAAGTATCTAGAACTACACTGCAGATCTGAAATGGAACGAGAACGGAAGGACAATAACAGGGAAGGCTAACGATTGAAATAGGTTTGTTGGGAGGATTTTAGGAAAGAGTGGTTCATTTGTAAATGGGACCGCGTACAGAACACTAGTACCACCCATTCTTCAGTATTACTCAAGTGTTTGGAAGTCGCGACAGGTCGGATTACATGAAGACGTCGAAGCCTTTTTCCAGGCGAGGTGATAGATTTATTACTGGAAGGTTATATTCACTGAAGTGCTTCTTGAACTCAAATAGGAACGCGACTGAGAAAATTTAGGGAAACGTATTTTCTAATTGACTGCAGACCATTCTACTGCCACAAACGAACATTTCCCGTAAGACTTATAAAGACAAGATGAAGGAGGGCTTGTACACACGCATACGAGAGAGTGCCTTTTATCTCTCGCACTAATTGCAAGTTGAATGGGAAGGAAATGGCAAGTAGAGATATAAAAGGTACCCTTCGCCACTCACTATATCGCGACTTACAGTGTTTTTACTGCATGAAGATGTTCGTAGTAGGCCTAACAGAGACCCAGGGCTGTACGCGGAAATAGTACTGTGCAAATTAGACCCAAACCTCAACATCCAAAGTAAAAGCTTCCCTCCAGGTCCAAATTGTTCAGTACAGTCCACATATTGTTTGGTAAAACGTTACACCATTTTAAGCGTCGGGTTTGGGATGAAGGGAGGTGCAGATGTTGTTAAATTAGTATATTTATCAGTTTTGATTAAATATTTCGAGAACTATACAGTTTAGCGCGTAAAGTACCATTTACAAAAATAATCTACATTAAATTGCGAACAAAAATGGCTCAGTGCATAATCTTGCTAAGAACCGTTCCAGAGGGTGTAAAAATAGAAGTTTTTAGTATTTTTTTAGAATTTTTGAATAAATATGACAGAATAAATATGACATTATCACTAAGGAAACTACTCTTTTATACATGATTGTGCTTGTAAAAGCAAAAGTAGACTGCGATTAGTGGCCGGTGGTATGTTAGTGATAAGCCCTTGAAGGAACGACAACCTCACCACCTTCTCAAGGGGCACTACTTTTTAGGGGAAAAGAGGCTTCCACAGGCCTAGGCCATATAAACCTGTGGTACGGAGAAACCCATTCTGAACTTTCTCTGGACATTGTCGCATTAAGAATGAATACCTTTGAAACATAAATGATTTTGAATTATAAAAATATTACCTGTATAATAATTATGATACATAATTATAATATTTTGATTCCTATTATTTTTAAAACTGCAGCTTTTGGAGGCTTTTCTTCAAAAAATAAGACATTTTGGCTGTATATTGCATCAGATTTTATATTAATTGTTGAAGTTCATAAACTGCGTTTAGCAGTAATACTGAATAAAAACGTAGAATGTTAAATGCGACCTTAAATGAATGAAAATTGTTGTGACTTGGCAAGCCAGCCAAGCCACTATGAGGAAGCCGAAAGGCACGCGTTTAAGCTCACGCAGGCTGGCGTGAGGTCTGGAACAGGACGCGGATTTTATAGTAGCAAAGAAAGGTACGTAGTTTCTGAAATACTTAACTTTAATCCATAATTGGTGAACATCGGTCTGACGGTACATGCATCACAAGATAAATAGCAAATGATAATGGCGCCTTGCTATGTCGTAGCAAATGACGTAGCTGAAGGCTATGCTAACTATCGTCTCGGCAAATGAGAGCGTAATATGTCAGTGAACCATCGCTAGCGACGTCGGCTGTACAACTGGGGCGAGTGCTAGGAAGTCTCTCTCTAGACCTGACGTGTGGCGGCGCTCGGTCGCAATCACTGACAGTGGCGACACGCAGGTCCGACGTATACTAACGGACCGCGGCCGATTTAAAGGCTACCACCTAGCAAGTGTGGTGTCTGGAGGTGACACCACAAAAATTTTCATCAGTATTGAGTCCACATCTAGATCTTGATGTATGATATTAGTGTCCCTGAGAACACATCCTAGCGCTGAACAATTACCACACATGCAGTTTAGGCCCCTCTTTCTGCACTCTCATTTACTGGAGCATACTTCTTTGCAAGCGCACACTACGAGGGATAGTAATTCCCAGGGAGCTGCAGGACGTACCGTTGTAATTGGTCTGAGGTGTTCGCCAGTCTTCTTCCACCCCCACTCGTGTGGATTCTTCTTCTTGTTCCGCCACTGCTGCAGCTGGTGGTAGGCTCCAAATGAATGCTGCCTGGAAGCTGCTGATGTGGGGAGCTGCAGCCAACTTGAACAATTAGTGTATAGGCTGCATGCTGTAGCCTGCAAGTAACATTGGTAGCCAAAACAATCTAGACCTTTGGTGTTCTTGGCTCCAAATATCGCAAGAAGGAAATTCTTTCCAGCGTCAGTCACTGCACTGGGGTCAGCTTTGGTATCGTTGAAGACTGGAGGTTTCGTACAAAGAGCATTGTTGGCTTGCACTTTCCACTAGTTGTAGGTAGTTGATACAGTGTTACATCCTGTGAAGACGTATATTGCTAAGAGTACACCTTTCATATTCCCAATGCCTCGCAGAACGTCAGAAATAGTCTATACTTTTTCATGCTGATTGCCTTTCTTTTGTACCACGATTTTCAGCTTGTTCTCTGACAGTGTGTGGACAGCCAACAGGACTGGTAAGCCCATGTCATCACCAACGGAACAAGCTTCAACTCCTTTCTTCGCTTCATCAATCGCTATTGAAACTATCAATAAGTTAGCATACACGCTGTATGACTCTTTGTGCGATGCTCTTCGTGAGACGCTACAGAGGCGCGCCACAAAGAGAACTGCAATCACACGATTCAGAGTATAGGCTTTATAGGCTTACCTCCTTTTCATGGTTTTAAAGGGAACTTTGGACTGGGAATTTGAGGATCTCCTTTTAAAGCACTAAATGTTCTTGTGACTGCGTCGAAATCTGATGAAACTACCGTCCGACCAAATCGACACATTTGACAGAGGTTTCTTCCGCAGGGTGGGACAATATTGTATTATAGTTAGATTCCTGGGGTGATAAGTATGAAAGAACAATTTTGAGTTCTGCACTCGAGTATATGGAACTTGCTCATGTGGAGATCCCAGTACCTTGATGCGGCGGGTAAAGCTGATGGACTTAGATGGCTTTCGAAGTTTGAAAAACTTTGTGAGAACATTTTCATACTGTATCTAATACTGCTGAATGACTATGATGTACATCTCCACTTGAGAAGCAATATTATCTTGCTCAGTCACTGCCACATAATCAGTTTCATTCACCAAGGATCCCCAATGTACTGAAATATGCGTGGTACAAATCATTATACCTACTAGATCGACTTCCACAATTTTACACTCCTGCTTAATTTTGTATAATATTCGCTGCTTGCTCAGTGAATCAGGTGAAGAAATTTCATTCATGTTACATTTCTCGCGTATCGATACGTTATGTTTTATACATTTCTTTATATATTGTCATTATTGTAATGGTTTTTTAACATAACATTTCATTTTCAAGTAACAAAATAAATGTTTGTGAAATTGTCGTCTAAAAACAAAAAAAAAATTAACTGAACCTAAAATGTAAAATTAGAATTTGAAACATAAAACATAGCTAATAAAAAAGAAATTAACAGAATGATAATGGACGTTTTGGTTTTTCAAGTAGGTGTCTTGAAAATATTTCGACAGTGCATTATTTACAACTTATTTTCAAAAATGGCATTTCAGGTACGAGCTTCATTACGTGTGGATGGATGTGGTGTGAGAGTTTCTGTACTTTATGTTGTAACGAAAGCCTTCATTTTGCTGTATTAACAAGGTATTCTTGTGGTAAGGTAATTTACAAAACTTCAAATTATAACAAAAATTGATTATACTGGATTGAAGAATGTTAATTACATTTCAACAATTATATGAACACATTTCTTTTATATTTTGTGGTTTTGAAGATATTCCCTCTAATCCTAAAATGACTCTTTACCTTTTGGGTTTGTTTATACCCTTTAAAAGTGAAAATGGCCCAAAACGAGACAACAACAATACCATTATTTGCACTTTATGTATCCACCAAGTTTCATCTTAGAATGTTCCCTTGTGAGTATTTCTACTGCTGAAGAGAGTAAACAATGTTCTTAGTATGTCAAATCTAGTCGACATCACAGTCATTCTAACAGTACAGAAAACCCCCTCAGACCAATTAATTTCCACAAACTTGTCAAGTATCACAACACTGTTTTCACATTTAACACATCTGGAAAAGACATTCTAGCTATGCAAAAATTACAGTCTTTATGTTGAGTATAATAATGCTTCAGTCAAATATTACTCTGTTATTTACCACACATATTCATCATACTGGTACCTAAGAAATGACAGTGAACTCTGGAGTAGACTCATTCCATGCCTAATAACAAGTGCTATAAGAAAAATAGCATAGTAAACCTTATAAATTAGGTGTAAAAATGTAAACTATAATATCACGATGCAGTTCTAGGCAGGCAGTGAAAGAAATTAGGTATTCTCGGCGTACTCTTGGTGTAACAGGCTATTTTTCAGCACTATTTTAGGAGGGGCGAAGATAACGTGTCTTAGGAAACATAAATCGATGGCAGTTATTGCACATGACTGGATATAGTCGGGGCTAGTTATGAAACAAACTTTTGAAATCGGAAATGTGGCTCCATAAAATGTTTGTAAGAGGGACTAAGGCTCTCTAGATGTGGAAGTATTTAATTTGAATCCAGTGTTCTTGCAAAGTGTACGAAGTCACTTTAGTCAGCTGAGGTGCCAGTAATCTTAGTGTCGTCGTAACTGCCGTCTGCTTCACATCTGCTGTGTAGCAAGCTACGTAAATTTAAGTATTAACTGTGTTTTTCTTACGTGTCACCTATTTTTCCGTGTTTTTCTGCTTTTAGGAAGCTTTAATTTTCGAGTACTAGTAATAGTGTTCCATAGATCCAGAGACCGTTAGTGCGTAATTTCATTGTTTCCAACAAGTAGTGTCTAGTAACCACAGTATAGTCAGCTATCAGCCGCCTTTAGTGAATTAGCAGTCTTGTTAAAAGTTGATTAACTCTCTACAGTAAATTGTTGATTTCTTCGGATGGATAGGGTGTGTGACTGCTGTGTACGAACTCAGGAGGAGCTGGCCACTGTTCGCGAACAGCTAAAAGTGCTGATGGCCACAGCCAGCCGTCTTTAGGCTGCTGCCTCGGAATGTAGCGGTAGTGGGGAGCCTGGTGCGTCGCATGGTACACCCCAGGTGTTACATGCTTCACCCACGGTCGCTGCTGTCGAGACATCTTCACGTGTACCGGGCGGGGTTGCTCATGTCGGCTCCAATGACTCCTGCCGTCTGAGTTCACAGGTCATCCTCAGTTCATACAGGCGGTTGGCGGAGTTGGTGAAGGCGGAATATCTCGCTCGTGGGGTGGAATCTAAGCTAACTATTTGTAGTATCGTTCCCAGAACCGATCACGGTCCTCTGATTTGGAGCTGAGTGGAAGGCTTAAACCAGAGGCTCAAACGATTCTGCTGAGATCTGGGGTGCAAATTTCTCGACCTCCGCTATCGGGTGGAGAAATGTAGGGTCCCCCTGAATAGGTCAGGCGTGCACTACACGCACGAAGCGGCTACAAGGGTAGCGGAGTACGTGTGGAGTACACATATGGGTTTTTTAAGTTAGAGAAATCCTTCCCTACGCCCGAAAGACGCCTCCTGAGACGCGACAAGATAGCAGTACGCAAAAAGCAACAGTGAATGACAATATTATGTGGTAATAGTAAACTGCAGGAGCGTCTGTAGAAAGGTCTCAGAACTACTCTCATTAATAAACGGTCACAATGCCCACATAGTACTAGGGACGCAAAGTCGGCTGAAACCAGATGTAAACAGTAATGAAATTCTGAACTAAGAAAGGAATGTTTACCGCAGAGATCAGCTGGACAGTAAAGGGGGAGGCGTGTTTATAGCGATAAAACTGCAATAGTATCGAAGGGAGGCGTGTTTATAGCGATAAAAAGTGCAATAGTATCGAAGGAAATTGACGGAGAACCGAAATGTGAAATCATTAGCATGAAGGTCACGGTTAAAGCAGGCTCAAACATGGTAACTGGATGTTTCTATAGGCCCTCTGGCTCAGAAGCTGTTGTGGCAGGGCACCTGAAGGAAAATTTGGAAAATATTTCGAGTAGATTTCCCGACCGTGGTATAGTTCTGGGTGGAGATTTTAATTTGCCGGATCTAGACTGGGAGACTCAAACGTTTATAACGCGTGGCAGGGACAAAGAATCTAGTGAAATACTTTTAAGTGCATTATCTGAAAACTACCTCGAACAGTTAAACAGAGAACCACCTCACCTATAAGTTAAGTCTAATGGAGGAAACCTGTGTTTACCACCTGTCTGCGAATCCTGTAAACACTCTTATTTATAGAATGAGATCTTCACTCAGCAGCGAAGTGTGCGCTGATATGAAACTTTCTGGCAGATTAAAAATGTGAACCAGACCGAGGCTCGAACTCGGGATCTTTGCCTTTCACGTGCAAGTGCTCTACCATCTGAGCTATCCAAGCACGACTCACGACCCGTCCTCACAGCTTCAATTCTGCCAGTACCTCGTCTCCTACCTTCCACACTTCACTGCGAATCTTGCAGCACTTGGAAGAAAGGATATTGCGCGGACATGGCTTAGCCACAGCTTCGGGGATGCTTCCAAAATGAGATTTTCACTTTGCAGCGGACTGTGCGCTGATATGAAATTGAAGCTGTGAGGACAGGTCGTGAGTCATGCTTGGGTGGCTCAGATGATAGAGCACCTGCCCGCAAAAGACAAAAGTCCCGAGTTCGAGTCTCAGTGTGGCACACAATTTTAATCTGCCAGGAAGTTTCACTGTACTTTATGTTTTAGTATTCCAGTTGCTTGTGTATACGTTGAGGCATAGACTGGGGACCAGCACAGCATTCGCCTAAACGAGCATGAACAACCGCCTAAAAACATCACTGAGGCTGGGCAGTGAATCAAACCAACATCTGTTAGCCCAGCGTACGGCATGCATTCGTGTCTTGTCCAGCTCCCTGCCTTGCGAACTAGCTCACCACACGTGAAAACTCTACGAGCACATCCGTAGCTCTGCTGATGTGGAGTCGACATTACACTGCACACATTTAGTGCAAGTACACTGTTTCTATCCTGTATTCTTACTCGATGTCTGCTGCTACAGTTCGCTATGATTTCTTTTAGGTCAATGGTACAAAAATATTAATTCAGTGTCTATCGCTGTTCTTCTTATGATGTAAACACCACCAATAAACTACTTTAATTTTCTTTAGTATTTCACTTAATGTGACATTTAAAATGTCAACAGCTCTGTGTTTAAAAGATCGGCCTCGGTATTTTTACAACAGATGTGACACAGATTCAAGGAATCTAGATACTTAATATGTTCGTCCTCTGTTGGTGCAAAGTGTTTGACATTAACGAAGAAGTAGTGGTTACATGGATTTTTTTATTTTATATCACAATGTATTCACTATTTCACGTCCTTTCTCCATCTTGCGTTATAGGACTGGTAACTCGACTACGATTATTACATTTCAAGATTTTTTTCCTGTTTCCTCTTTTAAAAGATGGTACTCACACTACTGAACTCATTATCTATAAACCGATACAGTTTATAAGAGGAAGTATACTAATATGTATTTGCTTACGTTATTTCATGCTATGCATTATCAATTACGCCCAACACAACAGTTACTCAGCGGAATTCAGGATGACGCTCGCAACAGATAATTAAACCGTTTAACTGCAAGATTTTTACTACCATTACGGCCACTAAAGTTTTCTCCTTCAAATAAATCAGTTTCAGTTGAAAATTTGAATGTGACGCAATGATTAAGACTTTGATGTAACACCACATTATGTTATTGTTCTACTCGCCACTGCTTGCGTAGCTGAAGCTTTCACAATACGTTACCTCCGGTGTTTCTGCGACGACGGCATCTTCGTGCAGCCCTTCCACCCACCTGCAGCGGTCCTGAGGGCTTCCGAAATGCTTCAGCACCCACGCAGCCACCAGCTCTTGCTTCTCCTTCGAGTATGTTATCTGCAACGGGAAAACACAGTTAGATTAATTCAGGATTACTTTCCCCGTCAATGAAACATATACCTATCAAAACAAACAGTTGTCAGTATTTGTATTCCGAAAGAAAACCGATTTTCCGATCTTCTGTTATTCATCTCGTATACACTTCCGTCCTGCAACAGATGAAGACACTGCAGTCAGTATAGGGTTAACGAAACGCTAGATCCGTTTAAATAGAAATTTCTCTCTATGCTGAGTGTTAGATCATTGTTGTAAATGGTGGTGTGAATGACGAAAGCATAGAGAATGCGAGCTTTCAAGGTGTTTGTCGGTGATGATGTTACAAAGTTTTAAGAGTGATGGAAATGGATAAATATATCAATCCGACGCATGGGACTCTCGGCCAGAAACGAAAGAGTCTAAATTTGCAAGCGAAATTCGTTCTGATACCTCTGACAGTGGTTCACTTCTACTGGAAATTCTTTGCTTTTCATATTTTGGGATTAGGTAGTTTGAACCAAAACAACAAAAATATCCAGTAAACAAGGGCTCTAAAATACATACCAAATGAGCTATGAGTAGTTGTTTAATACAGGATACGCGTTTCACAGTAGTAAAAGTTAACAACTGCTCATAGCTATTCAGGTATGCACTTTAGAGTCCAAACTTAATGAACTTTTTTTTTTATTTATCGATTCTACTTTCTTCGCAAGTACGGACAACGAAGAGCCTGCTGCAGAAAGGCGACTGTCAGGGAGACCAGAATAATTTTCGCTTATAACTTTCGACTCGCTCGTTAACTGGACGTGGCCCCCTACCTCACGCAGATACATTTACCCTTTTCTGTCAATCCCGAGAGTTTGTAGCATCATTATGAAATCATCCTCTAGACTGTATATTATTCTCCAATTAAGACATTGCCGATAAGTACAATTTGTTCACTGCTTGCTGAAAATGTTATGTAGTTTGTTTGTTATACAACACTTCAGCATCTATGCTTCTGATTGCTAATATATGAAATGCTGAATGACAAACAAAGTATGTTTATTTTAACCCATCTTCTTGCATCGGTAACTAATCTAAACGTATATTCATCTACAATGTGTGTATCAACGCGTCAGGTAAAACGAGAAAGGCATGACACTTGCGAAATTTAATGTTGATTACGCCTCACTCATTATCGTTTGACGACTGTTGTGTGTGTATGAACGTACAACATAGACGAATAAAGACAGGAGTTTTTCAGATTGTATCATGGTGTGTAACATCCCAGTCCGTCATTATGTGCAGGAAATAGCAACATCTAACTCATGTCATTCTGTTCTAAAAATGGAGCATTTCTGGTTGACATATGAGAACTCACCAATTTGAATGTTACCAGCCAACAGCTAATGCAGGTAGAATTTGACCTATGTGATACCCAGCGGGCTTCGTGTTTTGGAATAACGTAGAGGTAATTGCAACAGCTAACAACCAAAACAAATCTCTGAAGACAGTGGACAGAAGCAGGAAATTGTAGCCATTTTAATTTTCATTGGCGAGGGACATGTCCCAGCTAAAAATATCAAAGGCATATTCCTAAGCCCGTGTAACAGGACACAGTCGGTGACCTTCATGACGAGTGTTACAAGTGCACAGCTCAAATTAAGATGATCAGAAGTTAATTACTTACAAAACTAACTATCCACACTATCACAATTTTTTCTAAGAAAATGTCATATGTGCTAGAAATAAATTAAAAAGTATTCCTATTCTCCAGTTCCAAGCAAGTATGTCGAATAACTGACCTTAATTTCAAAGCATATTACTGTGTGAAAACCCTTCCTAAATATTTCCAGATGGGCAACCATCTGATTCACTACTAAGTCAGCTGCCATTTCGCTGACAAGATCTGGACTGTAGAACCTACCTCAGATTATCCACACTACTCTCTGTGCTAGAGAATTAAAAGTATAAAAAGATGGTAATTTCACTTTGTACCTGTTCCTTAATCACAGAATATCATTTCTTTTACAGGTAGAGTCAAGGTTACATCGTGACTCATAGATGACACTGCATAGACAGACTGAGTTACTATTTACTGCTAGTCTTATTTAAATTAAGCTTCGCTAGGCTTATGTTGTGATGAGTACAATTAACCATATATTACAATTTTCTTTCAGGTCAGAAATGATGCCAAGTATTCTCTATCATTACTCACTTAACTATTAATCAAACTAATGAAATGGCTAGTGGACAAGTAGTAGCATCTTACATGTCTTTACAAAGATTTTGTAAGTTCTGTACATGTTTCTTTCAATACATACCGGGATTTTGTTGGCAGTGCTCACATCTTTAGCAAGAGTGTCAGGTGTCAGCGCCTCTTCAGGATGAACTCTGAAATAAATTAAATATTTTTAGTTTTATTTATTCATAAATTTAAAATCGTTTTACACAAATTATTCATACAAGGAATTACGAATGTAGCAGCCATGTAAAACTGTTATATAGTTACGATTAATTTGTTTAAAACACATATATGATATCTGACATAAATAGCCCAACTCGTTGATCCTTGAGTTACTGTTACAATTTGGAATTGGACATTCTTCACGGGCATTCTTTGAACCTGATTGAGCAATTTCCATACAATCAAAATTCTAAAGCATGAGAACTAATACTAAAGTCCCAGCACACAGCTTCAGACAATAAATTTGGATAAGACCAAACATGCCACTCCCTCCAATCCTAGAAGTCACTGTGTGAGACAGTAATTACAGATTATTCACGAATTCAGCTGCGCTACATGATAAGATCCACGCTGAAGAATTCTGAACACACGGCACGTCAGGCCGGACTCACCTGCTGGTCCTCCTGGACGTGCGGCCTCGTGGCAGCCTAATGCAGGGGCAGCAGGCCAGCAGCCGCCGCAGCAGGCCGCGGCTGGTCTTGGCCTCCCTCACCTCCTCCTCCTCTTCGCCTCCCTCTGCCTCAACCACATCCCGGTGCTGCTGCGGCGGCTGCTGTCGGGCTGTTTCGCCTGTGCCTTGCCTCTCTTGCACCTTACCTGCTGCCACGTTTGATACTACATACGTGAGCGCGGGTCTCGGGGACGGCTCGGACTGCACATCATGTCGGTAGCAGTGGCCTGTAAAATAAAAGTACACCACCACTCTAAACAACATCTATGTGCAGAACTCACTGACATCCACTGCTACAGACTAATAATGTGTCATAATTGCAGTATGTACATAGACAGCTATAATACTTATCATTTCTGCTCTTGCATGTCAGAAAAGCTGAATACATCTTATAGTACTTACTGCTACCCAACGTTGTCGACGCTGTTAGCGGACAAATAATAATGAAGTTAGCACCCTCTGTAAACAGAAATTTATTTGATGTGATAAATAATTATGAACTAATCTAGTGTTTAAAAAGTACGAAACACCAGTGATGACCATCACAGAGGGCTGTGTTATGCCCATTACCAGTACAGTATTTAGTGTAAATATGACTCATACTAGAGAGAGCTATGAAGCTTTCCACAGCGTTCGCTGTAAGTCTGTTACTACCACATGGATTTAGTTGAAAGTTCCATTGGGAGAGAGTTCACTCACTGACAGACGCAATTCATGGAATCTGTCCTTGCTACTTAGCTATCAGGCTAATGAAGAGACCATAACCAGTAAAAAATTCATACCCTTAAACGTGACCTTCCCTGGCATCACTCCTAATACAAATGATCGGTACAGTGCTTTTTGCTGTAAGACTAGCAGAACCGATCATCCTTAGCAAATATTACAGAATCCCCAGATCATGTTACGTATGAAGCAAACAACAACACAGTAACAAAGACGTTGCAACGCTACATTCATTTCGTGTTTATTATAGCAGACGCAGATGGGATATGGAAACAAGTAGCTGATACCAAACGCAACCTCTGTAACAAAGCCACTTCATCAAAACCGTTACACTACTTGAATTCTTACTACTTGTATCACTCAGCACACAAAAAGGTACTCACGGTATTTGAACAAGACCTCCACGTCTTGCTCCCGTACAGGTCGTAGAGGTGGAACAGCCCTGCACTCTGCATCAGCACTCATCACCTGTAACAGAAATATGGAATGCAATGAGTAATGGGCATTACGCTAAACTGCAAGACACCGAATTTTATTAACAGCAGTAAATGTTTGTAAGACGCTCGGCAAAAACATTTGATCGATATGCAACACTTCAATCACTCCAATTAAGTGATATTAGGACAAAATATTAGGACAAAACGATATGTGATGTTTTTAATGTGGAAAAAGAAAGAACACTAGCTTGCGTGGTTGTACTAAGGAATTTCTTCAGCTATATTTCGTAAATCATGACGATAGTTTCCATACAGGGCATGTCGGTGGAATGGAGCTACATTCGGCAGAAGTACTTACGACCTGGAACAGAGACGCAGAATGAAATGAGTGTGGAGTATTATGCTATATCAAAGCGACGGTAGTTTCTCAATAGTAGTCAACGTATTGTAAAACTTACATCAAAATTTTTGTCAACGTTCAGTTCAGTAATTATTATAAAATGTATTTCATCAAGTTCCATCTTTAATAAGAACAAGATAGAGCGTGCTTGCACCGATGTGCTAAGAAAAACTTCTAAGATTATTCCATACCTTATGTATAAAGCAATTAAGTCGAATGTTTTATTTCTCTCGCAGCAGAGCTGAAAATTATGTATTAGTGTCCAAGGTGTAAAAAAAATGCAACAGGACCACAAAACTATGCAAAGAGTCACGTGTTAATTGCGGTCGAGTATTCAAAAACGGTTTGCAAAGCCAAACGTCTAGTATGAGGTCTCTCTTTACTCGAATTATTGTACGAACCAGAATTACAAAAAACCTTTGCAACATTTCAATACAACGCATTTAAAGACAGAGGAGTGTTTTATTGAAAGTGGGCTGCAGGTGAGGAGGCCGATCAACAAGGGGGAACCTCAGTCGTCGTGCTGTCTTTCACTATGTTGCAAATTAAATGGCGAGCACACAAATAATATCAAATTACGTGTCATACGCTGCCATTAACAATAATCGACATTTCTTCTTATCTTCGTTGAATTTTCTTGCGTTTTGATTATAAAAGTAATTCAAAATTCAAACGAAGTCAACGTTTCTAATCGAGATTGTCTACTGACACCATTTTGTGTGGCGCATCACAAAGTTTGTGAGTTTCTAGCCTATGCCACCTGAAAAGGAATATTCTTTTGAATGAACAAAAATGGAATGGACAGTGTATTAAAAAGAGGATATTATATAAACATCAACAAAAGCAAAACGAAGATAATGGAATGTAGTCGAATTAAATCAGGTGATGCTGACGGGATTACATTAGAAAATGAGACACTGAAAGTACTAGATAAGTTTTTCTATTCGGGCAGTCAAATTTCTGACGATGGTCGAGATAGAGAGGATATAAAATGTAGATTGGAAATGGCAAGGAAATTGTTCCTGAAGAAGAGAAATTTGTTAACAACGGGTGTAAATTTAAGTGTCAGGACGTCTGTTCTGAAAGTATTTGCATGGAGTGTAGCCATGTATGGAAGTGAAACATAGACGATAAACCGTTTAGACAGGAAGAGAATATGAGGTTTTGAAATGTGGTGCTACAGAAGAATGCTGAAGATTAGATAGGTGGATCACGTAAATAATGAGAAGGTACTGGATAGAATTGGGGAGAAGACCAATTTAACACCGGAGGGAAGCAAGACGGGTAATAATCCTAGAGATGAATACACTAAGCAGAGTCAGAGAAATGCAGGTTCCAGTAGTTACTCAGAGATAAAGACAGTTGCACAGGATCGAGTAGCATGGAGAGCTGCATCAAAGCAGCCTTTATACGGAACACCAGAACAACAACAAAAATTTTCGCTACTTGGCTTACCATTCCGTAAAACAATTTAATATACAAACAATTACAATGTGCTACTAAGAAGTTGTTGTTCGCTATCTCACTGAATATAGAAGCTGCAGGCTAATAATTCATACTGACATATATAAAATCAGATTGATTGCACCTTCTACAAAAATCTGTGGAAACTTTGTAGCAAAACTGTCGCTGTTGCCAATATCAAGACAATGTGAAAAAAAGTGTTGTGTTGAGATTTATTCTGAGAAAACAAAACACTTAAGTTGAATGCCACTGCGCTTATAAACAAGAATCATTATTCGCGTCACGATAATAATAGACTCAAACCCATCATCTGCTGACAAGAAAAAAAGACATTGTTTCCCGTAACGTGGCGGGACTTTAATACGATACAGCCGAGTCACAATAAATTATTAGTGTTAACTGTGGAGGTGCTTAGAGTTACTGTATCTCTGGTGCGGTTAACTCAACAGTAAACACGAAATATTTGGATGCTGGTCGGGAAGAACATGAACTCGCACTACCTACCACACGCACTTTCAATCCAGACACACTGATGCAAGTAAGACATCGATTTTCACCACAAGCAGAGAGGCCCACTGTAGCAAGCGCAATTCTGCTTCCAACGCTGAACGTCACAGACAGCGTTACATCTAAAGCAACTCGAACTGAATGTATGCGAAACGATGCTAACTTTAGTATATCTGTAACTCCTAATACATGTAATTACTGCAGCTACGCACTTCATGTAATACTGCATGGGGCGTGTTCTTTACCTTTCCATACCGACGCAAGTGCACGTATTACTCCTGCTTCTTCACGTCTGGAACAGCAGCAGGAACACTGCTGGTTCGCTCGGCCATTGTGAACCACCCGATGAGAGGTGTTCCTGCAGCTTCAAACCTAGCGATCGTCAAACGTAATCAACTGTTTTATGTTCGAGTTCGCAACTGCGAAACAATCTCGTGTATTAACATTTCTGTTTTCGACAGAAATTCGTGTTCTAATACATCGAGATGAGGAAAACTAGGGCGTCTTTATTATAATGCAAGCATCGTGGTTTCATGACGGCTCTTTTCACAACTACTGGACAGCAGTTACACGAGTTGTATTACTCTGATATACTTCATACTCGACTGTTACCTAAAGTCAGGATTCTTCAGCCTAGGTGAAGTAGAACTGTACCGATAAAATTTCGGAGGTTTGACAGGGACATTTTTTCATCATTTTGGTATCAGTGATCTACGAGCTCTGGAAGCTTTTCACCGAGTAATTGCATTTCGTTTGGTTTCCTATTCCCATTCCTGTTTGTATCTGTACTACACGGAAATTATATGCACAACATTGCAAGTGCCCACTGTACGTGTTGCGTGTCTTGTTTGGAAACAACTTTGTACCATTTATTTATCCTACTTTCTGTCGATAATTATAAGCCCGCTAGACTCTTCGTCCTCAATGTTGTATTCAGTACGGTTCAGTAATTTTGTGCCTCGGTTTAGATTTGCGACAGTGTCACACTGATACACAGCAGTGCTAATAAGTTTACTGACGAAGAACAGGCCGACTTCCCTCTCGTGTCTGGGCTGACTGAGTGCGGTGGCAGACTGCCACAACAATTCTATGCTGACTGTTCCCGCAGCCACAGGAGACACATGACTGTACTCTAGCATTATCAGAGAGTTTTTGCGTTACACTCTTTGGATTCGCATCTCTTGTTGATTGCATATCACAGGGTATTTACTATTGTGAAGATACTTCAAAGATATATCGGTAAATGTGGTAAAAAGTTGAATAAATCATCATTATAATATTATTCTGTAACGGAGGGCTGGTGACCACGAAACCCTTATACTGAAATACTCATAAACTGCCCACAAGAATTTCAGAAGTTCGGATTCGCTCCGTATTTTGGGTCTCATGTCTTCACTGCTTTACCTTGAACATAGGTAATTCAAATTGCTGCTGACAAGAAAGTAAAATATATTCACACTGTCACCTTAGACCGCATCACCTGTACGAAGGTTGCCTTGTAATTTTGTAAGTTACCTTAGTTCATGTTGTTGATTACAAGTGCTCGCTCCATAGGCTGACTCATACCTTAACGGTCATTATTACACACGCGATGAAAGATACTAAAATTAGTACAATGTGATACGAAATAAATAGCCGGTAATGCGATAAATACGTTGACCGGTAATTCGATAAACACATGACATCACTTTAATCTCAATTGATAATTTGTGGATCTATCTTAATGAAAACGTATTCGCTTACTATCCTCAAAGCTAGTTTCAGAGGTAACTCATGAACACCTGCGGTATTTCTGTTCCTGCACATTTTCTAGTCCTTCCATGTTACTACGTTGTTAAATTGTTGTGCTTTCCTTAGCAACATCAACATGTCTTGAAGGTTGACATACAAGTTTAGGGGTATGGGACGAAGGTGTGTGCTGCAGTGATTAGTGTTTCAGCTCTAGATATATTTACGATTGAAACCGGTAAATAAATATATAAATTTAGCGACTCAGATGGTGTTTTCTATCATGATACAGCGGTTACGCTTATCCCAAGACATTATGCTCTGTATTACGCAAAACATTTGTCACGAAAACGGACAACTAAAAGTAACATTAGACACTCGAATGCACAGCAAAAATTTCAAATTTTTATTAATTACGTAAAATTCGCGAATGACAATGAAGTTACAGTGGGGAAGACAGTTTCCTGGCCCAACCTGCAACATAACTGCATAGATGTAAGCGAGATAAGAATGATGGGAACACTTCTAGGCAACAACAGAAAGCAGGAGAAGACGTACACATGTCAGATACTGGCCTTGCGAAGTTTAGGAGAAAATATTACCTCTGTCGGAGATAAGAGAGGATAGGGTTAAGATGGAAATGAGTTTCAACTGATTATATACTATCCCGCCGATTATATCTAAACACACGATAGTGAATATAATTACTCATTAATTTTCATGTATATGAAACAAAAAAAAAATCCCATAAACATCTCAAGTAATATAAATCTGTTATAAACATAGAATGAAATGGATCTTTTGTGAAGATTTTTTCCTTGTAAATAAAACAACTGTTTTATAAAGGATTTTGACTTATTTACACAGCCTACATCATAGACGGTATAACTGTTGAGAAAAGTAATTCACGCAAAGCAGACAACACCAGTTCATGTAGAACAAATACTGAAAGGAAAACGAAAATTCGAAAACAAAAGAGGCTGAACACTATTTTCTGTTATTTTCAGAAAGTGAATACGTTCCGTCACCTGACTTTAGATTTATAGCTGAGTTTAAGATTGCTTTGCATGCTTTTCCTGTATCATAGCTGTCTGTGAATTTGCATTATAACGTTTCTAGGTATATAACGAAAATAATGACATTCCGAACAAAGTATCCAGTAAGACAAAAATCTGTTTTAGATAATTCATTTTTAGAACAAATGTTTCAAGTCTGTTACTTACACTAGACACTTGCAGGTGGGGTATACTAAGTCCATCCCAGTGACAGGAAGGACATCTGGCCATCTGGCCATCGCCAAATATATGGTAACAAGGCCGACACCGCGCTAAAGTGGGACAAAGGCCCAAAGGAAATTAGTGATGATGGATGATGGTGATTACTTTGTTAAACTATGCAGATGAAACTTTGGAGACCGCAAAAAGAAAGAACAGAGACGTGTTTGGAAATGAAGGAACATAATTAAATATTTTCAACATGAAAATCAAATGAATCGTGAAAAATCGACACAAAACCTCATGAGAATTTGAGATTCCACAGAAAATCATGAACTACAATTCGAATGGGAAAAGAGTTGTTCGAGGACTTCGGAAAATATTGAAATGATTCTGTTTGTTAAGTTTGGAACGGCCAATAGCCTAATTCTTACAAGAAACGTGATAATGTGATCTGTATCCATTGGCGTTTTTGTTTTATCGTTATTGGATAGAGGGGATGGTGAGATTGCATTCCTGACTATGGTTACAAAGTTAATGTTAAGTTTGTGCTTATGGGTACCCAACCAATTACTTTCAGACTTGATCGTATGGCCCATTTTTGGATGTACCATCTTCTTGAGTATCTATAAAACTGAAGTTAAGAAATACATTTAGTGTTTCATTTATTCCTAACTCATATTTGCTGCGAACATTGTAATATTACTGACGTTAGGCAAATTATATTACAACCGGTGTCTGCTGACATAAACATGAACGAAGATTACAAAACCACATATGCAACGATAGTTTTACGTGTGAGATGCGCAAGAAAAGGTAAAGGTGCACTTACCCTGTCTACGGCCTTTATACTGGAAGAGTTCCCGTGAAAAAAGGTGGGAAGTGAACACGGCGAATAATTCATCGGATGTGGATATAGACCGACACTGCTTCTTCGTAACTTCCTGTGTTTCATAAACGAAGTTGATGGATATTTTCTTTCACTCGGTGCAATTTTTAGCCACAGTTTCGGAATTGGATATATAGCCGGAAAAAACGCGAAGAGATTGATTTTCAACTGCTACCGTGTACTATCACCAGACTGGCTACGACGTACATCAACGAATTACCAACAGGAACGTACAACGGATGAGTTGCACGCGCTATAAGTTCACGTCAGTTCAACAAATTATTAATGAAACTCAAAATAGATACAAAATGGAAGCTACAGTGATTAAATCCTTGCATTCCGAAATGTGTATCAACGATAAGGGAATTTTGATAGTCATACATAACGTCTTTTATATTTCGTCTATTTACGAACTGCATAGCACACAAAACTACGAAAATCGACCCGCATTTCAAGCAAAGAAATAACGACTACACCGTGTTTCAGTATCTTTGTCTTTCATAATCAGTAATATCGTTGGATGTAACTCCCAACGTCGCTGATTCCGTTTTAAAGTCGTTTTATGAAAGAGGGGCGGTGCACACTGCATCCGAATTCTGTAACTTCCAATACGTGCACATTCCACTGCTACGTATCTTACCTGAAACCCTGTGCAACGTATCACTTACCTTTCCGTACTCGTGCCACGGCACGTAGTACGGCTTCCGCTTCGCCTCGGGCACAGCGACAGGAACACTTCCGACGCGCTCCGACATCTTGAAGCAAATGAAAGGGTGCGTTTCCGCGGATATGATCTTAGCGATAGTCAACTGTCATTCATTGTTGCGTGTGCCGTCTCTTCTGCAATATCGATCGATGTTATTGTTTCTGGAGGATTAAAGGCGAGCCGTCACACGGAGTGCATGCCCACGAATAGCGCCTGTTATCATTTCAGAGTGTTAAACCGGAGTGGAGATTCTCGCACGTGACATGCTAAACCCTCATACTTCCTCTCAGGAAGTATTTAAGGCTTCTTTTACGCTGTTTGTCTGAGTTGTTTATGGGAATAACTAACCATATCCGTTAGCAAAATGTGAGCTTTGTCGATAATTGACATCCAAATATAATATGTGTGTCGAAAAATTGAAGTAACTTTGAAGTAAATAGGGTCGGTCTAAAATCGTTACCACTATCCGAGAAATTATTAGTTGTCTCTAGCCGACGCGTTAAACAGCATGTAATATTTAATAGAACCATATATATAAATGGCTTTCTATCCGATCTTTACATTTAATGAAGATAGATTCTGGACACTGACACTGTTCATTCGAAAACTTATTTTTTTTTTGGTTGTAACCACGTATTTTATCTCGCTCGATCATTCGACCCCTGTAGCAACTGGTAGTCGAGCCCCACGGTACATTGTGTGCATTGAAGTCCCCCACAAGGCGGAATGGGCATGGGTGTGCCCAAAGAGTTCTGCCAGTGCTTCTGCATTCAAAGATACATTAGTGGTAAGGTACAAAGAACACACTGTCATATAGAAGGGTGTGAGAACTTTCTCAGCAATTGCCTGTATGGTCGTGGTAAGAGGGACAGAAGAGAAGTGTCATCTGGTATCATAGAAAACAGCCTCTCCACCTTTAGCCCTGTCTCCAGTAGTATCGTCCTTCCTATATGTGTGGTAACCCCGTAATGCAGGTGTGTAGGTGACTTTAAGATGCATTTCTTGTAAGGAGATGGGCAACAGTTTCTCTTGGACCTGGAGCTATACTTTTTCCAAATGTGAGCGATATCCATTCAGATTCCATTGCAACACGCAAGTCCCTGGGAAGCCAGTGTTTAGCGATGGTTGTTCTTTCCTTTCTCCGTCAGAGGCGGTTATTTACCGTAGAGGTCAGGGAGAACGATAGCCGGCTTCCAGCTCTCTGCTTCTTCTGACTGGAAGTTCATATCCTCAAGATCATAGTCCCCATCAGAGAGGGAGAGAGCTCCACGATGTGAAGGTTTAACTACCGCTTTCTTGGTCTTGGAACTACTTTTTGAGGGATGTATATCTCTAAGTGATGGGAGGAGGTGGTTACCTGGGTTGCGGGGACAGTTTAGTTGGCTTCTGATGTTGGGTAGTGGTATGTGGCCCATTGCTGATGGCTTCCGAACGACTTCAGTTTCAAGTGGAGCTTTCCACCCACAGGTACAATGGCAAGAGCATGTGCTCGTACTTGAATCTGTGGTCTGAGTTTGTGTGGAGACATCACACTTAAGGGCTGATGCAAAAGAAGTAGCAAAAACCGAGTGTTGCACTGCTTTGAATTTTCCTTTCCTCGTTGTAACCTCGCACTTTCTGCACCTCACTGGGTGATCCCGAGAGCAGTTCACACATTTCGAAGTGTAGAAGAATAGCCAGATTCCTGAGCTGAGCCTCCACAATTGCCACACGTAACCCTCCAATTACACCCGACAGTGGTATTTCGATACCTTGACATTTGTAGCATCATAGTAGATTAGAAACAAACAGGCGAACTCTAAGACGGATATAGCCTGCAAGGATTTGTTCAGGTAATTCCGGAGTACTAAACGTTAGATTGAATGTTGCCGATTTTTCCAATTTGCCATAGTTCTGCACTTCCTTGACGCCCATATTTTTCCATTCTTCACGTAACTCTTGTTGGTTCACCTCCATTAGATCGGAGCAGGTAACCACGCCCTTACTAAAGTTAAGAGTATTGTGCAACTCAGACTCGACTGGGTAGTCACCTAAGGCCTTACATCCCAGGAGCCTAGATATTTTGGTTGAATTAGCAGTTTCAACTAGAATTGTTCCATTACAATGTTGCTTGACACTTTTTAGAGACCCCGCAATATCTTCCAGTGCCTTGTGAACATAGAAACTGTTCCCTCAGTTTGCTTGATTACAATGACAGTGTTATGACACACTAATGCCCTGTTACTATGATTCTGAGACTTTTCGGGAGGACTGACCAGCCGCGCTCTGTGTGATGAGTGGGTGTAGGTACTACCTGATGGTACATCCGTCCTGCCAGTAGCAGTAGCTCGATGAGACCGTTCCATAGGGATTCCACGAGATGCTAAGGAAACAACCATCAACCCAGGCAGAACCTGCGGATTCGTTGACGTTTCACAGACAGGAAGTCTTGTGAAGTACTTTTGAACAAGTTTTCCGAAAATATGTCGAGCATCTAGTTCGAGAGTCCATACATAATGGCAGTGTTTCAAATCTTGTAGCTATGAACTAACTTGACCTTGGCGACTGTGTCTGTATAGAGACAATGACAGTCCGTGTTAACGATACAACGGTCGGCCACCTAACGGTTGTAGTGAATCAGTCGTGGTCGAAATAAACTTGGCGCCAAGAATGACTAATTCATTCGGATGATATTAAATTAAATGACACTTGATTGAAAGATATTACGTAATTTACTGTAATTTACCCTTGCGTGGTATGATTGAATGAATCACTGGTAAATTCTCCAAACCAATGCAGGTGAGCTAGATATTTACTTCTGTCAGCGGGCCTTTTAAAGGAACTCACTGACATTTAAATCTCGCTCTTTGAGCACCACGTAATCGTAACTTCAGTGGAGGCTACGTACAGGGCACTATCAGGAAAACGTGTAATTAATTTAGACTCAGTAGGAACGGCCAACAAGGCACCCAAATATTCATACTAACAGACCACAATCGCATTGCCGGAACAGACTCCGTCTCGTTTTCGTGACCCACACCGATAGCAGCGCACTAAGCGGCAGTAAGCAACACTATCAATACGACAACGGCTGAGTGAGGATACTAACGTTTATACTGCTCTGCAGCACTGTTTTTGCAACAGAGCGTCTATTTAGTGCAGTGGTTTCTAGGACTATTACCCCCTGAGAGCAATTACATATCTGCTAGTACCCTTCAGCATTAGCAACTAACCAAATTTTAGAATGAAACAAAATTTTCTTTGAACAGTTTTATTTTTAAAATGATAAAAAGCAATATTTAGATTCTGTACGTGTTCCATTAAACCACAAACTATTGAATCAATTAGATAACTGGTAGAACATTTTTAATAGAATGGTGGAGCAAGACCACCTACAATACATCAGACCACAACACAGAAACCAAGATGGCGCCCGTCTTAGGCCAAGTATTTCAGCGCTACCATAATACG
Organism: Schistocerca cancellata; assembly: GCF_023864275.1. Taxonomy (NCBI): domain Eukaryota; kingdom Metazoa; phylum Arthropoda; class Insecta; order Orthoptera; family Acrididae; genus Schistocerca; species Schistocerca cancellata. The sequence continues at coordinate 55,584,264 of NC_064631.1, forward strand.
AATAATTTACAGACTTCATAAATGGAAAGTAGATTCTAAATTGCGTAAGAAATGTATTGTTATGTATTTTTCTATCTTTAAACTTAAATAAAAAGTTGTCACTAAAGCCACAAATCACGTAATAAGAACTATGACGAAGTAAAATTATGAGATGCAACTGAAAATCAAATCCAAAAAACTACTACAAAACACATGTAAATGGCATATTTGGACCCTAATAATAATTTGCACAATAGAAGCTACATAGCAATAATAAATGAAGCGTGTAACTAAAGCACAAAATTGTATTAAACAATATGCAGTTAATTCTAGTCACTGTCATTACGTAATATGTTAGAAGTGTTTGATTTTGAGTACCTGTTGGATTTATTTGCTGCTCAGCTTGGCCACTTTGCGTTTTGTTATTTTTGCTGCAATGTCTTCATGAGTTCCTCTTTTTTGTTTGACTAGTGTTCGAGCAATTTCCTTTGAAACACACTTTTCATTCAACAGTTTTGTGTAATTATTAATAAAAATATTTGAAAGCACTTTAATACTTTTCTTGATTATTGTCTTTAAAGGAATGCCACATTTGCAAACATCACTGAGGTTACTAACGGCATTTTCACACAATTCAGTTCCTAAGGCAAGTACTGCATCTCTCTGATTTTCAAGTTTTAGGAATTCTGGTTCATATGTGCTGCTAATCAGAACTTGAAAAAGTTTATATATGTTACAACACAAGGAAATCATTATAGAAGAAGGACACTTCAATCCCCCACGATTCAATTGGTTGAAATAGGAAAGGAGTTCTTTGGTTTCACACTGCAACAAAATTTCATCCTGTGTCTGCAACATTTCTTCACAGCCTGAACATTTTCCACTTTTTTGGAGCTTCTCAAGCACTGTTTTGCTGGTGTAGCTAGCAATACAGACCAATACTTTCAAGTCTTCATCCATCATGGGAATGTTTGCTAGTTCCTCTAGAGCAGGTTCTAATTTATCCAAATTTTCATACTTCTGGTTTTTTATGCTGTAATTTACTTTTGCTGCAAAATCATTTAATGTAAATTCACCATGTTTAGTAGATCTGAGCTTTAGTAGACTTATTACTTTCAGTTTCCTCTCAGATTCCAAGATTTGCTCAACTGAAACATTATATGTGCAGCCACTTAGCCTTCTGTAGGCTCCAAATCTTGCTTCCAAAGCATCAGTTTGTAATTTTGCTGTAAGAATATAGGACCAGTTGTAAGTGTTAAAAATGTATCTGCATAACTGAACTGTTGCTGCAAGTGTGTGAGAGAAAGCAGTATATGTTTCATTGGTTAATTTTCCATGAGTAGGCAATGCATGCCAGATATCAAGAAATGTTTTCAAATTTTCAAGAAACACAAGTTTGGAGTCAGTAGGTCCAGTGATTGGGCTAGAATTATCATCTGATGTGTATTTGCCTTTCATGGGATGCTGTACATTAGAAACTGTCCACCATTTAATGATTAATTTCAAAAACTGAATAGTGCCATCAGAAATCTCAATCCCCTGACTTTTCAAAATTTCTAGTGCTGCCACATTTTTGGAATCAAAAACACTGAGAGCAAGGGTGACATTCTGTCTCTCAATAGAAGTTGGATATACTGCTTTTCTCACTAGCTTTGGGGCAAGTTTCAACAGTTTATTTTTCTCAGAATGAAACAGGTTCCTCAAATCTGAAAACTTTGCTTCACTGACAGTATATTCACATGCAGCATTCCCTTCATCACTGTGTAGAAAGGTATTGATGAAAGCAAATGTATCCTCAATATTTGGCATTATGAAGGATTCATTTTTTGCATTCAACCAGTTATTTCTGATACACTTAAGCAAGTGCACATTGTCAAACAGAAGAAAGAGAAATTTGGATGGAGCAACTGGATTTGTAATACACGGCTGTAAAGTGCCACCACACATAAGCTGATACATTTTTCTATTAGTGCTATGGTTATCTGTTACCAGGCATATAACATCATACTGCAGCTCATGCATTAACTTTAATACATCAATTGTCATTTTCAGTAGAGTATCAGAATTAACATTTTTTACAGGAAAGAGAGCTATCACTTCTTTATAATGAGAATGTAAAGATGATGCCATGAAAACCTGCATTGTACCTGCTCTTGTAGTATCTGAAGTATTCTCAGCAACACCAAGTATCTTTCCTGCCTTATAAGAGAATTTTGAATTAACATAAACTTCATCTAGCATCACTGAAATTACCTTGTCACTTCCCTGAAGAAATTTATTTTTTTCCCTCAAAAAAGCAACCTGTGATGGACCAATACAAGGTTTATTTGGACCCATTTTGCATAGAAAATGCCTTAAATATACAGGATGAGGTAATGTTAATACATTTGTTTTTCTCAAGTGATGGTAGGCACCAGGAAATGAAAAGCAAATGGTTGCTGCCCATATCAAAAGCTCAGGAGAATATCTGCTTTGTTTTGTTATTGCGAGTTGTAATTGCTCCAAAACAAATTCTATTTTAGGTGATATTTCAGCGTCAAAATCACTACCAGCTTTTAGTGCTTGTTTGAGAACGTTGACTAAAATTATAATCTTGTCAGTGGTGCCAGTAGAGTTATCTGTGAAACCATTTAGGTGACTCACCAGATTATCAAATTTCGTCCACTTGTCACATTTCAAGTTCTCTTCCTCCCCAGACTGTAGTATCCATTTCAAGGTTTCCGTAGGCAAACACACATTTTTGTGAAACACTTTTACTTCCAAGGAACTTGATATTTTGAAGCACACTGAAACTAATGGCACATCACTGACTGAATCATCCTTTAATTTAATGAAAGGTATGTAGTCATCCTTTACTAAAATTGTAAATGGACAAACATTCCTTTTCTGCACTTCGCTTTTAAAATGCTGAAAGTCAGGTATATTGTCATTTTCGCACCACTTACTGAAACTACATTCATCACGTTCCAGTAGCTGTTGAACACGATCTTCAGGATTATTCCTTTGCTTAGGAACTGGTACTGTGTGATAAGAAGGTTGATTAGGAAAGATGGTTGGGATTGCATCATTTGTTAGTTTTGGTATTTTTCGTGGCACACGTATTGGTTCACTATTTTCCACAGGAAAAATGTCTTCCCTAACCACAAACTTAGGTTCAAAATGCTTAATGCACACCACAGCTTTATCGTTCACTTCAAAATTATCTCTATGAATTAGTTTCATCCATTTGTTCCTCAATGCTGTTTCCTTGGGAAACTTAAATGTTGAGGTATCGTACGTTTTGCCGTAATTGGATTTACATCCTGGTACACAACAACTACGACCCATCGCAAGAACAGTTTACACTTTCAATTATGCCGAACTTACTACTGAATATAGAAAATAAATACTAGCGTAGCACTTTTGACGACATTCACAGCATATAGCATAAATAACAGCTAGTAATAAATGCTTTCGCTTCTCCTGAACGTCACGTATACAATGTTACACACACGCGTTATGGAAACACAAGCACGCTGGTTTGTTTCCCCCACGATTGCCGCCATATTGTCAACTATCGATATCTGCCTTAAGGTCTGATTTATTGTAGGTGGTCTTGGGTGGAGCAGCTGCCAGAGCGTCACGATTGCTACCTAAAGTCCTTCTCAGAGAAGAAAGCTAACTACTCGCATTGAGGGTAGTCACTTGTTACAAGGCTTGGTTTCTCTGCACCAGTCCTCTCCCTAGCAGCACATGGCTTCACCCGCATACTGCACCCCCATTTCAAATCATCTATACATAGTTCGTAAATTACTTTACTGCTGGACTCTTTTACTTCGGAAATGAAAGCGATTAGTGGAATTCAGGCTGACAGTGTTTAGTAATAATAATAATAATAATAATAATAATAACAATAATAATAATAGGAGTAGAGTGTAGGCCTTACAGCAATATAATGGCCATATCCGTAGTTATTGTTGCGTTTTCAATTAAATCATTTAGCTGTTGCCAAGTGAATAATGAATCCTGTTATAGTTTATTGCGAAACTATCTACAACTCGGAGGTTTTTCATGCGATATTTAAGCATATTTTAAGTATATATCTCAATTCTACTCTCATAGATGAGAGGTATAAAACACATAGTATGTGTGTAGTGGATGGACTAGCTGAGGACAATGACATTGATAAATTCCTTTCAGAAGGTGTAGACTTCACCATATTGAGCCACGGGCCAATGTTAGTACGTGAGAAACTATGTACTTAGTATTACAATCTTTTTAAATAGTGTGGCAGTACTGGTTTGCCATATGCCACGAACTGACAATATATATATATATATATATATATATATATATATATATATATATATATATATATATATATATATAAAACTTCATGAACCATGGACCTTGCCGTTGGTGGGGAGCCTTGCGTGCCTCAGCGATACAGATGGCCGTACCGTAGGTACAACCACAACGGAGGGGTATCTGCTGAGAGGCCAGACAAACGTCTGGTTCCTGAAGAGGGGCAGCAGCCTTTTCAGTAGTTGCAAGGGCAACAGTCTGGATGATTGACTGATCTGGCCTTGTAACAATAACCAAAACATCCTTGCTGTTCTGGTACTGCGAATCGCTGAAAGCAAGGAGAAACTACAGCCGAATTTTTTCCCGAGGGCATGCAGCTTTACTGTATGATTACATGATGATGGCGTCCTCTTGGGTAAAATATTCCGGAGGTAAAATAGTCCCCCATTCGGATCTCCGGGTGGGGACTACTCAAGAGGAGAAAGAAAACTGGTGTTCTACGGATCGGAGCGTGGAATGTCAGATCCCTTAATCGAGCAGGTAAGTTAGAAAATTTAAAAAGAAAAATGGATAGATTAAAGTTAAATATAGTGGGAATTTGTGAAGTTCGGTGGCAGGAGGAACAAGACTTCTGGTCAGGTGACTACAGGGTTATAAACACAAAGTCAAATAGGGGTAATGCAGGAGTAGGTTTAATAATGAATAGGAAAATAGGAATGCGGGTAAGCTACTTCAAACAGCATAGTGAACGCATTATTGTGGCCAAGATAGATACGAAGCCCACACCTACTACAGTAGTACAAGTTTATATGCCAACTAGCTCTGCAGATGACGAAGAAATTGAAGAAATGTATGATGAAATAAAAGAAATTATTCAGATAGTGAAGGGAAACGAAAATTTAATAGTCATGGGTGACTGGTATTCGAGTGTAGGAAAGGGGAGAGAAGGAAACTTAGTAGGTGAATATGGATTGGGGATAAGAAATGAAAGAGGAAGCCGCCTGGTAGAATTTTGCACAAAGCACAACTTAATCATAGCCAACACTTGGTTTAAGAATCATGATAGAAGGTTCTATACATGGAAGAAACCTGGAGATACTAAAAGGTATCAGATAGATTACATAATGGTAAGACAGAGATTTAGGAACCAGGTTTTAAACTCTAAGACACTCTGACCACAATCTATTGGTTATGAACTGTAGATTAAAACTGAAGAAATTGCAAGAAGGTGGGAATTTAAGGAGATGGGACCTGGATAAATTGACTAAACCAGAGGTTGTACAGAGTTTCAGGGAGAGTATAAGGGAACAATTGACAGGAATGGGGGAAAGAAATACAGTAGAAGAAGAATGGGTAGCTCTGAGGGATGAAGAAGTGAAGGCAGCAGAGGATCAAGTAGGTAAACAGACGAGGGCTAGTAGAAATCCTTGGGTAACAGAAGCAATATTGAATTTAACTGATGAAAGAAGAAAATATAAAAACGCAGTAAACGAAGCAGGCAAAAGGGATTACAAACGTCTCAAAAATGAGATCGACAGGAAGAGCAAAATGGCTAAGCATGGATGGCTAGAGGACAAATGTAAGGATGTAGAGGCTTATCTCACTAGGAGTAGCATAGATACTGCCTACAGAAAAATTAAAGAGACCTTTGGAGAAAAGAGAGCCACTTGTATGAATATCAAGAGCTCAGATGGAAACTCAGTTCTAAGCAAAGAAGGGAAAGCAGAAAGGTGGAAGAAGTATATAGAGGGTCTATACAAGGGCGATGTACTTGAGGACAATATTATGGAAACGGAAGAGGATGTAGATGAAGATGAAATGGGAGATACGATATTGCGTGAAGAGTTTGACAGAGCACTGAATGACCTGAGTCGAAAGAAGGCCCAGGGAGTAGACAACATTAAATTGGAACTACTGACGGCCTTGGGAAAGCCGTCCTGACAAAACTCTACCATCTGGTGAGCAAGATGTATGAGACAGGCGAGATACCCTGAGACTTCAAGAAGAATATAATAATTCTAATTCCAAAGAAAGCAGCTGTTGACAGATGTGAAAATTACCGAACTTTCAGTTTAATAAGTCACAGCTGCAAAATACTAACGCGAATTCTTTACAGACGAATGGAAAAACTGGTAGAAGCCGACCTCGGCGAAGATCAGTTTGGATTCCGTTGAAATGTTGGAACACGTGAGGCAATACCGACCCTACGACTTATGTTAGAAAACAGATTAAGGAAAGGCAAATCTACATTTCTTGCATTTGTGGACTTAGAGAAAGCTGATACAGATAAGACTTCACCACAGGATCCCCCAGTCAAGACCAATACCAGTGCGAAGTCACACTCAGGACGAGTGTCCCAAGAGCAACCCACTCATAACAAGAGTCCCGATCAGAATGTGTTCGTCAGACTGGAGCCTGAATCTGAAGACCCACATTTCTGCGCCCGTCAAACCTCAGTAAACTCGTCAAAAGCAGTCACACAACTGCTCCCACGAGCGTACCTTGCCAATCACAAGACTCGATGACCTCCCTGTTCCACCTCTTACTCATCTGCTCTACCCACAGGCCAATCCCAATCAAAGTTAATAATATTCTTTTCTTTTCTGGAGAAGCAGCCAATCCCTGACTTGTAAATTCCGTTGCAAGGAGGAGAAGACGTTCGCTACTGACTTGTTTTCCCACAGACACTTTGGGAAATATGTTCTGAGTTTCCATTTAGGCCCAAAGTGAACAAGGCATTTATCACTAAGATCATTATGCAGATGGGCTGAACGTTACAGCCCTAAGCAAAACTTAGCGCTGTTATGTCCCAACATAGACCATTTCGGAGCAGCGATAAATGTTGTGTTCCATTCTAAATTTCTTCTGAAAGCCTGAGGCTTCCCAGAAAACTTGACAGGAAGTGCGACGACACCACCTGAGGGCTCCCTCAATAGCGTCCAGTCCAAGTTGAACATGGAAACTAGTGAACTTTTACACCTCCATCCCTATACATAGTGGGCATTTCTGACACTGTTGAAACGCCTTGGCGAGGCACTTAACAGGTAGATCCAGGCAGGCAATTGTTTGCCCTCTTTGGCCGAAAGCACAGTCTGCCCACTGGTGCGAGAAATTCTTGAGATCAGCGTTCTGCCGCCAGTAAATGCTTCGAGGTGTTCCTTTCCCCAACAGCTGTACGTTGCTCCCAAGTCCCAAATGTTCCCTGTAAGATTCACTGATAGATAACCAAACTGTCTGCTTTTTCACAACTCGAGAAAATACTATTCGAAAGAGAGGCACCATAAAGGTTTTACATGCATTGACAATGTACATGCTCCCAACAATGCCTCCAATTGTTGATACTTTCTTGCTGTCTCACAGAAATGAGGTGTACACCACTCCCAAATATTTCATTACAGTGGCCACATCAATGAGTCCATCCGGTTCCGCAATTAAATTGTGACCGATGTTCATGAGCCCCCATTTTCGCCTGTTCATCTGGGCATCAGCCAATTTTCCACAACACTCAGTCATAGCTAGTGCCATGACAATCTCTTTCGTCCCACATCAACTGCGTACGCCTATACACATATTTATTTCCTCGCACGTTGACATAATATAGCGTTTTGTGAAGTGCATCAACAGTGGCACAGTAACTTGTGCAGACAGGTGCGTGGAGAGGGTACACCCTTGTACGACAAAGCACTGAATCCGTACTGGTCTTGTCAAAAGACCGTTCAGTAAGATCATTCATTGTGATCCGTGCCGTATTACTGTTGTGGTATATTTATTGCTCCCATCGTTGCACGCAAACAGCAATGGCCGACAGCGTCGAAGACTTTCTGTAGGTCGACCGCAAGCATCAAGCCATGTATTCTGCAGGCGGTGACACAATGCCCTGTGAATAGCGCTGTTATCACCGACTCGTGTCTAATCTTCTCCAGTCAACGTTGTAAGTGCTCGCGAAAATTTTAATGCGCAAACAGCTTCATCTCTGCGTTACTTGACAACAGCTGCTCGTCTTCTTTCCGAAGTGGTGTGCCAAGTTTCCTCATGAACGAAGGGTGTGTCATGCGTGACTCTTTAGCTCTGTAGCCACGCTATGCTCGAACGACTGTACCATCCTTCTTTTGGCGCATGAGTTGCAACAGTTTGGCTCTGGCGTGCTTAATTTTGCACAAGAAGAACCGGTTGCTGTTCTGCACTGTGAAACAAAACATAGAGGACACTAAGTGAAATTCCACTATGTCATTGTACCATCGGTTTCTATTTCGGCTCTTGTGATTTCTTTTCCATCGGTGTATATCGCCTTCCACGGAAAAAGAAGCATGATCCTATCGATTTCTAATGTGGAAGTATATTAGCTACTGTTTTCAAAGCGCCAGAATATATTGGTCAAGACCAAATCACTGATCACTTGCGCATATTCAACCAATATTACTGAATAAGTCCGGCTTTCATAGGTACCACAGCACAGACCCAGGACTAGTTGAGGTAACTGATGATATGAGGTATGCTATTGACGACCGTATTGCAACGACTCTGACACAACCAGACGCTAGCAAAGCTTTTAATACTTATAACGCATACTGCTCAGGAAAATGTCAAAACAAAATTTGGCAGGTAATGTGCTGAATTGGTTTGAAAGCTATTTGAAAAAACAGATAGTAAAATGTTGTCTGTGTGAATGAAAGGTCATCTTGGAAACATGTCCACTGATTACTGCCAAAGGGGTCAGTCTCTCTCCCACATTCGTTCTCCTTGTACGTCAGTGACATTTCTTCATTTCCATTGTTCTGTAAATATCGTTTCAATACCGATACGCAGTTTTACCTAAGTGACAGACTTGAAGATATAAATACGAATATTATGGTCGTTAAGGTGATTCATGATCTGTCTTCAGTGGTAATATGGAGGTAAATCTGATCCTTGAACTGTATGCAAAGAGGTTACAAGTAATCAGAGTAACTCGCCAGAAATTAATAATTTCGTAACTTCGTAAACGCTTGGCTCCTATCCAGCTTGAAAATATTCCGATATCTCATCAGAAACAAGTGAAGAACTTGGTGTAACGTTGAAAGACCATCTCCACTGGGTAGAGAATACTGTCACAATGTGGCAGGGCACCTACAATTGAGTCCCTGATTACAAATAGTTTCGGAACGTTTTCCGCAGGATGTGAACGTAAACTTAAGCAAGCACGCATTCTGCCGAACCTCCAATATTGAGACGTAATTCAACGTGGCACGAGTGGTGAAAACACATGACTGTCAGACATAACCATGAATGCGTATGTGCGTTACATCTGCAGGATTCATCAGTACGGCCTGTAGGTGCTTCACTTGCTCAGTTAGGATCGTTGTGGCCAAACAAGTTACGGGTCTACCGCACGCATTGTCTACTTTACAGGTTCCGCAGTGTGCAGACTAACCACTACCTTCCATTAGAGAATAAACACGCCATCGCAATCGAAACACAAGTTCCATTTTACTGGTATCCTAGCTCTGCCATCTCCGCTTCTGGAAGGCGCTTCGCTGCATAATGCGAAAAATTCAAAATCTTCCTGATTTCAAGGGAAGTCTGCGCACTAACTCTTGTCATCCCCAGAATTAAAGAATAAGCCCAATTTCCCGTCTGTCAAAAAGCATAGCCAATGCTCCTGTCTTCTGCCAGTCATGACCCTATATCATTGCTTTTCTCTATGAGTAACGCCATCCTCTTCCTTCATATTCTTTCAATGTGTGTTATTAGTTTCTCCTTTCCCTCCCTTCTGTATTCCTTTCACTCATGCGTTCTGCTGCTAGCACTGACAATTAAAAACCCACATCCCATAATTTCTATTATGCTATTTATCATGTGCGAATATAAAGTTTGTATATGTGTCTTTTTTACGTGCACTATTATAGTTTTCAATTTCTAAAAGCAGTAATATATGATTATTGAGATATATGTTGAGTAAAGTTAGCGAAACGCCTGGTTAGATGTGAGATAGAGCCTAATATCCCCCCCCCCCCCTCCCGTATCCAAGGTTAAATAAATGGATGAATAAATAAATTAATATTTTTAAATATAATTCATTCTCTTCAAGGCATATAACCCTTCTGGTTAGACAACCGTACCATACGGTTTTAACTTGGCTCCAATATTATCTGATATTTCTTATAGACGTTTTCCACCATTTCATAAGATAGATGAAATTTGCAGATCTTAAGAATAATCGCTTCTTGCTCCAAGCTTTCCTGCTCAATTATCCTGACCAGGTATTTAAATTTCTATACGACATTAATCTTCCCTCTTATTAAAATCATCTATCACTCATATTTGTAATGTATTTTGTCTTCTCAAAGGAGACCTGTAATCTTACTTTCTCAGCTATCTCTGTTAGTTGATGAATCTTCGTGATTGGTGAGTTAATGTTGTTGAAAAAAATGGCTCAGTTTGGGTCCTTCTCTGAATAAATATTATTCCCATGCTTATAGCTTACTGTCTTCCTCCATTCTCGAATGACCTTTTCCAACATACAGATAAAAAAGCGTGGAGAAACATCATCGAGTTGTTTGATACCAGTATCAGCTTTGGAAGCGGTCCGAGATATTGTCAACGAAATTCATTTTTGACCCTGTATCGATCAGAGCCTGTTGAATCATCCACTCCAAACGCTTCCATAACATTCAACAGTGACTCACTGTCAACTGAGCCGTGCACGTTTTTTCATCAATGCATACGACCCCACAGTAGTACCTAACAGACATTTTATGCCTGATAATGTTTGTGAAGTTTAAAATCTGCTCTAGGCAAGAACGTCCTTTCCTGATATTAGCCAGTTACTCATTAGTTTGTTTATTAAGAAAATCTACAATTCAGTTCTGTATTGTTGACGAGAGCATCTCCCGTAGAACAGATACTAATGTAATATGCCTTCAACGGCTGATCACCTTTCGAGCCACCATTTTATGGAGTTGGCGGACTAGGACCGACAGCCAAACAGAGGATACCCGACCAGATCTCTGTATCTCCTCAAAGAGTTCAGCTGGTCTCTTCAGAATATCTTCATTCGCCAGCTTCAGGAACTTTGCAACAATTGATTCCCTTCTAGCTGCTATATTATTCCTTAGGCCATCCATGCTCTGTTTAATAACTGTCTTAGATATGTGGATGCTCGTTTGTCGCTATTCGAGTGGCTTGTCGTATGGGTAATTCTCCCTTTTGGTTCATTCCAATTACGCAGTTTTCTTAAACACGCTGCCCAGATATTAGAGTATTAGCTTATTAGACTTTTTTGTTCATGCCCAGCATTCCATTTTTTTCTCTGAAGCGCATGACTGGGAGTTGATACACTTTCAGCTTGGACTTGAAAATATGGTTGAAATCCCTGAAATTGTTCTTTAGAATATCCTGAACAATATATTCCATCTGTTGTTTGGAAAATAATTGCGTTACATGTCGAATCACAGTGGCTGCGTGCTTCCGACTTTTACTAAAGGAGTTAAAATCTTCATGTTCCTTCGGCGAGTTTCATTTTCTCAACGAATGTGTTCTATGTGCGTAATTTTAGTTCCAGGTATAGTTGCACCATCTACGTTTCCGTCTGCGACCTTTTAAGATTGAAACATTAGCTACTTCTTGTATTGCCTATTGTATTGTACTGTCTGTCCAGTTCTTAGACTGAAATGTTAGTTTCTGATGACACTCTCCTAATACTTGTTAACTGATTTTTAATTTTTCCGCATCATTTCTGCATTTGTTCTTTCCAGTTGTTGGTATTTTTATCCTGGAGAGGTAATTATCAAAATCGTACTTTGTACCTCTCTGGAATTTAATATTGTTGATTTCCTTCATCGCATTCCTAGAATGAGGCATGTGGACGATTTTCCATCGTTCGAGTTTCCAAACTAAACGTTCGACATAGTTTGACAAAACCAAATTCAAAATGTGTTGCTCCTTCCGTGTGTAGGATGTTTTCCTGTACCGGTTCATAATTTGCTTCTATTCCACGTCAGCTTACATTTGTCGACAAAAATCTTAATATTCTTCGTAGTTATTTTCACCTTCTCCTTCTCTAGGAGGTCCCAAAATTGTTCTTTTTTCTCTGGACTATGGCTGTTGTTCTCACAGGTGAGGTGGCCGCATGTACATTGAACAGGCTGCAGCCGCCTTCCGCAACAAAAAGTGAGTATTGACAGTTATTTGATCCGCTAGAAAAATTCACTACTGCGTTGATAAACGTCTTATTTACAGAGAAATCTGTTCCAAACATTGATATGTTCTTGCTTATATTCACGGCTTCCTTTTTATCATAGATCTTATAGTCTACATTGTCAATAACGCTTTCGTCCTGATAATGTGTACCTTGAAAACCAGGATTGTGATGTTTTGGTAGTCCAACAAATTGTAAATCCCTCGCGTTTACCAAATTTTCCCAAATATTTCATTTTTATCTTACCGATATAGTAATTTTGTTTCGTTTTCAACTTAATATTTCTCGATGCGGAGCATGCAAGTCCCTCTGACTTCTCTAAGAATGTAGCTGCAGGCCTAAAAGATCCAAAGATACGCTTGCACACCTAACAGTGATGGGTTTCTGCCTACAGTTGCCACTGGGATTAGTGGTTTCTTTTTGACGACTTTCCATGATGTCTGATTGTTAGAGAAATGTGGGTCGGATTTGTTCCTTCCCGTTAGTAGATTCAACGTATCATGCCATGAAGCTTGAAGTTCGTTTGCTTTACACACCTTTGGTACGAATGGTCCTCTTCTGCTTTAAAAACCGTTGACTTTTTCCATTTATAATCATGGAAAAGTACGCTTTCAAATTGCTACCAGACGGGGCAACTGAACCAATATCTTCCTTCTTCTTCTTTTTTTTTTTTGTGACAGGCAGAGCCTGGTTTCGGAGTGTTGGCCCAGATTGTGGTATTGACTGTTTGTATTATTAGATGGTAATTTGCTTGTTATTAGTAAGATCTACAATTTATTCTGATTTAGCTAACTTATCTCGACATATTTACAGTTGTTCTTTAGTGATATTTAAGGCGTTGAAAGTTACAAGTATTTTATTTCCCTGATTATCTGGCTATTTCAGTCAGTGATATGTTCCACTTCAATGCTACCAGAGGCATCTTTTTTTATCTTAGTTTTACATTATAATCATGTTGTACATTGAACATTTTGGAGAATTTAACTGAGTTTTCATTAAAGTGGGCCATCATAATATTTTATCACTTTGTTAACTCATTACTTGCTGTTGTGGTAGTCTCCCCACTAACGTGTTGTGTGAGTTTTTCAGCCCAATGTTTTCTTTACTGTGATGAATAATTTTAACTGTCGCCAAGAGAGGAGGACTCTACAATGTGTGTCTGCATGCATACTACGAAGGCAGGATCCAGTTTATGGTGTCTGTGGAGGGTGAATTTGTGCAGACTGGGGTTGATGGGCTGTTCTTCCCATAATCCTTCTAAAGGGCTTGTAGTTGGGGCTACCGTACTAAACTAATGGCAGATGGCTTTCCTGTAACAGCAGATCTTTTGCAAGATCTCAGAACTCTTGGACGGGAGTATCATTTTACTAAAGACTACTGTTAGTTGAGGGCAGGACATAGTCAAGAATATGCTTACACTCTTTTCCTGTGGTTAACTGCCTGAGAGCTTAAATATTTTCATAAAACTTCTAGGAGCTCGCTAAGTCGAGGAACTGTCTAAAAGCCTTCCATAGTATTGGAAGTCCTGATGTGGAGAGGTAAGTCTGCGAGTTTCGTGTAGATCACATTGGTTGGTTACTGATCCGTCGTGATCAGTGGAGTTACTTTAATGAGACAGAATACCTGTTAGAATTATTTTTTATAATCAATGTCCGGGCTCGTTGCTGTATGATGATAATTTTTATTTTTTCCCTTCGGCTATGCATTTATTTCGGCTTAGCTGCCATTAACGAGTGACCTGTTCTGCAATGTGGGTGACGTTAATCTCATTACACATTTCTTGTTATAGTAGGACAGTTTAGTCAAATCAGATCTGTAGAGATGGGGAGAAAAAAAATTTAATATCACACAGCAGCGAGTTTAGACATCCCTCACAAATATGTCACATGCTGACTTATACTACTCCCATTATTGTGGAGTATGAAAATGAGGCAACCAGTCTGAAAGTACTCGTACTTTCAATGAATAAGGAAATTATATTTAAAACGTATTCATTGTACGTGGTATCTCTTTTCCAAAGTAGGCACCTAATTTTGTAGAGAAAGATTCATTTCGTTTTCTAAACTGACGCACGAAGGCGCATACACACACACACACACACACACACACACACACACTAGGCACCTAATTTTGTGGAGAAAGATTCATTTCGTTTTCTAAACTGACGCACGAAGGCGCATACACACACACACACACACACACACACACACACACACACACACACACACACATGCACATGCACATGCACAATCAAATTTATCCCAAAATTTCATAAAGATTGTAACTTGCTTTGTTTTGTAGTATTTTAGTGGGGATTCAAAAATATGAAACACCGAGCAGCACACTTATCAAAAATATACCGTAAATCAGCGTTCCTGTACGTGCACAGATCGGAAGAATCCTCAAATTAATTGCTTCTCACATGTAATTGCTGTCAGGCGCCACAAGGTGTACAGAAAACAAGCGGAAAACGAATACTGATGACTCTGCATTTTACAAGCCTCAGGGTGTGTGAGGTGAGCACACATGAATTTTTGTCCAGTCGACAAAATATAACACGCTTGGAGATTGCGAAAATATTGACGCGCTGCCTAACAAGGGAACTAACCCAGATGTAAATAAATGGTGTTGATGATATTTTGTGGGTACGTAAACTGGTCCAAATAATGCAATACACGTTGTAATTTGGTGCATGGTGGAAATAAAAGTGTGTGTCCACATAGAACTGTATTAACTTTCCTCTGGTATAAACTGAATTTTTCTACAAACTATCGTACCACTATCAATACATTTGGAGAAATGAAAACTTCCGTTACAACGTCAATTAGAGACAGTCTCTATCCATATCCATCCATATGTAATAAAGCTGCATTCTGAAACGCCATTTTTATGAAATATGTTACACAAAAGTGCTGTAGGAGTATTTTCGACATATGTAATTCAAATACGTACATCATCATTATGCTTCTAATTCTTTGCCTTATTTAGCTTCGCTTTATGTTTCCAGATGATATTTTACTTTTGAAATTAATGTTTTTTTGTCTTTGTCTACCAATTCACACACGTGTAAGATATCAATTGAAAATAATTGGTAACTCTCCCTGATAATGCGAAATCATTACAGTTATGATAACCTGCAAGGAAAAGCTTGACACATTTTTTCTTCTGTCAGATACCTTTTGATGTGATCAGACGTTAGTTTATCAAATTTCAGTGCTGTGACGAAAACATTTGGGGCTTTGTACAATCTTCGCAGCGAACTCTCCATTAGTTTCTTTTAAAGGAATGGGAACAGGATAATCCATTAGCAGGCCGCATATGCTCTGAGGTGAATCGTAAAACTCTGAGTAACTGAAGATAATGATAGCAAAATGAGTGATTTTTTAACCCTTTGGAAGGCAGTAGATCCCTAAAATTGTAAAAAGAAACTTTCGAGATAATTTTTGTCGCTTATATAGTTTCTAGATATAATCTCTGTTATTCTCCGTGACAGAATTGCGCGTATCTGTTTAAAATTGAATTGTGCTTTGGGGCTTGCCTTGAAATACTTTAACTTTACTTTTCTGCTCAATTTCAACGCCCACGTTTGAAGATCAATGTTATGACGATCAGTTGATTATCGATAACCTAATATTTTTTTATAAGTGCTGCATTATAGTACCTTCATCTTACCTCAGAGGCATTGAATAACACACTTTTCCCAGCGAGAAAGCTGTGCCACTCTACTAACTTGAGATATTTACGCTTCAAGTATGAGGGGGACTCGGTGTGTTTGTCAACTTTCGATTTTCTTACTGAAACACTTTCGCCTACTGAGCAGTTACATCACATACCATACGATTTCAACGGTTACCATTAAAAACCTTAGAGTAACAAACTAACGCTAATGGTCTTAAGTCGTAAAACAGCGTGAGTAATGTCTAATTTTCCAGGTATACAAAATAAATTCCTCCGATCCTATGTCACTTGCAACGTATAACTTCTCCCTCCTATCGTTTGTAGCGAGGTCGAATTCCACAGTTCTCGTGACCTGGTATTTTTTTTTGTGTTTATTTTTTTACTTTTTACTGGTTACCCTTCATGTGGCTGCAGCCATAAGTTAAACGTAATGGAGGAAAGTGATGTTCGCCAAATGTTTGCGAATGTTGGAAACGCTGATCTGTATGTCTTCGTTATGCAACTGTTTGTCAATGGTATATTTTTATGAGGTGGAGATTGGAGTTCAGCCCAGCATTCGCATAAACGAGGGTGAAAAACCTAATAAAAGCCATACTTAGCCTGGCTGGTGTACCAGACCAGTAGTCGTGAGTCCAAAATTTGCACTACATTCGTGTCTGGTCAACCTCCCTGTCTCGCCAGCTAGCTCACAGCACGTTAGTCTATACGAGCATGTCTGTAACTCTGCTAATGCTGATTTCTCATTACACTCACGTATGAGTAGTGCTAGACCACTATTTCATTCCAATATTCTTATTCAGTTTCTGTTGTTACAGTTTGCTATGATTTCTTAGATCAATGATATTAAAAAAATTATTCAATGCCTGCCACTATACTCCTTCAGATGCAAACTACGGCAAAATACTATTTTAATTTGCTTTACGGTATCACTTAATTTGACGCTTGAATCGTCATCAAACCTGTGTGAAAAAGACCCTCAGCATTTTTAAATTTGGCATAGATTAAAGGAAATATTAAACAAAGGAAAATCTACGATAGAATAATATTGAAAAGACTCAAAGAATCTAGATCCCTAATATGTTCATCCTCTGTCGATGCAAAATGTTTGAGATTCACAAGGAAGTAATGTTTCTATGGATTTGTTTTTACAATTTGCAGTCACTAATTCACATCCTTCTCTTTCTTGTTTTCCAGTACCAATAACTCAGCTGCGATAATTACATTCCAAGATTTTTCTTGCTTGCTATTACGTATGATATTAAAACATTATCTTTGAATTGGTACACTTTATGAGAGGAAATATCTCGCATATTAATTTGTTATTTGTTTACGTTATTTTGTAGTATGTATTATTAATTAAGCGCAACACTACAACTACATCTGTGGAATTCAAAGTCGGGCTGGCAAGCAACGGATGATCCAGGCTTTAACTAAAAAGGTTTTCACTACCATTATGGTGACTAAAGTTTTGTCCTTCAATCCAGATAACTATATTACATTTTCCTATCTCACTGTAGTGCTGAATAAATCCGTGTTTAATTGAATACACAGACAGATCGTATGTAACACTCAAAAGGCGTAATTTTGCTACTGCATTCCATTGAAAAAAATTGAGTTTGCCAACGTTTACGACGACAGGCAGAGCTGACCCACCAAACCTACGACACCTGACACAGCTTGTTCTCCTGACACCACAGTAGGGGTCATTTGACATTCTCCCCTTAACAGTTGCAAACATTTTCGTGACTAATTTACTTGCATTTAGTTGCATTTAACTAGGCAGTTAAAAAAACCAGTTTTGTTGGTAATAAATAAAAATGTACTTTCACTGGGCCTTTCTCACAGAAAAAAATGTGATAATGAAAGCTTGGAATAATATTCAAAGTAAGTCGTTTGGCAGTCACGGACAAGAACTTTTATTTAATTTGTATTTTTGATCCAAGAACCGGAATCATCAACAACTGTTGCGGTTTTTGTCAACGTTCAGTTCAGTAATTATTATAAAAATGTATTTCATCACGTTCCATCATTAATAAGAACAAGACAAAGCGTGGTTGCACCGATGTGCTAAGAGAAACTTTTATGATTATTCTGTAGATTACGTATAAAGCTCTTCGAATGAATGTTTATTAGTCATATATCTAGTTATGTATCTACCTCCTATCAGTTTACTAAATAATATCACGGAAATTATTATCTAAAGTGACGCTATATATTTTTATTTCTGTGCCAGCAGAGCTGCAAATTATGTATGAAGAAGCGCAACAGGACGACAAAACTATGCGAAGAGTTACGTGTGAATTGCGGTCGAGTATTTAAATACGGTTCGCAAAGCCAAACGTCTAGTACGAGCCTTCTCTTTACTCGAATTATTGTACGAACCAGAATTACAAAAAATCGAAGCACGCAATCACCCACAATCGGTTGTATGAGTTAAATTCTTCTGCTTTTCTAACCGTGTCATTTTGTAACATTACCATACAACTCAATTAAAGAAAGAGAATTTTTTTACTGAATGTGACCAGCAGATGGAGAGGCAGATACACAGTGAGAAACTCAGTCGCCGTGCTGGCCTTTCAAATTAAATGGCGAGAACACAAATAATATGTAATTACGTGTCATACGCTGTCATTAGGAATAATCGACATTTCTTGTCACCTTCGTCGAACTTTCTTGCGTTTTGAGCTACAAAAGTATTTCAACATTCAAACGAAGTCAACGTTTCTAATCGAGATTTATTTAACAGCACCATTTTGTAAGGTGCTTGACAAAGTTTGTGAGTTTCTAGCTCATGCTACCTGGAAAGAATTTTTTTTTCAATAAACAAAAATGGCATGGACAGTGTGTTGATAGGAAGGTATAAGATGAACATCAACAGAAGTTAAACGAAGATAATGGAATGTAGTCAAAATACATCAGGTGATGGTGACGAAATTAGAATAGTAAATGAGACACTTAAAGTAGTAGATGAGTTTTGCTATTTGGGGAGCAAAATAAAAGATGATTTTAGAAGTAGAGAGGATATAAAATGTAGACTGGCAATGGAAAGCAAAGTATTTCTGAAGATGAGAAATTCGTTAACATCGAGTAAAAATTTAAGTGTCAGGAAGTCTGTTATGAAAGTATTTGCATGGAGTGTAGTCATGTATGAAAGTGAAACGTGGACGATAAACCGTTTAGACAGGAAGAGAATACAAGCTTTTAAAATGTGATGCTACAGAAGAATGCTGAAGATTAGATGGGTGGATCACGTAACAAATGAGGAGGTACAGAATAGAGTTTGGGAGAAGAGAAATTTGTGGCACAGCTAGACCAGAAGAAGGGATCGCTTGGTAGGACAAATTCTGAGGCAGCAAGGGATCACCAATTTCATACTGGAAGGAAGCATGAGGAGTAAAAATCGTAGAGGAAGACCAGAACATGAATACACTAAACACATTCAGAAGAACGTAGGTTGCAGTAGTTGCTGGGAGATGAAGAGACTTGCACAGGATAGAGTAGCATGGAGAGCTGCATCAAAACAGTCCTTGGACGGAAAACCACAGCAACTACAATAAACAAAAATTTTCACTACTTAGCTTAGCATTCCGTCAAACAATTTAATATTTGCCATACATCATACAGACAATTACCATCCGCTTCCAACAATTCGTTGTTTTACTGTCTAGCTCAATATAGAAGTTGCAAGGTAGTAATGCATGCTGATGGAAATAAAATCACCTTTTACAAAAATATGTGGAAATTTTGTATCAAAACTGTGGCTGTTGTCAATATCAAGTCAACGTAAAGAATATTATTATGTTGAAATTTATACTGAGAAAACGAGACACTTAAGTTGAATGTAACTGCGCACATAAATATGAATCATTATTCGTGTCACGATAATACACTCAAA
This sequence comes from Schistocerca cancellata, assembly GCF_023864275.1. Taxonomy (NCBI): domain Eukaryota; kingdom Metazoa; phylum Arthropoda; class Insecta; order Orthoptera; family Acrididae; genus Schistocerca; species Schistocerca cancellata. The sequence goes on from NC_064631.1 coordinate 55,604,276, forward strand.
CCCATCAATTACTGTCTAGCGTTAAAAGGTTTTTTGGCTTTTCACATTTAACCAAATATAACATTGATGTTGATAATTCATGGCAATGTTTGCCGACAAGATAAAGAATGCAACCTTTTAACACTAGATTGCGTACTCACGGCAGTTCTCCTCGGCCGTTTCTTGGTACGACTTGGAAAAAGAGAAAAATTAATGAATGATCGATGATGCGTCGGTTCTCGATTGTGTTTAGGAGACGTACGGATTGATTGCGTGAAAATAGTTTCTCAAATGACCTCTTAACCCGGATTGCTTTCACGCAATCAGACTCTTCAATGAAATTACCTAAGGGACCTATTTGAATAATAAAAAAAATTTGAAATGAATGCAAAACAGTGAAATTTTGTAATAAAAGTTGTCAGATCGTAAATTGAGCACGTTAATGGTCTCCCAAATACAATCGACACACCGCGATAAAGAGCGAACCTGTAACAAAGTTCATTTAAACATAAACATTATTTGTGGTTAATTTAAAGAAAAGAATAAGCATAGATTTTCTGTACAGTGGAGGAAAGGTATATTCTCAAAGAAGAAAGGCGTTGAACTATAAACATTACCAAATTTACAATGAATACAAAACTTACATTTTTATGTTTTTCTCATACATGGAGCAGTCCAACAATCGCTGCTTCTGTATGTGTGATATTTTGTAAAAATTAAATGTCCTGGCGTGCGCGTAAGTATTTTTTATCGTCACAAAGTTTACAAAAGCGTTTTTGTTTTCTTGGTGATAACGTGGTTTTTCACACCAAAAGAAATATAACTTGTAGCGGTGCTACACAACACGTCTTAACAAGTCGGCAACCAAACATCAAAGGTAATGAAGTACATGTTAACATATCGGCGACCAGAAGTACAACTAACTATAAAGACTCTAGAATTTTCCTAACAAATGATAAATTGTTCTTTCTTCTGTTTCGCAGCTTCTTGCGATCAAGCGCTGCGGCAATGATTTTAAATATCTGCACCCAGCGAGTCATAGTATTTAAAAGTACCCTTTAAACGCTGGCCCGCGTCTTGGTGTAGGCGAACGTTATAAACAGATTTCGTTTTTTTTTTTTACTCTCGTGTTGTCATGCTTAGTATCACTGCAAACTACAGCTTGGTGGCTGTCCTTTTCTCATATGCAAAATGTCTGAAATCCAATAATATCACATTGCTTCCCGCGTGAGGAGCGATGACTCCGTCAGGATCATCGAGACTCACGCGTAGTCGTGATATTATTGCTTTCGTGAAACAAGTTAGTATTACTTGCAAAAATTCTTTACAATCGATTTTACACATTACATCAAGCAAAGTGGTTAACATACAGAGTATCAGGTAAGTATATTCGTACGACTGAAATTGATAGTAATTTGTCCATAGGGTAACTACATGACAATTGAACTGTGCCCTTTCTAATGTATTGTACAAGGATAACAAATGTTCATTTCTCGGTAAAAGATAATGAAATTAAGATAAAGAGACACATACATAGATACATTATACATGGCATAATAAATATAAAAAAAAGAAATAAATTACTTGACTTCGCAGGAAGTCTGGGTGCTGTGTGCACTCGTGGAAAAAATATGTTACAAAAAATTGACATTCTTGTTTTACAGTGACATACTACAGGAATATTTTTGTCGTTGTTTCGTCGAAGATTTCTTGCAGTAAATACGTAGCACTTTACTTTTTTGTGGCTTTTATGACCTGCAAAAAAAAAATGTTTCACTACACTTGGGTAGGTATGAGTTGCACTGGGAGTGGTAGAACTTCGGGTATAAATGATAGCACTGCACTTGAGAGGGGAAATTGATTACACTTTCACAGTGGAGGAAAAGTAGGGCATCACTTTCACTGTGGAAGTTGGAGTAGTTGTCGGGGTGTGATGTTGCGTTGGAAATACGTCGTGGGTCAGGAACTGGAAGACTGGTTCTGCAACATGTTGAGCCGTAGGGTGGCGGTCTCTATTTCACTTGACGCTTGTCCGTGCTTCCATTTATGTTTTCGTACATGAAAAATACAGAAAAAAAATTTCTATTAGAATGTGCTTACTTACTAATAACTTAGTCTAAAAGAAAATTGGGGTAGGTAAGGATAACAATTGTTAATGTACATAAGGTCTCATTCTCTTAGGAATGCTTAGTTCTCATATTTATCTATTTTCCTGGTTTTATTTGGTTCGACACGTTTTCGTCATTACTCGGCCTGGTCAGTGAATTCGGTAGCAATTGTGAAAATCGAGCTTAAGACTCTTCCGACTAGTGTCTTTATAATTTCACAAGGTACATGCGTGCTTAATTCATTGCTTCATCATATTTTATTTTGAATGCATTTCAAACACATTTGGCATCCGCGCTCGTTGTGCAAAGAAAAATTGATTGTTGAGCGCTCAGCGTACACAGTGTTACGTCCGTTGGTCACAATCACGTGATAATAACTTGACAGTTCCACAACGCTAGCAGCAGTATTCTGCGAGAAGCAGAGCGTTTGGTGTCTACTAGCCGTGGTGTGAGTTTTTACACAGTTTTTCATCGACTCTGGATTACGGAAGCAGCCAGATGCGGCGACTCCCGCAGCTGTTTCGAAGAATGTGTCCGTGGAAAGGCGTACAGTACCGTTTGTGGTAAGTACAACACTTACTCACTTTCAATCTTCGGCTTTCTACATCGTGGTTTCGTGGTACAAGTACTTATAACATTACTTCACACGCGGTATTTCACACGTGCCCTTGGAGTTATCACCTTTTCAGTTCACACTTTATTATTAATTCGTGTTCACATTTATTTGGTCGTCAAGTTAAGGTTCACACGCACCACTTTTATACGTGTCCATTAATTACTTGTCTATAGTCGGTTCACACGCAGCAGCACATACGTGTCCATTTATTAGTGACTGCATTATTACTACAAAGTACAGTTAACATTTAGTATACATATCATATCTAAAAATTATTTACAAAGAAATATTTAGTCTCTGTGACTACAAGGCCTGACGAAAAGCGTGTCTCTTGTTCGTAGTTTGTGCTTCCAAGGCACTTTAGGTTTACACTTTGTTCGAAATCTTGTTATTCTTTTCTTTTTACAACAGTTACTCTTTTCGCAAGTTCAGCTCTTTTATTTTCTCTCTATTACGTCGTTAGTTTGAAGACATAGTCAATGTGGCTTCGTTTACGTGATGAACAGTTCGTGTTCAAACTACCATTAGGGTAATTGGGAAGCTTGGTGTTCCCTGTCGTGCAATTGCACATAACAAATCTTAATTGAACTCGCAATTTGCGAAGAATAAGCATAGCCCGTCGACAACCAATGTGTCACGACTATCCATTCGTATAGCCTGTATGTATCAATCATGCAACCAGCTCGTAAAATTCACTTCTCTACTGGATAAGGTAGGATGGTAAAGATACTGGTTAGAGGAGAACACAAAAGCCTTTTATGGAGTGAAGAGATTTGAAGACACAGTGTTAATGACGTATGATATGATGAGCTTAACATAAATTATTATCACCTTAGTTTTTCATGACAAATAGTATAATTAAATCGATACAGTAGTTTCAGTGTCGTCTGATCCAGCTCTCTAAACAATTTTCTAGGCATATCTAAAATTACTTAAACCATGCATTAGCAGTGAACTGTGTCTGTTAACTATCTTCTGTTCCATGTATCGTAAAATTGTTTTCTAAAAAAAATCGTCGTATCTCGAGGACCTGAAATAGATATTTCTAGTACTAAACTAATTTATTTATAAATGATCTTTGTATTTCAGCTGCACTGTGCCGTAAAATTGTTATGAGCGTATACGGTTTTCTCCGTATTATAATAAAATGATTGAGTTGCGCACTTCTTTCCTGCTACCTGGATCGTTATTGACTTACTTGATTCTTATATGCTAAGCTGCTGCTTTTTGCCTGCTGCTTTTTGCCTGCTGCGTTTCATAGGTGGTCTCATAAAATTTGTTGTCACACACTCCTTATGCATAACATAACATTTACCTCATTAGAGTAAGCGACCTTGATAATTTTTTTCTAACCTACGAGCAATCATTCTGGTCTGAATGATCATTTTAATTTATTTCATTCAAGAGGAGAGAGCTTTGCTATACTTAAAACTAGTGACAGCAGGTGGCACTTAGCACGTCCCTACTATAATATTTATTTGTCAGCTCTTTCGGCTGTGGCCGTTCATGGCTCAATTAACTTAAAACTAACTTACATCTAAGGCAAATCTTGCTCTCCTACAATAAATGTGTTTTACTTAAGGTGCTCATATAAATTACTTATCTTGTTGTGGCAGGTCAACAGGGTGTTAGTCCTGCGCATTACTCTTACATACGTTGGTACTTCACACATAGTATAACAACTTCTAGTGTGTGTGTATATTTTCTTTTAGCAGCTTAACTTAACAGATAATTTCAATGGTTGACTCGGTATTTCTTCAAGTCTGCGTGATGAAACAATCCTTTTATTCGTCCAGATACGGGGTCAGCTAATAGATAGCAACCAATGTGCGGCTTTCTTAAGATAATATATGGTCCTTCATACAAGTGCTGCCACTTGCGATTCTTATGATGAATCAAAGATGGTTTGAAGTGGGTCTTTAATAGCACTCGTTCATTTATACGATACGATAAGACTTTGCTAATGTGTTTGTCATGCGCCTTTTTTCTTAGGTTGGCATGAGTGGTTAAAGATATGAGAGCTTATTGGTCCCGCAGCTTCCCCGTGGAGGCCTAAAGAAGCTGCTAATGGTTTTCCGACTGGGGTGGAGCTGAAATGTCAGTTATTTTTACTTGACTAGTATTTTGCGACCTACCAGGTCGAAAATTTGCGTTCGTATCCCATACGACTTGTGCATCTGTTGATTGCGTGTTATTTGACATCGCGTTTGGTGCTTGATTCGCCTGTGTGTAAAAAATAGTCGGATTTCCTTGGCTATTATAACCGGCGGTGTCAGGAAAAGCATGCGACGAATTGTCCTGACTATTGTTCCTAAACTGTTGGTTCGGTTGGTGAGAAAATGTCGCATTTTTCGGCTGTGAAAAATTTATTTGCTGAGAGGGAGTGAAGTGACTCGGCTGACTGTACTGTTGTGGTCTGTTATAATTGGTCCATTTCTTTCCCTTGTGACGATTTCCATTATTCGTCTTGTTGTTCTGGTACTGGTAAGTACCGTTATGATTTATCGGTGAATTACCGTATTGTTGCTGTGTGTTTTGATAAATCGGATTGTATCTATTCTGGTGTGGATATTTGTTATATTGTTTTCCATTACGGCGGTTGAAACTGTTATGATTGCCGTAAGGCTGAGCGTTTGGTTGTCCCGTGTTATGTTGGTACGACATTCCATTGACGCAATTTGTTATGTGCTGCTGCGGAGCGGGCGGTCCATTATTATAATTATTCCGCGCGCTCGCACGCACATCCTCATAGATCATATCCAAATTGTCAAGAACAGAAAGAAAGGCTTCTAGGTCTTCTTCACTCACATTAACTAGTTTTTCTCTTATTGACACAGGAAGTTTTGACTTTAAGATCATGATTACATCTTTGGTTGAAATGGGCGTGTCCCAATACTGAATTTTACGTAGATATTTTTCAAAATAACGTCTCAAACCTCCTCCTTTGGTGTTGAAAGGTTCGGCGTTGTAAACCTCTTTTCGGAGTCTTTGTTGTATACCTGAACTCCAGAATTTATTCAAAAAATGCTTTTCAAAATCTGCATACGTGTGACATTTGTCTATTATTTCTGTACCCCAAATTGATCCTTCACCGTGTACATAGCCTAAGATGAACTGTATCCGCTGCCTGTCGTTCCATGATTCCGGAAAAGCACCTGTGAATGATTTTAGAAATACTATGGGATGTATATTTCGTTTTTCAGGTATAAAAGGCTGAAAAACTCTGTGTTTTAGCACACTCTCGTCTCGCATTAGTTCAACGAGTGTTGGTTGATCGGCATGACTACGTGACGTAGAAGTTTCGCAACGCGTATTATTTACTGTTGGTGAGAATTGTACCTGACACTCGGGATATTGACAATTATCGTGTTCTGGCGGTAGCGAATACTCACTTTGATTGTCACCTTGCAATTCCGTAACTTGTCGTCTCAGTTGATCTATATCATTGCTTAGCTGACTTTTCCATTCCGGACGATCGTGGCTAAATGCTCGTCTGATTTCACCTAATTCACTGGTTAAAGTGTCACCAGAAGTACCGGGAGCGGTTAAGATTTCTGCTGTAGCAGATTTAACCGTACCCTTTAGTTCAGCGTGTACCTTGCTGACAATGTACTGTTCTTTGGATTGCATCCACTCTTCAAATTCCCTATTAAGTGTATTGCTTATACCGGTGTTGACATCTGCGATCTTTTTGTCAATATTGACATCGGATATTTGCTGAGCAAGGTCTTCGACTCGCTCGCCAACATGGTTGACACTTTCTGTCAATTGGCTTACTCTCTTTGAAACATCACTGTAATGTTTCAAAGAGTCACTCGCAGTTGATTTACACACATCTATTTGGGCCTGCATATCTATGAACTTGCTACCAATATTGGTCTCGGCGGATTCCACCATCGAAAGAACACTATCAATTTTTGCGTGTACGCTTGCGTTTAGCTCGCTTGCGTAAGCAGTGGTAATGGCTTTAATTTTTTCCTCCATGGTGTCATTCGAATTTTTGATTTGTGCTTGGATGTCCTCTATCCTTGATTCTAAACTGCTGAACCTGCTGTCACTTTGATTTGCTAACTGACTGATTTGCGTTTCAATATTGTCACTTTGGTTTGTTAACTGACTGATTTGCGTTTCAATATTGTCACTTTGGTTTGTTAACTGTGCCATGTTTGCTTCAAAACTGGTTTTCATATCAGCAAACAATTTTAGTATATCTGACAGCGAGCATTCACGTGACTGCGACGCGGTCTGTGGCGCCAACAGCTCACGTGTCGCTTCGTCGTCTGTTGATCCCTCACTACGAGATTCAGGTTTGTTTACACCCGCGCGCGGTCTAAGTTGCCTTGGTTGCTCATCAGCCATCGTAAATTTAAAGTAGTTACACTGCACGAGCTAGAAAAGATATTTTTTTATTTTTTTTAATTATGATTTTCACTTGTCAGGTGCGCCAAGGATTTCGCGTCCTGATTTCACAGATATTGCTTGCGCGTTATAAACATTTGAAACTCTGACACACGAAAATGCCAATATGGCAACGAGAGAGATAAAATAAATGAAAAACACTTATAGAGCACTGAAACTGGCACAGATAGCGGCCATTGTGATTCACTAAAATGCACAACAATGGAAATTCTTGCTAACTATTTCTAACTATTGTAAGCGAAATGATGAAATAGAGGCGGATCTAATAGCAAAAGGAAACAGAAATTTGGAAATTAAATTGCTTGAGGAAAAGGAAAAAAAACGTAGAGAGTGAATGTCACGAGCCGACTGAATGCTCGGTACGCAAAGCTTCAAACGTAATGAAACATCGTACTCACATTAGTTGTCTTGCGCGCTGCTATTTATTGCTGTTGTGGATTCTTGCTGCGATTTTCTGCATATGCGTCCTTTTTTTATCACTGGTTTTGGCTTCCAATTTTCTCCAGATGGTAGCATGAAAATAAAAAGAACAAATTAGTTTTTTAGTTAGGTCCCTGTTCGGGCGCCACATCTAGCGTTAAAAGGTTTTTTGGCTTTTCACATTTAACCAAATATAACATTGATGTTGATAATTCATGGCAATGTTTGCCGACAAGATAAAGAATGCAACCTTTTAACACTAGATTGCGTACTCACGGCAGTTCTCCTTGGCCGTTTCTTGGTACGACTTGGAAAAAGAGAAAAATTAATGAATGATCGATGATGCGTCGGTTCTCGATTGTGTTTAGGAGACGTACGGATTGATTGCGTGAAAATAGTTTCTCAAATGACCTCTTAACCCGGATTGCTTTCACGCAATCAGACTCTTCAATGAAATTACCTAAGGGACCTATTTGAATAATAAAAAAAAATTTGAAATGAATGCAAAACAGTGAAATTTTGTAATAAAAGTTGTCAGATCGTAAATTGAGCACGTTAATGGTCTCCCAAATACAATCGACACACCGCGATAAAGAGCGAACCTGTAACAAAGTTCATTTAAACATAAACATTATTTGTAGTTAATTTAAAGAAAAGAATAAGCATAGATTTTCTGTACAGTGGAGGAAAGGTATATTCTCAAAGAAGAAAGGCGTTGAACTATAAACATTACCAAATTTACAATGAATACAAAACTTACATTTTTATGTTTTTCTCATACATGGAGCAGTCCAACAATCGCTGCTTCTGTATGTGTGATATTTTGTAAAAATTAAATGTCCTGGCGTGCGCGTAAGTATTTTTTATCGTCACAAAGTTTACAAAAGCGTTTTTGTTTTCTTGGTGATAACGTGATTTTTCACACCAAAAGAAATATAACTTGTAGCGGTGCTACACAACACGTCTTAACAAGTCGGCAACCAAACATCAAAGGTAATGAAGTACATGTTAACATATCGGCGACCAGAAGTACAACTAACTATAAAGACTCTAGAATTTTCCTAACAAATGATAAATTGTTCTTTCTTCTGTTTCGCAGCTTCTTGCGATCAAGCGCTGCGGCAATGATTTTAAATATCTGCGCCCAGCGAGTCATAGTATTTAAAAGTACCCTTTAAACGCTGGCCGCGCGTCTTGGTGTAGGCGAACGTTATAAACAGATTTCGTTTTTTTTTTACTCTCGTGTTGTCATGCTTAGTATCACTGCAAACTACAGCTTGGTGGCTGTCCTTTTCTCATATGCAAAATGTCTGAAATCCAATAATATCACAGCTGGTAAAAAAAGAAGACAAAGACTCCTGTAAGGTGGCGGAACTTGAGTACGATATAGTCGAGGCACAATAAATTATTAATGTTGGCTCCGAAGACGTTTAGAGTTACTGTCTTTTTAGTTCGATTAACTCAATAGTAAATACGAAATGTTTGGGTGCCGGTCAGGGAGAAGACGAACTCGCACTACCTCCCATACGCACTTTCAATCCAGACGCAAAACATCGAATTTGACCACAAGAAGAGAGGCTAGTGTAGCAAGCGCAATTTAGCATCATTGTATTGGTCTTGTAATAAATAATATCGCATTCTACAACGGTGAATGTTGTTAAGTCTATAACAACACGAATTGAGTTTTATTGTGTGCGAAATGACGCGAACCTTTATAGTTTTGTAACTTCTAACACATGTAGCTCCTGCAGCTACGCACTTTATGTAATACTGCATGGGTCGTGTTCTTTACCTTTCCATACCGACGTAAGTGCGCGTATTACTACTGCTGCTTCACCGCTGGAACAGCAGCCGGAACACTGCTGGTTCGCTAAGCCATTGTGATGTGAGCTGTTTCTGCAACTACGAACTTAGCGATCGTCAAATGTAATCAACTGATTTATGTTCGTGTTCGAAACTGCGTATAAATCCCGTACAATAATATTTCTGTTTTTAAAAGAAAGTCGTGTTGTAATGTATCGAGATTAGGAAAGGCAAGGCGTCTTTATCAGAACGCAAGCATTATGGCTTCGTGATGGCTCTTTTCACAACTATTAAATAGCAGTTACAAGAGGTGTATTACTCTGATATACTTCACACTAGACTGTTATCTAAAGTCAGGATTGTTCGTGGTAGGTGAAGTAGAACTGCAGCGATAAAACTTCGTAGGTCTGACAGGGGCATTTTCTCATCATTTTGGTATCAGTGACCCGCGGGTTTTGGTAGCTTTTTACCGAGTAATTGCATTTCGTTTGGTTTCCTATTCCCGTTCCTGTTTGTATCTGTATTGTAGGGAAATTATATGCGCATCATTGCAAGTGTCCACTGCATGTGCAAACAAGTTTGTACCATTTATCTATTGTACATTCTGTTGATAATAACAAGCCCACTAGACTTTTTCCTCCATGTTGTATTCATTGTATTCAGTAGGGTTCACTAAGTTTCTGCCTGGGTTTGGATTTGCGACAGTGCCACAGTGATGCACAGCAGTGCGGATAAGTTTACTGACGAAGAACAGGCCGACGTCCCTCTCGTGTCTGGGCTGACTGAGTGCGGAGGCAGACTGCCACGACTCCGTGCTGACTGTTCCTGCAGCCACAGAGAAACACATCACTGTACTCTAGCACTGTCCGAGGGTTTGCGCGTTACACCGTTATTTTTCGAATGTTATGTTGATTGCTTATCACATGGTTTTATACTATTGTAGGATCCTTTCAAAGAAATATACGTAAATGTGGCAAAAAGTTGAATAAATCATCATTACATTATTATTCTATAGCGACGGGCTGGTGACCACGAAACCCTCATACTGAAATACTCATAAACTGCCCAGAAGAACTTCAAGAGTTCGGATTCGGCCGGTATTTTGTGTCTCATGTCTTGACTTCTTTACCTTGTACAGAGATAATTCAAGTCACTGCTGACAGGAAAGTAAAATATATTCACACTGTCGCCTTAGACAGCATCACCTGTAATTTTGTGAGTTACCTTAGCTCATGTTGTTGAGTATAAGTCCTCGCTCCACAGGTTGATTCAAACCTTAACTGTCGTTATTACACACGCGATGAAATATACTAAAATTGGTACTATGCGATACGAAACTAATAGCCGGTAATGCGATAAACACGTTGACGTCAGTGTAAACTCAGTTGGTGATTTGTGGATCTACCTTACGTATTCGCTTACTACCCCCAACTAGTTTCAGAGGTACCTCGAATCCTTCCATGTTTCGAATTTGTTAAATTGTTTCACTTTCCTTAGCGACATTAACATTTCTTGAAGAGGGACATACAAGTTTAGGGGCTTGGGACAAAGGTCTCTGCTACAGTGGCAAATGGTTCAAATGGCTCTGAGCACTATGGGACTTAACTTCTGAGGTCATCAGTCCCCTAGAACCTGGAACTACTTAAGCTTAACTAACAGGACACCACAAACAGCCATGCCCGAGGCAGGATTCGAACCTGCGACCGTAGCGGTTGCGCGGTTCCAGACTGTAGCGCTTAGAACCGCTCGGCCACCCCGGCCGGCTCTGCTACAGTGATTAGTGTTTCAGCGCTATATATATTTACGATCGAAACCGCTAAATAAATAGATAAATTCAGTGACGCAGACGGCGTTTTCCATCATGATACAGCGGTTACGGTTATCCCACGACATTATGCTTTGTATTATGCAAAATAATTGTCACGAAATCGAGCAACTACAAGTATCATTAGACACCCGGAATGCACGGAAAAAATTTCAAATTTTTATTGATTACGTCAAATTCGCGAATGAAGATGAAGTTACAGTGAGGAAGACAGTGTCCTAGCCCAATCTGCAACAAATCTGTAACATATTTGTATAGATGTAAGGGAGATAAGAATGATGGGAAATCTTCTAGGCAAGAACAGAAAGCAGGAGAAGACGTACATACGTCAGAAACTGGCCTTGCGAATTTTAGAAGAAGATATTACCTCTGTCTGAGGTAAAAGAGGATACGGTTAAGATGGAAATGTGTTTCAACTGATCATATACTATCATGCCGATTATATCTAAATACGCGGTATTGCATATAATTACTCATTAATTTTCACATATATGAAACATCACAAGTAATATACAACTGTTATAAACACAAAATGAAATGCATCTTTTGTGATGATTTGTTGCTTGTCATAAGACAACTTTTTATAAAGAATTTTATTTTCATAGTCTACGTGATAGACGGTATAACTGTTAAGAAAGTTAATTCACGCAAAGTAGACAACGCCCAGTTCATGTAGAAGAGATACTGACAGGAAACATGAAAATCCGAAAAAAAGAGGCTTAACACTATTTTCTGTTATTTCTAGAAGGTGAATATGTTCCGCCGCCTGGCTTAAGATTATATAACATAAATAATGGCATTCCGAGCAAAATATCCAGTAAGACAAAAATCTTTTTTAGATACCGTAACTCATTTTTAGAACAAATGTCTCAAATCAGTTACTTACGTGACGATATTGAAAACGATATTGAAAATAAAATGTATAATCCAACTGTCTTACGGACCAGAAAGTTTACCCCTAAATTCAAAAAGAAACCAGTATGAAATTTTATAAACTGATGGTGATTACTTCGTTAGACCTGTCATGTTAGCCGACGGCATCAATGACTTGCTTCCTGGACTCGGGTAGGCACGCCAGCCCTGGATCGAATGCCCTCCGGCAGGGTACCGACGAGGGCCCTTGTGCTGGCCAGCCTGGATGTGGTTTTTAGGCGGTTTTCCACATCCCACTAGGTGGATAACGGGCTGGCCCCACGTTACGCCTCAGATAAACTACTCACAGACATTTGAAAACGTTCGCACTAGTTCATGGCTTACACTAGATACATACAGATGGGGTACACAAATTCCCTCCTGGGGGGTATGGGTTGCGACAGGAAGCGTATCTTGCCACCCCGTGACATCAACATCGCCAAATATATTGTAACAAGGCTGACACCGCGCTGAAGTGGGACAAAGGCCCAAAGGAAATTAATGAAGATGGATGATAGCGATTACTTTGTTACACTATATAATTGAAACTTTGGAGACCACAAAAAGAAAGAAGAGTGCCGTGATTGGAAATAAAAGAACAGAATTAAATATTTTCAACATGAAAATCAAATGAATCGAGAGAAATCAAAAAAAACCTCGTGGGAATTTTAGATTCCACAGAAAATCATGAAATACAATTCGAATGAGAAAAGAGTTATTGGAGGACTTCAGAAAAGCATGAAATGATTCTGTTTGTTAAGCTTGGAATGTCTAAGAGCCTAATTCTTCAAAGGAAGGTGGTGATGTGATGTGTATCCATTGGCGTAAGGCATTTTTGTTTAGTTGTTATTGACAAAGAGGATGGTGAGATCGCATTCCTGACTATGGTTAAAAGTTAGTGTTAAATTTGTGGTCATGGGTACCCAACTCATTACGTTTAGACTTGATTGGAGGCCCATTTTTGGATGTACCTTCTTCTTGACTACCTATAAAACTGAAGTTAAGAAATACTTTTCGTGTTTCATTTATTCCTAACTCATATTTGCTGCGAAAATTGTAATATTACTGATGTTAGGCAAATGATATTACAACCAGTGCCTGCTGATATAAACATGAACAACGGTTACAAGTCAATCACATATGCAACGGTAGTTTGATGTGTGAGGTGCACAAGAAAAGGTAAGGGTCCACCTACCCTGTCTACGGCCTTTTTATTGGAAGAGTAGAAAGTGAACATGGCGAATAATTAATCGGATGTGAATAAAGAACAACCCTGCTTCTTCGTTGCTTCCTGTGTTTCATAAACGAAGTTGATGGATATTTTCTTTCACTTGGAGCAATTTTTAGCCACAGTTAAAGTCGGAAAAAAAGAAGAGATTGATTTTCAATTGCTACCGTGTACTATCACCAGACTGGCTACGACGTACGACAACGGATTACCAACAGAAGCGTACTACGGATGAGTTGCACACGCTGTTAAGTTCACGCCTGTTCAACAAATTATTACTGAAACGCAAAATAGATACAAAATGGAAGCTACAGGGATTTAATCCTTGCACTTCGAGATGAGTATCAACGATAAGGGAAATCTGATAGTCATACACAACGTCTTTTACATTTCGTTTATTTACGAACTCCATAGCACACAAAACCACGCAAAGCGACCCTCATTTCAAGCAAAGAAATACCGACTACACTGTGTTTCAGTATCTTTGTCTTTCATAATCAGTAATACCGTTGGATGTAACTTCCAATGTCGCTGAGTCCGTATTAAAGTCGTTTTATGAAAGCGGAGCGGTGTACACTGCATCCGAATTCTGTAGCTTCTAATCTGTACACATTCCACTGCTACGGATCTTACCTGAGACTTGTGTTAGATCCATCACATTGACTGTCTGCGGCAGAGGCACCAGGGTATAAAAAAGCAAAAAAGCTTCTGAAAAGAAAAATTTTGATTAGTTGTGCGGTTCCCCTCTTGGAATACATGCAAGAGCACAACAACAAATTCGCAAATAGTAACACTTGAATACGATCACCCCTGCAGGCTAAAACACCGATCACCAGAGAATTATCCTCATTCGCCATTGCAGAGCCTTGTACCGCAAAGAGGGAAGGGAGAGGATGTTATTATGGGTGGCCAAAATATTCAAATGTGTGTGAATTCTTAAGGTATCAGACTGCTGAGGTCATCGGTCCCTAGTCTTACATACTAACTAAACTAACTTACGGTAAGAACAAAACAGACACCCATGCCCAAGGGAGGACTCGAACTTCTGGCGGGAGGGGCCGCGCAGTTATGGGTGGACAGTATCCTCATTCTGGAAACACGAATGCACCCTTGGATTAATACTGTTCTTTATTTATATGAACTGGAATATTTACTTAACATGAATAGACTTCATGTCAGTGGTACAAGCTCATCAGTAACAATCCCTCTATAGTCACTAATCTGGTCGCAATGTACTGTCGTAGCCTGTGGCGAACTAAACCCGCTCTGTGAGTAAACTGACAGATGGAAAACCGGATGACTGACTGAGTGAGTGAGTGAGTGAGGCCTTCCAGTCAGCGGCAGCGGCCTAAATAACTGCTGTCGAGAGGGCGTTGGCGGCCTGTTGCGTGTGGGTGTCTGTCTGGCCGCTCAGGTGGTAGGCGTTCTTGGTCCAGCGCCTGCTAGTCGATCTATGAGCTTCATCTTTCGCGACCAGTGTGGTGGAGACAGCTTATGGCAATACACTAAGCCCCTTCTGTTGCCGACCAGATATTATGAGGTTAAGGGAAATTTGCGGTTAATTACAGAGCCAAAAATGCACATATAAATATATATATATACATATTTTTTTTTTTTGAAAATACATTCACTGGGTCACTAGTATTCGCTATGTTGATAATACTGTTTGGGATGTACTTTCAGCGTCATGCAGAAATTGACCCCATGCTGGCTCCCTCCTCGGGCCCTAGATCAAGATGGAAAACCTCAATCGCAGCTTTAACGATTGGTCAAATGGTCACAATACAGTAGCACCATGTGTGGCTATCGAGAGCTACAGACCAAACACCCAAACAATTCCTTTTTACGGAGTTGGCTACAAGCAAGTGAACAGAAGAGAGGCTGACACTTGAATTGTCAGGATGCGTATACGACCTCCCTAAAGGACAAAGAAGAGACATACACGGATAAGCAGTGCTGTACAACAGCTTGTCATCACAAATTTTGATTGTCGCTGCAGAATTAGAAATTTATGAATTTTTAACACAAGAAATGTATTAATAATTATAACAAATATATAAAGAAGCCCAAAAATATCATTCTATAATGCTAATCAACATTGACAACATTATTTATTGGGTAACATTCGAAGCACTGTAAATGTTTGCAGGACCATTTTCAACTGTTTATTTCGGAAACTGCAGCTATGGAACACGTTGTGTTGCGTTTTGGTGAGGCCTTCGGTCTGAAGACTAGTTTGATGCAGCTCTCTGCGCTACTCTATCCTGTGCAAGCCTCTTCATCTCTGAGTAACTACTGCTACTCACATCCATCTGAACCTGCGTATTGTATTCATCTCTTGGTCTCCCTCTGCATTTTTACTCTCGACCCTTCCCTCCTTTACTAAACTGACGATCCCTTGATGTGTCAGAATGTGTCCTACTAACTGATACGCCTTGCGGAGTGGCCGCGAGGTTTGAGACGTCATGTCTCCCATCCCGCCGAGGTTCGAGTCATCACTCGGGCATGGGTGTGTGTGTTGTTCTTAGCAGAAGTTAGTTTAAGTAGTGTGTAAGTTTAGGGGCCGATGACCTTAGCAGTTTGGGCCCTTAGGAATTCACACACATTTGAAAATTTTTGAACATACTGCTAACAGTGATTTGTAATAGGATTTTAGAATATGTAATCTTTTCGAACTTTATGAGTTACCTCGAAGAAAACGATTGACTGACAAACAGCCAACACGAATTCAGAAAATGTCTTTACTGTGAAACACGACTAGCCCTTTATTCTCATCAATATTGTGTGCTATAGACATGGGTTGTCAAACTGATTCCATATTTTTAGATTTCCAGAAAGGTTTTGACACTATGCCTCACAGACGAGTTCTAAAAAAATTGCACGTGTATGGACTAACGTCTCAGTTGTACGACTGGATTCGTGATTTCCTGTCAGAACAGTCATAGTCTGTACTAACTGACGGAAACTCATCGAGTAAAACAGAAGTGATTTCTGGCGTTTCTCAAGGAAGTGTTATAACTCTCTACTGTTGCTGTTTAGGAAACCTTCTGAGTAGTCCTCTTAGTATGCACATTATGCTGTCTTTCACTTTCATGTAACGTAATCATAGCCAACACTTGGTTCAAGAATCATAAAAGAAGGTTGTATACATGGAAGAATCCTGGAGATAATAGAAGGTATCACATAGATTATATAGTGGTAACACAGAGATTTAGGAACCAGGTTTTAAATTATAAGCCATTTCCAGGAGCAGATGTGGACTCAGACCACAATCCACTTGTTATGAACTGTAGATTAAAACTTAAGAAACTGCAAAAAGGTGTGAATTTAAGGAGATGGGGCCTGGATAAACTGACTCAACCAGAGGTTGTACTGAGTTTCAGGGAGAGCATAAGGGAACAATTGACAGGAATGGGTGAAAGAAATACAGTAGAAGAAGAATAGGTAGCTCTGAGGGATGAAGTAGTGAAGGCAGCAGAGGATCAAGTAGGTAAAAGACGAGGGCTAGTAGAAATCCGTGGGTAACAGAAGAAATTTTGAATTTAATTGATGAAACGAGAAAATATAAGAATGCAGTAAATGAAGCAAACAAAAAGGAATACAAATCTCTCAAATATGAGGTCGACAGGAAGTGCAAAATGGCTAAGCAGGGATGGCTAATGTAAGGATGTAGAGTCTTTTCTCACTAGGGGTAAGATAGATATTTCTTACAGGAAAATTAAAAAGACGTTTGGAGAAAAAACAGCCACTTGTATGAATATCAAGAGCGCAGATGCAAACCCAGTTCTAAGCAAAGAAGGGAAAGCAGAAAGGTGGAATGAGTATATAGAGGGTCTATACAAGGGCGATGTACTTGAGGACAATATTATGGAAATGGAAGAGGATGTAGATGAAGATGAAATGGGAGATACGATACTGCATGAACAGTTTGACAGACCACAGAAAGACCTGAGTCGAAACAAAGACCCGGCAGTAGACAACATTCCATTAGAACTACTGACGGCCTTGGGAGAGCCAGTACTGACAAAACTCTACCATATGGTGAGCAAGATGTATGAGACAGGCGAAATTCCCTCAGAGTTCAAGAAGAATACAATAATTCCAATTTCAAAGAAAGCAGTTGTTGACAGATGTGAAAATTACCGAACTATCAGTTTAATAAGTCACAGCTGCAAAATGCTAATGCGAATTCTTTACAGACGAATGGAAAAACTGCTAGAAGCCGACCTCGGTGAAGATCAATTTGGATTCCGTAGAAATGTTGGAACACGTGAGGCAATACTGACCTTACGACTTATCTTAGAAGAAAGATTAAGGAAAGGCAAACCTACGTTTCTAGCATTTGTAGACTTAGAGAAAGCTTTTGACAATGTTGACTGGAATACTCTCTTTCAAATTCTGAAGGTGGCAGGGGTAAAACACAGGGAGCGAAAGGCTGTTTACAATTTGTACAAAAACCAGATGGCAGTTATAAGAGTCGAGGGGCATGAAAGGTAAGCAGTGGATGGGAAGGGAGTGAGACAGGGTTGTAGCCTCTCTCCGATGTTATTCAATCTGTATATTGAGCAAGCAGTGAAGGAAACAAAATAAAATTCGGAGTAGGTATTAAAATCCATGGAGAAGAAATAAAAACTTTGAGGTTCGCCGATGACATTGTAATTCTGTCAGAGACAGCAAAGGACTTGGAAGAGCAGTTGATCGGAATGGACAGTGTCTTGAAAGGAGGATATAAGATGAACATCAACAAAAGCAAAACGAGAATAATGGAATGTAGTCGAATTAAGTCGTGTGATTATGAGGGAATTAGATTTGGAAATGAGACACTTAAAGTAATTAAGGAGTTTTGCTATTTGGGGAGCAAAATAACTGATGATGGTCGAAGTAGAGAGGATATAAAATGTAGACTGGCAATTGCAAGGAAAGCGTTTCTGAAAGTATTTCTATGAAGTGTAGCCATGTATGGAAGTGAAACATGGACGATAAATAGTTTGGACAAGAAGAGAATAGAAGCTTTCGAAATGTGGTGCTACAGAAGAATTCTGTAGATAAGATGGGCAGATCACATAACTAATGACGAGGTATTGATTAGAATTGGAGAAGAGAGGAGTTTGTGGCACAACTTGATAAGAGGAAGAGACCGGTTGGTAAGACGTGTTCTGAGGCATCAAGGGATCACAAATTTAGCATTGGAGGGTAGCGTGGAGGGTAAAAATCGTAGATGGAGGCCAAGAGATGAATACACTAAGCAGATTCAGAAGGATGTAGGTTGTAGTATGTACTGTGAGATAAAGAAGCTTGCACTCGATAGAGTAGCATGGAGAGCTGCATCAAACCAGTCGCAGGGCTGAAGACCACAACAGCAATAACAATGTCATCAGGTGATCAAACGAACCGAAAAATGATTTAGACAAGCTATCTTTACGGTGCAAATGAACCTAAGTCGTGAAAAGTATGACTTCATCCACGTGACTACTATAAGAAATCAGCTAAACTGCGGTTACACGATAAATCACAGATACCTTAAGGCTATAAACTCAACTAAATACTTAGTGATTACATTTACGAATATCTTAAGTTGTAAGGATCACATAGATAATGTTGTGGGTAAAGCAAACCAAAGCCTACAATTTATAGGCAGAACACTGAGAATATGCAACAGGTCTACCACAGAGGCTGCCCCCCCCCCCACTACACTGATGCGTCCTCTTTTGGAATACTGCTACGTGGTGTGGGATCCACATCAGATAGTATCGACAGAGGACACCAAAAAAGTTCAGAATAGAGCAGCTCGTTTTGTATTAATGCGTAATAGGGGGGAGTGTGCCACGGAAGTGATATGAGAATTGGGGTGGCAATCGTTAAAAAATAGGCGTTTTCTGTTGCGACAAGACCTTCTCAAGAGGTTCCAATCACCACCTTTCTGCTGAACCAGTAAACATATTTTTTTGGCGGCCACCTTCATGGGAGGAATGACCATCATAATAAAATGAAGGAAATCACAGCTCCCACAGAGAGATTTAAGTGTTCACTTTTCCCGTGTGCTTTTCGATAGTGAAACAGCAGAGAAATTTTTATGAAGGAAATCGCCACACATCCGCACGTTTTGAGAAGTTTTTTTTTTATTTAGACAACAAGTTTCGGCGTCTCAGTAATACCATCTTCAGGGCCCATACGCACTTCATGTACAGACAATCAGATGCAGCAACACTAGCATACTATCGGTATCTGGATGCACTGAATTCGTTATTCCAGTGTTTCCTTCGAAGACTTGACAACACATGAAGTGCGTATGGGGCCTGAAGATGGCGTATTGAGATGCCGAAAGTAGTTGTCAAATAAAATAACTGCTCGAAACGTGCACATTTCCACGGTAAATATTTGGCCAGTCGTTGTCCCACATCCACAATGCATTAAAAGAAGGGGTAGAGAAGTTGCTTGAAGATGGTTCGATGAACCCTCTGACAGGCACCTAACTGCACAGTAATTTTGTAGATGTAGACTCACAGATCACGCACACCAGTTGCATGCCTGGTTCCCCAAATGCTATGACAGCTTCTCTCCCCTAGAATAGAACCTAAGGGACTGATAGTTATAAAATCGATCATAAAACAATCCGTGTCGCTTTTACTTGTCTATGGGGAGCGCTTTCGATTACATATCCATATTCAGATCAGGATGTCCGTGTGGGACATTATTTTACACAGTTCAAGGGTACCTAACATAAACAACTGCAGTCGAAAACAGCCACCAATTGGAAATAAAATCAGTTTGGGTAGAATTAAATAATATTTTTACTGATTGTTATGACAGTCTCTGCCATGTCATCGGGTATGTAAGATATATAAAAGAAGACAGCAAAAAGTATTACACTTTCACACGATATTTCCCACTGACGTTAAGCCTTCCAGAGAACTACCAAGGATCCAGTTCCCGCAAGGAAACGGAACCTTCAAGGCAATATGAAATTCAGGCATTGTGCACGTAGTCTGGGAGTGAGATCGGTCGCGAGCAAGGGGCGGCTCAACCTGACAAATTACTCGCTGCTCGATCATCAGTCAACACGGCACCTGAGTTGTACCAATCTAGTATCTGCACCATGTGCTGAAATGATCTCTCAGACTGTTCCAAAAATTGTTCTGTTAGTCTGACATCAGTTGCATTGTACACGATCACATCACGCAACATAACATCTGAACATAAAGCACCACAAGCACATTTGAATATGCATTTCCTCAATATTCCTTGCAAATCTGTAACCCACTCGCGATGTGTTTGTTCCGACCATTTCTTGCAATTAAAGAATTGGTACCTGGTTGCTATCACATTCACCTGTTGGTCATAATAGTTAGTTAGCGAATCTACAACCTGTACATACGAGAGTGTACTCGGAGTGGCGTTAGGGAAGAGTTTCTGAAGGAGGCGGAACACTGCCCTTCCAACTGTGGACAAAAAATAATGGACATTCACAGTATCTGGTATGTTGTGAGCATTTACTTGGGCTTCAAACTGTTGCAAACTACTTGAGCCATACCTCCTCTTGTTTATGAAACTGGCGAAAAGGTGGCATAAAATGTTGAAATGTGTGTGAAATCTTATGGGACTTAACTGCTAAGGTCATCAGTCCCTAAGCTTACACACTACTTAACCTAAATTATCCTAAGGACAAACACACACACCCATGCCCGAGGGAGGACTCGAACCTCGTCTGGGACCAGCCGCACAATCCATGACTGCAGCGCCTGAGACCGCTCGGCTGATCCCGCGCGGCAAATGGCGGTATAGCACTTGCAGCTGCTGTAGATGTAGTTTGCTGTTCCATTGGGAATGCAGCATTCGCCAGTAGCTGCTGCACCGTATTTAGCAGGGTTGATATTTGTGATCTCTGAAATTGAAACATCTGCATACGCAGTGTTGCATCTAATGCTTGCAGCTGAGGCGCCTGTGCAGGGAGTGGATTAGGTGGGGAGAGAGAAATGTAATAAACAGACAAGGCAAGCTATAAAATAAGTACAAAAGCAAACAAAATGTCCGCAACGCCAACCTGAAGGCACTGATTAGCAAAAACACTATAAGAGATACTGACGAAGCAAGTAAACACACCCCTACGAACTAGAAAGACAAAGTAGAATTCAGGCGCCAGCAAAACACACAAGGAATCCTCTTGCAGCTAGGCCCTGGGTTGTCGCTATGGAATTCGGTGACCACCTCATATCTAATGTTGTATCCTGCGTACTCGTCGAATACGGGGTGCCTAGGAAACCTGTTTTCTCGGATCGCTATACAACAATTCAAGCAAGTCATATAAATGAAATTTATTACAAAAGGAAGTGATTACAATACTTATCTTTGTGAGAGACAGACGTGTCGCGAGCAAAGGGCGACAGACAAACAAGAAATCCCTTCAGTATATACAATTCGTAATACAAGAGAAGTAATACAGTTCCTAAGTCGCTGTTAAACAAGAGCCTATTCTTGATGCCGCTGTGGAAGTCACCGAATGCTAGTCTTCAACTGGGCCGCGGCCAGCCGGCACAGCGCTTACGTCCTCTTCATGTCGAGGGCGCTGCCGTTGGGTTGCCGTCCTGGAGAGGGGTCGGTCCACTTGCAATTGGCTGACGTCCTCTTCACAGCCCTCTCTGCTCTAACGTTTCCACCTGGCGTGCCGCCGCTTGACTTTATGCTGGAGCAATTTCCATACTTGCTACGGGTCCTCTTTTTCGGAAACAGTCACAAAACTAATGCAGATTCATAATAAAAGTCCCATTTGATCGGAAAATTTATTTGATACCAAGGTATACAATAAAGACAATAAAGAGCGGTGCTATTTACTGTCGGTAACTCACTAAAGCAACCATACTATTCTTTTACTATTAATTGAATTTGCATATTGGGTCCCTGGTAGAAGTGAGAAAATTTTGAAAGTGAGAACGTACACAAATCCCCAGAGGCAATAGAGTCTACTGCCTCAGAGCCAGTTCACAGATGGACCGTCAGGGGAGTGCCGTCTCTTTGTGGTGCCGCCCTACGGTGGTGGGGTTTCGGGGTCCACTTAATAGGCCATGTTTCAACTACATTCGGGAGGCAGGTACATGGATAGCGAGGGGTGTGTGAAATGGACTGGGTGACTTCAGGTCAGACGTTCTCGAAAAACTGTAGGACGAACATAGGAAGACGGTAGACATAGCAACGCCGGCCGTTATGGCCGAGCGGTTCAAATAGTATGTAGACTACCAAAAGTTGGCTAAAGTCGGAGATAAATACAGCTGAAATTTTAATAAAGGGCCTAACCGTGTTTAGAAAGCGTAGATTAAATTCAGTTCTAGGCGGCGCCTTTTATGGTTTTAGCAGTAGTTTATCCCATAGCAAAGTTGAAGTAGATAGTGTCTGTGAGTTAGTATGGGTAGAGGTTACACATAACAGGAGGGATAAATTAAAAAATGGTTCCTTTTATCACTCTCGAGTAGTGTGAGACACTTATTGAAGAGTTCAAAGATAACATCAGTCTCATCACAAATAGGTACCCCGTCCATACGACAGAAGTTGATGGTGACTTGGATGTGCCCGCGATTTGTTGGCGAAAATACGTATTCACTGCCTGTGGTAGGCATAAAACGTCGTCAGAAAGTTATTTTGCGCAGTTGGTTCAGGAGAGCATTAGAAAGGGAAATGAAATTACAATGAAATCAAGTCCATTAACTTCTTACAGGGGTTCATAAATGTCAATGGGGAGTGTTGAGAATGTGTGCCCCGAAGGGGACTCGAAGTGGAGATCTCCTGCTTACACGGCAGACTCTCTATCCGACTGATCGAACAAGGACACAGACGATAGTGCGACTACAGGGACTTATCTCTGACTTATCACTGACACGCTCCCCTTGAGACCCACATTTCCAACTTACTGTCCACACACTACATGTGTACTGCCCCTGTGTAATATACACGTTACTCGCGGCAGGCAATCTACTGATTCCCGTGAGAGTTCGAGCAATGTGAGTACATCCGTGCTGAAGAAAATCATTGCCCGGTTCAAGCGACAAGATAGTATAGCGATTCAGAGCTAAGAATAACACAACAGGGAAGAGATCTAATCGAAAGGTTATGCCAAGAGCCATGACGCTCTGAGCCATCAATAACTTCCACTGTGACTGCCGATACGGGATCTTGTGGCATGGACAAAGAGAAGCTGAGGAAGGAGTTTGTGTTAGTTCAGAAATTTTCACCGTTTCCGGACATCGCCAACCGTCTACACCCGTAGTTGTGTACCAAAGAATCCCGCGAGACAGCCGGCTGGGGTGACCGAGCGGTTCTAGGCGCTACAGTCTGGAACCGCGCGACCGCTACGGTCGCAGGTTCGAATCCTGCCTCGGGCATGGATGTGTGTGATGTCCTTAGGTTAGTTAGGTTTAAGAAGTTCTAAGTTCTATTGGACTTATGACCTCTAATGTTGAGTCCCATAGTGCTCAGAGCCATTTGAACCATTTTTTTTTGTTGAAAAGTGCGAGACAGTTTTGCATTTGAGAGAGAGTTTCATCACTGTGAAAGTGGCAGGGAAGGCTGCCGTTTTGAATTTCGAAAATTGTATGGAAAAAGATTGGAGCAATGAGTCATGGCACTCAGGTTAGTGGAAGCCCATAAGGACGAAACTCAGGCTATTTATGAAGAGGTAGGGGTGGAGCTATGAGATTTTGAATCCCAAGATGCATGAACTGGACTAGACATGTTTTGAAATCGTACGTGGAAGTGATTGCACATACACCGGGACCATTAGGAACCTTCTTATATAAACTGAGGGTGAAGAAACTTTGCAAGTTATTTGTCAAGCCTCCACCAACTGCGAGTAATATAAAAGCAAAATATCCAGAACAAAATGAAGAAAATGTAGGAAGAAGGGGTTATAAGACAAACTGTCAGCTGGTACACAATCCAATATGGTGTATGAAGAGAAAAGACGGATCCATGAGGGTTTTGCTTAATTACCGGTAAATAAATATCGCGACAGAGCCAGAAAAGGACAGACCATAGACAATAAAAGAAGTCTTGCTGCGCTTCTATGGAGTAAGAAGTCTTGCTGCACTTCCATGGAGTATGTGTTTTGACATCAATTGATTTGCAGATTAGCTGTTGGCAAACAAAACTACCCAGATTGTCGCCACTACACATTTCGAAGTGTAGAAGAATTGCCTGATTCCTGAGCTGAGCCTCGACAGTTGCCACACGTAGCCCTCTCAATTACATCCAATAGTGAAATGTCCAAACCTTGACATTTGTAGAATCATATTAGATTAGAAACAAACAGGCGAACCCTAAGACGGATATAGCCTGCAAGGTAATTCCAGAGTACTAAACGTTAGATTGTATGCTGCCGATTTTTCCAACTTGTCATAGTTTTGCACTTTCGTGGCGACCATATTTTCCCAACCTTCACGCAACTGTGCGGGGTTCACCCCCATTAGATCGGAGCAGGTAACCACGCCATTACTATAGTTAAGAGTATTATGCAAGTCAGACTCGACTGGATAGTCACCTAAGGCCTTACATCCCAGGAGCCTAGATAATTTGGTTGAATTAGCAGTTTCAACTAGAATTGTTCCATTACAAAGTTGTTTGACACTTTTTAGAGACCCCGCAATATCTTCCAGTGCCGTGTGAACATAGAAACGGTTCCCTCAGTTTGCTTGATTACAATGACAGTGTTATGACACACTAATGCTCTGTTACTATGATTCTGAGACTCTTCGGGAAGACTGACCAACTGGGATCTCTGTGATGAGTGGGTGTAGGTACTACCTGATGGTACATCCGTCCTGTCAGTAGCACTAGCTTGATGAGGCCGTTCCATAGGGACTCCACGAGATGCTAGGGAAACAACCATCAACCCAGGCAGAACCTACGAATTCGCCGTCGTTCGACAGACAGGGAGTCTTGGGAAGTAGTTTTTGAATGTCGAGCATCTAGTTCGAGAGTCCATACGTAATGCGAATGTTTCAAACCTTGTAGCTATGAACGAACTTGACCTTATCGACTGTCTCAGTATAGAGACAGGAGTTAGTGTTCATAATATCATATCAACGATGGTTGTCAATGTAAACAAATCAATCACAAGAAGACTAGGAGAATATTTTTGATAGAAAGAGCAGATAAGCAGTTGTTAGTATCCTGGTTAAGGGTGGATTTAACAGAAAATGCAAATATTTATTTAAGAAAATCGTTACAGCCATAGTTGTTAATGTACACATCTAAAATTTTGCATGTAAAAAGAAAAAGCTGTATTTTAATGGAAAAATATAAAAGTCGCTGGATTGGTATTTTGTCAGAAGTTTGAATTTTTAATTTTTGTTACTGTCTTTTATACAAAAAGCCATAAGTCAAATCCCAATCATGCAATGAATTTGAAAATGTTATTGTAGTGTGCTAAGAAAGTTATAAGACCACACATTACAAACATTAACTTATGGTACAAATTGTATTATTAATGATTATGAATTCTTCACATCCAACACTAAGTTTTTTATACAGAATCCTACAAAAATGAGGATGTAATCGCAGGATATCGTATATTTTCGTTCCAACGAGACACAAATATGTTTAGAACACTTTCTGAAAATTTCATTGCATTACAGTATATACTTTTTGAGAAAAGGCTTCTAATAATGCAAAAAACGGATAAACGAGAGAATGGGCTTGAAAAATTTTCTTCTCATACCTCTACTCGTAATAACCTTTCCTCAATTTTAGTATCCTTCATACTGACACTCCTCATCCTCCAGGTTTCTCTTCTTCTCCCTTCTAGTCTGCCATACCAAATCCCTTCAGCACATAAATTCTACCATTACTTCCGTCATTGACATCCATTTTGGGTACATCAAGATCACAGAATGTCCTTTTGGGTATCTAATCCAAATTAAAGTACTACGGCTTTCATTTGGATTCTGTGTCGTTCCATGAAGAGACCTCCACACTAAACCAGGATTTGCAAGAATCCTGAATGTGAGCTTAATTGCATTTACAACAGGGTGTGATAATGATTTTTATCGTGAATACGCCTCATTTCTTCTGCTGTACTTACATGTTATCTTTCAGACACAGATTATGCATTCGTGTTTGGTCAGTGGATAATGTGTGGAGAAAAACTGCCCACACAGCACGTCTCATTACCTCTAAATTCTTTCTATTTTTCCTGATTGCTCCTGCCCACATAGAACGTTTCATTGCCTCAAATTGTTTGTGTTTTCCTGATAACTCACCCTCAAAATAGCTGAAGAGAATCAATTTCTTTAAGAGTAAACTTGCATTTTCCGGCTAGTGGTTTTCCATACGCAATCACTTCAAAGCGTAAGTAAAACACGTACATGAAACATATCAGCCAAAGATATAGATGTCAGTCAAAGGAATCGAAAGAATGTAGCCTTTACACTCGCAAAAATTTCGTTGAAGCAAGCAGTTTCCCAAATGTCGGAAAAGGTGGTAGTGTCTGTCAGTGCAGGGTTAAACAGTTTAATATTTACAGGCATTTCTAATCCTGCAATCACTAGAAAATTCACACACTGCATAGATCAGTCTTTGTAGATTAAGAAAACAATGTTTTTGAAAAATGGATTTTTGGACTGAAGTCTATTACTCCCCTTGAACAAAATATGGACATAATTTATTTCCGGTAGATATACGTCAGTTTAAATTAAATAATAAAAAAAGGCGACGCAAGGAGCAGCACACGAGGGTGGGGAGTGGAGTGCTGGGCGAGGTAAACATACAAGGCCAGCAGCGTTCACGGTCACACACACACAGTCCCTTATTGTCTAAACTAAATAACGTTTCTATCAGAATTTATTGTCAAGTCAAGAGTTATGCCCGCATGCCATTCAACCTTGAACAGTTACATTTATCAGAATCATTAAATGATCAACAAGCATTCAAATTTCAACTGATTACAGAGCTGTCACACAAACATTAATTAATTACGCAAGACAGTCCTATTCCTCTACAATGATATCAATAATCACAACCGAAGAGCTGTATAATCACAAATTCAGAATTTTAACCAAACTCAGGTTGCAGTAATCTTGCACTCAAAATGGCTTTATTAGTAATGGTCATGATTAGTTACTCAGACTTTAAACGACTGAAAATTTGAAATAAACTTCAGTTACAATACTTGACAGTGACAGTAATAAATACTTATAACCAAATGGGTCCCCTATGAACCATAGACCTTGCCGTTGGTGGGGAGGCTTGTGTGCCTCAGTGATACTGATAGCCGTACAGTAGGTGCAACCAGAGTGGAAGGGTATCTGTTGAGAGGCCAGTCAAACATGTGGTTCCTGAAGAGGGGCAGCAGCCATTTCTGTAGTTGCAGGGGCAACAATCTGCATAACTGACTGATCTGGCCTGGTAACATTAACCAAAACGGACTAGCCGTGCTGATACTGTGAACAGCTGAAAGCAACCGGAAAGTACAGCCGTAATTTTTCCCGAGGGCATGCAGCTGTACTGTACGGTTCAATGATGATGGCGTCCTCTTGAGTAAAATATTTCGGAGGTGAAATGGTCTCCCACTCGAGTCTCTGGGAGGGGACTACTCAGGAGGACGCCATTATCAGGAGAAACAAAACTGGCGTTCTACCGATCGGAGTGTGGAATGTCAGATCCCTTAATCGTGCAGGTAGGTTAGAAAATTGAGAAAGAGAAATGGATAGGTTAGAGTTAGATATAGTGGGAATTAATGGAGTTCAGTGGAAGGAGGTAAAGGACCTCTGGTCAGGTGAATACAGGGTGGAAGAGGACATAGATGAAGATGAGAAGAGAGACATGGTACTGCGTGAATAATCTGACAAAGCACTGAAAGACTTATTTTGAAACAAGGGTGCAGGAGTAGAGAAGTTTCTGTTAGAGCTACTGATAGCCTTGGGAGAGCCGTTCATGGCAAACTCTTTCATCTGGTGAGCAAGATGTACGAGACAGGCGAAATGCCCTTAGACCTCAAGAAGAATATGATAATTCCAGTTCCAAAAAAAGCAGATGCTGACGTTGTGAAAGTAAGTCACGGTTGCAAAATACTAATGCGAATTCTTTACAGAAGAATGAAAAAACTAGTAGAAGCTGGCCTTGAGGAAGATCAGGTTGGATTCAGGAGAAAGGTAGGAACAAGCAAGGCAAAACAGACCCTATGACTTATCTTAGAAGAAGGTTAAGGAATTCAAGCCTGCGTTTATAGCATTTGTAGACTTAGAGACAGCTTTTGACAATGTTGACAGGAACACTCTTTCAAATTGTATGGGTGGCAGGGGTAAAATGCCGGGAGAGAAAGTCTATTTAGAATTTGTATAGAAAGCAGATGGCAGTTAGAGTTGAGGGTCATCAAAGGGAAGCAGTAGTGGAGAAGGGGGTGAGACAGGGTTGTAGCCTATCCCCATTGTTATCAATCTGTAAATTGAGCGAGCAGTAAAGGAGAGAAAAAAAAAATTTGGAGTGGGAATTAAAATCCATGGAGAAGGAATAAAAACTTTGAGGTTTGCTGAAGAGATCGTGATTCTGCCAGACAAAGTAAAGGACTTGGAGGAGCAGTTGAACGGAATGGACAGTATCTTGAAAGGAGAATATAAGATGAACATCAACAAGAACAAAACAAGGATAATGGGATGTAGTCTAATTAAATCTGGTGATACTGCGGGAATTAGAATAGATAATGAGACACTTGAAGTGGTAAATGAGTTTTGCAATTGGGGAAGCAAAATAACTGATGCAGAAAGGTAAAGACGGTAGTGTGAAACCCCGCTCGCGCTATTCGTCCACGAGACTCAGAAGGCCATAGACACGGTTTCACAGGTAGATGCCGTGTTTCTTGACTTCCGCAAGGCGTTCGATACAGTTCCCCATAGTCGTTTAATGAAAAAAGTAAGAGCATATGGACTATCAGACGAATTGTGTGACTGGATTGAGGAGTTCCTAGATAACAGAACGCAGCATGTCATTCTCAATGGAGAGAACTCTTCCGAAGTAAGAGTTATTTCAGGTCTGCCGCAGGGGAGTGTCGTAGGACCTTTGCTATTCACAATTTAGATAAATGACCTGGTGGATGACATCGGAAGTTCACTGAGGCTTTTTGCAGATGATGCTGTGGTGTATCGAGAGGTTGTAACAATGGAAAATTGTACTGAAATGCAGGATGATTTGCAGCGAATTGACGCATGGTACAAGGAATGGCAATTCAATCTCAATGTAGACAAGTGTAATGTGCTGCGAATACATAGAAAGATAGATCCCTTATCATTTACCTACAAAATAGGTCAGCAACTGGAAGCAGTTAATTCCATAAATTATCTGTGAGCAGGCATTAGGAGTGATTTAAAATGGAATGATCATATAAAGTTGATCGTCGGTAAGGCAGATGCCAGACTGAGATTCATTGCAAGAATTCTCCTACGTATATCTCGCGAAGAGAGCTTGAGAATAAAATCAGAGAGATTAGAGCCCACACAGAAGCACACCGACAATCCTTCTTGCGACGAACAATACGAGACTGGAATAGAGGGGAGAACCGATAGAGGTACTCAAGGTACCCTGCGCCACACACCGTCAGGTGGCTTGCGGAGTATGGATGTAGATGTAGATGTAGAAACAATCGAAGATATCGATTTGTATTGCATATAAATTACGTATCTTTCACCTTCGAGGTTGATGCTTCCACCATGGGTAGTATCTATGGTCAAAGTATAGCTGTGATTGTCTACGTGCTGTTTGTTTTTGTGTGACACACGTGTTTTTAGCGAACTTGTTGATCATCCAGCTGCATCTTTGCTTTCCATATTCATCATATTGGGTAAGTTTTGTGAATTTCAAAATATAGCTTATGGCACAGAATTATAGTTAAGTTTTGTAAGTGAAGACTTTTTCATGGTTTAGCTGGACAATACGTTTTGATCATTCTTTGTTTCACTTTTGTTAGAGATAATTTCTCATCACGTCAGAGACGAAGTGTGCATCTACGGATAAACTCCGAGAAAAATATCCGAGCTTTCGTCCTGGAAGAGTTCAATGGGAAGCAGAATGTATCGTTTGTTGCCAAGGAACCTATGTATCTATAGCAAACCGTCGATCTGGAAGTGCACATCAAAACAGAAAAACATATCAAGTGTGTTAGAGGTGCAAGTTCGTCAAGGAAAGTGAGTAATCTTTTTACAAAACCCTGTGCTGAACTGGACACCAAAGTAAGTGCTGCTGAAGGAACTTTTGCTTACCTGTGTTTCACCACAGTTGTTACAAATCCAGCGGACTGTTGAGAGAAATTTTCCATGACTCGTCCATATCATCAAAAATCTCGTGTGGACGTACCAAAACTGAAGAAATAGTGAATTCAGTTCTAGCGCCTCATTCACTAGAATACACCATGAAAGATATGGAGTGCATTCCTTTTGTTGGTGTCTCGACAGATGTTAGCAACCATGGGAATATTAAAATGATCCCCATTATAGTTCATTACTTTGGTCACAGGAATGGAGGACTGCAAATTAAACTTCTAAAAATAGAAAGTAGACCAAATGAAACTGCAGAAACTATTTCAACATATATCACTGATATGCCTAACAAGTTTAAAATTAAGGAAAAATGTGTGGCGTTTGGTGCCGATAATCGCAACACAATGTTTGGTGACATTAAAAGAGGTGATGGAAATAATGTATTTGCTAATCTAAAGAGGGTACTTACCAAGGTATTGGTTGGAGTGGGATGTCCTACTCATGTTCTTAATAACTGCATTCAGAACGGAAATGACCTCCTGGAAATTGGCTTACAAGGGTTAATAGTGAAAATATATAATCATTTTTCGATATACACTATCCGTGTAGAGTCACTAAAGAAATTTCTTGATTTTGTCGAAATAGAGTACCAACAACATCTCAGCCATAGCATGACTCGATGTCTATCACTATTTCCAGCCATTCAGAGACTTACAGAGATGTTTCCCGCTCTGAAATCCTTCTTTCTGCCACAAAACAAACCTTCAACAGTCCTAAAGAATTTTTATGGACCCTATCTATGAGCTATATCTGTGACATATCCAATCATTAGTTGGCATTTTCCATAATGATATTAGTATCTTAGAAAAGGAAGAAATCTCCCTTATCGATGTCATGAATCTCGTGTATTCCCTTCGTGGTGTTCTTCAGCACAGAAAAGATGAAAATTTTATATCTTTGAGTGTGAAAGAAAGATTGTTTCAAATGGAAAATCATGGTTATGCTTTGAAGGTGAAGAATTTTAAGTGCCATGTTGGTACCCACTAAGAAGGATGTCTGGAATACCTGAATACGTGAATGGGACCATTTTGTGAATTTTCTTGTTTTAAGTGGCTCGATTTTTCAGATTGTTGAATAAATATATTAAAATAGACGAAGAAAAGTGCTCTGATCAGTTTTCCAGTTGAAATTTTGTGATTTTGAAGATATTCCCTCTAATCCTAAAATGACTCTTTTCCTTTTGGGTTTGTTTATACCCCTTAAAAGTGAAAATGGCCCAAAACGTGACAATAACTATACCATTATTTGCACTTAATGTATCCACCAAGTTTCATCTTAGAATGTTCCCTTGTGAGTATTTCTACTGCTGAAGAGAGTAAACAATGTTCTTAGTATGTCAAATCTTGTCTGACATCAAAGTCATTCTAACAGTACAGAAAACCCCCTCAGACCAATTAATTTCCACAAACTTATCAAGTATCACAACACTGTTTTCACATTCAACACTTCTGGAAAAGACATTCTAGCTATGCAAAAATTACAGTCTTTATGCTGAGTATAATAATGCTTAAGTCAAATATTACTCTGTTATTTACCACACATATTCATCATACTGGTACCTAAAAAATGACAGTGAACTCTGGAGTAGACCCTTTCCATGCGTAATAACAAGTGCTATAAGAAAAATAGCATAGTAAACCTTATAAATTAGGTGTAAAAGATGTAAACTATAATATCACGATACAGTTCTAGGCATGCAGCGAAAGAAATTAGGCTGTCTCGGCGTTCTCTTGGTGTAACAGACTATTTTTCAGGAAAACATACTTTTGAAATCGGAATTATGGCTCCATAAAATGTTTGTAAGAGGGACTAAGGCTCTCTAGATGTGGAAGTATTTAATTTGAATCCAGTGTTCTTGCAAAGTGTACGAAGTCACTTTAGTCAGCTGTAGTGCCAGTAATCTTAGTGTCGTCGTAACTGCCGTCTGCTTCACATCTGCTGTGTAGAAAGCTACGTAAATTTAAATATTAACTGTGTTTTTCTTTCGTGTCACTTCTTTTTCCATGTGTTTCTGCTTTTAGGAAGCTTTAATTTTCGTGCACTAGTAATAGTGTTCCATAGACTCAGAGACAGTTAGTGCGTATTTTCATTGTTTCCAACAAGAAGTGTCTAGTAACCACAGTTTAGTCAGCTATCAGCCGCCTTTAGTGAATTAGCAGTCTAGTTAAAAGTTGATTAACTCTCTACAGTAAGTTGTTGATTTCTTCGGATGGATAGGATGTGTGACTGATGTGTACGAACGCAGGAGGAGCTGGCCACTGTTCGCGAACAGCTAAACGTGCTGATGGCCACGGCCAGCGGTCTTTTTGGCTGTTGCCTCGAAATGTAGCGGTAGTGGGGAGTCTGGTGCGTCCTATGGTACATCCCAGGTGTTACATGCTTCACACACGATCCCTGCTGTCGAGACATCTTCGCGGGTACCGGGCGCGGTTGCTCATGTCGGCACCAATGACTCCTGCCGTCTGGGTTCACAGGTCATCCTCATTTCATACAGGCGGTTGGCGGATTTGGTGAAGGCGGAAAGCCTCGCTCGCGGGATGGAATCTGAGCTAACAATTTGTAGTATCGTTCCCAGAACCGATCGCGGTCGTCTGGTTTGGAGCCGAGTGGCAGGCTTAAACTAGAGGCTCAGACGATTCTGGGGAGATCTGAGGTACAAATTTCTCGACCTCCGCTATCGGATGGAGAAATGTAGGGTTCCCCTGAATAGGTCAGGCGTGCACTACACGCCGGAAGCGGCTACAAGGGTAGCGGAGTACGTGTGGAGTGTAAATGTGGGTTTTTTTAAGTTAGAGAATACCCTCCCTATGCCCGGCAAGACGCCTCCTGAGAAGCGACAAGGCAGCAGTAGGTAAAAATCAAGAGGGAATGACAATATTAATCTGCTAATAGTAAACTGCCGGAGCGTCTATAGAAAGGTCGCAGAACTGCTCCTCATTAATGAACGGTCACAATGCCCACAAAGTACTAGGGGCGGAAAGTCGACTGAAACCAGATGTAAACAGTAATGAAATTCTAAACGCAGATTCGAATGTTTACCGCAGAGACAGGATGGACAGTGAAGGGGGAGGCGTGTTTATAGCGTTGCGAAGTGCAATAGTATCGAGGGAAATTGACGGAGATCCGAAATGTGAAATAATTTGGATGAAGGTCACGGTTAAAACAGGCTCAAACATGGTAACTGGATGTCTCTATAGGCCCCCTGACTCAGCAGCTCTTGTGGCAGAGCACCTGAAGGAAAATTTGGAAAATATTTCGAATAGATTTCCCGACCATGTTATAGTTCTGGGTGGAGATTTTAAATTGTCAGCTCTAAACTGGGAGACTCAAACGTTTATAACGCGTGGCATGGACAAACAATCCAGTGAAATTCTCGTAAGTGCATTATCTGAAAACTACCTTGAGCAGTTAAACAGAGAACCGACTCGTGGCGATAACATATTAGACCTTCCGGTGCAAAACAGACCCGAACTATTTGAAACAGTTAACGCAGAACAGGGAATCAGCGATCATAAAGCGGTTACTGCATCGATGATTTCAGCCGTAAATAGAAATGCTAAAAAAGGTAGGAAGATTTTTCTGTTTAGCAAAAGTGCCAAAAAGCAGATTTCAGAGTACTTGACGGCTCAACACAAGAGTTTTATCTCAATTACAGGTAGCGTTGAGGATCAGTGGACAAAGTTCAAAATCATCGTACAATATGCGTTAGATGAGTATGTGCCAAGAAAAATCGTAAGAGGTGGAAAAAAGCCACTCTGGTACAACAACAGAGTTAGAAAACTGCTGCGAAAGCAAAGGGAACTTCACAGCAAACATAAACATAGCCAAAGCCAAGCAGACAAACAAATATTACACGAAGCGAAATGTAGTGTTAGGAGGGCTGTGCGTGAGGCGTTCAATGAATTCGAAAGTAAAGTTCTATGTACTGACTTGGCGGAAAATCCTAAGAAATTCTGGTCTCATTCCAAGCGGTAGGTGGATCAAAACAAAATGTCCAGACACTCTGTGGACAAAATGGTACTGAAACAGAGAATGTCAGACTAAAGGCCGAAACACTAAATGTCTTTTTCCAAAGCTGTTTCGCGGAGGAACACTGCACCGTACTTCCTTCTCTACATTGTCGCACAGATGACAAAATGGTAGATATCGAAATAGATGACAGAGGGATAGAAAAACAATTAAAATCTCTCAAAAGAGGAAAGGCCGCTGGACCTGATGGGATAACAGTTCGATTTTACACAGAGTAAGCGAAGGAACTTGCCCAATTCTTGCAGCGGTGTATTGTAGGTCTATAGAAGAGCGTAACGTTCCAAAAGATTGGAAAAGGGCACAGGTCATCCCCGTTTTCAAGGAGGGACGTCGAATAAACGATTAGAGTAAGAAACAAATATTAAGAGATTTAAGTCCGAAACCAGCGTGCGTAATGTCTAATTTTCAAGGTATACTAAATAAATTATACCGATCCTCACGTCAGTTGCTACATATAATCTCTGTCTCCGAACATTTATAGCGTGGTCGACGTCCACAGTTCTCGCCACCTGGTAGTTTTTGTTTTCAATTTTTACTTTCTGGCTGGCCACCTCAGCCATAAGTTTAGTCTAATTGAGGAAACCTGTGTTTACCTCCTGTCTGCGAATCCTGTAAACACTGTTCTTTATAGAATGAGATCTTCACTCAGCAGCGAAGTGTGCGCTGATATGAAACTTTCTGGCAGATTAAAACTGTGAACCAGACCGAGACTCGAACTCGGGATCTTTGCCTTTCACGGGCAAGTGCTCTACCATCTAGCTTAGCCACAGCTTCGGGGATGCTTCCAAAATGAGATTTTCACTTTGCAGCGGACTGTGCGCTGATATGAAATTGAAGCTGTGAGGTCAGGTCGTGAGTCGTGCTTGGGTCGGTCAGATGATAGGGCACCTGCCCGCA
Organism: Schistocerca cancellata; assembly: GCF_023864275.1. Classification (NCBI taxonomy): domain Eukaryota; kingdom Metazoa; phylum Arthropoda; class Insecta; order Orthoptera; family Acrididae; genus Schistocerca; species Schistocerca cancellata. The sequence continues at coordinate 55,639,803 of NC_064631.1, forward strand.
AAAGGCCAAAGTCCCGAGTTCGAATCTCAGTGTTTGCACACAGTGTTAATCTGCCAGGAAGTTTCACTGTACTTTATGTTTTAGTATTCCAGTTGTTAGTGTATACTTTGAGGCAGAGACTGGGGACCAGCATAGCATTCGCCTAAACGAGCGTGGAGAACCGCCTAAATACCACACTGAGGCTAGGCAGTGAATCAAACCAACATCTGTAAGTCCAGCGTATGGCATGCATTCGTGTCTGGTCCAGCTCCCTGCCTTGCATACTAGCTCCCCACACATGGAAACTCTACGAGGACATCTGTAGCTCTGCTGATGTGGAGTCCACATTACACTCACGTTGATTTAGTGCAAGTACACTGTTTCAATCCGGTATTCTTACTCAATGTCTGCTGCAACAGTTCGCTATAATTTCTTTTAGGTCAATGATACAAAAATATTAATTCAGTGTCTATCGCTGTTGTTCTTATGATGCAAAAACTACCAATAAACTACTTTAATTTACTTTAGTATTTCAGTTAATGTGACATTTAAAACGTCAACAGCTCTGTGTTTAAAAAGGTCGGCCACGATGTTGTTATAACAGATTTGACACAGATTCAAGGAATCTAGATACTTAAGATGTTCGTCCTCTGTTGGTGCAAAGTGTTTGACATTTACGAGGAAGTAGTGGTTACATGGATTTTTTTAATTTTATATCAAAATGTATTCACTATTTCACGTCCTTTCTCTATCTTGCGTTATAGGACTGGTAACTCGACTACGATAATTACATTTCAAGATTTTTTCCTGTTTCGTCTTTTAAAAGATGGAACTCACACTACTAAACTCATTATCTATGAACCACTACAGTGTATAAGAGGAAGTATACTAATTTGTATTTGCTTACGTTTTTTCATGCTATGCATTATAAATTACGCCCAACACAACAATTACTCTGCGGAATTCGTGATGAGGCTGGCAACAGATAATTCAACCGTTTAACTGAAAGGTTTTTACTACCATTACGGAGACTAAAGTTTTCTCCTTCAAATAGAACAGTTTCAGTTGAAAATCTGAATGTGACACAACGATTAAGTCTTTGATGTAACACCAGATTATATTTGCAGTCTACTGTACCTAGTATATACGAATTTCTGTTTACATTATTGTTCTACTCACCACTGCTTGCGTAGCTGAAACGTTCACAATACGTTACCTCTGCAGCTTCTGCGCTGACGGCATCTTCGTGCAGCCCTTCCACCCACCTGCAGCGGTCCCGGGCGCTCCCAAAATGCCTCAGCACCCATGCCGACACCATCTCTTGCTTCTCTTTCGTGTACGTTTCCTGCAACAGAAAAAGACAGTCAGATTAATTCAGAATTACTTTCCCCGTTAATAAAACGTATACCTATCCCAACAAAGACCTTTCCCGTTCTTCTGTTATTTATCTCGTCTACACTTCCGTCCTGCAACACATGAAGACAGTGCAGTCAGTATAGGGTTAACGAAACGCTAGATCCGTTTAAATAGAAATTTCTCTCTATGCTGAGTGTTAGATCGTTCTTGTAAATGGTGGTGTGAATGACGAAAGCATAGAGAACGCGAGCTACAAGTGGTTTGTCCCTGATGATGTTACATAGTTTGAGGAGTGATGGAAACGGATAAATATGTCAATCCGACGCATGGGACACTCGGCCAGAAACGATAGAGTCTAAATTTGCAAGCGAAAATCGTTCTGATACCTCAGACAGTGGATCACTTCTACTGGAAATTCTTTGCTTTTCATATTTTGGGAGTAGATAGTTTGAACCAAAACAACAAAAATATCCCGTAAACAAGGGCTCTACCTAATGAGCTATGAGTTGTTGTTCAGTAGGAGACATGTATTTCACAATAGCAAAAGTTAACAACTGGTCTTAGCTCTTCAGGTATGCACTTTAGAGTCCATATTTAATGAACCCGTTTTTCTATTTATCGATTGTACTTTCTTCCCAAGTACGGACAACGAAAAGCCTGCTGCAGAAAGGCGACTGTCAGAGACACCAGAATAATTTTCGCTTATAACTTTCGACTCGCTCGTTTACTGGACATGGCTCCCTACCTCACGCTGATACATTTACCCTTTTCTATCAATCCCGAGAGTTTGTAGCATCATTATGGAATCATCCTGTAGACTGTATGTTATTCTCCAATTAAGACTTTACCGATAAGTACAATTTCTACACTGCTTGGTGAAATTGTTATGTACTTTGCTTGTTGTTCAACACTGCAGCATCTATGGTTCTGATTGTTAATATATGAAATGTTGAATGACAAACAAAGTATGTTTATTTTAACCCATCTTCTTGCATCTGTAACTAATCGAAATGAACAGTACTCACACACTCTTTTATCAACGTATGTTCATCTACAATGTGTGTATCAACGCGTCAGGTAACACGAGAAAGGCATGACACTTGCGAGATTTTACGTTGATTATGCATCTCTCATTATCATTTGACGATTGTTTGTGTATCAACGTACTATATAGAGGAATAAAGACAGGAATTGTATCCTGGTGTGTAACATCCCAGTCCGTCGTTATGTGTAGGAAATAGCAACATCTAACTCAAGTCAATCTGTTCTAAAAATGTAGCATTTCTGGTCGACATAAGAGAACACATCAATTTGAATGTTACCAGCCAACAGCTTATGCAAGTACAATTTGACCTGTGTGATACCCAGAGGGTTTAATGTGGCCACCGGGCTTTGTGACTTGGAATAACGTAAAGGTAATTGCAACAGCTTACAACCAAGACAAATCTCTGAAGACAGTGGACAGAAGCAGGAAACTGTAATTTTCATTGGAGAGGGACATGTCCCAGCTAAAAATATCAAGGGCATATTCCTAAGCCTGTGTAACAGGACAGAGTCGGTGACTTTCCTGAGTGTTACAAATATACAGCACATAGTAAGATCAGAAGTTAATTAGTTACAAAACTAAGTATCCAAGCTATCAAATGTTTTTCTAAGAAAATATCATATTTGATAGAAATAATTTATAAATTATTACTATTCCCCAGTCCCAACCAAGTATATCGGAAAACTGACCGTAATTTCAAAGCATATTGCAGTCTGTGGGCTGTGGATTCTACCTCAAAGTATCCACACTACTCTCTCTGCTACAGAATGAAAAGTATAAAAGGATGATAATTTCAAATTTTCACTTTCACCATTTCCTTAATCGCAGAATATGATTTCTTTCACAGGTAGAGCCAAGGTTACATCGTGACTCATAGATGACACTGCATAGACAGACTGAGTTACTGTTTACTGCTGTTCTTATTTAAATTAAGCTTCGCTAGGCTTCTGTTGTGATAAGTACAATTAATCGTATATTACAATTTTCCTTCAGGTCAGAAGTGATTCCAAGTACTCTCTATCATTACTCAGCTAACTACTAATCTAACTAGTGAAATGGCTAGTGCACAAGTAGTAGCATCTAACATGTCCTTACAAAGATTTCGTATGTTCTGTACATGTTTCTTTCAATACATACTGGGATTTTGTAGGCGGCGCTCACTTCTTTAGCCTGCCTGCCAGGTGTTGGCGCTTCCTCAGGATGAACTCTGAAATAAATTAAATATTCTTTGTTTTATTAATTCATAAATTTGAAATAGTTTTACACAAATTATTCATACAAGGAATTACACATGTAGCAGCCATGGCAAACTGTTATATAGCTATGATTACTTTAATTTGATTAAAACACATATGTGATTATCTGACATAAATAACTCAAACTCTTTGATACTTGAGTTACTGTTACAATATGGATTTTACACATTCTTCATAGCAGTTCTTTGAACCTGATTGAACTATTTCCCTACAATCAGAATTCTGAAGAATGAGAATAAATACTCAAGTCCCAGCACACAGCTTCAGAACATAAATTTGGATAAGCCCAAACACCCCTCCCTCACTCCCTCCAACCCTAGAGGTCACTGTGTGACACAGTAATTACAGCATACTAACGAATTCAACTGCGCTACATGATAAGTTCCACGTTGAAGAATTCTGAACACACAGCACAACAGGCCGGACTCACCTGCTGGTCCTCCTGGACCTGCGGCCTCGTGGCAGCCTAATGCAGAGGCAGCAGGCCAGCAGCCGCCGCAGCAGGCCGCGGCTGGTCTTGGCCTCCCCCACCTCCTCCTCTTCCTCTTCGCTTCCCTCTGCCTCAACCACATCGCAGAGCTGCTGCGGCGGCTGCTGTCGGGCTGTTCCGCCTCCGCATTGCTTCTCTTGCACCTTACCTGCTGCCACGTTTGATACTATGTAAGTGAGCGTGGATCTCGGGGATGGCTCAGATTGCACATCGGCCTGCAAAATAAAAGTTCGCCATCAGTCTAAACAACATCTATCCGCAGAACTCGCTGACATCCACTGTAACGGACCAATAATGTGTCATAATTGCAGTATGTACGTAGACAGCTATAATACTTATCATTACTGCTCTTGCATGTCAGAAAAGGTGAGTACATCTTATAGTACTTACAGACCCCCAACATGGTCGACACTGTTAGCGGACAAATAATAATGAAGTTAGCACCCACTGTAAATAGAAATTTATTTGATGTGATATATAATTATGAATTAATCTAGTGTTTAAGAAGTACGAAACACCAGTGATGACCATCACAGAGGTCTGTGTACTACCCATTAGCAGTACAGTATTTAGTGGAAATATGACTCACACTACTGTGGTTCTAAAACGGAGAACTAAGAGCTATTAAAATCTCCACAGCTTTTCCCCTAACTCTGTTACTACCACATGGGTTTAGTAGAAAGTTCCATCAGGGAGGAGTGCACTCACTGACAGACGCAATTCATGGAATTTGTCCTTGCTACTGAGCTATCAGGCTAATGAAGAGACCATAACATGTAAAAAATTCATACCCTAAAACGTGACGTTTCCTGACACCACTCCTAATACAAATGATCGGTACAATGCTTTTTGCTGTAAGACTAGCAGAACTAAATACCCTTCTCATAGCAAATGTCACAGAATCCCCAGATCATGTTACGTATAAAGCAAACTACAACAAAGTAACAAAGACGTTACAACGCTACATTCATTTCGTGTTTATTACAGCAGACGCAGATGGGATATGGAAACAAGTTGCTGATGTCAAACGTAAGCTCTGTAGCAAGGCCACCTCATCAAAACCATTACACTACTTCAGTCCTTACTACTTGTATCCTTAGCACACAAAAAGGTACTCACGGTATTTGAACAAGACCTCAACGTCTTGCTCCCGTACAGGCCGTAGAGGTGGGATGGCCCTACACTCTGCATCAGCACTCATCACCTGTAACAGAGATACTGAATGCAATGAGTAATGGATATTACGTTAAACTGCAAGACGCGGAATTTTATGAATAGCTGTAAATGTTTGTAAAACCCTCAGCACAACTTCTGATCGATATTCAAGTCAGTAATCACTCCAATTAAGTGATTGCGTGGATGTACTAAGGAATTATTTTAGCTACAGTTCGTAAATCGTGACGATAGCTTCCGTGTAGGGCATGTCGGTGGAATGGACCTACATTCGGCAGCAGTACTTAGGACCTGGAACAGAGACACAGAATGAAATGAGTGTGGGGTATTATTCAATATCAAAAGCGACGGTATTTTCTCAGTAGTAGTCAACTTATTGTAAACCTTACATCAAATCGATGTCCTAAGAGAAACTTTTAAGATTATTCTGTAAATTACGTATAAAGCATTTCGAATGAATGATTATTAGTCATATATCTAGTTATGTACCTACCTCCTATTAGTTTACTAAATAATATCATGGAAATGATTTTCTGAAGTGACGCTATATTTTTTTATTTCTGTGCCAGCAGAGCTGCAAATTATGTATATGTGTCCAAGATATATAAAGAAGAGCAACAGGATGCAAAAACTATACGAGTGTCACGTGTAAATTGCGGTCGAGTATTTAAATACGGTTTGCAAAGCCAAACGTCTAGTATGAGGCTTCTCCTTACTCGAATTATTGTACGAACCAGAATTACAAAAATCCGAAGCACACAATGGACCACAATCGGTTGTATGAATTAAATTCTTCTACTTTTATAACCGTGTCATTTTGTAACATTTCCATACAACCCAATTACAGACAGAGAATTGTTTTATTAAAAGTGACCAGCAGATGAAGATGCCGATATATAGAGAGAATGTCTGTCGCCGTGTTGGTCTTTCGCTGTGTTACAAATTAAATGTCGAGAACAGAAATAATATGAAATTACGTGTCATACGCTGCCATTAGCAATAATCGAGATTTCTTGTCACCTTCGCAGAACGTTCTTGCGTTTTGCCCTACAAAAGTATTTCAACATTCAAACGAAGTCAACGTTTCTAATCGAGATTTATTTACCAGCACCATTCTGTAAAGTGCTTGACAAAGTTAGTGAGTTTCTAGCCCATGCTACCTGAAAAGAAATTTTCTTTTCAATAAACGAAAATGGAATGGAGAGTATGTTGATAGGAAGGGATAGGATGAACATCAACAGAAGGAAAACGAAGATAATGGAATGTAGTCAAATTACATGTGGCGATGGTGACGGAATTAGATAGGAAATGAGACACTTAAAGTAGTAGATGAGTTGTGCTATTTGGGGAGCAAAATAACTGATGATGGTCGAAGTAGAGACGATATAAAATGTAGACTGGCAATGGCAAGGAAAGCGTTTCTGAAGAAGAGAAATTTGTTAACATCGAGTATAGATTTAAGTTTCAGGAAGTCGTTTCTGAAAGTATTTGTATGGAGTGTAGCCATGTATGGAAGTGAAACATGGACAATAAATAGTTTGGACAAGAAGAGAATAGAAGATTTCGGAATGTGGTGCTACAGAAGAATGTTGAAGATTAGGTGGGTAGATCACGTAACTAATGAGGAGGTGTTGAATAGGATTGGGGAGAAGAGAAGTTTGTGGCACAACTTGACTAAAAGAAGGGATCGGTTGGTAGGACATGTCATGAGGCATCAAGGGATCACAAATTTAGCATTGGAGGGCGGTCTGCACGTCCAGCACGAACGCTGGTCCAACTGAGGCGCCAGGTGGAAATGGCATGGCAAGCCGTTCCACTGGACTACATCCAGCATCTCTACGATCGTCTCCATGGGAGAATAGCAGCCTGCATTGCTGCGAAAGGTGGATATACACTGTACTAGTGCCGACATTGTGCATGCTCTGTTGCCTGTGTCTATGTGCCTGTGGTTCTGTCAGTGTGATCATGTGATGTATCTGACCCCAGGAATGTGTCAATAAAGTTTCCCCTTCCTGGGACAATGAATTCACGGTGTTCTTATTTCAATTTCCAGGAGTGCATATAAACGATTTGGGAGACAACCTGAGGAACCGTCTTAGGTTGTTTACAGAGAACGGCTAATAAAATCGTCGGATGTTAAAAACATATTGTAAAACATTTTTTGAAAAGAAATCTGATTGTTTCACAAATTCCAATCTAAAAGCCGCAAATTCAACTAAATACGTCAGTATCTGAATTTCGAAGGAACACATAGAAAATGTTTTGGGGAAGGCTTACGAAAGACAATGCTCGTACGGAAAGATGTAGGTGTTCTTTCTTTCCGCGCGCTATACGAGATTGGAATAATAGAGAATTGTGAAGGTGGTTCGATGAAACCTCTGCCAGACACTTAAATGTGATTTACAGAGTATCCATGTAGATGTAGATGTAGAATAATGGTGTGAATGGGAAGTAAGATATTAAATGGTTATTATTATGCCTATTGACGAAGTACACGTGAGCCTGACAACTGTGATTGTACAGAAAAAGTAAATTATAGTCTCTAAGATATTTTGTGTCCCCCGCTCGTGGTCTCGCGGTAGCGTTCTCGCTTCCCGAGCACAGGGTCCCGGGTTCGATTCCCGGCGGGGTCAGGGATTTTTCCTGCCTCGAGATGACTGGGTGTTGTTGTGTCGTCTTCATCATCATCATTCATCCCCCATTACGGTCGGAGGAAGGCAATGGCAAACCACCTCCACTAGGACCTTGCCTAGTAAGGCGGCGCGGGTCTTCCGCGTCGCTCCCCTACGCTCTGTAAAGAAGTATGGGACTCACCATCATCATCATCAAGATATTTTGTAATGTTCAAGAAGCCAGATTATGGTACTGGGAAAACAAGAAATACATTTCGAAAATTCTGTTACTTAACTCTCCGTTAGAGAGGTGGATACTATAACACCAACAGAAAGGAGGGCTGGATGATGCATTACATCGTTGGAAGTGTGTGAGCGCTCAGATGTAAGGAGTTTATATAGTCTGAAACTGAAATGAGGGAAAGAAAACAGACGGGCCAAAGTGCATGGTAAAATGGTTATCAAAATAATAGCTTCGAAGTATACCATCACACTTGAGATCCATGTAAACCAGTTAAGAGTTGCATTAATTAAACGCTAGTGACGATTCTGCACTGCAGTCTATTCCACAATTAAACTATCATAGATATAACAGAGAACATGCCACAGGAAAATTAATACAAGCTGACCTACTCTCTCTTTCTTTCCAAGCATTAATCCCGACTTGCGGGGTCTGCTGTTTTGCTACATCTCCTCCATTTCTCCCTGTCATTGACATCATCTGGTCTTAAGTCAACAACGTGCATGTCTCCCCTGACGTTGTCAGTCCATCTATTTGCCGGTCTTCCTCTAGTCTTGTTCCCCCTGGGTAGATGTGGAGCACTGTTTTTGCGACTGAGTTTTGCTTCCTCAGGACACAAGTTAACCTACAGCACCAGGAAACAAATATCGCTTTTGTTTACAGAAAGTATTGGGACTAAAGAAGTTTAGAATAAATTTTCGCATTGACACCGATGCAACGCTATGTTATCAAACCAAGAACAGGAAAAATATAAAGCATTAATTCCTTGTACATTTCATTCAATGCATTCTCGTAAATGCAAAAATAGCACACTAAGAACACATATTGAATAAGTACTGTTTATGAGATTACAACCCTTGTACTAGCACTTTGGCCCAGGTATGTGTAGCTATGTCACGTACAAGATGTATAAGAAAAGTAATGAGAGTGATTTTTTTTTTTCTATCACAGTTTTAATTTTTTTCAAACAAGAATATTGTCCACTCCAAAGTAGTTCCCTTCAGGAGGTGCACTCCAGTACAGTGGTTTGCAGTATTGGTATCTGACTTGAAAGACGTAATTTGGTAGATCCTTTAACATGTCTGTCACACTCTTTTGAATGTTCTTCAGTGATCTAAAATGATGTCATTTTCAGATATTTTTCAGTTTCGAGAAAAAAAAGTGGCAGAGACTCATATCAGGTGAATAGTGGGGCTATGGAACAACAGAATTCCGTTTGAGGCCAAACATTTCGTGATGGATGTGACCACTGGAAGTGGAGTGTTGTCACAATGCAGTATCCACCTGCCTGTAATGTCCGGCCTCACTCGATTCACCCTTTTCCTGGCTTTTAAAGGACATCTTTGTAAAACTCTAGCTTGACGGTTTTGTCGTGGAGAAAGAATCTCACAAGATCCCACACACGTTCGATGTTCTGGCCGGATTTTGAAGTTGAAGTCTCTCTCTGAGCACAGTTCTGCTTCAACGTGTTGTCGGCCTTCCTAAATCTATTTGCGACAGTGAAAAACTTGCGCTCTTGATAGAAATGTGTCCTAAGGACCGGTTTCTAGTGATCTAAGGTCACACGCGCTGATTCCCCAATTCAACATGGCATAACGTTGCTCTAAATTCCATTTTCGTAACAGATAATAAAAACGCCACATCACTGATTTCGTTCTCAGAAGCCATATAATGGGTGTACGGAGGTGTAACTCAGACTGAGTATCAGGAAGGGATGAAAGCACTGGCCTGCACAAGAAGAACAACACAGCGTTACCAGTTTGCTCGCATTGTTGCCTGTCTCGATACTTTTCTCACACGCCTCGTGCATTTCACATATTCTCTTCTGCCCTCTCTGTTTTTACACCTCTGTCTGGCTATCTCGTCTTGCCCCCTCTCCTGGGCAGAACGAGCGTTGTACTTGCTTAACGTTGCGTGCGATACGTTACACATACTCTATGAATCTGTAGAAGTACTATTTAATATCAATCGATCGTTTTCATACTTGGTATACCAACTTCTGTGGATAACGCAACCATACTGTTACAAGTTTATAAAAAAATTTCCATGCTTTCCGATTTGTAAATTTTTACATAATACACACAACATCCGTGCTGGCATTGTGAAACCGTATTACGGTTCAAATGGCACTAAGCACTATGGGACCTAACATCTGAGGTCATCAATCCCCTAGACTTAGTTTAGTTAGGTTTAAATAGTTCTAAGTACATCACACACATCAATGCCCGAGGCAGGATTCGAACCTGCGACCGTAGCGGCCGCTTGGTTCCGCACTGAAGCGCCTAGAACCGCTCGGTCACAGCGGCCGGCCCCCTATTAGGGACTGTAATGTATTCATCTGTAGAATCAACCAAGAGTATGGGTTCGTATAACCTAATTTTGTGGAATTTCTCTAGTTTCATTACCATAGATTTCTGACGTAATTAGAAGTACGTTGGAAAATTATTATTTCATTGTATTTTGATTGTGTGACTGCTTTGGAGAGACAGAGAGTAAATGAAGGACATACGTAAAGTGATAATGTGACATTTTACTAAAAGTATGTAAATGCATGCGTGAGAAAGTTGCTGCGCAATAGGGCAATTTGTGACGTGTGTTCGAGTGAGCTTGATTTTGTAAAAGGCAGTCAGAAAGTTTATTTAGTTTTGGAATTACGACATTTCTAGTCTAAATTAGTTGTGCTAATCTGACTGGCCAGCATTAGAAATACCGCGAGTATATAAGTGGTGGGGATGATCTGATTGGCTTCTTAGCATACTAGCCGAAAGGAGTTTAGCATTTCCCGCGCGTTTGAGCAGGAGGCCCTGTGTATACGTTTGCTGATGAAACTACTGCGATGATAATACTGGTGAGAACTGCGGTTCGTGACCGATAATAGGATTTCCCCAAGTGCAGTGTGTGCTGGAGCAATTACATAGTTTGGAGTTTGACTCACCAGGTCAAGAGGACACAATAGGTGATGCGAGACTATTTCACGGAAGAATTTGTTGGAAGTTTGTTAAGTGGAAGCTATTCATATGCTCCACGTAATTAATTGACTGTGTTTTATGGGGGATGGTGGTGAGGTTGCGGCCCTGTTCAATTTTAGAAGAACAAAGCACTGTTACAGGTGACAGGAAGTAGACTTTGACAAAGAGACCAATAATGCTGAATAATACCCAGAGATCCCGGTAGCAGCGAAAATCTTTCTGGAACTATTTATCAATAATTTTTTTCACACCGTACATTCTGTTATGCATTTTAGGACTGCCGAGTGGTCCAGCGGAGCCAGTGTAGATTATTGGGGTGTCGGTATATTTTTGTAGCCAGTGCCTGAGGATACTGAGTTTTTGTGTGCTTAGTTATAATTTGAAGTAGTTAATGTCAGGGTCCAGAGAGGTGATGGCGATCTTTTTTTTATTTTTTTATAAATGGGGTTCTGTGTAGAGAAATGTTTGGAGGACCCTCGTGACAAATCTTTGGTAAGCACCCTGCAGTAGTGTCTGTTTCTATTGAATAAACCCGTTGTTACTTGTTGGAACGAAAATAAGTTCTTATTCTAAAATTAGAGTACAGATCCCTACCTACACTTATCTTACCCATAAAATAAACCAGTTAAAGAATGAAAAGTCTCAGTAAGACACAGCACTGAAGAAACTTACGATTTAACAGGAGAAGGAAGAATTGTTATAAAATATCTGGAAGCTTCTTTCTATAAAACCATTAAAGACAGAATTTTTATTTTCCTCAAAGACAGACAAATAAGTTACGTCTGCAACTGGACTCATATTATCATTACCAAAATTGATAGAAACAACATGAGTTCTGGATTGTATGGTGATGTCAATTTCTGTCACATAGATTTGATATTCGTGTACTGATATGTTTCAAATGTTGAAACTGTATTGAAATTGGTTATCTGATCACGACTAGATTGAAATATTCCGTATATTTCTCATTTTGAATGTAATAGCACACATAATAAATACCTTCCACGTCTGATCGAGAAAGAAGACATGGAGCACAAAAGACCCCGGAAAAAAATTATCGACATCGCAGAGGCCGGAACTGTCAAAGTGTGCAAACCGGAATTTTGCAGTCTTTTTGGCGTTGAAAATGAACGTGTGCGACGATTTTTGTTATTGTGTGAAAAACAATGTTGAACCCTATGACAGAGAGGATGTGCTACTGCAAGCAATTCTGGACCCCAGACCTGCAGATAATTGAGAAGCATATTAAGCTATCCCCTATGAATATCACGCATTACTCTAGCGAAGAAGTGTGTTACTTAGATGCTGAGTTGTTTGTAAAAACTATTTGTGAAACGCCCACAAAGTTACATTTGCACGTCATGTGGAATATATTTCAGGGGTTTCACTGAGTGTTTTAATTATGCTCTGAGCAGCCACTAACCGAATTTGGTGCTCTTTTAAGTGACGTGACTTACAGCGAAAATTAAGAGGAAATCGTTCAACGATATAGCAGACCCTGCAGCTATTAGCAATTAACGGTACATAAAAAAAGTAGTAGGAAAATTCAATTCAAAGATAGATGCAATAAAGAAGATGTGCGCAGACAATGAGCATGTGGTGTCATTATGTTTCTGTTACATGCAGTATCTGCAGATTCCTGAGCTCGCAGTGCAGGAAGCATTTAATTTGCGTCGACTTGACGTTAATGCATTCTGTGTTATGTACAAAATAAAAAAAAAACAGCAGATCCAAGCTATATCTGTATCATGAAGATACAGCTGACAAAGGACCTAACGAAATATGTTCGTTATTGGATGATTACATCAGGACAGTGATTAATAAATGTGTTTGTGAATAGCACGTGTTCTCTGACGTGTCCCCAGCATAATACAAGAACAACTCAATGGTTAAGCTAATGCTTTGAAATTCCGGCAGATTCAAAGGTGTGTTCCAGCGTTTTCCTGTGCGTGGTCATGTAGTTTTGGCATGTAATCGTAAACCTGCTTGCGTAAAATAGGTGATGGGAAAACAAGACATAATATACTCCTTGTAGGGGTATCTCGGAAACACGGTCACTTGGTCCAAAAATCTAAATATATAAGTATAGCTTGTTAACACCGAAGAGATTTTGGTTTGCAACAACTCGAGGCCCAAATTTTATGAGCGATACTGTTTGTCTGATGACAGTTACGTAAACTGTATGGACCAGAACAGTACAGTTTAATTCACAGGGCCCTCATTTATGAACTTCCATCACAGTTTATAGGGGAAATTGGGTGTTATGATGGGTGTTTGATGGTCTCAAAAAATTTCTTTGCGACTCTCGTTATAGGCACAACCAAAGTTGCCCTCATAAATGGCACATAACAACATAGTTGCAATCAATGTCAAAAAGCTGAAAGACATAGGACAACTGCTGCTGTACATTCCTGAAGGGCGCAAAGCCTTTTATCTGGAACTGGCTCAGTGGCCTCTGTAGACATTCCTGCGTATGATTTATAGAAAAATCTGTTGTTTACAACAAGCTTTGTGTAGATTTTTGCCAATGTTCTTTTTAAAAAATAAACAATTAGCGTGAAACTATCCTAGAAGTAATATTGTATATTAAATTTATATAATAAACTAATATTTTGTAACATAAACAAACTATGGTATTAAAATATTACTATAAAATGTTCAACCTCCGATACCACATAAGTTCATAAATTAAAAAAAAATGGTACATGCAACTTTGTACATTTACAGTTCATTATTTTATTGTTAAAATTTACCTAACAGATACAGCTGATTTTTAAATGAATGCACGCATACTACATTTCATCATGTAGCTAGTATACAGTTTCTTCTTCTTTTGAAAAACTTGCATTTTTGTGCTAACTGTGTTTTTGCAATTACTGATTCATACATATTTTTCATTTAGGCAGCTGAGAACACCGCACCGCTGTAAGCATAAAATCCAATTATCTCAAATAATTTTTCACAATGAGAGTGGGTGTTGTTGTATTACCGAGTGATTAGACTTTGTTTACTGACACAGAAATAGTAATGCTTTATTTTTTTTTCTTCCGTGTGGAACCAACAGTACACGTGTAGTTACGTGTGTATTGGTTAATTCTGACCCTTAAAAGAAAGACTGCTAACGAATCGCTAAAAGTTGCATTAAGTAGATAATAATCTTAAAGTTCAGAGAGATAATAAGTGAAGTAGTCTCACCATTTTTTTTACTGTGAATAGAGAGCAGCTACTGGCTAATGCAACCATGTTACTGTATTCTGCTTAAAATGTACACCTAGGACAGCGTTTAATAAAACCATAAATAACCTACATCCTGAATCGTGACATATACAGTCAGTCCATTGCGTGAATAGTCTGCTGCTTTGTCTTGAGCTACGGCTAGTCCCTGTTTCTTGATATTCTGAGCTGTGTATCTTGCTGAGTGTGACAGGCTACTGAGAAACAATTCACCTGGGGCTAAAAGAATAGCTGGAGGTAACCCATTTGTGCTCTACCAAATAAACAGGTTTTGAGTGACTGTTGGAAGTAAATACTCGCTAGTCATATGGCCTTTTCGGTTCGGGAACGCATTTACCTTAGTGGCAGTCCATCTGGACAGGGGAGGTGTTGTCCCTTTTGTCTACGGTATAGAAGATGCAGCGAAACTTAGCAGCTACCCAAAAAGTTGTTTCTTTCCAGAAACAGGGTACAAACTAATCGTTCACTACTTTTAGTGTGATACTAGTATAGTTGTCTGTTATGAGGACATATCATAACAGTAAGGAATAGTACAGGTGTCCGTAGACAATGTGGTCCAGGATGTAGTGTTGACTGTACATAGTAAAGTTGGTACATTCTGAGGGTGTTAGGTGACAGAAAAAACAATTTTTCTGAAAATGATACAGAACATACATGAAGGAGAGAGTGGATCTATTCACAGTGGAACGTTCGATATAATTAAATAGAAGAAAAGTATATTGGTTTGATTAGTTATAGTACTTCAAATCACTTTGTGACAAATGAGACACAGTCGAGTGCAGATACGGCGTGACGATGATGCAGCCTGATTGTACTTCATGTTGTGCCTCTGCTGTCTTCAATGCACCTACCAACGGCGAGCTATTTGTAGCCTCCTCGAAAGGTTCCGGAGAATGGAGAACAAATAACGTTAAGTAATAAAACAAGAGTTATTTGTTTATCTGATCAGAGGAATAATTTTGGGATTGTTGTCAGACAGCTATTCCTTTTCAATTGCGGATAAAGTTAACCACAGTAGGGAGTTATTTTGTATCAAGTGATAACACAAGCGTAATGAGACTTGTTTAAGTGTGGTTACGATAATTTAAAGCTCTTGAAGCAAAGTTCGGATATTTAAAGGAAATAATAGAGTCTTTTTTAAAATGACTGAGCAGTATCCACTCCTATTACCAGAAATTCTGGAGGAGATTAAGCAGTTTCGTGAGAAGACAGAGGAAGATACTAAACAATTCCGTCGGGAGACAAAACAGAGTATTGAAAATTTGTCACAAGGTCAACAATGTTTCAAGCAATGAGTTAGTTAGAGCAAAACAGGACTTAAGTAGATTTAAGTAATAGGATAATCTTGAGTATAAAGATGTTAGTAAAAATAGGAAATATTGAGGAATATTTAAATTAAGCAAAGAGGAACAGGAAACATCTATTAGTCCCTCGCTTCAGGATGTGACTGACCAGATCAGTAGCAACCATGTTAGAGTTAATTCCGAGATTAACAAGTTAAGTACTAGTGTATAAAACTGAATACTAAGGCACACAGATAGGTAGTAGAGAATGTGAAAAATGCTAACGTTTTAGTATCTGAAGGCAGTTTTAATCAGAATAAAATCAGCACTAAGCGAAAACATGATGGTGGTAATCGGAGTTGCGTGTCTTCCACTCCATGTAGTAGTACAGATAGTGTGCTGATAGTGGATCGAAGGAAATCTGAGATATTAATTGGGATTTTCACCCACCTGTAGTAAAAGAAAGTCTCAGCGTAGTGAGTTTGTTCAGGTAGTGGAACTAAAACTGGTAATGAGAGACAGTACTAACCATTTTCCTACATTCGAACCTGTTGGTTGTGTGCATCTCTTAATTTTTCTTAAAGCTTTTACAGGTAATGTGGTAATAATAGAAGTGTGACGTTAAATTTAAATGTATTTTCAACTGTTCATCAATTAATTAATGCTTTTAAAGCAAAATATTGGTCACAGAGTATCCAACGCAAACTAAGACTAGAGAAGTTTGGCAAACAGAAATACAATGAGAGCTGGGGAGGCTACCGCAAATTTTATGAACTACCATTCAAATGAAGTAAACGAGTTGCATCTCGTCGAAGAACATGTTACTCGACTACCAGATGGTGTTTGAGAATGACTGATAGAGGAGAGAGGGACTCAGGTCCGACCGCTCTTGGAAATACGCTCCTGGAAATTGAAATAAGAACACCGTGAATTCATTGTCCCAGGAAGGGGAAACTTTATTGACACATTCCTGGGGTCAGATACATCACATGATCACACTGACAGAACCACAGGCACATAGACACAGGCAACAGAGCATGCACAATGTCGGCACTAGTACAGTGTATATCCACCCTTCGCAGCAATGCAGGCTGCTATTCTCCCATGGAGACGATCGTAGAGATGCTGGATGTAGTCCAGTGGAACGGCTTGCCATGCCATTTCCACCTGGCGCCTCAGTTGGACCAGCGTTCGTGCTGGACGTGCAGACCGCGTGAGACGACGCTTCATCCAGTCCCAAACATGCTCAATGGGGGACACATCCGGAGATCTTGCTGGCCAGGGTAGTTGACTTACACCTTCTAGAGCACGTTGGGTGGCACGGGATACATGCGGACGTGCATTGTCCTGTTGGAACAGCAAGTTCCCTTGCCGGTCTAGGAATGGTAGAACGATGGGTTCGATGACGGTTTGGATGTACCGTGCACTATTCAGTGACCCCTCGACGATCACCAGTGGTGTACGGCCAGTGTAGGAGATCGCTCCCCACACCATGATGCCGGGTGTTGGCCCTGTGTGCCTCGGTCGTATGCAGTCCTGATTGTGGCGCTCACCTGCACGGCGCCAAACACGCATACGACCATCATTGGCACCAAGGCAGAAGCGACTCTCATCGCTGAAGACGACACGTCTCCATTCGGCCCTCCATTCACGCCTGTCGCGACACAACTGGAGGCGGGCTGCACGATGTTGGGGCGTGAGCGGAAGACGGCCTAACGGTGTGCGGGACCGTAGCCCAGCTTCATGGAGACGGTTGCGAATGGTCCTCGCCGATACCCCAGGAGCAACAGTGTCCCTAATTTGCTGGGAAGTGGCGGTGCGGTCCCCTACAGCACTGCGTAGGATCCAACGGTCTTGGCGTGCATCCGTGCGTCGCTGCGGTCCGGTCCCAGGTCGACGGGCACCTGCACCTTCCGCCGACCACTGGCGACAACATCGATGTACTGTGGAGACCTCACGCCCCACGTGTTGAGCAATTCGGCGGTATGTCCACCCGGCCTCCCGCGTGCCCACTATACGCCCTCACTCAAAGTCCGTCAACTGCACATACGGTTCACTTCCACGCTGTCGCGGCATGCTACCAGTGTTAAAGACTGCGATGGAGCTCCGTATGCCACGGCAAACTGGCTGACACTGACGGCGGCGGTGCACAAATGCTGCGCAGCTAGCGCCATTCGACGGCCAACACCGCGGTTCCTGGTGTGTCC
Source organism: Schistocerca cancellata (assembly GCF_023864275.1). Taxonomy (NCBI): domain Eukaryota; kingdom Metazoa; phylum Arthropoda; class Insecta; order Orthoptera; family Acrididae; genus Schistocerca; species Schistocerca cancellata. The sequence continues at coordinate 55,657,648 of NC_064631.1, forward strand.
ACTATGCCGTGCGTGTGATCATTGCTTGTACAGACCTCTCGCAGTGTCCGGAGCAAGTATGGTGGGTCTGACACACCGGTGTCAATGTGTTCTTTTTTCCATTTCCAGGAGTGTATTAGATCAGTTACATTATGTGAACTGATGTAAACAGGAAACGGAGCAGGGGGACTTAATTGGGTGTCTGTAAAGTACATATTTAAGTCTGGTTGGTGTCATGGTCGGCCATTGCCAGATTATACTCGCTGTGGAATTGCGGAATTAACGCGACTTTTCTATTTAACAGGCGAAATTGTCAGTTTAAAGTTCTACCATTTGGATTGAATTGTGTGTCTCAGAATTGATTCAGTTATTAGAGCTTTCCTTAGGAGGTTAAATATTAAGTAATGTATTTGTATATGTTGATGATGTATTAGTAGTATCTAGAACATGGAAGAAACACACAGAAATGTTATTTAAAAGTTGAAGATCTCAAGGAATTTTGGGAAAACATTGTAAGTCAGGAGACAACATTACCTAACCCAAGGTAACTGTGGGCAATTAAACGTTGTCGTTTCATTAGAAGTAGGTTACAGCTGAAGGCTTTTCTAGGTTTTACAGAAGGAATATTGCTGATAATATAATGAATTGTGTTCACCTTCATATGTTCTTATAAATGACTACACCTTGGAGAGGGGATGAGAGTTGTCAACAAGAGTCCTATGCTTTGGTACGAGAACTTAATAATCCTAGATTGTTAGCGCATCCAGGTTTGACCAAAGAGTTTTGTGTGGATGCAGATGCGTAAGGATTTTGATTGGGTTGTCAGGTGATCAAGGAAACGGTAAATGACGGAAGAACAGTGACGTTAGCATTTGCCAGTCGTATGTTAACCAGCTGTGAGTGGAATTACTCATTTACTGAAAAGGATACTTTAGCAGTAGCAACGGCTATAAAAAAGTTTAGGTATATGTCCTATGGGAGAAAGATTGGATTTCATTCTGTACAAAGGCCATTGATATTTTTAAGGACAAGAAAGCTTTTGCTCAGTCGCTTGATGCGACGGTTTCTTTTTCATCAGGAGTGTGATTTAGAAATACGATCTATTATAGGAAAGGACAATTGTGCGTCAGATGCACTATCTCGCCTGTCTATGGAATGGAAAGCGAATGGAGTTGTGAACTGGGGAAGGAGTTCAGTTTCCACAGTTCGTCATTTAGAATATGAGAAAGAGTTAGAGGCATTACTGAAAAATCTTAGTAGAGAACAAAAGAAGGATAAGAATCTTACAAAAATCAAGGAAGGGTGACAGGTAGGGAATCCAGTGAAGGGGAAGTGGATTTGCTGTAATGACGTTTTATTCGTTAGCAACTTACCACAACATTTTACACGAAGCGTCGCAGTACCAACGGAATCTTAACAGAGTGTATGGGTATTTTGGTATAAACAAGTGTATATTTCACACTTACGTAACTATTATTTTGCATGCAAAGATTAAGAGTAGGATAGCTAGGAAGGAGTAGAGAACTTGTTGGATGTGCCAATATACGAAAATTAAGAAGCAGAAAGATGAAGTGCAGTCTGTTGCAGTAGTGCCCATGGGTTTGTGTGAGATATTTCAGCAGTTGATATTCTAGGACTATTGTCAAGAGAGGTTGGTGGAGAGATTTTTGTTGTGCATGTATTGGAGGTTTAGTCCAAATTTGTGAAATTGTGTCAAGTGAAGGTGGCGGCCAGTAATACGATTATGCATATCCTGGAGAGTCGTATTTCCCTATCGTAGGGACACCATCGCGACTCTTGTCAGACAATGAAGTGCAATTTGTGTCTTACGAATTTCAAGAGTTCTTGAAACAGAACAAAGTAAAAGAGTTGTTAATAGCCAAACGTCACCCAAATCGAATCCTTGAGCGAGCAATATCCGCTTAATTGGGAGGCCTGGACATGCTTGTTGTGCGAAGAGGCGTTTGACTTGGCCTAAATTTATTCGAGAATTTAAGAGGGTACTGAAAGATAAACCTCCTGCTACTATTGTAGTGGCGCCTAGAGGGATAACAGAAGGCAAGATACAAATGTATCGTCTTTTTGACAAGATTAAGTATCCACCTGTAATACCTAGCTTTAGATATAAAGTAATTAAGTGTGTAGATAAATTTTAAAGAAGAGTGCTGAAACCAGACGAGGAAGATTTGGAAGAGAAGAGCAAGAAAACCCTAACAGGATAGGAGATTTAGTGCTATGAGGAGGACATTATAAAAGCAAGATATTAAATAATAATATGAAAAAGTGTTTCTACCTGTCTGAATGTCCATTTATTGTCAAAAGTAGTGTTCATGCTACGGTAGTAGTGCTGAAAGAATTTAATAATGATAAGGAAGTAGGGAAACGTAATTTTCGCCATATTAAGAAGACCTTGGTGGCTAATGTTGCTAAAAGTAATGTTAAACGTAATTTTGTGGGAAATTCTTGTACCTTGCGCTGTGGTAAGAATGTGCAAAGGTCAAGGAAAGGCAGAAAGTCTATAAATGGCGCATGTGTAGCTACAGCTGTTTGTGGTCTGTAGATTAAAGAAAAGTCATTAAAACTTCACCAAAGAAAATAATTGTAGCGCCAGAGATAGACTTACAAAAGCGTTTGGTAGCTAGCCTCTGGTGCTGTGAACGAGTTTTAGAACGACATTGGTGAAGGTTCTGTGTATGTGGTTATTGGTTGATTACCAATTCCTGACTAAACTCAAGATTGTAGGAGGATTAGATGACTGGTCTGGTGGGGACACAAAAGGTGATCCACGACTGTTTTATGGATAAAACTGTTAGAAGTTTCTTTCTTATGTGGAAGCTATCGAAATGCTGCGCAGAATTAATTGAAGGTCCTTTTTTCTTTCGGGGAGGGGGGTTAGGGTGGGGGTCAGTCCTGTTCCGTTTTAGAAGACGAAACAACAGTGATTGATGATCCTCGACTAGGAGGTATTTTATTTTTTTAAATGGGATTCTGTATGGAGAAGTAAGAGAACATTCGTCACAATCCTTCGTCAAGCAACACGCAGTTCCCTCGCTTTATATTAGTAAAGCAATGGCTAATTATTGAAAATAAAACAAACCCGTTTTCTAAACTAGAAATTTGGTTCCCTACCTACTCAAACCTTAACCCTAAAATGAACCCATTAAAGACTGGAACGTTACAATATGCAATGTAGTATTAATGTGAAATGTTACTATGTACCTAAGGAAGAAAGAGTTATTACAAAATATAGCTAAGATTCCTTCTATAACAACACAAAACAGAGATTTTTTATTTTTCTTGAAATCATTCTAATAACTTCACCTGCGACTGATTATATTCATAAACGTCAGCAAGGTGATAGTTATTTGGTACTGTCGTTCGGAATACAGTTCTGAAAGTTTATTTTATCGTTGAGTCACGACGACAGAAATACTAAGTATCAGTAATGAAAGTAGTTGCTTTTGGTATCATAAATAATATGAAGTAATAATCACAAGAAAATGGTATTGATATTTTTGAAAGAAAGGAATAATAGGAAAGACACATTTTTAGTTATCTTAAATGTGTGAGGAGAACGGCCGTAGCTGTAATCACGGAGCTTGTCGCTGGTACTGTTAAAACTGTGTTGGATACAAGGAATATTTCTGCTCTAAGATGGCGTACTTGTTTTATTCAAAGAAATAAATTGAAGTTAAACACAGAAAAACATTTAAGACATTCTTGTGAGAGGAGGGATAACGTACAACTTCAAGATATTTATTTCTACATACGACTCACAAAGCAGCGAAAGCAGTCGTTCCATTTAATTATTAATAAAATTCGAGCTGTAGCAAACACTACTGTGGTGTGTCACGAATGCTCTGATTATCTATCTAAATAAACTACGTGAATAATTAAGCAGAAAGTTACGTTAACACATTCGTGGACGAAAATATGTTTATTTTTCTGTCATATATGACACCCACTGGACAGGGAGATCCTATTGCCCTTATATGGGCTTGTAAAACAAATGTACTTTTGGTTTCACCACCTGAGGACACTGCAGCACTATTAGTATAAAACCCAAGTACCTAAAATAATTTGTGACTGTTAAAGGTGGCTGTTGAAATATCCTCGAGTGATTAGACTCTGGTATTAACTGAGAAATAGTAATTCTCTATTTTTTTTAATTCCGACTGGAATGAACAGCACACTTGAATTGAAGTGAGTATTGGAATGGTTCATAAAAGAAAGACGCCTGATGAGTCGTTAAATTAATACTCCTAAATTTGTAATAATCATTAAGTCCAGAGAGATGATACATAAAGTACATATGGATTTTTTCTGTGAATAAACAGCAGCTACTGGCTCGTAGGACTACACTGTTGCATTCTGTAAAACGTACTCTCGGGATAGAACACAATAAAAGCAGAAATAACCTACATCCTAAATCGTGATACTGTGCCTTGGGCTCGTGTTAATCCCTGTTTCGTGGTATTCCGCGCTGTGTGTGTTATTGAATGTGATAGACTACAGCGAAACAATTATATGGGGCTAAAAGAATAGCTAAGGTATTACGCTCGTCCTCTACTAAATAAAAAAGCTTTGGGTGATTGTTAGGAATAAACACTCTACGAGTGTTACGAGTACATACTCTATAATCACACGGCCAGTGGTGTTCCGAAACGCGTTTACCTTAGTGGCCAGTCCATCTGGACCAAAAGGGTAGCTGTCTCCTTTGCCTATGGTCTAACAGATTCGCCGAGACCTAATAGCCATCTAACAGGGCATTTCTTTTCCGAAGCAGCTTCCAAAATGATCCGTCAATAACGGCAGTGAGAGGATAGTAATGTTGCACACTATCACATCAAATCACCCTGGTAAGGCACAGACCGAAGGGCTGGTTTCATCGACGCCTTTATGACACACCCTGAGACCATTTTGTGTCGATTCTCAACGTAGGGACGTCTGAAATATTTTCCCTGCCACCCGTCAGCAAACCGCGTGATTGCAGCTCTGGGTGTCCCGGTTCTGACGTCTATCGCAGACTCATCAATAGACGGGGTGAAATTTGGGTAAGAGGGGTTGTGTCACCCTCCCCATCTTGTGGCGCGTCCACGGTGGCACGGGGCAGAACTGTGGTGACTCTTTGGTGCCAACGTGACGTCATTAATCCAACTGACAGCTCACTGGAACGTCTGAACTGTGGCCTTCTTTCAGCGTTGTCAACACTTAGCTGTTTCAAAATGGTTCAAATACCTCTAAGCACTATGGGACCTAACATCTGAGGTCATCAGTGCCCTAGACGTAGAACTACTTAAACCTAACTAATGTAAGGAAATCACACACATCCATGCCCGAGGCAGGACTCGAAACTGCGACCGCAGCAGCAGCGCGGCTCCGGTCAGAAGCACCTATTACCGCTCGGCCACAGCGGCTGACTGACGAGCTTCTATTGCGGTAAAGTTATATTAACGAATAATGGTTCTGCAATAAAGCTGGTATTAGTCGAATGTGCATTTAGCGAAAAGAACTCAAATCATTGTCATAACCCTCGCAATACCAAGGATAGATAGGAGTCGGGGCACATTATGCCCACCATTTGGAAATATTGTTACCTTGTCATTTACACTAAATTTTAAAATTTTGAAAAAATGTTTACTGTTTTTAACGAATTATTCTTCCAGATCCCATGTTTTAATTCTTCAGTTAAAGTTAACACAAAAATTTAAGCGTTAAGTGTAGAAGTTACTTCCCTGATGAGTGTTGTACTCTGTATTTCCAGGTTCAGGACTTCACTTACACATCAACATCTCTTTAAGTGGTAAGTAGTCAGTAAAATTCAAATTTGAGTTTCTTAAATTTTTTTTCCTTGGACGTAAAGTACTCCGACGTCCCGTTGGTATTACACATTACTCTAGGTGTGTTGCTGTTGGTAAGAGTATGCTAAGAGACATTCTCACGTTGCGGTCTCTACTTACACATCATTATGTCTTCATAAACTATGTTGTTGATATAGGACAAAAATAAATAACGAATTTCATTTTTTTTTCATTATGTTTTAGGATGGGCATTAAGCACGACCCACGCCCCACCCTTGACAATGCGCGCTATGAAAATGCATTGGTATTAATAAAGCTAAGTTTCTCAATAAATGAGTATTTTCATTTGGTCGGTAGCCAGTTGAAAGTGACAGTTGTGATTATGTATTTTTTTTCGTTTTATTACCAAAGACATGTTCGTACCTTTTTAGAAATGCAGAAGTGAGTTCATTGTATTGATCAGGCAGAGAATGGGGAAAAAGAGATTTATTTAATCTATTGCCGCGTCATTCATAAATATTTTCAGAGTACCCAGATGTGATTACATGTTTTCCTTATCTGTTTGTATGAGAGGAGCATAGCAAGTTCATTGTTAAATCCTACCCTTCACCATAGGTTTATACACACAGGATAGAGGCAGAAATAGAAAAGATATTACAGCAGCTTGTCATTGAACCTACTGTTAGTTCTTACAATACTCAGTTGTTAGATGTCCCAAAGAAAAGAGTCAGAGTTCTATCGTCCACTGACACGAGATATGTTATTGGCAGATGGGGTTGCACCTGCCATGTCCGAAATATACGTCATCTTTACGTAATGCCTCTCGCCATCAATCTGACAAATTGCCGTTCGGACTTACTGTGAGTTCGGCTACGCCAATTAGAGGTTAGAAAGATTTAAGAAAGAGTGTAACAACGTATCTTTATTATATCCTGATAGCAGAAAAATACCTGGGACTGGCTAATTGATCTACTGCATTTATTTTTTTCTCTGCCCACTGACAATGCATCTTTAAGTTCGATAGTCGTCTTTGTCTCATGTGTGCAGCGTCATATCACAGTACAGTGTGTGATATTCGGTGCACAGCGCTCACGTGAAACATCTACGTTTAGAAGTAACTAATTCACTGTAATTACTGCAGCCAAGCTTTTATGGTCTAAATTATCTCTTTGAAGTTGTTATTGTTTAGTGTGCGACAGGGATCTTCCTAAAACTGACTGGTTGGAAACGCATCATAGCAACTGAAAAATTGTGCAGGTTTGATCTGTCAGTTCTTGTTTGGCCAAATTGTTGTACACGCTTTATGAACTTGAATACTTTAGCCACTCCATGTGTTGGCGCACATACGGGTAAAAATGCTCCGTGGAGTTGGGATGCCTAGGTGCAAACTGAATTCACTTGTGTGAAACAGGTTCTTCTTGCGGCTCCTCTCCTAATATTACTTGGTTTGAGTAAGGATTTTTCACTCTCTTTGAACAGTTATATAACTGGCCTTACTGCAGAGCTGTTTGCAGAATTTGATGTTTGATGATTTTATGTGTCATCTAACGATTGCTTTGCGAGCTGAATGCTCACAATATGTGAATCTTACAATTCAGATATTGAACTGGAAGGGGCTTTGTCAATTTCGTTGTTATCTGGTCGATTAAGTGGCCAAAGTATCCATACACAACAGAGCATTATAATTTTTCATGAGTAAAATCAGGTGGGTCCTATAACTGATTTGATTTCAGTGTTACTAAAATTCTTGTAAAAAGAAAATATTATTGACAGTGTCGTCTGGGGTTGGTCTCTAGGGGTGAATAATGAAAGTAAGGGCAATCATTATGAGAATAGATTAGTTTTCTTTTATTTGTAGGCATTTATTTTTGAATTTTTTCTCATGGTCACTTGCTTGTATTGGTAAGGCATGGGACAAGGATCCTTCCTGGAAGGAAGTGAAATTGAAGTGGATGAATCGCTTCACTACTGTGATTTGGCAATAATAGATTGTTGAAAGTGACATTTTCTTTATGATAAAGGATATTGGTGATTTGTATAGGGTTGATTTTATACCATCTTTGTAATACATGCTTCTTTGTTATGATAGGGAAGCGAATCTGAAAGCCAGAGCTTTTGGCAATCTTGTTAGAGAGGTAAAGCTGCTACCAGTATCTCATCATGGTCCAATGTTTTCTGTCATTCCTTCAAAGCTAAAGAAGGTCGCTGTGGTCGATCTACACTCCTGGAAATTGAAATAAGAACACCGTGAATTCATTGTCCCAGGAATGGGAAACTTTGTTGACACATTCCTGGGGTCAGATACATCACATGATCACACTGACAGAACCACAGGCACATAGACACAGGCAACAGAGCATGCACAATGTCGGCACTAGTACAGTGTATATCCACCTTTCGCAGCAATGCAGGCAGCTATTCTCCCATGGAGACGATCGTAGAGATGCTGGATGTAGTCCTGTGGAATGGCTTGCCATGCCATTTCCACCTGGCGCCTCAGTTGGACCAGCGTTCGTGCTGGACGTGCAGACTGCGTGAGACGACGCTTCATCCAGTCCCAAACATGCTCAATGGGGGACACATCCGGAGATCTTGCTGGCCAGTGTAGTTGACTTACACCTTCTAGAGCACGTTGGGTGGCACGGGATACATGCGGACGTGCATTGTCCTGTTGGAATAGCAAGTTCCCTTGCCGGTCTAGGAATGGTAGAACGATGGGTTCGATGACGGTTTGGATGTACCGTGCACTATTCAGTGTCCCCTCGACAATCACCAGTGGTGTACGGCCAGTGTAGGAGATCGCTCCCCACACCATGATGCCGGGTGTTGGCCCTGTGTGCCTCGGTCGTATGCAGTCCTGATTGTGGCGCTCAGCTGCAAGGCGCCAAACACGCATACGACCATCATTGGCACCAAGGCAGAAGCGACTCTCGTCGCTGAAGACGACACGTCTCCATTCGGCCCTCCATTCACGCCTGTCGCGACACCACTGGAGGCGGGCTGCACGATGTTGGGGCGTGAGCGGAAGACGGCCTAACGGTGTGCGGGACCGTAGCCCAGCTTCATGGAGACGGTTGCGAATGGACCTCGCCGATACCCCAGGAGCAACAGTGTCCCTAATTTGCTGGGAAGTGGCGGTGCGGTCCCCTACGGCACTGCGTAGGATCCTACGGTCTTGGCGTGCATCCGTGCGTCGCTGCAGTCCGGTCCCAGGTCGACGGGCACGTGCACCTTCCGCCGACCACTGGCGACAACATCGATGTACTGTGGAGACCTCACGCCCCACATGTTGAGCAATTCGGCGGTACGTCCACCCGGCCTCCCGCATGCCCACTATACGCCCTCGCTCAAAGTCCGTCAACTGCACATACGGTTCACGTCCACGCTGTCGCGGCATGCTACCAGTGTTAAAGACTGCGATGGAGCTCCGTATGCCACGGCAAACTGGCTGACACTGACGGCGGCGGTGCACAAATGCTGCGCAGCTAGCGCCATTCGACGGCCAACACCGCGGTTCCTGGTGTGTCCGCTGTGCCGTGCGTGTGATCATTGCTTGTACAGCCCTCTCGCAATGTCTGGAGCAAGTATGGTGGGTCTGACACACCGGTGTCAATGTGTTCTTTTTTCCATTTCCAGGAGTGTATTTGGTCCACTGGCGAGGAATACTAAGAATGTCTCATATCTCTTTGTAGCGGTATAGCTGAAGTAAAAGTTTGTGTCATTGACACCTCGTAGGCAATCCACTAATATGCCTGCCACATTAGTTTTAGTTAAACATTTTATAAAGCAGTTTGGCATGTTCAAAAGGCCATTTCGGTCAGCAGACTACATTTGTTGTCACAAATAAGAGAGTGAACATTGTAAAGATGGAAAATTAGACCCGTTTTAATGTTATAGAATAACCTTGCTTCATACTCATTGGTATGGGTTATGAAAGCCTTTGAGTAATTACAGTGGGCCACAACCTTTTATTTAAATAACAATGTAGCGCACAGTACCGCCGTTGTTATCGACCCTTGTATAGACCCTCATATCGTACAGGCTTTTGTTTGTTTTGGATAGAACAGCTTAGTATCGGTTAGACCGTCAGAGAGAGATCACCTCCAGTTTCTGCTGGTAATAAGCCAAGCACACCATTCGATTGTTACATATTTTTACGAGCTTCGAACGGTACCGACTTCAGTAATGGAAAGGATGTAGCTGAGTTGGTGACCCTTGGCTCACAGCTCCAGGCGTTGTTGGCTTCTGTCAGAGAGCTTGAGGCTGCTGCCAAGGGCCATCACTGTGGGGGTTCAGACGTGGGTATAGGAGTGACATCGAGCATGTCCCACGTGTGCCCTGATCGTCCACTGCTTTGGCTTCCCCAAGTACTGCCTGCACCGAGGTTGACACTTCACCTGTGGTCAAGTGGGAGTTAATTTCAAAGTCTGGCAGGCAGCAAAGGACTTTCCGATGGGCCGATCATAGGGCCTCCTCAGTTCGTTTGACAGACAGGTTTCGGGTGTTATCTATGGGTGACGAAGTCTCTGAGTTGGATGCAGTCGTCCAACCTGCTACAGAGGAAGCTTCTCGGCCCACAAGATGTGGGAATTCACAGAGCGTGGGTTTGCTGGTAGTTGGGAGCTCCAAAGCTAAGCGCATAATGATGCCCCTTACGAACATGGCTGGCAAGGAGGGGAAGGAAGTCAGTGTGCACTCTGTGTGCATAGCGTTGGAGAATTCCGAATGTGGAGAGGGTGCTTCAGGATGTCATGAAGAGTGCAGGGTGCAGCCAACTGCAGGTGGTGACCCATGTAGGTACCAATGACGTGTGTCGCTTTGTATTGGAGGAGATTCTCTTTGGTTTTGGACAGCTAGCGGAAATGGTAAAGACTGCCAGTCTTGCTTGTGAGATTAAGGCGGAGCTCACAATCTACTGCATCGTCAATAGAACCAAATGTGGTCCTTTGGTGTAGATTCGAGTGGAGGGTCCAAATCAGTGGCTGAGGTGGTTCTGTGACCATATAGGCTGCAGATACCATCGGGGTGGGTTTCCTGGTCTGCTTAGGGGGGTAGGACGTCAAACGGGCCGACTTTGAGGAGGAGAGACACCACAGGACATTTTAATTTGCGCTGTCTATACTTTTACAAATAAATTCATAAAACTTTGTCAGCATGTTACTCTGTTTGTACCACAAGTCCAAACTAACCTGACACACAGCACAGTATCTGATGGGAATGACTATACGTGTCAAAAGCCATAACGGCTTTTCCCGTCAGCCTCCATCCTAACGCCAGCAGTTTTATGCCAACACTAGTGAGAGCACACGAAAACGTAGTACACACTTCTTTAAGCAGATGGTGCATAGTCGCAGAGTTGTTACCATGAGCTGTAGAACACCGTCTAGATGGTCTGCCCCTCCCATATGTGGCCAGATCTCAGATGATGTGAAAGCACTATGATATTCAGTAAACAAATGGCGTGATGCACCATTTTCAGTTATTAAAATAACTGCTAGTATCAGAGGAGTGGGTATTACAATAACTGTTGCTTCTCAGTAACAATTTATTTCTATGACATAATTTTTTTGCCACTTCTATAACTGAGTCACACAATTGAATGGTGGTGTTGTTGTACATATGTACAATTTCTTAACAAATTGTCCTATCTATGTCACAAATATGTCAGGGACATGAATGTGTTGGTTACACAGAAAACAACAATGAAGCTGTGTGCCACAATTAGTAATAAAATTCCAAATGAAATGCTTCACTACATAGTCACCTCTGGTAAGAAAAACTTGCAGAGCATAGGATTTTGAGTGAAAATTTTTAAGCTTATTTATCCAAGTATTTTTGGAAGTCTTCCTTGACATCCTTAACGAATCTCAGAGCCAAGATGATAAATGACGACCAGAACGAACAAAAGGGAGGGTAAAATTAAAAGCTATGTGTCGCCACAGTAGTTTTGAGGTGAAGTAATGTATGGCAAGTGAGGGTATTTTGGAGAGAACTTCAAAATACTGGTAGACCTCTGCTATAGCACAATACAGGGCGTATCCAGAAAGTGAGTTGCCCGATGTTTCCTTTAAATCAGATTTTTTACACGGGAAAATTGCGCATGCCCAGCAGATCTATGACGTGACTATAAAATGTGGGCCAGACAGGTTCCACCTGGCGCCAGTACCGCAGCAGCTGTGCGCCGGAATGGCGTCTCCTACTCATTCTCCCGCCGCCTGCGAGGTTCGGTCGGTGATGAGATTCCTCAATGCACAAATCACAGCGCTCGTCTAAATCAATCATCATGCTTTGTCAGGTGTACAGGCTTTTCTCCGAAGGTCGTCAAAGTGACCATGATTAAGAGTGCAGTGGGCGACCGTTCCTCATCAACGACAACCTGGTTGAGATGGTGCAGCAGCTCATACTGGAGAAAAAATTGTCGCTAAGCACCAGCTGTTCGAGAAACTGTGTTCAGGTGGCTGCCGAAATACCTGACACCCGAGCCCACAATACGCTACTCCAAAGCGGTACTAACATTTCTGCAGGGGTATCCTCCAGAGGATCATCACGGGCGATAGCAAGTGGATTTCTCACTTGATCCGGGAAACCAAGCAGCAGTCAACGCATTGACATCACGGTGGATCTACGGTGAAAACGAAATTCAAACAGATTGTGTCGGTCAAGAAAGTTATGTGGAGGGCGTTCTGTGACAGGAAGGGCATTCTGCTCATTGACGACCTGCCCAGAGGTGGAAGAGAGTGTGGTGACAGTTATTTGTACGTATTGTTTTCAGAAAATGGTTCAAATGGCTCTGAGTACTATGGGACTTGACATATGAGGTCGTCAGTCGCCAGATTTAGAACTACTTAAACCTAACTAACCTAAGGACATCACACACATCCATGCCCGAGGAAGGATTCGAACCTGCGACCGGAGCGGTTGCGCGGTTACAAACTGAAGTGCCTAGAACCGCTCGGCCACTGCTGCCGGCCTGCCTCAGCACTCAGTAAATATTTATGCAATATAAAATGCATCAGCAATGGCTAAAGTAAATAAAATGTAAGTTAGAGACACAGGACGGCGAAAACGAAGAGTACCTCTTTGGTCCCAGAGAGAGAGAGAGAGAGAGAGAGACGTCACTTTTCTATAGAGAATGGTAGAACGAAGATGTAAGTTACTGGTTAACTACCTAGATGAAGGAGTCTAGTATCTTGTAGGGAGCACTTCCATCAGTCACCGCTCAGAAGATCCAGCGTGAAGCCAACCACAATTTAATAACAGATGCAGAACCTGCCACTGCGAGGTTTCCTTTGGATCAACATTCGATCAGAGATCGCTGAATCATCGGGAGTCTCTGCCTTCCATGTTGATAACCGCTGTCAGCCTACCATGCCATCTTGACTGATGAATTGTGGAAATAGCATATTTTTAGGCATATCTTTACCTAGACGATAATGAGAGTCACTGGTTCCATCAATGATTGCCGCTGCAGCGATCTCATTAGGTCCTGGATCAGTGTTTCTAGCTGCAGACAAACCTTATTCCAGTTCCCACATGGAGAATGGAAGATTGTAGTCTTCCTCATTTTGTGAGAAGAAGCTGAACTTCCTCTCAGCAGTCTGATGGAACACCTGAAAAGCAATAGTGGCAGTAAGGAAGTGTTCTGCTAAAACCTGAGCCATGTCATCTGGCGTGGTCACCGAGAGCCCGTTACTTGACATGACCGGAAGGGGATGTGTACTACTACTCTTGCCCGAAATCCGTCTTATTGATTCCCAAACTTGCGCAGTGGAAGTGGGCAGATTAATGGAAGTCGTTAATTCCCTCCAGGAAGCCCTCTTCCCTTCTTTTAACACTTGCCTCGCATGTGCTCTCTCAGATCTGCTGCACGAAGATTTTCTGTAGTTGGACCATGTTTGAAATTCAACAGAGCTGTTCGTCTGGCCCTGTCTGCCAATCGACAGTCGTCATTCCATCAAGGTACAGGCCATCGTCTGAGGTGGTTAGTAGACTTGGAGATGGACTCTGCTGCAGCCCGTTAGATCTCACAAGTGAAACTAGCCACCGTCTTCAGTGCCCAATCCTTTTGTTGAGAAATAGCCTGTCGATTGTACTGTAAGCAATTTGCCCTTGGTATCACACATCTGCATGGTCCCCTGTCAGCCACCAACCTAGTCGTCAGATGGAGCCACACTGGGAAGTGGTCACTAGAATGTGAATCTGTACCCACTTCCCACTGAAATGAGTGTGCAATACCTGGGGAACAAAAACGAAGATAATGTATGAAAAAGACCCTGTAGCTACAGAAAAGTGTGCCATCTCACCTGCGTTCAGAAGGCAGTTAATCTCAGAATGGACAAATCGCTCGATCATCCGACCCCTGTAGCAAGTGGTAGACGAGCCCCACAATACATTGTGTGCATTGAAGTCCTCCACAAGGCGGAATGGGCATGGGTGTGCCCAAAGAGTTCTGCCAGTGCGTCTGCATTCAAAGTTTCATTGGTGGCAAGGTACAAAGAACACCCTGTGATATATAAGGGTGTGAGACCTTTCAGGGGATTACTAGAATGGTCGTGGTAAGAGGAACAAAAGAGAAGTGTCATCTGGTATCAACTGAAACAGCCACTCCAACTTTAGCCCTGTCTCCAGTAGTATCGTCCTTCCTGCATGTGTGGTAATGCAGGTGTGTAGGTGACTTTAGGATGCATTTATTGTAAGCAGATGGACAACGGTTTCTCCTGGACCTGGATCTGTAATTCTTCCAAATGTGAGCGACATCCACTCAAAATCCATTGTAATACGCAAGTCCCTGAGAAGCCAGTGTTTAGCGATGGATGTTCTTAGCTTTTTCCCTCAGAGGCGGTTATTTACCGCAGAGGTCAGGGAGAACGTTAGCCGGTTCCCTGCTTTCTGTTCTTCTCACTGGAAGTCCGTAAGAGCACAGTCCCACCAGTGAGGGAGAGAGCTCGACCATCAGAAGATTTAACTACCGCTTTCTTCGACTTGGAGCTACTTTTTGAAAAACGTGTTTCTTTACTGATGGGAGGAGGTGGTTGCCAGGATTGCGAGGACAGCTTTGTTGGATTATGATGTTGGGTAGTGGTATGTGGCTTAGGTGGTAAGCCCATTGCTGATGGCTTCCGAACGACTTCAGTTTCAAGTGGAACTTTCCCCCCACAGGTACACTGGCAAGAGAATGTGCTCGTACTTGAATCTGTGGTCTGAGTTTGTGTGGAGCCATCACACTTAAGGGCTGATGCAAAAGAAGTAGTTTAGAATTTTCCTTCCCTCGTTGTAACCTCACATTTTCTGCACCAAACTGCGTGATCCCCAGACCAGTTTACACATTTCAGTGTGTAGAAGAATTACCTGATTCCTCAGTTGAGCCTCCACAAGCCCTCCAGTTACATCCCATAGTGGTATTTCCAAAGTTAGACATTTGTAGCATCATATTAGGTTAGAAACAAACAGGCGAACCCTAAGGCGGATATAGCCTGCAAGGATATGTTCAGTTAGTTCCGGAATAGTAAACGTTAGATTGAATGTTGCCGGTTTTTCCAACTTGCCATAGTTTTGCACTTTCGTGGCGACCATATTTTTCCATTTTTCACGTAACTGTGCGGGGTTCACCTCCATTAGATCGGAGCAGGTAACCACGCCATTACTAAAGTTAAGAGTATTATGCAAGTCAGACTCCACTAGGTAGTCACCTAAGGCCTTACATCCCAGCCTTTTATGAAAGTACATGTACAGAGTGTAACCATATATGGAAGTGAAACATGGACGATCAACAGTTTAGAGAAGAAGAGATAAGAATTTTTTGAAATGTGGTGCTACAGAAGAATGCTGACGGTTAGATGGGTAGACTTTGTAATTAACGACAGTAATAAAAATTTTGTGCACAAATAGGGTTAATAATAAGACAAGAAAATCTCTCTTAAAGTAGTAAATACTGAAGTATAGAACATATATTAAATAAATCCAGAATTAAAAATCATGTTTCAGTTCCAAAATAATTAACCCTGAGAGCTATAAAATGTTATGCTCAAATGTCGCTAATAGTAAAACCAAAAACTCTTTAGAAACCACAGTAATTAAAGACAGAAAATTTCAGTCGTTCATGCAACAGACAGTTTAACGGATATCAAAAACATACTTCCAAACAACTGACACTTGGCAGTCAGCCAATTTTACAATACGACAATAGAATAACAAACCGACTACCCGCAAGGTGTTGCAAAACACTTTGACAGCACGACGCTTTCACTGCACCCGCGGTTGGAAAGGCCAGAAAGGTGCAAAGGTAGATCTACAAAACACTAAGGCTCTGCGCGAACGACCATTGACGGCAAAGATAACATAACAAATTAAACAGACACAATCCATGTAAGAACAGGTTATCACATGAGATGTTTTAAGATACAGAGCAGCCATCAACAAGCCCCAGAGCGGATCGCACACAAGCGTGAGTGGGCACAACACAGCTACCGCGGCCCTTATGGCGGACACGAGAGCACACAAGAAGTGAGGAGAGCTGCCAGAACGCACAAGACCGGCAGATCCTCGTGAACTGCAAACAGTGCAGTCCGTCTAAACGATACAACGATACAACGTGATATACTGCAAGCCATGGATGTGGGGTGGCAGACAAATTCCATATTCCTAGATTTCCGGAAACAGCTTGACACAGTGCCCCATTGCAAACTGTTAAAGGAGGTTCGAAGATACAGGGAATGCGAGAATGGCTCGAAGGCTTCCTAAATAACAGAACTCAGTACGTTGTCCTCGACGGCGAGTGCTCATCACAGACAAGAACACCGTTTGGAGTGCTCGAGGGAAGTGGGACACGACCGCTGTTGTTATCTATATACATAAATGATTTGGCGGACAGGGTAGACAGCACTCTCCGGTTGTTTGCTGATGATGCTGTGATTTACGGTAAGTTGTTGTCGTTTAGTGACTGTATGAAGGCACAAGACGACTTAGACCAAATTTCCAGTTGTTGCCATGAATGGCAGCTTGCTCTAAATACAGAAAATTGTAAGGAAATCCAGATGACTAGGATAACAATCTCGTTATTTTCGAATACAGCGTTAGTAGTGGACTGCCTCACATAGTTGCGTCGATTAAATATCTAGAAGTAACATTGCAAATCTGAAATGGAACGAAAACGGAAGAACAATGACAGGGAATGCTAACGGTCGAAATAAGTTTGTAGGGAGAATTTTAGGAGAGAGTGGTTCATTTGTAAAGGTGACCAAGTACAAAACACTAGTGCTAACCATTCTTCAGTATTGCTCAACTGTTTGGAATTAGCAACAGGTCGGATTAGAGGAGGACATCGAAGCATTTTCGAGGCGAGCTGCTAGATTTATTACTGGAAGTTTCGATTCACTGAAGTGCTTCTTGAACTCAAATGGGAACGCGACTGAGAAAATTTAGGGAAACGGATTTTCTTACTGACTGCACACCGATTCTACTGCCAACATCGTACATTTCCCGTAAAGCTTATAAAGACAAGATGAAGGAGGGCTTGTACACACGCATACGAGAGAGTGCGTTTCATCTCTCGCACTAATTGCAAGTTGAATGGGAAAGGAAATGGCAAGTAGAGATACACAAGGTACCTTTCGCTACTCACGATATCCCGACTTGTAGCGTATTTACTGGATGAAGATGTTCGTAGTAGGCCTAACAGAGACGCAGGGCTATACGCGGAAATATTACGGTGCAATGACACTCAAACCTCAACATACAAAGTAAAAGCTTCCCTCCAGATCCAAATTGTTCTATACAGTCCACATATTGTTTGGTAAAATGTTACACCATTTTAAGCGTCAGGTTTGGGGTGAAGGGGGGTGCAGATGATGTTAAATTAGTAGATTTATCAGTTTTTATTAAATATTTCGAGAACTGTACTGTTTAGCCCGTAAAGTACCATTTACAAAAATTATCTACATTAAATTTCGAACAAAAATGGCTCTGTGCATAATCTTGCTAAAGTGAACCGTTCCAGAGGATGTAAAGGTAGAAATATTTCGTATTTTTTTAGAATTTTGGAATAAATATGACATTATCACTAAGGAAACAATTCTTTTATACATGATTGTGTTTGTAAAAGCAAATTGTGATTTTAGTGGCCGGTGGTATGTTAGTGATAAGCCCTTGAAGGAACGACAACCTCACCACCTTCTCAAGGGGCGCTACTTTTTAAGGGAAAAGAGGCTTCCACAGGCCTAGACCATATAAACCTGTGGTACGGAGAAACCCACTCTGAACTTTCTCTGGACAATGGCGCATTAAGAATGAATACTTTGCAACATAAATGATTTTGAATCATAAAAATGTTATCTGTATAATAATTATGATACATAATTATATAGTTTTGATTCATAATATTTTTAAAGCAGCAGCTTTTGGAGGCTTTTCTTCAGAAAATAAGACGCATTTTGCTGTATATTGCATGATATTTTATAGAAATTTTTGAAGTTCATAAACTGAGTTCAGCAGTAATACTGAATAAAAATGTAGAATGTTAAATGCGACCTTAAATGAATGTAAAGTATTTCATTATTCAGTCCTCATCTAGATCTTGATGTATGATAATCGTGTCCCTGTTAATACATCCTAGGGCTGAACAATTACCACATATGCAGTTTAGACCCCTCTTGCTGCACTCGCAGTTACTGAAGCACACGTCTTTGCAAGCGCACACTACGAGGGATAGTAATTCCCAGGGAGCTGCAGGACGTACTGTTGTAATTGGTCTGAGGTGTTCGCCAGTCTTCTTAAACCCGCACTCAAGTGGATTCTTCTTCTCATTCAGCCACTGCTGCAGCTGGTGGTAGGCTCTAAATGAATGCTGCCTGGAAGCTTCTGAAGTGGGGGGGGGGGGGGGGGAATTGCAGCCAACTTGAACGATTAATGTATAGGCTGCATGCAGTAGCCTTAAAGTAACATTGGTAGCCAAAACAATCTAGACCTTTGGTGTTCTTGGCTCCAAATATCGCAAGAAGGAAATTCTTTCCAGCATCAGTCACTGCATTGGGGTCAGCTTTGGTATCGTTGAAGACTAGAAGTTTCGTACAAATAGCGTTGTTGGCTTGCACTTTCCACTTGTTGTAGATAGTTGATACAGTGTTACATCCTGTGAAGACGTATATTGCTAAGAGTACACCTTTCATATTCCCAATGCCTCGCAGAACGTCAGAAATAGTCTATACTTTTTCGTGCTGATTGCCTTTCTTTGGTACCACGATTATCAATTTGTTCTCTGATAGTGTGTGGACAGTCAATAAGACTGGTAAGCCCATGTCATGACCAACTGAACAAGCTTCAACTCCTTTCTTCGCTTCATCAATCGCTATTGAAACTATTAATAAGATGGCATCACCCGATGCTTGATGAACTGTGAACCACCTCTTTGCATGTGCACTGCAAGGAGAGAAATAAGGCTGATTTTGTTCACAGCGTTAGCTATAAATTCGTTTTAATTGATATTTACATGGACTGAGTCTTCTACTTACACTTCATTGTTAGTAGTAGAACGTGATCTGGGTACGTGTTATTCATCTTTTGTGTTTCCTTGCTTGTATCCATCAAAAACAACAGTTGTTTGCCCATAAAGACTAACTATGTTTTCTGTGTATAGCTCTCAAATCTATCAGAAGATAGCTGGGCGTTGCCAGACAACAGGATAAAGGAGTTGACTCCATCAAATGATATAGGTCACTTTCTCTGAGTCTGGGGTGATCGATGATTCATTTCAATCTGGAACCAATACAGTCACCACTGAAGATTTACTTTCCTTCCTCATCAAGCCCGATTCGTCGAACATGGATGAAGGCTAAGCACATAATTCAACTTCAAATATTTCTTCAAGTCTCTCATCACTCTTTACTGTGCACACTCTCCGATGTAAGAGAGTGTTAAGGTTCACACATGCAGTGTCGTTAATTGTCATGGACGTGGTTGAAGAGGCTAGAACCTTAACAGCTAACGTTCTTTTCAAGTGTATCTCATTGAATGATTTGTTCTCAAGCTGTTTCAAAGCTAGTGTTCCAATTTCAAACGCTTTATCACAGTTTACGTTTTCATCTGCTTCAACCCCTGCTGACAAGAAAGAGAGTTATGGTGCTTTAGAAAACAGATTGTGTTCCTCAAACCAAGAAACAAAAGTTTACAAGTCCTTCCAGCTTCTTTTCTGCCTTGCCTCTCATATATCCACGTGTTGCTCTGAAGAGGCGCTGCACACACCTGAATATTCTTCCATTGCTTCACACGCCTGAGAACAAATTGGCATGGAGTTGCCGCTGTTACTCCTCTGTCTCCAGTCAACGCACCAATGCTACTCAAGGATGTCATCGAAATCTGTTCAACAGTAATGTCACCCCAGACTCCAGACCAAAGCTTTTCAGAACGTCGGATGGTCAAATAACCACAATTAACGAACAAATCGTTTCTGGTCTCATTGAGTTGAGAGGATCCAGCGAATCTTGTAGGTAAACTTGTGCAGAGTTAGCGTAAGACGCATGGAAAATGGGGAGCATTTGATGTACACAGTGAAGGTGAAGGAGAAAGTCCCCACTCCTCTCAGCTCTAATATACGTTCGAACAAGTTCAACCATTTCTGTCAAGTGAATCCACAGTCTTTGTGTTCGTTCTGATTCTTCTGAACGTTGAAGTTGGTTTTCCAAAATTTCTACAAAACTGTTCAGCTGCCTTCGTAAATTCTTCAGAAGATGTATTACTATGCTTGCAAGTTGAGTAGACAAAATTAAGCTAATCTTTAACCACACGAAAGAGAGCTACAATAGTTTTCAAAAATATAGCAGTTACTGCCTCTTCGACTAGGAAGAGAGCACGATTAAACTTCGTGTCAGCTTTCACGTTCATCAATTGTTGAACACTATTTTTGGCATAGACAGGACTGTACAATTCCTCTAAACCATTTCCTGCCATGATGAATCCAATCGCTGACAGAAAGGACATTAACAACTGAGAACCTCCAATTCGAATGAAAAGTGACTTCAAAAGGCTGTCACCATGTGCTGTTCCTACTATTTCACGAGCCTTAGCGTACAAAGGCTGATCAAAAGTCAACATTGTTATTCTTTCTCCATTGCTGGTCCCTTTTGTGGCAGCTTGAAGAAGATCCGTATAAATTGTTGACGGATGTGAAGAAGCCAAGTTGATGAATGTAAGAGGGACTACAGCGGAAGTCGCATACAGCATTTTCATGCAGCCCTTACAATAAGTTTTACATTCTTCTGGGCCTTCCAACCAGGTACCACTCAACCAAACCAAATTAAGTGTTCGGCCATGTTCATATGACAGTGGTTTTATTTTCGGTGAAGCCATTTTTGCAGCAATTATTTTACAATCGCCAGATGTACTTGGCACTCTGTACGTCTGCAAATCAAACAGGCCTCGTTTTTCAACAGCATGAGCAGTAACATACTTTCGAGGGAAATTGTCCTCTACCTGAAGAGCGGTTTTAGGTGTTATGCAAGCAGTTCCATCCACGACATGAAACGTGCCATGGCCACCCACAGTGCGGACATTGTAGTCTCCATTATCGAAAACAAACTGCACGCATCCGTTCTCAATGTTTATATGTAGGTGTATTAGAGTAACTGTTCCTAATTATCTGATTTCATAGCGGACATGAACATAAAGAGTACTTACCGATAATGCAGTGTCTGCAAATGCCTTTTTTTTCACGTAAGCCAGTGCTCATTACTCAGATTTTAGATGTTTTTGTTTCAGCTCTTATTCTAACCACACAGACAATGAACTACTAAAGTTAGTTTGTTATGGATTATATGTGACAGAATGACTTCAGTGGAATTTTTATTCTTAGTTTGGGGTATCAAAATACATGAAATTGCTTTTTTTCGAAGGTGTAGAAAGACCAGTTCCATAATTACAGAACTGAAACCGAAAGTTAAATTTCCTGCCTCCGGTATGAAATTTTGTTTTTCCAAGCATGTTTTCTGCATTCGCATTTCTGATTTCCACACACATTTTCAATCAGAATTAGAATGGATGGTAGTAGCTAGACATTTATATCATATTTATAAATATATTTGAAATATTCATTGTATTTAGTTATAATAACTTCGTTGAAGGGAAATACTTAGTATGTACTGCACAGTAGTGCCCATTAGCCAGAGTACTGCATTTCTCTTCATTATCGGATAAGAAATGTCGTTAGGGTAAAGTAAAGACGTCACTGAAATCGCGAGGAGCGTTGTGTTGGACGAGGGCGACAGGAACAGAGCAAACCAGTCGGGGGACGTCCTTATCTTCCTTGTGGCAGGTCTGGCACAACGGCGTTGCTGCGAGATGCGTGTTGTGCTGACGTTACGATGTTGGGTACGTGTAGTTCACACGATAAGGCCATGTAGTCCGCGGCTACGTCGATAAATTGGGGACTGTATTCAAATCACAGTAAACCGCAGGAGATTTGCTTTCGACCACTATCCGTCGCTGCCGCAACATGAGGGTGGAAAGCGCATTCCGAGAGAGAGAGAGAGAGAGAGAGAGAGAGAGAGAGCCTGAACAATATTGTGAAGTGCAGCTGTCGTGCGGCGATGTAGAATTCCGTACGAATAGCAAGAAGTGGCGGAGGAGACTGTTGAAGTTAATGTTACAAAATATATCGGCTCAACCACTTGTTTATAGTGTAAAACACTAAGATTGACGCGTTTCGGAAGTCAAGCTTCCATCATCAGAATAATAAAAAGTAAAAGAACCTGTTAAAACTCGCTAAAATGGAACATGCACCAGTCACAATGAAATTGATAATAAAATTAAAACATCGTGGCTACTTCCCTTGTTGCAGCCGTGTCTTCCAAGGTGCATCTCCACATAGTAGTCAAAATATAAAAAACTCTAAAATGGTGTTCAACATCTAACCACATGGCTCTCTCCTCCATCGTCGTAAACCGCCCGTGCGTCTTAGTTGATACCACACAGCACGTAGCCAAACGCGACAGTGAAACGCGAGTGAGCTCACGCGCAAGCAAACAAGGAATTCACAGATATGTCTATATAAACAGATGACGTATACATGTTGCAAGTACCTCATGAAACGATGGTATCCTGCCAATTGCTAAAATTGTAATTACAAAAAGAAACCAGTGAAATGTTTGAAAAAGTTATTTGTATCACCAGTTAGCTGGTCATTCAGTGTGTTCTGATTATCCACGCTATGTATCGTAATTTCCAGCTGTACTAGTAGATCCAGCTTTTTGCCGTTGTCCTGTCTATGTAAAATAACGAGATCCTGATCTATTTCCAACATGGGGTGTCCCGTTTCCCATACATGCGTGGCTACATGTGACGTTTTGCGAAATATCACCGAAGTATGGTATTGTGACTCTCGTAATATTATTTGCGGAATTCTTCCTTGCATTAGCGCGCTGTTTCTGTCGTATTAATTTATTGACAACGTTTTGGTGATACCCGTTAGTTCTAGCTAGTTGGTTCACGATGTTCAGCTCAGTCATCCTATCTTCTTCATTCATAGGGACTCTAAAGGCTCTATCTATGAAAGATGTAAAAGCAGAAAGTTTCTGGCTATTAAGATGGGAGGAATTATTTTGTATCAACACATAAGTTGTGGTTAGTTTCCTAAATATTTTAAAAACATGCCTACCATTTTGTTTCCTAATACGCGTCAATCTTAGTGTTTTACACTATAAACAAGTGGCTGAGCCTATATAATTGTTAACATTGACATTCACAACAACGACACCTCATCCAGTATGGATAAAATCAAAGACTGTTGAAGACTTGACGGCAGTGGCTTATGTAGTGGAAGGTGGCGATTGGAAGACGCCGATGAGTGCAGCTTCCGGCGGATTGGCGACGTGGTCTGCAGCTGCTGGCTGGCGAACCTCGGTGGAGTCCTGGCCGCTCGCAGCCTACTGTGTCTGTTGGAAGCGGCAAGTGACAAGCGGCGCCGCAAAGGGGCTGGGCACCGGCGGTGGCAACAAGACATGATGCAGCACTTCTATATTCTACAAATTGTAGTCTTTAGAAACAACTACTAATATCAGAAACACTGCCTGAAATCACAATCCATGTGTCGTGAAGAGTTTGTTCCAGCCACTGTCCTCAGTGGATAATGCTTTGACCAGTAAGTACTCAAATGCAACGCCCCAGTAGACTGGAGTTCGCTAACAGTACACACGCTGTTTGACTCTTTGTGCGATGCTCTTCGTGAGACGCTACAGAGGCGCGCCACAAAGAGAACTTCAATCACACGATTCAGAGTATAGGCTTTATAGGCCTTGCAGCTGGCAAATTGCTTACCTCCTTTTCATGGTTTTAAAGGAAACTTTGGACTGGAAATTTGAGGATCTCCTTTTAAAGCACTAAATGTTCTTGTGACTGCATCGAAATCTGATGAAACTACCATCCGACCAAATCGAAACATTTGACAGAGGTTTCTTCCGCAGGGTGGGAAAATATTGTATTATAGTTAGATTCCTGGGGTGATAAGAATGAAAGAACAATTTTGAGTTCTGCACTTGAGTATATGGAACTTGTTCATGTAGAGATCCCATTACGTTGATGCGTCGGGTAAAGCTGTTGGACTTTATATGGCTTTCGAAGTTTGAACAACTTTGTGAGAACATTTTCATACTGTATCTAATACTGCTCAATGACTATGATGTACATCTCCACTTGAGAAGCAATATTATCTAGCTCAGTCACTACCACATAATCAGTTTCATTCACCAAGGATCGCCAATGTACTGAAATATGCGTGGTACAAATCATTATACCTACTAGATCGACTTCCACAATATTACACTCCTGCTTAATTTTGTATAATATTCGCTGCTTGCTCAGTGTATCAGGTGAAGAAATTTCATTCATGTTACATTTCTCGCGTAACGATACGTTATGTTTTATACATTTCTTTACATATTGTCATTATTGTAATGGTTTTTTAACATAACATGTCATTTTCAAGTAACAAAGTAAATGTCTGTGAAATTGTCGTCTAAAAACAAAGAAATAACTGAACTTAAAATGTAAAATTAGAATTTGAAACATAAAACATAGCTAATAAAAAGAAATTAACAGAATGATAATGGACGTTTTCATTTTTCAAGTGGGTGTCTTGAAAATATTTCGACAGAGCATTATTTACAGCTCGTTATCAAAAATGGCATTTCAGAGACGAGCTTCATTACATGTGGATGCATGTGGTGTGAGAGCTTCTGTACTTTATGTTGTAACGAAAGCCTTCATTTTGCAGTATTAACAAGGTATTGTTTTGGCATGGTAATTTACAAAACTTCAAATTATAACAAAAATTGATTATACTGCCTTGAAGAATGTTAATTACATTTCAACAATTATAAGAACACATTTCTTTAATGTTTGTAATTTTGAAGATATTACCTCTAATCCTAAAATGTCTCTTTACCTTTTGGGTTTGTTTATACCCCTTAAAAGTGAAAATGGACCAAAACGAGGTGTGTGTGTGTGTGTGTGGTCAGAGGTTTTCGGGCGTTAAACAACATTGTCACCAGCGCCCAAACGCATAGAAACAGGAACACATGCGGTGAAGGGAAGAAGACGGACTGCGAACAAGGAGAACGAGACAACAACTATACCATTATTTGCACTCTTATGTATCCACCAAGTTTCATCAAAAATCTTAGAATGTTCCCTTGTGAGTATTTCTGCTGCTGAAGAGAGTAAACAATGTTCTTACTACGTTTAATCTCGTCTGACATCAAAGTCATTCTAACAGTACAGAAAACCCCCTCAGACCAATTAATTTCCACAAACTTGTCAACTATCACAACACTGTTTTCACGTTTAACACATCTGGAAAAGACATTCTAGCTATGCAAAAATTACAGTCTTTACGTTGAGTAGAACAATGCTTAAGTCAAATAGTACTCTGTTATTTACCACACATATTCATCATACTGGTACCTAAGAAATGACAGTGAACTCTAGAGTATACTCTTTCCATGCCTAATCACAAGTGCTATAAGAAAATTAGCATAGTAAACTTTATAAATTAGGCGTAAAAGATGTAAACTATAATATCACGATACAGTTCTAGGCTTGCAGTGAAAGAAATTAGGCATTCTCGGCGTACTCTTGGTGTAAGACACTATTTTTCAGCACCATTTTTAGGAGAGTCGAAGATAACGTGTCTTAGGAAACATAAATCGATGGCAGTTATTGCACATGACTGGATATAGTCGGGGCTAGTTGTGAAACAAACTTTTGAAATCGGAATTATGGCTCCATAAAATGTTTGTAAGAGGGACTAATGCTCTCTAGATGTGGAAGTATTTAATTTGAATCCAGTGTTCTTGCAAAGTGTACGAAGCCACTTTAGTCAGCTGTATTGCCAGTAATCTTAGTGTCGTCGTAACTGCCGTCTGCTTCACATCTGCTGTGTAGCAAGTTACGTAAATTTAAGTATTAACTGTGTTTTTCCTACGTGTCACTTCTTTTTCCATGTGTTTCTGCTCTTAGGAAGCTTTAATTTTCGTGTACTAGTAATAGTGTTCCATAGATCCAGAGACAGTTAGTGCGTATTTTCATTGTTTCCAACAAGAAGTGTCTGGCAACCACAGTTCAGTCAGCTATCAGCCGCCTTTAGTGAATTAACAGTCTAGCTAAAATTTGATTAACTCTCTACAGTAAATTGTTGATTTCTTCGGATGGATACCATGTGTGCCTGATGTGTACGACCGCAGGAGGAGCTGGCCACTGTTTGCGAACAGCTAAACGTGCTGATGGCCACGGCCAGCCGTCTTTAGGCTGCTGCCTCGGAATGTAGCGGCAGTGGGGAGTCTGGTGCGTCGCATGGTACACGCCAGGTGTTACATGCTTCACCCACGGTCCCTGCTGTCGAGACATCTTCGCCGGTACCGGGCGCAGTTATTCATGTCGGCACCAATGACTCCTGCCGTCTGGGTTGACAGGTCATCCTCATTTCATACAGGCGGTTGGCGGAGTTGGTGAAAGCCCGAAAGCCTTGCTCGCGGGGTGGAATCTGAGCTAACAATTTGTAGTGTCGTTCCCAGAACCGATCGCGGTCGTCTGGTTTGGAGCCGAGTGGAAGGCTTAAGCTAGGGGCTCAGACGATTCTGTGGAGATCTGGGGTGCAAATTTCTCGACCTCCGCTATCGGGTGGAGAAATGTAGGGTCCCTCTGAATAGGTCAGGCGTGCATTACACGCAGGAAGCGGCTATAAGGGTAGCGGAGTACTTGTGGAGTGTACATGTGGGTTTTTTAAGTTAGAGAATACCCTCCCTAGGCCCGACAAGACTCCTCCTGAGACGCGACAAGGTAGCAGTAGGTAAAAAGCAACAGGGAATGACAATATTAATCTGGTAATAGTAAACTACAGGAGCGTCTATAGAAAGGTCCCAGAACTGCTCTCATTAATAAACGGTCACAATGCCCACGTAATACTAGGGGCGGAAAGTCGGTTGAAACCAGACTAATTAAAACCAGACTAATTAAATTCTAAACTCAGATCGGAATGTTTATCGCAGAGACAGGATGGACAGTGAAGGGGGAGACGTGTTTATAGCGATAAAAAGGTCAATAGTATCGAAGGAAATTGACGGAGATCCGAAATGTGAAATAAGTTGATTGAAGGTCACGGTTAAAGCAGGCTCAAACATGGTAATTGGATGTCTCTATTGGCCGCCTGGCTCAGCAGCTGTTGTGGCAGAGCACCTGAAGGAAAATTTGGAAAATATTTCGAGTAGATTTCCCGACCATGTTATGGTTCTGTGTGGATATTTTAAATTGCCAGCTCTAGATTGGGAGACTCAATAGTTTACGACGCGTGGCAGGGACAAAGAATCCAGTGAAATTCTTTTAAGTGCATTATCTGAAAACTACCTTGAGCAGTTAAACAGAGAACCGACCCGTGGCGATAACATATTAGAACTTCTGGTGATAAACAGACCCGATCTATTTGAAACAGTTACGCAGAATAGGGAATCGGCGATCATAAAGCGGTTACTGCATCGATGATTTCAGCCGTAAATAGAAATATTAAAAAAGGTAGGAAGATTTTTCTGTTTAGCAAAACAGACAAAAAGCAGATTTCATAGTACTTGACTGCTCAACACAAAAGTATTATCTCAAGTACAGATAGTGTTGAGAATTAGTGAACAAAGTTCAAAACCATCGTACAATATGCGTTGGATGAGTACGTGCCAAGCAAGATCGTAAGAGATGGAAAAGAGCCACCGTGGTACAACAACAGAGTTAGAAAAATTCTACGGAAGCAACGTGAACGTCACAGCAAACACAAACGTAGCCAAAGCCAAGCAGACAAACAAAAATTACACAAAGCGAAATGTAATGTGAGGAGGGCTATGCGAGTGGCGTTCAATGAATTCGAAAGTAAAGTTCTATGTACTGATTTGGCGGAGAATCCTAAGAAATTCTGGTCTCATGCCAAGCGGTAGGTGGATCAAAACAAAATGTCCAGACACTCTGTGACCAAAATGGTATTGAAACAGAGGATGCCAGACTAAAGGCCGAAATACTAAATGTCTTTTTCCAAAGAGGAAGACTGCACCGTAGTTCCTTCTCTAGAATGTCGCACACATGACAAAATGATAGATATCGAAATGGGTGACAGAGGGATAGAAAAACACTTAAAATCTCTCAAAAGAGGAAAGGCCGCTGGACCTGATGGGATAACAGTTCGATTTTACACAGAGTACGTGAAGGAACTTGCCCCCCTTCTTGCAGCGGTGTACTGTAAGTCTATAGAAGAGCGTAACGTTCCAAAATATTGGAAAATGGCAAAGGTCATCTCCGTTTTGAAGGAGGGACGTCGAACAGATGTGCAGAACTATAGACCTATATCTCTAACGTCGATCAGTTGTAGAATTTTGGAACACGGCTTATAATCGAGTATAATGACTTTTCTGGAGACTAGAAATCTACTCTGTAGGAATCAGCATGGGTTTCGAAAAAGACGATCGTGTGAAACCCAGCTCGTGCTATTCGTCCACGAGACTCAGAGAGCCACAGACACGGGTCCCCAGGTAGATTCCATGTTTCTTTACTTCCGCAAGGCGTTTGATACAGTTCCCCACAGTCGTTTAATGAAGAAAGTAAGAGCATATGGACTATCATGCCAATTGAGCGACTGGATTGAAGAGTTCCTAGATAATAGAACGCAGCATGTCATTCTCAATGGAGAGAAGTCTTCCGAAGTAAGAGTGATTTCAGATGTGCCGCAGGGGAGTGTGGAAGGACCGTTGCTATTCTCAATATACATAAATGACCTTGTGGATAACATCGGAAGTTCACTGAGGCTTTTTGCGGATGATGCTGTAGTACACCGAGAGGTTGTAACAATGGAAAATTGTACTGAAATGCAGGAGGGTCTGCAACGAATTGACGCATGGTGCTGGGAATGGCAATAGAATCACAATGTAGACAAGTGTGAGGTGCTGCGAATACTTAGAAAGATACTTTATCATTTAGCTACAATATAGCAGGTCAGCAACTGGAAGCAGTTAATTCCATAAATTTTCTGGGAGTAGGCATTAGGAGTGATTTAAAATGGAATGGCCATATAAAATTAATCGCCGGTAAAGCAGATGCCACACTGTGGTTCATTGGAAGAATCGTAAGGAAATGCAGTCCGAAAACAAAGGAAGTAGGTTACAGTACACTTGTTCGCCCACTGCTTGAATACTGCTCACCGGTGTGGGATCCGTACCAGATAGGGTTGATAGAAGAGATGGAGAAGATCCAACACAGAGCAGCGCGCTTAGTTTCAGGATCATTTAGTAATCGCGAAAGCGTTACGGAGATGATAGATAAACTCCAGTGGAAGACTCTGCAAGAGAGACGCTCAGTAGCTCGGTACGAGCTTTTGTTGGAGTTTCGAGAACATACCTTCACCGAGGAGTCAAGCAGTATATTGCTCTCTGCTACGTATATCTCGCGAACAGACCATGAGGATAAAATCAGAGAGATTAGAGCCCACACAGAGACATATCGACAATCTTTCTTTCCAGGAACAATAAGAGACTGGAATAGAGGGGAGAACCGATAGAGATACTCAAGGTACCATCCGCCACACACCGTCAGGTTTCTTGCGAGGTATGGATGTAGATGTAGGTTTAGAAATCCTTCATATTTTGAGAAATAATGCAATTCCATCTTGACCTAATTCTCATAGTGATCTGAAGCTATACTTTTACGATGAACAGCTTCCATGTGTGTGTGTGTGTGTGTGTGTGTGTGTGTGTGTGTGTGTGTGTGTGCTTTACTACTCGAAAAACTGTTAATAATATTATAGATGATTTTGGTTCTGAAATATCAAATCTGTGATTTTCTTTGTCATGTTATATCTCTGTCACCCACCTATAACATGTGTGCATAAACAAAGCAGTTGTTCTCCATTTTAGGTAATATATCACAGTAAAGCACCTTATTCCTTTCTTCTTACATCAGTGTTTCGGTGTGCTGTGTGAAAGTGTGGTGTTTTCATTACATGTTTGTGTTGATTACAGGAAATGCTGTCTGTAAATGTGTTTCTTTGAGACATCGCCTCGACTCGGTATAATCTTTTATAATAATCTGCAATCTGCAATTTGATCTATTATCGTCATCCTTCCTAAATTGGCGCTGTTCCCCAGTGAGTTGGTTCAATTATAGATTCAAAAATGCGTATTTGTTTTTTGTGCTCAAATAGTACTTATCTTGGTTAGGATAGTGTCGATGTTGTAGGCCTAACTTAGAACGTGAACTGTCTGTTACGTTTCATAAACGACATGTATTTTGGCATGGAAATAGTATACTTATGATCCACAATAGAGATTTGGCAACCTGTATGACAAATACGTGTGGGTAATAACAGTGTGATAATTAATTTACACATTGTGATACACGTTGTCAACAGTGTAGTTTTTGCACTACTGGCGTGTTTTTTGCAGACATTCTATATGTGAAAAAAACATAATGGAACATGGAAGCATCCCAGATGTGGAAAATAATTAGTTTTAGTAGTTCACTATAATGTTTGACTGGCTTTAATATCAGAAGAGATTTGGCACGGTGGTGACATTGTTTACTCTTGTCGACAAGTGCAATAAGTTCTAGCGCCTATGTGTGTCTTGTAAAGATGCATGCATTTCATGTTGTGCTGATAGGATGTGAGAGTTGTCGATACGAGGAAGAGTAGTTCCTCAGTGGCTCAGTACTCTCGAAATATAGAAGCATATTTTACATTGTAAACTGGATAAAACTGCACGCACTCTACTCTCAGATTAGCTGAGGCTTGTAAAATGCATAGTTTATTCTCGCCGCTGCTTTCCTACCCAACTTTCGAAATGTGACAGGAATTTAGATTTGGGAAGTAATTAATTAGTGCGTTAGTTCAGTCTTTGCAAATACGCAAGTGCTGCTTTATGTAACTTTTGGGGAAAATATGGCGGATAAAATTCAGAGCATTTCTATACATCTGAGCACCCTCGGAAATACTATGAAATACTGCAAGTTACACATTTTACGTAAATTTTGGATAAATATGTAGCTGTCTATTATATATAATACTCTCATTGCACATTCTGTAATATAAGGCCTGCATTTTCATATACTTTGCGCCATCACGATTTTAAAATTTGTGTGTTTGACAACTTCGTTTTCTTACTGAAACAATTCCTCCTACTGAACAATTAAATCAGAGACGATACGATTTCAACGGTTACCGTCAAAACGCTTATAGTAAAAAACAAATGTTAAGAGGTTTAAGTCCTAAACCAGCGTGCGTAATGCCTAATTTTCCAGGTATACTACATAAATTACACCGATTCTCACGTCAGTTGCTACGTATAATCTCTGTCTCCGAACATTTA
Source organism: Schistocerca cancellata (assembly GCF_023864275.1). Taxonomy (NCBI): domain Eukaryota; kingdom Metazoa; phylum Arthropoda; class Insecta; order Orthoptera; family Acrididae; genus Schistocerca; species Schistocerca cancellata. The sequence goes on from NC_064631.1 coordinate 55,689,299, forward strand.
TAGCGTGGTCGACGTCCACTGATCTCACGACCTAGCAGTTTTTTTTTTTTTAATTTATACTTTCTGGCTGGCCACCTCAGCCATAAGCCTAATGGAGGAAACCTGTGTTCACCACCTGTCTGTGAATCCTCTAAACACTGTTGTTTATAGAATGAGATCTTCACTCAGCAGCGGAGTGTGCGCTGATATGAAACTTTCTGGCAAATTAAAACTGTGTGCCAGACCGAGACTCGAACTCGGGATCTTTGCCTTTCACGGGCAAGTACTCTACCATGTGATCTATGCAAGCACGACTCACGACCCGTCCTCACAGCTTCAATTCTGCCAGTACCTCGTCTCCTACCTTCCAAACTTCACTGCGAACCTTGCAGAACTAGCACTCTTGGAAGAAAGGATATTGCGGGGACTTGGCTTAGCCACAGCTTCGGGGATGTTTCCAAAATGAGATTTTCACTTTGCAGCAGACTGCGCGCTGCTATGAAATTGAAGCTGTCAGGGCAGGTCGTGAGTCGTACTTCGGAAGATCACATGGTAGAGCACTTGCCCGTGAAAGGCAAAGATCCAGAGTTCGCGTCTCGGTCTGGTACACAGTGTTAATCTGCCTGGAAGTTTCACTGTACTTTATGTTTTAGTATTCCAGTTGTTTGTGTATACGTTGAGGCATAGACTGGGGACCAGCACAGCATTCGCCTAAACGAGCGTCAAGAACAGCCTAAAAACCTCACTGAGGCTGGGCAGTGAATCAAACCAAGTAAGTCCAGCGTATGGCATGCATTCGTGTCTGGTCCAGCTCCCTGCCTTGCATACTAGCTCCCCACACATGGAAACTCTACTAGGACATCTGTAGCTTTTCTGGTGTGCAGTCCACATTAAACTGCACACATTTAGTGCAAGTACACTGTTTTATTCCGGTATTCTTGCTCAATGTCTGCTGCTACAGTTCGCTATGATTTCCTTTAGGTCAATGATACAAAAATATTAATTCAGTGTCTATCGCTGTTCTTCTTATGTTGCAAACACCGCCAATAAACTACTTTAATTTACTTTAGTATTTCAGTTAATGTGACATTAAAAACGTCAACAGCTCTGTGTTTAAAAAGGTCGGCCACGATGTTGTTATAACAGATTTGACACAGATTCAAGGAATCTAGATACTTAAGATGTTCGTCCTCTGTTGGTGCAAAGTGTTTGACATTTACGAGGAAGTAGTGGTTACATGGATTTTTTTAATTTTATATCAAAATTTATCACTATCTGACGTCCTTTCTCTATCTTGCGTTATAGGACTGCTAACTCGACTACGATAATTGCATTTCAAGATTTTTTTCCTGTTTCCTCTTTTAAAAGATGGAACTCACACTACTAAACTCATTATCTATGAACCGCTACAGTTTATAAGAGGAAGTATACTAATATGTATTTTCTTACGTTATTTCATGCTATGCATTATAAATTACGCCCAACACAACAATTACTCTGCGGAATTCGGGATGAGGCTGCCAAGAGATAATTAAACCGTTTAACTGGAAGGTTTTTACTACCATTACGGAGACTAAAGTTGTCTCCTTCAAATAAAACAGTTACAGTTGAAAATCTGAATGTGACGCAACGATTAAGTCTTTGATGTAACACCAGATTATATTTGCAGTCTACTGTACCTAGTATATACGAATTTCTGTTTACATTATTGTTCTACTCACCACTGCTTGCGTAGCTGAAACGTTCACAATACGTTACCTCAGCAGCTTCTGCGCTGACGGCATCTTCGTGCAGCCCTTCCACCCACCTGCAGCGGTCCCGGGCGCTCCCAAAATGCCTCAGCACCCATGCCGACACCATCTCTTGCTTCTCCTTCGTGTACGTTTCCTGCAACAGAAAAAGACAGTCAGATTAATTCAGAATTACTTTCCCCGTTAATAAAACGTATACCTGTCCCAACAAAGACCTTTCCCGTTCTTCTGTTATTTATCTCGTCTACACTTCCATCCTGGAACAGATGAAGACACTGCAGTCAGTATAGGGTCAACGAAACGCTAGTTCGGTTTAAATAGAAATTTCTCTCTATGCTGAGTGTTAGATCATTGTTGTAAATGGTGGTGTGAATGACGAAAGCACAGAGAATGCGAGCTACAAGGGTTCGTCCGTGATGATGTTACACAGTTTCAGGAGTCATGGAAGCGGATAAATATGTCAATCCGACGCATGGGACTCTCAGCCAGAAACGATAGTGTCTAAATTTGCAAGCGAAAATCGTTCTGATATCTCAGACAGTGGATCACTTCTACCGGAAATTCTTTGCTTTTCATATTTTTGGAGTAGGTAGTTTGAACCAAAACAACAAAAATATCCAGTAAACAAGGGCTCTAAAATACATACGTAATGAGCTATTAGTTGTTGTTCAGTAAAAGACATGTATTCCACAGTAGCAAAAGTTAACAACTGCTCATAGCTCTTCAGGTTTGCACTTTAGAGTCCATATTTAATGAACCCTTTTTTTATTTATCGATTCTTCTTTTTTCCCAAGTACGGACAACGAAGAGCCTGCTGCAGAAAGGCGACTGTCAGAGACACCAGAATAATTTTCGCTTATAACTTTCGGCTCGCTCGTTTACTGGACACGGCCCCCTACCTCACGCTGATACATTTACCCTTTTTTGTCAATCCCGAGAGTTTGTAGCACCATTAGGAAATCATCCTGTAGACTGTATATTATTCTCCAATTAAGACTTTACCGATAAGTACAATTTGTACACTGCTTGGTGAGAATGTTATGTACTTTGTTTGTTATTCAACACTTCGGCATCTATGCTTCTGATTGAGAATACATGATATGCTGAATGACAAACAGTGTGTGTTTATTTTAACCCATCTTCTCGCATCTGTAACTAATCGAAATGGACAGTATTCATACACTCTTTTATCAACGTATGTTCATCTACAATGTGTGTATCAACGCGTCACGTAAAACGAGAAAGGCATGACACTTGCGAGATTTTACGTTGATTACGCATCTCTCATTATCCTTTGACGACTGTTGTGTGTGTATCAACGTACTATATAGATGAATACAGACAGGAATTTTTCAAATTGTATCCTGGTGTGTAACATTCCAGTCCGTCGTTATGTGCAGGAAATAGCAACATCTAACTCAAGTCAATCTGTTCTAAAAATGCACCATTTCTGGTTGACATATGAGAACACACCAATTTGAATGTTATCAGCCAACAGCTAATGCAGGTACAATTTGACCTATGTGATACGATACCCAGAGGGTTTATTGTGGCCAGCGGGGTTCGTGACTTGGAATAATGTAGAGGTAATTGCAACAGCTTACAAGCAAGACAAATATTGAAGACAGTGGACATGAGCAGGAAATTGTAGCCATTTTAATTGTCATTGGCGAGGGACATGTCCCAGCTAAAAATATCAAAGGCATATTCCTAAGCCCGTGTAACAGGACAGAGTCGGTGACTTTCCTGACGAGTGTTACAAATATACAGCACATAGTAAGCTCAGAGGTTAATTAGTTACAAAACTAAGTATCCAAGCTATCAAACTTTTTCTAAGAAAATGTTATATTTGCTAGAAATAAATTACAAATTATTCCTATTCCCCAGTTCCAAGCAAGTATTTCGAAAAACTGACCTGCAGTCTGAAAACCCTTCCTAAACATTTCCGGATGGGGAACCATCTGATTCACTACCAAGTCAGCTGCCATTTCACTGAAGAAATCTGGGCTGTGGATCCTACCTCAAAGAATCCACATTACTCTCTGTGCTAGAAAATGAAAAATATAAAGAGATGATAACTTCAAATTTTCACTTTGTACCACTTCCTTAATCGCAGAATATCATTTCTTTTGGAGGTAGAGTCAAGGTTACATCGAGACTTATAGATTACACTACGTAGGCAGACTGAGTTACTCTTTACAGCTAGTCTTATTTAATTTAAGCTTCCCTGGGTTTCTGTTGTGATGAGTACAATTAATCGTATATTACAATTTTCCATCAGATGCCAAGTTCTCTCTATCATTACTCAGTTAACTACTAATCAAAATAATGAAATGGCTAGTGGACAAGTAGTAGCATCTTACATGTCTTTACAAAGATTTTGTAAGTTCTGTACATGTTTCTTTCAATACATACCGGGATTTTATTGCCAGGGGTCACTTCCCTAGCCTGACTGCCAGGTGTCGGCACTTCTTCAGGATGAACTCTGAAACAAATTAAATATTCTTAGTTTTATTTATTCATAAATTTAAAATCGTTTTTACACAAATTATTCATACAAGGAATTACACATGTAGCAGCCATGGAAAACTGTTATATACTTATGATTAATTTGATTAAAACACATTTATGATTATCTCACATAAATAACCGAAACTCTTTGATACTTGAGTTACTGGTTCAATATGGATTTTGCACATTCTTCATAGCCATTCTTTGAACCTGATTGAGCTATTTCCCTACAATCAGAATTCTGAAGAATGACAATGAATACTCAAGCCCCAGCAAATAGCTTCAGAACACAAATTTGGATAAGCCGAAAAGCTCCTCCCCCACTCCCTCCAACACTAGAGGTCACTGTGTGGGGCTGTAATTACAGCATATTCACGAATTCAGCTGCGCTACATGGTAAGTTCCACGCTGAAAAATTCTGAACACACGGCACGTCAGGCCGGACTCACCTGCTGGTCCTCCTGGACCTGCGGCCTCGTGGCAGCCTAATGCAGAGGCAGCAGGCCAGCAGCCGCCGCAGCAGGCCGCGGCTGGTCTTGGCCTCCCTCACCTCCTCCTCCTCTTCGCCTCCCTCTGCCTCAACCACATCGCGGTGCTGCTGCGGCGGCTGCTGTCGGGCTGTTTCGCCTGTGCCTCGCCTCTCTTGCACCTTACCTGCTGCCACGTGTGATACTACATACGTGAGCGCGGGTCTCGGGGACGGCTCAGACTGCACATCATGTCGGTAGCAGTGGCCTGTAAAATAAAAGTACACCATCACTCTAAACAACATCTATGTGCAGAACTCACTGACATCCACTGCTACAGACTAATAATGTGTCATAATTGCAGTATGTACATAGACAGCTATAATACTTATCAATTCTGCTCTTGCATGTCAGAAAAGCTGAATACATCTTATAGTACTTACTGCTACCCAACGTTGTCGACACTGTTAGCGGACAAATAATAATGAAGTTAGCACCCTCTGTAAACAGAAATTTATTTGATGTGATAAATAATTATGAACTAATCTAGTGTTTAAGAAGTACGAAACACCAGTGATGACCATCACAGAGGGCTGTGTTATGCCCATTACCAGTACAGTATTTAGTGGAAATATGACTCAGACTACGGAGAGCTATGAAGCTTTCCTCAACGTTTGCTGTAACTCTGTTACTACCACATGGATTTAGTTGAAAGTTCCATTGAGAGAGAGTTCACTCACTGACAGACGCAATTCATGGAATCTGTCCTTGCTACTTAGCTATCAGGCTAATGAAGAGACCATAACCAGTGAAAAATTCATAACCTTAAACGTGACCTTTCCTGGCATCACTCCTAATACAAATGATCGGTACAGTGCTTTTTTGGGTAAGACTAGCAGAACCGATCATCCTTAGCAAATATCACAGAATCCACAGATCACGTTACGTATGAAGCAAACTACAACACAGTAACAGAGACGTTGCAACGCTACATTCATTTCGTGTTTATTATAGCAGACGCAGATGGGATATGGAAACAAGTTGCTGATATCGAACGCAACCTCTGTAACAAAGCCACTTCATCAAAACCGTTACACTACTTGAATCCTTACTACTTGTATCCTCAGCACACAAAAAGGTACTCACGGTATTTGAACAAGACCTCCACGTCTTGCTCCCGTACAGGCCGTAGAGGTGGAACAGCCCTGCACTCTGCATCAGCACTCATCACCTGTAACAGAAATATGGAATGCAATGAGTAATGGGCATTACGCTAAACTGCAAGACACGGAATTTTATTAATAGCAGTAAATGTTTGTAAGACGCTCGGCAAAAACATTTGATCGATATGCAACACTGCAATCACTCCAATTTAGTGATATTAGGACAAAACGATATGTGATAATGTTAATGTGGAAAAAGAAAGAACACTAGCTTGCGTGGTTGTACTAAGGAATTTCTTCAGCTATATTTCGTAAATCATGGCGATAGTTTCCGTACAGGGCATGTCGGTGGAATGGAGCTACATTCGGCAGCAGTACTTACGACCTGGAACAGAGACGCAGAATGCAATGAGTGTGGAGTATTATGCTATATCAAAAGCGACGGTATTTTCTCAATAGTAGTCAACGTATTGTAAAACTTACATCAAAATTTTTGTTGACGTTCAGTTCAGTAATTATTATAAAATGTATTTCATCAAGTTCCATCATTAATAAGAACAAGATAGAGCGTGCTTGCACCGATGTGCTAAGAAAAACTTCTAAGATTATTCCGTAAATTATGTATAAAGCAATTCAAACGAATGATTATTAGTCATATATCTAGTTATGTCCCTACCTCCTTTAAGTTTACTAAATAATATCACGGAAAAGGATTGTCTGAAGTGACGCTGTACATTTTATTTCTCTGCCAGAAGAGCTGCAGATTATGTTTTAGTGTCCAAGGTGTAAAAAAATGTAACAGGACGACAAAACTATGCAAAGAGTCATGTGTTAATTGCGGTCGAGTATTCAAAAACGGTTTGCAAAGCCAAACGTCTAGTATGAGGCTTCTCTTTACTCGAATTATTGTACGAACCAGAACTACAAAAAAACGAAGCACGCAATCACCTACTACCGGTTGTATGAATTAAATTCTTCTGCCTTTATAACCGCGTCATTTTGCAACATTTCAACACAACGCAATTAAAGACAGAGAAGTGTTTTATTGAAAGTGGGCTGCAGGTGAGGAGGCCGATCAACAAGGGGGAACCTCAGTCGTCGTGCTGTCTTTCACTATGTTGCAAATTAAATGGCGAGCACGCAAATAATATCAAATTACGTGTCATACGCTGCCATTAACAATAATCGACATTTCTTCTCATCTTCGTTGAATTTCCTTGCGTTTTGATTATAAAAGTATTTCAAAATTCAAACGAAGTCAACGTTTCTAATAGAGAATGTCTACCGACACCATTTTGTGTGGTGCATCACAAAGATTGTGAGTTTCTAGCCTATGAAACCTGAAAAGGAATATTCTTTTGAATGAACAAAAATGGAATGGACAGTTTGTTGAAAGGAGGATGTGATATAAACATCAACAAAAGCAAAAACGAAGATAATGGAATGTAGTCGAATTAAATAAGGTGATGCTGACGCGATTAGATTAGAAAATGAGACACTTAAAGTAGTAGATAAGTTTTGCTATTCGTGCAGAAAATAGCTGATGATGGTCGAGATAGAAAGGATATAAAATGTAGACTGGAAATGGCAAGGAAATTGTTTCTGAAGAAGAGAAATTTGTTAACAACGGGTGTAAATTTAAGTGTCAGGACGTCTGTTCTGAAAGTATTTGCATGTATGGAAGTGAAGCAGGGACGATAAACCGTTAAGACAGGAAGAGAATATGAGGTTTTGAAATGTGGTGCTACAGAAGAATGCTGAAGATTAGATGGGTGGATCACGTAAATAATGAGAAGGTACTGGATAGAATTGGGGAGAAGACCAATTTAACACTGGAGGGAAGCAAGAGGATTAATAATCGTAGAGATGAATACACTAAGCAGAGTCAGAAAAATCCATGTTGTGGTAGTTACTCAGAGATGAAGACAGTTGCACAGGATAGAGTAGCATGGAGAGCTGCATCAAAGCAGTCTTTATACGGAACACCAGAACAACAACAACGACAACAAAAATTTTCGCTACTTGGCTTACCATTCCGTGAAACAATTTAATATACAAACAATTACAATGAGCTACTAATAATTTGTTGTTCGCTATCTCACTGAATATAGAAGCTGCAGGCTAATAAATCATACTGACAGATATAAAATCAGATTGATTGCACCTTCTATAAAAATCTGTGGAAACTTTGTCGCAAAACTGTCACTGTTTCCGATATCAAGTCAATGTGAAAGAAAGTGTTGGGTTGAGATTTATTCTGAGAAAACAAGACACTTAAGTTGAATGGCACTGCGCTCATAAACAAGAATCATTATTCGCGTCACGATAATAATAGACTCAAACCCATCATCTGCTGACAAAAAAAAAAAAAAAAAAAAACAGACATTGATTCCGGTAACGTGGCGGGACTTTAATACGATATAGCCCAGCCACAACAAATTATTAGTGTTAACTATGGAGGTGCTTGGAGTTAATGTATCTTTGGTTCGCTTAACTCGAATAGTAAATACGAAATTTTTGGATGCCAGTCAGAAAGAACTTGAACTCGCACTACCTACCACACTCACTTTCAATCCAGACACACTGATGCAAGTAATACATCGATTTTCACCACAAGCAGAGAGGCCCACTGTAGCAAGCGCAATTCTGCGTCTTTGCATTGGTCTTGTAATAAGTAATGTCACTGCTTCCAACGCTGAACGTAACAGACAGCGTTACATCTATAGCAACACGAACTGAGTTTTATTGTGTGCGAAACGATGCTAACTTTAGTATATCTGTAACTCCTAATACATGTAATTACTGCAGCTACGCACTTCATGTAATACTGCATGGGGCGTGTTCTTTACCTTTCCATACCGACGCAAGTGCAGGTATTACTCCTGCTTCTTCACGTCTGGAACAGCAGCTGGAACACTGCTGGTTCGCTCAGCCATTGTGAACCAACCGATGAGAGGTGTTTCTACATCTACAAACCTAGCGGTCGTCAAACGTAATCAACTGTTTTATGTTCGAGTTCGCAACTGCGAAACAATCTCGTTTATCAACATTTCTGTTTTCGACAGAAATTCATGTTCTAATACATCGAGATGAGGAAAACTAGGGCGTCTTTATTATAACGCAAGCATCCTGGTTTCATGACGGCTCTTTTCACAACTACTGGACAGCAGTTACACGACTTGTATTACTCTGATATACTTCATACTCGACTGTTACCTAAAGTCAGGATTTTTCAGTCTAGGTGAAGTAGAACTGTATCAATAAAATTTCGGAGGTCTGACAGGGACACTTTCTCATCATTTTGGTATCAGTGATCTACGAGCTCTGGTAGCTTTTCACCGAGTAATTGCATTTCGTTTTGTTTCCTGTTCCCATTTCTGTTTGTATCTGTACTGCACGGAAATTATATGCGCAAAATTGCAAGTGCCCCTGTACGTGTTGCGTGTCTTGTTTGGAAACAGTTTTGTACCATCTATTTATCGTACTTTCTGTCGATAATAATAAGCCCGCTAGACTCTTCGCCCTCAATGTTGTATTCAGTACGGTTCAGTAATTTTGTGCCTCGGTTTAGATTTGCGACAGTGTCACACTGATACACAGCAGTGCTAATAAGTTTACTGACGAAGAACAGGCCGACTTTCCCCTCGTGTCTGGGCTGACTGAGTGCGGTGGCAGACTGCCACAACAATTCTATGCTGACTGTTCCCGCAGCCACAGGAGACACATGACTGTACTCTAGCATTGTCTGAGAGTTTTTGCGTTACACTGTTTGGATTCGGATCTCTTGTTGATTGCGTATCACAGGGTATTTACTATTGTGAAGATACTTCAAAGATATATCGGTAAATGTGGTAAAAAGTTGAATAAATCATCATTATAATATTATTCTGAATCGGAGGGCTGGTGCCCATGAAACCCTTATACTGAAATACTGCTTTTGCTTGAACGTAGGTAATTCAAATTGCTGAGACAAGAAAGTAAAATATATTCACACTGTCACCTTAGACCGCATCACCTGTACGAAGGTTGCCTTGTAATTTTTAAGTTACCTTAGTTCATATTGTTGAGTAAAAGTGCTCGCTCCATAGGCTAACTCACACCTTAACGGTCATTATTACACACGCGATGAAAGATACTAAAATTAGTACCATGTGATACGAAATTAATAGTCGGTAATGCGATAAACACGTTGACCGGTAATGCGATAAACACATTGACGTCACTTTAAACTCAATTGGTAATTTGTGGATTTATCTTAATGAAAACGTATTCGCTTACTACCCCCAAAGCTAGTTTCAGAGGCAACTCATGAACACCTGCGGTATTTCCGTTCCTGCACATTTTCTAGTCCTTCCATGTTACTACTTTGTTAAATTGTTGTGTTTTCCTTAGCAACATCAACATGTCTTGAAGGTCGACATACAAGTTTAGGGGTATGGGACAAAGGTGTCTGCTGCAGTGATTAGTGTTTTAGCACTAGATATATTTATGATCGAAACCGCGAAATAAAAATATAAATTTAGCGACTCAGACGGTGTTTTCTATCATGATACAGCGGTTACGCTTAACCCACGACATAATGCTCTGTATTATGCAAAATATTTGTCATGAAAACGGACAACTAAAAGTAACATTAGACACTCGAACGCACAGAAAAAATTTCAAATTTTTATTAATTACGTAAAATTCGCGAATGACATTGAAGTTACAGTGGGGAAGATAGTTTCCTAGCACAATCTGCAACACAACTGCATAAATGTAAGCGAGATAAGAATGATGGGAAAACTTCCAGGCAAGTACAGAAAGCAAGAGTAGACGTACACACGTCAGTTACTGACCTTGCGAAGTTTAGAAGAAAATATTCGCTCTGTCTGAGGTAAAAGAAGACAGGGTTAAGATGGAAATGAATTTCAACTGATCATATACCATCCTGCCTATTATATCTACATACGTGGTATTGCATATAATTACTCATTAATTTTCACGTATATAAAACAAAATATAATTTCCCGCAAGCATCACAAGTAATATACAACTGTTATAAACACAGAATGAAATGCATCTTTTGTGATAGTTCGCTCATTGTAAACAAAACAACTGTTTTATAAAGAACTTTAACTGATTTTCACAGTCTACATCATAGACGGTATAACTGTTACGTAAGGTAAGCTTAATTCACGCAAAGCAGGCAACGCCGAGTTCATGTAGATCAAATACTGACAGGAAAAACGAAAATCCCCAAACAAAATAGGTTGAACACTATTTTCTGTTATTTCTAGAAGGTGAATATGTTCTGTCACCTGAATTTAGAGTTATAGCTGAGCACGTTCGAACCTCAGTTACACTACTCGCAGGCGTTTGAAAAATTAGCACTATTTCATGCCTTACACTAGAGACAGACAGCTGAGGTACACTAATTCCATCCCAGGAGATAAGGGCTGTGACAGGAAGGGCATCCGGCCACCCCCTGACATCAACATCGCCAAATATATTGTAACAAGGCTGAAGTGGGACAAAGGCCTAAAGGAAATGAATGATAATGGATGATGGTGATAACTTTGTTAACCAATATAAATGAAACTTTGGAGACCACAAAAAAAGAACAGAGACGTGATTGGAAATCAGGAACAGAATTAAATATTTTCAACATGAAAATCAAATGAATCCTGAAAAATCGACACAAAACCTCATGAGAATGCCAGATTCCACAGAAAATCGTGAATTACAATTCGAATGAAAAAAGAGTTATTGGAGGACTTCGAAAAAGATTGAAATGATGCTTTTTGTTAAGTTTGTAACTGCCAATAGCCTAATTCCTGAAAGGAAGGTGATGATGTGATGTGTATCTATTAGCGAACGCATTTTTGTTTGTTATTGGGTAGAGGAGACGGTGAGATCGCATTCCTGACTATGGTTACAAAGTTAATGTTAAGTTTGTTCTCATGGGTACCCAACCCATTACGTTCAGGCTTGATGGTATGGCCCATTTTTGGATGTACCATCTTCTTCACCACGTATAAAACTGAAGTTAAAAAGTACTTTTAGTGTTTCATATACTCCTAACTCATATTTTCTGCGAAAATTGTAATATTACTGATGTTATGCAAAGGATATTACAACCAGTGTCTGCTGATATAACCATGAACAAAGATTGTAAGTCAACCACATATGCAACGGTAGTTTGACGTATGAGATGCACAAGAAAAAGTAAATGTGCACTTACCCTGTCTACGGCCTTTTTATTGGAAGAGTTCCCGTGAAAAATGGTGGGAAGTGAACACAGCGAATAATTAATTCGATGTGGATGAAGAACAACACTGCTTCTAAGTAACTTCCTGTTTTTCATAAACGAAGTTGATGGATATTTTCATACACTCGGAGCAATTTTTAGCCACCGTTTCGTAAATGGAGATATAGGCGGAAATAAACCGAAGAGACAGATTTTCAATTGCTACCGTGTACTATCACCAGTCTGGCTACGACGTACATCAACGAATTACCAACAGCAACGTACAACGGATTAGTTGCACACGCTATAAGTTCACATCAGTTCAACAAATTATTAATGAAACGCAAAATAGATACAAAATGTAATCTACAGTGATTAAATCCGTGCATTTAGAAATGTATATCAACGATAAGGTTGTTTTGATAGTCGTACATAACGTCTTCTACATTTCGACTATTTACGAACTGCATAGCACAAAAAACTAAGCAAATCGACCCGAATTTCAAGCAAAGAAATAACGACTACACTGTATTTCAGTATCTTTGTCTCTCATAATCAGTAATATCGTTGGATGTAACTTCCAAAGTCGCTGAGTCCGTATTAAAGTCGTTTTATGAAAGCGGAGCGGTGCACACTGCATCCGAATTCTGTAGCTTCTAATCTGTGCACTTTCCGCTGCTACGGATCTTACCTGCAATCGTGTGCAACATATCACTTACCTTTCCATACTCGTGCCAAGGCACGTAGTACGGCTTCCTCTTCGCCTCCGGCACAGCTACAGGAACACTTCCGGCGCGCTGCGACATCTTGAAGAGAATGAAGGGATGCGTTTCCGCGGATATGATCTTAGCGATCGTCAACTGTCATTCATTGTTGCGTGTGCCGTCTCTTCTGCAATATCGATGTTACTGTTTTTGGAGGATTAATGTCGAGCCGTCAAACGGACTGCATGTCCAAGAATAGCGCCTGTAATCAATTCAGAGTTTTAAACCGGAGTCGAGATTCTCGCACGTGACATGCGAAACCCGCATACTGCCACGCAGGAAGTATTAAGGGTTCTATTACACTGTTTGTCTCAGTTGTTTATGGGAATAACTAATCACACTCGTTAGCAAAATGTGAGCTTCGTGCTTCATTCACATCTAACTATAATATGTGTCTCGAAAACTGAATTTAACTTTGCCGTATATAGTGTTGATCTAAAATTGTTACCACTCTCCGAGAAATAATTAGTTGTCTTCTTGCCGACGCGTTAAACAGAATGTAATATTTAATATAACCATATATATATATATATATATATATATATATATATATATATATATATATATATATATATATATATATAAACGGCTGACTATTCGATCTTTACATTTAATGAAGATAGTTTCATAATTGAAGCTGTCCATTCGAAAACTTTTTTTTGGTGGTAACCACGTAATTCATCTCACTTATTTGATGTTTTCCATTTGAGAATGCTATATGTCTACATCATCACCTAGAAACAGACGTCACAGCTTAGGAATAGTTTGAGGTAAAGCCATGAAACCTAGTTTTTGAAATGATTTTCATTCAAAACAGTATGTGACCAGAAACAGGTGGTAAATAAATTTTATATGTAATTCAAGTTTTGAGTAAAAAGCAACAATAATTCAATTTTTTGTTTCACACGGGAAACGTACCGTACTCTAAAATTTGTACTTATCATTCTACAAACATAGACTTATAGGTGAAGATAGTTTTAAGTACAGCCATTCCCGTTAGAACTTCCAATTCGTAAATATTAATCTGAATGGCTGTAATGCACAACAGAGTTGGTTGGTGGTTGTATTGCCAAATGAATCACAGGTTTTTTGACTATACAGCGACAAATCACTGTTGTTTCCAGGCAAAACACCAAGTGCAAAGTTTTTAATAACTAATTGTGCTGTCGCCCTGCAGCAGAAGAAGTGGAAATATGAATAATACGGTTATCCTTTATGATTGGCGTTTCATGTCGCACCATACGCGTAAAAGGTTTTAGAGTACTGCATGTGTCGAGTTATGGAAAATTGTCTTGTTTAAGTGGTAACTTTGGCGCAAGTTTCGTACCAGATTACAATCCAGTAAAGTGTTGGTAATTGTACAGCGCCGCTCCTTGTTGATACGACTCACTTAAATTACGGGTCGGCTATAGCTGTGATAACATTGTCGGCCAGTCAGTCACTTTCTGTTGCTGAATGCGCAACCTGTGCATTTGTCCACATGATTAACGGTTTTCATACACTACCAAGATATGTCTTACATTCTACCAGTTCACGTCTTTCACATATTTATTGTTAGATCTATCGTGATTATTCATATCTGGGTAAAGAAACTAAACTGGAGTGACTCAGATTGTTTTTAGTTCTGATGCCAATTCCCTACTATACGCTGAAGCCGTTCAGGATAACTTATTTTATGAATTCTCTAGGAACGTCATCATTTACATTGAAGGGATCGCCAAGTGTTTTGTGTGGTTATCTTCGCCAGTTGCTCAATTAAACTGAATCGCTATGCTCTGTAAGAGCAATTCTATGACAAAAAATAAAAATAAAATAAGAATGACCATGAGGCACAGCGCTTCATAACGCCCCCATATTAAGTAAGAAACGGCAGCGGGCAGCAGCTTTCAACAGCGAGTCATGGTTAGCGTTACGTCTGCGGTCAAAAGACATCAGCTTCTTATGGACTATGAAATTATATGGTAGTTAAAACATAATTTCAAATCAAAACTGTGGTTTTTATGCTTATTACGACTGTCATTAATTATTGCTAACTTGTTTAATAATTTTAAACCACTCAGCTTGCAAGATCCGGGCAATCACAGAGGGTGGGATAATTGGTAGTTGGGAACTCCAACGTTATGCGCGTTATGGGGCCCCGTAGTAATTGGCTGACAATATAGGAAAGAAAACCAATGTGCACTCCGTGTGCATACCGGGTGGAGTCATTCCAGGTGTGCAAATGGTCCTCCTGGATGCCATGAACAGCACAGGGTGTAGCCAATTGCAGGTGGTTGCTCACGTCGGTACCAATGATGTGTGTCACTTTGGATCAGGAGAGATTCTCTCTGGTTTCGAGCAGCAAACAGAAGTGGTAAAGGCTGCCAGTCTTGCTTGCAAGATGAAAGCGGCGCTGACCATTTGCAGAATAGTCGACAGGACCGATCGCGGAATGTGGTACAAAGCCGAGTGGAGGGTCTAAATCAGAGGCTCAGACGGTTCTGCTACCGTGTAGGCAGCAGATCCTCGACTTGCGCCAAAGGTTGAATGAGTTTCGGGTTCAGCTGAATAGGTCAGGTGTCCACTATATAGTAAACGGTTGTGAAAACACACTTGACCTCTTAGCAACAAATAATTCTGAGTTGATAACGAGCACCAAAAGCGACACAGGGATTAGTGAACACAGGGTTGCCGCAGCGAGAATGAGTATTGTAATCCCCTAATTCTCCAAAAATAAGCGAAAAATATGCCTATTCAAAAAAGCAGATAATAATTCACTTGACGCCTTACTCAGAGACATTCTCCACTCATAACAAATTAATAATATAAGTGTAGACAAGATGTGGCTTGAATTAAAAGAAATAGTATCGGTGGCAATTGAGAGATTTATACCAATTAAATTAACAAACGACGGAGCTGATCCTCTTGTTACACAAAACGGGTTAGAACACTGTTGCAGAAAAAACGAAACAAACATGACAAATTTAAGGAGACGTAAAATCCCTAAGATTGGCGATCTCTTACAGAAGCTCGAAATTTAGCACGAATTTCAATGCGAGATGCTTATAACAGTTTCCACAAAGAATCTTTGTCTCGAAACCTGGCAGAAAATACAAAGAGATTCTGGTCGTATGTGAAGTATGTTAGCGACAAGAAACAATCAATGCCTTCTTTGCTCGATGGCAATGGAGATACTATTGAAGACATAGCTGCCAATGCAGAGTTACTACACACAGTCTTCCGAAATGCCTTCACAAAAGAAGACGAAGTAAATATTCCAGAATTGGAATCGAGAACAGCTGCCAACATGAGTAACGTAGAAGTAAATATTCTCGGAGTAGTGAAGCTACTTAAATCACTTAATAAAAGCAAGTCTTTTGGTCCAGACTGTATACCAATTTGATTTCTTTCGGAGTATGCTGTTAAATTAGCTCCATATCTAACAATCATATACAACCATTCGCTCGACGGACGATCCGTATCCAAAGACTGGAAAGTTCAGGTCACACCAGTATTCAAGAAAGGTAGCTGGAGTAATCCACTAAATTACAGGCCTATATAACATATAGTGTGTTCAAACATTATGAATTTCCTCGAAGAAAACTGTCTTATTGACACACAGTCAGCATGGTTTTAGAAAACATCGTTCCTGTGAAGCACAACTAACTCTTTATTCAATTGAAGTGTTGAGTGCTATTGAGAAGGTATTTCAGATCGATTCAGTATTTCGTGATTTCCAGAAGGCTTTTGACACTGTACCACACAAGCAGCTTGTAGCGAAATTACGTGCTTATGGAATATCGTCTGTTATGTGTCTGGACTTGTGATTTCCTGCCAGAGAGGTCACAGTATGTAGTAACTGACAGAAAGTCACCGAGTAAAACAGAAGTGATTCCTGGCGATCCCCAATGTAGTGTTATAGACCCTTTGCTGTTCCTTATGTATATAAACGATTTGGGAGACAATCTGAGGATATGACGCTGTCGTTTATCGGCCAATAAAATTATCGGAAGTTCAAAACAAATTGCAAAACGTTTTCTGAAAAGATAGGTGAATGGTGCAAGAATTGATTGACCCTAACTAACGAAACATGTGAGGTCATCCACATGAGTGTTAAAAGGAATTCGTTGAACTTCGGTTACACGGTAATTCAATCCAAACTAAAAGCCGAAAATTCAACTAAATACGTCGTTATTTCAATTACGACCAACTTAAATTGGAAGGAACGCATAGAAAATGTTGTGGGGAAGGCTTACCAAAGACTACGTTTCATTGGCAGGACACCTGTAAAATGTAACAGATCTACTAAGGAGACTGTCTACACTACGCTCGTCCGTCCTCTTTTAGAATACTGTACGCGCCGTGGGATCCTTACCCTATAGGACTGACGGAGTACATCGTAAAAGTTCAAAGAAGGGCAGCACGTTTAGTATTATGGCGAAATATGGGAGAAAGTGTCACAGAATTGATACAGGATTTGGCCTTGACATCATTAAAAGAAAAGGCGTTTTCCGTTGCGGCGGAAACTTCTCACGGAATTCCAATCACCAACTTTCTCCTTCGAATGCGAAAATATTTTGTTGACACCGACCTACATAGTGAGAAACGATCGCCACGATAAAATAAGGGAAATCAGAGCTCGTACGGAAAGGTGTAGGTGTTCTTTCTTTCCGCGCGCTGTACGAGATTGGAATAATAGAGAATTGTGAAGGTGGTTCGATGAAACCTTTGCCACGCATTTAAATATGATGTGCAGAGTATCCATGTAGTTGAAGATGTAGAATAGTGGTGTGAATGGGAAGTAAGATATTAAATCGTTATTATTATCCCTATTGACGAAGTACACATAAGCGTGAGAACAGTGATTGTACAGAAAAAGTAAATTATAGTCTCAAAAATATTTTGTAGTGTACAACAAGCCAGGTTATGGAATTGGGAAAACAAGAAATACAGTTCAAAAATTCTGTAATTTAAGCCTGCGTTAGAGAGGTGGATACTATAACACCAACAGAAAGGAGGGCTGGGGGATGCTTTACATTGTTGGAAGTGTGGGAGCTCTCGGATGTAAGGAGTTTATATAGTTTGAAACGGAATTGAGGGAATGAAACCAGACGGACCAAAGTGCATGGTAAAATGGTTATCACAATAATAGCTTCGAAGTGTACCATCACACTTGAGATCAATGTAAACCAGTTCAGAGTTGAATCAATTAAACGCTATTGACGATTCTGCATTGCAGTCTATTCCACATTTAAAATTTCATAGATGTAGGGAAGAACATGACATAGGAAAATTAATACAAGCTGACCTACTCTCTCTTTCTTTCCAAGCATTAATCCCGACTTGCGGGGTCTGCTGTTTTGCTACATCTCCTCCAATCCTCCCTGTCGTTGACATCTTCTGGTCTTAAGTCAACAACGTGCATGTCTCCCCTGACGTTGTCAGTCCACCTCTTTGCCGGACTTCCTCGTAGTCTTGTTCCTCCTGGGTTGATGTGGAGCGCTGTTTTCGCGACTGAGTTGTCTTGCTTTCTCATGACAAAAGCTAACCTACTGCACCAGAAAAAAATTTCACTTTTGTTTACGGAAAGTACTGGGACTAAAGAAGTTCAGAATAAATTTTAGCGTTGACACCGATGCAACGCTATGGTATCAAACCAAGAACAGGAAAAATATAAAGCATTAATTCCTTTTACACTTCATTCAATGCATTGTCCCAAAATACAAAAATAGCATACAAAGAACACATATAGAACAAGTACAGTTTATGAGAATACAAGACTTGTACCAACACTTTGGCCCACATATGTGTAGCTATGACATGTACAAGATGTGTAAGAAAAGTAACGAGAGTGATCTATTTTTCTATCATAGTTTTAATTTTTTCAAACAAGAATATTGTCCATTCCAAAGTAGTTCCCTTCAGGAAGTGCAATCCGGTGGAGTCGTTTGCAGTACTGGTATCAGAGTTGAAGGATTTCATTTGGTAGGCCCTTTAACATGTCTGTCACACTCTTTTGAATGTTCTTCAGTGATCTAAAATGATGTCGTTTTCAGATATTTTTCAGTTTCTAGAAAAAAAAGTGGCAGAGACTCACATCAGGTGAATAGTGGGGCTATGGAACAACAGAATTCCGTTTGAGGTCAAAAAATTCGTGATAGATGTGACCACTTCAAGTGGAGTGTTGTCACAATGCAGTATCCACCTCCCTGTAATGTCCGGCCTCACTCGATTCACCCTTTTCCTGGCTTTTAAAGGACATCTTTGTAAAACTCTTGCTTGACGGTTTTGTCGTGGAGAAAGAATCTCACAAGAGCCCAGACACGTTCGATGTTCTGGCCGGATTTTGAAGTTGAAGTCTCTCTCTGAGCACAGTTCTGCTTCAACGTGTTGTAGGCCTTCCTAAATCTATTTGCGACAGTGAAAAACTTGCGCTCTTGATAGAAATGTTTCCTAAGGACCGGTTTCTAGTGATCTAAGGTCACACGCGCTGATTCCCCAATTCAACATGGCATAACGTTGCTCTAAATTCCATTTTCGTAACAGATAATAAAAACGCCACATCACTGATGTCGTTCTCAGAAGCCATGTAATGGGTGTACGGAGGTGTAACTCAGACTGAGTATCAGGAAGGGATGAAAGCACTGGTCTGCACAAGAAGAACAACACAGCGTTACCAGTTCGCTCGCATTGTTGCCTGTCTCGATACTTTTTTCACACGCCTCGTGCATTTCACATATTCTCTTCTGCCCTCTCTGTTTTTACACCTCTGTCTGTCTATCTCGTCTTGCGCCCTCTCCTGGGCAGAAATAGTGTTGTACTTGCTTAATGCTGCGTGCAATAGGTTACACATACTCTATGAATCTGAAGAAGTGCTATTAAATATCAATCGATAGTTTTCATATTTGGTATACCTACTTCTACGGATAACGCAACCATACTGTTACAAGTTTATATCAAAAACTTCCATGCTTTCGGAGATGTAAATTTTTACATAATACACACAATATCCGTGCTGGCATTGTGAAACCATATTACGGTTTAAATGGCACTAAGCACTATGGGACTTAACATCTGCGGTCATCAGTCCCCTAGACTTAGTTTAATTAGGTTTAAGTAGTTCTAAGGACATCACAGTTTACCATACGTTGCATATGTCACAGCAGTCGAAGTCATAAAGTCTGCAAAAGGTATATCCCTGACCACGCTATTGCATCGGCAGTAGGCAACGTTGACATCTTTCACGACTCTGGGTTGTGTTATGTGTAGAGTCTTGTATCGCAAGGAAGCAAGGGAGGGGATATTGTTATGGGTGTCTTTCTACAACACAAGGGCACACATGGATTAACACGATTATTTACTTACAGGGGTTAGAACATTTACTTAATTGGAATAGAGTCTATGTTTGTTGCACAAGTTCTTCAGTAAAAGTCCCACTGGAGTCACTAATCTGGTCACTATGTATTGTCATCGACTGTGGCAAACTAAACCCTCTCTCAGAGTAAACTGAAGAGGCCAAACTGAATGACTGAGTGAGGGCGATCCTCCGGTCAGCAGCAGCGGCCTAAATACATGCTGTCGAGAGGGCGTAGAGGGCGTTTGCCGCATGTTGCTTGTGGGTGTGTGTCTCTGGCCTCTCGTGTGGTAGACGCACTTGATTCAGCACCTACTAATCGATCTTCGCACTTCATCTTACGCCAGCACATTCCTTTCCCCAAAATGCTGCACCGTTGTCCTGTAGAGAAAATACGGACAACAGTGGGAGGGGCGGCGAGGGAGACAGGACGCTGGACATAGATGGGCTGGGAGCCACGGCTGTACCCCCGACTGTACCCCGTTTTCTGGATTGTGAGGCAACAGAAACATCCTCAGTAAAGCTGCTGCCAGGTCGCCAGTCCAGGCCTTAAGGGGGTGTCCTGGTGCGATGACGGGGACAGCACCAGCGGCGATTGGTCCACGTCCACTGAGTCGGCGAGAGGGGACGGCGGGAGCGAGGAGGCATCGTCCATCTGCCCCTCCTGGGGTGCCCTGGCGGCTCATGCAGGCGGCTGCGAAGGCCGTGAGGTCCGGTGAGGCCGCGGATCTGGTGGACGAAAAGCAGCGTAACCGTGGGGCAAATGACACGCACCAGTTTTGGTTCTGTTGGCGCCGCTACAAACCATCGGGACCTGCAATGAAGTACATAAAAGAGCCAATGCGTTCCTGGATCACGCCTCTTTCCCAGCAGCCACGGTTGCCATAATCCCTGAAAATAACAAGATCGCGTGGTGCAAAGCGATACATGCGAACAATTGGCGGCGCCAGTCGCTGCAGTGGGTGTAGCAAGTACATGCAGAAGTTCTGACAGTGATGATCCGTCTCGCAGCGCATGTTCCCGTGTGTGGGTGGTGCTAAGCTTGCCCTTCTCTTGATTAAATGTCAGCATGAAGCTGCTTCTCCATTGGATTGGGGAGCACTTGTTAGATGACGAATGCCGTTTCGTTCAGAACACCGTTCAAAGTGAAGTGAACTGTGATCCGTTGTCCAACACATGTGCTTCTGGGAAACCTTCTATGCAAAATATGGAGGACTACGCTTGAATGGTGCTACGTGATGCGGTAGGAGCCACAGGCACAACAAATGGGAACTTTCTACGAGAATTTACCACTCTCAGACAATGAGCGTTCCGAAATGATCCTGCAAAGCGTATGTGCACTCATTGCCATGGGGATTGAGGTAAAGCTGCGAATGTCTGTCGTGAGGTGGATTGGCTTTCCGGGCATGTCCGACGCTGTGGCATCATCCTTTCTATGTGGCCGTCCATGCCCTGCCAA
This sequence comes from Schistocerca cancellata, assembly GCF_023864275.1. Lineage (NCBI taxonomy): Eukaryota > Metazoa > Arthropoda > Insecta > Orthoptera > Acrididae > Schistocerca > Schistocerca cancellata. The sequence continues at coordinate 55,710,955 of NC_064631.1, forward strand.
GTACAATGACAGCACGATGACTGTTTAGTGCAACAATTCACCATTGTACCATTCGGAACACATCCGTTTGCAACACTCTGGGAATCAGAACACGTGATTGTCCACTATTAGATTGCACTAAGGTCATGCCTTGTTGTACTGAAAGGTTATGCCGACGTGCAAAATATCGGCCCACACTGAGTTCTCGACACTGTACAATCAACGACGCCAAGAGGAGCGAACGCAATGCAACAAAATCTTCATGTCTGGATCTGCTTCCGTGGCATGTGCTATTTTTCTGTAGTGCAAGGAAACATATTCCAGCAATTCAGAGTCGTGCACATAGATTTGGGAACAAGATGTGGCAGATGCATCAAAACCAGAATCTGGGCCAATTGGAAAGCGATATGGGGGGTTCTACACTGCCATGCTTTGCCGTGGGTCTGTACGCAATTTCATACTGATGCTTCAAAAGCAATAAAGCCCAACGTTGGAATTTTTGACCAGTGCGTGTTGGAACCGGTTTTGACGGATGAAACAAGGACTGCAAAGGCTTCTGATCTGCCACTAACAAGAACTTGCGGTGGAATTTGGTCACACCGTACGCAATAGCGAGGACCCCTATTTCAGAATCATTGCACTGAGCTTGAGGTAACAACTTTAAAGCAAAAGCAATATTTCTGTCTTGTGCACCAATCCTCTGCCAAAGCACAGCGCGATTCCGTAACATTAAGCGTCTACTTGGAAAACTGCCGACTTTGCAGAGTCAGAATGCACTAAACATCTGTCACTGAGCAAGGCATTTTTGACTTTCTGAAATGTCTCTTGACAGTCTTTAGGCGACACAAAAGGTACATTTTCGCGACGCAAGCGGTGCAATGGAGCCGCGATCTGAGCAGCATTGGGTACGACCGGAATGTAGTATGCCATCTTGTCTAGTACTGACTGGAAGTCTGACACATTGCGAGTTACAGGGGCAGGTCACGGATTGCAAGCAAATCAGATTGGAGGGGTTGCACACACTGACTATTTATCACATGACCTCAGTATTGTAGTTCGGTTTGAAAAAAGTCACACTTGAGTCCGTCTTCTGAAGAAAATCGAAAAATAGTACGCAAATTGGCAATGTGTTCCTCTAGAGTACGACGTGACACGACAATATCGTCAAGTAGTTTGAACAAAATGACACATTTGTAGTCAGCTGTTTCAAGTGACGTCGAAAAATGGCGGGTGCGGAAGCACTGCTGAAGGACAAATGCAAATACCTGAACAGTCCTAAGTGTGTATTTACAACAAACACATTCTGTGATTCTTCATGTAATGGAATTTGTAAATAGGCATCACAAAAATCTGTCTTAGAAAAATAACGTCCTGCGCCAAGCCTGTCCATTAGTTCCTCACGGCGAGCCTCGGGTAAGTGTCAACTGTTGTCTGTGGGTTGACTGTAGATTTAAATGCGAATGCGACCAGAAGGCGTGGGCAACAAAACGAGAGGACTTGGCCATTGACTAGCTGGAATTGGAGCAATTACGCCATTTTGTTGCAATTCTTTCAATTCACTGGATCCTTTGTCTCTTAAAGCAATTGGAACGGGGATGGGCGGGAAAACCTTAGGCTGTGCATTGTTTTTCACTATAACCTGCACTGCAAAGTTGTTAGCTTTTCCAATTCCTTCTGAAAATAGTTCAGGAAATTCCTTCAGCAAGCTAGCTACACTGTCTTTTGGTTCAAAAGCAGGCACTGAAAGTACATTGCCTTGGATACTAAGTCGAAACAAATTAAAGGCATCTAATCCGAAAATGTTCTCGCTGTCTCTTGATTTCAACACCGTACAATTCACTCTCCTCGTGTGAGATATGTAGTGGCAGACAAACTACGATGTCCGAGCATTGCAACTTTCGGTAAGTTGTAAGCAGTGAGGAGCTTGCTAGTTTAAGAAAGGCGTGGTGAACCTAACTGTTGGTATGAGGTACGATTTAGCAAATACACTGAGGCACCTGTGTCAAACTGAAAGTTCACACGGCGGTCACCAATTTGTAACGAGACATATATTTTGAGAACATCGTTGTAAGGCGAGAAGGAAGCACAACCTTAGGTTTTGACAAAAATGTAATTGTTGTAGGTTTCGAACACACGGCATTCACTGCCTGTGCACGAGCCTGTTTTCTCTAGGAGCGGACAAAATTGGCCTTTTTGTACAGTTGCAAACAAGCTGTTTGAAGATGGCCTTTTTTCCACACTTGTAACACGTTGCATTACGTGATGGGCAATCCTATCTCTTATGGCGAGAACAACATCAAGGGCAAGACTTCATAAGCCTATTTACGTGTCTACGTGGCTGTCCGCCAGGCTGTCTATGTGCTCGTTGTTGTGCCTGCTCTGGGCTGTCGCGACAAGGGGAGACTCGACTCGACAAATCGGGGCCTGGTCAAACTTACCGGCCGCTATAGCATCCGAATCATATTGGTCTAAGGTTTACAATATTGGGGAAAGTGATGGATCGGAATACTTTAAGATCTGTTCCCGTATTCTACTATCTGGGACACAATTTTATTGCATCACGTATAATTAAATGACTTTAAAAGTAGGCAAAGGTGCACTTAAATTTACACTTCCTAGACATGCCCTTAAATTCCGTGTACCACTGGCGGTGCGTGCGTTTCGGCTTTTTCTGCAAGCGGAAAGACTGATACCCAGTTTCTGATCATAGTACTGAGTTAATGCAGCGATAACTTGGTCATACACGGCCGGCCGCTGTGGCCGAGCGCTTCTAGGCGCTTCAGACTGGAACCGCGCTCCTGCTACGGTCGCAGGTTCGAATCCTGCCACGGGCATGGATGTGTCCTTAGGTTTGTTAGGTTTAAGTAGTTCTAAGTCTAGGGGCTGATGACGTGAGATGTTAAGTCGCATAATGCTTATAGCCATTTGAACCATTTTTAGTCATACACGAGTTCGTTGGGATGCGCGGTTGGGAACGGGTTTTGTATTAGCCTTAACATTGGAGACCCTGCAATGGAAAAGAAGTGACATAACTTTACAGTCTCTTGAAAACTATGGACTTGACAGTGTTCTTGGAACTGAGTCAGGTATTCAATCAGTTCCTCCTCTGTGTCCTTAAATTGCCGTAACGGTGGTATACTGGTCTGTGGCTCTTGTGAGGTCTGATTGGTTGTTCGGTTGTGGTTGTACGGCCGACGCAGATCGTGCAGCAAGCGATTATTGTACCGTCGTCAGTACGGTAGCAGTTTGTTGGTTCTGAAACTGAGAAACTTGTGTTAGATCCATCACATTGGCTGTTTGCGGCAGAGGCGCCGGGGCATCAAAAAGCAACAAAAGCCTATGAAAAGAAAAATTTGATTAGTTCTGCGGTTCCCCTCTTGGACAGTATCCTCATTCTGCAAACACAAATGCACACTTGGATTAATACGGTCCTTTATTTATGTGAACTGGAATATCTACTTAACATGAATAGACTTCATGTCTGTGGTACAAGCTCATCAGTAACAATCCCACTATAGTCACTACTCTGGTAGCATTGTACTGTCGTAGCCTGTGACGAACTAAACCCGCTCTGCGAGTAAACTGACAGATGGCAAACCGGGTGGCTGATTGAATGAGTGACTAAATGAGGCCCTCCAGTCAGCGACGGCGGCCTAAATAACTGCTGTCGAGAGAGCGTTGGCGGCCTGTTGCGTGTGGGTGTGTGTCTGGCCGCTCAGGTGGTAGGCGTTCTTGGTCCAGCGCCTGCTAGTCGATCTATGAGCGTCATCTTTCCCGAACAGTGTGGTGGAGACAGCTTATGCCAATACATTAAGCCCGTTCTGTTGCCAACCAGATTTTATGAGGTTAAGGGAAATTTGCAGTTAACTACAGAGCCGAGAATGCACGAAATTTTTTTTTTTTTTGAAGATACATTCACTGGGTCACTAGTATTCGCTATGTTGATAACACCGTTTGGGATGTACTTTCAGCGTCATGCAGAAATTGACCCCATGCTGCCTCCTTCCTCGGGCCCTGGAACAAGATGGAAATCCTCAATCGCAGTTTTAACGATTGGTCAAATGATCACAATACAGTAGCACCATGTGTGGCTATCGAGAGCTACAGACCAAACACCCAAACAGTTATTTTTTACGGAGTTGGCTACTAGCAGAAGTGAACAGAAGAGAGGCTGACACTTGAATTGTCAGGATGCGTATACGACCTCCCTAAAGGACACAGGAGAGGCATACACAGATAAGCACTGCTGTACAACAGCTTGTGATCACACATTTTCATTGTCGCTGCAGAATTAGAAATTTATGAATTTTTAACACAAGAAACGTATTAATAATTGCAAGTAATATATAAAGAAGCCCAAAAATATCATTCTATAATGCTAATCAAAATTGACAACATTATTTATTGGGTAACATTCGAAGCATTGTTAATGTTTGCAGGACCATTTTCAACTGTTTATTTCGGAAACTGCAGCTGTGGAACACGTTGTGTTGCGTTTTGGTGAGGCCTTCGGTCTGAAGACTGGTTTGATGCAGCTCTCTGCGCTACTCTATCCTGTGCAAGCCTCTTGATCTCTGAGTAACTACTGCTACATCCATTTGAACCTGCGTACTGTATTCATCTCTTGGTCCCCCTCTGCATATTTACTCTCCGCACGTCCCTCCTATACTAAAGTGACGATCCCTTGCTTTGTCACAATGCGTCCTACTAACTGATGCGCCGCGCGGAGTGGCCGCGTGGTTTGAGGCGCCATGTCACGGATTGCGCCGCCCATCCCGCCGAGGCTCGAGTCTTCCCTCGGGCATGGGTGTGTGTGTTGTTCTTAGTAGAAGTTAGTTTAAGTAGTGTGTAAGTATAGGGACCGATGACCTCAGCAGTTTGGGCACTTAGGGATTCACACACATTTGAACATTTTTGAACATATTGGTAACAGTCATTTGTAGTAGGATTTTAGGATATATACTGTTTTCGAACTTTACGAGCTATTTGGAAGAAAACGATTTACTGACAAACAGCCAACACGAATTCAGAAAATATTGTTACTGTGAAACACGACTAGCCCATTATTCTCATGAATAATGACTGCTGTAGACATGGGTTGTCAAATTGATTCCATATTTTTAGATTTCCAGAAAGCTTTTGACACTGTACCTCACAGACGAGTTCTAAACAAATTGCACGCGTGTGGACTATCGTCTGAGTTGTGCAACTCGATTCGTGATTTCCTGTCAGAACTGTCACAGTCCGTACTAAATGACGGAAACTCATCGCGTAAAACAGAAGCGATATCTGGCGTTTCCCAATGAAGTGTTATAACCCTCTGCTGTTGCTGATTAGGAGAACTTCTGAGTAGTCCTCTTAGTCTGCACATTATGCTGTCATTTACTTTCATGTAATGTCATCAGGTGATCAAACGAACCGAAAAATGATTGAGACAAGTTATCTTTACTGATGCGACATCTTTTGGGGACTGCTACGTGGTGTGTGATCCGCATCAGATAGTATCGACAGAGGACACCAAAAAAGTTTAGAATAGAGCAGCTCGTTTTGTATTATTGCGTAATAGGGGGTAGTGTACGACGGACGTGATATGAGAATTGGGGTGGCAATCATTAAAAAATAGGCGGTTCCGTTGCGACAAGACCTTCTCAAGAGGTTTCAATCACCACCTTTCTGCTCAACCATCAAACATACTTTTTTGGCGAACACCTTCATGGGAGGAATGACCATCATAATAAAATAAAGGAAATCAGAGCTCGCACAGAGAGATTTAGGTGTTCACTTTTCCCGTGTGCTGTTCGATAGTGAAACAGCAGAGAAAGTTTATTGAAGGAAAATCGCCACACATCCGCACGTTTTGAGAAGTTTTTTATTTAGACAACAAGTTTCGGCATCTCAGTAATACCATCTTCAGGACCCATATGCACTTCATGTACAGACAATCAGATGCATCAATACTAGCATACTATCGATGCCGAGACTAGTTGTCAAATAAAATAACTCCTCGAAACGTGCAAATTTCCTGTGTAAATATTTGACCAGTCGCTGTCCCACATCGACAATGCATCGAAAGATGGGGTAGAGAAGGTGGTTCGATGAAACCTCTGCCACTCACTTAACTGTGAATTGCACAGTAATTTTGTAGATGTAGACTCACAGATCATGCAAACCACGTGCATACCTTGTTCCCACAATGCTATGACAGGTTCTGTCGTCTAGAATAGAACATAAAGGACTAATAGTTATAAAGTCGATCTTAAAAGAATCCATGTCGCTTTTACTTGTATATGGGGAGCGATTTCGATTACATATCCACATTCAGATCAGGATGTCCGTGTGAGACAGTGTTTTACACAGTTCAGGGGTACCTAACATAAACAACTGCAGTCGAAACCAGTCAACAATTGAAAATAAAATCAGTTTGGGAAGAATTAAATAATATTTTTACCGATTGTAATAGCTGTTTCTGCCATGTCATCGGGTATGTATGATATATAAAAGAAGTCAGCAAAAAGTATTACTCTTTCACACGATATTTCCCACTGACGTTAAGCCTTCCAGAGACCTACCGAGGATCCAGTTCCCGCAAGGAAACGGAACCTTCAAGGCAATATGAAATTCAGGCATTGTGCACGTAGTCTAGGTGTGAGATCGGTGTTCTTGTAGTTGTTTGCCCTTCCACTGATTTTGCGCAAAGGTTTTATCAGCTAGCTGCCGAGATCAATACAAGAATTGTGAACGCGTTTTCTGAAAACTGTCTTGAGCAACTAGTTCGAGAGCCCACATGCAATGGAAACATCTCAGACCTTGCAGCTACAAATAAGCCGGAGCTAATTACTACCGCCAGTATGCAGACGGTTGTTTTTGTGTCATTACAGCGACTCTGGTTACAAAAGTCAATAAATCAGTCAAGAACGCTAGAGAGTGTTTTGGTAGGAGGAGCAGATAAGCAGGTGTTATCATCTCACTTAGACAGGGAATCGTCATCATACAGTTCTAGTGAGATGGGCGCAGTGGAATTATGGGAAAGTTTAAACAGACTGTTTAGCCGTGATCTTCATTAAGGACAGAAGTGACTTACAATGTTTTAATAACGAGACTCGGAAACCGCTGAGGAAGCAAATTCTGTTGCACTCTCGGTTCAAAAGAGAACGCTCAAATAACGGAATGCAAAGATTGCTAGAGACACGTACGTCTGTGAAAAGACCTATACGCAAAACATACAACTACTACCACCGTTATGCCTTAGCAAAAGATCTGGCAGAGAACCCGAGGAAATCTTCCATCCAGTCACTTTTTGACCAGCCTGGTGAGGCAGTTGGAGACACCAAACGGGAGCCGAAGTTTTAAATTTCACGTTTAAGAAACCTTTCACGCAGGAGAATCGTACAAACATACCCGTTTCACCATCGAACAGACACCCGTATAAACGACGTAGTAGTAAGCATCCGTGGCGTACAGAAACAACTGGAAAGGTTGAAAGCAAGTGAGTCATAAGGTCTGGATGAAATTGCAGTTGGATTTTTCAAAGAATACTCTACGGCACTTTTCCTTTGCTTAGCTTGCAATTATCGCGAATCTCTCTCTCAGCGCAAAGCCCCAAGCAACTGGAAAAAAGCACAGGCGACTCCTGTTTGTAAGAAGGGCAAAAGAACGGGTCCGCAAAATTACACAGCAACATTCGCAAAATCGGTTTGCTGCGGTATCTGTCAACATATTCTCAATTCAAATGTAATATATTCTCTTGAGACCGAGAATCTTATGTCCCGTGAATCAGCATGTTTTTAGAAAGAATCACTCGTCCGAAATTTTGTTTGTCCTTTTCTCACATAATATACTGCGAACTTTGGATGAAGGACAGCAGGCTTATTTCACATTCCTAGATTTCCGGTAAGCATTTGCCAGGCGTTAAAGAAGGTAGAAGATATGTGAGTGACTACAAGACTTCTTAATTTATAGGACCCAGTATGATGCCCTCGACGTTTAGTGCTCATCAGACATATGGGTACAAGAACCCCCACTCGTACGAAACTCCGAGAAACGTCTCAGTTTAGCCTGTGACTCCGTATATGGTGGTATAAGGGCGTATGGTGTAACTGGCCACGTTTTCCAGCCGAGGTTTGCGACAATTAAGCCAGTCCGCCCTTGAATTGACATAGTGAGCCGCCGTGTAGGAATTCTTCGTACATGTTATATGGAGATGCTCACGTAGTTTTACAACCCATTGAACAGCCGTGGCAGCGCCTTCGGATTCCGAAAGTGGAACACTTCTGTCTATTTTTTACGTAATGAAATGGGAAGAAGTTATTTTGAGCAAATAATTTTCACACTGGATGCCATTATAGTGCGTTTGTTTAAGAAAGACCATGAAATTAACTTGTTCCCGTTGATTGTAAGCTTACTATTAACGGTACGAGAGTATGGTCTCCCCATGACCAAAAAGAAAGGCATCCTATCGACGACTGCCGATTATGGCAAGGAGGAAAGATGATGTTAATGTGATTCCTTTTGCCTTTTTCGAACATAAAAGTTTACTTTTTCGAGCAAATTAATTTCTGACGTGGCATTGGTCAAAAGAATGAGAACAGCGGGTTATGTGAATCGAGATATGAAAGTGATTTGCTAATGTATTATCCAGAATGCGTGTTTTTGCACCGGGAGAGTGAATTGGGTGGCGAGGAGTGTGTGCTCAGCTCTCGTGGTGTGAGAATACGTAGCCTGGGCACGTTGGCATTTTCGTGCTCAGTAGATGCCGATCTGATCGTTATGATGAATTTTAGGGTATTGCAAGTACCATTCTTTGGATAGAATTTTTCGTGGCTAAAGTCGTTTACCACCATGAAATAATCAACGAGTCTCAGTTTCGTTTGTCATTTAGATGTGGTTGTAGGGAATGTGCAGTACCGATTCAGTTCCTCATATGGGACAATGGGAGCAACTGCAGCCTTACCTTTGCTTGTACCATGTCCACAGAGGACAGCTGGTCTGTTCCTGTTGACGGTTAATGTGTGGGCATGCCCGAGATTTGCATTTCTCACAGCCTGACTGACTCTGTTCCGCTTCCGTTTGTAAGCAACACGAATTTCGCGCGTGTGGCGCAGTTCGTATGCCCGATGTGCAGCATCTGAGTTTCATGAGCTGTGTTGTTTCTGCTGTTAGCCGAGGTGCAGGTTTTTTCATTACTTTTCCGATCTTTACTGGGACATATTTGTGATATAGTTGAGTAAGTTTTAGCAAATTCTTTCAACTGTACTGCGAGCATAGAGCAACATCTATTTCCCTGAATAACAGAATTTAATTCTGAATACCAGTTAAGCTTCATCGTAATCACTAACACCTACGTTATGAGCACCTACCTCATAGCCGGCATGTCCACCTTTGGCACGGATAACAGCGGTGACGCGTCATGCCACTGAAGCAATAGGGCCTTGGTAGATCGCTGGGGAGTGTTGGCACCACATCTGCACACACAAATCGTCTAATTCCCGTAATTTCCGGGGAGAGGGCGATGAGCTCTTACGTCACGTTCTGTCTCAAACCTGTGTGTTTGATGGGGTTCAGATCTGTCAAGTTGCGGGGGGGGGGGGGGGGGGGGGCAGCATGTCGGCAAATGACAGCGTATGTAGACAGTGAACCATCGCTAGCAAAGTTGGCTGTACAACTGGGGCGGGTGCTACTGAGTCTCTTTAGACCTGCTGTGTGGCGGCGCTCGGTCTGCAATCATTGATAGTGGCGACACGCGGGTCCGACGTATACTAACGGACCGCGGCCGATTTAAAGGCTACCACCTAGCAAGTGTGGTGTCTGGCGGTGACACCACACCGTGACTGTCACAGTGCCCTGAATGAGCTCCACTGGACCCGTGTATGGCCCTGTGAATGTTCCCCAGAGCATAATGGAGCGGTCGTCAGCTTTTCTCCATCCAACAGCACGGTTGTAAAGGAGCTGTTACTATGAAAGACGACCGATTCGTGCCCTACCATCGGCATGGCGAAGACGGTATCAGGATCTATCAGACCACGCAACGCTCTGCCACTGCGCCAACGTCCAGTGCCGATGGTCATGTGCCCATTTCAGTCGAGGTGTTCACATTGGCACTTGCGTGGGTAGTCGGCTTCGGTGGCCCACTGTTAGGAGTGTTCGGTGCACTGCGTGTTCAGACACACTTGGTCTGTGCCCAGCATTCCAGTCTGACGTTAGTTTCGCCACAGATCGCCGCCTGTCCTGTTTCACCAGTCTGCCCTGCGTACGACGGTCGACATCTGCAATGAGGGGTGGCCGCCTGACTACAGACGACTTGGCGTGCTCTCACCAAGTCGCGCAGTTTCCGAAATGCTTGTTCCCAGTTTCAGGGGCACCACAATACGCCCTCGGTCAAACTCAGATCAAGCACTTTCCTCGTTCTACTTACTGATAAGACGCTCATGATACTACATGCACCGTGCGTGTTTCTGACGAGCAATGACTCCTCCCACGAGACGCTGATATCGTCGGGACGGATTTATATCGATAGCACGTTGGTGGTCGTACTGTTCTGGCTGATGGGTGTATGTTCAGTATTACAAATTAAATTTGGTTATCTTCGTAGACGAAATGAGATAAAACCTCATGGAAAACTTCTAAATGATGATTCATAATGACAATATGAATTTCTGATTCTAATGTAATTGGTTTTTGAACTATTCAGAATTACATAAAACACAGAATTTAGGACTTGCATTAATAAGCAACTTCTCAGAAGTTAATATTTATTGAACAGAAGTCAGTGAGGACAATTGATGGGGCACCTGACCATTAAATACCACAGTAAACCATTTTTTTGGAAAACATCTAATTTTACATAATAAATATCGTTTACTGACATTAATATTTGTTTTGAATAATGACAATTACATTTATTCTGTGTCTGTGGGGATGAGAGAATAAATGTGGGACGAATCTGACATATGAATCAATGTACGAGGAGCATCCAGTAAGTAATGCAACACATTTTTTTGTGAAAGGAGGTTGGATTTATTTAAGATTCAAGTACATCATATTCTCCACTCTCTTGGCTGCAGAACCCTGTTATTCAGCCTGTTTTTCAGCATAGTCACCTTTATATGCGACGGCCTTACATCACATTACTGGTAGGACCTGTATGCCCCGCGTGGTACCACCCTACTGGCGGGCGTTGCAGCCCAGCGTCTCGCTGCTTCAGTAACCCCCCCATCATCCACGGACTGCTTCCCAAGGAGTGCATCTTTCATTGGGCCAAACAGATGAAAGTCGGAAGGTGCGAGATCCAGTCTGTAGGATGGGTGAGGAAGAACAGTGTAATGAAGGCTTGTGAGCTCCTCTCGGGCGCATGTGGGACCTCGCGTTGTCAGGGAAATGAAGTTCGTTTGCACCTTTGTGGCGGAGAAGAGGCTGCATTCCATTGTTAACTTTTCGAGGGCTATCACAGTACACTTCAGAGCTGATCGTTGTTCCATGAGGGAGAACATCAAACAGAATACCCCCTTAAGAGTCCCAGAAGAGCATCGCCATGACTTCATTGGATGAGGGTGCGCCTTTGAACTTTTTCTTCGGAGGAGAGATGGTGTGCCGCCGCTTTGTTTCCCAATCGAAATGATCGACTCTTGTTTCATCGCCTGTGAATATGTTCAACAAAAGATTATCACGATCAGTCTCGTAAGGCGCAAGCAACTGTGCACAGATAGTATGCAAAATTATACAAATCTGTTAGTCGGTCAGGAACCTGATGCCCACCCACCTTTGAGTACCCCAACTGGTGGGCGAGTGCATCAGCACTACCGACAGAGACTCACAGCTGCGCAGCGAGGTGTCTGAGTGTGATGATCCTTCGGTCAGCCCGAGTGAGAGTGTCCTCACGTTCCAACAGCTCAGGTGGCAGAGCTGTGTGCGGCCGGCCGGCACGCCGAAGATGGGCCAGGTTTGCGCGACCTTGTTGCGATGGTGACACACGCCTCGCCCAACGGGTCTCAGTGCTTTTGGTTCATTGCTAGTTCCTCGTAGCTATTTTGCAACCGCCTATGGATATCTGCAACGCTCTGATTTTCTACCAAAGAAAGCTGACTGACAGCTCTCTGCTTCGAATGTACTTCCGTCACAGGTGACATTTTGAGTTGGGAATTTGTGCTAAGTTCTACGGGACCAAACTGCTGAGGTCATCGGTCCCTAAGCTTACACACTACTTAATCTAAATTAAACTAAATTACGCTAAGGACAACACACACACCTATGCTCGAGGGAGGACTGTAACCTCGAACCTCCGACGGGAGGGGGTGGGGGTGGGGAGGGGGGCGGTGGTCTGACGTGCAAACCGTGACAAGGCGCCCAAGACCACGCGGCTCGCGACATTTTGAAATCTACATAGACCGCCACCACCTGTCGCAACTTCATGAATATGTAGGAGCTGATGCGCGAATATCCTACTATGTCCCACAACAAATTCCGCATTTTTCAGTTGTCTGAGAGAAGAAGATGTTATTTTATTTACTAAACGCCCCACGTATATGTAAGTAACGAAATGCATGTGAGTGTGGGAACCTGAGTGTGGTAGTGAGAGTGGAGGTAAAATACGAATTGTAAAGAAGCAAGTATATGGTACTCTGGAAACTTAAAGCGTAATTTACTACTTGAAACATTTAAAAATATGGCTAATTTGCTTTTAATAATTTTCCTGACATATTATTTGTTAATTTTGTCAAAGATAATTTGGGAATTGAATTGACACAAATCGGGAAATCACCGAGTTGCATGGATCAAAACCAAAAGCCGGGATTTCGCTTATCAGAAGAGAGAGGTTTCACGTCGTTTAGCGCTGGGGGGCGGTATTCCATTGGGGGAGACAGAGCTTAGGTGTTTCAACGACTGACTCTGTTACATTGAGCTCTATTCTAATTTATTAATTCTGAGTCGTCGTGGTACTTAGGAGAATGTGATGTCTCAGAAAAGGTTCAAGTACAGGCGGAAATGATAATTATGTACATTCTGGGTTTTGTCTCTGCAAACTGTGATTTTATTTAGGAAAACAAACATTCCGCATTGCATGTTGTGCAGTTGTAACTGAGAACTTCCCAAGTCCGAAAGGTTGACTTGCAAAGTGTAAGAGTGAGCATTATAACCATTAAATTCGCTTGTATTTTCGGTATGACGTCTGGGTGAAAACTTAAAATGGCTACTAAAAACTGCTTACGCTGTGTGAGTGAATTGATACAGACTGGGTTGGCTTAAGGGCTTCGTGTTGTAAACTACACATTAGTACCGACTTTGTGGTATAACTTTGTATATAAAAGCGACAGTTCAATGGAGCTATCATTCAATGCATTTCGCTCATCTGTTAGATGCTCTGGCCTGAAACTTCCACAGTCTTGAAACCTTGTGCGTTATGAGTAGTTCTGGTGAGAGGAAACACGGGTTTTCAATTTTTTTTTAATTTTTCATTTTAACTATCTGTCGTATGTCGCACGGACTGCTTCTTTCGTAACGCAGTGGCTGATCCTGGGCTGGCATCGTACGAGATGTTTCACGTAACACCCACGCTCAGTCCACGTGAACATCGTCCCACGGTAGTACCTCTGACTGGAGACGATATGTCTGAATACCCACTGAAGCACCCGCTGTCCACCAATGGGACGACTGGGGAGCGGTCACGTGGGGCGAGGCGGACGCGTCGGCGATAACGCGTCGGTCTTGAGAAAGCGCTCTCGCCTGCCAGGTCGATCCGCGACCGCACGTGTCCGCTGGTTCCTCCCTTTGGGGGCGCGACGCCTCTCAGTTTAACTGCAGCAGCCTGCTGTTACAGTATCGGGTTTGAGTTTACTGCACCGCTTAGGCGTAGTGTTTTGGAAGAATGAAACCTCCACAGGCGAATGGAAACAGTCTCCCCTTTCGAAGGTTTTCTCCTAACACCATTGAACACCTGGCTTCCAGCTCATTTGCCCATCCTGACTGACTTCAGCACATACACTCTGTCGGCACGCATACTGTTGATAATTCTATGCAACTTTTTTAGTCTAGAACATACAATCCACCAAGACAGCATTTGTCTGAAGAAGTTATAAAAAGTGCGTGAACTTTGTAGTGCTCGATAAATAAACAGGTGCACCCCAACAGGGCGCATAACCCAGCTCCGAATGGCAGGAAACAGTAAATCGTCTGTACCATGTTAGAAACTGAAACCTAATAAAAACGGAATCGTCTGTACCATGCCAGAAACTAAAATCTAATAAAAACAGAATCCCCACGTCCAAAGCATCACCTAGCACACGTAGCCCAATTTTACCAACAAAAGACTGTAATACGTCCAGCAATCGATAACATGTGCTACAGAAAGCCTATTCAACAGCTTTGCTACTGTAAAGAAGAATACCTTGAAAGCTGCGTTTTTAACAAACGATTTCCTAAGTGAGGATTTTGGGAATATGCTTCAACCCCCCGTTTATTATTTCCATAGGAAATGACAGGACAAGATTACACTCATTATAGTGTGTACAGAGGCGTTTCAGGAATGAATCATTCTGTTGTATCCTGCCTACTTGTCGAGTATGGCGTGCCTAGGAAACCTGCATTCTCGTTTCGCTAGACAATGATTTAAGCAAATAGTATTAATGAAGTTTATTACAAAAGGAAAAGACTGCAAAACCTAACTTTCTGAGATACAGGCGTGTCGTGAGCAAAGGGTGACAGAGAAACAATAAATCCCTTCAGTATTTACACTACTGGCCATTAAAATTGCTACATCAAGAAGAAATGCAGATGATAAATGGGTATTCATTGGACAGATATATTATACTAGAACTGACATGTAATTACATTTTCACGCAATTTGGGAGCATAGATCCTGAGAAATCAGTACCTAGAACAACGACCTCTGGCCGTAATAACGGCCTTGATACGCCTGGGTATTCAGTCAAATAGAGCTTGCATGGCGTGTACAGGTACAGCTGCCCATACAGCTTCAACACGTATTGTCACGAGCCAGTTGCTCGGCCACCATTGACCAGACGTTTTCAATTGGTGAGAGATCTGGAGAATGCGATGGCCACGACAGCAGTCAAACATTTTCTACCACGACAGCAGTCAAACATTTTCTGTATCCAGAAAGGCCCATAGAGGAACTCCAACATGCGGTCGTGCATTGTCCTGCTGAAATGTAGGATTTCTCAGGGATCGAATGAAGGGTACAGCCACGGTTGTCGTAATACATCTGAAATGTAACGTCCACTGTTCAAACTGCCGTCAATGCGAACAAGAGGTGATCGAGACGTGTAAACAACGGCACCAAATACCATCACGTCAGATGATACGCCAGTATGCCGATGACGAATACACGCTTCCAATGTGCGTTCACCGCGATGTCGCCAAACACGGATGTGACCATCATGATACGGTAAAAAGAACCTCGATTCATCCGAAATAATGACTTTTGCCATTCGTGTACCCAGATTCGTCTTTGAGTACCCCATCGCAGGCGCTCCTGTGTGAGATGCAGCGTCAAGGGTAACCGCAGCGACGGTCTCCGAGCTGATAGTCCATGCTGCTGCAAACGTCGTCGAATTGTTCGTGCAGATGGTTGTTGTCTTGCAAACGTCCTCATCTGTTGACTCAGGGATCGAGACGTGGCTACACGATCCGTTACAGCCATGCGGATAGGATGCCTGTCATCTCGACTGCTAGTGAAACGAGGCCATTGGGATCCAGCACGGCGTTCCGTACTACCCTTATGAACCCACCGATTCCGTATTCTGCTAACAGTCATTGGATCTCGAGCAACGATGTCGCGATACGATAAACCGCAATCACGATAGAGTACAATCCGTTGTTTATCAAAGTCGGAAACGTGATGGTACGCATTTCTCCTCCTTAAACGAGGCATCACAACAACGTTCCATCAGATAACGCCGGTGAACTGCTCTTTGTGTATGAGAAATCGGTTGGAAACTTTCTTTATTTTAGCACGTTGTAGGCGTCGCCACCGGCGCCAACCTTGTGTGAATGCTCTGAAAAGCTAATCATTTGCATATCACAGCATCTCCTTCCTGTCGGTTAAATTTTGCATCTGTAGCACGTTATCTTCGTGGTGTAGCAATTTTAATGGCCAGTATTGTACAAATTGTAATACAAGAGACGTAATACAGTTCCCAAGCCGCTGCTATACAAGTTCCTATTCTTGATGCCGCTGTGGAAGTCATAGAATGTTAGACCTCAACTGGGCCGCGGCCAGCCGGCACAGCGCTTACGTCCTCTTCATGTCGAGGGCTCTGCCGTTGGGTTGTCGTCCTGGAGAGGGGTCGGTCCACTTGCAATTGGCTGACGTCCTCTTCACAGCCCTCTCTGCTCTAACGTTTCCACCTGGCGTGCCGGTGCTTGACATTATGCTGGAGCAATTTCCATATTTCTTACGGCACAACTTTTTCGGAAACAGACACATAACTTATGCAGATTCATAATAAAAATCCCATTTGATCGGAAAATTTAATTGATACCAAGGTCCTCAATAAAGAGCGCTTCTATTTACTGTTGGTAACTCACTAAAGCAACCATACTATTCTTTTACTATTAATTCGAATTTGCATTCTGGGTCCCTGGTAGAAGTGAGAAAATTTTGAAAGTGAGAACGTACAAAATTCCCCAGAGGCAGTAGAGTCGACTGCCTCAGAGCCGGTTCACAGATGGACCGTCGAGGGAGTGCCATCTCTTTGTGGTGGTGGTGGTGGGGTTTCGGGGTCCACTTAATAGGCCATGTTTCAACTACATGCAGGAGGCAGCTACATGGATAGCGAGGGGTGTGTGAAATGGACTGGGTGGCTTTAGGTTAGACGTTGTCAAAAGACTGTAGGACGAACACAGGAAGACGGTAGACATAGCAAAGGCGGCCGCTGTGACCGAGCAGTTCTAGGCGCTTCAATCCGGAACTGTGCGACTACTACGGTCGCAGGTTCGAATCCTGCCTCGGGTATGGATGAGTGTGATGTCCTTAGGTTAGTTAGGTTTAAGTAGTTCTAAGTCTAGGGGACCGATGACGTCAGATGTTAAGTCCCATAGTGCTCAGAGTAATTTGAACCATCTGACATGGCAATAAGCAACACAGCAATTGTAAGCTGTCAAAGCTACATTGGGGAAGAACTGTCATAGCTGAGTTGGTGAAGAACAAGATCTCCAAGAACAAATAGAAAGCGATGAAGTTCAAATAGAATGTAGACTACCGAAAGTTGGCTAAATTCGGAGATAAGTTCAACTGAAATTTTAATAAAGGGCCTAACCGTGTTTAGAAAGCTTAGATTAAATTCTGATTGAGGCGACGCCCTTTACGCTTTCTGCAGTAGTTTATCCCGTAGCAAAGTTGAAGTAGATAGTGCCTGTGAGTTAGTATGGGTAGAGGTTACACGTAACAGCAGGAATAAATTAATAACTGGTTCCTTTTATCACTCTCGACTAGTATGATACACTTAGTGTAGAGTTCAAAGATAACTTCCGTCTCATCACAAATAGGCACCCCGTCCATATGACAGAATTTGTTGGTGAATTGGATGTGCTCACGATTTGTTGGCGAAAATACGTATTCACTGCCTGTGGTAGGTATAAAACATCGTCAGAAAGTTATTTTGCGCAGTTGGTTCAGGAGAGCAGTAGAAGTGGAAATGAAATTACAATGAAATTCAGTCCATTAGCTGCTTGCAGGGGTTGATAAATGTCAACGGGGACGGCTGAGAATGTGTGCCCCGACCGGCATTCGAACCCGGGATCTCCTACTTACACGGCAGACGCTGTATCCGACTGAGGCATCAAGGACACAGAGGATAGTGCGACTGCAGGGACTTATCTCTGACACGCTCCCCGTGAGACCCACATTTCCATCTTACTGTCCACACACTACATTTATAGTGCCCTTGCTTACTATACACGTTACTCGCGGCAGTCAGTCTACCGATTCCCGTGAGAGTTTGAGCAATGTGAGTGCATGTGTGCTGAAGAAAATCATTGGCCGGTAAGCCCTATCTATATGACATGCCCGAGAGAACAGATACCAGAAAGAACATATACCATCTTCATATAGAAGTGTACAAGGTGTACCGGTATGGAATGAGCGTTTCTTTTTTGTGAAAATGAAACACTATGTTTGAATTGAAAAGTAAATAAAATTATTCAAAGTACTGACCATTGCTTCCTATAGATTTTGATCACCTTTCTGGCAATTTGTGGACACCACGCCAATATAAATGTTCGTCTTTTGAAGCAAACTAATCAGACACCCAATTTTCGGCTTTTTCGTAGGAATCGAAATGTTCCTCAGCCAATGCGTGTCCCATTGATGAGAACAAATGGTATACGGAAGGGCCAAGTCTGGTGAATACGGCGGGTGGGGTAACAGCTCCCAGCCAAGTGTTTTGATTGTATCCTGAACCAGTTTTGCTTTGTGTGCAGGTTCATTGTCGTGTAAAAAAACTACTTTTCCATTTTTCTGGCCCATTCCCGTCTTTTTTCGATCAATGCATAGTTCAAATTGATCATTTGTTGTCTGCAGTGATTAGTATTCACAGTTCACAGGGTTTTAGAAGCTCATGATACAACACACCTTTCTGATCCTACCAAACACAGAGCATTGTCTTCTTGCCGAATCGATCTGGTTTTGCAGTCGATGTTGATCGGTTCCCGGATTAACCCACGATTTTTCCCGTTTAGGATTTTTAAAATAAATCCATTTTTCATCACTAGTAACAATTCGATGCAAAACTGATTTTCCTTCACGTCTTTGATGCAAAATTTGACAAGTGGTTTTTCGGTTTTCCATCTGTCTTTCATTCAATTCATGTGGCACCCATGATCTTTCCCATAGCTTTCAAACGGTCAGAAATTGTTTGTTGTGCAACATTTATCATTGCTGCCATTTGCTTCTGACTCAAAGTATCATCTTCATCCAACATTGCTTGCAATTCGGCGTCTTCGAACTTATTTGGTGGTCTTCCACGTTCTTCATTTCTTACATCGAAATCATTATTTCTGAACCGTTGAAACCATCTTTTGCATGTTGCTTCTGATAGAGCTTGATCACCATATGCCTCGACAAGCATTCGATCCGACTCTGCAGCACTTTTGTTCAAATGAAAACAAAAAAATTGTGCTCATCACTTTCTGGTACAAAATCCGACATTGTTAACACGATGAAAACATATCTAGATACATATTCCGCAATCCACCATACGGTGCGTGGCGGACGGTACCTCGTACCATAACTAGCATCTTCTCTCCCTGTTACACTCCCAAACAGAAAGAGGGAAAAATGACTGCCTATGTGCCTCTGTATGAGCCCTAATCTCTCTTATCTTATCTTTGTGGTCTTTCCGCGAAATATAAGTTGGCGGAAGTAAAATTGTACTGCAATCGGCCTCAAATGCTGGTTCTCTAAATTTCCTCAGTAGCGTTTCAAGAAAATAACGCCTCCTTTCCTCCTGAGACCCCCACCCGAGTTCCTGAAGCATTTCCGTAACACTCGCGTGATTATCAAACTTAGCAGTAACAAATCACATAAAGGTGATTAAATCTGCAAGTATTTTATAAGCACCAAATGTAATAATTTGAATATAATTAGATCTTTATGTAACTTGAGGAAAGGATAGAGCAATAATGTGAATATGTTGGATCTCAGTATAACATGATGTGAAAGTTAAGTAATGACTGAGTATGTTGAGAGTAGTTATTAAAATGTTATAAGGAAGGATTGTGTATTTGTATGTATTTGTGCCTCTGTAACTTCACTGTAAACTTATTTTGAGGCCGCAAAATTACACGAGGGTTTTAGCTCTAAAAAGAAAAATGCAAATATAAAATGGTACGTTTAAATGTATGGGCGTTGAACCTTGGGCAAGCATGAGACACACATGCAACTAAACCGGGTCAACAGGCTGTGTCTCTAGTTTGTAGCTGCAGTTACTGTACATGACTTGGAGTCGCTACCAGAAGAGAGATCCATGAGCCAGAAGATTAAGCTGACTACAATACGCTAGAGAGGAAAGGGTCACTGTCTGCCAGCCTCACAAAGCCACCGGGAGATCTCTGATCTGCTGTTGTCGCCACAGGGAGTCTTGCCGCTTTGCCACCACGCAAATCAGCTAATGGCGGCGACGTCATACACAGTTGTACTGTCTACAAAGTCAGAAAACACTTAAAGTAGCCTGTTGACTATTTACTGAATGTTTCACAGACCATGGAAGACTATATTTCTTGTTATAAGGAAAATACAAATCTAATGTCACACGAATGAACTCAAACTGTTACTGTGCAAGAACATATTTCTAACCACTTCCCTTGCATAGACACTGTCTGTAGCCCATAATATCAAATCCTGTTGGACAGCAACCCTTCACTATTAAAAGACACTACTTAATTCAACGTCAAAAGACACTACTCAAATCATTCAATACCTGCAACTAAAAATTTCAATGCACTCAGGTGTGTTCTGGTCAAAGACTTGAATTTATCTAACCATATCTAGGTCACCTACGCTTTGAATAAAAGAGTTTTGATTAGTATATGTGTATATGCAACCGAGTCAGGAAAATCACTATGCTGTGGATTCTCATGAATCGCAAACTGGTTGCTTTATGTCGAACTGAGTTCCATCTGCTACTTTAAAATGAATAGACTTCCAATGGGAAATGATAAACCTGACTGTGTTCTCTTATATACAGACAGTGATACTCTGCTTCTCATGTGACGCATTAATTGTGCCTCGAACTGACATAAATTTTTCTATGGTGTGATGATTTTCAGGAATGGTTCAAATGGATCTGAGCACTATGGGACTCAACTGCTGAGGTCATTAGTCCCCTAGAACTTAGAACTAGTTAAACCTAACTAACCTAAGGACATCACAAATATCCATGCCCGAGGCAGGATTCGAACCTGCGACCGTAGCGGTCTTGCGGTTCCAGACTGCAGCGCCTTTAACCGCAAGGCCACTTCGGCCGGCGATTTTCAGGAATGGTAATTTTTGTACTGATTTGTTAATTGTATTGTAATTTTAATTGGACAGTTGGGTTTCCTGGGGAACTGAATTCTGAATGCACTAACAAGCAAAACTTAAAAAAAATGTATATTTCATCTTTAGACCCATACCCAATAACAATCGATTTTGTCATGTAGAACGATGGTTTAACCTTGAGTGTGAATGAACAATAGTTTTCGTGAATTACTACTCGACACTGTGTACAAATACCTTGTACGTCCACTTAATTATGTGATGTGTTTTATGAAGATTTGTTTTTGCAGTTTTATGCACTCTGTAATCCCAGTTTCATCTCGTGATGTGTATATTTTTCTTATATCTTATTGTGAAGTATTAAAGTTTGTCATGGTATTGGATGTTATAAGTTTTGTGAGAGTCGGAATGGAGTAAATATGAAATTGTCTGAAGAGTAAATGGAAATTAATTGAATGAGTGCATGCTACAAATGATCAGTATGTATGAATAGAGAATATGATTTCATGTAAGGTCATTGAGAATTAGCTGTAAAGGAAATTTTCAAGATACATAAATGGGTATAATGTGGGACAATAATGCAAAGCATGGATTCAGTACACCAGCAAAATTGATGGGTGCATATAGTCAACAGATTCAACTGTGCACATAATTCCAATGTCACACAGCACCAAAATGTCTTTGATGCACTGGTGCTTTAACAAGATTTTGGCACAACTGCATTGGCATCAATTTAAAAACGGAAGGAAAGGGTGATGTTATGGTACCTTTCTTCCAGAACACTCACATAACGTATGCTGATTCATAATGCAACTCCCATTTGATTGGAATATTTAAGTTACACAAGAAGCAGCAGTTCTAATGATTGTCAGATATTGAGTGTAATAACCTTACTTTTCTTTTACCCCTAGTTCTAATTAGAATTTTGCTTATCTGGTAGAAGCGAGAAAACGTTGACAGCATTCTGAATGGCGAGGAATAACATGGACTGCCGGGGTCAGTAGATTCAGCAGCCCCTTAGACACAATTCGTGGAGGGTTGACGATGGAGAGCCGAGTATCAGTATCAAGTACGAACACTGTTAACATTTCCCGTAGAGTGAACTCCTGGCAAAAACATTTCATCACCTGAGAGTGGAGTGAGAGGGCTTCCTGTAAGTGGAAAATAACATTGTTCTGAAAATCTAGAAAACTTGCAGTATTTCCAGAAAATACTCAAAGCTACAGATAACCTTCTCAATATGTGTTGGCCATCCACAGCCCTGGGCCTCTGAGAACTTGCGACAGCACTGAACATTTTGTCTCAGCAAATGGTAAAATGGCTCTGAGCACTATGGAACTTAACTTCTGAGGTCATCAGTCCCCTAGAACTTAGAAATACTTAAACCTAACTAACCTAAGGACATCACACACATCCGAGGCAGGATTCGAACCTGCGACCGTAGCGGGCGCTCGGTTCCAGACTGTAGCGACTAGAACCGCACTGCCACTACGGCCAGCAACCACAATGAACGAACAAATCGTTTTCTGGGCTCATTGAGTTAAGAATTTCCAGCGAATCAAAAGGTAAACGTGTGCAGATTTAGCGTAGTTTAAGTGACCAGAAGCATGTAAAATGGGGAGCGCTTGATGTACATAGTGAAGGTGGAGGAGAAAGTCCCCACTCGTCTCAGCTCTAATAAGCGTTCGAACAAGGTCGACCATTTCTGTGAACTGAATCCACAGTCTTTTTGTTCGTTCTTATTCTTCTGAACGTTAAAGTTGGTTTTCCAAAATTTCTACAAAACTGTTCACTGTAGCTGCCTTCGTAAATTCTTCAGAAGATGTTTTACTATGCTTGAAAGTTGAATAGACAAAATTAAGCTAATCTTTAACCAACGAAAGAGAGCTTCAATAGTTTTCAAAACTATAGCAATCAGTGCCTCTTCGACCAGGAAGAGAGCATGAATAACCTTAATGTCAGCTTTCACGTTCCTCATTTGTTGAACACTATTGTTAGCATAGACAGGAATGTACAACTCATCCAAATCATTTCCTGCCATGATGAATCCAATCGCTGACAGAAAGGACATTAACAAGTGAGAACCTCCTTGTCGAATGAAAAGTGACTTCAAAAGGCTGTCATCATGTGCTGTACCTACTATTTCACGAGCTTTTGCTTACAAAGGCTGTTCAAAAGTATCCACTGTTATTCTTTGTCCATTGCTGGTCCCTTTTGTGGCAGCTTGAAGAACAGCCGTCTAAATTGTTGACGGATGTGAAGGAGCCAAGTTGATGAATGTAAGAGGGACTACAGGGAAGTTTGGAACTCTCTCGTCGCTTACAGCATTTCCATGCAGCCACTACAGTTAGATTTACATTCTTCTGGGCCTTCCAACCAGGTACCACTCAACCAACACAAATTAAGTGTTCGGCCATGTTCATATGACAGTAGTTTCATTTTCGGCGAAGCCATTTTTACAGCAATAATTTTACAATCGCCAGATGTACTTGGGGTTCTGTAAGTTTCCAAATCAAACAGGTCTCGTTTTTCAACAGCATGATGAGCAGTAACATACTTTCGAGATACATTTTCCTCTGCCTGGAGAGCGGTTTTAGGTGTTACGCAAGAAGTTGCACCCATGACATGAAACGTGTCATGGCCACCCACAGTGCGAATATTGTAGTCTGCATTATCGGAAACAAATTGCACGTATCCGTTCTCAATGTTTATATATAGGTGTATTAGAGTACGTGTTCCTAATCATCTGATTTCATAGCGGACATGAACATAAAGATTACTTACCGATAATGCAGTGTCTGCAAATGCCTTTTTTTTCACAAAAGCCAGTGCTCATTACTCAGATTTTAGATGCTTTTGTTTCAGCTCTTATTCTAACCACACAAACAATGAATGACTAAAGGTAGTTTGTTATGGATTATGTGTGACAGAATGACTTTAGTGGAATTTTAATTCTTAGTTTGGGGAAATCAAAATACATGAAATTGCTTTTCTTCGAACGTGTAGAAAGTCCGGTTCCATAATTACAGAACTGAAACCGAAAGTTAAATTTCCTGCCTCCGGTATGAAATTTTTTTTTCCAAGCATGTTTTCTGCATTCGCATTTCTGATTTCCACACACATTTTCAATCAGAATTAGAATGGATGGTAGTAGCTACACATTTATATCATATTTAAAATATATTTGAAATATTCATTGTATTTAATTATAATAATTTCGTTGAAAGGAAATACTTAGTATGTACTGCACAGTAGTGCCAATTAGCCAGAGTACTGCATTTCTCTTCATTATCGGATAAGAAATGTCGTTAGGGTAAAGTAAAGACGTCACTGAAATCGCGAGGCGCGTTGTGTTGGACGAGGGCGACAGGAACAGAGCAAACCAGTCGGTCGATGTCTTCCTTGTCGCAGGTCTAACACAACGGCGTTGCTGCGAGATGCGTGTTGTGCTGTCGTTACGGTGTCGGGTACTTGTAGTTCACACGATAAGGCCATGTAGTCAGAGCCGACGTCGATAAATTGGGGACTGTATTCAAATCACAGTCAACCGTAGGAGATTTGCTTCCGACCACGATCGGTCGCTGCCGCAACATGAGGGCGCAAAGCGCATTCCGAGAGAGACAGAGAGAGCCTGAACAATATTGTGAGGTGCAGCTGTCATGCGGCGATGTAGAATTCTGTAGGAGTAGCATGTGGCGGAGGAGAACGTTGAAGAGTTGACGGCAGCGGCTTATATAGTGGAAGGTGGCGATTGGAAGACGCCGGTGAGCGCAGCTCTCGGCAGACTCGCGACGGGGTCTGTAGCTGCTGGCTGGCGAACCTCGGTGGAGTCCTGGCCACTCGCAGCCCACTGTGTGTGTTGGAAGCGGCAAGTGACAAGAGGCGCCGCAAAGGGCTGGGCACCGGCGGTGGTAACAAGACATGTTACCACATATTCTACAAATAATAGCGCATAGAAACAGCTACTAATATCAGAAACATGCCCTGAAATCACAATCTTTGTGTCGTGAAGACCTTTTTCCAGCCACTGTTCTCAGTGGATAATGCTTTGACCAGTAAGTACTCAAATGCAACGCCCCAGTAGACTGGAGTTCGCTAACAGTACACACGCTGTTTGACTCTTTGTGTGATGCTCTTCGCGAGACGCTACAGAGGCGCATCACAAACAGAACTTCAATCACACGATTCAGAGTATAGGCTTTATAGGCTTTGCAGCTGGCAAATTGCTTACCTCCTTTTTATTGCTGGAAAGGAAACTAATGGAGACTTTGGACTGGGTATTTGAAAATCTCCTTTTAAAGCATTAAATGTTCTTGTGACTACATCGAAATCCGATGAAACTACAGTCCGACCAAATCGATACATTTGACAGAGGTTTCTTCCGCAGGGTGGGAAAATATTGTATTATAGTTAGATTCCTGGGATGATAAGAATGAAAGAACAATTTTGAGTTCTGCACTTGAGTATATGGAACTTGTTCATGTAGAGATCCCATTACGTTGATGCGTCGGGTAATGCTGTTGGACTTTATATGGCTTTCGAAGTTTGAACAACTTTGTGAGAACATTTTCATACTGTATCTAATACTGCTCAATGACTATGATATACATCTCCACTTGAGAAGCAAAAAGCAGATTTCAGAGTACCTGACAGCTCAACACAAAAGTTTTATCTCAAGTACAGATAGTGTTGAGGATCAGTGGACAAAGTTCAAAACCATCGTACAATATGCGTTAGACGAGTATGTGTGAAGAAAGATCGTAAGAGATGGAAAAGAGCCACAGTGATACAAAAACCGCGCTATAAAACTGCTGCGGAAGCAAAGGGAACTTCGCAGCAAACATAAACATAGCCAAATCCAAGCAGACAAACAAGAATTACACGAAGCGAAATGTAGTGTGAGGAGGGCTATGTGAGAGGCGTTCAATGAATTCGAAAGTAAAGTTCTATGTAGTAACTTGGCGGAAAATCCTAAAAAATTTTGGTCTCATGCCAAGCGGTAGGTGGATCAAAACAAAATGTCCAGACACTCTGTGACCAAAATGGTACTGAAACAGAGGATGACAGACTAAAGGCCGAAATACTAAATGTCTTTTTCCAACGCTGTTTCACAGAGGAAGACTGCAACGCAGTTCCTTCTCTAGATCGTCTTACAGATGACAAAATGGTAGATATCGAAATAGGTGACAGAGGGATAGAAAAACAATTAAAATCTCTCAAAAGAGGAAAGGCCGCTGGACCTGATGGGATAACAGTTCGATTTTACACAAAGCACGTGAAGGAACTTGCCCCCCTTCTTGCAGCGGTGTACTGTAAGTCTATAGAAGAGCGTAACGTTCCAAAATATTGGAAAAGGGCGCAAAGGTCATCTCCGTTTTCAAGGAGGGACGTCGAACAGATGTGCAGAACTTGAGACCTATATCTCTAACGTCGATCAGTTGTAGAATTTTGGAACACGGCTTATGATCGAGTGTAATGACTTTTCTGTAGACTAGAAATCTACTCTGTAGGAATCAGCATGGGTTTCGAAAAAGACGATCGTGTGAAACCCAGCTCGTGTTATTCGTCCACGAGACACAGAGGGCCATAGACACGGGTCCCCAGGTAGATGCTTTGTTTCTTGACTTCCGCAAGGCGTTTGATACAGTTACCTACACTCTTTTAATAAACAAAGTAAGAGCATATGGACTATCAGGGCAATTGTGTGACTGGATTGAAGAGTTCCTAGATAACAGAATGCAGTATGTCATTCTCAATGGAGAGAAGTCTTCCGAAGTAAAAGTGATTTCAGGTCTGCCGTAGGGGAGTGTCGTAGGACCGTTGCTATTCACAATATACATAAATGACCTGGTGGAAGACATCGGAAGTTCACTGAGGCTTTTTGCGGATGATGCTGTAGCACATCGAGAGGTTGTAACAATGGAAAATTGTACTGAAATGCAGGAGGATCTGCAGCGAATTGACGCATGGTGCAGGGAATGGCAATATAATCACAATGTAGACAAGTGTGAGGTGCTGCGGATACATAGAAAGAAATATCCTTTATCATTTAGCTACAAAATAGCAGGTCAGCAACTGGAAGCAGTTAATACCATAAATTTTTTGAGAGTGCTCATTATGAGTGATTTAAAATGGAATGACCATAAAAATTAATCGTCGGTAAAGCAGATGCCAGACTGAGAATCATTGGAAGAATCCTAAGGAAATGCAGTCCGAAAACAAAGGAAGTAGGTTACAGTACACTTGTTCGCCCACTGCTTGAATACTGCTCACCAGTGTGGGATCCGTACCAAATAGGGTTGATAGAAGAGATTGAGAAGATCCAACAGAGAGCAGCGCGCTTCGTTACAGGATTATTTAGTAATCTCGAAAGCGTTACGGAGATGTTAGATACACTCCAGTGGAAGACTCTGCAAGAGAGACGCTCAGTAGCTCGGTACGGGCTTTTGTTGAAGTTTCGAGATCATACCTTCACCGAGGAGTCAAGCAGTATATTGGTCTCTCCTACGTATATCTCGCGAAGAGACCATGAGGATAAAATCAGAGAGCCCACACAGAGACAGACCGACAATCTTTTTTTCCACGAACAGTACGAGACTGGAATAGAGGGGAGAACCGATAGACTTACTCAAAGTAGCCTCCGCCACACACCGTCAGGTGGCTTGCGAGGTATGGATGTCGATGTAGGTGTAGAAATTTTCCATATTTTGAGAAATAATGCAATTCCATCTTGAGCTAATTGTCATAGTGACCTGGAGTTAGACTTTTACGATGAACAGCTTCCATGTGTGTGTGTGTCCGTGCTTCACTACTCGATAAACTATAAATAAATTTGTAGATGATTTCGGTTCTGAAATATCACATCTGTGATTTTCTTTGTCATGTTATATCTCTGTCACCCACCTATGACATGTGTGCATAAACAAAGCAGTTGTTCTCCATTTTAGGTAATATATCACACTAAAGCACCTTATTCCTTCCTTCTTACATCAGTGTTTGTGTGTGTGTTGTGTGAATGTGTGGTGTTTTCATTACATGTTTGTGTTGATTATAGGAAATGCTGTCTGTAAATATGTTTCTTTGAGACATCGCCTCGACTCGGTATAATCTTTTATAATAATCGCAATCTGCAATATGATCTATTATCGTCATCCTTCCTAAATTGGCGCTATTACTCAATGAGTTGGTTCAATTATACATTCAAAAATGCGTATTTGTTTTTTGTGCTCAAATAGTACTTATCTTGGTTAGGATAATTTCGATGTTGTAGGCCTAACTTAGAACGTGAACTGTCTGTTACTTTTCATAAACGACATGTATTTTGGCATGGAAATAGTATACTTATGATTCACAATAATGATTTGGCAATCCCTATGACAAATACATGTGGGTAATAACAGTGTGATAATTAATTTAGACAATGTTTTACACGTTGTCAACACTGCACTTCTTGCACTGCTGGCATGTTTTTTGCAGTCATATGTGAAAAAATATAATGATACATGGAAGCATCCCAGATGTGGAAAATAATTAGTTTTAGTAGTTACTATAATGTTTGACTGGCTTTAATATCAGAAGAGATTTGGCATGGTGGTGACACTGCTTACTCTTGTAGACAAGTGCAATATAAGTTCTAGCGCCTATGTGTGTCTTGTAAAGATGCATGCATTTCATGTTGTGCTGACAGGATGTGAGAGTTGTGGATACGAGGAAGAATACTTCCTCAGTGGTTCAGTACTCTCGAAATATCGAAGCATATTTTACATCGTAAACTGGATAAAACTGCATGTGTTCTACTCTCAGACTAGCTGAGGCGTGTAAAATGCATAGTCATCTGTTTACTCTTGCCGCTGCTTTCCTACCCAACTTTCGAAATGTGACAGGAATTTAGATTTGGAAAGTAATTAATTTGTGCGTTAGTTAAGTCTTTGAAAATACGCAAGAGCTGCTTTAAGTAACGTTTGGGGAAAATATGGCAAAAAAAATTCAGAGCATTTCTATACCTCTGAGCACCCTTGGAAGTACTATGAAATACTGCACGTTACACATTTTACGTAAATTTTGGATAAATATGTAGCTATCTATTATATATAATTAGTACTCTCATTGCACATTCTGGAATATAAGACCCGTATTTTTATATACTTTGCGCCATTACGATTTTAAAATTAGTGTGCTTGACAACTTCGTTTTCTTACTGAAACATTTCCTCCTACTGAACAATTAATTCAGATACGATACGATTTTAAAAGTTACCGTAAAAAACGATTAGAGTAAGAAACAAATATTAAGAGGTTTAAGTCCTAAACCAGCGTGCGTAATGCCTAATTTTCAAGGTATACTAAATAAATTATACCGATCCTCAAGTCAGTTTCTACGTATAATCTCTGTCTCCGAACATTTATAGCGTGGTCAATATCCACAGTTCTCACGACCTGGTAGTGTTCTATTTTTAATTTTTACTTTCTGGCTGGCCACCTCAGCCATAATTTAAGTCTAATGGAGGAAACCTGTGTTTACCACCTGTCTGCGAATCCTGTAAACACTGTTATTTATAGAATGAGATATTTACTCAGCAGCGAAGTGTGCGCTGATATGAAACTTTCTGGCAGATTAAAAATGTGAACCAGACCGAGACTCGAACTCGGGATCTTTGCCTTTCACGGGAAAGTGCTCTACCATGTGAGCTATGCAAGCACGACTCACGACCCGTCCTCACAGCTTCAATTCTGCCAGTACCTCGTCTCCTGCCTTCCACACTTCACTGCGAACCTTGCAGCAGCACTTGGAAGAAAGGATATTGCGGGGACATGGCTTTCCCACAGCTTCAGGGATGTTTCCAAAATGAGATTTTCACTTTGCAGCGGACTGTGCGCTGATATGAAATTGAAGCTGTGAGGACAGGTCGTGAGTCATGCTTGGGTCGCTCAGATGATAGAGCACCTGCCCGCAAAAGACAAAAGTCCCGAGTTCGAGTCTCAGTGTGGCACACAGTGTTAATCTGCCAGAAAGTTTCACTGTACTTTATGTTTTAGTATTCCAGTTGTTTGTGTATACTTTGAGGTAGAGGCTGGGGACCAGCATAGCATTCGCCTAAACGAGCGTGGAGAACCGCCTAAAAACCACACTGAGGCTGGGCAGTGAATCAAACCAACATCTGTAAGTCCAACGTATGGCATGCATTCGTGTCTGGTCCAGCTCCCTGCCTTGCGAACTAGCTCGCCACACGTGGAAACTCTACGAGGACATCTGTAGCTCTGCTGATGTGGAGTCCACATTACAGTCACGTTGATTTAGTACACTGTTTCAATCCGGTATTTTTCTCAATGTCTGCTCCTACAGTTCGCTATGATTTCTTTTAGGTCAATGATACAAAATATTAAATCAGTATCTATCGCTGTTCTTCTTATGATGCAAACACCACTAATAAACTACTTTAATTTACTTTAGTATTTCAGTTAATGTGACATTTAAAACGTCAACAGCTCTATGTTTGAAAAGATCGGCCACGGTGTTGTTATAACAGATCTGACACAGATTCAAGGAATCTAGATACTTAAGAAGTTCGTCCTCTGTTGGTGCAAAGTGTTTGACATTTACGAGGAAGTAGTGGTTACATGGATTTTTTATTTTATTTTATATCACAATGTATTCACTATTTCACGTCCTTTCTCCATCTTGCGTTATAGGACTAGTAACTCGACTACGACAATTACATTTCAAGATTTTTTCCTGTTTCCTCTTTTAAAAGATGGAACTCACACTACTAAACTCATTATCTATGAACAACTGCAGTTTATAAGAGGAAGTATACTAATATGTATTTGCTTACGTTATTTCATGCTATGCATTATAATTTACGCCCTACACAACAATTACTCTGCGGAATTCAGGATGAGGCTGGCAACAGATAATTTAACCGTTTATATCCTCCTTTCATAACACTATCCATTCCGTTCAACTGCTCTTCCAAGTCCTTTGCTGTCTCTGACAGAATTACAATGTCATCGGTGAACCTCAAAGTTTTTATTTCTTCTCCATGGATTTTAATACCTACTCCGAACTTTTCTTTTGTTTCCATTATTGCTTGCTCAATATACAGATTGAATAACATCGGAGATAGGCTACAACCCTGTCTCACTCCCTTCACAACCACTGCTTCCCTTTCATACCCCTCGACTCTTATAACTGCCATCTGGTTTCTGTACAAATTGTAAATAGCATTTCGCTAACTGTATTTTACCCCTGCCACCTTCAGAATTTGAAAGAGAGTATTCCAATCAAAAGTGTCAAAAGCTTTCTCTAAGTCTACAAATGCTAGAAACGTAGTTTTGCCTTTCCTTAATCTATTTCCTAAGATAAGTCGCAGGGTCAGTATTGCCTCAATTATTCCAATTTTTCTACGGAATCCAAACTGATCTTCCCCAACGTCGGCTTCTACCAGTTTTTCCATTTGTCTGTAATGAATTCGTGTTAGTATTTTGCAGCCGTTTCTTATTAAATTGATAGTGCGGTAATTTCCAAATCTGTCAACAGCTGCGTTCTTTGGGATTGGAATTATTATATTCTTCTTGAAGTCTGAGGGTATTTTGCCTGTCTCATACATTTCGCTCACCAGATGGTAGAGTTTTGTCAGGACTGGCTCTCCCAAGGCTGTCAGTAATTCGAATGGAATGTTGTCTACTCCGGGGCCTTGTTTCGACTCAGGTCTTTCAGTGCTCTGTCAGACTCTTCACGCAGTATCGTATCTCCCATTTCATCTTCATTTACATCCTCTTCCATTTCCATAATATTGTCCTCAAGTACATCGCCCTTGCATAGACCCCTTTATATATTCCTTCCACCTTTCTGCCTTCCCGTCTTTGCTTAGAACTGGGTTTCCATCAAAGGTCTTGATATTCATGCAAGTGGTTCTCCTTTCTCCAAAGGTCTCTTTAATTTTCCTGTAGGCAGTATCTATTATGAGATAAGCCTCTACATGTTTACATTTGTCCTCTAGCTATCCATGCTTAGCCATTTTGCACTTCCTGACGATATCATTTTTGAGACGATTGTATTCCTTTTTGCCTGCTTAATTTACTGCATTTTTATTTATATTTTCTCCTTTCATCAATTAAATTCGATATTTCTTCTGTTAGCCAAGGGTTTCTACTCGAACACGTCTTTTTACCTATTTGATCCTCTGCTGCCTTCACTATTTCATCCCTCATAGCTACCCTTTCTTCTTCTACTGTATTTCTTTCCCCCATTCCTGTCAATTGTTCCCTTATGCTCTCCCTGAAATTCTGTACAACCTCTGGTTCTTTCAGTTTATCCAGGTAACATCTCCTTAAATTTCCACCTTTCTGCAGTTTCTTCAGGTTTAATCTACAGTTCATAACCAATAGATTGTGTTCAGAGTCCATTACTGCCCTTGGAATTGTCTTTCAATTTAAAACCTGGTTCCTAAATCTCTGTCTTAGCATTATATAATCTATCTGATACCTTTTAGTATCTCCAGGATTCTTCCATGTATACAATCTTCTTTCATGATTCTTAAACAAAGTGTTAGCAATGATTAAGTTATGCTCTGCGCAAAATTCTACCAGGCGGCTTCCTCTTTCATTTCTTAGCTCCAAACCATATTCACCTACTATGTTTCCTTCTCTCCCTTTTCCTACTCTTGGATTCCAATCACCCATGACTATTAAATTTTCGTCCCCCTTCTCTACCTGAATAATTTCTTTTATCTCATAATACATTTCATCAATTTCTTCGTCATCTGCAGAGCTAGTTGGCATATAAACTTGTACTACTGTAGTAGGCGTTGGCTTCGTGTCTATCTTGACCACAATAATGCGTTCACTATGCTGTTTGTAGTAGCTTACCAGTACTCCTATTGTTTATTCATTATTAAACCTACTCCTACATTACCCCTATTTGATTTTGTATTTATAACCCGGTATTCACCTGACCAAAAGTCTTGTTCCTCCTGCCACCGAGCTTCACTAATTCCCACTATATCTAACTTTAACCTATTCATTTCCCTTTTTAAATTTTCTAACCTACCTGCCCATTTAATGGATCTGACATTCCACGCTCCGATCCGTAGAACGCCAGTTTTCTTTCTCCTGATAACGACGTCCTCCTGAGTAGTCCCCGCCCGGAGATCCGAATGGGGGACTATTTTACCTCCAGAATATTTTACCCAAGAGGACGCCATCATCATTTAGTCATACAGTAAAGCTGCATGCCCTCGGGAAAGATTACGGCTGTAGTTTCTCCTTGATTTCAGCTGTTCGCAGTACCAGAACAGCAAGGCAATTTTGGATAGTGTTACAAGGCCAGATCAGTATATTATCCAGACGGTTGCCCCTGCAACTACTGAAAAGGCTGCTGCCCCTCTTCAGGAACCACACGTTCGTCTGTCCTCTCAACAGATACCCCTCCGTTATGGTTGCACCTACGGTACGGCTATCTGTATCGTTGAGGCACGCAAGCCACCCCACCAACGTCAAGGTCCATGGCTTTAGGGAGGGGGAGGCGGACTATGAAATTATCTGGTAGTTAAAACATAATTTTGAAACAAAACTGTGGTTTTTAGGCTTATTACGACTGTCATTAATTATTACTAATTTGTTTAATAATTTGAAACCACTCAGTCTGCAAGGTCCGGGCAATCATAGAGGGTGGGATAATTGGTAGTTGGGGGCTGTGTTGGGAAAATACCAGAGCTCCAATTGCTGATAGAAAGCACTGATGCTCAAATCTTTAAAGGCACTGAAAGCTTGCTAAAGTCGGATATAAACTCAGCCGAAATTTTTCCGAAGAACCTAACGGTGTTCAGAAAGGATGGGCTAAACACGCTTGGCGGTGGCGTGTTTGTTGCTGTTAGAAGTAGTTTAACTAATCGTGAAACTGAAGCAGATACATCCTTGAGTTAGTATGAGCAGAGGTCATTATTAGCAACCGGAAGAAAATAATAATAGTATCCTTTACCTACCTACCAATTTAGATGATTCAGTTGCTAAAAGGTTCAAAGAAAACCTGAGTTTGATTTCAAACACGTACCCGACTTATGCGGTAACAGTTGGTGGTAACTTTAATATATCCTCGATATGGTGGCGAAATTCCGAAGACGTGCATAAAATATCATCCGAAATTGTGCCAAACGCATCCTCTGAAAATTATTTCGAGCAGTTAGTTCATGAGCCCACGCGAATAGTAAACGGTTGTGAAAACATACTTTACCTCTTAGCAACAAATAATTCTGAGTTAATAACGAGCATCAAATCCGATACAGCGATTAGTGAACACAGGGTTGCCATAGCGACATAGAGTTACTACACACAGCGTTCCGAAATGCCTTCACAAAAAAATTCGAATCGAGAACAGCTGCCAACATGAGTACCTACTACTACTACTACTAGGCCCAGTGGACTGCACGCATCTACAAGTTTCCTCATCAATTGTATTCTGTCCATTGCTGCTATCCACCATCCGTTCACATCTATTGACACTTGGATTAAATCTTCATGGAGTCCATCCCCCCAACGCTTCTTGGGCCTCCCTGGCGGTCTCTTTCCTGTAGGTGTGAAATCCAGGAGCTTCCGAGGCCATCTGTGATCTTCCATCCAGGCCACATGGCCGGCCCACTGCATACGTTTGGCTTTGACAGTTCCTGCTATGTTGGGCTGCTGGTATAGTTCCTCAAGCTCTTGGTTGTATCTGATCCTCCATTCCCCTGTATCTGCACGCAGAACCTGACCGAAGGTCTTCCGAAGCACTTTTCTCTCAAATACAAGGAGCGGAATTCCTGTTTCCGATTACTCCATGTCTCACAGCCACATAGAACAACAGGGTGGATCAGGGTTTTGTACAGTCGAATCTTGAACTTTCTGGAGAGATATTTGGACCGAAGCAGTTGTGCTAGGCCGTGGTAAGATCGGTTTCCTGTTTGTAACGTAGAAGTAAATATCCTCGGAGTAGTGAAGCAACTTAAATCACTTGATAAAAGCAAGTCTTCTAGTCCAGACTCTATACCAATTAGATTCCTTTCGGAGTAAGCTGACGCATTAGCTCCATACTTAACAATCATATACAACCATTCGCTCGACTAAAGATCCGTACCCAAAGACTGGAAAGTTCAGGTCACACCAATATTCATGAAAGGTGGTAGGAGTTATAAACTAAATTACTGGCCTATATCGTTAACGTCGATATGCAGCAGGATTTTGGAACATATAGTGTGTTCAGACATTATGAATTACCTCGAAGAAAACTGTCTATTGACACACAACCAACATGGGTTTAGAAAACATCGTTCCTTTGAAACACAATTAGCTCTTTATTCACATGAGGTGATGAGTGCTATTGAGAAGGGATTTCAGATCGATTCCATATTTCTAGATTTCCGGAAGGCTTTTGACACTGTACCACACAAGCGGCTTGTAGCGAATTGCTTTCTTATGGAATATCGTCTGTTATGTGACTGGATTTGTGATTTCCTGTCAGAGAGGTCACACTTCGTAGTAACTGACAGAAAGTCACCGAGTAAAACAGAAGTGATTTCTGGTGATCCCCCAGGTAGTGTCATAGGCCCTTTGCTGTTCCTTATCTATATAAACGTTTTGTGAGACAATCTGAGGAGCCGTCTTAGGTTGTTAGCAGATGATGGCTAATAAAATCAACGGAAGTTCAAAACAAATTGCAAAACGATTTAGGAAAGATATCTGAATTGTGCGAAAATTGGCAATTGACCGTAAATAACTAAAAGTTTAAGGTCATCCACTTGAGTGTTAAAAAGGATTCGTTAAACTTCGTTTACACGATAAATCAGTCTAATCTAAAAGTATGTCATATTGTACGATGGTTTTGAACTTTGTCCACTGATCCCCAACACTAACTGTACTTGAGACAAAACTTTTGTGTTGAGCCGTCAGGTACTCTGTAATCTGCTTTTTGTCACTTTTGCTAAACAGAAAATCTTCCTACCTTTTTTAATATTTCTATTTAAGGCTGAAATCATCGATGCCGTAACAGCTTTATGATCGTTGATTCCCTGTTCTGCGTTAACTGTTTCAAATAGTTCGGGTCTGTTTGTCACCAGAAGTTGTAATATGTTATCGCCACGAGTCTGTTCTCTGTTTAACTGCTCAAGGTAGATTTCAGATAAAGCACTTAAAAAAATTTCAACTGGATTCTTTGTCCCTGCCACCCGTTATGAACGTTTAAGTCTCCCAGTCTATATGCGTTAGATGAGTACGTGCCAAGCAAGATCGTAAGAGATGGAAAAGAGCCACCGTGGTACAACAACCGAGTTAGAAAGCTGCTCCGGAAGCAAAGGGAACTTCACAGCAAACATAAATATAGCCAAAGCCTTGCAGTCAAACAAAAATTACGCGAAGCGAAATGTAGTGTGAGGAGGGCTATGCAAGAGGCGTTCAATGAATTCGAAAGTAAAGTTCTATGTACTGACTTGGCAGAAAATCCTAAGAAATTTTGGTCTTATGTCAAAGCGGTAGGTGGATCAAAGCAAAATGTCCAGACACTCTGTGACCAAAATGGTACTGAAACAGAGGGTGACAGACTAAAGGCCGAAATACCAAATGGCTTTTTCCAAAGCTGTTTCACAGACGAAGACTGCACTGTAGTTCCTTCTCTAGATTGTCGCACAGATGACAAAATGGTAGATATTGAAATAGACGACAGAGGGATGGACAAACAATTAAAATCGCTCAAAAGAGGAAAGGCCGCTGGACCTGATGGGATACCAGTTCGATTTTACACAGAGTACGCGAAGGAACTTGCCCCCCTTCTTGCAGCGGTGTACCGTAGGTCTCTAGAAGAGCGTAGCGTTCCAAAGGATTGGAAAAGGGCATAGGTCATGCCCGTTTTCAAGAAGGGACGTCGAACAGATGTGCAGAACTATAGACCTATATCTCTAACGTCGATCAGTAGTAGAATTTTGGAACACGTATTATGTTCGAGTATAATGACTTTTCTGGAGACTAGAAATCTACTCTGTAGGAATCAGCATGGCTTTCGAAAAAGACAGTCGCGTGAAACCCAGCTCGCGCTACTCGTCCACGAGACTCAGAGGGTTCACAGGTAGATGCCGTGTTTCTTGACTTCCGCAAGGCGTTCGATACAGTTCCCCGCAGTCGTTTAATGAACAAAGTAAGAGCATATGGACTATCAGACCAATTGTGTGATTGGATTGAGGAGTTCCTAGATAACAGAACGCAGCATGTCATTCTCAATGGAGAGAAGTCTTCCGAAGTAAGAGTGATTTCAGGTGTGCCGCAGGGGAGTGTCATAGGACCGTTGCTATTCACAATATACATAAATGACCTGGTGGATAACATCGGAAGTTCACTGAGGCTTTTTGCAGATGATGGTGTGGTGTATCGAGAAGTTGTAACAATGGGAAATTGTACTGAAATGCAGGATGATCTGCAGCGAATTGACGCATGGTGCAGGGAATGACAATTGAATCTCAATGTAGACAAGCGTAATGTGCTGCGAATACATAGAAAGATAGATCCCTTATCATTTAGCTACAAAATAGCAGGTCAGCAAATGGAAGCAGTTAATTCCATAAATTATCTGGGAGTACGAATTAGGAGTGATTTAAAATGGAATGATCATATAAAGTTGATCGTCGGTAAAGCAGATGCCAGACTGAGATTCATTGGAAGAATCCTAAGGAAATGCAATTCGAAAACCAAGGAAGTAGTTTACAGTACGCTTGTTCGCCCACTGCTTGAATACTGCTCAGTAGTGTGGGATCCGTACCAGATAGGGTTGATAGAAGAGATAGAGAAGATCCAACGGAGAGCAGCGCGCTTCGTTACAGGATCATTTAGTAATCGCGAAAGCGTTACGGAGATGATAGATAAACTCCAGTGGAAGACTCTGCAGGAGAGACGCTCAGTAGCTCGGTACGGGCTTTTGTTGGAGTTTCGAGAACATACCTTCACTGTGGAGTCAAGCAGTATATTGCTCCCTCGTACGTATATCTCGCGAAGAGACCATGAGGATAAAATCAGAGAGATTAGAGCCTACACAGAAGCATACCGACAATCCTTCTTTCCGCGAACAATACGAGACTGGAATAGAAGGGAGAACCGATAGAGGTACTCAGGGTACCCTCCGCCACACACCGTCAGGTGGCTTGTGGAGTATGGAGGTAGATGTAGATGTATATGTAAGAGTCAAGGCGATAATGCAGGAGAGAGACATGAAAAAGAGGAACATCAGACAGATCGTTGGCCATGGGTGCCCTGATGGAGAAATGCATATTGAAGGTTAATTTTTGTAGGCACACCAGATGTAATGATGTGCTGAGCAAGAAGCCAGGGTGCTCAGTGAGTAAGGTTTTTGCATACTCAAAGGGACGTTGCAGGGTTAGGTTTCAGCAGATACGTAGAGACGCTGTAAAGTGAGTTTTAGCAGTCCTTGGGAGACGCTGCAATTTGAGAATGATTTTGTATGGATGTACGTGAGTTCAGTACGATGATACGAGTTTTTTATGAGTTAATGAGAGAAAGATGTATACAGTTTTACTGTATCTTCAGGAATTCTTAATCTCATAAAAAACTGAACAAAGAGGATATCCATGTAATACAGAGTTCAAACAGTGGTGGAAATAAACGAGGGCATCCCTATTAGAAGAAGGTGTGTTCACAAATGTTGGGTTTGCCACTGAATATGGAGACAGACAAATAACAGTGCGACAGGGTACAAAAGGTAAAACGAATATATAAAGAGCTATAAGCAAAACGTACAGGTAATGTAAAGATGTAAAAATAAAATGAACTGGTATGGAATAAATTTTGTATGTGCTGAGAGCAAATTACGCTTATGATCTTGTTGCAGACTGATCTCCAATCTGAAGGAAACCAACAATGAGTAAAGGAGGAACTGAAATGGTAGAAGGCTGAATGATAAATTTTAGAGCCGAGATGATAAATGACGACCAGAACGAACAAAAGTGGGGGTAAAATTAAAAGCTATGCGTCGCCACAATAGTTTTGAGGCGAAGTAATGTATGGCATTTTTTTGTGGTTTTAGGGCGCACAACTTCAATGGTTATTAGCGCCCTGCCGACGTTAAGAATGCACCGCGAGGCACAAGTTTAAAACAACAACTTAAAGGGAAAACACGATAAAAGACAGACTGACAGGCATAGGATTAAAAACAGCATCATCAAATGTCCTTAGTGAGGTTTGTCAAATTGATAAAACGAAGAACACGAGCAGCTCGTGGGTCATCCGCTAAAACGGCATC
The DNA here is from genome assembly GCF_023864275.1 of Schistocerca cancellata. Classification (NCBI taxonomy): domain Eukaryota; kingdom Metazoa; phylum Arthropoda; class Insecta; order Orthoptera; family Acrididae; genus Schistocerca; species Schistocerca cancellata. The sequence continues at coordinate 55,750,190 of NC_064631.1, forward strand.
TAAAGTACATGGCAGGTTAAGATCGAGACGCAGTGCGTTAAAATCCTGACACGACAGTAAAATGTGGCGGACCGTCAGCAATTGCCCACATGGGCAGAACGGCGCCGGCGCAGCCGTCAGCAGATGGCGATGGCTGAACCGGCAGTGTCCAATTCTTAACCGGGCCAAAACTACCTCCTCCCGCCGAGAAGGGCGTGAGGAGGACGTCCAAGCCACGGGAAGAGGTTTCAAGGCCCGAAGCTTGTTGGCTGTAAGGGCAGCCCAATCAGCATGCCACAGCGATAAAATGCGCCGACAAATAACCCTGCTAAAATCTGGCGAAGGGACACAACAAGAAGCTGTCCGAGGCTGCAGGACCGCAGCCTTGGCCGCGGCATCTGCAGCTTCGTTCCCAGGGATACCGACATGGCCAGGGACCCACATTAAGCTAACCGGAGAACCGACGTCCACCAGCTGCCGAAGAGAGCGTTGGATCCGGCGCACGAAAGGGTGAACCGGATACGGATCACTGAGGCTCTGGATGGCGCTCAGGGAATCGGAGCAGATGACATAAGCAGAATGTCGGTGGCGGCAGATGTAAAGAACAGCCTGGTAGAGGGCAAAGAGCTCAGCTGTGAAGACCGAACAATGGCCATGGAGCCGGTATTTGAAACTTTGTGCCCTGACAATAAAAGAACACCCGACCCCGTCATTGGTCTTAGAGCCATCTGTATAAATGAAAGTCATATTGATGAACTTCGAACGAAGTTCCAAAAAACGGGAGTGGTAGACCGAACCGGGGGTAACCTCTTTTGGGAGCGAGCTGAGGTCAAGGTGAACGCGGACCTGAGCCTGGAGCCAAGGTGGCTTGTGGCTCTCGCCCACTCGAAAGGTTGCAGGGAGTGAAAAATTAAGGTGTTGAAGGAGGCGACGAAAGCGAACTCCAGGGGGTAGCAGGGCAGAGACGTACAACCCGTATTGACGGTCGAGAGAGTCGTCAAAAAAGGAACGATAAGACGGATGGTCGGGCATTGACAGTAGCCGACAGGCATACCGACAAAGCAGTATATCGCGCCGGTAGGTGAGTGGCAATTCGCCAGCGTCAGCATGAAGACTCTCTACGGGACTAGTACAAAATGCTCCGATCGCAAGTCGTAAACCCCGATGTTGTATGGAGTTGAGGCGGCGTAAGATGGATGGCCGTGCAGAGGAGTATACGAAGCTCCCATAATCCAGCTTGGAGCGGACGATCGACCGATATAGACGAAGTAGGACGGTTCGATCCGCTCCCCACGACATACCACTGAGAACACGGAGGACATTTAAAGAACGGGTACAACGGGCGGCCAAATATGACACATGTGGAGACCAGCTAAGTTTCCTGTCAAATGTAAGGCCTAAAAATTTGGTTGTCTCCACGATTGGGAGAGCAACCGGACCGAGTCGTAAGGACGGTGGGAGAAACTCTTTGTAGCGCCAGAAGTTAATACAGACCGTCTTCTCGGCAGAAAAACGAAAGCCATTGGCGACACTCCAGGAGGAAAGACGGTCAAGAGAACGCTGAAGACAGCGCTCCAGGACACGTGTACACTGCGCGCTGCAATAGATGGTAAAATCGTCCACGAAAAGGGAGCCTGATACATCAGCTGGGAGGCAATCCATTATTGGATTGATCGCGATGGCGAAGAGAGCGACGCTCAAAACTGAGCCCTGTGGCACCCCATTCTCCTGGCGAAAGGTGTCGGACAGGACAGAACCCACACGTACCCTGAACTGTCGATCCATTAAAAAGGAACGAATAAAAAGAGGGAGGCGACCGCGAAGGCCCCATGTATGCATAGTGCGGAAAATGCCCGCCCTCCAACAGGTGTCGTAAACCTTCTCCAAATCAAAGAACACAGCCGCGGTCGGGAGCTTCCGCAAGAAGTTATTCATAATGAAGGTCGACAAGGTAACCAGATGGTCAACAGCAGAGCGGCGCCTACGAAATCCACATTGTACATTGGTAAGTAGGCGTCGAGACTCGAGCAGCCAAACCAATCGAGAGTTAACCATTCGCTCCATCACTTTACAGACACAGCTCGTAAGCGAGATAGGTCGATAACTGGAAGGCAAGTGCTTGTCCTTCCCCGGCTTAGGAACCGGGACAACAATAGACTCGCGCCAGCATGCGGGAACATGTCCCTCAATCCAGATGCGATTGTATGTACGAAGAAGAAAACCTTTACCCGCAGGAGAAAGGTTCTTCAGCATCTGAATATGAATAGAATCAGGCCCTGGAGCGGAGGACCGTGATCGGCCAAGTGCGTTTTCGAGTTCCCGCATGGTGAATGGGGCATTATAACTTTCGCAATTCGAGGAGCGGAGGTTAGGTGGCCTAGCCTCCTCTGCCTGTTTGCGGGGGAGGAAGGCAGGGTGGTAATGAGCGGAGCTCGAAACCTCTGCGAAAAAGCGGCCGAAGGCATTGGAGACAGCCTCAGGGGCCACAAGGACGTCATTCGCGACTGTATGGCAAATGAGGGTATTTGGGAGAGAATTTCAAAATATTGGTAGATGTCTTCTAAAGCATACTTCATGGCGTATCCAGAAAGTGAGTTTCCCGATGTTGCCTTAAAAGTAGTCATTTTACACGGGAAAATTGCGCATGCCCAGCGGATCTGTGACGTGCCAATCAAATGTCGGCCAGACAGGTTCCACCTGGTGCCAGCACCGCAGCATCAGTGCGCCGGAATGGCGTCTCCTACTCATTCTCCCGCCGCCTGCGAGGTTCGGTCAGTGATAAGGTTCCTCAATGCACATAGCACAGCGCTTGTCTAAATCCATCATCATGCTTTGTCAGATCTACAGGCTTTTCTCCGAAGGTCGTCAAAGTGTCCACGATTAAGAGTGCAGTGGGCGACCGTCCCTCATCAATGATCACCTGGTTGAGCTTGTGCAGCAGCGCGTACTGGAGAACAAATTGTCACTAAGCACCAGCTGTTCGAGAAACTGTGTGTCAGGTGGCTGCCAAAAAAGCTGTCACCCGACCAGACAATACGCTGCTCCAAGGCGGTAATAGCCGGCCGCGGTGGTCTAGCGGTTCTAGGCGCTAAGTCCGGAACCGCGGGACTGCTACAGTCGCAGGTTCGAATCCTGCCTCGGGCATGGATGTGTGTGATGTCCTTAGGTTAGTTAGGTTTAAGTAGTTCTAAGTTCTAGGGTACTGATGACCACAGATGTTAAGTCCCATAGTGCTCGGAGCCATTTGAACCAAAGCGGTACTAACATTTCTGCAGGGGTATCACGATCATGGCGACGAGTTCCTCCAGAGGATCATCACGGCCGATAAGACGTGGATTTCTCACTTGATCCCGGAAACCGAGCAGCAGTAGACGCACTGGCATCACGGTGTATCTCCGGTGAAAACGAAATTCAAACAGATTGTGTCGGTCAAGAAGGGTGTTCTGAGACAGGAAGGACATTCTGCTCATTCACTACCTGCCCAGAGATGGAAGAGTATGTGCTGACAGTTATTTGTACGTATTGTTTCCAAAAAAATGGTTCATGAGGTCGTCAGTCCCCATATTTAGAACTACTTAAACCTAATTAACCGAAGGACATTACACACATCCATGCCCAAGGCAGGATTCGAACTTTCAACCGTAGCGGCAGCGCGGTTCCGGACTGAAGCGCCTAGAACCGCTCGGCTACAGTGGTCGACGGTATTGTTTTCCTTGGCGAGGGAATTTCGAAAGGTTTTCTTTAGTATCTCTGCCTTAGGAGCACTGTCATTGATAGTATATCCATTGCTATTGCCCTGAGAAGGCATTGATTGCTTCTTGCCGCTAGCATACCTTACATACGACCAGAATCTCTTTGCATTTTCTGCCAGGTTTCGACACAAGGTTTCGTTGTGGAAATTATAAGCATCTCGCACTGAAGTTCGCGCTAAATTTCGAGTTTATGCAAGAGATCGGCTATATTGGGGATTTTGCGCTCGTTTAAAGTTTGCAGGCTTTTTTCGTTGTTTTTGCAATTGTGTCCCGACCTGTTTTGTGTACCATGGGAGGGATAAGCTCCGTCGTTTGTTTATTTAGTATAAATGTATCAGCTGCTATCGATGCTGTTTCTTTGAATTCAAGCCATATCTGGTCTAAACTTACATTGTTAATCTGGAAGGAGCAGAGATTGTGTCTGAGGAAGGCGTCAAGCGAACTTTTATCTGCTTTTTACAATCGATGCGTATTTCGTTTATTTTTGGAGGATTTGCCAATTACAATTTTCAGTCTCTCCAAGGAAATCCCGAGCTCACTAGTACATGTATCCTTTGTATGCTCGTTGTTAGCTGATTTGTTACTAAGAGCTCAAATGTGTTTTCACAACCGTTTACTATTCGGGTGGGCTTATGAACTAATTTCTCAAAATAACTTTCAGAGAATGAGTTCAGCACAATTTCTGATGATTTTCTTATCCGGACCTCAGGATTTAAATATGTATTTTCCCAACATATCGAGGGTAAATTGAAGTCATCATCAATTACGACTGCATGAGTCGAGTACATATTTGAAATTAGACCCAAGTTTCCTTTGAACCTTACTGCAATTGCATAGTCCGAGTTGGGAGATCGGTAAAAGGATTCAGTTATTATTTTATTCAGGTTGTCAAGGATGACCTCTACTCTTACTAACTCACGGGAACTATTTACTTCAATTTCCCTACAAGATAAACTACTTCCAACAGCAACAACCACGCCCACGCCAGCTGTGTTTAGCCCATCCTTTCTGAACACCGTTACGTTCCTGCCAAAAACCTGGGATGAACTTACCTCAAATTTTAGCCAGCTGTCAGTGCCTACAACGATTTGAGCATCAGTGCTCTCTAACATTGCTTGGAGCTCTCGTACGTTCCCAACACAGCTACGTAATTAACAACAGTTATACCGATGGTACGTAGCTCTACAACCTGCACCCTTTGAAACTGAAGCCCATTTCTGTTTCGCTGAGACCCATAACCTAAAAAACGGAGCAGTTCACACCACACAGCCCCAGCTACCTGTGTAGTTGCCATCTGGATGTAATGGGGACCTGCCCAATTAGCGTAACCCATCCGGTCCTGGGGCGGAGGAGCGAGAAGAAGAGAGTGCATGTTGGAGTTCCCGCATGGAGAAAAAACTATTGTAGCTTTCGCGATTTTGAGAGTAGAAAGCAAGATGTCGTACTTCAACTGCACGTTTCTTAGGGAGAAACGCTGTCGGGTAATTTGAAGAGCTTGAAATCTCAGCAAAGTGCTGACCCAATGAGTTAGAAATTGCGACGGGGTCCACTAACGTATCACGCGCGACAGTGAGCCCACAGATTGGGGAGAAACTAGGCGCGCCTGAGAACCGTCGAAGCCGACTCCAAACTACCGAGGAGGGAGTGAAGGTGTTAAATGAGCTAATAAAGAATTTCCAGCTTGCCCTCTTGCTATCGCGGATGACACGACGGCATCGCGCACGGAACTGCTTATAGCGCATACAGTTGGCCAAAGTAGTATGGTGGCGGAAAACGCGAAGAGCACGTCGCCGCTCACGTATTGCGTCACGGCACGCCTCGTTCCACCAAGGAACTGGGGGGCGCCGGGGCAATGCGGAAGTGCGTGGTATTGAACGTTCCGCAGCTGTAAGAATAACGTCGGTAATATGTGTGACCTCATCGTCGACGCTGGGAAAGTGACGGTCATCGAATGTCGCTAGAGACGAAAAAAGTGTCCAATCGACATGGGCAAACTTCCAGCGTCGCGGGCGCATATATGGCAGTTGAGGCTGCATTCTAAGGACACATGGAAAGTGGTCACTCGAGTGTGTATCATCAAGGGCGAACCATTCGAAGCGCCGAGCTAGTGGAACAGTACCGACCGCAAGGTCCTAATGAGATAAATTTGTCGTGGAGGCAGACAAAGATGTACGGACCCCAGTGTTGAGGCAAACTAGATCCACTTGGTGGAAGACGTTTAGCAATAGTGAGCCACGTGGACAAGGATGTGTAGATCCCCAAAGCGGGTGGTGGGCATTGAAGTCCCCAACCAGCAAATAGATGGGTGGAAGCTGACCAAGAAGGTGAAGGAGATCAGCTCGTGCCATTAGTATGAACGATGGAATGTATACAGTACAAAGAGAGAACGTGTATCCAGAAAGGGAAAGACGGACGGCGACAGCTTGGAAGGAAGTGTTTAAGGGGATTGGGTGATAATGGAGAGTATCATGGAGAAGAATCATGAGTCCTCCATGGGCTGGAGTGCCTTCAACAGAGGGGAGATCATATCGGACGGACTGAAAATGAGGAAGAACAAAGCGATCATGGGGACACAGCTTTGTTTCCTGAAGACAAAAGATGACCGGCGAGTAGGATCGTAAGAGGATCGACAATTCATCCCGATTGGATCGAATGCCGCGGATATTCCAGTGGATAGTGGACATAGGGTGAACATGAAATGGAGGAATGTGACCAAGGTTGCTGTCACCTCAACGACTGCTCAGAGCTTGTGACCGACAGCATGGAATGGCATTCAGCCGAAGGCAGAAGATCCTGATCCATATGTTGATCAGGAGCAGCTCCTGCCACCAGCGATCGGCCGGTTGATCGGCCACCAGCAGTGCGCCTCGGTGACACAGAAGACGGCCGAGGGCGATTTCCGCCAGGTGGTGCTGTAGATGGGACATGCCTTGGCGGAGAAGGAGATGAACTGGGTTTCTTTGTAGCCTTCTTGGAAATATGTTTAGAAGAAGGAGAACCGATGGTTGTGAAGTTGGGGTACGTAAAATATCTTCACGAGTATGCACTTTTTTCGAAGTCTTTGTGTCTGACTTTTGGGCTCGAGATTTAGCAGAACCCAATGAAGGGTGAGCCATAGAGTGGGCAGGCAAAAGTGGTGAGGTTGAATGTGCGATCTTTGCGCTGGCCGATCTGACGACCGTGGCACTAAAGGTGAGGTCACAAGTCTGCGTGGCCGCCTCCTTTGTTGGCCGAGGAGAAGCAAGGACAGTGCTGTATTTTCCTGTCTGAGGCACGGTGGGCTGTCGACTGGCGAATAATTTTCGAGCAGCAAAGGTCGACACCTTTTCCTTCACTCTGATTTCCTGGATGAGCTTTTCGTCCTTAAAAACGGGGCAATCTCGAGAGGAAGCAGCGTGGTCACCCATACAGCTGATGCAGCGAGGGGATGGAGGTGGACAAGCACCCTCATGGGCATCCTTGCCACACGTAACACATTAGGCCGGATTGGAACAGGACTGGCTGGTGTGATTGGACCGCTGACACCGATAGCAACGCATAGGGTTTGGGACGTAAGGGCGAACGGAAATTATCTCATAGCCTGCTTTGATTTTCGATGGGAGTTGAACTTCGTCAAATGTCAAGAAGACAGTGCAGGTTGGAATGATTTTCGTGTCAACCCTTTTCATAACTCTATGAACAGCCGTTACGCCCTGGTCAGACAGGTAGTGCTGAATTTCTTCGTCAGACAATCCATCGAGGGAGCGTGTATAAACTACTCCACGCGAGGAATTTAAAGTTCGGTGCGCTTCAACCCAGACAGGGAAGGTGTGGAGCAGTGAAGTACGCAGCAATTTTTGTGCCTGGAGGGCACTGACTGTTTCTAACAACAAGGTGCCATTCCGTAATCGGGAACAAGACTTTACAGGACCTGCAATTGCGTCGACACCTTTCTGAATAATGAAAGGGTTGACCGTGGAGAGGTCGTGACCTTCGTCAGACTGAGAAACAACAAGGAACTGTGGCAACGATGGAAGAACTGTCTGTGGCTGAGACTCAGTGAACTTATGCTTGAGAGCAGACATAGTGCAAGGTGAGGAAACCATTGCGGAAGAATCCCCCATGATTACTGGCGTCTCCGATGGCGCGCTCCTCCCTTGTGGGGGCCCTCTCTGAGGGCACTCCCGCCTTAGGTGATTGTTCACACCTCAGGTCACACCTCCCGACAAACTGATGGAGGGACCAATCGGCGCTTTCGGAAGGTATCAGCTCGGATAATCACCCTCCCTGCGCCTGGCCGTTACCAGGGGGTACGTACGTGTCCTACCTGTCTACCCGCGGCGGGGAATTAGGCGTTACCCCGTCACCGGCTACGCACAAAAATGCGTGGTTCGGCCTTCAGACACGTACAGGGAGGAAGAAAGAGAGAGGGAGAAACAAAGAAATAGAAAGGAAAGAGGAGAGGTCTCAAACGCCGCAGCGGAGAAAAGGGTAAAGAGAAGAGGTAAGGAAAAGAGAAGGACAAAGGAAGGATGAAGACATACAAGCAGAGAAGGCGAAGAATGTGGTACATTTACGAGCGTCCGTCTCCGGACGTAGTCACAAACCATACTCCCAGAGGGGGAGAAAGGGCAGGAAAGAGCCAGAAGTGAGGGGAGGAGGGGCGAAGATGGGGGAGAGGGAATGATGCGGAAAAGAAAGGTATGCAGCCCGGAAAGGAAGGAGGGCCACATAAGCTCGGGGACCTGTGCTCGCTACGCACGTATCCACAAAAGAGCTGTGGCGGGGGGGTGCATAAACACTGTCTATAGCCCATAATATCAAATCCTGTTAGACAGCAACCCTTCACTATTTAAAAGACAGTACTTAATTCAACGTCAAAAGCCACTACTCAAATCATTCAATACCTGCAACTAAAATTTTCAATGCACTCAGTTGTGATTTGATCAAAGACTTGAATCTCATCAGGTCCTGGAGAAGTATTTCTAGCTGCAGACAAACCTTATTCCAGTTACTACATGGAGAATGGAAGACGTCCCTGGGAAGCTAGTGTTTAGTGATGGTTGTTCTTTCCTTTCTCCCCCAGAGGCGGTTATTTACCGCAGAGGTTAGGGAGAACGTTAGCCGGTTCCCTGCTCTCTGGTTCTTCTCACTGGAAGTCCATATCCTCAAGAGCATAGTCCCATCAGAGAGGGAGAGAGCTCGACGATCTGAAGGTTTAACTACCGCTTTCTTGTACTTGGAAGTACTTTTTGAAAGGCGTTTTTCTTTACTGATGGGAGGAGATGGTTGCCTGAGTTGCGGGGACAGTTTAGTTGGCTTCTGATGTTGGGTAGTGGTACGTGGCTTAGGTGGTAAGCCCATTGCTGATGGATTCCGAACGACTTCAGTTTCAAGTGGAGCTTTCCCCCCACACATGTACACTGTCAAGTGCATGTGTTCCTAATTGAATCTGTGGTCTGAGTTTGTGTGGAGACATCACACTTAAGGGCTGATGCAAAAGCAGTAGCAATGAATTTTCCTTTCCTCGTTGTAACCTCACACTTACTGCACCAGACTGGGTTATCCCCAGAGCAGTTTATACATTTCGAAGTGTATAAGAATTGCCTGATTCCTGAGCTGAGCCTCCACAACTGCCACACATAGCCCTCCAAGTACATCCCATAGTGGTATGTACAAACCGTGACATTTGTAGCATCATATTAGGTTAGAAAAAAACAGGCGAACCCTAAGACGGATATAACCTGCAAGGATTTGTTCAGGTAATTCCGGAGTACTGAACGTTAGATTGAATGTTGCCGATTTTTTCCAATTTGCCATAGTTCTGCATTTCCGTGACGCCCATATTTTTCCATTCTTCACGTAACTCTGCAGGGTTCACCACCATTTGATAGGAGCAGGTAACCACGCCCTTACTAAAATTAAGAGTATTATGCAACTCAGACTCGATTGGGTAGTCACCTAAGCACTTACATCTTAGGAACTTAGATATTTTGGTTGAATTAGTAATTTCAACTAAAAGTGTTCCATTGCAATGTTGTTTGACACTTTTTAGAGACCCAACAATATTTTCAAGTGCCTTGTGGACGTAGAAACGGTTCCCTCTGTTTGCTTGATTACAGTAGAAGTGTTATGACACACTAATGTCCAGTTACTATGATTCTGAGACTTTTCGTGAGGACTGACCAACTGGGCTCTCTGTGATGCGTGGGTGTAGGTACTACCTGATGGTACATCCGTCCTGACAGTAGCAGCAGCTTGATGAAGCCGTTCCATGGGGATTCCACGAGATGCTAGGAAAACAACCATCAACCCAGGCAGAACCTACGGATTCGTTGTCGTTTCACAGACAGGAAGTCTTATGAAATACTTTTGAATAAGTTTTCCGCAAATACTTAGAGCATCTAGTTCGAGAGTCCATACGAAATGGGAGTGTTTCAAACCTTGTAGCTATGAAAAAACTTGACCTTATCGACTGCGTCTCTACAGAGACAATGGCAGTCCGTCTAAATGATGCAACGTTCGGCAGCCTAACGGTTGTAGTGAATCAGTCATGGTCGAAATAAACTTGGTGCCAAGCATGATTAACTCATTCGGATGATATTAAATTAAATGACACTTGATTGAAAGATATCACGTAATCCACAGTAATTTACAGTTGCATGGTATGATTGATTTAATCACTGGTAAACGCTCCAAACCAATGCAGGTAAGCTAGTTATTTACTTCTGTCAGCGGCCCTTTTAAAGGAACTCACTGACATTTAAATCTCGCTCTTTGATCACCACGTAATCGTAACTTCAGTGGAGGCTACGTACAGGGCACTATCAGGAAAACGTGTAATTAATTTAGACTCAGAAGGAACGGCCAACAAGGCACCCAAATATTCATACTAACGGCCCACAATTGCATTGCCGGAACAGACTCCGTCTCGTTTTTGTGACCCACACCGATAGCAACGCACTAAGCGGCAGTAAGCAACACTCTCAATACGACACCGGTTGAGTGGGATACTAACGTTTATACTGCTCTGCAGCACAGTTTTTACAACAGAGCGTCTACTTAGTGCAGTGGTTTCTGAGACCATTATCCCTTGAGAGCAATCACATATCTGCTAGTACCCATCAGCATTAGCAAATAACCAAATTTTAGAATGAAACAAAATTTTCTTTGAAAAGTTTTATTTTTAAATTGATAAAAAACAATATGAAGATTTTGTAGGTGTTCCATTAAATCCCAAACTATTGAGAACATTTTTAATAGAATGGTGGAGCAGCTGCCAGAGCACCATGATTGCTACCTAAAGTCCTTCTCAGAGAAGAAAGCTAACTACCCGCATTGAGGGTAGTCACTTGTTACAAGACATGGTTTCGCTGCACCAGTCCTCTCCCTAGCAGCACCTGGCTCCACCCACATACTGCACCCCCATTTAAAATCAACTATACATAGTTTGTAAATCGCTTTATTGCTGCACTCTTTTACTTCAGAAATGAAAGCGATTAGCAGAATTCAGGCTGAGGGTGTTTAGTAATAATAATAATAATAACAGTAGAGGGTAGGCCTTGGAGCAATATAATGGCCATATCCGTAGTTACTGTTGCGTTTTCAGTTAATTCGTTTAGCTGCTGCCAAGTGAATAATGAAGCCTTTTATAGTTTATTGCGAAACTACCTACAACTCGGAGGTTTTTCATGAGATATTTAAGCATATTTTAAGCATATATCTCAATTTTACTCTCATAGATGAATGGTATAAAACACAAAGTATGTGCGCAGTGGATGGACTAGCTGAGGACAATGACATTGATCTTGCAGGAGGTGTAGCCTTCACCATATTGAGCCAAGGGGCAATGCTAGTACGTTAAAAAACTATGTAATTAGTATTACAATCTTTTTAAATAGTGTCGCAGTACTAGTTTGTCACATGTCACGAAGTGACAAATGGAAGAGCAGGGTCAGTGAATTATAGCATTTTAGCTCCTGTTTCTCCCAGCTGCTGAATGTGGCGAGATGTGCCACCTGCGAGTTTTACGCGTTGGGAAGACTTTTTAATGACAGAAATCCGAGAGCTTTACCACCAGGAGTTCCCCTGGACAGCGGTCGTGTGAGTGAGCCACTGTGAGTACCTCTTAAAGCAGAGTACTTCAAAAGATTCTTTTAAACCAGTGCAAATCACAGGACATCGTCAGAGAGTTTCAATAAAAGCTTACAGGTTGTCCCAAAAGCGGAAGGGGACGACTGAACACATTTCTGTGAACGGAATAGGAAGCGAACTGCATTTACACGCCCAGACATCATGCCGCAAATCGCAAGGTGAGGGCCAGGACACTGGCTGTTTTCAGTTTGTTGACAGAAAACACAACAAGTACTGGGGAAAAAAATTCTGCAAGCTTTCGCTACATGCAGCAACAAAGAGGGAGATTTTCAGTTGTCACAAAGGCAACCCTGTGATATTTCTCTCCTCTTGCGGTAATTTGGAGAACTATGTCAGAGCAGGTAGTCAGTAGTGCATTTTGGGGCGAGCACACATTAGCGGCGGTTCGTGTCTCGTTCGAAAGTCTCTCTGCGGCGCACTGCTGCAGCGTCACGCTGCTTTCACTGTTTCTGAGTGAGACTCGCGTTTCCGTCGTCTCTGCACTGCGTAGCTGACACTTTGCGAGTCTTTTTCGTGACTTTGTGACTGACTTTTATCGTTAGATCTCTCTCATACTGGGATCAAAACTCGAAGTTATCCAGTATATGCCGCTGTTGTGAGTTGAGCAGCCTTTGGGAAGTGATTTGCATTTTATTACGCTAGTGTTTCAGAAAAATGATTGAGAGAAAATATATAAATTATTTTTAAGTGACTTTTCCTCAGTCTAGCTTTTATGAAGCGACCCATTTAACGAAAAATACCATCAGAGGACTCTAGCTCACTGAACTGCAGTCTCAATATGACGATATTTACGATATAATAGAGGTGCCATTACACCTTCGTTTCTTTTAATTTCGAAAGTAAGCTGGATACTTTCTAATTATACGAAATGAATTAATTTTTTTTTGAGAATAACGAAACTTCACCTGTATTGGAATTAGCAGCATTAATAATTATCAATTTAACATTTGTATTATTGTGTTGGATTCTGCCTGAGCTCAGAATCGCTTGTTTCGTCGCTTGCGTGTTGAATTCACGTGCGTGGCAGGCAGCTTACAAAACGAAACCACTGCAAAACCTCAGTAGACTCGCACACAATACAACAGGTACGGCAAAGAGTCATGAACAATTCAGTAGTAATAATAGAAATAATATTTTAAAAATAATTTAAATTCTTGACCCTTTTTATTTTCATTCCTCAGAAAATTTCATTTTCTCCCTCAGCGGTAATTACCCCCAGGTTGGGAACCTTCAAATGGTTCAAATGTCTCTGTGCACTATGTGACTTAACATCTATGGTCATCAGTCCCCTAGAACTTAGAACTACTTAAACCTAACTAACCTAAGGAGATCACACAACACCCAGTCATCACGAGGCAGAGAAAATCCCTGACCCCGCCGGTAATCGAATTGGCAACCTTAACTAACATAAAAATCCACAACTACAAAATCACACCACAATTGTCATTCTTTATTTTCCTAAGGACCCTGGAAGGTACGAAACAGTACATCTCGGAACTGTTTATTTATGATTCTGTTGTACAGTACAGATATTTACCGAATAATGTTTTCCTTTAATAACAAAAAACTGTTAGCAAATACCGGAAGATCTGACCCTTTACATAAAGACATTATATGTCTACCCTAGAAAGTCGAATTTTGTCCGCTACACTTCAGGCCAAATCAATGAATTTGGAACATGATTTCACCTACATTACTTAATGTACGAAATACGACACCACAGCTGTAGCTTGAGATAAAACGCCTCAGACGTGACAATAAATCATCAAAAGCAATAGAACTGTTTCCCAATACAGAAGGAACCAGTTCTACACATGTTGCTAAATTTGAACCATAAACGGCGAGGAACATCAACACGTTCGTTTTTGAAGCAGAAGGAACTAGATTTACAAAATTAATTGTGCGTTAGAGAGACGAGTAAAGTTTAAGAATAGGCGCATCGTTTGACTCCATAAAATTGTTTAAGTGTCAAGGAAAGTATTTATGATAATAACAACAGGCAACATGAGATATATAGGCTTCACACGCTCGAAATACACGTTTACATTCCCTTGCTTTTAGCGGAGTAAGCTGCAAATAAGTACGTACTTGAAATTATATCCTCACGAGTAAGTTGTAGCTTATGTTATTGGGCTAAATGGCTCTGAGCACTATGGGACTTAACATCAGAGGTCCATCAGTCCCCTAGAACTTAGAACTACCTAAACCTCACTAACCTAAGGACATCACACACATCAATTCCCGAGGCAGGAGTCGAACCTGCGACCGTATCAGTCGCGTGGTTCCAGACTGAAGCGCCTTGAACCGCTCGGCCAAAACGGCCGGATTATGTTATTGAATTAACGTAATTCGTCTGGTTTCACAGAGTTTCACGATAATTCATATCTTTAGGTAATTTACTAACGCAAGGAACGCACAATTATAACAACCGTTTCGTTAATCGAGTAGAAAATAATCAAAAAGCGACACTATCCTCAAGACGCACCTGACTTGCTGCTTTCTCACGCTTGGAGCGCTAGTGTCGCTGCAGACGTCAAATGTTAACAACTTTTGCAACAGAGTGTCTCGTGGCTGTATTTAATAGACTGTGACGTTTATCAAGACGTAGAGAAATTATGGGCAAACGTTAAACTGATTGTAAATCGCGCCATGGCAAGTACCGGCCGATTGGATTAAGGGAAGAAGAAACGCGGAACGGTTTCATTCTAAAATTGTTGATAAAATAGAGGCTTTTGCACTATCGCTTCAAAACAGAACGCGCAAATGATGACAGATAGTAAAATCGTGCGTCTATAAGAAGACCGATGCGCGAAACATACAACTACCACCATCACCTAGCGAAAGATCTTCCCGATAACACGAGGAAATTCTAGTCCCACGTAAAATCTCTAGACGGGGCAGACTTCTACCCATTCACTTAGTAACGAGTCTAGTGTGGCAACGTTGCCACGTAAGTCAACGAAAGGAAAGCCTAAGTTTTAAACCTAGCTTTTAAGAAATAATTCACCCCGGAGGATGGTACAAACATATCGTCGTCTGACCGTCGCAGAAGTTTCCGTATGGAGGACCGAGTAATAGGCTTCACTGATGTACAGAAGCAACCCAAAGGGTTGAAAACAAAGAAATTACAAGGTCTGAAAGGAGTCCCAGTTAGATTTTACAGAGAGTTCCTACGGCATTTGCCCCTTGCTTAACATGCATTCATCTGGAATTTCTCACCGAGCGCAAAGTCCTAAGCGACTGGAAACAAACGGAGGTCACTCCTTTATACAAGAAGGGTGAAAGAACGGACCCATAAAATTACAAATAAATATCCTTAACATCCGTTTGCTACAGGATTCTTGAACGTATTCTCAGTCGAATATAATAAAATTACTTGAAACGGAGCGTCTTCTGTTCACAAATGTGCTTGAATTTAGGAAGCATAGCAAATGAGAAGCTGATATTGCCCTTTTCTCACATGATATACTGCAAGCCATGGATGAGGGGTGACAGACAGATTCAATATTCCTAGATTTCCGGAAACAATTTGACACAGTGCCCGACTGCAAACTGTTAAAGAACGTTCGAAGATAGAGAGAATGCAAGAAGAGTCCGTTGTCCTCGACGGCGAGTGCTCATCACAGACAAGGGCACTGTTTGGAGTGCTCGAGGGAAGCGGGACAGGACCGCTGTTGTTATCTACATACATAAATGATTTGGCGGACAGTGTGGGCAACATTCTCCGGCTGTTTGCTGATGATGCTGTGGTGTACGGTAAGCGGTCGTCGTTTAGTGACTGTATGAAGGTACAAGACGACAGACAAAATTTCCAGTTGGTGCCATGAAAGGCAGCTTGCTCTAAATACAGAAAAATGTAAGGAAATCCAGATGACTACGAAAACATTCCCGTAATGTTCGAATACGGCATTAGTAGTGTACTGCCTGACATAGTCGCGTCGATTAAGTATCTAGAACTACACTGCAGATCTGAAATGGAACGAGAACAGAAGGACATTAACAGGGAAGGCTAACGATCGAAATAGGTTTGCTGGGAGGATTTTAGGAAAGAGTGGTTGATTTGTAAATGGGACCGCGTACAGAACACTAATACCACCCATTCTTCAATATTACTCAAGTGTTTGGAAGTCGCAACAGGTCGGATTACAGGAAGACATCGAAGCATTTTCGAGGCGAGCTGATAGATTTATTACTGGAAGGTTCGATTCACTGAAGTGCTTCTTGAACTCAAATAGAACGACTGAGAAAATTTAGGGAAAAGTATTTTCTAACCGACTGCAGACCATTCTACTGCCACCAACGAACATTTCCCGTAAGACTTATAAAGACAAGATGAAGGAGGGCTTGTACACACGCATACGAGAGAGTGCCTTTTATCTCTCGCACAAACTGCAAGTTTAATGGGAAGGAAATGGCAAGTAGAGATATACAAGGTACCCGTCGCCACTCACAATATCGCAACTTACAAAGTATTTACTGCATGAAGATGTTCG
Organism: Schistocerca cancellata; assembly: GCF_023864275.1. Classification (NCBI taxonomy): domain Eukaryota; kingdom Metazoa; phylum Arthropoda; class Insecta; order Orthoptera; family Acrididae; genus Schistocerca; species Schistocerca cancellata. Next base: position 55,766,547 of record NC_064631.1, read on the forward strand.
TAGTAGGCCTAACAGACACCCAGGGCTGTACGCGGAAATAGTACTGTGCTATTAGACCCAAACCTCAACATCCAAAGTAAAAGCTTCCCTCCAGGTCCAAATTATTCTGTACAGTCTACATATTGTTTGGTAAAACGTTTCACCATTTTAAGCGTCGGGTTTGGGGTGAAGGGAGGCGCAGATGTTAGTAATTTAGTAGATTTTTCAGTTTTGATTAAATACACTCCTGGAAATTGAAATAAGAACACCGTGAATTCATTGTTCCAGGAAGGGGAAACTTTATTGACACATTCCTGGGGTCAGATACATCACATGATCACACTGACAGAACCACAGGCACATAGACACAGGCAACAGAGCATGCACAATGTCGGCACTAGTACAGTGTATATCCACCTTTCGCAGCAATGCAGGCTGCTATTCTCCCATGGAGACGATCGTAGAGATGCTGGATGTAGTCCTGTGGAACGGCTTGCCATGCCATTTCCACCTGGCGCCTCAGTTGGACCAGCGTTCGTGCTGGACGTGCAGACCGCGTGAGACGACGCTTCATCCAGTCCCAAACATGCTCAATGGGGGACAGATCCGGAGATCTTGCTGGCCAGGGTAGTTGACTTACACCTTCTAGAGCACGTTGGGTGGCACGGGATACATGCGGACGTGCATTGTCCTGTTGGAACAGCAAGTTCCCTTGCCGGTCTAGGAATGGTAGAACGATGGGTTCGATGACGGTTTGGATGTACCGTGCACTATTCAGTGTCCCCTCGACGATCACCAGTGGTGTACGGCCAGTGTAGGAGATCGCTCCCCACACCATGATGCCGGGTGTTGGCCCTGTGTGCCTCGGTCGTATGCAGTCCTGATTGTGGCGCTCACCTGCACGGCACCAAACACGCATACGACCATCATTGGCACCAAGGCAGAAGCGACTCTCTTCGCTGAAGACGACACGTCTCCATTCGTCCCTCCATTCACGCCTGTCGCGACACCACTGGAGGCGGGCTGCACGATGTTGGGGCGTGAGCGGAAGACGGCCTAACGGTGTGCGGGACCGTAGCCCAGCTTCATGGAAACGGTTGCGAATGGTCCTCACCGATACCCCAGGAGCAACAGTGTCCCTAATTTGCTGGGAAGTGGCGGTGCGGTCCCCTACGGCACTGCGTAGGATCCTACCGTCTTGGCGTGCATCCGTGCGTCGCTGCGGTCCGGTCCCAGGTCGACGGGCACGTGCACCTTCCGCCGACCACTGGCGACAACATCGATGTACTGTGGAGACCTCACGCCCCACGTGTTGAGCAATTCGGCGGTACGTCCACCCGGCCTCCCGCATGCCCACTATACGCCCTCGCTCAAAGTCCGTCAACTGCACATACGGTTCACGTCGACGCTGTCGCTGCATGCTACCAGTGTTAAAGACTGCGATGGAGCTCCGTATGCCACGGCAAACTGGCTGACACTGACGGCGGCGGTGCACAAATGCTGCGCAACTAGCGCCATTCGACGGCCAACACCGCGGTTCCTGGTGTGTCCGCTGTGCCGTGCGTGTGATCATTGCTTGTACAGCCCTCTCGCAGTGTCCGGAGCAAGTATGGTGGGTCTGACACACCGGTGTCAATGTGTTCTTTTTTCCATTTCCAGGAGTGTATTTCGAGAAGTATACAGTTTAGCGCGTAAAGTACCATTTACAAAAATAATCTACATTAAATTGCGAACAAAAATGGCTCAGTGAATAATCTTCCTATGAACCGTTCCAGAGGGTGTAAAAATAGAAATTTTTCGTATTTTTTTGGAATTTTTGAATAAATATGACACAATAAATATGGCATTATCACTAAGGAAAATACTCTTTTATACATGATTGTGTTTGTAAAAGCAAAAGTAAACTGCGATTTTAGTGGCCGGTGGTATGTTAGTGATAAGCCCTTGAAGGAACGACAACCTCACCACCTTCTCAAGGGGCGCTACTTTTTAAGGGAAAAGAGGCTTCCACAGGCCTAGGCCATATAAACCTGTGGTACGGAGAAACCCATTCTGAACTTTCTCTGGACATTGTCGCATTAAGAATGAATACCTTTGCAACATAAATGATTTTGAATTATAAAAATATTACCTGTATAATAATTATGATACATAATTATAATATTTTGATTCCTATTATTTTTAAAACTGCAGCTTTTGGAGACTTTTCTTCAAAAAATAAGACATTTTGGCTGTATGTTGCATCAGATTTTATATAAATTTTTGAAGTTCATAAACTGCTTTCAGCAGTAATACTGAACAAAAACGTAGAATGATAAATGCGACTTTAAATGAATGTAAAAATTGTTGTGACTTGGCAAGACAGCCAAGCCACTATGAGGAAGCCGAAAGGCACGCGTTTAAGCTCACGCAGGCTGGCGTGAGGTCTGGAACAGGACGCGGATTTTATAGTAGAAAAGAAAGGTACGTAGTTTCTGGAATACTTAAGTTTAATCCATAATTGGTGAACATCGGTCTGACGGTACATGCATCCCAAGATAAATATCAAATGATAATGGCGCCTTGCTAGGTCGTAGCAAATGACGTAGCTGAAGGCTATGCGAACTATCGTCTCGGCAAATGAGAGCGTATTTTGTCAGTGAACCATCGCTAACAAAGTCGGCTGTACAACTGGGGCGAGTGCTAGGAAGTCTCTCTAGACCTGCCGTGTGGCGGCGCTCGGTCTGCAATCACTGACAGTGGCGACACGCGGGTCCGACGTATACTAGCGGACCGCGGCCGATTTAAAGGCTACCACCTAGCAAGTGTGGTGTCTGGCGGTGACACCACAAAAATTTTCATCAGTATTGAGTCCTCATCTAGATCTTGATGTATGATATTAGTGTCCCTGAGAACACATCCTAGGGCTGAACAATTACCACACATGCAGTTTAGACCCCTCTTTCTGCACTCTCAGTTACTGGAGCATACGTCTTTGCAAGCGCACACTACGAGGGATAGTAATTCCCAGGGAGCTGCAGGACGTACCGTTGTAATTGGTCTGAGGTGTTCGCCAGTCTTCTTCCACCCCCACTCGTGTGGATTCTTCTTCTCGTTCCGCCACTGCTGCACCTCGTGGTAGGCTCTAAGTGAATGCTGTCTGGAAGCTGCTGATGTGGGGAGCTGCAGCCAACTTGAACAATTAGTGTATAGGCTGCATGCTGTAGCCTGCAAGTAACATTGGTAGCCAAAACAATCTAGACCTTTGGTGTTCTTGGCTCCAAATATCGCAAGAAGGAAATTATTTCCAGCGTCAGTCACTGCACTGGGGTCAGCTTTGGTATCGTTGAAGACTGGAGGTTTCGTACAAAGAGCATTGTTGGCTTGCACTTTCCACTTGTTGTAGGTAGTTGATACAGTGTTACATTCTGTGAAGACGTATATTGCTAGGAGTACACCTTTCATATTCCCAATGCCTCGCAGAACGTCAGAAATAGTCTATACTTTTTATGCTGATTGCCTTTCTTTTGTACCACGATTTTCAGCTTGTTCTCTGACAGTGTGTGGACAGTCAACAGGACTGGTAAGCCCATGTCATCACCAACGGAACAAGCTTCAACTCCTTTCTTCGCTTCATCAATCTCTATTGAAACTATCAATAAGTTAGCATCACCCGATGCTTGAAGAACTGTGAACCACCTCTTTGCATGTCATCACCAACTGAACAAGCTTCAACTCCTTTCTTCGCTTCATCAATCGCTATTGAAACTATCAATAAGTTAGCATACACGCTGTATGACTCTTTGTGCCATGCTCTTCGTGAGACGCTACAGAGGCGCGCCACAAAGAGAACTGCAATCACACGATTCAGAGTATAGGCTTTATAGGCTTACCTCCTTTTCATGGTTTTAAAGGGAACTTTGGACTGGGAATTTGAGGATCTCCTTTTAAAGCACTAAATGTTCTTGTGACTGCATCGAAATCTGATGAAACTACCGTCCGACCAAATCGATACATTTGACAGAGGTTTCTTCCGCAGGGTGGGAAAATATTGTATTATAGTTAGATTCCTGGGGTGATAAGTATGAAAGAACAATTTTGAGTTCTGCACTCGAGTATATGGAACTTGCTCATGTGGAGATCCCAGTACCTTGATGCGCCGGGTAAAGCTGATGGACTTAGATGGCTTTCGAAGTTTGAACAACTTTGTGAGAACATTTTCATACTGTATCTAATACTGCTGAATGACTATGATGTACATCTCCACTTGAGAAGCAATATTATCTTGCTCAGTCACTACCACATAATCTGTTTCATTCACCAAGGATCGCCAATGTACTGAAATATGCGTGTTACAAATCATTATACCTACTAGATCGACTTCCACAATTTTACACTCCTGCTTAATTTTGTATAATATTCGCTGCTTGCTCAGTGAATCAGGTAAAGAAATTTCATTCATGTTACATTTCTCGCGTAACGATACGTTATGTTTTATACATTTCTTTACATATTGTCATTATTGTAATGGTTTTTTAACATAACATTTCATTTTCAAGTAACAAAATAAATGTTTGTGAAATTGTCGTCTAAAAACAAAAAAAATTTAACTGAACTTAAAATGAAAAATTAGAATTTGAAACATAAAAAGTAGCTAATAAAAAGAAATTAACAGAATGATAATGGACGTTTTGGTTTTTCAAGTAGGTGTCTTGAAAATATTTCGACAGTGCATTATTTACAACTTATTTTCAAAAATGGCATTTCAGGTACGAGCTTCAATAACGTGTGGATGGATGTGGTGTGAGAGTTTCTGTACTTCATGTTGTAACGAAAGCCTTCATTTTGCTGTATTAACAAGGTATTCTTGTGGTAAGGTAATTTACAAAACTTCAAATTATAACAAAAATTGATTATACTGGATTGAAGAATGTTAATTACATTTCAACAATTATATGAACACATTTCTTTTAAATTTTGTGATTTTGAAGATATTCCCTCTAATCCTAAAATGACTCTTTACCTTTTGGGTTTGTTTAACCCTTTAAAAGTGAAAATGGCCCAAAACGAGACAACAACAATACCATTATTTGCACTTTATGTATCCACCAAGTTTCATCTTAGAATGTTCCATTGTGAGTATTTCTACTGCTGAAGAGAGTAAACAATGTTCTTAGTATGTCAAATCTAGTCGACATCACAGTCATTCTAACAGTACAGAAAACCCCCTCAGACCAATTAATTTCCACAAACTTGTCAAGTATCACAACACTGTTTTCACATTTAACACATCTGGAAAAGACATTCTAGCTATGCAAAAATTACAGTCTTTATGTTGAGTATAATAATGCTTCAGTCAAATATTACTCTGTTGTTTACCACACATATTCATCATACTGGTACCTAAGAAATGACAGTGAACTCTGGAGTAGACTCTTTCCATGCCTAATAAGAAGTGCTATAAGAAAAATAGCATAGTAAACTTTATAAATTAGGTGTAAAAATGTAAACTATAATATCACGATGCAGTTCTAGGCAGGCAGTGAAAGAAATTAGGTATTCTCGGCGTACTCTTGGTGTAACAGGCTATTTTTCAGCACTATTTTAGGAGAGGCGAAGATAACGTGTCTTAGGAAACATAAATCGATGGCAGTTATTGCACATGACTGGATATAGTCGGGGCTAGTTTTGAAACAAACTTTTGAAATCGGAATTATGGCTCCATAAAATGTTTGTAAGAGGGACTAAGGCTCTCTAGATGTGGAAGTATTTAATTTGAATCCAGTGTTCTTGCAAAGTGTACGAAGTCACTTTAGTCAGCTGAAGTGCCAGTAATCTTAGTGTCGTCGTAACTGCCGTCTGCTTCACATCTGCTGTGTAGCAAGCTACGTAAATTTAAGTATTAACTGTGTTTTTCTTACGTGTCACCTATTTTTCCGTGTTTTTCTGCTTTTAGGAAGCTTTAATTTTCGAGTAGTGGTAATAGTGTTCCATAGATCCAGAGACCGTTAGTGCGTAATTTCATTGTTTCCAACAAGTAGTGTCTAGTAACCACAGTATAGTCAGCTATCAGCCGCCTTTAGTGAATTAGCAGTCTTGTTAAAAGTTGATTAACTCTCTACAGTAAATTGTTGATTTCTTCGGATGGATAGGGTGTGTGACTGCTGTGTACGGACGCAGGAGGAGCTGGCCACTGTTCGCGAACAGCTAAACGTGCTGATGGCCACGGCCAGCCGTCTTTAGGCTGCTGCCTCGGAATGTAGCGGTAGTGGGGAGTCTGGTGCGTCGCATGGTACACCTCAGGTGTTACATGCTTCACCCACGGTCCCTGCTGTCGAGACATCTTCACGTGTACCGGACGCGGTTGCTCATGTCGGCTCCAATGACTCCTGCCGTCTGGGTTCACAGGTCATCCTCAGTTCATACAGGCGGTTGGCGGAGTTGGTGAAGGCGGAATATCTCGCTCGTGGGGTGGAATCTAAGCTAACTATTTGTAGTATCGTTCCCAGAACCGATCGCAGTCCTCTGATTTGGAGCTGAGTGGAAGGCTTAAACCAGAGGCTCAAACGATTCTGCTGAGATCTGGGGTGCAAATTTCTCGACCTCCGCTATCGGGTGGAGAAATTTAGGGTCCCCCTGAATAGGTCAGGCGTGCACTACACGAATGAAGCGGCTACAAGGGTAGCGGAGTACGTGTGGAGTACACATATGGGTTTTTTAAGTTAGAGAATTCCTTCCCTAGGCCCGAAAGACGCCTCCTGAGACGCGACAAGATAGCAGTACGCAAAAAGCAACAGTGAATGACAATATTATGTGGTAATAGTAAACTGCAGGAGCGTCTGTAGAAAGGTCTCAGAAATACTCTCATTAATAAACGGTCACAATGCCCACATAGTACTAGGGACGCAAAGTCGGCTGAAACCAGATGTAAACAGTAATGAAATTCTGAACTCAGATTGGAATGTTTACCGCAGAGATCAGCTGGACAGTAAAGAGGGAGGCGTGTTTATAGCGATAAAATTGCAATAGTATCGAAGGGAGGCGTGTTTATAGCGATAAAAAGTGCAATAGTATCGAAGGAAATTGACGGAGATACGAAATGTGAAATCATTAGCATGAAGGCCACGGTTAAAGCAGGCTCAAACATGGTAACTGGATGTCTCTATGGGCCCTCTGGCTCAGAAGCTGTTGTGGCAGGACACCTGAAGGAAAATTTGGAAAATATTTCGAGTAGATTTCCCGACCGTGCCATAGTTCCGGGTGGAGATTTTAATTTGCCGGATCTAGACTGGGAGACTGAAAGGTTTATAACGCGTGGCAGGGACAAAGAATCCAGTGAAATACTCTTAAGTGCATTATCTGAAAACTACCTCGAACAGTTAAACAGAGAACCGACTCGTGGCGATAATATATTAGACCTTCTGGTGAAAAACAGACCCGAACTATTGGAAACAGATAACTCAGAACAGGGAATCAGCGATCATAAAGCGGTTACTGCATCGATGATTTCAGCCGTAAATAGAAATATTAAAAAAGGTGGGAAGACTTTTCTGTTTAGCAAAAGTGACAAAAAGCAGATTTCAGACTACTTGACAGCTCAACACAAAAGTTTTATCTCAAGTACAGATAGTGTTGAGAATCAGTGGACAAAGTTCAAAACCATCGTACAATATGCATCACATGAGTATGTGCCGAGCAAGATCGTAAGAGATGGAAAAGAACCACCGTGGTACAACAACAGAGTTAGAAAACTGCTACGGAAGCAAAGGGAACTTCACAGCAAACATAAACATATCCAAAGCCAAGCAGACAAACAAAAATTATACGAAGCGAAATGTAGTGTGAGGAGGGCTATGCGAGAGGCGTTCAATGAATTCGAAAGTAAAGTTCTATGTACTGACTTGGCGGAAAATCCTAAGAAATTCTGGTCTCATTCCAAGCGGTAGGTGGATCAAAACAAAATGTCCAGACACTCTGTGGACAAAATGGTACTGAAACAGAGAATGTCAGACTAAAGACCGAAATACTAAATGTCTTTTTCCAAAGCTGTTTCGCAGAGGAAGACTGCACTGTACTTCCTTCTCTAGATTGTCGCAGAGATGACAAAATGATAGATATCTAAATAGATGACAGCGGGATAGAAAAACAATTAAAATCTCTCAAAAGAGGAAAGGCCGCTGGACCTGATGGGACAACAGTTCGATTTTACACAGAGTACGCGAAGGAACTTGCCCCCCTTCTTGCAGCGGTGTACTGTAGGTCTATAGAAGAGCGTAACGTTCCAAAGGATTGGAAAAGGGCAAGGTCGTCCCCGTTTTCAAGATGGTAGGTCAAAGAGATGAGCAGACCTATAGACCTATATCTCTAATATCGATCAGTTGTGGAATTTTGGAACACGTCTTATGTTCGAGTATAATGGCTTTTCTGGAGACTAGAAATCTAGTCTGTAGGAATCAGCATGGGTTTCGAAAAATACGATCGTGTGAAACCCAGCTCGTGCTATTCGTCCACGAGGCTCTGAGCGCCACAGACACGGGTTTCCAGGTAGATGCTGTGCTTCTTGACTTCCACTAGGCGTTTGACACTGTTCCCCACAGTCATTTAATGAACAAAGTAAGAGCATATGGACTATCAGGCCAATTGTATGATTGGATTGAAGAGTTCCTAGACACCAGAACGCAGCAAGTCATTCTCAATGGAGAGAACTCTTCCGAAGTAAGAGTTATTTCAGGTGTGCCGCAGTGGTGTGTCGTAGGACTGTTGCTATTCACAATATCAATAAATGACCTTGTGGATAACATCGGAAGTTCACTGAGGCTTTCTGCGGATGATGCTGCAGTATATCGAGAGGTTGTAACAATAAAAAATTGTACTGAAATGCAGAAAGCTCTGCAACGAATTGACGCATGCTGCAGGGAATGGCAATAGAATCTCAATGAAGACAATTGTGAGGTGCTGCGAATACATAGAAAGAAAGATCTTCATAATTTAGCTACAATATAGCAGGTCGGCAACTGGAAGCAGTTAATTCCATAAATTATCTGGGAGTAGGTATTAGGAGTGATTTAAAATGGAATGACGATATAAAATTAATCATCGGTAAATCAGATGCCAGATTGAGATTCATTGGAAGGATCCTAAGGAAATGCAGTCCGAAAACAAAGGAAGTGGGTGACAGTGCACTACTTGAATACTGCTCACCGGTGCCGGATCCGTACCAGATAGGGTTGATAGAAGAGTTTGAGAAGATCCAACGGAGAGCAGTGCGCTTCGTTTCAGGATCATTTAGAAATCGCGAAAGCGTTACGGCGATGACAGATAAACTCCAGGGGAAGACTCTGCAAGAGAGACGCTCAGTAGGTCGGTACGGGCTTTTGTTGAAGTTTCAAGAACATACCTTCACCGAGGAGTCAAGCAGTATATTGCTCTCTCCTACGTATATCTCGCGAAGAGACCATGAGGATAAAATCAGAGAGATTAGAGCCCACACGGAGGCATACCGACAATCTTTCTTTCCACGAAAAATATGAGACTGGAATAGAGGGGAGAACAGATAGAGATACTCAAGGTACCATCCGCCACACACCGTCAGGTGGCTTGCGAAGTATGGATGTAGATGTAATTGTAGAAATCTTTCATATTTTGAGAAATAATGCAATTTCATCTTGAGCTAATTGTCATAGGGATCTGGAGTTATACTTCCGACATCTCTGTCACCTACCTATGACATGTGTGCATAAACAAAGCATTTGTTCTCTATTCTAGGTAATATATCACAGTAAAGCACCTTATACATTCCTTCTTACATCAGTGTTTGTGTGTGTTGTGTGGATGTGTGGTGTTTTCATTACATGTTTGTGTTGATTAGAGGAAATGCTGTCTGTAAATGTATTTCTTTGAGACATTGCCTCGACTCGGTATAATCTTTTATAATAATCGCAATCTTCAATATGATCTACTTATTATCTTCACCCTTCGTAAATTGGCGCTACTCCTCAACGAGTTGGCTCAATTATACATTCAAAAATGCGTATTTGTTTTTTGTACTCAGATAGTACTTATCTTGGTTAGAATAGTTTCGATGTTGTAGGCCTAACTTAGAAAGTGAACTGTCTGTTACTTTTCATAAACGACATGTATTTTTGGCGTGGAAATAGTATACTTATGATTCACAATAATGATTTGCCAACCCGTATGACAAATAAGTGTGGGTAATAACAGTGTGATAATTAATTTAGACTTTGTGATACACGTTGTCAACGCTGCAGTTTTTCCACTGCTGGCGTGTTTTTTTGCAGACATTCTATATGTGGATAAACATAATGATACATGGAAGCATCCCAGATGTGGAAAATAATTAGTTTTATGACCTCATTACAATGTTTGACTGCCTTTGATGTCAAAAGAGATTTGGCATGGTGGTGACATTGCTTACTCTTGTCGACAATTACAATATAAGTTCTAGCGCCTATGTGTGTCTTGTAAAGATGCACGCATTTCATGTTGTGCTGACAGGATGTGAGAGTTGTGGATACGAGGAAGAATACTTCCTCAGTGGTTCAGTACTCTCGAAATATCGAAGCATATTTTACATTGTAAACTGGATAAAACTGCATGCGCTCTACTCTCAGACTAGCTGAGGCTTGTAAAATGCATAGTCATCTGTTTACTCTTGCCGCTGCTTTCCTACCCAACTTTCGAAATGTGACAGGAATTTAGATTTGGAAAGTAATTAATTTGTGTGTTAGTTCAGTCTTTGCAAATACACAAGTGCTGCTTTAAGAAACTTTTGGGGAAAATATGGCGGAAAAAATTCAGAGCATTTCTATACATCTGAGCACCCTCGGAAGTACTATGAAATACTGCAAGTTACACATTTTGCGTAAATTTTGGATAAATATGTAGCTATCTATTATATATAATTAGTACTCTCATTGCACATTCTGGAATATAAGACCCGTATTTTTATATACTTTGCGCCATTACGATTTTAAAATTAGTGTGCTTGACAACTTCGTTTTCTTACTGAAACATTTCCTCCTACTGAACAATTAATTCAGATACGATACGATTTTAAAAGTTACCGTAAAAAACGATTAGAGTAAGAAACAAATATTAAGAGGTTTAAGTCCTAAACCAGCGTGCGTAATGCCTAATTTTCAAGGTATACTAAATAAATTATACCGATCCTCAAGTCAGTTTCTACGTATAATCTCTGTCTCCGAACATTTATAGCGTGGTCAATATCCACAGTTCTCACGACCTGGTAGTGTTCTATTTTTAATTTTTACTTTCTGGCTGGCCACCTCAGCCATAATTTAAGTCTAATGGAGGAAACCTGTGTTTACCACCTGTCTGCGAATCCTGTAAACACTGTTATTTATAGAATGAGATATTTACTCAGCAGCGAAGTGTGCGCTGATATGAAACTTTCTGGCAGATTAAAAATGTGAACCAGACCGAGACTCGAACTCGGGATCTTTGCCTTTCACGGGAAAGTGCTCTACCATGTGAGCTATGCAAGCACGACTCACGACCCGTCCTCACAGCTTCAATTCTGCCAGTACCTTGTCTCCTGCCTTCCACACTTCACTGCGAACCTTGCAGCAGCACTTGGAAGAAAGGATATTGCGGGGACATGGCTTTCCCACAGCTTCAGGGATGTTTCCAAAATGAGATTTTCACTTTGCAGCGGACTGTGCGCTGATATGAAATTGAAGCTGTGAGGACAGGTCGTGAGTCATGCTTGGGTCGCTCAGATGATAGAGCACCTGCCCGCAAAAGACAAAAGTCCCGAGTTCGAGTCTCAGTGTGGCACACAGTGTTAATCTGCCAGAAAGTTTCACTGTACTTTATGTTTTAGTATTCCAGTTGTTTGTGTATACTTTGAGGTAGAGGCTGGGGACCAGCATAGCATTCGCCTAAACGAGCGTGGAGAACCGCCTAAAAACCACACTGAGGCTGGGCAGTGAATCAAACCAACATCTGTAAGTCCAACGTATGGCATGCATTCGTGTCTGGTCCAGCTCCCTGCCTTGCGAACTAGCTCGCCACACGTGGAAACTCTACGAGGACATCTGTAGCTCTGCTGATGTGGAGTCCACATTACAGTCACGTTGATTTAGTACACTGTTTCAATCCGGTATTTTTACTCAATGTCTGCTCCTACAGTTCGCTATGATTTCTTTTAGGTCAATGATACAAAATATTAAATCAGTATCTATCGCTGTTCTTCTTATGATGCAAACACCACTAATAAACTACTTTAATTTACTTTAGTATTTCAGTTAATGTGACATTTAAAACGTCAACAGCTCTGTGTTTAAAAGATCGGCCTCGGTATTTTTACAACAGATGTGACACAGATTCAAGGAATCTAGATACTTAAGATGTTCGTCCTCTGTTGGTGCAAAGTGTTTGACATTAACGAGGAAATAGTGGTTACATGGATTTTTTTTTATTTTATGTCACAATGTATTCACTATTTCACGTCCTTTCTCCATCTTGCGTTATAGGACTGGTAACTCGACTACGATAATTACATCTCAAGATTTTTTCCTGTTTCCTCTTTTAAAAGATGGAACTCACACTACTAAACTCATTATCTATAAACCGCTACAGTTTATAAGAGGAAGTATACTAATATGTATTTGCTTACGTTATTGTATGCTATGCATTATAAATTACGCCCAACACAAATGTTACTCAGCGGAATTCGGGATGAGGCTCGCAACAGATAATTAAACCGTTTAACTGAAAGGTTTTTACTACCATTACGGAGACTAAAGTTTTCTCCTTCAAATAAAACAGTTTCAGTTGAAAATTTGAATATGACGCAATGATTAAGTCTTTGATATAACACCACATTATATTATTGTTCTACTCACCACTGCTTGCGTAGCTGAAGCTTTCACAATACGTTACCTCTGCTGTTTCTGGGCTGACGGCATCTTCGTGCAGCCCTTCCACCCACCTGCAGCGGTCCTGGGGGCTTCCGAAATGCTTCAGCACCCACGCAGCCACCAGCTCTTGCTTCTCCTTCGAGTATGTTATCTGCAACGGGAAAACACAGTTAGATTAATTCAGGATTACTTTCCCCGTCAATGAAACATATACCTATCAAAACAATCAGTTGTCAGTATTTGTATTCCAAAAGAAAACCGATTTTCGGATCTTCTGTTATTCATCTCGTATACACTTCCGTCCTGCAACAGATGAAGACACTGCAGTCAGTACAGGGTTAACGAAACGCTAGATCCGTTTAAATAGAAATTTCTCTCTATGCTGAGTGTTAGATCATTGTTGTAAATGGTGGTGTGAATGACGAATGCATAGAGAATGCGAGCTTTCAAGGTGTTTGTCCGTGATGATGTTTCAAGAGTGATGGAAACGGATAAATATATAATTTGCAAGCGAAATTCGTTCTGATACCTCTCACGGTGGTTCACTTCTACTGGAAATTCTTTGCTTTTCATATTTTGGGATTAGGTAGTTTGAACCAAAACAACAAAAATATCCAGTAAACAATGGCTCTAAAATACATACCAAATGAGCTATTAGTAGTTGTTTAATACAGGATATGCGTTTCACAGTAGTAAAAGTTAACAACTGCTCATAGCTATTCAGGTATGCACTTTAGAGTCCAAACTTAATGAACTTTTATTTATCGATCCTACTTTCTTCCCAAGAACGGACAACGAAGAGCCTGCTGCAGAAAGGCGACTGTCAGGGACACCAGAATAATTTTCGCTCATAACTTTCGACTCGCTCGTTTACTGGACATGGCCCCCTACCTCACGGTGATACATTTACCCTTTTCTATCAATCCCGAGAGTTTGTAGCATCATTATGGAATCATCCTGTAGACTGTATATTATTCTCCAATTAAGACATTGCCGATAAGTACAATTTGTTCACTGCTTGGTGAGAATGTTATGTACTTTGTTTGTTATACAACACTTCAGCATCTATGCTTCTGATTGCTAATATCTGAAATGTTGAATGTTTATTTTAACCCATCTTCTTCCATCGGTAACTAATCTAAACGTATATTCATCTACAATGTGTGTATCAACGCGTCAGGTAAAACGAGAAAGGCATGACACTTGCCTTTTTTTTGTTGATTACGCCTCACTCATTACCGTTTGACGACTGTTGTGAGTGTATGAACGTACAACATAGAGGAATAAAGATAGGAATTTTTCAGATTGTATCATGGTGTGTAACATCCGAGTCCGTCATTATGTGCAGGAAATAGCAACATCTAAACTTACGTCATTCTGTTCTAAAAATAGAGCATTTCTGGTTGACATATGAGAACTCACCAATTTGAATGTTACCAGCCAACAGCTAATGCAGGTAGGATTTGACCTATGTGATACCCAGCGGGCTTCGTGTTTTGGAATAACGTAGAGGTAATTGCAACAGCTAACAACCAAAACAAATCTCTGAAGACAGTGGACAGAAGCAGGGAATTGTAGCCATTTTAATTTTCATTGGCGAGGGACATGTCCCAGCTAAAACTATCAAGGGCATATTCCTAAGCCTGTGTAGCAGGACAGAGTCGGTGACCTTCATGACGAGTGTTACAAGTACACAGCTCAAAGTAAGATGATCAGAAGTTAATTAGTTACAAAACTAACTATCCAAACTATCACAATTTTTTTCTAAGACAATGTCATATGTGCTAGAAATAAATAAAAAAGTATTCCTATTCTCCAGTTCCAAGCAAGTATGTCGAATAACTGACCTTAATTTCAAAGCATATTACCGTGTGAAAACCCTTCCTAAACATTTCCAGATGGGGAACCATCTGATTCACTATTAAGTCAGCTGCCATTTGACTGACAAGATCTGGACTGTAGGACCTACCTCAAACTATCCACACTACTCTCTGTGCTAGAGAATGAAAAGTATAAAAAGATGGTAATTTCAAATTTTCACTTTGTACCATTTCCTTAATCACAGAATATCGTTTCTTTTACAGGTAGAGCCAAGGTTACATCGTGACTTATAGGTGAGACTGCATAGACAGAGTGAGTTACTGTTTACTGCTAGTCTTATTTAAATTTAGCTTCGCTAGTCTTCTGTTGTGATGAGTACAATTAACCATATATTACAATTTTCCTTCAGGTCAGAAATGATGCCAAGTATTCTCTATCATTACTCACTTAACGATTAATCGAACTAATGAAATGGCTAATGGACAAGTAGTAGCATCTTACATGTCTTTACAAAGATTTTGTAAGTTCTGTACATGTTTCTTTCAATACATACCGGGATTTTGTTGGCAGTGGTCACTTCTTTAGCAAGAGTGTCAGGTGTCAGCGCCTCTTCAGGATGAACTCTGAAATAAATTAAATATTTCTAGTTTTATTTATTCATAAATTTAAAATCGTTTTACACAAATTATTCATACAAGGAATTACGCATGTAGCAGCCATGTAAAACTGTTATATAGTTACGATTACTTTGTTTAAAACGCATATATGATATCTGACATAAATAGCCCAACTCGTTGATCCTTGAGTTACTGTTACAATTTGGAATTGGACATTCATCACGGGCATTCTTTGAACTTGATTGAGCAATTTCCGTACAATCAGAATTCTAAAGCATGAGAACTAATACTAAAATCCCAGCACACAGCTTCAGACAATAAATTTGGATAAGCCCAAATATGCCACTCCCTCCAATCCTAGAAGTCACTGTGTGAGACAGTAATTACAGATTATTCACGAATTCAGCTGCGCTACATGATAAGATCCACGCTGAAAAATTCTGAACACACGGCACGTCAGGCCGGACTCACCTGCTGGTCCTCCTGGACCTGCGGCCTCGTGGCAGCCTAATGCAGGGGCAGCAGGCCAGCAGCCGCCGCAGCAGGCCGCGGCTGGTCTTGGCCTCCCTCACCTCCTCCTCCTCTTCGCCTCCCTCTGCCTCAACCACATCGCGGTGCTGCTGCGGCGGCTGCTGTCGGGCTGTTTCGCCTCCGCCTTGCCTCTCTTGCACCTTACCTGCTGCCACGTGTGATACTACATACGTGAGCGCAGGTCTCGGGGACGGCTCGGACTGCACATCATGTCGGTAGCAGTGGCCTGTAAAATAAAAGTACACCATCAGTCTAAACAACATCTATCTGCAGAACTCACTGACATCCACTGCTACAGACTAATAATGTGTCATAATTGCAGTATGTACATAGACAGCTATAATACTTATCATTTCTGCTCTTGCATGTCAGAAAAGCTGAATACATCTTATAGTACTTACTGCTACCCAACGTTGTCGACACTGTTAGCGGACAAATAATAATGAAGTTAGCACCCTCTGTAAACAGAAATTTATTAGATGTGATAAATAATTATGAACTAATCTAGTGTTTAAGAAGTACGAAACACCAGTGATGACCATCACAGAGGGCTGTGTTATGCCCATTACCAGTACAGTATTTAGTGGAAATATGACTCAGACTACGGAGAGCTATGAAGCTTTCCACAGCGTTTGCTGTAACTCTGTTACTACCACATGGATTTAGTTAAACGTTCCATTGGGAGAGAGTTCACTCACTGACAGACGCAATTCATGGAATCTGTCCTTGCTACTTAGCTATCAGGCTAATGAAGAGACCATAACCAGTAAAAAATTCATACCCTTAAACGTGACCTATCCCGGTATCACTCCTAATACAAATGATCGGTACAGTGCTTTTTGCTGTAAGACTAGCAGAACCGATCATCCTTAGCAAATATCACAGAATCCCTAGATCATGTTACGTATGAAGCAAACTACAACACAGTAACAGAGACGTTGCAACGCTACATTCATTTCGTGTTTATTATAGCAGACGCTGATGGGATATGGAAACAAGTTGCTGATATCAAACGCAACCTCTGTAACAAAGCCACTTCATCAAAACCGTTACACTGCTTGAATCCTTACTACTTGTATCCTCAGCACACAAAAAGGTACTCACGGTATTTGAACAAGACCTCCACGTCTTGCTCCCGTACAGGTCGTAGAGGTGGAACAGCCCTGCACTCTGCATCAGCACTCATCACCTGTAACAGAAATATGGAATGCAATGAGTAATGGGCATTACGCTAAACTGCAAGACACGGAATTTTATTAATAGCAGTAAATGTTTGTAAGACGCTCGGCAAAACATCTGATCGATATGCAACACTGCAATCACTCCAATTTAGTGATATTAGGACAAAACGATATGTGATGTTGTTAATGTGGAAAAAGAAAGAACACTAGCTTGCGTGGTTGTACTAAGGAATTTCTTCAGCTATATTTCGTAAATCATGACGATAGTTTCCGTACAGGGCATGTCGGTGGAATGGAGCTACATTCGGCAGAAGTACTTACGACCTGGAACAGAGACGGAGAATGCAATGAGTGTGGAGTATTATGCTACATCAAAAGCGACGGTATTTTCTCAATAGTAGTCAACGTATTGCAAAACTCACATCAAAATTTTTGTCAACGTTCAGTCCAGTAATTATTATAAAATGTATTTCATCAAGTTCCATCATTAATAAGAACAAGATAGAGCGTGCTTGCACCGATGTGCTAAGAAAAACTTCTAAGATTATTCCGTAAATTATGTATAAAGCAATTAAATCGAATGATTATTAGTCATATATCTAGTTATATCCCTACCTCCTTTAAGTTTACTAAATAATATCACGGAAAAGGATTTTCTGAAGTGACGCTACATATTTTATTTCTCTCCCAGCAGAGCTGAAAATTATGTATTAGTGTCCAAGGTGTAAAAAAATGCAACAGGACGACAAAACTATGCAAAGAGTCATGTGTTAATTGCGGTCGAGTATTCAAAAACGGTTTGTAAAGCCAAACGTCTAGTATGCGGCTTCTCTTTACTCGAAATATTGTACGTTCCAGATTTACAAAAAACCTTTGCAACATTTCAATACAACGCATTTAAAGACAGAGGAGTGTTTTATTGAAAGTGGGCTGCAGGTGAGGAGGCCGATCAACAAGGGGGAACCTCAGTCGTCGTGCTGTCTTTCACTATGTTGCAAATTAAATGGCGAGCACACAAATAATACCAAATTACGTGTCATACGCTGCCATTAACAATAATCGACATTTCTTCTTATCTTCGTTGAATTTTCTTGCGTTTTGATTATAAAAGTATTTCAAAATTCAAACGAAGTCAACGTTTCTAATCAAGATTGTCTACTGACACCATTTTGTGTGGCGCATCACACAGTTTGTGAGTTTCTAGCCTATGCAACCTGAAAAGGAATATTCTTTTCAATGAACAAAAATGGAATGGACAGTGTTAAAAAAGAGGATATGATATAAGCATCAACAAAAGCAAAACGATGATAATGGAATGTAGTCGAATTAAATCAGGTGATGCTGACGGGATTACATTAGAAAATGAGACACTGAAAGTAGTAGATAAGTTTTTCTATTCGGGCAGTTAAATTTCTGACGATGGTCGAGATAGAGAGGATATAAAATGTAGACTGGAAATGGCAAGGAAATTGTTCCTGAAGAAGAGAAATTTGTTAACAACGGGTTTAAATTTAAGTGTCAGGACGTCTGTTCTGAAAGTATTTGCATAGAGTGTAGCCATGTATGGAAGTGAAACATAGACGATAAAACGTTTAGACAGGAAGAGAATATGAGGTTTTGAAATGTGGTGCTACAGAAGAATGCTGAAGATTAGATGGGTGGATCACGTAAATAATGAGAAGTTACTGGATAGAATTGGGGAGAAGACCAATTTAACACCGGAGGGAAGCAAGACGGGTAATAATCGTAGAGATGAATACACTAAGCAGAGTCAGAGAAACGCAGGTTCCAGTAGTTACTCAGAGATAAAGACAGTTGCACAGGATCGAGTAGCATAGAGAGCTGCATCAAAGCAGCCTTTATACGGAACACCAGAACAACAACAAAAATTTTCGCTACTTGGCTTACCATTCCGTAAAACAATTTAATATACAAACAATTACAATATGCTACTAAAAAGTTGTTGTTCGCTATCTCACTGAATATAGAAGCTGCAGGCTAATAATTCATACTGACATATATAAAATCAGATTGATTGCACCTTCTACAAAAATCTGTGGAAACTTTGTCGCAAAACTGTCGCTGTTGCCAATATCAAGTCAATGTGAAAAAAAGTGTTGTGTTGAGATTTATTCTGAGAAAACAAGACACTTAAGTTGAATGCCACTGCGCTTATAAACAAGAATCATTATTCGCGTCACGATAATAGACTCAAACCCATCATCTGCTGACAAGAAAAAAAGACATTGTTTCCCGTAACGTGGCGGGACTTTAATACGATACAGCCGAGTCACAATAAATTATTAGAGTTAACTGTGGAGGTGCTTAGAGTTACTGTATCTCTGGTGCGGTTAAGTCAATAGTAAACACGAAATATTTGGATGCTGGTCGGGAAGAACATGAACTCGCACTACCTACCACACGCACTTTCAATCCAGACACACTGATGCAAGTAATACATCGATTTTCACCACAAGCAGAGAGGCTCACTGTAGCAAGCGCAATTCTGCGTCTTTGCATTTGTCTTGTAATAAGTAATATCACTGCTTCCAACGCTGAACGTCACAAACAGCGTTACATCTATAGCAACTCGAACTGAGTTTTATTGTGTGCGAAACGAAGCTAACTTTAGTATATGTGTAACTCCTAATACATGTAATTACTACAGCTACGCACGTCATGTAATACTGCATGGGGCGTGTTCTTTACCTTTCCATACCGACGCAAGTGCACATATTACTCCTGCTTCTTCACGTCTGGAACTGCAGCTGGAACACTGCTGGCTCGCTCAGCCATTGTGAACCAACCGATGAGAGGTGTTCCTACAGCTACAAACGTAGCGATCGTCAAACGTAATCAACTGTTTTATGTTCGAGTTCGCAACTGCGAAACAATCTCGTGTATTAACATTTCTGTTTTCGACAGAAATTCGTGTTCTAATACATCGAGATGAGGAAAACTAGGGCGTCTTTATTATAACGCAAGCATCCTGGTTTCATGACAGCTCTTTTCACAACTACTGGGCAGCAGTTACACGAGTTGTATTACTTTGATATACTTCATACGCGACTGTTACCTAAAGTCAGGATTCTTCAGCCTAGGTGAAGTAGAACAGTACCGATAAAATTTCGGAGATTTGACAGGGACAATTTTCATCATTTTGGTATCAGTGATCTACGAGCTCTGGAAGCTTTTCACCGAGTAATTGCATTTCGTTTGGTTTCCTACTCCCATTCCTGTTTGTATCTGTACTGCACGGAAATTACATGCGCAACATTGCAAGTGCCCACTGTACGTGTTGCGTGTCTTGTTTGGAAACAACTTTGTACCATTTATTTATCCTACTTTCTGTCGATAATTATAAGCCAGCTAGACTCTTCGTCCTCAATGTTGTATTCAGTACGGTTCAGTAATTTTGTGCCTCGGTTTAGATTTGCGACAGTGTCACACTGATACACAGTAGTGCTAATAAGTTTACTGACGAAGAACAGGCCGACTTTCCTCTCGTGTCTGGGCTGACTGAGTGCGGTGGCAGACTGCCACAACAATTCTATGCTGACTGTTCCCGCAGCCACATGAGACACATGACTGTACTCTAGCATTATCAGAGAGTTTTTGCGTTACACTGTTTGGATTCGCATCTCTTGTTGATTGCGTATCACAGGGTATTTACTATTGTGAAGATACTTCAAAGAAGTGTCGGTAAATGTGGTAAAAAGTTGAATAAATCATCATTATAATATTATTCTGTAACGGAGGGCTGGTGACCACGAAACCCTTATACTGAAATACTCATAAACTGCCCACAAGAATTTCAGAAGTTCGGATTCGCTCCGTATTTTGGGTCTCATGTCTTCACTGCTTTACCTTGAACATAGGTAATTCAAATTGCTGCTGACAAGAAAGTAAAATATATTCACACTGTCACCTTAGACCGCATCACCTGTACGAAGGTTGCCTTGTAATTTTGTAAGTTACCTTAGTTCATGTTGTTGATTACAAGTGCTCGCTCCATAGGCTGACTCATACCTTAACGGTCATTATTACACACGCGATGAAAGATACTATAATTAGTACTATGTGATACGAAATAAATAGGCGGTAATGCGATAAACACGTTGACCGGTAATTCGATAAACACATGACGTCACTTTAAACTCAATTGACAATTTGTGGGTCTACTTTAATGAAAACGTATTCGCTTACTATCCTCAAAGCTAGTTTCAGAGGTAACTCATGAACACCTGCGGTATTTCTGTTCCTGCACATTTTCTAGTCCTTCCATGTTACTACGTTGTTAAATTGTTGTGCTTTCCTTAGCAACATCAACATGTCTTGAAGGTTGACATACAAGTTTAGGGGTATTGGACGAAGGTGTCTGCTGCAGTGATTAGTGTTTCAGCTCTAGATATATTTACGATTGAAACCGGTAAATATATATATATATAAATTTAGCGACTCAGATGGTGTTTTCTATCATGATACAGCGGTTACGCTTATCCCAAGACATTATGCTCTGTATTACGCAAAACATTTGTCACGAAAACGGACAACTAAAAGTAGCATTAGACACTCGAATGCACAGCAAAAATTTCAAATTTTTATTAATTACGTAAAATTCGCGAATGACAGTGAAGTTACAGTGGGGAAGACAGTTTCCTGGCCCAACCTGCAACATAACTGCATAGATGTAAGCGAGATAAGAATGATGGGAACACTTCTAGGCAACAACAGAAAGCAGGAGAAGACGTACACATGTCAGATACTGGCCTTGCGAAGTTTAGGAGAAAATATTACCTCTGTCTGAGATAAGAGAGGATAGGGTTAAGATGGAAATGAGTTTCAACTGATTATATACTATCCCGCCGATTACATCTAAACACACGATAGTGAATATAATTACTCATTAATTTTCATGTATATGAAAAAAAAAATCCCATAAACATCTCAGGTAATATAAATCTGTTATAAACATAGAATGAAATGGATCTTTTGTGAAGATTTTTTCCTTGTAAATAAAACAACTGTTTTATAAAGGATTTTGACTTATTTACACAGCCTACATCATAGACGGTATAACTGTTGAGAAAGGTAATTCACGCAAAGCAGACAACACCAGTTCATGTAGAACAAATACTGAAAGGAAAACGAAAATTCGAAAACAAAAGAGGCTGAACACTATTTTCTGTTATTTTCAGAAAGTGAATACGTTCCGTCACCTGACTTTAGATTCATAGCTGAGTTTAAGACTGCTTTGCATGCTTTTCCTGTATCAGAGCTGTCTGTGAATTTGCATTATAACGTTTCTAGGTATATAACGAAAATAATGACATTCCGAACAAAGTATCCAGTAAGACAAAAATCTGTTTTAGATAATTCATTTTTAGAACAAATGTTTCAAGTTTGTTACTTACACTAGACACATGCAGGTGGGGTATACCAAGTCCATCCCAGTAGGTATGGGGTGTGACAGGAAGGACATCTGGCCATCTGGCCATCGCCAAATATATGGTAACAAGGCCGACACCGCGCTAAAGTGGGACAAAGGCCCAAAGGAATTTAATGATGATGGATGATGGTGATTACTTTGTTAAACTATGCAGATGAAACTTTGGAGACCGCAAAAAGAAAGAACAGAGACGTGTTTGGAAATGAAGGAACATAATTAAATATTTTCAACATGAAAATCAAATGAATCGTGAAAAATCGACACAAAACCTCATGAGAATGGGAGATTCCACAGAAAATCATGAACTACAATTCGAATGGGAAAAGAGTTGTTCGAGGACTTCGAAAAATATTGAAATGATTCTGTTTGTTAAGTTTGGAACGGCCAATAGCCTAATTCTTACAAGAAACGTGATAATGTGATCTGTATCCATTGGCGTTTTTGTTTTATCGTTATTGGGTAGAGGAGATGCTGAGATCGCATTCCTGACTATGGTTACAAAGTTAATGTTAAGTTTGTGCTTATGAGTACCCAACCAATTACTTTCAGACTTGATCGTATGGCCCATTTTTGGATGTACCATCTTCTTGAGTATCTATAAAACTGAAGTTAAGAAATACTTTTAGTGTTTCATTTATTCCTAACTCGTATTTGCTGCGAACATTGTAATATTACTGATGTTAGGCAAATGATATTACAACCGGTGTCTGCTGACATAAACATGAACGAAGATTACAAACCACATATGCAACGGTACTTTGACGTGTGAGATGCGCAAGAAAAGGTAAAGGTGCACTTACCCCGTCTCGGCCTTTATACTGGAAGAGTTCCCGTGAAAAAAGGTGGGAAGTGAACACGGCGAATAATTCATAGGATGTGGATAAAGACCGACACTGCTTCTTCGTAACTTCCTGTGTTTCATAAACGAAGTTGATGGATATTTTCTTTCACTCGGTGCAATTATTAGCCACAGTTTCGGAAATGGATATATAGCCGGAAAAAACGCGAAGAGATTGATACCGTGTACTATCACCAGAGTGGCTACGACGTACATCAACGAATTACCAACAGGAACGTACAACGGATGAGTTGCACGCGCTATAAGTTCACGTCAGTTCAGCAAATTATTAATGAAACTCAAAATAGATACAAAATGGAAACTACAGTGATTAAATCCTTGCATTCCGAAATGTGTATCAACGATAAGGGAATTTTGATAGTCATACATAACGTCTTTTACATTTCGTCTATTTACGAACTGCATAGCACACAAAACTACGAAAATCGACCCGCATTTTAACCAAAGAAATAACGACTACACCGTGTTTCAGTATCTTTGTCTTTCATAATCAGTAATATCGTTGGATGTAACTCCCAACGTCGCTCATTCCGTTTTAAAGTCGTTTTATGAAAGAGGGGCGGTGCACACTGCATCCGAATTCTGTAACTTCCAATACGTGCACATTCCACTGCTACGGATCTTACCTGAAACCGTGTGCAACATATCACTTACCTTTCCGTACTCGTGCCACGGCACGTAGTACGGCTTCCGCTTCGCCTCGGGCACAGCGACAGGAACACTTCCGACGCGCTCCGACATCTTGAAGCAAATGAAAGGGTGCGTTTCCGCGGATATGATCTTAGCGATCGTCAACTGTCATTCATTGTTGCGTGTGCCGTCTCTTCTGAAATATCGATCGATGTTATTGTTTCTGGAGGATTAAAGGCGAGCCGTCACACGGACTGCATGCCCACGAATAGCGCCTGTAATCATTTCAGAGTGTTAAACCGGAGTGCAGATTCTCGCACGTGACATGCTAAACCCTCATACTTCCACTCAGGAAGTATTTAAGGCTTCTTTTACGCTGTTTGTCTGAGTTGTTTATGGGAATAACTAACCATATCCGTTAGCAAAATGTGAGCTTTGTCGATAATTGACATCCAAATATAATATGTGTGTCGAAAAATTAAAGTAACTTTGAAGTAAATAGGGTCGATCTAAAATCGTTACCACTATCCGAGAAATTATTAGTTGTCTCTAGCCGACGCGTTAAACAGCATGTAATATTTAATAGAACCATATATATAAATGGCTTTCAATCCGATCTTTACATTTAATGAAGATAGTTTCTGGATAACTGAAACTGTTCATTCGAAAACTTATTTTTTTTTTGTTGTAACCACGTATTTTATCTCACTTATTTGATGTTTTTCCTTTGAGAATGCTATATGTCTACATCATCACCTAGAAAGAGACGTCACGGCTTACGAATAGTTTGAGGTAAAGCCATGAAACTTAGTTTTTGAAATGATTTTCACTCAAAACAGTAAGTGACCAGAAAGAGGTATCAAATAAATTTTATATTTTATTCAAATTCTGAGTAAAAAGTAACAATAATTCCACTTTTCCTTTCACATGGGAAACGTACCGTAAACTAAAATTTCTACTAATCATTCTACAAACGACGACCTAGAGGTGAAGATAATAAGTACAACCATTCCCGTTAGAATATCCAGTTCGGATATTAAGCTGAATGGTTGTAATGCACAACAGAGTCGGTTAAAGATGGTTGTATTGCTAATGTGAACACAGATTTTTGACTATACAAAGGCAAATCACTGCTGCTGCCAGGCAAAACACCAAGTGCAAAGTTTTCATAACAAATTGTGCTGTCGCCCTGCAGGAGAAGAAGTGGAAATACGAATGAAACGGTAATCCTTTGTGATTGGTGTTTAATGTCGCACCACACGCGTAAAAGTTTTTTGAGTACTGCGTGTGCCGAGTTACGGAAAATTGTCTTGTTTAAGTAATACCCTTCCCACAAGTTTCGTACCAGATTAGTACCCAGAAAAGTGTTGGTAAACGTACAGCGCCGCTCCTTGTTGATGCAACTCATTTAAATTACAGGTGGGCTGTAGCTGTGACAACATTGTTGGCCAGTCAGTCAGTCAGTTCCTGATACTGAATGCGCAACCTGTGCATTTGTCCACGTGATTAGCGGTTTTCATACATTACCAAGATATGTCTTACCCTCTACCAATTCACGTCTTTCACATATTTATCGTTAGATCTACAGTGATTATGCAAATCTGGGTAAGGAGAATAAACTGGAGTGACTCAGATTGTTTTTCACTATGATGCCCATTTCGTAATATACGCTGTAGCCATTCAGGACAACTTTTTATATAAATTCTCTAGGAACGTCATCGTTTACATTGAAGGTATCGCTACGTGTTTTCTGTTGTTATCTTCGCCAGTTGCCCAATTAACTGAACGACCATGCTTTGCAAGAGCAATTCTATGAAAAAAAAGAGTGGCCATGAGGCATAGCGCATCATAACGCGCCTATATTAAGTAAGAAACGGGAGCGGGCAGCAGCTTTCAACAGCGAGTCATGGTTATCGTTACGTCTGTGGTCGAAAGACATCAGCTTCTTACGGACTATGAAATTATCTGGTAGTTAAAACATAATTTTGAAACAAAACTGTGGTTATTATGCTTTTTACGACTGTCATTAATTATTGCTGATTTGTTTATTAATTTTAAACCACTCAGAATGCAAGATCCGGGCAATCATAGAGAGTGGGTTTGTTGGTAATTGGGAGCTCCAACGTTATGCGCATTATGGGGCCCCTTAGAGACTTGGGTGACTAGAAGGGAAAGAAAACCATTGTGCAGTTCGTGTGCATACCGGGTGGAGTCATTCCAGGCGTGGAAATGGTCCTCCCGGATGCCATGAAAGGCACAGGGTGCAGCCAACTGCAGGTGGTTGCTCACGTCGGTATCAATGATGTGTGTCATTTTGGATCAGAAAAGATTCTCTCTGGTTTCGAGCGGCTAACAGAAGTTGTAAAGGCTGCCAGTCTTGCTTGCAAGACGAAAGTGGAGCTGACCATTTGCAGAATAGTCGACAGGACCGATCGCGGAATGTGGTACAGAGCCGAGTTGAGGGTTTAAATCAGAGGCTCAGACGGTTCCGCTACCGTGTAGGCAGCAGATCCTCGACTTGCGCCAAAGGTTGAATGAGTTTCGGGTTCAGCTGAATAGGTCAGGTGTCCACTATACGCATGAGGCGGCTACACGGGTAGCAGGGGCTGTATGGCGTGGACAGGGCGTTTTTTTACGATAGAGGCTCTCGGAAAAACACAAAAAGGGGCTTCAGTCACAAAGGGTGCAGGCCGAACACAGGAAGAACGTAGATACTGGAACCATTGGTATAACAGTTGTAGATTGTCGTGCCTGTGTTGGGAAAATACCAGAGCTCCAAGCGCTCATTGAAAACACTGATGCTCAAATCGCTGTAGGCACTGAAAGCTGGCTAAAGTCGGAGATAAGCTCAACGGAAATTTCTGTGAAGAAACTAACGGTGTTCCGAAAGGATAGGCTAAACACGGTTGGTGGTGGCGTGATTGTTCCTGTTAGAAGTAGTTTAACTTGTCGCGAAATTGAAGAACATACTTCCTGTGAGTTAGTATGGGCAGAGGTCATTGTTGGCAATCGGAATAAAATAATAATAGGATCCTCTTATCGACCTCCCAATTTAGATAATACAGTGGCTGAAAGGTTCAAAGAAAACTTGAGTTTAATTTCAAACACGCACCCAAGTAATACGGTAACAGTTGGTGATGACTTTAATTTACCCTCAATATGTTGGCGAGATTCCAGAGGTGCACATACAGTATCATCCGAAATTGTGCTAAACGCATTCTCTGAAATTTATTTCGAACAGTTAGCTCATGAGCCCACGCGAATAGTAAACGGTTATGAAAACACACTTGTCCTCTTAGCAACAAATAATTCTGAGTTAACAACAAGCATCAAACCTGATACAGGGATTAGTGAACACAGGGTTGCCATAGCAAGCCTGAATATTGCAATCGGTTAATCCTAAAAAAAAAAAAAAAAAAAAAAAAAAAAAAAAAAAAAAAAAAAAAAAGCGAAAACTATACCTATTCAAAAAAGCAGATAATAATTCACTTGACGCCTTCCTGAGAGACAATTTCCACTCATTCCAAATTAATAATATAAGTGTAGACAAGATGTGGCTTGAATTTAAAGGAATAGTATTGGTTGCAATTGAGAGATTTATACCATACAAATTAACAAACGACGGAACTAATCTTCCTTGGTACACAAACCGAGTTACAACACTGTTGCAGAAACAACGCAACAAACATGCTAAATTAAACAGTTGCAAATTACCCAAGATTGGCGATCTTTTACAGAAGCTCGAAATTTAGTGCGGACTTCAATGCGATATTCTTATAACAGTTTCCACAAAGAATCTTTGTCTCGAAACCTGGCAGAAAATACAAAGAGATTCTGGTCGTATGTGAAGTATGTTAGCGGCAAGAAACAATCAATGCCTTCTCTGCACGATAGCAATGGAGATACTATTGAAGACAGTGCTGCCAAAGCAGAGTTACTAAACACAGCCTTCCGAAATGCCTTCACAAAAGAAGACGAAGTAAATATTCCAGAATTCGAATCAAAAACAGCTGTCAACATGAATTATGTAGAAATAAATATCCTCGGAGTAGTGAAGCAATTTAAATCAATTAATAAAAGCAAGTCTTCTCGTCCAGTCAGTATACCAGTGAGGTTCCTATCGGAGTATTCTGATGAATTGCTCCATACTTAACAATCATATACAACCGTTCGCTCGACGAAAGATCCGTACCCAAATACTGCAAAGTTGCACAGGTCACACCAATAATCAAGAAAGGTAGTATGAGTAATCCACTAAATTACAGGCCCGTATCGTTAACGTCGATATGCAGCAGGATTTAGGATCATATAGTGTGTTTAAACATGGTGAATTACATGGAAAAAAAAACTGTCTGTTGATACACAGTGAACGTGGGTTTAGAAAACATCGTTCCTGTGAAACACAACTAGCTCTTTTTCACATAAAGTGCTACTAACAAGGGATTTCACATCGATTCCGTATTTCTGGATTTCCGGAAGGCTTTTGACACTGTACCACACAAGCGGCTTGTAGTGAAATTTAGTGCTTATGGAATATTGTCTCAGTTATGTGACTGGATTTGTGATTTCCTGCCGGAATGGTCACAGTTCGTAGTAACTGACAGAAAGTCACCGACTAAAACAGAAGTGATTTCTGGCGATCCCCAAGGTAGTGTTATAGGCCCTTTGCTGTTCCTTATCTATATAAACGTTTTGTGAGACAGTCTGTGGAGCCGTCTTAGGTTGTATTATGGCGAAATATGGGAGAGAGTGTCACAGAAATGATACAGGATTTGGCCTTGACATCATTTAAGGAAAGGTGTTTTCCGTTGCGGCGGAAACTTCTCACGAAATTCCAATCACCAACTTTCTCCTTCGAATGCGACAATATTTTGTTGACCTACATAGAGAGAAACGATCACCACGATAAAATAAGGGATATCAGAGCTCGTACGGAAAGATATAGGTGTTCTTTCTTTCTGCGCGCTATACGAGATTGTAATAATAGAGAATTGTGAAGATGGTTCGATAAAACCTCTGCCAGACACTTAAATGTGATTTGCAGAGTATCCATGTAGGTGTACATGTAGATGCAGAGTAATGGTGTGAATGGGAAGTAAGATATTAAATGTTTATTATTATGCTTATTGACGAAGTACACATAAGCGTGAGAGATGTGATTGTACAGAAAAAGTAAATTGTTGCCTCGAAGATATTTTGTAATGTACAACATACATTTTGAAAATTCTGTTATTTAACCCTCCGTTAGAGAGGTGCGTACTATAACACCAACAGAAAGGAGGGCTGGGGGATGCATTACGTTGTTGGAAGTGTGTGAGCAGTCGGATGTAAGGAGTTTATATAGTTTGAAACGGAAATGAGGGAAAGAAAACAGACGGACTAAAGTGCATGGTAAAATGGTTATCACAATGACAGTTTCGAAGTACACCATCAGAGTTGAGATCAATTTAAATCAGTTCACAGTTGCATTAATTAAACGCAAGTGACGATTCGGCATTGCAGTCTATTCCACAATTAAAATTTCATGGATATAAGGGAGAACATAACACAGGAAAATTAATACAAGCTGACCTACTCTCTCTTTCTTTCGAATAATTAATCCCATTAAGCATTGTACTAGCACTTTGGCCCAGGTATGTGTAGCTATGTCACGTACAAGATGTATAAGAAAAGTAATGACAGTGATTTTTTTTTCTATCACAGTTTTAATTTTTTTCAAACAAGAATATTGTCCACTCCAAAGTAGTTCCCTTCAGGAGGTGCACTCCAGCAGAGTCGTTTGCAGTATTGGTATCAGACTTGAAGCACTTCAGTTAGCAAGTCCTTTAACATGTCTGTCACACTCTTTTGAATGTTCTTCAGT
This sequence comes from Schistocerca cancellata, assembly GCF_023864275.1. NCBI lineage: Eukaryota > Metazoa > Arthropoda > Insecta > Orthoptera > Acrididae > Schistocerca > Schistocerca cancellata. Next base: position 55,796,358 of record NC_064631.1, read on the forward strand.
GATCTAAAATGATGTCGTTTTCAGATATTTTTCAGTTTCGAGAAAACAAAGTGGCAGAGACTCAATGGGGCTATGGAACATCAGAATTCCGTTTGAGGTCAATAAATTCGTGATGGATGCGACCACTTGAAGTGGAGTGTTGTCACAATGCAGTATCCACCTGCCTGTAATGTCCGGCCTCACTTGATTCACCCTTTTCCTGGCTTTTGGCTTTTAAAGGACACCTTTGTAACACTCTTGCTTCACGGTTTGTCTTGGAGGGAGAATCTCACAAGAGCCCACACACGTTCGATCTTTTGGTTGGATTTTGAAGTTGAAGTCTCTCTCTGAGCACAATTCTTCCTCAACGTTTTGTCAGCCTTCCTAAATCTATTTGCGAGAGTGAAAAACTTGCGCTCTTGATAGAAATGTTTCCTAAGGACCAGTTTCTAGTGGTCTAAGGTCACACACGCTGATTCCCCAATCCAACATCAAACTTGATGGCATAACGTTGCTCTAAAATCCGCTGTTCCATTTTCGTAACAGTCAATAAAAACGCCACATCACTGATGGCGTCTCAGAAGTCACATAATGGATGTACGGAGGTGAAAACTCAGACTGAGTATCAGGAAGGGATGAAAGTACTGGTCGGCACAAGAACAACACAGCGTTACCAGATAGCTCGCATTGTTGTCCATCTCGATACTTTCCTCAGACGCCTCGTGCATTCACATATTCTCTTCTGCCCTCTCTGTTTTTACACCTCTGTCTGTCTGTCTTGTCTTGCAACCTCTCCTGGGCAGAACGAGCGTTGTACTTGCTTAACGCTGGGTGCAATACGTTACACATACTCTATGAATCTGAAGAAGTAGTATTAAATATCAATCGATCTTTCTCATACTTGGTATACCAACTTCTATCGATTACGCAACCATACTGTTACAAGTTTATATCAAAAACTTCCATACTTTCGGAGATGTAAAATTTTACCTAATTCACACAATATCCGTGCTGGCATTGTGTATTACGGTTCAAATGGCACTAAGCACTATGGGACTTAACATCTGAGGTCATCAGTCCCCTAGACTTAGGTTAGTTAGGTTTAAGTACTTCTAAGGACATCACACACATCCATGCCCAAGGCAGGATTCGAAAGTGCGACCGTGGCGGCCGCTTGGTTCCGCACTGAAGCGCATAGAACCGGTCGGCCACAGCGGCCGGCACCGTATTAGGGACTGTAATGTATTCATCTGTAGAATCAATTGAAACTTCAACCGAGAGTATGGGTTCGTATAACCTAATTTTATGGAAATTCTTTAGCTTCATTACCACAGATTTCTGACGTAATTAGAAGTACGTTGGAAAATTATTCATTCATTGTATTTTGGTTGTGTCAGTGGTTTGGAGAGGGAGAGAGTAAATGAAGGACATATGTAAAGTGAGAATGAGACATTTTACTAAAAGTATGTAAATGCATGCGTGAGAATGTTGCTGCGCAATAGGGCAATTTGTGACGTATGTCCGAGTGAGCCTGACTTTGTAAAAGGCAGCCAGAAGTGGCATGGAGTATTAAATTTATTAGTAATATGTTTTGTGGAACGAAATCGCATTTTGTTTTCACTAAATTTTATTTAGTTTTGGAATTACGGCATTTCTAGTCTAAATTACTTGTGCTAATCTGACTGACAGGCATTAGAAATAGCGCGAGTATAGAAGTGCTGGAGATGATCTGATTGGCTGCTTAACATACTAGCAAAAAGGAGTTTAGCATTCCCCGTGCATCTGAGCAGGATTGTAAAGGCCCTGTGTATACGTTTGCTGATGAAATTATTGCCATGATAATACTGCTGAGAACCGCGGTTCGTGACCGATAATATGATTTCCCCAAGTGCACTGTGTGCTGGAGCAATTACATAGCTGGGAGTTCACTCTGAGCCTTACATAATTGTTTGTGGCCAGGTTGCGTGTTCATTGGCATATTGATGACATAAATCGACTGACTGCTGATTCGTTGCTAAAGTCAGGGTTGAACGCCGATTAGGTGACTCACCAGGTCAAGAGGACACAATAGGTGATGCGAGACTATTTCACGGAAGAATTTGTTGGAAGTTTGTTAAGTGGAAGCTATTCATATGCTCCACGTAATTAATTGACTGTGTTTTATGGGGGATGGTGGTGAGGTTGCGGCCCTGTTCAATTTTAGAAGAACAAAGCACTGTTACAGGTGACAGGAAGTAGACTTTGACAAAGAGACCAATAATGCTGAATAATACCCTGAGATCCCCGTAGCAGCGAAAATCTTTCTGGAACTATTTATCAATAATTTTTTTCACACCGTACATTCTGTTATGCATTTTAGGACTGCCGAGTGGTCCAACGGAGTCAGAGTAGATTATTGGGGTGTCGGTAGATTTTGCTAGCCATTGCCTGAGGAGGCTGAGTTGTTGTGTGCTCATTTATAATTTCAAGTAGTTAATGTCAGGGTCCAAAGAGGTGATGACGATCTTTTTTTTTATGTTTTTATAAATGGAGTTCTGTGTAGACAAATGTTTGGAGGACACTCGTGACAAATCTTTGGTAAGAACCCCGCAGCAGTGTTTGTTTCTATTGAATAAACCCGTGGTTACTTGTTGGAACGAAAAAAAAAGTTCTGATTCTAAAATTAGAGTATGAAAAGTCTCAGTAAGACAAAGCACTGAAGAAAATTACGATTTAACAGGAGGAGGAAGAATTGTTATAAAATATGTGGAAGCTTCTTTCTACAAAAACATTAAAGACAGCTATTTTATTTTCCTCAAAGACAGACAAATAAGTTACGTTTGCAACTGGACTCATATTATCATTACAAAAATTGGCAGAACAACATGAGTTCTTGATTGTATGGTGATGTTAATTTCTGTCACATAGCATTGATATTCGTGTACTGATATGTTTCAAGTGTATGAAACTGTATTGGAATGTGATTTCTGATCACGAATAGATAGAAATATTCCGGAAATTTCATGATTTTGAAAGTAAGGGCTGGCATAATGGATACCCTCCGCGGCTGATCTAGAAAGAAGGCGTGGTGCACAAAAGACCACGGAAAAAAATTATGGATATCGCGTGTTAACTACAGAGGCCGAGACTGTCAAAGTGCGCAAACCGGAATTTTGCAGCCTTTTAGGCACTGAAAATGAACATGTGCGACGATTTTTGTTATTGTGTGAAAAACAATGTTGAACCCTATGACAGAGGGGATGTGCTACTGCAAGCAATGTGGCACCCCAGACCTGCAGATAACTGAGAAGCATATTAAACCATCCCCTATGAATATCACGCATAACTCTGCCGAAGAAGTGTGTTACTTAGATGGTGAGTTGTTTGTAAAAACCATTTGTGAAATGCTCATGAAGCTACATTTGCACGTCATTTGAAATATATTTCAGGGGTTTCACTGAGTGTTTTAATTATGCTCTGAGCAGCCACTAACCGAATTTGATGTTCTTTGGAGTCACTTGCAGCGAAAATTGAGAGCAAATCGTTCAACGATATAGCATATTCTACAGCTATGAGGAATTAATGGTACATAAAAAAGTAGTAGGAAAATTCAATTAAAAGATGGATGCAATAAAGAAGATGTGTGCAGAAAATGAGCATGTGGTGTCATTGTGTTTCTGTTACATGCAGTATCTGCAGATTCCTGAGCTCACAGTGCAGGAAGTATTTAATTTGCGTCGACTTAACGTTAATGCATTCTCTGTTACATACCTAAAAAGCAAAAGATCCAAGCTATATCTGTACCATGAAGATACAGCTGACAAAGGACCTAACGAAATATGTTGCTTTTTCGTTGATTACATTAGGACAGTGCATAATAAATGTGTTTCTGAATATCACGTGTTCTCTCACGTGTCCCCAGCATAATACAGTAACAACTTAGTGGTTAAGCTAATGCTTTGAAATTCCGGCACATTCAAAGGTGTGTTCCAGCGTTTTGCTGTGCGTGGTCATGTACTTATGGCATGTCATCGTAAACCTGCTTGCGTAAAACGGGTGATGGGAAAACAAGACAGAATATAATCCTTGTAGGGTTATGTCGGAAAGATTGTCACTTGGTCCAAAAATCAAAATATTCAAGTATAGCTTGTTAACACAGAAGGGATTATGGTTTACAACAAATCGTGGCCCAAATTTTATGAGTAATACTGTTTGTCTGATGACAGTTACGTAAACTGTATGGACCAGAACTGTACAGTTTAATTCACAGGACCGTCATTTATGAGGTTCCATCACAGTTTATGGGGGAAATTGAGTGTTACTATCATAGTGATGGTCTCAAAAAACTTCTTTGCGACTCTCGTTATAGGCACAACCAAAGTTGCCTTCATAAATGGCACATAACAACATAGCCCCAATCAATGTCAAAAAGCTGAAAGACATAGGACAACTGCTGCTGTACATTCCTGAAGGGCGCAAATCCTTTTATCTGGAACTGGCTCAGTGGCCTCTGTAGACATTCCTGCATATGATTTATAGAAAAATCTGTTGTTTACAACAAGCTTTGTGTAGATTTTTGTCAATGTCCTTTTTAAAAAATAAACAATTGGTGTGAAGCTATCCTAGAAGTAATATTGTATATTAAGTTTACATAATAAACTAATATTTTGTAACATAAAAAAACTTTGTTATTAAAATGTTAGTATAAAATGTTTAACCTCCGATACCACATAAATTCATAAATCTTTTTAGAAATGCTACATGCAATGTGGTACATTTAGAGTTCATTATTTTATTGTTAAAGTTTACCTTACAGATACAGCTGATTTTTAAATGAATGCACGCATCCTACATTTCATCATATAGCTAGTATATTGTTTCTTCTTCTTTTGAAAAATTTGCATTTTTGGACAAATGTTGTTTTCGCAATTACTGATTCATACTTATTTTTCGTTTCGGCAGCTGAGAACACCACACCGCTGTAAGCATAACATTCAAGTATCTAAAATAATTTTTTTCTATTAAGGTGGTTGTTGTTTTATTCCCGAGTGATTAGACTTTCGTTACTGACACAGAAATAGTAATGCTTTATTTTTTTACTTCCGAGTGGTACCAACAGTACACGTGAAGTGACGTGTGTATTGATTTCTGACCCTTGAAAGAAAGACTGCTAACGAATCGCTAAGATTTGCATTAAATGGGTAGTAATCTTAAAGTTCAGACAGATAATAAGTGAAATAGTCTTTAATTTTTTTTACTGTGAATAGAGAGCAGCTACTGTCTCATGTAACTATGTTTCTGTATCCTGCTTAAAATGTGCACCTTGGACAGGGTTTAATAAAAGCATAAATAACCTACATCCTGAATCGTGATATATACAGTCAGTCCATTGCGCGAATAGTCTGCTGATTTGTCTTGAGGTAGGGCTAATCCCTGCTTCTTAATATTCTGAGCTGTGTATCTTGCTGAGTGTGACAGGCTACCGAGAAACAATTCACCTGGGGCTAAAAGAATAGTTGGAGGTAACCCATTTGTCCTCTACTAAATATAAAGGTTTTGAGTGACTGTTGGAAGTAAATAGTCGCTACCCATATGGCCTTTGCGGTTTCGGAACGCATTTACCTTAGTTGCAGTCCATCTGGATAGCAGAGGGTTTTTCCGTTTCGTCTACGGTATAGAATGTGCAGCGAAATTTAGCAGCTACCCAAAAAGCTGTTTCTTTCCAGAAACAGGGTACAAACTAATCGTTCAGTACTTTTAGTGTGAGAATAGTGTAGTTGTCTCTTATGAGGACATATCACAGCAGTGAGGAATAGTACAGGTGTCCGTAGACAATGTGGTCCAGGATCTACTGTTGAGTGTACATAGTAATGTTGGTACATTCTGAGGGTGTTAGGTGACAGAAAAAACATTTTTTATGAAAATGATACAGAACATACATGAAGGAGAGAGTGGATCTATTCACAGTGGAACGTTCGATATAATTAAATAAAAGAAAAGCATATTGGTTTGATTAGTTATAGCACTTCAAATGAGACATAGTCGAGTACAGATAAGGCGTAACGAGGATGCAGCCTGATTGTACTTCATGCTGTGCCTCTGCTGTCTTTATTGCGCCTACCAACGGCAACCTATTTGTAGCCACCTCGAAAGGTTCCGGAGAATGGAGAACAAATAAAGTTAAGTAATAAAACAAGAGTTATTAGTTTATCTGCTTAGATGAATGTTTTTGGGATTGTTGTCAAGACAGCTATTCCCTTTCAATTGCGAATCGAGTTAAGCACTATAGGGAGTTATTTTGTACCAAGTGAAAACCCACGTAGACTGTGACTTGTTTAAGTGTGGTTACGTGAATTTAACGCTCGTGAAGTAAAGTTCGGATATTTAAATGAAGTACTAGAGTATTTTTTAAAATGACAGAGCAGTATCCACTACTCTTAGCAGAAATTCTAGAGGAGATTAAACAGTTTCGTAAGAAGACAGGGAAGATACTAAACAGTTCCGTGGGGAGACAAAACAGAGTATTGAACATTTGTCACAAGGTCAACAATATTTCAAGGAATGAGTTAGTTAGAGCAAAACAGGACTTAAGAAGTTGTACCATTATCCTGAGTTCACAGATGATAGTACAAAAATAGGAAATCTTGAGGAAAAATTAAATGAAGCAAAAGAAGGACAGGAAACTTATATTAGTCCCTCGCTTCAGGATGTGACTGACCAGATTAGTAGCAACTACGTTAAAGTTAATTCCGAGATGAATAAGTTAAGTACTAGTGTATAAAACTGAGTAACTAAGGCACACAGATATGTAGTAGATAATGTGAAAAATGCTAACCTTTTAGTATCTGAAGGCAGTTTTAACCGGAATAAAATCAGCACTATGCGAAAACCTGATGGTGGTAATCGGAGTTGTGTGTCTTCCACTCCATGTAGTAGTACATATAGTGTGCTGATAGTGGATCGAAGGAAATCTGAGAAGGATAATTGGGATTTTCACGCATCTTTAGTAAAAGTAAGTCTCAGTGCAGTGAGTATGTTCGCGTAGTGTAACTAATACTGGTAATGAGTGACAGTAGTAACCATTTTCCTACATTCGACCCTATTGGCTGTGTGCATCTCTTAACATTTCTTAAAGCGTTTACAGGTGTTCTTCCAGAGACATGGGGTAATAATATAAATGTGATGTTAAATTTAAATCTATTTTCAACTGTTCATCAATTTATTAAAGCTTTTAAAGCAAAGTATTCGTCATAGAGTATCCAACTCAAACTAAGACTAGAGTAGTTTTGGCCCACAGAAATACAACGAGAGCTGGGGAGGCTACCGCAATTTTTATGAACTACCGTTCAAACGAAGTGAACGAATTGCATATCGTCGAGGAACTTGTTACTCGACTACCAGATGGTGTTAGAGAATGACTGATACAGGAGAGAGGGGCTCAGGTACAACCCCTCTTGGAAATATTACATCAATTACATTATTTTAACTGATGTAAAGAGGAAACTGTACAGGGGGACTTAATTGGGTGTCTGTAAAGTACATATTTAAGTCTGGTTGGTTTCATGATCGGACATTGCCAGATTATACTCACTGACATTTAGACTCAGCAGGAACGGCCAACAAGGCACCCAAATATTCATACTAACGGCCCACAATTGCATTGCCGGAACAGACTCCGTCTCGTTTTCGTGACGCACACCGACAGCAGCGCACTAAGCGGCCAGTAAGCAACACTCTCAATACGACAACGGATGAGGGAGGATACTAACGTTTATACTGCTCTGCAGCACTGTTTTTGCAACAGAGCGTCTATTTAGTGCAGTGGTTTCTGGGACTATTGCCCCCTGAGAGCAATTACATATCTACTAGTACCCATCAGCATTAGCAACTAACCAAATTTTAGAATGAAACAAAATTTTCTTTGAACAGTTTTATTTTTAAAATGATAAAAAAAAATTAAAATTTTGTAGGTGTTCCATTAAACCACAAATTATTGAGTCAATGAGATAACAGCTAGAAAGTTTATTAATAGAATGGTGGAGCAGCTGCCAGAGCGTCACGATTGCTATCTAAAGTCCTTCTCAGAGAAGAAAGCTAACTACTTGCATTGAGGGTAGTCACTTGTTACAAGACATGGTTTCTCTGCACCAGTCCTCTCCCTAGCAGCACATGGCTTCACCCGCATACTGCACCCCCATTTCAAACCATCTATACATAGTTTGTAAATTACTTCACTGCTGGACTCTTTTACTTCGGAAATGAAAGCGATTAGTGGAATTCAGGCTGACAGTGTTTAGTAATAATAATAATAATAATAATAATAATAGGAGTAGAGTGTAGGCCTTACAGCAACATAATGGCCATATCCGTAGTTATAGTTGCGTTTTCAATTAGATCATTTAGCTGCTGCCAAGTGAATAATGAATCCTGTTATAGTTTATTGCGAAACTATCTACAACTCGGAGGTTTTTCATGCGATATTTAAGCATATTTTAAGTATATATCTCAATTCTACTCTCATAGATGAGAGGTATAAAACACAAAGTATGTGTGTAGTGGATGGACTAGCTGAGGACAATGACATTGATAATTTCCTTTCAAAAGGTGTAGACATCACCACATTGAGCCAACGTTAGTACGTGAGAAACTATGTACTTAGTATTACAATCTTTTTAAATAGTGTGGCAGTACTAGTTTGCCACATCCCACAAAGTGACAATATATATATATATACATATACATATATATATATATGTATGTATGTATATATATATATATATATATATATATATAAAACTCCATGAACCATGGACCTTGCCGTTGGTGGGGAGGCTTGCGTGCCTCAGCGATACAGATGTCCGTACCGTAGGTACAACCACAACGGAGGGGTATCTACTGAGAGGCCAGACAAACGTGTGGTTCCTGAAAAGGGGCAGCAGCCTTTTCAGTAGTTGCAAGGGCAACAGTCTGGATGATTGACTGATCTGGCCTTGTAACAATAACCAAAACGGCCTTGCTGTGCTGGTACTGCGAACGGCTGAAAGCAAGGGGAAACTACGGCCGAAATTTTTCCCGAGGGCATACAGCTTTACTGTATGATTAAATGATGATGGCGTCCTCTTGGGTAAAATATTCCGGAGGTAAAATAGTCCCCCATTCGGATCTCCGGGCGGGGACTACTCAAGAGGATGTCATTATCAGGAGAAAGAAAACTGGCGTTCTACGGATCGGAGCGTGGAATGTCAGATCCCTTAATCGAGCAGGTAAGTTAGAAAATTTAAAAAGAAAAATGGATAGATTAAAGTTAGATATAGTGGGAATAAGTGAAGTTCGGTGGCAGGAGGAACAAGACTTCTGGTCAGGTGACTACAGGGTTATAAACACAAAGTCAAATAGGGGTAATGCAGGAGTAGGTTTAATAATGAATAGGAAAATAGGAATGCGGGTAAGCTACTTCAAACAGCATAGTGAACGCGTTATTGTGGCCAAGATAGATACGAAGCCCACACCTACTACAGTAGTACAAGTTTATATGCCAACTAACTCTGCAGATGACGAAGAAATCGAAGAAATGTATGATGAAATAAAAGAAATTATTCAGATAGTGAAAGGAGACGAAAATTTAATAGTCATCGGTGACTGGTATTCGAGTGTAGGAAAGGGGAGAGAAGGAAACGTAGTAGGTGAATATGGATTGGGGCTAACAAACGAAAGAGGAAGCCGCCTGGTAGAATTTTGCACAAAGCACAACTTAATCATAGCTAACACTTGGTTTAAGAATCATGATAGAAGGTTGTATACATGGAAGAAACCTGGAGATACTAAAAGGTATCAGATATATTATACAATGGTAAGACAGAGATTTAGGAACCAGGTTTTAAATTGTAAGACATTCTGACCACAATCTATTGGTTATGAACTGTAGATTAAAACTGAAGAAATTGCAAAAATGTGGGAATTTAAGAAGATGGGACCTGGATAAATTGACTAAACCAGATGTTGTACAGAGTTTCAGGGAGAGTATAAGGGAACAATTGACAGGAATGGGGGAAAGAAATACAGTAGAAGAAGAATGGGTAGCTCTGAGGGATGAAGAAGTGAACGCAGCAGAGGATCAAGTAGGTAAACAGACGAGGGCTAGTAGAAATACTTGGGTAACAACAGAAATATTGAATTTAACTGATGAAAGAAGAAAATATAAAAACGCAGTAAATGAAGCAGGCAAAAGGGAATACAAACGTCTCAAAAGTGAGATCGACAGGAAGAGCAAAATGTCTAAGCAGGGATGGCTAGAGGACAAATGTAAGGATGAAGAGACTTATCTCACTAGGCGTAGCATAGATACTACCTACAGGAAAATTAAAAAGACCTTTGGAGAAAAGAGAGCCACATGTATGAACATCAAGAGCTCAGATGGAAACCCAGTTCTAAGCAAAGAAGGGAAAGCAGAAAGGTGGAAGGAGTATATAGAGGGTATATACAAGGGCGATGTACTTGATGACAATATTATGGAAACGGAAGAGGATGTAGATGAAGATGAAATGGGAGATACGATACTGCGTGAAGAGTTTGACAGAGCACTGAATGACCTGAGTCGAAACAAGGCCCCGGGAGTAGACAACATTCCATTGGAACTACTGACGGCCTTGGGAGAGCCGGCCCTGACAAATCTCTACCATCTGGTGAGCAAGATGTATGAGACAGACGAAATACCCTCAGACTTCAAGAAGAATATAATAATTCTAATTCCAAAGAAAGCAGCTGTTGACAGATGTGAAAATTACCGAACTTTCAGTTTAATAAGTCACAGCTGCAAAATACTAACGCGAATTCTTTACAGACGAATGGAAAAACTGGTAGAAGCCGACCTCGGCGAAGATCAGTTTGGATTCCGCAGAAATGTTGGAACACGTGAGGCAATACCGACCCTACGACTTATCTTAGAAAATAGATTTACGAAAGGCAAACCTACATTTCTTGCATTTGTGGACTTAGAGAAAGCTTTTGACAATGTTGATTGGAATACTCTCTTTCAAATTCTAAAGGTGGCAGGGGTAAAATACAGGGAGCGAAAGGCTATTTACAATTTGTACAGAAACCAGCTGGCAATATTAGAGTCGAGGGGCATGAAAGGGAAGCAGCGGTTTGGAACGGAGTGAGACAGGGTTGTAGCCTGTCCCCGATGTTATTCAATCTGTATATTGAGCAAGCAGTAAAAGAAACAAAAGAAAAATTCGGTGTAGTATTAAAGTCCATGGAGAAGAAATAAAAACTTTGAGGTTCGCCCATGACATTGTAATTCTGTCAGAGAGAGCAAAGGACTTGGAAGAGCAGTTGAACGGAATGGACAGTGTCTTAGGAGGATATCAGATGAATATCAACAAAAGCAAAACGAGGATAATGGAATGTAGTGGAATTAAGTCCGGTAATGCTGAGGGAATTAGATTAGGAAATGAGACACTTAAAGTAGTAAAGGGGTTTTTCTATTTGGGGAGCAAAATAACTGATGATGGTCGAAGTAGAGAGGATATAAAATGTAGACTGGCAATGACAAGGAAAGCGTTTCTGAAAGAAAGAAATTTGTTAACATCGAGTATAGATTTAAGTGTCAGGAAGCTATTTCTGAAAGTATTTATATGGAGTGTAGCCATGTATGGAAGTGAAACATGGACGATAAATAGTTTGGCCAAGAAGAGAATAGAAGCTTTTGAAATGTGGTGCTACAGAAGAATGCTGAAGATTAGATGGGTAGATCACATAACTAATGAGAAGGTATTGAACAGATTTGGGGAGAAGAGGAGTTTGTGGCACAACTTGACGAGAAGAAGGGACAGGTTGGAAGGACATGTACTGAGGCATCAAGGGATCACAAATTTAGCGTTGGAGGGCAGCGTGGAGGGTAAAAATCGTAGGGGGAGACCGAGAGATGAATACACTAAGCAGATTCAGAAGGATGTAGGTTGCAGTAAGTACTGGGAGATGAAGAAGCTTGCACAGGATAGAGTAGAATGGAGAGCTGCATCAAACCAGTCTCAGGACTGAAGACAACAACAACAACATATAAATGGAAGAGCAGGGTCTGTGAATTCTAGCATTTTAGCTCCTGTTTCTCCCAGCGTCTGGAATGTATTGAGATGTGCCACCTGCGAGTTTTACGTGTTGCGAAGACAATGGCAGAAATCCGAGAGGTTGACCACCATGAGTTCCCATGGACAGCGGTCGTGTGAGTGAGCCACTGTGAGTGCCTCTTAGGCCAGAGTACTTGAAAAGATTCTTTTAAAGCAGTGCAAATCACAGGAGATCGTCAGAGAGTTTCAGTAAAAGCTTACAGGTTGTCCTGATGGCGGAAGGGGACAACCGAACACCGCTATGTTTCGGTTAACGGTATGGGAAGCGAACTGCATTTACACGCCCAGACATCATGCCGAAAATCGTAAGGTGAGGGTCAGGACACTGGTTACTTTCAGTTTGTTGACAGAAAACACAACAAGTACTGGGGAAGAAACTTCTGCAAGCTTTCGGTACATGCAGTAACAGAGAGGGAGAATTTCAGTTGTCACAGTGGCAACCCTGTGATTTTTCTCTCCTCTTGCGGTAATTTGGAGAAGTATGTCAGAGCAGGTAGTCAGTAGTGCATTTTGGGGCGAGCACACATTAGCGGCGGTTCGTGTCTCGTTCGAAAGTCTCTCTGCGGCGCAATGCTGCAGCGTCACGCTCCTTTCACTGTTTCTGAGTGACACTCGCGTTTGCGTCGTCTCTGCACTGCGTAGCTGACACTTGGCGAGTCTTTTTCGTGACTTTGTGACTGATTTCTATCGTTAGTTCTCTCTCATACTGGGATCAAAACTCGAAGCTATCCAGTATATGTCGCTTTTCTGAGTTGAGCAGCGTTTGGGAGACGATTTGCATGTTATTACGCTAGTGCTTCAGAAAAATCTTAACCTTCTACGCATATTGCGGTTTAAATTTTTTGATGAAAATAATTGTAGATCAATCCAACTTCAACTTGAAAAATTTTGATTGAGAGAAAATAAGTTAATTATTTTTGAAATGACTTTTCCTCAGTCTAGTTATTATCAAGCGACCCTTTTAATGAAAAATATCGTCAGAGGACTGCAGTCTCAATATGACGGTGTTTCCGATATATTAGAAGTGTCATTACACCTTCTTTTAATTTGGAAAGTTAGCTGGATACTTTCTAATTATACGAACTGAATAAAATTTTATTTTGGGAATAACGAATCTTCACCTGCATTGGCATTTAGCAGCATTAATAATTATCAATTTAACATTTGTATTATTGTATTGGATTCTGCCTGAGCTCAGAATCTCTTGTTTCGTCGTTTGCATGTTGAGTTCACGTGCATGGCAGGCAGCTTGCAAATCGAAACCACTGTACAAACTCAGTCGACTCGCGCACAATACAACAGGTACGGCAAAGAGTCATAAACAATTCACTAGTAATAATGGACATAATATTTTAAAAATAATTTAAATTCGTGACGAACACGTTCGAACCCTTTATGTTTTCATTTCTCAGAAAATTTCATTTTGCCCCTCAGGGGTAATTACCCCCAGGTTGGGAACCTTAACTAACATAAAAATCGAAAATAACTACAAAATCACACCACATTTGTCACTCTGTAGTCTCCTGAGGACCCTGGAAGGTACGAAACGGAACATCACGGAACTGTTGATTTACGATTCTGTTGTACCGTACAGCTATTTAACGAATAATGTGTTCCTTTAATAACAAAAAACTGTTAGCAAATACCAGAAGACCTGACCCTTAACATATTGACATTATATATCTACCCTACAAAGTCGAATTTTGTCCGCTACACTTCAGGCCAAACAATGAATTTGGAACATGATTTCAACTACATTACATAATGTACGAAATACGACACCACAGCTGTAGCTTGAGATAAAACGCCTCACACGTGATAATAAATCATCAAAAGTAATAGAACTGTTTCCCAATAAGGAAGGAACCAGTTCCTGACATGTTGCTAAATTTGAACCACAAAGCAAAAGTAACTAGATTAACAAAATTATTTGTGCGTTAGAGAGACGAGTGAAGTTTAAGCATAAGCGAATCGTTTGACTCCATAAAATTGTATAAGTGTCAGTGAAAGTATTTATGATGATAACAACAGACAACATGAGAAATATGGGCTTCACATGCTCGAAATACCCGTTTATATTCCATTGTGTTTAGTGGAGTAAGCTGCAAATATGTACATACTTGAACGTACATCTTCACAAATAAGTTGTAGCTTATGTTATTGAATTAACGTAAATCGGTAGATTTCACATGATTTTCACGATAATTCATGTCTTTAGGTAATTTACTAACGTAAGGAATGCACAATTGTAACAACCGTTTCGTTAATCGAATAGAAAATAATTAAAAACCAACGTTATCGTCAAGACGCACCTGTCTGTCTGCTTTCTCACCGCTTGGAGCGCTGGTGTCACTGCATCCGTCAAATGATGACAGACAGTAAAATCGTGCATCTCTAAGAAGACCGATGAGCAAAACATACAACTACCACCATCATCTAGCGAAAGATCTTTCCAAGAACCCGAGAAAATTCTAGCCCCACGTAAAATCTCTCGACGGGGCTAAGACATCTACCCATTCACTTTGTGACCACTCTAGTGTGGCAACGTTGCCACGTAAGTCAATGAAAGCAAAGCCGAAGTTTTAAACCAAGCTTTTAAGAAATCATTCACCCAGGAGGATCGTACAAACATATCGTCGTCAGACCGTCACACATATTCCCGTAGAGAGGACAGATTAATTGGATTCACTGATGTACAGAAGCAACTGAAAGGGTTGAAAACAAAGAAGTCACAAGGTCTGAAAGGAGTCCCAGTACGATTTTACAGAGTTCCTACGGCCTTTTCCTCTTACTTAACACCCATTTGTCTCGAATTTCGCACCCAGCGCAAAGTCCCAAGCGACTGGAAAAAATCGGAGGTGACTCCTTTATATAAGAAGTAGAGATGGGCAAAACTGTTCTTTTCAGAGATTGGATCAGAACTGTTCACTCTCTGAAATGAATTAGCTCTTTTTCATGACTCACCACTCATTTACAATAGAAAATAAATGGAAGGCACATTGCCCTTTAAACTTGGTTTTTTCCAGTACTATACCTGTAACACAGATAATGAGTAAGAATTTTGTATTGTTTATCGAAATTTCCACGATATGACGAAGTTTTGGATTATTGATTTATTTTGCACTATCGTGGTTTTTTGGGTGATAGGAAAATGTTGTAACTTGAGATTTGCATTAACAATATATTTGGCTATAATGTATTAAAATTTCATTAACCTCATACAAATACATCGCAAGCCATATATTTTTAAAGTGAACGTTTCCTTCCGAAGACGCCTAAAATCGCAAAATCCGTACCAGAATAAGAAAAAAAATATAAATTTGACTGTAAAACGAAAGGGCTGCATTTAGCCTTACGCAGAATAAAACAAGGAAAATATTGGTGTATCACATTTTGCGATACGTTTATCAGTTCGCTCGTAATTAAAGCGTAAATTCGAGTGTCCATAATAAAAATCCTATAGTAAGAGGAGTCGTCAGGAACCTAATCTAATCAGTTTAAACAAAGAAAAATAAAATAAAAACAATTGATGTATACATAACATAATAATGTAATATACATAGCGGTATTACTACGAAGAACAATATCCAGTAGAGACGAACTCCGATGCAGAGGCGCTGAGTCGAGCAGGTCGAGCCGCGAGCTGTGTTACTGCGTAAGCTCAGACCGCAGAGACCAGAGTGACACCTGAGTCGCTTTTCTCAATGCTCTGAGTCGAGACGGTGGGGCGAGCATTGAGCGGGCGAGTTCCGAGGGTGGGGGGGAGCGGTGAACTCACCCGCTCCGAGACAAATCGTCCGTTCCCTTGCGAGCAGGTTGTTGCAAGTAGTTCCTATGTTATTCGCTAGGTGGCTCTCTGTCCTGTTGCTCGCATCAACTGCCCAGAGGGCAGGACGTGCGACTGAAACGATCGCCGACAGAGTGCGATGCGAAGTTACGCTGCGCCAGACACTGCAGGCGGCAGACGACGCACAGAGACGGCACGGCATATGTGAAACACAAAATCCAATGGGGCACTGCACAATGCAGGCAGCCAAGGTAGAAGCAGGGCAGAGGCTGGCGCTGGCTGTGTTGTGTGGCGTCCACTGTGCTCTGACCAGCAGAGGCGCTGCTGATATGCTCCGTCTCCCTCTCTCTCTTTCTCTCTCTCTCTCTCTCTGCCATGGGAAACGTTTGGAGCTACCGTTCTTTTTTTCTGAATCACTGATTGTTCACTCCTTTGAAAGATGCAACTCTATGCATTAGTTCAAGAGCGGATCCCCCATCTCTAATAAGAAGGGTGAAAGAACTCACAAAATTACAAATCAATATCCACAACATCCGTTTGCTACAGGATTCTTGAACGTATTCTCAGTCGAATATAATAAAATTACTTGAAAAGTAGCGTCATCTGTTCACAAATCTGCTCGAATTTAGAAAGCATCGCAAGTGAAAAGCTCACGTTGCCCTTTCCCCGCGTGATATACTGCAAATGATGGATGAGGGGCGACAGACGAATTCCATATTCGTAGATTTCCAGAAACAGTTTGACACAGTGCCCCACTGCAAACTGTTAAAGGAGGTTCGAAGATACAGAGAATGCGAGAATGGCTCGAAGGCTTCTTAAATAGCAGAACTGAGTCCGTTGTCCTCGACGGAGAGTGCTCATCACAGACAAGGGCACCGTTTGGAGTGCTCAAGGGAAGCGGGACAGGACCGCTGTTGTTATCTATATACATAAATGATTTGGCGGACAGGGTGGGCAGCAATCTCCGGTTGTTTGCTGATGATGCTGTGGTGTACGGTAAGCTGTCGTCGTTTAGTGACTGTATGAAGGTACAAGACGACTTAGACAAAATTTCCAGTTGGTGCCATGAATGGCAGCTTGCTCTAAATAAAGAAAAAGTAAGGAAATCCAAATGACTTCATCTACATCTATATCTACATACGTACTCCGCTATCCACTATACGGTGCGTGGCGGAGGGTACCTCGTACCACAACTAGCATCTTCTCTCCCTGTTCCACTCCCAAACAGAACGAGGAAAAAATGACTGCCTATATGCCTCTGTACGAGCCCTAATCTCTCTTATCTTATCTTTGTGGTCTTTCTGCGAAATATAAGCTGGCAGCAGGAAAATTGTACTGCGGTCAGCCTCAAATGCTGGTTTTCTACATTTCCTCAGTAGCGATTCACGAAAAGAATGCCTCCTTTCTTCCAGAGACTCCCACCCGAGTTCCTGAAGCATTTCCATAACACTCGCGTGATGATAAAACCTATCAGTAACAAATCTAGCAGTCCGCCTCTGAATTGCTTCTATGTCCTCCCTCAAACCGACCTGATAGGGATCCCAAATGCTCGAGCATTAATCAAGAATAGGTCGTATTAGTGTTTTCTAAACGGTCTCCTTCACACATGAACCACAACTTCCCAAAATTCTACCAATGAACCGAAGACGACTATCCGCCTTCCCCACAACTGCCAGTACATGCTTGTCCCACTTCATATCGCTCTGCAATGTTACGTCCAAATATTTTATCGACGTGACTGTGTTAAGCGCTACACTACTAATGGAGTATTCAAACATTACAGGATTCTTTTTCCTATTCATCTGCATTAATTTACATTAATCTATATTTAGAGTTATCTGCCATTCTCTACACCAGTCACAAATCCTGTCCAAGTCATCTTGTATCCTCTACAGTCACTCAGCGACGACACCTTCCCGTACACCACAGCATCATCAGCAAAAACAGCCGCACATTGCTATCCACCCTATCCAAAAGATCATTTATGTAGATAGAAAACATCAGCGGACCTACCACACTTCCCTGGGGCACTCCAGATGATACCCTCACCTTCGGTGAACACTCACCATCGAGGACAACGTACTGGGTTCTATTACTTAAGAAATCTTCGAGCCACTCACATATTTGGGGACCAATCCCATATGCTCGTACCTTAGTTAGGAGTCTGCAGTGGGGCACCGAGTCAAATGCTTTCCGGAAGTCAAGGAACATGGCATCCGTCTGATACCTTTCATCCATGGTTCGAAAGATATCATGTGAAAAAAGGGCGAGTTGCGTTTCGCAGGAGCGATGCTTTCTAAAGCCGTGTTGATGCGTGGACAGAAACTTCTCTGTCTGAAGGAAACTCATTATATTCAAACTGGGAATATGTTCGCGAATCCTGCAACAAACAGATGTTAAGGATATTGGTCTGTAATTCTGAGGATCCGTCCTTCTACCCTTCTTATATACAGGTGTCATCTGCGCTTTTTTCCAGTCGCTCGGGACTTTACGTTGGGCAAGAGATTCGCGATAAATGCAAGCTAAATAAAGAGTCAATTCAGTAGAGTACTCTCTGTAAACCCGAATTGGAATACCATCAGCACCTGGCGATTTATTTATTTTTAACCCATTCAGCTGCTTCACAACCCCAGGGATGTCTATTACTATGTCTTCCATACGGGAATCTGTACGAGACTCAAACGGCGGTATGTTTGTACGATCCTCCTGCGTGAAAGATTTCTCAAATGCTAAATTAAAAATTTCAGCTTTCCTTATGTTGTCTTCCGTTGCCAGGCCAGACTGATCAGTGAGTGACTGGATGGAAGCCTTCGATCCGCTTACCGATTTTACGTAAGACCAGAATTTCCTTGGGTTTCAGCAAGATCTTTTGCTAAGGTATGACCGTGGTAGTGGTTGTATGCTTCGCGCAACGCTCGTTTTACAGCAGCACGAATCTCTACTAACTTTTGCCAGTTCTCATTCTCCAGATCTTTCTTGTACCGCGAGTGCAACTGTCTTTGCTTCCTGAGCATTCACCGAATTGCGCTGTTAAACCACGGTGGGTCTTTTCTGTAACCCACTTTTTCGGCACATACTTCTCCAATGCGTGATTTACATTGTGTTTAAAATTTGCCCATAATTCTTCCACGTCCATCATACCGGAAGTAAATGAAGTCGATTCATTTACTAAGTGGGATGCTAACAACTGCTTACCTGCTCTTTCTAGTTAGAATACTCTCCTAGCCTTCTTGACCGACTTTTTAACTTTCATAACCACAGTCGTAATGACAACATCATGATCACTAATCCCTGTCTCAACACTGACACCGTCGATGAGGTCTGGTCTGTTCGTGGCTACCAGATCTAAAATATTACCATTACGCGTTGGCTGTCGTTTCAACTGCCCAAGACAGTTTTCGTATAATGTGTTCAAAAGTAATTCACAATACGGCTTGTCTGTACCACCTATAATGAATCCATAGACATCCAATGGAACAATACCGTAATGTTCAAATACTGCAATAGCAGTGTACTGCCTCACATAGTCGCGTCGATTAAATATCTAGGAGTAACATTGGAAATCTGAAATTGAACGAGAACGGAAGGACAATAACAGGGAAGGCTAACGATCGTAATAGGTTTGTTGGGAGGATTTTAGGAAAAAGTGGTTCATTTGTAAATGGGACGCATACATAACATTAGTGCCACCCATTCTTCAGTATTGCTCAAGTGTTTGGAATTCGCAACAGGTCGGATTAGAGGAAGACATCGAAGCATTTTAGAGGCGAGCCGCTTGGTTTATTGCTGGTGGGTTTCTTTAACTGAAGTGGTTCTCGAACTCAAATGGGAACGCGACTGAGAAAATTTAGGGAACCGGGTTTTCAAACTGCCTGGGGACCGATTCTACTGCCGCCAACGTACATTTCCCGTAAGGTTTATAAAGACAAGATCAAGGAGGGCTTGTATACACACTTACGAGAGAACACCTTTTACGTGTCGCCCTATTTGTAAGTTGAACGAAAAAGGATATGGCAAATAGAGGTATACAAGGTACCTTCCGCCACTCACGATATCGTGGCTTGCGGAGTATTTACTGCATGTAGATGTTCGTAGTGGGCCTAATAGTGGCCCAGGGCTGAGCGAGGAAATAGTACGGTGCAATTAGACCCAAAACCTCAACATCCAAAGTGAAAGTCTCCTTCCAGCTCCAGAGTGTTTCATAGAGTCCACATATTGTTTGGTGAAATGTTACATCATTTTAAGCGTCGTGTTTAGGGGAAGGGGCGGAGAATTTGGTAAATTAGTACTTTTCATCAGTTTTTCTTAAATATTTCGCAATTTAATCTACATTTAATCGTGAACAATAATAGCCCTGTGCACAATCTTGCTAAACTGAACGGTAGAAGAGTTACTTAGGGTTTCAAAAGTAAAAATGTTTCGTACTTTCTAGTTGGTTTGTATACATATGACATTGTCACTAACGAAACTAATTTTTCAAACAGTCTTGTACTTTCTCAAAGCAAATTGTGATTTTGGTGGCCGGTGGTATGTTAGTGATAAGCCCTTGAAGGAACGACAACCTCACCACCTTCTCAAGGGGCGCTACTTTTTAAGGGAAAAGAGGCTTCCACAGGCCTATGCCATATAAACCTGTGGTACGGAGAAACCCATTCTGAACTTCCTCAGGACAATGCCACATTAAGTATATCTCCAGGATAAATGATTTTAAATTATGAAAATATGATAAGTATAATAATTATGTTATATAATTATATCACATCTAATCATAATGTTTTTTAAACGGGTGCTTTTGGAGGCTTTTCTTTAGAAAACAGGCATATTTGGTTGTATGCTGCAACCATATTTTACTCAAATTTTGAAGTTCAGTAACTGAGTTCAGGAGTAATATTAAATAAAAATGTAGAATGTTAGATGCGACCTAAAATTAATGTATTCATTAGTATTCAGTCCTCATCTAGATCTTCATGTATGATATTCGTGTCCCTGTTAACACATACTAGGGCTGCACGATTACCACCTATTCAGTTTAGACCCCTCTTGCTGCACTCGCAGTTACGGACGCATACGTCTTTGCAAGCACACACTACGAGGGACAGTAATTCCCAGGCAGCTGCAGGACGTGCTGTTGTAATTGGTTTCAGATTTTCGCCAATCTTCTTCCACGCGCACTCGAGCGTGTTGTTCTTCTCATTCAGCCGCTGCTGCACCTGGTAGGGTGGTAGGTTGTACACGAATGCTGCCTGAAAGCTGCTGAAGGGGAGGGGGAGGGCGGGAGGTGAAAGGGCAGCCAACTTCAACTACAGCCTACAACTAACACTGGTAGTGAAAACAATCTAAATCAGAAGTTTCTTGCGAAGAGCGTTGTTGGCTTGCACTTTTCTGTACAATGCAATTTTTCCCATCTTGTAGATAGTTGATACAGTGTCACTTCCTGTGAAGGCGTATGTTGCTAAGGGTGTACCTTTCATATCCCCAATGCGTCGCTGAACGTCAGAAATAGTGTACACTTTCTGCTGCTGATTGCCTTTCTTTGGTACCACCATTTTCACTTCTTTCATAGCTTCATCAATCGTTTTAAAACTATTAATAAGTCATCATCATCCGATGCTTGATGAACTGTGAACCATCTCTTTGAAAGTGCCCTGTAAGGAGAGAAATAAGGCCCATTTAGTTTTTAGCGTTAGCTAGAAATTCTCTTTGATTGACATTTACATGGATGGATCTTCTAATTTCACATCAGTCTTAGTGGTTGACCTTAATCGGCGTAAGTGTTCTTCATCTTCATCTTTTGTGTTTCCTTGCTTGTATCGATAAAATAAAACAGGTGCTGGCCCATAATAAGTAATTACGTAATCTGCGTATTGCTTGAAACCTGTCTGTAAGTAGCTGGGTGTTGCCACACATCACAATTAAGGAGGTGACCTCCATTATTGATGTAGGACACTTACTCTGAACGTGGTGTGATTGATGATTCATTTGAATCTGGAATCAAGCCAGCCACCATTGAAGACTTGCATCCCTTCCTGATTAAGCCAGATTAGTCGTAGAAGGATGGAGGATAAGCACATAATTCGGATCGAAATATTTCTTCAAGTCTCTCATCATTCCTTACTGTGCACACCATCTGATATAAGAGAGTGTTAGGGTTCACAAATAGTGTTGTAGTTAGTTGTAATAAACTTGGCTATAGAGGATAGAGATTTAACAGCTAACTTTCTTTTCAAGTGAATTTCATTGAATGTTTGGCTCTCAATCTCTTTCAAGGTTAGTGTTTCAACTTCAAGCGCTTTATCAGAATTCAAGTTCTCGACTGCTACAACCTCTGTCGGTAACGGAGAGAGTTCGGGTGTTTTAGAAAACGGATAGTGTTTCTCAATCCAAAAAATAAAAGTTTGCAAGTCCTTGCAGTTTCTTTTCTGCCTTGCCTCCCGTAGTTCCACGTTCAGCTCTGAAGAGATGCTGCACACACGTACATATTCTTTCATTGCTTCTCACAGCCGAGAACAAGTTAATTCAAGTTGCAATAGTTTTCGCTGTTATTCCTCTGCCTCCAGTCATTCCACAAATGCTATTTGAGGTTCTCATCGAAACCAGTTCAATGGTTATGTCACTCCAGACTCCAGATCAAAATTTTCAAGTACGTCGGATGGTGAAATAACCGCAGTTAACGAACAAATCGTTTTATGGTCTCATTTTGTTGTGAAGTTCCAGCGTGTCTTGCAGGTAAACATGTGAAGATTTAGCGGTGACAAGAGAGTTCCAAAGGTCCTCTATAGTTCCTCTTCCATTCATCAGCTTGGCTTCTTTATATCCGTCACCAATTTATGCGGCTCGTCTTCAACCTGCCACCAAATGGACCAGCAATGAATGAAGCATAACACCAGTGACGTTTGATCAGCCTTTGTACGCTAAATGTCGTGTAATAGTAGCAAAGGCACCTCGTGATAGCTTATTGAAGTCAATCTTCATTCGGCTAGGAAGTTTTCACTTGTTAATGCATTTCCATGCAGCCACTCCAATCAGGTTTACCTTCTTCGGGGCCTTCTAGCCAGGTACCACTCAACCAAAACAAATTAAGTGTTCGGCCTTGTTCATATGACTGTAGGTGTATTTACAGGGAAGCCATTTTTGTAGTAACTGTTTTCGAATACCCAGATGTACTTTGGTCTCTGTAAGTTTGGAAATGAAACAGGTTTTGTTTCTCAGCATGAGCGGTAAAGGAAAGTACCAAATAAATCATGCCTTCCTGACTGCACAAACAGATGTAACAAATAATTATCAGTCCACTGGGTGAAGACTGATTGGCTAATACTAAGGTTTGTCTATTCATTTTGTCTACACCAGCTCAATCTGATATTATCTAACGCTGAATAGATTTTGATGGATGTATTATGCACATAAATTAGACTACGTAGGTGCAGCTGAGTGCAACTGAGAAGACTGGGATTCTGTTTGTCAAAATGAGCGGGTTCAGCAATACTATACCCCTTTCTCGATGCCTAGCACTGTTTGAGGTGACAGCCATGGAGCAAGCGTCAGCATAGCTCTGACGTGCGACGCCTGTAATTCGTTATCACTGGCCCGAAATAACCAAAGTCGTGGCTGGAGATCTGTTTGATAGATTGCAATTAATCTCTCATGGAGCCCTGAAACATCGGTAGGTTCCAGCATGTGACACGGGCGTTCCCCAGTCATACCACTGACCAATTTTATTCACTCATACGGCAGTACACACAGGGAAATCAAACGTCAAGGCGGCAGACGAGATACGACTAAGATTATAACATAGTCCTCGGCACAGCGAGTTGTCTGAGATAACTAAGGTGCAGACTGCTGATACAGCTAATTCTTCACCACAGGATCCCCCAGTCAAGACCAATACCAGTGCGAAGTCACACTCAGGACGAGTGTCCCAAGAGCAACCCACTCATAACAAGAGTCCCGATCAGAATGTGTTCGTCAGACTGGAGTCTGAATCTGAAGACCCACATTTCTGCGCCCGTCAAACCTCAGTAAACTCGTCAAAAGCAGTCACACAACTGCTCCCACGAGCGTTCCGTGCCAATCACAAGACTCGACGACCTCCATGTTCCACCTCTTACTCATCTGCTCTACCCACAGGCCAGTCCCAATCAAAGTTAATAATATTCTTTTCTTTTCTGGAGAAGCAGCCAATCCCTGACTTGTAAATTCCGTTGCAAGGAGGAGAAGACGTTCGCTACTGACTTGTTTTCCCACAGACACTTTGGCAAATATGTTCTGAGTTTCCATTTAGGCCCAAAGTGAACAAGGCATTTATCACTAAGTTCATTATGCAGATGGGCTGAACGTTACAGCCCTCAGCAAAACTTAGCGCAGTTATGTTCCAACATAGACCATTTCGGAGCAGCGATAAATGTTGTGTTCCATTCTAAATTTCTTCTGAAAGCCTGAGGCTTCCCAGAAAACTTGACAGGCAGTGCGACGACACCACCTGAAGGCTCCCTCAATAGCGTCCAGTCCAAGTTGAACATGGAAACTTGTGAACTTTTACACCTCCATCCCTATACACAGTGGGCATTTCTGACACTGATGAAACGCCTTGGCGAGGCCCTTAACAGGTAGATCCAGGCAGGAAATTATTTGCCCTCTTTGGCTGAAAGTACTGTCTCCCCACTGGTGCGATAAATTCTTGAGACCAGCGTTCTGCCGCCAGTAAATGCTTCGAGGTGTTCCTTTCCCAAATAGCTGTACGTTGCTCCCAAGTCCCAAATGTTCCCTGTAAGATTCACTGATAGATAACCAAACTGCCTGCTTTTTCACAACTAGAGAAAATACTATTCGAAAGAGAGCCACCATAAAGGTTTTACATGCATTGACAATGTACATGCTCCCAACAATGCCTCCAATTGTTGATACTTTCCTGTTGTCTCACAAAAATGAGGTGTACACCACTCCCAAATATTTCATTACAGTGGCCACATCAATGAGTCCATCCGGTTCCGCAATTAAATTGTGACCGATGTTCATGAGCCCCCATTTTCGCGTGTTCATCTGGGCATCAGCCACTTTTCCACAACACTCAGTCATAGCTAGTGCCATGGCAATCTCTTTCGTCCCACATCAACTGCGTACGCCTATTCACATATTTATCTCCTCGCACGTTGACACAATATAGCGTTTTGTGAAGTGCATCAACAGTGGCACAGTAACTTGTGCAGACGGGTGCATGGAGAGGGTACACCCTTGTCTGACAAAGCACTGAATCCGTACTGGTCTTGTCAAAAGACCGTTCAGTAAGACCATTCATTGTGATCCGTGCCGTATTACTGTTGTGGTATATTTATTGCTCCCATCGTTGCACGCAAACAGCAATGGCCGACAGCGTCGAAGACTTTCTGTAGGTCGACCGCAAGCATCAAGCCATGTATTCTGCAGGCGGTGACACAATGCCCTGTGAATAGCGCTGTTATCACCGACCCATGTCTAATCTTCTCCAGTCAACGTTGTAAGCGCTCGCGAAAATTTTAATGCGCAAACAGCTTCATCTCTGCCTTACTTGACAACAGCTGCTCGTCTTCTTTCCGAAGTGGTGTGCCAAGTTTCCTCATGGAGGAAGGGTGTGTCATGCGTGACTCTTTAGCTCTGTAGTCACGCTATGCTCGAACGACTGTACCATCCATCTTTTGGCGCATGAGTTGCAACAGTTTGGCTCTGCCGTGCTTAATTTTGCACAAGAAGAACCGGTTGCTGTTCTGCACTGTGAAACAGAACATAGAGGACACTCAGTGAAATTCCATGTCTTTGTACCATCGCTTTCTATTTCGGCTCTTGTGATTTCTTTTCCATCGGTGTATATCGCCTTCCACGGAAAAAGAAGCATGATCCTATCGATTTCTAATGTGGAAGTATATTAGCTACTGTTTTCAAAGCGCCAGAATATATTGGTCAAGACCAAATCACTGATCACTTGCGCATATTCAACCAATATGACCAAATAAGTCCGGCTTTCATAGGTACCACAGCATAGACCCAGGACTAGTTGAGGTAACTGATGATATGAGGTATGCTATTGACGACCGTATTGCAACGACTCTGACACAACCAGACGCTAGCAAAGCTTTTAATACTTATAACGCATACTGCTCAGGAAAATGTCAAAACAAAATTTCGCAGGTAATGTGCTGAATTGGTTTGAAAGCTATTTGAAAAAACAGATAGTAAAATGTTGTCTGTGTGAATAAAAAGTCATCGTGGAAACATGTTCACTGAGTACTGCCAAAGGGGTCAGTCTCTCTCCCACATTCGTTCTCCTTGTACGTCAGTGACATTTCTTCATTTCCATTGTTCTGTAAATATCGTTTCAATACCGATACGCAGTTTTACCTAAGTGACAGACTTGAAGATATAAATACGAATATTATGGTCGTTAAGGTGATTCATGATCTGTCTTCAGTGGTAATATGGAGGTAAATCTGATCCTTGAACTGTATGCAAAGAGGTTACAAGTAATCATAGTAACTCGCCAGAAATTAATAATTTCGTAACTTCGTAAACGCTTCGCTCCTATCCAGCTTGAAAGTATTCCGATATCACATCAGAAACAAGTAAAGAACTTGGTGTAACGTTGAAAGGTCATCTCCACTGGGTAGAGAATACTGTCACAATGTGGCAGGGCACCTACAATTGAGTCCCTGATTACAAATAGTTTCGGAACGTTTTCCGCAGGATGTGAACGTAAACTTAAGCAAGCACGCATTCTGCCGAAGCTCCAATATTGAGACGTAATTCAACGTGGCACGAGTGGTGAAAACACATGACTGTCAGACATAACCATGAATGCGTATGTGCGTTACATCTGCAGGATTCATCAGTACGGCCTGTAGGTGCTTCACTTGCTCAGTTATGATCGTTGTGGCCAAACAAGTTACGGGTCTACCGCACGCATTGTCTACTTTACAGGTTCCGCAGTGTGCAGACTAACCACTACCTTCCATTAGAGAATAAACACGACATCGCAATCGAAACACAAGGTCCATTTATCTGGTATCCTAGCTCTGCCATCTCCGCTTCTGGAAGGCGCTTCGCTGCATAATGCGAAAAATTCAAAATCTTCCTGATTTCAAGGGAAGTCTGCGCACTAACTCTTGTCATCCCCAGAATTAAAGTATAAGCCCAATTTCCCGTCTGTCAAAAAGCATAGCCAAATCTCCTGTCTTCTGCCAGTCATGACCCTATATCATTGCTTTTCTCTATGAGTCACGCCATCCTCTTCCTTCATATTCTTTCAATGTGTGTTATTACTTTCTCCTTTCCCTCCCTTCTGTATTCCTTTCACTCATGCGTACTGCTGCTAGCACTGACAATTAAAAACCCACATCCCATAATTTCTATTATGCTATTTATCATGTGCGAATATAAAGTTTGTATATGTGTCTTTTTTACGTGCACTATTATAGTTTTCAATTTCTAAAAGCAGTAATATATGATTATTGAGATATATGTTGAGTAAAGTTAGCGAAACGCCTGGTTAGATGTGAGATAGAGCCTAATATCCGCCCCCTCCCGTATCCAAGGTTAAATAAATGGATGAATAAATAAATTAATATTTTTAAATATAATTCATTCTCTTCAAGGCATATAACCCTTCTGGTTAGACAACCGTACCATACGGTTTTAACTTGGCTCCAATATTATCTGATATTTCTTATAGACGTTTTCCACCATTTCATAAGATAGATGAAATTTGCAGATCTTAAGAATAATCGCTTCTTGCTCCAAGCTTTCCTGCTCAATTATCCCGACCAGGTATTTAAATTTCTATACGACATTAATCTTCCCTCTTATTAAAATCATCTATCACTGATATTTGTAATGCATTTTGTCTTCTCAAAGGAGACCTGTAATCTTACTTTCTCAGCTATCTCTGTTAGTTGATGAATCTTCGTGATTGGTGAGTTAATGTTGTTGAAAAAAATGGCTCAGTTTGGGTCCTTCTCTGAATAAATATTATTCCCATGCTTATAGCTTACTGTCTTCCTCCATTCTCGAATGACCTTTTCCAACATACAGATAAAAAAGCGTGGAGAAACATCATCGAGTTGTTTGATACCAGTATCAGCTTTGGAAGCGGTCCGAGATATTGTCAACGAAATTCATTTTTGACCCTGTATCGATCAGAGCCTGTTGAATCATCCACTCCAAAAGCTTCCATAACATTCAACAGTGACTCACTGTCAACTGAGCCGTGCACGTTTTTTTATCAATGCATACGACCCCACAGTAGTACCTAACAGACCTTTTATGCCTGATAATGTTTGTGAAGTTTAAAATCTGCTCTAGGCAAGAACGTCCTTTCCTGATATTAGCCAGTTACTCATTAGTTTGTTTATTAAGAAAATCTACAATTCAGTTCTGTAGTGTTGACGAGAGCATCTCCCGTAGAACAGATACTAATGTAATATGCCTTCAACGGCTGATCACCTTTCGAGCCACCATTTTATGAAGTTGGCGGACTAGGACCGACAGCCAAACAGAGGATACCCGACCAGATCTCTGTATCTCCTCAAAGAGCTCAGCTGGTATCTTCAGAATATCTTCATCCGCCAGCTTCAGGAACTTTGCAACAATTGATTCCCTTCTAGCTGCTATATTATTCCTTAGGCCATCCATGCTCTGTTTAATATCTGTCTTAGATATGTGGATGCTCGTTTGTCGCTATTCGAGTGGCTTGTCGTATGGGTAATTCTCCCTTTTGGTTCATTCCAATTACGCAGTTTTCTTAAACACGCTGCCCAGATATTAGAGTATTAGCTTATTAGACTTTTTTGTTCATGGCCAGCATTCCATTTTTTTCTCTGAAGCGCATGACTGGGGGTTGATACACTTTCAGCTTGGACTTGAAAATATGGTTGAAATCCCTGAAATTGTTCTTTAGAATTTCCTGAACAATATATTCCATCTGTTGTTTGGAAAATAATTGCGTTACATGTCGAATCACAGGGGCTGCGTGCTTCCGACTTTTACTAAAGGAGTTAAAATCTTCATGTTCCTTCGGCGAGTTTCATTTTCTCAACGAATGTGTTCTATGTGCGTAATTTTAGTTCCAGGTATAGTTGCACCATCTACGTTTCCGTCTGCGACCTTTTAAGATTGAAACATTAGCTACTTCTTGTATTGCCTATTGTATTGTACTGTCTGTCCAGTTCTTAGACTGAAATGTTAGTTTCTGATGACACTCTCCTAATACTTGTTAACTGATTTTTAATTTTTCCGCATCATTTCTGCATTTGTTCTTTCCAGTTGTTGGTATTTTTATCCTGGAGAGGTAATTATCAAAATCGTACTTGGTACCCCTCTGGAATTTAATATTGTTGACTTCCTTCATCGCATTCCTAGAATGAGGCATGTGGACGATTTTCCATCGTTCGAGTTTCCAAACTAAACGTTCGACATAGTTTGACAAATCCAAATTCAAAATGTGTTGCTCCTTCCGTGTGTAGGATGTTTTCCTGTACCGGTTCATAATTTGCTTCTATTCCACGTCAGCTTACATTTGTCGACAAAAATCTTAATATTCTTCGTAGTTATTTTCGCCTTCTCCTTCTCTAGGAGGTCCCAAAATTGTTCTTTTTTCTCTGGACTATGGCTGTTGTTCTCACAGGTGAGGTGGCCGCATGTACATTGAACCGGCTGCAGCCGCCTTCCGCAACAAAAAGTGAGTATTGACAGTTATTTGATCCGCTAGAAAAATTCACTACTGCGTTGATAAACGTCTTATTTACAGAGAAATCTGTTCCAAACATTGATATGTTCTTGCTTATATTCACGGCTTCCTTTTTATCATAGATCTTATAGTCTACATTGTCAATAACGCTTTCGTCCTGATAATGTGTACCTTGAAAACCATGATTGTGATGTTTTGGTAGCCCAACAAATTGTAAATCCCTCGCGTTTACCAAATTTTCCCAAATATTTCATTTTTATCTTACCGATATAGTAATTTTGTTTCGTTTTCAACTTAATATATCTCGATGCGGAGCATGCAATTCCCTCTGACTTCTCTAAGAATGTAGCTGCAGGCCTAAAAGATCCAAAGATACGCTTGCACACCTAACAGTGATGGGTTTCTGCCTACAGTTGCCACTGGGATTAGTGGTTTCTTTTTGACGACTTTCCATGATGTCTGATTGTTAGAGAAATGTGGGTCGGATTTGTTCCTTCCCGTTAGTAGATTCAACGTATCATGCCATGAAGCTTGAAGTTCGTTTGCTTTACACACCTTTGGTACGAATGGTCCTCTTCTGCTTTAAAAACCGTTGACTTTTTCCATTTATAATCATGGAAAAGTACGCTTTCAAATTGCTACCAGACGGGGCAACTGAACCAATATCTTCCTTCTTCTTCTTTTTTTTGTGACAGGCAGAGCCTGGTTTCGTAGTGTTGGCCCAGATTGTGGTATTGACTGTTTGTATTATTAGATGGTAATTTGCTTGTTATTAGTAAGATCTACAATTTATTCTGATTTAGCTAACTTATCTCGACATATTTACAGTTGTTCTTTAGTGATATTTAAGGCGTTGAAAGTTACAAGTATTTTATTTCCCTGATTATCTGGCTATTTCAGTCAGTGATATGTTGCACTTTAATGCTACCAGAGGCATCTTTTTTTATCTTAGTTTTACATTATAATCATGTTGTACATTGAACATTTTGGAGAATTTAACTGAGTTTTCATTAAAGTGGGCCATCATAATATTTTATCCCTTTGTTAACGCATTACTTGCTGTTGTGGTAGTCTCCCCACTAACGTGTTGTGTGAGTTTTTCAGCCCAATGTTTTCTTTACTGTGATGAATAATTTTAACTGTCGCCAAGAGAGGTGGACTCTACAATGTGTGTCTGCATGCATACTACGAAGGCAGGATCCAGTTTATGGTGTCTGTGGAGGGTGAATTTGTGCAGACTGGGGTTGATGGGCTGTTCTTCCCATAATCCTTCTAAAGGGCTTGTAGTTGGGGCTACCGTACTAAACTAATGGCAGATGGCTTTCCTGTAACAGCAGATCTTTTGCAAGATAGTCTCAGAACTCTTGGACGGGAGTATCATTTTACTAAAGACTACTGTTAGTTGAGGGCAGGACATAGTCAAGAATATGCTTACACTCTTTTCCTGTGGTTAACTGCCTGAGAGCTTAAATATTTTCATAAAACTTCTAGGAGCTCGCTAAGTCGAGGAACTGTCTAAAAGCCTTCCATAGTATTGGAAGTCCTGATGTGGAGAGGTAAGTCTGCGAGTTTCGTGTAGATGACATTGGTTGGTTACTGATCCGTCGTGATCAGTGGAGTTACTTTAATGAGACAGAATACCTGTTAGAATTATTTTTTATAATCAATGTCCGGGCTCGTTGCTGTATGATGATAATTTTTGTTTTTTCCCTTCGGCTATGCATTTATTTCGGCTTAACTGCCATTAACGAGTGACCTGTTCTGCAATGTGGGTGACGTTACTCTCATTATACATTTTTTGTTATAGTAGGACAGTTTAGTCAAAACAGATCTGTAGAGATGGGGAGGAAAACAGAATTTAATATCACACAGCAGCGAGTTTAGACTTCCCTCACAAATATGTCACATGCTGACTTATACTACTCCCATTATTGTGGAGTATGAAATTGAGACAACCAGTCTGAAAGTACTCGTACTTTCAATGAATAAGGAAATTATATTTAAAACGTACTCATTGTACGTGGTATCTCTTTTCCAAAGTAGGCACCTAATTTTGTGGAGAAAGATTCATTTCGTTTTCTAAACTGACGCAGGAAGGCGCATACACACACACACACACACACACACACACACACATGCACATGCAGAATCAAATTTATGCCAAAATTACATAAAGATTGTAACTTGCTTTGTTTTGTAGTATTTTAGTGGGGATTCAAAAATATGAAACACCGAACACACATTTATCAAAAATATACCGTAAATCAGCGTTACTGTACGTGCACAGATCGGAAGAATCCTCAAATTAATTGCTTCTCACATCTAATTGCTGTCAGGCGTCGCAAGGTGGACAGAAAACAAGCGGAAAACGAATACTGATGACTCTGCATTTTACAAGCCTCAGGGTGTGTGAGGTGAGCACACATGAATTTTTGTCCAGT
Organism: Schistocerca cancellata; assembly: GCF_023864275.1. Taxonomy (NCBI): domain Eukaryota; kingdom Metazoa; phylum Arthropoda; class Insecta; order Orthoptera; family Acrididae; genus Schistocerca; species Schistocerca cancellata. The sequence goes on from NC_064631.1 coordinate 55,828,380, forward strand.
CGACAAAATATAACGTGCTTGGAGATTGCGAAAATATTGACTCGCTGCCTAACAAGGGAACTAACCCTAACCCAGATGTAAATAAATATGGTTGATGCTATTTGGTGGGTACGTAAACTGGTCCAAATAATGCAATACACGTTGTAATTTGGTGCATGGTGGAGAAAAAAGTGTGTGTCCACATAGAACTGTATTAACTTTCCTCTGGTATAAACTGAATTTTTCTACAAACTATCGTACCAGTATCAATACATTTGGAGAAATGAAAACTTCCGTTACAACGTCAATTAGAGACAGTCTCTATCCATATCCGTCCATATGTAATAAAGCTGCATTCTGAAACGCCATTTTTATGAAATATGTTACACAAAAGTGCTGTAGGAGTATTTTCGACATATGTAATTCAAATACGTACATCATCATTATGCTTCTAATTCTTTGCCTTATTTAGCTTCGCTTTATGTTTCCAGATGATATTTTACTTTTGAAATTAATGTTTTTTGTCTTTGTCTACCAATTCACATATGTGTAAGATATCAATTGAAAATAATTGGTAACTCTCCCTGATAATGCGAAATCATTACAGTTATGATAACCTGCAAGGAAAAGCTTGACACATTTTTTCTTCTGTCAGATACCTTTTGATGTGATCAGACGTTAGTTTATCAAATTTCAGTGCTGTGACGAAAACATTTGGGGCTTTGTACAATCTTCGCAGCGAACTCTCCATTAGTTTCTTTTAAAGGAATGGGAACAGGATAATCCATTAGCAGGCCGCATATGCTCTGAGGTGAATCGTAAAACTCTGAGTAACTGAAGATAATGATAGCAAAATGAGTGATTTTTTAACCCTTTGGAAGGCAGTAGATCCCTAAAATTGTAAAAAGAAACTTTCGAGATAATTTTTGTCGCTTATATAGTTTCTAGATATAATCTCTGTTATTCTCCGTGACAGAATTGCGCGTATCTGTTTAAAATTGAATTGTGCTTTGGGGCTTGCCTTGAAATACTTTAACTTTACTTTTCTGCTCAATTTCAACGCCCACGTTTGAAGATCAATGTTATGACGATCAGTTGATTATCGATAACCTAATATTTTTTTATAAGTTCAGTAGTATAGTACCTTCATCTTACCTCAGAGGCATTGAATAACACACTTTTCCCAGCGAGAAAGCTGTCCCACTCTACTAACTTGAGATATTTACACTTCAAGTATGAGGGGGACTCGGTGTGTTTGTCAACTTTCGGTTTTCTTACTGAAACACTTTCGCCTACTGAGCAGTTACATCACATACCATACGATTTCAACGGTTACCATTAAAAACCTTAGAGTAACAAACTAACGCTAATGGTCTTAAGTCGTAAAACAGCGAGAGTAATGTCTAATTTTCCAGGTATACAAAATAAATTCCTTCAATACTCATGTCACTTGCAACGTATAACTTCTCTCTCCTAACGTTTGTAGCGAGGTCGAATTCCACAGTTAGACGTAATGGAGGAAAGTGATGTTCGCCAAATGTCTGCGAATGTTGCAAACGCTGATCTGTATGTCTTCGTTATGCAGCTGTTTGTGAATGGTATATTTTTATGAGGTGCAGATTGGAGATCAGCCCAGCATTCGCATAAACGAGGGTGAAAAACCTCATAAAAGCCATACTTAGCCTGACTGGTGGACCAGACCGGTAGTCGTGAGTCCAGTATTTGCACTACATTCGTGTCTGGTCAACCTCCCTGTCTCGCCAGCTAGCTCACAGCACGTTAGTCTATACGAGCATGTCTGTAACTCTGCTAATGCTGATTTCTCATTACGCTCACGTATGAGTAGTGCCAGACCACTATTTCATTCCAATATTCTTATTCAGTTTCTGTTGTTACAGTTTGCTATGATTTCAGAGATCAATGATATAAAAAAAATTATTCAATGTCTGCCACTATTCTTCTTAAGATGCAAACAACGCCAAAATACTATTTTAATTTGCTTTACGGTATCACTTAATTTGACGCTTGAATCGTCACCAAACCTGTGTGAAAAAGACCCTCAGCATTTTTCAATTTGGCATAGATTCAAGGAAATTGCAAACAAAGGAAAATCTACGACAGAATAATATTGAAAAGACTCAAAGAATCTAGATCCTTAATATGTTCACCCTCCGCTGATGCAAAATATTTGAGATTCACAAGGAAGTAATGTTTCTACGGATTTGTTTTTACATTTTGCAGTCACTAATTCACATCCTTCTCTTTCTTGTGTTCCAGTACCAATAAGTCAGCTGCGATAATTACATTCCAAGAGTTTTCTTGCTTGCTATTACGTATGATATTAAAACATTATCTTTGAATTGGTACACTTTATGAGAGGAAATATCTCGCATGCTAATATGATTGTTTATGTTATTTTGTAGTATGCATTATTAATGAAGCGCAACACTACAACTACATCTGTGGAATTCAAAGTCGGGCTGGCAAGCAACGGATAATCCAGGCTTTAACTAAAAAGGTTTTCACTACCATTATGGTGACTAAAGTTTTGTCCTTCAAGCCAGATAACTATATTACATTTTCCTATCTCACTGTAGTTCTGAATAAATCCGTGTTTAATTGAATACACAGACAGATCGTATGTAACACTCAAAAGGCGTCATTTTGCTACTGCATTCCGTTGAAAAAAATTGAGTTTGCCAACGTTTACGACGACAGGCAGAGCTGACCCACCAAACTTACGACACCTGACACAGCTTGTTCTCCTGACACCACAGTAGGGATTATTTGACATTCTCCCCTTAACAGTTGCAAACATTTTTCGTGACTAATTTACTTGCATTTAGTTGCATTTAACTGGGCAGTTAAAAAAACCAGTTTTGTTAGTAATAAATAAAAATGTACTTTCACTGGGCCTTTCTCACAGAACAAATTTGATAATGAAAGTTTGGAATAATATTCACAGTAAGTCGTTTGGCAGTCACGGACAAGAACTTGGATTTAATTTGTATTTTTGATCCAAGGACCGGAATCACCAACAACTGTTGCGGTTCTGCTATTACAGGTGCGCTTCTGTAACTCAAAATATTCTATTCTCTTGTATGAAAAATACCTTTCCGATTACGTCTACTGGTAATTTATAACTTTTCACAGTCTTCATTATTGAAACACTTTGGCTCCACAACAGTTTAACTAATAACAATCTCCAGTCTTCAGAACACCTGATACATTGCTTAAATGTGAAGACCTGTTAGAACAGTTATTTGTATTTTGGGGCTTAGTGGGTAGGGTTAATAAGTGCTGTTTTTGTTTTGGTTGTTTCCTATTACAGGGACGTCCTGCGGTAGGCACATGGCTGACATTTAATAACTGAAATGAGTAAGCGTAGCCAGACAACAGATGGAACAGAATCTGTAAACAAACATATTTAGAATCGTTCAGTTTCTGATCAAATATTCTGATTCGGGAAATTAAGAGTGTAAACACACACATCAAAATTTCAATTGCACATCAGATTGAGACACAACGATTTAGTCGTTGATACATAACCACATTACTGGGCCTAGTATATATGAATTATTATTTATGTTATTCTTCTACTCACCACTGCTTGCATAGCTAAAGCTTTTGCAATACATTACCTCTGCCACTTGTGAGTTGTCGGCTTCTTCGTGCAGCTCCTCCGTCCATCAGCAGCGGTCCTGGGCGCTTCCGAAATGCTTCAGCACCCAGGCAGACACCATCTCTTGGTTCTCCTTCGAGTAGGTTCCCTGCAACTGGAAAACACAGTTAGATTAATTCAGGATTACTTACCCGGCAATGAAACATATACCTATCAAAACAAAGAGTTGTCAGTATTTGTATTCCAAAAGGAAATTCCATTTTCCGATCTTCTGTTATTCATCTCGTCTACACTTCCGTCCTGCAACAGATGAAGACACTCCAGTCAGTATAGGATTGACGAAATGCTAGGTCCGTTTAAATAGAAACGTCTCTCTATACTGAGCGTTAGATCATTATTGTAAATGGTGGCGTGGACGAAGAACGCACAGTGAATGCGAGCTACACGGGGTTGGTCCGTGATGATCTTACAAACTTTCAGGGGTGATGGAGAGGGACAAATATATCAATGCAACGCATGGGACCCTCCTCCAGAAACGACCGAAAATTGTTTTGATAGCTCTGACAGTGGATCACTTCTACTGCAAATTCTTTGCTTTTCGTGTTTTGGGATTAGGTAGTGTGAACCAAAACAACAAAAATATCCAGCAAACAAGGGATCTAAAACGCATACCTAATGAGCTATGAGTTGTTCAGTAGAAGACATGTATTCCACAGTAGCAAAAGTTAGCAACTGCTCATAGTTCTTCAGGTATGCACGTTAGAGTCCATATTTAATGAACCATTTTGCTTTTTTCGATCCATTCTAAATCCTCCCCAAGTGCGAACAACGAAGGGCCTAGAGCACAAGGGCGACTGCCCGACACACCGGAGCAATTTTCGCTTACAACTTTCAATTAAGTCGTTTCCTGACCATGGCCGCTTTCGTTACGTTGACACTTTTACCTTTTTCTATCAATCCTGAGACTTCGTAGTATCGTCGTGGAATCACACTGTAGACTGTTATTCTCCTCCAATTAAAACGTTACCGATAAGTACAGTTTGTATACTGCTTGGCAACAATATTATGGACTTTGTTTGTGATTCAACAATTCATAAAGTCGCATCTATGCTTCCAACTGCTAATATATGAAGATTTGAATGAGAAAGAATTTATGTTCATTTGAATGCTTCTTCTTGTATCTGTAACTAATCTAAGTGGTCAGTACTCACACACCCTTTTACCAACGTATCAACAATGTGTATATCAACACGTCAGGTAAAGTGAGAAAGGCATGACACTTGAGAAATTTTATGTTGATTACGTCTCACTCATAATCGTTTGACGACTGTTCTGTATGTATCAACGTGCGACATAGAGGAATAAATACAGGAATTTTTCACAATGTATCCTAGTATGCAACATCCCAGTCCGTCGTTATCTGTAGGAAATTCCAACGTCCAACGCAAGTTCTTGTGTTCTAAAAATGTAGCATTTCTGATTAACGTATGAGAACATATCAATTTGGATGTCACTAGCCAACAGCTAACACAGGTACAATTTGACCTATGCAATACCGAGAGGATTTAATGTAGCCAGGGGTTTCTTGATTTCGGATAATGGAGAAGTGACTGCAACAGTTTACAACCTAGTCAAATCTCCAAAAACAGTGGACAGAACCGGGAAATTGTAATCATTTTAATTTTGATTAGATAGGAACATGCCCCAGCAGGAATTATCAAGGGCATATGCCGAAGCATGTGTAACAGGACAGATTCGGTGATTTTCCTGACGAGTGTTACAGCTGACCTTAATTTAAAGACATATACCAATCTGGAAATCTTCCCTAAATATTTCCAGATGGGGTACCATCTGATTACTATCAATTCAGCTTCCATTTGACGGACAAGACCTGGGCTGTAGATCCTACCTCAAACTATCCACACTACTATCTGTGGTAGCGAATGACAAGTATAAAAATATGATAATTTCCAATTTTCACTTTGTACCATTTGCTTATTCGCAGAGTATTAATTCTTTTACAGGTAGAGCCAAGGTTGCATCGTGACTCATAGATTACACTGCACACACAGACTGAGTTACTATTTACTGCTAGTGTTATTTAAATTAAGCTTCGCTAGACTTCTGTTATAATGAGTACAATTAACCATATATTACAATTTTCCTTCAGGTCAGAAATGATGCCAAGTATTCTCTATCACTACTCAGTTAACTAATAATGTAATTAATGAAATGGCTATTGGACAAGTAGTAGCATCTTATATGTCTTTACAAAGATTTTGTAAGTTTTGTACATGTTTCTCTCAATACATACCAGGATTTTGACGACAGGGCTCTGTTGCTTAGCCTGACTGCCAGGTGTCGGCGCTTCTTCAGCATAAACTCTGAAATTAATTAAATATTTTTAATTTTTTTATTCATAAATTTAAAATCGTTTTTGGACAAATTATTCATACAAGAAATTACGCATGTAGCTGTCATGCAAAACTGTTAAGTAGTTATGTTTACTTTGATTAAAACACATTCATGTTTATCTCACGTGAATAATCAAAACTCGTTGATACTTGAGTTACTGTTATAATTTGGAATTTGGACATTCTTCATAGGCATTCTTTGAACTTGAGTGAGCAATTTCCGTACAATCAGAATTCTGAAACATCAGTAGTGATACTAAAGTCCCCACACACATCTTCAGAACATAAATTTGGATAAACCCAAACACCCCTCCCCCACTCCCTCCAACCCTATTGGTCACCATGTGGGGCAGTAATTACGGCACATTCACGAATTCGGCTGCGCTACATGGTAAGTTCCACGCTGAAGAATTCTGAACACTCGGCACAACAGGCCAGACTCACCTGCTGGTCCTCCTGGACCTGCGGCCTCGTGGCAGCCTAATGCAGAGGCAGCAGGCCAGCAGCCGCCGCAACAGGCCGCGGCTGGTCTTGGCCTCCCCCACCTCCTCCTCCTCTTCGCCTCCCTCTGCCTCAACCACATCGCGGTGCTGCTGCGGCGGCTGCTGTTGGGCTGTTCCGCCTCCGCCTTGCCTCTCTTGCACCTTACCTGCTGCCACGCTTGATACTACATAGGTGAGTGTGGGTCTCGGGGACGGCTCAGACTGCACATCGTGTTGGTAGCAGTGGCCTGCAAAATAAAAGTTCACAATCACTCTAAACAACATCTATCTGCTAAAGCTCACAGTCATCCACTGCTACAGACTAATAATGTGTCATAATTGCAGTATGTACATAGACAGCTATAATACTTATCATTACTGCTCTTGCATGTCAGAAAAGGTGAATACATCTTATAGTACCTACTGCTACCCAACGTTGTCGACACTGTTAGAGGACAAATAATAATGAAGTTAGCACCCTCTGTAAACAGAAATTTATTTGACATGATCAAAATAATTATGAAGTAATCTACTGACCATCTCAGAGGAATGTGTGCTGCCCATTAGCAGTACAGTATTTAGTGGAAATATGACACACGTTTGTAGTTCTAAACCAGAGAGTTATTAAGCTCTCCACAGCGTTTTCTCTAACTCTATTACTACCACATAGATCTAGTTGAAAGATCCATCAGGAACGAGTGCACTCACTGACAGACGCAATTCATGTACTAGCTACTCAACTACCAGGCTAATGAAGAGAACACGACCAGTAAAAAGTTCATACCCTAAAACGTGGCTTCCCTGGCATCACTCCTAATACAAATGATCGGTAAAGTGATTTTAGCTGTAAGACTAGCAGAATTGAATATTCTTCCCATAGCAAATGTCAGAGAATGCCCATATCACGTTACGTATAAAGCAGACTACAATCCTTACTACTTGTATCCTCAGCACACAAAAAGGTACTCACGGTATTTGAACAAGACCTCCACGTCTTGCTCCCGTACAGGTCGTAGAGGTGGAACAGCCCTGCACTCTGCATCAGCACTCATCACCTGTAACAGAAATATGGAATGCAATGACTAATGGGCATTACGCTAAACTGCAAGACACGGAATCTTATGGTTAGCAGTAAATGTTTGTAAGACGCTCGGCAAAAACGTTTGATCGATATGCAATACTGCAGTCACTCCAATTAAGTGATATTAGGACAAAACGATATGTCATGTTGTTAATGTGAAAAAAATTAAGAACGCTAGCTTGCGTGGTTGTACTAAGCAATTCCTTTAGCTATATTTTGTAAATCACGACGATAGCTTCTACAGAGCATGTCGGTGGAATGGACCTACATTCGCCAGAAGTACTTACGACCTGGAACAGAGACACAGGATGCAATGAGTGTGGGGTATTATGCTATATCAAAAGCGACGGTTTTTTCTCAACAGTAGTCAACGTATTGTAAAACTCACATCAAAATTTTTGTCAACGTTCAGTTCAGTAATTATTATAAAGAAGCATTTTAACACATACCATCATTAATAAGAACAAGATAAAGCGTTCTTGCACCGATGTACTAAGTGAAACTTTTGAGATTATTCCGTAAATTACGTATAAAGCACTTCAAGCGAATGATTAGTACTCATATATCTAATTATGTACGTATCTCCTATTAGTTTACTAAATAATATCACGGAAAAGGATTTTCTGAAGTGACGCTATATATTTTATTTCTGTGCCTGCAGAGCTGCAAATTATGTATTAGTGTCCAATGTGTATAAAGAAACGCAACAGGACCACAAAACTATTTGAAGATTCACGTGTTAATTGCGGTCGAATATTTAAATAGGGTTTGCAAAAGTCTAGTACGAGGCTACTTTTTATTCGAATTATTTTACGAACCAGAATTACAAAAAATAGAAGCACGCAATCACCCACATTCGGTCGTATGGATTACAACCTACTGCTTTCCTAATCGTGTCATTTTGTAACATTGCAATACAACGCAACTAAAGACAGAGAAGTGTTTTATTGAAAGTGAGCAGCAGGTGAGGAGGACGATCAGCAAGGAGGAACCTCAGTCGTCGTGATGTCTTTTACTATGTTGAAATTTAAATGGCGAGGACGCCAAGAATATCAAATTACGTGTCATACGCTGCCATTCTCATTAATCCACATTTATTGTCACCTTCGTTGAATTTTCTTGCGTTTTGAGCAACAAGTGTCTTAACACTCAAATACAATGTAAACGTTTCTAATCGAGATTTGTTTGTCGACACCATTTTGTGTGGTGCATCACAAAATTTGAGTTTCTAGGCTGTGCTACCTGAAAAGGAATGGACGGGGTGTTGCAAGGAGGATATAATATGAACATCAAGAAAATCGAAACGAGGATAATGGAATGTAGTCAAATTAAATCAGGTGATACTGACGGAATTAGATTAAAAAATGAGACACTTAAAGTAGTAGATAAGTTTTGCTACTTGGGCAGAAAAATAACTGATGATGGTCGACATAGGGAGGATATAAAACGTACACTGGCAGTGGCAAGGAAATTGTTTCTGAAGAAGTGAAATTTGTTAACAACGAGTGTAAATTTAAGTGTCAGGACGTCCGTTCTGAAAGTATTTGCATGGAGTGTAGCCATGTATGCAAGTGAAACATGGACGATAAACCGTTTAGACAGGAAGAGAATATGAGGTTTTGAAATGTGGTGCTACAGAATAATGCTGAAGATTAGACGGGTGGATCACGTAAATAATGAGAAGGTACTGGATAGAATTGGGGAGAAGACCTATTTAACACTGGAGGGAAGCAAGAGGGGTAATAATCGTAGAGATGAATACACTAAGCAGAGTCAGAGAAATGCAGGTTAAGTAGTTACACAGAGATGAAGACAGTTGTACAGGATAGAGTAGCATGGAGAGCTGCATCAAAACAGTCTTTATACGGAACACCAGAACAACAACAACAAAAATTTTCGCTACTTGGCTTACCATTCCGTAAAACAATTTAATATACAAACAATTACAATGTGCTGCTAATAATTTGTTGTTCGCTATCTCACTGAATATAGAAGCTGCAGGCTAATAATTCACACTGACAAATATAAAATCAGATTGATTGCACATTCTACAAAATTCTTAGGAAACTTTGTCGCAAAACTGTCGCTGTTGCCAATATCAAGTCAATGTGAAAAAAAGTGTTGTGTTGAGATTCATTCTGAGAAAACAAGACACTTAAGTTGAATGCCACTGCGCTCATAAACAAGAATCATTATTCGCGTCACGATAATAGACTCAAACCCATCATCTGCTGACAAGAAAAACAGACATCGATCCCGGTAACGTGGTGGGACTTTAATACGATATAGATGAGTCACAATAAATTATTAGTGTTAACTGTGGAGGTGCTTAGTGTTACTGTATCTTTGGTTCGGTTAACTCAATAGTAAATACGAAATTTTTGGATGCCGGTCAGGAAGAACTATTGTGAAGATACTTCAAAGAAATATCGGTAAATGTGGTTAAAAGTTGAATAAATCATCATTATAATATTATTCTGTAACGGAGGGCTGGTGACCACGAAACCGTTATTCTGAAATACATGTCTTCACTGCTTTACCTAGAACGTAGATAATTCAAATTGCTGCTGACAAGAAAGTAAAATAAATTCACACTGTCACCTTACACCGCATCACCTGTACGAAGGTTGTCCTGTAATTTTGTAAGTTACCTTAGTTCATGTTGTTGAGTACAAGTGCTCGCTCCATAGGCTGACTCACACCTTAACGGGGAAATACGGAAGCGTCCGATCCCACCCGTCTGCTTTGACCCATGACGTCACAAATATGGCGGAAATAAAAACAAACACACACACTTTCCACAAGAAGCCTAATGACACTAACGGGACAAGCGTGGGAAATGGGGTGTTTTGGGTGAGGGGAAATCTAAATATAAATAAATTTAGTCGCGTTGCGTAGCTACAACGTGTAAGTGAAGACAGCCATGCATGAATACCCACCAACCGCCCCAGGGGTCGTAACCCCTGCAACCCATAGAAGATAAAGATGCTTCAGTAGCTGATTAGTGTTTTTTGTCTTTAAAAAAAAAATCTCACGGGTTAGAACGAACAGATCAGAAAGATAAATATAATAAACTAAAACAGAAATTCGAGGAAACAGATAATTAAAATAAGTAATAAGTGTTTTTAAATTAAAAAAACATCTCACGAGATAGAACGAACAGATCAGAAAAGTAAATAAAATAAGATAAAACAGAACTGGAGACAGCCGCACTCAAACCAAACTCCGCGCCGTCATGACGTCACACACGACAACACCCGTACGTCACGGGTCAAAGCAGACGCGTGGGATCGGACGCTTCTGTCGACCCCTCAACGGTCATTATTACACACGTGATGAAAGATACTAAATTTAGTACTATGTGATACGAAATTAATAGCCGGTAATGCGATGAACACGTTGACCGGTAATGCGATAAACATGTTGACGTCACTTTAAACTCAATTGGTAATTTGTGGATTTGTCTTAATCAAAACGTATTCGCTTACTACCCCCAAAGCTGGTTTCAGAGGTAACTCATGAACACCTGCGGTATTTCTGTTCCTGCACATTTTCTAGTCCTTCCATGTTACTACTTTGTTAAATTGCTGTGCTTTCCTTAGGAACATCAACATGTCTTGAAGGTCGACATACAAGTTTAGGGGTATGGAACGAAGGTGTCTGCTGCAGTGATTATTGTTTCAGCACTAGATATATTTGTGATCGAAACCGCTAAATAAAAATATAAATTTAGCTACTCATACGGTGTTTTCTATCATGATACAGTGGTTACGCTTATCCCACGACATTATGCTCTATTACGCAAAATATTTGTCACGAAAACGGACAACTAAAAGTAACATTAGACACTCGAACACACAGAAAAAATTTCAAATTTTTATTAATTACGTAAAATTCGGGAATGACAATGAAGTTACAGTGGGCCCAATCTGCAACACAACTGCATAGATGTAAGAGAGATAAGAATGATGGGGAAACTTTCAGGCAAGAACAGAAAACAAGAGTAGACGTACACACGTCAGCTACTGACCTTGCGAAGTTTAGAAGAAAATATTCACTCTGTCTGAGGTAAAAGAAGACAGGGTTAAGATGGAAATGAAATTCAACTGATCATATACCATCCTGCCTATTATATCTGCATACATGGTATTGCATATAATTACTCATTAATTTTTACGTATATGAAACAAAATATAATTTCCCATAAGCATCACAAGTAATATGCAACTGTTATATGTAGAACAAATACTGACAGGAAAAACGAAAATCCCAAAACAAAATAGGTTGAACTCTATTTTCAGTTATTTGTAGAAGGTGAATATGTTCTGTCACCTGACTTTAGATTTATAGCTGAGCATAAGTATGATTTATATGCTTATCCTGTATCAGAGCTGTCTCTTGAGTATGCAGTTTAAAAGTTTCTAGCTATATGACGAAAATAATGGCATTCCGAAGAAAATATCCAGTAAGACAAAATTCTGTTTTAGATAATTCACTTTTAGAACAAATGTTTCAAATCTGTTATTTAGGCGACGATATTGAAAACAAAATATATAATCGAACTGTCTGTGAAACCTGTAACAGAAAATTGGACCCTAAAGTGCAAAAATAGACCTGCCAGGTTAGCCGAGAGCGTTAATGCGCTGGTTCCTGGACTTGGGTAGGCGCGCCGGCCCTGGATCGAATCCACCCAGCAGATTACCAACGAGGTCCGGTTTGCCAGCCAGACTGGATGTGGTTTTTAGGCGGTTTTCCACATCCCACTAGGTGAATACCCAGCTGGTCCCCACGTTCCGCCTCAGTTACACTACTCGCAGACGTTTGAAAACGTTAGCACTATTTCATGGCTTACACTAGACACAGACAGCTGAGGTACATTAATTCCATCCCAGGATATAAGGGCTGTGACAGGAAGGGCATCCGGCCACCCCCTGACATCAACATCGCCAAATATTACTTTTGAATGCATTACGGGAACAGCAGTGTTCAATGTCTTATAGATAATTACTATTAAATAGTGATTCTCCAACAGAAAGAGGTTCCTACTCAGTGGTCTGAAGATGACCACAGTAGTGGTCGAAACCGGTCACCTTGTTAAATAAATTGTGATCAAGACTGTTTTTAATAGTAATTATCTAATTTGTTTTTAATTATTATATGCTGTATAACAATTTCTGATGAGGGTAATTTCATTGGCTCTGTCCCAAAAATGGAGGAATGCAAATGAAAAGACAGCAGGCAGAATAAGATTTTCTGCAGAGAAATTTTTAAGCCATAAAGAACACACACATTCAAATCCAGAAAATGGACTGTGCAGGTCAACTGTGCACGATGACAAAAAAGTTTTGTTCAAAACCAGTTGAGAAAAGAAACCAGTAAATTTGTACAGTCCAGTTTCATGCCAGCATCTGTTGTGACAAAAAAATGAGGGGGAGTTGCCATTAGGAAAAGTAAAATGGATCACAGAACACTGACACAAACTTCTCGAATATGCCATTTGTAAACAGAACTGCCATTTGGTCTATGGTATAAGGAAGTTGTTGTTAACTTCTAATTATTCCCTCAAAAACTGTACTCTTGTTGCTGTTAGTTCTTTCCTGTGTATTTGCCCTTCACCCCCTTGTGTTCACACTGGCTTAACCATATAACCTTTGTAATTGTATCTGGCAATCTATCAAGTGTACTGTAGCTAGTAAACACAGGCTTCAGGCCAAAGGGAATCCTTTTATTTTTGACATTTTCTTTGTGTGCTCACTTACTCCTGCTGTAACTAGTATACCAGGATATGCTTCAAATTCTGTAGTTGTAAAAATGGCATGCTCACTTTCACTGATCCTTCTGTATTAGTTATAATTTCTAAATATATAATTTGCCTTCTTGCTGGTTTCATGTATATTAAGTAAAACATTTCGTCTGTTAATATAATCTAGAAGTTATATTTCATAGAAAGAAATTTTGCTACATGCGTTGAATCAGATCTTTCCCATGAAAATTATTTTTCAGAAGGTTGGTTATGCCACTTGGTTCTATATTTACCACATTGTGTCTGAAGAAGACATAATAGCTTAAGTGTCTTAATCAGTTCTACCAGTGTCATTCCTACTATTATCACTCATCTCTTTTGTCTTATTGATCACTTAAAGTGCAAATAGCATGTTCAGCATCTGAAGCAGCAGCCTCTTTCTTACTTGGAATCCATTCGTCTGCAGAATCTTCTTCTCTGACATCCGTAGTTTCAACAGTAGACAATTACTTTACAGTATAGTCTTCTTTGATTTGTAGCTTAATTTTCTGCACTCAGATTCAGAGAATCCTTGTATACTGTCCACAAGAGTAGCCAGCAACAATTCGACTATGTTTTTGTATTGATTTTGTACATACACAATTGTGCGTGTACAGTAACTTCCTTGGGTTACAGTGGTGAACTGATAATAGAACAAGGCATATATTTTTTTTTTTTGTGTTTAGGCACAAGGGTTGATGCAACATATTTTTTTCAAATTACATATTCCTTGACATATACCTCAGTTGTAGAAGTCTGCATTTTGATTGATCATAAAATGTTCCACCCTAAAAATTGACTCAGTTCCATTTGAAAAATAGCTCCCACCCAATAGTTTCTATGTCTGACGAAAAAAATCAGAGTGGAAAATATGGGGATGAGGCAAAATTTGATAGCTGAAAGAGATAACATGTCTGTTCTGTACAGAATGAGCTCATACATTGTCATTGAGCAAAAATATGACCTCATTAAGCTTCTTGTGACACTTCACCCTGAGAGCCGCGCATTACTTCATCTGGAGATTTCACCAGTGTGTGGAGGTTTTCCCCCTATCGTTATAATCTGATAGAAACACAAAATGGCACTTCCAAAGAACACTCTGCATCAACTTACCTGATGATGTTTGCATCTTTGCTTGTTTTATTGGTCATGAATCCATGTTTACACTGCTTTCTAGGCTCCTTTCTTTTGGGGTAATGGCTGGAAGTGGTGCACAATGTCTTCACCATGCACTGTGTGGTGGTGTGTGGATTATGTGTGTAGAAGTAGATGTATGTAGATACACTCGGCACTCGTTTAGTCATTAAATGACTAAAGAAGCCACCTCTGTTAGCCATACACAGCTGCAACATGTGTTTGTGTGTTCTAATACTATTTCTCATGTCCTGAAATGAGATCCATTGTATCTAAAATTTTGTTCTCTACAGCTAAAATACAGGGTTATTACAAATGATTGAAGCGATTTCACAGCTCTACAATAACTTTATTATTTGAGACATTTTCACAATGCTTTGCACACATATAAAAAAACTCAAAAAGTTTTTTTAGGCATTCACAAATGTTCGATATGTGCCCCTTTAGTGATTCGGCAGACATCAAGCTGATAATCAAGTTTCTCCCACACTCGGCGCAGCATGTCCCCATCAATGAGTTCGAAAGCATCGTTGATGCAAGCTCACAGTTCTGGCACGTTTCTTGGTAGAGGAGGTTTAAACACTGAATCTTTCACACAAACCCACAGAAAGAAATTGCATGGGGTTAAGTCGGGAGACATGACATGAATTGCTGATCATGATCTCCACCACGACCGATCCATCGGTTTTCCAATCTCCTGTTTAAGAAATGCCAAACATCATGATGGAAGTGTGGTGGGGCACCATCCTGTTGAAAGATGAAGTCGGCGCTGTTGGTCTCCTGTTGTGGCATGAGCCAATTTTCCGCGGGCTACGCGTGAAACTTGCCCGCACGCGTTCAACCGTTTCTTCGCTCACTGCAGGCCGACCCGTTGATTTCCCCTTACAGAGGCATCCAGAAGCTTTAAACTGCGCATACCATCGCCGAATGGAGTTAGCAGTTGGTGGATCTTTGTTGAACTTCATCCTGAAGTGTCTTGCACTGTTATGACTGACTGATGTGAGTGCATTTCAAGCACGACATACGCTTTCTCGGCTCCTGTCGCCATTTTGTCTGACTGCGCTCTTGAGCGCTCTGGTGGCAGAAACCTGAAGTGCGGCTTCAGCCGAACAAAACTTTATGAGTTTTTCTACGTATCTGTAGTGTGTCGTGACCGTATGTCAATGAATGGAGCTACAGTGAATTTATGAAATCGCTTCAATCATTTGTAATAGCCCTGTAGCTTTTTGCCGCCCTCCCAATATCCGCAATATTCTTGTCAAACCCTGTGCTCCTTTTGCACCCATCTCCCTACCCTATGGCTCCTACCCTTCAACTGCCCCAATGCAAGTTGCCCCATGTACCATGCACCATGCCCCATGCACCCTTCTACCACCAACTGTTCTAGCCAACACGTCATACACCAACTGTTACGTAAACACTGTTTGGCCTTTTACCACCAAATTATCAATTAGGATGAATGGGCATAGGTAGAGGGTGTATACTGGCAACAGACAATATAGTGTTGCAGATCATGTACTACAACATCACAGTTGTGACCTTGGTGCCTGTTTCACCACATGTGCTGTTTGGATTCTTCCCCCAAACACCAGTTTCTCAGTTTTCTGCAGGGTGGAACTAGTGCCAAAACTTGTCCTTGGTTCTTACCACTCACCTGGAATTAATTTACGTTAATTTCTTCTGTCATGGCATTTCTTCACAATAAGTTCTCTTTCTGTCACTCAGTTTTAGTTTTCTACATTTTTCATTGTCTTACCAGTCTATTTTTCACTGCCCCATCTGACCTCTGTTACATACAATGCACTTAACTTTTCACTCTTATTAACTCATGTGTGATGTTTAATCAGTAATCTGTGTCTTGCATATTATCCAGTCTTCCACCTTTCAGCTCGCAGATTTTTAAATCTCATACAAGGGCGATGTACTTGAGGACAATATTATGGAAATGGAAGAGGATGAAGATGAAATGGGAGATACGATACTGCGTGAAGAGTTGGACAGAGCACTGAAAGACCTGAGTCGAAACAAGGCCCCTGGAGTAGACAACATTCCATTGGAACTACTGACGGCCTTGGGAGAGCCAGTCCTGACAAAACTCTACCATCTGGTGAGCAAGATGTATGAAACAGGCGAAATACCCTCAGACTTCAAGAAGAATATAATAATTCCAATCCCAAAGAAAGCTGGTGTTCACAGATGTGAAAATTACCGAACAATCAGTTTAATAAGCCACAGCTGCAAAATACTAACACGAATTCTTTACAGACGAATGGAAAAACTAGTAGAAGCCGACCTCGGGGAAGATCAGTTTGGATTCTGTAAAAATACTGGAACACGTGAGGAAATACTGACCTTACGACTTATCTTAGAAGAAAGATTAAGGAAAGGCAAACCTACGTTTCTAGCATTTGTAGACTTAGAGAAAGCTTTTGACGATGTTGACTGGAATACTCTCTTTCAAATTCTAAAGGTGGCAGGGGTAAAATACAGAGAGCAAAAGGCTATTTACCATTTGTACAGAAACCAGATGGCAGTTATAAGAGTCGAGGGACATGAAAGGGAAGCAGTGGTTGGGAAGGGAGTGAGACAGGGTTATAGCCTCTCCCTGATGTTATTCAATCTGTATGTTAAGTGAGCAGTGAAGGAAACAAAAGAAAAATTCGGAGTAGGTATTAAAATCCATGGAGAAGAAATAAAAACTTTGAGGTTCGCCCATGACATTGTAATTCTGTCAGAGACAGCAAAGGACTTGGAAGAGCAGTTGAACGGAATGGATGGTGTCTTGAAGGGAGGATATAAGATGAACATCAACAAAAGCAAAACGAGGATAATGGAATGTAGTCGAATTAAGTCGGGTGATGTTGAGGGTATTAGATTAGGAAATGAGACACTTAAAGTAGTAATGGAGTTTTGCTATTTGGGGAGCAAAATAACTGATGATGGTCGAAGTAGAGAGGATATAAAATGTAGACTGGCAATGGCAAGGAAAGCGTTTCTTAAGAAGAGAAATTTGTTAACATCGAGTATTGATTTAAGTGTCAGGAAGTCATTTCTGAAAGTATTTGTATGGAGTGTAGCCATGTATGGAAGTGAAACATGGACGGTAAATAGTTTGGACAAGAAGAGAATAGAAGCTTTCAAAATGTGGTGCTACAGAAGAATGCTGAAGATTAGATGGGTAGATCACGTAACTAATGAGGAAGTATTGAATAGGATTGGGGAGAAGAGAAGTTTGTGGCACAACTTGACCAGAAGAAGGTATCGGTTGGTAGGACATGTTCTGAGGCATCAAGGGATCACCAATTTAGTATTGGAGGGCAGTGTGGAGGGTTGGAGGGTAAAAATCGTAGGGGGAGACCAAGAGATGAATACACTAAGCAGATTCAGAAGGATGTAGGTTGCTGTAGGTACTGGGAGATGAAGAATCTTGCACAGGATAGAGTAGCATGGAGAGCTGCATCAAACCAGTCTCAGGACTGAAGACCACAACAACACAACAGTGCAGTCACCATTAATCAGTCTTTCCTTCTCACCCTGTGTGGTAAATCTCTCCTAACCCGCAGTTCCAGTTCACTTTATCTAAATCTACCCTTTTTTCTAGACCTCTCTAGTCCTTTCCGTTAACCCCTCTTCCTTCCCCTTGAACTGTTCTGCCTGAAGGAGGAGCCACTGGCTTCAAAACTTGCCTAATTACAACCTTCTTTTATGTGCGTTTTCTGCCACCACATGATTAGTAGATTTTTATCTATGTAATTATTGTCATTTTCATACTGTGTGAAAGTTGTGTTGCTAGCCAACCATTCAGGTCATGGATTACATCTGTTTCTTATAGAATCTATTTTTATTCTAGGTTTTAATGGGACTTGATATATGGCAGTACAGATTCCTTGATGTATTGGTAGTATACTGGTCAAAAGTCTTTAACTAGTAGACTGTTACCTAAGTAGCATACAATAATGTTTTCTCATTTACACAGTAATATTTGGCAAGTGCCTCTCAAATCTCCTTCCTATTCATCAGGGCATTATGCAAATTCCTCCTTAGTGTTTTCATCCTTATTCATTGGTTTTATGTAAGCATTCTCCAACCTATCTTATTACTTCTAGGACATACACATTTTTGGGGATAATATATTTTATGGGACTGACAGTGAGTGCTGGATCTTCCTATAATAGTTGTATAAATGATTTCTTAACTCCAATGAGTAAATGTTTCATTGTAGTTTCACCTTATGTTTGGGATTATTTATTTTCTACATGGTTGTTTTTTCACTGAAGATGCAGCTGGAAGTGTTGTGAAACTGATAGTGCCTAAGAATTAAAGGGTTTTACAGCTGAAGCAGTTTCATTTCTCAACATGGTTTGTCAAGGCTATGGTTGCCCAGATTGTAAAGTTTTTAAACAAAAAACATAGAAAGTGCCGGAGGCATCTGATAACTGCATCCTGTGATGACACATTGTTGCCATACACTTCCGCTTAAAGGAGGACAACGTTGCTACAATCCGAAATTAAGTTCAGAAAATGCCACACAATTTATCAAGCCTGGAGAGATTTGCCAGCAAACAATCAAACAGTTATTATGTAATTTTACTTTTTCAAGGTGGTGATTCAAATGTCATGACTGCCTCTTCTGTGCTGGTGTCAGATATGGCTCCCCAACAAATCTTTACTAATGTATCTATGGCAGCTGACATATTAGGGTTCAGTTTCTACTGTTACCTCATCCAATGTGCACTTTTCTGACAATATAATGCAGTAGTAAAACTGGAAATAGTAACACACTTGGCAAAAAAAGAAGGAAAAACCTAGGTTTTTGAGTTGTAGATTTCTTCTTCCTTGGAGTAGGAAATATTGGTTAGGGAAGGTTGGGGAAAATGGGGCAACTCACTCAGATCACAGACTGAGTGGACTGTGCCATGAGGAGAAAGTGTCACAAAGTTTGGTTTGGTTCAATTTTTTTACATGTTCTGTGGATAACATTTGCGAGAGCTTGTCATGCTTGTGTGTGGTTCAAGGTGATGGTGGTGGTGGTGTTTGGAGTTTAATGCAGAACTTTCACACAAACAAAGGTCTGCAAGACCTTCATGCTACCACCTCTTCTCTCCTTGCTGGCCAAACACTAACAGTGAAGTTCTTCTCCACCTCCAGGATTCAGCCCAGTAAACCTTAGAATTGAGCTCCACTACACAGATGTGCATTAGTCTTCTTGTCTACAGAGGTAAATACATCAGACAATATTCTTACTACACATGTCTGTGAAATACATTGTGTATTGCATAGAACTGACCCTGAAAATTATTTCAGTTGACACCAGTGAATGGATGTATGTGAAGTAAGCTAATTTGGACAGCTTTCATCACCAAATTATGAAATGACGCAGATAGCAAAATTTCTGAAACTGAGAGTTACTGAACATCTATAACATGTGATTATCAGTTAAAATTAAAATTATAAGGGCACCGAGGAATTTTGAACAGCCAGTTGTGCAGGTTATCTTGCCTGATGTCCCATATTCTTAATTGTTGTGATGTAACTTAACTTGTACATAACTGAATGAACTGTACCTTTTATAAGCTATGTGATACACTTTTACCAAAAATCAGTTAGTGATACCTTTTAACAGCATCATACAAAAACAGTACTCTTTCTGCTTTACCAGTGTAAAGTGGAAGATCAGTTACATGAAACAAGAACAGGAGTGGTTCTGCAGTTGAATCGTACAGGACAACAGTAGCAATTTGTCCCCTCACAACTCAAGATGCTATCATAATGAATCTTCTATCTGACACAGTACTTTGCATTCTTTTCGTTAAGTAAGAAGTGGACCACTTACTCATTGTGCCTCAAAAGCATCTCAGTTCCTCATGTTGTTGTTTACATTGTTCTTCTTCTTGTTCTTGTCTTGAGTCCGAAGACTGGTTTGATACAGCTCTCCATGTTAATGCAACCTACATCCTTCTAAATTTGCTTTATTCATCATTTGGTCCCCCTCCAAGATTATTACCACCCCCCCCTCCTCTGCTTCACTCCCCACCATATTGGAGACACCTTGATGACCTCAAATGTGTCCTATCAACTGATCTGTTCTTTTGGTCCAGTTGTGCCGCAAATTTTTCTCCCCAAATATGATCAGTACCACCTTATTAGTTACATTATCCACCCACCTAGTCTTCAACATTTTCTGTAGGACTGCATTTTTAAAGCTTCTATTCCCTTTTTGTCCCAACTGTTGATGGTCGATGTTTCACTTCCATATGTGGCTGCACTCCAGACAAATACTTCCAGGAATGACTTCCTAACACTTAAACCTATGTTCAATGTTAACAAATTTCTCTGAAATGCACTTCTTGCCATTGCCAGTCTACATTTTATATCCTCTCTACATTGGCCACCATCAGTTACTTTGCTATCAAAATGGAAAACTCATGGAGTATTACAGGTGCCTCATATCCTAATCCAATTCCCTTAGCATCACCTGATTTAATTCAGCTACATCCCGCCCCCCTCACACAATGAACCATGGACCTTGCCGTTGGTGGGGAGGCTTGTGTGCCTCAACGATACAGATAGCCATACCGTAGGTGCAACCACAACGGAGGGGTATCTGTTGAGAGGCCAGACAAATGTGTGGTTCCTGAAGAGAGGCAGCAGCCTTTTCAGTAGTTGCAGGGGCAACAGTCTGAATGATTGACTGATCTGGCCTTGTAACACTAACCAAAATGGCCTTGCTGTTCTGGTACTGCGAACGGCTGAAAGCAAGGGGAAACTACAGGCGTAATTTTTCCCGAGGGCATGCAGCTTTAATGTATGATTAAATGATGATGGCGTTCTCTTGGGAAAAATATTCCGGAGGTAAAATAGTCCCCCATTTGGATCTCCAGGCGGGGACTACTCAAGAGGACGTTGTTATCAGGAGAAAGAAAACTGGCGTTCTACGGATCGGAGCATGGAATGTCAGGTCCCTTAATCCGGCAGGTAGGTTACAGTTAGATATAGTGGGAATTAGTGAAGTTCGGTGGCAGGAGGATCAAGACTTCTGGTCAGGTGAATACAGGGTTATAAATACAAAATCAAATAGAGGTAATGCAGGAGTAGGTTTAATAATGAGAAAAAAAAATAGGTGTACGGGTAAGCTACTACAAACAGCATAGTGAACGCAATATTGTGGCCAAGATCGACATGAAGCCCACACCTACTACAGTAGTACAAGTTTATATGCCAACTAGCCCTGCAGATGACGAAGAAATTGATGAAATGTATGATGAGATAAAACAAATTATTCAGGTAGTGAAGGGAGACAAAAATTTAATAGTCATGGGTGACTGGAATTCGTCAGTAGGAAAAGGGAGAGAAGGAAACATAGTAGGTGAATATGGATTGGGGCTAAGAAATGAAAGAGGAAGCCCCCTGTTAGAATTTTGCGCAGAGCATAACTTAATCATAGCTAATACTTGGTTTAAGAATTATGAAAGAAGGTTGTATACAAGGAAGAATCCTGGGGATACTAACAGGTATCATATAGATTATATAATGGTAAGACAGAGATTTAGGAAACAGGCTTCAAATTGTAAGACATTTCCAGGGGCAGATGTGGACTCTGACCACAATCTATTGGTTATGAACAGTAGATTAAAACTGAAGAATCTGCAAAAAGATGGGAATTTAAGGTGATGGGACCTGGGCAAACTGAAAGAACCAGAGATTGTACAGAGTTTCAGGGAGAGCATAAGGGAACAATTGACAGGATTGGGGGAAAGAAATACAGTAGAAGAAGAATGGGTAGCTTTGAGGGATGAAATAGCGAAGGCAGCAGAGGATCAAATAGGTAAAAAACAAGGGCTAGTAGAAACCCTTGGGTAACAGAAGAAATATTAAATTTAATTGATGAAAGGAGAAAATATAAAAATGCAGTAAATGAAGCAGGCAAAAAGGAATACAATCATCTAAAAAATGAGATTAACAGGAAGTGCAAAATGGCTAAGCAGGGATGGCTAGAGGACAAATGTAAGGATGTAGAGGCTTATCTAACTAGGGGTAAGATAGATACTGCCTACAGGAAAATTAAAGAGACCTTTGGAGAAAGGAGAACCACTTGCATGAATATCAAGAGCTTTGATGGAAACCCAGTTCTAAGTAAAGAAGGGAAAGCAGAAAGGTGGAAGGAGTATATAGAGGGCCTGTGCAAGGGCGATGTATGTGAGGACAATATTATGAAAATGGAAGAGGATGTAGATGAAGATGAAATGGGAGATATGATATTGCGTGAAGAGTTTGACAGAGCAGTGAAAGACCTGAGTCAAAACAAGGACCCAGAGTAGACAACATTCCATTGGAACTACTGACAGCCTTGGGAGAGCCAGTCCTGACAAAACTCTACCATCTGGCGAGCAAGATGTATGAGACAGGGGAAATACCCTCAGACTTCAAGAAGAATATAATAATTCCAATCCCAAAGAAAGCAGGTGTTCACAGATGCGAAAATTACCAAACTATCAGTTTAATAAGTCACAGCTGAAAAATACTAATGCGAATTCTTTTCAGACGAATGGAAAAACTGATAGAAGCCGACCTCGGGGAAGATCAGTTTGGATTCCGTAGAAATGTTGGAACACGTGAGGCAATACTGACCCTACGACTTAGCTTAGAAGGAAGATTAAGGAAAGGCAAACCTACGTTTCTAGCATTTGTAGACTTAGAAAAAGCTTTTGACAATGTGGATTGGAATACTCTCTTTCAAATTCTGAAAGTGGCAGGGGTAAAATACAGAGAGTGAAAGGCTATTTACAATTTGTACAGAAACCAGATGGCAGTTACAAGAGTTGAGGGGTATGAAAGGGAAGCAGTGGTTGGGAATGGAATGAGACAGGGTTGTAGCCTCTCCCCAATGTTATTCAATCTGTATATTAAGCAAGCAGTGAAGGAAACAAAAGAAAAATTCGGAGTAGGTATTAAAATCCATGGAGAAGAAATAAAAACTTTGAGGTTCGCCCATGACATTGTAGTTCTGTCAGAGACAGCAAAGGACTTGGAAGAGCAGTTGAACGGACTGGATAGTGTCTTGAAAGGAGGATATAAGACGAACATCAACAAAAGCAAAACGAGGATAATGGAATGTAGTTGAATTAAGTCGGGTCATGCTGAGGGAACTAGATTAGGAAATGACACACTTAAAGTAGTAAAGGAGTTTTGCTATTTTGCGAGCAAAATAACTGATGATGGTTGAAGTAGAGAGGATATAAAATGTAGACTGGCAATGGCAAGGAAAGCGTTTCTTAAGAAGAGAAATTTGTTATCATCGAGTATTGATTTAAGTGTCCGGAAGTCATTATTGAAAGTATTTGTATGGAGTGTAGCCATGTATGGAAGTGAAACGTGGATGATAAATAGCTTAGACAGGAAGAGAATAGAAGCTTTTGAAATGTGGTGCTACAGAAAAATGCTGAAGATTAGATGGGTTGATCACATAACTAATGAGGAGGTATTGAATAGAATTGGGGAGAAGAGGAGCTTGTGGCACAACTTGATTAGAAGAAGGGATCGGTTGGTAGGACATGTTCTGAGACATCGAGAGATCACCAGTATAGTATTGGAGGGCAGCGTGGAGGGTAAAAATCGTAGAGGGAGACCAAGAGGTGAATACACTAAGCAGATTCAGAAGGATGTAGGTTGCAGTAGGTACTGGGAGATGAAGCTTGCACAGGATAGAGTAGCATGGAGAGCTGCATCAAACCAGTCTCAGGACTGAAGACCACCACAACAACAACAACATCAACAACAACATCCCATTATCCTTGTTTTGCTTTTGTTCTGTTCATCTCATATCTTCTTTTCATGACAGTGTCCATTCTGTCCAGCTGCTCTCCCAAATCCTTTGCTGCCTTACCCAATTATAATGTCATAGACAAACCTCAAATATTTACTCTCCTTGTACTTCAATTCATACTACAAATATTTCTTTGGTTTCCTTTACCGGTCATTCAATATACATACTGTATAACATCAGAAATGGGCTACAATCCTTATTCATTCCTTCTGAACCACTCCTTGTCTTTCATGCCCCCCGACTATAGCTTTTTACTCCTTGTGCTTTATCCCTGATGTCATTGGAATTTCAGTGAGAGTTTTCCAGCCAATATTGTCAAAAGCTTTCTCTTAGTCTACAAATGCTATGCCTTTTCTTAATCTATCTTCTCAGGTAAGTCATAGGGTCAGTATTGCCTCATGTTTTCCTACAGTTCTCCAGAATCCAAACTCATCTTCCACGAGGTCAGCTTCTACCAGTTTCTCCATTCTTTTGGATATAATTCATGCCTCATCCAGATAACAGTAAAAATAAAAATACTGCAAATGAATTTATCATTCAGGCATTATAATACATTGTGAGTGAAATTGGTATTGTATATGGCACTTTCAGTGGGGAGTCCCTCCTAAAAGAAAAAAGGCAACTGAAATAGGATCTTTTGTTTGCAGTTTTATATAATCTTCAAACTGCTGTGAAGTGCATGGCACAGGATACTTACATTGTAATATATTAAGTTTTCTTCACATTGAAATTATATCTGAAGTTCAGGTAGACTTACTACTTAAGTAGCTCTGGAGTTTAATTAAACTAATCTTGCCTTTGCAATCCCTACTGGTGTGGTACATAGAGGGCTCACGAATATCCCCATATTCTTCACTTAATTCTATACCTGAAAACTTCATAATTAGGCAGTTATGGGGTGAATCTACCAATTTAGGTTTTCCAACATCTGTGCGACGCTATCCAATAAGTCAAACTAACCTGACAAAATACCTTCTATCATCTTTGTATACTTTCCATATCCCATGTTAATCCTATTTGGTTAGAGTCCCACACACATGAGCAGTATTTGGACATGGGATTGACTAATCAATCGTACAGTGCCTCTTTTGCAGATGGACTCCATTTTCCTAGTACTCACTCAGTGAAGTGACATGTACCATGTGCCTTACTTATTATTAAGCCTAATGCCCAGTCCACTTGATATCCCAATGAACTACTATACTCAGATATTTTGTCCGAGTTAACTGATGGCAGTTTTCTGTAGTGAATGTTGTAGTCTTAGTATACAACATTTTGTTTTGTGCAGGACACTGTTTTACATTTCTGGACCTTCATAACAAGTTACCAGTTGTTGCAATGCTCTGAAATCTTGTCAAGATATTTCTGGATATTTGTGCAGATTTCTCCACAGAGTACTTACTTACAGATAACTGCACCATCAATAAAAAGCCTGAGGTTGCTAGTTATAATGTCTTACATGTCATCCATACACAACATCAGCAGCAGCAGACCCAACACACTTCCCTGGGGAAAGGCTGAAGTTCCTTCTAATTCTGTTGATGACTCCCCATTCTACATAACATGCTCCTTCTTTCCTACCTACAAATCATCAATGCAGAAACAAGTTTTGTTTAATAACCCATACTGTCACACTTTCATTAATAAACATTCATGGTGTAGAGAGTCAGATGCTTTTCAGAACTAGAGATACACTGCATCTACATCTACATGGTTACTCTGAAATTCACACTTAAGTGCCTGGCAGAGGTTTCATCGAACCATTTTCATACTACTTCTCTACCATTCCACTCTCGAATGGTGCATGGGAAAAAGGAACATCTAAATCTTTCCATTAGAGCTCTGATTTCTCTTATTTTATTATTATGATCATTTCTTGCTGTGTAGGTGGGTGTCAGCACTATATTTTTGCATTCAGGAGAGAAAGTTGGTGATTGAAATTTTATAAACAGATCTCACCGCAAAGAAAGCCAGCCACCCATGTTTCAGGGACTGCCACCCCAACTTGCGTATCATATCAGTGACACTCTCATCACTATTGCACGATAACTCAAATGAGCTGCCCCTCTTTGCATTTTTTTTTTATGTCCTCCATCAATCTTACCTGGTAAGGATCCCATACTGCTCGGTAATATTCTAGCAGATGACGGACAAGTGTAATGTAAGTTTGTTGCATCTCCTATGTGTTTGGCCAACAAAGTGCATCTTTGTTCCACCTTCCCCACAATATTATCTATGTGGTATTTCCAATTTAAGTTGCTCGTAATTGCCATAGTCCCTGGCTTTCAGGACACTATGTAACAAAAGGAGAAATTGATGTTAGCACCATCATTATATGGATGCTGGTTGATGGGGATGAACTCAAACATGATGACATATCTCGGAGTTCTACAACAGATGGGTATTGTTAGATTGGATATAAGTTTTGTAGGTCACATATGGTACCCTTCTCAAGACAGATTTTACCTGCACTTTCTTTCACTAACTGATTACACGTTTTTTGTTCAAGGGATCTACAGTATATAACAACTAAAACAGGAGCTTACTCAGCTGCAACTTTTGTGTAGACCCTTACAAGGATTCCACTGAGTTCTGGAGTTTTGTTCGGTTTACTCCCCATTTTCCATTAATTTTCCTGCACGAGTCTTTGGATACTAATGTTGATGCTACTAATAGTGTTCATGTATGAGCAGAATTAACATTGGTTTTGTGGGAAGTCTTTCAATAAAGTTTGACTGTGGTAGTTTTTGATGGCAGCACATCTCCATTTATAGCTCTAGGCTTTGTTCTACATGTTTTTATGCAGTAATCTGTTAATTTTGGAGTTTTTTCCCAGTGACTCGATACCATCAAGTGTCCCTCCATAAGGAATGGTTCTACTATGTACATATATAACCAGCAAATGGTTGACTTCCCTTCTAAATTTCAGCTACAGTCCTTCTACATTCTTCAGCCCAGAGGTAATTCTTTTGAAATCCTCTAGAGATATGACACAACAGCGTCTCTATCTAGTTGGTTGGATACATACAGCTTCCTGCTAGTTCTAGCTGACCTTTATAATTTGGGATTTGAGACTCTGTGAATGTGAAGCAGTTGTAGTAACGAAAAGATCATAACTGTGTAATGTCATCTACTCAAATATATATTTTTGTCATGAGTTGGCTTTTGTGGTGGTTAACAGGATGTTATGTCACACTGACATATTACAAAATGATGATTTCTCAAATGTTTGATGGGTGTTTAAAGCCTCCTCCAGCAATGACAGTGTGATTGAGTAATTTATGTGCTAGTGAACTGTTTTCTCCGAAATTTTTGTTAGATGTGAGGTAGTCTGGTGATTGATGGGAAAGTTTAATTACATGTATGTACTCACACTAGATACCAAGTCTTGCTCAATCAGTCTTCCATGCATATTCACTTCCCACTTGGCTAGGTTTGATTGTTTACTTTGAGAAATATACCACCCCAAACAACTGAAATTCTAGGTTGGAATATCAGCAATATTATAGAAAAGATAGAACACTATTTACCATAAACATGACACATTGAGTGAGAGACAGGCACAACAAAATGAAAGTTGCACATTGCTTTTGGCTAAAGTCTTTTTCAGAAGAAAAAATGAACACACATTCTCACAAGCAAGAACATAGTGTGCAGCTGTAACCAGTACCTCTGGCTGCTGTGGCGAGAATGTGATAATTATATTGAATGAAAACAGCAGTTCAAAGTGGGCTGTGGAAGGGAGAGGGACAGTAGTCTGCAGGTGGGGTGAGAGAAGAATTTCATTTGGTGGAGCATGCACAGGCTAGATGGCAGCACAATAGGGATACCAGGTGCAGTATTTGACAGCTGTGGGGAAGGGAGTCTGGAGATACATGAGTGGAGGAGGTATGGAGTAGAGAAGGCAAAAAAGACTGGTGGGCACATTTTCAGAGAGCAGCACTCTGAGGATCAGGGGACAAGATAATTTCAGAAGTGGAGATTGTGTTGTAAAGATAATTCCAATCTGCCCAGTTAAGAAAAGCTGGTGGTAGAGGGATGAATCCAGGTGGCCCAGGTTATGAAACAGCCACATTAAGCTGCATGTAGCTCCACAGGGAGGTCCACATAACTCTTGGCCACAGTTTAGTGGTGGCCATTGACACCTGGTTGGTAATCATACCAATATATGTGTGCGCGCATGTGTGTGTGTGTGTGTGTGGGGGGGGGTTACCCAGAAAAAAACAATAACATTGCTGTGGGTGGAGCTTATACATGCCTAGCAGCAGAAATGTATACTACATAACACAACTCATTGCCAGTTCAGTGCCATCTGTGTTGTCCATCTAGCTTGTTCTGTACATCTGCAGTAGTTTTGCTAGCACTGTTTTGATCTTGGCTCATTTTTTATGATAAGTTTAAATGAACAATGTGCAGTTATGTAAGTTTGTTTCCTACTTGGTAAAAATGCCGCTGAAACTGTTTTGATGTTGAAATGGCTTACTGAGGTGATGCTATGGAGAAACTAAAGTGTAGTATTGGTTTGCTCAATTTAACAATGGTGACATATCGATTCATGAAAAACCTTGTTCTGGACATCCATCAACAGCCCAAGTTGACAAAAATATTGAAAAAGTTAGTGTTCGTGCTCCCAGACCATTGACGGAGAATTGATCAACTGTCAGAGATTAGTGGGTTACCATGGAGCTCTGTTCAATGAATTTTAATGGACGATTTGGGAATGAAAAGGGTTGCTGCCAAGTCTGTTCCTCAGGTTCTGACTGACAATCAAAAGGAATGCCAAGTTGAAACATGTCATGTTTTGAAAGAGCAGCTTGAAAATGATACAGATTTTCTGTCAAAGATTATACTGATGATGAATCATGGTGTTACAATTATGACCCAGAAACAAAGCAAGAGTCAAGCCAGTGGAAGAAGTCATCACCGCCTCATCCAGTAAAAGTAGTAAAGTCAAATCAAACATTGGCACAATGCAAATTTGCTTTTTTGATGTCTAGAGCATAGATCAGTCATAATTTGTTCCCCCAAGCTCAGACTGTCAATCAAACCTTTTATTTGGAAGTGTTAAGAAAATTGCACAATAATGTTCCAATTTGTGGCAGGCAGGAGACTGGTTCTTCCACCATGACAATGCACCTGTACACACAACCGTCTCTGTTAGTTTTTGCGTAAAAATGGCATGGTTTTGGTAACCCACACACCTTACCTGCCCAATCTGGCTTCATGCAACTATTTACTATTTCCATGCCTGAAAAAGGCCACCAAAGTACACTGATTTGACAACATTGAAGAAGTCAAGAAAGAAAAGAGCAGGGAGCTGTCAGCCATTTCTAAAGATGACTACAAAAATGTTTGAACAGTAGAAGCACCATAAGGACAAATGTATTGATTGTAATGGGGGGTATTTTGAAGGGAATAAGGTTGTTTTGTAAACGATTTGAAAATATATAGCTTTTAAGAAATAATTCCTTTTCCTTGTGCCCCCTCATAAAAAGCTGTACAATGACTGCATCAGAGCAGTTGTATGATAAGGCTGTTTCTGCTTGTGGCCTGTCCTCAGATGGGTTGGGATAGTCCTGTGGCAGGACTAGACTAGGAAGTGATCGGTGGTTGGATAATGCAGATTTTGTGCATAGGTCTTTCACAGGGGAGTGTGGGTTGGGGATTGGGAAGTGGCATAGGGATGCACTAAGATGTTGCAGTGGAGAACTGTTCTGGATAGGTAGGAGGCATCTTGGGTAGGAAGAACCTCGTTTCAGGGCATGAGGAGAGCTGTAGCCCTTTAAAGGGCTTTGATTGTCTACCATTGTGACATGAAATGAGACACATCCTAACACAGATTTTTCCCAACCCTTCTAAAGTGATTTTATGTGCCAACAAAATCTCCACAACATCGTAGTCCATTCCCTTAACACACCCAATTCCATTACCTTTCTGCAGGTATATTACCTCCAAGGTTGACCTAGGTGCAAAACCTGCCCAATCCACCAGCAAAGCACTTGCAGTTCCAGTCCTGTCACAGGCTTATCACCCCCAGCAAAGGGCAGGCCACATGTGGAAACAGCCTTATCAGATACCAGCTTTGCTGCTGTCATTGCACAGCTTTTTATATCGGTAGAACTAGCAACCAGGAGTCAGCCTGAATGAATGGCCACATCCCATCTGTGGCTGAGCAATATGTGGCTCACCTTGTGAAATGACATGTAGTTGTCTATAACATGTTCTCTTTACTGTATGTGGCTGCTTCACAACCTGTGCCGACAGGATCATGCTCTCCATCACCAGCATCCCTGCACTGGTAGTTACCCTTTCAACACTTTATACACTCCAAAATTATCCCTTTCTCAGTCTTCTGTTATCTGTTGTTCCCACACTCTCTACCCAACAGATTCTGAACTGAATCTGTCCCACACCACCCTCTATTCATGTCCCCTCACCTTCATTGTGTGTTGCTCTCTGCCAGTGCACCCACTGGTCTTTCTCCCCTTCTCTGCTCCTCTCCATTTCCACTCCCTTTCCTTCCATACCTTTCCCACCCACTCCACAACAGCCTCCAGATGCTGTGTCCAGCAGCCTTGTCCCACTACCATTTAGACCCTGCACACACTGTCAGACATTGCTCTTCCCTCACCACATCTGTGTGCTGATATTTGTCACTCTTCCTGTTGCTTATATTCGATGTGACTGCTGCATTATGGCTGGAGTGGACAGAGACAGCAGTAATGTGTGCTTGCTTGTGTGAATGTGTGTTATCTTTTCTGAAGAAGGCTTTGGCTGAAAGCAAACACTCTCCATTGTGATCATCTACAACTCAATGTGTCGTCTTTATGGTGAGTAGTGCCAATACTACCTCCACTTTCCATTTCATTATTCTCTGGATTGGGTCCGATTCACCTCCAAAAGTACCAATGCTGTAAGTTTTGGATTTTGTAAGTTTCTGTCTGTACTCTCTGTACTTTGTTATATGAGCTTTACCCCTTAAAAAAATATGAGGAAGGAGAGACATGAGTAATACAATCAAAAATGAGAGTGGGTGAGAAGAGTTGGATAGAGAATGGAAGAAAAGCGTGGTGGTGGTGGTGGTGGTGGTGGTGGTGGTGGTGGTGGTGGTGGTGAACAAGGGGTTGTGTAAATGGAGGCAAAGTTAATAAGGCTGTAGGAATGTAGAGATGTGTGGGAGGACAAGTTCTCATCTCTTGAGTCCATAAGAACCACTGTCTAGTGAGATGATCAAAACAGCCCATGTCTTACAGCTGGCACTGAGGCCCACGGAGTACACAGACCCTCCTACCTTATAGATTTACATGGACTCTGGAGCTGGAAAATTACCCTGAATCACATCCCTACATACCTATATCTTACAGTACTTAACCTCTGTTAACATATTCCTGCCATAATTCTTCATTATTTTCCTTTCAATGGGTTTCACACAGGTTTCCTTTTTATTATGTCTCATTGTAAGGATGTAGACGGTTATCTCACTAGGGATAAGATAGATACTGCCTACAGGAAAATTAAAGAGACCTTTGGAGAAAAGAGAACCACTTGTATGAATATCAAGAGCTCAGGTTGAGACCCAGTTCTAAGCAAAGAAGGGAAAGCAGAAAGGTGGAAGGAGTATAGAGGGTTTATACAAGGGCGATGTACTTGAGGACAATATTATGGAAATGGCAGAGGATGTAGATAAAGATGAAATGGGAGATACCATATTGCGTGAAGAGTTTGACAGAGCACTGAAAGACATAAGTCAAAACAAGGCCCCAGGAGTAGACAAAATTCCATTAGAACTACTGATGGCCAGTCATGGCAAAACTCTACCATCTGGTGAGCAAGATGTATGAAACAGACGAAATACTCTCAGACCTCAAGAAGAATATAATAATTCCAATCCCAAAGAAAGCAGGTGTTGACAGATGTGAAAATTACCGAACAATCAGTTTAATAAGCCACAGCTGCAAAATACTAACACGAATTCTTTACAGACGAATGGAAAAACTAGTAGAAGCTGACCTCGGGGAAGATCAGTTTGGATTCTGTAGAAATACTGGAACACATGAGGGAATACTGACCTTACAACTTATCTTAGAAGAAAGATTAAGGAAAGGCAAACCTACGTTTCTAGCATTTGTAGACTTAGAGAAAGCTTTTGACAATGTTGACTGAAATACTCTCTTTCAAATTCTAAAGGTGGCAGGGGTAAAATACAGGGAGCGAAAGGCTATTTACAATTTGTACAGAAACCAGATGGCAGTTATAAAAGTCGAGGGACATGAAAGGGAAGCAGTGGTTGGGAAGGGAGTGAGACGGTTGTAGCCTCTCCCCAATGTTATTCAATCTGTATGTTAAGCAAGCAGTGAAGGAAACAAAAGAAAAATTCGGAGTAGGTATTAAAATCCATGGAGAAGAAATAAATACTTTGAGGTTCGCCCATGACATTGTAATTCTGTCAGAGACAGCAAAGGACTTGGAAGAGCAGTTGAACGGAATAGATGGTGTCTTGGAGGGAGGATATAAGATGAACATCAACAAAATCAAACGAGGATAATGGAATGTAGTCGAATTAAGTCGGGTGATGTTGAGGGTATTAGATTAGGAAATGAGACACTTAAAGTAGTAAAAGAGTGTTGCTATTTGAGGAGCAAAATAACTGATGATGGTTGAAGTAGAGAGGATATAAAATGTAGACTGGCAATGGCAAGGAAAGTGTTTCTGAAGAAGAGGAATTTGTTAACATCAAGTATAGATTTAAGTGTCAGGAAGTCGTTTCTGAAAGTATTTGTATGGAGTGTAGTCATGTATGGATGTGGAACATGGACTGTAAATAGTTTGGACAAGAAGAGAATAGAAGCTTTCAAAATGTGATGCTACAGAAGAATGCTGAAGATTAGATGGGTAGATCACGTAACTAATGAGGAGGTATTGAATAGAATTGGGGAGAAGAGGAGCTTGTGGCACAACTTGATTAGAAGAAGGGATCGGTTGGTAGGACGTGTTCTGAGACATCGAGAGATCACCAGTTTAGTATTGGAGGGCAGCGTGGAGGGTAAAAATCGTAGAGGGAGACCAAGAGATGAATACACTAAGCAGATTCAGAAGGATGTAGGTTGCAGTAGGTACTGGGAGATGAAGCTTTCACAGGATAGAGTAGCATGGAGAGCTGCATCAAACCAGTCTCAGAACTGAAGGCCACAACAAAAACAACATATCTCATTATTTTGTTTATTACTTATCTGCCTTTGTTCTTCTCCCTACCCACCCTGTGTCTCCTTTTCTCACTCATAGAAACACTGTTATGCCTCTCCCACGTAATCAATGATTACTTCTCAACCTGTCATCTCTGTAGTGAATCAGGCACAGTGTTTACCAATGTACTATCTATAATGTAGTCTTTGGACAACACCCCTCTCCATCCCCTTCCTTTTCCTACCCACTTCATCTTTGTCTCTCCTCATCCTTACAACAATTGATCCTCATTTCACTGATCCACACTTCCTACTTTCCCCAACCTGTACGTTACCTCCCTGAGGCAAGAAGTAACAGTTCAGAAGGCTAGGATAGAAATAGTTGGCTGTCAGCAGTATTAATACCACCACTACTTAATGTAGGTGCTGGCCAGATTTTCTCTCATTTTGTAATATTCTTGCATGCACTTTACTTTCTGTGAGATATACTATGTAGGAAAAGGGAGGTTATGCTTATGGATGGTTAAATATAGAAGGGCAGGGGTGTGAGACTATATGCTGATGAGCATACAGAGAGAAACCCACAAAATCCAGAACTCACAGCAGTGCTGGGTCTGAATAATCGAAATGTCCCATAGTTGCCACTCAGTTCTGTAGAGCTGTTCTATAGAGCCTCATGCAACTGCATGGCAGATGACCCAGAGGTGGGTAGTCCTCGGATGTCTGTTCCTGGATTTGGCCTATTTGATGGTTGAGCATTGTTGGGAATCTCAGTTAGTGAGCAATATCCCACTTCTCCCTCTCCCATTAACATACCTTCAGATACTTAAACCCAACTGCTTCTACTACTTCTCATGTGGCGACGATAAACTGCAGCCCCCCAGGGGGTCCACAACTCTTTTGTGGATACGTGCGTAGCGGGCACGAGACCCCAAGCTAATGTGGTCCTCCTTCCTTTCCGGGCTGCATACCTTCCTTTTCCGCATCCTTCCCCATCCTCCATCTTCGTCCCCCCTCTCACCTCCGCCTCTTTCCTTCCCTTTCTCCCCCTCTGCGAGTTTGTTTTGTGCCTACGTCCGGAGACGGATGCTCGAAAATGTAACACATTCTTTGCTTTCTCTGCTTGCACGTCTTCATCCTTCCTTTGTCCTTCTCTTTTCCTTACCTCTTCTCTTTACCCTTTTCTCCACTGCGGCGTTTGAGACCTCTCTTCTTTCCTTTCCCCTTCTTTGTTTTTCCCTTTCTCTTTTTTCTTCCCTGTGCGTGTCTGAAAGCCGACCCACGCATTTTCATGCATACCCGGTGACAGGGTAATGCGTAATTCCCCGCCCCGGGTAGACGGGTAGGACACGTACGTACCTCCTGGTAATGGCGAGGCCCAGGGAGGGGTGATTACCCGAGCTGATACCTTCCAAAAGTGCCGATTGGTCCCTCCGTCCGTTTCTCGGGAGGTGTGACCTGAGGAGTGAACAATCACCTAAGGCGGGAGTGCCCACAGTGAGGGCCCCCACAAGGGAGGAATGCGCCATCGTTTTTCCCTTTCTCTTTTTTCTTCCCTGTGCATGTCTGAAGGCCGACCCACGCATTTTCATGCGTACCCGGTGACAGGGTAACCTGTAATTCCCCGCCCTGGGTAGACAGGTAGGACACGTACGTACCTCCTGGTAATGGCGAGGCCCAGGAAGGGGTGATTACCCGAGCTGATACCTTCCAAAAGTGCCGATTGGTCCCTCCGTCCGTTTCTCGGGAGGTGTGACCTGAGGAGTGAACAATCACCTAAGGCGGGAGTGCCCACAGAGAGGGCCTCCACAAGGGAGAAATGCGCCATCGGAGATGCCAGTAATCATGGGGGATCCTTCTGCAATGGTTTCCTCATCTTCTACTCTGTCTGCTCACAAGCATAAGTTCAATGAGTCTCAGCCACAGACAGTTCTTTCATCGTTGCCACAGTTCCTTGTTGTTACTTGGTCTGACGAAGGTCACGACTTCTCCACGGTCAACCCTTTCATTATTCAGAAAGGTGTCGACGCAATTGCAGGTCCTGTAAAGTCTTTCTCCAGATTACGGAATGGCACCTTGTTGTTAGAAACAGTCAGTGCCCTCCAGGCACAAAAATTGCTTCGTACTTCACTGCCACACACCTTCCCTGTCCGGGTGGAAGCACACCGCACTTTAAATTCCTCACGTGAGGTTGTTTATACATGCTCCCTCGACGGATTGTCAGACGAGGAAATTCAATACTACCTGTCAGACCAGGGCATAAAGGCTGTTCATAGAGTCATGAAAAGGGTTGACACAAACATCGTTCCAACCCGTACTGTCTTCTTGACGTTTGACAGAGTTCAACTCCCATCAAACATCAAAGCGGGCTATGAGATAATTTCCGTTTGCCCTTACATCCCAAACCCTACGCATTGCTATCGGTGTCAGCGGTTCAATCATACCAGCCAGTCCTGTTCCAATCTGGCCAAATGCATTAAGTGTAGCAAGGATGCCCATGAGGGTGCTTGTCCACCTCCATCCCCTTGTTGCATCAACTGGGTGAGTGACCACGCTGTTTCCTCTCGAGATTGCCCCATTTTTAAAGACGAAAAGCTCATTCAGGAAATCAGAGTGTAGGAAAAGGTGTTGACCTTTGCTGCTCGAAAATTAATCGCCAGTCGGAAGCCCACTGTGCCTCATACAGGTAAATACAGAACTGTCCTTGCCTCTCCTCGGCCAACGAAGGAGGCGGCCACGCAGTCTTGTGATCTCACCTTTAATGACACGGTCGTCAGATCAGCAAGCGCAAAGACCACCCATTCAACCTCCCCACTTTTGCCTGCTCACTCTAGGGCTCACCCTTCATCGGGTTCTGCTAAATATCGAGCCCAAAAGTGAGACACCCAGACTTCCAAAATAGACCCTACTCGTGAAGATTTTTTACGTACCACAACTTCACAACCATCGGTTCCTCCTTCACTTAAACATCCTGTTTACAAGAAGGCTAATAAGAAACCGAGTTCATCTCCTTCTCTGCCACGGCGTCTCTCTTCTACAGCACCACCTGGTGGTAGCCGCCCTCGGCCGTCTTCTGTGTCGCCGATCAACCAGCCGATCGCTGGTGGCAGGAGTTGCTCTTGAACAACCTATGGATCAGGATCTTCTGCCTTCGGCTGAATTCCGTTCCACGCTGTTGGTCGCAAGCTCTGAGCAGTCGTTGAGTTGACAGCAACCTTGGTCACATTCTTCCGTTTTTTGTCCACCCTATGTCCATTATCCACTGGAATATCCTCGGCATTCGAGCCAATCAGGATGAATTGTCAATCCTCTTAGGATCCTACTCGCTGGTCATCTTCTGTCTTCAGGAAACAATGATGCATCCCCACAACCACTATGGTTTCCCCCATTTTCAGTCAGTCCGATTTGATCTCCCCTCTGTTGAAGGAACTCCAGCACATGGAGGACTCATGATTCCTCTCCATGATACTGTCCATTATCACCCAATCCCCGTAAACACTTCCTTCCAAGCATTCGCTGTCCATCTTTCCCTTTCTGGATATACCTTCTCTCTTTGTACTGTATAAATTCCATCGTCCACACTAATGGCACGAGCTGATCTCCTTCATCTTCTTGGTCAGCTTTCACCCCCTATTTGCTGGTTGGGGACGTCAATGCCCACCACCCGCTTTGGGGATCTCCACATCCTTGTCCACGTGGCTCACTATTGATAGATGTCTTCCACCAAGCGGATCTTGTTTGCCTCAACACTGGGGACCTTACATTTTTGTCTGCCTCCACGACAAAGTTCTCTCATTTGGACCTTTCGGTCGGTACTGTTCCGCTAGCTCGGCGCTTCGAATGGTTCGCCCTTGCTGATACACACTCGAGTGACCACTTTCCATGTGTCCTTCGATTGCAGCCACAACTGCCATATATGCGCCCGAGATGCTGGAAGTTTGCCCAAGCTGATTGGACACTTTTTTCGTCTCTAGCGACATTCGATGACCATCACTTTCCCAGCGTCGACGATGAGGTCACTCATATTACAGACGTTATTCTTACAGCTGCGGAACGTTCAATACCTCACACCTCCAAATTGCCCCAGCGCCCCCCAGTTCCTTGGTGGAATGAGGCATGCCATGATGCAATAGGTGAGCGGTGACATGCTCTTCGCGTTTTCAGACACCATCCTACTTTGGCCAACTGTATCCACTCGAAGCAGTTCCGTGCGCAAAGATGTCTCATCATCCGCGACAGCAAGAAGGCAAGCTGGGACTTCTTTACTAGCTCATTTAATGCCTTCACTCCCTCCTCAGAAGTTTAGAGTCAGATTCGACGGTTGTCTGGCGCGCCTAGTTTCTCCCTGGTCTCTGGGCTCACTGTCGTGCATGATACATTAGTGGACCCCATCGCAATTTCTAACTCATTGGGTCAACGCTTTGCTGAGATTTTGAGCTCTTCAAATTATCTGCCTGGGTTTCTCCCGAAGAAACGTGCAGCGGAAGTGCAACCTCTTGCTTTCTCCTCTCAAAATCACGAAAGGTACAATACTGTTTTCTCCATGCGGGAACCCCAACATGCGCTCTCTTCTTCTCGCTCCTCTGCCCCAGGATCGGATGGCATCCACATCCAAATGTTGCTGCATTTATCATACCACAGTCTGCGTTACCTCCTTTGCCTTTATAATCGAATTTGGACCGACAGTACTTTTCCCAGACGATGGCGGGAAGCTATCGTCGTTTCTTGTTCCGAAACCTGGAAAGGACAAACATCTCCCCTCTAGCTATTGCCCCATTTCTCTCACTAGTACTGTATGTAAGGTTTTGGAGCGTATGGTGAATTGTCGTTTAGCTTGGTGGCTGGAGACCGCAGTCTTTTAACACTTGCCCAATGCGGTTTCGGAAAGCATCGTTCTGCAGTTGTCCATCTTGTTGCTCTCTCCACTTATGTCATGAACAATTTTCTCCGGAAACGCCAGACAGTAGCAGTATCTTTTGATCTGGAGAGAGTATACGATACCTGTTGGAGGACAGGAATCCTCCGCACACTGTTCTCTTGGGGCTTTCGAGGTCGGCTGCCCCTTTTTCTTCGTGAATTTATGGCAGAGCGCACATTTAGAATGCGGGTGAGCACTACTCTCTCCCGTACTTTCTGCCAAGAAAACGGGGTACCCCAGGGCTTCGTGCTACGTGTTGTACTGTTTGCCATTGCCATAAATCCAATTATGGATTGTCTCCTTCCTGATGTCTCGAGCTCCCTCTTTGTGGATGACTTTGCGATCTACTACAGCTCTCAACGGACCACCCTTCTTCAACAACGTCTTCAGGGATGCCTCGATCTCCTCCACTCTTCGAGCATCGAAACCGGCTTCCACTTTTCTCCCAGTAAGACCGTACGATGCCAAAAATTAACACAAATGGAATTTCTTCCACCTTCCTTACATCTAGGACCTGTAAACCTTCCATTTTTGGATGTCGCTAAATTCTTGGGTCTTATGTTTGACAGAAAACTGTGCTGGTCCTCCCACATTTCCTATCTTTCGGCTCACTGTCTGTGATCCCTCAACACCCTCCGTGTCCTGAATGGTACCTCCTGGGGAGCAGACTGAGTGATCCTTCTCTGCCTCTTTACGCCTTAGTGCACTCAAAATTGGACTATGGAAGCATAGTTTACTCCTCTGCTCGTCTGTCTATTCTTCGGCGTCTCGACTCTATCCACCATCATGGATTACGTTTAATGACTAGAGTTTTTTACACCAGCCCTGTGGAAAGCCTTTATGCTAAGACTGCTGAACCTCCGCTGTCCAATCGGCGAGCTGTCCTTCTGAGTCGTTATGCTAGCCATCTGTCTTCCATGCCTGCTAATCCGGCCCATGACATTTTTTTTGACACCTCCTTGGACTTAGGATACGCAGGCTGCCCTTCCTCCCTACTACCACCGGGAGACCACATCCGTCAACTGTTCCATTCTCTTTCCTTCCGCTTTCCTAAAACTTTCTTGGCAACCTGGGGTACAGCACTGCCTTGGCTCCATCCCTGGACCTGCCTGCTCTGTGACCTTTTTCAGTTTCCCAAGGATGGTACCCCTTCACTTGTTTATCGTCGGGCATTTGCTGCTCTATGTGCACAAATGAAGGAAGCTACATTTATTTACACAGATGGCTCAAAAACATCTTTTGGTGTAGGGAGTGCCTATATTGTTGGCGACACCCCAAATTGATTTCAGCTTCCTGACCAGTGTTCGGTTTATACTTCGGAGCTATATGCTGTTCTCCAGGCTGTCCAATACATCCGTCACCATCAGCGGATGCAGTATGTTATCTGCTCAGACTCTCTCAGCTCTCTCCTCAGTCTCCAAGCTCTCTACCCTGTCCACTCTCTGGTCCACCGGATTCAGGACTGCTCCACATGCTCCACTTGGGGGGCCTCTCTGTGGCGTTCCTCTGGATCCCAGGACACATTGGTATCTGTGGAAATGAGGTGGCCGATATAGCGGCCAAGGCTGCATAGTCTCTCTTCTTCGGCCAGCTATTCGCACGATTCCCTTTGCCGATCTACGGAGTGTTTTATGTCATGGTGTTGTTTTTTTATGGCACGCACATTGGTCGACACTTCCCCATAATAAATTGCGGGACATGAAAGCTCTGCCCTGTGCTTGGACCTCTTCCTCCCGAACGCGTGGTCAGGAGGAGGTAATTTTTACTAGACTCCATATAGGGCACTGTCTTTTTAGCCATCGACATCTTTTAAGCGGTGATCCTCCCCTGTTCTGTCCCCACTGCTCTCAGCTGTGGGCGGTAAGACACCTATTACTTGAGTGCCTCAATTTTACTCCGTTACGCGCCCGTCTACAGCTGTCACCTGATATATCTTCCATTTTAGCAGATCAGCTGAACGCGTTCTCGAGTATATTAGTGCCTGTGAGATGACGTCAGTCATTTGAAGCTCTTTTTGGGGACAAACAACCCCCTTCTGTAGTGGTTTTTTTTAAGCTTTCCTTCTGTTTTTAGTTTCTCCAATTTTTTGAGTTTCGTTCCCATTGCTGCTGGTTTCCATTTTCGTTTTTTACCTTTTCTTAAGTCACAAACTGGGCGCTAATGACTATAGCAGTTTTGCGCCCTAAAACCAAACAAAAAAAAATTAATAAATAAATAAACTGCAGAATTTTAAGCTGTGACTTATTGC
This sequence comes from Schistocerca cancellata, assembly GCF_023864275.1. NCBI lineage: Eukaryota > Metazoa > Arthropoda > Insecta > Orthoptera > Acrididae > Schistocerca > Schistocerca cancellata. The sequence continues at coordinate 55,869,045 of NC_064631.1, forward strand.
TATCTAAGTGCACACACTGTATTGAGGTACATGTGAGGGAGGAGCTGGTTGTGATTGGAGATTTAAAGCTGTTGCCTGAGTTCCCCCACACTGTACTTTCTCCTGTGCGAAATACTGACATCCTAGGAGCACTTGTGGGAAGGTAGGGATGCTGGTAACTCTGCTTGTGATACACCAGTATGCAAAGACCAGCAGTTTTAGAGAGTTATGTGAGCAGGGCTGAGCCTTGACAGCTGTGTTCAAAGGATTCTCAGTCCAGGCAGAAGTGTTTCTAAATCTCGGCCCCAAGGGTCAGCATTATTAGTATACAGGCTGATTATGAGCTGACAAAGATTTCAAGTTGTTATTGTCATTTGATGATTTGTCTGTCTGTCTGTCTGTCTGTCTTTGTGTTACCCATGCCACATCAGTGTGGAGGTAAGGAGATAATGACTCCTCACTGTGTTGTCAGTAGTGCAGTTGTCAACTAGCTCATCTTAATTGTTTTCCATGAAGTGCCCATATGATCCTAGAGACAGTTACCCTGTGGTCATCTGCATGACTTTGAAGCAGTTTACATTTTATCAGTTACAAATCTTGTATAGCTCCTCCAACATCACAGATGAATCACTACTAATCATAATTTCAAATATATTTAAAATACAATAAAATATTATAAAGTGATGTCTGTATAGTGACATTAGGATATTTGTATTAACCCTAATGTGTCCCCTTCATCCTTACTGAGGTATTACAAGCACTCCTCTTATTAATCAATAATCTGCTTTCATAGCACAGTGAGAGAGTATGATACCTGAACCAGCAATAGGATGTCTGAAACCTGTTTAAAAGACATGTCAACCTCAATTGTGCTGATGGGGTGAACTGCAAAGTTATAGCAGTTGTTTGTGGACAATCTTTATGTGCAGTACACATGTTGTACTGGTCTTGCTCAGGTATTCAAGGCTACATTTGATTGGGTTAATGTTTGCTGTGCTGCAAGTAGGTATGAGATCTTTTTTGTTATTAAAAAATTATTATTAAAAAAGCTTAAACTACAAAAAGAAAAAGATAAAACCACTCTCAATGCACAGTATGAATTAGTGGTGCATATTAACATACAAGAAGTTGAGAGATGAACTATAGCTGGATGTGGTAAATATCTATCATGGTATTGTTTCATATTGCTTTGATGAATTTCTTAGGGAGGACCAATCAGCAAAGGGAGAACTATAATCTGATGTGTTTTTCTGATACACTTGTCTGCTTCCATTGTGTCTTCAATGGGTACAACTAAATTGTTAACAGCCTTACATAACTAGAGCTGACAACACAAAAACTGTAAGTGGACTGTGCCTACTCACACAATGTTGAAGTATTTTTAGACATTCAGATCGCTTGCAATGTTACTCAGAGAGAGAAATTTGAAAATAATATCACAAATAGGTTTTTATGGCAGTTATCAGTATTACACAGAATCTCATGGCTGTCAAAACCCTTTCAAAAAATGATACCTTTCAACAATTTTCTTCAAAAAAACTGTGCCCATTCAAGGAGTAGTTTGTGTGTGGTGCCATTTTCTTTTGAAATAAACAGGAAATGTGCACTTAAATGTGTTCAAACCATTGCGCAGAATCTGTTTTTTATTTTTAGCATGTCCTCCAAGCTTCTACAGAATGTCACTAGCAGTTGTATGTTGTGGGATCTAAGGAATGTGCAAAAGCAGTGATTTTCTAATTTTTGAAATAAAAGGTGAGACATGGTTTTAAATGGTACTTCAACTTACACAATGGAAACTCCAATGAGGAATATTTAAAGTGTTGGGAAAGACAGGTAGCTACTTCCTGTAAAGAAGACACATTAAGTTGCAGACAGGCACAATTGAAAGGCACTTAAATAAAGCTTTTGGCCACAGCCTTAATCAGTAAGGGAGACACACATCATTAGTATACACAAATAAGCACACTTTATGTACATGACTGCCAACTCCAGCACCTCGGGCCAGAGTGCCGGCATGTTGGAGTTGGCAGTCATGTATCTATCTTTTCCTACATTTTTGATACTTTAGCTTAAGGCAGTTACATTTGACAAAAAACAGATGAGGCTTCAAATGAGGATTGTGCAATAAGTTTCTCCATGATAGGCCGTGTGGATAGACAGATCCTAAACGTTACATTTTTGTAGTGATTAACCAGCATCCCACTTAGACTGTGGCTGTTTTTTATGATTTTGTGTGATCCATTTACCTGAAGATACCATCCATTATAACAGAATATGGTGACAGTTGAGAATTATTGAATGGAATTCATTCTTGCCCCGTTCACAGAACTCTTCTCAAAATAATGGAAGCAGTTTGTTGATGCACAGACAATACTCAATGTGTCCAGACCTTGAATCTTGTAATGTACTCTGGCACTCTGGTCATAGAGCTTGCAGAACATCATCACTGAAGAAAACTCTAATCCTGTCAATGAGATCCCAGGCAGAAGACGTGTCAAGAGATGCTGATCACTAATTTTTCAATCTTTATCCCAGATTAAATTCCAGATCTTCCCACAGTGTGAGGACAGACTACATAATTGATGGTGAGCCATCTGTCAGATGGGGACTTGATGCTTGGTAGTCCTGTTGGTGTCAGTGAAGAGTTGTGGGCTATGTGCCGGTACTATGTCACTACTTCTTCTTCTTCCTCTTCCTCCCTTCCTTCTTCTTTATGTCTCCTTTCTTCTTCTTTCTTTCTCCTTATCCTCCTCCTCTCATCATCAAATCTCTCTCTCTCCCTCTCTCTCTCTCTCTCCTGGAGAACCAGCAACACCCAAGCAATGTTTCTGTAGGCTTACTAGATCTGGAGTAATCACTTTAATTGGTAAATAATAGTTCAAATTTTTCTACCCAAACATCCACTGAATTTTCTCTTCCACTAGTGAAAACAAAACATTCACAAGAGAATGTAGACAGGAAGTTGACTTTCAAAATTAAGTACACAAGGTAGAAAGCTTAACAAAACAGGAATCTTTATTCAAACCAAAGAGTGAACAACATGTGTACAGAGGATCAAAATATAAACTTAAATGAGTCTCAGTGTTACAAAGTGGAGGAGGATGATTATGATAATGACAATAATATTAATATAAAAGCTGGGTTTGTTAATGCCCTGTTAGTGTCAGTGGTATCTAGGATTGATATGCATTCCCCATTTGGTGTACATGATGATTGTTTTGTTGCTTCAGATGAGGAGTAATCACAGAGGGTAACCTCTTAAATCAAAGGTTTGACACCAGATCACTGATTACTCGTTCATTTATTTAATACAGATCACTTGCACTTCACTCCTATGATCAAACTTTCATAACTGGTAGATGGGCTGACCAGCATGGAATTCTGGTTGAATTAATTTGTGCATATCTTGTCTGCTACTACAACTCTCTTTATTTTGCGAATGGGGGAACTCTGTATTTGAAGCATTTGTCACCTTTTGTTTCTTTTTATGTCTGTCTGGCACAAAGCAGAACTCTTTTTGTTACAGTATAATTAAGATCTGAGTGTTGTTGATGATTATTGATATGTCTTCATTTACATTTTCAGGTTTGCCTAATGAAATAAAAAAAAAGTTCAAATACGAAATTCCAAGATTCTGGAAGCTGTACACAGAAAATTGGAGAAAGAATGAAGGTAATTAATTTAATTTTTTGTTTCTCATTTTTGGATGATAATTTATTTACAGTTTGTAATGAACTCAGTTTTGGCAAAACATTCTGGGTTACTCTCTCTTTTGGATATGCCAAGGGGAAGGTTACTGTGAGAAAATGATAGAATATTCAATTCACTGTAAGGCTTACATTAATAGATTTTGGATCACTTGATACATACACAAAGATTACTAAACTACTACATATCATCATTTCAACACAGCTCTCAAATATAATACTGTACAACACAAACGGCACTAGCTATAAGTGAATATTTAGGTCTGTTATACAATTCACTAATCATGAGTGTCAGACCCATGGCCCTTCCCTGTATGTCATAAGAGGCAACTAATAGGAGTTTCTTCAGGTTGGGTTAAGCATTTTACCTTGGCCATGTGACTATTCTTCAGACTTTTGAAGGTTTCACTCTTTTTCACTTTTCCCTTTTTTATCACTTTTCCCACTCTCATTCTTTGGTTTCTGACTTTCTGGTCACCTTTTTGGGTTTGACATCCGCTTTCCAAATGTGCAGGCAATTTGGGGAAGGATGCCTTACTGTGGTGCATTACCTCTCCACTGTGCGTTGTTGTCATTTGTACCTACCAATCAAGTGGATCTGCTTCTGCACCTCAAATCCAGCATGGTAGCCAGTCCATCGCTGTTCAGTTGTCGTGTACCCTCTCACTGGTAGCTCCCTGATAACACAGAGATTGCACTGCAGATGTCTGAGCTGTGAGCTCCACATGTCCACTCCCAAGTACTGGGACTCAGGGCAAGGGCTACTGTGCCAGGTGGCCATTGCCTCAGTAGGCTGCCACTCGTGGGGAGAGCCTCTGACTGAATTGAGCAGTATTGGGGCGGATGATCTGTAATGAATGAATCAAACTTAATGGTGTCTGTGCAAACATGGATCTCTCATCAATCAGGAACAGTGATTTTAATACAGAAGTATACAATCCTACAGGATTTCTATCACTGACCATGCCTCAAGACGAGAGCCAGGCAAGGAGAAATGGAAGTGGGCATTGTGCTGAGTTCTCAGTTCGCTCCCAAACTGATGGCAGCTCTATCCCTGTGATGAGGCCAATCTTTTCCATGGAAAATATTGAAGATTGGTTTGGAGAGGGTGCGGCAATAGAGAAGATGAGAAATGGAACTTTGCTGATCAAAATTTCACCTGCCAACCAGTCAGGGGCCTGTGTCAAGTTAAGAGAGATACCAGTCACAATTTCTCCTCGTAATAATCTCAGTAGAATTCTAGACGTTGACTTCCATTGGGACCTAATGCTACAAATTGATGAAGAGCTGCATACTAATCTGGCATGGCACGAAGCCCATTTTGTTCACCACATCCAGAAGGGACCCGAGGATAATAAAGGACACTGGAGCTTTTATCCTTTCCTTCAGTGGGAACATTTTACCTGAGAAGGCTATGGTCGCATTTTGCAGGTGTGATTTCAGGCCTTGTATTCCTCCTCCAATACAATGTTTTAAGTGCCAAAGGTTTGGTAATGCATGTGGATGTGAGTCCCATGAGGGCAACCATTATGACAAACCCTCTGAGTGTGTGAACTGTCCAGAACTGCACCCTCCTCATTCACCGTAATGGTCAGTGTTAGAGAGGGAGAGGAAAATTTGAGAGTAAAAAACATTGATCACTTGTCGTACCAAGATGCAAGGAAAAAGTTTCAAAGACCTCATCTGACTAATATGGCTTCAAATTTTGTGACTGTGATGTCCACACGTCACATGATAAGGTCTTGGACGACATCTCCTTGTCATGGTCATATTCCAGTGACTGTCCTACATTTTGGGGGAGGGAATGTCAGTTACATTATCTATCCCTATGCCACTCACTCTCATCAGAGGCTCTCCCCGTGAGTGCTTCTTCATTGTGTCAGAGGCCAGCTGGCGCAGTAGCTGTTGGCCAGAGTCCCAGTACCCGGAAGTGGACAGGCACCTACTGCTTGACTGACACCTGTGAAGGTGGCACCCTCACAAGTCAAGAAACAACAGCCACAGGCCAATGGCCAAAGGAAAGTATGCTCTTCTTCTTCTTCTGGGAGATGAAATGGGGAAATCTTCACAGAAATCAGTCACAGAAGGATAAGCAGAAAGATAAGCTACTTTCTGAGGCTTCAAATTTTCTCCTTCCCAGCCCTGCAGCAATCGAGCCTAAGCACATTGACAATGTATCAAGCATTCAGGTGGACCACTACATGGTAATCACAGCCATCTCTTCTGTTCACCACTTTCTCAGACCTGACACTAACACTCACTCCATGGAGCTGTAATGGCTACTATTGCCATTTGAGTGAAATCCATCATTTAATGGCTTCTTTGGAAACAAGCTCCAGGATGCCTGCTCTGTAAAACTACTAACCCCACTATAAAAATTGTGTTACTGTCAAGAGAGCATCTGGTGGGGCCTGTACCCTCACACATTCTGATATTTTCAGCGAGTGAGTCCTACTTACTACTGCACTAGAGGCCACAGCCGTTAGTGTCTACCTGTCAGTTCAGATGACGATATGTAATGTCTCTCTACCCCCACATGAACCTTTTCATTATCGCAAGCTGTTTGAGTTAGTGTCACAGCTACCTGGCCTCTTCCTCTTATTGGGGGACTTTAATGCCCATAATCCTGTCTGGGGCAATGACATTGTCTCACAGAAATGGAGCACTAGAACACCTCCTTTTTTTCCCCCTGGTCTCTCAAATTGACCAAGCAGACCCAAAGTCAGTTCATGTCTTTCGACTGGGTTCGATAGCCCATGTCTCACACCAGCTGACCTACAAGCCGTGTTTAGCATTCAGTGACAACATGGTGATCACTAAACTCTAGATTACTATGAGTGCCTGTTGCATCTAGTGGGTGATTTGAATGTGTACAGCATCTAAGAACCACAGTTGGAAAAAAAATTCTCTACAGTGCATGGTATTGTTGCATAAGTCTCTTCCCTCTACCTCTGCCTTACCGTATCTGTTGATGTTTGGTAAATTGGGTCCTAGTTCCGTATTATTATTATTTCTTTGCTTTCTCAGACGTTATGTCTGGTTAAAAATGGAAAATGACGCCTATCTTGATCAAGCGTGACTTCCTTTTAACTGTACGGTATATATGTTACATTGCATTTAGGAACTTTCGAGTAATTGACCAAGTATCAATAATTACAGATTTCTGTAGTTGTATATATACGTTTGGATGTAACTGTATTGCGTTGATGTACTGGTGGATATTGTGTGGTATGACTCCTGTAGTTGATAGTATAATTGGTATATTGTCAACTTTATCCTGATGCCACATGTCCTTGACTTCCTCAGCCAGTTGGATGTATTTTTCTATTTTTTCTCCTGTTTTCTTCTGTATATTTGTTGTATTGGGTATGGATATTTCGATTAGTTGTGTTAATTTCTTCTTTTTATTGGTGAGTATGATGTCAGGTTTGTAATGTGGTGTTGTTTTATCTGTTATAATGGTTCTGTTCCAGTATAATTTGTATTCATCATACTCCAGTATATTTTTTGGTGCATACTTGTATGTGGGAACATGTTGTTTTATTAGTTTATGTTGTATGGCAAGTTGTTGATGTATTATTTGTGCTACTTCGTCATGTCTTCTGGTATATTCTGTATTTGGTATGTACATCCGCTTGTGATGTGATCTACTGTTTCTATTTGTTGTTTGCAAAGTCTGAATTTATCTGTTGTGGTATTGGGATCTTTAATGATATGCTTCCTGTAATATCTGGCGTTTATTGTTTGATCCTGTATTGCAATCATGAATCCTTCCGTCTCACTGTATATATAGTTCCTTTTCTTAGCCATGAGTTGGATCGCCTTGATCTATGTGTAACTGTGTTAGATGATACGGGTGCTTGCCATGTAGTGTTTTCTTTTTCCAATTTACTTTCTTGGTATCTGTTGATGTTATGTGATCTAAAGGGTTGTAGAGGTGGTTATGAAATTGTAGTGGTGTAGCCAATGTATTTATATGAGTGATTGCTTTGTGTATTTTACTAGTTTTTGCTCATTCTATAAAGAAATTTCTTAAATTGTCTACCTGTCCATAATGTAGCGCTGGCAGGTCGATAGACACACAAACAAACACAAACATACACACAAAATTCTAGCTTTCGCAACCAACGGCTGCCTCGTCAGGACGAGGCAGCCGTTGGATGCGAAAGCTAGAATTTTGTGTGTATGTTTGTGTTTGTTTGTGTGTCTATCGACCTGCCAGTGCTTTTGTTTGGTAAGTCTCATCATCTGTCTTGTTAAATATATTTTTCCCACGTGGAATGTTTCCCTCTATTATGTCCATAATGTAGGTTTTTTATGTCAATAAATCCCCTTCCCCCTCCCTTTCTGCTTAATGTGAATCTTTCTGTTGCTGAATGTATGTGATGTATTCTATATTTGTGGCATTGTGATCGTGTAAGTGTATTGATTGCTTCTAGGTCTGTGTTACTCCATTTCACTACTCCAAATGAGTAGGTCAATATTGGTATAGCATAAGTATTTATAGCTTTTGTCTTGTTTCTTGCTGTCAATTCTGTTTTCAGTATTTTTGTTAGTCTTTGTCTATTTTTTCTTTTAGTTCTTCTTTAATATTTGTATTATCTATTCCTATTTTTGTCTGTATCCTAGATATTTATAGGCATCTGTTTTTTCAATCGCTTCTATACAGTCGCTGTGGTTATCCAATATGTAATCTTCTTGTTTAGTGTGTTTTCCCTTGACTATGCTATTTTTCTTACATTTGTCTGTTCCAAAAGACATATTTGTATCATTGCTAAATACTTCTGTTATCTTTAGTAATTGGTTGAGTTGTTGATTTGTTGCTGCCAGTAGTTTTAGATCATCCATGTATAGCAAATGTGTGATTTTGTATGGGTATGTTCCAGTGATATTGTATCCATAATTTGTATTATTTAGCATGTTGGATAGTGGGTTCAGAGCAAGGCAGTACCAGAAAGGACTTAATGAGTCTCCTTGGTATATTCCACGCTTAATCTGAATTGGCTGTGACGTGATAGTATTTGAATTTGTTTGTATATTAAGTGTGGTTTTCCAATTTTTCATTACTATGTTTACGAACTGTATCAATTTAGGATCTGCTTTGTATATTTCCAATATTTGTAGTAACCATGAGTGGGGTACACTATCAAAAGCTTTTTGGTAATAAATGTATGTGTAGTGTAGGGACCTTCGTTTAGTTTTAGCTTGATATGTCACCTCGGCATCTATTATCAGTTGCTCTTTACATCCTCGTGCTCCTTTGCAACAGCCTTTTTGTTCTTCATTTATAATTACGTTCTGTGTTGTATGTGTCATTAATTTATGTGTAATGACTGAAGCTAACATTTTGTATATTGTTGGTAAGCATATAATGGGGCGATATTTAGCTGGATTTGCTGTGTCTGCTTCATCTTTAGGTTTCAGATAAGTTAGTCCATGTGTAAGTGTATCAGGGAATGTGTATGGGTCTACAATGTAACTGTTAAATAATTTAGTTAGATGTGAATGTGTTGAGGTGAACTTCTTTAGCCAGAAATTTGCTATTTCATCTTTCCCAGGGGCTTTCCAATTGTGAGTAGAATTAATTGCTTGGGTGACTTCATGTTGCAAAATTATCACTTCAGGCATTTGTGGTATCATCTTGTTTGTATCTGTTTCTGCTTGTATCCACCGTGCATGCCTGTTATGTTGTACCGGGTTTGACCATATGTTGCTCCAGAAGTGTTCCATGTCTGTTATGTTTGGTGGATTGTCTATTTTAATGTGTGTTATCTATTGTCTGGTAAAATTTCTTTTGGTTTGTGTTGAATGTTTGGTTTTGTTTCCTTCTATTTTCACTTTTTTTGTATCTTCTAAGTCGTTTAGCCAATGCTTGTAATTTCTGCTTCTTTTCATCTAATTGCTCTATCGCTTCTTGCTGTGAGATTTTACCTAACCTTTTTCGTTTTTTGTCTGATATTTCATTGCTTATAAATTGTGTTAGCTGTCCAATGTCTCTTCTCAGTTTTTCTATTCTGATCTGTAGCCTGCATTGCCATGCTGGTTTTGTGGGTTTCTTCTGTGTGTTGGTTGGTTCTGATCTCTGCCTAGTGTGTATATTTAGTGTAGTGAGTGCTCCTATATAAACCAGTAGTTGTAACTCTTCCATAGTTGTGTTTTCATTTACTTTGTTGTGTATGATTGTTTTGATAGTTTTTATTGTTGTTTCGACTTGTGGGTTACTTGGCAGTCTATGCAAGAATGGTCTAATGTCTGTATTTGTGTCTTTGTATTCTATATATGTCCGCTGAAATTTTTCTTCTATATCTAACATGTGTGTTACTTCGAGTTCTATTTGTGCTTGTTCTGGTGGCTGTCTTAAGATTTCGTTTTCCTCTGATTGTTTAATTGATGCGTGTTGTTCTTTGTTTGTTTGCTATGGGATGTTTGAGTCCATTACTGTATTTTCTTCTTCTTCTGACTGCACATTATTTTGTTCCAGTGTTTGTTGTTCTTGTTGTTTGATGTTTTCTAATTCTGACTGGGGTATCCTGTTATTTTTGATTATTACTCGGATCTGATCAGCTAGTCATTGTTCTGTTAAAAATTTTAATTCTGGGTATCTGGTAGTAAATGTTGTGTATACTTGTGATTTGTATCCAGTTGTGTTTGTTCCTAAGTTTGTTGCTTGGTAATAACAGAACATGAGGTGTCAGTTAACTTCATCTGACCATCTCATCCTCTGTCTTTGTTTTCCTTCTAGGGTGGTTGCAGGAAGCACATCCTGCAAAACACCTCTCTTGGGATTTAAATCATTTTCCGTGTGGCTAGCCATGTCGTTACCATTGTAGACGGGCATAGGGTTCAAGCGTCGTCCCTGACCATGACAGTGCTTGTCCAAGGCTCCATTAGTTTTGTCCTGAACCAACTAATCACACTAAAAGTGGGGTTAGCCCTATTAGTGATTTGTTCTTTTCGTCGCCTTTTACGACTGGCAGAACATACCGGAGGCTTATTCTTTTCCCGGGCCTCCACGAGGTTTATTATTATTATTATTATTATTATTATTATTATTATTATTATTATTATTATTGGCTTCCCCTTTAGTAATATGTCATATCTTATTCTTCTGGGGTAGAATTCCTACAGAGCTCTTTTACACAGGTATACCACCAACAGTTTACCCACCAATAAGTTTGTTAGTGAGACTTATTAGACTACTCAATTTTTTTTAAGCTTGTTATTTGACTGTGAGCTGCTAAAATGAAAAACATTTGAATCTCATGCTCATCATCTCCTTCTTGAGCAACTGAGGAGAGATGACAGTTCAAAATGCTTCAAGCGTGGCTGTTTTGACTGATAGTTGCAGGCTCTTGACACCCCTCCCCCTCTTGCTGCTGTTGCTGCTCTTTCACCTCATGTCAGAATAGATTTTCCTAGTAACAACTGAGACGTGCAACTAAATAAAATTAAAACAGTCAATAGTAACATACTGCATAACTCAATATTTTCTTTATCTCCAGTGGACTTACAAGATAAGAATTTCAGTTCCACTTGAATCACATTTCAGTTAAATATTTTTTTCAACACATCAACAGTATTACAACTAAGTAATATTATACTAGTAAAAAGTAGCATTACATAAACTGTGTCTTTGTCTTACAGAGATTGGAAGGAGCCTCACATCTCTGAGTAAATGTCGTCATTCACTGGCTAGGTAATGACACTATTCTCATTTGTTGATAGTAAACAGTTTTATGATAGAGATTGAGAGATATGTGATGTTTTTTACAAAAATTACTACTCAGACTGAAATTTTTTGTGGGTTTGTCCTTAGTGTTAAATATTGTGGCTACTGAAGCTGTGTTAAATGTCCCCATAATGGGTATTTCAGTCTTTAGTCAAGTGTGATCCAATATTAAACTTGCTGGCAGATTAAAACTATGTGGTGGTGCACTGGGACATGAACCCCGGACATTTGCCTTTTGTGGACATGTGCTGTACCAACAGAAATACCCAAAAAAAGTCATGACCCATCTTCACAGCTTTACTTCTGACAAAACACACACACACACACACACACACACACACACACATTCTTCATAGAGTTACATTAAATATCTTTCAGAAACACTTTCATCTGTTTCTGATCATCATACTTTAACTGCTTTACGTAGGTTTGTTCTTATACAGAATCTTCTTTGTGCAGATGAGGGTGCTGCCACACACACACACACACACACACACACACACACACACACACTCACACACACACACACACACACACACACACACACACACACACACACACACACACACACACAGAATGTGGCAAGTGAAGCACCAGCAGAAGAGCAGGATTTTCTGTAGAGGTATGACATAGATTATTAAAATATTAAAATAATAGAAAGTACTTCGGCCACAGTGCCTGTTGTTTCAAGCAGAAAGATATCATTAATGTGTCCAACCCTCAAAGCACTTTCTTTGGGTTTACTTTCAGGGTGGTACTGTGATATTAGTATCTGTTTGATATCATAAGCCTGCAGGTAATGTTTTCATTTCACACTAGTAAGGTTCTGTCCATTATCAGGAATAATTGCTTCTTGCTTGCCAACATGTGAAATGTAATTTTCAATAATGTACCAGATTGGCAGTGCACAAGAGGCACTTTTCGAGATATGTAATTCAATACATATTTGGAAAATAGGTCATGTATTTTAACAACATGTTTAACATCTATGTGGCCCCAGGGAATGGGGCTACATAAATTTAATGGCAAGGATTTTCAGGGGTTTCTTGGTAATGATTGGTTGTAGCTCACCTTTTGAGCCATAGTTTGAAGCTTTCACAGTTTGACAGAGTTGGCATCTCTAGATAATACATTGTACTCTCCTTTGAAGGTAAGGAAATAGCAATAGTCAATGATTTTCTAAGCACATTTAGCCACTCTAGTATCCCCACTGCTCTGTGGGTGTACAAGATTAGATTCTCCTGTCTGTCATCTGGAATGCAATCACACCAGTTGTCATACCATGTGAAATGGCAATAAAATAATACATTATTGTGAAGCAGATAGTATCTAACTAGTGCCTCAAGTCATTTAAGCGCAAATTGTGTTCAGATTTTTCTCCACCTGGATTCTCCATCTTGGGGATTACACATGTCACTGCAGATGTGTAATGCAGATGATAAATGTTGTCTTGCCTCAGTAAGACCTCATATTTCATGCTTCATTCCTTAGATCCTAAGTTACTGGACATTTCTTCAGGCACACACAATAATAACTCAGGTACTACATTGTTCTCTCCCTTTATGTAAACTGTTTCAAAATTGTATTCTTGAATTGAAATGATCATGCATGAAGTAATTTCCAATCAAGAAAAAAGCTTAAAGGTTGATGATAATATACTATGGTGCAGTTACCAACAAAATTGTGATGAAAGTTCGTAAAAGTGCACACAATTGTGAGAACTTCTGATTCAGTGGCTGTGTAGGCCCATTACCAAAGAGTATTGTACAAAGAGTTCATCTGCCATGAATACCTCTGATTTGGAAGAGACAAGCTCCCAATCTAGTAAATGAAGCATCAGTTGTCAAGCAAAAATCCTGAGACATATCTAGATGGTGCAAGGAGCGTGTATTCTCTAGTACATCTTTGATCTTCCTGAAACTAGATTGGCATACTTCTGACGAAATGTTTAGTATATGTTTGTATAATAAGTTTAATTATTAAATGCAGAACCATTACTAATTTGAAATAAAATAATGACAGAAGTTGCATAAAGCTAAAGATACTTTTAATTGTCTCTTTCTCTGGGAAACAAGGAAGCTATGAATGGATTGTATATTTGTTTTGTCAATTAGAACATCCTGTGCCCAAGAAATTTATTCCCTCTTTACCATATTTGATTTTTTTTTCAAATTGCCCATAACATCTTACTACTGAAATTAATTTCTCTACCATCTCTATGTGCTCTTTCAAAGTTTGTGTTGCAGCAAACAAATTGTCCACAAATTAAATAATTCTTTCCAGTAATTCTGGGCCTAATACGCAGTCTAGTGCTGGTATACACACACCACCACTCACGTTGAGAGTAAATGGTGTAATTCTAAACTAGTAGCTATGACCTACAAAAATTAAAACAGGTTGCTTTAGAGAGGGTCAATCTAGTAGTATCTGCCAGTATGACACACTCAAATTGATGTAAATTAAGTACATAATCCCTTGGATCCACTGTATTTGTTTATCTAAATTTTCTGGTTGGATTCTCACAGGATTATTATTTTATCAATTTCCCTCACTCCAATACCAACATAACACTTCTCCTGGCCTCAGCAACAGGTAAGAGGGGGTTACAGTATTGACTTTTCAATGACTGAATCATCATCATAATCAACATATGTGTCTCTTTTTTCTGTAGTTGCCTGTTTCAAATAAGGAATGGGCAGGAAGATAGACAGAATGGTTCATGAGATAGAATACTCAGAAGACATGTGCTTCTTCTTCAAATACTTTAGTTCATTTCATTAAAAAATTAACCAGAGCTGTTTTCTGAATTTTAGTCAGATACTGAGAGTCTCATTATGTAAGTTCAATTTGGTGTTCAGTATCCAATTCAGTTAATATTTTGCAATTCTGGTGTAATAATTTGTAGTATCTATGCTCATGAACTCTGGTTTGATACCTGGCAATATTTTTCATGGGCTAGATTGGTCTCAAAGGTATCAGATTCTGCATTACATTTTTAACACAATTTATCAATTCCCCATGTGGAGATCTACTACAGCCTTCTTCTCACATGAGAAATGGATACCTATTAGACAGTCAATTATTAATGCCTTTACTATGTGCAACATGTCAGTCATTGCTACATTTACTACCACTAATAAAACACAGGTCTGTCAGTTAATTATCTGACATTGCGTGCTGCACCTATCATTACCTATCCTACAAAAATTGTTCTGCAAACTGGGAATGACATGAATTTTGACATGATTTTTCAAACAGGCCTTGGGAAATAACACTTGCTGCATCACCTGTGTGTGTTGTTACGATAGTAAGTATGTCTCCCACTACAGAATGGATACCTGCCTGCAATACAATTTGTGATAAACTGTCAATTTATGTTGTCATTGGATAGATAAAAAAACTACTTACAAAGAGGTGGCAGGAGAACACATGTATAAAAAATAGGTTTTACTTATACATGACTTCAGAGCTAGTGGCTCCTTCATCTGGGAGAAGGGTTGAAGGAGGAGGAGGCATAAAGTGAAAGGAACTGGAGAGTTTTATTAAAAGGGATGAGTTCAGAAAAGATGCCCAGAACCCTGGGGTCAGAGGAGACTGTATGGACAGGATGAAAAGGAAAGGCAGATTGTTGGAAAATGCACCAGAAGTGATTTGAAAACCTGAGAGCTTCAAGGTGGAAGACAGGGTAATATGTAAGGCACAGTTTACTACTAAAACAACATGCATGATTTAATAAGAGTGAAGAGTTGAATGCATTGTATATAACAGAGATGGGAGGGGATGGCAACCAATAGACAGGTCAGAAAACAAAAGATGTAGGAAACTAAAATGGAATTTGGAAAGGATTAGTTACTGTGCAGAAATGCCAAGATGAAAGATATTTATGTAAATTAAGGCCAGGTGGATGGCAAGAACTGAGAACATTTTGTAGCTCTAGTCCTCTCCTGCAGAGTGGTGAGAAACTGGTGTCTGGGGGAAAGTTGCAATGGCACAAGTGGTGAAATGTGCACTGAGGTCATAACCATCATGTTGTAGAGCATGCTCTGCAATAGGGTATTGTGTGTTACTGGTATACACTTTCTGCATATTCCATTTCATCCTGTCAACTTGGTGCTATTCATGCTGATGTAAAAGGACAAACAGTGTTCACGTGACAACTGATATGACATGTGGTGCTTCACGGGGTGATCTCCCTTTAGTAGTATATGTTTCACCAGTTACAGGTCTGGTATAAGTGGTGGCAGGAGAGTGCATAGGAAAAGTCTTGCAGCAGGGATGGTCACAGTGGAAGGAGCCACAGGGTAGAGAGATGGGTGCAGAAGAAACATAGTGTCTTACAAGAATATTATGGAAATTGAGAGGATGATGAAAAGCTATTCTAGGTATGGTGGCCAATATCTCAGACAGCATGGATCTCTTTTGTTAGGAAGTCATGACCTTGTTGAAGTAGCTGATTTCTACATTCCAGACCATGATAATACTGGGTGACAAGTGATGTGATCCAAAGTTGGTTTTGGAGCAATCATCAGTACCAGGATTGGATGTGATGACCTGGGAAACCTGCTTTTGAACTAGGCTGGTGGGGTAATTACATCCAGTAAAAGATGAGGTGAGAATGGTGGTGTAAAGTGTCTGCATCCAAACAAATATGCTTTCCTTGAATGTCAAGTCTGTATGGAAGGGAACATTTGACATGGAAAAGATGGCCTTCAGTGAGGATGAGATGAACACCAAGAAAAGTGGCATGGGATTCAGAATAGCACCATGTGAAATGTAATTGCGAGAAGGTATTTAGAGATATCAGGAATTTTAACAGGTCAGGCTCAGCGTGAGTCCATATGGCAAAGATGTCATCAATGTATCAAAATGAAAGTGGGGACTGGATGCTTATGGATTCCAGAAAAGTCCCATCCAAGCAGGTCATGAAAACTTTGTCATATGAGGAGGTATACTGGTTCCTGTGACTGTACCCCTCATCTGAATTCACCCCCTCAGAGGTGAAGTAGTTGCTGGTAAGTATAAAATTGATTAGGGTAAGCAGGAAGCATGTCATAGGTTTAGAATCAGATGGACACTGTCTGAGGAAATGTCCAGGAGCAGAATGACCATGCTCATCGGTATGTTGGTCTAGAGGGAGGTGGTATCAATGGTGACAAGCAAGATGTATGGTGGGAGTGGCATAGACTTCAGATGAACTAGGAAATAGTTGGTATCTTTAATATAGAAGGGAAGTCTTTGTACTATGGGTTGCAGCTACTGGTCAATTAATGCAGATATACATTCGGTCAGTGCTTTGAAGCCAACAACTACAGGTTGGCCAGGACAAATAGTATTGTGGATTTAAAGAAGAAATTAAAATGGGGGGGGGGGTGTGTTTGGGTGGTGCAAGAAGTTCTATGGATTACATTATTATTCCTTGTGAGAGGTGTGAGGTTTTAGGGAGGGAATGCAGATCAGTTTGAATAATAGGTATAGGATCTCAATAGCAGATGCTGTATGTAGATGTGGCAGACAGCTGGCATAGACCTTCAGTAACATATGCGTGACAGTCAAGTACCACAGTGGTAGATGCTTCATCTGCTGGGAGGATAATGGTGGAGTCATTAGCTTTTAGAGAACACAGCCCGGAGTTCTGCAGAAGATAGGTCAGGGTCATGTTGTAGAAAACTTAGGAAGGATTGTGAAACAATACTGGAAGGCTGCTAAGAGATGATTTGAGGTAGTGGTTGTGGATCAAGTTGGGTTCATGGTTGGAACTGTTAACGACAGGGTTCAATGTCAGGTATGCTTTTGGAAAGGTTTTGGGATTGCACTGCAAAGTGATATTTCCAGTTGACATTGCATGTGAAGGAAAGTAGGACCTTCACCATAGCAGCATGATTAAATGCAGGTTTAGGTCTGAAAGTGAGATCCTTAGATGATACCTATAACTCAGGAGGGGAGAGTGCCTTAGGTGAGAGGCTGAGATTACTGTTTTAGCTGCTTCTTGTGATTGAGTTACTATTTATTGAGGAGGCAGTGGTGAAGGCTGTGGTAAGTTAAGGAGTTTGTCTAAGCTCAGTTTGTAGTAGAGTAGTGGTAGCTGATGGTGTCACTGTTTAGCGAGCTGCAGGGGAACAGGAAAGGAAATATCACTGTTGTAGTTTAGGAGGAGGAGGAGGAGGAGGAGTGGGGATAGCTTTTTGTGGCGAGGACTGGCATGTGGTTGCAGTTTGAAGTTAGCTTGGCAGATAATACCATCAAAGGAAACATGTGGGGCAGATAATTGCAGGACTTTGCAGAAGGAAAAAGTGTGGTGGAGTGGAAATCTGCAGATATAGATCACAGATAAGCCAGGTAACTGCAAGAGATTGCTATATTCGAAACTGTGAAAGAGCTTAGTGTAGTCTAGGATAGAGTGTCAATGCTAGGCCTGTTGGAGTAACTCCAAGAGGCAAGCAGATTTCAAGGAACAGTATATGGGACCTTAGTTTTGATACTGCATTATGAAAAGAGTGGCTGTAACATGTGATTCATCATAGTAAGGGATGACAGTATGGAGTGTTAGAAATGGTGGGAGTATCAAAAAAAAGAGAAGCAGAGGGTGAAAAAGGTAAAAATGGAAGAAAAGCAAGGAAAATTTTTTAAAAATTCATACAAAGATCCTGAGAACAGACAATAGTTAATAAGAGATAATGAGTGGATGAGAATTTCTTGCCGCAGAAGTGGTTGATATGAAATATGAAAAAGGGCACCTTTTTACTATGGCAACCCTTTCATGGACCACTTGGAGGGGGCCTTCCTGGAATACAAGTGTCCAACTCTTGGTTTGGTTTAGATACATTGATGGCATCTTTGCCTATGGACTCATGGTGAGGCTGATGTTAAAATTCCTGCAATCTCTGAGTACCTTCTCCCAATTAAATGTCACATGGTCCTATTCTGAATCCCATGCCACTTTCCTTGATGGTCATTACATCCTCACCGAAGGTCAGCTACACACTTCTGTCCACACTAAACCCACTAACAAACAATAGTATTTACATTTTGATGGTTGCAATCCTTCCAATGTCAAATGTTCCTTCCCATACAATCTTAGCATTTGAGGCAAATGCATTTGTTCAGATACAGGTTCTTTACAGCATTACCCCACCATTCTCACCTCACCTCAGCCTTGACCCCAGCAGCATGGTTCAG
This sequence comes from Schistocerca cancellata, assembly GCF_023864275.1. Lineage (NCBI taxonomy): Eukaryota > Metazoa > Arthropoda > Insecta > Orthoptera > Acrididae > Schistocerca > Schistocerca cancellata. The sequence goes on from NC_064631.1 coordinate 55,887,636, forward strand.
AAGCAGGTTTCCCAGGCCATCACATCCAATCCTGGTACTTCTAATCCCTGCAAAAAAAACAGCTTCAGAACACATCACTCATTACACAGTGTTACCCTGATCTTGATGTAGTAATCAGCTACTTTAACAAGGCAATGACTACCTACAATCATGTCCTGAAATGAGATACATTCTGTCTGAGATTTTGCCCACCACACGTAGAAGAGCTTTTTGTCACCCTTCCAATTTCAGCAATGAAATGAAATGATTGTGTGGCATTGATATATTCTGTATTTGGTAGTATTGTACATCCGCTTGTGATGTGATCTACTGTTTCTATTTGTTGTTTGCAAAGTCTGCATTTATCTGTTGTGGTATTGGGATCTTTAATAATATGCTTCCTGTAATATCTGGTGTTTATTGTTTGATCCTGTATTTGCAGTCATGAGTCCTTCTGTCTCACTGTATATATTGCCTTTTCTTAGCCATGTGTTGGATGCATCTTGATCTATGTGTGGCTGCGGTTAGATGACAAGGGTGCTTGCCATGTAGTGTTTTCTTTTTCCAACGTACTTTCTTGGTATCTGTTGATGTTATGTGATCTAAAGGGTTGTAGAAGAGGTTATGAAAATGCAATGGTGTAGCCGATGTATTTATATGAGTGATTGCTTTGTGTATTTTACTAGTTTTTGCTCGTTCTATAAAAAAAACTTCTTAAATTGTCTACCTTGTCCATAACGTAGGTGTTTGTGTTGACAAATCCCCTTCCTCCTTCCTTTCTGCTTAATGTGAATCTTTCTGTCTGCTTGATCTTTAGGTTTCAGATAAGTTATTCCATGTGTAAGTGTATCAGGGAATGTGTATGGGTCTGCAATGTAACTGTTAAATAATTTAATGAATATAATAGAAGGAAACATTCCACGTGGGAAAAAATATATCTAAAAACAAAGATGATGTGACTTACCAAACGAAAGTGCTGGCACGTCGATAGACACACAAACAAACACAAACATACACACAAAATTCTAGCTTTCGCAACCAACAGCTGCCTCGTCAGGAAAGAGGGAAGGAGAGGGAAAGATGAAAGGATTTGGGTTTTAAGGGAGAGGGTAAGGAGTCATTCCAATCCCGGGAGTGGAAAGACTTACCTTAGGGGGAAAAAAGGACGGGTATACACTTGCGCACACACACATATCCATCCACACATATACAGACACAAGCAGACATATACAGAGGCCAACAAAAAGAGAAAATAAGACGACAGAAAAGATTTCGAAATGCAACAGTGACAATAACAAATGTAATTGTTGGGTTCAAATTAATGATATGAATATAATAGAAGGAAACATTCCACGTGGGAAAAAATATATCTAAAAACAAAGATGATGTGACTTACCAAACGAAAGCGGTGGCACGTTGATAGACACACAAACAAACACAAACGTAGACACAAAATTCTAGCCTTCACAACCAACGGTTGCCTCATCAGGAAAGAGGGAAGGAGAGGGAAAGACGATAGGATTTGGGTTTTAAGAGAGAGGGTAAGGAGTCATTCCTATCCCGGGAGCGGAAAGACTTACCTTAGGGGGAAAAAAGGACGGGTATACACTCGCACACACACACATATCCATCCACATATATACAGACACAAGCAGACATATACAGAGGCCTCTGTATATGTATATGTCTGCTTGTGTCTGTATATGTGTGGATGGATATGTGTGTGTGTGCGAGTGTATACCTGTCCTTTTTTCTCCCTAAGGTAAGTGTTTCCGCTCCCGGGATAGGAATGACTCCTTACCCTCTCCCTTAAAACCCAAATCCTTTCGTCTTTCCCTCTCCTTCTCTCTTTCCTGACGAGGCAACTGTTGGTTGCGAAAGCTAGAATTTTGTGTGTATGTTTGTGTTTGTTTGTGTGTCTATCGATGTGCCAGCGCTTTCGTTTGGTAAGTCACATCATCTTTGTTTTTAGATATATGTTAAATAATTTAGTTAGATGTGAATTTGTTGAGGTGAACTTCTTTAGCCAGAAATTTGCTATTTTATCTTTTCCAGGGGCTTTCCAATTGTGAGTAGAATTAATTGCTTGGGTGACTTCATGTTGCAAAATTATCACTTCAGGCATTTGTGGTATCATCTTGTTTGTATCTGTTTCTGCTTGTATCCACCGTGCATGCCTGTTATGTTGTACCGGGTTTGACCATATGTTGCTCCAGAAGTGTTCCATGTCTGTTATGTTTGGTGGATTGTCTATTTTAATGTGTGTGTTATCTATTGTCTGGTAAAATTTCTTTTGGTTTGTGTTGAATGTTTGGTTTTGTTTCCTTCTATTTTCACTTTTTTTGTATCTTCTAAGTCGTTTAGCCAATGCTTGTAATTTCTGCTTCTTTTCATCTAATTGCTCTATCACTTCTTGCTGTGAGATTTTACCTAACCTTTTTCGTTTTTTGTCTGATATTTCATTGCTTATAAATTGTGTTAGCTGTCCAATGTCTCTTCTCAGTTTTTCTATTCTGATCTGTAGCCTGCATTGCCATGCTGGTTTTGTGGGTTTCTTCTGTGTGTTGGTTGGTTCTGATCTCTGCCTAGTGTGTATATTTAGTGTAGTGAGTGCTCCTATATAAACCAGTAGTTGTAACTCTTCCATAGTTGTGTTTTCATTTACTTTGTTGTGTATGATTGTTTTGATAGTTTTTATTGTTGTTTCGACTTGTGGGTTACTTGGCAGTCTATGCAAGAATGGTCTAATGTCTGTATTTGTGTCTTTGTATTCTATATATGTCCGCTGAAATTTTTCTTCTATATCTAACATGTGTGTTACTTCGAGTTCTATTTGTGCTTGTTCTGGTGGCTGTCTTAAGATTTCGTTTTCCTCTGATTGTTTAATTGATGCGTGTTGTTCTTTGTTTGTTTGCTATGGGATGTTTGAGTTCTTCTTCTTCTGACTGCACATTATTTTGTTCCAGTATTTGTTGTTCTTGTTGTTTGATGTTTTCTAATTCTGACTGGGGTATCCTGTTAGTTTTGATTACTACACGGATCTGATCAGCTAGTCATTGTTCTGTTAAAAATTTTAATTCTGGGTATCTGGTAGTAAATGTTGTGTATACTTGTGATTTGTATCCAGTTGTGTTTGTTCCTAGGTTTGTTGCTTGGTAATAACAGAACATGAGGTGTCGATTAACTTCATCTGACCATCTCATCCTCTGTCTTTGTTTTCCTTCTAGGGTGGTTGCAGGAAGCATATCCTGCGAAACAACTCTATTTGGATTTAAATCATTTTGCAGTTGGCTAGCAGTGTCGTTACTATTGTGGGCAGGCATAGGGTTCAAGCGTCATCCCTGAGCATGAGGCTCCATTAGTTCTGTCCTGAACCAACTAATCACACTAAAAGTGGGGTTAGCCCTATTAGTGGTTTGTTCTTTTCGTCACCTTTTATGACTGGCAGAACATACCGGAGGCCTATTCTTTTCCCGGGCCTCCATGGGATTAATAATAAATTATTATTATTATTAAAATGGTTAGACACAAAGTATTAATAGCCTTAAGTCATCCAGATTCTGTCAGTTCAGAGCAAGGAGCACAGCATTCAAGTGGTTCACAAACAGTCAGTATAGTGTACACACCTGAACTAGTTTGATATTAAAAGGAGATTTAGTGCGTGGGTCAAACAAGTGCCACAATGGAGAGGATTAATAAAGGATAAGTATGATTTGTAACAGTGTCTACTCTCACTGTGGACAGTTAGCTTTCTTATTTGAGAGGGAATTGTGTATAGCACTTGTGATGCACTATGAATTCGTTTGTCATTCATCATTTTGAAAATAAGTGTTCCAATAAAAATATTTCATATCACAGTTTAGTAATGTGCTATAGTTAGTGATAATGTGGGGTGGGGTGGTGGCCAACAGATACCAGGGTCCATAGTAGCTAATGTCTGTTTGCACTCAGGGGTAATGGTCTAAGAAAGGTTGGGAACCTCTGTTCTAGATAGTCTATCCACTATCAATCATCGCCTCACAGTTTACTAAAACTCCTTTCATTTAATAAGTCTGAAACAGGCATTGTTGCAAAAAAGCCATTACAAATGTGCCATTGTCACATTTGGATGTGCTTCAGTAGTCCATTTTTACAAATTGAGGTCAAAATTTTTGATGGGCTTGGTATTTTCATGGTTGGTAGTAAATTAAGAGCATAGTATTTAAAACTTTGCAGTTCTGTTATTAATTCATCCTTATCAAGGTGGTTATTATTCATGTCAACTAACTACATTTCCCGAACATTGTCATCATTGACATGTGGCATAATCGGTTCTACTGCTGGATGTTTGTGTCACTCTGGCACAATATTTCAGTCACGTAACTTGTTGCCTTCTTCAGGTGCTGTCTCAGTCTCAGGTAGCACCTGAAGAAGGCAATGAGTTACGTGACTGAAATATTGTGCCAGAGCGACACAAACATCCGGCAGTAGACCCGAATATTCCACATGTCAAGATCTTGCCGGGAAAGCCTGAAGAGTTACATCATTGTCATCATCCTCTAATGTCTGCAGCTGAGCCCCGTGTAGAAGCCCAAACAAATTATTTATGTTCTATGATGCTTAAAATCTGTCCCTATGTTCAATAAGGGCATGTCTATTATTTCTAGACTATGTTATGTAACCTTTTTCAAGTGTTCAATCTGAGCTGTCATCTTCATATTCTTTGACTATCCTCTTCTACTTCTGTTTCCACAATTCTTTGAACTGAGGATTCAAAGTGTCGTTTTTCAGCTATGGTCTTAGCTTTCGCGATTACATCTATTAAAATTATAGTTTTTGTGCATGTTTTCTGAAACACCTCAATAAATTTGTTGACATGGTTGTCAGATGGGTAAGTGGTGGCAATTTCTTTCTGTTACCTTTTGTTTGCAGCATCAGTTCTCACTAGCTGCTTGAATCAAGAACAAGGAGCTGTAATAAATTCAAAATTGCTGACATTTTTCAAAGGCTTTGTAGCTTCTTTTTTTATCTCAGTGATGGATGATGTGCTAGATAAAAGCTAATTGAAAGCTCTGAGTACCTTTTAAAGATGTTTGTAGAGAGCTGTCACTGCTTCCCTCTTTGTTGGCCATCTACTAGAATTCTTGTAACTTCAGAGATAATTTCCTATCTGTTACTAGATGATACAAAGAAAAAATCTAGATGTTTAGTATCCCAAAATAACTTTCTACATCACACAATGCACTTAAAGTGTTTACTTCAAATTTAATGAATGTGGAGTGCATGACATGTAGTATGTGAACTTATTTTCTTGTATACACAACTGAACATCTTTGCACTTTCCAGCCATTTTAGCACCTTTGTCCTAAGATTGGTCTCAACAATTTTAAAAATCCAACCCATCACTTTCAATTTTCTGCAGTATTACCTCAGAATGCACCTGTCCCATCCTATCTCTAATTTGTTAGAATGGCATTGAAGATTTCACAGAAATCTTTACCACTATCATTAAATTTTACATATTTGATAATTTGTGACATCTGCTCAAAACACCATGAGTGCGATGAAAGATGATAAATTATCTTGTTATTTTAATATCACTCACTATTTGATCCCTTTTTTTGATCAAATTATTACTAAAACTTCATCTTGGATGCCATGTGAGAAGCAGATGACTTGACCTTCATGACAACTTAAGTGCTCCATCAGTGTGAGATAGAGGCAAGTCAATGATGTTTAAGAATGTCACACATTTTGGTAAACAGAAGTAAAGGCTTTCATTTAAACCTCTGAAAGGGCTGCTCTGCTTTGCCAAATGCAGAATCAGTTCAAGACTGACAGCTAAAACTGATTTCCAATTCTTCTTCTCCTCTGATATTTGTTGCTGCAACTCTTTGTCAATGCAAACTTTATTTCAAGAGGTCTCTAATGCTTAGAAAGTGTAAAGCTTTTTTTGTGGCTTGATGCAGTTTTGTGCTCTGTAACCTATCCATTTAACTTTTTTCACTGAGTGAGACTGTAGTTAGCCACATGGGGAAGATTTTTCTCAGATAAGTTACCTTTAAATACTTTGCCTGATATGCAAAACAAATAATTTTTTTGATTTACTTTAGGTTAACAAACAACTTATGCATTAAGAAGCTGTTTTTAAATCAGTCTTCTATTTTCTTCCTTTTCCCAGAGAATTGCTTATGGCTACATCAGTTTTGTCTTTGCTTCACAATTTTTCAGAAACCGGGCATCTTTCTGCAACTGAAGCCCCTCACTGGCCAGATACCTGGATCCCTAAAATCAAATAGTTCTTTGTGTTGGCCTGCGGAGGTATCATTAGTGAAAGTACTGGTTGTACCCATATTTGAAATTCCCAACATTTCCTCTGCAGCAGTAGAAGACACCAAACCACAATCTCCTCCTTGGAAGAATTAGAAAGTACTTGAAACTTGTCTATAGGAACATTTTATTTATTTATTTATTTGATTAGCCATCCGTAGACATTTTGCAATGTATGGATGTTGTCAGTTTGGATACAGTGATTTTTGCAGATACATTGACACTTTTATATGCATTTACAGAGTATACAAATACAATGACATTTATCACTTAAATTACATTCAAACAATTAAATATTCACTTATTGTTTAGAAACAGTGTTCCTGAAAATATAGTTTAAGGGTTTTTCTGTAACAGTGCATGTTGTTAATTTCTTTGATGTCCTGTGCAGCTTGTTATACATTTACAGAATATACAATACAATGTCATTATGTCACTTAAATTACATTCAAACATTTAAATATTCACTTACTGTGTAAAAACAGTGTTCCTGAAAATACAGTTTAAGAGTTTTTCTGAAACAGTACATGCTGTTAATTTCTTTGATTTCCTGTGGCAGCTTGTTATACAATTTTACACCCTGATACAAGAAACTTTTTTGGGTCTTATGCTTATTTCTCCTATCTAGATGAAGGCAGTGGCTTGTTCTTGTACTATAGCTGTGTAAAATTCTGTTTGTACTATAATTCACTATATTTTTCTTTATATATACTATAGTGTGGAACATAAATAAACAGGGAACAGTTAGAATACCAAGTATTTTGAATAGTTCTCTGCAGTGAGCCCACTTACTGCTTTTAGTTATAAGTCTCACTGCTCTCTTCTGCACTTTAAAAACTGTTTGTAAGTTGAGTACATTATTTCCCCAGAAAATTATCCCATAGCTTATGACTGAATGTACATAGCTAAAATATACAGTTCTTAGACATTCATCGCTGCATACTGAGGAGAGAACTCTAAGTGCGTAACACGTTGTAGATATCTTCTTTGTGAGTTTTTTAACATGTTCACTCCACCTAAGCTGGCTGTCAATATGCAACCCTAGGAATTTTGTGGTGGGCACTTCGTCTACAGAGGTGTTATGTAGCTTTAACTTTAGGGGACTGTTTTTTCTGTTTATTCTAAAGCGTATGCTATTTGTTTTCTTAATATTTAAGGTCACTTTATTCTCTGTAGACCATTTGTAGACATCTTTCAGTGATTCATTACAATTTTCCAACATTTGTGCTGATGTCTCACTGGTGATTATAATATTGCTGTCATCGGCAAACAATATCTTCTCTCCATGTCGGATATATTGTGGAAAGTCATTTATATAAATCAAGAACAACACCGGACCCAGCACACTTCCCTGAGGGACCCCAATATTAATATGTTGTGGATCTGACAGGTGTTTTTCTATGAACTTTGATCTACTGGAGACATGCGAGATCTCTACCCACTGTACTCTATTTTTTAGGTATGAATGGAACCATTTGTTGATTACCCCTCTTACTCCTAGTGCTTCTAACTTAAGTAATAGAGTCTGGTGGTCAACTGTATCAAAGGCCTTTGACAGGTCAAGGAATATGCCAGATACATAGTTGCCTTCATCCAGTGCTTCTAAAACCACTTTAGTGAAATGTGGTATTGCCATTTCTGTATCTCTGCCGGGTCTGAAACCAAATTGGTCATTTGAAAGAAGGTTGTATTTGTTTAGATAGCTCATAAGTCTGTTCTTCATTATGGACTCTATTATTTTGGAAAATGATGACAGTAGGGCAATTGGCCTGTAGTTCTCAATGTTTTCTACATCATCTTTTTTGTGTAGAGGTAAAATTTTTGCATGTTTCAGATAATCAGGGAAACAACCGGCTTTGAAAGATTCATTTATGATATTGGTTAGGGGGGGCTTTGATACTATTTATGCATTTTTTCAGCACAGACATTGGAATTTCATCTAAACCTGCTGAATTTTTGCTCTTTAATTTCCTTACCACATTACATACTTCTTCCTCAGTAGTGGGTAGCAATACCATTGAATTTGATGTATATTCCCGTGTTCGTGGATTATGAGATTTTAAAAAATTTTCCTGTAACTTTGTAGCTATACTACTAAAGTAAGAATTAACAAAGTTTGCTAGTTCTTTTGGGGTACTTGTTAGGTTTTCTTTGTTCCTGATTTGGGTGTTTATTTGTCTTTGTGTTGCAGTTCCTGTCTCTTGTTTCACTATAGTCCATGTAGCTTTACTTTTATTTTTAGCTAGATTTATTAGTCTATCATTGGCCTTTTTTTTTGCAACATTGAGCACCTTCCTATGGATTTTTTTGTAGTTTCTGTAGTAATGAAGAAAATCTGGATCACTGTTGTTGTTTTTTATAGAGTTTAGGTATTTAAAAGTTTGGGCAGATTTTCTAATTCCTGTGGTAATCCACTTATTTTTGGTGGATGTTCCAGTAGAACTTAGTGCTTTGGGGAAGTCTTCTTCGAATATTATCTTAAACTCCGACATGAATTTGGAGAATTTCTGATTCACATTATTTTCTGAATATACTTCTTCCCATCTTTCATGTCTTAATTGTAAGCAAAATTTTTGTATTGCTGCGTCTGAGTAGACTCTTTTAAACATGTGGAGGTTTACTGGTTTTTCTACAGAAGCTTTTACTTTTATGATTTGGCATAAATGATCTGACAGTCCAAGACTTTTGACAGTTATGACACAGTTTTCCCCACCTATATCTGTAGCTACATGGTCAATGGTAGATGTTGAGTGTTTGGTTATTCTTGTTGCACAATTAACTAAAGAGGACATGCCAAAACTATTCAGAATATTCAGAAAAGTGTTACTGGTTTCATCTGCCTTAGCTGTTTTAATGTTCAAGTCACCACACAAGAGTATGTTACTTTTCAGTGATGACACTTGTTCTAGGCTTTGCATAAGTTTTGAAAAGAATGTTTCTAAATCACCACTGGGAGAACGGTATACGCATAGTACAATTAACATGTTCATACATACTCTATGTGTAGCTCTGCATTCATCTTGAACAAAAATACAACCAAAGCTCAACTTCAATTCAACAAACCATATGCCCAGTGGCATGATATATTAGTCTCCGTTCATACTTGTGCATTTTTTAACCTGTTGCTAAAAGCAGCCAAATTCTTCCTCTGCTGAAAGTAGCTGAGTGTTCCTGATTGCAGCTGAATTTGGATGTACATTTCTCAGTGGATAGATAAAGGCAAGTTTGTATTTAAGCTGTCAATACAGAAAGGTTGCCACTTTGTTAAAGCAAGACTTCAATTACCTGACTAATAATTTACTCATCTCTCATATTTCTTCTCAACTAAGTTGACATTAACAAAGAAGATTTCTCTGCATTCTCTCTTTCTGCTTATGGTTCCTTCCTGAATTGACCTTTTTTTTTTTTTTTTTTTTATTTTTTTTTTTTTTTTTTTTTTTTTTTACATGTAAATAATACACTGTTATTTGATATTGATTTATTATTGTATCACTTTACTACAGGCAATTTGTGTCTTACAAGCTGTTGTTTGACATTGATTCATTATTGTATTGTTTTACTGCAGGCTATTTATGCCTTACAGAATATATTTTTAGATTGTCATAACATTTCATTGTTGCTGCAATATTACTAGTGAGCCAAACCATTTCAGTTAGTGTCTCAAATCATGCATTCATCAGTTACATGAATAAAATAATCTACCTCCTCAGCCCCATTGAAAAATCATGAGGCTACAGCCTCTTCTTCCTAGGACATTGGCAGTGGTGGCTAATTTTGTATTTCTGGCCAATCTTGCTCACTTTCCTTACAGATGATGAGGTGCTGCAGATGATGACTGACATTCCATTCCATTCCATCCCATCCCATCCCATCCCATCCCATACCATTGCCTTGCCTTTACAGAGGAAGAATGATTAAATCAATACTTGGAAGTCACAAATGGAAATGAATCTGTGAATACTGGTCATAATATGAAACCACAGAATAAATGACTGGTATTACAGTAACCTGAAACACAAATGTACTTGACTTACCAACTGTACCATCACCTGGAGCAAAAAAAGTCTTCTCTAGTGGTATCTTCTGTTTCTGATCCTGGATCTATGAATGCAATATGTAAGATCTCTGATTCTTCCAGCTCGCTAAGCAACATTTCTACCTTTGTAGATGCCCTTAATGACTAAAAGTGATTATCATCTTGTATTCATATCAACTGCTGCTTTGTTTGGATACCAGTAAGTACAGCACTCTGCAAACAGGACAAGGAACTCCCTCCATATTAACTAACAAAACAATTTCGATGAAATGTTAAATGATTCTAAAAGTCAGTTTTTCCCCATAGCAGGAACTCAGTGCTGTGTGAACAGGACATGGTGTTTTGTATCAGTAGAAACATGAAAATATCACAAATCATGAATTTATTTTCCAATAAAATGAAACCTCAAGAGCATCAAGCATTCAGTCTGTATGTGCTGTATGGGAAGAGTCTTTAGATAAAGTGGTGTTACTTTTAGCAAAGTGCTAATATTTTGTATTTCATTGATGAATGACATGGGTGAGTTTCTTTGCATTTTGATATTGTCTATGGTGCACCTTAAGTGGTTTATGGAGGCACTTTTCGTTCATGGGTGGTTCCTGAAAAAAAAATAAAAATAAAAATGAAAAATGTGTTTTCCACATTTTTTTCTATCAGCAATGGATAACTAAAAATCTAACTGCAGCAAACTGTTTGGATTTAAACTTTATCTGATCTAAGAGTTTATCTAGAAGTGCTAACTCCCAAATTTCAGAAATCTTCAAACACTCTAAAATATCATTTTTGGATACAGGAACTAAGGAGCAGATTCCAAGATGACTATATACAGCAAATGGCTGTAATTTTTACAACATATTCCTAAGATCCCTATGTCAAATAGCCATATAAATTTATTGATTGTATTTATCAGTTTCTGGGATAAAGTAGTTCAAAGATACCCTAGTAGAAAATGTTAAATAGACATGTAATATCCAATGCGAGACAAAAATGTAATTCATAAAGTGACTTAGCATCAAGAAATATGCTGTTAAGTTTCTCCATTACATATTGTCAGGATTCTGGGAACTGTGTGTTGTGTTACTGAAGCACATGCAGAATTTGTCTACATGTAAATTCCAGTCTGAGGTCAAATTAGTTTTCAGTTATTTCAAACAATGGCAAATCTATGATGGACTAATGACAAGATTATGAAAAGAATAGATTAATACTCCCCATGTAGAGAAGATGTTGAGCTGCAGATAGGCCTGACAAAAGAGTGTCAAACAAGTAGGCTTACAGCCAAAAAGGCCTTCATTGGAATTCTGTTGAAAGCCTTTCAGCCAAGAGCTTACTTGTTTGAGTCTTTATTGTGTCTGTCTGCAACTCAGCATCTCCACTATTTAAGTTATTTCAGTCTCACATAAATAAAGAACCATAAAGTTCCTTTCAAAAGTCACATTCCTGCCTGTAGCAGGGAAAAGAAGAGAACAAGCAGAAAAATGCTCCTTCTGGAGCACTAAAAAAGGCAATTGTGCTCCTGCTCAAAGATTCAGACAGGAAGGTGGGGTACCAGCTGCCTCATTCTATGTTCCTCAACACCTTCAAAAAATTTCCCAAGAATTTTGGCTTGCACACACATTTATGCTATTTTATGCTGAGAGGGAGGCAGGTAGTGTCAGTGGGAAAGAGATGGAAAAGTTGTAACTACTGGAATACAGCAGACAGTGGTTGTTGCATGAAAATAGCATAGGAGACAAGGGCAGTGTGAGAGAAAGAGAGGGACACAGTGGCAGTGGAATACATTACGTGTGACAAAACAGTGCAAGCAAAAGAGTGAGGCAGATAGGGAGAGAAAATGGGGAAGTGGAAGTAGGTGAGAGCCAGTGACAATGCAATACAGAGTCTATGGCAATGAGAACAAAGGACAGAGATAGTGTCAGTGAGAAGATATAGCAGTAGTGAGAAGGAGTGAAACAAGTAGTAGCAGTAAGAGAGAGAAGACAGAGACAGTAACAGCAAGAAGAAGAAGAAGAAGAAGAAGAAGAAGAAGAAGAGGAGAGCAAATGAGACTGTGACACTGACAAGAGACGGGGATATTTAGAGAGACACACAGAGTTGGGGTGAGTGAGTGAGTGAGTGAGAGAGAATGGGCAAGTCGGGATGGAGGGGTATGAGTGATAGAGTAGTGAGAAGTGAACAAATATATTTTATATTTGTGTACCAAAAGTTTTGGGAAATTTTTGGATAGGCGCTGAGTAAAGTAGAATGAGACAGCTAAAATAATTTTTTTCAGTCAATCATTTAAACAGGAGCATATACACCTTTTTGTGTTTAGACAGGAGCATTTTCACATTGGTAGATGAAACACTAAAAAAACATTATGTATAACTGAACCAAGACATCAGATTGTTCCATTTTCTCCCTATATAACACTAAAACTCTTGAAAACTATTTCATGTTTTTCCAATTTGTGTGTTACTATTAGTGTATTGCTGCAGGAATAAAAAAAATAAAGGAAGAAAAGTACTCGGTCTTCAGCAGTGACCCATTAGAAAGTTAGTTAGTTACATGTTCCATGGACGGTTTTGCCTGATAGAAAGTAATGATGTGAAATGAGTCATTTTGCAAACACATCACAAGTTAATTTGTACATATAATTACTTTCTGAACATTTCCAAGTTTGCCTTTTTTCTTTTTGTGAATAATAAAGAAAAAACACATTCAGATTGAAGTTAGTAATTCCTGTCCACCATAGCATCCACTACATCACGTACATGATGTAGGTATTGTCATAATATGATACAGCATATGCACAGCACAATTCTAGATATTAATATAACTAATATGAAAGTAACATTTTACAATGTGTTTACAAAATTTCATAATTAACTAATGGATTGGTATTATACGTGCTCTCTAATAATTCTGACATTTAAGCAGTGCATTTCAGGAAACAAGAGTATACAAACAATACATAAAATTTACAATGAGAACTGCATGGTTGAATGACAATGAACAAAAAACAAGAGGTTTTTAGTCATCCAGGGATTCAAAATACTCATCCATGTTAAAAATAAATAATTTAATGTGTGAGTTTTTATTTCTGACTTAAATTTTCTATCATCTACAACTCCCTTGATGAAAACTGGCAGAGCATTATACAGCTTTATTCCATAATGGCTCAACTGTTTTCAGTTTTTCTTTTTATATCTCCTTCTTCATGCAGATACTTGCAGACATGTCTGCTGTAATTCTGTAAATCGGAATTCATATGTAAGCTACCCCAGTGTGTTCTTTTATAACACATACATCTGAATATGAAGAAAGATGGTACTGCAAGTATAATTAACTGCATGAATAAGGACTTGCAGTGTGTTTTTGGAGAGCTGTATTAAATAATTGTAGTCTTTTTCCTGTCATTTGGAAACGCCTGCAATTGAGATGTTTTGACACCCCAGAACACTCTTCCATGAGATGCAGTGGACAGGAAGTAAGCAAAATACACTAATCTTGTACATAATGTACTACAAATTCTAGAAATTTTCCTTGGTGAAAAACATGCAGAACTGAGTTTTTTGGATATGTAAAAAGCAATGGTTTTTGCAGCTCAAGTCATTGTCAATGTGCATGCCTAATAATTTTGTAAACTGTATTTTCTCTGTTTCATTGTCATTCAATAATAAGTGGAGGATATCCTTCTCATTTGCTTTAGTGTACTGAAGGTAATTTACTTTATTTAAATTCAGTGTTAACTTATTAGGGAGAAACCACTGCATCACACACTTCAGAACTTTTTCAGCAGTAATAGATAAGGTTTTTTCCATCATCACCATAATTATGGTTGTATGATCTGCAAATAACATTAATTTTTGACAAACTGTTGGGGCTTTTAATGTCAATAATATAGATCAGAAATTATAGGGTGCCATGTCCCTGTGGGACACCTATTTCCACTCTCTTAGCATCTGATAGTTACATTATTTTTTGCCTGATTTGAGGCCCTGTGAGTTCCACAACCTCAGTTCTGTCTTATAGAAAGGATTCAGTTAGTTTCATGCTAATGCTAAGCCTCCAGTTTCTCATGGAGAATTTGGTGGTTTACTGTACAAAGGCCATGATAAGATCTTGTTTGATTCCCACAACACTTTTATTATGGTCTAAATTCCTTCTGAGCTCCTGCATGAGACTTGTATAGCTGTTGCTGTTTTATAACCTGTATGAAAGCTTTGTTGATTACTATTCAGAAGATTGGAGGTGTCAGGATAGTTTATGATCCTGATTTTCATCAGCTTTCTGAAGATTTTTGAAAGAGATTGAAGGAGGGGATATAGATCTGTGGTTTTATTCCTAGCATGAATATCCATTTTTGAACAGAATTCTAACCTTAGAAATTTTCATCCTCTGTGTGAACACACCTTCACTGAATGACAAATTGGCAGTATGTACCAGTGGCTACAAAATTTGTGAAGCAACTTTATTAGTGACACTGGCACTCTATCCATTCCTGCAGACAATTTTCGTCCTAGACTATTACTTCCGCATTTCATATTCATTAATGGAACATACTCTCATACTGGTGACTACTTTAGCAAACAAAAGGTTTTGTTTAGTTTCTCAAGTACACTTAGAAGGTATTTATTAATATAATTGGGCAAGGCATCATTTTTATTTTAATGTTATCACCAGGTATAAGTACAGTGTCCTGTTCCTTACTTATTTTTCCCAGTTCTCTTTTAACAATTTCCCATGTAGTGCTTGATTTATTGTCTGACTCCCTTAGCACTCTATAATTATGTAATACTCAGCTACATTAATTATCCTTCTATACACTTACATTTGTAGTTTTGTACATATCTTTTAAAAAAATTAGTGTTAGTAGAAATTTTCATTTCAGTGTTGAGTCTTTTCAGTCTTGGAAGAATTTTTTACACCAGATCTGGTCAATGAGTTTTTGTGTGTGTGGGGGGGGAGGGGGGAGGCGGCAGTAAACTGGTTGCCATTTTCAGGGGAGAAAATTCTTTTGTACATATGCTGTACTATTTTTGTATTTGCTGGAAGTGCGAGAACTATAATGAGTGCCTTGTGGTCAGATAAGCCTAGGTCAATGTTCATTACTTCTATATCTGAGGTTTCTAGATTTGAAGATGTACTGTCTATGAAACTTTTTGAAGAGTTTGTTAGCCTATCTGGGATATTTATTCACATGCCATAAAAAGTTCCCAGAACACCTGAAGATAGACGTTGACTGTGGATATTGTATCATAGACACAGTCCCTTTGACTGTTAAGTGATGTCACTAAACCCTTCCAAAGATGTAAACAAACATGCATGAGCAGCACCTGTTAGATGGAAGGGGTCTGACAGCCGATCAGTTCCAGTCATTCCACCAGGAATGAGGTACACGGCTCCTGTTGTTTGTAGTTCAACCCTGCCTAGATGGTCAATACCATGGGATGATCATGTACGTATTGTTACTTTTCTCCTGGAAGGGCTGTCAACAAGGAAAGTGTCCAAGCATTTCAGAGTGAACCAAAGTGATATTGTTTGGACATAGAGGAGATACAGAAAGACAGAAACTGTCAATGACACACCTTGCTCAGGCCACGCAAGGGCTACTTCTGCAGTGGATGATTGCTACCTATGGATTATGGCTCAGAGGAACCCTGACAGCAATGCCACCATGTTGAATAGTGCTTTTTGTCAAGCCACAGGACATGTTATGACTCAAACTGTATGCAACAGTCTGCATGATGTGTAACTTCACTCCTGACATCCATGGTGAGGTCCATCTTTGCAACCATGACACCATGCAGTGCATTACAGATTGGCCCAACAACATGCTGAAGCCACCACTTAGAACTGGCATCACAGTTTCTTCACCAATGAGTGTCACATATGCCCTCAACCAGACAATTCTCAGACACATGTTTGGAGGCAACCCAGTGAGGCTGAACACCTTCGACACACTGTCCAGCGAGTGCAGTTTCATTACGTGGGGCCAACGTACGCTGCTGTCAGTCATGGAAGGCACCATAATGGCTGTACAATATGTGAATGCCGTCCTCTGACCAATAGTGCAACCATATCAGCAGCATATTGGTGAGGCATTTGTCTTTGTGGATGAGAATTTGTGCCCCCATGAATGACTTCCTTTAGGATAATGACATTGCTTGACTAGAGGGGCCAGCATGTTCTCCAGACATGAATCCTTCAAACATGCCTGGGCTAAATTTCAAAGGGCTGTTCATGGGTGACATGGGTGCTGTTGAGGACTGGGACAATTTGGACCAATAGTGCCTTGATGAACTTCTGGATAGTTGGCCATGATGAATACAGGCATGCATCAGTGGAAGAGGATGTGCTGTTGGGTATTAGGTACCAGTGTGCACAGAAATCTTGACCACCAGCTCTGAAGGTATCACTGTATAGTGGTACAACATGCAGTGGTGGTTTTCATGAGCAATATAAAGGCCAGAAATGATGTTTGTGTTGATTGCTATTCCAATTTTCTGTACAGGTTCTGGAACTCTAGGGACTGAGGTTATGCGAAACTTTTTTTGATGTGTGTATTAGAGTAAAAGTTGAAACTACATAGAAAATTAAGGAATTGAATTTTAATAGGACTGTCTACCAACATATTTACATTATAAAGTCGCCAGATACAATTATTGACTTTTCCTCATCACATAAAATCCTCAGTAGTGCCTCAATCTTTTTTATAAAAATGTCTGTGTCTCAGTTCAAGTTTCTAGAACACTTTGACAGCTGCCACCCATTCTATACCAAGAAGTCCCTTCCATACAGCCCATCCATCCATGGATGTTGCATCAGTAGTGATGAGCAGTTCCTCTCAAAATACATTGAGGGCCTCAATGAGGCCTTCACGGATTGTAATTATCTTTCCAGATTTGTACAACAACAGATCCTCCATGCCTTATCTCTCCAGTCACCCACCACCTGGCAAAGTCCCACTGCTTAATGACAGAGCAGCATTCCCCTCATGACTCGGTAGCACAATCCAGACTGGAGCAACCACATCACTTTCTCAGACACAGTTTCAACTATATATATCATTGTGCCCTGAAGTGAGGAAGGTTTTAATCACTATACTTTATACCCCTTCCACAGTAGTATTCCACTGCCCACTGAACCTACACAATATCATTGTCCATCCCTACACAAACCCTGCTCGCTGCCCTTTACCTCATGGCTCATACCCTGTAGTAGACGTAGATGCGAGACTTGTCCCATACAAAGCGATTAGAGGCATGAACTGCGAAGACGGGTTTTACCTTTTCTGCAGACAAATGTGTGTGTGTTCATTTTAATCATTCTCGATGCGCTTTTACCTCCCCTGAATTGCGTCTGAGGGGCACCATTCTTCCTTTTAGGGACACTGTGAGGTTCCTGGGCCTCACTTTTGATTCCAAGTTGTCGTGGTTGCCGCACCTTAAAGACCTCAAGGTGCGGGCCCTGAAGGCGGTGAATATTTTGAAGTGTCTGAGCCATCGGTCCTGGGGAGCAGATCGGGCGCGTCTGCTGCAGTTTTATAGGGCTTTCGTCCGGTCGCGTCTTGACTATGGATGCACTGTGTATGGGTCAGCGAGGCCTTCGTATCTGAAGATTCTTGACGCAGTACACCATGAGGGTATCAGGCTGGCTACTGGTGCCTTCCGTACCAGTCCCATCCCAGCCTGTGTGCTGAGGCAGGGGAACCGCCGCTCGTCATCCGGTGGAAACTCCTCATGGTGCGACGGGTGTGTCAATTCCTTGCCTGTCCTACCTCCCCTGCATACCCTACTGTTGCCCGACTGCCTATGGAACGTCTCTTTTCCAGTCGCCCAAGAGCAACGAGACCATTTGGGATTCGTGCCAAGCATTTGCTTGAGTCCCTTGGTGTGGAGTGTGTGGCACCCCAACCCCAGGGTTTTACCCGTCTGCCATCCTGGTTGCTCCAGAGGCCCAGCATCCTTTTAGACTTGTCAGAGTACCGGAGGAGCTGCACTCCTGCGTTTGTTTTTACCTCCTTATTTTATGATATTTTAAACCAGCATCCCAACCATGTACCAGTATTTACAGATGGCTCTAAACAGGGGGACTCTGATGGTTGTGCTGTTGTTTTCCCTGATTGAGTCGTCAAGTTACGGCTTCCTGCAGCGTTTACCATCTTTGATGCCGAATTGTTTGCGATCTTGCGGGCATTGGAGCAGATGAGATGTGTTCCCAGTCTTAAGTTTCTCATCTGTTCTGACTCCCTGAGTGCCCTTCAGACCATGCAACACTTGTACCCAGCGGATACGGTCGTCCAGAACATCCATGATGCCCTACTCCACCTGCAACCGCAGGGGAAGGAGGTTTCTTTCTGCTGGGTGCCAGGGCACGTGGGTATTAGGGGAAACGAACTGGCGGATGTGGCTGCCAAAGATGCATGTTCCCTCCCTCACGTTGTTGAATGTGCCGTCCCCCTCCATGCTGTTACCTCCCTTTTGCGTTTTCGCGTTATGCGTCAGTGGGAAGAGGAGTGGCTGGCAGTCGGTGAAAATAAGCTGCGTCTGGTCAAGACCACCACGCGGCCATGGCGTACGTCCTACCAGTCATGCAGGTGGGATGAGGTTCTCCTCACTCGCCTCCGCATTGGGCACAGTCCCTTAACACACGGTTTTTTACTCCGGCGGGAGGACCCCCCAATCTGCAGTGCTTGTGGCGTCCAGATTACGGTCCGCCACATTTTACTTGACTGTCCTTTATTCTCTGACCAGAGGGCGGTGGTTTCTTTGCCACCGGATTTGCCCTCTATTTTGCAAGACGACGCAACAACTGTGGTTAAGGTCTTACGGTTTTGTGTCCTGTCCAATTTGTTGCCTCAGATTTTAGGGAGAGGATTTTAATGTGCTGCTGGGTGACTGGCTCACCCAGGCTTTAGGTAAGAGGTCCGCCAGTCACGATTACCTACTTGTTTCACTTCGATTTCTGTTCTCTTTTCCTTGTGTTTCCTTTCCTCTTTTAGTGCATTTCTTCTCCTCTTGTTTTGCCTCTGTATGTGAGGATTTGGAACTGCGTCAGGTCTGTGTCTTTTAGCCGTTCTCCTTGTTCAGTGTCCGTCTTTGTCCCTTCACTGCATGTGTTCCTGTTTCTATGCGTTTGGGCGCTGATGACCACGCTGTTTAGCGCCCAAAAACCTCAAACCACACACACACACACACACACTCTACCACCTACTCCAGTCCAGTCACAAGCATCACCTGACCCATCAAATACAATGCTACCTGTGAAACCAGTCATGTGGTCTACAAGCCGAGCTGCAACCACTGAGTTGTATTTTATGTGGACATGACAACTGACAAGCTGTGTGTTCACATGAATGACTACAAAAAAACTGTGATGAAGAAACAGTTGGACCAATCAGTTGCTGAGCATGCGGTTCAGCATGACATTCTTCATTTCAGTGACTGCCTCACAGCCTGTGCCATCTGGATTCTTCCCACCACAGGCTTTCCTGAATTGCACCAGTGGGAACTCTCTATAGTATAGCCTATATTTCTGTAACCCTCCTGGCCTCAACCTTCATTAGCCACTACCTTCCACCAACCTATCCCATTCCTTGTTCCCATTCCAGCACTCAGTTCCACTAATGCACCCATAGTTTTCATACTTACCGCCTTTTCTGGTGGCTCTCCCGCCCCCCTGCCGCCATTAGTCTAATCTCCTGACTCCACCTAGCTGCCCTACCCTCTCTCCACCTTGTCCCTGTATCCACCCACAACTGTTATCCTACCCTGCTATCTCTCCCTGTCCCAGCCTCCTCCTTACCCCCCACCACCAGTTTGCTTCTCCCATCTTGCTGCTGGTTGCGATCTGGTCTTGGGTGCCAAGAGACTGTGTGTGTTGCTGTGTTTGTTTTCTTTGCTCTGATGAAGGTCTGTTATGATTTTTAATATGCAAAGAATCTGCAAGATACCAACATTTCAAACAAAAGCTCCACAGTTGGGGCACTTCGTTGATGTAGCATCTGGCTTTGAAGCATTTAAAATACTGTGTATCTCCATCTTATTTCTGTTATGTCTCTCTGTACATAATGCTAATAATCAAGAAAATTTGTATAAGAATATTTCTATTTTCTTTCATCTGTGGTCAAATTCTACAGATTTCCAAAAATTTACTTCTTTTCTGTTTTAATATATATTGAGCAACTATGGCTGTTTACTAGCACTTCAATTCACTAAAACAAAACATTAGTTGTCAGCAACACTACCCCACAAGTATTTTTGTGCAGGATATTTCAAATGGCCCTGAAGAGGAGTTCCTTTTGTCGTATTGGTAGTCCACTATTATTTCATGTTTCAGGTTTAGATCCCACTGAACTATTGAGATGTTCCATCATCAGGATGATGGTTCAAGTAAGGTTAAACCCTTAATGATAGAAAGGGAACTTTATTCCACAAGACAATAAAAAATTTACCGTAGGTGTTACATCACATCAATAGTTGATACAAGCCATCCAGTAGCTGTACAGTTTGAGGATTGGCACCTGAAATTGCTGTTGATGGTTCTGTTCTTAAAATGGATAGCCCGAAGCTTCTTTTAAAAATTCAAAATTGTGAGCTCACCAATCTTTAATCGTATCTTTAAGATCCTATCAGGGATGACCGGACCTCTTACAGTTTATAATGTTGTTTGCAGACAGGTACTTAGTATGGACATCTGTGGAGCACAATACTTCTTGTCTCTTCAGAAAGTAAATATGTGCACAATATAGATGAAGTGATCAAAAGTTGTTTCACATGCAGTTAAGTAAAACACGGCAAAGAATGGTTGTAAACACAAATATTATTCGACAGAACTGAAACATGCACATAATGATACGTATTGCTCATAATTGTAAAATAAGTTCTCTCTGTCTGAATTAAATGAATGGAGAGGCAACACAAATAGTTCCCAAGGATGGTCTAGAATGGAGACTAGCAAGACTGAAGCCATACCTGAAGAAGACTAACAGCAAAATGAATAGAATGAAGTGAGAGTTGCTGTAAAACAGATTTGTTCTATGGTATTAATGAACTGTGTTAATTTATTGTTGTTTACAAAACCTGTGGCCCAGAAGGCTAATTTGTTATTGGCTATGGATATTGTCATTATATTTTGTTTGTACCAGTATATTACTTCTCATGAGCAGCATCTATTCAAAACTTCAATTCTAATTTATGCATGTGAATTGAAATCAAGGGCTTATGATTATGGGATCCATCTTGCATATTAAAATGTACTTGTTGAAAATTATGTAATTTTGAATTAGGGACTCTGACTCATTAGTACTGGCATCAATAGAAATTAGAAAAATCATATGACAAAAAGTGTATCAACAGGTCCTGTAAATTCAGAGCAATATGTCTATAACTGGCACTACAATTCTGGATCAAGTTAAGTTTCAATTTATCAATATCCTTTAAGATAGTTATGTTTACTGAAAAGAGGAAAAATAGCACTTTTATTTGAAAGTGATCATTCCTTCCAAATATACCTAGTAACTCATAATACTTTGCTTAATGCATGAACGTCTTCATCAGAATTTTGAAAATAAAATTACCAAAAGGCTTACGTGGATCTTAATATTTGATACGGGAGTGGTGCTGTCACCCGCACTTCCCTCCAGTGCTAAACTAGTGATTCCTTAATGTCTCAGAATGCATCCTGTCAAACAATCATTTCTTTTAGTCAGCTTGTGCAGGAAATTTCTTTTCTCTCCAAGTCCATTTACCCATCTTTGTATCCATGTTTCACTTCATATAAGTTATGACTACAATCCATACAAATATTTCCAGAAAAATCTTTGTAACACATAAGTCTGTAAATATCTTGTGAATATCACAGTTCTCTTTATTTCTGTGTCTAAGAAAATTGGAGACAATTATCCCCTTTTTCCAGACA
Organism: Schistocerca cancellata; assembly: GCF_023864275.1. NCBI lineage: Eukaryota > Metazoa > Arthropoda > Insecta > Orthoptera > Acrididae > Schistocerca > Schistocerca cancellata. The sequence continues at coordinate 55,909,864 of NC_064631.1, forward strand.
TTTGTGTAGCTTTGTTTTCACACAAACATGTTCCAGCACTTTCTGTACTGTCTGAAGATAGCAAAAAGTGCTGAAACACATCTCACTGAAAACAAAGCTACAAAGGTGTCTTGCATAAGTTTCAATTACTCTAAATGCTAAGTTTATATTCAGTGTTACAAAATTTCTCTCCTTCAGAAATACTTTGCTTTCATTGTCTACCTACATTTTATATCATCTACACTCCTGGAAATGGAAAAAAGAACACATTGACACCGGTGTGTCAGACCCACCATACTTGCTCCAGACACTGCGAGAGGGCTGTACAAGCAATGATCACACGCACGGCACAGCGGACACACCAGGAACCGCGGTGTTGGCCGTCGAATGGCGCTAGCTGTGCAGCATTTGTGCACCGCCGCCGTCAGTGTCAGCCAGTTTTCCTTGGCATACGGAGCTCCATCGCAGTCTTTAACACTGGTAGCATGCCGCGACAGCGTGGACGTGAACCGTATGTGCAGTTGACGGACTTTGAGCGAGGGCGTATAGTGGGCATGCGGGAGGCCGGGTGGACGTACCGCCGAATTGCTCAACACGTGGGGCGTGAGGTCTCCACAGTACATCGATGTTGTCGCCAGTGGTCGGCGGAAGGTGCACGTGCCCGTCGACCTGGGACCGGACCGCAGCAACGCACGGATGCACGCCAAGACCGTAGGATCCTACGCAGTGCCGTAGGGGACCGCACCGCCACTTCCCAGCAAATTAGGGACACTGTTGCTCCTGGGGTATCGGCGAGGACAATTCGCAACCGTCTCCATGAAGCTGGGCTACGGTCCCGCACACCGTTAGGCCATCTTCCGCTCACGCCCCAACATCGTGCAGCCTGCCTCCAGTAGTGTCGCGACAGGCGTGAATGGAGGGACAAATGGAGACGTGTCGTCTTCAGCGATGAGAGTCGCTTCTGCCTTGGTGCCAATGATGGTCGTATGCGTGTTTGGCGCCGTGCAGGTGAGCGCCACAATCAGGACTGCATACGACCGAGGCACACAGGGCCAACACCCGGCATCATGGTGTGGGGAGCGATCTCCTACACTGGCCGTACACCACTTGTGATCGTCGAGGGGACACTGAATAGTGCACGGTACATCCAAACCGTCATTGAACCCATCGTTCTACCATTCCTAGATCGGCAAGGGAACTTGCTGTTCCAACAGGACAATGCACGTCCGCATGTATCCCGTGCCACCCAACGTGCTCTAGAAGGTGTAAGTCAACTAACCTGGCCAGCAAGATCTCCGGATCTGTCCCTCATTGAGCATGTTTGGGACTGGATGAAGCGTCGTCTCACGCGGTCTGCACGTCCAGCACGAACGCTGGTCCAACTGAGGCGCCAGGTGGAAATGGCATGGCAAGCTGTTTCACAGGACTACATCCAGCATCTCTACGATCGTCTCCATGGGAGAATAGCAGCCTGCATTGCTGCGAAAGGTGGATATACACTGTACTAGTGCCAACATTGTGCATGCTCTGTTGCCTGTGTCTATGTGCCTGTGGTTCTGTCAGTGTGATCATGTGATGTATCTGACCCCAGGAATGTGTCAATAAAGTTTCCCCTTCCTGGGACAATGAATTCACGGTGTTCTTATTTCAATTTCCAGGAGTGTATATTTCATCCATCATCTGTGATTTTGCTGCCCAAATAGCAAAAATCGTCTACTAATTAATTTTCTCATTCATTAATCCAATTCCCTCAGCATCTCCTGATTTAATTAGACTACATTTCATTATCTTTGTTTTGCTTTTGTTGATGTTCATCGTATATCCTCCTTTCAAGACACTATCCATTCCATTCAGCTGCTCTTCCAGGTCCTTTGCTGTCTCGGACAGAATTACAATGTCATCAGCAAACCTCAAAGGTTTTAATTCCTATTCTGAACTTTTCTTTTGGTCCGTTTACTGGTTTCTCAATATACAGATTGAAAAAACATTGGGGATAGGCTACAAACCTGTGTCACTCACTTCCTAACCACTGCTTCCCTTTCATGCCCCTCAGCTGTTACAGCTGCCATTTGGTTCTGTAAAAATTGTAAATAGCCTTTTTCACCCTGTATTTGACCCCTGCTTCCAAATATGAGAGTATTCCAGTTAACATTGTCAAAAGCTTTCTCTAAGTCTACAAATGGTAGAAACATAGGTTTGCCTTTCCTTAATGCATCTTCTAAGATAAGTCATACGGTCAGTATTGTCTCATGTGTCCCTAAATTTCTCCAGAATCCAAAGTTATCTTTTCTGAAGTCAGTTTCTGCTGGTTTTTTGTTCCTTCTATAGAGAATTTGTGTTCATATTCTGCAGCCACAACGTCCTAAATTGACAGTTTGGGAATATTCACACCTCTCACTGCCTGATTTGTTTGGAATTGAAATTATTACATTCTTGGTGAAATTTGTAGATATTTCACGTGTCTCATACATCCAGCACAGCAGATGGAATAATTTTGTCATTGCTGGCTCTCCAAAGGCTATCGGTAGTTTTGACAGAATGTTGTCTACCCTCAGTCTTTATTTCAGTGTAGGTCTTCTGTGCTCAGGCAAATGCTTCTCACAGTATATCTCCCATGTTATCTTCATCTGTCTCTTCTTCCATTTCTGTAATGTTACCCTCAATTATATCCCCCTTGTATAGGCCCCCTATACACTGATATGCCAAAACATGAGGACCACTGCCCACCGTGATGTTGGATGCCACCTGACGGCGTTACAGACACAGGACACATGACACACTCACAAGGGTATGTAAGTGGGGAGCAGATGCATATAGGGGATCACCCTAGTGAAGATTCGGGTTGCAAATGGGGAAAATAATTGAGATAAATGGCTTTCACAGGGGGCAGTATTCAGGTGTATCACTTAAGATGGGCTCTTATTTCCAATTTAATTACTAATTATGGTATTTGAATTTTCAGTACACTGAGGATACAATAAGAGTAGTTTAAACTGTGACTTCTTCATTCAGTACATGCCTAGAGATTACCATGTGACATCTATCATTACAGCATTGGCTGTCTTGCACAAAGTGCAAACTGGCCACTATTTGGGCATAGCTGGACTCCCTGCAGCAGGAGGCTGAGACAATCAGAGCTAGGCACTCCAAGGAAAGAGAGCTCATCCGGGAGATGACTGAACAGATCAGACTCGTGTAGGAGCAGCTAACACAGATGGTGAGTAGCTGCAGCAATCTCTGTTGTGTAATATGTATTATTTCATTAAACTTTAGTTCCACAGGAGTTGTCAGTCGACCTCTATATGTGCACAGATAAGCCAAAACGTAATGATCACTGTCCAGTATGAGACATAATGTTGCCTGGAGGTGTTGCTGGCACATAATACGGTGAGGGAAGTATACAAGGAGGGTGGAGATGAGTGGGGGATCATACTGGTGGTGATAGGGGTTGGAAATGAGAAAATTGTCTGGAGAAAGTGACTTTGAAAGAGAGCAGTTTATTGTGGCTGGCCCATGGGACAAATTCTCAGAAACAATGAAGCTCGTGTGCTGCTGTTGTGTCTGTGGAAAGTGGTTGAAGGACTTTCAGGCCTTGAGTTGGTGGTGAAGTGCCACGTGTCCTTGCATCTTAATAAAATGTGGAGGTTAGATACTTTTACACTGTGTAGAGAAGAAGAGGTGGTGGCCTATAGCAGAACTGATGACAGAATATAGCACTGGCACAAAGCGAAGTTTTTAAGAGCACTCAGTTCAGTGTACGTTGTCAAGAATGGTGATTTGTAGCAGATCACCTCTAAAAGCTCCTTTGTGGACCCCATGACATTTGCATTAGATATGCAATGGGAACAGGGACAGGCAATTGATGTAAATTGCTTGACATTTGTGTGAGAGTGCTCGAAAAAAAATGTTATGGAAGCGGGCTAGTGGCAGTGAGAGTGTGGTGCTAGGAATGTTAGTGAGAAGGATTTTTGTCTGCGTTGAGGGACCAGACTCTATATACAGTGAGAAATTGTGGAGCAAGATAATGAACTGAATCTGAAGTCAATACCAATAAATTTGCCTGATACAAAACTGAAGGAAATTCTCTAGGGTACTTTTGGGCATCACCTGTGGCACCCCTGAAAAAGGGGCACTAAAAATTCATCACAAGGAAAGTCTGTACCTGTTTTGAGCACAAATTATAAGCAGTATATGAAAATGTACAAGTAAGATATGGAAAACCATGCAGATTTGAAGACCAGGTGTTGTCCTCCCCACAGAAACACTAGACAAGTTGAGGCTGTGCTACCGTATTTACTCGAATCTAAGCTGCACTCAAATCTAAGCCGCACCTGAAAAATGAGACTTGAAATGAAGGAAAAAAAAATTCCCGAATCTAAGCCGCACCTGTAATTTTAGACTCGAAATTCAAGGGGAGAGAAAAGTTTTAGGCCGCACCTCCAAATCGAAACAAAGTTGGTCCATTGTAATACGAGACATAATTTAGGTCGAATGAATGAGGATACAGCTACAGTAGTTTGGTTCGAGTCGTAAGCATAGCAGTTAAGCTTTACCAGGTAGCCATTGCTATGCGTCAAGCGCTCCATCCGTATTTATTCGGCTACCCTTCGTTTTTCACGTGCTTCGTCTGGTTTGAATCGATTGCTTAGTTTGCTTTGATCTGATAATTGCCGTTTTCTTTGTTATAGGTGTTTACGTCACTCTTAAGCTGAAAATGCATTACTGTAGTGTGTCATGCATTGTTTGTCGCATTCTGATAGTGCGTGTTTACGGCCTGTCGCGGCTCGCGGCATGGCTTGCTTTTGTGCGCGCTACCGCCGCTTAAAAAAAAAAAAAAAAAAAAAAAAAAAAAAAAAAAAAAAAAAAAAAAAAAAAGAGGAATCGTCTCATTAGCGAAACAATGGCAACTCATTAGCGAAACAATGGCAAGAGACTGCCATTTATTGTTACTTACACTGCTGCTTTCTTTGATAATGATCAACAAGAACCAAATAATAGACTGCGTATGATAGAACAAGTTCTGAACGTGAGTTAGGTGAAAATTTTTCTCCGTTTGAAAATCTTTGCGGCCGCTTCTTTAGTACATCAAATTCTGCACAGAAATTAGTCATCTTCGGTTTAAAAATCTAGTCAGTTGCCGTGCTTCATTTCTGACTATCCCTATTAGGCATAAGAATATTATGAATATAAACGTGACACAATACGTATATTCTTCCGCGTTTGCTGTTGTCTCACTCTAGTTTTGTAGTTTATTAGGCAGACAGGATTTAAATGAGATAGCAGCAAACATGAAAAATACGTGGCAAAATATTTATATTCGTATTCTTATGATGAAGAGAATACTGCATGTGATACACAATTCATAAAAGTTCCTATTAGCTATCATTTCTTGTCACAGGTAGGAAAAAATTGAGAGCGTAGAGTTGGCCATGTTGACAAACATCCCAAACAGTCTTGCCAGTCGGATTTTCGTAGTACATTGAAATTCTGCTACATTCGAAGATGAACAATACGGAATTTGTATGTACTTCGTTGGATAATGTATGAAAATGCTGCAGATGTTACTAAGATGGTGGTCATGATGTCCTATAATGAGTGTAGTGCTGTACTAATTATACGAATGAAAAGAGTCACTAGAGGGAGAGAAGCATCTGCAGCTTCATTCAGAAATATTTAACATAGGGTAAAGGGTCGAATGAGATGATTTTGGCCTTCTACACACACTAACAACAGATAGAAGTGTGAGAGAAGCTTTCTGCAGCTCCTTTCAGAAACATTTCAAAAAGTGTAATGGATCGAATGCAATGATTTTGACCTTCTTGTCACAATAACAGCAGAGAGCAGTAAGAGACAAGCGTTCTGCAGCTTCTTTCACAAATATTTCACATAGGGTCATGGATCAATTGCGATGACCGTGGCTTTCTTGTCACTAAAACGGCACAAAGCAGTATGAGGGAAGCTTTCTGCAGCTCCTTTCAGAAATATTTCCGATAGGGTTATAGATCAAATGCAACATCAGCAGATTTGTAGTATCAATTCCAACAGAGAAAATGTCGTGAGAGAAGTTTTCTGAGCTTCTTTCACAAACATTTTACATAGGGTAATGGATCTAATGTGACGATTTAGGCTTTCTGATCACTGTAACAACAGAGAGCAGTTTGAGAGAAGCTTTCTGCAGCTTGTTTCAGAAATATTTCACATAGGGTAATGGATGAAATGCAATGACTTCGGCTTTTTGGTCACTGTAACAACAGAGAGCAGTGTGAGGGAAGCTTTCTGCGGCTTCTTTCACAAATATTTCATGCAGGGTAATCCCAGCTAGCACTCAAGCTTATTTCAAGGTGGATATTGAGTTAAGGTTCAGTTGAAAATTCAAGATTGAAAAATCAGCCTGTTACAAAGCTTATTTGAAGGTGGATATTGAGTTTAGGTTCAGTTGACAATTCGAGATTGAAAAATCAACCTCTTACACAGTTTACATCAAATTGTAAAAATTTAGCTTGAATTAAAATAATTTTCCCAAGCTTGAAATAAACTGTAATTTCCCTGGAAGGCTGTACAGCAGATGCGCGCGCAGCATAGCTTCCATAGATGTCCACGGGAAGCGCCACAAGCGTTTATAAGCCCTGCACTGACTCTGCTAGGTTTACGGCCATTTTACCTTTGTGACGTGCGTTAATGATTGTCGACTGTTGTGAAGTTTGTTTTATACTGGAAAATAGTTCGGTAAGTGTGTGGCGTCTCCTGCCTTACTGCTACACCGGGTCTGAAGAGGGTATATAGTGTATTACAGGTACGTTGGTGCATTTTTCTCTGGTGGTACGTTAATATTAGAAATGTTAAATATTATTACATAATTTAAGAAATATCATATTCTTTTACGTAGAAAAATTGAGCCTGGATGAAAGTGAAATGGATTACCAGCTAAGAATACATATTACAAGATATTCAGCAAAAAGAGGTCATTTTAAACTAGCTCTCTAGTACGTGGCACCAATAAATTAAAATGGGTCGACAGAAGCGTCCGATCCCACGCGTCTGCTTTGACCCGTGACGTAATGGTGTTGTCGTGTGTGACGTCATGACGGCGCGGAGTTTGGTTTGAGTGTGGCTGTCTCCAGTTCTGTTTTATCTTATTTTATTTACTTTTCTGATCTGTTTGTTCTATCTCGTGAGATTATTTTTTAAATTTAAAAACACTTATTACTTATTTTAATTATCTGTTTCCTCGAATTTCTGTTTTAGTTTATTATATTTATCTTTCTGATCTGTTCGTTCTATCCCGTGAGATTTTTTTTTAAAAAGACAAAAAACACTAATCAGCTACTGAAGCATCTTTATCTTCTATGGGTTGCAGGGGTTACGACCCCTGGGGAGGTAGGTGGGTATTCATGCATGGCTGTCTTCACTTACACGTTGTAGCTATGCAAGGCGTCTAAATTTGTTTATATTTAGTTTGCCCCCCACCCAAAACACCCCATTTCCCGCGATTGTCCTGTTAGTGTCATTAGGCTTCTTGTGGAAAGTGCGTGTGTTTGTTTTTGTTTCCGCCATATTTGTGACGTCATGGGTCAAAGCAGACGGGTGGGATCGGACGCTTCCGTATTTCCATTAAAACTTAATATTATTTTACCTTTTTAAAATGTCACCTTTTTTTGTTCTTTTACATTTCAGTTCGACTGAACTGGTAATTTCTGAAATTCATTTCGATTTCATCTTTTATTTCATCTTGATTCCGTTTCACTCGCCAAAAAATAATTGTGGGTAGAATAAAACGTCTACATTTTTCGAAACGGTAGTTTCCTTATAAGCGTACAGTATGAGGTGTATGTGACTTCAAGTAATTGTTTCTTTATAACTCAAATTCAGATTAAATGGCCCTGAAACTGTTAGAAATAGTGATGTGTGGCTTCTTCATGAAGTCTTCGCAAAATTACCCATATGCCATCTTTACTTTAAAAATTTCAAACAAAAAGTTATTTCAAATTACTTTACAACTCTTTGGAATGAAGTCACCAGAAGCAGCTGCTTACTCAGTGACGTTTATACTAGTTAATGATTCTTACTACATCAGTGAGTTTGAAGTTATTTTGCTAATCTGGGGCATAAATTATATTTAGGTTGATCAGTTTCAACTTTTTACATTTTTTATGTTTAGGTATGGCTAACATTTTCTTTTACCTGTTACAGGATCATTATACCAGCAGCGATATTTGATCCTGCTCTGGTCTGTGTGCTGGGGCCAGGGGGGCTTTAGAATAATTAAATTTTAAAATAAAACAATTTTAAACACTTTGAAAATAAAAAAAAATGTAAACATACATGTCTTGATAATTTTTTCACACCATTTCCATTCTGATATTTATTTAATTAATTAGGTTCAATAAATTCAGATTAATAATTATATAGCTTAAAACAAGCTGTAAATATCAGGCTGCATTCCACGTGTGTAGATACAGCTGGAGCCAAACTTGATAAGTCAAGCTTGAAATATAGCTTGAACTCTGCCAACTTTGACGTTTGTCTCAAGCTTGAATCCAACAAACAGGCCTGAATATTCCAGCTTTGATAAAGCTTATATACTTGAACTTTACACCTGGAAACAAGTTTTAAACCGGCTTACTGTGCTATCTGGGATGGATCGAATAGGATAATTTCAGCTTTGTGGTCACTGTAACAAGAGGGAGCAGTGTGAGAGAAGCTTTCTGCAGCTTCATTCAGAAATATTTCATATAATGTTATGGATCAAATGCAACATCATGGGCTTTGTAGTACCAATTCCAACAGAGAAAATGACATGAGAGAAGCTTTCTCCAGTTTCTTTCTAGGGTAATTGATCGAATAAGATGATTTCAGCTTCCTGGCCACTGTAACAACAGAGAGTAGTGTGAGGGAAGCTTTCTGCAGCTTCTATCACAAATATTTCACACTGGGTAATGGATCGAATAGGATAAATTCAGCTTGGAGGTCACTGTAACAACAGAGAGCAGTACGAGAGAAGCTTTCTGCAGCTTCTTTCAGAAATATTTCACATAGGGTAATGGATCAAATGCGATGATTTTGGCTCTTTGGTCACCGTAACAACAGAGAGAAGTGTGAAGGATGCTATCTGCAGCTCCTTTCAGAAATATTTCACATATGGTAATGGATCGAATGTGATGATTCCAGCTTTGTGGTCACTGAAACAACAGAGAGCAGTGAGACAGAAGCTTTCTGCAATTTCCTTCATAAATATTCCACATAGGATAATGGATCAAATGCGATGATTTTGGCTTTCTAGTACTTGTAACAATAGAGAGCAGTGTGAGGGAAGTTTTCTGCGGCTTTTTTCAGAAATATTTCACATAGGGTGATGGATCAAATGCGATGATTTCGGCTTTTTAGTCACTTTAACAATAGAGAGCAGTGTGAGGGAAGTTTTCTGTGACTTCTTTCACAAATATTTCACACAAGGTTATGGATCGAATCGGATAATTTCAGCTTTGTGGTTACTGTAACAACAGATGGCAGTATAAGAGATGCTTTCTGCAGCTTCTTTCAGTAATATTTCATATGTTATATATCAAATGCAATATCAGGGGCTTTGTAGTACCAATTCCAACAGAGAAAATGGCATGAGAGAAGCTTACTGCAGCTCCTTTCAGAATGATTTCACATAGCGTAATGGATCAAATGCGATCATTTAGGCTTTTTGGTCACGGTAACAACACAGAACAGTGTGAGGGAAGTTTCCTGCAGCTTCTTTCACAAATATTACACACAGGGTAAGGGATTGAATGTGATGATTTCAGCTTTGTGGTCACTGTAACAACAGAGAGCAGTGTGAGAGAAGTTCTCTGCAGCTTCTTTCAGAAATATTTCATATAGTGTTATAGATCAAATGCATCATCAAGGGCTTCGTAGTACCAATTCCAACAGAGAAAATGGCATGAGAGAAGCTTTCTGCAGCTCCTTTCAGAAATATTTCACATAGTTTAATGGATCGAATGTGATGATTCCAGCTTCCTCGTCACTGTAACAACAGAGAACAGTGTGAGAGAAGCTTTCTGCAGCTTCTTTCACAAATATTTCGTATAGAGTTATAGATCAAATGCAAGGTCAGGAACTTCGTAGTACCAATACCAACAGAGAAAATGGCATGATAGAAACTTTCTGCAGCTCCTTTCAGAAATATTTCACATAGGGTAATGGATCGAATGCAATGATTTCGGCTTTTTGGTCACTTGCTTGAGTAATACAATTTTACGAACATAGTACACCATTCGCGAGCTGCTAATGATACAGTATGACTACAGAGATCAACGTGCGGGTATTACATTAATTCTGCAATGAATTGCTTAACAGATATTACCCTTAGCTATGCAGCTGGAATTACTCAATGAACAGATCGTCTATGTTGCATTTGGTTAAGTGATCTTTTCGCTGCAATTCTGCTTCTACTGTTCATAAATACTTGTATACTTGAAAAATGGTTCATTCAGAAATATATGGCTTCCTTACAGACCTCATATGCATCCAGTGCATAATAATGTAAATTGTGAATATTTTTTTCAACAAATGAAAAAACATTACGGAGCCTGAGGGATTTTACCAAATTAGAATAGTTCTAATTTTATAACCAACGTAAATGAATATTCCAGGAATAAAAAAAGTGAAAGAATAGTATTCTTCTTCTAATCAAAAAAACTGTCCCCCTATTTGTAGCCCTCATGAAGCAATAGATAAAAAAATTTGAAACAATTCCTTATATTTGTTATTCTTCTTCAGCTTAAAATGTTCTTCTGCAATGTAAAACATGTACTCTTCTAAGTTTTTCTTGTTACAATGTAAAACACAAACGGTCGCAGAAGCCACAAATAACTATTTTTCTTTGAGGGCGGGTAACATTTCCAGTCGGGTTGTAAGGCTTCAGTAATCGGTATATGACTTTCACGGGGTTTGGAGGAAGCCGAAAGGCACGCGTTTAAGCTCACGCAGGCTGGCGTGAGGTCTGGAACAGGTCAGAGAAATAAGACTAGTAAAAAAAAGGAGGTAACTGGTAGAATACTTAACTTTAATCCACAATTCGTGAACATCTCTCTTGACTGTAAATGCTTCACAAGATAAATATCAATTGAATATGGCGCCTTGCTAGGTCGTAGCAAATGACGTAGCTGAAGGCTATGCTAACTATCGTCTCGGCAAATGAGAGCGTAATTTGTCAGTGAACCATTGCTATTAACGTCGGCTGTACAACTGGGGCGAGTGCTAGGACGTCTCTCTAGACCTGCCGTGTGGCGGCGCTCGGTCTGCAATCACTGACAGTGGCGACACGCGGGTCCGACGTATACTAGCGGACCGCGGCCGATTTAAAGGCTACCACCTAGCAAGTGTGGTGTCTGGCGGTGACAACATACTAATTTCTTCCTAGTCCAGTTCCAAATTATGATTCCATTTTCACATAAGAAGATGTGCGCTACAGTATCTACAAGGCGACAATTGTCGCAGTATGGAGATGGTCTCAATCTGATTTTCCATAATCGTTCCGCTGAGTGTATAGTTTCGTTTACAACGTCGCACCATGCGGTACTGACTCTAGTTGGTAGAATTTTATTGTTGATATTTTTCCTGACGTTCCTCCAGTTTTTTGTAGGTTAATTTACCGGAATTGGTTTGTGAAGACGATGTCTGGTAATATAATAATCACAGACGGTGCTAGTGTTGCTTTGTGCTGGTGGAAGTCTTATTCAGCTCCAATCGCCATAGTACTTTCGGACGTAATCTAGGCTGGCATTCTACAGTAACAGGAGCGTTCCTATCCACAGGATCTAACTAGAGGAACAGAAGTTTCGTGATGTCTCTCTTAGTGGCATGTATTTGTTTATAAGCACGTCTTTAATTCCAAGTCCTCCGGTTTGCCTCTGCAAAGTCGCCGTGTGGAAGGAAACCTTTGAAGATATTTTGTTTCCACACATACCAAGAGGCTACAGCTAATATTTTATGTGCAGTGACCTGCGGTATCGATGAGACTGCTGCGACATGATATATTTTGCTAAGTATGTATGTATTTATAAACTGAACTTTCTGCAGTCGGTCTAACGATCTCAAGTCAAGGTCCTTCAACAAGGATCCGATGACATTAAGTTTCCGCTCCCAATTGTTCGTGGCGATGCGCTTGGGATTCGCCCTTAACAACAATCCGAGTTGGAGTCTCTCTTCAGTTACATCTACCCAGTGCGCACCTATTGCAATATTGTAAGAACCGAGATGCAGTATTCTGGATTTACAATTTTGTAAATTATTGGTAAGAACTCATGAGACCAAGCTGCTTAGGTTATCTGTCCCTAAGCTTACACAATACTTAATCTAACTTAAACCGACTTACTCTATGGACAACACACACCTATGCCGGAGGGAGGACTCGAACCCCCGACGGTGGGTACAATCGGGACACAGCAGCCAACCTCTCTGCAGCACCTATCTACACACGATCCTCATCAGACGCGAATTCCCCCGGTCCATTATTCCACTCTCTCGCGGCCACACTGTATTCCCGCGTGGTTTCGGACGATGACGGGCGTCTAGGACTGAAAACGTTCGATGACCCGTCGCGACCTGAGTAATTATACTGGATGTTTCAGGAGGAATAGAAAATCTTGTAGGAGGTGGTAGTATTGACAAGTTGCAGAAAAAATGCCATATAGCACGTGTCCAATTTTTATTGTGTACATATAGCTGAGTTCAATGCATTTTCGTTTCGTATGTTGGTCCTTACAGGACCCAGGTGTCTACACTTCCTTTAAAATGAGCTTCCAGCGTTATTGGAAGAGGTTCATTTGGCTGCAAAGATGCGTATGTTCCTCCAGCATGACGGGGCTCCTGCACATTCTAGCCGTCAGGTGACACAGTATCCAAAACTAACATTTCCCGGAAGATGGATCAGTAGATGTGGGCACTTTTCTGGCCTTCAAGGCCCCCGGACCTTATCTCTTTATCTCTTTGGATTTTTGCTTGCGGGGATGGTTAAAGGTGAAGTCTACGAAGAAGAAGTAAACCCAAGAGCCGATTTGATCGTTCGGATCATGAATAGTGTAGTCCTCATAAAAGAACGCAAAGACGACCTCAGAAGAGCTACACGTGGTGTTATCAAGAGAACTCAAACATGCATTGAAGTTGGTGTGGGAATTTTTGAAAATCAACTTTGAACACCCTCATTTGCCTTTGCTTTGAGTGTGTTAGGGTTACGTACTAACAACTGTATCTCTGTACTCAATAAAAAGTGGACGCATTTATTTGGAATTTTTTAATGCAATTCTTCTGTACTACCACCTGCTAAAATATCTACTATTCCTCCTGAAACACCCTGTATATGGATATATGTGTGGTGTCTGTTCTTTCGGATATGTCCGAAAGAAAATGCTTCTGGCATCCTGCAACTACCTTCGATCTAGTTGCAGGGGCTGATAGAGATTTCAGAGCTGCTTGGCTGTCTGAATAAAAGTAGATGCTACGATTTCTGTAGGGTCTACTCTAATTCTCCTCCGTGCACATGCTGATAGAAGATACCGTGTAATACTGTGGCCATCTTCCATAAAGAGATTCTAGGCTGTACACCAGACCCAGTACTTTCATCTGTTTTCGGTCTGTCAGTAAACCACTATATTATGTCTCCTGCAGGGTGTAGTGGTTCATTCTTCCACTGCTCCCTGCTTCCAACTGTTACATGGCAAGATTTATTGAAACAGCTAGAAGTTATTGTATACTTAGTCGGCATTTCCCCAGCTATCGCCATACTGATTTGGGATTCCGCATATTCTAACTATATCCAGTTATTTCCAATTTTTAGCCTTTATGTCCCTGCCACTGCCTCCATTTTAAGCCACAGGTGTAATGGAGGCATGTCTATCATAATATCCATCTCAAGAGTGGATGTCTTGCTAATGCCACCAGTTTGTGAAAGCAGGGCAGTCTCTGCACTTCGTTAGACTCCCTAGCAGCCACCGTCTGTTCGACTTTGTTAATATTATAGGCCAATGAATTATCAATGGTCTTTTTGCAGAGGTGTATATCCAGTACGTACTGGACCCCAGTTTACCCTACAGCAGCTTCTAGTGCTTATAAGATTATCTTTCACAGTGGAAAATATTCTTTATGTGAGGTTTCATAATAGTTTTCCATCCAGGGCTATCTCTAGATACACTACAACTCTCTCTAAAGTTTCGGCGAGAAACATAATTTTTCAGTATGTGTGCTGGACATGCTTCACCATAAATAATCCTACACCAATTTTCGTGGGGCTCGTCTTTAAATAATTTTTCACAATGTTCAGTGCACATAGGTTTAACAGTACTAGCAAATTTTCTGAGTCTTACTATGAATAAATCGTCTACTTATTCTATTCAAGAGTAGTCTCTCGTATTCAGCTCATCTATGAGTTCATTCACCACTAGGTTCTGCATCTCTAACCACTTACTCGAAGGTCGTAATACTAGAACCCCCTCGACATCCAGGAAGAAACAGAGAGCAATCAGAAAGGGTAGTGTTTTTTCCACCTTCCCAACAAGTTGGTGAAGTGTTAGTTCACATGATTTGCTTCGCAAGTATTATGAAAATGTGGCAGTTCATAGATAAAATTGCATATTCACAACAATAAAAAATATGTCGGCGGAAAACATAAGTGGCATTATGAGTTTGGCTGTACGGTAAGGTTTTCGCTTTGACACTAAGGGTTACTAAAAGTAGCAAGACGAATTTTGCTAGAGCGTTGTCTTACGATTCCCTCATTGAATTTGTATCTGCCTGCTTGTAGTTCTGCTACAAGAGAATTTAAAAAATCTGGCTCTCAGCGAGTCTCGAAAGGCGAACAAAGGCAGCGTGCACCTGACAGGCAAGCACGTTACCTTTTTTTTTCCAGAACACTTTTTGTGTGTTTTTATTTGGATACAAAATTAGGCAGTTCACAAACACTAAATGAAATGCATCCTCTGCAAAAACAAAAAAACAAAAATCATTGTAAAACAAATCACAAATGTAAAGGAACAGGGATACAGGGATGTTGTTTTTATTTATTTATTTATTTATTTTCCATAAGAATCACTCTGTTAAAAGAAACATGTAGATCATTTCATGGTATAGTATGTGCATTATATATGGAGCGGTGAGAGAAGCGTGAGGTTCATTATCAGCTGTCAAATGTGCACACCGACTGCACCCGGCACATCCCAACTGCGTGGGGGGTCGAGGAAGACTGCCTGAAGATAGCTGGAAAAGGTTTTCCGATAGCGTGACCATCTATGAACCTCATTATGGGCTTGCTGCAAGAAACACCAAAAGTCGAGTCGCGACTTGGCAGCATCCCCATAGAGGTACGCGATCGTCCAACCTTTGACCCAGATGATCGAGTGTGATTTATTCGCCGGAAAGTAGTCACTCTCCGGATGTAAGAAGGAAGCAGGTGTAATATGTTGCGGGGTCACACGGAGGTAGCAAGCCACCATCTGTCTTCCTAGGAGCCATACGTCCTCCACCGCGATACAAGTTCAGCGGTGATGGTCGTCATCCACTTGGCGACATTTCGGGCATAGTGGAGTGTCCACTAGTCCAATTGCATAGAGTCGTTGGTTGGTGTTGAACTTGCCACAGGTGACAGAGAACCACAGTGCCCGAACGAAGGTAGGAAGGAATTTTTGGTGTACATGTCTCCAAACCTTCGGCCAATGCAACTTGGGGTGTTTGAGTTCAATGACATTACGACTTATCCGTCGTTGCAGCCAAACATAAAAATCCTTCGCGCATGGTGGTCTCGTGCGCGGAAGCTCGTCTCTGATATAACTAAGTTCCACGATAAATGTTGATACATGCGCAAAATGTGGTGTAATGTTGCCCACCGCTACCGGAGGTGTGAGGGACGCTGGAACTAGGAGATCCAGTAGGCGGAATGTAAGGGAATCACGCCCGCTACGCCATTGCTTGTACATCGTGGCTAGAAGGAGCGCCGTCGCTCGGCAGTGAACATTCGTAAGTCCGAGTCCCCCCTTGTCCGTAGGGAGCGTGAGCGTTGTGTATCGCACCTTGAGGGGCGATCCAATCATCACAAAATAGCCTAGTGCTGATTGAAGTCGACGTCCGAGCTTGAGTGGTAGGGGCAGGATCTGCGAAATATGCACCATTCGAGAAACCACATAAATGTTCAGATATTCGACTCGCTGCAAAGGATCAAGGCGCCGTAGGAGATGTTGTCGGACCATGGTACGTGTTGTCTGTAAAATACGTCGGTAGTTAACTGCCGCAGTATGTTTTACAGATGAGGTAAAGTCTATGCCGAGATAGCGGATCCTTGCACATAAGGAAACGGACTGATTTCTTCCGGCGTAAGGCCCCTTCCAACCGGCATTGCTGCCGATTTGTTCATGTTCACTGCGCTACCCGCCGTCACACTGTGGTCAACAACAGTTCAAGAACCGTCTTCATCTCTTCTTCAGAACGAACGAGCAGCAGGAGGTCGTCCGCATAGGCACGACATTTGAAGGTGTAGCCCCGCAGTTCCATCCCAGAAAGAGAATTTGTTAGCCTCCCAATTAATGGTTCCAACGCTATCGCGAACAGCAGCATCGAAAGAGGGCAGCCCTGGCTAATGGATCGTCGAATTTGAATGGGCCCTGCTATACGCCCATTAACCTGTACCAAGGATTGTGCGCCCCAATAAATCCTTCTAATGAGACCAGTAAAACGGCCTGGAAATCCCATTTGTTCCAGTACAGCGTACAGATAGTTGTGGCGCACCTTATCAAAAGCACTGTCAAAATCAACCGCCACCATCGCCGCTTTAAGCCGGCACTCCTCCGCCAGCGCTATCACATCACGGCATTCGCCAGTAGCTGTTTGCACATTCACCGATCCACCCGGTGTCGTCTGTTCTGGAGAGAGAACGCTACGAATTAACATACGACATCGGGACGCTAGCAACCGTGCAAAGATCTTATAGTCGGCATTAAGCAGGGTGATGGGGCGATAATGTGTGACCGTAATTCCTGGCTTCGGTTTATGTACTGGCACCAAGAAGCCTTCCATAAAAGCCGGTGGAATAGGTGCATCGGAATTTAACATCTCGTTGTACATTTCCGTCCATCGCGGTGCCATTTCGTTGCGAAATTCTCGATAAAATTCAGCAGGAAGTCCATCAATGCCTGGGGACCGATTCAACGCACCCTTTGCGATCGCATCATGTACTTCCTCACAGCTAATGGCTTCCAGTAAGGTTCCCGCGGCTTCCAACGTCAGTGTACGGGAGACGTACGTGGCTATACGTTCGAGGTCATCGACAGGGGCTGCTTCTTCCCGATAGATGTGTTGGTAATGGTCGACGAATGAAGAGACAATGTCCGCTTGACACGTCAGTCTTCGGTCTTCGCGGGTAATTAATTCCCGTACCAAAACGCGTCGTCGGTGCTTTCGTTCATTCACGACGTGGTGCATGGAAGGAATCTCGTGCATTATCGTATCGTGACATCTGGCGCGCACCATGGTTCCCTGAAGATGTTTCCGAGCTAAAGCCACTAGTTTAGCTTTTATCCTTTTGCGTTCGATCCAGACGTCCTGTCCCGGCGGACCATCGTCCAGGTCGCGCAGCGCTGCAAAATAAAAGTCGGTCGTACGGCGGCGCCATTCTGCCATCTCCCTGCTATATGAGATGAACGTACGGCGAAGCGCCGGTTTAGCACAAGTCAGCCACCAATCAAGCTTCGTCGCATACCTTCCAACCCTTCGCTCGCACATCGTCCATGTCTCAAGGATCCGGTGACGGCATTCAGGATCATGTAGATGTTGAATGTTTAATTTCCACGGGGCCTTACTGTTCCACACCTCTCTACGGGGAAGAAGCACCGTACAGATGTAAGCGCTGTGATCGGAAAATGCCAATGGCCAGCGTTCCGCGTCCTGGACATCATTTGCATGAGCGCGTGAGATATAAATGCGATCTAACCTGCTCGCCGAATGACTTGTCACATAGGTGTATCCCGGTGCATCTCCATGTCGTAATTCCCACGTGTCACTAAGTACAAGGTCGTTGACAACGATGCGCAACTCTTGGCTGATGTTTGCTTGCGGCCATTGGTCTTTCTGGCTGAGAACACAGTTGAAATCTCCACCAATTATTACACATCCATAACGTCCATGGAAAAGTCGGGCAATGTCTTCTGCATAAAATCGCGCCCTTTCCCGCCGCCGATTGTTTCCCGACGGTGCATAAAGATTGATGATGCGTGTCCCAAACGTCGTGAAAGCCATTCCCCTGGCCGACGGAAGGTAACACTCGTTTTCCACTGGGAAGCCATCTCGCACGTAAGCTGCCACCCGACTCCCATTGTGATCTCCATGTGACGAATAGGATTGGTAGCCTGCGATGTATGGGAGTGCAGCTATGTGGACTTCCTGCAGCAAAGCAATATCCACATCAGATGCCCAAATCTTTTCCTTCAGTAGGTGTATTTTGGCCGGTGAACGCACGTCATTTATATTTAATGTCGCAATACGGTTCGCATGGCGTTGAATCCCACTCTGTCGATGCGCAACACCATCTCCCTGCATCGCCGCTGGGGGCTGAGTTATAAGACGTTCTCTCGCCCCTCTCCCTTCACCTTCAGCAATTATTAGGCCGTCTTCGTAAGTGCCGGCTGCCTCTGTATGACGTCCGGCGCCTCCTCAATATCGTCATACCACATCTTTGCAGGCAGTCATATATTCGTGTCCATTGCCACAGCATCTGAGTCTGGAGAGCCAACTGGTTGTGATTCCTCTTCAGCATCACCACGTCCCGGTACCGTCAATGTGACAGACCGCTGCGGGTCTGATTGAGCAGTTTCCATTGCCTCATCCTGTTTCGTAGAGGCTGTTGTGTCGTCTTGGTCCACAGGCACATCGTCGTCGGGGCAAGGGGAGTCATCCCTAGGAGATGTCGTGCGACGACGCCGTTTCCTCCTTTTTGGGGAACGTTGTTTGCTTGATCTTCCTTCCGTGTCCTCAGATTGTAGGGAATCACGGCTGCCCGACAGAAAAGCATCCGTAGGAACAGGCAGTGTTTCGAGTCCCATCGTTGTACTTGGCGGGAGTTCGGTCGAAACTGATGTTGTCACAGAGTGCGTTCCAGACGGAACAGCATCCGTAGTGGCTGGAACTGCTTCGTGTACTATAGGTGTGCTTGGTGGGAGTTCGGTCTCATCTGATGTCGCCGTAGATTGTATGCTCGATGGAGCAGCATCCTCTGTCATCCCGACGTCTGCTACAAGGTTTCGGAGAGTGCCACCTTCATCTTCCACCGGGGCTGTGTCTTTTGGGTCATCAGCGGACGCAGTGAGGGCTTTGGTATAGGTGATCGGTAGTACTGTCATAGCCGGCGACGGCTCCCGCACATCTGAAGGCAGTTGCGTAATCCGCCGTTGCATACAGTTAGACCTGAGGTGTCCCTCCAGGCCACAGCCAGAACATGTACATGGTTGACCATCGTAAATCACCACCGCCCGACAACCACCAATTGTCAGATAGGACGGTACATGCTTCTGAAGATCAATAGTGATCTGTCGCACTCCGTTAAGAACTGGGTACGTGGCGAATTGTGTCCAGCGTTCTGCTGTGTGACCATGTACCGTGCCATATGGCTTAAAAGCCTCGATAACTTCGTCAGCCGGGAGCTCAAATGGCAGCTCAAAAACACGTATTGTCCGTACACCCAGACCAGCATGTTCTACAGTTATCGTGCCGACATTCCCGTCACTATGGCAAAATCGGAGACCTGCTTTTGTCGCCTGTAGAATTCTCTCACACGCCGCGTCATTTACCATCTTAACATACACCGTGGGACTAACGATGGACAGATGAATTCCGACAATATCATTTGGCGGTATCTTGACGTCCTCTCGAATGAATCGTTTCACTGCTAAAGCCTTTGGTCGTTCGTAGTCTTTGCAGAAATGGAATCGTAATGTAGTTTTCCTGTACTTGTTCGCCATGATCGTTGTTACTAGCCCGCGCGCAGACTAAGTCCACAAGTAAACAAACACTCGCACACGCCGCACAGGCGGAAGTATCGGACCTCCGCTTCGCACGGCCGCTAGCGCCGAACTGATTACCTAGGAGATAGCGAACAGGTGCGGGCAGTTGACGTACTTATTGGCTCAGTAGCCGCTGTGGCATCAGAGACGAGAGTAGTAGTATTTTCCGTGTGGAACCACTTTCGTTGACTCAAAAGCATTAACTGATCTTATGTCACATCTCAAGAGAAAATCACTCACAGTATTCAATTGAAATGACACGATAATATCAAGTGAATTTAGCAGGATAGTTCTGTGCCATCAAGGAAGTAACTCGTCAGTAACAGAGTTGCCAAACATATTCTGCGCTGTTGCCAAGTTTCAGTTATACTGCCAGGAAGAATACCAGCTGATGTGTTCTGTGAGTGTCCTCGGAAGTGACTATAGCTTCGTCTCAAAGTTGCGGGTGACAAGGGCCGCAAGGTCCTCATTATATGTCAACGAGTCTTATTCGCATTTCTGTAACTATTTTTAGGGGCTAGAGTGCAATTACTTATAATACATCGATGCACTGAATGCAAACTAAATGTCATAAATTAATAACTGCGGCGATTATTTGTGTTTTACTGTCTTAATCGTGCCGAAACCTTGAAAGCGTATTCACCAGACGCGATTCACAATTTTGGCGCTTCTCCAGTGGTTGAGTTGGCAATGTATATTTGCTGTACAATATTGTTATTGAGATCACTGTCATTGGCATATTCACCAGAAGACAGGAATGGCCTGGTTTATTGTTGTCAGCTTTCCTGACGGATATTCTGCCTTTGCTCGAAACATGAAGACTTAAGGTGAATTCGAACATTCCATATGGCGAAAATTTGATGTTTCTATTCTTCCAGCTCTAACATTCAAATAACAGTTACAATAAGCGGCAGAAAAGCGCCTGTGAACCAACAGTTAATAATGCAATCATAATTAGTTGAGTCTGACAAATTCCATCTGTCATCTGATAATTGTGAAGAACTACTTTTTTCATCTTCACAGCACTGCAGTGTGAACTCAAGGGTTTCATAGGATACCTATACTTAATTTCGTTGTGATCGTTTTCAATGACAGTAGGGGAGGAGCAAAGCCATCTGACTTGAAAAACATACTTTTCCTGCGGGATTTGAATCTTTGGCTACAGTTGCAGTAGCACGTCTAGTGAGGTATCAAGAATGTGAGCAATCACTCATTGCTATAGTATAGGCTAGGGCAGAAAGAAGCAGGTTTCCGACAAAGTAAACGATGAGAGACACTGTCGCTGTCACTTTTTAAACAGGAATTGTTCAGAAAATTACAACTATATCTAGTGAAATGACTAGGTTGATGCAGCTCCAGTCCGACACTATCACTGATTTGTCAAACATCTTCCCAATGGCACTTAAGATAAGAATGTGTGTGTGTGTGTGTCTGTTCTTTCGGAGATTTCAGAAAGAACCGACACTACGAATCGAAATGGACAGCCTTGTTAAGCAATTAAAGATTGAAGGACAGATGTCTAGGCTGTCATGGGCATTAAAATAGAACAACGGCGTCAGATGAAAATTTGTGCATGACCAGGTTCGAACCCGGATTCGTAGTGTCTTTTCTTTCGGACATGTTCGAAAGAACAGAAAACACACATATGTCCATATACAGGGTGTTTCAAGAGGAATAGTAGGTATTTTAGCAGGTGGTAATACAGACGAATTGCATAAAAAATTCCATATAAATGTGTCCACCTTTTATTGAGTACAGAGATACAGCTGTTAGTACGTAACCCTAACACACTCAAAGCAAAGACAAATGAGGACGTTCAAAGTTGATTTTCAAAAATTCCCACACCAACTTCAACGCATATTTGGGTTCTCTTGATAACACCACGTGTAGCTCTTCTGAGGTCGTCTTTGCGTTCTTTTATGAGGACTACACTATTCATAATCCGAACGATCAAAACGGCTCTTGGGTTTACTGTTTCTTTGTAGACTTCGCCTTTAACCATCCCCGCAGGCAAAAATCCAAAGAGATGTTGTTGTTGTTGTTGTGGTCTTCAGTCCTGAGACTGGTTTGATTCAGCTCTCCATGCTACTCTATCCTGTGCAAGCTTCTTCATCTCCCAGAACCTACTGCAACCTACATCCTTCTGAATCTGCTTAGTGTATTCATCTCTTGGTCTCCCTCTACGATTTTTACCCTCCACGCTGCCCTCCAATACTAAATTGGTGATCCATTGATGCCTCAGAACATGTCCTACCAACCAATCCCTTCTTCTAGTCAAGTTGTGCCACAAATTCCTCTTCTCCCCAATTCTATTCAATACCTCCTCATTAGTTGTGATCTACCCATCTAATCTTCAGCATTCTTCTGTAGCACCACATTTCGAAATCTTCTATTCTCTTCTTGTCCAAAATATTTATCGTCCATGTTTCACTTCCATACATAGCTACACTCCATACAAATACTGTCAGAAACGACTTACTGACACTTAAATCTATACTCGATGTTAACAAATTTTTCTTCTTCAGAAACGCTTTCCTTGAAATTGCCAATCTACATTTTATATCCTCTCTACTTCGACCATCATGAGTTATTTTGCTCCCCAAATAGCAAAACTCCTTTACTACTTTAAGTGTCTCATTTCCAAATGTAATTCCCTCAGCATCACCCGACTTAATTCGACTACATACCATTATCCTCGTTTTGCTTTTGTTGATGTTCATCTCATATCCTCCTTTCAAGACACTATCAATTCCGTTCAACTGCTCTTCCAAGTCCTTAGCTGTCTCTGACAGAATTACAATGTCATCGGCGAACCTCAAAGTTTTTATTTCCTCTCCATGAATTTTAATACCTACTCCGAATTTTTCTTTTGTTTCCTTCACTTCTTGCTCAATATACAGATTGAATAACAACGGGGAGAGGCTACAACCCTGTCTCACTCCCTTCCCAACCACTGATTCCTTTTCATGCCCCTCAACTCTTATAACTGCCATTTGGTTTCTATACAAATTGTAAATAGCCTTTCGTTCCCTATATTTTACCCCTGCCACCTTCATAATTTGAAAGAGAGTATTCCAGTCAACATTGTCAAAAGCTTTCTCTAAGTCTACAAATGCTAGAAACGTAGGTTTGCCTTTCCTTAATCTAGCTTCTAAGATAAATCGTAGGGTCAGAATTGCCTCACGTGTTCCAATATTTCTACGGAATCCAAACTGATATTCCCCTAGACCGGCTTCTACTAGTTTTTCCATTCGTCTGTAAAGAATTCGCGTTAGTATTTTGCAGCCGTGACTTATTAAACTGACAGTTCGGTAATTTTCATATCTGTCGACACCTGCTTTCTTTGGGATTGGAATTATTATATTTTTCTTGAAGTTTGAGGGAATTTCGCCTGTCTCATACATCTTTCTCATCAGATGGTAGAGTTTTGTCAGGACTGACTCTCCCAAGGCCATCAGTAGTTCTACTCCCGGGGCCTTGTTTCGACTCAGGTCTTTCACTGCTCTGTCAGACTCTTCACGCAGTATCATATCTCCCATTTCATCTTCGTCTACATCCTCTTCCATTTCCATAATATTGTCCTCAAGTATATCGCCCTTGTATAGACCCTCTATATACTCCTTCCACCTTTCTGCTTTCCCTTCTTTACTTAGAACTGGGTTTCCATCTGAGCTCTTAATATTCATACAAGTGGTTCTCTTTTCTCCAAAGGTCTCTTTAATTATCCTGTAGGCAGTATTTATCGTACCCCTAGTGAGATAAGCCTCTACATCCTTACATTTGTCCTCTAGCCATCCCTGCTTAGCCATTTTGCACTTCCTGTCGATCTCATTTTTGAGACGTTTGTATTTCTTTTTGCCTGCTTCATTTACCGCATTTTTATATTTTTTCCTTTCATCAATTAAATTGAAGAATTCTACTAGCCCTCGTCTTTTTACCTACTTGATCCTCTGCTGCCTTCACTACTTCATCCCTCAAAGCTACCCATTCTTCTTCTACTGTATTTCTTTCCCCCATTCCTGCCATTTGTTCCCTTACGCTCTCCTTGAAACTATTAACAACCTCTGGTTAAGTCATTTTATCCAGGTCCCATCTCCTTAAAATCGCACCTTTTTGCAGTTTCTTCAATTTTAATGTACAGTTCATAACCAATAGATTGTGGTCAGAGTCCACATCTGCCCCTGGAAATGTTTTACAATTTAAAACCTGGTTCCTAAATCTCCGTCTTACCATTATATAACCTATCTGAAATCTGCCAGTATCTCCAGGCTTCTTCCATGTATACAACCTTCTTTTATGATTCTTGAACCAAGTGTTAGCTGGGATTAAGTTGTGCTCTGTGCAAAATTCTACCAGGCGGATTCCTCTTTCATTTCTTAGCCCCAATCCATATTCACCTACTACGTTTCCTTCTCTCCCTTTTCCTACTACCGAATTCCAGTCACCCATGACTATTACATTATCGTCTCCCTCCAGTATCTGAATTATTTCTTTTATTTCGTCATATATTTCTTCAATTTCTTCGTCATCTGCAGAGCTAATTGGCATATAAACTTGTACTACTGTAGTAGGCGTGGGCTTCGTGTCTATATTGGTCACAATAATGTGTTCACTATGCTGTTTGTTGTAGCTTACCCGCATTCCTATTTTTTTATTCATTATTAAACCTACTCCTGCATTACCCCTATTTGATTTTGTGTTTATAACCCTGTAGTCACATGACCAGAAGTCTTGTTCCTCCTGCCACCGAACTTCACTAATTCCCACTATATCTAACTTTAACCTATCCATTTCCGTTTTTAAATTTTCTAACCTACCTGCCTGATTAAGTGATCTGACATTCGACGCTCCGATCCGTAGAACGCCAGTTTCTTTCTCCTGATAATGACGTCCTCTTGTGTAGTCCCCGCCCGGGGATCCGAATGGGGGACTATTTTACCTCCGAAATATTTTACCCAAGAGGACGCCATCATCATTAACCATACAGTAAAGCTGCTTGTCCTCTGGTAAAATTACGGCTGTAGTTTCCCCTTGCTTTCAACCGTTCGCAGTACCAGCACGGCAAGGCTGTTTTGGTTAGTGTTACAAGGCCAGATCAGTCAATCATCCAGACTGTTGCCCCTGCAACTACTGAAAAGGCTGCTGCCCCTCTTCAGGAACCACGCGTTTATCTGGCCTCTCAACAGGTACCCCTTCGTTGTGGTTGCACCTACGGTACGGCTATCTGTATGGCTGAGGCACGCAAGGCTCCCCACCAACGTCAAGGTCCATGGTTCATGTGGGGGGTCCAAAGGGGTAAGGTCCAGGAACCTTAAAGGCTAAGAAAAGTGAACATATCTAGTGATCCATCTTCCGGGAAGTATTTTGTTTGGACACTGTGTCACATGACGGCTAGAATGTGCAGGAGTCCCGTCATGCTGGAGGAACATACGTATCCTTGTAGCCAAATGAACCTCTTCCAATAACGCTGGAAGCTCATTTTGAAGGAAGTGTAGACAACTGGGTGCCGTAAGGAGCAACATACGAAACGAAAATGCGTTGAACCCAGCTATATATACGCAATAAAAATTGGAAACATGTTGTATGGCATTTTTCCTGCAATTTCTTTGTTCTACCACCTCCCACAATATTTAGTATTCCTCCTGAAACATCCTGCATGATTATTTGGGTCTCGACGGATAATCGAAAGTTTTCAGTGCTAGACGCACGACATCGTCCGAATCCTCGCGGGAATATAGTGTGGCCGCGAAAGAGTGGAGTAACTGCCTGGGCGGGGGGGGGGGGGGGGGGGGGGGGGGATGCGAGGGGTACCGCGCATGTGGTATGAGGCAAAGATGGGAATTCGCGTCCGACGATAAGCGTGTGTGTGTGTGTGTGTGTGTGTGTGTGTGTGTGTGTGTGTTGTCCATAGCGTAAGTTAGTTTAAGTTGGATTAAGTTGTGTGTAGGCTCAGGGACAGATGACCTAAGCAGCTTGGTCTCATGAGTTCTTACCAATAATTTACAAAATTGTAAATCCAAAATACTGCATCTCGGTACTTACAATAGTGCAATAGGTGCACACTGGTTAGATGTAACTGAAGAGAAACTCCAACTACGACTGTGGTTAAGGGCGAATCCCAAGCGCATGGCCACGAACAACTGGGAGCGGAAACTTAATGTCATCGGAACCTTGTTGAAATACCATGACTTGCGATCGTTAGACCGGCTGCAGAAAGTTCAGTTTATAAATACATACATACTTAGCAGAATATATCATGTCGCAACAGTCCCACCGATACCGCAGGTCAGTGCACATAAAATATTAGCTGTAGCCTCTTGGTATGTGTCGAAACAAAATATCTTCAAAGTATCCTTCCACACGGCGACTTTGCAGAGGCAAACCGGAGGACTTGGAATTAAAGACGTGCTTTTAAACAAATACATGCCACTAAGAGAGACATCACGAAACTTCTGTTCCTCTAGTTAGATCCTGGGGATAGGAACACTCCTGTTACTGTAGAATGCCAGCCTAGATTACGTCCGAAAGTACTATGGCGATTGGAGCTGAATAAGACTTCCACCAGCACAAACCACCACTAGCACCGTCTGTGATTATTATATTACCTGACATCGTCTTCACAAACCAATTCCGGTAAATTAACCAACAAAAAACTGGAGGAACGTCAGGAAAAATATCAACAATAAAATTCTACCAACTAGAGTCAGTGCCGCATGGTGCGACGTTGTAAACGAAACTATACACTCAGCGGAACGATTATGGAAAATCAGATTGAGACCATCTCCATACTGCGAGAAATGTCGCCTTGTAGATACTGTAGCGCACATCTTCTTATGTGAAAATGGAATCATAATTTGGAACTGGACCATGAAGAAATTAGTGTGGTGTCACCGCCAGACACCACACTTGCTAGGTGGTAGCCTTTAAATCGGCTGCGGTCCGTTATTATACGTCGGACCCGCGTGTCGCCACTGTCAGTGATTGCAGACCGAGCGCCGCCACACGGCAGGTCTAGAGAGACGTCCTAGCACTCGCCCCAGTTGTACAGCCGACGTTAATAGCAATGGTTCACTGACAAATTACGCTCTCATTTGCCGAGACGATAGTTAGCATAGCCTTCAGCTACGTCATTTGCTACGACCTAGCAAGGCGCCATATTCAATTGATATTTATCTTGTGAAGCATTTACAGTCAAGAGAGATGTTCACCAATCGTGGATTAAAGTTAAGTATTCTACCAGTTACCTCCTTTTTTTTACTAGTCTTATTTCTCTGACCTGTTCCAGACCTCACGCCAGCCTGCGTGAGCTTAAACGCGTGCCTTTCGGCTTCCTCCAAACCCCGTGAATTGGCTCCTGCCAATTCACAGCAATTAGCACTATCAACAGAACCGCAGAAAGTCATATACCGATTACTGAAGCCTTACAACCCGACTGGAAATGTTACCCGCCCTCAAAGAAAAATAGTTATTTGCGGCTTCTGCGACCGTTTGTGTTTTACATCGTAACAAGCAAAACTTAGAAGAGTACATGTTTTACATTGCAGAAGAACATTTTAAGCTGAAGAAGAATAACAAATATAAGGAATGGTTTCAAATTTTTTATCTATTGCTTTATGTGGGCTACAAAGAGGTGGACAGTTTTTTTGATTAGAAGCACAATACTATTCTTTCACTTTTTTATTCCTGGCATATTTCTTATGTTGGTTCTAAAATCAGAACTGTTCTAATTTGGCAAAACTCCTCAGGCTCCGTACTTATTTTCATTTGTTGAAAAATATATGACTTCCTTACAGACCTCATATGCATCCAGTGCATAATAACGTAAATTGTGAATATATTTCTGAATGACAGGTTTGTTATGTATTTTGCCGTCACCCTTTCACTGTTATAAGTTATGTTCTAGAAGGAACGCACGCAATTGGAGGCGGCAACTGTGATTTATTTTACGTTAATTACTACTTCAAATTGAAGGAATATATTGGTGCAAACATGGAATACATGGGAATAATGCAGCTGCTCAGTGACAGGTATAGGGGAAGCATTGTGGCGAGGCCTCGGATCTTCGACCCTGCCCTCCTTTCCACCGCCTTCCTGGTGCTGAAACTCTTCTCATTACGTCTGTCTAGTAACCACGAGGTCGAGGTTCGAAGCCCTGTCGTCACAAATTTTCATCTGCCGTCGTTGCTCTATTTCAACTCTCTGTGACAGTGTGGACGTCGATCCTTCGATATTTAAGATGCAATTGTTTTTTGAGGAAACAGAGGAGATTTGCGAACATTTGTCTTGCCATCAATGTAACGCAACTTCAACGGCATCAAACCCTTAGTCATTGCTTTGTGCCGCGGCTAACCCACGTCATATATATCCGAATCAGACTGTAGTTCATATTTAGTCAAATAACATATGGTCAGTATACAAGTATGCCGCCCAGGTGGCCGAGCGGTTCTAGGCTCTACAGTCTGGAAGCGCGTGACCGCTACGGTCGCAGGTTCGAATCCAGTCTCGGGCATGGATGTGTCTGATGTCCTTACGTTAGTTAGGTTTAAGTAGTTCTAAGTTCTAACGGACTGATGACCTCAGAAGTCAAGTCCCATAGTGCTCAGAGCCATTTGAACCATTTTGAAGTATACAAGTATTTACGAACAGTAGAAGCAGGATTGCAGCGAAATGATCACTTACTCATTGAACATGTACTCTATGTAGCATTTGGTTAATTCCAGCTGCACAGCGGAGGGTAATATCTGTTAAGCAATTCATTGCAGAATTAATGTAATACCCGCACGGTGATCTCTGTAGTCATACAGTATTATTAGCAGCTCGCGAATGGTGTACTATGTTCGTAAAATTGTATTACTCAAGCTGAGGCCAAATAAAGAGAAGCGACGACGCCACAACACTATCTTTACTGAAGTGGGTAGTCAGTGCTAAATATTGTGCGCCACAATTAACGTTACTGTAAGCAGTCTGACGGCATAACACCACCACAATTACTGACAACCTGAACCATTATCATCACGGAGTTGTGACTCGCAGTGATTACAAGTTGCTGATGTTTGTCGAGAATAGCGGAAAGCGCCTCTGAAGTTCCATTTGTATTACTACTAGGACGGAGAGAATCCTAAATAACAGTAATAGATCACCCAGCAAAGAGAAGAGTGCATGTATTGTCTCAAGTTCTTGCAGTTTGATATTAATGCAGTTCCAGATGGTTTCACACTAACGGGTTCTTTTGGCTATTGGAATACTCATATTGGAACTATAAAAGTGTAATTGCTAGAACGCTCAACTACCTTAATAACACCTCATTCCCTGGATTGAATACGACTCGGAAAGCGATGTTATTTGACATTTCCATCCATATCCTGACGTCTTACTGTATGAAGGCTGAAGCGCACGCACAGTTGTGTTGCCTGCCGCATGGATTCTGTGAAGTATTGTGGCAGCTGGCAGTCATTGCTGAATACAGACATGTGCGAATATCCTCACTGCTTTAGGGGAACTCATCTTTGTTGCATTTTTTCCATACCTTAAGTAGCACAATAGCATAAGGCTTATTCTGCTGAAGAACTGGATGCCCACAAGTCCTTAAACAAGAATCTCCTAGCCAGGGTAATGCACGAAAGGGAGCAGACTGTTGGACAAAAGAATGGACAGCTACCTGTTTTTGCGTTTCCGATAGCGCCTACGATAAGAATCTGGTGTCATATTATGCTTCAGAATCCTAAACTATTTATTTTTCTACTTCATACTGAAACAAACCTCCCACCATGAACCATGGACCTTGACGTTAGTGGGGAGACTTGTGTGCCTCAGCGATACAGATAGCTGTACCGTAGGTGCAACCACAACGGAGGGGTACCTGTTGAGAGGCCAGACAAACGTGTGGTTCCTGAAGAGGGGCAGCAACCTTTACAGTAGTTGCAAGGGCAACAGTCTGGATGATTGACTGATCTGGCCTTGTAACAATAACCAAAACGGCCTTGCTGTTGTGGTACTGCGAACGGCTGAAAGCAAGGGGAAACTACAGCCTTAATTTTTCCCGAGGACATGCAGCTTTACTGTATGATTAAATGATGATGGCGTCCTCTTGTTTAAAATATTCCGGAGGTAAAATAGTCCCCCATTCGGATCTCCGGGCGGGGACTACTCAAGAGGACGTCATTATCAGGAGAAAGAAACTGGCGTTCTACGGATCGGAGCGTCGAATGTCAGATCACTTAATCGGGCAGGTAGGTTAGAAAATGTAAAAAGGGAAATGGATAGGTTAAAGTTAGATATAGTGGGAATTAGTGAAGTTCGGTGGCAGGAGGAACAAGACTTCTGGTCATGTGCCTACAGGGTTATAAACACAAAATCAAATAGGGGTAATGCAGGAGTAGGTTTAATAATGAATAAAAAAACAGGAATGCGGGTAAGCTACTACAAACAGCATAGTGAACACATTATTGTGGCCAAGATAGATACGAAGCCCACACCTACTACAGTAGTACAAGTTTATATGCCAACTAGCTCTGCAGATGACCAAGAAATTGAAGACATGTATGATGAAATAAAAG
This sequence comes from Schistocerca cancellata, assembly GCF_023864275.1. Taxonomy (NCBI): domain Eukaryota; kingdom Metazoa; phylum Arthropoda; class Insecta; order Orthoptera; family Acrididae; genus Schistocerca; species Schistocerca cancellata. Next base: position 55,940,426 of record NC_064631.1, read on the forward strand.
AAATAATTCAGATACTGAAGGGAGACGAAAATGTAATAGTCATGGGTGACTGGAATTCGGTAGTAGGAAAAGGGAGAGAAGGAAGCGTAGTAGGTGAATATGGATTGGGGCTAAGAAATGAAAGAGGAAGCCGCCTGATAGAATTTTGCCCAGAGCACAACTTAATCATAGCTAACACTTGGTTCAAGAATCATAAAAGTAGGTTGTATACATGGAAGAAGCCTGGAGATACTGGCAGATTTCAGATAGATTACTTAATGGTAAGTCAGAGATTTAGGAACCAGGTTTTAAATTGTAAGACATTTCCAGGGGCAGATGTGGACTCTGACCACAATCTAATGGTTATGAACTGTAGATTAAAACTGAAGAAACTGCAAAAAGGTGCGATTTTAAGGAGATGGGACCTGGATAAAATGACTTAACCAGAGGTTGTTAATAGTTTCAAGGAGAGCGTAAGAGAAGAAATGACAGGAATGGGGGAAAGAAATACAGTAGAGGAAGAATGGGCAGCTTTGAGGGATGAAGTAGTGAAGGCAGCAGAGGATCAAGTAGGTAAAAAGACGAGGGCTAGTAGAAATCCTTGGGTAACAGAAGAAATATTGAATTTAATTAATGAAAGGAGAAAATATAAAAATGCAGTAAATGAAGCAGGCAAAAAGGAATACAAACGTCTCAAAAATGAGATCGACAGGAAGTGCAAAATGGCTAAGCAGGGATGGCTAGAGGACAAATGTAAGGATGTAGAGGCTTATCTTACTAGGGGTAAGATAGATACTGCCTACAGGAAAATTAAAGAGACCTTTGGAGATAAGAGAACCACTTGTATGAAAATCAAGAGCTCAGATGGAAACCCAGTTCTAAGCAAAGAGGGGAAAGCAGAAAGTTGGAAGGAGTATATAGAGGGTCTATACAAGGGCGATGTACTTGAGGACGATATTATGGAAACAGAAGAGGATGTAGATGAAGATGAAATGGGAGATACGATACTGCGTGAAGAGTTTGACAGAGCACTGAAAGACCTGAGTCGAAACTAGGCCCCCGGAGTAGACAACATTGCATTGGAACTACTGACAGCTTGGGGAGAGCCAGTCCTGACAAAACTCTACCATCTGGTGAGCAAGATGTATGAAACAGGCGAAATTCCCTCAGAATGCATGAAAGGGAACAGACTGTTGGACAAAAGAATGGACAGCTCCCCGTTTTTTCGTTTCCGATAGCGTCTACGATAAGAATCTGGTGTCATATTATGCTTCAGAACCCTAAACTATTTATTTTTTTACTTCATAATAAAACAAAAGTTATGATATGAGAAGAGGTAATGACTCATATGCTTCTCAGGAACTTTAGTTTTTCGTGTTTGTTTTCTCACTTCATACTAAAACACGGGCGTGAATATGAGAAGAGGAAATGAAATATACGCTTCCAAGACATAATACTTCCTCGTGTGCTACTACTGCATACATGAAAGTCCTGTAGTTATTTTTTGTATATTGGATAAATTTTGATACCACCTCACATTCCTTTGTGAGAAGGTTCCTATTTTCGTGGGATTCAAATAGAGTGGACATTTCATCACTGGTTAATATTCAGATGACTAATGACATGATACCCTTTGCAATTGCTCCATGGCACCTGTGAGTAGAGTCCCATGTTGGTTACTATAAGAACACGCAGGCAGTGATATTCGCTCACTGCAGTCAGAGCCAAGGTGATTTCTTTCTGTCTATGGCGAAGCGTCTGCTGCAGTGTCCACGCTCAGCCAACATAAACAAAGCGCGGCGGCATTGGGCACTGCTAATCGCTGTACTTGTCGCGAGCCTGGACAACAAGAGCGCTCTGTCTCTGCTAACGATGCTATGCAGTTAATACATCTTACTTAACGTAATACGCAGGACGTGGGTTGGGTAAATATTCCGTTTTTAACTTCCCATCGCATTAAAATACTTTACTGTCATATTTGATGCAATATTTATTGTTGGTTCTCCCTCTAATGTTAATAGTATTGATTCAGATTGTGCATGAACACGAATACACACACAGACACACACACACACACACACACACACACACACACACACACACACACACACACAGTCATTGATTCCAGTGAGGGTGACAATTAATGTGTGTTGAACAACACATGCAACAGTCAGTTCCTCAGTTGGCGTCGAGTGGATGAGATTTTTCAATTACCTTGCATTGCAAGAATTGTAAGGAGGAGACTGAAACTAAATGTACTTGTATGCTAAAGAGCTGCGACAAAGCAAAGCTTGGCCGATTATCAGGTAATTGTCCACATGGGTTTTGTGGACGAGTATACTTTTAGTAACCAACCCACCAACGATCATTACGTAAGATTTCTCGCAGGCGTAGGGGCATTGATTTCATTAAGTTGTCGACAGTGTAGTGTGATGGTTTACTTCCCACCATACTTTTTCTGTATTCTTCCAAATGTCGCTTGCATTTGTAGGTCCACATGGCAGTGACCTTGTTGCTTCTGCCCACATATTCTCTACCTGGCTGATCGTCGGTGATCGTGGAACAAACGGCAACAGCTTTATCCTCTCTTGGCCCTGAAACCAATCTCGCACTGCTCTGCTATGATGGATGGGGCTTTGCTCCTGTAAATAAACTGTTATCTCGTTAGTTCATACATTTATATTTAAATAACGTGTTTGTAATAAGCACATTGGATTATTATTTTCCACAGTGTTTAAGAATACAGTCCCTATCATAGATAAGTGATCTAGATTCAACAGTCCGATTGAGAATGTGGTTTACCCAGCCTATTATATGATGAGAGTCGTAGTAGGATACCCACATTAAGACTGACTGGCTGAATCCGATTAGAACGATCAGGTATCGAAATGGAATTGCAGAAATCGTATAATTTGAACGACTGTATTGCAACAATGCTGCACACATAAATTCTTATGATTGAGTAACAGGTAGCAACTGTATAAGATAAAGTGAGAAATATGTCTACTAGCAGCAATGTAATGTAATTATAGCCCATATTTATGTGATGGAAATACTGAATCGAACAATTCACATCTATTTCAGTGGTTCGAAGATACACCATATCGAATTTGCTAATAACATAATGACAATAATAGTCCCGTGTGGCGGATAGGGGAAGCCCTCCCCCATATGGGGAGGGGGGGGGGGACCGAGGAAAACCAAATACTAACACAATCCTGAACGGCTACTCAATCCGCTGAACCCAAAATCCAGACACGTCTGAGTGAAAATCATCGCTACTCTGGCCACCGTCTGTTAGCTCAGTGAGCTCGGCTGAAAATATTTTGTTGCAACGGCTTCAACACCCTATGGCCCTGTCCGGTCCTGGAATCACCCAGGCCAAACCAATGAAACACAAGCAAACACGAACGATGCAAGAAAAGTCAACTTTACACCTGGTGGTACACAACCCGCCTGTCGACAGGCGGCAGTTGGATTTTCGGATTCTGGGGAGTCCAGGTTAGCATGGCAGAGAATATCGAAGATCTCTGGTAAATTTCCCTACAAGCAGAAACCTTGCATTACGGAAACCATAGATTCTTCAAGAGCAAAATACAACAAAAGGTAGCGAAATGCGTACCTATCTTCGGCATTGCATTTCTGGAACACAGATCTATCATCAACTCTGTCAAAGAAATCACACCCATAAACAATCAAATGGTTCAAACAGCTCTGAGCACCATGGGACTCAACAGTGGAGGTCATCAGTCCCCTATACTTAGAATTATTTAAACCTAACTAACCTAAGGACATCACACACATCCATGCCCGAGGCAGGATTCGAACCTGCGACCGTAGCAGTCGCGCGGTTCCGGATTGAAGCGCCTATAACCGCTCGGCCACCGCGGCCGGCCCACCAACATACGACTTACGACTATGCTCATTCAGAGCCCCGGTAAAAAATATACACTCATCAATGCACATGCCCCTACCAACACCGAAAATAAGAAAAACACCGAAAATGTCGAAAAATTCTGGAACACACTCGAAAATACTATGAGCAAAATTCACCAAGATGACGTGAAAATACTAATGGGAGACTTCAACTCTCTATTTGGGACAGAAAAAACCTGTAGAAAAATCATTGGTACAAATTCAACCCACCGAAACGCTTAGACCAATGGCACACGTCTGACTGACATTTGCCAACAATTCAACATCAAAAGGAAGTCTCCCCACTTAAAAAAAAAAAAAACAGTTCCCAGGTAAAAAGCTTTGCATTTCGAGACTCGCTGAAAGCCAGATTTTTAAATCCTTTGTAGCAGAGCTACAGGCAGGCACATACAAACTCAATAAGGGAATCGTAAGACAGCACTCCAGTAAAATTCGTCTTGCTACTTTAAGTAACACTTAGTGTCAAAACGAAAACCTTATGGTACTGTCAAATTCATAATGCCACTTTTGTTTTCTGCCGACATACTTTTTTGTTGTTGTAAATACATAATTTTATATGAAATGACACATTTTCATAATAATTGCGAATGATACACGAAATGAAGTAAATACAGACCTTTTCGAAGTCAAATGTCGGTAATATCCTACTAGTTCGTGTTAAAATAGGCTCAATCGTCTTATAGACACTTAATGTTTTATTAAGATAGACTGCCGTCGTGATGTTACTGTAGTAAGCTGAATTTAATTTGTATTAGTACAGCGAATACTTTAATTGCATTATCCATTAGTTTACTAAACGCATCAGCAATCGTCAAAGAAAAATTAATCGGGAGCAGAATTTTCGTTCACGATATCAAAAACAGTCTGACAGTACTAATGTTGTTTACAAATTCTACGCCCGTAGAAACCCACTGGTTCTAACAATGACATTAAAACAGTGTAGTTTTAAGAGTATTTTGGTCTAGAAATGAATTGCATTGACGGTTGATCGATCAAGAGTGGGAAAGGTAAAATTTTACTAATATATGACGAGAGGGGCAAGTGCTTGAGAGATCACTTCCTAATCAATACAAATGCCTGAGAGACGACTTTCCTGCCAATCTCCTGGATAGTTTTGTTTCTGAAATCAACAGAGTGCGTTATCATCCAGTAACATAGGTGATGTAGTTTTGCTGCTCGATTTTCTTACAGTGCGACCGAAATGTTTCTCAGTTGTTGGCAACAAATTCCAGCTGTGTTCCACACACCCCTTGGTGCAGAATTCGTAGCCCAAAACACACTTTTGGAGCTATCAGATGTAACATATTATGTTCACACTACTCTTTGATCGAGTTTACGTCTTTCGGTGGGGCTCAGCCTTTCATTTCTTGTGAGGAAGTTAACGATAATGGCATCATAACACGTCACCAATAACAGTACTGCCTACGAATGCTCAATGAGCGACCTGATGACGTTCAATAATAGTCACTCCATGATTTTTGTTGTTTCGAATTAGAGCATGCAGTACTCCTATGCTAGACATCTGAACTTTGCCTGTTGAATGAAAATGTCGCATGATGGTGAAATGGTAATCTATCACATATGTCAGTAGTCGAGACTTCCTTAATGTGGAAAATCATTCATGCCAGAACGATCTTTGTTGAAACAAGAATATCTTTATTCTGGCGTATTTTTCCCAAAAGCACTCGCTCCACACTCAGTTGCATAACTGCAAAATAATAACTACAACTTTAAATTCGAAAATGATAGTTAATACATACACTGACAGCATCGCGCCGCGTTCACGTGGGCGGCGCCGGATTTCAGGCGGCGGGTGGCGTCTGGCCGGTGGCCGGTAGCCGCTGCAGCGCGAGGAAACGCTAGTGCGTAAGCTGTTATGATCGCGACGCAGCCACGAACTGTCCTGCGGAATTGTTTCTGGAATACTTGTTATTGCTGGTGGGTAGAATGTCAAGCGAATTATGTTTGATGTTCAATCAGACTCATAACTTTAGACGAGTAGTAAAAAAAAAAGAAAAGATACAGGTGGACGCGAGCAGGCGACTATAAGTTTAGAATGTATGACGATTACCACTAGACCACGGGCTAAGACAACCCGAGTACACCTCGGAAGTAGATAACACTTCCTCCTAACACTTCCGCATCTTACAGTGTTGCCAGATTGTGCAGATGACCGGACTTAGAGTTGTTAGGGGCGGCCAGTTTTATTGGCCACCTTAATTCAACGACGGCGGTCAGTTTTTATGTCTAAGACTGTACATATCTCTCACCTCCCTGATGTTATTCCAGTGACCATGAATGCCGAGTTAGGCGCAATAAGAACTTTTAGCCATAACTGCCAAGGCAAATGGACTATGTATTCTTGTAAAATGGGTTAGTGCTTTCATGGACAACAATATTCAATAACGAGTAATGTAGCTTCTCCTCTTTTTTGTAGTCTTTTGCGGGTGCTAAATTTGAGTTTATTAAATTGGCGGGCAACGATGTTTTGGTCAACTACAGCTTATCTCCGTCTGCTGAAGAGATACAACGTAGTAGTCAAACAATTTTTTTTTTATTATTTGGTAAAGCTCGAACACCAATCAAGAGGAAGAACATAAGTCAACACAAAGAATACTTATAAGAATCAAAGAGTAAAGCAGATTATCAGTGCACTCGTCGCCACAGAATAATGCTGCATTTCATTGTGCATTCACAGATGTTCTTTTGGCGACTCCCACAATGTCTTCGATCTCCAGGGTCGTGTTCAGTTTACTTTTATTTGAAACTGGGAGTATGTGTTAGAAACTTCATTATAATCTCGTGAAACAGTAATAGGTGACATAACGTACCTTCAGTCGATCTCTGTGTGCTGCGATCGGAAGTTAACTTCATCGTGAAACTTGTTTAACTGTTGTTGAATTGAGAACGACATCAAAATTATTGTAGGTGAAGTCTAGCATTTTTAAACCAAACAGCCTCAGATGCAAAATCGTAGCAGATCAATAAGAGCACAAGTTTAAATCCATAAACAACGAAGCTGAACCAGAGATTACTTTTGATTCTGTTTTATTTGTAACTCATACGTAACGAAACTTTCACAAATAACACTTTTGAATAACAAACATAAATGTAACCGAGATTCTAACAGGTAAGAGCTAACAGAACACAACAGAAGATATCGCTACAGTCTAAAACTTACACTTATACTACTAAAAACAAAACACTGAACAATGTAACAGCTATTTGTTATTCTGAAGCCATTAGCTTCTTTGAAAAATCTAAATTATTTTATTATATTAATAAACTTATGAATTTCAAACAAAATTGACATCATAACTCATATAAGTAACCCAAATTAAATAAAAATGAGTATTTCAATTACTATAGTGTGAAAGATTGCCTTCAATAGTCCCCTTCAAGTAAATGTTGCGAATTACATTAGCACTCAGCTTAAGAGAGGCACAAAAAAATGAATATCACCAAGTGCTCTAAACTATATGACCCTAAAAATTCTGCGCTTTGAAAATATTTGAAATTATAACCACAGATAAACTTTTAAGTAATTAATACCAACAATTAATTTTTGAAAGAAAATTAGTTAAATATTTTAGTGAAGAGCTGAACAGGAGGGCTCATTTATATAATTCAAAAATTATTCATGTAGTATTTTAAAGAAGTTTGTGAAAGTAATTGCTCTGAGCCTAACGTAATTGCTCAATTAATTTCTCAAAAGACATGATGTAAATTTTGTTATTTTATTTTGTTTTGTTGTCTTCATGATCGACTGTTGTAGCTGTCATGTTGAAGATGTTTTGATGGCCACATGGCATGACCTACTAGGTTTGTAGCTGGTGAGTTGAAAAACCCGAAACCTAGCAGGACCATGTCTCGAGATTTGCCATGAAACAATATAAAGAACATATATAAGACACTTATTATTGACACATTGTTCCTGGAAACACAAAGTAGGTGTTAGTTAATTCCTCTGTGTTCCAGGTGTGCACTTCACACTATTATGGTTCGTCAAATTCCTGTTTATATGACAATTGTCGTGTATCGTGAATTTATTTAATTTTTGTATGTCACTATCCTCACTATTCACAGACATTGTATCATGTAATTACAGTTCGTATATATCTGTCAATAGAATAGTCCAATATTGTCATTTGTGCAGATATTTGGATATTTTATCATCAGAGTCTCATCACAAAATCACGCTTCAAGCATTAATTACAGTTCATTACATATCATGATTTCCTTGACATGATATCCAATATGCATCAATGGATACTTTTCACATAATCATATGGTGAGTAGCCATTAGTAATAACGGTATTATAAGTATTTAATGAGAGTTGCTCTACTGCGCAAACTCCTTTACGTCTTTGTAAGTATTTTTTTTTCTTATTTCCTTCGGAACTGCCTCCTTCTTTGACCACGGGATGGTGTAGTTTGCGTGACAGAAAGTATCATGAGGTACCACTTCGATGTTATAGGTGTAGCCCTCGATAACACCGGGTTTTTCCGAAAACACATTCTCATAATCTGTAAGTAGCTGAGTCAGTTCGTTTTGTTGTTCTTCAGTCAAATGTTCTGACTCCATTACTTTCATGACTATCAGTTTCCTTTTTTCCTCTCTGTCTTCAGTAATAAAATCTTTATAATATGCTTGTCTCGTACTTAAGTCAGAATATAAATTCATTACCTGTATTACTTCGAATCTAGACTGAAAGCTCCGGCAATATTTACCGTGCACTTCCCGTGTCCTCAACGATGGCAAAATTACACGTCTACCCTCATTCATAAGGCTTAATTACCCGCACAAGAGGTCGATCTTTGCGTCCCTCTGGCGTAAAAATTCCATCCCCAGGATGCAAGCAACACCTAATCCCTTAACTACTAGGAACGAGCTTTTCATTGCTTCATTTCCTACCGTAAACTCGACTTGCACCTGGTGCTTTATGATATGAGATTGTGCGCCTATTGCACCAGTTACACGACACTTCTTCATTGGAAATGCTGGTATTCTATTATTTTGACTCAAGTACTTGTAAGAATTTGCACTCATGACATTGGTTGACGCACCGGTATCGACTATTATCTGTATTGGTGCTCTGTACATATCTGCTTGCAATATAGCCTGCACAACGCTTTTGTCGGTTCGGTTACATTTCTGTGGTATGTCTACAAGTTCCTTTTCTGTTTTTATTCCCTCATTGTATCTCAGCATACAAAGTTTATGGCTGTCATCCGTGAATGTGTCCTCACTATACCATCCTGCAGCCAACGACGGAGAGCCTATTGTGGCTGTCTTTAGTTTAACGGATGGGCATTAGTGGGTTTACAGTTGTCTGTCACTTCCACTAACCTCACATTGTGGTTCTGGTTGTTGTTGTTGCTACTGTTGGGTTGGCCGCCCTGCCTTCCCGATGATGTATTTGGATACTGTGTATGGCTCTGGTTTTGCGGTGGTCGGTTGTAACTTCCTGACATGTTCTATGATGGACCTGGGTTGGCGTTCCATTGTGGCGCTGTATTTTGTTGCCACTGTGGTGTCGGTTCATTACAACCACACCACTGGTTTCGGTTGTTCCGCCATTGCGGATTGCCGTTACCATTATATCCATTAGTCATGCATCCATCATGATGTCTCTTCCGATTTTGATTATTATAACCGTTGCCGTTATAACCATTGCCATTGTTTGTGCCTCGATTCTGTTGCCGGTGCTTTTGCCTATTCCCGTTACCATTTGGTCCTAAGTTACTACCGTTACTGTGGCTGCCATTGTAATCGGCTTTTTGTTGATTACAGTCTGCATGGTTCCACTTGTTTTCGGTTTTCATGTCTTCGATCAATAAGTCAACAGAATCCACTATTTCCATGAATTGTTCTATATCATATTCCGGCACATTGATGAAATATCTTTTAATTTCGCTGGTCAACTTCATTTTCATTCATCTGATTATGTCACGAGCGGACATGGGCTCGTCCCAATACCTGGTTTTGTTTATATGCTTTTCAAAATATTTGCGTAACGTTCCCACCTTAGGATTGTACATTTCTGGACTGTACAAGTCCTTGCGTAGTCTTTCTTGGACGCTATCGGACCAGAATTTTTGCAACAAAGCACCATCAAACTGTTGCATCGTTAGACATTTTTCGGACACGTCGGTGGCCCACAGTGCCGCGTCACCTTGAATAAAGGAGACCACGAACTGTATTCTTCGTCTTTCCGTCCATGTCCTGGGAAACACATTCCTGAAGCTCTTAATGAATACCACAGGGTAGACATTACGTTTTTCACTATTGAAGGGTTGGAAAGTCCTGTGTTTTATTACATTGTCCTCTTTTTTGCACATCTGATTGCTACCCTCTGTGACATTCATTACATCGTGATTTCCGCTGCACAGTATCGCATGTTGTTCATGCTCATAATTCAAATTACGTTGCGGTTGCGCACTCGCACCCTGCATACAGTCTGCGTTATTATAGTAATCAGTACGCGGAGTCGGATTCATCTGTCCGCCACTTTGCTTTCCAACGCAGACAGTCTCCGCGCGGCCTCCTTTTGCCAATTCGGCAACTCCGCTGTCACACGGGATTTGATCTGTGTTAATTTGGCGTTTAGTGCGGCAGCGCTAGCGTCAATATTTACACTCGCGACCTAGGGTGCCGTCAGCCCTTCTCTTGACCAAGACGTCAAGGGAAGGTAATTTACCCTCCGTTTCAGTCTCCATAGTGAATTTGATGTTGGGGTGTATGGAGTTTAGATGTGTAAGGAAGTCAAGGAGTTTATCCATACCATGTGGCCAGATGACGAACGTGTCGTCCACGTAACGGAAAAAGCAAGTAGGTTTCCATTCGGATGACGACAGGGCTTCCTCCTCGAAGTTCTCCATGTACAAATTCGCTACCACCGGTGAGAGTGGGCTACCCATGGCGACTCCGTCCGTTTGTTTGTAGTATTCTCCATTAAAAAGAAAATACGTGGAGGTCAAGGCATGCCTAAAAAGTTCAGTGGTCTTCTCGTCAAACTTCTGACTAATCAATTCCAGTGACTCTCGCAGGGGAACCCTCGTAAACAAGGAGGATTCTGGTACAGACGTCGAGATACTGGGACAGCGTTGTTAGAGAGGCCATCGAAATTCGTACCAATTATGACCTCATAAACCGTGACTGTGGCTACAATCTTAGCAAGGCTTGGGAACCAGGGATTGGGATAATCAAGAGTAAATCGAGCAGACGTATAGTTGTGACGACCACGGTGGACAGAGCCATCACACCGACGTCATCTCAGACGCCGTCGCAATCTGTTCCACCGCGCGACCGTGGCGCGGGGTATTTAAATCGGCCGCCGCCGCGACCGAACCCAGTTCCCTCTGAGCAGCCATACCGTACGGATCTCCGTACCGGCACGTTCACAGGAGCTCAGTCCGTCAGTTCACCTGATGATGGCGACATGTATGAGCGCCGAAAAATTGTGCCCGTTGGACACTGTAGACCGGCAGTACACCCGTGGATATTTTGATTATCAAATACGCCGGGAGAAACTCAAGAATCACATTGTATTGCAGTCGGAGTCCTGGCTCTGGCTCTCGGCTATGGCACTGAAAATAAGAACCTTAAAGCTACGTATTTCTGCAATGTCGGGCGGCTGTGGAGAAAAACGAATATTATGTTAATAGCGGGCGAGTTTTTCGCTTTGTAACGTGCGCGTGGGGCACACAATACTCATTAAAGCCTGTACTATGTTAAGTGAGCGGGGTTCACCTTACGAGACAGGATTTTCGTATAGATATTGACCGCGTGTACCTGAATGGTGGCAAATCAGGCTTACACCCACTCTGTAATAACAATGATCCGTCAAGTAAGTTCAAAATGCAATTACACGTCAGTATGTACCAAAAGAAACACTGAAGATGCTACCAATTTGATAATAATACGGTCGCCAGCCTAATTAGGCATTAACAGAGTTTCTTCCCTGTACAAGTTGATGTATATTCATGCAAAACAACACGTAGTAACACTGCGTAATATAGTAAAATTTTAGAACCCGAAAATCTATTGAACTGATAGTTTCACGTTCTGTACTGATATGGAAAACCCATGAATGCATAACACTACACTATAATGTATACTACAAAGCTTCGTACTGTCTATTGATGTGATTAAAATCGGGCATAGGTTATCCTAGAAATAGCACTTTCGAGCCACACACAAAAGGTCAATTTTGATAAAGGTAAAACACTGATATTATTTTGACTTATATATTGACTTTAACTTTTGCTGGTCAAACCAATGTGGAACACATCAGAATTCAAATGAATAAAAGTGGGGGGAGGGGGGGGGGACCCTGAAACTGTTATGATCACTGTATTAAAAAAATTGATTACTGAAATTATCATGCGTTTAAGATTTCCAGTATATGAGTTACTACTCTTTTTATCTTATTTACTACTCATTTAAATACCTTTATATCTGTCTCGAAATAATTAAACTTCATTACCATATCAATATTAAAGTTATCTTGCAACTTCGTTAGACCTTCGTCATTCATTTACTGTTTCATCAACAAAACAGTTTTTTAAACACCATTCTAGCATAGCTAGGTGTGCAAGTAATTATTCTTAACACAAAATTCAATTTTTCATTTCGGGACACTCGGATTGCACAACATTTGGAAAGGACCCTGTCTAGGTTAGTTGTGAGGATAATTAAGTGAGGGGAAAGTTCTGGTAAAATTTAGGTTATTATTGAACATTTCACTCTATGGTCCATACGAATACAGTACTAAAAGTTTCAACCTGCTTGTATCGATGCGGCGGTTGGCGAGCGGCGAGATGGCGAGGCACAGAGCACACATACGACGTATTGGCACTTTAATCCGTCTTAGCGCCGCAATACTTTTCCATTTAGTGCCCATGGAATTTTGCCATGCTGTGTGGGCGTTGGAACAGCATACCCGAGGCTCAGTGAAACTACGTCTTCCAGGAGAGCCTCCTCGCTCCAGAAGGTGTTGCTCAGTCCAATGCCAAACTCCAACTACAACTGCTGAGCCCGTTGTGCCGTGCAGTGCACGCGTGTATTTCCCCGCGCTCGCCTGCCATCCACCTTTTACCGCTCCCTTACGGGCCGGGTATTCACCCGAGGTTTTGCATTCTACATATCCTAACACATTGCCTACGTATGGACCAAACGCACGATTACAATTTTATACATCTTACAACAGTTCCAAATTAGTTACATTTCAATTCTATTACAATATTGCTTGACATTTGACATAAACATTAATATTCACATCGAAAATTGTTTACAGTTTTCTGAACACAATGGCATGAAACAAAAAAGAAATGAAATCAGAACATCAATTACACTAATTTATCGAAAAATCAGATGGAAAAAAAATTTACTTATATGTACAATAGTACAGCGTCGATGTTGTTACAGCTTCAGCTAATTTTTTATAAGTTAATATCGCCACGTAATGGCGTCGTTGGCTGCATCGGCCGCTGCGATTGTTAAATTGTAAATTAATTGAATGCAGGTTAATTCAAGGAAGGCGCACATGAAATCGGGATCACCTCTTACAAATTAAAAGTGCACAATAATATTAAATCACTATATTGTCTGCTTAATTCATACAAGTATGCTTACACTTTCCAGCGCTCGCAAGTTGTCCATCTACACGCAACCAAGAGAAGAGAAGAAGTGAAGACGACTAAAAAATTAACAAAAGAGCGTATCTTGCCGTCTCTTCACATCATTTTGTTATATTTCTTCGCTCTCGAAACTTACACAGAGAAATTATTATAATACAGATTAATGAGAAAATGTATATTATCCAATTTTTAAATGTCTCTTCTTTATAAATACTGTCTTTTAGGTCTTTTATTAGTATTATTTCGCTGGGGCGCTATATCTAACTAACTACAACTGTTCAATAAATCTCATTTCATTCTGCATATTGCAGCATTTTCGTTATGAATTGGTAAGAAAGGTCTTTAATTGCGAGAATAATGACTCAATAATTGAAAAACCTTAAACTGTCACAAAATAACTCATTATAAGGAAGAATTCTAAATATTATTTAATCAGAATAATTACAAAATTAACTTCAAACAGCGTATTGCAACCCTTTACTTAAATATTATCAACCCAGTTTTTCAACTGCCAGACTACAACTTTAACTCACTGTGGAACATGACGAAATTGAAACATTACCTTACATCTATCAGAATAAAACTTACATCTAAGAAAACACATTAAAAGAAGACAAACTTAGATATTTATTATACACAAAAAATTAAGCCCCCCATAAAAAGATATTCACCAAAAAATCTACAATATTATTATTGAATATGAGGCATCACTCATAGAACTTTTTCAGGTCCTTATGATGATATAAATCCTTCACCTTTCTAATTTCAGAGTGTTGTAATAAATGTGGTATATTACTTATTATGTAAGGTCCAGAATAAACTTCTTGCCACTTCTTATTCTGCATCTTCATTAAAGATGACTTCAGGTCGTTTTTTAACAATATCTTATCCCAATCCTATATACAAAAAGGTTACCCATTTCAGTATTATATTTTGCGTTTCTTTTTGGAGCAGCAGATTTTAGCTTCTCTAAGACTAGTTGGATAGTGGTTTCTTTGCGTATTGCCACTTCAGGAACTACTGCTGTGGGATTAATACACTCGTTCTTTTCAAGTTCATTAAGCATCAGTTCAACAAGTGATTGGTAGATAAATGCGGTAGGTTATTCTGTACATTTACGAATATAGATACATGGTATAACCACTTATATTGTTGCCTGCACTAGGTTATTCAGTACATTTCAGAATACAGACATGGTATGTCCACTTATATTGTTGCCTGGGAGCATATGATCTAATAAATCGATTGAACTCTCTAAACACTCTCTCAACTGGGCTGGATTCTGGATGAGTCAACTTATTAACATGTATTTGATCTTATGCCGTGTCATACAGTGTTTCCATTTATTTCTAATGAAATATGAAGCAGTATCAGATAATATTATGTGCAATAAGTAATTTTCAGTAATACATGCCTTCCATATCCTAAAGTTGTTTTTCCTTTTATAAAATATCATCATACAACTTATATTTAACACAACAGTTTTCTCTTCATGTATCATTCAATCTCTTATTTGTTTCTAGTACATGTCTCCCTCCTGTAACGGCCCTAGCTTTTACACATAGACAGATATTGACTTTTGAATGGAGAATTCTTCACTATCAGTTTTATAAAAGCAGATGATTGTTCAACAACTTCATTTAAGCCATGTGGCAATCACGACAGAGGATCAGCCATTACATTATCTTTTCTGCTAATGTGTATTAATTCTGTATCATAACTCTGAAGCACTAACGCCCATCTTGCAAGTCTAGCATGTAGTAATTTACAGGTCAATAGAAAGCGTACTGACTGGTGGTGTGTATATACTTTAAAGTGATTTCTATAAATAAAATAATTGCACTTTTCCAATGCCCATTTTACAGCCAACACCTCCAGCTTTGTTACGGTATAATTATGATCACTGGATGATAGAACTTGACTCATAAAATCAATTACTCTCATTTCCTTTTCATCCCATATTACCTGGAATAAAGATTGGCATAACCCAGATAAAGCTGCATCAATGATTAAACAAAAGTCTTCAGCTATATTAGGGTTAGCCAAAACGTTTTTGATCTGTTTATATATTTCTGCACAATTTGTTTACCAGTACCAAGGAGTACTTTACTAAAACAAATTTAATAAATGATCGAGAAACGAGGCCAAACCTAGAAATGATTACAATTTCCATTGGTTTGTTGCATGTGGTATGTTTCTTAATGCGTCCAGTTTTTTTGGATTGTGTTTGATTCCTGTAGATGATACAATGTGACTTAAAACATTTATTTTGATTTTTACCAGACTTAGACTGTTTTAAATTTGGTGTTACACCATAATCATTGAATTTCTTAAATACCTTTTCTAAGACATCGATTTGTTCTTCCTAAGGTTCTGTAGCGAGTAGAATATCATCTACATATGATGTAATTATATTTAGTGACTCATGTCCTAGCACTGTATCCAAGACTGCTATGTACACTCCACCACTTAAGTTTAGCACGAGAGGCATTATGTGAAACTGGTAGCTTCTTCCAGAAAATATAACAGCTATTCATTATACTATAAAATTTTTGTAACAACTCTTCTAAGTTCTCTAGTCATGTTGTAACAGGCACAATAATGTTATTTATATCTCAGACATCCATCTAGAGTCTAATGCTGCTGTCTGGTTTGCTACAGCTAACAAAGGACGGCTTTAGGGAGAATTTGAAGGTTCTACAATATTCCATTCAAACATCTTAAGAATTTCTTTGGATACGGCTTCTTTCTTAGACCAAGGTATGGAATATGAGGACCTACAAAATGTTTTATGAGGATGTATATCTAGATGTCAAACATAACCTTTTATTCACCATGATTTACTATAAAAATTCCTGATATACCTCGTTAATAAATGACTTAACTAGCTCTGTTGGTGTTCTGTAAGATAAGTAGACTCAGCTACTTTTTCATTAATATGATCACTTAGCTCTGTGTTCATTGCATTAATGGACTGAGTATGCATTTCATCACACCAATCTATCACACCAATCTACACTATTAGGCATGATATATCTTATATTTATACCAATGCCATACTTTACATTAAATCTGGTGAGCAATGTGGACAATCTTTTAATAATGGTACCACTATTAGCTAGTGTAATAGTACCTAAATACAGGTCTGTCACCGCTTTCGTTTTATATAAGAATTCCGATCCCCAGATACAGTGTGCTGATAATTTCTTCATGACCAGGAAGTTTCACTGTAGTTCATACTTCTAGACTTTAATATCCACTATGATCTGGAACTTAATTACTTTAATTTTCCCCCCGAATGCGCTGGTAACATTACATTTCTAAATAGGCAATATTGGAATCTTTCTTAGCGTATTCAATTGTTTCTATAGCTTATAATCTATCATGAACATAGTGGCACCAGATTGAATAGTAATATCAACAGTTATATCATATATATGAGCTTTAATTACAGCTTGGATTATCTTATTATCGGATTTATCCTCAACAGACTCTTTACCTAATTGTCTTCAATCTTCTCGCCGGCATATATCTTACCACTAGCAACATTCTTTGTGAACTGCCCCACTCTTCCTGTGCGACCAGTCTTGGAAGGCTATGATTGGCAGTTATAACATTTCCGATTTGTTAGTACCATTAGGTGGTTCATCTGTAACATCTGTTATACTAATAGAATGATGTTGTCCTGAATACACCTTTGATATGATTGCCCTCTAAATTTGTACACCTGCGTTTTTTCTTCTAGTTATTCCAGTCATTTATGTAGTGAATGTGGTTGAAGATACTGGGGACTGCTTGTAGCTATAAATAAGTAATCTTGAGCAAAACAGCATTCGGAATAAAGTTAGAAGAGAAAAGATTTTCCATACTTATGAGGGCAGAAACTAATTTTTAGTATGTAAGAATTGGGAGGTATTTATGTAATATCTCAGTTCTGCAGGAAGAGAATCTTTTTGAATCTTCGTTTGTGATGTGATGAGTGTGTTACATTAAAGCTTAAAATATGGATACTTTGTTTACACATTACTGGGAAACTAGCAAGTGCAAATGTCCATCATTAGCCCTACCGGCATTATAGAAGACAAATTATCTTTCCAGACAAATATACATCAAGTGACTAGTGTTTCTTTAACATGAAAATAGTTTTTTTCACACAGTTTACATACACTGACTTCTTAGCACATGTCACATACATTAGCCAGTAACACATATAATCTTGAAGCAATTAGCACATAGATATGGTTATTGTGTAATTTTCAATGACGGTGTGCTTTACATACAAAGATAACGATTAAATTTGCTATATCACAGACTATATAATTTCAATCCAAAATAATGCTATCTATGTTAACACATTATCTAGACAAAGGAAAGCATTTCAACATGAAGAATGTAGAATAACATTGATGAAATTTACAATGAATATTTCTGGTTTGACCTGTTCATTCAAAATAATGTCTGGATGTTTCATCATATATAGGAAACTTCCTATTTCATGTAAAATATTTAGCACATATCTTTTTTTATTCTTGGGTGGAACTGAAAAGCATTGTGTAATTTTACTAATCTTTTTGTTTTAACTGTGAGCCAATGAAGATATTTTGATGCCAGTGAGATTCAGGTATGGTATAAATATTGTTTTGAAAATTCCTTATGTCTATTCTAATGTATATTTTCTTTTAACCCCTATATGTTAACTTATAAACACCCAGTTGAGTAAACTTACAGGACTGACCTAGAGAATGGCAAATTGGTGATCACATTATGTTGTGAATAATGACGTTTTTTCTCAGACTTGGTTTTTGAGCTGTATGTTTAATTTGCACTGCTATTTTTCCTCAACATTGGAAATATTTTCACTGGTTGACAAAAAATAGGAACTTTAAATGACAAATTAGTAGAACTAACAAATGGAATATGTCAGGGACACGTCCAAAAAAGACTGTATGAAAAGAACGCTAAGGTTATATGTCAAAAAACATCATTCACATAGAAAGATACCCAGAAGGTCGATTCCACCTTATTTTAAAAAGGAACTTAAAGGAACATGTTGAATCCATCTTCACTTAAACTGTGGACCCAACCAAAAATAGATGCCGTATCAAACCAAAAATAAAAAAAACTCTTTAAACTTGCATTATTGCCAAGTTTTATGTATGTTATTTTTGGTGTTTGCTTTCGGTATCAGAGTTGATTGTGTGAGCTAGGGTACACCATGTTTAGAGTTCCTTTTGTGAAGCCACGGAACCCCATTTACTTATCTTTGTTTAGGGGCAATGGTGGGCATGATAAATTAGTGTTATTAAGGTGTCCATTTTGTAATTTCTCTGGGCACAAATAGCCATATGTCACAGCTGTAGAAGCAATTTGTTTTGAGTGTAGGCAATTTTTGTCATCTCGATAGTAACTATACTAAGTGCAAATCGTACATGATTCGCTGGAAGAGTTAATTTGTGGTTAGATTCTTGTGTCTGGGATGGTTAAACGAGAATGGGTGTTTTACTAAACACTTGAATTGGGGTAGAAATACATTACAAAAAATGGTGGAAACATGAACTACGACTAACGCGAAAGCAGTTGCTGCCTTAACTCAGCGAGTGCACACATTAAGAGAGGAAATGGAGCACGAGAGGCAGAGAAACTTCGATCTTTATCGTGAGTTAGAAGCTGGGAACGCGATTCAGGTTCAATTGCAACTAGACAGAAATAGCTCCCAATTCTAAATTTAACGTATTTAAATAACACACTCACTCCTCAACTCATGCACTCGTCAGAGAAATTAATAGAGTCCCAGCATGGGAGAATTTCGGTGGAACAAATGTAGCAGCGTATTACACCATTTCCCAGGACAACAGAAGCACTAAGTGTTAGTAGTAAACTTTTCGACTGCCATTTGCGGCGTGTTTCTAGCAGGCCTTTGCGTACTGCATTCCTGGATAATACCCAAGAAGGCATACTCTGAAGATACGCCAACACACCAATTACCTGAAGAATTGTTGACCATCGTTGACTGGGGAAGCAATTAGTTTTAAGCGCTTAATTAGTATGTAAGGACATAATAGGGCTACGTGGCCGTTAGTTAAGGATGGAATAAATGGGTGGGAGATGTTGAGTGTGGGGGACACTACACTGTGAATTGGGGGGGGGGGGAATGTCCTCAACATGTAACTAATTAGTTTTTAGGTATTTTAGTGAGAGCCATTTACTAAAGATTCGGGACTAATCTTCTCGGAAAGGACGAGGAATGTTGCGCCACGAATAAGTTTAGTCATGTTTTTAGGGAATTACTTAAAATTTTGGTCAGCCGTGGCCGGAAGTTAGAGCTTACAGGAGCGACGGACACGTCAGATAGGCGGCATGGGCGATGTTGTTATTAAGCAACCGGTTCTGCGAGGCAGGTATACGACACCACTCACAGGCGAGCAAGCATTGGAGGCACTATAATCAAATATGGAGACAGGTGTGGAGTAATCAGGTCCAACAAAATAAGAAACACACACGCATTCACACAAGCACAACCCATACAGACATGGCCACTGTCTCTGGGCGTTGGAGTACAACTTAGCATGACTCAGGCCCCAGTCATCATGATTAGTGTTCTGCCAAAAGGCAGGATTTCACATCGTAGTCCTCCAGGCTGTCTGGTCTTCTGTCATCCTCTTCAGGTCCGCATAATATCATCTTCCCTTTATGGCGTCTATCATCTTGTATGTCCTTCTTCCTCTCAGTCCTTCCAAAGCATCGGCTAGCAAGCACTCCCTTCTCAGCGAACGTCCCAACCAGTTCTTTTTCCTTTCTCTTATAACCTCCAGCATTCATCTTCTCTCACGAACTCTTTCCAATACTCTTTCGTTACTCTTTCCATCCAGCTTATTTTCTCCATTGTCCACCACATCCACATCTCCAAGGCTTGTAACCTTTTTTCATCCTCTCGTCTTAGCGCGCATGTTTCTGCCCCATATAGTTCTACACTCCAGTCAAAACATTTGCAAAGCCTTTTCCTTAGACCTTTATCTAATTTGCCACATAAGTCTCCTCTTTCTGTTGAATGCCTCCTTCGGTGTGGCAATTCGAGTTTTCACCTCCTGGTGGCATATCAAGTCTTCAGTTGTTGTGCTTTCAAGATATTTAAATGCACTTACTTGGCTAATGGTAGCTTGTCCTATTTTAATGCTGGACAGTCTGCGTCTTCTACTGATGACTATATTCTTTGTTTTTACTGTGTTTATTTGCATCCCATATTCCACACAAGCTTCAGTCAGATCTTTCAGCATGTTATTCAGTGCCCGCTCACTTTCTGCACTAGTACCATGTCATCAGCAAATCGTATACATTCTATTCTCTTTCCACCAATACATATTCCTCTTTTCCCATCTAAGCTTTTCGCAATAATCTCTTCAAGGTATTCATTAAACAACAGTGGGGACTAACACCTCGTCCAATGCTGCACCCTTCTGACAGTTGATTTCCAATGCTTATCTTTATTTTCTGGTATACGTATAGATTCCGTATCAGTCGTCTCTCTTTCCATTCTATTCCTTTCCTCTTCAATATATCCACCAACTCGTTCCACTTAAATCTGTCAAAAGCCTTTCCTAAATGTGTAAAAACAGCAAAGATTTCTCTACCTTTTTCCATATATCTTTCCCCTATAGTTCTTAACAGGCCAGTAGCATCTCTTGTTCCCTTTCCTCTTCTAAATCCGAACTACTCCTCTGCAATCCCTCTATCCAGTGTCCCATATAGCCTTCTATTCTACTCTCAGCAACACTTCAGTTGCATGAGAAATTAGACTGATGGTTCTATGCTCTTCACATTTTTTAGTGTTTCTCTTTTTCTCTGTTGGTATCATAACTGTTGCCAGGAAGTCCTCAGACCATTCCCCTCCGTCATATATCTCATTACAGAGGTAGACTATTTCTTTTCCTGCATTGTTTCCCAGACTCTTCACCAGTTCCGCTGACTTATCGTCAATTCCACATGCCTTCCTATTCTTCAATTCCTCCAGCGCCTTTTCTACTGCTGCTTCCAAGATGGTGAATCCCTTTCGATCTTCCGGCACATATTGCTCCTCTTCAATTTCGCTTCGCATTTCATCCCACTTATACAGACATTCAGTATATTCTTGCCATCTGTTCAAAAGCTCCTGTGGTTGTTCTGCTAGAGTACCATCCGCTCTTTCTATTTCCATGTTATTCCTCTTTCTTTTACGTTCAGAAACTATCTCACTAGCCAGTCTATATATCATTTCATACTTTCCCTCTTTCTCCATTTTCTCCATTTCTGTTTCATACATTTTTCCCTTGCTTCTTCAGTTTCTTCTCTTAATTCATTATTCAGTTTCCTGCAACTATTTTTGCGTTCTGCAGTTTCTACATTTTTGCACTTTCTCCGCTCTTCCACCTTTTTCAACATGTTTTCTGTTATCCATTGTTTCCTGGTACTTTGGGATACTCTAATTCCTAGTACTTCTTTGGCAGAATCCATGAGTCCTTCCCTCATTTTTTCCATTTTTCGTTAACACTTTCATCAACACTACCTCTTCCCCATTTTTCCATGGGTCTGTTCTCCAAATCGGACGCCTTTCCTACCTCTTTGAGTCTCTCTGTGTTTAGTGTTTCTTTTGCTTTGCCTCTCCAGACTTTTTTCAACTTCACTTGTATTTCTCCCACTACTAGGTTGTGGTCTGGATTTATATCCGCTCCTGGATAAAATTTGGCATTCTTCAAACAGTTCCTAAACCTCAGTCCAACTGATGTCATACCCTACTCGAATTTGATATCGATGTGTAACGTCTGCTTTAGTGGGATTCATATAATGTGTTACCCATTGCTAATGAGTTTTATTGCCGGCCGCGGTGGTCTAGCGGTTCTGGCGCTGCAGTCCAGAACCGCGGGACTGCTACGGTCGCAGGTTCGAATCCTGCCTCGGGCATGGGTGTGTGTGATGTCCTTAGGTTAGTTAGGTTTAAGTAGTTCTAAGTTCTAGGGGACTTATGACCTAAGATGTTGAGTCCCATAGTGCTCAGAACCATTTGAACCATTTTTTTTTGAGTTTTATTTACAGGAGCTAATTAGTCGTTCCCCTCTCTCATTTCCCCAGTGCCCAGAGACTATGGCCACAACTGCGGGAGTTGTGCTTGTCTGAATACGTGTGTGGTTTCTATTTTGGAAGGACTTTGTCTTAAAGCTCAGTATTTAGGCTGGTTTTTCATTGTGCATGTATGAAGCTCAGTGCCTCTTCTATATGGTGAGTAGCAATTTGTTCTTCCCATATTGTTATTCCATTGTTTGAATTCACTCGACCATGAACACCATAATAAAATAAATTTTTACGTCTATCTTACGTAGCAAAAAATAGCAGAAAACAATTGCTACTATCCCACATTACACGACAAAACTTATATTAAAAAGTCATACCTAAATGGAAGTAAAATAAAATAAAAGACAGCATTACTTTACTGAGGAAACATGATAACAGAAAAGTTTAGTTTACTGGCTCAAATGGCTCTGAGCACTATGCGACTTAACTTCTAAGGTCATCAGTCGCCTAGAACTTAGAACTAATTAAACCTAGCTAACCTAAGGACATCACACACATCCATGCCCGAGGCAGGATTCGAACCTGCAACCGTAGCGGTCACGCGGTTCCAGACTGAAGCGCCTTTAACCGCACGGCCACACCGGCCGGCAGTTTAGTTTACTGTCATCCTATATTGGCAAAAAAATTTCCAGTAACATCTGAGTTACTAAACTCGAGTATGGGGGAAACGGAATATGAATTTCCATTCTGCCACATAATTTACATTCGCTTGGCTTAACTACATGACATTATTCCTTCAAGTGGCAACCATCACTTCCCTCTCCAGGTGATTTAGTGTGCCGTTTGTAACGGTCCCGATTACGATCTAACATTTCCTATTAACTTTTCTTGTTTACTGCCTTATTTATTTTTGTTTATTTTGTTACTTTATCCAGAATGTTTAAATCTTTCTGGCTCTGTCTGACATATAAGCAAGGCTTATTACAGATATTCGTAACAGTAAAATTTGCAGTGAGGTTGATAGATGGCTTTTGCGTAACAATAAAATACTTGTAGTATTTAATAAATATATTACGGCAAGGTCAGATAGCTCCTTTTCTTAAATGAACATAAGAACTTATACGACCAGACAACCAAAATTTATCTACACATCATACTCAAGAAATTATGAGTGAGTCGAGTTCTCAATTTTAACTATTCTCGGTTTGTAGAGGTGCGGCAACTGTACTGGTTGGTCAAGTTCTGTTTTGTTATAATTGTTGCATCATTGTACCGATTTCAGATTTCGAAAAATAGAGGCTATGAAGGCGCTGTTTGATCATGCCTATGTTTACTCCGTGAGTCAAGGAAAACTCATTTGTCGTGGAAGTGCTATCCTGAGTTTACTCTGTTAATCAGTCACATGTCGATGTTTTCAGATTAATTCTCTTTCTAATGCAAGCGTCGTAATTGCTGTAAGTGGGGAAATTTTTTCTTTCATCATAGGTAACGAAGGTATCCTGGAGTTCCAGCCGATGTAGAAACGGCGAATAGAGAGACGTCTTAAGATGAGTAGCACGATACCACGCCACCTGCAGGATTTTCGGGCTGACGCCGTTCACAGTGGACACTGAGAAGTGTGAGGCTCGGAGGACACGTGCTGGCACGCTGTACGCACCTGTTGTTCTCGTCATTAACGTGGCAATAACAGCACATGTGGTAAGCTGTTTTCAAGCTATAAACGCGAGAAAAAAGGATTCCATCACCTTTGTGTGGTTGGTTGCCTATATGATGACATTTTATGCCACTACGGTGACGGCGGTCGCCGCAGACTGGTTTCGAAATACCCACAAGTTCCAGAGGATCCTCTGTTGTCTTATCGGGACAGTGGTATCCTGGAGTCGCGCCATTTCTCCAGTGCGGCGGTGAGGATCTCCAGCGCTACTTGAAGCTGCTGTGACGTTGAAATTTCTGAGTATCGAAATGAAATGGACATACTTGTTAACACTGCTCTCAAGTTGTATTGCACTTACCACTGTTGCCAGGTATGTGGGCCTTGCTGTGAGGAGTGACTTACGCCAACTCAACCAGTGTCTGAGAGCTACAGCGCAAGGGAGATGCCAGCGGCGACCACTTGCGGACCGCTACCGGAAGCTGAGTAGCGTCTACTCCGCATTGTGCAACCTGTCCCAGGAGGTTCTTTCGGCCCACCAGATATTCTTAGTTTTATTCATGGTGACGGCGCTATGCATAATATCTTGGAATGCAGTTGCCGCTGCTTTATTACAGCACCAGAAACACCTGGTGGTGAGACATATTTTGCTTATATCGTGGCAGTCGTCACAGGTGTTAATGGTGTCAGCGGCGTCGTACGCGCTGTCCAGAGAGGCGGCGCAGACAGCTCCTGTCCTGTGCCGGCTACTCCTGGGTTCGACTCTTCGCAGCTCAGAAACGGCAGAGCTGCGCCACTTCGGCCGACTCGCCCGCAGCCAGAGTCCCACTCATCAACTTTACGGCGTCGTTCCTTTGGATACGCCGATGTTGGTGGCCTCCTTGCCATTCGTTACAACATGCATCGTGATTTTGTCAACTTTCTGGACAGTGTTCTAAAAAAGAAAATAAATAGAACAGTAAGCCGAATATTATGACAACAGTATTGTGAACATGGGTTGTTCTGCAGTAAAATTCTATAACAGTGTTGCTATGATTACGAGCTTGTAGAATACATGCCTATTACATGAATTTTTGTGAGAATCTCAGGTAGTTATTAAAAGTGTGTAGTGTTGTAAATGATCAGACCTTATATCTTCAAAATTTTCCCTTGCTTAGTATTGCACAACACAGCCAAGGGGTACAAAAATGGATGTTATCAAGTCTGTTGTGCAGTATATCCAGGTATAGTGTCGCTACCTTCACTCAAAACCAACATGTAGCATCCCATCGGTGGAAACCATAGGAGACAAATGAAAACTGCTGCACTTTTGTCACTACATTAAACTTCCAGGCAAATGATCTACTTAGACAAAGATATAAATTGCACCAATTTATAATTCTTGAAGCACATAATAAGTTATTACATTTAAGTGTAAGAGAAAAGTTCAGGAACTACAACTGGAACGTTTTTAGAGGGTACAGAGTGTTGCAAGAGACGACAGAGAAGCTGTGTTCCTCAGAAGAATACAGAAGATTAACAAAGAGTTTCAAATGCCAAATGGAGGTATAAGATGGGTCAACAGCAAAAGGCCACGATTAGTAGCTGACGTAGGCGAGTGTATATCATGTTTCGTCACTGTCTTCAGATGGACGTCAAATATGGGTTGCTGCAGCTCGAAAAACCTACCGCTACAAAAATCATACTAGTGTTAATCTCGGAATACTACTTGCTTTGATCCATAGAGAAATGGGACCAACACAATCGTAAACACCACGTCAGTTGGAGAAACCGTAATTAAACATAATCAAGCAGCAGTGGAACTGAGTTCATATCGAGGCCTTAATCACAATTATTACTTCCTTTGACCCAACCCACCATGTCTCACGCGACCCGAATGCATCATTGGAATGGAAGACAAAAGATGCACTGCCTCGTCAGGAGTGACCTTGACCTTGTTATACTCGTCATATGCTCAGTCAGTATAAGCCGCTGAGCGCTAAGATGGTAACCTCACTGCACATAAGATTCACTTTCATCCTCCCAACGTACTGACTCTCGCTCAAATATCGAACAAACGAGGCAAATAGCATCATATACTCATCTGACACAGACGAAGAGACAACCATTGCAAATCAGAACTCACTTTTCAACATACTATGACAGAACCACTTCTTCATCCTGACAACTGTGGAATCCTGCAGGTGTAATAGAAACTTTTGAAGAATATAAATATCTACATGTCAGATCGTGCCTGCACATCTCTTCCATAAAGACTGGTTTCTGTCAAAGAAGAATGTAACGCATTCAAGGAAACATCAAGTAAAATACCAAGTCATAAATCCTACATATCATTCACAGTTTATACTGAACATCACTACATAGAAAATGTACACTCATAATCACGTGTCACAGCAAACCCAAGTTCTTAACTTGTATCTTCTCACTATACTATAGGTTATTCAGATAAATCCAGTATCACTACAGCAAAACATTCACGAAAATCATATGATGAAGTTAGTGTAGTACGTAAAGAAATATGAATGTTTTAAGAAACTTCCTGGCAGATTGAAACTGTGTGCCCGACCGCGACTCGAACTCGGGACCTTTGCCTTTTGCGGGCAAGTGCTCTACCATATGAGCTACCGAAGCACGACTCACGGCCGGTACTCAGAGCTTTACTTCTGCCAGTACCTCGACTCTGGAAACATCCCCTAGGCTGTGGCTAAGCCATGTCTCCGCAATATCCTTTCTTTCAGGAGTGTTAGTTCTGGAAGGTTTCGCAGAAGAGCTTCTGTAAAGTTTGGAAGGTAGGAGACGAGGTACTTGCAGAAGTAAAGCTGTGAGTACCGGGCGTGAGTCGTGCTCGGTAGCTCAGATTGTAGAGCACTTGCCCGCAAAAGGCAAAGGTCCCGAGTTCGAATCTCGGTCGGGCACACAGTTTTAATCTGCCAGGAAGTTTCATATCAGCGCACACTCCGCTGCAGAGTGAAAATCTCATTCTGGAAACATCCCCTAGGCTGTGGCTTAGCCATGTCTCCGCAGTATCCTTTCTTTCAGGAGTGCTAGTTCTGCAAGTTTCGCAGAAGGGCTTCTGTAAAGTTTGGAAGGCAGGAGACGAGATACTGCAGAAGTAAAGCTGTGAGAACCGGGCGTGAGTCGTGCTTGGGTAGCTCAGATGGTAGAGCACTTGCCCACGAAAGGCAAAGGTCCCGAGTTCGAGTCTCGGTCGGGTACACAGTTTTAATCTGCCAGGAAGTTTCATATCAGCACACACTCCGCTGCAGAGTGAAAATCTCATTCATGAATGTTTTAGTTGGACCACTTTTTTCGCTTTGTGATAGATGGCGCTGTAATAGTCAAAAACATATGGCTCACAATTTTAGACGAACAGTTTGTAACAGGTAGGTTTTTTAAATTAAAATACAGAACGTAGGTACGTTTGAACATTTCATTTCGGTTGTTCCAATGTGATACATGTGCCTCTGTGAACTTATCATTTCTAAGAACGCATGCTGTTACAGCGTGATTACCTGTAAATACCACGTCAATGCAATAAATGCTCAAAATGATGTCCGTCAACCTCAATGCATTTGGCAATACGTGTAACGACATTCCTTCGAGTAGTTCGCCTTCCGTAATGTTCGCACATGCACTGACAATGTGCTGACGCATGTTGTCAGGCGTTGTCGGCGGATCACAGTACCAAATATTCTTAAACTTTTCCCACAGAAAGAAATCCGGGGACGTCAGATCCGGTGAACGTGCGGGCCATGGTATGGTGCTTCGACGACCAATCCACCTGTCACGAAATATGCTATTCAATACCGCTTCAACCGCACGCGAGCTATGTGCCGGAAATCCATCATGTTGGAATTACATCGCCATTCTGTCATGCAGTGAAACATCTTGTAGTAACATTGGTAGAACATTAGGTAGGAAATCAGCAGACATTGCACCATTTACATTGGCATCGATAAAATGGGGGCCAATTATCCTTCCTCCCATAATGCCGCACCATACATTAACCCGTCAAGTTCGCTGATGTTCCACTTGTCGCAGCCATCCTGAATTTTCCGTTGTCCCATAGTGCATATTATGCCGGTTTACGTTACCGCTGTTGGTGAATGACGCTACGTCGCTAAATGGAACGCATGCAAAAAATCTGTCATCGTCCCGTAATTTCTCTTGTTCCCAATGGCAGAACTGTACAAGACGTTCAAAGTCGTCGCCATGCAATTCCTGGTGCATAGAAATATGGTACAGGTGCAATCGATGTTGATGTAGCATTCTCAACACCGAGGTTTTTGAGATTCCCGATTCTCGCACAATTTGTCTGCTACTGATGTGTGGATTAGCCGCGACAGCTGCTAAAACACCTACTTGGACATCATCATTTATTGCAGGTCGTGGTTGACGTTTCACATGTGGCTGAACACTTTCTATTTCCTTAAATAACGTAACAATCCGGCGAATGGTTCGGACACTTGGGTGATGTCGTCCAGGATACCGAGAAGCATACATAGCACACGCCCGTTGGGCATTTTGATCACAATAGCCATATATCAACACGATATCGACCTTTTCCGCAATTGGTAAACGGTCCAGTTTAACACGGGTAATGTATCACGAAGAAGCAAACACCGTCCGCACTGGCGGAATGTTACGTGATACCATGTACTTATACGTTTGTGACTATTACAGCGCCATCTATCACAAAGCCAAAAAAGTGGTCCAACTAAAACATTCTTATTTATTTACGTACTACACGAATATGTAATAAATATGGGGGTTCCTATTTAAAAAAAAACGCAGTTGATATCCGTTTGACCTATGGCAGCGCCATCTAGCGGGCCAACCATAGCGCCATCTGGTTTCCCCCCTCAAGCTAGACGAGTTTCGTTCTTTGTAGCTTTTTCGTTTGATGCCTATTTCGTGAGATATTTGTCCCGGTCACTATCAATGGACCGCCCTGTATATCTGAGCACTGATTACAACTAGCAGCCAGTT
This sequence comes from Schistocerca cancellata, assembly GCF_023864275.1. NCBI lineage: Eukaryota > Metazoa > Arthropoda > Insecta > Orthoptera > Acrididae > Schistocerca > Schistocerca cancellata. Next base: position 55,969,665 of record NC_064631.1, read on the forward strand.
TGGTTACAGCAGTAGAAAGTTAATCATAATTTTTTGTTTCTTGAAATGCTATTTTCTGGATTGATGTTCAAGCTATTACAAAGCTGTTGCATGACTACCTGTTTGTTAACCTGACTGTCTCTAGTCTGACTTGGGGCAGCTCCTAGCCTATCATGTAACTGAGTTTGTTCCCTTCTTCCACAAACATTGTACTCCTGTTCTTGCACTTCTCTTCGACTAGTTATTGACAGTTATAATTGTCTAAGATTTCCTCCCTCAAGTGCTATGGATCTGTTTAGTTTTATCATTTCTTTGTAGTCCAGTGCAGTCTGTTGTAACATGGAACTTTTATACCCTAAAAATTTCCAAACAAACTTCTGAAGAGAGATAACTCATGGAGTGATAAACCACACTAAGCTGAATACAGTCCACCTACCCAAAACAAAACAATATTAGTTTCTCTGCAGGTGCGCAGTAAAAGGCAGAGTAATAAATCAGTAAGGCGTTAATATCAGACGCAAGCAGTATGCAATAAGTATTAGTAGTCTGAGACGCTTTGTATTTCTGACATTAACTTGCTCATTTGACAACACTTACAAAGTCCAGAATACAATTCCTCTGGAGAAGTAAATTTAGTGAAGTTATTAAATCCATGTATCGCAATGTACGCATTTAGCATTCTTAAGAAATTTGAAAATTATGAACTCAACTCTTCAATATCACAGTTAATATCATCTTGAGGGTGGGGAAACGGAAGGGTTGAAGGATGGGGACTGGTCAAAATCTCCACTCTACTATGCTGAAACTTTTACCACTGCAAAGTAAAACGATGAAATTGGCAGTCAAACTGACTTCTACTGCTAAGTTCTAATTAAACTGGCGTGTTGCAACGGCCAACAGAAAGCTAGTAATAAGTTTCATTACATGTACTAAAATCACCAATAGGCAACAGATGAACTGCAGTTCCCTAAGAATGCTCAGTGGTACAGACACAGTTCTAGTAATTAAGTTTGGAGACTTTTTAGGATAGGATCCCATACAGTTGGGTACATGTCAAAGACAGAAATATTTCATACAATTACCAGAAACAAGTTTTTGCACTCAGAACATCAATATAGATCTCCAATGAAGCGAGCAGTTCCAGAAATATTTACCAGAAACTTTTTCTTAATGCGACCATTCAGTACAACTAAAAGTTCCTTTTGCAGCAAGGCACAGGAACATTTGCCCATCCCAACTGAACGCAAGTAGAAAGTATAAAAATATACCAGTACACACTTACCACTTCAGTACTGTTATGCACAACTCTCGTTTCATGAAATCAACCTAACATATTAATATGTCAGCCCTACTGGACAGTAATTTCTCTACACATAAAAAATATGGTATCACAAAGGAAGAGAAAGACAGTACTTTAGCAATAAGCAACACACTTGCACTTCGTCAAATGTGAATGTAACATCCCCCTTAGCGTGCACTCAAAAGACTCCTCTAACAACTTGAGAACAGAGTTCCATGCACATGTGTATCAGTTATTCTGTCAGTATTTAATGAGCAACATAGCAATAAAGACATAACTAACATGAGAAGTTGTGTAAGGATCGAATTAAGCTGCATGAATGTAACAGTTATTGACTAGAGTATATTTCAAAATGTATAAATTACCTTTCATTAACACAGGCCAACTAAAATGAAGTTCAAACATCAGAAGGAAAAAGAATGCACTGTTAGAGAAAAGCTATATTATAAACTATGTATTGCATCGAATAAACGGGACATGTTCTGTGATATTTTTTTCACAAAAATTGTTCTTCTTGTAGGTACAGAATCATTGAATTTTAAAATATTATTACGCGTGTTTAGTGGGTTACAATAATTGTTTCGCGAGTATATCGACGTCTACACTAGAGGCTGCAATCTTCCGAATACTATTTCGAACTCAAGTTACGAGAAAAAAGAAAATGAATAACAACGGTAATCGTCAACGCGGCGAACGTGTATCACGCATTGTTATTCACGTATGTAAATACATCCCCAATTTCAGAGACAAAAATTACCCTACTGGCCACTAAAATTGCTGCACCAGGAAGATGACGTGCTACAGACGCAATATTTAACCGACAGGAAGAAGATGCTATGAAGACTCGCACACGCTACGTGGACATTCGCGCGCCGGAGATCATCGCCATCCATTTCTCGTGTGTGCCGTCGTGTTTTGTGTTCAGTGTTTACCGTCACGCTCCATCGTTCACGTGTACTATCAAAGTCATCAGTGCTTGTGCGTCTTGTCAACAGTTTCTAGTGTGGATTGTCATCGAGTGTGACCGGCTTCATGTTTTTTATGTTACTGTGTCTACTGTTTTTTACCCGCCGATTGTTCAAACTCGTGTGTCTTCTATGTTTTATCTTGGTTAACTCTCGGGCTGAAGAGCGGCAAAATGTGCTGCTGCCAGCCTACCTGTTGCTGTACGCGTATCAAAATCACAATAAAGGGAAAAAAAAGACGCTGTGCTTTGAAAATGATTAGCTTTTCAGAGCATTCACACAAGGTTGGCGCCGGTGGCGACGCCCACAACGTGCGGACATGAGGAAGGTTTCCTACCTACACTCCTGGAAATGGAAAAAAGAACACATTGACACCGGTGTGTCAGACCCACCATACTTGCTCCGGACACTGCGCGAGGGCTGTACAAGCAATGATCACACGCACGGCACAGCGGACACACCAGGAACCGCGGTGTTGGCCGTCGAATGGCGCTAGCTGCGCAGCATTTGTGCACCGCCGCCGTCAGTGTCAGCCAGTTTGCCGTGGCATACGGAGCTCCATCGCAGTCTTTAACACTGGTAGCATGCCGCGACAGCGTGGACGTGAACCGTATGTGCAGTTGACGGACTTTGAGCGAGGGCGTATAGTGGGCATGCGGGAGGCCGGGTGGACGTACCGCCGAATTGCTCAACACGTGGGGCGTGAGGTCTCCACAGTACATCGATGTTGTCGCCAGTGGTCGGCGGAAGGTGCACGTGCCCATCGACCTGGGACCGGACCGTAGGATCCTACGCAGTGCCGTAGGGGACCGCACCGCCACTTCCCAGCAAATTAGGGACACTGTTGCTCCTGGGGTATCGGCGAGGACCATTCGCAACCGTCTCCATGAAGCTGGGCTACGGTCCCGCACACCGTTAGGCCGTCTTCCGCTCACGCCTCAACATCGTGCAGCCCGCCTCCAGTGGTGTCGCGACAGGCGTGAATGGAGGGACGAATGGAGACGTGTCGTCTTCAGCGATGAGAGTCGCTTCTGCCTTGGTGCTAATGATGGTCGTATGCGTGTTTGGCGCCGTGCAGGTGAGCGCCACAATCAGGATTGCATACGACTGAGGCACACAGGGCCAACACCCGGCATCATGGTGTGGGGAGCGATCTCCTACACTGGCCGTACACCACTGGTGATCGTCGAGGGGACACTGAATAGTGCACGGTACATCCAAACCGTCATCGAACCCATCGTTCTACCATTCCTAGACCGGCAAGGGAACTTGCTGTTCCAACAGGACAATGCACGTCCGCATGTATCCCGTGCCACCCAACGTGCTCTAGAAGGTGTAAGTCAACTACCCTGGCCAGCAAGATCTCCGGATCTGTCCCCCATTGAGCATGTTTGGGACTGGATGAAGCGTCGTCTCACGCGGTCTGCACGTCCAGCACGAACGCTGGTCCAACTGAGGCGTCAGGTGGAAATGGCATGGCAAGCTGTTCCACAGGACTACATCCAGCATCTCTACGATCGTCTCCATGGGAGAATAGCAGCCTGCATTGCTGCGAAAGGTGGATATACACTGTACTAGTGCCGACATTGTGCATGCTCTGTTGCCTGTGTCTATGTGCCTATGGTTCTGTCAGTGTGATCATGTGATGTATCTGACCCCAGGAATGTGTCAATAAAGTTTCCCCTTCCTGGGACAATGAATTCACGGTGTTCTTATTTCAATTTCCAGGAGTGTATTTCTCGTACACAATCAGAAGCTGACTAGCGTTGCCTGGTGAAACGTTGTTGTGATGCCTCGTGTAAGGAGGAGAAATGTGTACCATCACGTTTCCGACTTTGATAACGATCGGTTTGTAGCCTATGGCGATTGCGGTTTATCTTATCGCGACATAGCTGCTCGCGTTGGTCGAGATCCAATGACTGTTAGCAGAATAGGGAATCAGTGGGTTCAGGAGGGTGATACGGAATGCCGTGCTGGATCCCAACGGCCTCGTATCACTAGCAGTCGAGATGACTGACATCTTATCCGCATGGCTGTAACGGATCGTGCAGCCACGTCTCGTTCCCTGAGTCAACAGATGGGGACGTTTGCAAGACAACAACCATCTGCACGAACATTTCGACGACGTTTGCAGCAGCATGGACTATCAGCTCTGACTCAATGCCCAGACGTATCAAGGCGGTTACTACGGCCACAGGTTGTTCTTGGTACTGATTTCTCAGGATCTATGCACTCTAATTGCGTGGAAATGTATTCACATATCAGTTCTAGTATAATATATTTGTCCAATGAATACCCGTTTATCATCAGCATTTCTTCTTGGTGGAGCAATTTTAATGGCCAGTAGTGTAGATAAAATCTAAAAGCCTATACATAAAAGCAAAGTATCTCTATCACTAATAGTAAATTCCAAAGTATTCAAATAATTTAATTATAGCACAATATTACTATAGTAAGTTCTACAAATTCTCTTTGTGCTGCTATATACTTTACATTTGTGAAGTTCATGTTTCCTTGCCTGACGCAGTGGGAATATTGACTGGAAAATACCAGATGGTTATAACTAAAGTGCAGCTGCCCGTAGAGGTGCAGTGTGGACTGTAATTATCGTACGGCAGTGAAACTTGGTAGATGTTCTAATGCGTTTACCTGGAACTGACTTACGTCGGAAAAAAAATAGTTCCACTTTTGGTTTCGAGGTGCAAATCTGGGACCGTGAAGACGAGAAAGACTTACAGAAACGTTTCCATATATCATGGAGTAGTGAAACTGACAATGCTTCACAATTGCTAAATGGAATGGCTCTCATTGGGACAGGTCAACACACAATGCTATGGAGTGGGAGGGTTAACGCAGCAACCGCATCATCATTCAACAGTTTGCATGATGACAATTTATTTGTAACAGTTTAGCCAGTGAGTGCACGGACTCAAAAAAAGCAAATTTCTTCCTGTATGAAATACAAGAATGAAATTCTAATTAGACAGTAAACATTTTTTAGCTAAGAAAAATACGTCATGACACACTGTAAAACAGATGTTAGTACGAATGTAAGAATTTCAGTAAACTTTAGATTTAAGAAAGCATGCAGCTAGCGTTTACAGAACTATCTATCAATAACAACTTATCTTTTCAAAACAATTAGAATAATATTTGCAATTTTAGAAAAATTGCGCCTGGCGCTTAGCAAACTAGTAATAACCTTCGAATTAATAATTGTAATTAAGGAGCATGCTCCACAGCGCTCACTAAGTCTTTAATTGATCACAAAGTATTCAAGATCAAAACGCGCCATGGCGCTCATTAAATGATTAATTAAATACGAACAGGTTTGTGCGAAGTAATCTCCCAACTTAAACGGAAACAGCCATCAGAATAGAGCCAGATGTGTTTAAGAAAGTAAGATACATACAATAAAGTTGTTACTGTTTTACAGCTCCGACCTCTAACTGTCAGCAGACCGACATGAGGTGGTTCCGCCTTTTCCAACACCGGCGCGGCGGTCGGTCGGTCACTAAGACAGCAGCGGCAGACCCGCAGCCGACCAGGACAGCGGAAACCTGCACTAAACTCTCGCCTGTGAACTGGGGAGATGACATAGGATAAAATTCTAAATCAACAAACTGTTAAACACAAGGATGAACAATTACAAATGGCCAACAAACCAGTTCCACTTGAGCGAAATGCGAGTGACGTTCCTTTTTTGGTCCGCATAAATACTGTCCGTACACAATAGTAATGGTTTGAATTTAAGTTACAAGAAATTGTGAACTCAGCCACAAGTCAGGCAGTTAACATTGTTTCCGGAACATCAATATCGCCCCTAAACTCAAGGTAGAATGTGAGGCTTAGACGGTGCAACGATCTGTCTGACAGTCCGAAATTTATAACATTTTGACTATCACATACTATACTGCTTTGGAACATCGGCTGTCTTAAGTGCTGGCTAATTATGCCTCAAAAAATTGCAGAATTCTTGTCCGTAAGCCCTGTAGTGGACTGACATGACAGCCAGTCCACAGTGACGGGTAACCGAAAGGCACGCGTTTAATTCACGCAGGCTTGCTTAAGTCTGAAACAGGATACGTAATGAATGCTATAAAGAAAAGTACGTAGCTGCTGGAATACTTACTTAACTTTAATCCATCATTTGTATACAGCATTCTAAATGATACAAGTGAGACTCTCTCTAGAAATGGTTAATGGCGCCTTGCTAGGTCGTAGCCATGGACTTAGCTGAAGGCTATTCTAACTATCTCTCGGCAAATGAGAGAAAGGCTTCGTCAGTGTAGTCGCTAGCAAAGTCGTCGTAAAATTGGGGCGAGTCCTAGTACGTCTCTCTAGACCTGCCGTGTGGTGGCGCTCGGTCTGCGATCACTGACAGTGGCGACACGCGGGTCCGACATGTACTAATGGACCGCGGCCGATTTAAAGCTACCACCTAGCAAGTGTGGTGTCTGGCGGTGACACCACAAGCCCCACTAGAACTTGAAAGCAGTGCAGTACGTTGTCCTTCACGTGTAACCAAGTGCTAATCAGACGAAACGTCTCTCCAGATACAGGAACTGGAATTGACCACATAGGATGCCGAGAAGTCTCCGATGGAAATCAGCGACTGAATGTCGTCGCTCCTCCCAGCAGTGACATCGGCGTCCAGACGCCATACTCGCCAACACGAAGACAGCAGCCCCACAGACCAGGGCAGAGGCCGTCTCCTCGGCCACTCGCAGCGTCGACTCCCAAGTTCCTCACAGCCTCTGCTCTTCACAGTGTGGCGCCCCCTCTGTACCCCGTGGCCTCACTCGTTGCCGACGTACCACTCACACCCTCTCTCCCACTTCTCTCATACAATCAATCAGCCAGTTTTGCATGCAAAGATCGAGAACCGGCCCTCTAGCGATATATCGAATCCACGGCTCATCTTTCCCCACCAAAACCTCGTCACAGCCCATCCGCCAATTTATCTCGAACAGGGGCAGAAAATTTATGCCAAATATGCCACGTACTGAATAATCGCACTAGTGGCGTGAATGAGAATGGAAAATAATTGAGGCTGCCTTCAGATTGCAATTGAGTCTCTCCGTAAATGAAGCTTGCAGAAAGATCAGTATAGTCGTGGAATGAGTTATCACATTGTCGTAGCAAAATCTTTTAAACTGTTGTGAGAGAAAGGGAGGAGCGTAGTCAGTGACAGCGGTACGGTGATTTGGTGACCAACAGTCTTGATGTTTACATCTTAAATTGTTGAATATGCCACCAGATTACTCTTGTTTCATTCTGTGTGGATTTTTTCACCAAAATATGTCAACTCTACTGTTAGTGAGTTTCAGCACTTTGCAATATTTTTGTCAATGCAGTTTACACTCTTGTTTCCAATCTGCCCTCTGTCAATTTTCTCTAGCACAATATACTTTAATCCCAGTGACAGAACACCACATTAGGAGGGTGGGAAGGATCTTGGATAGGATGTTCCTCATTTCAGGGCATGATAATAGATAATTGGAGATCTTCGAAGAATGTAGTTTAGTTGTTCCAGTCCATAGCAATATTAGGTAATGAAGTGGGTACTCATTTGTAGCTGGTTCTTGGGGGTGTTAGGAGGATTGGGAGGGGGAGGGGGTTATGGAGATATGGCACAGAAAATATCCCAAACAAATGACGAATAATGAACCCAGTGATCACCTGCTGCTGGATACGAACCAGACAAATCTGGAGGAGGCATCAACCACGACCAGGACACAATGACTGCCGTCACGAGTGCATGGCAGGGGCTCGAAATAATTAACAGGAGACTGTAAAGTCCCCAACGAGTCTTGAAATTGGGTTTAGGAATTTTATAGTTACAGCACTTCCTCCTCCAAACGCCATTTATCCTGTACAAGATAGACCAAGTAAGAAATTCCCTAACTTTGCTAAGGAGTCTACCGATTTCTAAATGGCCTCCAACCACAGTCTTAAGAAAGTATTGGAAAATGGCGGGAACCAAGCTTCCCAGAAGACAAATCTTGGCCAGATTATCCTGCTTGCCCTAATAACACAATACATCCTGTTGTGGTTTATATCCCGGCACTGATTTGCCGTTTAACAACGCTTCCTTAATCTTACACAGAGCAGGGTCTTGGTTTGAACAAACGAATGGAGTCTGGTGACCATTGTACCTGCCAAAGAGAACTGCAACTGTAATAATTCACTTATCTGTCAATAGTGTATATATCTGCAAAGTGTCATTGACATCCGACCATGTCTTCTGGCTGCTACACTTCGTTTTTTGTCAAGCAATATATTTTCAATCAGATACAATTTCTCGTTTGAAATTGATCTCCAGAGATTTGATATGATCAATTCCAGGCCTGTTCAACTATCAACTGAATTTTGTCTCACATCGTTGCATTTTAGCCTTTATCAAATTCCTTGTCATTAGTGAACATCATCATTTACAAATGATGATTTGAAGTATTTTGGAAGTTATACACTTAATTGAAGAACAGGAATGGATCCAATACCAAGCCTTGTGATATTCCATACTTCACACTCCCCCAATTTAAATATAATAATACTCCTGTGATGCAGGTTGTCGCAAAAAATAACACTAGTATAATCTGTGTTGTTTGCTCTTCCAGGATTTAATTTCTGAGGTCACATAATGCTTTGTCAGCTAAAATGCTTTACAAAAGAAAACTAAGAGGACATTAGCAAGATTTTCTCAATAAAGTGGGGCAGTAATACATTGTAGGACATATTCTCAATAACAGGTAAAGTTAGGACTGTAAAAGATGTAATTAGAGGTCATTTGTTTATCACAATTTTTATCAATGGCTACTGCTTCAACATATTTACCTTTCTCAGGATACCGAGTTAATGACTCAAGTTAACAGATCAGCATAACCAAAAAGTGCCTCTTCTAGCAAGCTAATGGTTTTTGTAACCTTGTGATTACATTTCTGAAACTAATATCTGCTCAAAAGGTTCAAATAGCTCTGAGCTCTTTGGGACTTAGCATCTGAGGTCATCAGTCCCCTAGAACCAAGAACTACTCAAACTTAACTAATCTAAGGACATCACACATCTATGCCTGAGGCAGGATTCAAACCTGCGACCGTAGCGGTCGCGCGGTTGCAGACTGTAGCCCCTAGAACTGCTCGGCCACACCGGGCGGCTAGTATCTGTCTATGGCATATTTGCTTGTTGCTGCAACTGAATTGCTGAATTGGAAAAAGGGTCATGTCCCAGAGGGTAAATTTTCCAGCAGACACAAAAATTGTTTTACTCCACAGAGGGTTTAAGTATGATGTCATTGAGTTGCTGTGTAGCAATTGGCCCCAGGGTGAAGCAAAATATGCCATTACAACATACTTTAGCTACCAAGTGTGGTCAGTGATCCAGTATGATTGCACTGGACGTGAGCTTTTTCCAGACGATGGTGATGAGTCAACTAGCATTCTGCTTGCAGTGAAAGGATTGCATTATGAAAGTTTATACAGGGTGATTCAAAAAGAATACCACAACTTTAAAAATGTGTATTTAATGAAAGAAACATAATATAACCTTCTGTTATACATCATTACAAAGAGTGTTTAAAAAGGTTTCTTTTTCACTCAAAAACAAGTTCAGAGATGTTCAATATGGCCCCCTCCAGACACTCGAGCAATATCAACCCGATACTCCAACTCGTTCCACACTCTCTGTAGCATATCAAGCGTAACAGTTTGGATAGCTGATGTTATTTCTCGTTTCAAATCATCAATGGTGGCTGGGAGAGGTGGCCGAAACACCATATCCTTAACATACCCCCATAAGAAAAAATCGCAGGGGCTAAGATCAGGGCTTCTTGGAGGCCAGTGATGAAGTGCTCTGTCACGGGCTGCCTGGCGGCCGATCCATCGCCTCGGGTAGTTGACGTTCAGGTAGTTACGGACAGATAAGTGCCAATGTGGTGGCGATCCATCCTGCTGAAATATGAATTGTTGTGCTTCTTGTTCGAGCTGAGAGAACAGCCAATTCTCTAACATCTCCAGGTACTGTAGTCCAGTTACAGTAGCACCTTCGAAGAAAAAGGGACCAAAAATCTTATTGGTTGAAATGGCACAGAAAACGTTCACCTTAGGCGAGTCACGTTCATACTGAGTTGTTTCCAGCGGATTCTCAGTGCCCCATATACAGACATTGTGACGGTTGACTTTCCCGTTAGTGTGGAAAGTTGCTTCATCACTAAACACAATCTTTGAAACGAAAGATTCATCTGTTTCCATTTGAGCAAGGATAAAATCACAGAAATCGATTCTTTTAATCTTATCAGCTGCAGACAGTGCTTGAACCAATTTCAGACGATAAGGTTTCATAACTAACCTTTTTAGTAGGACTCTCCATACAGTTGATTGTGGAATTTGCAGCTCTCTGCTAGCTCTGCGAGTCGATTTTCCTGGGCTGCGAACAAATGCTTGCTGGATGCGTGCTACATTTTCATCACTCGTTCTCGGCCGTCCAGAACTTTTCCCTTTACACAAACACCCATTCCCTGTAAACTGTTTATACCAACGTTTAATACACTACCTATCAGGAGGTTTAACACCATACTTCGTTCGAAATGCACGCTGAACAACTGTCGTCGATTCACTTCTGCCGTACTCAATAACACAAAAAGCTTTCTGTTGAGCGGTCGCCATCTTAGCATCAACTGACGCTGACGCCTAGTCAACAGCGCCTCAAGCGAACAAATGTACAACTAAATGAAACTTTATAGCTCCCTTAATTCGCCGACAGATAGTGCTTAGCTCTGCCTTTTGTCGTTGCAGAGTTTTAAATTCCTAAAGTTGTGGTATTCTTTTTGAATCACCCTGCATTATCCATACCCATGGTAGCAATAAAAGAGAGTATTATGAACATTATGCATAATGTACCCAAAATACAGCCACAATCAAAACAGAGCAAAGCAAACTATGGTGGATATGCTTCATCTTTAGCTTCTCCATTCTTTGCTGGCTACTATCAGCTACCATTGCAAGATGCTTTCTACTTGTCAGTTATGTGTTGTAGAATTTTCTGTACATTGTCTAGTTTCTTCTTTTTTATTGGAACAGGTCCACTATTTGAACATGTCTGACATACACTTGTTTATCTGGACATAACCCCTTCTGTAACCTAGTACCCATCTAACAAGCACTTCTGTTGCTGAGATATGACCCTTTGTTGTCCCTAAGAATCGATACAGATATGAAGATCATTTTCTGTCGGCAAATGTACTTAGAAAAAAAAAAGTGGACATGATCCCTTTTCCAACCCACTGACTCAGTTGTAATTTAAGTTATTGACAGATCTACATATTTTTACCACTTTTGGAAAATTATTTTGGTGAGCAACAGTTTTGATGTTTACATCTTAAATTGTTGAATATGCCACCAGATTACTCTTGTTTCATTCTGTGTGGATTTTTTCACCAAAATATGTCAACTCTACTGTTAGTGAGTTTCAGCACTTTGCAATATTTTTGTCAATGCAGTTTACACTCTTGTTTCCAATCTGCCCTCTGTCAATTTTCTATAGCAGAATATACTTTAATCCCAGTGACAGAAAACCACGTTAGGAGGGTGGGAAGGATCTTGGATAGGATGTTCCTCATTTCAGGGCATGATAATAGATAATTGGAGATCTTCGAAGAATGTAGCTCAGTTGTTCCAGTCCATAGCAGTATTAGGTAATGGAGTGGGTACTCATTTGTAGCTGGTTCTTGGGGGTGTTAGGAGGATTGGGAGGGGGGGGGGTTATGGAGATATGGTACAGAAAATCTGGGGGATAATGCCTGTCTGTGAAGGCCTTTGTGAGATCTTCAGCATACTGGACAAGAGAGTTCTTGTCATTGCAGATACACCATTCCCAGGTGACCTGGCTGTATGGGAGGTATTTTTTGGTGTGGAAGGGATGGCAGCTATGGAAATGCAGGTACTGTTGGCCATCAATGGTTTGATGTGGAGAGAGGTGTAAATGGAGCCATCAGAGAGGAAGAAGTTAACACCCAGGATGCCCACCCAACCTCCACAACATCCTAGTCCATCAGTACGCCATTCCTAAACTCTGCCCCTCGCCATGGGGATTTATCCCTGTGGAAGACCCAGGTGAAAGACCTACCCAATCCACCCATCTAGCATGTCCTATTCCAGTCCTGTCACAGGTTTGTCCTACGCCATCAGAAGCAGCCATGTTATTTACCAGCATAGCTTTTTATACTGGTATGTTCCCAACCAGCTGACCACCAGGTGTAATGGCCACTGCCAAACTGTGGTCAAGAACAAAATGTGCCACCCTGTGGCACTTGCAGTTGAACGTAGCATTCATGATTTCAATGGCTGCTTCACAACTTGGACCACCTGGATCTCCACCCCCTCCTTTCCCTCTCCCTCCCTCACTATCAGCTTCTCTGAACTTCTCAGATTGGGGTTATCTATGCAAGACATTCTCTGCTCCTGAAATAATTACAGCCTCAGCACAAGGTAACCTACTGTCCTCACACATTCCTCCCAAAAGTTTTCACCCTCTCTGTCCTCTCACCTCCTCCCAATTCATGCCTCCCACACCCACTGTGCTCCACTGTATGTCATTGCCACCAGTCTTTTCCCTCTCTGCTGATCTACTTTTCTTCTTCCCATCCTCCCCTGCCCTCCCCCACAATCTCCCAATACCACACCATGCAACCTTGCCTGGCCACCATCTAGTCCTTGCATACTCTGTCAGGTAGCACTCGCTGGTTCCTCACACCCACCAGGATCCTGCTATCCCTCCCCCTTCCCTGCCCCATTCCATATTTGTTATTCTGCCTGACATCAGACCTTTGCATTCAAGCTGCAGCATACAGAGAGAGTGGTCATGTATGCATGAGGTGTAGTTACTTGTGTGAATGTGTGTGTGTTTTAGTTTCCTTTCTGAAGAAGGCTTTGGCTAAAAGTTAAGTGTCTAACAATCTTTTTGTTGCGTCTGTCTGCATCTCAACATGTAATCTTTATGATGAGTAGCAATCTTTTGATAATATTGTTGATATTTTAACCAAGACTTTCCATTGTTTGGTATTAGAAGTTTGTTACTTTTCTTTATAGGGTGTTTTATAATTTGATAGAATGTATTAACTGAAAGTTTTTTCATAACCCGCAAAAAGCAAGATTGTGTACCAGAATTGGTGCCTTTGAAGCCCTTGACACTGAACTGCTGTCAGAAATTGCTTCTGCTTCTTGGCTGGTACCCCTGTTGGCTACTGTGATGTCCCTACAAGACATGGGGTGCAGGGATGTGGGGTTGGCCTTGACATTCCAGTAGGCAGCTGGCTGGGCACCACCCTCCAGTTTGAAAAATTCCTGGCATTCCAGAAGCTTTGTGCAGCCATGAACATCAGTGGGCTGGGAGAGATACAGCAGAAAGTGATGTTTTGGATAGTCATCCCATATGAGAATGCCACCTCCTCAAGAGACAAACTACACATTTATTATATAAATTAATTTTGTAACTACTTTGTCTATGTACGTGTCTTTACATGTATTATTACACTGAGAAATAAAATGGTTTAACAACATTAAGGTAGGTCACAAAAATTAGCACCATAGCCCCAAAACTCAGTTACCATCATTTTAACAATTTGGATAGTGGTTAAAACAATGAGACATTTGTTTACAGTGGCATGTCACACACTGTATGCAGTCATCATTAATGTTACAAGTAGGAAGTGCTAATGTCATTTGACTTTTATGTAGTTATACAATAACCTCTTGTCATTGTGACTTCACCATATTGTGACACTGAACTGCTGACATTAATAAGAAGTGATATTAATAAGTAGCTGCTACTACATTCATAATCAAAAATTAGCTAGAGAGCAGTAATAACAACGTGACATTCTTGAGAGAATTGCGGGAAAAATTCTTCAACTGAGACATTGATTTTTACCATGAGGCAGCTGTGATTCTTCCGAAGAATGTAGTTGGTTTTAGGAATATTAATAGCATGCATAATTAAACAAAATTTATTGCCTTGTTAGCATTAGCATACAAGATACTAAAGGAGTCAAACTGGCAGTTCCATGTTTTCAGTTCAGTGGTGATTGTTTAATACATAAAGACTTGTTAATCTTATTTACAAATATTTACACATAGAAAATATTACTCACAGTCTATCTTGATTAAAACTAAAAGTCATGACTGTAATATAGCCTATGTAACTTTTCACATGGAGCACTTTATTTTACAATATTTTTTAATTTTTTATAAAGCAATCTTTTTTTACAGTTTTTTTTTCAATTTTTGTGAGTCCATACAGTTCAGTGGCATTATTAGTACGTCAATAGTAAAATGCAATATTAGGATTCCATATTAACAACAATTCAGAGTCTGGACCAGGTTACATTCTTCCAGCATGTTACAGTTCACATTAGTATTACTTTACTGTTTACTTTTCTTCTATGAACAACACACAGTTGAGCTGATGCACATTTCTTGACTTCCCTCACGTTATACACACGGTGAACATGTCGAGTTAACTGTTTCGAATTTTGGTAGGAACATCACATAAATAGTATTAACCAGCCAATGTCCCCTGGCCGTGATGGGCCAACAGATGTTGAATATACATTTTTGTTGTTCATTTATCACATTAAATAACTGTCAGAAAACAATAACATAGTTGTATATCAGTGTCTAGAATCAGAGAGTTCGCAGAGTGGTGCAATATGAACATTTATCATTTTTGAAGTATCTTCTTTTTAATGATATTCCTATTATTGTACTCCTTCATATCCTTTGGAATAATACGCTAATGTTCCCATTGTTTAGTAAATGACTTTTTATAAAAGAACATCTTGAAAATTGAGATAAGAGAATTATAATGTACAGAGAAATGGAATGATACTTATGAGCTACTGAAATAGAGATATTACAACACAATGATTCACAGTTGATAAGAAGAAAGAAAGAAGGTGTTCTGTTTACATTACAAATTGAAAGGAATTCTTTTCACAGTGATGGTTACTATTTTGCTGCAAAATGTGTTTTTTTTCGTATTCACGTAGCGGTCAATCCATGATCACTCTTCAAGCATCTTTACACAGTTCAGTTCTGTCTCTGATTAATCATCGCGAATTGCAAAGGCTTTCTTCCCTGAAGCTGCAGAGGGAAGTATTGTCATGACAGCAATTTTCAATTGCAAGCTAACCTGTAATAAATGAAACACTTTTATGAGATCTTTAAATACACCATTTCCCTTGTATCTGAACTTTGTCTAGGTTAACTACAGTTTGTGTGTGATACTGCTTCAAACCTTAACGTATTTGTTTTTGTGCCACAAATTGCTGGCTTTCAAAATACACTACATATGAAGGTAAGTTTCAAACAGTTATGGTACACGTATTTATAATTTCACTGATTTGTGAATTCAAATCATAATATTCTCAACATACCATTATACAATTGGCACTATTGATATGTTTATTGTAATTGTTGCAACAGGACTAGAACATGAAATTTATTAATCAGGACTATGGGTTATTTGGATCACACTCTCTTTATTTTCAAATTGTTTGCACTTCTGGAAACTACAATTAATATGATTATACATTTGTATAATTTCTCTCCAAAATATACAGTCATAAAGCAGCAAGCTGAGCCCAGCTTCGGGTAAGTTTCCTGAAGAGACTTTGGAGTTATCAGGAAGTGGTACAGCATGCAGATTGCAAAATAACTTCTGTGTGGGACTACTGCACTAAGAAGCTTTGTGTGGGCATTACTAGATTACTAAATATGCCAGTGAAGGCAAACATACCATCATGTAACTACATTCTGTTTAAAATTATTTCTACTTCATGTTTGTCACTTATTGGTACTGCATTAACATATTGACAGTCCCGATATGCCTGAACTAAATCTCTGCCAATAGGAAATAGGTTGCCATCATTAGCAGAATGCATGCTTACCCTCTGCGCTAACAGTTAAATGAGTGGTCAGCAGTGCCCGATAACAGATTTTGTGTGCACTCAGCATTACTCAAAAACTGCAAGTCTACTAACAATCTGCTGTGGCAATTTAGCAATGGCAGACTGTTTGTGTATGATTTTGAGAACTATGACTTCAGAAACTAAGTTCCAAGGCTTGACGTATCAAGTAACAAGTAATTTTAATCATACTATAGACGTTTTTGTTTCTATGTACAGGCAGCATAGAAAATACTGATGACTATGCATGTCAAACATTTGAATCGATGATTGCAGAAATCACTTCCGTCTAGAATTGTTCTTAACTTATTTTATGGCTGTAATTGACTTGTCCAGGGTCAGCATACATTGAGTGTAGTCTGGTGTCCCATCTAGAAGATTTAGGACCATAGGAAACTGGAATGACTGTAGAAACAATTCAGCAGCTCATGTGGTTTCTGCTCCAGTTGGTAGATGGAATCACAAATCTGAGTTCTTTTTGCATCACTCATGAAGGGGGACGCTAAGAAAGCAGCCAATGAAGTTTGTAGATTGTTGTGCAAATATATAAATGAGTCTGTACATTCTGCAGTAACAAATCTTTTCCCTTTTTTTTCAATGATTGTCCTGACAAAGCCATATACACAATGATTCTATCCTGGTTTTATATGGCTGTGGGTGTTCAACAAGAAAATCCATTAGTTTCTCGCTGAAAGCCATTTATTTATTAATGAGATTCTGGAACGAAATGGAAAAAAAACTAAGGAAATTTCTCTGTGCTTATGATATGGAAGAGAAGCCATAATGAATCAACATTCAATCGGTTTCAAAAAATGTAATCTGAATCCCCAAGGCTTTTCAGTTAGGATACACTAGATTACAACAAAAGAAGTCTGTTAGCTATGGTATTATTGGGCAAGACAACAGGTACCTGATAGATAACTGAATTTTTGCTTCTAAATTCATGAAATTTTTCACATAATTCACACAAGACACAGCAACCGCAAAACGTTACACTTCCTAGTTATCTGTGTTACCCTTCTGGGTCTGATGCAGTGGGTAACAGACACTGGAGGTTTTGAAGAAGATGTTTGAATATATATGACAAAACTTATGCTGATTTTATGAATATATGAAAATATGCTCTACTGGCCCAGGACTGAGAAAGACAATGATACTGCGGATGATATTATTTAATTTATCACTCTCAAATACGACTGGTAGTTCTGTATCAAGCAACAACCACCATAAAATATCAGGCTTCCTAACCATCTTTGTTGGCCTTTGGGGCTAAGGATACTGTACCTGATACTGCTGAACTTTTTTCTGCTGTCATTAAACAATGCTTTCAGGTTGGTACTAATACAGACTTCTTAAAATTGAGAAAGCCAATGTTAGTGTATAAAAAGATGATCCTAACAGTCCATCCAGCTATAGACCAATTTCGGTAATACCTATACTAGTAAAAGTGATTGGAACTATAATGGATAATTTATTTTGAAGGCAAAAACTTCTTCATGGATAACCAAGATGGATTTAGAAGTGGGAAACCTACATTTAATGCAATGCTCGATATAATAACAAAAATAATGGATGCATTTGAAGGCAGAACTGCGTGGCTTTAATTCCTTGTGATCTAAGTGTAATATAATGTCGGAAAAATTAAAACCTTATGGTATAAAGAGTGTCATTTTTGAGAACTTGTCATCTTAGCTAAGAGACAGGTAGCAGAGTGTTTGTATCCAGGGAGTGACATCTAATTAAATGCCACTTGAACATGGTTTAACCCAGAGCTCTGTATTTGGCCCTCTGATCTTTTAATGTTTGTCAATGAGTTAAGTTGTGATGGTCATAGCCTATTCTTTGCAGGTGATACATTAATGACTAAGAGTAGAAATTGCGCTGAGGCACTAAAGGTTGCTCAACTTCGTTTGAAGCACATAAAAAGTGGTTAATGGAAAACGAAATGAAATTAAATGAAGTAAAAATCCTGAAACTATTAGGCAGCTTTGGTGACTGTGGACCCACAGCAAATGTCAATAGTGTCAAACTCTATTGAATCACAATTCACAATAACCAGATGTGGACGAACACAGGCACAGGAAGCTCAAATGTGTGATAACAGACCAGTACTTAATTATAATGTATTATGCACTGTTTCATATGGATGGCTCCTGGAGGGGACACTACTGGAAATAAAAACATATTGCTCTGACAAAAGAAGTCTCTAGCAATATATCTTCCAGCAAGATATTTTTCCACTGTAGGTCCATTTTCAAGCAGTTGGGAATAATGACAATATTTAGTCAGTATGTTTTCAACTCTCTAGTCTATGTAAAAGAAAATAAGAGGATTCTTTTGTAAGCGACAAAAGATTCACAACTATGACACGAAATAAGGCCAACATTGATATTCCAAGCTGTCACCTAAGTAAGACACTGGACAGTTTTCTCACAGCAACCCTGATGATATTCAACCACCTACCACCAGATATTCAAATATTGCCACTGAGTCGTGTGCTCAAGCAACAGCCACTACACACTGTAAATGGATTTTTCTCTTCAAATGGAACTGTAGATGGGTCAAAATGATAGCATCACATTTGAATCTGCAAACTGGAAACATTTAAGAGCTGTAAAGTGGTGTTTATAACCACAGTTTAGAACATCAGTATGTATTGCTTCTTGTCTGTATCTTAGTTTTAGTAGTTGTTTCGATATATAAGATGTGACATAATCTGTCCATCCATGGCCTTTGAAAGATGTTGACTTATTAATTTAATGAGCAAAAAACATTGAGGGATTTGAAGAAAATTGTTGAAGATATTGTACAGAATTTCCTCTGATATTACAGATATCTCTACCAGTGGCTCAGTACGGAGATGCTTTGTATGAGATGTTATTTTTATCAAGTGCTTTCATAGAAGTGTTGAAAACGTACCATATTTTGTAATGTTTCCGTGTTTATTTTTCACCCAGAAAATACAGATTGGCTTATGCTTTGAGCCATCTAATTTCTGCAAACATAATGTTTAGTGCAGAAACAACACAAGATTTTCCAGAGTTTTAATTTTAGAAACTGCAATTAAAAGGTATACTGGGAACAGCACATTTTTCTATCCTCCTGCAAAATTTAGAAAAACAAATCTAACGCAGATTCTGTAATCATCATTTCAATTTTGTCGGCTTGTTAAGAGGTGTGCTCTGCTAGAAAGAATGATCTTCACAATACAAAGCCGAATCCTGTTCCGAAAGTCAGATATTTCAATTTTCATTCTGAATAAAGTCGGAATATATAATGGATACAGTGACTAGCAGCGCATCATTCTTAATACAGAATTTGTACATATAGCACAACCAGCCCTCCCAGCTCAGATCCTGCACAGGCTTTAGACTGTAGAGTTTGTTACTAAGAGCTCAGCTTCAGAGTCGTCTGCGACCTGAGGAGAACGTTTCCCGCGTCCTGCGCGTTAGTTCGCGGGGAGGCCGGCCGGCGCGTGGCGGCGCCACGTGTCTGCCACGTGCAGGCGGAGTTGGCCAGCGAGCGCACGGCGCGCGCCGCCGCCGCTACAGACTCTCGGCGTGCCGGTGTCGGCCGCCCCCACCGTCCCCGCCGCCGCCCCCGCCACCGCCGCAGCCGCCCCCTTGGCCGCTCCCGCTGGCCTGCCGCCGCCCCCGAGCGCCGCCCCCATGTGCATACGCGGCAGGAAGGGCGTCGCCGCCGTCTCGGGCAGCTGGTGGCGGTTGAGGCGCGGTGCGACTGCAACACGCGGCTAACACGCGTCACTCCAGTCGCCGCACGCCGCAGCCGCTTGCTGCAGTACTCACCTCCAGCTCACATCAGCGCTACAGTACAGTATCCAGCCAAACAGGCGTGGCTCGTGACTGTGGATCGTAAATATGGTGCCTGGGCTCTATAAAAAGTGTGTAAACAGTATCTCCTTTGCTCTTCATAATCATCTACTAAATAACATCAAAACTGACTCTATAGTTGGCATATTTGGCCGCCGACGTTATCTTTCTTTGACACAACCACAGCAAACCGTACTAGACACGAAGCGTTTTGGAGAGAATTTTAATGCGGTGTGTGTTGGCTTCATGTTTACGATCAAACGCGACGAAACACTTTAGGCACGATCCCGTGACGTCTCGGCTGATTGATTGGCTGGCGGAAGCAAAGACGCAGCTCCCACGTTAGTTTAAGTACTTGTGATGCTGTATTTGTTGGTATTCATATTTACACTTGCATATTATGAAAGTATCCAATTTAAGTGATTTACCAAATGAAAGAACTCTCCAAAGCGCATCGTTTTCAGTACATTTCCTTGTGCTAAAGTGTCGGGAAAGTAGAAGGCGGTGGTTAAACATGTTAATGCATCTTCCTCCGTTGAAATTATCTATATATATATATATATGTCCCTGTATTTGCACTGTTTTAGTTTTTGATTCAGAGGTGGCCAGTTATCAGGTGATAATGTGCTACAAAACAATTTACATGTTGCACTAAAATTACGAAATTATGCCATTTCTCTTCGAGCCTGAAACTGGACTAAAATTACGCTATTTCTCTTCGAATGCATGCTGATATTCATTATTATTATTCATTTATTTATTGCCAAATTATAGACCTGATACCTGATGTTTCAAAACAGATCGTACATGTTACAGTTTTCGGTTTTCATCTTTTTTGCAGTTTCCTTTTCTCTCGTTTTTATCTACAACATTTTACAAAGAATAATACTTTTTAAAGAAACAGTAATTTAAGGCTGAAATATGAATAAGACGTTGTTATTTTTTAACAAGAATATAGAAACAGGATACTGGAGAGATTTGTTAGCGCGATCTCCGATTGTTAGTGACAGTGAATACCTCGCAATGGTTTCGTCGAGCTGTTGACCAGCTGTCGCAAAAAAATTTGGTTAGTACTATAGAAATGTATTACTAATCCTATTTATTCCTAATCCTATGTATTGCTGACCCTATGTATTAACTTCAACGTTTGTGTACAGAATTTGGTGGTTTTTTGGCTGGATCGCAAAGATGAGGCAAAGATCATAAACCTCGAAGAAATGTACCAAATCAAGGAACTGGAAGTTTAAAGAACGGTCGCAGAAGAAAAGACCAACTCTTGAAAGATATTCATTCAGAACTTGGAGGAGGACAGTAGAGAAAACAAGAAACTGTTTTATAAGGTTATCAGAGGTAAAAGGAAACCAATGAATACCATGAAAGCTACGAGCAACATACTGAGCTATGTGTAGTCGGTAGTGGAATTGCGACGAGTGGCCACGCAAGAAGGACGAGTCCGGCCGAGCGAGACCGAAACCGAGACAGAGACGGGAACGGGATCGAGGCTGGAACGAGACCGGCCGACGTGCAGTTGCGGGAACGAGACCGGCCGTTCCCGTTCCCGGGAACTATAAGTAGAAAGCCGCGACCGAAGTGAACTATGAAAGACCGTTCCTTAGAATTCGTTCCTCGCTCGTTCCGTTAATCTTGATGAACCGTTCCTTTGGACCCGTTAGTTCGCGAACGACCCATCTCTAGCCGCTACCTGCACTAGCAGAGAGATTTGACAACGGTGGACGGAACAGGAGCGCGTCCAACAGCGTTGTATGATTGCAGCCCTGTGAGCAGCTAGACGGCAATCACTTTATTATTATGAGTTGGGTATAATCAAATGCGGAACGTGTTGTGGAATACGGTGGAAAGGCGGTCTCTTTGCGTTGACATGCAGTGTGGCCACACTGAACATCAATAATTATTGATACTTCATATGTACCCTTATTGTAGAGATATACGTTTCCTATATTCAACATGTGTTTCATGAAAATGATTTGTTATTTTTGGGACACCGTGTACAAAGAGTACATTGGAGGAGGACTGGAATGGTTGTGACCAAAGAGGAGAAAGGGAGACGCCCTTGGAACGAAAAAGTGAAACCTGTCTCCGCCATATTTTGGTGAGTCTTAGAGTGCTGGTATTGCTGTGCTGCTCTTGCATTCATTTGCGAGTAAAACAGCAACAAAACGTTTGGTTGTTTTGGTGCGATGTTGCTCGACGGTTGAGAATTGGCGTTATAAATCGCTTTTAACTCTCTGATGATGAATATTCATCCACAAAAGTGTATTGTTTCAAAGTAAATACTTAGAACTGACTGTCAATTAAGTGCATTAACTTAAAAAAGATGTGTATAACACAGGGTTTTAATGGGGAAACAGACTTCTAGGACTCTTATTCTAACCTCATTGAGAGTACCTATGCATTATAGCGCTCTGGGTGGCAGTTACAAACAACACTGGTCGCCATATTTTGTAACGCCAGGCATACGAAATACTGAAGTTGGACAGATGTAACAGCTGCTGGAAAATCACTTGTGTTTACAACTGAAATATAATTTAAAAATTATTTTGTTGGTCATACATCACATCTAGTGTATCTTCAGTGTACAATTGTACTGTATTAATCATAGTAATGTAGTAGTTGGAACACTGTACTTTTGTAAGTATTAGCATGTTTTCACTTTTAAAATTTCTTGTACGTAACTGTCGTGAATGCCAAATTTCTACATCGTATTTTCCAGATTTTGACAGGCATGTTGGATCTGAGGCAGACGACTATATTAAAGTACATCTCTCGACTGCATTTGCTGCAGCTCAGTGTGTCGTTTGTCCAGAGTAAAATTACTTGTTAAATATCAATTACAATTGGCATAAGGTCTATGTATGCGTATAAACTCTTCAGGCTAGTCCTAATTTTTACTGCTGAATTCCTCTGAAAAATCACTAGCCAACACAAAGGTGAGTAACCTGTATAAGCTGTGAACAAGTGGTGGCAGCCATAATATAATTATACGTGCTCTTCTTATCTTCGATGTTCTGGTAATTGCTCTTTTTGTAGAAACAAAAATCCCAAATCAATGTGACACGACCCATGATAGTGCCGTCTTTGATTAGAACTGCCGAAAGCTACACAAGAACGAAAAACTCTTAGCCCACATGTGGAATTCTCTCAAACGCAACGATAATTAAGCCTTAGAATCACGTATTAAATTGTTTAATTATATCTATGTCTACTATTGTTTGCTCTCTTTAAAAATACCAACAATCTATAAAAAATGTCTCTTTGATAAATACGTAAGACAGAACTTCTGTAGCATGAAATACGCAAAATGTCATTCAAGTGAAACGTGTGATAACTGTAAGTAAAATTATAACGAAAGTCGCCAATAGTCACACAAATGCGCGTGCTTACATTAAAGTCATCAGAATGTTGTAGCAGCTCGCACACTGCAAACATCACGCTCGATAAGCCACAATACAGGAAAAACGCACTTCTTATTGGGAATTATTTCCTGAAACACGTTGTGCGAGCAAGAAATAAAGAAAAATTGCCACTGGCATGATCAAATGCTGTTGCACGGGGCGTCCCACATAAAACAGGTGCACCTCACGCCGGAAATTCAAGTAACATTGAAAGAACTAAAAACGAATAAATAATAGAGATACTAAAAAAATATGTAGTTGCCTGTTTATAAGAGATTCTGGAAATGGTAGCCATGGGCATCCAGGCATAGCTGATTTCGTGTGACGTTGTTACCAACAACATTCTGTAATTCTGAGGGCGTGATATTGTTAATTTCTGTAGTAATGCTCCGTTGGAGATTTCCGTTGTGCGAGGATTGTCAAAATACACTTTACTTTTTAGTGTGTCCCATAAATAAAAATCACGCGATGTTAAGTCCGAGGACCGAGGGGGCCAGGAATCGCTACTGACAAGTCTGTCTTCAGGGAACACGTTGGTGATGTGGGCCGTACTTTGGTCGATGTATGAACGGTCGCTCCATCTTGTCGGAATACTACATACAGCTTTTCTGCATCTGTTAACTGTGCACAGAAAGAGTCAAAGATCTGTAGATATCTGGTACTGTTTAAGGTGTAATAGAAAAATATGGAGCCACTAATGTGCATGCCGAACAACGCACGCTAAACGCCTGTCTTCTCTGAGTGGAGAGGTTCTTCATGCAAGATATGTAGGTTGTCCTGCGACTGGAACTACAGTTCAGGGAGTATACATAACCTGACAAATGAAAACGCGCCTCATCTGATATGAAGTAAAGCGAGGGATTAAAGTAGCTGTTAGTTATTGATGTTAACAGCCAGTTATAATAATGAACTCTTTTTTTTTTCCTGATCCTCAAATTTCAGTTTTGCACCACACTCACACGATAGGTGTTTCAGTACACGTTGTACAAGGTACACCAACCTACTGCAGTAACCTCCTTACTGACTTGCAGGGACTTCTCGTAATGCCCATGGGACTTCTGTTGTAGTTTCAAGGGCCCTCACTGTCGTTAGCCTTTTCCTCTGCACGTTCCAAACGGATCCTGCAGCCATCCATTTCCTGCACAGATCTTGAATTGTGATGGTCGTGTGGAGTTTTCTACCTGAATACTTCGCTTCGAACATTTCTTAGCATTACTCGATGGAGCCTATCTTTATGTAAAATCTACTATATCAGTACACTGTTCTAATGCAAACTGCCCCATTCCTGTAACATCTCAACAGTACTAGCTTCTCAGAATAATTGACACACGAACATACAACTGCACTCAACTTTCCGATAAAATGCAGTGAGCCAGCTTCCGAGACACTGTACCCGCTTCACAAGCAATTCGACCAGAGACGATTAACAAGTACGTGTGGCGTACCGCCTTTATGTGGGACCCTTTGTATAACAAACAAAGCTATACAATTCTGTACTAGAAGATGATAAATACCACTCGGCATGACCTTGCAGAACGTGGCGGCTAAGTATGCACTTGGCTTCCAATATGGCAGTGCCTGTGCTGTTTATGCAGGATGATTTTTTTCAACCGTGTACTAAGTTGTGATCGATGTGAGGATACGGAACAAAAAAGGTGTAATGAACTTACGTCCGGAAATGATTGGTTTCCATGCCAGAGATCATTTATTCAATCATACTTTGTTACAGAGACAGCGGTGTAACTCGCGCTGTGCTATGCAGCGGTATGCATGATTTCGTTCCAGAGGGTGTTACTGTTCCTCATACATCATGCCCTAGCGCCCTCTATTACCACAGTAATTGGTAATGTTGTGTCCGATTCACCTCTCTTGCTGACTCACCGTGTACACGGTACACAGTGGTTCCGTATTCGAATGGGGAGCTTTCCGACAAGGTGTTTACTTACGGAAATACAAATGGCAACGGGCGGCGGACAACACGATAGGATCACGAGACCTATCCCCGCCGACAACCACCACAGCATTCAATGGTTGCAAATAGTTTTTCGCCGTTTGTCTGAGACAGGGTCGTTTCAGGAAGCAGGAAATCATGAAGGACGTACCCGCAACGTTCTGACACCAGACTTGGAGGAAAATGTGGAAGGCGACCGCTGTGTTAGTGCCAGGCAGTTGGCCCTCCAGTACGGGGTAAGCCAGACATCCGTGTGGAATATTTTCCACAATTGTTACTGCTCTTATTACTTACAGCGTGTGCAGGGCTTACTAGCGACAGACTTTCGTCATCGGGAGCAGTTTTGTCACTGGTTACTACACCAGGCAACAGCGTGTCATCTACATCTACATCATATTTCACAAGCCATTTAATGGTGTGTGGTGGAGGGTACTTTCCGTACCACTATCTGATCCTTCCAAGCCTGCTAAGCCTCTGTATTAGCTCAAATTTCTCGAATTTTCTCCTCGTAGTCAATAGGCGAGATGTATGTGGGAGGAACTAATATGTTGTCCGACTCGTGCTGAAAAATGCTGATCCGAAATTTCAATAGTAACTCCATCTGTGATTCACAACGCCTCTCTTGTACGTATGCCAGTAGAGTTTGTTTAGTATCTCCGCAACGCTCTCTTGCCAGCTAAACGATCCCGTTACGAAACGAGCTGCTTTTCATTGACTCTTCTCTATTTCCTCTATCAGTCCTAACTGATAGGGATCCCAGTTAAATGTAAAATACTCAACAGTAGGGCGAACAAGCGCCTTCTAAGCCACTTCTTTCACGGATGAGTTACATTTCCTTAAGATTCTTCCGATGAATCTGAGTCTGGTGTCTGCGTTTCGCATTATCTGTTTTATATTGTCATTCCACTCTAGGTCACTCTGGATAGTTACGTATAGATATTTTACGGCAGATGCTGTCTCCAGCTGTTTGTCATTAATAGTGTAAATATACAGTAGTGGATTTCTTTTCCTATGTATGCGCAATGTGTTACATTTATTTACGTTCAACGTCAACTGCCAGAGCCTGCACCAGACATAAATTCTTCGCAGGTCGTTCTGCAAATTCTTACTATCTTCTGGCGTTGCTAGTTTGGAATAGACAACTGCATCACCTGTGAATAGCCTTAAAGGGCATCCGACGCTTTCTACTAGATCACTTATATATCCGGAAGCCACCTTTACACGGAGTGGTATTTTGAACTTTCACAACAGTCATCTGTGGGATAGTATGCAGAACCCCCAAGGTATGATGGCAGCGAGCGAATCACCAGCATCGGTGAAACCGGAATGTGTGGGCCGGGATAACTGGCGACTGTATTTTGCGACTAGTCTTTCTTCCACGTCGCCTAACAGGCCGAAACTATCAGCGTTTCTTGCGGATAACTTCACCTCACCTTCTGGAATTTGGCCGGCCGAAGTGGCCGTGCGGTTAAAGGCGCTGCAGTCTGGAACCGCAAGACCGCTACGGTCGCAGGTTCGAATCCTGCCTCGGGCATGGATGTTTGTGATGTCCTTAGGTTAGTTAGGTTTAACTAGTTCTAAGTTCTAGGGGACTAATGACCTCAGCAGTTGAGTCCCATAGTGCTCAGAGGCATTTGAACCTTCTGGAAGAAGCATTGATGATTCGAAAGGTTATGTGACTGCTACACGACGGTGCTCCAGCCGACTTCGCCGTTAACGTCTTGATGCATCTCAGTTGTGTCTTTCCTGCTTGATGAATCGGACAAGGGGGCCTAGTTGCAAGGCCTGTTCGATCGATGGATCTCAACCCGTGTGATTCTTCGTTATGGGGATATCTCAAAAGTATCGTGTATGCAAAGGACATTCCAGACGTGGCGACGCTGCAGCAACGTATTCACACTGCCTCTGGCACTGTCCGGGTGCACCCTGGTTGATGCGAAAGTATTGTTGCTGTTGCTGTGGTCTTCAGTCCAGAGGCTGGTTTGATGCACCTCTCCATAATACTCTATCCCGTGCAAGCTTCTTCGTCTCCGAGTAACTACTGCAACCTACATCAGTCTGAATCTGCATAGTTCATTCATCTCTTGATCTCCCTCTACGATTTTTACCTTCCACGCTTCCCTCCAATACTAAATTGGTGATCCCTTGATGCTTCAGAGCGTGTCCTACCAACCGATTCCTTCTTCTGGTCAAGCTGTGCCACAAATTTCTCTTCTCCCTATTTCTATTTAGTTACGTGATCTAGCCATCCAGTCTTTAGCATTCTTCGGCAGCATCGGATCTAGAAAGTTTCTAGTCTCTTCTTGTCTAAACTATTTATCGTCCATGTTTCCCTTCCATTAATGGCTACACTCCATACAAATACTTTCAGAAAAGTTTTCCGGACTCCTAAATCTACACTCCTGGAAATGGAAAAAAGAACACATTGACACCGGTGTGTCAGACCCACCATACTTGCTCCGGACACTGCGAGAGGGCCGTACAAGCAATGATCACACGCAAGGCACAGCGGACACACCAGGAACCGCGGTGTTGGCCGTCGAATGGCGCTAGCTGCGCAGCATTTGTGCACCGCCGCCGTCAGTGTCAGCCAGTTTGCCGTGGCATACGGAGCTCCATCGCAGTCTTTAACACTGGTAGCATGCCGCGACAGCTTGGACGTGAACCGTATGTGCAGTTGACGGACTTTGAGCGAGGGCGTATAGTGGGCATGCAGGAGGCCGGGTGGACGTACCGCCGAATTGCTCAACACGTGGGGCGTGAGGTCTCCACAGTACATCGATGTTGTCGCCAGTGGTCGGCGGAAGGTGCACGTGCCCGTCGACCTGGGACCGGACCGCAGCGACGCACGGATGCACGCCAAGACCGTAGGATCCTACGCAGTGCCGTAGGGGACCGCACCGCCACTTCCCAGCAAATTAGGGACACTGTTGCCCCTGGGGTATCGGCGAGGAACATTCGCAACCGTCTCCATGAAGCTGGGCTACGGTCCCGCACACCGTTAGGCCGTCTTCCGCTCACGCCCCAACATCGTGCAGCCCGCCTCCAGTGGTGTCGCGACAGGCGTGAATGGAGGGACGAATGGAGACGTGTCGTCTTCAGCGATGAGAGTCGCTTCTGCCTTGGTGCCAATGATGGTCGTATGCGTGTTTGGCGCCGTGCAGGTGAGCGCCACAATGAGGACTGCATACGACCGAGGCACACAGGGCCAACACCCGGCATCATGGTGTGGGGAGCCATCTCCTACACTGGCCGTACACCACTGGTGATCGTCGAGGGGACACTGAATAGTGCACGGTACATCCAAACCGTCATCGAACCCATCGTTCTACCATTCCTAGACCGGCAAGGGAACTTGCTGTTCCAACAGGACAATGCACGTCCGCATGTATCCCGTGCCACCCAACGTGCTCTAGAAGGTGTAAGTCAACTACCTTGGCCAGCAAGATCTCCGGACCTGTCCCCCATTGAGCATGTTTGGGACTGGATGAAGCGTCGTCTCTCGCGGTCTGCACGTCCAGCACGAACGCTGGTCCAACTGAGGCGCCAGGTGGAAATGGCATGGCAAGCCGTTCCACAGGACTACATCCAGCATCTCTACGATCGTCTCCATGGGAGAATAGCAGCCTGCATTGCTGCGAAAGGTGGATATACACTGTACTAGTGCCGACATTGTGCATGCTCTGTTGTCTGTGTCTATGTGCCTGTGGTTCTGTCAGTGTGATCATGTGATGTATCTGACCCCAGGAATGTGTCAATAAAGTTTCGCCTTCCTGGGACAATGAATTCACGGTGTTCTTATTTCAATTTCCAGGAGTGTATATTCGATGTTAACAAATTTCTCTTCTTCAGAAACGCTTTCCTTGCCATTGCCAGTCTACATTTTATATCCTCTCTACTTCGAACATCATCAGTTATTCTGCTCCCCAAATAGCAAGACTTATCTACTACTTTAAGTGTCTCTGTGTCGAAGAGCACCAAATTTCGGACATTAACTCACCACGGAAAACGCAGTGGCCGACGTCCTTCATTTTAGGCCCGAGAACAGAGGTGTTTCAGGAAAGTTGTCAATACTAAAATACAAGCAACACGGCGCGAGATTACCTCAGAAATCAATGTGGGACGTACGACAAACGTATCCGTTAGGACAATGCTGCGACACTTGCCGTTTGTGAGGCTACGGCAGCAGACGACCGACGCGCTGACAACACGACATCCCCTGCAGCGCCTCTCCTGCGCTTGTGCCCGTAATGACTGGACCCTAGACGACTGCAAAACCGTGGCCTCGTCAGACGAGTACCGATTTCAGTTGGTAAGAGCTGATGCGCGGCGCACGTCCTGCGAATCCACGGGCTCAAGGCACTGTGCAAGCTGCTGGTGGCTTCGTAATGGTGCGGGCTGTGTTTACGTGGAATGCACTGGGTCCTCTGGTGCAGGTGAACCGACATTTGACTGGAAATGGTTGTGTTCGGCCGTTTGGAGGCCATTTACAGCCATTCGTGGACTTTATGGTCCCATCAACGATGATCATGTCATCAGACCACAGTTCTTTGCGGTTGGTTTGAAGAACATTCTGGATAATTCGAGCGAATGATTTGGCTACCCAGAGCGTCCGACACGAATCCCATTGAACATTTATGGGACACATTCGAGAGGTCAGTTCGTGCACAAAATCCTGCACTGCCAACAATTTCGCAACTATACATTTACCATTAGAACAGTATCTGAAATAAGTCACACTTCAACACGAAAAGTAGTCTACTTCGCATATTTTCATACGCTTATGTCATATGGTATTATTTTTTGGGGTAATTCTTCTGATTCAAAAAGGGTATTTTTGGCTCAAAAACGGGCTGTTCGAGCTATATGTGGTGTAAGTTCGAGAACCTCTTGTCGACCCCTATTCAAAAATCTGGGAATTCTGACATTGCCCTCACAGTATATATTTTCTTTAATGTCGTTTGTTGTTAGCAATATTAGCCTATTCCCAAGAGTTAGCAGCTTTCACTCAGTTAATACTAGGCAGAAATCAAATCTGCATGTAGAATGCACTTCCTTGACTCTTGTGCAGAAAGGAGTGCAGTATTCTGCTGCATCCATTTTCAATAAGCTACCACAAGAACTAAAAAATCTTAGCAGTAGCCCAAACTCTTTTAAGTCTAAACTGAAGAGTTTCCTCATGGCTCACTCCTTCTATTCTGTCGAGGAGCTCCTGGAAGAGCTAAAAAATTAAGCAAATTCCAGTGTTACATTGTTGATTGTCTTCATTTAAACTTACGACTTGTCACCTGAATATGTTTTTTTATATTTCATTTTATCTGTTTCTAATATCGTGTTATAATTTCATGTATTGACTCGTTCCATGACCATGGAGACTACTCCTTAATTTGGTCCCACGGAACAATAAATAAATAAATAACTAAAAAATAAATATAGTGGCAGTTTGGCTCATTATTTCTGGACGGAACTCCCAACGACTTGTTGATTCCACGCCTCGTCGACCTGCTGCACCGTGGTGGGTAGGAGAAGGTCCGAGGTGGTATTGGGAGGTATCCATCGACTTTTGCCACTTCAGTTAAGTATAGCACCGGGTGTCTTAGACTTCCTTCTGGTGAGAGCCGCTGGAGAACTTCAACTGGAAGAAGAATGTTACTGATCTTCTCAAACAGATCAGTTCATTTACTTTTGCTGATCTACAGTTCCTAAACTTGGAAACAAACGAATTAACCTCCTCACATATTTTCCGTATTTCCACTTAATAATGTCTCACAGAGTAAATTTCTGCAGTAATTGATGACATAGGAAGAAAGTTGTTATTGCACAAAAGCGAGCGATATGAATAATACATGGTGTTCCCCCACGGACGTCATATAGGCAATTCTTCAAGGAGCTAGGCATTTTAACTGCGCCGTCACAATACATATATTCACTAATCAAATTTGTCATAAATAATCAATCACAACTAGCAGTGGAACGGAGAGGTAGTTTATTTTAATATTTCAGCAATTGTAGTGTTGAATAAGATAACGCGGGAGTACACAGAGAAGGATTTTAGTGAGTCGTGGAGGGTAAGTAGTCTGTGTGGAGTGTGCAGAGTACGACCACCGGTTCGTATCTCTGTGCCCGCAGATAAGGGCGCCGTCGAATGAGAGAGCGGGGTGGGAGGAAGGGGGGAGGGTTCAGCGACCCGGCTAGCGATGAGCAAACGTTAAAACCTGCGAAGATCCCAGCGAGGATCCCCCCCACTCTACCTCCCTGCGACACTCACCCCGCACTCAGCTCGCCCACGACGGGTCCTCACCCCACCCCCATACCTCGCTCACGAACGGGACCTCACCCCACCCAGTATAGTTCCCTCACAACGGAAGACCGGAAACAGTACCTGCATTTGCGTATGGAAAATACGACTGTCTTCATAACGTTTTTGTTATCAGTATGGTTTTTATATTCTTCATTTCTTTAGGTCTAATGAGTCAAGCTACATTTTATAAACATAAAAATATTGAGTGAAGTGAGGATATTGTAAACAAGTAGGCCTGTCTATTCTTATTAGATTATTGCTTCTATTCCGTAGCAGAATATTTTGGATGTTTGAGATACAGAGACTAGAAACGAGATAGTGAAGCTAATGCAAATAGTGCAAGCTTTTTGGTGGCTAAAGCTTACATTTATGTCTCTACTGACATAACACAGTATTTTTACTCTGCTGTTTTGGTTTGTGTTTGTTCTGTGTCTTATAACCTGGAAAGATTTTTTTGGATGAATAAAAGAAATAAACTCTGTTGCCATCTGCGGCATCGTAAGCTTTTATTACCGACATACGTAACATTTCCAACCACATTATTTGCGAAGTGTAGTTTTCCCGAAAGATCACGTTATATTAAGCGATTAATTTGATGATAATTGGCTCACATTGTAATTAACAGACAGCACGTTTGTACTTCGCTTTCATTTATTATTTTAAATCATTCGTGATTTTTTGTTCCGCTTGTTGTAAATACCATTAGGTACCGGAGATCCATTTTAAGTTATAGACACTTGTACTTCATCAATAACACACAGTTATAATCGTAGTCGTGTCTGTAAACGTTTACGTTAATACCTGAAACTTAAAGTCTTTGCATTATACGTTGGAAATTGTTCATTTTCTAGTTCTCGTTCTAGGAGTAACACATCTGCGACGATGTGTATCGTTTTGCTCCCGTTGGGCGGGGCATCTTGCTGATCAGGGGTGGAGCTTAAGTGGGGTGGGCGGGGACTATGTGTCGGGATCTTCGCAGGTTTTAAGCTCATGTCTAGCGATGGCGTCAGCGCCGGCACCCTGCGTGAGCCATTGGCTGACGTGCCGGCGGCTGTTGACCGCTGTCAGAAGGCGGCCACAGTACGACTCTTGCCAGTTGCCACTAGGGTCAGGGTCGACCCTAAGGATCAATTTTCGAGAAAGAAATGCGGATACTGTTCTGTAACTGTCCGAAAACCATAAAATTTAAACCAAACATAACTGATGGTGAGGCTAATTACTTATCTTTAACTAGTAAAACTTTATTACCGTCAGCAAATCCTGCTACAGTTCGGCGCCTCTACGAACTGCGTTAATATCCTGATTACGTGATGGAAATGGAAATGAGAAACGCGTAAAACATTCTTCTGAGATATTTCGATCAGGGCGCTTCAGCCCGAAATGGCACCTCACAGGACAGGAGTATTTCGATGTCTCAGTACTTTTCCTGGTACGTCCCTTAGTGGTTAAATGTCAGGGCAATAGGTGGCCCAGCGAATATGTACCATGCTATTAATAATTGTACGATATTCTAGGTAATACGTAATGGTGCATCGTTTTATCGAATGTAAAACTGTACACCTAACAAAACTTGGATAAGCAGTATCCTGTGACTACAACATAAATGAGTCACAATTGGAATCAGTCAACATACCTGAAAGCAGGGACGTGAAATGGAACTACCGCACAGGCTCCGTCTTAGGGAGGGCAGTGCCAGACGTTGGTTCACTGATGGGATACCGGGGGAAAAGCACTCAGTCTACACAGTACACCACAGTACGACCACTGGTGCGTCCAACCTTTAGAGTGCTGTTCACGTGTGTGCGGATATGGAATGGAACTGAGGCTAACAGAGAATAGTGAACGTTTACAAAGAAGGGCTACGTGAGTGTTCACAGTTTTATTTGAACACACTAGACCGTCATTAATAGTTGAAAAACCAGAACTCGCAGACGCTGGAAGATAGACGCCAAATGTTCTGCGAAAGCCTGATTACTGAGTTTGAGGAGTCAGTGTTAAGTGAAGAGTCAGGAGATACTTTCATACCTGCAAGTAGCACTGTCGCACAGACCGTGAATGCAAAATTAAACTAATTACAACACGCACAGAGACGTTAAGCATTCATTCTTCCAGGAATGACGAGAAACCATAACATGACGTATCCTCTGTCATGCACTTCGAAGTGGTTTGCTTAGTATATTCATGGTGATTCAAAAGTCATGTCCCACAGGACAAAGCCTACATTGGTGATTCAGTAGTATTGACCCACAGGACAAAGTCTTATTCGGGGATGTGACAGGAACGAACATTTCAAGCGAAAAAGTGCAGTAAACATGGGTTCTAAAATGCGTACGTTAAGAACTATGAGCACTAATTCATCTTCGATACTGAGAAACGAATTTCTTCTACTACAAGCTCTTTGCTTTACATATTTTGGGAACAGGTAGTACGGACCAAAACAAGAAAAAATTATCCAGTAAACATGGACACTAAAATGCACACATTAAGAGATATGAGCACTCCTTCATCTTCTACTGAACAAATGGTCATGGCATCTAGGGTATGCAGTTTAGAGCCCATGTTTACTGGATAATTTTTTCTCTATCTGATTCATACTACATACTACATCCACCCAATTGGAAAGCAAAGAGCTTGTAGTAGAAGAGATTCGTTTCTCAGTATCGAAGATGAATAAGTGCTCATAGCTCTTAAGGTATGCATTTCAGAGCTCATGCTTCGTAAAATTTTTTGTTTCGGAAGATGGTTCCTCTCATAGTCCTCCATGCCACTTCGGCCAACCCTACTGAATAAAATGCATATCTTGTCCTATGAGACATGCCTTTTGAATCGCCTTGCATACGTAGAAATAAATGTAGGTAAATACAGGTCTAGGACTCTGCTGAAGGAAGGATATGACTTTACATTATACAGCTACCCTGATATTCACTGATGAATACATCAGCCATACGTAATACTGCGTGTGATCAATGTTAATATCCGACGGGCACCGCGACATTGCATCTGCATTTGATCCATTGTTTTGCAGAAAGAGAAGTCACATAACCAGCATGTAATCGTCATTGAGATGTGTCCCAAGCCAGTGGAAGAATTTCGGACACGCCTCCGTGACGTCAGTACTTTTCTTTTCTAGTCTGAGGCGTCGACGATGAAAACATGATACGGATGCATCTGACAGCGCTGAAATGAGTTCTAAAGGGCAGTGGACTTAAATCCAAACAACTTACAGGCAGAGAAAACAAATGCCTCACTGATTCGTTTCGTGGTATTCAAATCTCCTAGAACATCACACAAATATTGATTTTATGGTAATGATCCGATCATATTGGTTTCACCATGTTATCCACTTTTCGTTTGCTGTTGCTCTTCATGAGAATGGTCAGCGTGACGGACTGCCGTCCTAAGGTTCTCGGGTTCGATTCCCAGCTGGGTAGGGGATTTTCTCTGCTCAGGGACTGGGTGTTGTGTTGTATTCATCATTATTTCAGCGCCATCCGGCGCGCAGGTCGACACATGTGGCGTCGAATGTAATAAGACCTGCACCAAGGCGGCCGGACCTGCCCCGTAAGAGGCCTCTGGGCCAATGACGCCAAGCGCTCATTTCCAATCCACAGTGGCAGTCATCGGTAAAACGGTGGAAAGAGCTATACACTATTTGGTAACTTATGTCCTCTCACTGCAAGAGAAACCCATCCGTCTTCACTTTATCGCCATCACACAAAGTGTGTATTAGTACGACGCATCAAATCATGTGTTACCTGGTGAAACAGTTGCGTAAGAAGTGGGTAATCACATTGACCTACTTAATGCTTGTAAGGCTAATTAGCAACTTTACCAATGAGTAAGAGATTAAACTTGAAGTGGGGTTATCAAATTTCGTGCTAATGTAGAGTTCAGTATACTAAGATACGCTATATGTAACCAAATAGATACGACCCAGTCATAAGGAAGAAAAAGAAACAAATTACACTCATATAGATTTTTGGTTCAACTATACCTCCAATGGAGAACCAATTCAAATTAAATTCGATACTAGATAATATCTTTTATCAATAGTGTCTACAATGCATTAACCGAAGTAATAAGCTGAATTAGCAGTCCTAGGCCATTAGCACGTCAACTGAAGACTATTAATTTTCCAGGGCCTTTAATTGCATTACAAAAGCCATATAGATGATCTAAAACCTTTTTCTTCTAGTGTGGTGTTTATTTGGATCGTTGTGGAGCAGGAAAAGTTGACAATAATAAATCTACTCACTTACGAGTTATTAACTTAAATTTCGACTGGATAAAGATTAGGCCGGCCGAAGTGGCCGAGCGGTTAAAGGCACTACAGTCTGGAACCGCACGACCACTACGGTCGCAAGTTCGAATCCTGCCTCCGGCATGGATGTGTGTGATGTCCTTAGGTTAGTTAGGTTTAAGTAGTTCTCAGTTCTAGGGGACTTATGACCACAGCAGTTGAGTCCCATAGTGCTCAGAGGCATTTGAACCATTTGATAAAGATTAGGATATATTTAGTCGATATTATGATCCTGTCGTTTATTTGAATCAGTTTAGATTTACGTAACTGTGCTAAGCTTCTTCAGCAGTTCATCAGTCCTCGCGGGAGACAAATAACTCAAAACTAAAGATGTGTAATAATGTTTCTACAGACACACTGTATTACACAACGAAAAATAAGGATAACGACAAATGACAGGAAGATGAATAAACGAGTAAGACGAAAGAGGAGGAATTTGGATAGTTTGGAAGTTGAAAGTGAGGTAGGAGGGGCATGCAGCCAAACGAACTAACAGAGAATGAGCTAACGAACGTTTATTTTATTTTATTTTTTTTTAAATAAAGAAACAAGAAACTAGAAAAGAAACGAGCGAAATATTTTGTGAAATGATTTTTCTAGAAGCAACAAATGAAACAGATTAGAGAATCGTTCTGATGGGCCTTTGAATGGTGCTCGAAATCATGTACAAGTAGCTGAGACTCTTGTACATTAGTGACGCAAGGCGCCCACTGTATGAAATTCCACGACAAATATCCTAAAGGGTTCTTTAAACTTATTGGACTCTAAGTTAAACAATGAGCTTTAAATACTGACTTGGTGGGCATGGTTTCGAGCATGGTTTAAAGGCGTGCCAAATTTTTCACTAATCTATTTTATTTCTTACTTTTAGACAAGTGATTTCACAAAACATTTGAGAGTTCTTTTCTTCAACATTTTTTATTTTCAAATTTTGTTCAGAAAGCGTGAAACATATTTGAATATCGATGAATGGCCTATTATTATTAGATTATATGCATCAAGAGAAATTAGAGAAGTTTTAATTTATGCTGTTATTTGATATTTTTTGATACTGCAGGAGCTGTTAGTAATAGTTTCAATTTTCTCTCAAATTACTAATGAAGATTTTCTTAATTACTTTGATTACTTTCGAGAAATTGAATTACTTTTTGCAAAACTAGACCTGACGCTCGTCTGTTTGATACCCCACTTGACCGTTTCCCACTCTTCGTTTGGCTATGAAAATGTTGGGAAAAATCCGTTATTTAGTTTCTGCGGTGTCATGTGTTTGCTCCGATGAAAAATTTGACCGAAAACGGTGGATTTATCGTGATCAGAAAATATGTAAATTCCAAACGAGGACTTAATGGAAGGTGGGTAGGAGCAGCAAAGACGGACATAGTCGTGAGGGACGCACAAAGTTAAAAACGGTAATACGTCGTAGTGTTACACCTCCACTAGCTGCGACGTAAATTAGTTTAGAGGTTGACAGTGACGTTAACAGTTCTTCGCCTTGGTGTTTGTTGTCGTCTATTAGATTCTCGCTTGAGCTTTTACATCTCTGCTCCCGCCTCAGTTTCACGTGTCGCAAGAAAAGGAATGCAAATACGTGTCACAGCGATGAGAAGATTGCGGTTCTACTGGCAAGGCGTCCGATGCCATTGTAATCAGTCAAAATAAAGTGTTTAACACTAATGGGTTAACTACGAAGAAACTAATAGACAGGTGAGTTAAGGACCCCTTTTGGCGTTTCTTTGCATTAAAATATTTAATGTTCCCACTTCAGTTCGACTAGATTCACATTCATAGTGCAGCAACACAGATTTTCTATGTCTGTCTACAGTAAACGAAGAAATTGTAACAGGTAAAAATCATTGATAGGGAAGGGGTAAGCAATTTTAACGAAATTGACATAATAACGAGAAGGCTGGAATTGGTCTTTCAGCAGAAGCTGATGAAAAATGGTTGATGATAACATCAGTGTACAAGATAGCATAAATAAGGCCAAGGTCCTGAATGCAGTGAAAAGCTTCCGTTGGCTGGAGGGAAATCGAACAGACGGGTTACAAATCAAGAGGAGCGTGACAGGCAGGTCCTAAATGTCGCAGAAACTACGCTATGTTGCAAAGGCAACCCAGGAGAAAAAAAGCAGAACACCTTGAACGATTAGATGCAGGACCTCATATTCACAGGACATTAAATTTTGGACTAGTACGTTGTGCATTTGAACCGTGTCGGCTCGCGGGTTCAAGGCCAACATGGATATCGCGCCGCAGCACCACCTACCTGTAAAATGTGCCTGCGGCTCTCGTGGTCGCTGTAAACCGAAGGTAATGGACCAGTGTGACTTGAGTAGACGTGCAGAATGCCTCGTAAACGTATGCTCGTACGGTGCCGTCAAATAAATGAGTTTGAATGTGGGCGCATTACTGGCCTGAGAGGGTTTAATGCAGCCATCCGGGAAATTGCAGCTCGCTTGAGACGAAGTGCAGCAGCGGGCGTGTGCAGAATGGTTGACGAAGAGCCACAGAACATGACCAGATGGATCAGGTCTCACCATCCAGCCCCCCCTCCCCTCCTCCCGAGAAGATCGACACCTCATCTGAATGGCACTCCAGGACAGAGACATTCGTCCTCCTCGGCTGTGGCCCAACAGCGGAACAGTGCAACGCATCCTTCTCTGTCAGGGGTGACTGCCCGTCACCGTTCATTACGGCATGGGTTACGAGCGTAGTCCGCTTCTCCGCCTATCTTTGAGAAATGTGCAGAAACATGCTAGACGGCAATTGTGTTTGGAACTGTGGTGTCACTGCCAGACACCACACTTGCTAGGTGGTAGCTTAAATCGGCCGCGGTCCATTAGTACATGTCGGACCCGCGTGTCGCCACTGTCAGTACTTGCAGACCTAGCGCCACCACATGGCAGGTCTAGAAAGACGGACTAGCACTCGCCCCAGTTGTACGGACGACATTGCTAGCGACTAGACGTACGAAGCCTTCCTCTCATTTGCCGAGAGACAGTTAGAATAGCCTTCAGCTAAGTCCATAGCTACGACCTAGCAAGGCGCAGTTAACCATATCTGGAGAGAGTCTTACTTGTATTCACCATAAACGATGTATACCAAAAGGATGGATTAAAGTTAAGTATTCCCAAAGCAACGTACTTTTCTTATTAGCATTCATTGAGCATCCTGTTTCAGACTTCACGATATTCTGGGTGAGCTTATAGCGTGCCTATTCGGCCCCTTCAAAATAACACTGTGTCGGCACTTCTGTCGACACATAACAGGAACGACGTTACAGGGGACAGGAATGGCATCAGATAGTGTTTTCAGACCAATCCGAGGTCTGTTTGTTCGGAGATGATGGCCGCATTTTGGTTCGCCACAGACGGGGGGGAGCGGCGTCACAGTGCCTGCATTCACACAACACACACAGAGCCATCTCGAGGCCTTGTGGTGTTGGGTGCTACTGGGCACAGCCACAGATCACAGCTGGCGCCTGTCCAGACCACTGTGACCAGTGTGCGCTACGTGGATGACATCCTGTGACCCTTAACCACACCCTTGCTCCACAGCACTTCAGACGACATTTTTCAAAAATGACATCCGCGTCCGAGGCAGGATTCGAACCTGCGACGGTAGCGGTCGTGCGGTTACAGACTGTAGCGCCTAGAACCGCACGGCTGCTCAGGCCGGCGCCAGTTTTCAGCAATACAATGCAAGATCACACGTTGCTGCACGAACACGTGCCTTCGTAGTCTCACAGGTTGTCAGCCTTTAGCCCTGGCATGCCAGATCACCAGACTAGTCGCCTATCACAGGACAAATGCTGAACCGACGTGAGTGAAATGACAATCATATCCTATATGTAGTCGTTCAAGGTGTTCTCTCATTTCTAAGCATGAGCGTATGTCTTCAATTAGAAACACCGCATGTATCCAACGGAGGGGACCACCTTGGACAAGAGAGCTCGTATCCGGCTGGAGAAAGAGAAACGAAATATCTTGAAAGACATGTGGGACTCGAAAGAACACGCTGAAGCCTGGGTACACAGACAAATGCAGGAGCTGTGTGAGAGCGTTGAACCAGTTTAAAGCACGATACGAAAGAGACGGCTGACATTTGCCAGAAGCATAATGAGAATGGGGAACAACTCGTTGACTAAGAAGATACTGAACACAGCATGCTTAGCAGGGAACAACTGGGCGAAAGACATCAGGGAGGACTGCAAAGAAATTGGAATAAGTGAAAAACTTCGTACCTAACAGTGCAGGATTGGTCCAGCTGTAGGAATACAGGTGCACAGCTATCAGAATCAAAATTAAGATCACAGAAGCAGAGAGAACTAGGAGGAGCGATAGAATGAAGAAGTCTTGTGTTCTGAATAAGTCACCGGTGATTCTAAAGGGGCGAAACGATTATATACGAGGCGCATTCAACAATTAATGTCCGATTTGGCACGAAATGGGAACCACTGTAAAAATCTGATGTAACTTCGATCAGATGTGTTGGGCAGCGTCTCTAGTGTGTCCGTCGACGCCTCACGTCGCTCTTTTCAGTTCAGATCGCAAAGTGATCACGCAGAAATTCCTGGAGAGAGATTCGCCTGAAGCTATGCAGCACAAAAAAATGGTTCAAATGGCTCTGAGCACTATGGGACATAACATCTGAGGTCATCAGTCCCCTAGAACTTTGAACTACTTAAACCTAACTAACCTAAGCACATCACACACATCCATGCCCGAGGCAGGATTCGAACCTGCGACCGTAGCAGTCGCGCGGTACCGGACTGACCACCCCGGCCGGCCTATGCAGCACACGTGAAATAAATGTCATGCATTTCTTTCTTCAAGACAATTCTCAGCCGCATTCTGCAGGGGCAATAAAGGCGCTCCTGCAGCGTTTTCGATGGGAAGGGCTTGATCGCCCACAGTACAGACCTTAATTGGCTCTCTCTGATGTTCATCTCTGCTCACATGAACCGCTGGCTACGAAGACAACATTTTGGCACAAACAGCGATAGCCGGACCAGCGTAGAGAATTGGTGGAAAGCGCAGACGGCTGCTTTCTGTGACGAGGACAGTGGAAAGTTTGTACAACGCCGCGACAAATTTCCGAGTCTGAGCGGCGACTATTTAGAGAGGTAGGTGAAAGGTGTGGTTGTTGCGAATAAATTTTTTTTTTGAGTTTCACAGTGGTTTCCATTTCGCGACCGATCGGACCTTCCTTTCCGAACAGCCCTCACAACTAAATACATACAAAGATCCGGTGGAAAAGGTAGCTTGCAGTAGTGTGGATTACATGAACTACACTCCTGGAAATGGAAAAAAGAACACATTGACACCGGTGTGTCAGACCCACCATACTTGCTCCGGACACTGCGAGAGGGCTGTACAAGCAATGATCACACGCACGGCACAGCGGACACACCAGGAACCGCGGTGTTGGCCGTCGAATGGCGCTAGCTGCGCAGCATTTGTGCACCGCCGCCGTCAGTGTCAGCCAGTTTGCCGTGGCATACGGAGCTCCATCGCAGTCTTTAACACTGGTAGCATGCCGCGACAGCGTGGACGTGAACCGTATGTGCAGTTGACGGACTTTGAGCGAGGGCGTATAGTGGGCATGCGGGAGGCCGGGTGGACGTACCGCCGAATCGCTCAACACGTGGGGCGTGAGGTCTCCACAGTACATCGATGTTGTCGCCAGTGGTCGGCGGAAGGTGCACGTGCCCGTCGACCTGGGACCGGACCGCAGCGACGCACGGATGCACGCCAAGACCGTAGGATCCTACGCAGTGCCGTAGGGGACCGCACCGCCACTTCCCAGCAAATTAGGGACACTGTTGCTCCTGGGGTATCGGCGAGGACCATTCGCAACCGTCTCCATGAAGCTGGGCTACGGTCCCGCACACCGTTAGGCCGTCTTCCGCTCACGCCCCAACATCGTGCAGACCGCCTCCAGTGGTGTCGCGACAGGCGTGAATGGAGGGACGAATGGAGACGTGTCGTCTTCAGCGATGAGAGTCGCTTCTGCCTTGGTGCCAATGATGGTCGTATGCGTGTTTGGCGCCGTGCAGGTGAGCGCCACAATCAGGACTGCATACGACCGAGGCACACAGGGCCAACACCCGGCATCATGGTGTGGGGAGCGATCTCCTACACTGGCCGTACACCACTGGTGATCGTCGAGGGGACACTGAATAGCGCACGGTACATCCAAACCGTCATCGAACCCATCGTTCTACCATTCCTAGACCGGCAAGGGAACTTGCTGTTCCAACAGGACAATGCACGTCCGCATGTATCCCGTGCCACCCAACGTGCTCTAGAAGGTTTAAGTCAACTACCCTGGCCAGCAAGATCTCCGGATCTGTCCCCCATTGAGCATGTTTGGGACTGGATGAAGCGTCGTCTGACGCGGTCTGCACGTCCAGCACGAACGCTGGTCCAACTGAGGCGTCAGGTGGAAATGGCATGGCAAGCCGTTCCACAGGACTACATCCAGCATCTCTACGATCGTCTCCATGGGAGAACAGCAGCCTGCATTGCTGCGAAAGGTGGATATACACTGTACTAGTGCCGACATTGTGCATGCTCTGTTGCCTGTGTCTATGTGCCTGTGGTTCTGTCAGTGTGATCATGTGATGTATCTGACCCCAGGAATGTGTCAATAAAGTTTCCCCTTCCTGGGACAATGAATTCACGGTGTTCTTATTTCAATTTCCAGGAGTGTATGTGGCAACTCTTTTTCTTCTCTCGGCTGTGGCGTGAGACCGCTGCGCTTCGCACAAACGAGGCTTGGCGGCTGCTCCTCCTTACCGTAGAGGTACTTCTCGAAGGCGCGGAAGGTGAAGGGTCCGTGGAAGCCCTCGAGGCCGACGATGAGGCCGGCGCGGCGGTAGTGGTCGACGAGCCTCTTGACGAGCACCTGCTGGTTGGCGCGGCCAGCGCGGGTCTGGAGCCTCTTGAGCTCCAGCTGCTGCTGGAAGATGCGCCGCTCCGTGTGGTTCCTGCGACAGCGTTAGTCGGTGACCCGGCTCTACAGGCAGCGTCTCAGTAGCACCGCAGACTCTGTCTCGTCTCAGAATAGCTGTATTCTCAAGTTCTCCTTGTGCAAGGTGGTGAACCACATGGTCGGTCGCGAGCACAGGCTCCGCAGAAATCTATTCGAAAGGGAGCAAGATTTTAAAATTGCCTATTTTGGTATAATCCGTTCGGTGAGTTTAAGAATGTGTCATGCCTCAAGAATAGTATGTGACAGAATGTGCATAAATTTCATTGTATAGTCGAGGATTGATTGTTATCGACACGTCACATTTGTCAAAGGTGGATTGATTTGGCCCCTAAAAGATAAGTACATTACATTAGCATATGCAAACTAGACGTTTTTATATTTTTAATGCGAAAATGGATGCTACCATTTTCATTTTACTTTCTAAAACGACATCTTCATATGATTAAATCCAGCAAGTTGCCAAATGAAGCCAGACAGTAGTCACTACAGAAGTTTTTCTTGATAAACCAAAAGAATCAGACTCATCGAGAAAATGCTGTTGGATATCAACAAAAATAACTATAAAATGAGACAGATTGATATACCTCATAGTGGAGAAACAGAAGATGAACAAGGGGTAAGAAAATGTTTCGTTAAAGAGGTATGAAATGAATTCCCTGTTGTGTCTTTTGGTTGTGTAATTTACCTCAAACGTGCGTTTTTGCTGACATTATTGTTTACAGTTGGTCATGGAATTTGTTTGTCTGATTTGCATTTGTTCTGTTTCGGTGTAACTACCATCGCAACATATCATAACTGTGTCTTCTGTGTCTGAAATGACGCACATGCGGTACATCTACGGCCTAGCAGATGGGAATGCGGATTCAGCACGTCACCTTTATGGTTGAACGTAACTCCGGTAGGCAGTTACCTGTGCGGGAACGTTTGTACGACACCATCAATGCTTGTGTGAGACAGGCTAATTTGAGAAGAAAATTTCAGATGAAGACCACTCGATGTACGAAAGCGTGAGCTTGAAGACTATGTTCTTCTTCCTGTGGACGGAGCTCAAGCAGCTAGTACAAGGAGAATACCAGAAGGGAAGGCCTCAGTGACATGTCGACGTGGAACAGTTAGTGTGGAAATTTATGTACTCGTGTCGCCTACAGCAGCTGCAAGGATTAAATGAGGCGACGCATGTTAAGGCAGTGAGCTGAGTTTCTGCATTTCTTAGCATGTACCTG
Source organism: Schistocerca cancellata (assembly GCF_023864275.1). Lineage (NCBI taxonomy): Eukaryota > Metazoa > Arthropoda > Insecta > Orthoptera > Acrididae > Schistocerca > Schistocerca cancellata. Next base: position 56,013,882 of record NC_064631.1, read on the forward strand.
ATTCACTGATGAGGCTGGCTTTTAAGATCATGGGTAGGGATCTCCAATTATCATAGCAATCGCGACTGGGCTTATGAAAACCTTCGCAAATTGCGACAAGACAGATATCAACAGAGGTTCAGCCTCAGTGTGTGCTGTGGAATCGTTAATGATCATGTAACTGGCCTCTATGTCTTTCCTCAACTTCTTACTGGATAAACGAATCAGCTGTTTCTCAGAGATGATTTGTTTCAAAAGTTGATTACGTATCTCTAGAAGTCAGTCAACGAATGTGGTTTATGCACAATGGTGCTCCACCTCCCAATACATGGATAGTTTTCCATGTATGTCGATAATCAATTTCCAAAGAGACTACTACAGCCAAATTTGGCGCAGAAGCAGCAGGCTTCGTGAGTATGAACACTGTGGGGTTTATAACGACCTAGCTCCAATAGGAGTGGAGATATGGGAAAAACGTGTTTTCCTCATCTCTGGTGTATGGCTGCCCTATGCAACAGGTATGTTGTGTGGGAACAGTGTCAGCCAGTCCAACCTACTTTCTTTGCAAGGCAGCCTACGTGTCAGGGGCAACAAATGACTTTCTGGGCCCCGATTTATAGGCTGCCCTGCATAACACGCGTTTTTTGTTGGAGTAGTGTCAGCCTGATTTATCGACCGGCTTTACACCTGTTTGTAAGGGGCAAATAAATGATTTTGTAGGACCTGATACGTTACTTGCCCTGCATGGTAGGCAAATTGTGGGAGTAGTACCTACCTCCTTTATTGAACTGTCAAGGAGCATGACAGGGGATCGTTTGAAATGGGTAGAGGAGCAGATGAGCAGACTGAGGGGGAGAGCAAATGTACATGGGAGGAGGGGGAGACGCATGAGACAGGTGAAATGTGTAGAGGAATAGTGGGCAAGTAGCAAAGGAAGAGGGAGAGGTGGAGATGGAAAAGGGAGGTGCAGGAGCATATGCTAAGTGTGAGGGGGATGAAGATATGGTCAGAGAGAGGGGTAGAGGAAATGGACAAAGAGGGGATAGGTAGATAGTTAGAGGTGAACAGACAAACAGAAGGAGGAAGAGGTGTGTTCAGTATATGTGTCGACAGCATATGTGGACGAAGCCGCAGGAAGAAGGCTAGTAGTAATGTGACACTATTAGTATCGTTAGCGAACTGGGTTCTATAAAGCGTGGCGCGCACTCACTTGCACATGCTGTTCTGCACGGCCTGCGTGACGGAGACGGTGCTGAGCGGCGGCCGGCCGTCCTGCCTGCAGGGCCGCGGCACCCTGCCACCCTGCCGCCCCCGCCGCCCCCGTCGCTGCCCCCGGCCTCGCCCGGCTGCTCGTGCTCCCGCCGCGGCGACGGCTCCAACCCAGAGTCGGGCTGCGCGCTGGAGCGGCTGCGCGTGGTCGTCGTGGACGCCTCCTCCTCCTCCTCCTCCTCCTCCTCCTCCTCGTCTTCCTCCTCGCCCTCTTCCTCACACTCCTCCCGCTTCTGCACGCCGTCCTCGACCGCCAGTTCATCCTGTTCTCGGCCCTCGTCTTCCGACTCATCGCCGCTTTCCTCCTGGCTCTCCGGTGTGAGAAAGACGCTGACGAAATTGATACGAAATGTCTAGCCATATACTAAAAAACTTAGTTTTCGCAGCGAATCAGGTATAAAATATACAGAAGACCCGCAGAACTAAATTACTCTTAACTAACTCTTTACGTATACAACTTCAGAAACTATGAAATATCAACTAATCATCACTCCAATAGCCAATAGTTAAGTTTAGCTTTCAGTGCAATTCTAGAAGCGTAGTTCTCGAAGCACATGACGATGGCTGTGTCTCACTCCTTACCCTCCTCCGCCCCCCCCCCCCAATCCATTTCTGCGGAAATGCCTTACCCAGAAGCGCAGAAGTGAAATTTTCTCAATTTTCCAAGACTCGTGAAGAGAGTCGCTGCACGTTCATTGAATACTAAAGAACTAATTTTAACCCAAGGTGTATTTACGACTACCTATGGATTCTAAAAAAAGAATCAGTTGCTGCTTGTAGGTGAGCGAGAACGTTAATCTCAGGGCTTGTGAATCGGACGACTGTGGGAAGTGACTCAAGATTGATGGAGTGAGTTGGTGTGGTGATTGGAGACAACAGACGTTCCACTGCCACGTCAGATTTCATCAGCTGTCCTGGGGCACAGCACTGTATGACAGTGAAACATGGGCTGTGGGAATACCGGAACAGAACGAAATGGAAGCATTTGAGATGTGGTGCTATACATGAATGTTGAAAATTAGCTGCTCTGATAAGGTAAGGAATGAGGAGGTTCCGCGCAGAATCGGAGAGGAAAGGAATAGTGGAAAACACTGACAAGGAGAAGGGACAGGATGATAGGACATTTGTTCAGACACCAAGGAATGACTTCCATGTTACTAGAGGGAGTTGGTGCATGAAACAGTCGTCATCATTGGATGCAGATTTCTACATTGAGATACACAAAAACTGATCACCTCGCTACAATAATCATATCGATAACGGAAGGTGTTATGTAACAAGCTAGCAGAAGATACGTTACTGTTGTTTACGTTTGTTTTTCGTTGTACGTCGTACTGGGACATTTTATTTGCGTGACTCCTACAGGTATACAGCAGCAGAGTTGAGGTATCTTATTGGTAATTGGTAAAAATACTCAACGGACTTAAGAAAAGTGCATTGCTTTGGTATTAGCATCCAAGCAAATTAACACTAACATCGGTCATCGTCACATTTACACGGCTTGTTAAAAATGCAATGAATTCTTCTCAATCATTTAGAACGTATCGTAAACATTCTTATGTTCTTGGTATTTCTTTCTCAATTCGTTATGCGGAGTATATGCAGTCCTTGTATTTTTGAAGTTTGTTTAAGTTTACGTGGCTTGGTATTACGTGCTAATTCATTGATTTCTACGTTAACGAAATGAAACAAAAGATTGAAAAAGAGAGAGAGAGACGGAGAGAGAGAGAGAGAGAGAGAGAGAGAGAGAGAGAGAGAGACAGAGGAGAGGGAGAGAGAGAGAGAAAGTGGGTGAACGAGTGAGAGAGAGAGAGAGAGAAGAAAGGGAAAGGGAAACTGCTATTCATTAACTGGATCCAAACACCGCAACTGGCCCACTGGCGCTAATATCTTCACCGATTTGCCCATACTTCAAATAGGACGACTACTTAGCAATTTTGCAAGGAAAGTGTGTGCATTTTACTTTATTAAATTGATTTCCACTACACTCGATACGTCTCTTTATACTCGAAAATGATCCCACACGTTTTCTGTCAGACGGAAGCCTTTGTCGAACCACGCCAGTACGATCACTTCCTCTGGTCCTGCCATCGGTTCAACAGCTCCGAAGAGAAAGCAAATTCAAACGGGACAGGGTTACAGCTGTTGAAGGCAATAAAGAACTTCGCAGCCTATTGCATCGTAATATTTTGTGGAAAATTTCATCCAATATATTAGAATGTTCTTATTAAGAAAGAACCAACAGTTGACATTCGTAGCGTGGTTGTAAGGACACATTTACCGTCAGACCGGGAGTTATGCTGTAGTACATAAGACTGTAGGTAAGGTAAATTTAGTGTGTGGGAAAATTTAGAATGTATTTTGAGAAAAGAGCAGAAGCTGTTAGAACATCGAAAGTTAATTTATAAAGCCTGTACTAATGGCAGTCTGGAAGTTGAATGAACAGTGTGGAAGTGTTATATAGGAGTGATAAAATTGAAGACAGTGTTATGGAAAGGGCTAAGTGAGTTAACATGATATGAGTAATGTGATACTGCGAGAATAATTTGTCACAGGATTGAAAGATATAAGTCGAAACAAGGTACCTCTAGTGGACATGATTCCCTGACAGTTATTAAGATATTTAGGAGAACTGACAATGAGGAAAGTATTTCACATGATATGCAAGCACATGAGAAACACCGTCACATTTGAAATAGAACATTACAATTCGTATACGAGTACTAAGGAGATGCTGGAAGGTGAGACTACTACCGGAACACCAGTTTAATAAGTCACGGTCGCAAAATACAGGGACCAGTTAGTTACAGAAGAACGGATGCCAGGAGAATCAAACCTCGGGGAGGACCAGTATAGATTTCGAGGAAATGTGCGAACTTGTGAGGCAAAATTGACCCTAGACTTTTCTTACAAGGGAACATCACCAACTTGACCTCATATTTTAAGGAGAAGAAAGCACCCTTGCAAGATATCAGCCGGGTCAATCGAACCCGAGGGAAAATTTGGGCCATAATGTTGATTCAAGATAGCGAAACGAAAGCCGTAGTTTTAAATTTCACGCGCAAGGAACCATTCGCACAGGAGAATCGTACGAACATCGAACATCGAACTTGACCATCGGACGGACTCCAATATGGACGACATAGTAATAAGCATACCTGGCGTAGAGAAACAACTAAAAGATTTGAAAGCAGGTAAATCATCAGATCCGGATGGAATTCCAGTTCGATTTTAGGAAGAGTACCCTATAGCACTGGCCCCTTACCTAACTTGCATTTATCGTGACTCTCTCGCCCAGTTCAAAGTCCCAGACGGGTGCAAAACAGCGCAGGTGCCTCCAGTGTATAAGAAGGGTAAGAGAACGTATCCGCAAAATTACACACCAATATCCCTAACTTCTATTTGCTGTAGAATCCTTGAACATTCACAGTTCCAACATAATAAGCTTTCTTGGGACTGAGAAGCTTATGTTCACAAATGAGCATGGTTTTAGAAAGCATGGTATAATGAATTCTACTGTAATTTATGAAATTATGTGAATGCAGCTTGCCGCTAACTTGGTGTAATGTTTTGTCTGTACAGAGGTGTATCTGTCGCCTTTATTACCCCTTCACTCTCACACACAAATCGGTACAATACAGTTAGGGCCTCCTGTTTTATCTTGAGGCTGATCCGTGATAAGACAGGCAAACAATTATGCTAATGCAGGATTCTGAGTATTTTCTCGAATTTCATTCGCTCTCTCTCTCTCTCTCTGTCCTTTATCTGTGTACAGTTTTAAATATATTATTTCATTTACGTGGAATCAGCCCAATAGAATCTCTGGTGGAGCCCTTTGTCTTAATATTCAGCGGCTGGTTTGCTGGAAAAGATCTTTACATTTGTTATTATTGTTAAGCGCTGCATTCAGTTGGGAAAAATCGATCGTTTGAACAATTCGTTCATTTTTACGACAGATTTAGAATTTCAGATGTGGACGAAGCCTTTTTGGACGATTTTATCAAAACTCGGTGACTGCAGGCTCTCTTCGTCACAGCTGAAACTTCCCCACTAATTACAGGGCCAAGGCAATCATCAATGATTCAGACAGAGAACTCATTCGTCATTCACTCTAGAATAAAAGGGTCACAAACCTTATTTCTGAGGAAAATAGTATATTCAATCCATCTCCATTACATGTTCCGTTTTCTGTTGATTCCAAGTCTTCTTTAATTTTCGTTTACCGTTTTTCTCTATCCGCCAATAACCCGCTAGTGGCACAAACTTTAATAGCTCTCTTTAGCGAGAAGAAGAGCAAATATGTCTCTTTTAGCAACCCGACAATCTTCCAACAGATACTTCCGAAGCTGTACTCCTTCTCCCTCTATAATAACCATGGAGAATACATCTATGTATCTCTGTTATTCCAAAGAATAATCTTACTAGAAAAATACCTTGGCGTCGACGAGCTGTCGGCGCATATATTACTAGAAATCCGATCAGATACTTTCCAAAAGTGAATAAATGTGGATGATTTGGTTGACCATTATTAATTATTGCGTGGTAGAGGGTAAATTTCCGTGGGGAGATTACAATGGCTAGTGCAAAACTCACTTTGCCCTTTTCTCACATGGTATACTGAGAACTATTTTGATAAAGGGCAACAGGCATACTCCATATTTCTTTATTTCCGGGAAGTATTTGCCATGGTGCCCCACAGAAGGCTGTTAACGAAAGTACGAGCATAAGGAATAAGGTCACAGATATGTGAGCGGTTCGAAGACTTCTTAAATAATGGAGCCCAGTGTGCTGTCGTCAGCGGTGACTGTCCATCAGAGACAATCGTATCTTTAGGAGTGCCCCAGGGAAGTGTGACAGGCTGATTCGGCGGACAGAGTGGGTAGCAATCTGCGGTTGTTTGCTGATGATGCAGTGGTGTGCGGTGGGGTGTCGAAGTTGGGTGACTGTAGGAAGATACGAGAAGACTAAGACAAGATCTCCAGTTGGTGTGATAAATGGCAGCTAGTCCTATATGTGGAAAAATGTAAGTTAATGCGGGTGAGTAGGAAGATCAAATCTGTAATATTTGGATACAGTGTTACTAGTTTCCTGCCTGATACGGTCACGTCCTTTAAAAATCTGGGTGTAACGTTGCAAAGCGATATGACATGGAACGCGCACGTGAGAACTGTGGTGGGGAAGGCAGATTGTCGATTTCGGCTTACTGGGAGAATTTTAGGGAAGAGTGGTTCACCCGTAAAGGAAACGGCCTATAGGACGCTGGTGCGACCTATTCTTGAGTACTGCTCGTGTGCCTCGGATCCGTACCGAGTCGGAATGAAGGAAGGTTGTAAGTAGGCTGTTTATGTTTTCTTTATGGAAGTAGGCTGTTTAGGTTCTTATATTGGTAACGCCGCCGCCACGTAGCGCTCTCTGTATGAAAATCACTGGCTGTGCTGTGTGCAGTATGTGGCTAGTTCGCATTGTTGTCTGCCATTGTAGTGTTGGGCAGCAGCAGCTGGATGTGAACAGCGCGTAGCGTTGCGCAGTTGCAGGTGAGCCGCCAGCAGTGGTGGATGTGGGGAGAGAGATGGCGGAGTTTGGAAATTTGTAAGACTGGATGTCATGAACATGTATATTACGGTTTTCCAACCCTATTAAGGTAAATACATTGTTTGTTCTCTATTAAAATCTTTCATTTGCTAACTATGCCTATCAGTAGTTAGTGCCTTCCGTAGTTTGAATCTGTTATTTAGCTGGCAGTAGTGGCGCTCGCTGTTTTGCTGTAGCTTGAGTAACGAAGATTTTTGTGAGGTAAGTGATTTGTGAAGGGTATAGGTTAATGTTAGTCAGGGCCATTCTTTTGTAGGGATTTTTGAAAGTCAGATTGCGTTGCGCTAAAAATATTGTATGTCAGTTTAAGCATAGTCATGTATAATTGTTCTAAGGGGACGTTTCATATGTCGACCCTTAGCCGAGGATACCTCACTGGAATCTTCTGATTTTTTCTTGTAGTTTGTGTAATTAGTGTAGATTTTGTTTATTGCTATTGCGTAATTGTAGAGAGTATCTCCTTTGTAGTTGCAGTCTTTCATTGTTGCACAGTAAAACAGTTGTGGCATGCATGTAGATTTGCACCAAGTATTTCGCAGCTGCGCTTGCAATTAACTAGATATTATTTTCAGTTCTATGTTAATGTGCTCTCTTATTTTTGCTTTTCAAATTGTGCTTTTCTGTGTTGTCGTGTGAAATATTGTGACAATAATGGCGTGTGAAAAACGTACTACTAGGGTCCAAAGTAAACTGAGAAATGACAGTGTAGACGAAAGCAGTGTGTTAACGCCACCATGTAATGAATTAACTAAAATTCAAAGTAGTAATTTGGTCGCTCGCTGTTTTGCTGTAACTTGAGTAACGAAGATTTTTGTGAGGTAAGTGATTTGTGAAGGGTATAGGTTAATGTTAGTCAGGACCATTCTTTTGCAGGGATTTTTGAAAGTCAGATTGCGTTGCGCTAAAAATATTGTATGTCAGTTTAAGCACAGTCATGTATAATTGTTCTAAGGGGACGTTTCAAGGTATCGAAGCAGTTCAGCGGCGGGCTGCTAGATTTGTTACCGGTAGCTTTGAACAACATGTAAGTTTTACGGAGATGCTTCGGGAACTCAAATGAGAATCACCGGATGGAAGACGACGTTATTTTCGAGAAACACTATTGGGAAACTTTAGAGAATCGGCATTAGAAGCTGACTATACTATTGCCGCCAACATACATTGCGCGTAACGACCACGAAGATAAGACACGAGTATTTAGGCTGACACGGAGGCATGTACACTGAAGCGCCAAAGAAACTGGTATAGGCATGCGTATTCAAATGCAGGGATATGAAAACAAGCAGAATACGGCGCTGCGGTCGGCAATGTGTCTGACATAGTTATTAGATCGATTACTGATGCTACAATGGCAGGTTATCAAGATTTAAGTGAATTTGAACGTGGTGTTACAGTCGGCGCGCTAGCGATTGGACACAGCATCTCCGAGGTAGTGGTGAAGTGGTGATTTCCCCATACGACCATTTCACGAGTGTACCTTGAATATCAGGAATCCGGTAAAACATTTAATCACCGACATCGCTGCGGCCGGAGAAAGATGCAGCAAATACGGAACCAACGACTACTGCAGAGAATCGTTCAACGTGACAGAAGAGCAACCCTTCCGCAAACTGCTGCAGATTTCAGCGCTGGGCCATCAACAAGTATCAGCGTGCCAACCATTCAACGAAACATCATCGATATGGGCTTTCGGAGCGAAGGCCTACTCGTGTACCCTTGATGACTGCACAACACAAAGCTTTACGGCTCGTCTGGGACAGTCAGAACCGATACTGGATTGTTGATGACTGAAAACACGTTACCTGGTCGGACGAGTCTCGTTTCAAATTGTATCGAGGGGATGAACGTGTACGGGTATGGAGACAACCTCATGAATCCAAGGACCCAGCATATCAGCAGGGGACAGTTCAAGCTGGTGGAGGCTCTGTAATGGTGCGGGGCGTGTGCAGTTAGAGTAGTATGGCTCCCTTGAGACGTCTAGGTATGACTCTGACAGGTGACACGTACGTAAGCATCCTGTCTGATCACCTGCATTCATTCATGTTCTTTGTGCATTCCGACGGACTTGGAAAATTCCAGAAAGACAATGCACACCCCACACGTCCAGAATTGCTACAGAGTGGCTCCAGGAGCATTCTTTTGACTTTAGACACTTCCGCTGGCCACCAGACTCCACAGACATGAACATTATTGAGCATATCTGGGATGTCTTGCAACGTGCTGTTCATAAGAGATCTCCACCCCCTCGTACTCTTACGGTTTTATGGGCTGCCCTGTAGGATTCATGGTGTCAGTTCCCTCCAGCACTACTTCAGACATTAGTCGAGTCCACGCTACGTCGTGTTCCGGCACATCTGTGTGCTTCCGGGAGCCCTGCACGATATTAGGCAGGTGTACCAGTTTCTTTGGCTCTTCCTCGCTCTATTTGCGTGTGGCCCAGGAAAGGAAGTGACAGGTAGTGGTACTGCATACCCTGCCCCACGCACCGTACGGTGGCTTGCGGAATGTCTTTGTAGATGTAAATGTAGACTGTAAGCAGTTATGAACTTCTGGAAGTACAGCTTTTAAACCTGCGCGAGCGCAATATTTTTGTTATTCGTTGCCGCCCCACTGCTGTTGCGTTGGATGTGTCAGAGAGCTCGATTTGTAACCTCTAGCTGGTGCCACAGATGTCTTTGCTTCGAACATTTTTATGTTGCGATTCACACAAGTGCGGTGTAATTAAATGAGACAACTGAGTGTGATGTGTTGGCAAATGTGCCAACACCTTGTAGATAGAGGAGGCCGAATTGCACGCTATAATCTAACGCAGACGGGCGTGAGGTCTGGAACAGGATACGTAATGAATGCTATAAAGAAAAGTACGTAGCTTCTATAATACTTATCTTTAATCCATCATTGTGGTACATCGCTCTTGACGATACAAATGAGACTCTCAGATATGGTTAATGGCGCCTTGCTAGGTCGTAGCCATGGACTTAGCTGAAGGCTATTCTAACTATCTCTCGGCAAATGAGAGAAAGGCTTCGTCAGTGTAGTCGCTAGCAAAGTCGTCGTACAACTGGGGACGAGTCCTAGTACGTCTCTCTAGACCTGCCGTGTGGTGGCGCTTGGTCTGCAATTACTGACAGTGGCGACACGCGGGTCCGACATGTACTAATGGACCGCGGCCGATTTAAAGCTACCACCTAGCAAGTGTGGTGTCTGGCGATGACACCACAGAGTGTATCATTAAGGAAGTAGTGTAGCGCTGTTTAATTATTGACATCACTGTGGTACGTTATTATCTTTGGATTTTGAAGCTAGCACTGTAAAAGTGAAGTAAATTTGTGGCAGATGCGCCATTCTTCAACCGTGATTAAATTGTAAACCGAAGATCACTAAGTTCATTTTATAATAAATCTACACTCGCTACAGTTTATTCATTTTGATTTTTGGGCGTGTGTGTAACTGCGGCATATGAGTAATAGAATATTGTTAATATTGACTGTGCATGAGGGTGCGATATTATGAACTCGTATTATTTCCTATGTTTCGGGCAGAGTGACATGTGTTGTGGAACAAGATTTTATAACACGCTGGGCAGATGAGTCCAGCTCCCTCCTCCACTTCCCTCGTCTTCAGCATCATGCGAATACGAATGCCCTGCTTGTCACCACGACGTACCGCACATCGCGGCCGGGCCTTAGGCGGCTGCTGTGGGGCGGAACGAGTGACAAACTACCTGTGCGTGCGAAAGTTTCAAACCCGTCCTTTCGGAAGGTCGTAACTGCGCACTCTAACAATTACACCCTAAATACTTACGTGGTTTCGATTGGGGGGGGGGGGTCGATATAATGCAAGTGTGCCTTTTTGTCATTAAAATATGACGTCAAGTTGGTGACATTTCCTCATTAGACGACTTAGAAGATGTGTTGAACGGAAAGGTTGACAGTATCATGAAAAAAATTATAAGACGAATATCAAGAAATGTAGAAGAAAGTTAATGGAGTGTAGTTGAAATGAAGCTGGTGATACTGAGCGAATTAGCTTAGCAAATGAGACACTGAGCGCAGTAGGCGAGTTTTGCTATCTAGGTACCATAGCAAGTAAGGAGAGCGGAAGAGGAGATATAAAATGCGGACTTGCAATAGAAAGAGAAGTTTTTCTTAAAATTCTACTTAAACGTTGGGAAGTATCTTCTGAAAGTATTTGTCGGGACTGTAGCCATGTTTGCGAGTAAACATGAACGACAAACAGTGCAGGCGTGAAGTGAAAAGAAGCTTTTGAAATGTAGTATTGCAAAATAATGATGTTCAAATGGCTCTGAGCACTATGGGACTCAACTTCTGAGGTTATGAGTCCCCTAGAACTTAGAACTAGTTAAACCTAGCTAACCTAAGACATCACACACATCCATGCCCAAGGCAGGATTCGACCCTGTGACAGTAGCGGCCTCGCGGTTCCAGACTGCAGAACCTATAACCGCACGGCCACTTCGGCCGGCAAGAATGAGGAATATGTTAGATAACCAATCTAATGGGCGAGAAGAGAGCTTTGAAGCCGTACTTGATTAAAAGAACGGATAGGTGGGCATGTAGCAGGATCGAGGCATATTTGATTTTATTTACCAGTTTCATTCTGCCATATAATACTGTAGTATAGACCGTTTCTTAAACCACATGCATCCGACATTTACATAGCAGCCGTTTGGAAATTATTTGCAAAGCATGTTGCTAGCCCTATTGCCGACGTAAGGCCTTAACAAAATGTAATGCACCTGAACGTGGCAAGAATAATAGTTGGTACCAATCGATGGGATCTTAGTGGTAGGGTACACAGAAAACAGGCTCGGAATCTAGTAGATGCAGTGGTGTGAAACAATTCGCGAACAGGAGGTGCAAGAGGCTTACCAATGGAAACGGTTGTACATCCTACTTTTGTGTTCGTATGCAAATGTTTTGTAGAGGACCCACTAAAATAGTTGTATGACGATCAACACGACAGAAAACGTGCCACGGTGACTACATTTAGCAAATAAAAACAAATACGCCTCGACTCAGAATCGAACTCTTGACCTCCTGCATATTAACCCAAAACACTATCCACTGCACCACCTGCAAAGAACTGCTAACGTCCGCTGAGAGTATTATTAGCACACGTGTGATTACCGCGTTGTCAGATTGACAAGTCCGGTTACTGCCGAAAATACGTGCAGGACGAAAACAGACACCGCACATTAGTACAACTGATTCACCTCGATGGGCAATGAATCCAACCACCTTCAGAGACGGATTTACAATTACGTTCGGCCTCCTGAGTGAATCACAAAGTAGTGAGCGTGGGGACAATGACATGCTGGTCTTTGGGAGGCGTACAGAAATAGTTCTCGCAGCCGCCAGAAATACTGTGTTCCGGTGGCGCAGTGGTGTGCGTCACTGTCTAATAAACAGTGGATCGTGGGTTCGAATCTCAGTGTGGCACACATTTTCACGCTTCGCCACTGAGTCACATAAAGTCCCCATGCAGCTGACATCAACAGTTCCTTTCCTTTCAGTCCCCTGCACCTTCAGTTTACATTATGTCTCCTTGTGTTTCCCTAAAGACAAGAAGGCTGGATTATTTTGTATATTGTCACTTCCTGTTGTCTTATGGGGTTATATTTCAGAGAAGTGTACCTGAAGTAAATATACGACCAGTAAAAATATATTGTCTGAAATACGCAACTGTATATGTTCAGAAACCTTTTAATGAGCTTGAAATCCTTAAATTATTTCCCAATACATTTACTCATTAATTGTTTTCGCACCTGAGATATATATTGGTTTCAGCTCTACTGTGATCTACACAATTACAATAAACGACAACAGAATAATTTTCATGTAGACTTTGCTTCCTTGTCTACACTTCAGGTTAGAGTTAGGTTCTCTGGTCCAAAAATACCCAACAAGCTCCCGTCAGACATAAAGGAAGGAAACTGGAAATCCCACTTGGTTTATAAGAAAAGTAAAAATATACCTTGTGAGCTACTGTTTCTACAAGTCACCAATTATGTAGATTCATAGATTGAAACTTTCTCTGAATTGTATGGGAAGTAGCAGCGTTTGCTGTAAAGCAACGTGACAAGTATTGGCGTCTGTAAATAGGACTCACTGTGCAGATGTAGATGACTTTTCATAGCAATGTAATCAACATATTTAGGAATCAATAGTAGGCAAACAGAAACTGCTCAGTATTACTGAGGAGGCTGCAGCTTTTTCAAACTAGCACTTTTTTTCCTAATTTAGTTGATTAAATGTAGCAGTACAACCACGGATACCATTAAGCACTGCAGTGATACGAGTAGTTTATTATCGCTAATACAGTATACAGTATACACATTATGTTACTACGATTTGTCTGTTTTTGTTAATGAATACCTTGACTCATTTCAGAGTATTTAGCCCTTTGATACCCCAGCGTTAAACTTGGGACGGATATTTCGAATGAGTGTTTCTTTACAACAATAAAATTCATAGAATGGTATATTAATGGTAAGAAATTTTTATTTCATTTTCACAAAAATTTAAGATCCACACAGTTGTGTCAGTCTTACAGCGATACTCGTGAAAGTAAATATTTTTTTGTCACAAACGGGATAGATATTAAGTTTCACACATCTTGTTCTTGTCCTCTTCTAGCAATGAAATTGCTTACGGCGATGAGCAGAGTGCATATCACCAACAGTAGGCCAGCGCTCTTACTGTGTAGCTTTTTATGATCACATGGTGTATTTATTGGTTTGAATAGACTGTTCGGTGGGTCTCCATCAGATACACTTAATCACTTACACACTACAAGATGAAGAAATTAAGGCTGCTCCAGTCAGCTGTTGGAAGACCGCTGAAGTCGTCAACTTTGTGATTCATCTAATAGAGCTACAATTTCCTCATTAGTAGCGCTAAAAATAAAAAAGAAACTAACGCACTTTGACAGTAAAAAAAATAAATAAATATGACACAACATATTCCGTAATCTGCTGCGAATCCGAGTAGTTTGAGTAGTTTCACTTAATGCGAGAGCGCCAACTGTTACTTCTGTCGGTTACTTCGGTTATATGAAAGTTTTCACTCACTTTCTGGGTTTGAGCTGTTTCATTTAAATACTTTTTCTGTAATTTTTCGTGGGGGCTTACGATGGAGGATGTTGTTTGGTGAGGGCGCGCGGCGCCTCCGCAGCACGTAGATTCACCCCGCCGCTGCCAGAGCCAGGGCAGCAGCCGGCGCAAGGAGGTGGCGTGATAGCCGGCGCGAGTGCAGCACCAGCCACCTCCTTGCGCCGGTTGCTCCCCTGTCCATCTCAGCACCGTGACGCTGACGTGGAGCGTGCGGGACGACGCAGGCGCACTCTTTTGGTAGTAAAACAGAATGGAAACAGTCGCAAAAGTTTGAAAACGTACCTTTCTTCTTGTTTACAATGCCCTAAGAGAAATTTCTAAGTTGGTTGCTCAATTTATTAGTTACACATTGCACCTGGAACAAATTAAAAAGAACAGCAAGCAATCAGTTTTAAATGATGAAGAGAATTATTGGTCTTTCATTACATAATTAAATGAATATGTATATTTCTTATATTAACTCCGGCGTACACACTGAAATATCTCTGCGTGCACCTGAGAGTCGGGCTACCCTCTGGGGGTATGTTTTGTATCCCACAGCTTTTACATCACTTAGTGAAAAAGTACTAAAGACTGTTTTCTCTCAGAAGAATAACTACATAGCTCGCTCAGGTATACACAAAGAAGTTACAGACATTTTCTACAATTTGGCATTGATGTAAAATCAACAGGAAAAGTTAAAAATTTGTACCACACTGAGACTGGAACCCAGGTCTATTGCTTAGGACATCGATGCTCTAATCACCTTTTTTTTTTAATCTCATTTTGTTCGGTTTTGTTCGTTGCATCTGCACGGGGCGGAACGTCGTAAGACATCCATTTAAGTTCGTTGTTGATCGATTAACTCAGTTTTTTTTATTACAGAGGGAGCTAACCCTCTGACCGAACACGCTGAGCTACCGTGCCGGCAGTGGTCGTCTGCGGTGCACTGCTGCTAGTACAGCTAGTTCATTAGCTTCTCCTTCAACACGTTTCCTTCGTGTCCTTTTGCCAGTCTGTAACTCGCCATCGGACATAAAAGCGTACACAACCTTGTTAAAAGAACGAACGACAGCTAGCTTTCTCTGGAAAACGCTCACCATGCAAGGCAACAGCACCCACAACATTTCTCCTACATTCTCCATAAATCAGGATCATCTCAGTTTTTTCTTCTGTGGTTGCTACATTCATCGTCCACTTGCACGTCGGTTCTCCAAATGATACCAGCACAGGAGTCAACGACATGGGGCAATAATATGACGCTACAACACAAGTAAACCACACCCACACATTTGTGTGTACCAGATTCGAAAGGGTAGGGATCTATGGAACACGATGAGTGAATAAAAATAAATGAATGAACAACGATGTGGGAAAACTCTGAGCACAAATCATTCCCTGCTCCAAGGGCTTCCTCAGTAGTGCTTGAAGGTAAACGCCTGACTGTAATGATCATGCAGAGTTATGGAGCGGGGATTCAAGGTTGATTGATACTCTTCCGAAAAAAGTCATTCATAGAGTCTAGAGTTTGTGCTTAATTCTCCCAGCCAAATCTTTGAAGCTCGTAATGTTATTCCGTAATTTAAAGAGCTTTGATAAATGCAGAAAAAAGTAAAAATTTTTTTGAACCTGCCACGAAACAATAAAAACATTGGTCATTAAAATAGGTCTACTTCAACGAGATATTAAATTATTCACTACCACAGTGTTGCAAAGTTCTAAATTTAGGAATCTGTGGTATAGCAATGAGGGAGAGTACGGTAGTATACTAGCAAGTAGGATGATTTCAGGGTCCTACATCTGAATAATTGTCACAGGAACAGTCCATAGTTAGTAAACTAATTTCTTTCTGTAATAAGTAATTTATCTTATCTGTATTGTTTCCCTCAGATTCTATATACTTTTCTTCACAGATTTAATGTCCCACTGTCCCTTCCCCCACACCAACCCCTGATTAGTTAAAGAATGAATCTCCCATGTATAAAACATCTTCATCATTACTTTACAAATGAGTTAATATTTTCCATATTGTGCAAAACATTTAATGTAAGAATAGTCGTACATGCCTTACTGACTATATTATGGCAGCATTTTAAGTTACTTAAATACACTCCTGGAAATTGAAATAAGAACACCGTGAATTCATTGTCCCAGGAAGGGGAAACTTTATTGACACATTCCTGGGGTCAGATTCATCACATGATCACACTGACAGAACCACAGGCACATAGACACAGGCAACAGAGCATGTACAATGTCGGCACTAGTACAGTGTATATCCACCTTTCGCAGCAATGCAGGCTGCTATTCTCCCATGGAGACGATCGTAGAGATGCTGGATGTAGTCCTGTGGAACGGCTTGCCATGCCATTTCCACCTGGCGCCTCAGTTGGACCAGCGTTCGTGCTGGACGTGCAGACCGCGTGAGACGACGCTTCATCCAGTCCCAAACATGCTCAATGGGGGACAGATCCGGAGATCTTGCTGGCCAGGGTAGTTGACTTACACCTTCTAGAGCACGTTGGGTGGCACGGGATACATGCGGACGTGCATTGTCCTGTTGGAACAGGAAGTTCCCTTGCTGGTCTAGGAATGGTAGAACGATGGGTTCGATGACGGTTTGGATGTACCGTGCACTATTCAGTGTCCCCTCGACGATCACCAGTGGTGTATGGCCAGTGTAGGAGATCGCTCCCCACACCACGATGCCTGGTGTTGGCCCTGTGTGCCTCGGTCGTATGCAGTCCTGATTGTGGCGCTCACCTGCACGGCGCCAAACACGCATACGACCATCATTGGCACCAAGGCAGAAGCGACTCTCATCGCTGAAGACGACACGTCTCCATTCGTCCCTCCATTCACGCCTGTCGCGAGACCACTGGAGGCGGGCTGCACGATGTTGGGGCGTGAGCGGAAGACGGCCTAACGGTGTGCGGGACCGTAGCCCAGCTTCATGGAGACGGTTGCGAATGGTCCTCGCCGATACCCCAGGAGCAACAGTGTCCCTAATTTGCTGGGATGTGGCGGTGCGGTCCCCTACGGCACTGCGTAGGATCCTACGGTCTTGGCGTGCATCCGTGCGTCGCTGCGGTCCGGTCCCAGGTCGACGGGCACGTGCACCTTCCGCCGACCACTGGCGACAACATCGATGTACTGTGGAGACCTCACGCCCCACGTGTTGAGCAATTCGGCGGTACGTCCACCCGGCCTCCCGCATGCCCACTATACGCCCTCGCTCAAAGTCCGTCAACTGCACATACGGTTCACGTCCACGCTGTCGCGGCATGCAACCAGTGTTAAAGACTGCGATGGAGCTCCGTATGCCACGGCAAACTGGCTGACACTGACGGCGGCGGTGCACAAATGCTGCGCAGCTAGCGCCATTCGACGGCCAACACCGCGGTTCCTGGTGTGTCCGCTGTGCCGTGCGTGTGATCATTGCTTGTAAAGCCCTCTCGCAGTGTCCGGAGCAAGTATGGTGGGTCTGACACACCGGTGTCAATGTGTTCTTTTTTCCATTTCCAGGAGTGTATCTCAATAATTATACTAAATTTTCGTAATCAGTTTTTGTGTATATTATGAGAATTTCCACGTGCAACGTACGTTGTATCTTAGAGCTAAAATAACTGACTAAAAATAATCAACAAATAGATAATGATAAAAATCTGCCATAACAATCGTTGCTCCTGCTATGTGACCCAATAACAGGTTCTTACTGCAGGCTTTCAAAGTGCTAACTCCCTGTTAGTTCTCTGCCCGAGAGTGTTTCACACATGACATGAATATGAGCCTACGTGGTGATACATAATCTTTGGATAATTAATTCCGATAGTAGGAAGCATAGTAAAGTATAATATTGACACCAAAGGGTTTGAGAAAATACGAAGTATTGAAGTAGGCAAACAAAGAAATTATGGAGCAGAAAAAAAATTGTGTGGGTTTTAGTCTTCTGTATTGATTCGACTATTCTTGCAGTGACTGTTAAACTGACAGCCACCTTAAAAAAATTACTTCCTTAAAATGTTACTTCCATCCTACGCTACATCAATTTCAGACCATTTCATTTTTTATGTTTTAATCAATGTTTTTCTCGTTCATTACGAACCTACAGTTGTGAGACAGCCCAAACATTCTGCGTCATTTCTCACAATCGCAATGTACATATCTGTCACCTCCGAGATGTTATTCCAGTGAGCACGAATACAGAGGAAGGCGCAATAAGAACTTTCAGCTTGAACTGGCGAGGCAAATGGACGACGTATTCTTGTGAAATAGATTAGTGCTTCCATGGATAACAATATGCAATAATGAGTAGTAATGTGGCTTCTCCTCCTTTTGCTAGTCTCTCGTGGGTGCTACATTTGAGTTTATTAAGTTTGCGGGCGACGATGTTTTGGTCAACTACAGCTTATCTCCGTCTGCTGAAGAAATACAACGTAGTAGTCAAACAATTTTTTTTATTTACTAAAACTCGAACACCAATCAACTGAAAGAACATAAGTCAACACAAAGAATACTTATAAGAATCTAAGAGTAAAGCAAATTGTCAGTGCACTTGTCGCCACAGAATAATGCTGAATTTCATTGTGCATTCACAGATGTGTTCTTCTGGCGACTCCTACAATGTCTTCGATCTCCAGGGACATGTTCAGTTTATTTTTATTTAAAACTGGGAGTACGTGTCAGAAACTTCATTATAATCTGAAACTTCCTGGCAGATTAAAACTGTGTGCCGCACCGAGACTCGAACTCGGGAGCTTTGCCTTTCGCGGGCAAGTGCTCTACCAACTGAGCTACCCAAGCACGACTCACGCCCCGTCCTCGCAGCTTTACTTCCGCCAGTATCTCGTCTCCTACCTTCCAAACTCCGCAGTATCCTTTCTTTCAGGAGTGCAAGTTCTGCAAGGTTCGCAGGAGAGCTTCTGTGAAGTTTGGAGGGTAGGAGACGAGGTACTGGCGGAAGTAAAGCTGCAAGGACGGGGCGTGAGTCGTGCTTGAGTAGCTCAGATGGTAGAGAACTTGCTCGCGAAAAGCAAAGTTCTCGAGTTCGAGTCTCGGTCGGGCACACTGTTTTAATCTGCCAGGAAGTTTCATATGAGCGCACACTCCGCTGCAGAGTGAAAATCTCATTCTGGCTTCATTATAATCTCTTGAAACAGTAATCGCAGACGTAAGGTAGCTTCAAATAAATGACAGTCAGCCGATCGCTCTGTCCTGCGATCGGAAGTTAACTTTTTCGTGAAACTTGTTTAACTGCTGTTGAATTGAGAATGACTTCAAAATTATTGTAGGTGAAGTCTAGCGTTTTTAAACCAAACAGCCTCAGATGCAAAATCGTAGCACTTCAATAAGAGCACAAGTTTAAATCCATAAACAACGAAGCTGAACCAGAGATTACTTTTGTTTCTGTTTTATTTGTAACTCATACGTAACGAAACTTTCACAAATAATACTTTTGAACAACAAACATAAATGTAACCGAGATTCTAACAGGTAAGAGCTAACAGAACACAACAGAAGATGTCGCTACAGTCTAAAACATACACTTATACTACTAAAAACAAAACACTGAACAATGTAACAGCTATTCGTTATTCTGAAGCCGTTAGCTTCATTGAAAAATCTAAATTATTTTATTATATTAATAAACTTATAAATTCCAAAAGAAATTGACATAATAACTCATATAAGTAACTCACATTAAATGAAAATGAGTATTTCAATTACTATACTATGAAAGAGTGCCTTCAATAGCCCCCTTGAAGTAAGTGTTGCGAATTACATTAGTGCACTAAGTTCAAGAGAGGCACAAAAAATCTAATATCGCTAAGCGCTCTAAACTATATGAGTCTAAAAATTCTGCTCTTTGAAAATATTTAATATTATAAACTTTTAATTAATTAATACCAAAAACTCGTTTTTGAAAGAAAATAAGTTAAATATTTTTGTGAAGAGCTGAACAGGAGGGCTCATTTATATAATTCAAAAATTATTCATCTAGTATTTTAAAGAAATTTGTGTAAGTAATTGCTCTGAGCCTAACATAATTGCTCAATTAATAAAATAACATAATTTACATCATGTCTTTTGACAAATTTTATTTTGTTGTCTTCATGATCGACTGCTGTAGCTGTCATGTTGAAGATGTTTTGATGCCACATGGCATGACCTATTAGG
This sequence comes from Schistocerca cancellata, assembly GCF_023864275.1. Classification (NCBI taxonomy): domain Eukaryota; kingdom Metazoa; phylum Arthropoda; class Insecta; order Orthoptera; family Acrididae; genus Schistocerca; species Schistocerca cancellata. The sequence goes on from NC_064631.1 coordinate 56,034,013, forward strand.
TTTGTAGCTGGTGGGTTGAAAAACCCGAAACCTAGCAGAACCATGTCTCGAGATTTGCCATGAAACAATATAAAGAACATATAAAGAACATATATAAGACACTTATTATTGACACATTGTTCCTGGAAACACAAAGTAGGTGTTCGTTAATTCCTCTGTGTTCCAGGTGTGCACTTCTCACTATTATGATTCGTCAAATTCATGTTTATATGACAATTGTTGTGTATCGTGAATTTATTTAATTTTTGTATATTACTATACTCACTATTGACAGACATTTTATCAATGTAATTACAGTTCGTATATATCTGTCAATATAATAGTCCAATATTGTCTTTTGTGCAGATATTTGGACATTTTATCAACAGAGTTCCATCACACAATCACGTTTCAAGCATTAATTACAGTTCATTACATATCACGATTTCCTTGACATGATATCCATTATACATCAGTGGATACTTTTCACATAATCATATAGTGAGTACCCATTAGTAATAACGGTATTATAAGTATTTAATGAGAGCTTAGCTGTTACTGATAAATGCATCTGGCTCTTGCCTCAACCATGTGACAACCACTAATCTCGGTTTTTAAAAAGGAAATTTATTCCTGATGAAATCACGAGAGGCTGAAATATACCGCCCTTTTTTTTTTTTTTTTTAGATAAGACTATTTCAACTTGATGTAATTGGGTCAGTTTACAGGATTTTCTGTCTTTTTTTAAAAAAAACAGAAGTAACTACATATGCGAATTTGGTGTTAATGCTGCAATGGCTTTATGTGTGGACATATGGTTAATACTAAACCCAATAACACTATAATCAGTAGCTACTTGAAAGAACAACATACAAGTCAAAAATTCTGACACTCCAAGCAACTGTTTAATAAATCTCGTTTCATTCTGCATATTGCAGCATTTTCGTTATGAATTGGTAAGAGAGATCTTTAACTGCGAGAATAATACCTCAATAATTGAAATTTTTAAATTGTCACGAAATAAATCATTATAAGGAAGAATTTTAAAAATTATTTAATCAGAAAAATTACAAAATTAACTTCAAACAGCGTATTGCTGCCCTTTACCAATCCTGTTTTTCAACTGCGAGAATAACAACTTGCCAGACTATAACTTTAACTCACAGTGGAACATGACAAAATTGAAACATTACCTTACATCCAACAGAACAAAACTTACATCTAAGAAAACACATCAAAAGAAGACAAACTTAGATATTTATTATACACGAAAAACTAAGCCCCCCCACATCAAGATATTCACACAAAAATCTGCTATACTTTTATTGAATATAAGGCATCACTCATAGAACTTTTTCAGGTCGTTATGATAATATAAAACTTTCACCTTTCTATTTTCAGGGTGTTGTGATATATAGCTTCCTCCATGTGGTATATTACTTATTATGTAAGGTCCAGAATAAACTTCTTGACACTTCTTATTCTGTATCTTCATTAAAGATGAATTCAGGTCGTTTTTTAACATTATCATATCCCAATACTATATACTAAAATGTTACCCATTTCAGTATTATATTTTGCCTTTCTTTTTAGAGCAGCAGATCTTAATTTCTCTAAGACTAGTTGGAGAGTGTCTTCTTTGCGTCTCGCCACTTCAGGAACTACAGCTATGGGATTAATCCATTCGTTCTTTCCAGGTTCATTAAGCATCAGTTCAACAGGTGTATGATTTGTAAATAAATGCACTAGGTTATTCAGTACATTTCAGAATACAGACATGGTCTGTCCACTTATATTGTTGCCTGGGAGCATATGATCTAATAAATCGATTGAACTCTCTAAACACTCTCTCAACCCGGCTGGATTCTGGATGGAGTCAATTTATTAACATGTGTTTGATCTTATTCTCTGTCATGCAGTGTTTCCATTTATTTCTAATGAAATATGAAGCATTATCAGATAATATTATGTGCAATAAGTAATTTTCAGGAATACATGCCTACCATATCCTAATGTTGTTGTTTCTCTTATAAAATAAGATATCATTACACAACTTATATTTAACAGAACACTTTTCTCTTCATTTATCATTCTATCTCTTATTTGTTTCTAGTACATGGCTCCCTTTTGTGACAGCCATACATTTTTGCACATGGGCAGATATTGACTTTTGAATGGAGTACTCTTAACTATCGCTTTTCTAAAAGCAGATGACTGTTCAACAAGTTCATTTAAACCATTTAGACCTTGTGGCATTCACTATAGAGGATCAGCCACTACATTATCATTTCCGCTAAGGTGTATTAATTTTGTATCATAACTCTGAAGCACTAACGCCCATCTTGGAAGTCTAGCATGTAGTAATTTGCAGATCAATAGAAAGCATACTGACTGGTGGTGTGTATATACTTTAAAGTGTTTTCTATAAATGAAATAATTGCACTTTTCCAATGCCCATTTTACAGCCAACACCTCCAGTTCTGTTACGGTATAATTATGTTCGCTGGATGATAGAACTTAACTCACAAATTCAATTACTCTAATTTCGTTTTCATCCCCTATTACACGGAATAAAGATGCGCCTAACCCAGCTAAAGCTGCATCAGTGAATAAACTAAAGTCTTCAGTTATATTATGGTGGTACAAAATACAAGAGTTAGCCAAAACGTTTTTTATCTGTTTATATATTTCTGAACAATTTGTTTACCAGTACCAAGGAGTATTTTTCTGAAACAAATTTAATAGATAATCGTTATTTCCAGAACGAGGTCTTAAGCCTACAAAACTTAAACATTTTATACTATGAAATTTTTGGTAACAACTCTTCTAAGTTCTCTAGTCGTGTTCTAACAGGCACCATAGTGTTATTTATATCTCATACATCCATCATGAGTGTAATGCTACTGTCTGGTTTGCTACAGCTAACAAAGGACGGCTGTAGGGGGAATTTGAAGGTTCTACAATATTCCATTCAAACATCTTACGAATTTCCTTGGATACAGCTTCTTTCTTAGACCAAGGTATGGAATATGATGACCTACAAAATGTTTTATAATATATTTCTAGATGACAAACATAACCTTTTATTACACGTGATTTACTATAAACAAATCCTGATAGACCTCATTAATAAATGACTTAACTAGATCTGTTGGTGTTCTGTAAGATAAGTAGACTCAGCTACTTTTTCATTAATATGATCACTGATCTCTGTGTTCATTCCATTAATTGACTGAGTATGCATTGCATCACACCAATCTACTCTATTAGGGATGATATATCTTATATTTATACAAATGCCATACTTTAAAAGATGATCCACATTGCTTACCAGATTTAATGTAGCCATGGTACCACTATTATCTAATGTAATAGTATCTAAATATAGGTCTGTCACCACTTTCATTTTATATAAGAATTCCAATCCTCAGACACACTGTATTGATAATTTCTTCATGACCAGGAAGTTTCACTGTAGTTCATACTTCTAGACTTTAATATCGACCATGATTTGGAACTTGATTAATTGAATTTGCCCCCCCCCCCCCAAACGCCCTGGTAACATTACATTTCTAAATAGGCAATATTGGAATCTTTCTTAGCATATTCCATTGTTTCTATAGCTTATAATCTATCATGGACATAGTGACACCGGTATGAACAGTAATGGCAACAGGTATATCATATATATTAGCTTTAATTGCTCCTTGGATTATCTTATTATCAGATTTATTCTCAGCAGACTCTTTACCTAATCGTCTTCAATTTTCTCGTAGGCATCTATCTGACCACTAGCAATATGTTTTGTGAATTGCCTCCCTCTTCCTGTGCAGACAGCCTCAGAAGGCTACGATTGGTCGTTATAACATTTGCAATTTGTTAGTACATTTGTTAGTTCATCGGTAATGTCTGTTATTCAAATAGAATGTCCTGACCACACCTATGATGTCATTGCCTTCAAATTTTGTACACCTGCATTTTTTCTTCTAGTTATTCCAGTCATTTATGTAGTGAATGAGGTTGATGATACTGGGGACTGCGTGTAGCTATAAATAAGAAATCATGATCTGGACAGCATTGGGAATAAAGTTAGAAGAAAAAAGATTTTCCATACTTATGAGGGAAGAAACTAATTTTTAGTATGTAAGAACTGGGAGGTATTTAAGTAATATTTCAGTTCTGCAGGAAGAGAATCATTTTGAGACTTCACTTGTCATGTGATAAGTGTGTTACTTTAAAGTTTAAAATATGGATAGGTTTCTGGGACTATTTTATGCTTTGGGACATGGTGATTATTAAAACTCAACCAGGAAAAGGAGGTTTTGTATTGAGTTATGAAAATGTTGTGGCATCAGGTTTGTTGGTACTGGGGTTGACTGACATAAACTGAACAACAGAGAATTTCTTTGTTTACACATTGCTGGGAAAGTAGCAAGCGCAAATGTGCGTCATTAGCCCTACTGGCATTAGAGAAGACAAATTATCTTTCCAGACAGATTTACGTCAAGTGACTAGTGTTTCTTATTAGTTAACATGACAACTGTTTTTTCACACAGCTTACATACACTGACTTCTTAGCACATGTAAGAGACATTAACCAGTAACATATATAATCTTGAGGCAATAAGCACATAGATTTGGTTGTTGTGTAATTTTCAATGGTGGTGTGCTTTACACACAAAGATAGTGATTAACTTTGCTATATCACAGGCTATATAATTTCAAACCCAAATAATGCTATCTATGTTAACACATTATCTCGAGAAAGGAAAGTATTTCAACATGAAGCATGTAGAATAACATACGTGAAATTTACAATGAATATTTCTGGTTTGACCTGTTCGTTCAAAATAATGTATGGATGTTTCATCATGTATATGAAACTTCCTATTTCATGTAAAATATTTAGAACATATCTTTTTTTATTGGTGGGTGGAACTGACAGACATTGTGTAATTTTACTAAACTTGTTGTTTTAACTGTTAGTCAATGAAGATAATTTCATGCCACTGAGATTCAGGTGTGGTATAAATATTGTTTTGGCAATTACTTATGTCTGTTCTAATGTATATTTGCTTTTATCCCCCATATGTTAACTTATAAACACTCAGTCGAGTAAATTTACAGGACTGACCTAGAGAAAGGCAAATTTTTGATCACATTATGTTGTGTAAAATGATGTTTTTTCTCAGACTTGTTTTTTTGAACTGTAAGTTTAATTTGTGCTGCTATTTTTCCTCAAGATAGGAAATATTTTCACTGGTCTACATAAAATAGGAACTTTAAATAACAAATTAGTAGAAGTAACAAGTGGAATATGGCAGGGACATATCCAAACAAGACTGTATGAAAAGAACGCTAAAGTTAATTGGCAAAAAACATCATCCACATAAAAAGATACCCAGAAAGTCTATTCCATTTTATTTGAAAAATGAACTTAAAGGAACATGTTAAATCCATCTTTACTTAAACTGTGGACCCAACCAAAAATAGATATGAAAGCAGCCCTATCAAACCCAAAGTAAAAAACTCATTAAACTTGCATTACTACCAAGTTTTATGTATGTTATTTTTGGTGTTTGCTTTCGGTGACAGAGTTGATTGTGTAAGCTAGGGTACACCATGTTTAGGGTTCCTCTTGTGAAACCACAGAACCCCATTTACTTATCTTTGTTTAGGGGTAATTATGGGCATGATAATTTAGTGCCATTAAGGTGTCGATTTTGTAATTTCTCTGGGCACAAGAAGCCATATACCACAGCTGTAGAAGCTACTTGTTCTGAGTGTAGGCGAGTTTGTCATCTCGATAGAAACTGTACTAAGTGCAAATCGTAGATGATTCGCTGGAAGAATTAATTTGTGGCTAGAGTCTTGTGTCTGGGATGGTTAAACGAGAATGTATGTTGTTGTGTACATAGTTCCGTGTAGTCAGCGCGTACACAGCTTTCCCACCAGAGCGCGCCCCGCTAAGCACAACAGCGCAGGCGCAGTGCTCGTCCGTTTCTGCACTACGAGATGGCGCTGCCTTAGAGATGGACCAAATTCTGCTTCCGCCGATCCACGTATTAATATGTAACGCAACCAATGAGATTGGTGCTAACGTAGAACCTTTTCTCCTCGCGGATCACACTCGCACAGTGGTACCTGAACGCTTGAGGTAATATAACGAGTGTACAGACCTCCGATTAGTCAGTCTGCATTAGTCTGCATTAGTCTGTAGGCAAGTTTCAGTCTGCGCCTAATAAGATATTCATATTCCTGTACATAGCCATGAAGATAAATGACTAGACACTTTGTCAAGTATCAGAGATATGTGAGAATAAGATTAACGTACCAAGACCAAAGGAACTTCAGATTGTCAATTGTAAATAGCATCCAGAATCAAGTTAAGTAATTTTATGCTTGTTATTGTTTTAATAAATGTGTGTGAAAATTAATCAAGTTCTGTTCAAAGTTGGTTACCGTCAACCTGCTACTCGAAGCGTGCAAGTGGCATTTCTATCGCCTGACCTAACGGCAGAAGATAAACACGCCACGATAAGACCACGAGACATATTGCTGACACTCGCCTACTTCGTTAGAGCGACAAGTCAAATAATCTGATGGTGTGTGTACCGAAGGTCTTACAGTACGCACACCACATATGTGTTTTTCTAAACACTTGAATTAGGGTAGAAATACAGTACAAAAAATGGTGGAAACACGAGCTACCACTAACACGAAAGCAGTTGTTACCTTAACTCAGCAAGTGCACACGTTAAGAGAGGAAATGGAGCACGAGAGGCACAGAAATTTCGAACTTTATCGTGAGTTAGAAGCTGGGAACGCGATTCAGGTTCAATCGCAACTAGACAGAAACAGCTCCCAATTCTAAATTTAACGTATTTAAATAACACACTCACTCCACAACTCATCACTCGTCAGAGAAATTAATAGAGTCCCAGCATGGGAAAATTTCGATGGAACAAATGTGGCAGCGTATTACGCCATTTCCCAGGTCTCGCGTCCGTCGGTCGTCGTAATTTAATATATTATTTTTTGGTAATGTTGATTGTTACCGACTTACGTGGTGGGACTTAATCAAAATAATACTTCGTTCAATTTTGATTTACAATTAAACGCTTTTGTGAAGTTATCTGTCTGCAGCTCGTGGTCGTGCGGTAGCGTTCTCGCTTCCCACGCCCGGGTTCCCGGTTCGATTCCCGGCGGGGTCAGGGATTTTCTCTGCCTCGTGATGACTGGGTGTTGTGTGATGTCCTTAGATTAGTTAAGTTTAAATAGTTCTAAGTTGTAGGGGACTGATGACCATAGATGTTAAGTCCCATAGTGCTCAGAGCCATTTCAACCATTTTTTTTAACAATATTGATCTTCAGTGGAATTAGTCTCGCTGAATCTTAAAACAAGAGTTCAAGCCTAGCCTGCGATATCTGTAATTTTTGCATCTCGCCTGCTAAGCTTTGCACAAGATCAGGTATTTCTTTGCAAGCGTCCCGCATCTCGGCAAGTTCGCTTTGGATCCTGTCTAGTTTCCCTTACTGCGCTGCTCTTGCTCACTGAGCTTAATTTTTTCTCCTGCTCATGTAGGGTCTGAGCCAGTTTTTCGTCTCTTTGTTGCCCATGCTCATGGAGCATCTGAGCAAATTTCTGATCTCTCTTCCTATCTCTATCTTCTAACCTGCGCAGAAATTCTGCAAATGGGTCTGCAATCGGTGAGCATGACAGCCTCTGGTGGCCGAGCGGTTCTAGGCGCTTCAGTCTGGAAACGCGCGACAGCTACGGTCGCAGGTTCGAATCCTGCCTCGGGCATGGATGTGTGTGATGTCCTTAGGTTAGTTAAGTTTAAATAGTTCTAAGTTCTAGGGGACTGATGAGCTGACATGTTAAGTCCCATAGTGCTCAGAGCCAATCGGTGAGCATACTGGTGCTCCGCTTAATCTAGCACTCGATTGGCCCCCCTGCCTAGGCTGTGGAGCGTCATTCACTGTCCACAGATCTTCGCCCCCCGCACTGGAAATTATGTTATCCGAGGCGGTGGCTTGGGATTCGTTTACGTTTTGCAAATGATCCTCACTTTCCATGTTAACAGAATTTTGTTCATCTGGTGCAGATGCTTTGGGTTGTCCTATCTTTCCCTTAATAAATTCACTTTAAGCCTCTGACAAATCTGTAACACTGACACACACACGAATAATTATCCCCTCCAAAAACAAACACATAAATACACAAATACACATAATTTAATTTGCACTCTACTTATTATTTTTTCACCGACGGTATCTCATGTGCATGTGGGGTCGATATTCCGCACAGAGCTACGCAGGATGCTTGCACAATTGGCCTTACCTTTGTTATTTCTCTTTTAGGTAATCCTTTCTCTTTTCTACACTTTTTCTTCTCCATATCTCCTCAGGGTGTGGTTTTGTTGTTGTAGATGTAAAAGAATTCATATAGACATTAATATTTTACAAAAATTAGACACATACATAATTACATTCATTACAATAGAATCATATTTAATTAATCTCTCATTTCGTTGATCGGGCCCCAAAGTTGCGGCGCCAATCTCGCGTCCGTCGGCCGTCGTAATTTAATATATTATTTATTGGTAATGTTGATTGTTGCCGACTTACGTGGTGGGCATTAATCAAAATGATACTTCAATCAGTTTTGATTTACAATTAAACGCTTTTGTGAAGTTCTCTTTTTTTAACAGTATTGATCTACAGTGGAATTAGGCTCGCTGAATCTTAATACAAGAGTATCTAAGTTGAACAATGGTACAAATTTTTCATATTAATTTCCTCGGCTAGTGAGTTCACTTTAAAGCAAAAAATCTTTAGTTATTAATTACAACTGCGGCCCACACACGCGCGAGAGTATTTTTTCTTACCTCCGTTAACCATTGCATTGTAGTCGGAGTCCTGGCTCTGGCTCTTGGCTGTGGTACTGTTATAAGTTAACATCGCCACGTAATGGCGTCGTTGGCTGCATCGGCCCCTACGATTGTTGCACTGTAAATTACTCGAATGCAGGAAGTCGGACATGAAATCGGGATCACCTCTTACAAATGAAAGGTGAACAATGATATTAAATCAATACATTATCTGCTTAATTAGTACAAATATGCTTACATTGGCCAGCACTTGCAAGATGTCCGTCTACACGCAACCAAGACAAGAGAAGAAGTGAAGACGACTAAAAAATTAACAAAAGAGCGTATCTTGTCGTCTCTTTAAATCATTTTGTTATATCTCTTTGCCCCCGAAACCTACACAGAGAAATTATTATAATACGGATGCGTGAGAAACATGTATATTATTCAATTTTTAAATGTCTCTTCTTTATAAACACTGTTTTTTAAGTCTTTTCTTATTATTTCACTGGGGACGCTATTCTGGACAACAGGAGCACGAAGTGTTTGTAGTAAGCGTTTCGACTGACATTTGTGGCGTGTTTCTAGCAGGCCTTTGCGTACTGCATTCCTGGATAATACGCAAGAAGGCATACTCTGAAGACACGCCAACACACCAATTACCTGAAGAATTGTTGACCAGCGTTGGATGGAGAAGCAGTTTTAAGCACTTATTAGTATGTAAGGGCATAATAGGGCTATTTGGCAGTTAGTTAAGGATGGAATAGATGGGTGGGGAGGTGTTGAGTGTGGGGGACATTACACTGTGAATTGGGGAGGGTTGGTTCAAATGGCTCTGAGCACTATGCGATTTAACTTCTGAGGCCATCAGTCACCTAGAACTTAGAACTAAGTAAACCTAACTAACCTAAAGACATCACACACATCCATGCCCGAGGCAGGATTCGAAACTGCGACCGTGGCGGTCGCTCGGCTCCAGACTGTAGCGCCTAGAACCGGACGGCCAACTGGGGAGGGAATGTCCTCAACATATAAATAATTAGCTTTTAGGTAGTTAAGTGGCAACCATTTGCTAAATATTCTGGACGAATCTTCTCGGAAAGGACGATGAATGTTGCACCACGAATAAGTTTAGTCATGTATCTAGGGAGTTATTCAAAATTTTGGTCAGCCGTGGCCGGAAGGTAGAGCTTACGGGAGCGACGGACACGTCAGGTAGGTGGCATTGGCAACGTTGTCATTAAGCAACCGGTTCTGCGAGGCAGGTTTACGACACCACTCACAGGCGAGGAAGCATTGCAGGCACTATACTCAAATGTGGAGACAGGTGTGGAGTAATGAGGACCAACAAAATAAGAAACACACACGCATTCACACAAGCACAACCCATACAGACATGGCCACTGTCTCTGGGCGTTGGAGTACAACTTAGCATGACTCAGGCCCCAGTCATCATGAGTAGTGTTCTGCCAAAAGGCAGGTTTTCACATCGTAGTACTCCAGGCTGTCTGGTCTTCTGTTATCCTCTTCAGGTCCGCATAATATCATCTTCCCTTTATGGCGTCTATCATCTTGTATCTCCTTCTTCCTCTCAGTCCTTCCAACGCATCGGCTAGCAAGCACTCCCTTCTCAGTGACTGTCCCAACCAGTTCTTTTTCCTCCAGCAGTCATCTTCTCTCACGAACCCTTTTCAAGACGCTTTCGTTACTCTTTCCATCCAGCTTATCCTCTCCATTCTCCTCCACATCCACATCTCAAGTGCTTGTAACCTTTTTTCATCCTCTCGTCTTAGCGTGCATGTTTCTGCCCCATATAGCGCTATACTCCAGTCAAGACATTTGACAAGCATTTTCCTTAGACCCTTATCTAATTTGCCACAAAACAGTCACCTCTTTCTGTTGAATTCCTCCTTCGTAATGGCAATTCACCTCCTGGTGACATCTCAAGTCTTCAGTTGTTGTGCTTCCAAGATACACTCCTGGAAATTGAAAAAAGAACACCGTGAATTCATTGTCCCAGGAAGGGGAAACTTTATTGACACATTCCTGGGGTCAGATACATCACATGATCACACTGACAGAACCACAGGCACATAGACACAGGCAACAGAGCATGCACAATGTCGGCACTAGTACAGTGTATATCCACATTTCGCAGCAATGCAGGCTGCTATTCTCCCATGGAGACGATCGTAGAGATGCTGGATGTAGTCCTGTGGAACGGCTTGCCATGCCATTTCCACCTGGCGCCTCAGTTGGACCAGCGTTCGTGCTGACGTGCAGACCGCGTGAGACGACGCTTCATCCAGTCCCAAACATGCTCAATGGGGGACAGATCCGGAGATCTTGCTGGCCAGGGTAGTTGGCTTACACCTTCTAGAGCACGTTGGGTGGCACGGGATACATGCGGACGTGCATTGTCCTGTTGGAACAGCAAGTTCCCTTGCCGGTCTAGGAATGGTAGAACGATGGGTTCGATGACGGTTTGGATGTACCGTGCACTATTCAGTGTCCCCTCGACGATCACCAGTGGTGTACGGCCAGTGTAGGAGATCGCTCCCCACACCATGATGCCGGGTGTTGGCCCTGTGTGCCTCGGTCGTATGCAGTCCTGATTGTGGCGCTCACCAGCACGGCGCCAAACACGCGTACAACCATCATTGGCACCAAGGCAGAAGCGACTCTCATCGCTGAAGACGACACGTCTCCATTCGTCCCTCCATTCACGCCTGTCGCGACACCACTGGAGGCGGGCTGCACGATGTTGGGGCGTGAGCGGAAGGCGGCCTAACGGTGTGCGGGACCGTAGCCCAGCTTCATGGAGACGGTTGCGAATGGTCCTCGCCGATACCCCAGGAGCAACAGTGTCCCTAATTTGCTGGGAAGTGGCGGTGCGGTCCCCTACGGCACTGCGTAGGATCCTACGGTCTTGGCGTGCATCCGTGCGTCTCTGCGGTCCGGTCCCAGGTCGACGGGCACGTGCACCTTCCGCCGACCACTGGCGACAACATCGATGTACTGTGGAGACCTCACGCCCCACGTGTTGAGCAATTCGGCCGTACGTCCACCCGGCCTCCCGCATGCCCACTATACGCCCTCGCTCAAAGTCCGTCAACTGCACATACGGTTCACGTCCACGCTGTCGCGGCATGCTACCAGTGTCAAAGACTGCTATGGAGCTCCGTATGCCACGGCAAACTGGCTGACACTGACGGCGGCGGTGCACAAATGCTGCGCAGCTAGCGCCATTCGACGGCCAACACCGCGGTTCCTGGTGTGTCCGCTGTGCCGTGCGTGTGATCATTGCTTGTACAGCCCTCTCGCAGTGTCCGGAGCAAGTATGGGTCTGACACACCGGTGTCAATGTGTTCTTTTTTCCATTTCCAGGAGTGTATTTAAAGGAACTTTCTTGGCTAATGGTAGCTTGTGCTATTTTAATACTGGACAGTCTGCGTCTTCTACTGACGACCACACTTTTTGTTTTTGCTGTGTTTATTTGCATCCCATATTCCACACAAGCTTCATTCAGACCTTTTAACATGTTATTCAGTGTCCGCTCACTTTCTGCAACAGTACCATGTCATCAGAAAATCGTATATATTCTATTCTCTTTCCACCGATACATATTCCTCTTTTCCCATCTAAGCTTTTTGCAATAATCTCTTCAAGGTATTCATTAAACAACACTGGGGACTAACACCTCGTCCAATGGTGCACCCTTCTGACAGTTGATTTCCAATCCTTATCTTTATTTTCTGGTATACGTATAGATTCCGTATCAGTCGTCTCTCTTTCCGTTCTATTCCTTTCCTCTTCAATATATCCACCAACTCGTTCCACTTAAATCTGTCAAAAGCCTTTTCTAAATGTGTAAAAACAGCAAAGATTTCTCTACCTTTTTCCATATATCTTTCGCTATAGTTTTTAACAGGCCAGTAGCATTTCTTGTTCCTTTTCCTCTTCTAAATCCGAACTGCTCCTCTGCAATCCCTCTATCCAGTGTCCCATATAGCCTTCTACTCTACACACTCAGAAACACTTCAGTTGCAAGAGAAATTAGACTGATGGTCCTATGCTCTTCACATTTTTTAGTGTTTCTCTTTTTCTCTGTTGGTATCATAACTGTTGCCAGGAAGCCCTCAGGCCATTCCCCTCCGTCATATATCTCATTGGAGAGGTAGACTATTTCTTTTCCTGCGTTGTTTCCCAGACTCTTCACCAGTTCCGCTGACTTATCGTCAATTCCACATGCCTTCCTATTCTTCAATTCCTCCAGCGCCTTTTCTACTGCTGCTTCCAAGATGGTGAATCCCTTTCGATCTTCCGGCACATATTGCTCCTCTTCAATTTCGCTTCGCATTTCATCCCACTTATACAGATATTCAGTATATTCTGGCTATCTGTTCAAAAGCTCCTGTGGTTGTTCTGCTAGAGTACCATCCGCTCTTTCTATTTCCACGTTATTCCTCTTTCTTTTACGTTCAGAAACTATCTCACTAGCCAGCGTATACATCATTTCATAACTTCCCTCTTTCTCCATTTTCTCTATTTCTGTTTCACACATTTTCCGTTGCTTCTTTAGTTTCTCTTCTTAATTCATTATTCAGTTTCCTGTACCTCTTTTTGCCTTCTTCAGTTTCTACATTTTTGCACTTTCTACGCTCTTCCATCTTCTTCAACATGTTTTCTGTTATCCACTCTTTCCTGGTACTTTGGGATACTCTGATTCCTAGTACTTCTTAGGCAGAGTTCATGAGTGCTTCCCTGATTTTTTTCCATTTGTCATTAACACTATCATCAACACTACCTCATTCCCATTTGTCCATGGATGTGTTTTCCAGCCCGCATCTCGTGGTCGTGCGGTAGCGTTCTCGCTTCCCACGCCCGGATTCCCGGGTTCGATTCCCGGCGGGGTCAGGGATTTTCTATGCCTCGTGATGGCTGAGTGTTGTGTGCTGTCCTTAGGTTAGTTAGGTTTAAGTAGTTCTAAGTTCTAGGGGACTGATGACCATAGCAGTTAAGTCCCATAGTGCTCAGAGCCATTTTTGTGTTTTCCAAATCTGATGCCTTTCCTACCTCTTTGAGTCTTTCTATGTTTAGTCTTTCTTTTGCTTTACCTCTCCAGACTTTTTTCAACTTCACTTCTATTTCTCCCACTACTAGGCTGTAGTCTGTATTTATATCCACTCCTGGATAAGCTTTGGCATTCTTCTAGCAGTTATTAAACCTTTTTTGTATCAGGATGTAGTCCAACTGATATCTTTCCTTATTCAAATTTGATATCCAGGCGTAACGTCTCCTTTTGTGGTGTTCAAATAATGTGTTGCCCATTGCTAATGAATTTTATTTACGGGAGCTAATTAGTCGTTCCCCTCTCTCATTTCCCCAGTGCCCAGAGACAATGGCTACGTCTGCGAGAGTTGTGCTTGTCTGAATACGTGCGTGGTTTCTATTTTGGAAGGAGGACTTTGCCTTAAAGCTCAGTATTCAGGCTGGTTTTTCATTGTGCATGTATGCAGCTCAGTGCCTCCTCTATATGGTGAGTAGCGATCTGTTCTTCCCATATTGTTATTCCACTGTTTGAATTCACACAAAAATGTATTTACAATCGAGCTTGAACATCATAATAAAATACATATTTTCGTCTAACTTACATAGCAAAAAATAGCAGAAAACGATTGCTACTATCCCACATTACACGAAACAACTCATATTAAACAGTTATACCTAAGTGGCAGTAAAATAAAATAAAAGGCAGCATTACGTTAACATGGAAACATGACAACGGAAAAGCTCAGTTTACCGTCATCCCATACTGGCAAAAAAATTTCCGACAAACTCTGAGTTACTAAACTCGTGTATGGGTGAAACGGGCTATAAATTTCCATTTTGCCACATGATTTAGATTTGATTGGCTTAACTACATGATTGTCGACATTACTCCTTCAAGTGGCAACCATCACTTCCCTCTACAGCTGATTTAGTGCCCCCTCTGTAACGGTCCAACATTTCCTCTTAACTTTTATTGTTTACTGCCTTATTTATTTTAATTTATTTTGTTACTTTACCCAGAATGTTTAAATCGTTCTAGCTCTGTCAGAGATGTAAGCTAGACTTCTGACAGATATTCGTAACAATAAATTTTGAAAAGAGCTTGATAGATGGCTTTTGCGTAGCAATAATAATGTTTGTAGTAATTAATGTTTTTTTGGCAAGGTCAGATAACTCACTTTCTTAAATGAACATAAGAACTTATACGACCAAACAACCCAAATTTATCTACACATCATACTCAAGAAAATATGAGTGATTCGAGTTCTCAATTTTAACTATTCTCGGTTTGTAGAGGTGCGGCAACTGTACTGGTTGGTCAAGTTCTGTTTTGTTATAATTGTTGCATCATTGTACCGATTTCAGATTTCGAGAAATAGAGGCTATGAAGGCGCTGTTTGATCATGCCTATGTTTACTCCGTGAGTCAAGGAAAACTCATTTGTCGTGGAAGTGCTATCCTGAGTTTACTCTGTTAATCAGTCACATGTCCATGTTTTCAGATTAATTCTCTTTCTAATGCAAGCGTTTTGCTTACTATAAGTGGGGCAATGTTTTCTTCCATCACAGGTAACAAAGGTATCCTGGAGTTCTAGCCGATGTAGAAACGGCGAATAGAAGAGACGTCTTAAGATGAGTAGCACGATACCACGCCACCTGCAAGATTTTCGGGTTGACGCCGTTCACAGTGGACACTGAGAAGTGTGAGCCACGGAGGACACGTGCTAGTTCACTGTACGCACCTGTTATTCTCGTCATTAACGTGGCAATAACAGCACATGTGGTAAGCTGGTTTCAAGTTGTAAACGCGAGAAGAAAGGATTCCATCACCTTTGTGTGGTTGGTTGCCTATATGATGACATTTTATGCCACTACGGAGATGGCGGTCGCCGCAGACTGGTTTCGAAACACCCACAAGTACCAGATGATTCTCAGTCTTTTGTGTTATCGGGACAGTGGTATCCTGGTGTCACGCCATTTCTCCAGTGCGGCGGTGAGGATCTCCAGCAAAGTGGTGTTTGCACTCTCTCTCGCGCTACGTGTAGCTGCTGTGACGCTGAAATTTATGAGTTACGAAATGAAATGGACATACTTGTTAACACTGCTTCCAAGTTGTATTGCACTTACCACTGTTGCCAGGTAAGTGGCGCTCGTTTTTCTTGTCAAGAGTGAGTTACGCCAACTCAACCAGTGTCTGAGAGCTACAGTGCAAGGGAGATGCCAACGGCGACCACTTGCGGACCGCTACCGGAAGCTGAGTGGCGTCTACTCCGCAATGTGCAACCTGTCCCAGGAGGTTCTTTCGGCCCACCAGATAGTCTTAGTCTTATTCATGGTGACAGCACTGTGCAGTATATCTTGGAATGAAGTTTCCGCTGTTTTATTACATCACCAGAAACGCCTAGTGGTGAGACATATTTTGCTTATATCGTGGCACTCGTCACAGGTGTTAATGGTGTCAGCGGCTTCGCAGGCGCTGTCCAGGGAGGAGGTGCAGAAATCTATCACAAAGCCCACCAACTAAAACATTCCTATTTCTTTACGTACTACACGAATATGTAATAAAAATGGGGGTTCCTATTTTAAAAAACGCAGTTGATATCCGTTTGCCCTATGGCAGCGCCATCTAGCGGGCTAACCATAGCACCATTTGGTTTCCCCCTTCAAGTTACACGAGTTTCGTTCTTTGTAGTTTTTTCGTTTGATGCTTATTTCGTGAGATATTTGGCCCGGTCACTATCAATGGACGAACCTGCATATCTGAGCTCTGCTTAAAACTAGCAGCCAGTTTGGCTACAGCAGTAGAAAGTTCATCAAAATTCTCTGTTTCTTGAAACGTTATTTTCTGAACTGACCTTCAGTACATCTACTTCATGTTCAAGCTATTACAAAGCTGTTGCATGACTTCTTGTTTGTTAACCTTACTCACTATAGTCTGACTTGGAGCAGCTCCTAGCCTATCATGTACCTCAGATTGTTCCCTTCATCCACAAATATTGTCCTTCTGTTCTTGCACTTCTTTTCGACTAGTTATTGACAGTTGTAATTGTCTAAAGTTTCCCTTCTCAAGTGCCATGAATCTTTTTAGTTTTATCTTTTTCTTGTAGTCCAGTGAAGTCTGTTGTTGTAACATGGAACTTTCATACCTTAAATATTTTCAAACAAACTTCTAAAGAGGGATAACTCAGGGAGTGAAGTAACATAAACCACACTAAGCTGAATCCAGTCCACCTACCCAAAACAAAACAATATTAGTTTCTCCGCAGGTGCAAAGTAAAAGGCAGAGTAATAAATCAGCAAGACGTTAATATCAGACACAAGCAGTATGCAATAAGTATTAGTAGTCTGAGACTCTCTGGATTTCTGACATTAACTGGCTCATTTGACAACACTTACAAAGTTCAGAACACAGTTCCTCTGGAGAAGTAAATTTAGTGAAGTCATTAAATCCATGTATCGCAATGTACGCATTTAGCATTCTTAAGAAATTTGAAAATTATGAAATCAACTCTTCAATATCACAGTTAATATCATCGTGAGGGTGGGGAGGCGGAAGGGCCAAATGATTGAAGGGTGGGGACTGGTCCAAATCTCCACTCTACTATGCTGAAACATTTACCACTGCAAAGTAAAACGATGAAATTGGCAGTCAGACTTACTCCTACTGCTCAATTATAATTACACTGATGTGTTGCGACGGTCAACAGAAAGCTAGTAAAAAGTTTCGTTACATGTACTAAAATCACCAACAGGCAACAGATGAACTGCAGGTCCGTAAGAATGCTCAGTGGCACAGACACAGTTCCTGTAAATTAGTTTGAAAACTTTTTAGGATAGGATCCCATAGAGTTGGGTACGTCTCAGAGACAGCAATATTTCATACAATTTCCAGAAACAAGTTTTTGCACTCAGAACATCAATATAGATCTCCAATGAAGCGAGCAGTTCCAGAAATATTTACCAGAAACTTTTTCTTAATGTGAAACTAAATTGGTAGTGATATCACAAGTCCAGAAATTACAATCCAATGTCAGTAGTATCGCTCACCAAGTTCCACCTACCGAAACATCATTATCTGACGAACTTCACCTACCAGTATCACTAACTTTGCTAATCCTGATAAATTTCTTGAGGCATTCAGAGTTCCAAAATATCACTTTCGTACTAAACATTCAAAAAATCTTAAATTCCACCAACCTCACAAAGAATCTCTACAGGACATAGTGAGCTAGCAACTCATATCTGACCATTCAGTACAACTACAAGTTCCTTTTGCAGCAAGGCACAGGAACATTTGCCCATCCCAACTGAACGCAAGTAGAAAGTATAAAAATATACCAGTACACACTTACCACTTTAGTACCATTATGCACAACCTTCGTTTCATGAAATCAACCTAACATATTAATATGTCAGCCCTACTGGACAGTAATTTCTCTACACATAAAAAATATGGTATCACAAAGGAAGAGAAAGACAGTACTTTAGCAATAAGCAACGTAATTGCACTTTGTCAAATGTGAATGTAATATTCCCCTTAGCGTGCACTCAAAAGACTCCTCTAACAACTTGAGAACATGGGTCCATGCACATGTGTATCAGTTATTGTGTCAGTATTTAATGAGCAACATAGCAATAAGGACATAACTAACATGGGAAGTTGTGTAAGGATCGAATTAAGATGCTTGAATGTAACAGTTATTGACTAGAGTATATTTCAAAATGTATAAATTACATTTCATTAACACAGACCAACTAAAATGAAGTTGAAACATCAGATGAAAAAAGAATGCACTGTTAGAGAAAAGCTATATTGTAAACTATGTATTGCATCGAATAAACGGGACATGTTCTGTGATATTTTTTTCACAAAAATTGTTCTTCTTGTAGGTACAGAATCATTGTATTTTGAAATATTATTACGCATGTTTAGTGGGTTACACTAATTGTTTCGCGAATAGATCGATGTCTACACTAGAGGCAGCAGTCTTCCGATTATTATTTCTAATTCAAGTTAAGAGAAAAAAGAAAATGAATGACAACGGTAATCGTCAAACGGCGAACTTGTATCATCCATTGTTATTCACGTAAATACGAGGTGCGTTCAAGTTCTAAGGCCTCCGATTTTATTTCTCCGGACTGGAAAGAGATAGAAACATACGCATTGTTTTAAAATGAGGCCGTGTTCATTGTCAATATGTCCCAGAGATGGCAGCACCGTACGGCAGATGGAATTATACAGCCAGCGGCGAGAATGAGAACTGTGTTAAATACTTAAAATGGCGACGTCTTCCTAACTTGAACAGCGTGCACTCATTCGTTTTCTGAATTTGCGTGGTGTGAAACCAATTGAAAAATTCATCGACAGTTGAAGGAGACATGTGGTGATGGAGTTATGGGTGTGTCGAAAGTGCGTTCATGGGTGCGACAGTTTAATGAAGGCAGAACATCGTGTGACAACAAACCGAAACAACCTCGGGCTCGCACAAGCCGGTCTGACGACATGATCGAGAAAGTGGAGAGAATTGTTTTGGGGGATCGCCGAATGACTGTTGAACAGATCGCCTCCAGAGTTGGCATTTCTGTGGGTTCTGTACACACAATCCTGCATGACGACCTGAAAATGCGAAAAGTGTCATCCAGGTGGGTGCCACGAATGCTGACGGACGTTCACACGGCTCCCATGTGGCATGTTGCCAAGCAATGTTGACGCGCGACGACAGCATGAATGGGACTTTCTTTTCGTCGGTTGTGACAATGGATGAGATGTGGATGCCATTTTTCAATCCAGAAACAAAGCGCCAGTCAGCTTAATGGAAGTACACAGATTCACTGCCACGAAAAAAATTTCGGGTAACCGCCAGTGCTGAAGAAATGATGGTGTACATGTTCTGGGACAGCGAGGGCGTAATCCTTACCCATTGCGTTCCAAAGGGCACTATGGTAACAGGTGCATCCTACGAAAATGTTTTGAAGAACAAATTCCTTCCTGCACTGCAACAAAAACGTCCGGGAAGGGCTGCGCGTGTGCTGTTTCACCAGGACAACGCACCCGCACATCGAGCTAACGTTACGCAACAGTTTCTTCATGATAACAACTTTGAAGTGATTCCTCATGCTCCCTACTCACCTGACCTGGCTCCTAGTGACTTTCGGCTTTTTCCAACAATGAAAGACACTCTCCGTGGCCGCACATTCACCAGCCGTGCTGCTATTGCCTCAGAGATTTTCCAGTGGTCAAAACAGACTCCTAAAGAAGCATTCGCCGCTGCCATGGAATCATGGCGTCAGCGTTGTGAAAAATGTGTACGTCTGCAGGGCGATTACGTCGAGAACTAACGCCAGTTTCATCGACTTCGGGTGAGTAGTTAATTAGAAAAAAAATCGGAGGCCTTAGAACTTGAAAGCACCTCGTACATCCCCAATTTCAGAGACAAAAATTAGATAAAATTTAAAAGCCTATATGTAAAAGCAAAGTAACTCTATCACTAATAGTAAATTCCAAAGTATTCAAATAATTTAATTATAGCACAATATTATCATAGTAAGTTCTACAAATTTTCTTTGTCTTATTATATGCCTTATATTTGTGATGCTCATGTTTTCTTGTCTGACGCAATGGAAATATTGAGTGGAAAATACCAGATGGTTACAACTAAAATACAGCTGCCCATAGAGGTGCAGTATGGACTGTAATTATCGTACGGCAGTGAAACTTGGTAGATATTCTAACGCGTTTACTTGGAAGAGAGTGACGTCGGAAAAAATATTAGTTCCACTTTTCGTCTCCAGGTGCAAATCTGGGACTGTGAATACGAGAAAGACTTATAGAGACGTTTCCATATTTCATGGAGTAGTGAAACTGGCAATGCCTCACAATTGCTAAATGGAATGACTGTGATTGCGACAGGTCAACACACAATGCTGTGGAGTGGGAGGGTTAACCCAGCAACAGCATTATCATTGACAGTTTGCATGATGAAAATTTATTTGTACCAGTTTAACCAGTGAGTGCATGGACACAAAAAAAGCAAATTTCTTCCTGTGTGAAATACATGAATGAAATTCTAATTAGACAGTAAACATATTTTAGCTAAGGAAAATACGTCACGACACACTGTAAACCAGATGTTAGTAAGAATTTCAGTAAACTTTAGATTTAAGAAAGCATGCAGCTAGTGCTTACTAAACTATCTGTCACTAACAACTTATTTTTTTCAAAACAGTTTGAATAATATTCTCAATTTTCGAAAAAATTGCGCCTCGCGCTTAGCAAACTATTAATAACCTTCCAATTGTAATTAAGGAACATGCTTTACAGCGCTCACTAAGTCTATAATTGATAGCAACTCAAGTTACAAAGTATTTAAGATCAAAACGAGGCATGGCGCTCATTAAATGATTAATTGAATACGAACAGGTTTGTGCGAAGTAATCTCCCAACTTAAACGGTAACAGCCATCAGAAAAAGCCAGATGCATTTAAGAAAATAAGATACATACAATAAAGTTGTTACTGTTTTACAGCTCCGACCTCTGTCAGCAGACCGACATGAGGTTGTTCGGCCTTTTACAACACCGACACGGTGGTCGGTCGGTCGCTAAGACAGCAGCGCCAGATCCGCGGCCGACCAGGGCACCGGAAACCTGGCATAAACTCTCGCCTGTGAACTGGAGAGATGACATAGGATAAAATTCTAAATCAACAAACTGTTAAACACAAGGATGAACAATTACAAATGGGCAACAAACCAGTTCCACTTGAGCGAAATGCGAGTGACGTTCCTTTGTTGGTCCGCATAAATACTGTCAGTACAGAACAGTAACGGTTTGAATTTAAGTTACAAGGAACTGGGAACTCAGCCACAAGTCAGGCAGTTAATATTGTTTGCGGAACATCTATATTGCCCCTAAACTCAAGGTAGAATATGAGACTTAGACGGTGCAGCATCTGTCTAACAGTCCGAAATATATAACATTTTCACTATCACATATTATACTGCTTAGGAACATTGGCTGCCTTAAGTGCTGGCTTATTACGCCTCAAATTGTAGGATTCTTGTCCGTAAGCTCCACTAGAACTTCAAAGCAGCGCAGGACGTTGTATTTTACTTGTAAACGAGAACTAATCGGACGAATCGCCTCACCAGATTGTGGAACTGGAGTTGGCCACACAGGACGCCGAGATGTCCTCGATAGAAATTAGCACCTGACAATTGTCGCTCCAGCCACCAGTGACATCAGTTTCCAGACACCACACGCGCCAACATGAAGGCAGCTACCCCGCAAACAGTTCAGGGTTCCTCTCTTTGTCTGCAGACATGCCACTCCGCGCATCCACACCATGTTCCTGACTGCCTCTGCTCCTCACAGTGCGGCGCCCACTCTGTATCCATTGGCCTCACTCGTTGCCGACGCACCACTCACGCCCTCTCTCGGACTTACCTCATACCATCAATCAGCCAGTTTTGCATGCAAAGATCGCGAACCGGCCCTCTAGCGATATATCGAATCGAGAGCCACGGCTGATCCTTCCCCACCAAAATCTCAACACAGGACGTCCGCCAATTTACCTCGAACAGGGAACAGATAATTTAGCTTCCTTCCTTGACCATGGGAACATGTACTCTTGAAAACTATCCAGTAGCAATGTTACGTACCAATAGGACTACTGGGTTAAGGACCTGTATAACCTCACAAGGTTCTACAAAGCGAGCTGCCAATTTATCAGAAATTTTGGCTATACCTTGAGCCCTGGGAGCAAGGTTTTGGACGAGACCTTATCACCAACACTCACTTTAAACTCGCTTTTCCCAAGATTGTAATGGCAAGCCTGCCTCTCGTGTGTGATGCTAATATTTCGTCGCAATTGTCTCCAGTTCTCCTTAATCAGGCTAGGTGTCACTTTCTCAAGCAGCAGGTCATTAACACATCACAGGCTGGGCAAGGAAAACATGAGACGATGATCAAACATCAAGGAAGTGGAGGTGTTTTCAAGGGATACACGGTTGAGGAAATTAAACGCCAAATATGTCCCGGTACTGAATAACCGCACTTGTGGAACGAATGAGAATGGGAAATAATTGAGGCTGCCTTCACATTGCAGTTCAGTCTCTCCGTAAATGAAGCTTGCAGACAGTTCGGTATAGTCGTGGAGTGAGTTATCACATTGTCGTAGCAAAATCTTTTAAACTGCTGTGAGAGGAGTGGAGGAGCGTTGTAAGTGACTGTGGTGCGGGGAGAGCCAAATATGAAAAATATCCCAGACAAATGACATATAATGAACCCAGCGATCACCTTGCTGCTGGATACGAACCAAACAAATCTGGAGGAGGCATCAACCACGACCAGGATATAATGATTGCCATCACAAGTGCATGGGAGGGACTCGACAAAAGCAACAAGGAGCTTATCAGTGGGTGAGTGTTCTCTTTAAGACTGTAAAAATCCCCTAAGAATTACAGCACTCCCCCTCCAAACGCCACTTATCCTGAACAAGGTAAGCCAAATAAGAAATTCCCTAACCTTGCTAAGGATTCTAACAATTCCTAAATGGCCTCCAACCACAGGCTTAAGAAAGTAATGGAAAATGGCGGGAACCAAGCCTCCCCTAAGACGAATCTTGGCCAGATTATCCAGCTTGCCCTGATAACACAATACATCCTGTTGTGGGTTGTATCCCGGCACTGATTTACTGCTTAACAACGCTTGCTTAATCTTACACAGAGTAAGGTCTTGGTCCTGCTTGTGCTCCAAATTACACTCCTGGAAATGGAAAAAAGAACACATTGACACCGGTGTGTCAGACCCACCATACTTGCTCCGGACACTGCGAGAGGGCTGTACAAGCAATGATCACACGCACGGCACAGCGGACACAACAGGAACCGCGGTGTTGGCCGTCGAATGGCGCTAGCTGCGCAGCATTTGTGCACCGCCGCCGTCAGTGTCAGCCAGTTTGCCGTGGCATACGGAGCTCCATCGCAGGCTTTAACACTGGTAGCATGCCGCGACAGCGTGGACGTGAACCGTATGTGCAGTTGACGGACTTTGAGCGAGGGCGTATAGTGGGCATGCGGGAGGCCGGGTGGACGTACGGCCGAATTGCTCAACACGTGGGGCGTGAGGTCTCCACAGTACATAGATGTTGTCGCCAGTGGTCGGCGGAAGGTGCACGTCCCCGTCGACCTGGGACCGGACCGCAGCGACGCACGGATGCACGCCAAGACCGTAGGATCCTACGCAGTGCCGTAGGGGACCGCACCGCCACTTCCCAGCAAATTAGGGTTACTGTTGCTCCTGGGGTATCGGCGAGGACCATTCGCAACCGTCTCCATGAAGCTGGGCTACGGTCCCGCACACCGTTAGGCCGTCTTCCACTCACGCCCCAACATCGTGCAGCCCGCCTCCAGTGGTGTCGCGACAGGCGTGAATGGAGGGACGAATGGAGACGTGTCGTCTTCAGCGATGAGAGTCGCTTCTGCCTTGGTGCTAATGATGGTCGTATCCGTGTTTGGCGCCGTGCAGGTGAGCGCCACAATCAGGACTGCATACGACCGAGGCACACAGGGCCAACACCCGGCATCATGGTGTGGGGAGCGATCTCCTACACTGGCCGTACACTACTGGTGATCGTCGAGGGGACACTGAACAGTGCACGGTACATCCAAACCGTCATCGAACCCATCGTTCTACCATTCCTAGACCGGCAAGGGAACTTGCTGTTCCAACAGGACGATGTACGTCCGCATGTATCCCGTGCCACCCAACGTGCTCTAGAAGGTGTAAGTCAACTACCCTGGCCAGCAAGATCTCCGGATCTGTCCCCCATTGAGCATGTTTGGGACTGGATGAAGCGTCGTCTCACGCGGTGTGCACGTCCAGCACGAACGATGGTCCAACTGAGGCGCCAGGTGGAAATGGCATGGCAAGCCGTTCCACAGGACTACATCCAGCATCTCTACGATCGTCTCCATGGGAGAATAGCAGCCTGCATTGCTGCGAAAGGTGGATATACACTGTACTAGTGCCGACATTGTGCATGCTCTGTTGCCTGTGTCTATGTGCCTGTGGTTCTGTCAGTGTGATCATGTGATGTATCTGACCCCAGGAATGTGTCAATAAAGTTTCCCCTTCCTGGGACAATGAATTCACGGTGTTCTTATTTCAATTTCCAGGAGTGTATTAAATAACTGGGGGACCTCGGTTAAGACCAAAGCAACCCTACCTGGTTCCCCTATTCCCTGTTCCTCTCTGTGGCGACTACATTCCTGCTCAAACATTCGACTGAGTGCGTCTGATACGACGTTTCGGTTCGCCTAATATGTCTGACGGTAAAACGAAACGCAGAAATGCGCACGGCCAAATGTGCAACTGGCTCCGTCTCCTGAGTCTGCCCAGGACCCAACTTAAGGCTTGGTTGTCAGTTTCTAGACAAAATTCCTGCTGCTTCAGGTAGAACTTAAACTCTTCGAGTGCGAACATTACCTCTAGGCCCTCACACTCTTAAACAGAATACTCCAGTACTTCTGACGAAAGGGACATTGAAGCGTGCGTGAATTGGTGTACGTTCTCCGTAATCTCCCTGCAAGAGTACTGCAGCGACTCTAGAAATGAAACCATCGGCAAGCGCGGCAAAACACACAGGCGATGTCAGGAAGAGCTAGCACTGGAGGGTTAGTCAAGGCCGTTTCAATGGCCTCAAAAGGGGACTGCTGTGACTCCCTCCACTCAAATGTCTGATTCTTCATACTTAATAGGTTCAAGGTGCGCCGCTACAAGCGCAAAATTGAGGACGAACTTTGGAAAGAGGTTCGCCATCAAAGTTAAATGGCACAACTTTGAAATATATAAAAGTCTTCATCGCACAATTCATTATTAAGCATTGCGCGTTTCAAAGTTTCGTTGTCGATCTGAAGCTGTGGTATCAAGTGTAAAAGACCTAAATGACAGGATATATACATAAGTGTCTAAGTATTTCAGATACAGATATACCAAATAGTAAAGCACTGACATTACAATCAAATTTTAGTACAAAGCTCACGAATGTGAGCACATAAACAATACAATACAAATCTCATAGCATCTAGGCATCTATGACAGTTCCGTCGTCTATCTAACAGAACCACTGCCAAACTTTCTTTCCCAACTGAAGGCAGTGATGGCCTTCATGAAAGTGCATTTTAATAAGAAGTGTTTATGCTACAGCGTTACACCTAAGTATGCAAAAATTAAGTGTAAAAATTATTCAGCAAATTTTCATGGATAATTCAGATGTCTCGATTGGCTCTTGCAAAAAGTGAGCTTCGTGATGGATACAGGATAAAAGCCATTATGACTGAGACAGCATTCGATCTTCATTGTTATCTTGAAGTTTAAAGGCACGTTTTTAGCCATGGCATGTAAATCTAGTTTTTTTAAATCAGAGAACCCTGTTTAATGAAGCATGAAAGCCAATGCAAGTTATTTTGCGCGCTTTCGCATGTGATCGCTGGTGAGACACAGAAAGGGTGTCTAGTCTTTTGTTAATTACTTCTTCTGTTATCTGCTCTGAACTGGAGTCGAGGGAGAGCCTCGCGCGTAACACTGGCAGCTCTAATTTAAACTCTTTAATTTTATAAAAAGTCACTGCGTACTGCAGGGCGCATACTTGTAATTATATAAGGAAATCTTCACTGCGCACGGACGAGATACCGACGTGCGGATAATCAACATATCACTAGTGAATAATATTGTATTCCCAATGTAAGTAGCATAGTGCACTTCAGTAATTATAGTTATGATTAACGCTATTTGTTATTAAATTTCATTATTTGTTCAACCCATGATCCTAAAATTTCAACATTATATGTAAACCGCATTTTCAGTATTTATCTCATTTTAGCTCAGAAATAACGTGGCCCACGACTCCTTCTTACGGCGACGAAATTCTCAAAGTATATGTCCGATGCCACCTTATCATGATAGTAAAAATATATTCACTTATTCTTTTAAAATATTTCTATCCATCTCAATTCAGTTCAACAAAAATTACAAAGAACAAAATAATACAGATAATCATATATATATATATATATATATATATATATATATATATATATATATATATATAATTATTTACAATATCAAATAGTGAAGTACTTACAATACAATCAAATTTTAGTACAAAGCCCACGAATGTGAGCACATAAACAATACAATACAAATCTCATAGCATGTAGGCATATATGACAGTTCAGTCGTCTATATAATAGAACCACTGCCAAACTTTCCTTCCAGACTGAAGGCAGTGATGGCTTTCA
Organism: Schistocerca cancellata; assembly: GCF_023864275.1. Lineage (NCBI taxonomy): Eukaryota > Metazoa > Arthropoda > Insecta > Orthoptera > Acrididae > Schistocerca > Schistocerca cancellata. Next base: position 56,061,216 of record NC_064631.1, read on the forward strand.
TGAAAGTGCATTTTAATAAGAAGTGTTTATGTTACAGCATTACACGTAAGTATGCAAAAAATTAAGTATAAAAGTCTTTCAGGAAATTTTCATGGGTAATTCAAATGTCTCGATTGGCTCTTGTAAAAAGAGAGCGTCGTGATGGATGAAGGATAAAAGCCATTATGACTGAGACAGCATTCGATATTCATTGTTATCTTGAACAGTTGGTTCCTCATTCACACTTCTTTAAGATTAGTAAATTGTTATCTGACCCTTCTGAGTATGAAAAATATAAAGTCATCGATAGACAGGAACGCAAACTACTCATATTGTGTGATTACTACAGGTACGATGCTTGCAATAGAACGAACGTTCATCAATTTGTGGATCGTACAGTCAGTCCTTCTAACGTTAGGTTTTCCCCAGATGATCTTAATATTTTGAGTAAGGGTCTCAGCCCTAAACCTCGCTCCTCGTATCAATAAACAGGTAGTAAAAAAATACAATCGCAGAGATTAAAGTAGTATGTGAGTATGGTAAGCTTTCTAAACGTCAACAAGTCAAAATAGTGGTAACGACAGGTAGGGCACTCAGAGGTTTTAACACTTTACCCAAGGATCTTATGGACTGTAATCGCATTTTAAAACAACTTAATACAAAGGACCACGACGAGCATGTCGTTCTTACGAAATCAGATAAACGTAGCTCTGTGGTCCATCTGTCTGACGCATGACTACAGATGAAAATTTCTTCAAGAACACAAGAACGGTAGAGGTCAAACGCAATCCGGTAAATAAGTTTCACAATGACATAGAGGTATTTGTCAAAAACAGTAATTTTTAGTTTCAAACTGATTTCGAGAAGAAAAGCGTTATTAGGATAAAACAAAAAATGCTAGATCTTAGATATCAAGCAAAGTCACATAAGGAACTTTCACCTATAAAGCTTATTCTCAATATCTGTACTAGCCCTAATTATAAACTTAACATATATCTAAGCAGAAAATTAAAAGCCATTATGAGTGAGACAGTCTTTTCAAAAACGTTCAATGTAAAAAATTTCTATGGATTAATGAATAGATGGTATCTACACTGGAAGTTGCTAACTGATATTCATGTATACCAGTTAATGAAACTCTTAATGTAAAGAGAAAGAACTTATTAGCCCATAATGTACTTTCCTATGGTGAGGTCGTTGAATTAATTGAGTTACTGAAACTGTCCTCATCTTTCAACGTCTTTTCTTTCAATGATAAATTCTATTCACAGCCACATGGCTTAGCCATGGGTAATTCACTTACTGGCAGCCTGGCAGGGATTTTTTTCTGTCACCTAGAATGGACATTTTTTTAATCACGTTCAGAGTTCATAGCAAAAATTAAATCGAATCATCTTTATGTATGTGAGATACTTGCAATGAGGACATTTCTAAGTTATGTGCCCATTTAAATTCTCTGCACCCTAATATTAAATTTACTTTCGAAGTGGAACTGAATGATTCACTAAATTACTTAGATCTCTCTATTGCTAGGAAAGACAATAATCTTGTTTTCAGAATATTTCGCAGACCCTCTTGTATTGATTTTATAATTAATAGAGACTCATGTCATCCGAACGCCTAAAAATGGGCGTATTTTCATTGCGTCATACACTAAACGTTGAGATCAGATATAAATCAGGAGGCAAGGTATAAGGAGTTACAGACGATTATTCAGTTGGGTGTAGCAAATAGGTGTAAAGCAAAAAGTATTCGTAAATCACTTTATTCTATACAGAAGAAGAAATACATGGTAGTAAAAAAGGGATAAGAAAGGTCTTATTGTTTGTCTAAACTACAATGGCCCCCACTGTGACAAAATTGCGAGAGTTTTGAAAAAAAGCTCATATCAATGACTTGTTTAAAACGAAAGGTAATTAGCACACGCTATTAAGACATGGCGTAGTACACAACCCAAGAAATATTTTTGGCAAACTAGGTGTTTATAAGACAGAATGCGGATACTGCGATAATTTCTATGTTGGTAAGACAGGTATAAATTTTAGTACTCGACACAGGAGGCACTCATAACCTAACAATCCCAGTGCTGTGGGAAAACAATTGAAAGCGGAAAAGCATGGCTTGTTACCAATAGCTGAAGGACTCAAGGTTTTGAACGCCGCCCCTTAAAGTCGTTAGACATATTTTGAAGAATTCGAAATATGTACACATCGCATCTGTCAGTCGCATCGATTACTTAATAAGCAGGAGTTTTTCAGAAGGAACTCTTTCTTAGATTTATTTGAAAACACTCTACGAATTGTATCTCAAATTTCACCCAATTTCTCTAAGGTTGCTTATTAGCAATAATCACCTGAATTCCTGTGCTATTTACGATGCAACCTGAATATACGTTTGTATCTTCCGCCCTGTTAGATGTTTCCACAGTCTTCATGGCCAGTCTGATGTAGCTGCCTTGCTAGGGTTCCCCTGCAGATTCCCTCTACCCCGAGAGATGGAGCCACTGTTCTCGCAGGTCGCTACCACGTAGTACCTGCCCCGCTGTGAAGACCCTATGACTATAGACGACGATTTAGGCATTTCGCCGATATTAATACTTCATTCTATTCATATAACTTACTTTACGATTCCAGTGCAACATGTGCATGCTTTCTCAAAGTGCTTTCCACATTATGGGTGCGGTAAATTTAATGACAATACACATATATTACTCTGTGACAACTTTACAAAAGATGCCCCAAGGCCCCGTCCTTTCCCCTCTCCTCTATCTTCTGTATGATGCAGATGTGTCCAAACCTCCCCCACCTGTTCATCTCCTCCAATTTTCTGATGACACTGCCTTCCTGACCCTTTATCCTACCCTTCAATGGTCCCAATGTATCCTTCAAATCCACCTCGACCAGTCACTGCCAGGTACAACCAGTGGCACCTTCACATCAACCCTTCCAAGAGCAAGGCAATAATCACAGGTCGTACCACCCACTCCTTCCGGCTCCAAGATTTTTACTTCACCAGTTATAGTCGTCCTCTCCACCTCACTCCTACCCTGAAATACCTTGGCCTCATCCTCGACCATCACCTCACCTGGACTCCCCATCTTCTTACGATCGAAAACAAAGCCCACAATAAACAGACTCTGCCTTCTGAAACTCCTGTCTGGCTGGACATGGGACGTACATTCTTCCACCACCCATCACACCTACAAATCCTTGACCCACCGCATCCTTTATTATGCCAGCGTTGCCTGGATTTCCGCCCCTCCCAGATTCTATAACGCCCCCCGAATCGAAACTTCCTGGCAGATTAAAACGGTGTGCCGGAACGAAACTCGAACTCGTGACCTTTGCCTTTCATGGGCAGGTGCTCTACCACTGAGCTACCCAAGCACGACTCACGACCGGTCCTCACAATTTTACTTCCGACAGTACCTCGTCTTCTACCTTCCAAACTTCACAGAAGTTCTCCTGTGAGCCTAGCAGCACTAGCACTACTGGGAGAAAGGATATTACGAAGATATGGCTTAGCCACAGCCTGGGGGATGTTTCCAGAATGAGATTTTCACTCTGCAGCGGAGTCTGCGATGATTTGAAACTTCCTGGCACATTAAAACTGTGTGCCGGACTGAGACTCGAACTCAGGGCCTTTGCCTTTCGTGGGCAGGTGTCCTACCACTGAGCTACCCAAGCATGACTCACGACCCCTCCTCATAATTTTACTTCCACCAGTACCTCATCTCCTACCTTTCTGGAAACGCCCTCTAAATCCTTGAACACCATGCAATCTACCTTGCCTTTTGTATCGACTTGCTGTCCCCCACACAGATCATCTGCGACCTCATTCCCTTCCCACACCTTCTCCTTTTCCTCGAACACATCTGCATCATGTACATCATCTGTCGACTCGGTCCCCCATATCCCCTGTTGTCTCTTATCCTCTCTACCCTCAGCCTATTGCCGCGTCTTTACTGTTTTGTCCACACCCTCCACCTTCTCTCCCAACACAACGTCCAGCACCTATCCCTTCCAGATGGTAAGCTTCACCCTGATTTCTACCCCTACCTTCCCCCTTCCTACTCCTGAGGGCTTCTCTCCTTTTCCCTTCTCCTGAGCGGTTCTCCTCCCTTTACCATGCTGCCATTCTGTGTCTCTGTGTCCCCTGCTGACTTCGCTTCCTTCCCCATCTCCCAACCTTCCTATATCCCACTTCCCTCTCCTTCTCCCAACCTTCCTATCTATCGCCCCTTGGTGCACCCCCTAACCACCCTTTTTCTCTTCATCTCACCCCATGCAGCCTCCCCCTCCACTCCACAGCCCCTCATTTTCCCTCCTCTCAGGCCTCCTCCCCTTGGCAGGTCCCTCCTGACAGATTCTATCCTTTGTCATGTGTGCCCAATCACTTACAGTGATATTTTTTAAGTGTGTTCATGCTGGAGTGGCCAACTTTTAACTTGTACATGTGACTTCAGTGTATTTTATGTGCTTCACGAAACGACAACTTGTTTTTTAACTTTGTTCGAAATTTTTTACCTGTCCCACAATGAACACCTCCAAGTAAGTGTATATTTTAATCTCCATTGTCTCCCCTTATTTCGGTTCTTATGTCCCCTTTTATCACATTTTATGTGTGTCATTTCATCTTCTTGTTAGTACTGTCACTTGGCTGAAGAGTGGTGGACTGTGCCACTAACAGCCCTCACCTGCCCATAAGGGGCCAGCAAATGAAATTACAATAAAGACAAAACAATTACGAAAGATGCTGCATCTAAGTTCTCTTTCCCTATCTTGGAGCCACCTATCGCTGCTAGACTGCAAGTCCACCATAGACACCCCAACCACCATGATTATATACACCTCTACTTCCTCTGCCCCCACTATTACCTCCTCAAGTTCCTCTTCCCAGCTTCCCCCATCTGCCCCACCTCTTCACTTCACAGCTCCATCCCTTCCATATCCTCCTATCCCCCGTGTCCCAACCTGTTTACTGCCTCTGATTTGAAACTTCCTGGCAGATTAAAACTGTGTGCCAGACCGAGACTCGAACTCAGGACCTTTGCCTTTCGTGGGCAGGTGCTCTACCACTGAGCTACCCAAGCATGACTCACGACCCCTCCTCATAATTTTACTTCCACCAGTACCTCCTCCCTCTGCTCCTGCTCGTGTTCCTGCCGCCATTCCCGCCACTACCACGTGTAGGGATGACTTTCATCCACTCCTCACTCGCCCTGCTATGACTGTCTCTGCGTCCTCTGCCCATGACATGGACCTCTGCTCCACAGTCACTCTCACAGAGCACCCAACCTCCCATCAAAGTGCTTCCACCTCTCATGAGGGGCCTGCCTTCCACCACCTCTCCCAGTCTTTCACCCTCATTCACCCCTGCCAAAAAACCACCAAATGCCTGAGTGCTGACCCTGTCTCCACCCCCTCCTCCAAGAAACCACTGCCCACCCCTCTTGCATCCCCAGCCCCCACCATACACACATTCATCATTTCCAAACCCAATCCTAAATTCCTCAATGCCTATGTACTGGAAATCTGCAAGTGTATCCCCAGTATCCCTATTGCTCAGCTTATGCCCCACAGAGGCTCTGTCCTTATCCAATCCCCTTCTCTCTCTTTTTCCACACTGACCTCTTCCAGAAACTTCCCCATGTCACCTTTAGCCCACATGTCTCTCACATCTTTACTTACCTCCTCCTATTCCTGTAAGTCCTAACTCCCTCATCATCCACAAACCCTCACCACTGTGATTGCAAAGCTCATTCCTGTGATAATGAAGGTGAAGTTATTGGCGGAACTGAATGGCCACCCTGGCCTGGAAATCTGCTCAGCCCAATGTATCTATAACAACTCCAGCCCTATCTTTTTGGCGCATGTGTTCACAGAGTCAGCCACCTTCTTACATTATCTCTTGCCACCCCATTGATCCCTTCCAATCTCCTCCTCAATACTATCATTGCCAATTCTGTCTCCTCTACGATGGCCGCCTCACCCAAAGCTGCAACCCCCCCACTCCCACCTGCCCCTACTGTAAAGCCTCCTACTTCCTCAGACAGTGTCCTAACCGCACCTCCCCTCCTTTCTGGAACACCTGCAACGAATCCCACCCCATATACTCCTCCAAATGCAAGGCCAAACCTTTTCCCACCAACCCCAAACTAACTGTTCCTGTTCACGCCAGCAATCAGCCCATCCAATCCAGCAATTCTCTCTGCCCATTCCAGATGGGTGTCAACATCATCTGTTTCCTGCCCATCATATTCCAGAATGTCCACCTCTTCCAATGCCCCCACACCCTCCAGCAGATCTCACTTGCCACCTGTTCCATCATTCATTTCAATACCTACACCAGATACTCCCACAACCAGGCCCACTTCATCTTCACCCACCTGGACACCCTCATTTAAGCCCCTCTCTGCCCTCCACTCACTCTCCCCCTTGCCTTCCTGGCGCCCCTACAGTATCATCTCCTATACTTCGACATTTGATCCCTCCCTGCCAACAAATACCTGTTAATGAGTACCCTGTCCCAGCTCCAGGTCAACTCCTTCATCCTTACCGAAACCTTCCTCCAATATCATCATTTTGTCCACATCCCTCTGTACCTCCTTCACTGTACTGACAATCATCTTTTGCTAGAGGGAGGTGGGGTCACTACTGGCCACCTGAAGCATACCTCTATATCCCTGTCCTGCCACAACCCCTTCTCAGTGACAACCGAACACCTCATCCTCAGCATCATTATCCCCCCCCCCCATCATCACCTGCGGCACTATCTACGTCTGACCTGCAGCTCCTCTTCCCTATGAATTCATCTCCCATGTTGGCTACACCTTCTCCAAGTATGTCATTACCACATACTTCAACATTGTCAGGTACGACCATGCTACCTTCGGTGGTGGAATCAGTTCCTCTCTACCCTCCATGGTGATCTTGTTCCCCTCTCACAGGTGTCGTCATCACTTGGCCCAATCTCCTTGGTCATATCGCCATGGATGTCCTTGACCCCTTTGGCAGCAATGACCTCCCAGTGGTTCTCACCATCTTCTCAGCACATTGCCCAAATCCAAACCCCTGCTAGCTGCATTCCAAGTCCATGACTACCGAAGAGCTAACTGGAATGCACACCAGGAATCCATTGCCTCACAAGTCAAAAACCACCCTCTTACCTATCACCATCGCACTGACATCACTGAAACGTCTTCCTTCCTTCAGTAGCTCATCACTAATGCCATGGAGGTCCATGTTCCTAACAAACTTATCCACCCTCAACATCCTACTCTTCCTTCATTAATCCAACAGGCCCTACTGCTCCTTCCTCTGCTCCTGTGACCAAGATACCCTCCTCTGACACTGGCAAGTACACTTCTGCAACCTCTTAACAGCAAAGAAACGGCAGGACTTGCGCCAGACATGTACGTGACTCAACTCAACCATCCCTGTCAACTTCTCCTCTTTCTTCCACCATCATACTGGTAGCCATCCTGCCCCACGTTACATCCTTCTCCACAATGACCACCCTTTCCATGACAACCTCAGTAAAGCTAACCATTTTACTTCCTATCACTCCAAGTTTTTCTCCTTTTCCGATGATCCTCACTTTGATTACTCCCTCTTACCCACCATCCATGAACACTCTGATGCCTCCGTTCTGCCACTCACCCACAGTTTCCAGTATTTGGATCAATTACCCACATCATACATAAACATTCCCATTACAGCAAATGACATCAAACCCACTCATACTCCACTCCAAATGCAATGCCATTCCTCATTACGGAAGTGTCACCTACCGCCACCCCAAGAAACCCCCCCCCCTCGTCTTTCCTGGCTTCCTTGTTACCTTGACAACGTCATCCTCTCCACTTGCTTGTACCCTGAAATATGGAAAACTTCCCACATCCTGCTGTTCCCTAAACCTGACACACCACCCTCTTACACTTCTTCCTATCATCTTGCCTCCCTCACCTACATGTTCATTAAGGTCTTTGAGTCCACCCTCTCCTGACGTATTCATCATCACCTTAACCAGCACCACCTCCTCCCCTTACCCAGTGTGGCTTCTGATCGTAATCCTTAGCCGATGACCAGCTCTTTAATCTTATCAATCTTCATTCCCTCCAACACAACTCCCATTGCTCCTCTTTCTTTGTCTCCTTTGACCTCCAGAATGCCTATGACCATGTCTGGCATCCCAGGCTTCTCTTTAAATTCCAGAGCTACGCTCTTTGCAAGAATTTTTTCTGTCTCGTTGCTTTCTTCCTCTCCTGTTGTCCCTCTCATGTCACTATCCACAATACCAACACCCAAGCATTCTATCCCTCCCTGAGTGTGTCCTAAGGCTCCATCCTTTACCCTCTTCTCTATCTCCTTTGTGCTGCAGATATACCCAAACCTATCCCATCTGCTCACATCTTCTACCAATTTGCTGATGACACCGTCTTCCTGGCCCTGCATCCTCCCTTTCAACAGTCCCAAAGTATACCTTCAAACCTACCTCAACCAGTTCACTGCCTGGTGCAACCAGTGGCTCTTCACATAAACCCTTCCAAGACCCATGTCATACCACCCGCACTTTCCGACTCCACGATTTTTACCATACGTTTATTGTTGTCCTATCCACCTCACTCCTACCATGATACACCTAGGCCTCACCCTCGACTGTCACCTCACCTGGACTCCCTATCCTTTTATGATCCAATACAAAGCCCGCAACAGACTCCACATTCCGAAACTCTTGTCTTGCCAGGCATGGAGCTTGCATCCTTCCACCATCCTTCACAGCTAAAAATCCTTGATCAGCCCCATCCTTTGTTATACCAACGTCACCTGGGCCCTCTCCCCACCCATATTCGATACAGCCTTCTAAGTCCTTGAACACTATGCATTCCACCCCACTTTCCATATTGGTCTCCCGTCTCCCATACAAATCCTCTATCACATCAACGGCTTCTCACATCTTCTCCTTTTCCTCAAACACATCCACACCCTGTACATTGTCCACAGACTGGATTGCTCCCACCCCCTGTTGTCTCCCATCCTCTCTACCCACAGCCTGTGGCTGTGCCTTTACTGTTGTGTGCCACCCTCTCTCCATTTCCACGTTCTCAACCTCCTTTACTGACGTGCCTTCCTTACCTCTCCCAGATGATGAGCTTCACTGTTATGTGTACTCCTCCTACGAACTCTAACTTCACCATCCACCCTCTCCTCCGGGCTCCTACTCCTTTCCCTTCCATAGAGTGGTTTTTTCCTCCCTCCCACGCCCCCTCCCTTTCCAGTGCATCTCTTCCGAATCTCTGCACTCCCTCCTGACTTGACTTCTCTCTCCCTTTCCCATCCCGCTCGTCTCCTGGCCCTTGGTACACCCTGCGACCAATTTCCCTTTCCACCCCCTTCTCTAGAACCCCTCCATCACTGCTCTATTCTGTCCCATCTTTCCCTCCTCTCAGGCCTCCCCTTCCTCGGCAGAATCCTCCTGGCACTTTTTAATCTTTGTCATGTGTGTTTCATCTCGTGCTGTTTTTAAAGTGTCGTCATTTTGGCGTTTTGTAATACTGTGGCCAACTTTTGACTTGTTTGTGTGACTTCAGTGTGTTTTTATATGTTACATAGATCGCCAACTTGTTTTTTTATCTTTATGTGGAGTTTTTTAGCTGTCCTACAATGAACGTCTCTGTGTAAGTGTATATTTTAACCCCAATTGTCTCTCCTTATTATGTTTTTATGTCTCTCATTTCATCCCCTTTTGTATGTTTTATCCTTTTTTAACTGTATCAACTACCAATATGGGGCCATGGGACTGAAATCACAGTATATAAAAAAAAAATTACGAAAGATGAAGGTTTGGGTTTCGTTAGCAACTCAAAGAGCTTATTTTGTTATGTATAGCTCTACAATCCCGTACTGTTACACACGTTCACAGTGCATTCCGTATAAGTCCGAAACAGTATGACCGCTATTACGGTTGCCTAGGCATCAATTTTGTCACCCATGTTTGGTCACAATATGCTAGGACGTTCTGGATGTCCTCAGGCGTCAGCTTAAAGAGGGTTGTTATACATGCTTGATATTATACCTTTGTGTTTTAATATACTTATAAAATAAAGGGAAATGTAATAGTTCATTTCAAATTATCACTCATCTAGGCTTACCTAAGTGGTTACACAGAACGTCATTCATTGTTTGTTCGACTAATGTAGTGATTACAGTCGGTCATACTCATGTAACATTTCTCACTAATACAGTTGTAAACTGATAATAGCTACACAGCTGCACGATCTAACAATAAGTTAAAGAGTATTAAAAAAAAACAAAAAATACCCATTTATTGTATAATACTTCTTTCACTTCAAGTCGTAACCACCAATTTTGGCTCACCTAAATCATTCGGTTATGTCATTTGACTACATTTTGTGATAATTATGTACATTTAATTTTGTGATGCTTGTGAATTTATTCCTTATTACTTCTTCTTTACATATTGCTCATATTGATTTTACGTTTATATTGTACCACACCAGTTAATGGCTAAAATGGTCTTCTATTTGGATTACTGACTAAAGACTACCTCTCCAACGTTTTTTACGATGTTACCTAACGACGAACGTTTCATGGCGTTAGTATGAGTATCTCTTCTATAAGAGTAACAATTTTTTGTCAAATTTGTTCACGCGGTGCTGACATGTATTTATTCGCAGTGTACAGTAGTCAGTAAATTTACTGTTTGATTCGTATTCTTCAGTCAACGCTAGCACCACCTACTGGCCATCGTTTACCTCTTGTAAGTTCAATCGCCACACACTGTTTGGCACTGGTTCTGTTCGATAGACGATGGGACTGAAAAATGTGCCTACATGACACGAGGTTTGTATTGTATTCAGTTCATGTGCTCGCTTTCGTGAACTTGTACTGACATTTGATTTTTATGTAAGTATGATACTACTTGGAATATCTGTATACTGTAATATGTACTTAGATACACATTTATGTATATTTTCCGTCATTAATTTTTTGTACAGTTCATTCCACAACTTGAGTCTGACGATAAACTATTTAAATGCGTGATGCTTAATGAAGAATTGTGCGATCAGGATTTCTCTACATTTCAAAGTTGTGCCAAATCTGAATGGTCATCTCCCTCTACTATAGAAGTATTTTTACACCAAGTAATGGACAATGAACTGAGCAACATCTGTCTCTGTCTGTTTTTGTGTAAGACCTTGGTCCTCTTTCTATCCACTCGGGCCCCGCCAGTAGAAACCAAATACCAAGAAAAGAATTCTTCAGCTTAGCTTAATTTTGGAAGGCTTAACAGCAAGACCAGTGGCAAGAATTCGGCTCAAAACCTCCTTCAGGTGTTTCAAATCTTATTGGAAGGTAATACTGTAAATTACAACGTCATCTAAGATTTAAAGTTTACATCTCCGGAAACATTATCTAAAAGTCTAGAGAGAACAGCCGCCCAAGTTGATAAGCCAATTAGTACATGGAAAAATTCTAATAAATTCCAATCCGTACAAAACGCTGCAACCTGTCTACAGTTTTGGCTAATGGGGTCTGGTGGTAAGCCTGATTAAGATCGAGAATAGAAGAAATACGAGCATCAGAAAACCGGGTGAAACACTGGTGCAATATTCTAATCAACCACCAGTCGATAACCTCATTCTTCACCCATTGGAACCAGAAACATATGAGAGGGATAAGGAGAGGTAGAAGACCTAATAACCCCATCAGGGAGCATCCGATCCACCAGCTGAAGCAATATTTTCATTTCGGGTGGCATCAATCTATATGGGGGTTGACGCACAGAAAATCGTCAGCAAGGCAGATCCTATATTGTATCGTGTTGGTAACACCCAATTTGTCGGTTAAGGCATCCAGGAACTCGCCCAGAAGGAGCAGCATCGCATCAGCCTCACAATCACCAAAATGACCTACCTTAAATTTACAATCTTGCACAAAACGGCGTTGGTTCCTTTGACAGGAAAACACTGGTACAACTAGAAGTTTTAGTAGGGGTAAAATTTAAAAGAAAACGTCGTGTCTACGTAATAGAAGATAAAACCAATACGCTGAATTCAGTCGCAGCGCAAAAGATCTTTAACGCTCAGCTCACAAGGTGTGGTCTCTCAGATGGAGTGAAAATTTTAAACTCTCTCTTAAGTTCAGCTGTGATGGAATGCTTCTAAACTGTCCCAACCCTCCATAAATTGCCAACTTTACAATGTTTTACAGTCGGTTGCCTTATTGCCTTCTTTGATTGTTGTTACCGTGTTGCTGACAGATGTTAGGGTCTCCTAGATCCCGCCTCGCGAACTAAGTGCCTATTTTCTTCAGTATGGTGTATTACAAAATTTGGTTGCAGGAACGTGACACTTTTAATTTCCTCGAGTTTGATGAAATTGTTAGTCGGTGGATAGAAAAATGAGTCATTGATAGACGAAAAAGATGATTGTACAATAGCCAGTGATTACAATACTGCTGTGGAACAAGAGCAATATTCAGAAGAAGAACCTCAGGACAACTGTGGCGGGGATTTGTCTGTTTCTCCAATAAAATACTTAGTGTGTCGGTTAAAATCAAATGCAGTTCTGTAGAAGCCAGCATTTAATATCCATCGTTGGGACTGCAAGAAGAAGGCGTAGGTTATCTTTTATCAGAAAGATTCTCAACATATAGTAATAAAATGGTATTTATTAAATATGAAGAAATACTCGACTTAAATGATGCTTCTTCTTGTGAAATGTCCAGCACAATTAGACGTTTGAAATTATTGCAAATCCTGTAAAATATTGAATTTCTGTCACTGTGCCTCCGAGTGATGCCTATGTAGAGTCCAGAAGTGGCGTATGATGCCTTTGGAGCCTAAATTCCTGAGGCGACGGACGAACACTACAGCTTGTAGACTCGTCGGTAACTCGAAGCTGCACACGACTCGGCGCATAGAAGAAAATGGTCCGCCATAGCTTTTTTCCCCTCCTCTCTGGCCACCAGTCACTCAGTAGGACCCTACCAACTGTTTTTATTCTCTGTGAGTGCTCGGTCGCTTCCATTGTTTTTTAAGTGTCTCGCTCTGTCTGATTTTTATTCTTTTAACTTGTAGAGGGGGACACAAGAGGGTGGCGGTATCGAGTCAGCAATTTACAGGTTGCGGATGTGTTCAAGGAGAAGAAGAAGGTGGGGAAAGGGGATGAGGTCGTAGAGGATGCGCGTGGGGGATGGAAGGTGGATACGGAAGGCGTTGTGAAGTGCACAGCGTTCCAGGATTTGGAAGGCCTTATAGAATCTGGGATGGGCGGAAATCCAAGTGACACTGGCATGACAAAGGATGGGGTGGATCGAGGACTTTTAGGATGGTGGAAGGGTGCAGTCCCCATGTCTTGCTGGACAGGAATCTATTGTCCAGGTAATGTGGCGGTCAAGGCTGAGGCCAGGGTAATTTCGGGCAGGAGTGAGGTGGATAGTACGACCATAAATGGTTAGGTAGAAATCATGGAGGTGGAAGGAGTGGGTGGTGCAGCCAACAATGATTGCCTGTGTCTTCGAGGGGTTGATACGAAGGAACTACTGGTTGCACCAAGTAGTGAACTGGTCAAGGGGGGTTTCTAGTGTACACTGAGACCTTTACCTTTAAAGGTTAAGATAAAGGGCGAGGAAGGTGGTGTCATCAGCAAATTGGAGGAGATGGACAGGTAGGGAAGGTTTGGCCATATTGGCAGTATACAGGAAATACAGGAGAGGGTAAAGGATGGAGCCTTGTGGCACGCCAGTGGGCTAGAAAGTACAGGATTGGGAATTGAGGATAGTGACATAGGAGGGACGACAGGAGAGGGAGGAAGCAACAAGAAAGACGAAATTGATTGGTAGAGCATAGGTCTGGAGTTTGAAGAGGAGCCTGAAATCCCAGACACAGTCGAGGAGATCGAGGGAAATGAAGATAGTGGAGCGATGGGAGTTAAGTTTGAGGGAAAGAAGATTGGTAAGGTTAAGAAATTTGATGTTGGCTGAGAAGGAGGGCCAGAAGCCACACTGGGTAAGGGGAAGTAGGTGGTGCTAGTTTAGGTGGCGCTGAATCTGGCAGGAGAGGATGTACTCGAAGACCTTACTGAATACAGCAGTGAGGCATATGGAACGATAGGAAGTGGTGTCGGAGGGGGGTTTGTTGGGTTTAGGGAACTGCAGGAGATGGGAATTCTTCCACAGGTCAGGGTAAAAGCCAGTGGATAACGTTGTACAGGGTAGCAATGGGAGCCAGGAAAATGGGGGGATTCCTCGAGGTGGCAAGAGGTGACGTAATCGTGACCAGGGGTGGTGTTGCGTTTGGAGCAGAGGATGAGTGTAATGTCGTGTGCGGTGATGGGACTGTTTACGTCTGACAGGGTAACTGATCCAAGTACTGGAAACTATGGACGAGCAATGGGACAGAGATATCAGTGCATTCAAGGACAGTGGGGAAGAGGGAGTAATCAAAATGGGGATCGTGAGGAATGGAGAACTCGGATAGGTGGGAAGCAAAATGGTTAGCCTTACTGAGGTCGGGCAATTATCGTGGAGAATAGGGCAATGCGGGGTGGGATGGCTGCCAGTGATGTGGTGGAAGACTGAGCAGTACTTGGAGGAATTGACAGGGAGGGTGCAGTTGAGGTGTGTACGTGTGTGGCGCCAGTACCGGCGTTTCTTTGCTGTAAGAAGGTTCCAGATGTGACGCTGTAATTGCCACTGGCGGAGGAGTGTATCCTTGTCACAGGTGTGGAGGAATGAGCGGTAGAGCCTGCGGGATTCACAAAGAAGAAGGGCGGCCTGTGGAGGACGCATAGGGCGGTGAGCTTGAATGAGTTTGAAAGGAACATGGTCTTCCTCAGCGTCAGTGATGGACTTCTGGAGGGAGGGAGAGGCATGGGTGATGTCAGTGGGGCAGTAGAAGGTAAGGGTGTAACTTTCGAGCTGTGAGGCAACGAAGTCCCGGCTGCCATAGCTCAGTGCTCCAGTATTAAACGAGGCATCGACCAATCTCTGTCCACACATGGCAGCTGCGGCTAGTGGCAGTCCTGGGTGTAGTGCCAACCCATACAGCTGGTTCACTAAGAGTGTTCCGAGAGCGAATTATCGATTGTGGTACGCTACTCTCTGGAGTCGTGAGTACCATCACCTCAACCATTTTGTAGACTTTGTTTCTGTAACTACTTTAGAAGAATGTTACGCCAAAAGTTAAGCACTCGAATTTAGTTTTATATGGAAAATTTCATGCTACAGGCACGTATAACGTTTCAGAAAGTATACGTCAGTTCTCTAACAGTCCATTTATGTGTATTACTTTAAAAATCGCAAAGAAGTATGTGATTTTGTGTGATAAATGGTGAAATTCTACAGGCTTTATTTAGAGGAATATAATAAACAAGGTGAAGTGAAACACCACTTCAGTAACGCTTGACAATAACGAGCTAAACGGGCCGAGAAAACCTTTGCACAGAAATACTCGCCTTACAGCGACCATTCACAAGCAACACTTGCCCATTGGCAGTACGACATCCCTGCAAGGTCGGTTTTAGGCAAGGAAACTAACAAATGCTGGAATTGCGAATATACCAGTCATCATCAACCAATGAAAGGCCACTGCCTCAATTAATTAAGATGCACGTGGGTACATGGCTTACTACAGTGTAAACAGGGGGTAAAAATCCCGCTGTAGCATCCAATAGGAGATTTGAATTTCAAAGCGCCCGTACGCTTCTGGCGTCAGCTGGCCACACACGCGTCACATGGTGCAGGACACCGATTCACCGACTGTCTGGGATCACCGCAACGGAATGACTACTCGGTCTTAACCAACCCAGCATACCGACTACATTCTGCTCCCTGCCCACCGGTCGGTTTTCCTGACAACTGATCACGGCCCTCCTTTCCACTAACGAAAAAAAAAAAATGTTAACCACTAATCCACCTAATTGCGTAAAAGTCATCGGCTTATTTCAGAGCTTACAAGCGCAATCGATCTTCTGGCTTAACCCCATCCAGAATGCAGTAGCTCCAATCGCCTCCTCCTCCTCACTCGCATCAAGCTCTAAATCCAAAGTGGCGTTACAAAACACTTCTACACTGACGAGCCAAAGAAAATGGTACACCTGCCTAATATCGTGTAGGGCCTCCTCGAGCACGCTGAAGTGCCGCAACACGAAGTGGCATGGACTCGAATAATGTCTGAAGCAGTGCTGGGGGGAAGTGACACCAAGAATCTTAAAATTAAAGTTTACAACAGTCTATATTCCAATCGTGTAAAAATATTTTTTTATTGGAGTGAGTGACCGGTTCCGACTCTGTAAAGATATATTGCCAAAGTAGTATAGACGTTATAATGTGTTGTTGTTGTGGTCTTCAGTCCTGAGACTGGTTTGATGCAGCACTCCAAGCTACTCTATCCTGTGGAAGCTTCTTCATCGCCCAGTACCTACTGCAGCCAACATCCTTCTGAATCTGCGTAGTGTATTCATCTCTTGGTCTCCCTCTATGATTTTTACCCTCCACGCTGCCCTCAAATACTAAATTGGTGATCCCTCTATGTCTCAGAACATGTCCTACCAACCGATCCCTTCTTCTAGTCAAGTTGTGACACAAGCTCCTCTTCTCCCCATTCTATTCAATACCTCCTCATTAGTTATGTGATCAAACCATCTAATCTTCAGCATTCTTCTGTAGCACCACATTTCGAAAGCTTCTATTCTCTTCTTGTCTAAGCTATTTATCGTCCACGTTTCACTTCCATACATGGCTACACTCCATACAAACACTTTCAGGAACGACTTCCTGACATTTAAATCTATACTCGATGTTAAAAAATTTTTCTTCTTCAGAAACGTTTTCCTTGCCATTGCCAGTCCACAATATTATATCCTCTCTACTTCGACCATCATCAGTTATTTTGCTCCCCAAATAGCAAAACTCCTTTACTACTTTAAGTGTCTCATTTCCTAATCCAATTCCCTCAGCATCACCCGACTTAATACGACTACATTCCATTATCCTCGTTTTGCTTTTGTTGATGTTCATCTTATATAATCCTTTCAAGACACTATCCATTCCGTTCAACTGCTCTTCCAAGTCCTTTGCTGTCTCTGACAGAATTACAATGTCATCAGCGAACCTCAAAGTTTTTATTTCTTCTCCATGGATTTTAATACCTACTCCGAACTTTTCTTTTGTTTCCTTTACTGCTTACTCAATATACAGATTCAACAACATTGGGGAGAGGATTCAACCCTGTCTCACTCCCTTCCCAACCACTGCTTCCCTTTCATACCCCTCGACTCTTATAACTGCCATCTGCTTTCTGTACAAATTGTAAATACCCTTTCGCTCTCTGTATTTTACCCCAGCCACCTTTAGAATTTGAAAGAGAGTATTCCAATCAACATTGTCAAAAGCTTTCTATAAGTCTACAAATGCTAGAAACATCGGTTTGCCTTTCCTTAATCTTTCTTCTAAGATAAGTCGTAGGGTCAGTATTGCCTCAATTGTTCCAACATTTCTACGGAATCCAAACTGATCTTCTATCAGTTTTTCCATTCGTCTGTAAATAAATCGCGTTAGTATTTTGCAGTTGTGACTTTTTAATCTGATAGTTCGGTAATTTTCACATCTGTCAACATCTGCTTTCTTTGGGATTGGGATTATTATATTCTTCTTGAAGTCTGAGGGTTTTTCGCCTGTCTCATACATCTTGCTCACCATATGGTAGAGTTTTGTCAGGACTGACTCTCCCAAGGTTGTCAGTAGTTCTAATGGAATGTTGTCTACTCCCGGGGCCTTGTTTCGACTCAGGTCTTTCAGTGTTCTGTCAAACTCTTTACGCAATATCGTATCTCCCATTTCATCTTCATCTACAGCCTCTTCCATTTCCACAATATTGTCCTCAAGTACATCGCCCTTGTATAAGCCATCTATATACTCCTTCCACCTTTCTGCTTGCCCTTCTTTGCTTAGAACTGGGTTTCCATCAAAGCTCTTGATATTCATGCAAGTGGTTCTCCTTTCTCCAAAGGTCTCTTTAATTTTCCTGTAGGCAATATCTATCTTACCCCTAGTGAGATTAGCCTCTATGTCCTTACATTTGTCCTCTAGCCATCCCTGCTTAGCCATTTTGCACTTCCTGTCGATCTCATTTTTGAGACGTTTGTATTCCTTTTTGCCTGCTGCACTTACTGCATTTTTATATTTTCTCCTTTCATCAATTAAATTCAATATTTCTTCTTTTACCCAAGGGTTTCTACCAGCCCTCGTCTTTTTACCTATTTGATCCTCTGCTGCCTTCACTATTTCATCCCTCAAAGCTACCCATTCTTCTTCTACTGTATTTGTTTCCCCCATTCCTGTCAATTGTTCCCTTATGCTCTCCCTGAAACTCTGTACAACCTCTGGTTCTTTCAGTTTATCCAGGTCACATCTCCTTAAATTCCCATCTTTTTGCAGTTTCTTCAGTTTTAATCTACAGTTCAAAACCAATAGATTGTCGTCAGAGTCCACATCTGCCCCTGGAATTGTCTTACAATTTAAAACCTGGTTCTTGAATCTCTGTCTTACCATCATATAATCTATCTGAAACCTGTCAGTATCTTCAGGGTTCTTCCATGTATACAAACTTCTTTCATGATTCTTAAACCAAGTATTAGCTATGATTAAGTTATGCTCTGTGCAAAATTCTACCAGGCGGCTTCCTCTTTCATTTCTTAGCCCCAATACATATTCACCTACTATGTTTCCTTTTCTCCCTTTTCCTACTGACGAATTCCAGTCACCCATGACTATTAAATTTTCGTCTCCCTTCACTACCTGAATAATTCCTTTTATTTCATCATACATTTCTTCAATTTCTTCGTTATCTGCAGAGCTAGTTGGCATATAAACTTGTACTACTGTAATAGGCCGGGGTTTCGTATCTATCTTTGCCACAATAATGCGTTCACTATGCTGTTTGTAGTAGCTTACCTGCATTCCTATTTTTTTAATTTATTATTAAACCTACTCCTGCATTACCCCTATTTGATTTTGTATTTATAACCCTGTATTCACCTGACCAGAAATCTTGTTCCTCCTGCCACCGAACTTCACTAATTCCCACTACATCTAACTTTAAACTATCCATTTCCGTTTTTAAATTTTCTAACCTACCTACCTGATTAAGGGATCTGACATTCCACGCTGATACGTCCCCTTTGAACATTTATACATGACTGTGCTTAAACTGACACACAATATTTTTAGCGCAAAGCAATCTGACTTTCAAAAATCCCTACAAAAGAATGGCCCTGACTAACATTAACCTATACCTTTCACAAATCACTTACCTCACCAAAAATCTTCGTTACTCGAACTACTTCAATACAGCCAGCGCCACTACTGCCAGCTAAATAAAAGATTCAAACTACGGAAGGCACTAACTACTGATAGGCATAGTTAGCAAGTGAAAGATTTTAATAGAAAACAAACAATGTATTTACCTTAATGGTGTTGAAAAAGCATAATATACATAGCAGTTTATGACATCCAGTCTTACAAATTTCAAAACTCCGCCATCTCTCTCCCCACATCCAGCACTGCTGGCGGCTCACCTCCAACTGCGCAACGCTACGCGCTGTTAACATCCAGCTGCCCAACACTACAATGGCGAGTATTACAACAATGCCAACCAGCCACAGACTGCACACAGCACAGCCAGTGATTTTCATACAGAGTGCTACGTAACGTTGCCAATAAGAAAACATAAACAGCCTACTTACATAGCCTACTTACATAGCCACCATGCTTCCCACAAAAAGTTTTACAAATTGTTTTGGGCAGTGGCCAATAATGATTCGATAAAATTTTTCATAATTACAATAACAAAGAAATCAAATGCACACACTTATTGATACAATGTTGGTCAAAAGCTAAAATTTTCTCACAGTCCATAAAGATAGTCCTGATCATTCATCATAATAGGAATTACAGTTTTTTTTTCCACGAAGTCTCATTAGTAAAAGAAATTGCACACAGAAGTAGTGGATTTCCATGCAGTCTTGAAAAAGTAGTGTTGTCCTTCCAATGGAAAGACAGTGCTGACTCTTGACATGCAGACAGGTAATGGGCCACAACAGAGCAAACCCACAGCAGAGTCAGTCGAAGTTTTGAAGAATATTGGTAAGTAGGTCATCACAGAGTAGACCCACTGTAGTCCTGGTAGAGATTACGGTATTGGTGGGCCACCAGAGGTGCAGATCCACTGCAGTCCTTGTAGAAATAATGGTACTGGTGAGTCATCACAGATGCAGACCCACTGTAGTCCTTGTAGAGATGGCCAGCAGCCATCTGCTGTGACTGTGCAGGTGCACAATCACCATTGAAGAGTCTTGCGGATAATATAGCAAGTCCATTACCCACCACTTGTGCACTCGCCAAAAAAATTTTTGAAATGTCCTTAGAACCAGCAATGCTGTTATCCAGTCCCTTGCTAAATTATTAACACACGTGCAAACACTAACAGTCCCTACTTCTGACATATTTTCCATATAGTATGACCAACAGAAACGAGTGCAGTGAAATGGAACTTACAAGTTACTTAATTTGATTAACTGCTGTCAATTACAATTTTATAACATGAGAATACAATTACAAAGGTATAAAATACATCATTAAAAACATAACAATACAGATAACAATACAGGCTTTACAAAAGAATAGAAATAACATATAAATCAGTGTTACAATATTTATGACATGAGTACATACATAAAAGATCAGAATAACGTTCGAAACATCAACTTCACACATGAGCATTAAAACAAAACAGAATAAATAATGTCTAAGCATATTTACAAGGTAATAACATATTATTAATGCCAATTATATTTGAGGATAACAGTATTCCTCATCATAGTGAATGTAGCTTAGTATTAGAAGAAGAAAAAATTCTATGAAACTACACAGAGACAGGAAGAAAACAAATACACAAGGGTACACAAACACGTAGTGGGATAACACAAAAGGAAAGGAGAGGGTTCGTTTTCATTGTAACATTTGGTACTGCAGTCCAACCCAAAACTTCATTCCATAGATCTTTCGTCTTATTTCAACCTTTGTTTCCACCAAAAAAATCCTATCCAAGCATGCTTTCTGTATTTTTCTCGTATAACCTCTCAGTGCATTTCTTCAAATTCATCGCAACTCATTCTCTTATAGGCTACCCCCTCTTAAGCTAACTTAAATCTATTGAGCTCAGATGCTAAACTAAGGGACGAGGCAATGCAGCAGCACAAAACAATTAACACAAACATCAATGACAAAAAATTTAAATAGGCAAAGCAATTGCAATATTACAACTAATATAAGGCACTGTGCAGCAAACAAGAAAAATAAATCAGTAGTAAACTGGCTTAGCAGAGTAACACAAAGTCAAATTCAGTAACACTATGCCTGGCAAACAGCAGCAGCAAATGAAATAAATTATACCTAAACATGACAAAGCTCAAGCAGAAAAAATATTACAGTAAAAATAGCCATGTTTAATACCTATGTCACATCTTAACACTAAGGTGATGCATCACAAACACTTACTCTGCAAGAAAGTTACCAAGTCATTAAAAAAATTATTTATGCAATTCCTGTGAAGGGAAATGTCTATTTGTGCTCTCTTTTCTAGGAAAGTACATCATAAACGTATTCTTTACTGGGTCTGTAGACAGAAAATAGTGATATTAGTACATCTATTAAATTTTATAATAACCAATGCTGCATTGCAGCTAGAAACTAGATATTAAAGAAAATGAGCAAATCTCTTAACTAGAAAGAGAATAAATGTAAAATGTTTCTCATCATTTCATTAGGCATTTTAGTAAATATCATAAATTAAGAGCTCCACAGTGTAATCATATGTTTTCAAGTTTGAGTGTGTCGTATTTGCGATGCTTTCTACAAAAGAATGTCAACAGCGAGGATAATGGCCTCCCCTTTTTTTTCTACCTGTGCCTCTGAAAGGCACACATTAATGGCTTTTTTTTTTCGGGCGTCTGTCGCACAGCTGGGTGCCCACGACGCATTACGTGAAGGTGGTCACTTAACTTTCTTACCGAAATATTTACGACAGCAGTTTCCTCTAGAGTGACAGTCTCATATAAAAATATTTCACAGGTCAAGAATTTGCGTTACAAATCTGTGGAAACAAAATGCTATTGATATAACAGTGTCCAAAAAATTTTCGTTGGCATTGTAATACATTCACGCATTTACATACATTTCATAATTCTTAAAGTACGATTCTTGGTTTCCAACAACCTTTTTCACAAACCAGAGTCCCTAACCACTACTCATTATTCCTTACCTTATTCGTATACGTAGCATAATCAAATAACTCATATAGCATCAGCCTATTAATCATAACCATACCTCAGCAGCATAATACACATCGTCGTCATAATAATAACATCATAACACCTCAGTCAAATCTCAAAAACGTCGTAGCTTTCTGCAATAATTTCAAAACCAAAAGAAAATTCTCTGTTCATTTCAGTAGTGTCATCTACCTCAAACGTACTTTAAAAATCATGATCTCATACCAAATACATCATTCAAAGCTCTCATAGTATCACAATGGTTCCAAAAAAATATGGACAGTTCACAAAGTACAGACAAAATACAATTTCGTAAGTGTGAAGTTATCCGACGGTGTGATTGCATAAACATGTGTCACTGATGTAGTAAAAAAAAATGTTTATCTCTCAGTTAAATGATCAGATAGCTATGTAATTTATGTGTTAGAGAAATATGGTACCGATATGTAAAGCTGTATAAGCAAATACCATATTAGCTAGGGCTCCTTGTGCTTGCCAAACACATGGTACACAAAGTAAGTGTGTACCCCCCTGAGGATTAATGTAATTATACCCTCAGGTGTTACAGATTACGGCAATGGAATGAAATGTATCACGGAAAACCTTTGTATTTCAAAAATCTTGAAAAATAAATGGTTTAAGTACAAAATTAATCACTCAAATACGTGTCCTGTAGCGCTAAATGTGCATCTTGCTGTAAGATAATCTCTGTGGAAGTGTCGTAGTTATTTTCCTCCGAAAGCTAAGTTCTGCAGAAGTCAATGTACTTACCTCATGATACACAAAAGTGAAATGATTTGCGTATAGATATCGTAGTTATTACGCTTATTGTTATGATGAAGAAAGTACTGTGCTGTAACGCATTGTTGTGCTACGAAAGAGGCTGTCTCCTTGTAGCTATACCACAAAAGTTACTACTAAATCATGTTTTACTTTCCAGAATAATTCAGAAAAACTGTGCAGATATAAAACAGATACACCACAAAAGCAACATTGTAAATTGTCACTCATTAGTAACATCGTGATATAATCGTGTAGCTGTCACATAAACTAACTACTGTCTCATCTGGTATCTCACAGAAAGTACTTTAAATCCAGAATATATTTTCAAGTAAACCAAAATGTTGCATTAGAATCTCATTAGCAGTACCAGTATATGTTCTAAGTATGTAAGCCTTATAGTCCTTACGTAATCGTGCAACTAACAAGCAAGAATGTACACACACAATAACACTGTGTCGCCTGTTCGCAGTAACAATGCATTCGTAATTTCTGTTTAAATAGGTTCTCTTGGTTCTTGACTGGATATTTAACTTCAAACATTGTTGCATGGTAACAGATTCTAAGTCTGACAAAGCATACTATCGATGTAAAGTGAAAAGTTATATGGCAAAGACAAAGTTAAAAAGCAGATTATCTCTCAATAAATGGTTTCACATGTGAAATGTGGTGTAGCCCTTTGCTCTTCCTAGTACGCAGAGTTTCAGCTTTAACGCAATTATCATGTGGTATACGTCGGTAAAGAATACTGGAATTTTTCTCAAGGTTAGCGTCTATGTTATTTTTCTCTGAGCCAGCTGGCGCAGGTGGCTGCCTGTGGTGCGAGTCATTGTCTGCTACCTCTTTGTTGGCGCGCGTTGTTATTGGGATTAGGAGACCTAACTTCCACAAATTCACGTTGTTGAGAGTGCCCTGCTCTGTTTGAATCCCGCCAGTTCTGATGAAATTCAGGTCTGTCGTTATGATTATATCGTCTGTCGTCATGTCGGTAGTTCCTGTACTTTCTTTCTTGTCGGTCACGTGCTGGAGAATTTCTCCCTGAGTCGTAACTGCACGCTGGACCGTTGCGTCTAAAGTTATTCTGTCTCCCTTGATACAAATTATTTTGGTTCCCATATTGTCTGTTTCTCCTATTGTCTCTGTGATAGTCATTACCGCGGAGAGGTGATCTTTCCCTGTAATTATTACTACTCTGCCAACGGTTGTCATACGGGTGGTGTCTGTTTTGGTCACGATTTACGTTGTAAGAATAGCCTTGTCGTGTCCATTTATTGTTTCTGTCGTCACGGAATTGTGACGGATGTGACCTGTAATTGTTGTACTCCTGTTTTCGCATTCCACGATTGTCAGTGTCAATTTCCAGTTCTTGTAACAGTCCCTGAAAAGCTTCAATGTCGTCTTTGCAACGTCCTGCCAAAATAATATGTCGTAAATGTTCAGGTAATTTGATTAAGCAAATGCGGGTGAGTTCTGAGGGGCTGTATGGGTTTGACAGGTACTGATTCTTGTGCAACATGTCTTCAAAATATTTCACAAGACTGGAAAATTCAGATTGTTCGAAATGTTTCATCATTATGATGCTATGTTTTACTCGGTCTTGTGTAGCTTGAGACCAATATACTGAGAGGAATGCATGGTAAAATTCTCCTTCACTGTGGCAATCGTGAATGACCGATCTCATTCTTACAGCTGGTTCATTCTCCAAGTAGCCACACATAAATTCTAACCTGTGCTCCAATGACCAGTTGGGAGGAAAATAATGAGAGAATTGATGGAGCCACGCTTGTGGATGAATGTCGTTGGCAGAATTCTTAAACGTTTT
This sequence comes from Schistocerca cancellata, assembly GCF_023864275.1. Taxonomy (NCBI): domain Eukaryota; kingdom Metazoa; phylum Arthropoda; class Insecta; order Orthoptera; family Acrididae; genus Schistocerca; species Schistocerca cancellata. The sequence continues at coordinate 56,086,154 of NC_064631.1, forward strand.
GAATTTACGTGTAGTAATGAACAGCTTATAGTCAAAATCATCGTGTCGGCGAGTAGCATATCGGTCATTGTTACGTCGTGTCGGCGGTTCCATCTCAAAATTCGGTGTACCTTGCCAATTTCTTTCATAATTTCCGAAGTGCCCTGAGTTATTATTTTGTGGCTGTTCCGTATTTCTATGTCCCTCTTCCCGTATTGGAGCGCGAGTGGCCTCTGAAATACGTAATTCTTGTATTACCTGTGTCAGCTGATCTTGTACTTCCCGGATTTCTCTTTGGTGTTGCGTATTAATTTGATTCTGATTTGGTTTGAATTTCCTAATTTGTTCGCACTCTTCTGTGTCAGTGATGGCTACAGGTCTTGTGTCATTCAGATCATCATCTACCTTTGCAGATAAGTTAGTGAACTGATCCGAAAGTTCGGCTACTTTCTCCGATAGTGTACTTATTTCCTCTGTGTGTTTCTCTGAACCAAGTTTCAGAGTGTCCATTTGTGTTGAAATCGTATCTACTGTGTCCTTTAAGTTTTCTTGAGTTTTTGCAAGTTGCGTAACTGAATCGGCAGATGCAACTGAGTCTATTTTAGCATGCAAGGTGTCGTGATTTTCATGAACAATAGTTTGGAGTTCTTTTATGGCTGCTTCGTGATTCTGTAATGTATTTTCATGCCGCGAAAAAATAGGTTGAAAATGCTCACAAATTTGTGTTTTTACATCATTACAGAATTTTTGACATTTCGATTCAATGTTATGTAACTCAGTAGTTAAATCTTCACGTGTTTATTCAAGCTTATGTTCCACTGAGTCTAACTTTTGAAGCTTTTGTTCCATTGTGTCTAACTTTTGAAGATTTTGTTCCATTGTGTCTAACTGTTGCTGTGTTTGTCTCTCATTTTGTTCCCTTGTGTCTAACTGTTGCTGTGTTTGTCTCTGATTTTGTTCCATTGTGTCTAACTTTTGAAGCTTTTGTCCCATTTGTTGCATTAATTGTAATAACAATGCACTGGTGTCTGACACATGTTCCTCAGTGCTTTTCGGCAGTGAATTTGCACCGGCCACATTCACATTTTGACAAGCGGAAAATGTGTCTTGACTCATTTGAGAAAACGGTGAGAACCCAGAACCTGAGTCTACAGTATTTGCAATATTGTGTTCTGTCATTCCCGATTCCTGAGGCGAGCTGTTGCCGACCGATCGATCGCTAATGCTTTCCTGTTTACTACCTGCTTCACTGTCTACACCATTATTTGACGCCCGCTCCATTTCCCTATGCACAGTTACCAAATTACTACTTTGAATATTAGTTAATTCATTACATGGTGGCGTTAACACACTGCTTTCGTCTTCACTGTCATTTCTCAGTTTACTTTGGAGCCTAGTCCCCCGCCATCTCTCTCCCCACATCCCCCACTGCTTGCGGCTCACCTCCAACTGCGCAACGCTACGCGCTGTTAACATCCAGCTGCCCAACACTACAATGGCGAGTATTACAACAATGCCAACCAGCCACAGACTGCACACAGCACAGCCAGTGATTTTCATACAGAGCGCTATGTAACGTTGCCAATAAGAAAACATAAACAGCCTACTTACATAGCCTACGTACATAGCCTACTTACAACGCTCCGATCCATAGAACGCCAGTTTTCTTTCTCCTGATAACAACGTCCTCTTGAGTAGTCCCCGCCCGGAGATCCGAATGGGGGACTATTTTACCTCCGGAATACTTTACCCAAGAGGACGCCATCATCATTTAATGATACAGTAAAGCTGCATACCCTCAGGAAAAATTAGGGCTGTAGTTTCCCCTTGCTTTTGCTGAAAGCAGTACCAGAACAGCAGGGTCATTTTGGTTAGTGTTACAAGGCCAGATCAGTCAATCATCCTGACTGTTGCCCCTGCAACTACTGAAAAGGCTGCCACCCCTCTTCAGGAACCACACGTTTGTCTGGCCTCTCAACAGATACCCCTCCGTTGTGGTTGCACCTACGGTACGGCTATCTGTATCGTTGAGGCATGCAAGCCTTCCCACCAACGGCAAGGTCCATGGTTCATGGGGGGGGGGGGGGGGGGACGTTATAATAAGCATATAAAATATATATAAAAATAAGATTATGAGTAATAAATTATACCCAGAGCGGTGGACGGACACTGCTCGATGAGTTCCGTCGACCCTCGACGCTCGTGTAACTGCTGACTGTGTATAAATCACCACTCACCACAGAGGAACTACAGGAAGAGAGACTAATATTGAAGCAGATTGCTAGTGTAAATCATTTCAATCCCAATGACACTGACTTCATGTTTAATAATATACAGGAAACACACAGTGCACCTGAATCCGGTCATCTAAAACACTCCAAAATTACATACATGGGGTATATCTCCGATAAAATAAATGAATTATTTAAAAATACCGAGCTCACAATAGCTTTAGTTACCAATAATCAGCTTCAAAATAGACTCAGGCACAATATTAATAAAAAGACAACACTAAATATCAAAATTCAAGACTATATAAAATACAATGTGACGACTGCGAAAAACAATATATCGGACAAACTGTCCGTAACTTTGCTTTTCGTTTTAAAGAACATGTGGCTGGTACCAGTCGTAGTAAATCCTTGTTTGGCCAACATTTGAATGACTGCAACCATTCCGAAGGATTAATTCATACGAATTCAAAAATCTTTCACTCTGCCCCAAAAGGACCGTTACTTAATGCATTAGGGAAAACTGAAATCTATGCACATCGTAAAAGTAAACCCCTAGGTCTACTCCATGAACAGATAGACTTTAGGGAAAGACATTTTTATGATATTGTTGAAGACCTATTATAAAGAACTGCTCTTTCGTTTTCGTATTATTACGTTCTTATATATTTTTATATTATGCTGACGCTTGTTTTATAATTGGTATTTTACAACTATGTTTTAAATGTAATTACTATTTTTATAATGGTTCTTATTTTAAAAACCACAATACAACAACATGTAATCTATCACTTCACACTTTTCTTACTTTTTATTTTGTTATCCATATTTTTCCATCAAAGGATGCTAGTCGTCGCTTATTTTTGATGTCCGCTTTGTACTTTGCCATAGCGGTATCAGGCACCTGGTTCCCATCAATCACCATACACTTGACTATACTATGTGCAACCTGATAGACAATTTCTTGTGAACAGATTTTAGAAGAAAACGTAATTTTAAGCTGATTATAAACCTATAATTTTATCCTTTTATGACGTATAATTTTGTCATAATGACGTATACTACGCTAATAATGACAAAAGGCGTCAAATTCCGGCAATTATAACCTTGTTACAGCACCATAGATTGTCGCAGTGAGAATAAGACGCTATTTGCATGGCAACCGCCGACATATCTATGCAAACACTGTTTACGTGGTCGAATTGTCAACCCTTGAGACATCTTTCGCAGTACCCAATAATCTCTGATCATCTGATGCCTGCCTCATCGGGCTAGGAGGCCGTTTCCACGGCAACTATCGATGCACTTTAGTAACATCGTTCCGCTGTTACTACAGAAATGTTGGTGTGGTTCCGCCATAGTACAATTATTTTCCATGGCGCTGACATTAGAAGAGAGCAAAAATCCACGTAAACGCTGGAGCAACGACAATCTTCGGTGCAGATTTTGTAGTTCTGTGTTTAGAAGGCAGCATACTCGATGCCTTATTTCATACCAAAGATCCATTCTAATTGTATAATTTATATTCACTGACGATTAATGATCAATAATTGACATTACGATGTACTCCAACTGTAACTGTTTCTTTGTAGTTATCTTTTAAGTTATGTAATCATGAACGTGTTTTCTGATTCGCTACTTATGATGTCACACTCAGAACTGCGGGTGTGACCAGCCCTATTAATACCCGTTCCCTCCATGCACAGTCAGCAGTTACACGAGCGTCGAGGGTCGACAGAACATATCGAGCAGTGTCCATCCACCGCTCTGGGTATAATTTATTACTATTTATCTCGTTTTTATATGTATTTCTATATGCTTATTATAACGTCTGTACTACTTTGGCAATATACCTTTACAGAGTCTGAAGATGACTCTTTCATAGAGTCGAAACTGGCCACTCACTCCAATAAAAAAAAAAAAAAAAAAGATTGCAATCAATACTGTTGTAAATTTTAATTTTAACTACTTTTAAGATCGCTGACTATGTTTTCAAAAATCTTACCATGAATATTGCAGGGCTGTCCCTAAATCCGTAAGAGTAAGAGGGGATGGACATCTCCTCTGAACAGCACGTTGCGAGGATCCCAGATATGCAGATATGCTCAATAATTTTCTTGTCTGCGGAGTCTGGTGGCCAGTAGAAGTGTTTAAACTCACAAGACTGTTCCTGGAGCCACTCTGTAGCAATTCTGCAGATGTGGAATGTCGCATTGTCCTGTTGGAATTGAAGAAGTTCATGGGGATCCACAATAGACACGAATTGATCAGACAGGATGTTTACGTACGTTCCACCTATTAGAGATGTATCTTGACCGATCAGATGTCCCATATCACTCAAACTATAGACGCCCCGCACCATTACAGACCCTCCAATAGCCTGAACAGTCCCTTGCTGACATGCAGGATCCATGGATTCATGAGGTTGTTTCCATACATGTACACGTCCATTTGCTTGATGAAATTCGTAACGAGATTAGTCCGATTAGACAACATGTTTCCAGTCATCAACAGTCCAATATCAGTGCTGACGGTTCCAGGCGAGGCGTACAGCTTTGTGTTGTGCAGTCGTCAAGGTAGACGACTGGACCTTCGACTCCGAAAGCCCATATCGATGATGTTTCGTTGAGTGGTTCGCACTTTGACGCTTCTTGATGGCCCAGCACTGAAATCTGCAGCAACATCCGGAAGGGTTGCACTTCTGTCACGTTGAACGATTGTCTTCAGTCGTCGTCGTCCCATTCTTGCAAGATCTTTCTCCAGCCACAGAGATAACGGAGATTTGATATTTTACTGCATTCCTGATATTCACGGTACCCTCGTGAAATGGTCGTACTGGAAAATCCTCACTTTGTAGTTACCTCGGAGATGCTGTGTCCCATCGCTCGTGCGCCAACTATAACACCACCTTCAAACTCACTTAAATCTCACTTGCAGCAGCAGTAACAGATCTAACAACTGCACCGGACACTTGTTCTCATATATAGCGTTGCCGACCACAGCGCAGTATTCTGCCTGTTTACATATCTCTGTAACTGAGTACAAATGCCTACACGAGTTTCTTTGGCGCTTCAGTGTGACATTCCTTGAGAGTGTCGCCACCAATAGGTTGCTATAATGCAGCACAGCATCTCGCAATGGTGGATGGAACACATCATATGCGGTAGCTTGGGGCATAAAGACAAATCAGCACTGGCTAAACACAGCCTCGACGAGGGGCGTACGTTCGAATTTGAGAAATCAAATATGTTGTGTAGAGTTAGTGGATTTTGAGAGAGAAAAAAAAATATGGTTTCAAATGGCTCTGAACACTATGGGAGGTCATCAGTCCCCTAGAACTTAGAACTACTTAAACCTAACTAACCTAAGGACATCACATACATCCATGTCCGAGGCAGGATTCGAACCTGCGACCGTAGCGGTCGCGCGGTTGCAGGCTGTAGCGCCTAGAACCGCTCGGCCACTCTGGCCGGCTGGAGAGCATAATTAAACAATTTAGTGAAATATGACTTCAGAACCGTCTAGTCAATAGGCGAGCGCTATCACCTAACTTCGGCATGGAAATCTGTAATGGCACCTTCACGTCAAGAATGCATCCAGCAGTCGACGCTTGTCGAGTGTGGGCAAGACTGAACGCACAGAGGGTCGAATGGCGGGCCGCGCAACCCACCACGCGCCACACCTGGGGAGAGTCGACCACCTCTCGGGTATATACAGCATATAAGGGCTGCAAGTGCAGATATCCCTACTGTTGACTGAGAACGGTGTATTGAACGACATTAAGCGAGTATTCACGTCATTTGCAGTCACATAATTGTAGCTGTCACTAGTCGTATGGTTGTTGTTTGGTTAATCTCTCCTAGTAAGTGGGGCAAGAGCAAGCAATTAATGCTTATTTATCACTAGGCAGCAGCAGCTCAGATGATAAAATGTGGACTCGAGGACGCAAAACGGTTAGTATATACCGAAATGTGTAGTCCACTCAGTGGTGTGGTTAAGACCGTGCAGAAAACATCAATTCGCAAAGCTTTATGAGAGGACAGTCGGACAGAGAGAAAAAACTACCAACAAATTGACGAGTGTACTTATTGAGGTACCACTGCACTTACAACCACTACAACCTGTCTGTGGGACACCGATGCAATCTCGACGTGCCTGTAACGTACAGGCAGGCCGTGGTGGCCAAGCGGTTAAAGTCGCTACAGTCTGGAACCGCGCGGCCGCTACGGTCGCAGGTTCGAATCCTGCCTCGGGCATGGATGTGTGTAATGTCCTTAGGTTAGTTAGGTTTAAGTAGTTCTAAGTTCTAGGGGACTGATGACCTTAGAAGTTAAGGTGGCCAATAAAACTGACCGCCCCTGACAATTCAAAGTCCGGGCATCTGTAAAATCTGGCAACACTGTAAGATGCTGAAGTGTTATGAGGAAGTGTTGTCCACTTCCGAGATACTGTCGGGTTGTGTGAGCCCGTGGTCTAGTGGTAATCGTCGTGCATTCCAAACGCATAGTCGCGTGTTCGCGTCCAACTGTATTTTTTTTTCTTTTTTTACCACATTACGGTCTAAAGTTATGAGTCTGATTGAACGTCGAAGATAATTCGGTTAACACTATACCCACCAGCAATAACAAGTACTCCAGAAACAATTCCGCAGGACAGCTCGTGGCTGCGTCGCGATCATAACAGCTTACGCTCGAGCGTTTCCTCGCGCTGCAGCGGCTACCGGCCATCGGCCAGACGCCAACCGCCGCTTGAAATCCGGCGACGCCCATGTGAATGCGGCGCCACGCTGTCAGTGTATGTATCAACTGTCATTTTCGAATCTGAAGTTCTAGTTATCATCTTGCATACTTGAAAATCATGAACTACAGTTAAGCATTGTAAAATTGAGTCGCAAGTGGAAAAAGGTGTAACATCTGCAACACAACGTTTACTTTTGGTATAACAGAGGAGTGAATGCAGAGGAGGCAGCTAGAAAGATTTCAACTGTGTGTGGAGCGAGTGCTTTTGGGAAAAATACGCCAGTAAAAGATACTCTTGTTTCAGCAAAGATCGTTCTGGCACGAATGATTTTCGACATTAATGAAGTCTCGACTACTGATATATGTGATAGATTACCATTTTACTATCATGCGACATTTGCGTTCAACAGACAAAGTTCAGAAGTCTGGTGTAGAAGTACTGCATGCTCTAATTCGAAACAACAGAAATCAACGGAGTGACTATTATTGAACGTCATCAGGTCGCTCATTGAGCATTCCTATGCAGTACTGTTACTGGTGACGTGTTATGATGCCTTTATCGTTAACTTCTTAAGAAGAAATGAATGGCTGAGACCCACCAGAAGACGTAAACTCGAGCAAAGAGTTGTGTGAACAAAATATTTTACGTCTGATAGCTCCAAAAGTGTGTTTTGGGCTACGAATATTGCCCCGAGGGGTGTGTGCAACACAGCTGCAATTTGTTGCCAACAACTGAGACACCTTTCGGTCGCAGTGTAAGAAAATCGAGCAACAAAACTACATTACCTGTGCTACTGCATGATAACGCACTCTGTTGATTTGAGAAACAAAACTATCCAGGAGATTGATAGGAAATTCGTCTCTCAGGCGCTTGTATTGATAGGGAAGTGCTCTCTCAAGCACTTGTCCCTCTCGTCATATATTCGTAAAATTTTACCTTTCCCGCTCTTGATCGATCAACCGTTAAGCCAATTCATTTCTAGACGACGCACTCTTAAAACTACTCTGGTTTAATGACATCGTTAGAACCAGTAGGTTTCTACTGGCGTAGAATTTGTAAACAACTTCAGCATTGTCAGATCACTTTAGATATCATGAAAGAAAATTTTGCTGCTGATTAATTTCTCTTTGATGATTACTGTTGCGTTTAGTAAACTAATGGAAAATGCAACTAAAATATTCACTTTACTATCACAAATTAAATTCAGTTCACTACAGAAACATCACGACGGCAGTCTATCTGCGACGGGTATTACATTAATTCTGCAATGAATTGTTTAACAATTAATACCCTCAGCTATGCAACTGGAATGACTCATTACACAGGTCTTCAATGTTGCACTTGGTTAAGAGATCAGTTCGCTGCAATCTTGCTTCTACTGTTCGTAAATACTTGTAAACTTCAAAAATGGTTCAAATGGCTCTGAGCACTATGGGACTTGACTTCTGAGGTCATCAGTCCGCTAGAACGTAGAACTACTTAAACCTAACTAACCTAAGGACATCAGACACATCCATGCCCGAGCCAGGATTCGAACCTGCGACCGTAGCGGTCCCGCGGCATCAGACTGTAGCGCCTAGAACCGCTCGGCCAACACGGCCGGCATACTTGTATACTGAACTACAGTCTAACAAATTAGAACAGTTAGCGCCGGCAATGAATAAGGGTTTAATGCCGTTGAAGTCCCGTTACAGCGATGGCTAGTCAAACGTTTTTTTTAAAGTTTGAGAAGACTTTCAGCACCTGGTAGGCGGAGGCAAAGAGGGCAGGGGTTGAAGATCGGAGGCCTGGCACAAAGCCTCCCCCACACCTGCCACTGAGCAGCTGCATTATTCCCATGTATTCCATGTTTGCATTCTTATATTCCTTTAAATTGTAGAACAAAATTGAAATAGTAATTAAGGTAAAATAAATTACAGATTGCCGCCACCAATGGCATGCGTTCCTTGTAGAACATAACTTCTAACAGTGAAAAGGGTGACGGAAAAATACATAACGAACAATTGTTCAGAAATATATTCACAATTTAAGTTATTATGCACTAGATGCATATGAGGTCTGTAAGGAAGCCATATATTTTTCAACAAATGAAAGAAATTTCGGATCCGGAGGGTTTTTTCCAAATTAGAACAGTTCTGATTTTAGAACCAACGTAGAAAAATATTCCAGGAATAAAAAAAGTGAAAGAATGGTATTCTGCTTCTAATCAATAAAACGGTCCTCCTCTTTGTAGCCTACATAAAGCAATAGATAAAAAAATTTAAACCATTTGTTATTCTTCTTCAGCTTAAAAGGTTCTTCTGCTATGTAGAACATGTACTCTTGTAAGTTTTGTTTGTTACGACGTAAAACACAAACTGTCCCAGAGGCCACGAATAACTGTTATTCTTTGCGGATGTGTAACATTTCCAGTCGGGTTGCAAAGCTTGAGTGATCGGTATATGACTTTCTGCGGTTCTGTTGTAAGTGCTAATTTCTTCCTAGTCCAGTTGCAGATTCTGATCTTATTTTCACATAAGAAGATGTGCGCTACAGTTTCTACAAGCCCACATTTCTCGCAGTATGGAGATGGTCTCAATTTGATTTTCCATAATCGTTCCGCTGTGGGTATGGTTTCGTTTACAACGTCGCACCATACGGCACTGACTCTAGTTGGTATAATTTTATTGTTGATATTATTCCAGACGTTCCTCCAGTTTTTTGTAGGTTAACTTACCGGTACTGGTTTGTGAAGACGATGTCTGGTAATATAATCATAGACGGTTCTAGTGTTGGTTTGTGCTGGTGGAAATCTTATACAGCTCCAATCGCCATAGTACTTTCGGACGTAATCTAGGCTGACGTGCTACAGTAACAGGAGCGTTCCTGTCCCCAAGATCGAACGCGAGGAACAGAAGTTTCGTGATGCTTGTCTTAGTGGCATGTATTAGTTTAAAAGCACGTCTTTAATTCCAAGTCCACCGTTTTGCCTCTGAAAAGTCGCAAGGTGGAAGGATACTTTGAAGATATTTTGTTTTCACACGTACCAAGAGGCTACAGCTAATATTTTATGTGCAGTGACCTGCGATATCGGTGAGACTGCTGCGACATGACATATTTTGCTAAGTATGTGTGTATTTATAAACTGAACTTTCTGCAGCCGGTCATGGTCCTTCAACAAGGTTCCGATGACATTGAGTTTCCGCTCCCAATTGTTCGTGGCCATACGCTTGGGATACGCCCTTAACCACAATCCGAGTTGGAGACTGTTTAGTTACATCTAACCAGTGCGCACCTGTTGCACTATTGTAAGAACCGAGATGCAGTATTTTGGATTTAAAATTTTGTAAACTTGTGGTAACAACTTATGAGACCAAGCTGCTTAGGTCATGTCCCTAAGCTTACACGTTACTTAATCTAACTTATGCCATGGACAATACACACACACATGCCAGAGGGAGGGCTCGAACCTCTGACGGTGTGCACTGTCGGGACGCAGCAGCCAACCTCTCTGCAGCACCTATCTACGCACGTTCCTCGTCAGACGCGAATTCCCATCGCGTCCACACTGTATTCCCGCGAGGGTTCGGACGATGTCGTGCGTCCAGTACTGAAAACTTGCGATTATGCAGGATGTTTCAGGAGGAATAGCAAATATTGTAGGAGATGGTAGTATAGACAAATTGCAGAGAAAAGACATATAACTTGCGTCCAATTTTTATTGTACATACATATAGCTGGGGTCATTCCATTTTCGTTTCTTATGTTGGTCCTTACAGGATCCAGTTGTCTACACTTCCTTGAAAACAAGCTTCCAGCGTTAATGGAAGAGGTTCACTTGGCTACAAGAATGCGTATGTTCCTTCTGCACATTCTAGTCGTCAGGTGACACATTATCCAAACCTAACATTTCCCGGAAGATGGATTATTAGGTATGGACACTTTTCTTAGCCTTCAAGGTCCCCAGGCCTTATCTCTTTGGATTTTTGCCTGCGGGGACGGCTAAAGGCGAGGTCTACAAAGAAAAAGTAAACCCAAGAGCCGATTTGATCGTTCGGATTATGAATAGTGCAGCCCTCATAAAAGAACGCAAAGACGACCTCAGAAGAGCTACACGTGGTGTTATCAAAAGAAGTCAAACGTGCATTAAAGTTGGTGGTGGACTTTTTGAAAATAAACTTTGAATTTCCTCATTTGCCTTTGCTTTGAGTTTGTTAGGGTTACGTACTAACAGCTGTATCTCTGTGCTCAGTAAAAAGTGGACGCATTTATATGGAATTTTTTTTATGCAATTCATCTGTACTACCACCTGCTAAAATATCTACTGTTTCTCCTGAAACATCCTGTATAATTATTTGGGTCTCGACGAGTAATCGCAAGTTTTCAGTGCTAGACGCACGACATCGTCCGAACCCTCGCAGCTTGGTCTCATAAGTTCTTGCCACAAGTTTACAAAATTTTAAGTCCAAAATACTGCATCTCGGTTCTTAGAAACGTGCAATAGGTGCGCACTGGTTAGATGTAACTGAAGAGAGTCTCCAACTCGGATTGTGGTTAAGGGCGAATCCCAAGCGCATGGCCACGAACAATTGGGAGCGGAAACTTAATGTCATCGGAACCTTGTTGAAGGACCATGATATGCGATCGCTAGACCGACTGCAGAAAGTTCAGTTTAAAAATACATACATACTTAGCAAAATAAGTCATGTCGCAGCAGTCTCACCGATACCGCAGGTCACTGCACATAAAATATTAGCTGTAGCCTCTTGGTACGAGTGGAAACAAAATATCTTCAAAGTATCCTTCCACACGGCGACTTTTCAGAGGCAAAACGGTGGACTTGGAATTAAAGACGTGCTTTTAAACTAATACATGCCACTAAGACAAGCATCACGAAACTTCTGTTCCTCGCGTTCGATCTTGGGGACAGGAACGCTCCTGTTAATGTGGCACGTCTGTCTAGATTACGTCCGAAAGTACTATGGCGATTGGAGCTGTATAAGACTTCCACCAGCACAAACCAACACTAGAACCGTCTGTGATTATATTACCAGACATCGTCTTCCAAACCAATTCCGGTAAGTTAACCTACAAAAAACTGGAGGAACATCTGGAATAATGTCAACAATAAAATTATACCAACTAGAGTCAGTGCCGTATGGTGCGACGTTGTAAACGAAACCATACCCACAGCGGAACGATTATGGAAAATCAAATTGAGTCCATCTCCATACTGCGACAAATGTCGGCTTGTAGAAACTGTAGCGCACATCTTCTTACGTGAAAATAAAATCAGAATCTGCAACTGGTCTAGGAAGACATTAGCACTATCAACAGAACCGCAGAAAGTCATATACCGATCACTGAAGCTTTACAACCCGACAGGAAATGTTACCCATCCGCAAAGAATAACAGTTATTCGTGGCCTCTGGGACAGTTTGTGTTTTACGTCGTAACAAACAAAACTTACAAGAGTACATGTTCTACATAGCAGAAGAACATTTTAAGCTGAAGAAGAATAACAAATGGTTTAAATTGTTTTATCTATTGCTTTATGTAGGCTACAAAGAGGAGGACCGTTTTATTGATTAGAAGCAGAATACTATTCTTTCACTTTTTTTATTCCTGGAATATTTTTCTACGTTGATTCTAAAATCAGAACTGTTCTAATTTGGAAAAACCCCACCGGCTCCGAAATTTCTTTCATTTGTTGAAAAATATATGGCTTCCTTACAGACCTCATACGCATCCAGTGCATAATAACTTAAATTGTGAATATATTTCTGAACGAATGTTTGTTATGTATTTATCCGTCACCATTTTCACTGTTAGAAATTATGTTCTACAAGGAACGCACGCCACTGGAGGCGGCAATCTGTAATTTATTTTACCTTAATTACTATTTCAATTTTGTTCTACAATTTAAAGGAATATACGGGTGCAAACATGGAATACATGGGAATAATGCAGCTGCTCAGTGACAGGTGTGGGAGAGGCAACCGCGCGGGATTAGCCGAGCGGTCTTGGGCGCTGCAGTCATGGACTCTGCGTTTTGTCTCGGCGGAGATTCGAGCCTTCCCTCGGGCATGGGTGTATGTGTTTGTCCTTAGGATAATTTAGGTTAAGTAGTGTGTAAGCTTAGGTACTGATGACCTTAGCAGTTAAGTCCCATAAGATTTCACACACGTTTGAACATTTGGGGAAGGCATTGTGGCCAGGCTTTGGATCTTCAACCCCTGCCCTCTTTGCCTCCGCCTACCTGGTGCTGAAAGTCTTCTCAATCTTTTAAAAAAAAATAGTGTTGTGATCAACACGTCTGTCTAGTAAGCACGAGGTCTAAGTTCGAAGCCCAATCGGTCACAAATTTTCATCGGCGGTCGTTGCTGTATTTCAACACGCTGTGACAGTGTGGACGTCGGTCATCCGATATTTAAGATGCAATTGTTTTTTGAGGCAATAGAGGTGATTTGTGAACATTTGTCCTGCCATTAATGTAACGGGACTTCAACGGCATTATTCATTGCTTTGTGCCGACGCTAACCCATGCCATATACATGCGAATTAGACTGTAGTTCATATTTAGTGAAATAACGAATGGTCAGTATACAAGTATGCCGCCCTGTGTGGCCGAGCGGTTCTAGGCGCTACAGTTTGGAACAGCGCGACCGCTACGGTCGCAGGTTCGAATCCTGGCGCGGGCATGGATGTGTCTGATGTCCTTAGGTTAGTTAGGTTTAAGTAGTTCTACGTTCTAGCGGACTGATGACCTCAGAAGTCAAGTTCCATACTGCTCAGAGCCATTTGAACCATTTTTGTAGTATACACGTATTTACGAACAGTAGAAGCAGGATTGCAGCGAACTGATCACTTAACCAAGTTCAACATTGATTCAAAACGGTTCAAATGGCTCTGAGCACTATGCGCCTTAACTTCTAAGGTCATCAGTCGCCTAGAACTTAGAACTAATTAAACCTAACTAACCTAAGGACATCACACACATCCATGCCCGAGACAGGATTCGAACCTGCGACCGTAGTGGTCGCGCGGTTCCAGACTGTAGCGCCTTTAACCGCTTGGCCACCACGGCCGGCGTTCAACATTGAGTACCTGTGTAATGAGTCATTCCAGTTGCATAGCTGAGGGTATTAATTGTTAAGCAATTCATTCCAGAATTAATGTAATACCCGCACGATGATTTCTGTAGTCATACTGTATAATTAGCAGCCCGCGAACAGCATAACATCACCACAACTACTGACAACATGAACCATTCTCTTAACGCAGTTGTGACTCGCAGTGTTTGCAAGTTGTTGATGTTTGTCAGGAATAGCGGAACGTGCCTCTGAAGTTCCATTTGCATTACGACTAGGACGGAGAGAAACCTAAATAACAGTAATAGGTCACCCAGCGAAGAGAAGAGTCCACGAATTGTCTCAAGTTCTTGCAGTCTGATATTAATGCAGTGCCCGATGGTTTCACACTAACGGGTTCTTTTGGCTATCGGAATACTCATATGGGAATTATAAAAGTGTAATTGCTAGAACGCTCAACTACCTCAATAACACCACATTCTGGATTGAATACGACTCGGAAAGCGACGTTAATTTGACGTTTCCATCCATCCCCTGATGTCTTACTGAATGAAGTCTGAAGTGCACCCACAGTTGTGTTGCCTGCCGCAAGGATTCTGTGAAGTGTTGTGGCAGCGGGAAGTCATTGCTGAATACAGACATGTGCAAATATCCTCACTGCTCTAGGGAACTCGTCTTTGTTGCATTTTTTCCGTACCGTAATTAGCACAATAACATAAGGTTTGTTCTGCTGAAGAACTTGATGCCCACAAGTCCTTAAATAAGAATCTCCTAGCGGGAGTAATGCATTAAAGGAAACAGACTGTTGGACAAAAGAATGGACAGCTCCCTGCTTTTTGCGTTTCCGATAGCGCCAACGATAAGAATCTGGTGTCATATTATGCTTCAGAACCCTAAACTGTTTATTTTTTAACTTCATAATAAAACAAAAGTTATGATACGAGAAGAGGAAATGACTTATATGCTTCTCAGGAACTTTAGTTTTTCGTGTTAATTTTCTCACTTCATACTAAAACAAGGGCGTTAATATGAGAAGAGGAAATGAAATATACGCTTCCAAGACATAATATTTCCTCGTGTGCTACTACTGCATACATGAAAGGCCTGCAGTTAATTTTTGTATGTTGGATAAATTTTGATATCACCTCACATTCCTTTGTGAGAAGGTTCCTATTTTCTTGGGATTCAAATAGAGTGGACATTTCATCACTGGTTAATATTCTGAAGACTAATGACAAGATCCCCGTTGCAATTGCTCCATGGTACCTGTTAGTAGAGTCTTACGTTGGTTACTATAAGAACACGCAGGCAATGATATCCGCTCACTGCAGTGAGATCTAAGGTGATTTCTTTCGGTTTATGGCGAAGCGTCTGCTGCAGTGTCCACGCTCAGCCAACATAAACAAATCGCGGCGGCATTGGGCACTGCTAATCGCTGCACTCGTCGCGAGCCTCGACAACAAGAGCGCACTGTCTCTGCTAACGATACTATGGAGTTAATACATCTGACTGAACGTAATATGCAAGACGTGTGTTGGGTGAAAATTCAGTTTGTAACTTCCCATCGCATTAAAATACTTTACAGTCATATTTGATGCAATATTTATTGTTGGTTCTCCCTCTAATGTTAGTAGTGTTGATTCAGATTGTGCATGAACACGAATACACACACACACACACACACACACACACACACACACACACACACAGTCATTGATTCCAGTGAGAATTGCAAGAATTGTAAGGAGGAGACTGAAAGTAAATGGACTTGTACGCTAAAGAGCTGCGACAAAGCAAAGCTTGACCGATATCAGATAATTGTCCACATGGGTTTTGTGGACGAGTATAATTTTAATAACCAACCCACCCACGATCATTATGTAAGATTTCTCGAAGGCGTAGGGGCATTGATTTCATTAAGTTGTCGACAGTGGAGTGTGATGGTTTACTTTCCACCATACGTTTTCTATATTCGTCCAAAGGTCGCTTGCATTTGTAGGTCCACATGGCAATTACCTTGTTACCTCTGCCCACATATTCTCTATCTGGTTGATGTGATCGTGAAACAAACGGCAACAGCTTTATCCTCTCTTGGCCCTGAAACCAATCTCGCACTTCTCTGCTATGATGAATGGGGCTCTGCTCTTGTAAATAATCTGTTATCTCGTTAGTTCATATATTTATCTTTAAATAACGTATTTGTAACAAGCACATTGGATTATTATTTTCCACAGTGTTTAAGAATTCAGGCCCTGTCATAGATAAGTGACCTAGATTCAACAGTCCAATTCAAAAAATGGCTCTGAGCACTATGGGACTTAACATCTATGGTCATCAGTCCCCTACAACTTAGAACTACTGAAACCTAACTAACCTAAGGACATCACACAACACCCAGTCATCACGAGGCAGAGAAAATCCCTGACCCCGCCGAGAATCGAACCCGAGAACCCGGGCGGCGGAAGCGAGAACGCTACCGCACGACCACGAGCTGCGGACAACAGTCCAATTAAGAATGTGGTTTACCCAGTCTATCACATGATGAGAGTCGTAGTCGGATATCCAAATTAAGACTGACTGACTGAATCCGATTATAACGATCTGGTATCGAAATTACTCGTAAATTACAGAAATCGGATGATTGGAACGTCTGTATTGCAACAATGCTGCGCGCATAAATTCCTATGATGGAGTAACAGGTAACAACTGTCTAAGAAAAAGTGAGAAATATATCTACTAGCAGCAATGTAACGTAGTTATAATTCATATTTATGTGATGGAAATACTGAATCGAACAATACACATCTATTTCAATGGTGGGAAGATACACGATATCGGATTTGCTGATGACATAATGACAATAATAATAATAATCCCGTGTGTCCGATAGTGGAAACCCTCCCCCATATGGGTGGTACCGAGGAAATCAAATACTTGGGGTGAACCAAATACTAACACAATCCTGAACGGCTACTCAATCCGCTGAACCCAAAATCCAGACACGTCTGAATGAAAATCATCGCTACTCTGGTCACCGTCTGTTAGCTCAATGAGTTCGGCTGAAAATATTTGCTTCCAAAGGCTTCAACACCCTCTGGTCCTGCCCGGTCCTGGAATAACCCTGGCCAAACCAATGAAACACAAGCAAACATGAACTGAGCAAGCAAAGTCAAGTTTACCCCAGGTGGTACACAACCCGCCTGTCGACAGGCGGCAGTTGGATTTTCGGATTCTGGGGAGTCCAGGTTAGCACGGCAGAGAATATCGAAGATCTCTGATAAATTTCCCTACAAGCAGAAAACATGCATTTGAAAACTAAACATCGATACATTGATCCAAAGACGAAAACTAAATAATCTCACAAAAGAAATCGACCGAAAAAATTTCTCATCCTTGCTCTTCAAGAACCATGACTACTTGGCAATGAAACCTTGCATTACGGAAACCATTGCATCTTCAAGAGCAAAATACAACAAAAGGTAGCGAAAGGCGTACCAATCTTCGGCATTGCATTTCTCGAACACAGATCTATCATCAACTCTGTCAATAAATCACGCCCATCAACAATCGACTTATGAATATGCTCATCCAGAGACCCAGTAAAAAATATACACTCACCAATGCACATGCCCCCACCAACATCGAAAATAAGAAACACACCGAAAATGTCCAAGAATTCTGGAACACACTCGAAAATACTATGAGCAAAATTCACCAAGATGACGTGAAAATACTAATGGGAGACTTCAGCTCTCTATTTGGGACAGACAAAACCTGTAGAAAAATCATTGGTACAAATTCAACACACCGAAACCCTTAGACCAACGGCATACGTCTGACTGATATTTGCCAACAATTCAATCACCAAAGGATGTCTTCCCACTTTAGAAAAAAACCAGTTGCCATGGTAACAGACATGCTTGGCTACCAGGTGCAGCTTTCGTTCGCCTTACGAGACTCGCTCAAAGCCAGATTTTTAATTCTTTTGTAGCAGAGCTACAAGCAGGCAGATACAAACTCAATAAGGGAACCGTAAGACAACGCTCGAGCAAAATTCTTCTTGCTACTTTCAGAAACCCTTAGTGACAGAGCGAAAACCTTACGGTACTGCCAAATTCATAATGCCACTTTTGTTTTCTGCCGACATATTTTTTGTTGTTGTGAATACATAATTTTATCCATGAAATGCCACATTTTCGTAACACTTGCGTATGATACAGGAAATGAAGTAAAAACAGATCTTTTCGAAGTCAAAAGTCGGTAATATCCTACTAATTCGTGTCAAAATAGGCTCAATCGTCTTACAGACACTTAATGCTTCATTGAGATAGACTGCCGTCGTGATGTTTCTGTTGTAAACTGAATTTAATTTGTATTAGAAAAGTAAATATTTTAGTTGCATTTTCCATTAGTTTACTAAACGCAACAGTAATCATCAAAGAGAAATTAATCAGCAGCAGAATTTTCTTTCATGATATCTAAAGCGATCTGACAATGCTAAAGTTGTTTACAAATTCTACGCCAGTAGAAACCTACTGGTTCTAATGATGTCATTAAACCAGAGTAGTTTTAAGGTTGTTTCGTCTAGAAATGAATTGGCTTGACGGTTGATCGATCAAGAGCGGGAAAGGTAAAATTTTACGAATATATGACGAGAGGGACAAGTGCTTGAGAGAGGACTTCCCTATCAATACAAGCGCCTGAGAGACGACTTTCCTATCAATCTCCTGGATAGTTTTGTTTCTCAAATCAACATAGTGCGTTATCATGCAGTAGCACAGGTGATGTAGTTTTGTTGCTCGATTTTCTTACACTGCGACCGAAAGGTGTCTCAGTTGTTGGCAACAAATTGCAGCTGTGTTGCACACACCCCTTGGGGCAGAATTCGTAGCCCAAAACAAGCTTTTGGAGCTATCAGACGTAAAATATTTTGTTCACACTACTCTTTGCTTGAGTTTACGTCTTTTGGTCGGGCTCAGCCATTCATTTCTTCTTAAGAAGTTAACGATAAAGGCATCATAACACGTCACTAGTAATAGTACTGCATAGGAATGCTCAATGAGCGACCTGATGACGTTCAATAATAGTCACTCCGTTGATTTTTGTTGCTTCTAATTAGAGTATGCAGTACTTCTACACCAGACTTCTGAACTTTGCCTGTTGAACGCAAATGTCGCATGATGGTAAAATGGTAATCTATCACATGAATCAGTACTCGAGATTTCATTAATGTGGAAAATCATTCATGCTAGAACGACCTTTGCTGAAACAAGTATATCTTTTTTTGGCGTAATTTTCCCAAAAGCACTCGCTCCACACACAGTTCAAATCTTTCTAGCTGCCTCCTCTGCATTCACCCCTCTGTTATACCAAAAGTAAACGTTGTGTTGCAGATGTTACACCTATTTCCACTTGCGACTCAATTTTACAATGCTTAACTGTAGTTCATGATTTTCAAGTATGCAAGATGATAACTAGAA
The DNA here is from genome assembly GCF_023864275.1 of Schistocerca cancellata. Lineage (NCBI taxonomy): Eukaryota > Metazoa > Arthropoda > Insecta > Orthoptera > Acrididae > Schistocerca > Schistocerca cancellata. Next base: position 56,105,654 of record NC_064631.1, read on the forward strand.
CTACAGATTCGAAAATGACAGTTGATACATACACTGACAGCGTGGCGCTGTATTCACATGGGCGTCGCCGGATTTCAAGCGGCGGTTGGCGTCTGGCCGATGGCCGGTAGCCGCTGCAGCGCGAGGAAACGCTCGAGCGTAAGCTGTTATGATCGCGACGCAGCCACGAGCTGTCCTGCGGAATTGTTTCTGGAGTACTTGTTATTGCTGGTGGGTATAGTGTTAACCGAATTATCTTCGACGTTCAATCAGACTCATAACTTTAGACCGTAATGTGGTAAAAAAAGAAAGAAAAAATTACAGTTGGACGCGAACACGCGACTATGCGTTTGGAATGCACGACGATTACCACTAGACCACGGGCCCACACAACCCGACAGTATCTCGGAAGTAGACAACACTTCCTCATAACACTTCCGCATCTTACAGTGTTGCCAGATTTTGCAGATGCCCGGACTTTGAATTGTCAGGGGCGGTCAGTTTTATTGGCCACCTTAAGTGAACGACTCAGACTTAGTCTCTGTGGCGGCCGGCTGGCGGTCAGTTTTTATGTCTAAGACTGTACGTTACAGGCACGTCGAGATTGCATGGGTGTCCCACAGACAGGTTGTAGTGGATGTAAGTTCAGTGATACCTCAATAAGTACACTCCTCAATTTGTTGGTAGTTTTTTCTCTCTGTCCGACTGTCTTCTCACAAAGCTTTGCGAATTGATGTTTTCTGCACGGTCTTAACCACACCACTGAGTGGCCTACACATTTCGGTATATACTAACTGTTTTGCGTCCTCGAGTCCACATTTTATCATCTGAGCTGTTGCTGCCTAGTGTAATCAGTTGCTCTTTCTCTCCGTCGCTAAAGATATAGGCGACGGTAAGTCCCTTGAACCATGTAAGCACATGATATTTTGCGGCTGGAAAGTAAGTTTCATCTGGACAGAGTAGTGTCTGAGGGTCAATCATATCATGTGTGACCCGCCAATGTGTGACAAGCCAATATCTTCTGTGTTAGTCGCCAAACTCCGGAGGATGATGCGCAAGTAAAACGATGTTCGTCGGTATCCAAGAGGTGACAATCTGGGCAATAAGGTAAGTCTGCTAGTGCAATAGTGTGAAGTCGCTGTCGTGTGGCATATTTTTTGTTGGCGATCTGATACCACTTCGAACGCACCGTGGATGACAAAAAGTTGTGGTGTATCGTTTTCCACACTCTTGGCCAGTGAACCGTAGGGTACTTGTTTTCCACCACGTTATGAGGAACAGCCCGCAGCAGGTTGGTATAAAAATCTTTCGACTTTGGTGGACGTGTGGCGGAGAGGTTCGAGCTGACATAGCTGTAATCAAGAAGGTCGACACATGGGAGAGCTGTGGTACGACGTGCGCCACCGACACCGGCGGGACGTGAGAGACTGGCATCAGAACCTGAAGTAAACGACCCGTGAGAGAGGTATGTTGACTTTTCCATCGTTTCCTCATGTTGCTCAGGTAAAGGGCAGCTGCTCTCGCCCTGACATTGACCAATCCCAGCTACCTTTTGTGCACTGGGAGGGTAAGAGTGTCGTATCGTACTTTAAAGATATGACCTGCGGAAACGTAGTAACTGAAGGCCGCCTGAAGCCGGCGACCTATCTGCAGTGGTAGTGGGAGGACTGGTGCCACGTGGTTGAGTTTTGATGCTACGTAGAGGTTCAGGTATTCAACACGTTGTAGCTGATTCAAGTCCCGGAGCAGGTTCTGTCGCACCATTGCACGTATGATCTGTAATAACCGTCGGTAGTTTGCTGCAGCTGTTTTACGTACGTCTTTCTTGAACGTGATTCCCAAATATCGCAGATCAGAAACTGGTGGGAGGGGAGCGAGGGCTTCCGGCCCGAGACCACGCCCAATATCCAACGCCGCCGACTTGTTGATGTTCAGAAAACTGCCTGCGGCCTGTCCGTAGCGCTCAATCCAGGTTAGTACGCTGTGAACTGCGTCATTGGAACGAACCAGCAGTAGCAGGTCGTCAGCGTATTGTCCTATAGCGAAAGGTGACGTCCTGCAGCGTGATGCCAGATAGGCGGTGGTTAAGGCCGCCTAGGAGTGGCTCGAGCGCGATTGCATAAAGGTAGGTAGAAATGGGACAACCCTGTCGTAGAGACCTCTTAATGGGTACTGGTCCTACCGTTCTTCCATTGACCTGGACGTGTGAGCTGGCTGCGGTCCAAAGACGCCGTAGGGTGTCGATGAGTCTCGGGGGGAATCCCTTACAGTTCATCACGCGTAGGAGGAAGTTGTGGTGCACTCTATCAAAGGCGCGGTTGAAATCGATGGAGACGATCGCCGCTCTCAGACGGCACGCAGAAGCGATCGCTATTAAGTCCCTGCAGTCACCGGTGGCCATGTGTATGTTGGCTTCTCCCCCATGCGACGTCTGTTCCGGAGCGAGAATCATCGGCAAAGTCGTCTTAATACGGCACGCCATAATCCTGTCGAAAATCTTGTAATCGGCGTTCAGCATTGTAAGCGGCCGATAGTCGTTAATCGATAGCCCTCCGCCTGGCTTGCGTACAGGTATGAGAAGTCCTTCTACAAACGCTGATGGCACAACACAGTCAGCAGACATAAGTTCGCGGAACATTATAACCCAGTGAGGCATCATGATGTCGCGGAAAGTCCGGTAGAATTCGATGGGCAATCCATCAGGTCCAGGAGACTTCTTGGCCGCACCTTTGTCCACGGCGTCTTCGACTTCTTCGAGTGAGATTTCCTCTGTTAGTGCATTCACGGTAGCCTCGTCGATAGTACGTGTTACCTGCTGTAACACTTCAGTAGTGGCCTCGTCATCGTGTATGTGTTTCCTGGTAAAGATGACGAAAATGATCCTCCACCGCCTTTACTATGGTTGCTTGGGTCGTACATAAGCGATAGTCGTGTGTCCTGAGTTGTGTGATTAAATGTTGGCGTTGTCGGCGCATATCCGCCACAACTTGGTGCATAGTGGATTCCTCTGCAACCATTCGGTCGTGCCGTCGCGAGCGGACTACTGCACCTTCTAGTCGGTTCTTCGTCAATGATAGTATGTGAGCCTTGATTCAGCTTTGGTCATGTTGTCTCTTCAGGGAAGGGGGTAAGGCGTCGAGGTCCCTGAGTGCCGCGCAGTAAAAATCGAGGGTCTGTCGATGCCACGCTGTCACGTCCTTGCCATATTGCATAAGTGTCCTACGGATTGCTAGTCTGGCACAGAGGAGCCACCACTCCAGGGTCGAGGTGTATCGTGGGTGGCGGCGTTCACGGTCAGTCCACGTTGCTCCAACTTGCCGACGGCAATCCAGGTCCTGGACATGAGTTATGTTGAGCTTCCAAAAGCCATTGCTGCGCCAGACTTGTTGGGGGCGTAGGTGTATAGTGCAGATATAGGCACTATGATCGGAATAGGCCTGAGGCCATAGTTCGGCGTCCACCACGCCTTGTGTGAGATCTTGTGACACATATATGCGATCAAGTCGGCTGATAAGATGAGCGTGGCCAGAGCGATTACCGTGAACTTTTTCCCATGTGTCGCACAAGTGAAGTTCTTGAATCATCGCACCCATTTCCGGACAGGGCATGTAATTTGGGATTTGGTCCCTGGGGTGAAGTACGCAATTAAAATCGCCAGCGAAGACGCTGTGGCCGTATCGTCCAAAGAAAAGGGGAGCGACATGTGTGGAGTAGAATCTGGCGCGGTCGTGACGTCTTGTGGTACCCGACGGTGCGTAAACATTAATGAATCGGGTCTTGAGCGCCGTCAACGCTATTCCTCGCGCAGAGGGAAGATACGTGACGTCGGTAACTTCGATACCATCACGCACTAATATTGCCACTCCGGTGTCTGCAGGGCTACCGGGCGTCACATGTGTGGCGTAACCGTAAAAGTTCGGGAGTGCGGTCGTTTTGACTTCTTGTAGGAAAGCAAAGCCAACTCCCATGGCTCGTATTGTTTCTTTCAAAAGTTGGGTCTTGACAGGAGAACTTATCATGTTGATATTCATTGGCAACGCGTTGTTTGGGCGATATTATCTATGTTGATGTTGGAGAGAAGCGAACATCGGAAGTGATGTCACCCCCCGCCGAACGCGGTCCTCCTTGTGCTGCTTATGCTGCATGATCCGGCGGCGCCTCAAGTGGCCGCGGATCGGAATCTTGTGTCTCGGCGTCCTCGGTCCACGAAGCGGGCGTGGATGTCTGTTCATGTTCCATAGGCTCGGAATGATTGATAGTAAGCGACCGGGCGACTTCTCTGCCTGCACTGGTACCTTCCCGCTGCTCACTGTTTATGTCAATGGGCTGATGGTCGAAAGCTGCATGTTTTTCTGTCTGTTCTGCAAGGTTGGAGTCAGTGGAAACAGCATCAGCTTCACGGCTGGCTTCTTGAATGGTCAGTTGTTCTTCCCCTGCCGAATGCGAACCGCTGTGTTTCGACACGGTCCGACGACGGCGCTTTCGGCGTTTCGGTGATCGCTGTTTCCGTACATGGCCTTCATTGTCAGAAGACGGCACTGACTCACGCTCCGCCGGGACAAACGCTTCGGTCGGTACAATAAGGGAATCAATTGTCATCTTGCTGTCGTCAATGTCTGTCGCGTTCGGTAGCTCCAGAGTCGTAGTACTATTTTCCACCACTGGCCAGGTCGGCGGATCATTTAGGTTTTTGTCCGTGGAAAGTGATTCTTGTACCGCTGAAACGGTCGGCTGTGTCTGTTGTGTGGAGAACGTCGTGAGCGCAGCCGCGTAAGTCACGGGTAGAATAGACTTCGTCGCTGGTGGTGCAACGTCCTTCGGTGGGAGTTGTGTGATCCGACGCTGGAGGCACTCGGAACGGAGGTGACCTTCCTTGCCGCATCCGGAACACGTCTTCGGCTGGCCGTCATAAATAACTACGGCCCGGCATCCTCCTATCTGTAGATAGGATGGAACGTGCCGTTGGAGATCAATGCGCACTTGGCGTACTCCATTGAGTACTGGATATGTCTTAAACTGGGTCCATTTTTCAGCCACGTGTTCGTGTACCGTGCCGTATGGGCGGAGCGCCGCTACAACTTCTGCCGCCGGGAGTTCAAATGGAAGTTCGAATATGCGTATAGTCCGCAGTCCGATTGCGGCATGGCCGACCTCGACGTTGCCAACATTTCCATCTGCGTGGCAGAAGCGGAGTTCTTGTTTCATCTCACGAAGCACCTTGTCGGATGTAGTTTCATTTATCAGCTTTACGTAGACCGTGCTAAGTGAATGCCGACAATGTCGACAGCCGGGATCTTCGCTTCCTCTTTTAAAAGGCGTTCGACTTCGAGCGCCTTTGGTCGGGTAAACTCGTTCGGAAATGTGAATTTCAAGGTTGATCTTCTGTATTGGTTTACCATGGTCTTGTAGCGCTACGGCGTCACGTTAGTGTCGGCCGAAGAAAGTAAACAAGGCGCGCGGGCCCTCGCTGAAGGCGGAGAGCACACACTGCACGTCTGCTTCGCTCGCCTGCGAGAACCGCACTGCTACTAGACCACGGGCTCACACAACCCGACAGTATCTCGGAAGTAGACAACACTTCCTCCTAACACTTCCGCATCTTACAGTGTTGCCAGATTGTGCAGATGGCCGGACTTAGAGTTGTCAGGGGCGGTCAGTTTTATTGGCCACCTTAAGTGAACGACTCGGATTTAGTGTCTGTGGCGGCCGGCCGACGGTCAGTTTTTATGTCTAAGACTGTACATGCACTAGCAACGCACATTTAAAAGGTCAAGTGAGAAAAATTACAAGTAAGTGTTATTATTCTCAGCCACATCTTTGACATCGGTAATGTTATTTTGTTATATAAAGAGCTTTGATAAATACAGAAGAAAGTAGAAATTGTTCTGAACATGCCAAAAAACAATACAAAAATATGATTTTAAAATACGTCTGCATCAACAAGATATTAAATTACTCACTACAGCAGTGACGTTTACGTTGCAGAATTCTAAATTTAGATATCTGTGGTTTAGCAGAGGGGGAGAATTTTGTTGTGTGCTAGCACGTAGTGTGCGTTCTGAGTTCTACATCTGAATAATTGCGTGTAACAGGAACAATGCATAGTAAGTAAACTAATTTATTTCCATAACAAGTAATTTATCTTATTCCGCTTGATCTTCTCAGATTTCACTACTTGCCTTTATTTTTTTTTTTTTATATAAGTAACGCCCATCTGCCATTTTCGCCCATCCCGAAAAAAATCGTTATTAGTTAAAGAATCAGTCTCCCATGTATAAAACATCTTCAGCATTACTTTACAAATGAGTTAATATTTGACGTATTGTGCTAAACATTTAAACTAAGAATAGTTGCATACTTCGTTATGGCTCTAATATGGCAGTACTGCTTAAGTATGTCAATAATTACACTAAATACTGGTAATTAATTTTTTGTCGCCACTGGAAGCCCTTGGATAGGCGGACTGCATTTGTGGTCAGGTCACTTTCTGCTGTTTTGTGATATATTACGAATCTTAATATATCATCCAAATATAGTACGTGTTATATGAGAATTTTCATGCAACGTATGTGGTATCTTAAGGCTAAAATAAATGACTAAATATGCTCAACAAATAAATGATGATAAAAAAAGCCATAGCTCCAGCTGTGTGACCCAGTAACAGGTTCTCGCAGAATGCATTCAGAGTGCTAACTCCCTACCTGTTTGTTCCGTGCGCGAGTGCTTTTCTCTCGTTAGATGACTATGAGCCTACATGGTGCTACGCAATTTTTGTGTAATTAATTCCGATAGTATGAAGCACGACAAAATATAACATCGACACTACAGGTTTTCAGAAAATACGAAATACTGAAGTAGACAAACAAATAAATTATGGAGCAGAAAAGGAACGTGCGGCTTTTAGTCTTCTGTATTGATTCGACAGTTCCTGCAGTGGCTATTAAAATGACAGCCACCTTAAGATATATTATTTCCTTAAAATATTTCTTCCTTCGTACACTATGTCAGTTTCGCAGCATTTCATTTTTCATGTTTTAATCAATGTGTTTCTCTTTCATCGTGAAAGTACTATTGAGAGACAGCCCAACCCTTCGGCGTCGCTTTTCACCTCCCAGTTATTTCAGCGATCACAAAGACCGAGGACGACACAGTAGTAACTCTCAACGGTAACTGCCAAGGCCTACGGACTGCATACTCCTGGGAAACAGGTTAGTGCTTTCGTATATAATAATATTTCGTGACGAATAACTGCTACACACGTGGTTTGTAATTTATGTGGAAGAAAGAAATGTTCACCGATAGCCATTAAAAATTACAGGATCATGATCAGGAAGCCGACATGCAAGAAACGGCAAATTGGCTCAAGTTCATTACATGCTCTTACACGCAGATGGGCAGCATTTCAGCACAAACAAACGACATGGGTGGAAATAACGCCTCCTATGAATATAACTGAAGAACGAGCATGGAGTCCCTCATTCACAAACCGTGATTCACGTTCTTTGTTTGTGAAATGACTGAGATAGACCTCATGTAAGAAGTAGAAATACCAGTGCCTGACAAATGTCGACAGCCTCAGAATCTTGTTTTAAGAAGACTGCATCTTACTGTTCCAAGCTGCTGCTGTTTGCGTTAATCATAGTCGCTCGACTGTCATGAGACTATGGAACCGACAGGGTCAGTAGGTGCATACCCGACGTCAAGTGACGTGTCCTCGACAGTAGGAGGGCGGTACGGTTTCGGGCAGTAGATAAACTGGTTGGCTGGGAAAACCCAGGCGCACTTGGTCAGTGGAGAGCACCGTGACGTTCTAGTCACCATGGTGGAAACGGGACACTACTATACTTACTAAATAGACCAGCATTCTACAAAAGCTGTTCTAAGAAAACTGTGACATAACTAAACACATTTACAGAAAGGAAAGACTGATGGATGCTTTTAAACATGCCCTCAAGCAGACAAGTAGTTTATAATGTATGAATTATCTAAGTTTTAAAATAATAGGATATTTAAAAATTGATACTCATATCTAATCAACGTTTTGGGCGAGATGGATAAACGATGTCTCAGTGGCTAGAACTGGAAGAGCTCCTTCAGAAAGTATCAAAAGAATTCTTGCACATACAAGATAATTTAAACGATATGACAGAAAATGCATTCTGTACTATAGAAAGGTAAATTTTACACAAAACAAGTAACAATGTGAGTAAAGTAGTCGCAGAGTGATAAATTAGAATACAGTTTTTTCTGCAAATGTATTGTTTCCTACATATTTATAATTTTGTCACAGTAAAATATTGTAAGCTAATGATTACATAGGTAATACTGTAGTTTATGAGAAATGTAAAAAACCAAGTTGTTATGTTAAAGGTGAAAAATATGTCTAGTCATATGTACATGTGTAATATGTGATATGTGTTAGGTAAAATGTAAGGATAACTTTGTATGAGATCTTTTGGAACGGCGGTCTAAGAGCTTAAGTAGTCGGTGACTGTCTTGGTTTGGAACAGTCGTTCTGGAGATCTCGAGCAGTGCAGACGTATGTATATATGAGCCGTGAGTAAGTCGCGATCTGAATACAGTGTAGCCTTCCAAGTAAAACTTTGTGGACTTGTGATATTATCGGCGCGTTGATTGCAGAAAACCAGCAAATTTTTGAGGAACAAATCATGTGCATTTACACTACCGGCCATTAAAATTGCTACACCAAGAAGAAATGCAGATGATAAACGGGTATTCATTGGACAAATATATTATACTAGAGCTGACATGTGATTACACTTTCACGCAATTTGGGTGCATATATCCTGAGAAATCAGTACCCAGAACAACCACCTCTGGCCGTAATAACGGCCTTGATACGCCTGGGCATTGAGCCAATCGGAGCTTGGATGGTGTGAACAGGTACAGCTGCCCATGCAGCACGATAGCACAGTTAATCAAGAGTAGTGTCTGGCATATTGTGACGAGCCAGTTGCTCGGCCACCGTTGTCCAGACGTTTCCAATTGGTGAGAGATCTCGGGAATGTGCTGGCCAGGGCAGCAGTAGAAAATTTTTTTGTATCCAGAAAGGCCCGTACAGGACCTGCAACATGTGGTCGTGCATTATCCTGCTGAAAGGTAGGGTTTCGCCAAGATCGAATGAAGGGTAGAGCCACGGGTCGTAACACATCTGAAATGTAACGTCCACCGTTCAAAGTGCCGTCTATGCGAACAAGAGGTGACAGAGACGTGTAACCAATGACACCCCATACCATCACGCCGGGTGATACGGCAGTATGGCGATGACGAATACGTGCTTCCAATGTGCGTTCACCGCGATGTCGCCAAACACGGATGGGACCATCATAATGCTGGAAACAGAATCTGGATTCATCCGAAAAAATGACGTTTTGCCATTCGTGCTCACAGGTTCGTCGTTGAGTACTCCATCGCAGGCGCTCCTGTCTGTGATGCAGCGTTAAGGGTAACCGCAGCCATGATCTCCGAGCTGATAGTCCATGCTGCTGTAAACGTCGTCAAACTGTTCGTGCAGATGGTTGTTGTCTTGCAAACGTCCCCATCTGTTGACTCAGGGATCGAGACGTGGCTGCACGATCCGTTACAGCCATGCGGATAAGATGCCTTTCATCTCGAGTGCTAGTGATGCGAGGGCGTTGGGATCCAGCAAGGCGTTCCGTATTACCCTCCTGAACCCACCGATTCCATCTTCTGCTCACATTGGATCTCGAACAACGCGAGCAGCAATGTCGCGATACGATAAACCGCAATCGCGATATGCTACAATCCGACCTTTATCAAAGTCGGAAACGTGATGGTACACATTTCTCCTCCTTACACGAGGCATCACAACAACGTTTCACCAGGCAACGCCGGTCAACTGCTGTTTGTGTATGAGAAATCGGTTGGAAACTTTCCTCCTGTCAGCACGTTGTAGATGTCGCCACCGGCGTCAACCTTGTGTGAATGCTCTGAAAAGCTAATCATTTGCATATCACGGCATCATCTTCCTGTCGGTTAAATTTCACGTCTGTAGCACGTCATCTTCGTGGTGTAGCAATTTTAATGGCCAGTAGTGTAGAATATTTTCGTGAGTTAGCGAGTGTTTTGAACTTGCAATAATTCATGCAAGTTAGACACTTTGAAATTAGCATATTTTTTATTAATCTGTATGCGTTTTGAAGTTGTAAGAATACTTGCAAGTTGGGCAGATGCAACAGAGAATATTTTTAAGAATCAATCTTCGCGTATTGGACAGACTGTGCATAAGCTGAACTTAAAATAATATCATGAAGTTTAGCTATAGCAGGACTTTTTGATATCCAACACAAATTGTAGGACTTAAAGAATGCTTTGGTAGTTTACTGGGAGTACATGCTAGTTAATGTGGTGCACAGTTTAGTCAATATTTTCAAGACGCTTTAGTCCTACCGCTTCGATAATTCAAACACAAAGGTTAATCAATAAATTATACCTACGTTAAACCAAACCAAAAGAGTGTTGAGAATATTGTTTGAATTTTTGGCATCATGTAACTAAATCCCCCCCATGAACCATAGACCTAGCCGTTGGTGGGGAGGCTTGCGTGCCTCAGCGATACAGATAGCCGTACCGTAGGTGCAACCACAGCGGAGGGGTATCTGTTGAGAGGCCAGACAAACGTGTGGTTCCTGAAGAGGGATCAGCAGTCTTTTCAGTAGTTGCAGCGGCAACAGTCTGGTTGACTGACTGATCTGGCCTTGTAACACTAGCCAAAACGGCCTTGCTGTGCTGGTACTGCGAACGGCTGAAAGCAAGGGGAAACTACAGCCGTAATTTTTCCCGAGGGCATGCAGCTTTTCTGTATGATTAAATGATGATGGCGTCCTCTTGGGTAAAACATTCCGGAGGTAAAATAGTCCCCCATTCGGATCTCCGGGCGGGGACTACTCAAGAGGACGTCGTTATCAGGAGAAAGAAAACTGGCGTTCTACGGATCGGAGCGTGGAATGTCAGATCACTTAATCGGGCAGGTAGGTTAGAAATTTTAAAAAGGGAAAAGGATAGGTTAAAGTTAGATTTAGTGGGAATTAGCGACGCTCGGTGGCAAGAGGAACAGACTTTTAGTCAGGTGAATACAGGGTTATAATTGTTTAATAATGAATAAAAAAATTGGAGTGCGGGTAGGCTACTACAAACAGCATAGTGAACGCATTATTGTGGCCAAGATAGACACGAAGCCCACGCCTACTACAGTAGTACAAGTTTATATGCCAACTAGCTCTGCAGATGACGAAGAAATTGAAGAAATGTATGATGAGATAAAATAAATTATTCAGATAGTGAAGGGAGACGAAAATTTAATAGTCGTGGGTGACTGGAATTCGATAGTAGGAAAAGGAAGAGAAGGAAACGTAGTAGGTGAATATGGATTGGGGGGAAGAAATGAAAGAGGAAGCTGCCTGGTAGAATTTTGCACAGAGCGTAACTTAATCATAGCTAACACTTGGTTCAAGAAGATTGAATACATGGAAGACAATTGGAGATACTGACAGGTTTCAGATAGATTATATAATGGTAAGACAGAGATTTAGGAACCAGGTTTTAAATTGCAAGACATTTCCAGGGGCAGATGTGGACTCTGACGACAATCTATTGGTTATGAACTGTAGATTAAAACTGAAGAAAGTGCAAAGAGGTGGGAATTTAAGGAGATGGGACTTGGATAAACTGAAAGAGCCAGAGATTGTACAGAGTTTCAGGGAGAGCATAAGGGAACAATTGACAAGAATGGGGGAAAGAAATACAGTAGAAGAAGAATGGGTAGCTTTGAGGGATGAAATAGTGAAGGCAGCAGAGGATCAAGTAGGTAAAAAGACGAGGGCTTGTAGAAATCCTAGGGTGACAGAAGAAATATTGAATTTAATTGATTAAAGAAGAAAAATATAAAAATGCAGTAAATGAAGCAGGCAAAAAGGAATAAAAACATCTCAAAAATGATATCGACAGGAAGCGCAAAATGGCTAAGCAGGCATGGCTAGAGGACAAAAGTAAGGATGTAGAGGCTTATCTCACTAGGGATGAGATAGATACTGCCTACAGGAAAATTAAGCAGACCCTTGGAGAAAAGAGAACCACTTGCGTGAATATCAAGAGCTCAGATGGAAACCCAGTTCTAAGTAAAGAAGGGAAAGCAGAAAGGTGGAATGAGTATATAGAGTGTCTATACAAGGGCGATGTACTTCAGGGCAATATTATGGATATGGAAGAGAATGTAGATGAAGATGAAATGGGAGGTATGATACTGCATGAAGAGTTTGACAGACCACTGAAAAACCTAGGTCGAATAAGGTTCAAATGGCTCTGACCACTATGGGACTTAACTTCTGAGGTCATCAGTCCCCTACAACTTAGAACTACTTAAATCTAACTAACCTAAGGACATCACACACATCCATGCCCGAGGCATGATTCGAACCTGCGACCGTAGCGGTCGTGCGCTTCCAGACTGTAGCGCCTAGAACCGCTCGGCCACCCCGGCTGGCGTCCAATAAGGCCCCGGGAGTAGACAACATTCCATTAGAACTACTCATAGCCTTGGGAGAGTCAGTCCTGACAGAACTTTACCATATGGTGAGTAAAATTTATGAGACAGGCGTAATACCCTCAGACGTCAAGAAGAATATAATAATTCCAATCCCAAAGAAAGCAGGTGTTGACAGGTGTGAAAATTACCGAACTATCAGTTTAATAAGTAACGGCTGAAATATACTAACGCGAATTCTTTACAGACGAATGGAAAAACTAGTAGAAGCCGACCTCGGGGAAAATCAGTTTGGATTCCGTAGAAATATTGGAACACGTGAGGCAATACTGATCCTACGACTTATCTTAGAATCTAGATTAAGAAAGGCAAACCTACGTTTCTAGTATTTGTAGACTTAGAGAAAGCATTTGACAATGTTGACTGGAATACGCTCTTTCAAATTCTAAAGGTGGCAGGGGTAAAATACAGGGAGCGGAAAGCTATTTACAATGTGTACAGAAACCACAAGGCAGTTATAAGAATCGAGGGGCACGAAAGGGAAGCAGTGGTTGGGAAGGGAGTGAGACAGGGTTGAATCCTCTCCCCAATGTTGTTCAATCTGTATACTGAGCAAGCAGTAAAGGAAACAAAAGAAAAATTCGGAGTAGGTATTAAAATCCATGGAGAAGAAATAAAAACTTTGAGGTTCGCCGATGACATTGTAATTCTGTCAGAGACAGCAAAGGACTTGGAAGAGCAGTTGAACGGAATGGATAGTGTCTTGAAAGGAGGATATAAGATGAAAATCAACAAAAGCAAAACGAAGATAATGGAATGTAGTCGAATTAAATCGGGTGATGCTGAGGGAATTAGATTAGGAAATGAGACACTTAAAGTAGTAAAGGAGTTTTGCTATTTGGGGAGAAAAATAACTGATTATGGTCGACGTAGAGAGGATATAAAATGTAGACTGGCAATGGCAAGGAAAGCGTTTCTGAAAAAGAGAAATTTGTTAACATCGAGTATAGATTTAAGTTACAGGAAGTCGTTTCAGAAAGTACATTGTATGGAGTGTAGTCATGTATGGAAGTGAAACATGGACAATAAATTGTTTGGACGAGAAGAGAGTAGAAGCTATCGAAATGTGGTGCTACAGAAGAATGCTGAAGATTAGATGGGTAGATCATATAACTAATGAGGAGGTATAGAATAGAATTGGGGAGAAGAGGGGTTTGTCGCACAACTTGACGAGAAGAAGGGATCGGTGGGTAGGATATGTTCTGAGGCATCAAGGGATCACCAATTTAGTATAGGTGGGCAGCCTGGACCGTCAAAATTGTAGAGGGACACCTAGAGATGAATACACAAACAGATTCAGAAGGATGTAGGCTGCAGTACGTACTGGGTGATGAATCAGCTTGTACAGGATAGAGTAGCATGGAGAGCTGCATCAAACCAGTCTCAGGACTGAAAACCACAACAACAACAACATATTTAAATCCCGCCTGCATTTACCGCCTATATAATCTAAAAAATAGTTAGCATGAAGATTGAAAGTATGTTGCTGCAAACGAAGTCTAAACATTTAAAAACCAACTGGTACATATAATCTAATTACTGAAAGTCCCAATGTGCACTAATGGTAATTAGAACTGGGACTTTCTGTACGTGAGATACAGTTATGACACAGTGAGTTATTACCATTCTGACATCACCTTCTTCGCCACGGAACAACGGTATTGTCTCTTATACTATTACTGAAAAATAGTTGTTATTAAAAATCTTAGCAGCCGAAACTTAAGGACCATCATTACTTTACACGACAGTCTATCTTCTCTTTTTCGAATTATTTTCTAGTCCACAGGTTTTGTGTTGACGTAACTTTCTGCCGCTGCCAGTTTTCTGATGTTGTTATGCCTTGTACTGTGATGTGCTGCTAGCTGTCAGAAGTGGCGGTTTTATCCACCTCTTTTAGCGGAAATTAATTACACGAATCACTATCAAAATTTATTGTTGTTGCTTGTGAACACCAGGATCTGGATTGGAGCAAGTGACTATTAAGTAAATACACCATCATAGCTATAGTGTATTATATTCAGCGCTGGACGCCTTAACCGCCAAATGCTTGATGACAGCGACATCGAGGTTGGAATACCAGTACAAATTTAAGTGACTTATTGTACAGAACAGGGAATCATGCCGGATTTGATCCTAAGAATGTATACGAATAAGGACGGAATTAATATGAATCGTTCTTTACTTGATAATATAAGATTGCTTTCAGATAAAAAAGTAGTTATTGTCGATGGACCTCTATTGAAGGCACTGGATTTGTCAGTTTCCCAGTTACTATATTCTGTGTTTGCAGCAGAATTTATGGAATCATACCTGATTCCCATCTAAGAATGATAAAACCTTTTTCTAGGCAAAAAATTCCTTAGATGTAGAAATTGTTAGTATTCGAAATCGATAAATCTACCGACCTGGAAAGGTTTTCATCAATTTTCACTTTGATTTTTTATGTTGCTTAAACGTCTATTGTGGTATGTGCATTACTCAGAATCAAGCATAGTTTTGTACTGCTTTCAGATGTTGTACACTTACATTTTATCTTCTAGTTATTCCATTCATTTACGTAGTGAATGAAGTTGGTGATACTGGGGACTGCTCGTTGCTACAAGTATGAACCATAATCAGGACAGCATTGGGAATAAATGTAGAAGAAAAAAGATTTTCTGTACTTGTGAGAGAAAGAACAAATTTTTTGGCATATAAGAACTAGGAGGTACGTGATATTTAAGTTCGGCAGGAAGAGAATCATTTTGAGCTTTCACTTGTGGTGTGACGGGTGTGCTACATTAAAGTCTGAAAAATGGGTAGGTCTGTGGGATTATTTTATGCATTCGGAAATGGTGATTATTAAAACTGAACTGGGAAAAGAAGGTTTTGTATTGGGCTACGGAAAGTATGTGGCTGTGGATACTGGGGTTGACTGACATATACTGAACAACAAAGAATTTATTTATTTACACATTGCTGATATAGTAACAAGCGCAAATGTCCATCACTAGCACTATTAGCATTACAGAAGACAAAATATCTCTTTACGTCGTGTGCCTAGTGTTCCTTATTAGTTCACATGACAACTATTTTTTTTTTATAAACATACATACATTGATTTCTTAGGACATGTCAGAGACATTAGCCAGTAACATATCTAGTATTAATTGACTGTAAGCAAGTGGGTAATCAGAATATCGATATTGTTACTGTGCAATTTGGAATCACAGTGCTTTACATCCAAAAATAATGATTAACGTAGCTAAGTCACAGAGTATATAATTACACTTCTAAATAATGTTATCTATGTTACCACGTTATGTAAGGAAAGGAATGTATTTCAGTATGAAACATTTAGGGCAACATTGGTGAAGTTTTCAATGAATTTTTTTGGTTCGGCTTGTTCGTTAAAAATAATCTCTGGATATTTCATCATACATATGAAACTTTCTATTTCTTGTAAAATATTTGGCACACATCCTTTACCATTGGTGAGTGGAACTGACAAGCATTGTGTAATGTCACTAAACTTCTCGTTTCAACTGTGATCCAGCGAAAAGAATTTAATGCCAATGAGATTCAGATGTGGTATAAATACAGTTTTGAAAATTCCTTCTGTCTATTCTAAAGTATACTTTCTTTTAGCTCCCATATGTCAACTTATAAACTCCTGGTCGAGTAAATTTACAGGACTGAGGTAGAGGATGATATATTTGTGATCATATTATGTTGTGTATAATGTTTTTTCTCGGACTGGATTTTTTTGAGGTGTAAGTTTAATTTGATATGCTATTTTTCCTCAATATTGGAAATATTTTCACTATTTGACAATGAACAGGAATTGTAAGCGATAAATTAGTAGACCTAACAAATGGGCTAGGCAGTAATCATGTCCAAAAAGGACTTTATGAAAATAACGTTAAGCTTATTCAGCAAGATACATCGTTCACATAAAAAGACACCCAAAAAATCGATTCCCTACCCTTTCCTAGTTAAAACTGAAATTCGAGGTGATAAAGAAACTTCATGATGAATCCATCTTCACCTGAACTTTGGAGCCAACCAAAAACTCAAAGAAAGCAGCCCTGTCAAACCAAAAGTAAACAACTGATTAAATTAGCATTCCTACAAAGTTTTGTTTATGTTACTTTTAGTGTTTGACTTCGGTGTCAGGGTTAATTGTGTGAGCTAGGGCACGTAGTGCTTAGATTTACTTTTGTGAAACCAGAAAGCCCGTGTAGGGATAATGATGGAGGGGTTTGTTTAGGGGTAATGATGGACACGATAATTTAGTGCCATTGAGGTGTCCATTTTGTAATCTGTCTGGGCATGAATTGCCGTATACCACAGCTGTAGAGTCTACTTGTTCTGAGTGTGGGCGAATTTGTCATCTCGATAGTAACTACGAAGTGCAAATGGTAGGTGATTCGCTGGAAGAATTAATTTGTGGTTAGATTATTGCGTCTGGGATGGTTACACGAGAATGTTTGTGTTTTTCTAAACACTTGAATTAGGCTAGAACCACAGTACAGAAAATGGTGGAAACACGTGCTACCAGTAACATGAAAGTGAGTGCATGCGTAAAGAGAGGAAATAGAGCACGAGAGGCAGAGAAATTTTGAACTTTATCGTGAGTTAGAAGCTCGGTAAGTGATTCAGGTTCTGTCGCAAATTGACGAAAATAGCTCCGAATTCAGAATTTAACCTATTTAAGTAACACTTTCAATCCTCAACTTTTGCACTCCTCGGAGAAATGAAGAGTCCCAGTAGCCGGCTGTTGTGGCCGAGCGGTTCTAAGCGCTTAAGTCTGGAACCGTTCGACCGCTACGGTCGCAGGTTCGACTCCTGCCTCGGGCATGGATGTGTGTGTTGTCCTTAGGTTAGTTAGGTTTAAGTAGTTCTAAGTTCTAGGGGACTGACGACCTCAGATGTTAAGTCCCATAGCACTCAGAGCCATTTGAGTCCCAGCAAAGGAGAGTTCCGATGGAACGGATGTGGCAGGATATTACACCATTTCCTGGAACAACAGAAGCACGAAGTGTTACTAGTAAGCGTTTCGGATACCATTTGTGGAGTGCTTCTAGCAGGTTTTCGCGCGCTGAATTTCCGGGTAACACGCAAGCAGGCACACGCTGTAGTCGCGACAACACACAAATTACTTGTCGAGTTACTGACCAGCAGTGGCCGGGGAAGCAGTTAGTTTTAAGGACTTAATTAGTATCTAGGAATATAAGTATGTTTCGTGTCACTTAGTTCAGGGTGGCATACAAGTAACTAGAGAAGTTCACGGAGGGGACTCAATTGTGAAATGGGGGGTGGGGGGGTTTGCCCTCAACATATAAATTATTAGAGAGCAGATAGGCCGGCCGCTGTGGCCGAGCGGTTCTAGGCGTTTCAGTCCGGAACCGCACTGTTGCTACGGTCTCAGGTTCGAATCCTGCCTCGGGCATGGATGTGTGTGATGTCCTTAGGTTGAATATAATATGCACAATTGTATCAGCTGTTAACTGACACTACTGATGACAGAGATTTTCTTGTTCATATATGGCCACCGATACACTGCTGGCATACCCTGTATCTGTCATTGAATCTCAGTTCGACTCGTTTAGAGCTAATGTTGCTCTCAGAGGCTACAGTTGTGCCTTCTACATGTCATATGTTACATTTTCCCAAATCACAGAGCTATAATCACATATTCTTCTCCTACACTGCATACATTCAATAAGTACACTTAAGGGGCTCCGGAACGCCCTATACTTACAATGTTAAAATAACGCTTATAAATTACATCTTTCCTCACAAAGTATTTGAGGTAGGAAGTTGAACTTTTTACAGATTATTTATTGGAATATGGGCTACAACTTAACACAGGGATTTTACAAAATTTTAGTTCAGTTATTAAAGATGATTTTTTTTCTATTGTAATGAAAATTCACAACATTTTTTGCACTTTTTATTTATATATTCAAAAATATAGTTTTTTTGGAGAAAGGCTGTGTTAAATTATGCAGAAGGTACTGTGTAACATTTACTGAAAGTTTGAAACAAATATGTTTGGAAGATCCTTAGAAAACATGTAATTAGTATGAGAAAATAAAAGTGTTGGGAATCGAGCGACAAAGATTGGATTAACTTTTTAGTGCATTCCAGGTCCATAGGATGGATTATCTTCATCCTCTGCAAACTCCTCCTCCAGCTTCCTCTTGTTCCTCCTCCTGTTTACTCTTGCTTGTATATCTAGACTCTTTACAGCCCTGTCTGCAGCCCGAAGCCGTTCCTTGTCTAAAGCAAGCATCGTTCGGACCATGTTAGAACCTATCTTCATTCCCATACTTCTAAATACCTTGCACCTTACAATGTTGCCATCATTGAAAGTCGCAACAGCAACTTTACTTTTACTCATTATTATACTTCAACAAAACAGAGACTCAAGAAACAGAATTAATTACGAATATTTTCGAGATAACGACAGAGTAAATAAACATGAAACAATCTACAATCACACCAGCGATATATATTGAACCATCACAGGTTAGCCACAACACATACTTTATCTAACATCACTAAAATGTACCTGATGAACACGGACGTTAATAATAACACCATTTGACAGCAGTTTAACAGCGCCACAGTGGGTCACGCCCATGTAGAACACATTTCAAAAAAAATTTAAAAATAATTGTAGTCTTCGGAATTGAATAAATTATATATCTATTAAAAGGTAATAGTCTGCAGATTCAGAAAACGCAAAAAAGTAAAAATTGAACTTTTCATGATGTTGAGCCTTTCCGGAGCCCCTTAAATTATTTGCTATTCTTCGTCATTGTATTTTTAATGTCCAGTCATGTTCGTTTTGCACGTGGAATACAGTCATGGGACAATGACTCTCTGGCCTTCACAAAACTCTTTCTAGTCACAAAATTCATTAGATGATGAAATTGATGGAATTCCGAAGTGACAAATCTTAGATTTTCACACTGCCAAAACATGTTTGTTTCTTCCTCTTATTTCTGAATACTTGCATAATGAGCTAGTGATAGTGGAGATTGCTGGAAGTTATGAACAAGCGATCATGATGCAGAAAGTGTTCGAATGAATGTTGGCTGAAAAAGGATGTGTAATATCTATGCTGGCAATAACAGATATCTAGCGTAATATACACGGACATCGTATGATGAACGCAATACCTGTAGAGGAATTTTATTACTTTACATAGAATTACAACTCTCCCATAACTATACTAATTTCAGTAACCAACTAGATGTACTAGAATACACTTCAGTAATGGGAAACTGTCCTGCTCTTACACTAGCTAATATTTTACTACACCATATTAAGAACTAATTTCCGTACAACCATCCGAAACGGTTGAAAAAATTATTTACTTCTATCAAGATGTAGACGACACACTAATATTACAAGACCGATGAGATAAATAAAGAGCTATACTACTCTGAATGGAATAAATAACACAAAAATATAAACGATATGGAAAGGATACATTGTTACTCACCACATGAGGAGTCGCTGAGTCACAGAGAGGTTTCATCGGAAAAACTGCTAAAATACTGAGCTCTTCGACAAAATTCTTCTTTTGTAATAGAAAACAGACACAAGCACAACTCATAGAGTCATGGACACTGTCTCCAGGTGCTGGAGCACGACTTAGCACGAGTCTGGCTCCAGTACCCAAAGACTATGGCCATATTTATGTGGGCTCTCTTTGTGTGAGTATGTGTGTGTTTCCTATTTCTGAGGAGGGGCTTTGTCCTCAAGCTCGGCATTATTATTTCATTGTGTCTGCCTGTAACTCAACGCATTCTCTATGTGGTGACTAGCAAACTGTTCTTCCCATATTGTTGTTAGTTCATTATTTGATTTTACTCAGAAACATATTTACAAGGGAGCATGAACACCGTAATAAAATATTCGTTTTAGATCTAACATAAATAACAAAAAATAGCAAAAAACGATAGCTATAATCTCACTTTAGACGACTAAACTTATATTAAAAAGCTACACGTAAGTAAAAATAAAATAAAAGACAGTATTATGCCAACAAGGAAATATGATGACAGAAAAGCTCAGATAAAATTTGAGTTGCTAAACTTTTATATGGGAGGAACGGAATACGAGTTTCTATCCTGCCAGATGATTTAGGTTTGGCTGGTTTATCTTGATGACTGTTGACACTACTCCTTCAAATGGCAACCGCCATTTCTATCTCGAAGTGACTTAATGCGAGGTCTGTAATGTTCCTGATAATGACCCAATATGCCCTCTTAACTTTCCTTGTTTACTGTCTTACTTATTTTCATTTATATAGTAACTTTACCCACTATGCTTTAAGTCTTGACGCTCTGTCAGAGATGTAAGCAATTCTCCTTAAAGATATTCATAACAGTAGACTTTGCAATGTGCTTGATAGGTGGTTTCTACGCGATAATAATAATACTTGAAGTAATTAAGAAAGGTGTTACGGAGAGGCTGTTCTTATTACTTTTGTTAAATGAACATAAGAACTTTTCGGTAAAACAAGCAATACTTACCTATACATCATACTCAACAATTTATGGGTGATTCGAGTTCTCAATTCCCACAATCTGTGCAGAGATGCGGCAACTCTACTGGATAGTCAACTTTTTGCTTTGTTATAACTGTTGTATCTTTGTATCGATTTCAGACGTAGGAAAATAATGTCTATGAAGGTTTTTATTAAGTATGCCTATGCTTACTGTAATATTCTCCTAATGGTTTGTGAAAACACGAGCTAAGGGAAACATTTGTCGTGGAAGTGTTTATGGCTGAGTTTACTTCTATTTCGAGAATCTTAGATTAATTCTCTATGTAATGCAAGCATCTTACCTACTCTAACTGCAGAACTTTTTCTTTCATCACTGGTAACAATGGTATCCTGGAATGCTAGCCGATGTTGACATGCCGAATAGAAGAGACCTCTTAAGATGTGCAGCACCATACCACACCGTCTGCAGGGTTTTCGGGTTGACGCCGTTCACAGTGGACACTGAGAGGTGTGAGCTACGGGGGACACGTGCTGCTGCACTGTACGCAGCTGCTGTTCTCGTCATGACGCTAGTAATAACAGCGCTTGTGGGAAAACGGTTGCAAGCTGTGAACGCGAGAAAAAAAGGGGTTCCATCACCTTTGTGTGGTTGGTTGCCTATATCACGACATGCTCAGCTACCACCGTGATGACTGTCGTCGCAGATCTTTTTCTGAACATCCGAAAATACCAGAGGATCCTCACTCTGCTGTCTCATTGGGACAGCGGCGTCTTGGAGTGTCATCGTTCCTCCAGTGGGGCAGTACAGACCTCCTGCGTTGCAGTTTACGTCGTGTCTCTTGCTCTGATTATAGCTGTTGTTAAAATCAAATGGTTCAAATGGCTCTGAACACTATGGGACTCAACTGCTGTGGTCATAAGTCCCCTAGAATTTAGAACTACTTAAACCTAACTAACCTAAGGACATCACACACATCCATCCCCGAGGCAGGATTCGAACCTGCGACCGTAGCGGTCGTGCGGTTCCAGACTGTAGCGCCTTTAACCGCTCGACCACTCCGGCCGGCATAGCTGTTGTTACGCTGGATCGTCCGAGCAACGGCACTGTCTGGGCGTTTTTCCCCATATTCTTCACAAATAGTATTGTACGAACAGCTGTTTTCAGGTACGGGGGACTTGTTCTTCTGGTGAAGGTCGACTTAAGTGTCTGGGAGCTTCGGAGCAAATGAGATGCCAGCGCCGACCACTTGCAGACCGCTACCGGAAACTGAGGAGAGTCCACTCCACACTGTGCCACCTGTCCCAGGAGGTTCTTTCGGCACATGAGACGTTCTTAGTTCCATTCATTGTGACAGTACTGTGCACTGTTTCTAGGAACGTTGATGCGATAATCTTATCACTGCGGCATAGACGGCCACAGGTGGTACATATTTTGGTTCTGTCGTGGCCGTCGTTGCAGATGTTAATGGTGATAGCGGTGCAGACAGCTCCTGCCCTATGCCGGCTACTCCTGGGTTCGACTCTCCGCAGCTCAGAAACTGTAGAGCTGCGCCGCTTCTGCCGCCAGGCCCGCAGCCAGAGTCCCACTCATCAACTTTACGGTGTCGTTCCTTTGGACATGAGGAAGTTGGTGGCCTCCTTGTCTTCCGTTACAACTTATACCGTGGTTTTGTTAACTTTCTGGGAAGCGTTCTGAAAAAGAAAACAGTGTGCTATAATTATTACAGCAGTGTTGATGAATATGGACTGTTCTGCACTAAGGTCGATGTCTGTGTTGCTATGATTACCACCTTGTAGAATTCATGCCTTATTAAATTTTTACCTTAAACATAGATAGCTATTAAAACTCTGTAGTACTGTAAATGGCGAGTCCTCTTTGCTTGAAAATTTTTCCTTGCTTATTATTGCACAACACAGCCTAGGGGTATGAGGATGCAGGTATTCAAGTCTGTTGCGCAGTAAATCCTCCCAACGGTGGAAACTGAAGGAGACAAAACTGCAACATTTTCTTCACTACGTTTAAATTTCACGCAAGGGAAGACAAATGATTTTTTTAGATCAAGATACAAATTGCACGAATTTGTAATTCTTGAGGCATAAAAAGTAGTTGCATTTATGTGAAAGAGAAAAAAGTTCAGGAGCAACAACTGGAAAGTTTTTAGTGGGCACAGAATGTTGCAAGAGAGGCTATGTTCCTCTGAAGAAGGCGGATGTTTGACAAAGAGGTTGCAACGCGACACAGAGCTATAGGAAACAACAACAGGACGCGGCAACACAAGAGTGCCACAAACACTACCTGACGTAGGCGAATGTAAACGGTGTTTCGTCGCTGTCTTCTATCGCACGTCAATTATGAGTTACTGCAGCTCGAAAAATCTACCGCTACAAAAATTATACTAGTGTTAATCTCGGACATAAAGATGACAACTACTTGCTTTGTTCCATAGAGAAATGGGACCAACACAGTTTGAAACACCACGATGGCCTGCAGAAACTGTCGTAAAACATAGTCAAGTATCAGTGTAACGGCGTCAATATCGAGACCTTAATCACAGTTATTACTTCCCTTGATACAACCCAATGCGCCTCACGCAACCGAATTAACCATTCTACTTTTGTGTCATGTGGACGCAAAAATTTTTTCGTAGATGTCCAACCTTTTTAAACAGTGATTGTAATAGAGCTACACTCACTTAAACATGGGGCAGAACAAGAGCAGGAAACAGCACAGGAAATGAATGCCGAAACGTGCACTGGCTTGGCAGGAGTGACCTTGAGCTTGCTACACTCATCATGCACACAGTCAGAGTTAGCCGCTGGGCGCTAAGATGATAACGTCACTACACATTTCATTCACTTTCATCCTCAGAGCGTATCGACCAAACGAGGCATTTTTCATATCATATACTAATTTCACAGACCAAGACACAACCACTGCAAATCAAAACTCACTTTCCAGCCTTCTAGGACTGCACCATCTCTTCATGCAGACAACTGTGGGATCACACAGCTATAATTGAAACTTTCGAAAAATATAAGATCCAGAACATGCAGATCGTGCATACACATGTTTTGCATATGGATTGGAGTCTATCAAAGAAGAATGTCACTCATTCAAGGAAAACATCATTAAATAAACCATCATTTAAAGGCTAAACATAACTTGCTTAAATCCTCTTACATATCATTCACATCATGTACTGGAGCTGCTCACTAATAGAAAACATCCACTCATAAACAAGTGCCACAGTTTCAGCCTCACAACAAACAAAAGTTGTTACCCTGCATCATCTCATTATAGCATACATTATTCATTTAAATCTAATACCACTATATCAAAATATTCATAAAAATCATATGATGTAACTTGAGATTGATCAAATCAGATCTGACAATCAAAGAAGAAACTGCACAATGTATGTAGAAAATTACCCCATTAGTGTATAAACGAAATGTAAGAAAATATATGTATATTTGTATTACATATGGTAACTACATCTCTAATGAAATCGTCATCGTCGGCTGGGGTGGCCGAGCGGTTCTAGGCGCTACAGTCTGGATCCGCGCGACCGCTACGGTCAAAGGTTAGAATCCTGCCTCAGGCATGGATGTGTATGATGTCCTTAGGTTATTTAGGTTTAAGTAGTTTTAAGTTCTAGGGGACTGATGATCTCAGCAGTTAAGTCCCATAGTGCTCAGAGCCATTTTTTTGAAATCGTCATCTGTTCGAGCGCTGCACACTATCTCACTCGTCCTCATAATTAACATCTTTGTACACTCTTACCAATAGTACTCCTCAAGAATACTAAATTCCTCATTTCATATTGCACTATAATAACAATAGTCACATTGTGCAACAGACGAGTCCAACAGCGCCAGGAATACCACAAGATAATCCATCCTAATACTAACCAGGCATGACATTGTTTAACGTTGTTGATAGTGCGAGATCCAATACGGGAAGGCTATTGACACGTGACTAATGCCTCACTCATGCAAAAAATTCTATAAAGCGTGAAAAGATGCTCAAAAGAGAACACATGGAAGCTGCTGGGTTGCTCAAAGAAACTTAACTGGCACAATAGAAGGAACACTAGATATATTACACTAGAAAATATGATACTTCCACACTACCACACACTGAGGTCCCCACACACTGAGGTCTGTACTTTACCCTGCGCAAGTTCTATATATTCTACCACTGGTGTTTAACTTTCCAGTGACATTGAGGTCATCGGAGATGGTTATCTAGTTTGCAGGCACAAAATTTCGTGTTTGAAGTTTGACTCCATGTTGGGACAGCATTCACAAAACCACGGTAGGTAGTGAGTCGCTTCTCCGCACTAAACTTTGGATTGCTAGATCCTAATTTACTAATAATCCACTTTCAACAAGGCCAATGACATTTCAATGTCAATAAACTTCACCAACAGCCGTATACTTTAATACATTTTATTTTATTCTGATAGCAACCACTCTTAGCAGATAATTTTGCCATCTTCAGGACCCACACGCTTTTATCCAAATAAACGAACTTATCGTATAGCGCCATAACATACTGGATATCGTGAATTACAATCGTTATACAAATGGTTCATACAAAGACGTGACATGTACATGTTGTATATTTACTGAAAGTAATCTTACCTCAGGTTCATCTCTCAGCCCTGGTTTGATATGTGCCTTGTGGTCGGCAGGTGCTCCCAACACACTGTGAGCTCAGTCACAAACACTGGATTACAGATTACGGGGCTATCCAAGCTCTGCTTACAGCAAGTAGCCAGTTGGGCTATAACAGTAACAACTTCATCAGCCGTTTCTGTTCCCTCAAACATTATTTTCTCTGTTAACTTTCAATACTTCTACTCCCTCCTCATGATTTGCCATAATTGTTGTATGACTAGCTACTTGCTCCTTGACCTGACTCTCAAGAGTCTGTCTTGGAGCAGTTTCTAGCCTATCATGCAACTCAGATTGTTCCCTTCTTCCATAGACTCTATCTGTTCTAGTTGGCAGAAGAGCCAACACCGTGTTACTACAGGAGGCCGAAATGCACGCGTTTCAACTCACGCAGGCTGGCTTGAAGAGGGAAGAACTATACTGACGTGAGGTCTGGAACATGACAAGGACTGAGAATTCAGAAAGCGGACGTAATTAGTTTCATACTTAACTTTAATCCATTAATGATGAACGTCGCTCTTGACGATACATGATTCACAATATCAATATCAATAGTAACTGAATATGGCGCCTTGCTAGGTCGTAGCAAATGACGTAGCTGAAGGTTATGTTAAACTGTCGTCTCGGCAAATGAGAACGTCTCGGCAAATGAGAACGAGCAAAGTCGGCTGTACAACTGGGCGAGTGCTAGGAAGTCTCTAGGCCAGACCTGCGCTCGGCGCTCGGTCTGCAATCACTGATGGTGGCGACACGCGGTTCCGACCTATACTAACGGACCGCGGCCGATTTAAAGGCTACTACCTAGCAAGTGTGCTGTCTGGCGGTGACACCACACTATCTTCATGGTCTTTCACTTCTTATCTACTAGTCTATGACAGTTATAATTGCCTAAGATTACCCTCCTCAAGTGCTATTAATCTGTCTGATTGTAGCACTTCCGTGTAGTCCTATGCAGTCTGTTGTAACAGGGGAATGTCATCCCCCGTGGAATGCAGAAATTTTGCAAACAAAGTTCTAATGAGGGATAGCTTGGTGACTGAAGTAACATTAAGTACATTGAACTGAATCCAACCCAACGTCCCACAACAACATAAATCAGTTCCACTGCAAGTGCGCACTAAAGCGCAGTGTAATAATTCAGCAAGGCGTTAATATTAAACACAAGCTGTAGACAATCAGTATTAGAAATCTTAAACAATTCTGTTTTGTGGCTTTAAGTTGCTCATGCGACAACATTTACAAAGTCCAGTATACACTTTCTCCAAGCAAATGAATCCAGTAAAGTCATCAGATCCATGGATTGCAAAGCGTTTTGTATTCTTAAGAAATATGAAAATGATTATAAACTCCACTCTGTCAAAATTACAGTTAACATAATCGTGAGGGGAGGGTGGTGGGAAGGCGAGAGGATTGAAGGATGGGGACTGGTTCACTATTCTAGCTACAACTTGTCATCACTGCAAAGTACAACGATGAAACTGGCAATCAAAGTTACTCTTAGTATTCCATTCTAATTAAACTGCCTATTACGACAGCCCACAGAAACCCATTAATAAGATTCATTACTGATACTAAAGCCACCAACCGGGAAAAACATATCTTCAGTCAATAATCGTCGAAAGCTTTAGACTAAGATTCCGCACAATTATAAACATTTACTCCACAGTAATAGTTCATACAATTAGCAGAAGAAAAGGTTTTGCAAGCAGAACAGCCGACACGGTGACTCAACGTGTTCGGTCAGAGGGTTATCTACCCTCTGTAATAAAAAAACTGAGTTAATGGATCAACGACGAACTGATACGGGTGTCTTTCGACATCCGCCCCGAGCACATACAACGAACGAAAAGGAACAAAATGAAATTAAAAAAATAAGTGGTCAGCGCGAAAGACAGTCAATCCTAAGGACCCGGGTTCGATTTCCAGCTGGGTCGGAGATTTTCTCCGCTCAGGGACTGGGTGTTGTGTTATCCTAATCATCATAATTTCATCCCCATCGACGTGCAAGTCGCCGAAGTGGCGTCAGATCGAAAGGCTTGCACAAGGCGAGCGGTCTACCAAACGGGAGGCCCTCGTCACACTTCATTTATTTATTTATTTGAACAGAAATGCTTTTTTACTGTATAACTCAGGTACTACTGATTCCACAAGATCGAAATATCACACTCCTAATAACATTCAAAAGCTTTTTGAATCCCACCAACCTGACGAAGGATTTCTCTACGGGAACTAGCTGGGTCGGACTCATAGCTGACCACTTAATAGAACTACAAGCTCCTTTTGCAGGGAAGCACACGAACATTTGCCTCTCCCAATTAAACACAAATACAAAGCATAAAAATATCCCAGTACACACTTATCACTTCAGTACCATCCACAAAACTGGTTTCATGGAATCAACCCAATGTGTTAATATGTCATCCCTGATAGATAGTAATTTATCTACTGATACACGTGTGGTACCACAAAAGAACAGAAAGACAGTAGTTTAGCAATAAGCGGCGTAATTGCGCTTTGCCAAATGTGAATGTAACATTCCACTTACAGTTTATTCAACAGACTCGACTAACAGCGGTGAACAGAAGTGGGTACGCATATTTATCAATTAATGTGTCAGTATTTAATGAGCAATAGAGAAAAAAGTCAGTAATATCAGAAGTTGTGCAAGGATAAAATCCAAAACCCACGAATTCAACTGTTACTCAATGTCGGTTGAAAAAACTTAGTTCCAATTTTGTTCACCAGGTGCAGATCCTGCACTGTGAATGCGAGAATGACGTACAGATGTGATTACATATTTAGTGCCCTAGTGAACCCGGCAATGCTTCGCAATTTCTAAATGAAAGGACGGTCATAGGTTGTTTTGCTTTATTTTAGGGTGCAAAAACAACTAAGGTCATACGCGACCATGTCAGAATCTTAGAACACAAATACGAAAAAGGAGTTAAAAACGACCACACGTTAAGCCCAATCTATTGGAGGAAAGAGTGTTAAGAAAGGTCCATAAAATACGCAGTAGAGAAAATGGAGGTTCCGAACTAGAGATTATATGTGCTTTGCCATACTGCTACGACGGATAGAAAGTAATACGTAGGTGGCAGCTCGCGCGTCGCTCGGTTGAACGGCCGGTAATTCAGACGGCATACATACATTAGAACGAAAGTGGTTTAAAAAGGGGGCATTCGGTCAGGAAATGGCGAACTGTCAATGGCTGAAGACAACAAGCACAGAGTGGTGGGGGATCACCACTTAACCAATGGCGATGGCTAAAACGACAGAGTTCGATACGAAATCTGGCCAAAATGATCTCCTCGCAGCGAGAGGGCCGAGAGAACGTCGGCCAAGCCCGTTGGGATTTTTTTTATTCCCCACAGCTTGCTACCATTAAGGTGGTGATGCCAAAGTGACACCAACTGCTGAGAGATGGCCACACGGATATCATCGGAAGGAATGGAAGAACTAGCGGCGTGGGGTAGGGGGACTGCAGGCTTGGCAGCAGCGTCAGCGGCCTCGTTTCCCGTCAGACCGACGTACCAGGAACCCACATAAACGTCTCGGTGGTTCCCTCAAGAGTGAGCAAGAGGAAGCTCTCTTGGACCTGTTGCACTAAAGGGTGGATGGTGGACAGCACGCAGAAGCTATGAAGGGCACGGAGAGTCAGAGCAGATGGCACAACTGAAAAGTCTGTGTCGCCTGATGTATCATGTGGCCTGATACAGGGTGAAGGGGCCTGCTGTAAATAGTGAGTAGTGTTCCGGAAGCCGATACCGAAAATCGTCGGTGCCAATGACAAAAGCACACCCGACCCCATGGTCGGTACGAGAGCCATCAGTGTATACAAATGTACTCTCTGTAAGTTCTGTAAAGGTATTGAGAAACTTACAGCGATAGATCGAATCTGGAGTAGTTTCCTTATGAAGTTAATTAAGTCCGAGGTGAACACGCGTTGCCGTACGAAGACAATGTGGTGAAGGGTTCACACCAATTGGGAAAGTGGCAAGTAGCGTGATGTTGAGCTGCTGGAACAATAGCCGAGAGCGAACTCAAGGAGGCAGCAGAGAGGAGGGGCGTGCTGCATACAGGCAGTCAAAGGAGTCATCGAAGGAGGAGGCGTAGGATGGGTGGCCACGCACGGCACACAAACGGCATGCGTATCTGCAGAGAAGTCACGGCGGTAGAACAATGGTAGTTTAGCAGCTTCCGCATGGAGACTCTCAACCAGGCTAGTGTAAAAGGCCAAACGGATTCCACGATTATGGATTGTAATTAGATGGTGTAAAATGGAGAGAGGTGTACATGCGTAGGCTAAACACCTATAATCTAGTTTCTAACGGACAATGGATCGATACAAATGGAGGTTGGTGGTCCCATACGCTCCCTAGGAAGTACCGCTTGGGACATGAAGGACACTGTGGGGCCGGGTGCAGTGAGCGGCCGGATAAGATACATGAGAGGACTAAGAACGTTTCCTATCACGAATGAGTCACAGGAATTTCGTAATTTCAGCGAACGTAAGAGCAATGGGCCCAAGATGTAAACACGGTGGAAGAAACCCGTTGCGCCGCCAGAAATTCATACAAACTGTTTTGTCAGTAGAAAAGCGAAAACCGAAGTCGATACTCTACGAGTAAAGGTCCGTGGAGAAATCCATTTGTCGCAAAATGGTCGACGGGAAGGGTGCCAGAGACGTCCGGTGGGAGACTGTAGTAGGGTTAATAGCTGCAACAAAAGGGACGACGCTCAGGACAGAGCCTTGAAGCACCCAGTTTTCCTGGATGAAGGTGTCCAAAAAGGCAGAATCCACCCAGATCTTGAAAACTCCGTCTTTTAAAAATTCCTGAGGAGACAGGACAGGCAACGTCGGAAACCCCAAGTGTATAGAGTACGGAGGATTGCAGTCGCCCAGCAGGTCTCGTAGGCTTTCTCCAAATCAAAAAACACATCCACAGTCTGGTGTACCAGCAGAAAACTGTTAATGAAATAGATTGACAGAGCGACGAGATTGTCGAATGCAGAACGACTCGCTCGGAATCCACACTGGGCAGTGGTTAATAAATTGCGAGATACGAGAAACAATACGAGCTGGTCGTGAATCATGCGTTCCATCACGTTGCAAATACACCTGGTGAGAGAAATGGGGCTGTAAGTAGGAGGAAGGTGTTTGTCCTTACAGGGATTAGGTATGGGTATGACAGAGGCTTCACGCCACTGTCTGGGAAACGTGCCATCTGCTCAGATGCGGTTTTATGTATGAAGAAGAAAGTCCTTGCCCACAAGAGAAAGGTGCTGCAACGTCTGAATGTGAACATCGTCCAGTCCCGAGGCAGAAGATTCCGATGAAGTGAGAGCATGGTTTGTGTGATGTCCTTAGGTTAGTTAGGTTTAAGTAGTTCTGAGTTCTAGGGGACTGATAGCCTTTCAAGTTAAGTCCAATAGTGCTCAGAGCCATTTGAACCATTTGAGAGCATGGTTCAGCTTCCTCGTAGTAAAGGCAGCATTGTAGTGTTCACTATTCTGAGAGGAAAAGGGTACGGCGGCGTAAGGTGTTACAGATAGCGATGTGGTCCACAGTGACATCCGTTACGGTCAGGCCGGAAATTGGGGAATGGGCCTTGGTCCCAGAGAGCCGCTGGAGGGTGGCCCACACGACTGAAGAGGGAGTGGAGCTGCCAAAAGATCTAGTAAATCAAATACAGCTGGCTTTTTTGCTGTCTCTAAGTATAGAATGACACTGCGCACGTAACTGTTTCTAAAGGATGCAGTTCGCCATTGTGCGATGAGGATCAGAAAAGCAGAGAGCACGTCTCTGCGCGCAAATGGCGTCGTGACACACCTCAGTCCAAACAGGGACCGGGACACGGTGAGGTAAAGATAAAGTGCAAGGAATAGAGCATTCTGTGGCGGTAAGGGTAGCGCTTGTAAGGTATTGTACCTGGTCATGACATCTGGGAAAATATTGCTCGGCGAAGATCACTAGGGAGGAGTAAAGCCTCCATTTAGCCTCAGAAAGCCGCCAATTGGATTTACACATTGGTGGGGTAGGTGGAGTAAATGGATAACACACGGGAAATGATCGCTCGAGTACACGTCGGAGAGAACAGACCACTAGAGACGACAGGCAAGCTGGTCGTGCAGAGCGAGAGGTTCAAATGGGAATAAGTCTACGTGGAGTCTGAAGGAGCGTGGGTGCTTTAGTTTTAAGCCAGGCGAGGATGAGTTAATGGAGAAGGTCAGCCAAGAGGACTCCTCTCGGACAGGTTCTGGAAGAGCCCCACAGGAGGTGGTGTGCACTAAAGTCACTGAGCAGCACAATGGGTGGGGGACCTGACCAAGAATCTGGAGGAAGTCTTCCCCGGTGACACCTGATACCGGTATTACCTCCGCGTATTACAAAACGCCCAAAGGACTAAGTGGAAGGACTGGACTTTAGGGCACGGAGGCATTCACCTTTTATTGTTCGCAATATTTATTGAAGTCAATCAACAGAAAAAACAATTTTCATAAACTTCAAGTGGGAGAACATTTGTACATGAAGCCCCTCAGTTGGCTTTCAATACCAAAGAAAGTATAACAACTTTTGAAATGAGGAAGGTAATACCCTTTTTATAGAAAATAGAAAACACTGCACGCCCAAAGGGCCATCGTAAATTCACTTGCAGACATTTTTGAAACCTTTCCGAAATATATTCGTTTAAAACAAACAGTAACCTTACATACGGGCTCGAAACTCGACAGGAAATAATATATGTCAGACACTTCTCTTACAAATAGTTCCCATCGACCAAGTGCCGGTATGAACGTCCGTCGGAGCAGCTAACGCGGGCCACACCTGGTTGTGCCGCTCGGGCCCGATAAATCGGCCCCACCGAGGGCACGAGGTACAGTGGGTGCGTCCGACT
Organism: Schistocerca cancellata; assembly: GCF_023864275.1. NCBI lineage: Eukaryota > Metazoa > Arthropoda > Insecta > Orthoptera > Acrididae > Schistocerca > Schistocerca cancellata. The sequence goes on from NC_064631.1 coordinate 56,138,301, forward strand.
TCACTTTCTTCGTGACCGCCCCCTCCACCCCCCCCCCCCCCCCTAAAACGGTTAACTCAGACGGATCTCATTGGGTGCACCTGGGTCAACGGAACGTTCAATTCCGTCAGACGCGAGAACAAGCGAGAACGCGGAGGTGTAGCCCAGACCCACCACCTAGGCGTAGCTGTACAACAAACTGTCAACAATTATAGTCCCAAGCTATCGCGTCTGCTGATGCAGCAACTATACGCAACAACCAAATGTCTGAAACAGTGCTATGTTAGTAAAACCAAAATCAATCACTTAAAACAACTTTAAATAAAAAGGCACAGTAGCAGTATCGCAAGAATTAAAACAAATTGCTACTGTTAAACATAGCTTACAAGTAACAAAGAAGACTCAGGAATGAGACATTTGAAGTAACCGATTGAGCTCACTTCCACACGTGATGCCCCCAAGAAACACCAAATGATATTCTATCCTTACGATAATCGAGCTCTGGTTGGTGCCAACATTCAAACCTCCACACAAGTATCTCACGGAGTTAGCGTACTTTGGTACATCATACAGTTCAAGATCTACAATACTGACCGGAACAAACTAAACACTCAGTTTTAAAACATTATACATAATAAGCCCGACGGCTTGGGTGGTAAAGCAGAGTGCCGACGTTACTAGACACCAAGCAATAACAGTTGGATCAGAATGGAGCAACAAATTGCGTAGTGTCCGACCACAACAGATTTTCATAACTGAACACTTGCAATACGGAAGGCAGAAAGTGCATGGTTAGTGAAAGACATGAATAGAATGACGTAACCTTATCACACCAGCGAAATAATCGTCAGAGAAGTGGGTCGCCAGTACGATCTTCCAATAAAATCTAATCAGTTAACGGCCACCAACTGCTTGGCTGTGCAGACCATCTCAAGACACAAGCTTCACAACTGTCGCCTGTACAGTGCCTTTTCAAAACACCACTCCACCGACCGGGTTACCTCCCCTCCTCGGGCAGTCGCACCGTCTTCTTGCCACCTCTGAACAACCTCTGCCGCTCGCCCGCCGATCCGCTTTCCGCCGCGCCACCTCGCGGCCGACCCACAAGCGCCGAAAAGTCAGCAAATCTGAACGGATATCGATAGCTGCAAAACCGGCATGGCTCAACACCTGATGATAGAGGGATGCAGACATTACAAAGAGAAAAGATGAAACGGGGAAGGAAAATGTGTACTGCAACAGCATGCAACTGGGTGTTCACTGAGATGGTTTGACTATAAATGTAATCCTGGATGAGCAGCATGACTTCCCTATGAGACAGAATGCCGTCATAGAGGGAAGGTGTAAGCCAACTGCAAAGGAATGCCAGAGGTCAAAGCAGTCGCGAGGACGCAATTTCGTTTTCTGGAGGTAGAAAAGAAGTGCACAACTGTGATTTCAAGAGCAGCCGTAATTTCTACTTGTTGGATCTACTGCTGTGAACATTCCATTGGGGAAGAATCACGACAGGGAAAGCGGAGGAGGGCAAAAATGAAGGGTTGTCACCGCGGCAGTCGCCGAGTGCCAGCCTTCCGAGACTCACTGCTACAGGGTTCAGAGGCTGGAGGATCCTGTTCCACGAGATCTACAAAGACATCAGCATCGTAACTGGGTCGGCCTGCGGATTCCAGGGCGGATAAACGGTTGGCGGTGCGCTCCATCGACACCGTTGTGGACGATCGTTGATTTGGCAAAAGAGACCATTCACCTCTGTATGATTTCTGGGAGCCTTTGCGGTTGATGGAGGAAGACTCGCATGTTTGTTGGCCAGAGAGATGTAAAAAGTGTTCATAAGAGAGTTCCTTCTGTCCTTTCTAACCTGCCGGTTGTGTAGCAGTGATTTCTCCCCAAAAGGTGAAGGAATAGTTACTTGTTGCACAGCTGGAGGAGAAGGACATTGGGATGCTACCATGACACTGGATGATTTTATAACTCTGGTACAGAATTTGAGGTCTCAGGCCTGCGCGGCTGTGTCTTTCGTGAAGCGGGGTGCAGCAAGAACAGTAGTGTAACTGCCGGATGGTAAAACGCAGGTCTTTCTAGTAACCAGCAGCTTGGGAGAGACAGCATAAGGACTTTTTCTTTAGCCAGATCTCCGAGACGGTCCCCTCATCGAGACACATGGGACATTCTTGGGATAATGCTGCATGGTTCCCATTGCAATTGATATACTGGGAAGAAGGAGGTTGGCCATCGCCCTCATGAGCATCTCTAACACAAGTAACACATTTGATGCTGTTTCGACAGGACCTTCGAGTGCGGTTGTAACGTTGGCGATGGTAGTACCGCATCGGATTTGGAATGTGCAGTTGGACTTTTATGACTTCATACGCTGCTTTCATCACTGATGGGAGCACTATCACATCAAACGTGAGAAAAAGAGTGGATTTAGCCAATAAGGTTGCATCAACCTTTTACATTACCGGGTGGACTTCATTGACATCGGTCACATCATCGAGCGACCGAGTGCAAATAACAACACGCGAAAAATTCATCTTTCGATGGGCCTCAACATGGGCAGGTTAGTCATGGAGGAGCGAAGCTGCCACCAGTCTTTGGGCTTGAGTATCACTATTAGTCTTCTTAAACAAATTGCCATTACCTAAACGAGAGCAGGATTTCACAGGGCTGGTAACTGCATCAGCATCTCTCTGAATGATAAACGGAATTACTGTCCTTCTTCAGTACATGACACCTCAAGGACCCGAGGTGCAACTGAGAGTGTGGTGTCACCGCCAGACACCACACTTGCTAGGTGGTAGCCTTTAAATCGGCCGCGGTCCGTTGGTATACGTCGGACCCGCGTGTCGCCACTATTAGTGATTGCAGACCGAGCGCCGCCACATGGCAGGTCTAGTTTAGAGAGACTCCCTAGCTCTCGCCTCAGTTGTACAGCCGACTTTGCTAGCGATGGTTCACTGTCTACATACGCTCTCATTTGCCGAGACGACAGTTTAGCATAGCCTTCAGCTACGTCATTTGCTACGACCTAGCAAGGCGCCATATTCAGTTACTATGTCTTCTGAACAGATAATACTGTGAATCCTGTACCGTCAAGAGCGACGTTCATCATTAATGGATTAAAGTTAAGTATCAAACTAATTATGTCCGCTTTCTGAATTCTAATTCCTTGTCATGTTCGAGACCTCACGTCAGTATAGTTCTTCCCTCCTCACGCCATCCTGCGTGAGCTAAAACGCGTGCATTTCGGCCTCCACTCATAACATGGTGTTGCTGTTCTGCTAACACCACAGAGAGAGATTCTGGGAATGTTTATGTTCATTCCATCTGCATTCAGTACATATAGACTGAGATGCTGATTGGCTGATTTTGAGAAAATCCTCCGTGATTGCCAGGGTCTCGAATGGAATGGCGTGCTACTTGCAACTGGGGTTCCTCAGACGGATGGCATCGTTCACACCTCATGTCACACCTCCCAAACTCCTGACTGAGGGGCCTGTTGGAAATTTGGGAAGGTAATAGCTCAGGCAGTCAGTCACATCTCCCTGGGGCTGTCCTGTCCCAGGGGGTACATGCGGACCCTACCTTTCTACCCAGAGCTGGGAATTACGTGTTAACCAGTCACCTGTTATGTGGCAGATGCATGGTCTTGGTTTCAGGAGCGACCAGGGGGGGAGGAGAAATAAATAAAGAGGAACTTCAAGCGTTGAAGCGGATGAATAATAGGAGACTGAGTACGAAGTCGAGAGAAAGAAACGAAATTGTGGGGCCTGTTCTGATGTCAGGCCACTGAAAATTCAGAAGACATTCCCAAAAATATCCCAGGCAGGATCTCCAAGGAAGCGGAAAAAGGATAGCAGGAGCATGGACATGCAGCACAGAAGGCAAAAGATGCTGCAAAGGCTGAGACCCCATGGTAGTCAAGAACGAACTGACCGAAGAGTGGTGTGCCCTGTGAGCAGGGAGGGGGTGGGGGCGGTCATAGGGACAGTTCAGCATACAAGGCTGTGGAGTGCGATGGTTAGCGCAGCAACGGCAATATCATTCACAGTTTGTACTATAATTCATTTGTACAAGTTTAACCGGTGAGTGTGTGGACCAATGCAGCAAATTTCTTCCTGCATGAAATACACCAATGAAGTACTGATTACATAGTAAACAGTTTGTTGTTAATACACGTTACAATACTCCAAAATGCTGATGTTCGTAAGAATATAAGTAAATTTTAGACTCGAAAAAATATGCGTTAGCGCTTACTAAACTACCTGTAAATAAAAATTTATGTTTTCAAAACAACTTGAATAATATTTGCAATTTTTGAAAAATACCCACCTGACTCTTACTACACTGTGTTAATAACCCTCCCATTAGCAGCTGCAATTAAGGAACATGCGCCACTGTGTTCACGAAGTCTAAGATATTTAAGACCAAACGCGCCAAGGAGCTTAACAAATGATTCATTAAACACCAAGAGATCAGTGCGAAATAAGGTCCGAATTTAAACGTTAGCAGCCATCTGAATAAAGCCATATGTGTATAAGAAAGTAAGGTACATGCAGTAAACTCTTTACTGTTTCACAGTTCCTACCTCCAACTGCCAGCAGGCCGACATGAGATGGCTCGGCCTTTTCTAACACCGGCACCTCGGTGCGTCAGTCGCTAAGGGAGCAGCACCAGACCCGTGACCGGTCATGGCGGCGGAGATCTGCCCTGAACTCCCGCCTGTCCACTACCCAGATCACACAGCTCCCCAGGTGCACTCAACTACGACACACTAAAATTCTAAATGAACATATTGTTGCACACAAGTATGAAAAATTGCAAAGGGGGAACAAACCAATTCCACCAAAGGAAAGTTAGAGTAACGTTCCTACATTAGTCTATACAAACAGGCCGGTCGGAGTGGGCGAGCGGGTCTAGGCGCTACAGTCTGGAACCGCGAGACCGCTACGGTCGCAGGTTCGAATCCAATCTCGGGCATGGATATGTGTGATGTCCTTAGGTTAGTTAGGTCTAAGTAGTTCCAAGTTGTAGGGGACTGATGACCTCAGAAGTTGAGTCCCATAGTGCTCAGAGCCGTTTGAACCAATCTATACAAACACTGCCTGTTCACATTAGCAGTTGCTTTGAATTGAAGCTACAACAAACTGGGAACTCAACGAAAGTCAGGCATTGAATATTATTACTGTAACATCAATAGCCACCAAACTCAAGGTATAATATTGGGCTAATAAGAGCAAAGCGATTTGTCTAATAGTCACAACTATATAACATTTTGACTGTCACATATTACACTACTTCAGAACATTAGCTATCTTAAGTGGAGCTTAATTACGCCTCAATAAATGCTGCAGCTCTTGTCCATAAGTTTCACTATAACTTTAAAGCAGCGCAGGACGTTGTCCTTTACATGTGAACATGCAATTATCAGGAGAAGTGTCTTACCACATTCAGAAACTGGAGTAGGTCACATGGGTCACCGAGAGGTTCTGGATGAAAATCAGCAGCTGAAGGTCTTCGTTCCTCCCAATAGTGAGATGGGCGTCCAAACACCACACAGGCAGGCAGCCTCACCGACCAGGGCACAGCCCCTCTCCTTGACTCCACACACGCCACTCGCGGCATCATCTCCAAGTTCGTAACTGCTGCTGCTCTCCATAGCGCAGTTCCCCCTCTATACTCTGTGGACTCACTCGATGCCGAAATACCACTCGCGTCATCTCTGGGACTTGCTTCGTACCACCAGCCAGACAATTTAACACGTAAGGATCGGGAACTGGCCCAATAGTGATGTATCTAATCAACCACCACAACTCATTCTTCCCCATCAAAAACTCCACAAAGCCAATCCGATAATTTATGTCAATCGAGAAACAGAGAATTTAGCTCCATCCCTTGACCTTGGAGACATGTACTCTAGAAAACTTCCCAGTAGCAATGTTACGTACCAACTGGGTGACTGGGTTAAGAACCTGGATAACCTCGCAAGGTGCTACAAAGCACAGTGCCAATTTATGAGAAATTGGGGCCGTATCTTCACACCCAGCAGAAAGGTTGGGATGAAACCTTATCACTAACAGGCACCTTTAATTCTCTTAGGCCCTGACTGTAACCGCGCACCTGCCTCTAGTGTGTGATACAAATATTTTGTCACGCTTGTTTCCAGTTCTCTTAAATTAAGTCACGTGTCCATTTCTCAGGGAGCAGGGCATTTACTGACCACAGATCAGCCAAGGGGAGTTGAGACCATGAGCAAACATCAAGGAAGTGGGGTGGTTTTAAGGGCTTCCTGTTAGGTGTAATTAACCGCCGCAGCTCGTGGTCGTGCGATAGCGTTCTCGCTTCCCACGCCCGGGTTCCCGGGTTCGATTCCCGGCGGGGTCAGGGATTTTCTCTACCTCGTCATGACTGGGTGTTGTGTGATGTCCTTAGGTTAGTTAGGTTTAAGTAGTTCTAAGTTCTAGGGGGCTGATGACCATAGATGTTAAGTCCCATAGTGCTCAGAGCCATTTGAACCAGCCAATTAACCGCCAAATTAAACCATGGTACAGAAGGAACCCACTTGTGGAGTGAATGTGAATGTAAAATATTAATGGTGGCCTGCAGATTGTAGTTCACTCTCTCAACAAATCAAGGTTTCGGGCAGTATGGTATAGTTGTCGAATGAGATAGTGCGTTGTCAAAGCAGAATCTTTAACCTGCTGTAGAGAAGAAGACAGGAGCATTGCATGGCAATGGTACAGGGAGTGACAACTATGAAAAATATCGATGGCAAGTGAAGAACAGTTCACCCAACTGCCACCCTACTTCTGGGTACCAACCAGACTAATCTGAGCAGGCATCAACACATGACCGGTTGCTGTAAGTATTACATGGAAGGGGCCGACATAAACAACAAAGAGCGTATTCATGAGAAAGTGATCATTTGAATATTGTAAAAATCCCCTATAAGTATTGGAACTGGGTATAGCAATTTTACATTCATACCACTGTCCCATCAAATGCTATATATCTTGATACAAGGTAGGTCAACTAAGAAATTCCCTAACCCTGCCAAGGATCCAACAGACTGCTAAATGCCTTCCAATCACAGACTTATGAAAGCAATGGAAAATAGCAGCAACCAAGTCTTGCGTAACACAAATCTTGGACTGCTTATCCCGCTTGCTCTAATAACATAATTTCCCTTTTGCTTGTTATATCCGGCACTGATTTGCGGCTTAATAAATTTTGTTTAATATTACACAAAGCAGGGTCTTGGTCTTGATGGTGCTCCAAATTACAAAATAACTTATGGGCCATGCTTAATACCTCAGCAACCCAAGCTTGTTCCCTTATTTCCTGTTCCTTATTGTGGTGACTGCACCCCTGCTCGAACATTAGACTCAGTGCTTATGCCATAGCGTTGTCGGTTCGTCTAATATGCCTGATGGTAAAGCAAACCGCAGAAATGCCCACGGCCCACTGGACAATTTGTCCCGTCTCCCTGGGCCTGGCGAGTACCCAACTTAAGGCTTGGTTATCAGTTTCAAGACAAAGTTCCCGGTGATGGACGTCGAACAAACTTTTCGAGGGGGAACACTACCGCCAGGGCCTCACACTCGTAAACATAATATTGAAGTCCTACTGGCGAAAGGGACCTTGGAGCGTGCGCAATTGGTCTACGTTCTGCCTGCTTTCCTGGAAGAGTACCGCAGCGATACCCAATTTTGAACCATTGATCTGCACGAAAAAACAGACGTGCGAAGTCAGAAACGGCTAGCACTAGAGGGTTAATCAAGGAGACAGCTGTGACACCCTGCACTCAAATGTCTGATTCTTCTTACGCAGCTGGTTCAAGAGGGGCCGCTATCTGGACAAAATTAGGGATGAACTTTCGATAGAAGTTCGCTGTCATAATGGACCGGACCACACCCCTCTTGATCTTAGGTGGGGGAAGTATCTGTAAGTACGTGCTCCTTTTTTGATCTTCTCGGATCCGGCCAGCAGAAGCCAAATGATCAGGGGAAGAAATCTCGTGCTTAGCTAAATTAGTTCTGGAAGACTCTACAGTAATACAAGTGGCAAGAAAGCGGCTTAAAACCTCCTCCAGGTATTGCAAGTATCGTTGGAACGTAGTACTATAAATTGCCACGTCATCTAAGTAATAACAACCTGATTTAAATTTTCCATCCCTCAATATTATGTCGGAAGTCTGGAGAGAACAGCAGCCCCAATCCATAAGCCAAATGGTACACGGCTCAATTCGAGTATACTCAATCCGGACGAAACGCTGTCACATGTCTAGAATTTTCAGTCAATGGGATCTGGTGGTAAGCCTGATTAAGATCGATAATAGAAAAAAGAACGAGAACCAGAAAACCAGATGAAACAGTGGTGCAAGTCGGACAGCGGCACAGATTCAAAGACAAACTTCTTATTTGATAGCCTATAGTCAACCACAGGTTGACACCGGAATCTCTGACCCTTCGGAACGAAAAGGATAGGGAAGTCATAAGGAGAAATAGACGGCCTCATAACCTCATCACGAAGCATCTACTCAACATGGGTGGTGTTAACCTAGAAGTGGGCTGACGGACTGAAGCTCGTCATTAAGGCGGATCCTCTATTGTATGCTGTGGGTCTCACCTAATTTGTCAGTTAAGACATCCAGGAAATCGCACAGTTAGGAGCAGCATCGCCCCAACCTCAGGATCACAAACATGACCTACCTTACACTTACATCATGCACAGTAACGGCGTTTTCCCCTGTGGCCGGAGTACACTGGCACAATTCGTAGCTCTTTTTGGGGCAAAATGTAAAAGAAAACATCCTACCCACGTAATTCAAGATAAAACTACTACGCTGAATCCAGTCGCAGAACAAGACCATTAACGCAAAAATGCTTGACAATGGCGAATTGGAAGGGCCAAGAAAACTTTTGCACAGAGATTTACGCCTCATAGCGATCAATAAGAGGCATCACCTGCCCATTGGCAGTACGACATCCCTGCAAGGCCGGTCTTAGGCTAGGAAACTCACAACTGCTGCGAATGAAAATATACAAGTAATAATCAAGCAATTAAAGGCTACTGCCTGAATCAATTAAAGCACACACGAATTCATGATTTACTGCAGCACAAACAAGGGGCAAAAGTGAATTTACCGAAGGTCGAATGTGGCTGTAGCATTAAATAAGAGATTTACACTTCAACGCAACCGCAAGCTTTTGGTATCAGCTGACCGGACACGCGTTACGTGGCGCAACACACTGGCTCACCAACTGTACAGTATCACCGCAATGGAGACACCACTTGGTCTTAACTATCCCGACTACTCTCCGCTCCGTGTCCAACGCTCGGTTGTTCTGAAAAGCACCTCACACCTTCCCTCTTCGTATCGGCGAAACGAATCGAACCAATGTGAAGCACTAATCTGTGTAATTCGGAAAAAGTCACCGGCTTATTACAAAATATCAAGCGCGATCGGTCTTCGGGCATAGCCCCTTTCAGGATACACGAGTTTCGATCGCTTACTCGCCACTGAATCTCCAAAGCCATACTGGCTTTGCGAACCCCTTCTACACTCCTGGAAATTGAAATATAACACCGTGAATTCATTGTCCCAGGAAGGGGAAACTTTCTTGACACATTCCTGGGGTCAGATACATCACATGATCACACTGACAGAACCACAGGCACATAGACACAGGCAACAGAGCATGCACAATGTCGGCACTAGTACAGTGTATATCCACCTTTCGCAGCAATGCGGGCTGCTATTCTCCCATGGAGACGATCGTAGAGATGCTGGATGTAGTCCTGTGGAACGGCTTGCCATGCCATTTCCACCTGGCGCCTCAGTTGGACCAGCGTTCGTGCTGGACGTGCAGACCGCGTGAGACGACGCTTCATCCAGTCCCAAACATGCTCAATGGGGGACAGATCCGGAGATCTTGCTGGCCAGGGTAGTTGACTTACACCTTCTAGAGCACGTTGGGTAGCACGGGATACATGCGGACGTGCATTGTCCTGTTGGAACAGCAAGTTCCCTTGCCGGTCTAGGAATGGTAGAACGATGGGTTCGATGACGGTTTGGATGTACCGTGCACTATTCAGTGTCCCCTCGACGATCACCAGTGGTGTACGGCCAGTGTAGGAGATCGCTCCCCACACCATGATGCCGGGTGTTGGCCCTGTGTGCCTCGGTCGTATGCAGTCCTGATTGTGGCGCTCACCTGCACGGCGCCAAACACGTATACGACCATCATTGGCACCAAGGCAGAAGCGACTCTCATCGCTGAAGACGACACGTCTCCATTCGTCCCTCCATTCACGCCTGTCGCGACACCACTGGAGGCGGGCTGCACGATGTTGGGGCGTGAGCGGAAGACGGCCTAACGGTGTGCGGGACCGTAGCCCAGCTTCATGGAGACGGTTGCGAATGGTCCTCGCCGATACCCCAGGAGCAACAGTGTCCCTAATTTGCTGGGAAGTGGCGGTGCGGTCCCCTACGGCACTGCGTAGGATCCTACGGTCTCGGCGTGCATCCGTGCGTCGCTGCGGTCCGGTCCCAGGTCGACGGGCACGTGCACCTTCCGCCGACCACTGGCGACAACATCGATGTACTGTGGAGACCTCACGCCCCACGTGTTGAGCAATTCGGCGGTACGTCCACCCGGCCTCCCGCATGCCCACTATACGCCCTCGCTCAAAGTCCGTCAACTGCACATACGGTTCACGTCCACGCTGTCGCGGCATGCTACCAGTGTTAAAGACTGCGATGGAGCTCCGTATGCCACGGCAAACTGGCTGACACTGACGGCGGCGGTGCACAAATGCTGCGCAGCTAGCGCCATTCGACGGCCAACACCGCGGTTCCTGGTGTGTCCGCTGTGCCGTGTGTGTGATCATTGCTTGTACAGCCCTCTCGCAGTGTCCGGAGCAAGTATGGTGGGTCTGACACACCGGTGTCAATGTGTTCTTTTTTCCATTTCCAGGAGTGTATATATTCCTGCAAGGTGTGTGTGTTTTGGGATCTAATGAGCGCCCAACAGCGAGGTTATCAGCGCCCTGACATTTATTGAAACAAACGAATGTGAATAAGAACTAAAATTGTCGTACAAACGTGCCCTCGAAATGACCACACCATCTCCCTATCGCACAGGCAATCTCACATGCACTAAAATCAATGAGAAGGGAAGATAAAGAAAGATAAAGAAAGTAAAACAGAGTGAAAACAAATCACAGAAGAGCTGAAAGAACAACACAGTGAAATGTAACTGGCTGACCACTTACAAAAATGTCGGGAGAGCCAGCCACCCTGTTGACACATTAAAAACATCTCCCCAAAATTCTGCAAGGTTTCACTCTCTCCATGAACGTAAAGGTAGTATATGTTGGTCAATTAATTTTTCGTATGTGGAGACATTTATCTCTAACAATATTCTTCCTCAAATCCTGCACGGATACTTGATTCTGTAAGGCTTCCGCAAGATTAGAACTTGACCGCTCTTTGGCCAGAGGATATTATAACTGCAAAAAAACTGACCACTACACGTTGATGCAGGCTCACGTTCAGTTTTCAAGCAAGACGCCAATAAAGCAAGGTTTAATAGCTTCGTTATAGAACCACCTCAAAATGTGCGCATGCAGCAGCTTGGGAGTTGAAATAAACTTATTGTTTACATCCTAACAACAGCCACCCACACGGTTCAAGTTCGCAAACTGCACATTGATATACCGACTGTAATCAGAAAGGGTTGCTGTTGTCTTCTTCAGCTCATAAACGACGCCGTTTGTAATTTCTGATGCATTTGTTTTTACATGGTGACCACGACCTAGGCCTAGACATGGCGTTATATTTCTTCGTCATACATTAGCTTACGAAAGAGTGTCCGTGAGCATAAAATATTACACCGGCGTAAAGCCCTGTGAGAAAATATGCGAATGGAACTCATTGTATGAATGTATAAAAAGTATATGATGGAATAACACCTGGAATATTCTCGTACATCGTGCTAATGATTATTGCTTTCTATTGAATCGTGCAGCTCGAATCAATAAGCGGCTGAGCATTGATTATTTAGTCGCTGGAAGGCTAGTAAACGACAGCCGCCTTTATTCAGATAACCTTTCCCTACCACCGTAGTTCAATTCTTCACACATTCATAATGCACTTTTGTTCGTCCTTCCTTAACTACGCACAAAGCCACCTACCCGCAGTCTCTCTGTGGCAGTTTCTGCGACCACAGCGGCCGAGTAACGTATATTAAGAACTTACGACAGGATCTACGAACTCTCCGTAGAAAGGTTAGTGCTTGCTGGGCCAAATGGTGTACAAAGACAAACGCTGTCTCTGCAACAAGATATTTTGAACGGAAGAAATGAACGTACGTGTTTCGGCGCCTCTAAAAGTTTTGGCGTGCGAAATGTAATTATTTTTTTAAGTTTTTGCGAGCTACATCTAGGCAGTGGGGGCCAGCACAACCAGTTTGCCAAAAAGCTATGGACAGATGAGGTTTGCGACAACAGTCACGGCTGAGGCACATACAGGGTGTTTCAAAAAGGACCGGTATATTTGAAACGGCAATAAAAACTAAACGAGCAGTGATAGAAATACACCGTTTGCTGCAATATGCTTGGGACAACAGTACATTTTCAGGCGGACAAACTTTCGAAATTACAGTAGTTACAATTTTCAACAACAGATGGCGCTGCAAGTGATGTGAAAGATATAGAAGACAACGCGGTCTGTGGGTGCGCCATTCTGTACGTCGTCTTTCTGCTGTAAGCGTGTGCTGTTCACAACGTGCAAGTGTGCTGTAGACAACATGGTTTATTCCTTAGAACAGAGGATTTTTCTGGTGTTGGAATTCCACCGCCTAGAACACAGTGTTGTTGCAACAAGACGAAGTTTTCAACGGAGGTTTAATGTAACCAAAGGACCGAAAAGCGATACAATAAAGGATCTGTTTGAAAAATTTCAACGGACTGGGAACGTGACGGATGAACGTGCTGGAAAGGTAGGGCGACCGCGTACGGCAACCACAGAGGACAACGCGCAGCTAGTGCAGCAGGTGATCCAATAGCGGCCTCGGGTTTCCGTTCGTCGTGTTGCAGCTGCGGTCCAAATGACGCCAACGCCCACGTATCGTCTCATGCGCCAGAGTTTACACCTCTATCCATACAAAATTCAAATGCGGCAACCCCTCAGCGCCGCTACCACTGCTGCACGAGAGACATTCGCTAACGATATAGTGCACAGGATTGATGACGGCGATATGCATGTGGGCAGCATTTGGTTTACTGACGAAGCTTATTTCTACCTGGACGGCTTCGTCAATAAACAGAACTGGCGCATATGGGGAACCGAAGAGCCCCATCTTGCAGTCCCATACAGGGTGTTTCAAAAAGGACCGGTATATTTGAAACGGCAATAAAAACTAAACGAGCAGTGATAGAAATACACCATTTGCTGCAATATGCTTGGGACAACAGTACATTTTCAGGCGGACAAACTTTCGAAATTACAGTAGTTACAATTTTCAACAACAGATGGCGCTGCAAGTGATGTGAAAGATATAGAAGACAACGCGGTCTGTGGGTGCGCCATTCTGTACGTCGTCTTTCTGCTGTAAGCATGTGCTGTTCACAACGTGCAAGTGTGCTGTAGACAACATGGTTTATTCCTTAGAACAGAGGATTTTTCTGGTGTTGGAATTCCACCGCCTAGAACACAGTGTTGTTGCAACAAGACGAAGTTTTCAACGGAGGTTTAATGTAACCAAAGGACCGAAAAGCGATACAATAAAGGATCTGTTTGAAAAATTTCAACGGACTGGGAACGTGACGGATGAACGTGCTGGAAAGGTAGGGCGACCGCGTACGGCAACCACAGAGGACAACGCGCAGCTAGTGCAGCAGGTGATCCAATAGCGGCCTCGGGTTTCCGTTCGTCGTGTTGCAGCTGCGGTCCAAATGACGCCAACGCCCACGTATCGTCTCATGCGCCAGAGTTTACACCTCTATCCATACAAAATTCAAACGCGGCAACCCCTCAGCGCCGCTACCACTGCTGCACGAGAGACATTCGCTAACGATATAGTGCACAGGATTGATGACGGCGATATGCATGTGGGCAGCATTTGGTTTACTGACGAAGCTTATTTTTACCTGGACGGCTTTGTCAATAAACAGAACTGGCGCATATGGGGAACCGAAGAGCCCCATCTTGCAGTCCCATCGTCCCTGCATCCTCAAAAAGTACTGGTCTGGGACGCCATTTCTTCCAAAGGAATCAATGGCCCATTTTTCAGATCCGAAACGATTACTGCATCACGCTATCTGGACATTCTTCGTGAATTTGTGGCGGTACAAACTGCCTTAGACGACACTGCGAACACCTCGTGGTTTATGCAAGACAGTGCCCAGCCACGTCGCACGGCCGACGTCTTTAATTTCCTGAATGAATATTTCGATGATCGTGTGATTGCTTTGGGCTATCCGAAACATACAGGAGGCGGCGTGGATTGGCCTCCCTATTCGCCAGACATGAACCACTGTGACTTCTTTCTGTGGGGACACTTGAAAGACCAGGTGTACCGGCAGAATCCAGAAACAATTGAACAGCTGAAGCAGTACATCTCATCTACATGTGAAGCCATTCCGCCAGACACGTTGTCAAAGGTTTCGGGTAATTTCATTCAGAGACTACGCCATATTATTGCTACACATGGTGGATATGTGGAAAATATCGTACTGTATAGTTTCCCAGACCGCAGCGCCATCTGTTGTTGAAAATTGTAACTACTGTAATTTCGAAAGTTTGTCCGCCTGAAAATGTACTGTTGTCGCAAGCATATTGCAACAAACAGTGTATTTCTATCGCTGCTCGTTCAGTTTTTATTGCCGTTTCAAATATACCGGTCATTTTTGAAACACCCTGTAGAACCGCTAACACAGCGACAAAGTGTGACCCGGCGTGAAGTAGCTAGCTCAGCTGTGCTTCATTAACCAACATTTACCAAGAAATCTGAGGAAAGTATTAAAACAAGGCATCCTGTCAACACCCTCCCCTGCCATCTCCCCTCACCACTGCAATGTATCTCCAGCACAGTACTCCTTACCTCCACCGCAATATTAAAATTTCAAGATGATGGAAACAGAACAATTCTCTCATCTTTTAAACCACTCAGAGAGTAATATTTAAATGTCCGCCTGCTTAGCTGGGTAGTAACGTGCTTGCCCCCCCCCCCCCTCCCCCTTGCAAGCGGGCCCGGGTTCGATTCCCGGCCGGATTGGAGATTTTTCAGCGCTCGTGGGCTGGGTGTCGTGTTGTCCTCATCATCTTTCCATCTTCATCACCAGCGTGCACGCCACCCAGTGTGGCTTCTACTGAAGTAAGACTTGCACTTGGATGCCGAACGTCGCCAGATGGGCCTCCCGGCCAACGGTGCCAAACGCTCATTCCCTTCTTTGTAATATTTAAATGACGTGTCAGAGATGTAGTAAAAACATGAAGCCTACACTTGAAAGTCAAAATTACTCGTTATGTATTTGAAAGAGGAATATATGCATTATTTCCAATATAAAAATGGCGTCAACTTACATACCTTACGTACAGACGGATCGTATGCTTTACAATTTACCTCTATTTCTTCGGACCAGTCATAGAGAAGTAACAAAATTCCAAGATGGCGGAAACGGATGAGTTTTGTCCTTTATGCCACACATAGCCTCCAATGAATGGTAAAAGGTAAACATAAAACATATAATGGTAAAGGGTAAATGTGATACGATAAACACTAAACAGTAAACACTACCATAAGTGGTAAACGCTAAAGAGTAAATGCTAAAAGCTAAACGCGAACTCTAAATGCTTGACTTTAAACACTAAACAGTTAACACTAAAAGCTAAATGGTAGACACTTAATGGTAACTGCTGTATGGTAGACAGTAAACGCTGAACAACTAACGGTAAACACCAAATAGTAAACGCTAAACGATAAACGCTAAATGGTGAAAGCTAAATGCTGAATGCTAAGCGCTATTGCTATATGCAGTAATAATTACAGGTCTGTAGAAATTTACGACAGATAAAAATGGTGTTTTAATTATTTCTGTGAAACTCAGTGTTGACTGTATACATTAGAAGACCTCCGTAATAATGTGGAAAAGTGATTCTAGGATCAAAATTATGCATCATTTATGTACAGAAGTATTTGTATATCTGAACCTCTAATCTCAAAAATACTGTACGCCCTTATATTGTCTCTTATGAAAAGTAATAATTTCTTCTCATCCCCCCCCCCCCTCTCTCTCTCTCTCTCTCTCTCTCTCTCTCTCTCTCTCTCTCTCGCTCTCTCACTGTCACACACATATACACACACGCACACACGCACACAGACACGAGCGCAATCTGTATCGTAAATACCTAATTATTTTATAATATATTACTGAGGAATAAACCATAAATTGGAAAAGTAACAATTTTACAACATAAAAACTTTATCAGATTATTACTGCAGTTTATGTGTCCTCGGAGTCTTTCGCGACGGCATACATGAATAAAACGTTCTCGGTTTTCAAGCCGCGTCAGTTCGACTAAAATCCTTGAGCTTTCGATGAACATCCCTGCCATCGTCATCATGCCTATATAAGTGAAAAACCATAGCAGCCCCGGCAGTCAGTGAACTCCTGACGACGATGGCGGAGATGATTTTATTCCAGTTGACTCGGCTTGAAAACCGAGAACGTTTCACTGCAGTTTATACTGTGGAGACATACCAATGTCATGCACATTCTACATCGTTTTCCACATCTTTCTCAGCACTGACTGTTGTATACAGTATTTTTTAGCAATTTGAGATCATATTTGAAACAATCTCGTTAGACAACCATGATTTCACTGCTGAATCTGCATTAATAAAATTGAAACAACGCTGAACAATAGTTTACGGGCAAACTGCGCACATCACGAATAACATATCTTAATGTAGGTATCAACCAGTTATTTATACTGGAAGAGAAACACTTCTGTCATTCGTAACTACCGTACACTTCTAAAACAACATAGTGTTCGCGATCGGTAAAGCACTCTCTCTGAAGTTATTGTCTTACGTGCTAATTAACTTCTCTAAGAACTTTTAGCCCACCAATGACTTTATATGTGAGAAGCTATTGCGAATATAGCAAGGAGTCACATAAATATCTTTAGAGATTTGATATTAACACCTCTTACTCTTCCATTGTGTGATACCTTGCGATTGGAAAATGTCATTTTTCAAAAAAAAATATTAAGAATAGTTTCAAAATCGACTGTGTCAGTGTTACTGTCTCTTCCACGATACGCTATGCACACTTTACCACCTTTGAGGAAGTGTAGTTAAGCGGGCCTGATGGTCGAAATTCTTGATGGGAGATAAATAGCTTGTAGTCCTTCAGATGAACCAGAACCATCGCTCTGGGTGATGGCACGACCGGAGTTGTGTGCCGAATATCGGGTGCCGTCGAACTTACACCCCTGCTGACAGTGTTACAGTGTGAACTACACTCCTCGGACTCTTCAAGCTCTCCAGTGCTGGTTTTAATGTATTACGATAAATAGTAGATAAGCAAAATTTATAAATTCCTAACAGTAGCAATAAGGTTCAGCATCAACTGATGAGTTTTTTATCTAACGTCTATCTGCTGAATCAGCAGCAAAATGTGATTATGAGGCAACAGCCGGCAAGTTATTTTCATATCATGCTCACAGCAACCATTTCCCAAGGAAAGAGGAACGCTTCTTCAGATATTCCCAGAAACAGATTCTCTCTCCTTCTCTCTTTACGGTGTGTGGGACAGGAAAGAGGGTTGAGTAGACAGACCTTGCTGCTCCAAAACAAAACTTAGTATTAAAAACGAAATTTCTGTAGGAATATTTATTAACGGGAGCACCAAGAACGTTGAAGTGGCAATGGGTTTGTCACAAGTGCGATGGTAATGTGAGCTTCCTCAGCACTCGCTGCAGCCCTGTGACAGATAATTCTGCGACGTCACCTCTGACAGATGCCTGTTACCTGTGCTTGGTCACTTATCTTACACTGTACAAGGTAGACGTAAATCTGTCTCAGTTATTTGATTACAATTTTCAATTCTTTTGCGGAAGCAAATACTATCTCTCACATGTTATCCAGTCTACGTCTTCATCTATATCTACGAATCACTTTTAAGTCCATTGTAGGGAGTCTGTCCCATTGTGGCAATTGTTAGGGGTTCTTCTCATTCCGCTCACGTATGGAACGTGCGATGAATGATTGTTTAAATGCCTCTAACAGTACAGTGATTAATTGTCGTCACAATTCCTATGGGAGTGATATGTAGGGGGGTATTAGTAGATTCCTATAGTCATCTGATAAAGCAGTTTTTTAAACTTTCTAAGTAGGCTTTCGTGGGATACCTTACGTGTATCTTCAAGAGTTGGCTATTTCACTTCCCTCAGCATCTCTGTAACACCAAAACAGCTAAAACTAACCTATGACAATTATTGCAGTTCTTCGCAATATTTTAAATATCCTCTCTTTGTCCTATTTGGTACATGTTTCACAGATGAGTAACCTTCCTGAATTGGTTGAACAAGTGCTTTACAAGCAGTCTCCTTTGTAGATTGATTGCATTTCCCCAATATTCTGCAAACAAACGGAAGTCTACCACCAGCTATAAAAATGTCTGAGCCTATTTCATCATTTCATTTCATAGCTCTAGAAAGTGTTACACCCAGGTATATGTATGAATTTTCCATTTCCAACTGTGACTCATTGCTATTGCAGTCATACCATTCTACATTTTCTCATTTTGTGAGGAGCACAGCTTTACATTTCTGAAAAATTAAAACAAGTTTCCAATTTCTGCATCACTTTGAAATCCTATCAAGATCTGACTGAATATTTATGCCCCTTCTTCCAGACAATACTTTCTTATACATAACTACATCATCTGCAAAAAGCCAGAAGTTACTACTAATGTTTTCTGCAAGGTCATTAACAAACAACATGAAGAACAAGGTACCCAACAGACGTGTCTGGGGCACAACCGAAGTTGCTTGAAAAGCTGACAATGACAAGCTATCCAAGAGAACACGCTGTGTCCTCGCTACTCAATCCACTCACAAATTTCTCTTGTACCCCACTTGATTGTAATTTTGATAATAGGTGTAGCTGTCCTACTGAGTCAAATACTTTTCGGAAATCAGGAAATAATGCATCTATCAGACTGCTTTGGTCAAAACTCTGACTATATCACGTGATTAATGTGTGAGCTGGGTCTCCCCTGTTCGATGTTTACGGAATCCATGTTGGCTGGCATGAAGTAAGTCATTTTGTCATT
Organism: Schistocerca cancellata; assembly: GCF_023864275.1. Taxonomy (NCBI): domain Eukaryota; kingdom Metazoa; phylum Arthropoda; class Insecta; order Orthoptera; family Acrididae; genus Schistocerca; species Schistocerca cancellata. Next base: position 56,157,627 of record NC_064631.1, read on the forward strand.
TTGTTCGAGATATCTCATTATATTTTGGCTCAGGGTATGTTGTACGTAGTACGAAAATTGAAGTGGGGTAATTGTTCTGGTTTTTCCTTTGTAGAGGAAGATTTGAAATCGGTGTTAAGCATTTCGGCTTTTATTTCGCTACCCGAAATTACAGTTGCTGTATCGCTCACGAGTGACTGAACAGCAACGTTGGTGTCACTAACTGTCTCTGCATACGAACAGGATTTCTTTGCGTCTGACGAAAGATCATTTTACAGTATTCTGCTATGGTAGTCATTGAAGACTTTATGCATTGCTATCCTGGCAAGTAAACGGGTTCTATTCGGCACATCTTCATCTACAACCTTATCATTTGTTTTACAGCTATTTTGCAGTAATCTCTGTTTCTTTAGAAGCTGCTGTACAGTGACTATATACCATGGGGGGTTCATCCTGTTACGATCTGTTTTACACGTTACATACCTATCGAGTACATGGCCAAATATCCTTTCAACTTAAGCCATATTTCCTCTGTCAACGGCCTTGTCGCAGTAATAACATTGATTCCCTTCAGATAAGCGAAATTAAACGCTGTTGGGATTGTATTGTTCACTGTCTGTGTCTGACAAGCGCTGTTTTTAAGCAGGGTGCACTCAGCCCTCGTCAGGGTAACTGAGGAGCTACTTGACTGAGAAGTAGCGGCTATGGTCACTAAAACCCCCTCCATATCTGCAACCAGTGACGGCTATAGGCAGAGCATGACACGGCGGTCAGTAGGTACTTGGGCCTTATGAGGTCTGTTCGGACATAGTTTCATAGTTCCTCTAGATGGCCCTCTCCTGTGCTGGAAGTTTCAATTTTTATATAGTTTACTGAAAATATACACCTTTCCACGTGTTTTAGGTGTTCTTTGTATTTCGATGTTAATTGTAGCAGCAACCATCTCATGGTCATTGTTAACAGGATCGATGCGGGCATACTCAAAGAGGTGAGGTCTACTTTTTACCATTTCCCCTAATACATTTCTACCAAGAGTGGGTTTCCAATCTTTACGCTCTAAGTAGTTTTCGAAGAAGGGATTGGATAAAATTTCCAAGGATGATTTGTCATGATGGTTACTACCAAAATTGTAATTTTACTATTGTGTTGCTGCATGACCAGAATCTCTATCAATGATTACAGTATGATTGAGGAACTTACGTACAAGCAAATGAGGTTTTCTCTAAACTTTTGACTTACATTAGGAGGTGAGTCTGATGGTCGATCGAATGATCCAATTACCATTTTGTCCAAAGAGACTTTCCCAAAGAATCTCTCATTCAGCTTCAAATTCTGTCTCGGTGGGTCTGAGTATCTTGTTTACTACGACAAATACACCAACCGCGTCTCCCAATACCCTATCTCTTTTTATACAAAGTTAAATTTTTCCCAAAACATTATAGCTATCAATGTCAGGCGCAACCATCTTTCTGTTCCTCGGATTTTGTACGCTTCATTGCTTTCCAGATTCACATGGAACTCTGGCACTTTGTTGCAAATGCTTCAGCAATTAACTACACGGATTTCAATACTCACGCCTACTTCTAGGTCTCTTACATCTGCTGTCTTCCTGATTGGATGTAGAGGCGTTGGTTTAAACAAAAAAGTATTGTGTGCACCCTCACACAGTAGGTACCTGTGTAGGAGCCACTGACCTATAATGCAACCCTGATCCATTTAGAGGGACTCTGCAGGTCACAACCCTGTGGCATAAATCCGGCAAGTCGCTGCCTGACCTGCCACAGAACCTTCAAAGTCTCTTTTTCAGTTTCTACATTAGACTCGGACTTAAGCGACCACGACATACCCGGATCAATGCCGGTACTGTGAGCTTCGCTCAAGCTCTGTGAGTGAGGCAGGTCTTCTCGACGTTCTTTGCCAGTCGCCGTAACGATCCAAATATGACCTCAGAGCGCAGACGACACGCGTCGTTTCTTCCAACGTGCACCACAATTTGCAGTTGGCTGCACCGTGCTCCCTGAACTGCTGCTGGAATAGCCTCTTCAGCGTGTTGATTGAGACCTCCGGGCGTACAAGATGAGTGTAGTTGGTGTTCCTTTTGTTGTGTTGGCAGAAGAGCCAACATCGTGTTACTAGTGGATGCCGAAATGCACGCGTTTTAGCTCACGCAGGCTGGCGTGAGGAGGGAAGAACTATACTGACGTGAGGTCTGCGACATGACAAGGAATTAGAATTCAGAAAGAGGACATAATTAGTTTCATACTTAACTTTAATCCATTAATGATGAACGTCGCTCTTGACGGTACATGATTCACAATATTATCTGTTCGGAAGACATAGTAAATGAATATGGCGCTTTGCTAGGTCGTAGCAAATGACGTAGCTGAAGGCTATGCTAAACTGTCGTCTCGACAAATGAGAGCGTATGTAGACAGTGAACCATCGCTAGCAAAGTCGGCTGTACAACTGAGGAGTCTCTCTAGACTAGACCTGCCGTGTGGCGGCGCTCGGTCTGCAATCACTGACAGTGGCGACACGCGGGTCCGACGTGTACTAACGGACCGCGGCCGATTTAAAGGGTACCACCTAGCAAGTGTGGTGTCTGGCGGTGACACCACATCTTTCTCAATATAGCTGATATTTCCCTAAGAGGTACCATTATTCGCTGTATGTTTGAAGTACCGACGGGTAATGGACAGTCTACAATTCTGCATTTGTGTGCTCCTGACGAACGAAAAAGCAGGTTTCCAGCAGATGAAGTGAGTCCCAGTGTCTCTAATACAGTGGAAGACAACACCTCGAAGTTGTTGCTTATGGGGATCGGTATAACACCCTGAGTTCGCCTTGCTCCGTGTCTACGCTAAGATCTACCACCGACAGGGCACTCGGAATCCAGTGGACGAGTAACGACAGATCCCGTACTTCCTGCAGAGGACACGCGACTCACAGAAGGAGAAAGTACTTCAAGTACCTTCGGTACATCATGTACTGATACATAACTCCCGGGAGATCTTCCAAAATACCGATTCGCAGCAGCTACCAATCGTTTGATAGTAAAATTGGCGATTTCCAGCTGATTACGAATGTAAACTAACTCACCCCATGTGTAAGAGTAGTACTCCGGTGGGATTGCATTGTGGCTGGTGCAGTTCTTCACTGGTAAGTGAAGAAATAATTTCAAACGAAGCCTGCTATTGAGCTAAGAAAATCATAATTCCCTGTAAGAATTGAAGAAAATACACAAAACCACATTTGTATTAAAGTAACAGAAAATCATGTGGTAAAAAGTGTTTCCTAAGACATTATGAGGATAATTATAATCGCTAAGGAATTCAGAAATTGAGTTAATTTATGACAAATGTAGATAATACGTATGTTGCACCGTGGGTGGTCACAACAGCAATTCGTGGACTAGGAAACATCAAACAAACCGCGTTAGCTGGGCGCACCACAGAATATCGGCAGACATTGCCATTGTAGCATATAACGAAACACATGTACTTATCTTTTGTGAAGTAGTCATGTAGACCATAATAAACATTCCAGTCTCTGGATAAAGTCTTTTGACAACTCAACAGTAAACTACGTTTCTAGCTGTACTGGTTCTCGAAGGCCCACGGAGCTGAGCTGACGAAGTGAAGAGACCATCTACGCTGACAAACTGGCCCCTGAGCGGTGTAGTCAGCGCCCTCTGTGCCAGCGCCGGAGAAGGCACTTGTGCCGTGTAGTCTTCCCGGAGAGGGAGGTGTGGCGCCCGATTTGCGTACACTGTCACGCTGCCGCCACTCTTCGGAGTCTGCAGATACTGTCGTTCGCGCAGGTGGTCTTTTGACAGCCAGCACACGAGTGGTGTGTTATGATGGCATCACATCTCTCCGTCCAAAAGTCTCCGTACGGGCGTCGGGTATGGACGAGTACCATAACGTCGACCGGAAGGAGGTCACTGTATGTCCTTCTTCTCAGAAATGGTTGCAGTAATCGGCTGCTTGATAAAGGATGTCAAATAAAACATCTTTTCCCTCCAAAACCCAGGCGATCATTGTAGGCAAAACCACCCCTTCCTTCCACCTCCTTGATTTCTATCTCACCGTCTATGACAGTCCTATCGCCCTCACTCCCACCCTTAAGTACCTTGGCGTCACCCTCGACCGTCGCCTCTCCTGGACTCCCCATCTCCGGACAATCCGAGCCAAGGCATGTTCCCGCCTCCATCTCCTCGAGCTCCTTTCCGGCCGTACGTGGAGTCTGCACCCCTCCACAATCCTCCACACCTATAAATCACTCATCCGCCCTATCCTTTGTTACGCCCATGCAGCCTGGATCTCCGCCCCCCCCCTACCTTTTATAAATCCCTCCAAATCCTTGAACGCCATGCTCTCCGCCTTCCCTATCGCATCCGTCTCCCCTCCCCCACGCGGAATCTGTATGATCTCATCCCCTTCCCCCACCTCCTCCTTTTCCTTGAAAGGATACGGATCCTGTACACCTCCCGTAAACTTGATCCTCCTCACCCGCTCGTCTCCCCAATCCTCTCCCACCCCCGCCCACTGCCGCGCCTGTATTCGCACGTCCCACCTGGTCTCCATCTCTCCACCCTCCTTACCCTCTCCCAAGGTGGCTTCCGCCAGCTCCCCCTCCCTGATGATGCCCTCCTCCCCTCCATCTACCCCTGCTACCAACTTTGATCCTCCCGCCCTCCTCCTGTGCTTGCTCCTCTGGGCACCCTCCCTCCCTTCTCTCCCTTTTCCCTCCCTCCTCCTTTTCTCCCCCCTCCTCCCCCGGGCTCCCCTTCCCTGTCCCTCTCCTCCTGCCCCAGTCTCCTCGGCCATTGGCATCCTTTTTCTCCCCTCTCCCCCACCTCACCCCTGTTCCCCTCTTGGCAGGTCCCCGGACTCGCACATGCTAAGTGGACATTCGCGCGCCGGAGATCACCGCCATCAGTGTTTCGTGTGTGCCGTCGTGTTTAGTGCTCAGTGTTCACCGTCACCCTCCATCGTTCACCAGTGCCATCGTCATCTTCAGTGTTTGTGTGTCGTCTCATCAGTTAGCAGTGTGGATTATCGACGAGTGTGAACGGCTCCGTGTTTGTCTCTATGTGTCTCCTGTTTTATTGCCCACCGTTCTGTCACTTATGTGTCTTCTCACTGTTTTTGCTCCTTGGATATTCTATGGCTGAAGAGCAGCGTAGTGTGCTGCTGACAGCCTGCCTGTTGTACAGGTTTAAAATAACAATAAAGTAAAACAAAAACAAAAAAAACATCTTACAGCCGTCTAGTTTCCAAACTTATTTTATTTGGCTACCAGTTTCGGTTATTTATGACTTCCGGGGCCTGAAGATAGCGTAGTAAATCGCCGAAACTGGAAGACAAGTGAGATAAGTTTGGAAACTAAACGGCTGACAGGTGTTTGATTTGACCTCCTGGAAGGAGGGCAGGATGCGGCAGGCGGTGAGGGGGCGGGTCGGTAGCTGCGGCGGCCGCCTTCGCCCCCAACCACTCTCTGGCGTCCGGCTTGTGCCCTCAGCCTGGTCGGTAACGAGAGGGCGCACCCCCGTGGCCGGCGGAGCTGATGCGACGTCAGGAGCGGAAGCCGCGTCGCTGGAGCCACCAGAGGAGACCCACGGACCGACGGCAGACGCGGAGACGAAGGCGAAGAAGTTTTGAGGTGGGGCCGCCTGGATTTCGGCACAAGTGTGGCAGCTGTGCAGCTTGTTGATCGATACCATGAGGCGTCCAGTGACGAAGTGCTGACTGTTTGGTGCTTACAGCACAACAGTGGTTGCTGAAGAAGAGAAGGAAACAACGTACGTGACGAATTCGAGTCCGCGGGAAACGAAATCACACCATGGTTGACCGTGAGATCGTTCCAGCTAGCAAAGTAGTGGCGGACCGACGAGTTCTGGATTTGGCACGCCGAACGGGCCCAGCTGTTGAGAATGATATTCAACAAAACGCGCAAAGCAGGGTCAGGGTGTGGGGCACGAGCAATTTGGTGATAATCAGGAGGAATGTCCCGCATTGTATCCGAGTCTAGAACATCCGAGAAGCAGAAAGCAGCCGAAGGGTCAAAATCAGAAGCAGGGCCGACGAGAAGACAGGGGAGTATGTCGGCGTTGGCACATGTAGCCGTAGGCGGTGAACTGTTATCGTATTGACAATCGGATCAAAAAAGAGCCAAGCACTCTAGCTTTTCTGCAGTGGACTGTTAAAGAGGCTTGGATGGACTAAACAGGGTTTGGAGAGGTTTGTGGTCTGTCAGCAAGAATAATTTACGACCAAGCAAGTACTGCTGAAATTTGTTCCATCATACAATATGCCAAGACTTTCCTTTCAATTTGAGAGTAATTCCGTTGTTTGGAAGCAAACGCAATCGGACGGTCGTGAGAACCGTATCTGTGAGACAAAATGGCCCCACTATTGTGAGAACAGGGATCAACAAACAACACAGCAGGCGTTGCTGGGTTAAAATATGGAAGACAATGATCATGAAGCAAAGGATCTTTCCAATTTGGAAGGGGCCGTGACAGTTTTGAAACCAAACCAAAGAAGTGACCTTTCCGTGGACCCGATGTAAGGGGGAGGTGTTCGGAGCGAAATGCATGTAATACGTTAATTTGCCCAGCACACACTGCAGCTGCCGTGCACAGCGCGGTTGTGGAAGCTCTCGAATGGACTGCAAATGAGGTTGGAGGGGTCGAAAACCCAGCAAATTCGTGACAGGACCAGTGTACTCCAGCTCTGACTGAGAGAACACACATTTGTCTTTATTAAACTTCAACCCAGTGTCAGATAATACACGGAGCAGGGTTCGAAGGTTTTGCAAATGTTTTGTAAATATTGACCATGCGTGCGACCAGACACGACAATATCGTCGAGGCGGCTGTACTGTCGCGTACACAAAGCATAAAAGGGCAGTGCATTAGCGGAGCTGTCATTTGTACTAGGGTGATTAATTTGGAAAGGCTTGTGACGTTATTATGGCCGCAGGACTGGAATTAACAGACTGAACACGGTATGGTTGTTGGAACTAGAAGAATGGCAAATTGATAGGAAATTCAATATCCCGAGATCAACATATCAAGAGTGTGCTGAAAATACCAAATTTTAGGCATTGCCTCTCACCACGGACAACGCAGTATCCCACGGCCTTCGCTTAGCGGCCGGGACAGCGGCGTTTGCGTAGAGTCGACAGTGCTAATATACAAGCAACAGTGCGTGAAATAACCACAGAAATTAATGTGGGACGTACTGGTTAGGACAGTACGACGAACTTCGGCATTAACGGATTATGGCAGCAGATGTATGGCGCGAGTGCCTCTGCCAGCAGCACGACATCGCCTGCAGCAACAAACTTTACATATTCACATACTCCTTTACCTTTAACCCAAATGAACGCAGACTCATTAGCAGATATTTTTCTCTTATTACGAGTATACAAAGACAAAGCTGAAGTAGACATATAAGCAGATTTACCAAAGTCTTTATTTGCAAGTTCTGCCATATGGTAGGTACGCTAGGCAATAATGTCTCTATCAACAAAACTTTCAAGTCCTGGAACATTAGGTACTCCTGTACCTCCTCGTACAATAGCTACAGTAAGCCAACCATTACCATGAGTGAAGGAATCGTTAATGTCAATGCTAAAGTTAAGTCTACATCCACAGAAGACACAGGGTCCGTCGTCGCTCTAAGCAAACAGTCTGTAAAACCATCGAGAACATTGAATTCTCAACATCTGCTGCAGACAAGAAGAAGAATGCTGTGAAGAACATTGCTGCTACCGCACTTATCGACGGACCCTGTGTCTTCTGTGGATGTAGACTTAACTTTAGCATTGACATTAACGATTCCTTTACTCATGGTAATGGTTGGCTTACTGTAGCTATTGTACGAGGAGGTACAGGAGTACCTAATGTTCCAGGACTTGAAAGTTTTGTTGATAGAGACATTATTGCCTAGCGTACCTACCATATGGCAGAACTTGCAAATAAAGACTTTGGTAAATCTGCTTATATGTCTACTTCAGCTTTGTCTTTGTATACTCGTAATAAGAGAAAAATATCTGCTAATGAGTCTGCGTTCATTTGGGTTAAAGGTAAAGGAGTATGTGAATATGTAAAGTTTGTTGCTGACTGTACATTGTATTTTCATAAATAAATTGATCTGTAGCGTAGCTGAAAACCGGACAAGGGTACATCTAGGATCTGTCGGCATAGAATATGTAACAGCAATGTCACGTCAGCATACTGACCAGTTGACCTTTGACCCCGGCCGATAAGGCCCGCAGACGTCATCTTGGCAGCGCGCCAGGCGATGGAAAACATGGCCTGGTCACATGAGTCCCGATTTCAGTTGGTAAGAGCTGCTGATAGGGATCAAGTGTGGCGCAGACCTCACCAAGCAATGGATACAAATTGGTGACAAGACAGTGTAAAAGATGGTGGTGGCCACACAATGGTACGGTCTGTGTTTGCATGGAATGAACGGGATTCTGTGGTCCAGCTGAACCGATAATTGCCTGGAAACGGTTATGTTTGGTTAATTGGAGATAATTTGCAGACATCCATGGCCTCCATGTTCAGAAACAATGATGGAATGTTTATGAAAGACAATGCGCCATGTCACTGTTCAACAATTGTCCACGACTTGTTTCATTATGGACATTCGAGCCAATGGTTGGGCCACACGCGTTGCCTGATGTGGATCCCATTTATGCGACATAATCAAGAGGTCAGTTCGAGCACAAAATCCGACATCGGCAACACATTGCCAATTGCGGAGGACTGTAGAGACAGCATGGCTCAATATTTTTGCAGGGGACTTCCAACAACCAGCAGAGTCAATGCTACTTAGACCTGCTGCACTCCCCTGGGGAAAAGGACGCCCTGCACGATACTGGGAGGTTCCCCATGACTTTTGTCACTTCACTGTATACTATAAGCAGCGAGTCTGTCGTATAGGCGGAATCTGGGAGGCAGACAGGAGGACCAAACACTCTGAGACTATGAGTTCGGAAACAGTCGTATTTGAGCTGGACACGACGCCAACGCAACCAGCGATGCTTTCGTTTGTCCTCATTATCCGGAGTTGGCAGTGGACCTCTCCCATGCCATTGTGTCTCAGTTATTGTCATTTCCAGTTGCCATCGAAATTTCCATCAGTGCCAGAACGCCATCGACCAGCTGAACTCAGAGGTTAAATCTTATGGCTCCGTAGAGCAAGACTCGCAGAACAAACCATTAGGTGGTTTCTACAGTTCTCTATTACAGCTCGGCTCGGTGTCGAAAAGTATTGTGGTTTGTGCTCTGCCTTCTGTAGCACTGCAGTCCTTCCGTGTCCCAGGTCTGCTTCTCTGGTATCTGTACCAACTAATATTGTACACTCACCCGGTTATTGAATTTCATGGCACCTGTATTCGCCCTATAGTTTGTTTCCAAACAACGTTCGGGAACGTGTCTGTCTCTGAGCCGGACTTTGTCTTACCAGGATAGGTAAGATGTTCAGAGGTATCTCAGTCTGGGGTGGGGTGCTGTCTATATCTGGCAGTGACAGGTGAAGAGCTGAACTGACGCTAAGTATAATGTGTACTGTGGCTTACTGACGAGAAAAATAGCCTAAGAGCTCTAGTATTCATAATTTTTGCAAAAAAAATAGTAAGCTGATATATAATGGTGAGGTGCACGTGCAGAACCCACGTAAGAGATCAGATTTCATGAGGAAATTAAATGACAAGACCATACAGAGGATAATTTCGTGGAAAATTTGTTGCAGCTTCTGGGATAACTGACCAGGACTGATTACTGATTACATATGTGTTGAAGGAGTATAGTTATGTCTGATGTATGAAATACTGAGATATTTGTGAACAAGACGAAGGGAAAAGAAGGGAAAGAGAAGTTACTTCTAGAGATGGCAACGTTCGACACATTAAGCACAGTGATATGTGTGTTATGTATCTAATGGCTGTCTTTGATCTTCGAGGCATTTTAATATTAAGCCAGAGTTATGTACCAGTAGGTAAATAATGCTTAACTTTGACATTGACGTCGTTTTGATATTATGTAACAGAAATATCTGTATATGTAAAAAATGCAATATGACACCATTTTTATGGCGGAATTAATAAATGTCTTTGACTCTCAAGGATACAATGAAAATCTTTGAGTTTCAAGTGGAGGCCACATAATTTTTATTACATACTTGATACAATCTTTACGCGTCATCCTCGTACTTAGGAAGGAGGGGAGAAGAAAATGTACTTCCAAAATAACGCAATCTGACACCATTTTTCACAATAAATTAAATACTAGACTGTGATTCCGATTCTTTATTAACAACAGAGCAATTTTGATACGTTTGTGTGAGACAAGAAGTGTTTACTTTGCCAGAGGACAATGCAAATGTGTAAGGTATCTACTCGTGTACCAAATAAAGAGATATCTGTATATATAAATGATACACAACTTTGTCCTTGGAAGAAATTTTTGTATTATGCCTGAAGCATATCTGCATAAACAATCATCTTTGACTTCTCATAGAAATAATTTAACTATACAAAATTTTTATGCATAACTCTTCGCAGACATCTGAAACTATTCTTGAATATTGCCATAGCTTTTAGCGTTTCTCATTAATCATTTACTGTTTTTCACTTAGCATTGTTAGGCACTCAGCGTTCATCATTCAGTATTTACCGTTAACGTTTAGCATTTACCGTTTGCAATTAGGCTTCTGGCGTTTATCGTTTAGAAGCTGCTGTTAGGCGATTTCTATTAGGCGTTTAGGATTTGTTGTTAGTATTTACCGTTAGGCACTCGACGCTCCGCGTTTAGCGTCTACCATATACCGTTCACTGTTTGGTGTTTAGCATATATCATATCACTGGGTGTGTGGCAAATCACTGTTTAGTGTTTAGCATTTACCACTAGGCCTTTGGCATAGACAGTTAACCAATTATCATTTAGCGTTTATGATGTAGCAGTTAACATTTTCCATTAAGCGTTTAACAGTTACCGCTTACTGTTAACTGTTTAGCAGCTGGCGTTATGCGTTCAGTGTTTATCGATAAGATTTACCATTCATTATTTATCACTTAGCATTTACCATTCACCATTATGTTTTTACCATTTACTGCTTGTCTTTAACTGAAGGTGTGGGGGGTTTAGAGCCCACAGGTTGTTTATTTCCATCGTCACGGATTGTTAATATTGCTCTATGAGTGAAAAAGCTTTACGATCATAAACAGCACAATTGCTTAGTACGTTAATTATGTATCATGACAGCATTTTATGCTAGAAATAAGACTTCTTTGACTTTCAAGGTAATAATGAATATCTGTGGCTCTCAAGGGGAGGTTGCATAAATTTTACTACTTACGTGTCACACCATTTCAATACTACACTGAAACTGGTTGGAAAGATGAGACAGAGGGGTGTATAAAGCACACAATTGGTGTGTTTTCTTCGTTGTGATTCGATGGACATAAGAAAAGGAAGGGGCTTGACTGGATTTGTGTGTCGGAACTAATGTAATTTGATGGTATTTTTGTACTCCACTTTGATTCGTTGGAGACAGAGAGGAGGGTTGTGGGATATAAATCACACAATTGGTCTGTTTCCATCACTTCTGACTCTTAATACTGCACTATGATTGATTCAAAGTCTGATTGCTTGGCAAGTTGCTGGGAAGGAGAGGTTATAAGCCACACAACTAATCTGTTTTCGTCAGCCTGGACTTTTAACACTGTGCTTCATATTAAGAGCACTGTACGGCAATTGGTTGGAAATAAGAAGGGGAGGCTGAGAGGCGTGGAGGGGGGGGGGTAAGAGACAGGAGAGGTGAGAGTTTTTTAACTCTCCATTAACAATATGCCTTATTTAAATACTTTGCTGCGATTGGTTGGGAAATAGAGGTACGAGGGATTTGGCCATAATACATAACTGAAATAGTTGGATTTTTTAAATTTTCTACGAACTATTTTTCAGTTTCTCACCAACGCCCTCTCTGGCTTTTAAATTCCCCTTCTTTTGTACGCAGTACAGTGGAGCTTACTTTGAATTTTGTGCCATTTTTTATGTTTTCCACTTTCTGTCATCATGGAATAATTTTTTTTAATTCCCTCCAAAAGGGACTGCAGTGCGAGAACAGTGGTGGCACCTAGCATCAGAAACCTAGCCTAGCAATCGTATTTAAATTTTACTCATAATCGGCCTTAAATGTTTCATTCACTGCCCACCAATTTAGATATGAAACTCATTCTCGCAATTACTGAACTTCCTCTTGCAGTGCCAAATTGTTTGGGAAAAACTTGGGACATATATTAACCAGATAAACATCACAAACCCATATAGTGACACGATCCATGAGAGCTTGTAAGCGAAAAATTTGCATGTATTATAGGAAGGTGTCAACCAACACTGTAAAACCATGTTGCACATCTGAGAGCAATATGTGGAAAGTGGACCATGCAGCACGTATCCCAACAACTGCCCATGTGGAGATGTTTTCAGAGCGACTAAGTGCTGCCTGCAACCACTGACAGGGCTCACTAACACTGCTGGCCTCAGATCTTTAACTCGCTCTCCGAACAGGTCTTCTGTAAGCGCAGTAGTCGTAGAACTGTTTTTCCACTGATGACCCTGTACGCTGCAAAACAACCAAAACAATAGTTACAGAGAGTAAGCACTTTCTCACTACACGTGTGTGCAACTACACGTCCACTGTATAACCACACAAGCTGTTACCATTGAAATGGTTGGCATCTGGGAGTCCTGGAGTGCTAATCAGGTCGACCCAGACCAATCAGAAACATGTTTAAAGTTTTACTACAGCACAAACAAATTTACATAAGGCACATGCTGGTAACCCGATGACAGCTGATAAAGTTCCATAGAAGTGTATAGACTTTGGCATCAAAGCAGTTTAACATCAAGTACTTTTTAAAAGTGCCACCAAGTGTGGTCAATGTTAGAGGATTGAAAAATTTAAGGAGACAATAACCATTAACATTAAAAATTATTTCAAGCACCAGTATCAACATAGTTTAGCATCAAAAACCCTTACAAGCACCAATGACTCAATTAAACACTATGATAGACAAAATTTGCTTTAGAGGTGTCAACGCTAAGATGTGGATATGATTGCTACGTCAAACCAACAATAACTTATTCATATTACTGGTTGTTGGGTTCAGTGGCTGCGGTTTATGTTTTTTTAAGAAACACAGCAACCAGACGCTTTTTATGTTGAAATTTATTCCTCAAATTTAACTTAATTGTAGCACGTATAGACGCACTACCTAAATAAAAGTTCGTCATCAAATGTAAATACTTTTCATACGTTTTTATTTATGCCAATAACTGTTTTGGGTTATTACTCGTCTTTAGTTGACTCAATAAATACTTCACTTTTCGTTCGTAACTGTTTAAACATCGACAGCAATATGAGTGCTGCAGATGACCTTTGTATGTTGACAGTTTTGTATAGGTGCTATCTATTGCGAGCTGTATACACCACTGGCCATTAATATTGCTACACCAAGAAGAAACGCAGATGGTAAACGGGTATTCATTGGGCAAATATATTATACTAGAACTGACATTTGATTACATTTCCACGCAATTTGGGTGCACCGATCCTAAGAAACCAGTAACCACAACAACCACCTCTGGCCGTAATAACGGTCTTGATACGCCTGGGTATCAAACAGAGCTTGGATGGAGTGTACAGGTACAGCTGCCCATGCAGCTTCAACACGATACCACAGTTCATCAAGAGTAGTGACTGGCGTACTGTGACGAGCCAGTTGCTCGGCCACCATTGACCAGACGTTTTCAATTGGTGAGAGATCTGGAGGATGTGCTGGCCAGGACAGCAGTCGAACATTTTCTATATCCAGAGAGGCCAGTACAGGACCTGCAACTTGCGGTCATGCATTATCCTGCTGAAATGTAGGGTTTCGCAGTGATCGAATGAAGGGTAGAACCACGGGTCGTAACATATCAGAAATGTAACGTCCAATGTTCAGAGTGTCGTCAATGGGAACAATAGGTGACCGAGACGTGTAACCAATGGCACCCCATACCATCACGCCAGGTGATACGCCAGTATGGCGATGACCAATACACGCTTCCAATGTGCGTTCACCGCGATGTCGCCAAACACAAATGCGACCATCGTGATGCTGTAAACAGTACCTGGATTCATCCGAAAAAATAACGTTTTGCCATTCGTGCACCCAGGTTCGTCGATGAGTACACCATCGCAAGCGTTCCTGTTTGTGATGCAGCGTGAAGGGTAACCGCAGCCATGGTCTCCGAGCTGATAGTCCATGCTGCTGCAAACGTCGTCGAACTCTTCGTACAGATAGTTGTTGTCTTGCAAATGACCCCATCTGTTGACTCAGTGATCGAGACGTGGCTGCACGATCCGTTACAGCTATGCGGATAAGATGCCTTTCATCTCGACTGCTAGTGATGCGAGGGCGTTGGGATGTCGCCACCGGCGTCAACCTTGTGTGAATGCTCTGAAAAGCTAATCATTTGCATATCACGGCACTTCTTCCTGTCGGTTAAATTTCGCGTCTGTAGCACGTCATCTTCGTGGTGTAGCAATTTTAATGGCCAGTAGTGTATTTACGATACATGACTGGGCAGATTTACGTACTTTCTACTTTGCATTTGTTGTTCCGATTTTCGCATTTGTAATCGTGGCACAAGCACTTTTTTCACTTCAGTCTCTTCTCTTGTCATACAGAAGCTTTATCTAGAAGTAGTACTTTCAGGAGCTGTAAGTAAACTAGAACTCTGACCATAAATATAATTTTCAGATGTAAACAAAGATGTCGGTCGGCAACGTGATGGAGACTGTGCTGCTTTTGTGGATGATGAAAGAGAAAAGTGTTTGTGCTACTATTAAAAAGGCGAAAATCGTAACAACAACAAGCAGAGTATGAAAGTAAGTCCATCAACCCACGAACATGTCGTAAATATACGACTCGCTAAACAAAACTGCTAATTTAAACGGGCCAGCTGCAGCATCCAAATCGTTTCGACGTTTTAACGATGTTTAGCTAAAGATTGTAGCCTAATATGTATTACGCAAATTGAAAATGGGTGAAAGCCCAATGATTGGCACTGGTTACTGTATTTCTTAAAACAAAGCCAAAAAATTCACACCAAAAGTGGTCAACAGCTGGATACTTAAGTCCAGCATGCTGGGCAATGATTACACGTTGAGGGATGAGTTTCGTGTTTGACTTGACGAAAAAATTTTGCCGCATGTTGTTGTGAATAAACTGTGACCCCGTCACCTTCACCCCGAGGCAAATGATGAAGCAGAACGTATGAACCATAAAATCTAAAGGATGTTAAGTTACTATGTGAACTATCATCATACTGACTGGGACATTTATCTCTCAGTATCTCTCATTTGTCATTGCATCATACAGTTCGAAGGTTGACACTGGTACTGCGTGAGATAGTATTAGGGAGCAAAATGCCATTTTCTTTCGATATGACAAAAGAAGAAAGTATCAAGCACATAGTTTATGTCCGTAATTTCGCTTAAACTGTAAAAGAGTGGAGACGGACGCAGAAAGCGACCATGAATGCATTAGAGAGGAAGGAAGCAGCTGCGAAATGCGGAAAGAACTTACCGATTTATAGGGTGGGACAGTCGTTAATGTTATCCAACCCGTAGATGCTGAAGGAAAAACAAAAAATCCGTCACGAGATATCAGGGCCCTTACCAGGTGATTAAGACTTCGTTACCAGCCAACGTTAGGCTACAGTTGCGGACGTGGTCCACGCTAGCTCATATTGGATAGCTGTGGCCATTCTGCCGGCGCTCCGGATATACACCCACGACTAGTAGATGTAAGTCTGTGAAGAGCCAGAAACAGTTGTGGGCATGAGAATGTGGTCGGATCCGTGCTAAAGATACCGTCTGCACTGAGTCCAGATATTTTTTTTTTTTTACGTTTGTTGGAAATTGCTTAGGGACTTACGAATGGAGTGATGGGTTGTAAGGAATTGTGGGTAAGGAGGAACTTTCGTGCATAATAATGATTAGAGTAAGGGTTCCTTTTAATTCACTTTGCATGAGAATGCTGACCAGCGACAGCGGTCCTCCTGAAGTGGGAGAGGGGATGGCAGTAGTCCTTGTCCTCGTGTTGCAGCACACCAAGGGTGAGGGAGGCAGAGCTGCTGGTTGTGTCTGTGCTGCAGGTCTTCGCCTGGAGTGAAATGGAGGCCCCACAAAATGAGCACCTGGAAGGAGGAAGTCTTCTTGCCAGGGGAGAGCGTGTGGTGATCATCAGCCGTCAATGCACGCTATGATTAGTTTTCGAGGCTTGGGATCTGAGGAATGAAGTGAGGAGGCTGGATGATATGTTTCCTGTCTTCAACGAAAAACCAAGACCAGGGGTGTGCTCGGCAAAGTGGGGAATGCGAAAAGTTACAGAAATATTATGAACGATTAGGAGAACACATGCAGCAAGCAGTCAAAGTTGTACCGCATTCGGTACGTCGACAAAATAGAGGTTGGATATTTGCTTGGTGGAGAATTTTGAAGAGAGTGTTCAGTACAGAATACTCCACTAACGTCTGAGAGTTGAACGGGAGTGTAGAGGCAGTGAAGAAATCGGCAGAGGATGGCACGTCATTGGTGGAGTGTCATGCTGTGCAGATAACACGCCAGGAGCTTGAATTGTTGAACAATGCACTTATGTTACGGCGGCTGAGGAACGAAGTGACAGAATGTAGAAAGACATCAGGGGACACAATAAATCGAGACACAGGAATACTGCTAGCTCTGGTAGATGTCTTGGCTGTGAGAGTAACGAGGCGGTTCTAACCACTAGTGGATTGTATTTGGTACACGTGGGTGACGAGCTTGCTGGAAGCTCTTGAGCATTAGTCCAGTTCTATTATGACCAGAGCAATGCTTTTTCCAGTGATGAAAGCTGTGATGGTAACTGCCGCTAGAGCTGAGTGCCGAAGTTCACTGCTTTGTTATTATGTGTAACTTTGTACAAAGAAGGACAGATAACGTGTCGTTAACCTGAGAAGGTGGGGGTGGATGTGTATTGATGATGGAGGAGGATCGCTGTGCCAGAAGGAGATGATTATAGCTTGACTAAAGAGGTCTGATTCACAATGGAGGAGACACGTGTGTGGTGCAATTATTCCTGGGCAAAGGAGACGGCCAGGATCGCACAAGGGACATTCCATATCGTTTCCTCAAGGTCCGACTGCCTCAGACTTTTACTGTTCAAATGGTTCAAATGGCTCTGAGCACTATGGGACTTAACTTCTAAGGTCATCAGTCCCCTAGAACTTAGAACTACTTAAACCTAACTAACCTAAGGAAATCACACACATCCATGCCCGAGGCAGGATTCGAACCTGCGACCGTAGCAGGCGCGTGGTTCCAGACTGTAGCGCCTTTAACCGCGTGGCCACTCCGGTCGGCACTTTTACTGTCTTTGATGCAGAATTGTCTGCGATCTTGCGGGCACTGGAGCACATGAGACATTCTTCCTCTCCTAAATTTCTTGTCTGTTCCGATTCACTCAGTGCCCTTCACTCATTGCAACGTTTGTATCCGGCAGACAAAATTGTCCAGACCATCCTGGATGCCCTCCTCCGACTACAGCGACTGGGGAAGGTTGTAGCTTTTTGCTGGGTTCCGGGGCATGTCGGAATTGCTGGGAATGAAAGGGCAGATCTCGCAGCCAAGGAGGCGTGTCTCGATCCACAAGTATCTCAGTGTGCTATCCCCTTGCACGCACTCACCTCGCTGTTGAGCTCACGGGTCATGCGTCGGTGGGAGGATGAGTGGCTGGAAGTGACTGACAATAAGCTCCGTATAGTCAAGCCCACAACGCGTGTGTGGTGTACTTCCTTTCAGCCCCATCGACGGGACGAGGTTCTCCTCACTCGGCTTCGAATAGGCCACAGCCCCATGACGCATTGCTTCCTTCTCCGGCGAGAGGACCCTCCAATGTGTGGTGCTTGTGGCGTCCAGGTCACTGTGCGCCACGTTTTATTGGATTGCGTTTTATTTTCTGACCAGCGGGTCGCGGCTGACTTGCCAGCGGACCTGCCATCTCTTTTAGGCAACACTCGGACGAATGTGGTTGAAGTTTTAAAGTTCTGTGCCCTGTCAAATGTTTTTACAAAGATTTTAGGGAGAGGATTTTAATTTGCTCACTGTGTGACAAGCTCACCCATATTTTATGTAAGTGGCCAGCCAATAACAATTTCCTGTGACATTTTTGTTGCTATGTTTCCCCTTTCCTTAGGTTTTACTTTCTTATGTAGCATTTTCCTTCTTTTCCTGCTTTCTTTGAGTGTGTGCTTTAGTTTTCTTAGGTCTGTCCACATTCGTTCCTTTTAATGTGTGTCAGGGCGCTGATGACCTCGATGTTGAGCGCCCATAAGCCCCAACACACCACCACCACCACCACGGAACCTAAATCTTACTTGCAGCAAACAGGATTACGTTGGATTTATTTCGTATACGGAATTATGATAGTGGTGGCAGACTGCTACAAGCTAGGTAGGCTCACAGGGACAAGGCGAGTGGAACTGAAAGGTAGTGGGTTCTTGATTGGTGGGGCACAACAATGCAAACAATCCATCTAACAAGCACAGCGTAACACAGCTCAGTTGTACCGGCCAGACGAACCACTGAAGGTGCTTCCGATGTGGAGTTTAAAATTCCTCAGTAACACACTGAAACTATAATTTATCCATTCCCTGAAACGACTCACAGCTGTGTAAGAGGATGGATTTTAGAAGAGCAGTTGATGTAGCAATTGCAGCAGTATGGGGAAGAGAAATGACGAATGACTGTGACCTTGCATTTTACGACACCTAGTACTGCAATGATTCGGATGCTACTGTTTGTAGTTTGTAGCCTTCGTTTATCTATGTGTAAACACACCCATCAACGCGATTCAACAGTAGTACAGGTTACACAAATGGAATTCCTAGAGCATGAGGGTGATTGTGGGAGCGTAGCCGCTTAAGAAATATGTTCTCTAGAGCTTAGAAGGATACAAGGCCCAAAACATGCTGTGAGGGTAACGTGAGAGAATTGTCAAGGGCACATGGATAACAGGATTACAAAGGAGAGGCAGAAGGTGATCAGCGTTCCCTGTTAAGTGGAGTAGTAACAAAGAGTAAGTATAATTAGTACAGTACGTTAAATTCAGTCTCTGAATCAATGTTGTGTAAGCCACCAGTAACTCCTGTGATGAAAATTTGTTCTGTAAAGTGTGATACCGCATTCACTCGATGTGGGAATCTCAGTTGTAGATCGGTTCTATGCGGGAACCCAGGAGCCAGATCTGATGGTACGAGGGCCAGCAAATCGCCACAGTTATTCTGTGTGCAGATCTATCGGATGTAGTGGCAGAAACTTTACATTAGCTGCTTGCTGGTGCTCACATGTAGTATTATTCAGAATACGAATGCAAATGGCACATTGGTGCAACAAGTGCGCTGCTATCATGTAAAAGTAGCTGTCATTTTGAACGCAGCAGTAGTAATACGACATGCGAGTTACACTGGAGGAGGGCAGAACGCGAAGCCGCCAGCAGCAGTCTCAAGATCGGGCCTCCATCGCCGTAAGTGGGTGCCATGGTGCGACGGGGCCGTCCCGAGCCCAGACCACCAGCGAGATTCAGTCCTGTCCAGGGGGCAGAAACTTCTGATGCCGTCGGAGCGGGAGCCACAGTCGCCCACCAAGACACAGCTGTCTACTGAGGAGCTGGCGACTGCTGCAAGAATGCCATCCGTGCCCCAGCCCAGCCGATGCAGTGTGACTTTAGCGCGACTCATGTAACGGCGTACAGGGCACTGGCGCCATCAATCCTGGATGCACATATCACAGCCACCAAGACGGCTGCCAGCTGTCACCACGCCGGCCACGCAGTCCACGCCAGTTTCTGAGGGTGGTGTGGTCGTTACCACGCTTCTACAGAGTCCAAATGTCTGAGTATAGTAATGTGGCTGTTTTCGTCGCTGTGTTTCCCTGGGCAGCTACACACCTGCGACGTCGCCACAAGTCTCCGTTGTACACCGTCCTCCTCCGAAGACACCACACCTCTCATGTGGTTGACATCTATACATGCAAGAATACATTTCAGAAATGGGTAATTATCTTGCTCGGACACTAGCTAATAGTTTACTACACAATAGTGACAAGGGAACATGCCCATCGCACCCCCCTCAGATTTAGTTATAACTTGGCACAGTGGATAGGCCTTGAAAAACTGAACACAGATCGATCGAGAAAACAGGAAGAAGTTGTGTGGAACTATGAAAAAATAAGCAAAATATACAAACTAGGTCGTCCATGCGTAAGATAAGCAATATTAAGGGCAGTGTGAGGCGAGGAGTTCCGTGGTCCCGTGGTAACCGCGAAGCTCTTTGAGGCTGTGACACCCCATAGCCTGCAAGCACCGATTGATGTGCGAAGGATTAATGCCCGTCTGCAGTATGTGAGGAACTTTTTCCTCGAAGCAAGTTATCTTAGTGACGAAATCAGAAGCAACGCACGTATCACAGCGCGCGACATCATACGTGAAAGGAAGTTAAATGAGGGTAGAAACAAAATTGAAACGAAATTCCCAAATTGTGACTGGAAAGCTGTATGGCGGAGCATCAACTATGCCGGGCTATCTACAGACGCTATTTCCGCATGGTACAAAACAGTTAATAATGTCATCAGCACCAACGAGAGACTATATGGGATCGGTTTAAACCAGACACACCTTTGTGGAAAATGCAATCTGGTGGATACACTCAGCCACAGATTCACCTGTGGTGGCAATGTGCATAACTGGAATTGGATCAGGCAACAAATCGCCTTTCTCACCAGATCCTCTACGCAATATATAACGCCGTCGCTCCTCCTGAGACCGGACATGACATACTTTCCGAAATTAAAAACCAACGCCATTAGCTGGTTACTGGGAAAATATATTAGTTATGTCATCCACTCACTTGGGTCGGACAACGAGATAGAATTCCACGTTTACATGAAGTGTGAATATGCAAAAATCAGCACGTATCGCAACCACAAGAAGCACTATGGCAACATGCTGAAGATCATTTTTGAAAGAATGGGTGTTGGTTAAATATGTGAAACCACTACAACACCTTGAACGAGAACGAACAGAAGAAAAATAAAAGTCACTTGGTTTACTTTAACCTTGCTTCCGGAACTTTTTTTGTTTGTTGTTGTTGTATGTGTTTAATTGGATTGTATTAAAACTGGTTCATAGTCAAGAAAACAGGTATTAAAAATGCTATTATTTTTTATTCAATGGACAGTTTACAAATTAAACAGTGAATTAAACTTTGAAAACAAACCCAGTGATTGGGTGACAATAGTTTGCACCTTAGAATAATCTCAGTTATCTTGAGCAAAGTTTTTACTGTAACCCACTATTGAAGTTTGTTTTACCATTATTACTGTATAAGACATATTTAGCATAAAAATAGTTTAAAACTGGTTTTTTTTAATGTTGCCAATGGTTTAATCATTAATTGTACTGTTGAACTTGAAATGTATGTTTTAGTAAAATACAATAAAATAAAAAAGTGTTTAGCGTGAACAGCTGCGGAACGAGAGGTCCTTGGTTCAAATCTTCCTTCGACCGAAAATTTTAACTTTTTATTTTCAGTTTATGTGAAAAACTCTTATGTTTTCATCACTTTTCTTTGGAGTGATTATTACATCCACAAGAAAACCTAAATCGGGCAACGTAGAAGAAACTTTTCACCCATTCGCCCAGTGTACTAGTTAGGTGGGTCGACAACATATTCCTGTCATGTGACGCACATGCTGTCACTAGTGTCGTATACAAAATATCAGACGTGTTTTCCTGTGGAGGAATCGGTTGACCTATGACCTTGCGATCAAATGTTTTCGGTTCCCATTGGAGAGGCACGTCCTTTCATCAACTAATCACACGGTTTTGCGGTGCGGTCGCAAAACACAGACACTAAACTTATTACGGTGAACAGAGACGTCAATGAACGAACGGACAGATCATAACTTTGCGAAAATAAAGAAAGCAAAATTTTCAGTGGAGGGTAGATTTAAACCAAGGACCTCTCGTTCCGCAGCTGTTCACGCTAACCACGGGACCACAGCGCTCCTCGCCTCACAATGCCCTTAATATTGCCTATCTTACGCATGGACGACCCAGTTAGTATATTTTGCTTATTTTTTCATAGTTCCACAGAACTTCTTCCTGTTTTCTCGATTGATCTGTGTTCAGTTTTTCAAGGCCTATCCATTGTGCCAACTTATAACTAAATCTGAGGGGGGTGCGATGGGGATGTTCCCTTGTGAGAACTATTTTTTTAGAACCATCATGAATGGGAAAATAAAATTCGTTATTTCTACAGATATGCAAATGGTACACTAGCTTTACTTATTGGACGTGGAAAATAAAGACGTCTATTTCCATTGGTAAGGGAATAAATTACAGAAAAATATCACATGTATCATCGAACATGAACAAATAATAAAATAAACTTCCTTGATTCAATTGAAACAGCAAAAATAATTAAAGGCAACAGATAAGCATCTATTTTAGTCAACCAAATTTCTATTAAACATGTACACTTCATTGAAACTAAAATAAAAGACAGTGTTACGCTAAGAAAAACACATGCAAACGAAACAGGTTTGTAAATGTCACAGCATACTGGGGAAAAATTTCGGGTAAAATCAAAGGTGCACTTCAAATAATCACCTTGTAAATAAGTGTCAGATCACATAACACAGTACAATCACGAATTTGACAGTCCTTAGAATAATCCCACAAATTTCTCTGTTCCGGTGTTTAAAAGTCAAAATGCGACAACCTCGAGAAAATACTCATAGCAAGCAGGAAGAAATTTCAAAGCAATTTTCATAAAAGTGTGCCAGTAACTGCGCAAATAGTCAGACAGGGGCAGCGGTCTATGGCAACAATAACAGTACTAAACAAGGCCGTAAGAGTGACAAAAATATTACAGTACTACAGTACTGTTCAGAACACGTAATATGTATGGAAATGTTAACCGGTAGGAAGAGTTGGATCCTGGTTTCCGTGTATTTTCTGTTTAGTCATGGGATATACGAGTATCTACTAAAATTAAAGAGTATTAATCAACTAGGATGAACTAAGCCTATTGTGTACTCCACTGATGCAAGTGCGAAGTCAGTATTGTGGCATAGCCCTGTGACTGATGACGAAAGTTGAGAACAGTCAGCTGCTCTGCTAATAGAAACACTATTTTCTGGCGATGGAGAAGAAGGCGAGACAGATGATCAGCGCAGGTTACGGGAAATGTTACAGAAAGAACATAGGAACAATAAACTTGTGTACCCTTTCACATAAGAAGAAAGAAGGTATATTATTTTAAGACTGAAAAAGAAAATATCTGCAGGACCAGACGGGATGCTTGCTGAAGTAATACAAGCCTCTTGTGATCAATTAGATATTTACTTGTGCGATCTGTACAATGAGTGTCTCTTGCAAGGAATGTCTCCTGCACCGTGGAAGAACGCTGAAGTGGTAATAATCAGTAAAAGGCAAGATAAAGATCCAATTACAGCCGAATCCTACAGACCTATTTGTCTTTTGAAGATATTTGAAAAACTATTATGCAAAAGACTACAACATCATGGACTGCTACACGGGATGAGGCGTCACCAGTATGGGTTTAGAAGAGGCAAATCAGCTGAAGACGCAATAAAGAAGGTGATTTCGTTAGTGACAGACACTCATTATACGTACGCTGTAGCGGTGGTGATTGATATTGCTGGCGCTTTCGATAACCTATGGTGGCCATCTTTCTTTGGTCGCACTTGGGATTTGGAGTGTCCAGAAGCGCTGTATAATTACCTGAGAGATAATTGCCACGGGCAACATGCTTCTTTAACATGCGCAGGAAAGAAAACAACGAAGACAATAACAAAAGGCTGTCCACAGGGATCAACATGTGGTCCAGAGTTTTCCGATGTGGCACTGGGGCCCGTACTACAGAAGTTACACAACAGCGGTACATAAGCAGTCTGCTGGCATTTACAGATAGCCTAATGTGCTGCTCTTTGTAAGTGGTGACTCCACAGGAATTGTAGAAGACAAATGTAATGTGGGCTGGTGTTGAAGTGCACCTGACAAAACAACATGCCTCCTGTTGAAAAGGAATCTAATAAGAAACCCTAAAATAAAATTAAATGACGTAACGCGATATCTAGGGGAAGTTTTGGATGAATGTCGTAGCTTCGCACATCAGGTAGAGGGAGCAGGCAGGAAAGGTACCAAAGAAATGAATAAATTTGTAACCATTGAAAACAGGCAGTTTCGAATTCCCTCGAAGACAATAAGAATATACCACCAATCTATACTAACATCAGTCGTAGGATTCGGTGCGAGCCTCTGGGCCCATAGACTGCAGCTAGTGAAGCCAGCCTCAATAGTGCGAAGATTTCAACGAGGTGTGCTACTAAGATTAACGGGACCTACAGCACTATCCCGAATGATACTTTGCCAGGAATTCTAGAAATACTCCCACTGAAGTTGGAAATTAGAAAAAGGGAAGTCTTTTCCTGATTAAAGAAAGGCAATCAAATTACAACTGTGGCAAAATGAACGGGACACCTCAGCCACTGGTAGGAGAACATACGAATTTTCCTATAATACCAGGGAGAGATTAAAAATGAGATTTCTTTTTTCATTGAGTGGACTGATACTTTACCTGACTGGCCATGGCCCTTATGCCATGTACCTGTACAAAATCAGAAGACAGATGAATGACAGCTGCGCCTGCGGCAGTCTGGGCACACCAGATCACACATTGTGGGGCTGCACGCTCTCTGAAGATGCGGCGGGTAATGGGCGTCAAGTACTAAGGATGTTGGATCCCAAAGCAGCACCAAGGAGCGAGTCGACCTGGCGCATCTTGGACGATACTGGAAGCGCAGTATCCAGGATGGCCTAAGAAGACTTCACGAGACATTCAACCATAACACATCATGCTTCCATCCAGGCTAGACAATATAATCTTCAGATGGAGAGAAGATGACTCAGGTTGGCGACCAACGGGTGAAATACTGTCCCAAGAATCTATATTGCGTTGGTGCAAGTGATTATGGTAGTGTGGACTTTAACCAGTAACAGTGACAGTCGGAATTACTCGCTACAGTGGAAACACTGCTGACATGCCGACCGACGCTGAAGAAATCCAGCGGACGATGGCTGTTGACTGGAGTGCCATTAGGGCAGATCCAGCAGCGGAGACAGTCATGTACAAGGTAAATGCACCAAAATAAATGAACAAATAGAGGGCAAATTCTAGTGTTTGTTGGAAATTAGTAGTTGGATAATTGGTTTATGATTTTAATGTAGTTTTGCAATAATAGAAGTAGTTGTAGTTTTTTCTCCTTTTTAATCTCTCTTTTTTAAAATTATGTATAAGAAACAAATAGTTAATCCATAACTTATAACTATCCAGGGGAATACGGTTTTTCTGGCCTATTTAAGCTTTTTAGACAGTAGACAGTAATTATGAAGAATAAAAAAATAATTCCATTAACACAGATAAAACAATTTAAAAATGTAATTATGTAATTCTGATACAAACAGCTCAATCCTTATCTTTGGGTATACAGCAGACAGTTCAGCAGTCAGTGACAGTGACACAGTATCCGAATCTATAGCTAATTACCGCTGGCATCAAACAAGACAATCATTTGTTTATGGCTAAGAAAACAGTATATATAAGTTAAATTACATTACTTGCAGAAACAGTAGTTACATTAACTAAGACAGAACCCTATACACTTCAAGTTAATGTACTCTGAAAGGTGTTTAGTCCTCTTTAGTGCAAATGTGGCAAGCTGCAGAGCACTACAAGACATCAAATGGGGTTTTGGAAGGGGCAAAGGCGGATTCCTTTTTTCTTATTCTTCTTTATTCGGGAATGAATTTGTAGTCATCATTAATATTTTTCTTTTACAGTTGTAAAACAATATATTACTAGAGAAGTACAATATTTTAACTAATAAATAATTATTAAAACTTGTAAAAATATTATTCTTTTGGTGTCAAGACAATTAAAACCAGTGAATCGTACGATGAACCTGCAACCGTAATATGAATGGTGTGCTAGCTACCTCATGTCAGTCTTTGTGAGAGCTCCTACATGTTTCTGTGTTACTTTTCTAATATTTAAAACTAAACACAACGTTAAAATTGTTGTCATATGACATTCATCAATTTTAGCTGCACGCTGCTCAGTACTACGGCAATACACTGAATTTGATGCCAAGTGAAATACAAGATCGCTAGAATAATAAGTGAGATATATAACATCCTCAAATGGTATTAGGCCCACTTCATTATTGCCACATAGTAACTGAAGTAAAGATAATTACATCTGTCCGAGGTTGTCTGGTTTGTTCACATGTACAAACAAGAATACTGATTGCGCTGGATTCGACACAGGAATATTAACAATAATAACCACAAGGCTGCCTCTTTTGGCCCTCGGGAGCCTATGCCTTCCACATCCCCGAACAACTCCCCCCTCCTCGAGTTCTTAATGAAAGCTCCATAATTTTGAAGTTACTTTTAATTTAACTAAATAAATTGTAGTATTAAATTCCTTTACGTTTTACGAAAACAGACCTGAGGATGGTCCAATTACGCTGGAAATGCATAGCGAAGAATGTGAAAACAGTGTGACGGAGCTGGTTTAACACATGTAACAGAATGAGCTGAGTTTTTCAACAGGCCAGTAGTATCAACACACATAGATCTACAGAGGATTCTATGGCTTTCATTGCTACAGAGTTACGTGTAGAGATAATGAGACTAAAAATTACCCAAATTACCTAATGGCCTGTTTTTGCTGGTTTGATGTCCATATGATAAGTCGTTCTAGTTTACGAAAATCACGTCCACAATCACAAAGAACAAAGAAGCATATTCTCGAAAGTCGTAATTGTCCTAGAAAAGTGATAAACTTGATTGTAACATACAAGATGGAATGCTTCAGTCTCTGAACATGTGTATGTGAGAAATGGGGCAAGAATTACCGTTTTTCCTGATGATTTAGGTTTGATTGGCTTATCTAGGAGACTATAGACACCACTCCTGCAACTGTCAACCGCCATTTCGTAATCCAAGAGACTTAGTGCACCGCCTGTGACGTCCCCGACTATGGCTGTGTATGACTTCCCGCCACTCCTTGTTTGCTGTGTTATTTATTTCAATTTACTCGTTTACTTTATCGATCACTTTTAGATGTTTCACACTTTCTCTTTCACCCACCCAGACTTCCTTAGCGATGCTCAGTATAGTGAATATTGCAACGTGCTTAGTAGATGACTGTTACCAAATGATATTAAGACTTGGCGTTAATTTCATTGCTATTAAGTGCATTAAAGGAGCATAACTAATTATACGATCAAAGAATTCGAGTTTACTTACACCCATACGCAGTAATATGTAACCAATGGGAATTACCTTAGAACCAACTATTTGCTTTGTGAGATGCAACAACACATCTGGATGGTCGAGTATTTATTTAGATTTAAGTGGTCATATTTTTATACTGACTTTCATTGTTGTATCATTATGATTAAGGCAGGGTTAATTATGATTATGGCAGGGTTACTAATGATGCCTATGGTCACTCCATTTTCCTCATAGTGGTTTGTGGTCAAACGTATTAAGAAAAAAACACGAGGAGTGTAAGGGCTGCCTCATGACTGAGTGTTCCCTGTTAATCAGTTATAGGTCGATAATTTACAGGGTGTTACAAAAAGGTATGGCCAAACTTTCTGGAAACATTCCGCACACACAAAGAAAGAAAATATGTTATGTGGACATGTGTCCGGAAACGCTTACTTTCCATGTTAGAGCTCATTTTATTACTTCTCTTCAAATCACATTAATCATGGAATGGAAGCACACAGCTACAGAACGTACCAGCGTGACTTCAAACACTTTGTTACAGGAAATGTTCAAAATGTCCTCCGTTAGCGAGGATACATGCATCCACCCTCCGTCGCATGGAATCCCTGATGCGCTGATGCAGCCCTGGAGAATGGCGTCGACAATACGAGCACGAAGAGTCTCTACATTTGGTACCGGGGTTGCATAGACAAGAGCTTTCAAATGCCCCCATAAATGGAAGTCAAGAGGGTTGAGGTCAGGAGAGCGTGGAGGCCATGGAATTGGTCCGCATCTACCAATCCATCGGTCACTGAATCTGTTGTTGAGAAGCGTACGGACACTTCGACTGAAATGTGCAGGAGCTCCATCGTGCATGAACTAGAGATGGGGGATCCGCTCTTGAACTAATTCATAGAGTTCAATCTTTCAAAGGAGTGAACAATTAGTGATTCAGAAAAAAAGAACGGTAGCTCCAAACGTTTCCCACGGCAGAGAGAGAGAGAGAGAGAGAGAGAGAGAGAGAGAGAGAGACGGAGCATATCAGCAGCGCCTCTGCTGGTCACAGCACAGTGCACGCCACACAACACAGCCAGCGCCGGCCTCTGCCCTGCTTCTACCTTGGCTGCCTGCATTGTGCAGTGCCCCATTGGATTTTGTGTTTCACATATGCCGTGGCGTCTCTGTGCGTCGTCTGCCGCACAGTGTCTGGCGCAGCGTAACTTCGCATCGCACTCTGTCGGCGATCGTTTCAGTCGCACGTCCTGCCCTCTGGGCAGTTGATGCGAGCAACAGGACAGAGAGCCACCTAGCGGATAACATAGGAACTACTTGCAAAAACCCGCTCGCAAGGGAACGAACTATTTGTCTCGGAGCGGGTGAGTTCACCGCTTCCCCCTCCCTCGGAACTCGCCCGCTCAACGCTCGCCCCACCGTCTCGACTCTAGCCAGAGCGTCGAGCAAAGCGACTCAGGTGTCACTGTGGTCCCTGCGGTCTCAGCTCACACAGTAATACAGCTCGCGGCTCGACCTGCTCGACTCAGCGCCTCTGCAGCGGAGTTCGTCCCCACTGGATATTGTTCTTCGTAGTAATGCCACTATGTATATTACATTATTATGTTATGTATACATCAATTGTTTTTATTTTATTTTTATTTGTTTAAACTGATTAGATTAGGTTCCTGATGACTCCTCTTACTATAGGATTTTTGTTATAGACACTCGAATTTACGCTTTAATTACGAGCGAACCGATAAACGTATCGCAAAATGTGATACACCAATATTTTCCTTGTTTTATTCTGCGTAAGGCTATATGCAGCACTTTCGTTTTACACTCAAATTTATATTTTTTTTTCTTATTCTGGTACGGATTTTGCGATTTTAGGCGTCTTCGAAAGGAAACGTACACTTTAAAAATATATGGCTTGCGATGTATTTGTATGAGGTTAATGAAATTTTAATACGTTATAGCCAAATATATTGTTAATGTAAATCTCAAGTTACAACATTTTCTGATCACCCAAAAAACCACGATAGTGCAAAATAAATCAATAATCAAAAACTTTGTCATATCGTGGAAATTTCAATAAACAATACAAAATTCTTACTCATTATCTGTGTTACTTCAAAATAGGATCAAATAAGATCAAAATACAGGTATAGTACTGGAATAAACCAAGTTTAAAGGGCAATGTGCCTTCCATTTATTTTATATTGTAAATGAGTGGTGAGTCATGAAAAAGAGCTAATTCATTTCAGGGAGTGAACAGTTCTGATCCAATCTCTGAAAAGAACAGTTTTGCCCATCTCTAGCATGAACCACATGTTGTGTCGTATTTGTAAAGGCACATGTTCTAGCAGCACAGGTAGAGTACCCCTAATGAAATGATGATAACGTGCTCCATTGGAAGTAGGTGGAAGAACATGGGGGACCCAATGAAGACGTCACCAACAATGCCTGCACAAACGTTCACGGGACTGATGACCATAGACGTTAAGTCCCATAGTGCTCAGAGCCATTTGAACCAAACGTTCACAGAAAATCTGTGTCTATGTCGTGACTGCACAATTGCGTGCGGATTCTCGTCAGCCCACACATGTTGATTGTGAAAAATTTACAATTTGATCACGTTGGAATGAAGCCTCATCCTTAAAGAGAACATTTGCACTGAAATGAGAATTGACACATTGTTGGATGAACCATTCGCAGAATGGCCAATCAGCTGCTGATAGTGCCTGCACACACTGTACATGGTATGGAAAGAACTGGTTCTCCCGTAGCACTCTCCATACAGTGGCGTGGTCAACGTTACCTTGTACAGCAGCAACATCTCTGACGCTGACATTAGGGTTATCAACTGCACGAAGAATTGCCTCGTCCATTGCAGGTGTCCTCGTCGTTCTAGGTCTTCTCCAGTCGCGTGTCATAGGCTGGAATGTTCCGTGCTCCCTAAGATGCCGATCAATTGCTTCGAACGTCTTCCTGTCGTGACACCTTCGTTCTGGAAATCTGTCTCGATACAAACGTACCGCGCCACGGCTATTGCCCCGTGCTAATCCATACATGAAATGGGCATCTGCCAACTCCGCATTTGTAAACATTGCACTGACTGCAAAACCACGTTCGTGATGAACACTAACCTGTTGATGCTACGTACTGATGTGCTTGATGCTAATACTGTAGAGCAATGAGTCG
Organism: Schistocerca cancellata; assembly: GCF_023864275.1. Classification (NCBI taxonomy): domain Eukaryota; kingdom Metazoa; phylum Arthropoda; class Insecta; order Orthoptera; family Acrididae; genus Schistocerca; species Schistocerca cancellata. The sequence goes on from NC_064631.1 coordinate 56,188,272, forward strand.
TATGTCAACACAAGCACCGAAGTCAACATTACCTTCCTTCAATTGGGCCAACTGGCGGTGAATCGAGGAAGCACAGTACGTGCTGACGAAACTAAAATGAGCTCTAACATGGAAATTAAGCCTTTCCGGACACACGTCCACATAACATCTTTTCTTTATTTGTGTGTGAGGAATGTTTCCTGAAAGTTTGGCTGTACCTTTTTGTAACACCCTGTATGTTAAATCGCTACGTAATGCAACCTTCCTCTTTTCTGTAACTGAAGAGCTGTTTTCTTTTATCATAGGTAGCCCATGTTGAAATGGCGAATAGGAGAGACCTCTTAAGATCTGTAGCACCATACCACGCCATCTGCAAGATTTTCGGGCTGACGCCGTTCACAGTGGACACTGAGAGGTGTGAACTACAGAGGACACGTGCTGATACACTGTACGCAGCGGCTGTTCTGTTCATGACCCTGGCATCAACAACACTTGCGTGGTACTGGGTGCAAATTTTGAACGTGAGAAGAAAGGATTCCATTACCTTTGTGTGGCTTGTTTCCAGTGTGATGACGAGCTACGTCACCATGGTAATGGCGGTCGCTGCAGACCTGTTTCGAAACACCTTCAAGTATCAGACGATCCTATCTCTGTTGTCTTATAGAGACATCGGGGTCCTGGAATCTCACCGTTCCTCCAGTGGGACAGTAAGGATCTCCTGCGTGTCAATTTATGTCATGTCTCTGGCGCTGATTATAGCTGTTTTAACGTTGACTTTACACAGCAACGGAATGATCTGGGAATTTGTCCCCATATTCTTCACAAGTGGTATTATACCAACAGCTGTTTACAGGTACGTGGGACTTGTTCTTGTGGTGAAGGTCGACTTACGTCAACTCAACCAGTGCCTGGGAGCTTCGGGGCAAACGAGATGCCAGCACCGAGCGCCTGCAGACCGCTACCGGAAACTGAAGAGAGTCTACTCAGCACTGTGCCACCTGTCCCAGGAGGTTCTTTCGGCACATGAGACGTTCTTGGTTTCATTCATTGTGACAGTACTGTGCAATATCTCCTGGAACGTTGTTGCGATATTCTTATTACAGCGGCATAGATGGCCACAGGTGGCCAATATTTTGAGCCTATTGTCGCAGTCGTCACTGTTGCTAACGGTAACGGCTGCCTCGCACGCACTCTCCAGGGAGGCGGCGCAGACGGCTCCTGCCCTGTGTCGCCTACTGCTGGGCTCGGCTCTCAGAAGCACAGAAGCGGTGGAGCTGCGTCGCTTCTGGCGTCTGGCACGCAGCCAGAGTCCCGCTCATCAGCTGTACGGCGTCGCTCCGTTGGATCTGCGGATGTTGGTGACGTCCTTGTCCTTCGTCACAACCTGTGCTGTCATACTTTCGACTTTCTGGACAGTATTCTGAAAACACTCGTATTCTAAGAATTATAACAGCAGTATATGCTATGTTGGGGTATTTAATGTACAAGCAAGTTCTTTTACAAACAAATGAGAATCACATCCTGAGAGGTGATGTAAATAAATACTACAAAACTCGGATGTTTTAGTTATAGATTAAAGTTATTAAAGAATGAGTTTATATATTATCCAGTCAAATAATCATGATGACAAACTTTTCATTATTTTTTGTGTAATGACATCTACATAATGTACATGTATTTGATCATGTATGTTCTGACTGTTGTTCAGTCGTTAATGGTCTCATTTTTTCAATTTCAGAATAAATTCTTCAATTATTTGACATATCTTTTCATACACACAGTAAATTGCTAATGGCAAAATAGTCATCTACATACAACAGGATCATTGTAGCGTCCACTAATATACGTTATACAGTGAGAGAAACAAGTTGGTTCAGGGTTCCGATATTTCATTCTATATGCGTTTTCTGGATTTGATTGGTAGTCTTTAAAAGTAAACTTCCAAAATCAGCATAAATAAGCAGTGGATCTTTTTGTGCTTGCTGATAATTTTTAAAACTTCAGTATAGACTTTTCCTGGTAATTCTATGCTGTAAACTAAACAATTTTTTTCCCTTACTATTGAAGTGGAGCAAATAAATAGCCCAAATAAATTTTACTTCTTTATGTTTTGTTATTTGACTTGGAAGAAGCCTATATAAATTTTTTATGTAACAGTAGTGGGAATTTTCATTATCTTTGAAATAAAGAAAATTTACATGATTTTCTGTTTTATATTTGTTATATTTAATGGTTACACTTGATACTTTTCATCAAATGAATAAACATTAATAGATAAATTCATTGTAATTTCAGTTTTGGGTATGTTATCAAGCACTGTATGAAAATCAAAATATTCAAGTTTAGGGTCAAGACCTACACCGAAATTTTTATAAATTGGGACTCTATTCGTATTTTTATTTGCAGGATACAATGCAGATTTTATTGACCAAATAAAACATTTTTCATTATTACTGTTAACATAAACACAAGCTTCCTTTTTGTTTATTGTTTCTGGGAAGTCAATATAAGATGAATCTCTCAATAGAACATGTCTATGAATTCATAATATCAAGCTGATAAACTTACTTATTGACCAACCTGATCCTCATATTCAAAAATTATACATTTTTGATAAAATGTTTTGTTTACCATTCTTAAGTTTCCTAATTAATTCTCTCTCTCTCTCTCTCTCTCTCTTGTGATTCAATAGTTTTGTGTTTGAAACCCAAATTGCATAATGTTTCCACTTGTCTGCATTCTGTACTCACAAAAAATTTAAAATTTAATTACAACCCATGGTGTAGTTTTAGATATTATTTTATAATTTACATAATTTTTGGTTTTGACACATTCAAGAAGAAGTTTGGATCAAGCAAGCTTAGATTGTTCTCGAAATGTGTATTTTGTATTCTGTTTGCAAATGCTTTATCAACCACACAATCTCTAATTGTTTATTTGTTTCTTAAATCCCCATATCCATTGCTAGAAAAAGTTCTTCCAGTGATTTAGTTTCATTCTTTTGAAAAAATCACCATAATTTCCAAATTCTACAAAAATTTACTCTCATATCTATTAATAAATGTAAATATATGGACCTTATTTAATTACTACATCCAGTTAAATTATTTTGTCTGCACTAATTACAAAGTTGGGCAATTGTGAATCGATCGATTTTAGTTTTATATGAAATATAAAACGCTATGCTTCATCCCAGTATATGCCTAAAACATGAAGATAGGCGGATATAGTAGTTGGACAGTGTTAAATTCTCAGCAAAATTAATTCATCTGGGTAGAGCATTCCGCATTAACTGCTGAAAGCAATATTAAACCGCTATTTGTAATGTGGACATTATCACTCATAGGTGATACAAGAATAAAAAAACTAGCCAACTTCATTTACCTACATTTCGTAATGATGACGCCAAAAAGGTTTATAGTTTTCAAACTTCGCCTACTCCATTGGAGATTTTCTTAGTAAAGTGGACTGATGTGGATGTATTATCAGTTTCAACTATGCCCAGGACAGTAATGCGACCAACGTAAATATATGTTGAAATCTGACTTTTCTCTCTGATGACATGTGAAGACCACAGTCTATGAACTATTATTTGCACCTCTATTTATTATATATTTACATGCTTCGTGACAAGTTAGGCATTTCCTTATGAACTAAAATACGTTTAAGAATTTTCGACTTTGTCCACCATATCGATTGAGAAATGTGGAAGGGAGATTACATTTTTTCTTGTAAAAATGTATTGTGTACTCTTGTTTTCCTGAGATATTATATATCCTTTAGGACATCCTTAATATAGGTCTATGGAGTAAAATGTATATCTAATGCTGTCTAATATGTTATGTTACAGAATCCACAGCGAAGGACAAAATGAGTTGATACTTGGAGAATATCTGTAACATGGCAGTGCAAGTATGATAGGTTATCAGTTCTTCTCTAATTTGAAGTAATGATTGGCCACTCTAGTTAGTGCCAACATGTTTAATAAAATACTACAGTTTTTCACAGATATTGATTAATAAGATATATCCTGAAGGATTATCAGAAGTTCTCACAGCACATTAACAGGATTAGCTTGTTCTAAAGCTGCTTCCAAATAAATAGTCGTGCAGATATTTCTGTTGCTGACTGAGGACGGTGTGGTGTATTCAGCGACGTTAGATCAGTAATCACCTGATTTGCAGGCTAAAAATTATTCCTATTACAAGTGAAACGTTCGTAGGTTGGTTAGTATCTCGAAGTATGTGTAGCAAGAGCGAGCCAATAATACTTTTTCCCCTGCATAGCAGGTCAGGTTTTGAAGTGTGGAGGCTTGGACGCAGAATAGTCAGTGTATACCGAAAAGCATGGTGCACTCAATGGTGCAATTACGACCATGCAGAAAACATCAGGTCGCAATGTTTGTGACGTGTTTGTGAGAGGACTGTTCGACGCAGAGGAGAAACATTCGACACGCTGACGAGCGTGGATATTAAGGTACCATGTGTAAAAGTATCTGCACGAATACCCTGTATACCCTATGTATGGGACACTCACGCAATCTCGACACTTCGCCAGAAGATGAAGGGAGTGACATTCATCGAAACGTTGGGGACTTTTGACGAAGCCACACGGACAGAAACCCGAGAAGATTTCATCAGTGCCAATAACATTCACGCACTAGTGTGGCACATGTGAAAGGTTAAGGGAGAAAACTGACAGGCAAGTATTATTATTCTCAGCCAAATCTATCAAATCGTCAATATGTTTAAGTAATATAAAAGGTTTAGATAAATACACAAAAGGTAAAAATTGTTTTGAACCTGCCGAGAAACTATAAAAAACCCTTTAAATTACGTCTACTTCAAGAGATATTAAATTTTTCTCTACAGCAGTTACGTTTAGTGTGACGCCGAATTCTAAATTTAAGAATATGTGGCGTTGCAATGGGGGAGAGTACTGCAGCATACTAGCACGTAATGCGCTCTCCGGGTTCTGGATGTGAATGACTGCGCGTCAGAGGATCAATCCACAGTAAGCACAGTAATCTACTCCGATAACGAGTAATTTAGTTTATTCCCCTTGATACTCTTAGTTTCTAGATACTTTTCCTTTTTTCATAGGAGGAACCAAGTAACTCCCCTTCATTCCTCTCCCCCACCCCACACCAGTCTAAAAAATCCAGACCAGTTAAAGAATCAATCTCTCATGTATGAAACATCTTCAGCATCTGATTACCGAGCGAGGTGGCGCAATGGTTAGCACATTAGACTCACATTCGGGAGGACGACGGTACAATCCCTTGCCCGGTCATACTGATTTAGGTTTTCTGTGATTTCCCTAAATCACTCCAGGCAAATGCCGGGAGGGTTTCTTTGAAGGGGAACGGCCGATTTCCTTCCCTAATTAGATGAGACCGATGGCCTCGCTATCTGGTCTCCTCCCCCACAACAAACCAACCCTGCATCCGATTAATTTAAAATTAATTAAAACTTGACTGCTTGTCCTAAGCCCTTAATGTAAGAAGAAGAGTATGAAATGACAGCATTTTAAATCTTTAAGATAGGTCAATAATTATACGAAATATTGGTAATCAATTTTTTTGTTGCCCCTGGAGTGCGCTGGATAGGCAAACTGCAACTGTCACTTTTAGCTGTTTTGTGAGACAGGTAGGTAATGAATACTTTTATAGAACATACTAACATACTACGTGTTACATGAGAATCTTCACATACAATGTACACTCCTGGAAATTGAAATAAGAACACCGTGAATTCATTGTCCCAGGAAGGGGAAACTTTATTGACACATTCCTGGGGTCAGATACATCACATGATCACACTGACAGAACCACAGGCACATAGACACAGGCAACAGAGCATGCACAATGTCGGCACTAGTACAGTGTATATCCACCTTTCGCAGCAATGCAGGCTGCTATTCTCCCATGGAGACGATCGTAGAGATGCTGGATGTAGTCCTGTGGAACGGCTTGCCATGCCATTTCCACCTGGCGCCTCAGTTGGACCAGCGTTCGTGCTGGACGTGCAGACCGCGTGAGACGACGCTTCATCCAGTCCCAAACATGCTCAATGGGGGACAGATCCGGAGATCTTGCTGGCCAGGGTAGTTGACTTACACCTTCTAGAGCACGTTGGGTGGCACGGGATACATGCGGACGTGCATTGTCCTGTTGGAACAGCAAGTTCCCTTGCCGGTCTAGGAATGGTAGAACGATGGGTTCGATGACGGTTTGGATGTACCGTGCACTATTCAGTGTCCCCTCGACGATCACCAGTGGTGTACGGCCAGTGTAGGAGATCGCTCCCCACACCATGATGCCGGGTGTTGGCCCTGTGTGCCTCGGTCGTATGCAGTCCTGATTGTGGCGCTCACCTGCACGGCGCCAAACACGCATACGACCATCATTGGCACCAAGGCAGAAGCGACTCTCATCGCTGAAGACGACACGTCTCCATTCGTCCCTCCATTCACGCCTGTCGCGACACCACTGGAGGCAGGCTGCACGATATTGGGGCGTGAGCGGAAGATGGCCTAACGGTGTGCGGGACCGTAGCCCAGCTTCATGGAGACGGTTGCGAATGGTCCTCGCCGATACCCCAGGAGCAACAGTGTCCCTAATTTGCTGGGAAGTGGCGGTGCGGTCCCCTACGGCACTGCGTAGGATCCTACGGTCTAAGCGTGCATCCGTGCGTCGCTGCGGTCCGGTCCCAGGTCGACGGGCACGTGCACCTTCCGCCGACCACTGGCGACAACATCGATGTACTGTGGAGACCTCACGCCCCACGTGTTGAGCAATTCGGCGGTACGTCCACCCGGCCTTCCGCATGCCCACTATACGCCCTCGCTCAAAGTCCGTCAACTGCACATACGGTTCATGTCCACGCTGTCGCGGCATGCTACCAGTGTTAAAGACTGCGATGGAGCTCCGTATGCCACGGCAAACTGGCTGACACTGACGGCGGCGGTGCACAAATGCTGCGCAGCTAGCGCCATTCGACGGCCAACACCGCGGTTCCTGGTGTGTCCGCTGTGCCGTGCGTGTGATCATTGCTTGTACAGCCCTCTCGCAGTGTCCGGAGCAAGTATGGTGGGTCTGACACACCGGTGTCAATGTGTTCTTTTTTCCATTTCCAGGAGTGTATATGGTATTTTATAGCTAAGATAAGTGACTAAAAATAGTCAATAGGTCAATAACAATAATAAACACGAAATATTGAAGTACACAAACCAAAAATTATGTAACAAAAATAACAAAAAAAAAACGTGTTTGCTTTTACCCTGCCTTACTGACTCGAGAGTTCTTGCAGTGGCTTTCAAAATTATAGCCACCTTCAAATATATTACTTCCTTCCTATACCATGCCAATTTCAGACCACTTGATTTGTCATGTATTAATCATTATCTTTCTTTTCCATTACGAAGGTACAATTAAGAGGTAGCCCAAACCACCTGCGTCGTTTCTCACAGAGCCAACATACACTATGTGATCAAAAGTATCCGGAGACCATCCAAAACATAAGTTTTTCATATTAGGTGCGTTGTGCTGCCAGCCACTGCTAGGTACTCAATATCAGCGACCTTATTAGTCATTAGACATCGTGAGGGAGCAGAATGGGGCGCTCCGTAGAACTCACGTTCTTTGAACGTCGTCAGGTGATTTTGTGTCACTTGTGTCATACGTCTGTAAGCGAGATTTCCACACTCCTGAACATCCCTAGGTCCACCGTTTCCGATGTGATAGTGAAGTGGAAATTTGAAGGGGCATGTGCTGTGGCCTTCTCAACCAGACGTCAGGCACACCGAAGCACTACACAACCGACAGGCAACATTGATGAACGGCCACAACAACAACAACAACAACAACAACACAGCAAAGACACCAGCGGCCACCAGGGACCACTACCGGCCCACATAAACATAAGGAAGAGGTCGATGCAGATCCCGGAACTACACTCCTGGAAATGGAAAAAAGAACACATTGACACCGGTGTGTCAGACCCACCATACTTGCTCCGGACACTGCGAGAGGGCCGTACAAGCAATGATCACACGCACGGCACAGCGGACACACCAGGAACCGCGGTGTTGGCCGTCGAATGGCGCTAGCTGCGCAGCATTTGTGCACCGCCGCCGTCAGTGTCAGCCAGTTTGCCGTGGCATACGGAGCTCCATCGCAGTCTTTAACACTGGTAGCATGCCGCGACAGCGTGGACGTGAACCGTATGTGCAGTTGACGGACTTTGAGCGAGGGCGTATAGTGGGCATGCGGGAGGTCGCGTGGACGTACCGCCGAATTGCTCAACACGTGGGGCGTGAGGTCTCCACAGTACATCGATGTTGTCGCCAGTGGTCGGCGGAAGGTGCACGTGCCCGTCGACCTGGGACCGGACCGCAGCGACGCACGGATGCACGCCAAGACCGTAGGATCCTACGCAGTGCCGTAGGGGACCGCACCGCCACTTGACAGCAAATTAGGGACACTGTTGCTCCTGGGGTATCGGCGAGGACCATTCGCAACCGTCTCCTTGAAGCTGGGCTACGGTCCCGCACACCGTTAGGCCGTCTTCCGCTCACGCCCAACATCGTGCAGCCCGCCTCCAGTGGTGTCGCGACAGGCGTGAATGGAGGGACGAATGGAGACGTGTCGTCTTCAGCGATGAGAGTCGCTTCTGCCTTGGTGCCAATGATGGTCGTATGCATGTTTGGCGCCGTGCAGGTGAGCGCCACAATCAGGACTGCATACGACCGAGGCACATAGGGCCAACACCCGGCATCATGGTGTGGGGAGCGATCTCCTACACTGGCCGTACACCACTGGTGATCGTCGAGGGGACACTGAATAGTGCACGGTACATCCAAACCGTCATCGAACCCATCGTTCTACCATTCCTAGACCGGCAAGGGAACTTGCTATTCCAACAGGACAATGCACGTCCGCATGTATCCCGTGCCACCCAACGTGCTCTAGAAGGTGTAAGTCAACTACCCTGGCCAGCAAGATCTCCGGATCTGTCCCCCATTGAGCATGTTTGGGACTGGATGAAGCGTCGTCTCACGCGGTCTGCACGTCCAGCACGAACGCTGGTCCAACTGAGGCGCCAGGTGGAAATTGCATGGCAAGCCGTTCCACAGGACTACATCCAGCATCTCTACGATCGTCTCCATGGGAGAATAGCAGCCTGCATTGCTGCGAAAGGTGGATATACACTGTACTAGTGCCGAAATTGTGCATGCTCTGTTGCCTGTGTCTATGTGCCTGTGGTTCTGTCAGTGTGATCATGTGATGTATCTGACCCCAGGAATGTGTCAATAAAGTTTCCCCTTCCTGGGACAATGAATTCACGGTGTTATTATTTCAATTTCCAGGAGTGTAGTTCCGAGGTACTCATCCGCCGAAGCGCTAATATAGGCCGGCGCTCGGCCTCACATCGGCAGTTCATCGACCGCCAGCAGACGTGGATAGCTGCCGTCCCGGCAGCCCGGCTTGGACCTTCTCACTAATCTCTGGCTTAGGCTTGGTATATCGGAGAAGTCTCTGACGGAGACTAGTAGGAAATTATTTCTGTTGTTTTCTATATTACTCTTGTATGTAGTTGTGATTCGAAGACGGATCACTGTTTTGTGTTCGTGTTATACTTGGAGAATATGGTTTGGTTAATTGAACAGTCCAATAAATTGTTTTCGGACTTTGATCGTTAGTTTCTTCTGCTTACGCAGACATATCAGCATGTACAGCACAAAAGCGCACAGACCGACCTCGTCTGTTAACTGACAGAGACCGCCGACAGTTGACGCGGTCGTAATGTGTCATAGGCTGACTACTAACCACATCATCACACATGAATTCCAAACTGCATCAGGACCCACTGCAAGTACTACGACAGTCAGGCGGGAGGTGAGAAAACTTGGTTTTCATGGTTGAGCGGCTGCTCATAAGCCAAACATCACGCCGATAAATGCCAAACGACGCCTCGCTTGATGTAAGGGGCGTAAACATTGGACGATTGAACAGTGGAAAAATGTTGTGTGGAGTGACGAATCACAGTACACAAAGTGCGATCAAATGGCAGGGTATGGGTATGATGAATGCCCAGTGAACGTCACCTGCTAGCGTCTTTAGTGCCAACAGTAAAATTCGGAGGTGTTGGTGTTATGGTGCGATCGTGTTTTTCATGAAGGGGGCTTGCACCCCTTGTGGTTTTGCGTGGCACTATCACAGCACAGGCCTACATTGATGTTTTAAGCACCTTCTTGCTTCCCACTGTTGAAGAGCAATTCGGGGATGGTGACTGCATCTTTCAGCACGATCGAGCACCTGTTCATAATGCATGGCCTGTGGCCGAGTTGTTACACAACAATAACATCCCTGTACTGGACTGGTCTGCACAGAGTCCTGACCTGAACCCTATAAAACACTTTTGGGATGTTTTGGAACGCCGACTTTGTGCCAGGCCTCAACGACCGACATCAATACCTCTCCTCAGTGCAACACTCCTTGAAGAATTGGCTACCATTCCCCAAGAAACCATCCAGCCCCAGTCTGAACTTATTCCTGCGACAGTGGAAGCTGTCATCAAGGCTAAGGGTGGGACAACACCATATTTAATGCCAGCATTACCGATGGAGGGAGCCACGAACTTGTAAGTCATTTTCAGCCACGTGTCCAGATACTTTAAATCATATTGTGTACATATCTGTCAACAGCCAGTTATTATTGCTGCAATCACAACTGCCAAGGAAGGTACGGCAAGAAGGCTCAGCCGTAACTGCCAATGCAAAGCGACTACGTGATCTTGGGAAGGAAGCTAGTGGTTTCGTACGTAATAATATTCAATGACGAATGACAGTCAACCATGTAGGTTGTAATTTAATACGGAAGAAACAAATGTACACCGATAGCTATTAAAAACTGCAGGATCTCGACCATGAAGGTGGCAAGCAACAAACGGCAAACTGGCTCAAGTGCACTACATGCTTTTACCTCGAGACGGTTGGCATATCAGCACAAACACACTTATGTAGGTGGCAATAACACCAGGTAAACATTGAATATAACTGACGGGCACTCAGGGAATTTCTCATTCGCAAACCGTATTCACAAGTTGTTTGTCTAAGATGACTGAGTTATGCCTCGTGTAAGAAGTAGAAATGTCTGCCAGTACCTGCTGAATGTCGAGATCATCACGATATGGTTCATCGAGATTGCTCCAGGTAATTGCTGTTTGAGCTATTCAGAATCCCTCGACCATCATGAGGCTATGGAACTGAGAGGATCAGGAGATTCATATCATGCGGGACCCACGGAGGTAAAATAGCAGATGAAGGGTTTTCTTGAAAAATGTCGCTGTTAAGGCAATTTTGCAGCTAGAGCTGCGAAAATTGGTATTCGGCTTCTCTGTCAGAAATAAATACGTTTCTGAGTATGTTTGGGAATCTAATCCTATTGTGGTGAAATAGTGGGTGAATATTTTTGGAAATATGTCATTATTAAAGAATTACTGAAGTATTTTTAAGTCTATGTCTACGAACATGGGGGTTTGACTTCTCGGTTACAAATAAGAGAATACGTATTTCATTGTTTTAGGAAACTGAATCCCTAAGAGGGTGAAGTCACTGTTTTTGGATATTCAACCCTTAAGGGAGTGAAATGGGGATGAGAATTTTTAAGAAAATGTTTCTTACATTAAAAAAAATTTTAAGGCTAAATTTATGACAGTTAGTATTTCACTTGATGTGATGTTTAAAGCTTTCCCGGCGTACTGATAGTTCCATAAAAACACGGGAGAACTGCCGGATAACAGTAACGTCCTGCCACAATATTTCGGCGCAGAGTCTTCTGGCCATCTACAGGTGAGTACCGCTGTAGTAGTACTGGCGAGTAGGCTTTTTTTTCCCTTTATTGTGATTTTTATCACCTTACACAAGGCGGGCTGTCAGCAGCAGAGTACGCCGCACTTCAGCCTTGAGGTTTACAATAAGTAATACATAGAGGAAGCACAGAGAATACAATCAAAACGGCGGGCAAAACAATGTAGACAATAAAAATCAAAAAACATGGAGCCGTTCACGCTTGACGAGAAGACATCACTGACACTAGTTGACACGGCGCACATAACATGGATGATGGCGACGGTACACGTGAACAGTGGCGGCGTGACGGCGAACAAACACTACACACAAACGAAGGCACACACACGAGACACTGATGGCGATGACCTCCGGCGCGCGAATGTTCACTGTGCGTGGAGAGTACGCGCTGAACTCCGCCATTTAAAGCCGTACTGAGGTGACATTGCTCATGCGCTGCTCAGCGTGCGCGTTCATAGCGGCTCCGTGCGCTGCGCCTCGCGCCCTCCACTGTGAAAGCCTGGCGTGTCGGTGTCAGGTCGATTTCCATCTTTATGCAGATAACTACGTCGACTATGAAGTTTCTCTATAACAGGATTCCAAGCAGAGTTCAGCTGATAACCGCTATCTCGATTGATGAGGGTCTCGTTGTCAGACAATCTTATTTCCACAGATTCATTGATAATCGAGCTCCAAAAGTTTGATGTATGGGCCAAAATTTTTGTGTCGTTGTAATTCATGGAATGGTCTGTGGAAATACAATGTTCGGCGATTGCGGACTTGGTGGGTTGGAGAAGGCGAGTATGCCGTTGGTGTTCCACAATGCGTTCCTGCACAGTTCGTGTTGTTTGCCCTGTATGTGATTTGCCGCATTCACACGGAATTTTGTAAACACGTGGTTTACGTAGGCCCAGGTCGTCTTTAACGGATCCCACCAGTGATGAAAATTTGGAAGGAGGGCGAAAGATGACTTTCACTTGATACTTTCTCTATATTCTGCCTATCTGTGAAGAAATATTCCCAATAAATGGTAGATAAACAGTTTACCTGAAGGCCTCTTCCTCTTCCTTAGCCCTTATCTGCTAAACTCTCCTTGGAATCCTGTTATAGCGAAACTTCGTAGTCGACGTAGTTATCTGCATAAAGATGGAAATCGACCTGACACCGATACGCCAGGCTTTCACAGTGGAGGACGCGAGGCGCAGCGCACGGAGCCGCTATGAACGCGCACGCTGAGCAGCGCATGCGCAATGTCACCTCAGTACGGCTTTAAATAGCGGAGCTCAGCGCGTACTCGCCGTCTTCAGCAAGGTCCTGGAATCTATCCTCACCCGCCGCATCCACCAGCATCTCCGCCAGCACCGCCTCCTTCCCGTTACCCAGCGTGGCTTTCGGCCGTCCTTCTCTTCCGACGATCTTCTCCTTCACATCACTCATCTCCTTTCCGAACAGTTCAATTCCCGTCGCTCCGCAATCTTCCTCTCCCTTGACCTCGAACGCGCTTATGACCGCGTATGGCATTCCGGTCTCCTCTTCAAGCTCCAAACCTTCGCCCTTCCCATTAACTACGTCCGTCTGATCGGTTCCTTTCTCTCCCGCCGTCCTTCCTATGTCACCATCCATAACACGGATTCCTACAGCTTTTCCCCTCCGCCGGTGTGCCCCAAGGCTCCGTCCTCTCCCCCCTTCTGTACCTTTTGTACACGGCGGACATGCCGCCGCCGTCACCCCCCGTCCACCTTCTCCAGTTTGCCGATGACACCGCCTTCCTTGCCCTTGCCCCCACCCTGCAACGCTCCCAACACCTTCTCCAATCCCATCTTGACCGGTTCACTGCTTGGTGCAACCAGTGGTTGCTCAAGGTCAATCCCTCCAAAACCCAGGCGATCATTGTAGGCAAAACCACCCCTTCCTTCCACCTCCTTGATTTCTATCTCACCGTCTATGGCCGTCCTATCACCCTCACTCCCACCCTTAAGTACCTTGGCGTCACCCTCGACCGTCGCCTCTCCTGGACTCCCCATCTCCGGACAATCCAAGCCAAGGCATGTTCCCGCCTCCGTCTCCTCAAGCTCCTTTCCGGCCGTACATGGGGTCTGGACCCCTCCACCATCCTCCACACCCATAAATCCCTCATCCGCCCTATCCTTTGTTACGCCCATCCAGCCTGGATCTCCGCCCCCCCTACCTTTTATAGATCCCTCCAAATCCTTGAACGCCACGCTCTCCGCCTTGCCTATCGCATCCGTCTCCCCTCCCCCACGCGGATCCTGTATGATCTCATCCCCTTCCCCCACCTCCTCCTTTTCTTTGAAAGGATACGGGTCCTGTACACCTCCCGTAAACTTGATCCTCCTCACCCACTCATGTCCCCGATCCTCTCCCACCCCCGCCCGCTGCCGCGCCTGTATTCCCACGTCCCACCCGGTCTCCATCTCTCCACCCTCCTTACCCTCTCCCAAGGTGGCTTCCGCCAGCTCCCCCTCCCTGATGATGTCCTCGTCCCCTCCATCTACCCCTCATATCAACTTTGACCCTGCCCCACCCCCCACTTCCGGTGTCCTTTCCTTTCGGCACCCTCCCTCCCTTCTCTTCTCTTCCCTTCTTTTTTCTTTTCCCCCGTCCCCTCCCTCCACCCCTCTTCCCCCAGGCTTCCCCTCCCCCTTCCTCCCTCCCCCCTATCTCCCCTGCCCGTGGCATCTCTGCTCTCCCCTCTCGCTCTGCCACTCTCCTTCCTCCTCCTCCTCTCTTGGCAGGTCCCTGGACTCGTACACACTCATTGGACTTTCGCGCGCCGGAGATCATCGCCATCTGTGTGTCGTGTGTGTGCCTCGATTTGTGTTTAGTGTTCTGTCACCGTCACGCATCAACTGTTCACGTGTGCCGTCGCCGTCATCCGTGTTCTGTGCGCCGTGTCACCAAGTGTTTCCTGTTTTTTCAAGTCCAGCGTGAACGGCTTCATGTTTATTGTTTTTTAAATCTCCTTTTTTTGCCCACCGTTTTTACTGTAGTGTCTGTATCACCTATATGTCTTGTTATTGTTCCACTTAAGGCTGAAGAGCAGCGTAATATTCTGCTGACAGCCCGCCTGTATCAGGTGATGAAAATTACAATAAAGGAAAAAAAAGCGTACTCGCCAGTACTACTACACGGTACTCACCTGAAGATGGCCAGAAGACTCTGCTCCGAAATATCGTGGCAGGACGTTACTGATATCCGGCAGTTCTCCCGTGTTTTTGTGGAACAGTATTTCAAAAAAATGGCTCTGAGCACTATGGGACTCAACTGCTGAGGTCATTAGTCCCCTAGAACTTAGAACTAGTTAAACCTAACTAACCTAAGGACATCACACCAATCGATGCCCGAGGCAGGATTCGAACCTACGACCGTAGCGGTCGTGCGGTTCCAGACTGTAGCGCCTTTAACCGCTCGGCCCCTCTGGCCGACGGAACAGTATTTCACTTATCCATTAGATATAAAGAAATATTTGTCATGGGATGAAAGTCGCATGGGAATATCTCCACAAAAACTCGAAAGGCATAATTAACGAAAAATTTGGACTCCAGCTGCCAGAATCGCTTTTTGGGCAGAAGTACATTCGGGAAAGAGCATTTTTATATGACGTTCATTAGCGTGAAAAGCTTGGAATGTGTTGCTACTTGTGAGCAACATAAAAACTCGATTAAATAAAAACAAAAACAAAAGAACCTCTGCCAGCTATACAGCAGACGCAAGAGAAGCAGCGGGAGCTTGGTTAGTGCTGTGTAATACCAACGACCTGCTCCAGGTTACGGACGAGTAGCACTAATAAGGGAAAGCCGACGTTGGTCGGTCTCTGATACAGTAGAAACTTGACAGCGTGATAGAAAGATAAAAATAAAGGGGCATCTGTTTCGGCTGCTTCAGCATGCAGTAGCTTCCAAGAAACTGGCGGTCAAAGTTTCAGTGCACTTCGTCAGGCTACTCGCGTGACACAACTACAGCGGCGTTGGTAGCGCACTGAGTAGGGGCAAAGAGTCGAGATTTTGCGTCCTGTGTTCAGATCCAGTCTTGTGCTTTCTTTTTCTTTTGTTCTTTTGACAGTATGTGACGTCAATATATTTTTCGTGAAATGTATTGGAAGCAATGGCAAAGGAAATAAAGATTTGAAATCTTACTTAAATTACATTTTATCATCACAGTTGACACCGACTAAAACATTCCATGAAAGGGGTGCCAACAGTTTTCAGTTGTCTCCAAGAACTAAGTGACAAATTGGTCCCTAGAGTCGATCAAGAAGTAAAACAGTTAATGTAATGACATCAGAAATTAATGGAACATCGGCATGTGTACGCAACAACAATGAAATCTGGAAAGCTCACAAAAGAAACATATCATCAGCTCCTACACAAAGTTTTTCGACTTTACGTAAAAATGTAGCAGTTTCACTACGTTATTGGCTCTTGGGGTGGGTAAAACGATCCGTCCTTATTCGGCGGACTGTTTGTCGATGTGCTCCGAATACCGACATGTTCATTGAAAGTAATTCCGTCAATGTGTATACAGTTACGGAAACCCTTCGAGGTATACTCTTATTAACGGGTGAAGGACTACATTCTCCCATTACAGAAGTGCTCTGCTCTCATCGCACAGTAAAGGGAAATCACAAGTGGAAGCGAAGCAATTAAAACACATACTTTGATCCATAATCAACAGCAGACACCAGCTTTCGAGAAAGTGCTACGTTATGCCTGGTTTACCGCAAAATTGTCGCCAGATCCCGAGGTTGTTTTCCTAATGAAATTCACACAAAATAATGTGATTATGGTATGACTATGGTACACGTGCCTTGGCACGTTGCTCGTGATGTTACGATTTTTGTTCGCCTCGAATGTTCCTACGAATGCATTGGTTGTCTTGAATCGTAAATGTGAAGTACAAAGAAAAAATCGAAATAAGAATTTTTATGTCTTTAATTTTAAATTATTGTTAGTCATGTATGATTATATGAGAGTTGTGGTGATACAGTCTGTTGTAATAAGATTTCAAATGCTTTTTTGTCTTGTCAATAATTCCATTTTATTTTACGAACTCACAAAAAATATTGATGTGACATGTTTTCGTGACAACAAAATGAAAACAAAAGATATAACTCCATTTGAACGCTGGGCGTGGAAGTTTGAAACTCTCCACGTAGATAGTGCGCTACTTGCTCAATTGGATATACGATGCGCGAGTGAGCTGATGAAGTTACGTCGAAAGCTGGAGTGTGTTTTTCTCGAAAACTATTGAGTGTATGTCGAAGTACGTGTCCCTTTATCTTCGCTCTTCTTCCAACCTACCGAGTTTCCACTGTGTCAGAGAGCCACCTACGACGGGTTCCCCTTGTGCCTGCAGCCGGACGAGTTGTCCTGCGTAGTCGTAATAAATTTTAGTCACAAGCCTTCCTCGTAAATAAATCAGTCTGTTTATCAGTGAGGACCGTATCAAAATCCCTACTGAGGTTCTCGAAATTATCCCTCAGACACAGATTGAAAAACGCGGCAGGGGACACTACATGTGTGAGACCAACTCAGCAAGTCCTAGTCCCTACTTTTTGTAGCCGAATTACGATTGTAAATGTGAAGTCAACATATCCATTCCCAGCGATGGCAGTTGTGGTTCACACGTCCGTGGCGTTAGAGCAACTTTTTATTTTTTATTTTTTTCCTTTGTTGTAATTTTCATCACCTGACACAGGCGGGCTGTCAGCAGCATAGTACGCTGCTCTTCAGCCTTAAGTGGAACAATAACAAGACATATAGGTGATACAGACACTACAGTAAAAACGGCGGGCAAAAAAAGGAGATTTAAAAAACAATAAACATGAAGCCGTTCACGCTGGACTCGAAAAAACAGGAAACACTTGGTGACACGGCGCACAGAACACGGATGACGGCGACGGCACACGTGAACAGTTGATGCGTGACGGTGACAGAACACTAAACACAAATCGAGGCACACACACGACACACAGATGGCGATGATCTCCGGCGCGCGAAAGTCCACTGAGCATGTACGAGTCCGGGGACCTGCCAAGAGAGGAGGAGGAGGAAGGGGAGTGGGAGAGCGAGAGGGGAGAGCAGAGATGCCACGGGCAGGGGAGATAGGGGGGAGGGAGGAAGGGGGAGGGGAAGCCCGGGGGAAGAGGGGTGGAGGGAGGGGACAGGGGAAAAGGAAAAAGAAGGGAAGAGAAGAGAAGGGACGGAGGGTGCCAAAGGAAAGGACACCGGAAGTGGGGGGTGGGGCAGGGTCAAAGTTGATAGGAGGGGTAGATGGAGGGGACGAGGACATCATCAGGGAGGGGGAGCTGGTGGAAGCCACCTTGGGAGAGGGTAAGGAGGGTGGAGAGATGGAGACCGGGTGGGACGTGGGAATACAG
The DNA here is from genome assembly GCF_023864275.1 of Schistocerca cancellata. Taxonomy (NCBI): domain Eukaryota; kingdom Metazoa; phylum Arthropoda; class Insecta; order Orthoptera; family Acrididae; genus Schistocerca; species Schistocerca cancellata. Next base: position 56,206,501 of record NC_064631.1, read on the forward strand.
GTGGGAGAGGATCGGGGACATGAGCAGGTGAGGAGGATCAAGTTTACGGGAGGTGTACAGGATCCGTATCCTTTCAAGGAAAAGGAGGAGGTGAGGGAAGGGGATGAGACCATACAGGATCCGCGTTGGGGAGGGGAGACGGATGCGATAGGCAAGGCGGAGAGCATGGCGTTCAAGGATTTGGAGGGATTTATAAAAGGTAGGGGGCGGAGATCCAGGCTGGATGGGCGGAACAAAGGATAGGGCGGATGAGGGATTTATAGGTGTGGAGGATTGTGGAGGGGTCCAGACCCCACGTACGGCCACATTAGAGCAACGAAGCTTGATTTGTTTTCTATGGAACAAGGGACGAACACCCATCGAGATCTACAGGGAAATGCAGCCTACTTGTGGGGAAAACTGACTCGCTTTAGAACTGTCAAGTCGTGGTGGTGTTGTGAGTTCGACAAAGGCCATGAAGTCTTGCATCTCAATGAGCGATCGTGGAGGCCGCGTTCGTCGCTGACTGATGACGATAGTCCGGCGCGGATGCAATGTTGAAAGCAGGTCAGTGCGTGCACAGCACGGCCGTTTCCCGGGAGCTTGGCATATTGTATGGAAGTGCTTACGACACCGTTCAAGGGTCCTTATGGTGCCGGAAAGTTTCATGTCAGTGGGAGCCTAAGCAGTTGGACGACATGATGGGAGGCAGGCGAATGAGGTCTTCACTGAATCATGTGCAATGGTACTCCAAGCAGGGTAAAAGTTCCCTGGACCCCCATATTACTGGCGATAAAACGTGGATACTGCATTTCACACCGGAATTCGAGCAGCAGAGCATGTTGTGGAAACATCCACGTTCGCCTGTGACAAAAAATTCCGTTCAGCGCCATCTGTTGGGAAGGTGATGTTAACGGCCTTTTGACATAGCCGTGCACTGCTCCTGCTGGATTTCACGCCACAAGGTTCGACCGTCAATGTCGACAGTTATTGTTCCACACTGTGACATCCGGGAGCTGCCGTCAGGCGAAGGCCGAGGGATCCTCGATGTGGACAACGTAATTCTGCTGCACGACAATGCGAGACTACATGTGGCACTCAGAACTGCCAAAAAGCTCCAGCTATTCCCGACCACCCACCATACAATCCAGACCTCGCCCCTACTCATTTCCACGTTTTAGCACCACTGAAGAAGTTTCTGGCAAGAGAGCGATTCACAAGTAACCATGAACCAATACAGCAGTCTGAAGGTGGCTCCATAAACGGTCAGACGAATTCTGTTTCAGAGGGACATCAAATTTAGCGCTGCAATGGGAAAATATGTCGGTGTGGGGACTATGTGGAAAAAGAGTGTAAGGTATGTAGTTTTGGATGTATATTTGTCATTACCTGTATGTACCTTACTTTGGCTAATAGAATATAAGGGCAAAGACTTTCTGACTTGCCCCTGCACACGAGTGACCCAGCCCGCCTACGCACAGGTAGCATTAAGTATGTACAGTCAGACAGCTTGTGTGGCGTAGCGTATTTTGCTAGCGGGCTACTGCGTGGAGTTATGAACAAATTTCAGAGAACAACGTTGACTAACTGAATATCGTCACTTCCGTACAACTTATGCGATGTAAGTGGCACACGACAGGAAAGTTGACTGGAGGCATGAATGCTATGTGTTCCATATTGAACTGGCGGTTGGAGTGATATCTCATGGCAATAATGGGAGCACAACGTGATGTAAGAAATATGTTTACAACGAATGCAAAAACTGTATGCAAATCATGGGTGTATGTGTGAGTGAACGATTCAAGTTGTATCAAAGGCTGGCAGAGGTGACGCAAATAAATAATAATAATAATAATAATAACCACGCAAAAAATGACAATACAAGTTTAGCTCTTTTATAGAATGAATTTTCACCCTGAGGCGGAGTGTGCACTGATATGAAACTTCGTGGCAGGTTAAAACTGTGTGCTGGAGCGAGACTGGAACCTGAGGCCCTTACCTTCCACGGGCAAGTGCTCCACCAGCAGAGACTTGGGCAGCTCAGTTGGTAGAGCTCTTGCGCGCGAAGGGCGAAGATTCCAGTTTCAACCTGCCACGAAGTTACATATCGGCGCACACTCGCTGCAGACTGATAATTCATTGTGTAAACATCCTCCAGGCTTTCGCTTAGCAATGACTCCGCAGTATACTTTCTTCAAAGAGTGCGAGCCCTGCAAGTTACGCAGAAGAACATCTGTGAAGTTCGAAAGGAAGGAGATGAGGAACTGGCGAAATGAAGTTGTTTATTTTGTGTTAACAGTACTTCCCTTGTGGAGCTTAGCACCCACTGTGATGCATTGTCGAGGCTCATTGCTGCAGTTCTTTGGCGTGGACTCTCTCTACCGCATAGGTAACTGCGTCCATATCTGGGTTTGATTCAAGAAAGGCAAAAGCTGACAGTAACGATGGCGATTATTGCTGAAACGACTGGTTTTCGGTTATATCGGTTTTTTTCAAGTTCAGTTTAACTGGACTGTGAAAACCGCTCAAAATAACTGGTTTAAGAATTAACCGATTTTCGGTTTTTTTGTTCTTATTATGTTCTATAAATATGGATGGAAATCGAACAACGATTGAAAATTTTTTTTCTCTCTCAGTTTCAAAACACAAAGAATCAAAATATTGAACTAATAGGCAAACAGAAAAAGACTCAGTCTATGTACGGTTCCCCGCTTTTCTCGTACAGTGAAACGTGGTTGACTACTACAAAAAATCCCCAGTGTTCTCCTATTGATTTGAAATTTTTTTAACTCTGCTCAAAAATCGTGTTGTAATGGCGGATCGTACCACTACTTGGGCATTGCAAACAGTCAGTGCTATAGAGAGAAAACTGAGGTTGAAGAACTCTATTTTTCGTTTTAATTTGTCCGTTTTCAATTGTTAAAATCAGATAAAGGCGTTTTGTGTACACAGGCAGTAAATGATTTGGTTTGTGGTTTTATTTTAAACTATGAGTGAACTCCAGAATGAGATTTTCACTCTGCAGCGGAGTGTGCGCTGATATGAAACTTTCTGGCAGATTAAAACTGTGTGCCCGACCGAGACTCGAACTCGGGACCTTTACCTTTCGCGAGCAAGTGCTCTATCGACTGAGCTACCCAAGCACGACTCACGCCCGGTCTCACAGCTTTACTTCCGTCAGTATCTCGTCTCCTACCTTCCAAACTTTTGGAAGGTAGGAGACGAGATACTGGCGGAAGTAAAGCTGTGAGACCGGGCGTGAGTCGTGCTTCGGTAGCTCAGTGGTGCCGGCACGGTAGCTCAGCGTGTTCGGTCAGAGAGCCGGTTGGCCTCTGTAATAAAAAAACTGAGTGAAAGGATCAACAAAACGAACTTGACTGGATGTCATGTGACGTCCGCAACGACCAAACACAACAATCAACAACGAACAAAATGAAAAAAAAAGGTGGTAGAGCACTTGCCCGCGAAAGGCAAAGGTCCCGATTTCGAGTCTCGGTCGGGCACACAGTTTTAATCTGCCAGGAAGTTTTATGAGTGAACTGTTAAATTCCAAGTTTTCTCGTTACATGATGTCGCAAGTTTGTTGTAACTTCTCCCATTTTTAACCTTTTAAAGCAAATGGACTTCGTAAAATACCTCAGACGAGGAATGGTTCCATTCTGTAATACAACTGATGTCCGACGATGACAGTGAGAAACTGCCATGTAGACCAGACAGCGCAAGTCTCACACCCTGCATGTAGACGCATACCAAGTAACAGGCCACGCAACATAGTAACAGGTACATTATTGACCCAGCAGAGGTATACCGATTCTTATATTATTCGTTTCTTGCCCGTTTCTGTCGGTATTGTTATTAACATAGAACTAATTGTTTTTCCCATTTTCTATTATAACACAATATTTCAAACCAATGCTAATTTTACTAATAAAAACACTCGTTCCTTAAAAAAGGTGTTATTTAAAGACAGTCGGTTTCAGCATTGCTGCAATGGCTAATTGATATTTCGATTACTTCCACTTACTAGTAAAAAAATAAAAGCACCTAATATGACCAAGGCCAAACAAATTCCGAAAAATACCCGTATCGGTTTTAGCCAGTCAACGAAGCAAAGTTGCTTTATGGAAAAAAATTTTACTCGTCGAAAAAAAATATAACATCACATCTTTTGGATTCGCATGTTTTCTTCGCAGTGCAATTATTCTCAAATGGTAGGAGGAGATTTATTGATTAAAAGTACTTCATTATTTCAGAGTTTAGTAACTGACTGCCCATTGTTCAAGGAATTTGCTGTGAATTGAGTGTGCGAACTGCGAGTGCTAATCTGAGGAAAGCAGCCATTGGCAGATTGAAATTGTAGCCATATTTCGAAAGGCGTATCGCCAGATCATTGAGAGGTGATACTAGGTTAAGAGACAGAGTGGAAAAAGGGAACTCTTCCGGGATTTGATCACACAACCTTTCGGCTTCCAGCCACACTTTATACCGCTCACTACACCACCACATGAGATATTACGAATTAGGTCCTGCTTGCTGCATTCACGAGACATTGCTGCTGTCTCTGGTTATGGCCCCTGTTTGGTAGTTGACAATGGTATCGTTTTCACAATGTACACTCCTGGAAATTGAAATAAGAACACCGTGAATTCATTGTCCCAGGAAGGGGAAACTTTATTGACACATTCCTGGGGTCAGATACATCACATGATCACACTGACAGAACCACAGGCACATAGACACAGGCAACAGAGCATGCACAATTTCGGCACTAGTACAGTGTATATCCACCTTTCGCAGCAATGCAGGCTGCTATTCTCCCATGGAGACGATCGTAGAGATGCTGGATGTAGTCCTGTGGAACGGCTTGCCATGCCATTTCCGCCTGGCGCCTCAGTTGGACCAGCGTTCGTGCTGGACGTGCAGACCGCGTGAGACGACGCTTCATCCAGTCCCAAACATGCTCATTGGGGGACAGATCCGGAGATCTTGCTGGCCAGGGTAGTTGACTTACACCTTCTAGAGCACGTTGGGTGGCACGGGATACATGCGGACGTGCATTGTCCTGTTGGAACAGCAAGTTCCCTTGCCGGTCTAGGAATGGTAGAACGATGGGTTCGATGACGGTTTGGATGTACCGTGCACTATTCAGTGTCCCCTCGACGATCACCAGTGGTGTACGGCCAGTGTAGGAGATCGCTCCCCACACCATGATGCCGGGTGTTGGCCCTGTGTGCCTCGGTCGTATGCAGTCCTGATTGTGGCGCTCACCTGCACGGCGCCAAACACGCATACGACCATCATTGGCACCAAGGCAGAAGCGACTCTCATCGCTGAAGACGACACGTCTCCATTCGTCCCTCCATTCACGCCTGTCGCGACACCACTGGAGGCGGGCTGCACGATGTTGGGGCGTGAGCGGAAGACGGCCTAACGGTGTGCGGGACCGTAGCCCAGCTTCATGGAGACGGTTGCGAATGGTCCTCGCCGATACCCCAGGAGCAACAGTGTCCCTAATTTGTTGGGAAGTGGCGGTGCGGTCCCCTACGGCACTGCGTAGGATCCTACGGTCTTGGCGTGCATCCGTGCGTCGCTGCGGTCCGGTCCCAGGTCGACGGGCACGTGCACCTTCCGCCGACCACTGGCGACAACATCGATGTACTGTGGAGACCTCACGCCCCACGTGTTGAGCAATTCGGCGATACGTCCACCCGGCCTCCCGCATGCCCACTATACGCCCTCGCTCAAAGTCCGTCAACTGCACATACGGTTCACGTCCACGCTGTCGCGGCATGCTACCAGTGTTAAAGACTGCGATGGAGCTCCGTATGCCACGGCAAACTGGCTGACACTGACGGCGGCGGTGCACAAATGCTGCGCAGCTAGGGCCATTCGACGGCCAACACCGCGGTTCCTGGTGTGTCCGCTGTGCCGTGCGTGTGATCATTGCTTGTACAGCCCTCTCGCAGTGTCCGGAGCAAGTATGGTGGGTCTGACACACCGGTGTCAATGTGTTCTTTTTTCCATTTCCAGGAGTGTAATTTCAATTCGTCCTAATTCAGATAGTATGTATGAAATGTATGTTAACTACATACAAAAACCTTCCTCAAGACACAGCGTATCTGTTAGTAAAAGTCGGGTAAAAAGCACCACAGAATTTCGTGAGACTAGCCTGCCTATACAGACGGACGCGAGCAAGCGACTTAAAGTCATGGCGTACCTCCTAATATCGTGTCGGAGCTCTTTTTCTTCGCCGTAGTGCAGCAACTCGACATAGCACCCACTCAACAAGTCGTTGGAGGTCCCCAGCAGAAAGAGCCATGCTAACTCTATAGCCGCCACAATTGCGAAAGTGTTGCCGATGCAGGGTTTCGTGCACGAACTAATCTCTCGATTGTATACCATAAATGTTCGATGGAGTTCATGTCGGGCCTTCTGGTTGGCCAAATCGTTTGTTTGAATTGCCCAGAATATTCTTCAAACCAATCACAAACAACTGTCAACCGTTGACATGGCGTACTGTCAACCATAAAAATTACATAGCTGAAACTTCCTGGCAGATTAAAACTGTGTGCCCGACCGAGACTCGAACTCGGGACCTTTGCCTTTCGCGGGCAAGTGCTCTACCATCTGAGCTACCGAAGCACGACTCACGCCCGGTACTCACAGCATTACTTCTGCCAGTATCTCGTCTCCTACCTTCCAAACTTTACTAGTTTGCTAGTTCTGCAAGGTTCGCAGGAGAGCTTCGGTAAAGTTTGGAAAGTAGGAGACGAGGTACTGGCAGAAGTAATGCTGTGAGTACCGGGCGTGAGTCGTGCTTCGGTAGCTCAGATGGTAGAGCACTTGCCCGCGAAAGGCAAAGATCCCGAGTTCGAGTCTCGGTCGGGCACACAGTTTTAATCTGCCAGGAAGTTTCATATCAGCGCACACTCCGCTGCAGAGTGAAAATCTCATTCTGATTACATAGCTGTTTGGGAACATGAAGTTCATGAAAGGCTGCTAATGTTTTCCAAGTAGCCGAACATAACTGAGTAACCAGTCGATTCCATATAAACACAAACCACACACTATTATGGAGCCACCAATAGCTAACACTGTGTCTTGTTGACACCTTGGGTCCACGGATTCGTAGGGTCTGCACCACTCTCGAACTCTACCATAAGCTCTTACCAACTAAAATCGGGATTCATCTGACCAGGCCACAGTTCTCCAGTTGTCCAGGGTGCAACTGGTACGGTCACGAGCCCAGGAGAGGCGCTGTGGGCGATGTCGTGTTGTTAACAAAGGCACTCACGTCGGTCGTCTGCTGCCGCAGCCCATTAACGCCAGATTTCGCCGTATTGTCCTAGCGGGTACGCTCGTCGTGCGTCCCACATTGATTTCTGCGGTTATTTCATGCAGTGTTGCGTGTCTGTCAGCACTGACAACTCGACGGAAACTCCGCTGCTGTCGGTCGTTCAGTGAAGGATAATGACCGCAGCGTTGTCTGTGGTGAAAGGTAATGAATGATTTCATATATATATATATATATATATATATATATATATATATATATATATATATATATATATATATATATATATTGGTTGGTTGGTTTGAGGAAGGAGACCAGACAGCGTGGTCACCGGTCTCATCGGATTAGGGAAGGATTGGGAAGGAAGTCGACCGTGCCCTTTCAGAGGAACCATCCCGGCATTTGCCTGGAGTGATTTAGGGAAATCACGGAAAACCTAAATCAGGATGGCCGGACGCAGGATTGAACCGTCGTCCTCCCGAATGCGAGTCCAGTGTCTAACCACTGTGCCACTCCGCTCGATATATATATACTATAAAGAACCCATCTTTTGCATGTAAGTGTAGCTGTATCAGTGTAAAACTTTGTTCATAATAAGTTATATACGTGGTTCTTATGTTCCGATTCCTACCTCCTTGTCTGAAAGACATTTTTTCCCCGCAAGCCCGTAAGTCCAGATATTTGCAAACTGGATGTGACAGCATCTTGCGCGACTAGTAAAACCCCACGTATTAGTAATCCGGAATAATGACAGAGCGATGTCCTATTAATATATCGCTTCGCTGCAAATTACTTTAAGGCTGCAATTTGAACACAAATTTTTTGTAATATTGTCACGTTGAAACAATAGTCAAGTCCAAATCCGAAGGCAGAGTCATCAGCGAAATAGACCACTTAGAAGTGAAGCAATTTCTATTACTGACGTCAACGTGGAGCTACAGCAGAAGTGAACTCCTGGACGGAGAGTGTAGCTATTTACACAGACATCAAATATTGCAGGACGCTAATGTTGATATTAACAGCGACTACTTAAGAACGCTGGTATTTACATATACATAGAATATTACACAATACACAAACATCACAAACATTACACATTTCAAGAACCTTCCTAAACTTATAAATACTTTATAGCAAATCAATGCTAGTGTCTGGGTTTGAATTTGCGATCTACAGCACGCAATGCTATTAGCTGCGCTGCAGTATTGTTCCACTTGCGTGTTAAATGATTTGATGAAAGAGATTCAAGAGGGCAGGTCCTGACAACGTAGCAATAAATAAATCAAAAATGCATCGAGGCACTCACTAACAACTCGGGAAATGATCAGAATCAGTTAGTAGGCGTCTAAAGGATAGCCACAGTCAATACAGTCACGCAGAAATAGATACATCTCGAGGAAATAAATGCAGTGATAATTTTCATGTATAACATTGGTGCAGCTAGTGCAGCCGTTATCTTACTGACTCCAAAACAGTTATAGGTGTTCGGAACCAGAATCGATGCGATATTTGGTATCAGTACAAATATCGGAAATTCTCTCGATACCTCTATAATATCGGAAAAGTCAACTAGTACCGTTGCCGCCGCAACGTATTGATTGCTTATTTATTTCTAAGCTTTTCTTATTAAGAACAAAACACTGCATGTATGGAAATAGGTTATGTTTTCATGATCCAACATTAACTTCAAACTGAAAACAAATGTAAGACGTGTATGACAACTTTTCTAAGCGCAAGCAAAACACGGAACTTGACAAACATTTTAAGCCATCAACGTATATTATTAGTTGGTTGTTTTGGGGAAGGAGACCAGACAGCGTGGTCATCGGTCTCATCGGATTAAGGAAGGATGGGGATGGAAGTCGGCCATGCCCTTTCAGAGGAACCATCCCGGCATTTGCCTGGAGTGATTTAGGGAAATCACGGAAAACCTAAATCAGGATGGCCGGACGCGGGATTGAACCGTCGTCCTCCCGAATGCGAGTCCAGTGTCTAACCACTGCGCCACCTCGCTCGGTATATATTATTAGTATAGCGCACCATTACAACTCTCTCTTTAAGACAAAAGCTCCCCATTTCAATACAAGGCAAAGTGCAGTGTAGGAATTATGTTACGTTTGTATGAAACAAATGGAGGACTGGTTTTCAGGCGTTTCCACCTAAATACTGTGCTTTGCTGATCTATCTGGTTCTGGATATTTCAGTTACTTCTGTACAACTATAGGTCCTGGGTTCAATAATAAAAATCATATTACAGTCATTTAAAAATATTCTCACGTTAGACTCGTTTACACTGAGGTGACAAAAATGGCGTAGCAATGTACACATGCACAGATGGCCGTTATATCAAGCACACAGGGTATAAAAGGGCAATCCTTTGACGAAGCTGTCAGTTTTAGTCACGTGATTCATGTGAAAAGGCTTCCGCCGTGATTATGGCCGCGCGACAGGAATTAACAGACTTTGAACGCTGGAGCTAGAAGCACGCGACATTCCATTTCGGAAATTGTTAGGGAATTTAATATTCCGTTACCCTCAGTGTCAAGACTGTGCCGAGACTACCAAATCTCAGACTATTGAATATGATTTCTGGAAACTGTCTTGAGCACCTACTTCGGCAGACCACACGCGATGGAGGTCTCTCAGACCCTGTAGGTACAAATAGGCCGGACCTTGCCGATTGCGTTAGTATAGAGACGGGGATCATGATGACATCATAACAACTACGGATACGAAAGTTATTTAATCAATCAAGAAGGCTAGGAGAGTATTTCTGCTACAAAGAGCAGATAAACAGTCGTTAGCATCTCACTTAGTCAGTGATCTGGTATCACGTAGTGCCAGTAAGATGCATGTGAAGTTTTTATGGACAAAGTGTAAGCGGACTGTAAATCGTGGTCTGGAGAACTAGGAACGTAGTGGTCCGATTAAGGACGGAAAAGACTAATCATTTTTTAACAACCAACTTCTGAAAATGATGTAGAGGCAGAGGCTGTTGCACTCTGGGTTCAAAATGGAATGCGCAATGACGACAGTAAAGGTTAGTACAGATTCTAGAAGCTGTCAAAGTCGATTGATTGTAAGAGGATACAAGATGACTAAGACAAAATTTCTAGCTGGTGTGATGGAAGGCAGCTGGCTCTAAATGAGGAAAAATGTGAGTTAATGCGGATGAAAGGAAAAATGAACATGTAGTGTTCGGGTACAGCATTAGTAGTGTACTGCTTGACGCAATGAAATTGTTTAAATATACAGGAGTAAATTTGGAAAGCGACATTAAATGGAACGATTATGTGGTAGGGAAGGTGAAAGGTGAACTTTGGTTAATTGGGAGAATTTTGGGAAAGGAAGCCGCATATAGGACACTAGTGCTTCGTATTTTTTAATACTGCTAGAGTGTTTTGGATACGTTCCAGGTCAGATTAAAGGAATACGTCGAAGCCATTAGGAGGCACGCTGCTAGATTTGTTATCGATAGGTACGAAAAACACGCAAGTATTACGGAGACGCTTCGGTAACTCAAATGGGAATTAATCATAAGATGCAAGCTTTCACGGCCGGAGTCTTCATTAATTACTACTTCCGGGCTGAATTGCCGTGATCCATATATAAAACTTCTTCTCCTTCCTGACGTTTCGTAGCCTACTGCGGGCAACGTCTTCCGAGGTGAGTCGGCGACTGGCTGTTGGCACTGCACTGCACTGCACTGCAAATCTCTGGGTACATCTACCAGGAGAGAGACAGGCTAAGCAGCGAAGCTGCTGTTCCTGTGTGGACCTCAAGAACTATTGGTTGGCCTCACGGTTTGGATTGGCCTATGTGAGCGGCCGCGTGTGGGCGGACGCTGCGTCAAAAGCGTCATAGGGGCTGCGGAAGAAGCTACTCCCGCAGCAGATCAGGCCAACGCGTGGTCGGCCTGCGGTGGACTTGGTGGCCCAGTTCGCGTATAAGACGGCTGCCAGAGTGTTCTGCAGAGGCATAGAACACCCTGGCGGACTGCCTAAAGCGATCCCGCAGCAACGGGACGCCAGCTTCCTCATGAAGGAGCCTCGTGGAGCAACGAGGCGGCTTGTGGAGAGCGAGTCTCAGCGCCCGATTCTGGACTCGCTTGAGCATCGCAGCGTGCGACGGAGCGGCATTCCCCCACACTACGGCGGCGTAGTCGAGTACTGGCCGGACGAGGGCCAAGTACACGGTCAGGCCGTGCTGAGGGGGGGGGGGGGGACTGGCTGCTGGCGCTGGAGTTCCCGCTTATATAGAGCGCCTAGATAGCGCCACCACTCATCACGTGCTTTCGAATTAAAAACGATCTCTGTCTACTGCCATCTCTCTCGACTACTGGTAATAGATTGTCACTTCATTGGTGCAAAGTCGACCGCCATACCTTGTGTAGTTTCAATCCTTCTTCTTTTTTATTAAATTATTTTCATGCTTGTAGATCTCTATAGCTTTTCTATACATGCAGGTATAATAATGTGAGGTCCTAACTATCACGTTCCCCACCTCCGGGCAATTCAAGCCAAGGCACGCTCCCGACTCAGTCTCCTCAAGCTCCTCTCCGGCCGTACGTGGGGTCTGGACTAGAGATGGGAGATCCGCTCTTGAACTAATGCATAGAGTTGCATCTTTCAAAGGAGTAAACAATCAGTGATTCAGAAAAAAAGAACGGTAGCTCCAAACGTTTCCCACGGCAGAGAGAGAGAGAGAGAGAGAGAGAGAGAGAGAGAGAGAGATGGAGCATATCAGCAGCGCCTCTGCTGGTCACAGCACAGTGCACGCCACACAACACAGCCAGCGACGGCCTCTGCCCTGCTTCTACCTTGGCTGCCTGCATTGTGCAGTGCCCCATTGGATTTTGTGTTTCACATATACCGTGCCGTCTCTGTGCGTCGTCTGCCGCCTGCAGTGTCTGGCGCAGCGTAACTTCGCATCGCACTCTGTCGGCGATCGTTTCAGTCGCACGTCCTGCCCTCTGGGCAGTTGATGCGAGCAACAGGACAGAGAGCCACCTAGCGGATAACATAGGAACTACTTGCAACAACCTGCTCGCAAGGGAACGGACGATTTGTCTCGGAGCGGGTGAGTTCACCGCTCCCCCCCACCCTCGAAACTCGCCCGCTCAACGCTCGACCCGCCATCTCGACTCTAGCCAGAGCGTTGAGCAAAGCGACTCAGGTGTCTCTCTGGTCTCTGCGGTCTCAGCTCACGCAGTAATACAGCTCGCGGCTCGACCTGCTCGACTCAGCGCCTCTGCATCGGAGTTCGTCTCTACTGGATATTGTTCTTCGTAGTAATACCACTATGTATATTACATTATTATGTTATGTATACATCAATTGTTTTTATTTTATTTTTCTTTGTTTAAACTGATTAGATTAGGTTCCTGACGACTCCTCTTACTATAGGATTTTTATTATGGACACTCGAATTTACGCTTTAATTACGAGCGAACCGATAAACGTATCGCAAAATGTGATACACCAATATTTTCCTTGTTTTATTGTGCGTAAGGCTATATGCAGAACTTTCGTTTTACAGTCAATTTTATATTTTTTTTTCTTATTCTGGTACGGATTTTGCGATTTTAGGCGTCTTCGGAAGGAAACGTTCACTTTAAAAATATATGGCTTGCGATGTATTTGTATGAGGTTAATGAAATTTTAAAACATTATAGCCAAATATATTGTTAATGTAAATCTCAAGTTACAACATTTTCCGATCACCGAAAAAACCACGATAGTGCAAAATAAATCAATAATCCAAAACTTTGTCATATAGTGGAAATTTCAATAAACAATACAAAATTCTTACTCATTATCTGTGTTACTTCAAAATAGGATCAAATAAGATCAAAATACAGGTATAGTACTGGAATAAACCAAGTTTAAAGGGCAATGTGCCTTCCATTTATTTTCTATTGTAAATGAGTGGTGAGTCATGAAAAAGAGCTAATTCATTTCAGGGAGTGAACAGTTCTGATCCAATCTCTGAAAAGAACAGTTTTGCCCATCTCTAGTCTGGACCCCTCCACCATCCTCCACACCTATAAATCCTTCATCCGCCCTATCCTTTGTTATGCCCATCCGGCTTGGATCTCCGACCCCCCTACCTTTTACAAATCCCTCCAAATCCTTGAACGTCATGCTCTCTGCCTCGCCTATCGCATCCGTCTCCCCTCCCCCACGCGTATCCTATACGATCTCATCCCCTTCCCCCACCTCCTCCTTTTCCTTGAAAGGATACGGAACCTGTACACCTCCCGAAAACTCGATCCTCCACACCCGCTCGTCTCCCCGATCCTATCCCACCCCCGCCCGCTGCCGCGCCTGTATTCCCACGTCCCACCCGGTCTCCATCTCTCCACCCTCCTTACCCTCTCCCAAGGTGGCTTTCGCCAGCTCCCTCTCCCTGATGCTGCCCTCCTCCCCTCCATCTACCACTCCTACCAACTTTGATCCTCCCACCCTCCTCCTGTGCTTGCTCCTCTGGGCACCCTCCCTCCCTTCTCTCCTTTTTCCCTCCCTCCTCCATTTCTCCCCGCTCCTCCCCCGGGCTTCCCCCCTCTTGTCCCTCTCCTCCTGCCCCCTGTATCCTCAGCCATTGGCATCCTTGTTCTCCCCTCTCCCCCCCCCCCTCACCCCTGTTCCCCTCTTGGCAGGTCACCGGACTCGCACACGCTACGTCGACATTCGCGCGCCGGAGATCACCACCATAAGTGTCTCGTGTGTGCTGTCATGCTTAGTGTTCAGTGTTCACTGTCACACTCCATCGTTCACCAGTGCCATCGTCTTCTTCAGTTCAAAAATGGCTCTGAGCACTATGGGACTCAACTGCTGAGGTCATTAGTCCCCTAGAACTTAGAACTAGTTAAACCTAACTAACCTAAGGACATCACAAACATCCATGCCCGAGGCAGGATTCGAACCTGCGACCGTAGCGGTCTTGCGGTTCCAGACTGCAGCGCCTTTAACCGCACGGCCACTTCGGCCGGCCTCTTCTTCAGTGTTTGTGCGTCGTATCAACAGTTTGCAGTGTGGATTCCCGTCGAGTGTGAACGGCTCCGTGTTTGTCTTTATGTGTCTCCTGTTTTATTGCCCACTGTTCTGTAACTTATGTGTCTTCTCCGTGTTTATCTCTCATTGTGTATCCTATGGCTGAAGTGCAGCGTAGAATGCTGCTGACAGCCTGCCTGTTGTACAGGTTTAAAATAACAATAAAGAAAAAAAACTGTCACGTTTGTCTCAATAAATTTTATTTCGTGATCACCGTTTTTGAAAACATGTTCCTCTGATTAGTCAATTTGTCCCAATCTACAGTTCCTTTTGTGTTCCGTTAGGAGGGTATTAACACTCCTTTTAGTTGTTCCAATATAAACCATGCCACAGCTACACGGAATTACCATCCCAGGCAGAAGAGGGGAGTCATAAAAACTTTTGTGGACAGGGCTAATAACATCTGTGAGGCAATTTATTTGCAAGATGAATTAAGCCATTTGCGAACGGCTTTCAAGAGAAATGGGTACACTGACAACGAGATAGATCGAGCACTCCACCCTAGAAGAAAAGTGTCCGAAAATACACGACAACAACAACCGTCGCCTGGAAAAGTTTTTCTTCCATTTATTCATAACATCACGGACCGTATAGGCAAAATTTTGGCCAAGTTTCAAGCGGAGACAACCTTTAGACCTACGAAGAAAATTAGTGAAAGTTTAGGATCGGTGAAAGAGATCGGTGAAAGACGCACGACACCCCTTAGCTACCCCAGGTGTGTATAAAATTCCGTGTAGTTGTGGCATGGTTTATATTGGAACAACTAAAAGGATTGTTAATACCTGCCTAACGGAACACAAAAGGAACTGTAGATTGGGACAAATTGACAAATCAACTGTAGCGGGACACGTTTTCAAAGACGATGATAGAGGTGTCTTTCCATGCGAAGGGTGTGGCGGATCGTCGTCCGTCGGGGCCAGCTCGGGCGACCGAGCTGATCCCAGTGGCGGCCCCGCCCGGCGCCCCACCTGTGACGAACCGGCAGTCGACTCGTGACTGTGCTAAGGATGACTCTTTTATTCTGACTTGCACTCTCGTGACCGAGCGTTCATTCTTATGAACAAGCTCGCTCACGGGGGGTCCTACCTTGGCCGAGAAGATGACGAAGCGGCCGCACTCGCCTTCTGTAACATTCTGAAGGCTGCTGCACTACCGCACACGAGGCAGCAAGAGTCGGGTGCGCCACCGAGAGCCTCGCCGGCCGCACTGCGAGAGTTTGCGGGCCCGGCGGCGTCTGCCTCGGCGGGTGTTGCGCCGCTGGACTCGACCGTTCGAGAGGTCGACGTGACCCCGGTTGTCCCTCTGGCCCTGACTAAATCACTTACTTCACAAAAATCTTCGTTACTCGAACTACTGCAATACAGCGAGCGCTACTACTAAATAAAAGATTCAAACTACGGAAGGCACTAACTACTGATAGGCATAGTTAGCAAATGTAAGATTTTAATAGAGAATAAACAATGTATTTACCTTAATAGTCATAATATATATAGCAGTTCATGACATCCATTCTTACAAATGTACTGTTTCTGATGGGCACACCTCCAGATTATCCATTCTCAAAAATCGGCCATCTCGCTTCCCCACATCCACCACTGCTGGCGGCTCGCCTCCAACTGCGCAATGCTACGCGCTGTTAACATCCAGCTGCCCAACACTAGAATGGCAGACAACAATGCAAACTAGCCACAGACTGCACACAGCACAGCCAGTGATTTTCATACAGAGCGCTACGTCGCGTTACCAATATAAGAACCTAAACAGCATACTTACATAGCCCCCATGCTCCCCACAAACAATTTTACAAATTGTTTTGGGCACTGGCCAATACAGATTTGAAAAAAAATTTTCATAATTACAATAACAAAGAAATCAAAGGCACACACTTATTGATAGAATGTTGGTCAAAAGCTGAAATTTTCTCACAGTCTATAAAGACAGTCCTGATCGTTCTTCACAGTTAAATAGCAGTGTTTTTCTCCAAGTCTGAGCAGTAAAAGAAAATGCACACGGAAGTAGTGGATTTCCATGCAGTCTTGAAGAAGTAGTGTTGTCCTTCTAACGGAAAGACAGTGCTGACTCTTGACATGCAGGCAGGTAATGGGCCACAACAGAGCAAACCCACAGCAGAGTCAGTCCAAGTTCAAGAATATTGGTAGGTAAGTCATCACAGAGCAGACCTACTGTAGCCCTGGTAGAGAGTATGGTATTGGTGCGCCACCAGAGGTGCAGACCCACTGCAGTCCTTGTAGAAATAATGGTATTGGTGGGTCATCAAAGGTGTAG
Organism: Schistocerca cancellata; assembly: GCF_023864275.1. NCBI lineage: Eukaryota > Metazoa > Arthropoda > Insecta > Orthoptera > Acrididae > Schistocerca > Schistocerca cancellata. Next base: position 56,223,112 of record NC_064631.1, read on the forward strand.
ACCCACTGTAGTCCTTGTAGAGATGGCCAGCAGCCATCTGCTGCCACTGTGCAGGTGCACAATCTCCATCGAAGAGTCTTGCGGACAATATAGCAAGTCCATAAACCACCACTTGTCCACTCACAAAGTTTCTGGAATTGTCCTTAGAAGTCTTGCAGACAATATAGCAAGTCCATAAACCACCACTTGTATACTCACAAAGTTTTTGGAATTGTTCTTAGAACCAGCAATGCTGTTAATCAGTCCCTTGCTGAATTATTAACACACGTCCAAACACTAACAGTCCCAACTTCTCACATATTTTGCATATACTATGACCATCAGAAATTTGATGAACTGGTGTCAATTATAATTTTATAACATGAGAATATAATAACAAAGGTACAAAATACATTATTAAAGAACATAACAATACAAATAAATTTGTAGTAGTACAGGCTTTACAAAAGAATAGAAATAAACAGATACATCAGTGTTACAGGAATTATGATATAAGTGAATATATAAAATAATGAGAATAGCTTTCGAAACATTGATTTCACACATGAGCATTAAAACAGAACAGAATAAATAATGTCTAAACATCTTTACAAAGAAAATAACATAGTATTTGAAAAATTATACAACATAAATCTTATTAGCTAAACACATAAAGATTGGAAAAAGACATATACACAAGGATACATAAACACATAGCGGAATAATACGAAAGGAAAGACAGGGTTCGTTTTTAGGGTAACATTTGGTACTGCAGTCCAACCCAAAATTTCATTCCATAATTCTTTCGTCATATTGCAACATTTGTTTCCACCAAAAAAATCCTATCCAAGCATGCTTTCTGTATTTATATGTTCACATATTTCTTACCTCATTATTTATTTTCCATTATCTTACTCATCATTTATCTCCAAGAAAATCCTAAACCCTACTTTTTGTTCATATCCTCTTTCAAAATACATTTTGGCCAAACAATTTTCTTATAGCTTCTCAATGCATTTCTTCCAGTTCATCACAACTCGTTTTCTTATATAGCCTACCCCATCTTAAGCTAACTTAAATCTACTGAGCTCAGATCCTTAACTAGGGGACGAGGCAATGCGGCAGCACAAAACAATTAACACAAACAGCAATGACAAAAAATGCAAATTGGCAAAGCAAGCAGCAATATATATATATATATATATATATATATATATATATATATATATATATATATATATATATAAGTTAGTATAGCAAATGCAACATTATCACTAATATGAGCCAATCTGCAGCAACAAGAAAAATAAATCAGTAGTAAATCTGGCTTAACAGAGTAATACAAACTGAAATTTAGTAGCACTATACCTGGAAAACAGCAGAAGCAAATGCAATAACTTATACCTAAACATGACAAAGCTCAAGCAGAAAAAATATTACAGTAAAAACAACAATGCAGATAAGGGAAATGTCTATTCACATCTTAATGTCTATGTAATTAAAGTGATGCACCACAACAACTTATTGTAAAAAAAATATTACCATGTACTTGAAAAGAAAATTATGTATGCAGTTACTGTTACTAGTCCCTTCCTATCCAAGTGCTCCTTTTTTGAAGAATGTGGATCATAAAATTATTATTTAACAGATCTGTTGACAGAAAGTTTTCACATTAGCAAATGCATTTAATTTTATTTTATAAAATCAATGTTGTAACACAGCCGGAAACAAGATATCAAATTAAATAAGCAATTATCTAAAGTGAAGCATAAAAATATCATTGAATAGTCATGTGGCATTTCATAAGTTAGTAGAAATTCTCTCAACTCTCGTAGAAAGACACTTGTAATAATCAGGTGTGCAGATGTTAGAATATTACCCATCAGTTCATAAGCATTTCAGTAAGTAGCACAAAGTACAATATGTTTCCAAGTAATGAGCGTGTGGTATTTGCAGTACCTTCTACAAAGGAATGTCAATAGCAAGGATAATGGCCTCCCTTTTTTTCCACCTTTGCCTCTGAAAGGCACACACTAATGACTTTTTCCCAGGCGACTATCACGCAGCTGGGTGCCCACCACGCATTACGTGAAGGTTACTTAACTTTCCTACCAAAATATTTACGACAGCAGTTTGCGCTACAGTGACAGTCTCATATAAAAAATTCCACAGGTCGAGAATTTGCGTTACAAATATGTAGAAACAAATTCCTATAAATACAACAGTGTCCAAAAAATTTTCAGTGGCATTGTGATACATTCACACATGTACACACATTTCATAATTCTAAAGTACGATTCTTGGTTTCCAACATCCTTCTCCACAAATCAGAGTCCCTAACCACTACTCATTATTCCTTACCTTATTATACATATACATATTCGTCGACACTTCTTCAATATTTCATCATAAGAAATACATAGCATAATCAAATTCCTCATATACATACCTCAACAGCATAATACATATCGTCGTCGTAATAATATCATAACATCTCAGTCAATTCTCAAAATCGTCGTAGCTTTCTCCAATAATTTCAAAACCCAAAAAAAATTATATGCTCATTTCAATAGTATCATCTACCTCAAACGTACTTTAAAAATCATGATCCCATACCAAATACATCATTCAAAGCTCTCATAGTATCACAATGGTTCCGAAAAAATATGAACAGTTCACAAACTACAGACAAAATACAATTTCATAAGAGTGAACTTATCCAACTGTGTAATTGCGTAAACATGTGTCACTGACGTAGGAAAAAGAATGTTTGTTTCTCTGTCAAATAATCAGATATCTGTGTAATTCTGTGTTACAGAAATATGGTACCGATGTGTAAAGTTGTATAGGCAAGTACCATATTAGCTAGGGCTCCTTGTGCTTGCCAAACACATGGTACACAAAGTAAGCGTGTACCCCACTGAGGATTAATGTAATTATACCCTCAGGTGTTACAGATTACAGCAATGGAATGAAATGTATCACGGAAAACTTTCTTTGTAATTCTAAAATCTTTAAAAAATAAATGTTTTAAGTACAAAATTAATCACTCAAATACGAGTACTGTAGCGCTAAACTGTGCGTCTTGTAAGATAATCTCTGTGGAAGTGTCGTAGTTATCGTCCTCTGTAAGCAAAGTTCTGCTGAAATCAACGTACATACCTCATCATAAACGAAAGTGAAATGCTTTGCGTATAGATATCGTAGTTATTACGTACCTTACCGTGATCAAGAAAGTACCATAATGTAACGTATTGTTGTGCTACGAAAAAGGCTGTTTCACTGTAGCTATACCACAAAAGTTACTACTGAAACATGTTTTACTTTCCAGAAGAATTCAGAAAAACTGTGCCGACATAAAACAGAAACACCGCAAAAGCAACATTGTAAATGGTCACTCATTAGTAGCGTCGTGATAAAATCGTGTAGCTGTCACATAAACTAACCACTGTGTCATCTGGTATCTCACAGAAAGTACTTTAAATCCAGAATGTATTTTCAAGTAAACCAAAATGTTGCATTAAAATCTCATTAGCAGTGCCAGTATATGTCCTAAGTATGTAAGCCTGATAGTCGTTACGTAATCGTGCAACTAACAAGCAAGAATGTACAAATACAACACTGTGTCGTCTGTTCACTATAACAATGCATTCGTAATTTCTGTTTAAAAATGTTCCCTAGGTTCTAGGCTGGATAGTTAACTTCAAAACATTGTTGCATGTTAACAGTTTCTCAGTGTGACAAATTGTAGTAGTAGCGTGAAGTGAAAAGTTTTATGGCAAAGACTAAGTTAAAAAACAGATTATCTTTCAATAAACGGTTTTACATGAGAAAAGTGGTGTAAACCTTTACTCTTCCTAGTACGCAGAGTTTCAACTTCAACGCAATTATCATGTGGTATACGTCGGATTCTGTAAGGTCCATTGTAAACTAGAAAGAATTTGTGACTCAAGTGTTTCTTCTTATGTGACAATGAATGAGCTTTAATGAGAACTTTCTGACCAAAATAAAATTTCTTTGCGTTTGCTTTACCGTGTAGTATTCTCCTTTTGTCTGCTGCAGATTTTATATGTTTAATAGCTAAATCAATTATGTCTTTGTGTCGAAGTCTACGTGTATTAGGTACAAGCTCTCTGATTCTGTTCGGTGGTTCTTCATTCTTCAGTACAATAATAGGTGGTAAAGCAGTGGAGTCATGAGGCATTTCATTCAGCACGTTTTGAAATAAGTGTAAATATCTGTCTCAATGCTGATGCTTTCTGTCACAATAAAGTCTGCAAAGCTTACTGATTTCTTTCATAATCCGTTCAGACGGGTTACAATGTGGTGAGTACAATGACATAAAAACAGGTTTGATTTTATGGTTCCGAAGCATGCGTGACCAAACAGCAGATCTGAATTGCGGTGCGTTATCTGAAATGACTTTACTAACGTGTCCAACTTCACGTAAGAAATTTTCAACAAAGGCGTTGGATACAGACTGTCAAAAAAAATGGTTCAAATGGCTCTGAGCACTATGGGACTCAACTGCTGAGGTCATTAGTCCCCTAGAACTTAGAACTAGTTAAACCTAACTAACCTAAGGACATCACAAACATCCATGCACGAGGCAGGATTCGAACCTGCGACCGTAGCGGTCTTGCGGTTCCAGACTGCAGCGCCTTTTACCGCACGGCTACTTCGGCCAGCTGCAGACTGTCCAGTGGCTTTACGTAACGGAGTGAAAGAAACAAATTTTGAAGTAAGTTCAACAGCGACTAGAATGTACGAAAATCCATTAGATGTTCTGACAAGGGGTCCCAAGAGATCAACAGCAGCAAATTCTTTTAATTTAGAAGGAATGATAGGAAACAACGGAGCACGATGTGAGACAGTAGATGGTTTAGCTTTTTGACAAAGTTTACAAATAGATAAGACTCTTCGAATTCTCTATTCCATATTGTTAAAATAACAAGTCGTCCGAAGAATATGATAACTTTTTCGTGGACCAAAATTTTCATAGCTGAAATGAATGTACCAAATGAGCTGATTAACAAAATCGTGAGAAATGCAAAGTACCCATAGCTAGTCATCAACAGTACAGCGTTTGAACAGTATGTTGTTTCTAAACAGATAATAATGCCGAATCTGTGTGTGTGTCTTTTCATGCCATTTACTTTTGATGTCTTTCCAAATCGGACCTTTATCTTGTTCATGAGCAATGTCCTTTAAAGATGTGGTGATGAAGTTTTCAAAGGCGACTTTCTGAATGTAAAGAGTACTGAAATTTTTCTCGAGGTTGCCTTCTGTGTTACCTTTCTCAAGGCCAGCCAGTGTGCGTGACAGTGCGTCCGTAACAATGTTCTCCTTGCCGGGAATGTAGACTATTGTGAAGTGGAATTCTTGCAGAAACCATGCCCAACGTTTTAACCTGTCATGATTTAATTTTGAAGACATAAGAAATTGTAATGCACGATGATTACTGTATACTTTTACGTGCTTACCAGAAAGAAAGACACGGAATTTGTTAAATGCCCAAACGATAGCTAAAGCTTCTAATTCAGTAACGGAATAATTTATTTCAGATTTTGTTAGCACTTGGCTAGCAAAAGCAATGGTTTTCTGAACAGTAGTGTCATTTTCTATGGCTTCTTGAAATAAATGGGCACCACGACCGACTTTAGAAGAATCCGTGCTAAGGCAGAAATCTTGTGACAGATCTGGATGAGCTAGTATTGACGCGTTAAGTAACGCTTCTTTCAAAGAATTGAATTCCAACTGTGCTTGTTCGTCCCAGTTCCAAATAGTATTTTTTCCAGTGAGAGAACAAAGTTTTGGTGTAACTAGAATTTGCATATTCAGAAAACGACGGTAAAAATTTACGAGACCTAGAAAACTGCGGACTTGTTTTTTTGTGGATGGAACTGGAATGGCTCTGAGTGTTCTAACTTTTCAGGATCCGGCTGAATGCCTTCAGAAGAAATAATATGTCCCAAAAACTTCACCTTTGTCCTACCGAATTCCGACTTTTCCAAGTTGACTGTAATTCCAGATTCTGCAAAAATATATAACACGCTGTTGAGGATGCGATTGTGTTGTTCCCATGAGGCTTCTGCTATCATCCACATATAAGGTGATGTGACGTTTTAAGAACTCAGGTAATATGGAATTTAGCCCGCGAATGAATGCTGCTGAAGAAATGTTCAAACCAAAAGGAAGTTTCCGAAACTAATAACAAACGCCGAAACAAAGGAAAGCTGTGTATTTTCTACATTCTGGATGAAGTTCGATCTGATAAAAGCTGGATCTGAGATCAATAGAAGACAACACTTTTACACTATTAAAATTTTGAAGAAGTTCTTCCAACGTTTGTGGCCTGTCTGTTTCAGGAATGATGATAGTATTGATTTGTCTCGAATCTAAGACAAGCCTGATCGATCCATTTTTCTTCTCAACAACATGTAATGGATTGTTGTATGAGCTTACTGCAGGCTCAATAATGCCCTCGTCAAGCGTAGATTGTATTTCTGTTCTAACACTGTCCCTATAATGTACCGGAATTACGTATGGTCTAACACAAAATTTAGTATGCTCACGAACACGAAATTGTTATTGAAATCCCTTCATTGTTCCTGTTTTGTGAGTAAAAACTGTGGAATGTGTTTGTAAAATCTCAAAAAGGTCTTGCCTATCAGTATCATTACAATTCTAAATTGTTTGAATTTTATTCTGAATTAACTCATTAGTATCAAATGCGCCGTCGATATCATCCCTGTCAGTACTTGCAGAGTGATTGTTAGTGTCAAGTTTCGTCAAAAATTCCGAACTATTGTCTAACAAGAGGTAAAGCCGATAAATTTCTTCGTCATGGTTTGAGAGCCAATCTTCAAATTTCAAAGCTATTGACTTACCTTCTTTCTCTAAACTTATTTCAGCACCGTGAAAGTTTAAGATTGCTTTGTATTCATTCAAAAAGTCTACTCCCAATATAATTTCCGTCGACAATAATGGAACAATAAGAAAGTTCATAGAGAAACTGTGACTTTGACAAACGAATTCTAAGTTGGTTTGTTGGCATACATCTACACTTTTTCGAAAGATTGCACCTTGTAATTTAATCTTACGTAACGGAAGTGTGGGGCAATCGTTCGATTTGTTGCATTTGCTAAAGACTGTTTCACTAATTACTGAAATGGGACTGCCAGAGTCAAGTACTGCAGTAAATTTTATGTCATTTACTGTAATGTGAATCACAGGATATGGAATGTTGTTATGTTTTACGTCGTGTTCCTGGAGTAAGATGTCCCTAATGTCTTCCATTTTTACGTAATTACTAGCTACGGCAGCTGCGTCGTCAGTTTCATAAGTACGTTTTGTGGCTGCCAGCAGTATGAGTCATTGCCTATTGTCTCTTTGTTGGCGCACGTTGTTATTGGGATTTGGAGACCTAACTTCTACAAATTCACCTTGTAGAGAGCGCCCTGCCCTGTTTGAATCCTGCTAGTTCTGATGCAATTCAGGTCTGTTGTTACGATCATATCGTCTGTCGTCATGTCGGTAGATTCCATAGTTTCTTTCTTGTCGGTCACGTGGTGGAGAATTTCTCCCTGAATCGTAACTGCGCGCTGAACCGTTGCGTCTGAAGTTATTCTGTCTCCCTTGATAATAATTATTTTGGTTCCCATATTGTCTGTTTCTCTGATTGTCTCTGTGATGGTCACTACCGCGGAGAGGTGATTTTTTTCTGTAATTATTACTACTCTGCCAACGGTTGTCATACGGGTGGTGTCTGTTTTGGTCACAATTTGTGTTGTGAGAATAGCCTTGTCGTGTCCAGTTATTATTTCTTTCATCGCGGAATTGCGACGGATGTGAGCTGTAATTGTTGTGTACCTGTTTTCGCGTTCCGCGATTGTCAGTGTCAATTTCCAATTCTTGTAAGAGTCCCTGAAAAGCTTCAACGTCGTCTTTGCAACGTCCTGCCAAAATAATATGTCGTAAATGTTCAGGTAGTTTTATTAAGCAAATGCGGATGAGTTCTGAGGGGCTGTATGGGTTTGACAGGTACTGATTCTTGTGCAACATGTCTTCAAAATATTTCACAAGACTGGAAAATTCAGATTGTTCGAAATGTTTCATCATTATGATGCTATGTTTTACTCGATCTTGTGTAGCTTGAGACCAATATGCTGAGAGGAAGGCATGATAAAATTCTCCTTCACTGTGACAATCGTGAATGACCGATCGCATTCTTACAGCTGGTTCATTCTCCAAGTAGCCACACATAAATTCTAATCTGTGCTCTAATGACCAGTTGGGAGGAAAACAATGAGAGAATTGATGGAGCCACGCTTGTGGATGAATGTCGTTGCCAGAATTCTTAAATGTTTTGAATTTACGTGTATTAATGAACAGCTTATAGTAAAAATCGTCGTGTCGGCGAGTAGCACATCGCTCATTGTTACGTCATGTCGGCGGTTTTATCTCAAAATTCGGTGCACCTTGCCAATTTCTTTCATAATTTCCGAAATGCCCTGTGTTATTATTTTGTCGGTTTTCCGTATTTCTAAGTCCCCCTTTCTGTACTGGAGCGCGAGTGTCCTCTGAAATATGTAATTTTTGTATTACTTGTGCCAACTGATCTTGTACTTCCCGGATTTCTCTTTTGTGTTGCGTATTAATTTGATTATGATTTTGTTTGAATTTCTTAATTTGTTAATACTCTTCTGTGTCAGTGGTGGCTACAGGTCTTGTGTCATTCATATCATCATCTACCTTTGCAGATGAGTTAGTGAACTGATCCGAAAGTTCGGCTACTTTCTCCAATAGTGTACTTATTTCCTCAGTGTGTTTTTCTGAACCAAAATTCAGAGCGTCCATTTGTATTGAAATCGTATCTACTGTGTCCTTTAAGTTTTCCTGAGTTTTTGCAAGTTGCGTAACCGAATCGGTAGATGCAACTGAGTCAATTTTAGCTTGCAAGGTCTCATGATTTTCATGAACAATAGTTTGCAGTTCTTTTATGGCTGATTCGTGATTCTGTAATGTATTTTCATGCTGCGAAAAAATAGGTTGGAAATGCTCACAAATTTGTGTTTTTACATCATTACAGACTTTTTGACATTTCGATTCGATTTTATCTAACTCAATAGTTAAATCTTCACGTGTTTGTTCAAGCGTATGTTCCACTGAGTCTAACTTTTGAAGCTTTTGTTCCATTGTGTCTAACTTTTGAAGCTTTTGCTGTGTTTGTCTCTGATTTTGTTTCATTTGTTGCATTAATTGCAATAATAATGTATTAGTGTCTGGAATCTGTTCCTCTATGCTTTTCGGCAGTGCATTTGCACCGGCAACATTCACATTTTGACAAGCAGAAAATGTGTCTTGACTTATTTGAGAAAACGGTGAGGACGCAAAACCTGAATCTACAGTATTTTCAAGATTGTGTCCTGCATTTCGGATTCCTGAGGCGAGCTGTTGCCGACCGATCGATCGATAATGCTTCCCTGTTCACTAATTGTTTCACTGCCTACACCATTATTTGCAGCCCGCTCCATTTCCCTATGCACAATTACCAAATTACTACTTTGAACATTAGTTAATTCATTACTCGGCGGCGCTAACACACTGCTTTCGTCTTCACTGTCATTTCTCAGTTTACTTTGGAGCCTAGTATTACGCTTTTCACACGCCATTATTGTCACAATATTTCACATGACAACACAGAAAACCACAATTTGAAGAGCAAAATAAGAAAACATATTAACATGGCATTGAAAATAATATCTCGTTAATTGCAAGCGGAGCTGCGAAATACTTGGAACAAATCTACATGCATGCCACAACTGTTTTACTGTACAAGAATGAAAAACTACAGCTACAAAGGAAATTCTCTCTCCAACTACGCGCTAGCAATAAACAAAGGCTGCTCTAATTACACAAACTACAAGAAAAAATCAGAACATTCCAGTGAGGTATCCTCGGCTAAGGGTCGACATATGAAATGTCATCTTAGAAAAATTATACATGACTGTGCTTAAACTGACACACAATATTTTTTAGCGCAACGCAAACTGACTTTCAGTAATCCCTACAAGATGATGATGATGATTAGTGTTTTAGGACGCACAACAGTTAGGTTAACAGCGCCCGCCCTACAAGAGAATGGCCCTGACTAAATCACTTACCTCACAAAAATCTTCGTTACTCGAACTACTGCAATACAGCGAGCGCCACCACTGCCAGCTAAATAAAAGATTCAAACTACGGAAGGCACTAACTACTGATAGGCATAGTTAGCAAATGAAAGATTTTAATAGAGAATAAGCAATGTATTTACCTTAATAGTCATAATATATATAGCAGTTCATGACATCCATTCTTACAAATGTACTGTTTCTGATGGGCACACCTCCAGATTATCCATTCTCAAAAATCGGCCATCTCGCTTCCCCACATCCACCACTGCTGGCGGCTCGCCTCCAACTGCGCAACGCTACGCGCTGTTAACATCCAGCTGCCCAACACTACAATGGCAGACAACAATGCAAACTAGCCACAGACTGCACACAGCACAGCCAGTGATTTTCATACAGAGCGCTACGTGGCGTTACCAATATAAGAACCTAAACAGCCTACTTACAACGATGCCCGCGCGCCCAGAAAGCGCCGGGCTGTGACGCACGACGATTCCGACAATTCCTCCCTGACCTCTGACACTGCGAGGTCGCGGAAGAAGGCATCTAGGGCCTCCCGCGCCTCCACCACAGAGGCTGTGAAGACGGTCGCGGGCTCCTCCCGGGGCACCGCCAAGCCGAGACCGACAACGAAGACGCAGCGACCCCCTCGTTCGCTTGCTGCCTCCCGGCAGCCTGATGCGGACGGCTCTGTTGCCCCACCCAGGCGGCGCACCGCCAGGGCTGCTGCGCTGCGGCAAACGCAGCCGCTGCCGACCTCAACGCGTTTGCGGGCGCCAGCGTGGACGCGCTGGAAGACGGCGACGCGCCTCTGGCTCCACCCCAGAAGAAGCCGCCGCCCCCAACGCCTATCGTCGTCCAATGGGACGGCGCCTACATGGATTTCCCGATGAAACGTGACAGCGTGGCAACGTCGACTACTGGTTCAAATGGCTCTGAGCACTATGGGACTCAACTGATGTGGTCATAAGTCCCCTAGAACTTAGAACTACTTATACCTAACTAACCTAAGGACATCACACACATCCATGCCCGAGGCAGGATTCGAACCTGCGACCGTAGCGGTCGTGCGGTTCCAGACTGTAGCGCCTTTAACCGCTCGGCCACTCCGGCCGGCGTCGACTACTGTCAAGGCCGCTGGCCGTGACCTCTACAAGGTCACAGTGACGTCCAGTGAACAGTACCGCACGGTAATGTACGCCACCTGCAAGGATGGCCTCCCGTGCTATACGCACCCTTCCGAGACGCCCAAACTTCTGAAGGTGGTTTTCCGCCACCTTCCCCTCGAGTTTGGCGTGGACTACCACCGAGAGCTCGAGGACATGGGCTTTGACATCCGGTCCACCGGCCTGGTGAAGTCCCCCCGTACCCACCGTGACATGCCGGTGTACCTGGTTGTCCTCGTTGACAACCTGGAAAACTGGAAGATTTTCCAGGTGCAGCGGGCCGGCCGCGTCGAGGTCGCGGTGAAACCGCTCCGGGCCAAAGGCAAAAGGGTCCACTGCTTCTCCTGCCAGAAGCTGGACCACGTCTCCCGCTACTGCTCCGTGCTGCCCCGCTGCTTAAAGTGCGCGGGACTGCACGAGAGCAAATCCTGTGGGCTCACCCTAGAAGAAAAACCGACGTGCTGCAACTGCGGCGGGCCGCACGTTGCCAGTTACAGGGGCTGTTCGGCCTCCAAACGGGGCCGAAACCAGCAACGGGGCGTGGCTGCTCCTTACGGAGAGCGCACCCGTCCACCAGATTTGCTGCGGCCACCGAGGGCGGACCGTCTGCCTCCTCCACGCAGCCCGCTGGCGAGCGGCAGCAGCCGATTGCGCCGTCCGCGGCTTCGCCCGGGCGGTTGGCAACCCCTGCAACCACGCCTGACGCGCGGGATGCCACCCCACGCAGGCGACGCCGGCGCGGGAGCCGGGCGAACACTGCTGTTGCGCAACGGACTGCCGCCGACACTCTGCCGCGGCGGCAGCCGGCAACTCGTGCTGCGCCGCCACTGCAACTGGCTGCCGACGTTCCGCGGCAGTCGTATTATACGGAGCGGCTGCAACGAGCCGCCCCGTAGCGGAGGCCGCCCCAGCAGCGTTTCTGCTTCTACCCGCCGCAAATAACCGCCGCATCCGTGGCATCACCGTTTGCGCCTTCAACGCGAACAGCTTGGTCCTCCAGCAAGGGGAACGCAGTTTTCTGAAATTACTTCACCAGGGAAGACGAATGGAATATTCCAGAATTTGAAACACGAACATCTGCTAGCATGAGTTTCTTAGAAGTAGATACCTTAGAGGCTGCGAAGCAACTCACATCGCTTGGTACGGGCAAGTCTTCAGGTCCAGATTGTATACCGATTAGGTTCCTTTCAGATTACGTTGATACAATAGGTCCCTACTTAGCAATCATATACAACCGCTCGCTCACCGATAGATCTTTACCTACAGATTGGAAAATTGCGCAGGTCGCACCAGTGTTTAAGAAGGGTAATAGGAGTAATCCATCGAACTACAGACCTATATCATTGGCGTCGGTTTGCAGTAGGGGTTTGGAGCATATACTGTATTCAAACATTATGAATCACGTCGAGGGGAACGATCTATTGATACGTAATCAGCATGGATTCAGAAAACATCGTTCTTGTGAAACGTAGCTAGCTCTTTATTCGCACGAAGTAATGGCCTCTATCCACAGGGGATCTCAAGTTGATTCCGTATTTCTAGATTTCCGGAAAGCTTCCTCACAAGTGACTTCTAATCAAGCTGCGGGCCTACGGGGTATCGTCTCAGTTGTGCGACTGGATTCGTGTTTTCCTGTCAGGAAGGTCGCAGTTCGTAGTAATAGACGGCAAATCATCGAGTAAAACTGAAGTGATATCAGGTGTTCCCCCGGGGAAGCGTCCTGGGACCTCTGCTGTTCCTGATCTATAAAAATGACCTGGGTGATAATCTGAGCAGTTCTCTTAGGTTGTTCGCAGATCATGCTGTAATTTACCGTCTAGTAAGGTCATCCGAAGACCACTATCAGTTGCAAAGCGATTTAGAAAAGATTGCTGTATGGTGTGGCAGGTGGCAGTTGACGCTAAATAACGAAAAGTGTGAGGTGATACACATGAGTTCCAAAAGAAATCCGTTGGAATTCGATTACTCGATAAATAGTACATTTCTCAAGGCTGTCAATTCAACTAAGTACCTGGGTGTTAAAATTACGAACAACTTCAGTTGGAAAGACCACATAGATAATATTGTGGGGAAGGCGAGCCAAAGGTTGCGTTTCATTGGCAGGACACTTAGAAGATGCAACAAGTCCACTAAAGAGACGGCTTACACTACACTCGTTCGTCCCCTGTTAGAATATTGCTGCGCGGTGTGGGATCCTTACCAGGTGGGATTCACCGAGGACATCGAAAGGGTGCAAAAAAGGGCAGCTCGTTTTGTATTACCGCGTAATAGGGGAGAGAGTGTGGCAGATATGATACGCAAGTTGGGATGGAAGTCATTAAAGCAAAGACGTTTTTCGTCGCGGATAGATCTATTTACGAAATTTCAATCACCAACTTACTCTTCCGAATGCGAAAATACACTCCTGGAAATTGAAATAAGAACACCGTGAATTCATTGTCCCAGGAAGGGGAAACTTTATTGACACATTCCTGGGGTCAGATACATCACATAATCACACTGACAGAACCACAGGCACATAGACACAGGCAACAGAGCATGCACAATGTCGGCACTAGTACAGTGTATATCCACCTTTCGCAGCAATGCAGGCTGCTATTCTCCCATGGAGACGATCGTAGAGATGCTGGATGTAGTCCTGTGGAACGGCTTGCCATGCCATTTCCACCTGGCGCCTCAGTTGGACCAGCGTTCGTGCTGGACGTGCAGACCGCGTGAGACGACGCTTCATCCAGTCCCAAACATGCTCAATGGGGGACAGATCCGGAGATCTTGCTGGCCAGGGTAGTTGACTTACACCTTCTAGAGCACGTTGGGTGGCACGGGATACATGCGGACGTGCATTGTCCTGTTGGAACAGCAAGTTCCCTTGCCGGTCTAGGAATGGTAGAACGATGGGTTCGATGACGGTTTGGATGTACCGTGCGCTATTCAGTGTCCTCTCGACGATCACCAGTGGTGTACGGCCAGTGTAGGAGATCGCTCCCCACACCATGATGCCGGGTGTTGGCCCTGTGTGCCTCGGTCGTATGCAGTCCTGATTGTGGCGCTCACCTGCACGGCGCCAAACACGCATACGACCATCATTGGCACCAAGGCAGAAGCGACTCTCATCGCTGAAGACGACACGTCTCCATTCGTCCCTCCATTCACGCCTGTCGCGACACCACTGGAGGCGGGCTGCACGATGTTGGGGCGTGAGCGGAAGACGGCCTAACGATGTGCGGGACCGTAGCCCAGCTTCATGGAGACGGTTGCGAATGGTCCTCGCCGATAGTTTTATATATGGACCGCGGCAATTGAGCCCAGAAGTTTTAATTCATCAAATGGGAATTCCTGGAGGCAAGGCGACTTTCTTCTCAAGGGATACTCTGAGGAAGCTTAGAGGACCGGCATTTGAAGCTGACTGCCTCCCACTTACATTTCGCGTAAGGACTATGAAGATCAGGTCAGAGAGAGAAGGGCTCGTGCGGATGCGTACAGTGAGCAGCCAGGACGTTACGACCTCTGCCCACCGCGACGTACGATGACGCCTGGTGTCGTTGCGGGCACGTGACGCGGTAACAAAAGTACGTAAGCGGACCAGACACGGACGGGATATGGGCTGCAAATGGGAAATCCGCTGAGATAAGCAACTTTGACAAACGGCAATTTATTATTACGCAGAGCCTGTGAACGTGTATCTCGAAGACGGCGAAGCTGATTGACTGTTCACTTGCGACTGTCTGAGCGTCTACGGAAAAGAGGCAAGACAGCGAAACTACCACTAGGTGCTAAATGGATGGACGTCCGCGACTCTTCAAAGAACGTGGGTTTCGGTGGGTTGCCTGTTCTGTAAAGTAGGATAGATGGTGATCCGTGGCATCTCCACCGAAAGAGCACAATGCTGATGCACGCACAGGTGTTTCGGAGCACACCGTGCATCTTACACTGATGAAAATGCATCTCCACTGCAGTCTGTAACCTCCCCCTCACTTATCGACCTTAATGACAGTGAAAAATTAAACCGCGTGTACCTAATGGAAATTTGGGAAAAGCAATCGTCACCGAGGTTAATTTGTCGGTAAAGAGGGAGGAAAGGGTTACATCTAAATGCAAGGAAAAATGCTAATGAAACAGGTGGAAATTAATTTTGAAATAGGGGTAAAGTTAATAAAGAAAGTAAATGTGCGGCCGTTACGTTAACAATCAACTAGCGGTAATCAGATATTTGAGATTAGGGAGAAATTACGGTCGCCAGTCCTAAGGACAATTACTATAGTAACTGAAAAAGAAAGATTAATACACATATAATTAGCACTAGAAGCGTGGCAACTGAAGATTGACCAGTGTAGTGTGAAAACTGAAAGTTTGTCAGAAGTAATAAATTTCGCTACACTCTGACTTAATTTAGCAAAAGAATTAATAAAACCGGAAAATCGAAAGTTATTTTAGTGACTGAAGTTAATAGTGAGCTTTCTTTCTGAAGCACATCGAAATTCAGTAAATTACAGTTAGTCTTGGACAACCTCAACAATCATTTCGAAAGCTACTTGAATCTACACAATTTAGAAATAAGAGATTTAACTTTGAACTTGAATTAAATGATTCTGAACAATTAACAATCGTAAAATTTATTACGTACCAAGCTGAGCTGCAGTCACAGGTAAGCTAAAATACGGTAACAAAACTCGCACTCTTAATTCGTGCTTGTGTAATCTAAATATTGTAGCCAGCTATGAATACTTTAACTGAACTTTGAAATTAAAGCAGTGAAATGCTATAATATTACTTTAATGCTGGCGTCTGAATTTGAACGACACTCGGGTTCATTCCGGAAAAGGAAGGGACCCTGCTTGGTAATGCAATTGGGACAATGAGCAACAAAGGTTCATGGTAAGTAGCTGTAATTTTGTGATGCAACAATTTTAAAAGTTTGAAAAGCTGAGGTCTGCCATACAGTTCTAAAACTTCACGTGCTTCCAGTCTTCCTTGTTGTTTGATTGAAGGTTTGAAGCCGTCGATCGAGGATGTGGCGGCAGTCACTCATTGTCGGCCGTCGCTGTTGCAGAAACTGGATGTTGGCGCGCCTTCTTCTCGACACGGTCACCAGACGAAACGGGCTCTTGATGGGCGCCAGATAATGCTTCCGGTCCGCGACACCATGTCAGAAACTATCATCGCAAGTCGAGCGCTATTACATGCTGCCAAACCCCGAAAGCGCGGCAACTCGCGGGAGCGTCACACAACACACCTCCTCCTCTCGCTACTCCAGCCAGACTCCCCCTCTGCCCGCGCTCCACGCGCCAGAGTTAACACTACCAAAGATCCTACACACTTTGATTCTTCACACGACCTATCGATGTAATCGTTCGATAGCAGTTTTCCCTAGGCAAGACCCAGCGTAAAAATACAAATAATATTTACGAAACAAACCAATTATACATCGACATAAATGCATAAATAAATAAATAAATAAATAAATATATATATATATATATATATATATATATATATATACAAATAGTAAAATAATTACAATATACGAAGACACAGAAATGTTATATATTCAGGTAACAAAAATAAGAAAAACAAATTTATAGTACAATAGATGGAAATAGGAGGATATGCATTTCCGGCGTTACAAGTCCACCCCTACGTGTTCACATGTTGACCCAAAGGGGTCGTCGGTTACGCTTGCAGTGAGCACGGAGCCATGGAGATTCGATGGCCGATCAACAGAAACATGTCGGCTCTTCGGCTGAATGACATTTTTGCTACGCTAGTTCAATGGTCGTCTCCACAAACGCCGCCATCGTGGTGAAGGGCGACTAGAAATGTGCAGCGCGCCACGGACGAGGCCGAGGGCAGCAGTATTGAGCTATGGGAGACATTCTCCTGCTCTTGCGTAGGACCTGTAGTAGTGTCCGAAGACACGCTGCCAGCTGCGAACCACGTGCAGTCCTTCATGCTTGATGTCTTCCCCGACGACGACGTCATCTTTCAACAGTATGGCTGCCCGTGTGTCGGAGCCAGAACCGCGCTACGGTGGTTTGAGCAGCATTGTAGTGAACTCACGTTGATGTCTCTGCGAGTAGATTCGCCTGGTATAAATCCTATGGAACCCGAATTAGTCGGTATCGGGCGCCATCACCGCGTACATAAATCAGCGACCTGTTGTTCACGAGAATAACATGACCTGTGCGTAGACACACAATGCGACATACTTACACAAACCTGCCAACAAACTATCGGCTCCCTGGCACGCAGAATAGGTTATGTATTTCGTTCCGAGACAGACAGAAAAGCTATTAAGCAGGTGGTCATAACGTTTTGGCTCGTAATTGTGTAGGTAATCGATTTTGCCTGGCTCCATTTGCGAGTCGGACAGGAAGGGAAGTGATTAGTAGCGGTACAGAGTACCCTCCTGCCACTGACCGTACGGCGGGTTGCGGAATACTATGCAGATGCAGATGTAAATGTACATTTCTTTGGTCCGCTTCATGTTACCTGCTAATATGTTTCACACAAAACGAATAAGTTTTCCAGACGTAATCTTTGAGAAGTCTTAAGCTGCTCTGTGGTCTCGCATTTCTTCCTGACTTCCATACCACCGAAATAAACGACAAATGTAACAGTTGTATTTGTTGTGGGATGGCAGTGCCATAGAATTTGTTTAATGGCATCACATTCACCATCCACTGTACTATTTACTATGATTTCCACGGTTGTAATTTCCACCTTCGGTCATTTTATAGTGGTTAAAAGTAATGACAACACAGCAATAATCAACGGTAATGAAATGAACGTAGGCTTAAATCCATTTTATCTGTTTTATTGACAGTTGCTGTATTTTCAGCACATTTAACCACTTTAAAAAGACCGAAGGTCGAAATTACAATCGTGGTAATTGTAACAAATAGTATCGTCCATGGCGAAAACAATGAAATTAAATAAAGGGAGAGGGAGAAATTATTTCTTAACTATTAAGACAATCTTTTCCTTACTATTGCACAGAATAACCTACATGACTAGGGAAGAGTTGCCTAAATTTAATCACTTTTGAGATTTTGTTTACTATAGTCTAAACAGCCAGTTATAAAGATATTTAAATAATGCCATGCTCAACTGTGGGACGCTGTTCTCGGTATCTGATTTAAGGAACTAAAAATCTTGGAAAACTAAACATACTACATCTAATTTTCTAAACATCTGCAAATGATACAACTTAAGTATCTGGTTTCTTAATATGTGTAAGTGTGTGCATGAACTTCAACATCCTTATAAACTATATCCCTGACCTGAAAGATATCTATCAGTCTAAGTTGAGGGAAATGTCCCATGTTTTAGTTCTCACAGCACCATTTGCTGCCATCCCGACACAACTTCTTCCCTCCTTTCCCCATCCCTGTCCACTCCGCAGGAGTGTAGGAGTCCACATTTTTTTACTTCATGCGTCTGGTCAATTCTTCCTTTCGCTGTTTCTAAAAAAAACCACTGCACCATTCCTGTATTTTAGGAATGATTTTCTGTGGGGGTTTCCCCACAGAGTCTCGAAAATACTTCCTTTTCACAGGTCGAGCTGTAGCTCCATTCTTATTCTCCTTTGCGTGGATGGAAATTTTCAGCCCACTTTTTGTCTGCCATTGCTATTTTTGCACTGAAATTCTGGGGCAAACCGAGTCGTTGTGAAAAGTCTAACGCAAGTTTTCTTACGTCCGAAAAGCGTGAATCCAACATTATCTCTTGAAATGTAAAAACAAATCATTGCAATTCGTTTTCAGTTTCGCTGGGAAACATTTCAGTATCCCCGTTGGCATTTTTGTTTTCATTTTCAGCATTCCTCTCCATAGTTAGCTTAGAAACATTTTATATTCGTTCACATACATTCAATCCGTGATTGCCAGTTAAATATACTGTTACAACTACATGCAACTCTTCTACACCTCACTTGCCATAACGCCTTCTGTTCCCGTACTATAATACACAATAATTATTCGATTAATAACTTAGCATAAAGAACGGATGATAAGACTCACGACGTCATTTCTAAACATTATGTTGCACTAATAATGCTGAATACATTTTTAAAGCTCATTATACGCAAAAGTTTCATAAATTGTACCAGCGGAATGTAAGAAGCTTCTAGCGGTAGATTATAAGCAACGTCGCTATTTTCCTTTTGTCAATTTCCTACTAACGAACCACAACGAATACAGAGTCATGAATGTCTCTAAATTAAAACTGTTTCATGTACGTTAACCAAAAATAAAACATTATGTTCCCATTATCTATAACGTTAATTCTCTTCGGCACGTGCACAAGAGAACGGTTACGGCCGATGAAAACCACAACAAAATGAACATTGCCTTCAGACGACATGTTTCGCCACACACAGCCGATAATATGGCACCAAGAAGCACGTATTTCACTCCGACATCACAAGATGTCGGACAGTGCTAGAAGTAGTATTCTGTAGTAGTGGTATGCATTGGGATCTCGTACTATAAAGGCACCTCTCTCCTACATATGTCAATTATTGACGACAAATTGCAGATTACCACTTAATTTATTTTTTCCTTTTATTAGAATTTTTTACTTCAAATTTGTGGATAAAACTGTCACAATATGTGCAAAACGTTTCAGACATTTCTCTGCATTACACATGCAAGCGTAGCAAATTCCATAGTGATATTTTTGTCGATAGATAGCTCTATGCATCTGAATAGGAACCAAAATCACGAGCATATGTGTCCTCAATTAAATATCAACTGCATTCCACCACAGATACATACTTAGCAACAGATGGTGGCGCAACAAGACATTCCTTAGGACATCAGTTGGATGGAATCAATACCACACCAGCGAGAAAAGCAAGACCTTCAGTTGACTTTTACAGTTGCAGTAAGAAACAAAATACTTAAATACGTCAAAAAATGAGAGAATGGTAACATGTAGGACTGCAGCTTAGCACGACTGAAACATAAAATGAAATGGACTGCAATGTCGCATCATAGTTTCGAAAAATAATATACACTCCTGGAAATGGAAAAAAGAACACATTGACACCGGTGTGTCAGACCCACCATACTTGCTCCGGACATTGCTAGAGGGCTGTACAAGCAATGATCACACGCACGGCACAGCGGACACACCAGGAACCGCGGTGTTGGCCGTCGAATGGTGCTAGCTGCGCAGCATTTGTGCACCGCCGCCGTCAGTGTCAGCCAGTTTGCCGTGGCATACGGAGCTCCATCACAGTCTTTAACACTGGTAGCATGCCGCGACAGCGTGGACGTGAACCGTATGTGCAGCTGACGGACTTTGAGCGAGGGCGTACAGTGGGCATGCGGGAGGCCGGGTGGACGTACCGCCGAATTGCTCAACACGTGGGGCGTGAGGTCTCCACAGTACATCGATGTTGTCGCCAGTGGTCGGCGGAAGGTGCACGTGCCCGTCAACCTGGGACCGGACCGCAGCGACGCACGGATGCACGCCAAGACCGTAGGATCCTACGCAGTGCCGTAGGGGACCGCACCACCACTTCCCAGCAAATTAGGGACACTGTTGCTCCTGGGGTATCGGCGAGGACCATTCGCAACCGTCTCCATGAAGCTGGGCTACGGTCCCGCACACCGTTAGGCCGTCTTCCGCTCACGCCCCAACATCGTGCAGCCCGCCTCCAGTGGTGTCGCGACAGGCGTGAATGGAGGGACGAATGGAGACGTGTCGTCTTCAGCGATGAGAGTCGCTTCTGCCTTGGTGCCAATGATGGTCGTATGCGTGTTTGGCGCCGTGCAGGCGAGCGCCACAATCAGGACTGCATACGACAGAGGCACACAGGGCCAACACCCGGCATCATGGTGTGGAGAGCGATCTCCTACACTGGCCGTACACCACTGGTGATCGTCGAGGGGACACTGAATAGTGCACGGTACATCCAAACCGTCATCGAACCCATCGTTCTACCATTCCTAGACCGGCAAGGGAACTTGCTGTTCCAACAGGACAATGCACGTCCGCATGTATCCCGTGCCACCCAACGTGCTCTAGAAGGTGTAAGTCAACTACCCTGGCCAGCAAGATCTCCGGATCTGTCCCCCATTGAGCATGTTTGGGACTGGATGAAGCGTCGTCTCACGCGGTCTGCACGTCCAGCACGAACGCTGGTCCAACTGAGGCGCCAGGTGGAAATGGCATGGCAAGCCGTTCCACAGGACTACATCCAGCATCTCTACGATCGTCTCCATGGGAGAATAGCAGCCTGCATTGCTGCGAAAGGTGGATATACACTGTACTAGTGCCGACATTGTGCATGCTCTGTTGCCTGTGTCTATGTGCCTGTGGTTCTGTCAGTGTGATCATGTGATGTATCTGACCCCAGGAATGTGTCAATAAAGTTTCCCCTTCCTGGGACAATGAACTCACGGTGTTCTTATTTCAATTTCCAGGAGTGTAGTACTAAAGATATACCAAGCAATTGGATATTAATCGATACGATTCCCACGCCCGGGTTCCCGGGTTCGATTCCCGGCGGGGTCAGGGATTTTCTCTGCCTCGTGATGACTGGGTGTTGTGTGATGTCCTTAGGTTAGTTAGGTTTAAGTAGTTCTAAGTTCTAGGGGACTGATGACCATAGATGTTAAGTCCCATAGTGCTCAGAGCCATTTGAACCGTTAATCGATACGAGATAGATAGTACTCTACTCTCGCTGAAAAACTGTAAGGTAATAGACATAATGTTACATCAAAATAAAGCCCAAAATGCAATTATGCTACAAGCTTATTTAACAGCTTTTAGTTGCAACAGGTTCCATGTCAATGATAATATTCTTAAAAGCTATTTATTTCGTCCACTGGTTGTTGGTATATATCCATTTTATTTTTGCTTTGTACACCACGACGTTTCCTCCTTGTAGCAATTTTCAGTATAATTTTGAACGCGTTAAACATGTATGTTTTGCGATACAGCCTTATAATTTGATGAACTGTCCGTAACTGGTCGGGCGTGAGAGCTGTTGCCATGGCAATCGGTTTAGCACGAACAGCAGCAGACAGCCAAGCCTTTTACTAGTGTGGGCTACGTCTGAACTGTATGCAACACTACAAACGACTTGTTTGGCACGAGGTGCCGATGTAAACAGTTCAGCGCTCCCTCGGCTGTATACTGCTGTTAGTAGATATTTACAGCTTTCAAGCTCTGTCAACTATGTGCTGTTCAAGAAATTATATGGCTGTAACCAAAAATTTATCTCAACAAGATATTTAATATTTCAAACCGCGTTACATTTCCAAATCGTTTGCGCCTTTACTACTGAGCACTTAATGACATTAAAATATAAAATCCGCCTCTTATAGGCCACTAACTGAACAACGGCGATAATAATAATAATAATAATAATAATAATAATAATAATAATTTTGCACATCAAGACTGTAAGAAAGAAAAAGCGTGTTAGATGTAGGAGTAGATATCTGAATGTTACTTCTTAGATCTACAACTTTGCTAGCGCTGTTTTTTTCTCGAAGGTCGAGACTTTATTGTGAAAAACTTACAAAAAATTTACGATTGAAAGTATTGGCCACCGCGGATCACTACTTGCTCCCATCTTCCGGGTACATACGAGTCCCGCGCCGGAAGAACTGGGCGTCTTTTGAGGAGATCCATGAATCGATCTACTTTTTCACTTGTTCATAAGGCCGGAAGTGCTGGTCAGCCAGGCCTTGTGCCACCGATCCAGAAGCGTGTTAGTCAGAGGGTGAAATGTCCGGTGAATAAGGTGAATGGGGCAGGACATCGCATTTCAACCTTCCCAGGTATATTTCGACGGGTTTTGCGACAGTATGTCGAGAACAGTCATGCTGAAAAATCATGGTTTCGTTTCTGTCGCTGTATTGTAGCCATTCTTTTACCAGTGTTCGGCTCAAAGGCGTCGAGTGCTTTCGAGAATTGTCTCCGGTGATTGTTTCCGTCGGTTTCAGTCACCTCGAAAATCTTCTCTCTTCCACCGCCATGTCAGGCTTCGACGTCAAACGTTCTTAAAGCGCTGAAATCATTCTGTGCAAGTTCTGTCACTAACAGATACTTCAAAAGAGATCTTGCCCAATATTTAACGAATCTGAACCGCAGATTCCTTTATGTTAATGCAGAAAATTGCAACTTTCAGCAAACGACGAGAAGTGAGCTCGTAATTTGACATATTAAATGGAGAATAGTTTTATAATGCAATCACAAATTGACAAACATTTTGGCGGAGCTATGTTTACAAATGCTTAAGATTACTTTATGACAGTTACGACTTATCACCTGCACTAATGATTGTCGCCACTGCCATCTACGGCAAACGGTGAAAGCAAAGCTGTAGACCTAATGGAATTGTTTATGAACGACGAAGAGGACCATAAGAAATCAGTTTGAAACGGCACAGGCAAGAAACAGACACAAAAGTAGTCACAGCTATACAGTTAGACTAGACCAATCTTATGCGCCGTGTTTGACCGATCTGTCTCAAATGTTCAGATGTGTGTGAGATCGTCTTACACACAATTTAAACTAACTTATGCTAAGAACATGAGACACACGCATGCCCGAGGGAGGGCTCGCACCTCCGGCAGGAGTGGCTGCGCAGCCCGTGGCAGGACGCCTCAAACCGCGCGGCCACTCCGCGCGGCAGCGACCTGTTTCACTTATGTGTTTATTCGAGGGATCGTTGAGTATTTCATTCTATGCCTGACTGTTACGTTAACCACCAAACGACAAAAAAGTCACAATACAAGCAGGCGGAGCTAATCCAACAGAATTTTAGTCAAGTTCGTTTGATAACGAAACACAATGGTGACGAAAAAGTAATTGATGCTGAACTGTTTCCAACTGTCAAGACAGGAAAACTTCATTCTTTAGTGCAACCAAACAATTATTTTGTCATTTTTTGCTTTCTGTACAGGTTTATACAGCGAATTGAGCTTTTATTTTCACGTCTAAGAAAGTACGTATTAGCCTTCCAGAATCCGTACGTTTTAGCGTAAAAAGGACTATACACAGTTTACATACCTTATTCTTATAACATAGAAGAAGTATGTCCTCTACCTTCATCAGCAGGCACCCGATGTCCACCAGCTTGCAAAAATACGCCGGTGTATAGCAGCGAAGCTTCTTCTAAATGCGGCGAGAACAGCTCGGTTGACCAGTTCAGAAGAACGTTGCCCAGCAACGGACGAGAGCTGCGTAACAATGACAGCAGCTGGCTTGGAACACTGCAGCGTGGTGGGACGAAGTCAGAAAGAATAGTTGTAGGTAGGTGAGTATGAACGAGGTTTCATTTCAAGAGTTATTGATTGCAATACCATTTAGGGGGCCATTTTAAACTGCACGGGAAGATTTATTTATTGATTAGTTTCGGACGGCCTTTTCATTATTAAATCATCCAGGTACATAAGTCTTGCGTTACAACCAGACGAGCATGTAAGTTACTGGCCACAAAAAATATAAACATGGCAATACACAACGTAGCGTCTACACATGAACATCGCTGCGCACTTCCTACAAACGGATAACATTCCTTTGCGCCGGAGTTCCAGTGCAAGGGGGGCAAGAGGTACCGCTGTGGGGTGGACGACCACTGGGGCTGGAGGCGTTAAGAGGATTTGTTTCACAAGCATTGGCGTGTAAAACGTACGATTTGGTCATATGTGGTAGCTGCACTGTTGAGAACACGTTCAAAGATTTTTAGACTAATTGCAGACGCAATTCCACATTATAAATAATAAGTTCGTCGACTAACATAATACTATGGATATTTCACTGTCACTGTTTCCACACACAAAACACATTTAGGAAACGCTCCACCCTACGTTTCTTCATTTTCAGTAGCCACGTCTGTTTCACTTCCACTGGCGGTGTCAGCTGATTCAGTTTCATCTTCCATTGTGGAATCAGTACTGCTTGCGTCACTATGATTATCACTGTTAGAATCTGTTCCACTTTCCACATTTCCGATCGTCAGCAGCGCTCAGTCCAGCAAGCCTCCACGTGAAATACAGGGTGATTCAAAAAGAATACCACAACTTTAAAAATGTGTATTTAATGAAAGAAACATAATATAACCTTCTGTTATACATCATTACAAAGAGTATTTAAAAAGGTTTTTTTTTCACTCAAAAACAAGTTCAGAGATGTTAAATATCGCCCCCTCCAGACACTCGATCAATATCAACCCGATACTCCAACTCGTTCCACACTCTCTGTAGCATATCAGGCGTAACAGTTTGGATAGCTGCTGTTATTTCTCGTTTCAAATCATCAATGGTGGCTGGGAGAGGTGGCCGAAACACCATATTCTTAACATACCCCCATAAGAAAAAATCGCAGGGGGTAAGATCAGGGCTTCTTGGAGGCCAGTGATGAAGTGCTCTGTCACGGGCTGCCTGGCGGCCGATCCATAGGTTTCATAACTAACCTTTTTCGTAGGACTCTCCATACAGTTGATTGTGGAATTTGCAGCTCTCTGCTAGCTCTGCGAGTCGATTTTCCTGGGCTGCGAACAAATGCTTGCTGGATGTGTGCTACATTTTCATCACTCGTTCTCGGCCGTCCAGAACTTTTCCCTTTGCACAAACACCCATTCTCTGTAAACTGTTTATACCAACGTTTAATACACCACCTATCAGGAGGTTTAACACCATACTTCGTTCTAAATGCACGCTGAACAACTGTCGTCGGTTCACTTCTGCCGTACTCAATAACACAAAAAGCTTTCTGCTGAGCGGTCGCCATCTTAGCATCAACTGACGCCGATGCCTAGTCAACAGCGCCTCAAGCGAACAAATGTACAACTAAATGAAACTTTATAGCTCCCTTAATTCGCCGATAAATAGTGCTTAGCTCTGCCTTTTGTCGTTGCAGAGTTTTAAATTCCTAAAGTTGTGGTATTCTTTTTGAATCACCCTGTATACTGCTCTCCAATTTTACTTGCCTGCTCACAGCGTCTCTTCCAGTCTTCTTCTGCTATGGGAGCAATTTGTTCATCTATAAGTGTTAATGACGTGTTCTTTCTGAATGGCATATTACGTTCAGAAACACCGTCCTTGACTCTTGCCTATATCTGCACTGTAGGATACAATTAGGGGTGGTATGGAGGAATTCGTACGTCAGTATGACCATGTTCGGTTAAAATATTGTCTGTTTTATAAGTGATGTACCCTGGTTTTATCAATAAATGCAAATAGGGCCCCAATACATTCTTATTTAAAGAAATTTCCTTTTCTGTTAACCAAGACGTCATTTCACTCCTCGTCGACTTTGATGTTGTAGCACAAGGCAGATGCTTACTGCGGTAAGGGGCGTTATATCTAGCATGGACAGTATGAGGAAATAGATTAGGTATCAATTTCTCCCTGAACCAATTTTCATAAGTTGAGGACTGTATGTCGCTGCGATAAGCCCCTGTTGTCTGGCCGGATTTAAACCTCATGTACATATTCAGTACAAAACCGCCCTGCCAGCCAGCATCAATGATGACATTTCTATTTCCTATCGAAACATGCCTTAACAGACAATGTAGTGGATTTTCCCTCCTTCTTTACGATTCTATGTGACAGGTGTGAGCATTTAACTCGTACATTTAGACAGTCAGTTTGGTATCCCACAACTGCCTGGATCGTCTTCAGACAGGTCTCCGCTGGTCACCGAGACTCTTCACTGAAGACAATTCTTCACCAATCAACGCCATTTCAGGCAGAAGACGTGTTTAGAGACGCCCATGACAGTAGTGGAATACCAACGTGAGTGTCGCTCGCCATTTGGCCCGACAAGCAGGAGTGATTGTCTCGAGTGTCATTTCTTTTCTAAGAGGACTGCTTTGTTTCTAATTCACGGCACCCTTACGGCATAGCCGTTGGTTTACGATACTCTACACCCCATTTTGTTGTCCTTCATGGCAAGCCATCCTGGCCTTACATTTCAGCAAGATAATGCCCGCTGAACACGCCGAGAGTTTCTACAGCTTGCCTTCGTGCTTGTCAAATTCTGTCTTGGCCGACAAGGCCTCAAGATCTCTCCCCAATTGAGAACGCCTGGAGCGTTTTGGGCAGGAAACTCCAACCATATGGTGATTCTGGTTACCCGGCGAGCCATTTGTACAGAATCTGGCACAATATCCACTAGGATGACATCCAACTACTCTGTCAGTCAATGCCAAGTAGAATAAATGCTTGCAAAAGGACCACAGGTGGACCAACGGGTTACTGATATGCTCAATTTTTCTGAAATGGAGAACGTTTATTTGTCTGTACAAGTACAGCACGTCTACTACTGTATTTACGTTCCATTTAGATAATTCCTTCACAGTCGTCGTTTTTTTTTGTATTAGAGTGTATAATTAAAGCAAACTTGTTAGTAAATGCTCTTTTTAAGACTTTTACATTGTCCAATACCTTTCAGTTGGTAGCTTTGATCTTCGAAGTCTGATTCTGTGTGTGCACAATATCGCATTTAATTCTAAAAAAATTCATTCACAGATTTTTTTATACGTAGGAACGGGTAAAAGTCAAGGCAGGATGGAAGTTGCAACTATTCATAGTTCAAATGTCTGTTTTGCCACTGCCAAAGCACGTCTTTGTCCAAGTGCGCTATCGTGATGAAGGTAGATTTTTTCCAATCCTGCCTCTTCTTCCGCAAAGGATGTGACAAAGAAGGTTACTGCTTTTATTCAGGGTGGGGTGAGGTTGGGTGAAGCGAGAAATGGTAGGCAGAGGATGGGGATGGTCTCATTCGAAGGAGTTGTTCGGAAAGTTTGTTTACCAGTAGGAACAATGCATTCGCTGAAGGAGCAACGCGCCGTTGTCGTAGAGGCTCGCTTTTCTAACGGCTGACGGATCATGGCAGAGCAGCGTACATCGCGTATGCACTTCAGAATTTTCGACCAAACTTCTGATTTTTTGTTTATTGTTATTTCGTCGTCGGCGCCTCATATGTGCTGGAGGTGGTCTCCCTGCACTATAATATATCGCTCTTGAGACAAATGCCTTTACAAAATGTAAGTACGGACATTACAGCAAGGTTTATGGGTGGAGAATTTAAAAATTTTTTAAAGATTATATAATGCTTATTATTCGATGATACTTACAAAATACAATGTTGTTTTCTTCCTTTCAAATAAAAGTAGAAATAAACAGTTCAACAGACAAGAATAGAAAGACAAAATAGATATTTAAGATAAGTTGAAAAAATGGTGATGTTGATTAAAAAGGAGCAACGTACTACCGTTTAAAAAGATGAAGGACCGGCGCTGGTTAAAAAAGTTGTGGGAAGATTAAACTTTGGTTGTTCTGTAGTGGGATAGAGTGCGCGAGTTAGTATATAAGCCGTTGAATGATACTGAAAATGGTAGGGTGGATAATGGGAACACGGAAATGAAGTATAGATTTGGTGGGTGGGTAGAGCCCTTACATCAGGAGCTGAAGTGGTGGTGAGAAATGGAGAGGCAGGAGGGAGGGGGCAGCCCTGACATAGAAAGGAAGTTATAGTGGGAACCCACGTCCTGTTGCTGGCAGGCAGTCAGTTGTATCGTGGATCAAAACTCGCAGGGGATCTGGAAATGTGCAAAGAAGAGGAGTGGGAGTAACGGGGTACTAAACGCCTAAATACGCGTTGTAATGGTTGTGAGCCTATTCGGGAGAAAACTGTAGCAGAAGTACGGACCGATTTCGATGTGCCGAAACAGGCCGAGAAATATATTGTAAGACATTTTCATACACAGCAACGAAACCCTTGAGTATTGACATTTCACGCACAGTTCGTGTTTTGGAAATGATATCTCCAAGATGGCCAACGTTGTTACAATGACGGACAATCTGTGATGCAAATCGTTTAGGGCACGAACGAGCATATTTATAGGAATGTTTCTGATTTCCGCCTGAATGGTGTCTTTCAGTACCGCAGTCGTGTGTAGGCTTCTAGCACGCACCCTTTGTTTAAGGGACTCACAAAAGAAATGGTTACAGATCAATAAGTGTGGAGGCCTTTAAGGCAACGAAATATCCCCATTCCTTGAAACGATGTGGTTAACAAACCCTCTGCCCACTGCACGTAAATGTTCATCCTCAAAAAAGAAAGCGTCGATTATGTCCACTGAGGAGTCGGCGCCCCTTGCTGTGACATTCTGGCTGTGTGAGGGGCGTTGATGGAGTTACTGAGGACTATCGCCGCACCAGTAACGGCAGTTTTGTTTGGTGACACAACCGCTGCGATGAGAATGTGCCTTGCCATTCAGCCATAGCAAATTTAAGAACTTCGTTATCCCTACTTTTAGTAAACAGTTCAAAAGACGTATGTATTTGCTTTTCGTAACCATTTTCATTTAACTGATACACAACCTCTATCTTGTATATTTGTAACGTTAAATTGTTCCGTAAAATTCTGTGCACACTACGGTTGAACAATCCAACTAGAACCACAATCTGTCTCGCAGAACGCATTGGACTGTTACTTGGTTGGTTGGGGAGTGGACCAAACAGCAAGGTCATCTGTCCCATCGGGTTAGGGAAGGATGGGGAAGGAGGTGAGCCGTGTCCGTTCAAAGGAACCATCCCGGCATTAGTCTGAAGCGATTTAGGGAAATCACAGAAAATCTAAATCAGGATGACCGAATGCTAGTACAGTGTGCTAACCACTGCGCCACCTCGCTCGGTGACAACATTTTGCACTTCCTCTATCCGTTCCTGTGACTGACAACTTCTAATTCTTCCAGGCGATTTCAGCTTAAGGGCACTTCTCGTTGCTTCATAATTTCTCACCTATAGCGCGGTACAGGATCATTCCGTCTAAGGTCGAACTGACGACGGTATTCCTGTGTAGCAGCAGCAAGGCGCTCAACGTTCATGTGAAAGGCCTTCACAGCCACAGCAATTTCAGGCCCACACCAGCACTCCATCTCGGCAAATAGCGGACCTATCCGAAACACATGACAGACATTCAGTGTGACCAATAATACCGTTCGACTTTTAGAGACTAATTAAAACTGCCCGTTTTCTGCCATTACCTGTAATTTATGTGGCTACGAGAGTTTTGAGTAACACTGTAGCTATCGCCTAAATCTACTAGATGGAACTACTGGCATTTTATATCGCAACTCGATTAAAACAGGACCCAAAGACATTTATATAAAAGTATTTCTTTCATATTATTTCGTTGGAATGCATTGTAATCGTTACTGAGCCTATATAAATATCTGCTTTTGCACCGTAAACCGTTCTTCATAAAAAAAGAGAGGATCATTTGAAATATGTTTGAATTTTTATAAGGTGCTGAAACCGAATCTCACGCAACACAGTTAAGGTTGTGAGTAATGGTACCACATATATCAAGAAAGATACTTGCGAAGTTTTGGCGCGTACTGGAGACATGGGTGTGTAGCAACATGATGTGAAGAACGTTTGTTTTATATGCTCAGTGGTTTGGTTGGTGAATGAAAAGATAGACCTGAAGTGAACTTAGTGGTCCTGACTTAATGAACTGACTTAAGAGAAGAATAATCCTGCCAAAGAAATGTGACCAGGAGAGTTCCAAGCAAATGAACCACAGAAGAAATGGTTCGCCTACAACTCGACGGCGCTAACGGCATGCGTGGTGCAGTTAATAACCCATCACTCGCGTGATGACTTATTAAAAGGACTCAGTATTCTTGTATGTTTCTTTACCGACCGTGATATCTCCTTAAAACTAAGCCTGGTTGTTTAATAATAATAACTATTTGTCTATTAATCCAGACTTAATATTCTTGTACCCCCACATATTACTTTAGGCTGTGTCCAGCTTTCCTGACAAATGGTTCAAATGGCTCTCAGCACTATGGGACTTACCTTCTGAGGTCATCAGTCCCCTATAACCGAGAACCACTTATACCTAACTAATCTAAGGACATCACACACATCCATGCCCGAGGCAGGATTCGAACCTGCGACCGTAGCGGTCGCGCGGTTCCAGACTGTAGTGCCTAGAACCGCTCGGCCACTCCGGCCGGCCTCTCCGGACAACTGAAATGTATAACATCGTACGGAATGGCATCAAAGTACGTTAATCATTCCATCAGAAAGTGTGAGAAAAAACGAAGGCAAGAAAGAGAGAGCGATCAACGTGTCCAGCATAAACAGGAAGTTCATATAAATACAATGAATCTGATACTGCGGTGTTTAACGTTACAAGCTTTTGAGCTGAAGTGAGTAGTGCGTCATAGATGTGAATGCGGGATATTCGATGACGATGTACCTGCTGAATATTGATGTTTATGATCAAACTGATTACATTTTATTTTAATCAGTGGAGACCCAGGTGTTACTTAATCTCGGCACTGTACAATGCCTTGGTAATTACGTCCAACGCGGGTCATTAACTTCATTACTACACTGATTTTCAAAAAGAATACATGTTATTGTAAGCTTAATTACTATTCTGTTTCTGCAAATTTCCATTTTGCAGCAAAACGTAGAAGCAAATGATGTCGTCGTCGCTCGGCAGGCACACACACCGTTGTCCTTACACTTTACTATCATTCTGTGAGACGATTTTTTCACCACGCCTTCAATTTCAACCCATATAAACTGGGTGTGGCGCAAAATGCGATTTTATTGCTGCGAAAAATTGCATGTGGAGAGTTGTTTGAACAGTTGCCACACAGTGCACTGCTGTACTTTAGTGACGAGGCACACTTTGATCTATCTGAGTGCGCTAATAAACAAGACACGCCGTGCTAGTGGGCTAACAAACCCGGACAACTTCACGAGAGGACCACACAGCTCTTAGGCACTCATTACGTGTAGCACTTTGGCGTGCAGTGTTGAGAATACGCTAAATGTGAATTCTCAGAGAGTATTCAGCATGATTGAGTAATGTTTTTTGCCTCTTCTTGGACAAATTAATATGGTGGTTGCGTAGCTGCACGTAGGTGGGACGACGGCGCACACAGCGCCAACTGCTTTGCGTGTTTTGCAGGGAAGTTCTCCGGGCAGCTCATCTGATCTTCCGTGACAGTCGCCTCATCGATTTAGGCCCCTGGGACGTTTCTTAGGGGCTTTCCAGAATCCACTCTGTACACCGATCGTCCGAAGACTCTTGCACACTGGTAGGACAATATATTCTCAGCAATAGCCAGCACATGTTTGGTTACAACAGGCGTGCATACGTACGGAAATTCAAAATTCGAATAACTCAGTGTACTGATAATAAAGACATCATTTTCAAACACCTGTAATATTAATACTCTCATTACCAACGTTTTTCAAGGAGGACTTTTGCGCACCGTAAAAAACTAAGAAAAAACAAAATTTTTAAATTGTTGTTGACATATATTAACATCATACTTTTTAAAGAGGTACTAATGTTTAAGTAGGGTCTAGAACTTTTAACTATCTTTTAACACACACACACACACAAAAGTAAATACAAATTTAGTTAATTTCTCACAGCATACTTTTTAAGAGATCTTTATGTCTAACAATGGTCCCTATACTAGAAGCTATGAAATCTCATAAAATATTTCATTACAAACACAAATATTTATTTCAAAATTTTAAAATACACTGACGAAAAAAACTAAACACCAAAAAATAATTTACGTAGAGTAATGAAATTTCGGGACTATATCTCGTCTGATGATGTTCCTTATATGCTCAAGTGGAGATCTGGTGATCGAGGAGGTCAAGACAACATGTCGACACTCTGCAGAGCATGTTAGGTTACAACAGCGGTATGCGGTATCTTGTTGAAAGACACCCCTTGGAATGCAATTCATGAATGACAGCATAACAGGTCGAATCACCAGACTGACGTAGAATGTCGCAGTCAGTGTGCGTGGGGTAACCAGGACAGTGCTCCTGTCGTCATATGAAATCACACCCCATATCATAGGCTCAGCTGTCTTCAAGAACAACGGACCGAGCGAGGTAGCGCAGTGGTTAGCACACTGGACTCGCATTCGGGAGGACGACGGTTCAATCCCGTCTCCGGCCATCCTGATTTAGGTTTTCCGTGATTTCCGTAAATCGCTTCAGGCAAATGCCGGGATGGTTCCTTTGAAAGGGCACGGCCGATTTCCTTCCCCATCCTTCCCTCACCCGAGCTTGCGCTCCGTCTCTAATGACCTCGTTGTCGACGGGACGTTACACACTAATGTCCTCCTCCTCCTCCAGAACAACGGTGGGCTG
Organism: Schistocerca cancellata; assembly: GCF_023864275.1. Taxonomy (NCBI): domain Eukaryota; kingdom Metazoa; phylum Arthropoda; class Insecta; order Orthoptera; family Acrididae; genus Schistocerca; species Schistocerca cancellata. The sequence goes on from NC_064631.1 coordinate 56,256,607, forward strand.
GCAGCGCTCAATTTTCCATTCCATGCAAAGGCTCATATACTCGTAAAAATTTCAAGATCAGTTAATTGTATATAAAGGGTGTAAATTTTAAGTTGACAAACCAGAATAATCGAAAAATACGCTTCACACGAAAAAATGAGCAGAATCCAAAGATGATTATTTTCGAGGGGGACATCTGCCGGTGCTAAAATTAGCCTCCCCCTCAACTCCTGTGGGTGGGGCGGGAGGCAACTTTAAAATTTCAAATGGGAACCCCCATTTTTTATTGCAGAATCAGATTCTGCATAAAAACTACGTACATTTTAATTATTTGTTTTGATTCTTGGCAGTTGGCGCTGTAATTCAAGAAAATCCATGTTCTCATTTTTGTGTGGAAAATTGTTACGGATAAATAACAAACTGCTCTCTCTCAAACCCCACCCTACGCGGAGAGACGGAGGGTTTTCGTATTATCGAATCAAAGTTTACGAAGTAAATAATTATTTTTTACAACTCAATACACAAGCAGGTGCTGTATCAACTCCGCCACAGCAGCCAGCCACATCCGCGACAGAATGTCTCTGCTATTCCACCGTCCCGAACTTTCAGTGACCAACAAGAGCTTTGGAACGAGCACCGCCTTCATGTCGACGTCAAGTGTGCTACACATCAAGTGCTGTGTACTGTGAAACTTTCTCATTTCTTGTCAATGGGTGGTACAGGTGTTTACCAACTCCCTAAGAAGTTATTCTCGACTAGTAGGCTAGAGTCGCTGGTTTTTGAAGAATTAGTTTCTGCCCTCACTAAGTAATACGAGGATCAGGTGCAGGTTTCTGCAGCTCGTTACAAGTTATTTCGATTGTGGGGAAGGTCAGAACAGACATACCATCAATAGGTCACCGAACTTTAGTCTTTGAGTGTCGTTTGCAATGTAGCTGTGGACGGCAATGTAGTGACACAATGGTTCGTGATGCAGCTATGTACAGTGTGACAGATCCTACTTTGAAACAAGTGTTACAAAATATTGAACATCAGGATTCATGTGATAATGCCGTGGAAAACTTTGAGGTAGCACCCATTTGCAGTGTAACACAAAGTGACAAACAAATACGGTCTTGCCACCAACCACCACACGCAAATGGGCCACCGCGTCACGGATAGAGTAAACAAGCGCTACGCATGTTTCTGATGTCAAACCATGTCAAGACAATATTTACCCTCTTGGAACGTGACCTGCTTTGCTTCTGGAATGCCAGCTCATGTGCAGTCTGCATGCTTGCATCGGAAAAAGAACTCTACCCACGTTCGCTTTCATAAGTGTGAAGCACCTTTACATTCAGAGAATCTAGTTTTTTCTATCCGTCTGCCGGTACTAGTAATGATTAAATACAGGCTGTGCCTTCACCCCGCCAAAATGCTGTGCAACGACAGTGAGATAAACTGTTTGTGACCTTAGGGAGTGTCAGACGCGTTTGCGACTTCAGTTAGACTCTGACACTCCCGTTTCGTTGCTTAATCGTGCTACTTATGAACAGCTGGGCTCGGCACAGTTCAGAACACCCTGCACGCGACTTACTGCGGGTAACTGTCAGGACATTCCGCTACTTGGTACGCGTTGTTTACCTGCCACGCTCCAGTCTCACACTAAGACAGTGACATTTACAATTCTGCGTTCACGTCGCTGTGAAAATATTTTTGGATTTAATTCATTTTATTTGTTTGGTCTTCCGATTCACGACAATGTACTTTCTGTTTCTGCCTTCAACCCAAAAGGCAGTACTACTCAATTGACTGAGGGGTTACCTGATTTATTTTCTGAAGGACATTCTTTTCAGTCGTCGTTGGTCCCGTTCTTACAGGATATTTTCTGGTCGCAGCAATGTCGGAGATTTGATGTTTTAAAGGATTCCTGATATTCACGATATACTCGTGAAATCGTCGTACGGGAAAATCCCCCATTTCATCGTTACCTCGGAGACGCTGTGTCCCATCGCTAGTCCGCTGACTGTAACACCACGTTCAAACTCATTTAAATCTTGATAAATCTGCTACTGTAGCAGCAGTAACCAATCTAGCAAATGCGCGAAATACTTGTTGTCTTATACAGGGATTGCCGACCGCAGCGCCGTATTCTGCCTGCTTACATATCTCTGAATTTGAATATGCGTGCCTATACCAGTTTCTTCGGCGCTTCAGTTGTGAGTGTGTGGGGTTGCTATTCCGTCATTCTGTGCAACGGATTAATCTGAGATGTACCCTTTACCCAGTGGCTCCTGCAGGATGCAATTTCCACCCCCACACTACTACAGAGTCAGACAGACGCTCCTAACGTTCTAAGGAGAAATGCCTGAAAAATTTTCAGCAATAAATATCTTCTGGAGTCGTCCGCTGTAAGGAAATGACACAAAAATTCACAAAATTTCTTACGTAACTAGTGGGATATTGGGTACTGGAGTAGTGCTGGTTAATGTAAGAAAAACATGAAACTAACGAAGAAAAACATGAAACTAACGAAAATTATTACCCATTTTGCAAAAATTTTGAGAAATCACAATGGCACCTTTAGTTATGAACTGAAGTTATTTCCGGGTTCTTTTCGGAATGTGAAGGATAGGATTCGCTAATGAAATTTCTATACAAAGTTTAAGATTGGTATTGACTCGGCAGAATGGCTGAGAGCCGCTCCTACTCAACTTGAATAATTATCCGTTAGAATGTTGCTAGGTACGGTCGAGGCTGTCGCATGTGAAACGCAGTGAAATGTATTGTTGTGGAGGAAATATGGAGCTTACAAGAGCTGTAGCGCACAATACCGTAAGCTGCGATGACTGCTGTCTGCGCCGCTCGCTGCTGACAAATAAGATAACTCTCGTTCTATCTGGATTGACCTCCGCCAATCAAACTCTCCCTATGCCTTGATGAATTCGAGGACACCTGTTCGCCCCTAGTCTAACTATTGGCGTGGTACGCCAGTCAGATAACCAGTCCACCACGATGCCACTCAAAAATTCGCTCGCAGGCGTTTACCTATTACTCTGTCCATTCACGCCGCACATTAAGTGTGGCGGCCAACAGAGTGAACAACGCTTAATTGCAAGGACTCAATATAAAGTCACACTCCGATTCGCTCTCGACAGAGGTGCTCTCCCAGTGAAGTACTGAGGAGAGACTTGTTCCTTGCTCTTTGAGTACACGTACGAGCGCACACGCTCTCGTTACATGTTCTCGCTCCAAGAGCGACAACGGAACGGCCCCTCTCCACGCCAGACGTGAAGGGGTATATCTTTCGGTCTCTTCAGTTACTCCTTCAGCTCAAGGCGTCAAAAATATCGTCTGCCAATCGGCACTGCTCTTCTAAAACGGGAGAATGACGTTTCGTTTAAGGCGACCAATCTGGAAATCTGTAGCACCGGCGTTTGGCGTTTGCTGTCTCCCTGTGAAAATCTCTGAAACTGCGTGCTATATTTGTAAACAATGTGTAGGTTGGGCGCTCCCACACAATGCAGCGGAAATTGCTTTTAAGCCGAACACTGGTTCGTTCCTCCTTTGACTCAGGCTCACGCTGTCCGCTCCACGGGCGGCCGCCTACCGACGTAGAGAGCCCCTTGCGAAAACCTCTGAAGGGACCGGCGTCCTGGCGTGCGGTTTTTGCGACCGTCGTGTCTTGAATGCGTGTGTGTACGCCAGCCTCGAGTATTTCAAACACGGTGTGCACTTGTGATTTGTTAGTTATCTGCATATCGTTTACATGAATTCATACAACATTGACTTTATCTTATCGAGTTTGGGTTCGAATGAAGCGTCTTGATGTGCGGAATATGATTGTGAGGGCGGAATATGTAAGCAATGAAGGTCAGGAGACCACGACGTCTTACACAGTGTATATAAAGTGTTACATGAGGATTTTCACATGTAATGTATGTTGTGTTTTAGAGCTAAAATAACTCACTAAATATAGACAAAAAATAAATAATAAAAAACTGTCGTAATAATTGTCAGTCTAGAGGCCTCACTGCATGCATTCAAAGTACTAACTGCTTACTTGTTAGTTCACAGCCCGAGTGTGTTTCTCTCATGAGATGAGCCTATGTGGTGCTACATAATGGTTAGATAATTAATTCCGATAGTATGAAGCACGATAAAATATAAAATGGACACCAAAGTGTTTGAGAAAATACGAAATGTTGAAGTGGACAAACTAATAAACGATGGAGCAGAAAAAAGAATGTGGCTATTAGTGTTCTGTATTGATTCGACGGTTCCTGCAGTAGCTATTGAAATGACAGCCACCTTAAAAAATATTACTTACTCGAAATATTACTTCCTTCTTACGCTACATCAATTTCGTACCATTCATTTTTCATGTTTTAATCAATGTGTTTCTCGTTTATTACTGCTGAGAGACAGCCCAAGCATTCTGCGTCGCTTCACACAGATGCAGTGTACAGATCTGTCACCTCCCAGATGTTATTTCGGCGGCCACAAATGCCGAGGAAGGCGCAGTAGGAACTATCAGCCGCAGCTGCCAAGGCAAGTGGACTCCGTGCTCTCGGTAAACAGGTTAGTGCTTTCATAAGTAATAGTATTCAATGACGAATGACTGCCACCCGAGTAGTTCGTAATTTAGTACAGAAGAATCACATCTACAGCGATGGTCATTAAAGCTGTGGGACTTTGACCTTGAAGACGACATGCAATAAACGGCCAATTAGCTGAAGTGCACTATATGCTTTTACGTGCGAACGGTTTGAATATCAGCGTCAGCACGACGTGGATAGGAATAACGCCACCTGCATATTGAATAAACTGAAGAACAAGCATGGTGTCTCTCATTCACAAACAGTATTTCCTCGTTATTTGTTTGTGAGATGACAAAGATATGCCTCTTGTAAAAAGTAGATATACCAGTACCTACCGAATGTCGACGATCTCAAGGGTTCACCGTTTCTTTGTTGAGTACGGGCTTGGCGACCCCGGGGTTCCTCAGCTGCGAACTGGTAAGCGCCGCCAGTCCCCTGCCACCGCAAGCTCTGGGCATGCTTCAGCGACCACCATGAGGCGCGGCGGTGGAACGTAGTGTGTCTCAGGGGAATGGGGATCTTGGCTTCACTGACCGGATCGCGAGGATGGAATACACCGCTATAAGAAACCCTCAATCTCAAGGTGTGCTGCTCGCTGATGAGATCCATGGCTGTTGAGGTGGAACAGTCGTTAGCGGCAACCTATGGGGAACCTGCCGCACCTCAGCTGTATAAGGCTTACTCAGGAAGGCGGGGCTCTGTCTGAGTGGACCCTTATTTCCCTAGCTGCTCGTGGCACCGAAATGGAACCCTCGAAATCTTCTTTTCCTCTTCCCAGCGGGCAGGGTCTAATGCCTGGGAGTTCTCTCACCCATTCATCAAAAAGAATGAGGGAGGCTAGTCCTCCTGATAATCAACTTTTTATTAGTAATGGGGCTCAAGGAGTCATGAATCCCAACGTCTTTGTAGTGATCAAGAGGAAGGAGGGGGCGTTTGAAAAAGTGTCCCCCTCCTGTATCCATAAAGGCTTAGAAGGGTCGGTTGGCTGGCTATTAAACAGTTGAAAAATGGTTCCTTGCTTGTCGAGACTAACCAGGCAAAGCAGTTGGAACTTCTTATGAAGTCACAGAAATTGGGCGAGTAAGACATCGTTGTTGAGTTGCATAACTCCCTTAAGTCCAGCCAAGGTGTGGTAACCTACGGTGATATTATGGACATAGATGTTGCTGAACTGAAACATGAATGGGCACCACAGGGGATCATAGATGTGGAAAAAAGCCACACAAGACCAATGGAGAGACTGAGGAGACTGCCACTTTTATTGTGACCTTCAATTCTCCAACGCTACTTGGACACATCATGGCAGGTTTACTCCGACTTAGGGTTCGATCCTATGTACCTAACCCCATGCGAGGCTTCAAATGCCACCGTTTTGACCATACAACGCTAAGTTGCAGAGGTGAAGCGACTTGTGGGAAGTGTAGAAAGGCAGCGCATGAAGCTCGGACTGACTATCCGTCTCCAGAAGTCTGCATTAACTGCTCTGGGAGCCACCCAATCTGGATCCGAGCCCGCCCTGTTTTTGCAGAGGAACGCAAAATTCAGGAAATCAAAATGACCAAACGGATCCTCTACGCAGAAGCCAAAAAGGAGTACCAGGCAATGAAACCCCTTGTCTTTGCCACTTCTTATACTGAAAAACTCGTCATTAAGGTCGACGCTTCGACTCAAATGACTTAGTGTACCTTTATCCACCACCAGCACCTGTAAATCCGAGTGAAGACATAGTGATCCAGGCAGCTACAATGGAAGAAACCAGTAATAATTCCGCAGGGCGCAGCCCAAAGGAACCCCAAAAGCAGAGTGCCCCTCAACGCCAACTTTCTTCAAAGAAAAGTGACTCTCACCATCCCCCTTCCCCCTTATTCTTACTGGGAAAGGGAGTGAAGAAAGGAACTCAACATACAGGTCAAAAGCTGACCCGGGCGCCATCAGATGTCATTCTGACATGTCTGACCGATGATGAGGACATCATGGATTTTGATGCCTCATCATCAGACAAAGTCAGCCGTATCACCCTGCCTCGCTCTACAAGCGCCTCACCACCTCAGCTCTAAGACAGGGGTAAATCAAGACCACATTGATGAAGTGGCTCCCGTCCTCCAATGTTATATCAATGGGCACAGGACTCATCTGGAGGACTTGACACTCCTTGTACAGGACAGACCCTTTTAACCTTGCCTTCAAGAGACTCATTTTAACGAAACAGACACACCTGTACTTGGAGGGTATCACCTTTACAGAAAAGAAGACCTTACTGGCGATAGGACAAAAGGTGGGGCTACAGTGTTCGTAAGGGACACTTTTCACTCCTCACCTATTTCCTTACCAACAACACTACAAGCGGCTGCTGTTCGGATAATGGCCCATGTTGACTTTACTGTGTGCTCTTTTTACCTACCACCTCATGAGCCTCTTGACAGTGGTGTCCTCACTCATCTTCTTTATGAACTCCCCCACCCATTCCTCATTTTAGGGAACTTCAATGCACAGAGTGCACTATGGGGTTCTCACACCACTTGCACGAAGCGTCGGTCGCTTGAGGATCTACTGCACACAACAGATCTCATACTGTTGAATATGGGTCAAGTTACAGATTATAGCACCACTACAGGTTCGTCTATGGCCATAGACCTTTCCTTCTGCTCGCCTGCACTTGGAGACACTGCTCAGTGGGCAGTGGACGATGACCTTCCTTGTAGTGACCATTTACTTATCTGGATCCATCTGCCTGATTGAGAAGATCCTGAAAGAAAGGCACCGGGATGGTTGTTCAGAAAGGCTAACTGGATTCTTTACAGGTAGTTAGCTGTTTTGGAGCAATGTGACGGCATCCATGACTGGGTGGATCGCATTACAGCTGTAAAAAAGCCTAGGAAGTGACATGTCCCTTAGTAGAACGATGAGTGCCGTTTTGCAATCAAGAGGGCAGCAATGTGCAGATTTAGTCTTCGCCTTACACATGAGAATCTTGAAAACTTTCGAATGGTGCATGGAGAGGCGAGGAGAATGTTTCGGGAGAGCAAACAGAGGTCTTGGGAAGAGTTCCTGAACTACATCAATAGGTCCACACCCACATGTAAAGTATGGGAAGCCATTAGGAGGATCTCAAGGCACAACCCTCGAATGCCAATAGCAGCTGTACGAATACACGGGTCTGTCGTAACATCGACAAGGAATATAGCTCGGACAATAGCTGAATCATATAAATCCTTTATGGACGATTTCAGACAGGATTACACTTCTGTCGATGTCGGGAGACATGGGAGAAGGCCGATCTTGATTTCTGTTCCATCATTTTGGAAGAATACAAGCAGTCTTTCTCTCTGTGGGAGCTGGATTCTGCATTGTGAGTTGCTTGTGATACGAACCCTGGCAGCGTCCTGATAACCTACAGCATGTTGCAACAGTTGGACTGACAGTCGAAGAAAGTCCTCCTTCAGCTCTCCAATAAAATTTAGATAACTGACGACTTTCCCAACTCTTGGAAGGACTGTATTTTTAATCCCAATTTTAAAACCAGGAAAGGATTGGACAGACCCTGTTAGTTATCTTAGTGTTAGGCTAACAAGCTGCGTAGGAAAGATACTGGAGCGTATGGTCAATCGGCTCCTAGTGTGGATTCTGGGAACCAGGTTCCTGGCCGGCCGGAGTGGCCGTGCGGTTCTAGGTGCTACAGTCTGGAGCCGAACGCCCGCTCCGGTCGCAGGTTCGAATCCTGCCTCGGGCATGGATGTGTGTGATATCCTTTGGTTAGTTAGGTTTAGTTAGTTCTAAGTTCTAGGCGATTGATGACCTCAGAAGTCGCATAGTGCTCAGAGCCATTTGAACCATTTGAACCAGGTACTTGTTCAGTCGCTCCCAGTGTGGGTTCAGGAGGTATCGCTCCACTCTCGATAACCTGACCCTGCTCGAAGCTGCAATTCAACAAGCTTTCCTTCGTAAGCAACGGCTCGTCGTTGTTTTCTTAGATTTGGAAAAGGCCAACGGCACTACCTGGTGGCATAATATTTTGTCGCAGCTCCATTTGAATTCCGTGGATGTCTACCTACCTTCATACCGTCCTTTCTCTCGGACAGTTATTTAAGAAACAGGGTTGGCAATGTCCTGTCTGAGCGTTTTAAGCAGGTGAATGGTGTCCCTCAAGGGACTGTTATAAGTGTCACGGCTTTCGCCGTCGCGATCAATAGTATTACAACCACAGTGCGACGTCCAGTACTATGTTCCTTGTTTGTGGACGACTTCTCCATCTTCTGTGCATCCTCCAGCCTCACCACGGCTACTCGGCAATTGCAACTGACGATCAGGCGGTTGTAGGAATGGCCTTGCACCACAGGTTTTAAATTCTCATTAGAGAAAACAGATTGTGTTAATTTTAATCGTTCCCGCGGTCTGTTTAATTTCCCCCTTTTTAAAACTGGGGGACAATGTTCTAACTTTTAAGGGAAAGGTGAAGTATCTGCGTCGTACCTTTGATGAGGAGGTAACATGGTTGCCACATCTTCAAGAACTGAAACTGAGATGTCTGAGGGCCTTAAACATCCTTAAAGGTGTCAGTCATAGGCCCTCGGAAGCCGTCAGAGCGCGTCTGCTCCAACTCTATAAGGCCTTTGTGCGACCTTGGCTTGAATACGGATGCCAGGTTTATGAGTTAGTGAGACCTTCATACCTTAAAATGCTGGATGCAGTTCACCACGAGGGTATTAGGCTGTCGACAGGGGCCTGTCGCACGAGCCCTGTTGTTAGTTTGTGTGCGGAGGCTGGTGAAACTCCGCTGTCTATTCGACGTCTCCTTTTCGTGGTACGCCAAGCATATAGGGCACTGTCCGTTCCTACGTAGCCAGCATCCAGATACGTTGTTCAGCCGCCACTGGAACGGCTGTTCGATCATCGACCACCAGCAGCACGGTCATTTGGGTTCTGTGCAAGGGACAGCCTTGAGTTTTACAGTTGGAGTGCATTCAGGTCCAAAGCCAGGGGTGGTGTAGGGTCTCCCATAACTACTACCGAGGCGCTGATTGCTTTTAGAACTGACCGCTTACAAGAAGCATTGTACGCAGACCGTGCGTTTAAAATTAAAATTTAATGATATTTTACGTAGCCACCCAGATTTATTACCGTCTACACGAATGGTTCTAAGCAGGGAGACGTTTTCGGTTGTTCCGTCGTGTTCCCTGACATTGTCCTCAGGATAGGGCTCCAAGAGCAGTTTTCAGTTTATTACGCGGGACTGTTCGCTGTCCTGAGGGCAATGGAGACGACGTCGTGGCAAAAAATTTATAAACTGTTCCGATTCTCAACGTGCCCTCCTCGCGGCTGGACAGATGAACCCAGCAGATCGAATGGTGCAACAAGTGCAGGACGCTCTCCTTCTCTTGCGAAGGCAAAACAAGGAAGTCATTTTTGCTGGGTTTCAGAGAAACAAACTCGCTGCTGCTGCTGCTGCTAAGGATGCTTGCTCCCTTCCTCCTCCTGTCCGCTGTTCAGTCCCTCTGCGGGCTGTCACTTCATTTGTGACCAGGAAGGCCATATTTTGGTGGGAGTCCCAGTGGCTGGAAGGGAGGAACAATAATCTACGTTCCATCAAGACTTCAGTGCGACCATGGATCAACTCCTTCCGCTCGCGACGGTGTGAAGCAGCAGCCCTTACTCGACTCAGAGTGGGACATTGTCGATTGACACATGGCTTCCTCTTACGTCGGGAGGAGCCCCCAGTATGTGAGAGATGAGGGGCACAGCTGTCAGTACGACGTCTTTTAACTGAATATGTTTTATATGACAAGCAGAGGGTTTAACTGTGTCTCTCAGAAGATCTTCCCTCTATTTTAGCTGATAACGAGGGTAGTGTTGTTCGTGTCTTAAAATTTTGCGTGGTGTCCGGAAGTCTTCCCGAAATACCTAGTGTGAGGTCTTAATGTGTAACAAAGTGGCTGGGTCACGTATTATTTCTATGTCGTCATCCAGCCACATTTATTTGTCCCTTTTTAACAGGATCTTTGCAGGTATTTTCTCCATGATTTTATTTAGTTATCGCGCTGTGACTCGCTGGGGTTTTATTACGGGCTTTTCTGAACCTCACCTTTTTGAGATAGCTTTAAATTTCCTGTGGTGGGTTTAAACGTAGTTTTCCAGGTTATTCATCTTCTTCCATAGATTATGAAAATTTTCTTCGGTACAACATTAATGCAAGGGCGCTGATGACGTAGCTGTTTAGGGCCCTCCGTCATCAATCGTCATCATCATCATCCCCGAATGTCGACAGCATCAGAATCTTGGTTTAACAAGACTGCATCTTATTGTTCCAGGATACTGCTGTTTGCATTAATCGCAATCCTTCGACTCTCATGAGTCTATGGAACTGATAGGGTCAGCAGGTTTCATACCCGACGTCATGCGAGGTATCCTCGACAGTACGAGGGCGCTGCGGTTTCAGGGAGCAGTTAAACAGGTAGACTGGGAAAACACAGGTGCACTTGCTCACTGGACAGGAACGTGACGTTCCAGCCACCATGGGGAAACGAGAGACTACCATACTTACTAAATAGACCAATATCCCGTAAAACTTGATCCAAGAAAGCTATAACGTCATTAAACACACTTACAGAAGCATACAAGTAGCTTCTGACGTATGAATTATCTCAGTGTTGCAAATAATATGAAAGTTCAAATTAATACTCGTATATCATCAAAGTCTTGGCTGAAATGGATAAACTATGTCTCCATGGATAGACTCTGAGGAGCTCCGTCAGAGAGTATCAGAAGAATACAAGATAATTTAAACTATATGACAGTCTATGTATTCTGTAGTGCTAAAAGCTCAGTTTTACACAAAACAAGGAATAAAGTGACGAAAGTAGTCGCAGTGTAATACATTAGGCTACTCTGCTTATCTGTAAATGCATTAACTTATATATATTTATAAGTTTCACATAGTAAGACATCGTAAAACATTGATAACAGTGGCATTACTGTAATTTACGAGAAATCTAAAAGACTCAACAGAAAGCGACGTACATTATCTTAACGGTGATAGAAATTAAGTTCAGCCTGGCATGTCATATGTATATGTGTAATATATGATACATGTTTGGTAAAATGTATGGTCAGCTTTGTACGAGATCTTTTGGAACGACGCTCTAAGGGCTTAAATAGGCGGTGGCCATCATGGTCAGTAACAGTCGTTCTGGAGGTCTTTAGCAGTGGAGAAGTACTTATAAATCAGAAGTGAATAAGTCGCGATCTCAATGTGTTTGTAATCTTCCGAGTAAAAGTTTGTAAACTTGTCAAATTATCAACGTGGTGATGGCGGAAAACGTAGCAAATTTTTTAGGAACAAATCATGTGCATTTACAATATTCTCGCGTGTGAGAGAGTATTTCGAAATTGCAATAATTCTTGAAAGTTGGTCATATTCAAATTAGCATATTTTTTGAGTCTATACGCATTTTCAAGTTCTACGAACACTTGCAAATTGGGCAGATGCAACACAGAATATTTCCATTAGTCAGTAAGTATTTGGACATGTAATAATATTGGCACATATGATAGACTTAGCATAAACTCAGCTTACAATAACTTCATGAGGTTTAGCTATTGCAGAGCTTTTAACATCCGACACAAGTCGCAGAACTTAAAAAAAGCTTTGATAGTTTACTGGGAGTACATGCTAGCTAATGTGGTGCACGGTTTTGTTAATGTTTGTAAGAATCGTTAGTTCTACCGCTGTGATAATTCAACACAAAGGGTAATCAATAAACTATACTTATGCTAAGCCAAACCCAATGTAAGTTGAGAATATTGCTTGAATTTTTGGCATCATATATTTAAATCCTGTCTGCATTTACGACCTATATAATCTATAGAATCGGTAGTATGAAGACTGAAAGTGTGTTGCAGCAAACGAAGCGATAATGTTGAGAAAATGAAATCATTCTACAGGAATCTGAACACAGTGCTATAGAGCCTCCCTAATGGGGACTGCCACCTAATGTGCGATGGAAGGGCAGTAAAGAATTTCTGAAGAACCTGGCTGATTCTCTTCGTGAACTCAGTATATTGGAAGAAACAAGTATATCGATTAAGGTCCTCAATAAGAGTAGTGTATCCTCTACTGATGTGAATTTCCATCCCTGTAGACTGTTAGGTCAAATGTGAACGGAGTGTAGCCAGCTATGGTGTAAGAAACGTGGGAAAGCAGAAGACCAGGAGTTTGACTGCAGGAGTAAGGTGTATAATGGTAGAATATGAAATGCAGATAATCAACTGTTAAATGTAATGGCAACTTCGAACCCACTGAACGGCGTTCCCAGTTACATCTGATGCTACAAGAAACCTGTGTAGAAAGAAATGTTTGTTGATTGGCGAGTATATTATCAAGTAGATGTAGGGCAGGAGAAAACAGTAGTTATTATTCCTTTGGGTCATTCCCACTATCGGAGAAAGCCATTTGATTCAGAAAATGATCAGTCACGTTTTCAATGAGTGTTGGATGGAGTTTTGAGAAGATTGAGGCGATAGAAGTGTATAGTGTATCTCGACGACATTACTGAATATGCAAAGGATATAAAGCAAAAAGTTCAATTATAGAAGGAAGTTTTTAAAAGGTCCATTCTTCATGTCTCATATTGAGGATAGAACTGGCACATTTTGCATTGAAGCAAGTGAAGCATTTGGAACATGTAATTAGCGAGTGTGGAGAACAGGTTAGTGAAGGCTGTGTGAAATTTTCCAGTTTTTCCAATGACTAAGAAGATAGAGTGGTTTTCAAGATTAGCAAATTACTGTAGGAGGTTCACGCTGAGTTTTCCTATTTCCTATTATCACTTATTCACTCGTTGAATGAAGATTTGCAGTTTCAATGAACAGCAAAAAGGTCAAACAAAAACTGAAAAATTAAAAGAGTTGCTACCAACTAGTCATGTTATGGTCCTCCCAGAGGTCTGTGAATACATTTCTCTAATAGATTTTAACTGCAAATACAACTGTTTAAGTGTTCATTGCTCAGCTTGCTCAACTCTAGTGTGTTGTCAGTCGAGCACATGAGACCCTGATTCTAAAAACATTGATAAGAGTTGCTTCTCAGTCTTTTGACTGTTTATTAGTACATATAGGATCCACAACCAAATGAGCCCTATTCTCCAAGAACAGTGGAGTCATGAGATTATTGACCAAGAACGTGATGACACAAGTGCCTGACCTTCACCCCCATCCTGTCCCCTCCCACCCCCCTTCCCCAGGGGTGACACTGAACATACACAGTAAGCACAACTGTATCAGGTGAAACCTGACACTGCTCATACCAGTGGTTTTCTGGTTCGTACATGTCCATTCCTACAATTCTGAAATACCTATATCTGTCTTCAAAGTTCAGTTCGAATCGGTACTCTGCCGATTTTGAGCCAATGTTGCTGTTAGAGGCTGCAGCTGTATCTTCTACATTTCACATTTTGCATGTCTCCAAATCATGTAGATATTCTCCTGGTACATTGTACGTGCACAACAATTACAATTCTGCTACCTGGTATTCCTCTTGTCATTGCATTTTTAATGCCCAGGGATGTTATTTTTGTATGTGGGCTACAGTCATGACACAGTTAGTTCTTAATACCTAACGAGATTCGACCATACATTCCTTCCACTACTTTATGTTGTTTGGGTTGTTTTTTTCCTATACATTTACTAAGAAACAGTTATTATTAAAACTCTCATCAGCTATTAAATTAAGGAACAGTTATTCTTGGTACGACATTCTATCTACTACTTTTATTTTTCTCTACTCTGCAACTTGTTTGTTGATGTAACTTTCTCCAAGCGTCAGTCGTTACACCAATGCAGTTCATATTACAAATTATATTTAAATACCGTTGTCTTGACTTTATGTGAGTGGTGTAGAGTACATCTAACTTTTTCATGAGAAGTACGGAACACGAATCCCTTTCAGATTTTCATTTTGACTGGTCGTGATTGCTATGATTTGAACAGGAGTAGCTTAAGGTCAGGAAACACGGTGTGTTAAACGTACTGATGTACACCGACAGTGGTAAACACCATAAGACCCAAATGGTTAGTAACAGAAACAGTGAGGTGAGAAAATGAGAAAGGATTACCTGACTTTCATGGTATGCACCACGGAATCATGCTCACTGCAAATGGACACTATTTTCAGTATTTATATGGGTACCCATAGGGATGGACTTAATATGAGAGGTTCTTCACTTGACTATAAAAGTTATTTTTGGGTCAAAAAAGTACTTATCTTCGATGAACTCCATATTAACTTAACGAATACATTCTGTGCCTCTAAGGGAGTAAATTAAATTCTATAGAATATCCGACTCTGACCTTCACAAACATTTTCCTAGTCACAAAATTCCTTAGATGATGAAATTGAGGGAATCCAGAAGTGATAAATCTGCCGAACAGGAGGCGTTTCACCCTCTACATTCTTCGAATTTTACGCTGCCTAAGCATATTTTTTTCTTACACGTATTCCTGAAAGCTTTCATAACTAGCTGGTGACAGGGGGTCTGTTGGAAGCTATGGGTAAGGAATCATGATTAGGAAAATGTTGGGAGCAATGTTGCTTGAAAAAGTATCTACGATACATATGCTGGGAATAACTGATACCTGGCATGTAGTAACTAGGAGATACATACCCGCTAAGATAACTTAGTGCGTTAACGCACCATTCAGCGATTCGGGGAGGTGACCCTGGCTCAGATGGACTTCTTCTAACGGATTAACTATGAGATCTCTTTGGACAGCCACCCTAGAGGTGGCTTTTCACATCCATCTGTGTAAATGTTGAGCTGTAGCCTCCGTCCTGCGTCAGATACCTGCTACGTAAGCATTCAGAAGAACGTTCTCGCACTTAAACATTAGCTGTGCACTAGATGCAGACAGATCTGGCACACAGATTCTGTCCCATACGGAGCGATGCGGTCAGGAAGTCAATCTGGTCACCAGCAGTCACTAAGATTGCTTCAGCGCATATAACGATGTCGATAATGTAGGGGACTGATAAAACGCAAAAGTGAAAAGGAAGAACTAGGAGGTACGTAATATTTCAGTTCTGTGGGAAGAGAATGAGTTGGAGCCTTCACTTCCAATGGGATGCGTGTGCTACATTAAATTTAATAAGATGGGTTGCTCACTGGGATCACTTTATAGCCTTTAAGGTTATTAAACCTCAGCTCGAAAAAGTCTGTTAAGTGTTGGGATACGAAAGATAAGTTGAATGTGCGGATACAATAAGGGCACTAAACGAGACTTGTCAAGGATCGGTTATAGAATGAGGCTGACCTTCATAAATTGTCCTATACATAATATTCTTATTTATTTCCAGACTGCAATTGGGACACATACCACTCACCAGCAGTATCAGCACTGCAGAATACGTTTACCTCTGGTGTATACTGTTCCATAGCAATTATTTTTCATGCAACATATAAGTTACATATACGCTTTTCAGCACATTATTAAGACCTTTGTCAATAACTTACTCACTGAAGCGGTGAGTGAAAATTTGGTGTAGTGGTTAACGCACCTGCCTAATAAGCAGGAGACCCGGATTCGATTCCTGACCTTGGTACAAATTTTTACTTGCCTCTTCAGTCTGTATACGTAAAATCATAACTGTTTCAGACCAGAGAAGTCTCTGAAGTAGCGTCATTTCATTTATTAAACGTTAGAATATTGTAAATGAAGACACTTTCATGTCAGTGACGTTCTCATTTTCCATATTTTCCATTTGAACTTATACACTCCTGAATGGTTGACTTTATAGCATTGTTGTAAGGAGTGGCAACTTTCTGTTCTGGTGTGTGTTTTGATGCTTATTCACAGCTTTAACTTTCGACATGAACATTTTATATTATCCGATAATTTCGTCAATATGGAAACACTTGTACCATTTGAGAAATAATAAACACTAGCCATTCGGCAGGAACTGAAGAAGGGAATTCAGTAGTAGTCAAGATAGTCTCTACAAAAAGAATCTTTAAGTGTCCAACAAAAATAACAGCATTTGTATAAAAGAAACAGCCAACCAGCTAATGTCTGTCCTAACGAAAAAGCCCCAAATAATACTGAACATTCACTTGACGGAAGGAAAAAACGTTTCGCCCCATGGTAGCACATATGCAAATAAATTGCAGTCACTACCAAATATCCATAAAGAGACAAACTCTGTCATTCCAGTAATAAACTGTATAAACAGCCTTGCATTCTGACTAAAATAAGTGATTTATATACTTATTGAGATGCCATTTAAAACATATTTTGATGGAAGAAATCAACGTGTACACCAACAGAACAGTTGGTGAGACCATATACCCGCACATAATAATACAAATGCAATAGTTATTGACGAATTTTAATGCTTTACCAGAATCTAAACACTCCCACAATTACTCCAAGGTCTATGAACCATCGATGTACTATAATCAGATTTAGTAATAGAAATTACCTTGCTGGTACTATGGCTAATATTTTACTACACCATACAGATAACTAATTTCCTTATAACCATCTCAAATGGATTTAAAAAATTAAATATTTCTACAGATATGTAGATGAGATACTAATATTACAAGACCAATCACTAAAATAAATAGGCATAAGCCACTGAATGGAATAAATTACCCAAAAACATTAACAATATGGAGACGACATATTGCCACTCACAACATGAAGAAGAGGCTCACTCAAAAACACTGCTAAAA
Source organism: Schistocerca cancellata (assembly GCF_023864275.1). Taxonomy (NCBI): domain Eukaryota; kingdom Metazoa; phylum Arthropoda; class Insecta; order Orthoptera; family Acrididae; genus Schistocerca; species Schistocerca cancellata. The sequence goes on from NC_064631.1 coordinate 56,273,888, forward strand.
TATTGAATTTTAGCCCAAAATTCTTCTTCTGGAATGGAAAACACACACACGTTCACACACGAACAACTCACACAGACATGGCGACCAACTCTGGGCGACAGGGCCTGGTTTACCATGAGTCGGGCTCCGGTACTCACAGGCAGTGACCATGTCTGTGTGAGTCGTGCTTGTCTAAATATGCGTGTGTTTTCGGTTTCTGGAGAAGGACTTCGTCTTAAAGCTCAGTATTTAGGCTCTTTTTTCATTGTGTCGGTCTGCAACTCAATGCGTGCTATGTGTGGTGAGTAATAAGCTGTTCTCCCCATATTGCCATTGTTGGATCATTATTTTCATGGAAAAACATATTTATAATCGATGTTGTTGTTGTTGTCTTCAGTCCTGAGACTGGTTTGATACAGCTCTCCATGCTACTCTATCCTGTGCAAGCTTCTTCATCTCCCAGTACCTACTGCAGCCTACATCCTTCTGAATCCGCTTAGTGTATTCATCTCTTGGTCTCCCTCTACGATTTTTACACTCCACGCTGCCCTACAGTACTAAATTGGTGATCCCCTGATGCCTCAGAACATGTCCTATCAACCGATCCCTTCTTCTAGTCAAGTTGTGCGACAAACTCCTCTTCTCCCCAATCCTATTCAATACCTCCTCATTAGTTACGTGATCTACCCATCTAATCTTCAGCGTTCTTCTGTAGCACCACATTTGGAAAGCTTCTATTCTCTTCTTGTCTAAACTATTTGTCATCCATGTTTAACTTTCATACATGGCTACACTCCATACAAATACTTTCAGAAACGACTTCCTGACACTTAAATCTATACTCGATGTTAACAAATTTCTCTTCTTCAGAAACGCTTTCTTTGCCATTGCCAGTCTACATTTTATATTCTCTCTACTTCGACCATCATCAGTTATTTTGCTTCCCAAATAGCAAAACTCCTTTACTACTTTAAGTGTCTCATTTCCTAATCTAATTCCCTCAGCATCACCCGACTTAATTCGACTACATTCCATTATCCTCGTTTTGCTTTTGTTGATGTTCATCGTATATCCTCGTTTCAAGACACTGTCCATTCCGTTCAACTGGTCTTCCAAGTCCTTTGCTGCCTGTGACAGAATTACAATGTCATCGGCGAACCTCAAAGTTTTTATTTCTTCTCCATGGATTTTAATACCTACTCCAAACTTTTCTTTTGTTTCCTTTACTGCTTGCTCAATATACAGATTGAATAGCATCGGGGAGAGGCTACAACCCTGTCTCACTCCCTTCCCAACCACTGCTTCCCGTTCATGTCCCTCGACTCTTATAACTGCCATCTGGTTTCTGTACAAATTGTAAATAGCCATTCGCTCCCTCTCTTTTACCCCTGCCACCTTCAGAATTTGAAAGATAGTATTCCAGTCAACATTGTCAAACGCTTTCTCTAAGTCTACAAATGCTAGACACGTAGGTTTGCCTTTCCTTAATCTTTCTTCTAAGATAAGTCCTAGGGTCAGTATTGCTTCACGTGTTCCAACATTTCTACGAAATCCAAACTAATCTTCCCCGAGGTCGGCTTCTACCAGTCTTTCCATTCGTCTGTAAAGAATTCGCGTTAGTATTTTGCAGCTGTGAGTTATTAAACTGATAGTTCGGTAATTTTCACATCTGTCAACACCTGCTTTCTTTGGGATTGGTATTATTATATTCTTCCTGTAGTCTGAGGGAATTTCGCCTGTCTCATACATTTTGCTCACCAGATGGTAGAATTTTGTCAGGACTGGCTCTCCCAAGGCCGTCAGTAGTTCTAATGGAATGTTGTCTACTCTCGGGGCCTTGTTTCGACTTAGGTCTTACAGAGCTCTGTCAAACTCTTCACGCAGTATCATATTTCCCATTTCATCTTCATCTACCTCCTCTTCCATTTCCATAATATTGTCCTCAAGATCATCGCCCCAGTATAGACCCTCTATATACTCCTTCCACCTTTCTGCTTTCCCTTCTTTGCTTAGAACTGGGTTTTCATCCGAGTTCTTGATATTCATGCAAGTGCTTCTCTTATCTCCAAAGGTCTCTTTAATTTACCTGAAGGCAGTACCTATCTTACCCCTCGTAAGATAAGCTACTACATCCTTACATTTGTCCTCTAGTCATCCCTGCTTAGACGTTTTGCACTTCCTAGCGATCTCATTTTTGAGACGTTTGTATTTCTTTTTGCCTGTTTCACTTACTGCATTTTTGTACTTTCTCCTTTCATCAATTGAATTCAGTACCTCTTCTCTTACCCAAGGATTTCTACTAGCCCTCCTCTTTTTACCTACTTGATCCTCTGCTGCCTTCAGTACTTCATCCCTCAGAGCTACGCATTCTTCTTTTTTAGTATTTCTTTCCCCCATTCCTGTCAATTGTTCTTTTGTGCTCTTCCTGAAACTCAGTTCAACCTCTGGATCTTTCTGTTTATCCAGGTCCCATCTCCTTAAGTTCCCACCTTTTTGCAATATCTTCAGTTTTAATCTACAGTTCATAACCAATAGATTGTGGTCAGAGTCCACATCTGTCCGTGGAAATGTCTTACAATTTAAAATCTGGTTCCTAAATCTCTGTCTTACCATTATATAATCTATCTGAAAACTTCTAGTATCTCCAGGGTTCTTCCATGTACACAATCTTCTTTCATGATTCTTGAACCAAGTGTTAGCCATGATTAAGTTATGCTCTGTGCAAAATTCTACCAGGCGGCTTCCTCTTGCACTTCTTAGCCCTAATCCATATTCACCTAATACGTTTCCTTCTCTTCCTTTTCCTACTGTTGAATTCCAGTCACCCATGGCTATTAAATTTTCGTCCCCCCTCACTACCTGAATAATTTCTTTTATCTAATCATACATTTCATCGATTTCTTCATCATCTGCAGAGCTAATTGGCTTTTAACTTGTACTACTGTAGTAGGGTGGGCTTCGTGTCTACATTGACCACAATAATGCGTTCACTATGCTGTTTGTAGTAGCTTACCCGCACTCCTATTTTTTTATTCATTATGAAACCTACTCCTGCATTACCCCTATTTGATTTTTTATTTATAACCCTGTATTCACCTGACCAAAATTATTGTTCCTCCTGCCACCTAACTTCACTAAGTCCCACTATATCTGACTGTAACCTATCCATTTCCCTTTTTAAATTTTCTAACCTACCTGCACGATTAAGGGATCTGACATTCCACGCTCCGATCCGTAGAACGCCACTTTTCTTTCTCCTGATAACAACGTCCTCTTGAGTAGTCCCCGCCTGGAGATCCGAATGGGGGACTATTTTAGCTCCGGAATATTTTACCCAAGAGGACGCCATCATCATTAACCATACAGTAAAGGTCCATGCCCTCGGGAAAAATTACGGCTGTAGTTTCCCCTAGCTTTCAGCCGTTCGCAGTATCAGCACAGCAAGGTCGTTTTGGTTAGTGTTACAAGGCCAGGTCAGTCAATCATCCAGACTGTTGCCCCTGCAACTACTGAAAAGGCTGCTGCCCCTCTTCAGGAACCTCACGTTTGTCTGCCCTCTCAACAGATACCCCTCCGTTGTGGTTGCACCTGCGGTACGGCTATCTGTATCATTGAGGCACGCAAGTCTCCCCCCCAACGGCAAGGTCCATGGTTCAGGTGGGTAATAAGCACCACAATAAAATAAAAAATGATCTAACTTAAGTAGCAAAAAAAGCAGAAAACGATGGTTACGATCCCACTTCAGTACATAAGGCTTATGTTAACAACTTATACGTACATGTAAATAAAATAAAAGACGAAATTACGCTAACACGAAAACGTGATAACAAAAAATCTCTGTTCACTGTCATACCATAGTGGCAAAAAGTTTCGGATGAAAGCTGAGTTGCTGAACTCGTATATGGGAGAAATGTTATATAAATTTCCAATGTACCAGAAGATTTACGTTTTCTTGGCTTATCTTGACGACTGTTGACACTACTCCTTCAAGTGGCAACCATCGCTTCCATCTCTAAGGGATTTAGTACGCCGTTTGTAATTTTCCCCATTATGATCAAATATTTGCTCTTAACTTTCTTTCATTACGGTTTTATTTACTTTCATTTATTTAGTTACTTCACCCAGAATGTTTAAATCTTTCAGGTTCTGTCTCTAATGTAACCTAGACTCCTTAAAGATACTGAAAAGAATAAAGTTTGCAATTTGCTCGATACGTGATTTTTATGAATAAATAATAATGCTTGTAATATTTAACAGACGTATTACAGCAAGGTCTGTCTTCTTAATTTTTTTAAATGGACGTACGACCAAACAACCAAAATTTACCTACACACCATACTCAACAATTTATGAGTGATTCGAGAATTTTAGATTAATGCAAGCAGCTGGCTTACTATAACTGGGGAACTTTTTCTTCACAGGTAACGAAGGTATATCGGAGTGCTAGACGATGTTGAAATGGCGAACAGAAGAGACCTCTTACGATCTGTAACACCATACCACACTATCTGCAGGTTTTTCGGGCTGACACCGTTCGCAGTGGAGACTGAGAGGTGTGAAATACGGAAGACACGTGCTGGTACACTGTATGCAGCTGCTGTTCTCGTCATGAGCCTGGCAATAACAGCGCTTACGGTAAATTCGTTGCAAGCTGTGAACGCGAGAAAAAAGGATTCCATCACTTTTGTGTGGTTGGTAACCTACATGATGACACACTGCGCCTGCATGGTGACGGCGAACGCCGAACACCTTTTTAGAAACACCCATAAATACCAGAGGATCCTCACTCTGTTGTCGTATCGGGACAGTGGCATCCTGGAATCGCCCCATTCCTCCAGCGCGGCCGTGAGAATCTCCTGCAAAGTGGTGTACACAGTGTTTCTCGCTCTACAGATAGCTGCTCTGACGTTGGATTATCTGTGGTACGGCATGAACTGGGCATATGTGTTATCATTGTTCTCCAGTAGTATAATACCTACAGCTGTTTCCAGGTGTGTGGGGTTCGTTCTTCTTGTGAGGAGTGACCTGCGCCAGCTCAACCAGTGTCTGAGAGCTACAGCCCAAGTGAGATGCCAGCGGCGACTACTTGCAGATCGCTACCGCAAGTTGAGGAATGTCTACTCCGCACTGTGCCACCTGTCCCAGGAGGTTCTTTTAGCGCACCAGATACTCCTAGCTTTATTCGTGCTGTGCTGTATATCTTGGAATGCAGTTGCCACAGTCTTAACACAGCAGCAGAAACAGCCAGTGGTGATGCAGATTTTGGTTCTATCGTGTCAATCGTCACAGGTGTTAATGGTGACAGTGGCTTCGCACGCGCTGTCCAGGGAGGCGGCGCAGACAGCTCCTGTCCTGTGCCGGCTGCTCCTGGGTTCGACTCTCCGTAGCGCAGAAACGGTAGAGCTGCGGCACTTTTACCACCTGGTCCGCGGCCAGATTCCCACTCATGAACTTTACGGCTTCGTTCCCTTGGATATGAGGATGTTGGTGGCGTCCTTGTCTTTCATTACAACTTGTACCGTGGTTCTGTTAACTTTCTGGGAAGTGTTCTGAAGAATAAAGGAGAGTACAGTAGCTCTGGTGAACATGGACTGTTACGAACTAAAATTCTATAGCGTTTTTGGTATGATTATGAGCTAGTACAGTACACTCCTATTACATTAATTTTCACCTGAACCGCAAATAGCTATTAAAAGTCTGTAATATTGTAAATGGTATGACCTTCTTCTTCAAACTTTTTTCTTCCTTAGTAGTGCACGACAAAGACGAGAGCTACAGTGATAGACGGATTCAAGTCTGTTGTGCAGTTTATCCAGTTATAGTGTGGCTAGCTTCACATAAAACCAGCATGTAACCTCCCATCTGTGGAAAACATAGCAGACAAATTAAAAGTGCTGCACTTTCTTCAATACGTTAAATTTTCACGCAATTGGTAATTATCAACAGCAAAGACTGAAATGATTTCCTTAGAAATGGTGTAAGTTGCATGAATTTATAAATCTTGAAGCACATAATAAATTATTGCATTTAAGAGAAAGATAAAAGTTCAGCCGACCGTTGTGGCCGATCGGTTCTAGGCGCTTCAGTCCGGAATGGCGCTGCTGCTATGGTCGCAGGTTCGCATCCTGCCTCGGGCATGGATGTGTGTGACGTCCTTAGGTTAGTTAGGTTTAAGTAGTTCTAGGTCTAGGGGACTGATGACCTTAGATGTTAAGTCCCATAGTGCTCAGAGCTATTTGAACCATTTAATAAAAGTTCAAGAACAACAACTGGCATGTTTTTGGTGGTTACAGAGTGTCTCAAGAGATTCTAGGGAAGCTGTGTTCCTCAGGACAAAACCGAAGGTTGACGAAGATGTCAAATGCAACACAGAGCAACAGCAACCAACAACAGTATGCGGCAGCAGAAGAAGGTCACAAACACTACCTGACGTAGGAGAATGTAAACGGTGATACGTGACTGTCTTCAGTCGGACATCAAATAAGAGTTATTGCAGGTAGAAAAACCTACCGCTACCAAAGTTATACTAGTGTGAATCTCGGACGTAAAGTTGAGTGATGCCAGCTTTGTTGCATAGAGAAATGGGACTATCGCAGTTTTGAACATCACAACAGTCTGGAATAATCATCATAAAACATAATCAAGCATTTGTGAACTGGGATCGATACCGAAACCTTAATACAGGATGTCCAGAAAAGGGTTCCCTGATTTCAAAATTAAATATCTCGAAAACAAAGATCGATAGAGGAATGCAGTAAACGGTATGTTTATTGTGAAAGCTGTAAGTAGTTTATACAGCAGTTTGAAATAATAGTTGCAAAATCTGCTAACAGATGGCGCTGTACGCTGTACAGCTCATATCAGGATACATAAGTGAAATAATCGTATGAAAACAAACTTTGCAAACAATCACATCACAATGTTTTCAAAATGTTCACCTACAGAGGTGGCGCAAACGAAGAATGAAATTCGCCATCACATTTCGTAGTGTCTCAACCGAAATGGATTCACATGCCACAGAGATCGCCGATTCAAGCTCGTCCAGCGTGGCGGGATGCTTCGGGTAGACCATGTCTTTCACTGTGCCCCACAAAAAAAAGTCGGAGGGAGTCAAATCCGGCGAATATGGAGGCCATTCCATGCCTGCACCAGTAAATTTGGGATATTCCAAAGCAATGACTCGATTCCCGAAGTATTCCTCAAGAAAGCGAAACACTTGTTCGGCCCGATGTGGTCGGGCTCCATCTTGCATAAACCATTCAGTACCTGGTCGATCCTCTAACGCTTGCTGTGTGGCGACAAATTGTTCCAAAATTGCAATGTAACGTGCACCAGTGACCGTTTCTCGAATGAAAAAAGGGCCAGTAATGCGTCTGCTGCATACTGCAGCCCACACAATAAATTTAGGAGAACACAGGGGTTTCGCTTCACACCAATATGGCTTTTCGGAACCCCAAAATCGCCAGTTCTGCTTATTCACGTATCCATTCAGGTGGAAGCGTGCTTCATCTGTAAACCAGATGCAGCCAACATCAAATCCTTCACTATCTATCATTGTGAGCATCTGATTAGCAAAGGCAACCCTTTGTTGCACAGCTCGTACGGGTGTGGCCTGGTGCGTTTGAATTTCGGATGGAAGCATGTGTAGGCTCTTTCTCAGTATTTTCTGCATGCTAGAACGCTTCAAGCCAGTCTCAGATGTAATTCTACGGACGGATGACATTGGATTTCGCTGAATAATTCCAGAAACTGTGGCGATATTTTCAGGCTAACTGCGGTTTGCTTGCGGCCAACATGCCCCACTAGATCATCAGTTACGCTGCCTGTTCGTTGAAATTTTGCGAAGAGCGTACGAATGATTTTCGCATCGGGTCCTTTTTGAAAATTTAATCGTGCTTGAAAACTTCGCCTTGTTGCCGTAGGACTCTCTTCTAACCTGTGGTACTCTAGCACCAGAAAAACGCGTTGTTCAATGGAGTACATGGTTTTAATCTCTTCCTTCGGTACGCTAACCTCGTTTCACGTTTAAGTAGTGGAACTGATAGTGGAACTGATCGCTCTGGGCTTCGGATCACTATTTATACTAGGCATTACGTATGGCGATTACAACGCCATCTGTTATATGCTTCTGTAACTATTATTTCAAACTGCTGTATAAACTTCTTACAGCTTTCACAATAAACATGCCGTTTACTGCATTTCTCTATCGATCTTTGTTTTCGAGATATTTAATTTTGAAATCAGGGAGTCCTTTTCTGGACACCCTGTAACAATTATTATTTCCCTTGACGCGATCCACTATTTTTCACCCCACCCAAAAGAATCATATCACTTTCGTAATATGTGGACGTACAAATTTTCTCGTAGATGGCCAACCTTATTAAACAACTCTCACACCACGTCCAGTGATGGTAGTAGATCTACAGACACAAGGCGGAGCAAGGGTCGGAAACAGCACACAAAATGAAAGACGAAATATGCACGGCCTCGACATTAGTGGCACTGAGTATGAGCCACTAAGCCTTAGGGCGGTAACCTCACTACACATCACATTCGCTTTCATCGTCACAGCGTACTCGCTAGGCTGAATATATACTCATCTCACACAGACCAAGAGACAATCATTGCAAATAAAAACTCACTTTTAAACATACTATGACGGAACCATCTCTTTATCTGGACAACTGTGGAACCATAGAGATATAATAGAAACTTTGGAAAATATAAATATCCACAACATATCAGAAAGTGCCTACACGTATCTTCCATAAGGCCTGGTTTCTATCAAAGAAGGTCACTCATTCAAGGAAAAATCAAACTGAATATCAAGTAAAGGTAAAACAAAACCGGCGTAAATCCCCCGACATAAAATTCACAGCACGTACTGGACCTCACTACATAGAAAATATCCACTGATAATCACGCGTCACGCTTTGAGATTCGCAACATACGCAAGTTCTTACCTGTATCTTCTCATTATGTCATACATTATTCAGATAAATACATTATATTGCATCAAAATATTCATGAAAGTCATATGATGAAACTAGACATTCATCAAATCAGACCTGATACTGAAAGAAGATGCTACACAATGGATGTAGAAAATTACCTCATTAAGGAATCAACCACATATAAAATGAACATTAATATTTATAGAATATTCTGCCGGTTTTTGGAGGAAATTTTGCTTATTAATAACTTCAATACAAATTATTAGTGTTACACAATAATATTTACTAGTTTGTTATGAACTGGCTTTCAGCTTCTCAGGCCATCGTTAGATAACATGATGCTAAACAGGTAATCCACACAACTTCAGCAAGAATCTATGTGTACATAGAATGCTGTACAAAAATGTGTGACTTTTATGGCTATATCGATACGAAACAAGTATGATGTACCACCTAAAGGCCGGCCGGAGTGGCCGAGCGGTTCTAGGCGCTACAGTCTGGAACCGCGTGACCACTGCGGTCGCAAGTTCGAATCCTGCCTCGGGCATGGATGTGTGTGATGTCCTTAGGTTAGTTAGGTTTAAGTAGTTCTAAGTTCTAGGGGACTGATGACCTTAGATGTTAAGTCCCATAGTGCTCAGAGCCATTTGAACGATTTTTTGAAGCATCTAAAGAGACTCTGAATAAATAAATCTTATATTACAGTATATTCAAATATTAAAAGTACGTGAGCGTACAAAACAGAAATGTTCTACAAATTAGTAATGGCAGGGACTCATATGTCATATGGACAAACTGGTGAATGTGATGAACGGACTAAATAAAGGGAGGGCAAGAAAAAGGCTATGGAATGTGGCTGTACAACAGTTACAGAAAGCTTATTAACCAATGATGAGAGGCATAATAGCTGGCTACAACTTTAATAAGGATGAGTAATGGAACTGTGTTTGGTCATTAAGGACAAAGTCAGGTTTGTTTGAGTGTGGTTTATTAACGACCAGAGTTCCAAGTAATGTTAGATTTCTCCCCTTAGTTCCTTTATGGAGAATATTACACTTCATATCATATGGATGACATTCAGAGCATGTTTAGAGAAGGTGAACTCTTTCTTTCTCAGCCTCCAACTCCCTTCATGCTCAGTTACTCTATGAGTTATAGCCCTAACTGATTGATCTACATATAATTTGCCACACAGATTGCAGGAAATTCTATAAATTCCACTCTGTTCTAAAAGCTGATAAAATTCTCTCATTTCTACGTAATAATTAAGACAGCACAACTTTCAAGAGCAATCTCTAATACTCTCCATCGTCCCATACTACACATAGTAGTAACATACAGCATATTCAACTGGTTCTCACACAGCAAGAGAACAGCCTATCATGCGACACATATTTCCCACTGGTAGTGAACGGGCTAAAAAACGAACCGTTTCCTCTCGCTGCCTACGTACATACTAGCTCGACGGTAGACATACTTTCATCGCAGACGTTTCCAAATAAAGAGCCAATAAGCTACGTGGATGTCCCTTCGTCCTGCGGGAACATGGCAAAGAGGCCCTGACTGAGATACCAGACTGCCTCAACAGGGTCCATGAAAACAAACAAAAAAATGGTTGAAATGGCTCTGAGCACTATGGGACTTAACTTCTGTGGTCATCAGTCCCCTAGAACTTAGAACTACTTAAACCTAACTAACCTAAGGACATCACACACATCCATGCCCGAGGCAGGATTCGAACCTGCGACCGTAGCAGTCCCGCGGTTCCGGACTGCGCGCCTAGAACCACTAGACCACCGCGGCCGGCTGAAAACAAACAATTGACGGTGGAGCTAGAACGTAAGAGATGTCTTCCAGTTTAGGACGTGCTAACAAGGGCAATACAGATGGTCCCCTAGGACATGCAGTCTATGGAAAAAAGACCCTCTTAGATCTGTTCCTTCATGCAACGAGCTGACATCACTGGCACAGAGATAGTCTGTAACAGCTTAGATTGTATGCTGCCAAAATTGACGTGCATTGAAGGAAACAAATGACACAGCCTATCGAAAATAAGAGGAAGGGAAAGAGGAACAGAAATTCAACTTTATTCCCTGTGCTGGGGCTCCCTAAGCCAAAACTGGGAGAAACTCCGAAAAAAATTTGGACGTTTTTCGACCACCACGAAAAACGAAAACTATGTTTATCTCAGTAAAGGACAAGATAAATACCAGGTTTATATGGCATTCCTTGAACGTGTCACCGTCAAAGAAAGGGGAAAACGCAGCACAGCATCTAGCAGCGATGGATGGAACACATTAGATGCGAATGCCTGGGGCATAAAGACAGATCAGCACTGGCTAAACATAGCCTCAACGAGAAGCATACGTTCGAATTTGAGAAAAAAACACGACACCCTCGTCAACAGGGACGAGGGCTATTAGCTGAATTCGGCATGCGACCCTTTACTATCGGACTACCGTCAAGAACGCACCCGGCAGTTGACGCTTCGCGAGTCTGAGCAAGACCAAGGTTATTTAAAAGGGAGGTTGGGCCCGAAGCTAAATCGGCTGTTTTTGGCTGGCGCAGTGACGTCACTGTAGGAGCAAAGCGAGGCAGCGGCTAGCGCAGCAAGCGACTCTTACTGAGGACAAGCAACTACTTATAACAGCAATAAGTTCTCAGGATATTATTTAAAACAGTTGATTTACCTGTTTAGATGATTGCAGTAGAAGAAGAGTGCCACTGTCTTGATTTCCGCTTCTGTGCTGCTGCTTCTTTCTGCATTTTGTGCTTCGTATTGAGGAACCGCATACGAATGAAAAGTCGCGTTCTGACATACAATTTTATAACGTGTGACAAAAATTCCGGATATTTAGTTTGGACAGCAGTGCATATTGTTTTCACTATGTTTTTTTTCCTGGAAATACTATCCAATCCATTACACTCATTAAAAATTAGTTCAAACTGAGACACCTTATGTAGCCACTCATCTGTTGGAACTGTAAGCCCACCGCGAGATGGAAATTCAATCCAACCATAATTTTCATTTGTTGGAGGACTTAAAATATCAGCAGACGGCGTTCCCAGTGTCTTGTCACAGTTCTTTGCACGATATGCAATGTAGCCAGCCAGCCAGGTAACGGAATCCTTCTGCAGAGCAGTCACATCCCTCTTTCACAGCAGATTCTTCTGGTGCAGGCTGAAGAGGAAAGTTAATACCTCTTAGCTCTTTTTCACCATCGATCATTTGCTTCGCTCATGTCAGGCAAAATTCCTGTGAACAGATGTGACGTCAAAAATCCATCACACACATCTGCCTCTATTGATGTGTCACTTGGCAGAGGAATGTCATGAGCATTGTGTCCCAGCAGTAACAGCCGTAATCGATATTTTACTTCTGTTGGAGAAGGGTTCAAATGGAAATGACCAGTGCATCCTGGTTCCATCTTGCAGTTAAAATACGAGGTGCATTCAAGTTCTAAGGCCTCCGATTTTTTTTTCTAATTAACTACTCACTCGAAATCGATGAAACTGGCGTTGCTTCTCGACGTAATTGTCCTGCAGACGTACACATTTTTCACAACGCTGACGCCATGATTCCATGGCAGCGGCGAAGGCTTCTTTAGGAGTCTGTTTTGACCACTGGAAAATCGCTGAGGCAATAGCAGCACAGCTGGTGAATGTGTGGCCACGGAGAGTGTCTTTCATTGTTGGAAAAAGCCAGAAGTCACTAGGAGCCAGGTCAGGTGAGTAGGGAGCATGAGGAATCACTTCAAAGTTGTTATCACGAAGAAACTGTTGCGTAACGTTAGCTCGATGTGCGGGTGCGTTGTCTTGGTGAAACAGCACACGTGCAGCCCTTCCCAGACGTTTTTGTTGAAGTGCAGGAAGGAATTTGTTCTTCAAAACATTTTCGTAGGATGCACCTGTTACCGTAGTGCCCTTTGGAACGCAATGCGTAAGGATTACGCCCTCGCTGTCCCAGAACATGGACACCATCATTTTTTCAGCACTGGAGGTTACCCGAAATTTTTTGGTGGCGGTGAATCTGTGTGCTTCTATTGAGCTGACTGGCGCTTTGTTTCTGGATTGAAAAATGGCATCCACGTCTCATCCATTGTCACAACCGACGAAAAGAAAGTCCCATTCGTGCTGTCATTGCGCGTCAACATTGCTTGGCAACATGCCACACAGGCAGCCATGTGGTCGTCCGTCAGCATTCGTGGCACCCACCTGGATGACACTTTTCGCATTTTCAGGTCGTCATGCAGGATTGTGTGCACAGAACCCACAGAAATGCCAACTCTGGAGGTGATCTGTTCAACAGTCATTCGGCGATCCCCCAAAACAATTCTCTCCACTTTTTCGATCTTGTCGTCAGACCGGCTTGTGCGAGCCTGAGATTGTTCCGGTTTGTTGTCACACGATGTTCTGCCCTCATTAAACTGTCGCACCCACGAACGCACTTTCGACACATCCATGACTCCATCACCACATGTCTCCTTCAACTGTCGATGAATTTCAATTGGTTTCACACCACGCAAATTCAGAAAACGAATGATTGCACGCTGTTCAAGTAAGGAAACGTCGCCATTTTAAGTATTTAAAACAGTTCTCATTCTCGCCGCTGGCGGTAAAATTCTATCTGCCATACGGTGGTGCCATCACTGGGACGTATTGACAATGAACGCAGCCTCATTTTAAAACAATGCGCATGTTTCTATCTCTTTCCACTCCGGAGAAAAAAAATCGGAGGCCTTAGAACTTGAATGCACCTTGTATATGTTATTTGTAGTGGCTGAAGGTCTGAAAACAGTCCACGTAATGACCGAACAGTTGTCATTATGCCTTTCTGGAATGGGAGCAAGTGATTTGCATTGCCTACGCGTATTTTTTCGGCACACGTATACAGTTATCTCAATATTTTTTCTTGAACACCCTTATGTATCCCATAACCACATGATAACGCATTGTTATTGTACCTCCGAGCATTCAGAATGCGTCGTTTGCTAACTGAAAAAAATTTGCTGCTTCCTCTTCTTCAGGCATTAGGTACTTCATGGTTTTAGCTGTGGTACTCGAAAAAAGTTGCATTGGCAAATAAATCCATTGACGCTCTCTCCCCTTGACACTGACATGAAGCTGTGACCGTTTAGGACACAACTTCATTTCACTCCTATCTAATGCGAGCAGTCTTTCAACAATAGATTTGTTAACAATTTTCCCACTTGGAAGCCTTAGTCCGTCATCCAGAAAGTGGTTCCTCATTAATTTAAACAAATGCGGAACATCTGAAAACACCCAGATTCGTTTATTTTCATACTGCAGATTGGAAAAGCAGGAATTTGTTTCTGTCACACTAAAATCTTTCCACACAGATCGATTTTTTGTTCCAAGGTCGCACACTACCGCAACAAAATCGTAACCAAAATCGTAACCAACACCTTGCACAGAGCTGATAATACTGTTTAACCGATCAGCTGTTATTTGTGTGTCAAAATCATAGTAAATGGGTTGCTTCCATCCAGAAAACAAACCACGTACCATAACAAATAGCACGTTACTCTTTGGCCCTACAACACGAACTTCAACAGGATCGTAAATAATATTGCTGTCTACATTCATTTCGTCGAATGATAGCACACTCACACGTTCAATTTTTGTCAATACAGATGAGTGGGCTTTCATTAGTTGCAAAACATCTGTCAGCACACCAGGAAAGCATCTGAAAGAGCTTGACGTCCATCTCTTTAAGTGTTAACAGTCCCGGAAGTGGGAAACCGACCTGATTTCTTAAAAACAAATAACACTTCCTAGACACAGTAGGAAGTGTAACCGCTTTACAAATATCTTCTCTTTGCCATTTTGCTCGTTTCTTTCCACTCAACAAGCAGTTTATCTGTGTTTTTGACAACAATTTGCCTAATATTTGAGTCACTTTCTCCTGCACTTACTTCTTTTGACACTTTTGTTGATATTTTATTTTCTCACCACAAGCTTTCACTTTGAGTTTCAAACGCTTCTCACTACACCTGAGATTAGCACACATAGCAGTCAGTCTGCGGTTCCTGTATTCTAATTCTTCTATACGTTTACAGAGTTCGCTGATCTGTTTACTACCAGTGTCACAGTCATCTGTCGCTGTTGACTGGTCTATTTTTCTTTTTTTCGGAGAAACACTAGCCAGGTGCTCAACTGCATTTTTCATTGTCTTTCTTGCCTACAACCTGTCTGCCCTATTCGGAGAAACTGTGTCATCAGGGCCTGAATTTCCACTAACTCTGGGAACACTTCCTGGTATATTCACATTCGGCACAGCGTCTGGTTTAAGTGTTTTCTTCGGCGGTAGATTGAGATGTTCTGTTCGCAAGTCACGTAGATAATCATCGGATGTGAAATGCAACGAACAAACAGTTAAGCGATCTTTTCGGTGGTACTTCATAATCCAGGCCTTCTGCACTTTAACGTGTTTTGGGAACGAATGATAAATTATATCCGTGCCTTTTGTCTTTCGGCTGTACGACAGACACCCTGTTACAGCACACCCAGGCATTTTAACGCAACACTTCTACAAAGCACTGCAACAACACCACAAACTAAAGCAAAACAACAACACCGGTAAAACAGCTCTTTTGGTGCCTCGACACAACGTGCTCCTATGCTGACGTCATGCGCAGAACGACGAAATATTCGCCGAGCTGCGCAGGCCATTTGGGCCCCCCCTGAGCGAGACTGTATGCACCGAGGGTCGAATGGCGGTCAGCGCCCCCCACCACACGCCACACCTGGGGTGCGTCGGCCACCTCTCGGCTGTATACAGGGCGTAACGGCTGTAAGTGCAGATATCACTATTGTTGACTGAGGACGGTGTATTTAACGACATTACATCAATATTCAAGTAATTTGCAGGCTCGTAATTGTAGCTTACACAACTCTTATGTTTGTATTTTGGTTAGCCTATCCAAGCATGTGTGGAAAGAAAAAGCCGTTAATGCTTATTTTCCCGTGGGAAGCAGGTCAGGCGCTGATGTATGGACACGTGGACGCAAAACGATTAGTCTATACCGAAACGTGTAGTTGACTTAGTGGTGTTGTTAGGACCAAGCAGGAAACATCAAGTCATAAAGTTTGTGACGTATATGTGAGAAGACTGTAGGATGAAGAGAAAAGACAACCAACATATTCATGGGTGTACCTATAAAGACACCAACGCACTTATACCAGTTACACCCTGTGTATGGGAAACCCACGCAATCTCTACGTTCTCGCACTAGCGAGGCACATCTGAAGGATCAAGGGAGAAAAAATACAAGTAAGTATTATTATTCTTAGCCAGATCTTCGACATAGGTAATATTATTCTGTAATATAAAGAGCTTTGATAAATACAGAAGAAAATATAATTCGTTTTGTACGTGCCAAAAGAAAACAATAAAAAATGTGACTTTAAAATGCGTCTGCTTCAACGAGGTATTAAATTACCCACTATAGCAGTGGCGTTTAATGTTGCAGAATTCTAAATTTAAGAATCTGTGTTTCAGTGGTGTGGGTTAGTACTGTAGTATATGAGAATGTAGCGTGTTTTCTGGATTCTGTATCTGAGTAATTTTGTGTTACAGTAACAGTCCATAGTAACTAAACTAATTTATTTCCATTACAAGTAATTTGTCTTATTCCCCATGCTACTTTAGATTCCAAATACTTTTCGTTTCTTATAGAAGTAACGCCCCTCTGCCCCTTAACCACACCCCAAAGAATCCTTCTTAGTTAAATAATCACTCTGCCATGTATAATGCACCTTCAACATTACTTTACAAACGACTCAATATTTGACATATTGTACTAAACATTTAATGTAAGAATAGTCGAATACTTCTTAACAAATAATCATCAAATAAATAAAAAAACTGTCGTAACAATCGTCGCTCCAGTTCTGTGATCTAGTAAGAGGTTCTCACTGCATGTATTCAAAGTGATAACTCCTTAACCGTTAGTTCTCTGACCGACTTTGTTTCTCTCAAGAGATGTACATGAGTCTACGTTGAGCTAGATAATCGTTAGATAATAAATTCGTATAGTACGAAGCACTATAAAATATAACATTGATATCAAACGGTTTGAGAAAATAGGAAATATTGAAGTAAACAAAAAAAAATTACGGAGCAGAAAAAAAGTGTGGCTTTAAGCTTTCTGTATTGATTCGACGGTTCCTGCAGTGGCTATTAAAATGACAGCCACTTTAAGAAAAATTACTTTCTTAAAAAATTACTTCCTACAGTACGTCAACTATAGACTACTTTATTTTCATGGTTTAATCAATGTGTTTCTCGTTCATTACCAACGTACAATTGAGAGACAGCCCAAATGTTCTGCGTCGTTTCTCACAGACCCGGCATACATATCTGTCACCTCACCCATGTTATTTCAGGGACGAAAAGCACCGAGGAAGGCGCAATAAGAACTCTAATCCGTAACTGCGAAGACAAATGGACTACACGTATTGGTAACTAGGTTATTGCTTTCATACAGAATTATATTCAATGACAAATAACTGCCATCCATATTGTTTGTAATTTCGTACTGAAGAAACAAATCGATATCAATGGTCGTTAAAGCAGTAGGAATTCGACCTTGAAGGCGACAAGCAGTAAACGGCAAATTACCTGAAGTGCTCTACATGCTTTTACATGCGGATGGTTTGCATATCAGCGCAAACACACGACATGGATAGTAATAACGTCACCTGCATATTGAATATAACTGAAGAACAAGTATGTTGTCTCTCATTCACAGACCGTATTTCAACGTTATTTGTTTCTCAGATGACTGAGATATGCCTCGAGCGAGAAGTAGAAATACCAGTACCTGCCGAATGTCGACAACATTAGAACCTTAGTGTATCAACACTGCATCTTATCATTCCAGGATAATTCTGTTTGGGTTAATCGGATCTCTCGACTGTCATGAGACTATGGAACTGATGGGACCAGCAGCTTCATACCCGACGTCATGCGGGGTATCCTCGACAGTAAGAGGGCGCTACAGTTTCAGGGAGCAGATAAAGTGGTAGACTGGGAAAATCCAGGTGCACTTAGTCACTGGAGAGAAACGTGACGTTCTAGCCACCATGGTGGAAACGAGAGACTACCATACTTACTAAATAGATCAATATCCCGTAAAACCTGATCCAAGAAAGCTGTAACGTAAATAAACACACTTACAGAAGTGGAATGACCGAAGGGTGCTTGTAAACATGCCCTCAAGCAGAAAAGCAGTTTCTGATTAGTGAATTATCTAAGTTTCGCTAATCATGTGAAATTTAAAAATTAGTACGTCTTGGGCGAAATTGATGAACTTCGTCTCAATGGGTAGAGCCTGAAGCCCCCATCAGAGAGTATTAAAAGAATAAAAGACAATTTATATTATATGACACACTAAATATTCTATACTACCAAGAGGTCAATTTTACTCAAAACAAGTAATAAAGTGAGAGAAGTAATTGCAGCATAATAAATAATGCTAGTGTATTTACCTGCAAATGTATTATTAATTCCTATATACTTTTAATTTTCACACAATCAAAACACGGCAAACCAATGATTACATTGACAATACTGTTGTTTGTGAGAAATGTAAAATATTCAACAAAAAATTAAATACAGTATCTTAAAGGTGATAAAAGTTAAGTCTAGTCTGGTATGTCATATGTATATGTATAATATGTGATATATGTTTGGTACAATTTGGAAAACTTTCTATGAGATGATCTTTTGGAACCAAGGTCTAAGGGATTAAAGAGTCAACGACCATCTTGGTATGGTACAGTCGTTCTGGACTGCAGAGCAGAACAGTGCAGACGTATATATACATGAGCGGTAAGTGGCGATCTGAAGTGTTTGTAATCCTCCAAGTAAAAGTTTGTGGACTTGTCAAATTGTCGGCGCGATGATGGCAGGAAACGTAGCAAATTTTTTAGGAACAAATCATGTGCATTTAGAATATTTCCGCGAGTTAGCGAGTATTTCGAACTTGCAACAACTGTTGCCAGTTGTATGTTCTCAAATTAGCATATTTTTATCAGTGAGTAAGAGTTTCAAAGTTGTAAGAATACAGGCAGATGAGCCAACTATTTTTTGGACTCGTAATGGTATTCGCATATGGGACAGACTTAGCATAAACTGGACTCAAAATAATTTCGTGAAGTTTAGCTATTGCAGAAATTTTTGACATCCGATATAAGAGGTAGGACTTCAAAAAAGCTTTGGTGGTTTACTGGGAGTACATGCTTGTTAATGTGGGGCACAGTTTTGTCAGTATTTTCAAGAAGCGTTAGTGGTATCGCTGTCATTATTGCAACACAAAGAATAATCAAAGAAATACACGTATGTTATACCAAACCCAAAGTGAGTTGATAATATTGTTTCAATTTTTGGCATCACATTTTTAAATCATACTTGAATTATGGTCTCTATAATCTATCGACTGGGTAGTATGAAGATTAAAAGAGTGTTGCAGCAAACGAAGTCCAAACATTTAAAAATCAATCGGTACGTATACTCTATTTACCGAACAGTCCAATGTGCACTGCTGGTCATTAGAATTCTAACATTCTGTTTTTGAAACACAGTTCTTAAAATTCAGTTATCATTTCTCCGCCACGAAACGATGGTATTTTGTCTTATTTGTTTCTCCTATATCGTTACTGAGAAACAGTTACTATTAAAAATCTTAGCATCGACAACGTAAGCACCATCATTAGTTTAAACGACGTTTTATCTTCTCTTTTTCAAATTTTTATCTAGTCCACATATACTGTGTTGGCATGACTGGTTCTCAGTGCCAGTTTTCTGATGTTATTATGCCAGTGTAGTTGGTACTGTGGCTTATATTTATGTGCTGCTAGCTTTAATCAGAGTCAGAAGCGCCGATTTTATGTATACCTTTCTTAGAGAAAATTGTGTTACACAACTAACTACCAAAACTGAATTTTTGTGATTATGAATACCAGGATCTGGATTGGAGTAACTGGCCGTTAAGAAACCTGACTTCTACATTGACACTTGATGACAGAAACAACGAGCTGGGAATATCAGTACGAATTTAACTGACTTTTATTGTACAAAGCAGGGAATCATGCGCACAAAAACCGGATTTTATCTTCAGAATGTATACAGCTGTGGACGGATTTAATGTGAATCTTCTTCACTTGATAATAACAGATTAGTTTTAGGCCCAAAAAGTACCTGTTGTCTATGGACATCTATATCAACGACCTGGATTTTGTCAGCTTCCCAGTTACTATATTCTGTGCTTACACTAGGCTCCACAGAATTTTACCTGATTCCCATCTAACACTGTTGAAAACATTTTACTAGCTACAAAATTCGTTAGATGTAGGAATTGTTTCAGTTCGAAAGCGATACGTCTACCGACCTGGAAGCATTTTGCATCAATTTGCACTTAAGCTCCTTTGATTTTTTATGCTGATTAAAAGTCTTTGGAGTTGTACATTACTCAGAAACAAGAACAGTATGTATTGCTTTCAGATCTTGTACACCTGCATTTTTTCATCTAGTTATTCCAGTCATTTATGTAGCGAATGAAGCTGAATTTACTGGGGATTGCTCGTAGTTGTAAGTAAGGAATCATGATCAGGGCAGTATTTAAAATAGGGTTAGAAGAAAAAATATTTTCTGTACTTTTGAGGGAAGGAAGTAATTTGTAGTATGTAAGAACTGGGAGGTATGTAATGATATGCCATTTTTGCTGGAAGAGAATCATTTTGAGCTTTCACTTTTGAAAGGTCTCTGGGACTATTGTATACATTGGGAGATAGTGATTATTAAAACTGAACCATTAAAAAACAGGTTTTGTGTCGGATTACGGAAAGCACGAGGCACCAGGGCTGTTGGTACTGGGTTTGCCTCACATAAACTTAACAAGTGAGAATTCCTTTATTTATACATTGCTCGGATAGTAACAAAAGCAACTGTCTATAAGTAGCACTACTAGCATTAGAGAAGACAAAATATACTTCGAGGCAGATTTACGTCGAGTGGCTACTGTTCCTTATTAGTTAACATGACGACTGTTTTTTCACACAACTTACACAGCAGACGTTAGCCACTGACATATTTAATCTTAACTGATAACATACCAGTTGCAATCAGAACATATACACTCCTGGAAATTGAAATAAAAACACCGTGAATTCATTGTCCCAGGAAGGGGAAACTTTATTGACACATTCCTGGGGTCAGATACATCACATGATCACACTGACAGAACCACAGGCACATAGACACAGGCAACAGAGCATGCACAATGTCGGCACTAGTACAGTGTATATCCACCTTTCGCAGCAATGCAGGCTGCTATTCTCCCATGGAGACGATCGTAGAGATGCTGGATGTAGTCCTGTGGAACGGCTTGCCATGCCATTTCCACCTGGCGCCTCAGTTGGACCAGCGTTCGTGCTGGACGTGCAGACCGCGTGAGACGACGCTCCATCCAGTCCCAAACATGCTCAATGGGGGACAGATCCGGAGATCTTGCTGGCCAGGGTAGTTGACTTACACCTTCTAGAGCACGTTGGGTGGCACGGGATACATGCGGACGTGCATTGTCCTGTTGGAACAGCAAGTTCCCTTGCCGGTCTAGGAATGGTAGAACGATGGGTTCGATGACGGTTTGGATGTACCGTGCACTATTCAGTGTCCCCTCGACGATCACCAATGGTGTACGGCCAGTGTAGGAGATCCCTCCCCACACCATGATGCCGGGTGTTGGCCCTGTGTGCCTCGGTCGTATGCAGTCCTGATTGTGGCGCTCACCTGCACGGCGCCAAACACGCATACGACCATCATTGGCACCAAGGCAGAAGCGACTCTCATCGCTGAAGACGACACGTCTCCATTCGTCCCTCCATTCACGCCTGTCGCGACACCACTGGAGGCAGGCTGCACGATGTTGGGGCGTGAGCGGAAGACGGCCTAACGGTGTGCGGGACCGTAGCCCAGCTTCATGGAGACGGTTGCGAAAGGTCCTCGCCGATAACCCAGGAGCAACAGTGTCCCTAATTTGCTGGGAAGTGGCGGTGCGGTCCCTACGGCACTGCGTAGGATTCTACGGTCTTGGCGTGCATCCGTGCGTCGCTGCGGTCCGGTCCCAGGTCGACGGGCACGTGCACCTTCCGCCGACCACTGGCGACAACATCGATGTACTGTGGAGACCTCACGCCCCACGTGTTGAGCAATTCGGCGGTACGTCCACCCGGCCTCCCGCATGCCCACTATACGCCCTCGCTCAAAGTCCGTCAACTGCACATACGGTTCACGTCCACGCTGTCGCGGCATGCTACCAGTGTTAAAGACTGCGATGGAGCTCCGTATGCCACGGCAAACTGGCTGACACTGACGGCGGCGGTGCACAAATGCTGCGCAGCTAGCGCCATTCGACGGTCAACACCGCGGTTCCTGGTGTGTCCGCTGTGCCGTGCGTGTGATCATTGCTTGTACAGCCCTCTCGCAGTGTCCGGAGCAAGTATGGTGGGTCTGACACATCGGTGTCAATGTGTTCTTTTTTCCATTTCCAGGAGTGTATTTGGTTATTGTTTAAGTTTTAATAGTAGAGTGCTTTACATACAAAGATAATGACTAACTTTGCTATATCACAGACAATATCATTTCATTCATAAATAGTGTTATCTACATTAACACATTATCTAAAGAAAATAATGTGTTTCAACATGAAACATTTAGAATAACATTGGTGAAATTTACAATGAATTGTTTTGATTCAACCTGTTCGTTCAAAACAATGTCTTGAAGTTTTATCATATATAAGAAACTTTCTATTTCTTGTAAAATATTTAGCACAAGTCCTTTTTCATTGGTGTGTAGAACTGGTTGTTTTAACGGTGAGCCAATGAGGATAATATTATGGCAGTGAGATTCAGATGTGGTATGAACATTGTTTTCAAAATTCCTTCTGTCTATTCTAATGTAAATTTTATTTTGGCTTCCATATGTCAATTTATAAACACAAGGTAGAGTAAATTTACAGGACTGATCTAGAGAATGAGATATTTGTGATCTCATTATGTTGCGTATAATGATGTTTATTTTTCTCAGACTGTTTTTTTTAGGTGTAAGTGTAATTTGATCTGTTAGTTTTCCTCAACGTAGCAACTATTTTCACTGTTTGACAAAATATAGTTACTATGAATGTCAAATTAGTAAAAGAAGCAAATGGTATACGGCAGGAATCTCGTCCAAAACAAACTGTATGAAGAGAAAGCTCAGGTCATCCCATCTCCACCATGCAGAGTCAACGTTCTTCATGCTAAACAAAAAACGCGAGAAAATCATGAGATCTGACGCAACGACACAGGTCGAATCTCAACAGTCACCAACCGACCCCAACAATCTCAGCATCCTCAGCAATCTCAGTGCGTCCAACAACCAGCTACTCATTGCTAAACAAATGATTCTCCTCATGAAACGGAATCTCTTGAGATACATAACGACGAAGGTTTTTAAAAGGTACGCTCCAGGCGTAACTCGAGATGAAACTCCAGCATGTCCACAGATTCCGGTGAGAACCCAGTAATGATTGATCTGAATGTTCTAACTAGAATTGTTATCATTGAAAATATGGACCCCAAGGAAACAACTAAGCCTTTTCACACCTGGACTGAAAGAATTCAACCTTGTACAATTTGTGATTTACATGAAATAAAGAAGGAACCGTGTCGAACTCACCACTGACCAAACCGACTTTGAAACCAAACTTAGAAATATAAAAATAATTATAAATAATTGACAAGACTTTGAAAGACATAATTGACAACGTACTACAACATTTTTCAGAAGACAAAAGCATTATATCACATGAACAAGCTGGTTTCAGAAACACAATCCCGCTGATCAATGATTAAGGCTAATTAGCAATGCAGCGGAAGCCTGCAATTTCACAGGTGCAACTGCTACCCTCTTTCTGGACACAGAACGCGCTTTTGATAAGATACAGACATCTTCACAAAGTGCTAAAGCACAACTTCCCACCTGCAATTACTGGCTTACCTCATTTGAAACTGAAAAGTACGACTACGAGACGGGGGTCAAAGTCGTCCTGCCCCACACCCAGACCAGGAGTGCTTCAGGCTGCCGTCATATCCACTTAGTTATACACAGCGGATATCCCAAGACCCCGGTGGTGGAATGAAGACATGGTTCTATATGCAGATGACACCACTTACTGGTGTCATGCGCCCACCTCGAATGCAATCAATGAACAAGTCAACAGCTACATCAGCAAACTTGAAACGTAGCCCAGTAAATGGAGAATCTGATTGATCTAATCCACCAAAAAGTAAACCTTTCCTTTTCAGACAGGGCAATCTTACTAATCGCCTACTACAGCATAACCCAAAACTCTACATTCGACTTTGTGGACAAGAAATTGCCTCACAACTAAACGTCAAATTTCTTGTCTACATCTGTCGAGATGAACTCTTAAGTAGCCAGAAAGACATGACCGAAAAGATTAAATAAGCTGAAAGCCGACGTAATTTTGTACGTCTCACGAAATATCAAACACATAGACTGGAGCTACCAGTTTCTCTTCTTACATTCTAATGCTACCAAACAAACTCCCTTCACGAAACACTTAAAACCAAGAACACACTGCTGAAGATCTACGGTATAGCTTCCAAACAAACTCCCTTACGAAATACTTAAAACCAAGAACATACTACACAGAATAAAAGAAGAAATCACCAGATTCGGGATCAACAGACTACGTAACAACAGACTCACAAAATCACTCTTGTAGCCCTATAATACAACGTTTAATTTTCCGAAATTCAAAAGTTCATTTTCCCCTATATTTTTCTCGAAGCAGTATCCAATTCACTCCAACAGAATCCTCTGGAAAACGAAGAACTCAATGACACTGTCAACAAACCGAGAGCACCTACAAGTATTTGGGATAATGTAGCAGCCTGATATAGAGAAGAACAACTTACTGAGCAAAATTACTTCAATCAACTCCTATAGCAGGAGATAATATTCTCTGCAGCGGCAAGATTTTAAAGTTTCTCGTCTTCCACAGAATTAGACAGAAACGTTTCTACACCAACGAATTACAAAATCACACTATAGCATTATAAAGATCACTGAGACAGTATGAACGTATGTAAGACAAATAGCAGGCAACAAATTTCTACCTGACATTTTTATCGACAGAGAGGTTTTTCTCTCAGACGTAAGGCATATGCAGGAACATGGCACGAAAGAAACTTAATGAACAACATCTTACTCTCAGCTATCCATCTAGATCCAGTTAAAAGTTCTACAAAATTAAATAAGCATCTAGTTGTCGTAAATAAGTGGCGTCACAACAACACAGAATACAAATACTGGCTGGAAAGGCCTGTAACCCAACATCTCCTTTAAGATGGAATGAAAGATTTTTAAAGAATGCTTTGTAGATGGTTGTCACTTAGGAAGTCCCGTCCAGATTGTCTGACTAATATTTCAGTTGGTGGGTTATATGCATATGTTTCAATGCGTTCCAGTCGTACTATGCAAACACAAATTCTGGCTGCTCCCATTCAAAGTGCCAACTCTCGGTCAGTCAGTTAACGACAAATAGCTTGTACAGAACAAGGGATGCTGTCGTGATCTTCTGTATGTCCTCAATGCCGTGAATCAGTTTCTGCTTCCTTATGCAATTCTGTTCCTCTGGCCGGCCGATGTGACCGAGCGGATCTAGGCGCTACAGTCTGGAACCGCACGACCGCTACGGTCGCAGGTTCGAATCCTGCCTCGGGCATTGGTGTGTGTGATGTCCTTAGGTTAGTTAGGTTTAAGTAGTTCTAAGTTCAAGGGGAGTGATGACCTCAGAAGTTAAGTCCCATAGTGCTCAGAGCCATTTTTTTCTGTTCCTCTTGTGAACTTTTCTTGCACCAAACCACTCGCATTTTATTTAATAATTCATTATTAATATCGCGAAACTCAAGCGGACTGGAACATTACATCTACTAAAATTATTTGCAGAAATACGGCCTATGGTGCGAACTACACGCACAAATAAATTGTTAAGGTAAGAAAATGTATATGACAAAATGCAATTTTTTGTTATAACCCTGAATTCCCGTTCATGACATTAATGGCTAGTGCTTTTTATTCGGTACTGGGAAGAAAAGACCGTGTTGATTCTATTTTACCTCGGAGATGGTATTAAAGTGGCTCTCGCTTGGAAACAAATGAATACGTATCACCAACACGTCTTTTCCAGGCCAATCCATTCTCCATGCACTCATTTTCTCTTCCTTGTTTTTTACGAATGCAGACATAGCTGTAGTCATCCAAGTATTTTTTCACAGTCGAAAAATACGTAACTCTCTGTTCCCTGTGTTTATGCATTATTTCAGCGACAATAGCTGCCATGGTCGGTAGAACAAGAACTCGCTACCGAACCTGTACACGCATGGTCCGCGTCTTCAGGGTAAACAGGTTAGTGTCTTTCAGACAAAGTAATGTTTGATAATAATGGCACCCGTATGCCTTGAAATTTAATACATTAATAAATGTTTGTAAATTGCTGCCTATTAAAAGTGAAACAGCATGAACAAGAAGATGACATGCAAGAAACGAGCAAATGGCGTGAATACTACTTGTACAACATTCTGTATAAAAGGAAAGGTTACACAGACGGGTTTCTTATTCATAAACGGTATGTGAATGTTGATTACTGTAATTTGTATAAGAACGTGGACTGTCTGCCAACACATTCTGGTATTCGACTGTAGCAGTGTCATGACCTATCGGGTCTGCAGTCCCACAATGTTGCTGCACGTGTTGTTTGGCACGCCACGATTTCCACGTAAATATGAAATTGATGAGATCATAGCGACTTTGCCGAACACCACGAAAGGCCTTAATGATCGCACGCGACTAGAGTGCGAGAGGACTGGTTCGGCTCTACAGCATCGTACAGTAACATCACATTTCTTGAGTCGGGAAATGGGCTTGCTTCCAGCAAGGCAAGAATGTATACGCGATGTGCAACGACGAGTGGAGCACCACGGAATGTCAGCAACAGAGAGAGGTATACCAGCAGAGGAACGGCGACAATGGACACTAGAGTGACACCACAGCATCTCTTGAGACGAGTTTCCTCTACGTATTGTGTCCAGAGAGACGTATCCGTGTGCGCAAGCCTCTGAAGTTAGCGCAAGACTGTCATATGGACACATCACATGGCGTTTTGGTGTGGAATGTCACTGGGTACACTACACGATCAGTTCTGGTTCGCATTGATGGACACATCACATGGCGTTTTGGTGTGGAATGTCACTGGGTACACTACACGATCAGTTCTGGTTCGCATAGTTGATAAGATGAACAACAGTTATTGCATTTCTTATCAGGCCGGTAGCCCCATGACGTTACATCTAAACAAGAAACTATAAAGCTGCAGGCTGCCATTCCTATTATGACGTATCTTGATACTGCTGATATTCAACTCTTGCCCAACTGAGCTTATTGTGGGATGTGTCATCTAGGGAAACTAACTAGTAATAAGTTATAGAGTTACTGGAATGCCTTAATCACTAACTAACCACCTCCATGACAAAGTTTAAGCACACTGGAATGATGTGCCCATATCTGTGATCCAGCTCCGTTTCGGCTACGTACACTGCAGGTTTAGAGCCACTGTTGCCATCAGAGGTGCAAACTCTGTGTTATGAATGTCACCCTTTTGTTGTGCCACGGTTTCTTTGTACTTAGTGTGGCCAGATTAATGTCAGTAGCCATCATTACTTGACAGAAGAAGGTACATGGCAGCAGGACAGAGGAGGGCGCCTAGGCGTTCTTTGGCAAGAAGCTCTGAATGGACCGGTCTGACACAGCAAAAATTACCATTCAGGCCTTGCCATATACAAAGTTACCATACTTCTAGGAGTCACCGTCTCCATCAGGGCCGAACAGTGGTGACACAGTAGAAGTGAAGGAGTCAGAATGTAGTACGGCCGACCAGAGTTACCACACGTTCTGGACCAACACCTGGCTATTATTTTTCCTATGTAACAAGATATGCTGCCTCAGCAATTCGTTCGTGGGTGAAACTCACATTAATGCTGCCCATTTTATCCAGGTAGCGATAGCCACTGCCAGCAGAGTTTGAGAAATGTTCCATGCCACTCGCTGACCTGATATGATTCATCTAGCTGCCACAACTAGACGTGGCCTGCATTGGCTGCTACTGGCAGTACCTAGGCCCGATGCTGCAGAGTGTCGACCTGGTACCTTCAGTCAGGGGACCGCTCACTCACTGACAGTGGGTTAGGGTTCGCACCTCAGCTTGACCAGTCGACGAGTCATTGCATCCCTACTTCATGCACACTCGGCTGCTGTCTCTTGCTGGCACACTAGTTCTGCAGGCGACTGTCGTTCCCGCCCACACTGCCTTCCTCAGCACACTCACAGCATCGTGCCTGCACCTCCTCGCCTCCATAGGAGCCTGACACTGGCCCAGGGGCCTGACTTGACACTTCTCCACCTGGCAAAGCACTGTCGCCATTGACACCTCTCCTTGGCCTATTACCGCTGTAAACTGGCTGGTTTTACACATTACTAACATCCAGGACCGACGTCAGACACTCGCTGCTCAGGGCAGCAAATCAACTGCTATAACTAATGCGGTGGATAAATTTATCTTTCTTTCACACTTCCCTGACTTACTAACTGGCAACCCTTTGGTTGAAATTCTTCTACTCAGCTAAATAACACTCACAATCACCACAATCAGCAGCGGGACACCTGAATACAAGCGCAATCCTGACACCACTCTGCACCTTGCACACCTTCAATGAAAAAATTTAATAAAGTATTTCTCTGTCAAGCTGTTACATATTGTTGCAGTACAAATAGAATTAAATTATTGACTATGCTTTTTGTTACTCTGTTTTAATGTCCAGCAGTGTAGTCTTCGTATTTGGAATATAGTAGGTTTGAGGAAACAAAGAGAGGTTGGTACAGTCGTATAAGGAACAGGACAGCCTATACGAAACAGGACAACGCCAGATTCTATCGAGAGTACTTCAATGTTTTATCACAAAACGAGAATGAGTTTGTTGAAATCTTTGTAGATATAATATGGTGGATCAATGTTAATACCTATCAGTGGAGAGATAATGTTGAGGCAAATAGAATCATTCTACAACAAGAAGAACACCGAGCATGAGGCGCTTTCTTATGGGGTCCATCAACTGATGTGCCAAGGAAGGTGACTGAAGAATTTCCGAAGGACCTGACTGATCCTATTTGTGGGATCCTGCCCAATCGTGTAATGTAGGGTGCCTAGGAATCTCCTTTCTCGGATAGCTAAACAACATTTCAAGCAATTCCTATTGATAGAGTTTATTACAATATGTTAAATTCACAACACTTGCGTTTCTACAAAGATGGGCAACAAGCAAATGGCGACATGCAAACAATTAATGTCTGTCGATATACACAATATCCATGCAAGCAGATCATACAAGCTCATAAGTTACTGCTATAGAGTTTACGTCGCAGCTCGTCTTCAAGGGCGGCTCTTCTGGTGCGATCGAGGCCAGCTGGAGCAGCACTTTCATTCTCTTCGTATAGATGCCGCTAGTATCGCCGTGTCGTCCTAGTCAGCGTACTATTGGCTGATGTCGTCTCACAGCCTTCTCTACTGTGAGTTTCCATGCCGACGTGCCGGCGCTTGATGTTACACCGGACAATTCCTCCCTCCTCCCCCCCCCCCCCCCCCTCAAGGAGACGGACCGTCGGCGGGTAGAGAGCGCGGCAACGGCAGCGGAGGACGCACGGTGGACGCTGAGCTGCACCGGAAGCTGTGGCTGCAGGGGGCGTCAAACTTCCGGTTCGGCTCGCACCGATCCGTCCGGCCTGCGCTCTGCTGGAAACGTCCCCCAGAAAACAACCAGAAGGGTACGCATCCACCTCCACCTCCAATGTGGAAGGTGTCGACTGCTGCTGTGTGGGCGGAACCAGCTCCAACGGTAGGACTAGAGAAGGCGGAGGAGACTCCGCCTCCACGGGATCGTCCCGCGGTGTCGTAATGACCGTTCACATGGCAGTGGCGAAGCTGATTTTGATGGCGGCGCTGCATGCCGTCTGGACCTGAAATAAGGTACATGCATGCGCCAAAGTTGACGGACGATCTCGCCTAGCGCCCACCATCAGCTGCCGCTAAACACCCTGTAAAAGACAGTAACATGCGACGCGAAGCGATGCCTGCGGCCTTCCTTCGGCGCCGGATGCTGAGGAGGGTGGAGCAGGTGGAGCAGTGTCCGATGGCGCCGGCTGTGAAGCAAGTCCGCCGGCGATGGTCTATTTCGTGGGTGCGAACGATAGGAGGCGAGAAACAGCTGCAATGCTTCATCCCTGGTGCGTGCGGAGCGAAGTTTGGCCATTTACTGTTTGGAGGTTCTGACAAAACGTTGCATTTCGCCGTTTAACTGTGGATGGAACGGTGCACTAGTTACATGCTGTATGCCATTGCGTGCACAGAAAGTTTCAGACTCACTTGACGTGAACTGAGGTCCGTTGTCTGACACTATTACTTCAGATACACATTCGAGGCAAAAAATATAGGACAACACCTACGTGACATTGTCGAGTTCATTGGCACAGCAGAGGTAAACTTGCGACATACATCCACAAACCTATCAGCAAATTGCAGGATCCCTGATACGCAGAATGAGTGATGTATTTCGTTCCAGAGACGAACAGACACGCTATTAAGCACGTGGGCATAACTTGCGGCTCATCAGTGCACAGACAGTCGTTTTCGCCTCGTTCTGTCTGCGTGTGGAACAGAAAATGAGGTGACTAGTACTGGTTCAGGGTACGAGGGCACTCTCCGCTACGCACCGCTCGGTGGCCCGCGCAGTGTGTATGCAGACGTAGATGTACGTTTGTTTGTCCCACTTCAGGTTACCTGCTGATGTGTTTCACACAAACAAATAAGTTTTCCAGATGTAATCTGTGAGTAGACGTAAGCTGCAACACAGTCTCGCATTTCTTACAGAGTTCCGTACCACCGGAATAGAAAAGATAAATCTTTGTTTGTTCTGAGAGCACAGCAATTGTCAGCATTAATAAAGTGAACACAGGCTTAAATTATTTTTATTCGTTTCACTGATAGTTTCTGTGTTTTCTGGACATTCAACCACTTTAAAATAACCGAAAATCGAAATTAGAATCGTGGAAATTGTAATACATAGTACAATTCATAGCGAATCTGCTGAAATTAAGCAAAAGGAGAGATAAATTATTTCGTAGCTATTTGTCTAAATTGTACCACACTTGATATTTTGTTTACTATAGGCTGAAAATTGCGTTATAAAATCATTTAAACATTGCCATCCTCAACTGTAGGATTTTGTTCTCGTAGTCTGATTTAAGGAACTGAAACTCTTGGAAAACTAAAAACACTACACTTAATTTTCTAAACATCTACATGCTGAAGAAATTGAGAAACTGGTTTCTTAATTTGTAACTTCCGTATAAACTATATCCCTGTACTTAAAGATACGTATTAGTCTAAGTTTAAGGAAATATTCCAAGTATTAGTTCTTACAACACTATTTGTATGCATCGGGATACAGCTTTTTCCCTGCGTTACCTGTCCCTGTACACTTGGCAGGAGCCCACAGTTTCTTATTCCATGCGTCTGATCACTTCTTCCATTTGGTCTTCATCAAAAACTCACTACACCATTTCTGTGTTTTAGGAATGAGTCTCTGTAATGGCTTCCCGCAGTCTCCGAAACACTTCCATTTCACAGGTCGAACTGTAGTTCTAATTTTCTTCACCTTTGATTGGATGGACTGTTTCAGCATAGTTTTTGTCTGTCATTGCTTCTTCTGCACTGAAATTATGGGACAAGCAGACTCATTATGCAAAGTCTAACGCAAGTTTTATTACGTCCGAGAAGCTCAAATTCAACACTATCTCTTGAAATGTAAGCGTATATCATGCCAATTCGTTTTCAGCTTTGTTGGAAAACATTTTAACATCCCCGTTGGCGTTTTTCTTCTCATTCTCAGCATGTCTCATAATATTTAGCTTAGGGACATTTTACATTTTTTCATATACATTTAATCTATGATTGCCATTTCGATGTACTGTTACAACTAAGTCCAATTCATCTGCGCTTCACTTACCATAACACCTTTGTGTTACCATGTTATAATACTACATTATTATTGTTCGATTAATAACTTAGGATAAAAACGCATGATAAAAAGCACCACATCATATGAAAGAATTATATTGCAAAAATAATGCCAAACAAGTTTTTCAACTGGAGTATAGGAACAAGTTTCTTAAATTGTAACTGAAACTTACAGTGGTATATTATAGGCAACGTCGCCTTTTTCCTTTTGTCAGTTCCCTACAAATCAACCACAACGAATACAGATCATGAACGTCTGCAAATTAAAGTTGTTTCATGAACATTAATCCAAAATAAAACATTATGTGACCATTTACCTTGTAATGCTAATTCTCTTCGCCACGTGTGCAAAAGAAAAAGGTTACGGTAGAAGAAAACTACAACAAAATGAAAGCAGTCTACAGATGACCTGTTCCTCAATAAGCAGCCGATATTATGGCTCCAAGAAGCACGTATTTCACGGTGAAGTCACAAAATGTCGGACATTGCGTGAGGTACGTCTTTTGTTGTAGGGGTGCCCGTACAATAAAGGCAGCTCTCCCCTACATATGTCAATTGTAGATGACAAATTGCGGATAAACATCTAATCTCATTTGCTTCTCTTTATTAGAATTTTTAACATTACATTTGTGGAGAAAATTTAGCATGATATGTGCAAAAAGTTTCAGACATTCCACGGTAATACATATGCGTCAGAAACAGACTCTGTACTGATATTTTTATAGATATGTGCCTAAACAGGAACCAAAATCGCGAAGAGACGTGACCTAAATTAAATACCAAATGTATTCCACTAGAGGGACGCACGTAGCAACAGATGATACAGCAGCAAGATGTTCGTTAGATCAGTGGGACGGAATCAGTACCACACCAGCGAGAAAAAGCAAAAGATATACATAAGCTTCAGTTGACTTACAAAGTTGCTGTAAGAAACAAAATACTGGGATATGTAAAAAAATGAGAAAATGGTAACGTGTAGGGCCACAGCTGAGCAAGACTGAAACATAAAGGAAATGAATTGCAATATCACATCACAGTTTCGTAAAATAATATAGTACTAAAGATATACCAAGCAATTAGATATTAATCGATAAGCGACAAATAGCACTCTATGCTCTCTGAAAAACTAGAAGGTAACAAATAACAATGTTAAATAAAAATAAATCCCAAAATCCGATTAGGCTACAATCTCATTTAATAGTTTTTAGTTGTAACAGGTTCCTCGCCAGTGGTAAACTTCTTGAAATAAATTGGCTTCCTGCTTTGCTTGTTTTTTATATGTACCTTATTTTTACTTTGTACACCTCGATGTTTCCTCTTTGTAGGCACTTTCAGTATAATGTTAAACTCGTTAAACGCATATGTGTCGGGATACAGTCATATAATTTCATGAGTATTCCGTGACTGGTCGGGTTTGAGAGCTGTAGCAACGATAACCGATTCAGTACGAACAGCAGCACACAGGAAAGCTTTTTACTGGCGTGAGATGGCTGTCAACGCTGTGCTGCGTTACAAACGACTTTTTCTCCAAAAGATGTCACTGTACACAGTTCAGTGTTCCCTGGCGCAGGTAAATGCCTTGGCAGCGTGCTGATGTTTGTACAGCGCCAGGTACGCTTACAGATCTCAAGCACAGCCAACCATTTGCTGTTCAATAAATTATGCAACTGTAACCAAAAATTTCTTTCCAGAAATTTTTCAACATTTCAGACCTCGTCACATTCGTCGTCCGCCGGTCACCACATTCTCCCGTCTCTCGGACAGCATAGGAATCCCGCGGCAGAAGAACTGGGCGTCTTTTGGGGAGATCCATGAATCGATCTAATTTTGCACTTGCTCATATGACCGGAAGCACTGGTCAGCCAGGCCTTGTGTAACTGTCCAAGAAAGGTGATAGTGAGAGGGAGCAATGTCTGAATAATACGGCGAGTGGGACATTACTTCCCAGTTCAACGTTTCCAGTTATGTTTTGACGGGTAGGTCGAGCACAGCCATGCTGCAAACTCACCTTTTCATGTCTTTCGCTGTACTGTGGCCGTTTGCCTTCCAGTGTTCCGTTCAAAAATGTCAATTGCTTTCGACATGTAACTCTTGTGACTGTTTCCACCCGGTGTCAGTCGCTTTGAAAAGCTTCCCACTTCCACAGCTATGCCGGTCTCCGACGTCAAAATCGCCGTTATTGAAGCGCTGTAAGCATTCTCTACAAGTACTTTCACTAAAAGGTCCATCACCATAGATCTTACTTACTTGCTTGCTTCTTGCCGCTACAGCCCGTGTAGGGCCTTGGCCTACTGGACAATCTATGCCCAATCTTCTCTGCTGGGTGCCTCGGCTCTCCATCTTCTGACTCCCATTCTTCTCAAGTCCTCCTCCACGTTGTCTAGCCATGTGGTTCTTGGGCTGCGCCTTATGTGGCGTCTCCCTGGTTTTCCTTTGAAAACTTTCTTGGCTGTTTCTTGGCTGTCCTGTTCTCCACCAGTCTTTGTGTACGTCCCAACTAACGTACACTATTAATCTTTATTTGTGTCACGATACCTGCTTTGTTATACACCTCTCTGATCTCGTTATTATTTCCGATTCGCCAAAGCTCCCCTATCATCCATCGGTCCGTAGATTTTGCTAAGTATCTTCCTTTCCTATCTCTGCAACAACTCCTCATCATTTTGCCTTATCGTCCAAGTCTCTGAAACATACACCACCACAGGTGTCACTGCTGTAGGATACACAGTCAGCTTCAGATTCCTACAAAGGCTTCTTGCTTTTAATGCTTTAATCCATGCAAAGTAACTCCTGTTACCAGCTGCAATTCATCTATGTATTTCTTCTCTCATATCGGGGGCCCAAGATATGTTAAGCTCTCACAGTGCTCATATTCCTCCCCATTCAAAGTTATGCTTATTTCTCCTTCACCGTACCTTTTCCTAGATGTTAACATACACTTGGTCTTTGACTGATTAATTGTCAGCCGTATCTCCGCTCTATATCCTTCTAATTTTTTAACCTTTTCTCCCAGGTCTCGTTTCCCACTGGATAATAACACTGGATACACTGAAACACCAAAAAAGACTGGTTTAGACATACGTATTCAATTACAGAGATATGTAAACAGGCAGAATACGGCGCTGCGGTCGGAAACGCATGTATAAGACAATATGTGTCTGGCGTAGTTGTTAGTTCGGTTGCTGCTGCTACAATGGCTGACTGTCAAGTTTTAAGTGAGTTAGAACGTGGTGTTAAACTCGGTGCAAAAGCGATAGGACGCATCTCCGAGGTAGCGACGAAGTGGCGATTATTCAGTACGACAATTTCAAGAGAATACCGTGTATATCAGGAATCCCGTAAAAGATCAAATCTCCGACATAGCTGCGGCTGGGAAAAGATCCTACAAGAACGGGACCAACGATGACTGAAAAGAATCGTCCAGTGTGACAGAAGTGCAACCCTTCCACAAATTGCTGCAGATTTCATCGCTGGGCCATCAACAAGTGTCAGCGTGCGAACCATTCAACGAAAGATCATCGTTTATGGACTTTCGGAGCCAATCTGTGCCCTTGATGACTGCACGACACAAAGTTTTATACTTCGCCTGGGCCCTTCAGCACCGAAATTGGTCTGTTGATGACTGGAAACACGTTGCGTGATCGCATGAGTCTCGTTGCAAATTGTGTCGAGCGGATGGACATGTACAGGTATGGAGGTAACCTCATGAATCCATGGACTCTGCATGTCAGAGCGGTCTGTTTTGCTGTTGGAGGCTTTGTAATGGTGTGGAGAGAGTGCAGTTCTGTGTTCGTGCGTGATAAGTCTAGATACGACTCTCACAGGTGACAAAGTGCGTAAGCATCCTGTCTGATCACTTGCATCCATTCATGTCCATTGTGCATTCCTACGGTCTTGGGCAATTTGATCAGGACTATGCGTCACCCCAAAAAAATGGTTCAAATGGCTCTGAGCACTATGGGACTCAACTGCTGAGGTCATTAGTCCCCTAGAACTTAGAACTAGTTAAACATAACTAACCTAAGGACATCATAAACAGCCATGCCCGAGGCAGGATTCGAACCTGCGACCGTAGCGGTCTTGCGGTTCCAGACTGCAGCGCCTTTAACCGCACGGCCACTTCGGCCGGCTGCGTCACCCCAAACGTCCAAAATTGCTACAGAGTGGCTTGGCTCTAGGAGCGCTCTTCTGAGTTTAAGCACATCCGCTGGCCACCAGAATCTCCAGATATGATCATTATTGACCATATCTGGGATGCCTTGTAACGTGCTGTTCAGAAGAGACTTCCACCTCCTCGTACTATTACGGATTTATGGGCAGCCCTGCAGGATTCATGGTGTCAGTTCCATCCGGCACTACTTCAGGCATTAGTCAAGTCCATGCCACGTCGTGTTGCGCCACTTGTTTGTGCTGGTGGGGACGCTTCACGATTTTAGGCAGGTGTACCAATTTCTTTGGCTCTTCAGTGTATATACATATGCAAGATCGTTGCGTCATTCTACGAGGGCAGTTCAATAAGTAATGCAACACATTTTTTTTCTCGGCCAATTTTGGTTGAAAAAACCGGAAATTTCTTGTGGAATATTTTCAAACATTCCCACTTCGTCTCGTATAGTTTCATTGACTTCCGACAGGGGACAGCGCTGTACGGAGCTGTTAAAATGGCGTCTGTAACGGATGTGCGTTGCAAACAACGGGCAGTGATCGAGTTTCTTTTGGCGGAAAACCAGGGCATCTCAGATATTCATAGGCGCTTGCAGAATGTCTACGGTGATGTGGCAGTGGACAAAAGCACGGTGAGTCGTTGGGCAAAGCGTGTGTCATCATCGCCGCAAGTTCAAGCAAGACTGTCTGATCTCCCGCGTGTGGGCCGGCCGTGCACAGCTGTGGTTCCTGCAATGGCGGAGCGTGCGAACACATTCGTTAGAGATGATCGACGGATCACCATCAAACAACTCAGTGCTCAACTTGACATCTCTGTTGGTAGTGCTGTCACAATTGTTCACAAAAATCTGAACGAACTTCTCCTTCTTCATGACAACGCAAGACCTCACACAAGTCTTCGCACCCGACAGGAGCTCACAAAACTTCAGTGGACTGTTCTTCCTCATGCACCCTACAGCCCCGATCTCGCACCGTCGGATTTCCATATGTTTGGCCCAATGAAGGACGCAATCCGTGGGAGGCACTACGCGGATGATGAAGTTATTGATGCAGTATGACGTTGGCTCCGACATCGACCAGTGGAATGGTACCGTGCAGGCATACAGGCCCTCATTTCAAGGTGGCGTAAGGCCGTAGCATTGAATGGAGATTACGTTGAAAAATAGTGTTGTGTAGCTAAAAGATTGGGGAATAACCTGGTGTATTTCAATACTGAATAAAACAACCCCTGTTTCAGAAAACAAATGTGTTGCATTACTTATTGAACTGCCCTCGTATTAAATACTGGTACCCCAGTGTTGCCACTTCGTGACTTTCGTATTACCCTGTCCAAGGCGACATTGAACAGAATAGTGGAAAGCACAAAACCATTCCGCAGTCGTCTGTTAACTTCAAAAGCCTTTGATAATGCTCCCTCAATCTTTGCTTTGGATAATATTCTTCTCAAGTCGTTTGAACTAGTCTTCCCAGTTTGGTGGGTACGCGTGCCTCTTGCATTCCATTCGAGAGTTGATCCCTTTTGATTTTATCATAAGCTTGTTTGAAATAAATGAACAGCTGGTGGACATCGATATTATAAAATCTTTCAAGGATCTGGCTGATAGTAAAAATCTTATCTGTAGTTGATCTATTAGTTCTGAAACCACACTGGTAGTCTCCTAGATATTCTTAGATATATCTTGTTAGAAGACCAGCCATGATTTTTCCTCATTCATTATGTACTACACTCCTGGAAATGGAAAAAAGAACACATTGACACCGGTGTGTCAGACACACCATACTTGCTCCGGACACTGCGAGAGGGCTGTACAAGCAATGATCACACGCACGGCACAGCGGACACACCAGGAACCGCGGTGTTGGCCGTCGATTGGCGCTAGCTGCGCAGCATTTGTGCACCGCCGCCGTCAGTGTCAGCCAGTTTGCCGTGGCATACGGAGCTCCATCGCAGTCTTTAACACTGGTAGCATGCCGCGACAGCGTGGACGTGAACCGTATGTGTAGTTGACGGACTTTGAGCGAGGGCGTATAGTGGGCATGCGGGAGGCCGGGTGGACGTACCGCCGAATTGCTCAACACGTGGGGCGTGAGGTCTCCACAGTACATCGATGTTGTCGCCAGTGGTCGGCGGAAGGTGCACGTGCCCGTCGACCTGGGACCGGACCGCAGCGACGCACGGATGCACGTCGAGACCGTAGGATCTTACGCAGTGCCGTAGGGGACCGCACCGCCACTTCCAAGCAAATTAGGGACACTGTTGCTCCTGGGGTATCGGCGAGGACCATTCGCAACCGTCTCCATGAAGCTGGGCTACGGTCCCGCACACCGTTAGGCCGTCTTCCGCTCACGCCCCAACATCGTGTAGCCCGCCTCCAGTGGTGTCGCGACAGGCGTGAATGGAGGGACGAATGGAGAGGTGTCGTCTTCAGCGATGAGAGTCGCTTCTGCCTTGGTACCAATGATGGTCGTATGCGTGTTTGGCGCCGTGCAGGTGAGCGCCACAATCAGGACTGCATACGACCGAGGCACACAGGGCCAACACCCGGCATCATGGTGTGGGGAGCGATCTCCTACACTGGCCGTACACCACTGGTGATCGTCGAGGGGACACTGAATAGTGCACGGTACATCCAAACCGTCATCGAACCCATCGTTCTACCATTCCTAGACCGGCAAGGGAACTTGCTGTTCCAACAGGACAATGCACGTCCGCATGTATCCCGTGCCACCCAACGTGCTCTAGAAGGTGTAAGTCAACTACCCTGGCCAGCAAGATCTCCGGATCTGTCCCCCATTGAGCATGTTTGGGACTGGATGAAGCGTCATCTCACGCGGTCTGCACGTCCAGCACGAACGCTGGCCCACTGAGGCGCCAGGTGGAAATGGCATGGCAAGCCGTTCCACAGGACTACATCCAGCATCTCTACGATCGTCTCCATGGGAGAATAGCAGCCTGCATTGCTGCGAAAGGTGGATATACACTGTACTAGTGCCGACATTGTGCATGCTCTGTTGCCTGTGTCTATGTGCCTGTGGTTCTGTCAGTGTGATCATGTGATGTATCTGACCCCAGGAATGTGTCAATAAAGTTTCCCCTTCCTGGGACAATGAATTCACGGTGTTCTTATTTCAATTTCCAGGAGTGTATATCGAGCATTGCAATTCCTCTATAACTCGCATGGTCGACTTTGTCGTGTTTCTTCTGCATAGGGCAGAGTATTACTGTATTCCATTGTTCAGCCATATTTCCTTTCCCCTATAATCTCATACAAATCCCTTACTAGTTTTTCTCCGCCATATGATCTCGTTTCTGTTGTAATATTGTCTTCTCCCGGAGCTTTATTGTTTTTAAGGGTCTTGATACTACCGTTAACTTCTTTAGCGTAGGTTCGTCGACTGATATCTGGTACTCTTCTTCTCTGTTTACTCCCTGCTTCAGCTCCTCTACCATACTAGCATCAATCTCGCCTTCGTTTTCCGGTTCTGTATTCAGTACATTAAAATACTCCAACCATCTGTCTATAATTGATCTTTTCCTCTAATCAGAATTTCCTCCTTATCGTTACAGGTAACTGCTCTGAGTTCGGGTCCTTTATTTATATCTTTCATCAGCATATGTAATTTCCTTGTTTCCTGAGCAGTCTCTCTCTCTCTTCTAACTCATCAGTTCACCGTTTTTCAAATTCTCTCTTTTTCCTCCTATATTCTTTATGCACTTCTCTTCTCCTGGTATTCTTTTACAGTAATTCTTGTTCTCCTCTGCAGCATTCTTTTATTGCCTCATTCCTTACTTCTATCTTGTATCTTCCTCCTACAATTTCCATGAAACCAGACATGGGATCTCGCTTGCTTTTTTCTAGCCTGTATAGTTTCAGCAGTCTCACTGACCGTTTCCATCTTTCTTCAGTACCCTCTCCTACGCGATCTTTGGCTTCGTTAAGTCGATTTGCTAAAATACTTTTACACTATTGTTCTGTATTTTCAACACTTCTTAACTTGGCATCATCAAACCATGGCATAGTCACGCTACAAAATCACCTTTTCATGACGGTCGCTGTATTGTGGCCATTTGTCTATCAGTATTGGGCTCAAATGCATCAATTTGTTTCGAGGACTATCTCCTCTGATTGTTTCCGTCGGTTCCAATAGCTACGAAAATCGCCGTTCCGGTATTCGACGTCA
Organism: Schistocerca cancellata; assembly: GCF_023864275.1. Lineage (NCBI taxonomy): Eukaryota > Metazoa > Arthropoda > Insecta > Orthoptera > Acrididae > Schistocerca > Schistocerca cancellata. The sequence goes on from NC_064631.1 coordinate 56,314,386, forward strand.
CAATCGCCGTTTCTGAAGCACTGAAACCATTCTCTGCAAGTTATTTCACCAATAGGTAACTCACCGTAGATCTTACCCAGCATTTCATGAGCCTCTGCCGCAGATTTCTTCATGTTAACGCAGAAAATTATCACTTCTCGTAGACGACTAGAACTGCGCACGGAAGTTGACATATTCCGTCGAGGTTAACTTTATGATTACATTACAAACAGACAAATATTCTGATGGCACTCTGCTCACAGATGCATCAGCTTATTTTATGGCACTTACTATCTGCCACCTGCACCATCACTTTCCGCTGCTGCCATCTATTTTAAGTGGCGAAAGCAAAGTTGTAGAGCTAATAGATTAGTTTATGAACCACGAAGAGGACTATAAGCTAAAAAGTTAGACTAGACTAATTTTAGGCGTGGCGTTTAATCGGCCATATCGAGGGAGCATTGATTATTTCACATTATACATGACTGATACTGGTGTATGTACGTCCTATACCCACAGTGTTAAATTTGCAATATTGGCGACCCATTATCTCAGAACATGTGACAGATAGAGATGTGAAATTTTGGGATGTATAATATCACTCCTTTTCTGATTACTGAACTATAACAATAATGTACAGAGAAATAACTAGCTAGTTATGATTTTTTAAAATTGTTGTTCTATATTTTCTTTTAAAAATCCACTTTTTTCCGTAAGTAAAAAACTGTTAGAGGCAGAGATGCTTTGGGAGGTTCAGTAGCTGCAGTATACTAACTGGTAACATAGTGTAAAATTAGAGATAGGTATCTGTAATAGTTCCTGAGATAATAGGTCAAATAATTTTATAAATGTCATTTTCGGCAATTCAAGTTCAAACATTTTATTTGATATTAACTTACACGTGGAGGCATGCCAGCTTCTAGAAACAGCAAGGCCCATAATCAGCATTAAATGGATCCTGTTCTTGACTATACTGCAAACCTAGAAGCTTCCTTCCTTTCCTGCCTCTTCCTCCTTTAGTCATTTCCTCTGCTGCACGCTGGGCTTTCATGATCCTAAGTCGATCCATTCGCTGAAAGGCTTGCTGTGTGTTGGCACCTGGAGTGATACCAAGTTCCTCTAATACCCCAATTCTTCCCTTTATATCATCATTAAACGTTATCACAGCATCACAAACACTCAAGTATAGAGTTCTCCTTCTTACAAAGACATTTTTTGGTATGCGGGTCCAAATTACATTATTGAAAGACTCATTCGGGTTTTGTGTTCGACCATGGAGACATTTGGAAAGAAGGTCAGGATGAGCTAATTATCTATATATTGGTTTAATAGCTTCCATCACTGCAGATGGTATGCTACTTTTGTGCCTAAATTGTTCCTCGCTATCCGCTGCCTGAGTTTTGCGGTACTTGCACCATGAATCAGCACCAGGTGAACAAAGACCATGTATAGATGTATCACCAGTGGAAGATTTGTGTAAGAATGTAGCCCACACTGCTCGTTTCATCCCTTGTAGGTCATGTGTATTGTTTCTTATTGCCATTCTATAATGGTGCTGGAGTTCATCAATGTTTTTGTCTGTAAGTCTTTCTTTACCATTTAGAGTCTTTACATCTGATAACTTCTCTTTTCCTTTTGTCTGCTTCAGTTTTCGGAGACGCGTTCCCATCCGTTTTTGAACGAGGCCCACACATTCAATCTTAACAATCTGCTTATTACCATAAGGTTGGCTTTCCACTACTGATTTGTAAGCTTTTGAATCTCCATCCCCCAAGTTCTTAGTGTAACACACACCTCTGTCCAGTTGTGAACGTCTGAACATAGAAACAACTGCAGTAGCATCCATACCCCCCCCCCCTCCCAATTTCCATCATAATTCATGGCACAATTTGTTTTATGGCTTTCACTTGTTTCATCAACTGATTTACACTGATGACAGTATTTTGTTAACACTTCAATGTCTAAAACTTTACTTGTGTCAACACTAGTGACAGTTGCAACTGCATTTTTTGATGTGTGACCTCCATTCTGCCATGTGAGATCAACTGCCAGAGATAAGTCTGTTGTGTTATTTAATTCTATTGCTTCTTTAGAAGCAGATTTCATAGAAGCAACAGCAAGAGATTTGACACTTTCACCAATCACTTCTGTGTGCTTACTTGATCTCGTTGTTGGGTCTGTCAAGTTCAGCGTTGCACATACTTCAGCTGCAGTCAATCCTTTCCCAATCCACCTCATTCCATACAGGAATCTAACATTGCTCACAAACAAGTCATTCTTGCACTTTTCAGAAGTCCAAAATGACGTCGATAGCCTGCAAACTTAGCACTGAATATCAAGTTCGTTAGCCAGTCCAGTCCTTGCAGATGAGTCCTCATAGATGCTAATTTGCCCACCACAGACCTTACATGACACAGCATCTTGCAAAACTTGTCCTAACACACTCAAATCTAAAAGAACATAGCCTAAACTATTTTGATCTTTACCAATAAATAAATTCTCATGGTCTCCAAATTTCCTCTTCGGAGCACTAGTAGGCGTGTCCTTATCACGGGTCTGTGAAAAATCTATTTCAGGATCAACACTGGAATCAGATTTTGTGATATGCTGATCTCCGTGGAAACGTCGCTTCTTAAAACAATCCTTTCTTTTCGTCATGTTTAAAAGAGGTATAAGAGCGTATAATAACACACCAAACCACTATGTTTTCAGTTCAAAACTTATGAAGCGAGACAACCACAAAGTAAATAAACAAAGTGCATAAGCTATACCGCCATTTCTGTTTACACAGTGCATCCAACCTCTTAACACGAACATTAACATGATTTCAAGGAATAAATAGCTGAAGGTCATAGCCTTCTAGATTGAATAGTTCAAGAGATAGTGACACTTGGGCAAGTCAGTGCAGAACGACCGGATAATTTTACACACGCACTATTAACTTTGAAATGATAAAAACTAGACTTCTAGTTGGAATTTTTCGGCAAATAATGCATCAAATTATTCAGAAGAGATCAAATATTAATAAGAGATAATAATCCGAAAGTCACGTTTTGACCAGTTCCGCCATACGTACTCCCCTTAAACACCAAAAGACAAAAATTTCCCAGTGTAGCGAGGAGGAGCTAATCCAACAGACTTTCAGTCAAGTTAGTTTGATAACGAAACACAATGTTGACGCAAAAGTAATTAATAGTAAACTGTTTAGAACCGACACGATAAAAAGCGCGTCAACCAACCATCAATATTGGCCATGTGTCACAGAAACGAATCTTCGTTCTTTACTGTACCCAAACGATTATTTTGACATATTTTTCATTTTGTACACATTTATACACCTAAGTTAGATTTTATTTTCAGCAGTTTCACGTCTAAAGAAGTATATATCAGCCTTCCGTAATCCATACCTTTTAGCGTGGAAAGGACGTTACACAGACTATTTAAGACACATCACAGAACACGTATGTTCTTTACCTTCATTAGTAGATGTCCGGTGTCAACTCGGTTGCAAAAGTACGGCAATGTATAGCAGCGAAGCTTCTTCTAAATGCGCCAAGGGCAACTCGGTTGACCAGTTCAGAAGAACATTGCCCAGCAACGGACCAGTGCTGCGTTCACAGAGCGTAACAATAAGAGTATCTGGCGTAGAAGTCTGTAGCGGGGGACGCAGACGAATAGTTGTAGGGAGGTGAGTATGAACGAGACACTAATTCAAGAGTTACTGATTACTGTAAACGGGGTACTAAGACCATAGAGAGAGAGCTGTAGCGGTTGTGAGCGTATTAGGGAGAAATCTGTAACTGTTAACAAATACTGTGTGTAGATGAAAAGCGGGCCTATTTGGATATAGCGAAACAGTTAGAGAAATACACTCCTGGAAATTGAAATAAGAACACCGTGAATTCATTGTCCCAGGAAGGGGAAACTTTATTGACACATTCCTGGGGTCAGATACATCACATGATCACAATGACAGAACCACAGGCACATAGACACAGGCAACAGAGCATGCACAATGTCGGCACTAATACAGTGTATATCCACCTTTCGCAGCAATGCAGGCTGCTATTCTCCCATGGAGACGATCGTAGAGATGCTGGATGTAGTCCTGTGGAACGGCTTGCCATGCCATTTCCACCTGGCGCCTCAGTTGGGCCAGCGTTCGTGCTGGACGTGCAGACCGCGTGAGATGACGCTTCATCCAGTCCCAAACATGCTCAATGGGGGACAGATCCGGAGATCTTGCTGGTCAGGGTAGTTGACTTATACCTTCTAGAGCACGTTGGGTGGCACGGGATACATGCGGACGTGCATTGTCCTGTTGGAACAGCAAGTTCCCTTGCCGGTCTAGGAATGGTAGAACGATGGGTTCGATGACGGTTTGGATGTACCGTGCACTATTCAGTGTCCCCTCGACGATCACCAGTGGTGTACGGCCAGTGTAGGAGATCGCTCCCCACACCATGATGCCGGGTGTTGGCCCTGTGTGCCTCGGTCGTATGCAGTCCTGATTGTGGCGCTCACTTGCACGGCGCCAAACACGCATACGACCATCATTGGTACCAAGGCAGAAGCGACTCTCATCGCTGAAGACGACACGTCTCCATTCGTCCCTCCATTCACGCCTGTCGCGACACCACTGGAGGCGGGCTACACGATGTTGGGGCGTGAGCGGAAGACGGCCTAACGGTGTGCGGGACCGTAGCCCAGCTTCATGGAGACGGTTGCGAATGGTCCTCGCCGATACCCCAGGAGCAACAGTGTCCCTAATTTGCTTGGAAGTGGCGGTGCGGTCCCCTACGGCACTGCGTAGGATCCTACGGTCTTGGCGTGCATCCGTGCGTCGCTGCACCTTCCGCCGACCACTGGCGACAACATCGATGTACTGTGGAGACCTCACGCCCCACGTGTTGAGCAATTCGGCGGTACGTCCACCCGGCCTCCCGCATGCCCACTATACGCCCTCGCTCAAAGTCCGTCAACTGCACATACGGTTCACGTCCACGCTGTCGGGGCATGCTACCAGTGTTAAAGACTGCGATGGAGCTCCGTATGCCACGGCAAACTGGCTGACACTGACGGCGGCGGTGCACAAATGCTGCGCAGCTAGCGCCATTCGACGGCCAACACCGCGGTTCCTGGTGTGTCCGCTGTGCCGTGCGTGTGATCATTGCTTGTACAGCCCTCTCGCAGTGTCCGGAGCAAGTATTGTGGGTCTGACACACCGGTGTCAATGTGTTCTTTTTTCATTTCCAGGAGTGTATATTGTAAGACATTTTCAATCACAACAACGAAATCCTTGCTTATTTCCATTTCACGCATCGTTCAAGTTTGGGAAATGATGTTTTTACGTTGACCCACCCGGCAATCTTCGCTGTAAATCGTTTATGGGACGTACAAGCAGCTTTATAGGAATGATTCAGATTTCAGCGTGAATGCTGTCATTCAGTTAGGCAGTTGTGTACAGGAGTCTATCTTGCGCCCTTTGTTTAAGGGACTACCAAAAGAAATAGTCAGAGATCGATAAGTCGGGAGGCCTTGAAGGTCACAATATGTCCCTAGTCCCTGAAATGATGTGGTTGGCAAACCCTTTGAGCAGTGCTGCCACTGAAATTTGAGCACAATGAGACGTAGTGCCACGATGCCGTAACCAGCAGTCATTGGCAGGAAACAGTTCAAGTTGAGGTGCGAATAACGTGCCACCGATTGCAGTATACCGCTGAGATGTGGCTGTGGTCGCGAGTTCATGTTCGTCCTGAAAAAAGAAAGGATCCATTATGTCCATCGAGGAGACAGCGCACCAAACTGTTGCTTTCTGGCCGTGTAAGGGGCCTTGTGGTACTGTTGAGCATTGTCCTCGCGACAGTAACGTCCTCTATCAGTTCCTGTGAGTGACAGGTTCTGGGCCTTCCTGGCGATTTCAGCTTAAGTGCACTTCCCGTTGCTTAATAGTTTTTCACCCATATCATGATTTTGTGTGCCGACGGTAAAGCATCAGCCCGTCTAACGCCGAATTGGCGGCGGCATTCCCGTGTAGCAGCAGCAGCACACGGCCACCGTCCTCGTGAGAGGCCTTCACAGCCACAGCACGTCCTGACCAGCTCCACTGCTCCATCTCGGCAAATGGTGGTGACTGGTATGAAGTGTCGCCAACAATAACATTCCACTTTTAGACCTTAATTAAAATAGTTCTTTTTTCTTCCACATCCTGTACTTTACTTGACAGTGAGTAAATGGAGAGTTTGGACCAATACTGTAGCTACAGCAAAAGTCTACTAAATGAAAATACTGGTATTTTGTACCGTTAACTCGATTAAAGTGGGACTCAAAGATATAAGTAATTTACGTCGACGTATTTGCTTTGTATTACTTCGGTGAAATCCATTGTAATCGCTACTGAGTGTACGTTAATTTATGATTTTACCTTATGGTCTTCACTGGAACACTTTAGCCAGTTATACAAAGGTTTATCAGGTTGCTGTTATTCAGTAATACAGTGAAATTCAATAATAATCCAACAATACAGTCCAATAGTGCAGTGGTTATTTATGGATTATTGAAATTTATTATTTAAAGAAGGAGTTTTGCCCATCTGTCTGCCCAATACTTTTTCATTCTTTCGGATATTTTCTTTCTTGCTCCGTCTGAGATCACTCTTCTGTAGCTCTTTTATTTGTCTTCATTTGTAGTCTGGCTTGTGTGTCTTGCAGTATTCTGATTTTCTCTGTTTAGTTTTTTATTTCATTTATTGTAATTTTGAGTTCTCTTATATCTTCCTTAATTTATGTGATCCATTCATTGTTACTCTTACTATTGCACAATTTTTTTAATAATTCAGTTGCTAATTCTGTTTGCTGGTGTTCTCATCAGATGTCCAGAGAACGATAAACGCTTGTTCCTGATTATGCACATTGCTGTTTCTTGTACATTCTTTCATTAGAAGCTGTTCTCCAATGCCCATTTATTTGATAGTGTCTATTTACAAATGTCCTAATTATTCTTCTTTTTGTCTTTAGTATTTTATCAATTTCTGGTGTATTAGTAGTTTTGAAGATGGTTTCAGTTGCATCAGTTTTTTTTGGTCGTGTAAGTATCATTTAATGTTTTAATTTAGCATGAATAGGGAGGCTTCTTTAGTCGTATTTCGTTTTGTTAATGTAATTTGATTTTTTCAGTTTTTTACTCCATTTTTCCAAGATGGGTTCTCATTTAGATTGTAACTTACGATTTCACCGACATATTTAAATTGATCAACAATTTTGATTTATTGTTCTCCTCTTGTTATTCTTTTTGCAAGTGGAGGATCAGTTATCATAACCTCCGTTTTTTTATGACAGGCTGAGGAAGTTTTTCTGTGCTATCTCTTGTAGTGATTTAACTTGTTGCCTGTTTTCGTGAACATTGTTGGCTAGGAGACTAAGATCATCAGCAAATCCCAAGCAGTTCAAACTTATATTTTTTTAGCTCTTCTTTGAGAGGTGCTTGTACCATTTTCTTATTATACTGTATATTCCAGCGTATAGTTGAACAGCAATGGTGATAGACAGTCATGATGACTTAAATGTGTTTTTATAAGGAATGGTTCAGAAATTTCTGCTCTGAACTTAACTTTCGATTTGGCTTTGCTTAGAATAAGTGCTATTAATTTAGTTTTGGAAGGAGTCCCATATTCTGTAAAATTGTTACAAGAGCTCCATGATAGACGTCCTAGGATATTCAATAGTAGAAAAGCAATCACATCACAAAAAATAAAAATAAAACATCTGCCATACAGTCCCAACTCTAGGTAATAATTAAGACAGCATATCCTTCAGTTGCAGTCTCTAAATTTTCAGTAGGCTAGTATTACACAAAGCAAATGCCCAATGGTCCTCTGGCACGACACACATATATCCCAGCGGTTGTGAACGGGCTAATAAACGAACCGTTTGTTCTAGAGACTTCATACATTCTAGCTCGACGGTTGATATCACTTTCAACCCAAACATTGCCAAAACGAGAGCAAGTAATTTTCGTGGATGACCCTTCTTCAAGTGGGGACAGGCCCTGACTGAGTTACTGGACTGCCTGAACAGTGTCCATGAAAACATACAATTGGCAATTGAGCTAGAAAGTAAGAAATATCTTCCAGTTTTAGACATGCTAATACGAGGAAGTACAGATGGTCCCCTACGACACGCTGTATATAGAAAAAGACACACTCAGATCTGTACCTTCGTGCAACAAGCTGACGTCACTGGTACAGAGATACTCTGCGACAGCTTAGATTGTTTTCTGCCAAGAACAGAGTACAGCGAAGCGCAGATTGACTTGCACTGTAGAAAACTAATGATACAGCCATCCGCAAATAAGAGGTAGGGAAAGAGGAACAGAAACTTACATTTGTCCCCTGTGTTGGCACTCCATAAACATAAACTGGAAGAAATTCTGGGGAAAAAACTGGCTATCTTTCGACATTACGAAAAAGGAAAAATATGGTTAGATCGGTAAAGGAAACCGACCACCGGGTGTATATGGCATTCCTTGACAGTACCGGCGACAACGGATCGAGAAAACGCAGCACTGCATCTCGTAACGGTGGATGGAACACATTAGATGCGTACACCTAAGGCGTAAAGACGAAGAGACATAAAATATGTTGCGTCGAGGTAGTTAGCTTTGGGAGAGCATCATCAAAGAATTTAGTGAGATACGACTCCATAACAGTCTTGTCAATAGCCGAGGGCCATCAGCTATGTTCGGCATGGGACCCTGTATTGGCGGCCTTACGCCAAGAGCGCAGCCAACAGTTGACACTTCGCCAGTCTGAACAACACTGAATGCACTGAGGGTCAAATAGCGGTCAGCACCCGCACCACACGACACACCTGGGGAGAGTCCACCACCTCTCGCATATATACAGGCTGTAACTGAGGACGGTGTATTGAACGACATTACATCCGTATTCACGCCATTTGCAGACTCATAATTATAGCTAACACAAGTCGTATGCTTGTAGCTTGGTTAGCCTCTCCAAGTATGTGTGGCAAGAGGAAGCCATTAATGCCTATTTGCCGCTGGGCACCAGCTCTGGTGTTGAAGCATGCACACGTGGACGCAAAACGGTTACTCTATACCGAAGTGGTGTGGTTCAGACGGTGCAGAAAACATCGAGTAATAAAGATTATGACGTCTTTGTGTGAAGACTGTACGACGGAGAGAAAAGACAACCAAAACATTTATGAGTGTACTTATAACGGTACCACTGCACTTATACCCGTTTCACCCTGTGTATGGATCACCCATGCAACCTCAACATTTCATCAAGAGGTCATGGGAGTGACATTCATCAAGACGTCCTGGAATTTCGAAGAAGCCCTACGAAGGGAAACCCAAAAAGATGCATCGGAATTAAATACAAAAGGCACAATGCCGACTTAAGTACAAGCAGACTGAGTCATCTTACTGTCTATGTTTTGAGCCTTTCCTGTGAGACCAGTTTTAGATTCCGATGCTTCACTTCAGGTTTACTGTATCCCTTGGACAATAAATTTGACGATGAAACACAACAATGGCATCGGAATTAAATACAAAAGCTTCAATGCAGACTTAAGTACAAGAAGACTGAGTCTTCTTACCGTCTATGCCTTGATCATTTCCTGTGAGACCAGTTTTAGATTCCGATGCTTCACTTCATGTTTACTGTGTCCATTGGACCATCACTTTGAAGATGAAACACAGAAATAGCATCGGAATTAAATACAAACGGCACAATGCCGACATAAGTACAAGCAGACTGAGTCTTTTTACTGTCTATGTTTTGAGCCATGCCTGTGAGACCAGTTTTAGATTCCGATGCTTCACTTCAGGTTTACTGTATCCCTTACACCTTCACTTTGACGATGAATCACAAAAATTGCATCGGAGACAAATACAAAAGGCACAATGCCGACCTAAGTACAAGAAGACTGAATCTTCTTACCGTCTATGTTTTGAGCCTTTCCTGTGAGACCAGTTTTTGATTCCGATGCTTCACTTCAGGTTTACTGTATCCCTTGGACCTTCACTATGACGATGAAACAAAAATATTGCATCGGAATTAAACACAAAAGGCACAATGTCGACTTAAGTACAGGAAGACTGAGTCTTCTTACTGTCTATGTTTTCAGCCTTTCATGTGAGACCAGTCTTAGATTCCGATGCTTCACTTCAGGTTTACTGTATCCATTGGACCTTCACTTTGACGATGAAACACAAAAATTGCATCGGAGGTAAATACAAAAGGCACAATGCCGACCTAAGTACAAGCAGACTGAGTCTTCTTACCGCCTATGTTTTGAACCTTTCCTGTGAGACCAGTTTTAGATTCTGATGCATCACGTCAGGTTTAGTGAATCACTTGGACCATCACTTTGACGATGCAACAAAAAAATTGCATCGGAATTAAATAAAAATTTCACAATGCCGACTTAAGTACAAGCAGACTGAGTCTTCCTACTGTCTATGTTTGAGCCATTCCTGTGAGACCAGTTTTAGATTCCGATGCTTCACTTCAGGTTTACCGTATCCCTTGGACATTCACTTTGCCGATGAAAGACAAAAATTGCATCGGAGATAAATACAAAAGGCACACTGATGAGTTAAGTACAAGAAGACTGAACCTTCTTACAGTCTATGCTTTGAGCCTTTCCTGTGAGACCAGTGTTAGATTCCGATGCTTCACTTCAGGTTTACTGTATCCCTTGGACCTTCACTTTGACGATGAAACGGAAAAATTGCATCGGAATTAAATACAAAAGGCACAATGCCGACTGAAGTACAAGAAGACTGAGTCTTCTTACCGTCTATGCTTTGAGCCTTTTCTGTGAGACCAGTTTTAGATTGGCATGCTTCACTTCAGGTTTACTGTATCCCTTGGACCATCACTTTGACGATGAAACACAATATTTGCATCGGAATTAAATACAAAAGGCACAATGCCGACTTAAGTACAAGCAGACTAAGTCTTCTTACCGTCTATGATTTGAGCCTTTCCTGTGAGACCAGTTTTAGATTCCAATGCTTCATTTCAGGTTTACTGTATCCCTTGGACCGTCACTTAGACGATGAAACACAAAAATTGTATCGGAATTAAATACAAAAGGCACAATGCCGACTTAAGTTCCAAAAGACTGAGTCTTCTTACCGTCTATGTTTTGAGCCTTTCCTGTGAGACCAGTTTTAGATTCCGATGCTTCACTTCAGGTTTAGTGTATCCCTTGCACCATAACTTTGACGATGAAACACAACAATTGCATCTGAATTAAATACAAAAGGCTCAATGCTGACTAAAGTACAAGAAGACTGAGTCTTCTAAACGTCTATGTTTGAGCCTTTCCTGTGAGACCAGTTTTAGATTCCCATGCTTCACTTCAGGTTTACTGTATCCGTATGACCTTCACTTTGACGATGAAACACAAAAATTGCTTCGGAGTTAAATACGAAAGGCACAATTCCGACTTAAGTTCCCAAAGTCTAAGTCTTCTTATCGTCTATGTTTAGAGTCTTTCATGTGAGTCCAGCTTTAGATTCCGAAACTTCCCTTCAGGTTTACTGTATACCTTGGACCATCACTTTGACGATGAAACGTAGAAATTGCATCGGATTTAAATAATAAGGCACAATGCCGACTTAAGTACAAGAAGAATTAGTCTCCTTACAGTCTATGTTTTGAGCCTTTCCAGTGAGACTAGTTTTAGATTCCGATGCTTTACTTCCGGTTTACTGTATCCCTTGGACCATCACTTTGACAATGAAACACAGAAATTGCATCGGAATTAAATAGAAAAACCACACTGCCGACTTATGTACACGAAGACTGAGTCTTCTTACCGTCTATGTTTTGAGCCTTTCATGTGAGTCCAGTTTTAGATTCCGATGCTTCACTTCAGGTTTACTGTATCTCATGGACCTTCACTTTGACGATGAAACAAAAAAATTGCGTCGGAATTATATACAAGAGGCTGAATGCCGACTTAGGTTCCAAAAGACTGAATCTTCGTACCGTCTATGTTTTGAGCCTTTAATGTGGGAACAGTTTTAGATTCCGACGCTTCACTTCCGGTTTACTCTATCCCTTGGTCCTTCACTTTAACGAAGAAACACAAAAATTGCATCGGAATTAAATACAAAAGGCACAATGCCGACTTAAGTACAATAAGACTGACTCTTCTTACTGTCTATGATTTGAGCCTTACCTGTGTCACCAGTTATAGATTCCGATGCTTTATTTCAGGTTTACGGTATCCCAGGGACCAACACTCTGACGATGAAACACAAAAATTGCATCAGAATTAAATACAAAACGCACAATGCCGACTTAGGTACAAGGAGACTGAATCTCCTTACCGTCTATGTTTTGAGCTTTTCCTGTAAGACCAGTTTTAGATTCCGATGCTTCACTTCTTGTTTACTGTAACTCTTGGACCTTCACTTTGACGATGAAACACAAAAAATGTATCGGAATTAAATACAAATGACACGATGTCGACATAAGTACAAGAAGGCTTAGTCTTCTTACCGTCTATGTTTGAGCCTTTCCAGAGACAAGTTTTCGATTCCGATGCTTCACTTCGGGTTAACTGTATCCCTTGAACCTTCACTTCGACTACGAAACAACAAAATTGCATCGGAATTAATTACAAAAGGCACATAGCCGACTTAAGTTCCAAAAGACTGAGTCTTGTACCGTCTATGTTTTAAGCCTTTCCTGTGACACCAGTTTTAGATTCCGATGCTTCACTTCAGGATTACTGTATCCCTTGGAACATCACTTTGACGATGAAACAAAGAAATTGCATCGAAGTTAAGTACAAAAGGCACAATGCCGCCTTAAGGACAAGAAGACTGAATATTCTTACCGTCTATGCGTTGAGCCTTTCCTGTGAGACCAGTTATAGATTCCGATACTTCACTTCAGGTTTACTGTATCCCTTGGACCATCACATTGACGGTGAAACACAAAAATTACTTCGGAATTAAATACCAAAGGAACAATGCCGACTTATGTATAAGTAGACTGAGTCTTCTTACAGTCTATGTTATGAGCCACTCCAGTGAGAATAGTTTTAGATTTCGATGCTTCACTGCCGGTTTACTGTATCCCTTCGACTTTCACTTTGACGTTAAAACGCAAAAATTGCATCGGAATTAAATATAAAAGGCACAATGCAGATTTAAGTACAAGGAGACTTAGTCTTCTTAATGTCTATGATTTGAGTCTTTCCTGTGAGACGAGTTTTAGATTCCGATGCTTCACTTCAGGTTTACTGTATCCCTTGGACATTCACTTTGACGATGGAACACAAAAATTGCATCGGAATCAAATACAAAAGGCACAATGCCGTTTTTAAGTACAAGAACATTGAGTCTTCTTAATGTCTATGTTTTGACCCTTTCCTGTGTGACCAGTTTTAGATTCCGATGCTTCACTTCGGGTTTACTGTACCCCATGGACCTTCACTTTGACGATGAAACACAAAAATTACTTCGGAATTAAATACCAAAGGAACAATGCCGACTTATGTATAAGAAGACTCAGTTTTCTCACAGTCTATGTTTTGAGCCACTCCTGTGAGAATAGTTTTAGATTTCATATGCTTCACTGTCGGTTTACTGTATCCCTTCGACTTTCACTTTGACGTTAAAACACAAAAATTGCATCGAAGTGAAATATAAAAGGCAGAATGCAGATTTAAGTACAAGAAGACTGAGTCTTCTTAATGACTATGTTTTGAGCCTTTCCTGTGAGACCAGATTTAGATTTCGATGCTTCACTTCAGGTTTACTGTATCCCTTGGACCTCCACTTATTCGAAGAAACACAAAAATTGCATCGGAATTATATACATAAGGCACAATGCAGACTTAAGTTCGAGAAGACTGAGTCTTCTTACCGTCTATGTTTTGAGCCCCTAGTGTGAGAATAGTTTTAGATTCCGATGATTCACTTCAGGTTTACTTTATCCCTTTGACCCTCACTTTGACGACGAAACACAAAAACTACAGAGGAATTAAATACAAAAGGCACAGTTGCGACTTAAGTACTAGAAGACTGTGTCTTCTTACCGTCTGTTTTGAGCCTATCATGTGAGTCCAGTTTTAGATTCCGATGCTTCACTTCGGGTTTACTGTATCCCGTGGGCCTACTCTTCGACTATGATACACAAAAATTGCATCGGAATTAATTACAAAAATGCACAATGCCGACTTAAGTTCCAAAAGACTGAGTCTTGTTACCGTCTATGTTTTAAGCCTTTCCTGTGAGACCAGTTTTAGATTCCGATGCTTCACTTCAGGTTTACTGTATCCCTTGGACCTTCACTTTGACGATGAGACATAAAAACTGCATCGGAATTAAATATAAAAAACACAATGCCGACATAAGTACAGTAAGACTGATTCTTCTTACTGTCTATGTTTTCGAGCCTTTCCTGTGTCAACATTTTTCGATTCCGATGCTTCCCTTCAGGTTTACTGTGTCCCTTGCCCCTTCACTACGACGATGATACATAAGAATTGCATCGGAATTAAATACAAAATGCACAATGCCGACTTAAGTACAAGAAGACTGATAATTCTTACTGTCTATGCTTTAAGCCTTTCCTGTGGGATCATTTTTAGATTCCGATGCTTCACTTCAAGTTTACTGTATACCTTGGACCTTCACTTTGACGTTGAAACAGAGAAATTGCATCGGAATTAAATACTAAAGGCACAATAGCGACTTATGTACTAGAAGACTGAGTCTTCTTATCCTCTATGTTTTCAGCCTTTCATGTGAGTCCAGTTTTAGATTCTGATGCTTCACTTCAGGTTTACTGTATCCCTTGGTCCATCACATAGACGGTGAAACACATAAATTGCATCGAAATTAAGTACAAATAGCACAATTACGACTTATGTTCCAAAAGACTTAGTCTTGTTACTGTCTATGTTATAAGCCTTTCCTGTGAGACCAGTTTTAGATTCCGATGCTTCACTTCAGGTTTACTGTACCCCTTGGACCATCACTTTGACGATGAAACACAGAAATTGCATCGAAATTAAGTACATAAGGCACAATGCCGTCTTAAGTACAAGGAGACTGTATATTCTTACGGTCTATGCTTTGAGCCTTTCCTTTGAGACCAATTATAGATTCCGATGTATCCCTTTGACCTTCACTTTGATGATGAAACACAAAAATTGCATCGGAATTTCATATAAAAGGCACAATGCGAACTTAAGTACAAGAAGACTCAGTCTTCTACCGATAATGCTTTGGTCCTTTCCTGTGAGTTCAGTTTTAGATTCCGATGCTTCACTTCAGGTTTACTGTATCCTTTGGAATTTGACATTGACGATGAAACACAATAATTGCTTCGGATTTAAATACAAAAGGCACAATGCTGATACAAGTACAAGGAGACTGAGTATTCTTACGGTCTATGTTTGAACCTTTCCTGTGAGACCAGTTTTAGATTCTGAGTGTTCACTTCAGGTCTATTGTATCCCTTGGACCTTCAATTTGACGATGAAATACAAAAATTGCTTCCTAATTAAGTACAAAAACCCAATGCCGACTTAAGTACAAGAAGCCTGAGTCATCTTACTGTCTATGCTTTGAGCGTTTCCTGTGTCACCAGTTTCAGATTCCGATGCTTCACTTCAGGTTTACTGTATCCCTTGGACCTTCACTTTGAAGATGAAACACAAAAATTGCATCGGAATTAAATACAAAAGGCACAATGTCGATGTAAGTAGAAGAAAACTGAATCTTCTTACTGTCGATGTTTTGAGCCTTTCCTGTGTCACCAGTTTTAGAATCTGATGCTTCACTTTAGGTGTACTGCATCCCTTGGACCTTCACTTTGACGACGAAACACAAAAATTGCATCTGAATTATACACAAAAGGCACAATGCCGACTTACGTACAAGAAGACTGAGACGTCTTGCTGTCTATGCTTTGAGCCTTTCCTGTGTCACCAGTTTAGATTCCGATGCTTCTCTTCAAGTTTACTGTATCCCTTGGACCTTCACTTTGACGATGAAACACAAAAATTGCATCGGAATTAAATACAAAAGGCACAATGCCGGACTTAAGTACAATTAGATTCAGTCTTCTTACCGTGTATGTTTTGGGCCTATCCTGTGTGACCAGTTTTAGATTCCGATGCTTCACTTCAGGTTTACTGTATCCCTTGGACCTTCACATTGACGATGAAACACAAAAATTGGTGCGGAATTAAATACAAAAGGCACAAAGCGGACTTAAGTACAAGAAGACTTAGTCTCCTTACAGTCTATGTTTTGAGCCTTTCCAGTGAGACTAGTTTTAGATTCCGATGCTTTACTTCCGGTTTACTGTATCCCTTGGACCATCACTTTGACAATGAAACACAGAAATTGCATCGGAATTAAATAGAAAAAGCACACTGCCGACTCATGTACACGAAGACTGAGTCTTCTTACCGTCTATGTTTTGAGCCTTTCATGTGAGTCCAGTTTTAGATTCCGATGCTTCACTTCAGGTTTACTGTATCCCATGGACCTTCACTTTGACGATGAAACACAAAGATTGCGTCGGAATTATATACAAGAGGCTGAATGCCGACTTAGGTTCCAAAAGACTGAATCTTCGTACCGTCTATGTTTTGAGCCTGTAATGTGGGACCAGTTTTAGATTCCGATGGTTCACTTCCGGTTCACTCTATCCCTTGGTCCCTCAATTTAACGAAGAAACACAAAAATTGCATCGGAATTAAACACAAAAGGCACAATGCCGACTTAAGTACAAGAAGACTGAGTCTTCTTACTGTCTATGATTTGAGTCTTTCCTGTGTCACCAGTTATAGATTCCGATGCTTTATTTCAGGTTTACGGTATCCCAGGGACCAACACTCTGACGATGAAACACAAAAATTGCATCTGAATTAAATACAAAACGCACAATGCCGACTTAGGTACAAGGAGACTGAATCTCCTTACCGTCTATGTTTTGAGCTTTTCCTGTAAGACCAGTTTTACATCCCGATGCTTCACTTCTTGTTTACTGTATCTCTTGGACCTTCACTTTGACGATGAAACACAAAAAATGTATCGCAATTAAATACAAATGACACGATGTCGACATAAGTACAAGAAGGCTTAGTCTTCTTACCGTCTATGTTTGAGACTTTCCAGAGACAAGTTTTCGATTCCGATGCTTCACTTCGGGTTAACTGTATCCCTTGGGCCTTCACTTCGACTACGAAACAACAAAATTGCATCGGAATTAATTACAAAAGGCACATAGCCGACTTAAGTTCCAAAAGACTGAGTCTTGTACCGTCTATGTTTTAAGCCTTTCCTGTGAGACCAGTTTTAGATTCCGATGCTTCACTTCAGGATTACTGTATCCCTTGGAACATCACTTTGACGATGAAACACAGAAATTGCATCGAAATTAAGTACAAAAGGCACAATGCCGCCTTAAGTACAAGAGGACTGAATATTCTTACCGTCTATGGGTTGAGCCTTTCCTGTGAGACCAGTTTTAGATTCCGATGCTTCACTTCAAGTTTACTTTACACTTGGACCTTCACTTTGACCATGGACCAGAGAAATTGCATCGGAATTAAATGCTAATGTCACAATAGCGAATTAAGTACTAGAAGACACAGTCTTCTTAGCGTCTACGTTTTGAGCCTTTCATGTGAGTCCAGTTTTAGATTCCGATGATTCCCTTCAGCTTTACTGTGTCCCTTGGACCTTCACTACGACGATGAAACATAAGAATTGCATCGGAATTAAATACATCAGGCACAATGCCGACTTAAGTACAAGAAGAGTGAGTCTCCTTACAGCCTATGTTTGAGCCTTTCCAGTGAGACTAGTTTTAGATTCCGATGCTTTACTTCCGGTTTACTGTATCCCTTGGACCATCACTTTGACAATGAAACACAGAAATTGCATCGGAATTAAATAGAAAAAGCACACTGCCGACTTATGTACACGAAGACTGAGTCTTCTTACTGTCTATGTTTTGAGCCTTTCGTGTGTCACCAGTTTTAGATTCCGATGATTGACTTCAGGTTTACTGTATCCCTTGGACCTTCACTTTGACGATGAAACTCAAAAATTGCATCGGAATTAAATAGAAAAGGCACAATGCCGACTTAAGTACAAGATGACTGAGTCTTCTTACCGTCTATGATTTGAGCCTTTCCTGTGAAACCTGTTTTAGATTTCGATGCTTCACTTCCAGTTTACTGTATCCGCTGGACATTCTCTTTGGCGATGAAACACAAAAATTGCATTGAATTAAATAGAAAAGGCACAATGTCGATTTAAGTGTTAAGAACATTGAGTCTTCTTAATGTCTATGTTTTAAGCCTTTCCTGTTAGTCCAGTTTTAGATTCCGATGCTTCACTTCAGGTTTACTGTATCACTTGGACAATCACAGTGACGATGAAACACAGTAATTGCACCGGAATTAAATACAAAAGGCACAATGCCGAATTAAGTACAAGAAGACTGAGTCTTCTTACCGTCTATGTTTTGAGACTTTCCTGTGAGACCAGTTTTAGATTCCGATGTTTCACTTCAGGTTTATTGTATCCCTTGGACCATCACCTAGACGGTGAAACACAAAAATTGAATCGGATTAAATACAAAATAGACAATGGCGACTTAACTACAAGCAGACTGAGTCATCTTACCATCTATGCTTTGAGCCTTTACTGAGAGACCAGATTTCCATACCGATGCTTCACTTCAGGTTTACTGTATCCCTTGGACCTTCACTTCGACGATGAAACACAAAAATTGCATCGGAATTAAATACAAAAGGCACAATGCCGACTTAAGTTACAAAAGACTGAGTCTAGTTAACGTCTATGTTTTAAGCCTTTCCTGTGGGTCCAGTTTTAGATTCCGATGCTTCACTTCAGGTTTACTGTATCCCTTGGACTTTCACTTTCACGATGGAGCGAAAAAATTACTTCGGAATTAAATACAAAAGGCACAATGTCGACTTAAGTTCCAAAAGACTGAGTCTTGTTACTGTCTATGTTTTGAATCTATCCTGTGGGACCAATTTTAGATTCCAATGCTTCACTTCAGGTATACTGTATCCCTTGGACCTTCACTTAGACGTTGAAACATAATAATTGCATCAGAATTAAATACAAAAGGCACAATGCAGACTTAAGTTCCAAAAGACTGAGTCTTCGTACCATCTATGCTTTGAGCCATTCATGTGAGACCAGTTTTAGATTCTGATGCTTCCCTTTGGGTTTAGTGTATCCCTTGGACCTTCACTTTGACGATGAAACACAAAAATTGCATCGGAATTACATGCAAAAGGCATAGTGCCCACTTAAGTAGAAGAAGACTGAGACTTCTTACCGTTTATGTTTTGAGCCTTTCCTGTGAGACCAGCATTAGTTTCCGATGCTTCCCTTCACGTCTACTGTATCCCTTGGACCATCACTTTGTCGATGATACACAGAAATTGCATCGGAATTAAATTCAAGAAGCACAATGCCGACTTGAGTACAAGTAGACTGATTCTTCTTACCGTCTATCTTTTGTGCCTTTCCAGTGAGACCAGTTTTAGATTCCGATGCTTGACTTCCGGTTTACTATATCCCTTGGACCTTCACATTGACGATGAAACACAAAAATTGCATCGGAATTTAATACAAAAGGCACAATGCCGACTTAAGTACAAGCAGACTGAGTCTTCTTACCGTCTATGTTTTGAGCCTTTCCAGTGAGACCAGTTTTAGATTCCGATGCTTCACTTCAGGTTTAGTGTATCCCTTGCACCATAACTTTGACGATGAAACACAACAATTGCATCTGAATTAAATACAAAAGGCTCAATGCTGACTAAAGTACAAGAAGACTGAGTCTTCTAAACGTCTATGTTTGAGCCTTTCCTGTGAGACCAGTTTTAGATTCCCATGCTTCACTTCAGGTTTACTGTATCCGTATGACCTTCACTTTGACGATGAAACACAAAAATTGCTTCGGAATTAAATACGAAAGGCACAATTCCGACTTAAGTTCCCAAAGTCTAAGTCTTCTTATCGTCTATGTTTAGAGTCTTTCATGTGAGTCCAGCTTTAGATTCCGAAACTTCCCTTCAGGTTTACTGTATACCTTGGACCATCACTTTGACGATGAAACGTAGAAATTGCATCGGATTTAAATAATAAGGCACAATGCCGACTTAAGTACAAGAAGACTTAGTCTCCTTACAGTCTATGTTTTGAGCCTTTCCAGTGAGACTAGTTTTAGATTACGATGCTTTACTTCCGGTTTACTGTATCCCTTGGACCATCACTTTGACAATGAAACACAGAAATTGCATCGGAATTAAATAGAAAAACCACACTGCCGACTTATGTACACGAAGACTGAGTCTTCTTACCGTCTATGTTTTGAGCCTTTCATGTGAGTCCAGTTTTAGATTCCGATGCTTCACTTCAGGTTTACTGTATCTCATGGACCTTCACTTTGACGATGAAACAAAAAAATTGCGTCGGAATTATATACAAGAGGCTGAATGCCGACTTAGGTTCCAAAAGACTGAATCTTCGTACCGTCTATGTTTTGAGCCTTTAATGTGGGAACAGTTTTAGATTCCGACGCTTCACTTCCGGTTTACTCTATCCCTTGGTCTTTCACTTTAACGAAGAAACACAAAAATTGCATCGGAATTAAATACAAAAGGCACAATGCCGACTTAAGTACAATAAGACTGACTCTTCTTACTGTCTATGATTTGAGCCTTACCTGTGTCACCAGTTATAGATTCCGATGCTTTATTTCAGGTTTACGGTATCCCAGGGACCAACACTCTGACGATGAAACACAAAAATTGCATCAGAATTAAATACAAAACGCACAATGCCGACTTAGGTACAAGGAGACTGAATCTCCTTACCGTCTATGTTTTGAGCTTTTCCTGTAAGACCAGTTTTAGATTCCGATGCTTCACTTCTTGTTTACTGTAACTCTTGGACCTTCACTTTGACGATGAAACACAAAAAATGTATCGGAATTAAATACAAATGACACGATGTCGACATAAGTACAAGAAGGCTTAGTCTTCTTACCGTCTATGTTTGAGCCTTTCCAGAGACAAGTTTTCGATTCCGATGCTTCACTTCGGGTTAACTGTATCCCTTGAACCTTCACTTCGACTACGAAACAACAAAATTGCATCGGAATTAATTACAAAAGGCACATAGCCGACTTAAGTTCCAAAAGACTGAGTCTTGTACCGTCTATGTTTTAAGCCTTTCCTGTGACACCAGTTTTAGATTCCGATGCTTCACTTCAGGATTACTGTATCCCTTGGAACATCACTTTGACGATGAAACAAAGAAATTGCATCGAAGTTAAGTACAAAAGGCACAATGCCGCCTTAAGGACAAGAAGACTGAATTTTCTTACCGTCTATGCGTTGAGCCTTTCCTGTGAGACCAGTTATAGATTCCGATACTTCACTTCAGGTTTACTGTATCCCTTGGACCATCACATTGACGGTGAAACACAAAAATTACTTCGGAATTAAATACCAAAGGAACAATGCCGACTTATGTATAAGTAGACTGAGTCTTCTTACAGTCTATGTTATGAGCCACTCCAGTGAGAATAGTTTTAGATTTCGATGCTTCACTGCCGGTTTACTGTATCCCTTCGACTTTCACTTTGACGTTAAAACGCAAAAATTGCATCGGAATTAAATATAAAAGGCACAATGCAGATTTAAGTACAAGGAGACTTAGTCTTCTTAATGTCTATGATTTGAGTCTTTCCTGTGAGACGAGTTTTAGATTCCGATGCTTCACTTCAGGTTTACTGTATCCCTTGGACATTCACTTTGACGATGGAACACAAAAATTGCATCGGAATCAAATACAAAAGGCACAATGCCGTTTTTAAGTACAAGAACATTGAGTCTTCTTAATGTCTATGTTTTGACCCTTTCCTGTGTGACCAGTTTTAGATTCCGATGCTTCA
Organism: Schistocerca cancellata; assembly: GCF_023864275.1. Classification (NCBI taxonomy): domain Eukaryota; kingdom Metazoa; phylum Arthropoda; class Insecta; order Orthoptera; family Acrididae; genus Schistocerca; species Schistocerca cancellata. The sequence goes on from NC_064631.1 coordinate 56,336,380, forward strand.
CTTCGGGTTTACTGTACCCCATGGACCTTCACTTTGACGATGAAACACAAAAATTACTTCGGAATTAAATACCAAAGGAACAATGCCGACTTATGTATAAGAAGACTCAGTTTTCTCACAGTCTATGTTTTGAGCCACTCCTGTGAGAATAGTTTTAGATTTCATATGCTTCACTGTCGGTTTACTGTATCCCTTCGACTTTCACTTTGACGTTAAAACACAAAAATTGCATCGAAGTGAAATATAAAAGGCAGAATGCAGATTTAAGTACAAGAAGACTGAGTCTTCTTAATGACTATGTTTTGAGCCTTTCCTGTGAGACCAGATTTAGATTTCGATGCTTCACTTCAGGTTTACTGTATCCCTTGGACCTCCACTTATTCGAAGAAACACAAAAATTGCATCGGAATTATATACATAAGGCACAATGCAGACTTAAGTTCGAGAAGACTGAGTCTTCTTACCGTCTATGTTTTGAGCCCCTAGTGTGAGAATAGTTTTAGATTCCGATGATTCACTTCAGGTTTACTTTATCCCTTTGACCCTCACTTTGACGACGAAACACAAAAACTACAGAGGAATTAAATACAAAAGGCACAGTTGCGACTTAAGTACTAGAAGACTGTGTCTTCTTACCGTCTGTTTTGAGCCTATCATGTGAGTCCAGTTTTAGATTCCGATGCTTCACTTCGGGTTTACTGTATCCCGTGGGCCTACTCTTCGACTATGATACACAAAAATTGCATCGGAATTAATTACAAAAATGCACAATGCCGACTTAAGTTCCAAAAGACTGAGTCTTGTTACCGTCTATGTTTTAAGCCTTTCCTGTGAGACCAGTTTTAGATTCCGATGCTTCACTTCAGGTTTACTGTATCCCTTGGACCTTCACTTTGACGATGAGACATAAAAACTGCATCGGAATTAAATATAAAAAACACAATGCCGACATAAGTACAGTAAGACTGATTCTTCTTACTGTCTATGTTTTCGAGCCTTTCCTGTGTCAACATTTTTAGATTCCGATGCTTCCCTTCAGGTTTACTGTGTCCCTTGCCCCTTCACTACGACGATGATACATAAGAATTGCATCGGAATTAAATACAAAATGCACAATGCCGACTTAAGTACAAGAAGACTGATAATTCTTACTGTCTATGCTTTAAGCCTTTCCTGTGGGATCATTTTTAGATTCCGATGCTTCACTTCAAGTTTACTGTATACCTTGGACCTTCACTTTGACGTTGAAACAGAGAAATTGCATCGGAATTAAATACTAAAGGCACAATAGCGACTTATGTACTAGAAGACTGAGTCTTCTTATCCTCTATGTTTTCAGCCTTTCATGTGAGTCCAGTTTTAGATTCTGATGCTTCACTTCAGGTTTACTGTATCCCTTGGTCCATCACATAGACGGTGAAACACATAAATTGCATCGAAATTAAGTACAAATAGCACAATTACGACTTATGTTCCAAAAGACTTAGTCTTGTTACTGTCTATGTTATAAGCCTTTCCTGTGAGACCAGTTTTAGATTCCGATGCTTCACTTCAGGTTTACTGTACCCCTTGGACCATCACTTTGACGATGAAACACAGAAATTGCATCGAAATTAAGTACATAAGGCACAATGCCGTCTTAAGTACAAGGAGACTGTATATTCTTACGGTCTATGCTTTGAGCCTTTCCTTTGAGACCAATTATAGATTCCGATGTATCCCTTTGACCTTCACTTTGATGATGAAACACAAAAATTGCATCGGAATTTCATATAAAAGGCACAATGCGAACTTAAGTACAAGAAGACTCAGTCTTCTACCGATAATGCTTTGGTCCTTTCCTGTGAGTTCAGTTTTAGATTCCGATGCTTCACTTCAGGTTTACTGTATCCTTTGGAATTTGACATTGACGATGAAACACAATAATTGCTTCGGATTTAAATACAAAAGGCACAATGCTGATACAAGTACAAGGAGACTGAGTATTCTTACGGTCTATGTTTGAACCTTTCCTGTGAGACCAGTTTTAGATTCTGAGTGTTCACTTCAGGTCTATTGTATCCCTTGGACCTTCAATTTGACGATGAAATACAAAAATTGCTTCCTAATTAAGTACAAAAACCCAATGCCGACTTAAGTACAAGAAGCCTGAGTCATCTTACTGTCTATGCTTTGAGCGTTTCCTGTGTCACCAGTTTCAGATTCCGATGCTTCACTTCAGGTTTACTGTATCCCTTGGACCTTCACTTTGAAGATGAAACACAAAAATTGCATCGGAATTAAATACAAAAGGCACAATGTCGATGTAAGTAGAAGAAAACTGAATCTTCTTACTGTCGATGTTTTGAGCCTTTCCTGTGTCACCAGTTTTAGAATCTGATGCTTCACTTTAGGTGTACTGCATCCCTTGGACCTTCACTTTGACGACGAAACACAAAAATTGCATCTGAATTATACACAAAAGGCACAATGCCGACTTACGTACAAGAAGACTGAGACGTCTTGCTGTCTATGCTTTGAGCCTTTCCTGTGTCACCAGTTTAGATTCCGATGCTTCTCTTCAAGTTTACTGTATCCCTTGGACCTTCACTTTGACGATGAAACACAAAAATTGCATCGGAATTAAATACAAAAGGCACAATGCCGGACTTAAGTACAATTAGATTCAGTCTTCTTACCGTGTATGTTTTGGGCCTATCCTGTGTGACCAGTTTTAGATTCCGATGCTTCACTTCAGGTTTACTGTATCCCTTGGACCTTCACATTGACGATGAAACACAAAAATTGGTGCGGAATTAAATACAAAAGGCACAAAGCGGACTTAAGTACAAGAAGACTTAGTCTCCTTACAGTCTATGTTTTGAGCCTTTCCAGTGAGACTAGTTTTAGATTCCGATGCTTTACTTCCGGTTTACTGTATCCCTTGGACCATCACTTTGACAATGAAACACAGAAATTGCATCGGAATTAAATAGAAAAAGCACACTGCCGACTCATGTACACGAAGACTGAGTCTTCTTACCGTCTATGTTTTGAGCCTTTCATGTGAGTCCAGTTTTAGATTCCGATGCTTCACTTCAGGTTTACTGTATCCCATGGACCTTCACTTTGACGATGAAACACAAAGATTGCGTCGGAATTATATACAAGAGGCTGAATGCCGACTTAGGTTCCAAAAGACTGAATCTTCGTACCGTCTATGTTTTGAGCCTGTAATGTGGGACCAGTTTTAGATTCCGATGCTTCACTTCCGGTTCACTCTATCCATTGGTCCCTCAATTTAACGAAGAAACACAAAAATTGCATCGGAATTAAACACAAAAGGCACAATGCCGACTTAAGTACAAGAAGACTGAGTCTTCTTACTGTCTATGATTTGAGTCTTTCCTGTGTCACCAGTTATAGATTCCGATGCTTTATTTCAGGTTTACGGTATCCCAGGGACCAACACTCTGACGATGAAACACAAAAATTGCATCTGAATTAAATACAAAACGCACAATGCCGACTTAGGTACAAGGAGACTGAATCTCCTTACCGTCTATGTTTTGAGCTTTTCCTGTAAGACCAGTTTTACATCCCGATGCTTCACTTCTTGTTTACTGTATCTCTTGGACCTTCACTTTGACGATGAAACACAAAAAATGTATCGCAATTAAATACAAATGACACGATGTCGACATAAGTACAAGAAGGCTTAGTCTTCTTACCGTCTATGTTTGAGACTTTCCAGAGACAAGTTTTCGATTCCGATGCTTCACTTCGGGTTAACTGTATCCCTTGGGCCTTCACTTCGACTACGAAACAACAAAATTGCATCGGAATTAATTACAAAAGGCACATAGCCGACTTAAGTTCCAAAAGACTGAGTCTTGTACCGTCTATGTTTTAAGCCTTTCCTGTGAGACCAGTTTTAGATTCCGATGCTACACTTCAGGATTACTGTATCCCTTGGAACATCACTTTGACGATGAAACACAGAAATTGCATCGAAATTAAGTACAAAAGGCACAATGCCGCCTTAAGTACAAGAGGACTGAATATTCTTACCGTCTATGGGTTGAGCCTTTCCTGTGAGACCAGTTTTAGATTCCGATGCTTCACTTCAAGTTTACTTTACACTTGGACCTTCACTTTGACCATGGACCAGAGAAATTGCATCGGAATTAAATGCTAATGTCACAATAGCGAATTAAGTACTAGAAGACTCAGTCTTCTTAGCGTCTACGTTTTGAGCCTTTCATGTGAGTCCAGTTTTAGATTCCGATGATTCCCTTCAGCTTTACTGTGTCCCTTGGACCTTCACTACGACGATGAAACATAAGAATTGCATCGGAATTAAATACATCAGGCACAATGCCGACTTAAGTACAAGAAGAGTGAGTCTCCTTACAGCCTATGTTTGAGCCTTTCCAGTGAGACTAGTTTTAGATTCCGATGCTTTACTTCCGGTTTACTGTATCCCTTGGACCATCACTTTGACAATGAAACACAGAAATTGCATCGGAATTAAATAGAAAAAGCACACTCCCGACTTATGTACACGAAGACTGAGTCTTCTTACTGTCTATGTTTTGAGCCTTTCGTGTGTCACCAGTTTTAGATTCCGATGATTGACTTCAGGTTTACTGTATCCCTTGGACCTTCACTTTGACGATGAAACTCAAAAATTGCATCGGAATTAAATAGAAAAGGCACAATGCCGACTTAAGTACAAGATGACTGAGTCTTCTTACCGTCTATGATTTGAGCCTTTCCTGTGAAACCTGTTTTAGATTTCGATGCTTCACTTCCAGTTTACTGTATCCGCTGGACATTCTCTTTGGCGATGAAACACAAAAATTGCATTGAATTAAATAGAAAAGGCACAATGTCGATTTAAGTGCAAGAACATTGAGTCTTCTTAATGTCTATGTTTTAAGCCTTTCCTGTTAGTCCAGTTTTAGATTCCGATGCTTCACTTCAGGTTTACTGTATCACTTGGACAATCACATTGACGATGAAACACAGTAATTGCACCGGAATTAAATACAAAAGGCACAATGCCGAATTAAGTACAAGAAGACTGAGTCTTCTTACCGTCTATGTTTTGAGACTTTCCTGTGAGACCAGTTTTAGATTCCGATGTTTCACTTCAGGTTTATTGTATCCCTTGGACCATCACCTAGACGGTGAAACACAAAAATTGAATCGGATTAAATACAAAATAGACAATGGCGACTTAACTACAAGCAGACTGAGTCATCTTACCATCTATGCTTTGAGCCTTTACTGAGAGACCAGATTTCCATACCGATGCTTCACTTCAGGTTTACTGTATCCCTTGGACCTTCACTTCGACGATGAAACACAAAAATTGCATCGGAATTAAATACAAAAGGCACAATGCCGACATAAGTTACAAAAGACTGAGTCTAGTTAACGGCTATGTTTTAAGCCTTTCCTGTGGGTCCAGTTTTAGATTCCGATGCTTCACTTCAGGTTTACTGTATCCCTTGGACTTTCACTTTCACGATGGAGCGAAAAAATTACTTCGGAATTAAATACAAAAGGCACAATGTCGACTTAAGTTCCAAAAGACTGAGTCTTGTTACTGTCTATGTTTTGAATCTATCCTGTGGGACCAATTTTAGATTCCAATGCTTCACTTCAGGTATACTGTATCCCTTGGACCTTCACTTAGACGTTGAAACACAATAATTGCATCAGAATTAAATACAAAAGGCACAATGCAGACTTAAGTTCCAAAAGACTGAGTCTTCGTACCATCTATGCTTTGAGCCATTCATGTGAGACCAGTTTTAGATTCTGATGCTTCCCTTTGGGTTTAGTGTATCCCTTGGACCTTCACTTTGACGATGAAACACAAAAATTGCATCGGAATTACATGCAAAAGGCATAGTGCCCACTTAAGTAGAAGAAGACTGAGACTTCTTACCGTTTATGTTTTGAGCCTTTCCTGTGAGACCAGCATTAGTTTCCGATGCTTCCCTTCACGTCTACTGTATCCCTTGGACCATCACTTTGTCGATGATACACAGAAATTGCATCGGAATTAAATTCAAGAAGCACAATGCCGACTTGAGTACAAGTAGACTGATTCTTCTTACCGTCTATCTTTTGTGCCTTTCCAGTGAGACCAGTTTTAGATTCCGATGCTTGACTTCCGGTTTACTATATCCCTTGGACCTTCACATTGACGATGAAACACAAAAATTGCATCGGAATTTAATACAAAAGGCACAATGCCGACTTAAGTACAAGCAGACTGAGTCTTCTTACCGTCTATGTTTTGAGCCTTTCCAGTGAGACCAGTTTTTGAATCCAATGCTTCACTTCGGTTTACTGTATCCCTTGCACCTCCACTTTGACAGTTAATTACAGAAATTGGATCGGAATTAAATACAAGAGGCACAATGTCGACATAAGTACAAGATGTCTGAGTCTTCTTACCGTCTATGTTTTGAGCCATTCCTGTGAGACCAGTTTCAGATTCCAATGCCTCACTTCAGGTTTACTGTATCGCTTGCACCATCACTTTGACGAAGAAACATAGAAATTGCATCAGAATTAAATAATAAGGCACAATGCCGACTTAAGTACAAAAAGACTTAGTCTTCTTACAGTCCATGATTTTAGCCTTTCCAGTGAGCCTAGTTTTAGATTCCGATGCTTTACTTCCGGTTTACTGTATCCCTTGGACCATCAGTTTGACGATGAAACACAATAATTGCATCGGAATTAAAAACAAAAGGCACAATGCCGACTTAAGTACAAGAAGACATAGTCTTCTTACCGTCTAAGTTTTGAGCCTTTCCAGTGATACCAGTTTTAGATTCCGATGCTTCACTTCAGGTTTACTGTATCCCTTTGACCTTCACTTGGACGATGAAACACAAAAATTGCACCGGAATTAAATACAAAAGGCAAAATGCCGACTTAAGTTCCAAAAGACTGAGTCTTCGTACCCTCTATGTTTGCGCCTTTCCAGTGAGACCAGTTTTAGATTCCGATGCCTCACTTCAGTTTTACTGTATCCCTTGGACCATCACTTAGACGATGAAACACAAAAATTGAATCGGAATTAAATACAAAAGGGACAAACCCGACTTAAGTATAAACAGACTGAGTCATCTTACCCTCTATGTTATGAGCCTTTCCTGAGAGACGAGATTTCGATTCCGATGCTTCACTTCGGGTTTACTGTATCCCTTGGACCTTCACTTCGACGATGAAACACAAAAATTGCATTGGAATTAAATACAAAAGGCACAATGCCGACTTAAGTTCCAAAAGACTGAGTCTAGTTACCGTCTATGTTTTAAGCCTTTTCTGTGGGATCAGTTTTAGATTCCGATGCTTCACATCAGGTTTACTGTAGCCCTTGGACCATCACTTTGACGATGAAACACTGAAATTGCATCGGAATTAAATACAAAAGGCACAATGCTGAATTAAGTACAAGAAGACTTAGTCTTCTTACCGTCTATGTTTTGAGCCTATCCTGTGAGACCACTTTTAGATTTCGATGCTTCACTTTCGGTTTACTGTATCCCTAGGACTTTCATTTTGACGATGACACACAAAAACTGCTTCGGAAATAAATAGAAAAATCATAATGCCGATTTAAGTACAAGAAGACTGAGTCTTCTTAATGTGTATGATTTGAGCCTTTCCTGTGATACCAGTTTTAGATTCCGATGCTTCACTTCAGGTTTAATATATCACTTGGACCTTTACTTCGACCATGAATTACAAAAATTGCATCGGAATTAATTACAAAAAGCACAATGCCGACATAAGTTAAAAAAGACTTAATCTTCGTACCGTCTATGTTTTGAGCCTTTCATGTGAGTCCAGTTTCAGTTTCCCAGGCTTCCTTTCAGGTTTACTGTGTCCCATGGACCTTCACTTTGACGATGAAACACAAAAATTGCATCGGAATTAAATACAAAATCCACAATGCCAATTTAAGTACAAGAAGATTGAGGCTTCTTACTTTCTATGTTTTGAGCCTTTCATTTGAGTCTAGTTTTAGATTTCGATGCTTCAGTTCAGATTTACTGTATCTCTTGGACTTCACTTCGACGATGAAACACAAAAATAGCATCGGAATTAAATACAAAAGGCAGAATATCGACATAGGTTCCAAAAGATTGAGTTTTCGTACCGTCTATGTTTTGAGCCTTTCGTGTGTCACCAGTTTTAGATTCCGATGCTTGACTTCAGGTTTACTGTATCGCCTGGACCTTCACTTTGACGAGGAAACTGAAAAATTGCATCGGAATTAAATACAAAAGGCACAATGCCAACATAAGTACAAGAAGTCTGAGTCTTCTTAAGGGTCTATGTTTGAGCCTTTCCTGTTAGACTACTTTTAGATTCTGATGCTTCACTTCAGGTTTACTGTGTCCCTTGGTCCATCACTTTGACGATGAAACACAGAAATTGCATCGGAATTAAATTGAAAAGGCACAATGGTGACATATGTACTAGAAGACTGAGACTTCTTACCGTCTATGTTTAGTGCCTTTCATGTGAGTCCAGTTTTACATTCCGATGCTTCCCTTCGGGTTTACTGTATCCCTTGGACCTTAACTACGACGATGAAACTTAAGTTCCAAAAGACCGTGTCTTCTTACCGTCTATGTTTTGAGCCTTTCCTGTGAGACCAGTTTTAGATTCCGATGCTTCACTTCATGTATACTGTATCTCTCGGACCTTCACTTTGACGATGAAACACAAAAAATGCATCGGAATTAAATACAAAAAGCACACTGCCGACTTAAGTACATGAAGACAGAGTCTCCTTACCGTCTATGATTTGAGCCCTTAATGTGAGGCCAGCTTTAGATTCCGATGCTTCACTTCAGGTTTACTGTATCCCTTGGACCTTCACTTCGACGATGAAACAAAAAAATTGCACCGGAATTAAATACAAAATGCAAAATGCCGACTTAAGTTCCAAAAGACTGAGTCTTCGTACCCTCTATGTTTGCGCCTTTCCTGTGAGAGCAGTTTTAGATTCCGATGCTTCACTTCAGGTTTACTGTATCCCTTGGACCATCCCCTATACGATGAAACACAAAAATTGAATGGGAACTAAATACAAAAGGCACAATGCTAAATTAAGTACAAGAAGACTGAGTCTTCTTACCGTCTAGGTTTTGAGCCTTACCTGTGAGACCAGTTTTAGATATCGATGCTGCACTTCCGGTTTACTGTATCCCTTGGACCATCACTTTGACGAAGAAACACAAAAACTGCATCGGAATTAAATACAAAAGGCACAATGCCGACTGTAGTACAGGAAGACTGAATCGTATAACCTCCTATGTTTTGAGCCTTTCCTGTGAGAACAGTTTTAGATTCCGATGCCTCACTTCAGGTTTACTGTATCCCTTGGACCTTCACTTCGAAGATGAAACACAAGAATTCATCGAAATTAAATACAAAAGGCACAATGACGACTTAAGTTCAAAAAGACTGAGCCTTCTTACCGTCTATGTTTTGAGCCTTTCCTGTGAGACCAGTTTTAGATTCCGATGCTTCACCTCATGTTTACTGTATACCTTGGAACTTCACTTCAACGATGAAACACAGACATTGCATCGAAATTAAAAACAATAGGCACAATGCCTACATAAGTACAAGATGACTGAGTCTTCTTACCGTTTATGATTTGAGCCTTTGCTGTGAGATCTATTTTAGATTCCGATGCGTCACTTTAGGTTTACTGTATCCCTTGGACCTTCCCTTCAAAGGTGAAATACAAAAATTGCATCGGAATTAAATACAAAAGGCACAATGCCGACATAAGTACAAAAAGACTTAGTCTTCTTACCGTCAATGCTTTGAGCCTTTCCTGTTTGACCAGTTTCAGATCCTGATGCGTCACTTCAGGTTTACTGTATCCCTTGGACCATCACTTTGACGATGAAACACAAAAATAGAATCGCAATTGAATACAAAAGGCATAATGCCGAGTTAAGTACAAGAAGACTGTGTCTTCATACAGTCTATGTTTTGAGCCTTTCCTGTGAGACCAGGTTTAGATTCCGATGCCTCACTTCTGGTTTGCTGTATCGCATGGACCTTCACATTGTCGGTGAAACACAAAAATTGCATTGGATTTAAATACAAAAGGCACAAAGCCGACTTAAGTACAAGAAGTCTGAGTCTTCTTACTGACTATGATTTGAGCCTTTCCTGTGTCACCAGATTCAGATTCCGATGCTTCACTTCACGTTTACTGTATCAATTGGAGCATCACTTTGACGATGAAGTAAAAAAATTGCGTCCAAATTAAATACAAAATGCACAATGCCGACTTAATTACAAGAAGGCTGAGTCTTCTTGCCGTCTATGTTTTAAGCCTTTCCTGTGAGACCTGTTTTAGATTCCGATGCTTCACTTTAGGTTTGCTGTGTCCCTTGGACCTTCGCTTTGACGACGAAACATAAAAACTGCTTGGGAATTAAATAAAAAGGGCACAATTCCGACTGAAGTACAAGAAAACTGAGTCATAGAACCTTCTAAGTTTTGAGCCTTTCCTGTGAGAGCAGTTTTAGATTCCGATGCTTCACTTCAGGTTCACTGTATTCCTTGCACCTTCACTTTGACGAAGAAGCACAAAAATTGTATCGCAATTAAATACAAAAGGCACAATGCCGATTTAAGTACAAGAAGACTGAGTCTTCTTACCGTCTATTTTTTGAGCCTTTCCTGTTAAACCAGTTTTAGATGCTGATGCTTCACTTTAGGTTTACTGTATCCCTTGGACCTTCACTTTGACGATGGAGCACAATAATTACTTCGGAATTAAGTACAAAAATCACAATTTCGTGTTAAGTACAAGAAGACTAAGTCTTCTTACTGTCTATGTTTTGAACCTTTCCTGCGAGACCAGTTTTAGATTCCGATGCTTCACTTCAGGTTTACTTTATCCATTAGACCTTCACTTTGACGATGAAACACAAAAATTACTACGGAATTAAATACAAAAGGCACAATGCTGACTTAGGTACAAGAAGAGTGAGTCCTCTTACAGTCTATGGTATGAGCCTCCAAGGTGAGGCCAGTTTTACATTCCGATGCTTCACTTCAGGTTTACTCTATCCTTTGGACCATCCTTTTTGACGATGAAACACATAAATTGCATCGGAATTAAATACAAATGGCACAATGCCGACTCAACTACACGATGACTGAGTCTTCTTACCGTCTATGTTTGAGCCTTTCCTGTGAGATCGGTTTTAGATTCCGATGCTTCACTTTAGGTTTGCTGTATCCCTTGGACCTTCGCTTTGACGACGAAACACAAAAACTGCTTGGGAATTACATAAAAAAGGCACAATTCCGACTGAAGTACATAAAGACTGAGTCTTAGTACCTTCTAAGTAATGAGCCTTTCCTGTGAGGGCAGTTTTAGATTCCGATGCTTCACTTCAGGATTACTGAATCCCTTGGACCATCACTTTGACGATGAAACACAGAAATTGCATCGGGATTAAATACAAAAGGCACAATGCTGACTTAGGTGCAAGAACACTGAGTCTTCTTACCGTCTATGTTTTGAGCATTTCCTGTGAGACCAGCTTAACATTCTGATGCTTCACTTCAGGTTTACTGTATGCCTAGGACCCTCACTTTTACGATGAAACACAAAAATGGAATCGGAATTAAATACAAAGGGCATAATGCCGACTTAAGTACAAGATGACTGCGTCTTCTTACCGTCTATGTTTTGATCCTTTCCTTTGAGACCAGTTTTAGATTCCGATGCTTCAATTCAGGTTTACTGTATCCCTTGGACAATCACTTTGACGATCAAACACAAAGATTGCATCGTAATTAAATACAAAATGCTCAATGCCGACTTAAGTACAAGTAGACAGACTCTTCTTACCGACTATAGTTGAGTCGTTTGTGTGAGACCAGTTTTAGATTCCGATGCTTCACTTCAGGTCTACTGTATCCCTTGGACCATCACTTTGACGCTGAAACACTAAAATTGCATCGGATTTTAATACATAAGGCACAATGACGACTTAAGTACAAGAACACTGAGTTTTCATACCGTCTATGTTTTGAGCTTCTCCTGTGAGACAAGTTTTAGATCGCGATGCTTCACTTCCAGCTTACTGTATGCCCTGAACCTTCGCTTTGACGATGAAACATAAAAATTGTATCGGAATTATATACAAAAGGCACAATGCCGACTTAAGTTCCAAAAGACCGTTTCTTCTTACCGTCTATGCTTTGTGCCTTTCCTGTGACACCATTTTAAGATTCCGATTCTTCACTTCAGGTTTACTGTGTCCCTTGGACCATCACTGTGACGATGAAACACAGAAGTTGCATCGGAATTAAATACAGAAGGCACAATGCCGACTTAAGTACAAGAAGACTGAGTCTTCTAACCGTCTATGCTTTGAGCCTTTCCTGTGGGACCAGTTTTAGATTTCGATGCTTCACTTCCGGTTTACTGCATGAATTTGACCTTCACTTTGACGATGAAGCACAAAAATTCCATCGGAATTAAATACAAAAGGCACAATGCCGATTTAAGTACAAGAAGACTGAGTCTTCTTAATGTCTATGTTCTGAGCCTTTCCTGTGAGACCAGTTTTAGATTCCGATGCTTCTCTTCAGGTTTACTGTATCCCTTGGACCAACATTTTGACGATGAAACATAGAAATTGCATCGGAATTAAAAACAAATGGCACAATGCCGACTCAAGTGCATGAAGACTGAGTCTTCTTACCGTCTACGTTTTTAGCCTTTCCTGTAGGACCAGTTTTAGATTCCGATGCTTCACTTCAGGCTTACTGTATCCCTTGGACCTTCACTTTGGCGATTAAACACAAAATTGCTTCGGAATTAAATACAAAAGGCACAATGCTGACTAAAGTACAAGAAGACTGAGTCTCCTTACAGTCTATGTTCTGAGCCTTTGATGTGAGACCAGTTTTAGATTCCAATGCTTCACTTCAGGTTTACTGTATCCCTTGAACCATCACTGTGACGATGAAACAGAGAAATTGCATCGGAATTAAATACAAAAGTCACAATGCCGACTCAACTACACGAAGACTGAGTCTTCTTACCGTCTATGTTTGAGCCTTTATTGTGAGATCGGTTTTATATTCCGATGCTTCACTTTAGGTTTGCTGTATCCCTTGGACCTTCGCTTTGACGACGAAACACAATAACTGCTGGGGAATTAAATAAAAAAAGCACAATTCCGACTGAAGTAGCAGAAGACTGAGTCTTAGAACCTTCTAAGTAATGAGCCTTTCCTGTGAGAGCAGTTTTAGATTCCGATGCTTCAGTTCTGGTTTACTGTATCCCTTGGACCATCACTTTGACGATGAAACACAGAAATTGAATCGGGATTAAATACAAAAGGCACAATGCCGACTTAAGTACAAGAAGACTGAGTCTTCTTACCGTCTATGGTTTGAGAATTTCCTGTGAGACCAGTTTTAGATTCCGATGCTTCACTTCAGGTTTACTGTATGCCTTGGACCTTCACATTGACGGTGAAACACAAAAAAATGCATGGGAGATAAATACAAAAGGTACAATGCCGACTAAATTACAAGAAGACTCAGTCTTCTTACCGTCTATGATTTGAGCCTTTCCTGTGAGACCAGTTTTGGATTCCTATATTTCACTTCAGGTTTCCCGTATCCCTTGGACCTTCACTTTGACAAAGTAATACAAAAATTGTATTGGAATTAAATACAAAAGGCACAATGCCGAATTAAGTACAAGAAGATTGAGTCTTCTTACCGTCTATGTTTTGAGCCCTTCCTGTGAGACCAGTTTCAGACTCCAATGCTTCACTTCAGGTTTACTGTATTACTTGGACCTTCACTTCGACGAAGAAACACAAAAATTTCATCGGAATTAAATACAAAAGGCACAATGCCGACTTTAGTCCCAGAAGACTGAGTCTTCTTACCGTCTACGTTTTGAGCCTTTCCTGTGAGACCAGTTTTAGATTCCGATGCTTCACTTCAGGTTTACTGTATCTCTTGGACCTTCACATTCACGATGAAACACAAAACGGCTTCGGAATTAAATACAAAAGGCACAATGCCGACTCAAGTACAAGAAGACTGGGTCTTCTTACCGTCTGTGCTTTGAGCCTTTCCTGTGCAGCCAGATTTAGATTCCGATGCTTCACTTCAGGTTTACTGTATCCCTTGGACCTTCACATCGACGATGACATAGAAAAAATTCGTCGGAATTAAGTACAAAAGGCACAATGCCGACTTAAGAACAAGCAGACTGATTCTTCTTACAGTCTATCTTTAGAGCCGTTCCTGTGAGACCAGTTTTAGATTCCGATGCTTCACTTCAGGTTTGCTGTATCCCTTGGACTTTTACTTAGACGATGAAACACAAAAATTGAATCGGAATAAAATACAAATGGCATAATGCCGACTTTAGTACAAGAAGACTGAGTCTTCTTACCGTCTTTGTTTTGAGCCTTTCCTGTGAGACCAGTTTTAGAATCCGATGCTCCTCTTCAGGTTTACTGTATCCCTTGGACCATCACTTTGACGATTAAACACAGAGACTGCATCGGAATTAAATACAAAGGGCACAATACCGACTTAAGTACAAGAAGACTGAGTGTTCTTACCGTCTATGTTTTCAGCGTTTCCTGTGAGACCAGTTTCAGATTCCGATGCGTCACTTCAGGTTTACTGTATCCCTTGGACCTTCATATTGACGGCGAAACACAAAAATAGCATCGGAATTAAATACAAAAGGCACAATGCAGTATTAAGTTCCGAAAGACTGAGTCTTCTTACCGTCTATGTTTTGAGTCTTTCCTGTGAGACCAGTTTTAGATTTGGATGCCTCACTTCACGTTTACTGTATCCCTTGGAACTTCACTTTGGCGATTAAACACAAAATTGCATCGGAATTAAATACAAACGGCAGAATGCCGACTCAAGTACAAGAAGACTGGGTCTTCTTACCGTCTGTGCTTTGAGCCTTTCCTGTGAGACCAGTTTTAGTTTTCGATGCTTCACATCCGGTTTACTGTATGCCTTGGACCTTCCATTTGACGATGGAACACAGAATTTGCTTCGGAATTAAATACAAAAGTCACAATGCCAACTCAAGTACAAGAAGACTAAGGCTTCTTACCGCATATGTTTTGATCCTTTCCTGTGAGACCAGTTTCAGATTCCGATGCTTCACTTCAGGTTTACTGTATCCCTTGGACCATCACTTTGACGATGAAACACTTAAATTGCATCGGAATTAGATACAAAGGGCACAATGACGACTAAAGTACAGGAAGACTGAGTCTTCTTACAGTCTATGATTTGAGCCTTTCCAGTGACACCATTTTAAGATTCCGATTCTTCACTTCAGGTTTACTGTATCCCTTGGACCATCACTTTGACGATGAAACACTTAAAATGCATCGGAATTAGATACAAAGGGCACAATGCCGACTTAATTACAAGAAGACTGAGTCTTCTTACCGTCCATGTTTTGAGCCTTTCCTGCGAGACCGGTTTTAGATTTCGATGCTTCACTTCCGGTTTGCTGTATGAATTGGACCTTCACTGTGACGATGAAACACAAAAATTGCATCGGAATTAAATACAAAATGCACAATGCCGATATCAGTACAAGAAAGGCTGAGTCTTCTTAATGTCTATGTTCTGAGCCTTTTCTGTGCGACCAGTTTTAGATTCCGATGCTTCACTTCAGGATTACTGTATCCCTTGGACCTACACATTGATGGTGAAACACAAAAATTGGATCGGATTTAAATACAAAAGGTACAATGCCGACTTAAGTCAAGAAGAGTTAGTCTTCTTACCGTGTACGCTTTGAGCCTTTCCTGTGAGACCAGTTTTAGGTTTCGATGCTTCACTTCCGGTTTACTGTATGCCTTGGACCTTCACTTTGAAGATGAAACACAAAAATTGAATCGGAATTAAATACAAAAAGCATAATGCCGAATTAAGTACAAGAAAGGCTGAGTCTTCTTAATGTCTATGTTCTGAGCCTTTTCTGTGCGACCAGTTTTAGATTCCGATGCTTCACTTCAGGTTTACTGTATCCCTTGGACCTTCGCTATGACGATGAGACACAAAATTGCATCGGAATTAAATACAAAAGGCACAATGCAGACTAAAGTACAGGAAGACTGAGTCCTCTTACCGTCTATGTTTTGAGCCTTTCCTGTGAGACCAGCTTTAGATTCCGATGCTTCACATCAGGTTTACTGTATTCATTGGCCCTTCACTTTGACGATGAAACACAAAAGTTGCATCGGTCTGAAAAACAAAAGGCACAATGCCGACTTAAGTTCTAAAAGACTGAGTCTTCTTATCGTCTATGTTTTGAGCCTTTCCTGTGACACCATTTTAAGATTCCGATTCTTAACTTCAGTATTACTGTATCCCTTCGACCATCACTTTGACGATGAAACACTTAAATTACATCGGAATTAGATACAAAGGGCACATTTTCCGACTTAAGTACAAGAAGACTGAGTCTTCTTACCGTCCATGTTTTGAGCCTTTCCTGTGAGACCAGTTTTAGATTTAGATGCTTCACTTCCGGATTACTGTATGAATTGGACTTTCACAGTGACGATGAAACACAAAAATTGCATCGGAATTAAATACAAAAGGCACAATGCCGACTTAAAAACAAGAAGACTGAGTCTTCTTACCGTCTATGTGTCGAGCCCTTCCTGTGAGATCAGCTTTACAATCTGATGCTTCACTTCAGATTTACTGTATTCATTGGCCCTTCATTTTGACGATGAAACACAAAAATTCCATTGGAATTAAATACAAAAGGCAAATTGCCGACTTAAGTACAAGAAGACTTAGTATTCTTACCGTCTACGCTTTGAGCCTTTCTTGTGAGACCAGTTTTAGGTTTCGATGCTTCACTTCCGGTTTACTGTATGCCTTGGACCTTCACTTTGACGATGAAACACATAAATTGAATAGGAATTAAATACAAAAGGCATAATGCCGACTTAAGTACAAGAAGACTCAGTCTTCTTACCGTCTATGTTTTGAGCCTTTTCTGCGAGACCAGTTTTATATTACGATGCTTCACTTCAGGTTTACTGTATCCCTTGGCCTTCACTTTGTCGATGAAACACAAAAATTTGATCGGAATTAAATACAAAAGGCACAATGCCGAACTAACTACAAGAAGACTGAGTCTTCTTACCGTCAATGCTTTGAGCCTTTCCTGTGAGACCAGTTTTAGAATCTGATGCTTCTCTTAAGGTTTACTGTATCCCTTGGACCATCACTTTGACGATGAAACACGAAGATAGCATCGGAATTAAATACAAAGGGCACAATACCGACTTAAGAACATGAAGACTGAGTCTTCTTACCGTCTATGCTTTGAGCGTATCCTGTGAGACCAGTTTTAGATTCCGATGCTTCACTTCTGGTTCACTGTATACCTTGGACCATCACTTTGACGATGAAACACAAACATTGCATCGGAATTAAACACAAAAGCCACAATGCCGTCTCAAGTACAAGAAGACTGAGTCTTCTTACAGTCTATGTTTTGAGTCTTTCCTGCGAGACCAATTTTAGATTACGATGCTTCACTTCAGGTTTACTATACCTTGGACCTTCATTTTGATGATGAAACACAAAATTGCATCGGAATTAAATACTAAAGGCACAATGCCTACTGACGTAAAAGAAGACTGCGTCTTCTTACCGTCTATATTTTGAGCCTTTCTGTGAGACCAGTTTCAGATTCCGATGCTTCACATCAGGTTTACTGTATCCCTCGGCCTTCACTTTGTCGATGAAACACAAAAATTTAATCGGAATTAAATACAAAACGCACAATGCCGACCTAACCACACGAAGACTGAGTCTTCTTACCGTCAATGCTTTGAGTCTTTCCTGTGAGACCAGTTTTAGAATCCGATGGTTCTCTTCAGGTTTACTGTATCCCTTGGACCATCACTTTGACGATGGAACACGAAGATTGCATCGGAATTAAATACAAAGGGCACAATACCGACTTAAGAACAAGAAGACTGAGTCTTCTTACAGTCTATGTTTTGAGCCTTTCCTGCGAGACCAATTTTAGATTACGATGCTTCACTTCAGGTTCACTATACCTTGGACCTTCATTTTGACGATGAAACACAAAATTGCATCGGAATTAAATACAAAAGGCACAATGCCTACTGACGTAAAAGAAGACTGCGTCTTCTTACCGTCTATGTTTTGAGCGCTTCCTGTGAGACCAGTTTCAGATTCCGATGCTTCACTTCAGGTTTACTGTATCCCTTGGACCTTCACATTGACGGCGAAACACAAAAATAGCATCGGAATTAAATACAAAAGGCACAATGATGACTTAAGTTCCGAAAGACTGAGTACTCTTACCGTCTTTGATATGAGCCTCCCGTGTGAGACCAGATTTAGATTCCGATGCTTCACTTCAGGTTTATTGTATTTCGTGGACCCACAGATTGACGGCGAAACACAAATATTGCATCGGAATTAAATACAAAATGCACAATGCCGACCTAAGTACAAGAAGGATGAGTCTTCTTACTGTCTTTGATTTGAGCCTTTCCTGTGTCACCAGTTTTAGATTACGATGCTTCACTTGATGTTTACTGTATCACTTGGACCATCACTTTGACGGTGAAACACAAAGATTGCATCGGAATTAAATAAAAAGTGCACAATACCGACTTAAGAACAAGAAGACTGAGTCTTCTTACCGTCTATGCTTTGAGCGTATCCTGTGCCACCAGTTTTAGATTCCGATGCTTCCCCTCATATTTACTGTATTTCTTGGACCCACAGATTGACGGTGAAACACAAAAATTGCATCGGAATTAAATACAAAAGGCACAATGCCGACTTAAGTACAAGAAGACTGAGTCTTCTTACCGTCTATGCTTTGAGCCTTTCCTGTGAGACCAGTTTTAGATTCCGATGCTTCACTTCAGGTTTACTGTATCCCTTGGACCATCACTTTGACGATGAAACACAAAGATTGCATCGGAATTAAACACAAAAGACACAATGCCGTCTCAAGTACAAGAAGACTGAGTCTTCTTACCGTCTATGTTATGTGCCTCTCCTGCGAGACCAGTTTTAGTTTTCGATGCTTCACATCCGGTTTACTGTACCCCTTGGACCATCACTTTGTCGATGAAACACAAAGATTGCATCGGAATTAAACACAAAAGGCACAATGCCGTCTCAAGTACAAGAAGACTGAGTCTTCTTACAGTCTATGTTTTGAGCCTTTCCTGCGAGACTAGTTTTAAATTACGATGCTTCACTTCATGTTTGCTGTATCTCTTGGACCTTCATTTTGACGATGAAACACAAAATTGCATCGGAATTAAATACAAAAGGCGCAATGCCTACTAAAGTACAAGAAGACTGAGTCTTCTTACCGTGTATGATTTAAGCCTTTTCTGTAGTACCAGTTTTAGATTCCGATGCTTCACTTCATGCTTACTGTATCCCTTCGCCTTCACTTTGTCGATGAAACACAAAAATTTAATCGGAATTAAACACAAAAGGCACAATGCCGACTCAAGTACAAGAAGACTGAGTCTTCTTACCGTGTATGATTTAAGTCTTTCATGTAGTACCAGTTTTAGATTCTGATGCTTCACTTCATGCTTACTGTATCGCTTGGACCTTCACTATGGCGATTAAACACAAAATTGCATCGGAATTAAATACAAAAGGCACAATGCTGACTTAAGTACATGAAGACTGAGTCTTCTTACTGTCTATGATTTGAGCATTACCTGTGTCACCAGTTTTATACTCCGATGCTTCACTTCTGGTTTACTGTATCCCTTGGACCATCACTTTAACCTAGAAACACATAGATTGCATCGGAATTCATACAAAAGGCACAACGCCGACTTAAGTTCTGAAAGGCTGAGTTTTCTTACCATCTATGAGTTGAGCCTTTCCTGTGAGACCAGTTTTAGAATCCGATGCTTCACTTCAGGTTTCCTGTATCCCTTGGACCTTCACATTGACGGTGATACACAAAAACTGCAGCGGAATTAATTACAAAAGGCACAATGCTGACTTAAGTGCAAGAAGAATGAGTCTTCTTAGTGTCTATGATTTGAGCCTTTACTGTGTCACCAGTTTTAGATTCCGATGCTTCACTTCAGATTTACTGTATCCCTTGGATTATCACTTTAACCATGCAACACAAAGATTGCATCGGAATTAAATACAAAAGGCGCAATGCCGACTTAAGTACAAGCAGACTGACTCTCCTTACTGTCTATGCTTTCAGCCGTTCCTGTGAGAGCAGTTTTAGATTCCGATGCTTCACTTCAAGTTTACTGTATCCCTAGTACATTCACATTGACAATGAAACACAGAAATTGCATCGGAATTAAATACAAAAGGCACAATGCCGACTTAGGTACAAGAAGACTGAGTCTTCTTACCATCTATGATTTGAGCCGTTCGTGTTAGACCAGCTTTAAATTCCGATGCTTCACTTCAGGTTTACTGTATCACTTGGACCTTCACTTCGAAGTTGACACACAAAAATGTCATCGGAATTAAATACAAAAGGCACCATGCCGACTTCAGAACAAGCAGACTGACTCTTCTTACCGTCTATGCTTTGAGCCGTTCCTATGAGTCCAGTTTTAGATTCCTAATCTTCACTTCAGGTTTACTGTATACCTTGGAAATTCACTTTGACGATGATACACAAAATTGCATAGGAATTAAATACAAATGGCACAATACCGACTCAAGTACAAGAAGACTGGCTCTTCCTACCGTCTATGTTTTAAGCCTTTCCTGTGAGACCAGTTTTAGATTCCGATGCTTCACTTCAGGTTTACTGTATCCCTTGGACCTTTACTTTGACGATAAAACACAGAAATTCCATCGGAATTAAATTGAAAAGGCACAATGCCGACTCAAGTACAAGAAGACTGACTCTACCTACCGTCTATGTTTTGAGCCTTCCCTGTGAGACCAGTTTTAGATTCCTATGCTTCACTTCAGGTTTCCTGTATCCCATGGACCTTCACATTGACGGTGATACACAAAAATTGCATCGGAATTAAATACAAAAGGCACAATGCTGACTTAAGTACAAGAAGACTGAGTTTTCTTACTGTTTATGATTCGAGCCTTTCCTGTGTCACCAGTTTTAGATTCCGATGCTTCACTTCAGGTTTACTGTATCCCTTGGACCTTCACTTCGACGATGAAACACAAAAGTTGCATCGGAATTAAATACAAAAGGCACAATGCCGACATACGTTCCAAAAGACTGAGTCTTTTTAACGTCTATGTTTTGAGCCTTTCCTGTGACACCAGTTTTAGATTCCGATGCTTCACTTGAGGTTTCCTGTATCCCTTGGACCTTCACTTTGACGATGAAACACAGAAATTGCATCGGAATTAACTGCAAAAGGCACAATGCCGACTCAAGTACAAGAGGACTGAGTCTTCTAACCGTCTATGATTTGAGCCTTTCGTGTTAGACCAGTTTTAGATTCCGATGCTAAACTTCAGGTTTACTGCATCCCTTGTACCTACACTTTGACGATGAAACACAAAAATTGCATCGGAATTAAATACAAAAGGCACAATGGCGACTCAAGTACAGGAGGACTGAGTCTTCTTACCATCTATGTTTGAGCCTTTCCTGTGAGACAAGTTTTAGATTCCGATGCTTCACTTTAGGTTTTCTGTATCCCTTGGAACTTCACTTTGACGATGAAACACAAAAATTGCAACGGAATTAATAACAAAAGGCACAATGCCGATTTAAATACAAAAAGACTGCGTCTTCTAACCGTCCATGTTTTGAGCCTTTCCTGTGAGACCAGTTTTATATTCCGATCCTTCGCTTCAGCTTTACTGTATCCCTTCGACCATCACTTTAACCATGAAACACAAAGATTGCATCGGAATTACATAGACAAGGCACAATGCCGAGTTAAGTACAAGCAGACTGACTCTACTTACCGTCTATGTTTTCAGCCGTTCCTGTGAGAGCAGTTTTAGATTCCGATGCTTCACTTCAGGTTTACTGTATCCCTTGGACCTTCATTTCGACGATGAAACACATAAGTTTTATCGGAATTAAATTCAAAAGTCACAATGACGACTTAAGTTCCTAAAGACTTAGTTTTATTACCGCCTCTGTTTTAAGCATTTCTTGTGTGACCAGCTTTAGAATCCGATGTTTCACATCCGGTTTACTGTATCCCTTGGACCTTCACATTGACGGTGAAACACACAAATTTTATCGGAATTAAATACAAAAGGAACAATGCCGATTTAAGTACAAGGAGACTGAGCCTTTCCTGTGAGACCTGCTTTAGATTTCGATGCTTGACTTCAGATTTACTTTATCCCTTGGAACTTCACATTGAGGATGAAACACAAAAATTGCATCGGAATTAAATACAATATGCACAATGCCGATTTAAGTACAAGAAAACTGAGTCTTCTTAATGCCTATGTTTTGACCCTCTCCTGTGAGATCAGTTTTAGGTTCTGAAACTTCACTTCAGGATTTCTGTATCCCTTGGACCTTCACATTGACGGTGAAACACAAAGATTGCATCGGAATTAAATACAAACGGCACAATGCCGACTTAAGTACAAGAAGACTGAGTATTCTTACCGTCTATGTTTTGAGCCTTTTTTGTGAGACCAGTTTTAGATTTCGATTCTTCACTTCCGGTTTACTGTATCTCTTGGACCATCACTTTGGTGATTAAAAACAAAAACTACATAGGAATTAAATACAAAAGGCACAATGCCGACGTAAGTATAAAAAGACTGAGTCTTCTAACCGTCTATGATTTGAGCCTTTCGTGTTAGACCAGTTTTAGATTGCGATGCTAAACTTCAGGTTTACTGTATCCCTTGGACCATCACTTTAACCATGAAACACAAAGATCGCAACGGAATTAAATACAAAAGGCACAATGCCGACTTCAGTACATGCAGACTGACTCTTATCACCGTCTATGCTTTGAGCCGTTCCTGTGAGACCAGTTTTAGATTCCGATGCTTCACTTCAGGTTTACTGTTGCCCTAAGAACATCACTTTGACGATGAAACAGAGAAATTGCTTCGGAATTAAATACAAAAGGCACAAAGCCGACTTAAGCACAAGAAGACTGAGTTTTCTAAGCGTCTGTGATTGGAGCCTTTCGTGTTAGACCAGTTTTAGATTCCGAAGCTTCAGTTCAGATTTACTGTATCCTTTGGACCATCACTTTGGTGATGAAACACAAACAATGCATCGGAATTAAATACATCAGGCACAATGCACACTTGATTATAAGAAGACTGAGTCTTCTTACCGTCTATGTTTTGAGCCTTTCCTGTTTGACCAGATTTGGATTCCGATGCTCCACTTCAGGTTTACTGTATCCCTTGAACCCTCACTTTGACAATTAAACACAAAAATTGCATCGGAATTAAATACAAAAAGCTCAATGCCGACTTAAGTACAAGAAGACTGAGTCTTCTTACCGTCTATGGTTTGAGTCTCTCCTGTGAGACCAGTTTTAGATTTCGATGCTTCACTTCCAGTTTACTGTATGTCTTGGACCATTCCTTTGACGATGAAACACAAAAATTGCATCGAAATTAATACAAAAGGCGCAATGCCGACTTAAGTTCCGAAAGACTTAGTTTTCTTACCATCAATGATTTGAGCCATTCCTGTGAGACAAGTTTTACATTTTCATGCTTCACTTCAGGTATACTGTATCCCTTGGACCTTCACATTGACGGTGAAACACAAAAATTGCATAGGAATTAAATACAAAAAGCACAATGCCGACATAAGTACACGAAGACTAAGTCTTCATACTGTCTATGTTTTGAGCCTTTCCTATGTCATCAGTTTGAGATTCCGATGCTTCACTTCTGGATTACTGTATCCCTTGGACCATCACTTTGACAATGAACAACAAAAATTGCATCGGAATTAAATACAAAAGGCACAATGCCGAATTAAGTACAAGAAGACTGAGTCTTCTAACCATCTATGATTTGAGCCTTTCATGTTAGACCAGTGTTAGATTCCGATGCTAAACTTCAAGTTTACTGTATCCCTTGGACCTACACTTTGACGATGAAACACAAAAATTGCATCGGAATTAAATACAAAAGGCAGAATGCCGACTCAAGTACAGGAGGACTGAGTCTTCTTACCATCTATGTTTGAGCCTTTTCTGTGAGACCAGTTTTAGATTCCGATGCTTCACTTTAGGTTTACTGTATCCCTTGGAACTTCACTTTGACGATGAAACACGATAATTCCGTCCGAATTAAATACAAAATGCATAATGTCGATTTAAGTACAAGAAGACTGCATTTTATTACTCTCTATGTTTTGAGTCTTTCCTGTGAGACCACTTTTAGATTCTGAAACTTAACTTCAGGATTACTGTATCCCTTGGACCTTCGCATTGACGGTGAAACACAAAAATTGCATCGGAATTAAAAGCAAAAGGCACAATGCCGACTTAAGTATAAGAAGACAGAGTCTTCTTACCGTCTATGTTTTGAGCCATTCCTGTGAGACCAGTTTTACATTTCGCTGCTTCACTTCCGGTTTACTGTATCCCATGGACCATCACTTTGACGATTAAACACCAAAAATTGCATCGGAATTAAGTACAAAAGGCACAATGCCGACTTAAGTACAAGAAGACTGAGTCTTCTAACCGGCTATGATTTGAACCTTTCGTGTTAGACTAGTTTTAGATTACGATGCTTCACTTCAGATTTACTATATCCCTTTGACCTTCACTTTGACAATGAAACACAAAAATTGCATCGGAATTAAATTCAAAAGGCACAATTCTGCATAAAGTACAAGAAGTCTGATTCTTCTTACTGTCTATGTTCTGAGGCTTGTCTGTCTCACCAGCTTTAGATTCCGATGCTTCACTTCAGGTTTACAGTATCCCGTGTACCATCACATTGACGATGAATCATAAAATTGCATCGGAATTAAGTTGAAAAGGCACAATGCCGAGTGAAGTACAACAAGACTGCGTCTTCTAACCGTCTATGTTTTGAGCCTTTCCTGTGAGACCAGTTTTAGATTCCGATGCTTCGCTTCAGGTTTACTGTATCCCTTGGACCATCACTTTATACATCAAACACAAAGATTGCATCGGAATTAAATACAAAAGGCACAATGCCGACTTAAGTACAAGAAGACTGAGTATTCTTACAGTCTATATTTTGCGCCTTTCCTGTGAGACCAGTTTTAGATTTCAATTCCTCACTTCCGGTTTACTGAATCCCTTGGACCATCACTTAGGCGATTAAACACAAAAATTAAGTTGGAATCAAATACAAAAGGCACAATGCCGACTTATGTATATTAAGACTGAGTCTTCTAACCGTCAATGATTGGAGCCTTTCGTGTTAGACCAGTTTTAGATTCCGATGCTTCACTTCAGATTTACTGTATCCTTTGGAGCTTCACTTTTATGATGAAACACATAAATTGCATCGGAATTAAATACATCAGGCACAATGCCGACTTAAGTACAAGAAGACTGAGTCTTCTTACCGTCTATGTTTTGAGCCTTTCCTGTGAGACCAGTTTTAGATCCCGATGCCTTACTTCAGGTTTACTGTTCCCCTTGGACCATCGCTTTGACGATGAAACAAAGAAATTGCTTCGGAATTAAATACAAAATGAACAATGCCGAATTAAGTACAAGAAGACTGTATCTTCTAACTGTCTATGATTTGAGCCTTTTGAGTTAGACCAGTTTTACATTCCGATGATTCACTTCAGGTTTACTGTATCCCTTGGACCTACACTTTGACGATGAAACACAAAAATTGCATCGGAATTAAGTACATCAGGCACAATGCCGACTTAAGTACAAGAAGACTGAGTCTTCTTACCGTCTATGATTTGAGCCTCTCCTGTGAGACCAGTTCTAGATTTTGATGCTTGACTTCCGGTTTACTGTATATCCTGGACATTCACTTTGACGATGAAACACAAAAATTGCATCGGAATTAAAAACAAAAGGCACAATGCCGATTTAAGTACAAGAAGACTATGTGTTATTACCGTCTATGTTTTGAGCCTTTACTGTGAGACCAGTTTTAGATTTCGATGCTTCTCTTCAGGTTTAGTGTATCCCTTGGACCATCACTTTGACAATGAAACACAGAAATTGCTTCGGAATTAGATTCAAAAGTCACAATGCAGACTTAAGAACAAGAAGACTGCGTCTTCTAACAGTCTATGATTTGACCCTTTCGTGGTAGACCACTTTTAGATTCAGATGCTTCACTTCATGTTTCCTGTATCATTAGGACCTTCACATTGACGGTAAAACACAAATATTACATCGGAATTAAAAACAAAAGGCACAATGCTGACATAAGTACAAGAAGACTGAGTCTTCTTACTGTCTATGCTTTGAGCCTTTCCTGTGTCACCAGTTTTAGATTCCGATGCTTCACTTCAGGTTTACTGTATCCCATGGACCATTACTTTAACCATGAAACACAAAGATTGCATCGGAATTAAATACAAAAGCCACAATGCCGACTTAAGTACAAGCAGCCTTACTCTTATTACTGTCTATGTTTTGAGCCGTTCCTGTTAGATCAGTTTTAGATTCCGAAACTTCACTTCAGGATTACTGTATCCCTTGGACCATCACTTAGGCGACTAAACACAAAAATTGCGTAGGAATTAAATACAAAAGGCACAATGCCGACTTTCGTATATTAAGACTGAGTCTTCTAACCGTCCATGATTTGAGCCTTTCGTGTTAGACCAGTTTTAGATTCCGATGCTACACTTCAGGTTTACTGTATCCCTTGGACCATCACTTTGTCGATTAAACACAAAAATTCCAACGGAATTAAATACAAAAGGCTCAATGCCGAATTAAGTACAAGATGACTAAGTCTTCTAACCGTCGATGATTTGAGCCTTTCGTGTTAGACTAGTTTTAGATTCCGATGTTTCACTTCAGGTTTACTGTATCCCTTGGACCTTCACTTTGACGATGAAACACAAAAATTGCACGGGAATTAAATACATCAGGCACAATGCTGACTTAAGTACAAGAAGACTGAGTCTTCTTACCGTCTATGCTTTCAGGCTTTCCTGTGAGACCAGTTTTAGATTTTGAAGCTTCACTTCCGGTTTACTGTATCCCTTGGACCATCACTTTGTTGATTAAACACAAAAATTGCATCCGAATTAAATACAAAAGGCTCAATGCCGACTTAAGTACAAGAAGACTGAGTCTTCTAACCGTCTATGATTTTAGCCTTTCGTGTTAGACCAGTTTTAGATTCCGATGCTACACTTCAGGTTTACTGTATCCCTTGGCCTTCACTTTGACGATGTAACACAGAAATTGCATCGGAAGTAAATTCAAAAGGCACAATGCCGTCTTAAGTACAAGATGACTGAGTCTTCTTACCGTCTATGGTTTGAGCCTCTCCTGTGAGACCAGTTTTAGATTTCGATGCTTCACTTCCGGTTTACTGTATGTCCTGGACCATTCCTTTGACGATGAAACACAAAAATTGCATCGGAATTAAAAACAAAAGGCACAATTCCGATTTAAGTTCAAGAAGACAGCGTCTTATTACCGTCTATGTTTTGAGCCTTTCCTGTGAGACCAGATTTAGATTCTGAAACTTCACTTCAGGATTACTGTATCCCTTGGACTTTCGCATTGACGGTGAAACACAAAAATTGCATCGGAATTAAAAACAAAAGGCACAATGCCCACTTCAGTATAAGAAGACAGAGTCTACTTACCGTCTATGTTTTTGAGTCTTTCCTGTGGGACCAGTTTTCGTTTTCGATGCTTCACTTCCGGTTTACTGTATCCCTTGGACCATCACCTTGACGATTAAACACATAAATTGCATTAGAATTAAATACAAAAGTCACAATGCCGACTTAAGTACAAGAAGACTGCGTCTTCTAACCGTCTATGATTTGAGCCTTGCGTGTTAGAACAGTTTTAGATTCCGATGCTTCACTTCAGGTTTACTGTCTCCTTTGGACCTTCATTTCGACGATGAAACACATAAGTTTCATCGGAATTAAATACAAAAGGCACAATGACGACATAAGTTCACGAAGACTAAATCTTCTTACTGTCTACGATTTGAGACTTTACGGTGAGACCAGTTTTAGATTCCGATGCTTCACTAGAGGTTTACTGTACCCCTTGGACCTTCACTTTGACAATGAAACACTAAATTGCAACGGAACTAAATCCAAAAGGCACAATGCCGATTTAAGTACAAGAAGACTGAGTCTTCTTAATGCCTATGTTTTGACCCTCTCCTGTGAGATCAGTTTTAGATTCCGAAACTTCACTTCAGGATTACTGTATCCCTTGGACCTTCACATTGACGGTGAAACACAAAGATTGCATCGGAGTTAAATACAAAAGGCACAATGCCGACTTAAGTACAAGAAGACTGAGTATTCTTACCGTCTATGTTTTGAGCCTTTCCTGTGAGACCAGTTTTAGATTTCAATTCTTCACTTCCGGTTTACTGAATCCCTTGGACCATCACTTAGGCGATTAAACACATAAATTGCGTAGGAATTAAATACAAAAGGCACAATGCCGACTTATGTATATTAAGATTGTGTCTTCTAACCGTCCATGATTTGAGAATTTCGTGTTAGACCAGTTTTAGATTCCGATGCTACACTTCAGGTTTACTGTATCCCTTTGACCATCACTTTGACGATGATACAAAGAAATTGCTTCGGAATTAAATACAAAAGGCACAATACCGACTTAAGTTCAAGAAGACTGGGTCTTCAAACCGTCAATGATTGGAGCCTTTCGTGTTAGACCAGTTTTAGATTCCGATGCTTGACTTCAGATTTACTGTATCCTTTGGAGCTTCACTTTTATGATGAAACACAAAAATTGCATCGGAATTAAATACATCAGGCACAATGCCGATTTAAGTACAAGAAGACTGCGTGTTATTACCGTCTATGTTTTGAGCCTTTCCTGTGAGACCAGCTTTAGATTCCGATGCTTCACTTCGTGTTTACTGTATCCCTTGGACCTTCATTTCTACGATGGAACAAGTAAGATTTATCGGAATTAAATACAAAGGGCAAAATACTGGCTTAAGTTCCGAAAGACTGAGTTTTCTTACCGTCTGTGATTTAAGCCTTTCCTGAGTGACCAGTTTTAGATTCCGATGCTTCACTTCAGGTTTACTGTATCCCTTGGAACGTCACTTTAACCATGAAACACAAAGATTGCATCGGAATTAAATACAAAAGGCACAATGCCGAATTAAGTACAAGAAGACAGAGTCTTCTTACCGTCTATGCTTTCAGCCTTTCCTGTGAGACCAGTTTTAGATATTGATGTTTCACTTCCGGTTAACTGTATACCTTGGACCATCACTTTGACGATTAAACACAAAAATTTCATCGGAATTAAATACAAAAGGCACAATGCCGACTTACGTACAAGAAAACTGAGTCTTCTAACAGTCCATGATTTGAGCCTTTCGTGTTAGACCAGTTTTAGATTCCGATACTGCACTCCAGGTTTACTGTATCCCTTGGACCT
Organism: Schistocerca cancellata; assembly: GCF_023864275.1. Taxonomy (NCBI): domain Eukaryota; kingdom Metazoa; phylum Arthropoda; class Insecta; order Orthoptera; family Acrididae; genus Schistocerca; species Schistocerca cancellata. The sequence goes on from NC_064631.1 coordinate 56,366,040, forward strand.
TCACTTTGACGATGAAACACAAAAATTGCATCGGAATTAAATACATCAGGCACAATGCCGACTTAAGTACAAGAAGAGTTTGTCTTCTTACCGTCTATTCTTTCAGCCTTTGCTCAGAGACCAGTTTTATGTATCGATGCTTAACTTCCGGTTTACAGTATTCCTTGGACCCTCACTTTGACGATAAAACACAAAAATTGCATCGGAATTAAATACAAAAGGCACAATGCCGACTTAAGTACAACAAGACTGAGTCTACTAACAGTCTATGATTTGAGCCTTTCCTGTGAGACCAGTTTTAGATTCCCATGCTTCACTTCAGGTTTACTGTATGTCTTGGATCATCACTATGACGATTAAACCCAAACTACATCGAAATTAAATAGAAAAGGCACAATGCCGACTTAAGCACAAGAAGACTGAGTCTTCTAACAGTCTATGATTTGAGCCTTTCGTGTTAGACCAGTTTTAGATTCCGATGCTTCACTTCAGGTTTACTGTATCCCTTGGACCTAAACTTAGACGATGAAACACAAAAATTGCATCGGAATTAAATACATCAGGCACAATGTCGACTTAAGTACAAGAAGAGTGAGTCTTCTTACCGTCAATGCTTTAAGCCTTTGCTGAGAGACCAGTTTTAGATATCGATGCTTCACTTCCGTTTTACAGTATTCCTTGGACCCTCACTTTGACGATTAAACACAAAAATTACATTGGAATTAAATACATCAGGCACAATGCCGACTTAAGTACAAGAAGACTGAGTTTTCTTACCGTCTATGCTTTCAGCCTTTGCTGAGAGACCTATTTTAGATATCGATTTTTCACTTCCGGTAAGTGTATCCCTTGGTCCATCACTCTGACGATTAAATACAAAAATTACATCGGAATTAAATACAAAAGGCACAATGCCGACTTAAGTACAAGAAGACTGAGTCTTCTAACAGTCTTTGATTTGAGCCTTTCGTGTTAGACCAGTTTTAGATTCCGATGATTCACTTCAGGATTACTGTATCCGTTGGACCTTCACTTTGACGATGAAATAAAAATTGCATCGGAATTAAATACATCAGGCACAATGCCGACTTAAGTACAAGACGAGTAAGTCTTTCTACCGTCTATTATTTCAGCCTTTGCTGAGAGACCAGTTTTATATATCGATGCTTCACTTCCGGTTTACAGTATTCCTTAGACTCTCACTTTGACGATTAAACACAAAAAATGCATCGGAATTAAATACAAAAGGCACAATGCCGACTTAAGTAAAAGAAGACTGAGTCTTCTAACTGTCTATGATTTGAGCCTTTCCTGTGAGACCAGTTTTAGATTCCCATGCTTCACTTCAGGTTTACTGTATGCCTTGGACCATCACTTTGACGAATAAACACATAAATTGCATCGGAATTAAATACAAAAGACACAATGCCGATTTAAGTACAAGAAGATTGAGTCTTCTAACAGTCTATCATTTGAGCCTTTCGTGTTAGACCAGTTTAAGATTCCGATGCTTCACTTCAGGTTTACTGTATCCTTGGACCTTCACTTTGTCGATGAAACACAAAAATTGCATCGTAATTAAATACATCAGGCACAATGCCGACTTAAGTACAAGAAGAGTGAGTCTTCTTAATGTCTATGCTTTCAGCCTTTGCTGAGAGACCAGTTTTAGATATCGATGCTTCACTTCCGGTAACTGTATCCCTTGGTCCATCACTCTGACGATTAAACACAAAAATTGCATCGGAATTAAATACCAAAGGCACAAGGCCGACTTAAATACAAGAAGACTAAGTCATCTAACAGTCTATGATTTGAGCCTTTCCTGTGAGACCAGTTTTAGATTTCGATGCTTCACTTCCGGTTTACAGTATCCCTTGGACCATCACTTTGACGATTAAACACAAAAATTGCATCGGAATTAAATACTAAAGGCACAATGCCGACTTAAGTACAAGAAAACCTAGTCTTCTTCCCGTCTATGTTTTCAGCCTTTGCTGAGAGACCAGTTTTAGATATCGATGCTTCACTTCCGGTAACTGTATCCCTTGGTCCATCACTCTGACGATTAAATACAAAAATTGCATCGGAATTAAATACAAAAGGCACAATGCCGACTTAAGCACAAGAAGAGTGAGTGTTCTTACCGTCTATGTTTTCAGCCTTTGCTGAGAGACCAGCTTTCTATATCGTTACTTCACTTCCGGCTTACAGTATTCCTTGGTCACTCACATTGACGATTAAACTCAAAAATTGCATCGGATTTAATTACAAAAGGCACAATGCTGACTTAAGTACAAGAAGACTGAGTCTTCAAACAGTCTATGAATTTACCCTACCTGTGAGACCAGTTTTAGATTCCCATGCTTCACTTCTGGTTTACTGTATGCCTTGGACCATCACTTTGACGATTAAACACAAAAATTACATCGGAATTAAATACAAAAGGCACAATGCCGATTTAAGTACAAGAAGACTAAGTCTTCTAACAGTCTATGAATTGAGCCTTTCATGTTAGACCAGTTTTAGATTCCGATGCTTCCCTTCAGGTTTACTGTATCCCTTGGACATTCACTTTGAGGATGAAACACAAAAATTACATCGGAATTAAATACATCAGGCACAATGCCGACTTAAGTACAAGAAGACTGAGTCTTCTTACTGTCTATGCTTTCAGCCTTTGCTGATAGACCAGTTTTAGATATCGATGATTCACTTCCGGTAACTGTATCCCTTGGTCCATCACTCTGACGATTAAATTCAAATATAGCATCGGAATTAAATACAAAAGGCACAATGCCGACTTAAGGACAAGAAGACTGAGTCTTCTAGCAGTCTATGATTCGAGCCTTTCCTGTGAGACCAGTTTTAGATTCCCATGCTTCACTTCAGGTTTACTGTATGCCTTGGACCATCACTTTGATGACTAAACACAAAAATTGCATCGGAATTAAATACAAAAGGCACAATGCCGATTTAGGTACAAGAAGACTGAGTCTTCTAACAGCCTATGATTTGTGCCTTTCGTGTTAGACAAGTTTTAGAGTCCGATGCTTCACTTCAGGTTTACTGTATCTCTTGGACCTTCACTTTCACGATGAAACATAAAAATTACATCGGAATTAAAAACAAAATGCACAATGCCGACTTAAGTACAACAAGAGTGAGTCTTCTTACCGTCTATGCTTTCAGCCTTTGCTGAGAGACCAGTTTTAGATATCGATGCTTCACTTCCGGTAACTGTATCCCTTGGTCCATCACTCTGACGATAAAATACAAAAATTGCATCGGAATTAAATAGAAAAAGCACAATGCCGACTTAAGTACAAGAAGACAGAGCCTTCTATCAGTCTATGATTTGAGCCTTTCGTGTTAGACCAGTTTTAGATTCCGATGATTCACTTCAGGTTTACTGTATCCCTTGGACCTTCACTTGGTCGATGAAACACAAAAATTGCATCGGAGTTAAATACATCAGGTACAATGCCGACTTCAGTACAAGAAGAGTGAGTCTTCCTACCGTCCATGATTTCAACCTTTGCTGAGAGACCAGTTTTACATATCGATGCTTCACTTCCGGTTTACAGTATTCCTTGGACCATCACTTTGACGATTAAACACAAAAATTGCATCGGAATTAAATACAAAAGGCACAATGCCGACTTAAGTACAAGAAGACAGAGCCTTCTAACAGTCTATGATTTGAGCCTTTCGTGTTAGACCAGTTTCAGATTCCGATGCTTCACCTTGGTTTACTGTATCCCTTGGACCTTCACTTTGACGATGAAACACAAAAATTGCATCGGAATTAAATACATCAGGCACAATGCCGACTTAAGTACAAGACGAGTGAGTCTTCTTAAAGTCTATTCTTTCAGCCATTGCTGAGAGACCAGTTTTATATATCGATGCATCATTTACGGTTTACAGTATTCCTTGGACCCTCACGTTGACGATTAAATACAAAAATTGCATCGGAATTAAATACAAAAGGCACAATGCCGACTTAAGTACAAGAAGACTGAGTCATCTAACAGGCTATGATTCGAGCCTATTATGTGAGACCAGTTTTAAATTTCGATGCTTCACTTCCGGTTTACAGTATCCCTTGGACCATCACTTTGACGATTAAACACAAAAATTGCATCGGAATTAAATACAAAAGGCACAATGCCGACTTAAGTACAAGAAGACTGAGTCTTCTAACAGTCTATGATTTGAGCCTTTCGTGTTAGACCAGTTTTAGATTCCGGTGCTTCACTTCAGGTTTACTGTATCCCTTGGACCTCACTTTGACGATGAAACACAAAAATTTCATCGGAATTAAATACATCACGCACAATGCCGACTTCAGTGCAAGAAGACTGTGTCTTCTTACCGTCTATGCTTTCAGCCTTTGCTGAGAGACCAGTTTTAGATATCGGTGCTTCACTTCCGGTAACTGTATCCCTTGGTCCATCACTCTGACGATTAAATACAAAAATTGCATCGGAATTGAATACAAAAGGCACAATGCCGTCTTAAGTACAAGAAGATTGAGTCTTCTAACAGTCTATGATTTGAGCCTTTCCTGTGAGACCAGTTTTAGATTTCGATGCTTCACTTCCGGTTGACAGTATTCATTGGAGCATCACTTTGACGATTAAACACAAAAATTGCATCGGAATTAAAAACAAAAGACAAAATGCCGACTTAAGTACAAGAAGACTGAATCTTCTAACAGTCTATGATTTGAGCCTTTCCTGTGAGACCAGTTTTAGATTTCGATGCTTCACTTCCGGTTTACAGAATTCCTTGGACCATCAAATTGACGATGATACACAAAAATTGCATCGGAATTAAATACAAAAGTCACAATGCCGACTTAAGTACAAGGAGACTGAGTCTTCTAACAGTCTATGATTTGAGCCTTTCATGTTAGACCAGTTTTGGATTCCGATGCTTCACTTCAGGTTTAATGTATCCCTTGAATCTTCACTTTGACGATGAAACACAAAAATTGCATCGGCATTAAATACATCAGGCACAATGCCGACTTAAGTACAAGAAGACCTAGTCTTCTTCCCGTCTATGCTTTCAGCCTTTGCTGAGAGACCAGTTTAGATATCGATGCTTCACTACCGGTAACTGTATCACTTGGTCCATCACTCTGACGATTAAATACAAAAATTGCATCGGAATTAAATACAAAAGGCACACTGCCGACTTAAGTACAAGAAGACTGAGTCTACTAACAGTCTATGATTTGAGCATTTCCTGTGAGACTAGGTTTAGATTTCGATGCTTCACTTCCGGTTTACAGTATTCCTTGGACCATCACTTTGACGATTAAACACAAAAATTGCATCGGAATTAAATACAAGAGGCACAATGCCGACCTAAGTTTAAGAAGACTGAGTGTTCTAACAGTCTACTATTTGAGCCTTTCGTGTTATACCAGTTTTAGATTCCGATGCTTCACTTCAGGTTTACTGTATCCCTTGGACCTTCACTTTGACGATGAAACACAAAAATTGCATCGGAATTAAATACAAAAGGCACAATGCCGACTTAAGTACAAGAAGACTGAGTCTTCTTACCGTGTATGCTTTCAGCCTTTGCTGAGAGACCAGTTTTATATATAGATGCTTCACTTCCACTTCCGGTTTACAGTATTCCTTGGACCCTCACTTTGACGATTAAACACAAAAATTGCATCGGAATTAAATACAAAAGGCACAATTCCGACTTAAGTACAAGAAGACTGAGTCTTCTAACAGTCTATGATTTGAGCCTATCCTGTGAGACCAGTTTTAGATTCCCATGCTTTACTTCAGGTTTACTGTATACCTTGGACCATCACCTTGAAGATTAAACACAAAAGTTGCATCGGAAATAAATACAAAAGACACAATGCCGACTTAATTACAAGAAGACTGAGTCTTCTAACAGCCTATGATTTGAGCCTTTCGTGTTAGACCTGTTTTAGATTCCGATGCTTCACTTCAGGTTTACTGTATCCTTTGGACCTTCACTTTGACGATGAAACACAAAAATTGCATCGGAATTAAATACAAAAGGCACAATGCCGACTTAAGTACAAGAAGACCGAGTCTTCTAACCGTCTATGATTTCAGCCTTTGCTGAGAGACCAGTTTTAGATATCGATGCTTCACTTCCGGTAACTGTATCCCTTGGTCCATCACTCTGACGATTAAAAACAAAAATTGCATCGTAATTAAATACAAAAGGCACAAAGCCGACTTAAGTACAAGAAGACTGAGTCTTCTAACATTCTATGATATGAGCCTTTCATGTTAGACCAGTTTTAGATTCCGATGCTTCACTTCAGGTTTACAGTATTCTTTGGACCATCACTTTGACGATTAAACACAAAAATTGCATCGGAATTAAATACAAAAGACAAAATGCCGACTTAAGTACAAGAAGACTGAGTCTTCTAACAGTCTATGATTTGAGCCTTTCCTGTGAGACCAGTTTTAGATTCCCTTGCTTCACTTCAGGTTTACTGTATGCCTCGGACCATCACTTTGATGATTAAACACAAAAATTGCATCGGAATTAAATACAAAAGGCACAATGCCGACTTAAGTACAAGAAGAGCGAGTCTTCTTACCGTCTATGCTTTCAGCCTTTGCTGAGATACCAGTTTTAAATATCGATGCTTTACTTCCGGTTTACAGTATTCCTTGGACCCTCACTTTGACGATTAAACACAAAAATTACATCGGAATTAAATACATAAGGCACAATGCCGACTTAAGTACAAGAAGACAGAGTCTTCTAACAGTCTATGATTTGATCCTTTCGTGTTAGACCAGTTTTAGATTCCGATGCTTCACTTCAGGTTTACTGTATCCCTTCGTCCTTTACTTTGACGTTGAAATACAAAAATTGCATCGGAATTAAATACATTAGGCAAATTGCCGACCTAAGTACAAGAAGAGTGAGTCTTCTTACTTTCTATGTTTTCAGCCTTTGCTGAGAGACCAGTTTTAGATATCGATGCTTAACTTCCGGTAACTGTATCCCTTGGTCCATCACTCTGCAGATTAAACCCAAAAATTGCATCGGAATTAAATACAAAAGGCACAATTCCTACTTAAGTATAAGAAGACTGAGTCCTCTAACAGTCTATGATTTGAGCCTTTCCTGTGAGACCAGTTTTAGATTTCGATGCTTCACTTCCGGTTTACAGTATTCCTTGGACCATCAAATTGACCATGATACACAAAAATTGCATCGGAATTAAATACAAAAGTCACAATGCCGACTTAAGTACAAGAAGACTGATTCTTCTAACAGTCATGATTTGAGCCTTTCATGTTAGACCAGTTTTAGATTCCGATGCTTCACTTCAGGTTTACTGTATCCCTTGGACTTTCATTTTGACGATGAAACACAAAAATTGCATCGGAATTAAATACATCAGGCACAATGCCGACTTAAGTACAAAAAGAGTGAGTTTTCGTACCGTCTATGCTTTCAGCCTTTGCTGAGAGACCAGTTTTAGATATCGATGCTTCATTTCCGGTAACTGTATCCCTTGGTCCATCACTCCGACGATTAAACACAAAAATTGCATCGGAATTAAATACAAAAGGCAAAATGCCGATATAAGTACAAGAAGACTGAGTCTTCTAACAGTCTATGATTTGAGCCTTTCCTGTGAGACCAGTTTTATATATCGATGCTTCACTTCCGGTTTACAGTATTCCTTGGACCCTCACTTTGACGATAAAACACAAAAATTGCATTGGAATTAAATACAATAGGCACAATGCCGACTTAAGTACAAGAAGACTAAGTCTTCTAACTGTCTATGATTTGAACATTTCCTGTGAGACCAGTTTTAGATTCCCATGCTTCACTTCAGGTTAACTGTATGCCTTGGACCATCACTTTGACAATTAAAAACAAAAATTGCATCGGAATTAAATACAAAAGGCACAATGCCGACTTAAGTACAAGAAGACTGAGTTTTCTAACAGTCTATGATTTGAGCCTTCCATGTTAGACCAGTTTTAGAATCCGATGCTTCACTTCAGGTTTACTGTATCCCTTGGACCTTCACTTTGACGATGAAACACAAAAATTGCATCGTTATTAAATGCAAAAGGCACAAAGCCGACTTAAGTACAAGAAGACTGAGTCTTCTTACCGTCTATGCTTTCAGCCTTTGCTGAGAGACCAGTTTAAGATATTGGTGCTTCACTTCCGGTAACTGTAGCTTTTGGTCCATCACTCTGACGAATAAATACAAAAATTGCATAGTAATTAAATACAAAAGGCACAATGCCGTCTTAAGTACAAGAAGACTAAGTCTTCTAACAGTCTATGATTTTAGCCTTTCCTGTGAGACCAGTTTTAGATTTCGATGCTTCACTTCCGGTTTACAGTATTCCTTGGACCCTCACTTTGACGATTAAACACAACAATTTCATCAGAATTAAATACAAAAGGCGAAATGCCGACTTAAGTACGATAAGACTGGGTCTTCTAACAGTCTATGATTTGAGCCTTTCCTGTGAGACAAGTTTTAGATTCCCATGCTTCACTTCAGGTTTACTGTATGACTTGGTCCATCACTTTGATGACTAAACACCAAATTGCATCGGAATTAAATACAAAAGGCACAATGCCGACTTAAGTACAAGAAGACTGAGTCTTATAACAGTCTATGATTTGAGCCTTTCGTGTTAGACTAGTTTTAGATTCCAATGCTTCACTTCAGGTTTACTGTATCCCTTGGACCTTCACTTTGACGATGAAACACAAAAGTTGAATCGGAAATAAATACATCAGGCACAATGCCAACTTAAGTACAAGAAGAGTGAGTCTTCTTACCTTCTATGCTTTCAGCCTTTGCTGAGAGACCAGTTTTATATATCGATGCTTCACTTCTGGTTGACAGTATTCCTTGGACCCTCATTTTGACGAATAAACACAAAAATTACATCGGAATTAAATACATAAGGCACAATGCCGACTAAAGTACAAGAAGACAGAGTCTTCTAACAGTCTGTGATTTGAGCCTTTCGTTTTAGACCAGTTTTAGATTCCGATGCTTCACTTCAGGTTTACTGTATCCCTTCGACCTATACTTTGACGTTGCAACACAAAAATTGCATCGGAATTAAATACATTAGGCAAATTGCCGACTTAAGTAGAAGAAGAGGGAGTCTTCTTACTTTCTATGTTTTCAGCCTTTCCTGTGAGACCAGTTTTAGATTTCGATGCTTCACTTCCGGTTTACAGTATTCCTTGGACCATCAAATTGACGATGATACACAAAAATTGCATCGGAATTAAATACAAAAGTCACAATGCCGACTTAAGTACAAGAAGACTGAGTCTTCTAAGAGTCTATGATTTGAGCCTTTCATGTTAGACCAGTTTTAGATTCCGATGCTTCACTTCAGGTTTAACGTATCCCTTGGATCTTCACTTTTACGATGAAACACAAAAATTGCATCGGAATTAAATACATCAGGCACAATGCCGACTTAAGTACAAGAAGACCTAGTCTTCTTCCCGTCTATGCTTTCAGCCTTTGCTGAGAGACCAGTTTTAGATATCGATGCTTCACTTCTGGTAACTGTATCACTTGGTCCATCACTCTGACGATTTAATACAAAAATTGCATCGGAGTTAAACACAAAAGGCACACTGCCGACTTAAGTACAAGAAGACTGAGTCTACTAACAGTCTATGATTTGAGCATTTCCTGTGAGACCAGTTTTAGATTTCGATGCTTCACTTCCAGTTTACAGTATTCCTTGGACCATCACTTTGACGATTAAACACAAAAATTGCATCGGAATTAAATACAAAAGGCACAATGCCGACTTAAGTTTAAGAAGACTGAGTCTTCTAACAGTCTATGATTTGAGCCTTTCGTGTTAGACCAGTTTTAGATACCGATGCTTCACTTCAGGTTTACTGTATCCCTTGGACCTTCACTTTGACGATGAAACACAAAAATTGCAGGGGAATTAAATACATCAGGCACAATGCCGACTTAAGCACAAAAAGAGTGAGTCTTCTCACCGTCTATGCTTTCAGCCTTTGCTGAGAGACCAGCTTTCTATATCGATACTTCACTTCCGGTTTACAGTATTCCTTGGATCCTCACTTTGACGATTAAACACAAAAATTGATTCGCAATTAAATACAAAAGGCACAATGCCGACTTAAGTACAAGAAGACTGAGTCTTCTTACCGTCAATGCTTTCAGCCTTTGCTGAGAGACCAGTTTTAGATATCGATGCTTCATTTCCGGTAACTGTATCCCTTGGTCCATCACTCCGACGATTAAACACAAAAATTGCATCGGAATTAAATACAAAAGGCAAAATGCCGATATAAGTACAAGAAGACTGAGTCTTCTAACAGTCTATGATTTGAGCCTTTCCTGTGAGACCAGTTTTACATATCGATGCTTCACTTCCGGTTTACAGTATTCCTTGGACCCTCACTTTGACGATAAAACACAAAAATTGCATTGGAATTAAATACAATAGGCACAATGCCGACTTAAGTACAAGAAGACTAAGTCTTCTAACTGTCTATGATTTGTACCTTTCCTGTGAGACCAGTTTTAGATTCCCATGCTTCACTTCAGGTTAACTGTATGCCTTGGACCATCACTTTGACAATTAAAAACAAAAATTGCATCGGAATTAAATACAAAAGGCACAATGCCGACTTAAGTACAAGAAGACTGCGTTTTCTAACAGTCTATGATTTGAGCCTTCCATGATAGACCAGTTTTAGATTCCGATGCTTCACTTCAGGTTTACTGTATCCCTTGGACCTTCACTTTGACGATGAAACACAAAAATTGCATCGTTATTAAATGCAAAAGGCACAAAGCCGACTTAAGTACAAGAAGACTGAGTCTTCTTACCGTCTATGCTTTCAGCCTTTGCTGAGAGACCAGTTTAAGATATTGGTGCTTCACTTCCGGTAACTGTAGCTTTTGGTCCATCACTCTGACGAATAAATACAAAAATTGCATAGGAATTAAATACAAAAGGCACAATGCCGTTTTAAGTACGATAAGACTGGGTCTTCTACCAGTCTATGATTTGAGCCTTTCCTGTGAGACAAGTTTTAGATTCCCATGCTTCACTTCAGGTTTACTGTATGACTTGGTCCATCACTTTGATGACTAAACACCAAATTGCATCGGTATTAAATACAAAAGGCACAATGCCGACTTAAGTACAAGAAGACTGAGTCTTCTAACGGTCTATGATTTGAGCCTTTCGTGTTAGACTAGTTTTAGATTCCAATGCTTCACTTCAGGTTTACTGTATCGCTTGGACCTTCACTTTGACGATGAAACACAAAAGTTGCATCGGAAATAAATACATCAGGCACAATGCCAACTTAAGTACAAGAAGAGTGAGTCTTCTTACCTTCTATGCTTTCAGCCTTTGCTGAGAGACCAGTTTTATATATCGATGCTTCACTTCTGGTTGACAGTAATCCTTGGACTCTCACTTTGACGATTAAACACAAAAATTCCATCGGAAATAAATACAAAATGCACAATGCCGACTTAAGTGCAAGAAGACTGAGTCTTCTAACAGTCTATGATTTGAGCCTTTCATGTTAGACCAGATTTAGATTCCGATGCTTCACTTGAGGTTTACTGTATCCCTTGGACCTTTACTTTGAAGATGAAACACAAAAATTGCATCGGAATTAAATTCATCAGGCACAATGCCGACTTAAGTACAAGAAGACTGAGTCTTCTTACCGTCTATGCTTTCAGCCTTTGCTGAGAGACCAGTTTTAATTATCGATGCTTCACTTCCGGCAGCTGTATCCCTTGGTCCATCACTCTGACGATTAAATACAAAAAATGCATCGGAATTAAATACAAAAGGCACAATGCCGACTTAAGTACAAAAAGATTGAGTCTTCTAACAATCTATGATTTGAGACTTTCCTGTGAGACCAGTTTTATATATCGATGCTTCACTTCAGGTTTACTGTATCCCTTGGACCTTCACTTTGACGATGATACACAAAAAATTCATCGGAATTAAATGCATCAGGCACAATGCCGAATTAAGTACAAGAAGACTGAGTCTTCTAACAGTCTATGATTTGAGCCTTACATGTTAGACTAGATTTAGATTCCGATGCTTCACTTCAGGTTTATTGAATCCCTTGGACCTTCACTTTGACGACGAAACACAAAAATTGCATCATAATTAAATACATCAGGCACAATGCCGCCTTAAGTACAAGGAGACTGAGTCTTCTTACCGTCTATGTTTTCAGCCTTTGCTGAGAGACCAGTTTTAGATATCGATGCTTCACTTCCGGTAACTGTATCCTTTGGTCCATCACTCTGACGATTACATACAAAAATTGCATCGGAATATAATACAAAAGGCACAATGCCGACTTAAGTACAAAAAGACTGATTCTTCTAACAGTCTATGATTTGAGCCTTTCCTGTGAGACCAGTTTTAGATTTCGATGCTTCACTTCCGGTTTACAGTATTCCTTGGACCCTCACTTTGACGATTAAACACAAAAATTGCATCGGAATTAAATACAAAAGGCACAATGCCGCCTTAAGTACGAGAAGACAGAGACTTCTAACAGTCTATGATTTGAGCCTTTCCTGTGAGACCAGTTTTAGATTCCCATGCTTCACTTCTGGTTTACTGTATGCCTTAGACCATCACTTTGACGATTAAATACCAAATTGCATCGGAATTAAATACAAAAGCACACTGCCGACTTAAGTACAAGAAGATTGTGTCTTCTAATAGTCTATGATTTGAGCCTTTCGTGTTAGACCAGTTTTAGATACTGATGCTTCACTTCAGGTTTACTGTATCCCTTGGACCTTCACTTTGACGATGAAACACAATATTGCATCGAAATTAATTACATCAGGCACAATGTCGACTTAAGAACAAGAAGAGTGATTCTTCTTACCTTCTATGCTTTCAGCCTTTGCTCAGAGACCAGTGTTATATATCGATGCTTCACTTCCTGTTTGCAGTACTCCTTGGACTCTCACTTTGACGATTAAACACAAAAATTGCATCGGAATGAAATACATCAGGCACAATGCCGACTTAAGTACAAGAAGAGTGAGTTTTCTTACCTTCTATGATTTCAGCCCTTGCTGAGAGACCAGTTTTATATATCGATGCTTCACTTCCAGTTTACAGTATTCCTTAGATTCTCACTTTGACGATTAAACACAAAAATTGCATCGGAATTAAATACAAAAGGTACAATGAAAACTTTAGTACAAGAGGACTGAGTCTTCTAAAAGTCTATGATTTGAGCCTTTCGTGTTAGACCAGTTTTAGATTCCGATGCTTCACTTCAGGTTTACTGTATCCCTTGGATCTTCACTTTGACGATGAAACACAAAAATTGCATCGGAATTAAATACATAAGGCACAATGCCGATTTAAGTACAAGAAGACTGAGTCTTCTAACAGACTATGATTTGAGCCTTTCGTGTTAGACCAGTTTTAGAGTCCCATGCTTCACTTCAGGTTTACTGTATCCCTTGGATCTTCACTTTGACGATGAAACACAAAAATTGCATCGGAATTAAATACATCAGGCACAATGCCGACTTGAGTACAAGAAGAGTATGTCTTCTTACCGTCTATGCTTTCAGCCTTTGCTGAGAGACCAGTTTTAGATATCGATGCTTCACTTCCGGTTTACAGTATTAATTGGACTCTCACTTTGACGATTAAACACAAAAATTGTATCGGAATTAAATACAAAAGGCACATTGCCGACTTAAGTACAAGAAGACTGAGTCTTCTAACAGTCTATGATTTGAGCCTTTCGTGTTAGACCAGTTTTAGATTCCGATGCTTCACTTCAGGTTTACTGTATCCTTTGGACCTTCACTTTGGCGATGAAACACAAAAATTGCATCGCAATTAAATCCATCAGGCACAATGCCGACTTAAGTACAAGAAGAGTGACTCTTCTTACCGTCTATGCATTCAGCCTTTGCTGAGAGATCAGTTTCAGATATCGATGCTTCACTTCCGGTAACTGTATCCCTTGTTCCATCACTCTGACGATTAAACACAAAAATTGCATCGGAATTAAATACAAAAGGCACAATGCCGACTTAAGTACAAGAAGACTAAGTCATCTAACAGTCTGTGATTTGAGCCTTTCATGTGAGACCAGTTTTAGATTTCGATGCTTTACTTCCGGTTTACAGTATTCCTTGGACCATCACATTGACGATTAAACCCAAAAATTGCATCGAAATTAAATACAAAAGGCGCAATGCCGACTTAAGTACAAGAAGACTGAGTCTTCTAACAGTCTATGATTTGAGCCTTTCATGTTAGACCAGTTTTACATTCCCATGCTTCACTTCAGGTTTACTGTATGACTTGAACCATCACTTTGACGGTTAAACAAAAAAATTGCATCGGAATTAAATACAAAAGGCACAATGCCGACTAAAGTACAAGAAGAATGAGTCTTCTAACAGTCTATGATATGAGCCTTTCGTGTTGGACCAGTTTTAGATTCCGATGCTTCACTTCAGGTTTACTGTATCCCCTGTATTCTTCACTTTGACGATTAAACACAAAAATTGCATCGGAATTAAATACATAAGGCACAATGCCGACTTAAGTACAAGAAGAGTATGTCTTCTTACCGTCTATGCTTTCAGCCTTTGCTGAGAGACCAGTTTTAGATATCGATGCTTCACTTACGGTTTACAGTATTAGTTGGACTCTCACTTTGACGATGAAACACAAAAATTGCACCGCAATTAAATATATCAAGCACAATGCCGACTTAAGTACAAGAAGACTGAGATTTCTTACCGTCTACGCTTTCAGCCTTTGCTGAGAGACCAGTTTTAGATATCGGTGCTTCACTTCCTGTTCATGTATCCCTTGGTCCATCACTCTGACGATTAAATACAAAAATTGCATCGGAATTAAATACAAAAGGCACAATGCCGACTTAAGTACAAGAAGACGGAGTCTTCTAACAGTCTATGATTTGAGCCTTCCCAGTTAGACCAGTTTTAGATTTCGATGCTTTACTTCTGGTTTACAGTATTCCTTGGACCATCACTCTGACGATTAAACACAAAAAGTGCATCGGAATTAAAAACAAAAGGCACAATGCCGACTTAAGTACAGGAAGACTGAGTCATCTAACAGACTATGATTTGAACCTTTCGAGTTAGACTAGTTTTAGATGCCGATGCTTCACTTCAGTTTTACTGTATCCCTTGGACCTACACTTTGACGATGAAACACAAAAATTGCATCGGAATTAAATACATCAGGCACAATGCCGACTTAAGCACAAGAAGAGTGAGTCTTCTCACAATCTATGCTTTCAGCCTTTGCTGAGAGACCAGTTTTAGATATCGATGCTTCACTTCCGGTTTACAGTATTCCTTGGACCCTCACTCTGACGATTAAACAGAAAAATTTCATCGGAATTAAATACAAAAGGCACAATGCAGACTTAAGTACGAGAAGACTGAGTCTTCTAACAGTCTATGATTTGAGCCTTCCCTGTGAGACCAGTTTTAGATTCCCATGCTTCACTTCCGGATTACAGTATTCCTTGAACCATCACTTTGACGATTAAACACAAAAAATGCATCGGAATTAAATATAAAAGGCACAATACCGACTTAAGTACAAGAGGACTGAGTCTTCTAACAGTCTATGATTTGAGCCTTTCGTGTTAGACCAGTTTTATATTCCGATGCTTCACTACAGGTTTACTGTATCCTTTGGACCTTCACTTTGGCGATGAAACACAAAAATTGCTTCGCAATTAAATACATCAGGCACAATGCCGACTAAAGTACAAGAAGAGTGAGTCTTCTTACCGTCTATGATTTCAGCCTTTGCTGAGAGGCCAGTTTTAGATATCGATGGTTCACTTCCGGTAACTGTATCCCTTGGTCCATCACTCTGACGATGAAACACAAATATTGCATCGGAATTAAATACAAAAGGCACAATGCGGACTTAAGTACAAGAAGACTGAGTCATCTAACAGTCTGTGATTTGAGTCTTTCCTGTGAGTCCAGTTTTAGATTTCGATGCTTCACTTCCGGTTTACAGTATCCCTTGGACCATCACTTTGACGATTAAACACAAAAATTGCATCGGATTTATATACAATAGGCACAATGTGACTTAAGTACAAGAAGAGTGATTCTTCTTACCGTCTATGCTTTCAGCCTTTCTTGTGAGACCAGTATTAGATTTCAATGCTTCACTTCCGGTTTACAGTATTCCTTGGACCCTTACTTTGACGATTAAACACAAAAATTGCATCGGAATTAAATACAAAAGGCACAATGTGGACTCAAGTACAATAAGACGGAGTTATTTATAAGTCTCTGATTTGAGCCTTTCCTGTGAGACCAGTTTTAGTTTCCCATCCTTCACTTCCGGTTTACAGTATTCCTTGGACCCTCACTCTGACGATTAAACAGAAAAATTTCATCGGAATTAAATACAAAAGGCACAATGCAGAGTTAAGTACGAGAAGACTGAGTCTTCTAACAGTCTATGATTTGAGCCTTCCCTGTGAGACCAGTTTTAGATTCCCATGCTTCACTTCCGGATTACAGTATTCCTTGAACCATCACTTTGACGATTAAACACAAAAATTGCATCGGAATTAAATACAAAAGGCACAATGCCGACTTAAGTACAAGAAGACTGAGTCTTCTAACAGTCTATGACGTGAGCCTTTCGTGTTAGACGAGTTTTAGATTCCGATGTTTCACTTCAGGTTTACTGTATCCCTTAGACCATCACTTTGACGATGAAACAAAAAAATTGCGACGGAATTAAATACATCAGGCACAATGCTGACTTATCTACAAGAAGATTGAGTCTTCTTACCGTCTATGCTTTCAGCCTTTGCTGAGAGACCAGTTTTAGATATCGATTCATCACTTCCGGTTTACAGTATTCCTGAGACCCTCATTTTGACGATTAAATATAAAAATTGCATCGGAATTAAATACAAAAGTCACAATGGCGACATAAGTACAAGAAGAGTGAGTCTTCTAACAGTCTATGATTTGAGCCATTCATGTGAGACCAGTTTTAGGTTCCCATGCTTCACTTCAGGTTTACTGTATGCCTTGGACCATCACTTTCACGATTAAACACAAAAATGGCATCGGAATTTAATACAAAAGGCACAATGCCAACTTAAGTACAAGAAGACTAAGTCTTCTAACAGTTTATAATTTGAGCCTTTCGTGTTAGACCAGTTTTAGACTCCGATGATTCACCTCAGGTTTACTGTATCCCTTGGACCTTCACTTTGACGATGAAACACAAAAATTGCATCGGAATTAAATACATCAGGCACAATGCCGACATAAGTACAAGAAAAGTGAGTCTTCATACCGTCTATGCTTTCAGCCTTTGCTGAGAGACCAGTTTTAGGTGTCGATGCTTCACTTCCGATAACTGTATCCTTTGGTCCATCACTCTGACGATTAAACACAAAAATTGCATCGGAATTAAATACAAAAGGCACAATGCCGACTTAAGTACAAGAAGACTGATTCTTCTAACTGTCTATGATTTGAGCCTTTCGTGTTAGACCAGTTTTAGATTCCGATGCTTCACTTCAGGTTTACTGTATCCCTTGGACCTTCACTTTGACGATGAAACACAAAAATTGAAACGGAATTAAATAAATCAGACACAATGCCGACTTAAGTACATGAAGAGTGAGTCTTCTTACCGTCTATGCTTTCAGCCTTTGCTGAGAAACCTGTTTTAGATATCGATGCTTCACTTCAGGTTTACAGTATTCCTTAGACTCTCACTTCGACGATTAAACACAAAAATTGCATCGGAATTAAATACAAAAGGCACAATGCCGACTTAAGTACAAGAAGACTGGGTCTTCTAACAGTCTATGATTTGAGCCTTTCCTGTGAGACCAGTTTTAGATTTCGATGCTTGACTTTCGGTTTACAGTATTCCTTGGACCATCACTTTGAAGATTAAACACAAAAATTGCATCGGAATTAAATACATCATGCACAATGCCGACTCAAGTACAAGAAGAGTGAGTCTTCTTACCGTCTATGCTTTCAGAATTTGCTGAGAGACCAGTTTTAGATATCGATGCATCACTTCCGGTTTACAGTATTATTTGGACACTCACTTTGACGATTAAACACAAAAATTGCATCGGAATTAAATACAAAAGGCACAATGCCGACTTAAGTACAAGAAGACTGAGTCTTCTTTCCGTCTATGCTTTCAGACTTTGCTGAGAGACCAGTTTTAGATATCGATGCTTCACTTCCGGTAACTGTATCCCTTGGTCCATCACTCTGACGATTAAACACAAAAATTGCATCGGAATTAAATACTAAAGGCACAATGCCGACCCAAGTACAAAAAGTGTGTGTCATCTTACTGTCTATGCTGTCAGCCTTTGCTGAGAGACCAGTTTTAGGTATCGATGCTTCACTTCCGGTAACTGTATCCCTTGGTCCATCACTCTGACGATTAAACACAAAAATTGCATCGGAATTAAATACATCAGGCACAATGCTGATATAAGTACAAAAAGAGTGAGTCTTCTTACCGTCTATGCTTTCAGCCTTTGCTGAGAGACCAGTTTTAGATATCGATGCTTCCCTTTCGGTTTACAGTTTTCCTTGGACCCGCACTTTGACGATTAAACACAAAAATTGCATCGGAATTAAATACAAAAGTCACAATGCCGACTTAAGTACAAGAAGACTGAGTCTTCTAACAGTCTATGATTTGAGCCTTTCCTGTGAGACCAGTTTTAGATTCCCATGCTTCACTTCAGGTTTACTGTATGCCTTAAACCATCACTTCGACGATTAAACACAAAAATTGCATCGGAATTTAATACAAAAGGCACAATGCCAACTTAAGTACAAGAAGACTCAGTCTTCTAACAGTCTATGATTTGAGCCTTTCGTGTTAGACCAGTTTTAGATTCCCATGATTCACTTCAGGTTTACTGTATCCCTTGGACCTTCACTTTGACGATGAAACACAAAAATTGCATCGGAATTAAATACATCAGCCACAATGCCGACTTAAGTACAAGAAGAGTGAATCTTCTTACCGTCTATGCTTTCAGCCTTTGCTGAGATACCAGTTTTAGGTATCGATGCTTCACTTCCGGTAACTGTATCCCTTGGTCCATCACTCTGACGATTAATCACAAAAATTGCATCGGAATTAAATACAAAAGGCACAATGCCGACATAAGAACAAGAAGACGGAGTCTTCTTTCCGTCTATGCTTTCAGCCTTTGCTGAGAGAGCAGTTTTAGATATCGATGCTTCCTTTCCGGTTTACAGTATTCCTTGGTCCATCACCCAGACGATTAAACACAAAAATAGCATCGGAATTAAATACAAAAGGCGCAATGCCGACTTAAGTACAAGAAGAGTGAGTCTTCTTTCCGTCTATGATTTCAGCCTTTCCTGTGACACCAGTTTTAGATTCCGATGCTTCACTTCAGGTTTACTGTATTCCTTGGACATTCACTTTGACGATGAAACACAAAAATTGCATCAGAATTAAATACATCAGGCACAATGCCAACTTAAGTACAAGAAAAGTGAGTCTTCTTACCGTCTATGTTTTCAGCCTTTGCTGAGAGACCAGTTTTAGATACCGATGCTTCACTTCCGGTAACTGTATCCCTTGGTCCATCACTCTGACGATTAAACACAAAAATTAATTCGGAATTAAATACAAAAGGCACAATGCCAACTTAAGTACAAGAAGACTGAGTCTTCTAACAGTCTATGATTTGAGCCTTTCGTGTTAGACCAGTTTTAGATTCCGATGCTTCACTTCAGGTTTACTGTATCCCTTGGACATTCACTTTGACGATGAAACACATAAAATGCATCGGAAATAAATACATCAGGCACAATGCCGACTTAAGTACAAGAAGACTGAGTCTTCTAAGAGTCTATGATTTGAGCCTTTCGTGTTAGACCAGTTTAAGATTCCGATGCTTCACTTCAGGTTGACTGTATCCCTTGGACCTTCACTTTGACGATGAAACACAAAAATTGCATCGGAAATAAATACATCAGACACAATGCCGACTTAAGTACAAGAAGAGTGAGTCTTCTTAACGTCTATGATTTCAGCCTTTGCTGAGAAACCAGTTTTAGATATCAATGCTTCAGTTCCGGTTTACAGTATTCCTTAGACCCTCACTTCGACGATTAAACACAAAAATTGCATCGGAATTACAGACAAAAGGCACAATGAAGACTTAAGTACAAGATAACAGAGTTTTCTAACAGTCTATGACTTTTTCCTGTGAGATCAGTTTTAGATTCCCATGCTTCACTTCAGGTTTACTGTATGCCTTGGTCCTTCACTTCGACGGTTAAACACAAAAATTGCTTCGGAATTTAATACAAAAGGCACAATGCCGACTTAAGTACAAGAAGAGTTAGTCTTCTAACAGTCTATGATTTGAGCCTTTCGTGTTAGACCAGTTTTAGATTCCGATGCTTCACTTCAGGTTTACTGTATCCCTCGGACCTTCACTTTGACGATGAAACACAAAAATTGCATCAGAATTAAATACATCAGGCACAATGCAAACTTAAGTACAAGAAGAGTGAGTCGTCTTACCGTCTATGCTTTCAGCCTTTGCTGAGAGACCAGTTTTAGATATCGATGCTTCACTACCGGTAACTGTATCCCTTGGTCCATCACTCTGACGACTAACACAAAAATTGCATCGGAATTAAATACAAAAGGCACAATGCCGACTTAAGTACAAGAAGACTGAGTCTTCTAAGAGTCTATGATTTGAGCCTTTCGTGTTAGACCAGTTTAAGATTCCGATGCTTCACTTCAGGTTTACTGTATCCCTTGGACCTTCACTTTGACGATGAAACACAAAAATTGCATCGGAAATAAATACATCAGACACAATGCCGACTTAAGTACAAGAAGAGTGAGTCTTCTTAACGTCTATGATTTCAGCCTTTGCTGAGAGACCAGTTTTAGATTCCGATGCTTCACTTCAGGTTTACTGTATTCCTTGGACATTCACTTTGACGATGAAACACAAAAATTGCATCAGAATTAAATACATCAGGCACAATGCCAACTTAAGTACAAGAAAAGTGAGTCTTCTTACCGTCTATGTTTTCAGCCTTTGCTGAGAGACCAGTTTTAGATACCGATGCTTCACTTCCGGTAACTGTATCCCTTGGTCCATCACTCTGACGATTAAACACAAAAATTAATTCGGAATTAAATACAAAAGGCACAATGCCAACTTAAGTACAAGAAGACTGAGTCTTCTAACAGTCTATGATTTGAGCCTTTCGTGTTAGACCAGTTTTAGATTCCGATGCTTCACTTCAGGTTTACTGTATCCCTTGGACATTCACTTTGACGATGAAACACATAAAATGCATCGGAAATAAATACATCAGGCACAATGCCGACTTAAGTACAAGAAGACTGAGTCTTCTACGAGTCTATGATTTGAGCCTTTCGTGTTAGACCAGTTTAAGATTCCGATGCTTCACTTCAGGTTGACTGTATCCCTTGGACCTTCACTTTGACGATGAAACACAAAAATTGCATCGGAAATAAATACATCAGACACAATGCCGACTTAAGTACAAGAAGAGTGAGTCTTCTTAACGTCTATGATTTCAGCCTTTGCTGAGAAACCAGTTTTAGATATCAATGCTTCAGTTCCGGTTTACAGTATTCCTTAGACCCTCACTTCGACGATTAAACACAAAAATTGCATCGGAATTACAGACAAAAGGCACAATGAAGACTTAAGTACAAGATAACAGAGTTTTCTAACAGTCTATGATTTTTTCCTGTGAGATCAGTTTTAGATTCCCATGCTTCACTTCAGGTTTACTGTATGCCTTGGTCCTTCACTTCGACGATTAAACACAAAAATTGCTTCGGAATTTAATACAAAAGGCACAATGCCGACTTAAGTACAAGAAGAGTTAGTCTTCTAACAGTCTATGATTTGAGCCTTTCGTGTTAGACCAGTTTTAGATTCCGATGCTTCACTTCAGGTTTACTGTATCCCTCGGACCTTCACTTTGACGATGAAACACAAAAATTGCATCAGAATTAAATACATCAGGCACAATGCAAACTTAAGTACAAGAAGAGTGAGTCGTCTTACCGTCTATGCTTTCAGCCTTTGCTGAGAGACCAGTTTTAGATATCGATGCTTCACTACCGGTAACTGTATCCCTTGGTCCATCACTCTGACGATTAAACACAAAAATTGCATCGGAATTAAATACAAAAGGCACAATGCCGACTTAAGTACAAGAAGACTGAGTCTTCTAAGAGTCTATGATTTGAGCCTTTCGTGTTAGACCAGTTTAAGATTCCGATGCTTCACTTCAGGTTTACTGTATCCCTTGGACCTTCACTTTGACGATGAAACACAAAAATTGCATCGGAAATAAATACATCAGACACAATGCCGACTTAAGTACAAGAAGAGTGAGTTTTCTTAACGTCTATGATTTCAGCCTTTGCCGAGAGACCAGTTTTAGGTATCGATGCTTCACTTCCGGTAACTGTATCCCTTGGTCCATCACTCTGACGATTAAACAAAAAAATTGCATCGGAATTAAATACAAGAGGCACAATGGCGACTTAGGTACAAGAAGACTGAGTCTTCTAACAGTCTATGATTTGAGCCTTTCGTGTTAGACCAGTTTTAGATTCCGATGCTTCACTTCAGATTTACGGTATCCTCTGGACCTTCACTTTGACGATGAAACGCAAAAATTGCATCGGAATTAAATACTAAAGGCACAATGCCGACATAAGTACAGGAAGACTGAGTCTTCTTACCGTCTATGCTTTCAGGCTTTGCTGAGAGACCAGTTTTAGATATCGGTGCTTCACTTCCGGTAACTGTATCCCTTGGTCGATCACTCTGACGATTAAACACAAAAATTGCATCGGAATTAAATTCAAAAGGCACAATGCCGACTTAAGTACAAGAAGACTGAGTCTTCTAACAGTCAATGATTTGAGCCTTTACTGTGAGACCAGTTTTAGATTTCGATGCTTCACTTCCGGTTTACAGTATTCCTTGGACCATCACTTTGACGATTAAACACAAAAATTGCATCGGAATTAAATACAAAAGGCACAATGCCGACTTAAGTACAAGAAGACTGAGTCTTCTAAGAGTCTATGATTTGAGCCTTTCGTGTTAGACCAGTTTAAGATTCCGATGCTTCACTTCAGGTTTACTGTATCCCTTGGACCTTCACTTTGACGATGAAACACAAAAATTGCATCGGAAATAAATACATCAGACACAATGCCGACTTAAGTACAAGAAGAGTGAGTCTTCTTAACGTCTATGATTTCAGCCTTTGCTGAGAAACCAGTTTTAGATATCAATGCTTCAGTTCCGGTTTACAGTATTCCTTAGACCCTCACATCGACGATTAAACACAAAAATTGCATCGGAATTAAAGACAAAAGGCACAATGAAGACTTAAGTACAAGATAACTGAGTTTTCTAACAGTCTATGATTTTTTCCTGAGAGATCAGTTTTAGATTCCCATGCTTCACTTCAGGTTTACTGTATGCCTTGGTCCATCACTTCGACGATTAAACACAAAAATTGCTTCGGAATTTAATACAAAAGGCACAATGCCGACTTAAGTACAAGAAGACTGAGTCTTCTAACAGTCTACGATTTGTGCCTTTCCTGTGAGACCAGTTTTAGATTCCGATGCTTCACTTCAGGTTTACTGTATCCTTTGGACCTTCACTTTGACGATGAAACACAAAAATTGAATCGGAATTAAATACATCTGACACAATGCCGACTTAAGTACAAGAAGAGTGAATCTTCTTACCGTCTATGCTTTCAGCCTTTGCTGAGAGACCAGTTTTCAATATCGATGCTTCACTTCCGGTTTACAGTATTCCTTGGACCTTCACTTTGACGATGAAACACAAAAATTGCATGAGAATTAAATACATCAGGCACAATGCTAACTTAAGTACAAGAAGACTGAGTCTTCTAACAGTCTATAATTTGAGCGTTTCCTGTGAGAACAGTTTTAGATTCCCATGCTTCACTTCAGGTTTACTGTATGCCTTGGACAATCACTTTGTCGATTAAACACAAAAATTACATCGGAATTAAATACAAAAGGCGCAATGCCGACTTAAGTACTTGAAGAGTGAGTCTTCTTACCGTCTATGCTTTCAACCTTTGCTGAGCGACCAGTTTTAGATATCGATGCTTCACTTCCGGTAACTGTATCCCTTGGTCAATCACTCTGACGATTAAACACAAAAATTGCATCGGAATTAAATACGTCAGGCACAATGCCGACTTAAGTACAAGAAGAGTGAGTATTCTTACCGTCTATGATTTCAGCCTTTGCTGAGAGACCAGTTTTAGATATCGATGCTTAACTTCCGGTTTACAGTATTCCTTGGACCTTCACATTGGCGATGAAAGACAAAAATTGCATCGGAATTAAATACAAAAGGCACAATGCCGACTTAAGTACAAGAAGAGTGAGTCTTCTTACCGTCTATGCTGTCAGTCTTTGCCGAGAGACCAATTTTAGATATGGATGTTTCACTTCCGGTTTACAGTATTCCTTGAACCCTCACTTTGGCGATTAAACACAAAAATTGCATCGGAATTAAATACATCAGGCACTTTGCCGACTTAAGTACAAGACGAGTGAGTCTTCTTACCGTCTATGCTTTCAGCCTTTGCTGAGAGACCAGTTTTAGATATCGATGCTTCACTTCCGGTTTACAGTATTCCTTGGACCTTCCATTTGATGATGAAACACAAAAATTGCATCGGAATTAAATACATCAGGCACAATGCCGACTTAAGTACAAGAAGAGTGAGTCTTCTTACCGTCTATGCTTTCAGCCTTTGCTGAGAGACCAGTTTTAGATATCGATGCTTCACTTCCGGTTTACAGTTTTCCTTGGACCTTCACTTTGACGATGAAACACAAAAATTGCATCGGAATAAATACATCAGACACAATGCCGACTTAAGTACAAGAAGAGTGAGTCTTCTTACCGTATATGCTTTCAACCTTTGCTGAGAGACCAGTTTTAGATATCGATGCTTCACTTCCGGTTTACAGTATTCCTTCGACCTTCACTTTGACGATGAAACCCAAAAATTGCATAGGAATTAAATACATCAGGCACAATGCCGACTTAAGTTCAAGAAGAGTGAGTCTTCTTACCGTCTATGATTTCAGCCTTTGCTGAGAGACCAGTTTTAGATATCGATGCTTCACTTCCGGTTTACAGTATTCCTTGTACCTTCGCTTTGACGATGAGACAACAAGATTGCATCGGAATTAAATACATCAGGCACAATGCCGACTTAAGTACAAGAAGAGTGAGTCTTCTTACCGTCTATGCTTTCAGCCTTTGCTGAGAGACCAGTTTTCAATATCGATGCTTCACTTCCGGTTTACAGTATTCCTCGGACACTCACTTTGACGATTAAATACAAAAATTGCGTCGGAATTAAATACAAAAGGCACAATGCCGACTTAAGTACAACAAGACTGAGTCTTCTAACAGTCTATGATTTGAGCCTTTCGTGTTAGACCAGTTTTAGATTCCGATGCTTCACTTCAGGTTTACGGCATCCTATGGACCTTCACTTTGACGATGAAACGCAAAAATTGCATCGGAATTAAATACATCAGACAAAATGCCGACTTAAGTACAAGAAGAGTGAGTCTTCTTACCGTCTATGCTTTCAGCCTTTGCTGAGAGACCAGTTTTAGATATCGATGCTTCACTTTCGCTTTACAGTATTCCTTGGACCCTCACTTTGACGATAAAACACAAAAATTGCATCGGAATTAAATACAAAAGGCACAATGCCGACTTAAGTACAAGAAGAGTGAGTCTTCCAACAGTCTATGATTTGTGCCTTTCGTGTTAGACTAGTTTTAGTTTCCGATGCTTCACTTCAGGTTTACTGTATCCCTTGGACCTTCGCTTTGATGATGAAACACAAAAATTGCATCGCAATTAAATACATCAGGCACAATGCCGACTTAAGTATAAGAAGAGTCTGTCTTCTTACCGTCTATGCTTTCAGCCTTTGCTGAGAGACCAGTTTTAGATATCGATGCTTCACTTCCGGTAACTGTATCCCTTGGTCCATCACTCTGACGATTAAACACAAAAATTGCATCGGAATTAAATACGTCAGGCACAATGCCGACTTAACTACAAGAAGAGTGAGTATTCTTACCGTCTATGCTTTCAGCTTTTGCTGAGAGACCAGTTTTTGATATCGATGCTTAACTTCCGGTTTACAGTATTCCTTGGACCTTCACATTGGCGATGAAAGACAAAAATTGCATCGGAGTTAAATACAAAAGGCACAATGCCGACTTAAGTACAAGAAGAGTGAGTATTCTTACCGTCTATGCTGTCAGTCTTTGCTGAGAGGCCAGTTTTAGATATCGATGCTTCACTTCTGGTAACTGTATCCCTTGGTCCATGACTCTGACGATTAATAACTAAAATTGCATCGGAATTAAATGCAAAAGGCACAATGCCGACTTAAGTACAAGAAGACTGAGTCTTCTAACAGTCTCTGACTTCAGCCTTTCGTGTTAGACCAGTTTTAGATTCCGATGCTTCACTTCAGGTTTACTGTACCCCTTGGAACTTCACTTTGACGATGAAACACAAAAATTGCATCCTAATTAAATACATCAGGCACATTGCCGACTTAAGTACAAGAAGAGAGAGTCTTCTTACCGTCTATGCTTTCAGCCTTTGCTGAGAGACCAGTTTTAGATGTCGATGCTTCACTTCCGGTTTACAGTATTCCTTGGACCTTCCATTTGATGATGAAACACAAAAATTGCATCGGAATTAAATACATCTGGCACAATGCCGACTTAAGTACGAGAAGAGTGAGTCTTCTTACCGTCTATGCTTTCAGCCTTTGCTGAGAGACCAGTTTTAGATATCGATGCTTCACTTCCGGTTTACAGTATTTCTTGGACCTTCACTTTGACGATGAAACACAAAAATTGCATCGGAATTAAATACATCAGACACAATGCCGACTTAAGTACAAGAAGAGTGAGTCTTCTTACCGTATATGCTTTCAACCTTTGCTGAGAGACCAGTTTTAGATATCGATGCTTCACTTCCGGTTTACAGTATTCCTTGGACCTTCACTTTGACGAAGAATCCCAAAAATTGCATAGGAATTAAATACATCAGGCACAATGCCGACTTAAGTACAAGAAGAGTGAGTCTTCTTACCGTCTATGCTTTCAGCCTTTGCTGAGAGACCAGTTTTAGATATCGATGCTTCACTTCCGGTTTAGAGTATTCCTTGGCCCTTCCATTTGATGATGAAACGCAAATATTGCATCGGAATTAAATACATCAGGCACAATGCCGACTTAAGTACAAGAAGAGTGAGTCTTCTTACCGTCTATGCTTTCAGCCTTTGCTGAGAGACCAGTTTTAGATATCGATGCTTCACATCCGGTTTACAGTATTCCTTGGACCTTCACTTTGACGATGAAACACAAAAATTGCATCGGAATAAATACATCAGACACAATGCCGACTTAAGTACAAGAAGAGTGAGTCTTCTTACCGTATATGCTTTCAACCTTTGCTGAGAGACCAGTTTTAGATATCGATGCTTCACTTCCGGTTTACAGAATTCCTTGGACCTTCACTTTGACGATGAAACCCAAAAATTGCATAGGAATTAAATACATCAGGCACAATGCCGACTTAAGTACAAGATGAGTGAGTCTTCTTACCGTCTATGCTTTCAGCCTTTGCTGAGAGACCAGTTTTAGATATCGATGCTTCACTTCCGGTTTACAGTATTCCTTGTACCTTCACTTTGACGATGTGACACAAAGATTGCATCGGAATTAAATACATCAGGCACAATGCCGACTTAAGTAGAAGAAGAGTGAGTCTTCTTACCGTCTATGTTTTCAGCCTTTGCTGAGAGACCAGTTTTCAATTTCGATGCTTCACTTCCGGTTTACAGTATTCCTCAGACACTCACTTTGACGATTAAATACAAAAATTGCGTCGGAATTAAATACAAAAGGCACAATGCCGACTTAAGTACAACAAGACTGAGTCTTCTAACAGTCTATGATTTGAGTCTTTCGTGTTAGACCAGTTTTAGATTCCGATGCTTCACTTCAGGTTTACTGTATCCCTTGGACATTCACTTTGACGATGAAAGACAAAAATTGCATGAGAATTAAATACATCAGGCACAATGCCAACTTAAGTACAGGAAGACTGAGTCTTCTTTTTTGTCTATGCTTTCAGCCTTTGCTGAGAGACCAGTATAAGATATCGATGCTTCACTTACGGTACCTGTATCCCTTGGTCCATCACTCTGGCGATTAAACACAAAATCTGCATCGGAATTAAATACAAGAGGCACAATGGCGACTTAAGTACAAGAAGACTGAGTCTTCTAACAGTCTATGATTTGAGCCTTTCGTGTTAGACCAGTTTTAGATTCCGATGCTTCACTTCAGGTTTACGGTATCCTCTGGACCTTCACTTTGACGATGAAACGCAAAAATTGCATCGGAATTAAATACATCAGACACAATGCCGACTTAAGTTCAAGAAGAGTGAGTCTTCTTACCGTCTATGCTTTCAGCCTTTGCTGAGAGACCAGTTTTAGATATCGATGCTTCACTTTCGGTTTACAGTATTCCTTGGACCCTCACTTTGACGATTAAACACAAAAATTGCATCGGAATTAAATACAAAAGGCACAATGCCGACTTAAGTACAAGAAGAGTGAGTCTTCCAACAGTCTATGATTTGTGCCTTTCGTGTTAGACTAGTTTTAGTTTCCGATGCTTCACTTCAGGTTTACTTTTTTTCTTGGACCTTCACTTTGACGATGAAACACAAAAATTGCATCGCAATTAAATACATCAGGCACAATGCCGACTTAAGTACAAGAAGA
Source organism: Schistocerca cancellata (assembly GCF_023864275.1). Classification (NCBI taxonomy): domain Eukaryota; kingdom Metazoa; phylum Arthropoda; class Insecta; order Orthoptera; family Acrididae; genus Schistocerca; species Schistocerca cancellata. The sequence continues at coordinate 56,395,126 of NC_064631.1, forward strand.
GTTTGTCTTCTTACCGTCTATGCTTTCAGCCTTTGCTGAGAGACCAGTTTTAGATATCGATGCTTCACTTCCGGTAACTGTATCCCTTGGTCCATCAGTCTGACGATTAAACACAAAAATTGCATCGGAATTAAATACGTCAGGCACAATGCCGACTTAAGTACAAGAAGAGTGAGTATTCTTACCGTCTATGCTTTCAGCCTTTGCTGAGAGACCAGTTTTAGATATCGATGCTTAACTTCCGGTTTACAGTATCCCTTGGACCTTCACATTGGCGATGAAAGACAAAAATTGCATCGGAATTAAATACAAAAGGCACAATGCCGACTTAAGTACAAGAAGAGTGAGTCTTCTTACCGTCTATGCTTTCAACCTTTGCTGAGCGACCAGTTTTAGATATCGATGCTTCACTTCCGGTAACTGTATCCCTTGGTCAATCACTCTGACGATTAAACACAAAAATTGCATCGGAATTAAATACGTCAGGCACAATGCCGACTTAAGTACAAGAAGAGTGAGTATTCTTACCGTATATGCTTTCAACCTTTGCTGAGAGACCAGTTTTAGATATCGATGCTTAACTTCCGGTTTACAGTATCCCTTGGACCTTCACATTGACGATTAAATACAAAAATTGCGTCGGAATTAAATACAAAAGGCACAATGACGACTTAAGTACAACAAGACTGAGTCTTCTAACAGTCTATGATTTGAGCCTTTCGTGTTAGACCAGTTTTAGATTCCGATGCTTCACTTCAGGTTTACGGTATCCTCTGGACCTTCACTTTGACGATGAAACGCAAAAATTGCATCGGAATTAAATACATCAGACACAATGCCGACTTAAGTTCAAGAAGAGTGAGTCTTCTTACCGTCTATGCTTTCAGCCTTTGCTGAGAGACCAGTTTTAGATATCGATGCTTCACTTTCGGTTTACAGTATTCCTTGGACCCTCACTTTGACGATTAAACACAAAAATTGCATCGGAATTAAATACAAAAGGCACAATGCCGACTTAAGTACAAGAAGAGTGAGTCTTCCAACAGTCTATGATTTGTGCCTTTCGTGTTAGACTAGTTTTAGTTTCCGATGCTTCACTTCAGGTTTACTTTTTTTCTTGGACCTTCACTTTGACGATGAAACACAAAAATTGCATCGCAATTAAATACATCAGGCACAATGCCGACTTAAGTACAAGAAGAGTTTGTCTTCTTACCGTCTATGCTTTCAGCCTTTGCTGAGAGACCAGTTTTAGATATCGATGCTTCACTTCCGGTAACTGTATCCCTTGGTCCATCAGTCTGACGATTAAACACAAAAATTGCATCGGAATTAAATACGTCAGGCACAATGCCGACTTAAGTACAAGAAGAGTGAGTATTCTTACCGTCTATGCTTTCAGCCTTTGCTGAGAGACCAGTTTTAGATATCGATGCTTAACTTCCGGTTTACAGTATCCCTTGGACCTTCACATTGGCGATGAAAGACAAAAATTGCATCGGAATTAAATACAAAAGGCACAATGCCGACTTAAGTACAAGAAGAGTGAGTCTTCTTACCGTCTATGCTTTCAACCTTTGCTGAGCGACCAGTTTTAGATATCGATGCTTCACTTCCGGTAACTGTATCCCTTGGTCAATCACTCTGACGATTAAACACAAAAATTGCATCGGAATTAAATACGTCAGGCACAATGCCGACTTAAGTACAAGAAGAGTGAGTATTCTTACCGTATATGCTTTCAACCTTTGCTGAGAGACCAGTTTTAGATATCGATGCTTAACTTCCGGTTTACAGTATCCCTTGGACCTTCACATTGACGATTAAATACAAAAATTGCGTCGGAATTAAATACAAAAGGCACAATGACGACTTAAGTACAACAAGACTGAGTCTTCTAACAGTCTATGATTTGAGCCTTTCGTGTTAGACCAGTTTTAGATTCCGATGCTTCACTTCAGGTTTACGGTATCCTCTGGACCTTCACTTTGACGATGAAACGCAAAAATTGCATCGGAATTAAATACATCAGACACAATGCCGACTTAAGTTCAAGAAGAGTGAGTCTTCTTACCGTCTATGCTTTCAGCCTTTGCTGAGAGACCAGTTTTAGATATCGATGCTTCACTTTCGGTTTACAGTATTCCTTGGACCCTCACTTTGACGATTAAACACAAAAATTGCATCGGAATTAAATACAAAAGGCACAATGCCGACTTAAGTACAAGAAGAGTGAGTCTTCCAACAGTCTATGATTTGTGCCTTTCGTGTTAGACTAGTTTTAGTTTCCGATGCTTCACTTCAGGTTTACTTTTTTTCTTGGACCTTCACTTTGACGATGAAACACAAAAATTGCATCGGAATTAAATACATCAGGCACAATGCCGACTTAAGTACAAGAAGAGTTTGTCTTCTTACCGTCTATGCTTTCAGCCTTTGCTGAGAGACCAGTTTTAGATATCGATGCTTCACTTCCGGTAACTGTATCCCTTGGTCCATCAGTCTGACGATTAAACACAAAAATTGCATCGGAATTAAATACGTCAGGCACAATGCCGACTTAAGTACAAGAAGAGTGAGTATTCTTACCGTCTATGCTTTCAGCCTTTGCTGAGAGACCAGTTTTAGATATCGATGCTTAACTTCCGGTTTACAGTATCCCTTGGACCTTCACATTGGCGATGAAAGACAAAAATTGCATCGGAATTAAATACAAAAGGCACAATGCCGACTTAAGTACAAGAAGAGTGAGTCTTCTTACCGTCTATGCTGTCAGTCTTTGCTGAGAGACTAATTTTAGATATGGATGTTTCACTTCCGGTTTACAGTATTCCTTGAACCTTTACTTTGGCGATTAAACACAAAAATTGCATCGGAATTAAATAAAAAAGGCACAATGCCGACTTAAGTACAAGAAGACTGAGTCCTCTTAACGTCTATGCTTTCAGCCTTTGCTGAGAGGCCAGTTTTAGATATCGATGCTTCACTTCTGGTAACTGTATCCCTTGGTCCATGACTCTGACGATTAATCACTAAAATTGCATCGGAATTAAATGCAAAAGGCACAATGCCGACTTAAGTACAAGAAGACTGAGTCTTCTAACAGTCTCTGACTTCTGCCTTTCGTGTTAGACCAGTTTTAGATTCCGATGCTTCACTTCAGGTTTACTGTACCCCTTGGAACTTCACTTTGACGATGAAACACAAAAATTGCATCCTAATTAAATACATCAGGCACATTGCCGACTTCAGTACAAGAAGAGTGAGTCTTCTTACCGTCTATGCTTTCAGCCTTTGCTGAGAGACCAGTTTTAGATATCGATGCTTCACTTCCGGTTTACAGTATTCCTTGGACCTTCCATTTGATGATGAAACTCAAAAATTGGATCGGAATTAAATACATCAGGCACAATGCCGACTTAAGTACAAGAAGAGTGAGTCTTCTTACCGTCTATGCTTTCAGCCTTTGCTGAGAGACCAGTTTTAGATATCGATGCTTCACTTCCGGTTTACAGTATTTCTTGGACCTTCACTTTGACGATGAAACACAAAAATTGCATCGGAATTAAATACATCACACACAATGCCGACTTAAGTACAAGAAGAGTGAGTCTTCTTACCGTAGATGCTTTCAACCTTTGCTGAGAGACCAGTTTTAGATATCGATGCTTCACTTCCGGTTTACAGTATTCCTTGGACCTTCACTTTGACGATGAAACCCAAAAATTGCATAGGAATTAAATACATCAGGCACAATGCCGACTTAAGTACAAGAAGAGTGAGTCTTCTTACCGTCTATGCTTTCAGCCTTTGCTGAGAGACCAGTTTTAGATATCGATGCTTCACTTCCGGTTTACAGTATTCCTTGTACCTTCACTTTGACGATGAGACACAAAGATTGCATCGGAATTAAATACATCAGGCACAATGCCGACTTAAGTACAAGAAGAGTGAGTGTTCTTACCGTCTATGCTTTCAGCCTTTGCTGAGAGACCAGTTTTAGATATCGATGCTTCACTTCCGGTTTACAGTATTCCTTGGACCTTCCATTTGATGATGAAACACAAAAATTGCATCGGAATTAAATACATCAGGCACAATGCCGACTTAAGTACAACAAGACTGAGTCTTCTAACAGTCTATGATTTGAGTCTTTCGTGTTAGACCAGTTTTAGATTCCGATGCTTCACTTTCGGTTTACAGTATTCCTTGGACCCTCACTTTGACGATTAAACACAAAAATTGCATCGGAATTAAATACAAAAGGCACAATGCCGACTTAAGTACAAGAAGAGTGAGTCTTCCAACAGTCTATGATTTGTGCCTTTCGTGTTAGACTAGTTTTAGTTTCCGATGCTTCACTTCAGGTTTACTGTCTTTCTTGGACCTTCACTTTGACGATGAAACACAAAAATTGCATCGCAATTAAATACATCAGGCACAATGCCGACTTAAGTACAAGAAGAGTTTGTCTTCTTACCGTCTATGCTTTCAGCCTTTGCTGAGAGACCAGTTTTAGATATCGATGCTTCACTTCCGGTAACTGTATCCCTTGGTCCATCACTCTGACGATTAAACACAAAAATTGCATCGGAATTAAATACGTCAGGCACAATGCCGACTTAAGTACAAGAAGAGTGAGTATTCTTACCGTCTATGCTTTCAGCCTTTGCTGAGAGACCAGTTTTAGATATCGATGCTTAACTTCCGGTTTACAGTATTCCTTGGACCTTCACATTGGCGATGAAAGACAAAAATTGCATCGGAATTAAATACAAAAGGCACAATGCCGACTTAAGTACAAGAAGAGTGAGTCTTCTTACCGTCTATGCTGTCAGTCTTTGCTGAGAGACTAATTTTAGATATGGATGTTTCACTTCCGGTTTACAGTTTTCCTTGAACCCTTACTTTGGCGATTAAACACAAAAATTGCATCGGAATTAAATAAAAAAGGCACAATGCCGACTTAAGTACAAGAAGACTGAGTCTTCTTAACGTCTATGCTTTCAGCCTTTGCTGAGAGGCCAGTCTTAGATATCGATGCTTCACTTCTGGTAACTGTATCCCTTGGTCCATGACTCTGACGATTAATCACTAATATTGCATCGGAATTAAATGCAAAAGGCACATTGCCGACTTAAGTACAAGAAGACTGAGTCTTCTAACAGTCTCTGACTTCAGCCTTTCGTGTTAGACCAGTTTTAGATTCCGATGCTTCTATTCAGGTTTACTGTACCCCTTGGAACTTCACTTTGACGATGAAACACAAAAATTGCATCCTAATTAAATACATCAGGCACATTGCCGACTTCAGTACAAGAAGAGTGAGTCTTCTTACCGTCTATGCTTTCAGCCTTTGCTGAGAGACCAGTTTTAGATATCGATGCTTCACTTCCGGTTTACAGTATTCCTTGGACCTTCCATTTGATGATGAAACTCAAAAATTGCATCGGAATTAAATACATCTGGCACAATGCCGACTTAAGTACAAGAAGAGTGAGTCTTCTTACCGTAGATGCTTTCAACCTTTGCTGAGAGACCAGTTTTAGATATCGATGCTTCACTTCCGGTTTACAGTATTCCTTGGACCTTCACTTTGACGATGAAACCCAAAAATTGCATAGGAATTGAATACATCAGGCACAATGCCGACTTAAGTACAAGAAGAGTGAGTCTTCTTACCGTCTATGCTTTCAGCCTTTGCTGAGAGACCAGTTTTAGATATCGATGCTTCACTACCGGTTTACAGTATTCCTTGTACCTTCACTTTGACGATGAGACACAAAGATTGCATCGGAATTAAATACATCAGGCACAATGCCGACTTAAGTACAAGAAGAGTGAGTGTTCTTACCGTCTATGCTTTCAGCCTTTGCTGAGAGACCAGTTTTAGATATCGATGCTTCACTTCCGGTTTACAGTATTCCTTGGACCTTCCATTTGATGATGAAACACAAAAATTGCATCGGAATTAAATACATCAGGCACAATGCCGACTTAAGTACAAGAAGACTGAGTCTTCTAAGAGTCTATGATTTGAGCCTTTCGTGTTAGACCAGTTTAAGATTCCGATGCTTCACTTCAGGTTTACTGTATCCCTTGGACCTTAACTTTGACGATGAAACACAAAAATTGCATCGGAAATAAATACATCAGACACAATGCCGACTTAAGTACAAGAAGAGTGAGTCTTCTTACGTCTATGATTTCAGCCTTTGCTGAAAAACCAGTTTTAGATATCAATGCTTCAGTTCCGGTTTACAGTATTCCTTAGACCCTCACTTCGACGATTAAACACAAAAATTGCATCGTAATTAAAGACAAATGGCACAATGAAGACTTAAGTACAAGATAACTGAGTTTTCTAACAGTCTATGATTTTTTCCTGTGAGATCAGTTTTAGATTCCCATGCTTCACTTCAGGTTTACTGTATGCCTTGGTCCATCACTTCGACGATTAAACACAAAAATTGCTTCGGAATTTAATACAAAAGGCACAATGCCGACTTAAGTACAAGAAGACTGAGTCTTCTTAACGTCTATGCTTTCAGCCTTTGCTGAGAGGCCAGTTTTAGATATCGATGCTTCACTTCTGGTAACTGTATCCCTTGGTCCATGACTCTGACGATTAATCACTAAAATTGCATCGGAATTAAATGCAAAAGGCACAATGCCGACTTAAGTACAAGAAGACTGAGTCTTGTAACAGTCTCTGACTTCAGGCTTTCGTGTTAGACCAGTTTTAGATTCCGATGCTTCACTTCAGGTTTACTGTACCCCTTGGAACTTCACTTTGACGATGAAACACAAAAATTGCATCCGAATTAAATACATCAGGCACATTGCCGACTTCAGTACAAGAAGAGTGAGTCTTCTTACCGTCTATGCTTTCAGCCTTTGCTGAGAGACAAGTTTTAGATATCGATGCTTCACTTCCGGTTTACAGTATTCCTTGGACCTTCCATTTGATGATGAAACTCAAAAATTGCATCGGAATTAAATACATCTGGCACAATGCCGACTTAAGTACAAGAAGAGTGAGTCTTCTTACCGTCTATGCTTTCAGCCTTTGCTGAGAGACCAGTTTTAGATATCGATGCTTCACTTCCGGTTTACAGTATTTCTTGGACCTTCACTTTGACGATGAAACACAAAAATTGCATCGGAATTAAATACATCGGACACAATGCCGACTTAAGTACAAGAAGAGTGAGTCTTCTTATCGTAGATGCTTTCAACCTTTGCTGAGAGACCAGTTTTAGATATCGATGCTTCACTTCCGGTTTACAGTATTCCTTGGACCTTCACTTTGACGATGAAACCCAAAAATTGCATAGGAATTAAATACATCAGGCACAATGCCGACTTAAGTACAAGAAGAGTGAGTCTTCTTACCGCCTATGCTTTCAGCCTTTGCTGAGAGACCAGTTTTAGATATCGATGCTTCACTTCCGGTTTACAGTATTCCTTGTACCTTCACTTTGACGATGAGACACAAAGATTGCATCGGAATTAAATACATCAGGCACAATGCCGACTTAAGTACAAGAAGAGTGAGTGTTCTTACCGTCTATGCTTTCAGCCTTTGCTGAGAGACCAGTTTTAGATATCGATGCTTCACTTCCGGTTTACAGTATTCCTTGGACCTTCCATTTGATGATGAAACACAAAAATTGCATCGGAATTAAATACATCAGGCACAATGCCGACTTAAGTACAACAAGACTGAGTCTTCTAACAGTCTATGATTTGAGTCTTTCGTGTTAGACCAGTTTTAGATTCCGATGCTTCACTTCAGGTTTACTGTATCCCTTGGACCTTCACTTTGACGATGAAGGACAAAAATTGCATGAGAATTAAATACATCAGGCACAATGCCAACTTAAGTACAAGAAGACTGAGTATTCTTTCTGTCAATGCTTTCAGCCTTTGGTGAGAGACCAGTATAAGATATCGATGCTACACTTACGGTACCTGTATCCCTTGGTCCATCACTCTGGCGATTAAACACAAAAACTGCATCGGAATTAAATACAAGAGGCACAATGGCGACTTAAGTACAAGAAGACTGAGTCTTCTAACAGTCTATGTTTTGAGCCTTTCGTGTTAGACCAGTTTTAGATTCCGATGCTTCACTTCAGGTTTACGGTATCCTCTGGACCTTCACTTCGACGATGAAACGCAAAAATTGCATCGGAATTAAATACATCAGACACAATGCCGACTTAAGTTCAAGAAGAGTGAGTCTTCTTACCGTCTATGCTTTCAGCCTTTGCTGAGAGACCAGTTTTAGATATCGATGTTTCACTTTCGGTTTACAGTATTCCTTGGACCCTCACTTTGACGATTAAACACAAAAATTGCATCGGAATTAAATACGTCAGGCACAATGCCGACTTAAGTACAAGAAGAGTGAGTATTCTTACCGTCTATGCTTTCAGCCTTTGCTGAGAGACCAGTTTTACATATCGATGCTTAACTTCCGGTTTACAGTATTCCTTGGACTTTCACATTGGCGATGAAAGACAAAAATTGCATCGGAATTAAATACATGAGGCACAATGCCGACTTAAGTACAAGAAGAGTGAGTCTTCTTACCGTCTATGTTTTCTGCCTTTGCTGAGAGACCAGTTTTAGATATCGATGCTTCACTTCCGGTTTACAGTATTCCTTGGACCTTCCATTTGATGATGAAACACAAAAATTGCATCGGAATTAAATACATCAGGCACAATGACGACTTAAGTACAAGAAGACTGAGTCTTCTAAGAGTCTATGATTTGAGCCTTTCGTGTTAGACCAGTTTAAGATTCCGATGCTTCACTTCAGGTTTACTGTATCCCTTGGACCTTCACTATGACGATGAAACACAAAAATTGCATCGGAAATAAATACATCAGACACAATGCCGACTTAAGTACAAGAAGAGTGAGTCTTCTTACGTCTATGATTTCAGCCTTTGCTGAAAAACCAGTTTTAGATATCAATGCTTCAGTTCCGGTTTACAGTATTCCTTAGACCCTCACTTCGACGATTAAACACAAAAATTGCATCGTAATTAAAGACAAATGGCACAATGAAGACTTAAGTACAAGATAACTGAGTTTTCTAACAGTCTATGATTTTTTCCTGTGAGATCAGTTTTAGATTCCCATGCTTCACTTCAGGTTTACTGTATGCCTTGGTCCATCACTTCGACGATTAAACACAAAAATTGCTTCGGAATTTAATACAAAAGGCACAATGCCGACTTAAGTACAAGAAGACTGAGTCTTCTTAACGTCTATGCTTTCAGCCTTTGCTGAGAGGCCAGTTTTAGATATCGATGCTTCACTTCTGGTAACTGTATCCCTTGGTCCATGACTCTGACGATTAATCACTAAAATTGCATCGGAATTAAATGCAAAAGGCACAATGCCGACTTAAGTACAAGAAGAGTGAGTCTTCTTACCGTCTATGCTTTCAGCCTTTGCTGAGAGACCAGTTTTAGATATCGATGCTTCACTTCCGGTTTACAGTATTTTTTGGACCTTCACTTTGACGATGAAACACAAAAATTGCATCGGAATTAAATACATCAGACACAATGCCGACTTAAGTACAAGAAGAGTGAGTCTTCTTATCGTAGATGCTTTCAACCTTTGCTGAGAGACCAGTTTTAGATATCGATGCTTCACTTCCGGTTTACAGTATTCCTTGGACCTTCACTTTGACGATGAAACCCAAAAATTGCATAGGAATTAAATACATCAGGCACAATGCCGACTTAAGTACAAGAAGAGTGAGTCTTCTTACCGTCTATGCTTTCAGCCTTTGCTGAGAGACCAGTTTTAGATATCGATGCTTCACTTCCAGTTTACAGTATTCCTTGTACCTTCACTTTGACGATGAGTCACAAAGATTGCATCGGAATTAAATACATCAGGCACAATGCCGACTTAAGTACAAGAAGAGTGAGTGTTCTTACCGTCTATGCTTTCAGCCTTTGCTGAGAGACCAGTTTTAGATATCGATGCTTCACTTCCGGTTTACAGTATTCCTTGGACCTTCCATTTGATGATGAAACACAAAAATTGCATCGGAATTAAATACATCAGGCACAATGCCGACTTAAGTACAACAAGACTGAGTCTTCTAACAGTCTATGATTTGAGTCTTTCGTGTTAGACCAGTTTTAGATTCCGATGCTTCACTTCAGGTTTACTGTATCCCTTGGACCTTCACTTTGACGATGAAGGACAAAAATTGCATGAGAATTAAATACATCAGGCACAATGCCAACTTAAGTACAAGAAGAGTGAGTCTTCTTTCTGTCTATGCTTTCAGCCTTTGCTGAGAGACCAGTATAAGATATCGATGCTACACTTACGGTACCTGTATCCCTTGGTCCATCACTCTGGCGATTAAACACAAAAACTGCATCGGAATTAAATACAAGAGGCACAATGGCGACTTAAGTACAAGAAGACTGAGTCTTCTAACAGTCTATGTTTTGAGCCTTTCGTGTTAGACCAGTTTTAGATTCCGATGCTTCACTTCAGGTTTACGGTATCCTCTGGACCTTCACTTCGACGATGAAACGCAAAAATTGCATCGGAATTAAATACATCAGACACAATGCCGACTTAAGTTCAAGAAGAGTGAGTCTTCTTACCGTCTATGCTTTCAGCCTTTGCTGAGAGACCAGTTTTAGATATCGATGTTTCACTTTCGGTTTACAGTATTCCTTGGACCCTCACTTTGACGATTAAACACAAAAATTGCATCGGAATTAAATACAAAAGGCACAATGCCGACTTAAGTACAAGAAGAGTGAGTCTTCCAACAGTCTATGATTTGTGCCTTTCGTGTTAGACTAGTTTTAGTTTCCGATGCTTCACTTCAGGTTTACTGTCTTTCTTGGACCTTCACTTTGACGATGAAACACAAAAATTGCATCGCAATTAAATACATCAGGCACAATGCCGACTTAAGTACAAGAAGAGTTTGTCTTCTTACCGTCTATGCTTTCAGCCTTTGCTGAGAGACCAGTTTTAGATATCGATGCTTCACTTCCGGTAACTGTATACCTTGGTCCATCACTCTGACGATTAAACACAAAAATTGCATCGGAATTAAATACGTCAGGCACAATGCCGACTTAAGTACAAGAAGAGTGAGTATTCTTACCGTCTATGCTTTCAGCCTTTGCTGAGAGACCAGTTTTAGATATCGATGCTTAACTTCCGGTTTACAGTATTCCTTGGACTTTCACATTGGCGATGAAAGACAAAAATTGCATCGGAATTAAATACAAAAGGCACAATGCCGACTTAAGTACAAGAAGAGTGAGTCTTCTTACCGTCTATGCTGTCAGTCTTTGCTGAGAGACTAATTTTAGATATGGATGTTTCACTTCCGGTTTACAGTATTCCTTGAACCCTTACTTTGGCGATTAAACACAAAAATTGCATCGGAATTAAATAAAAAAGGCACAATGCCGACTTAAGTACAAGAAGACTGAGTCTTCTTAACGTCTATGCTTTCAGCCTTTGCTGAGAGGCCAGTTTTCGATATCGATGCTTCACTTCTGGTAACTGTATCCCTTGGTCCATGACTCTGACGATTAATCACTAAAATTGCATCGGAATTAAATGCAAAAGGCACAATGCAGACTTAAGTACAAGAAGACTGAGTCTTCTAACAGTCTCTGACTTCAGCCTTTCGTGTTAGACCAGTTTTAGATTCCGATGCTTCACTTCAGGTTTACTGTACCCCTTGGAACTTCACTTTGACGATGAAACACAAAAATTGCATCCTAATTAAATACATCAGGCACATTGCCGACTTCAGTACAAGAAGAATGAGTCTTCTTACCGTCTAAGCTTTCAGCCTTTGCTGAGAGACCAGTTTTAGATATCGATGCTTCACTTCCGGTTTACAGTATTCCTTGGACCTTCCATTTGATGATGAAACTCAAAAATTGCATCGGAATTAAATACATCTCGCACAATGCCGACTTAAGTACAAGAAGAGTGAGTCTTCTTACCGTCTATGCTTTCAGCCTTTGCTGAGAGACCAGTTTTAGATATCGATGCTTCACTTCCGGTTTACAGTATTTCTTGGACCTTCACTTTGACGATGAAACACAAAAATTGCATCGGAATTAAATACATCAGACACAATGCCGACTTAAGTACAAGAAGAGTGAGTCTTCTTACCGTAGATGCTTTCAACCTTTGCTGAGAGACCAGTTTTAGATAACGATGCTTCACTTCCGGTTTACAGTATTCCTTGGACCTTCACTTTGACGATGAAACCCAAAAATTGCATAGGAATTAAATACATCAGGCACAATGCCGACTTAAGTACAAGAAGAGTGAGCCTTCTTACCGTCTATCCTTTCAGCCTTTGCTGAGAGACCAGTTTTAGATATCGATGCTTCACTTCCGGTTTACAGTATTCCTTGTACCTTCACTTTGACGATGAGACACAACGATTGCATCGGAATTAAATACATCAGGCACAATGCCGACTTAAGCACAAGAAGAGTGAGTGTTCTTACCGTCTATGCTTTCAGCCTTTGCTGAGAGACCAGTTTTAGATATCGATGCTTCACTTCCGGTTTACAGTATTCCTTGGACCTTCCATTTGATGATGAAACACAAAAATTGCATCGGAATTAAATACATCGGGCACAATGCCGACTTAAGTACAAGAAGACTGAGTCTTCTAAGAGTCTATGATTTGAGCCTTTCGTGTTAGACCAGTTTAAGATTCCGATGCTTCACTTCAGGTTTACTGTATCCCTTGGACCTTCACTTTGACGATGAAAAACAAAAATTGAATCGGAAATAAATACATCAGACACAATGCCGACTTAAGTACAAGAAGAGTGAGTCTTCTTAACGTCTATGATTTCAGCCTTTGCTGAGAAACCAGTTTTAGATATCAATGCTTCAGTTCCGGTTTACAGTATTCCTTAGACCCTCACTTCGACGATTAAACACAAAAATTGCATCGGAATTAAAGACAAAAGGCACAATGAAGACTTAAGTACAAGATAACTGAGTTTTCTAACAGTCTATGATTTTTTCCTGTGAGATCAGTTTTAGATTCCCATGCTTCACTTCAGGTTTACTGTATGCCTTGGTCCATCACTTCGACGATTAAACACAAAAATTGCTTCGGAATTTAATACAAAAGGCACAATGCCGACTTAAGTACAAGAAGACTGAGCCTTCTAACAGTCTACGATTTGAGCCTTTCCTGTGAGACCAGTTTTAGATTCCGATGCTTCACTTCAGGTTTACTGTATCCTTTGGACCTTCACTTTGACGATGAAACACAAAAATTGAATCGGAATTAAATACATCTGACACAATGCCAACTTAAGTACAAGAAGAGTGAATCTTCTTACCGACTATGCTGTTAGCCTTTGCTGAGAGACCAGTTTTAGGTATCGATGCTTCACTACCGGTAACTGTATCCCTTGGTCCATCACTCTGACGATTAAACACAAAAATTGCATCGGAATTAAATACAAAAGGCACAATGCCGACTTAAGTACAAGAAGACTGAGTCTTCTAACAGTCTATGATTTGAGCCTTTCGTGTTAGACCAGTTTTAGATTCCGATGCTTCACTTCAGGTTTACTGTATCCTCTGGACCTTCACTTTGACGATGAAACGCAAAACCTGCATCGGAATTAAATACATCAGACACAATGCCGACTTAAGTACAAGAAGAGTGAGTCTTCTTACCGTCTATGTTTTCAGCGTTTCCTGTGAGACCAGTTTTAGATTCCGATGCTTCACTTCAGGTTTACTGTATCCCTTGGACCTTCACTTTGACGATGAAACACAAAAATTGCATCAGAATTAAATACAAAAGGCACAATGCCGACTTAAGTACAACAAGACTGAGTCTTCTAACAGTCTATGATTTGAGCCTTTCGTGTTAGACCAGTTTTAGATTCCGATGCTTCACTTCAGGTTTACTGTATCCGTCGGACCTTCACTTTGACGATGAAACACAAAAATTGCATCGGAATTAAATACATCAGGCACAATGCCGACTTAAGTAGAAGAAGAGTGAGTCTTCTTACCGTCTATGCTTTCAGCCTTTGCTGAGAGACCAGTTTTAGATATCGATGCTTCACTTCCGGTTTACAGTATTCCTCGGACACTCACTTTGACGATGAAATACAAAAATTGCATCGGAATTAAATACAAAAGGCACAATGCCGACTTAAATACAATAAGACTGAGTCTTCTAACAGTGTATGATTTGAGTCTTTCGTGTTAGACCAGTTTTAGATTCCGATGCTTCACTTCAGGTTTACTGTATCCCTTGGACCTTCTCTTTGACGATGAAACACAAAAATTGCATGAGAATTAAACACATCAGGCACAATGCTAACTTAAGTACAGGAAGACTGAGTCTTCTAACAGTCTATGATTTGAGCGTATCCTGTGAGAACAGTTTTAGATTCCCATGCTTCACTTCAGGTTTACTGTATGCCTTGGACAATCACTTTGTCGTTTAAACACAAAAATTACATCGGAATTAAATACAAAATTCGCAATGCCGACTTAAGTACAAGAAGAGTGAGTCTTCTTACCGTCTATGCTTTCAACCTTTGCTGAGCGACCAGTTTTAGATATCGATGCTTCACTTCCGGTAACTGTATCCCTTGGTCCATCACTCTGACAATTAAACACAAAAATTGCATCGGAATTAAATACGTCAGGCACAATGCCGACTTAAGTACAAGAAGAGTGAGTATTCTTACCGTCTATGCTTTCAGCCTTTGCTGAGAGACCAGTTTTAGATATCGATGCTTAACTTCCGGTTTACAGTATTCCTTGGACCTTCACATTGGCGATGAAAGACAAAAATTGCATCGGAATTAAATACAAAAGGCACAATGCCGACTTAAGTACAAGAAGAGTGAGTCTTCTTACCGTCTATGCTGTCAGTCTTTGCTGAGAGACCAATTTTAGATTTGGATGTTTCACTTCCGGTTTACAGTATTCCTTGAACCCTCACTTTGGCGATTAAACACAAAAATTGCATCGGAATTAAATACATCAGGCACATTGCCGACTTAAGTACAAGAAGAGTGAGTCTTCTTACCGTCTATGCTTTCAGCCTTTGCTGAGAGGCCAGTTTTAGATATCGATGCTTCACTTCAGGTTTACAGTATTCCTTGGACCTTCCATTAGATGATGAAACACAAAAATTGCATCGTAATTAAATACATCAGGCACAATGCCTACTTAAGTACAAGAAGACTGAGTCTTCTAAGAGTCTATGATTTGAGCCTTTCGTGTTAGACCAGTTTAAGATTCCGATGCTTCACTTCAGGTTTACTGTATCCCTTGGACCTTCACTTTGACGATGAAACCGAAAAATTGCATAGGAATTAAATCCATCAGGCACAATGCCGACTTAAGTACAAGAAGAGTGAGTCTTCTTACCGTCTATGATTTCAGCCTTTGCTGAGAGACCAGTTTTAGATATCGATGCTTCACTTCCGGTTTACAGTATTCCTTGTACCTTCACTTTGACGATGAGACACAAAGATTGCATCGGAATTAAATACATCAGGCACAATGCCGACTTAATTACAAGAAGAGTGAGTCTTCTTACCGTCTATGCTTTCAGCCTTTGCTGAGAGACCAGTTTTCAATATCGATGCTTCACTTCCGGTTTACAGTATTCCTCGGACACTCACTTTGACGATTAAATACAAAAATTGCGTCGGAATTAAATACAAAAGGCACAATGCCGACTTAAGTACAACAAGACTGAGTCTTCTAACAGTCTATGATTTGAGTCTTTCGTGTTAGACCAGTTTTAGATTCCCATGCTTCACTTCAGGTTTACTGTATCCCTTGGACCTTCACTTTGACGATGAAACACAAAAATTGCATGCGAATTAAATACATGAGGGACAATGCCAACTTAAGTACAAGAAGACTGAGTCTTCTTTCTGTCTATGCTTTCAGCCTTTGCTGAGAGACCAGTATTAGATATCGATGCTTCACTTACGGTACATGTATCCCTTGGTCCATCACTCTGGCGATTAAACACAAAAATTGCATCGGAATTAAATACAAGACGCACAATGGCGACTTAAGTACAAGAAGACTGAGTCTTCTAACAGTCTATGATTTGAGCCTTTCGTGTTAGACCAGTTTTAGATTCCGATGCTTCACTTCAGGTTTACGGCATCCTCTGGACCTTCACTTTGACGATGAAACGCAAAAATTGCATCGGAATTAAATACATCAGACACAATGCCGACTTAAGTACAAGAAGAGTGAGTCTTCTTACCGTCTATGCTTTCAGCCTTTGCTGAGAGACCAGTTTTAGATATCGATGCTTCACTTTAGGTTTACAGTATTCCTTGGACCCTCACTTTGACGATAAAACACAAAAATTGCATCGGAATTAAATACAAAAGGCACAATGCCGACTTAAGTACAAGATGAGTGAGTCTTCCAACAGTCTATGATTTGTGCCTTTCGTGTTAGACTAGTTTTAGTTTCCGATGCTTCACTTCAGGTTTACTGTATCCCTTGGACCTTCACTTTGACGATGAAACACAAAAATTGCATCGCAATTAAATACATCAGGCACAATGCCGACTTAAGTATAAGAAGAGTTTGTCTTCTTACCGTCTATGCTTTCAGCCTTTGCTGAGAGACCAGTTTTAGATATCGATGCTTCACTTCCGGTAACTGTATCCCTTGGTCCATCACTCTGCCGATTAAATACAAAAATTGCATCGGAATTAAATACGTCAGGCACAATGCCGACTTAAGTACAAGAAGAGTGAGTATTCTTACCGTCTATGCTTTCAGCATTTGCTGAGAGACCAGTTTTAGATATCGATGCTTAATTTCCGGTTTACAGTATTCCTTGGACCTTCACATTGGCGATGAAAGACAAAAATTGCATCGGAATTAAATACAAAAGGCACAATGCCGACTTAAGTACAAGAAGAGTGAGTCTTCTTACCGTCTATGCTGTCAGTCTTTGCTGAGAGACTAATTTTAGATATGGATGTTTCACTTCCGGTTTACAGTATTCCTTGAACCCTCACTTTGGCGATTAAACACAATAATTGCATCGGAATTAAATAAAAAAGTCACAATGCCGACTTAAGTACAAGAAGACTGAGTCTTCTTACCGTCTATGCTTTCAGCCTTTGCTGAGAGGCCAGTTTTAGATATCGATGCTTCACTTCTGGTAACTGTATCCCTTGGTCCATGACTCTCACGATTAATAACTAAAATTGCATCGTAGTTAAATGCAAAAGGCACAATGCCGACGTAAGTACAAGAAGACTGAGTCTTCTAACAGTCTCTGACTTCAGCCTTTCGTGTTAGACCAGTTTTAGATTCCGATGATTCACTTCAGGTTTACTGTACCCCTTGGAACTTCACTTTGACGATGAAACACAAAAATTGCATCCTAATTAAATACATCAGGCACATTGCCGACTTAAGTACAAGAAGAGTGAGTCTTCTTACCGTCTATGCTTTCAGCCTTTGCTGAGAGACCAGTTTTAGATATCGATGCTTCACTACCGGTTTACAGTATTCCTTGGACCTTCCATTTGTTGATGAAACACAAAAATTGCATAGGAATTAAATACATCTGGCACAATGCCGACTTAAGTACGAGAAGAGTGAGTTTTCTTACCGTCTATGCTTTCAGCCTCTGCTGAGAGACCAGTTTTAAATATCGATGCTTCACTTCCGGTTTACAGTATTTCTTGGACCTTCACTTTGACGATGAAACACAAAAATTGCATCGGAATTAAATACATCAGACACAATGCCGACTTAAGTACAAGAAGAGTGAGTCTTCTTACCGTATATGCTTTCAACCTTTGCTGAGAGACCAGTTTTAGATATCGATGCTTCACTTCCGGTTTACAGTATTCCTTGGACCTTCACTTTGACGATGAAACCCAAAAATTGCATAGGAATTAAATACATCAGGCACAATGCCGACTTAAGTACAAGAAGAGTGAGTCTTCTTACCGTCTATGCTTTCAGCCTTTGCTGAGAGACCAGTTTTAGATATCGATGCTTCACTTCCGGTTTACAGTATTCCTTGGACCTTCCATTTGATGATGAAACACAAAAATTGCATCGGAATTAAATACATCAGGCACAATGCCGACTTAAGTACAAGAAGAGTGAGTCTTCTTACCGTCTATGCTTTCAGCCTTTGCTGAGAGACCAGTTTTAGGTATCGATGCTTCACTTCCGGTTTACAGTATTCCTTGGACCTTCACTTTGACGATGAAACACAAAAATTGCATCGGAATAAATACATCAGACACAATGCCGACTTAAGTACAAGAAGAGTGAGTCTTCTTACCGTATATGCTTTCAACCTTTGCTGAGAGACCAGTTTTAGATATCGATGCTTCACTTCCGGTTTACAGAATTCCTTGGACCTTCACTTTGACGATGAAACCCAAAAATTGCATAGGAATTAAATACATCAGGCACAATGCCGACTTAAGTACAAGATGTGTGAGTCTTCTTACCGTCTATGCTTTCAGCCTTTGCTGAGAGACCAGTTTTAGATATCGATGCTTCACTTCCGGTTTACAGTATTCCTTGTACATTCACTTTGACGATGAGACACAAAGATTGCATCGGAATTAAATACATCAGGCACAATGCCGACTTAGGTACAAGAAGAGTGAGTCTTCTTACCGTCTATGTTTTCAGCCTTTGCTGAGAGACCAGTTTTCAATATCGATGCTTCACTTTCGGTTTACAGTATTCCTCGGACACTCACTTTGACGATTAAATACAAAAATTGCGTCGGAATTAAATACAAAAGGCACAATGCCGACTTAAGTACAACAAGACTGATTCTTCTAACAGTCTATGATTTGAGTCTTTCGTGTTAGACCAGTTTTAGATTCCGATGCTTCACTTCAGGTTTACTGTATCCCTTGGACCCTCACTTTGACGATGAATGACAAAAATTGCATGAGAATTAAATACATCAGGCACGATGCCAACTTAAGTACAAGAAGACTGAGTCTTCTTTCTGTCTATGCTTTCTGCCTTTGCTGAGAGACCAGTATTAGATATCGATGCTTCACTTACGGTACCTGTATCCCTTGGTCCATCACTCTGGCGATTAAACACAAAAACTGCATCGGAATTAAATACAAGAGGCACAATGGCGACTTAAGTACAAGAAGACTGAGTCTTCTAACAGTCTATGTTTTGAGCCTTTCGTGTTAGACCAGTTTTAGATTCCGATGCTTCACTTCAGGTTTACGGTATCCTCTGGACCTTCACTTTGACGATGAAACGCAAAAATTGCATCGGTATTAAATACATCAGACACAATGCCGACTTAAGTACAAGATGAGTGAGTCTTCTTACCGTCTATGCTTTCAGCCTTTGCTGAGAGCCCAGTTTTAGATATCGATGCTTCACTTTCGGTTTACAGTATTCCTTGGACCCTCACTTTGACGATTAAACACAAAAATTGCATCGGAATTAAATACAAAAGGCACAATGCCGACTTAAGTACAAGAAGAGTGAGTCTTCCAACAGTCTATGATTTGTGCCTTTCGTGTTAGACTAGTTTTAGTTTCCGATGCTTCACTTCAGGTTTACTGTCTCTCTTGGACCTTCACTTTGACGATGAAACACAAAAATTGCATCGCAATTAAATACATCAGGCACAATGCCGACTTAAGTACAAGAAGAGTTTGTCTTCTTACCGTCTATGCTTTCAGCCTTTGCCTGGAGACCAGTTTTAGATATCGATGCTTCACTTCCGGTAACTGTATCCCTTGGTCCATCACTCTGACTATTAAACACAAAGATTGCATCGGAATTAAATACGTCAGGCACAATGCCGACTTAAGTACAAGAAGAGTGAGTATTCTTACCGTCTATGCTTTCAGCCTTTGCTGAGAGACCAGTTTTAGATATCGATGCTTAACTTCCGGTTTACAGTATTCCTTGGACCTTCAGATTGGCGATGAAAGACAAAAATTGCATCGGAATTAAATACAAAAGGCACAATGCCGACGTAAGTACAAGAAGACTGAGTCTTCTTACCGTCTATGCTGTCAGTCTTTGCTGAGAGACTAATTTTAGATATGGATGTTTCAATTCCGGTTTACAGTATTCCTTGAACCCTTACTTTGGCGATTAAACACAAAAATTGCATCGGAATTAAATGCAAAAGGCACAATGCCGACTTAAGTACAAGAAGACTGAGTCTTCTAACAGTCTCTGACTTCACCCTTTCGTGTTAGACCAGTTTTAGATTCCGATGCTTCACTTCAGATTTACTGTACCCCTTGGAACTTCACTTTGACGATGAAACACAAAAATTGCATCCTAATTAAATACATCAGGCACATTGCCGACTTCAGTACAAGAAGAGTGAGTCTTCTTACCGTCTATGCTTTCAGCCTTTGCTGAGAGACCAGTTTTAGATATCGATGCTTCACTTCCGGTTTACAGTATTCCTTGGAACTTCCATTTGATGATGAAACTCAAAAATTGCATCGGAATTAAATACATCTGGCACAATGCCGACTTAAGTACAAGAAGAGTGAGTCTTCTTACCGTCTATGCTTTCAGCCTTTGCTGAGAGACCAGTTTTAGATATCGATGCTTCACTTCCGGTTTACAGTATTTCTTGGACCTTCACTTTGACGATGAAACACAAAAATTGCATCGGAATTAAATAGATCAGACACAATGCCGACTTAAGTACAAGAAGAGTGAGTCTTCTTACCGTAGATGCTTTCAACCTTTGCTGAGAGACCAGTTTTAGATATCGATGCTTCACTTCCGGTTTACAGTATTCCTTGGACCTTCACTTTGACGATGAAACCCAAAAATTGCATAGGAATTAAATACATCAGGCACAATGCCGACTTAAGTACAAGAAGAGTGAGTGTTCTTACCGTCTATGCTTTCAGCCTTTGCTGAGAGACCATTTTTAGATATCGATGCTCCCCTTCCGGTTTACAGTATTCCTTGGACCTTCACTTTGACGATGAAATACAAAAATTGCATCGGAATTAAATCCATCAGGCACAATGCCGACTTAAGTACAAGAAGACTGAGTCTTCTTACCATCTATGCTTTCAGCCTTTGCTGAGAGACCAGTTTCAGATATCGATACTTCACTTCCGGTTTACAGTATTCCTTGGACCCTCACTATGACGATTAAACACAAAAATTGCATCGCAATTAAATACAAAAGGCACAATACCGACTTATTTACAAGAAGACTGAGTCTTCTAACAGTCTATGATTTGAGCATTTCGTGTTAGGCCAGTTTTAGATTCCGATGCTTCACTTCAGGTTTACTGTATCCCTTGGACCTTTTAGCGTTAAACGGTTTTTTTTGTTTGGCTTTTCACATTTAACCAAATATAACATTGATGTTGATAATTCATGGCAATGTTTGCCGACAAGATAAAGAATGCAACCTTTTAACACTAGATTGCGTACTCACGGCAGTTCTCCTTGGCCGTTTCTGGGTACGACTTGGAAAAAGAGGTAAATTAATGAATGATCGACGATGCGTCGGTTCTCGATTGTGTTTAGGAGTCGTACGGATTGATTGCGTGAAAATAGTTTCTCAAATGACCTCTTAACCCCTATTGCTTTCACGCAATCAGACTCTTCAATGAAATTACCTAAGGGAAATGTATGCAAAACAGTGAAATTTTGTAAAAATAAAAATTGTCAGATCGTAAATTGAACACGTTAATGGTCTCCCAAATACAATCGACACACCGCGATAAAGAGCGAACCTGTAACAAAGTTCATTTAAACATAAACATTATTTGTGGTTAATTTAAAGAAAAGAATAAGCATAGATTTTCTGTACAGTGGAGGAAAAATATATTCTCAAAGAAGAAAGGCGTTAAACTATAAACATTACCAAATTTACACTGAATACAAAACTTACATTTTTATGTTTTTCTCATACATGGAGCAGTCCAACAATCGCTGCTTTTGTATGTGTGATATTTTGTAAAAATTAAATGTCCTGGCGTGCGCGTAAGTATTTTTTATCGTCACTAGGTTTACAAAAGCGTTTTCTTTCTTGATGATTACGTGGTTTTTCACACTAAACTTGTAGCGGTGCTACACAACACGTCTTAACAAGGCGGCAACCAAACATCAAAGGTAATGAAGTACATGTTAACATATCGGCGACCAGAAGTACAACCACTATAAAGACTAGAATTTTCCTAACAAATGATAAATTGTTCTTTCTTCTGTTTCGCAGCTTCTTGCTATCAAGCGCTGCGGCAATGATTTTAAATATCTGCGCCCAGCGAGTCATAGTGTTTAAAAGTACCTTTTAAACGCTGGCCGCGCGTCTTGGTATAGGCGCACATTATAAACAGATTTTGTTTCTTTACTCTCGTGTTGTCATGCTTAGTATCACTGCAAACTACAGCTTGGTGACTGTCCTTTTCTCATATGCAAAAATGTCTGAAATCCAATAATATCACATTGCTTCCCGCGTGAAGAGCGATGACTCCGTCAGGATCATCGAGACTCACGCGTAGTCGTGATATTATTGCTTTCGTGAAACAAATTAGTATTACTTGCAAAAATTCTTTACAATAGATTTTACACACTGCATCAGACAAAGTGGTTAACATACAGAGTATCGGGTAAGTATATTCGTACGACTGACATTGATAGTAATTTGTCCATTGGGTAACTACATGACAATTGAACTGTGCTCTTTCTAATGTATTGTACAAGGATAACAAATGTTCATTTCTCGGTAAAAGATAATGAAATTACGATAAAGATACACATACATAGATACATTATACATGGCATAATAAATTTAAAAAAAATAACAAAGAAATAAATTACTTGACTTCGCAGGAAGTCTGGGTGCTGTGTGCACTCGTGGAAAAATATGTTACAAAATATTGACATTCTTGTTTTACAATGGCATATTACAGGAATATTTTTGTCGTTGTTTCGTCGAAGATTTCTTGCAGTAAATACGTAGCACTTTACTTATTTGTGGCTTTTATGACCTGCAAAAAAAAAAAAAATGTTTCACTACACTTAGGTAGGTATGAGTTGCACTGGGAGTGGTAGAACTTCGGGTATAAATGATAGCACTGCACTTGAGTGGGGAAATTGATTACACTTTCACAGTGGAGGAAAAGTAGGGCATCACTTTCACTGTGGAAGTTGGAGTAGTTGTCGGGGTGTGATGTTGCGTTGGAAATGCGTCGAGGGTCAGGAACTGGAAGACTGGTTCTGCAACATGTTGAGCCGTATGGTGGCGGTCTCTATTTCACTTGACACTTGTCCGTGCTTCCATTTATGTTTTCGTACATGAAAAATACAGAAAAAAAATCTGTATTAGAATGTGCTTACTTACTAATAACTTAGTCTAAAAGAAAATTGGGTTAGGTAAGGATAACATTTGTTTATGTACATAAGGTCTCATTCTCTTAGGAATGCTTAGTTCTCATATTTATCTATTTTCCTGGTTTTATTTGGTTCGACACGTTTTCGTCATTACTCGGCCTGGTCAGTAAATTCGGTAGCAATTGTCAAAATCGAGCTTAAGACTCTTCCGATTAGTGTCTTTATAATTTCACAAGGTACATGAGTGCTTAATTCATTGCTTTATCATATTTTATTTTGAATGCATTTCAAACACATTTGGCATCCGCGCTCGTTGTGCAAAGAAAAATTGATTGTTGAGCGCTCAGCGTACACAGTGTTACGTCCGTTGGTCACAATCACGTGATAATAACTTGACAGTTCCACAACGCTAGCAGCAGTATTCTGCGAGAAGCAGAGCGTTAGGTGTCTACTAGCCGTGGTGTGAGATTTTACACAGTTTTTCATCGACTCTGGATTACGGAAGCAGCCAGATGCGGCGACTCCCGCAGCTGTTTCCAAGAATGTGTCCGTGGAAAGGCGTACAGTATCGTTTGTGGTAAGTACACAACACTTATTCACTTTCACTCTTCGGCTTTCTACATCGCGGTTTCGTGGTACAAGTACTTATAACATTACTTCACACGCGGTATTTCACACGTGCCCTTGGAGTTATCACCTTTTCAGTTCACACTTTATTATTAATTCGTGTTCACATTTATTTTGTCGTCATGTTAAGGTTCACACGCACCACTTTTATACGTGTCCATTAATTACTTGTCTATAGTCGGTTCACACGCAGCAGCACATACGTGTCCATTTATTACTGACTGCATTATTATTACAAAGTACAGTTAACATTTAGTATACATATCATGTCTAAAAATTATTTACAAAGAAATATTTAGTCTGTGTGACTACAAGGCCTGACGAAAAGCGTGTCTCTTGTTCGTAGTTTGTGCTTCAAGGCACTTTAGGTTTACCCTTTGTTCGAAATCTTGTTATTCTTTTCTTTTTACAATAGTTACTCTTTTCGCAAGTTCAGCTCTTTTATTTTCTCTCTATTACGTCGTTAGTTTGAAGACATAGTCAATGTGGCTTCGGTTACGTGATGAACAGTTCGTGTTCAAACTACCATTGGGAAATTGGGAAGCTTGGTGTTCCCTGTCGTGCAATTGCACGTAACAAATCTTAATTGAACTCGCAATTTGCGAAGAATAAGCATAGCCCGTCGACAACCAATGTGTCACGACTATCCATTCGTATAGCCTGTATGTATCAATCATGCAACCAGCTCGTAAAATTCACTTCTCTACTGGATAAGGTAGGATGGTAAGGATACTGGTTAGAGGAAAACACAAAAGACTTTTATGGAGTGAAGAGATTTGAAGGCACAGTGTTAATGACGTATGATATGATGAGCTTAACATAAATTATTATCACCTTAGTTTTTCATGACAAATAGTATAATTAAATCGATACAGTAGTTTCAGTGTCGTCTGATCCAGCTCTCTAAACAATTTTCTATGCATATCTAAAATTACTTAAACCATGCATTAGCAGTGAACTGTGTCTGTTAACTATCTTCTGTTCCATGTATCGTAAAATTGTTTTCTAAAAAAAGAAATCGTCGTATCTCGAAGACCTGATATAGATATTTCTAGTACTAAACTAATTAATTTATAAATGATCTTTGTAAGTATTTCAGCTGCACTGTGCCGTAAAATTGTTATGAGCGTATACGGTTTTCTCCGTATTATAATAAAATAATTGAGTTGCGCACTTCTTTCCTGCTACCTGGATCGTTATTGACTTACTTGATTCTTATATGCTAAGCTGCTGCTTTTTGCCTGCTGCGTTTCATAGGTGGTCTCATAAAATTTGTTGTCACACACTCCTTATGCATAACATAACATTTACCTCATTAGAGTAAGCCACCTTGATAATTTTTTTTTATTTTTTTTTTTTTTCTACGAGCAATCATTCTGGTCTGAATGATCATTTTAATTTATTTCATTCAAGAGGAGAGAGCTTTGCTATACTTAAAACTAGTGGTAGCAGGTGGCACTTAGCACGTCCCTACTATAATATATGTCAGCCCTTTCGGCTGTGGCCGTTCATGGCTCAATTAACTTAAAACTAACTTACATCTAAGGCAAATCTTGCTCTCCTACAATAAATGTGTTTTACTTAAGGTGCTCATATAAATTACTTATCTTGTTGTGGCAGGTCGACAGGGTGTTAGTCCTGTGCACTACTGTTACACACGTTGGTACTTCACACATAGTATGACAACTTATAGTGTGTGTATATTTTATTTTAGCAGCTTAACTTAACAGATATTTTCAATGGTTGACTCGGTATTTCTTCAAGTCTGCGTGATGAAACAATCCTTTTATTCGTCCAGATACAGGGTCAGCTAATAGATAGCAATGTGCGGCTTTCTTAAGATAATATATGGTCCTTCATAAAAGTGCTGCCACTTGCGATTCTTATGATGAATCGAAGATGGTTTGAAGTGGGTCTTTAATAGTACTCGTTCATTTATACGATACGATAAGACTTTGCTAATGTGTTTGTCATGCGCCTTTTTTCTTAGGTTGGCATGAGTTGTTAAAGATATGAGAGCTTATTGGTTCCGCAGCTTCCCCGTGGAGGCATAAAGAAGCTGCTAATGGTTTTCCGACTGGGGTGGAGCTGAAATGTCAGTTATTTTTACTTGACTAGTATTTTGTGACATACCAGGTCGAAAATTTGCCTTCGTGTCCCATACGACTTGTGAATCTATTGATTGCGTGTTATTTGACATCGCGTTTGGTGCTTGGTTCGCCTGTGTGTAAAAAATAGTCGGATTTCCTTGGCTATTATAACCGGCGGTGTCAGGAAAAGCATCCGACGAATTGTCCTGACTATTGTTCCTGAACTGTTGGTTGGGTTGGTGAGAAAATGTCGCATTTTTCGGCTGTGAAAAATTTATTTGCTGAGAGGGAGTGAAGTGACTCGGCTGACTGTACTGTTGTGGTCTGTTATAATTGTTTCATTTCTTTCCCTTGTGACGATTTCCATTATTCGTCTTGTTGTTCTGGTACTGGTAATTACCGTTGTGATTTATCGGTGAATTACCGTATTGTTGCTGTGTGTTTTGATAAATCGGATTGTATCTATTCTGGTGTGGATGTTTGTTATATTGTTTTCCATTACGGCGGTTGAAACTGTTATGATTGCCGTAAGGCTGAGCGTTTGGTTGTCCCGTGTTATGTTGGTACGACATTCCATTGACGCAATTTGTTATGTGCTGCTGCGGAGCGGGCGGTCCATTATTATAATTATTCCGCGCGCTCGCACGCACATCCTCATAGATCATATCCAAATTGTCAAGAACAGAAAGAAAGGCTTCTAGGTCTTCTTCACTCACATTAACTAGTTTTTCTCTTATTGACACAGGAAGTTTTGACTTTAAGATCATGATTACATCTTTGGTTGAAATGGGCGTGTCCCAATACTGAATTTTACGTAGATATTTTTCAAAATAACGTCTCAAACCTCCTCCTTTGGTGTTGAAAGGTTCGGCGTTGTAAACCTCTTTTCGGAGTCTTTGTTGTATACCTGAACTCCAGAATTTATTGAAAAAATGCTTTTCAAAATCTGCATAGGTGTGACATTTGTTTATTATTTCTGTACCCCAAATTGATTCTTCACCGCGTACATAGCCTAAGGTGAACTGTATCCGCTGCCTGTCGTTCCATGATTCTGGAAAAGCGCTTGTGAATGATTTTAGAAATACTATGGGATGTATATTTCGTTTTTCGGGTATAAAAGGCTGAAAAGCTCTGTGTTTTAGCACACTCTCGTCTCGCATTAGTTCAACGGGTGTTAGTTGATCGGCATGACTACGTCACGTAGAAGTTTCGCCACGCGTATTATTTACTGTTGGTGATAATTGTACCTGACACTCGGGATATTGACGATTATCGTGTTCTGGCGGTAGCGAATACTCACTTTGATTGTCACCTTGCAATTCCGTAACTTGTCGTCTCAGTTGATCTATATCATTGCTTAGCTGACGTTTCCATTCCGGAAGATCGTGGCTAAATGCTCGTCTGATTTCACCTAATTCACTGGTTAAAGTGTCACCAGAAGTACCGGGAGCGGTTAAGATTTCTGCTGTAGCAGATTTAACCGTACCCTTTAGTTCAGCGTGTACCTTGCTGACAACGTACTGTTCTTTGGATTGCATCCACTCTTCAAATTTCCTATTAAGTGTATTGCTTATACCGGTGTTGACATCTGCGATCTTTTTGTCAATATTGACATCGGATATTTGCTGAGCAAGGTCTTCGACTCGCTCGCCAACGTGGTTGACACTTCCTGTCAATTGGCTTACTCTCTTTGAAACATCACTGTAATGTTTCAAAGAGTCACTCGCAGTTGATTTACACACATCTATTTGGGCCTGCATATCTATGAACTTGCTACCAATATTGGTCTCGGCGGATTCCACCATCGAAAGACCACTATCGATTTTTGCGTGTACGCTTGCGTTTAGCTCGCTTGCGTAGGCAGTGGTAATGGCTTTAATTTTTTTCTCCATGGTGTCATTCGAATTTTTGATTTGTGCTTGGATGTCCTCTATCCTTGATTCTAAACTGCTGAACCTGCTGTCACTTTGATTTGCTAACTTACTGATTTGCGTTCCAAGATTGTCACTTTGGTTTGTTAACTGACTGATTTGCGTTTCAATATTGTCACTTTGGTTTGTTAACTGACTGATTTGCGTTTCAATATTGTCACTTTGGTTTGTTAACTGCGCCATGTTTGCTTCAAAACTGGTTTTCATATCAGCAAACAATTTTAGTATATCTGACAGCGAGCATTCACGTGACTGCGACGCGGTCTGTGGCGCCAACAGCTCACGTGTCGCTTCGTCGTCTGTTGATCCCTCACTACGAGATTCAGGTTTGTTTACACCCGCGCGCGGTCTAAGTTGCCTTGGTTGCTCATCAGCCATCGTAAATTTAAAGTAGTTACACTGCACGAGCTAGAAAAGATAATTTTTTTTTCTTTTTTTTTTTAAATTATGATTTTCACTTGTCAGGTGCGCCAAAGATTTCGCGTCCTGATTTCACAGATATTGCTTGCGCGTTATAAACATTTGAAACTCTGACACACGAAAATGCCAATATGGCAACGGGAGTGACAAAATAAATGAAAAACACTTATGGAGCACTGAAACTGGCACAGATAGCGGCCATTGTGATTTACTACAATGCACAACAATGGAATTCTTGCTAACTATTTCTAACTATTGTAAGCGAAATGATGAAATAGAGGCGGATCTAATAGCAAAAGGAAACAGAAATTTGGAAATTAAATTGCTTGAGGAAAAGGAAAAAAAAACGTAGAGAGTGAATGTCACGAGCCGACTGAATGCTCGGTACGCAAAGCTTCAAACGTAATGAAAAATCGTACTCACATTAGTTGTCTTGCGCGCTGCTATTTATTGCTGTTGTGGATTCTTGCTGCGATTTTCTGCATATGCGTCCTTTTTTTTATCACTGGTTTTGGCTTCCAATTTTCTCCAGATGGTAGCATGAAAATAAAAAGAACAAATTAGTTTTTTAGTCGAGTCCCTGTTCGGGCGCCACATCTAGCGTTAAAAGGTTTTTTGGTTGGCTTTTCAGATTTAACCAAATATAACATTGATGTTGATAATTCATGGCAATGTTTGCCGACAAGATAAAGAATGCAACCTTTTAACACTAGATTGCGTACTCACGGCAGTTCTCCTTGGCCGTTTCTGGGTACGACTTGGAAAAAGAAAAAAATTAATGAATGATCGACGATGCGTCGGTTCTCGATTGTGTTTAGGAGACGTACGGATTGATTGCGTGAAAATAGTTTCTCAAATGACCTCTTAACCCGGATTGCTTTCACGCAATCAGACTCTTCAATGAAATTACCTAAGGGACCTATTTGAATAATAAAAAAAAATTGGAAATGAATGCAAAACAGTGAAATTTTGTAAAAAAAAAATTGTCAGATCGTAAATTGAACACGTTAATGGTCTCCCAAATACAATCGACACACCGCGATAAAGAGCGAACCTGTAACAAAGTTCATTTAAACATAAACATTATTTGTGGTTAATTTAAAGAAAAGAATAAGCATAGATTTTCTGTACAGTGGAGAAAAAATATATTCTCAAAGAAGAAAGGCGTTCAACTATAAACATTACCAAATTTACAATGAATACAAAACTTACATTTTTATGTTTTTCTTATACATGGAGCAGTCCAACAATCGCTGCTTTTGTATGTGTGATATTTTGTAAAAATTAAATGTCCTGGCGTGCGCGTAAGTATTTTTTATCGTCACTAGGTTTACAAAAGCGTTTTCTTTCTTGATGATAACGTGGTTTTTCACACTAAACTTGTAGCGGTGCTACACAACACGTCTTAACAAGGCGGCAACCAAACATCAAAGGTAATGAAGTACATGTTAACATATCGGAGACCAGAAGTACAACCACTATAAAGACTAGAATTTTCCTAACAAATGATAAATTGTTCTTTCTTCTGTTTCGCAGCTTCTTGCTATCAAGCGCTGCGGCAATGATTTTAAATATCTGCGCCCAGCGAGTCATAGTGTTTAAAAGTACCTTTTAAACGCTGGCCGCGCGTCTTGGTATAGGCGCACATTATAAACAGATTTTGTTTCTTTACCCTCGTGTTGTCATGCTTAGTATCACTGCAAACTACAGCTTGGTGACTGTCCTTTTCTCATATGCAAAAATGTCTGAAATCCAATAATATCACAACCTTCACTTTGACGATGAAACACAACAATTGCATCGGAATTAAATACATCAGGCACGATGCCATCTTATGTACATGAAGAGTGAGTCTTCTTAGCGTCTATGCTTTTAGCGTTTGCTGAGAGGCCAGTTTTCGATATCGATGCTTCACTTCAGGTTTACTGTATCACTTGGACCTTCACTTTGACGATGAAACGCAAAAATTGCATCCGAATTAAATACAAAAGGCACAATGCCGACTTAAGGACAAGAAGAGTGAGTCTTCTTACCGTCCATGCTTTCAGCCTTTGTTGAGAGACCAGTTTTAGATACCGATGCTTCACTTCAGGTTTACAATATTCCTTTGACCTTCACTTTGACAATGAAACACAAAAATTCCATCGGAATTAAATACATCAGGCACAATGCCGACTTAAGTACAAGAAGAGTGAGTCTTCTTACCGTCTATGCTTTCAGCCTTTGCTGAGAGACCAGTTTTAGATATCGATGCATCACTTCCGGTTTACAGTATTCCTTGGACCCTCACTTTGACGATTAAACACAAAAATTGCATCGGAATTAAATACAAAAGGCACAATGCGGACTTAGGTACAAGAAGACTGAGTCTTCTAACAGTCTATGATTTGAGCCTTTCGTGTTAGACCAGATTTAGATTCCGATGCTTCACTTCAGGTTTACTGTATCCCTTGGACCTTCACTTTGACGATGAAACACAAAAACTGCATCGGAATTAAATACATCAGGCACGATGCCGACTTAAGTACAAGAAGAGTGAGTCTTCTTCCCGTCTATGCTTTCAGCGTTTGCTGAGAGACCAGTTTTATATATCGATGCTTCACTTCAGGTAACTGTATCCCTTGCTCCATGGCTCTTACGATTAAACACAAAAATTGCATCGGAATTAAATACAAAAGGCACAATGCCGACTTAAGTACAAGAAGACTGAGTCTTCTAACACTCTATGATTTGAGCCTTTCGTGTTAGACCAGTTTTAGATTCCGATGCTTCACTTCCGGTTTACAGTATTCCTTGGCCCTTCACTTTGACGATGAAACACAAAAATTGCATCGGAATTAAATACATCAGGCACAATGCCGACTTAAGTACAAGAAGAGTGAGTCTTCTTACCGTCTATGCTTTCAGCCTTTGCTGAGAGACCAGTTTTACATATCGATGCTTCACTTCCGGTTTACAGTATTCCTTGGACCCTCAATTTGACGATTAAACACAAAAATTGCATCGGAATTAAAAGCAAAAGGCACAATGCGGACTTAAGTACAAGAAGACTGAGTCTTCTAACAGTCTATGATTTGAGCCTTTCGTGTTAGACCAGTTTTAGATTCCGATGCTTCACTTCAGGTTTAATGTATCCCTTGGACCTTCACTTTGACGATGAAACACAAAAACTGCATCGGAATTAAACACATCACGCACGATGCCGACTTAAGTACAAGAAGAGTGAGTCTTCTTCCCGTCTATGATTTCAGCGTTTGCTGAGAGACCAGTTTTAGATATCGATGCTTCACTTCCGGTTTACAGTATTCCTTGGACCTTCACTTTGACGATGACACACAAAAATTGCATCACAATTAAATCCATCAGGCACAATGCCGAATTAAGTACAAGAAGAGTGAGTCTTCTTACCGTCTATGCTTTCATCCTTTGCTGAGGGAGCAGTTTTAAATATCGATGCTTAACTTCTGGTTTACAGTATTCCTTGGACCTTCACTTGGACGATGAAACACAAAAATTGCATCGGAATTAAATACATCAGGCACAATGGCGACTTAAGTACAAGAAGACTGAGACTTCTAACTCTCTATGATTTGAGCCTTTCGTGTTAGACCAGTTTTAGATTCCGATGCTTCACTTCAGGTTTAATGTATCCCTTGGACCGTCACTTTGACGATGAAACACAAAAATTGCATCGGAATTAAAAACATCAGGCACAATGCCGACTTAAGTACAAGAAGAGTGAGTCTTCTTACCGTCTATGCTTTCAGCCTTTGCTGAGAGACCAGTTTTAGATATCGATGCTTCACTTCAGGTTTACTGTATCCCTTGGACCTTCACTTTGACAATGAAACACAAAAATTGCATCGGAAGTAAATATATCAGGCACAATGCCGACTTAAGTACAAGAAGACTGAGTCTTCTTACCGTCTATGCTTTCAGCCTTTGCTGAGAGACTAGTTTTAGATATCGATGCTTCTCTTCCGGTTTACAGTATTTCTTGGACCTTCACTTTGACGATGAAACACAAAAATTGCATCGGAATTAAATACATCAGGCACAATGCCGACTTAAGAACAAGAAGAGTGAGTCTTCTTACCGTCTATGCTTTCAGCCTTTGCTGAGAGACCAGTTTTAGATATCGATGCTTCACTTCCGGTTTACAATATTCCTTGGACCTTCACTTTGACGATGAAACACAAAAATTGCCTCGGAATTAAATACTTCAGGCACAATGCCGACTTAAGTACAAGAAGAGTGAGTCTTCTTCCCGTCTATGCTTTCAGCGTTTGCTGAGAGACCAGTTTTAGATATCGATGCTTCACTTCAGGTTTACTGTATCCCTTGGACCTTCACTTTGACGATGAAATACAAAAATTGCGATGGAATTAAATTCATACGGCACAATGCCGAATTAAGTACAAGAAGAATGGGTCTTCTTACCGTCTATGCTTTCAGCCTTGGCTGAGAGACCAGTTTTAGATATCGATGCTTCACTTCAGGTTTACTGTATCCCTTGGACCTTCACTTTGACGATGAAACACAAAAATTGCATCGGAATTAAATAAATCAGGCACAATGCCGACTTAAGTACAAGAAGAGTGAGTCTTCTTAATGTCTATGCTTTCAGCCTTTGCTGAGAGGCCAGTTTTAGATATAGATGCTTCACTTCCAGTTTACAGTATTCCTTGGACCCTCACTTGACGATTAAACACAAAAATTGCATCGGAATTAAATAAAAAAGGCACAATGCCGAATTAAGTACAAGAAGAGTGTGTCTTCTTATCGTCTATGCTTTCAGCCTTTGCAGAGAGACCAGTTTTATATATCGATGCTTCACTTCAGGTAACTGTATCCCTTGCTCCATGACTCTGACGATTAAACACAAAAATTGAATCGGAAATAAATACAAAAGGCCTAATGCCGACTTAAGTACAAGAAGACTGAGTCTTCAAACACTCTATGATTTGAGCCTTTCTTGTTAGACCAGTTTTAGATTCCGATGCTTCACTTCCGGTTTACAGTATTCCTTGGCCCTTCACCTTGACGATGAAACACAAAAATTGCATCGGAATTAAATACATCAGGCACAATGCCGACTTAAGTACAAGAAGAGTGAGTCTTCTTACAGTCTATGCTTTCAGCCTTTGCTGAGAGACCAGTTTTAGATATCGATGCTTCACTTCCGCTTTACAATATTCCTAGGACCTTCACTTTGACGATGAAACACAAAAATTGCATCGGAATTAAATACTTCAGGGACAATGCCGACTTAAGTACAAGAAGAGTGAGTCATCTTACCGTCTATGCTTTCAGCCTTTGCTGAGAGACCAGTTTCAGACATCGATGCTTCACTTCCGGTTTACAATATTCCTTTGACCTTCACTTTGACAATGAAACACAAAAATTCCATCGGAATTAAATACATCAGGCACAATGCCGACTTAAGTACAAGAAGAGTGAGTCTTCTTACCGTCTATGCTTTCAGCCTTTGCTGAGAGACCAGTTTTAGATATCGATGCATCACTTCCGGTTTACAGTATTCCTTGGACCCTCACTTTGACGATTAAACACAAAAATTGCATCGGAATTAAGTACAAAAGGCACAATGCCGACTTAAGTACAAGGAGAGTGAGTCTTCTTACCGTCTAGGCTTTCAGCCTTTGCTGAGAGACCAGTTTTAGATATAGATTCTTCACTTCCGGTTTACAGTATTCCTTGGACCCTCACTTTGACGATTAAACACAAAAATTGCATCGGAATTAAATACTAAAGGCACAGTGCCGAATTAAGTACAAGAATAGTGTGTCTTCTTACCGTGAATGCTTTCAGCCTTTGCAGAGAGACCAGTTTTATATATCGATGCTTCACTTCAGGTAACTGTATCCCTTGCTCCATGACTCTTACGATTAAACACAAAAATTGCATCGGAATTAAATACAAAAGGCACAATGCCGACTTAAGTACAAGAAGACTGAGTCTTCTAACACTCTATGATTTGAGCCTTTCGTGTTAGACCAGTTTTAGATTCCGATGCTTCACTTCCGGTTTACAGTATTCCTTGGCCCTTCACTTTGACGATGAAACACAAAAATTGCATCGGAATTAAATACATCAGGCACAATGCCGACTTAAGTACAAGAAGAGTGAGTCTTCTTACCGTCTATGCTTTCAGCCTTTGCTGGGAGACCAGTTTTAGATATCGATGCTTCAATTCCGGTTTACAGTATTCCTTGGACCCTCACTTTGACGATTAAACACAAAAATTGCATCGGAATTAAAAGCAAAAGGCACAATGCGGACTTAAGTACAAGAAGACTGAGTCTTCTAACAGTCTATGATTTGAGCCTTTCGTGTTAGACCAGTTTTAGATTCCGATGCTTCACTTCAGGTTTAATGTATCCCTTGGACCTTCACTTTGACGATGAAACACAAAAACTGCATCGGAATTAAATACATCACGCACGATGCCGACTTAAGTACAAGAAGAGTGAGTCTTCTTCCCGTCTATGATTTCAGCGTTTGCTGAGAGACCAGATTCAGATATCGATGCTTCACTTCCGGTTTACAGTATTCCTTGGACCTTCACTTTGACGATGAAACACAAAAATTGCATCGGAATTAAATCCATCAGGCACAATGCCGAATTAAGTACAAGAAGAGTGAGTCTTCTTACCGTCTATGCTTTCAGCCTTTGCTGAGGGAGCAGTTTTAAATATCGATGCTTCACTTCTGGTTTACAGTATTCCTTGGACCTTCACTTGGACGATGAAACACAAAAATTGCATCGGAATTAAATACATCAGGCACAATGGCGACTTAAGTACAAGAAGACTGAGACTTCTAACACTCTATGATTTCAGCCTTTCGTGTTAGACCAGTTTTAGATTCCGATGCTTCACTTCCGGTTTACAGTATTCATTGGCCCTTCACTTTGACGATGAAACACAATAATTGCATCGGTATTAAATACATCAGGCACAATGCGGACTTAAGTACAAGAAGAGTGAGTCTTCTTACCGTCTATGTTTATAGCCTTTGCTGAGAGACCAGTTATAGATATCGTTGCTTCACTTCCGGTTTACTGTATTCCTTGGACCGTCACTTTGACGATGAAACACAAAAATTGCATCGGAATTAAAAACATCAGGCACAATGCCGACT
Organism: Schistocerca cancellata; assembly: GCF_023864275.1. NCBI lineage: Eukaryota > Metazoa > Arthropoda > Insecta > Orthoptera > Acrididae > Schistocerca > Schistocerca cancellata. Next base: position 56,430,772 of record NC_064631.1, read on the forward strand.
TAAGTACAAGAAGAGTGAGTCTTCTTACCGTCTATGCTTTCAGCCTTTGCTGAGAGACCAGTTTTAGATATCGATGCTTCACTTCAGGTTTACTGTATCCCTTGGACCTTCACTTTGACGATGAAACACAAAAATTGCATCGGAAGTAAATATATCAGGCACAATGCCGACTTAAGTACAAGAAGACTGAGTCTTCTTACCGTCTATGCTTTCAGCCTTTGCTGAGAGACTAGTTTTAGATATCGATGCTTCTCTTCCGGTTTACAGTATTCCTTGGACCTTCACATTGACGATGAAACACAAAAATTGCATCGGAATTAAATACATCAGGCACAATGCCGACTTAAGAACAAGAAGAGTGAGTCTTCTTACCGTCTATGCTTTCAGCCTTTGCTGAGAGACCAGTTTTAGATATCGATGCTTCACTTCCGGTTTACAATATTCCTTGGACCTTCACTTTGACGATGAAACACAAAAATTGCATCGGAATTAAATACTTCAGGCACAATGCCGACTTAAGTACAAGAAGAGTGTGTCTTCTTACCGTCTATGCTTTCAGCCTTTGCTGAGAGACCAGTTTTAGATATCGATGCTTCACTTCCGGTTTACAGTATTCCTTGGACCTTCACTTTGACAATGAAACACAAAAACTGCATCGGAATTAAATACATCAGGCAGAATGCCGACTCAAGTACAAGAAAAGTGAGTCTTCTTACCGTCTATGCTTTCAGCCTTTGCTGAGAGACCAGTTTTAGATATCGATGCTTCACTTCAGGTTTACTGTATCCCTTGGACCTTCACTTTGACGATGAAACACAAAAATTGCATCGGAATTAAATAAATCAGGCACAATGCCGACTTAAGTACAAGAAGAGTGAGTCTTCTTAATGTCTATGCATTCAGCCTTTGCTGAGAGACCAGTTTTAGATATAGATGCTTCACTTCCAGTTTACAGTATTCCTTGCACCCTCACTTGACGAATAAACACAAAAATTGCATCGGAATTAAATACTAAACGCTCAATGCCGAATTAAGTACAAGAGGAGTGAGTCTTCTTACCGTCTATAATTTCAGCCTCTGCTGAGAGACCAGTTTTAGATATCGATGCTTCACTTCCCGTTTACAGTATTCCTTGGACCTTCACTTTGACGATGAAACACAAAAATTGCATCGGAATTAATTTCATCAGGCACAATGCCGAATTAAGTACAAGAAGAGTGAGTCTTCTTATTGTCTATGTTTACAGCCTTTCCTGAGGGACCAGTTTTAAATATCGATGCTTCACTTCCGGTTTACAGTATTCCTTGGACCTTCACTTTGACGATGAAAGACAAAAATTGCATCGGAATTAAATACATCAGGCACAATGCCGACTTAAGAACAAGAAGAGTGAGTCTTCTTACCGTCTATGCTTTCAGCCTTTGCTGAGAGACCAGTTTTAGATATCGATGCTTCACTTCCGGTTTACAATATTCCTTGGACCTTCACTTTGACGATGAAACACAAAAATTGCATCGGAATTAAATACTTCAGGCACAATGCCGACTTAAGTACAAGAAGAGTGTGTCTTCTTACCGTCTATACTTTCAGCCTTTGCTGAGAGACCAGTTTTAGATATCGATGCTTCACTTCCGGTTTACAGTATTCCTTGGACCTTCACTTTGACGATGAAACACAAAAACTGCATCGGAATTAAATACATCAGGCACGATGCCGACTTAAGTACAAGAAGAGTGAGTCTACTTCCCGTCTATGCTTTCAGCGTTTGCTGAGAGACCAGTTTTAGATATCGATGCTTCACTTCAGGTTTACTGTATCCCTTGGACCTTCACTTTGACGATGAAATACAAAAATTGCGTCGGAATTAAATTCATACGGCACAATGCCGAATTAAGTACTAGAAATGTGACTCTTCTTACCGTCTATGCTTTCAGCCTTTGCTGAGAGACCAGTTTTAGATATAGATGCTTCACTTCCGGTTTACAGTATTCCTTGGACCCTCACTTTGACGATTAAACACAAAAATTGCATCGGAATTAAATACTAAAGGCACAATGCCGAATTAAGTACAAGAAGAGTGTGTCTTCTTACCGCCTATTCTTTCAGCCTTTGCAGAGAGACCAGTTTTATATATCGATGCTTCACTTCAGGTAACTGTATCCCTTGCTCCATGACTCTGACGATTAAACACAAAAATTGCATCGGAATTAAATACAAAAGGCACAATGCCGACATAAGTACAAGAGGAGTGAGTCTTCTTACCGTCTATAATTTCAGCCTCTGCTGAGAGACCAGTTTTAGATATCGATGCTTCACTTCCGGTTTACAGTATTCCTTGGACCTTCACTTTGACGATGAAACACAAAAATTGCATCGGAATTAAATACATCAGGCAGAATGCCGACTCAAGTACAAGAAAAGTGAGTCTTCTTACCGTCTATGCTTTCAGCCTTTGCTGAGAGACCAGTTTTAGATATCGATGCTTCACTTCAGGTTTACTGTATCCCTTGGACCTTCACTTTGACGATGAAACACAAAAATTGCATCGGAATTAAATAAATCAGGCACAATGCCGACTTAAGTACAAGAAGAGTGAGTCTTCTTAATGTCTATGCTTTCAGCCTTTGCTGAGAGACCAGTTTTAGATATAGATGCTTCACTTCCAGTTTACAGTATTCCTTGCACCCTCACTTGACGAATAAACACAAAAATTGCATCGGAATTAAATACTAAACGCTCAATGCCGAATTAAGTACAAGAAGAGTGTGTCTTCTTACCGTCTATGCTTTCAGCCTTTGCAGAGAGACCAGTTTTATAAATCGATGCTTCACTTCAGGTAACTGTATCCCTTGCTCCATGACTCTGACGATTAAACACAAAAATTGAATCGGAATTGAATACAAAAGGCACAATGCCGACTTAAGTACAAGAAGACTGAGTCTTCTAACACTCTATGATTTGAGCCTTTCTTGTTAGACCAGTTTTAGATTCCGATGCTTCACTTCCGGTTTACAGTATTCATTGGCCCTTCACTTTGACGATGAAACACAATAATGTCATCGGAATTAAATACATCAGGCACAATGCGGACTTAAGTACAAGAAGAGTGAGTCTTCTTACCGTCTATGTTTATAGCCTTTGCTGAGAGACCAGTTATAGATATCGTTGCTTCACTTCCGGTTTACTGTATTCCTTGGACCGTCACTTTGACGATGAAACACAAAAATTGCATCGGAATTAAAAACATCAGGCACAATGCCGACTTAAGTACAAGAAGAGTGAGTCTTCTTACCGTCTATGCTTTCAGCCTTTGCTGAGAGACCAGTTTTAGATATCGATGCTTCACTTCAGGTTTACTGTATCCCTTGGACCTTCACTTTGACGATGAAACACAAAAATTGCATCGGAAGTAAATATATCAGGCACAATGCCGACTTAAGTACAAGAAGACTGAGTCTTCTTACCGTCTATGCTTTCAGCCTTTGCTGAGAGACTAGTTTTAGATATCGATGCTTCTCTTCCGGTTTACAGTATTCCTTGGACCTTCACATTGACGATGAAACACAAAAATTGCATCGGAATTAAATACATCAGGCACAATGCCGACTTAAGAACAAGAAGAGTGAGTCTTCTTACCGTCTATGCTTTCAGCCTTTGCTGAGAGACCAGTTTTAGATATCGATGCTTCACTTCCGGTTTACAATATTCCTTGGACCTTCACTTTGACGATGAAACACAAAAATTGCATCGGAATTAAATACTTCAGGCACAATGCCGACTTAAGTACAAGAAGAGTGTGTCTTCTTACCGTCTATGCTTTCAGCCTTTGCTGAGAGACCAGTTTTAGATATCGATGCTTCACTTCAGGTTTACTGTATCCCTTGGACCTTCACTTTGACGATGAAATACAAAAATTGCGTCGGAATTAAATTCATACGGCACAATGCCGAATTAAGTACTAGAAATGTGACTCTTCTTACCGTCTATGCTTTCAGCCTTTGCTGAGGTACCAGTTTTAGATATAGATGCTTCACTTCCGGTTTACAGTATTCCTTGGACCCTCACTTTGACGATTAAACACAAAAATTGCATCGGAATTAAATACTAAAGGCACAATGCCGAATTAAGTACAAGAAGAGTGTGTCTTCTTACCGCCTATTCTTTCAGCCTTTGCAGAGAGACCAGTTTTATATATCGATGCTTCACTTCAGGTAACTGTATCCCTTGCTCCATGACTCTGACGATTAAACACAAAAATTGCATCGGAATTAAATACAAAAGGCACAATGCCGACTTAAGTACAAGAGGTCTGATTCTTCTAACACTGTATGATTTGAGCCATTTGTGTTAGACCAGTTTTAGATTCCGTTGCTTCACTTCCGGTTTACAGTATTCCTTGGCCCTTCACTTTGACGATGAAACACAAAAATTGCATCGGAATTAAATACATCAGGCACAATGCCGACATAAGTACAAGAGGAGTGAGTCTTCTTACCGTCTATGATTTCAGCCTCTGCTGAGAGACCAGTTTTAGATATCGATGCTTCACTTCCGGTTTACAGTATTCCTTGGACCTTCACTTTGACGATGAAACACAAAAATTGCATCGGAATTAATTTCATGAGGCACAATGCCGAATTAAGTACAAGAAGAGTGAGTCTTCTTATTGTCTATGTTTACAGCCTTTGCTGAGGGACCAGTTTTAAATATCGATGCTTCACTTCCGGTTTACAGTATTCCTTGGACCTTCACTTTGACGATGAAAGACAAAAATTGCATCGTAATTAAATACATCAGGCAGAATGCCGACTCAAGTACAAGAAGAGTGAGTCATCTTACCGTCTATGCTTTCAGCCTTTGCTGAGAGACCAGTTTTAGATATCGATGCTTCACTTCCGGTTTACAGTATTCCTTGAACCTTTACTTTGACGATGAAACACAAAAATTGCAACGGAATTAGATACATCAGGAACAATGCCGACATAAGTACAAGATGAGTGAGTCTTCTTACCGTCTATGCTTTTAGCCTTTGCTGAGAGACCAGTTTTAAATATCGATGCCTCACATCGGGGTTACAGTATTCCTTGGACCTTCACTTTGACGATGATAGACAAAAACTGCATCGGAATTAAATACATCAGGCACGATGCCGAATTAAGTACAAGAAGAGTGAGTCTTCTTACCGTCTATGCTTTCAGCCTTTGCTGAGAGACCATTTTTAGATATCGATGCTTCACTTCCGGTTTACAGTATTCCTTGGACCTTCACTTTGACGATGAAACACAAAAATTGCATCGGAATTAAATACATCAGGCAGAATGCCGACTCAAGTACAAGAAAAGTGAGTCTTCTTACCGTCTATGCTTTCAGCCTTTGCTGAGAGACCAGTTTTAGATATCGATGCTTCACTTCAGGTTTACTGTATCCCTTGGACCTTCACTTTGACGATGAAACACAAAAATTGCATCGGAATTAAATAAATCAGGCACAATGCCGACTTAAGTACAAGAAGAGTGAGTCTTCTTAATGTCTATGCTTTCAGCCTTTGCTGAGAGACCAGTTTTAGATATAGATGCTTCACTTCCAGTTTACAGTATTCCTTGCACCCTCACTTGACGAATAAACACAAAAATTGCATCGGAATTAAATACTAAACGCACAATGCCGAATTAAGTACAAGAAGAGTGTGTCTTCTTACCGTCTATGCTTTCAGCCTTTGCAGAGAGACCAGTTTTATAAATCGATGCTTCACTTCAGGTAACTGTATCCCTTGCTCCATGACTCTGACGATTAAACACAAAAATTGAATCGGAATTGAATACAAAAGGCACAATGCCGACTTAAGTACAAGAAGACTGAGTCTTTTAACACTCTATGATTTGAGCCTTTCTTGTTAGACCAGTTTTAGATTCCGATGCTTCACTTCCGGTTTATAGTATTCCTTGGCCCTTCACCTTGACGATGAAACACAAAAATTGCATCGAAATTAAATACATCAGGCACAATGCCGACTTAAGTACAAGAAGAGTGAGCCTTCTAACAGTCTATGATTTGAGCCTTTTGTGTTAGACCAGTTTTAGATTCCGATGCTTCACTTCAGGTTTGCTGTATCCCTTGGACCTCCACTTTGACGATGAAACACAAAAATTGCATCGGAATTAAATATAACAGGCACAATGCCGACTTAAGTACAAGAAGACTGAGTCTTCTTACCGTCTATGCTTTCAGTCTTTGCTGAGAGACCAGTTTAATTATCGATGCTTCATTTCCGGTTTACAGTATTCATTGGACCCTCACTCTGACGATTAAACACAAAAATTGCATCGGAATTAAATACAAAAGGCACAATGCGGACATAAGTACAAGAAGACAGAGTCTTCTAACAGTCTATGATTTGAGCCTTTCGTGTTAGACCAGTTTTAGATTCCGATGTTTCACTTCAGGTTTACTGTATCCCTTGGACCTTCACTTTGACGATGAAACACAAAAATTGCATCGGAATTAAATACATTACTCACAATGCCGACTTAAGTACAAGAGGAGTGAGTCTTCTTACCGTCTATGCTTTCAGCCTTTGCTGAGAGACCATTTTTAGATATCGATGCTTCACTTCCGGTTTACAGTATTCCTTGGACCCTCACTTTGACGATTAAACACAAAAATTGCATCGGAATTAAATACAAAAGGCACAATGCGGACTTAAGTACAAGAAGACTGAGTCTTCTAACAGTCTATGATTTGAGCCTTTCGTGTAGACCAGTTTTAGATTCCGATGCTTTACTCCAGGTTTCCTGTATCCCTTGGACCTTCACTTTGACGATGAAACACAAAAATTGCATCGGAATTAAATACATTACTCACAATGCCGACTTAAGTACAAGAGGAGTGAGTCTTCTTACCGTCTATGCTTTCAGCCTTTGCTGAGAGACCATTTTTAGATATCGATGCTTCACTTCCGGTTTACAGTATTCCTTGGACCTTCACTTTGACGATGAAACACAAAATTTGCATCGGAATTAAATACATCAGGCACAATGCCGACTTAAGTACAAGAAGAGTGAGTCTTCTTACCTTCTATGCTTTCAGCCTTTGCTGAGAGACCAGTTTTAGATATCCGTGCTTCACTTCCGGTTTACAGTAATCCTCGGACCTTCACTTTGACGATGAAACACAAAAATTGCTTCGCAAACAAATACATCAGGCACAATGCCGACTTAAGTACAAGAAGAGTGAGTCTTCTTACCGTCTATGTTTTCTGCCTTTGCTGAGAGACCAGTTTTAGATATCGATGCTTCACTTCCGGTTTACAGTATTCCTTGGACCTTCACTTTGACGATGAAACACAAAAATTGCATCTGAATTAAATTCATCAGGCACAATGCCGCATTAAGTACAAGAAGAGTGAGTCTTCTTACTGTCTATCTTTTCAGCTTTTGCTGAGGGACCAGTTTTAAATATCGATGCTTCACTTCCGGTTTACAGTATTCCTTGGTCCTTCACTTTGACGATGAAACACAAAAATTGCATCGGAATTAAATACATCAGGCACAATGCCGACTTAAGTACAAGAAGAGTGAGTCTTCTTACCGTCTATGCTTTCAGCCTTTGCTGAGAGACCAGTTTTACATATCTATGCTTCACCTCAGGTTTACTGTAACCCTTGGACCTTCACTTTGACGATGAAACACAAAAATTGCATCGGAATTAAATACTTCAGGCACAATGCCGATTTAGTTACAAGAAGAGTCAGTCTTCTTAATGTCTATGCTTTCAGCCTTTGCTGAGAGACCAGTTTTAGATATCGATGCTTCACTTCCGGTTTACAGTATTCCTTGGCCCCTCACTTTGACGATTAAACACAAAAATTCCATTGGAATTAAATACAAAAGGCACAATGACGACTTAAGTACAAGAAGACTGAGTCTCCTAACAGTCTACGATTTGAGCCTTTCGTGTTAGACCAGTTTTAGATTCCGATGCTTCACTTTCGGTTTACAGTATTCCTTGGAGCCTCACTTTGACGATTAAACACAAAAATTGCAACGGAATTGAATACAAAAGGCACAATGCGGACTCAGGTACAAGAAGACTGAGTTTTCTGACAGACTATGATTTGAGCCTTGCCTGTGAGACCAGTTTTAGATCTCGATGCTTCACTTCCGGTTTACAGTATTCCTTGGACCATCACTTTGACGATTAAACACAAAAATTGCATCTGAATTAAATACTTTAGGCACAATGCCGACTTAAGTACAAGGAGACTGAGCCTTCTAACAGTCTATGATTTGAGACTTTCGTGTTAGACCAGTTTTAGATTCCGATGCTTCACTTCAGGTTTACTGTATCCCTTGGACCTTCACTTTGACGATGAAACACAAAAATTGCATCGGAATTAAATTCATCAGGCACAATGCCGAATTAAGTACAAGAAGAGTGAGTCTTCTTACCGTCTATCTTTTCAGCCTTTGCTGAGGGACCAGATTTAAATATCGATGCTTCACTTCCGGTTTACAGTATTCCTTGGAACTTCACTTTGACGATGAAACACAAAAATTGTATCGGAATTAAATACAAAACGCAGGTTGCCGACATAAGTACAAGAAGACTGAGTCTTCTAACCGTCTATGATTTGCGCCTTTCGTGTTAGACCAGTTTTAGATTCCGTTGTTTCACTTCAGGTTTACTGTATCCCTTGGACCTTCACTTTGACGATTCAACACAAAAATTGCATCGGAATTAAATACAAAAGGCACAAAGCCGACTTAAGTACAAGAAGACTGAGTCTTCTAACAGTCTACGTTTTGAGCCTTTCGTGTTAGACAAGATTTAGATTCCGATGCTTCACTTGAGGTTTACTGTATCCCTTGGACCTTCACTTTGACGATGAAACACAAAAATTGCATCGGAATTAAATACAAAAGGCACAATGCCGACTTAAGTACAAGAAGAGTGTGTCTTCTTACCATCTATGCTTTCAGCCTTTGCTGAGAGACCAGTTTTAGATATCGATGCTTCACTTCCGGTTTACAGTATTCATTGGACCCTCACTCTGACGAATAAACACAAAAGTTTCATCGGAATTAAAAGCAAAAGGCACAATGCGCACTTAAGTACAAGAAGACAGAGTCTTCTAACAGTATATGATTTGAGCCTTTCGTGTTAGACCAGTTTTACATTCCGATGCTTCACTTCAGGTTTACTGTATCCCTTGGACCTTCACTTTGACGATGAAACACAAAAATTGCATCGGAATTAAATACATCAGGCACAATGCCGACTTAAGTACAAGAAGAGTGAGTCTTCTTACCGTCTATGGTTTCAGCCTTTGCTGAGAGACCAGTATTACATATCTATGCTTCACCTCAGGTTTACTGTATTACTTGGACCTTCACTTTGACGATGAAACACAAAAATTGCATCGGAATTAAATACATCAGGCACAATGCCGACTTAAGTACAAGAAGAGTGAGTCTTCTTAATGTCTATGCTTTCAGCCTTTGCTGAGAGACCAGTTTTAGATATCGATGCTTCACTTCCGGTTTACAGTATTCCTTGGCCCCTCACTTTGACGATTAAACACAAAAATTGCATCCGAATTAAATACAAAAGGGACAATGCCGACTTAAGTACAAGAAGACTGAGTCTTCTAACAGTCTACGTTTTGAGCCTTTCGTGTTAGACAAGTTTTAGATTCCGATGCTTCACTTCAGGTTTACTGTATCCGTTGGACCTTCACTTTGACGATGTAACACAAAAATTGCATCGGAATTAAATACAAAAGGCACAATGCCGACTTAAGTACAAGAAGAGTGGGTCTTCTTACCATCTATGATTTCAGCCTTTGCTGAGAGACCATTTTTAGATATCGATGCTTCACTTCCGGTTTACAGAATTCCTTGGACCCTCACTTTGACGATTAAACACAAAAATTGCAACGGAATTGAACACAAAAGGCACAATGCGGACTCAGTACAAGAAGACTGAGTTTTCTAACAGTCTATGATTTGAGCCTTGCCTGTGAGACCAGTTTTAGATCTCGATGCTTCACTTCCGATTTACAGTATTCGTTTGGACCATCACTTTGACGATTAAACGCAAAAATTGCATCGGAATTAAATACAAAATTCACAATGCGGACTTAAGTACAAGAAGACTGAGTCTTCTTACCGTCTATGTTTTCTGCCTTTGCTGAGAGACCAGTTTTAGATATCGATGCTTCACTTCCGGTTTACAGTATTCCTTGGACCTTCACTTTGACGATGAAACACAAAAATTGCATCTGAATTAAATTCATCAGGCACAATGCCGAATTAAGTACAAGAAGAGTGAGTCTTCTTACTGTCTATCTTTTCAGCTTTTGCTGAGGGACCAGTATTAAATATCGATGCTTCACTTCCGGTTTACAGTATTCCTTCGACCTTCACTTTGACGATGAAACACAAAAATTGCATCGGAATTAAATACATCGGGCACAATGCCGACTTAAGTACAAGAAGAGTGAGTCTTCTTACCGTCTATGCTTTCAGCCTTTGCTGAGAGACCAGTTTTACATATCTATGCTTCACCTCAGGTTTACTGTAACCCTTGGACCTTCACCTTTACGATGAAACACAAAAATTGCATCGGAATTAAATACATCAGGCACAATGCCGACTTAAGTACAAGAAGAGTCAGTCTTCTTAATGTCTATGTTTTCAGCCTTTGCTGAGAGACCAGTTTTAGATATCGATGCTTCACTTCCGGTTTACAGTATTACTTGGCCCCTCACTTTGACGATTAAACACAAAAATTGCATTGGAATTAAATACAAAAGGCACAATGACGACTTAAGTACAAGAAGACTGAGTCTTCTAACAGTCTACGATTTGAGCCTTTCGTTTTAGACCAGTTTTAGATTCCGATGCTTCACTTCAGGCTTACTGTATCCCTTGGACCTTCACTTTGACGATGTAACACAAAAATTGCATCGGAATTAAATGCAAAAGGCACAATGCCGACTTAAGTACAAGAAGAGTGGGTCTTCTTACCATCTATGCTTTCAGCCTTTGCTGAGAGACCAGTTTTAGATATCGATGCTTCACTTCCGGTTTACAGTATTCCTTGGAGCCTCACTTTGACGATTAAACACAAAAATTGCAACGGAATTGAATACAAAAGGCACAATGCGGACTCAAGTACAAGAAGACTGAGTTTTCTAACAGTCTATGATTTGAGCCTTGCCTGTGAGACCAGTTTTAGATCGCGATGCTTCACTTCCGGTTTACAGTATTCCTTGGACCATCGCTTTGACGATTAAACACAAAAATTGCATCTGAATTAAATACAAAAGGAACAATGCCGACTTAAGTACAAGAAGAGTGGGTCTTCTTACCATCTATGCTTTCAGCCTTTGCTGAGGGACCAGTTCAAAATATCGATGCTTCACTTCCGGTTTACAGTATACCTTGGACCTTCACTTTGACGATGAAACACAAAAATTGCATCGGAATTAAATATAACAGGCACAATGCCGACTTAAGTACAAGAAGACTCAGTCTTCTAACAGTCTATGATTTGAGCCTTACGTGTAGACCAGTGTTAGATTCCGATGCTTCACTTCAGGTTTACTGTATCCCTTGGACCTTCACTTTGACGATGAAACACAAAAATTGCATCGGAATTAAATTCATCAGGCACAATGCCGAATTAAGTACAAGAAGAGTGAGTCTTCTTACCGTCTATGCTTTCAGCCTTTGCTGAGAGACAGGATTTAGACATCGTTGCTTCACTTCCGGTTTACAGTATTCTTTGGACCTTCACTTTGACGATGAAACACAAAAATTGCATCGGAATTAAATTCATCAGGCACAATGCCGACTTAAGTACAAGAAGAGTGAGTCTTCTTACCGTCTATGCCATCAGCCTTTGCTGAGGGACCAGTTCAAAATATCGATGCTTCACTTCCGGTTTACAGTATACCTTGGACCTTCACTTTGACGATGAAACACAAAAATTGCATCGGAATTAAATACAAAACCCAGGTTGCCGACATAAGAACAAGAAGACTGAGTCTTCTAACAGTCTATGATTTGCGCCTTCCGTGTTAGACCAGTTTTAGATTCCGATGTTTCACTTCAGGTTTAATGTATCCCTTGGACCTTCACTTTGACGATTCAACACAAAAATTGCATCGGAATTAAATACAAAAGGCACAATGCCGACTTAAGTACAAGAAGACTGAGTCTTCTAACAGTCTACTTTTTGAGCCTTTCGTGTTAGACAAGATTTAGATTCCGATGCTTCACTTGAGGTTTACTGTATCCCTTGGACCTTCACTTTGACGATGAAACACAAAATTTGCATCGGAATTAAATACAAAAGGCACAGTGCCGACTTAAGTACAAGAAGAGTGTGTCCTCTTACCATCTATGCTTTCAGCCTTTGCTGAGAGACCAGTTTTAGATATCGATGCTTCACTTCCGGTTTACAGTATTCCTTGGACCCTCACTTTGACGATTAAGCACAAAAATTGCAACGGAATTGAATACAAAAGACACAATGCGGACTCAAGTACAAGAAGACTGAGTTTTCTAACAGTCTATGATTAGAGCCTTGCCTGTGAGACCAGTTTTAGATCTCGATGCTTCACTTCCGGTTTACAGTATTACTTGGACCATCACTTTGTCGATTAAACACAAAAATTGCATCGGAATTCAATACAAAAGGCACAATGCCGACTTAAGTACAAGGAGACTGAGACTTCTAACAGTCTATGATTTGAGCCTTTTGTGTTAGACCAGTTTTACATTCCGATGCTTTACTTGAGGTTTGCTGTATCCCTTGGACCTCCACTTTGACGATGAAACACAAAAATTGCATCGGAATTAAACATAACAGGCACAATGCCGACTTAAGTACAAGAAGAGTGAGTCTTCTTACTGTCTATGCTTTCAGCCTTTGCTGAGAGACCAGTTTTAGATATCGATGCTTCACTTCCGGTTTACAGTATTCATTGGACCCTCACTCTGACGAATAAACACAAAAGTTTCATCGGAATTAAAAGCAAAAGGCACAATGCGCACTTAAGTACAAGAAGACAGAGTCTTCTAACAGTATATGATTTGAGCCTTTCGTGTTAGACCAGTTTTACATTCCGATGCTTCACTTCAGGTTTACTGTATCCCTTGGACCTTCACTTTGACGATGAAACACAAAAATTGCATCGGAATTAAATACATCAGGCACAATGCCGACTTAAGTACAAGAAGAGTGAGTCTTCTTACCGTCTATGTTTTCTGCCTTTGCAGAGAGACCAGTTTTAGATATCGATGCTTCACTTCCGGTTTACAGTATACGTTGGACCTTCACTTTGACGATGTAACAAAAAAATTGCATCGGAATTAAATACAAAAGGCACAATGCCGACTTAAGTACAAGAAGAGTGGGTCTTCTTACCATCTATGCTTTCAGCCTTTGCTGAGAGACCAGTTTTAGATATCGATGCTTTACTTCCGGTTTACAGAATTCCTTGGACCCTCACTTTGACGATTAAACACAAAAATTGCAACGGAATTGAACACAAAAGGCACAATGCGGAATCAAGTACAAGAAGACTGAGTTTTCTAACAGTCTATGATTTGAGCCTTGCCTGTGAGACCAGTTTTAGATCTCGATGCTTCACTTCCGATTTACAGTATTCCTTGGACCATCTCTTTGACGATTAAACACAAAAATTGCATCGGAATTAAATACAAAAGGCACAATGCGGACTTAAGTACAAGAAGACTGAGTCTTCTAACAGTCTATGATTTGAGCCTTTCGTGTAGACCAGTTTTAGATTCCGATGCTTCACTTCAGGTTTACTGTATCCCTTGGACCTTCACTGTGACGATGAAGCACAAAATTTGCATCGGAATTAAATACATCAGGCACAATGCCGAATTAAGTACAAGAAGAGTGAGTCTTCTTACTGTCTATCTTTTCAGCTTTTGCTGAGGGACCAGTATTAAATATCGATGCTTCACTTCCGGTTTACAGTATTCCTTCGACCTTCAATTTGACGATGAAACACAAAAATTGCATCGGAATTAAATACATCGGGCACAAGCCGACTTAAGTACAAGAAGAGTGAGTCTTCTTACCGTCTATGCTTTCAGCCTTTGCTGAGAGACTAGTTTTACATATCTATGCTTCACCTCAGGTTTACTGTAACCCTTGGACCTTCACTTTGACGATGAAACACAAAAATTGCATCGGAATTAAATACATCAGGCACAATGCCGACTTAAGTACAAGAAGAGTCAGTCTTCTTAATGTCTATGCTTTCAGCCTTTGCTGAGAGACCAGTTTTAGATATCGATGCTTCACTTATGGTTTACAGTATTACTTGGCCCCTCACTTTGACGATTAAACACAAAAATTGCATTGGAATTAAATACAAAAGGCACAATGACGACTTAAGTACAAGAAGACTGAGTCTTCTAACAGTCTACGATTTGAGCCTTTCGTGTTAGACCAGTTTTAGATTCCGATGCTTCACTTCAGGCTTACTGTATCCCTTGGAGCTTCACTTTGACGATGTAACACAAAAATTGCATCGGAATTAAATACAAAAGGCACAATGGCGACTTAAGTACAAGAAGACTGAGTCTTCTTACAGTCTATGATTTGAGCCTTTCGTGTAGACCAGTATTAGATTCCGATGCTTCACTTCAGGTTTACTGTATCCCTTGGACCTTCACTTTGACGATGAAACACAAAAATTGCATCGGAATTAAATTCATCAGGCACAATGCCGAATTAAGTACAAGAAGAGTGAGTCTTCTTACCGTCTATGCTTTCAGCCTTTGCTGAGAGACAGGTTTTAGACATCGTTGCTTCACTTCCGGTTTACAGTATTCTTTGGACCTTCACTTTGACGATGAAACACAAAAATTGCATCGGAATTAAATTCATCAGGCACAATGCCGACTTAAGTACAAGAAGAGTGAGTCTTCTTACCGTCTATGCCTTCAGCCTTTGCTGAGGGACTTGTTCAAAATATCGATGCTTCACTTCCGGTTTACAGTATACCTTGGACCTTCACTTTGACGATGAAACACAAAAATTGCATCGGAATTCAATACAAAACCCAGGTTGCCGACATCAGTACAAGAAGACTGAGTCTTCTAACAGTCTATGATTTGCGCCTTCCGTGTTAGACCAATCTTAGATTCCGATGTTTCACTTCAGGTTTACTGTATCCCTTGGACCTTCACTTTGACGATTCAACACAAAAATTGCATCGGAATTAAATACAAAAGGCACAATGCCGACTTAAGTACAAGAAGACTGAGTCTTCTAACAGTCTACTTTTTGAGCCTTTCGTGTTAGACAAGATTTAGATTCCGATGCTTCACTTGAGGTTTACTGTATCCCTTGGACCTTCACTTTGACGATGAAACACCAAATTTGCATCGGAATTAAATACAAAAGGCACAATGCCGACTTAAGTACAAGAAGAGTGTGTCTTCTTACCATCTATGCTTTCAGCCTTTGCCGAGAGACCAGTTTTAGATATCGATGCTTCACTTCCGGTTTACAGTATTCCTTGGACCCTCACTTTGACGATTAAGCACAAAAATTGCAACGGAATTGAATACAAAAGACACAATGCGGACTCAAGTACAAGAAGACTGAGTTTTCTAACAGTCTATGATTAGAGCCTTGCCTGTGAGACCAGTTTTAGATCTCGATGCTTCACTTCCGGTTTACAGTATTCCTTGGACCATCACTTTGTCGATTAAACACAAAAATTGCATCGGAATTAAATACAAAAGGCACAATGCCGACTTAAGTACAAGGAGACTGAGCCTTCTAACAGTCTATGATTTGAGCCTTTTGTGTTAGACCAGTTTTACATTCCGATGCTTCACTTGAGGTTTGCTGTATCCCTTGGACCTCCACTTTGACGATGAAACACAAAAATTGCATCGGAATTAAACATAAGAGGCACAATGCCGACTTAAGTACAAGAAGAGTGAGTCTTCTTACTGTCTATGCTTTCAGCCTTTGCTGAGAGACCAGTTTTAGATATCGATGCTTCACTTCCGGTTTACAGTATTCATTGGACCCTCACTCTGACGAATAAACACAAAAGTTTCATCGGAATTAAAAGCAAAAGGCACAATGCGCACTTAAGTATAAGAAGACAGAGTCTTCTAACAGTATATGATTTGAGCCTTTCGTGTTAGACCAGTTTTACATTCCGATGCTTCACTTCAGGTTTACTGTATCCCTTGGACCTTCACTTTGACGATGAAACACAAAAATTGCATCGGAATTAAATACATCAGGCACAATGCCGACTTAAGTACAAGAAGAGTGAGTCTTCTTACCGTCTATGTTTTCTGCCTTTGCTGAGAGACCAGTTTTATATATCGATGCTTCACTTCCGGTTTACAGTATACCTTGGACCTTCACTTTGACGATGTAACAAAAAAATTGCATCGGAATTAAATACAAAAGGCACAATGCCGACTTAAGTACAAGAAGAGTGGGTCTTCTTACCATCTATGCTTTCAGCCTTTGCTGAGAGACCAGATTTAGATATCGATGCATCACTTCCGGTTTACAGAATTCCTTGGACCCTCACTTTGACGATTAAACACAAAAATTGCAACGGAATTGAACACAAAAGGCACAATGCGGACTCAAGTACAAGAAGACTGAGTTTTCTAACAGTCTATGATTTGAGCCTTGCCTGTGAGACCAGTTTTAGATCTCGATGCTTCACTTCCGATTTACAGTATTCCTTGGACCATGACTTTGACGATTATACACAAAAATTGCATCGGAATTAAATACAAAAGGCACAATGCGGACTTAAGTACAAGAAGACTGAGTCTTCTAACAGTCTATGATTTGAGCCTTTCGTGTAGACCAGTTTTAGATTCCGATGCTTCACTTCAGGTTTACTGTATCCCTTGGACCTTCACTTTGACGATGAAGCACAAAATTTGCATCGGAATTAAATACATCATGCACAATGCCGACTTAAGTACAAGAAGAGTGAGTCTTCTTACCTTCTATGCTTTCAGCCTTTGCTGAGAGACCAGTTTTAGATATCCGTGCTTCACTTCTGGTTTACAGTATTCCTTGGACCTTCACTTTGACGATGAAACACAAAAATTGCTTCGCAATCAAATACATCAGGCACAATGCCGACTTAAGTACAAGAAGAGTGAGTCTTCTTACCGTCTATGTTTTCTGCCTTTGCTGAGAGACCAGTTTTAGATATCGATGCTTCACTTCCGGTTTACAGTATTCCTTGGACCTTCACTTTGACGAAGAAACACAAAAATTGCATCTGAATTAAATTCATCAGGCACAATGCCGACTTAAGTACAAGAAGCGTGAGTCTTCTTACTGTCTATCTTTTCAGCTTTTGCTGAGGGACCAGTATTAAATATCGATGCTTCACTTCCGGTTTACAGTATTCCTTCGACCTTCAATTTGACGATGAAACAAAAAAATTGCATCGGAATTAAATACATCGGGCACAATGCCGACTTAAGTACAAGAAGAGTGAGTCTTGTTACCGTCTATGATTTCAGCCTTTGCTGAGAGACCAGTTTTACATATCTATGCTTCACCTCAGGTTTACTTTAACCCTTGGACCTTCACTTTGACGATGAAACACAAAAATTGCATCGGAATTAAATACATCAGGCACAATGCCGACTTAAGTACAAGAAGAGTCAGTCTTCTTAATGTCTATGCTTTCAGCCTTTGCTGAGAGACCAGTTTTAGATATCGATGCTTCACTTATGGTTTACAGTATTACTTGGCCCCTCACTTTGACGATTAAACACAAAAATTGCAACGGAATTGAATACAAAAGGCACAATGCGGACTCAAGTACAAGAAGACTGAGTTTTCTAACAGTCTATGATTTGAGCCTTGCCTGTGAGACCAGTTTTAGATCGCGATGCTTCACTTCCGGTTTACAGTATTCCTTGGACCATCGCTTTGACGATTAAACACAAAAATTGCATCTGAATTAAATACAAAAGGCACAATGCTGACTTAAGTACAAGGAGACTGAGCCTTCTAACAGTCTATGATTTGAGCCTTTCGTGTAGACCAGTGTTAGATTCCAATGCTTCACATCAGGTTTACTGTATCCCTTGGACTTTCACTTTGACGATGAAACACAAAAATTGCATCGGAATTAAATTCATCAGGCACAATGCCGAATTAAGTACAAGAAGAGTGAGTCTTCTTACCGTCTATGATTTCAGCCTTTGCTGAGAGACAGGTTTTAGATATCGTTGCTTCACTTCCGGTTTACAGTATTCTTTGGACCTTCACTTTGACGATGAAACACAAAAATTGCATCGGAATTAAATTCATCAGGCACAATGCCGACTTAAGTACAAGAAGAGTGAGTCTTCTTACCGTCTATGCTTTCAGCCTTTGCTGAGGGACCAGTTCAAAATATCGATGCTTCACTTCCGGTTTACAGTATTCTTTGGACCTTCACTTTGACGATGAAACACAGAAATTGCATCGGAATTAAATACAAAACGCAGGTTGCCGACATAAGTACAAGAAGACTGAGTCTTCTAACAGTCTATGATTTGAGCCTTTCGTGTTAGACCAGTTTTAGATTCCGATGTTTCACTTCAGGTTTACTGTATCCCTTGGACCTTCACTTTGACGATTCAACACAAAAATTGCATCGGAATTAAATACAAAAGGCACAATGCCGT
Organism: Schistocerca cancellata; assembly: GCF_023864275.1. NCBI lineage: Eukaryota > Metazoa > Arthropoda > Insecta > Orthoptera > Acrididae > Schistocerca > Schistocerca cancellata. The sequence goes on from NC_064631.1 coordinate 56,449,503, forward strand.
CTTAAGTACAAAAAGACTGAGTCTTCTAACAGTCTATGATTTGAGCCTTTCGTGTTAGACCTGTTTTAGATTCCGATGCTTCACTTCCGGTTTACAGTATTCCTTGGACCTTCACTTTGACGATGAAACACAAAAATTGCTTCGGAATTTAATACATCAGGCACAATGCCGAATTGAGTACAAGAAGAGTGTGTCTTCTTACCGTCTATGCTTTCAGCCTTTGCTGAGGGACCAGTTTTAAATATCGATGCTTCACTTCCGGTTTACAGTATTCCTTGGACCCTCACTTTGGCGATTAAACACAAATATTGCATCGGAATTAGATTCATCAGGCACAATGACGAATTAAGTACAAGAAGAGTGAGTCTTCTTACCGTCTATGCTTCCAGCCTTTGCTGAGAGACCATTTTTAGATATCGATGCTTCACTTCCGGTTTACAGTATTCCTTGGACCCTCACTTTGGCGATTAAACACAAATATTGCATCGGAATTAAATACAAAAGGCACAATGCCGACTTAAGTACAAGAAGACTGGGTCTTCTAACAGTCTATGATTTGAGCCTTTCGTGTAGACCAGTTTTAGATTCCGATGCTTCACTTCAGGTTTACTGTATCTCTTGGACCTTCACTTTGACGATGAATCACAAAATTTGCATCGGAATTAAATACATCAGGCACAATGCCGACTTAAGTACAAGAAGCGTGAGTCTTCTTACCTTCTATGCTTTCAGCCTTTGCTGAGAGATCAGTTTTAGATATCCGTGCTTCACTTCCGGTTTACAGTATTCCTTGGACCTTCACTTTGACGATGAAACACAAAAATTGCTTCGCAATCAAATACATCAGGCACAATGCCGACTTAAGTAAAAGAACAGTGAGTCTTCTTACCGTATATGTTTTCTGCCTTTGCTGAGAGACCAGTTTTAGATATCGACGCTTCACTTCCGGTTTACAGTATTCCTTGGACCTTCACTTTGACGATGTAACACCAAACTTGCATCTGAATTAAATTCATCAGGCACAATGCCGAATTAAGTACAAGAAGAGTGAGTCTTCTTACTGTCTATCTTTTCAGCCTTTGCTGAGGGACCAGTTTTAAACATCGATGCTTCACTTCCGGTTTACAGTAACCCTTGGACCTTCACTTTGACGATGAAACACAAAAATTGCATCGGAATTAAATACATCAGGCACAATGCCGACTTAAGTACAACAAGAGTCAGTCTTCTTAATGTCTATGCTTTCAGCCTTTGCTGAGGGACCAGTTTTAGATATCGATGTTTCGCTTCCGGTTTACAGTATTCCTTGGCCCCTCATTTTGACGATTAAACACAAAAATTGCATTGGAATTAAATACAAAAGGCACAATGACGACTTAAGTACAAGAAGACTGAGTCTTCTAACAGTCTACGATTTGAGCCTTTCGTGTTAGACCAGTTTTAGATTCCGATGCTTCACTTCAGGCCTACTGTATCCCTTGGACCTTCACTTTGACGATGTAACACAAAAATTGCATCGGAATTAAATACAAAAGGCACAATGCCGACTTAAGTACAAGAAGAGTGGGTCTTCTTACCATCTATGCTTTCAGCATTTGCTGAGAGACCAGTTTTAGATATCGATGCTTCACTTCCGGTTTACAGTATTCCTTGGAGCCTCACTTTGACGATTAAACACAAAAATTGCAACGGAATTGAATACAAAAGGCACAATGCGGACTCAAGTACAAGAAGACTGAGTTTTCTAACAGTCTATGATTTGAGCCTTGCCTGTGAGACCAGATTTAGATCTCGATGCTTCACTTCCGGTTTACAGTATTCCTTGGACCATCACTTTGACGATTAAACACAAAAATTGCATCTGAATTAAATACAAAAGGCACAATGCCGACTTAAGTACAAGGAGACTGAGCCTTCTAACAGTCTATGATTTGAGCCTTTCGTGTTAGACCAGTTTTAGATTCCGATGCCTCACTTCAGGTTTGCTGTATCCGTTGGCCCTTCACTTTGACGATGAAACACAAAAATTGCATCGGAATTAAATATAACAGGCACAATGCCGAATTACGTACAAGAAGAGTGAGTCTTCTTACCGTCTATCTTTTCAGCCTTTGCTGAGGGATCAGTTTTAAATATCGATGCTTCACTTCCGGTTTACGGTATTCCTTGGACCTTCACTTTGACGATGAAACACAAAAATTGCATCGGAATTAAATACATCAGGCACAACGCCGACTTAAGTACAAGAAGAGTGAGTCTTCTTACCGTCTATGCTTTCAGCCTTTGCTGAGAGACAAGTTTTAGTTATCGATGCTTCACTTCCGGTTTACAGTATTCCTTGGACCTTCACTTTGACGATGAAACACAAAAATTGCATCGGAATTAAATACATCAGGCACAATGCCGAATTAAGTACAAAAAGAGTGTGTCTTCTTACCGTCTATGCTTTCAGCCTTTGCTGAGGGACCAGTTTTAAATACCGATGCTTCACTTCCGGTGTACAGTATTCCTTGGACTTTCACTTTGACGATGAAACACAAAAAATGCATCGGAATTAAATAAATTAGGCACAATGCCGACTTAAGTACAAGAAGAGTGAGTCTTCTTACCGTCTATGCTTTCAGCCTTTGCTGAGAGACCAGTTTTAGTTATCGATGCTTCACTTCCGGTTTACAGTATTCCTTGGACCTTCACTTTGACGACGAAACACAAAAATTGCATCGGAATTAAATAAATCAGGCACAATGCCGAATTAAGTACAAAAAGAGTGTGTCTTCTTACCGTCTATGCTTTCAGCCTTTGCTGAGGGACCAGTTTTAAATATCGATGCTTCACTTCCGGTTTACAGTATTCCTTGGACTTTCACTTTGACGATGAAACACAAAAATTGCATTGGAATTAAATACAAAAGGCACAATGACGACTTAAGTACAAGAAGACTGAGTCTTCTAACAGTCTACGATTTGAGCCTTTCGTGTTAGACCAGTTTTAGATTCCGTTGCTTCACTTCAGGCTTACTGTATCCCTTGGACCTTCACTTTGACGATGTAACACAAAAATTGCATCGGAATTAAATACAAAAGGCACAATGCCGACTTAAGTAAAAGAAGAGTGGGTCTTCTTACCATCTATGCTTTCAGCCTTTGCTGAGAGACCAGTTTTAGATATCGATGCTTCACTTCCGGTTTACAGTATTCCTTGGAGCCTCACTTTGACGATTAAACACAAAAATTGCAACGGAATTGAATACAAAAGGCACAATGCGGACTCAAGTACAAGGAGACTGAGCCTTCTAATAGTCTATGATTTGAGCCTTTCGTGTTAGACCAGTTTTAGATTCCGATGCTTCACTTCAGGTTTGCTGTATCCCTTGGACCTTCACTTTGACGATGAAACACAAAAATTGCATCGGAATTAAATATAACAGGCACAATGCCGATTTAAGTACAAGAAGATTGAGTCTTCTAACAGTCTATGATTTGAGCCTTTCGTGTAGACCAGTGTTAGATTCCGATGCTTCACTTCAGGTTTACTGTATCCCTTGGACTTTCACTTTGACGATGAAACACAAAAATTGCATCGGAATTAAATTCATCAGGCACAATGCCGACTTAAGTACAAGAAGAGGGAGTCTTCTTAACGTCTATGCTTTCAGCCTTTGCTGAGGGACCAGTTCAAAATATCGATGCTTCACTTCCGGTTTACAGTATTCTTTGGACCTTCACTTTGACGATGAAACACAGAAATTGCATCGGAATTAAATACAAAACGCAGGTTGCCGACATAAGTACAAGAAGACTGAGTCTTCTAACAGTCTATGATTTGAGCCTTTCGTGTTAGACCAGTTTTAGATTCCGATGTTTCACTTCAGGTTTACTGTATCCCTTGGACCTTCACTTTGACGATTCAACACAAAAATTGCATCGGAATTAAATACAAAAGGCACAATGCCGACTTAAGTACAAGAAGACTGAGTCTTCTAACAGTCTATCATTTGAGCCTTTCGTGTTAGACCTGTTTTAGATTCCGATGCTTCACTTCAGGTTTACTCTATACCTTGGACCTTCACTTTGACGATGAAACACAAAAATTGCATCGGAATTACATACATCAGGCACAATGCCGACTTAAGTACAAGAAGAGTGAGTCTTCTTACCGTCTATGTTTTCTGCCTTTGCAGAGAGACCAGTTTTAGATATCGATGCTTCACTTCCGGTTTACAGTATACGTTGGACCTTCACTTTGACGATGTAACAAAAAAATTGCATCGGAATTAAATACAAAAGGCACAATGCCGACTTAAGTACAAGAAGAGTGGGTCTTCTTACCATCTATGCTTTCAGCCTTTGCTGAGAGACCAGTTTTAGATATCGATGCTTTACTTCCGGTTTACAGAATTCCTTGGACCCTCACTTTGACGATTAAACACAAAAATTGCAACGGAATTGAACACAAAAGGCACAATGCGGACTCAAGTACAAGAAGACTGAGTTTTCTAACAGTCTATGATTTGAGCCTTGCCTGTGAGACCAGTTTTAGATCTCGATGCTTCACTTCCGATTTACAGTATTCCTTGGACCATCACTTTGACGATTAAACACAAAAATTGCATCGGAATTAAATACAAAAGGCACAATGCGGACTTAAGTACAAGAAGACTGAGTCTTCTAACAGTCTATGATTTGAGCCTTTCGTGTAGACCAGTTTTAGATTCCGATGCTTCACTTCAGGTTTACTGTATCTATTGGACCTTCACTTTGACGATGAATCACAAAATTTGCATCGGAATTAAATACATCAGGCACAATGCCGACTTAAGTACAAGAAGCGTGAGTCTTCTTACTGTCTATGCTTTCAGCCTTTGCTGAGAGATCAGTTTTAGATATCCGTGCTTCACTTCCGGTTTACAGTATTCCTTGGACCTTCACTTTGACGATGAAACACAAAAATTGCTTCGCAACCAAATACATCAGGCACAATGCCGACTTAAGTACAAGATCAGTGAGTCTTCTTACCGTCTATGTTTTCTGCCTTTGCTGAGAGACCAGTTTTAGATATCGACGCTTCACTTCCGGTTTACAGTATTCCTTGGACCTTCACTTTGACGATGAAACACAAAAATTGCATCTGAATTAAATTCATCAGGCACAATGCCGAATTAAGTACAAGAAGAGTGAGTCTTCTTACTGTCTATCTTTTCAGCCTTTGCTGAGGGACCAGTTTTAAACATCGATACTTCACTTCCGGTTCACAGTAACCCTTGGACCTTCACTTTGACGATGAAACACAAAAATTGCATCGGAATTAAATACATCAGGCACAATGCCGACTTAAGTACAACAAGAGTCAGTCTTCTTAATGTCTATGCTTTCAGCCTTTGCTGAGAGACCAGTTTTAGATATCGATGCTTCGCTTCCGGTTTACAGTATTCCTTGGCCCCTCATTTTGACGATTAAACACAAAAATTGCATTGGAATTAAATACAAAAGGCACAATGACGACTTAAGTACAAGAAGACTGAGTCTTCTAACAGTCTACGATTTGAGCCTTTCGTGTTAGACCAGTTTTAGATTCCGATGCTTCACTTCAGGCTTACTGTATCCCTTGGACCTTCACTTTGACGATGTAACACAAAAATTGCATCGGAATTAAATACAAAAGGCACAATGCCGACTTAAGTACAAGAAGAGTGGGTCTTCTTACCATCTATGCTTTCAGCATTTGCTGAGAGACCAGTTTTAGATATCGATGCTTCACTTCCGGTTTACAGTATTCCTTGGAGCCTCAGTTTGACGATTAAACACAAAAATTGCAACGGAATTGAATACAAAAGGCACAATACGGACTCAAGTACAAGAAGACTGAGTTTTCTAACAGTCTATGATTTGAGCCTTGCCTGTGAGACCAGTTTTAGATCTCGATGCTTCACTTCCGGTTTACAGTATTCCTTGGACCATCACTTTGACGATTAAACACAAAAATTGCATCTGAATTAAATTCAAAAGGCACAATGCCGACTTAAGTACAAGGAGACTGAGCCTTCTAACAGTCTATGATTTGAGCCTTTCGTGTTAGACCAGTTTTAGATTCCGATGCTTCACTTCAGGTTTGCTGTATCCGTTGGACCTTCACTTTGACGATGAAACACAAAAATTGCATCGGAATTAAATATAACAGGCACAATGCCGAATTAAGTACAAGAAGAGTGAGTCTTCTTACCGTCTATCTTTTCAGCCTTTGCTGAGGAACCAGTTTTAAATATCGATGCTTCACTTCCGGTTTACGGTATTCCTTGGACCTTCACTTTGACGATGAAACACAAAAATTGAATCGGAATTAAATACATCAGGCACAACGCCGACTTAAGTACAAGAAGAGTGAGTCTTCTTACCGTCTATGTTTTCAGCCTTTGCTGAGAGACCAGTTTTAGTTATCGATGCTTCACTTCCGGTTTACAGTATTCCTTGGACCTTCACTTTGACGATGAAACACAAAAATTGCATCGGAATTAAATACATCAGGCACAATGCCGAATTAAGTACAAAAAGAGTGTGTCTTCTTACCGTCTATGCTTTCAGCCTTTGCTGAGGGACCAGTTTTAAATATCGATGCTTCACTTCCGGTTTACAGTATTCCTTGGACTTTCACTTTGACGATGAAACACAAAAATTGCATCGGAATTAAATAAATTAGGCACAATGCCGACTTAAGTACAAGAAGAGTGAGTCTTCTTACCGTCTATGCTTTCAGCCTTTGCTGAGAGACCAGTTTTAGTTATCGATGCTTCACTTCCGGTTTACAGTATTCCTTGGACCTTCACTTTGACGACGAAACACAAAAATTGCATCGGAATTAAATACATCAGGCACAATGCCGAATTAAGTACAAAAAGAGTGTGTCTTCTTATCGTCTATGCTTTCAGCCTTTGCTGAGGGACCAGTTTTAAATATCGATGCTTCACTTCCGGTTTACAGTATTCCTTGGACTTTCACTTTGACGATGAAACACAAAAATTGCATTGGAATTAAATACAAAAGGCACAATGACGACTTAAGTACAAGAAGACTGAGTCTTCTAACAGTCTACGATTTGAGCCTTTCGTGTTAGACCAGTTTTAGATTCCGTTGCTTCACTTCAGGCTTACTGTATCCCTTGGACCTTCACTTTGACGATGTAACACAGAAATTGCATCGGAATTAAATACAAAAGGCACAATGCCGACTTAAGTAAAAGAAGAGTGGGTCTTCTTACCATCTATGCTTTCAGCCTTTGCTGAGAGACCAGTTTTAGATATCGATGCTTCACTTCCGGTTTACAGTATTCCTTGGAGCCTCACTTTGACGATTAAACACAAAAATTGCAACGGAATTGAATACAAAAGGCACAATGCGGACTCAAGTACAAGGAGACTGAGCCATCTAATAGTCTATGATTTGAGCCTTTCGTGTTAGACCAGTTTTAGATTCCGATGCTTCACTTCAGGTTTGCTGTATCCCTTGGACCTTCACTTTGACGATGAAACACAAAAATTGCATCGGAATTAAATATAACAGGCACAATGCCGATTTAAGTACAAGAAGCGTGAGTCTTCTTACTGTCTATGCTTTCAGCCTTTGCTGAGAGATCAGTTTTAGATATCCGTGCTTCACTTCCGGTTTACAGTATTCCTTGGACCTTCACTTTGACGATGAAACACAAAAATTGCTTCGCAACCAAATACATCAGGCACAATGCCGACTTAAGTACAAGATCAGTGAGTCTTCTTACCGTCTATGTTTTCTGCCTTTGCTGAGAGACCAGTTTTAGATATCGACGCTTCACTTCCGGTTTACAGTATTCCTTGGACCTTCACTTTGACGATCAAACACAAAAATTGCATCTGAATTAAATTCATCAGGCACAATGCCGAATTAAGTACAAGAAGAGTGAGTCTTCTTACTGTCTATCTTTTCAGCCTTTGCTGAGGGACCAGTTTTAAACATCGATACTTCACTTCCGGTTCACAGTAACCCTTGGACCTTCACTTTGACGATGAAACACAAAAATTGCATCGGAATTAAATACATCAGGCACAATGCCGACTTAAGTACAACAAGAGTCAGTCTTCTTAATGTCTATGCTTTCAGCCTTTGCTGAGAGACCAGTTTTAGATATCGATGCTTCGCTTCCGGTTTACAGTATTCCTTGGCCCCTCATTTTGACGATTAAACACAAAAATTGCATTGGAATTAAATACAAAAGGCACAATGACGACTTAAGTACAAGAAGACTGAGTCTTCTAACAGTCTACGATTTGAGCCTTTCGTGTTAGACCAGTTTTAGATTCCGATGCTTCACTTCAGGCTTACTGTATCCCTTGGACCTTCACTTTGACGATGTAACACAAAAATTGCATCGGAATTAAATACAAAAGGCACAATGCCGACTTAAGTACAAGAAGAGTGGGTCTTCTTACCATCTATGCTTTCAGCATTTGCTGAGAGACCAGTTTTAGATATCGATGCTTCACTTCCGGTTTACAGTATTCCTTGGAGCCTCAGTTTGACGATTAAACACAAAAATTGCAACGGAATTGAATACAAAAGGCACAATACGGACTCAAGTACAAGAAGACTGAGTTTTCTAACAGTCTATGATTTGAGCCTTGCCTGTGAGACCAGTTTTAGATCTCGATGCTTCACTTCCGGTTTACAGTATTCCTTGGACCATCACCTTGACGATTAAACACAAAAATTGCATCTGAATTAAATTCAAAAGGCACAATGCCGACTTAAGTACAAGGAGACTGAGCCTTCTAACAGTCTATGATTTGAGCCTTTCGTGTTAGACCAGTTTTAGATTCCGATGCTTCACTTCAGGTTTGCTGTATCCGTTGGACATTCACTTTGACGATGAAACACAAAAATTGCATCGGAATTAAATATAACAGGCACAATGCCGAATTAAGTACAAGAAGAGTGAGTCTTCTTACCGTCTATCTTTTCAGCCTTTGCTGAGGAACCAGTTTTAAATATCGATGCTTCACTTCCGGTTTACGGTATTCCTTGGACCTTCACTTTGACGATGAAACACAAAAATTGAATCGGAATTAAATACATCAGGCACAACGCCGACTTAAGTACAAGAAGAGTGAGTCTTCTTACCGTCTATGTTTTCAGCCTTTGCAGAGAGACCAGTTTTAGTTATCGATGCTTCACTTCCGGTTTACAGTATTCCTTGGACCTTCACTTTGACGATGAAACACAAAAATTGCATCGGAATTAAATACATCAGGCACAATGCCGAATTAAGTACAAAAAGAGTGTGTCTTCTTACCGTCTATGCTTTCAGCCTTTGCTGAGGGACCAGTTTTAAATATCGATGCTTCACTTCCGGTTTACAGTATTCCTTGGACTTTCACTTTGACGATGAAACACAAAAATTGCATCGGAATTAAATAAATTAGGCACAATGCCGACTTAAGTACAAGAAGAGTGAGTCTTCTTACCGTCTATGCTTTCAGCCTTTGCTGAGAGACCAGTTTTAGTTATCGATGCTTCACTTCCGGTTTACAGTATTCCTTGGACCTTCACTTTGACGACGAAACACAAAAATTGCATCGGAATTAAATACATCAGGCACAATGCCGAATTAAGTACAAAAAGAGTGTGTCTTCTTACCGTCTATGCTTTCAGCCTTTGCTGAGGGACCAGTTTTAAATATCGATGCTTCACTTCCGGTTTACAGTATTCCTTGGACTTTCACTTTGACGATGAAACACAAAAATTGCATTGGAATTAAATACAAAAGGCACAATGACGACTTAAGTACAAGAAGACTGAGTCTTCTAACAGTCTACGATTTGAGCCTTTCGTGTTAGACCAGTTTTAGATTCCGTTGCTTCACTTCAGGCTTACTGTATCCCTTGGACCCTCACTTTGACGATGTAACACAGAAATTGCATCGGAATTAAATACAAAAGGCACAATGCCGACTTAAGTAAAAGAAGAGTGGGTCTTCTTACCATCTATGCTTTCAGCCTTTGCTGAGAGACCAGTTTTAGATATCGATGCTTCACTTCCGGTTTACAGTATTCCTTGGAGCCTCACTTTGACGATTAAACACAAAAATTGCAACGGAATTGAATACAAAAGGCACAATGCGGACTCAAGTACAAGGAGACTGAGCCATCTAATAGTCTATGATTTGAGCCTTTCGTGTTAGACCAGTTTTAGATTCCGATGCTTCACTTCAGGTTTGCTGTATCCCTTGGACCTTCACTTTGACGATGAAACACAAAAATTGCATCGGAATTAAATATAACAGGCACAATGCCGATTTAAGTACAAGAAGACTGAGTCTTCTAACCGTCTATGATTTGAGCCTTTCGTGTAGACCAGTGTTAGATTCCGATGCTTCACTTCAGGTTTACTGTATCCCTTGGACTTTCACTTTGACGATGAAACACAAAAATTGCATCGGAATTAAATTCATCAGGCACAATGCCGACTTAAGTACAAGAAGAGGGAGTCTTCTTACCGTCTATGCTTTCAGCCTTTGCTGAGGGACCAGTTCAAAATATCGATGCTTCACTTCCGGTTTACAGTATTCTTTGGACCTTCACTTTGACGATGAAACACAGAAATTGCATCGGAATTAAATACAAAACGCAGGTTGCCGACATAAGTACAAGAAGACTGAGTCTTCTAAAAGTCTATGATTTGAGCCTTTCGTGTTAGACCAGTTTTAGATTCCGATGTTTCACTTCAGGTTTACTGTATCCCTTGGACCTTCACTTTGACGATTCAACACAAAAATTGCATCGGAATTAAATACAAAAGGCACAATGCCGACTTAAGCACAAGAAGACTGAGTCTTCTAACAGTCTATCATTTGAGCCTTTCGTGTTAGACCTGTTTTAGATTCCGATGCTTCACTTCAGGTTTACTCTATACCTTGGACCTTCACTTTGACGATGAAACACAAAAATTGCATCGGAATTACATACATCAGGCACAATGCCGACTTAAGTACAAGAAGAGTGAGTCTTCTTACCGTCTATGCTTTCAACCTTTGCTGAGAGACCATCTTTAGATAACGCTGCTTCACTTCCGGTTTACAGTATTCCTTGGACCCTCACTTTGACGATTAAACAGAAAAATTGCATCGGAATTTAATACAAAAGGCACAACGCGGACTTAAGTACAAGAAGACTGAGTCTTCTAACAGTCTATGATTTGAGCCTTTCGTGTTAGACCAGTTTTAGATTCCGATGCTTCATTTCAGGTTTACTGTTTCCCTTGGACCTTCACTTTGACGATTAAACACAAAAATTGGATCGGAATTAAATACATCAGGCACAATGCCGACTTAAGTACAAGAAGCGTGAGTCTTCTTACCTTCTATGCTTTCAGCCTTTGCTGAGAGATCAGTTTTAGATATCCGTGCTTCACTTCCGGTTTACAGTATTCCTTGGACCTTCACTTTGACGATGAAACACAAAAATTGCTTCGCAATCAAATACATCAGGCACAATGCCGACTTAAGTACAAGATCAGTGAGTCTTCTTACCGTCTATGTTTTCTGCCTTTGCTGAGAGACCAGTTTTAGATATCGACGCTTCACTTCCGGTTTACAGTATTCCTTGGACCTTCCATTAGACGATGAAACACAAAAATTGCATCTGAATTAAATTCATCAGGCACAATGCCGAATTAAGTACAAGAAGAGTGAATCTTCTTACCGTCTATGCTTTCAGCCTTTGCTGAGAGACAAGTTTTAGATATCGATGCTTCACTTCCGGTTTACAGTATTCCTTGGACCTTCCATTTGATGATGAAACTCAAAAATTGCATCGGAATTAAATACATCTGGCACAATGCCGACTTAAGTACAAGAAGAGTGAGTCTTCTTACCGTCTATGCTTTCAGCCTTTGCTGAGAGACCAGTTTTAGATATCGATGCTTCACTTCCGGTTTACAGTATTTCTTGGACCTTCACTTTGACGATGAAACACAAAAATTGCATCGGAATTAAATACATCAGACACAATGCCGACTTAAGTACAAGAAGAGTGAGTCTTCTTATCGTAGATGCTTTCAACCTTTGCTGAGAGACCAGTTTTAGATATCGATGCTTCACTTCCGGTTTACAGTATTCCTTGGACCTTCACTTTGACGATGAAACCCAAAAATTGCATAGGAATTAAATACATCAGGCACAATGCCGACTTAAGTACAAGAAGAGTGAGTCTTCTTACCGTCTATGCTTTCAGCCTTTGCTGAGAGACCAGTTTTAGATATCGATGCTTCACTTCCGGTTTACAGTATTCCTTGTACCTTCACTTTGACGATGAGACACAAAGATTGCATCGGAATTAAATACATCAGGCACAATGCCGACTTAAGTACAAGAAGAGTGAGTGTTCTTACCGTCTATGCTTTCAGCCTTTGCTGAGAGACCAGTTTTAGATATCGATGCTTCACTTCCGGTTTACAGTATTCCTTGGACCTTCCATTTGATGATGAAACACAAAAATTGCATCGGAATTAAATACATCAGGCACAATGCCGACTTAAGTACAACAAGACTGAGTCTTCTAACAGTCTATGATTTGAGTCTTTCGTGTTAGACCAGTTTTAGATTCCGATGCTTCACTTCAGGTTTACTGTATCCCTTGGACCTTCACTTTGACGATGAAGGACAAAAATTGCATGAGAATTAAATACATCACGCACAATGCCAACTTAAGTACAAGAAGACTGAGTCTTCTTTCTGTCTATGCTTTCAGCTTTTGCTGAGAGACCAGTATAAGATATCGATGCTACACTTACGGTACCTGTATCCCTTGGTCCATCACTCTGGCGATTAAACACAAAAACTGCATCGGAATTAAATACAAGAGGCACAATGGCGACTTAAGTACAAGAAGACTGAGTCTTCTAACAGTCTATGTTTTGAGCCTTTCGTGTTAGACCAGTTTTAGATTCCGATGCTTCACTTCAGGTTAACGGTATCCTCTGGACCTTCACTTCGACGATGAAACGCAAAAATAGCATCGGAATTAAATACATCAGACACAATGCCGACTTAAGTTCAAGAAGAGTGAGTCTTCTTACCGTCTATGCTTTCAGCCTTTGCTGAGAGACCAGTTTTAGATATCGATGTTTCACTTTCGGTTTACAGTATTCCTTGGACCCTCACTTTGACGATTAAACACAAAAATTGCATCGGAATTAAATACAAAAGGCATAATGCCGACTTAAGTACAAGAAGAGTGAGTCTTCCAACAGTCTATGATTTGTGCCTTTCGTGTTAGACTAGTTTTAGTTTCCGATGCTTCACTTCAGGTTTACTGTCTTTCTTGGACCTTCACTTTGACGATGAAACACAAAAATTGCATCGCAATTAAATACATCAGGCACAATGCCGACTTAAGTACAAGAAGAGTTTGTCTTCTTACCGTCTATGCTTTCAGCCTTTGCTGAGAGACCAGTTTTAGATATCGATGCTTCACTTCCGGTAACTGTATCCCTTGGTCCATCACTCTGACGATTAAACACAAAAATTGCATCGGAATTAAATACTTCAGGCACAATGCCGACTTAAGTACAAGAAGAGTGAGTATTCTTACCGTCTATGCTTTCAGCCTTTGCTGAGAGACCAGTTTTAGATATCGATGCTTAACTTCCGGTTTACAGTATTCCTTGGACTTTCACATTGGCGATGAAAGACAAAAATTGCATCGGAATTAAATACAAAAGGCACAATGCCGGCTTAAGTACAAGAAGAGTGAGTCTTCCAACAGTCTATGATTTGTGCTTTTCGTGTTAGACTAGTTTTAGTTTCCGATGCTTCACTTCAGGTTTACTGTCTTTCTTGGACCTTCACTTTGACGATGAAACACAAAAATTGCATCGCAATTAAATACATCAGGCACAATGCCGACTTAAGTACAAGAAGAGTTTGTCTTCTTACCGTCTATGCTTTCAGCCTTTGCTGAGAGACCAGTTTTAGATATCGATGCTTCACTTCCGGTAACTGTATCCCTTGGTCCATCACTCTGACGATTAAACACAAAAATTGCATCGGAATTAAATACGTCAGGCACAATGCCGACTTAAGTACAAGAAGAGTGAGTCTTCTTACCGTCTATGCTGTCAGTCTTTGCTGAGAGACTAATTTTAGATATGGATGTTTCACTTCCGGTTTACAGTATTCCTTGAACCCTTACTTTGGCGATTAAACACAAAAATTGCATCGGAATTAAATAAAAAAGGCACAATGCCGACTTAAGTACAAGAAGACTGAGTCTTCTTAACGTCTATGCTTTCAGCCTTTGCTGAGAGGCCAGTTTTCGATATCGATGCTTCACTTCTGGTAACTGTATCCCTTGGTCCATGACTCTGACGATTAATCACTAAAATTGCATCGGAATTAAATGCAAAAGGCACAATGCCGACTTAAGTACAAGAAGACTGAGTCTTCTAACAGTCTCTGACTTCAGCCTTTCGTGTTAGACCAGTTTTAGATTCCGATGCTTCACTTCAGGTTTACTGTACCCCTTGGAACTTCACTTTGACGATGAAACACAAAAATTGCATCCTAATTAAATACATCAGGCACATTGCCGACTTCAGTACAAGAAGAGTGAGTCTTCTTACCGTCTATGCTTTCAGCCTTTGCTGAGAGACCAGTTTTAGATATCGATGCTTCACTTCCGGTTTACAGTATTCCTTGGACCTTCCATTTGATGATGAAACTCAAAAATTGCATCGGAATTAAATACATCTCGCACAATGCCGACTTAAGTACAAGAAGAGTGAGTCTTCTTACCGTCTATGCTTTCAGCCTTTGCTGAGAGACCAGTTTTAGATATCGATGCTTCACTTCCGGTTTACAGTATTTCTTGGACCTTCACTTTGACGATGAAACACAAAAATTGCATCGGAATTAAATACATCAGACACAATGCCGACTTAAGTACAAGAAGAGTGAGTCTTCTTACCGTAGATGCTTTCAACCTTTGCTGAGAGACCAGTTTTAGATATCGATGCTTCACTTCCGGTTTACAGTATTCCTTGGACCTTCACTTTGACGATGAAACCCAAAAATTGCATAGGAATTAAATACATCAGGCACAATGCCGACTTAAGTACAAGAAGAGTGAGTCTTCTTACCGTCTATCCTTTCAGCCTTTGCTGAGAGACCAGTTTTAGATATCGATGCTTCACTTCCGGTTTACAGTATTCCTTGTACCTTCACTTTGACGATGAGACACAACGATTGCATCGGAATTAAATACATCAGGCACAATGCCGACTTAAGCACAAGAAGAGTGAGTGTTCTTACCGTCAATGCTTTCAGCCTTTGCTGAGAGACCAGTTTTAGATATCGATGCTTCACTTCCGGTTTACAGTATTCCTTGGACCTTCCATTTGATGATGAAACACAAAAATTGCATCGGAATTAAATACATCAGGCACAATGCCGACTTAAGTACAAGAAGACTGAGTCTTCTAAGAGTCTATGATTTGAGCCTTTCGTGTTAGACCAGTTTAAGATTCCGATGCTTCACTTCAGGTTTACTGTATCCCTTGGACCTTCACTTTGACGATGAAAAACAAAAATTGCATCGGAAATAAATACATCAGACACAATGCCGGCTTAAGTACAAGAAGAGTGAGTCTTCTTAACGTCTATGATTTCAGCCTTTGCTGAGAAACCAGTTTTAGATATCAATGCTTCAGTTCCGGTTTACAGTATTCCTTAGACCCTCACTTCGACGATTAAACACAAAAATTGCATCGGAATTAAAGACAAAAGGCACAATGAAGACTTAAGTACAAGATAACTGAGTTTTCTAACAGTCTATGATTTTTTCCTGTGAGATCAGTTTTAGATTCCCATGCTTCACTTCAGGTTTACTGTATGCCTTGGTCAATCACTTCGACGATTAAACACAAAAATTGCTTCGGAATTTAATACAAAAGGCACAATGCCGACTTAAGTACAAGAAGACTGAGCCTTCTAACAGTCTACGATTTGAGCCTTTCGTGTTAGACCAGTTTTAGATTCCGATGCTTCACTTCAGGTTTACGGTATCCTCTGGACCTTCACTTTGACGATGAAACGCAAAAATTGCATCGGAATTAAATACATCAGACACAATGCCGACTTAAGTACAAGAAGAGTGAGTCTTCTTACCGTCTATGCTTTCAGCCTTTGCTGAGAGACCAGTTTTAGATATCGATGCTTCACTTCCGGTTTACAGTATTCCTCGGACACTCACTTTGACGATGAAATACAAAAATTGCATCGGAATTAAATACAAAAGGCACAATGCCGACTTAAATACAATAAGACTGAGTCTTCTAACAGTGTATGATTTGAGTCTTTCGTGTTAGACCAGTTTTAGATTCCGATGCTTCACTTCAGGTTTACTGTATCCCTTGGACCTTCACTTTGACGATGAAACACAAAAATTGAATCGGAATTAAATACATCTGACACAATGCCGACTTAAGTACAAGAAGAGTGAATCTTCTTACCGACTATGCTGTTAGCCTTTGCTGAGAGACCAGTTTTAGGTATCGATGCTTCACTACCGGTAACTGTATCCCTTGGTCCATCACTCTGACGATTAAACACAAAAATTGCATCGGAATTAAATACAAAAGGCACAATGCCGACTTAAGTACAAGAAGACTGAGTCTTCTAACAGTCTATGATTTGAGCCTTTCGTGTTAGACCAGTTTTAGATTCCGATGCTTCACTTCAGGTTTACGGTATCCTCTGGACCTTCACTTTGACGATGAAACGCAAAAATTGCATCGGAATTAAATACATCAGACACAATGCCGACTTAAGTACAAGAAGAGTGAGTCTTCTTACCGTCTATGTTTTCAGCGTTTCCTGTGAGACCAGTTTTAGATTCCGATGCTTCACTTCAGGTTTACTGTATCCCTTGGACCTTCACTTTGACGATGAAACACAAAAATTGCATCAGAATTAAATACAAAAGGCACAATGCCGACTTAAGTACAACAAGACTGAGCCTTCTAACAGTCTATGATTTGAGCCTTTCGTGTTAGACCAGTTTTAGATTCCGATGCTTCACTTCAGGTTTACTGTATCCGTCGGACCTTCACTTTGACGATGAAACACAAAAATTGCATCGGAATTAAATACGTCAGGCACAATGCCGACTTAAGTACAAGAAGAGTGAGTATTCTTACCGTCTATGCTTGCAGCCTTTGCTGAGAGACCAGTTTTAGATATCGATGCTTAACTTCCGGTTTACAGTATTCCTTGGACCTTCACATTGGCGATGAAAGACAAAAATTGCATCGGAATTAAATACAAAAGGCACAATGCCGACTTAAGTACAAGAAGAGTGAGTCTTCTTACCGTCTATGCTGTCAGTCTTTGCTGAGAGACCAATTTTAGATTTGGATGTTTCACTTCCGGTTTACAGTATTCCTTGAACCCTCACTTTGGCGATTAAACACAAAAATTGCATCGGAATTAAATACATCAGGCACATTGCCGACTTAAGTACAAGAAGAGTGAGTCTTCTTACCGTCTATGCTTTCAGCCTTTGCTGAGAGACCAGTTTTAGATATCGATGCTTCACTTCAGGTTTACAGTATTCCTTGGACCTTCCATTAGATGATGAAACACAAAAATTGCATCGTAATTAAATACATCAGGCACAATGCCGACTTAAGTACAAGAAGACTGAGTCTTCTAAGAGTCTATGATTTGAGCCTTTCGTGTTAGACCAGTTTAAGATTCCGATGCTTCACTTCAGGTTTACTGTATCCCTTGGACCTTCACTTTGACGATGAAACCGAAAAATTGCATAGGAATTAAATCCATCAGGCACAATGCCGACTTAAGTACAAGAAGAGTGAGTCTTCTTACCGTCTATGATTTCAGCCTTTGCTGAGAGACCAGTTTTAGATATCGATGCTTCACTTCCGGTTTACAGTATTCCTTGTACCTTCACTTTGACGATGAGACACAAAGATTGCATCGGAATTAAATACATCAGGCACAATGCCGACTTAATTACAAGAAGAGTGAGTCTTCTTACCGTCTATGCTTTCAGCCTTTGCTGAGAGACCAGTTTTCAATATCGATGCTTCACTTCCGGTTTACAGTATTCCTCGGACACTCACTTTGACGATTAAATACAAAAATTGCGTCGGAATTAAATACAAAAGGCACAATGCCGACTTAAGTACAACAAGACTGAGTCTTCTAACAGTCTATGATTTGAGTCTTTCGTGTTAGACCAGTTTTAGATTCCGATGCTTCACTTCAGGTTTACTGTATCCCTTGGACCTTCACTTTGACGATGAAACACAAAAATTGCATGCGAATTAAATACATGAGGGACAATGCCAACTTAAGTACAAGAAGACTGAGTCTTCTTTCTGTCTATGCTTTCAGCCTTTGCTGAGAGACCAGTATTAGATATCGATGCTTCACTTACGGTACATGTATCCCTTGGTCCATCACTCTGGCGATTAAACACAAAAATTGCATCGGAATTAAATACAAGACGCACAATGGCGACTTAAGTACAAGAAGACTGAGTCTTCTAACAGTCTATGATTTGAGCCTTTCGTGTTAGACCAGTTTTAGATTCCGATGCTTCACTTCAGGTTTACGGCATCCTCTGGACCTTCACTTTGACGATGAAACGCAAAAATTGCATCGGAATTAAATACATCAGACACAATGCCGACTTAAGTACAAGAAGAGTGAGTCTTCTTACCGTCTATGCTTTCAGCCTTTGCTTAGAGACCAGTTTTAGATATCGATGCTTCACTTTAGGTTTACAGTATTCCTTGGACCCTCACTTTGACGATAAAACACAAAAATTGCATCGGAATTAAATACAAAAGGCACAATGCCGACTTAAGTACAAGATGAGTGAGTCTTCCAACAGTCTATGATTTGTGCCTTTCGTGTTAGACTAGTTTTAGTTTCCGATGCTTCACTTCAGGTTTACTGTATCCCTTGGACCTTCACTTTGACGATGAAACACAAAAATTGCATCGCAATTAAATACATCAGGCACAATGCCGACTTAAGTATAAGAAGAGTTTGTCTTCTTACCGTCTATGCTTTCAGCCTTTGCTGAGAGACCAGTTTTAGATATCGATGCTTCACTTCCGGTAACTGTATCCCTTGGTCCATCACTCTGCCGATTAAACACAAAAATTGCATCGGAATTAAATACGTCAGGCACAATGCCGACTTAAGTACAAGAAGAGTGAGTATTCTTACCGTCTATGCTTTCAGCATTTGCTGAGAGACCAGTTTTAGATATCGATGCTTAATTTCCGGTTTACAGTATTCCTTGGACCTTCACATTGGCGATGAAAGACAAAAATTGCATCGGAATTAAATACAAAAGGCACAATGCCGACTTAAGTACAAGAAGAGTGAGTCTTCTTACCGTCTATGCTGTCAGTCTTTGCTGAGAGACTAATTTTAGATATGGATGTTTCACTTCCGGTTTACAGTATTCCTTGAACCCTCACTTTGGCGATTAAACACAATAATTGCATCGGAATTAAATAAAAAAGTCACAATGCCGACTTAAGTACAAGAAGACTGAGTCTTCTTACCGTCTATGCTTTCAGCCTTTGCTGAGAGGCCAGTTTTAGATATCGATGCTTCACTTCTGGTAACTGTATCCCTTGGTCCATGATTCTCACGATTAATAACTAAAATTGCATCGTAGTTACATGCAAAAGGCACAATGCCGACGTAAGTACAAGAAGACTGAGTCTTCTAACAGTCTCTGACTTCAGCCTTTCGTGTTAGACCAGTTTTAGATTCCGATGATTCACTTCAGGTTTACTGTACCCCTTGGAACTTCACTTTGACGATGAAACACAAAAATTGCATCCTAATTAAATACATCAGGCACATTGCCGACTTAAGTACAAGAAGAGTGAGTCTTCTTACCGTCTATTCTTTCAGCCTTTGCTGAGAGGCCAGTTTTAGATATCGATGCTTCACTTCTGGTAACTGTATCCCTTGGTCCATGACTCTCACGATTAATAACTAAAATTGCATCGTAGTTAAATGCAAAAGGCACAATGCCGACGTAAGTACAAGAAGACTGAGTCTTCTAACAGTCTCTGACTTCAGCCTTTCGTGTTAGACCAGTTTTAGATTCCGATGATTCACTTCAGGTTTACTGTACCCCTTGGAACTTCACTTTGACGATGAAACACAAAAATTGCATCCTAATTAAATACATCAGGCACATTGCCGACTTAAGTACAAGAAGAGTGAGTCTTCTTACCGTCTATGCTTTCAGCCTTTGCTGAGAGACCAGTTTTAGATATCGATGCTTCACTACCGGTTTACAGTATTCCTTGGACCTTCCATTTGATGATGAAACACAAAAATTGCATAGGAATTAAATACATCTGGCACAATGCCGACTTAAGTACGAGAAGAGTGAGTCTTCTTACCGTCTATGCTTTCAGCCTCTGCTGAGAGACCAGTTTTAGATATCGATGCTTCACTTCCGGTTTACAGTATTTCTTGGACCTTCACTTTGACGATGAAACACAAAAATTGCATCGGAATTAAATACATCAGACACAATGCCGACTTAAGTACAAGAAGAGTGAGTCTTCTTACCGTATATGCTTTCAACCTTTGCTTAGAGACCAGTTTTAGATATCGATGCTTCACTTCCGGTTTACAGTATTCCTTGGACCTTCACTTTGACGATGAAACCCAAAAATTGCATAGGAATTAAATACATCAGGCACAATGCCGACTTAAGTACAAGAAGAGTGAGTCTTCTTACCGTCTATGCTTTCAGCCTTTGCTGAGAGACCAGTTTTAGATATCGATGCTTCACTTCCGGTTTACAGTATTCCTTGGACCTTCCATTTGATGATGAAACACAAAAATTGCATCGGAATTAAATACATCAGGCACAATGCCGACTTAAGTACAAGAAGAGTGAGTCTTCTTACCGTCTATGATTTCAGCCTTTGCTGAGAGACCAGTTTTAGATATCGATGCTTCACTTCCGGTTTACAGTTGAAACGTCCCCTTTGAACAATTTTACATATGAAACGTCCACTTAGAACAATTATACAAGCCTGTGCTTAACCTGATACACAATATTATTTAGCGCAACGCAATCTGACTTTCAATAACCCCTACAAAACAATGGCCCTGACTAACTTTAACCTATACCTTTTACAAATCACTTACCTCACAAAAATCTTCGCTACTCAAGCTACTGCAAAACAGCGAGCGCCACTACTGCCAGCTAAATAAAAGATTCAAACTACTGAAGGTACTAACTACTGATAGGGATAGTTAGCAAATGAAAGATATTAATAGAGAACAAACAATGTATTTACCTTAATATTCATAATTGACATTCAGTCTTACAGATTATCAAAACTCCGCCATCTCTCTCCCCACGTCCACCACTGCTGGCGGCTCACCTCCAACTGACCAGCGCTACACGCTGTTCGCATCCAGCTATAGCAGTTCATGACAACAATGGCAGACAACAATGCAAACTAGCCACATACTGCACACAGCACAGCCAGTGATTTTCATATAGAGTGCTATGTAACGTTGCCAATAAAAAAACATAAACAGCAAACTTACATAAAGAAAACATAAACAGCCTACTTACATAGCCCCCATGCTCCCCACAAAAAATTTTACAAAATATTTTTGGGCAGTGGCCAATAAAGATTTGATAAAATTTTTCATAATTACAATAACAAAGATATCAAATGCACACACTTATTTATACAATGTTGGTCAAAAGCTAAAATTTTCTCACTGTCAATAAAGACAGTCCTGATCATTCATCATAATAGTAATTACAGTTTTTTTCACAAAGTCTCATTAGTAAAAGAAATTGCACACAGAAGTAGTGGATTTCCATGCAGTCTTGAAGAAGTAGTGGTGTCCTTCCAATGGTAAGACAGTGCTGACTCTTGACATGCTGACAGGTAATGGGCCACAACAGAGCAAACCCACAGCAGAGTCAGTCGAAGTTGATGAATATTGGTAGGTCACAGAGCAGACCCACTGCAGTCCTGGTAGGGAGTATTGGTGGGCCACCAGAGATGCAGACCCACTGTAGTCCTTGTAGAAATTGTGGACAGGCCCACTGTAGTCCTTGTAGAGATGGCCAGCAGCCATCTGCTGCGACTGTGCAGGTGCACAATCACCATCGAAGAATCTTGCAGAGAAGATAGCAAGTCCATAAACCATCACTTGTGCACGCACAAAGTTTTAGGAATTGTCTTTAGAACCAGCAATGCTGTTATCCAGTCCCTTGCTGAATTATCAACACACGTGCAAACACTATCAGTCCCTACTTCTCACATATTGTCCATATACTATGACCAACAGAAATGTGTGCAGTGAGATGGAACTTACAAGTTACTTAATTTGATGACCTGCTGTCAATTACAATTTTATAACATAAGAATACAATGACAAAGGTACAAAATACATAATTAAAAACATAACAATACAGATAACATTTGTAGTACAGGCTTTACAAAAGAATAGAAATAAACATATACATCAGTGTTACAGAAATTATGACATGAGTACAAAAATAAAAGATCAGAATCACTTTTAAAACGTCAACTTCACACATGAGCATTAAAACAACACAGAATAAATAATGTCTAAGCATCTTTACAAAGAAAATACCAGAGTATTAGAAAAATTCTACAACATAGCTCTCATCAGCACATAAACACATCAACACATAAAGACAGGAAAACCACAAATACATAAGGGTACACAAACATATAGTGGGATAACACCAAAAGGAAAGGACAATACACAATTACATATTTGGAAAAGGCAGCAAAGAGGAAAGGACAGGGTTTGGTTTACTGCAGTATTTTGCTTGGAGATCTCCCTTCATTCCATAGATCGTTCGTCTGATTTCAACCTTTGCTTCCACCAAAAAAATCCTATCCAAGCATGCTTTCTGTATTTATGTGTTCACATATTTCTTACCTCATTATTTATTTCCAAGATAATCCTACCTATACCTCCTTCCTGTATTCTATTCATATTTCTTTCAAAGTAATTATTTCTGATTGTACAATACTCATTGGGGCCCAAATCTTTCTTCGCAATGCATTCTTTACCTATTCTCCATAGTCAGTTTCTTATATAGTCTACCCCCTCTTAAGCTAACTTAAATCTACTGAGCTCAGATATATACCAAGGGACGAGGCAATGCAGCAAAAAAAAATAATTAACACAAACATCAATGACAAAATATAGAAATGGCAAAGCAAGCAGCATAAATTAGCAAAGCAAGTGCAATATTACAACTAATATAAGGCAATGCAGGAAACAAGAAAAACTAGCTTAGAAGAGTAACACAAAGTCAAATTCAGTAACACTATGCCTGACAAACAGCAGCAACTTATACCTAAACATGACATAGCTCAAGCAGAAAAAATATTACAGGAAACAACAATGCAGACAAGGGAAATGCATATTCACATCTTAATGTCTATGTAATTAAAGTGGTGCACCATAACAACTGATTGTAAAAAAATATTACCATGTACCTGAAAAGAAAATTAAGTGTTACTGTTACTAGTTACTTCTTATTGTTCTTTCCTTTCCAAGTGCTCCTTTTTTTTAAAGAATGTGGATTACAAAATTATCATTTAATAGATCTGTTGACAGAAAGAGTTCACATTAGCAAATGCATCTCATTTTATAAAAGCAATGCTGCAACACAGCTGGAAACCAGATATCAAATGAAATAAGCAATTACACAAACCAAAGCATAAAAATGTCATTCAGTAGTCATGTGACATTTCATTTCATAAGTTAATTGCTCTCAACTCTCGTACAAAGACTCTTGTCATAATCAGGTGTGCAGATGTAAAAATATTTCTTGTCATTTTGTTAGGCATTTCAGTAAATATCATAAATTTTTAAGTAACGAGGGTGTCGCATTAGCGATGAAAGGCACATCCTAATGGTTTATTCTCCAGGTGTTTGACACAGCTGTGTGCCCACAACGCATTACAAAAATCATATGTTTTCAAGTAACGAGCGTGTCGCATTAGCGATGAAAGGCACATCCTAATGGCTTTCTTTTCTACCTGAGCGTCTGAAAAGGCTTGTTCTCCAGGTGTCTGACACACCTGGGTGCCCACGTCACATTATGTGCAGGTGGTCACTTAACTTTCTTACGGAAATATTTACGACAGTAGTTTCCGCTACAGTGACAGTCTCATATAAAAACATTTCACAGGTCAAGAATTTTATTGACATAAACATACTTCAACAGCATAATACACATCGTCGTCG
Organism: Schistocerca cancellata; assembly: GCF_023864275.1. Lineage (NCBI taxonomy): Eukaryota > Metazoa > Arthropoda > Insecta > Orthoptera > Acrididae > Schistocerca > Schistocerca cancellata. The sequence goes on from NC_064631.1 coordinate 56,473,854, forward strand.
TAAAAATAACATCATAACACCTCAGTCAAATCTCAAAAACGTCGTAGCTTTCTGCAATTGTTTCAAAATCTAAAGAAAATTCTCTGCTCATGTCAAAAGTCTCATCTGCCTCAAACGTACTTTAAAATCATTCTCCCTTACCAAATACATCATTCAAAGCTCTCATAGTATCACAATGGTTCTGAAAAAATATGAACAGTTCACACAGTAGAGACAAAATACAATTTCATAAGTGTGAAGTTACCCAACTGTGTAATTGCGTAAACATCTGTCACTGACGTAGTAAAAAGGTTTGTCTCTCTCAGTTAAATGATCAGATAGCTGTGTAATTTGTGTTTTAGAGAAATATGGTACCGATGTGTTAAATTGTATAAGCAAATACCATATTAGCTAGGGCTCCTTGTGCTTGCCAAACACATGGTACACAAAGTAGGCGTGTACCCCCCTGAGGTTTATTGTAATTGTATCCTCAGGTATTACAGCTTACAGCAATGAAATGAAATGTGTCACGAAAAACTTTCTTTGTAATTCAAAAATCTCTAAAAATAAATGTCTTAAGTACAAAATTAATCACTCAAATACGTGTCCAGTAGCGCTAAATGTGCGTCTTGCTCTAAGATAATCTCTGGGGAGTGTCGTAGTTATTGTCCTCCGAAAGCTAAGTTCTGCAGAAGTCAATGTACTTACCTCATGATACACAAAAGTGAAATGCTTTGCGTATAGATATCATACTTATTACGCTTATTGCCGTGATGAGGAAAGTACTGTGCTGTAACGTATTGTTGTCCTACGGAAAAGGCTGTCTCCTTGTAGCAATAGCACAAAAGTCACCACTAAAACATGTTTTACTTTACAGAAGAATTCAGAAAAACTGTGCAGATATCAAACAGATACACCGCAAAAGCAACATTGTAAATTGTAACTCATTAGTAACGTCGTGATATAATAGTGTAGCTGTCACACAAACCAACCACTGTGTCATCTGGCATTTCACAGAAAGCACCTCAAATCCAGAATCCACTCGTAAGCAAACCAAAATGTTGCATGTTAACAGTTTCTTAACTCTGACAAATTGTACAAGTAGCGTGAAGTGAAAATTGCAAAGACTAAGTTAAAAAGCAAATTATCTGTCAATAAATGGTTTGACATGAGAAATGTGGTGTAAACCTTTACTCTTCCTAGTACGCAGAGTTTCAACTTCAACGCAATTATCATGTGGTATACGTCGGATTCTGTAAGGTCCATTGTAAACTAGAAAGAATTTGTGACTCAAGTGTTTCTTCTTATGTGACAATGAATGAGCTTTAATGAGAACTTTCTGACCAATATATAATTTCTTTGCATTTGCTTTACCGTGTAGTTTTCTCCTTTTCTCTGCTGCAGCTTTTATATTTTTAAGAGCCAAATCAATTATGTCTTTGTGTCGCAGTTTACGTGTATTCGGGAAAGGTACAAGCTCTCTGATTCTGTTCGGTGGTTCTACATTCTTCAGTACAAGAGTAGGTGGTAAAGCAGTGGAATCATGAGGCATTTCATTCAGCACATTTTGAAATAAGTGTAAATATCTGTCCCAATGCTGATGCTTTCTGTGACAATAAAGTCTGCAAAGCTTATTGATTTCTTTCATAATCCGTTCAGACGGGTTACAATGTGGTGAATACAATGAAATAAAAACAGGTTTGATTTTATGATTCCGAAGCATGCGTGACCAAACAGCAGATCTGAATTGCGGTCCGTTATCTGAAATGACTTTACTAACGTGTCCAACTTCACGTAAGAAATTTTTAACAAAGGCGTTGGATACAGACCGTCCAGTGGCTTTACGTAACGGAGTGAAAGAAACAAATTTTGAAGTAAGTTCAACAGCGACTAGAACGTATGCAAATCCATTAGATGTTCTGACAAGCGGTCCCAAGAGATCAACAGCAGCAAATTCTTTTAATTTAGAAGGAATAATAGGAAACAACGGAGCACGATGTGAGATAGTAGATGGTTTCGCCTTTTGACAAAGTTTACAAATAGACAAGACTCTTCGAATTCGCTTTTCCATATTGTGAAAATAACAAGTCGTTCGAAGAATATGATAACATTTTCGTGGACCAAAATGTGCGTAGCTGAAATGAATGTACCAAATGAGCTTATTAACAAAATCGTCTGGAATGCAAAGTACCCATAGCTTGTCATCAACAGTGCAGCGTTTGAAGAGTATGTTGTTTCTAACCAGGTAATAATGCCGAATCTGAGTGTGTGTCTTTTCATGCCATTTACTTTTGATATCTTTCCAAATCGGATCTTTATCTTGTTCATGAGCAATGTCCTTTAAAGATGTGGTGATGAAGTTTTCAAAGGCGACTTTCTGAATGTAAAGAATACTGAAATTTTTCTCGAGGTTGCCTTCTGTGTTACTTTTCTCAAGCCCAGCCGGTGCGCGTGACAGCGCGTCCGCAACAATGTTCTCCTTGCCGGGAATGTAGACTATTGTGAAGCGGAATTCTTGCAGAAACAATGCCCAACGTTTTAACCTATCATGATTTAATTTTGAAGACATAAGAAACTGTAATGCACGATGATCACTGTATACTTTTACGTGCTTACCAGAAAGAAAGAAACGAAATTTGTTAAATGCCCAAACGATAGCTAAAGCTTCTAATTCAGTAACGGAATAATTTTTTTCAGATTTTGTTAGCACTCGGCTAGCAAAAGCAATGGTTTTCTGTATGGTAGTGTCATTTTCTATGGCTTCTTGAAATAAATGGGCACCAAGACCAACTTTGGAAGAATCCGTGCTAAGGCAGAAATCTTGTGACAGATCTGGATGGGCTAGTATTGGCGCGTGAAGTAACGCTTCTTTCAAAGAATTGAATTCCAACTGTGCTTGTTCGTCCCAGTTCCAAATAGTATTTTTTCCAGTGAGAGAACAAAGTTTTGGTGTAACTAGAATTTGCATATTCAGAAAACGACGGTAAAAATTTACGAGACCTAGAAAACTGCGGACTTGTCTTTTTGTGGATGGAACAGGAATGGCTCTGATTGCTTCTAACTTTTCTGGATCCGGCTGAATGCCTTCAGAAGAAATAATATGTCCCAAAAACTTCACCTTTGACCTACCGAATTCAGACTTTTCCAAGTTAACTGTAATTCCAGATTCTGCAAAAATACGTAACAAACTGTTGAGTATGCGGTTATGTTGTTCCCATGAAGCTTCTGCTATTAGAATATCGTCCACATATAAGGTGATGTGACGTTTTAAGAACTCAGGTAATATGGAATTTAGCCCCCGAATGAATGCCGCTGAAGAAATGTTCAAACCAAAAGGAAGTTTCCGAAACTGATAACAAACGCCGAAACAAAGGAAAGCTGTGTATTTTCTACATTCTGGATGAAGTTCGATCTGATAAAAGCTGGATCTGAGATCAATGGAAGACAACACTTTTACACCATTAAAATTTTGAAGAAGTTCTTCCATCGTCTGTGGCCTGTCTGTTTCAGGAATAATGATAGTATTGATTTGTCTCGAATCTAAGACAAGTCTGATCGATCCATTTTTCTTCTCAACAACATGTAACGGATTGTTGTATGAGCTTACTGCAGGCTCAATAATGCCCTCGTCAAGCATAGATTGTATTTCTGTTCTAACACGGTCCCTATAATGTGCTGGAATTACGTATGGTCTAACACAAAATTTAGTATGCTCACGAACACGAAATTGGTATTGAAACCCCTTGATTGTTCCTGTTTTGTGAGTAAAAACTGTGGAATGTGCTTGTAAAATCTCAAAAAGGTCCTGCCTATCAGTGTCATTACAATTCTCAATTGTCTGAATTTTATTCTGAATTAACTCATTAATTTCAAATATGCCGTCGATGTCATCCCTGTCAGTACTTGCAGAGTGATTGTTAGTGTCTAGTTCCGTAGAAAATTCCGAACTGTTGTCTAACAGAACGTAAAGCCGATTAATTTCCTCATCATGGTTTGAGAGCCAGTCTTCAAATTTCAAAGCTATTGACTTACCTTCTTTCTCTAAACTTATTTCAGCATCGTGAAAGCTTAAGATTGCTTTATATTCATTCAAAAAGTCTACTCCCAGTATAATTTCCGTCGACAATAATGGAACAATAAGAAAGTTCATAGAGAAGCTGTGGCTTTGGCAAAAGAATTCTAAATTGGTTTGTTGGCGTACATCTACACTTTTTCCAAAGATTGCACCTTGTAATTTAATCTTACGTAACGGAAGTGTGGGGCAATCGTTCGATTTGTTGCATTTGCTAAAAGCTGTTTCACTAATTACTGAAATGGGACTGCCAGAGTCAAGTACTGCCGTAAATTTTACGTCATTTACAGTAATGTGAATCACAGGATATGCAATGTTGTTATGTTTTACGTCGTGTTCCTGGAGTAAGATGTCCCTAATGTCTTCCATTTTTACGTAATTACTAGCTACGGCAGCTCCGTCGTCAGTTTCATAAGTACATATTGTCGCTGCCAGCGGAGTGAGTCATTGCCTATTGTCTCTTTGTTGGCGCGCGTCGTTATTGGGATTTGGAGACCTAACTTCTACAAATTCATCGTGACGAGAGTGCTCTGCTCTGTTTAAATCTCGCCAGTTCTGATGCAATTCAGGTCTGTCGTTACGATCATATCGTCTGTCGTCATGTCGGTAGTTTACATAGTTTCTTGTTTGTCGGTCACGTGGTGGAGAATTTCTGCCTGAGTCGTAACTGCGTGCTGGACCGTTGCGTCTAAAGTTATTCTGTCTCCCTTGATAATAGTTATATTGGTTCCCATATTGTCTGTTTCTCTGATTGTCTCTGTGATAGTCATTACCGCGGAAAGGTGATCTTTCCCTGTAACTATTACTCTGCCAGTGGTTGTCATATGGGTGGTGTCTGTTTTGGTCACGATTTACGTTGTAAGAATAGGTTTGTCGTGGCCATTTATTGTTTCTGTCGTCACGGAATTGTGACGGATGTGACCTATAGTGATTGTTTTCCTGTTTTCGCATCCCGCGACTGTCTGTGTCAATTTCCAGTTCTTGTAACAGTCCCTGAAAAGCTTCAATGTCGTCTTTGCAACGTCCTGCCAAAATAATATGTCGTAAATGTTCAGGCAGTTTGATTAAGCAAATGCGGATGAGTTCTGAGGGGCTGTATGGGTTTGACAGGTACTGATTCTTGTGCAACATGTCTTCAAAATATTTGACAAGACTGGAAAATTCAGATTGTTCAAAGTGTTTCATCATCATGATGCTATGTTTTACGCGATCTTGTGTAGCTTGTGACCAATATGCTGAGAGGAAGGCGTGGTAAAATTCTCCTTCACTGTGACAATCGTGAATGACCGATCGCATTCTTACAGCTGGTTCATTCTCTAAGTAGCCACACATAAATTCTAACCTGTGCTCCAATGACCAGTTGGGAGGGAAACAATGAGAGAATTGATGGAGCCATGCTTGTGGATGAATGTCGTTGCCAGAATTCTTAAATGTTTTGAATTTACGTGTAGTAATGAACAGCTTATAGTCAAAATCATCGTGTCGGCGAGTAGCATATCGTGTCGGCGGTTCCATCTCAAAATTCGGTGTACCTTGCCAATTTCTTTCATAATTACCGAAATGCCCTGTGTTATTATTTTGTGGCTTTTGCGTATTTCTAAGTTCCTCTTCCCGTGTTGGAGCGCGAGTGTCCTCTGAAATACGTAATTCTTGTATTACCTGTGTCAGCTGATCTTGTACTTCCCGCATTTCTCTTTTGTACTGTGTGTTGATTTGATTTTGATTTTGTTTGAATTTTCTAATTTGTTCATACTCTTCTGTGTCAGTGAAGGCTATGGGTCTTGTGTCATTCAGATCATCATCTACCTTTGTAGATAAGTTAGTGACCTGATCCGAAAGTTCGGCTACTTTCTCTGATAATGAACTAATTTCCCCCATGTGTCTTTCTACTGTGTCCTTTAAGTTTTCCTGAGTTTTTGCAAGTTGCGTAACCGAATCGGTAGATGCAACTGAGTCAATTTTAGCTTGCAAGGTCTCATGATTTTCATGAACAATAGTTTGCAGTTCTTTTATGGCTGCTTCGTGATTCTGTAATGTATTTTCATGCCGCGAAAAAATAGGTTGGAAATGCTCACAAATTTGTGTTTTTACATCATTACAGACTTTCTGACATTTCGATTCAATGTTATGTAATTCAGTAGTTAAATCTTCACGTGTTTGTTCAAGTGTGGTGTCTAACTTTTGAAGCTTTTGCTGTGTTTGTCTCTGATTTTGTTCCATTGTGTCTAACTTTTGAAGATTTTGTTCCACTGTGTCTAACTTTTTAAGATTTTGTTCCACTGCGTCTAACTGTTGCTGTGTTTGTCTCTGGTGTTGTTCCATTGTGTCTAACTTTTGAAGATTTTGTTCCATTGTGTCTAACTTTTGAAGATTTTGTCCCATTTGTCTCTGATTTTGTTCCATTTGTTGCATTAATTGCAATAATAATGTATTAGTGTCTGGAATCTGTTTCTCTATGCTTTTTGGCAGTGGATTTTCACCGGCAACATTCACATTTTGACAAGCAGAAAATGTGTCTTGACTCATTTGAGAAAACGGTGAGGACGCAAAACCTGAATCTACAGTATTTGCAAAATTGTGTCCTATCATTTCGGATTCCTGAGGCGAGCTGTTGCCGACCGATCGATCGATAATGCTTCCCTGTTCATTACCTGTTTGACTGGCTACACCATTGTTTGACGCCCGCTCCATTTCCCTATGCACAGTTACCAAATTACTACTTTGAACATTAGTTAACTCATTACATGGTGGGGCCAACACACTGCTTTCGTCTTCACTGTCATTTCTTAGTTTACTTTGGAGCCGAGTGTTACGTTTTTCACACGCCATTATTGTCACAATATTTCACACGATAACACAGAAAAGCACAATTTGAATAGCAAAAATAAGAGAACACATTAAGATAGCACTGAAAATAATATCTAGTTAATTGCAGCAGCGAAATACTTGGCGCAAAGCTACATGCATGCCACAACTGTTTTACTGTACAACAATGAAAGACTGCAACTACAAAGGAGATTCTCTCTACAATTACGCACTAGCAATAAACAAAAGCTACACTAAATACACAAACTACAAGAAAAAATCAGAAGATTCCAGTGAGGTATCCTGGCAGGGTCGCCATATGAAACGTCCCCTTTGAACAATTTTACATATGAAACGTCCACTTAGAACAATTATACAAGCCTGTGCTTAACCTGATACACAATATTATTTAGCGCAACGCAATCTGACTTTCAATAACCCCTACAAAACAATGGCCCTGACTAACTTTAACCTATACCTTTTACAAATCACTTACCTCACAAAAATCTTCGCTACTCAAGCTACTGCAAAACAGCGAGCGCCACTACTGCCAGCTAAATAAAAGATTCAAACTACTGAAGGTACTAACTACTGATAGGGATAGTTAGCAAATGAAAGATATTAATAGAGAACAAACAATGTATTTACCTTAATATTCATAATTGACATTCAGTCTTACAGATTATCAAAACTCCGCCATCTCTCTCCCCACGTCCACCACTGCTGGCGGCTCACCTCCAACTGACCAGCGCTACACGCTGTTCGCATCCAGCTATAGCAGTTCATGACAACAATGGCAGACAACAATGCAAACTAGCCACATACTGCACACAGCACAGCCAGTGATTTTCATATAGAGTGCTATGTAACGTTGCCAATAAAAAAACATAAACAGCAAACTTACATAAAGAAAACATAAACAGCCTACTTACACAGTATTCCTTGGACCTTCACTTTGACGATGAAACACAAAAATTGCATCGGAATAAATACATCAGACACAATGCCGACTTAAGTACAAGAAGAGTGAGTCTTCTTACCGTATATGCTTTCAACCTTTGCTGAGAGACCAGTTTTAGATATCGATGCTTCACTTCCGGTTTACAGAATTCCTTGGACCTTCACTTTGACGATGAAACCCAAAAATTGCATAGGAATTAAATACATCAGGCACAATGCCGACTTAAGTACAAGATGTGTGAGTCTTCTTACCGTCTATGCTTTCAGCCATTGCTGAGAGACCAGTTTTAGATATCGATGCTTCACTTCCGGTTCACAGTATTCCTTGTACATTCACTTTGACGATGAGACACAAAGATTGCATCGGAATTAAATACATCAGGCACAATGCCGACTTAGGTACAAGAAGAGTGAGTCTTCTTACCGTCTATGTTTTCAGCCTTTGCTGAGAGACCAGTTTTCAATATCGATGCTTCACTTTCGGTTTACAGTATTCCTCGGACACTGACTTTGACGATTAAATACAAAAATTGCGTCGGAATTAAATACAAAAGGCACAATGCCGACTTAAGTACAACAAGACTGAGTCTTCTAACAGTCTATGATCTGAGTCTTTCGTGTTAGACCAGTTTTAGATTCCGATGCTTCACTTCAGGTTTACTGTATCCCTTGGACCCTCACTTTGACGATGAATGACAAAAATTGCATGAGAATTAAATACATCAGGCACGATGCCAACTTAAGTACAAGAAGACTGAGTCTTCTTTCTGTCTATGCTTTCTGCCTTTGCTGAGAGACCAGTATTAGATATCGATGCTTCACTTACGGTACCTGTATCCCTTGGTCCATCACTCTGGCGATTAAACACAAAAACTGCATCGGAATTAAATACAAGAGGCACAATGGCGACTTAAGTACAAGAAGACTGAGTCTTCTAACAGTCTATGTTTTGAGCCTTTCGTGTTAGACCAGTTTTAGATTCCGATGCTTCACTTCAGGTTTACGGTATCCTCTGGACCTTCACTTTGACGATGAAACGCAAAAATTGCATCGGAATTAAATACATCAGACACAATGCCGACTTAAGTACAAGATGAGTGAGTCTTCTTACCGTCTATGCTTTCAGCCTTTGCTGAGAGCCCAGTTTGAGATATCGATGCTTCACTTTCGGTTTACAGTATTCCTTGGACCCTCACTTTGACGATTAAACACAAAAATTGCATCGGAATTAAATACAAAAGGCACAATGCCGACTTAAGTACAAGAAGAGTGAGTCTTCCAACAGTCTATGATTTGTGCCTTTCGTGTTAGACTAGTTTTAGTTTCCGATGCTTCACTTCAGGTTTACTGTCTCTCTTGGACCTTCACTTTGACGATGAAACACAAAAATTGCATCGCAATTAAATACATCAGGCACAATGCCGACTTAAGTACAAGAAGAGTTTGTCTTCTTACCGTCTATGCTTTCAGCCTTTGCCTGGAGACCAGTTTTAGATATCGATGCTTCACTTCCGGTAACTGTATCCCTTGGTCCATCACTCTGACTATTAAACACAAAGATTGCATCGGAATTAAATACGTCAGGCACAATGCCGACTTAAGTACAAGAAGAGTGAGTATTCTTACCGTCTAAGCTTTCAGCCTTTGCTGAGAGACCAGTTTTAGATATCGATGCTTAACTTCCGGTTTACAGTATTCCTTGGACCTTCAGATTGGCGATGAAAGACAAAAATTGCATCGGAATTAAATACAAAAGGCACAATGCCGACTTAAGTACAAGAAGACTGAGTCTTCTTACCGTCTATGCTGTCAGTCTTTGCTGAGAGACTAATTTTAGATATGGATGTTTCAATTCCGGTTTACAGTATTCCTTGAACCCTTACTTTGGCGATTAAACACAAAAATTGCATCGGAATTAAATGCAAAAGGCACAATGCCGACTTAAGTACAAGAAGACTGAGTCTTCTAACAGTCTCTGACTTCACCCTTTCGTGTTAGACCAGTTTTAGATTCCGATGCTTCACTTCAGATTTACTGTACCCCTTGGAACTTCACTTTGACGATGAAACACAAAAATTGCATCCTAATTAAATACATCAGGCACATTGCCGACTTCAGTACAAGAAGAGTGAGTCTTCTTACCGTCTATGCTTTCAGCCTTTGCTGAGAGACCAGTTTTAGATATCGATGCTTCACTTCCGGTTTACAGTATTTCTTGGACCTTCACTTTGACGATGAAACACAAAAATTGCATCGGAATTAAATACATCAGACACAATGCCGACTTAAGTACAAGAAGAGTGAGTCTTCTTACCGTAGATGCTTTCAACCTTTGCTGAGAGACCAGTTTTAGATATCGATGCTTCACTTCCGGTTTACAGTATTCCTTGGACCTTCACTTTGACGATGAAACCCAAAAATTGCATAGGAATTAAATACATCAGGCACAATGCCGACTTAAGTACAAGAAGAGTGAGTGTTCTTACCGTCTATGCTTTCAGCCTTTGCTGAGAGACCATTTTTAGATATCGATGCTCCCCTTCCGGTTTACAGTATTCCTTGGACCTTCACTTTGACGATGAAATACAAAAATTGCATTGGAATTAAATCCATCAGGCACAATGCCGACTTAAGTACAAGAAGACTGAGTCTTCTTACCATCTATGCTTTCAGCCTTTGCTGAGAGACCAGTTTCAGATATCGATACTTCACTTCCGGTTTACAGTATTCCTTGGACCCTCACTATGACGATTAAACACAAAAATTGCATCGCAATTAAATACAAAAGGCACAATACCGACTTATTTACAAGAAGACTGAGTCTTCTAACAGTCTATGATTTGAGCATTTCGTGTTAGGCCAGTTTTAGATTCCGATGCTTCACTTCAGGTTTACTGTATCCCTTGGACCTTTTAGCGTTAAACGGTTTTTTTTTGTTTGGCTTTTCACATTTAACCAAATATAACATTGATGTTGATAATTCATGGCAATGTTTGCCGACAAGATAAAGAATGCAACCTTTTAACACTAGATTGCGTACTCACGGCAGTTCTCCTTGGCCGTTTCTGGGTACGACTTGGAAAAAGAGGTAAATTAATGAATGATCGACGATGCGTCGGTTCTCGATTGTGTTTAGGAGTCGTACGGATTGATTGCGTGAAAATAGTTTCTCAAATGACCTCTTAACCCCTATTGCTTTCACGCAATCAGACTCTTCAATGAAATTACCTAAGGGACCTATTTGAATAATAAAAAAAATTGGAAATGTATGCAAAACAGTGAAATTTTGTAAAAATAAAAATTGTCAGATCGTAAATTGAACACGTTAATGGTCTCCCAAATACAATCGACACACCGCGATAAAGAGCGAACCTGTAACAAAGTTCATTTAAACATAAACATTATTTGTGGTTAATTTAAAGAAAAGAATAAGCATAGATTTTCTGTACAGTGGAGGAAAAATATATTCTCAAAGAAGAAAGGCGTTAAACTATAAACATTACCAAATTTACACTGAATACAAAACTTACATTTTTATGTTTTTTCATACATGGAGCAGTCCAACAATCGCTGCTTTTGTATGTGTGATATTTTGTAAAAATTAAATGTCCTGGCGTGCGCGTAAGTATTTTTTATCGTCACTAGGTTTACAAAAGCGTTTTCTTTCTTGATGATTACGTGGTTTTTCACACTAAACTTGTAGCGGTGCTACACAACACGTCTTAACAAGGCGGCAACCAAACATCAAAGGTAATGAAGTACATGTTAACATATCGGCGACCAGAAGTACAACCACTATAAAGACTAGAATTTTCCTAACAAATGATAAATTGTTCTTTCTTCTGTTTCGCAGCTTCTTGCTATCAAGCGCTGCGGCAATGATTTTAAATATCTGCGCCCAGCGAGTCATAGTGTTTAAAAGTACCTTTTAAACGCTGGCCGCGCGTCTTGGTATAGGCGCACATTATAAACAGATTTTGTTTCTTTACTCTCGTGTTGTTATGCTTAGTATCACTGCAAACTACAGCTTGGTGACTGTCCTTTTCTCATATGCAAAAATGTCTGAAATCCAATAATATCACATTGCTTCCCGCGTGAAGAGCGATGACTCCGTCAGGATCATCGAGACTCACGCGTAGTCGTGATATTATTGCTTTCGTGAAACAAATTAGTATTACTTGCAAAAATTCTTTACAATAGATTTTACACACTGCATCAGACAAAGTGGTTAACATACAGAGTATCGGGTAAGTATATTCGTACGACTGACATTGATAGTAATTTGTCCATTGGGTAACTACATGACAATTGAACTGTGCTCTTTCTAATGTATTGTACAAGGATAACAAATGTTCATTTCTCGGTAAAAGATAATGAAATTACGATAAAGATACACATACATAGATACATTATACATGGCATAATAAATTTAAAAAAAATAACAAAGAAATAAATTACTTGACTTCGCAGGAAGTCTGGGTGCTGTGTGCACTCGTGGAAAAATATGTTACAAAAGATTGACATTCTTGTTTTACAATGGCATATTACAGGAATATTTTTGTCGTTGTTTCGTCGAAGATTTCTTGCAGTAAATACGTAGCACTTTACTTATTTGTGGCTTTTATGACCTGCAAAAAAAAAAAAAAATGTTTCACTACACTTAGGTAGGTATGAGTTGCACTGGGAGTGGTAGAACTTCGGGTATAAATGATAGCACTGCACTTGAGTGGGGAAATTGATTACACTTTCACAGTGGAGGAAAAGTAGGGCATCACTTTCACTGTGGAAGTTGGAGTAGTTGTCGGGGTGTGATGTTGCGTTGGAAATGCGTCGAGGGTCAGGAACTGGAAGACTGGTTCTGCAACATGTTGAGCCGTATGGTGGCGGTCTCTATTTCACTTGACACTTGTCCGTGCTTCCATTTATGTTTTCGTACATGAAAAATACAGAAAAAAAATCTGTATTAGAATGTGCTTACTTACTAATAACTTAGTCTAAAAGAAAATTGGGTTAGGTAAGGATAACATTTGTTTATGTACATAAGGTCTCATTCTCTTAGGAATGCTTAGTTCTCATATTTATCTATTTTCCTGGTTTTATTTGGTTCGACACGTTTTCGTCATTACTCGGCCTGGTCAGTAAATTCGGTAGCAATTGTCAAAATCGAGCTTAAGACTCTTCCGATTAGTGTCTTTATAATTTCACAAGGTACATGAGTGCTTAATTCATTGCTTTATCATATTTTATTTTGAATGCATTTCAAACACATTTGGCATCCGCGCTCGTTGTGCAAAGAAAAATTGATTGTTGAGCGCTCAGCGTACACAGTGTTACGTCCGTTGGTCACAATCACGTGATAATAACTTGACAGTTCCACAACGCTAGCAGCAGTATTCTGCGAGAAGCAGAGCGTTAGGTGTCTACTAGCCGTGGTGTGAGATTTTACACAGTTTTTCATCGACTCTGGATTACGGAAGCAGCCAGATGCGGCGACTCCCGCAGCTGTTTCCAAGAATGTGTCCGTGGAAAGGCGTACAGTATCGTTTGTGGTAAGTACACAACACTTATTCACTTTCACTCTTCGGCTTTCTACATCGCGGTTTCGTGGTACAAGTACTTATAACATTACTTCACACGCGGTATTTCACACGTGCCCTTGGAGTTATCACCTTTTCAGTTCACACTTTATTATTAATTCGTGTTCACATTTATTTTGTCGTCATGTTAAGGTTCACACGCACCACTTTTATACGTGTCCATTAATTACTTGTCTATAGTCGGTTCACACGCAGCAGCACATACGTGTCCATTTATTACTGACTGCATTATTATTACAAAGTACAGTTAACATTTAGTATACATATCATGTCTAAAAATTATTTACAAAGAAATATTTAGTCTGTGTGACTACAAGGCCTGACGAAAAGCGTGTCTCTTGTTCGTAGTTTGTGCTTCAAGGCACTTTAGGTTTACCCTTTGTTCGAAATCTTGTTATTCTTTTCTTTTTACAATAGTTACTCTTTTCGCAAGTTCAGCTCTTTTATTTTCTCTCTATTACGTCGTTAGTTTGAAGACATAGTCAATGTGGCTTCGGTTACGTGATGAACAGTTCGTGTTCAAACTACCATTGGGAAATTGGGAAGCTTGGTGTTCCCTGTCGTGCAATTGCACGTAACAAATCTTAATTGAACTCGCAATTTGCGAAGAATAAGCATAGCCCGTCGACAACCAATGTGTCACGACTATCCATTCGTATAGCCTGTATGTATCAATCATGCAACCAGCTCGTAAAATTCACTTCTCTACTGGATAAGGTAGGATGGTAAGGATACTGGTTAGAGGAAAACACAAAAGACTTTTATGGAGTGAAGAGATTTGAAGGCACAGTGTTAATGACGTATGATATGATGAGCTTAACATAAATTATTATCACCTTAGTTTTTCATGACAAATAGTATAATTAAATCGATACAGTAGTTTCAGTGTCGTCTGATCCAGCTCTCTAAACAATTTTCTATGCATATCTAAAATTACTTAAACCATGCATTAGCAGTGAACTGTGTCTGTTAACTATCTTCTGTTCCATGTATCGTAAAATTGTTTTCTAAAAAAAGAAATCGTCGTATCTCGAAGACCTGATATAGATATTTCTAGTACTAAACTAATTAATTTATAAATGATCTTTGTAAGTATTTCAGCTGCACTGTGCCGTAAAATTGTTATGAGCGTATACGGTTTTCTCCGTATTATAATAAAATAATTGAGTTGCGCACTTCTTTCCTGCTACCTGGATCGTTATTGACTTACTTGATTCTTATATGCTAAGCTGCTGCTTTTTGCCTGCTGCGTTTCATAGGTGGTCTCATAAAATTTGTTGTCACACACTCCTTATGCATAACATAACATTTACCTCATTAGAGTAAGCCACCTTGATAATTTTTTTTTATTTATTTTTTTTTTTTCTACGAGCAATCATTCTGGTCTGAATGATCATTTTAATTTATTTCATTCAAGAGGAGAGAGCTTTGCTATACTTAAAACTAGTGGTAGCAGGTGGCACTTAGCACGTCCCTACTATAATATATGTCAGCTCTTTCGGCTGTGGCCGTTCATGGCTCAATTAACTTAAAACTAACTTACATCTAAGGCAAATCTTGCTCTCCTACAATAAATGTGTTTTACTTAAGGTGCTCATATAAATTACTTATCTTGTTGTGGCAGGTCGACAGGGTGTTAGTCCTGTGCACTACTGTTACACACGTTGGTACTTCACACATAGTATGACAACTTATAGTGTGTGTATATTTTATTTTAGCAGCTTAACTTAACAGATATTTTCAATGGTTGACTCGGTATTTCTTCAAGTCTGCGTGATGAAACAATCCTTTTATTCGTCCAGATACAGGGTCAGCTAATAGATAGCAATGTGCGGCTTTCTTAAGATAATATATGGTCCTTCATAAAAGTGCTGCCACTTGCGATTCTTATGATGAATCGAAGATGGTTTGAAGTGGGTCTTTAATAGTACTCGTTCATTTATACGATACGATAAGACTTTGCTAATGTGTTTGTCATGCGCCTTTTTTCTTAGGTTGGCATGAGTTGTTAAAGATATGAGAGCTTATTGGTTCCGCAGCTTCCCCGTGGAGGCATAAAGAAGCTGCTAATGGTTTTCCGACTGGGGTGGAGCTGAAATGTCAGTTATTTTTACTTGACTAGTATTTTGTGACATACCAGGTCGAAAATTTGCCTTCGTGTCCCATACGACTTGTGAATCTATTGATTGCGTGTTATTTGACATCGCGTTTGGTGCTTGGTTCGCCTGTGTGTAAAAAATAGTCGGATTTCCTTGGCTATTATAACCGGCGGTGTCAGGAAAAGCATCCGACGAATTGTCCTGACTATTGTTCCTGAACTGTTGGTTGGGTTGGTGAGAAAATGTCGCATTTTTCGGCTGTGAAAAATTTATTTGCTGAGAGGGAGTGAAGTGACTCGGCTGACTGTACTGTTGTGGTCTGTTATAATTGTTTCATTTCTTTCCCTTGTGACGATTTCCATTATTCGTCTTGTTGTTCTGGTACTGGTAATTACCGTTGTGATTTATCGGTGAATTACCGTATTGTTGCTGTGTGTTTTGATAAATCGGATTGTATCTATTCTGGTGTGGATGTTTGTTATATTGTTTTCCATTACGGCGGTTGAAACTGTTATGATTGCCGTAAGGCTGAGCGTTTGGTTGTTCCGTGTTATGTTGGTACGACATTCCATTGACGCAATTTGTTATGTGCTGCTGCGGAGCGGGCGGTCCATTATTATAATTATTCCGCGCGCTCGCACGCACATCCTCATAGATCATATCCAAATTGTCAAGAACAGAAAGAAAGGCTTCTAGGTCTTCTTCACTCACATTAACTAGTTTTTCTCTTATTGACACAGGAAGTTTTGACTTTAAGATCATGATTACATCTTTGGTTGAAATGGGCGTGTCCCAATACTGAATTTTACGTAGATATTTTTCAAAATAACGTCTCAAACCTCCTCCTTTGGTGTTGAAAGGTTCGGCGTTGTAAACCTCTTTTCGGAGTCTTTGTTGTATACCTGAACTCCAGAATTTATTGAAAAAATGCTTTTCAAAATCTGCATAGGTGTGACATTTGTTTATTATTTCTGTACCCCAAATTGATTCTTCACCGCGTACATAGCCTAAGATGAACTGTATCCGCTGCCTGTCGTTCCATGATTCTGGAAAAGCGCTTGTGAATGATTTTAGAAATACCATGGGATGTATATTTCGTTTTTCGGGTATAAAAGGCTGAAAAGCTCTGTGTTTTAGCACACTCTCGTCTCGCATTAGTTCAACGGGTGTTAGTTGATCGGCATGACTACGTCACGTAGAAGTTTCGCCACGCGTATTATTTACTGTTGGTGATAATTGTACCTGACACTCGGGATATTGACGATTATCGTGTTCTGGCGGTAGCGAATACTCACTTTGATTGTCACCTTGCAATTCCGTAACTTGTCGTCTCAGTTGATCTATATCATTGCTTAGCTGACGTTTCCATTCCGGAAGATCGTGGCTAAATGCTCGTCTGATTTCACCTAATTCACTGGTTAAAGTGTCACCAGAAGTACCGGGAGCGGTTAAGATTTCTGCTGTAGCAGATTTAACCGTACCCTTTAGTTCAGCGTGTACCTTGCTGACAACGTACTGTTCTTTGGATTGCATCCACTCTTCAAATTTCCTATTAAGTGTATTGCTTATACCGGTGTTGACATCTGCGATCTTTTTGTCAATATTGACATCGGATATTTGCTGAGCAAGGTCTTCGACTCGCTCGCCAACGTGGTTGACACTTCCTGTCAATTGGCTTACTCTCTTTGAAACATCACTGTAATGTTTCAAAGAGTCACTCGCAGTTGATTTACACACATCTATTTGGGCCTGCATATCTATGAACTTGCTACCAATATTGGTCTCGGCGGATTCCACCATCGAAAGACCACTATCGATTTTTGCGTGTACGCTTGCGTTTAGCTCGCTTGCGTAGGCAGTGGTAATGGCTTTAATTTTTTTCTCCATGGTGTCATTCGAATTTTTGATTTGTGCTTGGATGTCCTCTATCCTTGATTCTAAACTGCTGAACCTGCTGTCACTTTGATTTGCTAACTTACTGATTTGCGTTCCAAGATTGTCACTTTGGTTTGTTAACTGACTGATTTGCGTTTCAATATTGTCACTTTGGTTTGTTAACTGACTGATTTGCGTTTCAATATTGTCACTTTGGTTTGTTAACTGCGCCATGTTTGCTTCAAAACTGGTTTTCATATCAGCAAACAATTTTAGTATATCTGACAGCGAGCATTCACGTGACTGCGACGCGGTCTGTGGCGCCAACAGCTCACGTGTCGCTTCGTCGTCTGTTGATCCCTCACTACGAGATTCAGGTTTGTTTACACCCGCGCGCGGTCTAAGTTGCCTTGGTTGCTCATCAGCCATCGTAAATTTAAAGTAGTTACACTGCACGAGCTAGAAAAGATAATTTTTTTTTCTTTTTTTTTTTAAATTATGATTTTCACTTGTCAGGTGCGCCAAAGATTTCGCGTCCTGATTTCACAGATATTGCTTGCGCGTTATAAACATTTGAAACTCTGACACACGAAAATGCCAATATAGCAACGGGAGTGACAAAATAAATGAAAAACACTTATGGAGCACTGAAACTGGCACAGATAGCGGCCATTGTGATTTACTACAATGCACAACAATGGAATTCTTGCTAACTATTTCTAACTATTGTAAGCGAAATGATGAAATAGAGGCGGATCTAATAGCAAAAGGAAACAGAAATTTGGAAATTAAATTGCTTGAGGAAAAGGAAAAAAAAACGTAGAGAGTGAATGTCACGAGCCGACTGAATGCTCGGTACGCAAAGCTTCAAACGTAATGAAAAATCGTACTCACATTAGTTGTCTTGCGCGCTGCTATTTATTGCTGTTGTGGATTCTTGCTGCGATTTTCTGCATATGCGTCCTTTTTTTTATCACTGGTTTTGGCTTCCAATTTTCTCCAGATGGTAGCATGAAAATAAAAAGAACAAATTAGTTTTTTAGTCGAGTCCCTGTTCGGGCGCCACATCTAGCGTTAAAAGGTTTTTTGGTTGACTTTTCAGATTTAACCAAATATAACATTGATGTTGATAATTCATGGCAATGTTTGCCGACAAGATAAAGAATGCAACCTTTTAACACTAGATTGCGTACTCACGGCAGTTCTCCTTGGCCGTTTCTGGGTACGACTTGGAAAAAGAGAAAAATTAATGAATGATCGACGATGCGTCGGTTCTCGATTGTGTTTAGGAGACGTACGGATTGATTGCGTGAAAATAGTTTCTCAAATGACCTCTTAACCCGGATTGCTTTCACGCAATCAGACTCTTCAATGAAATTACCTAAGGGACCTATTTGAATAATAAAAAAAAATTGGAAATGAATGCAAAACAGTGAAATTTTGTAAAAAAAAATTGTCAGATCGTAAATTGAACACGTTAATGGTCTCCCAAATACAATCGACACACCGCGATAAAGAGCGAACCTGTAACAAAGTTCATTTAAACATAAACATTATTTGTGGTTAATTTAAAGAAAAGAATAAGCATAGATTTTCTGTACAGTGGAGAAAAAATATATTCTCAAAGAAGAAAGGCGTTCAACTATAAACATTACCAAATTTACAATGAATACAAAACTTACATTTTTATGTTTTTCTTATACATGGAGCAGTCCAAGAATCGCTGCTTTTGTATGTGTGATATTTTGTAAAAATTAAATGTCCTGGCGTGCGCGTAAGTATTTTTTATCGTCACTAGGTTTACAAAAGCGTTTTCTTTCTTGATGATAACGTGGTTTTTCACACTAAACTTGTAGCGGTGCTACACAACACGTCTTAACAAGGCGGCAACCAAACATCAAAGGTAATGAAGTACATGTTAACATATCGGAGACCAGAAGTACAACCACTATAAAGACTAGAATTTTCCTAACAAATGATAAATTGTTCTTTCTTCTGTTTCGCAGCTTCTTGCTATCAAGCGCTGCGGCA
This sequence comes from Schistocerca cancellata, assembly GCF_023864275.1. Lineage (NCBI taxonomy): Eukaryota > Metazoa > Arthropoda > Insecta > Orthoptera > Acrididae > Schistocerca > Schistocerca cancellata. The sequence continues at coordinate 56,493,272 of NC_064631.1, forward strand.
ATGATTTTAAATATCTGCGCCCAGCGAGTCATAGTGTTTAAAAGTACCTTTTAAACGCTGGCCGCGCGTCTTGGTATAGGCGCACATTATAAACAGATCTTGTTTCTTTACCCTCGTGTTGTCATGCTTAGTATCACTGCAAACTACAGCTTGGTGACTGTCCTTTTCTCATATGCAAAAATGTCTGAAATCCAATAATATCACAACCTTCACTTTGACGATGAAACACAACAATTGCATCGGAATTAAATACATCAGGCACGATGCCATCTTATGTACATGAAGAGTGAGTCTTCTTAGCGTCTATGCTTTTAGCGTTTGCTGAGAGGCCAGTTTTCGATATCGATGCTTCACTTCAGGTTTACTGTATCACTTGGACCTTCACTTTGACGATGAAACGCAAAAATTGCATCCGAATTAAATACAAAAGGCACAATGCCGACTTAAGGACAAGAAGAGTGAGTCTTCTTACCGTCCATGCTTTCAGCCTTTGCTGAGAGACCAGTTTTAGATATCGATGCTTCACTTCAGGTTTACTGTATCCCTTGGACCTTCACTTTGACAATGAAACACAAAAATTGCATCGGAAGTAAATATATCAGGCACAATGCCGACTTAAGTACAAGAAGACTGAGTCTTCTTACCGTCTATGCTTTCAGCCTTTGCTGAGAGACTAGTTTTAGATATCGATGCTTCTCTTCCGGTTTACAGTATTTCTTGGACCTTCACTTTGACGATGAAACACAAAAATTGCATCGGAATTAAATACATCAGGCACGATGCCATCTTATGTACATGAAGAGTGAGTCTTCTTACCGTCTAGGCTTTCAGCCTTTGCTGAGAGACCAGTTTTAGATATAGATTCTTCACTTCCGGTTTACAGTATTCCTTGGACCCTCAATTTGACGATTAAACACAAAAATTGCATCGGAATTAAAAGCAAAAGGCACAATGCGGACTTAAGTACAAGAAGACTGAGTCTTCTAACAGTCTATGATTTGAGCCTTTCGTGTTAGACCAGTTTTAGATTCCGATGCTTCACTTCAGGTTTAATGTATCCCTTGGACCTTCACTTTGACGATGAAACACAAAAACTGCATCGGAATTAAACACATCACGCACGATGCCGACTTAAGTACAAGAAGAGTGAGTCTTCTTCCCGTCTATGATTTCAGCGTTTGCTGAGAGACCAGTTTTAGATATCGATGCTTCACTTCCGGTTTACAGTATTCCTTGGACCTTCACTTTGACGATGACACACAAAAATTGCATCACAATTAAATCCATCAGGCACAATGCCGAATTAAGTACAAGAAGAGTGAGTCTTCTTACCGTCTATGCTTTCATCCTTTGCTGAGGGAGCAGTTTTAAATATCGATGCTTAACTTCTGGTTTACAGTATTCCTTGGACCTTCACTTGGACGATGAAACACAAAAATTGCATCGGAATTAAATACATCAGGCACAATGGCGACTTAAGTACAAGAAGACTGAGACTTCTAGCTCTCTATGATTTGAGCCTTTCGTGTTAGACCAGTTTTAGATTCCGATGCTTCACTTCAGGTTTAATGTATCCCTTGGACCGTCACTTTGACGATGAAACACAAAAATTGCATCGGAATTAAAAACATCAGGCACAATGCCGACTTAAGTACAAGAAGAGTGAGTCTTCTTACCGTCTATGCTTTCAGCCTTTGCTGAGAGACCAGTTTTAGATATCGATGCTTCACTTCAGGTTTACTGTATCCCTTGGACCTTCACTTTGACAATGAAACACAAAAATTGCATCGGAAGTAAATATATCAGGCACAATGCCGACTTAAGTACAAGAAGACTGAGTCTTCTTACCGTCTATGCTTTCAGCCTTTGCTGAGAGACTAGTTTTAGATATCGATGCTTCTCTTCCGGTTTACAGTATTTCTTGGACCTTCACTTTGACGATGAAACACAAAAATTGCATCGGAATTAAATACATCAGGCACAATGCCGACTTAAGAACAAGAAGAGTGAGTCTTCTTACCGTCTATGCTTTCAGCCTTTGCTGAGAGACCAGTTTTAGATATCGATGCTTCACTTCCGGTTTACAATATTCCTTGGACCTTCACTTTGACGATGAAACACAAAAATTGCCTCGGAATTAGATACTTCAGGCACAATGCCGACTTAAGTACAAGAAGAGTGAGTCTTCTTCCCGTCTATGCTTTCAGCGTTTGCTGAGAGACCAGTTTTAGATATCGATGCTTCACTTCAGGTTTACTGTATCCCTTGGACCTTCACTTTGACGATGAAATACAAAAATTGCGATGGAATTAAATTCATACGGCACAATGCCGAATTAAGTACAAGAAGAATGGGTCTTCTTACCGTCTATGCTTTCAGCCTTGGCTGAGAGACCAGTTTTAGATATCGATGCTTCACTTCAGGTTTACTGTATCCCTTGGTCCTTCACTTTGACGATGAAACACAAAAATTGCATCGGAATTAAATAAATCAGGCACAATGCCGACTTAAGTACAAGAAGAGTGAGTCTTCTTAATGTCTATGCTTTCAGCCTTTGCTGAGAGACCAGTTTTAGATATAGATGCTTCACTTCCAGTTTACAGTATTCCTTGGACCCTCACTTGACGATTAAACACAAAAATTGCATCGGAATTAAATAAAAAAGGCACAATGCCGACTTAAGTACAAGAAGAGTGAGTCTTCTTACCGTCTATGCTTTCAGCCTTTGCTGAGAGACCAGTTTTAGATATCGATGCATCACTTCCGGTTTACAGTATTCCTTGGACCCTCACTTTGACGATTAAACACAAAAATTGCATCGGAATTAAATACAAAAGGCACAATGCGGACTTAGGTACAAGAAGACTGAGTCTTCTAACAGTCTATGATTTGAGCCTTTCGTGTTAGACCAGATTTAGATTCCGATGCTTCACTTCAGGTTTACTGTATCCCTTGGACCTTCACTTTGACGATGAAACACAAAAACTGCATCGGAATTAAATACATCAGGCACGATGCCGATTTAAGTACAAGAAGAGTGAGTCTTCTTCCCGTCTATGCTTTCAGCGTTTGCTGAGAGACCAGTTTTAGATATCGATGCTTCACTTCAGGTTTACTGTATCCCTTGGACCTTCACTTAGACGATTAAACACAAAAATTGCATCGGAATTAAATACAAAAGGCACAATGCCGACTTAAGTACAAGGAGAGTGAGTCTTCTTACCGTCTAGGCTTTCAGCCTTTGCTGAGAGACCAGTTTTAGATATAGATTCTTCACTTCCGGTTTACAGTATTCCTTGGACCCTCACTTTGACGATTAAACACAAAAATTGCATCGGAATTAAATACTAAAGGCACAGTGCCGAATTAAGTACAAGAATAGTGTGTCTTCTTACCGTGAATGCTTTCTGCCTTTGCAGAGAGACCAGTTTTATATATCGATGCTTCACTTCAGGTAACTGTATCCCTTGCTCCATGACTCTTACGATTAAACACAAAAATTGCATCGGAATTAAATACAAAAGGCACAATGCCGACTTAAGTACAAGAAGACTGAGTCTTCTAACACTCTATGATTTGAGCCTTTCGTGTTAGACCAGTTTTAGATTCCGATGCTTCACTTCCGGTTTACAGTATTCCTTGGCCCTTCACTTTGACGATGAAACACAAAAATTGCATCGGAATTAAATACATCAGGCACAATGCCGACTTAAGTACAAGAAGAGTGAGTCTTCTTACCGTCTATGCTTTCAGCCTTTGCTGGGAGACCAGTTTTAGATATCGATGCTTCAATTCCGGTTTACAGTATTCCTTGGACCCTCACTTTGACGATTAAACACAAAAATTGCATCGGAATTAAAAGCAAAAGGCACAATGCGGACTTAAGTACAAGAAGACTGAGTCTTCTAACAGTCTATGATTTGAGCCTTTCGTGTTAGACCAGTTTTAGATTCCGATGCTTCACTTCAGGTTTAATGTATCCCTTGGACCTTCACTTTGACGATGAAACACAAAAACTGCATCGGAATTAAATACATCACGCACGATGCCGACTTAAGTACAAGAAGAGTGAGTCTTCTTCCCGTCTATGATTTCAGCGTTTGCTGAGAGACCAGATTTAGATATCGATGCTTCACTTCCGGTTTACAGTATTCCTTGGACCTTCACTTTGACGATGAAACACAAAAATTGCATCGGAATTAAATCCATCAGGCACAATGCCGAATTAAGTACAAGAAGAGTGAGCCTTCTTACCGTCTATGCTTTCAGCCTTTGCTGAGGGAGCAGTTTTAAATATCGATGCTTCACTTCTGGTTTACAGTATTCCTTGGACCTTCACTTGGACGATGAAACACAAAAATTGCATCGGAATTAAATACATCAGGCACAATGGCGACTTAAGTACAAGAAGACTGAGACTTCTAACACTCTATGATTTCAGCCTTTCGTGTTAGACCAGTTTTAGATTCCGATGCTTCACTTCCGGTTTACAGTATTCATTGGCCCTTCACTTTGACGATGAAACACAATAATTGCATCGGTATTAAATACATCAGGCACAATGCGGACTTAAGTACAAGAAGAGTGAGTCTTCTTACCGTCTATGTTTATAGCCTTTGCTGAGAGACCAGTTATAGATATCGTTGCTTCACTTCCGGTTTACTGTATTCCTTGGACCGTCACTTTGACGATGAAACACAAAAATTGCATCGGAATTAAAAACATCAGGCACAATGCCGACTTAAGTACAAGAAGAGTGAGTCTTCTTACCGTCTATGCTTTCAGCCTTTGCTGAGAGACCAGTTTTAGATATCGATGCTTCACTTCAGGTTTACTGTATCCCTTGGACCTTCACTTTGACGATGAAACACAAAAATTGCATCGGAAGTAAATATATCAGGCACAATGCCGACTTAAGTACAAGAAGACTGAGTCTTCTTACCGTCTATGCTTTCAGCCTTTGCTGAGAGACTAGTTTTAGATATCGATGCTTCTCTTCCGGTTTACAGTATTCCTTGGACCTTCACATTGACGATGAAACACAAAAATTGCATCGGAATTAAATACATCAGGCACAATGCCGACTTAAGAACAAGAAGAGTGAGTCTTCTTACCGTCTATGCTTTCAGCCTTTGCTGAGAGACCAGTTTTAGATATCGATGCTTCACTTCCGGTTTACAATATTCCTTGGACCTTCACTTTGACGATGAAACACAAAAATTGCATCGGAATTAAATACTTCAGGCACAATGCCGACTTAAGTACAAGAAGAGTGTGTCTTCTTACCGTCTATGCTTTCAGCCTTTGCTGAGAGACCAGTTTTAGATATCGATGCTTCACTTCCGGTTTACAGTATTCCTTGGACCTTCACTTTGACAATGAAACACAAAAACTGCATCGGAATTAAATACATCAGGCACGATGCCGACTTAAGTACAAGAAGAGTGAGTCTACTTCCCGTCTATGCTTTCAGCGTTTGCTGAGAGACCAGTTTTAGATATCGATGCTTCACTTCAGGTTTACTGTATCCCTTGGACCTTCACTTTGACGATGAAATACAAAAATTGCGTCGGAATTAAATTCATACGGCACAATGCCGAATTAAGTACTAGAAATGTGACTCTTCTTACCGTCTATGCTTTCAGCCTTTGCTGAGAGACCAGTTTTAGATATAGATGCTTCACTTCCGGTTTACAGTATTCCTTGGACCCTCACTTTGACGATTAAACACAAAAATTGCATCGGAATTAAATACTAAAGGCACAATGCCGAATTAAGTACAAGAAGAGTGTGTCTTCTTACCGCCTATTCTTTCAGCCTTTGCAGAGAGACCAGTTTTATATATCGATGCTTCACTTCAGGTAACTGTATCCCTTGCTCCATGACTCTGACGATTAAACACAAAAATTGCATCGGAATTAAATACAAAAGGCACAATGCCGACATAAGTACAAGAGGAGTGAGTCTTCTTACCGTCTATAATTTCAGCCTCTGCTGAGAGACCAGTTTTAGATATCGATGCTTCACTTCCGGTTTACAGTATTCCTTGGACCTTCACTTTGACGATGAAACACAAAAATTGCATCGGAATTAATTTCATCAGGCACAATGCCGAATTAAGTACAAGAAGAGTGAGTCTTCTTATTGTCTATGTTTACAGCCTTTGCTGAGGGACCAGTTTTAAATATCGATGCTTCACTTCCGGTTTACAGTATTCCTTGGACCTTCACTTTGACGATGAAAGACAAAAATTGCATCGGAATTAAATACATCAGGCAGAATGCCGACTCAAGTACAAGAAGAGTGAGTCTTCTTACCGTCTATGCTTTCAGCCTTTGCTGAGAGACCAGTTTTAGATATCGATGCTTCACTTCCGGTTTACAGTATTCCTTGAACCTTTACTTTGACGATGAAACACAAAAATTGCAACGGAATTAGATACATCAGGAACAATGCCGACTTAAGTACAAGATGAGTGAGTCTTCTTACCGTCTATGCTTTCAGCCTTTGCTGAGAGACCAGTTTTAGATATCGATGCCTCACATCGGGGTTACAGTATTCCTTGGACCTTCACTTTGACGATGATAGACAAAAACTGCATCGGAATTAAATACATCAGGCACGATGCCGAATTAAGTACAAGAAGAGTGAGTCTTCATACCGTCTATGCTTTCAGCCTTTGCTGAGAGACCAGTTTTAGATATCGATGCTTCACTTCCGGTTTACAGTATTCCTTGGACCTTCACTTTGACGATGAAACACAAAAATTGCATCGGAATTAAATACATCAGGCAGAATGCCGACTCAAGTACAAGAAAAGTGAGTCTTCTTACCGTCTATGCTTTCAGCCTTTGCTGAGAGACCAGTTTTAGATATCGATGCTTCACTTCAGGTTTACTGTATCCCTTGGACCTTCACTTTGACGATGAAACACAAAAATTGCATCGGAATTAAATAAATCAGGCACAATGCCGACTTAAGTACAAGAAGAGTGAGTCTTCTTAATGTCTATGCTTTCAGCATTTGCTGAGAGACCAGTTTTAGATATAGATGCTTCACTTCCAGTTTACAGTATTCCTTGCACCCTCACTTGACGAATAAACACAAAAATTGCATCGGAATTAAATACTAAACGCACAATGCCGAATTAAGTACAAGAAGAGTGTGTCTTCTTACCGTCTATGCTTTCAGCCTTTGCAGAGATCAGTTTTATAAATCGATGCTTCACTTCAGGTAACTGTATCCCTTGCTCCATGACTCTGACGATTAAACACAAAAATTGAATCGGAATTGAATACAAAAGGCACAATGCCGACTTAAGTACAAGAAGACTGAGTCTTCTAACACTCTATGATTTGAGCCTTTCTTGTTAGACCAGTTTTAGATTCCGATGCTTCACTTCCGGTTTACAGTATTCATTGGCCCTTCACTTTGACGATGAAACACAATAATGTCATCGGAATTAAATACATCAGGCACAATGCGGACTTAAGTACAAGAAGAGTGAGTCTTCTTACCGTCTATGTTTATAGCCTTTGCTGAGAGACCAGTTATAGATATCGTTGCTTCACTTCCGGTTTACTGTATTCCTTGGACCGTCACTTTGACGATGAAACACAAAAATTGCATCGGAATTAAATACATCAGGCAGAATGCCGACTCAAGTACAAGAAAAGTGAGTCTTCTTACCGTCTATGCTTTCAGCCTTTGCTGAGAGACCAGTTTTAGATATCGATGCTTCACTTCCGGTTTACAGTATCCCTTGGACCTTCACTTTGACGATGAAACACAAAAATTGCATCGGAATTAAATAAATCAGGCACAATGCCGACTTAAGTACAAGAAGAGTGTGTCTTCTTACCGTCTATGCTTTCAGCCTTTGCAGAGAGACCAGTTTTATAAATCGATGCTTCACTTCAGGTAACTGTATCCCTTGCTCCATGACTCTGACGATTAAACACAAAAATTGAATCGGAATTGAATACAAAAGGCACAATGCCGACTTAAGTACAAGAAGACTGAGTCTTCTAACACTCTATGATTTGAGCCTTTCTTGTTAGACCAGTTTTAAATTCCGATGCTTCACTTCCGGTTTACAGTATTCATTGGCCCTTCACTTTGACGATGAAACACAATAATGTCATCGGAATTAAATACATCAGGCACAATGCGGACTTAAGTACAAGAAGAGTGAGTCTTCTTACCGTCTATGTTTATAGCCTTTGCTGAGAGACCAGATATAGATATCGTTGCTTCACTTCCGGTTTACTGTATTCCTTGGACCGTCACTTTGACGATGAAACACAAAAATTGCATCGGAATTAAAAACATCAGGCACAATGCCGACTTAAGTACAAGAAGAGTGAGTCTTCTTACCGTCTATGCTTTCAGCCTTTGCTGAGAGACCAGTTTTAGATATCGATGCTTCACTTCAGGTTTACTGTATCCCTTGGACCTTCACTTTGACGATGAAACACAAAAATTGCATCGGAAGTAAATATATCAGGCACAATGCCGACTTAAGTACAAGAAGACTGAGTCTTCTTACCGTCTATGCTTTCAGCCTTTGCTGAGAGACTAGTTTTAGATATCGATGCTTCTCTTCCGGTTTACAGTATTCCTTGGACCTTCACAATGACGATGAAACACAAAAATTGCATCGGAATTAAATACATCAGGCACAATGCCGACTTAAGAACAAGAAGAGTGAGTCTTCTTACCGTCTATGCTTTCAGCCTTTGCTGAGAGACCAGTTTTAGATATCGATGCTTCACTTCCGGTTTACAATATTCCTTGGACCTTCACTTTGACGATGAAACACAAAAATTGCATCGGAATTAAATACTTCAGGCACAATGCCGACTTAAGTACAAGAAGAGTGTGTCTTCTTACCGTCTGTGCTTTCAGCCTTTGCTGAGAGACCAGTTTTAGATATCGATGCTTCACTTCAGGTTTACTGTATCCCTTGGACCTTCACTTTGACGATGAAATACAAAAATTGCGTCGGAATTAAATTCATACGGCACAATGCCGAATTAAGTACTAGAAATGTGACTCTTCTTACCGTCTATGCTTTCAGCCTTTGCTGAGAGACCAGTTTTAGATATAGATGCTTCACTTCCGGTTTACAGTATTCCTTGGACCCTCACTTTGACGATTAAACACAAAAATTGCATCGGAATTAAATACTAAAGGCACAATGCCGAATTAAGTACAAGAAGAGTGTGTCTTCTTACCGCCTATTCTTTCAGCCTTTGCAGAGAGACCAGTTTTATATATCGATGCTTCACTTCAGGTAACTGTATCCCTTGCTCCATGACTCTGACGATTAAACACAAAAATTGCATCGGAATTAAATACAAAAGGCACAATGCCGACTTAAGTACAAGAGGACTGATTCTTCTAACACTGTATGATTTGAGCCATTTGTGTTAGACCAGTTTTAGATTCCGATGCTTCACTTCCGGTTTACAGTATTCCTTGGCCCTTCACTTTGACGATGAAACACAAAAATTGCATCGGAATTAAATACATCAGGCACAATGCCGACATAAGTACAAGAGGAGTGAGTCTTCTTACCGTCTATAATTTCAGCCTCTGCTGAGAGACCAGTTTTAGATATCGATGCTTCACTTCCGGTTTACAGTATTCCTTGGACCTTCACTTTGACGATGAAACACAAAAATTGCATCGGAATTAATTTCATCAGGCACAGTGCCGAATTAAGTACAAGAAGAGTGAGTCTTCTTATTGTCTATGTTTACAGCCTTTGCTGAGGGACCAGTTTTAAATATCGATGCTTCACTTCCGGTTTACAGTATTCCTTGGACCTTCACTTTGACGATGAAAGACAAAAATTGCATCGGAATTAAATACATCAGGCAGAATGCCGACTCAAGTACAAGAAGAGTGAGTCATCTTACCGTCTATGCTTTCAGCCTTTGCTGAGAGACCAGTTTTAGATATCGATGCTTCACTTCCGGTTTACAGTATTCCTTGAACCTTTACTTTGACGATGAAACACAAAAATTGCAACGGAATTAGATACATCAGGAACAATGCCGACTTAAGTACAAGATGAGTGAGTCTTCTTACCGTCTATGCTTTCAGCCTTTGCTGAGAGACCAGTTTTAGATATCGATGCCTCACATCGGGGTTACAGTATTCCTTGGACCTTCACTTTGACGATGATAGACAAAAACTGCATCGGAATTAAATACATCAGGCACGATGCCGAATTAAGTACAAGAAGAGTGAGTCTTCTTACCGTCTATGCTTTCAGCCTTTGCTGAGAGACCATTTTTAGATATCGATGCTTCACTTCCGGTTTACAGTATTCCTTGGACCTTCACTTTGACGATGAAACACAAAAATTGCATCGGAATTAAATACATCAGGCAGAATGCCGACTCAAGTACAAGAAAAGTGAGTCTTCTTACCGTCTATGCTTTCAGCCTTTGCTGAGAGACCAGTTTTAGATATTTATGCTTCACTTCAGGTTTACTGTATCCCTTGGACCTTCACTTTGACGATGAAACACAAAAATTGCATCGGAATTAAATAAATCAGGCACAATGCCGACTTAAGTACAAGAAGAGTGAGTCTTCTTAATGTCTATGCTTTCAGCCTTTGCTGAGAGACCAGTTTTAGATATAGATGCTTCACTTCCAGTTTACAGTATTCCTTGCACCTTCACTTGACGAATAAACACATAAATTGCATCGGAATTAAATACTAAACGCACAATGCCGAATTAAGTACAAGAAGAGTGTGTCTTCTTACCGTCTATGCTTTCAGCCTTTGCAGAGAGACCAGTTTTATAAATCGATGCTTCACTTCAGGTAACTGTATCCCTTGCTCCATGACTCTGACGATTAAACACAAAAATTGAATCGGAATTGAATACAAAAGGCACAATGCCGACTTAAGTACAAGAAGACTGAGTCTTTTAACACTCTATGATTTGAGCCTTTCTTGTTAGACCAGTTTTAGATTCCGATGCTTCACTTCCGGTTTATAGTATTCCTTGGCCCTTCACCTTGACGATGAAACACAAAAATTGCATCGAAATTAAATACATCAGGCACAATGCCGACTTAAGTACAAGAAGAGTGAGCCTTCTTACAGTCTATGCTTTCAGCCTTTGCTGAGAGACCAGTTTTAGATATCGATGCTTCACTTCCGGTTTACATTATTCCTTGGACCCTCACTTTGACGATTAAACACAAAAATTGCAACGGAATTGAATACAAAATACACAATGCGGACTCAAGTACAAGAAGACTGAGTTTTCTAACAGTCTATGATTTGAGCCTTGCCTGTGAGACCAGTTTTAGATCTCGATGCTTCACTTCCGGTTTACAGTATTCCTTGGACCATCACTTTGACGATTAAACACAAAAATTGCATCGGAATTAAATACAAAAGGCACAATGCCGACTTAAGTACAATGAGACTGAGCCTTCTAACAGTCTATGATTTGAGCCTTTTGTGTTAGACCAGTTTTAGATTCCGATGCTTCACTTCAGGTTTGCTGTATCCCTTGGACCTCCACTTTGACGATGAAACACAAAAATTGCATCGGAATTAAATATAACAGGCACAATGCCGACTTAAGTACAAGAAGACTGAGTCTTCTTACCGTCTATGCTTTCAGTCTTTGCTGAGAGACCATTTTTAGATATCGATGCTTCACTTCCGGTTTACAGTATTCCTTGGACCCTCACTTTGACGATTAAACACAAAAATTGCATCGGAATTAAATACAAAAGGCACAATGCGGACTTAAGTACAAGAAGACTGAGTCTTCTAACAGTCTATGATTTGAGCCTTTCGTGTAGACCAGTTTTAGATTCCGATGCTTTACTCCAGGTTTCCTGTATCCCTTGGACCTTCACTTTGACGATGAAACACAAAAATTGCATCGGAATTAAATACATTACTCACAATGCCGACTTAAGTACAAGAGGAGTGAGTCTTCTTACCGTCTATGCTTTCAGCCTTTGCTGAGAGACCATTTTTAGATATCGATGCTTCACTTCCGGTTTACAGTATTCCTTGGACCTTCACTTTGACGATGAAACACAAAATTTGCATCGGAATTAAATACATCAGGCACAATGCCGACTTAAGTACAAGAAGAGTGAGTCTTCTTACCTTCTATGCTTTCAGCCTTTGCTGAGAGACCAGTTTTAGATATCCGTGCTTCACTTCCGGTTTACAGTAATCCTCGGACCTTCACTTTGACGATGAAACACAAAAATTGCTTCGCAAACAAATACATCAGGCACAATGCCGACTTAAGTACAAGAAGAGTGAGTCTTCTTACCGTCTATGTTTTCTGCCTTTGCTGAGAGACCAGTTTTAGATATCGATGCTTCACTTCCGGTTTACAGTATTCCTTGGACCTTCACTTTGACGATGAAACACAAAAATTTCATCTGAATTAAATTCATCAGGCACAATGCCGCATTAAGTACAAGAAGAGTGAGTATTCTTACTGTCTATCTTTTCAGCTTTTGCTGAGGGACCAGTTTTAAATATCGATGCTTCACTTCCGGTTTACAGTATTCCTTGGTCCTTCACTTTGACCATGAAACACAAAAATTGCATCGGAATTAAATACATCAGGCACAATGCCGACTTAAGTACAAGAAGAGTGAGTCCTCTTACCGTCTATGCTTTCAGCCTTTGCTGAGAGACCAGTTTTACATATCTATGCTTCACCTCAGGTTTACTGTAACCCTTGGACCTTCACTTTGACGATGAAACACAAAAATTGCATCGGAATTAAATACTTCAGGCACAATGCCGACTTAGTTACAAGAAGAGTCAGTCTTCTTAATGTCTATGCTTTCAGCCTTTGCTGAGAGACCAGTTTTAGATATCGATGCTTCACTTCCGGTTTACAGTATTCCTTGGCCCCTCACTTTGACGATTAAACACAAAAATTGCATTGGAATTAAATACAAAAGGCACAATGACGACTTAAGTACAAGAAGACTGAGTCTCCTAACAGTCTACGATTTGAGCCTTTCGTGTTAGACCAGTTTTAGATTCCGATGCTTCACTTTCGGTTTACAGTATTCCTTGGACCATCACTTTGACGATTAAACACAAAAATTGCATCTGAATTAAATACAAAAGGCACAATGCGGACATAAGTACAAGAAGACAGAGTCTTCTAACAGTCTATGATTTGAGCCTTTCGTGTTAGACCAGTTTTAGATTCCGATGTTTCACTTCAGGTTTACTGTATCCCTTGGACCTTCACTTTGACGATGAAACACAAAAATTGCATCGGAATTAAATACATTACTCACAATGCCGACTTAAGTACAAGAGGAGTGAGTCTTCTTACCGTCTATGCTTTCAGCCTTTGCTGAGAGACCATTTTTAGATATCGATGCTTCACTTCCGGTTTACAGTATTCCTTGGACCTTCACTTTGACGATGAAACACAAAATTTGCATCGGAATTAAATACATCAGGCACAATGCCGACTTAAGTACAAGAAGAGTGAGTCTTCTTACCTTCTATGCTCTCAGCCTTTGCTGAGAGACCAGTTTTAGATATCCGTGCTTCACTTCCTGTTTACAGTAATCCTCGGACCTTCACTTTGACGATGAAACACAAAAATTGCTTCGCAAACAAATACATCAGGCACAATGCCGACTTAAGTACAAGAAGAGTGAGTCTTCTTACCGTCTATGTTTTCTGCCTTTGCTGAGAGACCAGTTTTAGATATCGATGCTTCACTTCCGGTTTACAGTATTCCTTGGACCTTCACTTTGACGATGAAACACAAAAATTGCATCTGAATTAAATTCATCAGGCACAATGCCGCATTAAGTACAAGAAGAGTGAGTCTTCTTACTGTCTATCTTTTCAGCTTTTGCTGAGGGACCAGTTTTAAATATCGATGCTTCACTTCCGGTTTATAGTATTCCTTGGACCTTCACTTTGACGATGAAACACAAAAATTGCATCGGAATTAAATACATCAGGCACAATGCCGACTTAAGTACAAGAAGAGTGAGTCTTCTTACCGTCTATGCTTTCAGCCTTTGCTGAGAGACCAGTTTTACATATCTATGCTTCACCTCAGGTTTACTGTAACCCTTGGACCTTCACTTTGACGATGAAACACAAAAATTGAATCGGAATTAAATACATCAGGCACAATGCCGACTTAGTTACAAGAAGAGTCAGTCTTCTTAATGTCTATGCTTTCAGCCTTTGCTGAGAGACCAGTTTTAGATATCGATGCTTCACTTCCGGTTTACAGTATTCCTTGGCCCCTCACTTTGACGATTAAACACAAAAATTGCATTGGAATTAAATACAAAAGGCACAATGACGACTTAAGTACAAGAAGACTGAGTCTTCTAACAGTCTACGATTTGAGCCTTTCGTGTTAGACCAGTTTTAGATTCCGATGCTTCACTTTCGGTTTACAGTATTCCTTGGACCATCACTTTGACGATTAAACACAAAAATTGCATCTGAATTAAATACTTTAGGCACAATGCCGACTTAAGTACAAGGAGACTGAGCCTTCTAACAGTCTATGATTTGAGCCTTTCGTGTTAGACCAGTTTTAGATTCCGATGCTTCACTTCAGGTTTACTGTATCCCTTGGACCTTCACTTTGACGATGAAACACAAAAATTGCATCGGAATTAAATTCATCAGGCACAATGCCGAATTAAGTACAAGAAGAGTGAGTCTTCTTACCATCTATGCTTTCAGCCTTTGCTGAGAGACCAGTTTTAGATATCGATGCTTCACTTCCGGTTTACAGTATTCCTTGGAGCCTCACTTTGACGATTAAACACAAAAATTGCAACGGAATTGAATACAAAAGGCACAATGCGGACTCAAGTACAAGAAGACTGAGTTTTCTGACAGACTATGATTTGAGCCTTGCCTGTGAGACCAGTTTTAGATCTCGATGCTTCACTTCCGGTTTACAGTATTCCTTGGACCATCACTTTGACGATTAAACACAAAAATTGCATCTGAATTAAATACTTTAGGCACAATGCCGACTTAAGTACAAGGAGACTGAGCCTTCTAACAGTCTATGATTTGAGCCTTTCGTGTTAGACCAGTTTTAGATTCCGATGCTTCACTTCAGGTTTACTGTATCCCTTGGACCTTCACTTTGACGATGAAACACAAAAATTGCATCGGAATTAAATTCATCAGGCACAATGCCGAATTAAGTACAAGAAGAGTGAGTCTTCTTACCGTCTATCTTTTCAGCCTTTGCTGAGGGACCAGATTTAAATATCGATGCTTCACTTCCGGTTTACAGTATTCCTTGGAACTTCACTTTGACGATGAAACACAAAAATTGTATCGGAATTAAATACAAAACGCAGGTTGCCGACATAAGTACAAGAAGACTGAGTCTTCTAACCGTCTATGATTTGCGCCTTTCGTGTTAGACCAGTTTTAGATTCCGTTGTTTCACTTCAGGTTTACTGTATCCCTTGGACCTTCACTTTGACGATTCAACACAAAAATTGCATCGGAATTAAATACAAAAGGCACAAAGCCGACTTAAGTACAAGAAGACTGAGTCTTCTAACAGTCTACGTTTTGAGCCTTTCGTGTTAGACAAGATTTAGATTCCGATGCTTCACTTGAGGTTTACTGTATCCCTTGGACCTTCACTTTGACGATGAAACACAAACATTGCATCGGAATTAAATACAAAAGGCACAATGCCGACTTAAGTACAAGAAGAGTGTGTCTTCTTACCATCTATGCTTTCAGCCTTTGCTGAGAGACCAGTTTTAGATATCGATGCTTCACTTCCGGTTTACAGTATTCCTTGGACCCTCACTTTGACGATTAAGCACAAAAATTGCAACGGAATTGAATACAAAAGGCACAATGCGGACTCAAGTACAAGAAGACTGAGTTTTCTAACAGTCTATGATTTGAGCCTTGCCTGTGAGACCAGTTTTAGATCTCGATGCTTCACTTCCGGTTTACAGTGTTCCTTGGACCATCACTTTGACGAATAAACACAAAAATTGCATCGGAATTAAATACAAAAGGCACAATGCCGACTTAAGTACAAGAAGAGTGAGTCTTCTTACTGCCTATGCTTTCAGCCTTTGCTGAGAGACCAGTTTTAGATATCGATGCTTCACTTCCGGTTTACAGTATTCATTGGACCCTCACTCTGACGAATAAACACAAAAGTTTCATCGGAATTAAAAGCAAAAGGCACAATGCGCACTTAAGTACAAGAAGACAGAGTCTTCTAACAGTATATGATTTGAGCCTTTCGTGTTAGACCAGTTTTACATTCCGATGCTTCACTTCAGGTTTACTGTATCCCTTGGACCTTCACTTTGACGATGAAACACAAAAATTGCATCGGAATTAAATACATCAGGCACAATGCCGACTTAAGTACAAGAAGAGTGAGTCTTCTTACCGTCTATGGTTTCAGCCTTTGCTGAGAGACCAGTATTACATATCTATGCTTCACCTCAGGTTTACTGTATTACTTGGACCTTCACTTTGACGATGAAACACAAAAATTGCATCGGAATTAAATACATCAGGCACAATGCCGACTTAAGTACAAGAAGAGTGAGTCTTCTTAATGTCTATGCTTTCAGCCTTTGCTGAGAGACCAGTTTTAGATATCGATGCTTCACTTCCGGTTTACAGTATTCCTTGGCCCCTCACTTTGACGATTAAACACAAAAATTGCATCCGAATTAAATACAAAAGGGACAATGCCGACTTAAGTACAAGAAGACTGAGTCTTCTAACAGTCTACGTTTTGAGCCTTTCGTGTTAGACAAGTTTTAGATTCCGATGCTTCACTTCAGGTTTACTGTATCCGTTGGACCTTCACTTTGACGATGTAACACAAAAATTGCATCGGAATTAAATACAAAAGGCACAATGCCGACTTAAGTACAAGAAGAGTGGGTCTTCTTACCATCTATGCTTTCAGCCTTTGCTGAGAGACCAGTTTTAGATATCGATGCTTCACTTCCGGTTTACAGAATTCCTTGGACCCTCACTTTGACGATTAAACACAAAAATTGCAACGGAATTGAACACAAAAGGCACAATGCGGACTCAAGTACAAGAAGACTGAGTTTTCTAACAGTCTATGATTTGAGCCTTGCCTGTGAGACCAGTTTTAGATCTCGATGCTTCACTTCCGATTTACAGTATTCGTTTGGACCATCACTTTGACGATTAAACACAAAAATTGCATCGGAATTAAATACAAAATTCACAATGCGGACTTAAGTACAAGAAGACTGAGTCTTCTTACCGTCTATGTTTTCTGCCTTTGCTGAGAGACCAGTTTTAGATATCGATGCTTCACTTCCGGTTTACAGTATTCGTTGGACCTTCACTTTGACGATGAAACACAAAAATTGCATCTGAATTAAATTCATCAGGCACAATGCCGAATTAAGTACAAGAAGAGTGAGTCTTCTTACTGTCTATCTTTTCAGCTTTTGCTGAGGGACCAGTATTAAATATCGATGCTTCACTTCCGGTTTACAGTATTCCTTCGACCTTCACTTTGACGATGAAACACAAAAATTGCATCGGAATTAAATACATCGGGCACAATGCCGACTTAAGTACAAGAAGAGTGAGTCTTCTTACCGTCTATGCTTTCAGCCTTTGCTGAGAGACCAGTTTTACATATCTATGCTTCACCTCAGGTTTACTGTAACCCTTGGACCTTCACTTTGACGATGAAACACAAAAATTGCATCGGAATTAAATACATCAGGCACAATGCCGACTTAAGTACAAGAAGAGTCAGTCTTCTTAATGTCTATGCTTTCAGCCTTTGCTGAGAGACCAGTTTTAGATATCGATGCTTCACTTCCGGTTTACAGTATTCCTTGGAGCCTCACTTTGACGATTAAACACAAAAATTGCAACGGAATTGAATACAAAAGGCACAATGCGGACTCAAGTACAAGAAGACTGAGTTTTCTAACAGTCTATGATTTGAGCCTTGCCTGTGAGACCAGTTTTAGATCGCGATGCTTCACTTCCGGTTTACAGTATTCCTTGGACCATCGCTTTGACGATTAAACACAAAAATTGCATCTGAATTAAATACAAAAGGAACAATGCCGACTTAAGTACAAGAAGAGTGGGTCTTCTTACCATCTATGCTTTCAGCCTTTGCTGAGGGACCAGTTCAAAATATCGATGCTTCACTTCCGGTTTACAGTATACCTTGGACCTTCACTTTGACGATGAAACACAAAAATTGCATCGGAATTAAATATAACAGGCACAATGCCGACTTAAGTACAAGAAGACTCAGTCTTCTAACAGTCTATGATTTGAGCCTTACGTGTAGACCAGTGTTAGATTCCGATGCTTCACTTCAGGTTTACTGTATCCCTTGGACCTTCACTTTGACGATGAAACACAAAAATTGCATCGGAATTAAATTCATCAGGCACAATGCCGAATTAAGTACAAGAAGAGTGAGTCTTCTTACCGTCTATGCTTTCAGCCTTTGCTGAGAGACAGGATTTAGACATCGTTGCTTCACTTCCGGTTTACAGTATTCTTTGGACCTTCACTTTGACGATGAAACACAAAAATTGCATCGGAATTAAATTCATCAGGCACAATGCCGACTTAAGTACAAGAAGAGTGAGTCTTCTTACCGTCTATGCCATCAGCCTTTGCTGAGGGACCAGTTCAAAATATCGATGCTTCACTTCCGGTTTACAGTATACCTTGGACCTTCACTTTGACGATGAAACACAAAAATTGCATCGGAATTAAATACAAAACCCAGGTTGCCGACATAAGTACAAGAAGACTGAGTCTTCTAACAGTCTATGATTTGCGCCTTCCGTGTTAGACCAGTTTTAGATTCCGATGTTTCACTTCAGGTTTACTGTATCCCTTGGACCTTCACTTTGACGATTCAACACAAAAATTGCATCGGAATTAAATACAAAAGGCACAATGCCGACTTAAGTACAAGAAGACTGAGTCTTCTAACAGTCTACTTTTTGAGCCTTTCGTGTTAGACAAGATTTAGATTCCGATGCTTCACTTGAGGTTTACTGTATCCCTTGGACCTTCACTTTGACGATGAAACGCAAAATTTGCATCGGAATTAAATACAAAACGCACAATGCCGACTTAAGTACAAGAAGAGTGTGTCCTCTTACCATCTATGCTTTCAGCCTTTGCTGAGAGACCAGTTTTAGATATCGATGCTTCACTTCCGGTTTACAGTATTCCTTGGACCCTCACTTTGACGATTAAGCACAAAAATTGCAACGGAATTGAATACAAAAGACACAATGCGGACTCAAGTACAAGAAGACTGAGTTTTCTAACAGTCTATGATTTGAGCCTTGCCTGTGAGACCAGTTTTAGATCTCGATGCTTCACTTCCGGTTTACAGTATTACTTGGACCATCACTTTGTCGATTAAACACAAAAATTGCATCGGAATTCAATACAAAAGGCACAATGCCGACTTAAGTACAAGGAGACTGAGCCTTCTAACAGTCTATGATTTGAGCCTTTTGTGTTAGACCAGTTTTACATTCCGATGCTTCACTTGAGGTTTGCTGTATCCCTTGGACCTCCACTTTGACGATGAAACACAAAAATTGCATCGGAATTAAACATAACAGGCACAATGCCGACTTAAGTACAAGAAGAGTGAGTCTTCTTACTGTCTATGCTTTCAGCCTTTGCTGAGAGACCAGTTTTAGATATCGATGCTTCACTTCCGGTTTACAGTATTCATTGGACCCTCACTCTGACGAATAAACACAAAAGTTTCATCGGAATTAAAAGCAAAAGGCACAATGCGCACTTAAGTACAAGAAGACAGAGTCTTCTAACAGTATATGATTTGAGCCTTTCGTGTTAGACCAGTTTTACATTCCGATGCTTCACTTCAGGTTTACTGTATCCCTTGGACCTTCACTTTGACGATGAAACACAAAAATTGCATCGGAATTAAATATAACAGGCACAATGCCGACTTAAGTACAAGAAGACTCAGTCTTCTAACAGTCTATGATTTGAGCCTTACGTGTAGACCAGTGTTAGATTCCGATGCTTCACTTCAGGTTTACTGTATCCCTTGGACCTTCACTTTGACGATGAAACACAAAAATTGCATCGGAATTAAATTCATCAGGCACAATGCCGAATTAAGTACAAGAAGAGTGAGTCTTCTTACCGTCTATGTTTTCTGCCTTTGCAGAGAGACCAGTTTTAGATATCGATGCTTCACTTCCGGTTTACAGTATACGTTGGACCTTCACTTTGACGATGTAACAAAAAAATTGCATCGGAATTAAATACAAAAGGCACAATGCCGACTTAAGTACAAGAAGAGTGGGTCTTCTTACCATCTATGCTTTCAGCCTTTGCTGAGAGACCAGTTTTAGATATCGATGCTTTACTTCCGGTTTACAGAATTCCTTGGACCCTCACTTTGACGATTAAACACAAAAATTGCAACGGAATTGAACACAAAAGGCACAATGCGGACTCAAGTACAAGAAGACTGAGTTTTCTAACAGTCTATGATTTGAGCCTTGCCTGTGAGACCAGTTTTAGATCTCGATGCTTCACTTCCGATTTACAGTATTCCTTGGACCATCACTTTGACGATTAAACACAAAAATTGCATCGGAATTAAATACAAAAGGCACAATGCGGACTTAAGTACAAGAAGACTGAGTCTTCTAACAGTCTATGATTTGAGCCTTTCGTGTAGACCAGTTTTAGATTCCGATGCTTCACTTCAGGTTTACTGTATCCCTTGGACCTTCACTTTGACGATGAAGCACAAAATTTGCATCGGAATTAAATACATCAGGCACAATGCCGACTTAAGTACAAGAAGAGTGAGTCTTCTTACCTTCTATGCTTTCAGCCTTTGCTGAGAGACCAGTTTTAGATATTCGTGCTTCACTTCCGGTTTACAGTATTCCTTGGACCTTCACTTTGACGATGAAACACAAGAATTGCTTCGCAATCAAATACATCAGGCACAATGCCGACTTAAGTACAAGAAGAGTGAGTCTTCTTACCGTCTATGTTTTCTGCCTTTGCTGAGAGACCAGTTTTAGATATCGATGCTTCACTTCCGGTTTACAGTATTCCTTGGACCTTCACTTTGACGAAGAAACACAAAAATTGCATCTGAATTAAATTCATCAGGCACAATGCCGAATTAAGTACAAGAAGAGTGAGTCTTCTTACTGTCTATCTTTTCAGCTTTTGCTGAGGGACCAGTATTAAATATCGATGCTTCACTTCCGGTTTACAGTATTCCTTCGACCTTCAATTTGACGATGAAACACAAAAATTGCATCGGAATTAAATACATCGGGCACAATGCCGACTTAAGTACAAGAAGAGTGAGTCTTCTTACCGTCTATGCTTTCAGCCTTTGCTGAGAGACTAGTTTTACATATCTATGCTTCACCTCAGGTTTACTGTAACCCTTGGACCTTCACTTTGACGATGAAACACAAAAATTGCATCGGAATTAAATACATCAGGCACAATGCCGACTTAAGTACAAGAAGAGTCAGTCTTCTTAATGTCTATGCTTTCAGCCTTTGCTGAGAGACCAGTTTTAGATATCGATGCTTCACTTATGGTTTACAGTATTACTTGGCCCCTCACTTTGACGATTAAACACATAAATTGCATTGGAATTAAATACAAAAGGCACAATGACGACTTAAGTACAAGAAGACTGAGTCTTCTAACAGTCTACGATTTGAGCCTTTCGTGTTAGACCAGTTTTAGATTCCGATGCTTCACTTCAGGCTTACTGTATCCCTTGGACCTTCACTTTGACGATGTAACACAAAAATTGCATCGGAATTAAATACAAAAGGAACAATGCCGACTTAAGTACAAGAAGAGTGGCTCTTCTTACCATCTATGCTTTCAGCCTTTGCTGAGAGACCAGTTTTAGATATCGAAGCTTCACTTCCGGTTTACAGTATTCCTTGGAGCCTCACTTTGACGATTAAACACAAAAATTGCAACGGAATTGAATACAAAAGGCACAATGCGGACTCAAGTACAAGAAGACTGAGTTTTCTAACAGTCTATGATTTGAGCCTTGCCTGTGAGACCAGTTTTAGATCGCGATGCTTCACTTCCGGTTTACAGTATTCCTTGGACCATCGCTTTGACGATTAAACACAAAAATTGCATCTGAATTAAATACAAAAGGCACAATGCTGACTTAAGTACAAGGAGACTGAGCCTTCTAACAGTCTATGATTTGAGCCTTTCGTGTTAGACCAGTTTTAGATTCCGATGCTCCACTTCAGGTTTGCTGTATCCCTTAGACCTTCACTTTGACGATGAAACACAAAAATTGCATCGGAATTAAATATAACAGGCACAATGGCGACTTAAGTACAAGAAGACTGAGTCTTCTAACAGTCTATGATTTGAGCCTTTCGTGTAGACCAGTATTAGATTCCGATGCTTCACTTCAGGTTTACTGTATCCCTTGGACCTTCACTTTGACGATGAAACACAAAAATTGCATCGGAATTAAATTCATCAGGCACAATGCCGAATTAAGTACAAGAAGAGTGAGTCTTCTTACCGTCTATGCTTTCAGCCTTTGCTGAGAGACAGGTTTTAGACATCGTTGCTTCACTTCCGGTTTACAGTATTCTTTGGACCTTCACTTTGACGATGAAACACAAAAATTGCATCGGAATTAAATTCATCAGGCACAATGCCGACTTAAGTACAAGAAGAGTGAGTCTTCTTACCGTCTATGCCTTCAGCCTTTGCTGAGGGACCAGTTCAAAATATCGATGCTTCACTTCCGGTTTACAGTATACCTTGGACCTTCACTTTGACGATGAAACACAAAAATTGCATCGGAATTAAATACAAAACCCAGGTTGCTGACATAAGTACAAGAAGACTGAGTCTTCTAACAGTCTATGATTTGCGCCTTCCGTGTTAGACCAGTTTTAGATTCCGATGTTTCACTTCAGGTTTACTGTATCCCTTGGACCTTCACTTTGACGATTCAACACAAAAATTGCATCGGAATTAAATACAAAAGGCACAATGCCGACTTAAGTACAAGAAGACTGAGTCTTCTAACAGTCTACTTTTTGAGCCTTTCGTGTTAGACAAGATTTAGATTCCGATGCTTCACTTGAGGTTTACTGTATCCCTTGGACCTTCACTTTGACGATGAAACACCAAATTTGCATCGGAATTAAATACAAAAGGCACAATGCCGACTTAAGTACAAGAAGAGTGTGTCTTCTTACCATCTATGCTTTCAGCCTTTGCCGAGAGACCAGTTTTAGATATCGATGCTTCACTTCCGGTTTACAGTATTCCTTGGACCCTCACTTTGACGATTAAGCACAAAAATTGCAACGGAATTGAATACAAAAGACACAATGCGGACTCAAGTACAAGAAGACTGAGTTTTCTAACAGTCTATGATTAGAGCCTTGCCTGTGAGACCAGTTTTAGATCTCGATGCTTCACTTCCGGTTTACAGTATTCCTTGGACCATCACTTTGTCGATTAAACACAAAAATTGCATCGGAATTAAATACAAAAGGCACAATGCCGACTTAAGTACAAAGAGACTGAGCCTTCTAACAGTCTATGATTTGAGCCTTTTGTGTTAGACCAGTTTTACATTCCGATGCTTCACTTGAGGTTTGCTGTATCCCTTGGACCTCCACTTTGACGATGAAACACAAAAATTGCATCGGAATTAAACATAACAGGCACAATGCCGACTTAAGTACAAGAAGAGTGAGTCTTCTTACTGTCTATGCTTTCAGCCTTTGCTGAGAGACCAGTTTTAGATATCGATGCTTCACTTCCGGTTTACAGTATTCATTGGACCCTCACTCTGACGAATAAACACAAAAGTTTCATCGGAATTAAAAGCAAAAGGCACAATGCGCACTTAAGTATAAGAAGACAGAGTCTTCTAACAGTATATGATTTGAGCCTTTCGTGTTAGACCAGTTTTACATTCCGATGCTTCACTTCAGGTTTACTGTATCCCTTGGACCTTCACTTTGACGATGAAACACAAAAATTGCATCGGAATTAAATACATCAGGCACAATGCCGACTTAAGTACAAGAAGAGTGAGTCTTCTTACCGTCTATGTTTTCTGCCTTTGCTGAGAGACCAGTTTTAGATATCGATGCTTCACTTCCGGTTTACAGTATACCTTGGACCTTCACTTTGACGATGTAACAAAAAAATTGCATCGGAATTAAATACAAAAGGCACAATGCCGACTTAAGTACAAGAAGAGTGGGTCTTCTTACCATCTATGCTTTCAGCCTTTGCTGAGAGACCAGTTTTAGATATCGATGCATCACTTCCGGTTTACAGAATTCCTTGGACCCTCACTTTGACGATTAAACACAAAAATTGCAACGGAATTGAACACAAAAGGCACAATGCGGACTCAAGTACAAGAAGACTGAGTTTTCTAATAGTCTATGATTTGAGCCTTGCCTGTGAGACCAGTTTTAGATCTCGATGCTTCACTTCCGATTTACAGTATTCCTTGGACCATGACTTTGACGATTATACACAAAAATTGCATCGGAATTAAATACAAAAGGCACAATGCGGACTTAAGTACAAGAAGACTGAGTCTTCTAACAGTCTATGATTTGAGCCTTTCGTGTAGACCAGTTTTAGATTCCGATGCTTCACTTCAGGTTTACTGTATCCCTTGGACCTTCACTTTGACGATGAATCACAAAATTTGCATCGGAATTAAATACATCAGGCACAATGCCGACTTAAGTACAAGAAGCGTGAGTCTTCTTACCTTCTATGCTTTCAGCCTTTGCTGAGAGATCAGTTTTAGATATCCGTGCTTCACTTCCGGTTTACAGTATTCCTTGGACCTTCACTTTGACGATGAAACACAAAAATTGCTTCGCAATCAAATACATCAGGCACAATGCCGACTTAAGTAAAAGAACAGTGAGTCTTCTTACCGTATATGTTTTCTGCCTTTGCTGAGAGACCAGTTTTAGATATCGACGCTTCACTTCCGGTTTACAGTATTCCTTGGACCTTCACTTTGACGATGTAACACCAAAATTGCATCTGAATTAAATTCATCAGGCACAATGCCGAATTAAGTACAAGAAGAGTGAGTCTTCTTACTGTCTATCTTTTCAGCCTTTGCTGAGGGACCAGTTTTAAACATCGATGCTTCACTTCCGGTTTACAGTAACCCTTGGACCTTCACTTTGACGATGAAACACAAAAATTGCATCGGAATTAAATACATCAGGCACAATGCCGACTTAAGTACAACAAGAGTCAGTCTTCTTAATGTCTATGCTTTCATCCTTTGCTGAGGGACCAGTTTTAGATATCGATGTTTCGCTTCCGGTTTACAGTATTCCTTGGCCCCTCATTTTGACGATTAAACACAAAAATTGCATTGGAATTAAATACAAAAGGCACAATGACGACTTAAGTACAAGAAGACTGAGTCTTCTAACAGTCTACGATTTGAGCCTTTCGTGTTAGACCAGTTTTAGATTCCGATGCTTCACTTCAGGCCTACTGTATCCCTTGGACCTTCACTTTGACGATGTAACACAAAAATTGCATCGGAATTAAATACAAAAGGCACAATGCCGACTTAAGTACAAGAAGAGTGGGTCTTCTTACCATCTATGCTTTCAGCATTTGCTGAGAGACCAGTTTTAGATATCGATGCTTCACTTCCGGTTTACAGTATTCCTTGGAGCCTCACTTTGACGATTAAACACAAAAATTGCAACGGAATTGAATACAAAAGGCACAATGCGGACTCAAGTACAAGAAGACTGAGTTTTCTAACAGTCTATGATTTGAGCCTTGCCTGTGAGACCAGATTTAGATCTCGATGCTTCACTTCCGGTTTACAGTATTCCTTGGACCATCACTTTGACGATTAAACACAAAAATTGCATCTGAATTAAATACAAAAGGCACAATGCCGACTTAAGTACAAGGAGACTGAGCCTTCTAACAGTCTATGATTTGAGCCTTTCGTGTTAGACCAGTTTTAGATTCCGATGCCTCACTTCAGGTTTGCTGTATCCGTTGGCCCTTCACTTTGACGATGAAACACAAAAATTGCATCGGAATTAAATATAACAGGCACAATGCCGAATTAAGTACAAGAAGAGTGAGTCTTCTTACCGTCTATCTTTTCAGCCTTTGCTGAGGGACCAGTTTTAAATATCGATGCTTCACTTCCGGTTTACGGTATTCCTTGGACCTTCACTTTGACGATGAAACACAAAAATTGCATCGGAATTAAATACATCAGGCACAACGCCGACTTAAGTACAAGAAGAGTGAGTCTTCTTACCGTCTATGCTTTCAGCCTTTGCTGAGAGACAAGTTTTAGTTATCGATGCTTCACTTCCGGTTTACAGTATTCCTTGGACCTTCACTTTGACGATGAAACACAAAAATTGCATCGGAATTAAATACATCAGGCACAATGCCGAATTAAGTACAAAAAGAGTGTGTCTTCTTACCGTCTATGCTTTCAGCCTTTGCTGAGGGACCAGTTTTAAATATCGATGCTTCACTTCCGGTTTACAGTATTCCTTGGACTTTCACTTTGACGATGAAACACAAAAATTGCATCGGAATTAAATAAATTAGGCACAATGCCGACTTAAGTACAAGAAGAGTGAGTCTTCTTACCGTCTATGCTTTCAGCCTTTGCTGAGAGACCAGTTTTAGTTATCGATGCTTCACTTCCGGTTTACAGTATTCCTTGGACCTTCACTTTGACGACGAAACACAAAATTGCATCGGAATTAAATAAATATGGCACAATGCCGAATTAAGTACAAAAAGAGTGTGTCTTCTTACCGTCTATGCTTTCAGCCTTTGCTGAGGGACCAGTTTTAAATATCGATGCTTCACTTCCGGTTTACAGTATTCCTTGGACTTTCACTTTGACGATGAAACACAAAAATTGCATTGGAATTAAATACAAAAGGCACAATGACGACTTAAGTACAAGAAGACTGAGTCTTCTAACAGTCTACGATTTGAGCCTTTCGTGTTAGACCAGTTTTAGATTACGTTGCTTCACTTCAGGCTTACTGTATCCCTTGGACCTTCACTTTGACGATGTAACACAAAAATTGCATCGGAATTAAATACAAAAGGCACAATGCCGACTTAAGTAAAAGAAGAGTGGGTCTTCTTACCATCTATGCTTTCAGCCTTTGCTGAGAGACCAGTTTTAGATATCGATGCTTCACTTCCGGTTTACAGTATTCCTTGGAGCCTCACTTTGACGATTAAACACAAAAATTGCAACGGAATTGAATACAAAAGGCACAATGCGGACTCAAGTACAAGGAGACTGAGCCTTCTAATAGTCTATGATTTGAGCCTTTCGTGTTAGACCAGTTTTAGATTCCGATGCTTCACTTCAGGTTTGCTGTATCCCTTGGACCTTCACTTTGACGATGAAACACAAAAATTGCATCGGAATTAAATATAACAGGCACAATGCCGATTTAAGTACAAGAAGACTGAGTCTTCTAACAGTCTATGATTTGAGCCTTTCGTGTAGACCAGTGTTAGATTCCGATGCTTCACTTCAGGTTTACTGTATCCCTTGGACTTTCACTTTGACGATGAAACACAAAAATTGCATCGGAATTAAATTCATCAGGCACAATGCCGACTTAAGTACAAGAAGAGGGAGTCTTCTTAACGTCTATGCTTTCAGCCTTTGCTGAGGGACCAGTTCAAAATATCGATGCTTCACTTCCGGTTTACAGTATTCTTTGGACCTTCACTTTGACGATGAAACACAGAAATTGCATCGGAATTAAATACAAAACGCAGGTTGCCGACATAAGTACAAGAAGACTGAGTCTTCTAACAGTCTATGATTTGAGCCTTTCGTGTTAGACCAGTTTTAGATTCCGATGTTTCACTTCAGGTTTACTGTATCCCTTGGACCTTCACTTTGACGATTCAACACAAAAATTGCATCGGAATTAAATACAAAAGGCACAATGCCGACTTAAGTACAAGAAGACTGAGTCTTCTAACAGTCTATCATTTGAGCCTTTCGTGTTAGACCTGTTTTAGATTCCGATGCTTCACTTCAGGTTTACTCTATACCTTGGACCTTCACTTTGACGATGAAACACAAAAATTGCATCGGAATTACATACATCAGGCACAATGCCGACTTAAGTACAAGAAGAGTGAGTCTTCTTACCGTCTATGATTTCAGATTTTGCTGAGAGACCAGTTTTAGTTAGCGATGCTTCACTTCCGGTTTACAGTATTCCTTGGACCTTCACTTTGACGATGAAACACAATAATTGCATCGGAATTAAATACATCAGGCACAATGCCGAATTAAGTACAAGAAGAGTGTGTTTCTTACCGTCTATGCTTTCAGCCTTTGCTGAGGGACCAGTTTTAAATATCGATGCTTCACTTCCGGTTTACAGTATTCCTTGGACCCTCACTTTGGCGATTAAACACAAATATTGCATCGGAATTAGATTCATCAGGCACAATGACGAATTAAGTACAAGAAGAGTGAGTCTTCTTACCGTCTATGCTTCCAGCCTTTGCTGAGAGACCATTTTTAGATATCGATGCTTCACTTCCGGTTTACAGTATTCCTTGGACCCTCACTTTGGCGATTAAACACAAATATTGCATCGGAATTAAATACAAAAGGCACAATGCGGACTTAAGTACAAGAAGACTGAGTCTTCTAACAGTCTATGATTTGAGCCTTTCGTGTAGACCAGTTTTAGATTCCGATGCTTCACTTCAGGTTTACTGTATCTATTGGACCTTCACTTTGACGATGAATCACAAAATTTGCATCGGAATTAAATACATCAGGCACAATGCCGACTTAAGTACAAGAAGCGTGAGTCTTCTTACTGTCTATGCTTTCAGCCTTTGCTGAGAGATCAGTTTTAGATATCCGTGCTTCACTTCCGGTTTACAGTATTCCTTGGACCTTCACTTTGACGATGAAACACAAAAATTGCTTCGCAATCAAATACATCAGGCACAATGCCGACTTAAGTACAAGATCAGTGAGTCTTCTTACCGTCTATGTTTTCTGCCTTTGCTGAGAGACCAGTTTTAGATATCGACGCTTCACTTCCGGTTTACAGTATTCCTTGGACCTTCACTTTGACGATGAAACACAAAAATTGCATCTGAATTAAATTCATCAGGCACAATGCCGAATTAAGTACAAGAAGAGTGAGTCTTCTTACTGTCTATCTTTTCAGCCTTTGCTGAGGGACCAGTTTTAAACATCGATGCTTCACTTCCGGTTTACAGTAACCCTTGGACCTTCACTTTGACGATGAAACACAAAAATTGCATCGGAATTAAATACATCAGGCACAATGCCGACTTAAGTACAACAAGATTCAGTCTTCTTAATGTCTATGCTTTCAGCCTTTGCTGAGAGACCAGTTTTAGATATCGATGCTTCGCTTCCGGTTTACAGTATTCCTTGGCCCCTCATTTTGACGATTAAACACAAAAATTGCATTGGAATTAAATACAAAAGGCACAATGACGACTTAAGTACAAGAAGACTGAGTCTTCTAACAGTCTACGATTTGAGCCTTTCGTGTTAGACCAGTTTTAGATTCCGATGCTTCACTTCAGGCTTACTGTATCCCTTGGACCTTCACTTTGACGATGTAACACAAAAATTGCATCGGAATTAAATACAAAAGGCACAATGCCGACTTAAGTACAAGAAGAGTGGGTCTTCTTACCATCTATGCTTTCAGCATTTGCTGAGAGACCAGTTTTAGATATCGATGCTTCACTTCCGGTTTACAGTATTCCTTGGAGCCTCACTTTGACGATTAAACACAAAAATTGCAACGGAATTGAATACAAAAGGCACGATACGGACTCAAGTACAAGAAGACTGAGTTTTCTAACAGTCTATGATTTGAGCCTTGCCTGTGAGACCAGTTTTAGATCTCGATGCTTCACTTCCGGTTTACAGTATTCCTTGGACCATCACTTTGACGATTAAACACAAAAATTGCATCTGAATTAAATTCAAAAGGCACAATGCCGACTTAAGTACAAGGAGACTGAGCCTTCTAACAGTCTATGATTTGAGCCTTTCGTGTTAGACCAGTTTTAGATTCCGATGCTTCACTTCAGGTTTGCTGTATCCGTTGGACCTTCACTTTGACGATGAAACACAAAAATTGCATCGGAATTAAATATAACAGGCACAATGCCGAATTAAGTACAAGAAGAGTGAGTCTTCTTACCGTCAATCTTTTCAGCCTTTGCTGAGGGACCAGTTTTAAATATCGATGCTTCACTTCCGGTTTACGGTATTCCTTGGACCTTCACTTTGACGATGAAACACAAAAATTGAATCGGAATTAAATACATCAGGCACAACGCCGACTTAAGTACAAGAAGAGTGAGTCTTCTTACCGTCTATGTTTCAGCCTTTGCTGAGAGACCAGTTTTAGTTATCGATGCTTCACTTCCGGTTTACAGTATTCCTTGGACCTTCACTTTGACGATGAAACACAAAAATTGCATCGGAATTAAATACATCAGGCACAATGCCGAATTAAGTACAAAAAGAGTGTGTCTTCTTACCGTCTATGCTTTCAGCCTTTGCTGAGGGACCAGTTTTAAATATCGATGCTTCACTTCCGGTTTACAGTATTCCTTGGACTTTCACTTTGACGATGAAACACAAAAATTGCATCGGAATTAAATAAATTAGGCACAATGCCGACTTAAGTACAAGAAGAGTGAGTCTTCTTACCGTCTATGCTTTCAGCCTTTGCTGAGAGACCAGTTTTAGTTATCGATGCTTCACTTCCGGTTTACAGTATTCCTTGGACCTTCACTTTGACGACGAAACACAAAAATTGCATCGGAATTAAATACATCAGGCACAATGCCGAATTAAGTACAAAAAGAGTGTGTCTTCTTACCGTCTATGCTTTCAGCCTTTGCTGAGGGACCAGTTTTAAATATCGATGCTTCACTTCCGGTTTACAGTATTCCTTGGACTTTCACTTTGACGATGAAACACAAAAATTGCATTGGAATTAAATACAAAAGGCACAATGACGACTTAAGTACAAGAAGACTGAGTCTTCTAACAGTCTACGATTTGAGCCTTTCGTGTTAGACCAGTTTTATATTCCGTTGCTTCACTTCAGGCTTACTGTATCCCTTGGACCTTCACTTTGACGATGTAACACAAAAATTGCATCGGAATTAAATACAAAAGGCACAATGCCGACTTAAGTAAAAGAAGAGTGGGTCTTCTTACCATCTATGCTTTCAGCCTTTGCTGAGAGACCAGTTTTAGATATCGATGCTTCACTTCCGGTTTACAGTATTCCTTGGAGCCTCACTTTGACGATTAAACACAAAAATTGCAACGGAATTGAATACAAAAGGCACAATGCGGACTCAAGTACAAGGAGACTGAGCCTTCTAATAGTCTATGATTTGAGCCTTTCGTGTTAGACCAGTTTTAGATTCCGATGCTTCACTTCAGGTTTGCTGTATCCCTTGGACCTTCACTTTGACGATGAAACACAAAAATTGCATCGGAATTAAATATAACAGGCACAATGCCGATTTAAGTACAAGAAGACTGAGTCTTCTAACAGTCTATGATTTGAGCCTTTCGTGTAGACCAGTGTTAGATTCCGATGCTTCACTTCAGGTTTACTGTATCCCTTGGACTTTCACTTTGACGATGAAACACAAAAATTGCATCGGAATTAAATTCATCAGGCACAATGCCGACTTAAGTACAAGAAGAGGGAGTCTTCTTACCGTCTATGCTTTCAGCCTTTGCTGAGGGACCAGTTCAAAATATCGATGCTTCACTTCCGGTTTACAGTATTCTTTGGACCTTCACTTTGACGATGAAACACAGAAATTGCATCGGAATTAAATACAAAACGCAGGTTGCCGACATAAGTACAAGAAGACTGAGTCTTCTAACAGTCTATGATTTGAGCCTTTCGTGTTAGACCAGTTTTAGATTCCGATGTTTCACTTCAGGTTTACTGTATCCCTTGGACCTTCACTTTGACGATTCAACACAAAAATTGCATCGGAATTAAATACAAAAGGCACAATGCCGACTTAAGTACAAGAAGACTGAGTCTTCTAACAGTCTATCATTTGAGCCTTTCGTGTTAGACCTGTTTTAGATTCCGATGCTTCACTTCAGGTTTACTCTATACCTTGGACCTTCACTTTGACGATGAAACACAAAAATTGCATCGGAATTACATACATCAGGCACAATGCCGACTTAAGTACAAGAAGAGTGAGTCTTCTTACCGTCTATGCTTTCAACCTTTGCTGAGAGACCATCTTTAGATATCGCTGCTTCACTTCCGGTTTACAGTATTCCTTGGACCCTCACTTTGACGATTAAACAGAAAAATTGCATCGGAATTTAATACAAAAGGCACAACGCGGACTTAAGTACAAGAAGACTGAGTCTTCTAACAGTCTATGATTTGAGCCTTTCGTGTTAGACCAGTTTTAGATTCCGATGCTTCATTTCAGGTTTACTGTTTCCCTTGGACCTTCACTTTGACGATTAAACACAAAAATTGGATCGGAATTAAATACATCAGGCACAATGCCGACTTAAGTACAAGAAGCGTGAGTCTTCTTACCTTCTATGCTTTCAGCCTTTGCTGAGAGATCAGTTTTAGATATCCGTGCTTCACTTCCGGTTTACAGTATTCCTTGGACCTTCACTTTGACGATGAAACACAAGAATTGCTTCGCAATCAAATACATCAGGCACAATGCCGACTTAAGTACAAGATCAGTGAGTCTTCTTACCGTCTATGTTTTCTGCCTTTGCTGAGAGACCAGTTTTAGATATCGACGCTTCACTTCCGGTTTACAGTATTCCTTGGACCTTCACTTTGACGATGAAACACAAAAATTGCATCTGAATTAAATTCATCAGGCACAATGCCGATTTAAGTACAAGAAGACTGAGTCTTCTAACAGTCTATGATTTGAGCCTTTCGTGTAGACCAGTGTTAGATTCCGATGCTTCACTTCAGGTTTACTGTATCCCTTGGACTTTCACTTTGACGATGAAACACAAAAATTGCATCGGAATTAAATACATCAGGCACAATGCCGACTTAAGTACAAGAAGAGTCAGTCTTCTTAATGTCTATGCTTTCAGCCTTTGCTGAGAGACCAGTTTTAGATATCGATGCTTCGCTTCCGGTTTACAGTATTCCTTGGCCCCTCATTTTGACGATTAAACACAAAAATTGCATTGGAATTAAATACAAAAGGCACAATGACGACTTAAGTACAAGAAGACTGAGTCTTCTAACAGTCTACGATTTGAGCCTTTCGTGTTAGACCAGTTTTAGATTCCGATGCTTCACTTCAGGCTTACTGTATCCCTTGGACCTTCACTTTGACGATGTAACACAAAAATTGCATCGGAATTAAATACAAAAGGCACAATGCCGACTTAAGTACAAGAAGAGTGGGTCTTCTTACCATCTATGCTTTCAGCATTTGCTGAGAGACCAGTTTTAGATATCGATGCTTCACTTCCGGTTTACAGTATTCCTTGGAGCCTCACTTTGACGATTAAACACAAAAATTGCAACGGAATTGAATACAAAAGGCACGATACGGACTCAAGTACAAGAAGACTGAGTTTTCTAACAGGCTATGATTTGAGCCTTGCCTGTGAGACCAGTTTTAGATCTCGATGCTTCACTTCCGGTTTACAGTATTCCTTGGACCATCACTTTGACGATTAAACACAAAAATTGCATCTGAATTAAATTCAAAAGGCACAATGCCGACTTAAGTACAAGGAGACTGAGCCCTCTAACAGTCTATGATTTGAGCCTTTCGTGTTAGACCAGTTTTAGATTCCGATGCTTCACTTCAGGTTTGCTGTATCCGTTGGACCTTCACTTTGACGATGAAACACAAAAATTGCATCGGAATTAAATATAACAGGCACAATGCCGAATTAAGTACAAGAAGAGTGAGTCTTCTTACCGTCTATCTTTTCAGCCTTTGCTGAGGGACCAGTTTTAAATATCGATGCTTCACTTCCGGTTTACGGTATTCCTTGGACCTTCACTTTGACGATGAAACACAAAAATTGCATCGGAATTAAATATAACAGGCACAACGCCGACTTAAGTACAAGAAGAGTGAGTCTTCTTACCGTCTATGTTTTCAGCCTTTGCTGAGAGACCAGTTTTAGTTATCGATGCTTCACTTCCGGTTTACAGTATTCCTTGGACCTTCACTTTGACGATGAAACACAAAAATTGCATCGGAATTAAATACATCAGGCACAATGCCGAATTAAGTACACAAAGAGTGTGTCTTCTTACCGTCTATGCTTTCAGCCTTTGCTGAGGGACCAGTTTTAAATATCGATGCTTCACTTCCGGTTTACAGTATTCCTTGGACTTCCACTTTGACGATGAAACACAAATATTGCATCGGAATTAAATAAATTAGGCACAATGCCGACTTAAGTACAAGAAGAGTGAGTCTTCTTACCGTCTATGCTTTCAGCCTTTGCTGAAAGACCAGTTTTAGATATCGATGCTTCACTTCCGGTTTACAGTAATCCTTGGACCTTCACTTTGACGATGAAACACAAAAATTGCATCGGAATTAAATTCATCAGGCACAATGACGAATTAAGTACAAGAAGAGTGAGTCTTCTTACCGTCTATGCTTCCAGCCTTTGCTGAGAGACCATTTTTAGATATCGATGCTTCACTTCCGGTTTACAGTATTCCTTGGACCCCCACTTTGGCGATTAAACACATATATTGCATCGGAATTAAATACAAAAGGCACAATGCGGACTTAAGTACAAGAAGACTGAGTCTTCTAACAGTCTATGATTTGAGCCTTTCGTGTTAGACCAGTTTTAGATTCCGATGCTTCATTTCAGGATTACTGTATCCCTTGGACCTTCACTTTGACGATGAAACACAAAAATTGCATCGGAATTAAATTTATCAGGCACAATGCCTAATTAAGTACAAGAAGAGTGTGTCTTCATACCGTCTATGCTTTCAGCCTATGCTGAGGGACTAGTTTTAAACATCGATGCTTCACTTCCGGTTTACAGTATTCCTTGGACCATCACTTTGACGATTAAACACAAAAATTGCATCTGAATTAAATACAAAAGGCACAATGCCGACTTAAGTACAAGGAGACTGAGCCTTCTAACAGTCTATGATTTGAGCCTTTCGTGTTAGACCAGGTTTAGATTCCGATGCCTCACTTCAGGTTTGCTGTATCCGTTGGACCTTCACTTTGACGATGAAACACAAAAATTGCATCGGAATTAAATATAACAGGCACAATGCCGAATTAAGTACAAGAAGAGTGAGTCTTCTTACCGTCTATCTTTTCAGCCTTTGCTGAGGGACCAGTTTTAAATATCGATGCTTCACTTCCGGTTTACGGTATTCCTTGGACCTTCACTTTGACGATGACACACAAAAATTGCATCGGAATTAAATACATCAGGTACAACGCCGACTTAAGTACAAGAAGAGTGAGTCTTCTTACCGTCTATGCTTTCAGCCTTTGCTGAGAGACCAGTTTTAGTTATCGATGCTTCACTTCCGGTTTACAGTATTCCTTGGACCTTCACTTTGACGATGAAACACAAAAATTGCATCGGAATTAAATACATCAGGCACAATGCCGAATTAAGTACAAAAAGAGTGTGTCTTCTTACCGTCTATGCTTTCAGCCTTTGCTGAGGGACCAGTTTTAAATATCGATGCTTCACTTCCGGTTTACAGTATTCCTTGGACTTTCACTTTGACGATGAAACACAAAAATTGCATCGGAATTAAATAAATTAGGCACAATGCCGACTTAAGTACAAGAAGAGTGAGTCTTCTTACCGTCTATGCTTTCAGCCTTTGCTGAGAGACCAGTTTTAGTTATCGATGCTTCACTTCCGGTTTACAGTATTCCTTGGACCTTCACTTTGACGATGAAACACAAAAATTGCATCGGAATTAAATACATCAGGCACAATGCCGAATTAAGTACAAAAAGAGTGTGTCTTCTTACCGTCTATGCTTTCAGCCTTTGCTGAGGGACCAGTTTTAAAAATCGATGCTTCACTTCCGGTTTACAGTATTCCTTGGACTTTCACTTTGACGATGAAACACAAAAATTGCATTGGAATTAAATACAAAAGGCACAATGACGACTTAAGTACAAGAAGACTGAGTCTTCTAACAGTCTACGATTTGAGCCTTTCGTGTTAGACCAGTTTTAGATTCCGTTGCTTCACTTCAGGCTTACTGTATCCCTTGGACCTTCACTTTGACGATGTAACACAAATATTGCATCGGAATTAAATACAAAAGGCACAATGCCGACTTAAGTAAAAGATGAGTGGGTCTTCTTACCATCTATGCTTTCAGCCTTTGCTGAGAGACCAGTTTTAGATATCGATGCTTCACTTCCGGTTTACAGTATTCCTTGGAGCCTCACTTTGACGATTAAACACAAAAATTGCAACGGAATTGAATACAAAAGGCACAATGCGGACTCAAGTACAAGGAGACTGAGCCTTCTAACAGTCTATGATTTGAGCCTTTCGTGTTAGACCAGTTTTAGATTCCGATGCTTCACTTCAGGTTTGCTGTATCCCTTGGACCTTCACTTTGACGATGAAACACAAAAATTGCATCGGAATTAAATATAACAGGCACAATGCCGATTTAAGTACAAGAAGACTGAGTCTTCTAACAGTCTATGATTTGAGCCTTTCGTGTAGACCAGTGTTAGATTCCGATGCTTCACTTCAGGTTTACTGTATCCCTTGGACTTTCACTTTGACGATGAAACACAAAAATTGCATCGGAATTAAATTCATCAGGCACAATGCCGAATTAAGTACAAGAAGAGTGAGTCTTCTAACCGTCTATGATTTCAGCCTTTTGCTGAGAGACCAGTTTTAGTTATCGATGCTTCACTTCCGGTTTACTGTATTCCTTGGACCTTCACTTTGACGATGAAACACAAAAATTGCATCGGAATTAAATACATCAGGCACAACGCCGACTTAAGTGCAAGAAGAGTGAGCCTTCTTACCGTCTATGATTTCAGCCTTTGCTGAGAGACAGGTTTTAGATATCGTTGCTTCACTTCCGGTTTACAGTATTCTTTGGACCTTCACTTTGACGATGAAACACAAAAATTGCATCGGAATTAAATTCATCAGGCACAATGCCGACTTAAGTACAAGAACAGGGAGTCTTCTTACCGTCTATGCTTTCAGCCTTTGCTGAGGGACCAGTTCAAAATATCGATGCTTCACTTCCGGTTTACAGTATTCTTTGGACCTTCACTTTGACGATGAAACACAGAAATTGCATCGGAATTAAATACAAAACGCAGGTTGCCGACATAAGTACAAGAAGACTGAGTCTTCTAACAGTCTATGATTTGAGCCTTTCGTGTTAGACCAGTTTTAGATTCCGATGTTTCACTTCAGGTTTACTGTATCCCTTGGACCTTCACTTTGACGATTCAACACAAAAATTGCATCGGAATTAAATACAAAAGGCACAATGCCGACTTAAGTACAAGAAGACTGAGTCTTCTAACAGTCTATCATTTGAGCCTTTCGTGTTAGACCTGTTTTAGATTCCGATGCTTCACTTCAGGTTTACTCTATACCTTGGACCTTCACTTTGACGATGAAACACAAAAATTGCATCGGAATTACATACATCAGGCACAATGCCGACATAAGTACAAGAAGAGTGAGTCTTCTTACCGTCTATGCTTTCAACCTTTGCTGAGAGACCATCTTTAGATATCGCTGCTTCACTTCCGGTTTACAGTATTCCTTGGACCCTCACTTTGACGATTAAACAGAAAAATTGCATCGGAATTTAATACAAAAGGCACAACGCGGACTTAAGTACAAGAAGACTGAGTCTTCTAACAGTCTATGATTTGAGCCTTTCGTGTTAGACCAGTTTTAGATTCCGATGCTTCATTTCATGTTTACTGTTTCCCTTGGACCTTCACTTTGACGATTAAACACAAAAATTGGATCGGAATTAAATACATCAGGCACAATGCCGACTTAAGTACAAGAAGAGTGAGTCTTCTTACCGTCTATGATTTCAGATTTTGCTGAGAGACCAGTTTTAGTTAGCGATGCTTCACTTCCGGTTTACAGTATTCCTTGGACCTTCACTTTGACGATGAAACACAAAAATTGCATCGGAATTAAATACATCAGGCACAATGCCGAATTAAGTACAAGAAGAGTGTGTTTCTTACCGTCTATGCTTTCAGCCTTTGCTGAGGGACCAGTTTTAAATATCGATGCTTCACTTCCGGTTTACAGTATTCCTTGGACCCTCACTTTGGCGATTAAACACAAATATTGCATCGGAATTAGATTCATCAGGCACAATGACGAATTAAGTACAAGAAGAGTGAGTCTTCTTACCGTCTATGCTTCCAGCCTTTGCTGAGAGACCATTTTTAGATATCGATGCTTCACTTCCGGTTTACAGTATTCCTTGGACCCTCACTTTGGCGATTAAACACAAATATTGCATCGGAATTAAATACAAAAGGCACAATGCGGACTTAAGTACAAGAAGACTGAGTCTTCTAACAGTCTATGATTTGAGCCTTTCGTGTAGACCAGTTTTAGATTCCGATGCTTCACTTCAGGTTTACTGTATCTCTTGGACCTTCACTTTGACGATGAATCACAAAATTTGCATCGGAATTAAATACATCAGGCACAATGCCGACTTAAGTACAAGAAGCGTGAGTCTTCTTACCTTCTATGCTTTCAGCCTTTGCTGAGAGATCAGTTTTAGATATCCGTGCTTCACTTCCGGTTTACAGTATTCCTTGGACCTTCACTTTGACGATGAAACACAAAAATTGCTTCGCAATCAAATACATCAGGCACAATGCCGACTTAAGTACAAGATCAGTGAGTCTTCTTACCGTCTATGTTTTCTGCCTTTGCTGAGAGACCAGTTTTAGATATCGACGCTTCACTTCCGGTTTACAGTATTCCTTGGACCTTCACTTTGACGATGAAACACAAAAATTGCATCTGAATTAAATTCATCAGGCACAATGCCGAATTAAGTACAAGAAGAGTGAGTCTTCTTACTGTCTATCGTTTCAGCCTTTGCTGAGGGACCAGTTTTAAACATCGATGCTTCACTTCCGGTTTACAGTAACCCTTGGACCTTCACTTTGACGATGAAACACAAAAATTGCATCGGAATTAAATACATCAGGCACAATGCCGACTTAAGTACAAGAAGAGTCAGTCTTCTTAATGTCTATGCTTTCAGCCTTTGCTGAGAGACCAGTTTTAGATATCGATGTTTCGCTTCCGGTTTACAGTATTCCTTGGCCCCTCATTTTGACGATTAAACACAAAAATTGCATTGGAATTAAATACAAAAGGCACAATGACGACTTAAGTACAAGGAGACTGAGTCTTCTAACAGTCTACGATTTGAGCCTTTCGTGTTAGACCAGTTTTAGATTCCGATGCTTCACTTCAGGCTTACTGTATCCCTTGGACCTTCACTTTGACGATGTAACACAAAAATTGCATCGGAATTAAATACAAAAGGCACAATGCCGACTTAAGTACAAGAAGAGTGGGTCTTCTTACCATCTATGCTTTAAGCATTTGCTGAGAGACCAGCTTTAGATATCGATGCTTCACTTCCGGTTTACAGTATTCCTTGGAGCCTCACTTTGACGATTAAACACAAAAATTGCAACGGAATTGAATACAAAAGGCACAATGCGGACTCAAGTACAAGAAGACTGAGTTTTCTAACAGTCTATGATTTGAGCCTTGCCTGTGAGACCAGTTTTAGATCTCGATGCTTCACTTCCGGTTTACAGTATTCCTTGGACCATCACTTTGACGATTAAACACAAAAATTGCATCTGAATTAAATACAAAAGGCACAATGCCGACTTAAGTACAAGGAGACTGAGCCTTCTAACAGTCTATGATTTGAACCTTTCGTGTTAGACCAGTTTTAGATTCCGATGCTTCACTTCAGGTTTGCTGTATCCGTTGGACCTTCACTTTGACGATGAAACACAAAAATTGCATCGGAATTAAATATAACAGGCACAATGCCGAATTAAGTACAAG
The DNA here is from genome assembly GCF_023864275.1 of Schistocerca cancellata. Lineage (NCBI taxonomy): Eukaryota > Metazoa > Arthropoda > Insecta > Orthoptera > Acrididae > Schistocerca > Schistocerca cancellata. The sequence goes on from NC_064631.1 coordinate 56,533,605, forward strand.
AAGAGTGAGTCTTCTTACCGTCTATCTTTTCAGCCTTTGCTGAGGGACCAGTTTTAAATATCGATGCTTCACTTCCGGTTTACGGTATTCCTTGGACCTTCACTTTGACGATGAAACACAAAAATTGCATCGGAATTAAATACATCAGGCACAACGCCGACTTAAGTACAAGAAGAGTGAGTCTTCTTACCGTCTATGTTTTCAGCCTTTGCTGAAAGACCAGTTTTAGATATCGATGCTTCACTTCCGGTTTACAGTAATCCTTGGACCTTCACTTTGACGATGAAACACAAAAATTGCATCGGAATTAAATTCATCAGGCACAATGACGAATTAAGTACAAGAAGAGTGAGTCTTCTTACCGTCTATGCTTCCAGCCTTTGCTGAGAGACCATTTTTAGATATCGCTGCTTCACTTCCGGTTTACAGTATTCCTTGCACCCTCACTTTGACGATTAAACAGAAAAATTGCAACGGAATTTAATACAAAAGGCACAACGCGGACTTAAGTACAAGAAGACTGAGTCTTCTAACAGTCTATGATTTGAGCCTTTCGTGTTAGACCAGTTTTAGATTCCGATGCTTCATTTCAGGTTTACTGTATCCCTTGGACCTTCACTTTGACGATGAAACACAAAAATTGCATCGGAATTACATACATCAGGCACAATGCCGACTTAAGTACAAGAAGAGTGAGTCTTCTTACCGTCTATGATTTCAGCCTTTGCTGAGAGACCAGTTTTAGTTAGCGATGCTTAACTTCCGGTTTACAGTATTCCTTGGACCTTCACTTTGACGATGAAACACAAAAATTGCATCGGAATTAAATACTTTAGGCACAATGCCGACTTAAGTACAAGAAGAGTGAGTCTTCTTACCGTCTATGCTTTGCGCCTTTGCTGAGAGACCAGTTTTAGATATCGATGCTTCACTTCCGGTTTACAGTATTCCTTGGACCCTCACTTTGGCGATTAAACGCAAAAATTGCATCGGAATTAAATACATCAGGCACAACGCCGACTTAAGTACAAGAAGAGTGAGTCTTCTTACCGTCTATGTTTTCAGCCTTTGCTGAGAGACCAGTTTTAGTTATCGATGCTTCACTTCCGGTTTACAGTATTCCTTGGACCTTCACTTTGACGATGAAACACAAAAATTGCATCGGAATTAAATACATCAGGCACAATGCCGAATTAAGTACAAAAAGAGTGTGTCTTCTTACCGTCTATGCTTTCAGCCTTTGCTGAGGGACCAGTTTTAAATATCGATGCTTCACTTCCGGTTTACAGTATTCCTTGGACTTTCACTTTGACGATGAAACACAAAAATTGCATCGGAATTAAATAAATTAGGCACAATGCCGACTTAAGTACAAGAAGAGTGAGTCTTCTTACCGTCTATGCTTTCAGCCTTTGCTGAAAGACCAGTTTTAGATATCGATGCTTCACTTCCGGTTTACAGTAATCCTTGGACCTTCACTTTGACGATGAAACACAAAAATTGCATCGGAATTAAATTCATCAGGCACAATGACGAATTAAGTACAAGAAGAGTGAGTCTTCTTACCGTCTATGCTTCCAGCCTTTGCTGAGAGACCATTTTTAGATATCGATGCTTCACTTCCGGTTTACAGTATTCCTTGGACCCCCACTTTGGCGATTAAACACATATATTGCATCGGAATTAAATACAAAAGGCACAATGCGGACTTAAGTACAAGAAGACTGAGTCTTCTAACAGTCTATGATTTGAGCCTTTCGTGTTAGACCAGTTTTAGATTCCGATGCTTCATTTCAGGATTACTGTATCCCTTGGACCTTCACTTTGACGATGAAACACAAAAATTGCATCGGAATTAAATTTATCAGGCACAATGCCTAATTAAGTACAAGAAGAGTGTGTCTTCATACCGTCTATGCTTTCAGCCTTTGCTGAGGGACTAGTTTTAAATATCGATGCTTCACTTCCGGTTTACAGTATTCCGTGGAACTTCACTTTGACGATGAAACACAAAAATTGCATCGGAATTAAATACTTTAGGCACAATGCCGACTTAAGTACAAGAAGAGTGAGTCTTCTTACCGTCTATGCTTTGCGCCTTTGCTGAGAGACCAGTTTTAGATATCGATGCTTCACTTCCGGTTTACAGCATTCCTTGGACCCTCACTTTGGCGATTAAACACAAAAATTGCGTCGGAATTAAATAAAAAAGGCACAATGCGGACTTAAGTACAAGAAGACTGAGTTTTCTAACGGTCAATGATTTGAGCCTTTCCTGTGAGACCAGTTTTAGATTTCGATGCATCACATCCGGTTTACAGTATTCCTTGGACCCCCACTTTGGCGATTAAACACAAAAATTGCATCGGAATTAAATACAAAAGTGACGATGCGGACTTAAGTACAAGAAGACTGAGTCTCCTAACAGTCTATGATTTGAGCCTTTCGTGTTAGACCAGTTTTAGATTCCGATGCTTCACTTCAGGTTTACTGTATCCCTTGGACCTTCACTTTGACGATGAAACACATAAATTGCATCGGAAATAAATATATCAGGCACAATGCCGACTTAAGTACACGAAGACTGTGTCTCCTTACCGTCTATGCATTCAGCCTTTGCAGAGAGACCAGTTTTAGATATCGATGCTTCTCTTCCGGTTTACAGTATTCCTTGGACTTTCACTTTGACGATGAAACACAAAAATTGCATCGGAATTAAATACATCAGGCACAATTCCGATTTAAGTACAAGAAGAGTGAGTCTTCTTACCGTCTATGCTCTCAGCCTTTGCTGAGAGACCAGTTTTAGATATCGATGCTTCACTTCCACTTTACAGTATTCCTTGGACGTTCACTTTGACGATGAAACACAAAAATTGCATCGGAATTAAATACATCAGGCACAATGCTGACATAAGTACAAGAAGACTGAGTCTTCTTACCGCCTATGATTTCAGCCTTTGCAGGGAGACCAGTTTTAGATATCGATGCTTCACTTCCGGTTTACAGTATTCCTTGGACCTGCATTTTGACGATGAATCACAAAAATTGCATCGGAATTAAGTACATCAGGCACAATGCCGACTTAAGTACAAGAAGAGTGAGTCTTCTTACCGTCTATGCTTTCAGCCTTTGCTAAGAGACCAGTTTTAGATATCGATGCTTCAATTCCGGTTTACAGTATTCGTTGGACCTTCACTTTGACGATGAAACACAAAAATTGCATCGGAATTAAATACATGAGGCACAATGCCGACTTAAGTACAAGAAGAGTGAGTCTTCTTACCGTCTATGCTTTCAGCCTTTGCTGAGAGACAAGTTTTGGATATCGATGCCTCATTTCCGGTTTACAGTATTCCTTGAACCTTCACTATGACGATGAAACACAAACATTGCATCGGAATTAAATACATCAGGCACAATGCCGACTTAAGTACAAGAAGAGTGACTCTTCTTACCGTCTATGCTTTAAGCCTTTGCTGAGAGACCAGTTTTAGATATCGATGCTTCACTTCCGGTTTACAATATTCCTTGGACCTCCACTTTGACGATGAAACACAAAACTTGCATCGGAATTAAATACCTCAGGCACAATGCCGACTTAAGTACAAGAAGAGTGAGTCTTCTTACCGTCTATGCTTTCAGCCTTTGCTGAGAGACCAGTTTTAGATATCGATGCTTCACTTCCGGTTTACAGTTTTCCTTGGACCTTCACATTGACAATGAAACACAAAAATTGCATCGGAATTAAATACATCATTCACAATGCCGACTTAAGTACAAGAACAGTGAGTCTTCTTACCGTCTATGCTTTCAGCCTTTGCTGAGAGACCAGTTTTAGATATCGATGATTCACTTCCGGTTTACAGTATTCCTTGCACCTTCACTTTGACGATTAACACAAAAATTGCATCGGAATTAAATACTAAAGGCACAATGCCGAATTAAGTACAAGAAGGGTGTGTCTTCTTACCGTCTATGATTTGAGCCTTTCGTGTTAGACCAGTTTTAGATTCCGATGCTTCACTTCAGGTTTACTGTATTCCTTGGACTTTCACTTTGATGATGAAACACAAAAATTGCATCGGAATTAAATACATCAGGCACAATGCCGACTTAAGTAAAAGAAGAGTGAGTCTTCTTACCGTCTATGCTTTCAGCCTTTGCTGAGAGACCAGTTTTAGATATCGATGCTTCACTTCCGGTTTGCAGTATTCCTTGGACCTTCACTTTGACGATGAAACACAAAAATTGCATCGGAATTAAATACATCAGGCACAACGCCGACTTAAGTGCAAGAAGAGTCAGTCTTCTTACCGTCGATGCTTTCAGCCTTTGCTGAGAGACAGGTTTTAGATATCGTTGCTTCACTTCCGGTTTACAGTATTCTTTGGACCTTCATTTTGACGATTAAACACAAAAATTGGATCGGAATTAAATACATCAGGCACAATGCCGACTTAAGTACAAGAAGAGTGAGTCTTCTTACCGTCTATGATTTCAGCCTTTGCTGAGAGACCAGTTTTAGTTAGCGATGCTTCACTTCCGGTTTACAGTATTCCTTGGACCTTCACTTTGACGATGAAACACAAAAATTGCATCGGAATTAAATACATCAGGCACAATGCCGAATTAAGTACAAGAAGAGTGTGTCTTCTTACCGTCTATGCTTTCAGCCTTTGCTGAGAGACCAGTTTTAGATATCGATGCTTCACTTCCGGTTTACAGTATTCCTTGGACTTTCACTTTGACGATGAAACACAAAAATTGCATCTGAATTAAATTCATCAGGCACAATGCCGAATTAAGTACAAGAAGAGTGAGTTTTCTTACCGTCTATGCTTTCAGCCTTTGCTGAGGGACCAGTTCAAAATATCGATGCTTCACTTCCGGTTTACAGTATTCGTTGGACCTTCACTTTGACGATGAAACACAAAAATTGCATCGGAATTAAATACAAAGCGCAGGTTGCCGACATATGTACAAGAAGACTGAGTCTTCTAACAGTCTATGATTTGAGCCTTTCGTGGTAGACCAGTTTTAGATTCCGATGTTTCACTTCAGGTTTACTGTATCCCTTGGACCTTCACTTTGACGATTCAACACAAAAATTTTATCGGAATTAAATACAAAATGCACAATGCCGACTTAAGTACAAGAAGACTGAGTCTTCTAACAGTCTATGATTTGAGCCTTTCGTGTTAGACCTGTTTTAGATTCCGATGCTTCACTTTAGGTTTTCTCTATACCATGGACCTTCACTTTGACGATGAAACACAAAAATTGCATCGGAATTACATACATCAGGCACAATGCCGACTTAAGTACAAGAAGAGTGAGTCTTTTTACCGTCTATGCTTTCAGCCTTTGCTGAGAGACCATTTTTAGATATCGCTGCTTCACTTCCGGTTTACAGTATTCCTTGCACCCTCACTTTGACGATTAAACAGAAAAATTGCAACGGAATTTAATACAAAAGGCACAACGCGGACTTAAGTACAAGAAGACTGAGTCTTCTAACAGTCTATGATTTGAGCCTTTCGTGTTAGACCAGTTTTAGATTCCGATGCTTCATTTCAGGTTTACTGTATCCCTTGGACCTTCACTTTGACGATGAAACACAAAAATTGCATCGGAATTACATACATCAGGCACAATGCCGACTTAAGTACAAGAAGAGTGAGTCTTCTTACCGTCTATGATTTCAGCCTTTGCTGAGAGACCAGTTTTAGTTAGCGATGCTTAACTTCCGGTTTACAGTATTCCTTGGACCTTCACTTTGACGATGAAACACAAAAATTGCATCGGAATTAAATACATCAGGCACAATGCCGAATTAAGTACAAGAAGAGTGTGTCTTCTTACCGTCTATGCTTTCAGCCTTTGCTGAGAGACCAGTTTTAGATATCGATGCTTCACTTCCGGTTTACAGTATTCCTTGGACCTTCACTTTGACGATGAAACACAAAAATTGCATCTGATTTATATTCATCAGGCACAATGCCGAATTAAGTACAAGAAGAGTGAGTCTTCTTACTGTCTATCTTTTCAGCTTTTGCTGAGAGACCAGTTTTCAATTTCGATGCTTCACTTCCGGTTTACAGTATTCCTCGGACACTCACTTTGACGATTAAATACAAAAATTGCGTCGGAATTAAATACAAAAGGCACAATGCCGACCTAAGTACAACAAGACTGAGTCTTCTAACAGTCTATGATTTGAGTCTTTCGTGTTAGACCAGTTTTAGATTCCGATGCTTCACTTCAGGTTTACTGTATCCCTTGGACTTTCACTTTGACGATGAATGACAAAAATTGCATGAGAATTAAATACATCAGAATTAAATACATCCGATGCTTCATTTCCGGTTTACTGTATCCCTTGGACCTTCACTTTGACGATGAAACACAAAAATTGCATCGGAATTACATACATCAGGCACAATGCCGACTTAAGTACAAGAAGAGTGAGTCTTCTTACCGTCTATGATTTCAGCCTTTGCTGAGAGACCAGTTTTAGTTAGCGATGCTTCACTTCCGGTTTACAGTATTCCTTGGACCTTCACTTTGACGATGAAACACAAAAATTGCATCGGAATTACATACATCAGACAAAATGCCGACTTAAGTACAAGAAGAGTGAGTCTTCTTACCGTCTATGCTTTCAGCCTTTGCTGAGAGACCAGTTTTAGATATCGATGCTTCACTTTCGGTTTACAGTATTCCTTGGACCCTCACTTTGACGATAAAACACAAAAATTGCATCGGAATTAAATACAAAAGGCACAATGCCGACTTAAGTACAAGAAGAGTGAGTCTTCCAACAGTCTATGATTTGTGCCTTTCGTGTTAGACTAGTTTTAGTTTCCGATGCTTCACTTCAGGTTTACTGTATCCCTTGGACCTTCGCTTTGATGATGAAACACAAAAATTGCATCGCAATTAAATACATCAGGCACAATGCTTACTTAAGTATAAGAAGAGTTTGTCTTCTTACCGTCTATGCTTTCAGCCTTTGCTGAGAGACCAGTTTTAGATATCGATGCTTCACTTCCGGTAACTGTATCCCTTGGTCCATCACTCTGACGATTAAACACAAAAATTGCATCGGAATTAAATACGTCAGGCACAATGCCGACTTAAGTACAAGAAGAGTGAGTATTCTTACCGTCTATGCTTTCAGCCTTTGCTGAGAGACCAGTTTTTGATATCGATGCTTAACTTCCGGTTTACAGTATTCCTTGGACCTTCACATTGGCGATGAAAGACAAAAATTGCATCGGAGTTAAATAGAAAAGGCACAATGCCGACTTAAGTACAAGAAGAGTGAGTATTCTTACCGTCTATGCTGTCAGTCTTTGCTGAGAGGCCAGTTTTAGATATCGATGCTTCACTTCTGGTAACTGTATCCCTTGGTCCATGACTCTGACGATTAATAACTAAAATTGCATCGGAATTAAATGCAAAAGGCACAATGCCGACTTAAGTACAAGAAGACTGAGTCTTCTAACAGTCTCTGACTTCAGCCTTTCGTGTTAGACCAGTTTTAGATTCCGATGCTTCACTTCAGGTTTACTGTACCCCTTGGATCTACACTTTGACGATGAAACACAAAAATTGCATCCTAATTAAATACATCAGGCACATTGCCGACTTAAGTACAAGAAGAGTGAGTCTTCTTACCGTCTATGCTTTCAGCCTTTGCTGAGAGACCAGTTTTAGATGTCGATGCTTCACTTCCGGTTTACAGTATTCCTTGGACCTTCCATTTGATGATGAAACACAAAAATTGCATCGGAATTAAATACATCTGGCACAATGCCGACTTAAGTACGAGAAGAGTGAGTCTTCTTACCGTCTATGCTTTCAGCCTTTGCTGAGAGACCAGTTTTAGATATCGATGCTTCACTTCCGGTTTACAGTATTTCTTGGACCTTCACTTTGACGATGAAACACAAAATTTGCATCGGAATTAAATACATCAGACACAATGCCGACTTAAGTACAAGAAGAGTGAGTCTTCTTACCGTCTATGCTTTCAACCTTTGCTGAGAGACCAGTTTTAGATATCGATGCTTCACTTCCGGTTTACAGTATTCCTTGGACCTTCACTTTGACGAAGAATCCCAAAAATTGCATAGGAATTAAATACATCAGGCACAATGCCGACTTAAGTACAAGAAGAGTGAGTCTTCTTACCGTCTATGCTTTCAGCCTTTGCTGAGAGACCAGTTTTAGATATCGATGCTTCACTTCCGGTTTACAGTATTCCTTGGACCTTCCATTTGTTGATGAAACGCAAAAATTGCATCGGAATTAAATACATCAGGCACAATGCCGACTTAAGTACAAGAAGAGTGAGTCTTCTTACCGTCTATGCTTTCAGCCTTTGCTGAGAGACCAGTTTTAGATATCGATGCTTCACTTCCGGTTTACAGTATTCCTTGGACCTTCACTTTGACGATGAAACACAAAAATTGCATCGGAATAAATACATCAGACACAATGCCGACTTAAGTACAAGAAGAGTGAGTCTTCTTACCGTATATGCTTTCAACCTTTGCTGAGAGACCAGTTTTAGATATCGATGCTTCACTTCCGGTTTACAGAATTCCTTGGACCTTCACTTTGACGATGAAACCCAAAAATTGCATAGGAATTAAATACATCAGGCACAATGCCGACTTAAGTACAACATGAGTGAGTCTTCTTACCGTCTATGCTTTCAGCCTTTGCTGAGAGACCAGTTTTAGATATCGATGCTTCACTTCCGGTTTACAGTATTCCTTGTACCTTCACTTTGACGATGAGACACATAGATTGCATCGGAATTAAATACATCAGGCACAATGCCGACTTAAGTACAAGAAGAGTGTGTCTTCTTACCGTCTATGTTTTCAGCCTTTGCTGAGAGACCAGTTTTCAATATCGATGCTTCACTTCCGGTTTACAGTATTCCTCGGACACTCACTTTGACGATTAAATACAAAAATTGCGTCGGAATTAAATACAAAAGGCACAATGCCGACTTAAGTACAACAAGACTGAGTCTTCTAACAGTCTATGATTTGAGTCTTTCGTGTTAGACCAGTTTTAGATTCCGATGCTTCACTTCAGGTTTACTGTATCCCTTGGACATTCACTTTGACGATGAAAGACAAAAATTGCATGAGAATTAAATACATCAGGCACAATGCCAACTTAAGTACAAGAAGACTGAGTCTTCTTTCTGTCTATGCTTTCAGCCTTTGCTGAGAGACCAGTATAAGATATCGATGCTTCACTTACGGTACCTGTATCCCTTGGTCCATCACTCTGGCGATTAAACACAAAAACTGCATCGGAATTAAATACAAGAGGCACAATGGCGACTTAAGTACAAGAAGACTGAGTCTTCTAACAGTCTATGTTTTGAGCCTTTCGTGTTAGACCAGTTTTAGATTCCGATGCTTCACTTCAGGTTTACGGTATCCTCTGGACCTTCACTTTGACGATGAAACGCAAAAATTGCATCGGAATTAAATACATCAGACACAATGCCGACTTAAGTTCAAGAAGAGTGAGTCTTCTTACCGTCTATGCTTTCAGCCTTTGCTGAGAGACCAGTTTTAGATATCGATGCTTCACTTTCGGTTTACAGTATTCCTTGGACCGTCACTTTGACGATTAAACACAAAAATTGCATCGGAATTAAATACAAAAGGCACAATGCCGACTTCAGTACAAGAAGAGTGAGTCTTCCAACAGTCTATGATTTGTGCCTTTCGTGTTAGACTAGTTTTAGTTTCCGATGCTTCACTTCAGGTTTACTGTCTTTCTTGGACCTTCACTTTGACGATGAAACACAAAAATTGCATCGCAATTAAATACATCAGGCACAATGCCGACTTAAGTACAAGAAGAGTTTGTCTTCTTACCGTCTATGCTTTCAGCCTTTGCTGAGAGACCAGTTTTAGATATCGATGCTTCACTTCCGGTAACTGTATCCCTTGGTCCATCACTCTGACGATTAAACACAAAAATTGCATCGGAATTAAATACGTCAGGCACAATGCCGACTTAAGTACAAGAAGAGTGAGTATTCTTACCGTCTATGCTTTCAGCCTTTGCTGAGAGACCAGTTTTAGATATCGATGCTTAACTTCCGGTTTACAGAATTCCTTGGACTTTCACATTGGCGATGAAAGACAAAAATTGCATCGGAATTAAATACAAAAGGCACAATGCCGACTTAAGTACAAGAAGAGTGAGTCTTCTTACCGTCTATGCTGTCAGTCTTTGCTGAGAGACTAATTTTAGATATGGATGTTTCACTTTCGGTTTACAGTATTCCTTGAACCCTTACTTTGGCGATTAAACACAAAAATTGCATCGGAATTAAATAAAAAAGGCACAATGCCGACTTAAGTACAAGAAGACTGAGTCTTCTTAACGTCTATGCTTTCAGCCTTTGCTGAGAGGCCAGTTTTAGATATCGATGCTTCACTTCTGGTAACTGTATCCCTTGGTCCATGACTCTGACGATTAATCACTAAAATTGCATCGGAATTAAATGCAAAAGGCACAATGCCGACTTAAGTACAAGAAGACTGAGTCTTCTAACAGCCTCTGACTTCAGCCTTTCGTGTTAGACCAGTTTTAGATTCCGATGCTTCACTTCAGGTTTACTGTACCCCTTGGAACTTCACTTTGACGATGAAACACAAAAATTGCATCCTAATTAAATACATCAGGCACATTGCCGACTTCAGTACAAGAGGAGTGAGTCTTCTTACCGTCTATGCTTTCAGCCTTTGCTGAGAGACCAGTTTTAGATATCGATGCTTCACTTCCGGTTTACAGTATTCCTTGGACCTTCCATTTGATGATGAAACTCAAAAATTGCATGGGAATTAAATACATCTGGCACAATGCCGACTTAAGTACAAGAAGAGTGAGTCTTCTTACCGTCTATGCTTTCAGCCTTTGCTGAGAGACCAGCTTTAGATATCGATGCTTCACTTCCGGTTTACAGTATTTCTTGGACCTTCACTTTGACGATGAAACACAAAAATTGCATCGGAATTAAATACATCAGACACAATCCCGACTTAAGTACAAGAAGAGTGAGTTTTCTTACCGTAGATGCTTTCAACCTTTGCTGAGAGACCAGTTTTAGATATCGATGCTTCAATTCCGGTTTACAGTATTCCTTGGACCTTCACTTTGACGATGAAACCCAAAAATTGCATAGGAATTAAATACATCAGGCACAATGCCGACTTAAGTACAAGAAGCCTGAGTCTTCTTAACGTCTATGATTTCAGCCTTTGCTGAGAAACCAGTTTTAGATATCAATGCTTCAGTTCCGGTTTACAGTATTCCTTAGACCCTCACTTCGACGATTAAACACAAAAATTGCATCGGAATTAAAGACAAAAGGCACAATGAAGACTTAAGTACAAGATAACTGAGTTTTCTAACAGTCTATGATTTTTTCCTGTGAGATCAGTTTTAGATTCCCATGCTTCACTTCAGGTTTACTGTATGCCTTGGTCCATCACTTCGACGATTAAACACAAAAATTGCTTCGGAATTTAATACAAAAGGCACAATGCCGACTTAAGTACAAGAAGACTGAGCCTTCTAACAGTCTACGATTTGAGCCTTTCCTGTGAGACCAGTTTTAGATTCCGATGCTTCACTTCAGGTTTACTGTATCCTTTGGACCTTCACTTTGACGATGAAACACAAAAATTGAATCGGAATTAAATACATCTGACACAATGCCGACTTAAGTACAAGAAGAGTGAATCTTCTTACCGACTATGCTGTTAGCCTTTGCTGAGAGACCAGTTTTAGGTATCGATGCTTCACTACCGGTAACTGTATCCCTTGGTCCATCACTCTGACGATTAAACACAAAAATTGCTCGGAATTAAATACAAAAGGCACAATGCCGACTTAAGTACAAGAAGACTGAGTCTTCTAACAGTCTATGATTTGAGCCTTTCGTGTTAGACCAGTTTTAGATTCCGATGCTTCACTTCAGGTTTACGGTATCCTCTGGACCTTCACTTTGACGATGAAACGCAAAAATTGCATCGGAATTAAATACATCAGACACAATGCCGACTTAAGTACAAGAAGAGTGAGTCTTCTTACCGTCTATGTTTTCAGCCTTTCCTGTGAGACCAGTTTTAGATTCCGATGCTTCACTTCAGGTTTACTGTATCCCTTGGACCTTCACTTTGACGATGAAACACAAAAATTGCATCAGAATTAAATACAAAAGGCACAATGCCGACTTAAGTACAACAAGACTGAGTCTTCTAACAGTCTATGATTTGAGCCTTTCGTGTTAGACCAGTTTTAGATTCCGATGCTTCACTTCAGGTTTACTGTATCCGTCGGACCTTCACTTTGACGATGAAACACAAAAATTGCATCGGAATTAAATACATCAGGCACAATGCCGACTTAAGTAGAAGAAGAGTGAGTCTTCTTACCGTCTATGCTTTCAGCCTTTGCTGAGAGACCAGTTTTAGATATCGATGCTTCACTTCCGGTTTACAGTATTCCTCGGACACTCACTTTGACGATGAAATACAAAAATTGCATCGGAATTAAATACAAAAGGCACAATGCCGACTTAAATACAATAAGACTGAGTCTTCTAACAGTGTATGATTTGAGTCTTTCGTGTTAGACCAGTTTTAGATTCCGATGCTTCACTTCAGGTTTACTGCATCCCTTGGACCTTCACTTTGACGATGAAACACAAAAATTGCATGAGAATTAAACACATCAGGCACAATGCTAACTTAAGTACAGGAAGACTGAGTCTTCTAACAGTCTATGATTTGAGCGTATCCTGTGAGAACAGTTTTAGATTCCCATGCTTCACTTCAGGTTTACTGTATGCCTTGGACAATCACTTTGTCGATTAAACACAAAAATTACATCGGAATTAAATACAAAAGGCGCAATGCCGACTTAAGTACAAGAAGAGTGAGTCTTCTTACCGTCTATGCTTTCAACCTTTGCTGAGCGACCAGTTTTAGATATCGATGCTTCACTTCCGGTAACTGTATCCCTTGGTCCATCACTCTGACAATTAAACACAAAAATTGCATCGGAATTAAATACGTCAGGCACAATGCCGACTTAAGTACAAGAAGAGTGAGTATTCTTACCGTCTATGCTTTCAGCTTTTGCTGAGAGACCAGTTTTAGATATCGATGCTTAACTTCCGGTTTACATTATTCCTTGGACCTTCACATTGGCGATGAAAGACAAAAATTGCATCGGAATTAAATACAAAAGGCACAATGCCGACTTAAGTACAAGAAGAGTGAGTCTTCTTACCGTCTATGCTGTCAGTCTTTGCTGAGAGACCAATTTTAGATTTGGATGTTTCACTTCCGGTTTACAGTATTCCTTGAACCCTCACTTTGGCGATTAAACACAAAAATTGCATCGGAATTAAATACATCAGGCACATTGCCGACTTAAGTACAAGAAGAGTGAGTCTTCTTACCGTCTATGCTTTCAGCCTTTGCTGAGAGACCAGTTTTAGATATCGATGCTTCACTTCCGGTAACTGTATCCCTTGGTCCATCACTCTGACGATTAAACACAAAAATTGCATCGGAATTAAATACGTCAGGCACAATGCCGACTTAAGTACAAGAAGAGTGAGTATTCTTACCGTCTATGCTTTCAGCCTTTGCTGAGAGACCAGTTTTAGATATCGATGCTTAACTTCCGGTTTACAGTATTCCTTGGACTTTCACATTGGCGATGAAAGACAAAAATTGCATCGGAATTAAATACAAAAGGCACAATGCCGACTTAAGTACAAGAAGAGTGAGTCTTCTTACCGTCTATGCTGTCAGTCTTTGCTGAGAGACTAATTTTACATATGGATGTTTCACTTCCGGTTTACAGTATTCCTTCAACCCTTACTTTGGCGATTAAACACAAAAATTGCATCGGAATTAAATAAAAAAGGCACAATGCCGACTTAAGTACAAGAAGACTGAGTCTTCTTAACGTCTATGCTTTCAGCCTTTGCTGAGAGGCCAGTTTTAGATCTCGATGCTTCACTTCTGGTAACTGTATCCCTTGGTCCATGACTCTGACGATTAATCACTAAAATTGCATCGGAATTAAATGCAAAAGGCACAATGCCGACTTAAGTACAAGAAGACTGAGTCTTCTATCAGTCTCTGACTTCAGCCTTTCGTGTTAGACCAGTTTTAGATTCCGATGCTTCACTTCAGGTTTACTGTACCCCTTGGAACTTCACTTTGACGATGAAACACAAAAATTGCATCCTAATTAAATACATCAGGCACATTGCCGACTTCAGTACTAGAGGAGTGAGTCTTCTTACCGTCTATGCTTTCAGCCTTTGCTGAGAGACCAGTTTTAGATATCGATGCTTCACTTCCGGTTTACAGTATTCCTTGGATCTTCCATTTGATGATGAAACTCAAAAATTGCATCGGAATTAAATACATCTGGCACAATGCCGACTTAAGTACAAGAAGAGTGAGTCTTCTTACCGTCTATGCTTTCAGCCTTTGCTGAGAGACCAGTTTTAGATATCGATGCTTCACTTCCGGTTTACAGTATTTCTTGGACCTTCACTTTGACGATGAAACACAAAAATTGCATCGGAATTAAATACATCAGACACAATGCCGACTTAAGTACAAGAAGAGTGAGTCTTCTTACCGTAGATGCTTTCAACCTTTGCTGAGAGACCAGTTTTAGATATCGATGCTTCACTTCCGGTGTACAGTATTCCTTGGACCTTCACTTTGACGATGAAACCCAAAAATTGCATAGGAATTAAATACATCAGGCACAATGCCGACTTAAGTACAAGAAGAGTGAGTCTTCTTACCGTCTATGCTTTCAGCCTTTGCTGAGAGACCAGTTTTAGATATCGATGCTTCACTTCCGGTTTACAGTATTCCTTGTACCTTCCCTTTGACGATGAGACACAAAGATTGCATCGGAATTAAATACATCAGGCACAATGCCGACTTAAGTACAAGAAGAGTGAGTGTTCTTACCGTCTATGCTTTCAGCCTTTGCTGAGAGACCAGTTTTAGATATCGATGCTTAACTTCCGGTTTACAGTATTCCTTGGACTTTCACATTGGCGATGAAAGACAAAAATTGCATCGGAATTAAATACAAAAGGCACAATGCCGACTTAAGTACAAGAAGAGTGAGTCTTCTTACCGTCTATGCTGTCAGTCTTTGCTGAGAGACTAATTTTAGATATGGATGTTTCACTTCCGGTTTACAGTATTCCTTGAACCCTTACTTTGGCGATTTAACACAAAAATTGCATCGGAATTAAATAAAAAAGGCACAATGCCGACTTAAGTACAAGAAGACTGAGTCTTCTTAACGTCTATGCTTTCAGCCTTTGCTGAGAGGCCAGTTTTAGATCTCGATGCTTCACTTCTGGTAACTGTATCCCTTGGTCCATGACTCTGACGATTAATCACTAAAATTGCATCGGAATTAAATGCAAAAGGCACAATGCCGACTTAAGTACAAGAAGACTGAGTCTTCTAACAGTCTCTGACTTCAGCCTTTCATGTTAGACCAGTTTTAGATTCCGATGCTTCACTTCAGGTTTACTGTACCCCTTGGAACTTCACTTTGACGATGAAACACAAAAATTGCATCCTAATTAAATACATCAGGCACATTGCCGACTTCAGTACAAGAGGAGTGAGTCTTTTTACCGTCTATGCTTTCAGCCTTTGCTGAGAGACCAGTTTTAGATATCGATGCTTCACTTCCGGTTTACAGTATTGCTTGGACCTTCCATTTGATGATGAAACTCAAAAATTGCATCGGAATTAAATACATCTGGCACAATGCCGACTTAAGTACAAGAAGAGTGAGTCTTCTTACCGTCTATGCTTTCAGCCTTTGCTGAGAGACCAGTTTTAGATATCGATGCTTCACTTCCGGTTTACAGTATTTCTTGGACCTTCACTTTGACGATGAAACACAAAAATTGCATCGGAATTAAATACATCAGACACAATGCCGACTTAAGTACAAGAAGAGTGAGTCTTCTTACCGTAGATGCTTTCAACCTTTGCTGAGAGACCAGTTTTAGATATCGATGCTTCACTTCCGGTTTACAGTATTCCTTGGACCTTCCATTTGATGATGAAACACAAAAATTGCATCGGAATTAAATACATCAGGCACAATGCCGACTTAAGTACAAGAAGAGTGAGTCTTCTTACCGTCTATGCTTTCAGCCTTTGCTGAGAGACCAGTTTTAGATATCGATGCTTCACTTCCGGTTTACAGTATTCCTTGGACCTTCACTTTGACGATGAAACACAAAAATTGCATCGGAATAAATACATCAGACACAATGCCGACTTAAGTACAAGAAGAGTGAGTCTTCTTACCGTATATGCTTTCAACCTTTGCTGAGAGACCAGTTTTAGATATCGATGCTTCACTTCCGGTTTACAGAATTCCTTGGACCTTCACTTTGACGATGAAACCCAAAAATTGCATAGGAATTAAATACATCAGGCACAATGCCGACTTAAGTACAAGATGAGTGAGTCTTCTTACCGTCTATGCTTTCAGCCTTTGCTGAGAGACCAGTTTTAGATATCGATGCTTCACTTCCGGTTTACAGTATTCCTTGTACCTTCACTTTGACGATGAGACACAAAGATTGCATCGGAATTAAATACATCAGGCACAATGCCGACTTAGGTACAAGAAGAGTGAGTCTTCTTACCGTCTATGTTTTCAGCCTTTGCTGAGAGACCAGTTTTCAATATCGATGCTTCACTTCCGGTTTACAGTATTCCTCGGACACTCACTTTGACGATTAAATACAAAAATTGCGTCGGAATTAAATACAAAAGGCACAATGCCGACTTAAGTACAACAAGACTGAGTCTTCTAACAGTCTATGATTTGAGTCTTTCCTGTTAGACCAGTTTTAGATTCCGATGCTTCACTTCAGGTTTACTGTATCCCTTGGACCTTCACTTTGACCATGAATGACAAAAATTGCATGAGAATTAAATACATCATGCACGATGCCAACTTAAGTACAAGAAGACTGAGTCTTCTTTCTGTCTATGCTTTCTGCCTTTGCTGAGAGACCAGTATTAGATATCGATGCTTCACTTACGGTACCTGTATCCCTTGGTCCATCACTCTGGCGATTAAACACAAAAACTGCATCGGAATTAAATACAAGAGGCACAATGGCGACTTAAGTACAAGAAGACTGAGTCTTCTAACAGTCTATGTTTTGAGCCTTTCGTGTTAGACCAGTTTTAGATTCCGATGCTTCACTTCAGGTTTACGGTATCCTCTGGACCTTCACTTTGACGATGAAACCCAAAAATTGCATAGGAATTAAATACATCACGCACAATGCCGACTTAAGTACAAGAAGAGTGAGTCTTCTTACCGTCTATGCTTTCAGCCTTTGCTGAGAGACCAGTTTTAGATATCGATGCTTCACTTCCGGTTTACAGTATTCCTTGTACCATCACTTTGACGATGAGACACAAAGATTGCATCGGAATTAAATACATCAGGCACAATGCCGACTTAAGGACAAGAAGAGTGAGTGTTCTTACCGTCTATGCTTTCAGCCTTTGCTGAGAGACCAGTTTTAGATATCGATGCTTCACTTCCGGTTTACAGTATTCCTTGGACCTTCCATTTGATGATGAAACACAAAAATTGCATCGGAATTAAATACATCAGGCACAATGCCGACTTAAGTACAACAAGACTGAGTCTTCTAACAGTCTATGATTTGAGTCTTTCGTGTTAGACCAGTTTTAGATTCCGATGCTTCACTTCAGGTTTACTGTATCCCTTGGACCTTCACTTTGACGATGAAGGACCAAAATTGCATGAGAATTAAATACATCAGGCACAATGCCAACATAAGTACAAGAAGACTGAGTCTTCTTAACGTCTATGATTTCAGCCTTTGCTGAGAAACCAGTTTTAGATATCAATGCTTCAGTTCCGGTTTACAGTATTCCTTAGACCCTCACTGCGACGATTAAACACAAAAATTGCATCGGAATTAAAGACAAAAGGCACAATGAAGACTTAAGTACAAGATAACTGAGTTTTCTAACAGTCTATGATTTTTTCCTGTGAGATCAGTTTTAGATTCCCATGCTACACTTCTGGTTTACTGTATGCCTTGGTCCATCACTTCGACGATTAAACACAAAAATTGCTTCGGAATTTAATACAAAAGGCACAATGCCGACTTAAGTACAAGAAGACTGAGCCTTCTAACAGTCTACGATTTGAGCCTTTCCTGTGAGACCAGTTTTAGATTCCGATGCTTCACTTCAGGTTTACTGTATCCTTTGGACCTTCACTTTGACGATGAAACACAAAAATTGAATCGGAATTAAATACATCTGACACAATGCCGACTTAAGTACAAGAAGAGTGAATCTTCTTACCGTCTATGTTTTCAGCCTTTCCTGTGAGACCAGTTTTAGATTCCGATGCTTCACTTCAGGTTTACTGTATCCCTTGGACCTTCACTTTGACGATGAAACACAAAAATTGCGTCAGAATTAAATACGAAAGGCACAATGCCGACTTAAGTACAACAAGACTGAGTCTTCTAACAGTCTATGATTTGAGCCTTTCGTGTTAGACCAGTTTTAGATTCCGATGCTTCACTTCAGGTTTACTGTATCCGTCGGACCTTCACTTTGACGATGAAACACAAAAATTGCATGAGAATTAAACACATCAGGCACAATGCTAACTTAAGTACAGGAAGACTGAGTCTTCTAACAGTCTATGATTTGAGCGTATCCTGTGAGAACAGTTTTAGATTCCCATGCTTCACTTCAGGTTTACTGTATGCCTTGGACAATCACTTTGTCGATTAAACACAAAAATTACATCGGAATTAAATACAAAAGGCGCAATGCCGACTTAAGTACAAGAAGAGTGAGTCTTCTTACCGTCTATGCTTTCAACCTTTGCTGAGCGACCAGTTTTAGATATCGATGCTTCACTTCCGGTAACTGTATCCCTTGGTCCATCACTCTGACAATTAAACACAAAAATTGCATCGGAATTAAATACGTCAGGCACAATGCCGACTTAAGTACAAGAAGAGTGAGTCTTCTTACCGTCTATGCTTTCAGCCTGTGCTGAGAGACCAGTTTTAGATATCGATGCTTCACTTTCGGTTTAGAGTATTCCTTGGACCGTCACTTTGACGATTAAACACAAAAATTGCATCGGAATTAAATACAAAAGGCACAATGCCGACTTCAGTACAAGAAGAGTGAGTCTTCCAACAGTCTATGATTTGTGCCTTTCGTGTTAGACTAGTTTTAGTTTCCGATGCTTCACTTCAGGTTTACTGTCTTTCTTGGACCTTCACTTTGACGATGAAACACAAAAATTGCAGCGCAATTAAATACATCAGGCACAATGCCGACTTAAGTACAAGAAGAGTTTGTCTTCTTACCGTCTATGCTTTCAGCCTTTGCTGAGAGACCAGTTTTAGATATCGATGCTTCACTTCCGGTAACTGTATCCCTTGGTCCATCACTCTGACGATTAAACACAAAAATTGCATCGGAATTAAATACGTCAGGCACAATGCCGACTTAAGTACAAGAAGAGTGAGTATTCTTACCGTCTATGCTTTCAGCCTTTGCTGAGAGACCAGTTTTAGATATCGATGCTTAACTTCCGGTTTACAGTATTCCTTGGACTTTCACATTGGCGATGAAAGACAAAAATTGCTTCGGAATTAAATACAAAAGGCACAATGCCGACTTAAGTACAAGAAGAGTGAGTCTTCTTACCGTCTATGCTGTCAGTCTTTGCTGAGAGACTAATTTTAGATATGGATGTTTCACTTCCGGTTTACAGTATTCCTTGAACCCTTACTTTGGCGATTAAACACAAAAATTGCATCGGAATTAAATAAAAAAGGCACAATGCCGACTTAAGTACAAGAAGACTGAGTCTTCTAACAGTCTCTGACTTCAGCCTTTCGTGTTAGACCAGTTTTAGATTCCGATGCTTCACTTCAGGTTTACTGTACCCCTTGGAACTTCACTTTGACGATGAAACACAAAAATTGCATCCTAATTAAATACATCAGGCACATTGCCGACTTCAGTACTAGAGGAGTGAGTCTTCTTACCGTCTATGCTTTCAGCCTTTGCTGAGAGACCAGTTTTAGATATCGATGCTTCACTTCCGGTTTACAGTATTCCTTGGACCTTGCATTTGATGATGAAACTCAAAAATTGCATCGGAATTAAATACATCTGGCACAATGCCGACTTAAGTACAAGAAGAGTGAGTCTTCTTACCGTCTATGCTTTCAGCCTTTGCTGAGAGACCAGTTTTAGATATCGATGCTTCACTTCCGGTTTACAGTATTTCTTGGACCTTCACTTTGACGATGAAACACAAAAATTGCATCGGAATTAAATACATCAGACACAATGCCGACTTAAGTACAAGAAGAGTGAGTCTTCTTACCGTAGATGCTTTCAACCTTTGCTGAGAGACCAGTTTTAGATATCTATGCTTCACTTCCGGTGTACAGTATTCCTTGGACCTTCACTTTGACGATTAAACACAAAAATTGCATAGGAATTAAATACATCAGGCACAATGCCGACTTAAGTACAAGAAGAGTGAGTCTTCTTACCGTCTATGCTTTCAGCCTTTGCTGAGAGACCAGTTTTAGATATCGATGCTTCACTTCCGGTTTACAGTATTCCTTGTACCTTCACTTTGACGATGAGACACAAAGATTGCATCGGAATTAAATACATCAGGCACAATGCCGACTTAAGTACAAGAAGAGTGAGTGTTCTTACCGTCTATGCTTTCAGCCTTTGCTGAGAGACCAGTTTTAGATATCGATGCTTCACTTCCGGTTTACAGTATTCCTTGGACCTTCCATTAGATGATGAAACACAAAAATTGCATCGGAATTAAATACATCTGACACAATGCCGACTTAAGTACAAGAAGAGTGAATCTTCTTACCGACTATGCTGTTAGCCTTTGCTGAGAGACCAGTTTTAGGTATCGATGCTTCACTACCGGTAACTGTATCCCTTGGTCCATCACTCTGACGATTAAACACAAAAATTGCATCGGAATTAAATACAAAAGGCACAATGCCGACTTAAGTACAAGAAGACTGAGTCTTCTAACAGTCTATGATTTGAGCCTTTCGTGTTAGACCAGTTTTAGATTCCGATGCTTCACTTCAGGTTTACGGTATCCTCTGGACCTTCACTTTGACGATGAAACGCAAAAATTGCATCGGAATTAAATACATCAGACACAATGCCGACTTAAGTACAAGAAGAGTGAGTCTTCTTACCGTCTATGTTTTCAGCCTTTCCTGTGAGACCAGTTTTAGATTCCGATGCTTCACTTCAGGTTTACTGTATCCCTTGGACCTTCACTTTGACGATGAAACACAAAAATTGCACCAGAATTAAATACAAAAGGCACAATGCCGACTTAAGTACAAGAAGACTGAGTCTTCTAAGAGTCTATGATTTGAGCCTTTCGGGTTAGACCAGTTTAAGATTCCGATGCTTCACTTCAGGTTTACTGTATCCCTTGGACCTTCAGTTTGACGATGAAACCGAAAAATTGCATAGGAATTAAATCCATCAGGCACAATGCCGACTTAAGTACAAGAAGAGTGAGTCTTCTTACCGTCTATGATTTCAGCCTTTGCTGAGAGACCAGTTTTAGATATCGATGCTTCACTTCCGGTTTACAGTATTCCTTGTACCTTCACTTTGACGATGAGACACAAAGATTGCATCGGAATTAAATACAAAAGGCACAATGCCGACTTAAGTACAAGATGAGTGAGTCTTCCAACAGTCTATGATTTGTGCCTTTCGTGTTAGACTAGTTTTAGTTTCCGATGCTTCACTTCAGGTTTACTGTATCCTTTGGACCTTCACTTTGACGATGAAACACAAAAATTGCATCGCAATTAAATACATCAGGCACAATGCCGACTTAAGTATAAGAAGAGTTTGTCTTCTTACCGTCTATGCTTTCAGCCTTTGCTGAGAGACCAGTTTTAGATATCGATGCTTAATTTCCGGTTTACAGTATTCCTTGGACCTTCACATTGGCGATGAAAGACAAAAATTGCATCGGAATTAAATACAAAAGGCACAATGCCGACTTAAGTACAAGAAGAGTGAGTCTTCTTACCGTCTATGCTGTCAGTCTTTGCTGAGAGACTAATTTTAGATATGGATGTTTCACTTCCGGTTTACAGTATTCCTTGAACCCTCACTTTGGCGATTAAACACAATAATTGCATCGGAATTAAATAAAAAAGTCACAATGCCGACTTAAGTACAAGAAGACTGAGTCTTCTAACAGTCTCTGACTTCAGCCTTTCGTGTTAGACCAGTTTTAGATTCCGATGCTTCACTTCAGGTTTACTGTACCCCTTGGAACTTCACTTTGACGATGAAACACAAAAATTGCATCCTAATTAAATACATCAGGCACATTGCCGACTTAAGTACAAGAAGAGTGAGTCTTCTTACCGTCTATGCTTTCAGCCTTTGCTGAGAGACCAGTTTTAGATATCGATGCTTCACTTCCGGTTTACAGTATTCCTTGGACCTTCCATTTGATGATGAAACACAAAAATTGCATAGGAATTAAATACATCTGGCACAATGCCGACTTAAGTACGAGAAGAGTGAGTCTTCTTACCGTCTATGCTTTCAGCCTTTGCTGAGAGATCAGTTTTAGATATCGATGCTTCACTTCCGGTTTACAGTATTTCTTGGACCTTCACTTTGACGATGAAACACAAAAATTGCATCGGAATTAAATACATCAGACACAATGCCGACTTAAGTACAAGAAGAGTGAGTCTTCTTACCGTATATGCTTTCAACCTTTGCTGAGAGACCAGTTTTAGATATCGATGCTTCACTTCCGGTTTACAGTATTCCTTGGACCTTCACTTTGACGATGAAACCCAAAAATTGCATAGGAATTAAATACATCAGGCACAATGCCGACTTAAGTACAAGAAGAGTGAGTCTTCTTACCGTCTATGCTTTCAGCCTTTGCTGAGAGACCAGTTTTAGATATCGATGCTTCACTTCCGGTTTACAGTATTCCTTGGACCTTCCATTTGATGATGAAACACAAAAATTGCATCGGAATTAAATACATCAGGCACAATGCCGACTTAAGTACAAGAAGAGTGAGTCTTCTTACCGTCTATGCTTTCAGCCTTTGCTGAGAGACCAGTTTTAGATATCGATGCTTCACTTCCGGTTTACAGTATTCCTTGGACCTTCACTTTGACGATGAAACACAAAAATTGCATCGGAATAAATACATCAGACACAATGCCGACTTAAGTACAAGAAGAGTGAGTCTTCTTACCGTATATGCTTTCAACCTTTGCTGAGAGACCAGTTTTAGATATCGATGCTTCACTTCCGGTTTACAGAATTCCTTGGACCTTCACTTTGACGATGAAACCCAAAAATTGCATAGGAATTAAATACATCAGGCACAATGCCGACTTAAGTACAAGATGAGTGAGTCTTCTTACCGTCTATGCTTTCAGCCTTTGCTGAGAGACCAGTTTTAGATATCGATGCTTCACTTCCGGTTTACAGTATTCCTTGTACCTTCACTTTGACGATGAGACACAAAGATTGCATCGGAATTAAATACATCAGGCACAATGCCGACTTAGGTACAAGAAGAGTGAGTCTTCTTACCGTCTATGTTTTCAGCCTTTGCTGAGAGACCAGTTTTCAATATCGATGCTTCACTTCCGGTTTACAGTATTCCTCGGACACTCACTTTGACGATTAAATACAAAAATTGCGTCGGAATTAAATACAAAAGGCACAATGCCGACTTAAGTACAACAAGACTGAGTCTTCTAACAGTCTATGATTTGAGTCTTTCCTGTTAGACCAGTTTTAGATTCCGATGCTTCACTTCAGGTTTACTGTATCCCTTGGACCTTCACTTTGACGATGAATGACAAAAATTGCATGAGAATTAAATACATCATGCACGATGCCAACTTAAGTACAAGAAGACTGAGTCTTCTTTCTGTCTATGCTTTCTGCCTTTGCTGAGAGACCAGTATTAGATATCGATGCTTCACTTACGGTACCTGTATCCCTTGGTCCATCACTCTGGCGATTAAACACAAAAACTGCATCGGAATTAAATACAAGAGGCACAATGGCGACTTAAGTACAAGAAGACTGAGTCTTCTAACAGTCTATGTTTTGAGCCTTTCGTGTTAGACCAGTTTTAGATTCCGATGCTTCACTTCAGGTTTACGGTATCCTCTGGACCTTCACTTTGACGATGAAACGCAAAAATTGCATCGGAATTAAATACATCAGACACAATGCCGACTTAAGTACAAGAAGAGTGAGTCTTCTTACCGTCTATGCTTTCAGCCTTTGCTGAGAGCCCAGTTTTAGATATCGATGCTTCACTTTCGGTTTACAGTATTCCTTGGACCCTCACTTTGACGATTAAACACAAAAATTGCATCGGAATTAAATACAAAAGGCACAATGCCGACTTAAGTACAAGAAGAGTGAGTCTTCCAACAGTCTATGATTTGTGCCTTTCGTGTTAGACTAGTTTTAGTTTCCGATGCTTCACTTCAGGTTTACTGTCTCTCTTGGACCTTCACTTTGACGATGAAACACAAAAATTGCATCGCAATTAAATACATCAGGCACAATGCCGACTTAAGTACAAGAAGAGTTTGTCTTCTTACCGTCTATGCTTTTGCCTTTGCCTGGAGACCAGTTTTAGATATCGATGCTTCACTTCCGGTAACTGTATCCCTTGGTCCATCACTCTGACTATTAAACACAAAGATTGCATCGGAATTAAATACGTCAGGCACAATGCCGACTTAAGTACAAGAAGAGTGAGTATTCTTACCGTCTATGCTTTCAGCCTTTGCTGAGAGACCAGTTTTAGATATCGATGCTTAACTTCCGGTTTACAGTATTCCTTGGACCTTCAGATTGGCGATGAAAGACAAAAATTGCATCGGAATTAAATACAAAAGGCACAATGCCGACTTAAGTACAAGAAGAGTGAGTCTTCTTACCGTCTATGCTGTCAGTCTTTGCTGAGAGACTAATTTTAGATATGGATGTTTCAATTCCGGTTTACAGTATTCCTTGAACCCTTACTTTGGCGATTAAACACAAAAATTGCATCGGAATTAAATAAAAAGGCACAATGCCGACTTAAGTACAAGAAGACTGAGTCTTCTTACCGTCTATGCTTTCAGCCTTTGCTGAGAGACCATTTTTAGATATCGATGCTCCCCTTCCGGTTTACAGTATTCCTTGGACCTTCACTTTGACGATGAAATACAAAAATTGCATCGGAATTAAATCCATCAGGCACAATGCCGACTTAAGTACAAGAAGACTGAGTCTTCTTACCATCTATGCTTTCAGCCTTTGCTGAGAGACCAGTTTCAGATGTCGATACTTCACTTCCGGTTTACAGTATTCCTTGGACCCTCAGTATGACGATTAAACGCAAAAATTGCATCGCAATTAAATACAAAAGGCACAATGCCGACTTATTTACAAGAAGACTGAGTCTTCTAACAGTCTATGATTTGAGCATTTCGTGTTAGGCCAGTTTTAGATTCCGATGCTTCACTTCAGGTTTACTGTATCCTTTGGACCTTTTAGCGTTAAACGGTTTTTTTTGTTTGGCTTTTCACATTTAACCAAATATAACATTGATGTTGATAATTCATGGCAATGTTTGCCGACAAGATAAAGAATGCAACCTTTTAACACTAGATTGCGTACTCACGGCAGTTCTCCTTGGCCGTTTCTGGGTACGACTTGGAAAAAGAGGTAAATTAATGAATGATCGACGATGCGTCGGTTCTCGATTGTGTTTCGGAGTCGTACGGATTGATTGCGTGAAAATAGTTTCTCAAATGACCTCTTAACCCGGATTGCTTTCACGCAATCAGACTCTTCAATGAAATTACCTAAGGGACCTATTTGAATAATAAAAAAAATTGGAAATGTATGCAAAACAGTGAAATTTTGTAAAAATAAAAATTGTCAGATCGTAAATTGAACACGTTAATGGTCTCCCAAATACAATCGACACACCGCGATAAAGAGCGAACCTGTAACAAAGTTCATTTAAACATAAACATTATTTGTGGTTAATTTAAAGAAAAGAATAAGCATAGATTTTCTGTACAGTGGAGGAAAAATATATTCTCAAAGAAGAAAGGCGTTAAACTATAAACATTACCAAATTTACACTGAATACAAAACTTACATTTTTATGTTTTTCTCATACATGGAGCAGTCCAACAATCGCTGCTTTTGTATGTGTGATATTTTGTAAAAATTAAATGTCCTGGCGTGCGCGTAAGTATTTTTTATCGTCACTAGGTTTACAAAAGCGTTTTCTTTCTTGATGATTAAGTGGTTTTTCACACTAAACTTGTAGCGGTGCTACACAACACGTCTTAACAAGGCGGCAACCAAACATCAAAGGTAATGAAGTACATGTTAACATATCGGCGACCAGAAGTACAACCACTATAAAGACTAGAATTTTCCTAACAAATGATAAATTGTTCTTTCTTCTGTTTCGCAGCTTCTTGCTATCAAGCGCTGCGGCAATGATTTTAAATATCTGCGCCCAGCGAGTCATAGTGTTTAAAAGTACCTTTTAAACGCTGGCCGCGCGTCTTGGTATAGGCGCACATTATAAACAGATTTTGTTTCTTTACTCTCGTGTTGTCATGCTTAGTATCACTGCAAACTACAGCTTGGTGACTGTCCTTTTCTCATATGCAAAAATGTCTGAAATCCAATAATATCACATTGCTTCCCGCGTGAGGAGCGATGACTCCGTCAGGATCATCGAGACTCACGCGTAGTCGTGATATTATTGCTTTCGTGAAACAAATTAGTATTACTTGCAAAAATTCTTTACAATAGATTTTACACACTGCATCAGACAATGTGGTTAACATACAGAGTATCGGGTAAGTATATTCGTACGACTGACATTGATAGTAATTTGTCCATTGGGTAACTACATGACAATTGAACTGTGCTCTTTCTAATGTATTGTACAAGGATAACAAATGTTCATTTCTCGGTAAAAGATAATGAAATTACGATAAAGATACACATACATAGATACATTATACATGGCATAATAAATTTAAAAAAAATAACAAAGAAATAAATTACTTGACTTCGCAGGAAGTCTGGGTGCTGTGTGCACTCGTGGAAAAATATGTTACAAAAGATTGACATTCTTGTTTTACAATGGCATATTACAGGAATATTTTTGTCGTTGTTTCGTCGAAGATTTCTTGCAGTAAATACGTAGCACTTTACTTATTTGTGGCTTTTATGACCTGCAAAAAAAAAAAAAATGTTTCACTACACTTAGGTAGGTATGAGTTGCACTGGGAGTGGTAGAACTTCGGGTATAAATGATAGCACTGCACTTGAGTGGGGAAATTGATTACACTTTCACAGTGGAGGAAAAGTAGGGCATCACTTTCACTGTGGAAGTTGGAGTAGTTGTCGGGGTGTGATGTTGCGTTGGAAATGCGTCGAGGGTCAGGAACTGGAAGACTGGTTCTGCAACATGTTGAGCCGTATGGTGGCGGTCTCTATTTCACTTGACACTTGTCCGTGCTTCCATTTATGTTTTCGTACATGAAAAATACAGAAAAAAAATCTGTATTAGAATGTGCTTACTTACTAATAACTTAGTCTAAAAGAAAATTGGGTTAGGTAAGGATAACATTTGTTTATGTACATAAGGTCTCATTCTCTTAGGAATGCTTAGTTCTCATATTTATCTATTTTCCTGGTTTTATTTGGTTCGACACGTTTTCGTCATTACTCGGCCTGGTCAGTAAATTCGGTAGCAATTGTCAAAATCGAGCTTAAGACTCTTCCGATTAGTGTCTTTATAATTTCACAAGGTACATGAGTGCTTAATTCATTGCTTTATCATATTTTATTTTGAATGCATTTCAAACACATTTGGCATCCGCGCTCGTTGTGCAAAGAAAAATTGATTGTTGAGCGCTCAGCGTACACAGTGTTACGTCCGTTGGTCACAATCACGTGATAATAACTTGACAGTTCCACAACGCTAGCAGCAGTATTCTGCGAGAAGCAGAGCGTTAGGTGTCTACTAGCCGTGGTGTGAGTTTTTACACAGTTTTTCATCGACTCTGGATTACGGAAGCAGCCAGATGCGGCGACTCCCGCAGCTGTTTCCAAGAATGTGTCCGTGGAAAGGCGTACAGTATCGTTTGTGGTAAGTACACAACACTTATTCACTTTCACTCTTCGGCTTTCTACATCGCGGTTTCGTGGTACAAGTACTTATAACATTACTTCACACGCGGTATTTCACACGTGCCCTTGGAGTTATCACCTTTTCAGTTCACACTTTATTATTAATTCGTGTTCACATTTATTTTGTCGTCATGTTAAGGTTCACACGCACCACTTTTATACGTGTCCATTAATTACTTGTCTATAGTCGGTTCACACGCAGCAGCACATACGTGTCCATTTATTACTGACTGCATTATTATTACAAAGTACAGTTAACATTTAGTATACATATCATGTCTAAAAATTATTTACAAAGAAATATTTAGTCTGTGTGACTACAAGGCCTGACGAAAAGCGTGTCTCTTGTTCGTAGTTTGTGCTTCAAGGCACTTTAGGTTTACCCTTTGTTCGAAATCTTGTTATTCTTTTCTTTTTACAATAGTTACTCTTTTCGCAAGTTCAGCTCTTTTATTTTCTCTCTATTACGTCGTTAGTTTGAAGACATAGTCAATGTGGCTTCGGTTACGTGATGAACAGTTCGTGTTCAAACTACCATTGGGAAATTGGGAAGCTTGGTGTTCCCTGTCGTGCAATTGCACGTAACAAATCTTAATTGAACTCGCAATTTGCGAAGAATAAGCATAGCCCGTCGACAACCAATGTGTCACGACTATCCATTCGTATAGCCTGTATGTATCAATCATGCAACCAGCTCGTAAAATTCACTTCTCTACTGGATAAGGTAGGATGGTAAGGATACTGGTTAGAGGAAAACACAAAAGACTTTTATGGAGTGAAGAGATTTGAAGGCACAGTGTTAATGACGTATGATATGATGAGCTTAACATAAATTATTATCACCTTAGTTTTTCATGACAAATAGTATAATTAAATCGATACAGTAGTTTCAGTGTCGTCTGATCCAGCTCTCTAAACAATTTTCTATGCATATCTAAAATTACTTAAACCATGCATTAGCAGTGAACTGTGTCTGTTAACTATCTTCTGTTCCATGTATCGTAAAATTGTTTTCTAAAAAAAGAAATCGTCGTATCTCGAAGACCTGATATAGATATTTCTAGTACTAAACTAATTAATTTATAAATGATCTTTGTAAGTATTTCAGCTGCACTGTGCCGTAAAATTGTTATGAGCGTATACGGTTTTCTCCGTATTATAATAAAATAATTGAGTTGCGCACTTCTTTCCTGCTACCTGGATCGTTATTGACTTACTTGATTCTTATATGCTAAGCTGCTGCTTTTTGCCTGCTGCGTTTCATAGGTGGTCTCATAAAATTTGTTGTCACACACTCCTTATGCATAACATAACATTTACCTCATTAGAGTAAGCCACCTTGATAATTTTTTTTTATTTTTTTTTTTTCTACGAGCAATCATTCTGGTCTGAATGATCATTTTAATTTATTTCATTCAAGAGGAGAGAGCTTTGCTATACTTAAAACTAGTGGTAGCAGGTGGCACTTAGCACGTCCCTACTATAATATATGTCAGCTCTTTCGGCTGTGGCCGTTCATGGCTCAATTAACTTAAAACTAACTTACATCTAAGGCAAATCTTGCTCTCCTACAATAAATGTGTTTTACTTAAGGTGCTCATATAAATTACTTATCTTGTTGTGGCAGGTCGACAGGGTGTTAGTCCTGTGCACTACTGTTACACACGTTGGTACTTCACACATAGTATGACAACTTATAGTGTGTGTATATTTTATTTTAGCAGCTTAACTTAACAGATATTTTCAATGGTTGACTCGGTATTTCTTCAAGTCTGCGTGATGAAACAATCCTTTTATTCGTCCAGATACAGGGTCAGCTAATAGATAGCAATGTGCGGCTTTCTTAAGATAATATATGGTCCTTCATAAAAGTGCTGCCACTTGCGATTCTTATGATGAACCGAAGATGGTTTGAAGTGGGTCTTTAATAGTACTCGTTCATTTATACGATACGATAAGACTTTGCTAATGTGTTTGTCATGCGCCTTTTTTCTTAGGTTGGCATGAGTTGTTAAAGATATGAGAGCTTATTGGTTCCGCAGCTTCCCCGTGGAGGCATAAAGAAGCTGCTAATGGTTTTCCGACTGGGGTGGAGCTGAAATGTCAGTTATTTTTACTTGACTAGTATTTTGTGACATACCAGGTCGAAAATTTGCCTTCGTGTCCCATACGACTTGTGAATCTATTGATTGCGTGTTATTTGACATCGCGTTTGGTGCTTGGTTCGCCTGTGTGTAAAAAATAGTCGGATTTCCTTGGCTATTATAACCGGCGGTGTCAGGAAAAGCATCCGACGAATTGTCCTGACTATTGTTCCTGAACTGTTGGTTGGGTTGGTGAGAAAATGTCGCATTTTTCGGCTGTGAAAAATTTATTTGCTGAGAGGGAGTGAAGTGACTCGGCTGACTGTACTGTTGTGGTCTGTTATAATTGTTTCATTTCTTTCCCTTGTGACGATTTCCATTATTCGTCTTGTTGTTCTGGTACTGGTAATTACCGTTGTGATTTATCGGTGAATTACCGTATTGTTGCTGTGTGTTTTGATAAATCGGATTGTATCTATTCTGGTGTGGATGTTTGTTATATTGTTTTCCATTACGGCGGTTGAAACTGTTATGATTGCCGTAAGGCTGAGCGTTTGGTTGTCCCGTGTTATGTTGGTACGACATTCCATTGACGCAATTTGTTATGTGCTGCTGCGGAGCGGGCGGTCCATTATTATAATTATTCCGCGCGCTCGCACGCACATCCTCATAGATCATATCCAAATTGTCAAGAACAGAAAGAAAGGCTTCTAGGTCTTCTTCACTCACATTAACTAGTTTTTCTCTTATTGACACAGGAAGTTTTGACTTTAAGATCATGATTACATCTTTGGTTGAAATGGGCGTGTCCCAATACTGAATTTTACGTAGATATTTTTCAAAATAACGTCTCAAACCTCCTCCTTTGGTGTTGAAAGGTTCGGCGTTGTAAACCTCTTTTCGGAGTCTTTGTTGTATACCTGAACTCCAGAATTTATTGAAAAAATGCTTTTCAAAATCTGCATAGGTGTGACATTTGTTTATTATTTCTGTACCCCAAATTGATTCTTCACCGCGTACATAGCCTAAGATGAACTGTATCCGCTGCCTGTCGTTCCATGATTCTGGAAAAGCGCTTGTGAATGATTTTAGAAATACTATGGGATGTATATTTCGTTTTTCGGGTATAAAAGGCTGAAAAGCTCTGTGTTTTAGCACACTCTCGTCTCGCATTAGTTCAACGGGTGTTAGTTGATCGGCATGACTACGTGACGTAGAAGTTTCGCCACGCGTATTATTTACTGTTGGTGATAATTGTACCTGACACTCGGGATATTGACGATTATCGTGTTCTGGCGGTAGCGAATACTCACTTTGATTGTCACCTTGCAATTCCGTAACTTGTCGTCTCAGTTGATCTATATCATTGCTTAGCTGACGTTTCCATTCCGGAAGATCGTGGCTAAATGCTCGTCTGATTTCACCTAATTCACTGGTTAAAGTGTCACCAGAAGTACCGGGAGCGGTTAAGATTTCTGCTGTAGCAGATTTAACCGTACCCTTTAGTTCAGCGTGTACCTTGCTGACAACGTACTGTTCTTTGGATTGCATCCACTCTTCAAATTTCCTATTAAGTGTATTGCTTATACCGGTGTTGACATCTGCGATCTTTTTGTCAATATTGACATCGGATATTTGCTGAGCAAGGTCTTCGACTCGCTCGCCAACGTGGTTGACACTTCCTGTCAATTGGCTTACTCTCTTTGAAACATCACTGTAATGTTTCAAAGAGTCACTCGCAGTTGATTTACACACATCTATTTGGGCCTGCATATCTATGAACTTGCTACCAATATTGGTCTCGGCGGATTCCACCATCGAAAGACCACTATCGATTTTTGCGTGTACGCTTGCGTTTAGCTCGCTTGCGTAGGCAGTGGTAATGGCTTTAATTTTTTTCTCCATGGTGTCATTCGAATTTTTGATTTGTGCTTGGATGTCCTCTATCCTTGATTCTAAACTGCTGAACCTGCTGTCACTTTGATTTGCTAACTTACTGATTTGCGTTCCAAGATTGTCACTTTGGTTTGTTAACTGACTGATTTGCGTTTCAATATTGTCACTTTGGTTTGTTAACTGACTGATTTGCGTTTCAATATTGTCACTTTGGTTTGTTAACTGTGCCATGTTTGCTTCAAAACTGGTTTTCATATCAGCAAACAATTTTAGTATATCTGACAGCGAGCATTCACGTGACTGCGACGCGGTCTGTGGCGCCAACAGCTCACGTGTCGCTTCGTCGTCTGTTGATCCCTCACTACGAGATTCAGGTTTGTTTACACCCGCGCGCGGTCTAAGTTGCCTTGGTTGCTCATCAGCCATCGTAAATTTAAAGTAGTTACACTGCACGAGCTAGAAAAGATAATTTTTTTTTTCTTTTTTTTTTAAATTATGATTTTCACTTGTCAGGTGCGCCAAAGATTTCGTGTCCTGATTTCACAGATATTGCTTGCGCGTTATAAACATTTGAAACTCTGACACACGAAAATGCCAATATGGCAACGGGAGTGACAAAATAAATGAAAAACACTTATGGAGCACTGAAACTGGCACAGATAGCGGCCATTGTGATTTACTACAATGCACAACAATGGAATTCTTGCTAACTATTTCTAACTATTGTAAGCGAAATGATGAAATAGAGGCGGATCTAATAGCAAAAGGAAACAGAAATTTGGAAATTAAATTGCTTGAGGAAAAGGAAAAAAAAACGTAGAGAGTGAATGTCACGAGCCGACTGAATGCTCGGTACGCAAAGCTTCAAACGTAATGAAAAATCGTACTCACATTAGTTGTCTTGCGCGCTGCTATTTGTTGCTGTTGTGGATTCTTGCTGCGATTTTCTGCATATGCGTCCTTTTTTTTATCACTGGTTTTGGCTTCCAATTTACTCCAGATGGTAGCATGAAAATAAAAAGAACAAATTAGTTTTTTAGTCGGGTCCCTGTTCGGGCGCCACATCTAGCGTTAAAAGGTTTTTTGGTTGGCTTTTCAGATTTAACCAAATATAACATTGATGTTGATAATTCATGGCAATGTTTGCCGACAAGATAAAGAATGCAACCTTTTAACACTAGATTGCGTACTCACGGCAGTTCTCCTTGGCCGTTTCTGGGTACGACTTGGAAAAAGAGAAAAATTAATGAATGATCGACGATGCGTCGGTTCTCGATTGTGTTTAGGAGACGTACGGATTGATTGCGTGAAAATAGTTTCTCAAATGACCTCTCAACCCGGATTGCTTTCACGCAATCAGACTCTTCAATGAAATTACCTAAGGGACCTATTTGAATAATAAAAAAAATTGGAAATGAATGCAAAACAGTGAAATTTTGTAAAAAAAAATTGTCAGATCGTAAATTGAACACGTTAATGGTCTCCCAAATACAATCGACACACCGCGATAAAGAGCGAACCTGTAACAAAGTTCATTTAAACATAAACATTATTTGTGGTTAATTTAAAGAAAAGAATAAGCATAGATTTTCTGTACAGTGGAGAAAAAATATATTCTCAAAGAAGAAAGGCGTTCAACTATAAACATTACCAAATTTACAATGAATACAAAACTTACATTTTTATGTTTTTCTCATACATGGAGCAGTCCAACAATCGCTGCTTTTGTATGTGTGATATTTTGTAAAAATTAAATGTCCTGGCGTGCGCGTAAGTATTTTTTATCGTCACTAGGTTTACAAAAGCGTTTTCTTTCTTGAAGATAACGTGGTTTTTCACACTAAACTTGTAGCGGTGCTACACAACACGTCTTAACAAGGCGGCAACCAAACATCAAAGGTAATGAAGTACATGTTAACATATCGGAGACCAGAAGTACAACCACTATAAAGACTAGAATTTTCCTAACAAATGATAAATTGTTCTTTCTTCTGTTTCGCAGCTTCTTGCTATCAAGCGCTGCGGCAATGATTTTAAATATCTGCGCCCAGCGAGTCATAGTGTTTAAAAGTACCTTTTAAACGCTGGCCGCGCGTCTTGGTATAGGCGCACATTATAAACAGATTTTGTTTCTTTACCCTCGTGTTGTCATGCTTAGTATCACTGCAAACTACAGCTTGGTGACTGTCCTTTTCTCATATGCAAAAATGTCTGAAATCCAATAATATCACAACCTTCACTTTGACGATGAAACACAACAATTGCATCGGAATTAAATACATCAGGCACGATGCCATCTTATGTACATGAAGAGTGAGTCTTCTTAGCGTCTATGCTTTTAGCGTTTGCTGAGAGGCCAGTTTTAGATATCGATGCTTCACTTCAGGTTTACTGTACCACTTGGACCTTCACTTTGACGATGAAACGCAAAAATTGCATCCGAATTAAATACAAAAGGCACAATGCCGACTTAAGGACAAGAAGAGTGAGTCTTCTTACCGTCCATGCTTTCAGCCTTTGTTGAGAGACCAGTTTTAGATACCGATGCTTCACTTCAGTTTTACAATATTCCTTTGACCTTCACTTTGACAATGAAACACAAAAATTCCATCGGAATTAAATACATCAGGCACAATGCCGACTTAAGTACAAGAAGAGTGAGTCTTCTTACCGTCTATGCTTTCAGCCTTTGCTGAGAGACCAGTTTTAGATATCGATGCATCACTTCCGGTTTACAGTATTCCTTGGACCCTCACTTTGACGATTAAACACAAAAATTGCATCGGAATTAAATACAAAAGGCACAATGCGGACTTAGGTACAAGAAGACTGAGTCTTCTAACAGTCTATGATTTGAGCCTTTCGTGTTAGACCAGATTTAGATTCCGATGCTTCACTTCAGGTTTACTGTATCCCTTGGACCTTCACTTTGACGATGAAACACAAAAACTGCATCGGAATTAAATACATCAGGCACGATGCCGACTTAAGTACAAGAAGAGTGAGTCTTCTTCCCGTCTATGCTTTCAGCGTTTGCTGAGAGACCAGTTTTATATATCGATGCTTCACTTCAGGTAACTGTATCCCTTGCTCCATGACTCTTACGATTAAACACAAAAATTGCATCGGAATTAAATACAAAAGGCACAATGCCGACTTAAGTACAAGAAGACTGAGTCTTCTAACACTCTATGATTTGAGCCTTTCGTGTTAGACCAGTTTTAGATTCCGATGCTTCACTTCCGGTTTACAGTATTCCTTGGCCCTTCACTTTGACGATGAAACACAAAAATTGCATCGGAATTAAATACATCAGGCACAATGCCGACTTAAGTACAAGAAGAGTGAGTCTTCTTACCGTCTATGCTTTCAGCCTTTGCTGAGAGACCAGTTTTACATATCGATGCTTCACTTCCGGTTTACAGTATTCCTTGGACCCTCAATTTGACGATTAAACACAAAAATTGCATCGGAATTAAAAGCAAAAGGCACAATGCGGACTTAAGTACAAGAAGACTGAGTCTTCTAACAGTCTATGATTTGAGCCTTTCGTGTTAGACCAGTTTTAGATTCCGATGCTTCACTTCAGGTTTAATGTATCCCTTGGACCTTCACTTTGACGATGAAACACAAAAACTGCATCGGAATTAAACACATCACGCACGATGCCGACTTAAGTACAAGAAGAGTGAGTCTTCTTCCCGACTATGATTTCAGCGTTTGCTGAGAGACCAGTTTTAGATATCGATGCTTCACTTCCGGTTTACAGTATTCCTTGGACCTTCACTTTGACGATGAAACACAAAAATTGCTTCACAATTAAATCCATCAGGCACAATGCCGAATTAAGTACAAGAAGAGTGAGTCTTCTTACCGTCTATGCTTTAAGTACAAGAAGAGTGGGTCTTCTTACCGTCTATGCTTTCAGCCTTTGCTGAGAGACCAGTAATAGATATCGATGCTTCTCTTCCGGTTTGCAGTATTCCTTGCACCTTCACTTTGACGATTAAACTCAAAAATTGCATCGGAATTAAATACATCAGGCACAATGCCGACTTAAGTTCAAGAAGAGTGGGTCTTCTTACCGTCTATGCTTTCAGCCTTTGCTGAGAGACCAGTTTTAGATATCGATGCTTCACTTCCGGTTTACAGTATTCCTTGCACCTTCACTTTGACGATTAAACACAAAAATTGCATCGGAAATAAATACATCAGGCACAATGCCGACTTAAGTAGAAGAACAGTGAGTCTTCTTACCGCCTATGCTTTCAGCTTTTGCTGAGAGACCAGTTTTAGATATCGATGCTTCACTTCCGGTTTGCAGTATTCCTTGCACCTTCACTTTGACGATTAAACACAAAAATTGCATCGGAATTAAATACATCAGGCACAATGCCGACTTAAGTACAAGAAGAGTGTGTCTTCTTACCGTCTATGCTTTCAGCCTTTGCTGAGAGACCAGTTTTAGATATCGATGCTTCACTTCCGGTTTAGAGTATTCCTTGCGCCTTCACTTTGACGATTAAACACAAAAATTGCATCGGAATTAAATACATCAGGCACAATGCCGACATAAGTAGAAGAACAGTGAGTCTTCTTATCGTCTATGCTTTCAGCCTTTGCTGAGAGACCAGTTTTAGATATCGATGCTTCACTTCCGGTTTGCAGTATTCCTTGCACCTTCACTTTGACGATTAAACACAAAAATTGCATCGGAATTAAATACATCAGGCACAATGCCGACTTAAGTGGAAGAACAGTGAGTCTTCTTACCGTCTATGCTTTCAGCCTTTGCTGAGAGACCAGTTTTAGATATCGATGCTTCACTTCTGGTTTGCAGTATTCCTTGCACCTTCACTTTGACGATTAAACAAAAAAAATGCATCGGAATTAAATACATCAGGCACAATGCCGACTTAAGTAGAAGAACAGTGAGTCTTCTTATCGTCTATGCTTTCAGCCTTTGCTGAGAGACCAGTTTTAGATATCGATGCTTCACTTCCGGTTTGCAGTATTCCTTGCACCTTCACTTTGACGATTAAACACAAAAAATGCATCGGAATTAAATACATCAGGCACAATGCCGACTTAAGTACAAGAAGAGTGGGTCTTCTTACCGTCTATGCTTTCAGCCTTTGCTGAGAGACCAGTTTTAGATATCGATGCTTCACTTCCGGTTTACAGTATTCCTTGCACCTTCACTTTGACGATTAAACACAAAAATTGCATCGGAATTAAATACATCAGGCACAATGCCGACTTAAGTAGAAGAGCAGTGAGTCTTCTCACCGTCTATGCTTTCAGCTTTTGCTGAGAGTCCAGTTTTAGATATCGATGCTTCACTTCCGGTTTACAGTATTCCTTGCACCTTCACTTTGACGATTAAAGACAAAAATTGCATCGGAATTAAATACATCAGGCACAATGCCGACTTAAGTAGAAGAACAGTGAGTCTTCTTACCGTCTATGCTTTCAGCCTTTGCTGAGAGACCAGTTTTAGATATCGATGCTTCACTTCCGGTTTACAGTATTCCTTGCACCTTCACTTTGACGATGAAACACAAAAATTGCATCGGAATTAAATACATCAGGCACAATGTCGACTTAAGTAGAAGAACAGTGAGTCTTCTTACCGTCTATGCTTTCAGCTTTTGCTGAGAGACCAGTTTTAGATATCGATGCTTCACTTCCGGTTTGCAGTATTCCTTGTACCTTCACTTTGACGATTAAACACAAAAATTGCATCGGAATTAAATACATCAGGCACAATGCCGACTTAAGTACAAGAAGAGTGGGTCTTCTTACCGTCTATGCTTTCAGCCTTTGCTGAGAGACCAGTTTTAGATATCGATGCTTCACTTCCGGTTTACAGTATTCCTTGCACCTTCACTTTGACGATTAAACACAAAGATTGCATCGGAATTAAATACATCAGGCACAATGCCGACATAAGTAGAAGAACAGTGAGTCTTCTTACCGTCTATGCTTTCAGCCTTTGCTGAGAGACCAGTTTTAGATATCGATGCTTCACTTCCGGTTTACAGTATTCCTTGCACCTTCACTTTGACGATTAAACACAAAAATTGCATCGGAATTAAATACATCAGGCACAATGCCGACTTAAGTAGAAGAACAGTGAGTCTTCTTACCGTCTATGCCTTCAGCCTTTGCTGAGAGACCAGTTTTAGATATCGATCCTTCACGTCCGGTTTACAGTATTCCTTGCACCTTCACTTTGACGATGAAACACAAAAATTGCATCGGAATTAAATACATCAGGCACAATGCCGACTTAAGTAGAAGAACAGTGAGTCTTCTTACCGTCTATGCTTTCAGCTTTTGCTGAGAGACCAGTTTTAGATATCGATGCTTCACTTCCGGTTTGCAGTATTCCTTGCACCTTCACTTTGACGATTAAACACAAAAATTGCATCGGAATTAAATACATCAGGCACAATGCCGACTTAAGTAGAAGAGCAGTGAGTCTTCTTACCGTCTATGCTTTCAGCCTTTGCTGAGAGACCAGTTTTAGATATCGATGCTTCACTTCCGGTTTACAGTATTCCTTGCACCTTCACTTTGACGATTAAACACAAAAATTGCATCGGAATTAAATACATCAGGCACAATTCCGACTTAAGTAGAAGAACAGTGAGTCTTCTTATCGTCTATGCTATCAGCCTTTGCTGAGAGACCAGTTTTAGATATCGATGCTTCACTTCCGGTTTGCAGTATTCCTTGCACCTTCACTTTGACGATTAAACACAAAAATTGCATCGGAATTAAATACATCAGGCACAATGCCGACTTAAGTGGAAGAACAGTGAGTCTTCTTACCGTCTATGCTTTCAGCCTTTGCTGAGAGACCAGTTTTAGATATCGATGCTTCACTTCTGGTTTGCAGTATTCCTTGCACCTTCACTTTGACGATTAAACAAAAAAATTGCATCGGAATTAAATACATCAGGCACAATGCCGACTTAAGTAGAAGAACAGTGAGTCTTCTTATCGTCTATGCTTTCAGCCTTTGCTGAGAGACCAGTTTTAGATATCGATGCTTCACTTCCGGTTTGCAGTATTCCTTGCACCTTCACTTTGACGATTAAACACAAAAATTGCATCGGAATTAAATACCTCAGGCACAATGCCCACTTAAGTGGAAGAACAGTGAGTCTTCTTACCGTCTATGCTTTCAGCCTTTGCTGAGAGACCAGTTTTAGATATCGATGCTTCACTTCTGGTTTGCAGTATTCCTTGGACCTTCACTTTGACGATTAAACACAAAAATTGCATCGGAATTAAATACATCAGGCACAATGCCGACTTAAGTACAAGAAGAGTGGGTCTTCTTACCGTCTATGCTTTCAGCCTTTGCTGAGAGACCAGTTTTAGATATCGATGCTTCACTTCCGGTTTACAGTATTCCGTGCACCTTCACTTTGACGATGAAACACAAAAATTGCATCGGAATTAAATACATCAGGCACAATGCCGACTTAAGTACAAGAAGAGTGGGTCTTCTTACCGTCTATGCTTTCAGCCTTTGCTGAGAGACCAGTTTTAGATATCGATGCTTCACTTCCGGTTTACAGTATTCCTTGCACCTTCACTTTGACGATGAAACACAAAAATTGCATCGGAATTAAATACATCAGGCACAATGCCGACTTAAGTAGAAGAACAGTGAGTCTTCTTACCGTCTATGCTTTCAGCCTTTGCTGAGAGACCAGTTTTAGATATCGATGCTTCACTTCCGGTTTACAGTATTCCTTGCACGTTCACTTTGACGATGAAACACAAAAATTGCATCGGAATTAAATACATCAGGCACAATGCCGACTTAAGTAGAAGAATAGTGAGTCTTCTTACCGTCTATGATTTCAGCTTTTGCTGAGAGACCAGTTTTAGATATCGATGCTTCACTTCCGGTTTGCAGTATTCCTTGCACCTTCACTTTGACGATTAAACACAAAAATTGCATCGGAATTAAATACACAATGCCGACTTAAGTAGAAGAACAGTGAGTCTTATTACCGTCTATGCTTTCAGCATTTGCTGAGAGACCACTTTTAGATATCGATGCTTCACTTCCGGTTTGCAGTATTCCTTGCACCTTCACTTTGACGATGAAACACAAAAATTGCATCGGAATTAAATACATCAGGCACAATGCCGACTTAAGTACAAGAAGAGTGGGTCTTCTTACCGTCTATGCTTTCAGCCTTTGCTGAGAGACCAGTTTTAGATATCGATGCTTCACTTCCGGTTTACAGTATTCCTTGCACCTTCACTTTGACGATTAAACACAAAAATTGCATCGGAATTAAATACATCAGGCACAATGCCGACTTAAGTAGAAGAACAGTGAGTCTTCTCACCGTCTATGCTTTCAGCTTTTGCTGAGAGTCCAGTTTTAGATATCGATGCTTCACTTCCGGTTTACAGTATTCCTTGCACCTTCACTTTGACGATTAAACACAAAAATTGCATCGGAATTAAATACATCAGGCACAATGCCGACTTAAGTAGAAGAACAGTGAGTCTTCTTTTCGTCTATGCTTTCAGCCTTTGCTGAGACACCAGTTTTAGATATCGATGCTTCACTTCCGGTTTACAGTATTCCTTGCACCTTCACTTTGACGATGAAACACAAAAATTGCATCGGAATTAAATACATCAGGCACAATGTCGACTTAAGTAGAAGAACAGTGAGTCTTCTTACCGTCTATGCTTTCAGCTTTTGCTGAGAGACCAGTTTTAGATATCGATGCTTCACTTCCGGTTTGCAGTATTCCTTGTACCTTCACTTTGACGATTAAACACAAAAATTGCATCGGAATTAAATACATCAGGCACAATGCCGACTTAAGTAGAAGAACAGTGAGTCTTCTTATCGTCTATGCTTTCAGCCTTTGCTGAGAGACCAGTAGTAGTTATCGATGCTTCACTTCCGGTTTGCAAAATTCCTTGCACCTTCACTTTGACGATTAAACACAAAAATTGCATCGGAATTAAATACATCAGGCAGAATGCCGACTTAAGTGGAAGAACAGTGAGTCTTCTTACCGTCTATGCTTTCAGCCTTTGCTGAGAGACCAGTTTTAGATATCGATGCTTCACTTCCGGTTTGCAGTATTCCTTGCACCTTCACTTTGATGATTAAACACAAAAATTGCATCGGAATTAAATACATCAGGCACAATGCCGACTTAAGTACAAGAAGAATGGGTCTTCTTACCGTCTATGCTTTCAGCCTTTGCTGAGAGACCAGTTTTAGATATCGATGCATCTCTTCCGGTTTGCAGTATTCCTTGCACCTTCACTTTGACGATTATACACAAAAATTGCATCGGAAATAAATACATCAGGCACAATGCCGACTTAAGTACAAGAAGAGTGGGTCTTCTTACCGTCTATGCTTTCAGCCTTTGCTGAGAGACCAGTTTTAGGTATCATTGCTTCACTTCCGGTTTACAGTATTCCTTGCACCTTCACTTTGACGATTAAACACAAAAATTGCATCGGAATTAAATACATCAGGCACAATGCCGACTTAAGTAGAAGAACAGTGAGTCTTCTTACCGTCTATGCTTTCAGCTTTTGCTGAGAGACCAGTTTTGGATATCGATGCTTCACTTCCGGTTTGCAGTATTCCTTGCACCTTCACTTTGACGATTAAACACAAAAATTGCATCGGAATTAAATACATCAGGAACAATGCCGACTTAAGTACAAGAAGAGTGGGTCTTCTTACTGTCTATGCTTTCAACCTTTGCTGAGAGACCAGTTTTAGATATCGATGCTTCACATCCGGTTTA
The DNA here is from genome assembly GCF_023864275.1 of Schistocerca cancellata. Taxonomy (NCBI): domain Eukaryota; kingdom Metazoa; phylum Arthropoda; class Insecta; order Orthoptera; family Acrididae; genus Schistocerca; species Schistocerca cancellata. The sequence continues at coordinate 56,575,875 of NC_064631.1, forward strand.
CAGTATTCCTTGCACCTTCACTTTGACGATTAAACACAAAAATTGCATCGGAATTAAATACATCAGGCACAATGCCGACTTAAGTAGAAGAACAGTGAGTCTTCTTACCGTCTATGCTTTCAGCTTTTGCTGAGAGTCCAGTTTTAGATATCGAGGCTTCACTTCCGGTTTACAGTATTCCTTGCACCTTCACTTTGACGATTAAACACAAAATTTGCATCGGAATTAAATACATCAGTCACAATGCCGACTTAAGTACAAGAAGAGTGGGTCTTCTTAACGTCTATGCTATCAGCCTTTGCTGAGAGACCAGTTTTAGATATCGATGCTTCACTTCCGGTTTACAGTATTCCTTGCACCTTCACTTTGACGATTAAACACAAAAATTGCATCGGAATTAAATACATCAGGCACAATGCCGACTTAAGTAGAAGAACAGTGAGTCTTCTTACCGTCTATGCTTTCAGCTTTTGCTGAGAGACCAGTTTTAGATAGCGATGCTTCACTTCCGGTTTGCAGTATTCCTTGCACCTTCACTTTGACGATTAAACACAAAAATTGCATCGGAATTAAATACATCAGGCACAATGCCGACTTAAGTAGAAGAACAGTGAGTCTTCTTACCGTCTATGCTTTCAGCCTTTGCTGAGAGACCAGTTTTAGATATCGATGCTTCACTTCCGGTTTACAGTATTCCTTGCACCTTCACTTTGACGATTAAACACAAAAATTGCATCGGAATTAAATACATCAGGCACAATGCCGACTTAAGTAGAAGAACAGTGAGTCTTCTTACCGTCTATGCTTTCAGCATTTGCTGAGAGACCAGTTTTAGATATCGATGCTTCACTTCTGGTTTGCAGTATTCCTTGCACCTTCACTTTGACGATTAAACACAAAAATTGCATCGGAATTAAATACATCAGGCACAATGCCGACTTAAGTACAAGAAGAGTGGGTCTTCTTACCGTCTATGCTTTCAGCCTTTGCTGAGAGACCAGTTTTAGATATCGATGCTTCACTTCCGGTTTACAGTATTCCTTGCACCTTCACTTTGACGATGAAACACAAAAATTGCATCGGAATTAAATACATCAGGCACAATGCCGACTTAAGTAGAAGAACAGTGAGTCTTCTTACCGTCTATGCTTTCAGCCTTTGCTGAGAGACTAGTTTTAGATATCGATGCTTCACTTCCGGTTTACAGTATTCCTTGCACGTTCACGTTGACGATGAAACACAAAAATTGCATCGGAATTAAATACATCAGGCACAATGCCGACTTAAGTAGAAGAATAGTGAGTCTTCTTACCGTCTATGCTTTCAGCTTTTGCTGAAAGACCAGTTTTTGATATCGATGCTTCACTTCCGGTTTGCAGTATTCCTTGCACCTTCACTTTGACGATTAAACACAAAAATTGCATCGGAATTAAATACATCAGGCACAATGCCGACTTAAGTAGAAGAACAGTGAGTCTTATTACCGTCTATGCTTTCAGCATTTGCTGAGAGACCACTTTTAGATATCGATGCTTCACTTCCGGTTTGCAGTATTCCTTGCACCTTCACTTTGACGATTAAACACAAAAATTGCAACGGAATTAAATACATCAGGCACAATGCCGACTTAAGTACAAGAAGAGTGGGTCTTCTTACCGTCTATGCTTTCAGCCTTTGCTGAGAGACCAGTTTTAGATATCGATGCTTCACTTCCGGTTTACAGTATTGCTTGCACCTTCACTTTGACGATTAAACACAAAAATTGCATCGGAATTAAATACATCAGGCACAATGCCGACTTAAGTAGAAGAACAGTGAGTCTTCTCACCGTCTATGCTTTCAGCTTTTGCTGAGAGTCCAGTTTTAGATATCGATGCTTCACTTCCGGTTTACAGTATTCCTTGCACCTTCACTTTGACGATTAAACACAAAAATTGCATCGGAATTAAATACATCAGGCACAATGCCGACTTAAGTAGAAGAACAGTGAGTCTTCTTTTCGTCTATGCTTTCAGCCTTTGCTGAGAGACCAGTTTTAGATATCGATGCTTCACTTCCGGTTTACAGTATTCCTTGCACCTTCACTTTGACGATGAAACACAAAAATTGCATCGGAATTAAATACATCAGGCACAATGTCGACTTAAGTAGAAGAACAGTGAGTCTTCTTACCGTCTATGCTTTCAGCTTTTGCTGAGAGACCAGTTTTAGATATCGATGCTTCACTTCCGGTTTGCAGTATTCCTTGTACCTTCACTTTGACGATGAAACACAAAAATTGCATCGGAATTAAATACATCAGACACAATGCCGACTTAAGTACAAGAAGAGTGAGTCTTCTTACCGTAGATGTTTCAACCTTTGCTGAGAGACCAGTTTTAGATATCGATGCTTCACTTCCGGTTTACAGTATTCCTTGGACCTTCACTTTGACGATGAAACCCAAAAATTGCATAGGAATTAAATACATCAGGCACAATGCCGACTTAAGTACAAGAAGAGTGAGTGTTCTTACCGTCTATGCTTTCAGCCTTTGCTGAGAGACCATTTTTTGATATCGATGCTCCCCTTCCGGTTTACAGTATTCCTTGGACCTTCACTTTGACGATGAAATACAAAAATTGCATCGGAATTAAATCCATCAGGCACAATGCCGACTTAAGTACAAGAAGACTGAGTCTTCTTACCATCTATGCTTTCAGCCTTTGCTGAGAGACCAGTTTCAGATGTCGATACTTCACTTCCGGTTTACAGTATTCCTTGGACCCTCAGTATGACGATTAAACGCAAAAATTGCATCGCAATTAAATACAAAAGTCACAATGCCGACTTATTTACAAGAAGACTGAGTCTTCTAACAGTCTATGATTTGAGCATTTCGTGTTAGGCCAGTTTTAGATTCCGATGCTTCACTTCAGGTTTACTGTATCCTTTGGACCTTTTAGCGTTAAACGGTTTTTTTTGTTTGGCTTTTCACATTTAACCAAATATAACATTGATGTTGATAATTCATGGCAATGTTTGCCGACAAGATAAAGAATGCAACCTTTTAACACTAGATTGCGTACTCACGGCAGTTCTCCTTGGCCGTTTCTGGGTACGACTTGGAAAAAGAGGTAAATTAATGAATGATCGACGATGCGTCGGTTCTCGATTGTGTTTCGGAGTCGTACGGATTGATTGCGTGAAAATAGTTTCTCAAATGACCTCTTAACCCGGATTGCTTTCACGCAATCAGACTCTTCAATGAAATTACCTAAGGGACCTATTTGAATAATAAAAAAAATTGGAAATGTATGCAAAACAGTGAAATTTTGTAAAAATAAAAATTGTCAGATCGTAAATTGAACACGTTAATGGTCTCCCAAATACAATCGACACACCGCGATAAAGAGCGAACCTGTAACAAAGTTCATTTAAACATAAACATTATTTGTGGTTAATTTAAAGAAAAGAATAAGCATAGATTTTCTGTACAGTGGAGGAAAAATATATTCTCAAAGAAGAAAGGCGTTAAACTATAAACATTACCAAATTTACACTGAATACAAAACTTACATTTTTATGTTTTTCTCATACATGGAGCAGTCCAACAATCGCTGCTTTTGTATGTGTGATATTTTGTAAAAATTAAATGTCCTGGCGTGCGCGTAAGTATTTTTTATCGTCACTAGGTTTACAAAAGCGTTTTCTTTCTTGATGATTAAGTGGTTTTTCACACTAAACTTGTAGCGGTGCTACACAACACGTCTTAACAAGGCGGCAACCAAACATCAAAGGTAATGAAGTACATGTTAACATATCGGCGACCAGAAGTACAACCACTATAAAGACTAGAATTTTCCTAACAAATGATAAATTGTTCTTTCTTCTGTTTCGCAGCTTCTTGCTATCAAGCGCTGCGGCAATGATTTTAAATATCTGCGCCCAGCGAGTCATAGTGTTTAAAAGTACCTTTTAAACGCTGGCCGCGCGTCTTGGTATAGGCGCACATTATAAACAGATTTTGTTTCTTTACTCTCGTGTTGTCATGCTTAGTATCACTGCAAACTACAGCTTGGTGACTGTCCTTTTCTCATATGCAAAAATGTCTGAAATCCAATAATATCACATTGCTTCCCGCGTGAGGAGCGATGACTCCGTCAGGATCATCGAGACTCACGCGTAGTCGTGATATTATTGCTTTCGTGAAACAAATTAGTATTACTTGCAAAAATTCTTTACAATAGATTTTACACACTGCATCAGACAATGTGGTTAACATACAGAGTATCGGGTAAGTATATTCGTACGACTGACATTGATAGTAATTTGTCCATTGGGTAACTACATGACAATTGAACTGTGCTCTTTCTAATGTATTGTACAAGGATAACAAATGTTCATTTCTCGGTAAAAGATAATGAAATTACGATAAAGATACACATACATAGATACATTATACATGGCATAATAAATTTAAAAAAAATAACAAAGAAATAAATTACTTGACTTCGCAGGAAGTCTGGGTGCTGTGTGCACTCGTGGAAAAATATGTTACAAAAGATTGACATTCTTGTTTTACAATGGCATATTACAGGAATATTTTTGTCGTTGTTTCGTCGAAGATTTCTTGCAGTAAATACGTAGCACTTTACTTATTTGTGGCTTTTATGACCTGCAAAAAAAAAAAAAATGTTTCACTACACTTAGGTAGGTATGAGTTGCACTGGGAGTGGTAGAACTTCGGGTATAAATGATAGCACTGCACTTGAGTGGGGAAATTGATTACACTTTCACAGTGGAGGAAAAGTAGGGCATCACTTTCACTGTGGAAGTTGGAGTAGTTGTCGGGGTGTGATGTTGCGTTGGAAATGCGTCGAGGGTCAGGAACTGGAAGACTGGTTCTGCAACATGTTGAGCCGTATGGTGGCGGTCTCTATTTCACTTGACACTTGTCCGTGCTTCCATTTATGTTTTCGTACATGAAAAATACAGAAAAAAAATCTGTATTAGAATGTGCTTACTTACTAATAACTTAGTCTAAAAGAAAATTGGGTTAGGTAAGGATAACATTTGTTTATGTACATAAGGTCTCATTCTCTTAGGAATGCTTAGTTCTCATATTTATCTATTTTCCTGGTTTTATTTGGTTCGACACGTTTTCGTCATTACTCGGCCTGGTCAGTAAATTCGGTAGCAATTGTCAAAATCGAGCTTAAGACTCTTCCGATTAGTGTCTTTATAATTTCACAAGGTACATGAGTGCTTAATTCATTGCTTTATCATATTTTATTTTGAATGCATTTCAAACACATTTGGCATCCGCGCTCGTTGTGCAAAGAAAAATTGATTGTTGAGCGCTCAGCGTACACAGTGTTACGTCCGTTGGTCACAATCACGTGATAATAACTTGACAGTTCCACAACGCTAGCAGCAGTATTCTGCGAGAAGCAGAGCGTTAGGTGTCTACTAGCCGTGGTGTGAGTTTTTACACAGTTTTTCATCGACTCTGGATTACGGAAGCAGCCAGATGCGGCGACTCCCGCAGCTGTTTCCAAGAATGTGTCCGTGGAAAGGCGTACAGTATCGTTTGTGGTAAGTACACAACACTTATTCACTTTCACTCTTCGGCTTTCTACATCGCGGTTTCGTGGTACAAGTACTTATAACATTACTTCACACGCGGTATTTCACACGTGCCCTTGGAGTTATCACCTTTTCAGTTCACACTTTATTATTAATTCGTGTTCACATTTATTTTGTCGTCATGTTAAGGTTCACACGCACCACTTTTATACGTGTCCATTAATTACTTGTCTATAGTCGGTTCACACGCAGCAGCACATACGTGTCCATTTATTACTGACTGCATTATTATTACAAAGTACAGTTAACATTTAGTATACATATCATGTCTAAAAATTATTTACAAAGAAATATTTAGTCTGTGTGACTACAAGGCCTGACGAAAAGCGTGTCTCTTGTTCGTAGTTTGTGCTTCAAGGCACTTTAGGTTTACCCTTTGTTCGAAATCTTGTTATTCTTTTCTTTTTACAATAGTTACTCTTTTCGCAAGTTCAGCTCTTTTATTTTCTCTCTATTACGTCGTTAGTTTGAAGACATAGTCAATGTGGCTTCGGTTACGTGATGAACAGTTCGTGTTCAAACTACCATTGGGAAATTGGGAAGCTTGGTGTTCCCTGTCGTGCAATTGCACGTAACAAATCTTAATTGAACTCGCAATTTGCGAAGAATAAGCATAGCCCGTCGACAACCAATGTGTCACGACTATCCATTCGTATAGCCTGTATGTATCAATCATGCAACCAGCTCGTAAAATTCACTTCTCTACTGGATAAGGTAGGATGGTAAGGATACTGGTTAGAGGAAAACACAAAAGACTTTTATGGAGTGAAGAGATTTGAAGGCACAGTGTTAATGACGTATGATATGATGAGCTTAACATAAATTATTATCACCTTAGTTTTTCATGACAAATAGTATAATTAAATCGATACAGTAGTTTCAGTGTCGTCTGATCCAGCTCTCTAAACAATTTTCTATGCATATCTAAAATTACTTAAACCATGCATTAGCAGTGAACTGTGTCTGTTAACTATCTTCTGTTCCATGTATCGTAAAATTGTTTTCTAAAAAAAGAAATCGTCGTATCTCGAAGACCTGATATAGATATTTCTAGTACTAAACTAATTAATTTATAAATGATCTTTGTAAGTATTTCAGCTGCACTGTGCCGTAAAATTGTTATGAGCGTATACGGTTTTCTCCGTATTATAATAAAATAATTGAGTTGCGCACTTCTTTCCTGCTACCTGGATCGTTATTGACTTACTTGATTCTTATATGCTAAGCTGCTGCTTTTTGCCTGCTGCGTTTCATAGGTGGTCTCATAAAATTTGTTGTCACACACTCCTTATGCATAACATAACATTTACCTCATTAGAGTAAGCCACCTTGATAATTATTTTTTATTTTTTTTTTTTCTACGAGCAATCATTCTGGTCTGAATGATCATTTTAATTTATTTCATTCAAGAGGAGAGAGCTTTGCTATACTTAAAACTAGTGGTAGCAGGTGGCACTTAGCACGTCCCTACTATAATATATGTCAGCTCTTTCGGCTGTGGCCGTTCATGGCTCAATTAACTTAAAACTAACTTACATCTAAGGCAAATCTTGCTCTCCTACAATAAATGTGTTTTACTTAAGGTGCTCATATAAATTACTTATCTTGTTGTGGCAGGTCGACAGGGTGTTAGTCCTGTGCACTACTGTTACACACGTTGGTACTTCACACATAGTATGACAACTTATAGTGTGTGTATATTTTATTTTAGCAGCTTAACTTAACAGATATTTTCAATGGTTGACTCGGTATTTCTTCAAGTCTGCGTGATGAAACAATCCTTTTATTCGTCCAGATACAGGGTCAGCTAATAGATAGCAATGTGCGGCTTTCTTAAGATAATATATGGTCCTTCATAAAAGTGCTGCCACTTGCGATTCTTATGATGAATCGAAGATGGTTTGAAGTGGGTCTTTAATAGTACTCGTTCATTTATACGATACGATAAGACTTTGCTAATGTGTTTGTCATGCGCCTTTTTTCTTAGGTTGGCATGAGTTGTTAAAGATATGAGAGCTTATTGGTTCCGCAGCTTCCCCGTGGAGGCATAAAGAAGCTGCTAATGGTTTTCCGACTGGGGTGGAGCTGAAATGTCAGTTATTTTTACTTGACTAGTATTTTGTGACATACCAGGTCGAAAATTTGCCTTCGTGTCCCATACGACTTGTGAATCTATTGATTGCGTGTTATTTGACATCGCGTTTGGTGCTTGGTTCGCCTGTGTGTAAAAAATAGTCGGATTTCCTTGGCTATTATAACCGGCGGTGTCAGGAAAAGCATCCGACGAATTGTCCTGACTATTGTTCCTGAACTGTTGGTTGGGTTGGTGAGAAAATGTCGCATTTTTCGGCTGTGAAAAATTTATTTGCTGAGAGGGAGTGAAGTGACTCGGCTGACTGTACTGTTGTGGTCTGTTATAATTGTTTCATTTCTTTCCCTTGTGACGATTTCCATTATTCGTCTTGTTGTTCTGGTACTGGTAATTACCGTTGTGATTTATCGGTGAATTACCGTATTGTTGCTGTGTGTTTTGATAAATCGGATTGTATCTATTCTGGTGTGGATGTTTGTTATATTGTTTTCCATTACGGCGGTTGAAACTGTTATGATTGCCGTAAGGCTGAGCGTTTGGTTGTCCCGTGTTATGTTGGTACGACATTCCATTGACGCAATTTGTTATGTGCTGCTGCGGAGCGGGCGGTCCATTATTATAATTATTCCGCGCGCTCGCACGCACATCCTCATAGATCATATCCAAATTGTCAAGAACAGAAAGAAAGGCTTCTAGGTCTTCTTCACTCACATTAACTAGTTTTTCTCTTATTGACACAGGAAGTTTTGACTTTAAGATCATGATTACATCTTTGGTTGAAATGGGCGTGTCCCAATACTGAATTTTACGTAGATATTTTTCAAAATAACGTCTCAAACCTCCTCCTTTGGTGTTGAAAGGTTCGGCGTTGTAAACCTCTTTTCGGAGTCTTTGTTGTATACCTGAACTCCAGAATTTATTGAAAAAATGCTTTTCAAAATCTGCATAGGTGTGACATTTGTTTATTATTTCTGTACCCCAAATTGATTCTTCACCGCGTACATAGCCTAAGATGAACTGTATCCGCTGCCTGTCGTTCCATGATTCTGGAAAAGCGCTTGTGAATGATTTTAGAAATACTATGGGATGTATATTTCGTTTTTCGGGTATAAAAGGCTGAAAAGCTCTGTGTTTTAGCACACTCTCGTCTCGCATTAGTTCAACGGGTGTTAGTTGATCGGCATGACTACGTGACGTAGAAGTTTCGCCACGCGTATTATTTACTGTTGGTGATAATTGTACCTGACACTCGGGATATTGACGATTATCGTGTTCTGGCGGTAGCGAATACTCACTTTGATTGTCACCTTGCAATTCCGTAACTTGTCGTCTCAGTTGATCTATATCATTGCTTAGCTGACGTTTCCATTCCGGAAGATCGTGGCTAAATGCTCGTCTGATTTCACCTAATTCACTGGTTAAAGTGTCACCAGAAGTACCGGGAGCGGTTAAGATTTCTGCTGTAGCAGATTTAACCGTACCCTTTAGTTCAGCGTGTACCTTGCTGACAACGTACTGTTCTTTGGATTGCATCCACTCTTCAAATTTCCTATTAAGTGTATTGCTTATACCGGTGTTGACATCTGCGATCTTTTTGTCAATATTGACATCGGATATTTGCTGAGCAAGGTCTTCGACTCGCTCGCCAACGTGGTTGACACTTCCTGTCAATTGGCTTACTCTCTTTGAAACATCACTGTAATGTTTCAAAGAGTCACTCGCAGTTGATTTACACACATCTATTTGGGCCTGCATATCTATGAACTTGCTACCAATATTGGTCTCGGCGGATTCCACCATCGAAAGACCACTATCGATTTTTGCGTGTACGCTTGCGTTTAGCTCGCTTGCGTAGGCAGTGGTAATGGCTTTAATTTTTTTCTCCATGGTGTCATTCGAATTTTTGATTTGTGCTTGGATGTCCTCTATCCTTGATTCTAAACTGCTGAACCTGCTGTCACTTTGATTTGCTAACTTACTGATTTGCGTTCCAAGATTGTCACTTTGGTTTGTTAACTGACTGATTTGCGTTTCAATATTGTCACTTTGGTTTGTTAACTGACTGATTTGCGTTTCAATATTGTCACTTTGGTTTGTTAACTGTGCCATGTTTGCTTCAAAACTGGTTTTCATATCAGCAAACAATTTTAGTATATCTGACAGCGAGCATTCACGTGACTGCGACGCGGTCTGTGGCGCCAACAGCTCACGTGTCGCTTCGTCGTCTGTTGATCCCTCACTACGAGATTCAGGTTTGTTTACACCCGCGCGCGGTCTAAGTTGCCTTGGTTGCTCATCAGCCATCGTAAATTTAAAGTAGTTACACTGCACGAGCTAGAAAAGATAATTTTTTTTTCTTTTTTTTTTAAATTATGATTTTCACTTGTCAGGTGCGCCAAAGATTTCGTGTCCTGATTTCACAGATATTGCTTGCGCGTTATAAACATTTGAAACTCTGACACACGAAAATGCCAATATGGCAACGGGAGTGACAAAATAAATGAAAAACACTTATGGAGCACTGAAACTGGCACAGATAGCGGCCATTGTGATTTACTACAATGCACAACAATGGAATTCTTGCTAACTATTTCTAACTATTGTAAGCGAAATGATGAAATAGAGGCGGATCTAATAGCAAAAGGAAACAGAAATTTGGAAATTAAATTGCTTGAGGAAAAGGAAAAAAAAACGTAGAGAGTGAATGTCACGAGCCGACTGAATGCTCGGTACGCAAAGCTTCAAACGTAATGAAAAATCGTACTCACATTAGTTGTCTTGCGCGCTGCTATTTGTTGCTGTTGTGGATTCTTGCTGCGATTTTCTGCATATGCGTCCTTTTTTTTATCACTGGTTTTGGCTTCCAATTTACTCCAGATGGTAGCATGAAAATAAAAAGAACAAATTAGTTTTTTAGTCGGGTCCCTGTTCGGGCGCCACATCTAGCGTTAAAAGGTTTTTTGGTTGGCTTTTCAGATTTAACCAAATATAACATTGATGTTGATAATTCATGGCAATGTTTGCCGACAAGATAAAGAATGCAACCTTTTAACACTAGATTGCGTACTCACGGCAGTTCTCCTTGGCCGTTTCTGGGTACGACTTGGAAAAAGAGAAAAATTAATGAATGATCGACGATGCGTCGGTTCTCGATTGTGTTTAGGAGACGTACGGATTGATTGCGTGAAAATAGTTTCTCAAATGACCTCTTAACCCGGATTGCTTTCACGCAATCAGACTCTTCAATGAAATTACCTAAGGGACCTATTTGAATAATAAAAAAAATTGGAAATGAATGCAAAACAGTGAAATTTTGTAAAAAAAAATTGTCAGATCGTAAATTGAACACGTTAATGGTCTCCCAAATACAATCGACACACCGCGATAAAGAGCGAACCTGTAACAAAGTTCATTTAAACATAAACATTATTTGTGGTTAATTTAAAGAAAAGAATAAGCATAGATTTTCTGTACAGTGGAGAAAAAATATATTCTCAAAGAAGAAAGGCGTTCAACTATAAACATTACCAAATTTACAATGAATACAAAACTTACATTTTTATGTTTTTCTCATACATGGAGCAGTCCAACAATCGCTGCTTTTGTATGTGTGATATTTTGTAAAAATTAAATGTCCTGGCGTGCGCGTAAGTATTTTTTATCGTCACTAGGTTTACAAAAGCGTTTTCTTTCTTGATGATTAAGTGGTTTTTCACACTAAACTTGTAGCGGTGCTACACAACACGTCTTAACAAGGCGGCAACCAAACATCAAAGGTAATGAAGTACATGTTAACATATCGGAGACCAGAAGTACAACCACTATAAAGACTAGAATTTTCCTAACAAATGATAAATTGTTCTTTCTTCTGTTTCGCAGCTTCTTGCTATCAAGCGCTGCGGCAATGATTTTAAATATCTGCGCCCAGCGAGTCATAGTGTTTAAAAGTACCTTTTAAACGCTGGCCGCGCGTCTTGGTATAGGCGCACATTATAAACAGATTTTGTTTCTTTACCCTCGTGTTGTCATGCTTAGTATCACTGCAAACTACAGCTTGGTGACTGTCCTTTTCTCATATGCAAAAATGTCTGAAATCCAATAATATCACAACCTTCACTTTGACGATGAAACACAACAATTGCATCGGAATTAAATACATCAGGCACGATGCCATCTTATGTACATGAAGAGTGAGTCTTCTTAGCGTCTATGCTTTTAGCGTTTGCTGAGAGGCCAGTTTTAGATATCGATGCTTCACTTCAGGTTTACTGTATCACTTGGACCTTCACTTTGACGATGAAACGCAAAAATTGCATCCGAATTAAATACAAAAGGCACAATGCCGACTTAAGGACAAGAAGAGTGAGTCTTCTTACCGTCCATGCTTTCAGCCTTTGTTGAGAGACCAGTTTTAGATACCGATGCTTCACTTCAGTTTTACAATATTCCTTTGACCTTCACTTTGACAATGAAACACAAAAATTCCATCGGAATTAAATACATCAGGCACAATGCCGACTTAAGTACAAGAAGAGTGAGTCTTCTTACCGTCTATGCTTTCAGCCTTTGCTGAGAGACCAGTTTTAGATATCGATGCATCACTTCCGGTTTACAGTATTCCTTGGACCCTCACTTTGACGATTAAACACAAAAATTGCATCGGAATTAAATACAAAAGGCACAATGCGGACTTAGGTACAAGAAGACTGAGTCTTCTAACAGTCTATGATTTGAGCCTTTCGTGTTAGACCAGATTTAGATTCCGATGCTTCACTTCAGGTTTACTGTATCCCTTGGACCTTCACTTTGACGATGAAACACAAAAACTGCATCGGAATTAAATACATCAGGCACGATGCCGACTTAAGTACAAGAAGAGTGAGTCTTCTTCCCGTCTATGCTTTCAGCGTTTGCTGAGAGACCAGTTTTATATATCGATGCTTCACTTCAGGTAACTGTATCCCTTGCTCCATGACTCTTACGATTAAACACAAAAATTGCATCGGAATTAAATACAAAAGGCACAATGCCGACTTAAGTACAAGAAGACTGAGTCTTCTAACACTCTATGATTTGAGCCTTTCGTGTTAGACCAGTTTTAGATTCCGATGCTTCACTTCCGGTTTACAGTATTCCTTGGCCCTTCACTTTGACGATGAAACACAAAAATTGCATCGGAATTAAATACATCAGGCACAATGCCGACTTAAGTACAAGAAGAGTGAGTCTTCTTACCGTCTATGCTTTCAGCCTTTGCTGAGAGACCAGTTTTACATATCGATGCTTCACTTCCGGTTTACAGTATTCCTTGGACCCTCAATTTGACGATTAAACACAAAAATTGCATCGGAATTAAAAGCAAAAGGCACAATGCGGACTTAAGTACAAGAAGACTGAGTCTTCTAACAGTCTATGATTTGAGCCTTTCGTGTTAGACCAGTTTTAGATTCCGATGCTTCACTTCAGGTTTAATGTATCCCTTGGACCTTCACTTTGACGATGAAACACAAAAACTGCATCGGAATTAAACACATCACGCACGATGCCGACTTAAGTCCAAGAAGAGTGAGTCTTCTTCCCGACTATGATTTCAGCGTTTGCTGAGAGACCAGTTTTAGATATCGATGCTTCACTTCCGGTTTACAGTATTCCTTGGACCTTCACTTTGACGATGAAACACAAAAATTGCATCACAATTAAATCCATCAGGCACAATGCCGAATTAAGTACAAGAAGAGTGAGTCTTCTTACCGTCTATGCTTTAAGTACAAGAAGAGTGGGTCTTCTTACCGTCTATGCTTTCAGCCTTTGCTGAGAGACCAGTAATAGATATCGATGCTTCTCTTCCGGTTTGCAGTATTCCTTGCACCTTCACTTTGACGATTAAACTCAAAAATTGCATCGGAATTAAATACATCAGGCACAATGCCGACTTAAGATCAAGAAGAGTGGGTCTTCTTACCGTCTATGCTTTCAGCCTTTGCTGAGAGACCAGTTTTAGATATCGATGCTTCACTTCCGGTTTACAGTATTCCTTGCACCTTCACTTTGACGATTAAACACAAAAATTGCATCGGAAATAAATACATCAGGCACAATGCCGACTTAAGTAGAAGAACAGTGAGTCTTCTTACCGCCTATGCTTTCAGCTTTTGCTGAGAGACCAGTTTTAGATATCGATGCTTCACTTCCGGTTTGCAGTATTCCTTGCACCTTCACTTTGACGATTAAACACAAAAATTGCATCGGAATTAAATACATCAGGCACAATGCCAACTTAAGTACAAGAAGAGTGTGTCTTCTTACCGTCTATGCTTTCAGCCTTTGCTGAGAGACCAGTTTTAGATATCGATGCTTCACTTCCGGTTTACAGTATTCCTTGCGCCTTCACTTTGACGATTAAACACAAAAATTGCATCGGAATTAAATACATCAGGCACAATGCCGACTTAAGTAGAAGAACAGTGAGTCTTCTTATCGTCTATGCTTTCAGCCTTTGCTGAGAGACCAGTTTTAGATATCGATGCTTCACTTCCGGTTTGCAGTATTCCTTGCACCTTCACTTTGACGATTAAACACAAAAATTGCATCGGAATTAAATACATCAGGCACAATGCCGACTTAAGTGGAAGAACAGTGAGTCTTCTTACCGTCTATGCTTTCAGCCTTTGCTGAGAGACCAGTTTTAGATATCGATGCTTCACTTCTGGTTTGCAGTATTCCTTGCACCTTCACTTTGACGATTAAACAAAAAAAATGCATCGGAATTAAATACATCAGGCACAATGCCGACTTAAGTAGAAGAACAGTGAGTCTTCTTATCGTCTATGCTTTCAGCCTTTGCTGAGAGACCAGTTTTAGATATCGATGCTTCACTTCCGGTTTGCAGTATTCCTTGCACCTTCACTTTGACGATTAAACACAAAAATTGCATCGGAATTAAATACATCAGGCACAATGCCGACTTAAGTACAAGAAGAGTGGGTCTTCTTACCGTCTATGCTTTCAGCCTTTGCTGAGAGACCAGTTTTAGATATCGATGCTTCACTTCCGGTTTACAGTATTCCTTGCACCTTCACTTTGACGATTAAACACAAAAATTGCATCGGAATTAAATACATCAGGCACAATGCCGACTTAAGTAGAAGAGCAGTGAGTCTTCTCACCGTCTATGCTTTCAGCTTTTGCTGAGAGTCCAGTTTTAGATATCGATGCTTCACTTCCGGTTTACAGTATTCCTTGCACCTTCACTTTGACGATTAAAGACAAAAATTGCATCGGAATTAAATACATCAGGCACAATGCCGACTTAAGTAGAAGAACAGTGAGTCTTCTTACCGTCTATGCTTTCAGCCTTTGCTGAGAGACCAGTTTTAGATATCGATGCTTCACTTCCGGTTTACAGTATTCCTTGCACCTTCACTTTGACGATGAAACACAAAAATTGCATCGGAATTAAATACATCAGGCACAATGTCGACTTAAGTAGAAGAACAGTGAGTCTTCTTACCGTCTATGCTTTCAGCTTTTGCTGAGAGACCAGTTTTAGATATCGATGCTTCACTACCGGTTTGCAGTATTCCTTGTACCTTCACTTTGACGATTAAACACAAAAATTGCATCGGAATTAAATACATCAGGCACAATGCCGACTTAAGTACAAGAAGAGTGGGTCTTCTTACCGTCTATGCTTTCAGCCTTTGCTGAGAGACCAGTTTTAGATATCGATGCTTCACTTCCGGTTTACAGTATTCCTTGCACCTTCACTTTGACGATTAAACACAAAGATTGCATCGGAATTAAATACATCAGGCACAATGCCGACTTAAGTAGAAGAACAGTGAGTCTTCTTACCGTCTATGCTTTCAGCCTTTGCTGAGAGACCAGTTTTAGATATCGATGCTTCACTTCCGGTTTACAGTATTCCTTGCACCTTCACTTTGACGATTAAACACAAAAATTGCATCGGAATTAAATACATCAGGCACAATGCCGACTTAAGTAGAAGAACAGTGAGTCTTCTTACCGTCTATGCCTTCAGCCTTTGCTGAGAGACCAGTTTTAGATATCGATGCTTCACGTCCGGTTTACAGTATTCCTTGCACCTTCACTTTGACGATGAAACACAAAAATTGCATCGGAATTAAATACATCAGGCACAATGCCGACTTAAGTAGAAGAACAGTGAGTCTTCTTACCGTCTATGCTTTCAGCTTTTGCTGAGAGACCAGTTTTAGATATCAATGCTTCACTTCCGGTTTGCAGTATTCCTTGCACCTTCACTTTGACGATTAAACACAAAAATTGCATCGGAATTAAATACATCAGGCACAATGCCGACTTAAGTAGAAGAACAGTGAGTCTTCTTACCGTCTATGCTTTCAGCCTTTGCTGAGAGACCAGTTTTAGATATCGATGCTTCACTTCCGGTTTACAGTATTCCTTGCACCTTCAGTTTGACGATTAAACACAAAAATTGCATCGGAATTAAATACATCAGGCACAATTCCGACTTAAGTAGAAGAACAGTGAGTCTTCTTATCGTCTATGCTTTCAGCCTTTGCTGAGAGACCAGTTTTAGATATCGATGCTTCACTTCCGGTTTGCAGTATTCCTTGCACCTTCACTTTGACGATTAAACACAAAAATTGCATCGGAATTAAATACATCAGGCACAATGCCGACTTAAGTGGAAGAACAGTGAGTCTTCTTACCGTCTATGCTTTCAGCCTTTGCTGAGAGACCAGTTTTAGATATCGATGCTTCACTTCTGGTTTGCAGTATTCCTTGCACCTTCACTTTGACGATTAAACAAAAAAATTGCATCGGAATTAAATACATCAGGCACAATGCCGACTTAAGTAGAAGAACAGTGAGTCTTCTTATCGTCTATGCTTTCAGCCTTTGCTGAGAGACCAGTTTTAGATATCGATGCTTCACTTCCGGTTTGCAGTATTCCTTGCACCTTCACTTTGACGATTAAACACAAAAATTGCATCGGAATTAAATACATCAGGCACAATGCCCACTTAAGTGGAAGAACAGTGAGTCTTCTTACCGTCTATGCTTTCAGCCTTTGCTGAGAGACCAGTTTTAGATATCGATGCTTCACTTCTGGTTTGCTGTATTCCTTGGACCTTCACTTTGACGATTAAACACAAAAATTGCATCGGAATTAAATACATCAGGCACAATGCCGACTTAAGTACAAGAAGAGTGGGTCTTCTTACCGTCTATGCTTTCAGCCTTTGCTGAGAGACCAGTTTTAGATATCGATGCTTCACTTCCGGTTTACAGTATTCCGTGCACCTTCACTTTGACGATGAAACACAAAAATTGCATCGGAATTAAATACATCAGGCACAATGCCGACTTAAGTACAAGAAGAGTGGGTCTTCTTACCGTCTATGCTTTCAGCCTTTGCTGAGAGACCAGTTTTAGATATCGATGCTTCACTTCCGGTTTACAGTATTCCTTGCACCTTCACTTTGACGATGAAACACAAAAATTGCATCGGAATTAAATACATCAGGCACAATGCCGACTTAAGTAGAAGAACAGTGAGTCTTCTTACCGTCTATGCTTTCAGCCTTTGCTGAGAGACCAGTTTTAGATATCGATGCTTCACTTCCGGTTTACAGTATTCCTTGCACGTTCACTTTGACGATGAAACACAAAAATTGCATCGGAATTAAATACATCAGGCACAATGCCGACTTAAGTAGAAGAATAGTGAGTCTTCTTACCGTCTATGATTTCAGCTTTTGCTGAGAGACCAGTTTTAAATATCGATGCTTCACTTCCGGTTTGCAGTATTCCTTGCACCTTCACTTTGACGATTAAACACAAAAATTGCATCGGAATTAAATACACATTGCCGACTTAAGTAGAAGAACAGTGAGTCTTATTACCGTCTATGCTTTCAGCATTTGCGGAGAGACCACTTTTAGATATCGATGCTTCACTTCCGGTTTGCAGTATTCCTTGCACCTTCACTTTGACGATGAAACACAAAAATTGCATCGGAATTAAATACATCAGGCACAATGCCGACTTAAGTACAAGAAGAGTGGGTCTTCTTACCGTCTATGCTTTCAGCCTTTGCTGAGAGACCAGTTTTAGATATCGATGCTTCACTTCCGGTTTACAGTATTCCTTGCACCTTCACTTTGACGATTAAAAACAAAAATTGCATCGGAATTAAATACATCAGGCACAATGCCGACTTAAGTAGAAGTACAGTGAGTCTTCTCACCGACTATGCTTTCAGCTTTTGCTGAGAGTCCAGTTTTAGATATCGATGCCTCACTTCCGGTTTACAGTATTCCTTGCACCTTCACTTTGACGATTAAACACAAAAATTGCATCGGAATTAAATACATCAGGCACAATGCCGACTTAAGTAGAAGAACAGTGAGTCTTCTTTTCGTCTATGCTTTCAGCCTTTGCTGAGACACCAGTTTTAGATATCGATGCTTCACTTCCGGTTTACAGTATTCCTTGCACCTTCACTTTGACGATGAAACACAAAAATTGCATCGGAATTAAATACATCAGGCACAATGTCGACTTAAGTAGAAGAACAGTGAGTCTTCTTACCGTCTATGCTTTCAGCTTTTGCTGAGAGACCAGTTTTAGATATCGATGCTTCACTTCCGGTTTGCAGTATTCCTTGTACCTTCACTTTGACGATTAAACACAAAAATTGCATCGGAATTAAATACATCAGGCACAATGCCGACTTAAGTAGAAGAACAGTGAGTCTTCTTATCGTCTATGCTTTCAGCCTTTGCTGAGAGACCAGTAGTAGTTATCGATGCTTCACTTCCGGTTTGCAAAATTCCTTGCACCTTCACTTTGACGATTAAACACAAAAATTGCATCGGAATTAAATACATCAGGCAGAATGCCGACTTAAGTGGAAGAACAGTGAGTCTTCTTACCGTCTATGCTTTCAGCCTTTGCTGAGAGACCAGTTTTAGATATCGATGCTTCACTTCCGGTTTGCAGTATTCCTTGCACCTTCACTTTGATGATTAAACACAAAAATTGCATCGGAATTAAATACATCAGGCACAATGCCGACTTAAGTACAAGAAGAATGGGTCTTCTTACCGTCTATGCTTTCAGCCTTTGCTGAGAGACCAGTTTTAGATATCGATGCATCTCTTCCGGTTTGCAGTATTCCTTGCACCTTCACTTTGACGATTAAACACAAAAATTGCATCGGAAATAAATACATCAGGCACAATGCCGACTTAAGTACAAGAAGAGTGGGTCTTCTTACCGTCTATGCTTTCAGCCTTTGCTGAGAGACCAGTTTTAGGTATCATTGCTTCACTTCCGGTTTACAGTATTCCTTGCACCTTCACTTTGACGATTAAACACAGAAATTGCATCGGAATTAAATACATCAGGCACAATGCCGACTTAAGTAGAAGAACAGTGAGTCTTCTTACCGTCTATGCTTTCAGCTTTTGCTGAGAGACCAGTTTTGGATATCGATGCTTCACTTCCGGTTTGCAGTATTCCTTGCACCTTCACTTTGACGATTAAACACAAAAATTGCATCGGAATTAAATACATCAGGAACAATGCCGACTTAAGTACAAGAAGAGTGGGTCTTCTTACTGTCTATGCTTTCAACCTTTGCTGAGAGACCAGTTTTAGATATCGATGCTTCACATCCGGTTTACAGTATTCCTTGCACCTTCACTTTGACGATTAAACACAAAAATTGCATCGGAATTAAATACATCAGGCACAATGCCGACTTAAGTAGAAGAACAGTGAGTCTTCTTACCGTCTATGCTTTCAGCTTTTGCTGAGAGTCCAGTTTTAGATATCGAGGCTTCACTTCCGGTTTACAGTATTCCTTGCACCTTCACTTTGACGATTAAACACAAAAATTGCATCGGAATTAAATACATCAGTCACAATGCCGACTTAAGTACAAGAAGAGTGGGTCTTCTTAACGTCTATGCTATCAGCCTTTGCTGAGAGACCAGTTTTAGATATCGATGCTTCACTTCCGGTTTACAGTATTCCTTGCACCTTCACTTTGACGATTAAACACAAAAATTGCATCGGAATTAAATACATCAGGCACAATGCCGACTTAAGTAGAAGAACAGTGAGTCTTCTTACCGTCTATGCTTTCAGCTTTTGCTGAGAGACCAGTTTTAGATATCGATGCTTCACTTCCGGTTTGCAGTATTCCTTGCACCTTCACTTTGACGATTAAACACAAAAATTGCATCGGAATTAAATACATCAGGCACAATGCCGACTTAAGTAGAAGAACAGTGTGTCTTCTTACCGTCTATGCTTTCAGCCTTTGCTGAGAGACCAGTTTTAGATATCGATGCTTCACTTCCGGTTTACAGTATTCCTTGCACCTTCACTTTGACGATTAAACACAAAAATTGCATCGGAATTAAATACATCAGGCACAATGCCGACTTAAGTAGAAGAACAGTGAGTCTTCTTACCGTCTATGCTTTCAGCCTTTGCTGAGAGACCAGTTTTAGATATCGATGCTTCACTTCTGGTTTGCAGTATTCCTTGCACCTTCACTTTGACGATTAAACACAAAAATTGCATCGGAATTAAATACATCAGGCACAATGCCGACTTAAGTAGAAGAACAGTGAGTCTTCTTACCGTCTATGTTTTCAGCTTTTTCTGAGAAACTAGTTTTAGATATCGATGCTTCACTTCCGGTTTGCAGTATTCCTTGCACCTTCACTTTGACGATTAAACACAAAAATTGCATCGGAATTAAATACATCAGGCACAATGCCGACTTAAGTACAAGAAGAGTGGGCCTTCTTTCCGTCTATGCTTTCAGCCTTGGCTGAGAGACCAGTTTTAGATATCGATGCTTCACTTCCGGTTTACAGTATTCCTTGCACCTTCACTTAGACGATTAAACACAAAAATTGCATCGGAATTAAATACATCAGGCACAATGCCCAATTAAGTAGAAGAACAGTGAGTCTTCTTACCGTCTATGCTTTCAGCCTTTGCTGAGAGACCAGTTTTAGATATCGATGCTTCACTTCCGGTTTGCAGTATTCCTTGCACCTTCACTTTGACGATTAAACACAAAAATTGCATCGGAATTAAATACATCAGGCACAATACCCACTTAAGTGGAAGAACAGTGAGTCTTCTTACCGTCTATGCTTTCAGCCTTTGCTGAGAGACCAGTTTTAGATATCGATGCTTCACTTCTGGTTTGCAGTATTCCTTGGACCTTCACCTTGACGATTATACACAAAAATTGCATCGGAATTAAATACATCAGGCACAATGCCGACTTAAGTACAAGAAGAGTGGGTCTTCTTACCGTCTATGCTTTCAGCCTTTGCTGAGAGACCAGTTTTAGATATCGATTCTTCACTTCCGGTTTACAGTATTCCGTGCACCTTCACTTTGACGATGAAACACAAAAATTGCATCGGAATTAAATACATCAGGCACAATGCCGACTTAAGTACAAGAAGAGTGGGTCTTCTTACCGTCTATGCTTTCAGCCTTTGCTGAGAGACCAGTTTTAGATATCGATGCTTCACTTCCGGTTTACAGTATTCCTTGCACCTTCACTTTGACGATGAAACACAAAAATTGCATCGGAATTAAATACATCAGGCACAATGCCGACTTAAGTAGAAGAACAGTGAGTCTTCTTACCGTCTATGCTTTCAGCCTTTGCTGAGAGACTAGTTTTAGATATCGATGCTTCACTTCCGGTTTACAGTATTCCTTGCACGTTCACTTTGACGATGAAACACAAAAATTGCATCGGAATTAAATACATCAGGCACAATGCCGACTTAAGTAGAAGAATAGTGAGTCTTCTTTCCGTCTATGCTTTCAGCTTTTGCTGAAAGACCAGTTTTTGATATCGATGCTTCACTTCCGGTTTGCAGTATTCCTTGCACCTTCACTTTGACGATTAAACACAAAAATTGCATCGGAATTAAATACATCAGGCACAATGCCGACTTAAGTAGAAGAACAGTGAGTCTTATTACCGTCTATGCTTTCAGCATTTGCTGAGAGACCACTTTTAGATATCGATGCTTCACTTCCGGTTTGCAGTATTCCTTGCACCTTCACTTTGACGATTAAACACAAAAATTGCAACGGAATTAAATACATCAGGCACAATGCCGACTTAAGTACAAGAAGAGTGGGTCTTCTTACCGTCTATGCTTTCAGCCTTTGCTGAGAGACCAGTTTTAGATATCGATGCTTCACTTCCGGTTTACAGTATTCCTTGCACCTTCACTTTGACGATTAAACACAAAAATTGCATCGGAATTAAATACATCAGGCACAATGCCGACTTAAGTAGAAGAACAGTGAGTCTTCTCACCGTCTATGCTTTCAGCTTTTGCTGAGAGTCCAGTTTTAGATATCGATGCTTCACTTCCGGTTTACAGTATTCCTTGCACCTTCACTTTGACGATTAAACACAAAAATTGCATCGGAATTAAATACATCAGGCACAATGCCGACTTAAGTAGAAGAACAGTGAGTCTTCTTTTCGTCTATGCTTTCAGCCTTTGCTGAGAGACCAGTTTTAGATATCGATGCTTCACTTCCGGTTTGCAGTATTCCTTGCACCTTCACTTTGACGATTAAACACAAAAATTGCATCGGAATTAAATACATCAGGCACAATGTCGACTTAAGTAGAAGAACAGTGAGTCTTCTTACCGTCTATGCTTTCAGCTTTTGCTGAGAGACCAGTTTTAGATATCGATGCTTCACTTCCGGTTTGCAGTATTCCTTGTACCTTCACTTTGACGATTAAACACAAAAATTGCATCGGAATTAAATACATCAGGCACAATGCCGACTTAAGTAGAAGAACAGTGAGTCTTCTTATCGTCTATGCTTTCAGCCTTTGCTGAGAGACCAGTTTTAGATATCGATGCTTCACTTCCGGTTTGCAAAATTCCTTGCACCTTCACTTTGACGATTAAACACAAAAATTGCATCGGAATTAAATACATCAGGCAGAATGCCGACTTAAGTGGAAGAACAGTGAGTCTTCTTACCGTCTATGCTTTCAGCCTTTGCTGAGAGACCAGTTTTAGATATCGATGCTTCACTTCCGGTTTGCAGTATTCCTTGCACCTTCACTTTGATGATTAAACACAAAAATTGCATCGGAATTAAATACATCAGGCACAATGCCGACTTAAGTACAAGAAGAATGGGTCTTCTTACCGTCTATGCTTTCAGCCTTTGCTGAGAGACCAGTTTTAGATATCGATGCATCTCTTCCAGTTTGCAGTATTCCTTGCACCTTCACTTTGACGATTAAACACAAAAATTGCATCGGAATTAAATACATCAGGCACAATGCCGACTTAAGTACAAGAAGAGTGGGTCTTCTTACCGTCTATGCTCTCAGCCTTTGCTGAGAGACCAGTTTTAGGTATCATTGCTTCACTTCCGGTTTACAGTATTCCTTGCACCTTCACTTTGACGATTAAACACAAAAATTGCATCGGAATTAAATACATCAGGCACAATGCCGACTTAAGTAGAAGAACAGTGAGTCTTCTTACCGTCTATGCTTTCAGCTTTTGCTGAGAGACCAGTTTTGGATATCGATGCTTCACTTCCGGTTTGCAGTATTCCTTGCACCTTCACTTTGACGATTAAACACAAAAATTGCATTGGAATTAAATACATCAGGAACAATGCCGACTTAAGTACAAAAAGAGTGGGTCTTCTTACTGTCTATGCTGTCAACCTTTGCTGAGAGACCAGTTTTAGATATCGATGCTTCACTTCCGGTTTACAGTATTCCTTGCACCTTCAATTTGACGATTAGACACAAAAATTGCATCGGAATTAAATACATCAGGCACAATGCCGACTTAAGTAGAAGAACAGTGAGTCTTCTTACTGTCTATGCTTTCAGCTTTTGCTGAGAGTCCAGTTTTAGATATCGAGGCTTCACTTCCGGTTTACAGTATTCCTTGCACCTTCACTTTGACGATTAAACACAAAAATTGCATCGGAATTAAATACATCAGGCACAATGCCGACTTAAGTAGAAGAACAGTGAGTCTTCTTACCGTCTATGCTTTCAGCCTTTGCTGAGAGACCAGTTTTAGATATCGATGCTTCACTTCCGGTTTACGGTATTCCTTGCACCTTCACTTTGACGATGAAACACAAAAATTGCATCGGAATTAAATACATCAGGCACAATGCCGACTTAAGTAGAAGAACAGTGAGTCTTCTTACCGTCTATGCTTTCAGCTTTTGCTGAGAGACGAGTTTTAGATATCGATGCTTCACTTCCGGTTTGCAGTATTCCTTGCACCTTCACTTTGACGATTAAACACAAAAATTGCATCGGAATTAAATACATCAGGCACAATGCCGACTTAAGTAGAAGAACAGTGAGTCTTCTTTTCGTCTATGCTTTCAGACTTTGCTGAGAGACCAGTTTCAGATATCGTTGCTTCACTTCCGGTTTACAGTATTCCTTGCACCTTCACTTTGACGATGAAACACAAAAATTGCATCGGAATTAAATACATCAGGCACAATGTCGACATAAGTAGAAGAACAGTGAGTCTTCTTACCGTCTATGATTTCAGCTTTTGCTGAGAGACCAGTTTTAGATATCGATGCTTCACTTCCGGTTTGCTGTATTCCTTGTACCTTCACTTTGACGATTAAACACAAAAATTGCATCGGAATTAAATACATCAGGCACAATGCCGACTTAAGTAGAAGAACAGTGAGTCTTCTTATCGTCTATGCTTTCAGCCTTTGCTGAGAGACCAGTTTTAGATATCGATGCTTCACTTCCGGTTTGCAAAATTCTTTGCACCTTCACTTTGACGATTAAACACAAAAATTGCATCGGAATTAAATACATCAGGCAGAATGCCGACTTGAGTGGAAGAACAGTGAGTCTTCTTACCGTCTATGCTTTCAGCCTTTGCTGAGAGACCAGTTTTAGATATCGATGCTTCACTTCCGGTTTGCAGTATTCCTTGCACCTTCACTTTGATGATTAAACACAAAAATTGCATCGGAATTAAATACATCAGGCCCAATGCCGACTTAAGTACAAGAAGAATGGGTCTTCTTACCGTCTATGCTTTCAGCCTTTGCTGAGAGACCAGATTTAGATATCGATGCATCTCTTCCAGTTTGCAGTATTCCTTGCACCTTCACTTTGACGATTAAACACAAAAATTGCATCGGAATTAAATACATCAGGCACAATGCCGACTTAAGTACAAGAAGAGTGGGTCTTCTTACCGTCTATGCTTTCAGCCTTTGCTGAGAGACCAGTTTTAGGTATCATTGCTTCACTTCCGGTTTACAGTATTCCTTGCACCTTCACTTTGACGATTAAACACAAAAATTGCATCGGAATTAAATACATCAGGCACAATGCCGACTTAAGTAGAAGAACAGTGAGTCTTCTTACCGTCTATGCTTTCAGCTTTTGCTGAGAGACCAGTTTTGGATATCGATGCTTCACTTCCGGTTTGCAGTATTCCTTGCACCTTCACTTTGACGATTAAACACAAAAATTGCATCGGAATTAAATACATCAGGAACAATGCCGACTTAAGTACAAGAAGAGTGGGTCTTCTTACTGTCTATGCTTTCAACCTTTGCTGAGAGACCAGTTTTAGATATCGATGCTTCACCTCCGGTTTACAGTATTCCTTGCACCTTCACTTTGACGATTAAACACAAAAATTGCATCGGAATTAAATACATCAGGCACAATGCCGACTTAAGTAGAAGAACAGTGAGTCTTCTTACCGTCTATGCTTTCAGCTTTTGCTGAGAGTCCAGTTTTAGATATCGAGGCTTCACTTCCGGTTTACAGTATTCCTTGCACCTTCACTTTGACGATTAAACACAAAAATTGCATCGGAATTAAATACATCGGGCACAATGCCGACTTAAGTAGAAGAACAGTGAGTCTTCTTACCGTCTAAGCTTTCAGCCTTTGCTGAGAGACCAGTTTTAGATATCGATGCTTCACTTCCGGTTTACAGTATTCCTTGCACCTTCACTTTGACGATGAAACACAAAAATTGCATCGGAATTAAATACATCAGGCACAATGCCGACTTAAGTAGAAGAACAGTGAGTCTTCTTACCGTCTATGCTTTCAGCTTTTGCTGAGAGACCAGTTTTAGATATCGATGCTTCACTTCCGGTTTGCAGTATTCCTTGCACCTTCACTTTGACGATTAAACACAAAAATTGCATCGGAATTAAATACATCAGGCACAATGCCGACTTAAGTAGAAGAACAGTGAGTCTTCTTACCGTCTATTCTTTCAGCCTTTGCTGAGAGACCAGTTTTAGATATCGATGCTTCACTTCCGGTTTACAGTATTCCTTGCACCTTCACTTTGACGATTAAACACAAAAATTGCATCGGAATTAAATACATCAGGCACAATGCCGACTTAAGTAGAAGAACAGTGAGTCTTCTTATCGTCTATGCTTTCAGCCTTTGCTGAGA
The DNA here is from genome assembly GCF_023864275.1 of Schistocerca cancellata. Lineage (NCBI taxonomy): Eukaryota > Metazoa > Arthropoda > Insecta > Orthoptera > Acrididae > Schistocerca > Schistocerca cancellata. Next base: position 56,602,133 of record NC_064631.1, read on the forward strand.
GACCAGTTTTAGATATCGATGCTTCACTTCCGGTTTGCAGTATTCCTTGCACCTTCACTTTGACGATTAAACACAAAAATTGCATCGGAATTAAATACATCAGGCACAATGCCGACTTAAGTGGAAGAACAGTGAGTCTTCTTACCGTCTATGCTTTCAGCCTTTGCTGAGAGACCACTTTTAGATATCGATGCTTCACTTCCGGTTTGCAGTATTCCTTGCACCTTCACTTTGACGATTAAACACAAAAATTGCATCGGAATTAAATACATCAGGCACAATGCCGACTTAAGTACAAGAAGAGTGGGTCTTCTTAACGTCTATGCTATCAGCCTTTGCTGAGAGACCAGTTTTAGATATCGATGCTTCACTTCCGGTTTACAGTATTCCTTGCACCTTCACTTTGACGATTAAACACAAAAATTGCATCGGAATTAAATACATCAGGCACAATGCCGACTTAAGTAGAAGAACAGTGAGTCTTCTTACCGTCTATGCTTTCAGCTTTTGCTGAGAGACCAGTTTTAGATATCGATGCTTCACTTCCGGTTTGCAGTATTCCTTGCACCTTCACTTTGACGATTAAACACAAAAATTGCATCGGAATTAAATACATCAGGCACAATGCCGACTTAAGTAGAAGAACAGTGAGTCTTCGTTTCGTCTATGCTTTCAGACTTTGCTGAGAGACCAGTTTTAGATATCGATGCTTCACTTCCGGTTTACAGTATTCCTTGCACCTTCACTTTGACGATGAAACACAAAAATTGCATCGGAATTAAATACATCAGGCACAATGTCGACTTAAGTAGAAGAACAGTGAGTCTTCTTACCGTCTATGCTTTCAGCTTTTGCTGAGAGACCAGTTTTAGATATCGATGCTTCACTTCCGGTTTGCAGTATTCCTTGTACCTTCACTTTGACGATTAAACACAAAAATTGCATCGGAATTAAATACATCAGGCACAATGCCGACTTAAGTAGAAGAACAGTGAGTCTTCTTATCGTCTATGTTTTCAGCCTTTGCTGAGAGACCAGTTTTAGATATCGATGCTTCACTTCCGGTTTGCAAAATTCCTTGCACCTTCACTTTGACGATTAAACACAAAAATTGCATCGGAATTAAATACATCAGGCAGAATGCCGACTTAAGTGGAAGAACAGTGAGTCTTCTTACCGTCTATGCTTTCAGCCTTTGCTGAGAGACCAGTTTTAGATATCGATGCTTCACTTCCGGTTTGCAGTATTCCTTGCACCTTCACTTTGATGATTAAACACAAAAATTGCATCGGAATTAAATACATCAGGCACAATGCCGACTTAAGTACAAGAAGAAAGGGTCTTCTTACCGTCTATGCTTTCAGCCTTTGCTGAGAGACCAGTTTTAGATATCGATGCTTCACTTCCGGTTTGCAGTATTCCTTGCACCTTCACTTTGACGATTAAACACAAAAATTGCATCGGAATTAAATACATCAGGCACAATGCCGACTTAAGTACAAGAAGAGTGGGTCTTCTTAACGTCTATGCTATCAGCCTTTGCTGAGAGACCAGTTTTAGATATCGATGCTTCACTTCCGGTTTACAGTATTCCTTGCACCTTCACTTTGACGATTAAACACAAAAATTGCATCGGAATTAAATACATCAGGCACAATGCCGACTTAAGTAGAAGAACAGTGAGTCTTCTTACCGTCTATGCTTTCAGCTTTTGCTGAGAGACCAGTTTTAGATATCGATGCTTCACTTCCGGTTTGCAGTATTCCTTGCACCTTCACTTTGACGATTAAACACAAAAATTGCATCGGAATTAAATACATCAGGCACAATGCCGACTTAAGTAGAAGAACAGTGAGTCTTCTTACCGTCTATGCTTTCAGCCTTTGCTGAGAGACCAGTTTTAGATATCGATGCTTCACTTCCGGTTTGCAGTATTCCTAGCACCTTCACTTTGACGATTAAACACAAAAATTGCATCGGAATTAAATACATCAGGCACAATGCCGACTTAAGTACAAGAAGAGTGGGCCTTCTTTCCGTCTATGCTTTCAGCCTTTGCTGAGAGACCAGTTTTAGATATCGATGCTTCACTTCCGGTTTACAGTATTCCTTGCACCTTCACTTAGACGATTAAACACAAAAATTGCATCGGAATTAAATACATCAGGCACAATGCCGAATTAAGTAGAAGAACAGTGAGTCTTCTTACCGTCTATGCTTTCAGCCTTTGCTGAGAGACCAGTTTTACATATCAATGCTTCACTTCCGGTTTACAGTATTCCTTGCACCTTCACTTTGACGATGAAACACAAAAATTTAATCGGAATTAAATACATCAGGCACAATGCCGACTTAAGTAGAAGAACAGTGAGTCTTCTTACCGTCTATGTTTTCAGCTTTTGCTGAGAGACCAGTTTTAGATATCGATTCTTCACTTCCGGTTTGCAGTATTCCTTGCACCTTCACTTTGACGATTAAACACAAAAATTGCATCGGAATAAAATACATCAGGCACAATGCCGACTTAAGTAGAAGAACAGTGAGTCTTCTTACCGTCTATGCTTTCAGCCTTTGCTGAGAGACCAGTTTTAGATATCGATGCTTCACTTCCGGTTTACAGTATTCGTTGCTCCTTCACTTTGACAATTAAACACAAAAATTGCATCGGAATTAAATACATCAGGCACAATGCCGACTTAAGTAGAAGAACAGTGAGTCTTCTTACCGTCTATGCTTTCAGCCTTTGCTGAGAGACCAGTTTTAGATATCAATGCTTCACTTCCGGTTTGCAGTATTCCTTGCACCTTCACTTTGACGTTTAAACACAAAAATTGCATCGGAATTAAATACATCAGGCACAATGCCGACTTAAGTGGAAGAACAGTGAGTCTTCTTACCGTCTATGCTTTCAGCCTTTGCTGAGAGACCACTTTTAGATATCGATGCTTCACTTCCGGTTTACAGTATTCCTTGCACCTTCACTTTGACGATTAAACACAAGAATTGCATCGGAATTAAATACATCAGGCACAATGCCGACTTAAGTAGAAGAACAGTGAGTCTTCTTACCGTCTATGCTTTCAGCTTTTGCTGAGAGACCAGTTTTAGATATCGATGCTTCACTTCCGGTTTGCAGTATTCCTTGCACCTTCACTTTGACGATTAAACACAAAAATTGCATCGGAATTAAATACATCAGGCACAATGCCGACTTAAGTAGAAGAACAGTGAGTCTTCTTACCGTCTATGCTTTCAGCCTTTGCTGAGAGACCAGTTTTAGATATCGATGCTTCACTTCCGGTTTACAGTATTCCTTGCACCTTCACTTTGACGATTAAACACAAAAATTGCATCGGAATTAAATACATCAGGCACAATGCCGACTTAAGTACAACAAGAGTGGGTCTTCTTACCGTCTATGGTTTCAGCTTTTGCTGAGAGTCCAGTTTTAGATATCGATGCTTCACTTCCGGTTTACAGTATTCCTTGCACCTTCACTTTGACGATTAAACACAAAAATTGCATCGGAATTAAATACATCAGGCACAATGCCGACTTAAGTAGAAGAACAGTGAGTCTTCTTACCGTCTATGCTTTCAGCCTTTGCTGAGAGACCAGTTTTAGATTTCGATGCTTCACTTCCGGTTTACAGTATTCCTTGCACCTTCACTTTGACGATGAAACACAAAAATTGCATCGGAATTAAATACATCAGGCACAATGCCGACTTAAGTAGAAGAACAGTGAGTCTTCTAACCGTCTATGCTTTCAGCTTTTGCTGAGAGACCAGTTTTAGATATCGATGCTTCACTTCCGGTTTGCAGTATTCCTTGTATCTTCACTTTGACGATTAAACACAAAAATTGCATCGAAATTAAATACATCAGGCACAATGCCGACTTAAGTACAAGAAGAGAGGGTCTTCTTACCGTCTATGCTTTCAACCTTTGCTGAGAGACCAGTTTTAGATATCGATGCTTCTCTTCCGGTTTGCAGTATTCCTTGCACCTTCACTTTGACGATTAAACACAAAAATTGCATCGGAATTAAATACATCAGGCACAGTGCCGACTTAAGTACAAGAAGAGTGAGTCTTCTTACCGTCTATGCTTTCAGCCTTTGCTGAGAGACCAGTTTTAGATATCGATGCTTCACTTCCGGTTTACAGTATTCCTTGCACCTTCACTTTGACGATTAAACACAAAAATTGCATCGGAATTAAATACATCAGGCACAATGCCGACTTAAGTAGAAGAACAGTGAGTCTTCTTACCGTCTATGCTTTCAGCTTTTGCTGAGAGACCAGTTTTAGATATCGATGCTTCACTTTCGGTTTGCAGTATTCCTTGCACCTTCACTTTGACGATTAAACACAAAAATTGCATCGGAATTAAATACATCAGGCACAATGCCGACTTAAGTACAAGAAGAGTGGGTCTTCATACCGTCTATGCTTTCAGCCTTTGCTGAGAGACCAGTTTTAGATATCGATGCTTCACTTCCGGTTTACAGTATTCCTTGCACCTTCACTTTGACGATTAAACACAAAAATTGCATCGGAATTAAATACATCAGGCACAATGCCGACTTAAGTAGAAGAACAGTGAGTCTTCTTACCGTCTATGCTTTCAGCTTTTGCTGAGAGACCAGTTTTAGATATCGATGCTTCACTTTCGGTTTGCAGTATTCCTTGCACCTTCACTTTGACGATTAAACACAAAAATTGCATCGGAATTAAATACATCAGTCACAATGCCGACTTAAGTACAAGAAGAGTGGGTCTTCTTACCGTCTATGCTTTCAGCCTTTGCTGAGAGACCAGTTTTAGATATCGATGCTTCACTTCCGGTTTACAGTATTCCTTGCACCTTCACTTTGACGATTAAACACAAAAATTGCATCGGAATTAAATACATCAGGCACAATGCCGACTTAAGTAGAAGAACAGTGAGTCTTCTTATCGTCTATGCTTTCAGCCTTTGCTGAGAGACCAGTTTTAGATATCGATGCTTCACTTCCGGTTTGCAGTATTCCTTGCACCTTCACTTTGACGTTTAACACAAAAATTGCAACGGAATTAAATACATGAGGCACAAAGCCGACTTAAGTGGAAGAACAGTGAGTCTTCTTACCGTCTATGCTTTCAGCCTTTGCTGAGAGACCAATTTTTGATATCGATGCTTCACTTCCGGTTTGCAGTATTCCTTGCACCTTCACTTTGACGATTAAACACAAAAATTGCATCGGAATTAAATACATCAGGCACAATGCCGACTTAAGTACAAGAAGAGTGGGTCTTCTTACCGTCTATGCTTTCAGCCTTTGCTGAGAGACCAGTTTTAGATATCGATGCTTCACTTCCGGTTTACAGTATTCCTTGCACCTTCACATTGACGATGAAACACAAAAATTGCATCGGAATTAAATACATCAGGCACAATGCCGACTTAAGTAGAAGAACAGTGAGTCTTATTACCGTCTATGTTTCAGCATTTGCTGAGAGACCAGTTTTAGATATCGATGCTTCACTTCCGGTTTGCAGTATTCCTTGCACCTTCACTTTGACGATTAAACACAAAAATTGCATCGGAATTAAATACATCAGGCACAATGCCGACTTAAGTAGAAGAACAGTGAGTCTTCTTACCGTCTATGCTTTCAGCCTTTGCTGAGAGACCAGTTTTAGATATCGATGCTTCTTTTCCGGTTTACAGTATTCCTTGGACCTTCACTTTGACGATGAAGCACAAAAATTGCATCGGAATTAAATACATCAGGCACAATGCCGACTTAAGTACAAGAAGAGTGGGTCTACTTACCGTCTATGCTTTCAGCCTTTGCTGAGAGACCAGTTTTAGATATCGATGCTTCACTTCCGGTTTACAGTATTCCTTGCACCTTCACTTTGACGATTAAACACAAAAATTGCATCGGAATTAAATACATCAGGCACAATGGCGACTTAAGTAGAAGAACAGTGAGTCTTCTTACCGTCTATGCTTTCAGCTTTTGCTGAGAAACCAGTTTTAGATATCGATGCTTCACTTCCGGTTTGCATTATTCCTTGCACCTTCACTTTGACGATTAAACACGAAAATTGCATCGGAATTAAAAACATCAGGCACAATGCCGACTTAAGTAGAAGAACAGTGAGTCTTCTTACCGTCTATGCTTTCAGCCTTTGCTGAGAGACCAGTTTTAGATATCGATGCTTCACTTCCGGTTTGCAGTATTCCTTGCACCTTCACTTTGACGATTAAACACAAAAATTGCATCGGAATTAAATACATCAGGCACAATGACGACTTAAGTACAAGAAGAGTGGGCCTTCTTACCGTCTATGCTTTCAGCCTTTGCTGAGAGACCAGTTTTAGATATCGATGCTTCACTTCCGGTTTACAGTATACCTTGCACCTTCACTTTGACGATTAAACACAAAAATTGCATCGGAATTAAATACATCAGGCACAATGCCGACTTAAGTAGAAGAACAGTGGGTCGTCTTACCGTCTATGCTTTCAGCTTTTGCTGAGAGACCAGTTTTAGATATCGATGCTTCACTTCCGGTTTACAGTATTCCTTGCACCTTCACTTTGACGATTAAACACAAAAATTGCATCGGAATTAAATACATCAGGCACAATGCCGAATTAAGTAGAAGAACAGTGAGTCTTCTTACCGTCTATGCTTTCAGCCTTTGCTGAGAGACCAGTTTTAGATATCGATGCTTCACTTCCGGTTTGCATTATTCCTTGCACCTTCACTTTGACGATTAAACACGAAAATTGCATCGGAATTAAATACATCAGGCACAATGCCGACTTAAGTAGAAGAACAGTGAGTCTTCTTACCGTCTATGCTCTCAGCTTTTGCTGAGAGACCAGTTTTAGATATCGATGCTTCACTTCCGGTTTGCAGTATTCCTTGCACTTTCACTTTGACGATTAAACACAAAAATTGCATCGGAATAAAATACATCAGGCACAATGCCGACTTAAGTAGAAGGACAGTGAGTCTTCTTACTGTCTATGCTTTCAGCCTTTGCTGAGAGACCAGTTTTAGATATCGATGCTTCACTTCCGGTTTACAGTATTCCTTGCTCCTTCACTTTGACGATTAAACACAAAAATTGCATCGGAATTAAATACATCAGGCACAATGCCGACTTAAGTAGAAGAACAGTGAGTCTTCTTACCGTCTATGCTTTCAGCCTTTGCTGAGAGACCAGTTTTAGATATCGATGCTTCACTTCCGGTTTGCAGTATTCCTTGCACCTTCACTTTGACGTTTAAACACAAAAATTGCATCGGAATTAAATACATCAGGCACAATGCCGACTTAAGTGGCAGAACAGTGAGTGTTCTTACCGTCTATGCTTTCAGCCTTTGCTGAGAGACCACTTTTAGATATCGATGCTTCACTTCCGGTTTGCAGTATTCCTTGCACCTTCACTTTGACGATTAAACACAAAAATCGCATCGGAATTAAATACATCAGGCACAATGCCGACTTAAGTACAAGAAGAGTGGGTCTTCTTACCGTCTATGCTTTCAGCCTTTGCTGAGAGACCAGTTTTAGATATCGATGCTTCACTTCCGGTTTACAGAATTCCTTGCACCTTCACTTTGACGAATAAACACAAAAATTGCATCGGAATTAAATACATCAGGCACAATGCCGACTTAAGTACAAGAAGAGTGGGTCTTCTTACCGTCTATGCTTTCAGCCTTTGCTGAGAGACCAGTTTTAGATATCGATGCTTCACTTCCGGTTTACAGTATTCCTTGCACCTTCACTTTGACGTTTAAACACAAAAATTGCATCGGAATTAAATACATCAGGCACAATGCCGACTTAAGTAGAAGAACAGTGAATCTTCTTACCGTCTATGTTTCAGCCTTTGCTGAGAGACCAGTTTTAGATATCGATGCTTCACTTCCGGTTTACAGTATTCCTTGCACCTTCACTTTGACGATGAAACACAAAAATTGCATCGGAATTAAATACATCAGGCACAATGCCGACTTAAGTAAGAGAACAGTGAGTCTTCTTACCGTCTATGCTTTCAGCTTTTCCTGAGAGACCAGTTTTAGATATCGATGCTTCACTTCCGGTTTGCAGTATTCCTTGCACCTTCACTTTGACGATTAAACACAAAAATTGCATCGGAATTAAATACATCAGGCACAATGCCGACTTAAGTAGAAGAACAGTGAGTCTTCTTACCGTCTATGCTTTCAGCTTTTGCTGAGAGACCAGTTTTAGATATCGATGCTTAACTTCCGGTTTGCAGTATTCCTTGCACCTTCACTTTGACGATTAAACACAAAAATTGCATCGGAATTAAATACATCAGGCACAATGCCGACTTAAGTAGAAGAACAGTGAGTCTTTTTACCGTCTATGTTTTCAGCCTTTGCTGAGAGACCAGTTTTAGATATCGATGCTTCACTTCCGGTTTACAGTATTCCTTGGACCTTCACTTTGACGATGATACACAAAAATTGCATCGGAATTAAATACATCAGGCACAATGCCGACTTAAGTACAAGAAGAGTGGGTCTTCTTACCGTCTATGCTTTCACCCTTTGCTGAGAGACCAGTTTTAGATATCGATGCTTCACTTCCGGTTTACAGTATTCCTTGCACATTCACTTTGACGATTAAACACAAAAACTGAATCGGAATTAAATACATCAGGCACAATGCCGACTTAAGTAGAAGAACAGTGAGTCTTCTTATCGTCTATGCTTTCAGCCTTTGCTGAGAGACCAGTTTTAGATATCGATGCTTCACTTCCGGTTTGCAGTATTCCTTGCACCTTCACTTTGACGTTTAACACAAAAATTGCAACGGAATTAAATACATGAGGCACAAAGCCGACTTAAGTGGAAGAACAGTGAGTCTTCTTACCGTCTATGCTTTCAGCCTTTGCTGAGAGACCAATTTTTGATATCGATGCTTCACTTCCGGTTTGCAGTATTCCTTGCACCTTCACTTTGACGATTAAACACAAAAATTGCATCGGAATTAAATACATCAGGCACAATGCCGACTTAAGTACAAGAAGAGTGGGTCTTCTTACCGTCTATGCTTTCAGCCTTTGCTGAGAGACCAGTTTTAGATATCGATGCTTCACTTCCGGTTTACAGTATTCCTTGCACCTTCACATTGACGATGAAACACAAAAATTGCATCGGAATTAAATACATCAGGCACAATGCCGACTTAAGTAGAATAACAGTGAGTCTTATTACCGTCTATGTTTCAGCATTTGCTGAGAGACCAGTTTTAGATATCGATGCTTCACTTCCGGTTTGCAGTATTCCTTGCACCTTCACTTTGACGATTAAACACAAAAATTGCATCGGAATTAAATACATCAGGCACAATGCCGACTTAAGTAGAAGAACAGTGAGTCTTCTTACCGTCTATGCTTTCAGCCTTTGCTGAGAGACCAGATTTAGATATCGATGCTTCTTTTCCGGTTTACAGTATTCCTTGGACCTTCACTTTGACGATGAAACACAAAAATTGCATCGGAATTAAATACATCAGGCACAATGCCGACTTAAGTACAAGAAGAGTGGGTCTTCTTACCGTCTATGCTTTCAGCCTTTGCTGAGAGACCAGTTTTAGATATCGATGCTTCACTTCCGGTTTACAGTATACCTTGCACCTTCACTTTGACGATTAAACACAAAAATTGCATCGGAATTAAATACATCAGGCACAATGCCGACTTAAGTAGAAGAACAGTGGGTCGTCTTACCGTCTATGCTTTCAGCTTTTGCTGAGAGACCACTTTTAGATATCGATGCTTCACTTCCGGTTTACAGTATTCCTTGCACCTTCACTTTGACGATTAAACACAAAAATTGCATCGGAATTAAATACATCAGGCACAATGCCGAATTAAGTAGAAGAACAGTGAGTCTTCTTACCGTCTATGCTTTCAGCCTTTGCTGAGAGACCAGTTTTAGATATCGATGCTTCACTTCCGGTTTGCATTATTCCTTGCACCTTCACTTTGACGATTAAACACGAAAATTGCATCGGAATTAAATACATCAGGCACAATGCCGACTTAAGTAGAAGAACAGTGAGTCTTCTTACCGTCTATGCTCTCAGCTTTTGCTGAGAGACCAGTTTTAGATATCGATGCTTCACTTCCGGTTTGCAGTATTCCTTGCACCTTCACTTTGACGATTAAACACAAAAATGGCATCGGAATTAAATACATCAGGCACAATGCCGACTTAAGTAGAAGAACAGTGAATCTTCTTACCGTCTATGTTTCAGCCTTTGCTGAGAGACCAGTTTTAGATATCGATGCTTCACTTCCAGTTTACAGTATTCCTTGCACCTTCACTTTGACGATGAAACACAAAAATTGTATCGGAATTAAATACATCAGGCACAATGCCGACTTAAGTAAGAGAACAGTGAGTCTTCTTACCGTCTATGCTTTCAGCTTTTCCTGAGAGACCAGTTTTAGATATCGATGCTTCACTTCCGGTTTGCAGTATTCCTTGCACCTTCACTTTGACGATTAAACACAAAAATTGCATCGGAATTAAATACATCAGGCACAATGCCGACTTAAGTAGAAGAACAGTGAGTCTTCTTACCGTCTATGCTTTCAGCTTTTGCTGAGAGACCAGTTTTAGATATCGATGCTTAACTTCCGGTTTGCAGTATTCCTTGCACCTTCACTTTGACGATTAAACACAAAAATTGCATCGGAATTAAATACATCAGGCACAATGCCGACTTAAGTAGAAGAACAGTGAGTCTTTTTACCGTCTATGTTTTCAGCCTTTGCTGAGAGACCAGTTTTAGATATCGATGCTTCACTTCCGGTTTACAGTATTCCTTGGACCTTCACTTTGACGATGATACACAAAAATTGCATCGGAATTAAATACATCAGGCACAATGCCGACTTAAGTACAAGAAGAGTGGGTCTTCTTACCGTCTATGCTTTCACCCTTTGCTGAGAGACCAGTTTTAGATATCGATGCTTCACTTCCGGTTTACAGTATTCCTTGCACATTCACTTTGACGATTAAACACAAAAACTGAATCGGAATTAAATACATCAGGCACAATGCCGACTTAAGTAGAAGAACAGTGAGTCTTCTTACCGTCTATGCTTTCAGCTTTTGCTGAGAGACCAGTTTTAGATATCGATGCTTCACTTCCGGTTTGCAGTATTCCTTGCACTTTCACTTTGACGATTAAACACAAAAATTGCATCGGAATTAAATACATCAGGCACAATGCCGACTTAAGTAGAAGAACAGTGAGTCTTCCTACCGTCTATGCTTTCAGCCTTTGCTGAGAGACCAGTTTTAGATATCGATGCTTCACTTCCGGTTTACAGTATTCCTTGGACCTTCACTTTGACGATGAAACACAAAAATTGCATCGGAATTAAATACATCAGGCACAATGCCGACTTAAGTACAAGAAGAGTGGGTCTTCTTCCGGTCTATGCTTTCAGCCTTTGCTGAGAGACCAGTTTTAGATATCGATGCTTCACTTCCGGTTTACAGTATTCCTTGCACCTTCACTTTGACGATTAAACACAAAGATTGCATCGGAATTAAATACATCAGGCACAATGCCGACTTAAGTAGAAGAACAGTGAGTCTTCTTACCGTCTATGCTTTCAGCTTTTGCTGAGAGTCCAGTTTTAGATATCGATGCTTCACTTCCGGTTTACAGTATTCCTTGCACCTTCACTTTGACGATTGAACACAAAAATTGCATCGGAATTAAATACATCAGGCACAATGCCGACTTAAGTAGAAGAACAGTGAGTCTTCTTTCCGTCTATGCTTTCAGCCTTTGCTGAGAGACCAGTTTTAGATATCGATGCTTCACTTCCGGTTTACAGTATTCCTTGCACCTTCACTTTGACGATGAAACACAAAAATTGCATCGGAATTAAATACATCAGGCACAATGCCGACTTAAGTAGAAGAACAGTGAGTCTTCTTACCGTCTATGCTTTCAGCTTTTGCTGAGAGACCAGTTTTAGATATCGATGCTTCACTTCCGGTTTGCAGTATTCCTTGCACCTTCACTTTGACGATTAAACACAAAAATTGCATCGGAATTAAATACATCAGGCACAATGCCGACTTAAGTAGAAGAACAGTGAGTCTTCTTACCGTCTATGCTTTCAGCCTTTGCTGAGAGACCAGTTTTAGATATCGATGCTTCACTTCCGGTTTACAGTATTCCTTGCACCTTCACTTTGACGATTAAACACAAAAATTGCATCGGAATTAAATACATCAGGCACAATGCCGACATAAGTAGAAGAACAGTGAGTCTTCTTATCGTCTATGCTTTCAGCCTTTGCTGAGAGACCAGTTTTAGATATCGATGCTTCACTTCCGGTTTGCAGTATTCCTTGCACCTTCACTTTGACGTTTAACACAAAAATTGCAACGGAATTAAATACATGAGGCACAAAGCCGACTTAAGTGGAAGAACAGTGAGTCTTCTTACCGTCTATGCTTTCAGCCTTTGCTGAGAGACCAATTTTAGATATCGATGCTTCACTTCCGGTTTGCAGTATTCCTTGCACCTTCACTTTGACGATTAAACACAAAAATTGCATCGGAATTAAATACATCAGGCACAATGCCGACTTAAGTACAAGAAGAGTGGGTCTTCTTACCGTCTATGCTTTCAGCCTTTGCTGAGAGACCAGTTTTAGATATCGATGCTTCACTTCCGGTTTACAGTATTCCTTGCACCTTCACATTGACGATGAAACACAAAAATTGCATCGGAATTAAATACATCAGGCACAATGCCGACTTAAGTAGAAGAACAGTGAGTCTTATTACCGTCTATGTTTCAGCATTTGCTGAGAGACCAGTTTTAGATATCGATGCTTCACTTCCGGTTTGCAGTATTCCTTGCACCTTCACTTTGACGATTAAACACAAAAATTGCATCGGAATTAAATACATCAGGCACAATGCCGACTTAAGTAGAAGAACAGTGAGTCTTCTTACCGTCTATGCTTTCAGCCTTTGCTGAGAGACCAGTTTTAGATATCGATGCTTCTTTTCCGGTTTACAGTATTCCTTGGACCTTCACTTTGACGATGAAACACAAAAATTGCATCGGAATTAAATACATCAGGCACAATGCCTACTTAAGTACAAGAAGAGTGGGTCTTCTTACCGTCTATGCTTTCAGCCTTTGCTGAGAGACCAGTTTTAGATATCGATGCTTCACTTCCGGTTTACAGTATTCCTTGCACCTTCACTTTGACGATTAAACACAAAAATTGCATCGGAATTAAATACATCAGGCACAATGCCGACTTAAGTAGAAGAACAGTGAGTCTTCTTACCGTCTATGCTTTCAGCTTTTGCTGAGAAACCAGTTTTAGATATCGATGCTTCACTTCCGGTTTGCATTATTCCTTGCACCTTCACTTTGACGATTAAACACGAAAATTGCATCGGAATTAAATACATCAGGCACAATGCCGACTTAAGTAGAAGAACAGTGAGTCTTCTTACCGTCTATGCTTTCAGCCTTTGCTGAGAGACCAGTTTTAGATATCGATGCTTCACTTCCGGTTTGCAGTATTCCTTGCACCTTCACTTTGACGATTAAACACAAAAATTGCATCGGAATTAAATACATCAGGCACAATGACGACTTAAGTACAAGAAGAGTGGGCCTTCTTACCGTCTATGCTTTCAGCCTTTGCTGAGAGACCAGTTTTAGATATCGATGCTTCACTTCCGGTTTACAGTATACCTTGCACCTTCACTTTGACGATTAAACACAAAAATTGCATCGGAATTAAATACATCAGGCACAATGCCGACTTAAGTAGAAGAACAGTGGGTCTTCTTACCGTCTATGCTTTCAGCTTTTGCTGAGAGACCAGTTTTAGATATCGATGCTTCACTTCCGGTTTACAGTATTCCTTGCACCTTCACTTTGACGATTAAACACAAAAATTGCATCGGAATTAAATACATCAGGCACAATGCCGAATTAAGTAGAAGAACAGTGAGTCTTCTTACCGTCTATGCTTTCAGCCTTTGCTGAGAGACCAGTTTTAGATATCGATGCTTCACTTCCGGTTTGCATTATTCCTTGGACCTTCACTTTGACGATTAAACACGAAAATTGCATCGGAATTAAATACATCAGGCACAATGCCGACTTAAGTAGAAGAACAGTGAGTCTTCTTACCGTCTATGCTCCCAGCTTTTGCTGAGAGACCAGTTTTAGATATCGATGCTTCACTTCCGGTTTGCAGTATTCCTTGCACCTTCACTTTGACGATTAAACACAAAAATTGCATCGGAATAAAATACATCAGGCACAATGCCGACTTAAGTAGAAGAACAGTGAGTCTTCTTACTGTCTATGCTTTCAGCCTTTGCTGAGAGACCAGTTTTAGATATCGATGCTTCACTTCCGGTTTACAGTATTCCTTGCTCCTTCACTTTGACGATTAAACACAAAAATTGCATCGGAATTAAATACATCAGGCACAATGCCGACTTAAGTAGAAGAACAGTGAGTCTTCTTACCGTCTATGCTTTCAGCCTTTGCTGAGAGACCAGTTTTAGATATCGATGCTTCACTTCCGGTTTGCAGTATTCCTTGCACTTTCACTTTGACGTTTAAACACAAAAATTGCATCGGAATTAAATACATCAGGCACAATGCCGACTTAAGTGGAAGAACAGTGAGTCTTCTTACCGTCTATGTTTTTCAGCCTTTGCTGAGAGACCACTTTTAGATATCGATGCTTCACTTCCGGTTTGCAGTATTCCTTGCACCTTCACTTTGACGATTAAACACAAAAATTGCATCGGAATTAAATACGTCAGGCACAATGCCGACTTAAGTACAAGAAGAGTGGGTCTTCTTACCGTCTATGCTTTCAGCCTTTGCTGAGAGACCAGTTTTAGATATCGATGCTTCACTTCCGGTTTACAGAATTCCTTGCACCTTCACTTTGACGATTAAACACAAAAATTGCATCGGAATTAAATACATCAGGCACAATGCCGACTTAACTACAAGAAGAGTGGGTCTTCTTACCGTCTATGCTTTCAGCCTTTGCTGAGAGACCAGTTTTAGATATCGATGCTTCACTTCCGGTTTACAGTATTCCTTGCACCTTCACTTTGACGATGAAACACAAAAATTGCATCGGAATTAAATACATCAGGCACAATGCCTACTTAAGTACAAGAAGAGTGGGTCTTCTTACCGTCTATGCTTTCAACCTTTGCTGAGAGACCAGTTTTAGATATCGATGCTTCACTTCCGGTTTACAGTATTCCTTGCACCTTCACTTTGACGATTAAACACAAAAATTGCATCGGAATTAAATACATCAGGCACAATGCCGACTTAAGTAGAAGAACAGTGAGTCTTCTTACCGTCTATGCTTTCAGCTTTTGCTGAGAAACCAGTTTTAGATATCGATGCTTCACTTCCGGTTTGCATTATTCCTTGCACCTTCACTTTGACGATTAAACACGAAAATTGCATCGGAATTAAATACATCAGGCACAATGCCGACTTAAGTAGAAGAACAGTGAGTCTTCTTACCGTCTATGCTTTCAGCCTTTGCTGAGAGACCAGTTTTAGATATCGATGCTTCACTTCCGGTTTGCAGTATTCCTTGCACCTTCACTTTGACGATTAAACACAAAAATTGCATCGGAATTAAATACATCAGGCACAATGACGACTTAAGTACAAGAAGAGTGGGCCTTCTTACCGTCTATGCTTTCAGCCTTTGCTGAGAGACCAGTTTTAGATATCGATGCTTCACTTCCGGTTTACAGTATACCTTGCACCTTCACTTTGACGATTAAACACAAAAATTGCATCGGAATTAAATACATCAGGCACAATGCCGACTTAAGTAGAAGAACAGTGGGTCTTCTTACCGTCTATGCTTTCAGCTTTTGCTGAGAGACCAGTTTTAGATATCGATGCTTCACTTCCGGTTTACAGTATTCCTTGCACCTTCACTTTGACGATTAAACACAAAAATTGCATCGGAATTAAATACATCAGGCACAATGCCGAATTAAGTAGAAGAACAGTGAGTCTTCTTACCGTCTATGCTTTCAGTCTTTGCTGAGAGACAAGTTTTAGATATCGATGCTTCACTTCCGGTTTGCATTATTCCTTGGACCTTCACTTTGACGATTAAACACGAAAATTGCATCGGAATTAAATACATCAGGCACAATGCCGACTTAAGTAGAAGAACAGTGAGTCTTCTTACCGTCTATGCTCTCAGCTTTTGCTGAGAGACCAGTTTTAGATATCGATGCTTCACTTCCGGTTTGCAGTATTCCTTGCACCTTCACTTTGACGATTAAACACAAAAATTGCATCGGAATAAAATACATCAGGCACAATGCCGACTTAAGTAGAAGAACAGTGAGTCTTCTTACTGTCTATGCTTTCAGCCTTTGCTGAGAGACCAGTTTTAGATATCGATGCTTCACTTCCGGTTTACAGTATTCCTTGCTCCTTCACTTTGACGATTAAACACAAAAATTGCATCGGAATTAAATACATCAGGCACAATGCCGACTTAAGTAGAAGAACAGTGAGTCTTCTTACCGTCTATGCTTTCAGCCTTTGCTGAGAGACCAGTTTTAGATATCGATGCTTCACTTCCGGTTTGCAGTATTCCTTGCACCTTCACTTTGACGTTTAAACACAAAAATTGCATCGGAATTAAATACATCAGGCACAATGCCGACTTAAGTGGAAGAACAGTGAGTCTTCTTACCGTCTATGCTTTCAGCCTTTGCTGAGAGACCACTTTTAGATATCGATGCTTCACTTCCGGTTTGCAGTATTCCTTGCACCTTCACTTTGACGATTAAACACAAAAATTGCATCGGAATTAAATACATCAGGCACAATGCCGACTTAAGTACAAGAAGAGTGGGTCTTCTTACCGTCTATGCTTTCAGCCTTTGCTGAGAGACCAGTTTTAGATATCGATGCTTCACTTCCGGTTTACAGAATTCCTTGCACCTTCACTTTGACGATTAAACACAAAAATTGCATCGGAATTAAATACATCAGGCACAATGCCGACTTAAGTACAAGAAGAGTGGGTCTTCTTACCGTCTATGCTTTCAGCCTTTGCTGAGAGACCAGTTTTAGATATCGATGCTTCACTTCCGGTTTACAGTATTCCTTGCACCTTCACTTTGACGATTAAACACAAAAATTGCATCGGAATTAAATACATCAGGCACAATGCCGACTTAAGTAGAAGAACAGTGAATCTTCTTACCGTCTATGTTTCAGCCTTTGCTGAGAGACCAGTTTTAGATATCGATGCTTCACTTCCGGTTTACAGTATTCCTTGCACCTTCACTTTGACGATGAAACACAAAAATTGCATCGGAATTAAATACATCAGGCACAATGCCGACTTAAGTAAGAGAACAGTGAGTCTTCTTACCGTCTATGCTTTCAGCTTTTCCTGAGAGACCAGTTTTAGATATCGATGCTTCACTTCCGGTTTGCAGTATTCCTTGCACCTTCACTTTGACGATTAAACACAAAAATTGCATCGGAATTAAATACATCAGGCACAATGCCGACTTAAGTAGAAGAACTGTGAGTCTTCTTACCGTCTATGCTTTCAGCTTTTGCTGAGAGACCAGTTTTAGATATCGATGCCTAACTTCCGGTTTGCAGTATTCCTTGCACCTTCACTTTGACGATTAAACACAAAAATTGCATCGGAATTAAATACATCAGGCACAATGCCGACTTAAGTAGAAGAACAGTGAGTCTTTTTACCGTCTATGTTTTCAGCCTTTGCTGAGAGACCAGTTTTAGATATCGATGCTTCACTTCCGGTTTACAGTATTCCTTGGACCTTCACTTTGACGATGATACACAAAAATTGCATCGGAATTAAATACATCAGGCACAATGCCGACTTAAGTACAAGAAGAGTGGGTCTTCTTACCGTCTATGCTTTCACCCTTTGCTGAGAGACCAGTTTTAGATATCGATGCTTCACTTCCGGTTTACAGTATTCCTTGCACATTCACTTTGACGATTAAACACAAAAATTGAATCGGAATTAAATACATCAGGCACAATGCCGACTTAAGTAGAAGAACAGTGAGTCTTCTTACCGTCTATGCTTTCAGCTTTTGCCGAGAGACCAGTTTTAGATATCGATGCTTCACTTCCGGTTTGCAGTATTCCTTGCACTTTCACTTTGACGATTAAACACAAAAATTGCATCGGAATTAAATACATCAGGCACAATGCCGACTTAAGTAGAAGAACAGTGAGTCTTCCTACCGTCTATGCTTTCAGCCTTTGCTGAGAGACCAGTTTTAGATATAGATGCTTCACTTCCGGTTTACAGTATTCCTTGGACCTTCACTTTGACGATGAAACACAAAAATTGCATCGGAATTAAATACATCAGGCACAATGCCGACTTAAGTACAAGAAGAGTGGGTCTTCTTCCGGTCTATGCTTTCAGCCTTTGCTGAGAGACCAGTTTAAGATATCGATGCTTCACTTCCGGTTTACAGTATTCCTTGCACCTTCACTTTGACGATGAAATACAAAAATTGAATCGGAATTAAATACATCAGGCACAATGCCGACTTAAGTACAAGAAGAGTGAGTCTTCTTACCATCTATGCTTTCAGCCTTTGCTGAGAGACCAGTTTTAGATATCGATGATTCACTTCCGGTTTACAGTATTCCTTGGACCTTCACTTTGACGATGAAACACACAAATTTTATCAGAAATAAATACACCAGGCACAATGCCGACTTAAGTACAAGAAGAGTGGGTCTTCTTACCGTCTATGCTTTCAGCCTTTGCTGAGAGACCAGTTTTAGATATCGATGATTCACTTCCGGTTTGCAGTATTCTTTGGACCTTCACTTTGACGATTAAACACAGAAATTGCATCGGAATTACATACAAAAGGCACAATGCGGACTTAAGTACTAGAAGACTGAGTTTACTAACAGTCTATGATTTGAGCCTTTCGTGTGAGACCAGTTTTAGTTTTCGATGCTTCACTTCCGGTTTACAGTATTCCTTGCTCCTTCACTTTGACGATTAAACACAAAAATTGCATCGGAATTAAATACATCAGGCACAATGCCGACTTAAGTAGAAGAACAGTGAGTCTTCTTACCGTCTATGCTTTCAGCCTTTGCTGAGTGACCAGTTTTAGATATCGATGCTTCACTTCCGGTTTGCAGTATTCCTTGCACCTTCACTTTTACGTTTAAACACAAAAATTGCATCGGAATTAAATACATCAGGCACAATGCCGACTTAAGTGGAAGAACAGTGAGTCTTCTTACCGTCTATGCTTTCAGCCTTTGCTGAGAGACCACTTTTAGATATCGATGCTTCACTTCCGGTTTGCAGTATTCCTTGCACCTTCACTTTGACGATTAAACACAAAAATTGCATCGGAATTAAATACATCAGGCACAATGCCGACTTAAGTACAAGAAGAGTGGGTCTTCTTACCGTCTATGCTTTCAGCCTTTGCTGAGAGTCCAGTTTTAGATATCGATGCTTCACTTCCGGTTTACAGAATTCCTTGCACCTTCACTTTGACGATTAAACACAAAAATTGCATCGGAATTAAATACATCAGGCACAATGCCGACTTAAGTACAAGAAGAGTGGGTCTTCTTACCGTCTATGCTTTCAGCCTTTGCTGAGAGACCAGTTTTAGATATCGATGCTTCACTTCCGGTTTACAGTATTCCTTGCACCTTCACTTTGACGATTAAACACAAAAATTGCATCGGAATTAAATACATCAGGCACAATGCCGACTTAAGTAGAAGAACAGTGAATCTTCTTACCGTCTATGTTTCAGCCTTTGCTGAGAGACCAGTTTTAGATATCGATGCTTCACTTCCGGTTTACAGTATTCCTTGCACCTTCACTTTGACGATGAAACACAAAAATTGCATCGGAATTAAATACATCAGGCACAATGCCGACTTAAGTAGAAGAACAGTGAGTCTTCTTACCGTCTATGCTTTCAGCTTTTGCTGAGAGACCAGTTTTAGATATCGATGCTTCACTTCCGGTTTGCAGTATTCCTCGCACCTTCACTTTGACGATTAAACACAAAAATTACATCGGAATTAAATACATCAGGCACAATGCCGACTTAAGTAGAAGAACAGTGAGTCTTCTTACCGTCTATGCTTTCAGCTTTTGCTGAGAGACCAGTTTTAGATATCGATGCTTCACTTCCGGTTTGCAGTATTCCTTGCACCTTCACTTTGACGATTAAACACAAAAATTGCATCGGAATTAAATACATCAGGCACAATGCCGACTTAAGTAGAAGAACAGTGAGTCTTTTTACCGTCTATGTTTTCAGCCTTTGCTGAGAGACCAGTTTTAGATATCGATGCTTCACTTCCGGTTTACAGTATTCCTTGGACCTTCACTTTGACGATGAAACACAAAAATTGCATCCGAATTAAATACATCAGGCACAATGCCGACTTAGGTACAAGAAGAGTGGGTCTTCTTACCGTCTATGCTTTCACCCTTTGCTGAGAGACCAGTTTTAGATATCGATGCTTCACTTCCGGTTTACAGTATTCCTTGCACCTTCACTTTGACGATTAAACACAAAAATTGAATCGGAATTAAATACATCAGGCACAATGCCGACTTAAGTAGAAGAACAGTGAGTCTTCTTACCGTCTATGCTTTCAGCTTTTGCTGAGAGACCAGTTTTAGATATCGATGCTTCACTTCCGGCTTGCAGTATTCCTTGCACTTTCACTTTGACGATTAAACACAAAAATTGCATCGGAATTAAATACATCAGGCACAATGCCGACTTAAGTACAAGAAGAGTGGGTCTTCTTACCGTCTATGCTTTCAGCCTTTGCTGAGAGACCAGTTTTAGATATCGATGATTCACTTCCGGTTTACAGTATTCTTTGGACCTTCACTTTGACGATTAAACACAGAAAATGCATCGGAATTACATACAAAAGGCACAATGCGGACTTAAGTACTAGAAGACTGAGTTTACTAACAGTCTATGATTTGAGCCTTTCGTGTGACACCAGTTTTAGTTTTCGATGCTTCACTTCCGGTTTACAGTATTCCTTGCACCTTCACTTTGACGATTAAACACAAAAATTGCATCGGAATTAAATACATCAGGCACAATGCCGACTTAAGTAGAAGAACAGTGAATCTTCTTACCGTCTATGCTTTCAGCCTTTGCTGAGAGACCAGTTTTAGATATCGATGCTTCACTTCCGGTTTACAGTATTCCTTGCACCTTCACTTTGACGATCAAACACAAAAATTGCATCGGAATTAAATACATCAGGCACAATGCCGACTTAAGTAGAAGAACAGTGAGTCTTCTTACCGTCTATGCTTTCAGCTTTTGCTGAGAGACCAGTTTTAGATATCGATGCTTCACTTCCGGTTTGCAGTATTCCTTGCACCTTCACTTTGACGATTAAACACAAAAATTGCATCGGAATTAAATACATCAGGCACAATGCCGACTTAAGTAGAAGAACAGTGAGTCTTCTTACCGTCTATGCTTTCAGCTTTTGCTGAGAGACCAGTTTTAGATATCGATGCTTCACTTCCGGTTTGCAGTATTCCTTGCACTTTCACTTTGACGATTAAACACAAAAATTGCATCGGAATTAAATACATCAGGCACAATGCCGACTTAAGTAGAAGAACAGTGAGTCTTCTTACCGTCTATGCTTTCAGCCTTTGCTGAGAGACCAGTTTTAGATATCGATGCTTCACTTCCGGTTTACAGTATTCCTTGGACCTTCACTTTGACGATGAAACACAAAAATTGCATCGGAATTAAATACATCAGGCACAGTGCCGACTTAAGTACAAGAAGAGTGGGTCTTCTTCCGGTCTATGCTTTCAGCCTTTGCTGAGAGACCAGTTTTAGATATCGATGCTTCACTTCCGGTTTACAGTATTCCTTGCACCTTCACTTTGACGATGAAATACAAAAATTGCATCGGAATTAAATACATCAGGCACAATGCCGACTTAAGTACAAGAAGAGTGAGTCTTCTTACCATCTATGCTTTCAGCCTTTGCTGAGAGACCAGTTTTAGATATCGATGATTCACTTCCGGTTTACAGTGTTCCTTGGACCTTCACTTTGACGATGAAACACACAAATTTCATCGGAAATAAATACATCAGGCACAATGCCGACTTAAGTACAAGAAGAGTGGGTCTTCTTACCGTCTATGCTTTCAGCCTTTGCTGAGAGACCAGTTTTAGATATCGATGATTCACCTCCGGTTTACAGTATTCTTTGGACCTTCACTTTGACGATTAAACACAGAAATTGCATCGGAATTACATACAAAAGGCACAATGCGGACTTAAGTACTAGAAGACTGAGTTTACTAACAGTCTATGATTTGAGCCTTTCGTGTGAGACCAGTTTTAGTTTTCGATGCTTCACTTCCGGTTTACAGTATTCCTTGCACCTTCACTTTGACGATTAAACACAAAAATTGCATCGGAATTTAATACATCAGGCACAATGCCGACTTAAGTAGAAGAACAGTGAATCTTCTTACCGTCTATGCTTTCAGCCTTTGCTGAGAGACCAGTTTTAGATATCGATGCTTCACTTCCGGTTTACAGTATTCCTTGCACCTTCACTTTGACGATGAAACACAAAAATTGCATCGGAATTAAATACATCAGGCACAATGCCGACTTAAGTAGAAGAACTGTGAGTCTTCTTACCGTCTATGCTTTCAGCTTTTGCTGAGAGACCAGTTTTAGATATCGATGCTTCACTTCCGGTTTGCAGTATTCCTTGCACCTTCACTTTGACGATTAAACACAAAAATTGCATCGGAATTAAATACATCAGGCACAATGCCGACTTAAGTAGAAGAACAGTGAGTCTTCTTACCGTCTATGCTTTCAGCTTTTGCTGAGAGACCAGTTTTAGATATCGATGCTTCACTTCCGGTTTGCAGTATTCCTTGCACTTTCACTTTGACGATTAAACACAAAAATTGCATCGGAATTAAATACATCAGGCACAATGCCGACTTAAGTAGAAGAACAGTGAGTCTTCTTACCGTCTATGCTTTCAGCCTTTGCTGAGAGACCAGTTTTAGATATCGATGCTTCTCTTCCGGTTTACAGTATTCCTTGGACCTTCACTTTGACGATGAAACACAAAAATTGCATCGGAATTAAATACATCAGGCACAATGCCGACTTAAGTACAAGAAGAGTTGCTCTTCTTCCGGTCTATGCTTTCAGCCTTTGCTGAGAGACCAGTTTTAGATATCGATGCTTCACTTCCGGTTTACAGTATTCCTTGGACCTTCACTTTGACGATGAAATACAAAAATTGCATCGGAATTAAATACATCAGGCACAATGCCGACTTAAGTACAAGAAGAGTGAGTCTTCTTACCATCTATGCTTTCAGCCTTTGCTGAGAGACCAGTTTTAGATATCGATGATTCACTTCCGGTTTACAGTATTCCTTGGACCTTCACTTTGACGATGAAACACACAAATTTTATCGGAAATAAATACATCAGGCACAATGCCGACTTAAGTACAAGAAGAGTGGGTCTTCTTACCGTCTATGATTTCAGCCTTTGCTGAGAGACCAGTTTTAGATATCGATGATTCACTTCCGGTTTACAGTATTCTTTGGACCTTCACTTTCACGATTAAACACAGAAATTGCATCGGAATTACATACAAAAGGCAGAATGCGGACTTAAGTACTAGAAGACTGAGTTTACTAACAGTCTATGATTTGAGCCTTTCGTGTGAGACCAGTTTTAGTTTTCGATGCTTCACTTCCGGTTTACAGTATTCCTTGCACCTTCACTTTGACGATGAAACACAAAAATTGCATCGGAATTAAATACATCAGGCACAATGCCGACTTAAGTAGAAGAACAGTGAGTCTTCTTACCGTCTATGCTCTCAGCTTTTGCTGAGAGACCAGTTTTAGATATCGATGCTTCACTTCCGGTTTGCAGTATTCCTTGCACCTTCACTTTGACGATTAAACACAAAAATTGCATCGGAATAAAATACATCAGGCACAATGCCGACTTAAGTAGAAGAACAGTGAGTCTTCTTACCGTCTATGCTTTCAGCTTTTGCTGAGAAACCAGTTTTAGATATCGATGCTTCACTTCCGGTTTGCATTATTCCTTGCACCTTCACTTTGACGATTAAACACGAAAATTGCATCGGAATTAAATACATCAGGCACAATGCCGACTTAAGTAGAAGAACAGTGAGTCTTCTTACCGTCTATGCTTTCAGCCTTTGCTGAGAGACCAGTTTTAGATATCGATGCTTCACTTCCGGTTTGCAGTATTCCTTGCACCTTCACTTTGACGATGAAACACAAAAATTGCATCGGAATTAAATACATCAGGCACAATGACGACTTAAGTACAAGAAGAGTGGGCCTTCTTACCGTCTATGCTTTCAGCCTTTGCTGAGAGACCAGTTTTAGATATCGATGCTTCACTTCCGGTTTACAGTATACCTTGCACCTTCACTTTGACGATTAAACACAAAAATTGCATCGGAATTAAATACATCAGGCACAATGCCGACTTAAGTAGAAGAACAGTGGGTCTTCTTACCGTCTATGCTTTCAGCTTTTGCTGAGAGACCAGTTTTAGATATCGATGCTTCACTTCCGGTTTACAGTATTCCTTGCACCTTCACTTTGACGATTAAACACAAAAATTGCATCGGAATTAAATACATCAGGCACAATGCCGAATTAAGTAGAAGAACAGTGAGTCTACTTACCGTCTATGCTTTCAGCCTCTGCTGAGAGACCAGTTTTAGATATCGATGCTTCACTTCCGGTTTACAGTATTCCTTGCCCCTTCACTTTGACGATGAAACACAAAAATTGCATCGGAATTAAATACATCAGGCACAATGCCGACTTAAGTAGAAGAACAGTGAGTCTTCTTACCGTCTATGCTCTCAGCTTTTGCTGAGAGACCAGTTTTAGATATCGATGCTTCACTTCCGGTTTGCAGTATTCCTTGCACCTTCACTTTGACGATTAAACACAAAAATTGCATCGGAATAAAATACATCAGGCACAATGCCGACTTAAGTAGAAGAACAGTGAGTCTTCTTACTGTCTATGCTTTCAGCCTTTGCTGAGAGACCAGTTTTAGATATCGATGCTTCACTTCCGGTTTACAGTATTCCTTGCTCCTTCTCTTTGACGATTAAACACAAAAATTGCATCGGAATTAAATACATCAGGCACAATGCCGACTTAAGTAGAAGAACAGTGAGTCTTCTTACCGTCTATGCTTTCAGCCTTTGCTGAGAGACCAGTTTTAGATATCGATGCTTCACTTCCGGTTTGCAGTACTCCTTGCACCTTCACTTTGACGTTTAAACACAAAAATTGCATCGGAATTAAATACATCAGGCACAATGCCGACTTAAGTGGAAGAACAGTGAGTCTTCTTACCGTCTATGCTTTCAGCCTTTGCTGAGAGACCACTTTTAGATATCGATGCTTCACTTCCGGTTTGCAGTATTCCTTGCACCTTCACTTTGACGATTAAACACAAAAATTGCATCGGAATTAAATACATCAGGCACAATGCCGACTTAAGTACAAGAAGAGTGGGTCTTCTTACCGTCTATGCTTTCAGCCTTTGCTGAGAGACCAGTTTTAGATATCGATGCTTCACTTCCGGTTTACAGAATTCCTTGCACCTTCACTTTGACGATTAA
This sequence comes from Schistocerca cancellata, assembly GCF_023864275.1. Lineage (NCBI taxonomy): Eukaryota > Metazoa > Arthropoda > Insecta > Orthoptera > Acrididae > Schistocerca > Schistocerca cancellata. Next base: position 56,627,994 of record NC_064631.1, read on the forward strand.
ACACAAAAATTGCATCGGAATTAAATACATCAGGCACAATGCCGACTTAAGTACAAGAAGAGTGGGTCTTCTTACCGTCTATGCTTTCAGCCTTTGCTGAGAGACCAGTTTTAGATATCGATGCTTCACTTCCTGTTTACAGTATTCCTTGCACCTTCACTTTGACGATTAAACACAAAAATTGCATCGGAATTAAATACATCAGGCACAATGCCGACTTAAGTAGAAGAACAGTGAATCTTCTTACCGTCTATGTTTCAGGCTTTGCTGAGAGACCAGTTTTAGATATCGATGCTTCACTTCCGGTTTACAGTATTCCTTGCACCTTCACTTTGACGATGAAACACAAAAATTGCATCGGAATTAAATACATCAGGCACAATGCCGACTTAAGTAAGAGAACAGTGAGTCTTCTTACCGTCTATGCTTTCAGCTTTTCCTGAGAGACCAGTTTTAGATATCGATGCTTCACTTCCGGTTTGCAGTATTCCTTGCACCTTCACTTTGACGATTAAACACAAAAATTGCATCGGAATTAAATACATCAGGCACAATGCCGACTTAAGTAGAAGAACAGTGAGTCTTCTTACCGTCTATGCTTTCAGCTTTTGCTGAGAGACCAGTTTTAGATATCGATGCTTCACTTCCGGTTTGCAGTATTCCTTGCACCTTCACTTTGACGATTAAACACAAAAATTGCATCGGAATTAAATACATCAGGCACAATGCCGACGTAAGTAGAAGAACAGTGAGTCTTCTTACCGTCTATGCTTTCAGCCTTTGCTGAGAGACCACTTTTAGATATCGATGCTTCACTTCCGGTTTGCAGTATTCCTTGCACCTTCACTTTGACGATTAAACACAAAAATTGCATCGGAATTAAATACATCAGGCACAATGCCGACTTAAGTACAAGAAGAGTGGGTCTTCTTACCGTCTATGCTTTCAGCCTTTGCTGAGAGACCAGTTTTAGATATCGATGCTTCACTTCCGGTTTACAGAATTCCTTGCACCTTCACTTTGACGATTAAACACAAAAATTGCATCGGAATTAAATACATCAGGCACAATGCCGACTTAAGTACAAGAAGAGTGGGTCTTCTTACCGTCTATGCTTTCAGCCTTTGCTGAGAGACCAGTTTTAGATATCGATGCTTCACTTCCGGTTTACAGTATTCCTTGCACCTTCACTTTGACGATTAAACACAAAAATTGCATCGGAATTAAATACATCAGGCACAATGCCGACTTAAGTAGAAGAACAGTGAATCTTCTTACCGTCTATGTTTCAGCCTTTGCTGAGAGACCAGTTTTAGATATCGATGCTTCACTTCCGGTTTACAGTATTCCTTGCACCTTCACTTTGACGATGAAACACAAAAATTGCATCGGAATTAAATACATCAGGCACAATGCCGACTTAAGTAAGAGAACAGTGAGTCTTCTTACCGTCTATGCTTTCAGCTTTTCCTGAGAGACCAGTTTTAGATATCGATGCTTCACTTCCGGTTTGCAGTATTCCTTGCACCTTCACTTTGACGATTAAACACAAAAATTGCATCGGAATTAAATACATCAGGCACAATGCCGACTTAAGTAGAAGAACAGTGAGTCTTCTTACCGTCTATGCTTTCAGCTTTTGCTGAGAGACCAGTTTTAGATATCGATGCTTCACTTCCGGTTTGCAGTATTCCTTGCACCTTCACTTTGACGATTAAACACAAAAATTGCATCGGAATTAAATACATCAGGCACAATGCCGACTTAAGTAGAAGAACAGTGAGTCTTTTTACCGTCTATGTTTTCAGCCTTTGCTGAGAGACCAGTTATAGATATCGATGCTTCACTTCCGGTTTACAGTATTCCTTGGACCTTCACTTTGACGATGATACACAAAAATTGCATCGGTATTAAATACATCAGGCACAATGCCGACTTAAGTACAAGAAGAGTGGGTCTTCTTACCGTCTATGCTTTCACCCTTTGCTGAGAGACCAGTTTTAGATATCGATGCTTCACTTCCGGTTTACAGTATTCCTTGCACCTTCACTTTGACGATTAAACACAAAAATTGAATCGGAATTAAATACATCAGGCACAATGCCGACTTAAGTAGAAGAACAGTGAGTCTTCTTACCGTCTATGCTTTCAGCTTTTGCTGAGAGACCAGTTTTAGATATCGATGCTTCACTTCCGGTTTGCAGTATTCCTTGCACTTTCACTTTGACGATTAAACACAAAAATTGCATCGGAATTAAATACACCAGGCACAATGCCGACTTAAGTAGAAGAACAGTGAGTCTTCCTACCGTCTATGCTTTCAGCCTTTGCTGAGAGACCAGTTTTAGATATCGATGCTTCACTTCCGGTTTACAGTATTCCTTGGACCTTCACTTTGACGATGAAACACAAAAATTGCATCGGAATTAAATACATCAGGCACAATGCCGACTTAAGTACAAGAAGAGTGGGTCTTCTTCCGGTCTATGCTTTCAGCCTTTGCTGAGAGACCAGTTTTAGATATCGATGCTTCACTTCCGGTTTACAGTATTCCTTGCACCTTCACTTTGACGATGAAATACAAAAATTGAATCGGAATTAAATACATCAGGCACAATGCCGACTTAAGTACAAGAAGAGTGAGTCTTCTTACCATCTATGCTTTCAGCCTTTGCTGAGAGACCAGTTTTAGATATCGATGATTCACTTCCGGTTTACAGTATTCCTTGGACCTTCACTTTGACGATGAAACACACAAATTTTATCGGAAACAAATACATCAGGCACAATGCCGACTTAAGTACAAGAAGAGTGGGTCTTCTTACCGTCTATGCTTTCAGCCTTTGCTGAGAGACCAGTTTTAGATATCGATGATTCACTTCCGGTTTGCAGTATTCTTTGGAGCTTCACTTTGACGATTAAACACAGAAATTGCATCGGAATTACATACAAAAGGCACAATGCGGACTTAAGTACTAGAAGACTGAGTTTACTAACAGTCTATGATTTGAGCCTTTCGTGTGAGACCAGTTTTAGTTTTCGATGCTTCACTTCCGGTTTACAGTATTCCTTGCACCTTCACTTTGACGATGAAACACAAAAATTGCATCGGAATTAAATACATCAGGCACAATGCCGACTTAAGTAGAAGAACAGTGAGTCTTCTTACCGTCTATGCTTTCAGCTTTTGCTGAGAGACCAGTTTTAGATATCGATGCTTCACTTCCGGTGTGCAGTATTCCTTGCACCTTCACTTTGACGATTAAACACAAAAATTGCATCGGAATAAAATACATCAGGCACAATGCCGACTTAAGTAGAAGAACAGTGAGTCTTCTTACTGTCTATGCTTTCAGCCTTTGCTGAGAGACCAGTTTTAGATATCGATGCTTCACTTCCGGTTTACAGTATTCCTTGCTCCTTCACTTTGACGATTAAACACAAAAATTGCATCGGAATTAAATACATCAGGCACAATGCCGACTTAAGTAGAAGAACAGTGAGTCTTCTTACCGTCTATGCTTTCAGCCTTTGCTGAGTGACCAGTTTTAGATATCGATGCTTCACTTCCGGTTTGCAGTATTCCTTGCACCTTCACTTTGACGTTTAAACACAAAAATTGCATCGGAATTAAATACATCAGGCACAATGCCGACTTAAGTGGAAGAACAGTGAGTCTTCTTACCGTCTATGCTTTCAGCCTTTGCTGAGAGACCACTTTTAGATATCGATGCTTCACTTCCGGTTTGCAGTATTCCTTGCACCTTCACTTTGACGATTAAACACAAAAATTGCATCGGAATTAAATACATCAGGCACAATGCCGACTTAAGTAGAAGAACAGTGAGTCTTTTTACCGTCTATGTTTTCAGCCTTTGCTGAGAGACCAGTTATAGATATCGATGCTTCACTTCCGGTTTACAGTATTCCTTGGACCTTCACTTTGACGATGATACACAAAAATTGCATCGGTATTAAATACATCAGGCACAATGCCGACTTAAGTACAAGAAGAGTGGGTCTTCTTACCGTCTATGCTTTCACCCTTTGCTGAGAGACCAGTTTTAGATATCGATGCTTCACTTCCGGTTTACAGTATTCCTTGCACCTTCACTTTGACGATTAAACACAAAAATTGAATCGGAATTAAATACATCAGGCACAATGCCGACTTAAGTAGAAGAACAGTGAGTCTTCTTACCGTCTATGCTTTCAGCTTTTGCTGAGAGACCAGTTTTAGATATCGATGCTTCACTTCCGGTTTGCAGTATTCCTTGCACTTTCACTTTGACGATTAAACACAAAAATTGCATCGGAATTAAATACACCAGGCACAATGCCGACTTAAGTAGAAGAACAGTGAGTCTTCCTACCGTCTATGCTTTCAGCCTTTGCTGAGAGACCAGTTTTAGATATCGATGCTTCACTTCCGGTTTACAGTATTCCTTGGACCTTCACTTTGACGATGAAACACAAAAATTGCATCGGAATTAAATACATCAGGCACAATGCCGACTTAAGTACAAGAAGAGTGGGTCTTCTTCCGGTCTATGCTTTCAGCCTTTGCTGAGAGACCAGTATTAGATATCGATGCTTCACTTCCGGTTTACAGTATTCCTTGCACCTTCACTTTGACGATGAAATACAAAAATTGAATCGGAATTAAATACATCAGGCACAATGCCGACTTAAGTACAAGAAGAGTGAGTCTTCTTACCATCTATGCTTTCAGCCTTTGCTGAGAGACCAGTTTTAGATATCGATGATTCACTTCCGGTTTACAGTATTCCTTGGACCTTCACTTTGACGATGAAACACACAAATTTTATCGGAAACAAATACATCAGGCACAATGCCGACTTAAGTACAAGAAGAGTGGGTCTTCTTACCGTCTATGCTTTCAGCCTTTGCTGAGAGACCAGTTTTAGATATCGATGATTCACTTCCGGTTTGCAGTATTCTTTGGAGCTTCACTTTGACGATTAAACACAGAAATTGCATCGGAATTACATACAAAAGGCACAATGCGGACTTAAGTACTAGAAGACTGAGTTTACTAACAGTCTATGATTTGAGCCTTTCGTGTGAGACCAGTTTTAGTTTTCGATGCTTCACTTCCGGTTTACAGTATTCCTTGCACCTTCACTTTGACGATGAAACACAAAAATTGCATCGGAATTAAATACATCAGGCACAATGCCGACTTAAGTAGAAGAACAGTGAGTCTTCTTACCGTCTATGCTTTCAGCTTTTGCTGAGAGACCAGTTTTAGATATCGATGCTTCACTTCCGGTGTGCAGTATTCCTTGCACCTTCACTTTGACGATTAAACACAAAAATTGCATCGGAATAAAATACATCAGGCACAATGCCGACTTAAGTAGAAGAACAGTGAGTCTTCTTACTGTCTATGCTTTCAGCCTTTGCTGAGAGACCAGTTTTAGATATCGATGCTTCACTTCCGGTTTACAGTATTCCTTGCTCCTTCACTTTGACGATTAAACACAAAAATTGCATCGGAATTAAATACATCAGGCACAATGCCGACTTAAGTAGAAGAACAGTGAGTCTTCTTACCGTCTATGCTTTCAGCCTTTGCTGAGTGACCAGTTTTAGATATCGATGCTTCACTTCCGGTTTGCAGTATTCCTTGCACCTTCACTTTGACGTTTAAACACAAAAATTGCATCGGAATTAAATACATCAGGCACAATGCCGACTTAAGTGGAAGAACAGTGAGTCTTCTTACCGTCTATGCTTTCAGCCTTTGCTGAGAGACCACTTTTAGATATCGATGCTTCACTTCCGGTTTGCAGTATTCCTTGCACCTTCACTTTGACGATTAAACACAAAAATTGCATCGGAATTAAATACATCAGGCACAATGCCGACTTAAGTACAAGAAGAGTGGGTCTTCTTACCGTCTATGCTTTCAGCCTTTGCTGAGAGACCAGTTTTAGATATCGATGCTTCACTTCCGGTTTACAGAATTCCTTGCACCTTCACTTTGACGATTAAACACAAAAATTGCATCGGAATTAAATACATCAGGCACAATGCCGACTTAAGTACAAGAAGAGTGGGTCTTCTTACCGTCTATGCTTTCAGCCTTTGCTGAGAGACCAGTTTTAGATATCGATGCTTCACTTCCGGTTTACAGTATTCCTTGCACCTTCACTTTGACGATTAAACACAAAAATTGCATCGGAATTAAATACATCAGGCACAATGCCGACTTAAGTAGAAGAACAGTGAATCTTCTTACCGTCTATGTTTCAGCCTTTGCTGAGAGACCAGTTTTAGATATCGATGCTTCACTTCCGGTTTACAGTATTCCTTGCACCTTCACTTTGACGATTAAACACAAAAATTGCATCGGAATTAAATACATCAGGCACAATGCCGACTTAAGTAGAAGAACAGTGAGTCTTCTTACCGTCTATGCTTTCAGCTTTTGCTGAGAGACCAGTTTTAGATATCGATGCTTCACTTCCGGTTTGCAGTATTCCTTGCACCTTCACTTTGACGATTAAACACAAAAATTGCATCGGAATAAAATACATCAGGCACAATGCCGACTTAAGTAGAAGAACAGTGAGTCTTCTTACTGTCTATGCTTTCAGCCTTTGCTGAGAGACCAGTTTTAGATATCGATGCTTCACTTCCGGTTTACAGTATTCCTTGCTCCTTCACTTTGACGATTAAACACAAAAATTGCATCGGAATTAAATACATCAGGCACAATGCCGACTTAAGTAGAAGAACAGTGAGTCTTCTTACCGTCTATGCTTTCAGCCTTTGCTGAGTGACCAGTTTTAGATATCGATGCTTCACTTCCGGTTTGCAGTATTCCTTGCACCTTCACTTTGACGTTTAAACACAAAAATTGCATCGGAATTAAATACATCAGGCACAATGCCGACTTAAGTGGAAGAACAGTGAGTCTTCTTACCGTCTATGCTTTCAGCCTTTGCTGAGAGACCACTTTTAGATATCGATGCTTCACTTCCGGTTTGCAGTATTCCTTGCACCTTCACTTTGACGATTAAACACAAAAATTGCATCGGAATTAAATACATCAGGCACAATGCCGACTTAAGTACAAGAAGAGTGGGTCTTCTTACCGTCTATGCTTTCAGCCTTTGCTGAGAGACCAGTTTTAGATATCGATGCTTCACTTCCGGTTTACAGAATTCCTTGCACCTTCACTTTGACGATTAAACACAAAAATTGCATCGGAATTAAATACATCAGGCACAATGCCGACTTAAGTACAAGAAGAGTGGGTCTTCTTACCGTCTATGCTTTCAGCCTTTGCTGAGAGACCAGTTTTAGATATCGATGCTTCACTTCCGGTTTACAGTATTCCTTGCACCTTCACTTTGACGATTAAACACAAAAATTGCATCGGAATTAAATACATCAGGCACAATGCCGACTTAAGTAGAAGAACAGTGAATCTTCTTACCGTCTATGTTTCAGCCTTTGCTGAGAGACCAGTTTTAGATATCGATGCTTCACTTCCGGTTTACAGTATTCCTTGCACCTTCACTTTGACGATGAAATACAAAAATTGAATCGGAATTAAATACATCAGGCACAATGCCGACTTAAGTACAAGAAGAGTGAGTCTTCTTACCATCTATGCTTTCAGCCCTTGCTGAGAGACCAGTTTTAGATATCGATGATTCACTTCCGGTTTACAGTATTCCTTGGACCTTCACTTTGACGATGAAACACAGAAATTTTATCGGAAATAAATACATCAGGCACAATGCCGACTTAAGTACAAGAAGAGTGGGTCTTCTTACCGTCTATGCTTTCAGCCTTTGCTGAGAGACCAGTTTTAGATATCGATGATTCGCTTCCGGTTTGCAGTATTCTTTGGAGCTTCACTTTGACGATTAAACACAGAAATTGCATCGGAATTACATACAAAAGGCACAATGCGGACTTAAGTACTAGAAGACTGAGTTTACTAACAGTCTATGATTTGAGCCTTTCGTGTGAGACCAGTTTTAGTTTTAGATGCTTCACTTCCGGTTTACAGTATTCCTTGCACCTTCACTTTGACGATGAAACACAAAAATTGCATCGGAATTAAATACATCAGGCACAATGCCGACTTAAGTAGAAGAACAGTGAGTCTTCTTACCGTCTATGCTCTCAGCTTTTGCTGAGAGACCAGTTTTAGATATCGATGCTTCACTTCCGGTTTGCAGTATTCCTTGCACCTTCACTTTGACGATTAAACACAAAAATTGCATCGGAATTAAATACATCAGGCACAATGCCGACTTAAGTACAAGAAGAGTGAGTCTTCTTACCGTCTATGCTTTCAGCCTTTGCTGAGAGACCAGTTTTAGATATCGATGCTTCACTTCCGGTTTACAGTATTCCTTGCACCTTCACTTTGACGATTAAACACAAAAATTGCATCGGAATTAAATACATCAGGCACAATGCCGACTTAAGTAGAAGAACAGTGAATCTTCTTACCGTCTATGTTTCAGCCTTTGCTGAGAGACCAGTTTTAGATATCGATGCTTCACTTCCGGTTTACAGTATTCCTTGCACCTTCACTTTGACGATTAAACACAAAAATTGCATCGGAATTAAATACATCAGGCACAATGCCGACTTAAGTAGAAGAACAGTGAGTCTTCTTACCGTCTATGCTTTCAGCTTTTGCTGAGAGACCAGTTTTAGATATCGATGCTTCACTTCCGGTTTGCAGTATTCCTCGCACCTTCACTTTGACGATTAAACACAAAAATTGCATCGGAATTAAATACATCAGGCACAATGCCGACTTAAGTAGAAGAACAGTGAGTCTTCTTACCGTCTATGCTTTCAGCTTTTGCTGAGAGACCAGTTTTAGATATCGATGCTTCACTTCCGGTTTACAGTATTCCTTGGACCTTCACTTTGACGATGAAACACAAAAATTGCATCGGAATTAAATACATCAGGCACAATGCCGACTTAAGTACAAGAAGAGTGGGTCTTCTTCCGGTCTATGCTTTCAGCCTTTGCTGAGAGACCAGTTTTAGATATCGATGCTTCACTTCCGGTTTACAGTATTCCTTGCACCTTCACTTTGACGATGAAATACAAAAATTGAATCGGAATTAAATACATCAGGCACAATGCCGACTTAAGTACAAGAAGAGTGAGTCTTCTTACCATCTATGCTTTCAGCCTTTGCTGAGAGACCAGTTTTAGATATCGATGATTCACTTCCGGTTTACAGTATTCCTTGGACCTTCACTTTGACGATGAAACACACAAATTTTATCGGAAATAAATACATCAGGCACAATGCCGACTTAAGTACAAGAAGAGTGGGTCTTCTTACCGTCTATGCTTTCAGCCTTTGCTGAGAGACCAGTTTTAGATATCGATGATTGACTTCCGGTTTGCAGTATTCTTTGGAGCTTCACTTTGACGATTAAACACAGAAATTGCATCGGAATTACATACAAAAGGCACAATGCGGACTTAAGTACTAGAAGACTGAGTTTACTAACAGTCTATGATTTGTGCCTTTCGTGTGAGACCAGTTTTAGTTTTCGATGCTTCACTTCCGGTTTACAGTATTCCTTGCACCTTCACTTTGACGATGAAACACAAAAATTGCATCGGAATTAAATACATCAGGCACAATGCCGACTTAAGTAGAAGAACAGTGAGTCTTCTTACCGTCTATGCTCTCAGCTTTTGCTGAGAGACCAGTTTTAGATATCGATGCTTCACTTCCGGTTTGCAGTATACCTTGCACCTTCACTTTGACGATTAAACACAAAAATTGCATCGGAATAAAATACATCAGGCACAATGCCGACTTAAGTAGAAGAACAGTGAGTCTTCTTACCGTCTATGCTTTCAGCCTTTGCTGAGTGACCAGTTTTAGATATCGATGCTTCACTTCCGGTTTGCAGTATTCCTTGCACCTTCACTTTGACGTTTAAACACAAAAATTGCATCGGAATTAAATACATCAGGCACAATGCCGACTTAAGTGGAAGAACAGTGAGTCTTCTTACCGTCTATGCTTTCAGCCTTTGCTGAGAGACCAGTTTTAGATATCGATGCTTCACTTCCGGTTTGCAGTATTCCTTGCACCTTCACTTTGACGATTAAACACAAAAATTGCATCGGAATTAAATACATCAGGCACAATGCCGACTTAAGTACAAGAAGAGTGGGTCTTCTTACCGTCTATGCTTTCAGCCTTTGCTGAGAGACCAGTTTTAGATATCGATGCTTCACTTCCGGTTCACAGAATTCCTTGCACCTTCACTTTGACGATTAAACACAAAAATTGCATCGGAATTAAATACATCAGGCACAATGCCGACTTAAGTACAAGAAGAGTGGGTCTTCTTACCGTCTATGCTTTCAGCCTTTGCTGAGAGACCAGTTTTAGATATCGATGCTTCACTTCCGGTTTACAGTATTCCTTGCACCTTCACTTTGACGATTAAACACAAAAATTGCATCGGAATTAAATACATCAGGCACAATGCCGACTTAAGTAGAAGAACAGTGAATCTTCTTACCGTCTATGTTTCAGCCTTTGCTGAGAGACCAGTTTTAGATATCGATGCTTCACTTCCGGTTTACAGTATTCCTTGCACCTTCACTTTGACGATTAAACACAAAAATTGCATCGGAATTAAATACATCAGGCACAATGCCGACTTAAGTAGAAGAACAGTGAGTCTTCTTACCGTCTATGCTTTCAGCTTTTGCTGAGAGACCAGTTTTAGATATCGATGCTTCACTTCCGGTTTGCAGTATTCCTTGCACCTTCACTTTGACGATTAAACACAAAAATTGCATCGGAATTAAATTCATCAGGCACAATACCGACTTAAGTAGAAGAACAGTGAGTCTTTTTACCGTCTATGTTTTCAGCCTTTGCTGAGAGACCAGTTTTAGATATCGATGCTTCACTTCCGGTTTACAGTATTCCTTGGACCTTCACTTTGACGAAGAAACACAAAAATTGCATCGGAATTAAATACATCAGGCACAATGCCGACTTAGGTACAAGAAGAGTGGGTCTTCTTACCGTCTATGATTTCACCCTTTGCTGAGAGACCAGTTTTAGATATCGATGCTTCACTTCCGGTTTACAGTATTCCTTGCACCTTCACTTTGACGATTAAACACAAAAATTGAATCGGAATTAAATACATCAGGCACAATGCCGACTTAAGTAGAAGAACAGTGAGTCTTCTTACCGTCTATGCTTTCAGCATTTGCTGAGAGACCAGTTTTAGATATCGATGCTTCACTTCCGGCTTGCAGTATTCCTTGCACTTTCACTTTGACGATTAAACACAAAAATTGCATCGGAATTAAATACATCAGGCACAATGCCGACTTAAGTAGAAGAACAGTGAGTCTTCCTACCGTCTATGCTTTCAGCCTTTGCTGAGAGACCAGTTTTAGATATCGATGCTTCACTTCCGGTTTACAGTATTCCTTGGACCTTCACTTTGACGATGAAACACAAAAATTGCATCGGAATTAAATACATCAGGCACAATGCCGACTTAAGTACAAGAAGAGTGGGTCTTCTTACTGTCTATGCTTTCAGCCTTTGCTGAGAGACCAGTTTTAGATATCGATGATTCACTTCCGGTTTACAGTATTCTTTTGACCTTCACTTTGACGATTAAACACAGAAATTGCATCGGAATTACATACAATAAGCACAATGCGGACTTAAGTACTAGAAGACTGAGTTTACTAACAGTCTATGATTTGAGCCTTTCGTGTGAGACCAGTTTTAGTTTTCGATGCTTCACTTCCGGTTTACAGTATTACTTGCACCTTCACTTTGACGATTAAACACAAAAATTGCATCGGAATTAAATACATCAGGCACAATGCCGACTTAAGTAGAAGAACAGTGAATCTTCTTACCGTCTATGCTTTCAGCCTTTGCTGAGAGACCAGTTTTAGATATCGATGCTTCACTTCCGGTTTACAGTATTCCTTGCACCTTCACTTTGACGATGAAACACAAAAATTGCATCGGAATTAAATACATCAGGCACCATGCCGACTTAAGTAGAAGAACAGTGAATCTTCTTACCGTCTATGCTTTCAGCCTTTGCTGAGAGACCAGTTTTAGATATCGATGCTTCACTTCCGGTTTACAGTATTCCTTGCACCTTCACTTTGACGATGAAACACAAAAATTGCATCGGAATTAAATACATCAGGCACAATGCCGACTTAAGTAGAAGAACAGTGAGTCTTCTTACAGTCTATGCTTTCAGCTTTTGCTGAGAGACCAGTTTTAGATATCGATGCTTCACTTCCGGTTTGCAGTATTCCTTGCACCTTCACTTTGACGATTAAACACAAAAATTGCATCGGAATTAAATACATCAGGCACAATGCCGACTTAAGTAGAAGAACAGTGAGTCTTCTTACCGTCTATGCTTTCAGCTTTTGCTGAGAGACCAGTTTTAGATATCGATGCTTCACTTCCGGTTTGCAGTATTCCTTGCACTTTCACTTTGACGATTAAACACAAAAATTGCATCGGAATTAAATACATCAGGCACAATGCCGACTTAAGTAGAAGAACAGTGAGTCTTCTTACCGTCTATGCTTTCAGCCTTTGCTGAGAGACCAGTTTTAGATATCGATGCTTCACTTCCGGTTTACAGTATTCCTTGGACCTTCACTTTGACGATGAAACACAAAAATTGCATCGGAATTAAATACATCAGGCACAATGCCGACTTAAGTACAAGAAGAGTGGGTCTTCTTCCGGTCTATGCTTTCAGCCTTTGCTGAGAGACCAGTTTTAGATATCGATGCTTCACTTCCGGTTTACAGTATTCCTTGCACCTTCACTTTGACGATGAAATACAAAACTTGCATCGGAATTAAATACATCAGGCACAATGCCGACTTAAGTACAAGAAGAGTGAGTCTTCTTACCATCTATGCTTTCAGCCTTTGCTGAGAGACCAGTTTTAGATATCGATGATTCACTTCCGGTTTACAGTATTCCTTGGACCTTCACTTTGACGATGAAACACACAAATTTTATCGGAAATAATTACATCAGGCACAATGCCGACTTAAGTACAAGAATAGTGGGTCTTCTTACCGTCTATGCTTTCAGCCTTTGCTGAGAGACCAGTTTTAGATATCGATGATTCACCTCCGGTTTACAGTATTCTTTGGACCTTCACTTTGACGATTAAACACAGAAATTGCATCGGAATTACATACAAAAGGCACAATGCGGACTTAAGTACTAGAAGACTGAGTTTACTAACAGTCTATGATTTGAGTCTTTCGTGTGAGACCAGTTTTAGTTTTCGATGCTTCACTTCCGGTTTACAGTATTCCTTGCACTTTCACTTTGACGATTAAACACAAAAATTGCATCGGAATTAAATACATCAGGCACAATGCCGACTTAAGTAGAAGAACAGTGAGTCTTCTTACCGTCTATGCTTTCAGCTTTTGCTGAGAGACCAGTTTTAGATATCGATGCTTCACTTCCGGTTTGCAGTATTCCTTGCACTTTCACTTTGACGATTAAACACAAAAATTGCATCGGAATTAAATACATCAGGCACAATGCCGACTTAAGTAGAAGAACAGTGAGTCTTCTTACCGTCTATGCTTTCAGCTTTTGCTGAGAGACCAGTTTTAGATATCGATGCTTCACTTCCGGTTTGCAGTATTCCTTGCACTTTCACTTTGACGATTAAACACAAAAATTGCATCGGAATTAAATACATCAGGCACAATGCCGACTTAAGTAGAAGAACAGTGAGTCTTCTTACCGTCTATGCTTTCAGCCTTTGCTGAGAGACCAGTTTTAGATATCGATGCTTCACTTCCGGTTTACAGTATTCCTTGGACCTTCACTTTGACGATGAAACACAAAAATTGCATCGGAATTAAATACATCAGGCACAATGCCGACTTAAGTACAAGAAGAGTGGGTCTTCTTCCGGTCTATGCTTTCAGCCTTTGCTGAGAGACCAGTTTTAGATATCGATGCTTCACTTCCGGTTTACAGTATTCCTTGCACCTTCACTTTGACGATGAAATACAAAAATTGCATCGGAATTAAATACATCAGGCACAATGCCGACTTAAGTACAAGAAGAGTGAGTCTTCTTACCATCTATGCTTTCAGCCTTTGCTGAGAGACCAGTTTTAGATATCGATGCTTCACTTCCGGTTTGCAGTATTCCTTGCACTTTCACTTTGACGATTAAACACAAAAATTGCATCGGAATTAAATACATCAGGCACAATGCCGACTTAAGTAGAAGAACAGTGAGTCTTCTTACCGTCTATGCTTTCAGCCTTTGCTGAGAGACCAGTTTTAGATATCGATGCTTCACTTCCGGTTTACAGTATTCCTTGGACCTTCACTTTGACGATGAAACACAAAAATTTTATCGGAAATAAATACATCAGGCACAATGCCGACTTAAGTAGAAGAACAGTGAGTCTTCTTACCGTCTATGCTCTCAGCTTTTGCTGAGAGACCAGTTTTAGATATCGATGCTTCACTTCCGGTTTGCAGTATTCCTTGCACCTTCACTTTGACGATTAAACACAAAAATTGCATCGGAATAAAATACATCAGGCACAATGCCGACTTAAGTAGAAGAACAGTGAGTCTTCTTACTGTCTGTGCTTTCAGCCTTTGCTGAGAGACCAGTTTTAGATATCGATGCTTCACTTCCGGTTTACAGTATTCCTTGCTCCTTCACTTTGACGATTAAACACAAAAATTGCATCGGAATTAAATACATCAGGCACAATGCCGACTTAAGTAGAAGAACAGTGAGTCTTCGTACCGTCTATGCTTTCAGCCTTTGCTGAGAGACCAGTTTTAGATATCGATGCTTCACTTCCGGTTTGCAGTATTCCTTGCACCTTCACTTTGACGTTTAAACACAAAAATTGCATCGGAATTAAATACATCAGGCACAATGCCGACTTAAGTGGAAGAACAGTGAGTCTTCTTACCGTCTATGCTTTCAGCCTTTGCTGAGAGACCACTTTAAGATATCGATGCTTCACTTCCGGTTTGCAGTATTCCTTGCACCTTCACTTTGACGATTAAACACAAAAATTGCATCGGAATTAAATACATCAGGCACAATGCCGACTTAAGTACAAGAAGAGTGGGTCTTCTTACCGTCTATGCTTTCAGCCTTTGCTGAGAGACCAGTTTTAGATATCGATGCGGCACTTCCGGTTTACAGAATTCCTTGCACCTTCGCTTTGACGATTAAACACAAAAATTGCATCGGAATTAAATACATCAGGCACAATGCCGACTTAAGTACAAGAAGAGTGGGTCTTCTTACCGTCTATGCTTTCAGCCTTTGCTGAGAGACCAGTTTTAGATATCGATGCTTCACTTCCGGTTTACAGTATTCCTTGCTCCTTCACTTTGACGATTAAACACAAAAATTGCATCGGAATTAAATACATCAGGCACAATGCCGACTTAAGTAGAAGAACAGTGAGTCTTTTTACCGTCTATGTTTTCAGCCTTTGCTGAGAGACCAGTTTTAGATATCGATGCTTCACTTCCGGTTTACAGTTTTCCTTGGACCTTCACTTTGAGGATGAAACACAAAAATTGCATCGGAATTAAATACATCAGGCACAATGCCGACTTAAGTACAAGAAGAGTGGGTCTTCTTACCGTCTATGCTTTCACCCTTTGCTGAGAGACCAGTTTTAGATATCGATGCTTCACTTCCGGTTTACAGTATTCCTTGCACCTTCACTTTGACGATTAAACACAAAAATTGAATCGGAATTAAATACATCAGGCACAATGCCGACTTAAGTACAAGAAGAGTGGGTCTTCTTACCGTCTATGCTTTCAGCCTTTGCTGAGAGACCAGTTTTAGATATCGATGCTTCACTTCCGGTTTACAGTATTCCTTGCACCTTCACTTTGACGATGAAACACAAAAATTGCATCGGAATTAAATACATCAGGCACAATGCCGACTTAAGTACAAGAAGAGTGGGTCTTCTTACCGTCTATGCTTTCAGCCTTTGCTGAGAGACCAGTTTTAGATATCGATGCTTCACTTCCGGTTTACAGTATTCCTTGCACCTTCACTTTGACGATTAAACACAAAAATTGCATCGGAATTAAATACATCAGGCACAATGCCGACTTAAGTAGAAGAACAGTGAGTTTTCTTACCGTCTATGCTTTCAGCTTTTGCTGAGAAACCAGTTTTAGATATCGATGCTTCACTTCCGGTTTGCAGTATTCCTTGCACCTTCACTTTGACGATTAAACACGAAAATTGCATCGGAATTAAATACATCAGGCACAATGCCGACTTAAGTAGAAGAACAGTGAGTCTTCATACCGTCTATGCTTTCAGCCTTTGCTGAAAGACCAGTTTTAGATGTCGATGCTTCACTTCCGGTTTACAGTATTCCTTGGACCTTCACTTTGACGATGAAACACAAAAATTGCATCGGAATTAAATACATCAGGCACAATGCCGACTTAAGTAGAAGAACAGTGAGTCTTCTTACCGTCTATGCTTTCAGCCTTTGCTGTGAGACCAGTTTTAGATATCGATGCTTCACTTCCGGTTTGCAGTATTCCTTGCACCTTCACTTTGACGATTAAACACAAAAATTGCATCGGAATTAAATACATCTGGCACAATGCCGACTTAAGTAGAAGAACAGTGAGTCTTCTTACCGTCTATGTTTTCAGCTTTAAATACATCTGGCACAATGCCGACTTAAGTAGAAGAACAGTGAGTCTTCTTACCGTCAATGTTTTCAGCTTTTTCTGAGAGACCAGTTTTAGATATCGATGCTTCACTTCCGGTTTGCAGTATTCCTTGCACCTTCACTTTGACGATTAAACACAAAAATTGCATCGGAATTAAATACATCAGGCACAATGCCGACTTAAGTACAAGAAGAGTGGGCCTTCTTACCGTCTATGCTTTCAGCCTTTGCTGAGAGACCAGTTTTAGATATCGATGCTTCACTTCCGGTTTACAGTATTCCTTGCACCTTCACTTTGACGATTAAACACAAAAATTGCATCGGAATTAAATACATCAGGCACAATGCCGACTTAAGTAGAAGAACAGTGAGTCTTCTTACCGTCTATGCTTTCAGCTTTTGCTGAGAGGCCAGTTTTAGATATCGATGCTTCACTTCCGGTTTACAGTATTCCTTGCACCTTCACTTTGACGATTAAACACAAAAATTGCATCGGAATTAAATACATCAGGCACAATGCCGAATTAAGTAGAAGAACAGTGAGTCTTCTTACCGTCTATGCTTTCAGCCTTTGCTGAGAGACCAGTTTTAGATATCGATGCTTCACTTCCGGTTTACAGTATCCTTGCACCTTCACTTTGACGATGAAACACAAAAATTGCATCGGAATTAAATACATCAGGCACAATGCCGACTTAAGTAGAAGAACAGTGAGTCTTCTTACTGTCTATGCTTTCAGCCTTCGCTGAGAGACCAGTTTTAGATATCGATGCTTCACTTCCGGTTTGCAGTATTCCTTGCACCTTCACTTTGACGTTTAAACACAAAAATTGCATCGGAATTAAATACATCAGGCACAATGCCGACTTAAGTGGAAGAACAGTGAGTCTTCTTACCGTCTATGCTTTCAGCCTTTGCTGAGAGACCAGTTTTAGATATCGATGCTTCACTTCCGGTTTGCAGTATTCCTTGCACCTTCACTTTGACGATTAAACACAAAAATTGCATCGGAATTAAATACATCAGGCACAATGCCGATTTAAGTACAAGAAGAGTGGGTCTTTTTACCGTCTATGCTTTCAGCCTTTGCTGAGGGACCAGTTTTAGATATCGATGCTTCACTTCCGGTTTACAGTATTCCTTGCACCTTCACTTTGACGATTAAACACAAAAATTGCATCGGAAGTAAATACATCAGGCACAATGCCGACTTAAGTACAAGAAGAGTGGGTCTTCTTGCCGTCTATGCTTTCAGCCTTTGCTGAGAAACCAGTTTTAGATATCGATGCTTCACTTCCGGTTTACAGTATTCCTTGCACCTTCACTTTGACGATTAAACACAAAAATTGCATCGGAATTAAATACATCAGGCACAATGCCGACTTAAGTAGAAGAACAGTGAGTCTTCTTACCGTCTATGCTTTCAGCCATTGCTGAGAGACCAGTATTAGATATCGATGCTTCACTTCCTGTTTACAGTATTCCTTGCACCTTCACTTTGACGATGAAACACAAAAATTGCATCGGAATTAAATACATCAGGCACAATGCCGACTTAAGTAGAAGAACAGTGAGTCTTCTTACCGTCTATGCTTTCAGCTTTAGCTGAGAGACCAGTTTTAGATATCGATGCTTCACTTCCGGTTTGCAGTATTCCTTGCACCTTCACTTTGACGATTAAACACAAAAATTGCATCGGAATTAAATACATCAGGCACAATGCCGACTTAAGTAGAAGAACAGTGAGTCTTCTTACCGTCTATGCTTTCAGCTTTTGCTGAGAGACCAGTTTTAGATATCGATGCTTCACTTCCGGTTTGCAGTATCCCTTGCACCTTCACTTTGACAATTAAACACAAAAATTGCATCGGAATTAAATACATCAGGCACAATGCCGACTTAAGTAGAAGAACAGTGAATCTTTTTACCGCGTATGTTTTCAGCCTTTGCTGAGAGACCAGTTTTAGATATCGATGCTTCACTTCCGGTTTACAGTATTCCTTGGACCTTCACTTTGACGATGAAACACAAAAATTGCATCGGAATTAAATACATCAGGCACAATGCCGACTTAAGTACAAGAAGAGTGGGTATTCTTCCGGTCTATGCTTTCAGCCTTTGCTGAGAGACCAGTTTTAGATATCGATGCTTCACTTCCGGTTTGCAGTATTCCTTGTACCTTCACTTTGACGATTAAACACAAAAATTGCATCGGAATTAAATACATCAGGCACAATGCCGACTTAAGTACAAGAAGAGTGGGCCTTCTTACCGTCTATGCTTTCAGCCTTTGCTGAGAGACCAGTTTTAGATATCGATGCTTCACTTCCGGTTTACAGTATTGCTTGCACCTTCACTTTGACGATTAAACACAAAAATTGCATCGGAATTAAATACATCAGGCACAATGCCGACTTAAGTAGAAGAACAGTGAGTCTTCTTACCGTCTATGCTTTCAGCTTTTGCTGAGAGACCAGTTTTAGATATCGATGCTTCACTTCCGGTTTACAGTATTCCTTGCACCTTCACTTTTACGATGAAACACAAAAATTGCATCGGAATTAAATACATCAGGCACAATGCCGACTTAAGTAGAAGAACAGTGAGTCTTCTTACTGTCTATGCTTTCAGCCTTCGCTGAGAGACCAGTTTTAGATATCGATGCTTCACTTCCGGTTTGCAGTATTCCTTGCACCTTCACTTTGACGATTAAACACGAAAATTGCATCGGAATTAAATACATCAGGCACAATGCCGATTTAAGTAGAAGAACAGTGAGTCTTCATACCGTCTATGCTTTCAGCCTTTGCTGAGAGACCAGTTTTAGATATCGATGCTTCACTTCCGGTTTACAGTATTCCTTGCACCTTCACTTTGACGATGAAATACAAAAATTGCATCGGAATTAAATACATCAGGCACAATGCCGACTTAAGTACAAGAAGAGTGAGTCTTCTTACCATCTATGCTTTCAGCCTTTGCTGAGAGACCAGTTTTAGATATCGATGATTCACTTCCGGTTTACAGTATTCCTTGGACCTTCACTTTGACGATGAAACACACAAATTTTATCGGAAATAATTACATCAGGCACAATGCCGACTTAAGTACAAGAAGAGTGGGTCTTCTTACCGTCTATGCTTTCAGCCTTTGCTGAAAGACCAGTTTTAGATATCGATGATTCACCTCCGGTTTACAGTATTCTTTGGACCTTCACTTTGACGATTAAACACAGAAATTGCATCGGAATTACATACAAAAGGCACAATGCGGACTTAAGTACTAGAAGACTGAGTTTACTAACAGTCTATGATTTGAGCCTTTCGTGTGAGACCAGTTTTAGTTTTCGATGCTTCACTTCCGGTTTACAGTATTCCTTGCACCTTCACTTTGACGATTAAACACAAAAATTGCATCGGAATTTAATACATCAGGCACAATGCCGACTTAAGTAGAAGAACAGTGAGTCTTCTTACCGTCTATGCTCTCAGCTTTTGCTGAGAGACCAGTTTTAGATATCGATGCTTCACTTCCGGTTTGCAGTATTCCTTGCACCTTCACTTTGACGATTAAACACAAAAATTGCATCGGAATAAAATACATCAGGCACAATGCCGACTTAAGTAGAAGAACAGTGAGACTTCTTACTGTCTGTGCTTTCAGCCTTTGCTGAGAGACCAGTTTTAGATATCGATGCTTCACTTCCGGTTTACAGTATTCCTTGCTCCTTCACTTTGACGATTAAACACAAAAATTGCATCGGAATTAAATACATCAGGCACAATGCCGACTTAAGTAGAAGAACAGTGAGTCTTCGTACCGTCTATGCTTTCAGCCTTTGCTGAGAGACCAGTTTTAGATATCGATGCTTCACTTCCGGTTTGCAGTATTCCTTGCACCTTCACTTTGACGTTTAAACACAAAAATTGCATCGGAATTAAATACATCAGGCACAATGCCGACTTAAGTGGAAGAACAGTGAGTCTTCTTACCGTCTATGCTTTCAGCCTTTGCTGAGAGACCACTTTAAGATATCGATGCTTCACTTCCGGTTTGCAGTATTCCTTGCACCTTCACTTTGACGATTAAACACAAAAATTGCATCGGAATTAAATACATCAGGCACAATGCCGACTTAAGTACAAGAAGAGTGGGTCTTCTTACCGTCTATGCTTTCAGCCTTTGCTGAGAGACCAGTTTTAGATATCGATGCGTCACTTCCGGTTTACAGAATTCCTTGCACCTTCACTTTGACGATTAAACACAAAAATTGCATCGGAATTAAATACATCAGGCACAATGCCGACTTAAGTACAAGAAGAGTGGGTCTTCTTACCGTCTATGCTTTCAGCCTTTGCTGAGAGACCAGTTTTAGATATCGATGCTTCACTTCCGGTTTACAGTATTCCTTGCTCCTTCACTTTGACGATTAAACACAAAAATTGCATCGGAATTAAATACATCAGGCACAATGCCGACTTAAGTAGAAGAACAGTGAGTCTTTTTACCGTCTATGTTTTCAGCCTTTGCTGAGAGACCAGTTTTAGATATCGATGCTTCACTTCCGGTTTACAGTTTTCCTTGGACCTTCACTTTGAGGATGAAACACAAAAATTGCATCGGAATTAAATACATCAGGCACAATGCCGACTTAAGTACAAGAAGAGTGGGTCTTCTTACCGTCTATGCTTTCACCCTTTGCTGAGAGACCAGTTTTAGATATCGATGCTTCACTTCCGGTTTACAGTATTCCTTGCACCTTCACTTTGACGATTAAACACAAATATTGAATCGGAATTAAATACATCAGGCACAATGCCGACTTAAGTACAAGAAGAGTGGGTCTTCTTACCGTCTATGCTTTCAGCCTTTGCTGAGAGACCAGTTTTAGATATCGTTGCTTCACTTCCGGTTTACAGTATTCCTTGCACCTTCACTTTGACGATGAAACACAAAAATTGCATCGGAATTAAATACATCAGGCACAATGCCGACTTAAGTACAAGAAGAGTGGGTCTTCTTACCGTCTATGCTTTCAGCCTTTGCTGAGAGACCAGTTTTAGATATCGATGCTTCACTTCCGGTTTACAGTATTCCTTGCACCTTCACTTTGACGATTAAACACAAAAATTGCATCGGAATTAAATACATCAGGCACAATGCCGACTTAAGTAGAAGAACAGTGAGTTTTCTTACCGTCTATGCTTTCTGCTTTTGCTGAGAAACCAGTTTTAGATATCGATGCTTCACTTCCGGTTTGCAGTATTCCTTGCACCTTCACTTTGACGATTAAACACGAAAATTGCATCGGAATTAAATACATCAGGCACAATGCCGACTTAAGTAGAAGAACAGTGAGTCTTCATACCGTCTATGCTTTCAGCCTTTGCTGAAAGACCAGTTTTAGATGTCGATGCTTCACTTCCGGTTTACAGTATTCCTTGGACCTTCACTTTGACGATGAAACACAAAAATTGCATCGGAATTAAATACATCAGGCACAATGCCGACTTAAGTAGAAGAACAGTGAGTCTTCTTACCGTCTATGCTTTCAGCCTTTGCTGTGAGACCAGTTTTAGATATCGATGCTTCACTTCCGGTTTGCAGTATTCCTTGCACCTTCACTTTGACGATTAAACACAAAAATTGCATCGGAATTAAATACATCTGGCACAATGCCGACTTAAGTAGAAGAACAGTGAGTCTTCTTACCGTCTATGTTTTCAGCTTTAAATACATCTGGCACAATGCCGACTTAAGTAGAAGAACAGTGAGTCTTCTTACCGTCTATGTTTTCAGCTTTTTCTGAGAGACCAGTTTTAGATATCGATGCTTCACTTCCGGTTTGCAGTATTCCTTGCACCTTCACTTTGACGATTAAACACAAAAATTGCATCGGAATTAAATACATCAGGCACAATGCCGACTTAAGTACAAGAAGAGTGGGCCTTCTTACCGTCTATGCTTTCAGCCTTTGCTGAGAGACCAGTTTTAGATATCGATGCTTCACTTCCGGTTTACAGTATTCCTTGCACCTTCACTTTGACGATTAAACACAAAAATTGCATCGGAATTAAATACATCAGGCACAATGCCGACTTAAGTAGAAGAACAGTGAGTCTTCTTACCGTCTATGCTTTCAGCTTTTGCTGTGAGGCCAGTTTTAGATATCGATGCTTCACTTCCGGTTTACAGTATTCCTTGCACCTTCACTTTGACGATTAAACACAAAAATTGCATCGGAATTAAATACATCAGGCACAATGCCGAATTAAGTAGAAGAACAGTGAGTCTTCTTACCGTCTATGCTTTCAGCCTTTGCTGAGAGACCAGTTTTAGATATCGATGCTTCACTTCCGGTTTACAGTATCCTTGCACCTTCACTTTGACGATGAAACACAAAAATTGCATCGGAATTAAATACATCAGGCACAATGCCGACTTAAGTAGAAGAACAGTGAGTCTTCTTACTGTCTATGCTTTCAGCCTTCGCTGAGAGACCAGTTTTAGATATCGATGCTTCACTTCCGGTTTGCAGTATTCCTTGCACCTTCCCTTTGACGTTTAAACACAAAAATTGCATCGGAATTAAATACATCAGGCACAATGCCGACTTAAGTGGAAGAACAGTGAGTCTTCTTACCGTCTATGCTTTCAGCCTTTGCTGAGAGACCAGTTTTAGATATCGATGCTTCACTTCCGGTTTGCAGTATTCCTTGCACCTTCACTTTGACGATTAAACACAAAAATTGCATCGGAATTAAATACATCAGGCACAATGCCGATTTAAGTACAAGAAGAGTGGGTCTTTTTACCGTCTATGCTTTCAGCCTTTGCTGAGGGACCAGTTTTAGATATCGATGCTTCACTTCCGGTTTACAGTATTCCTTGCACCTTCACTTTGACGATTAAACACAAAAATTGCATCGGAAGTAAATACATCAGGCACAATGCCGACTTAAGTACAAGAAGAGTGGGTCTTCTTGCCGTCTATGCTTTCAGCCTTTGCTGAGAAACCAGTTTTAGATATCGATGCTTCACTTCCGGTTTACAGTATTCCTTGCACCTTCACTTTGACGATTAAACACAAAAATTGCATCGGAATTAAATACATCAGGCACAATGCCGACTTAAGTAGAAGAACAGTGAGTCTTCTTACCGTCTATGCTTTCAGCCATTGCTGAGAGACCAGTATTAGATATCGATGCTTCACTTCCTGTTTACAGTATTCCTTGCACCTTCACTTTGACGATGAAACACAAAAATTGCATCGGAATTAAATACATCAGGCACAATGCCGACTTAAGTAGAAGAACAGTGAGTCTTCTTACCGTCTATGCTTTCAGCTTTAGCTGAGAGACCAGTTTTAGATATCGATGCTTCACTTCCGGTTTGCAGTATTCCTTGCACCTTCACTTTGACGATTAAACACAAAAATTGCATCGGAATTAAATACATCAGGCACAATGCCGACTTAAGTAGAAGGACAGTGAGTCTTCTTACCGTCTATGCTTTCAGCTTTTGCTGAGAGACCAGTTTTAGATATCGATGCTTCACTTCCGGTTTGCAGTATCCCTTGCACCTTCACTTTGACAATTAAACACAAAAATTGCATCGGAATTAAATACATCAGGCACAATGCCGACTTAAGTAGAAGAACAGTGAATCTTTTTACCGTCTATGTTTTCAGCCTTTGCTGAGAGACCAGTTTTAGATATCGATGCTTCACTTCCGGTTTACAGTATTCCTTGGACCTTCACTTTGACGATGAAACACAAAAATTGCATCGGAATTAAATACATCAGGCACAATGCCGACTTAAGTACAAGAAGAGTGGGTATTCTTCCGGTCTATGCTTTCAGCCTTTGCTGAGAGACCAGTTTTAGATATCGATGCTTCACTTCCGGTTTGCAGTATTCCTTGCACCTTCACTTTGACGATTAAACACAAAAATTGCATCGGAATTAAATACATCAGGCACAATGCCGACTTAAGTACAAGAAGAGTGGGCCTTCTTACCGTCTATGCTTTCAGCCTTTGCTGAGAGACCAGTTTTAGATATCGATGCTTCACTTCCGGTTTACAGTATTGCTTGCACCTTCACTTTGACGATTAAACACAAAAATTGCATCGGAATTAAATACATCAGGCACAATGCCGACTTAAGTAGAAGAACAGTGAGTCTTCTTACCGTCTATGCTTTCAGCTTTTGCTGAGAGACCAGTTTTAGATATCGATGCTTCACTTCCGGTTTACAGTATTCCTTGCACCTTCACTTTTACGATTAAACACAAAAATTGCATCGGAATTAAATATATCAGGCACAATGCCGAATTAAGTAGAAGAACAGTGAGTCTTCTTACCGTCTATGCTTTCAGCCTTTGCTGAGAGACCAGTTTTAGATATCGATGCTTCACTTCCGGTTTACAGTATTCCTTGCACCTTCACTTTGACGATGAAACACAAAAATTGCATCGGAATTAAATACATCAGGCACAATGCCGACTTAAGTAGAAGAACAGTGAGTCTTCTTACTGTCTATGCTTTCAGCCTTCGCTGAGAGACCAGTTTTAGATATCGATGCTTCACTTCCGGTTTGCAGTATTCCTTGCACCTTCACCTTGACGATTAAACACGAAAATTGCATCGGAATTAAATACATCAGGCACAATGCCGACTTAAGTAGAAGAACAGTGAGTCTTCATACCGTCTATGCTTTCAGCCTTTGCTGAAAGACCAGTTTTAGATGTCGATGCTTCACTTCCGGTTTACAGTATTCCTTGCACCTTCACTTTGACGATGAAACACAAAAATTGCATCGGAATTAAATACATCAGGCACAATGCCGACTTAAGTAGAAGAACAGTGAGTCTTCTTACCATCTATGCTTTCAGCCTTTGCTGTGAGACCAGTTTTAGATATCGATGCTTCACTTCCGGTTTGCAGTATTCCTTGCACCTTCACTTTGACGATTAAACACAAAAATTGCATCGGAATTAAATACATCTGGCACAATGCCGACTTAAGTAGAAGAACAGTGAGTCTTCTTACCGTCTATGTTTTCAGCTTTTTCTGAGAGACCAGTTTTAGATATCGATGCTTCACTTCCGGTTTGCAGTATTCCTTGCACCTTCACTTTGACGATTAAACACAAAAATTGCATCGGAATTAAATACATCAGGCACAATGCCGACTTAAGTACAAGAAGAGTGGGCCTTCTTACCGTCTATGCTTTCAGCCTTTGCTGAGAGACCAGTTTTAGATATCGATGCTTCACTTCCGGTTTACAGTATTCCTTGCACCTTCACTTTGACGATTAAACACAAAAATTGCATCGGAATTAAATACATCAGGCACAATGCCGACTTAAGTAGAAGAACAGTGAGTCTTCTTACCGTCTATGCTTTCAGCTTTTGCTGAGAGGCCAGTTTTAGATATCGATGCTTCACTTCCGGTTTACAGTATTCCTTGCACCTTCACTTTGACGATTAAACACAAAAATTGCATCGGAATTAAATACATCAGGCACAATGCCGAATTAAGTAGAAGAACAGTGAGTCTTCTTACCGTCTATGCTTTCAGCCTTTGCTGAGAGACCAGTTTTAGATATCGATGCTTCACTTCCGGTTTACAGTATCCTTGCACCTTCACTTTGACGATGAAACACAAAAATTGCATCGGAATTAAATACATCAGGCACAATGCCGACTTAAGTAGAAGAACAGTGAGTCTTCTTACTGTCTATGCTTTCAGCCTTCGCTGAGAGACCAGTTTTAGATATCGATGCTTCACTTCCTATTTGCAGTATTCCTTGGACCTTCACTTTGACGTTTAAACACAAAAATTGCATCGGAATTAAATACATCAGGCACAATGCCGACTTAAGTGGAAGAACAGTGAGTCTTCTTACCGTCTATGCCTTCAGCCTTTGCTGAGAGACCACTTTTAGATATCGATGCTTCACTTCCGGTTTGCAGTATTCCTTGCACCTTCACTTTGACGATTAAACACAAAAATTGCATCGGAATTAAATACATCAGGCACAATGCCGATTTAAGTACAAGAAGAGTGGGTCTTTTTACCGTCTATGCTTTCAGCCTTTGCTGAGGGACCAGTTTTAGATATCGATGCTTCACTTCCGGTTTACAGTATTCCTTGCACCTTCACTTTGACGATTAAACACAAAAATTGCATCGGAAGTAAATACATCAGGCACAATGCCGACTTAAGTACAAGAAGAGTGGGTCTTCTTGCCGTCTATGCTTTCAGCCTTTGCTGAGAAACCAGTTTTAGATATCGATGCTTCACTTCCGGTTTACAGTATTCCTTGCACCTTCACTTTGACGATTAAACACAAAAATTGCATCGGAATTAAATACATCAGGCACAATGCCGACTTAAGTAGAAGAACAGTGAGTCTTCTTACCGTCTATGCTTTCAGCCATTGCTGAGAGCCCAGTATTAGATATCGATGCTTCACTTCCTGTTTACAGTATTCCTTGCACCTTCACTTTGACGATGAAACACAAAAATTGCATCGGAATTAAATACATCAGGCACAATGCCGACTTAAGTAGAAGAACAGTGAGTCTTCTTACCGTCTATGCTTTCAGCTTTAGCTGAGAGACCAGTTTTAGATATCGATGCTTCACTTCCGGTTTGCAGTATTCCTTGCACCTTCACTTTGACGATTAAACACAAAAATTGCATCGGAATTAAATACATCAGGCACAATGCCGACTTAAGTAGAAGAACAGTGAGTCTTCTTACCGTCTATGCTTTCAGCTTTTGCTGAGAGACCAGTTTTAGATATCGATGCTTCACTTCCGGTTTGCAGTATCCCTTGCACCTTCACTTTGACAATTAAACACAAAAATTGCATCGGAATTAAATACATCAGGCACAATGCCGACTTAAGTAGAAGAACAGTGAATCTTTTTACCGTCTATGTTTTCAGCCTTTGCTGAGAGACCAGTTTTAGATATCGATGCTTCACTTCCGGTTTACAGTATTCCTTGGACCTTCACTTTGACGATGAAACACAAAAATTGCATCGGAATTAAATACATCAGGCACAATGCCGACTTAAGTACAAGAAGAGTGGGTATTCTTCCGGTCTATGCTTTCAGTCTTTGCTGAGAGACCAGTTTTAGATATCGATGCTTCACTTCCGTTTTACAGTATTCCTTGGACCTTCACTTTGACGATGAAACACAAAAATTGCATCGGAATTAAATAGATCAGGCACAATGCCGACTTAAGTACAAGAAGAGTGGGTCTTCTTACCGTCTATGCTTTCAGCCTTTGCTGAGAGACCAGTTTTAGATATCGATGCTTCTCTTCCGGTTTGCAGTATTCCTTGCACCTTCACTTTGACGATTAAACACAAAAATTGCATCGGAATTAAATACATCGGGCACAATGCCGACTTAAGTACAAGAAGAGTAGGTCTTCTTACCGTCTATGCTTTCAGCCTTTGCTGAGAGACCA
The DNA here is from genome assembly GCF_023864275.1 of Schistocerca cancellata. Taxonomy (NCBI): domain Eukaryota; kingdom Metazoa; phylum Arthropoda; class Insecta; order Orthoptera; family Acrididae; genus Schistocerca; species Schistocerca cancellata. The sequence continues at coordinate 56,656,272 of NC_064631.1, forward strand.
AGTTTAGATATCGATGCTTCACTTCCGGTTTACAGTATTCCTTGCACCTTCACTTTGACGATTAAACACAAAAATTGCATCGGAATTAAATACATCTGGCACAATGCCGACTTAAGTAGAAGAACAGTGAGTCTTCTTACCGTCTATGTTTTCAGCTTTTTCTGAGAGACCAGTTTTAGATATCGATGCTTCACTTCCGGTTTGCAGTATTCCTTGCACCTTCACTTTGACGATTAAACACAAAAATTGCATCGGAATTAAATACATCAGGCACAATGCCGACTTAAGTACAAGAAGAGTGGGCCTTCTTACCGTCTATGCTTTCAGCCTTTGCTGAGAGACCAGTTTTAGATATCGATGCTTCACTTCCGGTTTACAGTATTGCTTGCACCTTCTCTTTGACGATTAAACACAAAAATTGCATCGGAATTAAATACATCAGGCACAATGCCGACTTAAGTAGAAGAACAGTGAGTCTTCTTACCGTCTATGCTTTCAGCTTTTGCTGAGAGACCAGTTTTAGATATCGATGCTTCACTTCCGATTTACAGTATTCCTTGCACCTTCACTTTTACGATTAAACACAAAAATTGCATCGGAATTAAATATATCAGGCACAATGCCGAATTAAGTAGAAGAACAGTGAGTCTTCTTACCGTCTATGCTTTCAGCCTTTGCTGAGAGACCAGTTTTAGATATCGATGCTTCACTTCCGGTTTACAGTATTCCTTGCACCTTCACTTTGACGATGAAACACAAAAATTGCATCGGAATTAAATACATCAGGCACAATGCCGACTTAAGTAGAAGAACAGTGAGTCTTCTTACTGTCTATGCTCTCAGCCTTCGCTGAGAGACCAGTTTTAGATATCGATGCTTCACTTCCGGTTTGCAGTATTCCTTGCACCTTCACTTTGACGTTTAAACACAAAAATTGCATCGGAATTAAATACATCAGGCACAATGCCGACTTAAGTGGAAGAACAGTGAGTCTTCTTACCGTCTATGCTTTCAGCCTTTGTTGAGAGACCACTTTTAGATATCGATGCTTCACTTCCGGTTTGCAGTATTCCTTGCACCTTCACTTTGACGATTAAACACAAAAATTGCATCGGAATTAAATACATCAGGCACAATGCCGACTTAAGTACAAGAAGAGTGGGTCTTCTTACCGTCTATGCTTTCAGCCTTTGCTGAGGGACCAGTTTTAGATATCGATGCTTCACTTCCGGTTTACAGTATTCCTTGCACCTTCACTTTGACGATTAAACACAAAAATTGCATCGGAAGTAAATACATCAGGCACAATGCCGACTTAAGTACAAGAAGAGTGGGTCTTCTTACCGTCTATGCTTTCAGCCTTTGCTGAGAGACCAGTTTTAGATATCGATGCTTCACTTCCGGTTTACAGTATTCCTTGCACCTTCACTTTGACGATTAAACACAAAAATTGCATCGGAATTAAATACATCAGGCACAATGCCGACTTAAGTAGAAGAACAGTGAGTCTTCTTACCGTCTATGCTTTCAGCCATTGCTGAGAGACCAGTTTTAGATATCGATGCTTCACTTCCTGTTTACAGTATTCCTTGCACCTTCACTTTGACGATGAAACACAAAAATTGCATCGGAATTAAATACATCAGGCACAATGCCGACTTAAGTAGAAGAACAGTGAGTCTTCTTACCGTCTATGCTTTCAGCTTTTGCTGAGAGACCGGTTTTAGATATCGATGCTTCACTTCCGGTTTGCAGTATTCCTTGCACCTTCACTTTGACGATGAAACACAAAAATTGCATCGGAATTAAATACATCAGGCACAATGCCGACTTAAGTAGAAGAACAGTGAGTCTTCTTACCGTCTATGCTTTCAGCTTTTGCTGAGAGACCAGTTTTAGATATCGATGCTTCACTTCCGGTTTGCAGTATCCCTTGCACCTTCACTTTGACAATTAAACACAAAAATTGCATCGGAATTAAATACATCAGGCACAATGCCGACTTAAGTAGAAGAACAGTGAATATTTTTACCGTCTATGTTTTCAGCCTTTGCTGAGAGACCAGTTTTAGATATCGATGCTTCACTTCCGGTTTACAGTATTCCTTGGACCTTCACTTTGACGATGAAACACAAAAATTGCATCGGAATTAAATACATTAGGCACAATGCCGACTCAAGTACAAGAAGAGTGGGTATTCTTCCGGTCTATGCTTTCAGCCTTTGCTGAGAGACCAGTTTTAGATATCGATGCTTCACTTCCGGTTTACAGTATTCCTTGGACCTTCACTTTGACGATGAAACACAAAAATTGCATCGGAATTAAATACATCAGGCACAAAGCCGACTTAAGTACAAGAAGAGTGAGTCTTCTTACCATCTATGCTTTCAGCTTTTGCTGAGAGACCAGTTTTAGGTATCGATGATTCACTTCCGGTTTACAGTATTCCTTGGACCTTCACTTTGACGATGAAACACACAAATTTTATCGGAAATAAATACATCAGGCACAATGCCGGCTTAAGTACAAGAAGAGTGGGTCTTCTTACCGTCTATGCTTTCAGCCTTTGCTGAGAGACCAGTTTTAGATATCGATGATTCACATCCGCTTTACAGTATTCCTTGGACCTTCACTTTGACGATTAAACACAAAAATTGCATCGAAATTAAATACATCAGGCACAATGCCGACTTAAGTAGAAGAAGAGTGAGTCTTCTTACCTTCTATGTTTTCAGCCTTTGCTGAGAGACCAGTTTTAGATATCGATGCTTCACTTCCGGTTTACAGTATTCCTTGGACCTTCACTTTGACGATGAAACACAAAAATTGCATCGGAATTAAATACATCAGGCTCAATGCTGACTTAAGTACAAGAAGACTAGGTCTTCTTACCGTCTATGCTTTCAGCCGTTGCTGAGAGACCAGTTTTAGATATCGATGCTTCACTTCCGGTTTACAGTATTCCTTGGACCTTCACTTTGACGATGAAACACAAAAATTGCATCGGAATTAAATACATCAGGCACAATGCCGACTTAAGTAGAAGAAGAGTGAGTCTTCTTACCACCTATGCTCTCAGCCTTTGCTGAGAGACCAGTTTTAGATATCGATGATTCACTTCCGGTTTACAGTATTCCTTGGACCTTCACTTTGACGATGAAACACAAAAATTTTATCGGAATTAAATACATCAGGCACAATGCCGACTTAAGTACAAGAAGAGTGGGTCCTCTTACCGTCTATGCTTTCAGCCTTTGCTGAGAGACCAGTTTTAGATATCGATGCTTCACTTCCGCTTTACAGTATTCCTTGGACCTTCACTTTGACGATTAAACACAGAAATTGCATCGGAATTAAATACAAAAGGCACAATGCGGACTTAAGTACTAGAAGACTGAGTTTTCTAACAGTCTATGATTTGAGCCTTTCGTGTGAGACCAGTTTTAGTTTTCGATGCTTCACTTCCGGTTTACAGTATTCCTTGGACCATCACTTTGACGATAAAACACAAAAATTGCATCGGAATTATATACAAAAGGCACAATGCCGACTTAAGTACAAGAGGAATGAGTGTTCTTACCGTCTATGCTTTCAGCCTTTGCTGAGAGACCAGTTTTAGATATCGATGATTCACTTCCGGTTTACAGTATTCCTTGCACCTTCACTTTGACGATGAAACACAAAAATTGCATCGGAATTAAATACATCAGGCACAATGCCGGCTTAAGTACAAGAAGAGTGGGTCTTCTTACCGTCTATGCTTTCAGCCTTTGCTGAGAGACCAGTTTTAGATATCGATGATTCACTTCCTGTTTACAGTATTCCTTGGACATTCACTTTGACGATGAAACACAAATATTGCATCGGAATTAAATACATCAGGCACAATGCCGACTTAAGTAGAAGAACATTGAGTCTTCTTACCGTCTATGCTTTCAGCCTTTGCTGAGAGACCAGTTTTAGATATCGATGCTTCACTTCCGCTTTACAGTATTCCTTGGACCTTCACTTTGACGATGAAACTCAAAAATTGCATCGGAATTATATACAAAAGGCACAATGCCGACTTAAGTACAAGAGGAATGAATCTTCTTAAAGTCTATGTTTTCAGCCATTGCTGAGTTACCAGTTTTATATATCGATGCTTCACCTCCGGTTTACAGTATTCCTTGGACCTTCACTTTGACGATTAAACACAGAAATTGCATCGGAATTAAATACAAAAGGCACAATGCGGACTTAAGTACTAGAAGACTGAGTTTTCTAACAGTCTATGATTTGAGCCTTTCGTGTGAGACCAGTTTTAGTTTTCGATGCTTCACTTCCGGTTTACAGTATTCCTTGGACCATCACTTTGACGATTAAACACAAAAATTGCATCGGAATCGTATACAAAAGGCACAATGCCGACTTAAGTACAAGAAGAATGAGTCTTCTTACCGTCTATGCTTTCAGCCTTTGCTGAGAGACCAGTTTTAGATATCGATGATGCACTTCCGGTTTACAGTATTCCTTGGACCTTCACTTTGACGATGAAACACAAAAATTTTATCGGAATTAAATACATCAGGCACAATGCCGACTTAAGTACAAGAAGAGTGGGTCTTCTTACCATCTATGCTTTCAGCCTTTGCTGAGAGACCAGTTTTAGATATCGATGATTCACTTCCGGTTTACAGTATTCCTTGCACCTTCACTTTGACGATGAAACACAAAAATTGCATCGGAATTAAATACATCAGGCACAATGCCGACTTAAGTACAAGAAGAGTGGGTCTTCTTACCGTCTATGCTTTCAGCCTTTGCTGAGAGACCAGTTTTAGATATCGATGCTTCACTTCCGGTTTGCAGTATTCCTTGCACCTTCACTTTGACGATTAAACACAAAAATTGCATCGGAATTAAATACATCAGGCACAATGCCGACTTAAGTAGAAGAACAGTGAGTCTTCTTACCGTCTATGCTTTCAGCCTTTGCTGAGAGACCAGTTTTAGATACCGATGCTGCACTTCCGGTTTACAGTATTCCTTGCACCTTCACTTTGACGATGAAACACAAAAATTTTATCGGAATTAAATACATCAGGCACAATGCCGACTTAAGTACAAGAAGAGTGAGTCTTCTTACCATCTATGCTTTCAGCCTTTGCTGAGAGACCAGTTTCAGATATCGGTGATTCACTTACGGTTTACAGTATTCCTTGCACCTTCACTTTGACGATGAAACACAGAAATTGCATCGGAATTAAATACATCAGGCACAATGCCGACTTAAGTACAAGAAGAGTGGGTCTTCTTACCGTCTATGCTTTCAGCCTTTGCTGAGAGACCAGTTTTAGATATCGATGATTCACTTCCGGTTTACAGTATTCCTTGGACCTTCACTTTGACGATGAAACACACAAATTTTATCTGAAATAAATACATCAGGCACAATGCCGACTTAAGTACAAGAAGAGTGGGTCTTCTTACCGTCTATGCTTTCAGCCTTTGCTGAGAGACCAGTTTTAGATATCGATGATTCACTTCCGCTTTACAGTATTCCTTGGACCTTCACTTTGACGATTAAACACAAAAATTGCATCGGAATTAAATACATCAGGCACAATGCCGACTTAAGTAGAAGAACAGTGAGTCTTCTTACCGTCTATGCTTTCAGCCTTTGCTGAGAGACCAGTTTTAGATATCGATGCTTCACTTCCGGTTTACAGTATTCCTTGGACCTTCACTTTGACGATGATACACAAAAATTGCATCGGAATTAAATACATCAGGCACAATGCCGACTTAAGTACAAGAAGAGTGGGTCTTCTTACCGTCTATGCTTTCAGCCGTTGCTGAGAGACCAGTTTTAGATATCGATGCTTCACTTCCGGTTTACAGTATTCCTTGGACCTTCACTTTGACGGTGAAACACAAAAATTGCATCGGAATTAAATACATCAGGCACAATGCCGACTTAAGTAGAAGAAGAGTGAGTCTTCTTACCATCTATGCTTTCAGCCTTTGCTGAGAGACCAGTTTTAGATATCGATGATTCACTTCCGGTTTACAGTATTCCTTGGACCTTCACTTTGACGATGAAACACAAAAATTTTATCGGAATTAAATACATCAGGCACAATGCCGACTTAAGTACAAGAAGAGTGGGTCTTCTTACCGTCTATGCTTTCAGCCTTTGCTGAGAGACCAGTTTTAGATATCGATGCTTCACTTCCGCTTTACAGTATTCCTTGGACCTTCACTTTGACGATTAAACACAGAAATTGCATCGGAATTAAATACAAAAGGCACAATGCGGACTTAAGTACTAGAAGACTGAGTTTTCTAACAGTCTATGATTTGAGCCTTTCGAGTGAGACCAGTTTTAGTTTTCGATGCTTCACTTCCGGTTTACAGTATTCCTTGGACCATCACTTTGACAATTAAACACAAAAATTGCATCGGAATTATATACAAAAGGCACAATGCCGACTTAAGCACAAGAAGAATGAGTCTTCTCACCGTCTATGCTTTCAGCCCTTGTTGAGAGACCAGTTTTAGATATCGATGCTTCACTTCCGCTTTACAGTATTCCTTGGACCTTCACTTTGACGATGAAACACAAAAATTGCATCGGAATTATATACAAAAGGCACAATGCCGACTTAAATACAAGAAGAATGAGTCTTCTTAAAGTCTATGTTTTCAGCCGTTGCTGAGTGACCAGTTTTATATATCGATGCTTCACCTCCGGTTTACAGCATTCCTTGGAGCTTCACTTTGACGATTAAACACAGAAATTGCATCGGAATTAAGTACAAAAGGCACAATGCGGACTTAAGTACTAGAAGACTGAGTTTTCTAACAGTCTATGATTTGAGCCTTTCGTGTGAGACCAGTTTTAGTTTTCGCTGCTTCACTTCCGGTTTACAGTATTCCTTGGACCATCGCTTTGACGATTAAACACAAAAATTGCATCCGAATCATATACAAAAGGCACAATGCCGACTTAAGTACAAGAAGAGTGGGTCCTCTTACCGTCTATGCTTTCAGCCTTTGCTGAGAGACCAGTTTTAGATATCGATGCTTCACTTCCGCTTTACAGTATTCCTTGGACCTTCACTTTGACGATTAAACACAGAAATTGCATCGGAATTAAATACAAAAGGCACAATGCGGACTTAAGTACTAGAAGACTGAGTTTTCTAACAGTCTATGATTTGAGCCTTTCGTGTGAGACCAGTTTTAGTTTTCGATGCTTCACTTCCGGTTTACAGTATTCCTTGGACCATCACTTTGACGATAAAACACAAAAATTGCATCGGAATTATATACAAAAGGCACAATGCCGACTTAAGTACAAGAGGAATGAGTGTTCTTACCGTCTATGCTTTCAGCCTTTGCTGAGAGACCAGTTTTAGATATCGATGATTCACTTCCGGTTTACAGTATTCCTTGCACCTTCACTTTGACGATGAAACACAAAAATTGCATCGGAATTAAATACATCAGGCACAATGCCGGCTTAAGTACAAGAAGAGTGGGTCTTCTTACCGTCTATGCTTTCAGCCTTTGCTGAGAGACCAGTTTTAGATATCGATGATTCACTTCCTGTTTACAGTATTCCTTGGACATTCACTTTGACGATGAAACACAAATATTGCATCGGAATTAAATACATCAGGCACAATGCCGACTTAAGTAGAAGAACATTGAGTCTTCTTACCGTCTATGCTTTCAGCCTTTGCTGAGAGACCAGTTTTAGATATCGATGCTTCACTTCCGCTTTACAGTATTCCTTGGACCTTCACTTTGACGATGAAACTCAAAAATTGCATCGGAATTATATACAAAAGGCACAATGCCGACTTAAGTACAAGAGGAATGAATCTTCTTAAAGTCTATGTTTTCAGCCATTGCTGAGTTACCAGTTTTATATATCGATGCTTCACCTCCGGTTTACAGTATTCCTTGGACCTTCACTTTGACGATTAAACACAGAAATTGCATCGGAATTAAATACAAAAGGCACAATGCGGACTTAAGTACTAGAAGACTGAGTTTTCTAACAGTCTATGATTTGAGCCTTTCGTGTGAGACCAGTTTTAGTTTTCGATGCTTCACTTCCGGTTTACAGTATTCCTTGGACCATCACTTTGACGATTAAACACAAAAATTGCATCGGAATCGTATACAAAAGGCACAATGCCGACTTAAGTACAAGAAGAATGAGTCTTCTTACCGTCTATGCTTTCAGCCTTTGCTGAGAGACCAGTTTTAGATATCGATGATGCACTTCCGGTTTACAGTATTCCTTGGACCTTCACTTTGACGATGAAACACAAAAATTTTATCGGAATTAAATACATCAGGCACAATGCCGACTTAAGTACAAGAAGAGTGGGTCTTCTTACCATCTATGCTTTCAGCCTTTGCTGAGAGACCAGTTTTAGATATCGATGATTCACTTCCGGTTTACAGTATTCCTTGCACCTTCACTTTGACGATGAAACACAAAAATTGCATTGGAATTAAATACATCAGGCACAATGCCGACTTAAGTACAAGAAGAGTGGGTCTTCTTACCGTCTATGCTTTCAGCCTTTGCTGAGAGACCAGTTTTAGATATCGATGCTTCACTTCCGGTTTGCAGTATTCCTTGCACCTTCACTTTGACGATTAAACACAAAAATTGCATCGGAATTAAATACATCAGGCACAATGCCGACTTAAGTAGAAGAACAGTGAGTCTTCTTACCGTCTATGCTTTCAGCCTTTGCTGAGAGACCAGTTTTAGATACCGATGCTGCACTTCCGGTTTACAGTATTCCTTGCACCTTCACTTTGACGATGAAACACAAAAATTTTATCGGAATTAAATACATCAGGCACAATGCCGACTTAAGTACAAGAAGAGTGAGTCTTCTTACCATCTATGCTTTCAGCCTTTGCTGAGAGACCAGTTTCAGATATCGGTGATTCACTTACGGTTTACAGTATTCCTTGCACCTTCACTTTGACGATGAAACACAGAAATTGCATCGGAATTAAATACATCAGGCACAATGCCGACTTAAGTACAAGAAGAGTGGGTCTTCTTACCGTCTATGCTTTCAGCCTTTGCTGAGAGACCAGTTTTAGATATCGATGATTCACTTCCGGTTTACAGTATTCCTTGGACCTTCACTTTGACGATGAAACACACAAATTTTATCTGAAATAAATACATCAGGCACAATGCCGACTTAAGTACAAGAAGAGTGGGTCTTCTTACCGTCTATGCTTTCAGCCTTTGCTGAGAGACCAGTTTTAGATATCGATGATTCACTTCCGCTTTACAGTATTCCTTGGACCTTCACTTTGACGATTAAACACAAAAATTGCATCGGAATTAAATACATCAGGCACAATGCCGACTTAAGTAGAAGAACAGTGAGTCTTCTTACCGTCTATGCTTTCAGCCTTTGCTGAGAGACCAGTTTTAGATATCGATGCTTCACTTCCGGTTTACAGTATTCCTTGGACCTTCACTTTGACGATGATACACAAAAATTGCATCGGAATTAAATACATCAGGCACAATGCCGACTTAAGTACAAGAAGAGTGGGTCTTCTTACCGTCTATGCTTTCAGCCGTTGCTGAGAGACCAGTTTTAGATATCGATGCTTCACTTCCGGTTTACAGTATTCCTTGGACCTTCACTTTGACGGTGAAACACAAAAATTGCATCGGAATTAAATACATCAGGCACAATGCCGACTTAAGTAGAAGAAGAGTGAGTCTTCTTACCATCTATGCTTTCAGCCTTTGCTGAGAGACCAGTTTTAGATATCGATGATTCACTTCCGGTTTACAGTATTCCTTGGACCTTCACTTTGACGATGAAACACAAAAATTTTATCGGAATTAAATACATCAGGCACAATGCCGACTTAAGTACAAGAAGAGTGGGTCTTCTTACCGTCTATGCTTTCAGCCTTTGCTGAGAGACCAGTTTTAGATATCGATGCTTCACTTCCGCTTTACAGTATTCCTTGGACCTTCACTTTGACGATTAAACACAGAAATTGCATCGGAATTAAATACAAAAGGCACAATGCGGACTTAAGTACTAGAAGACTGAGTTTTCTAACAGTCTATGATTTGAGCCTTTCGAGTGAGACCAGTTTTAGTTTTCGATGCTTCACTTCCGGTTTACAGTATTCCTTGGACCATCACTTTGACAATTAAACACAAAAATTGCATCGGAATTATATACAAAAGGCACAATGCCGACTTAAGCACAAGAAGAATGAGTCTTCTCACCGTCTATGCTTTCAGCCCTTGTTGAGAGACCAGTTTTAGATATCGATGCTTCACTTCCGCTTTACAGTATTCCTTGGACCTTCACTTTGACGATGAAACACAAAAATTGCATCGGAATTATATACAAAAGGCACAATGCCGACTTAAATACAAGAAGAATGAGTCTTCTTAAAGTCTATGTTTTCAGCCGTTGCTGAGTGACCAGTTTTATATATCGATGCTTCACCTCCGGTTTACAGCATTCCTTGGAGCTTCACTTTGACGATTAAACACAGAAATTGCATCGGAATTAAGTACAAAAGGCACAATGCGGACTTAAGTACTAGAAGACTGAGTTTTCTAACAGTCTATGATTTGAGCCTTTCGTGTGAGACCAGTTTTAGTTTTCGCTGCTTCACTTCCGGTTTACAGTATTCCTTGGACCATCGCTTTGACGATTAAACACAAAAATTGCATCCGAATCATATACAAAAGGCACAATGCCGACTTAAGTACAAGAAGAATGAGTCTTTTTACCGTCTATGCTTTCAGCCTTTGCTGAGAGACCAGTTTTAGATATAGATGATTCACTTCCGGTTTACAGTATTCCTTGGACCTTCACTTTGACGATGAAACAAAAAAATTTTATCGGAATTAAATACATCAGGCACAATGCCGACTTAAGTACAAGAAGAGTGGGTCTTCTTACCATCTATGCTTTCAGCCTTTACTGAGAGACCAGTTTTAGATATCGATGATTCACTTCCGGTTTACAGTATTCCTTGCACCTTCACTTTGACGATGAAACACAAAAATTGCATCGGAATTAAATACATCAGGCACAATGCCGACTTAAGTACAAGAAGAGTGGGTCTTCTTACCGTCTATGCTGTCAGGCTTTGCTGAGAGACCAGTTTTAGATATCGATGCTTCACTTCCGGTTTGCAGTATGCCTTGCACCTTCACTTTGACGATTAAACACAAAAATTGCATCGGAATTAAATACATCAGGCACAATGCCGACTTAAGTAGAAGAACAGTGAGTCTTCTTACCGTCTATGCTTTCAGCCTTTGCTGAGAGACCAGTTTTAGATACCGATGCTTCACTTCCAGTTTACAGTATTCCTTGCACCTTCACTTTGACGATGAAACACAAAAATTTTATCGGAATTAAATAGATCAGGCACAATGCCGACTTAAGTACAAGAAGAGTGAGTCTTATTACCATCTATGCTTTCAGCCTTTGCTGAGAGACCAGTTTTAGATATCGATGATTCACTTCCGGTTTACAGTATTCGTTGCACCTTCACTTTGACGATGAAACACAAAAATTGCATCGGAATTAAATACATCAGGCACAATGCCGACTTAAGTACAAGAAGAGTGGGTCTTCTTACCGTCTATGCTTTCAGCCTTTGCTGCGGGACCAGTTTTAGTTATCGATGCTTCACTTCCCGTTTGCAGTATTCCTTGCACCTTCACTTTGACGATTAAACACAAAAATTGCATCGGAATTAAATACATCAGGCACAATGCCGACTTAAGTAGAAGAACAGTGAGTCTTCTTACCGTCTATGCTTTCAGCCTTTGCTGAGAGACCAGTTTTAGATACCGATGCTTCACTTCCGGTTTGCAGTATTCCTTGCACCTTCACTTTGACGATGAAACACAAAAATTTTATCGGAATTAAATACATCAGGCACAATGCCGTCTTAAGTACAAGAAGAGTGGGTCTTCTTACCGTCTATGCTTTCAGCCTTTGCTGAGAGACCAGTTTTAGATATCGATGATTCACTTCCGCTTTACAGTATTCCTTGGACCTTCACTTTGACGATTAAATACAAAAATTGCATCGGAATTAAATACATCAGGCACAATGCCGACTTAAGTAGAAGAACAGTGAGTCTTCTTACCGTCTATGCTTTCAGCCTTTGCTGAGAGACCAGTTTGAGATATCGATGCTTCACTTCCGGTTTACAGTATTCCTTGGACCTTCACTTTGACGATGAAAAACAAAAATTGCATCGGAATGAAATACATCAGGCACAATGCCGACTTAAGTACAAGAAGAGTGGGTCTTCTTACCGTCTATGCTTTCAGCCTCTGCTGAGAGACCAGTTTTAGATATCGATGCTTCACTTCCGGTTTACAGTATTCCTTGCACCTTCACTTTGACGATTAAACACAAAAATTGCATCGGAATTAAATACATGAGGCACAATGCCGACTTAAGTAGAAGAACAGTGAGTCTTCTTACCGTCTATGCTTTCAGCCTTTGCTGAGAGACCAGTTTTAGATATCGATGCTTCACTTCCGGTTTGCAGTATTCCTTGCACCTTCACTTTGACGATGAAACACAAAAATTGCATCGGAATTAAATACATCAGGCACAATGCCGACTTAAGTACAAGACGAGTGGGTCTTCTTACCGTCTATGCTTTCAGCCGTTGCTGAGAGACCAGTTTTATATATCGATGCTTCACTTCCGGTTTACAGTATTCCTTGGACCTTCACTTTGACGATTAAACACAGAAATTGCATCGGAATTAAATACAAAAGGCACAATGCGGACTTAAGTACTAGAAGACTGAGTTTTCTAACAGTCTATGATTTGAGCCTTTCGTGTGGGACCAGTTTTAGTTTTCGATGCTTCACTTCCGGTTTACAGTATTCCTTGGACCATCACTTTGACGATTAAACACAAAAATTGCATCGGAATTATATACAAAAGGCACAATGCCGACTTAAGTACAAGAAGAATGAGTTTTCTTACCGTCTATGCTTTCAGCCTTTGCTGAGAGACCAGTTTTAGATATCGATGATGCACTTCCGGTTTACAGTATTCCTTGGACCTTCACTTTGACGATGAAACACAAAAAATTTATCGGAATTAAATACATCAGGCACAATGCTGACTTAAGTACAAGAAGAGTGTGTCTTCTTACCATCTATGATTTCAGCCTTTGCTGAGAGACCAGTTTTAGATATCGATGATTCACTTCCGGTTTACAGTATTCCTTACACCTTCACTTTGACGATGAAACATAAAAATTGCATCGGAATTAAATACATCAGGCACAATGCCGACTTAAGTACAAGAAGAGTGGGTCTTCTTACCGTCTATGCTTTCAGCCTTTGCTGAGAGACCAGTTTTAGATATCGATGATTCACTTCTGGTTTACAGTATTCCTTGGACCTTCACTTTGACGATGAAACACAAAAATTGAATCGGAATTAAATACATGAGGCACAATGCCGACTTAAATAGAAGAACAGTGAATCTTCTTACCGTCTATGCTTTCAGCCTTTGCTGAGAGACCAGTTTTAGATATCGATGCTTCACTTCCGCTTTATAGTATTCCTTGGACCTTCACTTTGACGATGAAACACAAAAATTGCATCGGAATTATATACAAAAGGCACAATACCGACTTAAGTACAAGAAGAATGAGTCTTCTTAAAGTCTATGTTTTCAGCCGTTGATGAGTGACCAGTTTTATATATCGATGCTTCACCTTCGGTTTACAGTATTCCTTGGACCTTCTCTTTGACGATTAAACACAGAAATTGCATCGGAATTAAATACAAAAGGCACAATGCGGACTTAAGTACTAGAAGACTGAGTTTTCTAACAGTATATGATTTGAGCCTTTCGTGTGAGACCAGTTTTAGTTTTCGATGCTTCACTTGCGGTTTACAGTATTCCTTGGACCATCACTTTGACGATTAAACACAAAAATTGCATCGGAATTATATACAAAAGGCACAATGCCGACTTAAGTACAAGAAGAATGAGTCTTCTAACCGTCTGTGATTTCAGCCTTTGCTGAGAGACCAGTTTTAGATATCGATGATGCACTTCCGGTTTACAGTATTCCTTGGACCTTCACTTTGACGATGAAACACAAATATTTTATCGGAATTAAATACATCAGGCACAATGCCGACTTAAGTACAAGAAGAGTGGGTCTTCTTACCATCTATGCTTTCAGCCTTTGCTGAGAGACCAGTTTTAGATATCGATGATTCACTTCCGGTTTACAGTATTCCTTGCACCTTCACTTTGACGATGAAACACAAAAATTTTATCGGAATTAAATACATCAGGCACAATGCCGACTTAAGTACAAGAAGAGTGGGTCTTCTTACCGTCTATGTTTTCAGCCTTTGCTGGGAGACCAGTTTTAGATATCGATGCTTCACTTCCGGTTTACAGTATTTCTTGGACCTTCACTTTGACGATGAAAAACAAAAATTGCATCGGAATTAAATACATCAGGCACAATGCCGACATAAGTACAAGAAGAGTGGGTCTTCTTACCGTCTATGCTTTCAGCCTTTGCTGAGAGACCAGTTTTAGATATCGATGCTTCACTTCCGGTTTACAGTATTCCTTGCACCTTCTCTTTGACGATTAAACACAAAAATTGCATCGGAATTAAATACATGAGGCACAATGCCGACTTAAGTAGAAGAACAGTGTGTCTTCTTACCGTCTATGCTTTCAGCCTTTGCTGAGAGACCAGTTTTAGATATCCATGCTTCACTTCCGGTTTGCAGTATTCGTTGCACCTTCACTTTGACGATGAAACACAAAAATTGCATCGGAATTAAATACATCAGGCACAACGCCGACTTAAGTACAAATAGAGTGGGTCTTCTTACCGTCTATGCTTTCAGCATTTGCTGAGAGACCAGTTTTAGATATCGATGCTACACTTCCGCTTTACAGTATTCCTTGGACCTTCACTTTCACGATGAAACACAAAAATTGCATCGGAATTAAATACATCAGGCACAATGCCGACTTAAGTACAAGAAGAGTGGGTCTTCTTACCGTCTATGCTTTCAGCCTTTGCTGAGAGACCAGTTTTAGATATCGATGCTTCACTTCCGGTTTACAGTATTCCTTGGACCTTCACTTTGACGATGAAAAACAAAAATTGCATCGGAATTAAATAGATCAGGCACAATGCCGACTTAAGTACAAGAAGAGTGGGTCTTCTTACCGTCTATGCTTTCAGCCTTTGCTGAGAGACCAGTTTTAGATATCGATGCTTCACTTCCGGTTTACAGTATTCCTTGCACCTTCACTTTGACGATTAAACACAAAAATTGCATCGGAATTAAATACATCAGGTACAATGCCGACTTAAGTACAAGAAGAGTGGGTCTTCTTACCGTCTATGCTTTCAGGCTTTGCTGAGAGACCAGTTTTAGATATCGATGCTTCACTTCCGGTTTGCAGTATGCCTTGCACCTTCACTTTGACGATTAAACACAAAAATTGCATCGGAATTAAATACATCAGGCACAATGCCGACTTAAGTAGAAGAACCGTGAGTCTTCTTACCGTCTATGCTTTCAGCCTTTGCTGAGAGACCAGTTTTAGATACCGATGCTTCACTTCCAGTTTACAGTATTCCTTGCACCTTCACTTTGACGATGAAACACAAAAATTTTATCGGAATTAAATACATCAGGCACAATGCCGACTTAAGTACAAGAAGAGTGAGTCTTATTACCATCTATGCTTTCAGCCTTTGCTGAGAGACCAGTTTTAGATATCGATGATTCACTTCCGGTTTACAGTATTCGTTGCACCTTCACTTTGACGATGAAACACAAAAATTGCATCGGAATTAAATACATCAGGCACAATGCCGACTTAAGTACAAGAAGAGTGGGTCTTCTTACCGTCTATGCTTTCAGCCTTTGCTGCGGGACCAGTTTTAGTTATCGATGCTTCACTTCCCGTTTGCAGTATTCCTTGCACCTTCACTTTGACGATTAAACACAAAAATTGCATCGGAATTAAATACATCAGGCACAATGCCGACTTAAGTAGAAGAACAGTGAGTCTTCTTACCGTCTATGCTTTCAGCCTTTGCTGAGAGACCAGTTTTAGATACCGATGCTTCACTTCCGGTTTGCAGTATTCCTTGCACCTTCACTTTGACGATGAAACACAAAAATTTTATCGGAATTAAATACATCAGGCACAATGCCGTCTTAAGTACAAGAAGAGTGGGTCTTCTTACCGTCTATGCTTTCAGCCTTTGCTGAGAGACCAGTTTTAGATATCGATGATTCACTTCCGCTTTACAGTATTCCTTGGACCTTCACTTTGACGATTAAATACAAAAATTGCATCGGAATTAAATACATCAGGCACAATGCCGACTTAAGTAGAAGAACAGTGAGTCTTCTTACCGTCTATGCTTTCAGCCTTTGCTGAGAGACCAGTTTGAGATATCGATGCTTCACTCCCGGTTTACAGTATTCCTTGGACCTTCACTTTGACGATGAAAAACAAAAATTGCATCGGAATTAAATACATCAGGCACAATGCCGACTTAAGTACAAGAAGAGTGGGTCTTCTTACCATCTATGCTTTCAGCCTCTGCTGAGAGACCAGTTTTAGATATCGATGATTCACTTCTGGTTTACAGTATTCCTTGGACCTTCACTTTGACTATGAAACACAAAAATTGAATCGGAATTAAATACATGAGGCACAATGCCGACTTAAGTAGAAGAACAGTGAATCTTCTTACCGTCTATGCTTTCAGCCTTTGCTGAGAGACCAGTTTTAGATATCGATGCTTCACTTCCGCTTTACAGTATTCCTTGGACCTTCACTTTGACGATGAAACACAAAAATTGCATCGGAATTATATACAAAAGGCACAATACCGACTTAAGTACAAGAAGAATGAGTCTTCTTAAAGTCTATGTTTTCAGCCGTTGCTGAGTGACCAGTTTTATATATCGATGCTTCACCTTCGGTTTACAGTATTCCTTGGACCTTCTCTTTGACGATTAAACACAGAAATTGCATCGGAATTAAATACAAAAGGCACAATGCGGACTTAAGTACTAGAAGACTGAGTTTTCTAACAGTATATGATTTGAGCCTTTCGTGTGAGACCAGTTTTAGTTTTCGATGCTTCACTTGCGGTTTACAGTATTCCTTGGACCATCACTTTGACGATTAAACACAAAAATTGCATCGGAATTATATACAAAAGGCACAATGCCGACTTAAGTACAAGAAGAATGAGTCTTCTAACCGTCTATGATTTCAGCCTTTGCTGAGAGACCAGTTTTAGATATCGATGATTCACTTCCGGTTTACAGTATTCCTTGGACCTTCACTTTGACGATAAAACACAAATATTTTATCGGAATTAAATACATCAGGCACAATGCCGAC
Source organism: Schistocerca cancellata (assembly GCF_023864275.1). Lineage (NCBI taxonomy): Eukaryota > Metazoa > Arthropoda > Insecta > Orthoptera > Acrididae > Schistocerca > Schistocerca cancellata. The sequence goes on from NC_064631.1 coordinate 56,673,755, forward strand.
TTAAGTACAAGAAGAGTGGGTCTTCTTACCGTCTATGCTTTCAGCCTTTTCTGGGAGACCAGTTTTAGATATCGATGCTTCACTTCCGGTTTACAGTATTCCTTGGACATTCACTTTGACGATGAAAAACAAAAATTGCATCGGAATTAAATACATCAGGCACAATGCCGACATAAGTACAAGAAGAGTGGGTCTTCTTACCGTCTATGCTTTCAGCCTTTGCTGAGAGACCAGTTTTAGATATCGATGCTTCACTTCCGGTTTACAGTATTCCTTGCACCTTCTCTTTGACGATTAAACACAAAAATTGCATCGGAATTAAATACATGAGGCACAATGCCGACTTAAGTAGAAGAACAGTGAGTCTTCTTACCGTCTATGCTTTCAGCCTTTGCTGAGAGACCAGTTTTAGATATCCATGCTTCACTTCCGGTTTGCAGTATTCGTTGCACCTTCACTTTGACGATGAAACACAAAAATTGCATCGGAATTAAATACATCAGGCACAATGCCGACTTAAGTAGAAGAACAGTGAGTCTTCTTACCGTCTATGCTTGCAGCCTTTGCTGAGAGACCAGTTTTAGATATCGATGCTGCACTTCCGGTTTACAATATTCCTTGGACCTTCACATTGACGATGAAACACAAAAATTGCATCGGAATTAAATACATCAGGCACAACGCCGACTTAAGTACAAATAGAGTGGGTCTTCTTACCGTCTATGCTTTCAGCATTTGCTGAGAGACCAGTTTTAGATATCGATGCTTCACTTCCGCTTTACAGTATTCCTTGGACCTGCACTTTGACGATGAAACACAAAAATTGCATCGGAATTAAATACATCAGGCACAATGCCGACTTAAGTACAAGAAGAGTGGGTCTTCTTACCGTCTATGCTTTCAGCCTTTGCTGAGAGACCAGTTTTAGATATCGATGCTTCACTTCCGGTTTACAGTGTTCCTTGGACCTTCACTTTGACGATGAAAAACAAAAATTGCATCGGAATTAAATAGATCAGGCACAATGCCGACTTAAGTACAAGAAGAGTGGGTCTTCTTACCGTCTATGTTTCAGCCTTTGCTGAGAGACCAGTTTTAGATATCGATGCTTCACTTCCGGTTTACAGTATTCCTTGCACCTTCACTTTGACGATTAAACACAAAAATTGCATCGGAATTAAATACATGAGGAACAATGCCGACTTAAGTAGAAGAACAGTGAGTCTTCTTACCGTCTATGCTTTCAGCCTTTGCTGAGAGACCAGTTTTAGATATCGATGCTTCACTTCCGGTTTGCAGTATTCCTTGCACCTTCACTTTGACGATTAAACACAAAAATTGCATCGGAATTAAATACATCAGGCACAATGCCGACTTAAGTAGAAGAACAGTGAGTCTTCTTACCGTCTATGCTTTCAGCCTTTGCTGAGAGACCACTTTTAGATATCGATGCTTCACTTCCGGTTTACAGTTTTCCTTGGACCTTCACTTTGACGATGAAACACAAAAATTGAATCGGAATTAAATACATCAGGTACAATGCCGACTTAAGTACAAGAAGAGTGGGTCTTCTTACCGTCTATGCTTTCAGGCTTTGCTGAGAGACCAGTTTTAGATATCGATGCTTCACTTCCGGTTTGCAGTATGCCTTGCACCTTCACTTTGACGATTAAACACAAAAATTGCATCGGAATTAAATACATCAGGCACAATGCCGACTTAAGTAGAAGAACAGTGAGTCTTCTTACCGTATATGCTTTCAGCCTTTGTTGAGAGACCAGTTTTAGATACCGATGCTTCACTTCCAGTTTACAGTATTCCTTGCACCTTCACTTTGACGATGAAACACAAAAATTTTATCGGAATTAAATACATCAGGCACAATGCCGACTTAAGTACAAGAAGAGTGAGTCTTATTACCATCTATGCTTTCAGCCTTTGCTGAGAGACCAGTTTTAGATATCGATGATTCACTTCCGGTTTACAGTATTCGTTGCACCTTCACTTTGACGATGAAACACAAAAATTGCAACGGAATTAAATACACCAGGCACAATGCCGACTTAAGTACAAGAAGAGTGGGTCTTCTTACCGTCTATGCTTTCAGCCTTTGCTGCGGGACCAGTTTTAGTTATCGATGCTTCACTTCCCGTTTGCAGTATTCCTTGCACCTTCACTTTGACGATTAAACACAAAAATTGCATCGGAATTAAATACATCAGGCACAATGCCGACTTAAGTAGAAGAACAGTGAGTCTTCTTACCGTCTATGCTTTCAGCCTTTGCTGAGAGACAAGTTTTAGATACCGATGCTTCACTTCCGGTTTGCAGTATTCCTTGCACCTTCACTTTGACGATGAAACACAAAAATTTTATCGGAATTAAATACATCAGGCACAATGCCGTCTTAAGTACAAGAAGAGTGGGTCTTCTTACCGTCTATGCTTTCAGCCTTTGCTGAGAGACCAGTTTTAGATATCGATGATTCACTTCCGCTTTACAGTATTCCTTGCACCTTCACTTTGACGATTAAACACAAAAATTGCATCGGAATTAAATACATGAGGCACAATGCCGACTTAAGTAGAAGAACAGTGAGTCTTCTTACCGTCTATGCTTTCAGCCTTTGCTGAGAGACCAGTTTTAGATATCGATGCTTCACTTCCGGTTTGCAGTATTCCTTGCACCTTCACTTTGACGATGAAACACAAAAATTGCATCGGAATTAAATACATCAGGCACAATGCCGACTTAAGTACAAGAAGAGTGGGTCTTCTTACCGTCTATGCTTTCAGCCGTTGCTGAGAGACCAGTTTTATATATCGATGCTTCACTTCCGGTTTACAGTATTCCTTGGACCTTCACTTTGACGATTAAACACAGAAATTGCATCGGAATTAAATACAAAAGGCACAATGCGGACTTAAGTACTAGAAGACTGAGTTTTCTAACAGTCTATGATTTGAGCCTTTCGTGTGGGACCAGTTTTAGTTTTCGATGCTTCACTTCCGGTTTACAGTATTCCTTGGACCATCACTCTGACGATTAAACACAAAAATGGCATCGGAATTATATACAAAAGGCACAATGCCGACTTAAGTACAAGAAGAGTGGGTCTTCTTACCGTCTATGCTTTCAGCCGTTGCTGAGAGACCAGTTTTAGATATCGATGCTTCACTTCCGGTTTACAGTATTCCTTGGACCTTCACTTTGACGATGAAAAACAAAAATTGCATCGGAATTAAATACATCAGGCACAATGCCGACATAAGTACAAGAAGAGTGGGTCTTCTTACCGTCTATGCTTTCAGCCTTTGCTGAGAGACCAGTTTTAGATATCGATGCTTCACTTCCGGTTTACAGTATTCCTTGCACCTTCTCTTTGACGATTAAACACAAAAATTGCATCGGAATTAAATACATGAGGCACAATGCCGACTTAAGTAGAAGAACAGTGAGTCTTCTTACCGTCTATGCTTTCAGCCTTTGCTGAGAGACCAGTTTTAGATATCCATGCTTCACTTCCGGTTTGCAGTATTCGTTGCACCTTCACTTTGACGATTAAACACAAAAATTGCATCGGAATTAAATACATCAGGCACAATGCCGACTTAAGTAGAAGAACAGTGAGTCTTCTTACCGTCTATGCTTTCAGCCTTTGCTGAGAGACCAGTTTTAGATATCGATGCTGCACTTCCGGTTTACAGTATTCCTTGGACCTTCACTTTGACGATGAAACACAAAAATTGCATCGGAATTAAATACATCAGGCACAACGCCGACTTAAGTACAAATAGAGTGGGTCTTCTTACCGTCTATGCTTTCAGCATTTGCTGAGAGACCAGTTTTAGATATCGATGCTTCACTTCCGCTTTACAGTATTCCTTGGACCTTCACTTTCACGATGAAACACAAAAATTGCATCGGAATTAAATACATCAGGCACAATGCCGACTTAAGTACAAGAAGAGTGGGTCTTCTTACCGTCTATGCTTTCAGCCTTTGCTGAGAGACCAGTTTTAGATATCGATGCTTCACTTCCGGTTTACAGTATTCCTTGGACCTTCACTTTGACGATGAAAAACAAAAATTGCATCGGAATTAAATAGATCAGGCACAATTCCGACTTAAGTACAAGAAGAGTGGGTCTTCTTACCGTCTATGCTTTCAGCCTTTGCTGAGAGACCAGTTTTAGATATCGATGCTTCACTTCCGGTTTACAGTATTCCTTGCACCTTCACTTTGACGATTAAACACAAAAATTGCATCGGAATTAAATACATCAGGTACAATGCCGACTTAAGTACAAGAAGAGTGGGTCTTCTTACCGTCTATGCTTTCAGGCTTTGCTGAGAGACCAGTTTTAGATATCGATGCTTCACTTCCGGTTTGCAGTATGCCTTGCACCTTCACTTTGACGATTAAACACAAAAATTGCATCGGAATTAAATACATCAGGCACAATGCCGACTTAAGTAGAAGAACAGTGAGTCTTCTTACCGTCTATGCTTTCAGCCTTTGCTGAGAGACCAGTTTTAGATACCGATGCTTCACTTCCAGTTTACAGTATTCCTTGCACCTTCACTTTGACGATGAAACACAAAAATTTTATCGGAATTAAATACATCAGGCACAATGCCGACTTAAGTACAAGAAGAGTGAGTCTTATTACCATCTATGCTTTCAGCCTTTGCTGAGAGACCAGTTTTAGATATCGATGATTCACTTCCGGTTTACAGTATTCGTTGCACCTTCACTTTGACGATGAAACACAAAAATTGCATCGGAATTAAATACATCAGGCACAATGCCGACTTAAGTACAAGAAGAGTGGGTCTTCTTACCGTCTATGCTTTCAGCCTTTGCTGCGGGACCAGTGTTAGTTATCGATGCTTCACTTCCCGTTTGCAGTATTCCTTGCACCTTCACTTTGACGATTAAACACAAAAATTGCATCGGAATTAAATACATCAGGCACAATGCCGACTTAAGTAGAAGAACAGTGAGTCTTCTTACCGTCTATGCTTTCAGCCTTTGCTGAGAGACCAGTTTTAGATACCGATGCTTCACTTCCGGTTTGCAGTATTCCTTGCACCTTCACTTTGACGATGAAACACAAAAATTTTATCAGAATTAAATACATCAGGCACAATGCCGTCTTAAGTACAAGAAGAGTGGGTCTTCTTACCGTCTATGCTTTCAGCCTTTGCTGAGAGACCAGTTTTAGATATCGATGATTCACTTCCGCTTTACAGTATTCCTTGGACTTTCACTTTGACGATTAAATACAAAAATTGCATCGGAATTAAATACATCAGGCACAATGCCGACTTAAGTAGAAGAACAGTGAGTCTTCTTACCGTCTATGCTTTCAGCCTTTGCTGAGAGACCAGTTTGAGATATCGATGCTTCACTCCCGGTTTACAGTATTCCTTGGACCTTCACTTTGACGATGAAAAACAAAAATTGCATCGGAATTAAATACATCAGGCACAATGCCGACTTAAGTACAAGAAGAGTGGGTCTTCTTACCATCTATGCTTTCAGCCTCTGCTGAGAGACCAGTTTTAGATATCGATGATTCACTTCTGGTTTACAGTATTCCTTGGACCTTCACTTTGACTATGAAACACAAAAATTGAATCGGAATTAAATACATGAGGCACAATGCCGACTTAAGTAGAAGAACAGTGAATCTTCTTACCGTCTATGCTTTCAGCCTTTGCTGAGAGACCAGTTTTAGATATCGATGCTTCACTTCCGCTTTACAGTATTCCTTGGACCTTCACTTTGACGATGAAACACAAAAATTGCATCGGAATTATATACAAAAGGCACAATACCGACTTAAGTACAAGAAGAATGAGTCTTCTTAAAGTCTATGTTTTCAGCCGTTGCTGAGTGACCAGTTTTATATATCGATGCTTCACCTTCGGTTTACAGTATTCCTTGGACCTTCTCTTTGACGATTAAACACAGAAATTGCATCGGAATTAAATACAAAAGGCACAATGCGGACTTAAGTACTAGAAGACTGAGTTTTCTAACAGTATATGATTTGAGCCTTTCGTGTGAGACCAGTTTTAGTTTTCGATGCTTCACTTGCGGTTTACAGTATTCCTTGGACCATCACTTTGACGATTAAACACAAAAATTGCATCGGAATTATATACAAAAGGCACAATGCCGACTTAAGTACAAGAAGAATGAGTCTTCTAACCGTCTATGATTTCAGCCTTTGCTGAGAGACCAGTTTTAGATATCGATGATTCACTTCCGGTTTACAGTATTCCTTGGACCTTCACTTTGACGATGAAACACAAATATTTTATCGGAATTAAATACATCAGGCACAATGCCGACTTAAGTACAAGAAGAGTGGGTCTTCTTACCGTCTATGCTTTCAGCCTTTTCTGGGAGACCAGTTTTAGATATCGATGCTTCACTTCCGGTTTACAGTATTCCTTGGACCTTCACTTTGACGATGAAAAACAAAAATTGCATCGGAATTAAATACATCAGGCACAATGCCGACATAAGTACAAGAAGAGTGGGTCTTCTTACCGTCTATGCTTTCAGCCTTTGCTGAGAGACCAGTTTTAGATATCGATGCTTCACTTCCGGTTTACAGTATTCCTTGCACCTTCTCTTTGACGATTAAACACAAAAATTGCATCGGAATTAAATACATGAGGCACAATGCCGACTTAAGTAGAAGAACAGTGAGTCTTCTTACCGTCTATGCTTTCAGCCTTTGCTGAGAGACCAGTTTTAGATATCCATGCTTCACTTCCGGTTTGCAGTATTCGTTGCACCCTCACTTTGACGATTAAACACAAAAATTGCATCGGAATTAAATACATCAGGCACAATGCCGACTTAAGTAGAAGAACAGTGAGTCTTCTTACCGTCTATGCTTGCAGCCTTTGCTGAGAGACCAGTTTTAGATATCGATGCTGCACTTCCGGTTTACAATATTCCTTGGACCTTCACTTTGACGATGAAACACAAAAATTGCATCGGAATTAAATACATCAGGCACAACGCCGACTTAAGTACAAATAGAGTGGGTCTTCTTACCGTCTATGCTTTCAGCATTTGCTGAGAGACCAGTTTTAGATATCGATGCTTCACTTCCGCTTTACAGTATTCCTTGGACCTGCACTTTGACGATGAAACACAAAAATTGCATCGGAATTAAATACATCAGGCACAATGCCGACTTAAGTACAAGAAGAGTGGGTCTTCTTACCGTCTATGCTTTCAGCCTTTGCTGAGAGACCAGTTTTAGATATCGATGCTTCACTTCCGGTTTACAGTGTTCCTTGGACCTTCACTTTGACGATGAAAAACAAAAATTGCATCGGAATTAAATAGATCAGGCACAATGCCGACTTAAGTACAAGAAGAGTGGGTCTTCTTACCGTCTATGTTTCAGCCTTTGCTGAGAGACCAGTTTTAGATATCGATGCTTCACTTCCGGTTTACAGTATTCCTTGCACCTTCACTTTGACGATTAAACACAAAAATTGCATCGGAATTAAATACATGAGGCACAATGCCGACTTAAGTAGAAGAACAGTGAGTCTTCTTACCGTCTATGCTTTCAGCCTTTGCTGAGAGACCAGTTTTAGATATCGATGCTTCACTTCCGGTTTGCAGTATTCCTTGCACCTTCACTTTGACGATTAAACACAAAAATTGCATCGGAATTAAATACATCAGGCACAATGCCGACTTAAGTAGAAGAACAGTGAGTCTTCTTACCGTATATGCTTTCAGCCTTTGCTGAGAGACCAGTTTTAGATACCGATGCTTCACTTCCAGTTTACAGTATTCCTTGCACCTTCACTTTGACGATGAAACACAAAAATTTTATCGGAATTAAATACATCAGGCACAATGCCGACTTAAGTACAAGAAGAGTGAGTCTTATTACCATCTATGCTTTCAGCCTTTGCTGAGAGACCAGTTTTAGATATCGATGATTCACTTCCGGTTTACAGTATTCGTTGCACCTTCACTTTGACGATGAAACACAAAAATTGCATCGGAATTAAATACACCAGGCACAATGCCGACTTAAGTACAAGAAGAGTGGGTCTTCTTACCGTCTATGCTTTCAGCCTTTGCTGCGGGACCAGTTTTAGTTATCGATGCTTCACTTCCCGTTTGCAGTATTCCTTGCACCTTCACTTTGACGATTAAACACAAAAATTGCATCGGAATTAAATACATCAGGCACAATGCCGACTTAAGTAGAAGAACAGTGAGTCTTCTTACCGTCTATGCTTTCAGCCTTTGCTGAGAGACAAGTTTTAGATACCGATGCTTCACTTCCGGTTTGCAGTATTCCTTGCACCTTCACTTTGACGATGAAACACAAAAATTTTATCGGAATTAAATACATCAGGCACAATGCCGTCTTAAGTACAAGAAGAGTGGGTCTTCTTACCGTCTATGCTTTCAGCCTTTGCTGAGAGACCAGTTTTAGATATCGATGATTCACTTCTGGTTTACAGTATTCCTTGGACCTCCACTTTGACGATGAAACACAAAAATTGAATCGGAATTAAATACATGAGGCACAATGCCGACTTAAGTAGAAGAACAGTGAATCTTCTTACTGTCTATGCTTTCAGCCTTTGCTGAGAGACCAGTTTTAGATATCGATGCTTCACTTCCGCTTTACAGTATTTCTTGGACCTTCACTTTGACGATGAAACACAAAAATTGCATCGGAATTATATACAAAAGGCACAATACCGACTTAAGTACAAGAAGAATGAGTCTTCTTAAAGTCTATGGTTTCAGCCGTTGCTGAGTGACCAGTTTTATATATCGATGCTTCACCTTCGGTTTACAGTATTCCTTGGACCTTCTCTTTGACGATTAAACACAGAAATTGCATCGGAATTAAATACAAAAGGCACAATGCGGACTTAAGTACTAGAAGACTGAGTTTTCTAACAGTATATGATTTGAGCCTTTCGTGTGAGACCAGTTTTAGTTTTCGATGCTTCATTTGCGGTTTACAGTATTCCTTGGACCATCACTTTGACGATTAAACACAAAAATTGCATCGGAATTATATACAAAAGGCACAATGCCGACTTAAGTACAAGAAGAATGAGTCTTCTAACCGTCTATGATTTCAGCCTTTGCTGAGAGACCAGTTTTAGATATCGATGATTCACTTCCGGTTTACAGTATTCCTTGGACCTTCACTTTGACGATGAAACACAAATATTTTATCGGAATTAAATACATCAGGCACAATGCCGACTTAAGTACAAGAAGAGTGGGGCTTCTTACCATCTATGCTTTCAGCCTTTGCTGAGAGACCAGTTTTAGATATCGATGATTCACTTCCGGTTTACAGTATTCCTTGCACCTTCACTTTGACGATGAAACACAAAAATTTTATCGGAATTAAATACATCAGGCACAATGCCGACTTAAGTACAAGAAGAGTGGGTCTTCTTACCGTCAATGCTTTCAGCCTTTGCTGAGAGACCAGTTTTAGATATCGATGTTTCACTTCCGGTTTACAGTATTCCTTGGACCTTCACTTTGACGATGAAACACAAAAATTGCATCGGAATTAAATACATCAGGCACAACGCCGACTTAAGTACAAATAGAGTGGGTCTTCTTACCGTCTATGCTTTCAGCATTTGCTGAGAGACCAGTTTTAGATATCGATGCTTCACTTCCGCTTTACAGTATTCCTTGGCCCTTCACTTTGACGATGAAACACAAAAATTGCATCGGAATTAAATACATCAGGCACAATGCCGACTTAAGTACAAGAAGAGTGGGTCTTCTTACCGTCTATGCTTTCAGCCTTTGCTGAGAGACCAGTTTTAGATATCGATGCTTCACTTCCGGTTTACAGTATTCCTTGGACCTTCACTTTGACGATGAAAAACAAAAATTGCATCGGAATTAAATAGATCAGGCACAATGCCGACTTAAGTACAAGAAGAGTGGGTCTTCTTACCGTCTATGCTTTCAGCCTTTGCTGAGAGACCAGTTTTAGATATCGATGCTTCACTTCCGGTTTACAGTATTCCTTGCACCTTCACTTTGACGATTAAACACAAAAAGTGCATCGGAATTAAATACATCAGGCACAATGCCGACTTAAGTACAAGAAGAGTGGGTCTTCTTACCGTCTATGCTTTCAGCCTTTGCTGAGAGACCAGTTTTAGATATCGATGCTTCACTTCCGGTTTACAGTATTCCTTGCACCTTCACTTTGACGATTAAACACAAAAATTGCATCGGAATTAAATACATCAGGCACAATGCCGACTTAAGTAGAAGAACAGTGAGTCTTCTTACCGTCTATGCTTTCAGCCTTTGCTGAGAGACGAGTTTTAGATATCGATGCTTCACTTCCGGTTTGCAGTATTCCTTGCACCTTCACTTTGACGATTAAACACAAAAATTGCATCGGAATTAAATACATCAGGCACAATGCCGACTTAAGTAGAAGAACAGTGAGTCTTCTTACCGTCTATGCTTTCAGCCTTTGCTGAGAGACCAGTTTTAGATATCGATGCTTCACTTCCGGGTTACAGTATTCCTTGGACCTTCATTTTGACGATGAAACACAAAAATTGCATCGGAATTAAATACATCAGGCACAATGCCGACTTAAGTACAAGAAGAGTGGGTCTTCTTACCGTCTATGCTTTCAGCCTTTGCTGAGAGACCAGTTTTAGACATCGATGCTTCACTTCCGGTTTACAGTATTCCTTGGACCTTCACTTTGACGATGAAATACAAAAATTTTATCGGAATTAAATACATCAGGCACAATGCCGACTTAAGTAAAAGAAGAGTGGGTCTTCTTACCGTCTATGCTTTCAGCCTTTGCAGAGAGACCAGTTTTAGATATCGATGCTTCACTTCCGCTTTACAGTAGTCCTTGGACTTTCACTTTGACGATGAAACACAAAAATTGCATCGGAATTAAATACATCAGGCACAATGCCGACTTAAGTACAAGAAGAGTGGGTCTTCTTACCGTCTATGCTTTCAGCATTTGCTGAGAGACCAGTTTTAGATATCGATGCTTCACTTCCGCTTTACAGTATACTTGGACCTTCACTTTGACGATGAAACACAAAAATTGCATCGGAATTAAATACATCAGGCACAATGCCGACTTAAGTACAAGAAGAGTGGGTCTTCTTACCGTCTATGCTTTCAGCCTTTGCTGAGAGACCAGTTTTAGATATCGATGCTTCACTTCCGGTTTACAGTATTCCTTGGACCTTAACTTTGACGATGAAAAACAAAAATTGCATCGGAATTAAATACATCAGGCACAATGCCGACTTAAGTACAAGAAGACTGAGTCTTCATACCGTCTATGATTTCAGCCTTTGCTGAGAGACCAGTTTTAGATATCGATGATTCACTTCCGGTTTACAGTATTCCTTGCACCTTCACTTTGACGATTAAACACAAAAATTGCATCGGAATTAAATACATGAGGCACAATGCCGACTTAAGTAGAAGAACAGTGAGTCTTCTTACCGTCTATGCTTTCAGCCTTTGCTGAGAGACCAGTTTTAGATATCGATGCTTCACTTCCGGTTTGCAGTATTCCTTGCACTTTCACTTTGACGATTAAACACAAAAATTGCATCGGAATTAAATACATAAGGCACAATGCCGACTTAAGTACAAGAAGAGTGGGTCTTCTTACCGTCTATGCTTTCAGCCTTTGCTGAGAGACCAGTTTTAGATATCGATGCTTCACTTCCGGTTTACAGTATTCCTTGCACCTTCACTTTGACGATTAATCACAAAAATTGCATCGGAATTAAATACATGAGGCACAATGCCGACTTAAGTAGAAGAACAGTGAGTCTTCATACCGTCTATGCTTTCAGCCTTTGCTGAGAGACCAGTTTTAGATATCGATGCTTCACTTCCGGTTTGCAGTATTCCTTGCACCTTCACTTTGACGATGAAACACAAAAATTGCATCGGAATTAAATACATCAGGCACAATGCCGACTTAAGTAGAAGAACAGTGAGTCTTCTTACCGTCTATGCTTTCAGCCTTTGCTGAGAGACCAGTTTTAGATATCGATGCTTCACTTCCGGGTTACAGTATTCCTTGGACCTTCATTTTGACGATGAAACACAAAAATTGCATCGGAATTAAATACATCAGGCACAATGCCGACTTAAGTACAAGAAGAGTGGGTCTTCTTACCGTCTATGCTTTCAGCCTTTGCTGAGAGACCAGTTTTAGATATCGATGCTTCACTTCCGGTTTACAGTATTCCTTGCACCTTCACTTTGACGATTAAACACAAAAATTGCATCGGAATTAAATACATCAGGCACAATGCCGACTTAAGTAGAAGAACAGTGAGTCTTCTTACCGTCTATGCTTTCAGCCTTTGCTGAGAGACCAGTTTTAGATATCGATGCTTCACTTCCGGTTTACAGTATTCCTTGCACCATCACATTGACGATTAATCTCAAAAATTGCATCGGAATTAAATACATGAGGCACAATGCCGACTTAAGTAGAAGAACAGTGAGTCTTCTTACCGTCTATGCTTTCAGCCTTTGCTGAGAGACCAGTTTTAGATATCGATGCTTCACTTCCGGTTTGCAGTATTACTTGCACCTTCACTTTGACGATTAAACGCAAAAATGGCATCGGAATTAAATACATCAGGCACAATGCCGACTTAAGTAGAAGAACAGTGAGTCTTCTTACCGTCTATGCTTTCAGCCTTTGCTGAGAGACCAGTTTTAGATATCGATGCTTCACTTCCGGTTTTCAGTATTCCTTGGACCTTCACTTTGACGATGAAACACAAATATTGCATCGGAATTAAATAAATCAGGCACAATGCCGACTTAAGTACAAGAAGAGTGGGTCTTCTTACCGTCTATGCTTTCAGCCTTTGCTGAGAGACCAGTTTTAGATATCGATGCTTCACTTCCGGTTTACAGTATTCCTTGCACCTTCACTTTGACGATTAAACACAAAAATTGCAACGGAATTAAATACATGAGGCACAATGCCGACTTAAGTAGAAGAACAGTGAGTCTTCTTACTGTCTATGCTTTCAGCCTTTGCTGAGAGACCAGTTTTAGATATCGATGCTTCACTTCCGGTTTGCAGTATTCCTTGCACTTTTACTTTGACGATTAAACAAAAAAATTGCATCGGAATTAAAAACATCAGGCACAATGCCGACTTAAGTAGAAGAACAGTGAGTCTTCTTACCGTCTATGATTTCAGCCTTTGCTGAGAGACCAGTTTTAGATACCGATGCTTCACTTCCGGTTTACAGTATTCCTTGGACCTTCACTTTGACGATGAAACACAAAAATTGCATCGGAATTAAATACATCAGGCACAATGCCGACTTAAGTACAAGAAGAGTGGGTCTTCTTACCGTCTATGCTTTCAGCATTTGCTGAGAGACCAGTTTTAGATATCGATGCTTCACTTCCGCTTTACAGTATACTTGGACCTTCACTTTGACGATGAAACACCAAAATTGCATCGGAATTAAATACATCAGGCACAATGCCGACTTAAGTACAAGAAGAGTGGGTCTTCTTACCGTCTATGCTTTCAGCCTTTGCTGAGAGACCAGTTTTAGATATCGATGCTTCACTTCCGGTTTACAGTATTCCTTGGACCTTAACTTTGACGATGAAAAACAAAAATTGCATCGGAATTAAATACATCAGGCACAATGCCGACTTAAGTACAAGAAGACTGAGTCTACATACCGTCTATGATTTCAGCCTTTGCTGAGAGACCAGTTATAGATATCGATGATTCACTTCCGGTTTACAGTATTCCTTGCACCTTCACTTTGACGATTAAACACAAAAATTGCATCGGAATTAAATACATGAGGCACAATGCCGACTTAAGTAGAAGAACAGTGAGTCTTCTTACCGTCTATGCTTTCAGCCTTTGCTGAGAGACCAGTTTTAGATATCGATGCTTCACTTCCGGTTTGCAGTATTCCTTGCACTTTCACTTTGACGATTAAACACAAAAATTGCATCGGAATTAAATACATCAGGCACAATGCCGACTTAAGTACAAGAAGAGTGGGTCTTCTTACCGTCTATGCTTTCAGCCTTTGCTGAGAGACCAGTTTTAGATATCGATGCTTCACTTCCGGTTTACAGTATTCCTTGCACCTTCACTTTGACGATTAATCACAAAAATTGCATCGGAATTAAATACATGAGGCACAATGCCGACTTAAGTAGAAGAACAGTGAGTCTTCATACCGTCTATGCTTTCAGCCTTTGCTGAGAGACCAGTTTTAGATATCGATGTTTCACTTCCGGTTTGCAGTATTCCTTGCACCTTCACTTTGACGATGAAACACAAAAATTGCATCGGAATTAAATACATCAGGCACAATGCCGAATTAAGTAGAAGAACAGTGTGTCTTCTTACCGTCTATGCTTTCAGCCTTTGCTGAGAGACCAGTTTTAGATATCGATGCTTCACTTCCGGGTTACAGTATTCCTTGGACCTTCATTTTGACGATGAAACACAAAAATTGCATCGGAATTAAATACATCAGGCACAATGCCGACTTAAGTACAAGAAGAGTGGGTCTTCTTACCGTCTATGCTTTCAGCCTTTGCTGAGAGACCAGTTTTAGATATCGATGCTTCACTTCCGGTTTACAGTATTCCTTGCACCTTCACTTTGACGATTAAACACAAAAATTGCATCGGAATTAAATACATCAGGCACAATGCCGACTTAAGTAGAAGAACAGTGAGTCTTCTTACCGTCTATGCTTTCAGCCTTTGCTGAGAGACCAGTTTTAGATATCGATGCTTCACTTCCGGTTTTCAGTATTCCTTGGACCTTCACTTTGACGATGAAACACAAAAATTGCATCGGAATTAAATAAATCAGGCACAATGCCGACTTAAGTACAAGAAGAGTGGGTCTTCTTACCGTTTATGCTTTCAGCCTTTGCTGAGAGACCAGTTTTAGATATCGATGCTTCACTTCCGGTTTACAGTATTCCTTGGACCTTCACTTTGCCGATGAAACACAAAAATTGCATCGGAATTAAATACATCAGGCACAATGCCGACTTAAGTAGAAGAAGAGTGGGTCTTCTTACCATCTATGCTTTCAGCCTTTGCTGAGAGACCAGTTTTAGATATCGATGATTCACTTCCGGTTTACAGTATTCCTTGGACCATCACTTTGACGATGAAACACAAAAATTTTATCGGAATTAAATACATCAGGCACAATGCCGACTTAAGTATAAGAAGAGTGGGTCTTCTTACCGTCTATGCTTTCAGCCTTTGCTGAGAGACCAGTTTTAGATATCGATGCTTCACTTCCGCTTTACAGTATTCCTTGGACCTTCACTTTGACGATGAAACACAAAAATTACATCGGAATTATATACAAAAGGCACAATGCCGACTTAAGTACAAGAAGAATGAGTCTTCTTAATGTCTATGTTTTCAGCCGTTGCTGAGAGACCAGTTTTATATATCGATGCTTCACTCCCGGTTTATAGTATTCCTTGGACCTTCACTTTGACGATTAAACACAGAAATTGCATCGGAATAAAATACAAAAGGCACAATGCGGACTGAAGTACTAGAAGACTGAGTTTTCTAACAGTCTATGATTTGAGTTTTCGTGTGAGACCAGTTTTAGTTTTCGATGCTTCACTTCCGGTTTTCAGAATTCCTTGGACCTTCACTTTGACGATGAAACACAAAAATTGCATCGGAATTAAATACATCAGGCACAATGCCGACTTAAGTACAAGAAGAGTGGGTCTTCTTACCGTCTATGCTTTCAGCCTTTGCTGAGAGACCAGTTTTAGATATCGATGCTTCACTTCCGGTTTTCAGTATTCCTTGGACCTTCACTTTGACGATGAAACACAAAAATTGCATCGGAATTAAATAAATCAGGCACAATGCCGACTTAAGTACAAGAAGAGTGGGTCTTCTTACCGTTTATGCTTTCAGCCTTTGCTGAGAGACCAGTTTTAGATATCGATGCTTCACTTCCGGTTTACAGTATTCCTTGGACCTTCACTTTGCCGATGAAACACAAAAATTGCATCGGAATTAAATACATGAGGCACAATGCCGACTTAAATACAAGAAGAATGAGACTTCTTACCGTCTATGCTTTCAGCCTTTGCTGAGAGACCAGTTTCAGATATCGATGATTCACTTCCGGTTTACAGTACTCCTTGGACCTTCACAATGACGATGAAACACAAAAATTGCATCGGAATTAAATAAATCAGGCACAATGCCGACTTAAGTACAAGATGAGTGGGTCTTCTCACCATCTATGCTTTCAGCCTTTGCTGAGAGACCAGTTTTAGATATCGATGATTCACTTCCGGTTTACAGTACTCCTTGGACCTTCACAATGACGATGAAACACAAAAATTGCATCGGAATTAAATAAATCAGGCACAATGCCGACTTAAGTACAAGATGAGTGGGTCTTCTCACCATCTATGCTTTCAGCCTTTGCTGAGAGACCAGTTTTAGATATCGATGATTCACTTCCGGTTTACAGTATTCCTTGCACCTTCACTTTGACGATGAAACACAAAAATTGCATCGGAATTAAAAGCATCAGTCACAATGCCGACTTAAGTACAAGAAGAGTGGGTCTTCTTACCGTCTATGCTTTCAGCCTTTGCTGAGAGACCAGTTTTAGATATCGATGCTTCACTTCCGGTTTGCAGTATTCCTTGCACTTTCACTTTGACGATTAAACACAAAAATTGCATCGGAATTAAATACATCAGGCACAATGCCGACTTAAGTACACGAAGAGTGGGTCTTCTTACCGTCTATGCTTTCAGCCTTTGCTGAGAGACCAGTTTTAGATATCGATGCTTCACTTCCGGTTTACAGTATTCCTTGCACCTTCACTTTGACGATTAATCACAAAAATTGCATCGGAATTAAATACATGAGGCACAATGCCGACTTAAGTAGAAGAACAGTGAGTCTTCATACCGTCTATGCTTTCAGCCTTTGCTGAGAGACCAGTTTTAGATATCGATGCTTCACTTCCGGTTTGCAGTATTCCTTGCACCTTCACTTTGACGATGAAACACAAAAATTGCATCGGAATTAAATACATCAGGCACAATGCCGACTTAAGTAGAAGAACAGTGAGTCTTCTTACCGTCTATGCATTCAGCCTTTGCTGAGAGACCAGTTTTAGATATCGATGCTTCACTTCCGGGTTACAGTATTCCTTGGACCTTCATTTTGACGATGAAACACAAAAATTGCATCGGAATTAAATACATCAGGCACAATGCCGACTTAAGTACAAGAAGAGTGGGTCTTCTTACCGTCTATGCTTTCAGCCTTTGCTGAGAGACCAGTTTTAGATATCGATGCTTCACTTCCGGTTTACAGTATTCCTTGCACCTTCACTTTGACGATTAAACACAAAAATTGCATCGGAATTAAATACATCAGGCACAATGCCGACTTAAGTAGAAGAACAGTGAGTCTTCTTACCGTCTATGCTTTCAGCCTTTGCTGAGAGACCAGTTTTAGATATCGATGCTTCACTTCCGGTTTTCAGTATTCCTTGGACCTTCACTTTGACGATGAAACACAAAAATTGCATCGGAATTAAATAAATCAGGCACAATGCCGACTTAAGTACAAGAAGAGTGGGTCTTCTTACCGTTTATGCTTTCAGCCTTTGCTGAGAGACCAGTTTTAGATATCGATGATTCACTTCCGGTTTACAGTATTCCTTGGACCTTCACTTTGCCGATGAAACACAAAAATTGCATCGGAATTAAATACATCAGGCACAATGCCGACTTAAGTAGAAGAAGAGTGAGTCTTCTTACCATCTATGCTTTCAGCCTTTGCTGAGAGACCAGTTTTAGATATCGATGATTCACTTCCGGTTTACAGTATTCCTTGGACCATCACTTTGACGATGAAACACAAAAATTTTATCGGAATGAAATACATCAGGCACAATGCCGACTTAAGTATAAGAAGAGTGGGTCTTCTTACCGTCTATGCTTTCAGCCTTTGCTGAGAGACCAGTTTTAGATATCGATGCTTCACTTCCGCTTTACAGTATTCCTTGGACCTTCACTTTGACGATGAAACACAAAAATTACATCGGAATTATATACAAAAGGCACAATGCCGACTTAAGTACAAGAAGAATGAGTCTTCTTAATGTCTATGTTTTCAGCCGTTGCTGAGAGACCAGTTTTATATATCGATGCTTCACTCCCGGTTTATAGTATTCCTTGGACCTTCACTTTGACGATTAAACACAGAAATTGCATCGGAATAAAATACAAAAGGCACAATGCGGACTGAAGTACTAGAAGACTGAGTTTTCTAACAGTCTATGATTTGAGTTTTCGTGTGAGACCAGTTTTAGTTTTCGATGCTTCACTTCCGGTTTTCAGTATTCCTTGGACCTTCACTTTGACGATGAAACACAAAAATTGCTTCGGAATTAAATACATCAAGCACAATGCCGACTTAAGTACAAGAAGAGTGGGTCTACTTACCGTCTATGCTTTCAGCCTTTGCTGAGAGACCAGTTTTAGATATCGATGCTTCACTTCCGGTTTTCAGTATTCCTTGGACCTTCACTTTGACGATGAAACACAAAAATTGCATCGGAATTAAATAAATCAGGCACAATGCCGACTTAAGTACAAGAAGAGTGGGTCTTCTTACCGTTTATGCTTTCAGCCTTTGCTGAGAGACCAGTTTTAGATATCGATGCTTCACTTCCGGTTTACAGTATTCCTTGGACCTTCACTTTGCCGATGAAACACAAAAATTGCATCGGAATTAAATACATGAGGCACAATGCCGACTTAAATACAAGAAGAATGAGACTTCTTACCGTCTATGCTTTCAGCCTTTGCTGAGAGACCAGTTTCAGATATCGATGATTCACTTCCGGTTTACAGTACTCCTTGGACCTTCACAATGACGATGAAACACAAAAATTGCATCGGAATTAAATAAATCAGGCACAATGCCGACTTAAGTACAAGATGAGTGGGTCTTCTCACCATCTATGCTTTCAGCCTTTGCTGAGAGACCAGTTTTAGATATCGATGATTCACTTCCGGTTTACAGTACTCCTTGGACCTTCACAATGACGATGAAACACAAAAATTGCATCGGAATTAAATAAATCAGGCACAATGCCGACTTAAGTACAAGATGAGTGGGTCTTCTCACCATCTATGCTTTCAGCCTTTGCTGAGAGACCAGTTTTAGATATCGATGATTCACTTCCGGTTTACAGTATTCCTTGCACCTTCACTTTGACGATGAAACACAAAAATTGCATCGGAATTAAAAGCATCAGTCACAATGCCGACTTAAGTACAAGAAGAGTGGGTCTTCTTACCGTCTATGCTTTCAGCCTTTGCTGAGAGACCAGTTTTAGATATCGATGATTCACTTCCGGCTTACAGTATTCCTTGGACCTTCACCTTGACGATGAAACACAAAAATTGCATCGGAATTAAATACATCAGGCACAATGCCGACTTAAGTAGAAGAACAGTGAGTCTTCTTACCGTCTATGCTTTCAGCCTTTGCTGAGAGACAAGTTTTAGATACCGATGCTTCACTTCCGCTTTACAGTATTCCTTGGACCTTCACTTTGACGATTAAACACAGAAATTGCTTCGGAATTAAATACAAAAGGCACAATGCCGACTTAAGTACAAGAAGTGTGGGTCTTCTTAATGTCTATGTTTTCAGCCGTTGCTGAGTGACCAGTTTTATATATCGATGCTTCACTTCCGCTTTACTGTATTCCTTAGACCTTCACTTTGACGATGAAACACAAAAATTTTATCGGAATTAAATACATCAGGCACAATGCCGACTTAAGTACAAGAAGAAAGAGTCTTCTTACCGTCTATGCTTTCAGCCTTTGCTGAGAGACCAGTTTTAGATATCGATGATTCACTTCCGGTTTACAGTATTCCTTGGACCTTCACTTTGACGATGAAACACAAAAATTTTATCGGAATTAAATACATCAGGCACAATGCCGACTTAAGTACAAGAAGAGTGGGTCTTCATACCGTCTATGCTTTCAGCCTTTGCTGAGAGACCAGTTTTAGATATCGATGCTTCACTTCCGCTTTACAGTATTCCTTGGACCTTCACTTTGATGATGAAACACAAAAATTACATCGGAATTATATACAAAAGGCACAATGCCGACTTAAGTACAAGAAGAATGAGTCTTCTTAATGTCTATGTTTTCAGCCGTTGCTGAGAAACCAGTTTTATATATCGATGCTTCACTTCCGGTTTACAGTATTCCTTGGACCTTCACTTTGTCGATGAAACACAAAAATTTTATCGGAATTAAATACATCAGGCACAATGCCGACTTAAGTACAAGAAGAGTGGGTCTTCTTACCGTCTATGCTTTCAGCCTTTGCTGAGAAATCAGTTTTAGATATCGATGCTTCACTTCCGCTTTACAGTATTCCTTGGACCTTCACTTTGACGATGAAACACAAAAATTGCATCGGAATTAAATACATCAGGCACAATGCCGACTTAAGTAGAAGAAGAGTGAGTCTTCTTACCATCTATGCTTTCAGCCTTTGCTGAGAGACCAGTTTTAGATATTGATGATTCACTTCCGGTTTACAGTATTCCTTGGACCTTCACTTTGACGATGAAACACAAAAATTTTATCGGAATTAAATACATCAGGCACAATGCCGTCTTAAGTACAAGAAGAGTGGGTCTTCTTACCGTCTATGTTTTCAGCCTTTGCTGAGAGACCAGTTTTAGATATCGATGCTTCACTTCCGGTTTACAGTATTCCTTGGACCTTCACTTTGACGATTAAACACAGAAATTGCATCGGAATTAACTACAAAAGGCACAATGCGGACTTATGTACTAGAAGACTGAGTTTTCTAACAGTCCATGATTTGAGCCTTTCGTGTGAGACCAGTTTCAGTTTTCGATGCTTCACTTCCGGCTTACAGTATTCCTTGGACCTTCACTTTGACGATGAAACACAAAAATTTTATCGGAATTAAATACATCAGGCACAATGCCGACTTAAGTACAAGAAGAGTGGGTCTTCTTACCGTCTATGCTTTCAGCCTTTGCTGAGAGACCAGTTTTAGATATCGATGCTTCACTTCCGCTTTACAGTATTCCTTGGACCTTCACTTTGACGATGAAACACAAAAATTGCATCGGAATTATATACAAAAGGCACAATGCCGACTTAAATACAAGAAGAATGAGTCTTCTTAATGTGTATGTTTTCAGCCGTTGCTGAGTGACCACTTTTATATATCGATGCTTCACTTCCAGTTTACAGTATTCCTTGGACCTTCACTTTGACGATTAAACACAGAAATTGCATCGGAATTAAATACAAAAGGCACAATGCGGACTTAAGTACTAGAAGACTGAGTTTTCTAACAGTCTATGATTTGAGCCTTTCGTGTGAGACCAGTTTTAGTTTTCGATGCTTCACTTCCGGTTTACAGTATTCCTTGGACCATCACTTTGACGATTAAACACAAAAATTGCATCGGAATTATATACAAAAGGCACAATGCCGACTTAAGTACAAGAAGAATGAGTCTTCTTACCGTCTATGCTTTCAGCCTTTGCTGAGAGACCAGTTTTAGATATCGATGCTTCACTTCCGGTTTTCAGTATTCCTTGGACCTTCACTTTGACGATGAAACACAAAAATTGCATCGGAATTAAATAAATCAGGCACAATGCCGACTTAAGTACAAGAAGAGTGGGTCTTCTTACCGTTTATGCTTTCAGCCTTTGCTGAGAGACCAGTTTTAGATATCGATGATTCACTTCCGGTTTACAGTATTCCTTGGACCTTCACTTTGCCGATGAAACACAAAAATTGCATCGGAATTAAATACATCAGGCACAATGCCGACTTAAGTAGAAGAAGAGTGAGTCTTCTTACCATCTATGCTTTCACCCTTTGCTGAGAGACCAGTTTTAGATATCGATGATTCACTTCCGGTTTACAGTATTCCTTGGACCATCACTTTGACGATGAAACACAAAAATTTTATCGGAATGAAATACATCAGGCACAATGCCGACTTAAGTATAAGAAGAGTGGGTCTTCTTACCGTCTATGCTTTCAGCCTTTGCTGAGAGACCAGTTTTAGATATCGATGCTTCACTTCCGGTTTTCAGTATTCCTTGGACCTTCACTTTGACGATGAAACACAAAAATTGCATCGGAATTAAATAAATCAGGCACAATGCCGACTTAAGTACAAGAAGAGTGGGTCTTCTTACCGTTTATGCTTTCAGCCTTTGCTGAGAGACCAGTTTTAGATATCGATGATTCACTTCCGGTTTACAGTATTCCTTGGACCTTCACTTTGCCGATGAAACACAAAAATTGCATCGGAATTAAATACATCAGGCACAATGCCGACTTAAGTAGAAGAAGAGTGAGTCTTCTTACCATCTATGCTTTCAGCCTTTGCTGAGAGACCAGTTTTAGATATCGATGATTCACTTCCGGTTTACAGTATTCCTTGGACCATCACTTTGACGATGAAACACAAAAATTTTATCGGAATGAAATACATCAGGCACAATGCCGACTTAAGCATAAGAAGAGTGGGTCTTCTTACCGTCTATGCTTTCAGTCTTTGCTGAGAGACCAGTTTTAGATATCGATGCTTCACTTCCGCTTTACAGTATTCCTTGGACCTTCACTTTGACGATGAAACACAAAAATTACATCGGAATTATATACAAAAGGCACAATGCCGACTTAAGTACAAGAAGAATGAGTCTTCTTAATGTCTATGTTTTCAGCCGTTGCTGAGAGACCAGTTTTATATATCGATGCTTCACTCCCGGTTTATAGTATTCCTTGGACCTTCACTTTGACGATTAAACACAGAAATTGCATCGGAATAAAATACAAAAGGCACAATGCGGACTGAAGTACTAGAAGACTGAGTTTTCTAACAGTCTATGATTTGAGTTTTCGTGTGAGACCAGTTTTAGTTTTCGATGGTTCACTTCCGGTTTTCAGTATTCCTTGGACCTTCACTTTGACGATGAAACACAAAAATTGCTTCGGAATTAAATACATCAGGCACAATGCCGACTTAAGTACAAGAAGAGTGGGTCTTCTTACCGTCTATGCTTTCAGCCTTTGCTGAGAGACCAGTTTTAGATATCGATGCTTCACTTCCGGTTTTCAGTATTCCTTGGACCTTCACTTTGACGATGAAACACAAAAATTGCATCGGAATTAAATAAATCAGGCACAATGCCGACTTAAGTACAAGAAGAGTGGGTCTTCTTACCGTTTATGCTTTCAGCCTTTGCTGAGAGACCAGTTTTAGATATCGATGCTTCACTTCCGGTTTACAGTATTCCTTGGACCTTCACTTTGCCGATGAAACACAAAAATTGCATCGGAATTAAATACATGAGGCACAATGCCGACTTAAATACAAGAAGAATGAGACTTCTTACCGTCTATGCTTTCAGCCTTTGCTGAGAGACCAGTTTCAGATATCGATGATTCACTTCCGGTTTACAGTACTCCTTGGACCTTCACAATGACGATGAAACACAAAAATTGCATCGGAATTAAATAAATCAGGCACAATGCCGACTTAAGTACAAGATGAGTGGGTCTTCTCACCATCTATGCTTTCAGCCTTTGCTGAGAGACCAGTTTTAGATATCGATGATTCACTTCCGGTTTACAGTACTCCTTGGACCTTAACAATGACGATGAAACACAAAAATTGCATCGGAATTAAATAAATCAGGCACAATGCCGACTTAAGTACAAGATGAGTGGGTCTTCTCACCATCTATGCTTTCAGCCTTTGCTGAGAGACCAGTTTTAGATATCGATGATTCACTTCCGGTTTACAGTATTCCTTGCACCTTCACTTTGACGATGAAACACAAAAATTGCATCGGAATTAAAAGCATCAGTCACAATGCCGACTTAAGTACAAGAAGAGTGGGTCTTCTTACCGTCTATGCTTTCAGCCTTTGCTGAGAGACCAGTTTTAGATATCGATGATTCACTTCCGGCTTACAGTATTCCTTGGACCTTCACCTTGACGATGAAACACAAAAATTGCATCGGAATTAAATACATCAGGCACAATGCCGACTTAAGTAGAAGAACAGTGAGTCTTCTTACCGTCTATGCTTTCAGCCTTTGCTGAGAGACAAGTATTAGATACCGATGCTTCACTTCCGCTTTACAGTATTCCTTGGACCTTCACTTTGACGATTAAACACAGAAATTGCTTCGGAATTAAATACAAAAGGCACAATGCCGACTTAAGTACAAGAAGTGTGGGTCTTCTTAATGTCTATGTTTTCAGCCGTTGCTGAGTGACCAGTTTTATATATCGATGCTTCACTTCCGCTTTACAGTATTCCTTAGACCTTCACTTTGACGATGAAACACAAAAATCTTATCGGAATTAAATACATCAGGCACAATGCCGACTTAAGTACAAGAAGAAAGAGTCTTCTTACCGTCTATGCTTTCAGCCTTTGCTGAGAGACCAGTTTTAGATTTCGATGATTCACTTCCGGTTTACAGTATTCCTTGGACCTTCACTTTGACGATGAAACACAAAAATTTTATCGGAATTAAATACATCAGGCACAATGCCGACTTAAGTACAAGAAGAGTGGGTCTTCATACCGTCTATGCTTTCAGCCTTTGCTGAGAGACCAGTTTTAGATATCGATGCTTCACTTCCGCTTTACAGTATTCCTTGGACCTTCACTTTGATGATGAAACACAAAAATTACATCGGAATTATATACAAAAGGCACAATGCCGACTTAAGTACAAGAAGAATGAGTCTTCTTAATGTCTATGTTTTCAGCCGTTGCTGAGAAACCAGTTTTATATATCGATGCTTCACTTCCGGTTTACAGTATTCCTTGGACCTTCACTTTGACGATGAAACACAAAAATTTTATCGGAATTAAATACATCAGGCACAATGCCGACTTAAGTACAAGAAGAGTGGGTCTTCTTACCGTCTATGCTTTCAGCCTTTGCTGAGAAATCAGTTTTAGATATCGATGCTTCACTTCCGCTTTACAGTATTCCTTGGACCTTCACTTTGACGATGAAACACAAAAATTGCATCGGAATTAAATACATCAGGCACAATGCCGACTTAAGTAGAAGAAGAGTGAGTCTTCTTACCATCTATGCTTTCAGCCTTTGCTGAGAGACCAGTTTTAGATATTGATGATTCACTTCCGGTTTACAGTATTCCTTGGACCTTCACTTTGACGATGAAACACAAAAATTTTATCGGAATTAAATACATCAGGCACAATGCCGTCTTAAGTACAAGAAGAGTGGGTCTTCTTACCGTCTATGTTTTCAGCCTTTGCTGAGAGACCAGTTTTAGATATCGATGATTCACTTCCGGTTTACAGTATTCCTTGGACCTTCACTTTGACGATTAAACACAGAAATTGCATCGGAATTAAATACAAAAGGCACAATGCGGACTTATGTACTAGAAGACTGAGTTTTCTAACAGTCCATGATTTGAGCCTTTCGTGTGAGACCAGTTTCAGTTTTCGATGCTTCACTTCCGGCTTACAGTATTCCTTGGACCTTCACTTTGACGATGAAACACAAAAATTTTATCGGAATTAAATACATCAGGCACAATGCCGACTTAAGTACAAGAAGAGTGGGTCTTCTTACCGTCTATGCTTTCAGCCTTTGCTGAGAGACCAGTTTTAGATATCGATGCTTCACTTCCGCTTTACAGTATTCCTTGGACCTTCACTTTGACGATGAAACACAAAAATTGCATCGGAATTATATACAAAAGGCACAATGCCGACTTAAATACAAGAAGAATGAGTCTTCTTAATGTGTATGTTTTCAGCCGTTGCTGAGTGACCACTTTTATATATCGATGCTTCACTTCCACTTTACAGTATTCCTTGGACCTTCACTTTGACGATTAAACACAGAAATTGCATCGGAATTAAATACAAAAGGCACAATGCGGACTTAAGTACTAGAAGACTGAGTTTTCTAACAGTCTATGATTTGAGCCTTTCGTGTGAGACCAGTTTTAGTTTTCGATGCTTCACTTCCGGTTTACAGTATTCCTTGGACCATCACTTTGACGATTAAACACAAAAATTGCATCGGAATTATATACAAAAGGCACAATGCCGACTTAAGTACAAGAAGAATGAGTCTTCTTACCGTCTATGCTTTCAGCCTTTGCTGAGAGACCAGTTTTAGATATCGATGATTCACTTACGGTTTACAGTATTCCTTGGACCTTCACTTTGACGATGAAACACAAAAATTTTATCGGAATTAAATACATCAGGCACAATGCCGACTTAAGTACAAGAAGAGTGGGTCTTCTTACCATCTATGCTTTCAGCCTTTGCTGAGAGACCAGTTTTAGATATCGATGATTCTCTTCCGGTTTACAGTATTCCTTGCACTTTCCCTTTGACGATGAAACACAAAAATTGCATCGGAATTAAATACATCAGGCACAATGCCGACTTAATTACAAGAAGAGTGGGTCTTCTTACCGTCTAAGCTTTCAGCCTTTGCTGAGAGACCAGTTTTAGATATCGATGATTCACTTCCGGTTTACAGTATTCCTTGGACCTTCACTTTGACGATGAAACACAAAAATTGCATCGGAATTAAATACAAGAGGCACAATCCGACTTAAGTAGAAGAACAGTGAGTCTTCTTACCGTCTATGCTTTCAGCCTTTGCTGAGAGACCAGTTTTAGATATCGATGATTCACTTCCGGTTTGCGGTATTCCTTGCACCTTCACTTTGACGATTAAACACAAAAATTGCATCGGAATTAAATACATCAGGCACAATGCCAACTTAAGTAGAAGAACAGTGAGTCTTCTTACCGTCTATGCTTTCAGCCTTTGCTGAGAGACCAGTTTTAGATATCGATGCTTCACTTCCGGTTTTCAGTATTCCTTGGACCTTCACTTTGACGATGAAACACAAAAATTGCATCGGAATTAAATAAATCAGGCACAATGCCGACTTAAGTACAAGAAGAGTGGGTCTTCTTACCGTTTATGCTTTCAGCCTTTGCTGAGAGACCAGTTTTAGATATCGATGCTTCACTTCCGGTTTACAGTATTCCTTGGACCTTCACTTTGCCGATGAAACACAAAAATTGCATCGGAATTAAATACATCAGGCACAATGCCGACTTAAGTAGAAGAAGAGTGAGTCTTCTTACCATCTATGCTTAAGTAGAAGAAGAGTGAGTCTTCTTACCATCTATGCTTTCAGCCTTTGCTGAGAGACCAGTTTTAGATATCGATGATTCACTTCCGGTTTACAGTATTCCTTGGACCATCACTTTGACGATGAAACACAAAAATTTTATCGGAATTAAATACATCAGGCACAATGCCGACTGAAGTATAAGAAGAGTGGGTCTTCTTACCGTCTATGCTTTCAGCCTTTGCTGAGAGACCAGTTTTAGATATCGATGCTTCACTTCCGCTTTACAGTATTCCTTGGACCTTCACTTTGACGATGAAACACAAAAATTACATCGGAATTATATACAAAAGGCACAATGCCGACTTAAGTACAAGAAGAATGAGTCTTCTTAATGTCTATGTTTTCAGCCGTTGCTGAGAGACCAGCTTTATATATCGATGCTTCACTCCCGGTTTATAGTATTCCTTGGACCTTCACTTTGACGATTAAACACAGAAATTGCATCGGAATTAAATACAAAAGGCACAATGCGGACTGAAGTACTAGAAGACTGAGTTTTCTAACAGTCTATGATTTGAGTTTTCGTGTGAGACCAGTTTTAGTTTTCGATGCTTCACTTCCGGTTTTCAGTATTCCTTGGACCTTCACTTTGACGATGAAACACAAAAATTGCATCGGAATTAAATACATCAGGCACAATGCCGACTTAAGTACAAGAAGAGTGGGTCTTCTTACCGTCTATGCTTTCAGCCTTTGCTGAGAGACCAGTTTTAGATATCGATGCTTCACTTCCGGTTTACAGTATTCCTTGGACCTTCACTTTGCCGATGAAACACAAAAATTGCATCGGAATTAAATACATGAGGCACAATGCCGACTTAAATACAAGAAGAATGAGACTTCTTACCGTCTATGCTTTCAGCCTTTGCTGAGAGCCCAGTTTCAGATATCGATGATTCACTTCCGGTTTACAGTACTCCTTGGACCTTCACAATGACGATGAAACACAAAAATTGCATCGGAATTAAATAAATCAGGCACAATGCCGACTTAAGTACAAGATGAGTGGGTCTTCTCACCATCTATGCTTTCAGCCTTTGCTGAGAGACCAGTTTTAGATATCGATGATTCACTTCCGGTTTACAGTACTCCTTGGACCTTCACAATGACGATGAAACACAAAAATTGCATCGGAATTAAATAAATCAGGCACAATGCCGACTTAAATACAAGATGAGTGGGTCTTCTCACCATCTATGCTTTCAGCCTTTGCTGAGAGACCAGTTTTAGATATCGATGATTCACTTCCGGTTTACAGTATTCCTTGCACCTTCACTTTGACGATGAAACACAAAAATTGCATCGGAATTAAAAGCATCAGTCACAATGCCGACTTAAGTACAAGAAGAGTGGGTCTTCTTACCGTCTATGCTTTCAGCCTTTGCTGAGAGACCAGTTTTAGATATCGATGATTCACTTCCGGCTTACAGTATTCCTTGGACCTTCACTTTGACGATTAAACACAAAAATTGCATCGGAATTAAATACATGAGGCACAATGCCGACTTAAGTAGAAGAACAGTGAGTCTTCTTACCGTCTATGCTTTCAGCCTTTGCTGAGAGACCAGTTTTAGATATCTATGCTTTACTTCCGGTTTGCAGTATTCCTTGCACTTTCACTTTGACGATTAAACACAAAAATTGCATCGGAATTAAATACATCAGGCACAATGCCGACTTAAGTACAAGAAGAGTGGGTCTTCTTACCGTCTATGCTTTCAGCCTTTGCTGAGAGACCAGTTTTAGATATCGATGCTTCACTTCCGGTTTACAGTATTCCTTGCACCTTCACTTTGACGATTAATCACAAAAATTGCATCGGAATTAAATACATGAGGCACAATGCCGACTTAAGTAGAAGAACAGTGAGTCTTCATACCGTCTATGCTTTCAGCCTTTGCTGAGAGACCAGTTTTAGATATCGATGCTTCACTTCCGGTTTGCAGTATTCCTTGCACCTTCACTTTGACGATGAAACACAAAATTTGCATCGGAATTAAATACATCAGGCACAATGCCGACCTAAGTAGAAGAACAGTGAGTCTTCTTACCGTCTATGCTTTCAGCCTTTGCTGAGAGACCAGTTTTAGATATCGATGCTTCACTTCCGGGTTACAGTATTCCTTGGACCTTCATTTTGACGATGAAACACAAAAATTGCATCGGAATTAAATACATCAGGCACAATGCCGACTTAAGTACAAGAAGAGTGGGTCTTCTTACCGTCTATGCTTTCAGCCTTTGCTGAGAGACCAGTTTTAGATATCGATGCTTCACTTCCGGTTTACAGTATTCCTTGCACCTTCACTTTGACGATTAAACACAAAAATTGCATCGGAATTAAATACATCAGGCACAATGCCGACTTAAGTAGAAGAACAGGGAGTCTTCTTACCGTCTATGCTTTCAGCCTTTGCTGAGAGACCAGTTTTAGATATCGATGCTTCACTTCCGGTTTTCAGTATTCCTTGGACCTTCACTTTGACGATGAAACACAAAAATTGCATCGGAATTAAATAAATCAGGCACAATGCCGACTTAAGTACAAGAAGAGTGGGTCTTCTTACCGTTTATGCTTTCAGCCTTTGCTGAGAGACCAGTTTTAGATATCGATGCTTCACTTCCGGTTTACAGTATTCCTTGGACCTTCACTTTGCCGATGAAACACAAAAATTGCATCGGAATTAAATACATCAGGCACAATGCCGACTTAAGTAGAAGAAGAGTGAGTCTTCTTACCATCTATGCTTTCAGCCTTTGCTGAGAGACCAGTTTTAGATATCGATGATTCACTTCCGGTTTACAGTATTCCTTGGACCATCACTTTGACGATGAAACACAAAAATTTTATCGGAATGAAATACATCAGGCACAATGCCGACTTAAGTATAAGAAGAGTGGGTCTTCTTACCGTCTATGCTTTCAGCCTTTGCTGAGAGACCAGTTTTAGATATCGATGCTTCACTTCCGCTTTACAGTATTCCTTGGACCTTCACTTTGACGATGAAACACAAAAATTACATCGGAATTATATACAAAAGGCACAATGCCGACTTAAGTACAAGAAGAATGAGTCTTCTTAATGTCTATGTTTTCAGCCGTTGCTGAGAGACCAGTTTTATATATCGATGCTTCACTCCCGGTTTATAGTATTCCTTGGACCTTCACTTTGACGATTAAACACAGAAATTGCATCGGAATAAAATACAAAAGGCACAATGCGGACTGAAGTACTAGAAGACTGAGTTTTCTAACAGTCTATGATTTGAGTTTTCGTGTGAGACCAGTTTTAGTTTTCGATGCTTCACTTCCGGTTTTCAGTATTCCTTGGACCTTCACTTTGACGATGAAACACAAAAATTGCATCGGAATTAAATACATCAGGCACAATGCCGACTTAAGTACAAGAAGAGTGGGTCTTCTTACCGTCTATGCTTTCAGCCTTTGCTGAGAGACCAGTTTTAGATATCGATGCTTCACTTCCGGTTTTCAGTATTCCTTGGACCTTCACTTTGACGATGAAACACAAAAATTGCATCGGAATTAAATAAATCAGGCACAATGCCGACTTAAGTACAAGAAGAGTGGGTCTTCTTACCGTTTATGCTTTCAGCCTTTGCTGAGAGACCAGTTTTAGATATCGATGCTTCACTTCCGGTTTACAGTATTCCTTGGACCTTCACTTTGCCGATGAAACACAAAAATTGCATCGGAATTAAATACATGAGGCACAATGCCGACTTAAATACAAGAAGAATGAGACTTCTTACCGTCTATGCTTTCAGCCTTTGCTGAGAGACCAGTTTCAGATATCGATGATTCACTTCCGGTTTACAGTACTCCTTGGACCTTCACAATGACGATGAAACACAAAAATTGCATCGGAATTAAATAAATCAGGCACAATGCCGACTTAAGTACAAGATGAGTGGGTCTTCTCACCATCTATGCTTTCAGCCTTTTCTGAGAGACCAGTTTTAGATATCGATGATTCACTTCCGGTTTACAGTACTCCTTGGACCTTCACAATGACGATGAAACACAAAAATTGCATCGGAATTAAATAAATCAGGCACAATGCCGACTTAAGTACAAGATGAGTGGGTCTTCTCACCATCTATGCTTTCAGCCTTTGCTGAGAGACCAGTTTTAGATATCGATGATTCACTTCCGGTTTACAGTATTCCTTGCACCTTCACTTTGACGATGAAACACAAAAATTGCATCGGAATTAAAAGCATCAGTCACAATGCCGACTTAAGTACAAGAAGAGTGGGTCTTCTTACCGTCTATGCTTTCAGCCTTTGCTGAGAGACCAGTTTTAGATATCGATGATTCACTTCCGGCTTACAGTATTCCTTGGACCTTCACTTTGACGATGAAACACAAAAATTGCATCGGAATTAAATACATCAGGCACAATGCCGACTTAAGTAGAAGAACAGTGAGTCTTCTTACCGTCTATGCTTTCAGCCTTTGCTGAGAGACAAGTTTTAGATACCGATGCTTCACTTCCGCCTTACAGTATTCCTTGGACCTTCACTTTGACGATTAAACACAGAAATTGCTTCGGAATTAAATACAAAAGGCACAATGCCGACTTAAGTACAAGAAGTGTGGGTCTTCTTAATGTCTATATTTTCAGCCGTTGCTGAGTGACCAGTTTTATATATCGATGCTTCACTTCCGCTTTACAGTATTCCTTAGACCTTCACTTTGACGATGAAACACAAAAATTTTATCGGAATTAAATACATCAGGCACAATGCCGACTTAAGTACAAGAAGAAAGAGTCTTCTTACCGTCTATGCTTTCAGCCTTTGCTGAGAGACCAGTTTTAGATATCGATGATTCACTTCCGGTTTACAGTATTCCTTGGACCTTCACTTTGACGATGAAACACAAAAATTTTATCGGAATTAAATACATCAGGCACAATGCCGACTTAAGTACAAGAAGAGTGGGTCTTCATACCGTCTATGCTTTCAGCCTTTGCTGAGAGACCAGTTTTAGATATCGATGCTTCACTTCCGCTTTACAGTATTCCTTGGACCTTCACTTTGATGATGAAACACAAAAATTACATCGGAATTATATACAAAAGGCACAATGCCGACTTAAAAACAAGAAGAATGAGTCTTCTTAATGTCTATGTTTTCAGCCGTTGCTGAGAAACCAGTTTTATATATCGATGCTTCACTTCCGGTTTACAGTATTCCTTGGACCTTCACTTTGACGATGAAACACAAAAATTTTATCGGAATTAAATACATCAGGCACAATGCCGACCTAAGTACAAGAAGAGTGGGTCTTCTTACCGTCTATGCTTTCAGCCTTTGCTGAGAAATCAGTTTTAGATATCGATGCTTCACTTCCGCTTTACAGTATTCCTTGGACCTTCACTTTGACGATGAAACACAAAAATTGCATCGGAATTAAATACATCAGGCACAATGCCGACTTAAGTAGAAGAAGAGTGAGTCTTCTTACCATCTATGCTTTCAGCCTTTGCTGAGAGACCAGTTTTAGATATTGATGATTCACTTCCGGTTTACAGTATTCCTTGGACCTTCACTTTGACGATGAAACACAAAAATTTTATCGGAATTAAATACATCAGGCACAATGCCGTCTTAAGTACAAGAAGAGTGGGTCTTCTTACCGTCTATGTTTTCAGCCTTTGCTGAGAGACCAGTTTTAGATATCGATGCTTCACTTCCGGTTTACAGTATTCCTTGGACCTTCACTTTGACGATTAAACACAGAAATTGCATCGGAATTAAATACAAAAGGCACAATGCGGACTTAAGTACTAGAAGACTGAGTTTTCTAACAGTCCATGATTTGAGCCTTTCGTGTGAGACCAGTTTCAGTTTTCGATGCTTCACTTCCGGTTTACAGTATTCCTTGGACCTTCACTTTGACGATGAAACACAAAAATTTTATCGGAATTAAATACATCAGGCACAATGCCGACTTAAGTACAAGAAGAGTGGGTCTTCTTACCGTCTATGCTTTCAGCCTTTGCTGAGAGACCAGTTTTAGATATCGATGCTTCACTTCCGCTTTACAGTATTCCTTGGACCTTCACTTTGACGATGAAACACAAAAATTGCATCGGAATTATATACAAAAGGCACAATGCCGACTTAAATACAAGAAGAATGAGTCTTCTTAATGTGTATGTTTTCAGCCGTTGCTGAGTGACCACTTTTATATATCGATGCTTCACTTCCAGTTTACAGTATTCCTTGGACCTTCACTTTGACGATTAAACACAGAAATTGCATCGGAATTAAATACAAAAGGCACAATGCGGACTTAAGTACTAGAAGACTGAGTTTTCTAACAGTCTATGATTTGAGCCTTTCGTGTGAGACCAGTTTTAGTTTTCGATGCTTCACTTCCGGTTTACAGTATTCCTTGGACCATCACTTTGACGATTAAACACAAAAATTGCATCGGAATTATATACAAAAGGCACAATGCCGACTTAAGTACAAGAAGAATGAGTCTTCTTACCGTCTATGCTTTCAGCCTTTGCTGAGAGACCAGTTTTAGATATCGATGATTCACTTACGGTTTACAGTATTCCTTGGACCTTCACTTTGACGATGAAACACAAAAATTTTATCGGAATTAAATACATCAGGCACAATGCCGACTTAAGTACAAGAAGAGTGGGTCTTCTTACCATCTATGCTTTCAGCCTTTGCTGAGAGACCAGTTTTAGATATCGATGATTCTCTTCCGGTTTACAGTATTCCTTGCACCTTCCCTTTGACGATGAAACACAAAAATTGCATCGGAATTAAATACATCAGGCACAATGCCGACTTAATTACAAGAAGAGTGGGTCTTCTTACCGTCTAAGCTTTCAGCCTTTGCTGAGAGACCAGTTTTAGATATCGATGATTCACTTCCGGTTTACAGTATTCCTTGGACCTTCACTTTGACGATGAAACACAAAAATTGCATCGGAATTAAATACAAGAGGCACAATCCGACTTAAGTAGAAGAACAGTGAGTCTTCTTACCGTCTATGCTTTCAGCCTTTGCTGAGAGACCAGTTTTAGATATCGATGATTCACTTCCGGTTTGCGGTATTCCTTGCACCTTCACTTTGACGATTAAACACAAAAATTGCATCGGAATTAAATACATCAGGCACAATGCCGACTTAAGTAGAAGAACAGTGAGTCTTCTTACCGTCTATGCTTTCAGCCTTTGCTGAGAGACCAGTTTTAGATATCGATGCTTCACTTCCGGTTTTCAGTATTCCTTGGACCTTCACTTTGACGATGAAACACAAAAATTGCATCGGAATTAAATAAATCAGGCACAATGCCGACTTAAGTACAAGAAGAGTGGGTCTTCTTACCGTTTATGCTTTGAGCCTTTGCTGAGAGACCAGTTTTAGATATCGATGCTTCACTTCCGGTTTACAGTATTCCTTGGACCTTCACTTTGCCGATGAAACACAAAAATTGCATCGGAATTAAATACATCAGGCACAATGCCGACTTAAGTAGAAGAAGAGTGAGTCTTCTTACCATCTATGCTTAAGTAGAAGAAGAGTGAGCCTTCTTACCATCTATGCTTTCAGCCTTTGCTGAGAGACCAGTTTTAGATATCGATGATTCACTTCCGGTTTACAGTATTCCTTGGACCATCACTTTGACGATGAAACACAAAAATTTTATCGGAATTAAATACATCAGGCACAATGCCGACTTAAGTATAAGAAGAGTGGGTCTTCTTACCGTCTATGCTTTCAGCCTTTGCTGAGAGACCAGTTTTAGATATCGATGCTTCACTTCCGCTTTACAGTATTCCTTGGACCTTCACTTTGACGATGAAACACAAAAATTACATCGGAATTATATACAAAAGGCACAATGCCGACTTAAGTACAAGAAGAATGAGTCTTCTTAATGTCTATGTTTTCAGCCGTTGCTGAGAGACCAGTTTTATATATCGATGCTTCACTCCCGGTTTATAGTATTCCTTGGACCTTCACTTTGACGATTAAACACAGAAATTGCATCGGAATTAAATACAAAAGGCACAATGCGGACTGAAGTACTAGAAGACTGAGTTTTCTAACAGTCTATGATTTGAGTTTTCGTGTGAGACCAGTTTTAGTTTTCGATGCTTCACTTCCGGTTTTCAGTATTCCTTGGACCTTCACTTTGACGATGAAACACAAAAATTGCATCGGAATTAAATACATCAGGCACAATGCCGACTTAAGTACAAGAAGAGTGGGTCTTCTTACCGTCTATGCTTTCAGCCTTTGCTGAGAGACCAGTTTTAGATATCGATGCTTCACTTCCGGTTTTCAGTATTCCTTGGACCTTCACTTTGCCGATGAAACACAAAAATTGCATCGGAATTAAATACATGAGGCACAATGCCGACTTAAATACAAGAAGAATGAGACTTCTTACCGTCTATGCTTTCAGCCTTTGCTGAGAGCCCAGTTTCAGATATCGATGATTCACTTCCGGTTTACAGTACTCCTTGGACCTTCACAATGACGATGAAACACAAAAATTGCATCGGAATTAAATAAATCAGGCACAATGCCGACTTAAGTACAAGATGAGTGGGTCTTCTCACCATCTATGCTTTCAGCCTTTGCTGAGAGACCAGTTTTAGATATCGATGATTCACTTCCGGTTTACAGTACTCCTTGGACCTTCACAATGACGATGAAACACAAAAATTGCATCGGAATTAAATAAATCAGGCACAATGCCGACTTAAGTACAAGATGAGTGGGTCTTCTCACCATCTATGCTTTCAGCCTTTGCTGAGAGACCAGTTTTAGATATCGATGATTCACTTCCGGTTTACAGTATTCCTTGCACCTTCACTTTGACGATGAAACACAAAAATTGCATCGGAATTAAAAGCATCAGTCACAATGCCGACTTAAGTACAAGAAGAGTGGGTCTTCTTACCGTCTATGCTTTCAGCCTTTGCTGAGAGACCAGTTTTAGATATCGATGATTCACTTCCGGCTTACAGTATTCCTTGGACCTTCTTTT
This sequence comes from Schistocerca cancellata, assembly GCF_023864275.1. Taxonomy (NCBI): domain Eukaryota; kingdom Metazoa; phylum Arthropoda; class Insecta; order Orthoptera; family Acrididae; genus Schistocerca; species Schistocerca cancellata. Next base: position 56,710,227 of record NC_064631.1, read on the forward strand.
TGACGATTAAACACAAAAATTGCATCGGAATTAAATACATGAGGCACAATGCCGACTTAAGTAGAAGAACAGTGAGTCTTCTTACCGTCTATGCTTTCAGCCTTTGCTGAGAGACCAGTTTTAGATACCGATGCTTCACTTCCGGTTTGCAGTATTCCTTGCACTTTCACTTTGACGATTAAACACAAAAATTGCATCGGAATTAAATACATCAGGCACAATGCCGACTTAAGTACAAGAAGAGTGGGTCTTCTTACCGTCTATGCTTTCAGCCTTTGCTGAGAGACCAGTTTTAGATATCGATGCTTCACTTCCGGTTTACAGTATTCCTTGCACCTTCACTTTGACGATTAATCACAAAAATTGCATCGGAATTAAATACATGAGGCACAATGCCGACTTAAGTAGAAGAACAGTGAGTCTTCATACCGTCTATGCTTTCAGCCTTTGCTGAGAGACCAGTTTTAGATATCGATGCTTCACTTCCGGTTTGCAGTATTCCTTGCACCTTCACTTTGACGATGAAACACAAAAATTGCATCGGAATTAAATACATCAGGCACAATGCCGACTTAAGTAGAAGAACAGTGAGTCTTCTTACCGTCTATGCTTTCAGCCTTTGCTGAGAGACCAGTTTTAGATATCGATGCTTCACTTCCGGGTTACAGTATTCCTTGGACCTTCATTTTGACGATGAAACACAAAAATTGCATCGGAATTAAATACATCAGGCACAATGCCGACTTAAGTACAAGAAGAGTGGGTCTTCTTACCGTCTATGCTTTCAGCCTTTGCTGAGAGACCAGTTTTAGATATCGATGCTTCACTTCCGGTTTACAGTATTCCTTGCACCTTCACTTTGACGATTAAACACAAAAATTGCATCGGAATTAAATACATCAGGCACAATGCCGACTTAAGTAGAAGAACAGTGAGTCTTCTTACCGTCTATGCTTTCAGCCTTTGCTGAGAGACCAGTTTTAGATATCGATGCTTCACTTCCGGTTTTCAGTATTCCTTGGACCTTCACTTTGACGATGAAACACAAAAATTGCATCGGAATTAAATAAATCAGGCACAATGCCGACTTAAGTACAAGAAGAGTGGGTCTTCTTACCGTTTATGCTTTCAGCCTTTGCTGAGAGACCAGTTTTAGATATCGATGCTTCACTTCCGGTTTACAGTATTCCTTGGACCTTCACTTTGCCGATGAAACACAAAAATTGCATCGGAATTAAATACATCAGGCACAATGCCGACTTAAGTAGAAGAAGAGTGAGTCTTCTTACCATCTATGCTTTCAGCCTTTGCTGAGAGACCAGTTTTAGATATCGATGATTCACTTCCGGTTTACAGTATTCCTTGGACCATCACTTTGACGATGAAACACAAAAATTTTATCGGAATTAAATACATCAGGCACAATGCCGACTTAAGTATAAGAAGAGTGGGTCTTCTTACCGTCTATGCATTCAGCCTTTGCTGAGAGACCAGTTTTAGATATCGAGGCTTCACTTCCGCTTTACAGTATTCCTTGGACCTTCACTTTGACGATGAAACACAAAAATTACATCGGAATTATATACAAAAGGCACAATGCCGACTTAAGTACAAGAAGAATGAGTCTTCTTAATGTCTATGTTTTCAGCCGTTGCTGAGAGACCAGTTTTATATATCGATGCTTCGCTCCCGGTTTATAGTATTCCTTGGACCTTCACTTTGACGATTAAACACAGAAATTGCATCGGAATTAAATACAAAAGGCACAATGCGGACTGAAGTACTAGAAGACTGAGTTTTCTAACAGTCTATGATTTGAGTTTTCGTGTGAGACCAGTTTTAGTTTTCGATGCTTCACTTCCGGTTTTCAGTATTCCTTGGACCTTCACTTTGACGATGAAACACAAAAATTGCATCGGAATTAAATAAATCAGGCACAATGCCGACTTAAGTACAAGATGAGTGGGTCTTCTCACCATCTATGCTTTCAGCCTTTGCTGAGAGACCAGTTTTAGATATCGATGATTCACTTCCGGTTTACAGTACTCCTTGGACCTTCACAATGACGATGAAACACAAAAATTGCATCGGAATTAAATAAATCAGGCACAATGCCGACTTAAGTACAAGATGAGTGGGTCTTCTCACCATCTATGCTTTCAGCCTTTGCTGAGAGACCAGTTTTAGATATCGATGATTCACTTCCGGTTTACAGTATTCCTTGCACCTTCACTTTGACGATGAAACACAAAAATTGCATCGGATTTAAAAGCATCAGTCACAATGCCGACTTAAGTACAAGAAGAGTGGGTCTTCTTACCGTCTATGCTTTCAGCCTTTGCTGAGAGACCAGTTTTAGATATCGATGATTCACTTCCGGCTTACAGTATTCCTTGGACCTTCACTTTGACGATGAAACACAAAAATTGCATCGGAATTAAATACATCAGGCACAATGCCGACTTAAGAAGAAGAACAGTGAGTCTTCTTACCGTCTATGCTTTCAGCCTTTGCTGAGAGACAAGTTTTAGATACCGATGCTTCACTTCCGCTTTACAGTATTCCTTGGACCTTCACTTTGACGATTAAACACAGAAATTGCTTCGGAATTAAATACAAAAGGCACAATGCCGACTTAAGTACAAGAAGTGTGGGTCTTCTTAATGTCTATGTTTTCAGCCGTTGCTGAGTGACCAGTTTTATATATCGATGCTTCACTTCCGCTTTACAGTATTCCTTAGACCTTCACTTTGACGATGAAACACAAAAATTTTATCGGAATTAAATACATCAGGCACAATGCCGACTTAAGTACAAGAAGAAAGAGTCTTCTTACCGTCTGTGCTTTCAGCCTTTGCTGAGAGACCAGTTTTAGATATCGATGATTCACTTCCGGTTTACAGTATTCCTTGGACCTTCACTTTGACGATGAAACACAAAAATTTTATCGGAATTAAATACATCAGGCACAATGCCGACTTAAGTACAAGAAGAGTGGGTCTTCATACCGTCTATGCTTTCAGCCTTTGCTGAGAGACCAGTTTTAGATATCGATGCTTCACTTCCGCTTTACAGTATTCCTTGGACCTTCACTTTGATGATGAAACACAAAAATTACATCGGAATTATATACAAAAGGCACAATGCCGACTTAAGTACAAGAAGAATGAGTCTTCTTAATGTCTATGTTTTCAGCCGTTGCTGAGAAACCAGTTTTATATATCGATGCTTCACTTCCGGTTTACAGTATTCCTTGGACCTTCACTTTGACGATGAAACACAAAAATTTTATCGGAATTAAATACATCAGGCACAATGCCGACTTAAGTACAAGAAGAGTGGGTCTTCTTACCGTCTATGCTTTCAGCCTTTGCTGAGAAATCAGTTTTAGATATCGATGCTTCACTTCCGCTTTACAGTATTCCTTGGACCTTCACTTTGACGATGAAACACAAAAATTGCATCGGAATTAAATACATCAGGCACAATGCTGACTTAAGTAGAAGAAGAGTGAGTCTTCTTACCATCTATGCTTTCAGCCTTTGCTGAGAGACCAGTTTTAGATATTGATGATTCACTTCCGGTTTACAGTATTCCTTGGACCTTCACTTTGACGATGAAACACAAAAATTTTATCGGAATTAAATACATCAGGCACAATGCCGTCTTAAGTACAAGAAGAGTGGGTCTTCTTACCGTCTATGTTTTCAGCCTTTGCTGAGAGACCAGTTTTAGATATCGATGCTTCACTTCCGGTTTACAGTATTCCTTGGACCTTCACTTTGACGATTAAACACAGAAATTGCATCGGAATTAAATACAAAAGGCACAATGCGGACTTAAGTACTAGAAGACTGAGTTATCTAACAGTCCATGATTTGAGCCTTTCGTGTGAGACCAGTTTCAGTTTTCGATGCTTCACTTCCGGTTTACAGTATTCCTTGGACCTTCACTTTGACGATGAAACACAAAAATTTTATCGGAATTAAATACATCAGGCACAATGCCGACTTAAGTACAAGAAGAGTGGGTCTTCTTACCGTCTATGCTTTCAGCCTTTGCTGAGAGACCAGTTTTAGATATCGATGCTTCACTTCCGCTTTACAGTATTCCTTGGACCTTCACTTTGACGATGAAACACAAAAATTGCATCGGAATTATATACAAAAGGCACAATGCCGACTTAAATACAAGAAGAATGAGTCTTCTTAATGTGTATGTTTTCAGCCGTTGCTGAGTGACCACTTTTATATATCGATGCTTCACTTCCAGTTTACAGCATTCCTTGGACCTTCACTTTGACGATTAAACACAGAAATTGCATCGGAATTAAATACAAAAGGCACAATGCGGACTTAAGTACTAGAAGACTGAGTTTTCTAACAGTCTATGATTTGAGCCTTTCGTGTGAGACCAGTTTTAGTTTTCGATGCTTCACTTCCGGTTTACAGTATTCCTTGGACCATCACTTTGACGATTAAACACAAAAATTGCATCGGAATTATATACAAAAGGCACAATGCCGACTTAAGTACAAGAAGACTGAGTCTTCTTACCGTCTATGCTTTCAGCCTTTGCTGAGAGACCAGTTTTAGATATCGATGATTCACTTACGGTTTACAGTATTCCTTGGACCTTCACTTTGACGATGAAACACAAAAATTTTATCGGAATTAAATACATCAGGCACAATGCCGACTTAAGTACAAGAAGAGTGGGTCTTCTTACCATCTATGCTTTCAGCCTTTGCTGAGAGACCAGTTTTAGATATCGATGATTCTCTTCCGGTTTACAGTATTCCTTGCACCTTCCCTTTGACGATGAAACACAAAAATTGCATCGGAATTAAATACATCAGGCACAATGCCGACTTAATTACAAGAAGAGTGGGTCTTCTTACCGTCTAAGCTTTCAGCCTTTGCTGAGAGACCAGTTTTAGATATCGATGATTCACTTCCGGTTTACAGTATTCCTTGGACCTTCACTTTGACGATGAAACACAAAAATTGCATCGGAATTAAATACAAGAGGCACAATCCGACTTAAGTAGAAGAACAGTGAGTCTTCTTACCGTCTATGCTTTCAGCCTTTGCTGAGAGACCAGTTTTAGATATCGATGATTCACTTCCGGTTTGCGGTATTCCTTGCACCTTCACTTTGACGATTAAACACAAAAATTGCATCGGAATTAAATACATCAGGCACAATGCCGACTTAAGTAGAAGAACATTCCTTGCACCTTCACTTTGACGATGAAACACAAAAATTGCATCGGAATTAAATACATCAGGCCCAATGCCGACTTAAGTACAAGAAGAGTGGGTCTTCTTACCGTCTATGCTTTCAGCCTTTGCTGAGAGACCAGTTTTAGATATCGATGCTTCACTTCCGGTTTACAGTATTCCTTGGACCTTCACTTTGACGATGAAACACAAAAATTGCATCGGAATTAAATACATCAGGCACAATGTCGACTTAAGTACAAGAAGAGTGAGTCTTCTTACCATCTATGCTTTCAGCCTTTGCTGAGAGACCAGTTTTAGATATCGATGATTCACTTCCGGTTTGCGGTATTCCTTGCACCTTCACTTTGACGATTAAACACAAAAATTGCATCGGAATTAAATACATCAGGCACAATGCCGACTTAAGTAGAAGAACAGTGAGTCTTCTTACCGTCTATGCTTTCAGCCTTTGCTGAGAGACCAGTTTTAGATATCGATGCTTCACTTCCGGTTTACAGTATTCCTTGCACCTTCACTTTGACGATGAAACACAAAAATTGCATCGGAATTAAATAAATCAGGCACAATGCCGACTTAAGTAGAAGAACAGTGAGTCTTCTTACCGTCTATGCTTTCAGCCTTTGCTGAGAGACCAGTTTTAGATATCGATGCTTCACTTCCGGTTTACAGTATTCCTTGCACCTTCACTTTGACGATTAAACACAAAAATTGCATCGGAATAAAATACATCAGGTACAATGCCGACTTAAGTAGAAGAACAGTGAGTCTTCTTACCGTCTATGCTTTCAGCCTTTGCTGAGAGACCAGTTTTAGATATCGATGCTTCACTTCCGGTTTGCAGTATTCCTTGCACCTTCACTTTGACGATTAAACACAAAAATTGCATCGGAATTAAATACATCAGGCACAATGCCGACTTAAGTACAAGAAGAATGAGTCTCCTTAATGTCTATGTTTTCAGCCGTTGCTGAGAGACCAGTTATATATATCGATGCTTCACTTCCGGTTTACAGTATTCCTTGGACCTTCACTTTGACGATTAAACACAGAAATTGCATCGGAATTAAATACAAAAGGCACAATGCGGACTTAAGTACTAGAAGACTGAGTTTTCTAACAGTCTGTGATTTGAGCCTTTCGTGTGAGACCAGTTTTAGTTTTCGATGCTTCACTTCCGGTTTACAGTATTCCTTGGACCATCACTTTGACGATTAAACACAAAAATTGCATCGGAATTATATACAAAAGGCACAATGCCGACTTAAGTACAAGAAGAGTGAGTCTTCTTACCATCTATGCTTTCAGCCTTTGCTGAGAGACCAGTTTTAGATATCGATGATTCACTTCCGGTTTACAGTATTCCTTGCACCTTCACTTTGACGATTAAACACAAAAATTGCATCGGAATAAAATACATCAGGCACAATGCCGACTTAAGTAGAAGAACAGTGAGTCTTCTTACCGTCTATGCTTTCAGCCTTTGCTGAGAGACGTAAATACAAGAAGAGTGGGACTTCTTACCATGTATGCTTTCAGCCTTTGCTGAGAGACCAGTTTTAGATATCGATGATTCACTTCCGGTTTACAGTATTCCTTGGACCTTCACTTTGACGATGAAACACAAAAATTTTATCGGAATTAAATACATCAGGCACAATGCCGACTTCAGTACAAGAAGAGTGGGTCTTCTTACCGTCTATGCTTTCAGCCTTTGCTGAGAAACCAGTTTTAGATATCGATGCTTCACTTCCGCTTTTCAGTATTCCTTGGACCTTCACTTTGACGATGAAACACAAAAATTGCATCGGAATTAAATACATCAGGCACAATGCCGACTTAAGTAGAAGAAGAGTGAGTCTTCTTACCATCTATGCTTTCAGCCTTTGCTGAGAGACCAGTTTTAGATATTGATGATTCACTTCCGGTTTACAGTATTCCTTGGACCTTCACTTTGACGATGAAACACAAAAATTTTATCGGAATTAAATACATCAGGCACAATGCCGACTTAAGTACAAGAAGAGTGGGTCTTCTTACCGTCTATGCTTTCAGCCTTTGCTGAGAGACCAGTTTTAGATATCGATGCTTCACTTCCGGTTTACAGTATTCCTTGGACCTTCACTTTGACGATTAAACACAGAAATTGCATCGGAATTAAATACAAAAGGCACAATGCGGACTTAAGTACTAGAAGACTGAGTTTTCTAACAGTCCATGATTTGAGCCTTTCGTGTGAGACCAGTTTTAGTTTTCGATGCTTCACTTCCGGTTTACAGTATTCCTTGGACGTTCACTTTGACGATGAAACACAAAAATTTTATCGGAATTAAATACATCAGGCACAATGCCGACTTAAGTACAAGAAGAGTGGGTCTTCTTACCATCTATGCTTTCAGCCTTTGCTGAGAGACCAGTTTTAGATATCGATGATTCACTTCCTGTTTACAGTATTCCTTGCACCTTCACTTTGACGATGAAACACAAAAATTGCATCGGAATTAAATACATCAGGCACAATGCCGACTTAAGTACAAGAAGAGTGGGTCTTCTTACCGTCTATGCTTTCAGCCTTTGCTGAGAGTCCAGCCCCCCTGCGGGTTCGGGGGTTAGAATAGGCCCGCGGTATTCCTGCCTGTCGTAAGAGGCGACTAAAAGGAGTCTCACATGTTTCGGCCTTATGTGATGGTCCCCTCTCGGGTTTGACCTCCATCTTTCTAAATTATTCCGAAGAGCGAGCCAATTGGGGAAGGGCGCCTTACATGGTGCACTGTATCCGTCGTGCAATTAGACCTTTAGCCGTCTTTCTCGTCGTTGCAATGGTGTCCCGCTCGTTTTTGATCTCTTGGGCGATTACCACACTGCACTCTGCAGCGTTTCTTTTAACTGCGACGACGACCTTGGCCATTTTTTGCACCTAAGATCCAGCACGGTAGCCAGTCCGTTGTGGTGGGGCCGCCATGTACCCTCTTGGTTGTAGACCCTGACAACACAGGGATCGTTCTACTGATGCCTGCGCCGTTAACTCCCCACGTATGCCAAGGAGTAGATGCCCATCGCCCCGGGGCATCGGGACTCCTGGCAATGGTCATCCTGCCAGGTGGCCTTTGCTGTGGCTGGGTGGCGCCCGTGGGGAGGGCCCTTGGTCGGAGTAGGTGGCATCAGGGCGGATGACCCGCAATGAAGCGTGGTACATCATCTCTCGCTGGTGGGCCACCACCAGCAGTCTCTAAGCGATCGAGGTCTAACCTCAACGGCAGGAAATACGATCCACGATCATTTCCCTCCCTGGCCACTCCATGGGAGGAACGTATGGCAAAAGAAGGCAGTGGAGACTATTCACCCCGGTTCCTTGTGTGTACGCGAGTTGATGGGGAATCGTTTATGTCAACCAAGCCCCAGTTTTTTGTGGAGCATTTAGAGGACAAGTTCGGGGAGGTGGAGGGCTTGTCCAAGATGCGCTCTGGTTCTGTGCTCATCAAAACGGCATCCTCTGCCCAGTCACGGAGGTTGCTCAATTGTGACAAGTTGGGGGATGTTTCAGTTAACATCACGCCGCATAAGACTCTCAACATGGTCCAGGGTATTATATTCCACAGGGATCTTCTTCTGCAGTCCGACGATGAATTACGCGCCAACCTCGAACGACGAGGTGTTCACTTCGTCCGGCGCGTCCATCGGGGTCCGAGGGATAATCAGGTAGCCACCGGTGCCTTCATCTTGGCCTTTGAGGGTGATGTCTTACCCGAAAAGGTTAAGGTGATGGTTTACCGTTGTGATGTGAAGCCATATATCCCTCCTCTGATGCGGTGTTTTAAATGCTGGAAGTTCGGGCACATGTCATCTCGCTGTACTTCCAGCATCACGTGTCGGGATTGTGGACGTCCTTCGCATCCTGATACTCCATGTGCCCCGCCTCCTATCTGTGTTAACTGCGGAGAACACCATTCCCCCTGCTCGCCGGACTGTAGGATCTTCCAGAAAGAAAGGAAGATAATGGAATATAAGACCCTGGACCGCCTGTCCTACACCGAGGCAAGGCGGAAATTTGAGCGGCTACATCCTGTGCCAATGCCAACTAGTTATGCCGCTGCTGCAACACCAGTTCGATCTCAGCTCGGTCAGCATTCACCGGCCCCCTTGGTTGTGGGGGGCACTTCACTCCCTGTTGCTCCTGCTCCATCTACTTCAGGAGCAACACCACCCCAACCACCGGGGACATCTGTTCCCCCTTCACAGCCGGAGAAGCGTGAGCCTTCTTCGGCTCCTCTCGCTCGGAAGGGGTCCCTTGGGGCCCTCCCATCCCAGGCTTTGCCCAGTGCCAAAGCGGACACCCGCAAGTTTGTCAAACAACCACCGGTCGCTGGTCGCAGGGAGTCACGGTCGTCTTCAGTCCCAGAGACTGACCCAGTGAGGCCCTCCCAGCCAGAACCACCTAAGGCTCAGCGCGCAAAGCAGTCGAAGAAAAAGGCTCCCAAGCATCCTGAAATTGCGGTGGCACCTGTCCCACCGCAACCTTCTCCCTCTGCGTCCGAAGATGAGGTGGAGATCCTGGCGTCCGCTGAGGACATGGATCTCACCAGTCCCTCGGATGCAATAGATAGCTGTTGTCCAGGTGGTGACTCAGTAGCAGCAGGGGCCCCGGAGGCGTAATCTGCCTCCCCAGTCCCTTCACGCCTTTCCCATCCATGGCTAATACCATCCTCCAGTGGAACTGCAGCGGTTTCTTCCACCATCTAGCTGAGCTCCGCCAACTTCTCAGCCGTCATCCTTTCCTTTGCATTGCTCTGCAGGAAACTTGGTTTCCAGCAATGCGAACCCCCGCCCTCCGTGGCTATCGGGGTTATTTTAAGAACCGAGCAGCTTATGAAAGGGTGTCTGGTGGCGTCTGCATCTATGTCCTTAACTCTCTTCACAGCGAGTTTGTACCTCTACAAACAGCTTTAGAGGCTGTCGCTGTTCGGGTGTGGACGCCACAGGCTATCACCGTCTGCAGTATTTACCTTCCACCTGATGGTGTTGTCGCACAGCATGTCCTGGCTGCTCTGATAAGCGAACTGCCGCCACCTTTTTTGCTGCTGGGTGATTTCAATGCCCACAACCCTCTATGGGGTGGGACTGTCTCCGATGTTCGCGGTCGGGCCGTGGAGCATGTGTTGGCTCAGCTCGACCTTAGCCTCTTGAACACCGGTGCTCCCACGCATTTCAGTGTGGCCCATGGCTCGTTCTCGGCCATCGATCTCTCTATTTGCAGCCCTGGCCTTGTCCCATCCCTCCACTGGAGAGTGCACCCTGACCTGTGTGGTAGTGACCATTTTCCCATCTATTTGTCACTGCCCCAGTGTCATTCTTCTGGGCGCTTGCCCCGCTGGGCTCTCCACAGGGCTGACTGGCCAGCTTTTACTTCCGCTGCAACCATTGAGTCTCCCCCACAGGGTGACATTGACGAGGTGGTTCGTGTTTTAACCACGTCCATCATTTCAGCGGCCGAGGCTTCCATCCCCCGTTCTTCTGGCCTCCCTCGGAGGAAGGCTGTCCCCTGGTGGTCGCCGGAGATTGCTGAGGCTATTCGCGACCGTAGGCGGGCTCTCCAGCGTCATAGGCGGCACCCGTCTCTGGAGACCCTCATCGCCTTTAAGAGGCTCCGTGCCTTCGCCCGCCGTCTTATTGCACGGCGTAAGCAGGAGTGATGGGAGCGGTATGTTTCCTCCTTGGGCTCCCGTGTTTCCCCCTCGCTCGTGTGGATCCGGATACGGCGGATTTATGGACACCAGACCCCTACAGGTGTCCCTGGGATCTCTTTGGACGGCGCTGTGTGCACGGACGCTGCCGCCATTGCTGAACACCTTGCTGCGCACTTCGCTACGAGCTCTGCGACTGCAACTTATCCCCCCGCCTTTCGCTCTCTCAAGGAGCGGGCCGAGCAGACGCCATTATCGTTCCACACGCGTCGTTCTGAAACTTACAATGCTCCTTTCAGCGAGAGGGAATTCCTCGCTGCCCTCGCCGATTGCCCTGATACAGCACCAGGACCGGACTGCATCCACGCACAGATGCTGAAGCATCTCTCCAGGGACTGCCAGAGACACATTCTCACGATATTTAATCGCATTTGGAGCGAAGGCGTGTTCCCGTCGCAATGGCGAGAGGGTGTTATTGTCCCCATCTTGAAGCCCGGTGCGGACCCACTGGCGGTGGACAGCTATCGTCCCATTACCCTCACCAACGTTTTGTGCAAATTGCTCGACCGTATGGTGGGGCGGCGTTTGTGTTGGGTCCTTGAGTCGCGCGGTCTCCTCGCTCCATCCCAGGGTGGCTTCCGTCGGGGCCGGTCTGCAGTGGACAATTTGGTGCGGCTGGAATCTGCTGTCCGTATGGCCTTTGCCCGACGTCAGCATCTCGTTGCTGTGTTTTTCGATCTGCGGAAGGCGTATGACACCACATGGAGGCATCACATCCTCGCCACATTGCATGAGTGGGGTCTTCGTGGTCGGCTCCCGGCTTTTCTTCAAAGCTTTTTATTGCGCCGCTCTTTCCGGGTGCAAGTCGGTGCTACCTCTAGTTCCTCTTATATACAGGAAAATGGGGTCCCGCAGGGCTCGGTGTTGAGCGTCTCCTTATTTTTAGTGGCCATTAATGGTCTGGCAGCAGCAGTGGGGTCGTCGGTGTCTCCTTCTTTGTATGCCGACGACTTCTGCATCTCATTTAGCTCCACGACTACGGGAGTCGCCGAACGCAGGCTGCAAGTCGCCGTTCGCAAGGCAGCATCATGGGCTCTGACTCACGGCTTTCAGTTCTCTGCTGCCAAGACTCGAGTAATGCACTTCTGCAGGCGTCGGACGGTCCACCCTCATCCTGCACTTTACCTCGACGGCCACCTGCTTGAAGTGGTGGACACTTGCCGCTTCTTGGGACTCGTGTTTGATGCCCGGCTCACATGGGTTCCTCATGTTACTCAGCTGAAGCAAAAATGCTGGCGGCACCTCAACGCCCTCCGCTGCCTTAGCCACACGTCTTGGGGTGCAGATCGCTGCACGCTGCTGCGGTTGTACCGAGCCCTTGTGCAGTCCCGGCTTGATTATGGGAGCCTGGCCTATGGGTCTGCGTCCCCCTCAGTGTTGAAGTTATTAGACCCCATACACCACTGTGGGGTTAGGCTTGCCACTGGCGCTTTTCGCACCAGCCCCGTGGATAGTCTACTGGTGGAGGCCGGGGTTCCCCCGCTGCGGATTCGCCGCCATCGTCTGCTCGTCGACTATGCTGTCCACGTTCATTGCTCGCCAGATCATCCCAATCGTCGCCTGCTTTTCCCTGCTATGGTCCTCCATCTGCCCGAACGGCGACCTAGGTCTGGGCTTTCCGTCGCTGTCCGCGTTCAGTCCCTGCTGTCGGAATTGGGTTCATTCCCTCTTCCACCTCCCTTCCGGGTCCGTGCACCTACGCCTCCCTGGTGTTTGTCCCGGCCGTCCGTCCGTCTGGACTTGGCACAGGGACCCAAGGACTCAGTTCCACCTGTGGCCCTCCGTCGCCGTTTTCTTGCTCTCCTCGCCTCATTTTCGGACTGTGAGACTGTCTACACTGATGGTTCCCTGGTTGATGGTCGCACTGCCTACTCTTTTGCTCATGCTGCTCATGTTGAGCAGCGCTCCTTGCCGGCTGGCTGCAGTGTTTTTACTGCAGAGCTGGTGGCCATATTGCGCGCTCTTGAGCATATGCGTTTCTGCTCAGGTAGGTCCGTCGTCATCTGCAGTGACTCCCTGAGCAGCCTTCAGGCCATCGACCGCTGCTATCCCTCCTCTCCTCTGGTGTCCTCCATTCAGGAGACTGTTTCCGCCATTGCCCGTTCTGGTCGTTCGGTGGTCCTGGTTTGGACGCCCGGTCATGTTGGCATCCCAGGGAACGAACGTGTAGACAGGCTGGCCAAAGGGGCGATCGACGCCCCGGCTTTGGAGGTCGGCCTTACGGCTCGCGACCAGCAGATGGTGTTGCGCCGTAAGCTGATTGGGGTGTGGGCTGCTGAGTGGCGTGGCATGACAGCCCCGAATAAACTGCGGGCTGTCAAGGGGACGACCAATGTGTGGCGTTCCTCCCTGCGGGCTTCTCGCAGGGACTCGGTAGTCCTGTGTCGGCTGCGCATCGGCCATACATACCTGACGCACGGCCATCTGTTGCGTCAGGAGGATCCCCCCCTGTGTCAGTGTGGGTCCCGGCTGAAGGTCGGCCACATTTTGCTGGAGTGTCCTCGACTGCGCACACTCCGGCAAATTTTTAATCTCCCGGGCACTTTGGCTTTGGTTTTATCCGACGATGCCTCCATGGCTGATGACGTTTTAAATTTTATCCGTGGTAGTCCGTTTTATGGTTCGATTTAGGGAGGTCCTGCACCTTTCCCTTTCTGTGCCTTTTGTCCTTGTGTCTGTTGCTGTTCTTGTCTGTAATGTTTGTTGCTCCATTTGTGTTCTTTTAGCGCCTGGGGGGACGTCTCCTGCCCCCTTGGGTTTTACCTGCTCCGTACATTTTCGTCTCGCCTGATTTTGGAATGGGGGACTGATGACCTTCGCTGTTTAGTCCCCCTTATACATCCCAACAACCACCACCTGAGAGACCAGTTTTAGATATCGATGATTCACTTCCGGTTTACAGTATTCCTTGGACCTTCACTTTGACGATGAAACACAAAAATTTTATCGGAATTAAATACATCAGGCACAATGCCGACTTAAGTACAAGAAGAGTGGGTCTTCTTACCGTCTATGCTTTCAGCCTTTGCTGAGAGACCAGTTTTAGATATCGATGCTTCACTTCCGCTTTACAGTATTCCTTGGACCTTCACTTTGACGATGAAACACAAAAATTGCATCGGAATTATATACAAAAGGCACAATGCCGACTTAAATACAAGAAGAATGAGTCTTCTTAATGTGTATGTTTTCAGCCGTTGCTGAGTGACCAGTTTTATATATCGATGCTTCACTTCCAGTTTACAGTATTCCTTGGACCTTCACTTTGACGATTAAACACAGAAATTGCATCGGAATTAAATACAAAAGGCACAATGCGGACTTAAGTACTAGAAGACTGAGTTTTCTAACAGTCTATGATTTGAGCCTTTCGTGTGAGACCAGTTTTAGTTTTCGATGCTTCACTTCCGGTTTACAGTATTCCTTGGACCATCACTTTGACGATTAAACACAAAAATTGCATCGGAATTATATACAAAAGGCACAATGCCGACTTAAGTACAAGAAGACTGAGTCTTCTTACCGTCTATGCTTTCAGCCTTTGCTGAGAGACCAGTTTTAGATATCGATGATTCACTTACGGTTTACAGTATTCCTTGGACCTTCACTTTGACGATGAAACACAAAAATTTTATCGGAATTAAATACATCAGGCACAATGCCGACTTAAGTACAAGAAGAGTGGGTCTTCTTACCATCTATGCTTTTAGCCTTTGCTGAGAGACCAGTTTTAGATATCGATGATTCTCTTCCGGTTTACAGTATTCCTTGCACCTTCACTTTGACGATGAAACACAAAAATTGCATCGGAATTAAATACATCAGGCACAATGCCGACTTAAGTACAAGAAGAGTGGGTCTTCTTACCGTCTATGCTTTCAGCCTTTGCTGAGAGACCAGTTTTAGATATCGATGATTCACTTCCGGTTTACAGTATTCCTTGGACCTTCACTTTGACGATGAAACACAAAAATTGCATCGGAATTAAATACAAGAGGCACAATACGACTTAAGTGGAAGAACAGTGAGTATTCTTACCGTCTATGCTTTCAGCCTTTGCTGAGAGACCAGTTTTAGATATCGATGCTTCACTTCCGGTTTGCAGTATTCCTTGCACCTTCACTTTGACGATTAAACACAAAAATTGCATCGGAATTAAATACATCAGGCACAATGCCGACTTAAGTACAAGAAGAGTGGGTCTTCTTACCATCTATGCTTTCAGCCTTTGCTGAGAGACCAGTTTTAGATATCGATGATTCACCTCCAGTTTACAGTATTCCTTGGACCTTCACTTTGACGATGAAACACAAAAATTGCATCGGAATTAAATACATCAGGCCCAATGCCGACTTAAGTACAAGAAGAGTGGGTCTTCTTACCGTCTATGCTTTCAGCCTTTGCTGAGAGACCAGTTTTAGATATCGATGCTTCACTTCCGGTTTACAGTATTCCTTGGACCTTCACTTTGACGATGAAACACAAAAATTGCATCGGAATTAAATACATCAGGCACAATGTCGAATTAAGTACAAGAAGAGTGAGTCTTCTTACCATCTATGCTTTCAGCCTTTGCTGAGAGACCAGTTTTAGATATCGATGATTCACTTCCGGTTTGCGGTATTCCTTGCACCTTCACTTTGACGATTAAACACAAAAATTGCATCGGAATTAAATACATCAGGCACAATGCCGACTTAAGTAGAAGAACAGTGAGTCTTCTTACCGTCTATGCTTTCAGCCTTTGCTGAGAGACCAGTTTTAGATATCGATGCTTCACTTCCGGTTTACAGTATTCCTTGCACCTTCACTTTGACGATGAAACACAAAAATTGCATCGGAATTAAATACATCAGGCACAATGCCGACTTAAGTAGAAGAACAGTGAGTCTTCTTACCGTCTATGCTTTCAGCCTTTGCTGAGAGACCAGTTTTAGATATCGATGCTTCACTTCCGGTTTACAGTATTCCTTGCACCTTCACTTTGACGATTAAACACAAAAATTGCATCGGAATAAAATACATCAGGCACAATGCCGACTTAAGTAGAAGAACAGTGAGTCTTCTTACCGTCTATGCTTTCAGCCTTTGCTGAGAGACCAGTTTTAAATATCGATGCTTCACTTCCGGTTTGCAGTATTCCTTGCACCTTCACTTTGACGATGAAACACAAAAATTGCATCGGAATTAAATACATCAGGCACAATGCCGACTTAAGTACAAGAAGAGTGGGTCTTCTTACCGTCTATGCTTTCAGCCTTTGCTGAGAGACCAGTTTTAGATTTCGATGCTTCACTTCCGGTTTGCAGTATTCCTTGGACCTTCACTTTGACGATGAAAAACAAAAATTGCATCGGAATTAAATACATCAGGCACAATTCCGACATAAGTACAAGAAGTGTGGGTCTTCTTACCGTCTATGCTTTCAGCCTTTGCTGAGAGACCAGTTTTAGATATCGATGCTTCACTCCCGGTTTACAGTAGTCCTTGGACCTTCA
Organism: Schistocerca cancellata; assembly: GCF_023864275.1. Taxonomy (NCBI): domain Eukaryota; kingdom Metazoa; phylum Arthropoda; class Insecta; order Orthoptera; family Acrididae; genus Schistocerca; species Schistocerca cancellata. The sequence goes on from NC_064631.1 coordinate 56,726,709, forward strand.
CTTTGACGATGAAACACAAAAATTGCGTCGGAATTAAATACATCAGGCACAATGCCCACTTAAGTACAAGAAGAGTGAGTCTTCTTACCATCTATGCTTTCAGCCTTTGCTGAGAGACCTGTTTTAGATATCGATGATTCACTTCCGGTTTACAGTATTCCTTGGACCTTCACTTTGACGATGAAACACAAAAATTGCATCGGAATTAAATACATCAGGCACAATGCCGACTTAAGTACAAGAAGAGTTGGTCCTCTTACCGTCAATGCTTTCAGCCTTTGCTGAGAGACCAGTTTTAGATATCGATGCTTCACTTCCGGTTTACAGTATTCCTTGCACCTTCACTTTGACGATTAAACACAAAAATTGCATCGGAATTAAATACATCAGGCACAATGCCGACTTAAGTACAAGAAGAGTGGGTCTTCTTACCGTCTATGCTTTCAGCCTTTGCTGAGAGACCAGTTTTAGATATCGATGCTTCACTTCCGGTTTACAGTATTCCTTGCACCTTCACTTTGACGATTAAAAACAAAAATTGCATCGGAATTAAATACATCAGGCACAATGCCGACTTAAGTAGAAGAACAGTGAGTCTTCTTACCGTCTATGCTTTCAGCCTTTGCTGAGAGACCAGTTTTAGATATCGATGCTTCACTTCCGGTTTACAGTATTCCTTGCAGCTTCACTTTGACGACGAAACACAAAAATTGCATCGGAATTAAATACATCAGGCACAATGCCGACTTAAGTAGAAGAACAGTGAGTCTTCTTACCGTCTATGCTTTCAGCTTTTGCTGAGAGACCATATTTAGATATCGATGCTTCACTTGCGGTTTGCAGTATTCCTTGCACCTTCACTTTGACGATTAAACACAAAAATTGCATCGGAATTGAATACATCAGGCACAATGCCGACTTAAGTAGAAGAACTGTGAGTCTCCTTACCGTCTATGCTTTCAGCCTTTGCTGAGAGACCAATTTTAGATATCGATGCTTCACTTCCGGTTTACAGTATTTCTTGGACCTTCACTTTGACGATGAAACACAAAAATTGCATCGGAATTAAATACATCAGGCACAATGCCGACCTAAGTACAAGAAGAGTGGGTCCTCTTACCGTCTATGCTTTCAGCCTTTGCTGAGAGACCAGTTTTAGATTTCGATGCTTCACTTCCGGTTTACAGTATTCCTTGGACCTTCACTTTGACGATGAAACACAAAAATTGCATCAGAATTAAATACATCAGGTACAATGCCGACTTAAGTACAAGAAGTGTGGGTCTTCTTACCGTCTATGCTTTCAGCCTTTGCTGAGAGACCAGTTTTAGATATCGATGCTTCACTTCCGGTTTACAGTACTCCTTGGACCTGCACTTTGACGATGAAACACAAAAATTGCATCGGAATTAAATACATCAGGCACAATGCCGACTTAAGTACAAGAAGAGTGAGTCTTCTTACCATCTATGCTTTCAGCCTTTGCTGAGAGACCAGTTTTAGATATCGATGATTCACTTCCGGTTTACAGTATTCCTTGGACCTTCACTTTGACGATGAAACACAAAAATGTAATCGGAATTGAATACATCAGGCACAATGCCGACTTAAGTACAAGAAGAGTGGGTCTTCTTACCGTCTATGCTTTCAGCCTTTGCTGAGAGACCAGTTTTAGATATCGATGATTCACTTCCGCTTTACAGTATTCCTTGGACCTTCACTTTGACGATTAAACACAAAAATTGCATCGGAATTAAATACATCAGGCACAATGCCGACTTAAGTAGAAGAACAGTGAGTCTTTTTACCGTCTATGCTTTCAGCCTTTGCTGAGAGACCAGTTTTAGATATCGATGCTTCACTTCCGGTTTACAGTATTCCTTGGACCTTCACTTTGACGATGAAAGACAAAAACTGCATCGGAATTAAATACATCAGGCACAATGCCGACTTAAGTACAAGAAGAGTGGGTCTTCTTACCGTCTATGATTTCAGCCTTTGCTGAGAGACCAGTTTTAGATATCGATGCTTCACTTCCGGTTTACAGTATTCCTTGCACCTTCACTTTGACGATGAAACACAAAAATTGCCTCGGAATTAAATACATCAGGCACAATGCCGACTTAAGTAGAAGTACAGTGAGTCTTCTTACCGTCTATGCTTTCAGCCTTTGCTGAGAGACCAGTTTTAGATATCGATGATTCACTTCCGGTTTGCAGTATTCCTTGCACCTTCACTTTGACGATTAAACACAAAAATTGCATCGGAATTAAATACATCAGGCACAATGCCGACTTAGATAGAAGAACAGCGAGTCTTCTTACCGTCTATGTTTCAGCCTTTGCTGAGAGACCAGTTTTAGATATCGATGATTCACTTCCGGTTTACAGTATTCCTTGCACCTTCACTTTGACGATGAAACACAAAAATTGCATCGGAATTAAATACATCAGCCACAATGCCGACTTAAGTACAAGAAGAATGAGTCTTCTTACCGTCTATGCTTTCAGCCTTTGCTGAGAGACCAGTTTTAGATATCGATGATTCACTTTCGGTTTACAGTATTCCTTGGACCTTCACTTTGACGATGAAACACAAAAATTTTATCGGAATTAAATACATCAGGCACAATGCCGACGTAAGTACAATAAGAGTGGGTCTTCTTACCATCTATGCTTTCAGCCTTTGCTGAGAGACCCGTTTTAGATATCGATGATTCACTTCCGGTTTACAGTATTCCTTGCACCTTCACTTTGACGATGAAACACAAAAATTTTATCGGAATTAAATACATCAGGCACAATGCCGACTTAAGTACAAGAAGAGTGGGTCTTCTTACCGTCTATGTTTTCAGCCTTTGCTGAGAGACCAGTTTTAGATATCGATGCTTCACTTCCGGTTTACAGTATTCCTTGGACCTTCACTTTGACGATGAAACACAAAAATTGCATCGGAATTAAATACATCAGGCACAATGCCGACTTAAGTACAAGAAGAGTGGGTCTTCTTACCGTCTATGTTTTCAGCCTTTGCTGAGAGACCAGTTTTAGATATCGATGCTTCACTTCCGCTTTACAGTAGTCCTTGGACCTTCACTTTGACGATTAAACACAAAAATTGCATCGGAATTATATACAAAAGGCACAATGCCGACTTAAGTACAAGAAGAATGAGTCTTCTTAATGTCTATGTTTTCAGCCGTTGCTGAGAGACCAGTTTTATATATCGATGCTTCACTTCCGGTTTACAGTATTCCTTGGACCTTCACTTTGACGATTAAACACAGAAATTGCATCGGAATTAAATACAAAAGGCACAATGCGGACTTAAGTACTAGAAGACTGAGTTTTCTAACAGTCTATGATTTGAGCCTTTCGTGTGAGACCAGTTTTAGTTTTCGATGCTTCACTTCTGGTTTACAGTATTCCTTGGACCATCACTTTGACGATTAAACACAAAAATTGCATCGGAATTATATACAAAAGGCACAATGCCGACTTAAGTACAAGAAGAGTGGGTCTTCTTACCGTCTATGCTTTCAGCCTTTGCTGAGAGACCTGTTTTAGATATCGATGCTTCACTTCCGGTTTACAGTATTCCTTGAACCTTCACTTTGACGATTAAACACAAAAATTGCATCGGAATTAAATACATCAGGCACAGTGCCGACTTAAGTAGAAGAACAGTGAGTCTTCTTACCGTCTATGCTTTCAGCTTTTGCTGAGAGACCAGTTTTAGATATCGATGCTTCACTTCCGGTTAGCAGAATTCCTTGCACCTTCACTTTGACGATTAAACACAAAAATTGCGTCGGAATTAAATACATCAGGCACAATGCCGACTTAAGTAGAAGAACAGTGAGTCTTCTTACCGTCTATGCTTTCAGCCTTTGCTGAGAGACCAGTTTTAGATATCGATGCTTCACTTCCGGTTTACAGCATTCCTTGCACCTTCACTTTGACGATGGAACACAAAAATTGCATCGGAATCAAATACATCAGGCACAATGCCGACTTAAGTAGAAGAACAGTGAGTCTTCTTACCGTCTATGCTTTCAGCTTTTGCTGAGAGACCAGTTTTAGATATCGATGCTTCACTTCCGGTTTGCAGTATTCCTTGCACCTTCACTTTGACGTTTAAACACAAAAATTGCATCGGAATTAAATACATCAGGCACAATGCCGACTTAAGTAGAAGAACAGTGAGTCTTCTTACCGTCTATGCTTTCAGCCTTTGCTGAGAGACCAGTTTTAGATATCGATGCTTCACTTCCGGTTTACAGTATTCCTTGCACCTTCACTTTGACGATTAAACACAAAAATTGCATCGGAATAAAATACATCAGGCACAATGCCGACTTAAGTAGAAGAACAGTGAGTCTTCTTACCGTCTATGCTTTCAGCCTTTGCTGAGAGACCAGTTTTAGATATCGATGCTTCACTTCCGGTTTGCAGTATTCCTTGGACCTTCACTTTGACGATTAAACACAAAAATTGCATCGGAATTAAATACATCAGGCACAATGCCGACTTAAGTAGAAGAACAGTGAGTCTTCTTACCGTCTATGCTTTCAGCCTTTGCTGAGAGACCACTTTTAGATATCGATGCTTCACTTCCGGTTTTCAGTATTCCTTGCACCTTCACTTTGGCGATTAAACACAAAAATTGCATCGGATTTAAATACATCAGGCACAATGCCGACTTAAGTACAAGAAGAGTTGGTCTTCTTACCGTCTATGCTTTCAGCCTTTGCTGAGAGACCAGTTTTTGATATGGATGCTTCACTTCCGGTTTACAGTATTCCTTGCACCTTCACTTTGACGATTAAACACAAAAATTGCATCGGAATTAAATACATCTGGCACAATGCCGACTTAAGTACAAGAAGAGTGGGTCTTCTTACCGTCTATGCTTTCAGCCTTTGCTGAGAGACCAGTTTTAGATATCGATGCTTCACTTCCGGTTTACAGTATTCCTTGCACCTTCACTTTGACGATGAAACAGAAAAATTGCATCGGAATTAAATACATCAGGCACAATGCCGACTTAAGTAGAAGAACAGTGAGTCTTCTTACCGTCTATGCTTTCAGCCTTTGCTGAGAGACCAGTTTATATATCGATGCTTCACTTCCGGTTTACAGTATTCCCTGCACCTTCACTTTGACGATGAAACACAAAAATTGCATCGGAATTAAATACATCAGGCACAATGCCGACTTAAGTACAAGAAGAGTGGGTCTTCTTACCGTCTATGCTTTCAGCCTTTGCTGAGAGACCAGTTTTAGATTTCGATGCTTCACTTCCGGTTTACAGTATTCCTTGGACCTTCACTTTGACGATGAAACACAAAAATTGCATCGGAATTAAATACATCTGGCACAATGCCGACTTAAGTACAAGAAGTGTGGGTCTTCTTACCGACTATGCTTTCAGCCTTTGCTGAGAGACCAGTTTTAGATATCGATGCTTCACTTCCGGTTTACAGTAGTCCTTGGACCTTCACTTTGACGATGAAACACAAAAATTTTATCGGAATTAAATACATCAGGCACAATGCCGACTTAAGTACAAGAAGAGTGAGTATTCTTACCATCTATGCTTTCAGCCTTTCTGAGAGACCAGTTTTAGATATCGATGATTCACTTCCAGTTTACAGTATTCCTTGCACCTTCACTTTGATGATGAAACACAAAAATTGCATCGGAATTAAATACATCAGGCACAATGCCGACTTAAGTACAAGAAGAGTGGGTCTTCTTACCGTCTATGCTTTCAGCCTTTGCTGAGACACCAGTTTTAGATATCGATGCTTCACTTCCGGTTTACGGTATTCCTTGGACCTTCACTTTGACGATGAAACACAAAAATTGCATCGGAATTAAATACATCAGGCACAATGACGACTTAAGTAGAAGAAGAGTGAGTTTTCTTACCATCTATTCTTTCAGCCTTTGCTGAGAGACCAGTTTTAGATATCGATGATTCACTTCCGGTTTACAGTATTCCTTGGACCTTCACTTTGACGATGAAACACAAAAATTGCATCGGAATTAAATACATCAGGCACAATACCGACTTAGATAGAAGAACAGCGAGTCTTCTTACCGTCTATGCTTTCAGCCCTTGCTGAGAGACCAGTTTTAGATATCGATGCTTCACTTCCGGTTTACAGTATTCCTTGGACCTTCACTTTGACGATTAAACACAGAAATTGCATCGGAATTAAATACAAAAGGCACAATGCGGACTTAAGTACTAGAAGACTGAGTTTTCTAACAGTCTATGATTTGAGCCTTTCGTGTGAGACCAGTTTTAATTTTCGATGCTTCACTTCCGGTTTACAGTATTCCTTGGACCATCACTTTGACGATTAAACACAAAAATTGCATCGGAATTATATACAAAAGGCACAATGCCGACTTAAGTACAAGGAGAATGAGTCTTCTTACCGTCTATGCTTTCAGCCTTTGCTGAGAGACCAGTTTTAGATATCGATGATTCACTTCCGGTTTACAGTATTCCTTGGACCTTCACTTTGACGATGAAACACAAAAATTTTATCGGAATTAAATACATCAGGCACAATGTCGACTTAAGTACAAGAAGAGTGGGTCTTCTTACCATCTATGCTTTCAGCCTTTGCTGAGAGACCAGTTTTAGATATCGATGATTCACTTCCGGTTTACAGTATTCCTTGCACTTTCACTTTGACGATGAAACACAAAAATTTTATCGGAATTAAATACATCAGGCACAATGCCGACATAAGTACAAGAAGAGTGGGTCTTCTTACCGTCTATGCTTTGAGCCTTTGCTGAGAGACCAGTTTTAGATATCGATGCTTCACTTCCGGTTTACAGTATTCCTTGGCCCTTCACTTTGACGATGAAACACAAAAATTGCATCGGAATTAAATACATCAGGCACAATGCCGACTTAAGTACAAGAAGAGTGGGTCTTCTTACCGTCTATGCTTTCAGCCTTTGCTGAGAGACCAGTTTTAGATATCGATGCTTCACTTCCACTTTACAGTATTCCTTGGACCTTCACTTTGACGATGAAACACAAAAATTGCATCGGAATTATATACAAAAGGCACAATGCCGACTTAAGTACAAGAAGAATGAGTCTTCTTAATGTCTATGTTTTCAGCCGTTGCTGAGAGACCAGTTTTATATATCGGTGCTTCACTTCCGGTTTACAGTATTCCTTGGACCTTCACTTTGACGATTAAACACAGAAATTGCATCGGAATTAAATACAAAAGGCACAATGCGGACTTAAGTACTAGAAGACTGAGTTTTCTAACAGTCTATGATTTGAGCCTTTCGTGTGAGACCAGTTTTAGTTTTCGATGCTTCACTTCCGGTTTACAGTATTCCTTGGACCATCACTTGGACGATTAAACACAAAAATTGCATCGGAATTATATACAAGAGGCACAATGCCGACTTAAGTACAAGAAGAGTGGGTCTTCTTACCGTCTATGCTTTCAGCCTTTGCTGAGGGCAAGTTTTAGATATCGATGATTCACTTCCGGTTTACAGTATTCCTTGGACCTTCACTTTGACGATGAAACACAAAAATTTTATCGGAATTAAATACATCAGGCACAATGCCGACTTAAGTACAATAAGAGTGGGTCTTCTTACCGTCTATGCTTTCAGCCTTTGCTGAGAGACCAGTTTTAGATTTCGATGCTTCACTTCCGGTTTACAGTATTCCTTGGACCTTCCCTTTGACGATGAAACACAAAAATTGCATCGGAATTAAATACATCTGGCACAATGCCAACTTAAGTACAAGAAGTGTGGGTCTTCTTACCGTCTATGCTTTCAGCCTTTGCTGAGAGACCAGTTTTAGATATCGATGCTTCACTTCCGGTTTACAGTAGTCCTTGGACCTTCACTTTGACGATGAAACACAAAAATTGCATCGGAATTAAATACATCAGGCACAATGCCGACTTAAGTACAAGAAGAGTGAGTATTCTTACCATCTATGCTTTCAGCCTTTGCTGAGAGACCAGTTTTAGATATCGATGATTCACTTCCGGTTTACAGTATTCCGTGGACCTTCACTTTGACGATTAAACACAAAAATTGCATCGGAATTAAATACATCAGGCACAATACCGACTTAGATAGAAGAACAGCGAGTCTTCTTACCATCTATGCTTTCAGCCCTTGCTGAGAGACCAGTTTTAGATATCGATGCTTCACTTCCGGTTTACAGTATTCCTTGGACCTTCACTTTGACGATTAAACACAGAAATTGCATCGGAATTAAATACAAAAGGCACAATGCGGACTTAAGTACTAGAAGACTGAATTTTCTAACAGTCTATGATTTGAGCCTTTCGTGTGAGACCAGTTTTAATTTTCGATGCTTCACTTCCGGTTTACAGTATTCCTTGGACCATCACTTTGACGATTAAACACAAAAATTGCATCGGAATTATATACAAAAGGCACAATGCCGACATAAGTACAAGAAGAGTGGGTCTTCTTACCGTCTATGCTTTGAGCCTTTGCTGAGAGACCAGTTTTAGATATCGATGCTTCACTTCCGGTTTACAGTATTTCTTGGCCCTTCACTTTGACGATGAAACACAAAAATTGCATCGGAATTAAATACATCAGGCACAATGCCGACTTAAGTACAAGAAGAGTGGGTCTCCTTACCGTCTATGCTTTCAGCCTTTGCTGAGAGACCAGTTTTAGATATCGATGCTTCACTTCCACTTTACAGTATTCCTTGGACCTTCACTTTGACGATGAAACACAAAAATTGCATCGGAATTATATACAAAAGGCACAATGCCGACTTAAGTACAAGAAGAATGAGTCTTCTTAATGTCTATGTTTTCAGCCGTTGCTGAGAGACCAGTTCTATATATCGGTGCTTCACTTCCGGTTTACAGTATTCCTTGCACCTTCACTTTGACGATTAAACACAGAAATTGCATCGGAATTAAATACAAAAGGCACAATGCGGACTTAAGTACTAGAAGACTGAGTTTTCTAACAGTCTATGATTTGAGCCTTTCGTGTGAGACCAGTTTTAGTTTTCGATGCTTCACTTCCGGTTTACAGTATTCCTTGGACCATCACTTGGACGATTAAACACAAAAATTGCATCGGAATTATATACAAGAGGCACAATGCCGACTTAAGTACAAGAAGAGTGGGTCTTCTTACCGTCTATGCTCTCAGCCTTTGCTGAGGGACCAGTTTTAGATATCGATGATTCACTTCCGGTTTACAGTATTCCTTGGACCTTCACTTTGACGATGAAACACAAAAATTTTATCGGAATTAAATACATCAGGCACAATGCCGACTTAAATACAAGAAGAGTGGGACTTCTTACCATCTATGCTTTCAGCCTTTGCTGAGAGACCAGTTTTAGATATCGATGATTCACTTCCGGTTTACAGTATTCCTTGGACCTTCACTTTGACGATGAAACACAAAAATTTTATCGGAATTAAATACATCAGGCACAATGCCGACTTAAGTACAAGAAGAGTGGGTCTTCTTACCGTCTATGCTTTCAGCCTTTGCTGAGAGACTAGTTTTAGATATCGATGCTTCACTTCCGCTTTACAGTATTCCTTGGACCTTCACTTTGACGATGAAACACAAAAATTGCATCGGAATTAAATACATCAGGCACAATGCCGACTTAAGTAGAAGAACAGTGAGTCTTCTTACCATCTATGCTTTCAGCCTTTGCTGAGAGACCAGTTTTAGTTATCGATGCTTCACTTCCGCTTTACAGTATTCCTTGGACCTTCACTTTGACGATGAAACACAAAAATTGCATCGGAATTAAATACATCAGGCACAATGCCGACTTAAGTAGAAGAAGAGTGAGTCTTCTTACCATCTATGCTTTCAGCCTTTGCTGAGAGACCAGTTTTAGATATCGATGCTTCACTTCCGGTTTACTGTATTCCTTGGACCTTCACTTTGACGATTAAACACAGAAATTGCATCGGAATTAAATACAAAAGGCACAATGCGGACTTAAGTACTAGAAGACTGAGTTTTCTAACAGTCCATGATTTGAGCCTTTCGTGTGAGACCAGTTTTAGTTTTCGATGCTTCACTTCCGGTTTACAGTATTCCTTGGACCTTCACTTTGACGATGAAACACAAAAATTTTATCGGAATTAAATACATCAGGCACAATGCCGACTTAAGTACAAGAAGAGTGGGTCTTCTTACCGTCTATGCTTTCAGCCTTTGCTGAGAGACTAGTTTTAGATATCGATGCTTCACTTCCGCTTTACAGTATTCCTTGGACCTTCACTTTGACGATGAAACACAAAAATTGCATCGGAATTAAATACATCAGGCACAATGCCGACTTAAGTAGAAGAAGAGTGAGTCTTCTTACCATCTATGCTTTCAGCCTTTGCTGAGAGACCAGTTTTAGTTATCGATGCTTCACTTCCGCTTTACAGTATTCCTTGGACCTTCACTTTGACGATGAAACACAAAAATTGCATCGGAATTAAATACATCAGGCACAATGCCGACTTAAGTAGAAGAAGAGTGAGTCTTCTTACCATCTATGCTTTCAGCCTTTGCTGAGAGACCAGTTTTAGATATCGATGCTTCACTTCCGGTTTACTGTATTCCTTGGACCTTCACTTTGACGATTAAACACAAAAATTGCATCGGAATTATATACAAAAGGCACAATGCCGACTTAAGTACAAGAAGAGTGGGTCTTCTTACCGTCTATGCTTTCAGCCTTTGCTGAGGGACCAGTTTTAGATATCGATGATTCACTTCCGGTTTACAGTATTCCTTGGACCTTCACTTTGACGATGAAACACAAAAATTTTATCGGAATTAAATACATCAGGCACAATGCCGACTGAAGTACAAGAAGAGTGGGTCTTCTTACCATCTATGCTTTCAGCCTTTGCTGAGGGACCAGTTTTAGATATCGATGATTCACTTCCGGTTTACAGTATTCCTTGGACCTTCACTTTGACGATGAAACACAAAAATTTTATCGGAATTAAATACATCAGGCACAATGCCGACTTAAGTACAAGAAGAGTGGGTCTTCTTACCGTCTATGCTTTCAGCCTTTGCTGAGAGACCAGTTTTAGATATCGATGCTTCACTTCCGGTTTACAGTATTCCTTGGACCTTCACTTTGACGATTAAACACAGAAATTGCATCGGAATTAAATACAAAAGGCACAATGCGGACTTAAGTACTAGAAGACTGAGTTTTCTAACAGTCCATGATTTGAGCCTTTCGTGTGAGACCAGTTTTAATTTTCGATGCTTCACTTCCGGTTTACAGTATTCCTTGGACCATCACTTTGACGATTAAACACAAAAATTGCATCGGAATTATATACAAAAGGCACAATGCCGACTTAAGTACAAGAAGAGTGGGTCTTCTTACCGTCTATGCTTTCAGCCTTTGCTGAGGGACCAGTTTTAGATATCGATGATTCACTTCCGGTTTACAGTATTCCTTGCACCTTCACTTTGACGATGAAACACAAAAATTGCATCGGAATTAAATACATCAGGCACAATGCCGACTTAAGTACAAGAAGAGTGGGTCTTCTTACCGTCTATGCTTTCAGCCTTTGCTGAGATTCCAGCCCCCCTGAGGGTTCGGGGGTTAGAATAGGCCCGCGGTATTCCTGCCTGTCGTAAGAGGCGACTAAAAGGAGTCTCACATGTTTCGGCCTTATGTGATGGTCCCCTCTCGGGTTTGACCTCCATCTTTCTGAATTATTCCGAAGAGCGAGCCAATTGGGGAAGGGCGCCTTACATGGTGCACTGTATCCGTCGTGCAAATAGACCTTTAGCCGTCTTTCTCGTCGTTGCAATGGTGTCCCGTTCGTTTTTGATCTCTTGGGCGATTACCACACTGCACTCTGCAGCGTTTCTTTTAACTGCGACGACGACCTTGGCCATTTTTTGCACCTAAGATCCAGCACGGTAGCCAGTCCGTTGTGGTGGGGCCGCCATGTACCCTCTTGGTTGTAGACCCTGACAACACAGGGATCGCTCTACTGATGCCTGCGCCGTTAACTCCCCACGTATGCCAAGGAGTAGATGCCCATCGCCCCGGGGCATCGGGACTCCCGGCAATGGCCATCCTGCCAGGTGGCCTTTGCTGTGGCTGGGTGGCGCCCGTGGGGAGGGCCCTTGGTCGGAGTAGGTGGCATCAGGGCGGATGACCCGCAATGAAGCGTGGTACATCATCTCTCGCTGGTGGGCCACCACCAGCAGTCTCTAAGCGATCGAGGTCTAACCTCAACGGCAGGAAATACGATCCACGATCATTTCCCTCCCTGGCCACTCCATGGGAGGAACGTATGGCAAAAGAAGGCAGTGGAGACTATTCACCCCGGTTCCTTGTGTGTACGCGAGTTGATGGGGAATCGTTTATGTCAACCAAGCCCCAGTTTTTTGTGGAGCATTTAGAGGACAAGTTCGGGGAGGTGGAGGGCTTGTCCAAGATGCGCTCTGGTTCTGTGCTCATCAAAACGGCATCCTCTGCCCAGTCACGGAGGTTGCTCAATTGTGACAAGTTGGGGGATGTTTCAGTTAACATCACGCCGCATAAGAGTCTCAACATGGTCCAGGGTATTATATTCCACAGGGATCTTCTTCTGCAGTCCGACGATGAATTACGCGCCAACCTCGAACGACGAGGTGTTCACTTCGTCCGGCGCGTCCATCGGGGTCCGAGGGATAATCAGGTAGCCACCGGTGCCTTCATCTTGGCCTTTGAGGGTGATGTCTTACCCGAAAAGGTTAAGGTGATGGTTTACCGTTGTGATGTGAAGCCATATATCCCTCCTCTGATGCGGTGTTTTAAATGCTGGAAGTTCGGGCACATGTCATCTCGCTGTACTTCCAGCATCACGTGTCGGGATTGTGGACGTCCTTCGCATCCTGATACTCCATGTGCCCCGCCTCCTATCTGTGTTAACTGCGGAGAACACCATTCCCCCTGCTCGCCGGACTGTAGGATCTTCCAGAAAGAAAGGAAGATAATGGAATATAAGACCCTGGACCGCCTGTCCTACACCGAGGCAAGGCGGAAATTTGAGCGGCTACATCCTGTGCCAATGCCAACTAGTTATGCCGCTGCTGCAACACCAGTTCGATCTCAGCTCGGTCAGCATTCACCGGCCCCCTTGGTTGTGGGGGGCACTTCACTCCCTGTTGCTCCTGCTCCATCTACTTCAGGAGCAACACCACCCCAACCACCGGGAACATCTGTTCCCCCTTCACAGCCGGAGAAGTGTGAGCCTTCTTCGGCTCCTCTCGCTCGGAAGGGGTCCCTTGGGGCCCTCCCATCCCAGGCTTTGCCCAGTGCCAAAGCGGACACCCGCAAGTTTGTCAAACAACCACCGGTCGCTGGTCGTAGGGCGTCACGGTCGTCTTCAGTCCCAGAGACTGACCCAGTGAGGCCCTCCCAGCCAGAACCACCTAAGGCTCAGCGCGCAAAGCAGTCGAAGAAAAAGGCTCCCAAGCATCCTGAAATTGCGGTGGCACCTGTCCCACCGCAACCTTCTCCCTCTGCGTCCGAAGATGAGGTGGAGATCCTGGCGTCCGCTGAGGACATGGATCTCGCCAGTCCCTCGGATGCAATAGATAGCTGTTGTCCAGGTGGTGACTCAGTAGCAGCAGGGGCCCCGGAGGCGTAATCTGCCTTCCCAGTCCCTTCACGCCTTTCCCATCCATGGCTAATACCATCCTCCAGTGGAACTGCAGCGGTTTCTTCCATCATCTAGCTGAGCTCCGCCAACTTCTCAGCCGTCATCCTTTCCTTTGCATTGCTCTGCAGGAAACTTGGTTTCCAGCAATGCGAACCCCCGCCCTCCGTGGCTATCGGGGTTATTTTAAGAACCGAGCAGCTTATGAAAGGGTGTCTGGTGGCGTCTGCATCTATGTCCTTAACTCTCTTCACAGCGAGTTTGTACCTCTACAAACAGCTTTAGAGGCTGTCGCTGTTCGGGTGTGGACGCCACAGGCTATCACCGTCTGCAGTATTTACCTTCCACCTGATGGTGTTGTCGCACAGCATGTCCTGGCTGCTCTGATAGCCGAACTGCCGCCACCTTTTTTGCTGCTGGGTGATTTCAATGCCCACAACCCTCTATGGGGTGGGACTGTCTCCGATGTTCGCGGTCGGGCCGTGGAGCATGTGTTGGCTCAGCTCGACCTTAGCCTCTTGAACACCGGTGCTCCCACGCATTTCAGTGTGGCCCATGGCTCGTTCTCGGCCATCGATCTCTCTATTTGCAGCCCTGGCCTTGTCCCATCCCTCCACTGGAGAGTGCACCCTGACCTGTGTGGTAGTGACCATTTTCCCATCTATTTGTCACTGCCCCAGTGTCATTCTTCTGGGCGCTTGCCCCGCTGGGCTCTCCACAGGGCTGACTGGCCAGCTTTTACTTCCGCTGCAACCATTGAGTCTCCCCCACAGGGTGACATTGACGAGGTGGTTCGTGTTTTAACCACGTCCATCATTTCAGCGGCCGAGGCTTCCATCCCCCGTTCTTCTGGCCTCCCTCGGAGGAAGGCTGTCCCCTGGTGGTCGCCGGAGATTGCTGAGGCTATTCGCGACCGTAGGCGGGCTCTCCAGCGTCATAGGCGGCACCCGTCTCTGGAGACCCTCATTGCCTTTAAGAGGCTCCGTGCCTTCGCCCGCCGTCTTATTGCACGGCGTAAGCAGGAGTGCTGGGAGCGGTATGTTTCCTCCTTGGGCTCCCGTGTTTCCCCCTCGCTCGTGTGGATCCGGATACGGCGGATTTATGGACACCAGACCCCTACGGGTGTCCCTGGGATCTCTTTGGACGGCGCTGTGTGCACGGACGCTGCCGCCATTGCTGAACACCTTGCTGCGCACTTCGCTACGAGCTCTGCGACTGCAACTTATCCCCCCGCCTTTCGCTCTCTCAAGGAGCGGGCCGAGCAGACGCCATTATCGTTCCACACGCGTCGTTCTGAAACTTACAATGCTCCTTTCAGCGAGAGGGAATTCCTCGCTGCCCTCGCCGATTGCCCTGATACAGCACCAGGACCGGACTGCATCCACGCACAGATGCTGAAGCATCTCTCCAGGGACTGCCAGAGACACATTCTCACGATATTTAATCGCATTTGGAGCGAAGGCGTGTTCCCGTCGCAATGGCGAGAGGGTGTTATTGTCCCCATCTTGAAGCCCGGTGCGGACCCACTGGCGGTGGACAGCTATCGTCCCATTACCCTCACCAACGTTTTGTGCAAATTGCTCGACCGTATGGTGGGGCGGCGTTTGTGTTGGGTCCTTGAGTCGCGCGGTCTCCTCGCTCCATCCCAGGGTGGCTTCCGTCGGGGCCGGTCTGCAGTGGACAATTTGGTGCGGCTGGAATCTGCTGTCCGTATGGCCTTTGCCCGACGTCAGCATCTCGTTGCTGTGTTTTTCGATCTGCGGAAGGCGTATGACACCACATGGAGGCATCACATCCTCGCCACATTGCATGAGTGGGGTCTTCGTGGTCGGCTCCCGGCTTTTCTTCAAAGCTTTTTATTGCGCCGCTCTTTCCGGGTGCAAGTCGGTGCTACCTCTAGTTCCTCTTATATACAGGAAAATGGGGTCCCGCAGGGCTCGGTGTTGAGCGTCTCCTTATTTTTAGTGGCCATTAATGGTCTGGCAGCAGCAGTGGGGTCGTCGGTGTCTCCTTCTTTGTATGCCGACGACTTCTGCATCTCATTTAGCTCCACGACTACGGGAGTCGCCGAACGCAGGCTGCAAGTCGCCGTTCGCAAGGCAGCATCATGGGCTCTGACTCACGGCTTTCAGTTCTCTGCTGCCAAGACTCGAGTAATGCACTTCTGCAGGCGTCGGACGGTCCACCCCCATCCTGCACTTTACCTCGACGGCCACCTGCTTGAAGTGGTGGACACCTGCCGCTTCTTGGGACTCGTGTTTGATGCCCGGCTCACATGGGTTCCTCATGTTACTCAGCTGAAGCAAAAATGCTGGCGGCACCTCAACGCCCTCCGCTGCCTTAGCCACACGTCTTGGGGTGCAGATCGCTGCACGCTGCTGCGGTTGTACCGAGCCCTTGTGCAGTCCCGGCTTGATTATGGGAGCCTGGCCTATGGGTCTGCGTCCCCCTCAGTGTTGAAGTTATTAGACCCCATACACCACTGTGGGGTTAGGCTTGCCACTGGCGCTTTTCGCACCAGCCCCGTGGATAGTCTACTGGTGGAGGCCGGGGTTCCCCCGCTGCGGATTCGCCGCCATCGTCTGTTCGTCGACTATGCTGTCCACGTTCATTGCTCGCCAGATCATCCCAATCGTCGCCTGCTTTTCCCTGCTATGGTCCTCCATCTGCCCGAACGGCGACCTAGGTCTGGGCTTTCCGTCGCTGTCCGCGTTCAGTCCCTGCTGTCGGAATTGGGTTCATTCCCTCTTCCGCCTCCCTTCCGGGTCCGTGCACCTACGCCTCCCTGGTGTTTGTCCCGGCCGTCCGTCCGTCTGGACTTGGCACAGGGACCCAAGGACTCAGTTCCGCCTGTGGCCCTCCGTCGCCGTTTTCTTGCTCTCCTCGCCTCATTTTCGGACTGTGAGACTGTCTACACTGATGGTTCCCTGGTTGATGGTCGCACTGCCTACTCTTTTGCTCATGCTGCTCATGTTGAGCAGCGCTCCTTGCCGGCTGGCTGCAGTGTTTTTACTGCAGAGCTGGTGGCCATATTGCGCGCTCTTGGGCATATGCGTTTCTGCTCAGGTAGGTCCGTCGTCATCTGCAGTGACTCCCTGAGCAGCCTTCAGGCCATCGACCGCTGCTATCCCTCCTCTCCTCTGGTGTCCTCCATTCAGGAGACTGTTTCCGCCATTGCCCGTTCTGGTCGTTCGGTGGTCCTGGTTTGGACGCCCGGTCATGTTGGCATCCCAGGGAACGAACGTGTAGACAGGCTGGCCAAAGGGGCGATCGACGCCCCGGCTTTGGAGGTCGGCCTTACGGCTCGCGACCAGCAGATGGTGTTGCGCCGTAAGCTGATTGGGGTGTGGGCTGCTGAGTGGCGTGGCATGACAGCCCCGAATAAACTGCGGGCTGTCAAGGGGACGACCGATGTGTGGCGTTCCTCCCTGCGGGCTTCTCGCAGGGACTCGGTAGTCCTGTGTCGGCTGCGCATCGGCCATACATACCTGACGCACGGCCATCTGTTGCGTCAGGAGGATCCCCCCCTGTGTCAGTGTGGGTCCCGGCTGAAGGTCGGCCACATTTTGCTGGAGTGTCCTCGACTGCGCACACTCCGGCAATCTTTTAATCTCCCGGGCACTTTGGCTTTGGTTTTATCCGACGATGCCTCCATGGCTGATGACGTTTTAAATTTTATCCGTGGTAGTCCGTTTTATGGTTCGATTTAGGGAGGTCCTGCACCTTTCCCTTTCTGTGTCTTTTGTCCTTGTGTCTGTTGCTGTTCTTGTCTGTAATGTTTGTTGCTCCATTTGTGTTCTTTTAGCGCCTGGGGGGACGTCTCCTGCCCCCTTGGGTTTTACCTGCTCCGTACATTTTCGGCTCGCCTGATTTTGGAATGGGGGACTGATGACCTTCGCTGTTTAGTCCCCCTTATACATCCCAACAACCACCACCTGAGAGACCAGTTTTAGATATCGATGATTCACTTCCGGTTTACAGTATTCCTTGGACCTTCACTTTGACGATGAAACACAAAAATTTTATCGGAACTAAATACATCAGGCACAATGCCGACTTAAGTACAAGAAGAGTGGGTCTTCTTACCGTCTATGCTTTCAGCCTTTGCTGAGAGACCAGTTTTAGATATCGATGCTTCACTTCCGCTTTACAGTATTCCTTGGACCTTCACTTTGACGATGAAACACAAAAATTGCATCGGAATTAAATACAAAAGGCACAATGCCGACTTAAGTACAAGAAGAATGAGTCTTCTTAATGTCTATGTTTTCAGCCGTTGCTGAGAGACCAGTTTTATATATCGATGCTTCACTTCCGGTTTACAGTATTCCTTGGACCTTCACTTTGACGATTAAACACAGAAATTGCATCGGAATTAAATACAAAAGGCACAATGCGGACTTAAGTACTAAAAGACTGAGTTTTCTAACAGTCTATGATTTGAGCCTTTCGTGTGTGACCAGTTTTAGTTTTCGATGCTTCACTTCCGGTTTACAGTATTCCTTGGACCATCACTTTGACGATTAAACACAAAAATTGCATCGGCATTATATACAAAAGGCACAATGCCGACTTAAGTACAAGAAGAATGAGTCTTCTTAATGTCTATGATTTCAGCCGTTGCTGAGAGACCAGTTTTATATATCGATGCTTCACTTCCGGTTTACAGTATTCCTTGGACCTTCACTTTGACGATGAAACACAAAAATTTTATCGGAATTAAATACATCAGGCACAATGCCGACTTAAGTACAAGAAGAGTGGGTCTTCTTACCATCTATGCTTTCAGCCTTTGCTGAGAGACCAGTTTTAGATATCGATGATTCACTTCCGGTTTACAGTATTCCTTGGACCTTCACTGTGACGATGAAACACAAAAATTTTATCGGAATTAAATACATCAGGTACAATGCCGACTTAAGTACAAGAAGAGTGGGTCTTCTTACCGTCTATGCTTTCAGCCATTGCTGAGAGACCAGTTGTAGATATCGATGATTCACTTCCGGTTTACAGTATTCCTTGCACCTTCACTTTGACGATCAAACACAAAAATTGCATCGGAATTAAATACATCAGGCACAATGCCGACTTAAGTACAAGAAGAGTGGGTCTTCTTACCATCAATGCTTTCAGCCTTTGCTGAGAGACCAGTTTTAGATATCGATGATTCACTTCCGGTTTACAGTATTCCTTGGACCTTCACTTTGACGATGAAACACAAAAATTTTATCGGAATTAAATACATTAGGCACAATGGCGACTTAAGTACAAGAAGAGTGGGTCTTCTTACCATCTATGCTTTCAGCCTTTGCTGAGAGACCAGTTTTAGATATCGATGATTCACTTCCGGTTTACAGTATTTCTTGGACCTTCACTGTGACGATGAAACACAAAAATTTTATCGGAATTAAATACATCAGGTACAATGCCGACTTAAGTACAAGAAGAGTGGGTCTTCTTACCGTCTATGCTTTCAGCCATTGCTGAGAGACCAGTTGTAGATATCGATGATTCACTTCCGGTTTACAGTATTCCTTGCACCTTCACTTTGACGATCAAACACAAAAATTGCATCGGAATTAAATACATCAGGCACAATGCCGACTTAAGTACAAGAAGAGTGGGTCTTCTTACCATCTATGCTTTCAGCCTTTGCTGAGAGCCCAGTTTTAGATATCGATGATTCACTTCCGGTTTACAGTATTCCTTGCACCTTCACTTTGACGATGAAATACAAAAATTGCATCGGAATTAAATACATCAGGCACAATGCCGACTTAAGTACAAGAAGAGTGGGTCTTCTTACCATCTATGCTTTCAGCCTTTGCTGAGAGCCCAGTTTTAGATATCGATGATTCACTTCCGGTTTACAGTATTCCTTGCACCTTCACTTTGACGATGAAATACAAAAATTGCATCGGAATTAAATACATCAGGCACAATGCCGACTTAAGTACAAGAAGAGTGGGTCTTCTTACCATCTATGCTTTCAGCCTTTGCTGAGAGCCCAGTTTTAGATATCGATGATTCACTTCCGGTTTACAGTATTCCTTGGACCATCACTTTGACGATGAAACACAAAAATTGCATCGGAATTAAATACATCAGGCACAATTTCGACTTAAGTACAAGAAGAGTCAGTCTTTTTACCGTCTATGCTTTCAGCCTTTGCTGAGAGACCAGTTTTAGATATCGATTATTCACTTCCGGTTTACAGTATTCCTTGGACCTTCACTTTGACGATGAAACACAAAAATTTTATCGGAATTAAATACATCAGGCACAATGCCGACTTAAGTACAAGAAGAGTGAGTCTTCTTACCGTCTATGCTTTCAGCCTTTGCTGAGAGACCAGTTTTAGATATCGATGATTCACTTCCGCTTTACAGTATTCCTTGGACCTTCACTTTGATGATTAAACACAAAAATTGCATCGGAATTAAATACATCAGGCACAATGCCGACTTAAGTAGAAGAACAGTGAGTCTTCTTACCGTCTATGCTTTCAGCCTTTGCTGAGAGCCCAGTTTTAGATATCGATGCTTCACTTCCGGTTTGCAGTATTCCTTGCACCTTCACTTTGACGATTAAACACAAAAATTGCATCGGAATTAAATACATCAGGCACAATGCCGACTTAAGTACAAGAAGAGTGGGTCTTCTTACCATCTATGCTTTCAGCCTTTGCTGAGAGACCAGTTTTAGATATCGATGCTTCACTTCCGGTTTACAGTATTCCTTGCACCTTCACTTTGACGGTGAAACACAAAAATTGCATCGGAATTAAATACATCAGGCACAATGCCGACTTAAGTACAAGAAGAATGGGTGTTCTTACCGTCTATGCTTTCAGCCTTTGCTGAGAGACCAGTTTTAGATATCGATGATTCACTTCCGGTTTACAGTATTCCTTGGACCTTCACTTTGACGATGAAACACAAAAATTGCATCGGAATTAAATACATCAGGCACAATGCCGGCTTAAGTACAAGAAGAGTGGGTCATCTTACCGTCTATGCTTTCAGCCTTTGCTGAGAGACCAGTTTTAGATATCGATGCTTCACTTCCGCTCTACAGTATTCCTTGGACCTTCACTTTGACGATGAAACACAAAAATTGCATCTGAATTATATACAAAAGGCACAATGCCGACTTAAGTACAAGAAGAATGAGTCTTCTTAACGTCTATGTTTTCAGCCGTTGCTGAGAGACCAGTTTTATATATCGATGCTTCACTTCCGGTTTACAGTATTCCTTGGACCTTCACTTTGACGATTAAACACAGAAATTGCATCGGAATTAAATACAAAAATCACAATGCGGACTTAAGTACTAGAAGACTGAGTTTTCTAACAGTCTATGATTTGAGCCTTTCGTGTGAGACCAGTTTTAGTTTTCGATGCTTCACTTCCGGTTTACAGTATTCCTTGGACCATCACTTTGACGATTAAACACAAAAATTGCATCGGAATTATATACAAAAGGCACAATGCCGACTTAAGTACAAGAAGAATGAGTCTTCTTACCGTCTATGCTTTCAGCCTTTGCTGAGAGACCAGTTTTAGATATCGATGATTCACTTCCGGTTTACAGTATTCCTTGGACCTTCACTTTGACGATGAAACACAAAAATTTTATCGGAATTAAATACATCAGGCACAATGCCGACTTAAGTACAAGAAGAGTGAAGAGTGGGTCTTCTTACCATCTATGCTTTCAGCCTTTGCTGAGAGACCAGTTTTAGGTATCGATGATTCACTTCCGGTTTACAGTATTCCTTGGACCATCACTTTGAAGATGAAACACAAAAATTGCAACGGAATTAAATACATCAGGCACAATGCCGACTTAAGTAGAAGAACAGTGAGTCTTCTTACCGTCTATGCTTTCAGCCTTTGCTGAGAGACCAGTTTTAGATATCGATGATTCACTTCCGGTTTACAGTATTCCTTGGACCTTCACTTTGACGATGAAACACAAAAACTGCATCGGAATTAAATACATCAGGCACAATGCCGACTTAAGTACAAGGAGAGTGGGTTTTCTTACTGTCTATGCTTTCAGCCTTTGCTGAGAGACCAGTTTTAGATATCGATGCTTCACTTCCGCTCTACAGTATTCCTTGGACCTTCACTTTGACGATGAAACACAAAAATTGCATCGGAATTATATACAAAAGGCACAATGCCGACTTAAGTACAAGAAGAATGAGTCTTCTTAATGTCTATGATTTCAGCCGTTGCTGAGAGACCAGTTTTATATATCGATGCTTCACTTCCGGTTTACAGTATTCCTTGGACCTTCACTTTGACGATTAAACACAGAAATTGCATCGGAATTAAATACAAAAGGCACAATGCGGACTTAAGTACTAGAAGACTGAGTTTTCTAACAGTCTATGATTTGAGCCTTTCGTGTGAGACCAGTTTTAGTTTTCGATGCTTCACTTCCGGCTTACAGTATTCCTTGGACCATCACTTTGACGATTAAACACAAAAATTGCATCGGAATTATATACAAAAGGCACAATGCCGACTTAAGTACAAGAAGAATGAGTCTTCTTACCGTCTATGCTTTCAGCCTTTGCTGAGAGACCAGTTTTAGATATCGATGATTCACTTCCGGTTTACAGTATTCCTTGGACCTTCACTGTGACGATGAAACACAAAAATTTTATCGGAATTAAATACATCAGGTACAATGCCGACTTAAGTACAAGAAGAGTGGGTCGTCTTACCGTCTATGCTTTCAGCCATTGCTGAGAGACCAGTTGTAGATATCGATGATTCACTTCCGGTTTACAGTATTCCTTGCACCTTCACTTTGACGATCAAACACAAAAATTGCATCGGAATTAAATACATCAGGCACAATGCCGACTTAAGTACAAGAAGAGTGGGTCTTCTTACCATCAATGCTTTCAGCCTTTGCTGAGAGACCAGTTTTAGATATCGATGATTCACTTCCGGTTTACAGTATTCCTTGGACCTTCACTTTGACGATGAAACACAAAAATTTTATCGGAATTAAATACATTAGGCACAATGGCGACTTAAGTACAAGAAGAGTGGGTCTTCTTACCATCTATGCTTTCAGCCTTTGCTGAGAGACCAGTTTTAGATATCGATGATTCACTTCCGGTTTACAGTATTTCTTGGACCTTCACTGTGACGATGAAACACAAAAATTTTATCGGAATTAAATACATCAGGTACAATGCCGACTTAAGTACAAGAAGAGTGGGTCTTCTTACCGTCTATGCTTTCAGCCATTGCTGAGAGACCAGTTGTAGATATCGATGATTCACTTCCGGTTTACAGTATTCCTTGCACCTTCACTTTGACGATCAAACACAAAAATTGCATCGGAATTAAATACATCAGGCACAATGCCGACTTAAGTACAAGAAGAGTGGGTCTTCTTACCATCTATGCTTTCAGCCTTTGCTGAGAGCCCAGTTTTAGATATCGATGATTCACTTCCGGTTTACAGTATTCCTTGCACCTTCACTTTGACGATGAAATACAAAAATTGCATCGGAATTAAATACATCAGGCACAATGCCGACTTAAGTACAAGAAGAGTGGGTCTTCTTACCATCTATGCTTTCAGCCTTTGCTGAGAGCCCAGTTTTAGATATCGATGATTCACTTCCGGTTTACAGTATTCCTTGCACCTTCACTTTGACGATGAAATACAAAAATTGCATCGGAATTAAATACATCAGGCACAATGCCTACTTAAGTACAAGAAGAGTGGGTCTTCTTACCATCTATGCTTTCAGCCTTTGCTGAGAGCCCAGTTTTAGATATCGATGATTCACTTCCGGTTTACAGTATTCCTTGGATCATCACTTTGACGATGAAACACAAAAATTGCATCGGAATTAAATGCATCAGGCACAATTTCGACTTAAGTACAAGAAGAGTCAGTATTTTTACCGTCTATGCTTTCAGCCTTTGCTGAGAGACCAGTTTTAGATATCGATTATTCACTTCCGGTTTACAGTATTCCTTGGACCTTCACTTTGACGATGAAACACAAAAATTTTATCGGAATTAAATACATCAGGCACAATGCCGACCTAAGTACAAGAAGAGTGAGTCTTCTTACCGTCTATGCTTTCAGCCTTTGCTGAGAGACCAGTTTTAGATATCGATGATTCACTTCCGCTTTACAGTATTCCTTGGACCTTCACTTTGATGATTAAACACAAAAATTGCATCGGAATTAAATACATCAGGCACAATGCCGACTTAAGTAGAAGAACAGTGAGTCTTCTTACCGTCTATGCTTTCAGCCTTTGCTGAGAGCCCAGTTTTAGATATCGATGCTTCACTTCCGGTTTGCAGTATTCCTTGCACCTTCACTTTGACGATTAAACACAAAAATTGCATCGGAATTAAATACATCAGGCACAATGCCGACTTAAGTACAAGAAGAGTGGGTCTTCTTACCATCTATGCTTTCAGCCTTTGCTGAGAGACCAGTTTTAGATATCGATGCTTCACTTCCGGTTTACAGTATTCCTTGCACCTTCACTTTGACGGTGAAACACAAAAATTGCATCGGAATTAAATACATCAGGCACAATGCCGACTTAAGTACAAGAAGAATGGGTGTTCTTACCGTCTATGCTCTCAGCCTTTGCTGAGAGACCAGTTTTAGATATCGATGATTCACTTCCGGTTTACAGTATTCCTTGGACCTTCACTTTGACGATGAAACACAAAAATTGCATCGGAATTAAATACATCAGGCACAATGCCGGCTTAAGTACAAGAAGAGTGGGTCATCTTACCGTCTATGCTTTCAGCCTTTGCTGAGAGACCAGTTTTAGATATCGATGCTTCACTTCCGCTCTACAGTATTCCTTGGACCTTCACTTTGACGATGAAACACAAAAATTGCATCGGAATTATATACAAAAGGCACAATGCCGACTTAAGTACAAGAAGAATGAGTCTTCTTAACGTCTATGTTTTCAGCCGTTGCTGAGAGACCAGTTTTATATATCGATGCTTCACTTCCGGTTTACAGTATTCCTTGGACCTTCACTTTGACGATTAAACACAGAAATTGCATCGGAATTAAATACAAAAATCACAATGCGGACTTAAGTACTAGAAGACTGAGTTTTCTAACAGTCTATGATTTGAGCCTTTCGTGTGAGACCAGTTTTAGTTTTCGATGCTTCACTTCCGGTTTACAGTATTCCTTGGACCATCACTTTGACGATTAAACACAAAAATTGCATCGGAATTATATACAAAAGGCACAATGCCGTCATAAGTACAAGAAGAATGAGTCTTCTTACCGTCTATGCTTTCAGCCTTTGCTGAGAGACCAGTTTTAGATATCGATGATTCACTTCCGGTTTACAGTATTCCTTGGACCTTCACTTTGACGATGAAACACAAAAATTTTATCGGAATTAAATACATCAGGCACAATGCCGACTTAAGTACAAGAAGAGTGAAGAGTGGGTCTTCTTACCATCTATGCTTTCAGCCTTTGCTGAGAGACCAGTTTTAGGTATCGATGATTCACTTCCGGTTTACAGTATTCCTTGGACCATCACTTTGAAGATGAAACACAAAAATTGCATCGGAATTAAATACATCAGGCACAATGCCGACTTAAGTAGAAGAACAGTGAGTCTTCGTACCGTCTATGCTTTCAGCCTTTGCTGAGAGACCAGTTTTAGATATCGATGATTCACTTCCGGTTTACAGTATTCCTTGGACCTTCACTTTGACGATGAAACACAAAAACTGCATCGGAATTAAATACATCAGGCACAATGCCGACTTAAGTACAAGAAGAGTGGGTTTTCTTACTGTCTATGCTTTCAGCCTTTGCTGAGAGACCAGTTTTAGATATCGATGCTTCACTTCCGCTCTACAGTATTCCTTGGACCTTCACTTTGACGATGAAACACAAAAATTGCATCGGAATTATATACAAAAGGCACAATGCCGACTTAAGTACAAGATGAATGAGTCTTCTTAATGTCTATGATTTCAGCCGTTGCTGAGAGACCAGTTTTATATATCGATGCTTCACTTCCGGTTTACAGTATTCCTTGGACCTTCACTTTGACGATTAAACACAGAAATTGCATCGGAATTAAATACAAAAGGCACAATGCGGACTTAAGTACTAGAAGACTGAGTTTTCTAACAGTCTATGATTTGAGCCTTTCGTGTGAGACCAGTTTTAGTTTTCGATGCTTCACTTCCGGCTTACAGTATTCCTTGGACCATCACTTTGACGATTAAACACAAAAATTGCATCGGAATTATATGCAAAAGGCACAATGCCGACTTAAGTACAAGAAGAATGAGTCTTCTTACCGTCTATGCTTTCAGCCTTTGCTGAGAGACCAGTTTTAGATATCGATGATTCACTTCCGGTTTACAGTATTCCTTGGACCTTCACTTTGACGATGAATCACAAAAATTTTATCGGAATTAAATACATCAGGCACAATGCCGACTTAAGTACAAGAAGAGTGAAGAGTGGGTCTTCTTACCATCTATGCTTTCAGCCTTTGCTGAGAGACCAGTTGTAGATATCGATGATTCACTTCCGGTTTACAGTATTCCTTGCACCTTCACTTTGACGATCAAACACAAAAATTGCATCGGAATTAAATACATCAGGCACAATGCCGACTTAAGTACAAGATGAATGGGTCTTCTTACCATCTATGCTTTCAGCCTTTGCTGAGAGACCAGTTTTAGATATCGATGATTCACTTCCGGTTTACAGTATTCCTTGCACCTTCACTTTGACGATGAAATACAAAAATTGCATCGGAATTAAATACATCAGGCACAATGCCGACTTAAGTACAAGAAGAGTGGGTCTTCTTACCGTCTATGCTTTCAGCCTTTGCTGAGAGCCCAGTTTTAGATATCGATGATTCACTTCCGGTTTACAGTATTCCTTGGACCATCACTTTGACGATGAAACACAAAAATTGCATCGGAATTAAATACATCAGGCACAATGCCGACTTAAGTAGGAGAACAGTGAGTCTTCTTACCGTCTATGCTTTCAGCCTTTGCTGAGAGACCAGTTTTAGATATCGATTATTCACTTCCGGTTTACAGTATTCCTTGGACCTTCACTTTGACGATGAAACACAAAAATTTTATCGGAATTAAATACATCAGGCACAATGCCGACTTAAGTACAAGAAGAGTGAGTCTTCTTACCGTCTATGCTTTCAGCCTTTGCTGAGAGACCAGTTTTAGATATCGATGATTCACTTCCGCTTTACAGTATTCCTTGGACCTTCACTTTGACGATTAAACACAAAAATTGCATCGGAATTAAATACATCAGGCACAATGCCGACCTAAGTAGAAGAACAGTGAGTCTTCTTACCGTCTATGCTTTCAGCCTTTGCTGAGAGACCAGTTTTAGATATCGATGCTTCACTTCCGGTTTACAGTATTCCTTGGACCTTCACTTTGACGATGAAACACAAAAATTGCATCGGAATTAAATATATCAGGCACAATGCCGACTTAAGTACAAGAAGAGTGGGTCTTCTTACCGTCTATGCTTTCAGCCTTTGCTGAGAGACCAGTTTTAGATATCGATGCTTCACTTCCGGTTTACAGTATTCCTTGCACCTTCACTTTGTCGATTAAACACAAAAATTGCATCGGAATTAAATACATCAGGCACAATGCTGACTTAAGTAGAAGAACAGTGAGTCTTCTTACCGTCTATGCTTTCAGCCGTTGCTGAGAGACCAGTTTTAGATATCGATGCTTCACTTCCGGTTTGCAGTATTCCTTGCATCTTCACTTTGACGATTAAACACAAAAATTGCATCGGAATTAAATACATCAGGCACAATGCCGACTTAAGTACATGAAGAGTTTGTCTTCTTACCATCTATGCTTTCAGCCTTTGCTGAGAGACCAGTTTTAGATATCGATGATTCACTTCCGGTTTACAGTATTCCTTGCACCATCACTTTGACGGTGAAACACAAAAATTGCATCGGAATTAAATACATCAGGCACAATGCCGACTTAAGTACAAGAAGAGTGGGTGTTCTTACCGTCTATGCTTTCAGCCTTTGCTGAGAGACCAGTTTTAGATACTGATGATTCACTTCCGGTTTACAGTATTCCTTGGACCTTCACTTTGACGATGAAACACAAAAATTGCATCGGAATTAAATACATCAGGCACAATGCCGGCTTAAGTACAAGAAGAGTGGGTCTTCTTACCGTCTATGCTTTCAGCCTTTGCTGAGAGACCAGTTTTAGATATCGATGCTTCACTTCCGCTCCACAGTATTCCTTGGACCTTCACCTTGACGATGAAACACAAAAATTGCATCGGAATTATATACAAAAGGCACAATGCCGACTTAAGTAAAAGAAGAATGAGTCTTCTTAACGACTATGTTTTCAGTCGTTGCTGAGAGACCAGTTTTATATATCGATGCTTCACTTCCGGTTTACAGTATTCCTTGGACCTTCACTTTGACGATTAAACACAGAAATTGCATCGGAATTAAATACCAAAGGCACAATGCGGACTTAAGTACTAGAAGACTGAGTTTTCTAACAGTCTATGATTTGAGCCTTTCGTGTGAGACCAGTTTTAGTTTTCGATGCTTCACTTCCGGTTTACAGTATTCCTTGGACCTCACTTTGACGATTAAACACAAAAATTGCATCGGAATTATATACAAAAGGCACAATGCCGACTTAAGTACAAGAAGTATGAGTCTTCTTACCGTCTATGCTTTCAGCCTTTGCTGAGAGACCAGTTTTAGATATCGATGCTTCACTTCCGGTTTACAGTATTCCTTGGACCTTCACTTTGACGATGAAACACAAAAATTTTATCGGAATTAAATACATCAGGCACAATGCCGACTTAAGTACAAGGAGAGTGAAGAGTGGGTCTTCTTACCATCTATACTTTCAGCCTTTGCTGAGAGACCAGTTTTAGATATCGATGATTCACTTCCGGTTTACAGTATTCCTTGGACCTTCACTTTGACGATGAAACACAAAAATTTTATCGGAATTAAATACATCAGGCACAATGCCGACTTAAGTACAAGAAGAGTGGGTCTTCTTACCATCTATGCTTTCAGCCTTTGCTGAGAGACCAGTTCTAGATATCGATGATTCACTTCCGGTTTACAGTATTCTTTGGACCTTCACTTTGACGATGAAACACAAAAATTTTATCGGAATTTAATACATCAGGCACAATGCCGACTTAAGTACAAGGAGAGTGGGTCTTCTTACCGTCTATGCTTTCAGCCTTTGCTGAGAGACCAGTTTTATATATCGATGCTTCACTTCCGGTTTACAGTAATCCTTGGACCTTCACTTTGACGATTAAACACAGAAATTGCATCGGAATTAAATACAAAAGGCACAATGCGGGCTTAAGTACTAGAAGACTGAGTTTTCTAACAGTCTATGATTTGAGCCTTTCGTGTGAGACCAGTTTTAGTTTTCGATGCTTCACTTCTGGTTTACAGTATTCCTTGGACCATCACTTTGACGATTAAACACAAAAATTGCATCGGAATTATATACAAAAGGCACAATGCCGACATAAGTACAAGAAGAATGAGTCTTCTTACCGTCTACGCTTTCAGCCTTTGCTGAGAGACCAGTTTTAGATATCGATGATTCACTTCCGGTTTACAGTATTCCTTGGACCTTCACTTTGACGATGAAACACAAAAATTTTATCGGAATTAAATACATCAGGCACAATGCCGACTTAAGTACAAGAAGAGTGAAGAGTGGGTCTTCTTACCATCTATGCTTTCAGCCTTTGCTGAGAGACCAGTTTTAGATATCGATGATTCACTTCCGGTTTACAGTATTCCTTGGACCATCACTTTGAAGATGAAACACAAAAATTGCATCGGAATTAAATACATCAGGCACAATGCCGACTTAAGTAGAAGAACAGTGAGTCTTCTTACCGTCTATGCTTTCAGCCTTTGCTGAGAGACCAGTTTTAGATATCGATGATTCACTTCCGGTTTACAGTATTCCTTGGACCTTCACTTTGACGATGAAACACAAAAATTGCATCGGAATTAAATACATCAGGCACAATGCCGACTTAAGTACAAGAAGAGTGGGTCTTCTCACCGTCTATGCTTTCAGCCTTTGCTGAGAGACCAGTTTTAGATATCGATGATTCACTTCCGGTTTACAGTATTCCTTGGACCTTCACTTTGACGGTGAATCACAAAAATTGCATCGGAATTAAATACATCAGGCACAATGCCGACTTAAGTAGAAGAACAGTGAGTCTTCTTACCGTCTATGCTTTCAGCGTTTGCTGAGAGACCAGTTTTAGATATCGATGCTTCACTTCCGGTTTACAGTATTCCTTGCACCTTCACTTTGACGATTAAACACAAAAATTGCATCGGAATTAAATACATCAGGCACAATGCCGACTTAAGAAGAAGAACAGTGAGTCTTCTTACCGTCTATGTTTTCAGCCTTTGCTGAGAGACCAGTTTTAGATATCGATGCTTCACTTCCGGTTTGCAGTATTCCATGCACCTTCACTTTGACGATTAAACACAAAAATTGCATCGGAATTAAATACATCAGGCACAATGCCGACTTAAGTACAAGAAGAGTGGGTCTTCTTACCATCTATGCTTTCAGCCTTTGCTGAGAGACCAGTTTTAGATATCGATGATTCACCTCCGGTTTACAGTATTCCTTGGACCTTCACTTTGACGATGAAACACAAAAATTGCATCGGAATTAAATACAAAAGGCACAATGCGGACTTAAGTACTAGAAGACTGAGTTTTCTAACAGTCTATGATTTGAGCCTTTCGTGTGAGACCAGTTTTAGTTTTCGATGCTTCACTTCCGGTTTACAGTATTCCTTGGACCATCACTTTGACGATGAAACACAAAAATTGCATCGGAATTAAATACATCAGGCACAATGCCGACTTAAGTAGAAGAACAGTGAGTCTTCTTACCGTCTATGATTTCAGCCTTTGCTGAGAGACCAGTTTTAGATATCGATGATTCACTTCCGGTTTACAGTATTCCTTGGACCTTCACTTTGACGATGAAACACAAAAATTTTATCGGAATTATATACATCAGGCACAATGCCGACTTAAGTACAAGAAGAGTGAGTCTTCTTACCGTCTATGCTGTCAGCTTTTGCTGAGAGACCAGATTTAGATATCGATGATTCACTTCCGCTTTACAGTATTCCTTGGACCTTCACTTTCACGATTAAACACAAAAATTGCATCGGAATTAAATACATCAGGCACAATGCCGACTTAAGTAGAAGAACAGTGAGTCTTCTTACCGTCTATGCTTTCAGCCTTTGCTGAGAGACCAGTTTTAGATATCGATGATTCACTTCCGGTTTACAGTATTCCTTGGACCTTCACTTTGACGATGAAACACAAAAATTGCATCGGAATTAAATACATCAGGCACAATGCCGACTTAAGTACAAGAAGAGTGGGTCTTCTCACCGTCTATGTTTTCAGCCTTTGCTGAGAGACCAGTTTTAGATATCGATGCTTCACTTCCGGTTTACAGTATTCCTTGCACCTTCACTTTGACGATTAAACACAAAAATTGCATCGGAATTAAATACATCAGGCACAATGCCGACTTAAGTAGAAGAACAGAGAGTCTTCTTACCGTCTATGCTTTCAGCCTTTGCTGAGAGACCAGTTTTAGATATCGATGCTTCACTTCCGGTTTTCAGTATTCCTTGCACCTTCACGTTGACGATTAAACACAAAAATTGCATCGGAATTAAATACATCAGGCACAATGCCGACTTAAGTACAAGAAGAGTGGGTCTTCTTACCATCTATACTTTCAGCCTTTGCTGAGAGACCAGTTTTAGATATCGATGATTCACTTCCGGTTTACAGTATTCCTTGGACCTTCACTTTGACGGTGAAACACAAAAATTGCATCGGAATTAAATACATCAGGCACAATGCCGGCTTAAGTACAAGAAGGGTGGGTGTTCTTACCGTCTATGCTTTCAGCCTTTGCTGAGAGACCAGTTTTAGATATCGATGATTCACTTCCGGTTTACAGTATTCCTTGGACCTTCACTTTGACGATGAAACACAAAAATTGCATCGGAATTAAATACATCAGGCACAATGCCGACTTAAGTACAAGAAGAATGGGTCTTCTTACCGTCTATGCTTTCAGCCTCTGCTGAGAGACCAGTTTTAGATATCGATGCTTCACTTCCGCTCTACAGTATTCCTTGGACCTTCACTTTGACGATGAAACACAAAAATTGCATCGGAATTATATACAAAAGGCACATTGCCGACTTAAGTACAAGAAGAATGAGTCTTCTTAATGTCTATGTTTACAGCCGTTGCTGAGAGACCACTTTTATATATCGATGCTTCACTTCCAGTTTACAGTATTCCTTGGACCTTCACTTTGACGATTAAACACAGAAATTGCATCGGAATTAAATACAAAAGGCACAATGCGGACTTAAGTACTAGAAGACTGAGTTTTCTAACAGTCTATGATTTGAACCTTTCGTGTGAGACCAGTTTTAGTTTTCGATGCTTCACTTCCGGATTACAGTATTCCTTGGACCATCACTTTGACGATTAAACACAAAAATTGCATCGGAATTATATACAAAAGGCACAATGCCGACTTAAGTACAAGAAGAATGAGTCTTCTTACCGTCTATGCTTTCAGCCTTTGCTGAGAGACCAGTTTTAGATATCGATGATTCACTTCCGGTTTACAGTATTCCTTGGACCTTCACTTTGACGATGAAACACAAAAATTTTATCGGAATTAAATACATCAGGCACAATGCCGACTTAAGTACAAGAAGAGTGAGTCTTCTTACCGTGTATGCTTTCAGCCTTTGCTGAGAGACCAGTTTTAGATATCGATGATTCACTTCCGCTTTACAGTATTCCTTGGACCTTCACTTTGACGATTAAACACAAAAATTGCATCGGAATTAAATACATCAGGCACAATGCCGACTTAAGTAGAAGAACAGTGAGTCTTCTTACCGTCTATGCTTTCAGCCTTTGCTGAGAGACCAGTTTTAGATATCGATGATTCACTTCCGGTTTACAGTATTCCTTGGACCTTCACTTTGACGAAGAAACACAAAAATTTTATCGGAATATAATACATCAGGCACAATGCCGACTTAAGTACAAGAAGAGTGAAGAGTGGGTCTTCTTACCATCTATGCTTTCAGCCTTTGCTGAGAGACCAGTTTTAGATATCGATGATTCACTTCCGGTTTACAGTATTCCTTGCACCTTCACTTTGACGTTCAAACACAAAAATTGCATCGGAATTAAATACATCAGGCACAATGCCGACTTAAGTACAAGAAGAGTGGGTCTTCTTACCATCTATGCTTTCAGCCTTTGCTGAGAGACCAGTTTTAGATATCGATGATTCACTTCCGGTTTACAGTATTCCTTGCACCTTCACTTTGACGATGAAACACAAAAATTGCATCGGAATTAAATACATCAGGCACAATGCCGACTTAAGTACAAGAAGATTGGGTCTTCTTACCGTCTATGCTTTCAGCCTTTGCTGAGAGCCCAGTTTTAGATATCGATGATTCACTTCCGGTTTACAGTATTCCTTGGACCATCACATTTACGATGAAACACAAAAATTTCATCGGAATTAAATACATCAGGCACAATGCCGACTTAAGTAGAAGAACAGTGAGTCTTCTTACCGTCTATGCTTTCAGCCTTGGCTGAGAGACCAGTTTTAGATATCGATGATTCACTTCCGGTTTACAGTATACCTTGGACCTTCACTTTGACGATGAAACACAAAAATTTTATCGGAATTAAATACATCAGGCACAATGCCGACTTAAGTACAAGAAGCGTGAGTCTTCTTACCGTCTATGCTGTCAGCTTTTGCTGAGAGACCAGTTTTAGATATCGATGATTCACTTCCGCTTTACATTATTCCTTGGACCTTCACTTTCACGATTAAACACAAATATTGCATCGGAATTAAATACATCAGGCACAATGCCGACTTAAGTAGAAGAACAGTGAGTCTTCTTACCGTCTATGCTTTCAGCCTTTGCTGAGAGACCAGTTTTAGATATCGATGATTCACTTCCGGTTTACAGTATTCCTTGGACCTTCACTTTGACGATGAAACACAAAAATTGCATCGGAATTAAATACATCAGGCACAATGCCGACTTAAGTACAAGAAGAGTGGGTCTTCTCACCGTCTATGCTTTCAGCCTTTGCTGAGAGACCAGTTTTAGATATCGATGATTCACTTCCGGTTTACAGTATTCCTTGGACCTTCACTTTGACGGTGAAACACAAAAATTGCATCGGAATTAAATACATCAGGCACAATGCCGGCTTAAGTACAAGAAGAGTGGGTGTTCTTACCGTCTATGCTTTCAGCCTTTGCTGAGAGACCAGTTTTAGATATCGATGATTCACTTCCGGTTTACAGTATTCCTTGGACCATCACTTTGACGATGAAACACAAAAATTGCATCGGAATTAAATACATCAGGCACAATGCCGACTTAAGAACAAGAAGAGTGGGTCCTCTTACCGTCTATGCTTTCAGCCTCTGCTGAGAGACCAGTTTTAGATATCGATGCTTCACTTCCGCTCTACAGTATTCCTTGGACCTTCACTTTGACGATGAAACACAAAAATTGCATCGGAATTATATACAAAAGGCACAATGCCGACTTAAGTACAAGAAGAATGAGTCTTCTTAATGTCTATGTTTTCAGCCGTTGCTGAGAGACCAGTTTTATATATCGATGCTTCACTTCCAGTTTACAGTATTCCTTGGACCTTCACTTTGACGATTAAACACAGAAATTGCATCGGAATTAAATACAAAAGGCACAATGCGGACTTAAGTACTAGGAGACTGAGTTTTCTAACAGTCTATGATTTGAACCTTACGTGTGAGACCAGTTTTAGTTTTCGATGCTTCACTTCCGGTTTACAGTATTCCTTGGACCATCACTTTGACGATCAAACACAAAAATTGCATCGGAATTATATACAAAAGGCACAATGCCGACTTAAGTACAAGAAGAATGAGTCTTCTTACCGTCTATGCTTTCAGCCTTTGCTGAGAGACCTGTTTTAGATATCGATGATTCACTTCCGGTTTACAGTATTCCTTGGACCTTCACTTTGACGATGAAACACAAAAATTTTATCGGAATTAAATACATCAGGCACAATGCCGACTTAAGTACAAGAAGAGTGGGTCTTCTTACCGTCTATGCTTTCAGCCTTTGCTGAGAGACCAGTTTTATATATCGATGCTTCACTTCCGGTTTACAGTATTCCTTGGACCTTCACTTTGACGATGAAACACAAAAATTTTATCGGAATTAAATACATCAGGCACAATGCCGACTTAAGTACAAGAAGAGTGAAGAGTGGGTCTTCTTACCATCTATGCTTTCAGCCTTTGCTGAGAGACCAGTTTTAGATATCGATGATTCACTTCCGGTTTACGGTATTCCTTGGACCATCACTTTGACGATGAAACACAAAAATTACATCGGAAATAAATACATCAGGCACAATGCCGACTTAAGTAGAAGAACAGTGACACTTCTTACCGTCTATGCTTTCAACCTTTGCTGAGAGACCAGTTTTAGATATCGATGATTCACTTCCGGTTTACAGTATTCCTTGGACCTTCACTTTGACGATGAAACACAAAAATTTTATCGGAATTAAATACATCAGGCACAATGCCGACTTAAGTACAAGAAGAGTGAGTCTTCTTACCGTGTATGCTTTCAGCCTTTGCTGAGAGACCAGTTTTAGATATCAATGATTCACTTCCGCTTTACAGTATTCCTTGGACCTTCACTTTGACGATTAAACACAAAAATTGCATCGGAATTAAATACATCAGGCACAATGCCGACTTAAGTAGAAGAACAGTGAGTCTTCTTACCGTCTATGCTTTCAGCCTTTGCTGAGAGACCAGTTTTAGATATCGATGCTTCACTTCCGGTTTACAGTATTCCTTGGACCTTCACTTTGACGATGAAACACAAAAATTGCATCGGAATTAATACATCAGGCACAATGCCGACTTAAGTACAAGAAGAGTGGGTCTTCTTACCATCTATGCTTTCAGCCTTTGCTGAGAGACCAGTTTTAGATATCGATGCTTCACTTCCGGTTTACAGTATTCCTTGCACCTTTACTTTGACGATTAAACACAAAAATTGCATCGGAATTAAATACATCAGGCACAATGCCGACTTAAGAAGAAGAACAATGAGTCTTCTTACCGTCTATGCTTTCAGCCTTTGCTGAGAGACCAGTTTTAGATATCGATGCTTCACTTCCGGCTTGCAGTATTCCTTGCACTTTCACTTTGACGATTAAACACAAAAATTGCATCGGAATTAAATACATCAGGCACAATGCCGACTTAAGTACAAGAAGAGTGGGTCTTCTTACCAGCTGTGCTTTCAGCCTTTGCTGAGAGACCAGTTTTAGGTATCGATGATTCACCTCCGGTTTACAGTATTCCTTGGACCTTCACTTTGACGATGAAACACAAAAATTGCATCGGAATTAAATACAAAATGCACAATGCGGACTTAAGTACTAGAAGACTGAGTTTTCTAACAGTCTATGATTTGAGCCTTTCGTGTGAGACCAGTTTTAGTTTTCGATGCTTCACTTCCGGTTTACAGTATTCCTTTGACCATCACTTTGACGATTAAACACAAAAATTGCATCGGAATTATATACAAAAGGCACAATGCCGACTTAAGTACAAGAAGAATGAGTCTACTTACCGTCTATGCTTTCAGCCTTTGCTGAGAGACCAGTTTTAGTTTTCGATGATTCACTTCCGGTTTACAGTATTCCTTGGACCTTCACTATGACGATGAAACACAAAAATTTTATCGGAATTTAATTCATCAGGCACAATGCCGACTTAAGTACAAGAAGAGTGAGTCTTCTTACCGTGTATGCTTTCAGCCTTTGCTGAGAGACCAGTTTTAGATATCGATGCTTCACTTCCGGTTTACAGTATTTCTTGGACCTTCACTTTGACGATGAAACACAAAAATTGCATCGGAATTAAATACATCAGGCACAATGCCGACTTAAGTACAAGAAGAGTGGGTCTTCTTACCGTCTATGCTTTCAGCGTTTGCTGAGAGACCAGTTTTAGATATCGATTCTTCACTTCCGGTTTACAGTATTCCTTGCACCTTCACTTTGACGATTAAACACAAAAATTGCATCGGAATTAAATACATCAGGCACAATGCCGACTTAAGAAGAAGAACAGTGAGTCTTCTTACCGTCTATGCTTTCAGCCTTTGCTGAGAGACCAGTTTTAGATATCGATGATTCACCTCCGGATTTCAGTATTCCTTGGACCTTCACTTTGACGATGAAACACAAAAATTACATCGGAATGATATACAAAAGGCACAATGCCGACTTAAGTACAAGAAGAATGAGTCTTCTTAATGTCTATGATTTCAGCCGTTGCTGAGAGACCAGTTTTAGATATCGATGATTCACTTCCGGTTTACAGTATTCCTTGGACCTTCACTTTGACGATGAAACACAAAAATTTTATCGGAATTAAATACATCAGGCACAATGCCGACTTAAGTACAAGAAGAGTGAGTCTTCTTACCGTGTATGCTTTCAGCCTTTGCTGAGAGACCAGTTTTAGATATCGATGATTCACTTCCGCTTTACAGTATTCCTTGGACCTTCACTTTGACGATTAAACACAAAAATTGCATCGGAATTAAATACATCAGGCACAATGCCGACTTAAGTAGAATAACTGTGAGTCTTCTTACCGTCTATGCTTTCTGCCTTTGCTGAGAGACCAGTTTTAGATATCGATGCTTCACTTCCGGTTTACAGTATTCCTTGGACCTTCACTTTGACGATGAAACACAAAAATTGCATCGGAATTATATACAAAAAGCACAATGCCGACTTAAGTACAAGAAGAATTAGTCTTCTTAATGTCTATGTTTTCAGCCGTTGCTGAGAGACCTGTTTTATATATCGATGCTTCACTTCCGGTTTACAGTATTCATTGGACCTTCACTTTGACGATTAAACACAGAAATTGCATCGGAATTAAATACAAAAGGCACAATGCGGACTTAAGTACTAGAAGACTGAGTTTTCTAACATTCTATGATTTGAGCCTTTCGTGTGAGACCAGTTTTAGTTTTCGATGCTTCACTTCCGGTTTACAGTATTCCTTGGACCATCACTTTGACGATTAAACACAAAAATTGCATCGGAATTATATACAAAAGGCACAATGCCGACTTAAGTACAAGAAGAATGAGACTTCTTAACGTCTATGCTTTCAGCCTTTGCTGAGAGACCAGTTTTAGATATCGATGATTCACTTCCGGTTTACAGTATTCCTTGGACCTTCACTTTGACGATGAAACACAAAAATTTTATCGGAAGTAAATACATCAGGCACAATGCCGACTTAAGTACAAGAAGAGTGAAGAGTGGGTCTTCTTACCATCTATGCTTTCAGCCTTTGCTGAGAGACCAGTTTTATATATCGATGATTCACTTCCGGTTTACAGTATTCCTTGGAACTTCACTTTGACGATGAAACACAAAAATTTTATCGGAACTAAATACATCAGGCACAATGCCGACTTAAGTACAAGAAGAGTGGGTCTTCTTACCATCTATGATTTCAGCCTTTGCTGAGAGACCAGTTTTAGATATCGATGATTCACTTCCGGTTTACAGTATTCCTTGGACCTTCACTTTGACGATGAAACACAAAAATTTTATCGGAATTAAATACATCAGGCACAATGCCGACTTAAGTACAAGAAGAGTAGGTCTTCTTACCGTCTATGCTTTCAGCCTTTGCTGAGATACCAGTTTTATATATCGATGCTTCACTTCCGGTTTACAGTATTCCTTGGATCTTCACTTTGACGATTAAACACAGAAATTGCATCGGAATTAAATACAAAAGGCACAATGCGGACTTAAGTACTAGGAGACTGAGTTTTCTAACAGTCTATGATTTGAGCCTTTCGTGTGAGACCTGTTTTAGTTTTCGATGCTTCACTTCCGGTTTACAGTATTCCTTCGACCATCACTTTGACGATTAAACACAAAAATTGCATCGGAATTATATACAAAAGGCACAATGCCGACTAAGTACAAGAAGAATGAGTCTTCTTACCGTCTATGCTTTCAGCCTTTGCTGAGAGACCAGTTTTAGATATCGATGATTCACATCCGTTTTACAGTATTCCTTGGACCTTCACTTTGACGATGAAACACAAAAATTTTATCGGAATTAAATACATCAGGCACAATGCCGACTTAAGTACAAGAAGAGTAGGTCTTCTTACCGTCTATGCTTTCAGCCTTTGCTGAGATACCAGTTTTATATATCGATGATTCACTTCCGGTTTACAGTATTCCTTGGACCATCACTTTGACGATGAAACACAAAAATTGCATCGGAATTAAATACATCAGGCACAATGCCGACTTAAGAACAAGAAGAGTGGGTCCTCTTACCGTCTATGCTTTCAGCCTCTGCTGAGAGACCAGTTTTAGATATCGATGCTTCACTTCCGCTCTACAGTATTCCTTGGACCTTCACTTTGACGATGAAACACAAAAATTGCATCGGAATTATATACAAAAGGCACAATGCCGACTTAAGTACAAGAAGAATGAGTCTTCTTAATGTCTATGTTTTCAGCCGTTGCTGAGAGACCAGTTTTATATATCGATGCTTCACTTCCAGTTTACAGTATTCCTTGGACCTTCACTTTGACGATTAAACACAGAAATTGCATCGGAATTATATACAAAAGGCACAATGCGGACTTAAGTACTAGGAGACTGAGTTTTCTAACAGTCTATGATTTGAACCTTACGTGTGAGACCAGTTTTAGTTTTCGATGCTTCACTTCCGGTTTACAGTATTCCTTGGACCATCACTTTGACGATCAAACACAAAAATTGCATCGGAATTATATACAAAAGGCACAATGCCGACTTAAGTACAAGAAGAATGAGTCTTCTTACCGTCTATGCTTTCAGCCTTTGCTGAGAGACCAGTTTTAGATATCGATGATTCACTTCCGGTTTACAGTATTCCTTGGACCTTCACTTTGACGATGAAACACAAAAATTTTATCGGAATTAAATACATCAGGCACAATGCCGACTTAAGTACAAGAAGAGTGGGTCTTCTTACCGTCTATGCTTTCAGCCTTTGCTGAGAGACCAGTTTTATATATCGATGCTTCACTTCCGGTTTACAGTATTCCTTGGACCTTCACTTTGACGATGAAACACAAAAATTTTATCGGAATTAAATACATCAGGCACAATGCCGACTTAAGTACAAGAAGAGTGAAGAGTGGGTCTTCTTACCATCTATGCTTTCAGCCTTTGCTGAGAGACCAGTTTTAGATATCGATGATTCACTTCCGGTTTACGGTATTCCTTGGACCATCACTTTGACGATGAAACACAAAAATTACATCGGAAATAAATACATCAGGCACAATGCCGACTTAAGTAGAAGAACAGTGACACTTCTTACCGTCTATGCTTTCAGCCTTTGCTGAGAGACCAGTTTTAGATATCAATGATTCACTTCCGCTTTACAGTATTCCTTGGACCTTCACTTTGACGATTAAACACAAAAATTGCATCGGAATTAAATACATCAGGCACAATGCCGACTTAAGTAGAAGAACAGTGAGTCTTCTTACCGTCTATGCTTTCAGCCTTTGCTGAGAGACCAGTTTTAGATATCGATGCTTCACTTCCGGTTTACGGTATTCCTTGGACCTTCACTTTGACGATGAAACACAAAAATTGCATCGGAATTAATACATCAGGCACAATGCCGACTTAAGTACAAGAAGAGTGGGTCTTCTTACCATCTATGCTTTCAGCCTTTGCTGAGAGACCAGTTTTAGATATCGATGCTTCACTTCCGGTTTACAGTATTCCTTGCACCTTTACTTTGATGATTAAACACAAAAATTGCATCGGAATTAAATACATCAGGCACAATGCCGACTTAAGAAGAAGAACAATGAGTCTTCTTACCGTCTATGCTTTCAGCCTTTGCTGAGAGACCAGTTTTAGATATCGATGCTTCACTTCCGGCTTGCAGTATTCCTTGCACTTTCACTTTGACGATTAAACACAAAAATTGCATCGGAATTAAATACATCAGGCACAATGCCGACTTAAGTACAAGAAGAGTGGGTCTTCTTACCAGCTGTGCTTTCAGCCTTTGCTGAGAGACCAGTTTTAGGTATCGATGATTCACCTCCGGTTTACAGTATTCCTTGGACCTTCACTTTGACGATGAAACACAAAAATTGCATCGGAATTAAATACAAAATGCACAATGCGGACTTAAGTACTAGAAGACTGAGTTTTCTAACAGTCTATGATTTGAGCCTTTCGTGTGAGACCAGTTTTAGTTTTCGATGCTTCACTTCCGGTTTACAGTATTCCTTTGACCATCACTTTGACGATTAAACACAAAAATTGCATCGGAATTATATACAAAAGGCACAATGCCGACTTAAGTACAAGAAGAATGAGTCTACTTACCGTCTATGCTTTCAGCCTTTGCTGAGAGACCAGTTTTAGTTTTCGATGATTCACTTCCGGTTTACAGTATTCCTTGGACCTTCACTATGACGATGAAACACAAAAATTTTATCGGAATTTAATTCATCAGGCACAATGCCGACTTAAGTACAAGAAGAGTGAGTCTTCTTACCGTGTATGCTTTCAGCCTTTGCTGAGAGACCAGTTTTAGATATCGATGCTTCACTTCCGGTTTACAGTATTTCTTGGACCTTCACTTTGACGATGAAACACAAAAATTGCATCGGAATTAAATACATCAGGCACAATGCCGACTTAAGTACAAGAAGAGTGGGTCTTCTTACCGTCTATGCTTTCAGCGTTTGCTGAGAGACCAGTTTTAGATATCGATTCTTCACTTCCGGTTTACAGTATTCCTTGCACCTTCACTTTGACGATTAAACACAAAAATTGCATCGGAATTAAATACATCAGGCACAATGCCGACTTAAGAAGAAGAACAGTGAGTCTTCTTACCGTCTATGCTTTCAGCCTTTGCTGTGAGACCAGTTTTAGATATCGATGATTCACCTCCGGATTTCAGTATTCCTTGGACCTTCACTTTGACGATGAAACACAAAAATTACATCGGAATGATATACAAAAGGCACAATGCCGACTTAAGTACAAGAAGAATGAGTCTTCTTAATGTCTATGATTTCAGCCGTTGCTGAGAGACCAGTTTTAGATATCGATGATTCACTTCCGGTTTACAGTATTCCTTGGACCTTCACTTTGACGATGAAACACAAAAATTTTATCGGAATTAAATACATCAGGCACAATGCCGACTTAAGTACAAGAAGAGTGAGTCTTCTTACCGTGTATGCTTTCAGCCTTTGCTGAGAGACCAGTTTTAGATATCGATGATTCACTTCCGCTTTACAGTATTCCTTGGACCTTCACTTTGACGATTAAACACAAAAATTGCATCGGAATTAAATACATCAGGCACAATGCCGACTTAAGTAGAATAACTGTGAGTCTTCTTACCGTCTATGCTTTCTGCCTTTGCTGAGTGACCAGTTTTAGATATCGATGCTTCACTTCCGGTTTACAGTATTCCTTGGACCTTCACTTTGACGATGAAACACAAAAATTGCATCGGAATTATATACAAAAAGCACAATGCCGACTTAAGTACAAGAAGAATGAGTCTTCTTAATGTCTATGTTTTCAGCCGTTGCTGAGAGACCTGTTTTATATATCGATGCTTCACTTCCGGTTTACAGTATTCATTGGACCTTCACTTTGACGATTAAACACAGAAATTGCATCGGAATTAAATACAAAAGGCACAATGCGGACTTAAGTACTAGAAGACTGAGTTTTCTAACATTCTATGATTTGAGCCTTTCGTGTGAGACCAGTTTTAGTTTTCGATGCTTCACTTCCGGTTTACAGTATTCCTTGGACCATCACTTTGACGATTAAACACAAAAATTGCATCGGAATTATATACAAAAGGCACAATGCCGACTTAAGTACAAGAAGAATGAGACTTCTTACCGTCTATGCTTTCAGCCTTTGCTGAGAGACCAGTTTTAGATATCGATGATTCACTTCCGGTTTACAGTATTCCTTGGACCTTCACTTTGACGATGAAACACAAAAATTTTATCGGAAGTAAATACATCAGGCACAATGCCGACTTAAGTACAAGAAGAGTGAAGAGTGGGTCTTCTTACCATCTATGCTTTCAGCCTTTGCTGAGAGACCAGTTTTATATATCGATGATTCACTTCCGGTTTACAGTATTCCTTGGAACTTCACTTTGACGATGAAACACAAAAATTTTATCGGAACTAAATACATCAGGCACAATGCCGACTTAAGTACAAGAAGAGTGGGTCTTCTTACCATCTATGATTTCAGCCTTTGCTGAGAGACCAGTTTTAGATATCGATGATTCACTTCCGGTTTACAGTATTCCTTGGACCTTCACTTTGACGATGAAACACAAAAATTTTATCGGAATTAAATACATCAGGCACAATGCCGACTTAAGTACAAGAAGAGTAGGTCTTCTTACCGTCTATGCTTTCAGCCTTTGCTGAGATACCAGTTTTATATATCGATGCTTCACTTCCGGTTTACAGTATTCCTTGGATCTTCACTTTGACGATTAAACACAGAAATTGCATCGGAATTAAATACAAAAGGCACAATGCGGACTTAAGTACTAGGAGACTGAGTTTTCTAACAGTCTATGATTTGAGCCTTTCGTGTGAGACCTGTTTTAGTTTTCGATGCTTCACTTCCGGTTTACAGTATTCCTTCGACCATCACTTTGACGATTAAACACAAAAATTGCATCGGAATTATATACAAAAGGCACAATGCCGACTAAGTACAAGAAGAATGAGTCTTCTTACCGTCTATGCTTTCAGCCTTTGCTGAGAGACCAGTTTTAGATATCGATGATTCACATCCGGTTTACAGTATTCCTTGGACCTTCACTTTGACGATGAAACACAAAAATTTTATCGGAATTAAATACATCAGGCACAATGCCGACTTAAGTACAAGAAGAGTGAAGAGTGGGTCTTCTTACCATCTATGCTTTCAGCCTTTGCTGAGAGACCAGTTTTAGATATCGATGATTCACTTCCGGTTTACAGTATTCCTTGGACCTTCACTTTGACGATGAAACACAAAAATTTTATCGGAATTAAATACATCAGGCACAATGCCGACTTAAGTACAAGAAGAGTAGGTCTTCTTACCGTCTATGCTTTCAGCCTTTGCTGAGATACCAGTTTTTATATGTCGATGCTTCACTTCCGGTTTACAGTATTCCTTGGACGTTCACTTTGACGATTAAACACAGAAATTGCATCGGAATTAAATACAAAAGGCACAATGCGGACTTAAGTACTAGGAGACTGAGTTTTCTAACAGTCTATGATTTGAGCCTTTCGTGTGAGACCTGTTTTAGTTTTCGATGCTTCACTTCCGGTTTACAGTATTCCTTCGACCATCACTTTGACGATTAAACACAAAAATTGCATCGGAATTATATACAAAAGGCACAATGCCGACTAAGTACAAGAAGAATGAGTCTTCTTACCGTCTATGCTTTCAGCCTTTGCTGAGAGACCAGTTTTAGATATCGATGATTCACTTCCGGTTTACAGTATTCCTTGGACCTTCACTTTGACGATGAAACACAAAAATTTTATCGGAATTAAATACATCAGGCACAATGCCGACTTAAGTACAAGAAGAGTGAGTCTTCTTACCGTGTATGCTTTCAGCCTTTGCTGAGAGACCAGTTTTAGATATCGATGATTCACTTCCGCTTTACAGTATTCCTTGGACCTTCACTTTGACGATTAAACACAAAAATTGCATCGGAATTAAATACATCAGGCACAATGCCGACTTAAGTAGAAGAACAGTGAGTCTTCTTACCGTCTATGCTTTCAGCCTTTGCTGAGAGACCAGTTTTAGATATCGATGCTTCACTTCCGGTTTACAGTATTCCTTGGACCTTCACTTTGACGATGAAACACAAAAATTTTATCGGAATTA
The DNA here is from genome assembly GCF_023864275.1 of Schistocerca cancellata. Classification (NCBI taxonomy): domain Eukaryota; kingdom Metazoa; phylum Arthropoda; class Insecta; order Orthoptera; family Acrididae; genus Schistocerca; species Schistocerca cancellata. The sequence goes on from NC_064631.1 coordinate 56,771,705, forward strand.
AATACATCAGGCACAATGCCGACTGAAGTACAAGAAGAGTGGGTCTTCTTACCGTCTATGCTTTCAGCGTTTGCTGAGAGACCAGTTTTAGATATCGATGCTTCACTTCCGGTTTACAGTATTCCTTGCACCTTCACTTTGACGATTAAACACAAAAATTGCATCGGAATTAAATACATCAGGCACAATGCCGACTTAAGAAGAAGAACAGTGAGTCTTCTTACCGTCTATGCTTTCAGCCTTTGCTGAGAGACCAGTTTTAGATATCGATGATTCACCTCCGGATTTCAGTATTCCTTGGACCTTCACTTTGACGATGAAACACAAAAATTACATCGGAATGATATACAAAAGCACAATGCCGACTTAAGTACAAGAAGAATGAGTCTTCTTAATGTCTATGATTTCAGCCGTTGCTGAGAGACCAGTTTTAGATATCGATGATTCACTTCCGGTTTACAGTATTCCTTGGACCTTCACTTTGACGATGAAACACAAAAATTTTATCGGAATTAAATACATCAGGCACAATGCCGACTTAAGTACAAGAAGAGTGAGTCTTCTTACCGTGTATGCTTTCAGCCTTTGCTGAGAGACCAGTTTTAGATATCGATGATTCACTTCCGCTTTACAGTATTCCTTGGACCTTCACTTTGACGATTAAACACAAAAATTGCATCGAAATTAAATACATCAGGCACAATGCCGACTTAAGTAGAATAACTGTGAGTCTTCTTACCGTCTATGCTTTCTGCCTTTGCTGAGAGACCAGTTTTAGATATCGATGCTTCACTTCCGGTTTACAGTATTCCTTGGACCTTCACTTTGACGATGAAACACAAAAATTGCATCGGAATTATATACAAAAGGCACAATGCCGACTTAAGTACAAGAAGAATGAGTCTTCTTAATGTCTATGTTTTCAGCCGTTGCTGAGAGACCTGTTTTAGATATCGATGCTTCACTTCCGGTTTACAGTATTCCTTGCACCTTTACTTTGACGATTAAACACAAAAATTGCATCGGAATTAAATACATCAGGCACAATGCCGACTTAAGAAGAAGAACAATGAGTCTTCTTACCGTCTATGCTTTCAGCCTTTGCTGAGAGACCAGTTTTAGATATCGATGCTTCACTTCCGGCTTGCAGTATTCCTTGCACTTTCACTTTGACGATTAAACACAAAAATTGCATCGGAATTAAATACATCAGGCACAATGCCGACTTAAGTACAAGAAGAGTGGGTCTTCTTACCAGCTGTGCTTTCAGCCTTTGCTGAGAGACCAGTTTTAGGTATCGATGATTCACCTCCGGTTTACAGTATTCCTTGGACCTTCACTTTGACGATGAAACACAAAAATTGCATCGGAATTAAATACAAAATGCACAATGCGGACTTAAGTACTAGAAGACTGAGTTTTCTAACAGTCTATGATTTGAGCCTTTCGTGTGAGACCAGTTTTAGTTTTCGATGCTTCACTTCCGGTTTACAGTATTCCTTTGACCATCACTTTGACGATTAAACACAAAAATTGCATCGGAATTATATACAAAAGGCACAATGCCGACTTAAGTACAAGAAGAATGAGTCTACTTACCGTCTATGCTTTCAGCCTTTGCTGAGAGACCAGTTTTAGTTTTCGATGATTCACTTCCGGTTTACAGTATTCCTTGGACCTTCACTATGACGATGAAACACAAAAATTTTATCGGAATTTAATTCATCAGGCACAATGCCGACTTAAGTACAAGAAGAGTGAGTCTTCTTACCGTGTATGCTTTCAGCCTTTGCTGAGAGACCAGTTTTAGATATCGATGCTTCACTTCCGGTTTACAGTATTTCTTGGACCTTCACTTTGACGATGAAACACAAAAATTGCATCGGAATTAAATACATCAGGCACAATGCCGACTTAAGTACAAGAAGAGTGGGTCTTCTTACCGTCTATGCTTTCAGCGTTTGCTGAGAGACCAGTTTTAGATATCGATTCTTCACTTCCGGTTTACAGTATTCCTTGCACCTTCACTTTGACGATTAAACACAAAAATTGCATCGGAATTAAATACATCAGGCACAATGCCGACTTAAGAAGAAGAACAGTGAGTCTTCTTACCGTCTATGCTTTCAGCCTTTGCTGTGAGACCAGTTTTAGATATCGATGATTCACCTCCGGATTTCAGTATTCCTTGGACCTTCACTTTGACGATGAAACACAAAAATTACATCGGAATGATATACAAAAGGCACAATGCCGACTTAAGTACAAGAAGAATGAGTCTTCTTAATGTCTATGATTTCAGCCGTTGCTGAGAGACCAGTTTTAGATATCGATGATTCACTTCCGGTTTACAGTATTCCTTGGACCTTCACTTTGACGATGAAACACAAAAATTTTATCGGAATTAAATACATCAGGCACAATGCCGACTTAAGTACAAGAAGAGTGAGTCTTCTTACCGTGTATGCTTTCAGCCTTTGCTGAGAGACCAGTTTTAGATATCGATGATTCACTTCCGCTTTACAGTATTCCTTGGACCTTCACTTTGACGATTAAACACAAAAATTGCATCGGAATTAAATACATCAGGCACAATGCCGACTTAAGTAGAATAACTGTGAGTCTTCTTACCGTCTATGCTTTCTGCCTTTGCTGAGAGACCAGTTTTAGATATCGATGCTTCACTTCCGGTTTACAGTATTCCTTGGACCTTCACTTTGACGATGAAACACAAAAATTGCATCGGAATTATATACAAAAAGCACAATGCCGACTTAAGTACAAGAAGAATGAGTCTTCTTAATGTCTATGTTTTCAGCCGTTGCTGAGAGACCTGTTTTATATATCGATGCTTCACTTCCGGTTTACAGTATTCATTGGACCTTCACTTTGACGATTAAACACAGAAATTGCATCGGAATTAAATACAAAAGGCACAATGCGGACTTAAGTACTAGAAGACTGAGTTTTCTAACATTCTATGATTTGAGCCTTTCGTGTGAGACCAGTTTTAGTTTTCGATGCTTCACTTCCGGTTTACAGTATTCCTTGGACCATCACTTTGACGATTAAACACAAAAATTGCATCGGAATTATATACAAAAGGCACAATGCCGACTTAAGTACAAGAAGAATGAGACTTCTTACCGTCTATGCTTTCAGCCTTTGCTGAGAGACCAGTTTTAGATATCGATGATTCACTTCCGGTTTACAGTATTCCTTGGACCTTCACTCTGACGATGAAACACAAAAATTTTATCGGAAGTAAATACATCAGGCACAATGCCGACTTAAGTACAAGAAGAGTGAAGAGTGGGTCTTCTTACCATCTATGCTTTCAGCCTTTGCTGAGAGACCAGTTTTATATATCGATGATTCACTTCCGGTTTACAGTATTCCTTGGAACTTCACTTTGACGATGAAACACAAAAATTTTATCGGAACTAAATACATCAGGCACAATGCCGACTTAAGTACAAGAAGAGTGGGTCTTCTTACCATCTATGATTTCAGCCTTTGCTGAGAGACCAGTTTTAGATATCGATGATTCACTTCCGGTTTACAGTATTCCTTGGACCTTCACTTTGACGATGAAACACAAAAATTTTATCGGAATTAAATACATCAGGCACAATGCCGACTTAAGTACAAGAAGAGTAGGTTTTCTTACCGTCTATGCTTTCAGCCTTTGCTGAGATACCAGTTTTATATATCGATGCTTCACTTCCGGTTTACAGTATTCCTTGGATCTTCACTTTGACGATTAAACACAGAAATTGCATCGGAATTAAATACAAAAGGCACAATGCGGACTTAAGTACTAGGAGACTGAGTTTTCTAACAGTCTATGATTTGAGCCTTTCGTGTGAGACCTGTTTTAGTTTTCGATGCTTCACTTCCGGTTTACAGTATTCCTTCGACCATCACTTTGACGATTAAACACAAAAATTGCATCGGAATTATATACAAAAGGCACAATGCCGACTAAGTACAAGAAGAATGAGTCTTCTTACCGTCTATGCTTTCAGCCTTTGCTGAGAGACCAGTTTTAGATATCGATGATTCACATCCGGTTTACAGTATTCCTTGGACCTTCACTTTGACGATGAAACACAAAAATTTTATCGGAATTAAATACATCAGGCACAATGCCGACTTAAGTACAAGAAGAGTGAAGAGTGGGTCTTCTTACCATCTATGCTTTCAGCCTTTGCTGAGAGACCAGTTTTAGATATCGATGATTCACTTCCGGTTTACAGTATTCCTTGGACCTTCACTTTGACGATGAAACACAAAAATTTTATCGGAATTAAATACATCAGGCACAATGCCGACTTAAGTACAAGAAGAGTAGGTCTTCTTACCGTCTATGCTTTCAGCCTTTGCTGAGATACCAGTTTTTATATGTCGATGCTTCACTTCCGGTTTACAGTATTCCTTGGACGTTCACTTTGACGATTAAACACAGAAATTGCATCGGAATTAAATACAAAAGGCACAATGCGGACTTAAGTACTAGGAGACTGAGTTTTCTAACAGTCTATGATTTGAGCCTTTCGTGTGAGACCTGTTTTAGTTTTCGATGCTTCACTTCCGGTTTACAGTATTCCTTCGACCATCACTTTGACGATTAAACACAAAAATTGCATCGGAATTATATACAAAAGGCACAATGCCGACTAAGTACAAGAAGAATGAGTCTTCTTACCGTCTATGCTTTCAGCCTTTGCTGAGAGACCAGTTTTAGATATCGATGATTCACTTCCGGTTTACAGTATTCCTTGGACCTTCACTTTGACGATGAAACACAAAAATTTTATCGGAATTAAATACATCAGGCACAATGCCGACTTAAGTACAAGAAGAGTGAGTCTTCTTACCGTGTATGCTTTCAGCCTTTGCTGAGAGACCAGTTTTAGATATCGATGATTCACTTCCGCTTTACAGTATTCCTTGGACCTTCACTTTGACGATTAAACACAAAAATTGCATCGGAATTAAATACATCAGGCACAATGCCGACTTAAGTAGAAGATCAGTGAGTCTTCTTACCGTCTATGCTTTCAGCCTTTGCTGAGAGACCAGTTTTAGATATCGATGCTTCACTTCCGGTTTACAGTATTCCTTGGACCTTCACTTTGACGATGAAACACAAAAATTTTATCGGAATTAAATACATCAGGCACAATGCCGACTGAAGTACAAGAAGAGTGGGTCTTCTTACCGTCTATGCTTTCAGCGTTTGCTGAGAGACCAGTTTTAGATATCGATGCTTCACTTCCGGTTTACAGTATTCCTTGCACCTTCACTTTGACGATTAAACACAAAAATTGCATCGGAATTAAATACATCAGGCACAATGCCGACTTAAGAAGAAGAACAGTGAGTCTTCTTACCGTCTATGCTTTCAGCCTTTGCTGAGAGACCAGTTTTAGATATCGATGATTCACCTCCGGATTTCAGTATTCCTTGGACCTTCACTTTGACGATGAAACACAAAAATTACATCGGAATGATATACAAAAGGCACAATGCCGACTTAAGTACAAGAAGAATGAGTCTTCTTAATGTCTATGATTTCAGCCGTTGCTGAGAGACCAGTTTTAGATATCGATGATTCACTTCCGGTTTACAGTATTCCTTGGATCTTCACTTTGACGATGAAACACAAAAATTTTATCGGAATTAAATACATCAGGCACAATGCCGACTTAAGTACAAGAAGAGTGAGTCTTCTTACCGTGTATGCTTTCAGCCTTTGCTGAGAGACCAGTTTTAGATATCGATGATTCACTTCCGCTTTACAGTATTCCTTGGACCTTCACTTTGACGATTAAACACAAAAATTGCATCGAAATTAAATACATCAGGCACAATGCCGACTTAAGTAGAATAACTGTGAGTCTTCTTACCGTCTATGCTTTCTGCCTTTGCTGAGAGACCAGTTTTAGATATCGATGCTTCACTTCCGGTTTACAGTATTCCTTGGACCTTCACTTTGACGATGAAACACAAAAATTGCATCGGAATTATATACAAAAGGCACAATGCCGACTTAAGTACAAGAAGAATGAGTCTTCTTAATGTCTATGTTTTCAGCCGTTGCTGAGAGACCTGTTTTATATATCGATGCTTCACTTCCGGTTTACAGTATTCATTGGACCTTCACTTTGACGATTAAACACAGAAATTGCATCGGAATTAAATACAAAAGGCACAATGCGGACTTAAGTACTAGAAGACTGAGTTTTCCAACATTCTATGATTTGAGCCTTTCGTGTGAGACCAGTTTTAGTTTTCGATGCTTCACTTCCGGTTTACAGTATTCCTTGGACCATCACTTTGACGATTAAACACAAAAATTGCATCGGAATTATATACAAAAGGCACAATGCCGACTTAAGTACAAGAAGAATGAGACTTCTTACCGTCTATGCTTTCAGCCTTTGCTGAGAGACCAGTTTTAGATATCGATGATTCACTTCCGGTTTACAGTATTCCTTGGACCTTCACTTTGACGATGAAACACAAAAATTTTATCGGAAGTAAATACATCAGGCACAATGCCGACTTAAGTACAAGAAGAGTGAAGAGTGGGTCTTCTTACCATCTATGCTTTCAGCCTTTGCTGAGAGACCAGTTTTATATATCGATGATTCACTTCCGGTTTACAGTATTCCTTGGAACTTCACTTTGACGATGAAACACAAAAATTTTATCGGAACTAAATACATCAGGCACAATGCCGACTTAAGTACAAGAAGAGAGGGTCTTCTTACCATCTATGATTTCAGCCTTTGCTGAGAGACCAGTTTTAGATATCGATGATTCACTTCCGGTTTACAGTATTCCTTGGACCTTCACTTTGACGATGAAACACAAAAATTTTATCGGAATTAAATACATCAGGCACAATGCCGACTTAAGTACAAGAAGAGTAGGTCTTCTTACCGTCTATGCTTTCAGCCTTTGCTGAGATACCAGTTTTATATATCGATGCTTCACTTCCGGTTTACAGTATTCCTTGGATTTTCACTTTGACGATTAAACACAGAAATTGCATCGGAATTAAATACAAAAGGCACAATGCGGACTTAAGTACTAGGAGACTGAGTTTTCTAACAGTCTATGATTTGAGCCTTTCGTGTGAGACCTGTTTTAGTTTTCGATGCTTCACTTCCGGTTTACAGTATTCCTTCGACCATCACTTTGACGATTAAACACAAAAATTGCATCGGAATTATATACAAAAGGCACAATGCCGACTAAGTACAAGAAGAATGAGTCTTCTTACCGTCTATGCTTTCAGCCTTTGCTGAGAGACCAGTTTTAGATATCGATGATTCACATCCGGTTTACAGTATTCCTTGGACCTACACTTTGACGATGAAACACAAAAATTTTATCGGAATTAAATACATCAGGCACAATGCCGACTTAAGTACAAGAAGAGTGAAGAGTGGGTCTTCTTACCATCTATGCTTTCAGCCTTTGCTGAGAGACCAGTTTTAGATATCGATGATTCACTTCCGGTTTACAGTATTCCTTGGACCTTCACTTTGACGATGAAACACAAAAATTTTATCGGAATTAAATACATCAGGCACAATGCCGACTTAAGTACAAGAAGAGTAGGTCTTCTTACCGTCTATGCTTTCAGCCTTTGCTGAGATACCAGTTTTTATATGTCGATGCTTCACTTCCGGTTTACAGTATTCCTTGGACGTTCACTTTGACGATTAAACACAGAAATTGCATCGGAATTAAATACAAAAGGCACAATGCGGACTTAAGTACTAGGAGACTGAGTTTTCTAACAGTCTATGATTTGAGCCTTTCGTGTGAGACCTGTTTTAGTTTTCGATGCTTCACTTCCGGTTTACAGTATTCCTTCGACCATCACTTTGACGATTAAACACAAAAATTGCATCGGAATTATATACAAAAGGCACAATGCCGACTAAGTACAAGAAGAATGAGTCTTCTTACCGTCTATGCTTTCAGCCTTTGCTGAGAGACCAGATTTAGATATCGATGATTCACTTCCGGTTTACAGTATTCCTTGGACCTTCACTTTGACGATGAAACACAAAAATTTTATCGGAATTAAATACATCAGGCACAATGCCGACTTAAGTACAAGAAGAGTGAGTCTTCTTACCGTGTATGCTTTCAGCCTTTGCTGAGAGACCAGTTTTAGATATCGATGATTCACTTCCGCTTTACAGTATTCCTTGGACCTTCACTTTGACGATTAAACACAAAAATTGCATCGGAATTAAATACATCAGGCACAATGCCGACTTAAGTAGAAGAACAGTGAGTCTTCTTACCGTCTATGCTTTCAGCCTTTGCTGAGAGACCAGTTTTAGATATCGATGCTTCACTTCCGGTTTACAGTATTCCTTGGACCTTCACTTTGACGATGAAACACAAAAATTTTATCGGAATTAAATACATCAGGCACAATGCCGACTGAAGTACAAAAGAGTGGGTCTTCTTACCGTCTATGCTTTCAGCCTTTGCTGAGAGACCAGTTTTAGATATCGATGCTTCACTTCCGGTTTACAGTATTCCTTGCACCTTCACTTCGACGATTAAACACAAAAATTGCATCGGAATTAAATACATCAGGCACAATGCCGACTTAAGAAGAAGAACAGTGAGTCTTCTTTCCGTCTATGCTTTCAGCCTTTGCTGAGAGACCAGTTTTGGATATCGGTGCTTCACTTCCGGTTTGCAGTATTCCTTGCACCTTCACTTTGACGATTAAACACAAAAATTGCTTCGGAATTAAATACATCAGGCACAATGCCGACTTAAGTACAAGAAGAGTGGGTCTTCTTACCATCTATGCTTTCAGCCTTTGCTGAGAGACCAGTTTTAGATATCGATGATTCACTTCCGGTTTACAGTATTCCTTGGACCTTCACTTTGACGATGAAACACAAGAATGTAATCGGAATTAAATACATCAGGCACAATGCCGACTTAAGTACAAGAAGAGTGAGTCTTCTTACCGTGTATGCTTTCAGCCTTTGCTGAGAGACCAGTTTTAGATATCGATGATTCACTTCCGCTTTACAGTATTCCTTGGACCTTCACTTTGACGATTAAACACAAAAATTGCATCGTAATTAAATACATCAGGCACAATGCCGACTTAAGTAGAAGAACAGTGAGTCTTCTTACCGTCTATGCTTTCAGCCTTTGCTGAGAGCCCAGTTTTAGATATCGATGCTTCACTTCCGGTTTACAGTATTCCTTGGACCTTCACTTTGACGATTAAACACAAAAATTGCATCGGAATTAAATACATCAGGCACAATGCCGACTTAAGTACAAGAAGAGTGGGTCTTCTTACCGTCTATGCTTTCAGCCTTTGCTGAGAGACCAGTTTTAGATATCGATGCTTCACTTCCGGTTTACAGTATTCCTTGCACCTTCACTTTGACGATTAAACACAAAAATTGCATCGGAATTAAATACATCAGGCACAATGCCGACTTAAGAAGAAGAACAGTGAGTCTTCTTACCGTCTATGCTTTCAGCCTTTGCTGAGAAACCAGTTTTAGATATCGATGATTCACCTCCGGTTTTCAGTATTCCTTGGACCTTCACTTTGACGATGAAACACAAAAATTTTATCGGAATTAAATACATCAGGCACAATGCCGACTGAAGTACAAGAAGAGTGGGTCTTCTTACCGTCTATGCTTTCAGCGTTTGCTGAGAGACCAGTTTTAGATATCGATGCTTCACTTCCGGTTTACAGTATTCCTTGCACCTTCACTTTGACGATTAAACACAAAAATTGCATCGGAATTAAATACATCAGGCACAATGCCGACTTAAGAAGAAGAACAGTGAGTCTTCTTACCGTCTATGCTTTCAGCCTTTGCTGAGAGACCAGTTTTAGATATCGATGATTCACCTCCGGATTTCAGTATTCCTTGGACCTTCACTTTGACGATGAAACACAAAAATTACATCGGAATGATATACAAAAGGCACAATGCCGACTTAAGTACAAGAAGAATGAGTCTTCTTAATGTCTATGATTTCAGCCGTTGCTGAGAGACCAGTTTTAGATATCGATGATTCACTTCCGGTTTACAGTATTCCTTGGACCTTCACTTTGACGATGAAACACAAAAATTTTATCGGAATTAAATACATCAGGCACAATGCCGACTTAAGTACAAGAAGAGTGAGTCTTCTTACCGTGTATGCTTTCAGCCTTTGCTGAGAGACCAGTTTTAGATATCGATGATTCACTTCCGCTTTACAGTATTCCTTGGACCTTCACTTTGACGATTAAACACAAAAATTGCATCGAAATTAAATACATCAGGCACAATGCCGACTTAAGTAGAATAACTGTGAGTCTTCTTACCGTCTATGCTTTCTGCCTTTGCTGAGAGACCAGTTTTAGATATCGATGCTTCACTTCCGGTTTACAGTATTCCTTGGACCTTCACTTTGACGATGAAACACAAAAATTGCATCGGAATTATATACAAAAGGCACAATGCCGACTTAAGTACAAGAAGAATGAGTCTTCTTAATGTCTATGTTTTCAGCCGTTGCTGAGAGACCTGTTTTATATATCGATGCTTCACTTCCGGTTTACAGTATTCATTGGACCTTCACTTTGACGATTAAACACAGAAATTGCATCGGAATTAAATACAAAAGGCACAATGCGGACTTAAGTACTAGAAGACTGAGTTTTCCAACATTCTATGATTTGAGCCTTTCGTGTGAGACCAGTTTTAGTTTTCGATGCTTCACTTCCGGTTTACAGTATTCCTTGGACCATCACTTTGACGATTAAACACAAAAATTGCATCGGAATTATATACAAAAGGCACAATGCCGACTTAAGTACAAGAAGAATGAGACTTCTTACCGTCTATGCTTTCAGCCTTTGCTGAGAGACCAGTTTTAGATATCGATGATTCACTTCCGGTTTACAGTATTCCTTGGACCTTCACTTTGACGATGAAACACAAAAATTTTATCGGAAGTAAATACATCAGGCACAATGCCGACTTAAGTACAAGAAGAGTGAAGAGTGGGTCTTCTTACCATCTATGCTTTCAGCCTTTGCTGAGAGACCAGTTTTATATATCGATGATTCACTTCCGGTTTACAGTATTCCTTGGAACTTCACTTTGACGATGAAACACAAAAATTTTATCGGAACTAAATACATCAGGCACAATGCCGACTTAAGTACAAGAAGAGTGGGTCTTCTTACCATCTATGATTTCAGCCTTTGCTGAGAGACCAGTTTTAGATATCGATGATTCACTTCCGGTTTACAGTATTCCTTGGACCTTCACTTTGACGATGAAACACAAAAATTTTATCGGAATTAAATACATCAGGCACAATGCCGACTTAAGTACAAGAAGAGTAGGTCTTCTTACCGTCTATGCTTTCAGCCTTTGCTGAGATACCAGTTTTATATATCGATGCTTCACTTCCGGTTTACAGTATTCCTTGGATCTTCACTTTGACGATTAAACACAGAAATTGCATCGGAATTAAATACAAAAGGCACAATGCGGACTTAAGTACTAGGAGACTGAGTTTTCTAACAGTCTATGATTTGAGCCTTTCGTGTGAGACCTGTTTTAGTTTTCGATGCTTCACTTCCGGTTTACAGTATTCCTTCGACCATCACTTTGACGATTAAACACAAAAATTGCATCGGAATTATATACAAAAGGCACAATGCCGACTAAGTACAAGAAGAATGAGTCTTCTTACCGTCTATGCTTTCAGCCTTTGCTGAGAGACCAGTTTTAGATATCGATGATTCACATCCGGTTTACAGTATTCCTTGGACCTACACTTTGACGATGAAACACAAAAATTTTATCGGAATTAAATACATCAGGCACAATGCCGACTTAAGTACAAGAAGAGTGAAGAGTGGGTCTTCTTACCATCTATGCTTTCAGCCTTTGCTGAGAGACCAGTTTTAGATATCGATGATTCACTTCCGGTTTACAGTATTCCTTGGACCTTCACTTTGACGATGAAACACAAAAATTTTATCGGAATTAAATACATCAGGCACAATGCCGACTTAAGTACAAGAAGAGTAGGTCTTCTTACCGTCTATGCTTTCAGCCTTTGCTGAGATACCAGTTTTTATATGTCGATGCTTCACTTCCGGTTTACAGTATTCCTTGGACGTTCACTTTGACGATTAAACACAGAAATTGCATCGGAATTAAATACAAAAGGCACAATGCGGACTTAAGTACTAGGAGACTGAGTTTTCTAACAGTCTATGATTTGAGCCTTTCGTGTGAGACCTGTTTTAGTTTTCGATGCTTCACTTCCGGTTTACAGTATTCCTTCGACCATCACTTTGACGATTAAACACAAAAATTGCATCGGAATTATATACAAAAGGCACAATGCCGACTAAGTACAAGAAGAATGAGTCTTCTTACCGTCTATGCTTTCAGCCTTTGCTGAGAGACCAGTTTTAGATATCGATGATTCACTTCCGGTTTACAGTATTCCTTGGACCTTCACTTTGACGATGAAACACAAAAATTTTATCGGAATTAAATACATCAGGCACAATGCCGACTTAAGTACAAGAAGAGTGAGTCTTCTTACCGTGTATGCTTTCAGCCTTTGCTGAGAGACCAGTTTTAGATATCGATGATTCACTTCCGCTTTACAGTATTCCTTGGACCTTCACTTTGACGATTAAACACAAAAATTGCATCGGAATTAAATACATCAGGCACAATGCCGACTTAAGTAGAAGAACAGTGAGTCTTCTTACCGTCTATGCTTTCAGCCTTTGCTGAGAGACCAGTTTTAGATATCGATGCTTCACTTCCGGTTTACAGTATTCCTTGGACCTTCACTTTGACGATGAAACACAAAAATTTTATCGGAATTAAATACATCAGGCACAATGCCGACTGAAGTACAAAAGAGTGGGTCTTCTTACCGTCTATGCTTTCAGCCTTTGCTGAGAGACCAGTTTTAGATATCGATGCTTCACTTCCGGTTTACAGTATTCCTTGCACCTTCACTTCGACGATTAAACACAAAAATTGCATCGGAATTAAATACATCAGGCACAATGCCGACTTAAGAAGAAGAACAGTGAGTCTTCTTTCCGTCTATGCTTTCAGCCTTTGCTGAGAGACCAGTTTTGGATATCGGTGCTTCACTTCCGGTTTGCAGTATTCCTTGCACCTTCACTTTGACGATTAAACACAAAAATTGCTTCGGAATTAAATACATCAGGCACAATGCCGACTTAAGTACAAGAAGAGTGGGTCTTCTTACCATCTATGCTTTCAGCCTTTGCTGAGAGACCAGTTTTAGATATCGATGATTCACTTCCGGTTTACAGTATTCCTTGGACCTTCACTTTGACGATGAAACACAAGAATGTAATCGGAATTAAATACATCAGGCACAATGCCGACTTAAGTACAAGAAGAGTGAGTCTTCTTACCGTGTATGCTTTCAGCCTTTGCTGAGAGACCAGTTTTAGATATCGATGATTCACTTCCGCTTTACAGTATTCCTTGGACCTTCACTTTGACGATTAAACACAAAAATTGCATCGTAATTAAATACATCAGGCACAATGCCGACTTAAGTAGAAGAACAGTGAGTCTTCTTACCGTCTATGCTTTCAGCCTTTGCTGAGAGCCCAGTTTTAGATATCGATGCTTCACTTCCGGTTTACAGTATTCCTTGGACCTTCACTTTGACGATTAAACACAAAAATTGCATCGCAATTAAATACATCAGGCACAATGCCGACTTAAGTACAAGAAGAGTGGGTCTTCTTACCGTCTATGCTTTCAGCCTTTGCTGAGAGACCAGTTTTAGATATCGATGCTTCACTTCCGGTTTACAGTATTCCTTGCACCTTCACTTTGACGATTAAACACAAAAATTGCATCGGAATTAAATACATCAGGCACAATGCCGACTTAAGAAGAAGAACAGTGAGTCTTCTTACCGTCTATGCTTTCAGCCTTTGCTGAGAAACCAGTTTTAGATATCGATGATTCACCTCCGGTTTTCAGTATTCCTTGGACCTTCACTTTGACGATGAAACACAAAAATTTTATCGGAATTAAATACATCAGGCACAATGCCGACTTAAGTACAAGAAGAGTGGGTCTTCTTACCGTCTATGCTTTCAGCCTTTGCTGAGATACCAGTTTTATATATCGATGCTTCACTTCCGGTTTACAGTATTCCTTGGACCTTCACTTTGACGATTAAACACAGAAATTGCATCGGAATTAAATACAAAAAGCAAAATGCGGACTTAAGTACTAGAAGACTGAGTTTTCTAACAGTCTATGATTTGAGCCTTTCGTGTGAGACCAGTTTTAGTTTTCGATGCTTCACTTCCGGTTTACAGTATTCCTTGGACCATCACTTTGACGATTAAACACAAAAATTGCATCGGAAATATATACAAAAGGCACAATGCCGACATAAGTACAAGAAGAATGAGTCTTCTTACCGTCTATGCTTTCAGCCTTTGATGAGAGACCAGTTTTAGATATCGATGATTCACTTCCGGTTTACAGTATTCCTTGGACTTTCACTTTGACGATGAAACAGAAAAATTTTATCGGAATTAAATACATCAGGCACAATGCCGACTTAAGTACAAGAAGAGTGAGTCTTCTTACCGTGTATGCTTTCAGCCTTTGCTGAGAGACCAGTTTTAGATATCGATGATTCACTTCCGCTTTACAGTATTCCTTGGACCTTCACTTTGACGATTAAACACAAAAATTGCATCGTAATTAAATACATCAGGCACAATGCCGACTTAAGTAGAAGAACAGTGAGTCTTCTTACCGTCTATGCTTTTAGCCTTTGCTGAGAGCCCAGTTTTAGGTATCGATGCTTCACTTCCGGTTTACAGTATTCCTTGGACCTTCACTTTGACGATGAAACACAAAAATTGCATCGGAATTAAATACATCAGGCACAATGCCGACTCAAGTACAAGAAGAGTGGGTCTTCTTACCGTCTATGCTTTCAGCCTTTGCTGAGAGACCAGTTTTAGACATCGATGCTTCACTTCCGGTTTACAGTATTCCTTGCACCTTCACTTTGACGATTAAACACAAAAATTGCATCGGAATTAAATACATCAGGCACAATGCCGACTTAAGAAGAAGAACAGTGAGTCTTCCTACCGTCTATGCTTTCAGCCTTTGCTGAGAGACCAGTTTTAGATATCGATGATTCAACTCCGGTTTTCAGTATTCCTTGGACCATCACTTTGACGATGAAACACAAAAATTGCATCGGAATTATATACAAAAGGCACAATGCCGACTTAAGTACAAGAAGAATGTGTCTTCTTAATGTCTAAGTTTTCAGCCGTTGCTGAGATACCAGTTTTAGATATCGATGATTCACTTCCGGTTTACAGTATTCCTTGGACCTTCACTTTGACGATGAAACACAAAAATTTTATCGGAATTAAATACATCAGGCACAATGCCGACTTAAGTACAAGAAGAGTGAGTCTTCTTACCGTGTATGCTTTCAGCCTTTGCTGAGAGACCAGTTTTAGATATCGATGATTCACTTCCGCTTTACAGTATTCCTTGGACCTTCACTTGGACGATTAAACACAAAAATTGCATCGGAATTAAATACATCAGGCACAATGCCGACTCAAGTAGAAGAACAGTGAGTCTTCTTACCGTCTATGCTTTCAGCCTTTGCTGAGAGCCTAGTTTTAGATATCGATGCTTCACTTCCGGTTTACAGTATTCCTTGGACCTTCACTTTGACGATGAAACACAAAAATTGCATCGGAATTATATACAAAAGGCACAATGCCGACTTAAGTACAAGAAGAATGAGTCTTCTTAATGTCTATGTTTTCAGCCGTTGCTGAGAGACCAGTTTTATATATCGATGCTTCACTTCCGGTTTACAGTATTCCTTGGACCTTCACTTTGACGATTAAACACAGAAATTGCATCGGAACTAAATACAAAAGGCACAATGCGGACTTAAGTACTAGAAGACTGAGTTTTCTAACAGTCTATGATTTGAGCCTTTCGTGTGAGACCAGTTTTAGTTTTCGATGCTTCACTTCCGGTTTACAGTATTCCTTGGACCATCACTTTGACGATTAATTACAAAAATTGCATCGGAATTATATACAAAAGGCACAATGCCGACTTAAGTACAAGAAGAATGAGTCTTCTTACCGTCTATGCTTTCAGCCTTTGCTGAGAGACCAGTTTTAGATATCGATGATTCACTTCCGGTTTACAGTATTCCTTGGACCTTCACTTTGACTATGAAACACAAAAATTTTATCGGAATTAAATACATCAGGCACAATGCCGACTTAAGTACAAGAAGAGTGAGTCTTCTTACCGTGTATGCTTTCAGCCTTTGCTGAGAGACCAGTTTTAGATATCGATGATTCACTTCCGCTTTACAGTATTCCTTGCACCTTCACTTTGACGATTAAACACAAAAATTGCATCGTAATTAAATACATCAGGCACAATGCCGACTTAAGTAGAAGAACAGTGAGTCTTCTTACCGTCTATGCTTTCAGCCTTTGCTGAGAGCCCAGTTTTAGATATCGATGCTTCACTTCCGGTTTACAGTATTCCTTGGACCTTCACTTTGACGATGAAACACAAAAATTGCATCGGAATTAAATACATCAGGCACAATGCCGACTTAAGTACAAGAAGAGTGGGTCTTCTTACCGTCTATGCTTTCAGCCTTTGCTGAGAGACCAGTTTTAGACATCGATGCTTCACTTCCGGTTTACAGTATTCCTTGCACCTTCACTTTGACGATTAAACACAAAAATTGCATCGGAATTAAATACATCAGGCACAATGCCGACTTAAGTAGAAGAACAGTGAGTCTTCTTACCGTCTATGCTTTCAGCCTTTGCTGAGAGACCAGTTTTAGATATCGATGCTTCACTTCCGGTTTACAGTATTCCTTGGACCATCACTTTGACGATTAAACACAAAAATTGCATCGGAAATATATACAAAAGGCACAATGCCGACATAAGTACAAGAAGAATGAGTCTTCTTACCGTCTATGCTTTCAGCCTTTGCTGAGAGACCAGTTTTAGATATCGATGATTCACTTCCGGTTTACAGTATTCCTTGGACCTTCACTTTGACGATTAAACACAAAAATTTTATCGGAATTAAATACATCAGGCACAATGCCGACTTAAGTACAAGAAGAGTGAGTCTTCTTGCCGTGTATGCTTTCAGCCTTTGCTGAGAGACCAGTTTTAGATATCGATGATTCACTTCCGCTTTACAGTATTCCTTGGACCTTCACTTTGACGATTAAACACAAAAATTGCATCGTAATTAAATACATCAGGCACAATGCCGACTTAAGTAGAAGAACAGTGAGTCTTCTTACCGTCTATGCTTTCAGCCTTTGCTGAGAGCCCAGTTTTAGGTATCGATGCTTCACTTCCGGTTTACAGTATTCCTTGGACCTTCACTTTGACGATGAAACACAAAAATTGCATCGGAATTAAATACATCAGGCACAATGCCGACTTAAGTACAAGAAGAGTGGGTCTTCTTACCGTCTATGCTTTCAGCCTTTGCTGAGAGACCAGTTTTAGACATCGATGCTTCACTTCCGGTTTACAGTATTCCTTGCACCTTCACTTTGACGATTAAACACAAAAATTGCATCGGAATTAAATACATCAGGCACAATGCCGACTTAAGAAGAAGAACAGTGAGTCTTCTTACCGTCTATGCTTTCAGCCTTTGCTGAGAGACCAGTTTTAGATATCGATGATTCAACTCCGGTTTTCAGTATTCCTTGGACCATCACTTTGACGATGAAACACAAAAATTGCATCGGAATTATATACAAAAGGCACAATGCCGACTTAAGTACAAGAAGAATGTGTCTTCTTAATGTCTAAGTTTTCAGCCGTTGCTGAGATACCAGTTTTAGATATCGATGATTCACTTCCGTTTTACAGTATTCCTTGGACCTTCACTTTGACGATGAAACACAAAAATTTTATCGGAATTAAATACATCAGGCACAATGCCGACTTAAGTACAAGAAGAGTGAGTCTTCTTACCGTGTATGCTTTCAGCCTTTGCTGAGAGACCAGTTTTAGATATCGATGATTCACTTCCGCTTTACAGTATTCCTTGGACCTTCACTTGGACGATTAAACACAAAAATTGCATCGGAATTAAATACATCAGGCACAATGCCGACTCAAGTAGAAGAACAGTGGGTCTTCTTACCGTCTATGCTTTCAGCCTTTGCTGAGAGCCTAGTTTTAGATATCGATGCTTCACTTCCGGTTTACAGTATTCCTTGGACCTTCACTTTGACGATGAAACACAAAAATTGCATCGGAATTATATACAAAAGGCACAATGCCGACTTAAGTACAAGAAGAATGAGTCTTCTTAATGTCTATGTTTTCAGCCGTTGCTGAGAGACCAGTTTTATATATCGATGCTTCACTTCCGGTTTACAGTATTCCTTGGACCTTCATTTTGACGATGAAACACAAAAATTGCATCGGAATTAAATACATCAGGCACAATGCCGACTTAAGTACAAGAAGAGTGGGTCTTCTTACCGTCTATGCTTTCAGCCTTTGCTGAGAGACCAGTTTTAGATATCGATGATTCACTTCCGCTTTACAGTATTCCTTGCACCTTCACTTTGACGATTAAACACAAAAATTGCATCGTAATTAAATACATCAGGCACAATGCCGACTTAAGTACAAGAAGAATGAGTCTTCTTACCGTCTATGCTTTCAGCCTTTGCTGAGAGACCAGTTTTAGATATCGATGATTCACTTCCGGTTTACAGTATTCCTTGGACCTTCACTTTGACGATGAAACACAAAAATTTTATCGGAAGTAAATACATCAGGCACAATGCCGACTTAAGTACAAGAAGAGTGAAGAGTGGGTCTTCTTACCATCTATGCTTTCAGCCTTTGCTGAGAGACCAGTTTTATATATCGATGAATCACTTCCGGTTTACAGTATTCCTTGGAACTTCACTTTGACGATGAAACACAAAAATTTTATCGGAATTAAATACATCAGGCACAATGCCGACTTAAGTACAAGATGAGTGGGTCTTCTTACCATCTATGATTTCAGCCTTTGCTGAGAGACCAGTTTTAGATATCGATGATTCACTTCCGGTTTACAGTATTCCTTGGACCTTCACTTTGACGATGAAACACAAAAATTTTATCGGAATTAAATACATCAGGCACAATGCCGACTTAAGTACAAGAAGAGTGGGTCTTCTTACCGTCTATGCTTTCAGCCTTTGCTGAGATACCAGTTTTATATATCGATGCTTCACTTCCGGTTTACAGTATTCCTTGGAGCCTCACTTTGACGATTAAACACAGAAATTGCATCGGAATTAAATACAAAAAGCACAATGCGGACTTAAGTACTAGAAGACTGAGTTTTCTAACAGTCTATGATTTGAGCCTTTCGTGTGAGACCAGTTTTAGTTTTCGATGCTTCACTTCCGGTTTACAGTATTCCTTGGACCATCACTTTGACGATTAAACACAAAAATTGCATCGGAAATATATACAAAAGGCACAATGCCGACATAAGTACAAGAAGAATGAGTCTTCTTACCGTCTATGCTTTCAGCCTTTGCTGAGAGACCAGTTTTAGATATCGATGATTCACTTCCGGTTTACAGTATTCCTTGGACCTTCACTTTGACGATTAAACACAAAAATTGCATCGGAATTAAATACATCAGGCACAATGCCGACTTAAGTACAAGAAGAGTGGGTCTTCTTACCGTCTATGCTTTCAGCCTTTGCTGAGAGACCAGTTTTAGATATCGATGCTTCACTTCCGGTTTACAGTATTCCTTGCACCTTCACTTTGACGATTAAACACAAAAATTGCATCGGAATTAAATACATCAGGCACAATGCCGACTTAAGAAGAAGAACAGTGAGTCTTATTACCGGCTATGCTTTCAGCCTTTGCTGAGAGACCAGTTTTAGATATCGATGATTCACCTCCGGTTTTCAGTATTCCTTGGACCTTCACTTTGACGATGAAACACAAAAATTGCATCGGAATTATATACAAAGGGCACAATGCCGACTTAAGTACAAGAAGAATGAGTCTTCTTAATGTCTAAGATTTCAGCCGTTGCTGAGAGACCAGTTTTAGATATCGATGATTCACTTCCGGTTTACAGTATTCCTTGGACCTTCACTTTGACGAATTAACACAGAAATTGCATCGGAATTAAATACATCAGGCACAATGCCGGCTTAAGTACAAGAAGAGTGGGTCATCTTACCGTCTATGCTTTCAGCCTTTGCTGAGAGACCAGTTTTAGATATCGATGCTTCACTTCCGGTTTACAGTATTCCTTGCACCTTCACTTTGACGATTAAACACAAAAATTGCATCGGAATTAAATACATCAGGCACAATGCCGACTTAAGAAGAAGAACAGTGAGTCTTCTTACCGTCTATGCTTTCAGCCTTTGCTGAGAAACCAGTTTTAGATATCGATGATTCACCTCCGGTTTTCAGTATTCCTTGGACCTTCACTTTGACGATGAAACACAAAAATTTTATCGGAATTAAATACATCAGGCACAATGCCGACTTAAGTACAAGAAGAGTGGGTCTTCTTACCGTCTATGCTTTCAGCCTTTGCTGAGATACCAGTTTTATATATCGATGCTTCACTTCCGGTTTACAGTATTCCTTGGACCTTCACTTTGACGATTAAACACAGAAATTGCATCGGAATTAAATACAAAAAGCAAAATGCGGACTTAAGTACTAGAAGACTGAGTTTTCTAACAGTCTATGATTTGAGCCTTTCGTGTGAGACCAGTTTTAGTTTTCGATGCTTCACTTCCGGTTTACAGTATTCCTTGGACCATCACTTTGACGATTAAACACAAAAATTGCATCGGAAATATATACAAAAGGCACAATGCCGACATAAGTACAAGAAGAATGAGTCTTCTTACCGTCTATGCTTTCAGCCTTTGCTGAGAGACCAGTTTTAGATATCGATGATTCACTTCCGGTTTACAGTATTCCTTGGACTTTCACTTTGACGATGAAACAGAAAAATTTTATCGGAATTAAATACATCAGGCACAATGCCGACTTAAGTACAAGAAGAGTGAGTCTTCTTACCGTGTATGCTTTCAGCCTTTGCTGAGAGACCAGTTTTAGATATCGATGATTCACTTCCGCTTTACAGTATTCCTTGGACCTTCACTTTGACGATTAAACACAAAAATTGCATCGTAATTAAATACATCAGGCACAATGCCGACTTAAGTAGAAGAACAGTGAGTCTTCTTACCGTCTATGCTTTTAGCCTTTGCTGAGAGCCCAGTTTTAGGTATCGATGCTTCACTTCCGGTTTACAGTATTCCTTGGACCTTCACTTTGACGATGAAACACAAAAATTGCATCGGAATTAAATACATCAGGCACAATGCCGACTTAAGTACAAGAAGAGTGGGTCTTCTTACCGTCTATGCTTTCAGCCTTTGCTGAGAGACCAGTTTTAGACATCGATGCTTCACTTCCGGTTTACAGTATTCCTTGCACCTTCACTTTGACGATTAAACACAAAAATTGCATCGGAATTAAATACATCAGGCACAATGCCGACTTAAGAAGAAGAACAGTGAGTCTTCCTACCGTCTATGCTTTCAGCCTTTGCTGAGAGACCAGTTTTAGATATCGATGATTCAACTCCGGTTTTCAGTATTCCTTGGACCATCACTTTGACGATGAAACACAAAAATTGCATCGGAATTATATACAAAAGGCACAATGCCGACTTAAGTACAAGAAGAATGTGTCTTCTTAATGTCTAAGTTTTCAGCCGTTGCTGAGATACCAGTTTTAGATATCGATGATTCACTTCCGGTTTACAGTATTCCTTGGACCTTCACTTTGACGATGAAACACAAAAATTTTATCGGAATTAAATACATCAGGCACAATGCCGACTTAAGTACAAGAAGAGTGAGTCTTCTTACCGTGTATGCTTTCAGCCTTTGCTGAGAGACCAGTTTTAGATATCGATCATTCACTTCCGCTTTACAGTATTCCTTGGACCTTCACTTGGACGATTAAACACAAAAATTGCATCGGAATTAAATACATCAGTCACAATGCCGACTCAAGTAGAAGAACAGTGAGTCTTCTTACCGTCTATGCTTTCAGCCTTTGCTGAGAGCCTAGTTTTAGATATCGATGCTTCACTTCCGGTTTACAGTATTCCTTGGACCTTCACTTTGACGATGAAACACAAAAATTGCATCGGAATTATATACAAAAGGCACAATGCCGACTTAAGTACAAGAAGAATGAGTCTTCTTAATGTCTATGTTTTCAGCCGTTGCTGAGAGACCAGTTTTATATATCGATGCTTCACTTCCGGTTTACAGTATTCCTTGGACCTTCACTTTGACGATTAAACACAGAAATTGCATCGGAACTAAATACAAAAGGCACAATGCGGACTTAAGTACTAGAAGACTGAGTTTTCTAACAGTCTATGATTTGAGCCTTTCGTGTGAGACCAGTTTTAGTTTTCGATGCTTCACTTCCGGTTTACAGTATTCCTTGGACCATCACTTTGACGATTAATTACAAAAATTGCATCGGAATTATATACAAAAGGCACAATGCCGACTTAAGTACAAGAAGAATGAGTCTTCTTACCGTCTATGCTTTCAGCCTTTGCTGAGAGACCAGTTTTAGATATCGATGATTCACTTCCGGTTTACAGTATTCCTTGGACCTTCACTTTGACGATGAAACACAAAAATTTTATCGGAAGTAAATACATCAGGCACAATGCCGACTTAAGTACAAGAAGAGTGAAGAGTGGGTCTTCTTACCATCTATGCTTTCAGCCTTTGCTGAGAGACCAGTTTTATATATCGATGAATCACTTCCGGTTTACAGTATTCCTTGGAACTTCACTTTGACGATGAAACACAAAAATTTTATCGGAATTAAATACATCAGGCACAATGCCGACTTAAGTACAAGATGAGTGGGTCTTCTTACCATCTATGATTTCAGCCTTTGCTGAGAGACCAGTTTTAGATATCGATGATTCACTTCCGGTTTACAGTATTCCTTGGACCTTCACTTTGACGATGAAACACAAAAATTTTATCGGAATTAAATACATCAGACACAATGCCGACTTAAGTACAAGAAGAGTGGGTCTTCTTACCGTCTATGCTTTCAGCCTTTGCTGAGATACCAGTTTGATATATCGATGCTTCACTTCCGGTTTACAGTATTCCTTGGACCTTCACTTTGACGATTAAACACAGAAATTGCATCGGAATTAAATACAAAAAGCACAATGCGGACTTAAGTACTAGAAGACTGAGTTTTCTAACAGTCTATGATTTGAGCCTTTCGTGTGAGACCAGTTTTAGTTTTCGATGCTTCACTTCCGGTTTACAGTATTCCTTGGACCATCACTTTGACGATTAAACACAAAAATTGCATCGGAAATATATACAAAAGGCACAATGCCGACATAAGTACAAGAAGAATGAGTCTTCTTACCGTCTATGCTTTCAGCCTTTGCTGAGAGACCAGTTTTAGATATCGATGATTCACTTCCGGTTTACAGTATTCCTTGGACCTTCACTTTGACTATGAAACACAAAAATTTTATCGGAATTAAATACATCAGGCACAATGCCGACTTAAGTACAAGAAGAGTGAGTCTTCTTACCGTGTATGCTTTCAGCCTTTGCTGAGAGACCAGTTTTAGATATCGATGATTCACTTCCGCTTTACAGTATTCCTTGCACCTTCACTTTGACGATTAAACACAAAAATTGCATCGTAATTAAATACATCAGGCACAATGCCGACTTAAGTAGAAGAACAGTGAGTCTTCTTACCGTCTATGCTTTCAGCCTTTGCTGAGAGCCCAGTTTTAGATATCGATGCTTCACTTCCGGTTTACAGTATTCCTTGGACCTTCACTTTGACAATGAAACACAAAAATTGCATCGGAATTAAATACATCAGGCACAATGCCGACTTAAGTACAAGAAGAGTGGGTCTTCTTACCGTCTATGCTTTCAGCCTTTGTTGAGAGACCAGTTTTAGACATCGATGCTTCACTTCCGGTTTACAGTATTCCTTGCACCTTCACTTTGACGATTAAACACAAAAATTGCATCGGAATTAAATACATCAGGCACAATGCCGACATAAGTAGAAGAACAGTGAGTCTTCTTACCGTCTATGCTTTCAGCCTTTGCTGAGAGACCAGTTTTAGATATCGATGCTTCACTTCCGGTTTACAGTATTCCTTGGACCATCACTTTGACGATTAAACACAAAAATTGCATCGGAAATATATACAAAAGGCACAATGCCGACATAAGTACAAGAAGAATGAGTCTTCTTACCGTCTATGCTTTCAGCCTTTGCTGAGAGACCAGTTTTAGATATCGATGATTCACTTCCGGTTTACAGTATTCCTTGGACCTTCACTTTGACGATTAAACACAAAAATTTTATCGGAATTAAATACATCAGGCACAATGCCGACTTAAGTACAAGAAGAGTGAGTCTTCTTGCCGTGTATGCTTTCAGCCTTTGCTGAGAGACCAGTTTTAGATATCGATGATTCACTTCCGCTTTACAGTATTCCTTGGACCTTCACTTTGACGATTAAACACAAAAATTGCATCGTAATTAAATACATCAGGCACAATGCCGACTTAAGAAGAAGAACAGTGAGTCTTCTTACCGTCTATGCTTTCAGCCTTTGCTGAGAGACCAGTTTTAGATATCGATGATTCAACTCCGGTTTTCAGTATTCCTTGGACCATCACTTTGACGATGAAACACAAAAATTGCATCGGAATTATATACAAAAGGCACAATGCCGACTTAAGTACAAGAAGAATGTGTCTTCTTAATGTCTAAGTTTTCAGCCGTTGCTGAGATACCAGTTTTAGATATCGATGATTCACTTCCGGTTTACAGTATTCCTTGGACCTTCACTTTGACGATGAAACACAAAAATTTTATCGGAATTAAATACATCAGGCACAATGCCGACTTAAGTACAAGAAGAGTGAGTCTTCTTACCGTGTATGCTTTCAGCCTTTGCTGAGAGACCAGTTTTAGATATCGATGATTCACTTCCGCTTTACAGTATTCCTTGGACCTTCACTTGGACGATTAAACACAAAAATTGCATCGGAATTAAATACATCAGGCACAATGCCGACTCAAGTAGAAGAACAGTGAGTCTTCTTACCGTCTATGCTTTCAGCCTTTGCTGAGAGCCTAGTTTTAGATATCGATGCTTCACTTCCGGTTTACAGTATTCCTTGGACCTTCACTTTGACGATGAAACACAAAAATTGCATCGGAATTATATACAAAAGGCACAATGCCGACTTAAGTACAAGAAGAATGAGTCTTCTTAATGTCTATGTTTTCAGCCGTTGCTGAGAGACCAGTTTTATATATCGATGCTTCACTTCCGGTTTACAGTATTCCTTGGACCTTCATTTTGACGATGAAACACAAAAATTGCATCGGAATTAAATACATCAGGCACAATGCCGACTTAAGTACAAGAAGAGTGGGTCTTCTTACCGTCTATGCTTTCAGCCTTTGCTGAGAGACCAGTTTTAGATATCGATGATTCACCTCCGGTTTACAGTATTCCTTGGACCATCACTTTGACGATTAATTACAAAAATTGCATCGGAATTATATACAAAAGGCACAATGCCGACTTAAGTACAAGAAGAATGAGTCTTCTTACCGTCTATGCTTTCAGCCTTTGCTGAGAGACCAGTTTTAGATATCGATGATTCACTTCCGGTTTACAGTATTCCTTGGACCTTCACTTTGACGATGAAACACAAAAATTTTATCGGAAGTAAATACATCAGGCACAATGCCGACTTAAGTACAAGAAGAGTGAAGAGTGGGTCTTCTTACCATCTATGCTTTCAGCCTTTGCTGAGAGACCAGTTTTATATATCGATGAATCACTTCCGGTTTACAGTATTCCTTGGAACTTCACTTTGACGATGAAACACAAAAATTTTATCGGAATTAAATACATCAGGCACAATGCCGACTTAAGTACAAGATGAGTGGGTCTTCTTACCATCTATGATTTCAGCCTTTGCTGAGAGACCAGTTTTAGATATCGATGATTCACTTCCGGTTTACAGTATTCCTTGGACCTTCACTTTGACGATGAAACACAAAAATTTTATCGGAATTAAATACATCAGGCACAATGCCGACTTAAGTACAAGAAGAGTGGGTCTTCTTACCGTCTATGCTTTCAGCCTTTGCTGAGATACCAGTTTTATATATCGATGCTTCACTTCCGGTTTACAGTATTCCTTGGAGCCTCACTTTGACGATTAAACACAGAAATTGCATCGGAATTAAATACAAAAAGCACAATGCGGACTTAAGTACTAGATGACTGAGTTTTCTAACAGTCTATGATTTGAGCCTTTCGTGTGAGACCAGTTTTAGTTTTCGATGCTTCACTTCCGGTTTACAGTATTCCTTGGACCATCACTTTGACGATTAAACACAAAAATTGCATCGGAAATATATACAAAAGGCACAATGCCGACATAAGTACAAGAAGAATGAGTCTTCTTACCGTCTATGCTTTCAGCCTTTGCTGAGAGACCAGTTTTAGATATCGATGATTCACTTCCGGTTTTCAGTATTCCTTGGACCTTCACTTTGACTATGAAACACAAAAATTTTATCGGAGATAAATACATCAGGCACAATGCCGACTTAAGTACAAGAAGAGTGAGTCTTCTTACCGTGTATGCTTTCAGCCTTTGCTGAGAGACCAGTTTTAGATATCAATGATTCACTTCCGCTTTACAGTATTCCTTGCACCTTCACTTTGACGATTAAACACAAAAATTGCATCGTCATTAAATACATCAGGCACAATGCCGACTTAAGTAGAAGAACAGTGAGTCTTCTTACCGTCTATGCTTTCAGCCTTTGCTGAGAGCCCAGTTTTAGATATCGATGCTTCACTTCCGGTTTACAGTATTCCTTGGACCTTCACTTTGACGATGAAACACAAAAATTGCATCGGAATTAAATACATCAGGCACAATGCCGACTTAAGTACAAGAAGAGTGGGTCTTCTTACCGTCTATGCTTTCAGCCTTTGCTGAGAGACCAGTTTTAGACATCGATGCTTCACTTCCGGTTTACAGTATTCCTTGCACCTTCACTTTGACGATTAAACACAAAAATTGCATCGGAATTAAATACATCAGGCACAATGCCGACTTAAGTAGAAGAACAGTGAGTCTTCTTACCGTCTATGCTTTCAGCCTTTGCTGAGAGACCAGTTTTAGATATCGATGCTTCACTTCCGGGTTACAGTATTCCTTGGATCTTCATTTTGACGATGAAACACAAAAATTGCATCGGAATTAAATACATCAGGCACAATGCCGACTTAAGTACAAGAAGAGTGGGTCTTCTTACCGTCTATGCTTTCAGCCTTTGCTGAGAGACCAGTTTTAGATATCGATGATTCACCTCCGGTTTTCAGTATTCCTTGGACCTTCACTTTGACGATGAAGCACAAAATTTGCATCGGAATTATATACAAAAGGCACAATGCCGACTTAAGTACAAGAAGAATGAGTCTTCTTAATGTCTATGTTTTCAGCCGTTGCTGAGAGACCAGTTTTATATATCGATGCTTCACTTCCGGTTTACAGTATTCCTTGGACCTTCACTTTGACGATTAAACACAGAAATTGCATCGGAATTAAATACAAAAGGCACAATGCGGACTTAAGTACTAGAAGACTGAGTTTTCTAACAGTCTATGATTTGAGCCTTTCGTGTGAGACCAGTTTTAGTTTTCGATGCTTCACTTCCGGTTTACAGTATTCCTTGGACCATCACTTTGACGATTAAACACAAAAATTGCATCGGAATTATATACAAAAGGCACAATGCCGACTTAAGTACAAGAAGAGTGAGTCTTCTTACCGTCTATGTTTCAGCCTTTGCTGAGAGACCAGTTTTAGATATCGATGATTCACTTCCGGTTTACAGTATTCCTTGGACCTTCACTTTGACGATGAAACACAAAAATTTTATCGGAAGTAAATACATCAGGCACAATGCCGACTTAAGTACAAGCAGAGTGAAGAGTGGGTCTTCTTACCATCTATGCTTTCAGCCTTTGCTGAGAGCCCAGTTTTATATATCGATGATTCACTTCCGGTTTACAGTATTCCATGGAACTTCACTTTGACGATGAAACACAAAAACTTTATCGGAATTAAATACATCAGGCACAATGCCGACTTAAGTACAAGAAGAGTGGGTCTTCTTACCATCTATGATTTCAGCCTTTGCTGAGAGACCAGTTTTAGATATCGATGATTCACTTCCGGTTTACAGTATTCCTTGGACCTTCACTTTGACGATGAAACACAAAAATTTTATCGGAATTAAATACATCAGGCACAATGCCGACTTAAGTACAAGAAGAGTGGGTCTTCTTACCGTCTATGCTTTCAGCCTTTGCTGAGATACCAGTTTTATATATCGATGCTTCACTTCCGGTTTACAGTATTCCTTGGACCTTCACTTTGACGATTAAACACAGAAATTGCATCGGAATTAAATACAAAAGGCACAATGCGGACTTAAGTACTAGAAGACTGAGTTTTCTAACAGTCTATGATTTGAGCCTTTCGTGTGAGACCAGTTTTAGTTTTCGATGCTTCACTTCCGGTTTACAGTATTCCTTGGACCATCACTTTGACGATTAAACACAAAAATTGCATCGGAAATATATACAAAAGGCACAATGCCGACTTAAGTACAAGAAGAATGAGTCTTCTTACCGTCTATGCTTTCAGCCTTTGCTGAGAGACCAGTTTTAGATATCGATGATTCACTTCCGGTTTACAGTATTCCTTGGACCTTCACTTTGACGATGAAACACAAAAATTTTATCGGAATTAAATAGATCAGGCACAATGCCAACTTAAGTACAAGAAGAGTGAGTCTTCTTACCGTCTATGCTTTCAGCCTTTGCTGAGAGACCAGTTTTAGATATCGATGATTCACTTCCGGTTTACAGTATTCTTTGGACCTTCACTTTGACGATGAAACACAAAAATTGCATCGGAATTAAATACATCAGGCACAATGCCGACTTAAGTACAAGAAGAGTGGGTCTTCTTACCGTCTATGCTTTCAGCCTATGCTGAGAGCCCAGTTTTAGATATCGATGCTTCACTTCCGTTTTACAGTATTCCTTGCACCTTCACTTTGACGATTAAACACAAAAATTGCATCGGAATTAAATACATCAGGCACAATGCCGACTTAAGTACAAGAAGAGTGGGTCTTCTTACCATCTATGTTTCAGTCTTTGCTGAGAGACCAGTTTTAGATATCGATGCTTCACTTCCGCTTTACAGAATTCCTTGGACCTTCACTTTGACGATGAAACACAAAAATTGCTTCGGAATTAAATACATCAGGCACAATGCCGACTTATGTACAAGAAGAGTGAGTCTCCTTACCATCTATGCTTTCAGCCTTTGCTGAGAGACCAGTTTTAGATATCGATGATTCACTTCCGGTTTACAGTATTCCTTGGACCTTCACTTTGACGATGAAACACAGAAATTTTATTGGAATTAAATACATCAGGCACAATGCCGACTGAAGTACAAGAAGAGTGGGTCTTCTTACCGTCTATGCTTTCAGCCTTTGCTGAGAGACCAGTTTTAGATATCGATGCTTCACTTCCGGTTTACAGTATTCCTTGGACCTTCACTTTGACGATGAAACACAAAAATTTTATCGGAATTAAATACATCAGGCACAATGCCGACTTAAGTACAAGAAGAGTGGGTCTTCTTACCGTCTATGCTTTCAGCTTTGCTGAGAGACCAGTTTTAGATATCGATGATTCACTTCTGGTTTGCAGTATTCCTTGGACCTTCACTTTGACGATGAAACACAAAAATTGCATCGGAATTAAATACAAAAGGCACAATGCGGACTTAAGTACTAGAAGACTGAGTTTTCTAACAGTCTATGATTTAAGCCTTTCGTGTGAGACCAGTTTTAGTTTTCGATGCTTCACTTCCGGTTTACAGTATTCCTTGGACCATCACTTTGACGATTAAACACAAAAATTGCATCGGAATTATATACAAAAGGCACAATGCCGACTTAAGTGCAAGAAGAATGAGTCTTCTTGCCGTCTATGCTTTCAGCCTTTGCTGAGAGACGAGTTTTAGATATCGATGATTCACTTCCGGTTTACAGTATTCCTTGGACCTTCACTTTGACGATGAAACACAAAAATTTTAACGGAATTAAATACATCAGGCACAATGCCGACTTAGGTACAAGAAGAGTGAAGAGTGGGTCTTCTTACCATCTATGTTTTCAGCCTTTGCTGAGAGACCAGTTTTAGATATCGATGATTCACTTCCGGTTTACAGTATTCCTTGGACCATCACTTTGACGATGAAACACAAAAATTGCATCGGAATTAAATACATCAGGCACAATGCCGACTTAAGTAGAAGAACAGTGAGTCTTCTTACCGTCTATGCTTTCAGCCTTTGCTGAGGGACCAGTTTTAGATATCGATGATTCACTTCCGGTTTACAGTATTCCTTGGACCTTCACTTTGACGATGAAACACAAAAATTTTATCGGAATTAAATACATCAGGCACAATGCCGACTTAAGTACAAGAAGAGTGAGTCCTCTTACCGTCTATGCTTTCAGCCTTTGCTGAGAGACCAGTTTTAGATATCGATGCTTCACTTCCGCTTTACAGTATTCCTTGGACCTTCACTTTGACGATGAAACACAATAATTGCATCGGAATTAAATACAAAAGGCACAATGCCGACTTAAGTACAAGAAGAATGAGTCTTCTTAATGTCAATGTTTTCAGCCGTTGCTGAGAGACCAGTTTTATATATCGATGCTTCACTTCCGGTGTACAGTATTCCTTGGACCTTCACTTTGACGATTAAACACAGAAATTGCATCGGAATTAAATACAAAAGGCACAATGCGGACTTAAGCACTAGAAGGCTGAGTTTTCTAACAGTCTATGATATGAGCCTTTGCTGAGAGACCAGTTTTAGATATCGATGCTTCACTTCCGGTTTACAGTATTCCTTGGACCTTCACTTTGACGATGAAACACAAAAAGTTTATCGGAATTAAATACATCAGGCACAATGCCGACTTAAGTACAAGAAGAGTGGGTCTTCTTACCATCAATGCTTTCAGCCTTTGCTGAGAGACCAGTTTTAGATAT
Organism: Schistocerca cancellata; assembly: GCF_023864275.1. NCBI lineage: Eukaryota > Metazoa > Arthropoda > Insecta > Orthoptera > Acrididae > Schistocerca > Schistocerca cancellata. The sequence goes on from NC_064631.1 coordinate 56,803,172, forward strand.
CGATGATTCACTTCCGGTTTACAGTATTCCTTGGACCTTCACTTTGACGATGAAACACAAAAATTTTATCGGAATTAAATACATCAGGCACAATGCCGACTTAAGTACACGAAGAGTGGGTCTTCTTACTGTCTATGCTTTCAGCCTTTGCTGAGAGACCAGTTTTATATATCGATGCTTCACTTCCGGTTTACAGTATTCCTTGGACCTTCACTTTGACGATGAAACACAAAAATTTTATCGGAATTAAATACATCAGGCACAATGCCGACTTAAGTACAAGAAGTGTGGGTCTTCTTACCATCTATGCTTTCAGCCTTTGCTGAGAGACCAGTTTTAGATATCGATGATTCACTTCCGGTTTACAGTATTCCTTGGACCTTCACTTTGACGATGAAACACAAAAATTTTATCGGAATTAAATACATCAGGCACAAAGCCGAATTAAGTGCACAAAGAGTGGGTCTTCTTACCGTCTATGCTTTCAGCCTTTGCTGAGAGACCAGTATTATATATCGATGCTTCACTTCCGGTTTACAGTATTCCTTGGACCTTCACTTTGACGACTAAACACAGAAATTGCATCGGAATTGAATACAAAAGGCACAATGCGGACTTAAGTACTAGAAGACTGAGTTTTCTAACAGTCTATGATTTGAGCCTTTCGTGTGAGACCAGTTTTAGTTTTCGATGCTTCACTTCCGGTTTACAGTATTCCTTGGACCATCACTTTGACGATTAAACACAAAAATTGCATCGGAATTATATACAAAAGGCACAATGCCGACTTAAGTACAAGAAGAATGAGTCTTCTTACCGTCTATGCTTTCAGCCTTTGCTGAGAGACCAGTTTTGGATATCGATGATTCACTTCCGGTTTACAGCATTCCTTGGACCTTCACTTTGACGATGAAACACAAAAATTTTATCGGAATTAAATACATCAGGCACAATGCCGACTTAAGTACAAGAAGAGTGAAGAGTGGGTCTTCTTACCATCTATGCTTTCAGCCTTTGCTGAGGGACCAGTCTTAGATATCGATGATTCACTTCCGGTTTACAGTATTCCTTGGACCTTCACTGTGACGATGAAACACAAAAATTTTATCGGTATTAAATACATCAGGCACAATGCCGACTTAAGTACAAGAAGAGTGGGTCTTCTTACCGTCTATGCTTTCAGCCTTTGCTGAGAGACCAGTTGTAGATATCGATGATTCACTTCCGTTTTACAGTATTCCTTGCACCTTCACTTTGACGATGAAACACAAAAATTGCATCGGAATTAAATACATCAGGCACAATGCCGACTTAAGTACAAGAAGAGTGGGTCTTCTTACCATCTATGCTTTCAGCCTTTGCTGAGAGACCAGTTTTAGATATCGATGATTCACTTCCGGATTACAGTATTCCTTGCACCTTCACTTTGACGATGAAATACAAAAATTGCATCGGAATTAAATACATCAGGCACAATGCCGACTTAAGTACAAGAAGAGTGGGTCTTCCTACCGTCTATGGTTTCAGCCTTTGCTGAGAGCCCAGTTTTAGATATCGATGATTCACTTCCGGTTTACAGTATTCCTTGGACCATCACTTTGACGATTAAACACAAAAATTTTATCGGAATTAAATACATCAGGCACAATGCCGACTTAAGTAGAAGAACAGTGAGTCTTCTTACCGTCTATGCTTCCAGCCTTTGCTGAGAGCCCAGTTTTAGATATCGATGATTCACTTCCGGTTTACAGTATTCCTTGGACCATCACTTTGACGATTAAACACAAAAATTTTATCGCAATTAAATACATCAGGCACAATGCCGACTTAAGTAGAAGAACAGTGAGTCTTCTTACCGTCTATGCTTCCAGCCTTTGCTGAGAGACCAGTTTTAGATATCGATGATTCACTTCCGGTTTACAGTATTCCTTGGACCTTCACTTTGACGATGAAACACAAAAATTGCATCGGAATTAAATACATCAGGCACAATGCCGACTTAAGTACAAGAAGAGTGGGTCTTCCTACCGTCTATGGTTTCAGCCTTTGCTGAGAGACCAGTTTTAGATATCGATGATTCACTTCCGGTTTACAGTATTCCTTGGACCATCACTTTGACGATGAAACACAAAAATTGCATCGGAATTAAATACATCAGGCACAATGCCGACTTAAGTTCAAGAAGAGTGGGTCTTCTTACCGTCTATGCTTTCAGCCTTTGCTGAGAGACCAGTTTTAGATATCGATGATTCACTTCCGCTTTACAGTATTCCTTGGACCTTCACTTTGACGATTAAACACAAAAATTGCATCGGAATTAAATACATCAGGCACAATGCCGACTTAAGTAGAAGAACAGTGAGTCTTCTTACCGTCTATGCTTCCAGCCTTTGCTGAGAGCCCAGTTTTAGATATCGATGATTCACTTCCGGTTTACAGTATTCCTTGGACCTTCACTTTGACGATGAAACACAAAAATTGCATCGGAATTAAATACATCAGGCACAATGCCGACTTAAGTAGAAGAACAGTGAGCCTTCTTACCGTCTATGCTTCCAGCCTTTGCTGAGAGCCCAGTTTTAGATATCGATGATTCACTTCCGGTTTACAGTATTCCTTGGACCATCACTTTGACGATGAAACACAAAAATTGCATCGGAATTAAATACATCAGGCACAATGCCGACTTAAGTAGAAGAACAGTGAGTCTTCTTACCGTCTATGCTTCCAGCCTTTGCTGAGAGACCAGTTTTAGATATCGATGATTCACTTCCGGTTTACAGTATTCCTTGGACCTTCACTTTGACGATGAAACACAAAAATTGCATCGGAATTAAATACATCAGGCACAATGCCGACTTAAGTACAAGAAGAGTGGGTCTTCCTACCGTCTATGGTTTCAGCCTTTGCTGAGAGACCAGTTTTAGATATCGATGATTCACTTCCGGTTTACAGTATTCCTTGGACCATCACTTTGACGATGAAACACAAAAATTGCATCGGAATTAAATACATCAGGCACAATGCCGACTTAAGTAGAAGAACAGTGAGTCTTCTTACCGTCTATGCTTCCAGCCTTTGCTGAGAGCCCAGTTTTAGATATCGATGATTCACTTCCGGTTTACAGTATTCCTTGGACCATCACTTTGACGATGAAACACAAAAATTGCATCGGAATTAAATACATCAGGCACAATGCCGACTTATGTAGAAGAACAGTGAGTCTTCTTACCGTCTATGCTTCCAGCCTTTGCTGAGAGACCAGTTTTAGATATCGATGATTCACTTCCGGTTTACAGTATTCCTTGGACCTTCACTTTGACGATGAAACACAAAAATTTTATCGGAATTAAATACATCAGGCACAATGCCGACTTAAGTTCAAGAAGAGTGGGTCTTCTTACCGTCTATGCTTTCAGCCTTTGCTGAGAGACCAGTTTTAGATATCGATGATTCACTTCCGCTTTACAGTATTCCTTGGACCTTCACTTTGACGATTAAACACAAAAATTGCATCGGAATTAAATACATCAGGCACAATGCCGACTTAAGTAGAAGAACAGTGAGTCTTCTTACCGTCTATGCTTTCAGCCTTTGCTGAGAGACCAGTTTTAGATATCGATGCTTCACTTCCGCTCTACAGTATTCGTTGGACCTTCACTTTGACGATGAAACACAAAAATTGCATCGGAATTAAATACATCATGCACAATGCCGACTTAAGTACAAGAAGAGTGGGTCTTCTTACCGTCTATGATTTCAGCCTTTGGTGAGAGAACAGTTTTAGATATCGATGCTTCACTTCCGGTTTACAGTATTCCTTGCACCTTCACTTTGTCGATTAAACACAAAAATTGCATCGGAATTAAATACATCAGGCACAATGCCGACTTAAGTAGAAGAACAGTGAGTCTTCTTACCGTCTATGCTTTCAGCCTTTGCTGAGAGACCAGTTATAGATATCGATGCTTCACGTCCGGTTTGCAGTATTCCTTGCACCTTCACTTTGACGATTAAACACAAAAATTGCATCGGAATAAATACATCAGGCACAATGCCGACTTAAGTACAAGAAGAGTGGGTCTTCTTACCATCTATGCTTTCAGCCTTTGCTGAGAGACCAGTTTTAGATATCGATGATTCACTTCCGGTTTACAGTATTCCTTGGACCTTCACTTTGACGATGAAACACAAAAATTGCATCGGAATTAAATACATCAGGCACAATGCCGACTTAAGTACAAGAAGAGTGGATCTTCTTACCGTCTATGCTTTCAGCCTTTGCTGAGAGACCAGTTTTAGATATCGATGCTTCACTTCCGCTCTGCAGTATTCCTTGGACCTTCACTTTGACGATGAAACACAAAAATTGCATCGGAATTATATACAAAAGGCACAATGCCGACTTAAGTACAAGAAGAATGAGTCTTCTTATCGTCTATGTTTTCAGCCGTTGCTGAGAGACCAGTTTTATATATCGATGCTTCACTTCCGGTTTACAGTATTCCTTGGACGTTCACTTTGACGATTAAACACAGAAATTGCATCGGAATTAAATACAAAAGGCACAATGTGGACTTAAGTACTAGAAGACTGAGTTTTCTAACAGTCTATGATTTGAGCCTTTCGTGTGAGACCAGTTTTAGTTTTCGATGCTTCACTTCCGGTTTACAGTATTCCTTGGACCATCACTTTGACGATTAAACACAAAAATTTATCGGAATTATATACAAAAGGCACAATGCCGACTTAAGTACAAGAAGAATGAGTCTTCTTACCGTCTATGCTTTCAGCCTTTGCTGAGAGACCAGTTTTAGATATCGATGATTCACTTCCGGTTTACAGTATTCCTTGGACCTTCACTTTGACGATGAAACACAAAAATTTTATCGGAATTAAATACATCAGGCACAATGCCGACTTAAGTACAAGAGGGGTGAAGAGTGGGTCTTCTTACCATCTATACTTTCAGCCTTTGCTGAGAGACCAGTTTTAGATATCGATGATTCACTTCCGGTTTACAGTATTCCTTGGACCTTCACTTTGACGATGAAACACAAAAATTTTTATCGGAATTAAATACATCAGGCACAATGCCGACTTAAGTAGAAGAAGGGTGGGTCTTCTTACCATCTATGCTTTCAGCCTTTGCTGAGAGACCAGTTTTAGATATCGATGATACACTTCCGGTTTACAGTATTCCTTGGACCTTCACTTTAACGATGAAACACAAAAATTTTATCGGAATTAAATACATCAGGCACAATGCCGACTTAAGTACAAGAAGAGTGGGTCTTCTTACCGTCTATGCTTTCAGCCTTTGCTGAGAGACCAGTTTTATATATCGATGCTTCACTTCCGGTTTACAGTATTCCTTGGATCTTCACTTTGACGATTAAACACAGAAATTGCATCGGAATTAAATACAAAAGGCACAATGCGGACTCAAGTACTAGAAGACTGAGTTTTCTAATAGTCTATGTTTGAGCCTTTCGTGTGAGACCAGTTTTAGTTTTCGATGCTTCACTTCCGGTTTACAGTATTCCTTGGACCATCACTTCGACGATTAAACACAAAAATTGCATCGGAATTATATACAAAAGGCACAATGCCGACTTAAGTACAAGAAGAATGAGTCTTCTTACCGTCTATGCTTCCAGCCTTTGCTGAGAGACCAGTTTTATATATCGATGCTTCACTTCCGGTTTACAGTATTCCTTGGACCTTCACTTTGACGATGAAACACAAAAATTTTATCGGAATTAAATACATCAGGCACAATGCCGACTTAAGTACAAGAAGAGTGGGACTTCTTACCATCTATGCTTTCAGCCTTTGCTGAGAGACCAGTTTTAGATATCGATGATTCACTTCCGGTTTACAGTATTCTTTGGACCTTCACTTTGACGATGAAACACAAAAATTTTATCGGAATTAAATACATCAGGCACAATGCCGACTTAAGTACACGAAGAGTGGGTCTTCTTACCGTCTATGCTTTCAGCCTTTGCTGAGAGATCAGTTTTATATATCGATTCTTCACTTCCGGTTTACAGTATTCCTTGGACCTTCACTTTGACGACTAAACACAGAAATTGCATCGGAATTGAATACAAAAGGCACAATGCGGACTTAAGTACTAGAAGACTGAGTTTTCTAACAGTCTATGATTTGAGCCTTTCGTGTGAGACCAGTTTTAGTTTTCGATGCTTCACTTCCGGTTTACAGTATTCCTTGGACCATCACTTTGACGATTAAACACAAAAATTGCATCGGAATTATATACAAAAGGCACAATACCGACTTAAGTACAAGAAGAATGAGTCTTCTTACCGTCTATGCTTTCAGCCTTTGCTGAGAGACCAGTTTTGGATATCGATGATTCACTTCCGGTTTACAGCATTCCTTGGACCTTCACTTTGACGATGAAACACAAAAATTTTATCGGAATTAAATACATCAGGCACAATGCCGACTTAAGTACAAGAAGAGTGAAGAGTGGGTCTTCTTACCATCTATGCTTTCAGCCTTTGCTGAGAGACCAGTTTTAGATATCGATGATTCACTTCCGGTTTACAGTATTCCTTGGACCTTCACTTTGACGATGAAACACAAAAATTTTATCGGAATTATATACATCAGGCACAATGCCGACTTAAGTACAAGAAGAGTGAAGAGTGGGTCTTCTTACCATCTATGCTTTCAGCCTTTGCTGAGAGACCAGTTTTAGATATCGATGATTCACTTCCGGTTTACAGTATTCCTTGGACCTTCACTGTGACGATGAAACACAAAAATTTTATCGGTATTAAATACATCAGGCACAATGCCGACTTAAGTACAAGAAGAGTGGGTCTTCTTACCGTCTATGCTTTCAGCCTTTGCTGAGAGACCAGTTGTAGATATCGATGATTCACTTCCGTTTTACAGTATTCCTTGCACCTTCACTTTGACGATGAAACACAAAAATTGCATCGGAATTAAATACATCAGGCACAATGCCGACTTAAGTACAAGAAGAGTGGGTCTTCTTACCATCTATGCTTTCAGCCTTTGCTGAGAGACCAGTTTTAGATATCGATGATTCACTTCCGGATTACAGTATTCCTTGCACCTTCACTTTGACGATGAAATACAAAAATTGCATCGGAATTAAATACATCAGGCACAATGCCAACTTAAGTAAAAGAAGAGTGGGTCTTCCTACCGTCTATGGTTTCAGTCTTTGCTGAGAGCCCAGTTTTAGATATCGATGATTCACTTCCGGTTTACAGTATTCCTTGGACCATCACTTTGACGATGAAACACAAAAATTGCATCGGAATTAAATACATCAGGCACAATGCCGACTTATGTAGAAGAACAGTGAGTCTTCTTACCGTCTATGCTTCCAGCCTTTGCTGAGAGACCAGTTTTAGATATCGATGATTCACTTCCGGTTTACAGTATTCCTTGGACCTTCACTTTGACGATGAAACACAAAAATTTTATCGGAATTAAATACATCAGGCACAATGCCGACTTAAGTTAAAGAAGAGTGGGTCTTCTTACCGTCTATGCTTTCAGCCTTTGCTGAGAGACCAGTTTTAGATATCGATGATTCACTTCCGCTTTACAGTATTCCTTGGACCTTCACTTTGACGATTAAACACAAAAATTGCATCGGAATTAAATACATCAGGCACAATGCCGACTTAAGTAGAAGAACAGTGAGTCTTCTTACCGTCTATGCTTTCAGCCTTTGCTGAGAGACCAGTTTTAGATATCGATGCTTCACTTCCGCTCTACAGTATTCGTTGGACCTTCACTTTGACGATGAAACACAAAAATTGCATCGGAATTAAATACATCAGGCACAATGCCGACTTAAGTACAAGAAGAGGGGGTCTTCTTACCGTCTATGATTTCAGCCTTTGGTGAGAGACCAGTTTTAGATATCGATGCTTCACTTCCGGTTTACAGTATTCCTTGCACCTTCACTTTGTCGATTAAACACAAAAATTGCATCGGAATTAAATACATCAGGCACAATGCCGACTTAAGTAGAAGAACAGTGAGTCTTCTTACCGTCTATGCTTTCAGCCTTTGCTGAGAGACCAGTTATAGATATCGATGCTTCACGTCCGGTTTGCAGTATTCCTTGCACCTTCACTTTGACGATTAAACACAAAAATTGCATCGGAATAAATACATCAGGCACAATGCCGACTTAAGTACAAGAAGAGTGGGTCTTCTTACCATCTATGCTTTCAGCCTTTGCTGAGAGACCAGTTTTAGATATCGATGATTCACTTCCGGTTTACAGTATTCCTTGGACCTTCACTTTGACGATGAAACACAAAAATTGCATCGGAATTAAATACATCAGGCACAATGCCGACTTAAGTACAAGAAGAGTGGATCTTCTTACCGTCTATGCTTTCAGCCTTTGCTGAGAGACCAGTTTTAGATATCGATGCTTCACTTCCGCTCTACAGTATTCCTTGGACCTTCACTTTGACGATGAAACACAAAAATTGCATCGGAATTATATACAAAAGGCACAATGCCGACTTAAGTAAAAGAAGAATGAGTCTTCTTATCGTCTATGTTTTCAGCCGTTGCTGAGAGACCAGTTTTATATATCGATGCTTCACTTCCGGTTTACAGTATTCCTTGGACGTTCACTTTTGACGATTAAACACAGAAATTGCATCGGAATTAAATACAATAGGCACAATGCGGACTTAAGTACTAGAAGACTGAGTTTTCTAACAGTCTATGATTTGAGCCTTTCGTGTGAGACCAGTTTTAGTTTTCGATGCTTCACTTCCGGTTTACAGTATTCCTTGGACCATCACTTTGACGATTAAACACAAAAATTGCATCGGAATTATATACAAAAGGCACAATGCCGACTTAAGTACAAGAAGAATGAGTCTTCTTACCGTCTATGCTTTCAGCCTTTGCTGAGAGACCAGTTTTAGATATCGATGATTCACTTCCGGTTTACAGTATTCCTTGGACCTTCACTTTGACGATGAAACACAAAAATTTTATCGGAATTAAATACATCAGGCACAATGCCGACTTAAGTACAACAGGAGTGAAGAGTGGGTCTTCTTACCATCTATACTTTCCGCCTTTGCTGAGAGACCAGTTTTAGATATCGATGATTCACTTCCGGTTTACAGTATTCCTTGGACCTTCACTGTGACGATGAAACACAAAAATTTTATCGGTATTAAATACATCAGGCACAATGCCGACTTAAGTACAAGAAGAGTGGGTCTTCTTACCGTCTATGCTTTCAGCCTTTGCTGAGAGACCAGTTGTAGATATCGATGATTCACTTCCGGATTACAGTATTCCTTGCACCTTCACTTTGACGATGAAATACAAAAATTGCATCGGAATTAAATACATCAGGCACAATGCCGACTTAAGTACAAGAAGAGTGGGTCTTCCTACCGTCTATGGTTTCAGTCTTTGCTGAGAGCCCAGTTTTAGATATCGATGATTCACTTCCGGTTTACAGTATTCCTTGGACCATCACTTTGACGATGAAACACAAAAATTGCATCGGAATTAAATACATCAGGCACAATGCCGACTTATGTAGAAGAACAGTGAGTCTTCTTACCGTCTATGCTTCCAGCCTTTGCTGAGAGACCAGTTTTAGATATCGATGATTCACTTCCGGTTTACAGTATTCCTTGGACCTTCACTTTGACGATGAAACACAAAAATTTTATCGGAATTAAATACATCAGGCACAATGCCGACTTAAGTTAAAGAAGAGTGGGTCTTCTTACCGTCTATGCTTTCAGCCTTTGCTGAGAGACCAGTTTTAGATATCGATGATTCACTTCCGCTTTACAGTATTCCTTGGACCTTCACTTTGACGATTAAACACAAAAATTGCATCGGAATTAAATACATCAGGCACAATGCCGACTTAAGTAGAAGAACAGTGAGTCTTCTTACCGTCTATGCTTTCAGCCTTTGCTGAGAGACCAGTTTTAGATATCGATGCTTCACTTCCGCTCTATAGTATTCGTTGGACCTTCACTTTGACGATGAAACACAAAAATTGCATCGGAATTAAATACATCAGGCACAATGCCGACTTAAGTACAAGAAGAGGGGGTCTTCTTACCGTCTATGATTTCAGCCTTTGGTGAGAGACCAGTTTTAGATATCGATGCTTCACTTCCGGTTTACAGTATTCCTTGCACCTTCACTTTGTCGATTAAACACAAAAATTGCATCGGAATTAAATACATCAGGCACAATGCCGACTTAAGTAGAAGAACAGTGAGTCTTCTTACCGTCTATGCTTTCAGCCTTTGCTGAGAGACCAGTTATAGATATCGATGCTTCACGTCCGGTTTGCAGTATTCCTTGCACCTTCACTTTGACGATTAAACACAAAAATTGCATCGGAATAAATACATCAGGCACAATGCCGACTTAAGTACAAGAAGAGTGGGTCTTCTTACCATCTATGCTTTCAGCCTTTGCTGAGAGACCAGTTTTAGATATCGATGATTCACTTCCGGTTTACAGTATTCCTTGGACCTTCACTTTGACGATGAAACACAAAAATTGCATCGGAATTAAATACATCAGGCACAATGCCGACTTAAGTACAAGAAGAGTGGATCTTCTTACCGTCTATGCTTTCAGCCTTTGCTGAGAGACCAGTTTTAGATATCGATGCTTCACTTCCGCTCTACAGTATTCCTTAAACCTTCACTTTGACGATGAAACACAAAAATTGCATCGGAATTATATACAAAAGGCACAATGCCGACTTAAGTACAAGAAGAATGAGTCTTCTTATCGTCTATGTTTTCAGCCGTTGCTGAGAGACCAGTTTTATATATCGATGCTTCACTTCCGGTTTACAGTATTCCTTGGACGTTCACTTTTGACGATTAAACACAGAAATTGCATCGGAATTAAATACAAAAGGCACAATGCGGACTTAAGTACTAGAAGACTGAGTTTTCTAACAGTCTATGATTTGAGCCTTTCGTGTGAGACCAGTTTTAGTTTTCGATGCTTCACTTCCGGTTTACAGTATTCCTTGGACCATCACTTTGACGATTAAACACAAAAATTGCATCGGAATTATATACAAAAGGCACAATGCCGACTTAAGTACAAGAAGAATGAGTCTTCTTACCGTCTATGCTTTCAGCCTTTGCTGAGAGACCAGTTTTAGATATCGATGATTCACTTCCGGTTTACAGTATTCCTTGGACCTTCACTTTGACGATGAAACACAAAAATTGCATCGGAATTAAATACATCAGGCACAATGCCGACTTAAGTACAAGAAGAGGGGGTCTTCTTACCGTCTATGATTTCAGCCTTTGGTGAGAGACCAGTTTTAGATATCGATGATTCACTTCCGGTTTACAGTATTCCTTGCACCTTCACTTTGTCGATTAAACACAAAAATTGCATCGGAATTAAATACATCAGGCACAATGCCGACTTAAGTAGAAGAACAGTGAGTCTTCTTACCGTCTATGCTTTCAGCCTTTGCTGAGAGACCAGTTATAGATATCGATGCTTCACGTCCGGTTTGCAGTATTCCTTGCACCTTCACTTTGACGATTAAACACAAAAATTGCATCGGAATAAATACATCAGGCACAATGCCGACTTAAGTACAAGAAGAGTGGGTCTTCTTACCATCTATGCTTTCAGCCTTTGCTGAGAGACCAGTTTTAGATATCGATGATTCACTTCCGGTTTACAGTATTCCTTGGACCTTCACTTTGACGATGAAACACAAAAATTGCATCGGAATTAAATACATCAGGCACAATGCCGACTTAAGTACAAGAAGAGTGGATCTTCTTACCGTCTATGCTTTCAGCCTTTGCTGAGAGACCAGTTTTAGATATCGATGCTTCACTTCCGCTCTACAGTATTCCTTGGACCTTCACTTTGACGATGAAACACAAAAATTGCATCGGAATTATATACAAAAGGCACAATGCCGACTTAAGTACAAGAAGAATGAGTCTTCTTATCGTCTATGTTTTCAGCCGTTGCTGAGAGACCAGTTTTATATATCGATGCTTCACTTCCGGTTTACAGTATTCCTTGGACGTTCACTTTTGACGATTAAACACAGAAATTGCATCGGAATTAAATACAAAAGGCACAATGCGGACTTAAGTACTAGAAGACTGAGTTTTCTAACAGTCTATGATTTGAGCCTTTCGTGTGAGACCAGTTTTAGTTTTCGATGCTTCACTTCCGGTTTACAGTATTCCTTGGACCATCACTTTGACGATTAAACACAAAAATTGCATCGGAATTATATACAAAAGGCACAATGCCGACTTAAGTACAAGAAGAATGAGTCTTCTTACCGTCTATGCTTTCAGCCTTTGCTGAGAGACCAGTTTTAGATATCGATGATTCACTTCCGGTTTACAGTATTCCTTGGACCTTCACTTTGACGATGAAACACAAAAATTTTATCGGAATTAAATACATCACGCACAATGCCGACTTAAGTACAAGAGGAGTGAAGAGTGGGTCTTCTTACCATCTATACTTTCAGCCTTTGCTGAGAGACCAGTTTTAGATATCGATGATTCACTTCCGGTTTACAGTATTCCTTGGACCTTCACTTTGACGATGAAACACAAAAATTTTTATCGGAATTAAATACATCAGGCACAATGCCGACTTAAGTAGAAGAAGGGTGGGTCTTCTTACCATCTATGCTTTCAGCCTTTGCTGAGAGACCAGTTTTAGATATCGATGATACACTTCCGGTTTACAGTATTCCTTGGACCTTCACTTTAACGATGAAACACAAAAATTTTATCGGAATTAAATACATCAGGCACAATGCCGACTTAAGTACAAGAAGAGTGGGTCTTCTTACCGTCTATGCTTTCAGCCTTTGCTGAGAGACCAGTTTTATATATCGATGCTTCACTTCCGGTTTACAGTATTCCTTGGACCTTCACTTTGACGATTAAACACAGAAATTGCATCGGAATTAAATACAAAAGGCACAATGCGGACTCAAGTACTAGAAGACTGAGTTTTCTAACAGTCTATGATTTGAGCCTTTCGTGTGAGACCAGTTTTAGTTTTCGATGCTTCACTTCCGGTTTACAATATTCCTTGGACCATCACTTTGACGATTAAACACAAAAATTGCATCGGAATTATATACAAAAGGCACAATGCCGACTTAAGTACAAGAAGAATGAGTCTTCTTACCGTCTATGCTTCCAGCCTTTGCTGAGAGACCAGTTTTATATATCGATGCTTCACTTCCGGTTTACAGTATTCCTTGGACCTTCACTTTGACGATGAAACACAAAAATTTTATCGGAATTAAATACATCAGGCACAATGCCGACTTAAGTACAAGAAGAGTGGGACTTCTTACCATCTATGCTTTCAGCCTTTGCTGCGAGACCAGTTTTAGATATCGATGATTCACTTCCGGTTTACAGTATTCTTTGGACCTTCACTTTGACGATGAAACACAAAAATTTTATCGGAATTAAATACATCTGGCACAATGCCGACTTAAGTACACGAAGAGTGGGTCTTCTTACCGTCTATGCTTTCAGCCTTTGCTGAGAGATCAGTTTTATATATCGATTCTTCACTTCCGGTTTACAGTATTCCTTGGACCTTCACTTTGACGACTAAACACAGAAATTGCATCGGAATTAAATACGAAAGGCACAATGCGGACTTAAGTACTAGAAGACTGAGTTTTCTAACAGTCTATGATTTGAGCCTTTCGTGTGAGACCAGTTTTAGTTTTCGATGCTTCACTTCCGGTTTACAGTATTCCTTGGACCATCACTTTGACGATTAAACACAAAAATTGCATCGGAATTATATACAAAAGGCACAATGCCGACTTAAGTACAAGAAGAATGAGTCTTCTTACCGTCTATGCTTCCAGCCTTTGCTGAGAGACCAGTTTTATATATCGATGCTTCACTTCCGGTTTACAGTATTCCTTGGACCTTCACTTTGACGATGAAACACAAAAATTTTATCGGAATTAAATACATCAGGCACAATGCCGACTTAAGTACAAGAAGAGTGGGACTTCTTACCATCTATGCTTTCAGCCTTTGCTGACAAACCAGTTTTAGATATCGATGATTCACTTCCTGTTTACAGTATTCCTTGGACCTTCACTTTGACGATGAAACACAAAAATTTTATCGGAATTATATACATCAGGCACAATGCCGACTTAAGTACAAGAAGAGTGAAGAGTGGGTCTTCTTACCATCTATGCTTTCAGCCTTTGCTGAGAGACCAGTTTTAGATATCGATGATTCACTTCCTGTTTACAGTATTCCTTGGACCTTCACTTTGACGATGAAACACAAAAATTTTATCGGAATTATATACATCAGGCACAATGCCGACTTAAGTACAAGAAGAGTGAAGAGTGGGTCTTCTTACCATCTATGCTTTCAGCCTTTGCTGAGAGCCCAGTTTTAGATATCGATGATTCACTTCCGGTTTACAGTATTCCTTGGACCATCACTTTGACGATGAAACACAAAAATTGCATCGGAATTAAATACATCAGGCACAATGCCGACTTATGTAGAAGAACAGTGAGTCTTCTTACCGTCTATGCTTCCAGCCTCTGCTGAGAGACCAGTTTTAGATATCGATGATTCACTTCCGGTTTACAGTATTCCTTGGACCTTCACTTTGACGATGAAACACAAAAATTTTATCGGAATTAAATACATCAGGCACAATGCCGACTTAAGTACAAGAAGAGTGGGTCTTCTTACCGTCTATGCTTTCAGCCTTTGCTGAGAGATCAGTTTTAGATATCGATGATTCACTTCCGCTTTACAGTATTCCTTGCACCTTCACTTTGTCGTTTAAACACAAAAATTGCATCGGAATTAAATACATCAGGCACAATGCCGACTTAAGTAGAAGAACAGTGAGTCTTCTTACCGTCTATGCTTTCAGCCTTTGCTGAGAGACCAGTTTTATATATCGATGCTTCACTTCCGGTTTACAGTATTCCTTGGACGTTCACTTTGACGATTAAACACAGAAATTGCATCGAAATTAAATACAAAAGGCACAATGCGGACTTAAGTACTAGAAGACTGAGTTTTCTAACAGTCTATGATTTGAGCCTTTCGTGTGAGACCAGCTTTAGTTTCCGATGCTTCACTTCCGGTTTACAGTATTCCTTGGACCATCAGTTTGACGATTAAACACAAAAATTGCATCGGAATTATATACAAAAGGCACAATGCCGACTTAAGTACAAGAAGAATGAGTCTTCTTACCGTCTATGCTTTCAGCCTTTGCTGAGAGACCAGTTTTAGATATCGATGATTCACCTCCGGTTTTCAGTATTCCTTGGACCTTCACTTTGACGATGAAACACAAAAATTGCATCGGAATTATATACAAAAGGCACAATGCCGACTTAAGTACAAGAAGAATGAGTCTTCTTAATGTCTATGTTTTCAGCCGTTGCTGAGAGACCAGTTTTATATATCGATGCTTCACTTCCGTTTACAGTATTCCTTGCACCTTCACTTTGACGATCAAACACAAAAATTGCATCGGAATTAAATACATCAGGCACAATGCCGACTTAAGTACAAGAAGAGTGGGTCTTCTTACCATCTATGCTTTCAGCCTTTCCTGAGAGACCAGTTTTAGATATCGATGATTCACTTCCGGTTTACAGTATTCCTTGCACCTTCACTTTGACGATGAAATACAAAAATTGCATCGGAATTAAATACATCAGGCACAATGCCGACTTAAGTACAAGAAGAGTGGGTCTTCTTACCGTCTATGCTTTCAGCCTTTGCTGAGAGCCCAGTTTTAGATATCGATGATTCACTTCCCGTTTACAGTATTCCTTGGACTATCACTTTGACGATGAAACACAAAAATTGCATCGGAATTAAATACATCAGGCACAATGCCGACTTATGTAGAAGAACAGTGAGTCTTCTTACCGTCTATGCTTCCAGCCTTTGCTGAGAGACCAGTTTTAGATATCGATGATTCACTTCCGGTTTACAGTATTCCTTAGACCTTCACTTTGACGATTAAACACAAAAATTTTATCGGAATTAAATACATCAGGCACAATGCCGACTTAAGAACAAGAAGAGTGGGTCTTCTTACCGTCTATGCTTTCAGCCTTTGCTGAGAGACCAGTTTTAGATATCGATGCTTCACTTCCGCTTTACAGTATTCCTTGGACCTTCACTTTGACGATTAAACACAAAAATTGCATCGGAATTAAATACATCAGGCACAATGCCGACTTAAGTAGAACAACGGTGAGTCTTCTTACCGTCTATGATTTCAGCCTTTGCTGAGAGACCAGTTTTAGATATCGATGCTTCACTTCCGGTTTACAGTATTCCTTGGACCTTCACTTTGACGATGAAACACAAAAATTGCATCGGAATTAAATACATCAGGCACAATGCCGACTTAAGTACAAGAAGAGTGGGTCTTCTTACCGTCTATGCTTTCAGCCTTTGCTGAGAGACCAGTTTTAGATATCGATGCTTCACTTCCGGTTTACAGTATTCCTTGCACCTTCACTTTGACGATTAAACACAAAAATTGCATCGGAATTAAATACATCAGGCACAATGCCGACTTAAGTACAAGAAGAGTGGGTCTTCTTACCATCTATGCTTTCAGCCTTTGCTGAGAGACCAGTTTTAGATATCGATGATTCACTTCCGGTTTACAGTATTCCTTGGACCTTCACTTTGACGATGAAACACAAAAATTGCATCGGAATTAAATACATCAGGCACAATGCCGACTTAAGTACAAGAAGAGTGGGTCTTCTTACCGTCTATGCTTTCAGCTTTTGCTGAGAGACCAGTTTTAGATATCGATGCTTCACTTCCGCTCTACAGTATTCCTTGGACCTTCACTTTGACGATGAAACACAAAAATTGCATCGGAATTATATACAAAAGGCACAATGCCGACTTAAGTACAAGAAGAATGAGTCTTCTTAACGTCTATGTTTTCAGCCGTTGCTGAGAGACCAGTTTTATATATCGATGCTTCACTTCCGGTTTACAGTATTCCTTGGACGTTCACTGTGACGATTAAACACAGAAATTGCATCGGAATTAAATACAAAAGGCACAATGCGGACTTAAGTACTAGAAGACTGAGTTTTCTAACAGTCTATGATTTGAGCCTTTCGTGTGAGACCAGTTTTAGATTTCGATGCTTCACTTCCGGTTTACAGTATTCCTTGGACCATCACTTTGACGATTAAACACAAAAATTGCATCGGAATTATATACAAAAGGCACAATGCCGACTTAAGTACAAGAAGAATGAGTCTTCTTACCGTCTATGCTTTCAGCCTTTGCTGAGAGACCAGTTTTAGATATCGATGATTCACTTCCGGTTTACAGTATTCCTTGGACCTTCACTTTGACGATGAAACACAAAAATTTTATCGGAATTAAATACATCAGGCACAATGCCGACTTAAGTACAAGAAGAGTGAAGAGTGGGTCTTCTTACCATCTATACTTTCAGCCTTTGCTGAGAGACCAGTTTTAGATATCGATGATTCACTTCCGGTTTACAGTATTCCTTGGACCTTCACTTTGACGATGAAACACAAAAATTTTATCGGAATTAAATACATCAGGCACAATGCCGACTTAAGTAGAAGAAGAGTGGGTCTTCTTACCATCTATGCTTTCAGCCTTTGCTGAGAGACCAGTTTTAGATATCGATGGTACACTTCCGGTTTACAGTATTCCTTGGACCTTCACTTTGACGATTAAACACAAAAATTTTATCGGAATTAAATACATCAGGCACAATGCCGACTTAAGTACAAGAAGAGTGGGTCTTCTTACCGTCTATGCTTTCAGCCTTTGCTGAGAGACCAGTTTTATATATCGATGCTTCACTTCCGGTTTACAGTATTCCTTGGACCTTCACTTTGACGATTAAACACAGAAATTGCATCGGAATTGAATACAAAAGGCACAATGCGGACTTAAGTACTAGAAGACTGAGTTTTCTAACAGTCTATGATTTGAGCCTTTCGTGTGAGACTAGTTTTAGTTTTCGATGCTTCACTTCCGGTTTACAGTATTCCTTGGACCATCACTTTGACGATTAAACACAAAAATTGCATCGGAATTATATACAAAAGGCACAATGCCGACGTAAGTACAAGAAGAATGAGTCTTCTTACCGTCTATGCTTTCAGCCTTTGCTGAGAGACCAGTTTTAGATATCGATGATTCACTTCCGGTTTACAGTATTCCTTGGACCTTCACTTTGACGATGAAACACAGAAATTTTATCGGAATTGAATACATCAGGCACAATGCCGACTTAAGTACAAGAAGAGTGAAGAGTGGGTCTTCTTACCATCTATGCTTTCAGCCTTTGCTGAGAGACCAGTTTTAGATATCGATGATTCACTTCCGGTTTACAGTATTCCTTGGACCATCACTTTGACGATGAAACACAAAAATTGCATCGGAATTAAATACATCAGGCACAATGCCGACTTAAGTAGAAGAACAGTGAGTCTTCTTACCGTCTATGCTTTCAGCCTTTGCTGAGAGACCAGTTTTAGATATCGATGATTCACTTCCGGTTTACAGTATTCCTTGGACTTTCACTTTGACGATGAAACACAAAAATTTTATCGGAATTAAATACATCAGGCACAATGCCGACTTAAGTACAAGAAGAGTGAGTCTTCCTACCGTCTATGCTTTCAGCCTTTGCTGGGAGACCAGTTTTAGATATCGATGATTCTCTTCCGCTTTACAGTATTCCTTGGACCTTCACTTTGACGATTAAACACAAAAATTGCATCGGAATTAAATACATCAGGCACAATGCCGACTTAAGTGCAAGAGGAGTGAGTCTTCTTACCGTCTATGCTTTCAGCCTTTGCTGAGAGACCAGTTTTAAATATCGATGATTCACTTCCGCTTTACAGTATTCCTTGGACCTTCACTTTGACGATTAAACACAAAAATTGCATCGGAATTAAATACATCAGGCACAATGCCGACTTAAGTAGAAGAACAGTGAGTCTTCTTACCGTCTATGCTTTCAGCCTTTGCTGAGAGACCAGTTTTAGATATCGATGATTCACTTCCGGTTTACAGTATTCCTTGGACCTTCACTTTGACGATGAAACACAAAAAATGCATCGGAATTAAATACATCAGGCACAATGCCGACTTAAGTACAAGAAGAGTGGGTCTTCTTACCGTCTATGCTTTCAGCCTATGCTGAGAGACCAGTTTTAGATATCGATGCTTCACTTCCGGTTTACAGTATTCCTTGCACCTTCACTTTGACGATTAAACACAAAAATTGCATCGGAATTAAATACATCAGGCACAATGCCGACTTAAGAAAAAGAACAGTGAGTCTTCTTACCGTCTATGCTTTCAGCCTTTGCTGAGAGACCAGTTTTAGTTATCGATGCTTCACTTCCGGTTTGCAGTATTCCTTGCACCTTCACTTTGACGATTAAACACAAAAATTGCATCGGAATTAAATACATCAGGCACAATGCCGACTTAAAGAGAAGAACAGTGAGTCTTCTTACCGTCTATGCTTTCAGCCTTTGCTGAGAGACCAGTTTTAGATATCGATGATTCACTTCCGGTTTACAGTATTCCTTGGACTTTCACTTTGACGATGAAACACAAAAATTTTATCGGAATTAAATACATCAGGCACAATGCCGACTTAAGTACAAGAAGAGTGAGTCTTCCTACCGTCTATGCTTTCAGCCTTTGCTGGGAGACCAGTTTTAGATATCGATGATTCTCTTCCGCTTTACAGTATTCCTTGGACCTTCACTTTGACGATTAAACACAAAAATTGCATCGGAATTAAATACATCAGGCACAATGCCGACTTAAGTGCAAGAAGAGTGAGTCTTCTTACCGTCTATGCTTTCAGCCTTTGCTGAGAGACCAGTTTTAAATATCGATGATTCACTTCCGCTTTACAGTATTCCTTGGACCTTCACTTTGACGATTAAACACAAAAATTGCATCGGAATTAAATACATCAGGCACAATGCCGACTTAAGTAGAAGAACAGTGAGTCTTCTTACCGTCTATGCTTTCAGCCTTTGCTGAGAGACCAGTTTTAGATATCGATGATTCACTTCCGGTTTACAGTATTCCTTGGACCTTCACTTTGACGATGAAACACAAAAAATGCATCGGAATTAAATACATCAGGCACAATGCCGACTTAAGTACAAGAAGAGTGGGTCTTCTTACCGTCTATGCTTTCAGCCTATGCTGAGAGACCAGTTTTAGATATCGATGCTTCACTTCCGGTTTACAGTATTCCTTGCACCTTCACTTTGACGATTAAACACAAAAATTGCATCGGAATTAAATACATCAGGCACAATGCCGACTTAAGAAAAAGAACAGTGAGTCTTCTTACCGTCTATGCTTTCAGCCTTTGCTGAGAGACCAGTTTTAGTTATCGATGCTTCACTTCCGGTTTGCAGTATTCCTTGCACCTTCACTTTGACGATTAAACACAAAAATTGCATCGGAATTAAATACATCAGGCACAATGCCGACTTAAGTACAAGAAGAGTGGGTCTTCTTACCATCTATGCTTTCAGCCTTTGCTGAGAGACCAGTTTTAGATATCGATGCTTCACTTCCGCTTTACAGAATTCCTTGGACCTTCACTTTGACGATGAAACACAAAAATTGCATCGGAATTTAATACATCAGGCACAATGCCGACTTAAGTACAAGAAGAGTGAGTCTTCTTACCATCTATGCTCTCAGCCTTTGCTGAGAGACCAGTTTTAGATATCGATGATTCACTTCCGGTTTACAGTATTCCTTGGACCTTCACTTTGACGATGAAACACAAAAATTTTATCGGAATTAAATACATCAGGCACAATGCCGACTTAAGTATAAGAAGAGTGGGTCTTCTTACCGTCTATGCTTTCAGCCTTTGCTGAGAGACCAGTTTTAGATATCGATGCTTCACTTCCGCTTTACAGTATTCCTTGGACCTTCACTTTGACGATGAAACACAAAAATTGCATCGGAATTAAATTCAAAAGGCACAATGCGGACTTAAGCACTAGAAGACAGAGTCTTCTAACAGTCTATGATTTGAGCCTTTGCTGAGAGACCAGTTTTAGATATCGATGCTTCACTTCCGGTTTACAGTATTCCTTGGACCTTCACGTTGACGATGAAACACAAAAATTTTATCGGAATTAAATACATCAGGCACAATGCCGACTTAAGTACAAGAAGAGTGGGTCTCCTTACCGTCTAAGCTTTCAGCCATTGCTGAGAGACCATTTTAGATATCGATGATTCACTTCCGGTTTACAGTATTCCTTGGACCTTCACTTTGACGATGAAACACAAAAATTTTATCGGAATTAAATACATCAGGCACAATGCCGACTTAAGTACAAGAAGAGTGGGTCTTCTTACCGTCTATCCTTTCAGCTTTGCTGAGAGACCAGTTTTAGATATCGATGATTCACTTCCGGTTTACAGTATTCCTTGGACCTTCACTTTGACGATTAAACACAAAAATTGCATCGGAATTAAATACATCAGGCACAATGCCGACTTAAGAAGAAGAACAGTGAGTCTTCTTACCGTCTATGCTTTCAGCCTTTGCTGAGAGACCAGTTTTAGATATCGATGCTTCACTTCCAGTTTGCAGTATTCCTTGCACCTTCACTTTGACGATTAAACACAAAAATTGCATCGGAATTAAATACATCAGGCACAATGCCGACTTAAGTAGAAGAACTGTGAGTCTTCTTACCGTCTATGCTTTCAGCCTTTGCTGAGAGACCAGTTTTAGATATCGATGCTTCACTTCCGGTTTACAGTATTCCTTGGACCTTCACTTTGACGACTAAACACAGAAATTGCATCGGAATTAAATACGAAAGGCACAATGCGGACTTAAGTACTAGAAGACTGAGTTTTCTAACAGTCTATGATTTGAGCCTTTCGTGTGAGACCAGTTTTAGTTTTCGATGCTTCACTTCCGGTTTACAGTATTCCTTGGACCATCACTTTGACGATTAAACACAAAAATTGCATCGGAATTATATACAAAAGGCACAATGCCGACTTAAGTACAAGAAGAGTGAGTCTTCTTACCGTCTATGCTTTCAGCCTTTGCTGAGAGACCAGTTTTAGATATCGATGATTCACTTCCGGTTTACAGTATTCCTTGGACCTTCACTTTGACGATGAAACACAAAAATTTTATCGGAATTAAATACATCAGGCACAATGCCGACTTAAGTACAAGAAGAGTGAAGAGTGGGTCTTCTTACCATCTATGCTTTCAGCCTTTGCTGAGAGACCAGTTTTAGATATCGATGATTCACTTCCGGTTTACAGTATTCCTTGGACCTTCACTTTGACGATGAAACACAAAAATTGCATCGGAATTAAATACATCAGGCACAATGCCGACTTAAGTACAAGAAGAGTGGGTCTTCTTACCGTCTATGCTTTCAGCCTTTGCTGAGAGACCAGTTTTAGATATCGATGCTTCACTTCCGCTCTACAGTATTCCTTGGACCTTCACTTTGACGATGAAACACAAAAATTGCATCGGAATTATATACAAAAGGCACAATGCCGACTTAAGTACAAGAAGAATGAGTCTTCTTAACGTCTATGTTTTCAGCCGTTGCTGAGAGACCAGTTTTATATATCGATGCTTCACTTCCGGCTTACAGTATTCCTTGGACGTTCACTTTGACGATTAAACACAGAAATTGCATCGGAATTAAATACAAAAGGCACAATGCGGACTTAAGTACTAGAAGACTGAGTTTTCTAACAGTCTATGATTTGAGCCTTTCGTGTGAGACCAGTTTTAGTTTTCGATGCTTCACTTCCGGTTTACAGTATTCCTTGGACCATCACTTTGACGATTAAACACAAAAATTGCATCGGAATTATATACAAAAGGCACAATGCCGACTTAAGTACAAGAAGAATGAGTCTTCTTACCGTCTATGCTTTCAGCCTTTGCTGAGAGACCAGTTTTATATATCGATGCTTCACTTCCGGTTTACAGTATTCCTTGGACCTTCACTTTGACGATGAAACACAAAAATTTTATCGGAATTAAATACATCAGGCACAATGCCGACTTAAGTACAAGAAGAGTGGGTCTTCTTACCATCTATGCTTTCAGCCTTTGCTGAGAGACCAGTTTTAGATATCGATGATTCACTTCCGGTTTACAGTATTCCTTGGACCCTCACTTTGACGATGAAACACAAAAATTTTATCGGAATTAAATACATCAGGCACAATGCCGACTTAAGTACAAGATGAGTGGGTCCTCTTACCATCTATGCTTTCAGCCCTTGCTGACAGACCAGTTTTAGATATCGATGATTCACTTCCGGTTTACAGTATTCTTTGGACCTTCACTTTGACGATGAAACACAAAAATTTTATCGGAATTAAATACATCAGGCACAATGCCGACTTAAGTACACGAAGAGTGGGTCTTCTTACCGTCTATGCTTTCAGCCTTTGCTGAGAGACCAGTTTTATATATCGATGCTTCACTTCCGGTTTACAGTATTCCTTGGACCTTCACTTTGACGACTAAACACAGAAATTGCATCGGAATTAAATACAAAAGGCACAATGCGGACTTAAGTACTAGAAGACTGAGTTTTCTAACAGTCTATGATTTGAGCCTTTCGTGTGAGACCAGTTTTAGTTTTCGATGCTTCACTTCCGGTTTACAGTATTCCTTGGACCATCACTTTGACGATTAAACAAAAAAATTGCATCGGAATTATATACAAAAGGCACAATGCCGACTTAAGTACAAGAAGAATGAGTATTCTTACCGTCTATGTTTTCAGCCTTTGCTGAGAGACCAGTTTTAGATATCGATGATTCACTTCCGGTTTACAGCATTCCTTGGACCTTCACTTTGACGATGAAACACAAAAATTTTATCGGAATTAAATACATCAGGCACAATGCCGACTTAAGTACAAGAAGAGTGAAGAGTGGGTCTTCTTACCATCTATGCTTTCAGCCTTTGCTGAGAGACCAGTTTTAGATATCGATGATTCACTTCCGGTTTACAGTATTCCTTGGACCTTCACTGTGACGATGAAACACAAAAATTTTATCGGAATTAAATACATCAGGCACAATGCCGACTTAAGTACAAGAAGAGTGGGTCTTCTTACCGTCTATGCTTTCAGCCTTTGCTGAGAGACCAGTTGTAGATATCGATGATTCACTTCCGTTTTACAGTATTCCTTGCACCTTCACTTTGACGATGAAACACAAAAATTTTATCGGAATTAAATACATCAGGCACAATGCCGACTTAAGTACAAGAAGAGTGGGTCTTCTTACCGTCTATGCTTTCAGCCTTTGCTGAGAGCCCAGTTTTAGATATCGATGATTCACTTCCGGTTTACAGTATTCCTTGGACCATCACTTTGACGATGAAACAGAAAAATTGCATCGGAATTAAATACATCAGGCACAATGCCGACTTATGTAGAAGAACAGTGAGTCTTCTTACCTGCTATGCTTCCAGCCTTTGCTGAGAGACCCGTTTTAGATATCGATGGTTCACTTCCGGTTTACAGTATTCCTTGGACCTTCACTTTGACGATGAAACACAAAAATTTTATCGGAATTAAATACATCAGGCACAATGCCGACT
Source organism: Schistocerca cancellata (assembly GCF_023864275.1). Classification (NCBI taxonomy): domain Eukaryota; kingdom Metazoa; phylum Arthropoda; class Insecta; order Orthoptera; family Acrididae; genus Schistocerca; species Schistocerca cancellata. The sequence continues at coordinate 56,827,949 of NC_064631.1, forward strand.
TAAGTACAAGAAGAGTGGGTCTTCTTACCGTCTATGCTTTCAGCCTTTGCTGAGAGACCAGTTTTAGATATCGATGATTCACTTCCGCTTTAAAGTATTCCTTGGACCTTCACTTTGACGATTAAACACAAAAATTGCATCGGAATTAAATACATCAGGCACAATGCCGACTTAAGTAGAAGAACAGTGAGTCTTCTTACCGTCTATGCTTCCAGCCTTTGCTGAGAGACCAGTTTTAGATATCGATGATTCACTTCCGGTTTACAGTATTCCTTGGACCTTCACTTTGACGATGAAACACAAAAATTGCATCGGAATTAAATACATCAGGCACAATGCCGACTTAAGTACAAGAAGAGTGGGTCTTCCTACCGTCTATGGTTTCAGCCTTTGCTGAGAGACCAGTTTTAGATATCGATGATTCACTTCCGGTTTACAGTATTCCTTGGACCATCACTTTGACGATGAAACACAAAAATTGCATCGGAATTAAATACATCAGGCACAATGCCGACTTAAGTAGAAGAACAGTGAGTCTTCTTACCGTCTATGCTTCCAGCCTTTGCTGAGAGCCCAGTTTTAGATATCGATGATTCACTTCCGGTTTACAGTATTCCTTGGACCATCACTTTGACGATGAAACACAAAAATTGCATCGGAATTAAATACATCAGGCACAATGCCGACTTATGTAGAAGAACAGTGAGTCTTCTTACCGTCTATGCTTCCAGCCTTTGCTGAGAGACCAGTTTTAGATATCGATGATTCACTTCCGGTTTACAGTATTCCTTGGACCTTCACTTTGACGATGAAACACAAAAATTTTATTGGAATTAAATACATCAGGCACAATGCCGACTTAAGTTCAAGAAGAGTGGGTCTTCTTACCGTCTATTCTTTCAGCCTTTGCTGAGAGACCAGTTTTAGATATCGATGATTCACTTCCGCTTTACAGTATTCCTTGGACCTTCACTTTGACGATTAAACACAAAAATTGCATCGGAATTAAATACATCAGGCACAATGCCGACTTAATAAGAAGAACAGTGAGTCTTCTTACCGTCTATGCTTTCAGCCTTTGCTGAGAGACCAGTTTTAGATATCGATGCTTCACTTCCGCTCTACAGTATTCGTTGGACCTTCACTTTGACGATGAAACACAAAAATTGCATCGGAATTAAATACATCATGCACAATGCCGACTTAAGTACAAGAAGAGTGGGTCTTCTTACCGTCTATGATTTCAGCCTTTGGTGAGAGACCAGTTTTAGATATCGATGCTTCACTTCCGGTTTACAGTATTCCTTGCACCTTCACTTTGTCGATTAAACACAAAAATTGCATCGGAATTAAATACATCAGGCACAATGCCGACTTAAGTAGAAGAACAGTGAGTCTTCTTACCGTCTATGCTTTCAGCCTTTGCTGAGAGACCAGTTATAGATATCGATGCTTCACGTCCGGTTTGCAGTATTCCTTGCACCAACACTTTGACGATTAAACACAAAAATTGCATCGGAATAAATACATCAGGCACAATGCCGACTTAAGTACAAGAAGAGTGGGTCTTCTTACCATCTATGCTTTCAGCCTTTGCTGAGAGACCAGTTTTAGATATCGATGATTCACTTCCGGTTTACAGTATTCCTTGGACCTTCACTTTGACGATGAAACACAAAAATTGCATCGGAATTAAATACATCAGGCACAATGCCGACTTAAGTACAAGAAGAGTGGATCTTCTTACCGTCTATGCTTTCAGCCTTTGCTGAGAGACCAGTTTTAGATATCGATGCTTCACTTCCGCTCTGCAGTATTCCTTGGACCTTCACTTTGACGATGAAACACAAAAATTGCATCGGAATTATATACAAAAGGCACAATGCCGACTTAAGTACAAGAAGAATGAGTCTTCTTATCGTCTATGTTTTCAGCCGTTGCTGAGAGACCAGTTTTATATATCGATGCTTCACTTCCGGTTTACAGTATTCCTTGGACGTTCACTTTGACGATTAAACACAGAAATTGCATCGGAATTAAATACAAAAGGCACAATGCGGACTTAAGTACTAGAAGACTGAGTTTTCTAACAGTCTATGATTTGAGCCTTTCGTGTGAGACCAGTTTTAGTTTTCGATGCTTCACTTCCGGTTTACAGTATTCCTTGGACCATCACTTTGACGATTAAACACAAAAATTTATCGGAATTATATACAAAAGGCACAATGCCGACTTAAGTACAAGAAGAATGAGTCTTCTTACCGTCTATGCTTTCAGCCTTTGCTGAGAGACCAGTTTTAGATATCGATGATTCACTTCCGGTTTACAGTATTCCTTGGACCTTCACTTTGACGATGAAACACAAAAATTTTATCGGAATTAAATACATCAGGCACAATGCCGACTTAAGTACAAGAGGGGTGAAGAGTGGGTCTTCTTACCATCTATACTTTCAGCCTTTGCTGAGAGACCAGTTTTAGATATCGATGATTCACTTCCGGTTTACAGTATTCCTTGGACCTTCACTTTGACGATGAAACACAAAAATTTTTATCGGAATTAAATACATCAGGCACAATGCCGACTTAAGTAGAAGAAGGGTGGGTCTTCTTACCATCTATGCTTTCAGCCTTTGCTGAGAGACCAGTTTTAGATATCGATGATACACTTCCGGTTTACAGTATTCCTTGGACCTTCACTTTAACGATGAAACACAAAAATTTTATCGGAATTAAATACATCAGGCACAATGCCGACTTAAGTACAAGAAGAGTGGGTCTTCTTACCGTCTATGCTTTCAGCCTTTGCTGAGAGACCAGTTTTATATATCGATGCTTCACTTCCGGTTTACAGTATTCCTTGGATCTTCACTTTGACGATTAAACACAGAAATTGCATCGGAATTAAATACAAAAGGCACAATGCGGACTCAAGTACTAGAAGACTGAGTTTTCTAATAGTCTATGTTTGAGCCTTTCGTGTGAGACCAGTTTTAGTTTTAGATGCTTCACTTCCGGTTTACAGTATTCCTTGGACCATCACTTCGACGATTAAACACAAAAATTGCATCGGAATTATATACAAAAGGCACAATGCCGACTTAAGTACAAGAAGAATGAGTCTTCTTACCGTCTATGCTTCCAGCCTTTGCTGAGAGACCAGTTTTATATATCGATGCTTCACTTCCGGTTTACAGTATTCCTTGGACCTTCACTTTGACGATGAAACACAAAAATTTTATCGGAATTAAATACATCAGGCACAATGCCGACTTAAGTACAAGAAGAGTGGGACTTCTTACCATCTATGCTTTCAGCCTTTGCTGAGAGACCAGTTTTAGATATCGATGATTCACTTCCGGTTTACAGTATTCTTTGGACCTTCACTTTGACGATGAAACACAAAAATTTTATCGGAATTAAATACATCAGGCACAATGCCGACTTAAGTACACGAAGAGTGGGTCTTCTTACCGTCTATGCTTTCAGCCTTTGCTGAGAGATCAGTTTTATATATCGATTCTTCACTTCCGGTTTACAGTATTCCTTGGACCTTCACTTTGACGACTAAACACAGAAATTGCATCGGAATTGAATACAAAAGGCACAATGCGGACTTAAGTACTAGAAGACTGAGTTTTCTAACAGTCTATGATTTGAGCCTTTCGTGTGAGACCAGTTTTAGTTTTCGATGCTTCACTTCCGGTTTACAGTATTCCTTGGACCATCACTTTGACGATTAAACACAAAAATTGCATCGGAATTATATACAAAAGGCACAATACCGACTTAAGTACAAGAAGAATGAGTCTTCTTACCGTCTATGCTTTCAGCCTTTGCTGAGAGACCAGTTTTGGATATCGATGATTCACTTCCGGTTTACAGCATTCCTTGGACCTTCACTTTGACGATGAAACACAAAAATTTTATCGGAATTAAATACATCAGGCACAATGCCGACTTAAGTACAAGAAGAGTGAAGAGTGGGTCTTCTTACCATCTATGCTTTCAGCCTTTGCAGAGAGACCAGTTTTAGATATCGATGATTCACTTCCGGTTTACAGTATTCCTTGGACCTTCAATTTGACGATGAAACACAAAAATTTTATCGGAATTATATACATCAGGCACAATGCCGACTTAAGTACAAGAAGAGTGAAGAGTGGGTCCTCTTACCATCTATGCTTTCAGCCTTTGCTGAGAGACCAGTTTTAGATATCGATGATTCACTTCCGGTTTACAGTATTCCTTGGACCTTCACTGTGACGATGAAACACAAAAATTTTATCGGTATTAAATACATCAGGCACAATGCCGACTTAAGTACAAGAAGAGTGGGTCTTCTTACCGTCTATGCTTTCAGCCTTTGCTGAGAGACCAGTTGTAGATATCGATGATTCACTTCCGTTTTACAGTATTCCTTGCACCTTCACTTTGACGATGAAACACAAAAATTGCATCGGAATTAAATACATCAGGCACAATGCCGACTTAAGTACAAGAAGAGTGGGTCTTCTTACCATCTATGCTTTCAGCCTTTGCTGAGAGACCAGTTTTAGATATCATTGATTCACTTCCGGATTACAGTATTCCTTGCACCTTCACTTTGACGATGAAATACAAAAATTGCATCGGAATTAAATACATCAGGCACAATGCCAACTTAAGTAAAAGAAGAGTGGGTCTTCCTACCGTCTATGGTTTCAGTCTTTGCTGAGAGCCCACTTTTAGATATCGATGATTCACTTCCGGTTTACAGTATTCCTTGGACCATCACTTTGACGATGAAACACAAAAATTGCATCGGAATTAAATACATCAGGCACAATGCCGACTTATGTAGAAGAACAGTGAGTCTTCTTACCGTCTATGCTTCCAGCCTTTGCTGAGAGACCAGTTTTAGATATCGATGATTCACTTCCGGTTTACAGTATTCCTTGGACCTTCACTTTGACGATGAAACACAAAAATTTTATCGGAATTAAATACATCAGGCACAATGCCGACTTAAGTTAAAGAAGAGTGGGTCTTCTTACCGTCTATGCTTTCAGCCTTTGCTGAGAGACCAGTTTTAGATATCGATGATTCACTTCCGCTTTACAGTATTCCTTGGACCTTCACTTTGACGATTAAACACAAAAATTGCATCGGAATTAAATACATCAGGCACAATGCCGACTTAAGTAGAAGAACAGTGAGTCTTCTTACCGTCTATGCTTTCAGCCTTTGCTGAGAGACCAGTTTTAGATATCGATGCTTCACTTCCGCTCTACAGTATTCGTTGGACCTTCACTTTGACGATGAAACACAAAAATTGCATCGGAATTAAATACATCAGGCACAATGCCGACTTAAGTACAAGAAGAGGGGGTCTTCTTACCGTCTATGATTTCAGCCTTTGGTGAGAGACCAGTTTTAGATATCGATGCTTCACTTCCGGTTTACAGTATTCCTTGCACCTTCACTTTGTCGATTAAACACAAAAATTGCATCGGAATTAAATACATCAGGCACAATGCCGACTTAAGTAGAAGAACAGTGAGTCTTCTTACCGTCTATGCTTTCAGCCTTTGCTGAGAGACCAGTTATAGATATCGATGCTTCACGTCCGGTTTGCAGTATTCCTTGCACCTTCACTTTGACGATTAAACACAAAAATTGCATCGGAATAAATACATCAGGCACAATGCCGACTTAAGTACAAGAAGAGTGGGTCTTCTTACCATCTATGCTTTCAGCCTTTGCTGAGAGACCAGTTTTAGATATCGATGATTCACTTCCGGTTTACAGTATTCCTTGGACCTTCACTTTGACGATGAAACACAAAAATTGCATCGGAATTAAATACATCAGGCACAATGCCGACTTAAGTACAAGAAGAGTGGATCTTCTTACCGTCTATGCTTTCAGCCTTTGCTGAGAGACCAGTTTTAGATATCGATGCTTCACTTCCGCTCTACAGTATTCCTTGGACCTTCACTTTGACGATGAAACACAAAAATTGCATCGGAATTATATACAAAAGGCACAATGCCGACTTAAGTAAAAGAAGAATGAGTCTTCTTATCGTCTATGTTTTCAGCCGTTGCTGAGAGACCAGTTTTATATATCGATGCTTCACTTCCGGTTTACAGTATTCCTTGGACGTTCACTTTTGACGATTAAACACAGAAATTGCATCGGAATTAAATACAATAGGCACAATGCGGACTTAAGTACTAGAAGACTGAGTTTTCTAACAGTCTATGATTTGAGCCTTTCGTGTGAGACCAGTTTTAGTTTTCGATGCTTCACTTCCGGTTTACAGTATTCCTTGGACCATCACTTTGACGACTAAACACAAAAATTGCATCGGAATTATATACAAAAGGCACAATGCCGACTTAAGTACAAGAAGAATGAGTCTTCTTACCGTCTATGCTTTCAGCCTTTGCTGAGAGACCAGTTTTAGATATCGATGATTCACTTCCGGTTTACAGTATTCCTTGGACCTTCACTTTGACGATGAAACACAAAAATTTTATCGGAATTAAATACATCAGGCACAATGCCGACTTAAGTACAACAGGAGTGAAGAGTGGGTCTTCTTACCATCTATACTTTCCGCCTTTGCTGAGAGACCAGTTTTAGATATCGATGATTCACTTCCGGTTTACAGTATTCCTTGGACCTTCACTGTGACGATGAAACACAAAAATTTTATCGGTATTAAATACATCAGGCACAATGCCGACTTAAGTACAAGAAGAGTGGGTCTTCTTACCGTCTATGCTTTCAGCCTTTGCTGAGAGACCAGTTGTAGATATCGATGATTCACTTCCGTTTTACAGTATTCCTTGCACCTTCACTTTGACGATGAAACACAAAAATTGCATCGGAATTAAATACATCAGGCACAATGCCGACTTAAGTACAAGAAGAGTGGGTCTTCTTACCATCTATGCTTTCAGCCTTTGCTGAGAGACCAGTTTTAGATATCGATGATTCACTTCCGGATTACAGTATTCCTTGCACCTTCACTTTGACGATGAAATACAAAAATTGCATCGGAATTAAATACATCAGGCACAATGCCGACTTAAGTACAAGAAGAGTGGGTCTTCCTACCGTCTATGGTTTCAGTCTTTGCTGAGAGCCCAGTTTTAGATATCGATGATTCACTTCCGGTTTACAGTATTCCTTGGACCATCACTTTGACGATGAAACACAAAAATTGCATCGGAATTAAATACATCAGGCACAATGCCGACTTATGTAGAAGAACAGTGAGTCTTCTTACCGTCTATGCTTCCAGCCTTTGCTGAGAGACCAGTTTTAGATATCGATGATTCACTTCCGGTTTACAGTATTCCTTGGACCTTCACTTTGACGATGAAACACAAAAATTTTATCGGAATTAAATACATCAGGCACAATGCCGACTTAAGTTAAAGAAGAGTGGGTCTTCTTACCGTCTATGCTTTCAGCCTTTGCTGAGAGACCAGTTTTAGATATCGATGATTCACTTCCGCTTTACAGTATTCCTTGGACCTTCACTTTGACGATTAAACACAAAAATTGCATCGGAATTAAATACATCAGGCACAATGCCGACTTAAGTAGAAGAACAGTGAGTCTTCTTACCGTCTATGCTTTCAGCCTTTGCTGAGAGACCAGTTTTAGATATCGATGCTTCACTTCCGCTCTATAGTATTCGTTGGACCTTCACTTTGACGATGAAACACAAAAATTGCATCGGAATTAAATACATCAGGCACAATGCCGACTTAAGTACAAGAAGAGGGGGTCTTCTTACCGTCTATGATTTCAGCCTTTGGTGAGAGACCAGTTTTAGATATCGATGCTTCACTTCCGGTTTACAGTATTCCTTGCACCTTCACTTTGTCGATTAAACACAAAAATTGCATCGGAATTAAATACATCAGGCACAATGCCGACTTAAGTAGAAGAACAGTGAGTCTTCTTACCGTCTATGCTTTCAGCCTTTGCTGAGAGACCAGTTATAGATATCGATGCTTCACGTCCGGTTTGCAGTATTCCTTGCACCTTCACTTTGACGATTAAACACAAAAATTGCATCGGAATAAATACATCAGGCACAATGCCGACTTAAGTACAAGAAGAGTGGGTCTTCTTACCATCTATGCTTTCAGCCTTTGCTGAGAGACCAGTTTTAGATATCGATGATTCACTTCCGGTTTACAGTATTCCTTGGACCTTCACTTTGACGATGAAACACAAAAATTGCATCGGAATTAAATACATCAGGCACAATGCCGACTTAAGTACAAGAAGAGTGGATCTTCTTACCGTCTATGCTTTCAGCCTTTGCTGAGAGACCAGTTTTAGATATCGATGCTTCACTTCCGCTCTACAGTATTCCTTAAACCTTCACTTTGACGATGAAACACAAAAATTGCATCGGAATTATATACAAAAGGCACAATGCCGACTTAAGTACAAGAAGAATGAGTCTTCTTATCGTCTATGTTTTCAGCCGTTGCTGAGAGACCAGTTTTATATATCGATGCTTCACTTCCGGTTTACAGTATTCCTTGGACGTTCACTTTTGACGATTAAACACAGAAATTGCATCGGAATTAAATACAAAAGGCACAATGCGGACTTAAGTACTAGAAGACTGAGTTTTCTAACAGTCTATGATTTGAGCCTTTCGTGTGAGACCAGTTTTAGTTTTCGATGTTTCACTTCCGGTTTACAGTATTCCTTGGACCATCACTTTGACGATTAAACACAAAAATTGCATCGGAATTATATACAAAAGGCACAATGCCGACTTAAGTACAAGAAGAATGAGTCTTCTTACCGTCTATGCTTTCAGCCTTTGCTGAGAGACCAGTTTTAGATATCGATGATTCACTTCCGGTTTACAGTATTCCTTGGACCTTCACTTTGACGATGAAACACAAAAATTGCATCGGAATTAAATACATCAGGCACAATGCCGACTTAAGTACAAGAAGAGGGGGTCTTCTTACCGTCTATGATTTCAGCCTTTGGTGAGAGACCAGTTTTAGATATCGATGATTCACTTCCGGTTTACAGTATTCCTTGCACCTTCACTTTGTCGATTAAACACAAAAATTGCATCGGAATTAAATACATCAGGCACAATGCCGACTTAAGTAGAAGAACAGTGAGTCTTCTTACCGTCTATGCTTTCAGCCTTTGCTGAGAGACCAGTTATAGATATCGATGCTTCACGTCCGGTTTGCAGTATTCCTTGCACCTTCACTTTGACGATTAAACACAAAAATTGCATCGGAATAAATACATCAGGCACAATGCCGACTTAAGTACAAGAAGAGTGGGTCTTCTTACCATCTATGCTTTCAGCCTTTGCTGAGAGACCAGTTTTAGATATCGATTATTCACTTCCGGTTTACAGTATTCCTTGGACCTTCACTTTGACGATGAAACACAAAAATTGCATCGGAATTAAATACATCAGGCACAATGCCGACTTAAGTACAAGAAGAGTGGATCTTCTTACCGTCTATGCTTTCAGCCTTTGCTGAGAGACCAGTTTTAGATATCGATGCTTCACTTCCGCTCTACAGTATTCCTTGGACCTTCACTTTGACGATGAAACACAAAAATTGCATCGGAATTATATACAAAAGGCACAATGCCGACTTAAGTACAAGAAGAATGAGTCTTCTTATCGTCTATGTTTTCAGCCGTTGCTGAGAGACCAGTTTTATATATCGATGCTTCACTTCCGGTTTACAGTATTCCTTGGACGTTCACTTTTGACGATTAAACACAGAAATTGCATCGGAATTAAATACAAAAGGCACAATGCGGACTTAAGTACTAGAAGACTGAGTTTTCTAACAGTCTATGATTTGAGCCTTTCGTGTGAGACCAGTTTTAGTTTTCGATGCTTCACTTCCGGTTTACAGTATTCCTTGGACCATCACTTTGACGATTAAACACAAAAATTGCATCGGAATTATATACAAAAGGCACAATGCCGACTTAAGTACAAGAAGAATGAGTCTTCTTACCGTCTATGCTTTCAGCCTTTGCTGAGAGACCAGTTTTAGATATCGATGATTCACTTCCGGTTTACAGTATTCCTTGGACCTTCACTTTGACGATGAAACACAAAAATTTTATCGGAATTAAATACATCACGCACAATGCCGACTTAAGTACAAGAGGAGTGAAGAGTGGGTCTTCTTACCATCTATACTTTCAGCCGTTGCTGAGAGACCAGTTTTAGATATCGATGATTCACTTCCGGTTTACAGTATTCCTTGGACCTTCACTTTGACGATGAAACACAAAAATTTTTATCGGAATTAAATACATCAGGCACAATGCCGACTTAAGTAGAAGAAGGGTGGGTCTTCTTACCATCTATGCTTTCAGCCTTTGCTGAGAGACCAGTTTTAGATATCGATGATACACATCCGGTTTACAGTATTCCTTGGACCTTCACTTTAACGATGAAACACAAAAATTTTATCGGAATTAAATACATCAGGCACAATGCCGACTTAAGTACAAGAAGAGTGGGTCTTCTTACCGTCTATGCTTTCAGCCTTTGCTGAGAGACCAGTTTTATATATCGATGCTTCACTTCCGGTTTACAGTATTCCTTGGACCTTCACTTTGACGATTAAACACAGAAATTGCATCGGAATTAAATACAAAAGGCACAATGCGGACTCAAGTACTAGAAGACTGAGTTTTCTAACAGTCTATGATTTGAGCCTTTCGTGTGAGACCAGTTTTAGTTTTCGATGCTTCACTTCCGGTTTACAATATTCCTTGGACCATCACTTTGACGATTAAACACAAAAATTGCATCGGAATTATATACAAAAGGCACAATGCCGACTTAAGTACAAGAAGAATGAGTCTTCTTACCGTCTATGCTTCCAGCCTTTGCTGAGAGACCAGTTTTATATATCGATGCTTCACTTCCGGTTTACAGTATTCCTTGGACCTTCACTTTGACGATGAAACACAAAAATTTTATCGGAATTAAATACATCAGGCACAATGCCGACTTAAGTACAAGAAGAGTGGGACTTCTTACCATCTATGCTTTCAGCCTTTGCTGCGAGACCAGTTTTAGATATCGATGATTCACTTCCGGTTTACAGTATTCTTTGGACCTTCACTTTGACGATGAAACACAAAAATTTTATCGGAATTAAATACATCAGGCACAATGCCGACTTAAGTACACGAAGAGTGGGTCTTCTTACCGTCTATGCTTTCAGCCTTTGCTGAGAGATCAGTTTTATATATCGATTCTTCACTTCCGGTTTACAGTATTCCTTGGACCTTCACTTTGACGACTAAACACAGAAATTGCATCGGAATTAAATACGAAAGGCACAATGCGGACTTAAGTACTAGAAGACTGAGTTTTCTAACAGTCTATGATTTGAGCCTTTCGTGTGAGACCAGTTTTAGTTTTCGATGCTTCACTTCCGGTTTACAGTATTCCTTGGACCATCACTTTGACGATTAAACACAAAAATTGCATCGGAATTATATACAAAAGGCACAATGCCGACTTAAGTACAAGAAGAATGAGTCTTCTTACCGTCTATGTTTTCAGCCTTTGCTGAGAGACCAGTTTTACATATCGATGATTCACTTCCGGTTTACAGCATTCCTTGGACCTTCACTTTGACGATGAAACACAAAAATTTTATCGGAATTAAATACATCAGGCACAATGCCGACTTAAGTACAAGAAGAGTGAAGAGTGGGTCTTCTTACCATCTATGCTTTCAGCCTTTGCCGAGAGACCAGTTTTAGATATCGATGATTCACTTCCTGTTTACAGTATTCCTTGGACCTTCACTTTGACGATGAAACACAAAAATTGCATCGGAATTAAATACATCAGGCACAATGCCGACTTAAGTACAAGAAGAGTGGGTCTTCTTACCGTCTATGCTTTCAGCCTTTGCTGAGAGACCAGTTTTATATATCGATGCTTCACTTCCGGTTTACAGTATTCCTTGGACCTTCACTTTGACGATTAAACACAGAAATTGCATCGGAATTAAATACAAAAGGCACAATGCGGACTCAAGTACTAGAAGACTGAGTTTTCTAACAGTCTATGATTTGAGCCTTTCGTGTGAGACCAGTTTTAGTTTTCGATGCTTCACTTCCGGTTTACAGTATTCCTTGGACCATCACTTTGACGATTAAACACAAAAATTGCATCGGAATTATATACAAAAGGCACAATGCCGACTTAAGTACAAGAAGAATGAGTCTTCTTACCGTCTATGCTTCCAGCCTTTGCTGAGAGACCAGTTTTATATATCGATGGTTCACTTCCGGTTTACAGTATTCCTTGGACCTTCACTTTGACGATGAAACACAAAAATTTTATCGGAATTAAATACATCAGGCACAATGCCGACTTAAGTACAAGAAGAGTGGGACTTCTTACCATCTATGCTTTCAGCCTTTGCTGAGAGACCAGTTTTAGATATCGATGATTCACTTCCTGTTTACAGTATTCCTTGGACCTTCACTTTGACGATGAAACACAAAAATTTTATCGGAATTATATACATCAGGCACAATGCCGACTTAAGTACAAGAAGAGTGAAGAGTGGGTCTTCTTACCATCTATGCTTTCAGCCTTTGCTGAGAGACCAGTTTTAGATATCGATGATTCACTTCCTGTTTACAGTATTCCTTGGACCTTCACTTTGACGATGAAACACAAAAATTTTATCGGAATTATATACATCAGGCACAATGCCGACTTAAGTACAAGAAGAGTGAAGAGTGGGTCTTCTTACCATCTATGCTTTCAGCCTTTGCTGAGAGCCCAGTTTTAGATATCGATGATTCACTTCCGGTTTACAGTATTCCTTGGACCATCACTTTGACGATGAAACACAAAAATTGCATCGGAATTAAATACATCAGGCACAATGCCGACTTATGTAGAAGAACAGTGAGTCTTCTTACCGTCTATGCTTCCAGCCTCTGCTGAGAGACCAGTTTTAGATATCGATGATTCACTTCCGGTTTACAGTATTCCTTGGACCTTCACTTTGACGATGAAACACAAAAATTTTATCGGAATTTAATACATCAGGCACAATGCCGACTTAAGTACAAGAAGAGTGGGTCTTCTTACCGTCTATGCTTTCAGCCTTTGCTGAGAGATCAGTTTTAGATATCGATGATTCACTTCCGCTTTACAGTATTCCTTGCACCTTCACTTTGTCGTTTAAACACAAAAATTGCATCGGAATTAAATACATCAGGCACAATGCCGACTTAAGTAGAAGAACAGTGAGTCTTCTTACCGTCTATGCTTTCAGCCTTTGCTGAGAGACCAGTTTTATATATCGATGCTTCACTTCCGGTTTACAGTATTCCTTGGACGTTCACTTTGACGATTAAACACAGAAATTGCATCGAAATTAAATACAAAAGGCACAATGCGGACTTAAGTACTAGAAGACTGAGTTTTCTAACAGTCTATGATTTGAGCCTTTCGTGTGAGACCAGCTTTAGTTTCCGATGCTTCACTTCCGGTTTACAGTATTCCTTGGACCATCAGTTTGACGATTAAACACAAAAATTGCATCGGAATTATATACAAAAGGCACAATGCCGACTTAAGTACAAGAAGAATGAGTCTTCTTACCGTCTATGCTTTCAGCCTTTGCTGAGAGACCAGTTTTAGATATCGATGATTCACCTCCGGTTTTCAGTATTCCTTGGACCTTCACTTTGACGATGAAACACAAAAATTGCATCGGAATTATATACAAAAGGCACAATGCCGACTTAAGTACAAGAAGAATGAGTCTTCTTAATGTCTATGTTTTCAGCCGTTGCTGAGAGACCAGTTTTATATATCGATGCTTCACTTCCGTTTACAGTATTCCTTGCACCTTCACTTTGACGATCAAACACAAAAATTGCATCGGAATTAAATACATCAGGCACAATGCCGACTTAAGTACAAGAAGAGTGGGTCTTCTTACCATCTATGCTTTCAGCCTTTCCTGAGAGACCAGTTTTAGATATCGATGATTCACTTCCGGATTACAGTATTCCTTGCACCTTCACTTTGACGATGAAATACAAAAATTGCATCGGAATTAAATACATCAGGCACAATGCCGACTTAAGTACAAGAAGAGTGGGTCTTCTTACCGTCTATGCTTTCAGCCTTTGCTGAGAGCCCAGTTTTAGATATCGATGATTCACTTCCCGTTTACAGTATTCCTTGGACTATCACTTTGACGATGAAACACAAAAATTGCATCGGAATTAAATACATCAGGCACAATGCCGACTTATGTAGAAGAACAGTGAGTCTTCTTACCGTCTATGCTTCCAGCCTTTGCTGAGAGACCAGTTTTAGATATCGATGATTCACTTCCGGTTTACAGTATTCCTTAGACCTTCACTTTGACGATTAAACACAAAAATTTTATCGGAATTAAATACATCAGGCACAATGCCGACTTAAGAACAAGAAGAGTGGGTCTTCTTACCGTCTATGCTTTCAGCCTTTGCTGAGAGACCAGTTTTAGATATCGATGCTTCACTTCCGCTTTACAGTATTCCTTGGACCTTCACTTTGACGATTAAACACAAAAATTGCATCGGAATTAAATACATCAGGCACAATGCCGACTTAAGTAGAACAACGGTGAGTCTTCTTACCGTCTATGCTTTCAGCCTTTGCTGAGAGACCAGTTTTAGATATCGATGCTTCACTTCCGGTTTACAGTATTCCTTGGACCTTCACTTTGACGATGAAACACAAAAATTGCATCGGAATTAAATACATCAGGCACAATGCCGACTTAAGTACAAGAAGAGTGGGTCTTCTTACCGTCTATGCTTTCAGCCTTTGCTGAGAGACCAGTTTTAGATATCGATGCTTCACTTCCGGTTTACAGTATTCCTTGCACCTTCACTTTGACGATTAAACACAAAAATTGCATCGGAATTAAATACATCAGGCACAATGCCGACTTAAGTACAAGA
Source organism: Schistocerca cancellata (assembly GCF_023864275.1). Classification (NCBI taxonomy): domain Eukaryota; kingdom Metazoa; phylum Arthropoda; class Insecta; order Orthoptera; family Acrididae; genus Schistocerca; species Schistocerca cancellata. Next base: position 56,842,978 of record NC_064631.1, read on the forward strand.
AGAGTGGGTCTTCTTACCATCTATGCTTTCAGCCTTTGCTGAGAGACCAGTTTTAGATATCGATGATTCACTTCCGGTTTACAGTATTCCTTGGACCTTCACTTTGACGATGAAACACAAAAATTGCATCGGAATTAAATACATCAGGCACAATGCCGACTTAAGTACAAGAAGAGTGGGTCTTCTTACCGTCTATGCTTTCAGCTTTTGCTGAGAGACCAGTTTTAGATATCGATGCTTCACTTCCGCTCTACAGTATTCCTTGGACCTTCACTTTGACGATGAAACACAAAAATTGCATCGGAATTATATACAAAAGGCACAATGCCGACTTAAGTACAAGAAGAATGAGTCTTCTTAACGTCTATGTTTTCAGCCGTTGCTGAGAGACCAGTTTTATATATCGATGCTTCACTTCCGGTTTACAGTATTCCTTGGACGTTCACTGTGACGATTAAACACAGAAATTGCATCGGAATTAAATACAAAAGGCACAATGCGGACTTAAGTACTAGAAGACTGAGTTTTCTAACAGTCTATGATTTGAGCCTTTCGTGTGAGACCAGTTTTAGTTTTCGATGCTTCACTTCCGGTTTACAGTATTCCTTGGACCATCACTTTGACGATTAAACACAAAAATTGCATCGGAATTATATACAAAAGGCACAATGCCGACTTAAGTACAAGAAGAATGAGTCTTCTTACCGTCTATGCTTTCAGCCTTTGCTGAGAGACCAGTTTTAGATATCGATGATTCACTTCCGGTTTACAGTATTCCTTGGACCTTCACTTTGACGATGAAACACAAAAATTTTATCGGAATTAAATACATCAGGCACAATGCCGACTTAAGTACAAGAAGAGTGAAGAGTGGGTCTTCTTACCATCTATACTTTCAGCCTTTGCTGAGAGACCAGTTTTAGATATCGATGATTCACTTCCGGTTTACAGTATTCCTTGGACCTTCACTTTGACGACTAAACACAGAAATTGCATCGGAATTAAATACGAAAGGCACAATGCGGACTTAAGTACTAGAAGACTGAGTTTTCTAACAGTCTATGATTTGAGCCTTTCGTGTGAGACCAGTTTTAGTTTTCGATGCTTCACTTCCGGTTTACAGTATTCCTTGGACCATCACTTTGACGATTAAACACAAAAATTGCATCGGAATTATATACAAAAGGCACAATGCCGACTTAAGTACAAGAAGAATGAGTCTTCTTACCGTCTATGTTTTCAGCCTTTGCTGAGAGACCAGTTTTACATATCGATGATTCACTTCCGGTTTACAGCATTCCTTGGACCTTCACTTTGACGATGAAACACAAAAATTTTATCGGAATTAAATACATCAGGCACAATGCCGACTTAAGTACAAGAAGAGTGAAGAGTGGGTCTTCTTACCATCTATGCTTTCAGCCTTTGCCGAGAGACCAGTTTTAGATATCGATGATTCACTTCCTGTTTACAGTATTCCTTGGACCTTCACTTTGACGATGAAACACAAAAATTGCATCGGAATTAAATACATCAGGCACAATGCCGACTTAAGTACAAGAAGAGTGGGTCTTCTTACCGTCTATGCTTTCAGCCTTTGCTGAGAGACCAGTTTTATATATCGATGCTTCACTTCCGGTTTACAGTATTCCTTGGACCTTCACTTTGACGATTAAACACAGAAATTGCATCGGAATTAAATACAAAAGGCACAATGCGGACTCAAGTACTAGAAGACTGAGTTTTCTAACAGTCTATGATTTGAGCCTTTCGTGTGAGACCAGTTTTAGTTTTCGATGCTTCACTTCCGGTTTACAGTATTCCTTGGACCATCACTTTGACGATTAAACACAAAAATTGCATCGGAATTATATACAAAAGGCACAATGCCGACTTAAGTACAAGAAGAATGAGTCTTCTTACCGTCTATGCTTCCAGCCTTTGCTGAGAGACCAGTTTTATATATCGATGGTTCACTTCCGGTTTACAGTATTCCTTGGACCTTCACTTTGACGATGAAACACAAAAATTTTATCGGAATTAAATACATCAGGCACAATGCCGACTTAAGTACAAGAAGAGTGGGACTTCTTACCATCTATGCTTTCAGCCTTTGCTGAGAGACCAGTTTTAGATATCGATGATTCACTTCCTGTTTACAGTATTCCTTGGACCTTCACTTTGACGATGAAACACAAAAATTTTATCGGAATTATATACATCAGGCACAATGCCGACTTAAGTACAAGAAGAGTGAAGAGTGGGTCTTCTTACCATCTATGCTTTCAGCCTTTGCTGAGAGACCAGTTTTAGATATCGATGATTCACTTCCTGTTTACAGTATTCCTTGGACCTTCACTTTGACGATGAAACACAAAAATTTTATCGGAATTATATACATCAGGCACAATGCCGACTTAAGTACAAGAAGAGTGAAGAGTGGGTCTTCTTACCATCTATGCTTTCAGCCTTTGCTGAGAGCCCAGTTTTAGATATCGATGATTCACTTCCGGTTTACAGTATTCCTTGGACCATCACTTTGACGATGAAACACAAAAATTGCATCGGAATTAAATACATCAGGCACAATGCCGACTTATGTAGAAGAACAGTGAGTCTTCTTACCGTCTATGCTTCCAGCCTCTGCTGAGAGACCAGTTTTAGATATCGATGATTCACTTCCGGTTTACAGTATTCCTTGGACCTTCACTTTGACGATGAAACACAAAAATTTTATCGGAATTTAATACATCAGGCACAATGCCGACTTAAGTACAAGAAGAGTGGGTCTTCTTACCGTCTATGCTTTCAGCCTTTGCTGAGAGATCAGTTTTAGATATCGATGATTCACTTCCGCTTTACAGTATTCCTTGCACCTTCACTTTGTCGTTTAAACACAAAAATTGCATCGGAATTAAATACATCAGGCACAATGCCGACTTAAGTAGAAGAACAGTGAGTCTTCTTACCGTCTATGCTTTCAGCCTTTGCTGAGAGACCAGTTTTATATATCGATGCTTCACTTCCGGTTTACAGTATTCCTTGGACGTTCACTTTGACGATTAAACACAGAAATTGCATCGAAATTAAATACAAAAGGCACAATGCGGACTTAAGTACTAGAAGACTGAGTTTTCTAACAGTCTATGATTTGAGCCTTTCGTGTGAGACCAGCTTTAGTTTCCGATGCTTCACTTCCGGTTTACAGTATTCCTTGGACCATCAGTTTGACGATTAAACACAAAAATTGCATCGGAATTATATACAAAAGGCACAATGCCGACTTAAGTACAAGAAGAATGAGTCTTCTTACCGTCTATGCTTTCAGCCTTTGCTGAGAGACCAGTTTTAGATATCGATGATTCACCTCCGGTTTTCAGTATTCCTTGGACCTTCACTTTGACGATGAAACACAAAAATTGCATCGGAATTATATACAAAAGGCACAATGCCGACTTAAGTACAAGAAGAATGAGTCTTCTTAATGTCTATGTTTTCAGCCGTTGCTGAGAGACCAGTTTTATATATCGATGCTTCACTTCCGTTTACAGTATTCCTTGCACCTTCACTTTGACGATCAAACACAAAAATTGCATCGGAATTAAATACATCAGGCACAATGCCGACTTAAGTACAAGAAGAGTGGGTCTTCTTACCATCTATGCTTTCAGCCTTTCCTGAGAGACCAGTTTTAGATATCGATGATTCACTTCCGGATTACAGTATTCCTTGCACCTTCACTTTGACGATGAAATACAAAAATTGCATCGGAATTAAATACATCAGGCACAATGCCGACTTAAGTACAAGAAGAGTGGGTCTTCTTACCGTCTATGCTTTCAGCCTTTGCTGAGAGCCCAGTTTTAGATATCGATGATTCACTTCCCGTTTACAGTATTCCTTGGACTATCACTTTGACGATGAAACACAAAAATTGCATCGGAATTAAATACATCAGGCACAATGCCGACTTATGTAGAAGAACAGTGAGTCTTCTTACCGTCTATGCTTCCAGCCTTTGCTGAGAGACCAGTTTTAGATATCGATGATTCACTTCCGGTTTACAGTATTCCTTAGACCTTCACTTTGACGATTAAACACAAAAATTTTATCGGAATTAAATACATCAGGCACAATGCCGACTTAAGAACAAGAAGAGTGGGTCTTCTTACCGTCTATGCTTTCAGCCTTTGCTGAGAGACCAGTTTTAGATATCGATGCTTCACTTCCGCTTTACAGTATTCCTTGGACCTTCACTTTGACGATTAAACACAAAAATTGCATCGGAATTAAATACATCAGGCACAATGCCGACTTAAGTAGAACAACGGTGAGTCTTCTTACCGTCTATGCTTTCAGCCTTTGCTGAGAGACCAGTTTTAGATATCGATGCTTCACTTCCGGTTTACAGTATTCCTTGGACCTTCACTTTGACGATGAAACACAAAAATTGCATCGGAATTAAATACATCAGGCACAATGCCGACTTAAGTACAAGAAGAGTGGGTCTTCTTACCGTCTATGCTTTCAGCCTTTGCTGAGAGACCAGTTTTAGATATCGATGCTTCACTTCCGGTTTACAGTATTCCTTGCACCTTCACTTTGACGATTAAACACAAAAATTGCATCGGAATTAAATACATCAGGCACAATGCCGACTTAAGTACAAGAAGAGTGGGTCTTCTTACCATCTATGCTTTCAGCCTTTGCTGAGAGACCAGTTTTAGATATCGATGATTCACTTCCGGTTTACAGTATTCCTTGGACCTTCACTTTGACGATGAAACACAAAAATTGCATCGGAATTAAATACATCAGGCACAATGCCGACTTAAGTACAAGAAGAGTGGGTCTTCTTACCGTCTATGCTTTCAGCTTTTGCTGAGAGACCAGTTTTAGATATCGATGCTTCACTTCCGCTCTACAGTATTCCTTGGACCTTCACTTTGACGATGAAACACAAAAATTGCATCGGAATTATATACAAAAGGCACAATGCCGACTTAAGTACAAGAAGAATGAGTCTTCTTAACGTCTATGTTTTCAGCCGTTGCTGAGAGACCAGTTTTATATATCGATGCTTCACTTCCGGTTTACAGTATTCCTTGGACGTTCACTGTGACGATTAAACACAGAAATTGCATCGGAATTAAATACAAAAGGCACAATGCGGACTTAAGTACTAGAAGACTGAGTTTTCTAACAGTCTATGATTTGAGCCTTTCGTGTGAGACCAGTTTTAGTTTTCGATGCTTCACTTCCGGTTTACAGTATTCCTTGGACCATCACTTTGACGATTAAACACAAAAATTGCATCGGAATTATATACAAAAGGCACAATGCCGACTTAAGTACAAGAAGAATGAGTCTTCTTACCGTCTATGCTTTCAGCCTTTGCTGAGAGACCAGTTTTAGATATCGATGATTCTCTTCCGGTTTACAGTATTCCTTGGACCTTCACTTTGACGATGAAACACAAAAATTTTATCGGAATTAAATACATCAGGCACAATGCCGACTTAAGTACAAGAAGAGTGAAGAGTGGGTCTTCTTACCATCTATACTTTCAGCCTTTGCTGAGAGACCAGTTTTAGATATCGATGATTCACTTCCGGTTTACAGTATTCCTTGGACCTTCACTTTGACGATGAAACACAAAAATTTTATCGGAATTAAATACATCAGGCACAATGCCGACTTAAGTAGAAGAAGAGTGGGTCTTCTTACCATCTATGCTTTCAGCCTTTGCTGAGAGACCAGTTTTAGATATCGATGATACACTTCCGGTTTACAGTATTCCTTGGACCTTCACTTTGACGATTAAACACAAAAATTTTATCGGAATTAAATACATCAGGCACAATGCCGACTTAAGTACAAGAAGAGTGGGTCTTCTTACCGTCTATGCTTTCAGCCTTTGCTGAGAGACCAGTTTTATATATCGATGCTTCACTTCCGGTTTACAGTATTCCTTGGACCTTCACTTTGACGATTAAACACAGAAATTGCATCGGAATTGAATACAAAAGGCACAATGCGGACTTAAGTACTAGAAGACTGAGTTTTCTAACAGTCTATGATTTGAGCCTTTCGTGTGAGACTAGTTTTAGTTTTCGATGCTTCACTTCCGGTTTACAGTATTCCTTGGACCATCACTTTGACGATTAAACACAAAAATTGCATCGGAATTATATACAAAAGGCACAATGCCGACGTAAGTACAAGAAGAATGAGTCTTCTTACCGTCTATGCTTTCAGCCTTTGCTGAGAGACCAGTTTTAGATATCGATGATTCACTTCCGGTTTACAGTATTCCTTGGACCTTCACTTTGACGATGAAACACAGAAATTTTATCGGAATTGAATACATCAGGCACAATGCCGACTTAAGTACAAGAAGAGTGAAGAGTGGGTCTTCTTACCATCTATGCTTTCAGCCTTTGCTGAGAGACCAGTTTTAGATATCGATGATTCACTTCCGGTTTACAGTATTCCTTGGACCATCACTTTGACGATGAAACACAAAAATTGCATCGGAATTAAATACATCAGGCACAATGCCGACTTAAGTAGAAGAACAGTGAGTCTTCTTACCGTCTATGCTTTCAGCCTTTGCTGAGAGACCAGTTTTAGATATCGATGATTCACTTCCGGTTTACAGTATTCCTTGGACTTTCACTTTGACGATGAAACACAAAAATTTTATCGGAATTAAATACATCAGGCACAATGCCGACTTAAGTACAAGAAGAGTGAGTCTTCCTACCGTCTATGCTTTCAGCCTTTGCTGGGAGACCAGTTTTAGATATCGATGATTCTCTTCCGCTTTACAGTATTCCTTGGACCTTCACTTTGACGATTAAACACAAAAATTGCATCGGAATTAAATACATCAGGCACAATGCCGACTTAAGTGCAAGAAGAGTGAGTCTTCTTACCGTCTATGCTTTCAGCCTTTGCTGAGAGACCAGTTTTAAATATCGATGATTCACTTCCGCTTTACAGTATTCCTTGGACCTTCACTTTGACGATTAAACACAAAAATTGCATCGGAATTAAATACATCAGGCACAATGCCGACTTAAGTAGAAGAACAGTGAGTCTTCTTACCGTCTATGCTTTCAGCCTTTGCTGAGAGACCAGTTTTAGATATCGATGATTCACTTCCGGTTTACAGTATTCCTTGGACCTTCACTTTGACGATGAAACACAAAAAATGCATCGGAATTAAATACATCAGGCACAATGCCGACTTAAGTACAAGAAGAGTGGGTCTTCTTACCGTCTATGCTTTCAGCCTATGCTGAGAGACCAGTTTTAGATATCGATGCTTCACTTCCGGTTTACAGTATTCCTTGCACCTTCACTTTGACGATTAAACACAAAAATTGCATCGGAATTAAATACATCAGGCACAATGCCGACTTAAGAAAAAGAACAGTGAGTCTTCTTACCGTCTATGCTTTCAGCCTTTGCTGAGAGACCAGTTTTAGTTATCGATGCTTCACTTCCGGTTTGCAGTATTCCTTGCACCTTCACTTTGACGATTAAACACAAAAATTGCATCGGAATTAAATACATCAGGCACAATGCCGACTTAAGTACAAGAAGAGTGGGTCTTCTTACCATCTATGCTTTCAGCCTTTGCTGAGAGACCAGTTTTAGATATCGATGCTTCACTTCCGCTTTACAGAATTCCTTGGACCTTCACTTTGACGATGAAACACAAAAATTGCATCGGAATTTAATACATCAGGCACAATGCCGACTTAAGTACAAGAAGAGTGAGTCTTCTTACCATCTATGCTTTCAGCCTTTGCTGAGAGACCAGTTTTAGATATCGATGATTCACTTCCGGTTTACAGTATTCCTTGGACCTTCACTTTGACGATGAAACACAAAAATTTTATCGGAATTAAATACATCAGGCACAATGCCGACTTAAGTACAAGAAGAGTGGGTCTTCTTACCGTCTATGCTTTCAGCCTTTGCTGAGAGACCAGTTTTAGATATCGATGCTTCACTTCCGCTTTACAGTATTCCTTGGACCTTCACTTTGACGATGAAACACAAAAATTGCATCGGAATTAAATTCAAAAGGCACAATGCGGACTTAAGCACTAGAAGACAGAGTTTTCTAACAGTCTATGATTTGAGCCTTTGCTGAGAGACCAGTTTTAGATATCGATGCTTCACTTCCGGTTTACAGTATTCCTTGGACCTTCACGTTGACGATGAAACACAAAAATTTTATCGGAATTAAATACATCAGGCACAATGCCGACTTAAGTACAAGAAGAGTGGGTCTCCTTACCGTCTAAGCTTTCAGCCATTGCTGAGAGACCATTTTAGATATCGATGATTCACTTCCGGTTTACAGTATTCCTTGGACCTTCACTTTGACGATGAAACACAAAAATTTTATCGGAATTAAATACATCAGGCACAATGCCGACTTAAGTACAAGAAGAGTGGGTCTTCTTACCGTCTATCCTTTCAGCTTTGCTGAGAGACCAGTTTTAGATATCGATGATTCACTTCCGGTTTACAGTATTCCTTGGACCTTCACTTTGACGATTAAACACAAAAATTGCATCGGAATTAAATACATCAGGCACAATGCCGACTTAAGAAGAAGAACAGTGAGTCTTCTTACCGTCTATGCTTTCAGCCTTTGCTGAGAGACCAGTTTTAGATATCGATGCTTCACTTCCAGTTTGCAGTATTCCTTGCACCTTCACTTTGACGATTAAACACAAAAATTGCATCGGAATTAAATACATCAGGCACAATGCCGACTTAAGTAGAAGAACTGTGAGTCTTCTTACCGTCTATGCTTTCAGCCTTTGCTGAGAGACCAGTTTTAGATATCGATGCTTCACTTCCGGTTTACAGTATTCCTTGGACCTTCACTTTGACGACTAAACACAGAAATTGCATCGGAATTAAATACGAAAGGCACAATGCGGACTTAAGTACTAGAAGACTGAGTTTTCTAACAGTCTATGATTTGAGCCTTTCGTGTGAGACCAGTTTTAGTTTTCGATGCTTCACTTCCGGTTTACAGTATTCCTTGGACCATCACTTTGACGATTAAACACAAAAATTGCATCGGAATTATATACAAAAGGCACAATGCCGACTTAAGTACAAGAAGAGTGAGTCTTCTTACCGTCTATGCTTTCAGCCTTTGCTGAGAGACCAGTTTTAGATATCGATGATTCACTTCCGGTTTACAGTATTCCTTGGACCTTCACTTTGACGATGAAACACAAAAATTTTATCGGAATTAAATACATCAGGCACAATGCCGACTTAAGTACAAGAAGAGTGAAGAGTGGGTCTTCTTACCATCTATGCTTTCAGCCTTTGCTGAGAGACCAGTTTTAGATATCGATGATTCACTTCCGGTTTACAGTATTCCTTGGACCTTCACTTTGACGATGAAACACAAAAATTGCATCGGAATTAAATACATCAGGCACAATGCCGACTTAAGTACAAGAAGAGTGGGTCTTCTTACCGTCTATGCTTTCAGCCTTTGCTGAGAGACCAGTTTTAGATATCGATGCTTCACTTCCGCTCTACAGTATTCCTTGGACCTTCACTTTGACGATGAAACACAAAAATTGCATCGGAATTATATACAAAAGGCACAATGCCGACTTAAGTACAAGAAGAATGAGTCTTCTTAACGTCTATGTTTTCAGCCGTTGCTGAGAGACCAGTTTTATATATCGATGCTTCACTTCCGGCTTACAGTATTCCTTGGACGTTCACTTTGACGATTAAACACAGAAATTGCATCGGAATTAAATACAAAAGGCACAATGCGGACTTAAGTACTAGAAGACTGAGTTTTCTAACAGTCTATGATTTGAGCCTTTCGTGTGAGACCAGTTTTAGTTTTCGATGCTTCACTTCCGGTTTACAGTATTCCTTGGACCATCACTTTGACGATTAAACACAAAAATTGCATCGGAATTATATACAAAAGGCACAATGCCGACTTAAGTACAAGAAGAATGAGTCTTCTTACCGTCTATGCTTTCAGCCTTTGCTGAGAGACCAGTTTTATATATCGATGCTTCACTTCCGGTTTACAGTATTCCTTGGACCTTCACTTTGACGATGAAACACAAAAATTTTATCGGAATTAAATACATCAGGCACAATGCCGACTTAAGTACAAGAAGAGTGGGTCTTCTTACCATCTATGCTTTCAGCCTTTGCTGAGAGACCAGTTTTAGATATCGATGATTCACTTCCGGTTTACAGTATTCCTTGGACCCTCACTTTGACGATGAAACACAAAAATTTTATCGGAATTAAATACATCAGGCACAATGCCGACTTAAGTACAAGAAGAGTGGGTCCTCTTACCATCTATGCTTTCAGCCCTTGCTGAGAGACCAGTTTTAGATATCGATGATTCACTTCCGGTTTACAGTATTCTTTGGACCTTCACTTTGACGATGAAACACAAAAATTTTATCGGAATTAAATACATCAGGCACAATGCCGACTTAAGTACACGAAGAGTGGGTCTTCTTACCGTCTATGCTTTCAGCCTTTGCTGAGAGACCAGTTTTATATATCGATGCTTCACTTCCGGTTTACAGTATTCCTTGGACCTTCACTTTGACGACTAAACACAGAAATTGCATCGGAATTAAATACAAAAGGCACAATGCGGACTTAAGTACTAGAAGACTGAGTTTTCTAACAGTCTATGATTTGAGCCTTTCGTGTGAGACCAGTTTTAGTTTTCGATGCTTCACTTCCGGTTTACAGTATTCCTTGGACCATCACTTTGACGATTAAACAAAAAAATTGCATCGGAATTATATACAAAAGGCACAATGCCGACTTAAGTACAAGAAGAATGAGTATTCTTACCGTCTATGTTTTCAGCCTTTGCTGAGAGACCAGTTTTAGATATCGATGATTCACTTCCGGTTTACAGCATTCCTTGGACCTTCACTTTGACGATGAAACACAAAAATTTTATCGGAATTAAATACATCAGGCACAATGCCGACTTAAGTACAAGAAGAGTGAAGAGTGGGTCTTCTTACCATCTATGCTTTCAGCCTTTGCTGAGAGACCAGTTTTAGATATCGATGATTCACTTCCGGTTTACAGTATTCCTTGGACCTTCACTGTGACGATGAAACACAAAAATTTTATCGGAATTAAATACATCAGGCACAATGCCGACTTAAGTACAAGAAGAGTGGGTCTTCTTACCGTCTATGCTTTCAGCCTTTGCTGAGAGACCAGTTGTAGATATCGATGATTCACTTCCGTTTTACAGTATTCCTTGCACCTTCACTTTGTCGATGAAACACAAAAATTTTATCGGAATTAAATACATCAGGCACAATGCCGACTTAAGTACAAGAAGAGTGGGTCTTCTTACCGTCTATGCTTTCAGCCTTTGCTGAGAGCCCAGTTTTAGATATCGATGATTCACTTCCGGTTTACAGTATTCCTTGGACCATCACTTTGACGATGAAACAGAAAAATTGCATCGGAATTAAATACATCAGGCACAATGCCGACTTATGTAGAAGAACAGTGAGTCTTCTTACCGGCTATGCTTCCAGCCTTTGCTGAGAGACCCGTTTTAGATATCGATGGTTCACTTCCGGTTTACAGTATTCCTTGGACCTTCACTTTGACGATGAAACACAAAAATTTTATCGGAATTAAATACATCAGGCACAATGCCGACTTAAGTACAAGAAGAGTGGGTCTTCTTACCGTCTATGCTTTCAGCCTTTGCTGAGAGACCAGTTTTAGATATCGATGATTCACTTCCGCTTTAAAGTATTCCTTGGACCTTCACTTTGACGATTAAACACAAAAATTGCATCGGAATTAAATACATCAGGCACAATGCCGACTTAAGTAGAAGAACAGTGAGTCTTCTTACCGTCTATGCTTTCAGCCTTTGCTGAGAGACCAGTTTTAGATATCGATGCTTCACTTCCGGTTTACAGTAATCCTTGGACCTTCACTTTGACGATTAAACACAAAAATTGCATCGGAATTAAATACATCAGGCACAATGCCGACTTAAGTACAAGAAGAGTGGGTCTTCTTACCGTCTATGCTTTCAGCCTTTGCTGAGAGACCAGTTTTAGATATCGATGCTTCACTTCCGGTTTACAGTATTCCTTGGACCTTCACTTTGACGATGAAACACAGAAATTGCATCGGAATTAAATACGAAAGGCACAATGCGGACTTAAGTACTAGAAGACTGAGTTTTCTAACAGTCTATGATTTGAGCCTTTCGTGGGAGACCAGTTTTAGTTTTCGTTGCTTCACTTCCGGTTTACAGTATTCCTTGGACCATCACTTTGACGATTAAACACAAAAATTGCATCGGAATTATATACAAAAGGCACAATGCCGACTTAAGTACAAGAAGAGTGAGTCTTCTTACCGTCTATGCTTTCAGCCTTTGCTGAGAGACCAGTTTTAGATATCGATGATTCACTTCCGGTTTACAGTATTCCTTGGACCTTCACTTTGACGATGAAACACAAAAATTTTATCGGAATTAAATACATCAGGCACAATGCCGACTTAAGTACAAGAAGAGTGAAGAGTGGGTCTTCTTACCATCTATGCTTTCAGCCTTTGCTGAGAGACCAGTTTTAGATATCGATGATTCACTTCCGGTTTACAGTATTCCTTGGACCTTCACTTTGACGATGAAACACAAAAATTGCATCGGAATTAAATACATCAGGCACAATGCCGACTTAAGTACAAGAAGAGTGGGTCTTCTTACCGTCTATGCTTTCAGCCTTTGCTGAGAGACCAGTTTTAGATATCGATGCTTCACTTCCGCTCTACAGTATTCCTTGGACCTTCACTTTGACGATGAAACACAAAAATTGCATCGGAATTATACACAAAAGGCACAATGCCGACTTAAGTACAAGAAGAATGAGTCTTCTTAACGTCTATGTTTTCAGCCGTTGCTGAGAGACCAGTTTTATATATCGATGCTTCACTTCCGGCTTACAGTATTCCTTGGACGTTCACTTTGACGATTAAACACAGAAATTGCATCGGAATTAAATACAAAAGGCACAATGCGGACTTAAGTACTAGAAGACTGAGTTTTCTAACAGTCTATGATTTGAGCCTTTCGTGTGAGACCAGTTTTAGTTTTCGATGCTTCACTTCCGGTTTACAGTATTCCTTGGACCATCACTTTGACGATTAAACACAAAAATTGCATCGGAATTATATACAAAAGGCACAATGCCGACTTAAGTACAAGAAGAATGAGTCTTCTTACCGTCTATGCTTTCAGCCTTTGCTGAGAGACCAGTTTTATATATCGATGCTTCACTTCCGGTTTACAGTATTCCTTGGACCTTCACTTTGACGATGAAACACAAAAATTTTATCGGAATTAAATACATCAGGCACAATGCCGACTTAAGTACAAGAAGAGTGGGTCTTCTTACCATCTATGCTTTCAGCCTTTGCTGAGAGACCAGTTTTAGATATCGATGATTCACTTCCGGTTTATAGTATTCCTTGGACCCTCACTTTGACGATGAAACACAAAAATTTTATCGGAATTAAATACATCAGGCACAATGCCGACTTAAGTACAAGAAGAGTGAAGAGTGGGTCTCCTTACCATCTATGCTTTCAGCCTTTGCTGAGAGACCAGTTTTAGATATCTATGATTCACTTCCGGTTTACAGTATTCCCTGGACCATCACTTTGACGATGAAACACAAAAATTGCATCGGAATTAAATACATCAGGCACAATGCCGACTTAAGTAGAAGAACAGTGAGTCTTCTTACCGTCTATGCTTTCAGCCTTTGCTGAGAGACCAGTTTTAGATATCGATGCTTCACTTCCGGTTTACAGTATTCCTTGGACCTTCACTTTGACGATTAATCACAGAAATTGCATCGGAATTAAATACAAAAGGCACAATGCGGACTTAAGTACTAGAAGACTGAGTTTTCTAACAGTCTATGATTTGAGCCTTTCGTGTGAGACCAGTTTTAGTTTTCGATGCTTCACTTCCGGTTTACAGTATTCCTTGGACCATCACTTTGACGATTAAACACAAAAATTGCATCGGAATTATATACAAAAGGCACAATGCCGACTTAAGTACAAGAAGAATGAGTATTCTTACCGTCTATGTTTTCAGCCTTTGCTGAGAGACCAGTTTTAGATATCGATGATTCACTTCCGGTTTACAGCATTCCTTGGACCTTCACTTTGACGATGAAACACAAAAATTTTATCGGAATTAAATACATCAGGCACAATGCCGACTTAAGTACAAGAAGAGTGAAGAGTGGGTCTTCTTACCATCTATGCTTTCAGCCTTTGCTGAGAGACCAGTTTTAGATATCGATGATTCACTTCCGGTTTACAGTATTCCTTGGACCTTCACTGTGACGATGAAACACAAAAATTTTATCGGAATTAAATACATCAGGCACAATGCCGACTTAAGTACAAGAAGAGTGGGTCTTCTTACCGTCTATGCTTTCAGCCTTTGCTGAGAGACCAGTTGTAGATATCGATGATTCACTTCCGTTTTACAGTATTCCTTGCACCTTCACTTTGACGATGAAACACAAAAATTTTATCGGAATTAAATACATCAGGCACAATGCCGACTTAAGTACAAGAAGAGTGGGTCTTCTTACCGTCTATGTTTTCAGCCTTTGCTGAGAGCCCAGTTTTAGATATCGATGATTCACTTCCGGTTTACAGTATTCCTTGGACCATCACTTTGACGATGAAACAGAAAAATTGCATCGGAATTAAATACATCAGGCACAATGCCGACTTATGTAGAAGAACAGTGAGTCTTCTTACCGGCTATGCTTCCAGCCTTTGCTGAGAGACCCGTTTTAGATATCGATGGTTCACTTCCGGTTTACAGTATTCCTTGGACCTTCACTTTGACGATTAAACACAAAAATTTTATCGGAATTAAATACATCAGGCACAATGCCGACTTAAGTACAAGAAGAGTGGGTCTTCTTACCGTCTATGCTTTCAGCCTTTGCTGAGAGACCAGTTTTAGATATCGATGATTCACTTCCGCTTTAAAGTATTCCTTGGACCTTCACTTTGACGATTAAACACAAAAATTGCATCGGAATTAAATACATCAGGCACAATGCCGACTTAAGTAGAAGAACAGTGAGTCTTCTTACCGTCTATGCTTTCAGCCTTTGCTGAGAGACCAGTTTTAGATATCGATGCTTCACTTCCGGTTTACAGTAATCCTTGGACCTTCACTTTGACGATTAAACACAAAAATTGCATCGGAATTAAATACATCAGGCACAATGCCGACTTAAGTACAAGAAGAGTTAAGAGTGGGTATTCTTACCATCTATACTTTCAGCCTTTCCTGAGAGACCAGTTTTAGATATCGATGATTCACTTCCGGTTTACAGTATTCCTTGGACCTTCACTTTGACGATGAAACACAAAAATTTTATCGGAATTAAAAACATCAGGCACAATGCCGACTTAAGTAGAAGAAGAGTGGGTCTTCTTACCATCTATGCTTTCAGCCTTTGCTGAGAGACCAGTTTTAGATATCGATGATACACTTCCGGTTTACAGTATTCCTTGGACCTTCACTTTGACGATGAAACACAAAAATTGCATCGGAATTAAATACATCAGGCACAATGCCGACTTAAGTACAAGAAGAGTGGGTCTTCTTACCGTCTATGCTTTCAGCCTTTGCTGAGAGTCCAGTTTTATGTATCGATGCTTCACTTCCGGTTTGCAGTATTCCTTGGACCTTCACTTTGACGATTAAACACAGAAATTGCATCGGAATTAAATACAAAAGGCACAATGCGGACTTAAGTACTAGAAGACTGAGTTTTCTAACAGTCTATGATTTGAGCCTTTCGTGTGAGACCAGTTTTAGTTTTCGATGCTTCACTTCCGGTTTACAGTATTCCTTGGACCATCACTTTGACGATTAAACACAAAAATTGCATCGGAATTATATACAAAAGGCACAATGCCGACTTAAGTACAAGAAGAATGAGTCTTCTTACCGTCTATGCTTTCAGCCTTTGCTGAGAGACCAGTTTTATATATCGATGCTTCACTTCCGGTTTACAGTATTCCTTGGACCTTCACATTGACGATGAAACACAAAAATTTTATCGGAATTAAATACATCAGGCACAATGCCGACTTAAGTACAAGAAGAGTGAAGAGTGGGTCTTCTTACCATCTATGCTTTCAGCCTTTGCTGAGAGACCAGTTTTAGATATCGATGATTCACTTCCGGTTTACAGTATTCCTTGGACCTTCACTTTGACGATGAAACACAAAAATTTTATCGGAATTAAATACATCAGGCACAATGCCGACTTAAGTACACGAAGAGTGGGTCTTCTTACCGTCTATGCTTTCAGCCTTTGCTGAGAGACCAGTTTTATATATCGATGCTTCACTTCCGGTTTACAGTATTCCTTGGACCTTCACTTTGACGACTAAACACAGAAATTGCATCGGAATTAAATACAAAAGGCACAATGCCGACTTAAGTACTAGAAGACTGAGTTTTCTAACAGTCTATGATTTGAGCCTTTCGTGTGAGACCAGTTTTAGTTTTCGATGCTTCACTTCCGGTTTACAGTATTCCTTGGACCATCACATTGACGATTAAACACAAAAATTGCATCGGAATTATATACAAAAGGCACAATGCCGACTTAAGTACAAGAAGAATGAGTCTTCTTACCGTCTATGCTTTCAGCCTTTGCTGAGAGACCAGTTTTAGATATCGATGATTCACTTCCGGTTTACAGCATTCCTTGGACCTTCACTTTGACGATGAAACACAAAAATTTTATCGGAATTAAATACATCAGGCACAATGCCGACTTAAGTACAAGAAGAGTGGGTCTTCTTACCGTCTATGCTTTCAGCCTTTGCTGAGAGCCCAGTTTTAGATATCGATGATTCACTTCCGGTTTACAGTATTCCTTGGACCATCACTTTGACGATGAAACACAAAAATTGCATCGGAATTAAATACATCAGGCACAATGCCGACTTATGTAGAAGAACAGTGCGTCTTCTTACCGTCTATGTTTCCAGCCTTTGCTGAGAGACCAGTTTTAGATATCGATGGTTCACTTCCGGTTTACAGTATTCCTTGGACCTTCACTTTGACGATGAAACACAAAAATTTTATCGGAATTAAATACATCAGGCACAATGCCGACTTAAGTACAAGAAGAGTGGGTCTTCTTACCGTCTATGCTTTCAGCCTTTGCTGAGAGACCAGTTTTAGATATCGATGATTCACTTCCGCTAACAGTATTCCTTGGACCTTCACTTTGACGATTAAACACAAAAATTGCATCGGAATTAAATACATCAGGCACAATGCCGACTTAAGTAGAAGAACAGTGAGTCTTCTTACCGTCTATGATTTCAGCCTTTGCTGAGAGACCAGTTTTAGATATCGATGCTTCACTTCCGGTTTACAGTATTCCTTGGACCTTCACTTTGACGATGAAACACAAAAATTGCATCGGAATTAAATACATCAGGCACAATGCCGACTTAAGTACAAGAAGAGTGGGTCTTCTTACCGTCTATGGTTTCAGCCTTTGCTGAGAGACCAGTTTTAGATATCGATGCTTCACTTCCGGTTTACAGTATTCCTTGCACCTTCACTTTGTCGATTAAACACAAAAATTGCATCGGAATAAATACATCAGGCACAATGCCAACTTAAGTAGAAGAACAGTGAGTCTTCTTACCGTCTATGCTTTCAGCCTTTGCTGAGAGACCAGTTTTAGATATCGATGCTTCACGTCCGGTTTGCAGTATTCCTTGCACCTTCACTTTGACGATGAAACACAAAAATTGCATCGGAATTAAATACATCAGGCACAATGCCGACTTAAGTACAAGAAGAGTGGGTCTTCTTACCATCTATGCTTTCAGCCTTTGCTGAGAGACCAGTTTTAGATATCGATGATTCACTTCCGGTTTACAGTATTCCTTGGACCTTCACTTTGACGATGAAACACAAAAATTGCATCGGAATTAAATACATAAGGCACAATGCCGACTTAAGTACAAGAAGAGTGGGTCTTCTTACCGTCTATGCTTTCAGCCTTTGCTTACAGACCAGTTTTAGATATCGATGCTTCACTTCCGCTCTACAGTATTCCTTGGACCTTCACTTTGACGATGAAACACAAAAATTGCATCGGAATTATATACAAAAGGCACAATGCCGACTTATGTACAAGAAGATGGTGTCTTCTTAACGTCTATATTTTCAGCCGTTGCTGAGAGACCAGTTTTATATATCGATGCTTCACTTCCGGTTTACAGTATTCCTTGGACGTTCACTTTGACGATTAAACACAGAAATTGCATCGGAATTAAATACAAAAGGCACAATGCGGACTTAAGTACTAGAAGACTGAGTTTTCTAACAGTCTATGATTTGAGCCTTTCGTGTGAGACCAGTTTTAGTTTTCGATGCTTCACTTCCGGTTTACAGTATTCCTTGGACCATCACTTTGACGATTAAACACAAAAATTGCATCGGAATTATATACAAAAGGCACAATGCCGACTTAAGTACAAGAAGAATGAGTCTTCTTACCGTCTATGCTTTCAGCCTTTGCTGAGAGACCAGTTTTAGATATCGATGATTCACTTCCGGTTTACAGTATTCCTTGGACCTTCACTTTGACGATGAAACACAAAAATTTTATCGGAATTAAATACATCAGACACAATGCCGACTTAAGTACAAGAAGAGTGAAGAGTGGGTCTTCTTACCATCTATAGTTTCAGCCTTTGCTGAGAGACCAGTTTTAGATATCGATGATTCACTTCCGGTTTACAGTATTCCTTGGACCTTCACTTTGACGATGAAACACAAAAATTTTATCGGAATTAAATACATCAGGCACAATGCCGACTTAAGTAGAAGAAGAGTGGGTCTTCTTACCATCTATGCTTTCAGCCTTTGCTGAGAGACCAGTTTTAGATATCGATGATACACTTCCGGTTTACAGTATTCCTTGGACCTTCACTTTGACGACGAAACACAAAAATTTTATCGGAATTAAATACATCAGGCACAATGCCGACTTAAGTACAAGAAGAGTGGGTCTTCTTACCGTCTATGCTTTCAGCCTTTGCTGAGAGACCAGTTTTATATATCGATGCTTCACTTCCGGTTTACAGTATTCCTTGGACCTTCACTTTGACGATTAAACACAGAAATTGCATCGGAATTAAATACAAAAGGCACAATGCGGACTTAAGTACTAGAAGACTGAGTTTTCTAACAGTCTATGATTTGAGCCTTTCGTGTGAGACCAGTTTTAGTTTTCGATGCTTCACTTCCGGTTTATAGTATTCCTTGGACCATCACTTTGACGATTAAACACAAAAATTGCATCGGAATTATATACAAAAGGCACAATGCCGACTTAAGTACAAGAAGAATGAGTCTTCTTACCGTCTATGCTTTCAGCCTTTGCTGAGAGACCAGTTTTATATATCGATGCTTCACTTCCGGTTTACAGTATTCCTTGGACCTTCACTTTAACGATGAAACACAAAAATTTTATCGGAATTAAATACATCAGGCACAATGCCGACTTAAGTACAAGAAGAGTGGGTCTTCTTACCATCTATGCTTTCAGCCTTTGCTGAGAGACCAGTTTTAGATATCGATGATTCACTTCCGGTTTACAGTATTCCTTGGACCTTCACTTTGACGATGAAACACAAAAATTCTATCGGAATTAAATACATCAGGCACAATGCCGACTTAAGTACAAGAAGAGTGGGTCTTCTTACCGTCTATGCTTTCAGCCTTTGCTGAGAGACCAGTTTTATATATCGATGCTTCACTTCCGGTTTACAGTATTCCTTGGACCTTCACTTTGACGACTAAACACAGAAATTGCATCGGAATTAAATACAAAAGGCACAATGCCGACTTAAGTACTAGAAGACTGAGTTTTCTAACAGTCTATGATTTGAGCCTTTCGTGTGAGACCAGTTTTAGTTTTCGATGCTTCACTTCCGGTTTACAGTATTCCTTGGACCATCACTTTGACGATTAAACACAAAAATTGCATCGGAATTATATACAAAAGGCACAATGCCGACTTAAGTACAAGAAGAATGAGTCTTCTTACCGTCTATGCTTTCAGCCTTTGCTGAGAGACCAGTTTTAGATATCGATGATTCACTTCCGGTTTACAGCATTCCTTGGACCTTCACTTTGACGATGAAACACAAAAATTTTATCGGAATTAAATACATCAGGCACAATGCCGACTTAAGTACAAGAAGAGTGGGTCTTCTTACCGTCTATGCTTTCAGCCTTTGCTGAGTGCCCAGTTTTAGATATCGATGATTCACTTCCGGTTAACAGTATTCCTTGGACCATCACTTTGACGATGAAACACAAAGATTGCATCGGAATTAAATACATCAGGCACAATGCCGACTTATGTAGAAGAACAGTGAGTCTTCTTACCGTCTATGTTTCCAGCCTTTGCTGAGAGACCAGTTTTTTGATATCGATGGTTCACTTCCGGTTTACAGTATTCCTTGGACCTTCACTTTGACGATGAAACACAAAAATTTTATCGGAATTAAATACATCAGGCACAATGCCGACTTAAGTACAAGAAGAGTGGGTCTTCTTACCGTCTATGCTTTCAGCCTTTGCTGAGAGACCAGTTTTAGATATCGATGATTCACTTCCGCTAACAGTATTCCTTGGACCTTCACTTTGACGATTAAACACAAAAATTGCATCGGAATTAAATACATCAGGCACAATGCCGACTTAAGTAGAAGAACAGTGAGTCTTCTTACCGTCTATGATTTCAGCCTTTGCTGAGAGACCAGTTTTAGATATCGATGCTTCACTTCCGGTTTACAGTATTCCTTGGACCTTCACTTTGACGATGAAACACAAAAATTGCATCGGAATTAAATACATCAGGCACAATGCCGACTTAAGTACAAGAAGAGTGGGTCTTCTTACCGTCTATGCTTTCAGCCTTTGCTGAGAGACCTGTTTTAGATATCGATGCTTCACTTCCGGTTTACAGTATTCCTTGCACCTTCACTTTGTCGATTAAACACAAAAATTGCATCGGAATTAAATACATCAGGCACAATGCCAACTTAAGTAGAAGAACAGTGAGTCTTCTTACCGTCTATGCTTTCAGCCTTTGCTGAGAGACCAGTTTTAGATATCGATGCTTCACGTCCGAGTTGCAGTATTCCTTGCACCTTCACTTTGACGATTAAACACAAAAATTGCATCGGAATTAAATACATCAGGCACAATGCCGACTTAAGTACAAGAAGAGTGGGTCTTCTTACCATCTATGCTTTCAGCCTTTGCTGAGAGACCAGTTTTAGATATCGATGATTCACTTCCGGTTTACAGTATTCCTTGGACCTTCACTTTGACGATGAAACACAAAAATTGCATCGGAATTAAATACATCAGGCACAATGCCGACTTAAGTACAAGAGGAGTGGGTCTTCTTACCGTCTATGCTTTCAGCCTTTGCTTACAGACCAGTTTTAGATATCGATGCTTCACTTCCGCTCTACAGTATTCCTTGGACCTTCACTTTGACGATGAAACACAAAAATTGCATCGGAATTATATACAAAAGGCACAATGCCGACTTAAGTACAAGAAGATGGTGTCTTCTTAACGTCTATATTTTCAGCCGTTGCTGAGAGACCAGTTTTATATATCGATGCTTCACTTCCGGTTTACAGTATTCCTTGGACGTTCACTTTGACGATTAAACACAGAAATTGCATCGGAATTAAATACAAAAGGCACAATGCGGACTTAAGTACTAGAAGACTGAGTTTTCTAACAGTCTATGATTTGAGCCTTTCGTGTGAGACCAGTTTTAGTTTTCGATGCTTCACCTCCGGTTTACAGTATTCCTTGGACCATCACTTTGACGATTAAACACAAAAATTGCATCGGAATTATATACAAAAGGCACAATGCCGACTTAAGTACAAGAAGAATGAGTCTTCTTACCGTCTATGCTTTCAGCCTTTGCTGAGAGACCAGTTTTAGATATCGATGATTCACTTCCGGTTTACAGTAATCCTTGGACCTTCACTTTGACGATGAAACACAAAAATTTTATCGGAATTAAATACATCAGACACAATGCCGACTTAAGTACAAGAAGAGTGAAGAGTGGGTCTTCTTACCATCTATAGTTTCAGCCTTTGCTGAGAGACCAGTTTTAGATATCGATGATTCACTTCCGGTTTACAGTATTCCTTGGACCTTCACTTTGACGATGAAACACAAAAATTTTATCGGAATTAAATACATCAGGCACAATGCCGACTTAAGTAGAAGAAGAGTGGGTCTTCTTATCATCTATGCTTTCAGCCTTTGCTGAGAGACCAGTTTTAGATATCGATGATACACTTCCGGTTTACAGTATTCCTTGGAACTTCACTTTGACGACGAAACACAAAAATTTTATCGGAATTAAATACATCAGGCACAATGCCGACTTAAGTACAAGAAGAGTGGGTCTTCTTACCGTCTATGCTTTCAGCCTTTGCTGAGAGACCAGTTTTATATATCGATGCTTCACTTCCGGTTTACAGTATTCCTTGGACCTTCACTTTGACGATTAAACACAGAAATTGCATCGGAATTAAATACAAAAGGCACAATGCGGACTTAAGTACTAGAAGACTGAGTTTTCTAACAGTCTATGATTTGAGCCTTTCGTGTGGGACCAGTTTTAGTTTTCGATGCTTCACTTCCGGTTTACAGTATTCCTTGGACCATCACTTTGACGATTAAACACAAAAATTGCATCGGAATTATATACAAAAGGCACAATGCCGACTTAAGTACAAGAAGAATGAGTCTTCTTACCGTCTATGCTTTCAGCCTTTTCTGAGAGACCAGTTTTATATATCGATGCTTCACTTCCGGTTTACAGTATTCCTTGGACCTTCACTTTAACGATGAAACACAAAAATTTTATCGGAATTAAATACATCAGGCACAATGCCGACTTAAGTACAAGAAGAGTGGGTCTTCTTACCATCTATGCTTTCAGCCTTTGCTGAGAGACCAGTTTTAGATATCGATGATTCACTTCCGGTTTACAGTATTCCTTGGACCTTCACTTTGACGATGAAACACAAAAATTTTATCGGAATTAAATACATCAGGCACAATGCCGACTTAAGTACACGAAGAGTGGGTCTTCTTACCGTCTATGCTTTCAGCCTTTGCTGAGAGACCAGTTTTATATATCGATGCTTCACTTCCGGTTTACAGTATTCCTTGGACCTTCACTTTGACGACTAAACACAGAAATTGCATCGGAATTAAATACAAAAGGCACAATGCCGACTTAAGTACTAGAAGACTGAGTTTTCTAACAGTCTATGATTTGAGCCTTTCGTGTGAGACCAGTTTTAGTTTTCGATGCTTCACTTCCGGTATACAGTATTCCTTGGACCATCACTTTGACGATTAAGCACAAAAATTGCATCGGAATTATATACAAAAGGCACAATGCCGACTTAAGTACAAGAAGAATGAGTCTTCTTAACGTCTATGCTTTCAGCCTTTGCTGAGAGACCAGTTTTAGATATCGATGATTCACTTCCGGTTTACAGCATTCCTTGGACCTTCACTTTGACGATGAAACACAAAAATTTTATCGGAATTAAATACATCAGGCACAATGCCGACTTAAGTACAAGAAGAGTGGGTCTTCTTACCGTCTATGCTTTCAGCCTTTGCTGAGAGCCCAGTTTTAGATATCGATGATTCACTTCCGGTTTACAGTATTCCTTGGACCATCACTTTGACGATGAAACACAAAAATTGCATCGGAATTAAATACATCAGGCACAATGCCGACTTATGTAGAAGAACAGTGAGTCTTCTTACCTTCTATGTTTCCAGCCTTTGCTGAGAGACCAGTTTTAGATATCGATGATTCACTTCCGGTTTACAGTATTCCTTGGACCTTCACATTGACGATGAAACACAAAAATTTTATCGGAATTATATACATCAGGCACAATGCCGACTTAAGTACAAGAAGAGTGAAGAGTGGGTCTTCTTACCATCTATGCTTTCAGTCTTGGCTGAGAGACCAGTTTTAGATATCGATGATTCACTTCCGGTTTACAGTATTCCTTGGACCTTCACTGTGACGATGAAACACAAAAATTTTATCGGAATTAAATACATCAGGCACAATGCCGACTTAAGTACAAGAAGAGTGGGTCTTCTTACCGTCTATGCTTTCAGCCTTTACTGAGAGACCAGTTGTAGATATCGATGATTCACTTCCGTTTTACAGTATTCCTTGCACCTTCACTTTGACGATCAAACACAAAAATTGCATCGGAATTAAATACATCAGGCACAATGCCGACTTAAGTACAAGAAGAGTGGGTCTTCTTACCATCTATGCTTTCAGCCTTTGCTGAGAGACCAGTTTTAGATATCGATGATTCACTTCCGGTTTACAGTATTCCTTGCACCTTCACTTTGACGATGAAATACAAAAATTGCATCGGAATTAAATACATCAGGCACAATGCCGACTTAAGTACAAGAAGAGTGGGTCTTCTTACCGTCTATGCTTTCAGCCTTTGCTGAGAGCCCAGTTTTAGATATCGATGATTCACTTCCGGTTTACAGTATTCCTTGGACCATCACTTTGACGATGAAACACAAAAATTGCATCGGAATTAAATACATCAGGCACAATGCCGACTTATGTAGAAGAACAGTGAGTCTTCTTACCGTCTATGCTTCCAGCCTTTGCTGAGAGACCAGTTTTAGATATCGATGATTCACTTCCGGTTTACAGTATTCCTTGGACCTTCACTTTGACGATGAAACACAAAAATTTTATCGGAATTAAATACATCAGGCACAATGCCGACTTAAGTACAAGAAGAGTGGGTCTTCTTACCGTCTATGCTTTCAGCCTTTGCTGAGAGACCAGTTTTAGATATCGATGCTTCACTTCCGCTTTACAGTATTCCTTGGACCTTCACTTTGACGATTAAACACAAAAATTGCATCGGAATTAAATACATCAGGCACAATGCCGACTTAAGTAGAAGAACAGTGAGTCTTCTTACCGTCTATGCTTTCAGCCTTTGCTGAGAGACCAGTTTTAGATATCGATGCTTCACTTCCGGTTTACAGTATTCCTTGGACCTTCACTTTGACGATGAAACACAAAAATTGCATCGGAATTAAATACATCAGGCACAATGCCGACTTAAGTACAAGAAGAGTGGGTCTTCTTACCGTCTATGCTTTCAGCCTTTGCTGAGAGACCAGTTTTAGATATCGATGCTTCACTTCCGGTTTACAGTATTCCTTGCACCTTCACTTTGTCGATTAAACACAAAAATTGCATCGGAATTAAATACATCAGGCACAATGCTGACTTAAGTAGAAGAACAGTGAGTCTTCTTACCGTCTATGCTTTCAGCCTTTGCTGAGAGACCAGTTTTAGATATCGATGCTTCACGTCCGGTTTGCAGTATTCCTTGCACCTTCACTTTGACGATTAAACACAAAAATTGCATCGGAATTAAATACATCAGGCACAATGCCGACTTAAGTACAAGAAGAGTGGGTCTTCTTACCATCTATGCTTTCAGCCTTTGCTGAGAGACCAGTTTTAGATATCGATGATTCACTTCCGGTTTACAGTATTCCTTGGACCTTCACTTTGACGATGAAACACAAAAATTGCATCGGAATTAAATACATCAGGCACAATGCCGACTTAAGTACAAGAAGAGTGGGTCTTCTTACCGTCTATGCTTTCAGCCTTTGCTGAGAGACCAGTTTTAGATATCGATGCTTCACTTCCGGTTTACAGTATTCCTTGCACCTTCACTTTGTCGATTAAACACAAAAATTGCATCGGAATTAAATACATCAGGCACAATGCCGACTTAAGTAGAAGAACAGTGAGTCTTCTTACCGTCTATGCTTTCAGCCTTTGCTGAGAGACCAGTTTTAGATATCGATGCTTCACGTCCGGTTTGCAGTATTCCTTGCACCTTCACTTTGACGATTAAACACAGAAATTGCATCGGAATTAAATACAAAAGGCACAATGCGGACTTAAGTACTAGAAGACTGAGTTTTCTAACAGTCTATGATTTGAGCCTTTCGTGTGAGACCAGTTTTAGTTTTCGATGCTTCACTTCCGGTTTACAGTATTCCTTGGACCATCACTTTGACGATTAAACACAAAAATTGCATCGGAATTAAATACAAAAGGCACAATGCGGACTTAAGCACTAGAAGACTGAGTTTTCTAACAGTCTATGATTTGAGCCTTTGCTGAGAGACCAGTTTTACATATCGATGCTTCACTTCCGGTTTACAGTATTCCTTGGACCTTCACTTTGACGATGAAACACAAAAATTTTATCGGAATTAAATACATCAGGCACAATGCCGACTTAAGTAGAAGAAGAGTGGGTCTTCTTACCATCTATGCTTTCAGCCTTTGCTGAGAGACCAGTTTTAGATATCGATGATTCACTTCCGGTTACAGTATTCCTTGGACCATCACTTTGACGATGAAACACAAAAATTGCATCGGAATTAAATACATCAGGCACAATGCCGACTTAAGTAGAAGAACAGTGAGTCTTCTTACCGTCTATGCTTTCAGCTTTTGCTGAGAGACCAGTTTTATATATCGATGCTTCACTTCCGGTTTACAGTATTCCTTGGACCTTCACTTTGACGATTAAACACAGAAATTGCATCGGAATTAAATACAAAAGGCACAATGCGGACTTAAGTACTAGAAGACTGAGTTTTCTAACAGTCTATGATTTGAGCCTTTCGTGTGAGACCAGTTTTAGTTTTCGATGCTTCACTTCCGGTTTACAGTATTCCTTGGACCATCACTTTGACGATTAAACACAAAAATTGCATCGGAATTAAATACAAAAGGCACAATGCCGACTTAAGTACAAGAAGAATGAGTCTTCTTACCGTCTATGTTTTCAGCCTTTGCTGAGAGACCAGTTTTAGATATCGATGATTCACTTCCGGTTTACAGTATTCCTTGGACCTTCACTTTGACGATGAAACACAAAAATTTTATCGGAATTGAATACATCAGGCACAATGCCGACTTAAGTACAAGAAGAGTGAAGAGTGGGTCTCCTTACCATCTATGCTTTCAGCCTTTGCTGAGAGACCAGTTTTAGATATCTATGATTCACTTCCGGTTTACAGTATTCCCTGGACCATCACTTTGACGATGAAACACAAAAATTGCATCGGAATTAAATACATCAGGCACAATGCCGACTTAAGTAGAAGAACAGTGAGTCTTCTTACCGTCTATGCTTTCAGCCTTTGCTGAGAGACCAGTTTTAGATATCGATGCTTCACTTCCGGTTTACAGTATTCCTTGGACCTTCACTTTGACGATTAATCACAGAAATTGCATCGGAATTAAATACAAAAGGCACAATGCGGACTTAAGTACTAGAAGACTGAGTTTTCTAACAGTCTATGATTTGAGCCTTTCGTGTGAGACCAGTTTTAGTTATCGATGCTTCACTTCCGGTTTACAGTATTCCTTGGACCATCACTTTGACGATTAAACACAAAAATTGCATCGGAATTATATACAAAAGGCACAATGCCGACTTAAGTACAAGAAGAATGAGTCTTCTTATTGTCTATGCTTTCAGCTTTTGCTGAGAGACCAGTTTTATATATCGATGCTTCACTTCCGGTTTACAGTATTCCTTGGACCTTCACTTTGACGATGAAACACAAAAATTTTATCGGAATTAAATACATCAGGCACAATGCCGACTTAAGTACAAGAAGAGTGAAGAGTGGGTCTTCTTACCATCTATGCTTTCAGCCTTTGCTGAGAGACCAGTTTTAGATATCGATGATTCACTTCCGGTTTACAGTATTCCTTGGACCTTCACTTTGACGATGAAACACAAAAATTTTATCGGAATTAAATACATCAGGCACAATGCCGACTTAAGTACACGAAGAGTGGGTCTTCTTACCGTCTATGCTTTCAGCCTTTGCTGAGAGACCAGTTTTATATAACTTCCGGTTTACAGTATTCCTTGGACCTTCACTTTGACGACTAAACACAGAAATTGCATCGGAATTAAATACAAAAGGCACAATGCGGACTTAAGTACTAGAAGACTGAGTTTTCTAACAGTCTATGATTTGAGCCTTTCGTGTGAGACCAGTTTTAGTTTTCGATGCTTCACTTCCGGTTTACAGTATTCCTTGGACCATCACTTTGACGATTAAACACAAAAATTGCATCGGAATTATATACAAAAGGCACAATGCCGACTTAAGTACAAGAAGAATGAGTCTTCTTACCGTCTATGCTTTCAGCCTTTGCTGAGAGACCAGTTTTAGATATCGATGATTCACTTCCGGTTTACAGTATTCCTTGGACCTTCACTTTGACGATGAAACACAAAAATTGCATCGGAATTAAATACATCAGGCACAATGCCGACTTAAGTACAAGAAGAGTGGGTCTTCTTACCGTCTATGCTTTCAGCCTTTGCTTAGAGACCAGTTTTAGATATCGATGCTTCACTTCCGCTCTACAGTATTCCTTGGACCTTCACTTTGACGATGAAACACAAAAATTGCATCGGAATTATATACAAAAGGCACAATGCCGACTTAAGTACAAGAAGAATGAGTCTTCTTAACGTCTATGTTTTCAGCCGTTGCTGAGAGACCAGTTTTATATATCGATGCTTCACTTCCGGTTTACAGTATTCCTTGGACGTTCACTTTGACGATTAAACACAGAAATTGCATCGGAATTAAATACAAAAGGCACAATGCGGACTTAAGTACTAGAAGACTGAGTTTTCTAACAGTCTATGATTTGAGCCTTTCGTGTGAGACCAGTTTTAGTTTTCGATGCTTCACTTCCGGTTTACAGTATTCCTTGGACCATCACTTTGACGATTAAACACAAAAATTGCATCGGAATTATATACAAAAGGCACAATGCCGACTTAAGTACAAGAAGAATGAGTCTTCTTACCGTCTATGCTTTCAGCCTTTGCTGAGAGACCAGTTTTAGATATCGATGATTCACTTCCGGTTTACAGCATTCCTTGGACCTTCACTTTGACGATGAAACACAAAAATTTTATCGGAATTAAATACATCAGGCACAATGCCGACTTAAGTACAAGAAGAGTGGGTCTTCTTACCGTCTATGCTTTCAGCCTTTGCTGAGAGCCCAGTTTCAGATATCGATGATTCACTTCCGGTTTACAGTATTCCTTGGACCATCACTTTGACGATGAAACACAAAAATTGCATCGGAATTAAATACATCAGGCACAATGCCGACTTATGTAGAAGAACAGTGAGTCTTCTTACCGTCTATGTTTCCAGCCTTTGCTGAGAGACCAGTTTTAGATATCGATGGTTCACTTCCGGTTTACAGTATTCCTTGGACCTTCACTTTGACGATGAAACACAAAAATTTTATCGGAATTAAATACATCAGGCACAATGCCGACTTAAGTACAAGAAGAGTGGGTCTTCTTACCGTCTATGCTTTCAGCCTTTGCTGAGAGACCAGTTTTAGATATCGATGATTCACTTCCGCTTTACAGTATTCCTTGGACCTTCACTTTGACGATGAAACACAAAAATTGCATCGGAATTATATACAAAAGGCACAATGCCGACTTAAGTACAAGAAGAATGAGTCTTCTTAACGTCTATGTTTTCAGCCGTTGCTGAGAGACCAGTTTTATATATCGATGCTTCACTTCCGGTTTACAGTATTCCTTGGACGTTCACTTTGACGATTAAACACAGAAATTGCATCGGAATTAAATACAAAAGGCACAATGCGGACTTAAGTACTAGAAGACTGAGTTTTCTAACAGTCTATGATTTGAGCCTTTCGTGTGAGACCAGTTTTAGTTTTCGATGCTTCACTTCCGGTTTACAGTATTCCTTGGACCATCACTTTGACGATTAAACACAAAAATTGCATCGGAATTAAATACAAAAGGCACAATGCGGACTTAAGCACTAGAAGACTGAGTTTTCTAACAGTCTATGATTTGAGCCTTTGCTGAGAGACCAGTTTTACATATCGATGCTTCACTTCCGGTTTACAGTATTCCTTGGACCTTCACTTTGACGATGAAACACAAAAATTTTATCGGAATTAAATACATCAGGCACAATGCCGACTTAAGTAGAAGAAGAGTGGGTCTTCTTACCATCTATGCTTTCAGCCTTTGCTGAGAGACCAGTTTTAGATATCGATGATTCACTTCCGGTTACAGTATTCCTTGGACCATCACTTTGACGATGAAACACAAAAATTGCATCGGAATTAAATACATCAGGCACAATGCCGACTTAAGTAGAAGAACAGTGAGTCTTCTTACCGTCTATGCTTTCAGCTTTTGCTGAGAGACCAGTTTTATATATCGATGCTTCACTTCCGGTTTACAGTATTCCTTGGACCTTCACTTTGACGATTAAACACAGAAATTGCATCGGAATTAAATACAAAAGGCACAATGCGGACTTAAGTACTAGAAGACTGAGTTTTCTAACAGTCTATGATTTGAGCCTTTCGTGTGAGACCAGTTTTAGTTTTCGATGCTTCACTTCCGGTTTACAGTATTCCTTGGACCATCACTTTGACGATTAAACACAAAAATTGCATCGGAATTAAATACAAAAGGCACAATGCCGACTTAAGTACAAGAAGAATGAGTCTTCTTACCGTCTATGTTTTCAGCCTTTGCTGAGAGACCAGTTTTAGATATCGATGATTCACTTCCGGTTTACAGTATTCCTTGGACCTTCACTTTGACGATGAAACACAAAAATTTTATCGGAATTGAATACATCAGGCACAATGCCGACTTAAGTACAAGAAGAGTGAAGAGTGGGTCTCCTTACCATCTATGCTTTCAGCCTTTGCTGAGAGACCAGTTTTAGATATCTATGATTCACTTCCGGTTTACAGTATTCCCTGGACCATCACTTTGACGATGAAACACAAAAATTGCATCGGAATTAAATACATCAGGCACAATGCCGACTTAAGTAGAAGAACAGTGAGTCTTCTTACCGTCTATGCTTTCAGCCTTTGCTGAGAGACCAGTTTTAGATATCGATGCTTCACTTCCGGTTTACAGTATTCCTTGGACCTTCACTTTGACGATTAATCACAGAAATTGCATCGGAATTAAATACAAAAGGCACAATGCGGACTTAAGTACTAGAAGACTGAGTTTTCTAACAGTCTATGATTTGAGCCTTTCGTGTGAGACCAGTTTTAGTTATCGATGCTTCACTTCCGGTTTACAGTATTCCTTGGACCATCACTTTGACGATTAAACACAAAAATTGCATCGGAATTATATACAAAAGGCACAATGCCGACTTAAGTACAAGAAGAATGAGTCTTCTTATTGTCTATGCTTTCAGCCTTTGCTGAGAGACCAGTTTTATATATCGATGCTTCACTTCCGGTTTACAGTATTCCTTGGACCTTCACTTTGACGATGAAACACAAAAATTTTATCGGAATTAAATACATCAGGCACAATGCCGACTTAAGTACAAGCAGAGTGAAGAGTGGGTCTTCTTACCATCTATGCTTTCAGCCTTTGCTGAGAGACCAGTTTTAGATATCGATGATTCACTTCCGGTTTACAGTATTCCTTGGACCTTCACTTTGACGATGAAACACAAAAATTTTATCGGAATTAAATACATCAGGCACAATGCCGACTTAAGTACACGAAGAGTGGGTCTTCTTACCGTCTATGCTTTCAGCCTTTGCTGAGAGACCAGTTTTATATAACTTCCGGTTTACAGTATTCCTTGGACCTTCACTTTGACGACTAAACACAGAAATTGCATCGGAATTAAATACAAAAGGCACAATGCGGACTTAAGTACTAGAAGACTGAGTTTTCTAACAGTCTATGATTTGAGCCTTTCGTGTGAGACCAGTTTTAGTTTTCGATGCTTCACTTCCGGTTTACAGTATTCCTTGGACCATCACTTTGACGATTAAACACAAAAATTGCATCGGAATTATATACAAAAGGCACAATGCCGACTTAAGTACAAGAAGAATGAGTCTTCTTACCGTCTATGCTTTCAGCCTTTGCTGAGAGACCAGTTTTAGATATCGATGATTCACTTCCGGTTTACAGTATTCCTTGGACCTTCACTTTGACGATGAAACACAAAAATTGCATCGGAATTAAATACATCAGGCACAATGCCGACTTAAGTACAAGAAGAGTGGGTCTTCTTACCGTCTATGCTTTCAGCCTTTGCTTAGAGACCAGTTTTAGATATCGATGCTTCACTTCCGCTCTACAGTATTCCTTGGACCTTCACTTTGACGATGAAACACAAAAATTGCATCGGAATTATATACAAAAGGCACAATGCCGACTTAAGTACAAGAAGAATGAGTCTTCTTAACGTCTATGTTTTCAGCCGTTGCTGAGAGACCAGTTTTATATATCGATGCTTCACTTCCGGTTTACAGTATTCCTTGGACGTTCACTTTGACGATTAAACACAGAAATTGCATCGGAATTAAATACAAAAGGCACAATGCGGACTTAAGTACTAGAAGACTGAGTTTTCTAACAGTCTATGATTTGAGCCTTTCGTGTGAGACCAGTTTTAGTTTTCGATGCTTCACTTCCGGTTTACAGTATTCCTTGGACCATCACTTTGACGATTAAACACAAAAATTGCATCGGAATTATATACAAAAGGCACAATGCCGACTTAAGTACAAGAAGAATGAGTCTTCTTACCGTCTATGCTTTCAGCCTTTGCTGAGAGACCAGTTTTAGATATCGATGATTCACTTCCGGTTTACAGCATTCCTTGGACCTTCACTTTGACGATGAAACACAAAAATTTTATCGGAATTAAATACATCAGGCACAATGCCGACTTAAGTACAAGAAGAGTGGGTCTTCTTACCGTCTATGCTTTCAGCCTTTGCTGAGAGCCCAGTTTCAGATATCGATGATTCACTTCCGGTTTACAGTATTCCTTGGACCATCACTTTGACGATGAAACACAAAAATTGCATCGGAATTAAATACATCAGGCACAATGCCGACTTATGTAGAAGAACAGTGAGTCTTCTTACCGTCTATGCTTCCAGCCTTTGCTGAGAGACCAGTTTTAGATATCGATGGTTCACTTCCGGTTTACAGTATTCCTTGGACCTTCACTTTGACGATGAAACACAAAAATTTTATCGGAATTAAATACATCAGGCACAATGCCGACTTAAGTACAAGAAGAGTGGGTCTTCTTACCGTCTATGCTTTCAGCCTTTGCTGAGAGACCAGTTTTAGATCTCGCTGATTCACTTCCGCTTTACAGTATTCCTTGGACCTTCACTTTGACGATTAAACACAAAAATTGCATCGGAATTAAATACATCAGGCACAATGCCGACTTAAGTAGAAGAACAGTGAGTCTTCTTACCGTCTATGCTTTCAGCCTTTGCTGAGAGACCAGTTTTATATATCGATGCTTCACTTCCGGTTTACAGTATTCCTTGGACCTTCACTTTGACGATGAAACACAAAAATTGCATCGGAATTAAATACGTCAGGCACAATGCCGACTTAAGTACAAGAAGAGTGGGTCTTCTTACCGTCTATGCTTTCAGCCTTTGCTGAGAGACCAGTTTTAGATATCGATGCTTCACTTCCGGTTTACAGTATTCCTTGCACCTTCACTTTGTCGATTAAACACAAAAATTGCATCGGAATTAAATACATCAGGCACAATGCCAACTTAAGTAGAAGAACAGTGAGTCTTCTTACCGTCTATGCTTTCAGCCTTTGCTGAGAGACCAGTTTTAGATATCGATGCTTCACGTCCGGTTTGCAGTATTCCTTGCACCTTCACTTTGACGATTAAACACAAAAATTGCATCGGAATTAAATACATCAGGCACAATGCCGACTTAAGTACAAGAAGAGTGGGTCTTCTTACCATCTATGCTTTCAGCCTTTGCTGAGAGACCAGTTTTAGATATCGATGATTCACTTTCGGTTTACAGTATTCCTTGGACCTTCACTTTGACGATGAAACACAAAAATTGCATCGGAATTAAATACATCAGGCACAATGCCGACTTAAGTACAAGAAGAGTGGGTCTTCTTACCGTCTATGCTTTCAGCCTTTGCTTAGAGACCAGTTTTAGATATCGATGCTTCACTTCCGCTCTACAGTATTCCTTGGACCTTCACTTTGACGATGAAACACAAAAATTGCATCGGAATTATATACAAAAGGCACAATGCCGACTTAAGTACAAGAAGAATGAGTCTTCTTAACGTCTATGTTTTCAGCCGTTGCTGAGAGACCAGTTTTATATATCGATGCTTCACTTCCGGTTTACAGTATTCCTTGGACGTTTACTTTGACGATTAAACACAGAAATTGCATCGGAATTAAATACAAAAGGCACAATGCGGACTTAAGTACTAGAAGACTGAGTTTTCTAACAATCTATGATTTGAGCCTTTCGTGTGAGACCAGTTTTAGTTTTCGATGCTTCACTTCCGGTTTACAGTATTCCTTGGACCATCACTTTGACGATTAAACACAAAAATTGCATCGGAATTATATACAAAAGGCACAACGCCGACTTAAGTACAAGAAGAATGAGTCTTCTTACCGTCTATGCTTTCAGCCTTTGCTGAGAGACCAGTTTTAGATATCGATGATTCACTTCCGGTTTACAGTATTCCTTGGACCTTCACTTTGACGATGAAACACAAAAATTTTATCGGAATTAAATTTATCAGGCACAATGCCGACTTAAGTACAAGAAGAGTGAAGAGTGGGTCTTCTTACCATCTATAGTTTCAGCCTTTGCTGAGAGACCAGTTTTAGATATCGATGATTCACTTCCGGTTTACAGTATTCCTTTGACCTTCACTTTGACGATGAAACACAAAAATTTTATCGGAATTAAATACATCAGGCACAATGCCGACTTAAGTACAAGAAGAGTGGGTCTTCTTACCGTCTATGCTTTCAGCCTTTGCTGAGAGACCAGTTTTATATATCGATGCTTCAGTTCCGGTTTACAGTATTCCTTGGACCTTCACTTTGACGATTAAACACAGAAATTGCATCGGAATTAAATACAAAAGGCACAATGCGGACTTAAGTACTAGAAGACTGAGTTTTCTAACAGTCTATGATTTGAGCCTTTCGTGTGAGACCAGTTTTAGTTTTCGATGCTTCACTTCCGGTTTACAGTATTCCTTGGACCATCACTTTGACGATTAAACACAAAAATTGCATCGGAATTATATACAAAAGGCACAATGCCGACTTAAGTACAAGAAGAATGAGTCTTCTTACCGTCTATGCTTTCAGCCTTTGCTGAGAGACCAGTTTTATATATCGATGCTTCACTTCCGGTTTACAGTATTCCTTGGACCTTCACTTTGACGATGAAACACAAAAATTTTATCGGAATTAAATACATCAGGCACAATGCCGACTTAAGTACGAGAAGAGTGGGTCTTCTTACCATCTATGCTTTCAGCCTTTGCTGAGAGACCAGTTTTAGATATCGATGATTCACTTCCGGTTTACACTATTCCTTGGACCTTCACTTTGACGATGAAACACAAAAATTTTATCGGAATTAAATACATCAGGCACAATGCCGACTTAAGTACACGAAGAGTGGGTCTTCTTACCGTCTATGCTTTCAGCCTTTGCTGAGAGACCAGTTTTATATATCGATGCTTCACTTCCGGTTTACAGTATTCCTTGGACCTTCACTTTGACGACTAAACACAGAAATTGCATCGGAATTAAATACAAAAGGCACAATGCGGACTTAAGTACTAGAAGACTGAGTTTTCTAACAGTCTATTATTTGAGCCTTTCGTGTGAGACCAGTTTTAGTTTTCGATGCTTCACTTCCGGTTTACAGTATTCCTTGGACCATCACTTTGACGATTAAACACAAAAATTGCATCGGAATTATATACAAAAGGCACAATGCCGACTTAAGTACAAGAAGAATGAGTCTTCTTACCGTCTATGCTTTCAGCCTTTGCTGAGAGACCAGTTTTAGATATCGATGATTCACTTCCGGTTAACAGCATTCCTTGGACCTTCACTTTGACGATGAAACACAAAAATATTATCGGAATTAAATACATCAGGCACAATGCCGACTTAAGTACAAGAAGAGTGAAGAGTGGGTCTTCTTACCATCTATGCTTTCAGCCTTTGCTGAGAGACCAGTTTTAGATATCGATGATTCACTTCCGGTTTACAGTATTCCTTGGACCTTCACATTGACGATGAAACACAAAAATTTTATCGGAATTATATACATCAGGCACAATGCCGACTTAAGTACAAGAAGAGTGAAGAGTGGGTCTTCTTACCATCTATGCTTTCAATCTTGGCTGAGAGACCAGTTTTAGATATCGATGATTCACTTCCGGTTTACAGTATTCCTTGGACCTTCACTTTGACGATTAAACACAAAAATTGCATCGGAATTAAATACATCAGGCACAATGCCGACTTAAGTAGAAGAACAGTGAGTCTTCTTACCGTCTATGCTTTCAGCCTTTGCTGAGAGACCAGTTTTACATATCGACGCTTCACTTCCGGTTTACAGTATTCCTTGGACCTTCACTTTGACGATGAAACACAAAAATTGCATCGGAATTAAATACATCAGGCACAATGCCGACTTAAGTACAAGAAGAGTGGGTCTTCTTACCGTCTATGCTTTCAGCCTTTGCTGAGAGACCAGTTTTAGATATCGATGCTTCACTTCCGGTTTACAGTATTCCTTGCACCTTCACTTTGTCGATTAAACACAAAAATTGCATCGGTATTAAATACATCAGGCACAATGCCAACTTAAGTAGAAGAACAGTGAGTCTTCTTACCGTCTATGCTTTCAGCCTTTGCTGAGAGACCAGTTTTAGATATCGATGCTTCACGTCCGGTTTGCAGTATTCCTTGCACCTTCACTTTGAGGATTAAACACAAAAATTGCATCGGAATTAAATACATCAGGCACAATGCCGACTTAAGTACAAGAAGAGTGGGTCTTCTTACCATCTATGCTTTCAGCCTTTGCTGAGAGACCAGTTTTAGATATCGATGATTCACTTCCGGTTTACAGTATTCCTTGGACCTTCACTTTGACGATGAAACACAAAAATTGCATCGGAATTAAATACATCAGGCACAATGCCGACTTAAGTACAAGAAGAGTGGGTCTTCTTACCGTCTATGCTTTCAGCCTTTGCTTAGAGACCAGTTTTAGATATCGATGCTTCACTTCCGCTCTACAGTATTCCTTGGACCTTCACTTTGACGTTGAAACACAAAAATTGCATCGGAATTATATACAAAAGGCACAATGCCGACTTAAGTACAAGAAGAATGAGTCTTCTTAACGTCTATGTTTTCAGCCGTTGCTGAGAGACTAGTTTTATATATCGATGCTTCACTTCCGGTTTACAGTATTCCTTGGACGTTCACTTTGACGATTAAACACAGAAATTGCATCGGAATTAAATACAAAAGGCACAATGCGGACTTAAGTACTAGAAGACTGAGTTTTCTAACAGTCTATGATTTGAGCCTTTCGTGTGAGACCAGTTTTAGTTTTCGATGCTTCACTTCCGGTTTACAGTATTCCTTGGACCATCACTTTGACGATTAAACACAAAAATTGCATCGGAATTATATACAAAAGGCACAATGCCGACTTAAGTACAAGAAGAATGAGTCTTCTTACCGTCTATGCTTTCAGCCTTCGCTGAGAGACCAGTTTTAGATATCGATGATTCACTTCCGGTTTACAGCATTCCTTGGACCTTCACTTTGACGATGAAACACAAAAATTTTATCGGAATTAAATACATCAGGCACAATGCCGACTTAAGTACAAGAAGAGTGGGTCTTCTTACCGTCTATGCTTTCAGCCTTTGCTGAGAGCCCAGTTTCAGATATCGATGATTCACTTCCGGTTTACAGTATTCCTTGGACCATCACTTTGACGATGAAACACAAAAATTGCATCGGAATTAAATACATCAGGCACAATGCCGACTTATGTAGAAGAACAGTGAGTCTTCTTACCGTCTATGTTTCCAGCCTTTGCTGAGAGACCAGTTTTAGATATCGATGGTTCACTTCCGGTTTACAGTATTCCTTGGACCTTCACTTTGACGATGAAACACAAAAATTTTATCGGAATTAAATACATCAGGCACAATGCCGACTTAAGTACAAGAAGAGTGGGTCTTCTTACCGTCTATGCTTTCAGCCTTTGCTGAGAGACCAGTTTTAGATATCGATGATTCACTTCCGCTTTACAGTATTCCTTGGACCTTCACTTTGACGATTAAACACAAAAATTGCATCGGAATTAAATACATCAGGCACAATGCCGACTTAAGTAGAAGAACAGTGAGTCTTCTTACCGTCTATGCTTTCAGCCTTCGCTGAGAGACCAGTTTTAGATATCGATGCTTCACTTCCGGTTTACAGTATTCCTTGGACCTTCACTTTGACGATGAAACACAAAAATTGCATCGGAATTAAATACATCAGGCACAATGCCGACTCAAGTACAAGAAGAGTGGGTCTTCTTACCGTCTATGCTTTCAGCCTTTGCTGAGAGACCAGTTTTAGATATCGATGCTTCACTTCCGGTTTACAGTATTCCTTGCACCTTGACTTTGTCGATTAAACACAAAAATTGCATCGGAATTAAATACATCAGGCACAATGCCAACTTAAGTAGAAGAACAGTGAGTCTTCTTACCGTCTATGCTTTCAGCCTTTGCTGAGAGACCAGTTTTAGATATCGATGCTTCACGTCCGGTTTGCAGTATTCCTTGCACCTTCACTTTGACGATTAAACACAAAAATTGCATCGGAATTAAATACATCAGGCACAATGCCGACTTAAGTACAAGAAGAGTGGGTCTTCTTACCATCTATGCTTTCAGCCTTTGCTGAGAGACCAGTTTTAGATATCGATGATTCACTTTCGGTTTACAGTATTCCTTGGACCTTCACATTGACGATGAAACACAAAAATTGCATCGGAATTAAATACATCAGGCACAATGCCGACTTAAGTACAAGAAGAGTGGGTCTTCTTACCGTCTATGCTTTCAGCCTTTGCTTAGAGACCAGTTTTAGATATCGATGCTTCACTTCCGCTCTACAGTATTCCTTGGACCTTCACTTTGACGATGAAACACAAAAATTGCATCGGAATTATATACAAAAGGCACAATGCCGACTTAAGTACAAGAAGAATGAGTCTTCTTAACGTCTATGTTTTCAGCCGTTGCTGAGAGACCAGTTTTATATATCGATGCTTCACTTCCGGTTTACAGTATTCCTTGGACGTTCACTTTGACGATTAAACACAGAAATTGCATCGGAATTAAATACAAAAGGCACAATGCGGACTTAAGTACTAGAAGACTGAGTTTTCTAACAATCTATGATTTGAGCCTTTCGTGTGAGACCAGTTTTAGTTTTCGATGCTTCACTTCCGGTTTACAGTATTCCTTGGACCATCACTTTGACGATTAAACACAAAAATTGCATCGGAATTATATACAAAAGGCACAATGCCGACTTAAGTACAAGAAGAATGAGTCTTCTTACCGTCTATGCTTTCAGCCTTTGCTGAAAGACCAGTTTTAGATATCGATGATTCATTTCCGGTTTACAGTATTCCTTGGACCTTCACTTTGACGATGAAACACAAAAATTTTATCGGAATTAAATACATCAGACACAATGCCGACTTAAGTACAAGAAGAGTGAAGAGTGGGTCTTCTTACCATCTATAGTTTCAGCCTTTGCTGAGAGACCAGTTTTAGATATCGATGATTCACTTCCGGTTTACAGTATTCCTTTGACCTTCACTTTGACGATGAAACACAAAAATTTTATCGGAATTAAATACATCAGGCACAATGCCGACTTAAGTACAAGAAGAGTGGGTCTTCTTACCGTCTATGCTTTCAGCCTTTGCTGAGAGACCAGTTTTATATATCGATGCTTCAGTTCCGGTTTACAGTATTCCTTGGACCTTCACTTTGACGATTAAACACAGAAATTGCATCGGAATTAAATACAAAAGGCACAATGTGGACTTAAGTACTAGAAGACTGAGTTTTCTAACAGTCTATGATTTGAGCCTTTCGTGTGAGACCAGTTTTAGTTTTCGATGCTTCACTTCCGGTTTACAGTATTCCTTGGACCATCACTTTGACGATTAAACACAAAAATTGCATCGGAATTATATACAAAAGGCACAATGCCGACTTAAGTACAAGAAGAATGAGTCTTCTTACCGTCTATGCTTTCAGCCTTTGCTGAGAGACCAGTTTTATATATCGATGCTTCACTTCCGGTTTACAGTATTCCTTGGACCTTCACTTTGACGATGAAACACAAAAATTTAATCGGAATTAAATACATCAGGCACAATGCCGACTTAAGTACGAGAAGAGTGGGTCTTCTTACCATCTATGCTTTCAGACTTTGCTGAGAGACCAGTTTTAGATATCGATGATTCACTTCCGGTTTACACTATTCCTTGGACCTTCACTTTGACGATGAAACACAAAAATTTTATCGGAATTAAATACATCAGGCACAATGCCGACTTAAGTACACGAAGAGTGGGTCTTCTTACCGTCTATGCTTTCAGCCTTTGCTGAGAGACCAGTTTTATATATCGATGCTTCACTTCCGGTTTACAGTATTCCTTGGACCTTCACTTTGACGATGAAACACAAAATTTTTATCGGAATTAAATACATCAGGCACAATGCCGACTTAAGTACACGAAGAGTGGGTCTTCTTACCGTCTATGCTTTCAGCCTTTGCTGAGAGACCAGTTTTATATATCGATGCTTCACTTCCGGTTTACAGTTTTCCTTGGACCGTCACTTAGACGATTAAACACAGAAATTGCATCGGAATTAAATACAAAAGGCACAATGCGGACTTAAGTACTAGAAGACTGAGTTTTCTAACAGTCTATGATTTGAGCCTTTCGTGTGAGACCAGTTTTAGTTTTCGATGCTTCACTTCCGGTTTACAGTATTCCTTGGACCATCACTTTGACGATTAAACACAAAAATTGCGTCGGAATTATATACAAAAGGCACAATGCCGACTTAAGTACAAGAAGAATGAGTCTTCTTACCGTCTATGCTTTCAGCCTTTGCTGAGAGACCAGTTTTAGATATCGATGATTCACTTCCGGTTTACAGCATTCCTTGGACCTTCACTTTGACGATGAAACACAAAAATTTTATCGGAATTAAATACATCAGGCACAATGCCGACTTAAGTAGAAGAACAGTGAGTCTTCTTACCGTCTATGCTTTCAGCCTTTGCTGAGAGACCAGTTTTAGATATCGACGCTTCACTTCCGGTTTACAGTATTCCTTGGACCTTCACTTTGACGATGAAACACAAAAATTGCATCGGAATTAAATACATCAGGCACAATGCCGACTAAAGTACAAGAAGAGTGGGTCTTCTTACCATCTATGCTTTCAGCCTTTGCTGAGAGACCAGTTTTAGATATCGATGATTCACTTCCGGTTTACAGTATTCCTTGGACCTTCACTTTGACGATGAAACACAAAAATTGCATCGGAATTAAATACATCAGGCACAATGCCGACTTAAGTACAAGAAAAGTGGGTCTTCTTACCGTCTATGCTTTCAGCCTTTGCTTAGAGACCAGTTTTAGATATCGATGCTTCACTTCCGCTCTACAGTATTCCTTGGACCTTCACTTTGACGATGAAACACAAAATTTGCATCGGATTATATACAAAAGGCACAATGCCGACTTAAGTACAAGAAGAATGAGTCTTCTTAACGTCTATGTTTTCAGCCGTTGCTGAGAGACCAGTTTTATATATCGATGCTTCACTTCCGGTTTACAGTATTCCTTGGACGTTCACTTTGACGATTAAACACAGAAATTGCATCGGAATTAAATACAAAAGGCACAATGCGTACTTAAGTACTAGAAGACTGAGTTTTCTAACAGTCTATGATTTGAGCCTTTCGTGTGAGACCAGTTTTAGTTTTCGATGCTTCACTTCCGGTTTACAGTATTCCTTGGACCATCACTTTGACGATTAAACACAAAAATTGCATCGGAATTATATACAAAAGGCACAATGCCGACTTAAGTACAAGAAGAATGAGTCTTCTTACCGTCTATGCTTTCAGCCTTTGCTGAGAGACCAGTTTTAGATATCGATGATTCACTTCCGGTTTACAGCATTCCTTGGACCTTCACTTTGACGATGAAACACAAAAATTTTATCGGAATTAAATACATCAGGCACAATGCCGACTTAAGTACAAGAAGAGTGGGTCTTCTTACCGTCTATGCTTTCAGCCTTTGCTGAGAGCCCAGTTTTAGATATCGATGATTCACTTCCGGTTTACAGTATTCCTTGGACCATCACTTTGACGATGAAACACAAAAATTGCATCGGAATTAAATACATCAGGCACAATGCCGACTTATGTAGAAGAACAGTGAGTCTTCTTACCGTCTATGTTTCCAGCCTTTGCTGAGAGACCAGTTTTAGATATCGATGGTTCACTTCCGGTTTACAGTATTCCTTGGACCTTCACTTTGACGATGAAACACAAAAATTTTATCGGAATTAAATACATCAGGCACAATGCCGACTTAAGTGCAAGAAGAGTGGGTCTTCTTACCGTCTATGCTTTCAGCCTTTGCTGAGAGACCAGTTTTAGATATCGATGATTCACTTCCGCTTTACAGTATTCC
The DNA here is from genome assembly GCF_023864275.1 of Schistocerca cancellata. Classification (NCBI taxonomy): domain Eukaryota; kingdom Metazoa; phylum Arthropoda; class Insecta; order Orthoptera; family Acrididae; genus Schistocerca; species Schistocerca cancellata. The sequence goes on from NC_064631.1 coordinate 56,886,036, forward strand.
TTGGACCTTCACTTTGACGATTAAACACAAAAATTGCATCGGAATTAAATACATCAGGCACAATGCCGACTTAAGTAGAAGAACAGTGAGTCTTCTTACCGTCTATGCTTTCAGCCTTTGCTGAGAGACCAGTTTTAGATATCGATGCTTCACTTCCGGTTTACAGTATTCCTTGGACCTTCACTTTGACGATGAAACACAAAAATTGCATCGGAATTAAATACATCAGGCACAATGCCGACTTAAGTACAAGAAGAGTGGGTCCTCTTACCGTCTATGCTTTCAGCCTTTGCTGAGAGACCAGTTTTAGATATCGATGCTTCACTTCTGGTTTACAGTATTCCTTGCACCTTCACTTTGTCGATTAAACACAAAAATTGCATCGGAATTAAATACATCAGGCACAATGCCAACTTAAGTAGAAGAACAGTGAGTCTTCTTACCGTCTATGCTTTCAGCCTTTGCTGAGAGACCAGTTTTAGATATCGATGCTTCACGTCCGGTTTGCAGTATTCCTTGCACCTTCACTTTGACGATTAAACACAAAAATTGCATCGGAATTAAATACATCAGGCACAATGCCAACTTAAGTACAAGAAGAGTGGGTCTTCTTACCATCTATGCTTTCAGCCTTTGCTGAGAGACCAGTTTTAGATATCGATGATTCACTTCCGGTTTACAGTATTCCTTGGACCTTCACTTTGACGATGAAACACAAAAGTTGCATCGGAATTAAATACATCAGGCTCAATGCCGACTTAAGTACAAGAAGAGTGGGTCTTCTTACCGTCTATGCTTTCAGCCTTTGCTTAGAGACCAGTTTTAGATATCGATGCTTGACTTCCGCTCTACAGTATTCCTTGGACCTTCACTTTGACGATTAAACACAAAAATTGCATCGGAATTATATACAAAAGGCACAATGCCGACTTAAGTACAAGAAGAATGAGTCTTCTTAACGTCTATGTTTTCAGCCGTTGCTGAGAGACCAGTTTTATATATCGATGCTTCACTTCCGGTTTACAGTATTCCTTGGACGTTCACTTTGACGATTAAACACAGAAATTGCATCGGAATTAAATACAAAAGGCACAATGCGGACTTAAGTACTAGAAGACTGAGTTTTCTAACAGTCTATGATTTGAGCCTTTCGTGTGAGACCAGTTTTAGTTTTCGATGCTTCACTTTCGGTTTACAGTATTCCTTGGACCATCACTTTGACGATTAAACACAAATATTGCATCGGAATTATATACAAAAGGCACAATGCCGACTTAAGTACAAGAAGAATGAGTCTTCTTACCGTCTATGCTTTCAGCCTTTGCTGAGAGACCAGTTTTAGATATCGATGATTCACTTCCGGTTTACAGTATTCCTTGGACCTTCACTTTGACGATGAATCACAAAAATTTTATCGGAATTAAATACATCAGACACAATGCCGACTTAAGTACAAGAAGAGTGAAGAGTGGGTCTTCTTACCATCTATAGTTTCAGCCTTTGCTGAGAGACCAGTTTTAGATATCGATGATTCACTTCCGGTTTACAGTATTCTTTGGACCTTCACTTTGACGATGAAACACAAAAATTATATCGGAATTAAATACATCAGGCACAATGCCGACTTAAGTAGAAGAAGAGTGGGTCTTCTTTTAATCTATGCTTTCAGCCTTTGCTGAGAGACCAGTTTTAGATATCGATGATACACTTCCGGTTTACAGTATTCCTTGGACCTTCACTTTGACGATGAAACACAAAAATTTTATCGGAATTAAATACATCAGGCACAATGCCGACTTAAGTACAAGAAGAGTGGGTCTTCTTACCGTCTATGCTTTCAGCCTTTGCTGAGAGACCAGTTTTATATATCGATGCTTCAGTTCCGGTTTACAGTATTCCTTGGACCTTCACTTTGACGATTAAACACAGAAATTGCATCGGAATTAAATACAAAAGGCACAATGCGGGCTTAAGTACTAGAAGACTGAGATTTCTAACAGTCTATGATTTGAGCCTTTCGTGTGAGACCAGTTTTAGTTTTCGATGCTTCACTTCCGGTTTACAGTATTCCTTGGACCATCACTTTGACGATTAAACACAAAAATTGCATCGGAATTATATACAAAAGGCACAATGCCGACTTAAGTACAAGAAGAATGAGTCTTCTTACCGTCTATGCTTTCAGCCTTTGCTGAGAGACCAGTTTTATATATCGATGCTTCACTTCCGGTTTACAGTATTCCTTGGACCTTCACTTTGACGATGAAACACAAAAATTTTATCGGAATTAAATACATCAGGCACAATGCCGACTTAAGTACGAGAAGAGTGGGTCTTCTTACCATCTATGCTTTCAGCCTTTGCTGAGAGACCAGTTTTAGATATCGATGATTCACTTCCGGTTTACAGTATTCATTGGACCTTCACATTGACGATGAAACACAAAAATTTTATCGGAATTATATACATCAGGCACAATGCCGACTTAAGTACAAGAAGAGTGAAGAGTGGGTCTTCTTACCATCTATGCTTTCAGTCTTGGCTGAGAGACCAGTTTTAGATATCGATGATTCACTTCCGGTTTACAGTATTCCTTGGACCTTCACTGTGACGATGAAACACAAAAATTTTATCGGAATTAAATACATCAGGCACAATGCCGACTTAAGTACAAGAAGAGTGCGTCTTCTTACCGTCTATGCTTTCAGCCTTTACTGAGAGACCAGTTGTAGATATCGATGATTCACTTCCGTTTTACAGTATTCCTTGCACCTTCACTTTGACGATCAAACACAAAAATTGCATCGGAATTAAATACATCAGGCACAATGCCGACTTAAGTACAAGAAGAGTGGGTCTTCTTACCATCTATGCTTTCAGCCTTTGCTGAGAGACCAGTTTTAGATATCGATGATTCACTTCCGGTTTACAGTATTCCTTGCACCTTCACTTTGACGATGAAATACAAAAATTGCATCGGAATTAAATACATCAGGCACAATGCCGACTTAAGTACAAGAAGAGTGGGTCTTCTTACCGTCTATGCTTTCAGCCTTTGCTGAGAGCCCAGTTTTAGATATCGATGATTCACTTCCGGTTTACAGTATTCCTTGGACCATCACTTTGACGATGAAACACAAAAATTGCATCGGAATTAAATACATCAGGCACAATGCCGACTTATGTAGAAGAACAGTGAGTCTTCTTACCGTCTATGCTTCCAGCCTTTGCTGAGAGACCAGTTTTAGATATCGATGATTCACTTCCGGTTTACAGTATTCCTTGGACCTTCACTTTGACGATGAAACACAAAAATTTAATCGGAATTAAATACATCAGGCACAATGCCGACTTAAGTACAAGAAGAGTGAAGAGTGGGTCTTCTTACCATCTATGCTTTCAGCCTTTGCTGAGAGACCAGTTTTAGATATCGATGATTCACTTCCGGTTTACAGTATTCCTTGGACCTTCACTTTGACGATGAAACACAAAAATTTTATCGGAATTAAATACATCAGGCACAATGCCGACTTAAGTACACGAAGAGTGGGTCTTCTTACCGTCTATGTTTTCAGCCTTTGCTGAGAGACCAGTTTTATATATCGATGCTTCACTTCCGGTTTACAGTATTCCTTGGACCTTCACTTTGACGACTAAACACAGAAATTGCATCGGAATTAAATACAAAAGGCACAATGCCGACTTAAGTACTAGAAGACTGAGTTTTCTAACAGTCTATGATTTGAGCCTTTCGTGTGAGACCAGTTTTAGTTTTCGATGCTTCACTTCCGGTTTACAGTATTCCTTGGACCATCACTTTGACGATTAAACACAAAAATTGCATCGGAATTATATACAAAAGGCACAATGCCGACTTAAGTACAAGAAGAATGAGTCTTCTTACCGTCTATGCTTTCAGCCTTTGCTGAGAGACCAGTTTTAGATATCGATGATTCACTTCCGGTTTACAGCATTCCTTGCACCTTCACTTTGACGATCAAACACAAAAATTTTATCGGAATTGAATACATCAGGCACAATGCCGACTTAAGTACAAGAAGAGTGGGTCTTCTTACCGTCTATGCTTTCAGCCTTTGCTGAGAGCCCAGTTTTAGATAACGATGATTCACTTCCGGTTTACAGTATTCCTTGGACCATCACTTTGACGATGAAACACAAAAATTGCATCGGAATTAAATACATCAGGCACAATGCCGACTTATGTAGAAGAACAGTGAGTCTTCTTACCGTCTATGTTTCCAGCCTTTGCTGAGAGACCAGTTTTAGATATCGATGGTTCACTTCCGGTTTACAGTATTCCTTGGACCTTCATTTTGACGATGAAACACAAAAATTTTATCGGAATTATATACATCAGGCACAATGCCGACTTAAGTACAAGAAAAGTGGGTCTTCTTACCGTCTACGCTTTCAGCCTTTGCTGAGAGACCAGTTTTAGATATCGATGATTCACTTCCGCTTTACAGTATTCCTTGGACCTTCACTTTGACGATTAAACACAAAAATTGCATCGGAATTAAATACATCAGGCACAATGCCGACTTAAGTACAAGAAGAGTGGGTCTTCTTACCGTCTATGCTTTCAGCCTTTGCTGAGAGACCAGTTTTAGATATCGATGCTTCACTTCCGGTTTACAGTATTCCTTGCACCTTCACTATGTCGATTAAACACAAAAATTGCATCGGAATTAAATACATCAGGCACAAAGCCAACTTAAGTAGAAGAACAGTGAGTCTTCTTACCGTCTATGCTTTCAGCCTTTGCTGAGAGACCAGTTTTAGATATCGATGCTTCACGTCCGGTTTGCAGTATTCCTTGCACCTTCACTTTGACGATTAAACACAAAAATTGCATCGGAATTAAATACATCAGGCACAATGCCGACTTAAGTACAAGAAGAGTGGGTCTTCTTACCATCTATGCTTTCAGCCTTTGCTGAGAGACCAGTTTTAGATATCGATGATTCACTTCCGGTTTACAGTATTCCTTGGACCTTCACTTTGACGATGAAACACAAAAATTGCATCGGAATTAAATACATCAGGCACAATGCCGACATAAGTACAAGAAGAGTGGGTCTTCTTACCGTCTATGCTTTCAGCCTTTGCTTAGAGACCAGTTTTAGATATCGATGCTTCACTTCCGCTCTACAGTATTCCTTGGACCTTCACTTTGACGATGAAACACAAAAATTGCATCGGAATTATATACAAAAGGCACAATGCCGACTTAAGTACAAGAAGAATGTGTCTTCTTAACGTCTATGTTTTCAGCCGTTGCTGAGAGACCAGTTTTATATATCGATGCTTCACTTCCGGTTTACAGTATTCCTTGGACGTTCACTTTGACGATTAAACACAGAAATTGCATCGGAATTAAATACAAAAGGCACAATGCGGACTTAAGTACTAGAAGACTGAGTTTTCTAACAGTCTATGATTTGAGCCTTTCGTGTGAGACCAGTTTTAGTTTTCGATGCTTCACTTCCGGTTTACAGTATTCCTTGGACCATCACTTTGACGATTAAACACAAAAATTGCATCGGAAATATATACAAAAGGCACAATGCCGACTTAAGTACAAGAAGAATGAGTCTTCTTACCGTCTATGCTTTCAGCCTTTGCTGACAGACCAGTTTTAGATATCGATGATTCACTTCCGGTTTACAGCATTCCTTGGACCTTCACTTTGACGATGAAACACAACAATTTTATCGGAATTAAATACATCAGGCACAATGCCGACTTAAGTACAAGAAGAGTGGGTCTTCTTACCGTCTATGCTTTCAGCCTTTGCTGAGAGACCAGTTTTAGATATCGATGATTCACTTCCGCTTTACAGTATTCCTTGGACCTTCACTTTGACGATTAAACACAAAAATTTTATCGGAATTAAATACATCAGGCACTATGCCGACTTAAGTACAAGAAGAGTGGGTCTTCTTACCGTCTATGCTTTCAGCCTTTGCTGAGAGACCAGTTTTAGATATCGATGATTCACTTCAGCTTTACAGTATTCATTGGACCTTCACTTTGACGATTAAACACAAAAATTGCATCGGAATTAAATACATCAGGCACAATGCCGACTTAAGTAGAAGAACAGTGAGTCTTCTTACCGTCTATGCTTTCAGCCTTTGCTGAGAGACCAGTTTTAGATATCGATGCTTCACTTCCGGTTTACAGTATTCCTTGGACCTTCACTTTGACGATGAAACACAAAAATTGCATCGGAATTAAATACATCAGGCACAATGCCGACTTAAGTACAAGAAGAGTGGGTCTTCTTACCGTCTATGCTTTCAGCCTTTGCTGAGAGACCAGTTTTAGATATCGATGCTTCACTTCCGGTTTACAGTATTCCTTGCACCTTCACTTTGTCGATTAAACACAAAAATTGCATCGGAATTAAATACATCAGGCACAATGCCAACTTAAGTAGAAGAACAGTGAGTCTTCTTACCGTCTATGCTTTCAGCCTTTGCTGAGAGACCAGTTTTAGATATCGATGCTTCACGTCCGGTTTGCAGTTTTCCTTGCACCTTCACTTTGACGATTAAACACAAAAATTGCATCGGAATTAAATACATCAGGCACAATGCCGACTTAAGTACAAGAAGAGTGGGTCTTCTTACCATCTATGCTTTCAGCCTTTGCTGAGAGACCAGTTTTAGATATCGATGATTCACTTCCGGTTTACAGTATTCCTTGGACCTTCACTTTGACGATGAAACACAAAAATTGCATCGGAATTAAATACATCAGGCACAATGCCGACTTAAGTACAAGAAGAGTGGGTCTTCTTACCGTCTATGCTTTCAGCCTTTGCTTAGAGACCAGTTTTAGATATCGATGCTTCACTTCCGCTCTACAGTAATCCTTGGACCTTCACTTTGACGATGAAACACAAAAATTGCATCGGAATTATATACAAAAGGCACAATGCCGACTTAAGTACAAGTAGAATGAGTCTTCTTAACGTCTATGATTTCAGCCGTTGCTGAGAGACCAGTTTTATATATCGATGCTTCACTTCCGGTTTACAGTATTCCTTGGACGTTCACTTTGACGATTAAACACAGAAATTGCATATGAATTAAATACAAAAGGCACAATGCGGATTTAAGTACTAGAAGACTGAGTTTTCTAACAGTCTATGATTTGAGCCTTTCGTGTGAGACCAGTTTTAGTTTTCGATGCTTCACTTCCGGTTTACAGTATTCCTTGGACCATCACTTTGACGATTAAACACAAAAATTGCATCGGAATTATATACAAAAGGCACAATGCCGACTTAAGTACAAGAAGAATGAGTCTTCTTACCGTCTATGCTTTCAGCCTTTGCTGAGAGACCAGTTTTAGATATCGATGATTCACTTCCGGTTTACAGTATTCCTTGGACCTTCACTTTGACGATGAAACACAAAAATTTTATCGGAATTAAATACATCAGGCACAATGCCGACTTAAGTACACGAAGAGTGGGTCTTCTTACCGTCTATGCTTTCAGCCTTTGCTGAGAGACCAGTTTTATATATCGATGCTTCACTTCCGGTTTACAGTATTCCTTGGACCTTCACTTTGACGACTAAACACAGAAATTGCATCGGAATTAAATACAAAAGGCACAATGCGGACTTAAGTACTAGAAGACTGAGTTTTCTAACAGTCTATGATTTGAGCCTTTCGTGTGAGACCAGTTTTAGTTTTCGATGCTTCACTTCCGGTTTACAGTATTCCTTGGACCATCACTTTGACGATTAAACACAAAAATTGCATCGGAATTATATACAAAAGGCACAATGCCGACTTAAGTACAAGAAGAATGAGTCTTCTTACCGTCTATGCTTTCAGCCTTTGCTGAGAGACCAGTTTTAGATATCGATGATTCACTTCCGGTTTACAGTATTCCTTGGACCTTCACTTTGACGATGAAACACAAAAATATTATCGGAATTAAATACATCAGACACAATGCCGACTTAAGTACAAGAAGAGTGAAGAGTGGGTCTTCTTACCATCTATAGTTTCAGCCTTTGCTGAGAGACCAGTTTTAGATATCGATGATTCACTTCCGGTTTACAGTATTCCTTGGACCTTCACTTTGACGATGAAACACAAAAATTTTATCAGAATTAAATACATCAGGCACAATGCCGACTTAAGTAGAAGAAGAGTGGGTCTTCTTACCATCTATGCTTTCAGCCTTTGCTGAGAGACCAGTTTTAGATATCGATGATACACTTCCGGTTTACAGTATTCCTTGGACCTTCACTTTGACGATGAAACACAAAAATTTTATCGGAATTAAATACATCAGGCACAATGCCGACTTAAGTACAAGAAGAGTGGGTCTTCTTACCGTCTATGCTTTCAGCCTTTGCTGAGAGACCAGTTTTATATATCGATGCTTCAGTTCCGGTTTACAGTATTCCTTGGACCTTCACTTTGACGATTAAACACAGAAATTGCATCGGAATTAAATACAAAAGGCACAATGCGGACTTAAGTACTAGTAGACTGAGTTTTCTAACAGTCTATGATTTGAGCCTTTCGTGTGAGACCAGTTTTAGTTTTCGATGCTTCACTTCCGGTTTACAGTATTCCTTGGACCATCACTTTGACGATTAAACACAAAAATTGCATCGGAATTATATACAAAAGGCACAATGCCGACTTAAGTACAAGAAGAATGAGTCTTCTTACCGTCTATGCTTTCAGCCTTTGCTGAGAGACCAGTTTTATATATCGATGCTTCACTTCCGGTTTACAGTATTCCTTGGACCTTCACTTTGACGATGAAACACAAAAATTTTATCGGAATTAAATACATCAGGCACAATGCCGACTTAAGTACGAGAAGAGTGGGTCTTCTTACCATCTATGCTTTCAGCCTTTGCTGAGAGACCAGTTTTAGATATCGATGATTCACTTCCGGTTTACAGTATTCCTTGGACCTTCACTTTGACGATGAAACACAAAAATTTTATCGGAATTAAATACATCAGGCACAATGCCGACTTAAGTACACGAAGAGTGGGTCTTCTTACCGTCTATGCTTTCAGCCTTTGCTGAGAGACCAGTTTTATATATCGATGCTTCACTTCCGGTTTACAGTATTCCTTGGACCTTCACTTTGACGACTAAACACAGAAATTGCATCGGAATTAAATACAAAAGGCACAATGCGGACTTAAGTACTAGAAGACTGAGTTTTCTAACAGTCTATGATTTGAGCCTTTCGTGTGAGACCAGTTTTAGTTTTCGATGCTTCACTTCCGGTTTACAGTATTCCTTGGACCATCACTTTGACGATTAAACACAAAAATTGCATCGGAATTAAATACATCAGGCACAATGCCGACTTAAGTACAAGAAGAATGAGTCTTCTTACCGTCTATGCTTTCAGCCTTTGCTGAGAGACCAGTTTTAGATATCGATGATTCACTTCCGGTTAACAGCATTCCTTGGACCTTCACTTTGACGATGAAACACAAAAATTTTATCGGAATTAAATACATCAGGCACAATGCCGACTTAAGTACAAGAAGAGTGAAGAGTGGGTCTTCTTACCATCTATGCTTTCAGCCTTTGCTGAGAGACCAGTTTTAGATATCGATGATTCACTTCCGGTTTACAGTATTCCTTGGACCTTCACATTGACGATGAAACACAAAAATTTTATCGGAATTATATACATCAGGCACAATGCCGACTTAAGTACAAGAAGAGTGAAGAGTGGGTCTTCTTACCATCTATGCTTTCAGTCTTGGCTGAGAGACCAGTTTTAGATATCGATGATTCACTTCCGGTTTACAGTATTCCTTGGACCTTCACTGTGACGATGAAACACAAAAAATTTATCGGAATTAAATACATCAGGCACAATGCCGACTTAAGTACAAGAAGAGTGGGTCTTCTTACCGTCTATGCTTTCAGCCTTTACTGAGAGACCAGTTGTAGATATCGATGATTCACTTCCGTTTTACAGTATTCCTTGCACCTTCACTTTGACGATCAAACACAAAAATTGCATCGGAATTAAATACATCAGGCACAATGCCGACTTAAGTACAAGAAGAGTGGGTCTTCTTACCATCTATGCTTTCAGCCTTTGCTGAGAGACCAGTTTTAGATATCGATGATTCACTTCCGGTTTACAGTATTCCTTGCACCTTCACTTTGACGATGAAATACAAAAATTGCATCGGAATTAAATACATCAGGCACAATGCCGACTTAAGTACAAGAAGAGTGGGTCTTCTTACCGTCTATGCTTTCAGCCTATGCTGAGAGCCCAGTTTTAGATATCGATGATTCACTTCCGGTTTACAGTATTCCTTGGACCATCACTTTGACGATGAAACACAAAAATTGCATCGGAATTAAATACATCAGGCACAATGCCGACTTATGTAGAAGAACAGTGAGTCTTCTTACCGTCTATGCTTCCAGCCTTTGCTGAGAGACCAGTTTTAGATATCGATGATTCACTTCCGGTTTACAGTATTCCTTGGACCTTCACTTTGACGATGAAACACAAAAATTTTATCGGAATTAAATACATCAGGCACAATGCCGACTTAAGTACAAGAAGAGTGGGTCTTCTTACCGTCTATGCTTTCAGCCTTTGCTGAGAGACCAGTTTTAGATATCGATGCTTCACTTCCGCTTTACAGTATTCCTTGGACCTTCACTTTGACGATTAAACACAAAAATTGCATCGGAATTAAATACATCAGGCACAATGCCGACTTAAGTAGAAGAACAGTGAGTCTTCTTACCGTCTATGCTTTCAGCCTTTGCTGAGAGACCAGTTTTAGATATCGATGCTTCACTTCCGGTTTACAGTATTCCTTGGACCTTCACTTTGACGATGAAACACAAAAATTGCATCGGAATTAAATACATCAGGCACAATGCCGACTTAAGTACAAGAAGAGTGGGTCTTCTTACCGTCTATGCTTTCAGCCTTGGCTGAGAGACCAGTTTTAGATATAGATGATTCACTTCCGGTTTACAGTATTCCTTGGACCTCCACTTTGACGATGAAACACAAAAATTGCATCGGAATTAAATACATCAGGCACAATGCCGACTTAAAAACAAGAAGAGTGGGTCTTCTTACCGTCTATGCTTTCAGCCTTTGCTGAGAGACCAGTTTTAGATATCGATGCTTCACTTCTGCTCTACAGTATTCCTTGGACCTTCACTTTGACGATGAAACACAAAAATTGCATCGGAATTATATACAAAAGGCACAATGCCGACTTAAGTACAAGAAGAATGAGTCTTCTTAACGTCTATGTTTTCAGCCGTTGCTGAGAGACCAGTTTTATATATCGATGCTTCACTTCCGGTTTACAGTATTCCTTGGACGTTCACTTTGACGATTAAACACAGATATTGCATCGGAATTAAATACAAAAGGCACAATGCGGACTTAAGTACTAGAAGACTGAGTTTTCTAACTGTCTATGATTTGAGCCTTTCGTGTGAGACCAGTTTTAGTTTTCGATGCTTCACTTCCGGTTTACAGTATTCCTTTGACCATCACTTTGACGATTAAACACAAAAATTGCATCGGAATTAAATACAAAAGGCACAATGCGGACTTAAGCACTAGAAGACTGAGTTTTCCAACAGTCTATGATTTGAGCCTTTGCTGAGAGACCAGTTTTAGATATCGATGCTTCACTTCCGGTTTACAGTATTCCTTGGACCTTCACTTTGACGATGAAACACAAAATTTTTATCGGAATTAAATACATCAGGCACAATGCCGACTTAAGTAGAAGAAGAGTGGGTCTTCTTACCATCTATGCTTTCAGCCTTTGCTGAGAGACCAGTTTTATATATCGATGCTTCACTTCCGGTTTACAGTATTCCTTGGACCTTCACTTTGACGATTAAACACAGAAATTGCATCGGAATTAAATACAAAAGGCACAATGCGGACTTAAGTACTAGAAGACTGAGTTTTCTAACAGTCTATGATTTGAGCCTTTCGTGTGAGACCAGTTTTAGTTTTCGATGCTTCACTTCCGGTTTACAGTATTCCTTGGACCATCAATTTGACGATTAAACACAAAAATTGCATCGGAATTATATACAAAAGGCACAATGCCGACTTAAGTACAAGAAGAATGAGTCTTCTTACCGTCTATGTTTTCAGCCTTTGCTGAGAGACCAGTTTTACATATCGATGATTCACTTCCGGTTTACAGTATTCCTTGGACCTTCACTTTGACGATGAAACACAAAAATTTTATCGGAATTGAATACATCAGGCACAATGCCGACTTAAGTACAAGAAGAGTGAAGAGTGGGTCTTCTTACCATCTATGCTTTCAGCCTTTGCTGAGAGACCAGTTTTAGATATCGATGATTCACTTCCGCTTTACAGTATTCCTTGGACCTTCACTTTGACGATTAAACACAAAAATTGCATCGGAATTAAATACATCAGGCACAATGCCGACTTAAGTAGAAGAACAGTGAGTCTTCTTACCGTCTATGCTTTCAGCCTTTGCTGAGAGACCAGTTTTAGATATCGATGATTCACTTCCGGTTTACAGTATTCCTTGGACCTTCACTTTGACGATGAAACACAAAAAATGCATCGGAATTAAATACATCAGGCACAATGCCGACTTAAGTACAAGAAGAGTGGGTCTTCTTACCGTCTATGCTTTCAGCCTATGCTGAGAGACCAGTTTTAGATATCGATGCTTCACTTCCGGTTTACAGTATTCCTTGCACCTTCACTTTGACGATTAAACACAAAAATTGCATCGGAATTAAATACATCATGCACAATGCCGACTTAAGAAGAAGAACAGTGAGTCTTCTTACCGTCTATGCTTTCAGCCTTTGCTGAGAGACCAGTTTTAGATATCGATGCTTCACTTCCGGTTTGCAGTATTCCTTGCACCTTCACTTTGACGATTAAACACAAAAATTGCATCGGAATTAAATACATCAGGCACAATGCCGACTTAAGTACAAGAAGAGTGGGTCTTTTTACCATCTATGCTTTCAGCCTTTGCTGAGAGACCAGTTTTAGATATCGATGCTTCACTTCCGCTTTACAGAATTCCTTGGACCTTCACTTTGACGATGAAACACAAAAATTACATCGGAATTAAATACATCAGGCACAATGCCGACTTAAGTACAAGAAGAGTGAGTCTTCTAACCATCTATACTTTCAGCCTTTGCTGAGAGACCAGTTTTAGATATCGATGATTCACTTCCGGTTTACAGTATTCCTTGGACCTTCACTTTGACGATGAAACACAAAAATTTTATCGGAATTAAATACATCAGGCACAATGCCGACTTAAGTACAAGAAGAGTAGGTCTTCTTACCATCTATGCTTTCAGCCTTTGCTGAGAGACCAGTTTTAGATATCGATTATTCACTTCCGGTTTACAGTATTCCGTGGACCTTCACTGTGACGATGAAACACAAAAATTGCATCGGAATTAAATACAAAAGCCATAATGCCGACTTAAGTACAAGAAGAATGATTCTTCTTAATGTCTATGTTTTCAGCCGTTGCTGAGAGACCAGTTTTATATATCGATGCTTCACTTCCGGTTTACAGTATTCCTTGGACCTTCACTTTGACGATTAAACACAGAAATTGCATCGGAATTAAATACAAAAGGCACAATGCGGACTTAAGTACTAGAAGACTGAGTTTTCTAACAGTCTATGATTTGAGCCTTTGCTGAGAGACCAGTTTTAGATATCGATGCTTCACTTCCGGTTTACAGTATTCCTTGGACCTTCACTTTGACGATGAAACACAAAAATTTTATCGGAATTAAATACATCAGGCACAATGCCGACTTAAGTACAAGAAGAGTGGGTCTCCTTACCGTCTATGCTCTCAGCCTTTGCTGAGAGACCAGTTTTAGATATCGATGATTCACTTCCGGTTTACAGTATTCCTTGGACCTTCACTTTGACGATGAAACACAAAAATTTTATCGGAATTAAATACATCAGGCACAATGCCGACTTAAGTACAAGAAGAGTGGGTCTTCTTACCGTCTATGCTTTCAGCTTTGCTGAGAGACCAGTTTTAGATATCGATGATTCACTTCCGGTTTACAGTATTCCTTGGACCTTCACTTTGACGATTAAACACAAAAATTGCATCGGAATTAAATACATCAGGCACAATGCCGACTTAAGAAGAAGAACAGTGAGTCTTCTTACCGTCTATGCTTTCAGCCTTTGCTGAGAGACCAGTTTTAGATATCGATGCTTCACTTCCGGTTTGCAGTATTCCTTGCACCTTCACTTTGACGATTAAACACAAAAATTGCATCGGAATTAAATACATCAGGCACAATGCCGACTTAAGTAGAAGAACAGTGAGTCTTCTTACCGTCTATGCTTTCAGCCTTTGCTGAGAGACCAGTTTTAGAAATCGATGCTTCACTTCCGGTGTACAGTATTCCTTGGACCTTCACTTTGACGACTAAACACAGAAATTGCATCGGAATTAAATACAAAAGGCACAATGCGGACTTAAGTACTAGAAGACTGAGTTTTCTAATAGTCTATGATTTGAGCCTTTCGTGTGAGACCAGTTTTAGTTTTCGATGCTTCACTTCCGGTTTACAGTATTCCTTGGACCATCACTTTGACGATTAAACACAAAAATTGCATCGGAATTATATACAAAAGGCACAATGCCGACTTAAGTACAAGAAGAATGAGTCTTCTTACCGTCTATGCTTTCAGCCTTTGCTGAGAGACCAGTTTTAGATATCGATGATTCACTTCCGGTTTACAGTATTCCTTGGACCTTCACTTTGACGATGAAACACAAAAATTTTATCGGAATTAAATACATCAGGCACAATGCCGACTTAAGTACAAGAAGAGTGAAGAGTGGGTCTTCTTACCATCTATGCTTTCAGCCTTTGCTGAGAGACCAGTTTTAGATATCGATGATTCACTTCCGGTTTACAGTATTCCTTGGACCTTCACTTTGACGATGAAACACAAAAATTTTATCGGAATTAAATACATCAGGCACAATGCCGACTTAAGTACAAGAAGAGTGGGTCTTCTTACCATCTATGCTTTCAGCCTTTGCTGAGAGACCAGTTTTAGATATCGATTATTCACGTCCGGTTTACAGTATTCCGTGGACCTTCACTGTGACGATGAAACACAAAAATTTTATCGGAATTAAATACATCAGGCACAATGCCGACTTAAGTACAAGAAGAGTGGGTCTTCTTACCGTCTATGCTTTCAGCCTTTGCTGAGAGACCAGTTGTAGATATCGATGATTCACTTCCGTTTTACAGTATTCCTTGCACCTTCACTTTGACGAACAAACACAAAAATTGCATCGGAATTAAATACATCAGGCACAATGCCGACTTAAGTACAAGAAGAGTGGGTCTTCTAACCATCTATGCTTTCAGCCTTTGCTGAGAGACCAGTTTTAGATATCGATGATTCACTTCCGGTTTACAGTATTCCTTGCACCTTCACTTTGACGATGAAATACAAAAATTGCATCGGAATTAAATACATCAGGCACAATGCCGACTTAAGTACAAGAAGAGTGGGTCTTCTTACCGTCTATGCTTTCAGCCTTTGCTGAGAGCCCAGTTTTAGATATCGATGATTCACTTCCGGTTTACAGTATTCCTTGGACCATCACTTTGACGATGAAACACAAAAATTGCATCGGAATTAAATACATCAGGCACAATGCCGACTTATGTAGAAGAACAGTGAGTCTTCTTACCGTCTATGCTTTCAGCCTTTGCTGAGAGACCAGTTTTAGATATCGATGATTCACTTCCGGTTTACAGTATTCCTTGGACCTTCACTTTGACGATGAAACACAAAAATTTTATCGGAATTAAATACATCAGGCACAATGCCGACTTAAGTGCAAGAAGAGTGAGTCTTCTTACCGTCTATGCTTTCAGCCTTTGCTGAGAGACCAGTTTTAGATATCGATGATTCACTTCCGCTTTACAGTATTCCTTGGACGTTCACATTGACGATTAAACACAAAAATTGCATCGGAATTAAATACATCAGGCACAATGCCGACTTAAGTACAAGAAGAGTGGGTCTTCTTACCGTCTATGCTTTCAGCCTTTGCTGAGAGACCAGTTTTAGATATCGATGCTTCACTTCCGGTTTACAGTATTCCTTGGACCTTCACTTTGACGATGAAACACAAAAATTGCATCGGAATTAAATACATCAGGCACAATGCCGACTTAAGTACAAGAAGAGTGGGTCTTCTTACCGTCTATGCTTTCAGCCTTTGCTGAGAGACCAGTTTTAGATATCGATGCTTCACTTCCGGTTTACAGTATTCCTTGCACCTTCACTTTGTCGATTAAACACAAAAATTGCATCGGAATTAAATACATCAGGCACAATGCCGACTTAAGTAGAAGAACAGTGAGTCTTCTTACCGTCTATGCTTTCAGCCTTTGCTGAGAGACCAGTTTTAGATATCGATGCTTCACGTCCGGTTTGCAGTATTCCTTGCACCTTCACTTTGACGATTAAACACAAAAATTGCATCGGAATTAAATACATCAGGCACAATGCCGACTTAAGTACAAGAAGAGTGGGTCTTCTTACCATCTATGCTTTCAGCCTTTGCTGAGAGACCAGTTTTAGATATCGATGATTCACTTCCGGTTTACAGTATTCCTTGCACCTTCACTTTGACGGTGAAACACAAAAATTGCATCGGAATTAAATACATCAGGCACAATGCCGACTTAAGTACAAGAAGAGTGGGTCTTCTTACCGTCTATGCTTTCAGCTTTGCTGAGAGACCAGTTTTAGATATCGATGCTTCACTTCCGCTCTACAGTATTCCTTGGACCTTCACTTTGACGATGAAACACAAAAATTGCATCGGAATTATATACAAAAGGCACAATGCCGACTTAAGTACAAGAAGAATGAGTCTTCTTAACGTCTATGTTTTCAGCCGTTGCTGAGAGACCAGTTTTATATATCGATGCTTCACTTCCGGTTTACAGTATTCCTTGGACCTTCACTTTGACGATTAAACACAGAAATTGCATCGGAATTAAATACAAAAGGCACAATGCGGACTTAAGTACTAGAAGACTGAGTTTTCTAACAGTCTATGATTTGAGACTTTCGTGTGAGACCAGTTTTAGTTTTCGATGCTTCACTTCCGGTTTACAGTATACCTTGGACCATCACTTTGACGATTAAACACAAAAATTGCATCGGAATTATATACAAAAGGCACAATGCCGACTTAAGTACAAGAAGAATGAGTCTTCTTACCGTCTATGCTTTCAGCCTTTGCTGAGAGACCAGTTTTAGATATCGATGATTCACTTCCGGTTTACAGTATTCCTTGGACCTTCACTTTGACGATGAAACACAAAAATTTTATCGGAATTAAATACATCAGGCACAATGCCGTCTTAAGTAGAAGAAGAGTGAAGAGTGTGTCTTCTTACCATCTATACTTTCAGCCTTTGCTGAGAGACCAGTTTTAGATATCGATGATTCACTTCCGGTTTACAGTATTCCTTGGACCTTCACTTTGACGATGAAACACAAAAATTTTATCGGAATTAAATACATCAGGCACAATGCCGACTTAAGTACAAGAAGAGTGGGTCTTCTTACCATCTATGCTTTCAGCCTTTGCTGAGAGACCAGTTTTAGATATCGATGATACACTTCCGGTTTACAGTATTCCTTGGACCTTCACTTTGACGATGAAACACAAAATTTTTATCGGAATTAAATACATCAGGCACAATGCCGACTTAAGTACAAGAAGAGTGGGTCTTCTTACCGTCTATGTTTTCAGCCTTTGCTGAGAGACCAGTTTTATATATCGATGCTTCACTTCCGGTTTACAGTTTTCCTTGGACCGTCACTTAGACGATTAAACACAGAAATTGCATCGGAATTAAATACAAAAGGCACAATGCTGACTTAAGTACTAGAAGACTGAGTTTTCTAACAGTCTATGATTTGAGCCTTTCGTGTGAGACCAGTTTTAGTTTTCGATGCTTCACTTCCGGTTTACAGTATTCCTTGGACCATCACTTTGACGATTAAACACAAAAATTGCATCGGAATTATATACAAAAGGCACAATGCCGACTTAAGTACTAGAAGAATGTGTCTTCTTACCGTCTATGCTTTCAGCCTTTGCTGAAGGACCAGTTTGAGATATCGATGATTCACTTCCGGTTTACAGTATTCCTTGGACCTTCACTTTGACGATGAAACACAAAAATTTTATCGGAATTAAATACATCAGGCACAATGCCGACTTAAGTACAAGAAGAGTGAAGAGTGGGTCTTCTTACCATCTATGCTTTCAGCCTTTGCTGAGAGACCAGTTTTAGATATTGATGATTCACTTCCGGTTTACAGTATTCCTTGGACCATCACTTTGACGATGAAACACAAAAATTGCATCGGAATTAAATACATCAGGCACAATGCCGACTTAAGTAGAAGAACAGTGAGTCTTCTTACCGTCTATGCTTTCAGCCTTTGCTGAGAGACCAGTTTTAGATATCGATGCTTCACTTCCGGTTTACAGTATTCCTTGCACCTTCACTTTGTCGATTAAACACAAAAATTGCATCGGAATTAAATACATCAGGCACAATGCCGACTTAAGTAGAAGAACAGTGAGTCTTCTTACCGTCTATGCTTTCAGCCTTTGCTGAGAGACCAGTTTTAGATATCGATGCTTCACGTCCGGTTTGCAGTATTCCTTGCACCTTCACTTTGACGATTAAACACAAAATTTGCATCGCAATTAAATACATCAGGCACAATGCCGACTTAAGTACAAGAAGAGTGGGTCTTCTTACCATCTATGCTTTCAGCCTTTGCTGAGAGACCAGTTTTAGATATCGATGATTCACTTCCGGTTTACAGTATTCCTTGCACCTTCACTTTGACGGTGAAACACAAAAATTGCATCGGAATTAAATACATCAGGCACAATGCCGACTTAAGTACAAGAAGAGTGGGTCTTCTTACCGTCTATGCTTTCAGCTTTGCTGAGAGACCAGTTTTAGATATCGATGATTCACTTCCGGTTTACAGTATTCCTTGGACCTTCACTTTGACGATGAAACACAAAAATTGCATCGGAATTAAATACAAAAGCCACAATGCCGACTTAAGTGCAAGAAGAATGATTCTTCTTAATGTCTATGTTTTCAGCCGTTGCTGAGAGACCAGTTTTATATATCGATGCTTCACTTCCGGTTTACAGTATTCCTTGGACCTTCACTTTGATGATTAAACACAGAAATTGCATCGGAATTAAATACAAAAGGCACAATGCCGACTTAAGCACTAGAAGACTGAGTTTTCTAACAGCCTATGATTTGAGCCTTTGCTGAGAGACCAGTTTTAGATATCGATGCTTCACTTCCGGTTTACAGTATTCCTTGGACCTTCACTTTGACGATGAAACACAAAAATTTTATCGGAATTAAATACATCAGGCACAATGCCGACTTAAGTACAAGAAGAGTGGGTCTCCTTACCGACTATGCTTTCAGCCTTTGCTGAGAGACCAGTTTTAGATATCGATGATTCACTTCCGGTTTACAGTATTCCTTGGACCTTCACTTTGACGATGAAACACAAAAATTTTATCGGAATTAAATACATCAGGCACAATGCCGACTTAAGTACAAGAAGAGTGGGTCTTCTTACCGTCTATGCTTTCAGCTTTGCTGAGAGACCAGTTTTAGATATCGATGATTCACTTCCGGTTTACAGTATTCCTTGGACCTTCACTTTGACGATTAAACACAAAAATTGCATCGGAATTAATTACATCAGGCACAATGCCGACTTAAGAAGCAGAACAGTGAGTCTTCTTACCGTCTATGCTTTCAGCCTTTGCTGAGAGACCAGTTTTAGATATCGATGCTTCACTTCCGGTTTGCAGTATTCCTTGCACCTTCATTTTGACGATTAAACACAAAAATTGCATCGGAATTAAATACATCAGGCGCAATGCCGACTTAAGTAGAAGAACAGTGAGTCTTCTTACCGTCTATGCTTTCAGCCTTTGCTGAGAGACCAGTTTTAGATATCGATGCTTCACTTCCGGTTTACAGTATTCCTTGGACCTTCACATTGACGACTAAACACAGAAATTGCATCGGAATTAAATACAAAAGCCACAATGCGGACTTAAGTACTAGAAGACCGAGTTTTCTAACAGTCTATGATTTGAGCTTTTCGTGTGAGACCAGGTTTAGTTTTCGATGCTTCACTTCCGGTTTACAGTATTCCTTGGACCATCACTTTGACGATTAAACACAAAAATTGCATCGGAATTATATACAAAAGGCACAATGCCGACTTAAGTACAAGAAGTTTGAGTCTTCTTACCGTCTATGCTTTCAGCCTTTGCTGAGAGACCAGTTTTAGATATCGATGATTCACTTCCGGTTTACAGTATTCCTTGGACCTTCACTTTGACGATGAAACACAAAAATTTTATCGGAATTAAATACATCAGGCACAATGCCGTCTTAAGTACAAGAAGAGTGATTAGTGGGTCTTCTTACCATCTATGCTTTCAGCCTTTGCTGAGAGACCAGTTTTAGATATCGATGATTCACTTCCGGTTTTCAGTATTCCTTGGACCTTCACTTTGACGATGAAACACAAAAATTTTATCGGAATTAAATACATCAGGCACAATGCCGACTTATGTACAAGAAGAGTGGGTCTTCTTACCGTCTATGCTTTCAGCCTTTGCTGAGAGATAAGTTGTAGATATCGATGATTCACTTCCGGTTTACAGCATTCCTTGCACCTTCACTTTGACGATCAAACACAAAAATTGCATCGGAATTAAATACATCAGGCACAATGCCGACTTAAGTACAAGAAGAGTGGGTCTTCTTACCATCTATGCTTTCAGCCTTTGCTGAGAGACCAGTTTTAGATATCGATGATTCACTTCCGGATTACAGTATTCCTTGCACCTTCACTTTGACGATGAAATACAAAAATTGCATCGGAATTAAATACATCAGGCACAATGCCGACTTAAGTACAAGAAGAGTGGGTCTTCTTACCGTCTATGCTTTCAGCCTTTGCTGAGAGACCAGTTTTAGATATCGATGATTCACTTCCGGTTTACAGTATTCCTTGGACCTTCACTTTGACGATGAAACACAAAAATTTTATCGGTATTAAATACATCAGGCACAATGCCGACTTAAGTACAAGAAGAGTGAGTCTTCTTACCGTCTATGCTTTCAGCCTTTGCTGAGAGACCAGTTTTACATATCGATGATTCACTTCCGCTTTACAGTATTCCTTGGACCTTCACATTGACGATTAAACACAAAAATTGCATCGGAATTAAATACATCAGGAACAATGCAGACTTAAGTAGAAGAACAGTGAGTCTTCTTACCGTCTATGCTTTCAGCCTTTGCTGAGAGACCAGTTTTAGATATCGATGATTCACTTCCGGTTTACAGTATTCCTTGGACCTTCACTTTGACGATGAAACACAAAAATTGCATCGGAATTAAATACATCAGGCACAATGCCGACTTAAGTACAAGAAGAGTGGGTCTTCTTACCGTCTATGCTTTCAGCCTTTGCTGAGAGACCAGTTTTAGATATCGATGCTTCACTTCCGGTTTACAGTATTCCTTGCACCTTCACTTTGTCGATTAAACACAAAAATTGCATCGGAATTAAATACATCAGGCACAATGCCGACTTAAGTAGAAGAACAGTGAGTCTTCTTACCGTCTATGCTTTCAGCCTTTGCTGAGAGACCAGTTTTAGATATCGATGCTTCACGTCCGGTCTGCAGTATTCCTTGCACCTTCACTTTGACGATTAAACACAAAAATTGCATCGGAATTAAATACATCAGGCACAATGCCGACTTAAGTACAAGAAGAGTGGGTCTTCTTACCATCTATGCTTTCAGCCTTTTCTGAGAGACCAGTTTTAGATATCGATGATTCACTTCCAGTTTACAGTATTCCTTGCACCTTCACTTTGACGGTGAAACACAAAAATTGCATCGGAATTAAATACATCAGGCACAATGCCGACTTAAGTAGAAGAACAGTGAGTCTTCTTACCGTCTATGCTTTCAGCCTTTGCTGAGAGACCAGTTTTAGATATCGATGCTTGACGTCCGGTTTGCAGTATTCCTTGCACCTTCACTTTGACGATGAAACACAAAAATTGCATCGGAATTAAATACAAAAGCCACAATGCCGACTTAAGTACAAGAAGAATGATTCTTCTTAATGTCTATGTTTTCAGCCGTTGCTGAGAGACCAGTTTTATATATCGATGCTTCCCTTCCGGTTTACAGTATTCCTTGGACCTTCACTTTGATGATTAAACACAGAAATTGCATCGGAATTAAATACAAAAGGCACAATGCGGACTTAAGCACTAGAAGACTTAGTTTTCTAACAGTCTATGATTTGAGCCTTTGCTGAGAGACCAGTTTTAGATATCGATGCTTCACTTCCGGTTTACAGTATTCCTTGGACCTTCACTTTGACGATGAAACACAAAAATTTTATCGGAATTAAATACATCAGGCACAATGCCGACTTAAGTACGAGAAGAGTGGGTCTCCTTACCGTCTATGCTTTCAGCCTTTGCTGAGAGACCAGTTTTAGATATCGATGATTCACTTCCGGTTTACAGTATTCCTTGGACCTTCACTTTGACGATGAAACACAAAAATTTTATCGGAATTAAATACATCAGGCACAATGCCGACTTAAGTACAAGAAGAGTGGGTCTTCTTACCGTCTATGCTTTCAGCTTTGCTGAGAGACCAGTTTTAGATATCGATGATTCACTTCCGGTTTACAGTATTCCTTGGACCTTCACTTTGACGATTAAACACAAAAATTGCATCGGAATTAATTACATCAGGCACAATGCCGACTTAAGAAGAAGAACAGTGAGTCTTCTTACCGTCTATGCTTTCAGCCTTTGCTGAGAGATCAGTTTTAGATATCGATGCTTCACTTCCGGTTTGCAGTATTACTTGCACCTTCACTTTGACGATTAAACACAAAAATTGCATCGGAATTAAATACATCAGGCACAATGCCGACTTAAGTAGAAGAACAGTGAGTCTTCTTACCGTCTATGCTTTCAGCCTTTGCTGAGAGACCAGTATTAGATATCGATGCTTCACTTCCGGTTTACAGTATTCCTTGGACCTTCACTTTGACGACTAAACACAGAAATTGCATCGGAATTAAATACAAAAGGCACAATGCGGACTTAAGTACTAGAAGACTGAGTTTTCTAACAGTCTATGATTTGAGCCTTTCGTGTGAGACCAGTTTTAGTTTTCGATGCTTCACTTCCGGTTTACAGTATTCCTTGGACCATCACTTTGACGATTAAACACAAAAATTGCATCGGAATTATATACAAAAGGCACAATGCCGATTTAAGTACAAGAAGAATGAGTCTTCTTACCGTCTATGCTTTCAGCCTTTGCTGAGAGACCACTTTTAGATATCGATGATTCACTTCCGGTTTACAGTATTCCTTGGACCTTCACTTTGACGATGAAACACAAAAATTTTATCGGAATTAAATACATCAGGCACAATGCCGACTTAAGTACAAGAAGAGTGAAGAGTAGGTCTTCTTACCATCTATGCTTTCAGCCTTTGCTGAGAGACCAGTTTTAGATATCGATGATTCACTTCCGGTTTACAGTATTCCTTGGACCTTCACTTTGACGATGAAACACAAAAATTTTATCGGAATTAAATACATCAGGCACAATGCCGACTTAAGTACAAGAAGAGTGGGTCTTCTTACCATCAATGCTTTCAGCCTTTGCTGAGAGACCAGTTTTAGATATCGATTATTCACTTCCGGTTTACAGTATTCCTTGGACCTTCACTGTGACGATGAAACACAAAAATTTTATCGGAATTAAATACATCAGGCACAATGCCGACTTAAGTACAAGAAGAGTGGGTCTTCTTACCGTCTATGCCTTCAGCCTTTGCTGAGAGACCAGTTGTAGATATCGATGCTTCACTTCCGGTTTACAGTATTCCTTGCACCTTCACTTTGACGATCAAACACAAAAATTGCATCGGAATTAAATACATCAGGCACAATGCCGACTTAAGTACAAGAAGAGTGGGTCTTCTTACCATCTATGCTTTCAGCCTTTGCTGAGAGACCAGTTTTAGATATCGATGATTCACTTCCGGTTTACAGTATTCCTTGCACCTTCACTTTGACGATGAAATACAAAAATTGCATCGGAATTAAATACATCAGGCACAATGCCGACTTAAGTACAAGAAGAGTGGGTCTTCTCACCGTCTATGCTTTGAGCCTTTGCTGAGAGCCCAGTTTTAGATATCGATGATTCACTTCCGGTTTACAGTATTCCTTGCACCTTCACTTTGACGATGAAATACAAAAATTGCATCGGAATTAAATACATCAGGCACAATGCCGACTTAAGTACAAGAAGAGTGGGTGTTCTTACCGTCTATGCTTTCAGCCTTTGCTGAGAGACCAGTTTTAGATATCGATGATTCACTTCCGGTTTACAGTATTCCTTGGACCTTCACATTGACGATGAAACACAAAAATTGCATCGGAATTAAATACATCAGGCACAATGCCGACTTAAGTACAAGAAATGTGGGTCTTCTTACCATCTATGCTTTCAGCCTTTGCTGAGAGACCAGTTTTAGATATCGATGATACACTTCCGGTTTACTGTATTCCTTGGACCTTCACTTTAACGATGAAACACAAAATTTTTATCGGAATTAAATACATCAGGCACAATGCCGACTTAAGTACAAGAAGAGTGGGTCTTCTTACCGTCTATGCTTTCAGCCTTTGCTGAGAGACCAGTTTTATATATCGATGCTTCACTTCCGGTTTACAGTTTTCCTTGGACCGTCACTTAGACGATTAAACACAGAAATTGCATCGGAATTAAATACAAAAGGCACAATGCTGACTTAAGTACTAGAAGACTGAGTTTTCTAACCGTCTATGATTTGAGCCTTTCGTGTGAGACCAGTTTTAGTTTTCGATGCTTCACTTCCGGTTTACAGTATTCCTTGGACCATCACTTTGACGATTAAACACAAAAATTGCATCGGAATTATATACAAAAGGCACAATGCCGACTTAAGTACAAGAAGAATGAGTCTTCTTACCGTCTATGCTTTCAGCCTTTGCTGAAGGACCAGTTTTAGATATCGATGATTCACTTCCGGTTTACAGTATTCCTTGGACCTTCACTTTGACGATGAAACACAAAAATTTTATCGGAATTAAATACATCAGGCACAATGCCGACTTAAGTACAAGAAGAGTGAAGAGTGGGTCTTCTTACCATCTATGCTTTCACCCTTTGCTGAGAGAACAGTTTTAGATATTGATGATTCACTTCCGGTTTACAGTATTCCTTGGACCATCACTTTGACGATGAAACACAAAAATTGCATCGGAATTAAATACATCAGGCACAATGCCGACTTAAGTAGAAGAACAGTGAGTCTTCTTACCGTCTATGCTTTCAGCCTTTGCTGAGAGACCAGTTTTAGATATCGATGCTTCACTTCCGGTTTACAGTATTCCTTGCACCTTCACTTTGTCGATTAAACACAAAAATTGCATCGGAATTAAATACATCAGGCACAATGCCGACTTAAGTAGAAGAACAGTGAGTCTTCTTACCGTCTATGCTTTCAGCCTTTGCTGAGAGACCAGTTTTAGATATCGATGCTTCACGTCCGGTTTGCAGTATTCCTTGCACCTTCACTTTGACGATTAAACACAAAATTTGCATCGGAATTAAATACATCAGGCACAATGCCGACTTAAGTACAAGAAGAGTGGGTCTTCTTACCATCTATGCTTTCAGCCTTTGCTGAGAGACCAGTTTTAGATATCGATGATTCACTTCCGCTTTACAGTATTCCTTGGACCTTCACTTTGACGATTAAACACAAAAATTGCATCGGAATTAAATACATCAGGCACAATGCCGACTTAAGTAGAAGAACAGTGAGTCTTCTTACCGTCTATGCTTTCAGCCTTTGCTGAGAGACCAGTTTTAGATATCGATGCTTCACCTCCGGTTTGCAGTATTCCTTGCACCTTCACTTTGACGATGAAACACAAAAATTGCATCGGAATTAAATACATCAGGCACAATGCCGACTTAAGTACAAGAAGAGTGGGTCTTCTTACCGTCTATGCTTTCAGCCTTTGTTGAGAGACCAGTTTTAGATATCGATGCTTCACTTCCGGTTTACAGTATTCCTTGCACCTTCACTTTGTCGATTAAACACAAAAATTGCATCGGAATTAAATACATCAGGCACAATGCCGACTTAAGTAGAAGAACAGTGAGTCTTCTTACCGTCTATGCTTTCAGCCTTTGCTGAGAGACCAGTTTTAGATATCGATGCTTCACGTCCGGTTTGCAGTATTCCTTGCACCTTCACTTTGACGATTAAACACAAAAATTGCATCGCAATTAAATACATCAGGCACAATGCCGACTTAAGTACAAGAAGAGTGGGTCTTCTTACCATCTATGCTTTCAGCCTTTGCTGAGAGACCAGTTTTAGATATCGATGATTCACTTCCGGTTTACAGTATTCCTTGCACCTTCACTTTGACGGTGAAACACAAAAATTGCATCGGAATTAAATACATCAGGCACAATGCCGACTTAAGTACAAGAGGAGTGGGTGTTCTTACCGTCTATGCTTTCAGCCTTTGCTGAGAGACCAGTTTTAGATATCGATGATTCACTTCCGGTTTACAGTATTCCTTGGACCTTCACATTGACGATGAAACACAAAAATTGCATCGGAATTAAATACATCAGGCACAATGCCGACTTAAGTACAGAAAGAGTGGGTCTTCTTACCGTCTATGCTTTCAGCCTTTGCTGAGAGACCAGTTTTAGATATCGATGCTTCACTTCCGCTCTACAGTATTCCTTGGACCTTCACTTTGACGATGAAACACAAAAATTGCATCGGAATTATATTCAAAAGGCACAATGCCGACTTAAGTACAAGAAGAATGAGTCTTCTAACGTCTATGTTTTCAGCCGTTGCTGAGAGACCAGTTTTATATATCGATGCTTCACTTCCGGTTTACAGTATTCCTTGGACCTTCACTTTGACGATTAAACACAGAAATTGCATCGGAATTAAATACAAAAGGCACAATGCGGACTTAAGTACTAGAAGACTGAGTTTTCTAACAGTCTATGATTTCAGCCTTTCGTGTGAGACCAGTTTTAGTTTTCGATGCTTCACTTCCGGTTTACAGTATTCCTTGGACCATCACTTTGACGATTAAACACAGAAATTGCATCGGAATTATATACAAAAGGCACAATGCCGACTTAAGTACAAGAAGAATGAGTCTTCTTACCGTCTATGATTTCAGCCTTTGCTGAGAGACCAGTTTTAGATATCGATGATTCACTTCCGGTTTACAGTATTCCTTGGACCTTCACTTTGACGATGAAACACAAAAATTTTATCGGAATTAAATTTATCAGGCACTATGCCGACTTAAGTAGAAGAAGAGTGAAGAGTGTGTCTTCTTACCATCTATACTTTCAGCCTTTGCTGAGAGACCAGTTTTAGATATCGATGATTCACTTCCGGTTTACAGTATTCCTTGGACCTTCACTTTGACGATGAAACACAAAGATTTTATCGGAATTAAATACATCAGGCACAATGCCGACTTAAGTACAAGAAGAGTGGGTCTTCTTACCATCTATGCTTTCAGCCTTTGCTGAGAGACCAGTTTTAGATATCGATGATACACTTCCGGTTTACAGTATTCCTTGGACCTTCACTTTGACGATGAAACACAAAATTTTTATCGGAATTAAATACATCAGGCACAATGCCGACTTAAGTACAAGAAGAGTGGGTCTTCTTACCGTCTATGCTTTCAGCCTTTGCTGAGAGACCAGTTTTATATATCGATGCTTCACTTCCGGTTTACAGTATTCCTTGGACCTTCACTTTGATGATTAAACACAGAAATTGCATCGGAATTAAATACAAAAGGCACAATGCGGACTTAAGCACTAGAATACTGAGTTTTCTAACAGTCTATGATTTGAGCCTTTGCTGAGAGACCAGTTTTAGATATCGATGCTTCACTTCCGGTTTACAGTATTCCTTGGACCTTCACTTTGACGATGAAACACAAAAATTTTATCGGAATTAAATACATCAGGCACAATGCCGACTTATGTACAAGAAGAGTGGGTCTTCTTACCGTCTATGCTTTCAGCTTTGCTGAGAGACCAGTTTTAGATATCGATGATTCACTTCCGGTTTACAGTATTCCTTGGACCTTCACTTTGACGATGAAACACAAAAATTTTATCGGAAATAAATACATCAGCCACAATGCCGACTTAAGTACAAGAAGAGTGGGTCTTCTTACCTTCTATGCTTTCAGCTTTGCTGAGAGACCAGTTTTAGATATCGATGATTCACTTCCGGTTTACAGTATTCCTTGGACCTTCACTTTGACGATTAAGCACAAAAATTGCATCGGAATTAATTACATCAGGCACAATGCCGACTTAAGAAGAAGAACAGTGACTCTTCTTACCGTCTATGCTTTCAGCCTTTGCTGAGAGACCAGTTTTAGATATCGATGCTTCACTTCCGGTTTGCAGTATTCCTTGCACCTTCACTTTGACGATTAAACACAAAAATTGCATCGGAATTAAATACATCAGGCACAATGCCGACTTAAGTAGAAGAAGAGTGAGTCTTCTTACCGTCTATGCTTTCAGCCTTTGCTGAGAGACCAGTTTTAGATATCGATGCTTCACTTCCGGTTTACAGTTTTCCTTGGACCTTCACTTTGACGACTAAACACAGAAATTGCATCGGAATTAAATACAAAAGCCACAATGCGGACTTAAGTACTAGAAGACTGAGTTTTCTAACAGTCTATGATTTGAGCCTTTCGTGTGAGACCAGTTTTAGTTTTCGATGCTTCACTTCCGGTTTACAGTATTCCTTGGACCATCACTTTGACGATTAAACACAAAAATTGCATCGGAATTATATACAAAAGGCACAATGCCGACTTAAGTACAAGAAGAATGAGTCTTCTTACCGTCTATGCTTTCAGCCTTTGCTGAGAGACCAGTTTTAGATATCGATGATTCACTTCCGGTTTACAGTATTCCTTGGACTTTCACTTTGACGATGAAACACAAAAATTTTATCGGAATTAAATACATCAGGCACAATGCCGACTTAAGTACAAGAAGAGTGGGTCTCCTTACCGTCTATGCTTTCAGCCTTTGCTGAGAGACCAGTTTTAGATATCGATGATTCACTTCCGGTTTACAGTATTCCTTGGACCTTCACTTTGACGATGAAACACAAAAATTTTATCGGAATTAAATACATCAGGCACAATGCCGACTTAAGTACAAGAAGAGTGGGTCTTCTTACCGTCTATGCTTTCAGCTTTGCTGAGAGACCAGTTTTAGATATCGATGATTCACTTCCGGTTTACAGTATTCCTTGGACCTTCACTTTGACGATTAAACACAAAAATTGCTTCGGAATTAATTACATCAGGCACAATGCCGACTTAAGAAGAAGAACAGTGAGTCTTCTTACCGTCTATGCTTTCAGCCTTTGCTGAGAGATCAGTTTTAGATATCGATGCTTCACTTCCGGTTTGCAGTATTACTTGCACCTTCACTTTGACGATTAAACACAAAAATTGCATCGGAATTAAATACATCAGGCACAATGCCGACTTAAGTAGAAGAACAGTGAGTCTTCTTACCGTCTATGCTTTCAGCCTTTGCTGAGAGACCAGTTTTAGATATCGATGCTTCACTTCCGGTTTACAGTATTCCTTGGACCTTCACTTTGACGACTAAACACAGAAATTGCATCGGAATTAAATACAAAAGGCACAATGCGGACTTAAGTACTAGAAGACTGAGTTTTCTAACAGTCTATGATTTGAGCCTTTCGTGTGAGACCAGTTTTAGTTTTCGATGCTTCACTTCCGGTTTACAGTATTCCTTGGACCATCACTTTGACGATTAAACACAAAAATTGCATCGGAATTATATACAAAAGGCACAATGCCGATTTAAGTACAAGAAGAATGAGTCTTCTTACCGTCTATGCTTTCAGCCTTTGCTGAGAGACCAGTTTTAGATATCGATGATTCACTTCCGGTTTACAGTATTCCTTGGACCTTCACTTTGACGATGAAACACAAAAATTTTATCGGAATTAAATACATCAGGCACAATGCCGACTTAAGTACAAGAAGAGTGAAGAGTAGGTCTTCTTACCATCTATGCTTTCAGCCTTTGCTGAGAGACCAGTTTTAGATATCGATGATTCACTTCCGGTTTACAGTATTCCTTGGACCTTCACTTTGACGATGAAACACAAAAATTTTATCGGAATTAAATACATCAGGCACAATGCCGACTTAAGTACAAGAAGAGTGGGTCTTCTTACCATCTATGCTTTCAGCCTTTGCTGAGAGACCAGTTTTAGATATCGATTATTCACTTCCGGTTTACAGTATTCCTTGGACCTTCACTGTGACGATGAAACACAAAAATTTTATCGGAATTAAATACATCAGGCACAATGCCGACTTAAGTACAAGAAGAGTGGGTCTTCTTACCGTCTATGCTTTCAGCCTTTGCTGAGAGACCAGTTGTAGATATCGATGATTCACTTCCGGTTTACAGTATTCCTTGCACCTTCACTTTGACGATCAAACACAAAAATTGCATCGGAATTAAATACATCAGGCACAATGCCGACTTAAGTACAAGAAGAGTGGGTCTTCTTACCATCTATGCTTTCAGCCTTTGCTGAGAGACCAGTTTTAGATATCGATGATTCACTTCCGGTTTACAGTATTCCTTGCACCTTCACTTTGACGATGAAATACAAAAATTGCATCGGAATTAAATACATCAGGCACAATGCCGACTTAAGTACAAGAAGAGTGGGTCTTCTCACCGTCTATGCTTTGAGCCTTTGCTGAGAGCCCAGTTTTAGATATCGATGATTCACTTCCGGTTTACAGTATTCCTTGCACCTTCACTTTGACGATGAAATACAAAAATTGCATCGGAATTAAATACATCAGGCACAATGCCGACTTAAGTACAAGAAGAGTGGGTGTTCTTACCGTCTATGCTTTCAGCCTTTGCTGAGAGACCAGTTTTAGATATCGATGATTCACTTCCGGTTTACAGTATTCCTTGGACCTTCACATTGACGATGAAACACAAAAATTGCATCGGAATTAAATACATCAGGCACAATGCCGACTTAAGTACAAGAAATGTGGGTCTTCTTACCATCTATGCTTTCAGCCTTTGCTGAGAGACCAGTTTTAGATATCGATGATACACTTCCGGTTTACAGTATTCCTTGGACCTTCACTTTGACGATGAAACACAAAATTTTTATCGGAATTGAATACATCAGGCACAATGCCGACTTAAGTACAAGAAGAGTGGGTCTTCTTACCGTCTATGCTTTCAGCCTTTGCTGAGAGACCAGTTTTATATATCGATGCTTCACTTCCGGTTTACAGTTTTCCTTGGACCGTCACTTAGACGATTAAACACAGAAATTGCATCGGAATTAAATACAAAAGGCACAATGCTGACTTAAGTACTAGAAGACTGAGTTTTCTAACAGTCTATGATTTGAGCCTTTCGTGTGAGACCAGTTTTAGTTTTCGATGCTTCACTTCCGGTTTACAGTATTCCTTGGACCATCACTTTGACGATTAAACACAAAAATTGCATCGGAATTATATACAAAAGGCACAATGCCGACTTAAGTACAAGAAGAATGAGTCTTCTTACCGTCTATGCTTTCAGCCTTTGCTGAAGGACCAGTTTTAGATATCGATGATTCACTTCCGGTTTACAGTATTCCTTGGACCTTCACTTTGACGATGAAACACAAAAATTTTATCGGAATTAAATACATCAGGCACAATGCCGACTTAAGTACAAGAAGAGTGAAGAGTGGGTCTTCTTACCATCTATGCTTTCACCCTTTGCTGAGAGAACAGTTTTAGATATTGATGATTCACTTCCGGTTTACAGTATTCCTTGGACCATCACTTTGACGATGAAACACAAAAATTGCATCGGAATTAAATACATCAGGCACAATGCCGACTTAAGTAGAAGAACAGTGAGTCTTCTTACCGTCTATGCTTTCAGCCTTTGCTGAGAGACCAGTTTTAGATATCGATGCTTCACTTCCGGTTTACAGTATTCCTTGCACCCTCACTTTGTCGATTAAACACAAAAATTGCATCGGAATTAAATACATCAGGCACAATGCCGACTTAAGTAGAAGAACAGTGAGTCTTCTTACCGTCTATGCTTTCAGCCTTTGCTGAGAGACCAGTTTTAGATATCGATGCTTCACGTCCGGTTTGCAGTATTCCTTGCACCTTCACTTTGACGATTAAACACAAAATTTGCATCGGAATTAAATACATCAGGCACAATGCCGACTTAAGTACAAGAAGAGTGGGTCTTCTTACCATCTATGCTTTCAGCCTTTGCTGAGAGACCAGTTTTAGATATCGATGATTCACTTCCGCTTTACAGTATTCCTTGGACCTTCACTTTGACGATTAAACACAAAAATTGCATCGGAATTAAATACATCAGGCACAATGCCGACTTAAGTAGAAGAACAGTGAGTCTTCTTACCGTCTATGCTTTCAGCCTTTGCTGAGAGACCAGTTTTAGATATCGATGCTTCACCTCCGGTTTGCAGTATTCCTTGCACCTTCACTTTGACGATGAAACACAAAAATTGCATCGGAATTAAATACATCAGGCACAATGCCGACTTAAGTACAAGAAGAGTGGGTCTTCTTACCGTCTATGCTTTCAGCCTTTGTTGAGAGACCAGTTTTAGATATCGATGCTTCACTTCCGGTTTACAGTATTCCTTGCACCTTCACTTTGTCGATTAAACACAAAAATTGCATCGGAATTAAATACATCAGGCACAATGCCGACTTAAGTACAAGAAGAGTGGGTCTTCTTACCGTCTATGCTTTCAGCCTTTGTTGAGAGACCAGTTTTAGATATCGATGCTTCACTTCCGGTTTACAGTATTCCTTGCACCTTCACTTTGTCGATTAAACACAAAAATTGCATCGGAATTAAATACATCAGGCACAATGCCGACTTAAGTAGAAGAACAGTGAGTCTTCTTACCGTCTATGCTTTCAGCCTTTGCTGAGAGACCAGTTTTAGATATCGATGCTTCACGTCCGGTTTGCAGTATTCCTTGCACCATCACTTTGACGATTAAACACAAAAATTGCATCGCAATTAAATACATCAGGCACAATGCCGACTTAAGTACAAGAAGAGTGGGTCTTCTTACCATCTATGCTTTCAGCCTTTGCTGAGAGACCAGTTTTAGATATCGATGATTCACTTCCGGTTTACAGTATTCCTTGCACCTTCACTTTGACGGTGAAACACAAAAATTGCATCGCAATTAAATACATCAGGCACAATGCCGACTTAAGTACAAGAGGAGTGGGTGTTCTTACCGTCTATGCTTTCAGCCTTTGCTGAGAGACCAGTTTTAGATATCGATGATTCACTTCCGGTTTACAGTATTCCTTGGACCTTCACATTGACGATGAAACACAAAAATTGCATCGGAATTAAATACATCAGGCACAATGCCGACTTAAGTACAGAAAGAGTGGGTCTTCTTACCGTCTATGCTTTCAGCCTTTGCTGAGAGACCAGTTTTAGATATCGATGCTTCACTTCCGCTCTACAGTATTCCTTGGACCTTCACTTTGACGATGAAACACAAAAATTGCATCGGAATTATATTCAAAAGGCACAATGCCGACTTAAGTACAAGAAGAATGAGTCTTCTAACGTCTATGTTTTCAGCCGTTGCTGAGAGACCAGTTTTATATATCGATGCTTCACTTCCGGTTTACAGTATTCCTTGGACCTTCACTTTGACGATTAAACACAGAAATTGCATCGGAATTAAATACAAAAGGCACAATGCGGACTTAAGTACTAGAAGACTGAGTTTTCTAACAGTCTATGATTTCAGCCTTTCGTGTGAGACCAGTTTTAGTTTTCGATGCTTCACTTCCGGTTTACAGTATTCCTTGGACCATCACTTTGACGATTAAACACAGAAATTGCATCGGAATTATATACAAAAGGCACAATGCCGACTTAAGTACAAGAAGAATGAGTCTTCTTACCGTCTATGATTTCAGCCTTTGCTGAGAGACCAGTTTTAGATATCGATGATTCACTTCCGGTTTACAGTATTCCTTGGACCTTCACTTTGACGATGAAACACAAAAATTTTATCGGAATTAAATTTATCAGGCACAATGCCGACTTAAGTAGAAGAAGAGTGAAGAGTGTGTCTTCTTACCATCTATACTTTCAGCCTTTGCTGAGAGACCAGTTTTAGATATCGATGATTCACTTCCGGTTTACAGTATTCCTTGGACCTTCACTTTGACGATGAAACACAAAGATTTTATCGGAATTAAATACATCAGGCACAATGCCGACTTAAGTACAAGAAGAGTGGGTCTTCTTACCATCTATGCTTTCAGCCTTTGCTGAGAGACCAGTTTTAGATATCGATGATACACTTCCGGTTTACAGTATTCCTTGGACCTTCACTTTGACGATGAAACACAAAATTTTTATCGGAATTAAATACATCAGGCACAATGCCGACTTAAGTACAAGAAGAGTGGGTCTTCTTACCGTCTATGCTTTCAGCCTTTGCTGAGAGACCAGTTTTATATATCGATGCTTCACTTCCGGTTTACAGTATTCCTTGGACCTTCACTTTGATGATTAAACACAGAAATTGCATCGGAATTAAATACAAAAGGCACAATGCGGACTTAAGCACTAGAATACTGAGTTTTCTAACAGTCTATGATTTGAGCCTTTGCTGAGAGACCAGTTTTAGATATCGATGCTTCACTTCCGGTTTACAGTATTCCTTGGACCTTCACTTTGACGATGAAACACAAAAATTTTATCGGAATTAAATACATCAGGCACAATGCCGACTTATGTACAAGAAGAGTGGGTCTTCTTACCGTCTATGCTTTCAGCTTTGCTGAGAGACCAGTTTTAGATATCGATGATTCACTTCCGGTTTACAGTATTCCTTGGACCTTCACTTTGACGATGAAACACAAAAATTTTATCGGAATTAAATACATCAGCCACAATGCCGACTTAAGTACAAGAAGAGTGGGTCTTCTTACCTTCTATGCTTTCAGCTTTGCTGAGAGACCAGTTTTAGATATCGATGATTCACTTCCGGTTTACAGTATTCCTTGGACCTTCACTTTGACGATTAAGCACAAAAATTGCATCGGAATTAATTACATCAGGCACAATGCCGACTTAAGAAGAAGAACAGTGACTCTTCTTACCGTCTATGCTTTCAGCCTTTGCTGAGAGACCAGTTTTAGATATCGATGCTTCACTTCCGGTTTGCAGTATTCCTTGCACCTTCACTTTGACGATTAAACACAAAAATTGCATCGGAATTAAATACATCAGGCACAATGCCGACTTAAGTAGAAGAAGAGTGAGTCTTCTTACCGTCTATGCTTTCAGCCTTTGCTGAGAGACCAGTTTTAGATATCGATGCTTCACTTCCGGTTTACAGTTTTCCTTGGACCTTCACTTTGACGACTAAACACAGAAATTGCATCGGAATTAAATACAAAAGCCACAATGCGGACTTAAGTACTAGAAGACTGAGTTTTCTAACAGTCTATGATTTGAGCCTTTCGTGTGAGACCAGTTTTAGTTTTCGATGCTTCACTTCCGGTTTACAGTATTCCTTGGACCATCACTTTGACGATTAAACACAAAAATTGCATCGGAATTATATACAAAAGGCACAATGCCGACTTAAGTACAAGAAGAATGAGTCTTCTTACCGTCTATGCTTTCAGCCTTTGCTGAGAGACCAGTTTTAGATATCGATGATTCACTTCCGGTTTACAGTATTCCTTGGACCTTCACTTTGACGATGAAACACAAAAATTTTATCGGAATTAAATACATCAGGCACAATGCCGACTTAAGTACAAGAAGAGTGGGTCTCCTTACCGTCTATGCTTTCAGCCTTTGCTGAGAGACCAGTTTTAGATATCGATGATTCACTTCCGGTTTACAGTATTCCTTGGACCTTCACTTTGACGATGAAACACAAAAATTTTATCGGAATTAAATACATCAGGCACAATGCCGACTTAAGTACAAGAAGAGTGGGTCTTCTTACCGTCTATGCTTTCAGCTTTGCTGAGAGACCAGTTTTAGATATCGATGATTCACTTCCGGTTTACAGTATTCCTTGGACCTTCACTTTGACGATTAAACACAAAAATTGCTTCGGAATTAATTACATCAGGCACAATGCCGACTTAAGAAGAAGAACAGTGAGTCTTCTTACCGTCTATGCTTTCAGCCTTTGCTGAGAGATCAGTTTTAGATATCGATGCTTCACTTCCGGTTTGCAGTATTACTTGCACCTTCACTTTGACGATTAAACACAAAAATTGCATCGGAATTAAATACATCAGGCACAATGCCGACTTAAGTAGAAGAACAGTGAGTCTTCTTACCGTCTATGCTTTCAGCCTTTGCTGAGAGACCAGTTTTAGATATCGATGCTTCACTTCCGGTTTACAGTATTCCTTGGACCTTCACTTTGACGACTAAACACAGAAATTGCATCGGAATTAAATACAAAAGGCACAATGCGGACTTAAGTACTAGAAGACTGAGTTTTCTAACAGTCTATGATTTGAGCCTTTCGTGTGAGACCAGTTTTAGTTTTCGATGCTTCACTTCCGGTTTACAGTATTCCTTGGACCATCACTTTGACGATTAAACACAAAAATTGCATCGGAATTATATACAAAAGGCACAATGCCGATTTAAGTACAAGAAGAATGAGTCTTCTTACCGTCTATGCTTTCAGCCTTTGCTGAGAGACCAGTTTTAGATATCGATGATTCACTTCCGGTTTACAGTATTCCTTGGACCTTCACTTTGACGATGAAACACAAAAATTTTATCGGAATTAAATACATCAGGCACAATGCCGACTTAAGTACAAGAAGAGTGAAGAGTAGGTCTTCTTACCATCTATGCTTTCAGCCTTTGCTGAGAGACCAGTTTTAGATATCGATGATTCACTTCCGGTTTACAGTATTCCTTGGACCTTCACTTTGACGATGAAACACAAAAATTTTATCGGAATTAAATACATCAGGCACAATGCCGACTTAAGTACAAGAAGAGTGGGTCTTCTTACCATCTATGCTTTCAGCCTTTGCTGAGAGACCAGTTTTAGATATCGATTATTCACTTCCGGTTTACAGTATTCCTTGGACCTTCACTGTGACGATGAAACACAAAAATTTTATCGGAATTAAATACATCAGGCACAATGCCGACTTAAGTACAAGAAGAGTGGGTCTTCTTACCGTCTATGCTTTCAGCCTTTGCTGAGAGACCAGTTGTAGATATCGATGATTCACTTCCGGTTTACAGTATTCCTTGCACCTTCACTTTGACGATCAAACACAAAAATTGCATCGGAATTAAATACATCAGGCACAATGCCGACTTAAGTACAAGAAGAGTGGGTCTTCTTACCATCTATGCTTTCAGCCTTTGCTGAGAGACCAGTTTTAGATATCGATGATTCACTTCCGGTTTACAGTATTCCTTGCACCTTCACTTTGACGATGAAATACAAAAATTGCATCGGAATTAAATACATCAGGCACAATGCCGACTTAAGTACAAGAAGAGTGGGTCTTCTCACCGTCTATGCTTTGAGCCTTTGCTGAGAGCCCAGTTTTAGATATCGATGATTCACTTCCGGTTTACAGTATTCCTTGCACCTTCACTTTGACGATGAAATACAAAAATTGCATCGGAATTAAATACATCAGGCACAATGCCGACTTAAGTACAAGAAGAGTGGGTGTTCTTACCGTCTATGCTTTCAGCCTTTGCTGAGAGACCAGTTTTAGATATCGATGATTCACTTCCGGTTTACAGTATTCCTTGGACCTTCACATTGACGATGAAACACAAAAATTGCATCGGAATTAAATACATCAGGCACAATGCCGACTTAAGTACAAGAAATGTGGGTCTTCTTACCATCTATGCTTTCAGCCTTTGCTGAGAGACCAGTTTTAGATATCGATGATACACTTCCGGTTTACAGTATTCCTTGGACCTTCACTTTGACGATGAAACACAAAATTTTTATCGGAATTAAATACATCAGGCACAATGCCGACTTAAGTACTAGAAGACTGAGTTTTCTAACAGTCTATGATTTGAGCCTTTCGTGTGAGACCAGTTTTAGTTTTCGATGCTTCACTTCCGGTTTACAGTATTCCTTGGACCATCACTTTGACGATTAAACACAAAAATTGCATCGGAATTATATACAAAAGGCACAATGCCGACTTAAGTACAAGAAGAATGAGTCTTCTTACCGTCTATGCTTTCAGCCTTTGCTGAAGGACCAGTTTTAGATATCGATGATTCACTTCCGGTTTACAGTATTCCTTGGACCTTCACTTTGACGATGAAACACAAAAATTTTATCGGAATTAAATACATCAGGCACAATGCCGACTTAAGTACAAGAAGAGTGAAGAGTGGGTCTTCTTACCATCTATGCTTTCACCCTTTGCTGAGAGAACAGTTTTAGATATTGATGATTCACTTCCGGTTTACAGAATTCCTTGGACCTTCACTTTGACGATGAAACACAAAAATTGCATCGGAATTAAATACATCAGGCACAATGCCGACTTAAGTAGAAGAACAGTGAGTCTTCTTACCGTCTATGCTTTCAGCCTTTGCTGAGAGACCAGTTTTAGATATCGATGCTTCACTTCCGGTTTACAGTATTCCTTGCACCCTCACTTTGTCGATTAAACACAAAAATTGCATCGGAATTAAATACATCAGGCACAATGCCGACTTAAGTAGAAGAACAGTGAGTCTTCTTACCGTCTATGCTTTCAGCCTTTGCTGAGAGACCAGTTTTAGATATCGATGCTTCACGTCCGGTTTGCAGTATTCCTTGCACCTTCACTTTGACGATTAAACACAAAATTTGCATCGGAATTAAATACATCAGGCACAATGCCGACTTAAGTACAAGAAGAGTGGGTCTTCTTACCATCTATGCTTTCAGCCTTTGCTGAGAGACCAGTTTTAGATATCGATGCTTCACTTCCGCTCTACAGTATTCCTTGGACCTTCACTTTGACGATGAAACACAAAAATTGCATCGGAATTATATTCAAAAGGCACAATGCCGACTTAAGTACAAGAAGAATGAGTCTTCTAACGTCTATGTTTTCAGCCGTTGCTGAGAGACCAGTTTTATATATCGATGCTTCACTTCCGGTTTACAGTATTCCTTGGACCTTCACTTTGACGATTAAACACAGAAATTGCATCGGAATTAAATACAAAAGGCACAATGCGGACTTAAGTACTAGAAGACTGAGTTTTCTAACAGTCTATGATTTCAGCCTTTCGTGTGAGACCAGTTTTAGTTTTCGATGCTTCACTTCCGGTTTACAGTATTCCTTGGACCATCACTTTGACGATTAAACACAGAAATTGCATCGGAATTATATACAAAAGGCACAATGCCGACTTAAGTACAAGAAGAATGAGTCTTCTTACCGTCTATGATTTCAGCCTTTGCTGAGAGACCAGTTTTAGATATCGATGATTCACTTCCGGTTTACAGTATTCCTTGGACCTTCACTTTGACGATGAAACACAAAAATTTTATCGGAATTAAATTTATCAGGCACAATGCCGACTTAAGTAGAAGAAGAGTGAAGAGTGTGTCTTCTTACCATCTATACTTTCAGCCTTTGCTGAGAGACCAGTTTTAGATATCGATGATTCACTTCCGGTTTACAGTATTCCTTGGACCTTCACTTTGACGATGAAACACAAAGATTTTATCGGAATTAAATACATCAGGCACAATGCCGACTTAAGTACAAGAAGAGTGGGTCTTCTTACCATCTATGCTTTCAGCCTTTGCTGAGAGACCAGTTTTAGATATCGATGATACACTTCCGGTTTACAGTATTCCTTGGACCTTCACTTTGACGATGAAACACAAAATTTTTATCGGAATTAAATACATCAGGCACAATGCCGACTTAAGTACAAGAAGAGTGGGTCTTCTTACCGTCTATGCTTTCAGCCTTTGCTGAGAGACCAGTTTTATATATCGATGCTTCACTTCCGGTTTACAGTATTCCTTGGACCTTCACTTTGATGATTAAACACAGAAATTGCATCGGAATTAAATACAAAAGGCACAATGCGGACTTAAGCACTAGAATACTGAGTTTTCTAACAGTCTATGATTTGAGCCTTTGCTGAGAGACCAGTTTTAGATATCGATGCTTCACTTCCGGTTTACAGTATTCCTTGGACCTTCACTTTGACGATGAAACACAAAAATTTTATCGGAATTAAATACATCAGGCACAATGCCGACTTATGTACAAGAAGAGTGGGTCTTCTTACCGTCTATGCTTTCAGCTTTGCTGAGAGACCAGTTTTAGATATCGATGATTCACTTCCGGTTTACAGTATTCCTTGGACCTTCACTTTGACGATGAAACACAAAAATTTTATCGGAATTAAATACATCAGCCACAATGCCGACTTAAGTACAAGAAGAGTGGGTCTTCTTACCTTCTATGCTTTCAGCTTTGCTGAGAGACCAGTTTTAGATATCGATGATTCACTTCCGGTTTACAGTATTCCTTGGACCTTCACTTTGACGATTAAGCACAAAAATTGCATCGGAATTAATTACATCAGGCACAATGCCGACTTAAGAAGAAGAACAGTGACTCTTCTTACCGTCTATGCTTTCAGCCTTTGCTGAGAGACCAGTTTTAGATATCGATGCTTCACTTCCGGTTTGCAGTATTCCTTGCACCTTCACTTTGACGATTAAACACAAAAATTGCATCGGAATTAAATACATCAGGCACAATGCCGACTTAAGTAGAAGAAGAGTGAGTCTTCTTACCGTCTATGCTTTCAGCCTTTGCTGAGAGACCAGTTTTAGATATCGATGCTTCACTTCCGGTTTACAGTTTTCCTTGGACCTTCACTTTGACGACTAAACACAGAAATTGCATCGGAATTAAATACAAAAGCCACAATGCGGACTTAAGTACTAGAAGACTGAGTTTTCTAACAGTCTATGATTTGAGCCTTTCGTGTGAGACCAGTTTTAGTTTTCGATGCTTCACTTCCGGTTTACAGTATTCCTTGGACCATCACTTTGACGATTAAACACAAAAATTGCATCGGAATTATATACAAAAGGCACAATGCCGACTTAAGTACAAGAAGAATGAGTCTTCTTACCGTCTATGCTTTCAGCCTTTGCTGAGAGACCAGTTTTAGATATCGATGATTCACTTCCGGTTTACAGTATTCCTTGGACCTTCACTTTGACGATGAAACACAAAAATTTTATCGGAATTAAATACATCAGGCACAATGCCGACTTAAGTACAAGAAGAGTGGGTCTCCTTACCGTCTATGCTTTCAGCCTTTGCTGAGAGACCAGTTTTAGATATCGATGATTCACTTCCGGTTTACAGTATTCCTTGGACCTTCACTTTGACGATGAAACACAAAAATTTTATCGGAATTAAATACATCAGGCACAATGCCGACTTAAGTACAAGAAGAGTGGGTCTTCTTACCGTCTATGCTTTCAGCTTTGCTGAGAGACCAGTTTTAGATATCGATGATTCACTTCCGGTTTACAGTATTCCTTGGACCTTCACTTTGACGATTAAACACAAAAATTGCTTCGGAATTAATTACATCAGGCACAATGCCGACTTAAGAAGAAGAACAGTGAGTCTTCTTACCGTCTATGCTTTCAGCCTTTGCTGAGAGATCAGTTTTAGATATCGATGCTTCACTTCCGGTTTGCAGTATTACTTGCACCTTCACTTTGACGATTAAACACAAAAAT
Organism: Schistocerca cancellata; assembly: GCF_023864275.1. NCBI lineage: Eukaryota > Metazoa > Arthropoda > Insecta > Orthoptera > Acrididae > Schistocerca > Schistocerca cancellata. Next base: position 56,928,333 of record NC_064631.1, read on the forward strand.
TGCATCGGAATTAAATACATCAGGCACAATGCCGACTTAAGTAGAAGAACAGTGAGTCTTCTTACCGTCTATGCTTTCAGCCTTTGCTGAGAGACCAGTTTTAGATATCGATGCTTCACTTCCGGTTTACAGTATTCCTTGGACCTTCACTTTGACGACTAAACACAGAAATTGCATCGGAATTAAATACAAAAGGCACAATGCGGACTTAAGTACTAGAAGACTGAGTTTTCTAACAGTCTATGATTTGAGCCTTTCGTGTGAGACCAGTTTTAGTTTTCGATGCTTCACTTCCGGTTTACAGTATTCCTTGGACCATCACTTTGACGATTAAACACAAAAATTGCATCGGAATTATATACAAAAGGCACAATGCCGATTTAAGTACAAGAAGAATGAGTCTTCTTACCGTCTATGCTTTCAGCCTTTGCTGAGAGACCAGTTTTAGATATCGATGATTCACTTCCGGTTTACAGTATTCCTTGGACCTTCACTTTGACGATGAAACACAAAAATTTTATCGGAATTAAATACATCAGGCACAATGCCGACTTAAGTACAAGAAGAGTGAAGAGTAGGTCTTCTTACCATCTATGCTTTCAGCCTTTGCTGAGAGACCAGTTTTAGATATCGATGATTCACTTCCGGTTTACAGTATTCCTTGGACCTTCACTTTGACGATGAAACACAAAAATTTTATCGGAATTAAATACATCAGGCACAATGCCGACTTAAGTACAAGAAGAGTGGGTCTTCTTACCATCTATGCTTTCAGCCTTTGCTGAGAGACCAGTTTTAGATATCGATTATTCACTTCCGGTTTACAGTATTCCTTGGACCTTCACTGTGACGATGAAACACAAAAATTTTATCGGAATTAAATACATCAGGCACAATGCCGACTTAAGTACAAGAAGAGTGGGTCTTCTTACCGTCTATGCTTTCAGCCTTTGCTGAGAGACCAGTTGTAGATATCGATGATTCACTTCCGGTTTACAGTATTCCTTGCACCTTCACTTTGACGATCAAACACAAAAATTGCATCGGAATTAAATACATCAGGCACAATGCCGACTTAAGTACAAGAAGAGTGGGTCTTCTTACCATCTATGCTTTCAGCCTTTGCTGAGAGACCAGTTTTAGATATCGATGATTCACTTCCGGTTTACAGTATTCCTTGCACCTTCACTTTGACGATGAAATACAAAAATTGCATCGGAATTAAATACATCAGGCACAATGCCGACTTAAGTACAAGAAGAGTGGGTCTTCTCACCGTCTATGCTTTGAGCCTTTGCTGAGAGCCCAGTTTTAGATATCGATGATTCACTTCCGGTTTACAGTATTCCTTGCACCTTCACTTTGACGATGAAATACAAAAATTGCATCGGAATTAAATACATCAGGCACAATGCCGACTTAAGTACAAGAAGAGTGGGTGTTCTTACCGTCTATGCTTTCAGCCTTTGCTGAGAGACCAGTTTTAGATATCGATGATTCACTTCCGGTTTACAGTATTCCTTGGACCTTCACATTGACGATGAAACACAAAAATTGCATCGGAATTAAATACATCAGGCACAATGCCGACTTAAGTACAAGAAATGTGGGTCTTCTTACCATCTATGCTTTCAGCCTTTGCTGAGAGACCAGTTTTAGATATCGATGATACACTTCCGGTTTACAGTATTCCTTGGACCTTCACTTTGACGATGAAACACAAAATTTTTATCGGAATTAAATACATCAGGCACAATGCCGACTTAAGTACTAGAAGACTGAGTTTTCTAACAGTCTATGATTTGAGCCTTTCGTGTGAGACCAGTTTTAGTTTTCGATGCTTCACTTCCGGTTTACAGTATTCCTTGGACCATCACTTTGACGATTAAACACAAAAATTGCATCGGAATTATATACAAAAGGCACAATGCCGACTTAAGTACAAGAAGAATGAGTCTTCTTACCGTCTATGCTTTCAGCCTTTGCTGAAGGACCAGTTTTAGATATCGATGATTCACTTCCGGTTTACAGTATTCCTTGGACCTTCACTTTGACGATGAAACACAAAAATTTTATCGGAATTAAATACATCAGGCACAATGCCGACTTAAGTACAAGAAGAGTGAAGAGTGGGTCTTCTTACCATCTATGCTTTCACCCTTTGCTGAGAGAACAGTTTTAGATATTGATGATTCACTTCCGGTTTACAGTATTCCTTGGACCTTCACTTTGACGATGAAACACAAAAATTGCATCGGAATTAAATACATCAGGCACAATGCCGACTTAAGTAGAAGAACAGTGAGTCTTCTTACCGTCTATGCTTTCAGCCTTTGCTGAGAGACCAGTTTTAGATATCGATGCTTCACTTCCGGTTTACAGTATTCCTTGCACCCTCACTTTGTCGATTAAACACAAAAATTGCATCGGAATTAAATACATCAGGCACAATGCCGACTTAAGTAGAAGAACAGTGAGTCTTCTTACCGTCTATGCTTTCAGCCTTTGCTGAGAGACCAGTTTTAGATATCGATGCTTCACGTCCGGTTTGCAGTATTCCTTGCACCTTCACTTTGACGATTAAACACAAAATTTGCATCGGAATTAAATACATCAGGCACAATGCCGACTTAAGTACAAGAAGAGTGGGTCTTCTTACCATCTATGCTTTCAGCCTTTGCTGAGAGACCAGTTTTAGATATCGATGATTCACTTCCGCTTTACAGTATTCCTTGGACCTTCACTTTGACGATTAAACACAAAAATTGCATCGGAATTAAATACATCAGGCACAATGCCGACTTAAGTAGAAGAACAGTGAGTCTTCTTACCGTCTATGCTTTCAGCCTTTGCTGAGAGACCAGTTTTAGATATCGATGCTTCACCTCCGGTTTGCAGTATTCCTTGCACCTTCACTTTGACGATAAAACACAAAAATTGCATCGGAATTAAATACATCAGGCACAATGCCGACTTAAGTACAAGAAGAGTGGGTCTTCTTACCGTCTATGCTTTCAGCCTTTGTTGAGAGACCAGTTTTAGATATCGATGCTTCACTTCCGGTTTACAGTATTCCTTGCACCTTCACTTTGTCGATTAAACACAAAAATTGCATCGGAATTAAATACATCAGGCACAATGCCGACTTAAGTAGAAGAACAGTGAGTCTTCTTACCGTCTATGCTTTCAGCCTTTGCTGAGAGACCAGTTTTAGATATCGATGCTTCACGTCCGGTTTGCAGTATTCCTTGCACCTTCACTTTGACGATTAAACACAAAAATTGCATCGCAATTAAATACATCAGGCACAATGCCGACTTAAGTACAAGAAGAGTGGGTCTTCTTACCATCTATGCTTTCAGCCTTTGCTGAGAGACCAGTTTTAGATATCGATGATTCACTTCCGGTTTACAGTATTCCTTGCACCTTCACTTTGACGGTGAAACACAAAAATTGCATCGGAATTAAATACATCAGGCACAATGCCGACTTAAGTACAAGAAGAGTGGGTGTTCTTACCGTCTATGCTTTCAGCCTTTGCTGAGAGACCAGTTTTAGATATCGATGATTCACTTCCGGTTTACAGTATTCCTTGGACCTTCACATTGACGATGAAACACAAAAATTGCATCGGAATTAAATACATCAGGCACAATGCCGACTTAAGTACAGAAAGAGTGGGTCTTCTTACCGTCTATGCTTTCAGCCTTTGCTGAGAGACCAGTTTTAGATATCGATGCTTCACTTCCGCTCTACAGTATTCCTTGGACCTTCACTTTGACGATGAAACACAAAAATTGCATCGGAATTATATACAAAAGGCACAATGCCGACTTAAGTACAAGAAGAATGAGTCTTCTAACGTCTATGTTTTCAGCCGTTGCTGAGAGACCAGTTTTATATATCGATGCTTCACTTCCGGTTTACAGTATTCCTTGGACCTTCACTTTGATGATTAAACACAGAAATTGCATCGGAATTAAATACAAAAGGCACAATGCGGACTTAAGTACTAGAAGACTGAGTTTTCTAACAGTCTATGATTTCAGCCTTTCGTGTGAGACCAGTTTTAGTTTTCGATGCTTCACTTCCGGTTTACAGTATTCCTTGGACCATCACTTTGACGATTAAACACAAAAATTGCATCGGAATTATATACAAAAGGCACAATGCCGACTTAAGTACAAGAAGAATGAGTCTTCTTACCGTCTATGATTTCAGCCTTTGCTGAGAGACCAGTTTTAGATATCGATGATTCACTTCCGGTTTACAGTATTCCTTGGACCTTCACTTTGACGATGAAACACAAAAATTTTATCGGAATTAAATTTATCAGGCACAATGCCGACTTAAGTAGAAGAAGAGTGAAGAGTGTGTCTTCTTACCATCTATACTTTCAGCCTTTGCTGAGAGACCAGTTTTAGATATCGATGATTCACTTCCGGTTTACAGTATTCCTTGGACCTTCACTTTGACGATGAAACACAAAAATTTTATCGGAATTAAATACATCAGGCACAATGCCGACTTAAGTACAAGAAGAGTGGGTCTTCTTACCATCTATGCTTTCAGCCTTTGCTGAGAGACCAGTTTTAGATATCGATGATACACTTCCGGTTTACAGTATTCCTTGGACCTTCACTTTGACGATGAAACACAAAATTTTTATCGGAATTAAATACATCAGGCACAATGCCGACTTAAGTACAAGAAGAGTGGGTCTTCTTACCGTCTATGCTTTCAGCCTTTGCTGAGAGACCAGTTTTATATATCGATGCTTCACTTCCGGTTTACAGTTTTCCTTGGACCGTCACTTAGACGATTAAACACAGAAATTGCATCGGAATTAAATACAAAAGGCACACTGCTGACTTAAGTACTAGAAGACTGAGTTTTCTAACAGGCTATGATTTGAGCCTTTCGTGTGAGACCAGTTTTAGTTTTCGATGCTTCACTTCCGGTTTACAGTATTCCTTGGACCATCACTTTGACGATTAAACACAAAAATTGCATCGGAATTATATACAAAAGGCACAATGCCGACTTAAGTACAAGAAGAATGAGTCTTCTTACCGTCTATGCTTTCAGCCTTTGCTGAAGGACCAGTTTTAGATATCGATGATTCACTTCCGGTTTACAGTATTCCTTGGACCTTCACTTTGACGAAGAAACACAAAAATTTTATCGGAATTAAATACATCAGGCACAATGCCGACTTAAGTACAAGAAGAGTGAAGAGTGGGTCTTCTTACCATCTATGCTTTCAGCCTTTGCTGAGAGACCAGTTTTAGATATTGATGATTCACTTCCGGTTTACAGTATTCCTTGGACCATCACTTTGACGATGAAACACAAAAATTGCATCGGAATTAAATACATCAGGCACAATGCCGACTTAAGTAGAAGAACAGTGAGTCTTCTTACCGTCTATGCTTTCAGCCTTTGCTGAGAGACCAGTTTTAGATATCGATGCTTCACTTCCGGTTTACAGTATTCCTTGCACCTTCACTTTGTCGATTAAACACAAAAATTGCATCGGAATTAAATACATCAGGCACAATGCCGACTTAAGTAGAAGAACAGTGAGTCTTCTTACCGTCTATGCTTTCAGCCTTTGCTGAGAGACCAGTTTTAGATATCGATGCTTCACGTCCGGTTTGCAGTATTCCTTGCACCTTCACTTTGACGATTAAACACAAAATTTGCATCGGAATTAAATACATCAGGCACATTGCCGACTTAAGTACAAGAAGAGTGTGTCTTCTTACCATCTATGCTTTCAGCCTTTGCTGAGAGACCAGTTTTAGATATCGATGATTCACTTCCGGTTTACAGTATTCCTTGCACCTTCACTTTGACGGTGAAACACAAAAATTTCATCGGAATTAAATACATCAGGCAGAATGCCGACTTAAGTACAAGAAGAGTGGGTCTTCTTACCGTCTATGCTTTCAGCTTTGCTGAGAGACCAGTTTTAGATATCGATGATCCACTTCCGGTTTACAGTATTCCTTGGACCTTCACTTTGACGATGAAACACAAAAATTGCATCGGAATTAAATACAAAAGCCACAATGCCGACTTAAGTACAAGAAGAATGATTCTTCTTAATGTCTATGTTTTCAGCCGTTGCTGAGAGACCAGTTTTATATATCGATGCTTCACTTCCGGTTTACAGTATTCCTTGGACCTTCACTTTGATGATTAAACACAGAAATTGCATCGGAATTAAATACAAAAGGCACAATGCGGACTTAAGCACTAGAATACTGAGTTTTCTAACAGTCTATGATTTGAGCCTTTGCTGAGAGACCAGTTTTAGATATCGATGCTTCACTTCCGGTTTACAGTATTCCTTGGACCTTCACTTTGACGATGAAACACAAAAATTTTATCGGAATTAAATACATCAGGCACAATGCCGACTTAAGTACAAGAAGAGTGGGTCTTCTTACCGTCTATGCTTTCAGCTTTGCTGAGAGACCAGTTTTAGATATCGATGATTCACTTCCAGTTTACAGTATTCCTTGGACCTTCACTTTGACGATGAAACACAAAAATTTTATCGGAATTAAATACATCAGGCACAATGCCGACTTAAGTACAAGAAGAGTGGGTCTTCTTACCTTCTATGCTTTCAGCTTTGCTGAGAGACCAGTTTTAGATATCGATGATTCACTTCCGGTTTACAGTATTCCTTGGACCTTCAGTTTGACGATTAAGCACAAAAATTGCATCGGAATTAATTACATCAGGCACAATGCCGACTTAAGAAGAAGAACAGTGACTCTTCTTACCGTCTATGCTTTCAGCCTTTGCTGAGAGACCAGTTTTAGATATCGATGATTCACTTCCGGTTTACAGTATTCCTTGGACCTTCACTTTGACGATGAAACACAAAAATTTTATCGGAATTAAATACATCAGGCACAATGCCGTCTTAAGTACAAGAAGAGTGAAGAGTGGGTCTTCTTACCATCTATGCTTTCAGCCTTTGCTGAGAGACCAGTTTTAGATATCGATGATTCACTTCCGGTTTACAGTATTCCTTGGACCTTCACTTTGACGATGAAACACAAAAATTTTATCGGAATTAAATACATCAGGCACAATGCCGACTTAAGTACAAGAAGAGTGGGTCTTCTTACCATCTATGCTTTCAGCCTTTGCTGAGAGACCAGTTTTAGATATCGATTATTCACTTCCGGTTTACAGTATTCCTTGGACCTTCACTGTGACGATGAAACACAAAAATTTTATCGGAATTAAATACATCAGGCACAATGCCGACTTAAGTACAAGAAGAGTGGGTCTTCTTACCGTCTATGCTTTCAGCCTTTGCTGAGAGACCAGTTGTAGATATCGATGATTCACTTCCGGTTTACAGTATTCCTTGCACCTTCACTTTGACGATGAAACACAAAAATTTTATCGGAATTAAATACATCAGGCACAATGCCGACTTAAGTACAAGAAGAGTGGGTCTTCTTACCATCTATGCTTTCAGCCTTTGCTGAGAGACCAGTTTTAGATATCGATAATTCACTTCCGGTTTACAGTATTCCTTGCACCTTCACTTTGACGATGAAATACAAAAATTGCATCGGAATTAAATACATCAGGCACAATGCCGACTTAAGTACAAGAAGAGTGGGTCTTCTTACCGTCTATGCTTTCAGCCTTTGCTGAGAGCCCAGTTTTAGATATCGATGATTCACTTCCGGTTTACAGTATTCCTTGGACCATCACTTTGACGATGAAACACAAAAATTGCATCGGAATTAAATACATCAGGCACAATGCCGACTTATGTAGAAGAACAGTGAGTCTTCTTACCGTCTATGCTTTCAGCCTTTGCTGAGAGACCAGTTTTAGATATCGATGATTCACTTCCGGTTTACAGTATTCCTTGGACCTTCACTTTGACGATGAAACACAAAAATTTTATCGGAATTAAATACATCAGGCACAATGCCGACTTAAGTACAAGAAGAGTGAGTCTTCTTACCGTCTATGCTTTCAGCCTTTGCTGAGAGACCAGTTTTAGATATCGATGATTCACTTCCGCTTTACAGTATTCCTTGGACCTTCACGTTGACGATTAAACACAAAAATTGCATCGGAATTAAATACATCAGGCACAATGCCGACTTAAGTAGAAGAACAGTGAGTCTTCTAACCGTCTATGCTTTCAGCCTTTGCTGAGAGACCAGTTTTAGATATCGATGCTTCACTTCCGGTTTACAGTATTCCTTGGACCTTCACTTTGACGATGAAACACAAAAATTGCATCGGAATTAAATACATCAGGCACAATGCCGACTTAAGTACAAGAAGAGTGGGTCTTCTTACCGTCTATGCTTTCAGCCTTTGCTGAGAGACCAGTTTTAGATATCGATGCTTCACTTCCGTTTTACAGTGTTCCTTGCACCTTCACTTTGTCGATTAAACACAAAAATCGCATCGGAATTAAATACATCAGGCACAATGCCGACTTAAGTAGAAGAACAGTGAGTCTTCTTACCGTCTATGCTTTCAGCCTTTGCTGAGAGACCAGTTTTAGATATCGATGCTTCACGTCCGGTTTGCAGTATTCCTTGCACCTTCACTTTGACGATTAAACACAAAAATTGCATCGGAATTAAATATGTCAGGCACAATGCCGGCTTAAGTACAAGAAGAGTGTGTCTTCTTACCATCTATGCTTTCAGCCTTTGCTGAGAGACCAGTTTTAGATATCGATGATTCACTTCCGGTTTACAGTATTCCTTGCACCTTCACTTTGTCGGTGAAACACAAAAATTGCATCGGAATTAAATACATCAGGCACAATGCCGACTTAAGTACAAGAAGAGTGGGTGTTCTTACCGTCTATGCTTTCAGCCTTTGCTGAGAGACCAGTATTAGATATCGATGATTCACTTCCGGTTTACAGTATTCCTTGGACCTTCACTTTGACGATGAGACACAAAAATTGCATCGGAATTAAATACATCAGGCAGAATGCCGACTTAAGTACAAGAAGAGTGGGTCTTCTTACCGTCTATGCTTTCAGCCTTTGCTGAGAGACCAGTTTTAGATATCGATGCTTCACTTCCGCTCTACAGTATTCCTTGGACCTTCACTTTGACGATGAAATACAAAAATTGCATCGGAATTATATACAAAAGGCACAATGCCGACTTAAGTACAAGAAGAATGAGTCTTCTTAACGTCTATGTTTTCAGCCGTTGCTGAGAGACCAGTTTTATATATCGATGCTTCACTTCCGGTTTACAGTATTCCTTGGACCTTCACTTTGACGATTAAACACAGAAATTGCATCGGAATTAAATACAAAAGGCACAATGCGGATTTAAGTACTAGAAGACTGAGTTTTCTAACAGTCTATGATTTGAGCCTTTCGTGTGAGACCAGTTTTAGTTTTCGATGCTTCACTTCCGGTTTACAGTATTCCTTGGACCATCACTTTGACGATTAAACACAAAAATTGCATCGGAATTATATACAAAAGGTACAATGCTGACTTAAGTACAAGAAGAATGAGTCTTCTTACCGTCTATGCTTTCAGCCTTTGCTCAGAGACCAGTTTTAGATATCAATGATTCACTTCCGGTTTACAGTATTCCTTGGACCTTCACTTTGACGATGAAACACAAAAATTTTATCGGAATTAAATACATCAGGCACAATGCCGACTTAAGTAGAAGAAGAGTGAAGAGTGTGTCTTCTTACCATCTATACTTTCAGCCTTTGCTGAGAGACCAGTTTTAGATATCGATGATTCACTTCCGGATTACAGTATTCCTTGGACCTTCACTTTGACGATGAAACACAAAAATTTTATCGGAATTAAATACATCAGGCACAATGCCGACTTAAGTACAAGAAGAGTGGGTCTTCTTACCAATTATGCTTTCAGCCTTTGCTGAGAGACCAGTTTTATATATCGATGATTCACCTCCGGTTTACAGTATTCCTTGGACCTTCACTTTGACGATGAAACACAAAAATTGCATCGAAATTAAATACAAAAGGCACAATGGGGACTTAAGTACTAGAAGACTGAGTTTTCTAACAGTCTATGATTTGAGCCTTTCGTGTGAGACCAGTTTTAGTTTTCGATGCTTCACTTCCGGTTTACAGTATTCCTTGGACCATCACTTTGACGATTAAACACAAAAATTGCATCGGAATTATATGCAAGAGGCACAATGCCGACTTAAGTACAAGAAGAAAGAGTATTCTTACCGTCTATGCTTTCAGCCTTTGCTGAGAGACCAGTTTTAGATATCGATGATTCACTTCCGGTTTACAGTATTCCTTGGACCTTCACTGTGACGATGAAACACAAAAATTTTATCGGAATTAAGTACATCAGGCACAATGCCGACTTAAGTACAAGAAGAGTGGGTCTTCTTACCGTCTATGCTTTCAGCCTTTGCTGAGAGACCAGTTTTAGATATCGATGATTCACTTCCGGTTTACAGTATTCCTTGCACCTTCACTTTGACCATCAAACACAAAAATTGCATCGTAATTAAATACATCAGGCACAATGCCGACTTAAGTACAAGAAGAGTGGGTCTTCTTACCATCTATGCTTTCAGCCTTTGCTGAGAGACCAGTTTTAGATATCGATGATTCACTTCCGGTTTACAGTATTCCTTGCACCTTCACTTTGACGATAAAACACAAAAATTGCATCGGAATTAAATACATCAGGCACAATGCCGACTTAAGTACAAGAAGAGTGGGTCTTCTTACCGTCTATGCTTTCAGCCTTTGCTGAGAGCCCAGTTTTAGATATCGATGATTCACTTCCGGTTTACAGTATTCCTTGGACCATCACTTTGACGATGAAACACAAAAATTGCATCGGAATTACATACATCAGGCACAATGCCGACTTAAGTAGAAGAACAGTGAGTCTTCTTACCGTCTATGTTTTCAGCCTTTGCTGAGAGACCAGTTTTAGATATCGATGATTCACTTCCGGTTTACAGTATTCCTTGGACCTTCACTTTGACGATGAAACACAAAAATTTTATCGGAATTAAATACATCAGGCACAATGCCGACTTAAGTACAAGAAGAGTGAGTCTTCTTACCGTCTATGGTTTCAGCCTTTGCTGAGAGACCAGTTTTAGATATCGATGATTCACTTCCGCTTTACAGTATTCCTTGGACCTTCACTTTGACGATTAAACACAAAAATTGCATCGGAATTAAATACATCAGGCACAATGCCGACTTAAGTAGAAGAACAGTGAGTCTTCTCACCGTCTATGCTTTCAGCCTTTGCTGAGAGACCAGTTTTAGATATCGATGATTCACTTCCGGTTTACAGTATTCCTTGGACCTTCACTTTGACGATGAAACACAAAAATTGCATCGGAATTAAATACATCAGGCACAATGCCGACTTAAGTACAAGAAGAGTGGGTCTTCTTACCGTCTATGCTTTCAGCCTTTGCTGAGAGACCAGTTTTAGATATCGATGCTTCACTTCCGCTCTACAGTATTCCTTGGACCTTCACTTTGACGATGAAATACAAAAATTGCATCGGAATTATATACAAAAGGCACAATGCCGACTTAAGTACAAGAAGAATGAGTCTTCTTAACGTCTATGTTTTCAGCCGTTGCTGAGAGACCAGTTTTATATATCGATGCTTCACTTCCGGTTTACAGTATTCCTTGGACCTTCACTTTGACGATTAAACACAGAAATTGCATCGGAATTAAATACAAAAGGCACAATGCGGATTTAAGTACTAGAAGACTGAGTTTTCTAACAGTCTATGATTTGAGCCTTTCGTGTGAGACCAGTTTTGGTTTTCGATGCTTCACTTCCGGTTTACAGTATTCCTTGGACCATCACTTTGACGATTAAACACAAAAATTGCATCGGAATTATATACAAAAGGCACAATGCCGACTTAAGTACTAGAAGAATTAGTCTTCTTACCGTCTATGCTTTCAGCCTTTGCTCAGAGACCAGTTTTAGATATCAATGATTCACTTCCGGTTTACAGTATTCCTTGGACCTTCACTTTGACGATGAAACACAAAAATTTTATCGGAATTAAATACATCAGGCACAATGCCGACTTAAGTAGAAGAAGAGTGAAGAGTGTGTCTTCTTACCATCTATACTTTCAGCCTTTGCTGAGAGACCAGTTTTAGATATCGATGATTCACTTCCGGTTTACAGTATTACTTGGACCTTCACTTTGACGATGAAACACAAAAATTTTATCGGAATTAAATACATCAGGCACAATGCCGACTTAAGTACAAGAAGAGTGGGTCTTCTTACCATCTATGCTTTCAGCCTTTGCTGAGAGACCAGTTTTATATATCGATGATTCACCTCCGGTTTACAGTATTCCTTGGACCTTCACTTTGACGATGAAACACAATAATTGCATCGGAATTAAATACAAAAGGCACAATGCGGACTTAAGTACTAGAAGACTGAGTTTTCTAACAGTCTATGATTTGAGCCTTTCGTGTGAGACCAGTTTTAGTTTTCGATGCTTCACTTCCGGTATACAGTATTCCTTGGACCATCACTTTGACGATTAAACACAAAAATTGCATCGGAATTATATACAAAAGGCACAATGCCGACTTAAGTACAAGAAGAAAGAGTCTTCTTACCGTCTATGCTTTCAGCCTTTGCTGAGAGACCAGTTTTAGATATCGATGATTCACTTCCGGTTTACAGTATTCCTTGGACCTTAACTGTGACGTTGAAACACAAAAATTTTATCGGAATTAAGTACATCAGGCACCATGCCGACTTATGTACAAGAAGAGTGGGTCTTCTTACCGTCTATGCTTTCAGCCTTTGCTGAGAGACCAGTTTTAGAAATCGATGATTCACTTCCGGTTTACAGTATTCCTTGCACCTTCACTTTGACCATCAAACACAAAAATTGCATCGGAATTAAATACATCAGGCACAATGCCGACTTAAGTACAAGAAGAGTGGGTCTTCTTACCATCTATGCTTTCAGCCTTTGCTGAGAGACCAGTTTTAGATATCGATGATTCACTTCCGGTTTACGGTATTCCTTGGACCTTCACTTTGACGATGTAACACAAAAATTTTATCGGAATTAAATACATCAGGCACAATGCCGACTTAAGTGCAAGAAGAGTGAAGAGTGGGTCTTCTTACCATCTATGGTTTCAGCCTTTGCTGAGAGACCAGTTTTAGATATCGATGATTCACTTCCGGTTTACGGTATTCCTTGGACCATCACTTTGACGATGAAACACCAAAATTGCATCGGAAATAAATACATCAGGCACAATGCCGACTTAAGTAGAAGAACAGTGAGTCTTCTTACCGTCTATGCTTTCAGCCTTTGCTGAGAGACCAGTTTTAGATATCGATGATTCACTTCCGGTTTACAGTATTTCTTGGACCTTCACTTTGACGATGAAACACAAAAATTTTATCGGAATTAAATACATCAGGCACAATGCCGACTTAAGTACAAGAAGAGTGAGTCTTCTTACCGTCTATGCTTTCAGCCCTTGCTGAGAGACCAGTTTTAGATATCGATGATTCACTTCCGCTTTACAGTATTCCTTGGACCTTCACTTTGACGATTAAACACAAAAATTGCATCGGAATTAAATACATCAGGCACAATGCCGACTTAAGTAGAAGAACAGTGAGTCTTCTTACCGTCTATGCTTTCAGCCTTTGCTGAGAGACCAGTTTTAGATATCGATGCTTCACTTCCGGTTTGCAGTATTCCTTGCACCTTCACTTTGACGTGAAACACAAAAATTTTATCGGAATTAAATACATCAGGCACAATGCCGACTTAAGTACAAGAAGAGTGAAGAGTGGGTCTTCTTAACATCTATGCTTTCAGCTTTTGCTGAGAGACCAGTTTTAGATATCGATGATTCACTTCCGGTTTACAGTATTCCTTGGACCTTCACTTTGACGATGAAACACAAAAATTCTACCGGAATTAAGTACATCAGGCACAATGCCGACATAAGTACAAGAAGAGTGGGTCTTCTTACCATCTATGCTTTCAGCCTTTGCTGAGAGACCAGTTTTAGATATCGATGATTCACTTCCGGTTTACAGTATTCCTTGGACCTTCACTTTGACGATGAAACACAAAAATTTTATCGGAATTAAATACATCAGGCACAATGCCGACTTAAGTACAAAAGAGTGGGTCTTCTTACCATCTATGCTTTCAGCCTTTGCTGAGAGACCAGTTTTATATATCGATGCTTCACTTCCGGTTTACAGTATTCCTTGGACCTTAACTTTGACGATTAAACACAGAAATTGCATCGGAATTAAATACAAAAGGCACAATGCGGACTTAAATACTAGAAGACTGAGTTTTCTAACAGTCTATGATTTGAGCCTTTCGTGTGAGACCAGTTTTAGTTTTCGATGATTCACTTCCTGTTTACAGTATTCCTTGGACCATCACTTTGACGATGAAACACAAAAATTGCATCGGAATTAAATACATCAGGCACAATGCCGACTTAAGTAGAAGAACAGTGAGTCTTCTTACCGTCTATGCTTTCAGCCTTTGCTGAGAGTCCAGTTTTAGATATCGATGATTCACTTCCGGTTTACAGTATTCCTTGGACCTTCACTTTGACGATGAAACACAAAAATTTTATCGGAATTAAATACATCAGGCACAATGCCGACTTAAGTAGAAGAACAGTGAGTCTTCTTACCGTCTATGCTTTCAGCCTTTGCTGAGAGACCAGTTTTAGATATCGATGATTCACTTCCGGTTTACAGTAATCCTTGGACCTTCACTTTGACGATGAAACACAAAAATTTTATCGGAATTAAATACATCAGGCACAATGCCGTCTTAAGTACAAGAAGAGTGGGTCTTCTTACCGCCTATGCTTTCAGCCTTTGCTGAGAGACCAGTTTTAGATATCGATGCTTCACTTCCGGTTTACAGTATTCCTTGCACCTTCACTTTGACGATGAAACACAAAAATTGCATCGGAATTAAATACATCAGGCACAATGCCGACTTAAGAAGAAGAACAGTGAGTCTTCTTACCGTCTATGCTTTCAGCCTTTGCTGAGAGACCAGTTTTAGATATCGATGCTTCACGTCCGGTTTGCAGTATTCCTTGCACCTTCACTTTGACGATTAAACACAAATATTGCATCGGAATTAAATACATCAGGCACAATGCCGACTTAAGTACAAGAAGAGTGGGTCTTCTTACCATCTATGCTTTCAGCCTTTGCTGAGAGACCAGTTTTAGATATCGATGCTTCACTTCCGCTTTACAGTATTCCTTGGACCTTCACTTTGACGATGAAACACAAAAATTGCATCGGAATTAAATACATCAGGCACAATGCCGACTTATGTACAAGAGGAGTGGGTCTTCTTACCGTCTATGCTTTCAGCCTTTGCTGAGAGACCAGTTTTACATATCGATGCTTCACTTCTGCTTTACAGTATTCCTTGGACCTTCACTTTGACGATGAAACACAAAAATTGCATCGGAATTAAATACATCAGGCACAATGCCGACTTAAGTACAAGAAGAGTGAGTCCTCTTACCATCTATGCTTTCAGCCTTTGCTGAGAGACCAGTTTTAGATATCGATGATTCACTTCCGGTTTACAGTATTCCTTGGACCTTCACTTTGACGATGAAACACAAAAATTTTATCGGAATTAAATACATCAGGCACAATGCCGACTTATGTACAAGAAGAGTGGGTCTTCTTACCGTCTATGCTTTCATCCTTTGCCGAGAGACCAGTTTTAGATATCGATGCTTCACTTCAGCTTTACAGTATTCCTTGGACCTTCACTTTGACGATGAAACACAAAAATTGCATCGGAATTAAATACAAAAGGCACAATGCCGACTTAAGTACAAGAAGAATGAGTCTTCTTAATGTCTATGTTTTCAGCCGTTGCTGAGAGACCAGTTTTATATATCGATGCTTCACTTCCGGTTTACAGTATTCCTTGGACCTTCACTTTGACGATTAAACACAGAAATTGCATCGGAATTAAATACAAAAGGCACAATGCGGACTTAAGCACTAGAAGACTGAGTTTTCTAACGGTCTATGATTTGAGCCTTTGCTGAGAGACCAGTTTTAGATATCGATGCTTCACTTCCGGTTTACAGTATTCCTTGGACCTTCACTTTGACGATGAAACACAAAAATTTTATCGGAATTAAATACATCAGGCACAATGCCGACTTAAGTACAAGAAGAGTGGGTCTCCTTACCGTCTATGCTTTCAGCCTTTGCTGAGAGACCAGTTTTAGATATCGATGATTCACTTCCAGTTTACAGTATTCCTTGGACCTTCACTTTGACGATGAAACACAAAAATTTTATCGGTATTAAATACATCAGGCACAATGCCGACTTAAGTACAAGAAGAGTGGGTCTTCTTACCGTCTATGCTTTCAGCTTTGCTGAGAGACCAGTTTTTGATATCGATGATTCATTTCCGGTTTACAGTATTCCTTGGAACTTCACTTTGACGATTAAACACAAAAATTGCATCGGAATTAAATACATCAGGCACAATGCCGACTTAAGAAGAAGAACAGTGAGTCTTCTTACCGTCTATGCTTTCAGCCTTTGCTGAGAGACCAGTTTTAGATATCGATGCTTCACCTCCGGTTTGCAGGATTCCTTGCACCTTCACTTTGACGATTAAACACAAATATTGCATCGGAATTAAATACATCAGGCACAATGCCGACTTAAGTACAAGAAGAGTGGGTCTTCTTACCATCTATGCTTTCAGCCTTTGCTGAGAGACCAGTTTTAGCTATCGATGCTTCACTTCCGCTTTACAGTATTCCTTGGACCTTCACTTTGACGATGAAACACAAAAATTGCATCGGAATTAAATACATCAGGCACAATGCCGACTTATGTACAAGAAGAGTGGGTCTTCTTACCGTCTATGCTTTCAGCCTTTGCTGAGAGACCAGTTTTAGATATCAATGCTTCACTTCCGCTTTACAGTATTCCTTGAACCTTCACTTTGACGATGAAACACAAAAATTGCATCGGAATTAAATACATCAGGCACAATGCCGACTTAAGTACAAGAAGAGTGAGTCCTCTTACCATCTATGCTTTCAGCCTTTGTTGAGAGACCAGTTTTAGATATCGATGATTCACTTCCGGTTTATAGTATTCCTTGGACCTTCACTTTGACGATGAAACACAAAAATTTTATCGGAATTAAATACATCAGTCACAATGCCAACTTATGTACAAGAAGAGTGGGTCTTCTTACCGTCTATGCTTTCAGCCTTTGCCGAGAGACCAGTTTTAGATATCGATGCTTCACTTCCGCTTTACAGTATTCCTTGGACCTTCACTTGGACGATGAAACACAAAAATTGCATCGGAATTAAATACAAAAGGCACAATGCCGACTTAAGTACAAGAAGAATGAGTCTTCTTAATGTCTATGTTTTCAGCCGTTGCTGAGAGACCAGTTTTATATATCGATGCTTCACTTCCGGTTTACAGTATTCCTTGGACCTTCACTTTGACGATTAAACACAGAAATTGCATCGGAATTAAATACAAAACGCACAATGCGGACTTAAGCACTAGAAGACTGAGTTTTCTAACAGTCTATGATTTGAGCCTTTGCTGAGAGTCCAGTTTTAGATATCGATGCTTCACTTCCGGTTTACAGTATTCCTTGGACCTTCACTTTGACGATGAAACACAAAAATTTTATCAGAATTAAATACATCAGGCACAATGCCGACTTAAGTACAAGAAGAGTGGGTCTCCTTACCGTCTATGCTTTCAGCCTTTGCTGAGAGACCAGTTTTAGATATCGATGATTCACTTCCAGTTTACAGTATTCCTTGGACCTTCACTTTGACGATGAAACACAAAAATTGCATCGGAATTAAATACAAAAGGCACAATGCGGACTTAAGTACTAGAAGACTGAGTTTTCTAACAGTCTATGATTTGAGCCTTTCGTGTGAGACCAGTTTTAGATTTCGATGCTTCACTTCCGGTTTACAGTATTCCTTGGACCATCACTTTGACGATTAAACACAAAAATTGCATCGGAATTATATACAAAAGGCACAATGCCGACTTAAGTACAAGAAGAAAGAGTCTTCTTACCGTCTATGCTTTCAGCCTTTGCTGAGAGACCAGTTTTAGATATCGATGATTCACTTCCGGTTTACAGTATTCCTTGGACCTTCATTTTGACGATGAAACACAAAAATTTTATCGGAATTAAATACATCAGGCACAATGCCGACTTAAGTACAAGAAGAGTGAGTCTTCTTACCGTGTATGCTTTCAGCCTTTGCTGAGAGACCAGTTTTAGATATCGATGCTTCACTTCCGGTTTACAGTATTCCTTGCACCTTCACTTTGACGATTAAACACAAAAATTGCATCGGAATTAAATACATCAAGCACAATGCCGACTTAAGAAGAAGAACAGTGAGTCTTCTTACCGTCTATGCTTTCAGCCTTTGCTGAGAGACCAGTTTTAGATATCGATGATTCACCTCCGGTTTTCAGAATTCCTTGGACCTTCACTTTGACGATGAAGCACAGAAATTTCATCGGAATTATATACAAAAGGCACAATGCCGACTTAAGTACAAGAAGAATGAGTCTTCTTAATGTCTATGTTTTCAGCCGTTGCTGAGAGACCAGTTTTATATATCGATGCTTCACTTCCGGTTTACAGTATTCCTTGGACCTTCACTTTGACGATTAAACACAGAAATTGCATCGGAATAAAATACAAAAGGCACAATGCGGACTTAAGTACTAGAAGACTGAGTTTTCTAACAGTCTATGATTTGAGCCTTTCGTGTGAGACCAGTTTTAGTTTTCGATGCTTCACTTCCGGTTTACCGTATTCCTTGGACCTTCACTTTGACGATTAAACACAGATATTGCATCGGAATTAAATACAAAAGGCACAATGCGGACTTAAGTACTAGAAGACTGAGTTTTCTAACAGTCTATGATTTGAGCCTTTCGTGTGAGACCAGTTTTAGTTTTCGATGCTTCACTTCCGGTTTACAGTACTCCTTGGACCATCACTTTGACGATTAAACACAAAAATTGCATCGGAATTATATACAAAAGCCACAATGCCGACTTAAGTACAAGAAGAATGAGTCTTCTTACCGTCTATGCTTTCAGCCTTTGCTGAGAGACCAGTTTTAGATATCGATGATTCACTTCCGGTTTACAGTATTCCTTGGACCTTCACTTTGACGATGAAACACAAAAATTTTATCGGAATTAAATACATCAGGAACAATGCCGACTTAAGTACAAGAAGAGTGAAGAGTGGGTCTTCTTACCATCTATGCTTTCAGCCTTTGCTGAGAGACCAGTTTTAGATATCGATGATTCACTTCCTGTTTACAGTATTCCTTGGACCATCACTTTGACGATGAAACACAAAAATTGCATCGGAATTAAATACATCAGGCACAAGGCCGACTTAAGTAGAAGAACAGTGAGTCTTCTTACCGTCTATGCTTTCAGCCTTTGCTGAGAGACCAGTTTTAGATATCGATGATTCACTTCCGGTTTACAGTATTCCTTGGACCTTCACTTTGACGATGAAACACAAAAATTTTATCGGAATTAAATACATCAGGCACAATGCCGGCTTAAGTACAAGAAGAGTGAGACTTCTTACCGTCTATGCTTTCAGCCGTTGCTGAGAGACCAGTTTTAGATATCGATGATTCACTTCCGCTTTACAGTATTCCTTAGACCTTCACTTTGACGATTAAACACAAAAATTGCATCGGAATTAAATACATCAGGCACAATGCCGACTTAAGAAGAAGAACAGTGACTCTTCTTACCGTCTATGCTTTCAGCCTTTGCTGAGAGACCAGTTTTAGATATCGATGCTTCACCTCCGGTTTGCAGTATTCCTTGCCCCTTCACTTTGACGATTAAACACAAATATTGCATCGGAATTAAATACATCAGGCACAATGCCGACTTAAGTACAAGAAGAGTGGGTCTTCTTACCATCTATGCTTTCAGCCTTTGCTGGGAGACCAGTTTTAGATATCGATGCTTCACTTCCGCTTTACAGTATTCCTTGGACCTTCACTTTGACGATGAAACACAAAAATTGCATCGGAATTAAATAGATCAGGCACAATGCCGACTTATGTACAAGAAGAGTGGGTCTTCTTACCGTCTATGCTTTCAGCCTTTGCTGAGAGACCAGTTTTAGATATCGATGCTTCACTTCCGCTTTACAGTATTCCTTGGACCTTCACTTTGACGATGAAACACAAAAATTGCATCGGAATTAAATACATCAGGCACAATGCCGACTTAAGTACAAGAAGAGTGAGTCCTCTTACCATCTATGCTTTCAGCCTTTGCTGAGAGACCAGTTTTAGATATCGATGATTCACTTCCGGTTTATAGTATTCCTTGGACCTTCACTTTGACGATGAAACACAAAAATTTTATCGGAATTAAATACATCAGGCACAATGCCGACTAAAGTACAAGAACAATGAGTCTTCTTAATGTCTATGTTTTCAGTCGTTGCTGAGAGACCAGTTTTATATATCGATGCTTCACTTCCGGTTTACAGTATTCCTTGGACCTTCACTTTGACGACTAAACACAGAAATTGCATCGGAATTAAATACAAAAGGCACAATGCGGACTTAAGCACTAGAAGACTGAGTTTTCTAACAGTCTATGATTTGAGCCTTTGCTGAGAGACCAGTTTTAGATATCGATGCTTCACTTCCGGTTTACAGTATTCCTTGGACCTTCACTTTGCCGATGAAACACAAAACTTTTATCGGAATTAAATACATCAGGCACAATGCCGACTTAAGTACAAGAAGAGTGGGTCTCCTTACCGTCTATGCTTTCAGCCTTTGCTGAGAGACCAGGTTTAGATATCGATGATTCACTTCCAGTTTACAGTATTCCTTGGACCTTCACTTTGACGATTAACCACAAAAATTGCATCGGAATTAAATACATCAGGCACAATGCCGACTTAAGAAGAAGAACAGTGAGTCTTCTTACCGTCTATGCTTTCAGCCTTTGCTGAGAGACCAGTTTTAGATATCGATGCTTCACCTCCGGTTTGCAGTATTCCTTGCACCTTCACTTTGACGATTAAACACAAATATTGCATCGGAATTAAATACATCAGGCACAATGCCGACTTAAGTACAAGAAGAGTGGGTCTTCTTACCATCTATGCTTTCAGCCTTTGCTGAGAGACCAGTTTTAGATATCGATGCTTCACTTCCGCTTTACAGTATTCCTTGGACCTTCACTTTGACGATGAAACACAAAAATTGCATCGGAATTAAATACATCAGGCACAATGCCGACTTATGTACAAGAAGAGTGGGTCTTCTTACCGTCTATGCTTTCAGCCTTTGCCGAGAGACCAGTTTTAGATATCGATGCTTCACTTCAGCTTTACAGTATTCCTTGGACCTTCACTTTGACGATGAAACACAAAAATTGCATCGGAATTAAATACAAAAGGCACAATGCCGACTTAAGTACAAGAAGAATGAGTCTTCTTAATGTCTATGTTTTCAGCCGTTGCTGAGAGACCAGTTTTATATATCGATGCTTCACTTCCGGTTTACAGTATTCCTTGGACCTTCACTTTGACGATTAAACACAGAAATTGCATCGGAATTAAATACAAAAGGCACAATGCGGACTTAAGCACTAGAAGACTGAGTTTTCTAACAGTCTATGATTTGAGCCTTTGCTGAGAGACCAGTTTTAGATATCGATGCTTCACTTCCGGTTTACAGTATTCCTTGGACCTTCACTTTGACAATGAAACACAAAAATTTTATCGGAATTAAATACATCAGGCACAATGCCGACTTAAGTACAAGAAGAGTGGGTCTCCTTACCGTCTATGCTTTCAGCCTTTGCTGAGAGACCAGTTTTAGATATCGATGTTTCACTTCCAGTTTACAGTATTCCTTGGACCTTCACTTTGACGATGAAACACAAAAATTTTATCGGAATTAAATACATCAGGCACAATGCCGACTTAAGTACAAGAAGAGTGGGTCTTCTTACCGTCTATGCTTTCAGCTTTGCTGAGAGACCAGTTTTTGATATCGATGATTCATTTCCGGTTTACAGTATTCCTTGGAACTTCACTTTGACGATTAAACACAAAAATTGCATCGGAATTAAATACATCAGGCACAATGCCGACTTAAGAAGAAGAACAGTGAGTCTTCTTACCGTCTATGCTTTCAGCCTTTGCTGAGAGACCAGTTTTAGATATCGATGCTTCACCTCCGGTTTGCAGTATTCCTTGCACCTTCACTTTGACGATTAAACACAAATATTGCATCGGAATTAAATACATCAGGCACAATGCCGACTTAAGTACAAGAAGAGTGGGTCTTCTTACCATCTATGCTTTCAGCCTTTGCTGAGAGACCAGTTTTAGATATCGATGCTTCACTTCCGCTTTACAGTATTCCTTGGACCTTCACTTTGACGATGAAACACAAAAATTGCATCGGAATTAAATACATCAGGCACAATGCCGACTTATGTACAAGAAGAGTGGGTCTTCTTACCGTCTATGCTTTCAGCCTTTGCTGAGAGACCAGTTTTAGATATCAATGCTTCACTTCCGCTTTACAGTATTCCTTGGACCTTCACTTTGACGATGAAACACAAAAATTGCATCGGAATTAAATACATCAGGCACAATGCCGACTTAAGTACAAGAAGAGTGTGTCCTCTTACCATCTATGCTTTCAGCCTTTGTTGAGAGATCAGTTTTAGATATCGATATTCACTTCCGGTTTATAGTATTCCTAGGACCTTCACTTTGACGATGAAACACAAAAATTTTATCGGAATTAAATACATCAGGCACAATGCCAACTTATGTACAAGAAGAGTGGGTCTTCTTACCGTTTATGCTCTCAGCCTTTGCCGAGAGACCAGTTTTAGATATCGATGCTTCACTTCCGCTTTACAGTATTCCTTGGACCTTCACTTGGACGATGAAACACAAAAATTGCATCGGAATTAAATACATCAGGCACAATGCCGACTTAAGTACAAGAAGAATGAGTCTTCTTAATGTCTATGTTTTCAGCCGTTGCTGAGAGACCAGTTTTATATATCGATGCTTCACTTCCGGTTTACAGTATTCCTTGGACCTTCACTTTGACGATTAAACACAGAAATTGCATCGGAATTAAATACAAAACGCACAATGCGGACTTAAGCACTAGAAGACTGAGTTTTCTAACAGTCTATGATTTGAGCCTTTGCTGAGAGTCCAGTTTTAGATATCGATGCTTCACTTCCGGTTTACAGTATTCCTTGGACCTTCACTTTGACGATGAAACACAAAAATTTTATCAGAATTAAATACATCAGGCACAATGCCGACTTAAGTACAAGAAGAGTGGGTCTCCTTACCGTCTATGCTTTCAGCCTTTGCTGAGAGACCAGTTTTAGATATCGATGATTCACTTCCAGTTTACAGTATTCCTTGGACCTTCACTTTGACGATGAAACACAAAAATTGCATCGGAATTAAATACAAAAGGCACAATGTGGACTTAAGTACTAGAAGACTGAGTTTTCTAACAGTCTATGATTTGAGCCTTTCGTGTGAGACCAGTTTTAGTTTTCGATGCTTCACTTCCGGTTTACAGTATTCCTTGGACCATCACTTTGACGATTAAACACAAAAATTGCATCGGAATTATATACAAAAGGCACAATGCCGACTTAAGTGCAAGAAGAAAGAGTCTTCTTACCGTCTATGCTTTCAGCCTTTGCTGAGAGACCAGTTTTAGATATCGATGATTCACTTCCGGTTTACAGTATTCCTTGGACCTTCATTTTGACGATGAAACACAAAAATTTTATCGGAATTAAATACATCAGGCACAATGCCGACTTAAGTACAAGAAGAGTGAGTCTTCTTACCGTGTATGCTTTCAGCCTTTGCTGAGAGACCAGTTTTAGATATCGATGATTCACTTCCGGTTTACAGTATTCCTTGGACCTTCACTTTGACGATGAAACACAAAAATTTTATCGGAATTAAATACATCAGGCACAATGCCGACTTATGTACAAGAAGAGTGGGTCTTCTTACCGTCTATGCTTTCAGCCTTTGCCGAGAGACCAGTTTTAGATATCGATGCTTCACTTCCGCTTTACAGTATTCCTTGGACCTTCACTTTGACGATGAAACACAAAAATTGCATCGGAATTAAATACAAAAGGCACAATGCCGACTTAAGTACAAGAAGAATGAGTCTTCTTAATGTCTATGTTTTCAGCCGTTGCTGAGAGACCAGTTTTATATATCGATGCTTCACTTCCGGTTTACAGTATTCCTTGGACCTTCACTTTGACGATTAAACACAGAAATTGCATCGGAATTAAATACAAAACGCACAATGCGGACTTAAGCACTAGAAGACTGAGTTTTCTAACAGTCTATGATTTGAGCCTTTGCTGAGAGTCCAGTTTTAGATATCGATGCTTCACTTCCGGTTTACAGTATTCCTTGGACTTCACTTTGACGATGAAACACAAAATTTTTATCAGAATTAAATACATCAGGCACAATGCCGACTTAAGTACAAGAAGAGTGGGTCTCCTTACCGTCTATGCTTTCAGCCTTTGCTGAGAGACCAGTTTTAGATATCGATGATTCACTTCCAGTTTACAGTATTCCTTGGACCTTCACTTTGACGATGAAACACAAATATTGCATCGGAATTAAATACAAAAGGCACAATGCGGACTTAAGTACTAGAAGACTGAGGTTTCTAACAGTCTATGATTTGAGCCTTTCGTGTGAGACCACTTTTAGTTTTCGATGCTTCACTTCCGGTTTACAGTATTCCTTGGACCATCACTTTGACGATTAAACACAAAAATTGCATCGGAATTATATACAAAAGGCACAATGCCGACTTAAGTACAAGAAGAAAGAGTCTTCTTACCGTCTATGCTTTCAGCCTTTGCTGAGAGACCAGTTTTAGATATCGATGATTCACTTCCGGTTTACAGTTCTCCTTGGACCTTCATTTTGACGATGAAACACAAAAATTTTATCGGAATTAAATACATCAGGCACAATGCCGACTTAAGTACAAGAAGAGTGAGTCTTCTTACCGTGTATGCTTTCAGCCTTTGCTGAGAGACCAGTTTTAGATATCGATGATTCACTTCCGGTTTACAGTATTCCTTGGACCTTCACTTTGACGATGAAACACAAAAATTTTATCGGAATTAAATACATCAGGCACAATGCCGACTTATGTACAAGAAGAGTGGGTCTTCTTACCGTCTATGCTTTCAGCCTTTGCCGAGAGACCAGTTTTAGATATCGATGCTTCACTTCCGCTTTACAGTATTCCTTGGACCTTCACTTTGACGATGAAACACAAAAATTGCATCGGAATTAAATACAAAAGGCACAATGCCGACTTAAGTACAAGAAGAATGAGTCTTCTTAATGTCTATGTTTTCAGCCGTTGCTGAGAGACCAGTTTTATATATCGATGCTTCACTTCCGGTTTACAGTATTCCTTGGACCTTCACTTTGACGATTAAACACAGAAATTGCATCGGAATTAAATACAAAACGCACAATGCGGACTTAAGCACTAGAAGACTGAGTTTTCTAACAGTCTATGATTTGAGCCTTTGCTGAGAGTCCAGTTTTAGATATCGATGCTTCACTTCCGGTTTACAGTATTCCTTGGACCTTCACTTTGACGATGAAACACAAAAATTTTATCAGAATTAAATACATCAGGCACAATGCCGACTTAAGTACAAGAAGAGTGGGTCTCCTTACCGTCTATTTGCTTTCAGCCTTTGCTGAGAGACCAGTTTTAGATATCGATGATTCACTTCCAGTTTACAGTATTCCTTGGACCTTCACTTTGACGATGAAACACAAAAATTGCATCGGAATTAAATACAAAAGGCACAATGCGGACTTAAGTACTAGAAGACTGAGTTTTCTAACAGTCTATGATTTGAGCCTTTCGTGTGAGACCAGTTTTAGTTTTCGATGCTTCACTTCCGGTTTACAGTATTCCTTGGACCATCACTTTGACGATTAAACACAAAAATTGCATCGGAATTATATACAAAAGGCACAATGCCGACTTAAGTACAAGAAGAAAGAGTCTTCTTACCGTCTATGCTTTCAGCCTTTGCTGAGAGACCAGTTTTAGATATCGATGATTCACTTCCGGTTTACAGTATTCCTTGGACCTTCATTTTGACGATGAAACACAAAAATTTTATCGGAATTAAATACATCAGGCACAATGCCGACTTAAGTACAAGAAGAGTGAGTCTTCTTACCGTGTATGCTTTCAGCCTTTGCTGAGAGACCAGTTTTAGATATCGATGATTCACTTCCGCTTTACAGTATTCCTTGGACCTTCACTTTGACGATGAAACACAAAAATTGCATCGGAATTAAATACATCAGGCACAATGCCGACTTAAGTACAAGAAGAGTGGGTCTTCTTACCGTCTATGCTTTCAGCCTTTGCTGAGAGACCAGTTTTAGATATCGATGCTTCACTTCCGGTTTACAGTATTCCTTGCACCTTCACTTTGACGATGAAACACAAAAATTGCATCGGAATTAAATACAAAAGGCACAATGCGGACTTAAGTACTAGAAGACTGAGTTTTCTAACAGTCTATGATTTGAGCCTTTCGTGTGAGACCAGTTTTAGTTTTCGATGCTTCACTTCCGGTTTACAGTATTCCTTGGACCTTCACTTTGACGATTAAACACAGAAATTGCATCGGAATAAAATACAAAAGGCACAATGCGGACTTAAGTACTAGAAGACTGAGTTTTCTAACAGTCTATGATTTGAGCCTTTCGTGTGAGACCAGTTTTAGTTTTCGATGCTTCACTTCCGGTTTACCGTATTCCTTGGACCTTCACTTTGACGATTAAACACAGATATTGCATCGGAATTAAATACAAAAGGCACAGTGCGGACTTAAGTACTAGAAGACTGAGTTTTCTAACAGTCTATGATTTGAGCCTTTCGTGTGAGACCAGTTTTAGTTTTCGATGCTTCACTTCCGGTTTACAGTACTCCTTGGACCATCACTTTGACGATTAAACACAAAAATTGCATCGGAATTATATACAAAAGCCACAATGCCGACTTAAGTACAAGAAGAATGAGTCTTCTTACCGTCTATGCTTTCAGCCTTTGCTGAGAGACCAGTTTTAGATATCGATGATTCACTTCCGGTTTACAGTATTCCTTGGACCTTCACTTTGACGATGAAACACAAAAATTTTATCGGAATTAAATACATCAGGAACAATGCCGACTTAAGTACAAGAAGAGTGAAGAGTGGGTCTTCTTACCATCTATGCTTTCAGCCTTTGCTGAGAGACCAGTTTTAGATATCGATGATTCACTTCCTGTTTACAGTATTCCTTGGACCATCACTTTGACGATGAAACACAAAAATTGCATCGGAATTAAATACATCAGGCACAATGCCGACTTAAGTAGAAGAACAGTGAGTCTTCTTACCGTCTATGCTTTCAGCCTTTGCTGAGAGACCAGTTTTAGATATCGATGATTCACTTCCGGTTTACAGTATTCCTTGGACCTTCACTTTGACGATGAAACACAAAAATTTTATCGGAATTAAATACATCAGGCACAATGCCGGCTTAAGTACAAGAAGAGTGAGACTTCTTACCGTCTATGCTTTCAGCCTTTGCTGAGAGACCAGTTTTAGATATCGATGATTCACTTCCGCTTTACAGTATTCCTTGGACCTTCACTTTGACGATTAAACACAAAAATTGCATCGGAATTAAATACATCAGCCACAATGCCGACTTAAGTAGAAGAACAGTGAGTCTTCTTACCGTCTATGCTTACAGCCTTTGCTGAGAGACCAGTTTTAGATATCGATGATTCACTTCCGGTTTACAGTATTCCTTGGACCTTCACTTTGACGATGAAACACAAAAATTGCATTGGAATTAAATACATAAGGCACAATGCCGACTTAAGTACAAGAAGAGTGGGTCTTCTTACCGTCTATGCTTTCAGCCTTTGCTGAGAGACCAGTTTTAGATATCGATGCTTCACTTCCTGTTTACAGTATTCCTTGCACCTTCACTTTGACGATTAAACACAAAAATTGCATCGGAATTAAATACATCAGGCACAATGCCGACTTATGAAGAAGAACAGTGACCCTTCTTACCGTCTATGCTTTCAGCCTTTGCTGAGAGACCAGTTTTAGATATCGATGCTTCACCTCCGGTTTGCAGTATTCCTTGCACCTTCACTTTGACGATTAAACACAAATATTGCATCGGAATTAAATACATCAGGCACAATGCCGACTTAAGTACAAGAAGAGTGGGTCTTCTTACCATCTATGCTTTCAGCCTTTGCTGAGAGACCAGTTTTAGATATCGATGCTTCACTTCCGCTTTACAGTATTCCTTGGACCTTCACTTTGACGATGAAACACAAAAATTGCATCGGAATTAAATACATCAGGCACAATGCCGACTTATGTACAAGAAGAGTGGGTCTTCTTACCGTCTATGCTTTCAGCCTTTGCTGAGAGACCAGTTTTAGATATCGATGCTTCACTTCCGCTTTACAGTATTCCTTGGACCTTCACTTTGACGATGAAACACAAAAATTGCATCGGAATTAAATACATCAGGCACAATGCCGACTTAAGTACAAGAAGAGTGAGTCCTCTTACCATCTATGCTTTCAGCCTTTGCTGAGAGACCAGTTTTAGATATCGATGATTCACTTCCGGTTTATAGTATTCCTTGGACCTTCACTTTGACGATGAAACACAAAAATTTTATCGGAATTAAATACATCAGGCACAATGCCGACTTATGTACAAGAAGAGTGGGGCTTCTTACCGTCTATGCTTTGAGCCTTTGCCGAGAGACCAGTTTTAGATATCGATGCTTCACTTCCGCTTTACAGTATTCCTTGGACCTTCACTTTGACGATGAAACACAAAAATTGCATCGGAATTAAATACAAAAGGCACAATGCCGACTTAAGTACAAGAAGAATGAGTCTCCTTAATGTCTATGTTTTCAGTCGTTGCTGAGAGACCAGTTTTATATATCGATGCTTCACTTCCGGTTTACAGTATTCCTTGGACCTTCACTTTGACGATTAAACACAGAAATTGCATCGGAATTAAATACAAAAGGCACAATGCGGACTTAAGCACTAGAAGACTGAGTTTTCTAACAGTCTATGATTTGAGCCTTTGCTGAGAGACCAGTTTTAGATATCGATGCTTCACTTCCGGTTTACAGTATTCCTTGGACCTTCACTTTGCCGATGAAACACAAAAATTTTATCGGAATTAAATACATCAGGCACAATGCCGACTTAAGTACAAGAAGAGTGGGTCTCCTTACCGTCTATGCTTTCAGCCTTTGCTGAGAGACCAGGTTTAGATATCGATGATTCACTTCCAGTTTACAGTATTCCTTGGACCTTCACTTTGACGATTAAACACAAAAATTGCATCGGAATTAAATACATCAGGCACAATGCCGACTTAAGAAGAAGAACAGTGAGTCTTCTTACCGTCTATGCTTTCAGCCTTTGCTGAGAGACCAGTTTTAGATATCGATGCTTCACCTCCGGTTTGCAGTATTCCTTGCACCTTCACTTTGACGATTAACCACAAATATTGCATCGGAATTAAATACATCAGGCACAATGCCGACTTAAGTACAAGAAGAGTGGGTCTTCTTACCATCTATGCTTTCAGCCTTTGCTGAGAGACCAGTTGTAGATATCGATGCTTCACTTCCGCTTTACAGTATTCCTTGGACCTTCACTTTGACGATGAAACACAAAAATTGCATCGGAATTAAATACATCAGGCACAATGCCGACTTAAGTACAAGAAGAGTGAGTCCTCTTACCATCTATGCTTTCAGCCTTTGCTGAGAGACCAGTTTTAGATATCGATGCTTCACTTCCGGTTTACGGTATTCCTTGGACCTTCACTTTCACGATGAAACACAAAAATTGCATCGGAATTAAATACATCAGGCACAATGCCGACTTATGTACAAGAAGAGTGGGTCTTCTTACCGTCTATGCTTTCAGCCTTTGCCGAGAGACCAGTTTTAGATATCGATGCTTCACTTCCGCTTTACAGTATTCCTTGGACCTTCACTTTCACGATGAAACACAAAAATTGCATCGGAATTAAATACATCAGGCACAATGCCGACTTAAGTACAAGAAGAGTGAGTCCTCTTACCATCTATGCTTTCAGCCTTTGCTGAGAGACCAGTTTTAGATATCGATGCTTCACTTCCGCTTTACAGTATTCCTTGGACCTTCACTTTGACGATGAAACACAAAAATTGCATCGGAATTAAATACATCAGGCACAATGCCGACTTATGTACAAGAAGAGTGGGTCTTCTTACCGTCTATGCTTTCAGCCTTTGCTGAGAGACCAGTTTTAGATATCGATGCTTCACTTCCGCTTTACAGTATTCCTTGGACCTTCACTTTGACGATGAAACACAAAAATTGCATCGGAATTAAATACATCAGGCACAATGCCGACTTAAGTACAAGAAGAGTGAGTCCTCTTACCATCTATGCTTTCAGCCTTTGCTGAGAGACCAGTTTTAGATATCGATGCTTCACTTCCGGTTTACGGTATTCCTTGGACCTTCACTTTCACGATGAAACACAAAAATTGCATCGGAATTAAATACATCAGGCACAATGCCGACTTAAGTACAAGAAGAGTGGGTCTTCTTACCGTCTATGCTTTCAGCCTTTGCTGAGAGACCAGTTTTAGATATCGATGCTTCACTTCCGGTTTACGGTATTCCTTGGACCTTCACTTTCACGATGAAACACAAAAATTGCATCGGAATTAAATACATCAGGCACAATGCCGACTTAAGTACAAGAAGAGTGAGTCCTCTTACCATCTATGCTTTCAGCCTTTGCTGAGAGACCAGTTTTAGATATCGATGCTTCACTTCCGCTTTACAGTATTCCTTGGACCTTCACTTTGACGATGAAACACAAAAATTGCATCGGAATTAAATACATCAGGCACAATGCCGACTTATGTACAAGAAGAGTGGGTCTTCTTACCGTCTATGCTTTCAGCCTTTGCTGAGAGACCAGTTTTAGATATCGATGCTTCACTTCCGCTTTACAGTATTCCTTGGACCTTCACTTTGACGATGAAACACAAAAATTGCATCGGAATTAAATACATCAGGCACAATGCCGACTTAAGTACAAGAAGAGTGAGTCCTCTTACCATCTATGCTTTCAGCCTTTGCTGAGAGACCAGTTTTAGATATCGATGCTTCACTTCCGGTTTACGGTATTCCTTGGACCTTCACTTTCACGATGAAACACAAAAATTTTATCGGAATTAAATACATCAGGCACAATGCCGACTTAAGTACAAGAAGAGTGGGTCTCCTTACCGTCTATGCTTTCAGCCTTTGCTGAGAGACCAGGTTTAGATATCGATGATTCACTTCCAGTTTACAGTATTCCTTGGACCTTCACTTTGCCGATGAAACACAAAAATTTTATCGGAATTAAATACATCAGGCACAATGCCGACTTAAGTACAAGAAGAGTGGGTCTCCTTACCGTCTATGCTTTCAGCCTTTGCTGAGAGACCAGGTTTAGATATCGATGATTCACTTCCAGTTTACAGTATTCCTTGGACCTTCACTTTGACGATTAAACACAAAAATTGCATCGGAATTAAATACATCAGGCACAATGCCGACTTAAGAAGAAGAACAGTGAGTCTTCTTACCGTCTATGCTTTCAGCCTTTGCTGAGAGACCAGTTTTAGATATCGATGCTTCACCTCCGGTTTGCAGTATTCCTTGCACCTTCACTTTGACGATTAACCACAAATATTGCATCGGAATTAAATACATCAGGCACAATGCCGACTTAAGTACAAGAAGAGTGGGTCTTCTTACCATCTATGCTTTCAGCCTTTGCTGAGAGACCAGTTGTAGATATCGATGCTTCACTTCCGCTTTACAGTATTCCTTGGACCTTCACTTTGACGCTGAAACACAAAAATTGCATCGGAATTAAATACATCAGGCACAATGCCGACTTAAGTACAAGAAGAGTGAGTCCTCTTACCATCTATGCTTTCAGCCTTTGCTGAGAGACCAGTTTTAGATATCGATGCTTCACTTCCGGTTTACGGTATTCCTTGGACCTTCACTTTCACGATGAAACACAAAAATTGCATCGGAATTAAATACATCAGGCACAATGCCGACTTATGTACAAGAAGAGTGGGTCTTCTTACCGTCTATGCTTTCAGCCTTTGCCGAGAGACCAGTTTTAGATATCGATGCTTCACTTCCGCTTTACAGTATTCCTTGGACCTTCACTTTCACGATGAAACACAAAAATTGCATCGGAATTAAATACATCAGGCACAATGCCGACTTAAGTACAAGAAGAGTGAGTCCTCTTACCATCTATGCTTTCAGCCTTTGCTGAGAGACCAGTTTTAGATATCGATGCTTCACTTCCGCTTTACAGTATTCCTTGGACCTTCACTTTGACGATGAAACACAAAAATTGCATCGGAATTAAATACATCAGGCACAATGCCGACTTATGTACAAGAAGAGTGGGTCTTCTTACCGTCTATGCTTTCAGCCTTTGCTGAGAGACCAGTTTTAGATATCGATGCTTCACTTCCGCTTTACAGTATTCCTTGGACCTTCACTTTGACGATGAAACACAAAAATTGCATCGGAATTAAATACATCAGGCACAATGCCGACTTAAGTACAAGAAGAGTGAGTCCTCTTACCATCTATGCTTTCAGCCTTTGCTGAGAGACCAGTTTTAGATATCGATGCTTCACTTCCGGTTTACGGTATTCCTTGGACCTTCACTTTCACGATGAAACACAAAAATTGCATCGGAATTAAATACATCAGGCACAATGCCGACTTAAGTACAAGAAGAGTGGGTCTTCTTACCGTCTATGCTTTCAGCCTTTGCTGAGAGACCAGTTTTAGATATCGATGCTTCACTTCCGGTTTACGGTATTCCTTGGACCTTCACTTTCACGATGAAACACAAAAATTGCATCGGAATTAAATACATCAGGCACAATGCCGACTTAAGTACAAGAAGAGTGAGTCCTCTTACCATCTATGCTTTCAGCCTTTGCTGAGAGACCAGTTTTAGATATCGATGCTTCACTTCCGCTTTACAGTATTCCTTGGACCTTCACTTTGACGATGAAACACAAAAATTGCATCGGAATTAAATACATCAGGCACAATGCCGACTTATGTACAAGAAGAGTGGGTCTTCTTACCGTCTATGCTTTCAGCCTTTGCTGAGAGACCAGTTTTAGATATCGATGCTTCACTTCCGCTTTACAGTATTCCTTGGACCTTCACTTTGACGATGAAACACAAAAATTGCATCGGAATTAAATACATCAGGCACAATGCCGACTTAAGTACAAGAAGAGTGAGTCCTCTTACCATCTATGCTTTCAGCCTTTGCTGAGAGACCAGTTTTAGATATCGATGCTTCACTTCCGGTTTACGGTATTCCTTGGACCTTCACTTTCACGATGAAACACAAAGATTTTATCGGAATTAAATACATCAGGCACAATGCCGCCTTATGTACAAGAAGAGTGGGTCTTCTTACCGTCTATGCTTTCAGCCTTTGCCGAGAGACCAGTTTTAGATATCGATGCTTCACTTCCGCTTTACAGTATTCCTTGGACCTTCACTTTGACGATGAAACACAAAAATTGCATCGGAATTAAATACAAAAGGCACAATGCCGACTTAAGTACAAGAAGAATGAGTCTTCTTAATGTCTATGTTTTCAGCCGTTGCTGAGAGACCAGTTTTATATATCGATGCTTCACTTCCGGTTTACAGTTTTCCTTGGACCTTCACTTTGACGATTAAACACAGAAATGGCATCGGAATTAAATACAAAAGGCACAATGCGGACTTAAGCACTAGAAGACTGAGTTTTCTAACAGTCTATGATTTGAGCCGTTGCTGAGAGACCAGTTTTAGATATCGATGCTTCACTTCCGGTTTACAGTATTCCTTGGACCTTCACTTTGACGATGAAACACAAAAATTTTATCGGAATTAAATACATCAGGCACAATGCCGACTTAAGTACAAGAAGAGTGGGTCTCCTTACCGTCTATGCTTTCAGCCTTTGCTGAGAGACCAGTTTTAGATATCGATGATTCACTTCCAGTTTACAGTATTCCTTGGACCTTCACTTTGACGATGAAACACAAAAATTTTATCGGAATTAAATACATCAGGCACAATGCCGAAATAAGTACAAGAAGAGTGGGTCTTCTTACCGTCTATGCTTTCAGCTTTGCAGAGAGACCAGTTTTAGATATCGATGATTCACTTCCGGTTTACAGTATTTCTTGGACCTTCACTTTGACGATTAAACACAAAAATTTTATCGGAATTAAATACATCAGGCACAATGCCGACTTAAGTACAAGAAGAGTGGGTCTTCTTACCGTCTATGCTTTCAGCTTTGCTGAGAGACCAGTTTTAGATATCGATGCTTCACTTCCGCTTTACAGTATTCCTTGGACCTTCACTTTGACGATGAAACACAAAAATTGCATCGGAATTAAATACAAAAGGCACAATGCCGACTTAAGTACAAGAAGAATGAGTCTTCTTAATGTCTATGTTTTCAGCCGTAGCTGAGAGACCAGTTTTATATATCGATGCTTCACTTCCGGTGTACAGTATTCCTTGGACCTTCACTTTGACGATTAAACACAGAAATTGCATCGGAATTAAATACATCAGGCACAATGCCGACTTAAGTACAAGAAGAATGAGTCTCCTTAATGTCTATGTTTTCAGCCGTTGCTGAGAGACCAGTTTTATATATCGATGCTTCACTTCCGGTTTACAGTATTCCTTGGACCTTCACTTTGACGATGAAACACAAAAATTTTATCGGAATTAAATACATCAGGCACAATGCCGACTTAAGTACAAGAAGAGTGGGTCTTCTTACCATCTATGCTTTCAGCCTTTGCTGAGAGACCAGTTTTAGATATCGATGCTTCACTTCCGGTTTACAGTATTCCTTGCACCTTCACTTTGACGATTAAACACAAAAATTGCATCGGAATTAAATACATCAGGCACAATGCCGACTTAAGAAGAAGAACAGTGAGTCTTCTTACCGTCTATGCTTTCAGCCTTTGCTGAGAGACCAGTTTTAGATATCGATGATTCACCTCCGGTTTTCAGTATTCCTTGGACCTTCACTTTGACGATGAAACACAAAAATTGCATCGGAATTATATACAAAAGGCACAATGCCGACTTAAGTACAAGAAGAATGAGTCTCCTTAATGTCTATGTTTTCAGCCGTTGCTGAGAGACCAGTTTTATATATCGATGCTTCACTTCCGGTTTACAGTATTCCTTGGACCTTCACTTTGACGATGAAACACAAAAATTTTATCGGAATTAAATACATCAGGCACAATGCCGACTTAAGTACAAGAAGAGTGGGTCCTCTTACCATCTATGCTTTCAGCCTTTGCTGAGAGACCAGTTTTAGATATCGATGATTCACTTCCGGTTTACAGTATTCCTTGGACCTTCACTTTGACGATGAAACACAAAAATTTTATCGGAATTAAATACATCAGGCACAATGCCGACTTAAGTACAAGAAGAGTGGGTCTTCTTACCGTCTATGCTTTCAGCCTTTGCTGAGAGACCAGTTTTAGATATCGATGCTTCACTTCCGGTTTACAGTATTCCTTGCACCTTCACTTTGACGAAGAAACACAAAAATTTTATTTGGAATTAAATACATCAGGCACAATGCCGACTTAAGTACAAGAAGGGTGAGTCTTCTTACCGTCTATGTTTTCAGCTTTGGCTGAGAGACCAGTTTTAGATATCGATGCTTCACTTCCGGTTTGCAGTATTCCTTGCACCTTCACTTTGACGATGAAACACAATAATTTTATCGGAATTAAATACATCAGGCACAATGCCGACTTAAGTACAAGAAGAGTGGGTCTTCTTACCGTCTATGCTTTCAGCCTTTGCTGAGAGACCAGTTTTAGATATCGATACTTCACTTCCGGTTTATAGTATTCCTTGGACCTTCACTTTGACGATTAAACACAGAAATTGCTTCGGAATTAAATACAAAAGGCACAATGCGGACTTAAGTACTAGAAGACTGAGTTTACTAACATTCTATGATTTGAGCCTTTCGTATGAGACCAGTTTTAGTTTTCGATGATTCACTTCCGGTTTACAGTATTCCTTGGACCTTCACTTTGACGATTAAACACAGAAATTGCTTCGGAATTAAATACAAAAGGCACAATGCGGACTTAAGTACTAGAAGACTGAGTTTACTAACAGTCTATGATTTGAGCCTTTCGTATGAGACCAGTTTTAGTTTTCGATGATTCACTTCCGGTTTGCAGTATTCCTTGCACCTTCACTTTGACGATGAAACACAATAATTTTATCGGAATTAAATACATCAGGCACAATGCCGACTTAAGTACAAGAAGAGTGGGTCTTCTTACCATCTATGCTTTCAGCCTTTGCTGAGAGACCAGTTTTAGATATCGATGATTCACTTCCGGTTTACAGTATTCCTTGGACCTTCACTTTGACTATGAAACACAAAAATTTTATCGGAATTAAATACATCAGGCACAATGCCGACTTAAGTTCAAGAAGAATGAGTCTTCTTACCGTCTATGCTTTCAGCCTTTGCTGAGAGACCAGTTTTAGATATCGATGATTCACTTCCGGTTTACAGTATTCCTTGGACGTTCACTTTGACGATGAAACACAAAAATTTTATCGGAATTAAATACATCAGGCACAATGCCGACTTAAGTACAAGAAGAGTGGGTCCTCTTACCGTCAATGCTTTCAGCCTTTGCTGAGAGACCAGTTTTAGATATCGATGATTCACTTCCGGTTTACAGTATTCCTTGGACCTTCACTTTGACGATGAAAGACAAAAATTGCATCGGAATTAAATACATCAGGCACAATGCCGACTTAAGTACAAGAAGAGTGGGTCTTCTTGCCGTCTATGCTTTCAGCCTTTGCTGAGAGACCAGTTGTAGATATCGATGCTTCACTTCCGGTTTACAGTATTCCTTGGTCCTTCACTTTGACGATGAAACACAAAAATTGCATCGGAATGAAATACATCAGGCACAATGCCGACTTAAGTACAAGAAGAGTGGGTCTTCTTACCATCTATGCTCTCAGCCTTTGCTGAGAGACCAGTTTTAGATATCGATGATTCACTTCCGGTTTACAGTATGCCTTGGACCATCACTTTGACGATTAAACACAAAAATTGCATCGGAATTATATACAAAAGGCACAATGCCGACTTAAGTACAAGAAGAATGAGTCTTCTTACCGTCTATGATTTCAGCCTTTGCTGAGAGACTAGTTTTAGATATCGATGATTCACTTCCGGTTTACAGTATTCCTCGGACCTTCACTTCGACGATGAAACACAAATATTTTATCGGAATTAAATACATCAGGCACAATGCCGACTTAAGTACAAGAAGAATGGGTCTTCTTACCGTCTATGCTTTCAGCCTTTGCTGAGAGACCAGTTTTAGATACCGATACTTCACTTCCGGTTTACAGTATTCCTTGGACCTTCACTTTGACGATTAAACACAGAAATTGCATCGGAATTAAATACAAAAGGCACAATGCGGACTTAAGTACTAGAAGACTGAGTTTACTAACAGTCTATGATTTGAGCCTTTCGTGTGAGACCAGTTTTAATTTTCGATGCTTCACTTCCGGTTTACAGTATTCCTTGGACCATCACTTTGACGATTAAACACAAAAATTGCATCGGAATTATATACAAAAGGCACAATGCCGACTTAAGTACAAGAAGAGTGGGTCTTCTTACCGTCTATGCTTTCAGCCTTTGCTGAGAGACCAGTTTTAGATATCGATGCTTCACTTCCGGTTTACAGTATTCCTTGGACCTTCACTTTGACGAGGAAACACAAAAATTGCATCGGAATTAAATACTTCAGGCACAATGCCGACTTAAGAAGAAGAACAGTGACTCTTCTTACCATCTATGCTTTCAGCCTTTGCTGAGAGACCAGTTTTAGATATCGATGATTCACTTTCGGTTTACAGTATTCCTTGGACCTCCACTTTGACGATGAAACACAAAAATTTTATCGGAATTAAATACATCAGGCACAATGCCGACTTAAGTACAAGAAGAATGAGTCTTCTTACTGTCTATGCTTTCAGCCTTTGCTGAAAGACCAGTTTTAGATATCGATGATTCACTTCCGGTTTGCAGTATTCCTTGGACCTTCACTTTGACGATGAAACACAAAAATTTTATCGGAATTAAATACATCAGGCACAATGCCGACTTAAGTACAAGAAGAGTGGGTCTTCTTACCGTCTATGCTTTCAACCTTTGCTGAGAGACCAGTTTTAGATATCGATGATTCACTTCCGGTTTACAGTATTCCTTGGACCTTCACTTTGACGATGAAACACAAATATTGCGTCGGAATTAAATACATCAGGCACAATGCCGACTTAAGTACAAGAAGAATGAGTCTTCTTACCGTCTATGCTTTCAGCCTTTGCTGAGAGACCAGTTTTAGATATCGATGATTCACTTCCGGTTTACAGTATTCCTTGGACCTTCACTTCGACGATGAAACACAAAAATTTTATCGGAATTAAATACATCAGGCACAATGCCGACTTAAGTACAAGAAGAGTGGGTCTTCTTGCCGTCTATGCTTTCAGCCTTTGCTGAGAGACCAGTTGTAGATATCGATGCTTCACTTCCGGTTTACAGTATTCCTTGGACCTTCACTTTGACGATGAAACACAAAAATTGCATCGGAATTAAATACATCAGGCACAATGCCGACTTAAGTACAAGAAGAGTGGGTCTTCTTACCATCTATGCTCTCAGCCTTTGCTGAGAGACCAGTTTTAGATATCGATGATTCACTTCCGGTTTACAGTATGCCTTGGACCATCACTTTGACGATTAAACACAAAAATTGCATCGGAATTATATACAAAAGGCACAATGCCGACTTAAGTACAAGAAGAATGAGTCTTCTTACCGTCTATGATTTCAGCCTTTGCTGAGAGACCAGTTTTAGATATCGATGATTCACTTCCGGTTTACAGTATTCCTTGGACCTTCACTTCGACGATGAAACACAAAAATTTTATCGGAATTAAATACATCAGGCACAATGCCGACTTAAGTACAAGAAGAGTGGGTCTTCTTAACATCTATGCTTTCAGCCTTTGCTGAGAGACCAGTTTTAGATATCGATGATTCACTTCCGGTTTACAGTATTCCTTGGACCTTCACTTTGACGATGAAACACAAAAATTTTATCGGAATAAAATACATCAGGCACAATGCCGACTTAAGTACAAGAAGAGTGTGTCTTCTTACCGTCTATGCTTTCAGCCTTTGCTGAGAGACCAGTTTTAGATATCGATGCTTCACTTCCGCTTTACAGTATACCTTGGACCTTCACTTTGACGATGAAACACAAAAATTGCATCGGGATTATATACAAAAGGCACAATGCCGACTTAAGTACAAGAAGAGTGGGTCTTCTTACCGTCTATGTTTCAGCCTTTGCTGAGAGACCAGTTTTAGATATCGATGCTTCACTTCCGGTTTACAGTATTCCTTGGACCTTCACTTTGACGATGAAACACAAAACTTGCATCGGAATTAAATACATCAGGCACAATGCCGACTTAAGTACAAGAAGAGCGGGACTTCTTACCGTCTATGCTTTCAGCCTTTGCTGAGAGACCAGTTTTAGATATCGATGCCTCACTTCCGGTTTACAGTATTCCTTGGACCTTCACATTGACGATTAAACGCAGAAATTGCATCGGAATTAAATACAGAAGGCACAATGCGGACTTAAGTACTAGAAGACTGAGTTTTCTAACAGTCTATGATTTGAGCCTTTCGTGTGAGACCAGTTTTAGTTTTCGATGCTTCACTTCCGGTTTACTGTATTCCTGGGACCATCACTTTGACGATTAAACACAAAAATTGCATCGGAATTATATACAAAAGGCACAATGCCGACTTAAAAACAAGAAGAGTGGGTCTTCTTACCGTCTATGCTTTCAGCCTTTGCTGAGAGACCAGTTTTAGATATCGATGCTTCACTTCCGGTTTACAGTATTCCTTGGACCTTCACTTTGACGATGAAACACAAAAATTGCATCGGAATTAAATACATCAGGCACAATGCCGACTTAAGTACAAGAAGAGTGGGTCTTCTTACCATCTATGCTTTCAGCCTTTGCTGAGAGACCAGTTTTAGATATCGATGATTCACTTCCGGTTTACAGTATTCCTTGGACGTTCACTTTGACGATGAAACACAAAAATTTTATCGGAATTAAATACATCAGGCACAATGCCGACTTAAGTACAAGAAGAATGAGTCTTCTTACCGTCTATGCTTTCAGCCTTTGCTGAGAGACCAGTTTTAGATATCGATGATTCACTTCCGGTTTACAGTATTCCTTGGACCTTCACTTTGACGATGAAACACAAAAATTTTATCGGAATTAAATACATCATGCACAATGCCGACTTAAGTACAAGAAGAGTGAGTCTTTTTACCGTCTATGTTTTCAGCTTTTGCTGAGAGACCAGTTTTAGATATCGATGCTTCACTTCCGGTTTGCAGTATTCCTTGCACCTTCACTTTGACGATGAAACACAAAAATTTTATCGGAATTAAATACATCAGGCACAATGCCGACTTAAGTACAAAAAGATTGAGCCTTCTTATCGTCTATGCTTTCAGTCTTTGCTGAGAGACCAGTTTTAGATATCGATGCTTCACTTCCGGTTTACAGTATTCCTTGGACCCTCACTTAGACGATTAAACACAAAAATTGCATCGGAATTAAATACAAAAGGCACAATGCCGACTTAAGGACAAGAAGACTGAGTCTTCTAACAGTCTATGATTTGAGCCTTTCGTGTTAGACCAGTTTTAGATTCCGATGCTTCACTTCAGGTGTACTGTATCCCTGGACCTTCACTTTGACGAGGAAACACAAAAATTGCATCGGAAGTAAATACATCAGGCACAATGCCGACTTAAGTAAAAGAAGACTGAGTCTTATTTCCGTCTATGCTTTCAGCCTTTTCTGAGAGACCAGTTTTAAATATCGATGCTTCACTTGCGGTTTACAGTATTCCTTGGACCCTCACTCAGACAATTAAACACAAAAATTGCATCGGAATTAAATACAAAAGGCACAATGCTGACTTAAGTACAAGAAGACTGAGTCTTCTAAAAGTCTATGATTTGAGCCTTTCACGTTAGACCAGTTTCAGATTCCGCTGCTTCACTTCAGGTTTACTGTATTTCTTGGACGTTCACTTTGACGATGAAACACTAAAATTGCATCGGAATTAAATACATCAGGCACAATGCCAACTTAAGTACAAGAAGAGCGAGTCTTCTTACCGTCTATGCTTTGAGCCTTTGCTGAGAGACCAGTTTTAGATATCGATGCTTCACTTCCGGTTTACAGTATTCCTTGGACCTTCACTTTGACGATGAAACACAAAAATTGCATCGGAATTAAGTACATCAGGCACAATGCCGACTTAAGTACAAGAAGAGTGGGTCTTCTTACCATCTATGCTTTCAGCCTTTGCTGAGAGACCAGTTTTAGATATCGATGATTCACTTCCGGTTTACAGTATGCCTTGGACCATCACTTTGACGATTAAACACAAAAATTGCATCGGAATTATATACAAAAGGCACAATGCCGACTTAAGTACAAGACGAATGAGTCTTCTTACCGTCTATGCTTTCAGCCTTTGCTGAGAGACCAGTTTTAGATATCGATGATTCACTTCCGGTTTACAGTATTCCTTGGACCTTCACTTCGACGATGAAACACAAAAATTTTATCGGAATTAAATACATCAGGCACAATGCCGACTTAAGTACAAGAAGAGTGGGTCTTCTTACCATCTATGCTTTCAGCCTTTGCTGAGAGACCAGTTTTAGATATCGATGATTCACTTCCGGTTTACAGTATTCCTTGGACCTTCACTTTGACTATGAAACACAAAAATTTTATCGGAATTAAATACATCAGGCACAATGCCGACTTAAGTTCAAGAAGAATGAGTCTTCTTACCGTCTATGCTTTCAGCCTTTACTGAGAGACCAGTTTTAGATATCGATGATTCACTTCCGGTTTACAGTATTCCTTGGACGTTCACTTTGACGATGAAACACAAAAATTTTATCGGAATTAAATACATCAGGCACAATGCCGACTTAAGTACAAGAAGAGTGGGTCCTCTTACCGTCAATGCTTTCAGCCTTTGCTGAGAGACCAGTTTTAGATATCGATGATTCACTTCCGGTTTACAGTATTCCTTGGACCTTCACTTTGACGATGAAAGACAAAAATTGCATCGGAATTAAATACATCAGGC
The DNA here is from genome assembly GCF_023864275.1 of Schistocerca cancellata. NCBI lineage: Eukaryota > Metazoa > Arthropoda > Insecta > Orthoptera > Acrididae > Schistocerca > Schistocerca cancellata. The sequence continues at coordinate 56,971,080 of NC_064631.1, forward strand.
ACAATGCCGACTTAAGTACAAGAAGAGTGGGTCTTCTTGCCGTCTATGCTTTCAGCCTTTGCTGAGAGACCAGTTGTAGATATCGATGCTTCACTTCCGGTTTACAGTATTCCTTGGTCCTTCACTTTGACGATGAAACACAAAAATTGCATCGGAATTAAATACATCAGGCACAATGCCGACTTAAGTACAAGAAGAGTGGGTAATCTTGCCATCTATGCTCTCAGCCTTTGCTGAGAGACCAGTTTTAGATATCGATGATTCACTTCCGGTTTACAGTATGCCTTGGACCATCACTTTGACGATTAAACACAAAAATTGCATCGGAATTATATACAAAAGGCACAATGCCGACTTAAGTACAAGAAGAATGAGTCTTCTTACCGTCTATGCTTTCAGCCTTTGCTGAGAGACTAGTTTTAGATATCGATGATTCACTTCCGGTTTACAGTATTCCTTGGACCTTCACTTCGACGATGAAACACAAAAATTTTATCGGAATTAAATAAATCAGGCACAATGCCGACTTAAGTACAAGAAGAATGGGTCTTCTTACCGTCTATGCTTTCTGCCTTTGCTGAGAGACCAGTTTTAGATATCGATACTTCACTTCCGGTTTACAGTATTCCTTGGACCTTCACTTTGACGATTAAACACAGAAATTGCATCGGAATTAAATACAAAAGGCACAATGCGTACTTAAGTACTAGAAGACTGTGTTTACTAACAGTCTATGATTTGAGCCTTTCGTGTGAGACCAGTTTTAGTTTTCGATGCTTCACTTCCGGTTTACAGTATTCCTTGGACCATCACTTTGACGATTAAACACAAAAATTGCATCGGAATTATATACAAAAGGCACAATGCCGACTTAAGTACAAGAAGAGTGGGTCTTCTTACCGTCTATGCTTTCAGCCTTTGCTGAGAGACCAGTTTTAGATATCGATGCTTCACTTCCGGTTTACAGTATTCCTTGGACCTTCACTTTGACGATGAAACACAAAAATTGCATCGGAATTAAATACATCATTCACAATGCCGACTTAAGTACAAGAAGGGTGGGTCTTCTTACCATCTATGCTTTCAGCCTTTGCTGAGAGACCAGTTTTAGATATCGATGATTCACTTTCGGTTTACAGTATTCCTTGGACCTTCACTTTGACGATGAAACACAAAAATTTTATCGGAATTAAATACATCAGGCACAATGCCGACTTAAGTACAAGAAGAATGAGTCTTCTTGCCGTCTATGCTTTCAGCCTTTGCTGAGAGACCAGTTTTAGATATCGATGATTCACTTCCGGTTTGCAGTATTCCTTGGACCTTCACTTTGACGATGAAACACAAAAATTTTATCGGAATTAAATACATCAGGCACATTGCCGACTTAAGTACAAGAAGAGTGGGTCTTCTTACCGTCTATGCTTTCAGCCTTTGCTGAGAGACCAGTTTTAGATATCGATGATTCACTTCCGGTTTACAGTATTCCTTGGACCTTCACTTTGACGATGAAACACAAATATTGCGTCGGAATTAAATACATCAGGCACAATGCCGACTTAAGTACAAGAAGAGTGGGTCTTCTTACCGTCTATGCTTTCAGCCTTTCCTGAGAGACCAGTTTTAGATATCGATGCTTCACTTCCGGTTTACAGTATTCCTTGGACCTTCACTTTGACGATGAAACACAAAAATTGCATCGGAATTATATACAAAAGGCACAATGCCGACTTAAGTACAAGAAGAATGAGTCTTCTTACCGTCTATGCTTTCAGCCTTTGCTGAGAGACCAGTTTTAGATATCGATGATTTACTTCCGGTTTACAGTATTCCTTGGACCTTCACTTCGACGATGAAACACAAAAATTTTATTGGAATTAAATACATCAGGCACAATGCCGACTTAAGTACAAGAAGAGTGGGTCTTCTTACCATCTATGCTTTCAGCCTTTGCTGAGAGACCAGTTTTAGATATCGATGATTCACTTCCGGTTTACAGTATTTCTTGGACCTTCACTTTGACTATGAAACACAAAAATTTTATCGGAATTAAATACATCAGGCACAATGCCGACTTAAGTACAAGAAGAATGAGTCTTCTTACCGTCTATGCTTTCAGCCTTTGCTGAGAGACCAGTTTTAGATATCGATGATTCACTTCCGGTTTACAGTATTCCTTGGACCTTCACGTTGACGATGAAACACAAAAATTTTATCGGAATTAAATACATCAGGCACAATGCCGACTTAAGTACAAGAAGAGTGGGTCCTCTTACCGTCTATGCTTTCAGTCTTTGCTGAGGGACCAGTTTTAGATATCGGTGATTCACTTCCGGTTTACAGTATTCTTTGGACATTCACTTTGACGATGAAAGACAAAAATTGCATCGGAATTAAATACATCAGGAACAATGCCGATTTCAGTACAAGAAGAGTGGGTCTTCTTGCCGTCTATGTTTTCAGCCTTTGCTGAGAGACCAGTTGTAGATATCGATGCTTCACTTCCGGTTTACAGTATTCCTTGGACCTTCACTTTGACGATGAAACACAAAAATTGCATCGGAATTAAATACATCAGGCACAATGCCGACTTAAGTACAAGAAGAGTGGGTCCTCTTACCATCTATGCTCTCAGCCTTTGCTGAGAGACCAGTTTTAGATATCGATGATTCACTTCCGGTTTACAGTATGCCTTGGACCATCACTTTGACGATTAAACACAAAAATTGCATCGGAATTATATACAAAAGGCACAATGCCGACTTAAGTACAAGAAGAATGAGTCTTATTTCCGTCTATGCTTTCAGCCTTTTCTGAGAGACCAGTTTTAAATATCGATGCTTCACTTGCGGTTTACAGTATTCCTTGGACCCTCACTCTGACAATTAAACACAAAAATTGCATCGGAATTAAATACAAAAGGCACAATGCTGACTTAAGTACAAGAAGACTGAGTCTTCTAAAAGTCTATGATTTGAGCCTTTCACGTTAGACCAGTTTCAGATTCCGCTGCTTCACTTCAGGTTTACTGTATTTCTTGGACGTTCACTTTGACGATGAAACACTAAAATTGCATCGGAATTAAATACATCAGGCACAATGCCAACTTAAGTACAAGAAGAGCGAGTCTTCTTACCGTCTATGCTTTCAGCCTTTGCTGAGAGACCAGTTTTAGATATCGATGCTTCACTTCCGGTTTACAGTATTCCTTGGACCTTCACTTTGACGATGAAACACAAAAATTGCATCGGAATTAAGTACATCAGGCACAATGCCGACTTAAGTACAAGAAGAGTGGGTCTTCTTACCATCTATGCTTTCAGCCTTTGCTGAGAGACCAGTTTTAGATATCGATGATTCACTTCCGGTTTACAGTATGCCTTGGACCATCACTTTGACGATTAAACACAAAAATTGCATCGGAATTATATACAAAAGGCACAATGCCGACTTAAGTACAAGACGAATGAGTCTTCTTACCGTCTATGCTTTCAGCCTTTGCTGAGAGACCAGTTTTAGATATCGATGATTCACTTCCGGTTTACAGTATTCCTTGGACCTTCACTTCGACGATGAAACAATAAATTTTATCGGAATTAAATACATCAGGCACAATGCCGACTTAAGTACAAGAAGAGTGGGTCTTCTTACCATCTATGCTTTCAGCCTTTGCTGAGAGACCAGTTTTAGATATCGATGATTCACTTCCGGTTTACAGTATTCCTTGGACCTTCACTTTGACTATGAAACACAAAAATTTTATCGGAATTAAATACATCAGGCACAATGCCGACTTAAGTTCAAGAAGAATGAGTCTTCTTACCGTCTATGCTTTCAGCCTTTGCTGAGAGACCAGTTTTAGATATCGATGATTCACTTCCGGTTTACAGTATTCCTTGGACGTTCACTTTGACGATGAAACACAAAAATTTTATCGGAATTAAATACATCAGGCACAATGCCGACTTAAGTACAAGAAGAGTGGGTCCTCTTACCGTCAATGCTTTCAGCCTTTGCTGAGAGACCAGTTTTAGATATCGATGATTCACTTCCGGTTTACAGTATTCCTTGGACCTTCACTTTGACGATGAAACACAAAAATTGCATCGGAATTAAATACATCAGGCACAATGCCGACTTAAGTACAAGAAGAGTGGGTCTTCTTGCCGTCTATGCTTTCAGCCTTTGCTGAGAGACCAGTTGTAGATATCGATGCTTCACTTCCGGTTTACAGTATTCCTTGGTCCTTCACTTTGACGATGAAACACAAAAATTGCATCGGAATTAAATACATCAGGCACAATGCCGACTTAAGTACAAGAAGAGTGGGTAATCTTGCCATCTATGCTCTCAGCCTTTGCTGAGAGACCAGTTTTAGATATCGATGATTCACTTCCGGTTTACAGTATGCCTTGGACCATCACTTTGACGATTAAACACAAAAATTGCATCGGAATTATATACAAAAGGCACAATGCCGACTTAAGTACAAGAAGAATGAGTCTTCTTACCGTCTATGCTTTCAGCCTTTGCTGAGAGACTAGTTTTAGATATCGATGATTCACTTCCGGTTTACAGTATTCCTTGGACCTTCACTTCGACGATGAAACACAAAAATTTTATCGGAATTAAATAAATCAGGCACAATGCCGACTTAAGTACAAGAAGAATGGATCTTCTTACCGTCTATGCTTTCTGCCTTTGCTGAGAGACCAGTTTTAGATATCGATGCTTCACTTCCGGTTTACAGTATTCCTTGGACCTTCACTTTGACGATTAAACACAGAAATTGCATCGGAATTAAATACAAAAGGCACAATGTGGACTTAAGTACTAGAAGACTGAGTTTACTAACAGTCTATGATTTGAGCCTTTCGTGTGAGACCAGTTTTAGTTTTCGATGCTTCACTTCCGGTTTACAGTATTCCTTGGACCATCACTTTGACGATTAAACACAAAAATTGCATCGGAATTATATACAAAAGGCACAATGCCGACTTAAGTACAAGAAGAGTGGGTCTTCTTACCGTCTATGCTTTCAGCCTTTGCTGAGAGACCAGTTTTAGATATCGATGCTTCACTTCCGGTTTACAGTATTCCTTGGACCTTCACTTTGACGATGAAACACAAAAATTGCATCGGAATTAAATACATCATTCACAATGCCGACTTAAGTACAAGAAGAGTGGGTCTTCTTACCATCTATGCTTTCAGCCTTTGCTGAGAGACCAGTTTTAGATATCGATGATTCACTTTCGGTTTACAGTATTCCTTGGACCTTCACTTTGACGATGAAACACAAAAATTTTATTGGAATTAAATACATCAGGCACAATGCCGACTTAAGTACAAGAAGAATGAGTCTTCTTGCCGTCTATGCTTTCAGCCTTTGCTGAGAGACCAGTTTTAGATATCGATGATTCACTTCCGGTTTGCAGTATTCCTTGGACCTTCACTTTGACGATGAAACACAAAAATTTTATCGGAATTAAATACATCAGGCACATTGCCGACTTAAGTACAAGAAGAGTGGGTCTTCTTACCGTCTATGCTTTCAGCCTTTGCTGAGAGACCAGTTTTAGATATCGATGACTCACTTCCGGTTTACAGTATTCCTTGGACCTTCACTTTGACGATGAAACACAAATATTGCGTCGGAATTAAATACATCAGGCACAATGCCGACTTAAGTACAAGAAGAGTGGGTCTTCTTACCGTCTATGCTTTCAGCCTTTCCTGAGAGACCAGTTTTAGATATCGATGCTTCACTTCCGGTTTACAGTATTCCTTGGACCTTCACTTTGACGATGAAACACAAAAATTGCATCGGAATTATATACAAAAGGCACAATGCCGACTTAAGTACAAGAAGAATGAGTCTTCTTACCGTCTATGCTTTCAGCCTTTGCTGAGAGACCAGTTTTAGATATCGATGATTTACTTCCGGTTTACAGTATTCCTTGGACCTTCACTTCGACGATGAAACACAAAAATTTTATTGGAATTAAATACATCAGGCACAATGCCGACTTAAGTACAAGAAGAGTGGGTCTTCTTACCATCTATGCTTTCAGCCTTTGCTGAGAGACCAGTTTTAGATATCGATGATTCACTTCCGGTTTACAGTATTTCTTGGACCTTCACTTTGACTATGAAACACAAAAATTTTATCGGAATTAAATACATCAGGCACAATGCCGACTTAAGTACAAGAAGAATGAGTCTTCTTACCGTCTATGCTTTCAGCCTTTGCTGAGAGACCAGTTCTAGATATCGATGATTCACTTCCGGTTTACAGTATTCCTTGGACCTTCACGTTGACGATGAAACACAAAAATTTTATCGGAATTAAATACATCAGGCACAATGCCGACTTAAGTACAAGAAGAGTGGGTCCTCTTACCGTCTATGCTTTCAGTCTTTGCTGAGGGACCAGTTTTAGATATCGGTGATTCACTTCCGGTTTACAGTATTCTTTGGACATTCACTTTGACGATGAAAGACAAAAATTGCATCGGAATTAAATACATCAGGAACAATGCCGATTTCAGTACAAGAAGAGTGGGTCTTCTTGCCGTCTATGTTTTCAGCCTTTGCTGAGAGACCAGTTGTAGATATCGATGCTTCACTTCCGGTTTACAGTATTCCTTGGACCTTCACTTTGACGATGAAACACAAAAATTGCATCGGAATTAAATACATCAGGCACAATGCCGACTTAAGTACAAGAAGAGTGGGTCCTCTTACCATCTATGCTCTCAGCCTTTGCTGAGAGACCAGTTTTAGATATCGATGATTCACTTCCGGTTTACAGTATGCCTTGGACCATCACTTTGACGATTAAACACAAAAATTGCATCGGAATTATATACAAAAGGCACAATGCCGACTTAAGTACAAGAAGAATGAGTCTTCTTACCGTCTATGCTTTCAGCCTTTGCTGAGAGACTAGTTTTAGATATCGATGATTCACTTCCGGTTTACAGTATTCCTTGGACCTTCACTTCGACGATGAAACACAAAAATTTTATCGGAATTAAATAAATCAGGCACAATGCCGACTTAAGTACAAGAAGAATGGATCTTCTTACCGACTATGCTTTCTGCCTTTGCTGAGAGACCAGTTTTAGATATCGATGCTTCACTTCCGGTTTACAGTATTCCTTGGACCTTCACTTTGACGATTAAACACAGAAATTGCATCGGAATTAAATACAAAAGGCACAATGTGGACTTAAGTACTAGAAGACTGAGTTTACTAACAGTCTATGATTTGAGCCTTTCGTGTGAGACCAGTTTTAGTTTTCGATGCTTCACTTCCGGTTTACAGTATTCCTTGGACCATCACTTTGACGATTAAACACAAAAATTGCATCGGAATTATATACAAAAGGCACAATGCCGACTTAAGTACAAGAAGAGTGGGTCTTCTTACCGTCTATGCTTTCAGCCTTTGCTGAGAGACCAGTTTTAGATATCGATGCTTCACTTCCGGTTTACAGTATTCCTTGGACCTTCACTTTGACGATGAAACACAAAAATTGCATCGGAATTAAATACATCATTCACAATGCCGACTTAAGTACAAGAAGAGTGGGTCTTCTTACCATCTATGCTTTCAGCCTTTGCTGAGAGACCAGTTTTAGATATCGATGATTCACTTTCGGTTTACAGTATTCCTTGGACCTTCACTTTGACGATGAAACACAAAAATTTTATCGGAATTAAATACATCAGGCACAATGCCGACTTAAGTACAAGAAGAATGAGTCTTCTTGCCGTCTATGCTTTCAGCCTTTGCTGAGAGACCAGTTTTAGATATCGATGATTCACTTCCGGTTTGCAGTATTCCTTGGACCTTCACTTTGACGATGAAACACAAAAATTTTATCGGAATTAAATACATCAGGCACATTGCCGACTTAAGTACAAGAAGAGTGGGTCTTCTTACCGTCTATGCTTTCAGCCTTTGCTGAGAGACCAGTTTTAGATATCGATGATTCACTTCCGGTTTACAGTATTCCTTGGACCTTCACTTTGACGATGAAACACAAATATTGCGTCGGAATTAAATACATCAGGCACAATGCCGACTTAAGTACAAGAAGAGTGGGTCTTCTTACCGTCTATGCTTTCAGCCTTTCCTGAGAGACCAGTTTTAGATATCGATGCTTCACTTCCGGTTTACAGTATTCCTTGGACCTTCACTTTGACGATGAAACACAAAAATTGCATCGGAATTATATACAAAAGGCACAATGCCGACTTAAGTACAAGAAGAATGAGTCTTCTTACCGTCTATGCTTTCAGCCTTTGCTGAGAGACCAGTTTTAGATATCGATGATTTACTTCCGGTTTACAGTATTCCTTGGACCTTCACTTCGACGATGAAACACAAATATTTTATTGGAATTAAATACATCAGGCACAATGCCGACTTAAGTACAAGAAGAGTGGGTCTTCTTACCATCTATGCTTTCAGCCTTTGCTGAGAGACCAGTTTTAGATATCGATGATTCACTTCCGGTTTACAGTATTTCTTGGACCTTCACTTTGACTATGAAACACAAAAATTTTATCGGAATTAAATACATCAGGCACAATGCCGACTTAAGTACAAGAAGAATGAGTCTTCTTACCGTCTATGCTTTCAGCCTTTGCTGAGAGACCAGTTTTAGATATCGATGATTCACTTCCGGTTTACAGTATTCCTTGGACCTTCACGTTGACGATGAAACACAAAAATTTTATCGGAATTAAATACATCAGGCACAATGCCGACTTAAGTACAAGAAGAGTGGGTCCTCTTACCGTCTATGCTTTCAGTCTTTGCTGAGGGACCAGTTTTAGATATCGGTGATTCACTTCCGGTTTACAGTATTCTTTGGACATTCACTTTGACGATGAAAGACAAAAATTGCATCGGAATTAAATACATCAGGAACAATGCCGATTTCAGTACAAGAAGAGTGGGTCTTCTTGCCGTCTATGTTTTCAGCCTTTGCTGAGAGACCAGTTGTAGATATCGATGCTTCACTTCCGGTTTACAGTATTCCTTGGACCTTCACTTTGACGATGAAACACAAAAATTGCATCGGAATTAAATACATCAGGCACAATGCCGACTTAAGTACAAGAAGAGTGGGTCTTCTTAACATCTATGCTTTCAGCCTTTGCTGAGAGACCAGTTTTAGATATCGATGATTCACTTCCGGTTTACAGTATTCCTTGCACCTTCACTTTGACGATGAAACACAAAAATTGCATCGGAATTAAATACATCAGGCACAATGCCGACTTAAGTACAAGAAGAGTGGGTCTTCTTACTGTCTATGCTTTCAGCCTTTGCTGAGAGACCAGTTTTAGATATCGATGATTCACTTCCGGTTTACAGTATGCCTTGGACCATCACTTTGACGATTAAACACAAAAATTGCATCGGAATTATATACAAAATGCACAATGCCGACTTAAGTACAAGAAGAATGAGTCTTCTTACCGTCTATGATTTCAGCCTTTGCTGAGAGACCAGTTTTAGATATCGATGATTCACTTCCGGTTTACAGTATTCCTTGGACCTTCACTTCGACGATGAAACACAAAAATTTTATCGGAATTAAATACATCAGGCACAATGCCGACTTAAGTACAAGAAGAGTGGGTCTTCTTAACATCTATGCTTTCAGCCTTTGCTGAGAGACCAGTTTTAGATATCGATGATTCACTTCCGGTTTACAGTATTCCTTGCACCTTCACTTTGACGATGAAACACAAAAATTGCATCGGAATTAAATACATCAGGCACAATGCCGACTTAAGTACAAGAAGAGTGGGTCTTCTTACTGTCTATGCTTTCAGCCTTTGCTGAGAGACCAGTTTTAGATATCGATGATTCACTTCCGGTTTACAGTATTCCCTGGACCTTCACTTTGACGATGAAACACAAAAATTGCATCGGAATTAAATACATGAGGCACAATGCCGACTTAAGTAGAAGAACAGTGAGTCTTCTTACCGTCTATGCTTTCAGCCTTTGCTGAGAGACCAGTTTTAGATATCGATGCTTCACTTCCGGTTTGCAGTATTCCTTGCACCTTCACTTTGACGATTAAACACAAAAATTGCATCGGAATTAAATACATCAGGCACAATGCCGGCTTAAGTACACGAAGAGTGGGTCTTCTTACCATCTATGCTTTCAGCCTTTGCTGAGAGACCAGTTTTAGGTATCGATGATTCACTTCCGGTTTACAGTATTCCTTGGACCTTCACTTTGACGATGAAACACAAAACTTGCATCGGAATTAAATACATCAGGCACAATGCCGACTTAAGTACAAGATGAGCGGGACTTCTTACCGTCTATGCTTTCAGCCTTTGCTGAGAGACCAGTTTTAGATATCGATGCCTCACTTCCGGTTTACAGTATTCCTTGGACCTTCAATTTGACGATTAAACGCAGAAATTGCATCGGAATTAAATACAGAAGGCACAATGCGGACTTAAGTACTAGAAGACTGAGTTTTCTAACAGTCTATGATTTGAGCCTTTCGTGTGAGAACAGTTTTAGTTTTCGATGCCTCACTTCCGGTTTACAGTATTCCTGGGACCATCACTTTGACGATTAAACACAAAAATTGCATCGGAATTATATACAAAAGGCACAATGCCGACTTAAGTACAAGAAGAGTGGGTCTTCTTACCGTCTATGCTTTCAGCCTTTGCTGAGAGACCAGTTTTAGATATCGATGCTTCACTTCCGGTTTACAGTATTCCTTGGACCTTCACTTTGACGATGAAACACAAAAATTGCATCGGAATTAAATACATCAGGCACAATGCCGACTTAAGTACAAGAAGAGTGGGTCTTCTTACCATCTATGCTTTCAGCCTTTGCTGAGAGACCAGTTTTAGATATCGATGATTCACTTCCGGTTTACAGTATTCCTTGGACGTTCACTTTGACGATGAAACACAAAAATTTTATCGGAATTAAATACATCAGGCACAATGCCGACTTAAGTACAAGAAGAATGAGTCTTCTTACCGTCTATGCTTTCAGCCTTTGCTGAGAGACCAGTTTTAGATATCGATGATTCACTTCCGGTTTACAGTATCCCTTGGACCTTCACTTTGACGATGAAACACAAAAATTTTATCGGAATTAAATACATCATGCACAATGCCGACTTAAGTACAAGAAGAGTGAGTCTTTTTACCGTCTATGTTTTCAGCTTTTGCTGAGAGACCAGTTTTAGATATCGATGCTTCACTTCCGGTTTGCAGTATTCCTTGCACCTTCACTTTGACGATGAAACACAAAAATTTTATCGGAATTAAATACATCAGGCACAATGCCGACTTAAGTACAAAAAGATTGAGCCTTCTTATCGTCTATGCTTTCAGTCTTTGCTGAGAGACCAGTTTTAGATATCGATGCTTCACTTCCGGTTTACAGTATTCCTTGGTCCCTCACTTAGACGATTAAACACAAAAATTGCATCGGAATTAAATACAAAAGGCACAATGCCGACTTAAGGACAAGAAGACTGAGTCTTCTAACAGTCTATGATTTGAGCCTTTCGTGTTAGACCAGTTTTAGATTCCGATGCTTCACTTCAGGTGTACTGTATCCCTGGACCTTCACTTTGACGAGGAAACACAAAAATTGCATCGGAAGTAAATACATCAGGCACAATGCCGACTTAAGTACGAGAAGACTGAGTCTTATTTCCGTCTATGCTTTCAGCCTTTTCTGAGAGACCAGTTTTAGATATCGATGCTTCACTTGCGGTTTACAGTATTCCTTGGACCCTCACTCTGACAATTAAACACAAAAATTGCATCGGAATTAAATACAAAAGGCACAATGCTGACTTAAGTACAACAAGACTGAGTCTTCTAAAAGTCTATGATTTGAGCCTATCATGTTAGACCAGTTTCAGATTCCGCTGCTTCACTTCAGGTTTACTGTATTCCTTGGACGTTCACTTTGACGATGAAACACAAAAATTGCATCGGAATTAAATACATCAGGCACAATGCCAACTTAAGTACAAGAAGAGCGAGTCTTCTTACCGTCTATGCTTTCAGCCTTTGCTGAGAGACCAGTTTTAGATATCGATGATTCACTTCCGGTTTACAGTATTCCTTGGACCTTCACTGTGACGATGAAACACAAAAATTTTATCGGAATTAAATACATCAGGCACAATGCCGACTTAAGTACAAGAAGAGTGGGTCTTCTTACCATCTATGCTTTCAGCCTTTGCTGAGAGACCAGTTTTAGATATCGATGATTCACTTCCGGTTTACAGTATTCCTTGCACCTTCACTTTGACGATGAAACACAAAAATTGCATCGGAATTAAATACATCAGGCACAATGCCGACTTAAGTACAAGAAGAGTGGGTCTTCTTACCGTCTATGATTTCAGCCTTTGCTGAGAGACCAGTTTTAGATATCGATGATTCACTTCCGGTTTACAGTATTCCTTGGACCTTCACTTCGACGATGAAACACAAAAATTTTATCGGAATTAAATACATCAGGCACAATGCCGACTTAAGTACAAGAAGAGTGGGTCTTCTTAACATCTATGCTTTCAGCCTTTGCTGAGAGACCAGTTTTAGATATCGATGATTCACTTCCGGTTTACAGTATTCCCTGGACCTTCACTTTGACGATGAAACACAAAAATTGCATCGGAATTAAATACATCAGGCACAATGCCGGCTTAAGTACACGAAGAGTGGGTCTTCTTACCATCTATGCTTTCAGCCTTTGCTGAGAGACCAGATTTAGATATCGATGATTCACTTCCGGTTTACAGTATTCCTTGGACCTTCACTTTGACGATGAAACACAAAAATTGCATCGGAATTAAATACATCAGGCACAATGCCGACTTAAGTACAAGAAGAGTGGGTCTTCTTACCGTCTATGCTTTCAGCCTTTGCTGAGAGACCAGTTTTAGATATCGATGCTTCACTTCCGGTTTACAGTATTCCTTGGACCTTCACTTTGACGATGAAACACAAAAATTGCATCGGAATTAAATACATCAGGCACAATGCCGACTTAAGTACAAGAAGAGTGAGTCTTCTTACCATCTATGCTTTCAGCCTTTGCTGAGAGACCAGTTTTAGATATCGATGATTCACTTCCGGTTTACAGTATTCCTTGGACCTTCACTTTGACGATGAAACACAAAAATTTTATCGGAATTAAATACATCAGGCACAATGCCGACTTAAGTACAAGAAGAGTGTGTCTTCTTACCGTCTATGCTTCAGCCTTCGCTGAGAGACCAGTTTTAGATATCGATGCTTCACTTCCGCTTTACAGTATACCTTGGACCTTCACTTTGACGATGAAACACAAAAATTGCATCGGAATTATATACAAAAGGCACAATGCCGACTTAAGTACAAGAAGAGTGGGTCTTCTTACCGTCTATGTTTCAGCCTTTGCTGAGAGACCAGTTTTAGATATCGATGCTTCACTTCCGGTTTACAGTATTCCTTGGACCTTCACTTTGACGATGAAACACAAAACTTGCATCGGAATTAAATACATCAGGCACAATGCCGACTTAAGTACAAGAAGAGCGGGACTTCTTACCGTCTATGCTTTCAGCCTTTGCTGAGAGACCAGTTTTAGATATCGATGCCTCACTTCCGGTTTACAGTATTCCTTGGACCTTCACTTTGACGATTAAACGCAGAAATTGCATCGGAATTAAATACAGAAGGCACAATGCGGACTTAAGTACTAGAAGACTGAGTTTTCTAACAGTCTATGATTTGAGCCTTTCGTGTGAGACCAGTTTTAGTTTTCGATGCTTCACTTCCGGTTTACTGTATTCCTGGGACCATCACTTTGACGATTAAACACAAAAATTGCATCGGAATTATATACAAAAGGCACAATGCCGACTTAAAAACAAGAAGAGTGGGTCTTCTTACCGTCTATGCTTTCAGCCTTTGCTGAGAGACCAGTTTTAGATATCGATGCTTCACTTCCGGTTTACAGTATTCCTTGGCCCTTCACTTTGACGATGAAACACAAAAATTGCATCGGAATTAAATACATCAGGCACAATGCCGACTTAAGTACAAGAAGAGTGGGTCTTCTTACCATCTATGCTTTCAGCCTTTGCTGAGAGACCAGTTTTAGATATCGATGATTCACTTCCGGTTTACAGTATTCCTTGGACGTTCACTTTGACGATGAAACACAAAAATTTTATCGGAATTAAATACATCAGGCACAATGCCGACTTAAGTACAAGAAGAATGAGTCTTCTTACCGTCTATGCTTTCAGCCTTTGCTGAGAGACCAGTTTTAGATATCGATGATTCACTTCCGGTTTACAGTATTCCTTGGACCTTCACTTTGACGATGAAACACAAAAATATTATCGGAATTAAATACATCATGCACAATGCCGACTTAAGTACAAGAAGAGTGAGTCTTTTTACCATCTATGTTTTCAGCTTTTGCTGAGAGACCAGTTTTAGATATCGATGCTTCACTTCCGGTTTGCAGTATTCCTTGCACCTTCACTTTGACGATGAAACACAAAAATTTTATCGGAATTAAATACATCAGGCACAATGCCGACCTAAGTACAAAAAGATTGAGCCTTCTTATCGTCTATGCTTTCAGTCTTTGCTGAGAGACCAGTTTTAGATATCGATGCTTCACTTCCGGTTTACAGTAATCCTTGGACCCTCACTTAGACGATTAAACACAAAAATTGCATCGGAATTAAATACAAAAGGCACAATGCCGACTTAAGGACAAGAAGACTGAGTCTTCTAACAGTCTATGATTTGAGCCTTTCGTGTTAGACCAGTTTTAGATTCCGATGCTTCACTTCAGGTGTACTGTATCCCTGGACCTTCACTTTGACGAGGAAACACAAAAATTGCATCGGAAGTAAATACATCAGGCACAATGCCGACTTAAGTACAAGAAGACTGAGTCTTATTTCCGTCTATGCTTTCAGCCTTTTCTGAGAGACCAGTTTTAGATATCGATGCTTCACTTGCGGTTTACAGTATTCCATGGACCCTCACTCTGACAATTAAACACAAAAATTGCATCGGAATTAAATACAAAAGGCACAATGCTGACTTAAGTACAAGAAGACTGAGTCTTCTAAAAGTCTATGATTTGAGCCTTTCATGTTAGACCAGTTTCAGATTCCGCTGCTTCACTTCAGGTTTACTGTATTCCTTGGACGTTCACTTTGACGATGAAACACAAAAATTGCATCGGAATTAAATACATCAGGCACAATGCCAGCTTAAGTACAAGAAGAGCGAGTCTTCTTACCGTCTATGCTTTCAGCCTTTGCTGAGAGACCAGTTTTAGATATCGATGATTCACTTCCGGTTTACAGTATTCCTTGGACCTTCACTTCGACGATGAAACACAAAAATTTTATCGGAATTAAATACATCAGGCACAATGCCGACTTAAGTACAAGAAGAGTGGGTCTTCTTACCATCTATGCTTTCAGCCTTTGCTGAGAGACCAGTTTTAGATATCGATGATTCACTTCCGGTTTACAGTATTCCTTGGACCTTCACTTTGACTATGAAACACAAAAATTTTATCGGAATTAAATACATCAGGCACAATGCCGACTTAAGTTCAAGAAGAATGAGTCTTCTTACCGTCTATGCTTTCAGCCTTTGCTGAGAGACCAGTTTTAGATATCGATGATTCACTTCCGGTTTACAGTATTCCTTGGACGTTCACTTTGACGATGAAACACAAAAATTTTATCGGAATTAAATACATCAGGCACAATGCCGACTTACGTACAAGAAGAGTGGGTCCTCTTACCGTCAATGCTTTCAGCCTTTGCTGAGAGACCAGTTTTAGATATCGATGATTCACTTCCGGTTTACAGTATTCCTTGGACCTTCACTTTGACGATGAAAGACAAAAATTGCATCAGAATTAAATACATCAGGCACAATGCCGACTTAAGTACAAGAAGAGTGGGTCTTCTTGCCGTCTATGCTTTCAGCCTTTGCTGAGAGACCAGTTGTAGATATCGATGCTTCACTTCCGGTTTACAGTATTCCTTGGTCCTTCACTTTGACGATGAAACACAAAAATTGCATCGGAATTAAATACATCAGGCACAATGCCGACTTAAGTACAAGAAGAGTGGGTCTTCTTACCATCTATGCTCTCAGCCTTTGCTGAGAGACCAGTTTTAGATATCGATGATTCACTTCCGGTTTACAGTATGCCTTGGACCATCACTTTGACGATTAAACACAAAAATTGCATCGGAATTATATACAAAAGGCACAATGCCGACTTAAGTACAAGAAGAATTAGTCTTCTTACCGTCTATGCTTTCAGCCTTTGCTGAGAGACTAGTTTTAGATATCGATGATTCACTTCCGGTTTACAGTATTCCTTGGACCTTCACTTCGACGATGAAACACAAAAATTTTATCGGAATTAAATAAATCAGGCACAATGCCGACTTAAGTACAAGAAGAATGGGTCTTCTTACCGTCTATGCTTTCTGCCTTTGCTGAGAGACCAGTTTTAGATATCGATACTTCACTTCCGCTTTACAGTATTCCTTGGACCTTCACTTTGACGATTAAACACAGAAATTGCATCGGAATTAAATACAAAAGGCACAATGCGGACTTAAGTACTAGAAGACTGAGTTTACTAACAGTCTATGATTTGAGCCTTTCGTGTGAGACCAGTTTTAGTTTTCGATGCTTCACTTCCGGTTTACAGTATTCCTTGGACCATCACTTTGACGATTAAACACAAAAATTGCATCGGAATTATATACAAAAGGCACAATGCCGACTTAAGTACAAGAAGAGTGGGTCTTCTTACCGTCTATGCTTTCAGCCTTTGCTGAGAGACCAGTTTTAGATATCGATGCTTCACTTCCGGTTTACAGTATTCCTTGGACCTTCACTTTGACGATGAAACACAAAAATTGCATCGGAATTAAATACATCATTCACAATGCCGACTTAAGTACAAGAAGAGTGGGTCTTCTTACCATCTATGCTTTCAGCCTTTGCTGAGAGACCAGTTTTAGATATCGATGATTCACTTTCGGTTTACAGTATTCCTTGGCCTTCACTTTGACGATGAAACACAAAAATTTTATCGGAATTAAATACATCAGGCACAATGCCGACTTAAGTACAAGAAGAATGAGTCTTCTTGCCGTCTATGCTTTCAGCCTTTGCTGAGAGACCAGTTTTAGATATCGATGATTCACTTCCGGTTTGCAGTATTCCTTGGACCTTCACTTTGACGATGAAACACAAAAATTTTATCGGAATTAAATACATCAGGCACATTGCCGACTTAAGTACAAGAAGAGTGGGTCTTCTTACCGTCTATGCTTTCAGCCTTTGCTGAGAGACCAGTTTTAGATATCGATGATTCACTTCCGGTTTACAGTATTCCTTGGACCTTCACTTTGACGATGAAACACAAATATTGCGTCGGAATTAAATACATCAGGCACAATGCCGACTTAAGTACAAGAAGAGTGGGTCTTCTTACCGTCTATGCTTTCAGCCTTTCCTGAGAGACCAGTTTTAGATATCGATGCTTCACTTCCGGTTTACAGTATTCCTTGGACCTTCACTTTGACGATGAAACACAAAAATTGCATCGGAATTATATACAAAAGGCACAATGCCGACTTAAGTACAAGAAGAATGAGTCTTCTTACCGTCTATGCTTTCAGCCTTTGCTGAGAGACCAGTTTTAGATATCGATGATTTACTTCCGGTTTACAGTATTCCTTGGACCTTCACTTCGACGATGAAACACAAAAATTTTATCGGAATTAAATACATCAGGCACAATGCCGACTTAAGTACAAGAAGAGTGGGTCTTCTTACCATCTATGCTTTCAGCCTTTGCTGAGAGACCAGTTTTAGATATCGATGATTCACTTCCGGTTTACAGTATGCCTTGGACCATCACTTTGACGATTAAACACAAAAATTGCATCGGAATTATATACAAAAGGCACAATGCCGACTTAAGTACAAGAAGAGTGGGTCTTCTTACCGTCTATGCTTTCAGCCTTTGCTGAGAGACCAGTTTTAGATATCGATGATTCACTTCCGGTTTACAGTATTCCTTGGACCTTCACTTCGACGATGAAACACAACAATTTTATCGGAATTAAATACATCAGGCACAATGCCGACTTAAGTACAAGAAGAGTGGGTCTTCTTAACATCTATGCTTTCAGCCTTTGCTGAGAGACCAGTTTTAGATATCGATGATTCACTTCCGGTTTACAGTATTCCTTGCACCTTCACTTTGACGATGAAACACAAAAATTGCATCGGAATTAAATACATCAGGCACAATGCCGACTTAAGTACAAGAAGAGTGGGTCTTCTTACCGTCTATGCTTTCAGCCTTTGCTGAGAGACCAGTTTTAGATATCGATGATTCACTTCCGGTTTACAGTATTCCCTGGACCTTCACTTTGACGATGAAACACAAAAATTGCATCGGAATTAAATACATGAGGCACAATGCCGACTTAAGTAGAAGAACAGTGAGTCTTCTTACCGTCTATGCTTTCAGCCTTTGCTGAGAGACCAGTTTTAGATATCGATGCTTCACTTCCGGTTTGCAGTATTCCTTGCACCTTCACTTTGACGATTAAACACAAAAATTGCATCGGAATTAAATACATCAGGCACAATGGCGGCTTAAGTACACGAAGAGTGGGTCTTCTTACCATCTATGCTTTCAGCCTTTGCTGAGAGACCAGTTTTAGATATCGATGATTCACTTCCGGTTTACAGTATTCCTTGGACCTTCACTTTGACGATGAAACACAAAAATTGCATCGGAATTAAATACATCAGGCACAATGCCGACTTAAGTACAAGAAGAGTGGGTCTTCTTACCGTCTATGCTTTCAGCCTTTGCTGAGAGACCAGTTTTAGATATCGATGCTTCACTTCCGGTTTACAGTATTCCTTGGACCTTCACTTTGACGATGAAACACAAAAATTGCATCGGAATGAAATACATCAGGCACAATGCCGACTTAAGTACAAGAAGAGTGAGTCTTCTTACCATCTATGATTTCAGCCTTTGCTGAGAGACCAGTTTTAGATATCGATGATTCACTTCCGGTTTACAGTATTCCTTGGACCTTCACTTTGACGATGAAACACAAAAATTTTATCGGAATTAAATACATCAGGCACAATGCCGACTTAAGTACAAGAAGAGTGTGTCTTCTTACCGTCTATGCTTTCAGCCTTTGCTGAGAGACCAGTTTTAGATATCGATGCTTCACTTCCGCTTTACAGTATACCTTGGACCTTCACTTTGACGATGAAACACAAAAATTGCATCGGAATTATATACAAAAGGCACAATGCCGACTTAAGTACAAGAAGAGTGGGTCTTCTTACCGTCTATGTTTCAGCCTTTGCTGAGAGACCAGTTTTAGATATCGATGCTTCACTTCCGGTTTACAGTATTCCTTGGACCTTCACTTTGACGATGAAACACAAAACTTGCATCGGAATTAAATACATCAGGCACAATGCCGACTTAAGTACAAGAAGAGCGGGACTTCTTACCGTCTATGTTTTCAGCCTTTGCTGAGAGACCAGTTTTAGATATCGATGCCTCACTTCCGGTTTACAGTATTCCTTGGACCTTCACTTTGACGATTAAACGCAGAAATTGCATCGGAATTAAATACAGAAGGCACAATGCGGACTTAAGTACTAGAAGACTGAGTTTTCTAACAGTCTATGATTTGAGCCTTTCGTGTGAGACCAGTTTTAGTTTTCGATGCTTCACTTCCGGTTTACAGTATTCCTGGGACCATCACTTTGACGATTAAACACAAAAATTGCATCGGAATTATATACAAAAGGCACAATGCCGACTTAAGTACAAGAAGAGTGGGTCTTCTTACCGTCTATGCTTTCAGCCTTTGCTGAGAGACCAGTTTTAGATATCGATGCTTCACTTCCGGTTTACAGTATTCCTTGGACCTTCACTTTGACGATGAAACACAAAAATTGCATCGGAATTAAATACATCAGGCACAATGCCGACTTAAGTACAAGAAGAGTGGGTCTTCTTACCATCTATGCTTTCAGCCTTTGCTGAGAGACCAGTTTTAGATATCGATGATTCACTTCCGGTTTACAGTATTCCTTGGACGTTCACTTTGACGATGAAACACAAAAATTTTATCGGAATTAAATACATCAGGCACAATGCCGACTTAAGTACAAGAAGAATGAGTCTTCTTACTGTCTATGCTTTCAGCCTTTGCTGAGAGACCAGTTTTAGATATCGATGATTCACTTCCGGTTTACAGTATTCCTTGGACCTTCACTTTGACGATGAAACACAAAAATTTTATCGGAATTAAATACATCATGCACAATGCCGACTTAAGTACAAGAAGAGTGAGTCTTTTTACCGTCTATGTTTTCAGCTTTTGCTGAGAGACCAGTTTTAGATATCGATGCTTCACTTCCGGTTTGCAGTATTCCTTGCACCTCCACTTTGACGATGAAACACAAAAATTTTATCGGAATTAAATACATCAGGCACAATGCCGACTTAAGTACAAAAAGATTGAGCCTTCTTATCGTCTATGCTTTCAGTCTTTGCTGAGAGACCAGTTTTAGATATCGATGCTTCACTTCCGGTTTCCAGTATTCCTTGGACCCTCACTTAGACGATTAAACACAAAAATTGCATCGGAATTAAATACAAAAGGCACAATGCCGACTTAAGGACAAGAAGACTGAGTCTTCTAACAGTCTATGATTTGAGCCTTTCGTGTTAGACCAGTTTTAGATTCCGATGCTTCACTTCAGGTGTACTGTATCCCTGGACCTTCACTTTGACGAGGAAACACAAAAATTGCATCGGAAGTAAATACATCAGGCACAATGCCGACTTAAGTACAAGAAGACTGAGTCTTATTTCCGTCTATGCTTTCAGCCTTTTCTGAGAGACTAGTTTTAGATATCGATGCTTCACTTGCGGTTTACAGTATTCCTTGGACCCACACTCTGACAATTAAACACAAAAATTGCATCGGAATTAAATACAAAAGGCACAATGCTGACTTAAGTACAAGAAGACTGAGTCTTCTAAAAGTCTATGATTTGAGCCTTTCATGTTAGACCAGTTTCAGATTCCGCTGCTTCACTTCAGGTTTACTGTATTCCTTGGACATTCACTTTGACGATGAAACACAAAAATTGCATCGGAATTAAATACATCAGGCACAATGCCAACTTAAGTACAAGAAGAGCGAGTCTTCTTACCGTCTATGCTTTCAGCCTTTGCTGAGAGACCAGTTCTAGATATCGATGATTCACTTCCGGTTTACAGTATTCCTTGGACCTTCACTTCGACGATGAAACACAAAAATTTTATCGGAATTAAATACATCAGGCACAATGCCGACTTAAGTACAAGAAGAGTGGGTCTTCTTAACATCTATGCTTTCAGCCTTTGCTGAGAGACCAGTTTTAGATATCGATGATTCACTTCCGGTTTACAGTATTCCCTGGACCTTCACTTTGACGATGAAACACAAAAATTGCATCGGAATTAAATACATCAGGCACAATGCCGGCTTAAGTACACGAAGAGTGGGTCTTCTTACCATCTATGCTTTCAGCCTTTGCTGAGAGACCAGATTTAGATATCGATGATTCACTTCCGGTTTACAGTATTCCTTGGACCTTCACTTTGAGGATGAAACACAAAAATTGCATCGGAATTAAATACATCAGGCACAATGCCGACTTAAGTACAAGAAGAGTGGGTCTTCTTACCGTCTATGCTTTCAGCCTTTGCTGAGAGACCAGTTTTAGATATCGATGCTTCACTTCCGGTTTACAGTATTCCTTGGACCTTCACTTTGACGATGAAACACAAAAATTGCATCGGAATTAAATACATCAGGCACAATGCCGACTTAAGTACAAGAAGAGTGAGTCTTCTTACCATCTATGCTTTCAGCCTTTGCTGAGAGACCAGTTTTAGATATCGATGATTCACTTCCGGTTTACAGTATTCCTTGGACCTTCACTTTGACGATGAAACACAAAAATTTTATCGGAATTAAATACATCAGGCACAATGCCGACTTAAGTACAAGAAGAGTGTGTCTTCTTACCGTCTATGCTTCAGCCTTCGCTGAGAGACCAGTTTTAGATATCGATGCTTCACTTCCGCTTTACAGTATACCTTGGACCTTCACTTTGACGATGAAACACAAAAATTGCATCGGAATTATATACAAAAGGCACAATGCCGACTTAAGTACAAGAAGAGTGGGTCTTCTTACCGTCTATGTTTCAGCCTTTGCTGAGAGACCAGTTTTAGATATCGATGCTTCACTTCCGGTTTACAGTATTCCTTGGACCTTCACTTTGACGATGAAACACAAAACTTGCATCGGAATTAAATACATCAGGCACAATGCCGACTTAAGTACAAGAAGAGCGGGACTTCTTACCGTCTATGCTTTCAGCCTTTGCTGAGAGACCAGTTTTAGATATCGATGCCTCACTTCCGGTTTACAGTATTCCTTGGACCTTCACTTTGACGATTAAACGCAGAAATTGCATCGGAATTAAATACAGAAGGCACAATGCGGACTTAAGTACTAGAAGACTGAGTTTTCTAACAGTCTATGATTTGAGCCTTTCGTGTGAGACCAGTTTTAGTTTTCGATGCTTCACTTCCGGTTTACTGTATTCCTGGGACCATCACTTTGACGATTAAACACAAAAATTGCATCGGAATTATATACAAAAGGCACAATGCCGACTTAAAAACAAGAAGAGTGGGTCTTCTTACCGTCTATGCTTTCAGCCTTTGCTGAGAGACCAGTTTTAGATATCGATGCTTCACTTCCGGTTTACAGTATTCCTTGGACCTTCACTTTGACGATGAAACACAAAAATTGCATCGGAATTAAATACATCAGGCACAATGCCGACTTAAGTACAAGAAGAGTGGGTCTTCTTACCATCTATGCTTTCAGCCTTTGCTGAGAGACCAGTTTTAGATATCGATGATTCACTTCCGGTTTACAGTATTCCTTGGACGTTCACTTTGACGATGAAACACAAAAATTTTATCGGAATTAAATACATCAGGCACAATGCCGACTTAAGTACAAGAAGAATGAGTCTTCTTACCGTCTATGCTTTCAGCCTTTGCTGAGAGACCAGTTTTAGATATCGATGATTCACTTCCGGTTTACAGTATTCCTTGGACCTTCACTTTGACGATGAAACACAAAAATTTTATCGGAATTAAATACATCATGCACAATGCCGACTTAAGTACAAGAAGAGTGAGTCTTTTTACCATCTATGTTTTCAGCTTTTGCTGAGAGACCAGTTTTAGATATCGATGCTTCACTTCCGGTTTGCAGTATTCCTTGCACCTTCACTTTGACGATGAAACACAAAAATTTTATCGGAATTAAATACATCAGGCACAATGCCGACTTAAGTACAAAAAGATTGAGCCTTCTTATCGTCTATGCTTTCAGTCTTTGCTGAGAGACCAGTTTTAGATATCGATGCTTCACTTCCGGTTTACAGTATTCCTTGGACCCTCACTTAGACGATTAAACACAAAAATTGCATCGGAATTAAATACAAAAGGCACAATGCCGACTTAAGGACAAGAAGACTGAGTCTTCTAACAGTCTATGATTTGAGCCTTTCGTGTTAGACCAGTTTTAGATTCCGATGCTTCACTTCAGGTGTACTGTATCCCTGGACCTTCACTTTGACGAGGAAACACAAAAATTGCATCGGAAGTAAATACATCAGGCACAATGCCGACTTAAGTACAAGAAGACTGAGTCTTATTTCCGTCTATGCTTTCAGCCTTTTCTGAGAGACCAGTTTTAGATATCGATGCTTCACTTGCGGTTTACAGTATTCCATGGACCCTCACTCTGACAATTAAACACAAAAATTGCATCGGAATTAAATACAAAAGGCACAATGCTGACTTAAGTACAAGAAGACTGAGTCTTCTAAAAGTCTATGATTTGAGCCTTTCATGTTAGACCAGTTTCAGATTCCGCTGCTTCCCTTCAGGTTTACTGTATTCCTTGGACGTTCACTTTGACGATGAAACACAAAAATTGCATCGGAATTAAATACATCAGGCACAATGCCAGCTTAAGTACAAGAAGAGCGAGTCTTCTTACCGTCTATGCTTTCAGCCTTTGCTGAGAGACCAGTTTTAGATATCGATGATTCACTTCCGGTTTACAGTATTCCTTGGACCTTCACTTCGACGATGAAACACAAAAATTTTATCGGAATTAAATACATCAGGCACAATGCCGACTTAAGTACAAGAAGAGTGGGTCTTCTTACCATCTATGCTTTCAGCCTTTGCTGAGAGACCAGTTTTAGATATCGATGATTCACTTCCGGTTTACAGTATTCCTTGGACCTTCACTTTGACTATGAAACACAAAAATTTTATCGGAATTAAATACATCATGCACAATGCCGACTTAAGTTCAAGAAGAATGAGTCTTCTTACCGTCTATGCTTTCAGCCTTTGCTGAGAGACCAGTTTTAGATATCGATGATTCACTTCCGGTTTACAGTATTCCTTGGACGTTCACTTTGACGATGAAACACAAAAATTTTATCGGAATTAAATACATCAGGCACAATGCCGACTTAAGTACAAGAAGAGTGGGTCCTCTTACCGTCAATGCTTTCAGCCTTTGCTGAGAGACCAGTTTTAGATATCGATGATTCACTTCCGGTTTACAGTATTCCTTGGACCTTCACTTTGACGATGAAAGACAAAAATTGCATCAGAATTAAATACATCAGGCACAATGCCGACTTAAGTACAAGAAGAGTGGGTCTTCTTGCCGTCTATGCTTTCAGCCTTTGCTGAGAGACCAGTTGTAGATATCGATGCTTCACTTCCGGTTTACAGTATTCCTTGGTCCTTCACTTTGACGATGAAACACAAAAATTGCATCGGAATTAAATACATCAGGCACAATGCCGACTTAAGTACAAGAAGAGTGGGTCTTCTTACCATCTATGCTCTCAGCCTTTGCTGAGAGACCAGTTTTAGATATCGATGATTCACTTCCGGTTTACAGTATGCCTTGGACCATCACTTTGACGATTAAACACAAAAATTGCATCGGAATTATATACAAAAGGCACAATGCCGACTTAAGTACAAGAAGAATTAGTCTTCTTACCGTCTATGCTTTCAGCCTTTGCTGAGAGACTAGTTTTAGATATCGATGATTCACTTCCGGTTTACAGTATTCCTTGGACCTTCACTTCGACGATGAAACACAAAAATTTTATCGGAATTAAATAAATCAGGCACAATGCCGACTTAAGTACAAGAAGAATGGGTCTTCTTACCGTCTATGCTTTCTGCCTTTGCAGAGAGACCAGTTTTAGATATCGATACTTCACTTCCGGTTTACAGTATTCCTTGGACCTTCACTTTGACGATGAAACACAAAAATTTTATCGGAATTAAATACATCATTCACAATGCCGACTTAAGTACAAGAAGAGTGGGTCTTCTTACCGTCTATGCTTTCAGCCTTTGCTGAGAGACCAGTTTTAGATATCGATGATTCACTTCCGGTTTACAGTATTCCTTGGACCTTCACTTTGACGATGAAACACAAATATTGCGTCGGAATTAAATACATCAGGCACAATGCCGACTTAAGTACAAGAAGAGTGGGTCTTCTTACCGTCTATGCTTTCAGCCTTTCCTGAGAGACCAGTTTTAGATATCGATGCTTCACTTCCGGTTTACAGTATTCCTTGGACCTTCACTTTGACGATGAAACACAAAAATTGCATCGGAATTAAATACATCATTCACAATGCCGACTTAAGTACAAGAAGAGTGGGTCTTCTTACCATCTATGCTTTCAGCCTTTGCTGAGAGACCAGTTTTAGATATCGATGATTCACTTTCGGTTTACAGTATTCCTTGGACCTTCACTTTGACGATGAAACACAAAAATTGCATCGGAATTAAATACATCAGGCACAATGCCGACTTAAGTACAAGAAGAATGAGTCTTCTTGCCGTCTATGCTTTCAGCCTTTGCTGAGAGACCAGTTTTAGATATCGATGATTCACTTCCGGTTTGCAGTATTCCTTGGACCTTCACTTTGACGATGAAACACAAAAATTTTATCGGAATTAAATACATCAGGCACATTGCCGACTTAAGTACAAGAAGAGTGGGTCTTCTTACCGTCTATGCTTTCAGCCTTTGCTGAGAGACCAGTTTTAGATATCGATGATTCACTTCCGGTTTACAGTATTCCTTGGACCTTCACTTTGACGATGAAACACAAATATTGCGTCGGAATTAAATACATCAGGCACAATGCCGACTTAAGTACAAGAAGAGTGGGTCTTCTTACCGTCTATGCTTTCAGCCTTTCCTGAGAGACCAGTTTTAGATATCGATGCTTCACTTCCGGTTTACAGTATTCCTTGGACCTTCACTTTGACGATGAAACACAAAAATTGCATCGGAATTATATACAAAAGGCACAATGCCGACTTAAGTACAAGAAGAATGAGTCTTCTTACCGTCTATGCTTTCAGCCTTTGCTGAGAGACCAGTTTTAGATATCGATGATTTACTTCCGGTTTACAGTATTCCTTGGACCTTCACTTCGACGATGAAACACAAAAATTTTATCGGAATTAAATACATCAGGCACAATGCCGACTTAAGTACAAGAAGAGTGGGTCTTCTTACCATCTATGCTTTCAGCCTTTGCTGAGAGACCAGTTTTAGATATCGATGATTCACTTCCGGTTTACAGTATGCCTTGGACCATCACTTTGACGATTAAACACAAAAATTGCATCGGAATTATATACAAAAGGCACAATGCCGACTTAAGTACAAGAAGAATGAGTCTTCTTACCGTCTATGATTTCAGCCTTTGCTGAGAGACCAGTTTTAGATATCGATGATTCACTTCCGGTTTACAGTATTCCTTGGACCTTCACTTCGACGATGAAACACAAAAATTTTATCGGAATTAAATACATCAGGCACAATGCCGACTTAAGTACAAGAAGAGTGGGTCTTCTTAACATCTATGCTTTCAGCCTTTGCTGAGAGACCAGTTTTAGATATCGATGATTCACTTCCGGTTTACAGTATTCCTTGCACCTTCACTTTGACGATGAAACAGAAAAATTGCATCGGAATTAAATACATCAGGCACAATGCCGACTTAAGTAAAAGAAGAGTGGGTCTTCTTACCGTCTATGCTTTCAGCCTTTGCTGAGAGACCAGTTTTAGATATCGATGATTCACTTCCGGTTTACAGTATTCCCTGGACCTTCACTTTGACGATGAAACACAAAAATTGCATCGGAATTAAATACATGAGGCACAATGCTGACTTAAGTAGAAGAACAGTGAGTCTTCTTACCGTCTATGCTTTCAGCCTTTGCTGAGAGACCAGTTTTAGATATCGATACTTCACTTCCGGTTTGCAGTATTCCTTGCACCTTCACTTTGACGATTAAACACAAAAATTGCATCGGAATTAAATACATCAGGCACAATGCCGGCTTAAGTACACGAAGAGTGGGTCTTCTTACCATCTATGCTTTCAGCCTTTGCTGAGAGACCAGTTTTAGATATCGATGATTCACTTCCGGTTTACAGTATTCCTTGGACCTTCACTTTGACGATGAAACACAAAAATTGCATCGGAATTAAATACATCAGGCACAATGCCGACTTAAGTACAAGAAGAGTGGGTCTTCTTACCGTCTATGCTTTCAGCCTTTGCTGAGAGACCAGTTTTAGATATCGATGCTTCACTTCCGGTTTACAGTATTCCTTGGACCTTCACTTTGACGATGAAACACAAAAATTGCATCGGAATTAAATACATCAGGCACAATGCCGACTTAAGTACAAGAAGAGTGAGTCTTCTTACCATCTATGATTTCAGCCTTTGCTGAGAGACCAGTTTTAGATATCGATGATTCACTTCCGGTTTACAGTATTCCTTGGACCTTCACTTTGACGATGAAACACAAAAATTTTATCGGAATTAAATACATCAGGCACAATGCCGACTTAAGTACAAGAAGAGTGTGTCTTCTTACCGTCTATGCTTTCAGCCTTTGCTGAGAGACCAGTTTTAGATATCGATGCTTCACTTCCGCTTTACAGTATACCTTGGACCTTCACTTTGACGATGAAACACAAAAATTGCATCGGAATTATATACAAAAGGCACAATGCCGCCTTAAGTACAAGAAGAGTGGGTCTTCTTACCGTCTATGTTTCAGCCTTTGCTGAGAGACCAGTTTTAGATATCGATGCTTCACTTCCGGTTTACAGTATTCCTTGGACCTTCACTTTGACGATGAAACACAAAACTTGCATCGGAATTAAATACATCAGGCACAATGCCGACTTAAGTACAAGAAGAGCGGGACTTCTTACCGTCTATGTTTTCAGCCTTTGCTGAGAGACCAGTTTTAGATATCGATGCCTCACTTCCGGTTTACAGTATTCCTTGGACCTTCACTTTGACGATTAAACGCAGAAATTGCATCGGAATTAAATACAGAAGGCACAATGCGGACTTAAGTACTAGAAGACTGAGTTTACTAACAGTCTATGATTTGAGCCTTTCGTGTGAGACCAGTTTTAGTTTTCGATGCTTCACTTCCGGTTTACAGTATTCCTGGGACCATCACTTTGACGATTAAACACAAAAATTGCATCGGAATTATATACAAAAGGCACAATGCCGACTTAAGTACAAGAAGAGTGGGTCTTCTTACCATCTATGCTTTCAGCCTTTGCTGAGAGACCAGTTTTAGATATCGATGCTTCACTTCCGGTTTACAGTATTCCTTGGACCTTCACTTTGACGATGAAATACAAAAATTGCATCGGAATTAAATACATCAGGCACAATGCCGACTTAAGTACAAGAAGAGTGGGTCTTCTTACCATCTATGCTTTCAGCCTTTGCTGAGAGACCAGTTTTAGATATCGATGATTCACTTCCGGTTTACAGTATTCCTTGGACGTTCACTTTGACGATGAAACACAAAAATTTTATCGGAATTAAATACATCAGGCACAATGCCGACTTAAGTACAAGAAGAATGAGTCTTCTTACCGTCTATGCTTTCAGCCTTTGCTGAGAGACCTGTTTTAGATATCGATGATTCACTTCCGGTTTACAGTATTCCTTGGACCTTCACTTTGACGATGAAACACAAAAATTTTATCGGAATTAAATACATCATGCACAATGCCGACTTAAGTACAAGAAGAGTGAGTCTTTTTACCGTCTATGTTTTCAGCTTTTGCTGAGAGACCAGTTTTAGATATCGATGCTTCACTTCCGGTTTGCAGTATTCCTTGCACCTCCACTTTGACGATGAAACACAAAAATTTTATCGGAATTAAATACATCAGGCACAATGCCGACTTAAGTACAAGAAGAATGAGTCTTCTTACCGTCTATGCTTTCAGCCTTTGCTGAGAGACCAGTTTTAGATATCGATGATTCACTTCCGGTTTACAGTATTCCTTGGACCTTCACTTTGACGATGAAACACAAAAATTTTATCGGAATTAAATACATCATGCACAATGCCGACTTAAGTACAAGAAGAGTGAGTCTTTTTACCGTCTATGTTTTCAGCTTTTGCTGAGAGACCAGTTTTAGATATCGATGATTCACTTCCGGTTGACAGTATACCTTGGACCTTCACTTCGACGATGAAACACAAAAATTTTATCGGAATTAAATACATCAGGCACAATGCCGACTTAAGTACAAGAAGAGTGGGTCTTCTTAACATCTATGCTTTCAGCCTTTGCTGAGAGACCAGTTTTAGATATCGATGATTCACTTCCGGTTTACAGTATTCCTTGCACCTTTACTTTGACGATGAAACACAAAAATTGCATCGGAATTAAATACATCAGGCACAATGCCGACTTAAGTAAAAGAAGAGTGGGTCTTCTTACCGTCTATGCTTTCAGCCTTTGCTGAGAGACCAGTTTTAGATATCGATGATTCACTTCCGGTTTACAGTATTCCCTGGACCTTCACTTTGACGATGAAACACAAAAATTGCATTGGAATTAAATACATGAGGCACAATGCCGACTTAAGTAGAAGAACAGTGAGTCTTCTTACCGTCTATGCTTTCAGCCTTTGCTGAGAGACCAGTTTTAGATATCGATACTTCACTTCCGGTTTGCAGTATTCCTTGCACCTTCACTTTGACGATTAAACACAAAAATTGCATCGGAATTAAATACATCAGGCACAATGCCGGCTTAAGTACACGAAGAGTGGGTCTTCTTACCATCTATGCTTTCAGCCTTTGCTGAGAGACCAGTTTTAGATATCGATGATTCACTTCCGGTTTACAGTATTCCTTGGACCTTCACTTTGACGATGAAACACAAAAATTGCATCGGAATTAAATACATCAGGCACAATGCCGACTTAAGTACAAGAAGAGTGGGTCTTCTTACCGTCTATGCTTTCAGCCTTTGCTGAGAGACCAGTTTTAGATATCGATGCTTCACTTCCGGTTTACAGTATTCCTTGGACCTTCACTTTGACGATGAAACACAAAAATTGCATCGGAATTAAATACATCAGGCACAATGCCGACTTAAGTACAAGAAGAGTGAGTCTTCTTACCATCTATGATTTCAGCCTTTGCTGAGAGACCAGTTTTAGATATCGATGATTCACTTCCGGTTTACAGTATTCCTTGGACCTTCACTTTGACGATGAAACACAAAAATTTTATCGGAATTAAATACATCAGGCACAATGCCGACTTAAGTACAAGAAGAGTGTGTCTTCTTACCGTCTATGCTTTCAGCCTTTGCTGAGAGACCAGTTTTAGATATCGATGCTTCACTTCCGCTTTACAGTATACCTTGGACCTTCACTTTGACGATGAAACACAAAAATTGCATCGGAATTATATACAAAAGGCACAATGCCGCCTTAAGTACAAGAAGAGTGGGTCTTCTTACCGTCTATGTTGCAGCCTTTGCTGAGAGACCAGTTTTAGATATCGATGCTTCACTTCCGGTTTACAGTATTCCTTGGACCTTCACTTTGACGATGAAACACAAAACTTGCATCGGAATTAAATACATCAGGCACAATGCCGACTTAAGTACAAGAAGAGCGGGACTTCTTACCGTCTATGTTTTCAGCCTTTGCTGAGAGACCAGTTTTAGATATCGATGCCTCACTTCCGGTTTACAGTATTCCTTGGACCTTCACTTTGACGATTAAACGCAGAAATTGCATCGGAATTAAATACAGAAGGCACAATGCGGACTTAAGTACTAGAAGACTGAGTTTTCTAACAGTCTATGATTTGAGCCTTTCGTGTGAGACCAGTTTTAGTTTTCGATGCTTCACTTCCGGTTTACAGTATTCCTGGGACCATCACTTTGACGATTAAACACAAAAATTGCATCGGAATTATATACAAAAGGCACAATGCCGACTTAAGTACAAGAAGAGTGGGTCTTCTTACCGTCTATGCTTTCAGCCTTTGCTGAGAGACCAGTTTTAGATATCGA
Organism: Schistocerca cancellata; assembly: GCF_023864275.1. NCBI lineage: Eukaryota > Metazoa > Arthropoda > Insecta > Orthoptera > Acrididae > Schistocerca > Schistocerca cancellata. The sequence continues at coordinate 57,002,801 of NC_064631.1, forward strand.
TGCTTCACTTCCGGTTTACAGTATTCCTTGGACCTTCACTTTGACGATGAAACACAAAAATTGCATCGGAATTAAATACATCAGGCACAATGCCGACTTAAGTACAAGAAGAGTGGGTCTTCTTACCATCTATGCTTTCAGCCTTTGCTGAGAGACCAGTTTTAGATATCGATGATTCACTTCCGGTTTACAGTATTCCTTGGACGTTCACTTTGACGATGAAACACAAAAATTTTATCGGAATTAAATACATCAGGCACAATGCCGACTTAAGTACAAGAAGAATGAGTCTTCTTACCGTCTATGCTTTCAGCCTTTGCTGAGAGACCAGTTTTAGATATCGATGATTCACTTCCGGTTTACAGTATTCCTTGGACCTTCACTTTGACGATGAAACACAAAAATTTTATCGGAATTAAATACATCATGCACAATGCCGACTTAAGTACAAGAAGAGTGAGTCTTTTTACCGTCTATGTTTTCAGCTTTTGCTGAGAGACCAGTTTTAGATATCGATGCTTCACTTCCGGTTTGCAGTATTCCTTGCACCTCCACTTTGACGATGAAACACAAAAATTTTATCGGGATTAAATACATCAGGCACAATGCCGACTTAAGTACAAAAAGATTGAGCCTTCTTATCGTCTATGCTTTCAGTCTTTGCTGAGAGACCAGTTTTAGATATCGATGCTTCACTTCCGGTTTTCAGTATTCCATGGACCCTCACTTAGACGATTAAACACAAAAATTGCATCGGAATTAAATACAAAAGGCACAATGCCGACTTAAGGACAAGAAGACTGAGTCTTCTAACAGTCTATGATTTGAGCCTTTCGTGTTAGACCAGTTTTAGATTCTGATGCTTCACTTCAGGTGTACTGTATCCCTGGACCTTCACTTTGACGAGGAAACACAAAAATTGCATCGGAAGTAAATACATCAGGCACAATGCCGACTTAAGTACAAGAAGACTGAGTCTTATTTCCGTCTATGCTTTCAGCCTTTTCTGAGAGACTAGTTTTAGATATCGATGCTTCACTTGCGGTTTACAGTATTCCTTGGACCCACACTCTGACAATTAAACACAAAAATTGCATCGGAATTAAATACAAAAGGCACAATGCTGACTTAAGTACAAGAAGACTGAGTCTTCTAAAAGTCTATGATTTGAGCCTTTCATGTTAGACCAGTTTCAGATTCCGCTGCTTCACTTCAGGTTTACTGTATTCCTTGGACGTTCACTTTGACGATGAAACACAAAAATTGCATCGGAATTAAATACATCAGGCACAATGCCAACTTAAGTACAAGAAGAGCGAGTCTTCTTACCGTCTATGCTTTCAGCCTTTGCTGAGAGACCAGTTTTAGATATCGATGATTCACTTCCGGTTTACAGTATTCCTTGGACCTTCACTGTGACGATGAAACACAAAAATTTTATCGGAATTAAATACATCAGGCACAATGCCGACTTAAGTACAAGAAGAGTGGGTCTTCTTACCATCTATGCTTTCAGCCTTTGCTGAGAGACCAGTTTTAGATATCGATGATTCACTTCCGGTTTACAGTATTCCTTGCACCTTCACTTTGACGATGAAACCCAAAAATTGCATCGGAATTAAACACATCAGGCACAATGCCGACTTAAGTACAAGAAGAGTGGGTCTTCTTACCGTCTATGCTTTCAGCCTTTGCTGAGAGACCAGTTTTAGATATCGATGATTCACTTCCGGTTTACAGTATTCCCTGGACCTTCACTTTGACGATGAAACACAAAAATTGCATCGGAATTAAATACATGAGGCACAATGCCGACTTAAGTAGAAGAACAGTGAGTCTTCTTACCGTCTATGCTTTCAGCCTTTGCTGAGAGACCAGTTTTAGATATCGATGCTTCACTTCCGGTTTGCAGTATTCCTTGCACCTTCACTTTGACGATTAAACACAAAAATTGCATCGGAATTAAATACATCAGGCACAATGCCGGCTTAAGTACACGAAGAGTGGGTCTTCTTACCATCTATGCTTTCAGCCTTTGCTGAGAGACCAGTTTTAGATATCGATGATTCACTTCCGGTTTACAGTATTCCTTGGACCTTCACTTTGACGATGAAACACAAAAATTGCATCGGAATTAAATACATCAGGCACAATGCCGACTTAAGTACAAGAAGAGTGGGTCTTCTTACCGTCTATGCTTTCAGCCTTTGCTGAGAGACCAGTTTTAGATATCGATGCTTCACTTCCGGTTTACAGTATTCCTTGGACCTTCACTTTGACGATGAAACACAAAAATTGCATCGGAATTAAATACATCAGGCACAATGCCGACTTAAGTACAAGAAGAGTGAGTCTTCTTACCATCTATGATTTCAGCCTTTGCTGAGAGACCAGTTTTAGATATCGATGATTCACTTCCGGTTTACAGTATTCCTTGGACCTTCACTTTGACGATGAAACACAAAAATTTTATCGGAATTAAATACATCAGGCACAATGCCGACTTAAGTACAAGAAGAGTGTGTCTTCTTACCGTCTATGCTTTCAGCCTTTGCTGAGAGACCAGTTTTAGATATCGATGCTTCACTTCCGCTTTACAGTATACCTTGGACCTTCACTTTGACGATGAAACACAAAAATTGCATCGGAATTATATACAAAAGGCACAATGCCGACTTAAGTACAAGAAGAGTGGGTCTTCTTACCGTCTATGTTTCAGCCTTTGCTGAGAGACCAGTTTTAGATATCGATGCTTCACTTCCGGTTTACAGTATTCCTTGGACCTTCACTTTGACGATGAAACACAAAACTTGCATCGGAATTAAATACATCAGGCACAATGCCGACTTAAGTACAAGAAGAGCGGGACTTCTTACCGTCTATGTTTTCAGCCTTTGCTGAGAGACCAGTTTTAGATATCGATGCCTCACTTCCGGTTTACAGTATTCCTTGGACCTTCACTTTGACGATTAAACGCAGAAATTGCATCGGAATTAAATACAGAAGGCACAATGCGGACTTAAGTACTAGAAAACTGAGTTTTCTAACAGTCTATGATTTGAGCCTTTCGTGTGAGACCAGTTTTAGTTTTCGATGCTTCACTTCCGGTTTACAGTATTCCTGGGACCATCACTTTGACGATTAAACACAAAAATTGCATCGGAATTATATACAAAAGGCACAATGCCGACTTAAGTACAAGAAGAGTGGGTCTTCTTACCGTCTATGCTTTCAGCCTTTGCTGAGAGACCAGTTTTAGATATCGATGCTTCACTTCCGGTTTACAGTATTCCTTGGACCTTCACTTTGACGATGAAACACAAAAATTGCATCGGAATTAAATACATCAGGCACAATGCCGACTTAAGTACAAGAAGAGTGGGTCTTCTTACCATCTATGCTTTCAGCCTTTGCTGAGAGACCAGTTTTAGATATCGATGATTCACTTCCGGTTTACAGTATTCCTTGGACGTTCACTTTGACGATGAAACACAAAAATTTTATCGGAATTAAATACATCAGGCACAATGCCGACTTAAGTACAAGAAGAATGAGTCTTCTTACCGTCTATGCTTTCAGCCTTTGCTGAGAGACCAGTTTTAGATATCGATGATTCACTTCCGGTTTACAGTATTCCTTGGACCTTCACTTTGACGATGAAACACAAAAATTTTATCGGAATTAAATACATCATGCACAATGCCGACTTAAGTACAAGAAGAGTGAGTCTTTTTACCGTCTATGTTTTCAGCTTTTGCTGAGAGACCAGTTTTAGATATCGATGCTTCACTTCCGGTTTGCAGTATTCCTTGCACCTCCACTTTGACGATGAAACACAAAAATTTTATCGGAATTAAATACATCAGGCACAATGCCGACTTAAGTACAAAAAGATTGAGCCTTCTTATCGTCTATGCTTTCAGTCTTTGCTGAGAGACCAGTTTTAGATATCGATGCTTCACTTCCGGTTTACAGTATTCCTTGGACCCTCACTTAGACGATTAAACACAAAAATTGCATCGGAATTAAATACAAAAGGCACAATGCCGACTTAAGGACAAGAAGCCTGAGTCTTCTAACAGTCTATGATTTGAGCCTTTCGTGTTAGACCAGTTTTAGATTCCGATGCTTCACTTCAGGTGTACTGTATCCCTGGACCTTCACTTTGACGAGGAAACACAAAAATTGCATCGGAAGTAAATACATCAGGCACAATGCCGACTTAAGTACAAGAAGACTGAGTCTTATTTCCGTCTATGCTTTCAGCCTTTTCTGAGAGACTAGTTTTAGATATCGATGCTTCACTTGCGGTTTACAGTATTCCTTGGACCCACACTCTGACAATTAAACACAAAAATTGCATCGGAATTAAATACAAAAGGCACAATGCTGACTTAAGTACAAGAAGACTGAGTCTTCTAAAAGTCTATGATTTGAGCCTTTCATGTTAGACCAGTTTCAGATTCCGCTGCTTCACTTCAGGTTTACTGTATTCCTTGGACGTTCACTTTGACGATGAAACACAAAAATTGCATCGGAATTAAATACATCAGGCACAATGCCAACTTAAGTACAAGAAGAGCGAGTCTTCTTACCGTCTATGCTTTCAGCCTTTGCTGAGAGACCAGTTTTAGATATCGATGATTCACTTCCGGTTTACAGTATTCCTTGGACCTTCACTGTGACGATGAAACACAAAAATTTTATCGGAATTAAATACATCAGGCACAATGCCGACTTAAGTACAAGAAGAGTGGGTCTTCTTACCATCTATGCTTTCAGCCTTTGCTGAGAGACCAGTTTTAGATATCGATGATTCACTTCCGGTTTACAGTATTCCTTGCACCTTCATTTTGACGATGAAACACAAAAATTGCATCGGAATTAAACACATCAGGCACAATGCCGACTTAAGTACAAGAAGAGTGGGTCTTCTTACCGTCTATGCTTTCAGCCTTTGCTGAGAGCCCAGTTTTAGATATCGATGATTCACTTCCGGTTTACAGTATTCCTTGGACCTTCACTTTGACGATGAAACACAAAAATTGCATCGGAATTAAATACATCAGGCACAATGCCGACTTAAGTAGAAGAACAGTGAGTCCTCTTACCGTCTATGCTTTCAGCCTTTGCTGAGAGACCTGTTTTAGATATCGATGATTCACTTCCGGTTTACAGTATTCCTTGGACCTTCACTTTGACGATGAAACACAAAAATTTTATCGGAATTAAATACATCAGGCACAATGCCGACTTAAGTACAAGAAGAGTGAGTCTTCTTACCGTCTGTGCTTTCAGCCTTTGCTGAGAGACCAGTTTTAGATATCGATGATTCACTTCCGCTTTACAGTATTCCTTGGACCTTCACTTTGACGATTAAACACAAAAATTGCATCGGAATTAAATACATCAGGCACAATGCCGACTTAAGTACAAGAAGAGTGGGTCTTCTTACCATCTATGCTTTCAGCCTTTGCTGAGAGACCAGTTTTAGATATCGATGATTCACTTCCGGTTTACAGTATTCCTTGGACCTTCACTTTGACGTTGAAACACAAAAATGGCATCGGAATTAAATACATGTGGCACAATGCCGACTTAAGTACAAGAAGAGTGGGTGTTCTTACCGTCTATGCTTTCAGCCTTTGCTGAGAGACCAGTTTTAGATATCGATGATTCACTTCCGGTTTACAGTATTCCTTGGACCTTCACTTTGACGATGAAACACAAAAATTGCATCGGAATTAAATACATCAGGCACAATGCCGACTTAAGTACACGAAGAGTGGGTCTTCTTACCGTCTATGCTTTCAGCCTTTGCTGAGAGACCAGTTTCAGATATCGATGATTCACATTCCGGTTTACAGTATTCCTTGGACCTTCACTTTGACGATTAAACACAGAAATTGCATCGGAATTAAATACATCAGGCACAATGCCGACTTAAGTACAAGAAGAGTGGGTCTTCTTACCGTCTATGCTTTCAGCCTTTGCTGAGAGACCAGTTTTAGATATCGAAGCTTCACTTCCGGTTTACAGTATTCCTTGCACCTTCACTTTGACGATTAAACACAAAAATTGCATCGGAATTAAATACATCAGGCACAATGCCGACTTAAGAAGAAGAACAGTGAGTCTTCTTACCGTCTATGCTTTCAGCCTTTGCTGAGAGACCAGTTTTAGATATCGATGATTCACCTCCGGTTTTCAGTATTCCTTGGACCTTCACTTTGACGATGAAACACAAAAATTGCATCGGAATAATATACAAAAGGCACAATGCCGACTTAAGTACAAGAAGAATGAGTCTCCTTAATGTCTATGTTTTCAGCGGTTGCTGAGAGACCAGTTTTATATATCGATGCTTCACTTCCGGTTTACAGTATTCCTTGGACCTTCACTTTGACGATTAAACACAGAAATTGCATCGGAATTAAATACAAAAGGCACAATGCGGACTTAAGTACTAGAAGACTGAGTTTTCTAACAGTCTATGATTTGAGCCTTTCGTGTGAGACCAGTTTTAGTTTTCGATGCTTCACTTCCGGTTTACAGTATTCCTTGGACCATCACTTTGACGATTAAACACAAAAATTGCATCGGAATTATATACAAAAGGCACAATGCCGACTTAAGTACAAGAAGAATGTGTCTTCTTACCGTCTATGCTTTCAGCCTTTGCTGAGAGACCAGTTTTAGATATCGATGATTCACTTCCGGTTTACAGTATTCCTTGGACCTTCACTTTGACGATGAAACACAAAAATTTTATCGGAATTAAATACATCAGGCACAATGCCGACTTAAGTACAAGAAGAGTGAAGAGTGGGTCTTCTTACCATCTATGCTTTCAGCCTTTCCTGAGAGACCAATTTTAGATATCGATGATTCACTTCCGGTTTACAGTATTCCTTGGACCTTCACTGTGACGATGAAACACAAAAATTTTATCGGAATTAAATACATCAGGCACAATGCCGACTTAAGTACAAGAAGAGTGTGTCTTCTTACCGTCTATGCTTTCAGCCTTTGCTGAGAGACCAGTTTTAGATATCGATGCTTCACTTCCGCTTTACAGTATACCTTGGACCTTCACTTTGACGATGAAACACAAAAATTGCATCGGAATTATATACAAAAGGCACAATGCCGACTTAAGTACAAGAAGAGCGGGACTTCTTACCGTCTATGTTTTCAGCCTTTGCTGAGAGACCAGTTTTAGATATCGATGCCTCACTTCCGGTTTACAGTATTCCTTGGACCTTCACTTTGACGATTAAACGCAGAAATTGCATCGGATTTAAATACAGAAGGCACAATGCGGACTTAAGTACTAGAAGACTGAGTTTTCTAACAGTCTATGATTTGAGCCTTTCGTGTGAGACCAGTTTTAGTTTTCGATGCTTCACTTCCGGTTTACAGTATTCCTGGGACCATCACTTTGACGATTAAACACAAAAATTGCATCGGAATTATATACAAAAGGCACAATGCCGACTTAAGTACAAGAAGAGTGGGTCTTCTTACCGTCTATGCTTTCAGCCTTTGCTGAGAGACCAGTTTTAGATATCGATGCTTCACTTCCGGTTTACAGTATTCCTTGGACCTTCACTTTGACGATGAAACACAAAAATTGCATCGGAATTAAATACATCAGGCACAATGCCGACTTAAGTACAAGAAGAGTGGGTCTTCTTACCATCTATGCTTTCAGCCTTTGCTGAGAGACCAGTTTTAGATATCGATGATTCACTTCCGGTTTACAGTATTCCTTGGACGTTCACTTTGACGATGAAACACAAAAATTTTATCGGAATTAAATACATCAGGCACAATGCCGACTTAAGTACAAGAAGAATGAGTCTTCTTACCGTCTATGCTTTCAGCCTTTGCTGAGAGACCAGTTTTAGATATCGATGATTCACTTCCGGTTTACAGTATTCCTTGGACCTTCACTTTGACGATGAAACACAAAAATTTTATCGGAATTAAATACATCATGCACAATGCCGACTTAAGTACAAGAAGAGTGAGTCTTTTTACCGTCTATGTTTTCAGCTTTTGCTGAGAGACCAGTTTTAGATATCGATGCTTCACTTCCGGTTTGCAGTATTCCTTGCACCTTCACTTTGACGATGAAACCCAAAAATTTTATCGGAATTAAATACATCAGGCACAATGCCAACTTAAGTACAAAAAGATTGAGCCTTCTTATCGTCTATGCTTTCAGTCTTTGCTGAGAGACCAGTTTTAGATATCGATGCTTCAGTTCCGGTTTACAGTATTCCTTGGACCCTCACTTAGACGATTAAACACAAAAATTGCATCGGAATTAAATACAAAAGGCACAATGCCGACTTAAGGACAAGAAGACTGAGTCTTCTAACAGTCTATGATTTGAGCCTTTCGTGTTAGACCAGTTTTTGATTCCGATGCTTCACTTCAGGTGTACTGTATCCCTGGACCTTCACTTTGACGAGGAAACACAAAAATTGCATCGGAAGTAAATACATCAGGCACAATGCCGACTTAAGTACAAGAAGACTGAGTTTTATTTCCGTCTATGCTTTCAGCCTTTTCTGAGAGACCAGTTTTAGATATCGATGCTTCACTTGCGGTTTACAGTATTCCTTGGACCCTCACTCTGACAATTAAACACAAAAATTGCATCGGAATTAAATACAAAAGGCACAATGCTGACTTAAGTACAAGAAGACTGAGTCTTCTAAAACTCTATGATTTGAGCCTTTCATGTTAGACCAGTTTCAGATTCCGCTGCTTCACTTCAGGTTTACTGTATTCCTTGGACGTTCACTTTGACGATGAAACACAAAAATTGCATCGGAATTAAATACATCAGGCACAATGCCAACTTAAGTACAAGAAGAGCGAGTCTTCTTACCGTCTATGCTTTCAGCCTTTGCTGAGAGACCAGTTTTAGATATCGATGATTCACTTCCGGTTTACAGTATTCCTTGGACCTTCACTGTGACGATGAAACACAAAAATTTTATCGGAATTAAATACATCAGGCACAATGCCGACTTAAGTACAAGAAGAGTGGGTCTTCTTACCATCTATGCTTTCAGCCTTTGCTGAGAGACCAGTTTTAGATATCGATGATTCACTTCCGGTTTACAGTATTCCTTGCACCTTCACTTTGACGATGAAACACAAAAATTGCATCGGAATTAAACACATCAGGCACAATGCCGACTTAAGTACAAGAAGAGTGGGTCTTCTTACCGTCTATGCTTTCAGCCTTTGCTCAGAGCCCAGTTTTAGATATCGATGATTCACTTCCGGTTTACAGTATTCCTTGGACCTTCACTTTGACGATGAAACACAAAAATTGCATCGGAATTAAATACATCAGGCACAATGCCGACTTAAGTACAAGAAGAGTGAGTCTTCTTACCATCTATGCTTTCAGCCTTTGCTGAGAGACCAGTTTTAGATATCGATGATTCACTTCCGGTTTACAGTATTCCTTGGACCTTCACTTTGACGATGAAACACAAAAATTTTATCGGAATTAAATACATCAGGCACAATGCCGACTTAAGTACAAGAAGAGTGTGTCTTCTTACCGTCTATGCTTTCAGCCTTTGCTGAGAGACCAGTTTTAGATATCGATGCTTCACTTCCGCTTTACAGTATATCTTGGACCTTCACTTTGACGATGAAACACAAAAATTGCATCGGAATTATATACAAAAGGCACAATGCCGACTTAAGTACAAGAAGAGTGGGTCTTCTTACCGTCTATGTTTCAGCCTTTGCTGAGAGACCAGTTTTAGATATCGATGCTTCACTTCCGGTTTACAGTATTCCTTGGACCTTCACTTTGACGATGAAACACAAAACTTGCATCGGAATTAAATACATCAGGCACAATGCCGACTTAAGTACAAGAAGAGCGGGACTTCTTACCGTCTATGTTTTCAGCCTTTGCTGAGAGACCAGTTTTAGATATCGATGCCTCACTTCCGGTTTACAGTATTCCTTGGACCTTCACTTTGACGATTAAACGCAGAAATTGCATCGGAATTAAATACAGAAGGCACAATGCGGACTTAAGTACTAGAAGACTGAGTTTTCTAACAGTCTATGATTTGAGCCTTTCGTGTGAGACCAGTTTTAGTTTTCGATGCTTCACTTCCGGTTTACAGTATTCCTGGGACCATCACTTTGACGATTAAACACAAAAATTGCATCGGAATTATATACAAAAGGCACAATGCCGACTTAAGTACAAGAAGAGTGGGTCTTCTTACCGTCTATGCTTTCAGCCTTTGCTGAGAGACCAGTTTTAGATATCGATGCTTCACTTCCGGTTTACAGTATTCCTTGGACCTTCACTTTGACGATGAAACACAAAAATTGCATCGGAATTAAATACATCAGGCACAATGCCGACTTAAGTACAAGAAGAGTGGGTCTTCTTACCATCTATGCTTTCAGCCTTTGCTGAGAGACCAGTTTTAGATATCGATGATTCACTTCCGGTTTACAGTATTCCTTGGACGTTCACTTTGACGATGAAACACAAAAATTTTATCGGAATTAAATACATCAGGCACAATGCCGACTTAAGTACAAGAAGAATGAGTCTTCTTACCGTCTATGCTTTCAGCCTTTGCTGAGAGACCAGTTTTAGATATCGATGATTCACTTCCGGTTTACAGTATTCCTTGGACCTTCACTTTGACGATGAAACACAAAAATTTTATCGGAATTAAATACATCATGCACAATGGCGACTTAAGTACAAGAAGAGTGAGTCTTTTTACCGTCTATGTTTTCAGCTTTTGCTGAGAGACCAGTTTTAGATATCGATGCTTCACTTCCGGTTTGCAGTATTCCTTGCACCTTCACCTTGACGATGAAACACAAAAATTTTATCGGAATTAAATACATCAGGCACAATGCCGACTTAAGTACAAAAAGATTGAGCCTTCTTATCGTCTATGCTTTCAGTCTTTGCTGAGAGACCAGTTTTAGATATCGATGCTTCACTTCCGGTTTACAGTATTCCTTGGACCCTCACTTAGACGATTAAACACAAAAATTGCATCGGAATTAAATACATCAGGCACAATGCCGACTTAAGTACAAGAAGAGTGGGTCTTCTTACCATCTATGCTTTCAGCCTTTGCTGAGAGACCAGTTTTAGATATCGATGATTCACTTCCGGTTTACAGTATTCCTTGGACGTTCACTTTGACGATGAAACACAAAAATTTTATCGGAATTAAATACATCAGGCACAATGCCGACTTAAGTACAAGAAGAATGAGTCTTCTTACCGTCTATGCTTTCAGCCTTTGCTGAGAGACCAGTTTTAGATATCGATGATTCACTTCCGGTTTACTGTATCCCTGGACCTTCACTTTGACGAGGAAACACAAAAATTGCATCGGAAGTAAATACATCAGGCACAATGCCGACTTAAGTACAAGAAGAATGAGTCTTATTTCCGTCTATGCTTTCAGCCTTTTCTGAGAGACCAGTTTTAGATATCGATGCTTCACTTGCGGTTTACAGTATTCCTTGGACCCTCACTCTGACAATTAAACACAAAAATTGCATCGGAATTAAATACAAAAGGCACAATGCTGACTTAAGTACAAGAAGACTGAGTCTTCTAAAAGTCTATGATTTGAGCCTTTCATGTTAGACCAGTTTCAGATTCCGCTGCTTCACTTCAGGTTTACTGTATTCCTTGGACGTTCACTTTGACGATGAAACACAAAAATTGCATCGGAATTAAATACATCAGGCACAATGCCAACTTAAGTACAAGAAGAGCGAGTCTTCTTACCGTCTATGCTTTCAGCCTTTGCTGAGAGACCAGTTTTAGATATCGATGATTCACTTCCGGTTTACAGTATTCCTTGGACCTTCACTGTGACGATGAAACACAAAAATTTTATCGGAATTAAATACATCAGGCACAATGCCGACTTAAGTACAAGAAGTGTGGGTCTTCTTACCATCTATGCTTTCAGCCTTTGCTGAGAGACCAGTTTTAGATATCGATGATTCACTTCCGGTTTACAGTATTCCTTGCACCTTCACTTTGACGATGAAACACAAAAATTGCATCGGAATTAAACACATCAGGCACAATGCCGACTTAAGTACAAGAAGAGTGGGTCTTCTTACCGTCTATGCTTTCAGCCTTTGCTGAGAGCCCAGTTTTAGATATCGATGATTCACTTCCGGTTTACAGTAATCCTTGGACCTTCACTTTGACGATGAAACACAAAAATTGCATCGGAATTAAATACATCAGGCACAATGCCGACTTAAGTAGAAGAACAGTGAGTCCTCTTACCGTCTATGCTTTCAGCCTTTGCTGAGAGACCAGTTTTAGATATCGATGATTCACTTCCGGTTTACAGTATTCCTTGGACCTTCACTTTGACGATGAAACACAAAAATGTTATCGGAATTAAATACATCAGGCACAATGCCGACTTAAGTACAAGAAGAGTGAGTCTTCTTACCGTCTGTGCTTTCAGCCTTTGCTGAGAGACCAGTTTTAGATATCGATGATTCACTTCCGCTTTACAGTATTCCTTGGACCTTCACTTTGACGATTAAACACAAAAATTGCATCGGAATTAAATACATCAGGCACAATGCCGACTTAAGTACAAGAAGAGTGGGTCTTCTTACCATCTATGCTTTCAGCCTTTGCTGAGAGACCAGTTTTAGATATCGATGATTCACTTCCGGTTTACAGTATTCCTTGGACCTTCACTTTGACGGTGAAACACAAAAATGGCATCGGAATTAAATACATGTGGCACAATGCCGACTTAAGTACAAGAAGAGTGGGTGTTCTTATCGTCTATGCTTTCAGCCTTTGCTGAGAGACCAGTTTTAGATATCGATGATTCACTTCCGGTTTACAGTATTCCTTGGACCTTCACTTTGACGATGAAACACAAAAATTGCATCGGAATTAAATACATCAGGCACAATGCCGACTTAAGTACAAGAAGAGTGGGTCTTCTTACCTTCTATGCTTTCAGCCTTTGCTGAGAGACCAGTTTTAGATATCGATGATTCACTTCCGGTTTACAGTATTCCTTGGACCTTCACTTTGACGATTAAACACAGAAATTGCATCGGAATTAAATACATCAGGCACAATGCCGACTTAAGTACAAGAAGAGTGGGTCTTCTTACCGTCTATGCTTTCAGCCTTTGCTGAGAGACCAGTTTTAGATATCGAAGCTTCACTTCCGGTTTACAGTATTCCTTGCACCTTCACTTTGACGATTAAACACAAAAATTGCATCGGAATTAAATACATCAGGCACAATGCCGACTTAAGAAGAAGAACAGTGAGTCTTCTTACCGTCTATGCTTTCAGCCTTTGCTGAGAGACCAGTTTTAGATATCGATGATTCCCCTCCGGTTTTCAGTATTCCTTGGACCTTCACTTTGACGATGAAACACAAAAATTGCATCGGAATAATATACAAAAGGCACAATGCCGACTTAAGTACAAGAAGAATGAGTCTCCTTAATGTCTATGTTTTCAGCGGTTGCTGAGAGACCAGTTTTATATATCGATGCTTCACTTCCGGTTTACAGTATTCCTTGGACCTTCACTTTGACGATTAAACACAGAAATTGCATCGGAATTAAATACAAAAGGCACAATGCGGACTTAAGTACTAGAAGACTGAGTTTTCTAACAGTCTATGATTTGAGCCTTTCGTGTGAGACCAGTTTTAGTTTTCGATGCTTCACTTCCGGTTTACAGTATTCCTTGGACCATCACTTTGACGATTAAACACAAAAATTGCATCGGAATTATATACAAAAGGCACAATGCCGACTTAAGTACAAGAAGAATGTGTCTTCTTACCGTCTATGCTTTCAGCCTTTGCTGAGAGACCAGTTTTAGATATCGATGATTCACTTCCGGTTTACAGTATTCCTTGGACCCTCACTCTGACAATTAAACACAAAAATTGCATCGGAATTAAATACAAAAGGCACAATGCTGACTTAAGTACAAGAAGACTGAGTCTTCTAAAAGTCTATGATTTGAGCCTTTCATGTTAGACCAGTTTCAGATTCCGCTGCTTCACTTCAGGTTTACTGTATTCCTTGGACGTTCACTTTGACGATGAAACACAAAAATTGCATCGGAATTAAATACATCAGGCACAATGCCAACTTAAGTACAAGAAGAGCGAGTCTTCTTACCGTCTATGCTTTCAGCCTTTGCTGAGAGACCAGTTTTAGATATCGATGATTCACTTCCGGTTTACAGTATTCCTTGGACCTTCACTGTGACGATGAAACACAAAAATTTTATCGGAATTAAATACATCAGGCACAATGCCGACTTAAGTACAAGAAGAGTGGGTCTTCTTACCATCTATGCTTTCAGCCTTTGCTGAGAGACCAGTTTTAGATATCGATGATTCACTTCCGGTTTACAGTATTCCTTGCACCTTCACTTTGACGATGAAACACAAAAATTGCATCGGAATTAAACACATCAGGCACAATGCCGACTTAAGTACAAGAAGAGTGGGTCTTCTTACCGTCTATGCTTTCAGCCTTTGCTGAGAGCCCAGTTTTAGATATCGATGATTCACTTCCGGTTTACAGTATTCCTTGGACCTTCACTTTGACGATGAAACACAAAAATTGCATCGGAATTAAATACATCAGGCACAATGCCGACTTAAGTACAAGAAGAGTGAGTCTTCTTACCGTCTGTGCTTTCAGCCTTTGCTGAGAGACCAGTTTTAGATATCGATGATTCACTTCCGCTTTACAGTATTCCTTGGACCTTCACTTTGACGATTAAACACAAAAATTGCATCGGAATTAAATACATCAGGCACAATGCCGACTTAAGTACAAGAAGAGTGGGTCTTCTTACCATCTATGCTTTCAGCCTTTGCTGAGAGACCAGTTTTAGATATCGATGATTCACTTCCGGTTTACAGTATTCCTTGGACCTTCACTTTGACGGTGAAACACAAAAATGGCATCGGAATTAAATACATGTGGCACAATGCCGACTTAAGTACAAGAAGAGTGGGTGTTCTTACCGTCTATGCTTTCAGCCTTTGCTGAGAGACCAGTTTTAGATATCGATGATTCACTTCCGGTTTACAGTATTCCTTGGACCTTCACTTTGACGATGAAACACAAAAATTGCATCGGAATTAAATACATCAGGCACAATGCCGACTTAAGTACAAGAAGAGTGGGTCTTCTTACCGTCTATGCTTTCAGCCTTTGCTGAGAGACCAGTTTTAGATATCGATGATTCACTTCCGGTTTACAGTATTCCTTGGACCTTCACTTTGACGATTAAACACAGAAATTGCATCGGAATTAAATACATCAGGCACAATGCCGACTTAAGTACATGAAGAGTGGGTCTTCTTACCGTCTATGCTTTCAGCCTTTGCTGAGAGACCAGTTTTAGATATCGAAGCTTCACTTCCGGTTTACAGTATTCCTTGCACCTTCACTTTGACGATTAAACACAAAAATTGCATCGGAATTAAATACATCAGGCACAATGCCGACTTAAGAAGAAGAACAGTGAGTCTTCTTACCGTCTATGCTTTCAGCCTTTGCTGAGAGACCAGTTTTAGATATCGATGATTCACCTCCGGTTTTCAGTATTCCTTGGACCTTCACTTTGACGATGAAACACAAAAATTGCATCGGAATAATATACAAAAGGCACAATGCCGACTTAAGTACAAGAAGAATGAGTCTCCTTAATGTCTATGTTTTCAGCGGTTGCTGAGAGACCAGTATTATATATCGATGCTTCACTTCCGGTTTACAGTATTCCTTGGACCTTCACTTTGACGATTAAACACAGAAATTGCATCGGAATTAAATACAAAAGGCACAATGCGGACTTAAGTACTAGAAGACTGAGTTTTCTAACAGTCTATGATTTGAGCCTTTCGTGTGAGACCAGTTTTAGTTTTCGATGATTCACTTCCGGTTTACAGTATTCCTTGGACCATCACTTTGACGATTAAACACAAAAATTGCATCGGAATTATATACAAAAGGCACAATGCCGACTTAAGTACAAGAAGAATGTGTCTTCTTACCGTCTATGCTTTCAGCCTTTGCTGAGAGACCAGTTTTAGATATCGATGATTCACTTCCGGTTTACAGTATTCCTTGGTCCTTCACTTTGACGATGAAACACAAAAATTTTATCGGAATTAAATACATCAGGCACAATGCCGACTTAAGTACAAGAAGAGTGAAGAGTGGGTCTTCTTACCATCTATGCTTTCAGCCTTTCCTGAGAGACCAATTTTAGATATCGATGATTCACTTCCGGTTTACAGTATTCCTTGGACCTTCACTGTGACGATGAAACACAAAAATTTTATCGGAATTAAATACATCAGGCACAATGCCGACTTAAGTACAAGAAGAGTGGGTCTTCTTACCGTCTATGCTTTCAGCCTTTGCTGAGAGACCAGTTTTAGATATCGATGATTCACTTCCGGTTTACAGTATTCCTTGCACCTTCACTTTGACGATCAAACACAAAAATTAAATCGTAATTAAACACATCAGGCGCAATGCCGACTTAAGTACAAGAAGAGTGGGTCTTCTTACCATCTATGCTTTCAGCCTCTGCTGAGAGACCAGTTTTAGATATCGATGATTCACTTCCGGTTTACAGTATTCCTTGCACCTTCACTTTGACGATGAAACACAAAAATTGCATCGGAATTAAATACATCAGGCACAATGCCGACTTAAGAAGAAGAACAGTGAGTCTTCTTACCGTCTATGCTTTCAGCCTTTGCTGAGAGACCAGTTTTAGATATCGATGATTCACTTCCGGTTTACAGTATTCCTTGGACCTTCACTCTGACGATTAAACACAAAAATTTTATCGGAATTAAATACATCAGGCACAATGCCGACTTAAGTACAAGAAGAGTGGGTTTCTTACCATCTATGCTTTCAGCCTTTGCTGAGAGACCAGTTTTAGATATCGATGATTCACTTCCGGTTTACAGTATTCCTTGGACCTTCACTTTGACGATGAAACACAAAAATGTTATCGGAATTAAATACATCAGGCACAATGCCGACTTAAGTACAAGAAGAGTGGGTCTTCTTACCGTCTATGCTTTCAGCCTTTGCTGAGAGACCAGTTTTATTCATCGATGCTTCACTTCCGGTTTACAGTATTCCTTGGACCTTCACTTTGACGATTAAACACAGAAATTGCATCGGAATTAAATGCAAAAGGCACAATGCGGACTTAAGTACTAGAAGACTGAATTTTCTAACAGTCTATGATTTGAGCCTTTCGTGTGAGACCAGTTTTAGTTTTCGATGCTTCACTTCCGGTTTACAGTATTCCTTGGACCTTCACTTTGACGATGAAACACAAAAATTGCATCGGAATTAAATACATCAGGCACAATGCCGACTTAAGTACAAGAAGAGTGGGTCTTCTTACCATCTATGCTTTCAGCCTTTGCTGAGAGACCAGTTTTAGATATCGAAGCTTCACTTCCGGTTTACAGTATTCCTTGCACCTTCACTTTGACGATTAAACACAAAAATTGCATCGGAATTAAATACATCAGGCACAATGCCGACTTAAGAAGAAGAACAGTGAGTCTTCTTACCGTCTATGCTTTCAGCCTTTGCTGAGAGACCAGTTTTAGATATCGATGATTCACCTCCGGTTTTCAGTATTCCTTGGACCTTCACTTTGACGATGAAACACAAAAATTGCATCGGAATAATATACAAAAGGCACAATGCCGACTTAAGTACAAGAAGAATGAGTCTCCTTAATGTCTATGTTTTCAGCCGTTGCTGAGAGACCAGTTTTATATATCGATGCTTCACTTCCGGTTTACAGTATTCCTTGGACCTTCACTTTGACGATTAAACACAGAAATTGCATCGGAATTAAATACAAAAGGCACAATGCGGACTTAAGTACTAGAAGACTGAGTTTTCTAACAGTCTATGATTTGAGCCTTTCGTGTGAGACCAGTTTTAGTTTTCGATGATTCACTTCCGGTTTACAGTATTCCTTGGACCATCACTTTGACGATTAAACACAAAAATTGCATCGGAATTATATACAAAAGGCACAATGCCAACTTAAGTACAAGAAGAATGTGTCTTCTTACCGTCTATGCTTTCAGCCTTTGCTGAGAGACCAGTTTTAGATATCGATGATTCACTTCCGGTTTACAGTATTCCTTGGACCTTCACTTTGACGATGAAACACAAAAATTTTATCGGAATTAAATACATCAGGCACAATGCCGACTTAAGTACAAGAAGAGTGAAGAGTGGGTCTTCTTACCATCTATGCTTTCAGCCTTTCCTGAGAGACCAATTTTAGATATCGATGATTCACTTCCGGTTTTCAGTATTCCTTGGACCTTCACTGTGACGATGAAACACAAAAATTTTATCGGAATTAAATACATCAGGCACAATGCCGACTTAAGTACAAGAAGAGTGGGTCTTCTTACCGTCTATGCTTTCAGCCTTTGCTGAGAGACCAGTTTTAGATATCGATGATTCACTTCCGGTTTACAGTATTCCTTGCACCTTTACTTTGACGATCAAACACAAAAATTAAATCGTAATTAAACACATCAGGCACAATGCCGACTTAAGTACAAGAAGAGTGGGTCTTCTTACCATCTATGCTTTCAGCCTTTGCTGAGAGACCAGTTTTAGATATCGATGATTCACTTCCGGTTTACAGTATTCCTTGCACCTTCACTTTGACGATGAAACACAAAAATTGCATCGGAATTAAATACATCAGGCACAATGCCGACTTAAGAAGAAGAACAGTGCGTCTTCTTACCGTCTATGCTTTCAGCCTTTGCTGAGAGACCAGTTTTAGATATCGATGATTCACTTCCAGTTTACAGTATTCCTTGGACCTTCACTTTGACGATGAAACACAAAAATGTTATCGGAATTAAATACATCAGGCACAATGCCGACTTAAGTACAAGTAGAGTGGGTCTTCTTACCGTCTATGCTTTCAGCCTTTGCTGAGAGACCAGTTTTATATATCGATGCTTCACTTCCGGTTTACAGTATTCCTTGGACATTCACTTTGACGATTAAACACAGAAATTGCATCGGAATTAAATGCAAAAGGCACAATGCGGACTTAAGTACTAGAAGATTGAATTTTCTAACAGTCTATGATTTGAGCCTTTCGTGTGAGACCAGTTTTAGTTATCGATGCTTCACTTCCGGTTTACAGTATTCCTTGGACCTTCACTTTGACGATGAAACACAAAAATTGCATCGGAATTAAATACATCAGGCACAATGCCGACTTAAGTACATGAAGAGTGGGTCTTCTTACCGTCTATGCTTTCAGCCTTTGCTGAGAGACCAGTTTTAGATATCGATGATTCACTTCCGGTTTACAGTATTCCTTGGACCTTCACTTTGACGATTAAACACAGAAATTGCATCGGAATTAAATACATCAGGCACAATGCCGACTTAAGTACAAGAAGAGTGGGTCTTCTTTCCGTCTATGCTTTCAGCCTTTGCTGAGAGACCAGTTTTAGATATCGAAGCTTCACTTCCGGTTTACAGTATTCCTTGCACCTTCACTTTGACGATTAAACGCAAAAATTGCATCGGAATTAAATACATCAGGCACAATGCCGACTTAAGAAGAAGAACAGTGAGTCTTCTTACCGTCTATGCTTTCAGCCTTTGCTGAGACACCAGTTTTAGATATGGATGATTCACCTCCGGTTTTCAGTATTCCTTGGACATTCACTTTGACGATGAAACACAAAAATTGCATCGGAATTATATACAAAAGGCACAATGCCGACTTAAGTACAAGAAGAGTGGGTCTCCTTACCGCCTATGCTTTCAGCCTTTGCTGAGAGACCAGTTTTAGATATCGATGATTCACTTCCGGTTTACAGTATTCCTTGGACCTTCACTTTGACGATGAAACACAAAAATTTTATCGGAATTAAATACATCAGGCACAATGCCGACTTAAGTACAAGAAGAGTGGGTCTTCTTACCAGCTATGCTTTCAGCTTTGCTGTGAGACCAGTTTTAGATATCGATGATTCACTTCCGGTTTACAGTATTCCTTGGACCTTCACTTTGACGATGAAACACAAAAATTTTATCGGAATTAAATACATCAGGCACAATGCCGACTTAAGTACAAGAAGAGTGGGTCTTCTTACCGTCTATGCTTTCAGCCTTTGCTGAGAGACCAGTTTTAGATATCGATGCTTCACTTCCGCTTTACAGTATTCCTTGGACCTTCACTTTGACGATGTAACACAAAAATTGCATCGGAATTATATACAAAAGGCACAATGCCGACTTAAGTACAGGAAGAATGAGTCTTCTTAATGTCTATGTTTTCAGCCGTTGCTGAGAGACCAGGTTTATATATCGATGCTTCACTTCCGTTTTACAGTATTCCTTGGACCTTCACTTTGACGATTAAACACAGAAAGTGCATCGGAATTAAATACAAAAGGCACAATGCGGACTTAAGTACTAGAAGACTGAGTTTTCTAACAGTCTATGATTTGAGACTTTCGTGTGAGAACAGTTTTAGTTTTCGATGCTTCACTTCCGGTTTACAATATTCCTTGGACCATCACTTTGACGATTAAACACAAAAATTGCATCGGAATTATATACAAAAGGCACAATGCCGACTTAAGTACAAGAAGAGTGGGCCTTCTTACCGTCTATGCTTTCAGCCTTTGCTGAGAGACCAGTTTTAGATATCGATGCTTGACTTCCGGTTTACAGTATTCCTTGGACCTTCACTTTGACGATGAAACACAAAAATTGCATCGGAATTAAATACATCAGGCACAATGCCGACTTAAGTACAAGAAGAGTGGGTCTTCTTACCATCTATGATTTCAGCCTTTGCTGAGAGACCAGTTTTAGATATCGATGATTCACTTCCGGTTTACAGTATTCCTTGGACCTTCACTTTGACGATGAAACACAAAAATTTTATCGGAATTAAATACATCAGGCACAATGCCGACTTAAGTACAAGAAGAGTGGGTCTTCTTACCGTCTATGCTTTCAGCCTTTGCTGAGAGACCAGTTTTAGATATCGATGCTTCACTTCCGGTTTACAGTATTCCTTGGACCTTCACTTTGACGGTGAAACACAAAAATTTTATCGGAATTAAATACATCAGGCACAATGCCGACTTAAGTACAAGAAGAGTGAGTCTTCTTACCGTCTATGTTTTCAGCTTTTGCTGAGAGACCAGTTTTAGATATCGATGCTTCACTTCCGGTTTGCAGTATTCCTTGCACCTTCACTTTGACGATGAAACACAAAAATTTTATCGGAATTAAATACATCAGGCACAATGCCGACTTAAGTACAAGAAGAGTGGGTCTTCTTACCGTCTATGCTTTCAGCCTTTGCTGAGAGACCTATTTTAGATATCGATACTTCGCTTCTGGTTTACAGTATTCCTTGGACCTTCACTTTGACGATTAAACACAGAAATTGCATCGAAATTAAATACAAAAGGCACAATGCTGACTTAAGTACTAGAAGACTGAGTTTACTAACAGAGTATGATTTGAGCCTTTCGTGTGAGACCAGTTTTAGTTTTCGATGCTTCACTTCCGGTTTACAGTATTCCTTGGACCATCACTTTGACGATTAAACACAAAAATTGCATCGGAATTATATACAAAAGGCACAATGCCGACTTAAGTACAAGAAGAGTGGGTCTTCTTACCGTCTATGCTTTCAGCCTTTGCTGAGAGACCAGTTTTAGATATCGATGATTCACTTCCGGTTTACAGTATTCCTTGGACCTTCACTTCGACGATGAAACACAAAAATTTTATCGGAATTAATTACATCAGGCACAATGCCGACTGAAGTACAAGAAGAGTGGGTCTTCTTACCATCTATGCTTTCAGCCTTTGCTAAGAGACCAGTTTTAGATATCGATGATTCACTTCCGGTTTACAGTATTCCTTGGACCTTCACTTTGACTATGAAACACAAAAATTTTATCGGAATTAAATACATCAGGCACAATGCCGACTTAAGTACAAGAAGAGTGGGTCCTCTTACCGTCTATGCTTTCAGCCTTTGCTGAGAGACCAGTTTTAGATATCGATGATTCACTTCCGGTTTACAGTATTCCTTGGACCTTCACTTTGACGATGAAAGACAAAAATTGCATCGGAATTAAATACATCAGGCACAATGCCGACTTAAGTACAATAAGAGTGGGTCTTCTTGCCGTCTATGCTTTCAGCCTTTGCTGAGAGACCAGTTGTAGATATCGAGGCTTCACTTCCGGTTTACAGTATTCCTTGGTCCTTCACTTTGACGATGAAACACAAAAATTGCATCGGAATTAAATACATCAGGCACAATGCCGACTTAAGTACAAGAAGAGTGGGTCTTCTTACCATCTATGCTCTCAGCCATTGCTGAGAGACCAATTTTAGATATCGATGATTCACTTCCGGTTTACAGTATGCCTTGGTCCATCACTTTGACGATTAAACACAAAAATTGCATCGGAATTATATACAAAAGGCACAATGCCGACTTAAGTACAAGAATAATGAGTCTTCATACCGTCTATGCTTTCAGCCTTTGCTGAGAAACTAGTTTTAGATATCGATGATTCACTTCCGGTTTACAGTATTCCTTGGACCTTCACTTCGACGATGTAACACAAAAATTTAATCGGAATTAAATACATCAGGCACAATGCCGACTTAAGTACAAGAAGAATGGGTCTTCTTACCGTCTATACTTTCAGCCTTTGCTGAGAGACCAGTTTTAGATATCGATACTTCACTTCCGGTTTACAGTATTCCTTGGACCTTCACTTTGACGACGATTAAACACAGAAATTGCATCGGAATTAAATACAAAAGGCACAATGCGGACTTAAGTACTAGAAGACTGAGTTTACTAACAGTCTATGATTTGAGCCTTTCGTGTGAGACCAGTTTTAGTTTTCGATGCTTCACTTCCGGTTTACAGTATTCCTTGGACCATCACTTTGACGATTAAACACAAAAATTGCATCGGAATTATATACAAAAGGCACAATGCCGACTTAAGTACAAGAAGAGTGGGTCTTCTTACCATCTATGCTTTCAGCCTTTGCTGAGAGACCAGTTTTAGATATCGATGATTCACTTCCGGTTTACAGTATTCCTTGGACCTTCACTTTGACTATGAAACACAAAAATTGCATCGGAATTAAATACATCAGGCACAATGCCGACTTAAGTACAAGAAGAATGAGTCTTCTTACCGTCTATGCTTTCAGCCTTTGCTGAGAGACCAGTTTTAGATATCGATGATTCACTTCCGGTTTACAGTATTCCTTGGACCTTCACTTTGACGATGAAACAAAAAATTTTATCGGAAATAAATACATCAGGCACAATGCCGACTTAAGTACAAGAAGAGTGGGTCCTCTTACCGTCTATGCTTTCAGCCTTTGCTGAGGGACCAGTTTTAGATATCGGTGATTCACTTCCGGTTTACAGTATTCCTTGGACATTCACTTTGACGATGAAAGACAAAAATTGCATCGGAATTAAATACATCAGGAACAATGCCGACTTCAGTACAAGAAGAGTGGGTCTTCTTGCCGTCTATGCTTTCAGCCTTTGCTGAGAGACCAGTTGTAGATATCGATGCTTCACTTCCGGTTTACAGTATTCCTTGGACCTTCACTTTGACGATGAAACACAAAAATTGCATCGGAATTAAATACATCA
Organism: Schistocerca cancellata; assembly: GCF_023864275.1. Taxonomy (NCBI): domain Eukaryota; kingdom Metazoa; phylum Arthropoda; class Insecta; order Orthoptera; family Acrididae; genus Schistocerca; species Schistocerca cancellata. The sequence goes on from NC_064631.1 coordinate 57,026,636, forward strand.
GGCACAATGCCGACTTAAGTACAAGAAGAGGGGGTCTTCTTACCATCTATGCTCTCAGCCTTTGCTGAGAGACCAGTTTTAGATATCGATGATTCACTTCCGGTTTACAGTATGCCTTGGACCATCACTTTGACGTTAAACACAAAAATTGCATCGGAATTATATACAAAAGGCACAATGCCGACTTAAGTACAAGAAGAATGAGTCTTCTTACCGTCTATGATTTCAGCCTTTGCTGAGAGACCAGTTTTAGATATCAATGATTCACTTCCGGTTTACAGTATTCCTTGCACCTTCACTTTGACGATGAAACACTAAAATTGCATCGGAATTAAATACATCAGGCACAATGCCGACTTAAGTACAAGAAGAGTGGGTCTTCTTACCGTCTATGCTTTCAGCCTTTGCTGAGAGACCAGTTTTAGATATCGATGATTCACTTCCGGTTTACAGTATTCCCTGGACCTTCACTTTGACGATGAAACACAAAAATTGCATCGGAATTAAATACATCAGGCACAATGCCGACTTAAGTAGAAGAACAGTGAGTCTTCTTACCGTCTATGCTTTCAGCCTTTGCTGAGAGACCAGTTTTAGATATCGATGCTTCACTTCCGGTTTGCAGTATTTTTGCACCTTCACTTTGACGATTAAACACAAAAATTGCATCGGAATTAATACATCAGGCACAATGCCGACTTAAGTACACGAAGAGTGGGTCATCTTACCATTTATGCTTTCAGCCTTTGCTGAGAGACCAGTTTTAGATATCGATGATTCACTTCCGGTTTACTGTATTCCTTGGACCTTCACTTTGACGATGAAACACAAAAATTGCATCGGAATTAAATACATCAGGCACAATGCCGACTTATGTACAAGAAGAGTGGGTCTTCTTACCGTCTATGATTTCAGCCTTTGCTGAGAGACCAGTTTTAGATATCGATGCTTCACTTCCGGTTTACAGTATTCCTTGGACCTTCACTTTGACGATGAAACACAAAAATTGCATCGGAATTAAATACAACAGGCACAATGCCGACTTAAGTACAAGAAGAGTGAGTCTTCTTACCATCTATGCTTTCAGCCTTTGCTGAGAGACCAGTTTTAGATATCGATGATTCACTTCCGGTTTACAGTATTCCTTGGACCTTCACTTTGACGATGAAAGACAAAAATTTTATCGGAATTAAATACATCAGGCACAATGCCGACTTAAGTACAAGAAGAGTGGGTCTTCTTACCGTCTATGTTTCAGCCTTTGCTGAGAGACCAGTTTTAGATATCGATGCTTCACTTCCGGTTTACAGTATTCCTTGGACCTTCACTTTGACGATGAAACACAAAACTTGCATCGGAATTAAATACATCAGGCACAATGCCGACTTAAGTAGAAGAAGAGCGGGACTTCTTACCGTCTATGCTTTCAGCCTTTGCTGAGAGACCAGTTTTAGATATCGATGCCTCACTTCCGGTTTACAGTATTCCTTGGACCTTCAGTTTGACGATTAAACGCAGAAATTGCATCGGAATTAAATACAGAAGGCACAATGCGGACTTAAGTACTAGAAGACTGAGTTTTCTAACAGTCTATGATTTGAGCCTTTCGTGTGAGACCAGTTTTAGTTTTCGATGCTTCACTTCCGGTTTACAGTATTCCTTGGACGTTCACTTTGACGATGAAACACAAAAATTTTATCGGAATTAAATACATCAGGCACAATGCCGACTTAAGTACAAGAAGAGTGGGTCCTCTTACCGTCTATGCTTTCAGCCTTTGCTGAGAGACCAGTTTTAGATATCGATGATTCACTTCCGGTTTACAGTATTCCTTGGACCTTCACTTTGACGATGAAAGACAAAAATTGCATCGGAATTAAATACATCAGGCACAATGCCGACTTAAGTACAAGAAGAGTGGGTCCTCTTACCGTCTATGCTTTCAGCCTTTGCTGAGAGACCAGTTTTAGATATCGATGCTTCACTTCCGGTTTACAGTATTCCTTGGACCTTCACTTTGACGACGATTAAACACAGAAATTGCATCGGAATTAAATACAAAAGGCACAATGCGGACTTAAGTACTAGAAGACTGAGTTTACTAACAGTCTATGATTTGAGCCTTTCGTGTGAGACCAGTTTTAGTTTTCGATGCTTCACTTCCGGTTTACAGTATTCCTTGGACCATCACTTTGACGATTAAACACAATAATTGCATCGGAATTATATACAAAAGGCACAATGCCGACTTAAGTACAAGAAGAGTGGGTCTTCTTACCGTCTATGCTTTCAGCCTTTGCTGAGAGACCAGTTTTTGATATCGATGCTTCACTTCCGGTTTACAGTATTCCTTGGACCTTCACTTTGACGATGAAACACAAAAATTGCATCGGAATTAAGTACATCAGGCACAATGCCGACTTAAGTACAAGAAGAGTGGGTCTTCTTACCATCTATGTTTTCAGCCTTTGCTGAGAGACCAGTTTTAGATATCGATGATTCACTTCCGGTTTACAGTATGCCTTGGACCATCACTTTGACGATTAAACACAAAAATTACATCGGAATTATATACAAAAGGCACAATGCCGACTTAAGTACAAGAAGAATGAGTCTTCTTACCGTCTATGCTTTCAGCCTTTGCTGAGAGACCAGTTTTAGATATCGATGATTCACTTCCGGTTTACAGTATTCCTTGGACCTTCACTTCGACGATGAAACACAAAAATTTTATCGGAATTAATTACATCAGGCACAATGCCGACTTAAGTACAAGAAGAGTGGGTCTTCTTACCATCTCTGCTTTCAGCCTTTGCTGAGAGACCAGTTTTAGATATCGATGATTCACTTCCGGTTTACAGTATTCCTTGGACCTTCACTTTGACTATGAAACACAAAAATTTTATCGGAATTAAATACATCAGGCACAATGCCGACTTAAGTTCAAGAAGAATGAGTCTTCTTACCGTCTATGCTTTCAGCCTTTGCTGAGAGACCAGTTTTAGATATCGATGATTCACTTCCGGTTTACAGTATTCCTTGGACGTTCACTTTGACGATGAAACACAAAAATTTTATCGGAATTAAATACATCAGGCACAATGCCGACTTAAGTACAAGAAGAGTGGGTCCTCTTACCGTCTATGCTTTCAGCCTTTGCTGAGAGACCAGTTTTAGATATCGATGATTCACTTCCGGTTTACAGTATTCCTTGGACCTTCACTTTGACGATGAAAGACAAAAATTGCATCGGAATTAAATACATCAGGCACAATGCCGACTTAAGTACAATAAGAGTGGGTCTTCTTGCCGTCTATGCTTTCAGCCTTTGCTGAGAGACCAGTTGTAGATATCGAGGCTTCACTTCCGGTTTACAGTATTCCTTGGTCCTTCACTTTGACGATGAAACACAAAAATTGCATCGGAATTAAATACATCAGGCACAATGCCGACTTAAGTACAAGAAGAGTGGGTCTTCTTACCATCTATGCTCTCAGCCATTGCTGAGAGCCCAATTTTAGATATCGATGATTCACTTCCGGTTTACAGTATGCCTTGGTCCATCACTTTGACGATTAAACACAAAAATTGCATCGGAATTATATACAAAAGGCACAATGCCGACTTAAGTACAAGAATAATGAGTCTTCATACCGTCTATGCTTTCAGCCTTTGCTGAGAGACTAGTTTTAGATATCGATGATTCACTTCCGGTTTACAGTATTCCTTGGACCTTCACTTCGACGATGAAACACAAAAATTTAATCGGAATTAAATACATCAGGCACAATGCCGACTTAAGTACAAGAAGAATGGGTCTTCTTACCGTCTATACTTTCAGCCTTTGCTGAGAGACCAGTTTTAGATATCGATACTTCACTTCCGGTTTACAGTATTCCTTGGACCTTCACTTTGACGACGGTTAAACACAGAAATTGCATCGGAATTAAATACAAAAGGCACAATGCGGACTTAAGTACTAGAAGACTGAGTTTACTAACAGTCTATGATTTGAGCCTTTCGTGTGAGACCAGTTTTAGTTTTCGATGCTTCACTTCCGGTTTACAGTATTCCTTGGACCATCACTTTGACGATTAAACACAAAAATTGCATCGGAATTATATACAAAAGGCACAATGCCGACTTAAGTACAAGAAGAGTGAGTCTTCTTACCATCTATGCTTTCAGCCTTTGCTGAGAGACCAGTTTTAGATATCGATGATTCACTTCCGGTTTACAGAATTTCTTGGACCTTCACTTTGACTATGAAACACAAAAATTGCATCGGAATTAAATACATCAGGCACAATGCCGACTTAAGTACAAGAAGAATGAGTCTTCTTACCGTCTATGCTTTCAGCCTTTGCTGAGAGACCAGTTTTAGATATCGATGATTCACTTCCGGTTTACAGTATTCCTTGGACCTTCACTTTGACGATGAAACAAAAAATTTTATCGGAAATAAATACATCAGGCACAATGCCGACTTAAGTACAAGAAGAGTGGGTCCTCTTACCGTCTATGCTTTCAGCCTTTGCTGAGGGACCAGTTTTAGATATCGGTGATTCACTTCCGGTTTACAGTATTCCTTGGACATTCACTTTGACGATGAAAGACAAAAATTGCATCGGAATTAAATACATCAGGAACAATGCCGACTTCAGTACAAGAAGAGTGGGTCTTCTTGCCGTCTATGCTTTCAGCCTTTGCTGAGAGACCAGTTGTAGATATCGATGCTTCACTTCCGGTTTACAGTATTCCTTGGACCTTCACTTTGACGATGAAACACAAAAATTGCATCGGAATTAAATACATCAGGCACAATGCCGACTTAAGTACAAGAAGAGAGGGTCTTCTTACCATCTATGATCTCAGCCTTTGCTGAGAGACCAGTTTTAGATATCGATGATTCAATTCCGGTTTACAGTATGCCTTGGACCATCACTTTGACGTTAAACACAAAAATTGCATCGGAATTATATACAAAAGGCACAATGCCGACTTAAGTACAAGAAGAATGAGTCTTCTTACCGTCTATGATTTCAGCCTTTGCTGAGAGACCAGTTTTAGATATCGATGATTCACTTCCGGTTTACAGTATTCCTTGCACCTTCACTTTGACGATGAAACACTAAAATTGCATCGGAATTAAATACATCAGGCACAATGCCGACTTAAGTACAAGAAGAGTGGGTCTTCTTACCGTCTATGCTTTCAGCCTTTGCTGAGAGACCAGTTTTAGATATCGATGATTCACTTCCGGTTTACAGTATTCCCTGGATCTTCACTTTGACGATGAAACACAAAAATTGCATCGGAATTAAATACATCAGGCACAATGCCGACTTAAGTAGAAGAACAGTGAGTCTTCTTACCGTCTATGCTTTCAGCCTTTGCTGAGAGACCAGTTTTAGATATCGATGCTTCACTTCCGGTTTGCAGTATTTTTGCACCTTCACTTTGACGATTAAACACAAAAATTTTATCGGAATTAAATACATCAGGCACAATGCCGACTTAAGTACACGAAGAGTGGGTCTTCTTACCATCTATGCTTTCAGCCTTTGCTGAGAGACCAGTTTTAGATATCGATGATTCACTTCCGGTTTACTGTATTCCTTGGACCTTCACGTTGACGATGAAACACAAAAATTGCATCGGAATTAAATACATCAGGCACAATGCCGACTTATGTACAAGAAGAGTGGGTCTTCTTACCGTCTATGCTTTCAGCCTTTGCTGAGAGACCAGTTTTAGATATCGATGCTTCACTTCCGGTTTACAGTATTCCTTGGACCTTCACTTTCACGATGAAACACAAAAATTGCATCGGAATTAAATACAACAGGCACAATGCCGACTTAAGTACAAGAAGAGTGAGTCTTCTTACCATCTATGCTTTCAGCCTTTGCTGAGAGACCAGTTTTAGATATCGATGATTCACTTCCGGTTTACAGTATTCCTTGGACCTTCACTTTGACGATGAAAGACAAAAATTTTATCGGAATTAAATACATCAGGCACAATGCCGACTTAAGTACAAGAAGAGTGGGTCTTCTTACCGTCTATGTTTCAGCCTTTGCTGAGAGACCAGTTTTAGATATCGATGCTTCACTTCCGGTTTACAGTATTCCTTGGACCTTCACTTTGACGATGAAACACAAAACTTGCATCGGAATTAAATACATCAGGCACAATGCCGACTTAAGTACAAGAAGAGCGGGACTTCTTACCGTCTATGCTTTCAGCCTTTGCTGAGAGACCAGTTTTAGATATCGATGCCTCACTTCCGGTTTACTGTATTCCTTGGACCTTCACTTTGACGATTAAACGCAGAAATTGCATCGGAATTAAATACAGAAGGCACAATGCGGACTTAAGTACTAGAAGACTGAGTTTTCTAACAGTCTATGATTTGAGCCTTTCGTGTGAGACCAGTTTTAGTTTTCGGTGCTTCACTTCCGGTTTACAGTATTCCTGGGACCATCACTTTGACGATTAAACACAAAAATTGCATCGGAATTATATACAATAGGCACAATGCCGACTTAAGTACAAGAAGAGTGGGTCTTCTTACCATCTATGCTTTCAGCCTTTGCTGAGAGACCAGTTTTAGATATCGATGATTCACTTCCGCTTTACAGTATTCCTTGGACATTCTCTTTGACGATTAAACACAAAAATTGCATCGGAATTATATACAAAAGGCACAATGCCGACTTAAGTACAAGAAGAATGAGTCTTCTTAATGTCTATGTTTTCAGCCGTTGCTGAGAGACCAGTTTTATATATCGGTGCTTCCCTTCCGGTTTACAGTATTCCTTGGACCTTCACTTTGACGATTAAACACAGAAATTGCATCGGAATTAAATACAAAAGGCACAATGCGGACTTAAGTACTAGAAGACTGAGTTTTCTAACAGTCTATGATTTGACCCTTTCGTGTGAGACCAGTTTTAGTTTTCGATGCTTCACTTCCGGTTTACAGTATTCCTTGGACCTTCACTTTGACGATGAAACACAAAAATTTTATCGGAATTAAATACATCAGGCACAATGCCGACTTAAGTACAAGAAGAGTGGGTCTTCTTACCGTCTATGCTTTCAGCCTTTGCTGAGAGACCAGTTTTATATATCGATGCTTCACTTCCGGTTTACAGTATTCCTTGGACCCTCACTTTGACGATTAAACACAGAAATTTCATCGGAATTAAATACAAAAGGCACAATGCGGACTTAAGTACTAGAAGACTGAGTTTTCTAACAGTCTATGATTTGAGCCTTTCGTGTGAGACCAGTTTTAGTTTTCGATGCTTCACTTCCGGTTTACAGTATACCTTGGACCTTCACTTTGACGATGAAACACAAAAATTTTATCGGAATTAAATACATCAGGCACAATGCCGACTTAAGTACAAGAAGAGTGGGTCTTCTTACCGTCTATGCTTTCAGCCTTTGCTGAGAGACCAGTTTTAGATATCGATGCTTCACTTCCGCTTTACAGTATTCCTTGGACCTTCACTTTTACGATTAAACACAAAAATTGCATCGGAATTATATACAAAAGGCACAATGCCGACTTAAGTACAAGAAGAATGAGTCTTCTTACCGTCTATGCTTTCAGCCTTTGCTGAGAGACCAGTTTTAGATATCGATGCTTCACGTCCGGTTTGCAGTATTCCTTGCACCTTCACTTTGACGATGAAACACAAAAATTTTATCGGAATTAAATACATCAGGCTCAATGCCGACTTAAGTACAAGGAGAGTGAAGAGTGGGTCTTCTTACCATCTATGCTTTCAGCCTTTGCTGAGAGACCAGTTTTAGATATCGATGATTCACTTCCTGTTTACAGTATTCCTTGGACCATCACTTTGACGATGAAACACAATAATTGCATCGGAATCAAATACATCAGGCACAATGCCGACTTAAGTAGAAGAACAGTGAGTCTTCTTACCGTCTATGCTTTCAGCCTTTGCTGAGAGACCAGTTTTAGATATCGATGATTCACTTCCGGTTTACAGTATTCCTTGGACCTTCACTTTGACGATTAAACACAAAAATTGCATCGGAATTAAATACATCAGGCACATTGCCGACTTAAGTACAAGAAGAGTGAGTCTTCTTACCGTCTATGCTTTCATCCTTTGCTGAGAGACCAGTTTTAGATATCGATGATTCACTTCCGGTTTACAGTATTCATTGGACCTTCACTTTGACGATGAAACACAAAAATTGCATCGGAATTAAATACATCAGGCACAATGCCGACTTAAGTACAAGAAGAGTGGGTCTTCTTACCGTCTATGCTTTCAGCTTTGCTGAGAGACCAGTTTAGATATCGATGATTCACTTCCGGTTTACAGTATTCCTTGGACCTTCACTTTGACGATTAAACACAAAAATTGCATCGGAATCAAATACATCAGGCACAATGCCGACTTAAGAAGAAGAACAGTGAGTCTTCTTACCGTCTATGCTTTCAGCCTTTGCTAAAAGACCAGTTTTAAATATCGATGCTTCACTTCCGGTTTGCAGTATTCCTTGCACCTTCACTTTGACGATTAAACACAAAAATTGCATCGGAATTAAATACATCAGGCACAATGCCGACTTAAGTACAAGAAGAGTGGGTCTTCTTACCATCTATGCTTTCAGCCTTTGCTGAGAGACCAGTTTTAGATATCAATGATTCACCTCCGGTTTACAGTATTCCTTGGACCTTCACTTTGACGATGAAACACAAAAATTGCAGCGGAATTAAATACAAAAGGCACAATGCGGACTTAAGTACTAGAAGACTGAGTTTTCTAACAGTCTATGATTTGAGCCTTTCGTGTGAGACCAGTTTTAGTTTTCGATGCTTCACTTCAGGTTTACAGTATTCCTTGGACCATCACTTTGACGATTAAACACAAAAATTGCATCGGAATTATATACAAAAGGCACAATGCCGACTTAAGTACAAGAAGAGTGAAGAGTGGGTCTTCTTACCATCTATGCTTTCAGCCTTTGCTGAGAGACCAGTTTTAGATATCGATGATTCACTTCCGGTTAACAGTATTCCTTGGACCTTCACTTTGACGATGAAACACAAAAATTTTATCGGAATTAAATACATCAGGCACAATGCCGACTTAAGTACAAGAAGAGTGAGTCTTCTTACCGTCTATGCTTTCAGCATTTGCTGAGAGACCAGTTTTAGATATCGATGATTCACTTCCGCTTTACAGTTTTCCTTGGACCTTCACTTTGACGATTAAACACAAAAATTGCATCGGAATTAAATACATCAGGCACAATGCCGACATAAGTAGAAGAACTGTGAGTCTTCTTACCGTCTATGCTTTCAGCCTTTGCTGAGAGACCAGTTTTTGATATCGATGCTTCACTTCCGGTTTACAGTATTCCTTGGACCTTCACTTTGACGATGAAACACAAAAATTGCATCGGAATTAAATACATCAGGCACAATGCCGACTTAAGTACAAGAAGAGTGGGTCTTCTTACCGTCTATATTTTCAGCCTTTGCTAAGAGACCAGTTTTAGATATCGATGATTCACCTCCGGTTTTCAGTATTCCTTGGACCTTCACTTTGACGATGAAACACAAAAATTGCATCGGAATTATATACAAAAGGCACAATGCCGACTTAAGTACAAGAAGAATGAGTCTTCTTAATGTCTATGTTTTCAGCCGTTGCTGAGAGACCAGTTTTATATATCGATGCTTCACTTCCGGTTTACAGTATTCCTTGGACCTTCACTTTGACGATTAAACACAGAAATTGCATCGGAATTAAATACAAAAGGCACAATGCGGACTTAAGTACTAGAAGACTGAGTTTTCTAACAGTCTATGATTTGAGCCTTTCGTGTGAGACCAGTTTTAGTTTTCGATGCTTCACTTCCGGTTTACAGTATTCCTTGGACCACCACTTTGACGATTAAACACAAAAATTGCATCGGACTTATATACAAAAGGCACAATGCCGACTTAAGTACAAGAAGAATGAGTCTTCTTACCGTCTATGCTTTCAGCCTTTGCTGAGAGACCATTTTTAGATATCGATGATTCACTTCCGGTTTACAGTATTCCTTGGACCTTCACTTTGACGATGAAACACAAAAATTTTATCGGAATTAAATACATCAGGCACAATGCCGACTTAAGTACAAGAAGAGTGAAGAGTGGGTCTTCTTACCATCTATGCTTTCAGCCTTTGCTGAGAGACCAGTTTTAGATATCGATGATTCACTTCCTGTTTACAGTATTCCTTGGACCATCACTTTGACGATGAAACACAAAAATTGCATCGGAATAAAATACATCAGGCACAATGCCGACTTAAGTAGAACAACAGTGAGTCATCTTACCGTCTATGCTTTCAGCCTTTGCTGAGAGACCAGTTTTAGATATCGATGATTCACTTCCGGTTTACAGTATTCCTTGGACCTTCACTTTGACGATGAAACACAAAAATTTTATCGGAATTAAATACATCAGGCACAATGCCGACTTAAGTACAAGAAGAGTGAGTCTTCTTACCGTCTATGCTTTCAGCCTTTGCTGAGAGACCAGTTTTAGATATCGATGATTCACTTCCGGTTACAGTATTCCTTGGACCTTCACTTTGACAATTAAACACAAAAATTGCATCGGAATTAAATACATCAGGCACAATGCCGACATAAGTAGAAGAACAGTGAGTCTTCTTACCGTCTATGCTTTCAGCCTTTGCTGAGAGACCAGTTTTAGATATCGATGCTTCACTTCCGGTTTACAGTATTCCTTGGACCTTCACTTTGACGATGAAACACAAAAATTGCATCGGAATTAAATACATCAGGCACAATGCCGACTTAAGTACAAGAAGAGTGGGACTTCTTACCATCTATGCTTTCAGCCTTTGCTGAGAGACCAGTTGTAGATATCGATGCTTCACTTCCGGTTTACAGTATTCCTTGCACCTTCACTTTGACGATTAAACACAAAAATTGCATCGGAATTAAATACATCAGGCACAATGCCGACTTAAGAAGAAGAACAGTGAGTCTTCTTACCGTCTATGCTTTCAGCCTTTGCTAAAAGACCAGTTTTAAATATCGATGCTTCACTTCCGGTTTGCAGTATTCCTTGCACCTTCACTTTGACGATTAAACACAAAAATTGCATCGGAATTAAATACATCAGGCACAATGCCGACTTAAGTACAAGAAGAGTGGGTCTTCTTACCATCTATGCTTTCAGCCTTTGCTGAGAGACCAGTTTTAGATATCAATGATTCACCTCCGGTTTACAGTATTCCTTGGACCTTCACTTTGACGATGAAACACAAAAATTGCATCGGAATTAAATACAAAAGGCACAATGCGGACTTTAGTACTAGAAGACTGAGTTTTCTAACAGTCTATGATTTGAGCCTTTCGTGTGAGACCAGTTTTAGTTTTCGATGCTTCACTTCCGGTTTACAGTATTCCTTGGACCATCACTTTGACGATTAAACACAAAAATTGCATCGGAATTATATACAAAAGGCACAATGCCGACTTAAGTACAAGAAGAGTGAAGAGTGGGTCTTCTTACCATCTATGCTTTCAGCCTTTGCTGAGAGACCAGTTTTAGATATCGATGATTCACTTCCGGTTTACAGTATTCCTTGGACCATCACTTTGACGATGAAGCACAAAAATTTGATCGGAATTAAATACATCAGGCACAATGCCGACTTAAGTAGAAGAACAGTGAGTCTTCTTACCGGCTATGCTTTCAGCCTTTGCTGAGAGACCAGTTTTAGATATCGATGATTCACTTCCGGTTTACAGTATTCCTTGGACCATCACTTTGACGATGAAACACAAAAAATGCATCGGAATTAAATACATCAGGCACAATGCCGACTTAAGTAGAAGAACAGTGAGTCTTCTTACAGTCTATGCTTTCAGCCTTTGCTGAGAGACCAGTTTTAGATATCGATGATTCACTTCCGGTTTACAGTATTCCTTGGACCTTCACTTTGACGATGAAACACAAAAATTTTATCGGAATTAAATACATCAGGCACAATGCCGACTTAAGTACAAGAAGAGTGGGTCTTCTTACCGTCTATACTTTCAGCCTTTGCTGAGAGACCAGTTTTAGATATCGATGCTTCACTTCCGCTTTACAGTATTCCTTGGACCTTCACTTTGACGATGAAACACAAAAATTGCATCGGAATTAAATACAAAAGGCACAATGCCGACTTAAATACAAGAAGAATGAGTCTTCTTAATGTCTATGTTTTCAGCCGTTGCTGAGAGACCAGTTTTATATATCGATGCTTCACTTCCGGTGCACAGTATTCCTTGGACCTTCACTTTGACGATTAAACACAGAAATTGCATCGGAATTAAATACAAAAGGCACAATGCGGACTTAAGCACTAGAAGACTGAGTTTTCTAACAGTCTATGATTTGAGCCTTTGCTGAGAGACCAGTTTTAGTTTTCGATGCTTCACTTCCGGTTTACAGTATTCCTTGGACCATCACATTGACGATTAAACTCAAAAATTGCATCGGAATTATATACAAAAGGCACAATGCCGACTTAAGTACAAGAAGAATGAGTCTTCTTACCGTCTATGCTTTCAGCCTTTGCTAAGAGACCAGTTTTAGATATCGATGATTCACTTCCGGTTTACAGTATTCCTTGGACCTTCACTTTGACGATGAAACACAAAAATTTTATCGGAATTAAATACATCAGGCACAATGCCGACTTAAGTACAAGAAGAGTGAAGAGTGGGTCTTCTTACCATCTATGCTTTCAGCCTTTACTGAGAGACCAGTTTTAGATATCGATGATTCACTTCCGGTTTACAGTATTCCTTGGACCATCACTTTGACGATGAAACACAAAAATTTTATCGGAATTAAATACATCAGGCACAATGCCGACTTAAGTACAAGAAGAGTGAGTCTTCTTACCGGCTATGCTTTCAGCCTTTGCTGAGAGACCAGTTTTAGATATCGATGCTTCACTTCCGCTTTACAGTATTCCTTGGACCTTCACGTTGACGATTAAACACAAAAATTGCATCGAAATTAAATACATCAGGCACAATGCCGACATAAGTAGAAGAACAGTGAGTCTTCTTGCCGTCTATGCTTTCAGCCTTTGCTGAGAGACCAGTTTTAGATATCGATGCTTCACTTCCGGTTTACAGTATTCCTTGGACCTTCACTTTGACGATGAAACACAAAAATTGCATCGGAATTAAATACATCAGGCACAATGCCGACTTAAGTACAAGAAGAGTGGGTCTTCTTACCGTCTATGATTTCAGCCTTTGCTAAGAGACCAGTTTTAGATATCGATGATTCACCTCCGGTTTTCAGTATTCCTTGGACCTTCACTTTGACGATGAAACACAAAAATTGCATCGGAATTATATACAAAAGGCACAATGCCGACTTAAGTACAAGAAGAATGAGTCTTCTTAATGTCTATGTTTTCAGCCGTTGCTGAGAGACCAGTTTTATATATCGATGCTTCACTTCCGGTTTACAGTATTCCTTGGACCTTCACTTTGACGATTAAACACAGAAATTGCATCGGAATTAAATACAAAAGGCACAATGCGGACTTAAGTACTAGAAGACTGAGTTTTCTAACAGTCTATGATTTGAGCCTTTCGTGTGAGACCAGTTTTAGTTTTCGATGCTTCACTTCCGGTTACAGTATTCCTTGGATACCACTTTGACGATTAAACACAATAATTGCATCGGAATTATATACAAAAGGCACAATGCCGACTTAAGTACAAGAAGAATGAGTCTTCTTACTGTCTATGCTTTCAGCCTTTGCTGAGAGACCAGTTTTAGATATCGATGATTCACTTCCGGTTTACAGTATTCCTTGGACCTTCACTTTGACGATGAAACACAAAAATTTTATTGGAATTAAATACATCAGGCACAATGCCGACTTAAGTACAAGAAGAGTGAAGAGTGGGTCTTCTTACCATCTATGCTTTCAGCCTTTGCTGAGAGACCAGTTTTAGATATCGATGATTCACTTCCGGTTTACAGTATTCCCTGGATCTTCACTTTGACGATGAAACACAAAACTTTTATCGGATTTAAATACATCAGGCACAATGCCGACTTAAGTACAAGAAGAGTGGGTCTTCTTACCATCTATGCTTTCAGCCTTTGCTGAGAGACCAGTTTTAGATATCGATGATTCACTTCCGGTTTACAGTATTCCTTGGACCTTCACTTTGACGATGAAACACAAAAATGTTATCGGAATTAAATACATCAGGCACAATGCCGACTTAAGTACAAGAAGAGTGGGTCTTCTTACCGTCTATGCTTTCAGCCTTTGCTGAGAGACCAGTTTTAGATATCGATGCTTCACTTCCGGTTTACAGTATTCCTTGGACCTTCACTTTGACGATGAAACACAAAAATTTTATCGGAATTAAATACATCAGGCACAATGCCGACTTAAGTACAAGAAGAGTGGGTCTAATTACCGTCTATGCTTTCAGCCTTTGCTGAGAGACCAGTTTTAGATATCGATGCTTCACTTCCGGTTTACAGTATTCCTTGGACTTTCACTTTGACGATTAAACACAGAAATTGCATCGGAATTAAATACAAAAGGTACAATGCGGACTTAAGTACTAGAAGACTGAGTTTTCTAACAGTCTATGATTTGAGTCTTTAGTGTGAGACCAGTTTTGGTTTTCGATGCTTCACTTCCGGTTTACAGTATTCCTTGGACCATCACTTTGACGATTAAACACAAAAATTGCATCGGAATTATATACAAAAGGCACAATGCCGACTTAAGTACAAGAAGAGTGGTTCTTCTTACCGTCTATGCTTTCAGCCTTTGCTGAGAGACCAGTTTTAGATATCGATGCTTCACTTCCGGTTTACAGTATTCCTTGGACCTTCACTTCTTTGACGATGAAACACAAAAATTGCATCGGAATTAAATACATCAGGCACAATGCCGACTTAAGTACAAGAAGAGTGGGTCTTCTTACCATCTATGCTTTCAGCCTTTGCTGAGAGACCAGTTTTAGATATCGATGATTCACTTCCGGTTTACAGTATTCCTTGGACCTTCACTTTGACGATGAAACACAAAAATGTTATCGGAATTAAATACATCAGGCACAATGCCGACTTAAGTACAAGAAGAGTGGGTCTTCTTACCGTCTATGCTTTCAGCCTTTGCTGAGAGACCAGTTTTAGATATCGATGCTTCACTTCCGGTTTACAGTATTCCTTGGACCTTCACTTTGACGATGAAACACAAAAATTTTATCGGAATTAAATACATCAGGCACAATGCCGACTTAAGTACAAGAAGAGTGGGTCTTCTTAACGTCTATGCTTTCAGCCTTTGCTGAGAGACCAGTTTTAGATATCGATACTTCACTTCCGGTTTACAGTATTCCTTGGACCTTCACTTTGACGATCAAACACAAAAATTGCATCGGAATTATATACAAAAGGCACAATGCCGACTTAAGTACAAGAAGAATGAGTCTTCTTACCGTCTATGCTTTCAGCCTTTGCTGAGAGACCAGTTTTAGATATCGATGATTCACTTCCGGTTTACAGTATTCCTTGGACCTTCACTTTGACGATGAAACACAAAAATTTTATCGGAATTAAATACATCAGGCACAATGCCGACTTAAGTACAAGAAGAGTGAAGAGTGGGTCTTCTTACCATCTATGCTTTCAGCCTTTGCTGAGAGACCAGTTTTAGATATCGATGATTCACTTCCTGTTTACAGTATTCCTTGGACCATCACTTTGACGATGAAACACAAAAATTGCATCGGAATTAAATACATCAGGCACAATGCCGACTTAAGTAGAAGAACAGTGAGTCTTCTAACCGTCTATGCTTTCAGCCTTTGCTGAGAGACCAGTTTTAGATATCGATGCTTCACTTCCGGTTTACAGTATTCCTTGGACCTTCACTTTGACGATGAAACACAAAAATTGCATCGGAATTAAATACATCAGGCACAATGCCGACTTAAGTACAAGAAGAGTGGGTCTTCTTACCGTCTATGCTTTCAGCCTTTGCTGAGAGACCAGTTGTAGATATCGATGCTTCACTTCCGGTTTACAGTATTCCTTGCACCTTCACTTTGACGATTAAACACAAAAAATTTATCGGAATTAAATACATCAGGCACAATGCCGACTTAAGAAGAAGAACAGTGAGTCTTCTTACCGTCTATGCTTTCAGCCTTTGCTGAGAGACCAGTTTTAGATATCGATGCTTCACTTCCGGTTCGCAGTATTCCTTGGACCTTCACTTTGACGATTAAACACAGAAATTGCATCGGAATTAAATACAAAAGGCACAATGCGGACATAAGTACTAGAAGACTGAGTTTTCTAACAGTCTATGATTTGAGCCTTTCGTGTGAGACCAGTTTTAGATTCCGATGCTTCACTTCCGGTTTACAGTATTCCTTGGACCATCACTTTGACGATTAAACACAAAAATTGCATCGGAATTATATACAAAAGGCACAATGCCGACTTAAGTACAAGAAGAATGAGTCTTCTTACCGTCTATGCTTTCAGCCTTTGCTGAGAGACCAGTTTTAGATATCGATGATTCACTTCCGGTTTACAGTATTCCTTGGACCTTCACTTTGACGATGAAACACAAAAATTTTATCGGAATTAAATACATCAGGCACAATGCCGACTTAAGTACAAGAAGAGTGAAGAGTGGGTCTTCTTACCATCTATGCTTTCAGCCTTTGCTGAGAGACCAGTTTTAGATATCGATGATTCACTTCCGGTTTACAGTATTCCTTGGACCTTCACTTTGACGATGAAACACAAAAATTTTATCGGAATTAAATACATCAGGCACAATGCCGACTTAAGTACAAGAAGAGTGGGTCTTCTAACCGTCTATGCTTTCAGCCTTTGCTGAGAGACCAGTTTTAGATATCGATGCTTCACTTCCGCTTTACAGTATTCCTTGGACCTTCACTTTGACGATGAAACACAAAAATTGCATCGGAATTAAATACATCAGGCACAATGCCGACTTAAGTACAAGAAGAGTGGGTCTTCTTACCGTCTATGCTTTCAGCCTTTGCTGAGAGACCAGTTGTAGATATCGATGCTTCACTTCCGGTTTACAGTATTCCTTGCACCTTCACTTTGACGATTAATCACAAAAAATTTATCGGAATTAAATACATCAGGCACAATGCCGACTTAAGAAGAAGAACAGTGAGTCTTCTTACCGTCTATGCTTTCAGCCTTTGCTGAGAGACCAGTTTTAGATATCGATGCTTCACTTCCGGTTCGCAGTATTCCTTGGACCTTCACTTTGACGATTAAACACAGAAATTGCATCGGAATTAAATACAAAAGGCACAATGCGGACATAAGTACTAGAAGACTGAGTTTTCTAACAGTCTATGATTTGAGCCTTTCGTGTGAGACCAGTTTTAGATTCCGATGCTTCACTTCCGGTTTACAGTATTCCTTGGACCATCACTTTGACGATTAAACACAAAAATTGCATTGGAATTATATACAAAAGGCACAATGCCGACTTAAATACAAGAAGAATGAGTCTTCTTAATGTCTATGTTTTCAGCCGTTGCTGAGAGACCAGTTTTATATATCGATGCTTCACTTCCGGTGCACAGTATTCCTTGGACCTTCACTTTGACGATTAAACACAGAAATTGCATCGGAATTAAATACAAAAGGCACAATGCGGACTTAAGCACTAGAAGACTGAGTTTTCTAACAGTCTATGATTTGAGCCTTTGCTGAGAGACCAGTTTTAGAAATCGATGCTTCACTTCCGGTTTACAGTATTCCTTGGACCTTCACTTTGACGATGAAATACAAAAATTTTATCGGAATTAAATACATCAGGCACAATGCCGACTTAAGTACAAGAAGAGTGGGTCTTCTTACCGTCTATGCTTTCAGCTTTGCTGAGAGACCAGTTTCAGATATCGATGATTCACTTCCGGTTTACAGTATTCCTTGGACCTTCACTTTGACGATTAAACACAAAAATTGCATCGGAATTAAATACATCAGGCACAATGCCGACTTAAGTAGAAGAACAGTGAGTCTACTTACCGTCTATGCTTTCAGCCTTTGCTGAGAGACCAGTTTTAAATATCGATGCTTCACTTCCGGTTTGCAGTATTCCTTGCACCTTCACTTTGACGATGAAACACAAAAATTGCATCGGAATTAAATACATCAGGCACAATGCCGACTTAAGTACATGAAGAGTGGGTCTTCTTTCCATCTATGCTTTCAGCCTTTGCTGAGAGGCCAGTTTTAGATATCAATGATTCACCTCCGGTTTACAGTATTCCTTGGACCATCACTTTGACGATGAAACACAAAAATTGCATCGGAATTAAATACAAAAGGCACAATGCGGACTTAAGTACTAGAAGACTGAGTTTTCTAACAGTCTATGATTTGAGCCTTTCGTGTGAGACCAGTTTTAGTTTTCTATGCTTCACTTCCGGTTTACAGTATTCCTTGGACCATCACTTTGACGATTAAACACAAAAATTGCATTGGAATTATATACAAAAGGCACAATGCCGACTTAAGTACAAGAAGAATGAGTCTTCTTACCGTCTATGCTTTCAGCCTTTGCTGAGAGACCAGTTTTAGATATCGATGCTTCACTTCCGGTTTTCAGTATTCCTTGGACCTTCACTTTGACGATGAAACACAAAAATTTTATCGGAATTAAATACATCAGGCACAATGCCGACTTAAGTACAAGAAGAGTGAAGAGTGGGACTTCTTACCATCTATGCTTTCGGCCTTTGCTTAGAGACCAGTTTTAGATATCGATGATTCACTTCCGGTTTACAGTATTCCTTGGACCATCACTTTGACGATGAAACACAAAAATTGCATCGGAATTAAATACATCAGGCACAATGCCGACTTAAGTAGAAGAACAGTGAGTCTTCTTACCGTCTATGCTTTCAGCCTTTGCTGAGAGACCAGTTTTAGATATCGATGATTTACTTTCGGTTTACAGTATTCCTTGGACCTTCACTTTGACGATGAAACACAAAAATTTTATCGGAATTAAATACATCAGGCACAATGCCGACTTAAGTACAAGAAGAGTGAGTCTTCTTACCGTCTATGCTTTCAGCCTTTGCTGAGAGACCAGATTTAGATATCGATGATTCACTTCCGCTTTACAGTATTCCTTGGACCTTCACTTTGACGATGAAACACAAAAATTGCATCGGAATTATATACAAAAGGCACAATGCCGACTTAAGTACAAGAAGAATGAGTCTTCTTAATGTCTATGATTTCAGCCGTTGCTGAGAGACCAGTTTTATATATCCATGCTTCACTTCCGGTTTACAGTATTTCTTGGACCTTCACTTTGACGATTAAATACAGAAATTGCATCGGAATTAAATACAAAAGGCACAATGCGGACTTAAGTACTAGAAGACTGAGTTTTCTAACAGTCTATGATTTGAGCCTTTCGTGTGAGACCAGTTTTAAGTTTCGATGCTTCACTTCCGGTTTACAGTATTCCTAGGACCACCACTTTGACGATTAAACACAAAAATTGCATCGTAATTATATACAAAAGGCACAATGCCGACTTAAGTACAAGAAGAATGAGTCTTCTTAACGACTATGCTTTCAGCCTTTGCTGAGAGAACAGTTTTAGATATCGATGATTCACTTCCGGTTTACAGTATTCCTTGGACCTTCACTTTGACGATGAAACACAAAAATTTTATCGGAATTAAATACATCAGGCACAATGCCGACTTAAGTACAAGAAGAGTGAAGAGTGGGTCTTCTTCCCATCTATGCTTTCAGCCTTTGCTGAGAGACCAGTTTTAGATATCGATGATTCACTTCCGGTTTACAGTATTCCTTGGACCTTCACATTGACGATGAAACACAAAAATTGCATCGGAATTAAATACATCAGGCACAATGCCGACTTAAGTACAAGAAGAGTGAGTCTTCTTACCGTCTATGCTTTCAGCCTTTGCTGACAGACCAGTTTTAGATATCGATGATTCACTTCCGGTTTACAGTATTCCTTGGACCTTCACTTTGACGATGAAACACAAAAATTTTATCGGAATTAAATACATCAGGCACAATGCCGACTTAAGTACAAGAAGAGTGTGTCTTCTTACCGTCTATGCTTTCAGCCTTTGCTGAGAGACCAGTTTTAGATATCGATGCTTCACTTCCGGTTTACAGTATTCCTTGGACTTTCACTTTGACGATTAAACACAGAAATTGCATCGGAATTAAATACAAAAGGCACAATGCGGACTTAAGTACTACAAGACTGAGTTTTCTAACAGTCTATGATTTGAGCCTTTCGTGTGAGACCAGTTTTAGATTCCGATGCTTCACTTCCGGTTTACAGTATTCCTTGGACTATCACTTTGACGAAGAAACACAAAAATTGCATCGGAATTAAATACATCAGGCACAATGCCGACTTAAGTAGAAGAACAGTGAGTCTTCTTACCGTCTATGCTTTCAGCCTTTGCTGAGAGACCAGTTTTAGATATCGATGATTCACTTCCGGTTTACAGTATTCCTTGGACCTTCACTTTGACGATGAAACACAAAAATTTTATCGGAATTAAATACATCAGGCACAATGCCGACTTAAGTACAAGAAGAGTGAGTCTTCTTACCATCTATGCTTTCAGCCTTTGCTGAGAGACCAGTTTTAGATATCGATGATTCACTTCCGCTTTTCAGTATTCCTTGGACCTTCACTTTGACGATTAAACACAAAAATTGCATCGGAATTAAATACATCAAGCACAATGCCGACTTAAGTAGAAGAACAGTGAGTCTTCTTACCGTCTATGCTTTCAGCCTTTGCTGAGAGACCAGTTTTAGATATCGATGCTTCACTTCCGGTTTACAGTATTCCTTGGACCTTCACATTGACGATGAAACACAAAAATTGCATCGGAATTAAATACATCAGGCACAATGCCGACTTAAGTACAAGAAGAGTGGGTCTTCTTACCGTCTATGCTTTCAGCCTTTGCTGAGAGACCAGTTGTAGATATCGATGCTTCACTTCCGGTTTACAGTATTCCTTGCACCTTCACTTTGACGATTAAACACAAAAATTGCATCGGAATTAAATACATCAGGCACAATGCCGACTTAAGAAGAAGAACAGTGAGTCTTCTTACCGTCTATGCTTTCAGCCTTTGCTGAGAGACCAGTTTTAGATATCGATGCTTCACTTCCGGTTTACAGTATTCCTTGGACTTTCACTTTGACGTTTAAACACAGAAATTGCATCGGAATTAAATACAAAAGGCACAATGCGGACTTAAGTACTACAAGACTGAGTTTTCTAACAGTCTATGATTTGAGCCTTTCGTGTGAGACCAGTTTTAGATTCCGATGCTTCACTTCCGGTTTACAGTATTCCTTGGACTATCACTTTGACGATTAAACACAAAAATTGCATCGGAATTAAATACATCAGGCACAATGCCGACTTAAGTAGAAGAACAGTGAGTCTTCTTACCGTCTATGCTTTCAGCCTTTGCTGACAGACCAGTTTTAGATATCGATGATTCACTTCCGGTTTACAGTATTCCTTGGACCTTCACTTTGACGATGAAACACAAAAATTTTATCGGAATTAAAAACATCAGGCACAATGCCGACTTAAGTACAAGAAGAGTGTGTCTTCTTACCGTCTATGCTTTCAGCCTTTGCTGAGAGACCAGTTTTAGATATCGATGTTTCACTTCCGCTTTACTGTATTCCTTGGACCTTCACTTTGACGATGAAACACAAAAATTGCATCGGAATTAAATACAAAAGGCACAATGCCGACTTAAATACAAGAAGAATGAGTCTTCTTAATGTCTATGTTTTCAGCCGTTGCTGAGAGACCAGTTTTATATATCGATGCTTCACTTCCGGCGCACAGTATTCCTTGGACCTTCACTTTGACGATTAAACACAGAAATTGCATCGGAATTAAATACAAAAGGCACAATGCGGACTTATGCACTAGAAGACTGAGTTTTCTAACAGTCTATGATTTGAGCCTTTGCTGAGAGACCAGTTTTAGATATCGATGCTTCACTTCCGGTTTACAGTATTCCTTGGACCTTCACTTTGACGATGAAACACAAAAATTCTATCGGAATTAAATACATCAGGCACAATGCCGACTTAAGTACAAGAAGAGTGGGTCTCCTTACCGTGTATGCTTTCAGCCTTTGCTGAGAGACCAGTTTTAGATATCGATGATTCACTTCCGGTTTACAGTATTCCTTGGACCTACATTTTTGACGATGAAACACAAAAATTTTATCGGAATTAAATACATCAGGCACAATGCCGACTTAAGTACAAGAAGAGTGGGTCTTCTTACCGTCTATGCTTTCAGCTTTGCTGAGAGACCAGTTTTAGATATCGATGATTCACTTCCGGTTTACAGTATTCCTTGGACCTTCACTTTGACGATTAAACACAAAAATTGCATCGGAATTAAATACATCAGGCACAATGCCGACTTAAGAAAAAGAACAGTGAGTCTTCTTACCGTCTATGATTTCAGCCTTTGCTGAGAGATCAGTTTTAAATATCGATGCTTCACTTCCGGTTTGCAGTATTCCTTGCACCTTCACTTTGATGATTAAACACAAAAATTGCATCGGAATTAAATACATCAGGCACAATGCCGACTTAAGTACAAGAAGAGTGGGTCTTCTTACCATCTATGCTTTCAGCCTTTGCTGAGAGACCAGTTTTAGATATCAATGATTCACCTCCGGTTTACAGTATTCCTTGGACCTTCACTTTGACGATGAAACACAAAAATTGCATCGGAATTAAATACAAAAGGCACAATGCAGACTTAAGTACTAGAAGACTGAGTTTTCTAACAGTCTATGATTTGAGCCTTTCGTGTGAGACCAGTTTTAGTTTTCGATGCTTCACTTCCGGTTTACAGTATTCCTTGGACCACCACTTTGACGATTAAACACAAAAATTGCATCGGAATTATATACAAAAGGCACAATGCCGACTTAAGTACAAGAAGAATGAGTCTTCTTACCGTCTATGCTTTCAGCCTTTGCTGAGAGACCAGTTTTAGATATCGATGATTGACTTCCGGTTTACAGTATTCCTTTGACCTTCACTTTGACGATGAAACAAAAAAATTTTATCGGAATTAAATACATCAGGCACAATGCCGACTTAAGTACAAGAAGAGTGAAGAGTGGGTCTTCTTACCATCTATGCTTTCAGCCTTTGCTGAGAGACCAGTTTTAGATATCGATGATTCACTTCCGGTTTACAGTATTCCTTGGACCTTCACTTTGACGATGAAACACAAAAATTTTATCGGAATTAAATACATCAGGCACAATGCCGACTTAAGTAAAAGAAGAGTGGGTCTTCTTACCATCTATGCTTTCAGCCTTTGCTGAGAGACCAGTTTTAGATATCGATGATTCTCTTCCGGTTTACAGTATTCCTTGGACCTTCACTTTAACGATGAAACACAAAAATGTTATCGGAATTAAATACATCAGGCACAATGCCGACTTAAGTACAAGAAGAGTGGGTCTTCTTACCGTCTATGCTTTCAGCCTTTGCTGAGAGACCAGTTTTAGATATCGATGCTTCACTTCCGGTTTACAGTATTCCTTGGACCTTCACTTTGACGATGAAACACAAAAATTTTATCGGAATTAAATACATCAGTCACAATGCCGACTTAAGTACAAGAAGAGTGGGTCTTCTTACCGTCTATGCTTTCAGCCTTTGCTGAGAGACCAGTTTTAGATATCGATGATTCACTGCCGGTTTACAGTATTCCTTGGACCATCACTTTGACGATGAAACACAAAAATTGCATCGGAATTAAATACATCAGGCACAATGCCGACTTAAGAAGAAGAACAGTGAGTCTTCTTACCGTCTATGCTTTCAGCTTTTGCTGAGAGACCAGTTTTAGATATCGATGCTTCACTTCCGGTTTGCAGTATTCCTTGCACCTTCACTTTGACGATTAAACACAAAAATTGCATCGGAATTAAATACATCAGGCACAATGCCAACTTAAGTACAAGAAGAGTGGGTCTTCTTACCATCTATGCTTTCAGCCTTTGCTGAGAGACCAGTTTTAGATATCGATGCTTCACTTCCGGTTTGCAGTATTCCTTGGACCTTCACTTTGACGATTAAACACAGAAATTGCATCGGAATTAAATACAAAAGGCACAATGCAGACTTAAGTACTAGAAGACTGAGTTTTCTAACAGTCTATGATTTGAGCCTTTCGTGTGAGACCAGTTTTAGATTCCGATGCTTCACTTCCGGTTTACAGTATTCCTTGGACCATCACTTTGACGATTAAACACAAAAATTGCATGGGAATTATATACAAAAGGCACAATGCCGACTTAAGTACAAGAAGAATGAGTCTTCTTACCGTCTATGCTTTCAGCCTTTGCTGAGAGACCAGTTTTAGATATCGATGATTCACTTCCGGTTTACAGTATTCCTTGGACCTTCACTTTGACGATGAAACACAAAAATTTTATCGGAATTAAATACATCAGGCACAATGCCGACTTAAGTACAAGAAGAGTGAAGAGTGGGTCTTCTTACCATCTATGCTTTCAGCCTTTGCTGAGAGACCAGTTTTAGATATCGATGATTCACTTCCGGTTTACAGTATTCCTTGGACCATCACTTTGACGATGAAACACAAAAATTGCATCGGAATTAAATACATCTGGCACAATGCCGACTTAAGTAGAGGAACAGTGAGTCTTCTTACCGTCTATGCTTTCAGCCTTTGCTGAGAGACCAGTTTTAGATATCGATGATTCACTTCCGGTTTACAGTATTCCTTGGACCTTCACTTTGACGATGAAACACAAAAATTTTATCGGAATTAAATACATCAGGCACGATGCCGACTTAAGTACAAGAAGAGTGGGTCTTCTTACCGTCTATGCTTTCAGCCTTTGCTGAGAGACCAGTTTTAGATATCGATGCTTCACTTCCGCTTTACAGTATTCCTTGGACCTTCACTTTGACGATGAAACACAAAAATTGCATCGGAATTAAATACAAAAGTCACAATGCCGACTTAAATACAAGAAGAATGAGTCTTCTTAATGTCTATGTTTTCAGCCGTTGCTGAGAGACCAGTTTTATATATCGATGCTTCACTTCCGGTGCACAGTATTCCTTGGACCTTCACTTTGACGATTAAACACAGAAATTGCATCGGAATTAAATACAAAAGGCACAATGCGGACTTAAGCACTAGAAAACTGAGTTTTCTAACAGTCTATGATTTGAGCCTTTGCTGAGAGATCAGTTTTAGATATCGTTGCTTCACTTCCGGTTTACAGTATACCTTGGACCTTCACTTTGACGATTAAACACAAAAATTGCATCGGAATTAAATACATCAGGCACAATGCCGACATAAGGAGAAGAACAGTGAGTCTTCTTACCGTCTATGCTTTCAGCCTTTGCTGAGAGACCAGTTTTAAATATCGATGCTTCACTTCCGGTTTGCAGTATTCCTTGCACCTTCACTTTGACGATGAAACACAAAAATTGCATCGGAATTAAATACATCAGGCACAATGCCGACTTAAGTACAAGAAGAGTGGGTCTTCTTACCATCTATGCTTTCAGCCTTTGCTGAGAGACCAGTTTTAGATATCAATGATTCACCTCCGGTTTACAGTATTCCTTGGACCATCACTTTGACGATGAAACACAAATATTGCATCGGAATTAAATACAAAAGGCACAATGCGGACTTAAGTACTAGAAGACTGAGTTTTCTAACAGTCTATGATTTGAGCCTTTCGTGTGAGACCAGTTTTAGTTTTCGATGCTTCACTTCCGGTTTACAGTATTCCTTGGACCATCACTTTGACGATTAAACACAAAAATTGCATCGGAATTAAATACAAAAGGCACAATGCCGACTTAAGTACAAGAAGAATGAGTCATCTTACCGTCTATGCTTTCAGCCTTTGCTGAGAGACCAGTTTTAGATATCGATGTTTCACTTCCGCTTTACTGTATTCCTTGGACCTTCACTTTGACGATTAAACACAAAAATTGCATCGGAATCAAATACATCAGGCACAATGCCGACTTAAGAAGAAGAACAGTGAGTCTTCTTACCGTCTATGCTTTCAGCCTTTGCTAAAAGACCAGTTTTAAATATCGATGCTTCACTTCCGGTTTGCAGTATTCCTTGCACCTTCACTTTGACGATTAAACACAAAAATTGCATCGGAATTAAATACATCAGGCACAATGCCGACTTAAGTACAAGAAGAGTGGGTCTTCTTACCATCTATGCTTTCAGCCTTTGCTGAGAGACCAGTTTTAGATATCAATGATTCACCTCCGGTTTACAGTATTCCTTGGACCTTCACTTTGACGATGAAACACAAAAATTGCAGCGGAATTAAATACAAAAGGCACAATGCGGACTTAAGTACTAGAAGACTGAGTTTTCTAACAGTCTATTATTTGAGCCTTTCGTGTGAGACCAGTTTTAGTTTTCGATGCTTCACTTCAGGTTTACAGTATTCCTTGGACCATCACTTTGACGATTAAACACAAAAATTGCATCGGAATTATATACAAAAGGCACAATGCCGACTTAAGTACAAGAAGAGTGAAGAGTGGGTCTTCTTACCATCTATGCTTTCAGCCTTTGCTGAGAGACCAGTTTTAGATATCGATGATTCACTTCCGGTTAACAGTATTCCTTGGACCTTCACTTTGACGATGAAACACAAAAATTTTATCGGAATTAAATACATCAGGCACAATGCCGACTTAAGTACAAGAAGAGTGAGTCTTCTTACCGTCTATGCTTTCAGCATTTGCTGAGAGACCAGTTTTAGATATCGATGATTCACTTCCGCTTTACAGTTTTCCTTGGACCTTCACTTTGACGATTAAACACAAAAATTGCATCGGAATTAAATACATCAGGCACAATGCCGACATAAGTAGAAGAACTGTGAGTCTTCTTACCGTCTATGCTTTCAGCCTTTGCTGAGAGACCAGTTTTTGATATCGATGCTTCACTTCCGGTTTACAGTATTCCTTGGACCTTCACTTTGACGATGAAACACAAAAATTGCATCGGAATTAAATACATCAGGCACAATGCCGACTTAAGTACAAGAAGAGTGGGTCTTCTTACCGTCTATATTTTCAGCCTTTGCTAAGAGACCAGTTTTAGATATCGATGATTCACCTCCGGTTTTCAGTATTCCTTGGACCTTCACTTTGACGATGAAACACAAAAATTGCATCGGAATTATATACAAAAGGCACAATGCCGACTTAAGTACAAGAAGAATGAGTCTTCTTAATGTCTATGTTTTCAGCCGTTGCTGAGAGACCAGTTTTATATATCGATGCTTCACTTCCGGTTTACAGTATTCCTTGGACCTTCACTTTGACGATTAAACACAGAAATTGCATCGGAATTAAATACAAAAGGCACAATGCGGACTTAAGTACTAGAAGACTGAGTTTTCTAACAGTCTATGATTTGAGCCTTTCGTGTGAGACCAGTTTTAGTTTTCGATGCTTCACTTCCGGTTTACAGTATTCCTTGGACCACCACTTTGACGATTAAACACAAAAATTGCATCGGAATTATATACAAAAGGCACAATGCCGACTTAAGTACAAGAAGAATGAGTCTTCTTACCGTCTATGCTTTCAGCCTTTGCTGAGAGACCATTTTTAGATATCGATGATTCACTTCCGGTTTACAGTATTCCTTGGACCTTCACTTTGACGATGAAACACAAAAATTTTATCGGAATTAAATACATCAGGCACAATGCCGACTTAAGTACAAGAAGAGTGAAGAGTGGGTCTTCTTACCATCTATGCTTTCAGCCTTTGCTGAGAGACCAGTTTTAGATATCGATGATTCACTTCCTGTTTACAGTATTCCTTGGACCATCACTTTGACGATGAAACACAAAAATTGCATCGGAATTAAATACATCAGGCACAATGCCGACTTAAGTAGAACAACAGTGAGTCATCTTACCGTCTATGCTTTCAGCCTTTGCTGAGAGACCAGTTTTAGATATCGATGATTCACTTCCGGTTTACAGTATTCCTTGGACCTTCACTTTGACGATGAAACACAAAAATTTTATCGGAATTAAATACATCAGGCACAATGCCGACTTAAGTACAAGAAGAGTGAGTCTTCTTACCGTCTATGCTTTCAGCCTTTGCTGAGAGACCAGTTTTAGATATCGATGATTCACTTCCGGTTACAGTATTCCTTGGACCTTCACTTTGACAATTAAACACAAAAATTGCATCGGAATTAAATACATCAGGCACAATGCCGACATAAGTAGAAGAACAGTGAGTCTTCTTACCGTCTATGCTTTCAGCCTTTGCTGAGAGACCAGTTTTAGATATCGATGCTTCACTTCCGGTTTACAGTATTCCTTGGACCTTCACTTTGACGATGAAACACAAAAATTGCATCGGAATTAAATACATCAGGCACAATGCCGACTTAAGTACAAGAAGAGTGGGTCTTCTTACCATCTATGCTTTCAGCCTTTGCTGAGAGACCAGTTGTAGATATCGATGCTTCACTTCCGGTTTACAGTATTCCTTGCACCTTCACTTTGACGATTAAACACAAAAATTGCATCGGAATTAAATACATCAGGCACAATGCCGACTTAAGAAGAAGAACAGTGAGTCTTCTTACCGTCTATGCTTTCAGCCTTTGCTAAAAGACCAGTTTTAAATATCGATGCTTCACTTCCGGTTTGCAGTATTCCTTGCACCTTCACTTTGACGATTAAACACAAAAATTGCATCGGAATTAAATACATCAGGCACAATGCCGACTTAAGTACAAGAAGAGTGGGTCTTCTTACCATCTATGCTTTCAGCCTTTGCTGAGAGACCAGTTTTAGATATCAATGATTCACCTCCGGTTTACAGTATTCCTTGGACCTTCACTTTGACGATGAAACACAAAAATTGCATCGGAATTAAATACAAAAGGCACAATGCGGACTTTAGTACTAGAAGACTGAGTTTTCTAACAGTCTATGATTTGAGCCTTTCGTGTGAGACCAGTTTTAGTTTTCGATGCTTCACTTCCGGTTTACAGTATTCCTTGGACCATCACTTTGACGATTAAACACAAAAATTGCATCGGAATTATATACAAAAGGCACAATGCCGACTTAAGTACAAGAAGAGTGAAGAGTGGGTCTTCTTACCATCTATGCTTTCAGCCTTTGCTGAGAGACCAGTTTTAGATATCGATGATTCACTTCCGGTTTACAGTATTCCTTGGACCATCACTTTGACGATGAAGCACAAAAATTTGATCGGAATTAAATACATCAGGCACAATGCCGACTTAAGTAGAAGAACAGTGAGTCTTCTTACCGGCTATGCTTTCAGCCTTTGCTGAGAGACCAGTTTTAGATATCGATGATTCACTTCCGGTTTACAGTATTCCTTGGACCATCACTTTGACGATGAAACACAAAAAATGCATCGGAATTAAATACATCAGGCACAATGCCGACTTAAGTAGAAGAACAGTGAGTCTTCTTACAGTCTATGCTTTCAGCCTTTGCTGAGAGACCAGTTTTAGATATCGATGATTCACTTCCGGTTTACAGTATTCCTTGGACCTTCACTTTGACGATGAAACACAAAAATTTTATCGGAATTAAATACATCAGGCACAATGCCGACTTAAGTACAAGAAGAGTGGGTCTTCTTACCGTCTATGCTTTCAGCCTTTGCTGAGAGACCAGTTTTAGATATCGATGCTTCACTTCCGCTTTACAGTATTCCTTGGACCTTCACTTTGACGATGAAACACAAAAATTGCATCGGAATTAAATACAAAAGGCACAATGCCGACTTAAATACAAGAAGAATGAGTCTTCTTAATGTCTATGTTTTCAGCCGTTGCTGAGAGACCAGTTTTATATATCGATGCTTCACTTCCGGTGCACAGTATTCCTTGGACCTTCACTTTGACGATTAAACACAGAAATTGCATCGGAATTAAATACAAAAGGCACAATGCGGACTTAAGCACTAGAAGACTGAGTTTTCTAACAGTCTATGATTTGAGCCTTTGCTGAGAGACCAGTTTTAGTTTTCGATGCTTCACTTCCGGTTTACAGTATTCCTTGGACCATCACATTGACGATTAAACTCAAAAATTGCATCGGAATTATATACAAAAGGCACAATGCCGACTTAAGTACAAGAAGAATGAGTCTTCTTACCGTCTATGCTTTCAGCCTTTGCTAAGAGACCAGTTTTAGATATCGATGATTCACTTCCGGTTTACAGTATTCCTTGGACCTTCACTTTGACGATGAAACACAAAAATTTTATCGGAATTAAATACATCAGGCACAATGCCGACTTAAGTACAAGAAGAGTGAAGAGTGGGTCTTCTTACCATCTATGCTTTCAGCCTTTGCTGAGAGACCAGTTTTAGATATCGATGATTCACTTCCGGTTTACAGTATTCCTTGGACCATCACTTTGACGATGAAACACAAAAATTTTATCGGAATTAAATACATCAGGCACAATGCCGACTTAAGTACAAGAAGAGTGAGTCTTCTTACCGGCTATGCTTTCAGCCTTTGCTGAGAGACCAGTTTTAGATATCGATGATTCACTTCCGCTTTACAGTATTCCTTGGACCTTCACGTTGACGATTAAACACAAAAATTGCATCGAAATTAAATACATCAGGCACAATGCCGACATAAGTAGAAGAACAGTGAGTCTTCTTGCCGTCTATGCTTTCAGCCTTTGCTGAGAGACCAGTTTTAGATATCGATGCTTCACTTCCGGTTTACAGTATTCCTTGGACCTTCACTTTGACGATGAAACACAAAAATTGCATCGGAATTAAATACATCAGGCACAATGCCGACTTAAGTACAAGAAGAGTGGGTCTTCTTACCGTCTATGATTTCAGCCTTTGCTAAGAGACCAGTTTTAGATATCGATGATTCACCTCCGGTTTTCAGTATTCCTTGGACCTTCACTTTGACGATGAAACACAAAAATTGCATCGGAATTATATACAAAAGGCACAATGCCGACTTAAGTACAAGAAGAATGAGTCTTCTTAATGTCTATGTTTTCAGCCGTTGCTGAGAGACCAGTTTTATATATCGATGCTTCACTTCCGGTTTACAGTATTCCTTGGACCTTCACTTTGACGATTAAACACAGAAATTGCATCGGAATTAAATACAAAAGGCACAATGCGGACTTAAGTACTAGAAGACTGAGTTTTCTAACAGTCTATGATTTGAGCCTTTCGTGTGAGACCAGTTTTAGTTTTCGATGCTTCACTTCCGGTTACAGTATTCCTTGGATACCACTTTGACGATTAAACACAATAATTGCATCGGAATTATATACAAAAGGCACAATGCCGACTTAAGTACAAGAAGAATGAGTCTTCTTACTGTCTATGCTTTCAGCCTTTGCTGAGAGACCAGTTTTAGATATCGATGATTCACTTCCGGTTTACAGTATTCCTTGGACCTTCACTTTGACGATGAAACACAAAAATTTTATTGGAATTAAATACATCAGGCACAATGCCGACTTAAGTACAAGAAGAGTGAAGAGTGGGTCTTCTTACCATCTATGCTTTCAGCCTTTGCTGAGAGACCAGTTTTAGATATCGATGATTCACTTCCGGTTTACAGTATTCCTTGGATCTTCACTTTGACGATGAAACGCAAAACTTTTATCGGATTTAAATACATCAGGCACAATGCCGACTTAAGTACAAGAAGAGTGGGTCTTCTTACCATCTATGCTTTCAGCCTTTGCTGAGAGACCAGTTTTAGATATCGATGATTCACTTCCGGTTTACAGTATTCCTTGGACCTTCACTTTGACGATGAAACACAAAAATGTTATCGGAATTAAATACATCAGGCACAATGCCGACTTAAGTACAAGAAGAGTGGGTCTTCTTACCGTCTATGCTTTCAGCCTTTGCTGAGAGACCAGTTTTAGATATCGATGCTTCACTTCCGGTTTACAGTATTCCTTGGACCTTCACTTTGACGATGAAACACAAAAATTTTATCGGAATTAAATACATCAGGCACAATGCCGACTTAAGTACAAGAAGAGTGGGTCTTCTTACCGTCTATGCTTTCAGCCTTTGCTGAGAGACCAGTTTTAGATATCGATGCTTCACTTCCGGTTTACAGTATTCCTTGGACTTTCACTTTGACGATTAAACACAGAAATTGCATCGGAATTAAATACAAAAGGTACAATGCGGACTTAAGTACTAGAAGACTGAGTTTTCTAACAGTCTATGATTTGAGTCTTTAGTGTGAGACCAGTTTTGGTTTTCGATGCTTCACTTCCGGTTTACAGTATTCCTTGGACCATCACTTTGACGATTAAACACAAAAATTGCATCGGAATTATATACAAAAGGCACAATGCCGACTTAAGTACAAGAAGAGTGGTTCTTCTTACCGTCTATGCTTTCAGCCTTTGCTGAGAGACCAGTTTTAGATATCGATGCTTCACTTCCGGTTTACAGTATTCCTTGGACCTTCACTTCTTTGACGATGAAACACAAAAATTGCATCGGAATTAAATACATCAGGCACAATGCCGACTTAAGTACAAGAAGAGTGGGTCTTCTTACCATCTATGCTTTCAGCCTTTGCTGAGAGACCAGTTTTAGATATCGATGATTCACTTCCGGTTTACAGTATTCCTTGGACCTTCACTTTGACGATGAAACACAAAAATGTTATCGGAATTAAATACATCAGGCACAATGCCGACTTAAGTACAAGAAGAGTGGGTCTTCTTACCGTCTATGCTTTCAGCCTTTGCTGAGAGACCAGTTTTAGATATCGATGCTTCACTTCCGGTTTACAGTATTCCTTGGACCTTCACTTTGACGATGAAACACAAAAATTTTATCGGAATTAAATACATCAGGCACAATGCCGACTTAAGTACAAGAAGAGTGGGTCTTCTTAACGTCTATGCTTTCAGCCTTTGCTGAGAGACCAGTTTTAGATATCGATACTTCACTTCCGGTTTACAGTATTCCTTGGACCTTCACTTTGACGATCAAACACAAAAATTGCATCGGAATTATATACAAAAGGCACAATGCCGACTTAAGTACAAGAAGAATGAGTCTTCTTACCGTCTATGCTTTCAGCCTTTGCTGAGAGACCAGTTTTAGATATCGATGATTCACTTCCGGTTTACAGTATTCCTTGGACCTTCACTTTGACGATGAAACACAAAAATTTTATCGGAATTAAATACATCAGGCACAATGCCGACTTAAGTACAAGAAGAGTGAAGAGTGGGTCTTCTTACCATCTATGCTTTCAGCCTTTGCTGAGAGACCAGTTTTAGATATCGATGATTCACTTCCTGTTTACAGTATTCCTTGGACCATCACTTTGACGATGAAACACAAAAATTGCATCGGAATTAAATACATCAGGCACAATGCCGACTTAAGTAGAAGAACAGTGAGTCTTCTAACCGTCTATGCTTTCAGCCTTTGCTGAGAGACCAGTTTTAGATATCGATGCTTCACTTCCGGTTTACAGTATTCCTTGGACCTTCACTTTGACGATGAAACACAAAAATTGCATCGGAATTAAATACATCAGGCACAATGCCGACTTAAGTACAAGAAGAGTGGGTCTTCTTACCGTCTATGCTTTCAGCCTTTGCTGAGAGACCAGTTGTAGATATCGATGCTTCACTTCCGGTTTACAGTATTCCTTGCACCTTCACTTTGACGATTAAACACAAAAAATTTATCGGAATTAAATACATCAGGCACAATGCCGACTTAAGAAGAAGAACAGTGAGTCTTCTTACCGTCTATGCTTTCAGCCTTTGCTGAGAGACCAGTTTTAGATATCGATGCTTCACTTCCGGTTCGCAGTATTCCTTGGACCTTCACTTTGACGATTAAACACAGAAATTGCATCGGAATTAAATACAAAAGGCACAATGCGGACATAAGTACTAGAAGACTGAGTTTTCTAACAGTCTATGATTTGAGCCTTTCGTGTGAGACCAGTTTTAGATTCCGATGCTTCACTTCCGGTTTACAGTATTCCTTGGACCATCACTTTGACGATTAAACACAAAAATTGCATCGGAATTATATACAAAAGGCACAATGCCGACTTAAGTACAAGAAGAATGAGTCTTCTTACCGTCTATGCTTTCAGCCTTTGCTGAGAGACCAGTTTTAGATATCGATGATTCACTTCCGGTTTACAGTATTCCTTGGACCTTCACTTTGACGATGAAACACAAAAATTTTATCGGAATTAAATACATCAGGCACAATGCCGACTTAAGTACAAGAAGAGTGAAGAGTGGGTCTTCTTACCATCTATGCTTTCAGCCTTTGCTGAGAGACCAGTTTTAGATATCGATGATTCACTTCCGGTTTACAGTATTCCTTGGACCTTCACTTTGACGATGAAACACAAAAATTTTATCGGAATTAAATACATCAGGCACAATGCCGACTTAAGTACAAGAAGAGTGGGTCTTCTAACCGTCTATGCTTTCAGCCTTTGCTGAGAGACCAGTTTTAGATATCGATGCTTCACTTCCGCTTTACAGTATTCCTTGGACCTTCACTTTGACGATGAAACACAAAAATTGCATCGGAATTAAATACATCAGGCACAATGCCGACTTAAGTACAAGAAGAGTGGGTCTTCTTACCGTCTATGCTTTCAGCCTTTGCTGAGAGACCAGTTGTAGATATCGATGCTTCACTTCCGGTTTACAGTATTCCTTGCACCTTCACTTTGACGATTAATCACAAAAAATTTATCGGAATTAAATACATCAGGCACAATGCCGACTTAAGAAGAAGAACAGTGAGTCTTCTTACCGTCTATGCTTTCAGCCTTTGCTGAGAGACCAGTTTTAGATATCGATGCTTCACTTCCGGTTCGCAGTATTCCTTGGACCTTCACTTTGACGATTAAACACAGAAATTGCATCGGAATTAAATACAAAAGGCACAATGCGGACATAAGTACTAGAAGACTGAGTTTTCTAACAGTCTATGATTTGAGCCTTTCGTGTGAGACCAGTTTTAGATTCCGATGCTTCACTTCCGGTTTACAGTATTCCTTGGACCATCACTTTGACGATTAAACACAAAAATTGCATTGGAATTATATACAAAAGGCACAATGCCGACTTAAATACAAGAAGAATGAGTCTTCTTAATGTCTATGTTTTCAGCCGTTGCTGAGAGACCAGTTTTATATATCGATGCTTCACTTCCGGTGCACAGTATTCCTTGGACCTTCACTTTGACGATTAAACACAGAAATTGCATCGGAATTAAATACAAAAGGCACAATGCGGACTTAAGCACTAGAAGACTGAGTTTTCTAACAGTCTATGATTTGAGCCTTTGCTGAGAGACCAGTTTTAGAAATCGATGCTTCACTTCCGGTTTACAGTATTCCTTGGACCTTCACTTTGACGATGAAATACAAAAATTTTATCGGAATTAAATACATCAGGCACAATGCCGACTTAAGTACAAGAAGAGTGGGTCTTCTTACCGTCTATGCTTTCAGCTTTGCTGAGAGACCAGTTTCAGATATCGATGATTCACTTCCGGTTTACAGTATTCCTTGGACCTTCACTTTGACGATTAAACACAAAAATTGCATCGGAATTAAATACATCAGGCACAATGCCGACTTAAGTAGAAGAACAGTGAGTCTACTTACCGTCTATGCTTTCAGCCTTTGCTGAGAGACCAGTTTTAAATATCGATGCTTCACTTTCGGTTTGCAGTATTCCTTGCACCTTCACTTTGACGATTAAACACAAAAATTGCATCGGAATTAAATACATCAGGCACAATGCCGACTTAAGTACATGAAGAGTGGGTCTTCTTACCATCTATGCTTTCAGCCTTTGCTGAGAGGCCAGTTTTAGATATCAATGATTCACCTCCGGTTTACAGTATTCCTTGGACCATCACTTTGACGATGAAACACAAAAATTGCATCGGAATTAAATACAAAAGGCACAATGCGGACTTAAGTACTAGAAGACTGAGTTTTCTAACAGTCTATGATTTGAGCCTTTCGTGTGAGACCAGTTTTAGTTTTCTATGCTTCACTTCCGGTTTACAGTATTCCTTGGACCATCACTTTGACGATTAAACACAAAAATTGCATTGGAATTATATACAAAAGGCACAATGCCGACTTAAGTACAAGAAGAATGAGTCTTCTTACCGTCTATGCTTTCAGCCTTTGCTGAGAGACCAGTTTTAGATATCGATGCTTCACTTCCGGTTTTCAGTATTCCTTGGACCTTCACTTTGACGATGAAACACAAAAATTTTATCGGAATTAAATACATCAGGCACAATGCCGACTTAAGTACAAGAAGAGTGAAGAGTGGGACTTCTTACCATCTATGCTTTCGGCCTTTGCTTAGAGACCAGTTTTAGATATCGATGATTCACTTCCGGTTTACAGTATTCCTTGGACCATCACTTTGACGATGAAACACAAAAATTGCATCGGAATTAAATACATCAGGCACAATGCCGACTTAAGTAGAAGAACAGTGAGTCTTCTTACCGTCTATGCTTTCAGCCTTTGCTGAGAGACCAGTTTTAGATATCGATGATTTACTTTCGGTTTACAGTATTCCTTGGACCTTCACTTTGACGATGAAACACAAAAATTTTATCGGAATTAAATACATCAGGCACAATGCCGACTTAAGTACAAGAAGAGTGAGTCTTCTTACCGTCTATGCTTTCAGCCTTTGCTGAGAGACCAGATTTAGATATCGATGATTCACTTCCGCTTTACAGTATTCCTTGGACCTTCACTTTGACGATGAAACACAAAAATTGCATCGGAATTATATACAAAAGGCACAATGCCGACTTAAGTACAAGAAGAATGAGTCTTCTTAATGTCTATGATTTCAGCCGTTGCTGAGAGACCAGTTTTATATATCCATGCTTCACTTCCGGTTTACAGTATTTCTTGGACCTTCACTTTGACGATTAAATACAGAAATTGCATCGGAATTAAATACAAAAGGCACAATGCGGACTTAAGTACTAGAAGACTGAGTTTTCTAACAGTCTATGATTTGAGCCTTTCGTGTGAGACCAGTTTTAAGTTTCGATGCTTCACTTCCGGTTTACAGTATTCCTAGGACCACCACTTTGACGATTAAACACAAAAATTGCATCGTAATTATATACAAAAGGCACAATGCCGACTTAAGTACAAGAAGAATGAGTCTTCTTAACGACTATGCTTTCAGCCTTTGCTGAGAGAACAGTTTTAGATATCGATGATTCACTTCCGGTTTACAGTATTCCTTGGACCTTCACTTTGACGATGAAACACAAAAATTTTATCGGAATTAAATACATCAGGCACAATGCCGACTTAAGTACAAGAAGAGTGAAGAGTGGGTCTTCTTCCCATCTATGCTTTCAGCCTTTGCTGAGAGACCAGTTTTAGATATCGATGATTCACTTCCGGTTTACAGTATTCCTTGGACCTTCACATTGACGATGAAACACAAAAATTGCATCGGAATTAAATACATCAGGCACAATGCCGACTTAAGTACAAGAAGAGTGGGTCTTCTTACCGTCTATGCTTTCAGCCTTTGCTGAGAGACCAGTTGTAGATATCGATGCTTCACTTCCGGTTTACAGTATTCCTTGCACCTTCACTTTGACGATTAAACACAAAAATTGCATCGGAATTAAATACATCAGGCACAATGCCGACTTAAGAAGAAGAACAGTGAGTCTTCTTACCGTCTATGCTTTCAGCCTTTGCTGAGAGACCAGTTTTAGATATCGATGCTTCACTTCCGGTTTACAGTATTCCTTGGACTTTCACTTTGACGATTAAACACAGAAATTGCATCGGAATTAAATACAAAAGGCACAATGCGGACTTAAGTACTACAAGACTGAGTTTTCTAACAGTCTATGATTTGAGCCTTTCGTGTGAGACCAGTTTTAGATTCCGATGCTTCACTTCCGGTTTACAGTATTCCTTGGACTATCACTTTGACGATTAAACACAAAAATTGCATCGGAATTAAATACATCAGGCACAATGCCGACTTAAGTACAAGAAGAGTGAGTCTTCTTACCGTCTATGCTTTCAGCCTTTGCTGACAGACCAGTTTTAGATATCGATGATTCACTTCCGGTTTACAGTATTCCTTGGACCTTCACTTTGACGATGAAACACAAAAATTTTATCGGAATTAAATACATCAGGCACAATGCCGACTTAAGTACAAGAAGAGTGTGTCTTCTTACCGTCTATGCTTTCAGCCTTTGCTGCGAGACCAGTTTTAGATATCGATGCTTCACTTCCGGTTTACAGTATTCCTTGGACTTTCACTTTGACGATTAAACACAGAAATTGCATCGGAATTAAATACAAAAGGCACAATGCGGACTTAAGTACTACAAGACTGAGTTTTCTAACAGTCTATGATTTGAGCCTTTCGTGTGAGACCAGTTTTAGATTCCGATGCTTCACTTCCGGTTTACAGTATTCCTTGGACTATCACTTTGACGAAGAAACACAAAAATTGCATCGGAATTAAATACATCAGGCACAATGCCGACTTAAGTAGAAGAACAGTGAGTCTTCTTACCGTCTATGCTTTCAGCCTTTGCTGAGAGACCAGTTTTAGATATCGATGATTCACTTCCGGTTTACAGTATTCCTTGGACCTTCACTTTGACGATGAAACACAAAAATTTTATCGGAATTAAATACATCAGGCACAATGCCGACTTAAGTACAAGAAGAGTGAGTCTTCTTACCATCTATGCTTTCAGCCTTTGCTGAGAGACCAGTTTTAGATATCGATGATTCACTTCCGCTTTTCAGTATTCCTTGGACCTTCACTTTGACGATTAAACACAAAAATTGCATCGGAATTAAATACATCAAGCACAATGCCGACTTAAGTAGAAGAACAGTGAGTCTTCTTACCGTCTATGCTTTCAGCCTTTGCTGAGAGACCAGTTTTAGATATCGATGCTTCACTTCCGGTTTACAGTATTCCTTGGACCTTCACATTGACGATGAAACACAAAAATTGCATCGGAATTAAATACATCAGGCACAATGCCGACTTAAGTACAAGAAGAGTGGGTCTTCTTACCGTCTATGCTTTCAGCCTTTGCTGAGAGACCAGTTGTAGATATCGATGCTTCACTTCCGGTTTACAGTATTCCTTGCACCTTCACTTTGACGATTAAACACAAAAATTGCATCGGAATTAAATAC
Source organism: Schistocerca cancellata (assembly GCF_023864275.1). Taxonomy (NCBI): domain Eukaryota; kingdom Metazoa; phylum Arthropoda; class Insecta; order Orthoptera; family Acrididae; genus Schistocerca; species Schistocerca cancellata. The sequence continues at coordinate 57,066,161 of NC_064631.1, forward strand.
ATCAGGCACAATGCCGACTTAAGAAGAAGAACAGTGAGTCTTCTTACCGTCTATGCTTTCAGCCTTTGCTGAGAGACCAGTTTTAGATATCGATGCTTCACTTCCGGTTTACAGTATTCCTTGGACTTTCACTTTGACGTTTAAACACAGAAATTGCATCGGAATTAAATACAAAAGGCACAATGCGGACTTAAGTACTACAAGACTGAGTTTTCTAACAGTCTATGATTTGAGCCTTTCGTGTGAGACCAGTTTTAGATTCCGATGCTTCACTTCCGGTTTACAGTATTCCTTGGACTATCACTTTGACGATTAAACACAAAAATTGCATCGGAATTAAATACATCAGGCACAATGCCGACTTAAGTAGAAGAACAGTGAGTCTTCTTACCGTCTATGCTTTCAGCCTTTGCTGACAGACCAGTTTTAGATATCGATGATTCACTTCCGGTTTACAGTATTCCTTGGACCTTCACTTTGACGATGAAACACAAAAATTTTATCGGAATTAAAAACATCAGGCACAATGCCGACTTAAGTACAAGAAGAGTGTGTCTTCTTACCGTCTATGCTTTCAGCCTTTGCTGAGAGACCAGTTTTAGATATCGATGTTTCACTTCCGCTTTACTGTATTCCTTGGACCTTCACTTTGACGATGAAACACAAAAATTGCATCGGAATTAAATACAAAAGGCACAATGCCGACTTAAATACAAGAAGAATGAGTCTTCTTAATGTCTATGTTTTCAGCCGTTGCTGAGAGACCAGTTTTATATATCGATGCTTCACTTCCGGCGCACAGTATTCCTTGGACCTTCACTTTGACGATTAAACACAGAAATTGCATCGGAATTAAATACAAAAGGCACAATGCGGACTTATGCACTAGAAGACTGAGTTTTCTAACAGTCTATGATTTGAGCCTTTGCTGAGAGACCAGTTTTAGATATCGATGCTTCACTTCCGGTTTACAGTATTCCTTGGACCTTCACTTTGACGATGAAACACAAAAATTCTATCGGAATTAAATACATCAGGCACAATGCCGACTTAAGTACAAGAAGAGTGGGTCTCCTTACCGTGTATGCTTTCAGCCTTTGCTGAGAGACCAGTTTTAGATATCGATGATTCACTTCCGGTTTACAGTATTCCTTGGACCTACATTTTTGACGATGAAACACAAAAATTTTATCGGAATTAAATACATCAGGCACAATGCCGACTTAAGTACAAGAAGAGTGGGTCTTCTTACCGTCTATGCTTTCAGCTTTGCTGAGAGACCAGTTTTAGATATCGATGATTCACTTCCGGTTTACAGTATTCCTTGGACCTTCACTTTGACGATTAAACACAAAAATTGCATCGGAATTAAATACATCAGGCACAATGCCGACTTAAGAAAAAGAACAGTGAGTCTTCTTACCGTCTATGATTTCAGCCTTTGCTGAGAGATCAGTTTTAAATATCGATGCTTCACTTCCGGTTTGCAGTATTCCTTGCACCTTCACTTTGATGATTAAACACAAAAATTGCATCGGAATTAAATACATCAGGCACAATGCCGACTTAAGTACAAGAAGAGTGGGTCTTCTTACCATCTATGCTTTCAGCCTTTGCTGAGAGACCAGTTTTAGATATCAATGATTCACCTCCGGTTTACAGTATTCCTTGGACCTTCACTTTGACGATGAAACACAAAAATTGCATCGGAATTAAATACAAAAGGCACAATGCGGACTTAAGTACTAGAAGACTGAGTTTTCTAACAGTCTATGATTTGAGCCTTTCGTGTGAGACCAGTTTTAGTTTTCGATGCTTCACTTCCGGTTTACAGTATTCCTTGGACCACCACTTTGACGATTAAACACAAAAATTGCATCGGAATTATATACAAAAGGCACAATGCCGACTTAAGTACAAGAAGAATGAGTCTTCTTACCGTCTATGCTTTCAGCCTTTGCTGAGAGACCAGTTTTAGATATCGATGATTGACTTCCGGTTTACAGTATTCCTTTGACCTTCACTTTGACGATGAAACAAAAAAATTTTATCGGAATTAAATACATCAGGCACAATGCCGACTTAAGTACAAGAAGAGTGAAGAGTGGGTCTTCTTACCATCTATGCTTTCAGCCTTTGCTGAGAGACCAGTTTTAGATATCGATGATTCACTTCCGGTTTACAGTATTCCTTGGACCTTCACTTTGACGATGAAACACAAAAATTTTATCGGAATTAAATACATCAGGCACAATGCCGACTTAAGTAAAAGAAGAGTGGGTCTTCTTACCATCTATGCTTTCAGCCTTTGCTGAGAGACCAGTTTTAGATATCGATGATTCTCTTCCGGTTTACAGTATTCCTTGGACCTTCACTTTAACGATGAAACACAAAAATGTTATCGGAATTAAATACATCAGGCACAATGCCGACTTAAGTACAAGAAGAGTGGGTCTTCTTACCGTCTATGCTTTCAGCCTTTGCTGAGAGACCAGTTTTAGATATCGATGCTTCACTTCCGGTTTACAGTATTCCTTGGACCTTCACTTTGACGATGAAACACAAAAATTTTTTCGGAATTAAATACATCAGTCACAATGCCGACTTAAGTACAAGAAGAGTGGGTCTTCTTACCGTCTATGCTTTCAGCCTTTGCTGAGAGACCAGTTTTAGATATCGATGATTCACTGCCGGTTTACAGTATTCCTTGGACCATCACTTTGACGATGAAACACAAAAATTGCATCGGAATTAAATACATCAGGCACAATGCCGACTTAAGAAGAAGAACAGTGAGTCTTCTTACCGTCTATGCTTTCAGCTTTTGCTGAGAGACCAGTTTTAGATATCGATGCTTCACTTCCGGTTTGCAGTATTCCTTGCACCTTCACTTTGACGATTAAACACAAAAATTGCATCGGAATTAAATACATCAGGCACAATGCCAACTTAAGTACAAGAAGAGTGGGTCTTCTTACCATCTATGCTTTCAGCCTTTGCTGAGAGACCAGTTTTAGATATCGATGCTTCACTTCCGGTTTGCAGTATTCCTTGGACCTTCACTTTGACGATTAAACACAGAAATTGCATCGGAATTAAATACAAAAGGCACAATGCAGACTTAAGTACTAGAAGACTGAGTTTTCTAACAGTCTATGATTTGAGCCTTTCGTGTGAGACCAGTTTTAGATTCCGATGCTTCACTTCCGGTTTACAGTATTCCTTGGACCATCACTTTGACGATTAAACACAAAAATTGCATGGGAATTATATACAAAAGGCACAATGCCGACTTAAGTACAAGAAGAATGAGTCTTCTTACCGTCTATGCTTTCAGCCTTTGCTGAGAGACCAGTTTTAGATATCGATGATTCACTTCCGGTTTACAGTATTCCTTGGACCTTCACTTTGACGATGAAACACAAAAATTTTATCGGAATTAAATACATCAGGCACAATGCCGACTTAAGTACAAGAAGAGTGAAGAGTGGGTCTTCTTACCATCTATGCTTTCAGCCTTTGCTGAGAGACCAGTTTTAGATATCGATGATTCACTTCCGGTTTACAGTATTCCTTGGACCATCACTTTGACGATGAAACACAAAAATTGCATCGGAATTAAATACATCTGGCACAATGCCGACTTAAGTAGAGGAACAGTGAGTCTTCTTACCGTCTATGCTTTCAGCCTTTGCTGAGAGACCAGTTTTAGATATCGATGATTCACTTCCGGTTTACAGTATTCCTTGGACCTTCACTTTGACGATGAAACACAAAAATTTTATCGGAATTAAATACATCAGGCACGATGCCGACTTAAGTACAAGAAGAGTGGGTCTTCTTACCGTCTATGCTTTCAGCCTTTGCTGAGAGACCAGTTTTAGATATCGATGCTTCACTTCCGCTTTACAGTATTCCTTGGACCTTCACTTTGACGATGAAACACAAAAATTGCATCGGAATTAAATACAAAAGTCACAATGCCGACTTAAATACAAGAAGAATGAGTCTTCTTAATGTCTATGTTTTCAGCCGTTGCTGAGAGACCAGTTTTATATATCGATGCTTCACTTCCGGTGCACAGTATTCCTTGGACCTTCACTTTGACGATTAAACACAGAAATTGCATCGGAATTAAATACAAAAGGCACAATGCGGACTTAAGCACTAGAAAACTGAGTTTTCTAACAGTCTATGATTTGAGCCTTTGCTGAGAGATCAGTTTTAGATATCGTTGCTTCACTTCCGGTTTACAGTATTCCTTGGACCTTCACTTTGACGATTAAACACAAAAATTGCATCGGAATTAAATACATCAGGCACAATGCCGACATAAGGAGAAGAACAGTGAGTCTTCTTACCGTCTATGCTTTCAGCCTTTGCTGAGAGACCAGTTTTAAATATCGATGCTTCACTTCCGGTTTGCAGTATTCCTTGCACCTTCACTTTGACGATGAAACACAAAAATTGCATCGGAATTAAATACATCAGGCACAATGCCGACTTAAGTACAAGAAGAGTGGGTCTTCTTACCATCTATGCTTTCAGCCTTTGCTGAGAGACCAGTTTTAGATATCAATGATTCACCTCCGGTTTACAGTATTCCTTGGACCATCACTTTGACGATGAAACACAAATATTGCATCGGAATTAAATACAAAAGGCACAATGCGGACTTAAGTACTAGAAGACTGAGTTTTCTAACAGTCTATGATTTGAGCCTTTCGTGTGAGACCAGTTTTAGTTTTCGATGCTTCACTTCCGGTTTACAGTATTCCTTGGACCATCACTTTGACGATTAAACACAAAAATTGCATCGGAATTAAATACAAAAGGCACAATGCCGACTTAAGTACAAGAAGAATGAGTCATCTTACCGTCTATGCTTTCAGCCTTTGCTGAGAGACCAGTTTTAGATATCGATGATTCACTTCCGGTTTACAGTATTCCTTGGACCTTCACTTTGACGATGAAACACAAAAATTTTATCGGAATTAAATACATCAGGCACAATGCCGACTTAAGTACAAGAAGAGTGAAGAGTGGGACTTCTTACCATCTATGCTTTCGGCCTTTGCTTAGAGACCAGTTTTAGATATCGATGATTCACTTCCGGTTTACAGTATTCCTTGGACCATCACTTTGACGATGAAACACAAAAATTGCATCGGAATTAAATACATCAGGCACAATGCCGACTTAAGTAGAAGAACAGTGAGTCTTCTTACCGTCTATGCTTTCAGCCTTTGCTGAGAGACCAGTTTTAGATATCGATGATTTACTTTCGGTTTACAGTATTCCTTGGACCTTCACTTTGACGATGAAACACAAAAATTTTATCGGAATTAAATACATCAGGCACAATGCCGACTTAAGTACAAGAAGAGTGAGTCTTCTTACCGTCTATGCTTTCAGCCTTTGCTGAGAGACCAGATTTAGATATCGATGATTCACTTCCGCTTTACAGTATTCCTTGGACCTTCACTTTGACGATGAAACACAAAAATTGCATCGGAATTATATACAAAAGGCACAATGCCGACTTAAGTACAAGAAGAATGAGTCTTCTTAATGTCTATGATTTCAGCCGTTGCTGAGAGACCAGTTTTATATATCCATGCTTCACTTCCGGTTTACAGTATTTCTTGGACCTTCACTTTGACGATTAAATACAGAAATTGCATCGGAATTAAATACAAAAGGCACAATGCGGACTTAAGTACTAGAAGACTGAGTTTTCTAACAGTCTATGATTTGAGCCTTTCGTGTGAGACCAGTTTTAAGTTTCGATGCTTCACTTCCGGTTTACAGTATTCCTAGGACCACCACTTTGACGATTAAACACAAAAATTGCATCGTAATTATATACAAAAGGCACAATGCCGACTTAAGTACAAGAAGAATGAGTCTTCTTAACGACTATGCTTTCAGCCTTTGCTGAGAGAACAGTTTTAGATATCGATGATTCACTTCCGGTTTACAGTATTCCTTGGACCTTCACTTTGACGATGAAACACAAAAATTTTATCGGAATTAAATACATCAGGCACAATGCCGACTTAAGTACAAGAAGAGTGAAGAGTGGGTCTTCTTCCCATCTATGCTTTCAGCCTTTGCTGAGAGACCAGTTTTAGATATCGATGATTCACTTCCGGTTTACAGTATTCCTTGGACCTTCACATTGACGATGAAACACAAAAATTGCATCGGAATTAAATACATCAGGCACAATGCCGACTTAAGTACAAGAAGAGTGGGTCTTCTTACCGTCTATGCTTTCAGCCTTTGCTGAGAGACCAGTTGTAGATATCGATGCTTCACTTCCGGTTTACAGTATTCCTTGCACCTTCACTTTGACGATTAAACACAAAAATTGCATCGGAATTAAATACATCAGGCACAATGCCGACTTAAGAAGAAGAACAGTGAGTCTTCTTACCGTCTATGCTTTCAGCCTTTGCTGAGAGACCAGTTTTAGATATCGATGCTTCACTTCCGGTTTACAGTATTCCTTGGAATTTCACTTTGACGATTAAACACAGAAATTGCATCGGAATTAAATACAAAAGGCACAATGCGGACTTAAGTACTACAAGACTGAGTTTTCTAACAGTCTATGATTTGAGCCTTTCGTGTGAGACCAGTTTTAGATTCCGATGCTTCACTTCCGGTTTACAGTATTCCTTGGACTATCACTTTGACGATTAAACACAAAAATTGCATCGGAATTAAATACATCAGGCACAATGCCGACTTAAGTACAAGAAGAGTGAGTCTTCTTACCGTCTATGCTTTCAGCCTTTGCTGACAGACCAGTTTTAGATATCGATGATTCACTTCCGGTTTACAGTATTCCTTGGACCTTCACTTTGACGATGAAACACAAAAATTTTATCGGAATTAAATACATCAGGCACAATGCCGACTTAAGTACAAGAAGAGTGTGTCTTCTTACCGTCTATGCTTTCAGCCTTTGCTGCGAGACCAGTTTTAGATATCGATGCTTCACTTCCGGTTTACAGTATTCCTTGGACTTTCACTTTGACGATTAAACACAGAAATTGCATCGGAATTAAATACAAAAGGCACAATGCGGACTTAAGTACTACAAGACTGAGTTTTCTAACAGTCTATGATTTGAGCCTTTCGTGTGAGACCAGTTTTAGATTCCGATGCTTCACTTCCGGTTTACAGTATTCCTTGGACTATCACTTTGACGAAGAAACACAAAAATTGCATCGGAATTAAATACATCAGGCACAATGCCGACTTAAGTAGAAGAACAGTGAGTCTTCTTACCGTCTATGCTTTCAGCCTTTGCTGAGAGACCAGTTTTAGATATCGATGATTCACTTCCGGTTTACAGTATTCCTTGGACCTTCACTTTGACGATGAAACACAAAAATTTTATCGGAATTAAATACATCAGGCACAATGCCGACTTAAGTACAAGAAGAGTGAGTCTTCTTACCATCTATGCTTTCAGCCTTTGCTGAGAGACCAGTTTTAGATATCGATGATTCACTTCCGCTTTTCAGTATTCCTTGGACCTTCACTTTGACGATTAAACACAAAAATTGCATCGGAATTAAATACATCAAGCACAATGCCGACTTAAGTAGAAGAACAGTGAGTCTTCTTACCGTCTATGCTTTCAGCCTTTGCTGAGAGACCAGTTTTAGATATCGATGCTTCACTTCCGGTTTACAGTATTCCTTGGACCTTCACATTGACGATGAAACACAAAAATTGCATCGGAATTAAATACATCAGGCACAATGCCGACTTAAGTACAAGAAGAGTGGGTCTTCTTACCGTCTATGCTTTCAGCCTTTGCTGAGAGACCAGTTGTAGATATCGATGCTTCACTTCCGGTTTACAGTATTCCTTGCACCTTCACTTTGACGATTAAACACAAAAATTGCATCGGAATTAAATACATCAGGCACAATGCCGACTTAAGAAGAAGAACAGTGAGTCTTCTTACCGTCTATGCTTTCAGCCTTTGCTGAGAGACCAGTTTTAGATATCGATGCTTCACTTCCGGTTTACAGTATTCCTTGGACTTTCACTTTGACGTTTAAACACAGAAATTGCATCGGAATTAAATACAAAAGGCACAATGCGGACTTAAGTACTACAAGACTGAGTTTTCTAACAGTCTATGATTTGAGCCTTTCGTGTGAGATCAGTTTTAGATTCCGATGCTTCACTTCCGGTTTACAGTATTCCTTGGACTATCACTTTGACGATTAAACACAAAAATTGCATCGGAATTAAATACATCAGGCACAATGCCGACTTAAGTAGAAGAACAGTGAGTCTTCTTACCGTCTATGCTTTCAGCCTTTGCTGACAGACCAGTTTTAGATATCGATGATTCACTTCCGGTTTACAGTATTCCTTGGACCTTCACTTTGACGATGAAACACAAAAATTTTATCGGAATTAAAAACATCAGGCACAATGCCGACTTAAGTACAAGAAGAGTGTGTCTTCTTACCGTCTATGCTTTCAGCCTTTGCTGAGAGACCAGTTTTAGATATCGATGTTTCACTTCCGCTTTACTGTATTCCTTGGACCTTCACTTTGACGATGAAACACAAAAATTGCATCGGAATTAAATACAAAAGGCACAATGCCGACTTAAATACAAGAAGAATGAGTCTTCTTAATGTCTATGTTTTCAGCCGTTGCTGAGAGACCAGTTTTATATATCGATGCTTCACTTCCGGCGCACAGTATTCCTTGGACCTTCACTTTGACGATTAAACACAGAAATTGCATCGGAATTAAATACAAAAGGCACAATGCGGACTTATGCACTAGAAGACTGAGTTTTCTAACAGTCTATGATTTGAGCCTTTGCTGAGAGACCAGTTTTAGATATCGATGCTTCACTTCCGGTTTACAGTATTCCTTGGACCTTCACTTTGACGATGAAACACAAAAATTCTATCGGAATTAAATACATCAGGCACAATGCCGACTTAAGTACAAGAAGAGTGGGTCTCCTTACCGTGTATGCTTTCAGCCTTTGCTGAGAGACCAGTTTTAGATATCGATGATTCACTTCCGGTTTACAGTATTCCTTGGACCTACATTTTTGACGATGAAACACAAAAATTTTATCGGAATTAAATACATCAGGCACAATGCCGACTTAAGTACAAGAAGAGTGGGTCTTCTTACCGTCTATGCTTTCAGCTTTGCTGAGAGACCAGTTTTAGATATCGATGATTCACTTCCGGTTTACAGTATTCCTTGGACCTTCACTTTGACGATTAAACACAAAAATTGCATCGGAATTAAATACATCAGGCACAATGCCGACTTAAGAAAAAGAACAGTGAGTCTTCTTACCGTCTATGATTTCAGCCTTTGCTGAGAGATCAGTTTTAAATATCGATGCTTCACTTCCGGTTTGCAGTATTCCTTGCACCTTCACTTTGATGATTAAACACAAAAATTGCATCGGAATTAAATACATCAGGCACAATGCCGACTTAAGTACAAGAAGAGTGGGTCTTCTTACCATCTATGCTTTCAGCCTTTGCTGAGAGACCAGTTTTAGATATCAATGATTCACCTCCGGTTTACAGTATTCCTTGGACCTTCACTTTGACGATGAAACACAAAAATTGCATCGGAATTAAATACAAAAGGCACAATGCGGACTTAAGTACTAGAAGACTGAGTTTTCTAACAGTCTATGATTTGAGCCTTTCGTGTGAGACCAGTTTTAGTTTTCGATGCTTCACTTCCGGTTTACAGTATTCCTTGGACCACCACTTTGACGATTAAACACAAAAATTGCATCGGAATTATATACAAAAGGCACAATGCCGACTTAAGTACAAGAAGAATGAGTCTTCTTACCGTCTATGCTTTCAGCCTTTGCTGAGAGACCAGTTTTAGATATCGATGATTGACTTCCGGTTTACAGTATTCCTTTGACCTTCACTTTGACGATGAAACAAAAAAATTTTATCGGAATTAAATACATCAGGCACAATGCCGACTTAAGTACAAGAAGAGTGAAGAGTGGGTCTTCTTACCATCTATGCTTTCAGCCTTTGCTGAGAGACCAGTTTTAGATATCGATGATTCACTTCCGGTTTACAGTATTCCTTGGACCTTCACTTTGACGATGAAACACAAAAATTTTATCGGAATTAAATACATCAGGCACAATGCCGACTTAAGTAAAAGAAGAGTGGGTCTTCTTACCATCTATGCTTTCAGCCTTTGCTGAGAGACCAGTTTTAGATATCGATGATTCTCTTCCGGTTTACAGTATTCCTTGGACCTTCACTTTAACGATGAAACACAAAAATGTTATCGGAATTAAATACATCAGGCACAATGCCGACTTAAGTACAAGAAGAGTGGGTCTTCTTACCGTCTATGCTTTCAGCCTTTGCTGAGAGACCAGTTTTAGATATCGATGCTTCACTTCCGGTTTACAGTATTCCTTGGACCTTCACTTTGACGATGAAACACAAAAATTTTTTCGGAATTAAATACATCAGTCACAATGCCGACTTAAGTACAAGAAGAGTGGGTCTTCTTACCGTCTATGCTTTCAGCCTTTGCTGAGAGACCAGTTTTAGATATCGATGATTCACTGCCGGTTTACAGTATTCCTTGGACCATCACTTTGACGATGAAACACAAAAATTGCATCGGAATTAAATACATCAGGCACAATGCCGACTTAAGAAGAAGAACAGTGAGTCTTCTTACCGTCTATGCTTTCAGCTTTTGCTGAGAGACCAGTTTTAGATATCGATGCTTCACTTCCGGTTTGCAGTATTCCTTGCACCTTCACTTTGACGATTAAACACAAAAATTGCATCGGAATTAAATACATCAGGCACAATGCCAACTTAAGTACAAGAAGAGTGGGTCTTCTTACCATCTATGCTTTCAGCCTTTGCTGAGAGACCAGTTTTAGATATCGATGCTTCACTTCCGGTTTGCAGTATTCCTTGGACCTTCACTTTGACGATTAAACACAGAAATTGCATCGGAATTAAATACAAAAGGCACAATGCAGACTTAAGTACTAGAAGACTGAGTTTTCTAACAGTCTATGATTTGAGCCTTTCGTGTGAGACCAGTTTTAGATTCCGATGCTTCACTTCCGGTTTACAGTATTCCTTGGACCATCACTTTGACGATTAAACACAAAAATTGCATGGGAATTATATACAAAAGGCACAATGCCGACTTAAGTACAAGAAGAATGAGTCTTCTTACCGTCTATGCTTTCAGCCTTTGCTGAGAGACCAGTTTTAGATATCGATGATTCACTTCCGGTTTACAGTATTCCTTGGACCTTCACTTTGACGATGAAACACAAAAATTTTATCGGAATTAAATACATCAGGCACAATGCCGACTTAAGTACAAGAAGAGTGAAGAGTGGGTCTTCTTACCATCTATGCTTTCAGCCTTTGCTGAGAGACCAGTTTTAGATATCGATGATTCACTTCCGGTTTACAGTATTCCTTGGACCATCACTTTGACGATGAAACACAAAAATTGCATCGGAATTAAATACATCTGGCACAATGCCGACTTAAGTAGAGGAACAGTGAGTCTTCTTACCGTCTATGCTTTCAGCCTTTGCTGAGAGACCAGTTTTAGATATCGATGATTCACTTCCGGTTTACAGTATTCCTTGGACCTTCACTTTGACGATGAAACACAAAAATTTTATCGGAATTAAATACATCAGGCACGATGCCGACTTAAGTACAAGAAGAGTGGGTCTTCTTACCGTCTATGCTTTCAGCCTTTGCTGAGAGACCAGTTTTAGATATCGATGCTTCACTTCCGCTTTACAGTATTCCTTGGACCTTCACTTTGACGATGAAACACAAAAATTGCATCGGAATTAAATACAAAAGTCACAATGCCGACTTAAATACAAGAAGAATGAGTCTTCTTAATGTCTATGTTTTCAGCCGTTGCTGAGAGACCAGTTTTATATATCGATGCTTCACTTCCGGTGCACAGTATTCCTTGGACCTTCACTTTGACGATTAAACACAGAAATTGCATCGGAATTAAATACAAAAGGCACAATGCGGACTTAAGCACTAGAAAACTGAGTTTTCTAACAGTCTATGATTTGAGCCTTTGCTGAGAGATCAGTTTTAGATATCGTTGCTTCACTTCCGGTTTACAGTATTCCTTGGACCTTCACTTTGACGATTAAACACAAAAATTGCATCGGAATTAAATACATCAGGCACAATGCCGACATAAGGAGAAGAACAGTGAGTCTTCTTACCGTCTATGCTTTCAGCCTTTGCTGAGAGACCAGTTTTAAATATCGATGCTTCACTTCCGGTTTGCAGTATTCCTTGCACCTTCACTTTGACGATGAAACACAAAAATTGCATCGGAATTAAATACATCAGGCACAATGCCGACTTAAGTACAAGAAGAGTGGGTCTTCTTACCATCTATGCTTTCAGCCTTTGCTGAGAGACCAGTTTTAGATATCAATGATTCACCTCCGGTTTACAGTATTCCTTGGACCATCACTTTGACGATGAAACACAAATATTGCATCGGAATTAAATACAAAAGGCACAATGCGGACTTAAGTACTAGAAGACTGAGTTTTCTAACAGTCTATGATTTGAGCCTTTCGTGTGAGACCAGTTTTAGTTTTCGATGCTTCACTTCCGGTTTACAGTATTCCTTGGACCATCACTTTGACGATTAAACACAAAAATTGCATCGGAATTAAATACAAAAGGCACAATGCCGACTTAAGTACAAGAAGAATGAGTCATCTTACCGTCTATGCTTTCAGCCTTTGCTGAGAGACCAGTTTTAGATATCGATGATTCACTTCCGGTTTACAGTATTCCTTGGACCTTCACTTTGACGATGAAACACAAAAATTTTATCGGAATTAAATACATCAGGCACAATGCCGACTTAAGTACAAGAAGAGTGTGTCTTCTTACCGTCTATGCTTTCAGCCTTTGCTGAGAGACCAGTTTTAGATATCGATGTTTCACTTCCGCTTTACTGTATTCCTTGGACCTTCACTTTGACGATGAAACACAAAAATTGCATCGGAATTAAATACAAAAGGCACAATGCCGACTTAAATACAAGAAGAATGAGTCTTCTTAATGTCTATGTTTTCAGCCGTTGCTGAGAGACCAGTTTTATATATCGATGCTTCACTTCCGGCGCACAGTATTCCTTGGACCTTCACTTTGACGATTAAACACAGAAATTGCATCGGAATTAAATACAAAAGGCACAATGCGGACTTAAGCACTAGAAGACTGAGTTTTCTAACAGTCTATGATTTGAGCCTTTGCTGAGAGACCAGTTTTAGATATCGATGCTTCACTTCCGGTTTACAGTATTCCTTGGACCTTCACTTTGACGATGAAACACAAAAATTCTATCGGAATTAAATACATCAGGCACAATGCCGACTTAAGTACAAGAAGAGTGGGTCTCCTTACCGTGTATGCTTTCAGCCTTTGCTGAGAGACCAGTTTTGGATATCGATGATTCACTTCCGGTTTACAGTATTCCTTGGACCTACATTTTTGACGATGAAACACAAAAATTTTATCGGAATTAAATACATCAGGCACAATGCCGACTTAAGTACAAGAAGAGTGGGTCTTCTTACCGTCTATGCTTTCAGCTTTGCTGAGAGACCAGTTTTAGATATCGATGATTCACTTCCGGTTTACAGTATTCCTTGGACCTTCACTTTGACGATTAAACACAAAAATTGCATCGGAATTAAATACATCAGGCACAATGCCGACTTAAGAAAAAGAACAGTGAGTCTTCTTACCGTCTATGCTTTCAGCCTTTGCTGAGAGATCAGTTTTAAATATCGATGCTTCACTTCCGGTTTGCAGTATTCCTTGCACCTTCACTTTGATGATTAAACACAAAAATTGCATCGGAATTAAATACATCATGCACAATGCCGACTTAAGTACAAGAAGAGTGGGTCTTCTTACCATCTATGCTTTCAGCCTTTGCTGAGAGACCAGTTTTAGATATCAATGATTCACCTCCGGTTTACAGTATTCCTTGGACCTTCACTTTGACGATGAAACACAAAAATTTTATCGGAATTAAATACAAAAGGCACAATGCGGACTTAAGTACTAGAAGACTGAGTTTTCTAACAGTCTATGATTTGAGCCTTTCGTGTGAGACCAGTTTTAGTTTTCGATGCTTCACTTCCGGTTTACAGTATTCCTTGGACCACCACTTTGACGATTAAACACAAAAATTGCATCGGAATTATATACAAAAGGCAAAATGCCGACTTAAGTACAAGAAGAATGAGTCTTCTTACCGTCTATGCTTTCAGCCTTTGCTGAGAGACCAGTTTTAGATATCGATGATTGACTTCCGGTTTACAGTATTCCTTTGACCTTCACTTTGACGATGAAACAAAAAAATTTTATCGGAATTAAATACATCAGGCACAATGCCGACTTAAGTACAAGAAGAGTGAAGAGTGGGTCTTCTTACCATCTATGCTTTCAGCCTTTGCTGAGAGACCAGTTTTAGATATCGATGATTCACTTCCGGTTTACAGTATTCCTTGGACCTTCACTTTGACGATGAAACACAAAAATTTTATCGGAATTAAATACATCAGGCACAATGCCGACTTAAGTACAAGAAGAGTGAAGAGTGGGTCTTCTTACCATCTATGCTTTCAGCCTTTGCTGAGAGACCAGTTTTAGATATCGATGATTCACTTCCGGTTTACAGTATTCCTTGGACCTTCACTTTGACGATGAAACACAAAAATTTTATCGGAATTAAATACATCAGGCACAATGCCGACTTAAGTAAAAGAAGAGTGGGTCTTCTTACCATCTATGCTTTCAGCCTTTGCTGAGAGACCAGTTTTAGATATCGATGATTCTCTTCCGGTTTACAGTATTCCTTGGACCTTCACTTTAACGATGAAACACAAAAATGTTATCGGAATTAAATACATCAGGCACAATGCCGACTTAAGTACAAGAAGAGTGGGTCTTCTTACCGTCTATGCTTTCAGCCTTTGCTGAGAGACCAGTTTTAGATATCGATGCTTCACTTCCGGTTTACAGTATTCCTTGGACCTTCACTTTGACGATGAAACACAAAAATTTTATCGGAATTAAATACATCAGTCACAATGCCGACTTAAGTACAAGAAGAGTGGGTCTTCTTACCGTCTATGCTTTCAGCCTTTGCTGAGAGACCAGTTTTAGATATCGATGATTCACTTCCGGTTTACAGTATTCCTTGGACCATCACTTTGACGATGAAACACAAAAATTGCATCGGAATTAAATACATCAGGCACAATGCCGACTTAAGGAGAAGAACAGTGAGTCTTCTTACCGTCTATGCTTTCAGCTTTTGCTGAGAGACCAGATTTAGATATCGATGCTTCACTTCCGGTTTGCAGTATTCCTTGCACCTTCACTTTGACGATTAAACACAAAAATTGCATCGGAATTACATACATCAGGCACAATGCCAACTTAAGTACAAGAAGAGTGGGTCTTCTTACCATCTATGCTTTCAGCCTTTGCTGAGAGACCAGTTTTAGATATCGATGCTTCACTTCCGGTTTGCAGTATTCCTTGGACCTTCACTTTGACGATTAAACACAGAAATTGCATCGGAATTAAATACAAAAGGCACAATGCAGACTTAAGTACTAGAAGACTGAGTTTTCTAACAGTCTATGATTTGAGCCTTTCGTGTGAGACCAGTTTTAGATTCCGATGCTTCACTTCCGGTTTACAGTATTCCTTGGACCATCACTTTGACGATTAAACACAAAAATTGCATGGGAATTATATACAAAAGGCACAATGCCGACTTAAGTACAAGAAGAATGAGTCTTCTTACCGTCTATGCTTTCAGCCTTTGCTGAGAGACCAGTTTTAGATATCGATGATTCACTTCCGGTTTACAGTATTCCTTGGACCTTCACTTTGACGATGAAACACAAAAATTTTATCGGAATTAAATACATCAGGCACAATGCCGACTTAAGTACAAGAAGAGTGAAGAGTGGGTCTTCTTACCATCTATGCTTTCAGCCTTTGCTGAGAGACCAGTTTTAGATATCGATGATTCACTTCCGGTTTACAGTATTCCTTGGACCATCACTTTGACGATGAAACACAAAAATTGCATCGGAATTAAATACATCTGGCACAATGCCGACTTAAGTAGAGGAACAGTGAGTCTTCTTACCGTCCATGCTTTCAGCCTTTGCTGAGAGACCAGTTTTAGATATCGATGATTCACTTCCGGTTTACAGTATTCCTTGGACCTTCACTTTGACGATGAAACACAAAAATTTTATCGGAATTAAATACATCAGGCACGATGCCGACTTAAGTACAAGAAGAGTGGGTCTTCTTACCGTCTATGCTTTCAGCCTTTGCTGAGAGACCAGTTTTAGATATCGATGCTTCACTTCCGCTTTACAGTATTCCTTGGACCTTCACTTTGACGATGAAACACAAAAATTGCATCGGAATTAAATACAAAAGTCACAATGCCGACTTAAATACAAGAAGAATGAGTCTTCTTAATGTCTATGTTTTCAGCCGTTGCTGAGAGACCAGTTTTATATATCGATGCTTCACTTCCGGTGCACAGTATTCCTTGGACCTTCACTTTGACGATTAAACACAGAAATTGCATCGGAATTAAATACAAAAGGCACAATGCGGACTTAAGCACTAGAAGACTGAGTTTTCTAACAGTCTATGATTTGAGCCTTTGCTGAGAGATCAGTTTTAGATATCGTTGCTTCACTTCCGGTTTACAGTATTCCTTGGACCTTCACTTTGACGATTAAACACAAAAATTGCATCGGAATTAAATACATCAGGCACAATGCCGACATAAGGAGAAGAACAGTGAGTCTTCTTACCGTCTATGCTTTCAGCCTTTGCTGAGAGACCAGTTTTAAATATCGATGCTTCACTTCCGGTTTGCAGTATTCCTTGCACCTTCACTTTGACGATGAAACACAAAAATTGCATCGGAATTAAATACATCAGGCACAATGCCGACTTAAGTACAAGAAGAGTGGGTCTTCTTACCATCTATGCTTTCAGCCTTTGCTGAGAGACCAGTTTTAGATATCAATGATTCACCTCCGGTTTACAGTATTCCTTGGACCATCACTTTGACGATGAAACACAAATATTGCATCGGAATTAAATACAAAAGGCACAATGCGGACTTAAGTACTAGAAGACTGAGTTTTCTAACAGTCTATGATTTGAGCCTTTCGTGTGAGACCAGTTTTAGTTTTCGATGCTTCACTTCCGGTTTACAGTATTCCTTGGACCATCACTTTGACGATTAAACACAAAAATTGCATCGGAATTAAATACAAAAGGCACAATGCCGACTTAAGTACAAGAAGAATGAGTCATCTTACCGTCTATGCTTTCAGCCTTTGCTGAGAGACCAGTTTTAGATATCGATGATTCACTTCCGGTTTACAGTATTCCTTGGACCTTCACTTTGACGATGAAACACAAAAATTTTATCGGAATTAAATACATCAGGCACAATGCCGACTTAAGTACAAGAAGAGTGTGTCTTCTTCCCGTCTATGCTTTCAGCCTTTGCTGAGAGACCAGTTTTAGATATCGATGTTTCACTTCCGCTTTACTGTATTCCTTGGACCTTCACTTTGACGATGAAACACAAAAATTGCATCGGAATTAAATACAAAAGGCACAATGCCGACTTAAATACAAGAAGAATGAGTCTTCTTAATGTCTATGTTTTCAGCCGTTGCTGAGAGACCAGTTTTATATATCGATGCTTCACTTCCGGCGCACAGTATTCCTTGGACCTTCACTTTGACGATTAAACACAGAAATTGCATCGGAATTAAATACAAAAGGCACAATGCGGACTTAAGCACTAGAAGACTGAGTTTTCTAACAGTCTATGATTTGAGCCTTTGCTGAGAGACCAGTTTTAGATATCGATGCTTCACTTCCGGTTTACAGTATTCCTTGGACCTTCACTTTGACGATGAAACACAAAAATTCTATCGGAATTAAATACATCAGGCACAATGCCGACTTAAGTACAAGAAGAGTGGGTCTCCTTACCGTGTATGCTTTCAGCCTTTGCTGAGAGACCAGTTTTAGATATCGATGATTCACTTCCGGTTTACAGTATTCCTTGGACCTACATTTTTGACGATGAAACACAAAAATTTTATCGGAATTAAATACATCAGGCACAATGCCGACTTAAGTACAAGAAGAGTGGGTCTTCTTACCGTCTATGCTTTCAGCTTTGCTGAGAGACCAGTTTTAGATATCGATGATTCACTTCCGGTTTACAGTATTCCTTGGACCTTCACTTTGACGATTAAACACAAAAATTGCATCGGAATTAAATACATCAGGCACAATGCCGACTTAAGAAAAAGAACAGTGAGTCTTCCTACCGTCTATGCTTTCAGCCTTTGCTGAGAGATCAGTTTTAAATATCGATGCTTCACTTCCGGTTTGCAGTATTCCTTGCACCTTCACTTTGATGATTAAACACAAAAATTGCATCGGAATTAAATACATCAGGCACAATGCCGACTTAAGTACAAGAAGAGTGGGTCTTCTTACCATCTATGCTTTCAGCCTTTGCTGAGAGACCAGTTTTAGATATCAATGATTCACCTCCGGTTTACAGTATTCCTTGGACCTTCACTTTGACGATGAAACACAAAAATTGCATCGGAATTAAATACAAAAGGCACAATGCGGACTTAAGTACTAGAAGACTGAGTTTTCTAACAGTCTATGATTTGAGCCTTTCGAGTGAGACCAGTTTTAGTTTTCGATGCTTCACTTCCGGTTTACAGTATTCCTTGGACCACCACTTTGACGATTAAACACAAAAATTGCATCGGAATTATATACAAAAGGCACAATGCCGACTTAAGTACAAGAAGAATGAGTCTTCTTACCGTCTATGCTTTCAGCCTTTGCTGAGAGACCAGTTTTAGATATCGATGATTGACTTCCGGTTTACAGTATTCCCTTGCCCTTCACTTTGACGATGAAACAAAAAAATTTTATCGGAATTAAATACATCAGGCACAATGCCGACTTAAGTACAAGAAGAGTGAAGAGTGGGTCTTCTTACCATCTATGCTTTCAGCCTTTGCTGAGAGACCAGTTTTAGATATCGATGATTCACTTCCGGTTTACAGTATTCCTTGGACCTTCACTTTGACGATGAAACACAAAAATTTTATCGGAATTAAATACATCAGGCACAATGCCGACTTAAGTAAAAGAAGAGTGGGTCTTCTTACCATCTATGCTTTCAGCCTTTGCTGAGAGACCAGTTTTAGATATCGATGATTCTCTTCCGGTTTACAGTATTCCTTGGACCTTCACTTTAACGATGAAACACAAAAATGTTATCGGAATTAAATACATCAGGCACAATGCCGACTTAAGTACAAGAAGAGTGGGTCTTCTTACCGTCTATGCTTTCAGCCTTTGCTGAGAGACCAGTTTTAGATATCGATGCTTCACTTCCGGTTTACAGTATTCCTTGGACCTTCACTTTGACGATGAAACACAAAAATTTTATCGGAATTAAATACATCAGTCACAATGCCGACTTAAGTACAAGAAGAGTGGGTCTTCTTACCGTCTATGCTTTCAGCCTTTGCTGAGAGACCAGTTTTAGATATCGATGATTCACTTCCGGTTTACAGTATTCCTTGGACCATCACTTTGACGATGAAACACAAAAATTGCATCGGAATTAAATACATCAGGCACAATGCCGACTTAAGAAGAAGAACAGTGAGTCTTCTTACCGTCTATGCTTTCAGCTTTTGCTGAGAGACCAGTTTTAGATATCGATGCTTCACTTCCGGTTTGCATTATTCCTTGCACCTTCACTTTGACGATTAAACACAAAAATTGCATCGGAATTAAATACATCAGGCACAATGCCAACTTAAGTACAAGAAGAGTGGGTCTTCTTACCATCTATGCTTTCAGCCTTTGCTGAGAGACCAGTTTTAGATATCGATGCTTCACTTCCGGTTTGCAGTATTCCTTGGACCTTCACTTTGACGATTAAACACAGAAATTGCATCGGAATTAAATACAAAAGGCACAATGCAGACTTAAGTACTAGAAGACTGAGTTTTCTAACAGTCTATGATTTGAGCCTTTCGTGTGAGACCAGTTTTAGATTCCGATGCTTCACTTCCGGTTTACAGTATTCCTTGGACCATCACTTTGACGATTAAACACAAAAATTGCATGGGAATTATATACAAAAGGCACAATGCCGACTTAAGTACAAGAAGAATGAGTCTTCTTACCGTCTATGCTTTCAGCCTTTGCTGAGAGACCAGTTTTAGATATCGATGATTCACTTCCGGTTTACAGTATTCCTTGGACCTTCACTTTGACGATGAAACACAAAAATTTTATCGGAATTAAATACATCAGGCACAATGCCGACTTAAGTACAAGAAGAGTGAAGAGTGGGTCTTCTTACCAGCTATGCTTTCAGCCTTTGCTGAGAGACCAGTTTTAGATATCGATGATTCACTTCCGGTTTACAGTATTCCTTGGACCATCACTTTGACGATGAAACACAAAAATTGCATCGGAATTAAATACATCTGGCACAATGCCGACTTAAGTAGAGGAACAGTGAGTCTTCTTACCGTCTATGCTTTCAGCCTTTGCTGAGAGACCAGTTTTAGATATCGATGATTCACTTCCGGTTTACAGTATTCCTTGGACCTTCACTTTGACGATGAAACACAAAAATTTTATCGGAATTAAATACATCAGGCACGATGCCGACTTAAGTACAAGAAGAGTGGGTCTTCTTACCGTCTATGCTTTCAGCCTTTGCTGAGAGACCAGTTTTAGATATCGATGCTTCACTTCCGCTTTACAGTATTCCTTGGACCTTCACTTTGACGATGAAACACAAAAATTGCATCGGAATTAAATACAAAAGGCACAATGCCGACTTAAATACAAGAAGAATGAGTCTTCTTAATGTCTATGTTTTCAGCCGTTGCTGAGAGACCAGTTTTATATATCGATGCTTCACTTCCGGTGCACAGTATTCCTTGGACCTTCACTTTGACGATTAAACACAGAAATTGCATCGGAATTAAATACAAAAGGCACAATGCGGACTTAAGCACTAGAAGACTGAGTTTTCTAACAGTCTATGATTTGAGCCTTTGCTGAGAGATCAGTTTTAGATATCGTTGCTTCACTTCCGGTTTACAGTATTCCTTGGACCTTCACTTTGACGATTAAACACAAAAATTGCATCGGAATTAAATACATCAGGCACAATGCCGACATAAGGAGAAGAACAGTGAGTCTTCTTACCGTCTATGCTTTCAGCCTTTGCTGAGAGACCAGTTTTAAATATCGATGCTTCACTTCCGGTTTGCAGTATTCCTTGCACCTTCACTTTGACGATGAAACACAAAAATTGCATCGGAATTAAATACATCAGGCACAATGCCGACTTAAGTACAAGAAGAGTGGGTCTTCTTACCATCTATGCTTTCAGCCTTTGCTGAGAGACCAGTTTTAGATATCAATGATTCACCTCCGGTTTACAGTAATTCCTTGGACCATCACTTTGACGATGAAACACAAATATTGCATCGGAATTAAATACAAAAGGCACAATGCGGACTTAAGTACTAGAAGACTGAGTTTTCTAACAGTCTATGATTTGAGCCTTTCGTGTGAGACCAGTTTTAGTTTTCGATGCTTCACTTCCGGTTTACAGTATTCCTTGGACCATCACTTTGACGATTAAACACAAAAATTGCATCGGAATTAAA
Source organism: Schistocerca cancellata (assembly GCF_023864275.1). Taxonomy (NCBI): domain Eukaryota; kingdom Metazoa; phylum Arthropoda; class Insecta; order Orthoptera; family Acrididae; genus Schistocerca; species Schistocerca cancellata. Next base: position 57,088,080 of record NC_064631.1, read on the forward strand.
TACAAAAGGCACAATGCCGACTTAAGTACAAGAAGAATGAGTCATCTTACCGTCTATGCTTTCAGCCTTTGCTGAGAGACCAGTTTTAGATATCGATGATTCACTTCCGGTTTACAGTATTCCTTGGACCTTCACTTTGACGATGAAACACAAAAATTTTATCGGAATTAAATACATCAGGCACAATGCCGACTTAAGTACAAGAAGAGTGTGTCTTCTTACCGTCTATGCTTTCAGCCTTTGCTGAGAGACCAGTTTTAGATATCGATGTTTCACTTCCGCTTTACTGTATTCCTTGGACCTTCACTTTGACGATGAAACACAAAAATTGCATCGGAATTAAATACAAAAGGCACAATGCCGACTTAAATACAAGAAGAATGAGTCTTCTTAATGTCTATGTTTTCAGCCGTTGCTGAGAGACCAGTTTTATATATCGATGCTTCACTTCCGGCGCACAGTATTCCTTGGACCTTCACTTTGACGATTAAACACAGAAATTGCATCGGAATTAAATACAAAAGGCACAATGCGGACTTAAGCACTAGAAGACTGAGTTTTCTAACAGTCTATGATTTGAGCCTTTGCTGAGAGACCAGTTTTAGATATCGATGCTTCACTTCCGGTTTACAGTATTCCTTGGACCTTCACTTTGACGATGAAACACAAAAATTCTATCGGAATTAAATACATCAGGCACAATGCCGACTTAAGTACAAGAAGAGTGGGTCTCCTTACCGTGTATGCTTTCAGCCTTTGCTGAGAGACCAGTTTTAGATATCGATGATTCACTTCCGGTTTACAGTATTCCTTGGACCTACATTTTTGACGATGAAACACAAAAATTTTATCGGAATTAAATACATCAGGCACAATGCCGACTTAAGTACAAGAAGAGTGGGTCTTCTTACCGTCTATGCTTTCAGCTTTGCTGAGAGACCAGTTTTAGATATCGATGATTCACTTCCGGTTTACAGTATTCCTTGGACCTTCACTTTGACGATTAAACACAAAAATTGCATCGGAATTAAATACATCAGGCACAATGCCGACTTAAGAAAAAGAACAGTGAGTCTTCTTACCGTCTATGCTTTCAGCCTTTGCTGAGAGATCAGTTTTAAATATCGATGCTTCACTTCCGGTTTGCAGTATTCCTTGCACCTTCACTTTGATGATTAAACACAAAAATTGCATCGGAATTAAATACATCATGCACAATGCCGACTTAAGTACAAGAAGAGTGGGTCTTCTTACCATCTATGCTTTCAGCCTTTGCTGAGAGACCAGTTTTAGATATCAATGATTCACCTCCGGTTTACAGTATTCCTTGGACCTTCACTTTGACGATGAAACACAAAAATTTTATCGGAATTAAATACAAAAGGCACAATGCGGACTTAAGTACTAGAAGACTGAGTTTTCTAACAGTCTATGATTTGAGCCTTTCGTGTGAGACCAGTTTTAGTTTTCGATGCTTCACTTCCGGTTTACAGTATTCCTTGGACCACCACTTTGACGATTAAACACAAAAATTGCATCGGAATTATATACAAAAGGCACAATGCCGACTTAAGTACAAGAAGAATGAGTCTTCTTACCGTCTATGCTTTCAGCCTTTGCTGAGAGACCAGTTTTAGATATCGATGATTGACTTCCGGTTTACAGTATTCCTTTGACCTTCACTTTGACGATGAAACAAAAAAATTTTATCGGAATTAAATACATCAGGCACAATGCCGACTTAAGTACAAGAAGAGTGAAGAGTGGGTCTTCTTACCATCTATGCTTTCAGCCTTTGCTGAGAGACCAGTTTTAGATATCGATGATTCACTTCCGGTTTACAGTATTCCTTGGACCTTCACTTTGACGATGAAACACAAAAATTTTATCGGAATTAAATACATCAGGCACAATGCCGACTTAAGTACAAGAAGAGTGAAGAGTGGGTCTTCTTACCATCTATGCTTTCAGCCTTTGCTGAGAGACCAGTTTTAGATATCGATGATTCACTTCCGGTTTACAGTATTCCTTGGACCTTCACTTTGACGATGAAACACAAAAATTTTATCGGAATTAAATACATCAGGCACAATGCCGACTTAAGTAAAAGAAGAGTGGGTCTTCTTACCATCTATGCTTTCAGCCTTTGCTGAGAGACCAGTTTTAGATATCGATGATTCTCTTCCGGTTTACAGTATTCCTTGGACCTTCACTTTAACGATGAAACACAAAAATGTTATCGGAATTAAATACATCAGGCACAATGCCGACTTAAGTACAAGAAGAGTGGGTCTTCTTACCGTCTATGCTTTCAGCCTTTGCTGAGAGACCAGTTTTAGATATCGATGCTTCACTTCCGGTTTACAGTATTCCTTGGACCTTCACTTTGACGATGAAACACAAAAATTTTATCGGAATTAAATACATCAGTCACAATGCCGACTTAAGTACAAGAAGAGTGGGTCTTCTTACCGTCTATGCTTTCAGCCTTTGCTGAGAGACCAGTTTTAGATATCGATGATTCACTTCCGGTTTACAGTATTCCTTGGACCATCACTTTGACGATGAAACACAAAAATTGCATCGGAATTAAATACATCAGGCACAATGCCGACTTAAGGAGAAGAACAGTGAGTCTTCTTACCGTCTATGCTTTCAGCTTTTGCTGAGAGACCAGTTTTAGATATCGATGCTTCACTTCCGGTTTGCAGTATTCCTTGCACCTTCACTTTGACGATTAAACACAAAAATTGCATCGGAATTAAATACATCAGGCACAATGCCAACTTAAGTACAAGAAGAGTGGGTCTTCTTACCATCTATGCTTTCAGCCTTTGCTGAGAGACCAGTTTTAGATATCGATGCTTCACTTCCGGTTTGCAGTATTCCTTGGACCTTCACTTTGACGATTAAACACAGAAATTGCATCGGAATTAAATACAAAAGGCACAATGCAGACTTAAGTACTAGAAGACTGAGTTTTCTAACAGTCTATGATTTGAGCCTTTAGTGTGAGACCAGTTTTAGATTCCGATGCTTCACTTCCGGTTTACAGTATTCCTTGGACCATCACTTTGACGATTAAACACAAAAATTGCATGGGAATTATATACAAAAGGCACAATGCCGACTTAAGTACAAGAAGAATGAGTCTTCTTACCGTCTATGCTTTCAGCCTTTGCTGAGAGACCAGTGTTAGATATCGATGATTCACTTCCGGTTTACAGTATTCCTTGGACCTTCACTTTGACGATGAAACACAAAAATTTTATCGGAATTAAATACATCAGGCACAATGCCGACTTAAGTACAAGAAGAGTGAAGAGTGGGTCTTCTTACCATCTATGCTTTCAGCCTTTGCTGAGAGACCAGTTTTAGATATCGATGATTCACTTCCGGTTTACAGTATTCCTTGGACCATCACTTTGACGATGAAACACAAAAATTGCATCGGAATTAAATACATCTGGCACAATGCCGACTTAAGTAGAGGAACAGTGAGTCTTCTTACCGTCTATGCTTTCAGCCTTTGCTGAGAGACCAGTTTTAGATATCGATGATTCACTTCCGGTTTACAGTATTCCTTGGACCTTCACTTTGACGATGAAACACAAAAATTTTATCGGAATTAAATACATCAGGCACGATGCCGACTTAAGTACAAGAAGAGTGGGTCTTCTTACCGTCTATGCTTTCAGCCTTTGCTGAGAGACCAGTTTTAGATATCGATGCTTCACTTCCGCTTTACAGTATTCCTTGGACCTTCACTTTGACGATGAAACACAAAAATTGCATCGGAATTAAATACAAAAGTCACAATGCCGACTTAAATACAAGAAGAATGAGTCTTCTTAATGTCTATGTTTTCAGCCGTTGCTGAGAGACCAGTTTTATATATCGATGCTTCACTTCCGGTGCACAGTATTCCTTGGACCTTCACTTTGACGATTAAACACAGAAATTGCATCGGAATTAAATACAAAAGGCACAATGCGGACTTAAGCACTAGAAGACTGAGTTTTCTAACAGTCTATGATTTGAGCCTTTGCTGAGAGATCAGTTTTAGATATCGTTGCTTCACTTCCGGTTTACAGTATTCCTTGGACCTTCACTTTGACGATTAAACACAAAAATTGCATCGGAATTAAATACATCAGGCACAATGCCGACATAAGGAGAAGAACAGTGAGTCTTCTTACCGTCTATGCTTTCAGCCTTTGCTGAGAGACCAGTTTTAAATATCGATGCTTCACTTCCGGTTTGCAGTATTCCTTGCACCTTCACTTTGACGATGAAACACAAAAATTGCATCGGAATTAAATACATCAGGCACAATGCCGACTTAAGTACAAGAAGAGTGGGTCTTCTTACCATCTATGCTTTCAGCCTTTGCTGAGAGACCAGTTTTAGATATCAATGATTCACCTCCGGTTTACAGTATTCCTTGGACCATCACTTTGACGATGAAACACAAATATTGCATCGGAATTAAATACAAAAGGCACAATGCGGACTTAAGTACTAGAAGACTGAGTTTTCTAACAGTCTATGATTTGAGCCTTTCGTGTGAGACCAGTTTTAGTTTTCGATGCTTCACTTCCGGTTTACAGTATTCCTTGGACCATCACTTTGACGATTAAACACAAAAATTGCATCGGAATTAAATACAAAAGGCACAATGCCGACTTAAGTACAAGAAGAATGAGTCATCTTACCGTCTATGCTTTCAGCCTTTGCTGAGAGACCAGTTTTAGATATCGATGATTCACTTCCGGTTTACAGTATTCCTTGGACCTTCACTTTGACGATGAAACACAAAAATTTTATCGGAATTAAATACATCAGGCACAATGCCGACTTAAGTACAAGAAGAGTGTGTCTTCTTCCCGTCTATGCTTTCAGCCTTTGCTGAGAGACCAGTTTTAGATATCGATGTTTCACTTCCGCTTTACTGTATTCCTTGGACCTTCACTTTGACGATGAAACACAAAAATTGCATCGGAATTAAATACAAAAGGCACAATGCCGACTTAAATACAAGAAGAATGAGTCTTCTTAATGTCTATGTTTTCAGCCGTTGCTGAGAGACCAGTTTTATATATCGATGCTTCACTTCCGGCGCACAGTATTCCTTGGACCTTCACTTTGACGATTAAACACAGAAATTGCATCGGAATTAAATACAAAAGGCACAATGCGGACTTAAGCACTAGAAGACTGAGTTTTCTAACAGTCTATGATTTGAGCCTTTGCTGAGAGACCAGTTTTAGATATCGATGCTTCACTTCCGGTTTACAGTATTCCTTGGACCTTCACTTTGACGATGAAACACAAAAATTCTATCGGAATTAAATACATCAGGCACAATGCCGACTTAAGTACAAGAAGAGTGGGTCTCCTTACCGTGTATGCTTTCAGCCTTTGCTGAGAGACCAGTTTTAGATATCGATGATTCACTTCCGGTTTACAGTATTCCTTGGACCTACATTTTTGACGATGAAACACAAAAATTTTATCGGAATTAAATACATCAGGCACAATGCCGACTTAAGTACAAGAAGAGTGGGTCTTCTTACCGTCTATGCTTTCAGCTTTGCTGAGAGACCAGTTTTAGATATCGATGATTCACTTCCGGTTTACAGTATTCCTTGGACCTTCACTTTGACGATTAAACACAAAAATTGCATCGGAATTAAATACATCAGGCACAATGCCGACTTAAGAAAAAGAACAGTGAGTCTTCTTACCGTCTATGCTTTCAGCCTTTGCTGAGAGATCAGTTTTAAATATCGATGCTTCACTTCCGGTTTGCAGTATTCCTTGCACCTTCACTTTGATGATTAAACACAAAAATTGCATCGGAATTAAATACATCAGGCACAATGCCGACTTAAGTACAAGAAGAGTGGGTCTTCTTACCATCTATGCTTTCAGCCTTTGCTGAGAGACCAGTTTTAGATATCAATGATTCACCTCCGGTTTACAGTATTCCTTGGACCTTCACTTTGACGATGAAACACAAAAATTGCATCGGAATTAAATACAAAAGGCACAATGCGGACTTAAGTACTAGAAGACTGAGTTTTCTAACAGTCTATGATTTGAGCCTTTCGAGTGAGACCAGTTTTAGTTTTCGATGCTTCACTTCCGGTTTACAGTATTCCTTGGACCACCACTTTGACGATTAAACACAAAAATTGCATCGGAATTATATACAAAAGGCACAATGCCGACTTAAGTACAAGAAGAATGAGTCTTCTTACCGTCTATGCTTTCAGCCTTTGCTGAGAGACCAGTTTTAGATATCGATGATTGACTTCCGGTTTACAGTATTCCCTTGCCCTTCACTTTGACGATGAAACAAAAAAATTTTATCGGAATTAAATACATCAGGCACAATGCCGACTTAAGTACAAGAAGAGTGAAGAGTGGGTCTTCTTACCATCTATGCTTTCAGCCTTTGCTGAGAGACCAGTTTTAGATATCGATGATTCACTTCCGGTTTACAGTATTCCTTGGACCTTCACTTTGACGATGAAACACAAAAATTTTATCGGAATTAAATACATCAGGCACAATGCCGACTTAAGTAAAAGAAGAGTGGGTCTTCTTACCATCTATGCTTTCAGCCTTTGCTGAGAGACCAGTTTTAGATATCGATGATTCTCTTCCGGTTTACAGTATTCCTTGGACCTTCACTTTAACGATGAAACACAAAAATGTTATCGGAATTAAATACATCAGGCACAATGCCGACTTAAGTACAAGAAGAGTGGGTCTTCTTACCGTCTATGCTTTCAGCCTTTGCTGAGAGACCAGTTTTAGATATCGATGCTTCACTTCCGGTTTACAGTATTCCTTGGACCTTCACTTTGACGATGAAACACAAAAATTTTATCGGAATTAAATACATCAGTCACAATGCCGACTTAAGTACAAGAAGAGTGGGTCTTCTTACCGTCTATGCTTTCAGCCTTTGCTGAGAGACCAGTTTTAGATATCGATGATTCACTTCCGGTTTACAGTATTCCTTGGACCATCACTTTGACGATGAAACACAAAAATTGCATCGGAATTAAATACATCAGGCACAATGCCGACTTAAGAAGAAGAACAGTGAGTCTTCTTACCGTCTATGCTTTCAGCTTTTGCTGAGAGACCAGTTTTAGATATCGATGCTTCACTTCCGGTTTGCATTATTCCTTGCACCTTCACTTTGACGATTAAACACAAAAATTGCATCGGAATTAAATACATCAGGCACAATGCCAACTTAAGTACAAGAAGAGTGGGTCTTCTTACCATCTATGCTTTCAGCCTTTGCTGAGAGACCAGTTTTAGATATCGATGCTTCACTTCCGGTTTGCAGTATTCCTTGGACCTTCACTTTGACGATTAAACACAGAAATTGCATCGGAATTAAATACAAAAGGCACAATGCAGACTTAAGTACTAGAAGACTGAGTTTTCTAACAGTCTATGATTTGAGCCTTTCGTGTGAGACCAGTTTTAGATTCCGATGCTTCACTTCCGGTTTACAGTATTCCTTGGACCATCACTTTGACGATTAAACACAAAAATTGCATGGGAATTATATACAAAAGGCACAATGCCGACTTAAGTACAAGAAGAATGAGTCTTCTTACCGTCTATGCTTTCAGCCTTTGCTGAGAGACCAGTTTTAGATATCGATGATTCACTTCCGGTTTACAGTATTCCTTGGACCTTCACTTTGACGATGAAACACAAAAATTTTATCGGAATTAAATACATCAGGCACAATGCCGACTTAAGTACAAGAAGAGTGAAGAGTGGGTCTTCTTACCAGCTATGCTTTCAGCCTTTGCTGAGAGACCAGTTTTAGATATCGATGATTCACTTCCGGTTTACAGTATTCCTTGGACCATCACTTTGACGATGAAACACAAAAATTGCATCGGAATTAAATACATCTGGCACAATGCCGACTTAAGTAGAGGAACAGTGAGTCTTCTTACCGTCTATGCTTTCAGCCTTTGCTGAGAGACCAGTTTTAGATATCGATGATTCACTTCCGGTTTACAGTATTCCTTGGACCTTCACTTTGACGATGAAACACAAAAATTTTATCGGAATTAAATACATCAGGCACGATGCCGACTTAAGTACAAGAAGAGTGGGTCTTCTTACCGTCTATGCTTTCAGCCTTTGCTGAGAGACCAGTTTTAGATATCGATGCTTCACTTCCGCTTTACAGTATTCCTTGGACCTTCACTGTGACGATGAAACACAAAAATTGCATCGGAATTAAATACAAAAGGCACAATGCCGACTTAAATACAAGAAGAATGAGTCTTCTTAATGTCTATGTTTTCAGCCGTTGCTGAGAGACCAGTTTTATATATCGATGCTTCACTTCCGGTGCACAGTATTCCTTGGACCTTCACTTTGACGATTAAACACAGAAATTGCATCGGAATTAAATACAAAAGGCACAATGCGGACTTAAGCACTAGAAGACTGAGTTTTCTAACAGTCTATGATTTGAGCCTTTGCTGAGAGATCAGTTTTAGATATCGTTGCTTCACTTCCGGTTTACAGTATTCCTTGGACCTTCACTTTGACGATTAAACACAAAAATTGCATCGGAATTAAATACATCAGGCACAATGCCGACATAAGGAGAAGAACAGTGAGTCTTCTTACCGTCTATGCTTTCAGCCTTTGCTGAGAGACCAGTTTTAAATATCGATGCTTCACTTCCGGTTTGCAGTATTCCTTGCACCTTCACTTTGACGATGAAACACAAAAATTGCATCGGAATTAAATACATCAGGCACAATGCCGACTTAAGTACAAGAAGAGTGGGTCTTCTTACCATCTATGCTTTCAGCCTTTGCTGAGAGACCAGTTTTAGATATCAATGATTCACCTCCGGTTTACAGTAATTCCTTGGACCATCACTTTGACGATGAAACACAAATATTGCATCGGAATTAAATACAAAAGGCACAATGCGGACTTAAGTACTAGAAGACTGAGTTTTCTAACAGTCTATGATTTGAGCCTTTCGTGTGAGACCAGTTTTAGTTTTCGATGCTTCACTTCCGGTTTACAGTATTCCTTGGACCATCACTTTGACGATTAAACACAAAAATTGCATCGGAATTAAATACAAAAGGCACAATGCCGACTTAAGTACAAGAAGAATGAGTCATCTTACCGTCTATGCTTTCAGCCTTTGCTGAGAGACCAGTTTTAGATATCGATGATTCACTTCCGGTTTACAGTATTCCTTGGACCTTCACTTTGACGATGAAACACAAAAATTTTATCGGAATTAAATACATCAGGCACAATGCCGACTTAAGTACAAGAAGAGAGAAGAGTGGGTCTTCTTACCATCCATGCTTTCAGCCTTTGCTGAGAGACCAGTTTTAGATATCGATGATTCACTTCCGGTTTACAGTATTCCTTGGACCATCACTTTGACGATGAAACACAAAAATTGCATCGGAATTAAATACATCAGGCACAATGCCGACTTAAGTAGAGGAACAGTGAGTCTTCTTACCGTCTATGCTTTCAGCCTTTGCTGAGAGACCAGTTTTAGATATCGATGATTCACTTCCGGTTTACAGTATTCCTTGGACCTTCACTTTGACGATGAAACACAAAAATTTTATCGGAATTAAATACATCAGGCACAATGCCGACTTAAGTACAAGAAGAGTGGGTCTTCTTACCGTCTATGCTTTCAGCCTTTGCTGAGAGACCAGTTTTAGATATCGATGCTTCACTTCCGCTTTACAGTATTCCTTGGACCTTCACTTTGACGATGAAACACAAAAATTGCATCGGAATTAAATACAAAAGGCGCAATGCCGACTTAAATACAAGAAGAATGAGTCTTCTTAATGTCTATGTTTTCAGCCGTTGCTGAGAGACCAGTTTTATATATCGATGCTTCACTTCCGGTGCACAGTATTCCTTGGACCTTCACTTTGACGATTAAACGCAGAAATTGCATCGGAATAAAATACAAAAGGCACAATGCGTACTTAAGCACTAGAAGACTGAGTTTTCTAACAGTCTATGATTTGAGCCTTTGCTGAGAGACCAGTTTTAGATATCGATGCTTCACTTCCGGTTTACAGTATTCCTTGGACCTTCACTTTGGCGATTAAACACAAAAATTGCATCGGAATTAAATACATCAGGCACAATGCCGACATAAGAAGAAGAACAGTGAGTCTTCTTACCGTCTATGCTTTCAGCCTTTGCTGAGAGACCAGTTTTAAATATCGATGCTTCACTTCCGGTTTCCAGTATTCCTTGCACCTTCACTTTGACGATGAAACACAAAAATTGCATCGGAATTAAATACATCAGGCACAATGCCGACTTAATTACAAGAAGAGTGGGTCTTCTTACCATCTATGCTTTCAGCCTTTGCTGAGAGACCAGTTTTAGATATCAATGATTCACCTCCGGTTTACAGTATTCCTTGGACCTTCACTTTGACGATGAAACACAAATATTGCATCGGAATTAAATACAAAAGGCACAATGCGGACTTAAGTACTAGAAGACTGAGTTTTCTAACAGTCTATGATTTGAGCCTTTCGTGTGAGACCAGTTTTAGTTTTCGATGCTTCACTTCCGGTTTACAGTATTCCTTGGACCATCACTTTGACGATTAAACACAAAAATTGCATCGGAATTATATACAAAAGGCACAATGCCGACTTAAGTACAAGAAGAATGAGTCTTCTTACCGTCTATGCTTTCAGCCTTTGCTGAGAGACCAGTTTTAGATATCGATGATTCACTTCCGGTTTACAGTATTCCTTGGACCGTCACTTTGACGATGAAACACAAAAATTTTATCGGAATTAAATACATCAGGCACAATGCCGACTTAAGTACAAGAAGAGTGAAGAGTGGGTCTTCTTACCATCTATGCTTTCAGCCTTTGCTGAGAGACCAGTTTTAGATATCGATGATTCACTTCCGGTTTACAGTATTCCTTGGACCATCACTTTGACGATGAAACACAAAAATTGCATCGGAATTAAATACATCAGGCACAATGCCGACTTAAGTAGAAGAACAGTGAGTCTTCTTACCGTCTATGCTTTCAGCCTTTGCTGAGAGACCAGTTTTAGATATCGATGATTTACTTCCGGTTTACAGTATTCCTTGGACCTTCACTTTGACGATGAAACACAAAAATTTTATCGGAATTAAATACATCAGGCACAATGCCGACATAAGTACAAGAAGAGTGAGTCTTCTTACCGTCTATGCTTTCAGCCTTTGCTGAGAGACCAGTTTTAGATATCGATGATTCACTTCCGCTTTACAGTATTCCTTGGACCTTCACTTTGACGATTAAACACAAAAATTGCATCGGAATTAAATACATCAGGCACAATGCCGACATAAGTAGAAGAACAGTGAGTCTTCTTACCGTTTATGCTTTCAGCCTTTGCTGAGAGACCAGTTTTAGATATCGATGCTTCACTTCCGGTTTACAGTATTCCTTGGACCTTCACTTTGACGATAAAACACAAAAATTGCATCGGAATTAAATACATCAGGCACAATGCCGACTTAAGTACAAGAAGAGTGGGTCTTCTTACCGTCTATGCTTTCAGCCATTGCTGGGAGACCAGTTTTAGATATCGAAGATTCACCTCCGGTTTTCAGTATTCCTTGGACCTTCACTTTGACGATGAAACACAAAAATTGCATCGGAATTATATACAAAAGGCACAATGCCGACTTAAGTACAAGAAGAATGAGTCTTCTTAATGTCTATGTTTTCGGCCGTTGCTGAGAGACCAGTTTTATATATCGATGCTTCACTTCCGGTTTACAGTATTCCTTGGACCTTCTCTTCTTTGACGATGAAACACAAAAATTGCATCGGAATTAAATACATCAGGCACAATGCCGACTTAAGTACAAGAAGAGTGGGTCTTCTTACCATCTATGCTTTCAGCCTTTGCTGAGAGACCAGTTTTAGATATCGATGATTCACTTCCGGTTTACAGTACTCCTTGGACCTTCACTTTGACGATGAAACACAAAAATTTTATCGGAATTAAATACATCAGGCACAATGCCGACTTAAGTACAAGAAGAGTGTGTCTTCTTACCATCTATGCTTTCAGCCTTTGCTGAGAGACCAGTTTTAGATATCGATGATTCACTTCCGGTTTACAGTATTCCTTGGACCTTCACTTTGACGATGAAATACAAGAATTTTATCGGAATTAAATACATCAGGCACAATGCCGACTTAAGTACAAGAAGAGTGGGTCTTCTTACCGTCTATGCTTTCAGCCTTTGCTGAGAGACCAGTTTTATATATCGATGTTTCACTTGCGGTTTACAGTATTCCTTGGACCTTCACTTTGACGATTAAACACAGAAATTGCATCGGAATTAAATACAAAAGGCACAATGCGGACTTAAGTACTAGAAGACTGAGTTTTCTAACAGTCTATGATTTGAGTCTTTCGTGTGAGACCAGTTTTAGTTTTCGATGCTTCACTTCCGGTTTACAGTATTCCTTGGACCATCACTTTGACGATTAAACACAAAAATTGCATCGGAATTATATACAAAAGGCACAATGCCGACTTAAGTACCAGAAGAGTGGGTCTTCTTACCGTCTATGCTTTCAGCCTTTGCTGAGAGACCAGTTTTTGATATCGATGCTTCACTTCCGGTTTACAGTATTCCTTGGACCTTCACTTCTTTGACGATGAAACACAAAAATTGCATCGGAATTAAATACATCAGGCACAATGCCGACTTAAGTACAAGAAGAGTGGGTCTTCTTACCATCTATGCTTTCAGCCTTTGCTGAGAGACCAGTTTTAGATATCGATGATTCACTTCCGGTTTACAGTATTCCTTGGACCTTCACTTTGACGATGAAACACAAAAATTTTATCGGAATTAAATACATCAGGCACAATGACGACTTAAGTACAAGAAGAGTGGGTCTTCTTACCGTCTATGCTTTCAGCCTTTGCTGAGAGACCAGTTTTAGATATCGATGCTTCACTTCCGGTTTACAGTATTCCTTGGACCTTCACTTTGACGATGAAACACAAAAATTTTATCGGAATTAAATACATCAGGCACAATGCCGACTTAAGTACAAGAAGAGTGAGTCTTCTTACCGTCTATGATTTCAGCTTATGCTGAGAGACCACTTTTAGATATCGATGCTTCACTTCCGGTTTGCAGTATTCCTTGCACCTTCACTTTGACGATGAAACACAAAAATTTTATCGGAATTAAATACATCAGGCACAATGCCGACTTAAGTACAAGAAGAGTGGGTCTTCTAACAGTCTATGCTTTCAGCCTTTGCTGAGAGACCAGTTTTAGATATCGATACTTCACTTCCGGTTTACAGTATTCCTTGGACCTTCACTTTGACGATTAAACACAGAAATTGCATCGGAATTAAATACAAAAGGCACAATGCGGACTTAAGTACTAGACGACTGAGTTTTCTAACAGTGTATGATTTGAGCCTTTCGTGTGAGACCAGTTTTAGTTTTCGATGCTTCACTTCCGGTTTACAGTATTCCTTGGACCATCACTTTGACGATAAAACACAAAATTGCATCGGAATTATATACAAAAGGCACAATGCCGACTTAAGTACAAGAAGAGTGGGTCTTCTTACCGTCTATGCTTTCAGCCTTTGCTGAGAGACCAGTTTTAGAAATCGATGCTTCACTTCCGGTTTACAGTATTCCTTGGACCTTCACGTTGACGATGAAACACAAAAATTGCATCGGAATTAAATACATCAGGCACAATGCCGACTTAAGTACAAGAAGAGTGGGTCTTCTTACCGTCTATGCTTTCAGCCATTGCTGGGAGACCAGTTTTAGATATCGAAGATTCACCTCCGGTTTTCAGTATTCCTTGGACCTTCACTTTGACGATGAAACACAAAAATTGCATCGGAATTATATACAAAAGGCACAATGCCGACTTAAGTACAAGAAGAATGAGTCTTCTTAATGTCTATGTTTTCGGCCGTTGCTGAGAGACCAGTTTTATATATCGATGCTTCACTTCCGGTTTACAGTATTCCTTGGACCTTCACTTCTTTGACGATGAAACACAAAAATTGCATCGGAATTAAATACATCAGGCACAATGCCGACTTAAGTACAAGAAGAGTGGGTCTTCTTACCATCTATGCTTTCAGCCTTTGCTGAGAGACCAGTTTTAGATATCGATGATTCACTTCCGGTTTACAGTATTCCTTGGACCTTCACTTTGACGATGAAACACAAAAATTTTATCGGAATTAAAAAATCATCAGGCACAATGCCGACTTAAGTACAAGAAGAGTGGGTCTTCTTACCATCTATGCTTTCAGCCTTTGCAGAGTGACCAGTTTTAGATATCGATGATTCACTTCCGGTTTACAGTATTCCTTGGACCTTCACTTTGACGATGAAATACAAAAATTTTATCGGAATTAAATACATCAGGCACAATGCCGACTTAAGTACAAGATGAGTGGGTCTTCTTACCGTCTATGCTTTCAGCCTTTGCTGAGAGACCAGTTTTAGATATCGATGCTTCACTTCCGGTTTACAGTATTCCTTGGACCTTTACTTTGACGATGAAACACAAAAATTTTATCGGAATTAAATACATCAGGCACAATGCCGACTTAAGTACAAGAAGAGTGGGTCTTCTTACCGTCTATACTTTCAGCCTTTGCTGAGAGACCAGTTTTATATATCGATGCTTCACTTCCGGTTTACAGTATTCCTTGGACCTTCACTTTGACGATTAAACACAGAAATTGCATCGGAATTAAATACAAAAGGCCCAATGCGGACTTAAGTACTAGAAGACTGAGTTTTCTAACAGTCTATGATTTGAGTCTTTCGTGTGAGACCAGTTTTAGTTTTCGATGCTTCACTTCCGGATTACAGTATTCCTTGGACCATCACTTTGACGATTAAACACAAAAATTGCATCGGAATTATATACAAAAGGCACAATGCCGACTTAAGTACCAGAAGAGTGGGTCTTCTTACCATCTATGCTTTCAGCCTTTGCTGAGAGACCAGTTTTTGATATCGATGCTTCACTTCCGGTTTACAGTATTCCTTGGACCTTCACTTTGACGATGAAATACAAAAATTTTATCGGAATTAAATACATCAGGCACAATGCCGACTTAAGTACAAGAAGAGTGGGTCTTCTTACCGTCTATGCTTTCAGCCTTTGCTGAGAGACCAGTTTTATATATCGATGCTTCACTTCCGGTTTACAGTATTCCTTGGACCTTCACTTTGACGATTAAACACAGAAATTGCATCGGAATTAAATACAAGAGGCACAATGCGGACTTAAGTACTAGAAGACTGAGTTTTCTAACAGTCTATGATTTGAGTCTTTCGTGTGAGACCAGTTTTAGTTTTCGATGCTTCACTTCCGGTTTACAGTATTCCTTGGACCATCACTTTGACGATTAAACACAAAAATTGCATCGGAATTATATACAAAAGGCACAATGCCGACTTAAGTACCAGAAGAGTGGGTCTTCTTACCGTCTATGCTTTCAGCCTTTGCTGAGAGACCAGTTTTTGATATCGATGCTTCACTTCCGGTTTACAGTATTCCTTGGACCTTCACTTCTTTGACGATGAAACACAAAAATTGCATCGGAATTAAATACATCAGGCACAATGCCGACATAAGTACAAGAAGAGTGGGTCTTCTTACCATCTATGCTTTCAGCCTTTGCTGAGAGACCAGTTGTAGATATCGATGATTCACTTCCGGTTTACAGTATTCCTTGGACCTTCACTTTGACGATGAAACACAAAAATTTTATCGGAATTAAATACATCAGGTACAATGACAACTTAAGTACAAGAAGAGTGGGTCTTCTTACCGTCTATGCTTTCAGCCTTTGCTGAGAGACCAGTTTTAGATATCGATGCTTCACTTCCGGTTTACAGTATTCCTTGGACCTTCACTTTGACGATGAAACACAAAAATTTTATCGGAATTAAATACGTCAGGCACAATGCCGACTTAAGTACAAGAAGAGTGAGTCTTCTTACCGTCTATGATTTCAGCTTATGCTGAGAGACCACTTTTAGATATCGATGCTTCACTTCCGGTTTGCAGTATTCCTTGCACCTTCACTTTGACGATGAAACACAAAAATTTTATCGGAATTAAATACATCAGGCACAATGCCGACTTAAGTACAAGAAGAGTGGGTCTTCTAACCGTCTATGCTTTCAGCCTTTGCTGAGAGACCAGTTTTAGATATCGATACTTCACTTCCGGTTTACAGTATTCCTTGGACCTTCACTTTGACGATTAAACACAGAAATTGCATCGGAATTAAATACAAAAGGCACAATGCGGACTTAAGTACTAGAAGACTGAGTTTTCTAACAGTGTATGATTTGAGCCTTTCGTGTGAGACCAGTTTTAGTTTTCGATGCTTCACTTCCGGTTTACAGTATTCCTTGGACCATCACTTTGACGATAAAACACAAAATTGCATCGGAATTATATACAAAAGGCACAATGCCGACTTAAGTACAAGAAGAGTGGATCTTCTTACCGTCTATGCTTTCAGCCTTTGCTGAGAGACCAGTTTTAGAAATCGATGCTTCACTTCCGGTTTACAGTATTCCTTGGACCTTCACGTTGACGATGAAACACAAAAATTGCATCGGAATTAAATACATCAGGCACAATGCCGACTTAAGTACAAGAAGAGTGGGTCTTCTTACCGTCTATGCTTTCAGCCATTGCTGGGAGACCAGTTTTAGATATCGAAGATTCACCTCCGGTTTTCAGTATTCCTTGGACCTTCACTTTGACGATGAAACACAAAAATTGCATCGGAATTATATACAAAAGGCACAATGCCGACTTAAGTACAAGAAGAATGAGTCTTCTTAATGTCTATGTTTTCGGCCGTTGCTGAGAGACCAGTTTTATATATCGATGCTTCACTTCCGGTTTACAGTATTCCTTGGACCTTCACTTCTTTGACGATGAAACACAAAAATTGCATCGGAATTAAATACATCAGGCACAATGCCGACTTAAGTACAAGAAGAGTGGGTCTTCTTACCATCTATGCTTTCAGCCTTTGCTGAGAGACCAGTTTTAGATATCGATGATTCACTTCCGGTTTACAGTATTCCTTGGACCTTCACTTTGACGATGAAACACAAAAATTTTATCGGAATTAAAAAATCATCAGGCACAATGCCGACTTAAGTACAAGAAGAGTGGGTCTTCTTACCATCTATGCTTTCAGCCTTTGCAGAGTGACCAGTTTTAGATATCGATGATTCACTTCCGGTTTACAGTATTCCTTGGACCTTCACTTTGACGATGAAATACAAAAATTTTATCGGAATTAAATACATCAGGCACAATGCCGACTTAAGTACAAGAAGAGTGGGTCTTCTTACCGTCTATGCTTTCAGCCTTTGCTGAGAGACCAGTTTTAGATATCGATGCTTCACTTCCGGTTTACAGTATTCCTTGGACCTTCACTTTGACGATGAAACACAAAAATTTTATCGGAATTAAATACATCAGGCACAATGCCGACTTAAGTACAAGAAGAGTGGGTCTTCTTACCGTCTATACTTTCAGCCTTTGCTGAGAGACCAGTTTTATATATCGATGCTTCACTTCCGGTTTACAGTATTCCTTGGACCTTCACTTTGACGATTAAACACAGAAATTGCATCGGAATTAAATACAAAAGGCACAATGCGGACTTAAGTACTAGAAGACTGAGTTTTCTAACAGTCTATGATTTGAGTCTTTCGTGTGAGACCAGTTTTAGTTTTCGATGCTTCACTTCCGGATTACAGTATTCCTTGGACCATCACTTTGACGATTAAACACAAAAATTGCATCGGAATAATATACAAAAGGCACAATGCCGACTTAAGTACCAGAAGAGTGGGTCTTCTTACCGTCTATGCTTTCAGCCTTTGCTGAGAGACCAGTTTTTGATATCGATGCTTCACTTCCGGTTTACAGTATTCCTTGGACCTTCACTTCTTTGACGATGAAACACAAAAATTGCATCGGATTTAAATACATCAGGCACAATGCCGACTTAAGTACAAGAAGAGTGGGTCTTCTTACCATCTATGCTTTCAGCCTTTGCTGAGAGACCAGTTTTAGATATCGATGATTCACTTCCGGTTTACAGTATTCCTTGGACCTTCACTTTGACGATGAAATACAAAAATTTTATCGGAATTAAATACATCAGGCACAATGACGACTTAAGTACAAGAAGAGTGGGTCTTCTTACCGTCTATGATTTCAGCCTTTGCTGAGAGACCAGTTTTAGATATCGATGCTTAACTTCCGGTTTACAGTATTCCTTGGACCTTCACTTTGACGATGAAACACAAATATTTTATCGGAATTAAATACATCAGGCACAATGCCGACTTAAGTACAAGAAGAGTGAGTCTTCTTACCGTCTATGTTTTCAGCTTATGCTGAGAGACCACTTTTAGATATCGATGCTTCACTTCCGGTTTACAGTATTCCTTGCACCTTCACTTTGACGATGAAACACAAAAATTT
Source organism: Schistocerca cancellata (assembly GCF_023864275.1). Classification (NCBI taxonomy): domain Eukaryota; kingdom Metazoa; phylum Arthropoda; class Insecta; order Orthoptera; family Acrididae; genus Schistocerca; species Schistocerca cancellata. Next base: position 57,106,713 of record NC_064631.1, read on the forward strand.
TATCGGAATTAAATACATCAGGCACAATGCCGACTTAAGTACAAGAAGAGTGGGTCTTCTAACCGTCTATGCTTTCAGCCTTTGCTGAGAGACCAGTTTTAGATATCGATACTTCACTTCCGGTTTACAGTATTCCTTGGACCTTCACTTTGACGATTAAACACAGAAATTGCATCGGAATTAAATACAAAAGGCACAATGCCGACTTAAGTACTAGAAGACTGAGTTTTCTAACAGTCTATGATTTGAGCCTTTCGTGTGAGACCAGTTTTAGTTTTCGATGCTTCACTTCCGGTTTACAGTATTCCTTGGACCATCACTTTGACGATTAAACACAAAATTGCATCGGAATTATATACAAAAGGCACAATGCCGACTTAAGTACAAGAAGAGTGGGTCTTCTTACCGTCTATGCTTTCAGCCTTTGCTGAGAGACCAGTTTTAGAAATCGATGCTTCACTTCCGGTTTACAGTATTATTTGGACCTTCACGTTGACGATGAAACACAAAAATTGCATCGGAATTAATTACATCAGGCACAATGCCGACTTAAGTACAAGAAGAGTGGGTCTTCTTACCGTCTATGCTTTCAGCCATTGCTGGGAGACCAGTTTTAGATATCGAAGATTCACCTCCGGTTTTCAGTATTCCTTGGACCTTCACTTTGACGATGAAACACAAAAATTGCATCGGAATTATATACAAAAGGCACAATGCCGACTTAAGTACAAGAAGAATGAGTCTTCTTAATGTCTATGTTTTCGGCCGTTGCTGAGAGACCAGTTTTATATATCGATGCTTCACTTCCGGTTTACAGTATTCCTTGGACCTTCACTTCTTTGACGATGAAACACAAAAATTGCATCGGAATTAAATACATCAGGCACAATGCCGACTTAAGTACAAGAAGAGTGGGTCTTCTTACCATCTATGCTTTCAGCCTTTGCTGAGAGACCAGTTTTAGATATCGATGATTCACTTCCGGTTTACAGTATTCCTTGGACCTTCACTTTGACGATGAAACACAAAAATTTTATCGGAATTAAAAAATCATCAGGCACAATGCCGACTTAAGTACAAGAAGAGTGGGTCTTCTTACCATCTATGCTTTCAGCCTTTGCTGAGTGACCAGTTTTAGATATCGATGATTCACTTCCGGTTTACAGTATTCCTTGGACCTTCACTTTGACGATGAAATACAAAAATTTTATCGGAATTAAATACATCAGGCACAATGCCGACTTAAGTACAAGAAGAGTGGGTCTTCTTACCGTCTATGCTTTCAGCCTTTGCTGAGAGACCAGTTTTAGATATCGATGCTTCACTTCCGGTTTACAGTATTCCTTGGACCTTCACTTTGACGATGAAACACAAAAATTTTATCGGAATTAAATACATCAGGCACAATGCCGACTTAAGTACAAGAAGAGTGGGTCTTCTTACCGTCTATGCTTTCAGCCTTTGCTGAGAGACCAGTTTTATATATCGATGCTTCACTTCCGGTTTACAGTATTCCTTGGACCTTCACTTTGACGATTAAACACAGAAATTGCATCGGAATTAAATACAAAAGGCACAATGCGGACTTAAGTACTAGATGACTGAGTTTTCTAACAGTCTATGATTTGAGTCTTTCGTGTGAGACCAGTTTTAGTTTTCGATGCTTCACTTCCGGTTTACAGTATTCCTTGGACCATCACTTTGACGATTAAACACAAAAATTGCATCGGAATTATATACAAAAGGCACAATGCCGACTTAAGTACCAGAAGAGTGGGTCTTCTTACCGTCTATGCTTTCAGCCTTTGCTGAGAGACCAGTTTTTGATATCGATGCTTCTCTTCCGGTTTACAGTATTCCTTGGACCTTCACTTCTTTGACGATGAAACACAAAAATTGCATCGGAATTAAATACATCAGGCACAATGCCGACTTAAGTACAAGAAGAGTGGGTCTTCTTACCATCTATGCTTTCAGCCTTTGCTGAGAGACCAGTTTTAGATATCGATGATTCACTTCCGGTTTACAGTATTCCTTGGACCTTCACTTTGACGATGAAACACAAAAATTTTATCGGAATTAAAAAATCATCAGGCACAATGCCGACTTAAGTACAAGAAGAGTGGGTCTTCTTACCATCTATGCTTTCAGCCTATGCAGAGTGACCAGTTTTAGATATCGATGATTCACTTCCGGTTTACAGTATTCCTTGGCCCTTCACTTTGACGATGAAATACAAAAATTTTATCGGAATTAAATACATCAGGCACAGTGCCGACTTAAGTACAAGAAGAGTGGGTCTTCTTACCGTCTATGCTTTCAGCCTTTGCTGAGAGACCAGTTTTAGATATCGATGCTTCACTTCCGGTTTACAGGATTCCTTGGACCTTCACTTTGACGATGAAACACAAAAATTTTATCGGAATTAAATACATCAGGCACAATGCCGACTTAAGTACAAGAAGAGTGGGCCTTCTTACCGTCTATACTTTCAACCTTTGCTGAGAGACCAGTTTTATATATCGATGCTTCACTTCCGGTTTACAGTATTCCTTGGACCTTGACTTTGACGATTAAACACAGAAATTGCATCGGAATTAAATACAAAAGGCACAATGCGGACTTAAGTACTAGAAGACTGAGTTTTCTAACAGTCTATGATTTGAGTCTTTCGTGTGAGACCAGTTTTAGTTTTCGATGCTTCACTTCCGGATTACAGTATTCCTTGGACCATCACTTTGACGATTAAACACAAAAATTGCATCGGAATTATATACAAAAGGCACAATGCCGACTTAAGTACCAGAAGAGTGGGTCTTCTTACCATCTATGCTTTCAGCCTTTGCTGAGAGACCAGTTTTTGATATCGATGCTTCACTTCCGGTTTACAGTATTCCTTGGACCTTCACTTTGACGATGAAATACAAAAATTTTATCGGAATTAAATACATCAGGCACAATGCCGACTTAAGTACAAGAAGAGTGGGTCTTCTTACCGTCTATGCTTTCAGCCTTTGCTGAGAGACCAGTTTTATATATCGATGCTTCACTTCCGGTTTACAGTATTCCTTGGACCTTCACTTTGACGATTAAACACAGAAATTGCATCGGAATTAAATACAAAAGGCACAATGCGGACTTAAGTACTAGAAGACTGAGTTTTTTAACAGTCTATGATTTGAGTCTTTCGTGTGAGACCAGTTTTAGTTTTCGATGCTTCACTTCCGGTTTACAGTATTCCTTGGACCATCACTTTGACGATTAAACACAAAAATTGCATCGGAATTATATACAAAAGGCACAATGCCGACTTAAGTACCAGAAGAGTGGGTCTTCTTACCGTCTATGCTTTCAGCCTTTGCTGAGAGACCAGTTTTTGATATCGATGCTTCACTTCCGGTTTACAGTATTCCTTGGACCTTCACTTCTTTGACGATGAAACACAAAAATTGCATCGGAATTAAATACATCAGGCACAATGCCGACTTAAGTACAAGAAGAGTGGGTCTTCTTACCATCTATGCTTTCAGCCTTTGCTGAGAGACCAGTTGTAGATATCGATGATTCACTTCCGGTTTACAGTATTCCTTGGACCTTCACTTTGACGATGAAACACAAAAATTTTATCGGAATTAAATACATCAGGTACAATGACGACTTAAGTACAAGAAGAGTGGGTCTTCTTACCGTCTATGCTTTCAGCCTTTGCTGAGAGACCAGTTTTAGATATCGATGCTTCACTTCCGGTTTACAGTATTCCTTGGACCTTCACTTTGACGATGAAACACAAAAATTTTATCGGAATTAAATACATCAGGCACAATGCCGACTTAAGTACAAGAAGAGTGAGTCTTCTTACCGTCTATGATTTCAGCTTATGCTGAGAGACCACTTTTAGATATCGATGCTTCACTTCCGGTTTGCAGTATTCCTTGCACCTTCACTTTGACGATGAAACACAAAAATTTTATCGGAATTAAATACATCAGGCACAATGCCGACTTAAGTACAAGAAGAGTGGGTCTTCTAACCGTCTATGCTTTCAGCCTTTGCTGAGAGACCAGTTTTAGATATCGATACTTCACTTCCGGTTTACAGTATTCCTTGGACCTTCACTTTGACGATTAAACACAGAAATTGCATCGGAATTAAATACAAAAGGCACAATGCGGACTTAAGTACTAGAAGACTGAGTTTTCTAACAGTGTATGATTTGAGCCTTTCGTGTGAGACCAGTTTTAGTTTTCGATGCTTCACTTCCGGTTTACAGTATTCCTTGGACCATCACTTTGACGATAAAACACAAAATTGCATCGGAATTATATACAAAAGGCACAATGCCGACTTAAGTACAAGAAGAGTGGATCTTCTTACCGTCTATGCTTTCAGCCTTTGCTGAGAGACCAGTTTTAGAAATCGATGCTTCACTTCCGGTTTACAGTATTCCTTGGACCTTCACGTTGACGATGAAACACAAAAATTGCATCGGAATTAAATACATCAGGCACAATGCCGACTTAAGTACAAGAAGAGTGGGTCTTCTTACCGTCTATGCTTTCAGCCATTGCTGGGAGACCAGTTTTAGATATCGAAGATTCACCTCCGGTTTTCAGTATTCCTTGGACCTTCACTTTGACGATGAAACACAAAAATTGCATCGGAATTATATACAAAAGGCACAATGCCGACTTAAGTACAAGAAGAATGAGTCTTCTTAATGTCTATGTTTTCGGCCGTTGCTGAGAGACCAGTTTTATATATCGATGCTTCACTTCCGGTTTACAGTATTCCTTGGACCTTCACTTCTTTGACGATGAAACACAAAAATTGCATCGGAATTAAATACATCAGGCACAATGCCGACTTAAGTACAAGAAGAGTGGGTCTTCTTACCATCTATGCTTTCAGCCTTTGCTGAGAGACCAGTTTTAGATATCGATGATTCACTTCCGGTTTACAGTATTCCTTGGACCTTCACTTTGACGATGAAACACAAAAATTTTATCGGAATTAAAAAATCATCAGGCACAATGCCGACTTAAGTACAAGAAGAGTGGGTCTTCTTACCATCTATGCTTTCAGCCTTTGCAGAGTGACCAGTTTTAGATATCGATGATTCACTTCCGGTTTACAGTATTCCTTGGACCTTCACTTTGACGATGAAATACAAAAATTTTATCGGAATTAAATACATCAGGCACAATGCCGACTTAAGTACAAGAAGAGTGGGTCTTCTTACCGTCTATGCTTTCAGCCTTTGCTGAGAGACCAGTTTTAGATATCGATGCTTCACTTCCGGTTTACAGTATTCCTTGGACCTTCACTTTGACGATAAAACACAAAAATTGCATCGGAATTAAATACATCAGGCACAATGCCGACTTAAGTACAAGAAAAGTGGGTCTTCTTACCGTCTATGCTTTCAGCCATTGCTGGGAGACCAGTTTTAGATATCGAAGATTCACCTCCGGTTTTCAGTATTCCTTGGACCTTCACTTTGACGATGAAACACAAAAATTGCATCGGAATTATATACAAAAGGCACAATGCCGACTTAAGTACAAGAAGAATGAGTCTTCTTAATGTCTATGTTTTCGGCCGTTGCTGAGAGACCAGTTTTATATATCGATGCTTCACTTCCGGTTTACAGTATTCCTTGGACCTTCTCTTCTTTGACGATGAAACACAAAAATTGCATCGGAATTAAATACATCAGGCACAATGCCGACTTAAGTACAAGAAGAGTGGGTCTTCTTACCATCTATGCTTTCAGCCTTTGCTGAGAGACCAGTTTTAGATATCGATGATTCACTTCCGGTTTACAGTATTCCTTGGACCTTCACTTTGACGATGAAACACAAAAATTTTATCGGAATTAAATACATCAGGCACAATGCCGACTTAAGTACAAGAAGAGTGTGTCTTCTTACCATCTATGCTTTCAGCCTTTGCTGAGAGACCAGTTTTAGATATCGATGATTCACTTCCGGTTTACAGTATTCCTTGGACCTTCACTTTGACGATGAAATACAAAAATTTTATCGGAATTAAATACATCAGGCACAATGCCGACTTAAGTACAAGAAGAGTGGGTCTTCTTACCGTCTATGCTTTCAGCCTTTGCTGAGAGACCAGTTTTATATATCGATGTTTCACTTCCGGTTTACAGTATTCCTTGGACCTTCACTTTGACGATTAAACACAGAAATTGCATCGGAATTAAATACAAAAGGCACAATGCGGACTTAAGTACTAGAAGACTGAGTTTTCTAACAGTCTATGATTTGAGTCTTTCGTGTGAGACCAGTTTTAGTTTTCGATGCTTCACTTCCGGTTTACAGTATTCCTTGGACCATCACTTTGACGATTAAACACAAAAATTGCATCGGAATTATATAGAAAAGGCACAATGCCGACTTAAGTACCAGAAGAGTGGGTCTTCTTACCGTCTATGCTTTCAGCCTTTGCTGAGAGACCAGTTTTTGATATCGATGCTTCACTTCCGGTTTACAGTATTCCTTGGACCTTCACTTCTTTGACGATGAAACACAAAAATTGCATCGGAATTAAATACATCAGGCACAATGCCGACTTAAGTACAAGAAGAGTGGGTCTTCTTACCATCTATGCTTTCAGCCTTTGCTGAGAGACCAGTTTTAGATATCGATGATTCACTTCCGGTTTACAGTATTCCTTGGACCTTCACTTTGACGATGAAACACAAAAATTTTATCGGAATTAAATACATCAGGCACAATGACGAATTAAGTACAAGAAGAGTGGGTCTTCTTACCGTCTATGCTTTCAGCCTTTGCTGAGAGACCAGTTTTAGATATCGATGCTTCACTTCCGGTTTACAGTATTCCTTGGACCTTCACTTTGACGATGAAACACAAAAATTTTATCGGAATTAAATACATCAGGCACAATGCCGACTTAAGTACAAGAAGAGTGAGTCTTCTTACCGTCTATGATTTCAGCTTATGCTGAGAGACCACTTTTAGATATCGATGCTTCACTTCCGGTTTGCAGTATTCCTTGCACCTTCACTTTGACGATGAAACACAAAAATTTTATCGGAATTAAATACATCAGGCACAATGCCGACTTAAGTACAAGAAGAGAGGGTCTTCTAACAGTCTATGCTTTCAGCCTTTGCTGAGAGACCAGTTTTAGATATCGATACTTCACTTCCGGTTTACAGTATTCCTTGGACCTTCACTTTGACGATTAAACACAGAAATTGCATCGGAATTAAATACAAAAGGCACAATGCGGACTTAAGTACTAGAAGACTGAGTTTTCTAACAGTGTATGATTTGAGCCTTTCGTGTGAGACCAGTTTTAGTTTTCGATGCTTCACTTCCGGTTTACAGTATTCCTTGGACCATCACTTTGACGATAAAACACAAAATTGCATCGGAATTATATACAAAAGGCACAATGCCGACTTAAGTACAGGAAGAGTGGGTCTTCTTACCGTCTATGCTTTCAGCCTTTGCTGAGAGTCCAGTTTTAGAAATCGATGCTTCACTTCCGGTTTACAGTATTCCTTGGACCTTCACGTTGACGATGAAACACAAAAATTGCATCGGAATTAAATACATCAGGCACAATGCCGACTTAAGTACAAGAAGAGTGGGTCTTCTTACCGTCTATGCTTTCAGCCATTGCTGGGAGACCAGTTTTAGATATCGAAGATTCACCTCCGGTTTTCAGTATTCCTTGGACCTTCACTTTGACGATGAAACACAAAAATTGCATCGGAATTATATACAAAAGGCACAATGCCGACTTAAGTACAAGAAGAATGAGTCTTCTTAATGTCTATGTTTTCGGCCGTTGCTGAGAGACCAGTTTTATATATCGATGCTTCACTTCCGGTTTACAGTATTCCTTGGACCTTCACTTCTTTGACGATGAAACACAAAAATTGCATCGGAATTAAATACATCAGGCACAATGCCGACTTAAGTACAAGAAGAGTGGGTCTTCTTACCATCTATGCTTTCAGCCTTTGCTGAGAGACCAGTTTTAGATATCGATGATTCACTTCCGGTTTACAGTATTCCTTGGACCTTCACTTTGACGATGAAACACAAAAATTTTATCGGAATTAAAAAATCATCAGGCACAATGCCGACTTAAGTACAAGAAGAGTGGGTCTTCTTACCATCTATGCTTTCAGCCTTTGCAGAGTGACCAGTTTTAGATATCGATGATTCACTTCCGGTTTACAGTATTCCTTGGACCTTCACTTTGACGATGAAATACAAAAATTTTATCGGAATTAAATACATCAGGCACAATGCCGACTTAAGTACAAGAAGAGTGGGTCTTCTTACCGTCTATGCTTTCAGCCTTTGCTGAGAGACCAGTTTTAGATATCGATGCTTCACTTCCGGTTTACAGTATTCCTTGGACCTTCACTTTGACGATGAAACACAAAAATTTTATCGGAATTAAATACATCAGGCACAATGCCGACTTAAGTACAAGAAGAGTGGGTCTTCTTACCATCTATGCTTTCAGCCTTTGCTGAGAGACCAGTTTTTGATATCGATGCTTCACTTCCGGTTTACAGTATTCCTTGGACCTTCACTTTGACGATGAAATACAAAAATTTTATCGGAATTAAATACATCAGGCACAATGCCGACTTAAGTACAAGAAGAGTGGGTCTTCTTACCGTCTATGCTTTCAGCCTTTGCTGAGAGACCAGTTTTATATATCGATGCTTCACTTCCGGTTTACAGTATTCCTTGGACCTTCACTTTGACGATTAAACACAGAAATTGCATCGGAATTAAATACAAAAGGCACAATGCGGACTTAAGTACTAGAAGACTGAGTTTTCTAACAGTCTATGATTTGAGTCTTTCGTGTGAGACCAGTTTTAGTTTTCGATGCTTCACTTCCGGTTTACAGTATTCCTTGGACCATCACTTTGACGATTAAACACAAAAATTGCATCGGAATTATATACAAAAGGCACAATGCCGACTTAAGTACCAGAAGAGTGGGTCTTCTTACCGTCTATGCTTTCAGCCTTTGCTGAGAGACCAGTTTTTGATATCGATGCTTCACTTCCGGTTTACAGTATTCCTTGGACCTTCACTTCTTTGACGATGAAACACAAAAATTGCATCGGAATTAAATACATCAGGCACAATGCCGACTTAAGTACAAGAAGAGTGGGTCTTCTTACCATCTATGCTTTCAGCCTTTGCTGAGAGACCAGTTGTAGATATCGATGATTCATTTCCGGTTTACAGTATTCCTTGGACCTTCACTTTGACGATGAAACACAAAAATTTTATCGGAATTAAATACATCAGGTACAATGACGACTTAAGTACAAGAAGAGTGGGTCTTCTTACCGTCTATGCTTTCAGCCTTTGCTGAGAGACCAGTTTTAGATATCGATGCTTCACTTCCGGTTTACAGTATTCCTTGGACCTTCACTTTGACGATGAAACACAAAAATTTTATCGGAATTAAATACATCAGGCACAATGCCGACTTAAGTACAAGAAGAGTGAGTCTTCTTACCGTCTATGATTTCAGCTTATGCTGAGAGACCACTTTTAGATATCGATGCTTCACTTCCGGTTTGCAGTATTCCTTGCACCTTCACTTTGACGATGAAACACAAAAATTTTATCGGAATTAAATACATCAGGCACAATGCCGACTTAAGTACAAGAAGAGTGGGTCTTCTAACCGTCTATGCTTTCAGCCTTTGCTGAGAGACCAGTTTTAGATATCGATACTTCACTTCCGGTTTACAGTATTCCTTGGACCTTCACTTTGACGATTAAACACAGAAATTGCATCGGAATTAAATACAAAAGGCACAATGCGGACTTAAGTACTAGAAGACTGAGTTTTCTAACAGTGTATGATTTGAGCCTTTCGTGTGAGACCAGTTTTAGTTTTCGATGCTTCACTTCCGGTTTACAGTATTCCTTGGACCATCACTTTGACGATAAAACACAAAATTGCATCGGAATTATATACAAAAGGCACAATGCCGACTTAAGTACAAGAAGAGTGGATCTTCTTACCGTCTATGCTTTCAGCCTTTGCTGAGAGACCAGTTTTAGAAATCGATGCTTCACTTCCGGTTTACAGTATTCCTTGGACCTTCACGTTGACGATGAAACACAAAAATTGCATCGGAATTAAATACATCAGGCACAATGCCGACTTAAGTACAAGAAGAGTGGGTCTTCTTACCGTCTATGCTTTCAGCCATTGCTGGGAGACCAGTTTTAGATATCGAAGATTCACCTCCGGTTTTCAGTATTCCTTGGACCTTCACTTTGACGATGAAACACAAAAATTGCATCGGAATTATATACAAAAGGCACAATGCCGACTTAAGTACAAGAAGAATGAGTCTTCTTAATGTCTATGTTTTCGGCCGTTGCTGAGAGACCAGTTTTATATATCGATGCTTCACTTCCGGTTTACAGTATTCCTTGGACCTTCACTTCTTTGACGATGAAACACAAAAATTGCATCGGAATTAAATACATCAGGCACAATGCCGACTTAAGTACAAGAAGAGTGGGTCTTCTTACCATCTATGCTTTCAGCCTTTGCTGAGAGACCAGTTTTAGATATCGATGATTCACTTCCGGTTTACAGTATTCCTTGGACCTTCACTTTGACGATGAAACACAAAAATTTTATCGGAATTAAAAAATCATCAGGCACAATGCCGACTTAAGTACAAGAAGAGTGGGTCTTCTTACCATCTATGCTTTCAGCCTTTGCAGAGTGACCAGTTTTAGATATCGATGATTCACTTCCGGTTTACAGTATTCCTTGGACCTTCACTTTGACGATGAAATACAAAAATTTTATCGGAATTAAATACATCAGGCACAATGCCGACTTAAGTACAAGAAGAGTGGGTCTTCTTACCGTCTATGCTTTCAGCCTTTGCTGAGAGACCAGTTTTAGATATCGATGCTTCACTTCCGGTTTACAGTATTCCTTGGACCTTCACTTTGACGATGAAACACAAAAATTTTATCGGAATTAAATACATCAGGCACAATGCCGACTTAAGTACAAGAAGAGTGGGTCTTCTTACCGTCTATACTTTCAGCCTTTGCTGAGAGACCAGTTTTATATATCGATGCTTCACTTCCGGTTTACAGTATTCCTTGGACCTTCACTTTGACGATTAAACACAGAAATTGCATCGGAATTAAATACAAAAGGCACAATGAAGACTTAAGTACTAGAAGACTGAGTTTTCTAACAGTCTATGATTTGAGTCTTTCGTGTGAGACCAGTTTTAGTTTTCGATGCTTCACTTCCGGATTACAGTATTCCTTGGACCATCACTTTGACGATTAAACACAAAAATTGCATCGGAATAATATACAAAAGGCACAATGCCGACTTAAGTACCAGAAGAGTGGGTCTTCTTACCGTCTATGCTTTCAGCCTTTGCTGAGAGACCACTTTTTGATATCGATGCTTCACTTCCGGTTTACAGTATTCCTTGGACCTTCACTTCTTTGACGATGAAACACAAAAATTGCATCGGATTTAAATACATCAGGCACAATGCCGACTTAAGTACAAGAAGAGTGGGTCTTCTTACCATCTATGCTTTCAGCCTTTGCTGAGAGACCAGTTTTAGATATCGATGATTCACTTCCGGTTTACAGTATTCCTTGGACCTTCACTTTGACGATGAAACACAAAAATTTTATCGGAATTAAATACATCAGGCACAATGACGACTTAAGTACAAGAAGAGTGGGTCTTCTTACCGTCTATGATTTCAGCCTTTGCTGAGAGACCAGTTTTAGATATCGATGCTTCACTTCCGGTTTACAGTATTCCTTGGACCTTCACTTTGACGATGAAACACAAATATTTTATCGGAATTAAATACATCAGGCACAATGCCGACTTAAGTACAAGAAGAGTGAGTCTTCTTACCGTCTATGTTTTCAGCTTATGCTGAGAGACCACTTTTAGATATCGATGCTTCACTTCCGGTTTGCAGTATTCCTTGCACCTTCACTTTGACGATGAAACACAAAAATTTTATCGGAATTAAATACATCAGGCACAATGCCGACTTAAGTACAAGAAGAGTGGGTCTTCTAACCGTCTATGCTTTCAGCCTTTGCTGAGAGACCAGTTTTAGATATCGATACTTCACTTCCGGTTTACAGTATTCCTTGGACCTTCACTTTGACGATTAAACACAGAAATTGCATCGGAATTAAATACAAAAGGCACAATGCCGACTTAAGTACTAGAAGACTGAGTTTTCTAACAGTCTATGATTTGAGCCTTTCGTGTGAGACCAGTTTTAGTTTTCGATGCTTCACTTCCGGTTTACAGTATTCCTTGGACCATCACTTTGACGATTAAACACAAAATTGCATCGGAATTATATACAAAAGGCACAATGCCGACTTAAGTACAAGAAGAGTGGGTCTTCTTACCGTCTATGCTTTCAGCCTTTGCTGAGAGACCAGTTTTAGAAATCGATGCTTCACTTCCGGTTTACAGTATTATTTGGACCTTCACGTTGACGATGAAACACAAAAATTGCATCGGAATTAATTACATCAGGCACAATGCCGACTTAAGTACAAGAAGAGTGGGTCTTCTTACCGTCTATGCTTTCAGCCATTGCTGGGAGACCAGTTTTAGATATCGAAGATTCACCTCCGGTTTTCAGTATTCCTTGGACCTTCACTTTGACGATGAAACACAAAAATTGCATCGGAATTATATACAAAAGGCACAATGCCGACTTAAGTACAAGAAGAATGAGTCTTCTTAATGTCTATGTTTTCGGCCGTTGCTGAGAGACCAGTTTTATATATCGATGCTTCACTTCCGGTTTACAGTATTCCTTGGACCTTCACTTCTTTGACGATGAAACACAAAAATTGCATCGGAATTAAATACATCAGGCACAATGCCGACTTAAGTACAAGAAGAGTGGGTCTTCTTACCATCTATGCTTTCAGCCTTTGCTGAGAGACCAGTTTTAGATATCGATGATTCACTTCCGGTTTACAGTATTCCTTGGACCTTCACTTTGACGATGAAACACAAAAATTTTATCGGAATTAAAAAATCATCAGGCACAATGCCGACTTAAGTACAAGAAGAGTGGGTCTTCTTACCATCTATGCTTTCAGCCTTTGCTGAGTGACCAGTTTTAGATATCGATGATTCACTTCCGGTTTACAGTATTCCTTGGACCTTCACTTTGACGATGAAATACAAAAATTTTATCGGAATTAAATACATCAGGCACAATGCCGACTTAAGTACAAGAAGAGTGGGTCTTCTTACCGTCTATGCTTTCAGCCTTTGCTGAGAGACCAGTTTTAGATATCGATGCTTCACTTCCGGTTTACAGTATTCCTTGGACCTTCACTTTGACGATGAAACACAAAAATTTTATCGGAATTAAATACATCAGGCACAATGCCGACTTAAGTACAAGAAGAGTGGGTCTTCTTACCGTCTATGCTTTCAGCCTTTGCTGAGAGACCAGTTTTATATATCGATGCTTCACTTCCGGTTTACAGTATTCCTTGGACCTTCACTTTGACGATTAAACACAGAAATTGCATCGGAATTAAATACAAAAGGCACAATGCGGACTTAAGTACTAGATGACTGAGTTTTCTAACAGTCTATGATTTGAGTCTTTCGTGTGAGACCAGTTTTAGTTTTCGATGCTTCACTTCCGGTTTACAGTATTCCTTGGACCATCACTTTGACGATTAAACACAAAAATTGCATCGGAATTATATACAAAAGGCACAATGCCGACTTAAGTACCAGAAGAGTGGGTCTTCTTACCGTCTATGCTTTCAGCCTTTGCTGAGAGACCAGTTTTTGATATCGATGCTTCTCTTCCGGTTTACAGTATTCCTTGGACCTTCACTTCTTTGACGATGAAACACAAAAATTGCATCGGAATTAAATACATCAGGCACAATGCCGACTTAAGTACAAGAAGAGTGGGTCTTCTTACCATCTATGCTTTCAGCCTTTGCTGAGAGACCAGTTTTAGATATCGATGATTCACTTCCGGTTTACAGTATTCCTTGGACCTTCACTTTGACGATGAAACACAAAAATTTTATCGGAATTAAAAAATCATCAGGCACAATGCCGACTTAAGTACAAGAAGAGTGGGTCTTCTTACCATCTATGCTTTCAGCCTTTGCAGAGTGACCAGTTTTAGATATCGATGATTCACTTCCGGTTTACAGTATTCCTTGGACCTTCACTTTGACGATGAAATACAAAAATTTTATCGGAATTAAATACATCAGGCACAATGCCGACTTAAGTACAAGAAGAGTGGGTCTTCTTACCGTCTATGCTTTCAGCCTTTGCTGAGAGACCAGTTTTAGATATCGATGCTTCACTTCCGGTTTACAGTATTCCTTGGACCTTCACTTTGACGATGAAACACAAAAATTTTATCGGAATTAAATACATCAGGCACAATGCCGACTTAAGTACAAGAAGAGTGGGTCTTCTTACCATCTATGCTTTCAGCCTTTGCTGAGAGACCAGTTTTTGATATCGATGCTTCACTTCCGGTTTACAGTATTCCTTGGACCTTCACTTTGACGATGAAATACAAAAATTTTATCGGAATTAAATACATCAGGCACAATGCCGACTTAAGTACAAGAAGAGTGGGTCTTCTTACCGTCTATGCTTTCAGCCTTTGCTGAGAGACCAGTTTTATATATCGATGCTTCACTTCCGGTTTACAGTATTCCTTGGACCTTCACTTTGACGATTAAACACAGAAATTGCATCGGAATTAAATACAAAAGGCACAATGCGGACTTAAGTACTAGAAGACTGAGTTTTCTAACAGTCTATGATTTGAGTCTTTCGTGTGAGACCAGTTTTAGTTTTCGATGCTTCACTTCCGGTTTACAGTATTCCTTGGACCATCACTTTGACGATTAAACACAAAAATTGCATCGGAATTATATACAAAAGGCACAATGCCGACTTAAGTACCAGAAGAGTGGGTCTTCTTACCGTCTATGCTTTCAGCCTTTGCTGAGAGACCAGTTTTTGATATCGATGCTTCACTTCCGGTTTACAGTATTCCTTGGACCTTCACTTCTTTGACGATGAAACACAAAAATTGCATCGGAATTAAATACATCAGGCACAATGCCGACTTAAGTACAAGAAGAGTGGGTCTTCTTACCATCTATGCTTTCAGCCTTTGCTGAGAGACCAGTTGTAGATATCGATGATTCATTTCCGGTTTACAGTATTCCTTGGACCTTCACTTTGACGATGAAACACAAAAATTTTATCGGAATTAAATACATCAGGTACAATGACGACTTAAGTACAAGAAGAGTGGGTCTTCTTACCGTCTATGCTTTCAGCCTTTGCTGAGAGACCAGTTTTAGATATCGATGCTTCACTTCCGGTTTACAGTATTCCTTGGACCTTCACTTTGACGATGAAACACAAAAATTTTATCGGAATTAAATACATCAGGCACAATGCCGACTTAAGTACAAGAAGAGTGAGTCTTCTTACCGTCTATGATTTCAGCTTATGCTGAGAGACCACTTTTAGATATCGATGCTTCACTTCCGGTTTGCAGTATTCCTTGCACCTTCACTTTGACGATGAAACACAAAAATTTTATCGGAATTAAATACATCAGGCACAATGCCGACTTAAGTACAAGAAGAGTGGGTCTTCTAACCGTCTATGCTTTCAGCCTTTGCTGAGAGACCAGTTTTAGATATCGATACTTCACTTCCGGTTTACAGTATTCCTTGGACCTTCACTTTGACGATTAAACACAGAAATTGCATCGGAATTAAATACAAAAGGCACAATGCGGACTTAAGTACTAGAAGACTGAGTTTTCTAACAGTGTATGATTTGAGCCTTTCGTGTGAGACCAGTTTTAGTTTTCGATGCTTCACTTCCGGTTTACAGTATTCCTTGGACCATCACTTTGACGATTAAACACAAAATTGCATCGGAATTATATACAAAAGGCACAATGCCGACTTAAGTACAAGAAGAGTGGATCTTCTTACCGTCTATGCTTTCAGCCTTTGCTGAGAGACCAGTTTTAGAAATCGATGCTTCACTTCCGGTTTACAGTATTCCTTGGACCTTCACGTTGACGATGAAACACAAAAATTGCATCGGAATTAAATACATCAGGCACAATGCCGACTTAAGTACAAGAAGAGTGGGTCTTCTTACCGTCTATGCTTTCAGCCATTGCTGGGAGACCAGTTTTAGATATCGAAGATTCACCTCCGGTTTTCAGTATTCCTTGGACCTTCACTTTGACGATGAAACACAAAAATTGCATCGGAATTATATACAAAAGGCACAATGCCGACTTAAGTACAAGAAGAATGAGTCTTCTTAATGTCTATGTTTTCGGCCGTTGCTGAGAGACCAGTTTTATATATCGATGCTTCACTTCCGGTTTACAGTATTCCTTGGACCTTCACTTCTTTGACGATGAAACACAAAAATTGCATCGGAATTAAATACATCAGGCACAATGCCGACTTAAGTACAAGAAGAGTGGGTCTTCTTACCATCTATGCTTTCAGCCTTTGCTGAGAGACCAGTTTTAGATATCGATGATTCACTTCCGGTTTACAGTATTCCTTGGACCTTCACTTTGACGATGAAACACAAAAATTTTATCGGAATTAAAAAATCATCAGGCACAATGCCGACTTAAGTACAAGAAGAGTGGGTCTTCTTACCATCTATGCTTTCAGCCTTTGCAGAGTGACCAGTTTTAGATATCGATGATTCACTTCCGGTTTACAGTATTCCTTGGACCTTCACTTTGACGATGAAATACAAAAATTTTATCGGAATTAAATACATCAGGCACAATGCCGACTTAAGTACAAGAAGAGTGGGTCTTCTTACCGTCTATGCTTTCAGCCTTTGCTGAGAGACCAGTTTTAGATATCGATGCTTCACTTCCGGTTTACAGGATTCCTTGGACCTTCACTTTGACGATGAAACACAAAAATTTTATCGGAATTAAATACATCAGGCACAATGCCGACTTAAGTACAAGAAGAGTGGGTCTTCTTACCGTCTATACTTTCAGCCTTTGCTGAGAGACCAGTTTTATATATCGATGCTTCACTTCCGGTTTACAGTATTCCTTGGACCTTCACTTTGACGATTAAACACAGAAATTGCATCGGAATTAAATACAAAAGGCACAATGAAGACTTAAGTACTAGAAGACTGAGTTTTCTAACAGTCTATGATTTGAGTCTTTCGTGTGAGACCAGTTTTAGTTTTCGATGCTTCACTTCCGGATTACAGTATTCCTTGGACCATCACTTTGACGATTAAACACAAAAATTGCATCGGAATAATATACAAAAGGCACAATGCCGACTTAAGTACCAGAAGAGTGGGTCTTCTTACCGTCTATGCTTTCAGCCTTTGCTGAGAGACCACTTTTTGATATCGATGCTTCACTTCCGGTTTACAGTATTCCTTGGACCTTCACTTCTTTGACGATGAAACACAAAAATTGCATCGGATTTAAATACATCAGGCACAATGCCGACTTAAGTACAAGAAGAGTGGGTCTTCTTACCATCTATGCTTTCAGCCTTTGCTGAGAGACCAGTTTTAGATATCGATGATTCACTTCCGGTTTACAGTATTCCTTGGACCTTCACTTTGACGATGAAACACAAAAATTTTATCGGAATTAAATACATCAGGCACAATGACGACTTAAGTACAAGAAGAGTGGGTCTTCTTACCGTCTATGATTTCAGCCTTTGCTGAGAGACCAGTTTTAGATATCGATGCTTCACTTCCGGTTTACAGTATTCCTTGGACCTTCACTTTGACGATGAAACACAAATATTTTATCGGAATTAAATACATCAGGCACAATGCCGACTTAAGTACAAGAAGAGTGAGTCTTCTTACCGTCTATGTTTTCAGCTTATGCTGAGAGACCACTTTTAGATATCGATGCTTCACTTCCGGTTTGCAGTATTCCTTGCACCTTCACTTTGACGATGAAACACAAAAATTTTATCGGAATTAAATACATCAGGCACAATGCCGACTTAAGTACAAGAAGAGTGGGTCTTCTAACCGTCTATGCTTTCAGCCTTTGCTGAGAGACCAGTTTTAGATATCGATACTTCACTTCCGGTTTACAGTATTCCTTGGACCTTCACTTTGACGATTAAACACAGAAATTGCATCGGAATTAAATACAAAAGGCACAATGCCGACTTAAGTACTAGAAGACTGAGTTTTCTAACAGTCTATGATTTGAGCCTTTCGTGTGAGACCAGTTTTAGTTTTCGATGCTTCACTTCCGGTTTACAGTATTCCTTGGACCATCACTTTGACGATTAAACACAAAATTGCATCGGAATTATATACAAAAGGCACAATGCCGACTTAAGTACAAGAAGAGTGGGTCTTCTTACCGTCTATGCTTTCAGCCTTTGCTGAGAGACCAGTTTTAGAAATCGATGCTTCACTTCCGGTTTACAGTATTATTTGGACCTTCACGTTGACGATGAAACACAAAAATTGCATCGGAATTAATTACATCAGGCACAATGCCGACTTAAGTACAAGAAGAGTGGGTCTTCTTACCGTCTATGCTTTCAGCCATTGCTGGGAGACCAGTTTTAGATATCGAAGATTCACCTCCGGTTTTCAGTATTCCTTGGACCTTCACTTTGACGATGAAACACAAAAATTGCATCGGAATTATATACAAAAGGCACAATGCCGACTTAAGTACAAGAAGAATGAGTCTTCTTAATGTCTATGTTTTCGGCCGTTGCTGAGAGACCAGTTTTATATATCGATGCTTCACTTCCGGTTTACAGTATTCCTTGGACCTTCACTTCTTTGACGATGAAACACAAAAATTGCATCGGAATTAAATACATCAGGCACAATGCCGACTTAAGTACAAGAAGAGTGGGTCTTCTTACCATCTATGCTTTCAGCCTTTGCTGAGAGACCAGTTTTTGATATCGATGCTTCTCTTCCGGTTTACAGTATTCCTTGGACCTTCACTTCTTTGACGATGAAACACAAAAATTGCATCGGAATTAAATACATCAGGCACAATGCCGACTTAAGTACAAGAAGAGTGGGTCTTCTTACCATCTATGCTTTCAGCCTTTGCTGAGAGACCAGTTTTAGATATCGATGATTCACTTCCGGTTTACAGTATTCCTTGGACCTTCACTTTGACGATGAAACACAAAAATTTTATCGGAATTAAAAAATCATCAGGCACAATGCCGACTTAAGTACAAGAAGAGTGGGTCTTCTTACCATCTATGCTTTCAGCCTTTGCAGAGTGACCAGTTTTAGATATCGATGATTCACTTCCGGTTTACAGTATTCCTTGGACCTTCACTTTGACGATGAAATACAAAAATTTTATCGGAATTAAATACATCAGGCACAATGCCGACTTAAGTACAAGAAGAGTGGGTCTTCTTACCGTCTATGCTTTCAGCCTTTGCTGAGAGACCAGTTTTAGATATCGATGCTTCACTTCCGGTTTACAGTATTCCTTGGACCTTCACTTTGACGATGAAACACAAAAATTTTATCGGAATTAAATACATCAGGCACAATGCCGACTTAAGTACAAGAAGAGTGGGTCTTCTTACCGTCTATACTTTCAGCCTTTGCTGAGAGACCAGTTTTATATATCGATGCTTCACTTCCGGTTTACAGTATTCCTTGGACCTTCACTTTGACGATTAAACACAGAAATTGCATCGGAATTAAATACAAAAGGCACAATGCGGACTTAAGTACTAGAAGACTGAGTTTTCTAACAGTCTATGATTTGAGTCTTTCGTGTGAGACCAGTTTTAGTTTTCGATGCTTCACTTCCGGATTACAGTATTCCTTGGACCATCACTTTGACGATTAAACACAAAAATTGCATCGGAATTATATACAAAAGGCACAATGCCGACTTAAGTACCAGAAGAGTGGGTCTTCTTACCATCTATGCTTTCAGCCTTTGCTGAGAGACCAGTTTTTGATATCGATGCTTCACTTCCGGTTTACAGTATTCCTTGGACCTTCACTTTGACGATGAAATACAAAAATTTTATCGGAATTAAATACATCAGGCACAATGCCGACTTAAGTACAAGAAGAGTGGGTCTTCTTACCGTCTATGCTTTCAGCCTTTGCTGAGAGACCAGTTTTATATATCGATGCTTCACTTCCGGTTTACAGTATTCCTTGGACCTTCACTTTGACGATTAAACACAGAAATTGCATCGGAATTAAATACAAAAGGCACAATGCGGACTTAAGTACTAGAAGACTGAGTTTTCTAACAGTCTATGATTTGAGTCTTTCGTGTGAGACCAGTTTTAGTTTTCGATGCTTCACTTCCGGTTTACAGTATTCCTTGGACCATCACTTTGACGATTAAACACAAAAATTGCATCGGAATTAAATACATCAGGCACAATGCCGACTTAAGTACAAGAAGAGTGGGTCTTCTTACCATCTATGCTTTCAGCCTTTGCTGAGAGACCAGTTGTAGATATCGATGATTCACTTCCGGTTTACAGTATTCCTTGGACCTTCACTTTGACGATGAAACACAAAAATTTTATCGGAATTAAATACATCAGGTACAATGACGACTTAAGTACAAGAAGAGTGGGTCTTCTTACCGTCTATGCTTTCAGCCTTTGCTGAGAGACCAGTTTTAGATATCGATGCTTCACTTCCGGTTTACAGTATTCCTTGGACCTTCACTTTGACGATGAAACACAAAAATTTTATCGGAATTAAATACATCAGGCACAATGCCGACTTAAGTACAAGAAGAGTGAGTCTTCTTACCGTCTATGATTTCAGCTTATGCTGAGAGACCACTTTTAGATATCGATGCTTCACTTCCGGTTTGCAGTATTCCTTGCACCTTCACTTTGACGATGAAACACAAAAATTTTATCGGAATTAAATACATCAGGCACAATGCCGACTTAAGTACAAGAAGAGTGGGTCTTCTAACCGTCTATGCTTTCAGCCTTTGCTGAGAGACCAGTTTTAGATATCGATACTTCACTTCCGGTTTACAGTATTCCTTGGACCTTCACTTTGACGATTAAACACAAAAATTGCATCGGAATTAAATACAAAAGGCACAATGCGGACTTAAGTACTAGAAGACTGAGTTTTCTAACAGTGTATGATTTGAGCCTTTCGTGTGAGACCAGTTTTAGTTTTCGATGCTTCACTTCCGGTTTACAGTATTCCTTGGACCATCACTTTGACGATAAAACACAAAATTGCATCGGAATTATATACAAAAGGCACAATGCCGACTTAAGTACAAGAAGAGTGGATCTTCTTACCGTCTATGCTTTCAGCCTTTGCTGAGAGACCAGTTTTAGAAATCGATGCTTCACTTCCGGTTTACAGTATTCCTTGGACCTTCACGTTGACGATGAAACACAAAAATTGCATCGGAATTAAATACATCAGGCACAATGCCGACTTAAGTACAAGAAGAGTGGGTCTTCTTACCGTCTATGCTTTCAGCCATTGCTGGGAGACCAGTTTTAGATATCGAAGATTCACCTCCGGTTTTCAGTATTCCTTGGACCTTCACTTTGACGATGAAACACAAAAATTGCATCGGAATTATATACAAAAGGCACAATGCCGACTTAAGTACAAGAAGAATGAGTCTTCTTAATGTCTATGTTTTCGGCCGTTGCTGAGAGACCAGTTTTATATATCGATGCTTCACTTCCGGTTTACAGTATTCCTTGGACCTTCACTTCTTTGACGATGAAACACAAAAATTGCATCGGAATTAAATACATCAGGCACAATGCCGACTTAAGTACAAGAAGAGTGGGTCTTCTTACCATCTATGCTTTCAGCCTTTGCTGAGAGACCAGTTTTAGATATCGATGATTCACTTCCGGTTTACAGTATTCCTTGGACCTTCACTTTGACGATGAAACACAAAAATTTTATCGGAATTAAAAAATCATCAGGCACAATGCCGACTTAAGTATAAGAAGAGTGGGTCTTCTTACCATCTATGCTTTCAGCCTTTGCAGAGTGACCAGTTTTAGATATCGATGATTCACTTCCGGTTTACAGTATTCCTTGGACCTTCACTTTGACGATGAAATACAAAAATTTTATCGGAATTAAATACATCAGGCACAATGCCGACTTAAGTACAAGAAGAGTGGGTCTTCTTACCGTCTATGCTTTCAGCCTTTGCTGAGAGACCAGTTTTAGATATCGATGCTTCACTTCCGGTTTACAGTATTCCTTGGACCTTCACTTTGACGATGAAACACAAAAATTTTATCGGAATTAAATACATCAGGCACAATGCCGACTTAAGTACAAGAAGAGTGGGTCTTCTTACCGTCTATACTTTCAGCCTTTGCTGAGAGACCAGTTTTATATATCGATGCTTCACTTCCGGTTTACAGTATTCCTTGGACCTTCACTTTGACGATTAAACACAGAAATTGCATCGGAATTAAATACAAAAGGCACAATGCGGACTTAAGTACTAGAAGACTGAGTTTTCTAACAGTCTATGATTTGAGTCTTTCGTGTGAGACCAGTTTTAGTTTTCGATGCTTCACTTCCGGATTACAGTATTCCTTGGACCATCACTTTGACGATTAAACACAAAAATTGCATCGGAATAATATACAAAAGGCACAATGCCGACTTAAGTACCAGAAGAGTGGGTCTTCTTACCGTCTATGCTTTCAGCCTTTGCTGAGAGACCAGTTTTTGATATCGATGCTTCACTTCCGGTTTACAGTATTCCTTGGACCTTCACTTCTTTGACGATGAAACACAAAAATTGCATCGGATTTAAATACATCAGGCACAATGCCGACTTAAGTACAAGAAGAGTGGGTCTTCTTACCATCTATGCTTTCAGCCTTTGCTGAGAGACCAGTTTTAGATATCGATGATTCACTTCCGGTTTACAGTATTCCTTGGACCTTCACTTTGACGATGAAACACAAAAATTTTATCGGAATTAAATACATCAGGCACAATGACGACTTAAGTACAAGAAGAGTGGGTCTTCTTACCGTCTATGCTTTCAGCCTTTGCTGAGAGACCAGTTTTAGATATCGATGCTTCACTTCCGGTTTACAGTATTCCTTGGACCTTCACTTTGACGATGAAACACAAATATTTTATCGGAATTAAATACATCAGGCACAATGCCGACTTAAGTACAAGAAGAGTGAGTCTTCTTACCGTCTATGTTTTCAGCTTATGCTGAGAGACCACTTTTAGATATCGATGCTTCACTTCCGGTTTGCAGTATTCCTTGCACCTTCACTTTGACGATGAAACACAAAAATTTTATCGGAATTAAATACATCAGGCACAATGCCGACTTAAGTACAAGAAGAGTGGGTCTTCTAACCGTCTATGCTTTCAGCCTTTGCTGAGAGACCTGTTTTAGATATCGATACTTCACTTCCGGTTTACAGTATTCCTTGGACCTTCACTTTGACGATTAAACACAGAAATTGCATCGGAATTAAATACAAAAGGCACAATGCCGACTTAAGTACTAGAAGACTGAGTTTTCTAACAGTCTATGATTTGAGCCTTTCGTGTGAGACCAGTTTTAGTTTTCGATGCTTCACTTCCGGTTTACAGTATTCCTTGGACCATCACTTTGACGATTAAACACAAAATTGCATCGGAATTATATACAAAAGGCACAATGCCGACTTAAGTACAAGAAGAGTGGGTCTTCTTACCGTCTATGCTTTCAGCCTTTGCTGAGAGACCAGTTTTAGAAATCGATGCTTCACTTCCGGTTTACAGTATTATTTGGACCTTCACGTTGACGATGAAACACAAAAATTGCATCGGAATTAATTACATCAGGCACAATGCCGACTTAAGTACAAGAAGAGTGGGTCTTCTTACCGTCTATGCTTTCAGCCATTGCTGGGAGACCAGTTTTAGATATCGAAGATTCACCTCCGGTTTTCAGTATTCCTTGGACCTTCACTTTGACGATGAAACACAAAAATTGCATCGGAATTATATACAAAAGGCACAATGCCGACTTAAGTACAAGAAGAATGAGTCTTCTTAATGTCTATGTTTTCGGCCGTTGCTGAGAGACCAGTTTTATATATCGATGCTTCACTTCCGGTTTACAGTATTCCTTGGACCTTCACTTCTTTGACGATGAAACACAAAAATTGCATCGGAATTAAATACATCAGGCACAATGCCGACTTAAGTACAAGAAGAGTGGGTCTTCTTACCATCTATGCTTTCAGCCTTTGCTGAGAGACCAGTTTTAGATATCGATGATTCACTTCCGGTTTACAGTATTCCTTGGACCTTCACTTTGACGATGAAACACAAAAATTTTATCGGAATTAAAAAATCATCAGGCACAATGCCGACTTAAGTACAAGAAGAGTGGGTCTTCTTACCATCTATGCTTTCAGCCTTTGCTGAGTGACCAGTTTTAGATATCGATGATTCACTTCCGGTTTACAGTATTCCTTGGACCTTCACTTTGACGATGAAATACAAAAATTTTATCGGAATTAAATACATCAGGCACAATGCCGACTTAAGTACAAGAAGAGTGGGTCTTCTTACCGTCTATGCTTTCAGCCTTTGCTGAGAGACCAGTTTTAGATATCGATGCTTCACTTCCGGTTTACAGTATTCCTTGGACCTTCACTTTGACGATGAAACACAAAAATTTTATCGGAATTAAATACATCAGGCACAATGCCGACTTAAGTACAAGAAGAGTGGGTCTTCTTACCGTCTATGCTTTCAGCCTTTGCTGAGAGACCAGTTTTATATATCGATGCTTCACTTCCGGTTTACAGTATTCCTTGGACCTTCACTTTGACGATTAAACACAGAAATTGCATCGGAATTAAATACAAAAGGCACAATGCGGACTTAAGTACTAGATGACTGAGTTTTCTAACAGTCTATGATTTGAGTCTTTCGTGTGAGACCAGTTTTAGTTTTCGATGCTTCACTTCCGGTTTACAGTATTCCTTGGACCATCACTTTGACGATTAAACACAAAAATTGCATCGGAATTATATACAAAAGGCACAATGCCGACTTAAGTACCAGAAGAGTGGGTCTTCTTACCGTCTATGCTTTCAGCCTTTGCTGAGAGACCAGTTTTTGATATCGATGCTTCTCTTCCGGTTTACAGTATTCCTTGGACCTTCACTTCTTTGACGATGAAACACAAAAATTGCATCGGATTTAAATACATCAGGCACAATGCCGACTTAAGTACAAGAAGAGTGGGTCTTCATACCATCTATGCTTTCAGCCTTTGCTGAGAGACCAGTTTTAGATATCGATGATTCACTTCCGGTTTACAGTATTCCTTGGACCTTCACTTTGACGATGAAACACAAAAATTTTATCGGAATTAAATACATCAGGCACAATGACGACTTAAGTACAAGAAGAGTGGGTCTTCTTACCGTCTATGCTTTCAGCCTTTCCTGAGAGACCAGTTTTAGATATCGATGCTTCACTTCCGGTTTACAGTATTCCTTGGACCTTCACTTTGACGATGAAACACAAAAATTTTATCGGAATTAAATACATCAGGCACAATGCCGACTTAAGTACAAGAAGAGTGAGTCTTCTTACCGTCTATGTTTTCAGCTTATGCTGAGAGACCAGTTTTAGATATCGATACTTCACTTCCGGTTTACAGTATTCCTTGGACCTTCACTTTGACGATGAAACACAGAAATTGCATCGGAATTAAATACAAAAGGCACAATGCGGACTTAAGTACTAGAAGACTGAGTTTTCTAACAGTCTATGATTTGAGCCTTTCGTGTGAGACCAGTTTTAGTTTTCGATGCTTCACTTCCGGTTTACAGTATTCCTTGGACCATCACTTTGACGATTAAACACAAAATTGCATCGGAATTATATACAAAAGGCACAATGCCGACTTAAGTACAAGAAGAGTGGGTCTTCTTACCGTCTATGCTTTCAGCCTTTGCTGAGAGACCAGTTTTAGATATCGATGCTTCACTTCCGGTTTACAGTATTCCTTGGACCTTCACTTTGACGATGAAACACAAAAATTGCATCGCAATTAAATACATCAGGCACAATGCCGACTTAAGTACAAGAAGAGTGGGTCTTCTTACCATCTATGCTTTCAGCCTTTGCTGAGAGACCAGTTTTAGATATCGATTATTCACTTCCGGTTTACAGTATTCCTTGGACCTTCACTTTGACGATGAAACACAAAAATTTTATCGGAATTAAATACATCAGGCACAATGCCGACTTAAGTACAAGAAGAGTGGGTCTGCTTACCGTCTATGCTTTCAGCCTTTGCTGAGAGACCAGTTTTAGATATCGATGCTTCACTTCCGGTTTACAGTATTCCTTGGACCTTCACTTTGACGATGAAACACAAAAATTTTATCGGAATTAAATACATCAGGCACAATGCCGACTTAAGTACAAGAAGAGTGGGTCTTCTTAACATCTATGCTTTCAGCCTTTGCTGAGAGACCAGTTTTAGATATCGATGATTCACTTCCGGTTTACAGTATTCCTTGGACCTTCACTTCGACGATGAAACACAAAAATTTTATCGGAATTAAATACATCACTCACAATGCCGACTTAAGTACAAGAAGAGTGGGTCTTATTACCATCTATGCTTTCAGCCTTTGCTGAGAGACCAGTTTTAGATATCGATGATTCACTTCCGGTTTACAGTATTCCTTGGACCTTCACTTCGACGATGAAACACAAATATTTTATCGGAATTAAATACATCAGGCACAATGCCGACTTAAGTACAAGAAGAGTGGGTCTTCTTACCATCTATGCTTTCAGCCTTTGCTGAGAGACCAGTTTTAGATATCGATGATTCACTTCCGGTTTACAGTATTCCTTGGACCTTCACTTTGACGATGAAACACAAAAATTTTATCGGAATTAAATACATCAGGCACAATGCCGACTTAGGTACAAGAAGAGTGGATCTTCTTACCATCTATGCTTTCAGCCTTTGCTGAGAGACCAGTTTTAGATATCGATGATTCACTTCCGGTTTACAGTATTCCTTGGACCTTCACTTCGACGATGAAACACAAAAATTTTATCGGAATTAAATACATCAGGCACAATGCCGACTTAAGTACAAGAAGAGTGGGTCTTCTTACCATCTATGCTTTCAGCCTTTGCTGAGAGACCAGTTTTAGATATCGATGATTCACTTCCGGTTTACAGTATTCCTTGGACCTTCACTTCGACGATGAAACACAAAAATTTTATCGGAATTAAATACATCACTCACAATGCCGACATAAGTACAAGAAGAGTGGGTCTTATTACCATCTATGCTTTCAGCCTTTGCTGAGAGACCAGTTTTAGATATCGATGATTCACTTCCGGTTTACAGTATTCCTTGGACCTTCACTTCGACGATGAAATTCAAAAATTTTATCGGAATTAAATACATCAGGCACAATGCCGACTTAAGTACAAGAAGAGTGGGTCTACTTACCATCTATGCTTTCAGCCTTTGCTGAGAGACCAGTTTTAGATATCGATGATTCACTTCCGGTTTACAGTATTCCTTGGACCTTCACTTTGACGATGAAACACAAAAATTTTATCGGAATTAAATACATCAGGCACAATGCCGACTTAAGTACAAGAAGAGTGGGTCTTCTTACCATCTATGCTTTCAGCCTTTGCTGAGAGACCAGTTTTAGATATCGATGATTCACTTCCGGTTTACAGTATTCCTTGGACCTTCACTTTGACGATGAAACACAAAAATTTTATCGGAATTAAATACATCAGGCACAATGCCGACTTAAGTACAAGAAGAGTGGGTCTTCTTACCATCTATGCTTTCAGCCTTTGCTGAGAGACCAGTTTTAGATATCGATGATTCACTTCCGGTTTACAGTATTCCTTGGACCTTCACTTCGACGATGAAACACAAAAATTTTATCGGAATTAAATACATCACTCACAATGCCGACTTAAGTACAAGAAGAGTGGGTCTTATTACCATCTATGCTTTCAGCCTTTGCTGAGAGACCAGTTTTAGATATCGATGATTCACTTCCGGTTTACAGTATTCCTTGCACCTTCAGTTTGACGATGAAACATAAAAATTGCATCGGAATTAAATACATCAGGCACAATGCCGACTTAAGTACAAGAAGAGTGGGTCTTCTTAACATCTATGCTTTCAGCCTTTGCTGAGAGACCAGTTTTAGATATCGATGATTCACTTCCGGTTTACAGTATTCCTTGCACCTTCACTTTGACGATGAAACACAAAAATTGCATCGGAATTAAATACATCAGGCACAATGCCGACTTAAGTACAAGAAGAGTGGGCCTTCTTACCGTATATGCTTTCAGCCTTTGCCGAGAGACCAGTTTTAGATATCGATGATTCACTTCCGGTTTACAGTATTCCATGGACCTTCACTTTGACGATGAAACACAAAAATTGCATCGGAATTAAATACATCAGGCACAATGCCGACTTAAGTAGAAGAACAGTGAGTCTTCTTACCGTCTATGCTTTCAGCCTTTGCTGAGAGACCAGTTTTAGATATCGATGCTTCACTTCCGGTTTGCAGTATTCCTTGCACCTTCACTTTGACGATGAAACACAAAAATTGCATCGGAATTAAATGCATCAGGCACAATGCCGAGTTAAGTACAAGAAGAGTGGGTCTTCTTACCGTCTATGCTTTCAGCCTTTGCTGAGTGACCAGTTTTAGATATCGATGCTTCACTTCCGCTTTACAGTATTCCTTGGACCTTCACTTTGACGATGAAACACAAAAATTGCATCGGAATTATATACAAAAGGCACTATGCCGACTTAAGTACAAGAAGAGTGCGTCTTCTTACCGTCTATGCTTTCAGCCGTTGCTGAGAGACCAGTTTTAGATATCGATGCTTCACTTCCGGTTTACAGTATTCCTTGGACCTTCACTTTGACGATGAAACACAAAAATTGCATCGGAATTAAATACATCAGGCACAATGCCGACTTAAGTACAAGAAGAGTGGGTCTTCTTACCGTCTATGCTTTCAGCCTTTACTGAGAGACCAGTTTTAGAAATCGATGCTTCACTTCCGGTTTACAGTATTCCTTGGACCTTCACTTTGACGATTAAACACAGAAATTGCATCGGAATTAAATACAAAAGGCACAATGCGGACTTAAGTACTAGAAGACTGAGTTTTCTAACAGTCTATGATTTGAGCCTTTCGTGTGAGACCAGTTTTGGTTTTCGATGCTTCACTTCCGGTTTACAGTATTCCTTGGACGTTCACTTTGACGATTAAACACAAAAATTTTATTGGAATTAAATACATCAGGCACAATGCCGACTTAAGTACAAGAAGAGTGGGTCTTCTTACCGTCTATGCTTTCAGCCTTTGCTGAGAGACCAGTTTTAGATATCGATGATTCACTTCCGGTTTACAGTATTCCTTGGACGTTCACTTTGACGATGAAACACAAAAATTGCTTCGGAATTAAATACATCAGGCACAATGCCGACTTAAGTACAAGAAGAGTGGGTCTTCTTACCGTCTATGCTTTCAGCCTTTGCTGAGAGGCCAGTTTTAGATATCGATGCTTCACTTCCGGTTTACAGTATTCCTTGGACCTTCACTTTGACGATGAAACACAAAAATTGCATCGCAATTAAGTACATCAGGCACAATGCCGACTTAAGTACAAGAAGAGTGGGTCTTCTTACCATCTATGCTTTCAGCCTTTGCTGAGAGACCAGTTTTAGATATCTATGATTCACTTCCGGTTTACAGTATGCCTTGGACCATCACTTTGACGATTAAACACAAAAATTGCATCGGAATTATATACAAAAGGCACAATGCCGACTTAAGTACAAGAAGAACGAGTCTTCTTACCGTCTATGCTTTCAGCCTTTGCTGAGAGACCAGTTTTAGATATCGATGATTCACTTCCGGTTTACAGTACTCCTTGGACCTTCACTTCGACGATGAAACACAATAATTTTATCGGAATTAAATACATAAGGCACAATGCCGACTTAAGTACAAGAAGAGTGGGTCTTCTTACCATCTATGCTTTCAGCCTTTCCTGAGAGACCAGTTTTAGGTTTCGATGATTCACTTCCGGTTTACAGTATTCCTTGCACCTTCAGTTTGACGATGAAACATAAAAATTGCATCGGAATTAAATACATCAGGCACAATGCCGACTTAAGTACAAGAAGAGTGGGTCTTCTTACCGTCTATGCTTTCAGCCTTTGCTGAGAGACCTGTTTTAGATATCGATGATTCACTTCCGGTTTACAGTATTCCTTGCACCTTCACTTTGACGATGAAACACAAAAATTGCATCGGAGTTAAATACATCAGGCACAATGCCGACTTAAGTACAAGAAGAGTGGGTCTTCTTAACATCTATGCTTTCAGCCTTTGCTGAGAGACCAGTTTTAGATATCGATGACTCACTTCCGGTTTACAGTATTCCTTGCACCTTCACTTTGACGATGTAACACAAAAATTGCATCGGAATTAAATACATCAGGCACAATGCCGACTTAAGTACAAGAAGAGTGGGTCTTCTTACCGTCTATGCTTTCAGCCTTTGCTGAGAGACCAGTTTTAGATATCGATGATTCACTTCCGGTTTACAGTATTCCATGGCCCTTCACTTTGACAATGAAACACAAAAATTGCATCGGAATTAAATACATCAGGCACAATGCCGACTTAAGTAGAAGAACAGTGAGTCTTCTTACCGTCTATGCTTTCAGCCTTTGCTGAGAGACCAGTTTTAGATATCGATGTTTCACTTCCGGTTTGCAGTATACCTTGCACCTTCACTTTGACGATTAAACACAAAAATTGCATCGGAATTAAATACATCAGGCACAATGCCGACTTAAGTACAAGAAGAGTGGGTCTTCTTACCGTCTATGCTTTCAGCCTTTGCTGAGTGACCAGTTTTAGATATCGATGCTTCACTTCCGCTTTACAGTATTCCTTGGACCTTCACTTTGACGATGAAACACAAAAATTGCATCGGAATTATATACAAAAGGCACAATGCCGACTTAAGTACAAGAAGAGTGGGTCTTCTTACCGTCTATGCTTTCAGCCTTTGCTGAGAAACCAGTTTTAGATATCGATGCTTCACTTCCGGTTTACAGTATTCCTTGGACCTTCACTTTGACGATGAAACTCAAAAATTGCATCGGAATTAAATACATCAGGCACAATGCCGACTTAAGTACAAGAAGAGTGGGTCTTCTTGACGTCTATGCTTTCAGCCTTTGCTGAGAGACCAGTTTTAGATATCGATGCTTCACTTCCGGTTTACAGTATTCCTTGGACCTTCACTTTGACGATTAAACACAAAAATTGCATCGGAATTAAATACATCAGGCACAATGCCGACATAAGTAGAAGAACAGTGAGTCTTCTTACCGTTTATGCTTTCAGCCCTTGCTGAGAGACCAGTTTTAGATATCGATGCTTCACTTCCGGTTTACAGTATTCCTTGGACCTTCACTTTGACGATTAAACACAGAAATTGCATCGGAATTAAATACAAAAGGCACAAGGCGGACTTAAGAACTAGAAGACTGAGTTTTCTAACAGTCTATGATTTGAGCCTTTCGTGTGAGACCAGTTTTAGTTTTCGATGCTTCACTTCCGGTTTACAGTATTCCTTGGACCATCACTTTGACGATTAAACACAAAAATTGCATCGCAATTATATACAAAAGGCACAATGCCGACTTAAGTACAAGAAGAGTGGGTCTTCTTACGGTCTATGCTTTCAGCCTTTGCTGAGAGACCAGTTTTAGATATCGATGCTTCACTTCCGGTTTACAGTATTCCTTCGACCTTCACTTTGACGATGAAACACAAAAATTGCATCGGACTTAAATACATCAGGCACAATGCCGACTTAAGTACAAGAAGAGTGGGTCTTCTTACCATCTATGCTTTCAGCCTTTGCTGAGAGACCAGTTTTAGATATCGATGATTCACTTCCGGTTTACAGTATTCCTTGGACCTTCACTTTGACGATGAAATACAAAAATTTTATCGGAATTAAATACATCAGGCACAATGCCGACTTAAGTACAAGAAGAGTGGGTCTTCTTACCGTCTATGCTTTCAGCTTTGCTGAGAGACCAGTTTCAGATATCGATGATTCACTTCCGGTTTACAGTATTCCTTGGACCTTCACTTTGACGATTAAACACAAAAATTGCATCGGAATTAAATACATCAGGCACAATGCCGACTTAAGTAGAAGAACAGTGAGTCTACTTACCGTCTATGCTTTCAGCCTTTGCTGAGAGACCAGTTTTAAATATCGATGCTTCACTTCCGGTTTGCAGTATTCCTTGCACCTTCACTTTGACGATTAAACACAAAAATTGCATCGGAATTAAATACATCAGGCACAATGCCGACTTAAGTACAAGAAGAGTGGGTCTTCTTACCATCTATGCTTTCAGCCTTTGCTGAGAGGCCAGTTTTAGATATCAATGATTCACCTCCGGTTTACAGTATTCCTTGGACCATCACTTTGACGATGAAACACAAAAATTGCATCGGAATTAAATACAAAAGGCACAATGCGGACTTAAGTACTAGAAGACTGAGTTTTCTAACAGTCTATGATTTGAGCCTTTCGTGTGAGACCAGTTTTAGTTTTCGATGCTTCACTTCCGGTTTACAGTATTCCTTGGACCATCACTTTGACGATTAAACACAAAAATTGCATTGGAATTATATACAAAAGGCACAATGCCGACATAAGTACAAGAAGAATGAGTCTTCTTACCGTCTATGCTTTCAGCCTTTGCTGAGAGACCAGTTTTAGATATCGATGCTTCACTTCCGGTTTACAGTATTCCTTGGACCTTCACTTTGACGATGAAACACAAAAATTTTATCGGAATTAAATACGTCAGGCACAATGCCGACTTAAGTACAAGAAGAGTGAAGAGTGGGTCTTCTTACCATCTATGCTTTCGGCCTTTGCTTAGAGACCAGTTTTAGATATCGATGATTCACTTCCGGTTTACAGTATTCCTTGGACCATCACTTTGACGATGAAACACAAAAATTGCATCGGAATTAAATACATCAGGCACAATGCCGACTTAAGTAGAAGAACAGTGAGTCTTCTTACCGTCTATGCTTTCAGCCTTTGCTGAGAGACCAGTTTTAGATATCGATGATTTACTTTCGGTTTACAGTATTCCTTGGACCTTCACTTTGACGATGAAACACAAAAATTTTATCGGAATTAAATACATCAGGCACAATGCCGACTTAAGTACAAGAAGAGTGAGTCTTCTTACCGTCTATGCTTTCAGCCTTTGCTGAGAGACCAGTTTTAGATATCGATGATTCACTTCCGCTTTACAGTATTCCTTGGACCTTCACTTTGACGATGAAACACAAAAATTGCATCGGAATTATATACAAAAGGCACAATGCCGACTTAAGTACTAGAAGACTGAGTCTTCTTAACGTCTATGCTTTCAGCCTTTGCTGAGAGACCAGTTTTAGATATCGATGATTCACTTCCGGTTTACAGTATTCCTTGGACCTTCACTTTGACGATGAAACACAAAAATTTTATCGGAATTAAATACATCAGGCACAATGCCGACTTAAGTACAAGAAGAGTGAAGAGTGGGTCTTCTTCCCATCTATGCTTTCAGCCTTTGCTGAGAGACCAGTTTTAGATATCGATGATTCACTTCCGGTTTTCAGTATTCCTTGGACCTTCACTTTGACGATGAAACACAAAAACTTTATCGGAATTAAATACATCAGGCACAATGCCGACTTAAGTACAAGAAGAGTGGGTCTTCTTACCATCTATGCTTTCAGCCTTTGCTGAGAGACCAGTTTTAGATATCGATGATTCACTTCCGGTTTACAGTATTCCTTAGACCTTCACTTTGACGATGAAACACAAAAATGTTATCGGAATTAAATACATCAGGCACAATGCCGACTTAAGTACAAGAAGAGTGGGTCTTCTTACCGTCTATGCTTTCAGCCTTTGCTGAGAGACCAGTTTTAGATATCGATGATTCACTTCCGGTTTACAGTATTCCTTGGACCATCACTTTGACGATGAAACACAAAAATTGCATCGGAATTAAATACATCAGGCACAATGCCGACTTAAGAAGAAGAACTGTGAGTCTTCTTACCGTCTATGCTTTCAGCCTTTGCTGAGAGACCAGTTTTAGATATCGATGCTTCGCTTCCGGTTTGCAGTATTCCTTGCACCTTCACTTTGACGATTAAACACAAAAATTGCATCGGAATTAAATACATCAGGCACAATGCCGACTTAAGTACAAGAAGAGTGGGTCTTCTTACCATCTATGCTTTCAGCCTTTGCTGAGAGACCAGTTTTAGATATCGATGCTTCACTTCCGGTTTACAGTATTCCTTGGACCTTCACTTTGACGATTAAACACAGAAATTGCATCGGAATTAAATACAAAAGGCACAATGCGGACTTAAGTACTAGAAGACTGAGTTTTCTTACAGTCTATGATTTGAGCCTTTCGTGTGAGACCAGTTTTAGATTCCGATGCTTCACTTCCGGTTTACAGTATTCCTTGGACCATCACTTTGACGATTAAACACAAAAATTGCATCGGAATTATATACAAAAGGCACAATGCCGACTTAAGTACAAGAAGAATGAGTCTTCTTACCGTCTATGCTTTCAGCCTTTGCTGAGAGACCAGTTTTAGATATCGATGCTTCACTTCCGCTTTACAGTATTCCTTGGACCTTCACTTTGACGATTAAACACAAAAATTGCATCGGAATTATATACAAAAGGCACAATGCCGAGTTAACTACAAGAAGAATGAGTCTTCTTACCGTCTATGCTTTCAGCCTTTGCTGAGAGACCAGTTTTAGATATCGATGATTCACTTCCGGTTTACAGTATTCCTTGGACCTTCACTTTGACGATGAAACACAAAAATTTTATCGGAATTAAATACATCAGGCACAATGCCGACTTAAGTACAAGAAGAGTGAAGAGTGGGTCTTCTTACCATCTATGCTTTCAGCCTTTGCTGAGAGACCAGTTTTAGATATCGATGATTCACTTCCTGTTTACAGTATTCCTTGGACCATCACTTTGACGATGAAACACAAAAATTTTATCGGAATTAAATACATCAGGCACAATGCCGACTTAAGTACAAGAAGAGTGAGTCTTCTTACCATCTATGCTTTCAGCCTTTGCTGAGAGACCAGTTGTAGATATCGATGCTTCACTTCCGGTTTACAGTATTCCTTGCACCTTCACTTTGACGATTAAACACAAAAATTGCATCGGAAATAAATACATCAGGCACAATGCCGACTTAAGAAGAAGAACAGTGAGTCTTCTTACCGTCTATGCTTTCAGCCTTTGCTGAGAGACCAGTTTTAGATATCGATGCTTCACTTCCGGTTTACAGTATTCCTTGGACTTTCACTTTGACGATTAAACACAGAAATTGCATCGGAATTAAATACAAAAGGCACAATGCGGACTTAAGTACTACAAGACTGAGTTTTCTAACAGTCTATGATTTGAGCCTTTCGTGTGAGACCAGTTTTAGATTCCGATGCTTCACTTCCGGTTTACAGAATTCCTTGGACTATCACTTTGACGATTAAACACAAAAATTGCATCGGGATTATATACAAAAGGCACAATGCCGACTTAAGTACAAGAAGAATGAGTCTTCTTACCGTCTATGCTTTCAGCCTTTTCTGA
This sequence comes from Schistocerca cancellata, assembly GCF_023864275.1. NCBI lineage: Eukaryota > Metazoa > Arthropoda > Insecta > Orthoptera > Acrididae > Schistocerca > Schistocerca cancellata. Next base: position 57,142,672 of record NC_064631.1, read on the forward strand.
GAGACCAGTTTTAGATATCGATGATTCACTTCCGGTTTACAGTATTCCTTGGACCTTCACTTTGACGATGAAACACAAAAATTTTATCGGAATTAAATACATCAGGCACAATGCCGACTTAAGTACAAGAAGAGTGAAGAGTGGGTCTTCTTACCATCTATGCTTTCAGCCTTTGCTGAGAGACCAGTTTTAGATATCGATGATTCACTTCCGGTTTACAGTATTGCTTGGACCATCACTTTGACGATTAAACACAAAAATTGCATCGGAATTAAATACATCAGGCACAATGCCGACTTAAGTAGAAGAACAGTGAGTCTTCTTACCGTCTATGCTTTCAGCCTTTGCTGACAGACCAGTTTTAGATATCGATGATTCACTTCCGGTTTACAGTATTCCTTGGACCTTCACTTTGACGATGAAACACAAAAATTTTATCGGAATTAAATACATCAGGCACAATGCCGACTTAAGTACAAGAAGAGTGTGTCTTCTTACCGTCTATGCTTTCAGCCTTTGCTGAGAGACCAGTTTTAGATATCGATGCTTCACTTCCGCTTTACTGTGTTCCTTGGACCTTCACCTTGACGATGAAACACAAAAATTGCATCGGAATTAAATACAAAAGGCACAATGCCGACTTAAATACAAGAAGAATGAGTCTTCTTAATGTCTACGTTTTCAGCCGTTGCTGAGAGACCAGTTTTATATATCGATGCTTCACTTCCGGCGCACAGTATTCCTTGGACCTTCACTTTGACGATTAAACACAGAAATTGCATCGGAATTAAATACAAAAGGCACAATGCGGACTTAAGCACTAGAAGACTGAGTTTTCTAACAGTCTATGATTTGAGCCTTTGCTGAGAGACCAGTTTTAGATATCGATGCTTCACTTCCGGTTTACAGTATTCCTTGGACCTTCACTTTGACGATGAAACACAAAAATTCTATCGGAATTAAATACATCAGGCACAATGCCGACTCAAGTACAAGAAGAGTGGGTCTCCTTACCGTGTATGCTTTCAGCCTTTGCTGAGAGACCAGTTTTAGATATCGATGATTCACTTCCGGTTTACAGTATTCCTTGGACCTACATTTTTGACGATGAAACACAAAAATTTTATCGGAATTAAATACATCAGGCACAATGCCGACTTAAGTACAAGAAGAGTGGGTCTTCTTACCGTCTATGCTTTCAGCTTTGCTGCGAGACCAGTTTTAGATATCGATGATTCACTTCCGGTTTACAGTATTCCTTGGACCTTCACTTTGACGATTAAACACAAAAATTGCATCGGAATTAAATACATCAGGCACAATGCCGACTTAAGAAGAAGAACAGTGAGTCTTCTTACCGTCTATGCTTTCAGCCTTTGCTGAGAGACCAGTTTTAAATATCGATGCTTCACTTCCGGTTTGCAGTATTCCTTGCACCTTCACTTTGATGATTAAACACAAATATTGCATCGGAATTAAATACATCAGGCACAATGCCGACTTAAGTACAAGAAGAGTGGGTCTTCTTACCATCTATGCTTTCAGCCTTTGCTGAGAGACCAGTTTTAGATATCAATGATTCACCTCCGGTTTACAGTATTCCTTGGACCTTCACTTTGACGATGAAACACAAAAATTGCATCGGAATTAAATACAAAAGGCACAATGCGGACTTACGTACTAGAAGACTGAGTTTTCTAACAGTCTATGATTTGAGCCTTTCGTGTGAGACCAGTTTTAGTTTTCGATGCTTCACTTCCGGTTTACAGTATTCCTTGTACCACCACTTTGACGATTAAACACAAAAATTGCATCGGAATTATATACAAAAGGCACAATGCCGACTTAAGTACAAGAAGAATGAGTCTTCTTACCGTCTATGCTTTCAGCCTTTGCTGAGAGACCAGTTTTAGATATCGATGATTGACTTCCGGTTTACAGCATTCCTTTGACCTTCACTTTGACGATGAAACAAAAAAATTTTATCGGAATTAAATACATCAGGCACAATGCCGACTTAAGTACAAGAAGAGTGAAGAGTGGGTCTTCTTACCATCTATGCTTTCAGCCTTTGCTGAGAGACCAGTTTTAGATATCGATGATTCACTTCCGGTTTACAGTATTCCTTGGACCTTCACTTTGACGATGAAACACAAAAATTTTATCGGAATTAAATACATCAGGCACAATGCCGACTTAAGTAAAAGAAGAGTGGGTCTTCTTACCATCTATGCTCTCAGCCTTTGCTGAGAGACCAGTTTTAGATATCGATGATTCTCTTCCGGTTTACAGTATTCCTTGGACCTTCACTTTAACGATGAAACACAAAAATGTTATCGGAATTAAATACATCAGGCACAATGCCGACTTAAGTACAAGAAGAGTGGGTCTTCTTACCGTCTATGCTTTCAGCCTTTGCTGAGAGACCAGTTTTAGATATCGATGCTTCACTTCCGGTTTACAGTATTCCTTGGACCTTCACTTTGACGATGAAACACAAAAATTTTATCGGAATTAAATACATCAGGCACAATGCCGACTTAAGTACAAGAAGAGTGGGTCTTCTTACCGTCTATGCTTTCAGCCTTTGCTGAGAGACCAGTTTTAGATATCGATGCTTCACTTCCGCTTTACAGTATTCCTTGCACCTTCACTTTGACGATGAAACACAAAAATTGCATCGGAATTAAATACAAAAGGCACAATGCCGACTTAAATACAAGAAGAATGAGTCTTCTTAATGTCTATGTTTTCAGCCGTTGCTGAGAGACCAGTTTTATATATCGATGCTTCACTTCCGGTGCACAGTATTCCTTGGACCTTCACTTTGACGATTAAACACAGAAATTGCATCGGAATTAAATACAAAAGGCACAATGCGGACTTAAGCACTAGAAGACTGAGTTTTCTAACAGGCTATGATTTGAGCCTTTGCTGAGAGACCAGTTTTAGATATCGTTGCTTCACTTCCGCTTTACAGTATTCCTTGGACCTTCACTTTGACGATTAAACACAAAAATTGCATCGGAATTAAATACATCAGGCACAATGCCGACATAAGAAGAAGAACAGTGAGTCTTCTTACCGTCTATGCTTTCAGCCTTTGCTGCGAGAACAGTTTTAAATATCGATGCTTCACTTCCGGTTTGAAGTATTCCTTGCACCTCCACTTTGACGATGAAACACAAAAATTGCATCGGAATTAAATACATCAGGCACAATGCCGACTTAAGTACAAGAAGAGTGGGTCTTCTTACCATCTATGCTTTCAGCCTTTGCTGAGAGACCAGTTTTAGATATCAATGATTCACCTCCGGTTTACAGTATTCCTTGGACCTTCACTTTGACGATGAAACACAAATATTGCATCGGAATTAAATACAAAAGGCACAATGCGGACTTAAGTACTAGAAGACTGAGTTTTCTAACAGTCTATGATTTGAGCCTTTCGTGTGAGACCAGTTTTAGTTTTCGATGCTTCACTTCCGGTTTACAGTATTCCTTGGACCATCACTTTGACGATTAAACACAAAAATTGCATCGGAATTATATACAAAAGGCACAATGCCGACTTAAGTACAAGAAGAATGAGTCTTCTTACCGTCTATGCTTTCAGCCTTTGCTGAGAGACCAGTTTTAGATATCGATGATTCACTTCCGGTTTACAGTATTCCTTGGACCTTCACTTTGACGATGAAACACAAAAATTTTATCGGAATTAAATACATCAGGCACAATGCCGACTTAAGTACAAGAAGAGTGAAGAGTGGGTCTTCTTACCATCTATGCTTTCAGCCTTTGCTGAGAGACCAGTTTTAGATATCGATGATTCACTTCCGGTTTACAGTATTCCTTGGACCATCACTTTGACGATGAAACACAAAAATTGCATCGGAATTAAATACATCAGGCACAATGCCGACTTAAGTAAAGGAACAGTGAGTCTTCTTACCGTCTATGCTTTCAGCCTTTGCTGAGAGACCAGTTTTAGATATCGATGATTCACTTCCGGTTTACAGTATTCCTTGGACCTTCACTTTGACGATGAAACACAAAAATTTTATCGGAATTAAATACATCAGGCACAATGCCGACTTAAGTACAAGAAGAGTGGGTCTTCTTACCGTCTATGCTTTCAGCCTTTGCTGAGAGACCAGTTTTAGATATCGATGCTTCACTTCCGCTTTACAGTATTCCTTGCACCTTCACTTTGACGATGAAACACAAAAATTGCATCGGAATTAAATACAAAAGGCACAATGCCGACTTAAATACAAGAAGAATGAGACTTCTTAATGTCTATGTTTTCAGCCGTTGCTGAGAGACCAGTTTTATATATCGATGCTTCACTTCCGGTGCACAGTATTCCTTGGACCTTCACTTTGACGATTAAACGCAGAAATTGCATCGGAATTAAATACAAAAGGCACAATGCGTACTTAAGCACTAGAAGACTGAGTTTTCTAACAGTCTATGATTTGAGCCTTTGCTGAGAGACCAGTTTTAGATATCTATGCTTCACTTCCGGTTTACAGTATTCCTTGGACCTTCACTTTGACGATTAAACACAAAAATTGCATCGGAATTAAGTACATCAGGCACAATGCCGACATAAGAAGAAGAACAGTGAGTCTTCTTACCGGCTATGCTTTCAGCCTTTGCTGAGAGACCAGTTTTAAATATTGATGCTTCACTTCCGGTTTGCAGTATTCCTTGCACCTTCACTTTCACGATGAAACACAAAAATTGCATCGGAATTAAATACATCAGGCACAATGCCGACTTAATTACAAGAAGAGTGGGTCTTCTTACCATCTATGCTTTCAGCCTTTGCTGAGAGACCAGTTTTAGATATCAATGATTCACCTCCGGTTTACAGTATTCCTTGGACCTTCACTTTGACGATGAAACACAAATATTGCATCGGAATTAAATACAAAAGGCACAATGCGGACTTAAGTACTAGAAGACTGAGTTTTCTAACAGTCTATGATTTGAGCCTTTCGTGTGAGACCAGTTTTAGTTTTCGATGCTTCACTTCCGGTTTACAGTTTTCCTTGGACCATCACTTTGACGATTAAACACAAAAATTGCATCGGAATTATATACAAAAGGCACAATGCCGACTTAAGTACAGGAAGAATGAGTCTTCTTACCGTCTATGCTTTCAGCCTTTGCTGAGAGACCAGTTTTAGATATCGATGATTCACTTCCGGTTTACAGTATTCCTTGGACCGTCACTTTGACGATGAAACACAAAAATTATATCGTAATTAAATACATCAGGCACAATGCCGACTTAAGTACAAGAAGAGTGAAGAGTGGGTCTTCTTACCATCTATGCTTTCAGCCTTTGCTGAGAGACCAGTTTTAGATATCGATGATTCACTTCCGGTTTACAGTATTCCTTGGACCATCACTTTGACGATGAAACACAAAAATTGCATCGGAATTAAATACATCAGGCACAATGCCGACTTAAGTAGAAGAACAGTGAGTCTTCTTACCGTCTATGCTTTCAGCCTTTGCTGAGAGACCAGTTTTAGATATCGATGATTTACTCTTGGTTTACAGTATTCCTTGGACCTTCACTTTGACGATGAAACACAAAAATTTTATCGGAATTAAATACATCAGGCACAATGCCGACATAAGTACAAGAAGAGTGAGTCTTCTTACCGTCTATGCTTTCAGCCTTTGCTGAGAGACCAGTTTTAGATATCGATGATTCACTTCCGCTTTACAGTATTCCTTGGACCTTCACTTTGACGATTAAACACAAAAATTGCATCGGAATTAAATACATCAGGCACAATGCCGACATAAGTAGAAGAACAGTGAGTCTTCTTACCGTTTATGCTTTCAGCCTTTGCTGAGAGACCAGTTTTAGATATCGATGCTTCACTTCCGGTTTACAGTATTCCTTGGACCTTCACTTTGACGATAAAACACAAAAATTGCATCGGAATTAAATACATCAGGCACAATGCCGACTTAAGTACAAGAAGAGTGGGTCTTCTTACCGTCTATGCTTTCAGCCATTGCTGGGAGACCAGTTTTAGATATCGAAGATTCACCTCCGGTTTTCAGTATTCCTTGGACCTTCACTTTGACGATGAAACACAAAAATTGCATCGGAATTATATACAAAAGGCACAATGCCGACTTAAGTACAAGAAGAATGAGTCTTCTTAATGTCTATGTTTTCGGCCGTTGCTGAGAGACCAGTTTTATATATCGATGCTTCACTTCCGGTTTACAGTATTCCTTGGACCTTCACTTCTTTGACGATGAAACACAAAAATTGCATCGGAATTAAATACATCAGGCACAATGCCGACTTAAGTACAAGAAGAGTGGGTCTTCTTACCATCTATGCTTTCAGCCTTTGCTGAGAGACCAGTTTTAGATATCGATGATTCACTTCCGGTTTACAGTATTCCTTGGACCTTCACTTTGACGATGAAACACAAAAATTTTATCGGAATTAAATACATCAGGCACAATGCCGACTTAAGTACAGGAAGAGTGTGTCTTCTTACCATCTATGCTTTCAGCCTTTGCTGAGAGACCAGTTTTAGATATCGATGATTCACTTCCGGTTTACAGTATTCCTTGGACCTTCACTTTGACGATGAAATACAAAAATTTTATCGGAATTAAATACATCAGGCACAATGCCGACTTAAGTACAAGAAGAGTGGGTCTTCTTACCGTCTATGCTTTCAGCCTTTGCTGAGAGACCAGTTTTACATATCGATGCTTCACTTCCGGTTTACAGTATTCCTTGGACCTTCACTTTGACGATGAAATACAAAAATTTTATCGGAATTAAATACATCAGGCACAATGCCGACTTAAGTACAAGAAGAGTGGGTCTTCTTACCGTCTATGCTTTCAGCCTTTGCTGAGAGACCAGTTTTATATATCGATGCTTCACTTCCGGTTTACAGTATTCCTTGGACCTTCACTTTGACGATTAAACACAGAAATTGCATCGGAATTAAATACAAAAGGCACAATGCGGACTTAAGTACTAGAAGACTGAGTTTTCTAACAGTCTATGATTTGAGTCTTTCGTGTGAGACCAGTTTTAGTTTTCGATGCTTCACTTCCGGTTTACAGTATTCCTTGGACCATCACTTTGACGATTAAACACAAAAATTGCATCGGAATTATATACAAAAGGCACAATGCCGACTTAAGTACCAGAAGAGTGGGTCTTCTTACCGTCTATGCTTTCAGCCTTTGCTGAGAGACCAGTTTTTGATATCGATGCTTCACTTCCGGTTTACAGTATTCCTTGGACCTTCACTTCTTTGACGATGAAACACAAAAATTGCATCGGAATTAAATACATCAGGCACAATGCCGACTTAAGTACAAGAAGAGTGGGTCTTCTTACCATCTATGCTTTCAGCCTTTGCTGAGAGACCAGTTTTAGATATCGATGATTCACTTCCGGTTTACAGTATTCCTTGGACCTTCACTTTGACGATGAAACACAAAAATTTTATCGGAATTAAATACATCAGGCACAATGACGACTTAAGTACAAGAAGAGTGGGTCTTCTTACCGTCTATGCTTTCAGCCTTTGCTGAGAGACCAGTTTTAGATATCGATGCTTCACTTCCGGTTTACAGTATTCCTTGGACCTTCACTTTGACGATGAAGCACAAAAATTTTATCGGAATTAAATACATCAGGCACAATGCCGACTTAAGTACAAGAAGAGTGAGTCTTCTTACCGTCTATGATTTCAGCTTATGCTGAGAGACCACTTTTAGATATCGATGCTTCACTTCCGGTTTGCAGTATTCCTTGCACCTTCACTTTGACGATGAAACACAAAAATTTTATCGGAATTAAATACATCAGGCACAATGCCGACTTAAGTACAAGAAGAGTGGGTCTTCTAACCGTCTATGCTTTCAGCCTTTGCTGAGAGACCAGTTTTAGATATCGATACTTCACTTCCGGTTTACAGTATTCCTTGGACATTCACTTTGACGATTAAACACAGAAATTGCATCGGAATTAAATACAAAAGGCACAATGCGGACTTAAGTACTAGAAGACTGAGTTTTCTAACAGTGTATGATTTGAGCCTTTCGTGTGAGACCAGTTTTAGTTTTCGATGCTTCACTTCCGGTTTACAGTATTCCTTGGACCATCACTTTGACGATAAAACACAAAATTGCATCGGAATTATATACAAAAGGCACAATGCCGACTTAAGTACAAGAAGAGTGGGTCTTCTTACCGTCTATGCTTTCAGCCTTTGCTGAGAGACCAGTTTTAGAAATCGATGCTTCACTTCCGGTTTACACTATTCCTTGGACCTTCACGTTGACGATGAAACACAAAAATTGCATCGGAATTAAATACATCAGGCACAATGCCGACTTAAGTACAAGAAGAGTGGGTCTTCTTACCGTCTACGCTTTCAGCCTTTGCTGAGAGACCAGTTTTAGATATCGATGCTTCACTTCCGCTTTACAGTATTCCTTGGACCTTCACTTTGACGATGAAACACAAAAATTGCATCGGAATTAAATACAAAAGGCACATTGCCGACTTAAATACAAGAAGAATGAGTCTTCTTAATGTCTATGTTTTCAGCCGTTGCTGAGAGACCAGTTTTATATATCGATGCTTCACTTCCGGTGCACAGTATTCCTTGGACCTTCACTTTGACGATTAAACGCAGAAATTGCATCGGAATTAAATACAAAAGGCACAATGCGTACTTAAGCACTAGAAGACTGGGTTTTCTAACAGTCTATGATTTGAGCCTTTGCTGAGAGACCAGTTTTAGATATCTATGCTTCACTTCCGGTTTACAGTATTCCTTGGACCTTCACTTTGACGATTAAACACAAAAATTGCATCGGAATTAAATACATCAGGCACAATGCCGACATAAGAAGAAGAACAGTGAGTCTTCTTACCGGCTATGCTTTCAGCCTTTGCTGAGAGACCAGTTTTAAATATCGATGCTTCACTTCCGGTTTGCAGTATTCCTTGCACCTTCACTTTGACGATGAAACACAAAAATTGCATCGGAATTAAATACATCAGGCACAATGCCGACTTAATTACAAGAAGAGTGGGTCTTCTTACCATCTATGCTTTCAGCCTTTGCTGAGAGACCAGTTTTAGATATCAATGATTCACCTCCGGTTTACAGTATTCCTTGGACCTTCACTTTGACGATGAAACACAAATATTGCATCGGAATTAAATACAAAAGGCACAATGCGGACTTAAGTACTAGAAGACTGAGTTTTCTAACAGTCTATGATTTGAGCCTTTCGTGTGAGACCAGTTTTACTTTTCGATGCTTCACTTCCGGTTTACAGTATTCCTTGGACCATCACTTTGACGATTAATCACAAAAATTGCATCGGAATTATATACAAAAGGCACAATGCCGACTTAAGTACAAGAAGAATGAGTCTTCTTACCGTCTATGCTTTCAGCCTTTGCTGAGAGACCAGTTTTAGATATCGATGATTCACTTCCGGTTTACAGTATTCCTTGGACCGTCACTTTGACGATGAAACACAAAAATTATATCGGAATTAAATACATCAGGCACAATGCCGACTTAAGTAGAAGAAGAGTGAAGAGTGGGTCTTCTTACCATCTATGCTTTCAGCCTTTGCTGAGAGACCAGTTTTAGATATCGATGATTCACTTCCGGTTTACAGTATTCCTTGGACCATCACTTTGACGATGAAACACAAAAATTGCATCGGAATTAAATACATCAGGCACAATGCCGACTTAAGTAGAAGAACAGTGAGTCTTCTTACCGTCTATGCTTTCAGCCTTTGCTGAGAGACCAGTTTTAGATATCGATGATTTACTTTCGGTTTACAGTATTCCTTGGACCTTCACTTTGACGATGAAACACAAAAATTTTATCGGAATTAAATACATCAGGCACAATGCCGACTTAAGTACAAGAAGAGTGTGTCTTCTTACCATCTATGCTTTCAGCCTTTGCTGAGAGACCAGTTTTAGATATCGATGATTCACTTCCGGTTTACAGTATTCCTTGGACCTTCACTTTGACGATGAAATACAAAAATTTTATCGGAATTAAATACATCAGGCACAATGCCGACTTAAGTACAAGAAGAGTGGGTCTTCTTACCGTCTATGCTTTCAGCCTTTGCTGAGAGACCAGTTTTACATATCGATGCTTCACTTCCGGTTTACAGTATTCCTTGGACCTTCACTTTGACGATGAAATACAAAAATTTTATCGGAATTAAATACATCAGGCACAATGCCGACTTAAGTACAAGAAGAGTGGGTCTTCTTACCGTCTATGCTTTCAGCCTTTGCTGAGAGACCAGTTTTATATATCGATGCTTCACTTCCGGTTTACAGTATTCCTTGGACCTTCACTTTGACGATTAAACACAGAAATTGCATCGGAATTAAATACAAAAGGCACAATGCGGACTTAAGTACTAGAAGACTGAGTTTTCTAACAGTCTATGATTTGAGTCTTTCGTGTGAGACCAGTTTTAGTTTTCGATGCTTCACTTCCGGTTTACAGTATTCCTTGGACCATCACTTTGACGATTAAACACAAAAATTGCATCGGAATTATATACAAAAGGCACAATGCCGACTTAAGTACCAGAAGAGTGGGTCTTCTTACCGTCTATGCTTTCAGCCTTTGCTGAGAGACCAGTTTTTGATATCGATGCTTCACTTCCGGTTTACAGTATTCCTTGGACCTTCACTTCTTTGACGATGAAACACAAAAATTGCATCGTAATTAAATACATCAGGCACAATGCCGACTTAAGTACAAGAAGAGTGGGTCTTCTTACCATCTATGCTTTCAGCCTTTGCTGAGAGACCAGTTTTAGATATCGATGATTCACGTCCGGTTTACAGTATTCCTTGGACCTTCACTTTGACGATGAAACACAAAAATTTTATCGGAATTAAATACATCAGGCACAATGACGACTTAAGTACAAGAAGAGTGGGTCTTCTTACCGTCTATGCTTTCAGCCTTTGCTGAGAGACCAGTTTTAGATATCGATGCTTCACTTCCGGTTTACAGTATTCCTTGGACCTTCACTTTGACGATGATGCACAAAAATTTTATCGGAATTAAATACATCAGGCACAATGCCGACTTAAGTACAAGAAGAGTGAGTCTTCTTACCGTCTATGATTTCAGCTTATGCTGAGAGACCACTTTTAGATATCGATGCTTCACTTCCGGTTTGCAGTATTCCTTGCACCTTCACTTTGACGATGAAACACAAAAATTTTATCGGAATTAAATACATCAGGCACAATGCCGACTTAAGTACAAGAAGAGTGGGTCTTCTAACCGTCTATGCTTTCAGCCTTTGCTGAGAGACCAGTTTTAGATATCGATACTTCACTTCCGGTTTACAGTATTCCTTGGACATTCACTTTGACGATTAAACACAGAAATTGCATCGGAATTAAATACAAAAGGCACAATGCGGACTTAAGTACTAGAAGACTGAGTTTTCTAACAGTGTATGATTTGAGCCTTTCGTGTAAGACCAGTTTTAGTTTTCGATGCTTCACTTCCGGTTTACAGTATTCCTTGGACCATCACTTTGACGATAAAACACAAAATTGCATCGGAATTATATACAAAAGGCACAATGCCGACTTAAGTACAAGAAGAGTGGGTCTTCTTACCGTCTATGCTTTCAGCCTTTGCTGAGAGACCAGTTTTAGAAATCGATGCTTCACTTCCGGTTTACACTATTCCTTGGACCTTCACGTTGACGATGAAACACAAAAATTGCATCGGAATTAAATACATCAGGCACAATGCCGACTTAAGTACAAGAAGAGTGGGTCTTCTTACCGTCTACGCTTTCAGCCTTTGCTGAGAGACCAGTTTTAGATATCGATGCTTCACTTCCGCTTTACAGTATTCCTTGGACCTTCACTTTGACGATGAAACACAAAAATTGCATCGGAATTAAATACAAAAGGCACAATGCCGACTTAAATACAAGAAGAATGAGTCTTCTTAATGTCTATGTTTTCAGCCGTTGCTGAGAGACCAGTTTTATATATCGATGCTTCACTTCCGGTGCACAGTATTCCTTGGACCTTCACTTTGACGATTAAACGCAGAAATTGCATCGGAATTAAATACAAAAGGCACAATGCGTACTTAAGCACTAGAAGACTGAGTTTTCTAACAGTCTATGATTTGAGCCTTTGCTGAGAGACCAGTTTTAGATATCTATGCTTCACTTCCGGTTTACAGTATTCCTTGGACCTTCACTTTGACGATTAAACACAAAAATTGCATCGGAATTAAATACATCAGGCACAATGCCGACATAAGAAGAAGAACAGTGAGTCTTCTTACCGGCTATGCTTTCAGCCTTTGCTGAGAGACCAGTTTTAAATATCGATGCTTCACTTCCGGTTTGCAGTATTCCTTGCACCTTCACTTTGACGATGAAACACAAAAATTGCATCGGAATTAAATACATCAGGCACAATGCCGACTTAATTACAAGAAGAGTGGGTCTTCTTACCATCTATGCTTTCAGCCTTTGCTGAGAGACCAGTTTTAGATATCAATGATTCACCTCCGGTTTACAGTATTCCTTGGACCTTCACTTTGACGATGAAACACAAATATTGCATCGGAATTAAATACAAAAGGCACAATGCGGACTTAAGTACTAGAAGACTGAGTTTTCTAACAGTCTATGATTTGAGCCTTTCGTGTGAGACCAGTTTTACTTTTCGATGCTTCACTTCCGGTTTACAGTATTCCTTGGACCATCACTTTGACGATTAAACACAAAAATTGCATCGGAATTATATACAAAAGGCACAATGCCGACTTAAGTACAAGAAGAATGAGTCTTCTTACCGTCTATGCTTTCAGCCTTTGCTGAGAGACCAGTTTTAGATATCGATGATTCACTTCCGGTTTACAGTATTCCTTGGACCGTCACTTTGACGATGAAACACAAAAATTATATCGGAATTAAATACATCAGGCACAATGCCGACTTAAGTAGAAGAAGAGTGAAGAGTGGGTCTTCTTACCATCTATGCTTTCAGCCTTTGCTGAGAGACCAGTTTTAGATATCGATGATTCACTTCCGGTTTACAGTATTCCTTGGACCATCACTTTGACGATGAAACACAAAAATTGCATCGGAATTAAATACATCAGGCACAATGCCGACTTAAGTAGAAGAACAGTGAGTCTTCTTACCGTCTATGCTTTCAGCCTTTGCTGAGAGACCAGTTTTAGATATCGATGATTTACTTTCGGTTTACAGTATTCCTTGGACCTTCACTTTGACGATGAAACACAAAAATTTTATCGGAATTAAATACATCAGGCACAATGCCGACATAAGTACAAGAAGAGTGAGTCTTCTTACCGTCTATGCTTTCAGCCTTTGCTGAGAGACCAGTTTTAGATATCGATGATTCACTTCCGGTTTACAGTATTCCTTGGACCTTCACTTTGACGATTAAACACAAAAATTGCATCGGAATTAAATACATCAGGCACAATGCCGACATAAGTAGAAGAACAGTGAGTCTTCTTACCGTTTATGCTTTCAGCCTTTGCTGAGAGACCAGTTTTAGATATCGATGCTTCACTTCCGGTTTACAGTATTCCTTGGACCTTCACTTTGACGATAAAACACAAAAATTGCATCGGAATTAAATACATCAGGCACAATGCCGACTTAAGTACAAGAAGAGTGGGTCTTCTTACCGTCTATGCTTTCAGCCATTGCTGGGAGACCAGTTTTAGATATCGAAGATTCACCTCCGGTTTTCAGTATTCCTAGGACCTTCACTTTGACGATGAAACACAAAAATTGCATCGGAATTATATACAAAAGGCACAATGCCGACTTAAGTACAAGAAGAATGAGTCTTCTTAATGTCTATGTTTTCGGCCGTTGCTGAGAGACCAGTTTTATATATCGATGCTTCACTTCCGGTTTACAGTATTCCTTGGACCTTCACTTCTTTGACGATGAAACACAAAAATTGCATCGGAATTAAATACATCAGGCACAATGCCGACTTAAGTACAAGAAGAGTGGGTCTTCTTACCATCTATGCTTTCAGCCTTTGCTGAGAGACCAGTTTTAGATATCGATGATTCACTTCCGGTTTACAGTATTCCTTGGACCTTCACTTTGACGATGAAACACAAAAATTTTATCGGAATTAAATACATCAGGCACAATGCCGACTTAAGTACAAGAAGAGTGTGTCTTCTTACCATCTATGCTTTCAGCCTTTGCTGAGAGACCAGTTTTAGATATCGATGATTCACTTCCGGTTTACAGTATTCCTTGGACCTTCACTTTGACGATGAAATACAAAAATTTTATCGGAATTAAATACATCAGGCACAATGCCGACTTAAGTACAAGAAGAGTGGGTCTTCTTACCGTCTATGCTTTCAGCCTTTGCTGAGAGACCAGTTTTAGATATCGATGCTTCACTTCCGGTTTACTGTATTCCTTGGACCTTCACTTTGACGATGAAATACAAAAATTTTATCGGAATTATATACATCAGGCACAATGCCGACTTAAGTACAAGAAGAATGAGTCTTCTTAATGTCTATGTTTTCGGCCGTTGCTGAGAGACCAGTTTTATATATCGATGATTCACTTCCGGTTTACAGTATTCCTTGGACCTTCACTTTGACGATGAAACACAAAAATTTTATCGGAATTAAAAAATCATCAGGCACAATGCCGACTTAAGTACAAGAAGAGTGGGTCTTCTTACCATCTATGCTTTCAGCCTTTGCTGAGTGACCAGTTTTAGATATCGATGATTCACTTCCGGTTTACAGTATTCCTTGGACCTTCACTTTGACGATGAAATACAAAAATTTTATCGGAATTAAATACATCAGGCACAATGCCGACTTAAGTACAAGAAGAGTGGGTCTTCTTACCATCTATGCTTTCAGCCTTTGCTGAGAGACCAGTTTTAGATATCGATGCTTCACTTCCGGTTTACAGTATTCCTTGGACCTTCACTTTGACGATGAAACACAAAAATTTTATCGGAATTAAATACATCAGGCACAATGCCGACTTAAGTACAAGAAGAGTGGGTCTTCTTACCGTCTATGCTTTCAGCCTTTGCTGAGAGACCAGTTTTATATATCGATGCTTCACTTCCGGTTTACAGTATTCCTTGGACCTTCACTTTGACGATTAAACACAGAAATTGCATCGGAATTAAATACAAAAGGCACAATGCGGACTTAAGTACTAGATGACTGAGTTTTCTAACAGTCTATGATTTGAGTCTTTCGTGTGAGACCAGTTTTAGTTTTCGATGCTTCACTTCCGGTTTACAGTATTCCTTGGACCATCACTTTGACGATTAAACACAAAAATTGCATCGGAATTATATACAAAAGGCACAATGCCGACTTAAGTACCAGAAGAGTGGGTCTTCTTACCGCCTATGCTTTCAGCCTTTGCTGAGAGACCAGTTTTTGATATCGATGCTTCACTTCCGGTTTACAGTATTCCTTGGACCTTCACTTCTTTGACGATGAAACACAAAAATTGCATCGGATTTAAATACATCAGGCACAATGCCGACTTAAGTACAAGAAGATTGGGTCTTCATACCATCTATGCTTTCAGCCTTTGCTGAGAGACCAGTTTTAGATATCGATGATTCACTTCCGGTTTACAGTATTCCTTGGACCTTCACTTTGACGATGAAACACAAAAATTTTATCGGAATTAAATACATCAGGCACAATGACGACTTAAGTACAAGAAGAGTGGGTCTTCTTACCGTCTATGCTTTCAGCCTTTCCTGAGAGACCAGTTTTAGATATCGATGCTTCACTTCCGGTTTACAGTATTCCTTGGACCTTCACTTTGACGATGAAACACAAAAATTTTATCGGAATTAAATACATCAGGCACAATGCCGACTTAAGTACAAGAAGAGTGAGTCTTCTTACCGTCTATGTTTTCAGCTTATGCTGAGAGACCACTTTTAGATATCGATGCTTCACTTCCGGTTTGCAGTATTCCTTGCACCTTCACTTTGACGATGAAACACAAAAATTTTATCGGAATTAAATACATCAGGCACAATGCCGACTTAAGTACAAGAAGAGTGGGTCTTCTAACCGTCTATGCTTTCAGCCTTTGCTGAGAGACCAGTTTTAGATATCGATACTTCACTTCCGGTTTACAGTATTCCTTGGACCTTCACTTTGACGATTAAACACAGAAATTGCATCGGAATTAAATACAAAAGGCACAATGCGGACTTAAGTACTAGAAGACTGAGTTTTCTAACAGTCTATGATTTGAGCCTTTCGTGTGAGACCAGTTTTAGTTTTCGATGCTTCACTTCCGGTTTACAGTATTCCTTGGACCATCACTTTGACGATTAAACACAAAATTGCATCGGAATTATATACAAAAGGCACAATGCCGACTTAAGTACAAGAAGAGTGGGTCTTCTTACCGTCTATGCTTTCAGCCTTTGCTGAGAGACCAGTTTTAGATATCGATGCTTCACTTCCGGTTTACAGTATTCCTTGGACCTTCACTTTGACGATGAAACACAAAAATTGCATCGGAATTAAATACATCAGGCACAATGCCGACTTAAGTACAAGAAGAGTGGGTCTTCTTACCATCTATGCTTTCAGCCTTTGCTGAGAGACCAGTTTTAGATATCGATGATTCACTTCCGGTTTACAGTATTCCTTGGACCTTCACTTTGACGATGAAACACAAAAATTTTATCGGAATTAAATACATCAGGCACAATGCCGACTTAAGTACAAGAAGAGTGGGTCTTCTTACCGTCTATGCTTTCAGCCTTTGCTGAGAGACCAGTTTTAGATATCGATGATTCACTTCCGGTTTACAGTATTCCTTGGACCTTCACTTTGACGATGAAACACAAAAATTGCATCGGAATTAAATACATCAGGCACAATGCCGACTTAAGTACAAGAAGAGTGGGTCTTCTTACCGTCTATGCTTTCAGCCTTTGCTGAGAGACCAGTTTTAGATATCGATGCTTCACTTCCGGTTTACAGTATTCCTTGGACCTTCACTTTGACGATGAAACACAAAAATTTTATCGGAATTAAATACATCATGCACAATGCCGACTTAAGTACAAGAAGAGTGGGTCTTCTTACCGTCTATGCTTTCAGCCTTTGCTGAGAGACCAGTTTTAGATATCGATGATTCACTTCCGGTTTACAGTATTCCTTGGACCTTCACTTCGACGATGAAACACAAAAATTTTATCGGAATTAAATACATCACTCACAATGCCGACTTAAGTACAAGAAGAGTGGGTCTTATTACCATCTATGCTTTCACCCTTTGCTGAGAGACCAGTTTTAGATATCGATGATTCACTTCCGGTTTACAGTATTCCTTGCACCTTCAGTTTGACGATGAAACATAAAAATTGCATCGGAATTAAATACATCAGGCACAATGCCGACTTAAGTACAAGAAGAGTGGGTCTTCTTACCGTCTATGCTTTCAGCCTTTGCTGAGAGACCAGTTTTAGATATCGATGATTCACTTCCGGTTTACAGTATTCCTTGCACCTTCACTTTGACGATGAAACACAATAATTGCATCGGAATTAAATACATCAGGCACAATGCCGACTTAAGTAGAAGAACAGTGAGTCTTCTTACCGTCTATGCTTTCAGCCTTTGCTGAGAGACCAGTTTTAGATATCGATGCTTCACTTCCGGTTTGCAGTATTCCTTGCACCTTCACTTTGACGATGAAACACAAAAATTGCATCGGAATTAAATACATCAGGCACAATGCCGAGTTAAGTACAAGAAGAGTGGGTCTTCTTACCGTCTATGCTTTCAGCCTTTGCTGAGTGACCAGTTTTAGATATCGATGCTTCACTTCCGCTTTACAGTAT
Organism: Schistocerca cancellata; assembly: GCF_023864275.1. Taxonomy (NCBI): domain Eukaryota; kingdom Metazoa; phylum Arthropoda; class Insecta; order Orthoptera; family Acrididae; genus Schistocerca; species Schistocerca cancellata. The sequence goes on from NC_064631.1 coordinate 57,160,661, forward strand.
TCCTTGGACCTTCACTTTGACGATGAAACACAAAAATTGCATCGGAATTATATACAAAAGGCACAATGCCGACTTAAGTACAAGAAGAGTGGGTCTTCTTACCGTCTATGCTTTCAGCCTTTGCTGAGAGACCAGTTTTAGAAATCGATGCTTCACTTCCGGTTTACAGTATTCCTTGGACCTTCACTTTGACGATTAAACACAGAAATTGCATCGGAATTAAATACAAAAGGCACAATGCGGACTTAAGTACTAGAAGACTGAGTTTTCTAACAGTCTATGATTTGAGCCTTTCGTGTGAGACCAGTTTTGGTTTTCGATGCTTCACTTCCGGTTTACAGTATTCCTTGGACGTTCACTTTGACGATTAAACACAAAAATTTTATTGGAATTAAATACATCAGGCACAATGCCGACTTAAGTACAAGAAGAGTGGGTCTTCTTACCGTCTATGCTTTCAGCCTTTGCTGAGAGACCAGTTTTAGATATCGATGATTCACTTCCGGTTTACAGTATTCCTTGGACGTTCACTTTGACGATGAAACACAAAAATTGCATCGGAATTAAATACATCAGGCACAATGCCGAGTTAAGTACAAGAAGAGTGGGTCTTCTTACCGTCTATGCTTTCAGCCTTTGCTGAGAGGCCAGTTTTAGATATCGATGCTTCACTTCCGGTTTACAGTATTCCTTGGACCTTCACTTTGACGATGAAACACAAAAATTGCATCGCAATTAAGTACATCAGGGACAATGCCGACTTAAGTACAAGTAGACTGAGTATTATTTCCGTCTATGCTTTCAGCCTTTTCTGAGAGACCAGTTTTAGATATCGATGCTTCACTTCCGGTTTACAGTATTCCTTGGACCCTCACTTTCACGATGAAACCCAAAAATTGCATCGGAATTAAATACATCATGCACAATGCCGACTTAAGTACAAGAAGAGTGGGTCTTCTTACCATCTATGCTTTCAGCCTTTGCTGAGAGACCAGTTTTAGATATCGATGATTCACTTCCGGTTTACAGTATTCCTTGCACCTTCAGTTTGACGATGAAACATAAAAATTGCATCGGAATTAAATACATCAGGCACAATGCCGACTTAAGTACAAGAAGAGTGGGTCTTCTTACCGTCTATGCTTTCAGCCTTTGCTGAGAGACCTGTTTTAGATATCGATGATTCACTTCCGGTTTACAGTATTCCTTGCACCTTCACTTTGACGATGAAACACAAAAATTGCATCGGAGTTAAATACATCAGGCACAATGCCGACTTAAGTACAAGAAGAGTGGGTCTTCTTAACATCTATGCTTTCAGCCTTTGCTGAGAGACCAGTTTTAGATATCGATGACTCACTTCCGGTTTACAGTATTCCTTGCACCTTCACTTTGACGATGTAACACAAAAATTGCATCGGAATTAAATACATCAGGCACAATGCCGACTTAAGTACAAGAAGAGTGGGTGTTCTTACCGTCTATGCTTTCAGCCTTTGCTGAGAGACCAGTTTTAGATATCGATGATTCACTTCCGGTGTACAGTATTCCATGGCACTTCACTTTGACAATGAAACACAAAAATTGCATCGGAATTAAATGCATCAGGCACAATGCCGACTTAAGTAGAAGAACAGTGAGTCTTCTTACCGTCTATGCTTTCAGCCTTTGCTGAGAGACCAGTTTTAGATATCGATGCTTCACTTCCGGTTTGCAGTATACCTTGCACCTTCACTTTGACGATTAAACACAAAAATTGCATCGGAATTAAATACATCAGGCACAATGCCGACTTAAGTACAAGAAGAGTGGGTCTTCTTACCGTCTATGCTTTCAGCCTTTGCTGAGTGACCAGTTTTAGATATCGATGCTTCACTTCCGCTTTACAGTATTCCTTGGACCTTCACTTTGACGATGAAACACAAAAATTGCATCGGAATTATATACAAAAGGCACAATGCCGACTTAAGTACAAGAAGAGTGGGTCTTCTTACCGTCTATGCTTTCAGCCTTTGCTGAGAAACCAGTTTTAGATATCGATGCTTCACTTCCGGTTTACAGTATTCCTTGGACCTTCACTTTGACGATGAAACTCAAAAATTGCATCGGAATTAAATACATCAGGCACAATGCCGACTTAAGTACAAGAAGAGTGGGTCTTCTTGACGTCTATGCTTTCAGCCTTTGCTGAGAGACCAGTTTTAGATATCGATGCTTCACTTCCGGTTTACAGTATTCCTTGGACCTTCACTTTGACGATTAAACACAAAAATTGCATCGGAATTAAATACATCAGGCACAATGCCGACATAAGTAGAAGAACAGTGAGTCTTCTTACCGTTTATGCTTTCAGCCCTTGCTGAGAGACCAGTTTTAGATATCGATGCTTCACTTCCGGTTTACAGTATTCCTTGGACCTTCACTTTGACGATTAAACACAGAAATTGCATCGGAATTAAATACAAAAGGCACAAGGCGGACTTAAGTACTAGAAGACTGAGTTTTCTAACAGTCTATGATTTGAGCCTTTCGTGTGAGACCAGTTTTAGTTTTCGATGCTTCACTTCCGGTTTACAGTATTCCTTGGACCATCACTTTGACGATTAAACACAAAAATTGCATCGCAATTATATACAAAAGGCACAATGCCGACTTAAGTACAAGAAGAGTGGGTCTTCTTACGGTCTATGCTTTCAGCCTTTGCTGAGAGACCAGTTTTAGTTATCGATGCTTCATTTCCGGTTTACAGTATTCCTTCGACCTTCACTTTGACGGTGAAACACAAAAATTGCATCGGACTTAAATACATCAGGCACAATGCCGACTTAAGTACAAGAAGAGTGGGTCTTCTTACCATCTATGCTTTCAGCCTTTGCTGAGAGACCAGTTTTAGATATCGATGATTCACTTCCGGTTTACAGTATTCCTTGGACGTTCACTTTGACGATGAAACACAAAAATTTTATCGGAATTAAATACATCAGGCACAATGCCGACTTAAGTACAAGAAGAATGAGTCTTCTTACCGTCTATGCTTTCAGCCTTTGCTGAGAGACCAATTTTAGATATCATTGATTCACTTCCGGTTTACAGTATTCCTTGGACCTTCACTTTGACTATGAAACACAAAAATTTTATCGGAATTAATTACATCATGCACAATGCCGACTTAAGTACAAGAAGAGTGGGTCTTCTTACCGTCTATGCTTTCAGCCTTTGCTGAGAGACCAGTTTTAGATATCGATGATTCACTTCCGGTTTACAGTATTCCTTGGACCTTCACTTCGACGATGAAACACAAAAATTTTATCGGAATTAAATACATCACTCACAATGCCGACTTAAGTACAAGAAGAGTGGGTCTTATTACCATCTATGCTTTCAGCCTTTGCTGAGAGACCAGTTTTAGATATCGATGATTCACTTCCGGTTTACAGTATTCCTTGCACCTTCAGTTTGACGATGAAACATAAAAATTGCATCGGAATTAAATACATCAGGCACAATGCCGACTTAAGTACAAGAAGAGTGGGTCTTCTTACCGTCTATGCTTTCAGCCTTTGCTGAGAGACCAGTTTTAGATATCGATGATTCACTTCCGGTTTACAGTATTCCTTGCACTTTCACTTTGACGATGAAACACAAAAATTGCATCGGAGTTAAATACATCAGGCACAATGCCGACTTAAGTACAAGAAGAGTGGGTCTTCTTAACATCTATGCTTTCAGCCTTTGCTGAGAGACCAGTTTTAGATATCGATGATTCACTTCCGGTTTACAGTATTCCTTGCACCTTCACTTTGACGATGAAACACAAAAATTGCATCGGAATTAAATACATCAGGCACAATGCCGACTTAAGTACAAGAAGAGTGGGTCTTCTTACCGTCTATGCTTTCAGCCTTTGCTGAGAGACCAGTTTTAGATATCGATGATTCACTTCCGGTTTACAGTATTCCATGGACCTTCACTTTGACGATGAAACACAAAAATTGCATCGGAATTAAATACATCAGGCACAATGCCGACTTAAGTAGAAGAACAGTGAGTCTTCTTACCGTCTATGCTTTCAGCCTTTGCTGAGAGACCAGTTTTAGATATCGATGCTTCACTTCCGGTTTGCAGTATTCCTTGCACCTTCACTTTGACGATTAAACACAAAATTGCATCGGAATTAAATACATCAGGCACAATGCCGAGTTAAGTACAAGAAGAGTGGGTCTTCTTACCGTCTATGCATTCAGCCTTTGCTGAGTGACCAGTTTTAGATATCGATGCTTCACTTCCGCTTTACAGTATTCCTTGGACCTTCACTTTGACGATGAAACACAAAAATTGCATCGGAATTATATACAAAAGGCACAATGCCGACTTAAGTACAAGAAGAGTGGGTCTTCTTACCGTCTATGCTTTCAGCCTTTGCTGAGAGACCAGTTTTAGATATCGATGCTTCACTTCCGGTTTACAGTATTCCTTGGACCTTCACTTTGACGATGAAACACAAAAATTGCATCGGAATTAAATACATCAGGCACAATGCCGACTTAAGTACAAGAAGAGTGGGTCTTCTTACCGTCTATGCTTTCAGCCTTTGCTGAGAGACCAGTTTTAGATATCGATGCTTCACTTCCGGTTTACAGTATTCCTTGGACCTTCACTTTGACGATTAAACACAGAAATTGCATCGGAATTAAATACAAAAGGCACAATGCGGACTTAAGTACTAGAAGACTGAGTTTTCTAACAGTCTATGATTTGAGCCTTTCGTGTGAGACCAGTTTTAGTTTTCGATGCTTCACTTCCGGTTTACAGTATTCCTTGGACGTTCACTTTGACGATTAAACACAATAATTGCATCGGAATTATATACAAAAGGCACAATGCCGACTTAAGTACAAGAAGAGTGGGACTTCTTACCGTCTATGCTTTCAGCCTTTGCTGAGAGACCAGTTTTAGATATCGATGCTTCACTTCCGGTTTACAGTATTCCTTCGACATTCCCTTTGACGATGAAACACAAAAATTGCATCGGAATTAAATACATCAGGCACAATGCCGACTTAAGTACAAGAAGAGTGGGTCTTCTTACCATCTATGCTTTCAGCCTTTGCTGAGAGACCAGTTTTAGATATCGATGATTCACTTCCGGTTTACAGTATTCCTTGGACGTTCACTTTGACGATGAAACACAAAAATTTTATCGGAATTAAATACATCAGGCACAATGCCGACTTAAGTACAAGAAGAATGAGTCTTCTTACCGTCTATGCTTTCAGCCTTTGCTGAGAGACCAGTTTTAGATATCGATGATTCACTTCCGGTTTACAGTATTCCTTGGACCTTCACTTTGACGATGAAACACAAAAATTTTATCGGAATTAAATGCATCATGCACAATGCCGACTTAAGTACAAGAAGAGTGAGTCTTTTTACGGCCTATGTTTTCCGCTTTTGCTGATAGACCAGTTTTAGATATCGATGCTTCACTTCCGGTTTGCAGTATTCCTTGCACCTTCACTTTGACGATGAAACACAAAAATTGCATCGGAATTAAATACATCAGGCTCAATGTCGACTTAAGTAGAAGAACAGTGAGTCTTCTTACCGACTATGCTTTCAGCCTTTGCTGAGAGACCAGTTTTAGATATCGATGATTCACTTCCGGTTTACAGTATTCCTCGGACCTTCACTTTGACGATGAAACACAAAAATTGCATCGGAATTAAATACATCAGGCACAATGCCGACCTAAGTACAAAAAGATTTAGCCTTCTTATCGTCTATGCTCTCAGTCTTTGCTGAGAGACCAGTTTTAGATATCGATGCTTCACTTCCTGTTTACAGTATTCCTTGGACCCTCACTTAGACGATTAAACACAAAAATTGCATCGGAATTAAATACAAAAGGCACAATGCCGACTTAAGGACAAGAAGACTGAGTCTTCTAACAGTCTATGATTTGAGCCTTTCGTGTTAGACCAGTTTCAGATTCCGCTGCTTCACTTCAGGTTTACTGTATCCCTTGGACGTTCACTTTGACGATGAAACACAAAAATTGCATCGGAATTAAATACATCAGGCACAATGCCGACTTAAGTACAAGGAGAGGGAGTCTTCTTACCGTCTATGCTTTCAGCCGTTGCTGAAAGACCAGTTTTAGATTCCGATGCTTCACTTCAGATTTACTGTATCCCTTGGACCTTCACTTTGACGAAGAAACACAAAAATTGCATCGGAAGTAAATACATCAGGTACAATGCCGACTTAAGTACAAGTAGACTGAGTATTATTTCCGTCTATGCTTTCAGCCTTTTCTGAGAGACCAGTTTTAGATATCGATGCTTCACTTCCGGTTTACAGTATTCCTTGGACCCTCACCTTCACGATGAAACCCAAAAATTGCATCGGAATTAAATACATCATGCACAATGCCGACTTAAGTACAAGAAGAGAGAGTCTTCTTACCGTCTATGCTTTCAACCTTTGTTGAGAGACCAGTTTTAGATATCGATGCTTCACTTCCGGGTTACAGTATTCCTTGGACCCTCACTCTGATGATTAAACACAAAAACTGCATCGGAATTAAATACAAAAGTCACAATGCGTACTTAAGTTCAAGAAGACTGAGTCTTCTAACAGTCTATGATTTGAGCCTTTCATGTTAGACCAGTTTTAGATTCCGATGCTTCACTTCAGGTTTACTGTATCCCTTGGACGTTCACTTTGACGATGAAACACAAAAATTGCATCGGAATTAAATACATCAGGCACAATGCCAACTTAAGTACAAGAAGAGTGAGTCTTCTTAATGTCTATGCTTTCAGCCTTTGCTGAGAGACCAGTTTTAGATATCGATGCTTCACTTCCGGTTTACAGTATTCCTTGGACCCTCACTCTGACGATTAAACACAAAAATTGCATCGGAATTAAATACAAAAGGCACAATGCGGACTTAAGTACAAGGAGACTGAGTCTTCTAACAGTCTATGATTTGAGCCTTTCATGTTAGACCAGTTTTAGATTCCGATGCTTCACTTCAGGTTTACTGTATCCCTTGGACCTTCACTTCGACGATGAAACACAAAAATTGCATCGGAATTAAATACATCAGGCACAATGCCGACTTAAGTACAAGAAGAGTGAGACTTCTTACCGTGTATGCTTTCAGCCTTTGCTGAGAGACCAGTTTTAGATATCGATGCTTCACTTCCGGTAACTGTATCCCTTGGTCCATGACTCTGCCGACTAAACACAAAAATTGCATCGGAATTAAATACAAAAGGCACTATCCCGACTTAAGTGCAAGAAGACTGAGTCTTCTAAGAGTCTATTATTTGAGCCTTCCGTGTTAGACCATTTTTAGATTCCGATGCTTCACTTCAGCGTTACTGTATCCCTTGGACCTTCACTTTGACGATGAAACACAAAAATTGCATCGGAATTAATTACATCAGGCACAATGCCGACTTATGTACAAGAAGAGTGAGTCTTCTTACCGTCTATGCTTTCAGCCTTTGCTGAGAGATCAGTTTTAGATATCGATGCTTGACTTCCGGTTTACAGAATTCCTTGGACACTCACTTTCACGATGAAACACAAAAATTGCATCGGTATTAAATACATCAGGCATAATGCCGACTTAAGTACAAGAAGAGTGAGTCTTCTTACCGTCTATGCTTTCAACCTCTGCTGAGAGACCAGTTTTAGATATCGATGCTTCACTTCAGGTTTACAGTATTCTTCGGCCCTTCACTTTGACGATGAAACACAATAATAGCATCGGAATTAAATACATCATGCACAATGCCGACTTAAGTACAAGAAGAGAGAGTCTTCTTACCGTCTATGCTTTCAACCTTTGTTGAGAGACCAGTTTTAGATATCGATGCTTCACTTCAGGTTTACAGTATTCTTCGGCCCTTCACTTTGACGATGAAACTCAATAATAGCATCGGAATTAAATACATCAGGCACAATGCCGACTTAAGTAGAAGAACAGTGAGTCTTCTTACCGTCTATGCTTTCAGCCTTTGCTGAGAGACCAGTTTTAGATATCGATGCTTCACTTCCGGTTTGCAGTATTCCTTGCAACTTCACTTTGACGATTAAACACAAAAATTGCATCGGAATTAAATACATCAGGCACAATGCCGAGTTTTACCGTCTATGCTTTCAGCCTTTGCTGAGTGACCAGTTTTAGATATCGATGCTTCACTTCCGCTTTACAGTATTCCTTGGACCTTCACTTTGACGATGAAACACAAAAATTGCATCGGAATTATATACAAAAGGCACAATGCCGACTTAAGTACAAGAAGAGTGGGTCTTCTTACCGTCTATGCTTTCAGCCTTTGCTGAGAGACCAGTTTTAGATATCGATGCTTCACTTCCGGTTTACAGTATTCCTTGGACCTTCACTTTGACGATGAAACACAAAACTTGCATCGGAATTAAATACATCAGGCACAATGCCGACTTAAGTACAAGAAGAGTGGGTCTTCTTACCGTCTATGCTTTCAGCCTGTGCTGAGAGACCAGTTTTAGATATCGATGCTTCACTTCCGGTTTACAGTATTCCTTGGACCTTCACTTTGACGATTAAACACAGAAATTGCATCGGAATTAAATACAAAAGGCACAATGCGGACTTAAGTACTAGAAGACTGAGTTTTCTAACAGTCTATGATTTGAGCCTTTCGTGTGAGACCAGTTTTAGTTTTCGATGCTTCACTTCCGGTTTACAGTTTTCCTTGGACGTTCACTTTGACGATTAAACACAAAAATTGCATCGGAATTATATACAAAAGGCACAATGCCGACTTAAGTACAAGAAGAGTGGGTCTTCTTACCGTCTATGCTTTCAGCCTTTGCTGAGACACCAGTTTTAGATATCGATGCTTCACTTCCGGTTTACAGTATTCCTTCGACCTTCACTTTGACGATGAAACACAAAAATTGCATCGGAATTAAATACATCAGGCACAATGCCGACTTAAGTTCAAGAAGAGTGGGTCTTCTTACCATCTATGCTTTCAGCCTTTGCTGAGAGACCAGTTTTAGATATCGATGATTCACTTCCAGTTTACAGTATTCCTTGGACGTTCACTTTGACGATGAAACACAAAAATTGCATCGGAATTAAATACATCAGGCACAATGCCGAATTAAGTACAAGAAGAATGAGTCTTCTTACCGTCTGTGCTTTCAGCCTTTGCTGAGAGACCAGTTTTAGATATCGATGATTCACTTCCGGTTTACAGTATTCCTCGGACCTTCACTTTGACGATGAAACACAAAAATTGCATCGGAATTAAATACATCAGGCACAATGCTGACTTAAGTACAAAAAGATTTAGCCTTCTTATCGTCTATGCTCTCACTCTTTGCCGAGAGACCAGTTTTAGATATCGATGCTTCACTTCCTGTTTACAGTATTCCTTGGACCCTCACTTAGACGATTAAACACAAAAATTGCATCGGAATTAAATACAAAAGGCACAATGCCGACTTAAGGACAAGAAGACTGAGTCTTCTAACAGTCTATGATTTGAGCCTTTCGTGTTAGACCAGTTTCAGATTCCGCTGCTTCACTTCAGGTTTACTGTATCCCTTGGACGTTCACTTTGACGATGAAACACAAAAATTGCATCGGAATTAAATACATCAGGCACAATGCCGACTTAAGTACAAGGAGAGGGAGTCTTCTTACCGTCTATGCTTTCAGCCGTTGCTGAAAGACCAGTTTTAGATTCCGATGCTTCACTTCAGATTTACTGTATCCCTTGGACCTTCACTTTGACGAAGAAACACAAAAGTTGCATCGGAAGTAAATACATCAGGCACAATGCCGACTTAAGTACAAGTAGACTGAGTATTATTTCCGTCTACGCTTTCAGCGTTTTCTGAGAGACCAGTTTTAGATATCGATGCTTCACTTCCGGTTTACAGTATACCTTGGACCCTCACATTCACGATGAAACCCAAAAATTGCATCGGAATTAAATACATCATGCACAATGCCGACTTAAGTACAAGAAGAGAGAGTCTTCTTACCGTCTATGCTTTCAACCTTTGTTGAGCGACCAGTTTTAGATATCGATGCTTCACTTCCGGGTTACAGTATTCCTTGGACCCTCACTCTGATGATTAAACACAAAAACTGCATCGGAATTAAATACAAAAGTCACAATGCGTACTTAAGTACAAGAAGACTGAGTCTTCTAACAGTCTATGATTTGAGCCTTTCATGTTAGACCAGTTTTAGATTCCGATGCTTCACTTCAGGTTTACTGTATCCCTTGGACGTTCACTTTGACGATGAAACACAAAAATTGCATCGGAATTAAATACATCAGGCACAATGCCAACTTAAGTACAAGAAGAGTGAGTCTTCTTAATGTCTATGCTTTCAGCCTTTGCTGAGAGACCAGTTTTAGATTCCGATGCTTCACTTCAGGTTTACTGTATCCCTTGGACCCTCACTTCGACGATGAAACACAAAAATTGCATCGGAATTAAATACATCAGGCACAATGCCGACTTAAGTACTAGAAGAGTGAGACTTCTTACCGTGTATGCTTTCAGCCTTTGCTGAGAGACCAGTTTTAGATATCGATGCTTCACTTCCGGTAACTGTATCCCTTGTTCCATGACTCTGCCGACTAAACACAAAAATTGCATCGGAATTAAATACAAAAGGCACTATCCCGACTTAAGTGCAAGAAGACTGAGTCTTCTAAGAGTCTATTATTTGAGCCCTCCGTGTTAGACCATTTTTAGATTCCGATGCTTCACTTCAGCGTTACTGTATCCCTTGGACCTTCACTTTGACGATGAAACACAAAAATTGCATCGGAATTAATTACATCAGGCACAATGCCGACTTATGTACAAGAAGAGTGAGTCTTCTTACCGTCTATGCTTTCAGCCTTTGCTGAGAGATCAGTTTTAGATATCGATGCTTCATTTCCGGTTTACAGAATTCCTTGGACACTCACTTTCACGATGAAACACAAAAATTGCATCGGTATTAAATACATCAGGCATAATGCCGACTTAAGTACAAGAAGAGTGAGTCTTCTTACCGTCTATGCTTTCAACCTCTGCTGAGAGACCAGTTTTAGATATCGATGCTTCACTTCAGGTTTACAGTATTCTTCGGCCCTTCACTTTGACGATGAAACACAATAATAGCATCGGAATTAAATACATCATGCACAATGCCGACTTAAGTACAAGAAGAGAGAGTCTTCTTACCGTCTATGCTTTCAACCTTTGTTGAGAGACCAGTTTTAGATATCGATGCTTCACTTCAGGTTTACAGTATTCTTCGGCCCTTCACTTTGACGATGAAACACAATAATAGCATCGGAATTAAATACATCAGGCACAATGCCAACGTAAGTAGAAGAACAGTGAGTCTTCTTTTCGTCTATGCTTTCAGCCTTTGCTGAGAGACCAGTTTTAGATATCGATGCTTCACTTCCGGTTTGCAGTATTCCTTGCACCTTCACCTTGACGATTAAACACAAAAATTGCATCGGAATTAAATACATCAGGCACAATGCCGACTTAAGTACAAGAAGAGTGGGTCTTCTTACCGTCTATGCTTTCAGCCTTTGCTGAGAGACCAGTTTTAGATATCGATGCTTCACTTCCGGTTTACAGTATTCCTTGGACCTTCACTTTGACGATGAAACACAAAAATTGCATCGGAATTAAATACATCAGGCACAATGCCGACTTAAGTACAAGAAGAGTGGGTCTTCTTACTGTCTATGCTTTCAGCCTTTGCTGAGTGACCAGTTTTAGATATCGATGCTTCACTTCCGCTTTACAGTATTCCTTGGACCTTCACTTTGACGATGAAACACAAAAATTGCATCGGAATTATATACAAAAGGCACAATGCCGACTTAAGTACAAGAAGAGTGGGTCTTCTTACCGTCTATGCTTTCAGCCTTTGCTGAGAGACCAGTTTTAGATATCGATGCTTCACTTCCGGTTTACAGTATTCCTTGGACCTTCACTTTGACGATGAAACACAAAAATTGCATCGGAATTAAATACATCAGGCACAATGCCGACTTAAGTACAAGAAGAGTGGGTCTTCTTACCGTCTATGCTTTCAGCCTTTGCTGAGAGACCAGTTTTAGATATCGATGCTTCACTTCCGGTTTACAGTATTCCTTGGACCTTCACTTTGACGATTAAACACAGAAATTGCATCGGAATTAAATACAAAAGGCACAATGCGGACTTAAGTACTAGAAGACTGAGTTTACTAACAGTCTATGATTTGAGCCTTTCGTGTGAGACCAGTTTTAGTTTTCGATGCTTCACTTCCGGTTTACAGTATTCCTTGGACGTTCACTTTGACGATTAAACACAAAAATTGCATCGGAATTATATACAAAAGGCACAATGCCGACTTAAGTACAAGAAGAGTGGGTCTTCTTACCGTCTATGCTTTCAGCCTTTGCTGAGAGACCAGTTTTAGATATCGATGCTTCACTTCCGGTTTACAGTATTCCTTCGACCTTCACTTTGACGATGAAACACAAAAATTGCATCGGAATTAAATACATCAGGCACAATGCCGACTTAAGTTCAAGAAGAGTGGGTCTTCTTACCATCTATGCTTTCAGCCTTTGCTGAGAGACCAGTTTTAGATATCGATGATTCACTTCCAGTTTACAGTATTCCTTGGACGTTCACTTTGACGATGAAACACAAAAATTGCATCGGAATTAAATACATCAGGCACAATGCCGAATTAAGTACAAGAAGAATGAGTCTTCTTACCGTCTGTGCTTTCAGCCTTTGCTGAGAGACCAGTTTTAGATATCGATGATTCACTTCCGGTTTACAGTATTCCTCGGACCTTCACTTTGACGATGAAACACAAAAATTGCATCGGAATTAAATACATCAGGCACAATGCCGACTTAAGTACAAGTAGACTGAGTATTATTTCCGTCTGTGCTTTCAGCCTTTTCTGAGAGACCAGTTTTAGATATCGATGCTTCACTTCCGGTTTACAGTATTCCTTGGTCCCTCACTTTCACGATGAAACCCAAAAATTGCATCGGAATTAAATACATCATGCACAATGCCGACTTAAGTACAAGAAGAGAGAGTCTTCTTACCGTCTATGCTTTCAACCTTTGTTGAGAGACCAGTTTTAGATATCGATGCTTCACTTCCGGGTTACAGTATTCCTTGGACCCTCACTCTGATGATTAAACACAAAAACTGCATCGGAATTAAATACAAAAGTCACAATGCGTACTTAAGTACAAGAAGACTGAGTCTTCTAACAGTCTATGATTTGAGCCTTTCATGTTAGACCAGTTTTAGATTCCGATGCTTCACTTCAGGTTTACTGTATCCCTTGGACCATCACTTTGACGATGAAACACAAAAATTGCATCGGAATTAAATACATCAGGCACAATGCCGACTTAAGTACAAGAAGAGTGGGTCTTCTTACCGTCTATGCTTTCAGCCTTTGCTGAGAGATCAGTTTTAGATATCGATGCTTCACTTGCGGTTTACAGTATTCCTTGGACCCTCACTCTGACAATGAAACACAAAAATTGCATCGGAATTAAATACAAAAGGCACAATGCTCACTTAAGTACAAGAAGACTGAGTCTTCTAAAAGTCTATGATTTGAGCCTTTCATGTTAGACCAGTTTCAGATTCCGCTGCTTCACTTCAGGTTTACTGTATCCCTTGGACGTTCACTTTGACGATGAAACACAAAAATTGCATCGGAATTAAATACATCAGGCACAATGCCAACTTAAGTACAAGAAGAGTGAGTCTTCTTAATGTCTATGTTTTCAGCCTTTGCTGAGAGACCAGTTTTAGATATCGATGCTTCACTTCCGGTTTACAGTATTCCTTGGACCCTCACTCTGACGATTAAACACAAAAATTGCATCGGAATTAAATACAAAAGGCACAATGCGGACTTAAGTACAAGGAGACTGAGTCTTCTAACAGTCTATGATTTGAGCCTTTCATGTTAGACCAGTTTTAGATTCCGATGCTTCACTTCAGGTTTACTGTATCCCTTGGACCTTCACTTCGACGATGAAACACAAAAATTGCATCGGAATTAAATACATCAGGCACAATGCCGACTTAAGTACAAGAAGAGTGAGACTTCTTACCGTGTATGCTTTCAGCCTTTGCTGAGAGACCAGTTTTAGATATCGATGCTTCACTTCCGGTAACTGTATCCCTTGGTCCATGACTCTGCCGACTAAACACAAAAATTGCATCGGAATTAAATACAAAAGGCACTATCCCGACTTAAGTGCAAGAAGACTGAGTCTTCTAAGAGTCTATTATTTGAGCCTTCCGTGTTAGACCATTTTTAGATTCCGATGCTTCACTTCAGCGTTACTGTATCCCTTGGACCTTCACTTTGACGATGAAACACAAAAATTGCATCGGAATTAATTACATCAGGCACAATGCCGACTTATGTACAAGAAGAGTGAGTCTTCTTACCGTCTATGCCTTCAGCCTTTGCTGAGAGATCAGTTTTAGATATCGATGCTTCACTTCCGGTTTACAGAATTCCTTGGACACTCACTTTCACGATGAAACACAAAAATTGCATCGGTATTAAATACATCAGGCATAATGCCGACTTAAGTACAAGAAGAGTGAGTCTTCTTACCGTCTATGCTTTCAACCTCTGCTGAGAGACCAGTTTTAGATATCGATGCTTCACTTCAGGTTTACAGTATTCTTCGGCCCTTCACTTTGACGATGAAACACAATAATAGCATCGGAATTAAATACATCATGCACAATGCCGACTTAAGTACAAGAAGAGAGAGTCATCTTACCGTCTATGCTTTCAACCTTTGTTGAGAGACCAGTTTTAGATATCGATGCTTCACTTCCGGTAACTGTATCCCTTGGTCCATGACTCTGCCGACTAAACACAAAAATTGCATCGGAATTAAATACAAAAGGCACTATTCCGTCTTATGTGCAAGAAGACTGAGTCTTCTAAGAGTCTATTGTTTGAGCCTTCCGTGTTAGACCATTTTTAGATTCCGATGCTTCACTTCAGCGTTACTGTATCCCTTGGACCTTCACTTTGACGATGAAACACAAAAATTGCATCGGAATTAATTACATCAGGCACAATGCCGACTTATGTACAAGAAGAGTGAGTCTTCTTACCGTCTATGCTTTCAGCCTTTGCTGAGAGACCAGTTTTAGATATCGATGCTTCACTTCCTGTTTACAGTATTCCTTGGACACTCACTTTCACGATGAAACACAAAAATTGCATCGGTATTAAATACATCAGGCATAATGCCGACTTAAGTACAAGAAGAGTGAGTCTTCTTACCGTCTATGCTTTCAACCTCTGCTGAGAGACCAGTTTTAGATATCGATGCTTCACTTCAGGTTTACAGTATTCTTCGGCCCTTCACTTTGACGATGAAACACAATAATAGCATCGGAATTAAATACATCAGGCACAATGCCGAATTAAGTATAAGAAGAGTGAGTCTTATTACCGTCTATGCTTTCAGCCCTTGCTGAGAGACCAGTTTTAGATATCGATGCTTCACTTCCGGTAACTGTATCCCTTGGTCCATGACTCTGCCGAATAAACACAAAAATTGCATCGGAATTAATTACAAAAGGCACAATGCCGACTTAAGTACAAGAAGAGTGAGTCTTCTAACAGTCTATGATTTGAGCCATCGTGTTAGACCAGTTTTAGATTCCGATGCTTCACTTCAGGTTTACTGTATCCCTTGGAACTTCACTTTGATGATTAAACACAAAAATTGCATCGGAATAAAATACAAAAGGCACAATGCCGACTAAAGTACAAGAAGAATGAGTCTTCTTACTGTCTATGCTTTAAGCCTTTGCTGAGAGACCAGTTTTAGATATCGATGATTCACTTCCGGTTTACAGTATTCCTTGCACCTTCACTTTGACGATGAAACACAAAAATTGCATCGGAATTAAATACATCAGGCACAATGCCGACTTAAGTACAAGAAGAGTGGGTCTTCTTACCGTCTATGCTTTCAGCCTTTGCTGAGAGACCAGTTTTAGATATCGATGATTCACTTCCGGTTTACAGTATTCCATGGACCTTCACTTTGACGATGAAACACAAAAATTGCATCGGAATTAAATACATCAGGCACAATGCCGACTTAAGTAGAAGAACAGTGAGTCTTCTTACCGTCTATGCTTTCAGCCTTTGCTAAGAGACCAGTTTTAGATATCGATGCTTCACTTCCGGTTTGCAGTATTCCTTGCACCATCACTTTGACGATTAAACACAAAAATTGCATCGGAATTAAATACATCAGGCACAATGCCGAGTTAAGTACAAGAAGAGTGGGTCTTCTTACCGTCTATGCTTTCAGCCTTTGCTGAGTGACCAGTTTTAGATATCGATGTTTCACTTCCGCTTTACAGTATTCCTTGGACCTTCACTTTGACGATGAAACACAAAAATAGCATCGGAATTATATACAAAAGGCACAATGCCGACTTAAGTACAAGAAGAGTGGGTCTTCTTACCGTCTATGCTTTCAGCCTTTGCTGAGAGACCAGTTTTAGATATCGATGATTCATTTCCGGTTTACAGTATACCTTGGACCTTCACTTTGACGATGAAACACAAAAATTGCATCGGAATTAAATACATCAGGCACAATGCCGACTTAAGTACAAGAAGAGTGGGTCTTCTTACCGTCTATGCTTTCAGCCTTTGCTGGGAGACCAGTTTTAGATATCGATGCTTCACTTCCGGTTTACAGTATTCCTTGGACCTTCACTTTGACGATGAAACACAAAAATTGCATCGGAATTATATACAAAAGGCACAATGCCGACTTAAGTACAAGAAGAATGAGTCTTCTTACCGTCTATGTTTCAGCCTTTGCTGAGAGACCAGTTTTAGATATCGATGATTCACTTCTGGTTTACAGTATTCCATGGACCTTCACTTTGACGATGAAACACAAAAATTGCATCGGAATTAAATACATCAGGCACAATGCCGACTTAAGTAGAAGAACAGTGAGTCTTCTTACCGTCTATGCTTTCAGCCTTTGCTAAGAGACCAGTTTTAGATATCGATGCTTCACTTCCGGTTTGCAGTATTCCTTGCACCTTCACTTTGACGATTAAACACAAAAATAGCATCGGAATTAAATACATCAGGCACAATGCCGAGTTAAGTACAAGAAGGGTGGGTCTTCTTACCGTCTATGCTTTCAGCCTTTGCTGAGTGACCAGTTTTAGATATCGATGCATCACTTCCGCTTTACAGTATTCCTTGGACCTTCACTTTGACGAAGAAACACAAAAATAGCATCGGAATTATATACAAAAGGCACAATGCCGACTTAAGTACAAGAAGAGTGGGTCTTCTTACCGTCTATGCTTTCAGCCTTTGCTGAGAGACCAGTTTTAGATATCGATGCCTCACTTCCGGTTTACAGTATTCCTTGGACCTTCACTTTGACGATTAAACACAGAAATTGCATTGGAATTAAATACAAAAGTCACAATGCGGACTTAAGTACTAGAAGACTGAGTTTTCTAACAGTCTATGATTTGAGCCTTTCGTGTGAGACCAGTTTTAGTTTTCGATGCTTCGCTTCCGGTTTACAGTATTCCTTGGACCATCACTTTGACGATTAAACACAAAAATTGCATCGGAATTATATACAAAAGGCACAATGCCGACTTAAGTACAAGAAGAGTGGGTCTTCTTACCGTCTATGTTTTCAGCCTTTGCTGAGAGACCAGTTTTAGATATCGATGCTTCACTTCCGGTTTACAGTATTCCTTCGACCTTCACTTTGACGATGAAACACAAAAATTGCTTCGGAATTAAATACATCAGGCACAATGCCGACTTAAGTACAAGAAGAATGAGTCTTCTTACCGTCTATGCTTTCAGCCTTTGCTGAGAGACCAGTTTTAGATATCGATGATTCACTTCCGGTTTACAGTTTTCCTCGGACCTTCACTTTGACGATGAAACACAAAAATTGCATCGGAATTAAATGCATCAGGCACAATGCCGACTTAAGTACAGAAAGATTGTGCCTTCTTATCGTCTATGCTTTCAGTCTTTGCTGAGAGACCAGTTTTAGATATCGATGCTTCACTTCCGGTTTACAGTATACCTTGGACCTTCACTTTGACGATGAAACACAAAAATTGCATCGGAATTAAATACATCTGGCACAATGCCGACTTAAGTACAAAAAGGTTGAGTCTTCTTACCGTCTATGCTTTCAGCCTTTGCTGAGAGACAAGTTTTAGATATCGATGCTTTACTTCCGGTTTACAGTATTCCTTGGACCCTCACTTAGACGATTAAACACAAAAATTGCATCGGAATTAAATACATCAGGCACAATGCCGACTTAAGGACAAGAAGACTGAGTCTTCTAACAGTCTATGATTTGAGCCTTTCGTGTTAGACCAGTTTTAGATTCCGATGCTTCACTTCAGGTGTACTGTATCCCTGGACCTTCACATTGACGATGAAACACAAAAATTGCATCGGAATTAAATACATCAGGCACAATGCCGACTTAAGTACAAGGAGAGGGAGTCTTCTTACCGTCTATGCTTTCAGCCGTTGCTGAAAGACCAGTTTTAGATTCCGATGCTTCACTTCAGATTTACGGTATCCCTTGGACCTTCACTTTGACGAAGAAACACAAAAATTGCATCGGAAGTAAATACATCAGGCACAATGCCGACTTAAGTACAAGAAGACTGAGTCTTATTTCCGTCTATGCTTTCAGTCTTTTCTGAGAGACCAGTTTTAGATATCGATGATTCACTTCCGGTTTACAGTATTCCATGGACCTTCACTTTGACGATGAAACACAAAAATTGCATCGGAATTAAATACATCAGGCACAATGCCGACTTAAGTAGAAGAACAGTGAGTCTTCTTACCGTCTATGCTTTCAGCCTTTGCTGAGAGACCAGTTTTAGATATCGATGATTCACTTCCGGTTTACAGTATACCTTGGACCTTCACTTTGACGATGAAACCCAAAAATTGCATCGGAATTAAATACATCAGGCACAATGCCGACTTAAGTACAAGAAGGGTGGGTCTTCTTACCGTCTATGCTTCCAGCCTTTGCTGAGAGACCAGTTTTAGATATCGATGCTTCACTTCCGGTTTACAGTATTCCTTGGACCTTCACTTTGACGATGAAACACAAAAATTGCATCGCAATTAAGTACATCAGGCACAATGCCGACTTAAGTACAAGAAGAGTGGGTCTTCTTACCATCTATGCTTTCAGCCTTTGCTGAGAGACCAGTTTTAGATATCGATGATTCACTTCCGGTTTACAGTATGCCTTGGACCATCACTTTGTCGATTAAACACAAAAATTGCATCGGAATTATATACAAAAGGCACAATGCCGACTTAAGTACAAGAAGAATGAGTCTTCTTACCGTCTATGCTTTCAGCCTTTGCTGAGAGACCAGTTTTAGATATCGATGATTCACTTCCGGTTTACAGTATTCCTTGGACCTTCACTTCGACGATGAAACACAAAAATATTATCGGAATTAAATACATGAGGCACAATGCCGACTTAAGTACAAGGAGAGTGGGTCTTCTTACCATCTATGTTTTCAGCCTATGCTGAGAGACCAGTTTTAGATCTCGATGATTCACTTCCGGTTTACAGTATTCCTTGCACCTTCAGTTTGACGATGAAACATAAAAATTGCATCGGAATTAAATACATCAGGCACAATGCCGACTTAAGTACAAGAAGAGTGGGTCTTCTTACCGTCTATGCTTTCAGCCTTTCCTGAGAGACCAGTTTTAGATATCGATGATTCACTTCCGGTTTACAGTATTCCTTGCACCTTCACTTTGACGATGAAACACAAAAATTGCATCGGAGTTAAATACATCAGGCACAATGCCGACTTAAGTTCAAGAAGAGTGGGTCTTCTTAACATCTATGCTTTCAACCTTTGCTGAGAGACCAGTTTTAGATATCGATGATTCACTTCCGGTTTACAGTATTCCTTGCACCTTCACTTTGACGATGAAACACAAAAATTGCATCGGAATTAAATACATCAGGCACATTGCTGACTTAAGTACAAGAAGAGTGGGTCTTCTTACCGTCTATGCTTTCAGCCTTTGCTGAGAGACCAGTTTTAGATATCGATGATTCACTTCTGGTTTACAGTATTCCATGGACCTTCACTTTGACGATGAAACACAAAAATTGCATCGGAATTAAATACATCAGGCACAATGCCGACTTAAGTAGAAGAACAGTGAGTCTTCTTACCGTCTATGCTTTCAGCCTTTGCTAAGAGACCAGTTTTAGATATCGATGCTTCACTTCCGGTTTGCAGTATTCCTTGCACCTTCACTTTGACGATTAAACACAAAAATTGCATCGGAATTAAATACATCAGGCACAATGCCGAGTTAAGTACAAGAAGAGTGGGTCTTCTTACCGTCTTTGCTTTCAGCCTTTGCTGAGAGACCAGTTTTAGATATCGATGATTCACTTCCGGTTTACAGTATTCCTTGGACCTTCACTTCGACGATGAAACACAAAAATTTTATCGGAATTAAATACATCAGGCACAATGCCGACTTAAGTACAAGAAGAGTGGGTCTTCTTACCATCTATGCTTTCAGCCTTTGCTGAGAGACCAGTTTTAGATATCGATGCTTCACTTCCGGTTTGCAGTATTCCTTGCACCTTCACTTTGACGATTAAACACAAAAATAGCATCGGAATTAAATACATCAGGCACAATGCCGAGTTAAGTACAAGAAGGGTGGGTCTTCTTACCGTCTATGCTTTCAGCCTTTGCTGAGTGACCAGTTTTAGATATCGATGCATCACTTCCGCTTTACAGTATTCCTTGGACCTTCACTTTGACGAAGAAACACAAAAATAGCATCGGAATTATATACAAAAGGCACAATGCCGACTTAAGTACAAGAAGATTGGGTCTTCTTACCGTCTATGCTTTCAGCCTTTGCTGAGAGACCAGTTTTAGATATCGATGCCTCACTTCCGGTTTACAGTATTCCTTGGACCTTCACTTTGACGATTAAACACAGAAATTGCATTGGAATTAAATACAAAAGTCACAATGCGGACTTAAGTACTAGAAGACTGAGTTTTCTAACAGTCTATGATTTGAGCCTTTCGTGTGAGACCAGTTTTAGTTTTCGATGCTTCGCTTCCGGTTTACAGTATTCCTTGGACCATCACTTTGACGATTAAACACAAAAATTGCATCGGAATTATATACAAAAGGCACAATGCCGACTTAAGTACAAGAAGAGTGGGTCTTCTTACCGTCTATGTTTTCAGCCTTTGCTGAGAGACCAGTTTTAGATATCGATGCTTCACTTCCGGTTTACAGTATTCCTTCGACCTTCACTTTGACGATGAAACACAAAAATTGCTTCGGAATTAAATACATCAGGCACAATGCCGACTTAAGTACAAGAAGAATGAGTCTTCTTACCGTCTATGCTTTCAGCCTTTGCTGAGAGACCAGTTTTAGATATCGATGATTCACTTCCGGTTTACAGTTTTCCTCGGACCTTCACTTTGACGATGAAACACAAAAATTGCATCGGAATTAAATGCATCAGGCACAATGCCGACTTAAGTACAGAAAGATTGTGCCTTCTTATCGTCTATGCTTTCAGTCTTTGCTGAGAGACCAGTTTTAGATATCGATGCTTCACTTCCGGTTTACAGTATACCTTGGACCTTCACTTTGACGATGAAACACAAAAATTGCATCGGAATTAAATACATCTGGCACAATGCCGACTTAAGTACAAAAAGGTTGAGTCTTCTTACCGTCTATGCTTTCAGCCTTTGCTGAGAGACAAGTTTTAGATATCGATGCTTTACTTCCGGTTTACAGTATTCCTTGGACCCTCACTTAGACGATTAAACACAAAAATTGCATCGGAATTAAATACATCAGGCACAATGCCGACTTAAGGACAAGAAGACTGAGTCTTCTAACAGTCTATGATTTGAGCCTTTCGTGTTAGACCAGTTTTAGATTCCGATGCTTCACTTCAGGTGTACTGTATCCCTGGACCTTCACATTGACGATGAAACACAAAAATTGCATCGGAATTAAATACATCAGGCACAATGCCGACTTAAGTACAAGGAGAGGGAGTCTTCTTACCGTCTATGCTTTCAGCCGTTGCTGAAAGACCAGTTTTAGATTCCGATGCTTCACTTCAGATTTACGGTATCCCTTGGACCTTCACTTTGACGAAGAAACACAAAAATTGCATCGGAAGTAAATACATCAGGCACAATGCCGACTTAAGTACAAGAAGACTGAGTCTTATTTCCGTCTATGCTTTCAGTCTTTTCTGAGAGACCAGTTTTAGATATCGATGATTCACTTCCGGTTTACAGTATTCCATGGACCTTCACTTTGACGATGAAACACAAAAATTGCATCGGAATTAAATACATCAGGCACAATGCCGACTTAAGTAGAAGAACAGTGAGTCTTCTTACCGTCTATGCTTTCAGCCTTTGCTGAGAGACCAGTTTTAGATATCGATGATTCACTTCCGGTTTACAGTATACCTTGGACCTTCACTTTGACGATGAAACCCAAAAATTGCATCGGAATTAAATACATCAGGCACAATGCCGACTTAAGTACAAGAAGAGTGGGTCTTCTTACCGTCTATGCTTCCAGCCTTTGCTGAGAGACCAGTTTTAGATATCGATGCTTCACTTCCGGTTTACAGTATTCCTTGGACCTTCACTTTGACGATGAAACACAAAAATTGCATCGCAATTAAGTACATCAGGCACAATGCCGACTTAAGTACAAGAAGAGTGGGTCTTCTTACCATCTATGCTTTCAGCCTTTGCTGAGAGACCAGTTTTAGATATCGATGATTCACTTCCGGTTTACAGTTTTCCTCGGACCTTCACTTTGACGATGAAACACAAAAATTGCATCGGAATTAAATGCATCAGGCACAATGCCGACTTAAGTACAGAAAGATTGTGCCTTCTTATCGTCTATGCTTTCAGTCTTTGCTGAGAGACCAGTTTTAGATATCGATGCTTCACTTCCGGTTTACAGTATACCTTGGACCTTCACTTTGACGATGAAACACAAAAATTGCATCGGAATTAAATACATCTGGCACAATGCCGACTTAAGTACAAAAAGGTTGAGTCTTCTTACCGTCTATGCTTTCAGCCTTTGCTGAGAGACAAGTTTTAGATATCGATGCTTTACTTCCGGTTTACAGTATTCCTTGGACCCTCACTTAGACGATTAAACACAAAAATTGCATCGGAATTAAATACATCAGGCACAATGCCGACTTAAGGACAAGAAGACTGAGTCTTCTAACAGTCTATGATTTGAGCCTTTCGTGTTAGACCAGTTTTAGATTCCGATGCTTCACTTCAGGTGTACTGTATCCCTGGACCTTCACATTGACGATGAAACACAAAAATTGCATCGGAATTAAATACATCAGGCACAATGCCGACTTAAGTACAAGGAGAGGGAGTCTTCTTACCGTCTATGCTTTCAGCCGTTGCTGAAAGACCAGTTTTAGATTCCGATGCTTCACTTCAGATTTACGGTATCCCTTGGACCTTCACTTTGACGAAGAAACACAAAAATTGCATCGGAAGTAAATACATCAGGCACAATGCCGACTTAAGTACAAGAAGACTGAGTCTTATTTCCGTCTATGCTTTCAGTCTTTTCTGAGAGACCAGTTTTAGATATCGATGATTCACTTCCGGTTTACAGTATTCCATGGACCTTCACTTTGACGATGAAACACAAAAATTGCATCGGAATTAAATACATCAGGCACAATGCCGACTTAAGTAGAAGAACAGTGAGTCTTCTTACCGTCTATGCTTTCAGCCTTTGCTGAGAGACCAGTTTTAGATATCGATGATTCACTTCCGGTTTACAGTATACCTTGGACCTTCACTTTGACGATGAAACCCAAAAATTGCATCGGAATTAAATACATCAGGCACAATGCCGACTTAAGTACAAGAAGAGTGGGTCTTCTTACCGTCTATGCTTCCAGCCTTTGCTGAGAGACCAGTTTTAGATATCGATGCTTCACTTCCGGTTTACAGTATTCCTTGGACCTTCACTTTGACGATGAAACACAAAAATTGCATCGCAATTAAGTACATCAGGCACAATGCCGACTTAAGTACAAGAAGAGTGGGTCTTCTTACCATCTATGCTTTCAGCCTTTGCTGAGAGACCAGTTTTAGATATCGATGATTCACTTCCGGTTTACAGTATGCCTTGGACCATCACTTTGTCGATTAAACACAAAAATTGCATCGGAATTATATACAAAAGGCACAATGCCGACTTAAGTACAAGAAGAATGAGTCTTCTTACCGTCTATGCTTTCAGCCTTTGCTGAGAGACCAGTTTTAGATATCGATGATTCACTTCCGGTTTACAGTATTCCTTGGACCTTCACTTCGACGATGAAACACAAAAATATTATCGGAATTAAATACATGAGGCACAATGCCGACTTAAGTACAAGGAGAGTGGGTCTTCTTACCATCTATGTTTTCAGCCTATGCTGAGAGACCAGTTTTAGATCTCGATGATTCACTTCCGGTTTACAGTATTCCTTGCACCTTCAGTTTGACGATGAAACATAAAAATTGCATCGGAATTAAATACATCAGGCACAATGCCGACTTAAGTACAAGAAGAGTGGGTCTTCTTACCGTCTATGCTTTCAGCCTTTCCTGAGAGACCAGTTTTAGATATCGATGATTCACTTCCGGTTTACAGTATTCCTTGCACCTTCACTTTGACGATGAAACACAAAAATTGCATCGGAGTTAAATACATCAGGCACAATGCCGACTTAAGTTCAAGAAGAGTGGGTCTTCTTAACATCTATGCTTTCAACCTTTGCTGAGAGACCAGTTTTAGATATCGATGATTCACTTCCGGTTTACAGTATTCCTTGCACCTTCACTTTGACGATGAAACACAAAAATTGCATCGGAATTAAATACATCAGGCACATTGCTGACTTAAGTACAAGAAGAGTGGGTCTTCTTACCGTCTATGCTTTCAGCCTTTGCTGAGAGACCAGTTTTAGATATCGATGATTCACTTCTGGTTTACAGTATTCCATGGACCTTCACTTTGACGATGAAACACAAAAATTGCATCGGAATTAAATACATCAGGCACAATGCCGACTTAAGTAGAAGAACAGTGAGTCTTCTTACCGTCTATGCTTTCAGCCTTTGCTAAGAGACCAGTTTTAGATATCGATGCTTCACTTCCGGTTTGCAGTATTCCTTGCACCTTCACTTTGACGATTAAACACAAAAATTGCATCGGAATTAAATACATCAGGCACAATGCCGAGTTAAGTACAAGAAGAGTGGGTCTTCTTACCGTCTTTGCTTTCAGCCTTTGCTGAGAGACCAGTTTTAGATATCGATGATTCACTTCCGGTTTACAGTATTCCTTGGACCTTCACTTCGACGATGAAACACAAAAATTTTATCGGAATTAAATACATCAGGCACAATGCCGACTTAAGTACAAGAAGAGTGGGTCTTCTTACCATCTATGCTTTCAGCCTTTGCTGAGAGACCAGTTTTAGATATCGATGCTTCACTTCCGGTTTGCAGTATTCCTTGCACCTTCACTTTGACGATTAAACACAAAAATAGCATCGGAATTAAATACATCAGGCACAATGCCGAGTTAAGTACAAGAAGGGTGGGTCTTCTTACCGTCTATGCTTTCAGCCTTTGCTGAGTGACCAGTTTTAGATATCGATGCATCACTTCCGCTTTACAGTATTCCTTGGACCTTCACTTTGACGAAGAAACACAAAAATAGCATCGGAATTATATACAAAAGGCACAATGCCGACTTAAGTACAAGAAGATTGGGTCTTCTTACCGTCTATGCTTTCAGCCTTTGCTGAGAGACCAGTTTTAGATATCGATGCCTCACTTCCGGTTTACAGTATTCCTTGGACCTTCACTTTGACGATTAAACACAGAAATTGCATTGGAATTAAATACAAAAGTCACAATGCGGACTTAAGTACTAGAAGACTGAGTTTTCTAACAGTCTATGATTTGAGCCTTTCGTGTGAGACCAGTTTTAGTTTTCGATGCTTCGCTTCCGGTTTACAGTATTCCTTGGACCATCACTTTGACGATTAAACACAAAAATTGCATCGGAATTATATACAAAAGGCACAATGCCGACTTAAGTACAAGAAGAGTGGGTCTTCTTACCGTCTATGTTTTCAGCCTTTGCTGAGAGACCAGTTTTAGATATCGATGCTTCACTTCCGGTTTACAGTATTCCTTCGACCTTCACTTTGACGATGAAACACAAAAATTGCTTCGGAATTAAATACATCAGGCACAATGCCGACTTAAGTACAAGAAGAATGAGTCTTCTTACCGTCTATGCTTTCAGCCTTTGCTGAGAGACCAGTTTTAGATATCGATGATTCACTTCCGGTTTACAGTTTTCCTCGGACCTTCACTTTGACGATGAAACACAAAAATTGCATCGGAATTAAATGCATCAGGCACAATGCCGACTTAAGTACAGAAAGATTGTGCCTTCTTATCGTCTATGCTTTCAGTCTTTGCTGAGAGACCAGTTTTAGATATCGATGCTTCACTTCCGGTTTACAGTATACCTTGGACCTTCACTTTGACGATGAAACACAAAAATTGCATCGGAATTAAATACATCTGGCACAATGCCGACTTAAGTACAAAAAGGTTGAGTCTTCTTACCGTCTATGCTTTCAGCCTTTGCTGAGAGACAAGTTTTAGATATCGATGCTTTACTTCCGGTTTACAGTATTCCTTGGACCCTCACTTAGACGATTAAACACAAAAATTGCATCGGAATTAAATACATCAGGCACAATGCCGACTTAAGGACAAGAAGACTGAGTCTTCTAACAGTCTATGATTTGAGCCTTTCGTGTTAGACCAGTTTTAGATTCCGATGCTTCACTTCAGGTGTACTGTATCCCTGGACCTTCACATTGACGATGAAACACAAAAATTGCATCGGAATTAAATACATCAGGCACAATGCCGACTTAAGTACAAGGAGAGGGAGTCTTCTTACCGTCTATGCTTTCAGCCGTTGCTGAAAGACCAGTTTTAGATTCCGATGCTTCACTTCAGATTTACGGTATCCCTTGGACCTTCACTTTGACGAAGAAACACAAAAATTGCATCGGAAGTAAATACATCAGGCACAATGCCGACTTAAGTACAAGAAGACTGAGTCTTATTTCCGTCTATGCTTTCAGTCTTTTCTGAGAGACCAGTTTTAGATATCGATGATTCACTTCCGGTTTACAGTATTCCATGGACCTTCACTTTGACGATGAAACACAAAAATTGCATCGGAATTAAATACATCAGGCACAATGCCGACTTAAGTAGAAGAACAGTGAGTCTTCTTACCGTCTATGCTTTCAGCCTTTGCTGAGAGACCAGTTTTAGATATCGATGATTCACTTCCGGTTTACAGTATACCTTGGACCTTCACTTTGACGATGAAACCCAAAAATTGCATCGGAATTAAATACATCAGGCACAATGCCGACTTAAGTACAAGAAGAGTGGGTCTTCTTACCGTCTATGCTTCCAGCCTTTGCTGAGAGACCAGTTTTAGATATCGATGCTTCACTTCCGGTTTACAGTATTCCTTGGACCTTCACTTTGACGATGAAACACAAAAATTGCATCGCAATTAAGTACATCAGGCACAATGCCGACTTAAGTACAAGAAGAGTGGGTCTTCTTACCATCTATGCTTTCAGCCTTTGCTGAGAGACCAGTTTTAGATATCGATGATTCACTTCCGGTTTACAGTATGCCTTGGACCATCACTTTGTCGATTAAACACAAAAATTGCATCGGAATTATATACAAAAGGCACAATGCCGACTTAAGTACAAGAAGAATGAGTCTTCTTACCGTCTATGCTTTCAGCCTTTGCTGAGAGACCAGTTTTAGATATCGATGATTCACTTCCGGTTTACAGTATTCCTTGGACCTTCACTTCGACGATGAAACACAAAAATATTATCGGAATTAAATACATGAGGCACAATGCCGACTTAAGTACAAGGAGAGTGGGTCTTCTTACCATCTATGTTTTCAGCCTATGCTGAGAGACCAGTTTTAGATCTCGATGATTCACTTCCGGTTTACAGTATTCCTTGCACCTTCAGTTTGACGATGAAACATAAAAATTGCATCGGAATTAAATACATCAGGCACAATGCCGACTTAAGTACAAGAAGAGTGGGTCTTCTTACCGTCTATGCTTTCAGCCTTTGCTGAGAGACCAGTTTTAGATATCGATGATTCACTTCCGGTTTACAGTATTCCTTGCACCTTCACTTTGACGATGAAACACAAAAATTGCATCGGAGTTAAATACATCAGGCACAATGCCGACTTAAGTTCAAGAAGAGTGGGTCTTCTTAACATCTATGCTTTCAACCTTTGCTGAGAGACCAGTTTTAGATATCGATGATTCACTTCCGGTTTACAGTATTCCTTGCACCTTCACTTTGACGATGAAACACAAAAATTGCATCGGAATTAAATACATCAGGCACATTGCTGACTTAAGTACAAGAAGAGTGGGTCTTCTTACCGTCTATGCTTTCAGCCTTTGCTGAGAGACCAGTTTTAGATATCGATGATTCACTTCTGGTTTACAGTATTCCATGGACCTTCACTTTGACGATGAAACACAAAAATTGCATCGGAATTAAATACATCAGGCACAATGCCGACTTAAGTAGAAGAACAGTGAGTCTTCTTACCGTCTATGCTTTCAGCCTTTGCTAAGAGACCAGTTTTAGATATCGATGCTTCACTTCCGGTTTGCAGTATTCCTTGCACCTTCACTTTGACGATTAAACACAAAAATTGCATCGGAATTAAATACATCAGGCACAATGCCGAGTTAAGTACAAGAAGAGTGGGTCTTCTTACCGTCTTTGCTTTCAGCCTTTGCTGAGAGACCAGTTTTAGATATCGATGATTCACTTCCGGTTTACAGTATTCCTTGGACCTTCACTTCGACGATGAAACACAAAAATTTTATCGGAATTAAATACATCAGGCACAATGCCGACTTAAGTACAAGAAGAGTGGGTCTTCTTACCATCTATGCTTTCAGCCTTTGCTGAGAGACCAGTTTTAGATATCGATGATTCACTTCCGGTTTACAGTATTCCTTGCACCTTCAGTTTGACGATGAAACATAAAAATTGCATCGGAATTAAATACATCAGGCACAATGCCGACTGAAGTTCAAGAAGAGTGGGTCTTCCTAACATCTATGGTTTCAGCCTTTGCTGAGAGACCAGTTTTAGATATCGATGATTCACTTCCGGTTTACAGTATTCCTTGCACCTTCACTTTGACGATGAAACACAAAAATTGCATCGGAATTAAATACATCAGGCACAATGCCGACTTAAGTACAAGAAGAGTGGGTCTTCTTACCGTCTATGCTTTCAGCCTTTGCTGAGAGACCAGTTTTAGATATCGATGATTCACTTCTGGTTTACAGTATTCCATGGACCTTCACTTTGACGATGAAACTCAAACATTGCATCGGATTTAAATACATCAGGCACAATGCCGACTTAAGTAGAAGAACAGTGAGTCTTCTTACCGTCTATGCTTTCAGCCTTTGCTAAGAGACCAGTTTTAGATATCGATGCTTCACTTCCGGTTTGCAGTATTCCTTGCACCTTCACTTTGACGATTAAACACAAAAATTGCATCGGAATTAAATACATCAGGCACAATGCCGAGTTAAGTACAAGAAGAGTGGGTCTTCTTACCGTCTATGCTTTCAGCCTTTGCTGAGTGACCAGTTTTAGATATCGATGCTTCACTTCCGCTTAACAGTATTCCTTGGACCTTCACTTTGACGATGAAACACAAAAATAGCATCGGAATTATATACAAAAGGCACAATGCCGACTTAAGTACAAGAAGAGTGGGTCTTCTTACCGTCTATGCTTTCAGCCTTTGCTGAGAGACCAGTATTAGATATCGATGCTTCACTTCCGGTTTACAGTATTCCTTGGACCTTCACTTTGACGATGAAACACAAAAATTGCATCGGAATTAAATACATCAGGCACAATGCCGACTTAAGTACAAGAAGAGTGGGTCTTCTTACCCTCTATGCTTTCAGCCTTTGCTGAGAGACCAGTTTTAGATATCGATGCTTCACTTCCGGTTTACAGTATTCCTTGGACCTTCACTTTGACGATTAAACACAGAAATTGCATCGGAATTAAATACAAAAGGCACAATGCGGACATAAGTACTAGAAGACTGAGTTTTCTAACAGTCTATGATTTGAGCCTTTCGTGTGAGACCAGTTTTAGTTTTCGATGCTTCACTTCCGGTTTACAGTATTCCTTGGACCATCACTTTGACGATTAAACACAAAAATTGCATCGGAATTATATACAAAAGGCACAATGCCGACTTAAGTACGAGAAGAGTGGGTCTTCTTACCGTCTATGCTTTCAGCCTTTGCTGAGAGACCAGTTTTAGATATCGATGCTTCACTTCCGGTTTACAGTATTCCTTCGACCTTCACTTTGACGATGAAACACAAAAATTGCATCGGAATTAAATACATCAGGCACAATGCCGACTTAAGTACAAGAAGAGTGGGTCTTCTTACCATCTATGCTTTCAGCCTTTGCTGAGAGACCAGTTTTAGATATCGATGATTCACTTCCGGTTTACAGTATTCCTTGGACGTTCACTTTGACGATGAAACACAAAAATTTTATCGGAATTAAATACATCAGGCACAATGCCGACTTAAGTACAAGAAGAATGAGTCTTCTTACCGTCTATGCTTTCAGCCTTTGCTGAGAGACCAGTTTTAGATATCGATGCTTCACTTCCGGTTTACAGTATTCCTTGGCCCTTCACTTTGACGATGAATCACAAAAATTGCATCGGAATTAAATACATCAGGCACAATGCCGACTTAAGTACAAAAAGGTTGAGTCTTCTTACCGTCTATGCTTTCAGCCTTTGCTGAGAGACAAGTTTTAGATATCGATGCTTCACTTCCGGTTTACAGTATTCCTTGGACCCTCACTTAGACGATTAAACACAAAAATTGCATCGGAATTAAATACATCAGGCACAATGCCGACTTAAGGACAAGAAGACTGAGTCTTCTAACAGTCTATGATTTGAGCCTTTCGTGTTAGACCAGTTTTAGATTCCGATGCTTCACTTCAGGTGTACTGTATCCCTGGACCTTCACATTGACGATGAAACACAAAAATTGCATCGGAATTAAATACATCAGGCACAATGCCGACTTAAGTACAAGAAGAGTGGGTCTTCTCACCGTCTATGCTTTCAGCCTTTGCTGAGAGACAAGTTTTAGATATCGATGCTTCACTTGCGGTTTACAGTATTCCTTGGACCCTCACTCTGACAATTAAACACAAAAATTGCATCGGAATTAAATACAAAAGGCACAATGCTGACTTAAGTACAAGAAGACTGAGTCTTCTAAAAGTCTATGATTTGAGCCTTTCATGTTAGACCAGTTTCAGATTCCGCTGCTTCACTTCAGGTTTACTGTATCCCTTGGACGTTCACTTTGACGATGAAACACAAAAATTGCATCGGAATTAAATACATCAGGCACAATGCCAACTTAAGTACAAGGTGAGTGAGTCTTCTTAATGTCTATGCTTTCAGCCTTTGCTGAGAGACCAGTTTTAGATATCGATGCTTCACTTCCGGTTTACAACATTCCTTGGACCCTCACTCTGACGATTAAACACAAAAATTGCATCGGAATTAAATACAAAAGGCACAATGCGGACTTAAGTACAAGGAGACTGAGTCTTCTAACAGTCTATGATTTGAGCCTTTCATGTTAGACCAGTTTTAGATTCCGATGCTTCACTTCAGGTTTACTGTATCCCTTGGACCTTCACTTCGACGATGAAACACAAAAATTGCATCGGAATTAAATACATCAGGCACAATGCCGACTTAAGTACAAGAAGAGTGAGACTTCTTACCGTGTATGCTTTCAGCCTTTGCTGAGAGACCAGTTTTAAATATCGATGCTTCACTTCCGGTAACTGTATCCCTTGGTCCATGACTCTGCCGACTAAACACAAAAATTGCATCGGAATTAAATACAAAACGCACTATCCCGACTTAAGTGCAAGAAGACTGAGTCTTCTAAGAGTCTATTATTTGAGCCTTCCGTGTTAGACCATTTTTAGATTCCGATGCTTCACTTCAGGGTTACTGTATCCCTTGGACCTTCACTTTGACGATGAAACACAAAAATTGCTTCGGAATTAATTACATCAGGCACAATGCCGACTTATGTACAAGAAGAGTGAGTCTTCTTACCGTCTATGCTTTCAGCCTTTGCTGAGAGATCAGTTTTAGATATCGATGCTTCCCTTCCGGTTTACAGAATACCTTCGACACTCACTTTCACGATGAAACACAAAAATTGCATCGGTATTAAATACATCAGGCATAATGCCGACTTAAGTACAAGAAGAGTGAGTCTTCTTACCGTCTATGCTTTCAACCTCTGCTGAGAGACCAGTTTTAGATATCGATGCTTCACTTCAGGTTTACAGTATTCTTTGGCCCTTCACTTTGACGATGAAACACAATAATAGCATCGGAATTAAATACATCAGGCACAATGCCGAATTAAGTATAAGAAGAGTGAGTCTTATTACCGTCTATGCTTTCAGCCCTTGCTGAGAGACCAGTTTTAGATATCGATGCTTCACTTCCGGTAACTGTATCCCTTGGTCCATGACTCTGCCGAATAAACACAAAAATTGCATCGGAATTAATTACAAAAGGCACAATGCCGACTTAAGTACAAGAAGAGTGAGACTTCTAACAGTCTATGATTTGAGCCATCGTGTTAGACCAGTTTTAGATTCCGATGCTTCACTTCAGGTTTACTGTATCCCTTTGTAACTTCACTTTGATGATTAAACACAAAAATTGCATCGGAATTAAATACAAAAGGCACAATGCCGACTAAAGTACAAGAAGAATGAGTCTTCTTACTGTCTATGCTTTCAGCCTTTGCTGAGAGACCAGTTTTAGATATCGATGATTCACTTCCGGTTTACAGTATGCCTTGGACCATCACTTTGACGATTAAACACAAAAATTGCATCGGAATTATATACAAAAGGCACAATGCCGACTTAAGTACAAGAAGAATGAGTCTTCTTACCGTCTATGCTTTCAGCCTTTGCTGAGAGACCAGTTTTAGATATCGATGATTCACTTCCGGTTTACAGTTTTCCTTGGACCTTCACTTCGACGATGAAACACAAAAATTTTATCGGAATTAAATACATCAGGCTTAATGCCGACTTAAGTACAAGAAGAGTGGGTCTTCTTACCATCGATGCTTTCAGCCTTTGCTGAGAGACCAGTTTTAGATATCGATGATTCACTTCCGGTTTACAGTATTCCTTGCACCTTCAGTTTGACGATGAAACATAAAAATTGCATCGGAATTAAATACATCAGGCACAATGCCGACTTAAGTACAAGAAGAGTGGGTCTTCTTACCGTCTATGCTTTCAGCCTTTGCTGAGAGACCAGTTTTAGATATCGATGATTCACTTCCGGTTTACAGTATTCCTTGCACCTTCACTTTGACGATGAAACACAAAAATTGCATCGGAGTTAAATACATCAGGCACAATGCCGACTTAAGTACAAGAAGAGTGGGTCTTCTTAACATCTATGCTTTCAGCCTTTGCTGAGAGACCAGTTTTAGATATCGATGATTCACTTCCGGTTTACAGTATTCCTTGCACCTTCACTTTGACGATGAAACACAAAAATTGCATCGGAATTAAATACATCAGGCACAATGCCGACTTAAGTACAAGAAGAGTGGGTCTTCTTACCGTCTATGCTTTCAGCCTTTGCTGAGAGACCAGTTTTAGATATCGATGATTCACTTCCGGTTTACAGTATTCCATGGACCTTCACTTTGACGATGAAACACAAAAATTGCATCGCAATTAAATACATCAGGCACAAATCCGACTTAAGTAGAAGAACAGTGAGTCTTCTTACCGTCTATGCTTTCAGCCTTTGCTAAGAGACCAGTTTTAGATATCGATGCTTCACTTCCGGTTTGCAGTATTCCTTGCACCTTCACTTTGTCGATTAAACACAAAATTTGCATCGGAATTAAATACATCAGGCACAATGCCGAGTTAAGTACAAGAAGAGTGGGTCTTCTTACCGTCTATGCTTTCAGCCTTTGCTGAGTGACCAGTTTTAGATATCGATGCTTCACTTCCGCTTTACAGTATTCCTTGGACCTTCACTTTGACGATGAAACACAAAAATTGCATCGGAATTATATACAAAAGGCACAATGCCGACTTAAGTACAAGAAGAGTGGGTCTTCTTACCGTCTATGCTTTCAGCCTTTGCTGAGAGACCAGTTTTAGATATCGATGCTTCACTTCCGGTTTACAGTATTCCTTCGACCTTCACTTTGACGATGAAACACAAAAATTGCATCGGAATTAAATACATCAGGCACAATGCCGACTTAAGTAGAAGAACAGTGAGTCTTCTTACCGTCTATGCTTTCAGCCTTTGCTGAGAGACCAGTTTTAGATATCGATGATTCACTTCCGGTTTACAGTATTCCTCGGACCTTCACTTTGACGATGAATCACAAAAATTGCATCGGAATTAAATACATCAGGCACAATGCCGACTTATGTACAAAAAGATTGAGTCTTCTTACCGTCTATGCTTTCAGCCTTTGCTGAGAGACAAGTTTTAGATATCGATGCTTCACTTCCGGTTTACAGTATTCCTTGGACCCTCACTTAGACGATTAAACACAAAAATTGCATCGGAATTAAATACAAAAGGCACAATGCCGACTTAAGGACAAGAAGACTGAGTCTTCTAACAGTCTATGATTTGAGCCTTTCGTGTTAGACCAGTTTTAGATTCCGATGCTTCACTTTAGGTGTACTGTATCCCTGGACCTTCACTTTGACGATGAAACACAAAAATTGCATCGGAATTAAATACATCAGGCACAATGCCGACTTAAGTTGAAGAACAGTGAGTCTTCTTACCGTCTATGCTTTCAGCCGTTGCTGAAAGACCAGTTTTAGATTCCGATGCTTCACTTCAGATTTACTGTATCCTTTGGACCTTCACTTTGACGATGAAACACAAAAATTGCATCGGAAGTAAATACATCAGGGACAATGCCGACTTAAGTACAAGAAGAGTGGGTCTTCTAACAGTCTATGAATTGAGCCTTTCATGTTAGACCAGTTTTAGATTCCAATGCTTCACTTCAGGTTTACTGTATCCCTTGGACCTTCACTTCGACGATGAAACACATAAATTGCATCGGAATTAAATACATCAGGCACAATGCCGACTAAAGTACAAGAAGAGTGAGACTTCTTACCGTGTATGCTTTCAGCCTTTGCTGAGAGACCAGTTTTAGATATCGATGCTTCACTTCCGGTAACTGTATCCCTTGGTCCATGACTCTGCCGACTAAACACAAAAATTGCATCGGAATTAAATACAAAAGGCACTATCCCGACTTAAGTGCAAGAAGACTGAGTCTTCTAAGAGTCTATTATTTGAGCCTTCCGTGTAAGACCATTTTTAGATTCCGATGCTTCACTTCAGGGTTACTGTATCCCTTGGACCTTCACTTTGACGATGAAACACAAAAATTGCATCGGAATTAATTACATCAGGCACAATGCCGAATTAAGTATAAGAAGAGTGAGTCTTATTACCGTCTATGCTTTCAGCCCTTGCTGAGAGACCAGTTTTAGATATCGATGCTTCACTTCCGGTAACTGTATCCCTTGGTCCATGACTCTGCCGAATAAACACAAAAATTGCATCGGAATTAATTACAAAAGGCACAATGCCGACTTAAGTACAAGAAGAGTGAGACTTCTAACAGTCTATGATTTGAGCCATCGTGTTAGACCAGTTTTAGATTCCGATGCTTCACTTCAGGTTTACTGTATCCCTTGGAACTTCACTTTGATGATTAAACACAAAAATTGCATCGGAATTAAATACAAAAGGCACAATGCCGACTAAAGTACAAGAAGAATGAGTCTTCTTACTGTCTATGCTTTCAGCCTTTGCTGTGAGACCAGTTTTAGATATCGATGATTCACTTCCGGTTTACAGTATGCCTTGGACCATCACTTTGACGATTAAACACAAAAATTGCATCGGAATTATATACAAAAGGCACAATGCCGACTTAAGTACAAGAAGAATGAGTCTTCTTACCGTCTATGCTTTCAGCCTTTGCTGAGAGACCAGTTTTAGATATCGATGATTCACTTCCGGTTTACAGTTTTCCTTGGACCTTCACTTCGACGATGAAACACAAAAATTTTATCGGAATTAAATACATCAGGCTTAATGCCGACTTAAGTACAAGAAGAGTGGGTCTTCTTACCATCGATGCTTTCAGCCTTTGCTGAGAGACCAGTTTTATATATCGATGATTCACTTCCGGTTTACAGTATTCCTTGCACCTTCACTTTGACGATGAAACACAAAAATTGCATCGGAGTTAAATACATCAGGCACAATGCCGACTTAAGTACAAGAAGAGTGGGTCTTCTTAACATCTATGCTTTCAGCCTTTGCTGAGAGACCAGTTTTAGATATCGATGATTCACTTCCGGTTTACAGTATTCCTTGCACCTTCACTTTGACGATGAAACACAAAAATTGCATCGGAATTAAATACATCAGGCACAATGCCGACTTAAGTACAAGAAGAGTGGGTCTTCTTACCGTCTATGCTTTCAGCCTTTGCTGAGAGACCAGTTTTAGATATCGATGATTCACTTCCGGTTTACAGTATTCCATGGACCTTCACTTTGACGATGAAACACAAAAATTGCATCGCAATTAAATACATCAGGCACAAATCCGACTTAAGTAGAAGAACAGTGAGTCTTCTTACCGTCTATGCTTTCAGCCTTTGCTAAGAGACCAGTTTTAGATATCGATGCTTCACTTCCGGTTTGCAGTATTCCTTGCACCTTCACTTTGTCGATTAAACACAAAATTTGCATCGGAATTAAATACATCAGGCACAATGCCGAGTAAAGTACAAGAAGAGTGGGTCTTCTTACCGTCTATGCTTTCAGCCTTTGCTGAGTGACCAGTTTTAGATATCGATGCTTCACTTCCGCTTTACAGTATTCCTTGGACCTTCACTTTGACGATGAAACACAAAAATTGCATCGGAATTATATACAAAAGGCACAATGCCGACTTAAGTACAAGAAGAGTGGGTCTTCTTACCGTCTATGCTTTCAGCCTTTGCTGAGAGACCAGTTTTAGATATCGATGCTTCACTTCCGGTTTACAGTATTCCTTCGACCTTCACTTTGACGATGAAACACAAAAATTGCATCGGAATTAAATACATCAGGCACAATGCCGACTTAAGTACAAGAAGAGTGGGTCTTCTTACCATCTATGCTTTCAGCCTTTGCTGAGAGACCAGTTTTAGATATCGATGATTCACATCCGGTTTACAGTATTCCTTGGACCTTCACTTTGACGATGAAACACAAAAATTTTATCGGAATTAAATACATTATGCACAATGCGGACTTAAGTACAAGAAGAGTCAGTCTTTTTACCGTCTATGTTTTCAGCTTTTGCTGAGAGACCAGTATTAGATATCGATGCTTCACTTCCGGTTTGCAGTTTTCCTTGCACCTTCACTTTGACGATGAAACACAAAAATTGCATCGGAATTAAATACATCAGGCACAATGCCGACTTAAGTAGAAGAACAGTGAGTCTTCTTACCGTCTATGCTTTCAGCCTTTGCTGAGAGACCAGTTTTAGATATCGATGATTCACTTCCGGTTTACAGTATTCCTCGGACCTTCACTTTGACGATGAAACACAAAAATTGCATCGGAATTAAATACATCAGGCACAATGCCGACTTAAGTACAAAAAGATTGAGCCTTCTTATCGTCTATGCTTTCAGTCTTTGCTGAGAGACCAGTTTTAGATATCGATGCTTCACTTCCGGTTTACAGTATTCCTTGGACCTTCACTTTGACGATGAATCACAAAAATTGCATCGGAATTAAATACATCAGGCACAATGCCGACTTAAGTACAAAAAGATTGAGTCTTCTTACCGTCTATGCTTTCAGCCTTTGCTGAGAGACAAGTTTTAGATATCGATGCTTCACTTCCGGTTTACAGTATTCCTTGGACCCTCACTTAGACGATTAAACACAAAAATTGCATCGGAATTAAATACAAGAGGCACAATGCCGACTTAAGGACAAGAAGACTGAGTCTTCTAACAGTCTATGATTTGAGCCTTTCGTGTTAGACCAGTTTTAGATTCCGATGCTTCACTTTAGGTGTACTGTATCCCTGGACCTTCACTTTGACGATGAAACACAAAAATTGCATCGGAATTAAATACATCAGGCACAATGCCGACTTAAGTAGAAGAACAGTGAGTCTTCTTACCGTCTATGCTTTCAGCCGTTGCTGAAAGACCAGTTTTAGATTCCGATGCTTCACTTCAGATTTACTGTATCCCTTGGACCTTCACTTTGACGATGAAACACAAAAATTGCATCGGAAGTAAATACATCAGGGACAATGCCGACTTAAGTACAAGAAGAGTGGGTCTTCTAACAGTCTATGAATTGAGCCTTTCATGTTAGACCAGTTTTAGGTTCCAATGCTTCACTTCTGGTTTACTGTATCCCTTGGACCTTCACTTCGACGATGAAACACATAAATTGCATCGGAATTAAATACATCAGGCACAATGCCGACTTAAGTACAAGAAGAGTGAGACTTCTTACCGTGTATGCTTTCAGCCTTTGCTGAGAAACCAGTTTTAGATATCGATGCTTCACTTCCGGTAACTGTATCCCTTGGACCATGACTCTGCCGACTAAACACAAAAATTGCATCGGAATTAAATACAAAAGGCACTATCCCGACTTAAGTGCAAGAAGACTGAGTCTTCTAAGAGTCTATTATTTGAGCCTTCCGTGTAAGACCATTTTTAGATTCCGATGCTTCACTTCAGGGTTACTGTATCCCTTGGACCTTCACTTTGACGATGAAACACAAAAATTGCATCGGAATTAATTACATCAGGCACAATGCCGACTTATGTACAAGAAGAGTGAGTCTTCTTACCGTCTATGCTTTCAACCTCTGCTGAGAGACCAGTTTTAGATATCGATGCTTCACTTCAGGTTTACAGTATTCTTTGGCCCTTCACTTTGACGATGAAACACAATAATAGCATCGGAATTAAATACATTAGGCACAATGCCGAATTAAGTATAAGAAGAGTGAGTCTAATTACCGTCTATGCTTTCAGCCCTTGCTGAGAGACCAGTTTTAGATATCGATGCTTCACTTCCGGTAACTGTATCCCTTGGTCCATAACTCTGCCGAATAAACACAAAAATTGCATCGGAATTAATTACAAAAGGCACAATGCCGACTTAAGTACAAGAAGAGTGAGACTTCTAACAGTCTATGATTTGAGCCATCGTGTTAGACCAGTTTTAGATTCCGATGCTTCACTTCAGGTTTACTGTATCCCTTGGAACTTCACTTTGATGATTAAACACAAAAATTGCATCGGAATTAAATACAAAAGGCACAATGCCGACTAAAGTACAAGAAGAATGAGTCTTCTTACTGTCTATGCTTTCAGCCTTTGCTGAGAGACCAGTTTTAGATATCGATGATTCACTTCCGGTTTACAGTATGCCTTGGACCATCACTTTGACGATTAAACACAAAAATTGCATCGGAATTATATACAAAAGGCACAATGCCGACTTAAGTACAAGAAGCATGAGTCTTCTTACCGTCTATGCTTTCAGCCTTTGCTGAGAGACCAGTTTTAGATATCGATGATTCACTTCCGGTTTACAGTTTTCCTTGGACCTTCACTTCGACGATGAAACACAAAAATTTTATCGGAATTAAATACATCAGGCACAATGCCGACTTAAGTACAAGAAGAGTGGGTCTTCTTACCATCTATGCTTTCAGCCTTTGCTGAGAGACCAGTTTTAGATATCGAAGATTCACTTCCGTTTACAGTATTCCTTGCACCTTCAGTTTGACGACGAAACATAAAAATTGCATCGGAATTAAATACATCAGGCACAATGCCGACTTAAGTACAAGAAGAGTGGGTCTTCTTACCGTCTATGCTTTCAGCCTTTGCTGAGAGACCAGTTTTAGATATCGATGATTCACTTCCGGTTTACAGTAATCCTTGCACCTTCACTTAGACGATGAAACACAAAAATTGCATCGGAGTTAAATACATCAGGCACAATGCCGACTTAAGTACAAGAAGAGTGGGTCTTCTTAACATCTATGCTTTCAGCCTTTGCTGAGAGACCAGTTTTAGATATCGATGATTCTCTTCCGGTTTACAGTATTCCTTGCACCTTCACTTTGACGATGAAACACAAAAATTGCATCGGAATTAAATACATCAGGCACAATGCCGACTTAAGTACAAGAAGAGTGGGTCTTCTTACCGTCTATGCTTTCAGCCTTTGCTGAGAGACCAGTTTTAGATATCGATGATTCACTTCCGGTTTACAGTATTCCATGGACCTTCACTTTGACGATGAAACACAAAAATTGCATCGGAATTAAATACATCAGGCACAAATCCGACTTAAGTAGAAGAACAGTGAGTCTTCTTACCGTCTATGCTTTCAGCCTTTGCTAAGAGACCAGTTTTAGATATCGATGCTTCACTTCCGGTTTGCAATATTCCTTGCACCTTCACTTTGACGATTAAACACAAAAATTGCATCGGAATTAAATACATCAGGCACAATGCCGAGCTAAGTACAAGAAGAGTGGGTCTTCTTACCGTCTATGCTTTCAGCCTTTGCTGAGTGACCAGTTTTAGATATCGATGCTTCACTTCCGCTTTACAGTATTCCTTGGACCTTCACTTTGACGATGAAACACAAAAATTGCATCGGAATTATATACAAAAGGCACAATGCCGACTTAAGTACAAGAAGAGTGGGTCTTCTTACCGTCTATGCTTTCAGCCTTTGCTGAGAGACCAGTTTTAGATATCGATGCTTCACTTCCGGTTTACAGTATTCCTTGGACCTTCACTTTGACGATGAAACACAAAAATTGCATCGGAATTAAATACATCAGGCACAATGCCGACTTCAGTACAAGAAGAGTGGGTCTTCTTACCGTCTATGCTTTCAGCCTTTGCTGAGAGACCAGTTTTAGATATCGATGCTTCACTTCCGGTTTACAGTATTCCTTGGACCTTCACTTTGACGATTAAACACAGAAATTGCATCGGAATTAAATACAAAAGGCACAATGCGGACTTAAGTACTAGAAGACTGAGTTTTCTAACAGTCTATGATTTGAGCCTTTCGTGTGAGACCAGTTTTAGTTTTCGATGCTTCACTTCCGGTTTACAGTATTCCTTGGACCATCACTTTGACGATTAAACACAAAAATTGCATCGGAATTATATACAAAAGGCACAATGCCGACTTAAGTACAAGAAGAGTGGGTCTTCTTACCGTCTATGCTTTCAGCCTTTGCTGAGAGACCAGTTTTAGATATCGATGCTTCACTTCCGGTTTACAGTATTCTTTCGACCTTCACTTTGAAGATGAAACACAAAAATTGCATCGGAATTAAATACATCAGGCACAATGCCGACTTAAGTACAAGAAGAGTGGGTCTTCTTACCATCTATGCTTTCAGCCTTTGCTGAGAGACCAGTTTTAGATATCGATGATTCACTTCCGGTTTACAGTATTCCTTGGACGTTCACTTTGACGATGAAACACAAAAATTTCATCGGAATTAAATACATCAGGCACAATGCCGACTTAGGTACAAGAAGAATGAGTCTTCTTACCGTCTATGCTTTCAGCCTTTGCTGAGAGACCAGTTTTAGATATCGATGATTCACATCCGGTTTACAGTATTCCTTGGACCTTCACTTTGACGATGAAACACAAAAATTTTATCGGAATTAAATACATTATGCACAATTTCGACTTAAGTACAAGAAGAGTCAGTCTTTTTACCGTCTATGTTTTCAGCTTTTGCTGAGAGACCAGTTTTAGATATCGATGCTTCACTTCCGGTTTGCAGTTTTCCTTGCACCTTCACTTTGACGATGAAACACAAAAATTGCATCGGAATTAAATACATCAGGCACAATGCCGACTTAAGTAGAAGAACAGTGAGTCTTCTTACCGTCTATGCTTTCAGCCTTTGCTGAGAGACCAGTTTTAGATATCGATGATTCACTTCCGGTTTACAGTATTCCTCGGACCTTCACTTTGACGATGAAACACAAAAATTGCATCGGAATTAAATACATCAGGCACAATGCCGACTTAAGTACAAAAAGATTGAGCCTTCTTATCGTCTATGCTTTCAGTCTTTGCTGAGAGACCAGTTTTAGATATCGATGCTTCACTTCCGGTTTACAGTATTCCTTGGACCTTCACTTTGACGTTGAATCACAAAAATTGCATCGGAATTAAATACATCAGGCACAATGCCGACTTAAGTACAAAAAGATTGAGTCTTCTTACCGTCTATGCTTTCAGCCGTTGCTGAAAGACCAGTTTTAGATTCCGATGCTTCACTTCAGATTTAAAGTATCCCTTGGACCTTCACTTTGACGATGAAACACAAAAATTGCATCGGAAGTAAATACATCAGGCACAATGCCGACTTAAGTACAAGAAGACTGAGTCTTATTTCCGTCTATGCTTTCAGCCTTTTCTGAGATACCAGTTTTAGATATCGATGCTTCACTTCCGGTTTACAGTATTCCTTGGACCATCACTTTCACGATGAAACACAAAAATTGCATCGGAATTAAATACATCATGCACAATGCCGACTTAAGTACAAGAAGAGAGAGTCTTCTTACCGTCTATGCTTTCAACCTTTGTTGAGAGACTAGTTTTAGATATCGATGCTTCACTTCCGGGTTACAGTATTCCTTGGACCCTCACTCTGACGATTAAACACAAAAACTGCATCCGAATTTAATACAAAAGTCACAATGCGTACTTAAGTACAAGAAGACTGAGTCTTCTAACAGTCTATGATTTGAGCCTTTCATGTTAGACCAGTTTTAGTTTCCGATGCTTCACTGCAGGTTTACTGTATCCCTTGGACCTTCACTTTGACGATGAAACACAAAAATTGCATCGGAATTAAATACATCAGGCACAATGCCGACTTAAGTACAAGAAGAGTGGGTCTTCTTACCGTCTATGCTTTCAGCCTTTGCTGAGAGACCAGTTTTAGATATCGATGCTTCACTTGCGGTTTACAGTATTCCTTCGACCCTCACTCTGACAATTAAACACAAAAATTGCATCGGAGTTAAATACAAAAGGCACAATGCTGACTTAAGTACAAGAAGACTGAGTCTTCTAAAAGTCTATGATTTGAGCCTTTCATGGTAGACCAGTTTCTGATTCCGCTGCTTCACTTCAGGTTTACTGTATCCCTTGGACGTTCACTTTGACGATGAAACACA
Organism: Schistocerca cancellata; assembly: GCF_023864275.1. Classification (NCBI taxonomy): domain Eukaryota; kingdom Metazoa; phylum Arthropoda; class Insecta; order Orthoptera; family Acrididae; genus Schistocerca; species Schistocerca cancellata. The sequence continues at coordinate 57,204,506 of NC_064631.1, forward strand.
AAAATTGCATCGGAATTAAATACATCAGGCACTATGCCAACTTAAGTACAAGAAGAGTGAGTCTTCTTAATGTCTATGCTTTCAGCCTTTGCTGAGAGACCAGTTTTAGATATCGATGCTTCACTTCCGGTTTACAGTATTCCTTGGACCCTCACTCTGACGATTAAACACAAAAATTGCATCTTAATTAAATACAAAAGGCACAATGCGCACTTAAGTACAAGGAGACTGAGTCTTCTAACAGTATATGATTTGAGCCTTTCATGTTAGACCAGTTTTAGATTCCGATGCTTCACTTCAGGTTTACTGTATCCCTTGGACCCTCACTTTGACGATGAAACACAAAAATTGAATCGGAATTAAATACATCAGGCACAATGCCAACATAAGTACAAGAAGAGTGAGTCTTCTTACCGTCTATGCTTTCAGCTGTTCCTGTGAGACCAGTTTTAGATATCGATGCTTCACTTCCAGTTAACTGTACCCCTTGGTCAATCACTCTGACGATAAAACACAAAAATTGCATCGGAATTAAATACAAAAGGCACAATGCCGACTTAAGTACAAGAAGACAGAGTCTTCTAACAGTCTATGATTTGAGCCTTTCACGTTAGACCAGTTTTAGATTCCGATGCTTCACTTCAGGTTTACTGTATCCCTTGGACCTTCACTTATACGATGAAACTCAAAAATTGCATCGGAATTAAATACATCAGGCACAATGCCGACTTCACTACAAGAAGAGTGAGTCTTCTCACCGTCTATGCTTTCAGCCTTTTTTGAGAGACCAGTTTTGGATATCGATGCTTCACTTCCGGTTTACAGTATTCCTTGGACCCTCACTTTGACGATAAAACACAAAAATTGCATCGTAATTACATACAAAAGGCACAATGCCGACTTAAGTACAAGAAGACTGAGTCTTCTAACAGTCTATGATTTGAGCCTTTCGTGTTAGATCAGTTTTAGATTCCGATGCTTCACTTCAGGTTTACTGTATCCCTTGGACCTTCACTTTGCGATGAAACACAAAAATTGCATCTGAATTATATACATCAGGCACAATGCCGACTTAAGTACAAGAAGAGTGAGTCTTCTCACCGTCTATGCCTTCAGCCTTTGCTGAGAGACCAGTTTTAGATATCGAAGCTTCACTTCCGGATTACAGTATTTCTTGGACCCCGACTTTGCCGATTAAACACAAAAATTGCATCGGAATTAAATACAAAAGGCACAATGCGGACTTAAGTACAAGTAGACTGAGTCTTCTAACAGTCTATGATTTAACCCTTTCGTGTTCGACCAGTTTTAGATTCCGATGCTTCACTTCAGGTTTACTGTATCCCTTGGACCTTCACGTTGACGATGAAACACAAAAATTGCATCGGAATTAAATACATCAGGCACAATGCCGACTTAAGTACAAGAAGAGTGGGTCTTCTTACCGTCTATGCTTTCAGCCTTTGCTGAGAGACCAGTTTTAGATATCGATGATTCACTTCCGGTTTACAGTATTCCTTGGACCTTCACTTTGACGATGAAACACAAAAATTGCATCGGAAATTAATACATCAGGCACAATGCCGACTTAAGTACAAGAAGAGTGGGTCTTCTTACCGTCTATGATTTCAGCCTTTGCTGAGAGACCAGTTTTAGATATCGATGCTTCACTTCCGGTTTACAGTATTCCTTGGACCTTCACTTTGACGATGAAACACAAAAATTGCATCGGAATTAAATACATCAGGCACAATGCCGACTTAAGTACAAGAAGAGTGGGTCTTCTTACCATATATGCTTTCAGCCTTTGCTGAGAGACCAGTTTTAGATATCGATGATTCACTTCCGGTTTACAGTATGCCTTGGACCATCACTTTGACGATTAAACACAAAAATTCCATCGGAATTATATACAAAAGGCACAATGCCGACTTAAGTACAAGAAGAATGAGTCTTCTTACCGTCTATGTTTTCAGCTTTTGCTGAGAGACCAGTTTTAGATATCGATGCTTCACTTCCGGTTTGCTGTATTCCTGGCACCTTCACTTTGACGATGAAACACAAAAATTTTATCGGAATTAAATACATCAGGCACAATGCTGACTTAAGTACAAGAAGAGTGGGTCTTCTTACCATCTATGCTTTCAGCCTTTACTGAGAGACCAGTTTTAGATATCGATGATTCACTTCCGGTTTACAGTATTACTTGGACCTTCACTTTGACGATGAAACACAAAAATTTTATCGGAATTAAATACATCAGGCACAATGCCGACTTAAGTACAAGAAATGTGGGTCTTCTTGCCGTCTATGCTTTCAGCCTTTGCTGAGAGACCAGTTTTAGATATCGATGCTTCACTTCCGGTTTACAGTATTCCTTGGACCTTCACTTTGACGATGAAACACAAAAATTGCATCGGAATTAAATACATCAGGCACAATGCCGACTTAAGTACAAGAAGAGTGAGTCTTCTTACCGTCTATGTTTTCAGCTTTTGCTGAGAGACCAGTTTTAGATATCGATGCTTCACTTCCGGTTTGCTGTATTCCTGGCACCTTCACTTTGACGATGAAACACAAAAATTTTATCGGAATTAAATACATCAGGCACAATGCCGACTTAAGTACAAGAAGAGTGGGTCTTCTTACCGTCTATGCTTTCAGCCTTTGCTAAGAGACCAGTTTTAGATATCGATACTTCACTTCCGGTTTACAGTATTCCTTGGACCTTCACTTTGACGATTAAACACAGAAATTGCATCGGAATTAAATACAAAAGGCACAATGCGGACATAAGTACTAGAAGACTGAGTTTTCTAACAGTCTATGATTTGAGCCTTTCGTGTGAGACCAGTTTTAGTTTTCGATGCTTCACTTCCGGTTTACAGTATTCCTTGGACCATCACTTTGACGATTAAACACAAAAATTGCATCGGAATTATATACAAAGGGTACAATGCCGACCTAAGTACAAGAAGAGTGGGTCTTTATACCGTCTACGCTTTCAGCCTTTGCTGAGAGACCAGTTTTAGATATCGATGCTTCACTTCCGGTTTACAGTATTCCTTGGACCTTCACTTTGACGATGAAACACAAAAATTGCATCGGAATTAAATACATCAGGCACAATGCCGACTTAAGTACAGGAAGAATGGGTCTTCTTACCATCTATGCTTTCAGCCTTTGCTGAGAGACCAGTTTGAGATATCGATGATTCACTTCCGGTTTACAGTATGCCTTGGACCATCACTTTGACTATTAAACACAAAAATTGCATCGGAATTATATACAAAAGGCACAATGCCGACTTAAGTACAAGAAGAATGAGTCTTCTTACCGTCTATGCTTTCAGCCTTTGCTGAGAGACCAGTTTTAGATATCGATGATACACTTCCGGTTTACAGTATTGCTTGGACCTTCACTTCGCCGATGAAACACAAAAAATTTATCGGAATTAAATACATCAGGCACAATGCCGACTTAAGTACATGAAGAGTGGGTCTTCTTACCATCTATGCTTTCAGCCTTTGCTGAGAGACCAGTTTTAGATATCGATGATTCACTTCCGGTTTACAGTATTCCTTGCACCTTCACTTTGACGATGAAACACAAAAATTGCATCGGAATTAAATACATCAGGCACAATGCCGACTTAAGTACAAGAAGAGTGGGTCTTCTTACCGTCTATGCTTTCAGCCTTTGCTGAGAGACCAGTTTAAGATATCGATGATGCACTTCCGGTTTACAGTATTCCTTGGACCTTCACTTTGACGATGAAACACAAAAATTGCATCGGAATTAAATACATCAGGCACAATGCCGACTTAAGTAGAAGAACAGTGGGTCTTCTTACCGTCTATGCTTTCAGCCTTTGCTGAGAGACCAGTTTTAGATATCGATGATTCACTTCCGGTTTACAGTATTCCTTGGACCTTCACTTTGACGATGAAACACAAAAATTTTATCGGAATTAAATACATCAGGCACAATGCCGACTTAAGTACAAGAAGAGTGAGTCTTCTTACCGCCTATGCTTTCAGCCTTTGCTGAGAGACCAGTTTTAGATATCGATGATTCACTTCCGGTTTGCAGTATTCCTTGCACCTTCACTTTGACGATGCAACACATAAATTGCATCGGAGTTAAATACATCAGGCACAATGCCGACTTAACTACAAGAAGAGTGGGTCTTCTTACCATCTATGCTTGCAGCCTTTGCTGAGAGACCAGTTTTAGATATCGATGATTCACTTCCGGTTTACAGTATTCCTTGCACCTTCACTTTGACGATGAAACACAAAAATTGCATCGGAATTAAATACATCAGGCACAATGCCGACTTAAGTACAAGAAGAGTGAGTCTTCTTACCGTCTATGCTTTCAGCCTTTGCTGAGAGACCAGTTTTAGATATCGATGATTCACTTCCGCTTTACAGTACTCCTTGGACCTTCACTTTGACGATTAAACACAAAAATTGCATCGGAATTAAATACATCAGGCACAGTGCCGACTTAAGTAGAAGAACAGTGAGTCTTCTTACCGTCTATGCTTTCAGCCTTTGCTGAGAGACCAGTTTTAGATATCGATGATTCACTTCCGGTTTACAGTATTCCTTGGACCTTCACTTTGACGATGAAACACAAAAATTGCATCGGAATTAAATACATCAGGCACAATGCCGACTTAAGTACAAGAAGAGTGGGTCTTCTTACCGTCTATGCTCTCAGCCTTTGCTGAGAGACCAGTTTTAGATATCGATGCTTCACTTCCGGTTTGCAGTATTCCTTGCACCTTCACTTTGACGATTAAACACAAAAATTGCATCGGAATTAAATACATCAGGCACAATGCCGACTTAAGTACAAGAAGAGTGGGTCTTCTTACCATCTATGCTTTCAGCCTTTGCTGAGAGACCAGTTTTAGATATCGATGATTCACTTCCGGTTTACAGTATTCATTGGACCTTCACTTTGACGATGAAACACAAAAATTGCATCGGAATTAAATACATCAGGCACAATGCCGACTTAAGTACAAGAAGAGTGGGTCTTCTTACCGTCTATGCTTTCAGCCTTTGCTGAGAGACCAGTTTTAGATATCGATGCTTCACTTCCGGTTTACAGTATTCCTTGGACCTTCACTTTGACGATGAAACACAAAAATTGCATCGGAATTAAATACATCAGGCGCAATGCCGACTTAAGTACAAGAAGAGTGAGTCTTCTTACCATCTATGCTTTCAGCCTTTGCTGAGAGACCAGTTTTAGATATCGATGATTCAATTCAGGTTTACAGTATTCCTTGGACCTTCACTTTGACGATTAAACACAGAAATCGCATCGGAATTAAACACAAAAGGCACAATGCGGACTTAAGTACTAGAAGACTGAGTTTTCTAACAGTCTATGATTTGAGCCTTTCGTGTGAGACCAGTTTTAGATATCGATGATTCACTTCCGGTTTACAGTATTCCATGGACCTTCACTTTGACGATGAAACACAAAAATTGCATCGGAATTAAATACATCAGGCACAATGCCGACTTAAGTAGAAGAACAGTGAGTCTTCTTACCGTCTATGCTTTCAGCCTTTGCTAAGAGACCAGTTTTAGATATCGATGCTTCACTTCCGGTTTGCAGTATTCCTTGCACCATCACTTTGACGATTAAACACAAAAATTGCATCGGAATTAAATACATCAGGCACAATGCCGAGTTAAGTACAAGAAGAGTGGGTCTTCTTACCGTCTATGCTTTCAGCCTTTGCTGAGTGACCAGTTTTAGATATCGATGCTTCACTTCCGCTTTACAGTATTCCTTGGACCTTCACTTTGACGATGAAACACAAAAATTGCATCGGAATTATCTACAAAAGGCACAATGCCGACTTAAGTACAAGAAGAATGAGTCTTCTTACCGTCTATGTTCCAGCCTTTGCTGAGAGACCAGTTTTAGATATCGATGATTCACTTCCGGTTTACAGTATTCCTTGGACCTTCACTTCGACGATGAAACACAAAAATTTTATCGGAATTAAATACATCAGGCACAATGCCGACTTAAGTACAAGAAGAGTGGGTCTTCTTACCATCTATGCTTTCAGTCTTTGCTGAGAGACCAGTTTTAGATATCGATGATTCACTTCCGGTTTACAGTATTCCTTGCACCTTCAGTTTGACGATGAAACATAAAAATTGCATCGGAATTAAATACATCAGGCACAATGCCGACTTAAGTACAAGAAGAGTGGGTCTTCTTACCGTCTATGCTTTCAGCCTTTGCTGAGAGACCAGTTTTAGATCTCGATGATTCACATCCGGTTTACAGTATTCCTTGCACCTTCACTTTGACGATGAAACACAAAAATTGCATCGGAGTTAAATACATCAGGCACAATGCCGACTTAAGTACAAGAAGAGTGGGTCTTCTTACCATCTATGCTTTCAGCCTTTGCTGAGAGACCAGTTTTAGATATCGATGATTCACTTCCGGTTTACAGTATTCATTGGACCTTCACTTTGACGATGAAACACAAAAATTGCATCGGAATTAAATACATCAGGCACAATGCCGACTTAAGTACAAGAAGAGTGGGTCTTCTTACCGTCTATGCTTTCAGCCTTTGCTGAGAGACCAGTTTTAGATATCGATGCTTCACTTCCGGTTTACAGTATTCCTTGGACCTTCACTTTGACGATGAAACACAAAAATTGCATCGGAATTAAATACATCAGGCGCAATGCCGACTTAAGTACAAGAAGAGTGAGTCTTCTTACCATCTATGCTTTCAGCCTTTGCTGAGAGACCAGTTTTAGATATCGATGATTCAATTCAGGTTTACAGTATTCCTTGGACCTTCACTTTGACGATTAAACACAGAAATCGCATCGGAATTAAACACAAAAGGCACAATGCGGACTTAAGTACTAGAAGACTGAGTTTTCTAACAGTCTATGATTTGAGCCTTTCGTGTGAGACCAGTTTTAGATATCGATGATTCACTTCCGGTTTACAGTATTCCATGGACCTTCACTTTGACGATGAAACACAAAAATTGCATCGGAATTAAATACATCAGGCACAATGCCGACTTAAGTAGAAGAACAGTGAGTCTTCTTACCGTCTATGCTTTCAGCCTTTGCTAAGAGACCAGTTTTAGATATCGATGCTTCACTTCCGGTTTGCAGTATTCCTTGCACCATCACTTTGACGATTAAACACAAAAATTGCATCGGAATTAAATACATCAGGCACAATGCCGAGTTAAGTACAAGAAGAGTGGGTCTTCTTACCGTCTATGCTTTCAGCCTTTGCTGAGTGACCAGTTTTAGATATCGATGCTTCACTTCCGCTTTACAGTATTCCTTGGACCTTCACTTTGACGATGAAACACAAAAATTGCATCGGAATTATCTACAAAAGGCACAATGCCGACTTAAGTACAAGAAGAATGAGTCTTCTTACCGTCTATGTTCCAGCCTTTGCTGAGAGACCAGTTTTAGATATCGATGATTCACTTCCGGTTTACAGTATTCCTTGGACCTTCACTTCGACGATGAAACACAAAAATTTTATCGGAATTAAATACATCAGGCACAATGCCGACTTAAGTACAAGAAGAGTGGGTCTTCTTACCATCTATGCTTTCAGTCTTTGCTGAGAGACCAGTTTTAGATATCGATGATTCACTTCCGGTTTACAGTATTCCTTGCACCTTCAGTTTGACGATGAAACATAAAAATTGCATCGGAATTAAATACATCAGGCACAATGCCGACTTAAGTACAAGAAGAGTGGGTCTTCTTACCGTCTATGCTTTCAGCCTTTGCTGAGAGACCAGTTTTAGATCTCGATGATTCACATCCGGTTTACAGTATTCCTTGCACCTTCACTTTGACGATGAAACACAAAAATTGCATCGGAGTTAAATACAACAGGCACAATGCCGACTTAAGTTCAAGAAGAGTGGGTCTTCTTAACATCAATGCTTTCAGCCTTTGCTGAGAGACCAGTTTTAGATATCGATGATTCACTTCTGGTTTACAGTATTCCATGGCCCTTCACTTTGACGATGAAACACAAAAATTGCATCGGAATTAAATACATCAGGCACAATGCCGACTTAAGTAGAAGAACAGTGAGTCTTCTTACCGTCTATGTTTTCAGCCTTTGCTAAGAGACCAGTTTTAGATATCGATGCTTCACTTCCGGTTTGCAGTATTCCTTGCACCTTCACTTTGACGATTAAACACAAAAATTGCATCGGAATTAAATACATCAGGCAGAAAGCCGAGTTAAGTACAAGAAGGGTGGGTCTTCTTACCGTCTATGCTTTCAGCCTTTGCTGAGTGACCAGTTTTAGATATCGATGCATCACTTCCGCTTTACAGTATTCCTTGGACCTTCACTTTGACGAAGAAACACAAAAATAGCATCGGAATTATATACAAAAGGCACAATGCCGACTTAAGTACAAGAAGAGTGGGTCTTCTTACCGTCTATGCTTTCAGCCTTTGCTGAGAGACCAGTTTTAGATATCGATGCTTCACTTCCGGTTTACAGTATTCCTTGGACCTTCACTTTGACGATTAAACACAGAAATTGCATTGGAATTAAATACAAAAGGCACAATGCGGACTTAAGTACTAGAAGACTGAGTTTTCTAACAGTCTATGATTTGAGCCTTTCGTGTGAGACCAGTTTTAGTTTTCGATGCTTCACTTCCGGTTTACAGTATTCCTTGGACCATCACTTTGACGATTAAACACAAAAATTGCATCGGAATTATATACAAAAGGCACAATGCCGACTTAAGTACAAGAAGTGTGGGTCTTCTTACCGTCTATGCTTTCAGCCTTTGCTGAGAGACCAGTTTTAGATATCGATGCTTCACTTCCGGTTTACAGTATTCCTTCGACCTTCACTTTGACGATGAAACACAAAAATTGCTTCGGAATTAAATACATCAGGCACAATGCCGACTTAAGTACAAGAAGAATGAGTCTTCTTACCGTCTATGCTTTCAGCCTTTGCTGAGAGACCAGTTTTAGATATCGATGATTCACTTCCGGTTTACAGTTTTCCTCGGACCTTCACTTTGACGATGAAACACAAAAATTGCATCGGAATTAAATGCATCAGGCACAATGCCGACTTAAGTACAAAAAGATTGAGCCTTCTTATCGTCTATGCTTTCAGTCTTTGCTGAGAGACCAGTTTTAGATATCGATGCTTCACTTCCGGTTTACAGTATACCTTGGACCTTCACTTTGACGATGAAACACAAAAATTGCATCGGAATTAAATACATCAGGCACAATGCCGACTTAAGTACAAAAAGGTTGAGTCTTCTTACCGTCTATGCTTTCAGCCTTTGCTGAGAGACAAGTTTTAGATATCGGTGCTTTACTTCCGGTTTACAGTATTCCTTGGACCCTCACTTAGACGATTAAACACAAAAATTGCATCGGAATTAAATACATCAGGCACAATGCCGACTTAAGGACAAGAAGACTGAGTCTTCTAACAGTCTATGATTTGAGCCTTTCGTGTTAGACCAGTTTTAGATTCCGATGCTTCACTTCAGGTGTACTGTATCCCTGGACCTTCACATTGACGATGAAACACAAAAATTGCATCGGAATTAAATACATCAGGCACAATGCCGACTTAAGTACAAGGAGAGGGAGTCTTCTTACCGTCTATGCTTTCAGCCGTTGCTGAAAGACCAGTTTTAGATTCCGATGCTTCACTTCAGATTTACGGTATCCCTTGGACCTTCACTTTGACGAAGAAACACAAAAATTGCATCGGAAGTAAATACATCAGGCACAATGCCGACTTAAGTACAAGAAGACTGAGTCTTATTTCCGTCTATGCTTTCAGTCTTTTCTGAGAGACCAGTTTTAGATATCGATGATTCACTTCCGGTTTACAGTATTCCATGGACCTTCACTTTGACGATGAAACACAAAAATTGCATCGGAATTAAATACATCAGGCACAATGCCGACTTAAGTAGAAGAACAGTGAGTCTTCTTACCGTCTATGCTTTCAGCCTTTGCTGAGAGACCAGTTTTAGATATCGATGATTCACTTCCGGTTTACAGTATACCTTGGACCTTCACTTGACGATGAAACACAAAAATTGCATCGGAATTAAATACATCAGGCACAAAGCCGACTTAAGTACAAGATGAGTGGGTCTTCTTACCGTCTATGCTTCCAGCCTTTGCTGAGAGAACAGTTTTAGATATCGATGCTTCACTTCCGGTTTACAGTATTCCTTGGACCTTCACTTTGACGATGAAACACAAAAATTGCATCGCAATTAAGTACATCAGGCACAATGCCGACTTAAGTACAAGAAGAGTGGGTCTTCTTACCATCTATGCTTTCAGCCTTTGCTGAGAGACCAGTTTTAGATATCGATGATTCACTTCCGGTTTACAGTATGCCTTGGACCATCACTTTGTCGATTAAACACAAAAATTGCATCGGAATTATATACAAAAGGCACAATGCCGACTTAAGTACAAGAAGAATGAGTCTTCTTACCGTCTATGCTTTCAGCCTTTGCTGAGAGACCAGTTTTAGATATCGATGATTCACTTCCGGTTTACAGTATTCATTGGACCTTCACTTTGACGATGAAACACAAAAATTGCATCGGAATTAAATACATCAGGCACAATGCCGACTTAAGTACAAGAAGAGTGGGTCTTCTTACCGTCTATGCTTTCAGCCTTTGCTGAGAGACCAGTTTTAGATATCGATGCTTCACTTCCGGTTTACAGTATTCCTTGGACCTTCACTTTGACGATGAAACACAAAAATTGCATCGGAATTAAATACATCAGGCGCAATGCCGACTTAAGTACAAGAAGAGTGAGTCTTCTTACCATCTATGCTTTCAGCCTTTGCTGAGAGACCAGTTTTAGATATCGATGATTCAATTCAGGTTTACAGTATTCCTTGGACCTTCACTTTGACGATTAAACACAGAAATCGCATCGGAATTAAACACAAAAGGCACAATGCGGACTTAAGTACTAGAAGACTGAGTTTTCTAACAGTCTATGATTTGAGCCTTTCGTGTGAGACCAGTTTTAGATATCGATGATTCACTTCCGGTTTACAGTATTCCATGGACCTTCACTTTGACGATGAAACACAAAAATTGCATCGGAATTAAATACATCAGGCACAATGCCGACTTAAGTAGAAGAACAGTGAGTCTTCTTACCGTCTATGCTTTCAGCCTTTGCTAAGAGACCAGTTTTAGATATCGATGCTTCACTTCCGGTTTGCAGTATTCCTTGCACCATCACTTTGACGATTAAACACAAAAATTGCATCGGAATTAAATACATCAGGCACAATGCCGAGTTAAGTACAAGAAGAGTGGGTCTTCTTACCGTCTATGCTTTCAGCCTTTGCTGAGTGACCAGTTTTAGATATCGATGCTTCACTTCCGCTTTACAGTATTCCTTGGACCTTCACTTTGACGATGAAACACAAAAATTGCATCGGAATTATCTACAAAAGGCACAATGCCGACTTAAGTACAAGAAGAATGAGTCTTCTTACCGTCTATGTTCCAGCCTTTGCTGAGAGACCAGTTTTAGATATCGATGATTCACTTCCGGTTTACAGTATTCCTTGGACCTTCACTTCGACGATGAAACACAAAAATTTTATCGGAATTAAATACATCAGGCACAATGCCGACTTAAGTACAAAAAGGTTGAGTCTTCTTACCGTCTATGCTTTCAGCCTTTGCTGAGAGACAAGTTTTAGATATCGGTGCTTTACTTCCGGTTTACAGTATTCCTTGGACCCTCACTTAGACGATTAAACACAAAAATTGCATCGGAATTAAATACATCAGGCACAATGCCGACTTAAGGACAAGAAGACTGAGTCTTCTAACAGTCTATGATTTGAGCCTTTCGTGTTAGACCAGTTTTAGATTCCGATGCTTCACTTCAGGTGTACTGTATCCCTGGACCTTCACATTGACGATGAAACACAAAAATTGCATCGGAATTAAATACATCAGGCACAATGCCGACTTAAGTACAAGGAGAGGGAGTCTTCTTACCGTCTATGCTTTCAGCCGTTGCTGAAAGACCAGTTTTAGATTCCGATGCTTCACTTCAGATTTACGGTATCCCTTGGACCTTCACTTTGACGAAGAAACACAAAAATTGCATCGGAAGTAAATACATCAGGCACAATGCCGACTTAAGTACAAGAAGACTGAGTCTTATTTCCGTCTATGCTTTCAGTCTTTTCTGAGAGACCAGTTTTAGATATCGATGATTCACTTCCGGTTTACAGTATTCCATGGACCTTCACTTTGACGATGAAACACAAAAATTGCATCGGAATTAAATACATCAGGCACAATGCCGACTTAAGTAGAAGAACAGTGAGTCTTCTTACCGTCTATGCTTTCAGCCTTTGCTGAGAGACCAGTTTTAGATATCGATGATTCACTTCCGGTTTACAGTATACCTTGGACCTTCACTTGACGATGAAACACAAAAATTGCATCGGAATTAAATACATCAGGCACAAAGCCGACTTAAGTACAAGATGAGTGGGTCTTCTTACCGTCTATGCTTCCAGCCTTTGCTGAGAGACCAGTTTTAGATATCGATGCTTCACTTCCGGTTTACAGTATTCCTTGGACCTTCACTTTGACGATGAAACACAAAAATTGCATCGCAATTAAGTACATCAGGCACAATGCCGACTTAAGTACAAGAAGAGTGGGTCTTCTTACCATCTATGCTTTCAGCCTTTGCTGAGAGACCAGTTTTAGATATCGATGATTCACTTCCGGTTTACAGTATGCCTTGGACCATCACTTTGTCGATTAAACACAAAAATTGCATCGGAATTATATACAAAAGGCACAATGCCGACTTAAGTACAAGAAGAATGAGTCTTCTTACCGTCTATGCTTTCAGCCTTTGCTGAGAGACCAGTTTTAGATATCGATGATTCACTTCCGGTTTACAGTATTCATTGGACCTTCACTTTGACGATGAAACACAAAAATTGCATCGGAATTAAATACATCAGGCACAATGCCGACTTAAGTACAAGAAGAGTGGGTCTTCTTACCGTCTATGCTTTCAGCCTTTGCTGAGAGACCAGTTTTAGATATCGATGCTTCACTTCCGGTTTACAGTATTCCTTGGACCTTCACTTTGACGATGAAACACAAAAATTGCATCGGAATTAAATACATCAGGCGCAATGCCGACTTAAGTACAAGAAGAGTGAGTCTTCTTACCATCTATGCTTTCAGCCTTTGCTGAGAGACCAGTTTTAGATATCGATGATTCAATTCAGGTTTACAGTATTCCTTGGACCTTCACTTTGACGATTAAACACAGAAATCGCATCGGAATTAAACACAAAAGGCACAATGCGGACTTAAGTACTAGAAGACTGAGTTTTCTAACAGTCTATGATTTGAGCCTTTCGTGTGAGACCAGTTTTAGATATCGATGATTCACTTCCGGTTTACAGTATTCCATGGACCTTCACTTTGACGATGAAACACAAAAATTGCATCGGAATTAAATACATCAGGCACAATGCCGACTTAAGTAGAAGAACAGTGAGTCTTCTTACCGTCTATGCTTTCAGCCTTTGCTAAGAGACCAGTTTTAGATATCGATGCTTCACTTCCGGTTTGCAGTATTCCTTGCACCATCACTTTGACGATTAAACACAAAAATTGCATCGGAATTAAATACATCAGGCACAATGCCGAGTTAAGTACAAGAAGAGTGGGTCTTCTTACCGTCTATGCTTTCAGCCTTTGCTGAGTGACCAGTTTTAGATATCGATGCTTCACTTCCGCTTTACAGTATTCCTTGCACCTTCAGTTTGACGATGAAACATAAAAATTGCATCGGAATTAAATACATCAGGCACAATGCCGACTTAAGTACAAGAAGAGTGGGTCTTCTTACCGTCTATGCTTTCAGCCTTTGCTGAGAGACCAGTTTTAGATCTCGATGATTCACATCCGGTTTACAGTATTCCTTGCACCTTCACTTTGACGATGAAACACAAAAATTGCATCGGAGTTAAATACATCAGGCACAATGCCGACTTAAGTTCAAGAAGAGTGGGTCTTCTTAACATCAATGCTTTCAGCCTTTGCTGAGAGACCAGTTTTAGATATCGATGATTCACTTCTGGTTTACAGTATTCCATGGCCCTTCACTTTGACGATGAAACACAAAAATTGCATCGGAATTAAATACATCAGGCACAATGCCGACTTAAGTAGAAGAACAGTGAGTCTTCTTACCGTCTATGTTTTCAGCCTTTGCTAAGAGACCAGTTTTAGATATCGATGCTTCACTTCCGGTTTGCAGTATTCCTTGCACCTTCACTTTGACGATTAAACACAAAAATTGCATCGGAATTAAATACATCAGGCAGAAAGCCGAGTTAAGTACAAGAAGGGTGGTTCTTCTTACCGTCTATGCTTTCAGCCTTTGCTGAGTGACCAGTTTTAGATATCGATGCATCACTTCCACTTTACAGTATTCCTTGGACCTTCACTTTGACGAAGAAACACAAAAATAGCATCGGAATTATATACAAAAGGCACAATGCCGACTTAAGTACAAGAAGAGTGGGTCTTCTTACCGTCTATGCTTTCAGCCTTTGCTGAGAGACCAGTTTTAGATATCGATGCTTCACTTCCGGTTTACAGTATTCCTTGGACCTTCACTTTGACGATTAAACACAGAAATTGCATTGGAATTAAATACAAAAGGCACAATGCGGACTTAAGTACTAGAAGACTGAGTTTTCTAACAGTCTATGATTTGAGCCTTTCGTGTGAGACCAGTTTTAGTTTTCGATGCTTCACTTCCGGTTTACAGTATTCCTTGGACCATCACTTTGACGATTAAACACAAAAATTGCATCGGAATTATATACAAAAGGCACAATGCCGACTTAAGTACAAGAAGTGTGGGTCTTCTTACCGTCTATGCTTTCAGCCTTTGCTGAGAGACCAGTTTTAGATATCGATGCTTCACTTCCGGTTTACAGTATTCCTTCGACCTTCACTTTGACGATGAAACACAAAAATTGCTTCGGAATTAAATACATCAGGCACAATGCCGACTTAAGTACAAGAAGAATGAGTCTTCTTACCGTCTATGCTTTCAGCCTTTGCTGAGAGACCAGTTTTAGATATCGATGATTCACTTCCGGTTTACAGTTTTCCTCGGACCTTCACTTTGACGATGAAACACAAAAATTGCATCGGAATTAAATGCATCAGGCACAATGCCGACTTAAGTACAAAAAGATTGAGCCTTCTTATCGTCTATGCTTTCAGTCTTTGCTGAGAGACCAGTTTTAGATATCGATGCTTCACTTCCGGTTTACAGTATACCTTGGACCTTCACTTTGACGATGAAACACAAAAATTGCATCGGAATTAAATACATCAGGCACAATGCCGACTTAAGTACAAAAAGGTTGAGTCTTCTTACCGTCTATGCTTTCAGCCTTTGCTGAGAGACAAGTTTTAGATATCGGTGCTTTACTTCCGGTTTACAGTATTCCTTGGACCCTCACTTAGACGATTAAACACAAAAATTGCATCGGAATTAAATACATCAGGCACAATGCCGACTTAAGGACAAGAAGACTGAGTCTTCTAACAGTCTATGATTTGAGCCTTTCGTGTTAGACCAGTTTTAGATTCCGATGCTTCACTTCAGGTGTACTGTATCCCTGGACCTTCACATTGACGATGAAACACAAAAATTGCATCGGAATTAAATACATCAGGCACAATGCCGACTTAAGTACATGGAGAGGGAGTCTTCTTACCGTCTATGCTTTCAGCCGTTGCTGAAAGACCAGTTTTAGATTCCGATGCTTCACTTCAGATTTACGGTATCCCTTGGACCTTCACTTTGACGAAGAAACACAAAAATTGCATCGGAAGTAAATACATCAGGCACAATGCCGACTTAAGTACAAGAAGACTGAGTCTTATTTCCGTCTATGCTTTCAGTCTTTTCTGAGAGACCAGTTTTAGATATCGATGATTCACTTCCGGTTTACAGTATTCCATGGACCTTCACTTTGACGATGAAACACAAAAATTGCATCGGAATTAAATACATCAGGCACAATGCCGACTTAAGTAGAAGAACAGTGAGTCTTCTTACCGTCTATGCTTTCAGCCTTTGCTGAGAGACCAGTTTTAGATATCGATGATTCACTTCCGGTTTACAGTATACCTTGGACCTTCACTTGACGATGAAACACAAAAATTGCATCGGAATTAAATACATCAGGCACAAAGCCGACTTAAGTACAAGATGAGTGGGTCTTCTTACCGTCTATGCTTCCAGCCTTTGCTGAGAGACCAGTTTTAGATATCGATGCTTCACTTCCGGTTTACAGTATTCCTTGGACCTTCACTTTGACGATGAAACACAAAAATTGCATCGCAATTAAGTACATCAGGCACAATGCCGACTTAAGTACAAGAAGAGTGGGTCTTCTTACCATCTATGCTTTCAGCCTTTGCTGAGAGACCAGTTTTAGATATCGATGATTCACTTCCGGTTTACAGTATGCCTTGGACCATCACTTTGTCGATTAAACACAAAAATTGCATCGGAATTATATACAAAAGGCACAATGCCGACTTAAGTACAAGAAGAATGAGTCTTCTTACCGTCTATGCTTTCAGCCTTTGCTGAGAGACCAGTTTTAGATATCGATGATTCACTTCCGGTTTACAGTATTCCTTGGACCTTCACTTCGACGATGAAACACAAAAATTTTATCGGAATTAAATACATGAGGCACAATGCCGACTTAAGTACAAGGAGAGTGGGTCTTCTTACCATCTATGCTTTCAGCCTATGCTGAGAGACCAGTTTTAGATATCGATGATTCACTTCCGGTTTACAGTATCCCTTGCACCTTCAGTTTGACGATGAAACATAAAAATTGCATCGGAATTAAATACATCAGGCACAATGCCGACTTAAGTACAAGAAGAGTGGGTCTTCTTACCGTCTATGCTTTCAGCCTTTGCTGAGAGACCAGTTTTAGATATCGATGATTCACTTCCGGTTTACAGTATTCCTTGCACCTTCACTTTGACGATGAAACACAAAAATTGCATCGGAGTTAAATACATCAGGCACAATGCCGACTTAAGTTCAAGAAGAGTGGGTCTTCTTAACATCTATGCTTTCAACCTTTGCTGAGAGACCAGTTTTAGATATCGATGATTCACTTCCGGTTTACAGTATTCCTTGCACCTTCACTTTGACGATGAAACACAAAAATTGCATCGGAATTAAATACATCAGGCACATTGCCGACTTAAGTACAAGAAGAGTGGGTCTTCTTACCGTCTATGCTTTCAGCCTTTGCTGAGAGACCAGTTTTAGATATCGATGATTCACTTCTGGTTTACAGTATTCCATGGACCTTCACTTTGACGATGAAACACAAATATTGCATCGGAATTAAATACATCAGGCACAATGCCGACTTAAGTAGAAGAACAGTGAGTCTTCTTACCGTCTATGCTTTCAGCCTTTGCTAAGAGACCAGTTTTAGATATCGATGCTTCACTTCCGGTTTGCAGTATTCCTTGCACCTTCACTTTGACGATTAAACACAAAAATTG
Source organism: Schistocerca cancellata (assembly GCF_023864275.1). Taxonomy (NCBI): domain Eukaryota; kingdom Metazoa; phylum Arthropoda; class Insecta; order Orthoptera; family Acrididae; genus Schistocerca; species Schistocerca cancellata. The sequence goes on from NC_064631.1 coordinate 57,222,219, forward strand.
CATCGGAATTAAATACATCAGGCACAATGCCGAGTTAAGTACAAGAAGAGTGGGTCTTCTTACCGTCTTTGCTTTCAGCCTTTGCTGAGAGACCAGTTTTAGATATCGATGATTCACTTCCGGTTTACAGTATTCCTTGGACCTTCACTTCGACGATGAAACACAAAAATTTTATCGGAATTAAATACATCAGGCACAATGCCGACTTAAGTACAAGAAGAGTGGGTCTTCTTACCATCTATGCTTTCAGCCTTTGCTGAGAGACCAGTTTTAGATATCGATGATTCACTTCCGGTTTACAGTATTCCTTGCACCTTCAGTTTGACGATGAAACATAATAATTGCATCGGAATTAAATACATCAGGCACAATGCCGACTTAAGTTCAAGAAGAGTGGGTCTTCCTAACATCTATGCTTTCAGCCTTTGCTGAGAGACCAGTTTTAGATATCGATGATTCACTTCCGGTTTACAGTATTCCTTGCATCTTCACTTTGACGATGAAACACAAAAATTGCATCGGAATTAAATACATCAGGCACAATGCCGACTTAAGTACAAGAAGAGTGGGTCTTCTTACCGTCTATGCTTTCAGCCTTTGCTGAGAGACCAGTTTTAGATATCGATGATTCACTTCTGGTTTACAGTATTCCATGGACCTTCACTTTGACGATGAAACTCAAAAATTGCATCGGAATTAAATACATCAGGCACAATGCCGACTTAAGTAGAAGAACAGTGAGTCTTCTTACCGTCTATGCTTTCAGCCTTTGCTAAGAGACCAGTTTTAGATATCGATGCTTCACTTCCGGTTTGCAGTATTCCTTGCACCTTCACTTTGACGATTAAACACAAAAATTGCATCGGAATTAAATACATCAGGCACAATGCCGAGTTAAGTACAAGAAGAGTGGGTCTTCTTACCGTCTATGCTTTCAGCCTTTGCTGAGTGACCAGTTTTAGATATCGATGCTTCACTTCCGCTTAACAGTATTCCTTGGACCTTCACTTTGACGATGAAACACAAAAATAGCATCGGAATTATATACAAAAGGCACAATGCCGACTTAAGTACAAGAAGAGTGGGTCTTCTTACCGTCTATGCTTTCAGCCTTTGCTGAGAGACCAGTATTAGATATCGATGCTTCACTTCCGGTTTACAGTATACCTTGGACCTTCACTTTGACGATGAAACACAAAAATTGCATCGGAATTAAATACATCAGGCACAATGCCGACTTAAGTACAAGATGAGTGGGTCTTCTTACCGTCTATGCTTTCAGCCTTTGCTGAGAGACCAGTTTTAGTTATCGATGCTTCACTTCCGGTTTACAGTATTCCTTGGACCTTCACTTTGACGATTAAACACAGAAATTGCATCGGAATTAAATACAAAAGGCACAATGCGGACATAAGTACTAGAAGACTGAGTTTTCTAACAGTCTATGATTTGAGCCTTTCGTGTGAGACCAGTTTTAGTTTTCGATGCTTCACTTCCGGTTTACAGTATTCCTTGGACCATCACTTTGACGATTAAACACAAAAATTGCATCGGAATTATATACAAAAGGCACAATGCCGACTTAAGTACAAGAAGAGTGGGTCTTCTTACCGTCTATGCTTTCAGCCTTTGCTGAGAGACCAGTTTTAGATATCGATGCTTCACTTCCGGTTTACAGTATTCCTTCGACCTTCACTTTGACGATGAAACACAAAAATTGCTTCGGAATTAAATACATCAGGCACAATGCCGACTTAAGTACAAGAAGAATGAGTCTTCTTACCGTCTATGCTTTCAGCCTTTGCTGAGAGACCAGTTTTAGATATCGATGATTCACTTCCGGTTTACAGTTTTCCTCGGACCTTCACTTTGACGATGAAACACAAAAATTGCATCGGAATTAAATGCATCAGGCACAATGCCGACTTAAGTACAAAAAGATTGAGCCTTCTTATCGTCTATGCTTTCAGTCTTTGCTGAGAGACCAGTTTTAGATATCGATGCTTCACTTCCGGTTTACAGTATACCTTGGACCTTCACTTTGACGATGAAACACAAAAATTGCATCGGAATTAAATACATCAGGCACAATGCCGACTTAAGTACAAAAAGGTTGAGTCTTCTTACCGTCTATGCTTTCAGCCTTTGCTGAGAGACAAGTTTTAGATATCGGTGCTTTACTTCCGGTTTACAGTATTCCTTGGACCCTCACTTAGACGATTAAACACAAAAATTGCATCGGAATTAAATACATCAGGCACAATGCCGACTTAAGGACAAGAAGACTGAGTCTTCTAACAGTCTATGATTTGAGCCTTTCGTGTTAGACCAGTTTTAGATTCCGATGCTTCACTTCAGGTGTACTGTATCCCTGGACCTTCACATTGACGATGAAACACAAAAATTGCATCGGAATTAAATACATCAGGCACAATGCCGACTTAAGTACATGGAGAGGGAGTCTTCTTACCGTCTATGCTTTCAGCCGTTGCTGAAAGACCAGTTTTAGATTCCGATGCTTCACTTCAGATTTACGGTATCCCTTGGACCTTCACTTTGACGAAGAAACACAAAAATTGCATCGGAAGTAAATACATCAGGCACAATGCCGACTTAAGTACAAGAAGACTGAGTCTTATTTCCGTCTATGCTTTCAGTCTTTTCTGAGAGACCAGTTTTAGATATCGATGATTCACTTCCGGTTTACAGTATTCCATGGACCTTCACTTTGACGATGAAACACAAAAATTGCATCGGAATTAAATACATCAGGCACAATGCCGACTTAAGTAGAAGAACAGTGAGTCTTCTTACCGTCTATGCTTTCAGCCTTTGCTGAGAGACCAGTTTTAGATATCGATGATTCACTTCCGGTTTACAGTATACCTTGGTCCTTCACTTGACGATGAAACACAAAAATTGCATCGGAATTAAATACATCAGGCACAAAGCCGACTTAAGTACAAGATGAGTGGGTCTTCTTACCGTCTATGCTTCCAGCCTTTGCTGAGAGACCAGTTTTAGATATCGATGCTTCACTTCCGGTTTACAGTATTCCTTGGACCTTCACTTTGACGATGAAACACAAAAATTGCATCGCAATTAAGTACATCAGGCACAATGCCGACTTAAGTACAAGAAGAGTGGGTCTTCTTACCATCTATGCTTTCAGCCTTTGCTGAGAGACCAGTTTTAGATATCGATGATTCACTTCCGGTTTACAGTATGCCTTGGACCATCACTTTGTCGATTAAACACAAAAATTGCATCGGAATTATATACAAAAGGCACAATGCCGACTTAAGTACAAGAAGAATGAGTCTTCTTACCGTCTATGCTTTCAGCCTTTGCTGAGAGACCAGTTTTAGATATCGATGATTCACTTCCGGTTTACAGTATTCCTTGGACCTTCACTTCGACGATGAAACACAAAAATTTTATCGGAATTAAATACATGAGGCACAATGCCGACTTAAGTACAAGGAGAGTGGGTCTTCTTACCATCTATGCTTTCAGCCTATGCTGAGAGACCAGTTTTAGATATCGATGATTCACTTCCGGTTTACAGTATCCCTTGCACCTTCAGTTTGACGATGAAACATAAAAATTGCATCGGAATTAAATACATCAGGCACAATGCCGACTTAAGTACAAGAAGAGTGGGTCTTCTTACCGTCTATGCTTTCAGCCTTTGCTGAGAGACCAGTTTTAGATATCGATGATTCACTTCCGGTTTACAGTATTCCTTGCACCTTCACTTTGACGATGAAACACAAAAATTGCATCGGAGTTAAATACATCAGGCACAATGCCGACTTAAGTTCAAGAAGAGTGGGTCTTCTTAACATCTATGCTTTCAACCTTTGCTGAGAGACCAGTTTTAGATATCGATGATTCACTTCCGGTTTACAGTATTCCTTGCACCTTCACTTTGACGATGAAACACAAAAATTGCATCGGAATTAAATACATCAGGCACATTGCCGACTTAAGTACAAGAAGAGTGGGTCTTCTTACCGTCTATGCTTTCAGCCTTTGCTGAGAGACCAGTTTTAGATATCGATGATTCACTTCTGGTTTACAGTATTCCATGGACCTTCACTTTGACGATGAAACACAAATATTGCATCGGAATTAAATACATCAGGCACAATGCCGACTTAAGTAGAAGAACAGTGAGTCTTCTTACCGTCTATGCTTTCAGCCTTTGCTAAGAGACCAGTTTTAGATATCGATGCTTCACTTCCGGTTTGCAGTATTCCTTGCACCTTCACTTTGACGATTAAACACAAAAATTGCATCGGAATTAAATACATCAGGCACAATGCCGAGTTAAGTACAAGAAGAGTGGGTCTTCTTACCGTCTTTGCTTTCAGCCTTTGCTGAGAGACCAGTTTTAGATATCGATGATTCACTTCCGGTTTACAGTATTCCTTGGACCTTCACTTCGACGATGAAACACAAAAATTTTATCGGAATTAAATACATCAGGCACAATGCCGACTTAAGTACAAGAAGAGTGGGTCTTCTTACCATCTATGCTTTCAGCCTTTGCTGAGAGACCAGTTTTAGATATCGATGATTCACTTCCGGTTTACAGTATTCCTTGCACCTTCAGTTTGACGATGAAACATAATAATTGCATCGGAATTAAATACATCAGGCACAATGCCGACTTAAGTTCAAGAAGAGTGGGTCTTCCTAACATCTATGCTTTCAGCCTTTGCTGAGAGACCAGTTTTAGATATCGATGATTCACTTCCGGTTTACAGTATTCCTTGCATCTTCACTTTGACGATGAAACACAAAAATTGCATCGGAATTAAATACATCAGGCACAATGCCGACTTAAGTACAAGAAGAGTGGGTCTTCTTACCGTCTATGCTTTCAGCCTTTGCTGAGAGACCAGTTTTAGATATCGATGATTCACTTCTGGTTTACAGTATTCCATGGACCTTCACTTTGACGATGAAACTCAAAAATTGCATCGGAATTAAATACATCAGGCACAATGCCGACTTAAGTAGAAGAACAGTGAGTCTTCTTACCGTCTATGCTTTCAGCCTTTGCTAAGAGACCAGTTTTAGATATCGATGCTTCACTTCCGGTTTGCAGTATTCCTTGCACCTTCACTTTGACGATTAAACACAAAAATTGCATCGGAATTAAATACATCAGGCACAATGCCGAGTTAAGTACAAGAAGAGTGGGTCTTCTTACCGTCTATGCTTTCAGCCTTTGCTGAGTGACCAGTTTTAGATATCGATGCTTCACTTCCGCTTAACAGTATTCCTTGGACCTTCACTTTGACGATGAAACACAAAAATAGCATCGGAATTATATACAAAAGGCACAATGCCGACTTAAGTACAAGAAGAGTGGGTCTTCTTACCGTCTATGCTTTCAGCCTTTGCTGAGAGACCAGTATTAGATATCGATGCTTCACTTCCGGTTTACAGTATACCTTGGACCTTCACTTTGACGATGAAACACAAAAATTGCATCGGAATTAAATACATCAGGCACAATGCCGACTTAAGTACAAGATGAGTGGGTCTTCTTACCGTCTATGCTTTCAGCCTTTGCTGAGAGACCAGTTTTAGTTATCGATGCTTCACTTCCGGTTTACAGTATTCCTTGGACCTTCACTTTGACGATTAAACACAGAAATTGCATCGGAATTAAATACAAAAGGCACAATGCGGACATAAGTACTAGAAGACTGAGTTTTCTAACAGTCTATGATTTGAGCCTTTCGTGTGAGACCAGTTTTAGTTTTCGATGCTTCACTTCCGGTTTACAGTATTCCTTGGACCATCACTTTGACGATTAAACACAAAAATTGCATCGGAATTATATACAAAAGGCACAATGCCGACTTAAGTACAAGAAGAGTGGGTCTTCTTACCGTCTATGCTTTCAGCCTTTGCTGAGAGACCAGTTTTAGATATCGATGCTTCACTTCCGGTTTACAGTATTCCTTCGACCTTCACTTTGACGATGAAACACAAAAATTGCATCGGAATTAAATACATCAGGCACAATGCCGACTTAAGTACAAGAAGAGTGGGTCTTCTTACCATCTATGCTTTCAGCCTTTGCTGAGAGACCAGTTTTAGATATCGATGATTCACTTCCGGTTTACAGTATTCCTTGGACGTTCACTTTGACGATGAAACACAAAAATTTTATCGGAATTAAATACATCAGGCACAATGCCGACTTAAGTACAAGAAGAATGAGTCTTCTTACCGTCTATGTTTTCAGCCTTTGCTGAGAGACCAGTTTTAGATATCGATGCTTCACTTCCGGTTTACAGTATTCTTCGGACCTTCACTTTGACGATGAATCACAAAAATTGCATCGGAATTAAATACATCAGGCACAATGCCGACTTAAGTACAAAAAGGTTGAGTCTTCTTACCGTCTATGCTTTCAGCCTTTGCTGAGAGACAAGTTTTAGATATCGATGCTTCACTTCCGGTTTACAGTATTCCTTGGAACCTCACTTAGACGATTAAACACAAAAATTGCATCGGAATTAAATACATCAGGCACAATGCCGACTTAAGGACAAGAAGACTGAGTCTTCTAACAGTCTATGATTTGAGCCTTTCGTGTTAGACCAGTTTTAGATTCCGATGCTTCACTTCAGGTGTACTGTATCCCTGGACCTTCACATTGACGATGAAACACAAAAATTGCATCGGAATTAAATACATCAGGCACAATGCCGACTTAAGTACAAGGAGAGGGAGTCTTCTTACCGTCTATGCTTTCAGCCGTTGCTGAAAGACCAGTTTTAGATCCCGATGCTTCACTTCAGATTTCCTGTATCCCTTGGACCTTCACTTTGACGAAGAAACACAAAAATTGCATCGGAAGTAAATACATCAGGCACAATGCCGACTTAAGTACAAGAAGACTGAGTCTTATTTCCGTCTATGCTTTCAGCCTTTTGTGAGAGACCAGTTTTAGATATCGATGCTTCACTTCCGGTTTACAGTATTCCTTGGACCCTCACTTTCACGATGAAACACAAAGATTGCATCGGAATTAAATACATCATGCACAATGCCGACTTAAGTACAAGAAGAGAGAGTTTTCTTACCGTCTATGCTTTCAACCTTTGTTGAGAGACCAGTTTTAGATATCGATGCTTCACGTCCGGGTTACAGTATCCTTGGACCCTCACTCTGATGATTAAACACAAAAACTGCATCGGAATTAAATACAAAAGTCACAATGCGTACTTAAGTACAAGAAGACTGAGTCTTCTAACAGTCTATGATTTGAGCCTTTCATGTTAGACCAGTTTTAGATTCCGATGCTTCACTTCAGGTTTACTGTATCCCTTGGACCTTCACTTTGACGATGAAACACAAAAATTGCATCGAAATTAAATACATCAGGCACAATGCCGACTTAAGTACAAGAAGAGTGGGTCTTCTTACCGTCTATGCTTTCAGCCTTTGCTGAGAGACAAGTTTTAGATATCGATGCTTCACTTGCGGTTTACAGTATGCCTTGGACCCTCACTCTGACAATTAAACACAAAAATTGCATCGGAATTAAATACAAAAGGCACAATGCTGACTTAAGTACAAGAAGACTGAGTCTTCTAAATGTCTATGATTTGAGCCTTTCATGTTAGACCAGTTTCAGATTCCGCTGCTTCACTTCAGGTTTACAGTATCCCTTGGACGTTCACTTTGACGATGAAACACAAACATTGCATCGGAATTAAATACATCAGGCACAATGCCAACATAAGTACAAGGTGAGTGAGTCTTCTTAATGTCTATACTTTCAGCCTTTGCTGAGAGACCAGTTTTAGATATCGATGCTTCACTTCCGGTTTACAGTATTCCTTGGACCCTCACTCTGACGATTAAACACAAAAATTGCATCGGAATTAAATACAAAAGGCACAATGCGAACTTAAGTACAAGGAGACTGAGTCTTCTAACAGTCTATGATTTGAGCCTTTCATGTTAGGCCAGTTTTAGATTCCGATGCTTCACTTCAGGTTTACTGTATCCCTTGGACCTTCACTTCGACGATGAAACACAAAAATTGCATCGGAATTAAATACATCAGGCACAATGCCGACTTAAGTACAAGAAGAGTGAGACTTCTTACCGTGTATGCTTTCAGCCTTTGCTGAGAGACCAGTTTTAAATATCGATGCTTCACTTCCGGTAACTGTATCCCTTGGTCCATGACTCTGCCGACTAAACACAAAAATTGCATCGGAATTAAATACAAAACGCACTATCCCGACTTAAGTACAAGAAGAGTGAGACTTCTAACAGTCTATGATTTGAGCCATCGTGTTAGACCAGTTTTAGATTCCGATGCTTCACTTCAGGTTTACTGTATCCCTTTGTAACTTCACTTTGATGATTAAACACAAGAATTGCATCGGAATTAAATACAAAAGGCACAATGCCGACTAAAGTACAAGAAGAATGAGTCTTCTTACTGTCTATGCTTTCAGCCTTTGCTGAGAGACCAGTTTTAGATATCGATGATTCACTTCCGGTTTACAGTATGCCTTGGACCATCACTTTGACGATTAAACACAAAAATTGCATCGGAATTATATACAAAAGGCACAATGCCGACTTAAGTACAAGAAGAATGAGTCTTCTTACCGTCTATGCTTTCAGCCTTTGCTGAGAGACCAGTTTTAGATATCGATGATTCACTTCCGGTTTACAGTTTTCCTTGGACCTTCACTTCGACGATGAAACACAAAAATTTTATCGGAATTAAATACATCAGGCTTAATGCCGACTTAAGTACAAGAAGAGTGGGTCTTCTTACCATCGATGCTTTCAGCCTTTGCTGAGAGACCAGTTTTAGATATCGATGATTCACTTCCGGTTTACAGTATTCCTTGCACCTTCAGTTTGACGATGAAACATAAAAATTGCATCGGAATTAAATACATCAGGCACAATGCCGACTTAAGTACAAGAAGAGTGGGTCTTCTTACCGTCTATGCTTTCAGCCTTTGCTGAGAGACCAGTTTTAGATATCGATGATTCACTTCCGGTTTACAGTATTCCTTGCACCTTCACTTTGACGATGAAACACAAAAATTGCATCGGAGTTAAATACATCAGGCACAATGCCGACTTAAGTACAAGAAGAGTGGGTCTTCTTAACATCTATGCTTTCAGCCTTTGCTGAGAGACCAGTTTTAGATATCGATGATTCACTTCCGGTTTACAGTATTCCTTGCACCTTCACTTTGACGATGAAACACAAAAATTGCATCGGAATTAAATACATCAGGCACAATGCCGACTTAAGTACAAGAAGAGTGGGTCTTCTTACCGTCTATGCTTTCAGCCTTTGCTGAGAGACCAGTTTTAGATATCGATGATTCACTTCCGGTTTACAGTATTCCATGGACCTTCACTTTGACGATGAAACACAAAAATTGCATCGCAATTAAATACATCAGGCACAAATCCGACTTAAGTAGAAGAACAGTGAGTCTTCTTACCGTCTATGCCTTCAGCCTTTGCTAAGAGACCAGTTTTAGATATCGATGCTTCACTTCCATTTTGCAGTATTCCTTGCACCTTCACTTTGTCGATTAAACACAAAATTTGCATCGGAATTAAATACATCAGGCACAATGCCGAGTTAAGTACAAGAAGAGTGGGTCTTCTTACCGTCTATGCTTTCAGCCTTTGCTGAGTGACCAGATTTAGATATCGATGCTTCACTTCCGCTTTACAGTATTCCTTGGACCTTCACTTTGACGATGAAACACAAAAATTGCATCGGAATTATATACAAAAGGCACAATGCCGACTTAAGTACAAGAAGAGTGGGTCTTCTTACCGTCTATGCTTTCAGCCTTTGCTGAGAGACCAGTTTTAGATATCGATGCTTCACTTCCGGTTTACAGTATTCCTTGGACCTTCACTTTGACGATGAAACACAAAAATTGCATCGGAATTAAATACATCAGGCACAATGCCGACTTAAGTACAAGAAGAGTGGGTCTTCTTACCGTCTATGCTTTCAGCCTTTGCTGAGAGACCAGTTTTAGATATCGATGCTTCACTTCCGGTTTACAGTATTCCTTGGACCTTCACTTTGACGATTAAACACAGAAATTGCATCGGAATTAAATACAAAAGGCACAATGCGGACTTAAGTACTAGAAGACTGAGTTTTCTAACAGTCTATGATTTGAGCCTTTCGTGTGAGACCAGTTTTAGTTTTCGATGCTTCACTTCCGGTTTACAGTATTCCTTGGACCATCACTTTGACGATTAAACACAAAAATTGCATCGGAATTATATACAAAAGGCACAATGCCGACTTAAGTACAAGAAGAGTGGGTCTTCTTACCGTCTATGCTTTCAGCCTTTGCTGAGAGACCAGTTTTAGATATCGATGATTCACATCCGCTTTACAGTATTCCTTGGACCTTCACTTTGACGATGAAACACAAAAATTTTATCGGAATTAAATACATTATGCACAATGCCGACTTAAGTACAAGAAGAGTCAGTCTTTTTACCGTCTATGTTTTCAGCTTTTGCTGAGAGACCAGTTTTAGATATCGATGCTTCACTTCCGGTTTGCAGTTTTCCTTGCACCTTCACTTTGACGATGAAACACAAAAATTGCATCGGAATTAAATACATCAGGCACAATGCCGACTTAAGTAGAAGAACAGTGAGTCTTCTTACCGTCTATGCTTTCAGCCTTTGCTGAGAGACCAGTTTTAGATATCGATGATTCACTTCCGGTTTACAGTATTCCTCGGACCTTCACTTTGACGATGAAACACAAAAATTGCATCGGAATTAAATACATCAGGCACAATGCCGACTTAAGTACAAAAAGATTGAGCCTTCTTATCGTCTATGCTTTCAGTCTTTGCTGAGAGACCAGTTTTAGATATCGATGCTTCACTTCAGGTTTACAGTATTCCTTGGACCTTCACTTTGACGATGAATCACAAAAATTGCATCGGAATTAAATACATCAGGCACAATGCCGACTTAAGTACAAAAAGATTGAGTCTTCTTACCGTCTATGCTTTCAGCCTTTGCTGAGAGACAAGTTTTAGATATCGATGCTTCACTTCCGGTTTACAGTATTCCTTGGACCCTCACTTAGACGATTAAACACAAAAATTGCATCGGAATTAAATACAAAAGGCACAATGCCGACTTAAGGACAAGAAGACTGAGTCTTCTAACAGTCTATGATTTGAGCCTTTCGTGTTAGACCAGTTTTAGATTCCGATGCTTCACTTTAGGTGTACTGTATCCCTGGACCTTCACTTTGACGATGAAACACAAAAATTGCATCGGAATTAAATACATCAGGCACAATGCCGACTTAAGTAGAAGAACAGTGAGTCTTCTTACCGTCTATGCTTTCAGCCGTTGCTGAAAGACCAGTTTTAGATTCCGATGCTTCACTTCAGATTTACTGTATCCCTTGGACCTTCACTTTGACGATGAAACACAAAAATTGCATCGGAAGTAAATACATCAGGGACAATGCCGACTTAAGTACAAGAAGAGTGGGTCTTCTAACAGTCTATGAATTGAGCCTTTCATGTTAGACCAGTTTTAGATTCCAATGCTTCACTTCAGGTTTACTGTATCCCTTGGACCTTCACTTCGACGATGAAACACATAAATTGCATCGGAATTAAATACATCAGGCACAATGCCGACTTAAGTACAAGAAGAGTGAGACTTCTTACCGTGTATGCTTTCAGCCTTTGCTGAGAGACCAGTTTTAGATACCGATGCTTCACTTCCGGTAACTGTATCCCTTGGTCCATGACTCTGCCGACTAAACACAAAAATTGCATCGGAATTAAATACAAAAGGCACTATCCCGACTTAAGTGCAAGAAGACTGAGTCTTCTAAGAGTCTATTATTTGAGCCTTCCGTGTAAGACCATTTTTAGATTCCGATGCTTCACTTCAGGGTTACTGTATCCCTTGGACCTTCACTTTGACGATGAAACACAAAAATTGCATCGGAATTAATTACATCAGGCACAATGCCGACTTATGTACAAGAAGAGTGAGTCTTCTTACCGTCTATGTTTTCAGCCTCTGCTGAGAGATCAGTTTTAGATATCGATGCTTCCCTTCCGGTTTACAGAATACCTTGGACACTCACTTTCACGATGAAACACAAAAATTGCATCGGTATTAAATACATCAGGCATAATGCCGACTTAAGTACAAGAAGAGTGAGTCTTCTTACCGTCTATGCTTTCAACCTCTGCTGAGAGACCAGTTTTAGATATCGATGCTTCACTTCAGGTTTACAGTATTCTTTGGCCCTTCGCTTTGACGATGAAACACAATAATAGCATCGGAATTAAATACATCAGGCACAATGCCGAATTAATTATAAGAAGAGTGAGTCTTATTACCGCCTATGCTTTCAGCCCTTGCTGAGAGACCAGTTTTAGATATCGATGCTTCACTTCCGGTAACTGTATCCCTTGGTCCATGACTCTGCCGAATAAACACAAAAATTGCATCGGAATTAATTACAAAAGGCACAATGCCGACTTAAGTACAAGAAGAGTGAGACTTCTAACAGTCTATGATTTGAGCCATCGTGTTAGACCAGTTTTAGATTCCGATGCTTCACTTCAGGTTTACTGTATCCCTTGGAACTTCACTTTGATGATTAAACACAAAAATTGCATCGGAATTAAATACAAAAGGCACAATGCCGACTGAAGTACAAGAAGAATGAGTCTTCTTACTGTCTATGCTTTCAGCCTTTGCTGAGAGACCAGTTTTAGATATCGATGATTCACTTCCGGTTTACAGTATGCCTTGGACCATCACTTTGACGATTAAACACAAAAATTGCATCGGAATTATATACAAAAGGCACAATGCCGACTTAAGTACAAGAAGAATGAGTCTTCTTACCGTCTATGCTTTCAGCCTTTGCTGAGAGACCAGTTTTAGATATCGATGATTCACTTCCGGTTTACAGTTTTCCTTGGACCTTCACTTCGACGATGAAACACAAAAATTTTATCGGAATTAAATACATCAGGCACAATGCCGACTTAAGTACAAGAAGAGTGGGTCTTCTTACCATCTATGCTTTCAGCCTTTGCTGAGAGACCAGTTTTAGATATCGAAGATTCACTTCCGTTTACAGTATTCCTTGCACCTTCAGTTTGACGATGAAACATAAAAATTGCATCGGAATTAAATACATCAGGCACAATGCCGACTTAAGTACAAGAAGAGTGGGTCTTCTTACCTTCTATGCTTTCAGCCTTTGCTGAGAGACCAGTTTTAGATATCGATGATTCACTTCCGGTTTACAGTATTCCTTGCACCTTCACTTTGACGATGAAACACAAAAATTGCATCGGAGTTAAATACATCAGGCACAATGCCGACTTAAGTACAAGAAGAGTGGGTCTTCTTGACATCTATGCTTTCAGCCTTTGCTGAGAGACCAGTTTTAGATATCGATGATTCTCTTCCGGTTTACAGTATTCCTTGCACCTTCACTTTGACGATGAAACACAAAAATTGCATCGGAATTAAATACATCAGGCACAATACCGACTTAAGTACAAGAAGAGTGGGTCTTCTTACCGTCTATGCTTTCAGCCTTTGCTGAGAGACCAGTTTTAGATATCGATGATTCACTTCCGGTTTACAGTATTCCATGGACCTTCACTTTGACGATGAAACACAAAAATTGCATCGGAATTAAATACATCAGGCACAAATCCGACTTAAGTAGAAGAACAGTGAGTCTTCTTACCGTCTATGCTTTCAGCCTTTGCTAAGAGACCAGTTTTAGATATCGATGCTTCACTTCCGGTTTGCAGTATTCCTTGCACCTTCACTTTGACGATTAAACACAAAAATTGCATCGGAATTAAATACATCAGGCACAATGCCGAGTTAAGTACAAGAAGAGTGGGTCTTCTTACCGTCTATGCTTTCAGCCTTTGCTGAGTGACCAGTTTTAGATATCGATGCTTCACTTCCGCTTTACAGTATTCCTTGGACCTTCACTTTGACGATGAAACACAAAAATTGCATCGGAATTATATACAAAAGGCACAATGCCGACTTAAGTACAAGAAGAGTGGGTCTTCTTACCGTCTATGCTTTCAGCCTTTGCTGAGAGACCAGTTTTAGATATCGATGCTTCACTTCCGGTTTGCAGTATTCCTTGGACCCTCACTTTGACGATGAAACACAAAAATTGCATCGGAATTAAATACATCAGGCACAATGCCGACTTCAGTACAAGAAGAGTGGGTCTTCTTACCGTCTATGCTTTCAGCCTTTGCTGAGAGACCAGTTTTAGATATCGATGCTTCACTTCCGGTTTACAGTATTCCTTGGACCTTCACTTTGACGATTAAACACAGAAATTGCATCGGAATTAAATACAAAAGGCACAATGCGGACTTAAGTACTAGAAGACTGAGTTTTCTAACAGTCTATGATTTGAGCCTTTCGTGTGAGACCAGTTTTAGTTTTCGATGCTTCACTTCCGGTTTACAGTATTCCTTGGACCATCACTTTGACGATTAAACACAAAAATTGCATCGGAATTATATACAAAAGGCACAATGCCGACTTAAGTACAAGAAGAGTGGGTCTTCTTACCGTCTATGCTTTCAGCCTTTGCTGAGAGACCAGTTTTAGATATCGATGCTTCACTTCCGGTTTACAGTATTCCTTCGACCTTCACTTTGACGATGAAACACAAAAATTGCATCGGAATTAAATACATCAGGCACAATGCCGACTTAAGTACAAGAAGAGTGGGTCTTCTTACCATCTATGCTTTCAGCCTTTGCTGAGAGACCAATTTTAGATATCGATGATTCACTTCCGGTTTACAGTATTCCTTGGACGTTCACTTTGACGATGAAACACAAAAATTTCATCGGAATTAAATACATCAGGCACAATGCCGACTTAAGTACAAGAAGAATGAGTCTTCTTACCGTCTATGCTTTCAGCCTTTGCTGAGAGACCAGTTTTAGATATCGATGATTCACATCCGGTTTACAGTATTCCTTGGACCTTCACTTTGACGATGAAACACAAAAATTTTATCGGAATTTAATACATTATGCACATTTTCGACTTAAGTACAAGAAGAGTCAGTCTTTTTACCGTCTATGTTTTCAGCTTTTGCTGAGAGACCAGTTTTAGATATCGATGCTTCACTTCCGGTTTGCAGTTTTCCTTGCACCTTCACTTTGACGATGAAACACAAAAATTGCATCGGAATTAAATACATCAGGCACAATTCCGACTTAAGTAGAAGAACAGTGAGTCTTCTTACCGTCTATGCTTTCAGCCTTTGCTGAGAGACCAGTTTTAGATATCGATGATTCACTTCCGGTTTACAGTATTCCTCGGACCTTCACTTTGACGATGAAACACAAAAATTGCATCGGAATTAAATACATCAGGCACAATGCCGACTTAAGTACAAAAAGATTGAGCCTTCTTATCGTCTATGCTTTCAGTCTTTGCTGAGAGACCAGTTTTAGATATCGATGCTTCACTTCCGGTTTACAGTATTCCTTGGACCTTCACTTTGACGATGAATCACAAAAATTGCATCGGAATTAAATACATCAGGCACAATGCCGACTTAAGTACAAAAAGATTGAGTCTTCTTACCGTCTATGCTTTCAGCCTTTGCTGAGAGACAAGTTTTAGAAAATCGATGCTTCACTTCCGGTTTACAGTATTCCTTGGACCCTCACTTAGACGATTAAACACAAAAATTGCATCGGAATTAAATACAAAAGGCACAATGCCGACTTAAGGACAAGAAGACTGAGTCTTCTAACAGTCTATGATTTGAGCCTTTCGTGTTAGACCAGTTTTAGATTCCGATGCTTCACTTCAGGTGTACTCTATCCCTGGACCTTCACTTTGACGATGAAACACAAAAATTGTATCGGAATTAAATACATCAGGCACAATGCCGACTTAAGTACAAGGAGAGGGAGTCTTCTTACCGTCTATGCTTTCAGCCGTTGCTGAAAGACCAGTTTTAGATTCCGATTCTTCACTTCAGATTTACTGTATCCCTTGGACCTTCACTTTGACGATGAAACACAAAAATTGCATCGGAAGTAAATACATCAGGCACAATACCGACTTAAGTACAAGAAGACTGAGTCTTATTTCCGTCTATGCTTTCAGCCTTTTCTGAGATACCAGTTTTATATATCGATGCTTCACTTCCGGTTTACAGTATTCCTTGGACCATCACTTTCACGATGAAACACAAAAATTGCATCGGAATTAAATACATCATGCACAATGCCGACTTAAGTACAAGAAGAGAGAGTCTTCTTACCGTCTATGCTTTCAACCTTTGTTGAGAGACTAGTTTTAGATATCGATGCTTCACTTCCAGGTTACAGTATTCCTTGGACCCTCACTTAGACGATTAAACACAAAAATTGCATCGGAATTAAATACAAAAGGCACAATGCCGACTTAAGGACAAGAAGACTGAGTCTTCTAACAGTCTATGATTTGAGCCTTTCGTGTTAGACCAGTTTTAGATTCCGATGCTTCACTTCAGGTGTACTCTATCCCTGGACCTTCACTTTGACGATTAAACACAGAAATTGCATCGGAATTAAATACATCTGGCACAATGCCGACTTAAGTACAAGAAGAGTGGGTCTTCTTACCGTCTAAGCTTTCAGCCTTTGCTGAGAGACCAGTTTTAGATATCGATGCTTCACTTGCGGTTTACAGTATTCCTTCGACCCTCACTCTGACAATTAAACACAAAAATTGCATCGGAGTTAAATACAAAAGGCACAATGCTGACTTAAGTACAAGAAATCTGAGTCTTCTAAAAGTCTATGATTTGAGCCTTTCATGTTAGACCAGTTTCTGATTCCGCTGCTTCACTTCAGGTTTACAGTATCCCTTGGACGTTCACTTTGACGATGAAACACAAAAATTGCATCGGAATTAAATACATCAGGCACTATGCCAACTTAAGTACAAGAAGAGTGAGTCTTCTTAATGTCTATGCTTTCAGCCTTTGCTGAGAGACCAGTTTTAGATATCGATGCTTCACTTCCGGTTTACAGTATTCCTTGGACCCTCACTCTGACGATTAAACACAAAAATTGCATCTTAATTAAATACAAAAGGCACAATGCGGACTTAAGTACAAGGAGACTGAGTCTTCTAACAGTCTATGATTTGAGCCTTTCATGTTAGACCAGCTTTAGATTCCGATGCTTCACTTCAGGTTTACTGTATCCCTTGGACCCTCACTTTGACGATGAAACACAAAAACTGAATCGGAATTAAATACATCAGGCACAATGCCAACATAAGTACAAGAAGAGTGAGTCTTCTTACCGTCTATGCTTTCAGCTGTTCCTGTGAGACCAGTTTTAGATATCGATGCTTCACTTCCAGTTAACTGTACCCCTTGGTCAATCACTCTGACGATTAAACACAAAAATTGCATCGGAATTAAATACAAAAGGCACAATGCCGACTTAAGTACAAGAAGACAGAGTCTTCTAACAGTCTATGATTTGAGCCTTTCACGTTAGACCAGTTTTAGATTCCGATGCTTCACTTCAGGTTTACTGTATCCCTTGGACCTTCACTTATACGATGAAACTCAAAAATTGCATCGGAATTAAATACATCAGGCACAATGCCGACTTCACTACAAGAAGAGTGAGTCTTCTCACCGTCTATGCTTTCAGCCTTTTTTGAGAGACCAGTTTTGGATATCGATGCTTCACTTCCGGTTTACAGTATTCCTTGGACCCTCACTTTGACGATAAAACACAAAAATTGCATCGTAATTACATACAAAAGGCACAATGCCGACTTAAGTACAAGAAGACTGAGTCTTCTAACAGTCTATGATTTGAGCCTTTCGTGTTAGATCAGTTTTAGATTCCGATGCTTCACTTCAGGTTTACTGTATCCCTTGGACCTTCACTTTGCGATGAAACACAAAAATTGCATCTGAATTATATACATCAGGCACAATGCCGACTTAAGTACAAGAAGAGTGAGTCTTCTCACCGTCTATGCTTTCAGCCTTTGCTGAGAGACCAGTTTTAGATATCGAAGCTTCACTTCCGGATTACAGTATTTCTTGGACCTCGACTTTGCCGATTAAACACAAAAATTGCATCGGAATTAAATACAAAAGGCACAATGCGGACTTAAGTACAAGTAGACTGAGTCTTCTAACAGTCTATGATTTAACCCTTTCGTGTTCGACCAGTTTTAGATTCCGATGCTTCACTTCAGGTTTACTGTATCCCTTGGACCTTCACTTTGCGATGAAACACAAAAATTGCATCGGAATTAAATACATCAGGCACAATGCCGACTTAAGTACAAGAAGAGTGGGTCTTCTTACCGTCTATGCTTTCAGCCTTTGCTGAGAGACCAGTTTTAGATATCGATGATTCACTTCCGGTTTACAGTATTCCTTGGACCTTCACTTTGACGATGAAACACAAAAATTGCATCGGAATTTAATACATCAGGCACA
Organism: Schistocerca cancellata; assembly: GCF_023864275.1. Taxonomy (NCBI): domain Eukaryota; kingdom Metazoa; phylum Arthropoda; class Insecta; order Orthoptera; family Acrididae; genus Schistocerca; species Schistocerca cancellata. Next base: position 57,240,808 of record NC_064631.1, read on the forward strand.
ATGCCGACTTAAGTACAAGAAGAGTGGGTCTTCTTACCGTCTATGCTTTCAGCCTTTGCTGAGAGACCAGTTTTAGATATCGATGCTTCACTTCCGGTTTACAGTATTCCTTGGACCTTCACTTTGACGATGAAACACAAAAATTGCATCGGAATTAAATACATCAGGCACAATGCCGACTTAAGTACAAGAAGAGTGGGTCTTCTTACCATCTATGCTTTCAGCCTTTGCTGAGAGACCAGTTTTAGATATCGATGATTCACTTCCGGTTTACAGTATGCCTTGGACCATCACTTTGACGATTAAACACAAAAATTCCATCGGAATTATATACAAAAGGCACAATGCCGACTTAAGTACAAGAAGAATGAGTCTTCTTACCGTCTATGTTTTCAGCTTTTGCTGAGAGACCAGTTTTAGATATCGATGCTTCACTTCCGGTTTGCTGTATTCCTGGCACCTTCACTTTGACGATGAAACACAAAAATTTTATCGGAATTAAATACATCAGGCACAATGCTGACTTAAGTACAAGAAGAGTGGGTCTTCTTACCATCTATGCTTTCAGCCTTTACTGAGAGACCAGTTTTAGATATCGATGATTCACTTCCGGTTTACAGTATTACTTGGACCTTCACTTTGACGATGAAACACAAAAATTTTATCGGAATTAAATACATCAGGCACAATGCCGACTTAAGTACAAGAAATGTGGGTCTTCTTGCCGTCTATGCTTTCAGCCTTTGCTGAGAGACCAGTTTTAGATATCGATGCTTCACTTCCGGTTTACAGTATTCCTTGGACCTTCACTTTGACGATGAAACACAAAAATTTTATCGGAATTAAATACATCAGGCACAATGCCGACTTAAGTACAAGAAGAGTGAGTCTTCTTACCGTCTATGTTTTCAGCTTTTGCTGAGAGACCAGTTTTAGATATCGATGCTTCACTTCCGGTTTGCTGTATTCCTGGCACCTTCACTTTGACGATGAAACACAAAAATTTTATCGGAATTAAATACATCAGGCACAATGCCGACTTAAGTACAAGAAGAGTGGGTCTTCTTACCGTCTATGCTTTCAGCCTTTGCTAAGAGACCAGTTTTAGATATCGATACTTCACTTCCGGTTTACAGTATTCCTTGGACCTTCACTTTGACGATTTAACACAGAAATTGCATCGGAATTAAATACAAAAGGCACAATGCGGACATAAGTACTAGAAGACTGAGTTTTCTAACAGTCTATGATTTGAGCCTTTCGTGTGAGACCAGTTTTAGATTTCGATGCTTCACTTCCGGTTTACAGTATTCCTTGGACCATCACTTTGACGATTAAACACAAAAATTGCATCGGAATTATATACAAAAGGTACAATGCCGACTTAAGTACAAGAAGAGTGGGTCTTTATACCGTCTATGCTTTCAGCCTTTGCTGAGAGACCAGTTTTAGATATCGATGCTTCACTTCCGGTTTACAGTATTCCTTGGACCTTCACTTTGACGATGAAACACAAAAATTGCATCGGAATTAAATACATCAGGCACAATGCCGACTTAAGTACAGGAAGAATGGGTCTTCTTACCATCTATGCTTTCAGCCTTTGCTGAGAGACCAGTTTGAGATATCGATGATTCACTTCCGGTTTACAGTATGCCTTCGACCATCACTTTGACTATTAAACACAAAAATTGCATCGGAATTATATACAAAAGGCACAATGCCGACTTAAGTACAAGAAGAATGAGTCTTCTTACCGTCTATGCTTTCAGCCTTTGCTGAGAGACCAGTTTTAGATATCGATGATACACTTCCGGTTTGCAGTATTCCTTGCACCTTCACTTTGACGATGAAACACAAAAATTGCATCGGAATTTAATACATCAGGCACAATGCCGACTTAAGTACAAGCAGAGTGGGTCTTCTTACCGTCTATGCTTTCAGCCTTTGCTGAGAGACCAGTTTTAGATATCGATGCTTCACTTCCGGTTTACAGTATTCCTTGGACCTTCACTTCGCCGATGAAACACAAAAAATTTATCGGAATTAAATACATCAGGCACAATGCCGACTTAAGTACATGAAGAGTGGGTCTTCTTACCATCTATGCTTTCAGCCTTTGCTGAGAGACCAGTTTTAGATATCGATGATTCACTTCCGGTTTACAGTATTCCTTGCACCTTCACTTTGACGATGAAACACAAAAATTGCATCGGAATTAAATACATCAGGCACAATGCCGACTTAAGTACAAGAAGAGTGGGTCTACTTACCGTCTATGCTTTCAGCCTTTGCTGAGAGACCAGTTTTAGATATCGATGATGCACTTCCGGTTTACAGTATTCCTTGGACCTTCACTTTGACGATGAAACACAAAAATTGCATCGGAATTAAATACATCAGGCACAATGCCGACTTAAGTAGAAGAACAGTGGGTCTTCTTACCGTCTATGCTTTCAGCCTTTGCTGAGAGACCAGTTTTAGATATCGATGATTCACTTCCGGTTTACAGTATTCCTTGGACCTTCACTTTGACGATGAAACACAAAAATTTTATCGCAATTAAATACATCAGGCACAATGCCGACTTAAGTACAAGAAGAGTGAGTCTTCTTACCGCCTATGATTTCAGCCTTTGCTGAGAGACCAGTTTTAGATATCGATGATTCACTTCCGGTTTGCAGTATTCCTTGCACCTTCACTTTGACGATGCAACACATAAATTGCATCAGAGTTAAATACATCAGGCACAATGCCGACTTAACTACAAGAAGAGTGGGTCTTCTTACCATCTATGCTTGCAGCCTTTGCTGAGAGACCAGTTTTAGATATCGATGATTCACTTCCGGTTTACAGTATTCCTTGCACCTTCACTTTGACGATGAAACACAAAAATTGCATCGGAATTAAATACATCAGGCACAATGCCGACTTAAGTACAAGAAGAGTGGGTCTTCTTACCGTCTATGCATTCAGCCTTTGCTGAGTGACCAGTTTTAGATATCGATGATTCACTTCCGGTTTACAGTATTCCTTGGACCTTCACTTTGACGATGAAACACAGAAATTGCATCGGAATTAAATACATCAGGCACAATGCCGACTTAAGTAGAAGAACAGTGAGTCTTCTTACCGTCTATGCTTTCAGCCTTTGCTGAGAGACCAGTTGTAGATATCGATGATTCACTTCCGGTTTACAGTATTCCTTGGACCTTCACTTTGACGATGATTTACAAAAATTTTATCGGAATTAAATACATCAGGCACAATGCCGACTTAAGTACAAGAAGAGTGAGTCTTCTTACCGTCTATAATTTCAGCCTTTGCTGAGAGACCAGTTTTAGATATCGATGATTCACTTCCGCTTTACAGTACTCCTTGGACCTTCATTTTGACGATTAAACACAAAAATTGCTTCGGAATTAAATACATCAGGCACAGTGCCGACTTAAGTAGAAGAACAGTGAGTCTTCTTACCGTCTATGCTTTCAGCCTTTGCTGAGAGACCAGTTTTAGATATCGATGCTTCACTTCCGGTTTACAGTATTCCTTGGACCTTCACTTTGACGATGAAACACAAAAATTGCATCGGAATTAAATACATCAGGCACAATGCCGACTTAAGTACAAGAAGAGTGGGTCTTCTTACCGTCTATGCACTCAGCCTTTGCTGAGAGACCAGTTTTAGATATCGATGCTTCACTTCCGGTTTGCAGTATTCCTTGCACCTTCACTTTGACGATTAAACACAAAAATTGCATCGGAATTAAATACATCAGGCACAATGCCGACTTAAGTACAAGAAGAGTGGGTCTTCTTACAATCTATGCTTTCAGCCTTTGCTGAGAGACCAGTTTTAGATATCGATGATTCACTTCCGGTTTACAGTATTCATTGGACCTTCACTTTGACGATGAAACACAAAAATTGCATCGGAATTAAATACATCAGGCACAATGCCGACTTAAGTACAAGAAGAGTGGGTCTTCTTACCGTCTATGCTTTCAGCCTTTGCTGAGAGACCAGTTTTAGATATCGATGCTTCACTTCCGGTTTACAGTATTCCTTGGACCTTCACTTTGACGATGAAACACAAAAATTGCATCGGAATTAAATACAACAGGCACAATGCCGACTTAAGTACAAGAAGAGTGAGTCTTCTTACCATCTATGCTTTCAGCCTTTGCTGAGAGACCAGTTTTAGATATCGATGATTCAATTCAGGTTTACAGTATTCCTTGGACCTTCACTTTCACGATTAAACACAGAAATCGCATCGGAATTAAACACAAAAGGCACAATCCGGACTTAAGTACTAGAAGAATGAGTTTTCTAACAGTCTATGATTTGAGCCTTTCGTGTGAGACCAGTTTTAGTTTTCGATGCTTCACTTCCGGTTTACAGTATTCCATGGACCATCACTTTGACGATTAAACACAAAGATTGCATCGGAATTATATACAAAAGGCACAAAGCCGACTTAAGTACAAGAAGAGGGGGTCTTCTTACCGTCTATGCTTTCAGCCTTTGCTGAGAGACCAGTTTTAGATATCGATGCTTCACTTCCGGTTTACAGTATTCCTTGCACCTTCACTTTGGCGATGAACTACAAAAATTGCATCGGAATTAAATACATCAGGCACAATGCTGACTTAAGTACAAGAAGAGTGAGTCTTCTTACCATCTATGCTTTCAGCCTTTGCTGAGGGACCAGTTTTAGATATCGATGATTCACTTCCGGTTTACAGTATTCCTTGGACCTTCACTTTGACGATTAAACACAGAAATTGCATCGGAATTAAACACAAAAGGCACAATGCCGACTTAAGTACTAGAAGACTGAGTTTTCTAACAGTCTATGATTTGAGCCTTTCGTGTGACACCAGTTTTAGTTTTCGATGCTTCACTTCCGGTTTACAGTATTCCTTACTTTGACGATTAAACACAAAAATTGCATCGGAATTATATACAAAAGGCACAATGCCGACTTAAGTACAAGAAGAGTGGGTCTTCTTACCGTCTATGATTTCAGCCTTTGCTGAGAGACCAGTTTTAGATATCGATGATTCACTTCCGGTTTACAGTATTCCTTGGACCTTCACACAAAAATTGCATCGGAATTATATACAAAAGGCACAATGCCGACTTAAGTACAAGATGAATGAGTCTTCTTAATGTCTATGTTTTCAGCCGTTGCTGAGAGACCAGTTTTATATATCGATGCTTCACTTCCGGTTTACAGTATTCCTTGGACCTTCACTTTGACGATTAAACACAGAAATTGCATCGGAATTAAACACAAAAGGCACAATGCGGACTTAAGTACTAGAAGACTGAGTTTTCTAACAGTCTATGATTTGAGCCTTTCGTGTGAGACCAGTTTTACTTTTCGATGCTTCACTTCCGGTTTACAGTATTCCTTGGACCATCACTTTGACGATTAAACACAAAAATTGCATCGGAATTATATACAAAAGGCACAATGCCGACTTAAGTACAAGAAGAGTGGGTCTTCTTACCGTCTATGCTTTCAGCCTTTGCTGAGAGACCAGTTTTAGATATCGATGCCTCACTTCCGGTTTACAGTATTCCTTGGACCTTCACTTTGACGATGAAACACAAAAATTGCATCGGAATTAAATACAACCGGCACAATGCCGACTTAAGTAAAAGAAGAGTGGGTCTTCTTACCATCTATGCTTTCAGCCTTTGCTGAGAGACCAGTTTTAGATATCGATGCTTCACTTCCGGTTTGCAGTATTCCTTGCACCTTCACTTTGACGATGAAACACAAAAATTTTATCGGAATTAAATACATCAGGCACAATGCCGACTTAAGTACAAGAAGAGTGGGTCTTCTTACCGTCTATGCTTTCAGCCTTTGCTGAGAGACCAGTTTTAGATATCGATGCTTCACTTCCGGTTTACAGTATTCCTTGGACCTTCACTTTGACGATTAAACACAGAAATTGCATCGGAATTAAATACAACAGGCACAATGCGGACTTAAGTACTAGAAGACTGATTTTTCTAACAGTCTATGATTTGAGCCTTTCGTGTGATACCAGTTTTAGTTTTCGATGCTTCACTTCCGGTTTACAGTAGTCCTTGGACCATCACTTTGACGATTAAACACAAAAATTGCATCGTAATTATATAAAAAGGCACAATGCCGACTTAAGTACAAGAAGAGTGGGTCTTCTTACCGTCTATGCTTTCAGCCTTTGCTGAGAGACCAGTTTTAGATATCGATGCTTCACTTCCGGTTTACAGTATTCCTTCGACCTTCACTTTGAAGATGAAACACAAAAATTGCATCGGAATTAAATACATCAGGCACAATGCCGTCTTAAGTACAAGAGGAGTGGGTCTTCTTACCATCTATGCTTTCAGCCTTTGCTGAGAGACCAGTTTTAGATATCGATGCTTCACTTCCGGTTTACAGTATTCCTCGGACCTTCACTTTGACGATTAAACACAGAAATTGCATCGGAATTAAATACAACAGGCACAATGCGGACTTAAGTACTAGAAGACTGAGTTTTCTAACAGTCTATGATTTGAGCATTTCGTGTTAGACCAGTTTTAGATTCCGATGCTTCACTTCAGGTGTACTGTATCCCTGGACCTTCACTTTGACGATGAAACACAAAAATTGCATCGGAATTAAATACATCAGGCACAATGCCGACTTAAGTACAAGGAGACGGAGTCTTCTTACCGTCTATGCTTTCAGCCGTTGCTGAAAGACCAGTTTTAGATTCCGATGCTTCACTTCAGATTTACTGTATCCCTTGGACTTTCACTTTGACGATGAAACACAAAAATTGCATCGGAATTAAATACATCAGGCACAATGCCGACTTAAGTACAAGAAGACTGAGTCTTCTTTCCGTCTATGCTTTCAGCCTTTTCTGAGAGACCAGTTTTAGATATCGATGCTTCACTTCCGGTTTACAGTAGTCCTTGGACCATCACTTTGACGATTAAACACAAAAATTGCATCGTAATTATATAAAAAGGCACAATGCCGACTTAAGTACAAGAAGAGTGGGTCTTCTTACAATCTATGCTTTCAGCCTTTGCTGAGAGACCAGTTTTAGATATCGATGATTCACTTCCGGTTTACAGTATTCATTGGACCTTCACTTTGACGATGAAACACAAAAATTGCATCGGAATTAAATACATCAGGCACAATGCCGACTTAAGTACAAGAAGAGTGGGTCTTCTTACCGTCTATGCTTTCAGCCTTTGCTGAGAGACCAGTTTTAGATATCGATGCTTCACTTCCGGTTTACAGTATTCCTTGGACCTTCACTTTGACGATGAAACACAAAAATTGCATCGGAATTAAATACAACAGGCACAATGCCGACTTAAGTACAAGAAGAGTGAGTCTTCTTACCATCTATGCTTTCAGCCTTTGCTGAGAGACCAGTTTTAGATATCGATGATTCAATTCAGGTTTACAGTATTCCTTGGACCTTCACTTTCACGATTAAACACAGAAATCGCATCGGAATTAAACACAAAAGGCACAATCCGGACTTAAGTACTAGAAGAATGAGTTTTCTAACAGTCTATGATTTGAGCCTTTCGTGTGAGACCAGTTTTAGTTTTCGATGCTTCACTTCCGGTTTACAGTATTCCATGGACCATCACTTTGACGATTAAACACAAAGATTGCATCGGAATTATATACAAAAGGCACAAAGCCGACTTAAGTACAAGAAGAGGGGGTCTTCTTACCGTCTATGCTTTCAACCTTTGTTGAGTGACCAGTTTTAGATATCGATGCTTCACTTCCGGGTTACAGTATTCCTTTGACCCACACTCTGATGATTAAACACAAAAACTGCATCGGAATTAAATACAAAAATCACAATGCGTACTTAAGTACAAGAAGACTGAGTCCTCTAACGGTCTATGATTTGAGCCTCTCATGTTAGACCAGTTTTAGATTCGGATGCTTCACTTCAGGTTTACTGTATCCCTTGGACCTTCACTTCGACGATGAAACACTAAAATTGCATCGGAATTAAATACATCAGGCACAATGCCGACTTAAGTACAAGAGGAGTGAGACTTCTTACCGACTATGCTTTCAGCCTTTGCTGAGAGACCAGTTTTAGATATCGATGCTTCACTTCCGGTAACTGTATCCCTTGGTCCATGACTCTGCCGCCTTAACACAAAAATTGCATCGGAATTAAATAAAAAAGGCACTATCCCGACTTAAGTGCAAGAAGACTGAGTTTTCTAACAGTCTATGATTTGAGCCTTCCGTGTTAGACCATTTTTAGATTCCGATGCTTCACTTTAGGGTTACTGTATCCCTTGGACCTTCACTTTGACGATGAAACACAAAAATTGCATCTGAATTAATAACATCAGGCACAATGCCAACCTAAGTACAAGAAGAGTGAGTCTTCTTAATGTCTATGCTTTCAGCCTTTGCTGAGAGACCAGTTTTAGATATCGATGCTTCACTTCCGGTTTGCAGTATTCCTTGGACCCTCACTCTGACGATTAAACTCAAAAATTGCATCGGAATTAAATACAAAAGGCACAATGCGGACTTAAGTACAAGGAGACTGAGTCTTCTAACAGTCTATGATTTGAGCCTTTCATGTTAGACCAGTTTTAGATTCCGATGCTTCACTTCAGGTTTACTGTATCCCTTCAACCTTCACTTCGACGATGAAACACTAAAATAGCATCGGAATTAAATACATCAGGCACAATGCCGACTTAAGTACAAGAAGAGTGAGACTTCTTACCGTCTATGCTTTCAGCCTTTGCTGAGAGAACAGTTTTAGATATCGATGCTTCACTTCCGGTAACTGTATCCCTTGGTCCATGACTCTGCCGACTAAACACAAAAATTGCATCGGAATTAAATAAAAAAGGCACTATCCCGACTTAAGTGCAAGAAGACTGAGTTTTCTAACAGTCTATGATTTGAGCCTTCCGTGTTAGACCATTTTTAGATTCCGATGCTACACTTCAGGGTTACTGTATCCCTTGGACCTTCACTTTGACGATGAAACACAAAAATTGCATCTGAATTAATTACATCAGGCACAATGCCGGCTTATGTACAAGAAGAGTGAGTCTTCTTACCGTCTATGCTTTCAGCCTTTGCTGAGAGATCTGTTTTAGATATCGATGCTTCACTTCCGGTTTACAGAATTCCTTGGACACTCACTTTCACGATGAAACACAAAAATTGCATCGGTATTAAATACATCAGGCATAATGCCGACTTAAGTACAAGAAGAGTGAGTCTTCTTACCGTCTATGCTTTCAACCTCTGCTGAGAGACCAGTTTTAGATATCGATGCTTCACTTCAGGTTTACAGTATTCTTGGGCCCTTCACTTTGACGATGAAACACAAATATAGCATCGGAATTAAATATATCAGGCACAATGCCGAATTAAGTATAAGAAGAGTGAGTCTTATTACCGTCTATTTTTTCAGCCCTTGCTGAGAGACCAATTTTAGATATCGATGCTTCACTTCCGGTAACTGTATCCCTTGGTCCATGACTCTGCCGAATAAACACAAAAATTGCATCGGAATTAAATACAAAAGGCACTATCCCGACTTAAGTGCAAGAAGACTGAGTCTTCTAACAGTCTATGATTTGAGCCTTCCGTGTTAGACCATTTTTAGATTCCGATGCTTCATTTCAGGTTTACTGTATCCCTTGGACCTTGACTTTGACGATGAAATACAAAAATTGCATCGGAATTAAATATATCAGGCAGAATGTCGACTTAAGTACTAGAAGACTGAGTCTTCTTACCATCTATGCTTTCAGCCTTTGCTGACAGACCAGTATTAGATATCGATGCTTCACTTCCGGTTTACAGTATTCCTTGTACCACCACTTTGACGATGAAACACAAAAATTGCATCGGAATTAATTACAAAAGGCACAATGCCGACTTAAGTACAAGAAGAGTGAGTCTTCTAAAAGTCTACGATTTGAGCCATCGTGTTAGACCAGTTTTAGATTCGGATGCTTCACTTCAGGTTTACTGTATCCCTTGGAACTTCCCTTTGATGATTAAACACAAAAATTGCATCGGAATTAAATACAAAAGGCACAATGCCGACTATAGTACAAGATGAGTGAGTCTTCTTACCGTCTATGCTTTCAGCCTTTGCTGAGAGACCAGTTTTAGATATCGATGCTTCACTTCCGGTTTACAGTATTCCTTGGACCCTCACTTTGACGATTAAACACAAAAATTGCGTCGGAATTAAATACAAAAGGCACAATGCGGACTTAAGTACAAGAAGACTGAGTCTTCTGACAGTCTATGATTTGAGCCTTTCGTGTTAGACCAGTTTTAGATTCCGATGCTACACTTCAGGTTTACTGTATCCCTTGGACCTTCACTTTGAAGATGAAACACAAAAATTGAATCGGAATTAAATACATCAGGCACAATGCCAACATAAGTACAAGAAGAGTGAGTCTTCTTACCGTCTATGCTTTCAGCTGTTCCTGTGAGACCGGTTTTAGATATCGATGCTTCACTTCCAGTTAACTGTGCCCCTTGGTCAAACACTCTGACGATTAAACACAAAAATTGCATCGGAATTAAATACAAAAGGCACAATGCCGACTTAAGTACAAGAAGACTGAGTCTTCTAACAGTCTATGATTTGAGCCTTTCACGTTAGACCAGTTTTAGATTCCGATGCTTCACTTCAGGTTTACTGTATCCCTTGGCCCTTCACTTATACGATGAATCTCAAAAATTGCATCGGAATTAAATACATCAGGCACAATGCCGACTTCACTACAAGAAGAGTGAGTCTTCTCACCGTCTATGCTTTCAGCCTTTTTTGAGAGACCAGTTTCAGATATCGATGCTTCACTTCCGATTTACAGTATTCCTTGGACCCTCACTTAGACGATGAAACACAAAAATTGCATCGTAATTAAATACACAAGGCACAATGCCGACTTTAGTACAAGAAGACTGAGTCTTCTAACAGTCTATGATTTGAGCCTTTCGTGATAGATCAGTTTTAGATTCCGATGCTTCACTTCAGGTTTACTGTTTCCCTTGAATCATCACTTTGACGATGAAACACAAAAATTGCATCGGAATTAAATACATCAGGCACAATGCCGATTTAAGTTCAAGAAGATTGAGTCTTCTTATTGTCTATGCTTTCAGCCATTGCTGAGAGACCAGTTTTAGATATCGATGCTTCACTTCCGGTTTACAGTATTCCTTGGGCCCTCACTCTGACGATTAAACACAAAAATTGCATCGGAATTAAATACAAAAGGCACAATGCGGACTTAAATACAAGAAGACTGAGTCTACTAACAGTCTATGATTTGAGCCTTTCATGTTAGACCAGATTTAGATTCCGATGCTTCACTTCAGGTTTACTGTATCCCTTGGACCTTCACTTTGACGATGAAACACAAAAATTGCATCTGAATTAAATCCATCAGGCACAATGCCGACTTAAGTACAAGAAGAGTGAGTCTTCTCACCGTCTATGCTTTCAGCCTTTGCTGAGAGACCAGTTTTAGATATCGATGCTTCACTTCCGGATTACAGTATTTCTTGGATCCTCACTTTGCCGATTAAACACAAAAATTGCATCGGAATTAAATACAAAAGGCACAATGCGGACTTAAGTACAAGAAGACTGAGTCTTCTAACAGTCTATGATTTAACCCTTTCGTGTTCGACCAGTTTTAGATTCCGATGCTTCACTTCAGGTTTACTGTATCCCTTGGACCTTCACGTTGACGATGAAACACAAAAATTGCATCGGAATTAAATACATCAGGCACAATGCCGACTTAAGTACAAGAAGAGTGAGTCTTCTTAATGTCTATGCTTTCAGCCATTGCTGAGAGACCAATTTTAGATTCCGATGCTTCACTTCAGGTTTACTGTATCCCTTGGACCTTCACATTGACGATGAAACACAAAAATTGCATCGGAATTAAGTACATCAGGCACAATGCCGACTTATGTACAAGAAGAGTGGGTCTTCTTACCGTCTATGCTTTCAGCCTTTGCTGAGAGACCAGTTTTGGATATCGATGCTTCACTTCCGGTTTATAGTATTCCTTGGACCATCACCTTTACGATTAAACACAAAAATTGCATCGGAATTAAATACAAAATAAACAATGCCCTACTTAAGTACAAGAAGACTGAGTCTTCTAACAGTCTATGATTTGAGCCTTTCGTGTTAGACCAGTTTTAGATTCCGATGCTTCACTTCAGGTTTACTGTATCCCTTGGACCTTCACTTTGACGATGAAACACAAAAATTGCATCGGAATTAAATACATCAGGCACAATGCCGACTTAAGTACAAGAAGAGTGAGTCTTCTTACCGTCTGTGCTTTCAGCCTTTGCTGAGAGACCAGTTTTAGATATCGATGCTTCACTTCCGGTTTACAGAATTCCTTGGACCCTCACTTTGACGATGAACACAAAAATTGTATCGGTATTAAATACATCAGGCATAATGCCGACTTAAGTACAAGAAGAGTCAGTCTTCTTACCGTCTATGATTTCAACCTCTGCTGAGAGACCAGTTTTAGATATCGATCCTTCACTTCCGGTTTACAGTATTCCTTTTACCTTCACTTTGACGATGAAACACAAAAATAGCATCGGAATTAAATACATCAGGCACAATGCCGACTTAAGTACAAGAAGAGTGAGTCTTCTTACCGTCTATGCTTTCAGCCTTTGCTGAGAGACCAGTTTTAGAAATCGATGCTTTACTTCCGGTTTACAGTATTCCTTGGACCTTCACTTTGACGATGAAACACAAAAATTGCATCGGAATTAAATACATCAGGCACAATGCCGACTTAAGTACAAGAATAGTGAGTCTTCTTACCAACTATGCTTTCAGCCGTTGCTGAGAGACCAGTTTTAGATATCTATGCTTCACTTCCAGTTAACTGTATCCCTTGGTCCATCACTCTGACGATTAAACACAAAAATTGCATCGGAATTAACTACAAAAGGAACAATGCCGATTTAAGTTCAAGAATACTGAGTCTTCTAACAGACTATGAATTGAGCCTTTCATGTTAGACCAGTTTTGGATTCCGATGCTTCACTTTAGGTTTACTGTATCCCTTGGACCTTCACTTTGACGATGAAACACAAAAATTGCATCGGAATTAAATACATCAGGCACAATGTCGACTTAAGTACAAGAAGAGTGAGTCTTCTCACCGTCTATGCTTTCAGCCTTTGCTGAGAGTCCAGTTTTAGATATCGATGCTTCACTTCCGGTTTACAGTATTCCTTGGACCCTCACTTTGACGATGAAACACAAAAATTGCATCGTAATTAAACACAAAAGGCACAATGCCGACTTAAGTACAAGAAGACTGAGACTTCTAACAGTCTATGATTTAGCCTTTCGCGTTAGACCAGTTTTAGATTCCGATGCTTCACTTCAGGTTTACTGTATCCCTTGGATCATCACTTTGACGATGAAACACATTAATTGAATCGGAATTAAATACATCAGGCACAACGCCGACTTAAGTACAAGAAGAGTGAGTCTTCTTAATGTCTATGCTTTCAGCCATTGCTGAGAGACCAGTTTTAGATATCGATGCTTCACTTCCGGTTTACAGTATTCGCTGGACCTTCACTTTGACGATTAAACACAAAAATTGTATCGGAATTATATACAAAAGGCTCAATGCCGACTTAAGTACAAAAAGATTGAGTCTTCTTACCGTCTATGCTTTCAGCCTTTGCTGAGAGACAAGTTTTAGATATCGATGCTTCAGTTCCGGTTTACAGTATTCCTTGGACCCTCACTTTGACGATTAAACAAAAAAAATGCATCGGAATTAAAGAGAAAAGGCAGAATGCCGACTTAAGGACAAGAAGACTGAGTCTTCTAACAGTCTATGATTTGAGCCTTTCGTGTTAGATCAGTTTTAGATTCCGATGCTTCACTTCAGGTTTACTGTTTCCCTTGAATCATCACTTTGACGATGAAACACAAAAATTGCATCGGAATTAAATACATGAGGCACAATGCCGACTTAAGTTCAAGAAGATTGAGTCTTCTTAATGTCTATGCTTTCAGCCATTGCTGAGAGACCAGTTTTAGATATCGATGCCTCACTTCCGGTTTACAGTATTCCTTGGGCCCTCACTCTGACGATTAAACACAAAAATTGCATCGGAATTAAATACAAAAGGCACAATGCGGACCTAAATACAAGAAGACTGAGTCTACTAACAGTCTATGATTTGAGCCTTTCATGTTAGACAAGATTTAGATTCCGATGCTTCACTTCAGGTTTACTGTATCCCTTGGACCTTCACTTTGACGATGAAACACAAAAATTGCATCTGAATTAATTACATCAGGTACAATGCCGACTTAAGTACAAGAAGAGTGAGTCTTCTCACCGTCTATGATTTCAGCCTTTGCTGAGAGACCAGTTTTAGATATCGATGCTTCACTTCCGGATTATAGTATTTCTTGGATCCTCACTTTGCCGATTAAACACAAAAATTGCATCGGAATTAAATACAAAAGGCACAATGCGGACTTAAGTACAAGAAGACTGAGTCTTCTAACAGTCTATGATTTAACCCTTTCGTGTTCGACCAGTTTTAGATTCCGATGCTTCACTTCAGGTTTACTGTATACCTTGGACCTTCACGTTGACGATGAAACACAAAAATTGCATCGGAATTAAATACATCAGGCACAATGCCGACTTAAGTACAAGAAGAGTGAGTCTTCCTAATGTCTATGCTTTCAGCCATTGCTGAGAGACCAATTTTAGATTCCGATGCTTCACTTCAGGTTTACTGTATCCCTTGGACCTTCACATTGACGATGAAACACAAAAATTGCATCGGAATTAAGTACATCAGGCACAATGCCGACTTAAGTACAAGAAGAGTGGGTCTTCTTACCGTCTATGCTTTCAGCCTTTGCTGAGAGACCAGTTTTGGATATCGATGCTTCACTTCCGGTTTATAGTATTCCTTGGACCATCACCTTTACGATTAAACACAAAAATTGCATCGGAATTAAATACAAAATAAACAATGCCCTACTTAAGTTCAAGAAGACTGAGTCTTCTAACAGTCTATGATTTGAGCCTTTCGTGTTAGACCAGTTTTAGATTCCGATGCTTCACTTCAGGTTTACTGTATCCCTTGGACCTTCACTTTGACGATGAAACACAAAAATTGCATCGGAATTAAATACATCAGGCACAATGCCGACTTAAGTACAAGAAGAGTGAGTCTTCTTACCGTCTGTGCTTTCAGCCTTTGCTGAGAGACCAGTTTTAGATATCGATGCTTCACTTCCGGTTTACAGAATTCCTTGGACCCTCACTTTGACGATGAACACAAAAATTGTATCGGTATTAAATACATCAGGCATAATGCCGACTTAAGTACAAGAAGAGTCAGTCTTCTTACCGTCTATGCTTTCAATCTCTGCTGAGAGACCAGTTTTAGATATCGACCCTTCACTTCCGGTTTACAGTATTCCTTTTACCTTCACTTTGACGATGAAACACAAAAATAGCATCGGAATTAAATACATCAGGCACAATGCCGACTTAAGTACAAGAAGAGTGAGTCTTCTTACCGTCTATGATTTCAGCCTTTGCTGAGAGACCAGTTTTAGAAATCGATGCTTTACTTCCGGTTTACAGTATTCCTTGGACCTTCACTTTGACGATGAAACACAAAAATTGCATCGGAATTAAATACATCAGGCACAATGCCGACTTAAGTAGAAGAATAGTGAGTCTTCTTACCAACTACGCTTTCAGCCGTTGCTGAGAGATCAGTTTTAGATATCAATGCTTCACTTCCAGTTAACTGTATCCCTTGGTCCATCACTCTGACGATTAAACACAAAAATTGCATCGGAATTAACTACAAAAGGAACAATGCCGATTTAAGTACAAGAATACTGAGTCTCCTAACAGACTATGATTTGAGCCTTTCATGTTAGACCAGTTTTGGATTCCGATGCTTCACTTTAGTTTTACTGTATCCCTTGGACCTTCACTTTGACGATGAAACACAAAAATTGCATCGGAATTAAATACATCAGGCACAATGCCGACTTAAGTACAAGAAGAGTGAGTCTTCTCACCGTCTATGCTTTCAGCCTTTGCTGAGAGACCAGTTTTAGATATCGATGCTTCACTTCCGGTTTACAGTATTCCATGGACCCTCACTTTGACGATGAAACACAAAAATTGCATCGTAATTAAACACAAAAGGCACAATGCCGACTTAAGTACAAGAAGACTGAGACTTCTAACAGTCTATGATTTGAGCCTTTCGCGTTAGACCAGTTTTAGATTCCGATGCTTCACTTCAGGTTTACTGTATCCCTTGGATCATCACATTGACGATGAAACACATTAATTGCATCGGAATTAAATACATCAGGCACAACGCCGACTTAAGTACAAGAAGAGTGAGTCTTCTTAATGTCTATGCTTTCAGCCATTGCTGAGAGACCAGTTTTAGATATCGATGCTTCACTTCCGGTTTACAGTATTCGCTGGACCTTCACTTTGACGATTAAACACAAAAATTGCATCGGAATTATATACAAAAGGCTCAATGCCGACTTAAGTACAAAAAGATTGAGTCTTCTTACCGTCTATGCTTTCAGCGTTTGCTGAGAGACAAGTTTTAGATATCGATGCTTCAGTTCCGGTTTACAGTATTCCTTGGACCCTCACTTTGACGATTAAACAAAATAATTGCATCGGAATTAAAGAGAAAAGGCAGAATGCCGACTTAAGGACAAGAAGACTGAGTCTTCTAACAGTCTATGATTTGAGCCTTTCGTGTTAGACCAGTTTTAGATTCCGATGCTTCACTTCAGGTGTACTGTATCCCTGAACGTTCACTTTGACAATGAAACACATAAATTGCATCAGAATTAAATACATCAGGCACAATGCCGACTTAAGTGCAAGGAGAGGTTGTCTTCTTACCGTTTATGCTTTCAGCCTTTGCTGAGAGACCAGTTTTAGATATTGATGCTTCACTTCCGGTTTACAGTATTCCTTGGACCTTCACTTGGACGATGAAACACAAAAATTCCATCGCAATTAAATACATCAGGCACAATGCCGACTTAAGTACAAGAAGAGTGATTCTTCTTACCAACTATGCTTTCAGCCGTTGCTGAGAGACCAGTTTTAGATATCAATGTTTCACTTCCGGTTTACAGTATTCCTTGGACCATCACTTTGACGATTAATCACAAAAATTGCATCGGAATTAGATACAAAAGGCACAATGCCGACTTATAAACAAGAAGGTTGAGTCTTCTAACAATCTATGATTTGAGCCTTTCGTGTTAGACCAGTTTTAGATTCCGATGCTTCACTTCAGGTTTACTGTATCCCTTCGACCTTCACTTTGATGATTAAACACAAAAATTGCATCGGAATTAAATACAAAAGGAACAATGCCGACTTAAGTATAAGAATACTGAGTCTTCTAACAGTCTATGATTTGAGCCTTTCAGGTTAGACCAGTTTTAGATTCCGATGCTTCACTTTAGGTTTACTGTATCCCTTGGACCTTGACTTTGACGATGAAACACAAAAATTGCATCGGAATTAAATACAAAAGGCACAATGCCGACTTAAGTACAAGAAGAGTGAGTCTTCTCACCGTCTATGCTTTCAGCCTTTGCTGAGAGACCAGTTTTAGATACCGATGCTTCACTTCCGGTTTACAGTATTCCTTGGACCCTCACTTTGACAATGAAACACAAAAATTGCATCGTAATTAAATACAAAAGGCACAATGCCGACTTAAGTACAAGAAGACTGAGTCTTCTAACAGTCTATGATTTGAGCCTTTCGCGTTAGACCAGTTTTAGATTCCGATGCTTCACTTCAGGTTTACTGTATCCCTCGGATCATCACTTTGACAATGAAACACAAAAATAGCATCGGAATTAAATACATCAGGCACAATGCCGACTTAAGTACAAGAAGAGTGAGTCTTCTTAATTTCTATGCTTTCAGCCATTGCTGAGAGACCAGTTTTAAACATCGATGCTTCACTTCCGGTTTACAGTGTTCCTTGGGCCCCCACTCTGACGATTAAACACAAAAATTGCATCGGAATTAAATACATCAGGCACAATGCCGACTTAAGGACAAGGAGAGGGAGTCTTCTTACCGTCTATGCTTTCAGCCTTTGCTGAAAGACCAGTTTTAGATTCCGATGCTTCACTTCAGATTTACTGTATCCCTTGGACCTTCACTTTGACGATGAAACACAAAAATTGCATCGGAATTAAATACATCAGGCACAATGCCGACTTAAGTACAAGAAGAGTGGGTCTTCTTACCGTCTATGCTTTCAGCTTTTGCTGAGAGACCAGCTTTAGATATCGATGATTCACTTCCGGTTTACAGTATTCGCTGGACCTTCACTTTGACGATTAAACACAAAAATTGCATCGGAATTAAATACAAAAGGCACAATGCGGACTTAAGTACTAGAAGACTGAGTTTTCTAACAGTCTATTATTTGAGCCTTTTCGATGCTTCACTTCCGGTTTACAGTATTCCTTGGACCATCACTTTGACGATGAAACACAAAAATTGCATCGGAATTAAATACATCAGGCACAATGCCAACTTATGTACAAGAAGAGTGGGTCTCCTTAATGTCTATGCTTTCAGCCTTTGCTGAGAGACCAGTTTTAGATATCGATGCTTCACTTCCGGTTTGCAGTATTCCTGTACCCTCACTTTGACGATTAAACACAAAATTTGCATCGGAATTGAATACAAAAGGCACAATGACGACTTAAGTACAAGAAGACTGAGTCTTCTTACCATCTATGCTTTCAGCCTTTGCTGACAGACCAGTTTTAGATATCGATGCTTCACTTCCGGTAACTGTATCCCTTGGTCCATGACTCTAACGACTAAACACAAAAATTGCATCGGAATTAAATACAAAAGGCACTATCCCGACTTAAGTGCAAGAAGACTGAGTCTTCTAACAGTCTATGATTTGAGCCTTCCGTCTTAGACCATTTTTAGATTCCGATGCTTCACCTCAGGTTTACTGTATTCTTTGGACCTTGCCTTTGACGATGAAACACAAAAATTGCATCGGAATTAAATATATCAGGCACAATGTCGACTTAAGTACTAGAAGACAGAGTCTTCTTACCATCTATGCTTTCAGCCTTTGCTGACAGACCAGTTTTAGATATCGATGCTTCACTTCCGGTTTACAGTATTACTTGTACCATCACTTTGACGATGAAACACAAAAATTGCATCGGAATTAAATATATCAGGCACAATGTCGACTTAAGTACTAGAAGACTGAGTCTTCTTACCATCTATGCTTTCAGCCTTTGCTGACAGACCAGTTTTAGATATCGATGCTTCACTTCCGGTTTACAGTATTCCTTGTACCATCACTTTGACGATGAAACACAAAAATTGCATCGGAATTAAATACATCAGGCACAATGCCGTCTTAAGTACAAGAGGAGTGAGTCTTCCAACAGTCTATGATTTGAGCCATCGTGTTAGACCAGTTTTAGATTCCGATGCTTCACTTCAGGTTTACTGTATCCCTTGGAACTTCACTTTGATGACTAAACACAAAAATTGCATCGGAATTAAATACAAAATGCACAATGCCGACTTAAGTACAAGGGGAGTGAGTCTTCTTACCGTCTATGCTTCCAGACTTTGCTGAGAGACCAGTTTTAGGTATCGATGCTTCACTTCCGGTTTACAGTATTCCTTGGATCCTCACTTTGACGATTAAACACAAAAATTGGATCAGAATTAAATACAAAAGGCACAATGCGGACATAAGTACAAGAAGACTGAGTCTTCTGACAGTCTATGATTTGAGCCTTTCGTGTTAGACCAGTTTTAGATTCCGATGCTTCACTTCAGGTTTACTGTATCCCTTTGACCTTCACTTTGTCGATGAAACACAAAAATTGCATCGGAATTGAATACATCAGGCACATGCCGACTTAAGTACAAGAAGAGTGAGTCCTCTTACCGTGTATGCTTTCAGCCTTTGCTGAGAGACCAGTTGTAGATATCGATGCTTCACTTCCGGTTTACAGTATTCCTTGGACCATCACTTTGACGGTTAAACACAAAAATTGCATCGGAATTAAATACAAAATGCACAATGCCCTACTTAAGTACAAGAAGACTGAGTCTTCTAACAGTCTATGATTTGAGCCTTTCGCGTTAGACCAGTTTTAGATTCCGATGCTTCACTTCAGGTTTACTGTATCCCTTGGAACTTTACTTTGACGATGAAACACAAAAATTGATCGGAATTAAGTACATCAGGCACAATGCCGACTTAAGTACAAGAAGAGTGGGTCTTCTTACCGTCTATGCTTTCAGCCTTTGCTGAGAGACCAGTTTTGGATATCGATGCTTCACTTCCGGTTTATAGTATTCCTTGGACCATCACTTTGACGATTAAACACAAAAATTGCATCGGAATTAAATACAAAATGCACAATGCCCTACTTAATTACAAGAAGACTGAGTCTTCTAACAGTCTATGATTTGAGCCTTTCGTGTTAGACCAGTTTTAAATTCCGATGCTTCACTTCAGGTTTACTGTATCCCTTGGACCTTCACTTTGACGATGAAACACAAAAATTGCATCGGAATTAAATACATCAGGCACAATGCCGACTTAAGTACAAGAAGAGTGAGTCTTCTTAATGTCTATGCTTTCAGCCATTGCTGACAGACCAGTTTTAGATATCGATGCTTCACTTCTGGTTTACAGTATTCCTTGGATCCTCACTTTGACGATTAAACACAAAAATTGGATCGGAATTAAATACAAAAGGCACAATGCGGACTTAAGTACAAGAAGACTGAGTCTTCTGACAGTCTATGATTTGAACCTTTCGTGTTAGACCAGTTTTAGATTCCGATGCTTCACTTCGGGTTTACTGTATCCCTTTGACCTTCACTTTGTCGATGAAACACAAAAATTGCATCGGAATTAAATACATCAGGCACAATACCGACTTAAGTACAAGAAGAGTGAGTCTTCTTACCGTGTATGCTTTCAGCCTTTGCTGAGAGACCAGTTTTAGATATCGATGCTTCACTTCCGGTTTACAGTATTCCTTGGACCATCACTTTGACGATTAATCACAAAAATTGCACGGAATTAAATACAAAATGCACAATGACGACTTAAGTACATAAAGACTGAGTCTTCTAACGGTCTATGATTTGAGCCTTTCACGTTAGACCAGTTTTAGATTCCGATGCTTCACTTCAGGTTTAATGTATCCTTTGGACCTTCACTTATACGATGAAACTCAAAAATTGCATCGGAATTAAATACATCAGGCACAATGCCGACTTCACTACAAGAAGAGTGAGTCTTCTCACCGTCTATGCTTTCAGCCTTTTTTGAGAGACCAGTTTTAGATATCGATGCTTCACTTCCGGTTTACAGTATTCCTTGGACCCTCACTTTGACGATGAAACACAAAAATTCCATCGCAATTAAATACATCAGGCACAAAGCCGACTTAAGTACAAGAAGAGTGAGTCTTCTTACCGTCTATGCTTTCAGCCTTTGCTGAGAGACCAGTTTTAGATATCGATGCTTCACTTCCGGTTTACAGTATTCCTTGTACCATCACTTTGACGATGAAACACAAAAATTGCATCGGAATTAAATACATCAGGCACAATGCCGTCTTAAGTACAAGAGGAGTGAGTCTTCCAACAGTCTATGATTTGAGCCATCGTGTTAGACCAGTTTTAGATTCCGATGCTTCACTTCAGGTTTACTGTATCCCTTGGAACTTCACTTTGATGACTAAACACAAAAATTGCATCGGAATTAAATACAAAATGCACAATGCCGACTTAAGCACAAGAGGAGTGAGTCTTCTTACCGTCTATGCTTCCAGACTTTGCTGAGAGACCTGTTTTAGGTATCGATGCTTCACTTCCGGTTTACAGTATTCCTTGGATCCTCACTTTGACGATTAAACACAAAAATTGGATCGGAATTAAATACAAAATGCACAATGCCCTACTTAAGTACAAGAAGACTGAGTCTTCTGACAGTCTATGATTTGAGCCTTTCGTGTTAGACCAGTTTTAGATTCCGATGCTTCACTTCAGGTTTACTGTATCCCTTTGACCTTCACTTTGTCGATGAAACACAAAAATTGCATCGGAATTGAATACATCAGGCACATGCCGACTTAAGTACAAGAAGAGTGAGTCTTCTTACCGTGTATGCTTTCAGCCTTTGCTGAGAGACCAGTTTTAGATATCGATGCTTCACTTCCGGTTTACAGTATTCCTTGGACCATCACTTTGACGGTTAAACACAAAAATTGCATCGGAATTAAATACAAAATGCACAATGCCCTACTTAAGTACAAGAAGACTGAGTCTTCTAACAGTCTATGATTTGAGCCTTTCGCGTTAGACCAGTTTTAGATTCCGATGCTTCACTTCAGGTTTACTGTATCCCTTGGAACTTTACTTTGACGATGAAACACAAAAATTGATCGGAATTAAGTACATCAGGCACAATGCCGACTTAAGTACAAGAAGAGTGGGTCTTCTTACCGTCTATGCTCTCAGCCTTTGCTGAGAGACCAGTTTTGGATATCGATGCTTCACTTCCGGTTTATAGTATTCCTTGGACCATCACTTTGACGATTAAACACAAAAATTGCATCGGAATTAAATACAAAATGCACAATGCCCTACTTAATTACAAGAAGACTGAGTCTTCTAACAGTCTATGATTTGAGCCTTTCGTGTTAGACCAGTTTTAAATTCCGATGCTTCACTTCAGGTTTACTGTATCCCTTGGACCTTCACTTTGACGATGAAACACAAAAATTGCATCGGAATTAAATACATCAGGCACAATGCCGACTTAAGTACAAGAAGAGTGAGTCTTCTTAATGTCTATGCTTTCAGCCATTGCTGACAGACCAGTTTTAGATATCGATGCTTCACTTCTGGTTTACAGTATTCCTTGGATCCTCACTTTGACGATTAAACACAAAAATTGGATCGGAATTAAATACAAAAGGCACAATGCGGACTTAAGTACAAGAAGACTGAGTCTTCTGACAGTCTATGATTTGAACCTTTCGTGTTAGACCAGTTTTAGATTCCGATGCTTCACTTCGGGTTTACTGTATCCCTTTGACCTTCACTTTGTCGATGAAACACAAAAATTGCATCGGAATTAAATACATCAGGCACAATACCGACTTAAGTACAAGAAGAGTGAGTCTTCTTACCGTGTATGCTTTCAGCCTTTGCTGAGAGACCAGTTTTAGATATCGATGCTTCACTTCCGGTTTACAGTATTCCTTGGACCATCACTTTGACGATTAATCACAAAAATTGCACGGAATTAAATACAAAATGCACAATGACGACTTAAGTACATAAAGACTGAGTCTTCTAACGGTCTATGATTTGAGCCTTTCACGTTAGACCAGTTTTAGATTCCGATGCTTCACTTCAGGTTTAATGTATCCTTTGGACCTTCACTTATACGATGAAACTCAAAAATTGCATCGGAATTAAATACATCAGGCACAATGCCGACTTCACTACAAGAAGAGTGAGTCTTCTCACCGTCTATGCTTTCAGCCTTTTTTGAGAGACCAGTTTTAGATATCGATGCTTCACTTCCGGTTTACAGTATTCCTTGGACCCTCACTTTGACGATGAAACACAAAAATTCCATCGCAATTAAATACATCAGGCACAAAGCCGACTTAAGTACAAGAAGAGTGGGTCTTCTTACCGTCTATGCTTTCAGCCTTTGCTGAGAGACCAGTTTTGGATATCGATGCTTCACTTCCGGTTTATAGTATTCTTTGGACCATCCCCTTTACGATTAAAAACAAAAATTGCATCGGAATTAAACACAAAAGGCACAATGCGGACATAAGTACAAGAAGACTGAGTCTTCTAACAGTCTATGATTTGAGCGTTTCGTGTCAGACCAGATTTAGATTCCGATGCTTCACTTCAGGTTTACTGTATCCCTTGGACCTTCGCTTTGACGATGAAACACAAAAATTGCATCGGAATTAAATACATCAGGCACAATGCCGACATAAGTACAAGAAGAGTGAGTCTTCTTACCGTCTGTGCTTTCAGCCTTTGCTGAGAGACCAGTTTTAGATATCGATGCTTCACTTACGGTTTACAGAATTCCTTGGACCCTCACTTTGACGATGAACACAAAAATTGCATCGGAATCAAATACATCAGGCATAATGCCGACATAAGTACAAGAAGAGTCAGTCTTCTTAACGTCTATGCTTTCAACCACTGCTGAGAGACCAGTTTTGGATATCGATGCTTCACTTCCGGTTTATAGTATTCCTTGGACCATCACATTGACGATTAAACACAAAAATTGCATCGGAATTAAATACAAAATGCACAATGCCCTACTTAATTACAAGAAGACTGAGTCTTGTAAGAGTCTATGATTTGAGCCTTTCGTGTTAGACCAGTTTTAAATTCCGATGCTTCACTTCAGGTTTACTGTATCCCTTGGACCTTCACTTTGACGCTGAAACACAAAAATTGCATCGGAATTAAATACAAAAGGCACAATGCCGACTTAAGTACAAGAAGAGTGAGTCTTCTTACCGTCTATGCTTTCAGCCTTTGCTGAGAGGCCAGTTTTAGATATCGATGCTTCACTTCTGGTTTACAGTATTCCTTGGACCCTCACTTTGACGATTAAACACAAAAATTTCATCGGAATTAAATACAAAAGGCACAATGACGACTTAAGTACAAGAAGAGTGAGTCTTCTTACCGTCTATGCTTTCAGCCTTTGCTGAGAGACCAGTTTTAGATATCGATGCTTCACTTCCGGTTTACAGTATTCCTTGGACCTTCACTTTGACGATGAAACACAAAAATTGCATCGGAATTAAATACATCAGGCACAATGCCGACTTAAGTACAAGAAGAGTGAGTCTTCTTAATGTCTATGCTTTCAGCCATTGCTGAGAGACCAGTTTTAGATATCGATGCTTAACTTCTGGTTTACAGTATTCCTTGGATCCTCACTTTGACGATTAAACACAAAAATTGGATCGGAATTAAATACAAAAGGCACAATGCGGACTTAAGTACAAGAAGACTGAGTCTTCTGACAGTCTATGATTTGAGCCTTTCGTGTTAGACCAGTTTTAGATTCCGATGCTTCACTTCGGGTTTACTGTATCCCTTTGACCTTCACTTTGTCGATGAAACACAAAAATTGCATCGGAATTAAATACATCAGGCACAATGCCGACTTAAGTACAAGAAGAGTGAGTCTTCTTACCATGTATGTTTTCAGCCTTTGCTGAGAGACCAGTTTTAGATATCGATGCTTCACTTCCGGTTTACAGTATTCCTTGGACCATCACTTTGACGATTAAACACAAAAATTGCACGGAATTAAATACAAAATGCACAATGCCGACTTAAGTAAAAGAAGACTGAGTCTTCTAACGGTCTATGATTTGAGCCTTTCACGTTAGACCAGTTTTAGATTCCGATGCTTCACTTCAGGTTTAATGTATCCTTTGGACCTTCACTTATACGATGAAACTCAAAAATTGCATCGGAATTAAATACATCAGGCACAATGCCGACTTGACTACAAGAAGAGTGAGTCTTCTCACCGTCTATGCTTTCAGCCTTTTTTGAGAGACCAGTTTTAGATATCGATGCTTCACTTCCGGTTTACAGTATTCCTTGGACCCTCACTTTGACGATGAAACACAAAAATTCCATCGCAATTAAAGACATCAGGCACAATGCCGACTTAAGTACAAGAAGAGTGATTCTTCTTACCAACTATGCTTTCAGCCTTTGCTGAGAGACCAGTTTTAGATATCAATGCTTCACTTCCGGTTTACAGTATTCCTTTGACCATCACTTTGACGATTAAACACAAAAATTGCATCGGAATTAAATACAAAACGCACAATGCCGACTTAAGTACAAGAAGGCTGAGTCTTCTAACAGTCTATGATTTGAGCCTTTCGTGTTAGACCAGTTTTAGATTCCGATGCTTCACTTAAGGTTTACTGTATCCCTAGGACCTTCACTTTGATGATTAAACACAAAAATTGCATCGGAATTAAATACAAAAGGCACAATGCCGACTTAAGTACAAGAAGACTGAGTCTTCTAACTGTCTATGATTTGAGCCTTTCGCGTTAGACCACTTTTAGATTCCGATGCTTCACTTCAGGTTTACTGTATCCCTTGGATCATCACTTTGACGATGGAACACAAAAATTGCATCGTAATTAAATACATCAGGCACAATGCCGACTTAAGTACAAGAAGAGTGAGTCTTCTTAATGTCTATGCTTTCAGCCATTGCTGAGAGACCAGTTTTAGATATCGATGCTTCACTTCCGGTTTACAGAATTCCTTGGGCCCTCACTGTGACGATTAAACACAAAAATTGAATAGGAATTAAATACAAAGAGCACAATGCGTACATAAGTACAAGAAGACTGAGTCTTCTAACAGTCTATGATTTGAGCGTTTCGTGTCAGACCAGATTTAGATTCCGATGCTTCACTTCAGGTTTACTGTATTCCTTGGACCTTCGCTTTGACGATGAAACACAAAAATTGCATCGGAATTAAATACATCAGGCACAATGCCGACATAAGTACAAGAAGAGTGAGTCTTCTTACCGTCTGTGCTTTCAGCCTTTGCTGAGAGACCAGTTTTAGATATCGATGCTTCACTTCCGGTTTACAGAATTCCTTGGACCCTCACTTTGACGATGAACACAAAAATTGCATCGGTATCAAATACATCAGGCATAATGCCGACTTAAGTACAAGAAGAGTGAGTCTTCCCCCCTTCTATGCTTTCAGCCATTGCTGAGAGACCAGTTTTAGATATCGATGCTTCAATTCCGGTTTACAGTATTCCTTGGACCTTCACTTGGACGATGAAACACAAAAATTCCATCGCAATTAAATACATCAGGCACAATGCCGACCTAAGTACAAGAAGAGTGATTCTTCTTACCAACTATGCTTTCAGCCTTTGCTGAGAGTCCAGTTTTAGATATCAATGCTTCACTTCCGGTTTACAGTATTCCTTGGACCATCGCTTTGACGATTAAACACAAAAATTGCATCGGAATTAAATACAAAAGGCACAATGCCGACTTAAGTACAAGAAGGCTGAGTCTTCTAACAGTCTATGATTTGAGCCTTTCGTGTTAGACCAGTTTTAGACTCCGATGCTTCACTTAAGGTTTACTGTATCCCTTGGACCTTCACTTTGATGATTAAACACAAAAATTGCATCGGAATTAAATACAAAAGGCACAATGCCGACTTAAGTACAAGAAGAGTGAGTCTTCTTACCGTCTATGCTTTTAGCCTTTCCTGTGAGACCAGTTTTAGATATCGATGCTTCACTTCCAGTTAACTGTATCCCTTGGTCCATCACTCTGACGATGAAACACAAAAATTGCATCGTAATTAAATACAAAAGGCACAATGCCGACTTAAGTACAAGAAGACTGAGTCTTCTAACAGTCTATGATTTGAGCCTTTCGCGTTAGACCAGTTTTAGATTCCGATGCTTCACTTCAGGTTTACTGTATTCCTTGGACCTTCACTTTGACGATGAAACACAAAAATTGATCGGAATTAAGTACATCAGGCACAATGCCGAATTAAGTACAAGAAGAGTGGGTCTTCTTACCGTCTATGCTTTCAGCCTTTGCTGAGAGACCAGTTTTGGATATCGATGCTTCACTTCCGGTTTATAGTATTCCTTGGACCATCACTTTGACGATTAAACACAAAAATTGCATCGGAATTAAATACAAAATGCACAATGGCCTACTTAATTACAAGAATACTGAGTCTTCTAACAGCCTATGATTGGAGCCTTTCGTGTTAGACCAGTTTTAAATTCCGATGCTTCACTTCAGGTTTACTGTATCCCTTGGACTTTCACTTTGACGATGAAACACAAAAATTGCATCGGAATTAAATACAAAAGGCACAATGCCGACTTAAGTACAAGAAGACTGAGTCTTCTTACCGTCTATGCTTTCAGCCTTTGCTGAGAGGTCAGTTTTAGATATCGATGCTTCACTTCTGGTTTACAGTATTCCTTGGACCCTCACTTTGACGATTAAACACAAAAATTTCATCGGAATTAAATACAAAATTCACAATGACGACTTAAGTACAAGAAGAGTGAGTCTTCTTACCGTCTATGCGTTCAGCCTTTGCTGAGAGACCAGTTTTAGATATCGATGCTTCACTTCCGGTTTACAGTATTCCTTGGACCTTCACTTTGACGATGAAACACAAAAATTGCATCGGAATTAAATACTTCAGGCACAATGCCGACTTAAGTACAACAAGAGTGAGTCTTCTTACCGTCTATGCATCAGCCTTTGGTGAGAGACCAGTTTTAGATATCGATGCTTCACTTCCGGTTTACAGTATTCCTTGGACTTTCACTTGGACAATGAAACACAAAAAAATTCCATCGCAATTAAATACATCAGGCACAATGCCGCCTTAAGTACAAGAAGAGTGAGTCTTCTCACCGTCTATGCTTTCAGCCTTTGCTGAGACACCAGTTTTAGATATCGATGCTTCACTTCCGGTTTACAGTATTCCTTGGGCCCTCACTCTGACGATTAAACACAAAAATTGAATCGGAATTAAATACAAAAGGCACAATGCGGACTTAAGTACAAGAAGACTGAGTCTTCCAACAGTCTATGATTTGAGCCTTTCGCGTTAGACCAGTTTTAGATTCCGATGCTTCACTTCAGGTTTACTGTGTCCCTTGGAACTTCACTTTGACGATGAAACACAAAAATTGATCGGAATTAAGTACATCAGCACAATGCCGACTTAAGTACAAGAAGAGTGGGTCTTCTTACCGTCTATGCTTTCAGCCTTTGCTGAGAGACCAGTTTTGGATATCGATGCTTTACTTCCGGTTTATAGTATTCCTTGGACGGTTAAACACAAAAATTCAATCGGAATTAAATACACAATGCACAATGCCCTACTTAATTACAAGAAGACTGAGTCTTCTAACAGTCTATGATTTTAGCCTTTCGTATTAGACCAGTTTTAAATTCCGATGCTTCACTTCAGGTTTACTGTATCCCTTGGACCTGCACTTTGACGATGAAACACAAAAATTGCATCGAAATTAAATACATCAGGCACAATGCCGACTTAAGTACAACAAGAGTGAGTCTTCTTACCGTCTATGCTTCAGCCTTTGGTGAGAGACCAGTTTTAGATATCGATGCTTCACTTCCGGTTTACAGTATTCCTTGGACTTTCACTTGGACGATGAAACACAAAAATTCCATCGCAATTAAATACATCCGGCACAATGCCGACTTAAGTACAAGAAGAGTGATTCTTCATACCAACTATGCTTTCAGCCTTTGCTGAGAGACCAGTTTTAGATATCAATGCTTCACTTCCGGTTTATAGTATTCCTTGGACCATCACTTTGACGATTGAACACAAAAATTGCATCGGAATTAAATACAAAAGGCACAATGCCGACTTAAGTACAAGAAGAGTGAGTCTTCTTACCGTCTATGCTTTCAGCCTTTCCTGTGAGACCAGTTTTAGATATCGATGCTTCACTTCCAGTTAACTGTATCTGGTCCATCACTCTGACGATTAAACACAAAAATTGCATCGGAATTAAATACAAAATGAACAATGCCGACTTAAGTACGAGAATACTGAGTCTTCTAACAGTCTATGATTTGAGCCTTTCACGTTAGACCAGTTTTAGATTCCGATGCTTCACTTTAGGTTTACTGTATCCCTTGGACCTTCACTTTGACGATGAAACACAAAAATTGCATCGGAATTAAATACATCAGGCACAATGCCAACTTATGTACAAGAAGAGTGAGTCTTCTTAATGTCTATGCTTTCAGCCTTTGCTGAGAGACCAGTTTTAGATATCGATGCTTCACTTCCGGTTTGCAGTATTCCTGTACCCTCACATTGACGATTAAACACAAAATTTGCATCGGAATTGAATACAAAAGGCACAATGACGACTTAAGTACAAGAAGACTGAGTCTTCTTACCATCTATGCTTTCAGCCTTTGCTGACAGACCAGTTTTAGATATCGATGCTTCACTTCCGGTAACTGTATCCCTTGGTCCATGACTCTGCCGACTAAACACAAAAATTGCATCGGAATTAAATACAAAAGGCACTATCCCGACTTAAGTGCAAGAAGACTGAGTCTTCTAACAGTCTATGATTTGAGCCTTCCGTCTTAGACCATTTTTAGATTCCGATGCTTCACTTCAGGTTTACTGTATCCCTTGGACCTTGCCTTTGACGATGAAACACAAAAATTGCATCGGAATTCAATATATCAGGCACAATGTCGACTTAAGTACTAGAAGACTGAGTCTTCTTACCATCTATGCTTTCAGCCTTTGCTGACAGACCAGTTTTAGATATCGATGCTTCACTTCCGGTTTACAGTATTCCTTGTACCATCACTTTGACGATGAAACACAAAAATTGCATCGGAATTAAATATATCAGGCACAATGTCGACTTAAGTACTAGAAGACTGAGTCTTCTTACCATCTATGCTTTCAGCCTTTGCTGACAGACCAGTTTTAGATATCGATGCTTCACTTCCGGTTTACAGTATTCCTTGTACCATCACTTTGACGATGAAACACAAAAATTGCATCGGAATTAAATACAAAAGGCACAATGCCGTCTTAAGTACAAGAGGAGTGAGTCTTCTAACAGTCTATGATTTGAGCCATCGTGTTAGACCAGTTTTAGATTCCGATGCTTCACTTCAGGTTTACTGTATCCCTTGGAACTTCACTTTGATGACTAAACACAAAAATTGCATCGGAATTAAATACAAAATGCACAATGCCGACTTAAGTACAAGAGGAGTGAGTCTTCTTACCGTCTATGCTTTCAGACTTTGCTGAGAGACCAGTTTTAGATATCGATGATTCACTTCCGGTTTACAGTATTCGCTGGACCTTCACTTTGACGATTAAACACAAAAATTGCATCGGAATTAAATACAAAAGGCACAATGCGGACTTAAGTACTAGAAGACTGAGTTTTCTAACAGTCTATGATTTGAGCCTTTTCGATGCTTCACTTCCGGTTTACAGTATTCCTTGGACCATCACTTTGACGATGAAACACAAAAATTGCATCGGAATTAAATACATCAGGCACAATGCCAACTTATGTACAAGAAGAGTGAGTCTTCTTAATGTCTATGCTTTCAGCCTTTGCTGAGAGACCAGTTTTAGATATCGATGCTTTTACTTCCGGTTTGCAGTATTCCTGTACCCTCACTTTGACGATTAAACACAAAATTTGCATCGGAATTGAATACAAAAGGCACAATGACGACTTAAGTACAAGAAGACTGAGTCTTCTTACCATCTATGCTTTCAGCCTTTGCTGACAGACCAGTTTTAGATATCGATGCTTCACTTCCGGTAACTGTATCCCTTGGTCCATGACTCTGCCGACTAAACACAAAAATTGCATCGGAATTAAATACAAAAGGCACTATCCCGACTTAAGTGCAAGAAGACTGAGTCTTCTAACAGTCTATGATTTGAGGATGAAACACAAAAATTGCATCGGAATTAAATATATCAGGCACAATGTCGACTTAAGTACTAGAAGACTGAGTCTTCTTACCATCTATGCTTTCAGCCTTTGCTGACAGACCAGTTTTAGATATCGATGCTTCACTTCCGGTTTACAGTATTCCTTGTACCATCACTTTGACGATGAAACACAAAAATTGCATCGGAATTAAATACAAAAGGCACAATGCCGTCTTAAGTACAAGAGGAGTGAGTCTTCTAACAGTCTATGATTTGAGCCATCGTGTTAGACCAGTTTTAGATTCCGATGCTTCACTTCAGGTTTACTGTATCCCTTGGAACTTCACTTTGATGACTAAACACAAAAATTGCATCGGAATTAAATACAAAATGCACAATGCCGACTTAAGTACAAGAGGAGTGAGTCTTCTTACCGTCTATGCTTTCAGACTTTGCTGAGAGACCAGTTTTAGGTATCGATGCTTCACTTCCGGTTTACAGTATTCCTTGGATCCTCACTTTGACGATTAACACAAAAATTGGATCGGAATTAAATACAAAAGGCACAATGCGGACATAAGTACAAGAAGACTGAGTCTTTTGACAGTCTATGATTTGAGCCTTTCGTGTTAGACCAGTTTTAGATTCCGATGCTTCACTTCAGGTTTACTGTATCCCTTTGACCTTCACTTTGTCGATGAAACACAAAAATTGCATCGGAATTGAATACATCAGGCACATGCCGACTTAAGTACAAGAAGAGTGAGTCTTCTTACCGTGTATGCTTTCAGCCTTTGCTGGGAGACCAGTTTTAGATATCCTTGCTTCACTTCCGGTTTACAGTATTCCTTGGACCATCACTTTGACGGTTAAACACAAAAATTGCATCGGAATTAAATACAAAATGCACAATGCCCTACTTAAGTACAAGAAGACTGAGTCTTCTAACAGGCTAAGATTTGAGCCTTTCGTCTTAGACAAGTTTTAGATTCCGATGCTTCACTTCAGGTTTACTGTATCCCTTGGACCTTCACGTATACGATGAAACTCAAAAATTGCATCGAAATTAAATACATCAGGCACAATGCCGACTTAAGTACAAGAAGAGTGAGTCTTCTCACCGTCTATGCTTTCAGCCGTTCCTGTGAGACCAGTTTTAGATATCGATGCTTCACTTCCAGTTAACTGTACCCCTTGGTCAATCACTCTGACGATTAAACACAAAAATTGCATCGGAATTAAATACAAAAGGCACAATGCCGACTTAAGTACAAGAAGAGTGAGTCTTCTCACCGTCTATGCTTTCAGCCTTTGCTGAGAGACCAGTTTTGGATATCGATGCTTCACTTCCGGTTTATAGTATTCCTTGGACCATCACCTTTACGATTAAACACAAAAATTGCATCGGAATTAAATACAAAATGCACAATGCCCTACTTAAGTACAAGAAGACCGAGTCTTCTAACAGTTTATGATTTGAGCCTTTCGCGTTAGACCAGTTTTAGATTCCGATGCTTCACTTTAGGTTTACTGTATCCCTTGGACCTTCACTTTGACAATGAAACAGAAAAATTGCATCGGAATTAAATACATCAGGCACAATGCCGACTTAAGTACAAGAAGAGTGAGTCTTCTCACCGTCTATGCTTTCAGCCATTGCTGAGAGACCAGTTTTAGATATCGATGCTTCACTTCCGGTTTACAGTATTCCTTGGGCCCTCACTCTGACGATGAAACACAAAAATTGAATCGGAATTAAATACAAAAGGCAAAATGCGGACTTAAGTACAAGAAGACTGAGTCTTCTAACAGTCTATGATTTGAGCCTTTCGCGTTAGACCAGTTTTAGATTCCGATGCTTCACTTCAGGTTTACTGTATCCCTTGGAACTTTACTTTGACGATGAAACACAAAAATTGATCGGAATTAAGTACATCAGGCACAATGCCGACTTAAGTACAAGAAGAGTGGGTCTTCTTACCGTCTATGCTTTCAGCCTTTGCTGAGAGACCAGTTTTGGATATCGATGCTTCACTTCCGGTTTATAGTATTCCTTGGACCATCACTTTGACGATTAAACACAAAAATTGCATCGGAATTAAATACATAATGCACAATGCCCTACTTAATTACAAGAAGACTGAGTCTTCTAACAGTCTATGATTTGAGCCTTTCGTGTTAGACCAGTTTTAAATTCCGATGCTTCACTTCAGGTTTACTGTATCCCTTGGACCTTCACTTTGACGATGAAACACAAAAATTGCATCGGAATTAAATACATCAGGCACAATGCCGACTTAAGTACATAAAGACTGAATCTTCTAACGGTCTATGATTTGAGCCTTTCACGTTAGACCAGTTTTAGATTCCGATGCTTCACTTCAGGTTTAATGTATCCTTTGGACCTTCACTTATACGATGAAACTCAAAAATTGCATCGGAATTAAATACATCAGGCACAATGCCGACTTCACTACAAGAAGAGTGAGTCTTCTCACCGTCTATGCTTTCAGCCTTTTTTGAGAGACCAGTATTAGATATCGATGCTTCACTTCCGGTTTATAGTATTCCTTGGACCCTCACTTTGACGATGAAACACAAAAATTCCATCGCAATTAAATACATCAGGCACAAAGCCGACTTAAGTACAAGAAGCGTGATTCTTCTTACCAACTATGCTTTCAGCCTTTGCTGAGAGACCAGTTTTAGATATCAATGCTTCACTTCCGTTTTACAGTATTCCTTTGACCATCACTTTGACGATTAAACACAAAAATTGCATCGGAATTAAATACAAAAGGCACAATGCCGACTTAAGTACAAAAAGGCTGAGTCTTCTAACAGTCTATGATTTGAGCCTTTCGTGTTAGACCAGTTTTAGATTCCGATGCTTCACTTAAGGTTTACTGTATCCCTTGGACCTTCACTTTGATGATTAAACACAAAAATTGCATCGGAATTAAATACAAAAGGCACAATGCCGACTTAAGTACAAGAAGAGTGAGTCTTCTTACCGTCTATGCTTTCAGCCTTGCCTGTGAGACCAGTTTTAGATATCGATGCTTCACTTCCAATTAACTGTATCCCTTGTCCATCACTCTGACGATTAAATACAAAAATTGCATCGTAATTAAATACAAAAGGCACAATGCCGACTTAAGTACAAGATGACTGAGTCTTCTAACTGTCTATGATTTGAGCCTTTCGCGTTAGACCACTTTTAGATTCCGATGCTTCACTTCAGGTTTACTGTATCCCTTGGATCATCACTTTGACGATGGAACACAAAAATTGCATCGGAATTAAATACATCAGGCACAATGCCGACTTAAGTACAAGAAGAGTGAGTCTTCTTAATGTCTATGCTTTCAGCCATTGCTGAGAGACCAGTTTTAGATATCGATGCTTCACTTCCGGTTTACAGTATTCCTTGGACTTTCACTTGGACAATGAAACACAAAAAAATTCCATCGCAATTAAATACATCAGGCACAATGCCGCCTTAAGTACAAGAAGAGTGAGTCTTCTCACCGTCTATGCTTTCAGCCTTTGCTGAGACACCAGTTTTAGATATCGATGCTTCACTTCCGGTTTACAGTATTCCTTGGACCCTCACTTTGACGATGAAACACAAAAATGGCATCGGAATTAAAAAATAAGGCACAATGCCGACTTAAGTACAAGAAGAGTGAGTCTTCTTACCGTCTATGCTTTCAGCCTTTCCTGTGAGACCAGTTTTAGATATCGATGCTTCACTTCCAGTTAACTGTATCCCTTGGTACATCACTCTGACGATTAAACACAAAAATTGCATCGGAATTAAATACAAAAGGAACAATGTCGACTTAAGTACAAGAATACTGAGTCTTCTAACAGTCTATGATTTGAGCCTTTCACGTTAGACCAGTTTTAGATTCCGATGCTTCACTTTAGGTTTACTGTATCCCTTGGACCTTCACTTTGACGATGATACAGAAAAATAGCATCGGAATTAAATACATCAGGCACAATGCCGACTTAAGTACAAGAAGAGTGAGTCTTCTCACCGTCTATGCTTTCAGCCTTTGCTGAGAGACCAGTTTTAGATATCGATGCTTCACTTCCGGTTTACAGTATTCCTTGGACCCTCACTTTGACGATGAAACACAAAAATTGCATCGTAATTAAATACAAAAGGCACAATGCCGACTTAAGTACAAGAAGACTGAGTCTTCTAAGAGTCTATGATTTGAGCCTTTCGCGTTAGACCAGTTTTAGATTCCGATGCTTCACTTCTCGTTTACTGTATCCCTTGGATCAACACTTTGACGATGAAACAAAAATTGCATCGGAATTAAATACATCAGGCACAATGCCGACTTAAGTACAAGAAGAGTGAGTCTTCTTAATGTCTATGCTTTCAGCCATTGCTGAGAGACCAGTTTTAGATATCGATGCTTCACTTCCGGTTTACAGTATTCCTTGGGCCCTCACTCTGACGATTAAACACAAAAATTGAATCGGAATTAAATACAAAAGGCACAATGCGGACTTAAGTACAAGAAGACTGAGTCTTCCAACAGTCTATGATTTGAGCCTTTCGCGTTAGACCAGTTTTAGATTCCGATGCTTCACTTCAGGTTTACTGTGTCCCTTGGAACTTCACTTTGACGATGAAACACAAAAATTGATCGGAATTAAGTACATCAGCACAATGCCGACTTAAGTACAAGAAGAGTGGGTCTTCTTACCGTCTATGCTTTCAGCCTTTGCTGAGAGACCAGTTTTGGATATCGATGCTTTACTTCCGGTTTATAGTATTCCTTGGACGGTTAAACACAAAAATTCAATCGGAATTAAATACACAATGCACAATGCCCTACTTAATTACAAGAAGACTGAGTCTTCTAACAGTCTATGATTTTAGCCTTTCGTATTAGACCAGTTTTAAATTCCGATGCTTCACTTCAGGTTTACTGTATTCCTTGGACCTGCACTTTGACGATGAAACACAAAAATTGCATCGAAATTAAATACATCAGGCACAATGCCGACTTAAGTACAACAAGAGTGAGTCTTCTTACCGTCTATGCTTCAGCCTTTGGTGAGAGACCAGTTTTAGATATCGATGCTTCACTTCCGGTTTACAGTATTCCTTGGACCTTCACTTGGACGATGAAACACAAAAATTCCATCGTAATTAAATACATCAGGCACAATGCCGACTTAAGTACAAGAAGAGTGATTCTTCATACCAACTATGCTTTCAGCCTTTGCAGAGAGACCAGTTTTAGATATCAATGCTTCACTTCCGGTTTATAGTATTCCTTGGACCATCACTTTGACGATTGAACACAAAAATTGCATCGGAATTAAATACAAAAGGCACAATGCCGACTTAAGTACAAGAAGAGTGAGTCTTCTTACCGTCTATGCTTTCAGCCTTTCCTGTGAGACCAGTTTTAGATATCGATGCTTCACTTCCAGTTAACTGTATCTGGTCCATCACTCTGACGATTAAACACAAAAATTGCATCGGAATTAAATACAAAAGGAACAATGCCGACTTAAGTACAAGAATACTGAGTCTTCTAACAGTCTATGATTTGAGCCTTTCACGTTAGACCAGTTTTAGATTCCGATGCTTCACTTTAGGTTTACTGTATCCCTTGGACCTTCACTTTGACGATGAAACACAAAAATTGCATCGGAATTAAATACATCAGGCACAATGCCGACTTACGTACAAGAAGAGTGGGTCTTCTTACCGTCTATGCTTTCAGCTTTTGCTGAGAGACCAGTTTTAGATATCGATGATTCATTTCCGGTTTACAGTATTCGCTGGACCTTCACTTTGACGATTAAACACAAAAATTGCATCGGAATTAAATACAAAAGGCACAATGCGGACTTAAGTACTAGAAGACTGAGTTTTCTAACAGTCTATGATTTGAGCCTTTTCGATGCTTCACTTCCGGTTTACAGTATTCCTTGGACCATCACTTTGACGATGAAACACAAAAATTGCATCGGAATTAAATACATCAGGCACAATGCCAACTTATGTACAAGAAGAGTGAGTCTTCTTAATGTCTATGCTTTCAGCCTTTGCTGAGAGACCAGTTTTAGATATCGATGCTTCACTTCCGGTTTGCAGTATTCCTGTACCCTCACTTTGACGATTAAACACAAAATTTGCATCGGAATTGAATACAAAAGGCACAATGACGACTTAAGTACCAGAAGACTGAGTCTTCTTACCATCTATGCTTTCAGCCTTTGCTGACAGACCAGTTTTAGATATCGATGCTTCACTTCCGGTAACTGTATCCCTTGGTCCATGACTCTGCCGACTAAACACAAAAATTGCATCGGAATTAAATACAAAAGGCACTATCCCGACTTAAGTGCAAGAAGACTGAGTCTTCTAACAGTCTATGATTTGAGCCTTCCGTCTTAGACCATTTTTAGATTCCGATGCTTCACCTCAGGTTTACTGTATCCCTTGGACCTTGCCTTTGACGATGAAACACAAAAATTGCATCGGAATTAAATATATCAGGCACAATGTCGACTTAAGTACTAGAAGACTGAGTCTTCTTACCATCTATGCTTTCAGCCTTTGCTGACAGACCAGTTTTAGATATCGATGCTTCACTTCCGGTTTACAGTATTCCTTGTACCATCACTTTGACGATGAAACACAAAAATTGCATCGGAATTAAATACAAAAGGCACAATGCCGTCTTAAGTACAAGAGGAGTGAGTCTTCTAACAGTCTATGATTTGAGCCATCGTGTTAGACCAGTTTTAGATTCCGATGCTTCACTTCAGGTTTACTGTATCCCTTGGAACTTCACTTTGATGACTAAACACAAAAATTGCATCGGAATTAAATACAAAATGCACAATGCCGACTTAAGTACAAGAGGAGTGAGTGTTCTTACCGTCTATGCTTTCAGACTTTGCTGAGTGACCAGTTTTAGGTATCGATGCTTCACTTCCGGTTTACAGTATTCCTTGGATCCTCACTTTGACGATTAACACAAAAATTGGATCGGAATTAAATACAAAAGGCACAATGCGGACATAAGTACAAGAAGACTGAGTCTTTTGACAGTCTATGATTTGAGCCTTTCGTGTTAGACCAGTTTTAGATTCCGATGCTTCACTTCAGGTTTACTGTATCCCTTTGACCTTCACTTTGTCGATGAAACACAAAAATTGCATCGGAATTGAATACATCAGGCACATGCCGACTTAAGTACAAGAAGAGTGAGTCTTCTTACCGTGTATGCTTTCAGCCTTTGCTGGGAGACCAGTTTTAGATATCCTTGCTTCACTTCCGGTTTACAGTATTCCTTGGACCATCACTTTGACGGTTAAACACAAAAATTGCATCGGAATTAAATACAAAATGCACAATGCCCTACTTAAGTACAAGAAGACTGAGTCTTCTAACAGGCTAAGATTTGAGCCTTTCGTCTTAGACAAGTTTTAGATTCCGATGCTTCACTTCAGGTTTACTGTATCCCTTGGACCTTCACGTATACGATGAAACTCAAAAATTGCATCGAAATTAAATACATCAGGCACAATGCCGACTTAAGTACAAGAAGAGTGAGTCTTCTCACCGTCTATGCTTTCAGCCGTTCCTGTGAGACCAGTTTTAGATATCGATGCTTCACTTCCAGTTAACTGTACCCCTTGGTCAATCACTCTGACGATTAAACACAAAAATTGCATCGGAATTAAATACAAATGGCACAATGCCGACTTAAGTACAAGAAGAGTGAGTCTTCTCACCGTCTATGCTTTCAGCCTTTGCTGAGAGACCAGTTTTGGATATCGATGCTTCACTTCCGGTTTATAGTATTCCTTGGACCATCACCTTTACGATTAAACACAAAAATTGCATCGGAATTAAATACAAAATGCACAATGCCCTACTTAAGTACAAGAAGACCGAGTCTTCTAACAGTTTATGATTTGAGCCTTTCGCGTTAGACCAGTTTTAGATTCCGATGCTTCACTTTAGGTTTACTGTATCCCTTGGACCTTCACTTTGACGATGAAACACAAAAATTGCATCGGAATTAAATACATCAGGCACAATGCCGACTTAAGTACAAGAAGAGTGAGTCTTCTCACCGTCTATGCTTTCAGCCATTGCTGAGAGACCAGTTTTAGATATCGATGCTTCACTTCCGGTTTACAGTATTCCTTGGGCCCTCACTCTGACGATGAAACACAAAAATTGAATCGGAATTAAATACAAAAGGCAAAATGCGGACTTAAGTACAAGAAGACTGAGTCTTCTAACAGTCTATGATTTGAGCCTTTCGCGTTAGACCAGTTTTAGATTCCGATGCTTCACTTCAGGTTTACTGTATCCCTTGGAACTTTACTTTGACGATGAAACACAAAAATTGATCGGAATTAAGTACATCAGGCACAATGCCGACTTAAGTACAAGAAGACTGAGTCTTCTTACCGTCTATGCTTTCAGCCTTTGCTGAGAGGCCAGTTTTAGATATCGATGCTTCACTTCTGGTTTACAGTATTCCTTGGACCCTCTCTTTGACGATTAAACACAAAAATTTCATCGGAATTAAATACAAAAGGCACAATGACGACTTAAGTACAAGAAGAGTGAGTCTTCTTACCGTCTATGCTTTCAGCCTTTGCTGAGAGACCAGTTTTAGATATCGATGCTTCACTTCCGGTTTACAGTATTCCTTGTACCTTCACTTTAACGATGAAACACAAAAATTGCATCGGAATTAAATACATCAGGCACAATGCCGACTTAAGTACAAGAAGAGTGAGTCTTCTTAATGTCTATGCTTTCAGCCATTGCTGAGTGACCAGTTTTAGATATCGATGCTTCACTTCTGGTTTACAGTATTCCTTGGATCCTCACATTGACGATTAAACACAAAAATTGGATCGGAATTAAATACAAAAGCCACAATGCGGACTTAAGTACAAGAAGACTGAGTCTTCTGACAGTCTATGATTTGAACCTTTCGTGTTAGACCAGTTTTAGATTCCGACGCTTCACTTCGGGTTTACTGTATCCCTTTGACCTTCACTTTGTCGATGAAACACAAAAATTGCATCGGAATTAAATACATCAGGCACAATGCCGACTTAAGTACAAGAAGAGTGAGTCTTCTTACCGTGTATGCTTTCAGCCTTTGCTGAGAGACCAGTTTTAGATATCGATGCTTCACTTCCGGTTTACAGTATTCCTTGGACCATCACTTTGACGATTAAACACTAAAATTGCACGGAATTAAATACAAAATGCACAATGACGACTTAAGTACATAAAGACTGAATCTTCTAACGGTCTATGATTTGAGCCTTTCACGTTAGACCAGTTTTAGATTCCGATGCTTCACTTCAGGTTTAATGTATCCTTTGGACCTTCACTTATACGAAGAAACTCAAAAATTGCATCGGAATTAAATACATCAGGCACAATGCCGACTTCACTACAAGAAGAGTGAGTCTTCTCACCGTCTATGCTTTCAGCCTTTTTTGAGAGACCAGTTTTAGATATCGATGCTTCACTTCCGGTTTATAGTATTCCTTGGACCATCACTTTGACGATTAAACACAAAAATTGCATCGGAATTAAATACAAAATGCACAATGCCCTACTTAATTACAAGAAGACTGAGTCTTCTAACAGTCTATGATTTGAGCCTTTCGTGTTAGACCAGTTTTAGATTCCGATGCTTCACTTAAGGTTTACTGTATCCCTTGGACCTTCACTTTGATGATTAAACACAAAAATTGCATCGGAATTAAATACAAAAGGCACAATGCCGACTTAAGTACAAGAAGAGTGAGTCTTCTTACCGTCTATGCTTTCAGCCTTGCCTGTGAGACCAGTTTTAGATATCGATGGTTCACTTCCAATTAACTGTATCCCTTGTCCATCACTCTGACGATTAAATACAAAAATTGCATCGTAATTAAATACAAAAGGCACAATGCCGACTTAAGTACAAGATGACTGAGTCTTCTAACTGTCTATGATTTGAGCCTTTCGCGTTAGACCACTTTTAGATTCCGATGCTTCACTTCAGGTTTACTGTATCCCTTGGATCATCACTTTGACGATGGAACGCAAAAATTGCATCGGAATTAAATACATCAGGCACAATGCCGACTTAAGTACAAGAAGAGTGAGTCTTCTTAATGTCTATGCTTTCAGCCATTGCTGAGAGACCAGTTTTAGATATCGATGCTTCACTTCCGGTTTACAGTATTCCTTGGGCCCTCACTGTGACGATTAAACACAAAAATTGAATCGGAATTAAATACAAAAGGCACAAGCGGACTTAAGTACGAGAAGACTGAGTCTTCTAACAGTCTATGATTTGAGCCTTTCGTGTTAGACCAGTTTTAGATTCCGATGCTTCTCTTCAGGTTTACTGTAACCCTTGGACCTTCACTTTGAAGATGAAACACAAAAATTGCATCGGAATTAAGTACATCAGGCACAATGCCGACTTAAGTACAAGAAGAGTTGGTCTTCTTACCGTCTATGCTTTCAGCCTTTGCTGAGAGACCAGTTTTGGATATCGATGCTTCACTTCCGGTTTATAGTATTCTTTGGACCATCCCCTTTACGATTAAAAACAAAAATTGCATCGGAATTAAATACAAAAGGCACAATGCGGACATTAGTACAAGAAGACTGAGTCTTCTAACAGTCTATGATTTGAGCGTTTCGTGTCAGACCAGATTTAGATTCCGATGCTTCACTTCAGGTTTACTGTATCCCTTGGACCTTCGCTTTGACGATGAAACACAAAAATTGCATCGGAATTAAATACATCAGGCACAATGCCGACATAAGTACAAGAAGAGTGAGTCTTCTTACCGTCTGTGCTTTCAGCCTTTGCTGAGGGACCAGTTTTAGATATCGATGCTTCACTTCCGGTTTACAGAATTCCTTGGACCCTCACTTTGACGATGAACACAAAAATTGCATCGGTATCAAATACATCAGGCATAATGCCGACTTAAGTACAAGAAGAGTCAGTCTTCTTCACGTCTATGCTTTCAACCACTGCTGAGAGACCAGTTTTGGATATCGATGCTTCACTTCCGGTTTATAGTATTCCTTGGACCATCACTTTGACGATTAAACACAAAAATTGCATCGGAATTAAATACAAAATGCACAATGCCCTACTTAATTACAAGAAGACTGAGTCTTCTAACAGTCTATGATTTGAGCCTTTCGTGTTAGACCAGTTTTAAATTCCGATGCTTCACTTCAGGTTTACTGTATCCCTTGGACCTTCACTTTGACGATGAAACACAAAAATTGCATCGGAATTAAATACAAAAGGCACAATGCCGACTTAAGTACAAGAAGACTGAGTCTTCTTACCGTCTATGCTTTCAGCCTTTGCTGAGAGGCCAGTTTTAGATATCGATGCTTCACTTCTGGTTTACAGTATTCCTTGGACCCTCACTTTGACGATTAAACACAAAAATTTCATCGGAATTAAATACAAAAGGCACAATGACGACTTAAGTACAAGAAGAGTGAGTCTTCTTACCGTCTATGCTTTCAGCCTTTGCTGAGAGACCAGTTTTAGATATCGATGCTTCACTTCCGGTTTACAGTATTCCTTGGATCCTCACTATGACGATTAAACACAAAAATTGGATCGGAATTAAATACAAAAGGCACAATGCGGACTTAAGTACAAGAACACTGAGTCTTCTGACAGTCTATGATTTGAGCCTTTCGTGTTAGACCAGTTTTAGATTCCGATGCTTCACTTCGGGTTTACTGTATCCCTTTGACCTTCACTTTGTCGATGAAACACAAAAATTGCATCGGAATTAAATACATCAGGCACAATGCCGACTTAAGTACAAGAAGAGTGAGTCTTCTTACCGTGTATGCTTTCAGCCTTTGCTGAGAGACCAGTTTTAGATATCGATGCTTCACTTCCGGTATACAGTATTCCTTGGACCCTCACTTTGACGATGAAACAAAAAAATTCCATCGCAATTAAATACATCAGGCACTATGCCGACTTAAGTACAAGAAGAGTGATTCTTCTTACCAACTATGCTTTCAGCCTTTGCTGAGAGACCAGTTTTAGATATCAATGCTTCACTTCCGGTTTACAGTATTCCTTGGACCATCACTTTGACGATTAAACACAAAAATTGCATCGCAATTAAATACATCAGGCACAATGCCGACTTAAGTACAAGAAGGCTGAGTCTTCTAACAGTCTATGATTTGAGCCTTTCGTGTTAGACCAGTTTTAGATTCCGATGCTTCACTTAAGGTTTACTGTATCCCTAGGACCTTCACTTTGATGATTAAACACAAAAATTGCATCGGAATTAAATACAAAAGGCACAATGCCGACTTAAGTACAAGAAGAGTGAGTCTTCTTACCGTCTATGCTTTCAGCCTTTCCTGTGAGACCAGTTTTAGATATCGATGCTTCACTTCCAGTTAACTGTATCCCTTGGTCCATCACTCTGACGATAAAATA
Organism: Schistocerca cancellata; assembly: GCF_023864275.1. NCBI lineage: Eukaryota > Metazoa > Arthropoda > Insecta > Orthoptera > Acrididae > Schistocerca > Schistocerca cancellata. The sequence goes on from NC_064631.1 coordinate 57,285,095, forward strand.
CAAAAATTGCATCGTAATTAAATACAAAAGGCACAATGCCGACTTAAGTACAAGAAGACTGAGTCTTCTAACTGTCTATGATTTGAGCCTTTCGCGTTAGACCACTTTTAGATTCCGATGCTTCACTTCAGGTTTACTGTATCCCTTGGATCATCACTTTGACGATGGAACACAAAAATTGCATCGGAATTAAATACATCAGGCACAATGCCGACTTAAGTACAAGAACAGTGAGTCTTCTTAATGTCTATGCTTTCAGCCATTGCTGAGAGACCAGTTTTAGATATCGATGCTTCACTTCCGGTTTACAGTATTCCTTGGGCCCTCACTGTGACGATTAAACACAAAAATTGAATAGGAATTAAATACAAAAGGCACAATGCGGACTTAAGTACAAGAAGACTGAGTCTTCTAACAGTCTATGATTTGAGCCTTTCGTGTTAGACCAGTTTTAGATTCCGATGCTTCTCTTCAGGTTTACTGTAACCCTTGGACCTTCACTTTGACGATGAAACACAAAAATTGCATCGGAATGAAGTACATCATGCACAATGCCGACTTAAGTACAAGAAGAGTGGGTCTTCTTACCGTCTATGCTTTCGGCCTTTGCTGAGAGACCAGTTTTGGATATCGATGCTTCACTTCCGGTTTATAGTATTCCTTGGACCATCCCCTTTACGATTAAACACAAAAATTGCATCGGAATTAAATACAAAAGGCACAATGCGTACATAAGTACAAGAAGACTGAGTCTTCTAACAGTCTATGATTTGAGCGTTTCGTGTCAGACCAGATTTAGATTCCGATGCTTCACTTCAGGTTTACTGTATCCCTTGGACCTTCGCTTTGACGATGAAACACAAAAATTGCATCGGACTTAAATACATCAGGCACAATGCCGACATAAGTACAAGAAGAGTGAGTCTTCTTACCGTCTGTGCTTTCAGCCTTTGCTGAGAGACCAGTTTTAGATATCGATGCTTCACTTCCGGTTTACAGAATTCCTTGGACCCTCACTTTGACGATGAACACAAAAATTGCATCGGTATCAAATACATCAGGCATAATGCCGACTTAAGTACAAGAAGAGTGAGTCTTCCCCCCCTTCTATGCTTTCAGCCATTGCTGAGAGACCAGTTTTAGATATCGATGCTTCAATTCCGGTTTACAGTATTCCTTGGACCTTCACTTGGACGATGAAACACAAAAATTACATCGCAATTAAATACATCAGGCACAATGCCGACTTAAGTACAAGAAGAGTGATTCTTCTTACCAACTATGCTTTCAGCCTTTGCTGAGAGACCAGTTTTAGATATCAATGCTTCACTTCCGGTTTACAGTATTCCTTGGACCATCACTTTGACGATTAAACACAAAAATTGCATCGGAATTAAATACAAAAGGCACAATGCCGACTTAAGTACAAGAAGGCTGAGTCTTCTAACAGTCTATGATTTGAGCCTTTCGTGTTAGACCAGTTTTAGACTCCGATGCTTCACTTAAGGTTTACTGTATCCCTTGGACCTTCACTTTGATGATTAAACACAAAAATTGCATCGGAATTAAATACAAAAGGCACAATGCCGACTTAAGTACAAGAAGAGTGAGTCTTCTTACCGTCTATGATTTTAGCCTTTCCTGTGAGACCAGTTTTAGATATCGATGCTTCTCTTCCAGTTAACTGTATTCCTTGGTCCATCACTCTGACGATGAAACACAAAAATTGCATCGGAATTAAATACAAAAGGCACAATGCCGAATTAAGTACAAGAAGAGTGGGTCTTCTTACCGTCTATGCTTTCAGCCTTTGCTGAGAGACCAGTTTTGGATATCGTTGCTTCACTTCCGGTTTATAGTATTCCTTGGACCATCACTTTGACGATTAAACACAAAAATTGCATCGGAATTAAATACAAAATGCACAATGGCCTACTTAATTACAAGAATACTGAGTCTTCTAACAGCCTATGATTGGAGCCTTTCGTGTTAGACCAGTTTTAAATTCCGATGCTTCACTTCAGGTTTACTGTATCCCTTGGACTTTCACTTTGACGATGAAACACAAAAATTGCATCGGAATTAAATACAAAAGGCACAATGCCGACTTAAGTACAAGAAGACTGAGTCTTCTTACCGTCTATGCTTTCAGCCTTTGCTGAGAGGTCAGTTTTAGATAACGATGCTTCAATTCTGGTTTACAGTATTCCTTGGACCCTCACGTTGACGATTAAACACAAAAATTTCATCGGAATTAAATACAAAATTCACAATGACGACTTAAGTACAAGAAGAGTGAGTCTTCTTACCGTCTATGCGTTCAGCCTTTGCTGAGAGACCAGTTTTAGATATCGATGCTTCACTTCCGGTTTACAGTATTCCTTGGACCTTCACTTTGACGATGAAACACAAAAATTGCATCGGAATTAAATACATCAGGCACAATGCCGACTTAAGTACAACAAGAGTGAGTCTTCTTACCGTCTATGCATCAGCCTTTGGTGAGAGACCAGTTTTAGATATCGATGCTTCACTTCCGGTTTACAGTATTCCTTGGACTTTCACTTGGACAATGAAACACAAAAATTCCATCGCAATTAAATACATCAGGCACAATGCCGCCTTAAGTACAAGAAGAGTGAGTCTTCTCACCGTCTATGCTTTCAGCCTTTGCTGAGACACCAGTTTTAGATATCGATGCTTCACTTCCGGTTTACAGTATTCCTTGGACCCTCACTTTGACGATGAAACACAAAAATTGCATCGTAATTAAATACAAAAGGCACAATGCTGACTTAAGTGCAAGAAGACTGAGTCCTCTAACAGTCTATGATTTGAGCCTTTCGCGTTAGACCAGTTTTAGATTCCGATGCTTCATTTCAGGTTTACTGTATCCCTTGGACCTTCACTTTGATGATTAAACACAAAAATTGAATCGGAATTAAAAAATAAGGCACAATGCCGACTTAAGTACAAGAAGAGTGAGTCTTCTTACCGTCTATGCGTTCAGCCTTTGCTGTGAGACCAGTTTTAGATATCGATGCTTCACTTCCAGTTAACTGTATCCCGTGGTCCATCACTCTGACGATTAAACACAAAAATTGCATCGGAATTAAATACAAAAGGAACAATGTCGACTTAAGTACAAGAATACTGAGTCTTCTAACAGTCTATGATTTGAGCCTTTCACGTTAGACCAGTTTTAGATTCCGATGCTTCACTTTAGGTTTACTGTATCCCTTGGACCTTCACTTTGACGATGAAACACAAAAATAGCATCGGAATTAAATACATCAGGCACAATGCCGACTTAAGTACAAGAAGAGTGAGTCTTCTCACCGTCTATGCTTTCAGCCTTTGCTGAGAGACCAGTTTTAGATATCGATGCTTCACTTCCGGTTTACTGTATTCCTTGGACCCTCACTTTGACGATGAAACACAAAAATTGCATCGTAATTAAATACAAAAGGCACAATGCCGACTTAAGTACAAGAAGACTGAGTCTTCTAAGAGTCTATGATTTGAGCCTTTCGCGTTAGACCAGTTTTAGATTCCGATGCTTCACTTCTGGTTTACTGTATCCCTTGGATCAACACTTTGACGATGAAACACAAAATTGCATCGGAATTAAATACATCAGGCACAATGCCGACTTAACTACAAGAAGAGTGAGTCTTCTTAATGTCTATGCTTTCAGCCATTGCTGAGAGACCAGTTTTAGATATCGATGCTTCTCTTCCAGTTAACTGTATTCCTTGGTCCATCACTCTGACGATGAAACACAAAAATTCAATCGGAATTAAATACAAAATGCACAATGCCCTACTTAATTACAAGAAGACTGAGTCTTCTAACAGTCTATGATTTTAGCCTTTCGTATTAGACCAGTTTTAACTTCCGATGCTTCACTTCAGGTTTACTGTATCCCTTGGACCTGCACTTTGACGATGAAACACAAAAATTGCATCGAAATTAAATACATCAGGCACAATGCCGACTTAAGTACAACAAGAGTGAGTCTTCTTACCGTCTATGCTTCAGCCTTTGGTGAGAGACCAGTTTTAGATATCGATGCTTCACTTCCGGTTTACAGTATTCCTTGGACCTTCACTTGGACGATGAAACACAAAAATTCCATCGCAATTAAATACATCAGGCACAATGCCGACTTAAGTACAAGAAGAGTGATTCTTCATACCAACTATGCTTTCAGCCTTTGCTGAGAGACCAGTTTTAGATATCAATGCTTCACTTCCGGTTTATAGTATTCCTTGGACCATCACTTTGACGATTGAACACAAAAATTGCATCGGAATTAAATACAAAAGGCACAATGCCGACTTAAGTACAAGAAGAGTGAGTCTTCTTACCGTCTATGCTTTCAGCCTTTCCTGTGAGACCAGTTTTAGATATCGATGCTTCACTTCCAGTTAACTGTATCTGGTCCATCACTCTGACGATTAAACACAAAAATTGCATCGGAATTAAATACAAAAGGAACAATGCCGACTTAAGTACAAGAATACTGAGTCTTCTAACAGTCTATGATTTGAGCCTTTCACGTTAGACCAGTTTTAGATTCCGATGCTTCAATTTAGGTTTACTGTATCCCTTGGACCTTCACTTTGAAGATGAAACACAAAAATTGCATCGGAATTAAATACATCAGGCACAATGCCGACTTAAATACAAGAAGAGTGAGTCTTCTCACCGTCTATGCTTTCAGCCTTTGCTGAGAGACCAGTTTTAGATATCGATGCTTCACTTCCGGTTTACAGTATTCCTTGGACCCTCACTTTGACGATGAAACACAAAAATTGCGTCGTAATTAAATACAAAAGGCACAATGCCGACTTAAGTACAAGAAGACTGAGTCTTCTAACAGTCTATGATTTGAGCCTTTCGCGTTAGACCAGTTTTAGATTCCGATGCTTCACTTCAGGTTTACTGTGTCCCTTGGAACTTCACTTTGACGATGAAACACAAAAATTGATCGGAATTAAGTACATCAGGCACAATGCCGACTTAAGTACAAGAAGAGTGGGTCTTCTTACCGTCTATGCTTTCAGCCTTTGCTGAGAGACCAGTTTTGGATATCGATGCTTCACTTCCGGTTTATAGTATTCCTTGGACGGTTAAACACAAAAATTCAATCGGAATTAAATACAAAATGCACAATGCACTACTTAATTACAAGAAGACTGAGTCTTCTAACAGTCTATGATTTTAGCCTTTCGTATTAGACCAGTTTTAAATTCCGATGCTTCACTTCAGGTTTACTGTATCCCTTGGACCTGCACTTTGACGATGAAACACAAAAATTGCATCGAAATTAAATACATCAGGCACAATGCCGACTTAAGTACAACAAGAGTGAGTCTTCTTACCGTCTATGCTTCAGCCTTTGGTGAGAGACCAGTTTTAGATATCGATGCTTCACTTCCGGTTTACAGTATTCCTTGGACCTTCACTTGGACGATGAAACACAAAAATTCCATCGCAATTAAATACATCAGGCACAATGCCGACTTAAGTACAAGAAGAGTGATTCTTCTTACCAAATATGCTTTCAGCCTTTGCTGAGAGACCAGTTTTAGATATCAATGCTTCACTTCCGGTTTACAGTATTCCTTGGACCATCACTTTGTCGATTAAACACAAAAATTGCATCGGAATTAAATACAAAAGGCACAATGCCGACTTAAGTACAAGAAGGCTGAGTCTTCTAACTGCTATGATTTGAGCCTTTCGTGTTAGACCAGTTTTAGATTCCGATGCTTCACTTCAGGTTTACTGTATCCCTTATACCTTCACTTTGATGATTAAACACAAAAATTGCATCGGAATTAAATAAAAAAGGCACAATGCCGACTTAAGTACAAGAAGAGTGAGTCTTCTTACCGTCTATGCTTTCAGCCTTTCCTGTGAGACCAGTTTTAGATATCGATGCTTCACTTCCAGTTAACTGTATCACTTGGTCAATCACTCTGACGATCAAACACAAAAATTGCATCGGAATTAAATACAAAAGGAACAATGCCGACTTAAGTACAAGAATACTGAGTCTTCTAACAGTCTATGATTTGAGTCTTTCACGTTAGACCAGTTTTAGATTCCGATGCTTCACTTTAGGTTTACTGTATCCCTTGGACCTTCACTTTGACGATGAAACACAAAAATTGCATCGGAATTAAATACATCAGGCACAATGCCGACTTAAATACTAGAAGAGTGAGTCTTCTCACCGTCTATGCTTTCAGCCTTTGCTGAGAGACCAGTTTTAGATATCGATGCTTCACTTCCGGTTTACAGTATTCCTTGGACCCTCACTTTGACGATGAAACACAAAAATTGCGTCGTAATTAAATACAAAAGGCACAATGCCGACTTAAGTACAAGAAGACTGAGTCTTCTAACAGTCTATGATTTGAGCCTTTCGCGTTAGACCAGTTTTAGTTTACGATGCTGTATCCCTTGGATCATCACTTTGACGATGAAACACAAAATTTGCATCGGAATTAAATACATCAGGCACAATGGCGACTTAAGTACAAGAAGAGTGAGTCTTCTTAATGACTATGCTTTCAGCCATTGCCGAGAGACCAGTTTTAGATATCGATGCTTCACTTCCGGTTTACAGTATTCCTTGGGCCCTCACTCTGACGATTAAACACAAAAATTGAATCGGAATTAAATACAAAAGGCACAATGCGGACTTAAGTACAAGAAGACTGATTCTTCTAACAGTCTATGATTTGAGCCTTTCGCGTTAGACCAGTTTTAGCTTCCGATGCTTCACTTCTGGTTTACTGTATCCCTTGGAACTTCACTTTGACTATGAAACACTAAAATTGCATCGGAATTAAATACATCAGGCACAATGCCGACTTAAGTACAAGAAGAGTGAGTCTTCTTAATGTCTATGCTTTCAGCCATTGCTGAGAGACCAGTTTTAGATATCGATGCTTCACTTCCGGTTTACAGTATTCCTTGGGCCCTCACACTGACGATTAAACACAAAAATTGAATCGGAATTAAATACAAAAGGCACAATGCGGACTTAAGTACAAGAAGAGTGATTCTTCATACCAACTATGCTTTCAGCCTTTGCTGAGAGACCAGTTTTAGATATCAATGCTTCACTTCCGGTTTATAGTATTCCTTGGACCATCACTTTGACGATTGAACACAAAAATTGCATCGGAATTAAATACAAAAGGCACAATGCCGACTTAAGTACAAGAAGAGTGAGTCTTCTTACCGTCTATGCTTTCAGCCTTTCCTGTGAGACCAGTTTTAGATATCGATGCTACACTTCCGGTTTACAGTATTCCTTGGACCATCACTTTGACGATTAAACACAAAAATTGCACGGAATTAAATACAAAATGCACAATGACGACTTAAGTACATAAAGACTGAATCTTCTAACGGTCTATGATTTGAGCCTTTCACGTTAGACCAGTTTTAGATTCCGATGCTTCACTTCAGGTTTAATGTATCCTTTGGACCTTCACTTATACGAAGAAACTCAAAAATTGCATCGGAATTAAATACATCAGGCACAATGCCGACTTCACTACAAGAAGAGTGAGTCTTCTCACCGTCTATGCTTTCAGCCTTTTTTGAGGGACCAGTTTTAGATATCGATGCTTCACTTCCGGTTTATAGTATTCCTTGGACCATCACTTTGACGATTAAACACAAAAATTGCATCGGAATTAAATACAAAATGCACAATGCCCTACTTAATTACAAGAAGACTGAGTCTTCTAACAGTCTATGATTTGAGCCTTTCGTGTTAGACCAGTTTTAGATTCCGATGCTTCACTTAAGGTTTACTGTATCCCTTGGACCTTCACTTTGATGATTAAACACAAAAATTGCATCGGAATTAAATACAAAAGGCACAATGCCGACTTAAGTACAAGAAGAGTGAGTCTTCTTACCGTCTATGCTTTCAGCCTTGCCTGTGAGACCAGTTTTAGATATCGATGCTTCACTTCCAATTAACTGTATCCCTTGTCCATCACTCTGACGATTAAATACAAAAATTGCATCGTAATTAAATACAAAAGGCACAATGCCGACTTAAGTACAAGATGACTGAGTCTTCTAACTGTCTATGATTTGAGCCTTTCGCGTTAGACCACTTTTAGATTCCGATGCTTCACTTCAGGTTTACTGTATCCCTTGGATCATCACTTTGACGATGGAACGCAAAAATTGCATCGGAATTAAATACATCAGGCACAATGCCGACTTAAGTACAAGAAGAGTGAGTCTTCTTAATGTCTATGCTTTCAGCCATTGCTGAGAGACCAGTTTTAGATATCGATGCTTCACTTCCGGTTTACAGTATTCCTTGGGCCCTCACTGTGACGATTAAACACAAAAATTGAATCGGAATTAAATACAAAAGGCACAAGCGGACTTAAGTACGAGAAGACTGAGTCTTCTAACAGTCTATGATTTGAGCCTTTCGTGTTAGACCAGTTTTAGATTCCGATGCTTCTCTTCAGGGTTACTGTAACCCTTGGACCTTCACTTTGAAGATGAAACACAAAAATTGCATCGGAATTAAGTACATCAGGCACAATGCCGACTTAAGTACAAGAAGAGTTGGTCTTCTTACCGTCTATGCTTTCAGCCTTTGCTGAGAGACCAGTTTTGGATATCGATGCTTCACTTCCGGTTTATAGTATTCTTTGGACCATCCCCTTTACGATTAAAAACAAAAATTGCATCGGAATTAAATACAAAAGGCACAATGCGGACATAAGTACAAGAAGACTGAGTCTTCTAACAGTCTATGATTTGAGCGTTTCGTGTCAGACCAGATTTAGATTCCGATGCTTCACTTCAGGTTTACTGTATCCCTTGGACCTTCGCTTTGACGATGAAACACAAAAATTGCATCGGAATTAAATACATCAGGCACAATGCCGACATAAGTACAAGAAGAGTGAGTCTTCTTACCGTCTGTGCTTTCAGCCTTTGCTGAGGGACCAGTTTTAGATATCGATGCATCACTTCCGGTTTACAGAATTCCTTGGACCCTCACTTTGACGATGAACACAAAAATTGCATCGGTATCAAATACATCAGGCATAATGCCGACTTAAGTACAAGAAGAGTCTGTCTTCTTCACGTCTATGCTTTCAACCACTGCTGAGAGACCAGTTTTGGATATCGATGCTTCACTTCCGGTTTATAGTATTCCTTGGACCATCACTTTGACGATTAAACACAAAAATTGCATCGGAATTAAATACAAAATGCACAATGCCCTACTTAATTACAAGAAGACTGAGTCTTCTAACAGTCTATGATTTGAGCCTTTCGTGTTAGACCAGTTTTAAATTCCGATGCTTCACTTCAGGTTTACTGTATGCCTTGGACCTTCACTTTGACGATGAAACACAAAAATTGCATCGGAATTAAATACAAAAGGCACAATGCCGACTTAAGTACAAGAAGACTGAGTCTTCTTACCGTCTATGCTTTCAGCCTTTGCTGAGAGGCCAGTTTTAGATATCGATGCTTCACTTCTGGTTTACAGTATTCCTTGGACCCTCACTTTGACGATTAAACACAAAAATTTCATCGGAATTAAATACAAAAGGCACAATGACGACTTAAGTACAAGAAGAGTGAGTCTTCTTACCGTCTATGCTTTCAGCCTTTGCTGAGAGACCAGTTTTAGATATCGATGCTTCACTTCCGGTTTACAGTATTCCTTGGATCCTCACTTTGACGATTAAACACAAAACTTGGATCGGAATTAATTACAAAAGGCACAATGCGGACTTAAGTACAAGAACACTGAGTCTTCTGACAGTCTATGATTTGAGCCTTTCGTGTTAGACCAGTTTTAGATTCCGATGCTTCACTTCGGGTTTACTGTATCCCTTTGACCTTCACTTTGTCGATGAAACACAAAAATTGCATCGGAATTAAATACATCAGGCACAATGCCGACTTAAGTACAAGAAGAGTGAGTCTTCTTACCGTGTATGCTTTCAGCCTTTGCTGAGAGACCAGTTTTAGATATCGATGCTTCACTTCCGGTATACAGTATTCCTTGGACCCTCACTTTGACGATGAAACAAAAAAATTCCATCGCAATTAAATACATCAGGCACAATGCCGACTTAAGTACAAGAAGAGTGATTCTTCTTACCAACTATGCTTTCAGCCTTTGCTGAGAGACCAGTTTTAGATATCAATGCTTCACTTCCGGTTTACAGTATTCCTTGGACCATCACTTTGACGATTAAACACAAAAAGTGCATCGCAATTAAATACATCAGGCACAATGCCGACTTAAGTACAAGAACAGTGAGTCTTCTTAATGTCTATGCTTTCAGCCATTGCTGAGAGACCAGTTTTAGATATCGATGCTTCACTTCCGGTTTACAGTATTCCTTGGGCCCTCACTGTGACGATTAAACACAAAAATTGAATAGGAATTAAATACAAAAGGCACAATGCGGACTTAAGTACAAGAAGACTGAGTCTTGTAACAGTCTATGATTTGAGCCTTTCGTGTTAGACCAGTTTTAGATTCCGATGCTTCTCTTCAGGTTTACTGTAACCCTTGGACCTTCACTTTGACGATGAAACACAAAAATTGCATCGGAATGAAGTACATCATGCACAATGCCGACTTAAGTACAAGAAGAGTGGGTCTTCTTACCGTCTATGCTTTCGGCCTTTGCTGAGAGACCAGTTTTGGATATCGATGCTTCACTTCCGGTTTATAGTATTCCTTGGACCATCCCCTTTACGATTAAACACAAAAATTGCATCGGAATTAAATACAAAAGGCACAATGCGTACATAAGTACAAGAAGACTGAGTCTTCTAACAGTCTATGATTTGAGCGTTTCGTGTCAGACCAGATTTAGATTCCGATGCTTCACTTCAGGTTTACTGTATCCCTTGGACCTTCGCTTTGACGATGAAACACAAAAATTGCATCGGACTTAAATACATCAGGCACAATGCCGACATAAGTACAAGAAGAGTGAGTCTTCTTACCGTCTGTGCTTTCAGCCTTTGCTGAGAGACCAGTTTTAGATATCGATGCTTCACTTCCGGTTTACAGAATTCCTTGGACCCTTACTTTGACGATGAACACAAAAATTGCATCGGTATCTAATACATCAGGCATAATGCCGACTTAAGTACAAGAAGAGTGAGTCTTCCCCCCCTTCTATGCTTTCAGCCATTGCTGAGAGACCAGTTTTAGATATCGATGCTTCAATTCCGGTTTACAGTATTCCTTGGACCTTCACTTGGACGATGAAACACAAAAATTCCATCGCAATTAAATACATCAGGCACAATGCCGACTTAAGTACAAGAAGAGTGATTCTTCTTACCAACTATGCTTTCAGCCTTTGCTGAGAGACCAGTTTTAGATATCAATGCTTCACTTCCGGTTTACAGTATTCCTTGGACCATCACTTTGACGATTAAACACAAAAATTGCATCGGAATTAAATACAAAAGGCACAATGCCGACTTAAGTACAAGAAGGCTGAGTCTTCTAACAGTCTATGATTTGAGCCTTTCGTGTTAGACCAGTTTTAGACTCCGATGCTTCACTTAAGGTTTACTGTATCCCTTGGACCTTCACTTTGATGATTAAACACAAAAATTGCATCGGAATTAAATACAAAAGGCACAATGCCGACTTAAGTACAAGAAGAGTGAGTCTTCTTACCGTCTATGCTTTTAGCCTTTCCTGTGAGACCAGTTTTAGATATCGATGCTTCACTTCCAGTTAACTGTATCCCTTGGTCCATCACTCTGACGATGAAACACAAAAATTGCATCGTAATTAAATACAAAAGGCACAATGCCGACTTAAGTACAAGAAGACTGAGTCTTCTAACAGTCTATGATTTGAGCCTTTCGCGTTAGACCTGTTTTAGATTCCGATGCTTCACTTCAGGTTTACTGTATTCCTTGGACCTTCACTTTGACGATGAAACACAAAAATTGATCGGAATTAAGTACATCAGGCACAATGCCGAATTAAGTACAAGAAGAGTGGGTCTTCTTACCGTCTATGCTTTCAGCCTTTGCTGAGAGACCAGTTTTGGATATCGTTGCTTCACTTCCGGTTTATAGTATTCCTTGGACCATCACTTTGACGATTAAACACAAAAATTGCATCGGAATTAAATACAAAATGCACAATGGCCTACTTAATTACAAGAATACTGAGTCTTCTAACAGCCTATGATTGGAGCCTTTCGTGTTAGACCAGTTTTAAATTCCGATGCTTCACTTCAGGTTTACTGTATCCCTTGGACTTTCACTTTGACGATGAAACACAAAAATTGCATCGGAATTAAATACAAAAGGCACAATGCCGACTTAAGTACAAGAAGACTGAGTCTTCTTACCGTCTATGCTTTCAGCCTTTGCTGAGAGGTCAGTTTTAGATAACGATGCTTCAATTCTGGTTTACAGTATTCCTTGGACCCTCACGTTGACGATTAAACACAAAAATTTCATCGGAATTAAATACAAAATTCACAATGACGACTTAAGTACAAGAAGAGTGAGTCTTCTTACCGTCTATGCGTTCAGCCTTTGCTGAGAGACCAGTTTTAGATATCGATGCTTCACTTCCGGTTTACAGTATTCCTTGGACCTTCACTTTGACGATGAAACACAAAAATTGCATCGGAATTAAATACATCAGGCACAATGCCGACTTAAGTACAACAAGAGTGAGTCTTCTTACCGTCTATGCATCAGCCTTTGGTGAGAGACCAGTTTTAGATATCGATGCTTCACTTCCGGTTTACAGTATTCCTTGGACTTTCACTTGGACAATGAAACACAAAAATTCCATCGCAATTAAATACATCAGGCACAATGCCGCCTTAAGTACAAGAAGAGTGAGTCTTCTCACCGTCTATGCTTTCAGCCTTTGCTGAGACACCAGTTTTAGATATCGATGCTTCACTTCCGGTTTACAGTATTCCTTGGACCCTCACTTTGACGATGAAACACAAAAATTGCATCGTAATTAAATACAAAAGGCACAATGCTGACTTAAGTGCAAGAAGACTGAGTCTTCTAACAGTCTATGATTTGAGCCTTTCGCGTTAGACCAGTTTTAGATTCCGATGCTTCATTTCAGGTTTACTGTATCCCTTGGACCTTCACTTTGATGATTAAACACAAAAATTGAATCGGAATTAAAAAATAAGGCACAATGCCGACTTAAGTACAAGAAGAGTGAGTCTTCTTACCGTCTATGCGTTCAGCCTTTGCTGTGAGACCAGTTTTAGATATCGATGCTTCACTTCCAGTTAACTGTATCCCGTGGTCCATCACTCTGACGATTAAACACAAAAATTGCATCGGAATTAAATACAAAAGGAACAATGTCGACCTAAGTACAAGAATACTGAGTCTTCTAACAGTCTATGATTTGAGCCTTTCACGTTAGACCAGTTTTAGATTCCGATGCTTCACTTTAGGTTTACTGTATCCCTTGGACCTTCACTTTGACGATGAAACACAAAAATAGCATCGGAATTAAATACATCAGGCACAATGCCGACTTAAGTACAAGAAGAGTGAGTCTTCTCACCGTCTATGCTTTCAGCCTTTGCTGAGAGACCAGTTTTAGATATCGATGCTTCACTTCCGGTTTACTGTATTCCTTGGACCCTCACTTTGACGATGAAACACAAAAATTGCATCGTAATTAAATACAAAAGGCACAATGCCGACTTAAGTACAAGAAGACTGAGTCTTCTAAGAGTCTATGATTTGAGCCTTTCGCGTTAGACCAGTTTTAGATTCCGATGCTTCACTTCTGGTTTACTGTATCCCTTGGATCAACACTTTGACGATGAAACACAAAATTGCATCGGAATTAAATACATCAGGCACAATGCCGACTTAACTACAAGAAGAGTGAGTCTTCTTAATGTCTATGCTTTCAGCCATTGCTGAGAGACCAGTTTTAGATATCGATGCTTCACTTCCGGTTTACAGTATTCCTTGGGCCCTCACTCTGACGATTAAGCACAAAAATTGAATCGGAATTAAATACAAAAGGCACAATGCGGACTTAAGTACAAGAAGACTGAGTCTTCTAACAGTCTATGATTTGAGCCTTTCGCGTTAGACCAGTTTTAGATTCCGATGCTTCACTTCAGGTTTACTGTGTCCCTTGGAACTTCACTTTGACGATGAAACACAAAAATTCATCGGAATTAAGTACATCAGGCACAATGCCGACTTAAGTACAAGAAGAGTGGGTCTTCTTACCGTCTATGCTTTCAGCCTTTGCTGAGAGACCAGTTTTGGATATCGATGCTTCACTTCCGGTTTATAGTATTCCTTGGACGGTTAAACACAAAAATTCAATCGGAATTAAATACAAAATGCACAATGCCCTACTTAATTACAAGAAGACTGAGTCTTCTAACAGTCTATGATTTTAGCCTTTCGTATTAGACCAGTTTTAACTTCCGATGCTTCACTTCAGGTTTACTGTATCCCTTGGACCTGCACTTTGACGATGAAACACAAAAATTGCATCGAAATTAAATACATCAGGCACAATGCCGACTTAAGTACAACAAGAGTGAGTCTTCTTACCGTCTATGCTTCAGCCTTTGGTGAGAGACCAGTTTTAGATATCGATGCTTCACTTCCGGTTTACAGTATTCCTTGGACCTTCACTTGGACGATGAAACACAAAAATTCCATCGCAATTAAATACATCAGGCACAATGCCGACTTAAGTACAAGAAGAGTGATTCTTCATACCAACTATGCTTTCAGCCTTTGCTGAGAGACCAGTTTTAGATATCAATGCTTCACTTCCGGTTTATAGTATTCCTTGGACCATCACTTTGACGATTGAACACAAAAATTGCATCGGAATTAAATACAAAAGGCACAATGCCGACTTAAGTACAAGAAGAGTGAGTCTTCTTACCGTCTATGCTTTCAGCCTTTCCTGTGAGACCAGTTTTAGATATCGATGCTTCACTTCCAGTTAACTGTATCTGGTCCATCACTCTGACGATTAAACACAAAAATTGCATCGGAATTAAATACAAAAGGAACAATGCCGACTTAAGTACAAGAATACTGAGTCTTCTAACAGTCTATGATTTGAGCCTTTCACGTTAGACCAGTTTTAGATTCCGATGCTTCAATTTAGGTTTACTGTATCCCTTGGACCTTCACTTTGAAGATGAAACACAAAAATTGCATCGGAATTAAATACATCAGGCACAATGCCGACTTAAATACAAGAAGAGTGAGTCTTCTCACCGTCTATGCTTTCAGCCTTTGCTGAGAGACCAGTTTTAGATATCGATGCTTCACTTCCGGTTTACAGTATTCCTTGGACCCTCACTTTGACGATGAAACACAAAAATTGCGTCGTAATTAATTACAAAAGGCACAATGCCGACTTAAGTACAAGAAGACTGAGTCTTCTAACAGTCTATGATTTGAGCCTTTCGCGTTAGACCAGTTTTAGATTCCGATGCTTCACTTCAGGTTTACTGTGTCCCTTGGAACTTCACTTTGACGATGAAACACAAAAATTGATCGGAATTAAGTACATCAGGCACAATGCCGACTTAAGTACAAGAAGAGTGGGTCTTCTTACCGTCTATGCTTTCAGCCTTTGCTGAGAGACCAGTTTTGGATATCGATGCTTCACTTCCGGTTTATAGTATTCCTTGGACGGTTAAACACAAAAATTCAATCGGAATTAAATACAAAATGCACAATGCCCTACTTAATTACAAGAAGACTGAGTCTTCTAACAGTCTATGATTTTAGCCTTTCGTATTAGACCAGTTTTAAATTCCGATGCTTCACTTCAGGTTTACTGTATCCCTTGGACCTGCACTTTGACGATGAAACACAAAAATTGCATCGAAATTAAATACATCAGGCACAATGCCGACTTAAGTACAACAAGAGTGAGTCTTCTTACCGTCTATGCTTCAGCCTTTGGTGAGAGACCAGTTTTAGATATCGATGCTTCACTTCCGGTTTACAGTATTCCTTGGACCTTCACTTGGACGATGAAACACAAAAATTCCATCGCAATTAAATACATCAGGCACAATGCCGACTTAAGTACAAGAAGAGTGATTCTTCTTACCAAATATGCTTTCAGCCTTTGCTGAGAGACCAGTTTTAGATATCAATGCTTCACTTCCGGTTTACAGTATTCCTTGGACCATCACTTTGTCGATTAAACACAAAAATTGCATCGGAATTAAATACAAAAGGCACAATGCCGACTTAAGTACAAGAAGGCTGAGTCTTCTAACTGCTATGATTTGAGCCTTTCGTGTTAGACCAGTTTTAGATTCCGATGCTTCACTTCAGGTTTACTGTATCCCTTATACCTTCACTTTGATGATTAAACACAAAAATTGCATCGGAATTAAATAAAAAAGGCACAATGCCGACTTAAGTACAAGAAGAGTGAGTCTTCTTACCGTCTATGCTTTCAGCCTTTCCTGTGAGACCAGTTTTAGATATCGATGCTTCACTTCCAGTTAACTGTATCACTTGGTCAATCACTCTGACGATCAAACACAAAAATTGCATCGGAATTAAATACAAAAGGAACAATGCCGACTTAAGTACAAGAATACTGAGTCTTCTAACAGTCTATGATTTGAGTCTTTCACGTTAGACCAGTTTTAGATTCCGATGCTTCACTTTAGGTTTACTGTATCCCTTGGACCTTCACTTTGACGATGAAACACAAAAATTGCATCGGAATTAAATACATCAGGCACAATGCCGACTTAAATACTAGAAGAGTGAGTCTTCTCACCGTCTATGCTTTCAGCCTTTGCTGAGAGACCAGTTTTAGATATCGATGCTTCACTTCCGGTTTACAGTATTCCTTGGACCCTCACTTTGACGATGAAACACAAAAATTGCGTCGTAATTAAATACAAAAGGCACAATGCCGACTTAAGTACAAGAAGACTGAGTCTTCTAACAGTCTATGATTTGAGCCTTTCGCGTTAGACCAGTTTTAGTTTACGATGCTGTATCCCTTGGATCATCACTTTGACGATGAAACACAAAATATGCATCGGAATTAAATACATCAGGCACAATGGCGACTTAAGTACAAGAAGAGTGAGTCTTCTTAATGACTATGCTTTCAGCCATTGCCGAGAGACCAGTTTTAGATATCGATGCTTCACTTCCGGTTTACAGTATTCCTTGGGCCCTCACTCTGACGATTAAACACAAAAATTGAATCGGAATTAAATACAAAAGGCACAATGCGGACTTAAGTACAAGAAGACTGATTCTTCTAACAGTCTATGATTTGAGCCTTTCGCGTTAGACCAGTTTTAGATTCCGATGCTTCACTTCTGGTTTACTGTATCCCTTGGAACTTCACTTTGACGATTAAACACAAAAATTGCATCGGAATTAAATACAAAAAGCACAATGCCGACTTAAGTAGAAGAAGGCTGTGTCTTCTAACAGTCTATGATTTGAGCCTTTCGTGTTAGACCAGTTTTAGATTCCGATGCTTAACTTCAGGTTTACTGTATCCCTTATACCTTCACTTTGATGATTAAACACAAAAATTGCATCGGAATTAAATAAAAAAGGCACAATGCCGACTTAAGTACAGGAAGAGTGAGTCTTCTTACCGTCTATGCTTTCAGCCTTTCCTGTGAGACCAGTTTTAGATATCGATGCTTCACTGCCAGTTAACTGTATCCCTTGTTCAATCACTCTGACGATTAAACACAATAATTGCATCGGAATTAAACACAAAAGGAACAATGCCGACTTAAGTACAAGAAGACTGAGTCTTCTAACAGTCTATGATTTGAGCCTTTCATGTTAGACCAGTTTTAGATTCCGATGCTTCACTTTAGGTTTACTGTATCCCTTGGACCTTCACTTTGACGATGAAACACAAAAATTGCATCGGAATTAAATACATCAGGCACAATGCCGACTTAAATACAAGAAGAGTGAGTCTTCTCACCGTCTATGCTTTCAGCCTTTGCTGAGAGACCAGTTTTAGATATCGATGCTTCACTTCCGGTTTACAGTATTCCTTGGACCCTCACTTTGACGATGAAACACAAAAATTGCGTCGTAATTCAATACAAAAGGCACAATGCCGACTTAAGTACAAGAAGACTGAGTCTTCTAACAGTCTATGATTTGAGCCTTTCGCGTTAGACCAGTTTTAGATTACGATGCTGTATCCCTTGGATCATCACTTTGACGATGAAACACAAAATTTGCATCGGAATTAAATACTTCAGGCACAATGGCGACTTAAGTACAAGATGAGTGAGTCTTCTTAATGTCTATGCTTACAGCCATTGCCGAGAGACCAGTTTAGATATCGATGCTTCACTTCCGGTTTACAGTATTCCTTGGGCCCTCACTCTGACGATTAAACACAAAAATTGAATCGGAATTAAATACATAAGGCACAATGCGGACTTAAGTACAAGAAGACTGAGTCTTCTAACAGTCTATGATTTGAGCCTTTCGCGTTAGACCAGTTTTAGCTTCCGATGCTTCACTTCTGGTTTACTGTATCCCTTGGAACTTCACTTTGACGATGAAACACTAAAATTGCATCGGAATTAAATACATCAGGCACAATGCCGACTTAAGTACAAGAAGAGTGAGTCTTCTTAATGTCTATGCTTTCAGCCATTGCTGAGAGACCAGTTTTAGATATCGATGCTTCACTTCCGGTTTACAGTATTCCTTGGGCCCTCACACTGACGATTAAACACAAAAATTGAATCGGAATTAAATACAAAAGGCACAATGCGGACTTAAGTACAAGAAGAGTGATTCTTCATACCAACTATGCTTTCAGCCTTTGCTGAGAGACCAGTTTTAGATATCAATGCTTCACTTCCGGTTTATAGTATTCCTTGGACCATCACTTTGACGATTGAACACAAAAATTGCATCGGAATTAAATACAAAAGGCACAATGCCGACTTAAGTACAAGAAGAGTGAGTCTTCTTACCGTCTATGCTTTCAGCCTTTCCTGTGAGACCAGTTTTAGATATCGATGCTTCACTTCCGGTTTACAGTATTCCTTGGACCATCACTTTGACGATTAAACACAAAAATTGCACGGAATTAAATACAAAATGCACAATGACGACTTAAGTACATAAAGACTGAATCTTCTAACGGTCTATGATTTGAGCCTTTCACGTTAGACCAGTTTTAGATTCCGATGCTTCACTTCAGGTTTAATGTATCCTTTGGACCTTCACTTATACGAAGAAACTCAAAAATTGCATCGGAATTAAATACATCAGGCATAATGCCGACTTCACTACAAGAAGAGTGAGTCTTCTCACCGTCTATGCTTTCAGCCTTTTTTGAGAGACCAGTTTTAGATATCGATGCTTCACTTCCGGTTTATAGTATTCCTTGGACCATCACTTTGACGATTAAACACAAAAATTGCATCGGAATTAAATACAAAATGCACAATGCCCTACTTAATTACAAGAAGACTGAGTCTTCTAACAGTCTATGATTTGAGCCTTTCGTGTTAGACCAGTTTTAGATTCCGATGCTTCACTTAAGGTTTACTGTATCCCTTGGATCATCACTTTGACGATGGAACGCAAAAATTGCATCGGAATTAAATACATCAGGCACAATGCCGACTTAAGTACAAGAAGAGTGAGTCTTCTTAATGTCTATGCTTTCAGCCATTGCTGAGAGACCAGTTTTAGATATCGATGCTTCACTTCCGGTTTACAGTATTCCTTGGGCCCTCACTGTGACGATTAAACACAAAAATTGAATCGGAATTAAATACAAAAGGCACAAGCGGACTTAAGTACGAGAAGACTGAGTCTTCTAACAGTCTATGATTTGAGCCTTTCGTGTTAGACCAGTTTTAGATTCCGATGCTTCTCTTCAGGTTTACTGTAACCCTTGGACCTTCACTTTGAAGATGAAACACAAAAATTGCATCGGAATTAAGTACATCAGGCACAATGCCGACTTAAGTACAAGAAGAGTTGGTCTTCTTACCGTCTATGCTTTCAGCCTTTGCTGAGAGACCAGTTTTGGATATCGATGCTTCACTTCCGGTTTATAGTATTCTTTGGACCATCCCCTTTACGATTAAAAACAAAAATTGCATCGGAATTAAATACAAAAGGCACAATGCGGACATAAGTACAAGAAGACTGAGTCTTCTAACAGTCTATGATTTGAGCGTTTCGTGTCAGACCAGATTTAGATTCCGATGCTTCACTTCAGGTTTACTGTATCCCTTGGACCTTCGCTTTGACGATGAAACACAAAAATTGCATCGGAATTAAATACATCAGGCACAATGCCGACATAAGTACAAGAAGAGTGAGTCTTCTTACCGTCTGTGCTTTCAGCCTTTGCTGAGGGACCAGTTTTAGATATCGATGCTTCACTTCCGGTTTACAGAATTCCTTGGACCCTCACTTTGACGATGAACACAAAAATTGCATCGGTATCAAATACATCAGGCATAATGCCGACTTAAGTACAAGAAGAGTCAGTCTTCTTCACGTCTATGCTTTCAACCACTGCTGAGAGACCAGTTTTGGATATCGATGCTTCACTTCCGGTTTATAGTATTCCTTGGACCATCACTTTGACGATTAAACACAAAAATTGCATCGGAATTAAATACAAAATGCACAATGCCCTACTTAATTACAAGAAGACTGATTCTTCTAACAGTCTATGATTTGAGCCTTTCGTGTTAGACCAGTTTTAAATTCCGATGCTTCACTTCAGGTTTACTGTATCCCTTGGACCTTCACTTTGACGATGAAATACAAAAATTGCATCGGAATTAAATACAAAAGGCACAATGCCGACTTAAGTACAAGAAGACTGAGTCTTCTTACCGTCTATGCTTTCAGCCTTTGCTGAGAGGCCAGTTTTAGATATCGATGCTTCACTTCTGGTTTACAGTATTCCTTGGACCCTCACTTTGACGATTAAACACAAAAATTTCATCGGAATTAAATACAAAAGGCACAATGACGACTTAAGTACAAGAAGAGTGAGTCTTCTTACCGTCTATGCTTTCAGCCTTTGCTGAGAGACCAGTTTTAGATATCAATGCTTCACTTCCGGTTTACAGTATTCCTTGGACCATCACTTTGACGATTAAACACAAAAATTGCATCGCAATTAAATACATCAGGCACAATGCCGACTTAAGTACAAGAAGGCTGAGTCTTCTAACAGTCTATGATTTGAGCCTTTCGTGTTAGACCAGTTTTAGATTCCGATGCTTCACTTAAGGTTTACTGTATCCCTAGGACCTTCACTTTGATGATTAAACACAAAAATTGCATCGGAATTAAATACAAAAGGCACAATGCCGACTTAAGTACAAGAAGAGTGAGTCTTCTTACCGTCTATGCTTTCAGCCTTTCCTGTGAGACCAGTTTTAGATATCGATGCTTCACTTCCAGTTAACTGTATCCCTTGGTCCATCACTCTGACGATAAAATACAAAAATTGCATCGTAATTAAATACAAAAGGCACAATGCCGACTTAAGTACAAGAAGACTGAGTCTTCTAACTGTCTATGATTTGAGCCTTTCGCGTTAGACCACTTTTAGATTCCGATGCTTCACTTCAGGTTTACTGTATCCCTTGGATCATCACTTTGACGATGGAACACAAAAATTGCATCGGAATTAAATACATCAGGCACAATGCCGGCTTAAGTACAAGAACAGTGAGTCTTCTTAATGTCTATGCTTTCAGCCATTGCTGAGAGACCAGTTTTAGATATCGATGCTTCACTTCCGGTTTACAGTATTCCTTGGGCCCTCACTGTGACGATTAAACACAAAAATTGAATAGGAATTAAATACAAAAGGCACAATGCGGACTTAAGTACAAGAAGACTGAGTCTTCTAACAGTCTATGATTTGAGCCTTTCGTGTTAGACCAGTTTTAGATTCCGATGCTTCTCTTCAGGTTTACTGTAACCCTTGGACCTTCACTTTGACGATGAAACACAAAAATTGCATCGGAATGAAGTACATCATGCACAATGCCGACTTAAGTACAAGAAGAGTGGGTCTTCTTACCGTCTATGCTTTCGGCCTTTGCTGAGAGACCAGTTTTGGATATCGATGCTTCACTTCCGGTTTATAGTATTCCTTGGACCATCCCCTTTACGATTAAACACAAAAATTGCATCGGAATTAAATACAAAAGGCACAATGCGTACATAAGTACAAGAAGACTGAGTCTTCTAACAGTCTATGATTTGAGCGTTTCGTGTCAGACCAGATTTAGATTCCGATGCTTCACTTCAGGTTTACTGTATCCCTTGGACCTTCGCTTTGACGATGAAACACAAAAATTGCATCGGACTTAAATACATCAGGCACAATGCCGACATAAGTACAAGAAGAGAGAGTCTTCTTACCGTCTGTGCTTTCAGCCTTTGCTGAGAGACCAGTTTTAGATATCGATGCTTCACTTCCGGTTTACAGAATTCCTTGGACCCTCACTTTGACGATGAACACAAAAATTGCATCGGTATCAAATACATCAGGCATAATGCCGACTTAAGTACAAGAAGAGTGAGTCTTCCCCCCCTCTATGCTTTCAGCCATTGCTGAGAGACCAGTTTTAGATATCGATGCTTCAATTCCGGTTTACAGTATTCCTTGGACCTTCACTTGGACGATGACACACAAAAATTCCATCGCAATTAAATACATCAGGCACAATGCCGACTTAAGTACAAGAAGAGTGATTCTTCTTACCAACTATGCTTTCAGCCTTTGCTGAGAGACCAGTTTTAGATATCAATGCTTCACTTCCGGTTTACAGTATTCCTTGGACCATCACTTTGACGATTAAACACAAAAATTGCATCGGAATTAAATACAAAAGGCACAATGCCGACTTAAGTACAAGAAGGCTGAGTCTTCTAACAGTCTATGATTTGAGCCTTTCGTGTTAGACCAGTTTTAGACTCCGATGCTTCACTTAAGGTTTACTGTATCCCTTGGACCTTCACTTTGATGATTAAACACAAAAATTGCATCGGAATTAAATACAAAAGGCACAATGCCGACTTAAGTACAAGAAGAGTGAGTCTTCTTACCGTCTATGCTTTTAGCCTTTCCTGTGAGACCAGTTTTAGATATCGATGCTTCACTTCCAGTTAACTGTATCCCTTGGTCCATCACTCTGACGATGAAACACAAAAATTGCATCGTAATTAAATACAAAAGGCACAATGCCGACTTAAGTACAAGAAGACTGAGTCTTCTAACAGTCTATGATTTGAGCCTTTCGCGTTAGACCTGTTTTAGATTCCGATGCTTCACTTCAGGTTTACTGTATTCCTTGGACCTTCACTTTGACGATGAAACACAAAAATTGATCGGAATTAAGTACATCAGGCACAATGCCGAATTAAGTACAAGAAGAGTGGGTCTTCTTACCGTCTATGCTTTCAGCCTTTGCTGAGAGACCAGTTTTGGATATCGTTGCTTCACTTCCGGTTTATAGTATTCCTTGGACCATCACTTTGACGATTAAACACAAAAATTGCATCGGAATTAAATACAAAATGCACAATGGCCTACTTAATTACAAGAATACTGAGTCTTCTAACAGCCTATGATTGGAGCCTTTCGTGTTAGACCAGTTTTAAATTCCGATGCTTCACTTCAGGTTTACTGTATCCCATGGACTTTCACTTTGACGATGAAACACAAAAATTGCATCGGAATTAAATACAAAAGGCACAATGCCGACTTAAGTACAAGAAGACTGAGTCTTCTTACCGTCTATGCTTTCAGCCTTTGCTGAGAGGTCAGTTTTAGATAACGATGCTTCAATTCTGGTTTACAGTATTCCTTGGACCCTCACGTTGACGATTAAACACAAAAATTTCATCGGAATTAAATACAAAATTCACAATGACGACTTAAGTACAAGAAGAGTGAGTCTTCTTACCGTCTATGCGTTCAGCCTTTGCTGAGAGACCAGTTTTAGATATCGATGCTTCACTTCCGGTTTACAGTATTCCTTGGACCTTCACTTTGACGATGAAACACAAAAATTGCATCGGAATTAAATACATCAGGCACAATGCCGACTTAAGTACAACAAGAGTGAGTCTTCTTACCGTCTATGCATCAGCCTTTGGTGAGAGACCAGTTTTAGATATCGATGCTTCACTTCCGGTTTACAGTATTCCTTGGACTTTCACTTGGACAATGAAACACAAAAATTCCATCGCAATTAAATACATCAGGCACAATGCCGCCTTAAGTACAAGAAGAGTGAGTCTTCTCACCGTCTATGCTTTCAGCCTTTGCTGAGACACCAGTTTTAGATATCGATGCTTCACTTCCGGTTTACAGTATTCCTTGGACCCTCACTTTGACGATGAAACACAAAAATTGCATCGTAATTAAATACAAAAGGCACAATGCTGACTTAAGTGCAAGAAGACTGAGTCTTCTAACAGTCTATGATTTGAGCCTTTCGCGTTAGACCAGTTTTAGATTCCGATGCTTCATTTCAGGTTTACTGTATCCCTTGGACCTTCACTTTGATGATTAAACACAAAAATTGAATCGGAATTAAAAAATAAGGCACAATGCCGACTTAAGTACAAGAAGAGTGAGTCTTCTTACCGTCTATGCGTTCAGCCTTTGCTGTGAGACCAGTTTTAGATATCGATGCTTCACTTCCAGTTAACTGTATCCCGTGGTCCATCACTCTGACGATTAAACACAAAAATTGCATCGGAATTAAATACAAAAGGAACAATGTCGACTTAAGTACAAGAATACTGAGTCTTCTAACAGTTTATGATTTGAGCCTTTCACGTTAGACCAGTTTTAGATTCCGATGCTTCACTTTAGGTTTACTGTATCCCTTGGACCTTCACTTTGACGATGAAACACAAAAATAGCATCGGAATTAAATACATCAGGCACAATGCCGACTTAAGTACAAGAAGAGTGAGTCTTCTCACCGTCTATGCTTTCAGCCTTTGCTGAGAGACCAGTTTTAGATATCGATGCTTCACTTCCGGTTTACAGTATTCCTTGGACCATCACTTTGACGATTAAACACAAAAATTGCATCGGAATTAAATACAAAAGGCACAATGCCGACTTAAGTACAAGAAGGCTGAGTCTTCTAACAGTCTATGATTTGAGCCTTTCGTGTTAGACCAGTTTTAGACTCCGATGCTTCACTTAAGGTTTACTGTATCCCTTGGACCTTCACTTTGATGATTAAACACAAAAATTGCATCGGAATTAAATACAAAAGGCACAATGCCGACTTAAGTACAAGAAGAGTGAGTCTTCTTACCGTCTATGCTTTTAGCCTTTCCTGTGAGACCAGTTTTAGATATCGATGCTTCACTTCCAGTTAACTGTATCCCTTGGTCCATCACTCTGACGATGAAACACAAAAATTGCATCGTAATTAAATACAAAAGGCACAATGCCGACTTAAGTACAAGAAGACTGAGTCTTCTAACAGTCTATGATTTGAGCCTTTCGCGTTAGACCTGTTTTAGATTCCGATGCTTCACTTCAGGTTTACTGTATTCCTTGGACCTTCACTTTGACGATGAAACACAAAAATTGATCGGAATTAAGTACATCAGGCACAATGCCGAATTAAGTACAAGAAGAGTGGGTCTTCTTACCGTCTATGCTTTCAGCCTTTGCTGAGAGACCAGTTTTGGATATCGTTGCTTCACTTCCGGTTTATAGTATTCCTTGGACCATCACTTTGACGATTAAACACAAAAATTGCATCGGAATTAAATACAAAATGCACAATGGCCTACTTAATTACAAGAATACTGAGTCTTCTAACAGCCTATGATTGGAGCCTTTCGTGTTAGACCAGTTTTAAATTCCGATGCTTCACTTCAGGTTTACTGTATCCCATGGACTTTCACTTTGACGATGAAACACAAAAATTGCATCGGAATTAAATACAAAAGGCACAATGCCGACTTAAGTACAAGAAGACTGAGTCTTCTTACCGTCTATGCTTTCAGCCTTTGCTGAGAGGTCAGTTTTAGATAACGATGCTTCAATTCTGGTTTACAGTATTCCTTGGACCCTCACGTTGACGATTAAACACAAAAATTTCATCGGAATTAAATACAAAATTCACAATGACGACTTAAGTACAAGAAGAGTGAGTCTTCTTACCGTCTATGCGTTCAGCCTTTGCTGAGAGACCAGTTTTAGATATCGATGCTTCACTTCCGGTTTACAGTATTCCTTGGACCTTCACTTTGACGATGAAACACAAAAATTGCATCGGAATTAAATACATCAGGCACAATGCCGACTTAAGTACAACAAGAGTGAGTCTTCTTACCGTCTATGCATCAGCCTTTGGTGAGAGACCAGTTTTAGATATCGATGCTTCACTTCCGGTTTACAGTATTCCTTGGACTTTCACTTGGACAATGAAACACAAAAATTCCATCGCAATTAAATACATCAGGCACAATGCCGCCTTAAGTACAAGAAGAGTGAGTCTTCTCACCGTCTATGCTTTCAGCCTTTGCTGAGACACCAGTTTTAGATATCGATGCTTCACTTCCGGTTTACAGTATTCCTTGGACCCTCACTTTGACGATGAAACACAAAAATTGCATCGTAATTAAATACAAAAGGCACAATGCTGACTTAAGTGCAAGAAGACTGAGTCTTCTAACAGTCTATGATTTGAGCCTTTCGCGTTAGACCAGTTTTAGATTCCGATGCTTCATTTCAGGTTTACTGTATCCCTTGGACCTTCACTTTGATGATTAAACACAAAAATTGAATCGGAATTAAAAAATAAGGCACAATGCCGACTTAAGTACAAGAAGAGTGAGTCTTCTTACCGTCTATGCGTTCAGCCTTTGCTGTGAGACCAGTTTTAGATATCGATGCTTCACTTCCAGTTAACTGTATCCCGTGGTCCATCACTCTGACGATTAAACACAAAAATTGCATCGGAATTAAATACAAAAGGAACAATGTCGACTTAAGTACAAGAATACTGAGTCTTCTAACAGTTTATGATTTGAGCCTTTCACGTTAGACCAGTTTTAGATTCCGATGCTTCACTTTAGGTTTACTGTATCCCTTGGACCTTCACTTTGACGATGAAACACAAAAATAGCATCGGAATTAAATACATCAGGCACAATGCCGACTTAAGTACAAGAAGAGTGAGTCTTCTCACCGTCTATGCTTTCAGCCTTTGCTGAGAGACCAGTTTTAGATATCGATGCTTCACTTCCGGTTTACTGTATTCCTTGGACCCTCACTTTGACGATGAAACACAAAAATTGCATCGTAATTAAATACAAAAGGCACAATGCCGACTTAAGTACAAGAAGACTGAGTCTTCTAAGAGTCTATGATTTGAGCCTTTCGCGTTAGACCAGTTTTAGATTCCGATGCTTCACTTCTGGTTTACTGTATCCCTTGGATCAACACTTTGACGATGAAACACAAAATTGCATCGGAATTAAATACATCAGGCACAATGCCGACTTAACTACAAGAAGAGTGAGTCTTCTTAATGTCTATGCTTTCAGCCATTGCTGAGAGACCAGTTTTAGATATCGATGCTTCACTTCCGGTTTACAGTATTCCTTGGGCCCTCACTCTGACGATTAAACACAAAAATTGAATCGGAATTAAATACAAAAGGCACAATGCGGACTTAAGTACAAGAAGACTGAGTCTTCTAACAGTCTATGATTTGAGCCTTTCGCGTTAGACCAGTTTTAGATTCCGATGCTTCACTTCAGGTTTACTGTGTCCCTTGGAACTTCACTTTGACGATGAAACACAAAAATTGATCGGAATTAAGTACATCAGGCACAATGCCGACTTAAGTACAAGAAGAGTGGGTCTTCTTACCGTCTATGCTTTCAGCCTTTGCTGAGAGACCAGTTTTGGATATCGATGCTTCACTTCCGGTTTATAGTATTCCTTGGACGGTTAAACACAAAAATTCAATCGGAATTAAATACAAAATGCACAATGCCCTACTTAATTACAAGAAGACTGAGTCTTCTAACAGTCTATGATTTTAGCCTTTCGTATTAGACCAGTTTTAACTTCCGATGCTTCACTTCAGGTTTACTGTATCCCTTGGACCTGCACTTTGACGATGAAACACAAAAATTGCATCGAAATTAAATACATCAGGCACAATGCCGACTTAAGTACAACAAGAGTGAGTCTTCTTACCGTCTATGCTTCAGCCTTTGGTGAGAGACCAGTTTTAGATATCGATGCTTCACTTCCGGTTTACAGTATTCCTTGGACCTTCACTTGGACGATGAAACACAAAAATTCCATCGCAATTAAATACATCAGGCACAATGCCGACTTAAGTACAAGAAGAGTGATTCTTCATACCAACTATGCTTTCAGCCTTTGCTGAGAGACCAGTTTTAGATATCAATGCTTCACTTCCGGTTTATAGTATTCCTTGGACCATCACTTTGACGATTGAACACAAAAATTGCATCGGAATTAAATACAAAAGGCACAATGCCGACTTAAGTACAAGAAGAGTGAGTCTTCTTACCGTCTATGCTTTCAGCCTTTCCTGTGAGACCAGTTTTAGATATCGATGCTTCACTTCCAGTTAACTGTATCTGGTCCATCACTCTGACGATTAAACACAAAAATTGCATCGGAATTAAATACAAAAGGAACAATGCCGACTTAAGTACAAGAATACTGAGTCTTCTAACAGTCTATGATTTGAGCCTTTCACGTTAGACCAGTTTTAGATTCCGATGCTTCAATTTAGGTTTACTGTATCCCTTGGACCTTCACTTTGAAGATGAAACACAAAAATTGCATCGGAATTAAATACATCAGGCACAATGCCGACTTGAATACAAGAAGAGTGAGTCTTCTCACCGTCTATGCTTTCAGCCTTTGCTGAGAGACCAGTTTTAGATATCGATGCTTCACTTCCGGTTTACAGTATTCCTTGGACCCTCACTTTGACGATGAAACACAAAAATTGCGTCGTAATTAAATACAAAAGGCACAATGCCGACTTAAGTACAAGAAGACTGAGTCTTCTAACAGTCTATGATTTGAGCCTTTCGCGTTAGACCAGTTTTAGATTCCGATGCTTCACTTCAGGATTACTGTGTCCCTTGGAACTTCACTTTGACGATGAAACACAAAAATTGATCGGAATTAAGTACATCAGGCACAATGCCGACTTAAGTACAAGAAGAGTGGGTCTTCTTACCGTCTATGCTTTCAGCCTTTGCTGAGAGACCAGTTTTGGATATCGATGCTTCACTTCCGGTTTATAGTATTCCTTGGACGGTTAAACACAAAAATTCAATCGGAATTAAATACAAAATGCACAATGCCCTACTTAATTACAAGAAGACTGAGTCTTCTAACAGTCTATGATTTTAGCCTTTCGTATTAGACCAGTTTTAAA
Organism: Schistocerca cancellata; assembly: GCF_023864275.1. Lineage (NCBI taxonomy): Eukaryota > Metazoa > Arthropoda > Insecta > Orthoptera > Acrididae > Schistocerca > Schistocerca cancellata. The sequence continues at coordinate 57,314,653 of NC_064631.1, forward strand.
TTCCGATGCTTCACTTCAGGTTTACTGTATCCCTTGGACCTGCACTTTGACGATGAAACACAAAAATTGCATCGAAATTAAATACATCAGGCACAATGCCGACTTAAGTACAACAAGAGTGAGTCTTCTTACCGTCTATGCTTCAGCCTTTGGTGAGAGACCAGTTTTAGATATCGATGCTTCACTTCCGGTTTACAGTATTCCTTGGACCTTCACTTGGACGATGAAACACAAAAATTCCATCGCAATTAAATACATCAGGCACAATGCCGACTTAAGTACAAGAAGAGTGATTCTTCTTACCAAATATGCTTTCAGCCTTTGCTGAGAGACCAGTTTTAGATATCGATGCTTCACTTCCAGTTAACTGTATCTGGTCCATCACTTTGTCGATTAAACACAAAAATTGCATCGGAATTAAATACAAAAGGCACAATGCCGACTTAAGTACAAGAAGGCTGAGTCTTCTAACTGCTATGATTTGAGCCTTTCGTGTTAGACCAGTTTTAGATTCCGATGCTTCACTTCAGGTTTACTGTATCCCTTATACCTTCACTTTGATGATTAAACACAAAAATTGCATCGGAATTAAATAAAAAAGGCACAATGCCGACTTAAGTACAAGAAGAGTGAGTCTTCTTACCGTCTATGCTTTCAGCCTTTCCTGTGAGACCAGTTTTAGATATCGATGCTTCACTTCCAGTTAACTGTATCACTTGGTCAATCACTCTGACGATCAAACACAAAAATTGCATCGGAATTAAATACAAAAGGAACAATGCCGACTTAAGTACAAGAATACTGAGTCTTCTAACAGTCTATGATTTGAGTCTTTCACGTTAGACCAGTTTTAGATTCCGATGCTTCACTTTAGGTTTACTGTATCCCTTGGACCTTCACTTTGACGATGAAACACAAAAATTGCATCGGAATTAAATACATCAGGCACAATGCCGACTTAAATACTAGAAGAGTGAGTCTTCTCACCATCTATGCTTTCAGCCTTTGCTGAGAGACCAGTTTTAGATATCGATGCTTCACTTCCGGTTTACAGTATTCCTTGGACCCTCACTTTGACGATGAAACACAAAAATTGCGTCGTAATTAAATACAAAAGGCACAATGCCGACTTAAGTACAAGAAGACTGAGTCTTCTAACAGTCTATGATTTGAGCCTTTCGCGTTAGACCAGTTTTAGTTTACGATGCTGTATCCCTTGGATCATCACTTTGACGATGAAACACAAAATTTGCATCGGAATTAAATACATCAGGCACAATGGCGACTTAAGTACAAGAAGAGTGAGTCTTCTTAATGACTATGCTTTCAGCCATTGCCGAGAGACCAGTTTTAGATATCGATGCTTCACTTCCGGTTTACAGTATTCCTTGGGCCCTCACTCTGACGATTAAACACAAAAATTGAATCGGAATTAAATACAAAAGGCACAATGCGGACTTAAGTACAAGAAGACTGATTCTTCTAACAGTCTATGATTTGAGCCTTTCGCGTTAGACCAGTTTTAGATTCCGATGCTTCACTTCTGGTTTACTGTATCCCTTGGAACTTCACTTTGACGATTAAACACAAAAATTGCATCGGAATTAAATACAAAAAGCACAATGCCGACTTAAGTAGAAGAAGGCTGTGTCTTCTAACAGTCTATGATTTGAGCCTTTCGTGTTAGACCAGTTTTAGATTCCGATGCTTAACTTCAGGTTTACTGTATCCCTTATACCTTCACTTTGATGATTAAACACAAAAATTGCATCGGAATTAAATAAAAAAGGCACAATGCCGACTTAAGTACAGGAAGAGTGAGTCTTCTTACCGTCTATGCTTTCAGCCTTTCCTGTGAGACCAGTTTTAGATATCGATGCTTCACTGCCAGTTAACTGTATCCCTTGTTCAATCACTCTGACGATTAAACACAATAATTGCATCGGAATTAAACACAAAAGGAACAATGCCGACTTAAGTACAAGAAGACTGAGTCTTCTAACAGTCTATGATTTGAGCCTTTCATGTTAGACCAGTTTTAGATTCCGATGCTTCACTTTAGGTTTACTGTATCCCTTGGACCTTCACTTTGACGATGAAACACAAAAATTGCATCGGAATTAAATACATCAGGCACAATGCCGACTTAAATACAAGAAGAGTGAGTCTTCTCACCGTCTATGCTTTCAGCCTTTGCTGAGAGACCAGTTTTAGATATCGATGCTTCACTTCCGGTTTACAGTATTCCTTGGACCCTCACTTTGACGATGAAACACAAAAATTGCGTCGTAATTCAATACAAAAGGCACAATGCCGACTTAAGTACAAGAAGACTGAGTCTTCTAACAGTCTATGATTTGAGCCTTTCGCGTTAGACCAGTTTTAGATTACGATGCTGTATCCCTTGGATCATCACTTTGACGATGAAACACAAAATTTGCATCGGAATTAAATACTTCAGGCACAATGGCGACTTAAGTACAAGATGAGTGAGTCTTCTTAATGTCTATGCTTACAGCCATTGCCGAGAGACCAGTTTAGATATCGATGCTTCACTTCCGGTTTACAGTATTCCTTGGGCCCTCACTCTGACGATTAAACACAAAAATTGAATCGGAATTAAATACATAAGGCACAATGCGGACTTAAGTACAAGAAGACTGAGTCTTCTAACAGTCTATGATTTGAGCCTTTCGCGTTAGACCAGTTTTAGCTTCCGATGCTTCACTTCTGGTTTACTGTATCCCTTGGAACTTCACTTTGACGATGAAACACTAAAATTGCATCGGAATTAAATACATCAGGCACAATGCCGACTTAAGTACAAGAAGAGTGAGTCTTCTTAATGTCTATGCTTTCAGCCATTGCTGAGAGACCAGTTTTAGATATCGATGCTTCACTTCCGGTTTACAGTATTCCTTGGGCCCCCACACTGACGATTAAACACAAAAATTGAATCGGAATTAAATACAAAAGGCACAATGCCGACTTAAGTACAAGAAGAGTGATTCTTCATACCAACTATGCTTTCAGCCTTTGCTGAGAGACCAGTTTTAGATATCAATGCTTCACTTCCGGTTTATAGTATTCCTTGGACCATCACTTTGACGATTGAACACAAAAATTGCATCGGAATTAAATACAAAAGGCACAATGCCGACTTAAGTACAAGAAGAGTGAGTCTTCTTACCGTCTATGCTTTCAGCCTTTCCTGTGAGACCAGTTTTAGATATCGATGCTTCACTTCCGGTTTACAGTATTCCTTGGGCCCTCACACTGACGATTAAACACAAAAATTGAATCGGAATTAAATACAAAAGGCACAATGCGGACTTAAGTACAAGAAGACTAAGTCTTCTAACAGTCTATGATTTGAGCCTTTCGCGTTAGACCAGTTTTAGATTCCGATGCTTCACTTCAGGTTTACTGTGTCCCTTGGAACTTCACTTTGACGATGAAACACAAAAATTGATCGGAATTAAGTACATCAGGCACAATGCCGACTTAAGTACAACAAGAGTGGGTCTTCTTACCATCTATGCTTTCAGCCTTTGGTGAGAGACCAGTTTTGGAAATCGATGCTTCACTTCCGGATTATAGTATTCCTTGGACGGTTAAACACAAAAATTGCATCGGAATTAAATACAAAATGCACAATGCCCTACTTAATTACAAGAAGACTGAGTCTTCTAACAGTCTATGATTTGAGCCTTTCGTATTTGACCAGTTTTAAATTCCGATGCTTCACTTCAGGTTTACTGTATCCCTTGGACCTGCACTTTGACGATGAGACACAAAAATTGCATCGAATTAAATACAAAAGGCACAATGCCGACTTAAGTACAAGAAGACAGAGTCTTCTTACCGTCTATGCTTTCAGCCATTGCTGAGAGGCCAGTTTTAGATATCGCTGCTTCACTTCTGGTTTACAGTATTCCTTGGACCCTCACTTTGTCGATTAAACACAAAGATTTCATCGGAATTAAATACAAAAGGCACAATGACGACTTAAGTACAAGAAGAGTGAGTCTTCATACCGTCTATGCTTTCAGCCTTTGCTGAGAGACCAGTTTTAGATATCGATGCTTCACTTCCGGTGACTGTGTCCCTTGGTCCATGACTCCGACGATGAAACACAAAAATTGCATCGGAATTAAATACAAAAGGCACAATGCCGACTTAAGTACAAGAAGACTGAGTCTTCTAACAGTCTATGATTTGGGCCTTTCGTGTTAGACCAGTTTTAGATTCAGATGCTTCACTTCAGGTTTACTGTATCCCTTGCACTTTCACTTTGACGATTAAACACAAAAATTTCATCGGAATTAAATACAAAAGGCACAATGACGACTTAAGTACAACAAGAGTGTGTCTTCTTACCGTCTATGCTTTCGGCCTTTGCTGAGAGACCAGTTTTAGATATCGATGCTTCACTTCCGGTTTACAGTATTCCTTGGACCTTCACTTTGACGATGAAACAAAATATTGCATCGGAATTAAATACATCAGCCACAATGCCGTCTTAAGTACAACAAGAGTGAGTCTTCTTACCGTCTATGCTTCAGCCTTTGGTGAGAGACCAGTTATAGATATCGATGCTTCACTTCCGGTTTACAGTATTCTTTGGACCTTCACTTGGACGATGAAACACAAAAATTCCATCGCAATTAAATACATCAGGCACAATGCCGACTTAAGTACAAGAAGAGTGATTCTTCTAACCAACTATGCTTTCAGCCTTTGCTGAGAGACCAGTTTTAGATATCAATGCTTCACTTCCGGTTTACAGTATTCCTTGGACCATCACTTTGACGATTAAACACAAAAATTGCATCGGAATTAAATACAAAAGGCACAATGCCGACTTAAGTACAAGAAGGCTGAGTCTTCTAACAGTCTATGATTTGAGCCATTCGTGTTAGACCAGTTTTAGATTCCGATTCTTCACTTCAGGTTTACTGTATCCCTTGGACCTTCACTTTGATGATTAAACACAAAAATTGCATCGGAATTAAATAAAAAAGGCACAATGCCGACTTAAGTACAAGAAGAGTGAGTCTTCTTACCGTCTATGCTTTCAGCCTTTCCTGTGAGACCAGTTTTAGATATCGATGCTTCACTTCCAGTTAACTGTATCACTTGGTCCATCACTCTGACGATTAAACACAAAAATTGCATCAGAATTAAATACAAAAGGAACAATGCCGACTTAAGTACAAGAATACTGAGTCTTCTAACAGTCTATGATTTGAGCCTTTCACGTTAGACCAGTTTTAGATTCCGATGCTTCACTTTAGGTTTACTGTATCCCTTGGACCTTCACTTTGACGATGAAACACAAAAATTGCATCGGAATTAAATACATCAGGCACAATGACGACTTAAATACAACAAGTGGGAGTCTTCTCACCGTCTATGCTTTCAGCCTTTGCTGAGAGACCAGTTTTAGATATCGATGCTTCACTTCCGGTTTACAGTATTCCTTGGACCCTCACTATGACGTTGAAACACAAAAATTGCGTCGTAATTAAATACAAAAGGCACAATGCCGATTTAAGTACAAGAAGACTGCGTCTTCTTACCGTCTATGCTTTCAGCCTTTGCTGAGAGGCCAGTTTTAGATATCGATGCTTCACTTCTGGTTTACAGTATTCCTTGGACCCTCACTTTGACGATTAAACACAAAAATTTCATCGGAATTAAATACAAAAGGCACAATGACGACTTAAGTACAAGAAGAGTGAGTCTTCTTACCGTCTATGCTTTCAGCCTTTGCTGAGAGACCAGTTTTAGATATCGATGCTTCACTTCCGGTGACTGTATCCCTTGATCCATGACTCTGACGATGATACACAAAAATTGCATCGGATTTAAATACAAAAGGCACAATGCCGACTTAAGTACAAGAAGACTGAGTCTTCTAACAGTCTATGATTTGGGCCTTTCGTGTTAGACCAGTTTTAGATTCAGATGCTTCACTTCAGGTTTACTGTATCCCTTGGACTTTCACTTTGACGATGAAACACAAACATTGCATCGGGATTAAATACAAAAGGCACAATGCCGACTTAAGTACAAGAAGAGTGAGTCTTCTTACCGTCTATGCTTTCAGCGTTTGCTGAGAGACCAGTTTTAGATATCCATGCTTCACTTCCGGTTTACTGTATCCCTTGGACCTTCACTTTGACGATGAAGCACAAAAATTGCATCGGAATTAAATACATCAGGCACAATGCCGACTTAAGTACAAGAAGAGTGAGTCTTCTTAACGTCTATGCTTTCAGCCTTTGCTGAGAGACCAGTGTTATATATCGATGATTCTTTTCCGGTTTACAGTATTCCTTGGACCATCACTTTGACGATTAAACACAAAAATTGCATCGGAATTAAATACAAAAGGCACAATGCCGACTTAAGTACAAGAAGACTTAGTCTTCCAACAGTCTGTGATTTGAGCCTTTCGTGTTAGACCAGTTTTAGATTCCGATGCTTCACTTCACGTTTACTGTATCCCTTGGACCTTCACTTTGATGATGAATCACAAAAAATGCATCGGAATTAAATATATCTGGCAAAATGCCGACTTAAGTACAAGAAGACTGAGTCTTCTTACCGTCTATGCTTCAGCCTTTGCTGAGAGACCAGTTTTAGATATCGATGCTTCACTTCCGGTTTACAGTATTCCTTGGACCTTCACTTGGACGATGAAACACAAAAATTCCATCGGAATTAAATACATCAGGCACAATGCCGACTTAAGTACAAGAAGAGTGATTCTTCTTGCTGTCTATGCTTTCAGCCTTTGCTGAGAGACCAGTTTTAGATATCGATGCTTCACTTCCAGTTAACTGTATCCCTTGGTCCATCACTCTGACGATTAAACACAAAAATTGCATCGGAATTAAATACAAAAGGCACAATGCCGACTTAAGTACAAGAATACTGAGTCTTCTAACAGTCTATGATTTGAGCCTTTCACGTTAGACCAGTTTTAGTTTCCGATGCTTCACTTCAGGTTTACTGTATCCCTTGGACCTTCACTTTGACGAAGAAACACAAAAATTGCATCGGAATTAAGTACATCAGGCACAATGCCGACTTAAGTACAAGATAAGTGAGTCTTCTTACCGTCTATGCTTTCAGCCTTTGGTGTGAGACCAGTTTTAGATATCGATGCTTCACTTCCGGCTTACAGTATTCCTTGGTCCCTCACTTTGTCGATAAACACAAAAATTGCATCGTAATTAAATACAAAATTCACAATGCAGACTTAAGTACAAGAAGACTGAGTCTTCTAACAGTCTATGATTTGAGCCTTTCGTGTTAGACCAGTTTTAGATTCCGATGCTTCACTTCAGGTTTACTGTATCCCTTGGACCATTACTTTAACCATGAAACACAAAGATTGCATCGGAATTAAATACAAAAGGCACGATGCCGACTTTAGTACAAGCAGACTGACTCTTCTGCCCGTCTACGTTTTGAGCCGTTCCTGTGAGACCAGTTTTAGATTCCCATGCTTCACTTCATGTTTACTGTTTCCCTAGCACCATCCTTTCACGATGAAACACAGAAATTGCTTCGGAATTAAATACAAAGGGCATAATGCAGACTTAAGTACAAGAAGACTGAGTCTTCTAACCGTCTATGATTTGAGCCTTTCGCGTTAGACCACTTTTAGATTCCGATGCTTCACTTCAGGTTTACTTTATACCTTGGACCTTCACTTTCACGATGAAACACAAAAATTGCATCGGAATTAAATACATCAGGCACAATGCCGACTTAAGAACAAGAAGAGTGAGTCTTCTTACCGTCTATGCTTTCAGCCTTTCTGAGAAACCAGCTTTAGATATCGATGCTTCACTTCCGGTTTACAGTATTCCTTGGACCTTCACTTTCACGATGAAACACAAAAATTGCATCGGAATTAAATACATCCCGCACAATGCTGACTTAAATACAAGAAGAATGAGTCTTCATACCGTCTATGCTTTCAGCCTTTCCTGTGAGACCAGTTTTATATATCGATGCTTCACTTCCAGTTAACTGTATCCCTTGGTCCATCACTCTAACGATTAAACACAAAAATTGCATCGGAATTAAATACAACAGGCACAATGCCGACTTAAGTACAAGAAGACTGAGACTTCTAACCGCCTATGCTTTGAGCCTTTCCTGTGAGACCAGTTTTAGATTTTGAAGCTTCACTTCCTCTTTACTGTATCCCTTGGACCATCACTTTGACGATGAAACACAGAAATAGCTTCGGAATTAAATACAAAACGCACAATGCCGACTTAAGTACAAGAAGACTCCGTCTTCTAACCGTCTATGATTTGAGCCTTCGTGTTAGACCAGTTTTAGATTCCGATGTTAAACTTCAGGTTTACTGTATCCGTTGGACCTACACTTTGACGATGAAATACAAAAATTGCATCTGAATTAAATACATCAGGCACAATGCCGACTTAAGTACAAGAAGACTGAGTCTTCCAACAGTCTGTGATTTGAGCCTTTCGTGTTAGACCAGTTTTAGATTCCGATGCTTCACTTCACGTTTACTGTATCCCTTGGACCTTTACTTTGATGATGAAACACAAAAATTCCATCGGAATTAAATATATCAGGCACAATGCCGACTTAAGTACAAGAAGACTGAGTCTTCTTACCGTCTATGCTTTCAGCCTTTGCTGAGAGACCAGTTTTAGATATCGATGCTTCACTTCCGGTTTACAGTATTCCTTGGACCCTCACTTTGACGAGTAAACACAAAAGTTGCATCTGAATTAAATACATCAGGCACAATGCAGACTTAAGTACAAGAAGACTGAGTCATCTAACAGTCTATGATTTGAGCCTTTCGTGTTAGACTAGTTTTAGATTCCGATGCTTCACTTCAGGTTTACTGTATCCCTTGGACCTTCACTTTGACGATGAAACACAAAAATTGCATCGGAATTAAATACATCAGGCACAGTGCCGACTTAAGTACAAGAAGAGTGAGTCTTCTTACCGTCTATGCTTTCAGCCTTTGGTGAGAGACCAGTTTTAGATATCGATGCTTCACTTCCGGTTTACAGTATTCCTTGGTCCCTCACTTTGACGATAAACACAAAAATTGCATCGGAATTAAATACAAAAGGCACAATACGGACTTAAGTACAAGAAGACTGAGTCTTCTAACAGTCTATGATTTGAGCCTTACGTGTTAGACCAGTTTTAGATTCCGATGCTTCACTTCAGGTTTACTGTATCCCTTGGACCTTCACTTTGACGATGAAACACAAAAATTACATCGGAATTAAATACATCAGACACAATGCCGACTTAAGTACAAGAAGAGTACGTCTTCTTTCCGTCTATGCTTTCAGCCTTTGCTGAGAGACCAGTTTTAGATATCGATGCTTCACTTCCGGTTGACAGTATTCCTTGGACCCTCACTCTGACGATTAAACACAAAAATTGCATCGGAATTACATACAAAAGGCACAATGCGGACGTAAGTACAAGAAGACTGCGTCTTCTAACAGTCTATGATTTGAGCCTTTGGTGTTAGACCAGTTTTAGATTCCGATGCTTCACTTCAGGTTTACTGTATCCCTTGGACCTTCACTTTGACGATGAAACACAAAAATTGCATCGGAATTAAGTACATCAGGCACAATCCCGACTTAAGTACAGGAATAGTGGGTCTTCTTACCGTCTATGCTTTCAGCCTTTGCTGAGAGACCAGTTTTAGATATCGATGCTTCACTTCCGGTTTACAGTATTCCTTGGACCCTCACTTTGACAATTAAACACAAAAATTGCATCGGAATTAAATACAAAATGCACAATGCGGACTTAAGTACAAGAAGACTGAGTCTTCTAACAGTCTATGATTTGAACCTTTCGTGTTAGACCAGTTTTAGATTCCGATGCTTCACTTCAGGTTTACTGTATCCCTTGGTCCTTCGCATTGACGGTGAAACACAAATATTGCATCGGAATTAAAAACAAAAGGCTCAATGCTGACTTAAGCACAAGAAGACTGAGTCTTCTTACTGTTCATGATTTGAGCCTTTACTGTGTCACCAATTTAGATTCTGATGCTTCACTTCAGGTCTCCTGTATCCCTTGGACCTTCGCATTGACGGTGAAACACAAATATTGCATCGGAATTAAAAACAAAAGGCTCAATGCTGACTTAAGCACAAGAAGACTGAGTCTTCTTACTGTTAATGATTTGAGCCTTTCCTGTTTCACCAATTTTAGAATCCGATGCTTCACTTCAGGTTTACTGTATCCCTTGGACCATTACTTTAACCATGAAACACAAAGATTGCATCGGAATTAAATACAAAAGATACGATGCCGACTTCAGTACAAGCAGACTGACTCTTCTGCCCGTCTATGTTTTGAGCCGTTCCTGTGAGAATAGTTTTAGATTCCTATGCTTCACTTCATGTTTACTGTTTCCCTAGCACCATCCTTTCACGATGAAACACAGAAATTGCTTCGGAATTAAATACAAAGGGCATAATGCCGACTTAAGTACAAGAAGACAGAGTCTTGTAACCGTCTATGATTTGAGCCTTTCGTGTTAGACCACTTTTAGATTCCGATGCTGCACTTCAGGTTTACTGTATACCTTGGACCTTCACTTTGACGATGAAACACAAAAACTGCATCGGAATTAAATACATCAGGCACAATGCCGACTTAAGAACAAGAAGAGTGAGTCTTCTTACCGTCTATGCTGTCAGCCGTTGCTGAGAGACCAGCTTTAGATATCGATGCTTCACTTCCGAATTACAGTATGCTTTGGACCCTCGCTGTGACGATTAAACACAAAGATTGCATCGGAATTAAATACAAAAGGCACAATGCCGACTTAAGTACAAGAAGACTGAGTCTTCTAACAGTCTATGATTTGAGCCTTTCGTGTTAGACCAGTTTTAGATTGCGATGCTTCATTCAGGTTTACTGTATCCCTTGGACCTTCACTTTGACGGTGAAACACAAAAATTGCATCGGAATTAAATACATCAGGCACAATGCCGACTTAAGTACAAGAAGAGTGAGTCTTCTTAATATCTATGCTTTCAGCCATTGCTGAGAGATCAGTTTTAGATATCGATGCTTCACTTCCGGTTTACAGTATTCCTTGGACCCTCACTTTGACGATTAAACACAAAAATTGCATCGGAATTAAATACAAAATGCACAATGCGGACTTAAGTACAAGAAGACTGAGTCTTCTAACAGTCTATGATTTGAACCTTTCGTGTTAGACCAGTTTTAGATTCCGATGCTTCACTTCAGGTTTACTGTATCCCTTGGACCTTCACTTTGACGATGAAACACAAAAATTGCATCGGAATTAAATACATCGGGCACAATGCCAACTTCAGTACAAGAAGAGTGAGTCCTCTCACCGTCTATGCTTTCAGCCTTTGCTGAGAGGCCAGTTTTAGATATCGATGCTTCACTTCTGGTTTACAGTATTCCTTGGACCCTCACTTTGACGATTAAACACAAAAATTTCATCGGAATTAAATACAAAAGGCACAATGCCGACTTAAGTACAAGAAGAGTGAGTCTTCTTAATGTCTATGCTGTCAGCCATTGCTGAGAGAACAGTTTTAGATATCGATGCTCCACTTCCGGTTTACAGTTTTCCTTCGACCCTCACTTTGACGATTAAACACAAAAATTGCATCGGAATTAAATACAAAATGCACAATGCGGACTTAAGTACAAGAAGACTGAGTCTTCTAACAGTCTATGATTTGAACCTTTCGTGTTAGACCAGTTTTAGATTCCGATGCTTCACTTCAGGTTTACTGTATGCCTTGGACCTTCACTTTGACGATGAAACACAAAAATTGCCTCGGAATTAAGTACATCAGGCACAATGCCGACTTAAGTACAAGAAGAGAGGGTCTTCTTACCGTCTATGCTTACAGCCTTTGCTGAGAGACCAGTTTTAGATATCGATGCTTCACTTCCGGGTTACAGTATTCCTTGGACCCTCACTTTGACGATTAAACACAAAAATTGCATCGGAATTAAATACAAAAGGCACAATGCGGACTTATGTACAAGAAGACTGAGCCTTCTAACAGTCTATGATTTGAGCCTTTCGTGTTAGACCAGTTTTATATTCCGATGCTTCACTTCAGGTTTACTGTATCCCTTGGTCCTTCACTTTGACGATGAAACACAAAAAATGGAACGGAATTAAATACATCAAACACAATGCCGACTTAAGTACAAGAAGAGTGAGCCTTCTTACCGTCTATGCTTTCAGATTTTGCCTCGAGACCAGTTTTCGATATCGATGCTTCACTTCCGGTTTACAGTATTCCTTGTACCTTGACTTTGACGATGAAACACAAAAATTGCATCGGAATTAAATACAAAAGGCACAATGCCGACTTAAGTACAAGAAGACCGAGTCTTCTTACCGTCTATGATTTGAGACTTGCCTGTGAGACCAGTTTTATATTCCGATGCTTCACTTCAGCTTTACTGTATCGCTTGGACCTTCACTTTGACGATGAAACGTAGAAATTGAATCGGATTTAAATTCAAAAGTAATAATGCCGACTTATCTACAAGGAGACTGAGTCTTCTTTCCAACCATGCTTTGGGCCTTTCCTGTTCACCAGTTTTTTGATTACGATGCACAACTGCAGGTTTACTGTATCCCTTGGACCTTCACTTTGACGATGAAACACAAACATTGCTTCGGAATTAAATACATCAGGCACAATACCGACTTAAGTATAAGAAGACTGAGTTATCTTACCGTCTATAGTTTGAGCCTTTCTTGTGAGACCAGTTTCATATTCCGATGCATAACTGCAGGTTTACTGTATCCCTTGGATCTTCACTTTGACGATGAACCACAAAAATAGAGACGAAATTAAATACAAAATGCACTATGCCGATTTAAGTGCAATATGACTGAGTCTTCTTACCGACAATGCTTTTAGCCTTTCCTGTGTCACCAGTGTCAGATTCCGAAGCTTCACTTCAGGTTTACTGTATCCCTTGGACCTTCACATTGTCGGTGAAACACAAAAATTGCTTCGGAATTAAATACAAAAGGCAAAATGCCGACTTAAGTACAAGAAGACTGAGTTCTCTTACCGTCTATTTTTGAGCCTTTCCTGTGTCACCAGTTTTAGATTCCGATGTTTCACGTCTGGTTTACTGTATCCATTGGACATTCACTTTGACGATGAAACACAAAAATTGCATCGGAATTAAATTCAAAAGCCCCAATGCCGACTTAAGTACAAGAAGACTCAGTGTTCTTACCGTCAATGTACTGAGCCTTTCTTGTGAGACCAGTTTTAGATTCCGATGCTTCACTTCAGGTTTACTGTATCTCTTGGACCTTCAGTTTGACGATGAAACACAATATTGCATCTGAAATTAATACAAAAGTCACAATGCCGACTTAAGAACAAGAAGACTGAGTCTTCTTACCGTCTACGTATTGAGCCTTTCTTGTGAGACCAGTTTTAGATTCCGATGCATCACTTCAGGTTTACTGTATCCCAAGGACCTTCAGTTTGACGATGAAACACAATATTGCATCTGAAATAAATACAAAAATCACAATGCCGACTTAAGTACAAGAAAACTGAGTCTTCTAACCGTTTATGTTCAAAAATGTTCAAATGGCTCTGAGCACTATGGGACTTAACAGCGATGGTCATCAGTCCCCTAGAACTTAGAACTACTTAAACCTGACTAACCTAAGGGCAGCACACAACACCCAGCCATCACGAGGATAAGAAAATTCCTTACCCTACCGTCTATGTTTGGAGCGTTTCCTGTGAGACCAGTTTTAGATTCTGATGCTTCACTTCTGGTTTACTGTATCCCTTGGAGCTTCACTTTGACGATGAAACATAGAAATTGCATCGGAATTAAATTCAAAAGTCACAATGCAGACTATAGTTAAAGAAGACTGGGTCTTCTTTCTGTCTATGTTTAGAGCCTTTCCTGTGTCTCCAGTTTTAGATTCCGATGCTTCACTTCAGGTTTACTGTATCTTTTGGACCTTCACTTTGACGATGAAACACAGAAATTGCATCCGAATTAAATACAAAAGGCACAATGCCAATTTATGTACAAGGAGACTAAGTCTTCTTTCCAACTATGATTTGAGCCTTTCCTGTGAGACCAGTTTTAGATTAAGATGTTTCACTTCAGGTTTACTGTATCCCTTGGACCTTCAGTTTGACGATGAATCACAATATTGCATCTGATATTAATACAAAAGGCTCAATGCCGACTTAAGTACAAGAAGACAGAAACATCTTACCGTCTATGTTCAAAAATGTTCAAATGGCTCTGGGCACTATGGGACTTAACAGCGATGGTCATCAGTCCCCTAGAACTTAGAACTACTTAAACCCAACTAACCTAAGGGCAGCACACAACACCCAGCCATCACGAGGCAGAGAAAATCCCTGACCCTACCGTCTATGTTTTGAGCGTTTCCTGTGAGACCAGTTTTAGATTCCGATGCTTCACTTCCGGTTTACTGTATTTCTTGGAGCTTCACTTTGACGATGAAACACAAATATTGCATCGTAATTAAATACATTAGGCATAATGCCGACTTAAGGACAAGCAGACTGATTTTTCTTACCTTCCATGTTTTGAGCCATGTTGAGAGCAGTTTTAGACTCCGATGCATCACTTGAGGTTTACTGTATCCCTTGGACCTTCACATTGACGATGAAACACAAAAATTGCATCGGAATTAAATTCCAAAGGCACAATGCCGACTTAAGTACAAGAAGACTGAATCTTCTTACCAACAATGTTTTGGCCTTTCCTGTGTCACCAGTGTCAGATTCCGATGCTTCACTTCAGGTTTACTGTATCCCTTGGACCTTTACTTTGACGGTGAAACACAAAAATTGCTTCGGAATTAAATACAAAAGCCACAATTCCAACTTAAGTACAAGAAGACCGAGTCTTCTTACCATGCATGATTTGAGACATATCTGTGAGACAAGTTTTACATTCCGATTCTTCACTTCAGGTTTACTGTATCCCTTGGACCTTCACATTGACGATGAAACACAAAAATTGCATCGGAATTAAATACAGAAGGCACAATGCCAATTTATGTACAAGGAGACTGAGTCTTCTTTCCAACTATGTTTTGAGCCTTTCCTGTGAGACGAGTTTTAGATTCCGATGCTTCACTTCAGGTTTACTGTATCCCTTGGACCGTCAGGTTGACGTTGAAACACAAAAATTGCATCGGAATTAAATACAAAAGGCACAATGCCGACTGAAGTACAAGGAGACTGAGTCTTCTTTGCAACTATGTTTTGGGCCTTTCCTGTGTCACCAGTTTTAGATTCCGATGCACAACTGCAGGTTTACTGTATCCCTTTGACCTTCACTTTGACGATGAAACACAAAAATTGCTTCGGAATTAATTACATAAGGCACAATACACTCTTAAGTATAAGAAGACTGAGTCTTCTTACCGTCTATATTTAGAGCCTTTCTTGTGAGACCAGTTTCATATTCCGATGCATAACTGCAGGTTTACTGTATCCCTTGGATCATCACTTTGACGATGAAACACAAAAATAGAGTCGGAATTAAATACAAAACGGACTAAGCCGATTTAAGTACAAGATGACTGAGTCTTCTTACCGACAATGCTTTTAGCCTTTCCAGTGTCACCAGTGTCAGATTCCGATGCTTCACTTCAGGTTTACTGTATCCCTTGGACCTTCACTTTGTCGGTGAAACAAAAAAATTGCTTCGGAATTAAATACAAAAGGCAAAATGCCGACTTAAGTACAAGAAGACTGAGTCTTCTTACTGTCTATTTTTGAGCCTTTCCTGTGTCACCAGTTTTAGATTCCGATGTTTCACGTCTGGTTTACTGTATCCCTTGGACATTCACTTTGACGATGAAACACTTAAATTGCATCTGCATTAAATACAAAAGCCCCAATGCCGACTTAAGTACAATAAGACTCAGTGTTCTTACCGTCTATATATTGAGCCTTTCTTTTGAGACCAGTTTTAGATTCCGATGCTTCACTTCAGGTTTACTGTATCCCTTGGACCTTCAGTTTGACGATGAAACACAATATTGCATCTGAAATTAATACAAAAGGCACAATGCCGACTTAAGTACAAAAAGACTGAGTCTTCTTACCGTCTATGTTCAAAAATGTTCAAATGGCTCTGAGCACTATGGGACTTAACAGCGATGGTCATCAGTCCCCTAGAACTTAGAACTACTTAAACCTAACTAACCTAAGGACAGCACACAACACCCAGCCATCACGAGGCAGAGAAAATCTCTGACCCTACTGTCTATGTTTTGAGCGTTTCCTGTGAGACCAGTTTTAGATTCCGATGCATCACTTCCGGTTTACTGTATCCCTTGGAGCTTCACTTTGACGATGACACACAAACATTGCATCGGAATTAAATACAAAAGGCACAATGCCGACTTAAGTACAAGAAGACTGAGTCTTCTAACAGTCTATGATTTGGGCCTTTCGTGTTAGACCAGTTTTAGATTCAGATGCTTCACTTCAGGTTTACTGTATCCCTTGGACATTCACTTTGACGATGAAACACAAAAATTGCATCGGAATTAAATACAAAAGGCACAATGCCGACTTAAGTACAAGAAGACTGAGTCTTCTTACCGTTTATGCTTTCAGCCTTTGCTGAGAAGCCAGTTTTAGATATCGATGCTTCACTTCTGGTTTACAGTATTCCTTGGACCCTCACTTTGACGATTAAACACAAAAATTTCATCGGAATTAAATACAAAAGGCACAATGGCGACTTAAGTACAAGAAGAGTGAGTCTTCTTACCGTCTATGCTTTCAGCCTTTGGTGAGAGACCAGTTTTAGATATCGATGCTACACCTCCGGTTTACAGTATTCCTTGGACCTTCACTTGGACGATGAAACACAAAAATTCCATCGCAATTAAATACATCAGGCACAATGCCGACTTAAGTACAAGAAGGCTGAGTCTTCTAACAGTCTATGATTTGAGCCTTTCGTGTTAGACCAGTTTTAGATTCCGATGCTTCACTTCAGGTTTACTGTATCCCTTGGACCTTCACTTTGACGATGAAACACAAAAATTGCATCGGAATTAAATACAAAAGGCACAATGCTGACTTAAGTACAAGAAGAGTGAGTCTTCTTACCGTCTATGCTTTCAGCCTTTGCTGAGAAGCCAGTTTTAGATATCGATGCTTCACTTCTGGTTTACAGTATTCCTTGGACCCTCACTTTGACGATTAAACACAAAAATTTCATCGGAATTAAATACAAAAGGCACAATGCCGACTTAAGTACAAGAAGACTGAGTCTTCTAACAGTCTATGATTTGGGCCTTTCGTGTTAGACCAGTTTTAGATTCAGATGCTTCACTTCAGTTTTACTGTATCCCTTGGACTTTCACTTTGACGATGAAACACAAACATTGCATCGGAATTAAATACAAAAGGCACAATGCCGACTTAAGTACAAGAAGAGTGGGTATTCTTACCGTCTATGATTTCAGCCTTTACTGAGTGACCAGTTTTGGATATCGATGCTTCACTTCCGGTTTATAGTATTCCTTGGACCATCACTCTGACGATTAAACACAAAAATTGCATCGGAATTAAATACAAAAGGAACAATTCCGACTTAAGTACAAGAATACTGAGTCTTCTAACAGTCTATGATTTGAGCCTTTCACGTTAGACCAGTTTTAGATTCCGATGCTTCACTTTAGGTTTTCTGTATCCCTTGGAACTTCACTTTGACGATGAAACACAAAAATTGATCGGAATTAAGTACATCAGGCTCAATGCCGACTTAAGTACAAGAAGAGTGTGTCTCCTTACCGTCTATGATTTCAGCCTTTGCTGAGAGACCAGTTTTGGATATCTATGCTTCACTTCCGGTTTATAGTATTCCTTGGACAGTTAAACACAAAAATTGCATCGGAATTAAATGCAAAATGCACAATGCCCTACTTAATTACAAGAAGACTGAGTCTTCTAACAGTCTATGATTTGAGCCTTTCGTGTTAGACCAGTTTTAAATTCCGATGCTTCACTTCAGGTTTACTGTATGCTTTGGACCTTCACTTTGACGATGAAACACAAAAATTGCATCGGAATTAAATACAAAAGGCACAATGCCGACTTAAGTACAAGAAGACTGAGTCTTCTTACCGTCTATGCTTTCAGCCTTTGCTGAGAGGCCAGTTTTAGATATCGATGCTTCACTTCTGGTTTACAGTATTCCTTGGACCCTCACTTTGACGATTAAACACAAAAATTTCATCTGAATTAAATACAAAAGGCACAATGACGACTTAAGTACAAGAAGAGTGAGTCTTCTTACCGTCTATGCTTTCAGCCTTTGCTGAGAGACCAGTTTTAGATATCGATGCTTCACTTCCGGTGACTGTATCCCTTGGTCCATGACTCTGACGATAAAACACAAAAATTGCATCGGAATTAAATACAAAAGGCACAATGCCGTCTTAAGTACAAGAAGACTGAGTCTTCTAACAGTCTATGATTTGGGCCTTTCGTGTTAGACCAGTTTTAGATTCAGATGCTTCACTTCAGGTTTACTGTATCCCTTGCACTTTCACTTTGACGATTAAACACAAAAATTTCATCGGAATTAAATACAAAAGGCACAATGACGACTTAAGTACAAGAAGAGTGAGTCTTCTTACCGTCTATGCTTTCGGCCTTTGCTGAGAGACCAGATTTAGATATCGATGCTTCACTTCCGGTTTACAGTATTCCTTGGACCTTCACTTTGACGATGAAACAAAGAAATTGCATCGGAATTAAATACATCAGGCACAATGCCGACTTAAGTACAACAAGAGTGAGTCTTCTTACCGTCTATGCTTCAGCCTTTGGTGAGAGACCAGTTTTAGATATCGATGCTTCACTTCCGGTTTACAGTATTCCTTGGACCTTCACTTGGACGATGAAACACAAAAATTCTATCGCAATTAAATACATCAGGCACAATGCCGACTTAAGTACAAGAAGAGTGATTCTTCTTACCAACTATGCTTTCAGCCTTTGCTGAGAGACCAGTTTTAGATATCAATGCTTCACTTCCGGTTTACAGTATTCCTTGGACCATCACTTTGACGACTGAACACAAAAATTGCATCGGAATTAAATACAAAAGGCACAATGCCGACTTAAGTACAAGAAGGCTGAGTCTTCTAACAGTCTATGATTTGAGCCTTTCGTGTTAGACCAGTTTTAGATTCCGATGCTTCACTTCAGGTTTACTGTATCCCTTGGACCTTCACTTTGATGATTAAACACAAAAATTGCATCGGAATTAAATAAAAAAGGCACAATGCCGACTTAAGTACAAGAAGAGTGAGTCTTCTTACCGTCTATGCTTTCAGCCTTTCCAGTGAGACCAGTTTTAGATATCGATGCTTCACTTCCAGTTAACTGTATCCCTTGGTCCATCACTCTGACGATTAAACACAAAAATTGCATCGGAATTAAATACAAAAGGAACAATGCCGACTTAAGTACAAGAATACTGAGTCTTCTAACAGTCTATGATTTGAGCCTTTCACGTTAGACCAGTTTTAGATTCCGATGCTTCACTATAGGTTTACTGTATCCCTTGGACCTTCACTTTGACGATGAAACACAAAATTTGCATCGGAATTAAATACATCAGGCACAATGCCGACTTAAATACAAGAAGAGTGATTCTTCTCACCGTCTATGCTTTCAGACTTTGCTGAGAGACCAGTTTTAGATATCGATGATTCACTTCCGGTTTACAGTATTCCTTGGGCCCTCACTCGGACGATTAAACACAAAAATTGAATCGCAATTAAATACAAAAGGCACAATGCGGACTTAACTACAAGAAGACTGAGTCTTCTAACAGTCTATGATTTGAGCCTTTCGCGTTAGACCAGTTTTAGATTCCGATGCTTCACTTCAGGTTTGCTGTATCCCTTGGTACTTCACTTTGACGATGAAACACAAAAATTGATCGGAATTAAATACAAAAGGCTAAATGCCGACTTAAGTACAAGAAGACTGAGTCTTCTTACCGTCTATAGTTTCAGCCTTTGCTGAGAGGCCAGTTTTAGATATCGATGCTTCACTTCTGGTTTACAGTATTCCTTGGACCCTCACTTTGTCGATTAAACACAAAAATTTCATCGGAATTAAATACAAAAGGCACAATGCCGACTTAAGTACAAGAAGAGTGAGTCTTCTAACAGTCTATGATTTGAGCCTTTCGTGTTAGACTAGTTTTAGATTCCGATGCTTCACTTCAGGTTTACTGTATCCCTTGGACCTTCACTTTGACGATGAAACACAAAAGTTGCATCGGAGTTAAATACATCAGGCACAATGCCGACTTAAGTACAAGAAGACTGAGTCGCCTAACCGTCTATGATTTGACCCTTTCATGTTAGATCATTTTTAGATTCTGATGCTTCACTTCAGGTTTCCTGTATCCCTTGGACCTTAGCATTGACGGTGAAACACAAATTTTGCATCGGAATTAAAAACAAAAGGCTCAATGCTGACTTAAGCACAAGAAGACTGAGTCTTCTTACTGTTTATGATTTGAGCCTTTCCTGTGTCACCAATTTTACAATCCGATGCTTCACTTCAGGTTTACTGTATCCCTTGGACCATTACTTTAACCATGAAACACAAAGATTGCATCGGAATTAAATACAAAAGGCACGATGCCGACTTAAGTACAAGCAGACTCACTCTTCTGCCCGTCTATGTTTTGAGCCGTTCCTGTGAGACCAGTTTTAGATTCCCATGCTTCACTTCATGTTTACTGTTTCCCTAGCACCATCCTTTCACGATGAAACACAGAAATTGATTCGGAATTAAATACAAAGGGCATAATGCCGACTTAAGTACAAGAAGACTGTGTCTTCTAACCGTCTATGATTTGAGCCTTTCGTGTTAGACCACTTTAAGATTCCGATGCTTCACTTCAGGTTTACTTTATACCTTGGACCTTCACTTTCACGATGAAACACAAAAATTGCATCGGAATTAAATACATCAGGCACAATGCCGACTTAAGAACAAGAAGAGTGAGATTTCTTACCGTCTATGCTTTCAGCCTTTCTGAGAAACCAGCTTTAGATATCGATGCTTCACTTCAGGTTTACAGTATTCCTTGGACCTTCACTTTCACAATGAAACACAAAAATTGCATCGGAATAAATACAAAAGGCGCAATGCGGACTTAAGTACAAGAAGACTGAGTCCTCTAACAGCCTATGATTTGAGCCTTTCATGTTAGACCAGTATTAGATTCCGATGCTTCACTTCAGGTGTACTGTATACCTTGGACCTTCACTTTGACGATGAAACACAAAAATTACATCAGAATTAAATACATCAAGCACAATGCCTACTTAAGTACAAGAAGAGTGAGTCTTCTTACCGTCTATGCTTTCAGCCTTTGCTGAGAGACCAGCTTTAGATATCGATGCTTCACTTCCGAATTACAGTTTGCGTTGGACCCTCGCTTTGACGATTAGACACAAAAATTGCATCTGAATTAAATACAATAAGCACAAGGCGGACTTAAGTACAAGAAGACTGAGTCTTCTAAGAGTCTATGATTTGAGCCTTTCGTGTTAGACCAGTTTTAGATTCCGATGCTTCACTTCAGGTTTACTGTATCCCTTGGACCTTCACTTTGACGATGAAACACAAAAATTGCATCGGAATTAAATACATCGGGCACAATGCCGACCTAAGTACAAGAAGAGTGAGTCTTCTCACAGTCTATGCTTTCAGCCTTTGCTGAGAGACCAGTTTTAGATATCGATGCTTCACTTCCGGTTTACAGTATTCCTTGGACCCTCACTTTGACGTTTAAACACAAAAATTGCATAGGAATTAAATACAAAAGGCACAATGCGGACATAAGTACAAGAAGACTGAGTCTTCTAACAGTCTATGATTTGAGCCTTTCGTGTTACACCGGTTTTAGATTCCGATGCATCACTTCTGGTTTACTGTATCCCTTGGATCTTCACTTTGACGATGAAACACATCTGAATTAAATGCATCAGGCACAATGCCGTCTTAAGTACAAGAAGAGTGAGTCCTCTCACCGTCTATGCTTTCAGCCTTTGCTGAGAGACCAGTTTTAGATATCGATGCTTCACTTCCTGTTTACAATATTCCTTAGTCCCTCACTTTGACGATTAAACACGAAAATTGCATCTGAATTAAATACAAAAGGCACAATGCGGACTTTAATACAAGAAGACTGAGTCTTCTAACAGTCTATGATTTGAGCCCTTCGTGTTAGACCAGTTTCAGATTCCGATTAATCACTTCAGGTTTACAGTATTCCTTGGACCTTCACTTTGACGATGAAACACAAATATTGCATCGGAATTAAATACATCAGGCACAATGCCGACTTAAGTACAAGAAGAGTGAGTCTTCTTACCGTCTATGCTTTCAGCCTTTGCTAAGAGTCCCGTTTTAGATATCGATGCATCACTCCTGGTTGAAACTATTCCTTGGACCCTCACTTTGACGATTAAACACAAACATAGGGTCGGAATTAAATACAAAAGGCACAATGCCGACTTAAGTACAAGAAGAGTGAGTCTTCTAACAGTCTATGATTTGAGCCTTTCGTGTTAGACTAGTTTCAGATTCCGACGCTTCACATCAGGTTTACTGTATCCCTTGGACCTTCACTTTGACGATGAAACACAAAAATTGCATCGGAATTAAATACATCAGGCACAATGCCCACTTAAGTACAAGAAGAGTGAGTCTTCTCACCGTCTATGCTTTCAGCCTTTGCTGAGAGACCAGTTTTAGATATCGATGCTTCACTTCCGGTTTACAGTATTCCTTGGACCCTCACTTTGACGACGAAACACAAAGATTGCATCGTAATTAAATACAAAAGGCACAATGCCGACTTAAGTACAAGAAGACTGAGTCTTCTAACAGTCTATGATTTGAGCCTTTCGCGTTAGACCAGTTTTAGATTCCGATGCTTCACTTCAGGTTTACTGTATCCCTTGGATCATCACTTTGACGATAAAACACAAAAATTGCATCGGAATTAAATACATCACTCACAATGCCGACTTAAGTACAAGAAGAGTGCGTCTTCTTAATGTCTATGCTTTCAGCCATTGCTGAGAGACCAGTTTTAGATATCGATGCTTCACTTCCGGTTTACAGTATTCCTTGGGCCCTCACTCCGACGATTAAACACAAAAATTGAATCGGAATTAAATACAAAAGGCAGAATGCGGACTTAAGTACAAGAAGACCGAGTCTTCTTACCGTCTATGCTTTCATCCTTTGCTGAGAGGCCAGTTTTAAATATCGATGCATCACTTCTGGTTTACAGAATTCCTTGGACCCTCACTTTGACGATTAAACACAAAAATTTCATCGGAATTAAATACAAAAGGCACAATGACGACTTAAGTACAAGAAGAGTGAGTCTTCTTACCGTCTATGCTTTCAGCCTTTGCTGAGAGACCAGTTTTAGATATCGATGCTTCACTTCCGGTGACTGTATCCCGTGGTCCATGACTCTGACGATGAAACACAAAAATTGCATCGGAATTAAATACAAAAGGCACAATGCCGACTTAAGTACAAGAAGACTGAGTCTTCTAACAGTCTATGATTTGGGTCTTTCGTGTTAGACCAGTTTTAGATTCAGATGCTTCACTTCAGGTTTACTGTATCCCTTGCACTTTCACTTTGACGATTAAGCACAAAAATTTCATCGGTATTAAATACAAAAGGCACAATGACGACTTAAGTACATGAAGAGTGAGTCTTCTTACCGTCTATGCTTCAGCCTTTGGTGAGAGACCAGTTTTAGCTGTCGATGCTTCACTTCCGGTTTACAGTATTCCTTGGCCCATCACTTTGACGACTGAACACAAAAATTGCATCGGAATTAAATACAAAAGGCACAATGAATTCTTAAGTACAAGAAGGCTGAGTCTTCTAACAGTCTATGATTTGAGCCTTTCGTGTTAGACCAGTTTTAAATTCCGATGCTTCTCTTCAGGTTTACTGTATCCCTTGGACCTTCACTTTGATGATTAAACACAAAAATTGCATCGGAATTAAATAAAAAAGGCACAATGCCGACTTAAGTACAAGAAGAGTGAGTCTTCTTACCGTCTATGCTTTCAGCCTTTCCAGTGAGACCAGTTTTAGATATCGATGCTTCACTTCCAGTTAACTGTATCCCTTGGTCCATCACTCTGACGATTAAACACAAAAATTGCATCGGAATTAAATACAAAAGGAACAATGCCGACTTAAGTACAAGAATACTGAGTCTTCTAACAGTCTATGATTTGAGCCTTTCACGTTAGACCAGTTTTAGATTCCGATGCTTCACTTTAGGTTTACTGTATCCCTTGGACCTTCACTTTGACGATGAAACACAAAAATTGCATCGGATTTAAATACATCAGGCACAATGCCGACTTAAATACAAGAAGAGTGAGCCTTCTCACCGTCTATGCTTTCAGACTTTGCTGAGAGAGCAGTTTTAGATATCGATGCTTCACTTCCGGATTACAGTATTCCTTGGACCCCCACTTTGACGATGAAACACAAAAATTGCGTCGTAATTAAATACAAAAGGCACAATGCCAACTTAAGTACAAGAAGACTGAGTCTTCTAACAGTCTATGATTTGAGCCTTTCGTGTTAGACCAGTTTTAAATTCCGATGCTTCTCTTCAGGTTTACTGTATCCCTTGGAACTTCACTTTGACGATGAAACACAAAAATTGATCGGAATTAAGTACATCAGGCACAATGCCGACTTAAGTACGCGAAGAGTGGGTCTTCTTACCGTCTACGCTTTCAGCCTTTGCTGAGAGACCAGTTTTGGATATCGATGCTTCACTTCCGGTTTATAGTATTCCTTGGACCATCACTTTGACGATTAAACACAAAAATTGCATCGGAATTAAATACAAAATGCACAATGCCCTACTTAATTACAAGAAGACTGAGTCTTCTAACAGTCTATGATTTGAGCCTTTCGTATTAGACCATTTTTAAATTCCGATGCTTCACTTCAGGTTTACTGTATCCCTTGGACTTTCACTTTGACGATGAAACACAAAAATTGCATCGGAATTAAATACAAAAGGCACAATGCCGACTTAAGTACAAGAAGACTGAGTCTCCTAACAGTCTATGATTTGGGCCTTTCGTGTTAGACCAGTTTTAGATTCAGATGCTTCACTTCAGGTTTACTGTATCCCTTGGACTTTCACTTTGACGATGAAACACAAACATTGCATCGGAATTAAATACAAAAGGCACAATGCCGACTTAAGTACAAGAAGAGTGAGTCTTCTTACCGTCTCTGCTTTCAGCGTTTGCTGAGAGACCAGTTTTAGATATCCATGCTTCACTTCCGGTTTACTGTATCCCTTGGACCTTCACTTTGACGATGGAGCACAAAAATAGCATCGGAATTAAATACATCATGCACAATGCCGACTTAAGTACAAGAAGAGTGAGTCTAATTAACGTCTATGCTTTCAGCCTTTGCTGAGAGACCAGTTTTATATATCGATGATTCTTTTCCGGTTTACAGTATTCCTTGGACCATCACTTTGACGATTAAACACAAAAATTGCATCGGAATTAAATACAAAAGGCACAATGCCGTCTTAAGTACAAGAAGAGTGAGTCTTCTTACCGTCTATGCTTTCAGCGTTTGCTGAGAGACCAGTTTTAGATATCCATGATTCACTTCCGGTTTACTGTATCCCTTGGACCTTTACTTTGATGATGAATCACAAAAAATGCATCGAAATTAAATATATCAGGCACAATGCCGTCTTAAGTACAAGAAGAGTGATTCTTCTTGCTGTCTATGCTTTCAGCCTTTGCTGAGAGACCAGTTTTAGATATCGATGCTTCACTTCCAGTTAACTGTATCCCTTGGTCCATCACTCTGACGATTAAACACAAAAATTGCATCGGAATTAAATACAAAAGGCACAATGCCGACTTAAGTACAAGAATACTGAGTCTTCTAACAGTCTATGAGTTGAGCCTTTCACGTTAGACCAGTCTTTGATTCCGATCCTTCAATTCAGGTTTACTGTATCCCTTGGACCTTCACTTTGACGATGAAACACAAAAATTGCATCGGAATTAAGTACATCAGGCACAATGCCGACTTAAGTACAAGAAGAGTGGGTCTTCTTAGCGTCTATTCTTTCAGCCTTTGCTGAGAGACCAGTTTTGGAAAGCGATGCTTCACTTCCGGTTCGTAGTATTCCTTGGACCATCACTTTGACGATGAAACACAAAAATTGCATCGGAATTAAATACAAAATGCACAATGCCCTACTTAAGTACAAGAAGACTGAGTCTTCTAACAGTCTATGATTTGAGCCTTTCGTGTTAGACCAGTTTTAAATTCCGATGCTTCACTTCAGGTTTACTGTATTTCTTGGATCTTCACTTTGACGATGAAACACAAAAATTCCAATGGAATTAAATACAAAAGGCACAAAGCCGACTTAAGTACAAGAAGACTGAGTCTTCTTACCGTCTATGCTTTCAGCCTATGCTGAGAGGCCAGTTTTAGATATCGATGCTTCACTTCTGGTTTACAGTATTCCTTGGACCCTCACTTTGACGATTAAACACAAAAATTTCATCGGAATTAAATACAAAAGGCACAATGCCGACATAAGTACAAGAAGAGTGAGTCTTCTTACCGTCTATGCTTTCAGCCTTTGCTGAGAGACCAGTTTTAGATATCGATGCTTCACTTCCGGTGACTGTATCCCTTGGTCCATGACTCTGACGATTAAACACAAAAATTGCATCGGAATTAAATTCAAAAGCATCAATGCCGACTTAAGTACAAGAAGACTGAGTCTTCTAACAGTCTATGATTTGAGCCTTTCGTGTAGACCAGTTTTAGATTCAGTTGCTTCACTTCAGGTTTACTGTATCCCTTGGACTTTCACTTTGACGATGAAACACAAAAATTGCATCGGAATTAAATACAAAATGCACAATGCGGACTTAAGTACAAGAAGACTGAGTCTTCTAACAGTCTATGATTTGAGCCTTTCGTGTTAGACCAGTTTTAGATTCCGATGCTTCACTTCACGTTTACTGTATCCCTTGGACCTGTAATTTGATGATGAAACACAAAAATTGCATCGGAATTAAATATATCAGGCACAATGCCGACTTAAGTACAAGAAGACTGAGTCATCTAACAGTCTAAGATTTGAGCCTTTCGTGTTAGACTAGATTTAGATTCCGATGCTTCACTTCAGGTTTACTGTATCCCTTGGACCTTCACTTTGACGATGAAACATAAAAATTGCACCGGAATTAAATACATCAGGCACAATGCCGACTTAAGTACAAGAAGAGTGAGTCTTCTTACCGTCTATGATTTCAGCCTTTGGTGAGAGACCAGTTTTAGATATCGATGATTCACTTCCGGTTTACAGTATTCCTTGGTCCCTCACATTGACGATAAACACAAAAATTGCATCGGAATTAAATACAAAATTCACAATGCGGACTTAAGTACAAGAAGACTGAGTCTTCTAACAGTCTATGATTTGAGCCTTTTGTGTTAGACCAGTTTTAGATTCTGATGCTTCACTTCACGTTTACTGTATCCCTTGGACCTTTACTTTGATGATGAAACACAAAAATTGCATCGGAATTAAATTCATGAGGCACGATGCCGACTTCAGTACAAGCAGACTGACTCTTCTGCCCGTCTATGTTTTGAGCCGTTCCTGTGAGACCAGTTTTAGATTCCCATGCTTCACTTCATGTTTACTGTTTCCCTAGCACCATCCTTTCACGATGAAACACAGAAATTGCTTCGGAATTAAATACAAAGGGCATAATGCCGACTTAAGTACAAGAAGACTGAGTCTTCTAACCGTCTATGATTTGAGCCTTTCGCGTTAGACCACTTTTAGATTCCGATGCTTCACTTCAGGTTTACTTTATACCTTGGACCTTCACTTTCACGATGAAACAGAAAAATTGCATCGGAATTAAATACATCAGGCACAATGCCGACTTAAGAACAAGAAGAGTGAGTCTTCTTACCGTCTATGCTTTCAGCCTTTCTGAGAAACCAGCTTTTGATATCGATGCTTCACTTCAGGTTTACTGTATACCTTGGACCTTCACTTTGACGATGAAACACAAAAATTACATCAGAATTAAATACATCAGGCACAATGCCTACTTAAGTACAAGAAGAGTGAGTCTTCTTACCGTCTATGCTTTCAGCCTTTGCTGAGAGACCAGCTTTAGATATCGATGCTTCACTTCCGAATTACAGTATGCGTTGGACCCTCGCTTTGACGATTAGACACAAAAATTGCGTCGGAATTAAATACAAAAAGGCACAATGCCGACTTAAGTACAAGAAGACTGAGTCTTCTAACAGTCTATGATTTGAGCCTTTCGTGTTAGACCAGTTTTAGTTTGCGATGCTTCATTCAGGTTTACTGTATCCCTTGGACCTTCACTTTGACGATGAAACACAAAAATTGCATCGGAATTAAATACATCAGGCACAATGCCGACTTAAGTACAAGAAGAGTGAGTCTTCTTAATGTCTATGCTTTCAGCCATTGCTGAGAGACCAGTTTTAGAAATCGATGCTTCACTTCCGGTTTACAGTATTCCTTGGACCCTCACTTTGACGATTAAACACAAAAATTGCATCTGAATTAAATACAATAAGCACAAGGCGGACTTAAGTACAAGAAGACTGAGTCTTCTAAGAGTCTATGATTTGAGCCTTTCGTGTTAGACCAGTTTTAGATTCCGATGCTTCACTTCAGGTTTACTGTATCCCTCGGACCTTCACTTTGACGATGAAACACAAAAATTGCATCGGAATTAAATACATCGGGCACAATGCCGACTTAAGTACAAGAAGAGTGAGTCTTCTCACCGTCTATGCTTTCAGCCTTTGCTGAGAGACCAGTTTTAGATATCGATGCTTCACTTCCGGTTTACAGTATTCCTTGGACCCTCACTTTGACGTTTAAACACAAAAATTGCATTGGAATTAAATACAAAAGGCACAATGCGGACATAAGTACAAGAAGACTGAGTCTTCTAACAGTCTATGATTTGAGCCTTTCGTGTTACACCAGTTTTAGATACCGATGCATCACTTCTGGTTTACTGTATCCCTTGGACCTTCACTTTGACGATGAAATACATCTGAATTAAATACATCAGGCACAATGCCGTCTTAAGTACAAGAAGAGTGAGTCCTCTCACCGTCTATGCTTTCAGCCTTTGCTGAGAGACCAGTTTTAGATATCGATGCTTCACTTCCTGTTTACAATATTCCTTTAGACCCTCACTTTGACGATTAAACACAAAAATTGCATCTGAATTAAATACAAAAGGCACAATGCGCACTTAAATACAAGAAGACTGAGTCTTCTAACAGTCTATGATTTGAGTCTTTCGTGTTAGACCAGTTTTAGATTCCGATGCTTCACTTCAGGTTTACTGTATCCCTTGGACCTTCACTTTGACGATGAAACACAAAAATTGCATCGGAATTAAATACATCAGGCACAATGCCGACTTAAGTACAAGAAGAGTGAGTCTTCTTAATGTCTATGCCTTCAGCCATTGCTGAGAGACCAGTTTTAGATTTCGATGCTTCACTTCCGGTTTACAGTATTCCTTGGACCCTCACTTTGACGATTAAACACAAAAATTGCATCGGAATTAAATACAAAAGGCACAATGCGGACTTAAGTACAAGAAGACTGAGTCTTCTAACAGTCTATGATTTGTACCTTTCGTGTTAGATCAGTTTTAGATTCCGATGCTTCACTTCAGGTTTACTGTATCCCTTGGACCTTCACTTTGACGATGAAACACAAAAATTGCATCGGAATTAAGTACATCAGGCACAATGCCGACTTAAGTACAAGAAGAGAGGGTCTTCTTACCGTCTATGCTTTCAGCCTTTGCTGAGAGACCAGTTTTAGATATCGATGCTTCACTTCCGGTTTACAGTATCCCTTGGACCTTCACTTTGACGATGAAACACAAAAATTGCATCTGAATTAAATACATCAGGCACAATGCCGACTTAAGTACAAGAAGAGTGAGTCTTCTCACCGTCTATGCTTTCAGCCTTTGCTGAGAGATCAGTTTTAGATATCGATGCTTCACTTCCGTTTGACAGTATTCCTTGGACCCTCACTTTGACGATTAAACACAAAAATTGCATCCGAATTAAATACAAAAGGCACAATGCGGACATTAGTGCAAGAAGACTGTGTCTTCTAACAGTCTGTGATTTGAGCCTTTCGTGTTAGACCAGTTTTAGATTCCGATGCTTCACTTCAGGTTTACAGTATTCCTTGGACCTTCACTTTGACGATGAAACACAAATATTGCATATGAATTAAATACATCAGGCACAATGCCGACCTAAGTACAAGAAGAGTGAGTCTTCTTACCGTCTATGCTTTCAGCCTTTGCTGAGAGTCCCGTTTTAGATATCGATGCTTCACTCCTGGTTTAAACTATTCCTTGGACCCTCACTTTGACGATTAAACACAAAAATAGGATCGGAATTAAATACAAAAGGCACAATGCCGACTTAAGTACAAGAAGAGTGAGTCTTCTAACAGTCTATGATTTGAGCCTTTCGTGTTATACCAGTTTTAGATTCCGATGCTTCACTTCAGGTATACTGTATCCCTTGGACCTTCACTTTGACAATGAAACACAAAAATTGCATCGGAATTAAATACATCAGGCACAATGCCGACTTAAGTACAAGAAGAGTGAGCCTTCTTACCGTCTATGCTTTCAGAATTTGCTGAGAGACCAGTTTTAGATATCGATGCTTCACTTCCGGTTTACAGTTTTCCTTGTACCTTCACTTTGACGATGAAACACAAGAATTGCATCGGAATTAAATACAACAGGCACAATGCCGACTTAAGTACAAGAAGAGTGAGTCTTCTAACAGTCTATGATTTGAGCCTTTCGAATTAGACCAGTTTTAGATTCCGAGGCTTCACATCAGGTTTACTGTATCCCTTGGACCTTCACTTTGACGATTAAAGAAAAAGAATGCGTCGGAATTAAATACAAAAGTCACAATGCCGACTTAAGTACAAAAAGAGTGAGTCTTCTTACCGTCTATGGTTTCAGCCTTTGCTGAGAGACCAATTTTAGATATCGATGCTTCACTTCCGGTTTACAGTATTCCTTGGACCGTCACTTTGACGATTAAACACAAAAATAGCATCGGAATTAAATACAAAAGGCACAATGCCGACTTTAGTACAAGAAGACTGAGTCATCTAACTGTCTATGATTTGAGCCTTTCGTGTTAGACCAGTTTTAGATTCCGATGTTTCACTTCAGATTTACTGTATCCCTTGGACGTTCACTTTGACGATGAAACACAAAAATTGCATCGGAATTAAATATATCAGGCACAATGCTGATTTAAGTACAAGAAGTCTGAGTCTTCTTACCGTCCATGCTTTCAGCCTTTCCTGTGAGACCAGTTTTAGATTTCGATGCTTCACTTCCGGTTTCCAGTATTCCTTGGTCCCTCACTTTGACGATAAACACAAAAATTGCATCGGAATTAAATACAAAAGGCTCAATGCTGACTTAAGCACAAGAAGACTGAGTCTTCTTACTGTTCATGATTTGAGCCTTTCCTGTGTCACCAATTTAGATTCTGATGCTTCACGTCAGGTCTCCTGTATCCCTTGCACCTTCGCATTGACGGTGAAACACAAATATTGCATCGGAATTAAAAACAAAAGGCTCAATGCTGACTTAAGCACAAGAAGACTGAGTCTTCTTACTGTTTATGATTTGAGCCTTTCCTGTGTCACCAATTTTAGAATCCGATGCTTCACTTCAGGTTTACTGTATCCCTTGGACCATTACTTTAACCATGAAACACAAAGATTGCATCGGAATTAAATACAAAAGGCACGATGCCGACTTCAGTACAAGCAGACTGACTCTTCTGCCCGACTATGTTTTGAGCCGTTCCTGTGAGACCAGTTTTAGATTCCCATGCTTCACTTCATTTTTACTGTTTCCCTAGCACCATCCTTTCACGATGAAACACAGAAATTGCTTCGGAATTAAATACAAAGGGCATAATGCCGACTTAAGTACAAGAAGACAGAGTCTTCTAACCGTCTATGATTTGAGCCTTTCGTGTTAGACCACTTTTAGATTCCGATGCTGCACTTCAGGTTTACTGTATACCTTGGACCTTCACTTTGACGATGAAGCACAAAAATTGCATCGGAATTAAATACATCAGGCACAATGCCGACTTAAGTACAAGAAGAGTGAGTCTTCTTAATGTCTATGCCTTCAGCCATTGCTGAGAGACCAGTTTTAGATATCGATGCTTCACTTCCGTTTTGCAGTATTCCTTGGACCCTCACTTTGACGATTAAACACAAACATAGCATCTGAATTAAATACAATAAGCACAAGGCGGACTTAAGTACAAGAAGACTGAGTCTTCTAACAGTCTATGATTTGAGCCTTTCGTGTTAGACCAGTTTTACATTCCGATGCTTCACTTCAGGTTTACTGTATCCCTCGGACCTTCACTTTGGCGATGAAACACAAAAATTGCATCGGAATTAAATACATCGGGCACAATGCCGACTTAAGCACAAGAAAAGTGAGTCTTCTCACCGTCTATGCTTTCAGCCTTTGCTGAGAGACCAGTTTTACATATCGATGCTTCACTTCCGGTTTTCTTGCACCCTCACTTTGACGATTAAACCCAAAAATTGCATCGGAATTAAATTTAAAAGGCACAATGCGGACCTAAGTACAAGAAGACTGAGTCTTCTAACAGTGTATGATTTGAGCCTTTCATGTTACACCAGTTTTAGATTCCGAAGCATCACTTCAGGTATACTGTGTCCGTTGGACCTTCACTTTGACGATGAAATACAAAAATTGCATCTGAATTAAATACATCAGGCACAATGCCGACTTAAGTACAAGAAGAGTGAGTCCTCCCACCGTCTATGCTTTCAGCCTTTGCTGAGAGACCAGTTTTAGATATCGATGGTTCACTTCCGGTTTAGAATATTCCTTGGACCCTCACTTTGACGATTAAACACAAAAATTGCATCTGAATTAAATACAAAAGGCACAATGCGGACTTAAATACAAGAAGACTGAGTCTTCTAACGGTCTATGATATGAGCCTTTCATGTTACACCAGTTTTAGATTCCGAAGCATCACTTCAGGTTTACTGTGTCCCTTGGACCTTCACTTTGACGGTGAAACACAAATATTGCATCTGAATTAAATACATCAGGCACAATGCCGACTTAAGTACAAGAAGAGTGAGTCCTCTCACCGTCTATGCTTTCAGCCTTTGCTGAGAGACCAGTTTTAGATATCGATGCTTCACTTCCGGTTTACAGTATTCCTTGGACCCTCACTTTGATGATTAAACACAAAAATTGCATCGGATTAAATAGAAAAGGCACAATGCCGACTTAAGTACAAGAAGACTGAGTCTTCTAACAGTCTATGATTTGAGCCTTTCGTGTTAGACTTGCGATGCTTCATTCAGGTTTACTGTATCCCTTGGACCTTCACTTTGACGATGAAACACAAAAATTGCATCGGAATTAAATACATCAGGCACAATGCCGACTTAAGTACAAGAAGAGTGAGTCTTCTTAATGTCTATGCTTTCAGCCATTGCCGAGAGACCAGTTTTAGATATCGATGCTTCACTTCCGGTTTACAGTATTCCTTGGACCCTCACTTTGACGATTAAACACAAAAATAGCATCTGAATTAAATACAATAAGCACAAGGCGGACTTAAGTACAAGAAGACTGAGTCTTCTAACAGTCTATGATTTGAGCCTTTCGTGTTAGACCAGTTTTAGATTCCGATGCTTTACTTCAGGTTTACTGTATCCCTCGGACCTTCACTTTGGCGATGAAACACAAAAATTGCATCGGAATTAAATACATCGGGCACAATGCCGACTTAAGCACAAGAAGAGTGAGTCTTCTCACCGTCTATGCTTTCAGCCTTTGCTGAGAGACCAGTTTTTACATATCGATGCTTCACTTCCGGTTTACAGTATTCCTTGGACCCTCACTTTGATGATTAAACACAAAAATTGCATCGGAATTAAATACAAAAGGGACAATGCGGACTTAAGTACAAGAAGACTGAGTCTTCTAACAGTCTATGATTTGAACCTTTCGTGTTAGACCAGTTTTAGATTCCGATGCTTCACTTCAGGTTTACTGTATCCCTTGGACCTTCACAGTGACGATGAAACACAAAAATTGCATCGGAATTAAGTACATCAGGCACAATGCCGACTTAAGTACAAGAAGAGTGGGTCTTCTTACCGTCTATGCTTACAGCCTTTGCTGAGAGACCAGTTTTAGATATCGATGCTTCACTTCCGGTTTACAGTATCCCTTGGACCTTCACTTTGACGATGAAACACAAAAATTGCATCTGAATTAAATACATCAGGTTCAATGCCGACTTAAGTACAAGAAGAGTGAGTCTTCTCACCGTCTATGCTTTCAGCCTTTGCTGAGAGACCAGTTTTAGATATCGATGCTTCACTTCCGGTTTACAGTATTCCTTGGACCCTGACTTTGACGATTAAACACAAAAATTGCATCTGAATTAAATACAAAAGGCACAATGCGGACTTAAGTACAAGAAGAGTGAGTCTTCTAACAGTCCATGATTTGAGCCTTTCGTGTTAGACCAGTTTTAGATTCCGATGCTTCACATCAGGTTTAATGTATCCCTTGGACCTTCACTTTGACGATTAAACACAAAAATTGCGTCGGAATTAAAGACAAAAGTCACAATGCCGACTTAAGTACAAAAAGAGTGAGTCTTCTTACCGTCTATGCTTTCAGCCTTTGCTGAGAGACCAGTTTTAGATATCGATGCTTCACTTCCGGTTTACAGTATTCCTTGGACCTTCACTTGGACGATGAAACACAAAAATTCCATCGGAATTAAATACATCAGGCACAATGCCAAACTTAAGTACAAGAAGAGTGAGTCTTCTTACCGTCTATGCTTTCAGCTTTTGCTGAGAGTCCCGTTTGAGATATCAATGCTTCACTCCTGGTTTACACTATTTCTTGGACCCTCACTTTGACGATTAAACACAAAAATTGGATCGGAATTAAATACAAAAGGCACAATACCGATTTAAGTACAAGAAGACTGAGTCTTCTATCAGTCTATGATTTGAGCCTTTCGTGTTACACCAGTTTTAGATTCCGATGCTTCACTTCAGGTATACTGTATCCCTTGGACCTTCACTTTGACGATGAAACACAAAAATTGCATCGGAATTAAATACATCAGGCACAATGCCGACTTAAGTACAAGAAGAGTGTGCCCTCTTATCGTCTATGCTTTCAGAATTTGCTGAGAGACCAGTTTTCGATATCGATGGTTCACTTCCGTTTTACAGTATTCCTTGTACCTTCACTTTGACGATGAAACACAAAAATTGCATCGGAATTAAATCCAAAAGGCACAATGCCGACTTAAGTACAAGAAGAGTGAGTCTTCTAACAGTCCATGATTTGAGCCTTTCGTGTTAGACCAGTTTTAGATTCCGATGCTTCACATCAGGTTTAATGTATCCCTTGGACCTTCACTTTGACGATTAAACACAAAAATTGCGTCGGAATTAAAGACAAAAGTCACAATGCCGACTTAAGTACAAAAAGAGTGAGTCTTCTTACCGTCTATGCTTTCAGCCTTTGCTGAGAGACCAGTTTTAGATATCGATGCTTCACTTCCGGTTTACAGTATTCCTTGGACCTTCACTTGGACGATGAAACACAAAAATTCCATCGGAATTAAATACATCTGGCACAATGCCGACTTAAGTACAAGAAGAGTTATTCTTCTTGCTGTCTATGCTTTCAGCCTTTGCTGAGAGACCAGTTTTAGATATCGATGCTTCACTTCCAGTTAACTGTATCCCTTGGTCCATCACTCTGACGATTAAACACAAAAATTGCATCGGAATTAAATACAAAAGGCACAATGCCGACTTAAGTACAATAATACTGAGTCTTCTAACAGTCTATGATTTGAGCCATTCACGTTAGACCAGTTTTAGATTCCGATGCTTCACTTCAGGTTTACTGTATCCCTTGGACCTTCACTTTGACGATGAAACACAATAATTGCATCGGAATTAAGTACATCAGGCACAATGCCGACTTAAGTACAAGAAGAGTGGGTCTTCTTACCGTCTATGCTTTCAGCCTTTGCTGAGAGACCAGTTATGGATAGCGATGCTTCACCTCCGGTTTATAGTATTCCTTGGACCATCACTTTGACGATTAAACACAAAAATTGCATCGGAATTAAATACAAAATCATAGTCTTCTAACAGTCTATGATATGAGCCTTTCGTGTTAGACCAGTTTTAAATTCCGATGCTTCACTTCAGGTTTACTGTATCCCTTGGACTTTCACTTTTACGATGAAACACAAAAATTGCATCGGAATTAAATACAAAAGGCACAATGCCGACTTAAGTACAAGAAGACTGAGTCTTCTTACCGTCTATGATTTCAGCCTTTGCTGAGAGGCCAGCTTTAGATATCGATGCTTCACTTCTGGTTTACAGTATTCCTTGGACCCTCACTTTGACGATTAAACACAAAAATTTCATCGGAATTAAATACAAAAGGCACAATGCCGACATAAGTACAAGAAGAGTGGGTCTTCTTACCGTCTATGCTTTCAGCCTTTGCTGAGAGACCAGTTTTAGATATCGATGCTTCACTTCCGGTGACTGTATCCCTTGGTCCATGACTCTGACGATTAAACACAAAAATTGCATCGGAATTAAATACAAAAGGATCAATGCCGACTTAAGTACAAGAAGACTGAGTCTTCTAACAGTCTATGATTTGAGCCTTTCGTGTAGACTAGTTTTAGATTCCGATGCTTCACATCAGGTTTAATGTATCCCTTGGACCTTCACTTTGACGATTAAACACAAAAATTGCGTCGGAATTAAAGACAAAAGTCACAATGCCGACTTAAGTACAAAAAGAGTGAGTCTTCTTACCGTCTATGCTTTCAGCCTTTGCTGAGAGACCAGTTTTAGATATCGATGCTTCACTTCCGGTTTACGGTATCCTTGGACCCTCACTTTGACGATTAAACACAAACACTGCAATGGAATTAAATACAAAAGCCACAATGCCGACTTAAGTACAATAATACTGAGTCTTCTAACAGTCTATGATTTGAGCCTTTCACGTTAGACCAGTTTTAGATTCCGATGCTTCACTTCAGGTTTACTGTATCCCTTGGACCTTCACTTTGACGATGAAACACAAAAATTGCATCGGAATTAAATACATCAGGCACAATGCCGACTTAAGTACAAGAAGAGTGAGCCTTCTTACCGTCTATGCTTTCAGAATTTGCTGAGAGACCAGTTTTCGATATCGATGGTTCACTTCCGGTTTACAGTATTCCTTGTACCTTCACTTTGACGATGAAACACAGAAATTGCATCGGAATTAAATACAAAAGGCACAATGCCGACTTAAGTACAAGAAGAGTGAGTCTTCTAACAGTCTATGATTTGAGCCTTTCGTGTTAGACCAGTTTTAGATTCCGATGCTTCACATCAGGTTTAATGTATCCCTTGGACGTTCACTCTGACGATGAAACACAAAAATTGCATCGGAATTAAATATATCAGGCACAATGCTGATTTAAGTACAAGAAGTCTGAGTCTTCTTACCGTCCATGTTTCAGCCTTTCCTGTGAGACTAGTTTTAGATTTCGATGCTTCACTTCCGGTTTACTGTATACCTTGGACCATCACTTTGACGATGAAACACAAAAGTTGCATCGGAGTTAAATACATCAGGCACAATGCCGAGTTAAGTACAAGAAGAGTGAATCTTCTTACCGTCTATGCTTCAGCCTTTGCTGAGAGACCAGTTTTAGATATCGATGGTTCACTTCCGGTTTAAACTATTCCTTGGACCCTCACTTTGACGATTAAACACAAAAATAGGATCGGAATTAAATACAAAGGCACAATACCGATTTAAGTACAAGAAGACTGAGTCTTCTAACAGTCTATGATTTGAGCCTTTCGTGTTACACCAGTTTTAGATTCCGATGCTTCACTTCAGGTATACCGTATCCCTTGGACCTTCACTTTGACGATGAAACACAAAAATTGCATCGGAATTAAATACATCAGGCACAATGCCGACTTAAGTACAAGAAGAGTGAGCCCTCTTACCGTCTATGCTTTCAGAATTTGCTGAGAGACCAGTTTTCGATATCGATGGTTCACTTCCGTTTTACAGTATTCCTTGTACCTTCACTTTGACGATGAAACACAAAAATTGCATCGGAATTAAATACAAAAGGCACAATGCCGACTTAAGTACAAGAAGAGTGAGTCTTCTAACAGTCTATGATTTGAGCCTTTCGTGTTAGACCAGTTTTAGATTCCGATGCTTCACATCAGGTTTAATGTATCCCTTGGACCTTCACTTTGACGATTAAACACAAAAATTGCGTCGGAATTAAAGACAAAAGTCACAATGCCGACTTAAGTACAAAAAGAGTGAGTCTTCTTACCGTCTATGCTTTCAGCCTTTGCTGAGAGACCAGTTTTAGATATCGTTGCTTCATTTCCGGTTTACAGTATTCCTTGGACCTTCACTTGGACGATGAAACACAAAAATTCCATCGGAATTAAATACATCAGGCACAATGCCGACTTAAGTACAAGAAGAGTTATTCTTCTTGCTGTCTATGCTTTCAGCCTTTGCTGAGAGACCAGTTTTAGATATCGATGCTTCACTTCCAGTTAACTGTATCCCTTGGTCCATCACTCTGACGATTAAACACAAAAATTGCATCGGAATTAAATACAAAAGGCACAATGCCGACTTAAGTACAATAATACTGAGTCTTCTAACAGTCTATGATTTGAGCCTTTCACGTTAGACCAGTTTTAGATTCCGATGCTTCACTTCAGGTTTACTGTATCCCTTGGACCTTCACTTTGACGATGAAACACAAAAATTGCATCGGAATTAAGTACATCAGGCACAATGCCGACTTAAGTACAAGAAGAGTGGGTCTTCTTACCGTCTATGCTTTCAGCCTTTGCTGAGAGACCAGTTATGGATGGCGATGCTTCACTTCCGGTTTATAGTATTCCTTGGACCATCACTTTGACGATTAAACACAAAAATTGCATCGGAATTAAATACAAAATCATAGTCTTCTAACAGTCTATGATACGAGCCTTTCGTGTTAGACCAGTTTTAAATTCCGATGCTTAACTTCAGGTTTACTGTATCCCTTGGACTTTCACTTTTACGATGAAACACAAAAATTGCATCGGAATTAAATACAAAAGGCACAATGCCGACTTAAGTACAAGAAGACTGAGTCTTCTTACCGTCTATGATTTCAGCCTTTGCTGAGAGGCCAGTTTTAGATATCGATGCTTCACTTCTGGTTTACAGTATTCCTTGGACCCTCACTTTGACGATTAAACACAAAAATTTCATCGGAATTAAATACAAAAGGCACAATGCCGACATAAGTACAAGAAGAGTGGGTCTTCTTACCGTCTATGCTTTCAGCCTTTGCTGAGAGACCAGTTTTAGATATCGATGCTTCACTTCCGGTGACTGTATCCCTTGGTCCATGACTCTGACGATTAAACACAAAAATTGCATCGGAATTAAATACAAAAGGATCAATGCCGACTTAAGTACAAGAAGACTGAGTCTTCTAACAGTCTATGATTTGAGCCTTTCGTGTAGACTAGTTTTAGATTCCGATGCTTCACATCAGGTTTAATGTATCCCTTGGACCTTCACTTTGACGATTAAACACAAAAATTGCGTCGGAATTAAAGACAAAAGTCACAATGCCGACTTAAGTACAAAAAGAGTGAGTCTTCTTACCGTCTATGCTTTCAGCCTTTGCTGAGAGACCAGTTTTAGATATCGATGCTTCACTTCCGGTTTACGGTATCCTTGGACCCTCACTTTGACGATTAAACACAAACACTGCAATGGAATTAAATACAAAAGCCACAATGCCGACTTAAGTACAATAATACTGAGTCTTCTAACAGTCTATGATTTGAGCCTTTCACGTTAGACCAGTTTTAGATTCCGATGCTTCACTTCAGGTTTACTGTATCCCTTGGACCTTCACTTTGACGATGAAACACAAAAATTGCATCGGAATTAAATACATCAGGCACAATGCCGACTTAAGTACAAGAAGAGTGAGCCTTCTTACCGTCTATGCTTTCAGAATTTGCTGAGAGACCAGTTTTCGATATCGATGGTTCACTTCCGGTTTACAGTATTCCTTGTACCTTCACTTTGACGATGAAACACAGAAATTGCATCGGAATTAAATACAAAAGGCACAATGCCGACTTAAGTACAAGAAGAGTGAGTCTTCTAACAGTCTATGATTTGAGCCTTTCGTGTTAGACCAGTTTTAGATTCCGATGCTTCACATCAGGTTTAATGTATCCCTTGGACGTTGACTTTGACGATGAAACACAAAAATTGCATCGGAATGAAATATATCAGGCACAATGCTGATTTAAGTACAAGAAGTCTGAGTCTTCTTACCGTCCATGTTTCAGCCTTTCCTGTGAGACCAGTTTTAGATTTCGATGCTTCACTTCCGGTTTACTGTATACCTTGGACCATCACTTTGACGATGAAACACAAAAGTTGCATCGGAGTTAAATACATCAGGCACAATGCCGACTTAAGTACAAGAAGAGTGAATCTTCTTACCGTCTATGCTTCAGCCTTTGCTGAGAGACCAGTTTTAGATATCGATGGTTCACTTCCGGTTTACAGTATTCCTTGGACCTTCACTTGGACGATGAAACACGAAAATTCCATCGGAATTAAATACATCAGGCACAATGCCGACTTAAGTACAAGAAGAGTTATTCTTCTTGCTGTCTATGCTTTCAGCCTTTGCTGAGAGACCAGTTTTAGACATCGATGCTTCACTTCCAGTTAACTGTATCCCTTGGTCCATCACTCTGACGATTAAACACAGAAATTGCATCGGAATTAAATACAAAAGGCACAATGCCGACTTAAGTACAATAATACTGAGTCTTCTAACAGTCTATGATTTGAGCCTTTCACGTTAGACCAGTTTTAGATTCCGATGCTTCACTTCAGGTTTACTGTATCCCTTGGACCTTCACTTTGACGATGAAACACAAAAATTGCATCGGAATTAAGTACATCAGGCACAATGCCGACTTAAGTACAAGAAGAGTGGGTCTTCTTACCGTCTATGCTTTCAGCCTTTGCAGAGAGACCAGTTATGGATAGCGATGCTTCACTTCCGGTTTATAGTATTCCTTGGACCATCACTTTGACGATTAAACACAAAAATTGCATCGGAATTAAATACAAAATGCACAATGCCCTACTTAAGTACAAGAAGACTGAGTCTTCTAACAGTCTATGATATGAGCCTTTCGTGTTAGACCAGTTTTAAATTCCGATGCTTCACTTCAGGTTTACTGTATCCCTTGGACTTTAACTTTTACGATGAAACACAAAAATTGCATCGGAATTAAATACAAAAGGCACAATGCCGACTTAAGTACAAGAAGACTGAGTCTTCTTACCGTCTATGATTTCAGCCTTTGCTGAGAGACCAGTTTTAGATATCGATGCTTCACTTCCGGTGACTGTATCCCTTGGTCCATGACTCTGACGATTAAACACAAAAATTGCATCGGAATTAAATACAAAAGGATCAATGCCGACTTAAGTACAAGAAGACTGAGTCTTCTAACAGTCTATGATTTGAGCCTTTGCTGAGAGACCAGTTTTAGATATCGATGCTTCACTTCCGGTGACTGTATCCCTTGGTCCATGACTCTGACGATTAAACACAAAAATTGCATCGGAATTAAATACAAAAGGATCAATGCCGACTTAAGTACAAGAAGACTGAGTCTTCTAACAGTCTATGATTTGAGCCTTTCGTGTAGACCGGTTTTAGATTCAGATGCTTCACTTCAGGTTTACTGTATCCCTTGGACTTTCACTTTGACGATGAAACACAAAAATTGCATCGGAATTAAATACAAAAGGCACAATGCGGACTTAAGTGCAAGAAGACTGAGTCTTCTAACAGTCTATGATTTGAGCCTTTTGTGTTAGACCAGTTTTAGATTCCGATGCTTCACTTCACGTTTACTGTATCCCTTGGACCTTTACTTTGATGATGAAACACAAAAATTGCATCGGAATTAAATATATCAGGCACAATGCCGACTTAAGTACAAGAAGACTGAGTCTTCTAACAGTCTATGATTTGAGCCTTTCGTGTTAGACCAGTTTTAGATTCCGATGCTTCACATCAGGTTTAATGTATCCCTTGGACCATCACTTTGACAATTAAACACAAAAATTGCATCGGAATTAAATACAAATTGCACAATGCCGACTTAAGTACTAGAAGCCTGAGTCGTCTAACCGTCTATGATTTGACCCTTTCATGTTAGATCATTTTTAGATTCTGATCCTTCACTTCAGGTCTCCTGTATCCCTTGGACCTTAGCATTGACGATGAAACACAAATATTGCATCGGAATTAAAAACAAAAGGCTCAATGCTGACTTAAGCACAAGAAGACTGAGTCTTCTTCCTGTTCATGATTTGAGCCTTTCCTGTGTCTCCAATTTAGATTCTGATGCTTCACTTCAGGTCTCCTGTATCCCTTGGACCTTCGCATTGACGGTGAAACACAAATATTGCATCGGAATTAAAAACAAAAGGCTCAATGCTGACTTAAGCACAAGAAGACTGAGTCTTCTTACTCTTTATGATTTGAGCCTTTCCTGTGTCACCAATTTTACAATCTGATGCTTCACTTCAGTTTTACTGTATCCCTTGGACCATTACTTTAACCATGAAACACAAAGATTGCATCGGAATTAAATACAAAAGGCACGATGCCGACTTCAGTACAAGCAGACTGACTCTTCTGCCCGTCTATGTTTTGAGCCGTTCCTGTGAGACCAGTTTTAGATTCCCATGCCTCACTTCATGTTTACTGTTTCCCTAGCACCATCCTTTCACGATGAAACACAGAAATTGCTTCGGAATTAAATACAAAGGGCATAATGCCGACTTAAGTACAAGAAGACTGAGTCTTCTAACAGTCTATGATTTGAGCCTTTCGTGTTAGACCAGTTTTAGATTCCGATGATTCACATCAGGTTTAATGTATCTCTTGGACCTTCACTTTGACGATTAAACACAAAAATTGCGTCGGAATTAAATACAAAAGTCACAATGCCGACTTAAGTACAAAAAGAGTGAGTCTTCTTACCGTCTATGCTTTCAGCCTTTGCTGAGTGACCAGTTTTAGATATCGATGCTTCACTTCCGGTTTACAGTATCCTTGGACCCTCACTTTGACGATTAAACACAAACACTGCATCGGAATTAAATACAAAAGCCACAATGCGGACTTAAGTACAAGAAGACTGAGTCTTCTAACAGTCTATGATTTGAGCCTTTCGTGTTAGACCAGTTTTAGATTCCGATGCTTCACATCAGGTTTAATGTATCCCTTGGACCTTCACTTTGACGATTAAACACAAAAATTGCGTCGGAATTAAATACAAAAGTCACAATGCCGACTTAAGTACAAAAAGAGTGAGTCTTCTTACCGTCTATGCTTTCAGCCTTTGCTGAGTGACCAGTTTTAGATATCGATGCTTCACTTCCGGTTTACAGTATCCCTTGGACCTTCACTTTGACGATGAAACACAAAAATTGCATCTGAATTAAATACATCAGGCTCAATGCCGACTTAAGTACAAGAAGAGTGAGTCTTCTCACCGTC
Organism: Schistocerca cancellata; assembly: GCF_023864275.1. Classification (NCBI taxonomy): domain Eukaryota; kingdom Metazoa; phylum Arthropoda; class Insecta; order Orthoptera; family Acrididae; genus Schistocerca; species Schistocerca cancellata. Next base: position 57,358,743 of record NC_064631.1, read on the forward strand.
TATGCTTTCAGCCTTTGCTGAGAGACCAGTTTTAGATATCGATGCTTCACTTCCGGTTTACAGTATTCCTTGGACCCTCACTTTGACGATTAAACACAAAAATTGCATCTGAATTAAATACAAAAGGCACAATGCGGACTTAAGTACAAGAAGACTGAGACTTCTAACAGTCTATGATTTGAGCCTTTCGTGTTAGACCAGTTTTAGATTCCGATACTTCACTTCAGGTTTACAGTATTCCTTGTACCTTCACTTTGACGATGAAACACAAAAATTGCATCGGAATTAAATCGATCAGGCACAATGCCAAACTTAAGTACAAGAAGAGTGAGTCTTCTTACCGTCTATGCTTTCAGCCTTTGCTGAGAGTCCCGTTTGAGATATCGATGCTTCACTCCTGGTTTACACTATTCCTTGGACCCTCACTTTGACGATTAAACACAAAAATTGGATCGGAATTAAATACAAAAGGCACAATACCGATTTAAGTACAAGAAGACTGAGTCTTCTAACAGTCTATGATTTGAGCCTTTCGTGTTACACCAGTTTTAGATTCCGATGCTTCACTTCAGGTATACTGTATCCCTTGGACCTACACTTTGACGATGAAACACAAAAATTGCATCGGAATTAAATACATCAGGCACAATGCCGACTTAAGTACAAGAAGAGTGAGTCTTCTCACCGTCTATGCTTTCAGCCTTTGCTGAGAGACCAGTTTTAGATATCGATGCTTCACTTGTGGGTTTACAGTATTCCTTGGACCCTCACTTTGACGATTAAACCCAAAAATTGCATCGGAAATAAATACAAAAGGCACAATGCGGACTTAAGTACAAGAAGACTGAGTCGTCTAACCGTCTATGATTTGACCCTTTCATGTTACATCATTTTTAGATTCTGGTGCTTCACTTCAGGTCTCCTGTTTCCCTTGGACCTTCGCATTGACGGTGAAACACAAATATTGCATCGGAATTAAAAACAAAAGGCTCAATGCTGACTTAAGCACAAGAAGACTGAGTCTTCTTACTGTACATGATTTGAGCCTTTCCTGTGTCACCAATTTAGATTCTGATGCTTCACTTCAGGTCTCCTTTATTCCTTGGACCTTCGCATTGACGGTGAAACACAAATATTGCATCGGAATTAAAAACAAAGGGCTCAATGCTGACTTAATCACAAGAAGACTGAGTCCTCTTACTGTTTATGATTTGAGCCTTTCCTGTGTCACCAGTTTTAGAATCCGATGCTTCACTTCAGGTTTACTGTATCCCTTGGACCATTACTTTAACCATGAAACACAAAGATTGCATCGGAATTAAATACAAAAGGCACGATGCCGACTTCAGTACAAGCAGGCTGACTCTTCTGCCCGTCTATGTTTTGAGCCGTTCCTGTGTGACCAGTTTTAGATTCCCATGCTTCACTTCATGTTTACTGTTTCCCTAGCACCATCCTTTCAAGATGAAACACAGAAATTGCTTCGGAATTAAATACAAAGGGCATAATGCCGACTTAAGTACAAGAAGAAAGAGTCTTCTAACCGTCTATGATTTGAGCCTTTCGTGTTAGACCACTTTTACATTCCGATGCTTCACTTCAGTTTACTGTATACCTTGCACCTTCACTTTGACGATGAAACACAAAACTTGCATCGGAATTAAATACATCAGGCACAATGCCGACTTAAGAACAAGAAGAGTGAGTCTTCTTACCGTCTATGCTTTCAGCCTTTGCTGAGAGACCAGCTTTAGATATCTATGCTTCACTTCCGAATTACAGTATGCCTTGCACCCTCGCTTTGACGATTAAACACAAAAATTGCATCGGAATTAAATACAAAAGGCACAATGCCGACTTAAGTACAACAAGACTAAGTCTTCTAACAGTCTATGATTTGAGCCTTTCGTGTTAGACTTGCGATGCTTCATTCAGGTTTACTGTATCCCTTGGACCTTCACTTTGACGAAGAAACACAAAAATTGCATCGGAATTAAATACATCAGGCACAATGCCGACTTAAGTACAAGAAGAGTGAGTCTTCTTACCGTCTATGCTTTCAGCCTTTGGTGAGAGACCAGTTTTAGATATAGATGCTTCACTTCCGGTTTACAGTATTCCTTGGTCCCTCACTTTGACGATAAACACAAAAATTGCATCGGAATTAAATACAAAAGGCACAATGCCGACTTAAGTACAAGAATACTGAGTCTTCTAACAGTCTATGAGTTGAGCCTTTCCCGTTAGACCAGTTTTTCATTCCGATGCTTCAATTCAGGTTTACTGTATCCCTTGGACCTTCACTTTGACGATAAAAATTGCATCGGAATTAAGTACATCAGGCACAATGCCGACTTAAGTACAAGAAGGGTGGGTCTTCTTACCGTCTATGCTTTCAGCCTTTGCTGAGAGACCAGTTTTGGATAGCGATTCTTCACTTCCGGTTAATAGTATTCCTTGGACCATCACTTTGACGATGAAACACAAAAATTGCATCGGAATTAAATACAAAATGCACAATTCCCTACTTAAGTACAAGAAGACTGAGTCTTCTAACAGTCTATGATTTGAGCCTTTCGTGTTAGACCAGTTTTAGATTCCGATGCTTCACATCAGGTTTAATGTATCTCTTGGACCTTCACTTTGACGATTAAACACAAAAATTGCGTCGGAATTAAATACAAAAGTCACAATGCCGACTTAAGTACAAAAAGAGTGAGTCTTCTTACCGTCTATGCTTTCAGCCTTTGCTGAGTGACCAGTTTTAGATATCGATGCTTCACTTCCGGTTTACAGTATCCTTGGACCCTCACTTTGACGATTAAACACAAACACTGCATCGGAATTAAATACAAAAGCCACAATGCGGACTTAAGTACAAGAAGACTGAGTCTTCTAACAGTCTATGATTTGAGCCTTTCGTGTTAGACCAGTTTTAGATTCCGATGCTTCACATCAGGTTTAATGTATCCCTTGGACCTTCACTTTGACGATTAAACACAAAAATTGCGTCGGAATTAAATACAAAAGTCACAATGCCGACTTAAGTACAAAAAGAGTGAGTCTTCTTACCGTCTATGCTTTCAGCCTTTGCTGAGTGACCAGTTTTAGATATCGATGCTTCACTTCCGGTTTACAGTATCCCTTGGACCTTCACTTTGACGATGAAACTCAAAAATTGCATCTGAATTAAATACATCAGGCTCAATGCCGACTTAAGTACAGGAAGAGTGAGTCTTCTCACCGTCTATGCTTTCAGCCTTTGCTGAGAGACCAGTTTTAGATATCGATGCTTCACTTCCGGTTTACAGTATTCCTTGGACCCTCACTTTGACGATTAAACACAAATATTGCATCTGAATTAAATACAAAAGGCACAATACGGACTTAAGTACAAGAAGACTGAGACTTCTAACAGTCTATGATTTGAGCCTTTCGTGTTAGACCAGTTTTAGATTCCGATACTTCACTTCAGGTTTACAGTATTCCTTGTACCTTCACTTTGACGATGAAACACAAAAATTGCATCGGAATTAAATCGATCAGGCACAATGCCAAACTTAAGTACAAGAAGAGTGAGTCTTCTTACCGTCTATGCTTTCAGCCTTTGCTGAGAGTCCCGTTTGAGATATCGATGCTTCACTCCTGGTTTACACTATTCCTTGGACCCTCACTTTGACGATTAAACACAAAAATTGGATCGGAATTAAATACAAAAGGCACAATACCGATTTAAGTACAAGAAGACTGAGTCTTCTAACAGTCTATGATTTGAGCCTTTCGTGTTACACCAGTTTTAGATTCCGATGCTTCACTTCAGGTATACTGTATCCCTTGGACCTACACTTTGACGATGAAACACAAAAATTGCATCGGAATTAAATACATCAGGCACAATGCCGACTTAAGTACAAGAAGAGTGAGTCTTCGCACCGTCTATGCTTTCAGCCTTTGCTGAGAGACCAGTTTTAGATATCGATGCTTCACTTCCGGTTTACAGTATTCCTTGGACCCTCACTTTGACGATTAAACCCAAAAATTGCATCGGAAATAAATACAAAAGGCACAATGCGGACTTAAGTACAAGAAGACTGAGTCGTCTAACCGTCTATGATTTGACCCTTTCATGTTACATCATTTTTAGATTCTGGTGCTTCACTTCAGGTCTCCTGTTTCCCTTGGACCTTCGCATTGACGGTGAAACACAAATATTGCATCGGAATTAAAAACAAAAGGCTCAATGCTGACTTAAGCACAAGAAGACTGAGTCTTCTTACTGTACATGATTTGAGCCTTTCCTGTGTCACCAATTTAGATTCTGATGCTTCACTTCAGGTCTCCTTTATCCCTTGGACCTTCACATTGACGGTGAAACACAAATATTGCATCGGAATTAAAAACAAAGGGCTCAATGCTGACTTAAGCACAAGTAGACTGAGTCTTCTTACTGTTTATGATTTGAGCCTTTCCTGTGTCACCAGTTTTAGAATCCGATGCTTCACTTCAGGTTTACTGTATCCCTTGGACCATTACTTTAACCATGAAACACAAAGATTGCATCGGAATTAAATACAAAAGGCACCATGCCGACTTCAGTACAAGCAGGCTGACTCTTCTGCCCGACTATGTTTTGAGCCGTTCCTGTGTGACCAGTTTTAGATTCCCATGCTTCACTTCATGTTTACTGTTTCCCTAGCACCATCCTTTCACGATGAAACACAGAAATTGCTTCGGAATTAAATACAAAGGGCATAATGCCGACTTAAGTACAAGAAGAAAGAGTCTTCTAACCGTCTATGATTTGAGCCTTTCGTGTTAGACCACTTTTACATTCCGATGCTTCACTTCAGTTTACTGTATACCTTGCACCTTCACTTTGACGATGAAACACAAAACTTGCATCGGAATTAAATACATCAGGCACAATGCCGACTTAAGAACAAGAAGAGTGAGTCTTCTTACCGTCTATGCTTTCAGCCTTTGCTGAGAGACCAGCTTTATATATCTATGCTTCACTTCCGAATTACAGTATGCCTTGCACCCTCGCTTTGACGATTAAACACAAAAATTGCATCGGAATTAAATACAAAAGGCACAATGCCGACTTAAGTACAAGAAGACTAAGTCTTCTAACAGTCTATGATTTGAGCCTTTCGTGTTAGACTTGCGATGCTTCATTCAGGTTTACTGTATCCCTTGGACCTTCACTTTGACGAAGAAACACAAAAATTGCATCGGAATTAAATACATCAGGCACAATGCCGACTTAAGTACAAGAAGAGTGAGTCTTCTTACCGTCTATGCTTTCAGCCTTTGGTGAGAGACCAGTTTTAGATATAGATGCTTCACTTCCGGTTTACAGTATTCCTTGGTCCCTCACTTTGACGATAAACACAAAAATTGCATCGGAATTAAATACAAAAGGCACAATGCGGACTTAAGTACAAGAAGACTGAGTCTTCTAACAGTCTATGACTTGAGCCTTTCGAGTTAGACCAGTTTTAGATTCCGATGCTTCACTTCAGGTTTACTGTATCCCTTGGACCTTCACTTTGACGATGAAACACAAAAATTGCATCGGAATTAAGTACATCAGGCACAATCCCGACTTAAGTACAAGAAGAGTGGGTCTTCTTACCGTCTATGCTTTCAGCCTTTGCTGAGAGACCAGTTTTAGATATCGATGCTTCACTTCCGGTTTACAGTATCCCTTGGACCTTCACTTTGACGATGAAACACAAAAATTGCATCTGAATTAAATACATCAGGCTCAATGCCGACTTAAGTACAAGAAGAGTGAGTCTTCTCACCGTCTATGCTTTCAGCCTTTGCTGAGAGACCAGTTTTAGATATCGATGCTTCACTTCCGGTTTACAGTATTCCTTGGACCCTCACTTTGACGATTAAACACAAAAATTGCATCGGAATTAAATACAAAAGGCACAATGCGGACTTAAGTACAAGAAGACTGAGTCTTCTAACAGTCTATGATTTGAGCCTTTCGTGTTAGACCAGTTTTAGATTCCGATGCTTCACATCAGGTTTAATGTATCTCTTGGACCTTCACTTTGACGATTAAACACAAAAATTGCGTCGGAATTAAATACAAAAGTCACAATGCCGACTTAAGTACAAAAAGAGTGAGTCTTCTTACCGTCTATGCTTTCAGCCTTTGCTGAGTGACCAGTTTTAGATATCGATGCTTCACTTCCGGTTTACAGTATCCTTGGACCCTCACTTTGACGATTAAACACAAACACTGCATCGGAATTAAATACAAAAGCCACAATGCGGACTTAAGTACAAGAAGACTGAGTCTTCTAACAGTCTATGATTTGAGCCTTTCGTGTTAGACCAGTTTTAGATTCCGATGCTTCACATCAGGTTTAATGTATCCCTTGGACCTTCACTTTGACGATTAAACACAAAAATTGCGTCGGAATTAAATACAAAAGTCACAATGCCGACTTAAGTACAAAAAGAGTGAGTCTTCTTACCGTCTATGCTTTCAGCCTTTGCTGAGTGACCAGTTTTAGATATCGATGCTTCACTTCCGGTTTACAGTATCCCTTGGACCTTCACTTTGACGATGAAACACAAAAATTGCATCTGAATTAAATACATCAGGCTCAATGCCGACTTAAGTACAGGAAGAGTGAGTCTTCTCACCGTCTATGCTCTCAGCCTTTGCTGAGAGACCAGTTTTAGATATCGATGCTTCACTTCCGGTTTACAGTATTCCTTGGACCCTCACTTTGACGATTAAACACAAAAATTGCATCTGAATTAAATACAAAAGGCACAATACGGACTTAAGTACAAGAAGACTGAGACTTCTAACAGTCTATGATTTGAGCCTTTCGTGTTAGACCAGTTTTAGATTCCGATACTTCACTTCAGGTTTACAGTATTCCTTGTACCTTCACTTTGACGATGAAACACAAAAATTGCATCGGAATTAAATCGATCAGGCACAATGCCAAACTTAAGTACAAGAAGAGTGAGTCTTCTTACCGTCTATGCTTTCAGCCTTTGCTGAGAGTCCCGTTTGAGATATCGATGCTTCATTCCTGGTTTACACTATTCCTTGGACCCTCACTTTGACGATTAAACACAAAAATTGGATCGGAATTAAATACAAAAGGCACAATACCGATTTAAGTACAAGAAGACTGAGTCTTCTAACAGTCTATGAATTGAGCCTTTCGTGTTACACCAGTTTTAGATTCCGATGCTTCACTTCAGGTATACTGTATCCCTTGGACCTACACTTTGACGATGAAACACAAAAATTGCATCGGAATTAAATACATCAGGCACAATGCCGACTTAAGTACAAGAAGAGTGAGTCTTCGCACCGTCTATGCTTTCAGCCTTTGCTGAGAGACCAGTTTTAGATATCGATGCTTCACTTCCGGTTTACAGTATTCCTTGGACCCTCACTTTGACGATTAAACCCAAAAATTGCATCGGAAATAAATACAAAAGGCACAATGCGGACTTAAGTACAAGAAGACTGAGTCGTCTAACCGTCTATGATTTGACCCTTTCATGTTACATCATTTTTAGATTCTGGTGCTTCACTTCAGGTCTCCTGTTTCCCTTGGACCTTCGCATTGACGGTGAAACACAAATATTGCATCGGAATTAAAAACAAAAGGCTCAATGCTGACTTAAGCACAAGAAGACTGAGTCTTCTTACTGTACATGATTTGAGCCTTTCCTGTGTCACCAATTTAGATTCTGATGCTTCACTTCAGGTCTCCTTTATCTCTTGGACCTTCGCATTGACGGTGAAACACAAATATTGCATCGGAATTAAAAACAAAGGGCTCAATGCTGACTTAAGCACAAGTAGACTGAGTCTTCTTACTGTTTATGATTTGAGCCTTTCCTGTGTCACCAGTTTTAGAATCCGATGCTTCACTTCAGGTTTACTGTATCCCTTGGACCATTACTTTAACCATGAAACACAAAGATTGCATCGGAATTAAATACAAAAGGCACCATGCCGACTTCAGTACAAGCAGGCTGACTCTTCTGCCCGACTATGTTTTGAGCCGTTCCTGTGTGACCAGTTTTAGATTCCCATGCTTCACTTCATGTTTACTGTTTCCCTAGCACCATCCTTTCACGATGAAACACAGAAATTGCTTCGGAATTAAATACAAAGGGCATAATGCCGACTTAAGTACAAGAAGGAAGAGTCTTCTAACCGTCTATGATTTGAGCCTTTCGTGTTAGACCACTTTTACATTCCGATGCTTCACTTCAGTTTACTGTATACCTTGCACCTTCACTTTGACGATGAAACACAAAACTTGCATCGGAATTAAATACATCAGGCACAATGCCGACTTAAGAACAAGAAGAGTGAGTCTTCTTACCGTCTATGCTTTCAGCCTTTGCTGAGAGACCAGCTTTATATATCTATGCTTCACTTCCGAATTACAGTATGCCTTGCACCCTCGCTTTGACGATTAAACACAAAAATTGCATCGGAATTAAATACAAAAGGCACAATGCCGACTTAAGTACAAGAAGACTAAGTCTTCTAACAGTCTATGATTTGAGCCTTTCGTGTTAGACTTGCGATGCTTCATTCAGGTTTACTGTATCCCTTGGACCTTCACTTTGACGAAGAAACACAAAAATTGCATCGGAATTAAATACATCAGGCACAATGCCGACTTAAGTACAAGAAGAGTGAGTCTTCTTACCGTCTATGCTTTCAGCCTTTGGTGAGAGACCAGTTTTAGATATCGATGCTTCACTTCCGGTTTACAGTATCCCTTGGACCTTCACTTTGACGATGAAACACAAAAATTGCATCTGAATTAAATACATCAGGCTCAATGCCGACTTAAGTACAAGAAGAGTGAGTCTTCTCACCGTCTATGCTTTCAGCCTTTGCTGAGAGACCAGTTTTAGATATCGATGCTTCACTTCCGGTTTACAGTATTCCTTGGACCCTCACTTTGACGATTAAACACAAAAATTGCATCGGAATTAAATACAAAAGGCACAATGCGGACTTAAGTACAAGAAGACTGAGTCTTCTAACAGTCTATGATTTGAACCTTTCGTGTTAGACCAGTTTTAGATTCCGATGCTTCACTTCAGGTTTACTGTATCCCTTGGACCTTCACTTTGACGATGAAACACAAAAATTGCATCGGAATTAAGTACATCAGACACAATGCCGACTTAAGTACAAGAAGAGTGGGTCTTCTTACCGTCTATGCTTACAGCCTTTGCTGAGAGACCAGTTTTAGATATCGATGCTTCACTTCCGGTTTACAGTATCCCTTGGACCTTCACTTTGACGATGAAACACAAAAATTGCATCTGAATTAAATACATCAGGCTCAATGCCGACTTAAGTACAAGAAGAGTGAGTCTTCTCACCGTCTATGCTTTCAGCCTTTGCTGAGAGACCAGTTTTAGATATCGATGCTTCACTTCCGGTTTACAGTATTCCTTGGACCCTCACTTTGACGATTAAACACAAAAATTGCATCTGAATTAAATACAAAAGGCACAATGCGGACTTAAGTACAAGAAGACTGAGTCTTCTAACAGTCTATGATTTGAGCCTTTCATGTTACACCAGTTTTAGATTCCGATACTTCACTTCAGGTTTACAGTATTCCTTGTACCTTCACTTTGACGATGAAACACAAAAATTGCATCGGAATTAAATACATCAGGCACAATGCCAAACTTAAGTACAAGAAGAGTGAGTCTTCTTACCGTCTATGCTTTCAGCCTTTGCTGAGAGTCCCGTTTGAGATATCGATGCTTCACTCCTGGTTTACACTATTCCTTGGACCCTCACTTTGACGATTAAACACAAAAATTGGATCGGAATTAAATACAAAAGGCACAATACCGATTTAAGTACAACAAGACTGAGTCTTCTAACCGTCTATGATTTGAGCCTTTCGTGTTACACCAGTTTTAGATTCCGATGCTTCACTTCAGGTATACTGTATCCCTTGGACCTTCACTTTGACGATGAAACACAAAAATTGCATCGGAATTAAATACAAAAGGCACAATGCCGACTTAAGTACAAGAAGAGTGAGTCTTCTAACAGTCTATGATTTGAGCCTTTCTTGTTAGACCAGTTTTAGATTCCGATGCTTCACATCAGGTTTAATGTATCCCTTGGACCTTCACGTTGACGATTAAACACAAAAATTGCGTCGGAATTAAATACAAAAGTCACAATGCCGACTTAAGTACAAAAAGAGTGAGTCTTCTTACCGTCTATGCTTTCAGCCTTTGCTGAGAGACCAGTTTTAGATATCGATGCTTCACTTCCGGTTTACAGTATCCTTGGACCCTCACTTTGACGATTAAACACAAACACTGCATCGGAATTAAATACAAAAGCCACAATGCGGACTTAAGTACAAGAAGACTGAGTCTAACTGTGTATGATTTGAGCCTTTCGTGTTAGACAGGTTTTAGATTCCGATGTTTCACTTCAGGTTTACTGTATCCCTTGGACGTTCACTTTGACGATGAAACACAAAAATTGCATCGGAATTAAATATATCAGGCACAATGCTGATTTAAGTACAAGAAGTCTGAGTCTTCTTACCGTCCATGCTTTCAGCCTTTCCTGTGCGACCAGTTTTAGATTTCGATGCTTCACTTCCGGTTTACTGTATACCTTGGACCATCACTTTGACGATGAAACACAAAAGTTGCATCGGAGTTAAATACATCAGGCACAATGCCGACTTAAGTACAAGAAGAGTGAGTCTTCTCACCGTCTATGCTTCAGCCTTTGCTGAGAGACCAGTTTTAGATATCGATGCTTCACTTCCGGTTTACAGTATTCCTTGGACCTTCACTTGGACGATGTAACACAAAAATTCCATCGGAATTAAATACATCAGGCACAATGCCGACTTAAGTACAAGAAGAGTTATTCTTCTTGCTGTCTATGCTTTCAGCCTTTGCTGAGAGACCAGTTTTAGATATCGATGCTTCACTGCCAGTTAACTGTATCCCTTGGTCCATCACTTTGACGATTAAACACAAAAATTGCATCGGAATTAAATACAAAATGCACAATGCCCTACTTAAGTACAAGAAGACTGAGTCTTCTAACAGTCTATGATATGAGCCTTTCGTGTTAGACCAGTTTTAAATACCGATGCTTCACTTCAGGTTTACTGTATCCCATGGACTTTCACTTTTACGATGAAACACAAAAATTGCATCGGAATTACATACAAAAGGCACAATGCCGACTTAAGTACAAGAAGACTGAGTCTTCTTACCGTCTATGATTTCAGCCTTTGCTGAGAGGCCTGTTTTAGATATCGATGCTTCACTTCTGGTTTACAGTATTCCTTGGACCTTCACTTTCACGATGAAACACAAAAATTGCATCGGAATAAATACAAAAGGCACAATGCGGACTTAAGTACAGGAAGACTGAGTCTTCTAACAGTCTATGATTTGAGCCTTTCATGTTAGACCAGTATTAGATTCCGATGGTTCACTTCAGGTTTACTGCATACCTTGGACCTTCACTTTGACGATGAAACACAAAAATTACATCAGAATTAAATACATCAGGCACAATGCCTACTTAAGTACAAGAAGAGTGAGTCTTCTTACCGTCTATGCTTTCAGCCTTTCTGAGAAACCAGATTTAGATATCGATGCTTCACTTCAGGTTTACAGTATTCCTTGGACCTTCACTTTCACGATGAAACACAAAAATTGCATCTGAATTAAATACAAAAGGCACTATGCGGACTTAAGTACAAGAAGACTGAGTCTTCTAACAGTCTATGATTTGAGCCTTTCGTGTTAGACCAGTTTTAGATTCCGATACTTCACTTCAGGTTTACAGTATTCCTTGTACCTTCACTTTGACGATGAAATACAAAAATTGCATCGGAAATAAATACATCAGGCACAATGCCAAACTTAAGTACAAGAAGAGTGAGTCTGCTTACCGTCTATGCTTTCAGCCTTTGCTGAGAGTCCCGTTTCAGATATCGATGCTTCACTCCTGGTTTACACTATTCCTTGGACCCTCACTTTGACGATTAAACACAAAAATTGGATCGGAATTAAATACAAAAGGCACAATACCGATTTAAGTACAAGAAGACTGAGTCTTCTAACAGTCTATGATTTGAGCCCTTCGTGTTACACCAGTTTTAGATTCCGATGCTTCACTTCAGGTATACTGTATCCCTTGGACCTTCACTTTGACGATGAAACTCAAAAATTGCATCGGAATTAAATACATCAGGCACAATGCCGACTTAAGTACAAGATGAGTGAGCCTTCTTACCGTCTACGCTTTCAGAATTTGCTGAGAGACCAGTTTTCGATATCGATGGTTCACTTCCGGTTTACAGTATTCCTTGTACCTTCACTTTGACGATGAAAAACAAAAATTGCATCGGAATTAAATACAAAAGGCACAATGCCGACTTAAGTACAAGAAGAGTGAGTCTTCTCACCGTCTATGCTTTCAGCCTTTGCTGAGAGACCAGTTTTAGATATCGATGCTTCACTTCCGGTTTACAGTATTCCTTGGACCCTCACTTTGACGATTAAACACAAAAATTGCATCGGAATTAAATACAAAAGGCACAATGCGGACTTAAGTACAAGAAGACTGAGTCTTCTAACAGTCTATGATTTGAGCCTTTCGTGTTAGACCAGTTTTAGATTCCGATGCTTCACATCAGGTTTAATGTATCTCTTGGACCTTCACTTTGACGATTAAACACAAAAATTGCGTCGGAATTAAATACAAAAGTCACAATGCCGACTTAAGTACAAAAAGAGTGAGTCTTCTTACCGTCTATGCTTTCAGCCTTTGCTGAGTGACCAGTTTTAGATATCGATGCTTCACTTCCGGTTTACAGTATCCTTGGACCCTCACTTTGACGATTAAACACAAACACTGCATCAGAATTAAATACAAAAGCCACAATGCGGACTTAAGTACAAGAAGACTGAGTCTTCTAACAGTCTATGATTTGAGCCTTTCGTGTTAGACCAGTTTTAGATTCCGATGCTTCACATCAGGTTTAATGTATCCCTTGGACCTTCACTTTGACGATTAAACACAAAAATTGCGTCGGAATTAAATACAAAAGTCACAATGCCGACTTAAGTACAAAAAGAGTGAGTCTTCTTACCGTCTATGCTTTCAGCCTTTGCTGAGTGACCAGTTTTAGATATCGATGCTTCACTTCCGGTTTACAGTATCCCTTGGACCTTCACTTTGACGATGAAACACAAAAATTGCATCTGAATTAAATACATCAGGCTCAATGCCGACTTAAGTACAGGAAGAGTGAGTCTTCTCACCGTCTATGCTTTCAGCCTTTGCTGAGAGACCAGTTTTAGATATCGATGCTTCACTTCCGGTTTACAGTATTCCTTGGACCCTCACTTTGACGATTAAACACAAAAATTGCATCTGAATTAAATACAAAAGGCACAATACGGACTTAAGTACAAGAAGACTGAGACTTCTAACAGTCTATGATTTGAGCCTTTCGTGTTAGACCAGTTTTAGATTCCGATACTTCACTTCAGGTTTACAGTATTCCTTGTACCTTCACTTTGACGATGAAACACAAAAATTGCATCGGAATTAAATCGATCAGGCACAATGCCAAACTTAAGTACAAGAAGAGTGAGTCTTCTTACCGTCTATGCTTTCAGCCTTTGCTGAGAGTCCCGTTTGAGATATCGATGCTTCACTCCTGGTTTACACTATTCCTTGGACCCTCACTTTGACGATTAAACACAAAAATTGGATCGGAATTAAATACAAAAGGCACAATACCGATTTAAGTACAAGAAGACTGAGTCTTCTAACAGTCTATGATTTGAGCCTTTCGTGTTACACCAGTTTTAGATTCCGATGCTTCACTTCAGGTATACTGTATCCCTTGGACCTACACTTTGACGATGAAACACAAAAATTGCATCGGAATTAAATACAAAAGGCACAATGCCGACTTAAGTACAAGAAGAGTGAGTCTTCTAACAGTCTATGATTTGAGCCTTTCTTGTTAGACCAGTTTTAGATTCCGATGCTTCACATCAGGTTTAATGTATCCCTTGGACCTTCACTTTGACGATTAAACACAAAAATTGCGTCGGAATTAAATACAAAAGTCACAATGCCGACTTAAGTACAAAAAGAGTGAGTCTTCTTACCGTCTATGCTTTCAGCCTTTGCTGAGAGACCAGTTTTAGATATCGATGCTTCACTTCCGGTTTACAGTATCCTTGGACCCTCACTTTGACGATTAAACACAAACACTGCATCGGAATTAAATACAAAAGCCACAATGCGGACTTAAGTACAAGAAGACTGAGTCTAACTGTGTATGATTTGAGCCTTTCGTGTTAGACAGGTTTTAGATTCCGATGTTTCACTTCAGGTTTACTGTATCCCTTGGACGTTCACTTTGACGATGAAACACAAAAATTGCATCGGAATTAAATATATCAGGCACAATGCTGATTTAAGTACAAGAAGTCTGAGTCTTCTTACCGTCCATGCTTTCAGCCTTTCCTGTGAGACCAGTTTTAGATTTCGATGCTTCACTTCCGGTTTACTGTATACCTTGGACCATCACTTTGACGATGAAACACAAAAATTGCATCGGAATTAAATACAAAAGTCACAATGCCGACTTGGACCTTCACTTTGACGATGAAACACAAAAATTGCATCTGAATTAAATACATCAGGCTCAATGCCGACTTAAGTACAAGAAGAGTGAGTCTTCTCACCGTCTATGCTTTCAGCCTTTGCTGAGAGACCAGTTTTAGATATCGATGCTTCACTTCCGGTTTACAGTATTCCTTGGACCCTCACTTTGACGATTAAACACAAAAATTGCATCGGAATTAAATACAAAAGGCACAATGCGGACTTAAGTACAAGAAGACTGAGTCTTCTAACAGTCTATGATTTGAGCCTTTCGTGTTAGACCAGTTTTAGATTCCGATGCTTCACATCAGGTTTAATGTATCTCTTGGACCTTCACTTTGACGATTAAACACAAAAATTGCGTCGGAATTAAATACAAAAGTCACAATGCCGACTTAAGTACAAAAAGAGTGAGTCTTCTTACCGTCTATGCTTTCAGCCTTTGCTGAGTGACCAGTTTTAGATATCGATGCTTCACTTCCGGTTTACAGTATCCTTGGACCCTCACTTTGACGATTAAACACAAACACTGCATCGGAATTAAATACAAAAGCCACAATGCGGACTTAAGTACAAGAAGACTGAGTCTTCTAACAGTCTATGATTTGAGCCTTTCGTGTTAGACCAGTTTTAGATTCCGATGCTTCACATCAGGTTTAATGTATCCCTTGGACCTTCACTTTGACGATTAAACACAAAAATTGCGTCGGAATTAAATACAAAAGTCACAATGCCGACTTAAGTACAAAAAGAGTGAGTCTTCTTACCGTCTATGCTTTCAGCCATTGCTGAGTGACCAGTTTTAGATATCGATGCTTCACTTCCGGTTTACAGTATCCCTTGGACCTTCACTTTGACGATGAAACACAAAAATTGCATCTGAATTAAATACATCAGGCTCAATGCCGACTTAAGTACAGGAAGAGTGAGTCTTCTCACCGTCTATGCTTTCAGCCTTTGCTGAGAGACCAGTTTTAGATATCGATGCTTCACTTCCGGTTTACAGTATTCCTTGGACCCTCACTTTGACGATTAAACACAAAAATTGCATCTGAATTAAATACAAAAGGCACAATACGGACTTAAGTACAAGAAGACTGAGACTTCTAACAGTCTATGATTTGAGCCTTTCGTGTTAGACCAGTTTTAGATTCCGATACTTCACTTCAGGTTTACAGTATTCCTTGTACCTTCACTTTGACGATGAAACACAAAAATTGCATCGGAATTAAATCGATCAGGCACAATGCCAAACTTAAGTACAAGAAGAGTGAGTCTTCTTACCGTCTATGCTTTCAGCCTTTGCTGAGAGTCCCGTTTGAGATATCGATGCTTCACTCCTGGTTTACACTATTCCTTGGACCCTCACTTTGACGATTAAACACAAAAATTGGATCGGAATTAAATACAAAAGGCACAATACCGATTTAAGTACAAGAAGACTGAGTCTTCTAACAGTCTATGATTTGAGCCTTTCGTGTTACACCAGTTTTAGATTCCGATGCTTCACTTCAGGTATACTGTATCCCTTGGACCTACACTTTGACGATGAAACACAAAAATTGCATCGGAATTAAATACATCAGGCACAATGCCGACTTAAGTACAAGAAGAGTGAGTCTTCGCACCGTCTATGCTTTCAGCCTTTGCTGAGAGACCAGTTTTAGATATCGATGCTTCACTTCCGGTTTACAGTATTCCTTGGACCCTCACTTTGACGATTAAACACAAAAATTGCATCGGAATTAAATACAAAAGGCACAATGCGGACTTAAGTACAAGAAGACTGAGTCGTCTAACCGTCTATGATTTGACCCTTTCATGTTACATCATTTTTAGATTCTGGTGCTTCACTTCAGGTCTCCTGTTTCCCTTGGACCTTCGCATTGACGGTGAAACACAAATATTGCATCGGAATTAAAAACAAAAGGCTCAATGCTGACTTAAGCACAAGAAGACTGAGTCTTCTTACTGTACATGATTTGAGCCTTTCCTGTGTCACCAATTTAGATTCTGATGCTTCACTTCAGGTCTCCTTTATCTCTTGGACCTTCGCATTGACGGTGAAACACAAATATTGCATCGGAATTAAAAACAAAGGGCTCAATGCTGACTTAAGCACAAGTAGACTGAGTCTTCTTACTGTTTATGATTTGAGCCTTTCCTGTGTCACCAGTTTTAGAATCCGATGCTTCACTTCAGGTTTACTGTATCCCTTGGACCATTACTTTAACCATGAAACACAAAGATTGCATCGGAATTAAATACAAAAGGCACCATGCCGACTTCAGTACAAGCAGGCTGACTCTTTTGCCCGACTATGTTTTGAGCCGTTCCTGTGTGACCAGTTTTAGATTCCCATGCTTCACTTCATGTTTACTGTTTCCCTAGCACCATCCTTTCACGATGAAACACAGAAATTGCTTCGGAATTAAATACAAAGGGCATAATGCCGACTTAAGTACAAGAAGGAAGAGTCTTCTAACCGTCTATGATTTGAGCCTTTCGTGTTAGACCACTTTTACATTCCGATGCTTCACTTCAGTTTACTGTATACCTTGCACCTTCACTTTGACGATGAAACACAAAACTTGCATCGGAATTAAATACATCAGGCACAATGCCGACTTAAGAACAAGAAGAGTGAGTCTTCTTACCGTCTATGCTTTCAGCCTTTGCTGAGAGACCAGCTTTATATATCTATGCTTCACTTCCGAATTACAGTATGCCTTGCACCCTCGCTTTGACGATTAAACACAAAAATTGCATCGGAATTAAATACAAAAGGCACAATGCCGACTTAAGTACAAGAAGACTAAGTCTTCTAACAGTCTATGATTTGAGCCTTTCGTGTTAGACTTGCGATGCTTCATTCAGGTTTACTGTATCCCTTGGACCTTCACTTTGACGAAGAAACACAAAAATTGCATCGGAATTAAATACATCAGGCACAATGCCGACTTAAGTACAAGAAGAGTGAGTCTTCTTACCGTCTATGCTTTCAGCCTTTGGTGAGAGACCAGTTTTAGATATCGATGCTTCACTTCCGGTTTACAGTATCCCTTGGACCTTCACTTTGACGATGAAACACAAAAATTGCATCTGAATTAAATACATCAGGCTCAATGCCGACTTAAGTACAAGAAGAGTGAGTCTTCTCACCGTCTATGCTTTCAGCCTTTGCTGAGAGACCAGTTTTAGATATCGATGCTTCACTTCCGGTTTACAGTATTCCTTGGACCCTCACTTTGACGATTAAACACAAAAATTGCATCGGAATTAAATACAAAAGGCACAATGCGGACTTAAGTACAAGAAGACTGAGTCTTCTAACAGTCTATGATTTGAACCTTTCGTGTTAGACCAGTTTTAGATTCCGATGCTTCACTTCAGGTTTACTGTATCCCTTGGACCTTCACTTTGACGATGAAACACAAAAATTGCATCGGAATTAAGTACATCAGACACAATGCCGACTTAAGTACAAGAAGAGTGGGTCTTCTTACCGTCTATGCTTACAGCCTTTGCTGAGAGACCAGTTTTAGATATCGATGCTTCACTTCCGGTTTACAGTATCCCTTGGACCTTCACTTTGACGATGAAACACAAAAATTGCATCTGAATTAAATACATCAGGCTCAATGCCGACTTAAGTACAAGAAGAGTGAGTCTTCTCACCGTCTATGCTTTCAGCCTTTGCTGAGAGACCAGTTTTAGATATCGATGCTTCACTTCCGGTTTACAGTATTCCTTGGACCCTCACTTTGACGATTAAACACAAAAATTGCATCTGAATTAAATACAAAAGGCACAATGCGGACTTAAGTACAAGAAGACTGAGTCTTCTAACAGTCTATGATTTGAGCCTTTCATGTTACACCAGTTTTAGATTCCGATACTTCACTTCAGGTTTACAGTATTCCTTGTACCTTCACTTTGACGATGAAACACAAAAATTGCATCGGAATTAAATACATCAGGCACAATGCCAAACTTAAGTACAAGAAGAGTGAGTCTTCTTACCGTCTATGCTTTCAGCCTTTGCTGAGAGTCCCGTTTGAGATATCGATGCTTCACTCCTGGTTTACACTATTCCTTGGACCCTCACTTTGACGATTAAACACAAAAATTGGATCGGAATTAAATACAAAAGGCACAATACCGATTTAAGTACAACAAGACTGAGTCTTCTAACCGTCTATGATTTGAGCCTTTCGTGTTACACCAGTTTTAGATTCCGATGCTTCACTTCAGGTATACTGTATCCCTTGGACCTTCACTTTGACGATGAAACACAAAAATTGCATCGGAATTAAATACAAAAGGCACAATGCCGACTTAAGTACAAGAAGAGTGAGTCTTCTAACAGTCTATGATTTGAGCCTTTCTTGTTAGACCAGTTTTAGATTCCGATGCTTCACATCAGGTTTAATGTATCCCTTGGACCTTCACGTTGACGATTAAACACAAAAATTGCGTCGGAATTAAATACAAAAGTCACAATGCCGACTTAAGTACAAAAAGAGTGAGTCTTCTTACCGTCTATGCTTTCAGCCTTTGCTGAGAGACCAGTTTTAGATATCGATGCTTCACTTCCGGTTTACAGTATCCTTGGACCCTCACTTTGACGATTAAACACAAACACTGCATCGGAATTAAATACAAAAGCCACAATGCGGACTTAAGTACAAGAAGACTGAGTCTAACTGTGTATGATTTGAGCCTTTCGTGTTAGACAGGTTTTAGATTCCGATGTTTCACTTCAGGTTTACTGTATCCCTTGGACGTTCACTTTGACGATGAAACACAAAAATTGCATCGGAATTAAATATATCAGGCACAATGCTGATTTAAGTACAAGAAGTCTGAGTCTTCTTACCGTCCATGCTTTCAGCCTTTCCTGTGCGACCAGTTTTAGATTTCGATGCTTCACTTCCGGTTTACTGTATACCTTGGACCATCACTTTGACGATGAAACACAAAAGTTGCATCGGAGTTAAATACATCAGGCACAATGCCGACTTAAGTACAAGAAGAGTGAGTCTTCTCACCGTCTATGCTTCAGCCTTTGCTGAGAGACCAGTTTTAGATATCGATGCTTCACTTCCGGTTTACAGTATTCCTTGGACCTTCACTTGGACGATGTAACACAAAAATTCCATCGGAATTAAATACATCAGGCACAATGCCGACTTAAGTACAAGAAGAGTTATTCTTCTTGCTGTCTATGCTTTCAGCCTTTGCTGAGAGACCAGTTTTAGATATCGATGCTTCACTGCCAGTTAACTGTATCCCTTGGTCCATCACTTTGACGATTAAACACAAAAATTGCATCGGAATTAAATACAAAATGCACAATGCCCTACTTAAGTACAAGAAGACTGAGTCTTCTAACAGTCTATGATATGAGCCTTTCGTGTTAGACCAGTTTTAAATACCGATGCTTCACTTCAGGTTTACTGTATCCCTTGGACTTTCACTTTTACGATGAAACACAAAAATTGCATCGGAATTACATACAAAAGGCACAATGCCGACTTAAGTACAAGAAGACTGAGTCTTCTTACCGTCTATGATTTCAGCCTTTGCTGAGAGGCCTGTTTTAGATATCGATGCTTCACTTCTGGTTTACAGTATTCCTTGGACCTTCACTTTCACGATGAAACACAAAAATTGCATCGGAATAAATACAAAAGGCACAATGCGGACTTAAGTACAGGAAGACTGAGTCTTCTAACAGTCTATGATTTGAGCCTTTCATGTTAGACCAGTATTAGATTCCGATGGTTCACTTCAGGTTTACTGCATACCTTGGACCTTCACTTTGACGATGAAACACAAAAATTACATCAGAATTAAATACATCAGGCACAATGCCTACTTAAGTACAAGAAGAGTGAGTCTTCTTACCGTCTATGCTTTCAGCCTTTCTGAGAAACCAGATTTAGATATCGATGCTTCACTTCAGGTTTACAGTATTCCTTGGACCTTCACTTTCACGATGAAACACAAAAATTGCATCTGAATTAAATACAAAAGGCACTATGCGGACTTAAGTACAAGAAGACTGAGTCTTCTAACAGTCTATGATTTGAGCCTTTCGTGTTAGACCAGTTTTAGATTCCGATACTTCACTTCAGGTTTACAGTATTCCTTGTACCTTCACTTTGACGATGAAATACAAAAATTGCATCGGAAATAAATACATCAGGCACAATGCCAAACTTAAGTACAAGAAGAGTGAGTCTGCTTACCGTCTATGCTTTCAGCCTTTGCTGAGAGTCCCGTTTCAGATATCGATGCTTCACTCCTGGTTTACACTATTCCTTGGACCCTCACTTTGACGATTAAACACAAAAATTGGATCGGAATTAAATACAAAAGGCACAATACCGATTTAAGTACAAGAAGACTGAGTCTTCTAACAGTCTATGATTTGAGCCCTTCGTGTTACACCAGTTTTAGATTCCGATGCTTCACTTCAGGTATACTGTATCCCTTGGACCTTCACTTTGACGATGAAACTCAAAAATTGCATCGGAATTAAATACATCAGGCACAATGCCGACTTAAGTACAAGATGAGTGAGCCTTCTTACCGTCTACGCTTTCAGAATTTGCTGAGAGACCAGTTTTCGATATCGATGGTTCACTTCCGGTTTACAGTATTCCTTGTACCTTCACTTTGACGATGAAAAACAAAAATTGCATCGGAATTAAATACAAAAGGCACAATGCCGACTTAAGTACAAGAAGAGTGAGTCTTCTCACCGTCTATGCTTTCAGCCTTTGCTGAGAGACCAGTTTTAGATATCGATGCTTCACTTCCGGTTTACAGTATTCCTTGGACCCTCACTTTGACGATTAAACACAAAAATTGCATCGGAATTAAATACAAAAGGCACAATGCGGACTTAAGTACAAGAAGACTGAGTCTTCTAACAGTCTATGATTTGAGCCTTTCGTGTTAGACCAGTTTTAGATTCCGATGCTTCACATCAGGTTTAATGTATCTCTTGGACCTTCACTTTGACGATTAAACACAAAAATTGCGTCGGAATTAAATACAAAAGTCACAATGCCGACTTAAGTACAAAAAGAGTGAGTCTTCTTACCGTCTATGCTTTCAGCCTTTGCTGAGTGACCAGTTTTAGATATCGATGCTTCACTTCCGGTTTACAGTATCCTTGGACCCTCACTTTGACGATTAAACACAAACACTGCATCAGAATTAAATACAAAAGCCACAATGCGGACTTAAGTACAAGAAGACTGAGTCTTCTAACAGTCTATGATTTGAGCCTTTCGTGTTAGACCAGTTTTAGATTCCGATGCTTCACATCAGGTTTAATGTATCCCTTGGACCTTCACTTTGACGATTAAACACAAAAATTGCGTCGGAATTAAATACAAAAGTCACAATGCCGACTTAAGTACAAAAAGAGTGAGTCTTCTTACCGTCTATGCTTTCAGCCTTTGCTGAGTGACCAGTTTTAGATATCGATGCTTCACTTCCGGTTTACAGTATCCCTTGGACCTTCACTTTGACGATGAAACACAAAAATTGCATCTGAATTAAATACATCAGGCTCAATGCCGACTTAAGTACAGGAAGAGTGAGTCTTCTCACCGTCTATGCTTTCAGCCTTTGCTGAGAGACCAGTTTTAGATATCGATGCTTCACTTCCGGTTTACAGTATTCCTTGGACCCTCACTTTGACGATTAAACACAAAAATTGCATCTGAATTAAATACAAAAGGCACAATACGGACTTAAGTACAAGAAGACTGAGACTTCTAACAGTCTATGATTTGAGCCTTTCGTGTTAGACCAGTTTTAGATTCCGATACTTCACTTCAGGTTTACAGTATTCCTTGTACCTTCACTTTGACGATGAAACACAAAAATTGCATCGGAATTAAATCGATCAGGCACAATGCCAAACTTAAGTACAAGAAGAGTGAGTCTTCTTACCGTCTATGCTTTCAGCCTTTGCTGAGAGTCCCGTTT
This sequence comes from Schistocerca cancellata, assembly GCF_023864275.1. Taxonomy (NCBI): domain Eukaryota; kingdom Metazoa; phylum Arthropoda; class Insecta; order Orthoptera; family Acrididae; genus Schistocerca; species Schistocerca cancellata. The sequence continues at coordinate 57,381,475 of NC_064631.1, forward strand.
GAGATATCGATGCTTCACTCCTGGTTTACACTATTCCTTGGACCCTCACTTTGACGATTAAACACAAAAATTGGATCGGAATTAAATACAAAAGGCACAATACCGATTTAAGTACAAGAAGACTGAGTCTTCTAACAGTCTATGATTTGAGCCTTTCGTGTTACACCAGTTTTAGATTCCGATGCTTCACTTCAGGTATACTGTATCCCTTGGACCTACACTTTGACGATGAAACACAAAAATTGCATCGGAATTAAATACAAAAGGCACAATGCCGACTTAAGTACAAGAAGAGTGAGTCTTCTAACAGTCTATGATTTGAGCCTTTCTTGTTAGACCAGTTTTAGATTCCGATGCTTCACATCAGGTTTAATGTATCCCTTGGACCTTCACTTTGACGATTAAACACAAAAATTGCGTCGGAATTAAATACAAAAGTCACAATGCCGACTTAAGTACAAAAAGAGTGAGTCTTCTTACCGTCTATGCTTTCAGCCTTTGCTGAGAGACCAGTTTTAGATATCGATGCTTCACTTCCGGTTTACAGTATCCTTGGACCCTCACTTTGACGATTAAACACAAACACTGCATCGGAATTAAATACAAAAGCCACAATGCGGACTTAAGTACAAGAAGACTGAGTCTAACTGTGTATGATTTGAGCCTTTCGTGTTAGACAGGTTTTAGATTCCGATGTTTCACTTCAGGTTTACTGTATCCCTTGGACGTTCACTTTGACGATGAAACACAAAAATTGCATCGGAATTAAATATATCAGGCACAATGCTGATTTAAGTACAAGAAGTCTGAGTCTTCTTACCGTCCATGCTTTCAGCCTTTCCTGTGAGACCAGTTTTAGATTTCGATGCTTCACTTCCGGTTTACTGTATACCTTGGACCATCACTTTGACGATGAAACACAAAAATTGCATCGGAATTAAATACAAAAGTCACAATGCCGACTTGGACCTTCACTTTGACGATGAAACACAAAAATTGCATCTGAATTAAATACATCAGGCTCAATGCCGACTTAAGTACAAGAAGAGTGAGTCTTCTCACCGTCTATGCTTTCAGCCTTTGCTGAGAGACCAGTTTTAGATATCGATGCTTCACTTCCGGTTTACAGTATTCCTTGGACCCTCACTTTGACGATTAAACACAAAAATTGCATCGGAATTAAATACAAAAGGCACAATGCGGACTTAAGTACAAGAAGACTGAGTCTTCTAACAGTCTATGATTTGAGCCTTTCGTGTTAGACCAGTTTTAGATTCCGATGCTTCACATCAGGTTTAATGTATCTCTTGGACCTTCACTTTGACGATTAAACACAAAAATTGCGTCGGAATTAAATACAAAAGTCACAATGCCGACTTAAGTACAAAAAGAGTGAGTCTTCTTACCGTCTATGCTTTCAGCCTTTGCTGAGTGACCAGTTTTAGATATCGATGCTTCACTTCCGGTTTACAGTATCCTTGGACCCTCACTTTGACGATTAAACACAAACACTGCATCGGAATTAAATACAAAAGCCACAATGCGGACTTAAGTACAAGAAGACTGAGTCTTCTAACAGTCTATGATTTGAGCCTTTCGTGTTAGACCAGTTTTAGATTCCGATGCTTCACATCAGGTTTAATGTATCCCTTGGACCTTCACTTTGACGATTAAACACAAAAATTGCGTCGGAATTAAATACAAAAGTCACAATGCCGACTTAAGTACAAAAAGAGTGAGTCTTCTTACCGTCTATGCTTTCAGCCATTGCTGAGTGACCAGTTTTAGATATCGATGCTTCACTTCCGGTTTACAGTATCCCTTGGACCTTCACTTTGACGATGAAACACAAAAATTGCATCTGAATTAAATACATCAGGCTCAATGCCGACTTAAGTACAGGAAGAGTGAGTCTTCTCACCGTCTATGCTTTCAGCCTTTGCTGAGAGACCAGTTTTAGATATCGATGCTTCACTTCCGGTTTACAGTATTCCTTGGACCCTCACTTTGACGATTAAACACAAAAATTGCATCTGAATTAAATACAAAAGGCACAATACGGACTTAAGTACAAGAAGACTGAGACTTCTAACAGTCTATGATTTGAGCCTTTCGTGTTAGACCAGTTTTAGATTCCGATACTTCACATCAGGTTTACAGTATTCCTTGTACCTTCACTTTGACGATGAAACACAAAAATTGCATCGGAATTAAATCGATCAGGCACAATGCCAAACTTAAGTACAAGAAGAGTGAGTCTTCTTACCGTCTATGCTTTCAGCCTTTGCTGAGAGTCCCGTTTGAGATATCGATGCTTCACTCCTGGTTTACACTATTCCTTGGACCCTCACTTTGACGATTAAACACAAAAATTGGATCGGAATTAAATACAAAAGGCACAATACCGATTTAAGTACAAGAAGACTGAGTCTTCTAACAGTCTATGATTTGAGCCTTTCGTGTTACACCAGTTTTAGATTCCGATGCTTCACTTCAGGTATACTGTATCCCTTGGACCTACACTTTGACGATGAAACACAAAAATTGCATCGGAATTAAATACATCAGGCACAATGCCGACTTAAGTACAAGAAGAGTGAGTCTTCGCACCGTCTATGCTTTCAGCCTTTGCTGAGAGACCAGTTTTAGATATCGATGCTTCACTTCCGGTTTACAGTATTCCTTGGACCCTCACTTTGACGATTAAACCCAAAAATTGCATCGGAAATAAATACAAAAGGCACAATGCGGACTTAAGTACAAGAAGACTGAGTCGTCTAACCGTCTATGATTTGACCCTTTGCTGAGTGACCAGTTTTAGATTCCGATGCTTCACTTCCGGTTTACAGTATCCCTTGGACCTTCACTTTGACGATGAAACACAAAAATTGCATCTGAATTAAATACATCAGGCTCAATGCCGACTTAAGTACAGGAAGAGTGAGTCTTCTCACCGTCTATGCTTTCAGCCTTTGCTGAGAGACCAGTTTTAGATATCGATGCTTCACTTCCGGTTTACAGTATTCCTTGGACCCTCACTTTGACGATTAAACACAAAAATTGCATCTGAATTAAATACAAAAGGCACAATACGGACTTAAGTACAAGAAGACTGAGACTTCTAACAGTCTATGATTTGAGCCTTTCGTGTTAGACCAGTTTTAGATTCCGATACTTCACTTCAGGTTTACAGTATTCCTTGTACCTTCGCATTGACGGTGAAACACAAATATTGCATCGGAATTAAAAACAAAAGGCTCAATGCTGACTTAAGCACAAGAAGACTGAGTCTTCTTACTGTACATGATTTGAGCCTTTCCTGTGTCACCAATTTAGATTCTGATGCTTCACTTCAGGTCTCCTTTATCCCTTGGACCTTCGCATTGACGGTGAAACACAAATATTGCATCGGAATTAAAAACAAAGGGCTCAATGCTGACTTAAGCACAAGTAGACTGAGTCTTCTTACTGTTTATGATTTGAGCCTTTCCTGTGTCACCAGTTTTAGAATCCGATGCTTCACTTCAGGTTTACTGTATCCCTTGGACCATTACTTTAACCATGAAACACAAAGATTGCATCGGAATTAAATACAAAAGGCACCATGCCGACTTCAGTACAAGCAGGCTGACTCTTCTGCCCGACTATGTTTTGAGCCGTTCCTGTGTGACCAGTTTTAGATTCCCATGCTTCACTTCATGTTTACTGTTTCCCTAGCACCATCCTTTCACGATGAAACACAGAAATTGCTTCGGAATTAAATACAAAGGGCATAATGCCGACTTAAGTACAAGAAGAAAGAGTCTTCTAACCGTCTATGATTTGAGCCTTTCGTGTTAGACCACTTTTACATTCCGATGCTTCACTTCAGTTTACTGTATACCTTGCACCTTCACTTTGACGATGAAACACAAAACTTGCATCGGAATTAAATACATCAGGCACAATGCCGACTTAAGAACAAGAAGAGTGAGTCTTCTTACCGTCTATGCTTTCAGCCTTTGCTGAGAGACCAGCTTTATATATCTATGCTTCACTTCCGAATTACAGTATGCCTTGCACCCTCGCTTTGACGATTAAACACAAAAATTGCATCGGAATTAAATACAACAGGCACAATGCCGACTTAAGTACAAGAAGATTAAGTCTTCTAACAGTCTATGATTTGAGCCTTTCGTGTTAGACTTGCGATGCTTCATTCAGGTTTACTGTATCCCTTGGACCTTCACTTTGACGAAGAAACACAAAAATTGCATCGGAATTAAATACATCAGGCACAATGCCGACTTAAGTACAAGAAGAGTGAGTCTTCTTACCGTCTATGCTTTCAGCCTTTGGTGAGAGACCAGTTTTAGATATAGATGCTTCACTTCCGGTTTACAGTATTCCTTGGTCCCTCACTTTGACGATAAACACAAAAATTGCATCGGAATTAAATACAAAAGGCACAATGCGGACTTAAGTACAAGAAGACTGAGTCTTCTAACAGTCTATGACTTGAGCCTTTCGAGTTAGACCAGTTTTAGATTCCGATGCTTCACTTCAGGTTTACTGTATCCCTTGGACCTTCACTTTGACGATGAAACACAAAAATTGCATCGGAATTAATTACATCAGGCACAATCCCGACTTAAGTACAAGAAGAGTGGGTCTTCTTACCGTCTATGCTTTCAGCCTTTGCTGAGAGACCAGTTTTAGATATCGATGCTTCACTTCCGGTTTACAGTATCCCTTGGACCTTCACTTTGACGATGAAACACAAAAATTGCATCTGAATTAAATACATCAGGCTCAATGCCGACTTAAGTACAAGAAGAGTGAGTCTTCTCACCGTCTATGCTTTCAGCCTTTGCTGAGAGACCAGTTTTAGATATCGATGCTTCACTTCCGGTTTACAGTATTCCTTGGACCCTCACTTTGACGATTAAACACAAAAATTGCATCGGAATTAAATACAAAAGGCACAATGCGGACTTAAGTACAAGAAGACTGAGTCTTCTAACAGTCTATGATTTGAACCTTTCGTGTTAGACCAGTTTTAGATTCCGATGCTTCACTTCAGGTTTACTGTATCCCTTGGACCTTCACTTTGACGATGAAACACAAAAATTGCATCGGAATTAAGTACATCAGACACAATGCCGACTTAAGTACAAGAAGAGTGGGTCTTCTTACCGTCTATGCTTACAGCCTTTGCTGAGAGACCAGTTTTAGATATCGATGCTTCACTTCCGGTTTACAGTATCCCTTTGACCTTCACTTTGACGATGAAACACAAAAATTGCATCTGAATTAAATACATCAGGCTCAATGCCGACTTAAGTACAAGAAGAGTGAGTCTTCTCACCGTCTATGCTTTCAGCCTTTGCTGAGAGACCAGTTTTAGATATCGATGCTTCACTTCCGGTTTACAGTATTCCTTGGACCCTCACTTTGACGATTAAACACAAAAATTGCATCTGAATTAAATACAAAAGGCACAATGCGGACTTAAGTACAAGAAGACTGAGTCTTCTAACAGTCTATGATTTGAGCCTTTCGTGTTAGACCAGTTTTAGATTCCGATACTTCACTTCAGGTTTACAGTATTCCTTGTACCTTCACTTTGACGATGAAACACAAAAATTGCATCGGAATTAAATACATCAGGCACAATGCCAAACTTAAGTACAAGAAGAGTGAGTCTTCTTACCGTCTATGCTTTCAGCGTTTGCTGAGAGTCCCGTTTGAGATATCAATGCTTCACTCCTGGTTTACACTATTCCTTGGACCCTCACTTTGACGATTAAACACAAAAATTGGATCGGAATTAAATACAAAAGGCACAATACCGATTTAAGTACAACAAGACTGAGTCTTCTAACCGTCTATGATTTGAGCCTTTCGTGTTACACCAGTTTTAGATTCCGATGCTTCACTTCAGGTATACTGTATCCCTTGGACCTTCACTTTGACGATGAAACACAAAAATTGCATCGGAATTAAATACAAAAGGCACAATGCCGACTTAAGTACAAGAAGAGTGAGTCTTCTAACAGTCTATGATTTGAGCCTTTCTTGTTAGACCAGTTTTAGATTCCGATGCTTCACATCAGGTTTAATGTATCCCTTGGACCTTCACTTTGACGATTAAACACAAAAATTGCGTCGGAATTAAATACAAAAGTCACAATGCCGACTTAAGTACAAAAATAGTGAGTCTTCTTACCGTCTATGCTTTCAGCCTCTGCTGAGAGACCAGTTTTAGATATCGATGCTTCACTTCCGGTTTACAGTATCCTTGGACCCTCACTTTGACGATTAAACACAAACACTGCATCGGAATTAAATACAAAAGCCACAATGCGGACTTAAGTACAAGAAGACTGAGTCTAACTGTCTATGATTTGAGCCTTTCGTGTTAGACAGGTTTTAGATTCCGATGTTTCACTTCAGGTTTACTGTATCCCTTGGACGTTCACTTTGACGATGAAACACAAAAATTGCATCGGAATTAAATATATCAGGCACAATGCTGATTTAAGTACAAGAAGTCTGAGTCTTCTTACCGTCCATGCTTTCAGCCTTTCCTGTGAGACCAGTTTTAGATTTCGATGCTTCACTTCCGGTTTACTGTATACCTTGGACCATCACTTTGACGATGAAACACAAAAGTTGCATCGGAGTTAAATACATCAGGCACAATGCCGACTTAAGTACAAGAAGAGTGAGTCTTCTTACCGTCTATGCTTCAGCCTTTGCTGAGAGACCAGTTTTAGATATCGATGCTTCACTTCCGGTTTACAGTATTCCTTGGACCTTCACTTGGACGATGTAACACAAAAATTCCATCGGAATTAAATACATCAGGCACAATGCCGACTTAAGTACAAGAAGAGTTATTCTTCTTGCTGTCTATGCTTTCAGCCTTTGCTGAGAGACCAGTTTTAGATATCGATGCTTCACTGCCAGTTAACTGTATCCCTTGGTCCATCACTTTGACGATTAAACACAAAAATTGCATCGGAATTAAATACAAAATGCACAATGCCCTACTTAAGTACAAGAAGACTGAGTCTTCTAACAGTCTATGATATGAGCCTTTCGTGTTAGACCAGTTTTAAATACCGATGCTTCACTTCAGGTTTACTGTATCCCTTGGACTTTAACTTTTACGATGAAACACAAAAATTGCATCGGAATTACATACAAAAGGCACAATGCCGACTTAAGTACAAGAAGACTGAGTCTTCTTACCGTCTATGATTTCAGCCTTTGCTGAGAGGCCTGTTTTAGATATAGATGCTTCACTTCTGGTTTACAGTATTCCTTGGACCTTCACTTTCACGATGAAACACAAAAATTGCATCGGAATAAATACAAAAGGCACAATGCGGACTTAAGTACAGGAAGACTGAGTCTTCTAACAGTCTATGATTTGAGCCTTTCATGTTAGACCAGTATTAGATTCCGATGGTTCACTTCAGGTTTACTGCATACCTTGGACCTTCACTTTGACGATGAAACACAAAAATTACATCAGAATTAAATACATCAGGCACAATGCCTACTTAAGTACAAGAAGAGTGAGTCTTCTTACCGTCTATGCTTTCAGCCTTTCTGAGAAACCAGCTTTAGATATCGATGCTTCACTTCAGGTTTACAGTATTCCTTGGACCTTCACTTTCACGATGAAACACAAAAATTGCATCTGAATTAAATACAAAAGGCACTATGCGGACTTAAGTACAAGAAGACTGAGTCTTCTAACAGTCTATGATTTCGAGCCTTTCGTGTTAGACCAGTTTTAGATTCCGATACTTCACTTCAGGTTTACAGTATTCCTTGTACCTTCACTTTGACGATGAAATACAAAAATTGCATCGGAAATAAATACATCAGGCACAATGCCAAACTTAAGTACAAGAAGAGTGAGTCTGCTTACCGTCTATGCTTTCAGCCTTTGCTGAGAGTCCCGTTTCAGATATCGATGCTTCACTCCTGGTTTACACTATTCCTTGGACCCTCACTTTGACGATTAAACACAAAAATTGGATCGGAATTAAATACAAAAGGCACAATACCGATTTAAGTACAAGAAGACTGAGTCTTCTAACAGTCTATGATTTGAGCCCTTCGTGTTACACCAGTTTTAGATTCCGATGCTTCACTTCAGGTATACTGTATCCCTTGGACCTTCACTTTGACGATGAAACTCAAAAATTGCATCGGAATTAAATACATCAGGCACAATGCCGACTTAAGTACAAGATGAGTGAGCCTTCTTACCGTCTATGCTTTCAGAATTTGCTGAGAGACCAGTTTTCGATATCGATGGTTCACTTCCGGTTTACAGTATTCCTTGTACCTTCACTTTGACGATGAAAAACAAAAATTGCATCGGAATTAAATACAAAAGGCACAATGCCGACTTAAGTACAAGAAGACTTAGTCTTCTAACAGTCTATGATTTGAGCCTTTCGTGTTAGACCAGTTTTAGATTCCGATGCTTCACATCAGGTTTAATGTATCCCTTGGACCTTCACTGTGACGATGAAACACAAAAATTGCATCGGAATTAAATACAAAAATCACAATGCCGACTTAAGTACAAGAAGAGTGAGTCTTCTAACAGTCTATGATTTGAGCCTTTCGTGTTAGACCACTTTTAGATTCCGATGCTTCTCTTCAGGTTTACTGTATACCTTGGACCTTCACTTTGACGATGAAACACAAAAATTGCATCGGAATTAAATACATCAGGCACAATGCCGACTTAAGAACAAGAAGAGTGAGTCTTCTTACCGTCTATGCTTTCAGCCTTTGCTGAGAGACCAGCTTTAGATATCAATGCTTCACTTCCGAATTACAGTATGCCTTGGACCCTCGCTTTGACGATTAAACACAAAAATTGCATCGGAATTAAATACAAAAAGCACAATGCCGACTTAAGTACAAGAAGACTGAGTCTTCTCAGTCTATGATTTGAGCCTTTCGTGTTAGACTTGCGATGCTTCATTCAGGTTTACTGTATCCCTTGGACCTTTACTTTGACGATTAAACACAAAAATTGCATCGGAATTAAGTACATCAGGCACAATCCCGACTTAAGTACAAGAAGAGTGGGTCTTCTTACCGTCTATGCTTTCAGCCTTTGCTGAGAGACCAGTTTTAGATATCGATGCTTCACTTCCGGTTTACAGTATTCCTTGGTCCCTCACTTTGACGATGAAACACAAAAATTGCATCGGAATTAAATACAAATTGCACAATGCCGACTTAAGTACAAGAAGACTGAGTCGTCTAACCGTCTATGATTTGACCCTTTCATGTTAGATCATTTTTAGGTTCTGATGCTTCACTTCAGGTCTCCTGTATCCCTTGGACCTTAGCATTGACGGTGAAACACAAATATTGCATCGGAATTAAAAACAAAAGGCTCAATGCTGACTTAAGCACAAGAAGACTGAGTCTTCTTACTGTTCATGATTTGAGCCTTTCCTGTGTCTCCAATTTAGATTCTGATGCTTCACTTCAGGTCTCCTGTATCCCTTGGACCTTCGCATTGACGGTGAAACACAAATATTGCATCGGAATTAAAAACAAAAGGCTCAATGCTGACTTAAGCACAAGAAGACTGAGTCTTCTTACTGTTTATGATTTGAGCCTTTCCTGTGTCACCAATTTTACAATCCGATGCTTCACTTCAGGTTTACTGTATCCCTTGGGCCATTACTTTAACCATGAAACACAAAGATTGCATCTGAATTAAATACAAAATGCACGATGCCGACTTCAGTACAAGCAGACTGACTCTTCTGCCCGTCTATGTTTTGAGCCGTTCCTGTGGGACCAGTTTTAGATTCCCATGCCTCACTTCATGTTTACTGTTTCCCTAGCACCATCCTTTCACGATGAAACACAGAAATTGCTTCGGAATTAAATACAAAGGGCATAATGCCGACTTAAGTACAAGAAGACTGAGTCTTCTAACCGTCTATGATTTGAGCCTTTCGTGTTAGACCACTTTTAGATTCCGATGCTTCACTTCAGGTTTACTTTATACCTTGGACCTTCACTTTCACGATGAAACACAAAAATTGCATCGGAATTAAATACATCAGGCACAATGCCGACGTAAGAACAAGAAGAGTCAGTCTTCTTACCGTCTATGCTTACAGCCTTTCTGAGAAACCAGCTTTAGATATCGATGCTTCACTTCAGGTTTACAGTATTCCTTGGACCTTCACTTTGACGATGAAACACAAAAATTGCATCGGAATAAATACAAAAGGCACAATGCGGACTTAAGTACAGGAAGACTGAGTCTTCTAACAGTCTATGATTTGAGCCTTTCATGTTAGACCAGTATTAGATTCCGATGGTTCACTTCAGGTTTACTGCATACCTTGGACCTTCACTTTGACGATGAAACACAAAAATTACATCAGAATTAAATACATCAGGCACAATGCCTACTTAAGTACAAGAAGAGTGAGTCTTCTTACCGTCTATGCTTTCAGCCATTCTGAGAAACCAGCTTTAGATATCGATGCTTCACTTCAGGTTTACAGTATTCCTTGGACCTTCACTTTCACGATGAAACACAAAAATTGCATCTGAATTAAATACAAAAGGCACAATGCGGACTTAAGTACAAGAAGACTGAGTCTTCTAACAGTCTATGATTTGAGCCTTTCGTGTTAGACCAGTTTTAGATTCCGATACTTCACTTCAGGTTTACAGTATTCCTTGTACCTTCACTTTGACGATGAAATACAAAAATTGCATCGGAAATAAATACATCAGGCACAATGCCAAACTTAAGTACAAGAAGAGTGAGTCTGCTTACCGTCTATGCTTTCAGCCTTTGCTGAGAGTCCCGTTTCAGATATCGTTGCTTCACTCCTGGTTTACACTATTCCTTGGACCCTCACTTTGACGATTAAACACAAAAATTGGATCGGAATTAAATACAAAAGGCACAATACCGATTTAAGTACAAGAAGACTGAGTCTTCTAACAGTCTATGATTTGAGCCTTTCGTGTTACACCAGTTTTAGATTCCGATGCTTCACTTCAGGTATACTGTATCCCTTGGACCTTCACTTTGACGATGAAACTCAAAAATTGCATCGGAATTAAATACATCAGGCACAATGCCGACTTAAGTACAAGAAGAGTGAGCCTTCTTACCGTCTATGCTTTCAGAATTTGCTGAGAGACCAGTTTTCGCCATCGATGGTTCACTTCCGGTTTACAGTATTCCTTGTACCTTCACTTTGACGATGAAACACAAAAATTGCATCGGAATTAAATACAAAAGGCACAATGCCGACTTAAGTACAAGAAGAGTGAGTCTTCTAACAGTCTATGATTTGAGCCTTTCGTGTTAGACCAGTTTTAGATTCCGATGCTTCACATCAGGTTTAAAGTATCCCTTGGACCTTCACTTTGACGATTAAACGCAAAAGTTGCGTCGGAATTAAATACAAAAGTCACAATGCCGACTTAAGTACAAAAAGAGTGAGTCTTCTTACCGTCTATGCTTTCAGCCTTTGCTGAGTGACCAGTTTTAGATATCGATGCTTCACTTCCGGTTTACAGTATCCTTGGACCCTCACTTTGACGATTAAACACAAACACTGCATCGGAATTAAATACAAAAGCCACAATGCGGACTTAAGTACAAGAAGACTGAGTCTTCTAACAGTCTATGATTTGAGCCTTTCGTGTTAGACAGGTTTTAGATTCCGATGTTTCACTTCAGGTTTACTGTATCCCTTGGACGTTCACTTTGACGATGAAACACAAAAATTGCATCGGAATTAAATATATCAGGCACAATGCTGATTTAAGTACAAGAAGTCTGAGTCTTCTTACCGTCCATGCTTTCAGCCTTTCCTGTGAGACCAGTTTTAGATTTCGATGCTTCACTTCCGGTTTACAGTATTCCTTGGACCCTCACTTTGACGATTAAACACAAAAATTGCATCGGAATTAAATACAAAAGGCACAATGCGGACTTAAGTACAAGAAGACTGAGTCATCTAACAGTCTATGATTTGAACCTTTCGTGTTAGACCAGTTTTAGACTCCGATGCTTCACTTCAGGTTTACTGTATCCCTTGGACCTTCACTTTGACGATGAAACACAAAAATTGCATCGGAATTAAGTACATCAGGCACAATGCCGACTTAAGTACAAGAAGAGAGGGTCTTCTTTCCGTCTATGCTTTCAGCCTTTGCTGAGAGACCAGTTTTAGATATCGATGCTTCACTTCCGGTTTACAGTATCCCTTGGACCTTCACTTTGACGATGAAACACAAATATTGCATCTGAATTTAATACATCAGGCACAATGCCGACTTAAGTACAAGAAGAGTGAGTCTTCTCACCGTCTATGCTTTCAGCCTTTGCTGAGAGATCAGTTTTACATATCGATGCTTCACTTCCGGTTTACAGTATTCCTTGGATCCTCACTTTGACGATTAAACACAAAAATTGCATCGGAATTAAATACAAAAGGCACAATGCGGACATAAGTGCAAGAAGACTGAGTCTTCTAACAGTCTATGATTTGCGCCTTTCGTGTTAGACCAGTTTCAGATTCCGATGCATCACTTCAGGTTTACTGTATGCCTTGGACCTTCACTTTGACGATGAAACACAATAGTTGCATCTGAATTAAATACTACCTAAATGTTGAGTAATGGATGTCATTGTTTCATCTAGTATTGCAATTATGTACCTCATGGTTCTTTTTGAACTGTAGTGAATTATTTACAGCAAACTTCATGACGGAATAAATATACTGTGAAACAGTAGTCAGAATGCCCAACTCCTTTAACAGATGTCTATAAGATGATCACGGGTGAGTACCACCTATTATTCTAACATCACGTTTTTGGGCCATGAAGACATTCTTTCTTAAATATCAGTCACCCAGAACATTATCTATATGACAATACTGAATGAAAATAAGAAAAATGTGTCATCTTATTTTCTCACTCCCCAAAATTTACTATGATTCTGAGTGTAAATGCGGCTGAACTAAGTTGTTTTAGGAGTTCCAAAATGTATATTTTCCAATTTAAATTCTCATCAATACGGACACCTAATAATACTGAACTTTCCACGCTATGTATTTCATCACCATGTGTTACACTTACCACTGGTGCAATACCCCTAGGGGTCCAGAACTGAAAACGATGTGTGATTGTGAAATTCTGAGTGAGACCATTCCCAGAAAACCAGTCAATGACGCTTTTGAGAACTTTGTGCACCATTTCTGTGTGTATACTGGGAGTGGTTACAATAGTGGTCTCATATGCAAAAAGAACTAATTCACCTTGTTGTACATTACACGGTAGATCACTTACACATATGAGAAACAGTAGTGGTCCTAAGATTGAGCCTTGCAGAACCCCATATGTGGTTCCTCCCCAGTCAAAATTATGTCCCTGGATTCTGTTGGTTGAGTTGCTGCTAGGTACAGCTTTCTATATTCTTTTAGTTATATGACATGATCCATTGGTTGGCTATACGATCAATTCCATAAAACTTCAAATGATCTGGGAGTATACTATGATTCACACAATCAAATGCCTTGGATAAGTCACAACAAATACCAACCAGTGCCATTTTGTTATTTAATCATTCTAATATCTAGTTTGTGAACATGTAAATGGCATTCTCAGTAGAGCAACCCTTCTGAAACTCAAACTGTGATTTGCTGGGGATATTATTTTTGCCGTGGTGAGGTACTATTCTAGAACACATCACATTCTCAAGAAACATGGAAAATGATGTCAGCAGCGAAAAAGGTCGGTGGTTACTGGCGTCTCTCGTATCACCTTTATTAAAAAGGAGTTTAAAAACGACATATTTTCGTCTCTCTGGAAAAATGCCTTGAGTTAGTCATGCGTTACATATTTTGGACAATACCAGACTTATTATATTGCAACAAACTTTTAGTACTCTACTGGAAATACCATCAGAGGAGTTCTTATTCTTGAGAGAATGTATGACCCTCCTGATTGCAGGAGTAAAAATTGGTGGTGCATTTATATTATGTAATATTATGAGACTTACTTCTTCAACGTATTGCTGCGATCGTTCTCTTGAACTGTTAATCCCTATGCTTTCTACTATGTTTAAGAATTGATTATTAAAGATATTTGCTACCTGTGACTTGTCATTTATAACGCTTCCATTCAATTCAATAGTAATGTCATCTGGTTTTGTGGTTGGTTGTCCTTTTACTTGCTTCACTCTATTCCATATTGCCTTACCTCTATTGTCAGACGTACTGATTTCTGATATTATGTGCATGTTTCTTGTTTTTTTAATAACCTTTCTTAGCATGGTGGCTTTTAGTCCCCTGTAAAGGCTTTCAATGAAACGTCTTGCTGTCTGTAGGGGAATGGTAGCCCATTCTTCTGTGATAGTCGAAGATAGTAATGTTGGATGCTCAGCTTCGTAGCGAATTCAGCGTTCTAGCTCATTGCACAGGTGTTGCAAATCTGGACTCGAGGCAGTACAGCACATTTCAGGAACAGTATTGTCCACAAATCATTGTTTCACAGAGGCTGTTTTATGATAAAGTTCGTTATTGTGTCGATAAAACATTCATTTCCTTCGAACTATACCTCGACTGCATGCAATACACAATTCTGTAAAACGCCTCCACATCATTGTGCATTTAGTGCCTCCTCAAGTGTAATAACGGGACCCAGACCTAACCATGGAGAAAAACCCCACAGAGTAAACCATAGCCACCTCCGCACTTCACTGATGGCAAGCAGCGCAGATGGCTCCAGATCACTCGTTTCCAGTCGGCCACTGTCCCGTGGTGTCTCCCTACACAACACTTCAAGTTCTGCTTTCGAGTGAGAGCATAAAACTGTCGTCCATATCACTCCAGTCTCTTTACACTCGTTCGCAGTCTGTTATGATCTGAAACACGAATAAAATGGGTAACGACTGATTTCATTAATCATCAACAGCTATGTGGTGCAAAAAATGTAAGGCTTGGTTGATTGGTTTAAAGATTAAAGGGACCAAACTGTAAAGGTCATCGGTCCCTTGTTTCATAAACACACAGAGTATATTTAAACCATACACCTGTCAGGCTGAGCACGAAAAGAAAATTCCGGGGGAATAAAAGCCCGAAGGTCAACGGTAAGGCAACATGGAAAATGGAGCACAGCGACAAAAACAACACATAGAAGGAAGGTAGAGGACTGTGGCTGGTTGATCACGAAAGTAAAAGTATGAGCCAGCCACTTTCCAACACGTTAAGACCTCCAGCCTAAAAGATTAGAGTGGAGTCGAATTACAATAGAAAACTAAATAAAATATACAGCACAAAAGAGGGCGTCGCAATAAAATTACATGGGCCTATAAAAGCCGCTTGCGCGAATCTGCCATTGAGACATTGTCACCCAAAAGAGATGATAAATCACCTAGGAGATTAACAGTTCGCCTGAGGGCGGTTAAAAGAGGACATTCCAACAAAATATGGACCATCGTCATGTTTGCACCACAGCGACAATGAGGGGGGTCCTCTCGACGCAGCAGATGAACATGCGTCAGCCGAGAGTGACCAATGCGGAGCCTACAGAGAACAACAGAATCCAACCGAGAGGCTGGCATGGAGGACCCCCACACAGTCTTGGTCTCTTCACTCACCGCAGCTTGCTGGGTGCAGACAGAGTGCGCCATTCTTCTCCCCACATCCCAAAGACGCGACGGCGCAACACCGATCGGAGATCAATTGCCGGCAGGCCGCTCTCCAGTGTCAGATTGCCGGTAGCCTCTCTGGCTAACTTGTCGGCGAGTTCGTTTCCCACTATCCCAACGTGTCCCGGGGTCCAAATGAAAACCACTGAACGTCCACGCTGTTCAAGAGCGTGAATGGACTCCTGGATGGCAACAACAATGGGATGGCGTGGGTAGCACTGGATAAGAGCCTTCAGACAGAGTCACTGCAAATGACGAAGGACTCTCCAGTGCTAGTACGAATACGCTCAAGGGCACGAAAAATGGCTTTTAGCTCTGCGGTGTAAACACTGCAGCCTTCTGGCAAGGAGCGCTGGTCTACATAGTCCGTATGACTAAGCATACCCCATATGGCCATCAACTATTGAGCCATCGGTATAGATAATCTCCGAGTCACGGGATGCGTCTAGGAGAGCAAGAAATTGGCGTCATAAGACTGCAGGAGGAACTGAATCTTTTTGCCATCATGAGAGGTCGAGCCGAAGCTGCGGCCGACGAATACACCAAGAACTGTATAAGCCAGGCATCGAACAGCAGTCCCAGAAAACGGTAAGTGTCAACATCCCTGAGCATGGCATCCTGAAGATAGAGCTCAGGGTGGGGATGGACAGTTCGACGCCGACAAAAGTGCATAACGCAAGTCTTCGCAGGAGAAAAGTGAAACCCATGGGCGAGAGCCCACGCCTGCGCCTTATTTATAGCTCCCTGCAACCTACGTTCTGCAACACTAATGGTGGAGGAGCTGAGAAAGATGCTGGAATCGTCAGTATATAACGTGGGTGAAACAGACGACCCCACTGCTGCTGCAAGGCCATTAATGGCCACAAGGAAAAGTGGCACTCTCAATACAGAGCCCTGTGGAACGCGGAATGTCCGAACAGATAAAAAATTCTTAATAAAAATGGGTAGAGAGGCCCGGAGACCCCACCCGTGCAACGTGGCGAGAATATGGTGGCACCACGTCGTGTCATATGCTCTGGAGAGGTCGAAAAAGATGAAGACGAGGTGTTGGCGCCTGGAAAAAGCAGTGCGGATTGCAGACTCAAGGAAGACCAAAGTATCGGCGGTGGAACGGCCCTGACGGAAACCGATCTGGCACGGAGCCAGAAGACCCCGAGACTCGAGCAGTACGTTCCAGTAGCTTGCACAGAGTGTTTGTCAAGCTGATGGGCCGATAGCTATCCACATTAAGAGGGTCCTTACCAGGCTTCAGCGCCGGAATGATGGCACTTTCTCGCCACTGCGACGGAAAGACACCATCGCCCCATATGCGGTTGAAGATGGCAAGAACACATCGCTGACAGTCCGGAGACAGGTGTTTGAGCAGCTGATTGTGGATGCCATCTGGCCCAGAGGTTGTATCGGGGCACTGTGCCAGGGTGCTTTGGAGTTCCCACGAACTAAATGGGGCGTTATATGCCTCAGGGTGGAAGGAAGCAAAAGAAAGACGTTTGCCTTCCTCCTGGCGTTTTAGCGTGCGAAACGCAGACGGGCAATTCCCCGACGCAGAGGCCCGAACGTAGTGCTGAGCGAAATGCTTGGCGATTGCATCGGCATCGGTGGATAGCGCCCCGTTGACGGTAAAGTGCTGCAATCCAAAGATGCGCCGAATCTTCATCCACACCTGGAAGGGTGAAGTATGGGAACCAATGGTGGAAACGTACCTCTCCCAGCACTCCTGTTTCCACCTTTTGATGAGCCGCCGGACCTGAGCACGGAGACGTTTGAATAAAATGAGGTTCTCCAAAGACGGGTGCCGCTTATTTTGCTGAAGAGCCCGCCTACGCTCTTTAATGGCTTCTGCGACCTCCGGAGCCCACCAAGGCACTGACTTTCGCCGGGGGCATCCTTCCTAATGAGTAATGGTACGTTCCGCAGCGGAAACAATTGTTGCAGTCAGTGTCTCAACCGCCACATCGATGGTACCGTGGGGGAGAGAGTCAACAGTGTCAGCAGAGGAGAACACTTCCCAGCTTGCCTTGGTAAATGCCCATCTGGGCAAGCGTTCAGGGAAACGACGCTGGGGTAGTAAAAGGAAGATGGGAAAATGATCACTACCACACAAGTCGTCATGGACTCTCCAGTGGACCGATGGCACAAGCCCTGGGCTGCACAGCGACAGATCTATGGCCGAGAACGTGCCATGCGCCACACTGAAATGTGTGGTGGCGCCAGTGTTTAAGAGGCAGAGGTCGAGTTGGGAGATGAGATTCTCGACAACTCTGCCTCGGCCAGTAATCTTCGTTCCACCCCACAAGGGATTGTGGGCGTTAAAATCACCCAGGAGAAGAAAAGGCGTGGGAAGTTGGGTGACAAGTGCTGCTAATTCGGTCAGGGGGACTGTACCACCTGGAGGGAGATAGACACTGCAGATGGTTATATCCTGGGTAGTCCTTACGCTGACAGCCACAGCTTCCAATGATGTTTGAAGGGGCACAGGAGCACTATATACAGAGGCAAGACCATACATGCAGTCTCCACCTGACACACTATTGTAAGTGCTATGGTTGCAGTAATAACCCCTGTATCCACGAGGCACAGGGATCTGCACGGCCGGAAACCAGGTTTCCTGGAGGGCAATGCATGAAGCAGGTGTCATGCTTAGAAGCTGATGTAGCTAAGGTAGATGGCTAAAATAACCGCCACAATTCCACTGGAGGATTGTACAAAGCGTGTCCTGGAGGGGCATGAAGGCACTGAAAAGGCAAATTACTTCGCAGGGTCATATGCTGCCACTGACTGAGTGATGGACGTCGCAACGTCCATCATTTCTGAGAAGACGGCGAGATCCAGGTCATCAGGGGACGCAAAGAGCTCGACCTCATCCTCAGAGGCTGAGCTGACAGGAAGCAGTGGCGCGGGAACCACTGGGTCCTTATTCTTCTTGGAGAGCTTCCTCCTCTCTCTTGCCTTTGGGAGAAGGATTTGCATGCTGGGAGGCCTTTTCTGACGCATTCTCAGGAACAGAGGAAGAACGTGAAGCCCATCGACCAGCAGCTGGTGGCTTCTTCAGCCACTGGCTAGTGTCTTGTGAGACACTGGGGAAGTCCTTGGAAGGGACTCCCCCAAGGGGACCCCTTCCGAACAAGTAAGGCCAGAGGAGGCTGTTGCGTCTCCAGCTGAGTAGCCGGAGAAGGCTGTCGCTTCTCTGGCTGAGTAGCCAGAGAGGGCGGTCGCTTCTCTGGCTGAGAGGTGGGGACGGACGTACCCAGTTGTTCGGGGCGAACTGCTCCAAAACTGGGTGTTTTGGGAGCAGTGGAAGATAGAGTGGCCCCCACCAGTTGACTGTTCTGTAGGCCAACTGAGAAAGGAGTCTTTGCAGGAACTGGTGGTGGCAGTGTTACAGCAGCATAACTCCTCAACATAGGTGTAAGGTTGAGCCATTGTAGTTTCTTCCTCGCCTCTTGGTAAGTTAAATGGTCCAGGGTCTTAATTTCTTGTACCTTTCACTCTCGTTGGTAGACTGTACAGTCTGGCGAGCAGGGAGAATGATGCTCCCCACAGTTAACGCAGGTGGGAGGCGGAGCACATGGAGCATTGGGATGAGAAGGTCGTCCACAATCTCGACATGTGGGGCTGGCAGTGCATCTGGAGGACATGTGTCCGAATTTCCAGCACTGGAAGCATCGCATAGGGGGCGGGAGATAGGGATTGACATAGCACCGGTAGATCATGACCTTGAACGTCTCGGGGAAGCAGTCGCCCTCAAAGGCCAGGATGAAAGCACCGGTAGCGATCCTATTATCCTTGGGTCCCCTAAAGACACGACGAACAAAGTGTACACCTCGTCATGCCAGGTTCTCCCGTAGCTCGTCCATCAGACTGTAGGAGAAGATCTTTATGAAAGATAATCCCCTGGACCAAATTTAGGGACTTATGGGGAGTGACGTTAACGGGTATGTCACCAAGCTTCTAACAGACGAGTAATGCCCGTGACTGTGCAGATGAAGCTACTTGTATCAGAATGGCTTCGCTCCTCATTTGGGAAAGAGACGCCACTTCCCCAGACTTATCTTCAAGATGGGTCACAAAGAAGAGAGGCTTAGTCCCCAAAAATGAATCCCCATCGGTTCTGCTGCACACAAGGTATCGCGGTGAATATGGCTCCTATCTGTCCGCAGCCCTGCATATCTCCCAGGGCGTGGTTAGGGAAGGGAACGATTTAGGGTTATATGTCACAGCGATAAAGTCTACTTTACCGCGCTTAGAGACGTTGGTGGTCGTTCGACCACCGGATTGAGACTCCATCCGCTTCAGTACACATCATCTGCCCCAATGCCACCCACTCCGACCAGGGGCTATCCCCACGGGCGCCACCCAGCCGCAGCAAAGGCCACCTGGCAGGATGGCCGTTGCCGGGAGGTCAAACCCTAATAGGGACCAACTCATGAAAGGCCGAAACAGTTGAAACTCCTTTTAGTAGCCTCTTACTACAAGCAGGAATACCACGGGCCTATTCTTACCCCCGAACCCGCAGAGGATAGTGCCTGTTGTATTCAATCCCGATGCGATTTCTGTGTTCCATCGTCAATGTAAAGGTAGTGGGGTTACAGTAAACCTGCAGTGGTGCATCGGAAACTACAACTACATTCCCAACAACGGATCAAAGCACATGCCGATTGAAGAATTAATCACTCGGGATAGAAGTCAGCATGGTGCATGTTGTATTCAATCCCGATGCGATTTTTGTGTTCCACGTCAGTGTGAAGGTCCAAGGGTTACTGTAAATCTGGATTGGTGCATCATAATCTACAACTAGACTCCCAGCATAGAATCCAAGCACAGGCTGAACGAAGAATTACTCCCTTTGACATAAGTCAGCATGGTGCTTGTTGTATTGAATCCCGATGGGATTTCTGTGTTTAATCTCCGATGTGAATGTCCAAGGGATACAGTAAACCAGCAGTGGTGCTTTGGAATCTACAATTGACTCCCAGCAAAGGAACCAATCACAGACCGTTTGAAGAATTACACCTCTGGTCAGAAGTCAGCACTTTGTTGTTGTATTCAATACAGATTCTACTTCTGTGTTTCATCGTCAATGTGAAGGTCGAAGGGTTACAGTAAACCAGAAGATGAGCATCGGGACCTACAACTGGAATCCAGCGTAGGATCCAAGCACATGCCCTTTGAAGAACTAATCCCCTGGACAGAAGTCAGCATGGTGCTTGTTGTATTCAATCCCGATTCGATTTCTGTGTCTCATCGGCAATGTCAAGGTCCAAGGGTTACTGAAAACTTGCAGTGGTGCATCGAAATCTACAACTGGACTCCCAGCAAAGGAGCCAAGCACAGGCCGTTGGAAGAATTACTCCCTGGGATAGAAGTCAGCGTGGTGCTTGTTGTATTCAATCCAGATGCGATTTCTGTGTTTAAGTGACAATGTGAAGGTCCAAGAGTTACAGTAAACATGCAGTGGTACATCAGAATCAACAACTGGACTCCCAGCAAATGATCCAAGCACAGGCCGTTTGAAGAGATACTCCCCTGGACAGAAGTCAGCGTGGTGCTTTTTGTATTCCATCCAGGTGCGATTTCTGTGTTTAATCGACAATGTGAAAGTCCAAGGGTTACAGTAAATATGCAGTGGTACATCAGAATCTACAACTGGACTCCCAGCAAACGATCCAACCCCAGGCCGTTTGAAATATTATTCCCCTGGACAGAAGTCAGCATCGTACTTGTTGTATTCAATCCCGACATTATTTCTGTGTTTCTTCGTCATTGTCAAGGTCCAAAGGTTACAGAAACATGCAGCGGTTCATCGGAGTCTACAGCTGGATTCCCAGCAAAGGATGCGAGCACAGGCAGTATGAAGAATTACTCCTCTGGACAGAACTCAGCATGTTGCCTGTTGTATTCAATCCCGATGCGATTTGTGTGTATCATCGTAAATGTGATGGTCCAAGGGTTACAGTAAACATGCAATTGTGCATCGGAATCTACAACTAGAGTGGCAGCAAAGGATCCAGTGCGCAGGCCGTCTGAAAAATACTCCCCTGGACAGAAGTCAGCATTGTGCTTGTTGTATTCAATCCCGATGCGTTTTCTGTGTTCCATCCTCAATGCGAAGGTCCAAGTGTTACAATAAAGTTACAGTTTGGCATCGGAATCTACATCTGGACTCCTAGCGAAGCAACCAGGCATATGCCGTTTGAATATTTACTCCCCTGGACAGAAGTCATTATTGTACATGTTGTATTCAATTCCGATGCGTTTTCTGGAATTCATCGTCAATGTGAAGGTCCAAGGGCTTCAGTAAACCTGCAGCGGTGTATTGGATTCTACAACTAGACAACCAGCTAAATATCCAAGCGCAAGCCCTTTGAAAAATTACTTTCCTGAACATAAATCAGCATGGTGTTTGTTGTATTTAGTCACGATGCAATTTCTGTGTTTTATCGTCATTGTGAAGGTCCAAGGCTTACAGTAAACATGCAATTGTGCATCGGAAACTACAACTATACTCCCAGGAAAGGATCCAAGCACAGACCGTTTGAAGAATTGTCCCTAGCAAAAGTCTGCATGGTGCTTGTTGTATCCAATCCCGATTTGATTTCTATGTCTCATCGTCCATGTGAAGGTCCAAGGATTACTGTAAACATGCAATTGAGCATCGGAATCTGACACTGGACTCCCAGCAAAGGATTCAAGCTAAACCCGTTAGAACTATTACTCCCCTGGACAGAAGTCACCATGGTGCTTGTTGTATTCAAACCCTATGATATTTCTGTGTATCATCTTCGATGTGAAGGTCAAAGGGTTTCAGTAAACCTGCAGTGGTATCGGAATCTACAACTAGACAACCAGTAAAGGATCCAAGCACCGGCCATTTCAAAAATTACTCCCCTGCACAGAAGCCAGCATGGTGATTGTTGTATTCAATCCCGATGCGATCTCTGTGTTTCTTCGTCATTGTGAAGGTCCAAGGGTTACAGTAAACATGCAATGGCGCATCGGAATCTACTACTGTACTCCCAGCAAAGTATCCAAACACAGGCCGATGGACGAATTACTCCCCTGGACAAAAATCATCGTAATGCCTGTTGTACTCCATCCCGATGCGATTTCTGCGTTTCACAGTCAATGTGAAGACCCGAGGGTTACAGTAAACCTACAGTGGTGCATCAGAATCTGCAACTAGACTACCAGCATAGGATCCAATCTCAGGCCGTTGGAAGAATTACTCCCCTGGACAGAAGTCAGCATTGTGCTTGATGTATTCAATCCCGATGCGATTGGTGTGTTTCATCTTCAATGTGAAAGTCCAAGGGTTACAGTAAAACGACAGTAGTGCATCAGAATCTACAACTAGACTCCCAGCAAATGATCCAATCACAGGTTGTTGGAATAATTACTCCCCTGGTTAGAAGTCATCATGGTGCATGTTGTATTCAATCCCAATGCGATTTCTGTGTTTCATCATCTTGTGAATGTCCAAGGATTACAGTAAACCTGCAGCTGTGCATCGCAATCTACAAGTGGATTCCCAACATAGGATACAAGCACGAGCCGTTAGAAGAATTACTCCCTGGACAGCAGTCAGCATCGCGCTTGATGTATTCAATCCCGGTGCGATTTCTGTGTTTCAATTAGAATGTGAAAGAACAAGGGTTACAGTAAGCCCACTGTGGTGCATCAGAATCTGCAACCATACTCCCAGCAAAGGAACAAAGCACAGGCCATTTGAAGAATTTCTTCCCTGAACAGAATTCAGCATTGTGCTCGTTGTATTCAATCTCGATGCTATTTCTGTGTTACATCGTCATTGTGAGGTTCCAAGGATTACAGTAAACCTGCATTGGTGCATAGGCTTCTAGAACTGGACTCCCAGCATAGGATCCAAGCACAGGCCGTAAGAAGAATTACGCCTTTCGACAGATGTCTGCATGGTGCCCGTTGTATTCAATCCGGATGCGATTTATGTGTTTCATCGTGAATTTGAAGGTCCAAGGTTTACAGTAAACCGGCAGTGGTACATCGGAATCAACAGCTATACTCCCTCAATGATCCAAGCCAGGCTGTTTGACGAATTACTCCCCTGGACATATATCGTCATAATACCGGTCGTATTCAATCCTGATGCGGTTTCTGTGTTTCAACTCCAATGTGAAGGTGTAAGGGTTACAGTAAACCCACAGTAGTGCATCAGAATCTACAACTAGACTCCCAGCCAAGGATCCAATCACAGGAAGTTGGAATAATTACTCCACTGGGTGGAAGTCATGATGGTGCATGTTGTATTCAATCCCGATGCTATTTCTGTGTTTCATCGTCATTGTGAGGTCTGAGGGTTACCGTAATCCTGCAGTGGTGCATCGGAATCAACACTTGGACTCCATGATGGATCCAATCACAGGCCATTTGACGAATTACTCCCTTGGACCGAAACCGTCCTGGTGCCTACTGTATTCAATCCCGAAGCGATTTCCGTGTTTCATGTCCATGAGAAGGTCCAAGGGTTACAATAAAATTAAAGTGGTGCATCGGAATCTACAACTGGACTCCCAGCAATCGACCCAATCAGAGGCCCTTCGAAGAATTACTCCCCTGGACAGGAGTCAGCACTGTGCTTCCAGTATTCAATCCCGATGCGATTTCTGGCTCTCATCGTCAATGTGAGGTTTCAGTAAACCTGCAGTGATGTATCGGAATCTACAACTAGACAACCAGTAAAGGATCCAAGCACAGGCCGTTTAAAGAATATGACTCCCCTGGACAGACGTCAGCATGGTGATTGTTGTATTCAATCCCGATGCGATCTCTGTGTTTCTTCGACATTGTGAAGGTTCAAGGGTTACAATAAACATGCAATGGTGCATCGGAATCTACAACTGTACTCCCAGCAAAGTATCCAAACACAGGCTGTTAGATGAATTACTCCTCTGGACTGAAATCATCATAACGCCTGTTGTATTCCATCCCGATGCGATTTCTGTGTTTCACCGTCAATGGGAAGGTCCGAAGGTTACAGCAAACCTACAGTGGTGCATCAGAATCAACAACTAGACTCCCAGCAAGGGATCCAATCGCAGGTTGTTGCAATAATTACTTTCCTGGCTATAAGTCATCATGGTGCATGTTGTATTCAATCCCGATGCGATTTCTGTGTTTCATCACCTTGTGTATGTCCAAGGGTTACAGTGAAACTGCAGTTTGCATCGGAATCTACAAGTGTATTCCCAACAAAGGATACAAGAATAACTCCCTGGACAGAAGTCGGCATTGTGCTTGATATATTCATTCATGATGTGATTTCTTTGTTTCATCTTCAATGTGAAAGTCCAAGGGTTACAGTAATCCCTCAGTGGTGCATCAGAATCTAAAACTGGACTCCCAGCGAAGGATCCAACCATAGGCCGTTGGAAGAATTACTCCCCTGGACAGAAGTCGGCATTGTGGTTGTTGTATTCAATTCCGATTCGACTTCTGTGTTTCATTGTCAAAGTGTAATTCGAATTGTTACAGTAAACCTGCAGTGGTGCATCGGAATCTACAACTGTACTCCCAGCAAAGTATCCGAGCACAGGCCATTCGACGAATTACTTCCCTGGACAGAAATCATCATAATGCATGTTGTATTCCATCCCGATGCTATTTCTGTGTTTCACCGTCAATGTGAAGGTCCGAGGGTTACAAGAAACCTGCAGTTGTGCACCGGAATGTACAAGTGGACTCCCAGCAAATGTTCAAAACACAGGCAGATTGAAGAATTACTCCCTTGGACAGTAGTCAGCATGGTGCTTGTTGTATTCAATCCCGCTGCGATCTCTGTATTTCATCGTTAATGTGAAATTACAAGGGTCACAGTAAAACAGCAGTGGTGCATCGGAATCTACACATGGACTCCCAGAAATGGTTCAATCAGAGGCCCTTCGAAGAATTACTCCCCTGGACAGAAGTCAGCACTGTCCTTCTAGTATTTAATTCCGATGCGATTTCTGGCTTTCATCGTCAATGTGAAGTCCAAGAGTTTCAGTAAATCTGCAGTGATGCATCGGAATCCACAACTAGACAACCAGTAAAGGATCCAAGCACAGGCCGTTTAAACAATGTCTCCCCCGGACAGAAGTCAGCATGGTGATTGTTGTATTCAATCCCGATGCGATCTCTGTGTTTCTTCATCATTGTGAAGGTCAAGGGTTACAGTAAACATGCAATGGTGCATCGGAATCTACTACTGTACTCCCAGCAAAATATCCAAACACAGGCCGTTGGACGAATTACTGCCCTGGACAAAAATCGTTGTAATGCCTGTTGTATTCCATTCCGATGCGATTTCTGCGTTTCACAGTCAATGTGAAGATCCGAGGGTTACAGTAAACCTACATTGGTGCATCAGAATCTGCAACTAGACTCCCAGTATAGGATCCAATCTCAGGCCGTTGGAAGAGTTACTCCCCTGGACAGAAGTCAGCAGTTGCTTCATGTATTCAATCCCGATGCGAATGATGTGTTTCATCTTCAATGTGAAAGTCCAAGGGTTACAGTAAATCCACAGTGCTGCATCAGTATCTACAAGTAGACTCCCAAAAAATGATCCAATCACAGGTTGTTGGAATAATTACTCCCCTGGTTAGAAGTCATCATGGTGTTCGTTGTATTCAATCCCGATGCGATTTATGTGTTTCATCGTCAATTTGAAGTTCCAAGAATTACAGTAAACCGGCAATGGTGCATCGGAATCCACAGCTAAACTCCGTAAAGGATCCAGGCACAGGCTGTTTGACGAATTACTCCCCTTTACAGAAGTCAGCATGGTGATATATTCAATCCCGATCCGATCTCGGTATTTCTTCCTCATTGTGAAGGTCAAAGTGGACTCCAAGCAAATGTTCCAAAGACAGGCAGATTGAAGAATTCCTCCCCTGGACAGAAATCATCATAATGCATGTTGTATTCCATCCCGATGCTATTTCTGTGTTACATCGTCATTGTGAGGGTCCAAGGATTACAGTAAACCTGCATTAGTGCGTCGGATTCTAGAACTGGACTACCAGCATAGGATCCAAGCACAGGCCGTGTGTAGAATTATGCCCTTCGACAGATGTCAGCATGGTGCCAGTTGTATTCAATCCCGATGCGATTTATGTGTTTCATTGTGAATGTGAAGCTCCAAGGTTTACAGTAAACCGACAGTGGTGGATCGGAATCCATAGCTATACTCCCTCAATGATCCAAGCACAGGCTGTTCGACGAATTACTCCCCTGGACATAAATCGTCATAATACCGGTCGTATTCAATCCTTCTGCGGTTTCTGTGTTTCAACTCCAATGTGAAGGTCTAATGGTTACAGTAAACCCACAGTGGTTCATCAGATGCTACAACTAGTCTCCCAGCAAAGGATCTAAACACAGGCCGTTGGACGAATTACTGCGTTGGACAAAAATCGTTGTAAGGCCTGTTGTATTCCTTCCCGATGCGATTTCTGCGTTTGACAGTCAATGTGAAGATCCGAGGGTTACAGTAAACCTACAGTGGTGCATCAGAATCTGCAGCTAGACTCCCAGTATAGGATCCAATCTCAGGCCGTTGGAAGAATTACTGCCCTGGACAGAAGTGAGCATTGTCTTGATGTATTCAATCCCGATGCGATTGGTGTGTTTCATCTTCAATGTTAAAGTCCAAGGGTTACAGTAAACCCATAGTGGTGCATCAGAATCTACAACTAGACTCCCAGCAAGGGATCCAATCGCAGGTTGTTGGAATAATTACTCCCCTGGCTAGAAGTCATCATGGTGCATGTTGCATTCAATCCCGATGCGATTTCTGTGTTTCAGCACCTTGTGAATGTCCAAGGGTTACAGTGAACCTGCAGATTGCATCGGAATCTACAAGTGGATTCCCAACAAAAGATATAAGAATAACTAGCTGGACAGAAGTCAGCATTGTGCTTGATGTATTCAATCTTGATGCGATTTCTATGTTTCATCTTCAATGTGAAAATCCATGGGTTACAGTAAACCCTCAGTGGTGCATCAGAATCTACAACTGGACTCCCAGCGAAGGATCCAACCATAGGCCGTTGGAAGAATTACTCCCCTGGACAGAAGTCGGCATTGTGCTCGTTGTATTCAATCCCAATGCTATTTCTGTGTTTCTTCGTCATTGTGAGGGTCCAAGGGTTACAGTTAACCTTCAGTGGTGTATGGGACTCTACAACTGGACTCGCAGCATAGGATCCAAGCACAGGCTGTATGAAGAATTACTCCCTTCGACAGATGACAGCATGGTGCTCGTTGTATTCAATCCCAATGCGATTTATGTGTTTCATCGTCAATGTGAAGGTCCAGCGGCTACAGTATACCTATTGTGGTGTATCGGAATCTACAACTAGTAACCAGCTAACTATCGAAGCACAGGCCGTTTTAAAGATTACTACCCTGGACAGAAGTCAGCATGGTGCTTGTTGTATTTAATCCCGATGCGATTCTGTGTTACATAATCACTGTTAAGATCTAAGGGTTACAGTAAACTTGCAATTGTGCATCGGAATCTACAACTAGAGTGGCAGCAATCGAACCAAGCATATGCCGTTTGAAGATTTACTCCCTTGTCAGAAGTCATTATTGTACATGTTGATTCAATTCCGATGCGTTTTCTGGAATTCATCGTCAATGTGAAGGTCCAAGCGCTTCAGTAAACCTGCAGCGGTGTATTGGATTCTACAACTAGACAACCAGCTACATATCAAAGCGCAAGCCCTTTGAAAATTACTTTCCTGGACATAAATCAGCATGGTGTTTGTTGTATTTAATCCCGATGCAATTTCTGTGTTCCATCGTCATTGTGAAGGTCCAAGGGTTAAAGTAAACATGCACTTGTGCATCGGAATCTACAACTATACTTCCAGCAAAGGATCCAAGCACAGACCGTTTGAAGAATTGTCCCCTGGGAAAAGCCTGCATGGTGCTTGTTGTATTCAATCACGGTGCGATTTCTGTGTTGAAGCGACAATGTGAATGTCCTAGGGTTACAGTAAACATGCAATTGAGTATCGGAATCTGACACTTTACTAACAGCAGAGGATTCAAGCTCAACCCGTTAGAAATATTTCTCCCCTGGACAGAATTCAGCATGGTGCTTGTTGTATTCAATCCTGATGATATTTCTATGTTTCATCGTCAATGTGAGGGTCCAAGGGTTACAGTAAACCTGCAGTGGTGCATCGGATTCTACAAGTGGACTCCCAGCATAGGAACCAAGCACAGGCCGTACGAAGAATTACTCCCTTCGACAGATGTCAGCATGGTGCTCGTTTATTCAATCCCGATGCGATTTATGTGTTTCATCGTCAATGCGACGGTCCAAGAATTACAGAAAACCGGCAGTGGTGCATCGGTAATAACAGCAAAACTCCCTGAAGGAACCACGCACAGGCTGTTTAACGAATTACTCCTCTTGACAGAAATCATCGTAATACCTGTCGTATTCAATCCTGATGCGATTTCTGTGTTTCAACTTCAATGTGAAGGTCCAAGGGTTTCAGTAAACCTGCAATGATGTATCGGAATCTACAACTAGACAACCAGTAAAGGATCCAAGAACAGGCCATTTGAAAAATTACTCCCCTGTACAGAAGTCAGCCTGGTGATTGTTTTATTCAATCCCGATTGGGTCTCTGTGTTTCTTCGTCATTGTGAAGGTCCAAGGGTACCAGCAAACAGGCAATGCTGAATCGGAATCTACAACTGTACTCCCAGGAAAGTATCCGAGCACAGGCCGTTCGACAAATTACTCCCCTGGACAGAAATCATCATAATGCATGTTGTATTCCATCCCGATGCGATTACTGTGTCTCACCGTCAATGTGAAGGTCCGAGGGTTACAGTAAACCAGCAGTTGTGCATCGAAATGTACAAGTGGACTCCCAGCACTTGTTCCAAACACAGGCAGATTGAAGTATTACTCCCCTGGACAAAAGTCAGCATTGTTCTTGTTGTATTCAATCCCGATTCGATTTCTGTGTTTCATCGTCAAAGAGAAATTCTAATATTTACAGTAAACCTGCAGTGGTGCATCGGAATCAACAACTGGACTTCCTCAAGGATCCAATCACAGGCCATTTGACGAATTACTCCCGTGGACCGAAACCACCCTGGTGCCTGTTGTATTCAATCCCGATGCGATTTCTGTGTTTCATCGTCCATGTAAAGGTCCAAGTGTTACAATAAATTTAAAGTGGTGCATCGGAATCTACAAGTGGACTCCTAGCAATGGATCCAATCAGAGGCATTTAGAAGAATTACTCCACTGGGCAGAAGTCAGCACTGTGCTTCTAGTATTCAATCCCGATGCGATTTCTGGCTTTCTTCGTCAATGTGAAGGTTCAAAGGTTTCCGTAAACCTGCAGTGATGTATTGGAATCTACAACTAGACAACCAGTAATGGATCAAAGCACAGGCCGTTTAAAAAATGACTCCCCTGGACAGAAGTCAGCTTGGTGATTGTTGTCTTCAATCCCGATGCGAACTCTGTGTTTCTTCGTCATTGTGAAAGTCCAAGGGTTACAGTAAACATGATTTGGGGCATCGGAACCTACAACTGTACTCCCAGGAAAGTATCCAAACACAGGCCTTTGGACGAATTACTCCCCTGGACAGAAATCATCATAATGCCTGTTGTATTCCATTCCGATGCGATTTCTGTGTTTCACCGTCAATGTGAAGGTCCGAGGGTCACAGTAAACCTACAGCGGTGCATCAGAATCTGCAACTAGAGTCCAAGCATAGGATCCAATCTGAGGCCGTTGTAAGAATTACACCCCTGGACATAAGTCATCATTGTGGTTGTTGTATTCCATCCCGATAAGATTTCTGTGTTTCATTGTCAATGTGAAACTCGACTAGTTACAGTAAACCAGCAGTCGTGCATCGGAATCTACAACTGGACTCCCAGCAAAGTATCCAAGCAAATGCCGTTTGAGGAGTTACTCCCTGTACAAAAGTCAGCATGGTGATGTTGTACTCAATCCCGATGCGATTTCTGTGATTCATCGTCAATATGAAGGACCAAGGGTTACAGTATACCTACAGTGGTGCATCGGAATTTACAATTATACTCCCAGCAGAGGAACAAAGCACAGCCCGATTGAAGAATTCCTTCCCTGAACAGAAGTCAGCCTTGTGCTCGTTGTATTTAATCCCGATGCTATTTCAGAGTTTCATCGTCATTGTGAGGGTCCAAGGGTAACAGCAAACCTTCAGAAGTGTATCGGATTCAACAACTGGACTCCCAGTATAGGATCTAAGCACAGGTCGTACGAAGAATTACTCCCTTCGACAGATGTCACCATTGTGCTCGCTGTATTGAATCCCGATGCGATTTTTTTGTTTCATCGTCAATGTGAAGGGCCAAGAATTACAGTAAACCGGCAGTTTTACATCGGATTCAACAGCTAAACTCCCTGAAGTGTCCAAGCACAGGCTGTTTGACGAATTACTCCTCTGGACAGAAATAATCATAATACCTGTCCTATTCAATCCTGATGCGATTTCTGTGTGTCATCTTCAATGTAGAGGTCAGAGGGTTTCAGTAAACCTGCAGTGATGAATCGGAATCTACAACTAGACAACCAGTAAAGTATCAAAGCACAGGCCAATTGAAAAATTACACCCCTGGACAGAAATCAGCATGGTGATTGTTATATTCAATCCCGATGCAATCTCTGTGTGTCTCCGTCATTGTGAAGGTCCAAGGGTACCAGTAAACAAGCAAAGGTGCATCGTAATTTACAACTGTACTCCCAGCAAAGTATCCGAGCACTGGCCGTTCGACGAATTACTCACCTGGACAGAAATCATCATAATGCATGTTGTATTCCATCCCGATGCGATTTCTGTGTTTCACCGTCAATGTGAAGGTCGGAGAGTTACAGTGAATCTGCAGTTGTGCATCGAAATGTACAAGTGGACTCCCAGCAAATGTCCCAAACACAGGCAGATTGAAGAATTACTCCCCTGGACAGAAGTCTGCATGGTGCTTGTTGTATTCAATCCCGATGCGATTTCTGTGTTTCATCCTCAATGTGAAAGACCAAGGGTTACAGTAAACCCACAGTGGTGCATCAGTATCTACAACTAAACTCCCAGCAAAGGATGCAATCACAGGTTATTCGAATAATTACTCACCTGGTTACAAGTCGTCATGGTGCATGGTATATTCAATCCTGATGCGATTTCTGTGTTTCATCGTCAAGGTGAAGGTCCAAGAAATACAGTAAACCGGCAGTGGTGCATCGGAATCAACAGCTAAACTCCCTGAAGGATCCAAGCACAGGCTGTTTGACGAATTACTCCTCTGGACAGAAATAATCATAATACCTGTCCTATTCAATCCTGATGCGATTTCTGTGTGTCATCTTCAATGTAGAGGTCAGAGGGTTTCAGTAAACCTGCAGTGATGAATCGGAATCTACGACTAGACAACCACTAAAGGATCGAAGCACAGGCCATTTGAAAAATTACTCCCCTGGACAGAAATCAGCCTGGTGCTTGTTGTATTCAATCCCGATGGTATTTCTCTGTTTCATCGTCAAGGTGAGGGTCCAAGGGTTACAGTAAACCTATGGTGGTGCATCGGAATCTACAACTATACTCCCAGCAGAGGAACAAAGCACAGGCCGATTGAAGAATTTCTTCCCTGAACAGAACTCAGCATTGTGCTCTTTGTATTTAATCCCGATGCTATTTCTGTAGTTCATCGTCATTTTGAGGGTCCAAGCGTTACAGTAAATCTTCAGTGGTGTATCGGATTCTACAACTGGACTCCCAGCATAGGATCCAAGCACAGGCCGTATGAAGAATTACTCCCTTCGACTGATGTCAGCATGGTGCTCGTTGTATTGAATCCCGATGCGATTTATGTGTTTCATCGTCAATGTGAAGGTCCAAGGATTACAGTAAACCGGCAGTGGTGCATCGGAATTAACAGCTAAACTCCCTCAATGATCCAAGCTCAGGCTGTTTGACGAATTACTCCCCCGGACATAAATTATAATAATTCCGGGCGTATTCAATCCTGATGCGATTTCTGTGTTTCATCTACAATGTGAAGGTCCAAGGGTTACAGTAAACCGACAGTGGTGCATCAGAATCTACAAATAGAGTCCCAGCGAAGGATCCAATCACAGGTTGTTGGAATAATTACTCACCTGGTTAGAAGTCATCATAGTGCATGTTGCATTCAATCCCGATGCGATTTCTGTGGTTCATCATCTTGAGAATGTCCAAGGGTAACAGTAAACCTGCAATTGTGCATCGGAATTTACAAGTGAATTCCCAACAAAAGATACAAGCACGGGTCGTTAGAAAAATAGCTCTCTGGACAGGAGTCAGCATTGTGCTTGATGTATTCAATCCCGACGCGATTTCTGTGTTTCTGCTTCAATGCGAAAGTCCAAGGGTTACAGTAAACTCGCAGTGGTGCATCAGAATCTACAACTTGGACTCCCAGCATAGGATCCAAGCACAGGCTGTATGAAGAAATACTCCCTTCGAGAGATTTCAGCATGGTGCTCGTTCTATTCAATCCCAATGCGATTTATCTGTTTCATCGTCAATGTGAAGGTGCAAGGGCTTCAGTAAACCTGTTGTGGTGCATCGGAATCTACAACTAGACAACCAGCTAACTATCGAAGCACAGGCCGTTTTTAAAATTACCCCTCTGGACAGACGTCAGCATGGTGCTGGTTGTATTTAATCCCAATGCGATTTCTGTGTTTCATAATCATCGTTAAGGTCCAAGGGTTACAGTAAACATGCAACTGTGCATCGGAATCTACAACTAGAGTGGCAGCAAAGGATCCAGTGCACAGACCGTCTGACGAAATACTCGCCTGGACAGAAGTCAGCATTGTGCTTGTTGTATTCAATCCCAATGCGATTTTTGTGTTTCATCCTAAATGTGAAAGTCCAAGTGTTACGATAAACCTACAGTTTGGCATCGTAATCTACAACTGGACTCCTAGCAAAGGAACCAAGCATATACCGTTTGAAGATTTACTCCCCTGGACAGAAGTAATTAGCCGGCCGAAGTGGCCGTGGGGTTAAAGGCGTTGCAGTCTGGAACCGCAAGGCCGCTACGGTCGCAGGTTCGAATCCTGCCTCAGGCATGGATGTTTGTGATGTCCTTAGGTTAGTTAGGTTTAACTAGTTCTAAGTTCGAGGGGACTAATGACCTCAGCAGTTGAGTCCCATAGTGCTCAGAGCCATTTGAACCATTTTTTGACAGAAGTCATTATTGTACATATTGTATTCTATTCCGATGTGTTTTCTGGAATCCATTGTCAATGTGAAAGTCTAAGGGCTTCAGTAAACCAGCAGCGGTGTACTGGATTCTACAACTCTACAAACAGCTAATTATCCAAGCACAAGCCCTTTGAGCCGTCTGGGGTGGCCAGGCAGATAAAGGCGCTACAGTCTGGAACAGCGCGAACATTACGGTCGCAGGTTCGAATCCTCCCTCGGTCATGGATGTGTGTGATGTCCTTAGGATAGTTAGGTTTAAGTAGTTCTAAGTTCTAGGGGACTGATGACCTTAGCAGTTAAGTCCCATACTGCTCAGGGCCATTTGAACAAGCCCTTTGAAAAATTACTTCCCTGGACATACGTCAGCGTGGTGTTTGTTGTATCTAATCCCGATGCAATTTCTGTGTTTCATCGTCATAGTGAAGGTCCAAGGGTAACAGTAAACATGCAATTGTGCATCGGAATCTACAACTATACTCCTAGCAAAGTATCCAAACACAGGCCGTTGGACGAATTACTCCGCTGGACAGAAATCAGAAGTCTGCATGGTGCTTGTTGTATTCAATCCCGATGCGATTTCTGTGTTTCATCCTCAATGTGAAAGACCAAGGGTTACAGTAAACCCACAGTGGTGCATCAGTATCTACAACTAAACTCCCAGCAAAGGATGCAATCACAGGTTATTCGAATAATTACTCACCTGGTTACAAGTCGTCATGGTGCATGGTATATTCAATCCTGATGCGATTTCTGTGTTTCATCGTCAAGGTGAAGGTCCAAGGGTTACAGTAAACATGCAATTGTGCATCGGAATCTACAACTATACTCCCAGGAAAGGATCCAAGCACAGGCCGTTTGAGGGATATTCACCTGGCAAAACCTCCATGGTGCTTGTTGTATTCAATCCCGATGCGATTTCTGTGTTTAATCGACAATTTGTATGTCCAAGGGTTACAGTAAACCTGCGGTGGTGCTTTGGAATCTACAACTGGACTCCCAGCAAAGGTACCAAGCACATGCTGTTTGAAGAATTTCTTCCTTGGACACAAGTCAGGATGGTGCTTGTTGTTTCCAATCCCGATTTGATTTCTGTGTCTCATCGTCCATGTGAAGGTCCAAGGGTTACAGTAAAGGTGAAATTGACCATCGGAATCGGACACTGGACTCCCAGCAAAGGATTCAAGCTAAACCCGTTAGAAGTATTGCTCCCCTGGACAGAAGTCAGCATTGTGCTTGTTATATTCAATCCCGATTCAACATCTGTGTTTCATCGTCAATGTGAAATTCGAATACTTTCAGGAAACCCACAGTTGTGCATCGGAATCCACAACTGGACTGCCAGCAATGCATCCAATCAAAGGCCGTTATTACTCCCGTGACAGAAGTCAGCATGGTGATGTTGTACTCAATCCCGATGAGATTTCTGTGTTTCACGAGCAATGTGAAGGTCCAAGGGTTACAGTAAACCTACAGTGGTGCATCGGAATCTACAACTATACTCCCAGCAAAGGAACAAAGCACAGAAGAATGCATTGAGCTCGTTGTATTCAATCCCGATGCTATTTCTGTGTTTCATCGTCAATGTGAAGGTCTAAGGGTTACAGTAAACATGAAGTGTTGCATCTAAATCAACAACTGGACTCCCTAAGGGATCCAATCACAGGCCATTTGGTGAATTACTCCCTTGGAACGAAACCATTCTGGTGCCCGTTGTATTCAATCCCGATGCGATCTCTGTGTTTCTTCGCCATTCTGAAGGTCCAAGGATTGCAGTAAACATGCAATGGTGCATCGGATTCTACAACTGTACTCCCAGCAAAGTATCCAAACACAGGCCGTTGGACGAATTACTCCCCTGGACAGAAATCATTATAGTGCCTGTTGTATTCCATCCTGATGCGATATCTGTGTTTCACGAGCAATGTGAAGCTCCGAGGATTACAGTAAACCTGCAGTGGTGCATCGGAATCTACAACTGTACTCCCAGCAAAGGATCCAAGCACAGGCCGTTAGATGAATGACTTCCCTGCACAGACGTCTGCATGGTGGGAGTTGTATTTAATCCCGATGAGATTTCTGTGTTTCATCGTCGATGGGACGGCGCACGGGTTACAGTAAACGTGCAGTGGTGTATCGGAATCTATAACGAGACAACCAGCAAAGGTTCCAAGCACAGGCTGTTTGAAGGATTACTCTCCTTTACTGAAGTCACCATGGTGCTTGTTGTGTTCAATCCCGATGCGATTTCTTTGATTCATCATCAATATGAAGGTCCAAGGGTTCCAGTAAACCTATGGTGATGCATCGGAATCCACAACTATACTCCCTGCACAGGAACAAAGCACAGGCCGATTGAAGAATTTCTTCCCTGAGCAGAACTCAGCATTGTGCTCGTTGTATTCAATCCCGATGCTACTTCTGTGTTTCATCGTCATTGTGAGGGTCAAAGGGTTACAGTAAATCTTCAGTGGTGTATCGGGTTTTACAACTGGACTCCCAGCATAGGATACAAGCACAGGCCGTGTGAAGAATTACTCCCTTCGACAGATGTCAGCATGGTGCTCGTTGTATTCAATCCCGAAGCGATTTATGTGTTTCATCGTCAATGTGAAGGTCCAAGGATTACAGTAAACCGGCAGTGTTGCATCGGAATCAACAGCTAAACTCCCTCAATGATCCAAGCACAGGCTGTTTGACGAACACACTCCCCTGGACATAAATCGTCATAATACCTGGCGCATTCAATCCTGATGCGATTTCTGTGTTTCATCTTCAATCAGGGTTACTATTACAGTAAACCCACAGTGGTGCATCAGAATCTACAACTAGACTCCCAGCAAAGGATCCAATCACAGGCCGTTGGAATTATTTCTCCCCTGGTTAGAAGTCATCATGGTTTATGTTGTATTCAATCCCGATGCTATTTCTGTGTCTCATCGTCAATGTGAGGTCCAAGGGTTACAGTAAACCTGAAGTGGTGCATCGGAATCAACAACTGGACTCCCTGAAAGATCCAATTGCAGGCCATTTGACGACTTACTCCCTTGGACCGAAACCATCCTGGTGCTTGTTGTATTCAATCCCGATGCGATCTCTGTGTTTCTTCGCCATTGTGAAGGTCCAAGGGTTGCAGTAAACATGCAATGGTGCATCGGAATCTACA
Organism: Schistocerca cancellata; assembly: GCF_023864275.1. NCBI lineage: Eukaryota > Metazoa > Arthropoda > Insecta > Orthoptera > Acrididae > Schistocerca > Schistocerca cancellata. Next base: position 57,418,650 of record NC_064631.1, read on the forward strand.
ACTGTACTCCCAGCAAAGTATCCAAACACAGGCCGTTGGACGAATTACTCCGCTGGACAGAAATCATCATAATGCCTGTTGTATTCCATCCCGATGTGATTTCTGTGCTTCACTGTCAATGTGAAGAACCGAGGGTTACAGTAAACCTGCAGTTGTTCATTGGAATGTACAACCGGACTACCAGCGAAGGATCCAACTACAGGCCGTTGGAAGAATTACTCCCCAGGACAGATGTCAGCATTGTGCTTGTTGCACTCAATCCCGATGCGATTTCTGTAATTCATCGTCAATATGAATGTCCAAGGGTTACAGTAATCCTACAGTGGTGCAAGCGGAATCTACAACTATACTCCCAGCAAAGGAACAAAGCACATGCCGATTGAGGAATTTCTTTCCTGAACATAAGTCAGCATTGTGCTTGTTGTATTCAATCCCGATGCTATTTCTGTGTTACATAGTCATTGTGAGGGTCCAAGGATTACAGTAAACCTGCATTGGTGCATCGGATTCTAGAACTGGACACCCAGCATAGGATCCAAGCACAGGCCGTATGAAGAATTACGCCCTTCGATAGATGTCAGCATGGTGCCAGTTGTATTCAATCCCGATGCGATTTATGTGTTTCATCGTGAAGTTGAAGGTCCTAGGTTTACAGTAAACCGGCAGTCGTGGATCGGAATCAACAGCTATACTCCCTCAATGATCCAAGCACAGGCTGTTTGACGAATTACTCCCCTGGACATAAATTGTTATAATACCGGTCGTATTCAATCCTGATGCGGGTTCTGTGTTTCAACTCCAATGTGAAGGTCTAAGGGTTACAGTAAGCCCACAGTGGTTCATCAGAATCTACAACTAGTCTCTCAGCAAAGGATCCAATCACAGGAAGTTGGAATAATTACTCCCCTGGGTGGAAGTCATCATGGTTCAAGTTGTATTCAATACCGATGCTATTTCTGTGTTTCATCATCAATGTGAGGTCCGAGGGTTACTGTAAACCTGCAGTGGTGCATCGGAATCAACAACTGGACTCCATGATGAATCCAAGGACCGACCATTTGACGAATTACTCCCTTGGACCGAAACGATCCTGGTGCCTGCTGTATTCAATCCCGATGCGATTTCTGGCTCTCATCGTCAATGTGATGGTCCAAAGGTTTCAGTAAACCTGCAGTGGTGCATCGGATTCTACAAGTGGACTCCCAGCATCGGAACCAAGCACAGGCCGTTCGAAGAATTACTCCCTTCGACAGATGTCAGCATGGTGCTCGTTGTATTCAATCCCGATGTGATTTATGTGTTTCATCGTCAATGCGAAGGTCCAAGAATTACAGAAAATCGGCAGTGGTGCATCGGAATGAACAGCTAAACTCGCTGTAGGATCCACGCACAGGCTGTTTAACGAATTACTCCTCTTGACAGAAATCATAGTAATACCTGTCGTATTCAATCCTGATGCGATTCTGTGTTTCAACTTCAATGCGAAGGTCCAAGGGTTTCAGTAAACCTGCATTGATGTATCGGAATCTACAACTAGACAACCAGTAAAGGATCCAAGCACAGGCCATTTGAAAAATTACTCCTCTGTACAGAAGTCAGCCTGGTGATTGTGTTATTCAATCCCGATTGGATCTCTGTGTTTCTTCGTCATTGTGAAGGTCCAAGGGTACCAGCAAACAGGCAATGCAGAATCGGAATCTACAACTGTACTCCCAGGAAAGTATCCGAGCACAGGCCGTTCGACGAATTACTCCCCTGGACAGAAATCATCATAATGCATGTTGTATTCCATCCCGATGCGATTACTGTGTCTCACCGTCAATGTGAAGGTCCGAGGGTTACAGTAAACCAGCAGTTGTGCATCGGAATATACAAGTGGACTCCCAGAAATTGTTCCAAACACAGGCAGATTGAAGTATTACTCCCCTGGACAAAAGTCAGCATTGTTCTTGTTGTATTCAATCCCGATTCGATTTCTGCGTTTCATCGTCAAAGAGAAATTCCAATATTTACAGTAAACCTGCAGTGGTGCATCGGAATCAACAACCGGACTCCCTCAAGAATCCAATCACAGGCCATTTGACGAATTACTCCCTTGGACCGAAACCATCCTGGTGCCTGTTGTATTCAATCCCGATGCGATTTCTGTGTTTCATCGTCCATGTGAAGGTCCAAGGGTTACAATAAATTTAAAGTGGTGCATCGGTCTCTACAACTGGACTCCTAGCAATGCATCCAATCAGAGGCCTTTCGAAGAATTACACCCCTGGACAGAAGTCAGCACTGTGCTTCTAGTATTCAATCCCGATGCGATGTCTGGATTACATCGTCAGTGTGAAGGTCCAAGAGTTTCAGTAAACCTGCAGTGATGTATCGGAATCTACATCTCGACAACCAGTAAAGGATCGAAGCACAGGCCGTTTAAAAAATGATTCCCCTGGACAGACGTCGGCATGGTGACTCTTGCATTCAATCCTGATGCGATCTCTGTGTTTCTTCGAAATTGTGAAGGTCCAAGGGTTACAGTAAACATGCAATGGTGCATCGGAATCTACAACTGTACTCCCAGCAAAGTATCCAAACACAGGCCATTGGATGAATTACTCCCCTGGACAGAAATCATCATGATTCCTGTTGTATTCCATCCCGAGGCGATTTCTGTGTTTCACCGGCAATGTAAAGGTCCGAGGGTTACAGTAAACCTACAGTGGTGCATCAGAATCTGAAACTAGACTCCCAGCATAGGATCCAATCTCAGGTCATTGGAAGAATTACTCCCCTGCACAGAAGTCAGCATTGTGCTTGATGTATTCAATCCCGATGCGATTGGTGTGTTTCGGCTTCAATGCGAAAGTCCAAGGGTTACAGTAAACCCACAGTGGTGCATCAGAATCTACAACTAGACTCCCAGCAAAGGATCCAATCACAGTTTGTTGGAATAATTACTCCCCTTGCTAGAAGTGGATTCCCTTCAAAAAATACAAGCACGGGTCGTTAGAAGAATAACTCCCTGGACAGAAGTCAGCATTGTGCTTGATGTATTCATTCCTGATGCGATTTTTGTGTTTCATCTTCAATGTGAAAGTCCAAGGGTTACAGTAAACCTGCAGTGGTGCATCAGAATCTACAACTGGACTCCCAGCGAAGGATCCAACGACAGGCCATTGGAAGAATTACTCTCCTGGACAGAAGTCAGCATTTTGGTTGTTGTATTCAATCCCGATTCGATATCTGTGTTTCATTGTCAATGTGAAATTCGAATAGTTATAGTAAACCTGCAGTGGTTAATCACAATCTACAACTGGACTCCCAGGAAGGTATCAAATCAAAGGCCGTTTGAGGAATTACTCTCTGGACAAAAGTCAGCATGGTGATGTTGTACTCAATGCCGAAGCGATTTCTGTGATTCATCGTCAATGTGAAGGTGCAAGGGTTACAGTAATCCTACAGTGGCGCATCGGAATCTACAACTATATTCCCAAGCAACGGAACAAAGCAACAGGCCGATTGAGGAAATTCTTCCATGACAGAAGTCAGGATTGTGCTTCGTGTATTCACTCCCGATGCTATTTCTGTGTTTCATCGTCATTGTGAGTGTCCAAGGTTTACAGTAAACCTGCAGTGGTGCATCAGATTCTAGATCTGGACTCCCAGAATAGAATCGAAGTACAGGCCGTATGAAGAATTACTTCCTTCGACAGATGACAGCAAGGTGACCGTTGCATTCGATCCCGATGCGAATTATGTGTTTCATCGTCAATGTGAAGGTCCAAGGATTAAAGAAAACCGGCAGAGGTGCATCGGACTCAACAGCTAAACTCCCAGCAAAGTATCCAAACACAGGCCATTGGATGAATTACTCCCCTGGACATAAATCATCATAATACCGGTCGTATTCAATCCTGAAGCGATTTCTGTGTTTCATCTTCAATGTGTAGGTCCAATGGATACAGTAAACGCACAGTGGTGCATCAGAATCTACAACTAGTCTCCCAGCAAAGTATCCACTCACAGGAAGTTGGAATAATTACTCCCCTGTGTGGAAGTCATCATGGTTTATGTTGTATTCAATCCCGATGCTATTTCTGTGTTTCATCGTCAATGTGAGGTCCGAGGGTTACCGTAAATCTGCAGTGGTGCATCGGAATCAACAACTGGACTCATTGAAGGATCCAATCACGGGCCATTTGACGAATTACTCCCTTGGACCGAAACCATCCTGGTGCCTGTTCTATTCTATCCCGATGCGATTTCTGTGTTTCATCGTCCATGTGAAGGTCTAAGGGTTACAATAAATTTTAAGTGGTGCATCGGAATCTACAACTGGACTCCTAGCTATGGATCCAATCAGAGGCCCTTCGAAGAATTACTCCCTTGGACAGAGGTCAGCACTGTGCTTTTTGTATTCAATCCCGATGCGATTTCTGCTTTCTTCGTCAATGTGAAGGTCCAAAGGTTTCCGTAAACCTGCAGTGATGTATTGGCATCTACAACTAGACAACCAGTAATGGATCAAAGCACAGGCCGTTTAAAAAATGACTCCCCTGGACAGAAGTCAGCTTGGTGATTATTGTATTCATTCCCGATTCGATCTCTGTGTTTCTTCGTCATTCTGAAGGTCCAAGGGTTACAGTAAACATGCAATGGTGCATCGGAATCTACAACTATACTCCCAGGAAAGTATCCAAACACAGGCCGTTGAACGAATTAGTCCCCTGGACAGAAATCATCATAATGGTTGTTGTATTCCATCCCGATGCGATTTCTGTGTTTCACCATCAATGTGAAGGTCCGAGGGTTACAGTAAACATACAGCGGTGCATGAGAATCTGCAACTAGACTCCCAGCATAGGATCCAATCTGATTCCGTTGGATGAATTACTCCCCTGGACAGAAGTTATTATTGTGGTTGTTGTATTCCATCCCGATTCGATTTATGTGTATCATTGTCAATGTGAAATTCGAATAGTTACTGCAAACCAGCAGTCGTGCATCGGAATCTACAACTGGACTCCCAGCAAAGTATCCAATCAAAGGCCGTTTGAGGAGTTACTCCCTGTACAGAAGTCAGCATGGTGATGTTGTACTCAATCCCGATGCGATTTCTGTGATTCATCGTCAATGTGAAGGACCAAGGGTTACAGTAAACCTAAAGTGGTGCATCGGAATCTACAACTATACTCCCAGCAGAGGAACAAAGCACAGCCCGATTAAAGAATTCCTTCCCTGAACAGAAGTCAGCCTCGTGCTCGTTGTATTTAATCCCGATGCTATTTCAGTGTTTCATCGTCATTGTGAAGGTCCAAGGGTACCAGTAAACAGGCAATGGTGCATCGGAATCTACAACTGTACTTCCAGCAAAGTATCCGTACACAGGCCGTTCGACGAATTACTCCCCTGTACAGATATCATCATAATGCATGTTGCATTCCATCCCGATGCGTTTTCTGTGTGTCACCGTTAATGTGAAGGTCCGAGGGTTACAGAAAACCTGCAGTTGTGCATCGGAATGTACAAGTGGACTCCCAGCAAGTGTTCCAAACACAGGCAGATTGAAGAATTACTCCCCTGGACAGAAGTCAGCATGGTGCTTGTTGTATTCAATTCCGATTCAACTTCTGTGTTTCATCGCCATTGTCAAATTCGAATAGTTACAGTAGACCTGCAGTTGTGCATCGGAATCTACAACTGGACTCCCAGCAATGTATCCAATCATAGGCCGTTTGAGGTATTACTCCCTTGACAAAAGTCAGCATGGTGATGTTGTACTGAATCCCGATGCGATTTCTGTGATTCATCGTCAATACGAAGGTCCAAGGGTTACAGTAAACCTACAGTGGTGCATCGGAATCTACAACTATACTCCCAGCAAAGGAACAAAGCATAGAAGTCAGCATTGAGCTCGTTGTATTAAATCCCGATGCTATTTCTGTGTTTCATCGTCAATGGGAAGGTCCAAGGGTTACAGTAAACCTGAAGTGGTGCATCGAAATCAACAACTGGACTCCCTGAGGGATCCAATCACAGGCCATTTGGTGAATTACTCCCTTGGACCGAAACCATCCTGGTGCCCGTTGTATTCAATCCCGATGCGATCTCAGTGTTTCTTCGCCATTGTGAAGGTCCAATGATTGCAGTAAACATGCAATGGTGCATCGGATTCTACAACTGTACTCTCAGCAAAGTATCCAAACACAGGCCGTTGGACGAATTACTCCCCTGGACAGAAATCTTTATAATGCCTGTTGTATTCCATCCCGATGCGATTACTGTGTTTCACGAGCAATGTGAAGGTCCGAGGGTTACAGTAAACCTGCAACGGTGCATCGGAATCTACAACTGGACTCCCAGCAAAGGATCCAATCACAGGTTGTTGGAATAATTTCTCCCCTGTTTCGAAGTCATCATGGTGCATGTTGTATTCAATCCCGATGCGACATCTGTGTTTCATTATCGTATGAATGTCCAAGGGTTACAGTAAACCTGCAGTTGTGTATCGGAATATACAAGTGGATTCACAACAAAGGATACAAGCACGGGCAGTTAAAAGAATTACTCCCTGGACAAAAGTCATCATGGTGATTGTTGAATTCAATCCCGGTGCGATTTCTGTGATTCATCGTCAATATGAAGGTCCAAGGGTTCCAGTGAACCTATGGTGCGGCATCGGAATTCACAACTATACTCCCTGGACAGGAACAATGCACAGGCCGATTGAAGAATTTCTTCCCTGAGCAGAACTCAGCATTGTGCTCGTTGTATTCAATCCCGATGCTACTTCTGTGTTTCATCGTCATTGTGAGGGTCAAAGGGTTACAGTAAATCATCAGTGGTGTATCGGATTTTACAACTGGACTCCCAGCATAGGATACAAGCACAGGCCGTGTGAAGAATTACTCCCTTCGACAGATGTCAGCATGGTGCTCGTTGTATTCAATCCCGAAGCGATTTATGTGTTTCATCGTCAATGTGAAGGTCCAAGGATTACAGTAAACCGGCAGTGTTGCATCGGAATCAACAGCTAAACTCCCTCAATGATCCAAGCACAGGCTGTTTGACGAACACACTCCCCTGGACATAAATCATCATAATACCTGGCGTATTCAATCCTGATGCGATTTCTGTGTTTCATCTTCAATCAGGGTTACTATTACAGTAAACCCACAGTGGTGCATCAGAGTCTACAACTAGACTCCCAGCAAAGGATCCAATCACAGGCCGTTGGAATTATTTCCCCCCTGGTTAGAAGTCATCATGGTTTATGTTGTATTCAATCCCGATGCTATTTCTGTGTCTCATCGTCAATGTGAGGTCCAAGGGTTACAGTAAACCTGAAGTGGTGCATCGGAATCAACAACTGGACTCCCTGAAGGATCCAATTGCAGGCCATTTGACGAATTACTCCCTTGGACCGAAACCATCCTGGTGCTTGTTGTATTCAATCCCGATGCGATCTCTGTGTTTCTTCGCCATTGTGAAGGTCCAAGGGTTGCAGTAAACATGCAATGGTGCATCGGAATCTACAACTGTACGCCCAGCAAAGTATCCAAACACAGGCCGTTGGACGAATTACTCCGCTGGACAGAAATCATCATAATGCCTGTTGTATTCCATCCCGATGTGATTTCTGTGCTTCACTGTCAATGTGAAGAACCGAGGGTTACAGTAAACCTGCAGTTGTTCATTGGAATGTACAACCGGACTACCAGCGAAGGATCCAACTACAGGCCGTTGGGAGAATTACTCCCCAGGACAGATGTCAGCATTGTGCTTGTTGTACTCAATCCCGATGCGATTTCTGTAATTCATCGTCAATATGAATGTCCAAGGGTTACAGTAATCCTACAGTGGTGCAAGCGGAATCTACAACTATACTCCCAGCAAAGGAACAAAGCACATGCCGATTGAGGAATTTCTTTCCTGAACATAAGTCAGCATTGTGCTTGTTGTATTCAATCCCGATACTATTTCTGTGTTACATAGTCATTGTGAGGGTCCAAGGATTACAGTAAACCTGCATTGGTGCATCGGTTTCTAGAACTGGACACCCAGCATAGGATCCAAGCACAGGCCGTATGAAGAATTACGCCCTTCGACAGATGTCAGCATGGTGCCAGTTGTATTCAATCCCGATGCGATTTATGTGTTTCATCGTGAAGTTGAAGGTCCTAGGTTTACAGTAAACCGGCAGTCGTGGATCGGAATCAACAGCTATACTCCCTCAATGATCCAAGCACAGGCTGTTTGACGAATTACTCCCCTGGACATAAATTGTTATAATACCGGTCGTATTCAATCCTGATGTGGGTTCTGTGTTTCAACTCCAATGTGAAGGTCTAAGGGTTACAGTAAGCCCACAGTGGTTCATCAGAATCTACAACTAGTCTCCCAGCAAAGGATCCAATCACAGGAAGTTGGAATAATTACTCCCCTGGGTGGAAGTCATCATGGTTCAAGTTGTATTCAATCCCGATGCTATTTCTGTGTTTCATCATCAATGTGAGGTCCGAGGGTTACCGTAAACCTGCAGTGGTGCATCGGAATCAGCAACTGGACTCCATGACGAATCCAAGGACCGACCATTTGACGAATTACTCCCTTGGACCGAAAGGATCCTGGTGCCTGCTGTATTCAATCCCGATGCGATTTCTGGCTCTCATCGTCAATGTGATGGTCCGAAGGTTTCAGTAAACCTGCAGTGGTGCATCGGATTCTACAAGTGGACTCCCAGCATTGGAACCAAGCACAGGCCGTACGAGGAATTACTCCCTTCGGCAGATGTCAGCATGGTGCTCGTTGTATTCATTCCCGATGCGATTTATGTGTTTCATCGTCAATGCGAAGGTCCAAGAATTACAGAAAATCGGCAGTGGTGCATCGGAATGAACAGCTAAACTCGCTGTAGGATCCACGCACAGGCTGTTTAACGAATTACTCCTCTTGACAGAAATCATCGTAATACCTGTCGTATTCAATCCTGATGCGATTCTGTGTTTCAACTTCAATGTGAAGGTCCAAGGGTTTCAGTAAACCTGCATTGATGTATCGGAATCTACAACTAGACAACCAGTAAAGGATCCAAGCACAGGCCATTTGAAAAATTACTCCCCTGTACAGAAGTCAGCCTGGTGATTGTTTTATTCAATCCCGATTGGATCTCTGTGTTTCTTCGTCATTGTGAAGGTCCAAGGGTACCAGCAAACAGGCAATGCAGAATCGGAATCTACAACTGTACTCCCAGGAAAGTATCCGAGCACAGGCCGTTCGACGAATTACTCCCCTGGACAGAAATCATCATAATGCATGTTGTATTCCATCCCGATGCGATTACTGTGTCTCACCGTCAATGTGAAGGTCCGAGGGTTACAGTAAACCAGCAGTTGTGCATCGGAATGTACAAGTGGACTCCCAGCAATTGTTCCAAACACAGGCAGATTGAAGTATTACTCCCCTGGACAAAAGTCGGCATTGTTCTTGTTGTATTCAATCCCGATTCGATTTCTGTGTTTCATCGTCAAAGAGAAATTCCAATATTTACAGTAAACCTGCAGTGGTGCATCGGAATCAACAACCGGACTCCCTCAAGAATCCAATCAAAGGCCATTTGACGAATTACTCCCTTGGACCGAAACCATCCTGGTGCCTGTTCTATTCTATCCCGATGCGATTTCTGTGTTTCATCGTCCATGTGAAGGTCTAAGGGTTACAATAAATTTTAAGTGGTGCATCGGAATCTACAACTGGACTCCTAGCTATGGATCCAATCAGAGGCCCTTCGAGGAATTACTCCCTTGGACAGAAGTCAGCACTGTGCTTCTAGTATTCAATCCCGATGCGATTTCTGCTTTCTTCGTCATTGTGAAGGTCCAAAGGTTTCCGTAAACCTGCAGTGATGTATTGGAATCTACAACTAGACAACCAGTAATGGATCAAAGCACAGGCCGTTTAAAAAATGACTCCCCTGGACAGAAGTCAGCTTGGTGATTGTTGTATTCATTCCCGATTCGATCTCTGTGTTTCTTCGTCATTCTGAAGGTCCAAGGGTTACAGTAAACATGCAATGGTGCATCGGAATCTACAACTATACTCCCAGGAAAGTATCCAAACACAGGCCGTTGGACGAATTAGTCCCCTGGACAGAAATCATCATAATGGTTGTTGTATTCCATCCCGATGCGATTTCTGTGTTTCACCGTCAATGTGAAGGTCCGAGGGTTACAGTAAACATACAGCGGTGCATGAGAATCTGCAACTAGAATCCCAGCATAGGATCCAATCTGATTCCGTTGGATGAATTACTCCCCTGGACAGAAGTTATTATTGTGGTTGTTGTATTCCATCCCGATTCGATTTATGTGTATCATTGTCAATGTGAAATTCGAATAGTTACTGCAAACCAGCAGTCGTGCATCGGAATCTACAACTGGACTCCCAGCAAAGTATCCAATCAAAGGCCGTTTGAGGAGTTACTCCCTGTACAGAAGTCAGCATGGTGATGTTGTACTCAATCCCGATGCGATTTCTGTGATTCATCGTCAATGTGAAGGACCAAGGGTTACAGTAAACCTAAAGTGGTGCATCGGAATCTACAACTATACTCCCAGCAGAGGAACAAAGCACAGCCCGATTAAAGAATTCCTTCCCTGAACAGAAGTCAGCCTCGTGCTCGTTGTATTTAATCCCGATGCTATTTCAGTGTTTCATCGTCATTGTGAAGGTCCAAGGGTAACAGTAAACCTTCAGTGTTGTATCGGATTCAACAACTGGACTTCCAGCATAGGATCCAAGCACCGGCCATATGAAGATTTACTCCCTTCGACAGATGTCAGCATGGTGCTCGTTGTATTTAATCTCGATGCGATTTATGTGTTTCATCGTCAATGTGAATGGCCAAGGGCTTCAGTAAACCTGTTGTGGTGTTTCGGAATCTACAACTAGACAACCAGCTAACTATCGAAGCACAGGCCCTTTTAAAACTTACTCCCCTGGACAGAAGCCAGCACGGTGCTTGCTGTATTTAATCCCGGTGCAATTTCTGTGTTTCATCGTCATTGTGAAAGTACAAGGTTAATAGTAAACATGCAATTGTGCATCGGAATCTACAACTATGCTCCTAGCAAAGGATCCAAGCACAGGCCGTTTGAGGAATTGTCTCTTGGCAAAAGTCTGCATGGTGCTTGTTGTATCGAATCCCGATTCGGTATCTGTGTCTCATCGTCCATGTGAAGGTCCAAGGGTTACAGTAAAGATGAAATTGAGCATCGGAATCTGACACTGGACTCTCAGCAAAGGATTCGTGCTAAACCCGTTAGAAGTATTACTCCCCTGGACAGAAGTCAGCATGGTGCCAGTTGTGTCAATCCCGATGATATTTCTGTGTTACATCGACAATGTGAGGGTCCAAGGGTTACAGTAAACCTGCAGTGGTGCTTTGGATTCTACAGGTGGACTCCCAGCATTAAACCAAGCACAGGCCATACGAAGAATTACTCCCTTCGACAGATGTCAGCATGGTGCTCGTTGTATTCAATCCCGATGCGATTTATGTGTTTCATCGTCAATGTGAAGGTCCAAGAATTACAGTAAACCGGCAGTGGAGCATCGGAATCAACAGCTAAACTCCCTGAAGGATCCAAGCACAGGCTGTTTGATGAATTACTCCTCTGGACAGAAATCGACATAATACCTGTCGTATTCAATCCTGATTCGATTTCTGTGTTTCATCTTCAATGTCAAAGTCCATGGGTTTCAGTAAACCTGCAGTGATGAATCGGAATCTACAACTAGAAAACCAGTAAAGGATCCAAGCACAGGCCATTTGAAAAATTACTCCCCTGTACAGAAGTCAGCCTGGTGATTGTTTTATTCAATCCCGATTGGATCTCTGTGTTTCTTCGTCATTGTGAAGGTCCAAGGGTACCAGCAAACAGGCAATGCAGAATCGGAATCTACAACTGTACTCCCAGGAAAGTATCCGAGCACAGGCCGTTCGACGAATTACTCCCCTGGACAGAAATCATCATAATGCATGTTGTATTCCATCCCGCTGCGATTAATGTGTCTCACCGTCAATGTGAAGGTCCGAGGGTTACAGTAAACCAGCAGTTGTGCATCGGAATGTACAAGTGGACTCCCAGCAATTGTTCCAAACACAGACAGATTGAAGTATTACTCCCCTGGACAAAAGTCAGCATTGTTCTTGTTGTATTCAATCCCGATTCGATTTCTGTGTTTCATCGTCAATGTGAGGTCCGAGGGTTACCGTAAATCTGCAGTGGTGCATCGGAATCAACAACTGGACTCATTGAAGGATCCAATCACGGGCCATTTGACGAATTACTCCCTTGGACCGAAACCATCCTGGTGCCTGTTCTATTCTATCCCGATGCGATTTCTGTGTTTCATCGTCCATGTGAAGGTCCAAGGGTTACAATAAATTTAAAGTGGTGCATCGGACTCTACAACTGGACTCCTAGCAATGCATCCAATCAGAGGCCTTTCGAAGAATTACACCCCTGGACAGAAGTCAGCACTGTGCTTCTAGTATTCAATCCCGATGCGATGTCTGGATTACATCGTCAGTGTGAAGGTCCAAGAGTTTCAGTAAACCTGCAGTGATGTATCGGAATCTACATCTCGACAACCAGTAAAGGATCGAAGCACAGGCCGTTTAAAAAATGATTCCCCTGGACAGACGTCGGTATGGTGACTCTTGTATTCAATCCCGATGCGATCTCTGTGTTTCTTCGAAATTGTGAAGGTCCAAGGGTTACAGTAAACATGCAATGGTGCATCGGAATCTACAACTGTACTCCCAGCAAAGTATCCAAACACAGGCCATTGGATGAATTACTCCCCTGGACAGAAATCATCATAATGGTTGTTGTATTCCATCCCGAGGCGATTTCTGTGTTTCACCGGCAATGTGAAGGTCCGAGGGTTACAGTAAACCTACAGTGGTGCATCAGAATCTGTAACTAGACTCCCAGCATAGGATCCAATCTCAGGTCATTGGAAGAATTACTCCCCTGCACAGAAGTCAGCATTGTGCTTGATGTATTCAATCCCAATGCGATTGGTGTGTTTCGGCTTCAATGCGAAAGTCCAAGGGTTACAGTAAACCCACAGTGGTGCATCAGAATCTACAACTAGACTCCCAGCAAAGGATCCAATCACAGGTTGTTGGAATAATTACTCCCCTTGCTAGAAGTCATCATGGTGCATGTTGTATTCAATGGCGTTGCGATTTCTGTGTTTCATCGTCTTGTGAATGTCCGAGGGTTACAGTAAACCTGCAGTTGTGCATCGGAATCTACAAGTGGATTCCCTTCAAAAAATAGAAGCACGGGTCGTTAGAAGAATAACTCCCTGGACAGAAGTCAGCATTGTGCTTGATGTATTCATTCCTGATGCGATTTTTGTGTTTCATCTTCAATGTGAAAGTCCAAGGGTTACAGTAAACCTGCAGTGGTGCATCAGAATCTACAACTGGACTCCCAGCGAAGGATCCAACGACAGGCCATTGGAAGAATTACTCTCCTGGACAGAAGTCAGCATTGTGGTTGTTGTATTCAATCCCGATTCGATATCTGTGTTTCATTGTCAATGTGAAATTCGAATAGTTATAGTAAACCTGCAGTGGTGCATCACAATCTACAACTGGAGTCCCAGCAAGGTATCCAATCAATGGCCGTTTGAGGAATTACTCTCTGGACAAATGTCAGCATGGTGATGTTGTACTCAATGCCGAAGCGATTTCTGTGATTCATCGTCAATGTGAAGGTGCAGGGGTTACAGTAATCCTACAGTGGCGCATCGGAATCTACAACTATATTCCCAGCAACGGAACAAAGCAACAGGCCGATTGAGGAAATTCTTCCCTGACAGAAGTCAGGATTGTGCTTCGTGTATTCACTCCCGATGCTATTTCTGTGTTTCATCGTCATTGTGAGTGTCCAAGGTTTACAGTAAACCTGCAGTGGTGCATCAGATTCTAGATCTGGACTCCCAGAATAGAATCGAAGTACAGGCCGTATGATGAATTACTTCCTTCGACAGATGACAGCAAGGTGCCCGTTGCATTCGATCCCGATGCGAATTATGTGTTTCATCGTCAATGTGAAGGTCCAAGGATTACAGAAAACCGGCAGAGGTGCATCGGACTCAACACCTAAACTCCCTCAATGATCCAGGCACAAGCTGTTTGACGAATTACTCCCCTGGACATAAATCATCATAATACCGGTCGTATTCAATCCTGAAGCGATTTCTGTGTTTCATCTTCAATGTGAAGGTCCAATGGATACAGTAAACGCACAGTGGTGCATCAGAATCTACAACTAGTCTCCCAGCAAAGTATCCACTCACAGGAAGTTGGAATAATTACTCCCCTGTGTGGAAGTCATCATGGTTTATGTTGTATTCAATCCCGATGCTATTTCTGTGTTTCATCGTCAATGTGAGGTCCGAGGGTTACCGTAAATCTGCAGTGGTGCATCGGAATCAACAACTGGACTCATTGAAGGATCCAATCACGGGCCATTTGACGAATTACTCCCTTGGACCGAAACCATCCTGGTGCCTGTTCTATTCTATCGCGATGCGATTTCTGTGTTTCATCGTCCATGTGAAGGTCTAAGGGTTACAATAAATTTTAAGTGGTGCATCGTAATCTACAACTGGACTCCTAGCTATGGATCCAATCAGAGGCCCTTCGAAGAATTACTCCCTTGGACAGAAGTCAGCACTGTGCTTCTAGTATTCAATCCCGATGCGATTTCTGGTTTCTTCGTCAATGTGAAGGTCCATAGGTTTCCGTAAACCTGCAGTGATGTATTGGAATCTACAACTAGACAACCAGTAATGGATCAAAGCACAGGCCGTTTAAAAAATGACTCCCCTGGACAGAAGTCAGCTTGGTGATTGTTGTATTCATACCCGATTCGATCTCCGTGTTTCTTCGTCATTCTGAAGGTCCAAGGGTTACAGTAAACATGCAATGGTGCATCGGAATCTACAACTATACTTCCAGGAAAGTATCCAAACACAGGCCGTTGGACGAATTAGTCCCCTGGACAGAAATCATCATAATGGTTGTTGTATTCCATCCCGATGCGATTTCTGTGTTTCACCGTCAATGTGAAGGTCCGAGGGTTACAGTAAACCTACAGCGGTGCATGAGAATCTGCAACTAGTCTCCCAGCATAGGATCCAATCTGAGGCCGTTGGATGAATTACTCCCCTGGACAGAAGTTATTATTGTGGTTGTTGTATTCCATCCCGATTCGATTTATGTGTATCATTGTCAATGTGAAATTCGAATAGTTACAGTAAACCAGCAGTCGTGCATCGGAATCTACAACTGGACTCCCAGCAAAGTATCCAATCAAAGGCCGTTTGAGGAGTTACTCCATGTACAGAAGTCAGCATGGTGATGTTGTACTCAATCCCGATGCGATTTCTGTGATTCATCGTCAATGTGAAGGACCAAGGGTTACAGTAAACCTAAAGTGGTGCATCGGAATCTAGAACTATACTCCCAGCAGAGGAACAAAGCACAGCCCGATTGAAGAATTCCTTCCCTGAACAGAAGTCAGCCTCGTGCTCGTTGTATTTAATCCCGATGCTATTTCAGTGTTTCATCGTCATTGTGAAGGTCCAAGGGTAACAGTAAACCTTCAGTGTTGTATCGGATTCAACAACTGGACTCCCAGCATAGGATCCAAGCACGGGCCATATGAAGATTTACTCCCTTCGACAGATGTCAGCAGGGTGCTCGTTGTATTTAATCTCGATGCGATTTATGTGTTTCATCGTCAATGTGAATGGCCAAGGGCTTCAGTAAACCTGTTGTGGTGTTTCGGAATCTACAACTAGACAACCAGCTAACTATCGAAGTACAGGCCCTTTTAAAACTTGCTCCCCTGGACAGAAGCCAGCACGGTGCTTGCTGTATTTAATCCCGGTGCAATTTCTGTGTTTCATCGTCATTGTAAAGGTCCAAGGGTAATAGTAAACATGCAATTGTGCATCGGAATCTACAACTATGCTCCCAGCAAAGGATCCAAGCACAGGCCGTTTGAGGAATTGTCTCTTGGCAAAAGTCTGCATGGTGCTTGTTGTATCGAATCCCGATTCGATATCTGTGTCTCATCGTCCATGTGAAGGTCCAAGGGTTACAGTAAAGATGAAATTGAGCATCGGAATCTGACACTGGACTCTCAGCAAAGGATTCGTGCTAAACCCGTTAGAAGTATTACTCCCCTGGACAGAAGTCAGCATGGTGCCAGTTGTGTCAATCCCGATGATATTTCTGTGTTACATCGACAATGTGAGGGTCCAAGGGTTACAGTAAACCTGCAGTGGTGCTTTGGATTCTACAGGTGGACTCCCAGCATTAAACCAAGCACAGGCCATACGAAGAATTACTCCCTTCGACAGATGTCAGCATGGTGCTCGTTGCATTCAATCCCGATGCGTTTTATGTGTTTCATCGTCAATGTGAAGGTCCAAGGATTGCAGTAAACATGCAATGGTGCATCGGATTCTACAACTGTACTCTCAGCAAAGTAGCCAAACACAGGCCGTTGGACGAATTACTCCCCTGGACAGAAATCTTTATAATGCCTGTTGTATTCCATCCCGATGCGATTTCTGTGTTTCACGAGCAATGTGAAGGTCCGAGGGTTACAGTAAACCTGCAGTGGTGCATCGGAATCTACAACTGGACTCCCAGCAAAGGATCCAATCACAGGTTGTTGGAATAATTTCTCCCCTGTTTCGAAGTCATCATGTTGCATGTTGTATTCAATCCCGACGCGACATCTGTGTTTCATTATCTTATGAATGTCCAAGGGTTACAGTAAACCTGCAGTTGTGTATCGGAATATACAAGTGGATTCACAACAAAGGATACAAGCACGGGCAGTTAAAAGAATTACTCCCTGGACAAAAGTCATCATGGTGATTGTTGAATTCAATCCCGGTGCGATTTCTGTGATTCATCGTCAATATGAAGGTCCAAGGGTTCCAGTAAACCTATGGTGGTGCATCGGAATCCACAACTATACTCCCTGCACAGGAACAAAGCACAGGCCGATTGAAGAATTTCTTCCCTGAGCAGAACTCAGCATTGTGCTCGTTGTATTCAATCCCGATGCTACTTCTGTGTTTCATCGTCATTGTGAAGGTCCAAGGGTTACAGTAAATCTTCAGTAGTGTATAGGATTTTACGACTGGACTCCCAGCATAGGATACAAGCACAGGCCGTATGAAGAATTACTCCCTTCGACAAATGTCAACATGGTGCTCGTTGTATTCAATCCCGATGCGATTTATGTGTTTCATCGTCAATGCGAAGGTCCAAGGATTACAGTAAACCGGTAGTGGTGCATCGGAATCAACAGCTAAACTCCCTCAATGATCCAAGCACAGGCTGTTTGACGAATACACTCCCCTGGACATAAATCATCATAATACCAGGCGTATTCAATCCTGATGCGATTTCTGTGTTTCATCTTCAATCAGGGTTACTGTTACAGTAAACCCACAGTGGTGCATCAGAATCTACAACTAGACTCCCAGCAAAGGATCCAATCACAGGCCGTTGGAATTATTTCTCCCTTGGTTAGAAGTCATCATGGTTTATGTTGTATTCAATCCCGATGCTATTTCTGTGTTTCATCGTCAATGTGAGGTCCAAGGGTTACAGTAAACCTGAAGTGGTGCATCGAAATCAACAACTGGACTCCCTGAAGGATCCAATTTCAGGCCATTTGACGAATTACTCCCTTGGACCGAAACTCCCCTGGACAGAAGTCAGCTTGGTGATTGTTGTATTCAATCCCGATGCGATCTCTGTGTTTCTTCGCCATTGTGAAGGTCCAAGAGTTGCAGTAAACATGCAGTTGTGCATCGGAATCTACAACTGTACTCCCAGCAAAGTATCCAAACACAGGCCGTTGGACGAATTACTCCCCTGGGCAGAAATCATCATAATTCCTGTTGTATTCCATCCCGATGTGATTTCTGTGTTTCACCGTCAATGTGGAGGTCCGAGGGTTACAGTAAACCTACAGTGGTGCATCAGAATCTGCAGCTAGACTCCCAGCAAAGGATCCAATCACAGGTTGTTGGAATAATTACTCCCCTGGTTAGAAGTCATAATGGTGCATGTTGTATACAATCCCGATGCGATTTCTTTGTTTCATCATCTTGTGAATGTCCAAGGGTTGCAGTAAACCTGCAGTTGTGCATCGGAATATACAAGTGGATTCCCAACAAAGGATACAAGCACGGGCTCCATGGACAGAAGGTAGCGAGGTGATTGTTGAATTCAATCCCGATGCGATTTCTATGATTCATCGTCAATATGAAGGACCAAGGGTTTCAGTAAACCTGCAGTGGTGCATCGGAATCTACAACTGGACTCCCAGCAAAGGATCCAAGCACAGGCCGTTTTAAGAATTACTCACCTGGACAGAAGTCAGCATGGTGCCTGCTGTTTTCAATCCCGATGCTATTTCGGGGTTTAATCGTCATTGTGAAGGTAAAACTGTTACAGTAAACCTGCAATGGTTCATCGGAATCAACTGCTGGACTCACTGAGGGATCCAAGCACAGGCATCTGAAGATCTGATATTTCAGTTACAGGAGTAACCCGACCAAATCCAGCAACTTTCACATGCTACGTCACATAAAAAAGATTTTTTATGTGACGTAGCAAATGAAAGTTCTAGATTTGGACGGGTTACACCTGTAACTGAAATATCAGATCTGAAGATGGTTCTGAATGAACCGAATCTGGTCATATGAATAATAAAAATAATTCCCAAGACGGATTTTAAGTAACATTATAAAATCACTGATTGCTGTTATCCCATAACACATTATGTCTGTTTTTGGAAAGTTACTGCGTTTCATCGTCAATGTTAACGTCTAAGGGTTACAGTAAACGTGCAGTGGTGCATCGGAACTAAAACATGACTCTCAGCAAAGGATCCAAGCACAGGCCATTTGATGAATTCCTCCCCTGGACAGAAGTCAGCATGGTGCTTGTTGTAATTAACCCCGATGCGATGTCTGTATCTCATCGGCAGTGTGAAGGTCCAAGGATTTCACTAAACTTGCTGTGGTGCACTGGAATCTGCAACTGGACTCCCAGCAAAGGATCAAAGCACATGTCTTTTGAAGAATTACTCCCGTGGGTAGAAATCAGGATGGTGCTTGTTGTAATCAATCCCCATGAGATTTCTATTTTCATCGTCAATGTGAAGCGCCAAGGGTTGCAGTAAACATGCTGTGGTGCATCTGAGACTGCATCTGGCCTCACAGCAAAGGATCCAAGCACAGGCTGTTTCAAGATTTACTCACCTGAACAGAAGTCATCATGTTGCATTTTGTGTTAAATCCCGCTTTTTTTTCTGTGTTTCATCGTCAATTTGAAGATCCAAGGGTTACAGTGTACCCGCAGTCTTGCATCAGAATCAACAAATGGACTCCCTGAAGGATCCGAGCACTGACCGTTTGACGAATTACTCCCCTGGACAGATATCATAATAATGACTGTTGTATTGAATCTCGATGCGATTTTTGTGTTTCATCGTCAATGTGAAGGTCAAGGGTTGCAGAAAACCTACAGTGGTGCATCGGAATCTGCAACTAGTCTCCCAGCAAGGGATCCAATCACAAGCCGTTTGAACGATTACACCCCTGAACAGAAGTCTTCATTGTGCTCATTGTATTCAATCCCGATGCGATAACTGTGTTTCATCGCCAACGTGAATGTCCAAGGGTTACAGTAAACCTGCAGTGGTGGATCGGAATGTACAACTGGACTCCCAGCAAAGGATCCAAGCACAGGTCGTTTTCAGAATTACTCCCCAGGACAGAAGTCATCACGCTGCCAATTGTGTTCAATCCCGTTGCTATATCTGTGTTTCGTCGTGAATTTGAAGGTCCAAGGTTTACAATCAACCTGCGGTTGTGTATCGGAATTAACAAATGGACTCCCAGACGGATACAAGCAGAGAGCATTTGACGATTTAGTCCCCTGGACAGAAGTCATCACGGTACCTGTTGTGTTCAATCCCGATGCGATTTCAATTTTCATTGCGATGTGAAGTTCCAAATGTTACAGCAAACATGCAGTGTTGCATCCCGATACAACTGGCCTCCCAGCAAAGGATCCAAGCACAGTCCGTTCGAAGATTTACTCCCCTGGACCGAAGTCAGCATGGTGCTAGTTGTATTCAATCCCATAGCGATTTCTGTGTCTCATCGTCAATGTGATGGTCCAATTGCTACAGAAAACCTGCAGTGGTGAAACAGAATCTTGAACTGGACTCCCAGCAAAGGATCCAAGCACATGACGTTTGAAGAATTACTCATGTGGACAGAAGTCAGTATGGTGCTTTTTGTATTCAATCCCGATGCGATTGATGTATCTCATCGTCAATGTGAAGGTCCAAGGGTTACAGTAAACCTGCAAGGTTCATCGGGAACTACAACTGGACTCTCCGCAAAGGATCCAAGCACGGGCCGCTTCAAGAATTACTCCCCTGGAAAGAACTCAGCATGGTGCATGTTGTATTCAATCCCGATGCGATTTCTATTTCTCATCGTCAATGTGAAGGCCCTAGGGTACCTTTGAACCTGCAGTGTTGCATCGTAATCTACAAGTGGACTCCCAGCAAAAGATCCAAGCACAGGCCGTTTCACGAATTACGCCCCTGGACGGAAATCATCATAATACTTGTTGCATTCAATCCCGATGCGATATCTGTGTTTCATCGTCAATGTGAATGTCCATGGGTTACAGTAAACCTGCAGTGGTGCATCAGAATGTACAACTGTACTCCCAGCAAAGGATCCAATCACAGGCAGAGTGAAAAATTACACCCCTGGACAGAAGTCAGCATGGTGCTCCTTGTATTCTATCCCGATGCGATATCTGTTTACATCGTCAATTTGAATGTCCAAGGGTTACAGGAAACCTGCAGTGATTCGTCGGCATCTACAACTGGATTCCCAGCCACGGACCCAAGCACAGGCCGATTGAAGAATTACTCAGCTGGACAGAAGTCACATGGTGCCTGTTGTATTCAATCCCGATGATATTTCTTTGATTCATCGTCAATGTGAAGCTCCGTGGGTTACACTAAACATGCAGTGGTGCATCGGAATCAACAGATGGACTCCCTGAAGGATTCAAGTTCAGGCCATATGATGAACTATTCCCCTGGACAGAAGTCATCATGGTGTCTGTGGTATACAATCCCGATTCGATTTCTGTTTTTCATCGTCAATGTCAAGGTCCAAGGGTTACATTAAACCTACAGTGGTGCATCGGAATTTACAACAAGACTCTCAGCAGACTATTCATTCCGGGGCGATTTCTGTGTTTCATCGTCAATGTGAAGGTCCAAGAGTTACAGTAAACCTTCTGTTTGGCACCGGTATCTACAACTGGACTCCCAGCCAAGGATCCAAGCAAAGGCCATTTGAAGAATTAGTCCCCTGGACAGAAGTCATCATGATGCTAGTTGTACTGAATCCCGTTGCTATTTCAGTGTTTCATCGTCAATGTGAAGGTGAAACGGTTACAGTAAACCTGCAGTGGTGCATCGGAATCAACTACTTGACTCTGAGCAAAGGATCCAACCACAAGCTGTTTGAAGAAATACTCCCTGGACAGCAGCCAGAGTGGTGCATGTGGTATTCACTCTCGATGCTATTTCTGTGTTTCATCGTCAATGTCAATGTCCAAGGGCTACAGTACACCTACAGACGTGCATCGGAGACTACAACTGTACTCTCCGCAAAGGATCCAAGCACAGTCCGTTCGAAGAATTACTCCCCTGGACAGTATCCCCTGGATTGTATTCAATGCGATTTCCGTATTTCATCGTCAATGTGAAGGTCCAAGGATTACAGTAAACCTGGATTGGTGCATGGGAGGCTACAACTGGACTCCCAGCAAATTATCCAAGCACAGGCAGTTTGAAGATTTATTCCCCTGGACCGAAGTCAGCATGGTGCATTTTGTAATCAATCCCGTTTCGATTTTTGTGTTTCATCGTCAATGTGCGCGTCCAAGGGTTACAGTAAACTTGCAGTGGTGCATCGGAACCTACAACTGGACTCCCAGCAAAAGATAAAAGCACAGGCCGTTTGAAAAATACTCCCTTGGACAGAAGTCAGCATGGTGCATGTTGTATTCTATCCCGATGCTATTTCTTTGTTTCATCGTCAATGTGAATGTCCAAGGGCTTCAGTAAACCTGCAGTGGTGCATGGGAGACTACATCTTCCAGTATGATATAAAAAATTATTTTAGGTTAAATATATTTCAACTCTTTCAATTTAAATCTGTGTTTCATACTAGAATGTCGTGTTTCCAGCTTGGCACAGCTTTGCCACAGGAGACGTCCGTCTTCTGGTCGGCTCCTGATTGTTGTCAGAAGGAGGCTAGTTTTTGACTACTCAAAGACTTCTACTATTTGGAAAGGAACAACCCAGATTTCTTTACGAAATCAGTATGAATTTTATTGTTACCTAAGGGACCTTTAACAATGAACAGAAAAAAATGCATTTAAAAATGAAATCATTAATAAATGGGGCAGCTATGAGTTGTATAGAAGACAAGGAGCGGCCTTCTGTCTACGACCAGGATGTCGCAGTATATTCTGCTGTAGTAAAGGCTGTTTGATATTTACAAAAATAATATGGCATGGAGGTTAAAAAAGTATAAAGGAAAAGAACAAAATAAGAAATCTGGTAAACACTAAATATATTCAAACAATTCTCACTAGCAAATTAGGGGTTATTTATAGACAATATAACTTACATAAGTTCCTTTCTAACTGTATAGTGCGAACAGATTTCAGCCTGCCCTGTGCTGTCTCCTTGGTTTACGTTTTTGTCACAAATTACAGTCATTACTTTTCTCCTTCGTTAAAGACAATTCTTGCACTGTTCAACACCTTCATAACAATAACTTGCCGATTTACAGTTTCGAACGTAAATTACTTGAATTTTATTAATTAATTATGTTGACTGCACGCTGGCGAGACCGCTCACTTTTCTAGCTTAAAGTCGACCTTCTTTTACGTTTTCACATTACAAGCAGAAGTAGTACATTAAAATCTGAAGATCTACAAAAGTTTTTTTTTACTGTCATCTTTTATTGAGATCGAAGTGGAACGTCAGTTCAGTTTCTGTTAAAATCTTTCTTTGACTGCGCAATCGTTGTATTAGCGTCCGCGTTAGATGCGCATCTTTACAGTTACGTAAATTATATAAAACAAATGTCTTTCAAAGAATAGGTCTCATCTCATAGGTTGATCATTTAATATACAGATAGGTGAATGCCTTTCCAAGGGTACTCACAGGTTTCATACCTCGGAAATCCCAATAATATTACATCGCTTCCCTCGTGAGGAGTAATGATTCTGAAAGATCGTTACGACTCACGCGCAGTCGTAATATTATTGAATTCACGTACTTAGTGTATGAAGTATTTAAGGATCTCTCCTTGTAGGGAGCAAAACAAAACATAACATAAGGCATACAGAATTGTATACGTTTCACACTAAGTCGTCAAAGCTACTCACAGTTGCTTGATCATTTACAAACTTGGTTGTGGCATGATGCCATCTTAAGTGTTCAAGGATTTAACATAAGTTCCCTTTTTTTGCGTGTTCTCAAGAATTACTCTCATTCAATCAATAGAAACATTGAAATACTAACATAGATACAAGTACAAATCAAATACGCATACAGATACTTATGCACATAAATATTGACAAGAAGAATAAAATTCGATTACAGTATTGGTGCATTCCCATCAATTTTGAACAGAACATAAAAATTTATCAGTCTTTCTCGTAGCGACGTCACTCTTCTCTTTGTAGTGGGAGTATTTCCCATGGAGTCGGGTGATTTTCACAGGTGAATTCTTTCATCACCTTTCACTTTTCACTGCACTACAACTGGGGATCACCTTTTCACATTGTGGAGGAACACACTGGGAATTTCACTACGTGAAGGGGGAAGTGATATTTATTGACTCGACGATCCATCGGGTCATGTCAGGAAACAGAAAAGTTGATGAATGGTTCAATGACGAATGAGTCACTTTGGTGGCTGTCTTAATCTCATTCCAATTCATGTTTCAGCACATGAAAATACAGAAAAAATCGGTATTAGGACTTGCTCATGAACTAGCATCTTAATCTAAGGGAATATAGAGTAAGAATTTACGATAATAAAAATTACAACATAGACTATGTACATATACAATATATATATTATTCATATTTTGTGTCTAGTTTTTATATTCTTTCGTTAGCAAATATTAGCAAAACACGTTTCGTCTTGTACAGGTCTTTCTGAAGCAATGTATTTAGCAATATTGCCGTAGCAATTTTCATAGTTAAGGAAAAGTCATCGCCGGCCGTGGTGGCCGTGCGGTTCTAAGCGCTACAGTCCGGAACCGCGGGACTGTTACGGTCGCAGGTTCGAATCCTGCCTCGGGCATGGATGTGTGTGATGTCCTTAGATTAGTTAGGTTCAAGTAGTTCTAAGTTCTAGGGGATTGATGACCTAAGATGTTATGTCCCGTAGTGCTCAGAGCCATTTGAACCATTTGAAAAGTCATCATTAGTGTCCTTTTCATGTAAATATAGTAAAACCGTGCGTAGTTTATCAACGTTTTATTATTTTTATGTCCATTTTCATCTCAAATCTGGAGCACGCTCGCGCCCGTTATGGAGAGGAATGCTTATTGTTGAGTGCGGGCCGGCGAGCAGTCATTGAATGTTGCCACAGTGCTTCACAGTCACGTGGTAACGAACTGGCGGTTTAACAGCGTTGGCAGTCCGCGTCCTGCACGAGGCAGATAGTTCAGTGGCTACCAACCTTTTTTTTTTTTTTTAACTTGTGCATTTTGTTGAATCGTGGGTACTGGAGCAGCTCGTCAAGGCGACATGGTCAACCTGGACGGTAAATTGACTGCACCAGCGACGAAGAACAGTCATCGATGAAAATGACTACTGTCACCTATTGCAGTGAGTACAATAGCTTGTCTATCCTTTGACTGTGATAGTCACTGTATCGTCGTTGCAACGTGAGAATACTTGTAATGCTACTTCACACGCGGAACATCACTCGTGTCCACAAGAGTATTACAGTTTTGATTCACACAAGAGATAACTAGTTTTTCGTGTCGATACATGTGTCACATTACGATTTTACACACGTGCCCATCATTTTGTCACTGAGTCACACGCATCAATCCATACGTGTCCATTTAGGTTTCTTTATACTACAGAGTAGTACAGGTAATGCTAAAATTACTTATCATGAAAGGATCATTTACAAAATATAAATAGTTTTTTTTTTAATTACTGTCCAAGACCTAACGAAAAACGTGTCTGCTATTCTGAATGGTGCTTCTGAAGCATGTTAGATTTTATATGTATTTTAAATCTGATTCTTTTCCTTTTCTTATTGTTCTATAACAGCCTTTTTTTTGTTTCTTTGTTCATTTACTGGGTTACATCAATAATCAGTAAAATATAGCGTCCTTGGCGTGCCGAACAGACCACGTTCAAAACTTAATCTAACAGAAATTGGGAAAATTAGTCCCATTTCCTAGGATGCTTTTGCTCACAGCAAATCAGATTTACATCACGTTTCGATAAGTAACTGCAGATACGCATTAAGCACCGACCCACGATCGTTAATACACACAATATACACACGTCAAGTCTTTTGAACTAATTTCCAAATTTCTTCCCCCACCGGGTAGGGTAGAAAGGTAAGAATGCTAAAGAAGAAAACTACAATAGGATAGTGCAAGGATATGAAAGATACGAAGATAGATAATAGGTGAAATAATCAGTTTAGCAAATTCATTCTTCGGCTCCACCGTTTTTAGTGTCATCCACGCGGCATAACTTGACTTCAGTATTAAAATGTCGCACAAATCCGCTTCCAAAGCATCTTCAAATACATCTCAAAATCACGGCATGCGGACATAGCAGAAGAATATAAGTAGATTATCTCAGTCCTCAACTAGGTATCTTAATATCGAATGTTTCTGTACAATACTCGTGACATAGGAATAGTATCTCTAAGTCTCTTCAATACCGGACCTAATTATCATTACAAATGCAAATTTCTTAACTGGTTGACTCATAGTAATAAATAAATTAAAGTTGCTCTCCAGTTGCGAGTACCATTATTCATTTCATTGTATATCAACTATATGTTTTTGCTTATACTCGGTGTAATCTACAGATTACAATTTATCAGTTTTGCATCATACATGGTTCTAGCGACTTAAAATAGCAATCCTTTGAAAGCTTAACTTAGGTTATTACTTCACATATACGGACATTCGGGTCTGAATGAGGGATTTAAAGAAAACCTTTACTACTTGGTAAAAAGGAGATTTGCCATAACTTAAAACTAAAGCAGCAGGTGGCACTTTGGCACATCCCTTACTCAATTCAACGACTGCAGCTCTCTATTGCTCAAGAAACTTAAAACTACCTCAAAACTAAGGCAAATCTTATTTTTTCAAATACGTAGGGTACCTTCTTCATCACTTCATATCTTTCAAGCTCCATCGTTACTTTGTGTCCACCTCACTCAAATGATTACGTCACCTGCAGAATATATGTACATGCTGTTGACTCACATAATTTCTAAACAGATCACACTCTTGTTTCAAGTTGCAGCTTAAAATAATAAACGATATTTTTTAATGTTTTTCATGGTACTTCTTTAGGTCTGCATGGTGGTAAAGTCCTTTTATTCGTCCACTAACGGGATCTGCCAACACGTAACAATCAATATGTGTCTTCCTGATTATAACAAACGGTCCTTCATATAGGTGTTGCCACTTACTATTTTTACGTAAGATGAGAGATGGTTTGAAGTGTGTCCTCAGAAGAACACGCTCGTTCAGGCGATACGACAGAACTTTATTGACATGCTTGTCAAATGCCTTTTTTCTTAAATTGGCATGAGTTGTGAGAGAGATCAGGGCTTGTCTTAACTTATTATCTAGGTTGGCTTCTGGATCTTGTATCTTGGGGATAGGATCAATCCAATCATTGCTTTCCTTTTGCCTGCAGATTAGTTCTGAAGGTGTAAAACCGATCGAAGTGTACGGAAAATTATTTACAATCTCTTCAAATGGAGTAACAAAATCGACCCACCGTGTTTGCTGGTTCGGTACATAGGTGCGAATAAAACGATGAAATTCTTTGAAGACTCGTTCTGTCGGGTTACTTTGCGGACAAAACCTGGGAAGCGTGATTGAAAGTAAGGGTGGAAACGCAATGGAAATAAATGAAAGGTGCAGAAAAGCAGGGCAGTTCTACAAATGCATTAGGGGGCTTATTTGGAGCAAGGAGGTTCCACAGAAATCCAAGGGAATTATATACCGAACCTACTTTCTCCCCATATTGGCATACGGAAGTGAGACATGGGTAATGCACGAAAGCGACAAAAGTAGAATACAGGCTAGTGAAATGAAGTTCCAGAGGAGCAGGTTGAGTGTACAAGACGAGACAGATTGCGAAATGTGTATGTGAGGGAAAGACTAAAGGAGGAACCAGTACAGGACAGGATAGAAAAATCAAGACTGCAGTGGTATGGACACATGAAGAGAATGGATGAGGGAAGAATTCCAAAGAGGATGTTTGATCTGCAACTGGAGGGGAAGAGGCCCAGAGGAAGACCAAGGGATAGATGGGTGAAGGGAGTGAAGGAATGTTTGATGAGAAGAGGAGAGAACTGGACGAAGGTGGAAGAGGGGGAATGGTGGAAAGACAGAACACGATGGAGAGGCTTGTGTTCCCGACAGACCCAGCCAGTGGCTGGAAACTGTCCAAGATGATGATGACAATACCATTATTGGCAAGAAACTGTCTCCCCTCTTTTCCAACGAAGTTTGAAACATTATCAGACAACATGGTTTCTGGCTTACCAAAACGAGGAAAATAATCCTTTTCTATTCGTCTTATTAAAGATTTTGCACTGGAAGACTTCATCGCGTATAAACGCACGTGCTTAGTGAAGAGGTCTAGCAAAACAGCAAGGTACTTAGCACCTCCTCTTCCTCTCGGAAGTGGACCTGCAGAGTCGAGACTGACTATTTGGTTAGGACGCTCAGTGTAGATAGGATTCAAAGGTATGACATTCGAAAGATTGAAGGGCTTTGCCTTCTGACAGATTAAACAAGTGCTTAGCAGTTTATGAATTCTCTTATGCAGATTGGTTACGTAGCAGTAGGCAGAAATCTTTCTTTTACACTTTTCGGGGCCATAATGTCCCCAGGATAGGTGAGTGTACCATATGAGATATTCAACGTACTCCTCAGGAATACAAACACACCATTGCTCCGTCAACATAGATGTACGATGAAATAAAACACCATTGTGTGATTTATAAAATTTCGGCAAACGATGATTGGGCTTGTCTTGTAGAAGCTGTTTGACTCTCTTCCATTTACGGTCACTTTCTTGCAGAGTACCCATCTGTTGGTAAAGACGTAGAAAATAGCTACGAGTCCGCCGCTCGTGGTCTCGCGGTAGCGTTCTCGCTTCCCGAGCCCGGGGTCCCGGGTTCGATTCCCGGCGGGGTCAGGGATTTTCACCTGCCTCGAGATGACTGGGTGTTTGTGTTGTCCTCATCATTTCATCATCATCCAGGAAAGTGGCGAAATTGGACTGAGCAAAGATTGGATAATTGTACGGGCGCTGATAACCACGCGGTTGAGCGCCCCACAAACCAAACATCATCATCATCAAAATAGCTACGATTCAAGGGATCTTTCATAAGGAGTATCTTGTGATTGGAAATCTGTTCTACAAGTTCCGTAGGCTCCGGCATAACTTCCGGCATGCGTGACAGTGTATCTGCAACGACGTTGTTCTTGCCTTTCACGTAAACAATTTCGAAATTGTACTCCTGTAGAAATAGGCACCAGCGAGTAAGCCTCGGATGATAGAGCTTACACGAAAGGAGAAAGCTAAGAGCTTGATGGTCAGAATACACTTTGATCGGATGGCCATAAATGTAATACTTAAAACGGCGGAACGCCCATACAACTGCCAATCCTTTTAACTCTGTAACAGAGTACGATCTCTCGCACTCCGTCAGCATACGACTGGCGAAACTAACTATCCTAATCTCTTCTTTATCTCCAGTTTTCTTTAGCTGGAACAAACAAGCGCCCAAGCCTTGAAATGTGGCGTCACAAGAAATGCAGAATTCGGAGTTCATATCCGGATGACTGAGGATATTGCTATTCAGAACAGCTTGATTGATTTTGTCAAAGGCTTGCTGACATTCAGAGCTCCATAACCAATGAACGTTTTTCTTTAATAGATTGTGCAACACTGGACTGTTCATGGATTGATTTGGTATAAAGCGACGAAAGAAAGACGTTAACTCAGAAACCCTTTTAATTATCTTTTGGTGCCGGGCACAGGGAAGTTCCTTCTTGCAGACAGTTTGTTAGGATCGGGAGAGATTCGCTCAGAAGAGATAATATGACCAAGGAATTTTACTTCCTTTTTTACAAACTTTGATTTCTGTAAATTGGCAGTAACGGCAAAGTTAGCAAACCTCACGAAGATTTTTCGAATCAAGTCAAGATGTTCCTCCCATGAAGTCGAGGCTACTAAGATACTATCGACATAGACAGTTATTTTGTCCAGTAAATCATGACCTAAGACATGGTCAAGTGCGGCAATAAAGACACCTGAACTAATATTCAAACCAAAGGGTACGACACGAAATTGATATGACCGACCCGCAAAGATAAAGAAGAGGGCGACAACTTAACCTGCCAATAGCTACTTCGAAGGTCGATGTAGGTTAGAAATTTGATACCATAGAACCTTTGCAGTTGCTCCTCCAATGCTTCCGGTCGGGTACACCCAGGAACAATAATTTTGTTGATGTTCCTAGCGTCTAGAACAAGCCTAACACTTCCATCATGTTGAAATATAGACAATAATGGGCTCGAATATATAGAGTCAGAGGGCTCAATTATTTTCCAGTTTAACATTTTGCGGATTTCCTGTCGTACTGCTTCCTTGCGGGGTTGCGGAACTGCATAGGTGGTTTTACAGTAGGTGCTGTGGGGCTTAACCTTCATGTCGAATACATAGTTGGCTATGATTCCCGGTTTCTTAGAAAACACATTTATAAATTGTGTCAACAGGTCGTATAGTTCCTATCTTTGTCGGTCACCTAATCCTTCCGATTCATTAGCCTTCGTCAGTAATTCTTCATGTGACGGTAATAAGTCAAAGTCTTCGTCCGCATCTCCTGACTCGTCTAAATAATTGAAATATTGTTGCCGAGATGTGAGCTTGCGGAGCTCTACTTTATGTTCTTTGCTGGACAACTTAACTTTGGTCCTCATAAGTCGAATCACTATACTCTTATCACTGCATCTGGGAGTACATGTACCTTCATACAAATCTATGATGACACGATTCTTACGTAGAAACTAAATTCTTGAAGGCAAGGTACTGACAGATTTTTAACAACTAGGAAAGTACATGGTACGGTGTCTGATGCAAATCTCACTGGTACATGAATTTGTAGCGTCACCTTTTGAACTAGAGAGCCTACAGCTCCGGATACGGTACACCCTTGTACTGGCAATGACAGAACTTCTTCTATAGAACTCACTTTCTTATATACACATAAAGACAAAACATTGATATTAGCACCAGTCTCTATTATAGCGACAAGTGGTACATCATGAATATGAATCATAGTGGATACCTGAACCTGGTTTTCCCATAAATCCCCGCCATTCAAAACGTCATTCTTCTTTAGCAAGTCATCCCGTAAGTCACAGTCATTGTCGTATCGTATTAGGTTCATTTGCCCACTAATGAAATCGACCCCAACATGTTCCGCAGCTTCCCCAAGGAGGCAAGAAAAAGAAGCTGCTTTTAGTTTTCCGCATGTTCATTAGATTGAATTTCGCTCACATTTATTTTTGAAGTACTGGGCGGTACGCTCGGTACGAAGTTTGCTTCCGTGCTCCACCTAAGTTGCGAGCTATTTGCCGGAATTTCAGAAGAGATGGTGTGTGTTGGCGGGTTTGCTCGGGCATAATACACTCCTGGAAATTGAAATAAGAACACCGTGAATTCATTGTCCCAGGAAGGGGAAACTTTATAGACACATTCCTGGGGTCAGATACATCACATGATCACACTCACAGAACCACAGGCACATAGACACCGGCAACAGAGCATGCACAATGTCGGCACTAGTACAGTGTATATCCACCTTTCGCAGCAATGCAGACTGCTATTCTGCCATGGAGACGATCGTAGAGATGCTGGATGTAGTCCTGTGGAACGGCTTGCCATGCCATTTCCACCTGGCGCCTCAGTTGGACCAGCGTTCGTGCTGGACGTGCAGACCGCGTGAGACGACGCTTCATCCAGTCCCAAACATGCTCAATGGGGGACAGATCCGGAGATCTTGCTGGCCAGGGTAGTTGACTTACACCTTCTAGAGCACGTTGGGTGGCACGGGATACATGCGGACGTGCATTGTCCTGTTGGAACAGCAAGTTCCCTTGCCGGTCTAGGAATGGTAGAACGATGGGTTCGATGACGGTTTGGATGTACCGTGCACTATTCAGTGTCCCCTCGACGATCACCAGTGGTGTACGGCCAGTGTAGGAGATCGCTCCCCACACCATGATGCCGGGTGTTGGCCCTGTGTGCCTCGGTCGTATGAAGTCCTGATTGTGGCGCTCACCTGCACGGCGCCAAACACGCAGACGACCATCATTGGCACCAAGGCAGAAGCGACTCTCATCGCTGAAGACGGCACGTCTCCATTCGTCCCTCCATTCACGCCTGTCGCGACACCACTGGAGGCGGGCTGCACGATGTTGGGGCGTGAGCGGAAGACGGCCTAACGGTGTGCGGGACCGTAGCCCAGCTTCATGGAGACGGTTGCGAATGGTCCTCGCCGATACCCCAGGAGCAACAGTGTCCCTAATTTGCTGGTAAGTGGCGGTGCGGTCCTCTACGGCACTGCGTAGGATCCTACGGTCTTGGCGTGCATCCGTGTGTCGCTGCGGTCCGGTCCCAGGTCGACGGGCACGTACACCTTCCGCCGACCACTGGCGACAACATCGATGTACTGTGGAGACCTCACGCCCCACGTGTTGAGCAATTCGGCGGTACGTCCACCCGGCCTCCCGCATGCCCACTATACGCCCTCGCTCAAAGTCCGTCAACTGCACATACGGTTCACGTCCACGCTGTCGCGGCATGCTACCAGTGTTAAAGACTGCGATGGAGCTCCGTATGCCACGGCAAACTGGCTGACACTGACGGCGGCGGTGCACAAATGCTGCGCAGCTAGCACCATTCGACGGCCAACACCGCGGTTCCTGGTGTGTCCGCTGTGCCCTGCGTGTGATCATTGCTTGTACAGCCCTCTCGCAGTGTCCGGAGCAAGTATGGTGGGTCTGACACACCGGTGTCAATGTGTTCTTTTTTCCATTTCCAGGAGTGTAGATGCGAGAATTTGGAGGTTCATGATTTTGAATTTGATAGTTAGTAAAAGGTGGAGGACTATTCCTAAAGTTTGGAGCATACCGTTGTTTGTATTGCTTGGAAGGATCTGGAGCATTTCTCCCTTGAGAAAGTGCTGGAATCTAGGCTGGTTACCATACTGCCGTTGACTGTTGGTATTAATCCAACGTCCTTTTCCATTGAAATTATTATTATTTTGGCGATCGTTATTATAGTGATAGTGATCATTGTAATTAACTGGTGCTGTTGTGTTGTCTGGTATATGGGGTGGTACCTGTTTTGATCCTGGTATTTATGTTTCTGCTTTCCGTTGCGGCGATAGTAGTTGTTATTATCACATGGAACGTCGTGTCCTTTACTGTTATTGGGTTGGCATGACATACCTGAGTCTGCGCCTACACCGTGCTGCTGTGTAGTGTGCAGGCCAAGATTACAATTACTCCGCGCACTAGCACGCACGTCTTCTTGAATCATTTAAAGGCTGTCAAGTACTGACAGAAAAGCCTCCGTGTCGTCGTCACTGACATTTACTAACTTCTCCCTGATTGATACCGGTAGCTTCGACTTAAGGATCATAATTACGTCCTTCGTGGAAATGGGCGTGTCCCAATATTGTATTTTTTGCAGATATTTCTCAAAGTACCTACGGAGACCAGCACTTCTCGTATTAAACGGTTCAGCATTATATACTTCCTTTCTAAGGCGTTGTTGTGTGCCTGAACTCCAGAATTTGTTCAGAAATTGCTTTTCGAAGTCAGCGTAATTATTACATCTGCCAATAACTTCTGTTGCCCAGACAGAACCCTCTCCTTGAATGTAACCGACTATAAAGCGCATACGTTGCTTGTCATCCCAGTTCTCAGGAAAAACACGATTAAATGACTTCAGAAAAACCATTGGTTGGATGTTGCGTTTCTCTGGCAGAAAAGGCTGGAATACGCGGTGCTTGAGAACGCTTTCTACTTTCATGAGCTCGACAAGAGTTACTTGATCATTCTGGTTGCGTACTGACGGATTCTTACTGCTATGACCATGTACAAGTGGACAGAATTGTACACGAGACACGGGATTATTATTGTATTCGTGTTCTGAAGAAAGCAAGTGTGAATACTCACTTCTATTATCATTAGGAAAATCATTCACTTGTTGTTTCAACTGCTCGATTTCCTCAGTGAGGTGTCGTTTCCACTCGGGAAGATCTCTGTGAAAAACTCTACGAATCCTAATTCAGTGAGAAGCTTATCTCCTGATGTACCTGGAGCAGGTAAAACTTCAACTGTGGCTGAATTAACGGCTTCTTTTAAGTCGTGTTGAACCTTGTTTTCTATGTACTGTTCCTTAGTCTCGACCCATTCTACAAATTCTTTTCCTATCGTAGAACGTACGTTTGCTGCAGCATCATTCACCCTCTTTTCAATATTAACTTCGGATAGCGCCTGTGTCAGGTCATTGACCTGGCCCTGCAGAGTGATGACATTCTCTGCAAGCTTGTTTACTTTAGCTCCGACGTCAACGGACTTTTTTGAAACTTCCGTTGTAACTGCCTGGCAACTTTCGATATGTACTTTGATCTCTTTGTGCACGTTAGCTACTGTGCTCTCACATGCATCTACCTTCTGCAGAATACCTTCTATCCTTTCATTAACTTTAGTACTTAATTCCGAGATATATTCCACCGTGACTGTCCTTATTCTTGCCTCTAAGTTGGCATCAATATTATCTAACCTATTTTTCATTGTACCAATCATGGTATTTAGGTCAAACCATTTTCGCTCTGTCTCCCGTTCCTTTTCCCTTTCTTTTTGTTCCCTTTCTTGTCTATCTCATTGTTTTTGTAATTTATAAGCTTCCCTTTCCCGTTTCTCCTGTTCTCTTTCTTGAAAAAAAATTCTCATCATTTCAACCATCGAATTTTCTCCCGCTTGCTGTGACGATACGTCACGCACACCATCATCGTCTGCCGTTCTCTCCATTCGCGAATCGGGTCTCCCTGTTCTCGTTCGCGAACGTAGTGGGTATGACTTGACAACTGTGTCATCACCGTCATCCGCACTGTTTGTCGGCTTTCCTTTGTCATCTGCCATGTTTATTTTCAAGTTTGTGACGTAACTGCTCAAAGAAATATTTCGCGGCACGCCGATCGTCAACACTCAGATGCGCGTGCTGATAGTCAAACGTCACACCGCGGTAGCTGACAACTGCAGAGCTATACCGGGGAGAAGACAAGATGTCACCTAACTTTGAAAGTAAGTGACAAACACCTACTAGACCTTCACTAGACACTTAATCCTGCTATTATGGCATCCATCTTGTGTTCCTAACCGTAGCAACAATGAAGATGCTAATAATGCTAACAAATAAACTTTGCATGGAGAGATGATCAGAAATGAATTCTAACTACGTAAATAAGCAACTCTGCAAGGAAATAACAGCGATAGGATAAAATTAAGCAGTAAGGAAAGAAATTCCGGAAATCAGTTTTTTTTTATACAAGACGCGAGATTTTATGCGTAATGAAAACCGTACTTACATCAGTCGTTTTGCGCACTGCTGTTATTTTTCGAATTTTTTGTTTTTTACTTCCACGGTTTTGTTCAGTACTTCCTTTACGGCTTCCCGATGTCCACCGGATGATGTCATGAAACAATAACAGAACATATTAATTTTTTTATCAAGTCCCTGTTCGGGCGCCAAATCTAGTATGATAAAAAAAATTATTATTAGGTTAAATATATTTCAACTCTTTCAATTTAGAATGTCGTATTCCCAGTTTGGCACAGCTTTGCCACAGGAGACACGAAAGCGGTCGAAGACGTCCGTCTTCTGATCGGCTCCTGATCGTTGTCAGAAGAAGGCTAGTTTTTGATTACTCAAAGACTTCTATTATTTGGAAAGGAACAACCCGGATTTCTTCACGTAATCAGTATGTATTTTATAATTACCTAAGGGACCTTTAACAATGAACAGTAAAAAAAATTTCATTTGAAATTGAAATCATTAATAAATGGAGCAGCTATGAGTTGTATAGAAGACAATAAGCGGCCTTCTGTCTACGACCAGGATGTCGCAGTATTCTCTGCTGTAGTAAAGGCTGTTTGATATTTACAAAAATAATATGGCATGGAGGTTAAAAAAAGTATAAAGGAAAAGAAAAGAATAAGAAATCTGGTGAACACTAAATATATTCAAACAATTCTCACTAGCAAATTAGGGCTTATTTATAAACAATATAACTTACATAAGTTCTTTTCTAACTGTATAGTGCGAACAGATTTCAGCCTGCCCTGTGCTGTCTCCTTGGTTTACGTTTTTGTCACCAATTACAGTCATTACTTTTCTCCTCCGTTAAAGACAATTCTTGCACTGTTCAACACTTTCATCACAATAACTTGCCGATTTACAGATTCGAACATATATTACTTGAATTTTATTAATTAATTATGTTGTCTGCATGCTGGCAAGACCGCTCACTTTTCTAGCTTAAAGTCGACTTACTTTTACGTTTTCACATTACAAGCAGAAGTAGTACATTAAAATCTGAAGATCTACAAAAGTTTTTTTTTTTTTACTGTCATCTTTTATTTAGATCGAAGTGGAACGTCAGTTCAGTTTCTGTTAAAATCTTTCTTTGACTGCGCAATCGATGTATTAGCGTCCGCGCTAGATGCGCATCTTAACAGTTACGTAAATTATATAAAACAAATGTCTTTCAAAGAATAGAACTCATCTCATAGGTTGATCATTTAATATACAGAAAAGTGAATGCCTTTCCAAGGGTACTCACAGCTTTAATACTACGGAAATCCCAATCATATTACAAACTGTACTCTCCGCAAAAGATCCATGCCATGAGGCCGTTCGAAGTATTACTCCCCTGGACAGCAGTCAGCATGGTGCTTGTTGTATTCAATCCCGATGCGATTTCTGTGTTTCATCGTCAATGTGAAGGTCCAAGGGTTTCACTAAACCTGCAGTGGTTCATCGGAATGTTCAACTAGACTCCCATCAATGGACCCAAGTACAGGACGTTTTAAGAAGTACTCCCCAATACAGAAGTCAGCATGGTGCTTGTTGTATTGAATCCCGATGCGATTTATGTATTTCATCATCAATGTGAAGGTCCAAGGGTTTCACTAAAACCTGCAGTGGTGCATCGGAATGTTCAACTAGACTCCCAGCATTGGATCCAAATACAGACCCTTTGAGGAATTACTCCCCTGGACAGAACTCAGCATGGTGCATGTTGTATACAATCCCGATGCGGTTTCTGTGCTTCATCGTCAATGTGAAGGTCCAAGGGTTACAGTAAACCTGCAGTGATGCTTCGGAATCTACAACTGGACTCCCAGTAAAAGATCCAAGCACAGGCCGTTTGAAGAAACACTCCCTTGGACGGAAGTCAGCATGGTGCTTGTTGTATTCAATCCCGATGAAATTTCTGTGTTTCATCGTCAATGTGAAGGTCCATGGGGTTACAGCAAACCTGCAGAGGTGCATCGGATTCTCCAACTGGACTCCCACCACAGGTTCCAAGCACAGGCCGTTTTAAGAATTACTCACCTGGACAGAAATCAGCCTGATGCTTGTTGTATTCAGTCACGATGCGATTTCTGTATTTCATCGTCAATGTGAAAGTCCAAGGCTTTCAATAAATTTGCAGTGGTGCATCGGAATCAACAAATGGACTCCCTGAAGGATCCAAGCACAGGCCGTTTGACGAATTACTACCCTGAACAGAAATCATCATAATGCCTGTTGTATTCAATCCCGATGCGATTTCTGTGTTTCATCGTCAAAGTGAAGGTCCAAGGGTTACAGTCAACCTACAGTTTTGCATCGGAATCTACAACTACACTCCGAGCAAAGGATCCAATCAGAGGCCGTTTGAAGAATTACTCACCTGGACAGAAGTCAGCAAGGTGCTTGTTGTATTCAGTCCAGATGCGATTTCTGTTTTCATCGTCACTGTGAAGGCCAATGGGGTTACAGCAAACACGCAGTGGTGCATCGGATTCTCCAACTGGACTCCCAATACAGGATCCAAGCACAGGCCGTTTTAAGAATTACTCACCTGGACAGAAATCAGCCTGATGCTTGTTGTATTCAGTCACGATGCGATTTCTCTATTTCATCGTCAATGTGAAAGTCCAAGGCTTTCAATAAACTTGCAGGGTTTCATTGAACCTGCAGTTTGAGTAATTACTCCTCTGGACAGAAGTCTGCATGGTGCTTTTTTATTCAATCCAGATGCGATTTCTAAATTTCATCGACAATGTGGATGTCCAAGGGTTTCAGTAAACCTGCAGTGTTGCATCGGAATCTACACTGAGCTCCCAGGAAAGGATCCAAGCACAGGCCGTTTTAAGAATTTGTCCCCTTGACAGAAGTCATAATGCTGCCTATTGTATTCAATTTCTTTTCGATTTCTGTGTTTCATCGTCAATGTGAAGTCCAAGGGTTTCACTAAACCTTTAGTGGTGCATCGGAATGTTCAACTAGACTCCCAGCAAAGGATCCAAGCACAGGCCGTTTTACGAATTACTACCCTGGACAGAAATCATCATGATGCCTCTTGTATTCAATCCCAATGCAATTTCTTTGTTTCATCGTAATTTGAATGTCCAAGGGTTACAGTAAACCTGCAGTGGTACTTCGGGAACTACTACTGGAGTCGCAGGAACGGTTCTGTTGTGTACATAGTTCCGCGTAGTCAGCGCATACACAACTTTCTCGCTAGAGCGCGCCCCGCCACGCACAATAGCGCTGGTGCAGCGCTCGTCCGTCTCCGCACTACGGGATGTCGCTGCAATAGAGACGGACAAAATTCTGCTTCCGCCGATCCGTGTATTAATATGTAACGCAGCCAATGACATTGCTGCTAACGTAGAACCTTTTTTCCTCGCGGATCACACTCGTGCAGTGATACATGAACGCGCGAGGTATTATAACGAGTGTAAGTACCTCCGATTAGTCAGTCTGCATTAGTCTGCACTAGTCTGCATTTGTCTGTACCAGTCTGTACGGGTTCTAAATCTGTCTGTACCAGTCTATAGCCATGTTTCAGTCTGCGCCTTATAAGTTTACCATATTCTTGTACATAGCCATGAAGATAAATGTATAGAAAATCAGAGATATAAGTGAGAATAAGATTAACGTACCAATACCAAAGGAAGTTCAGACTGTCCATTGTGAATACAGGGTGTTTCAAAAATGACCGGTATATTTGATACGGCAAGAAAAACTAAACGAGCAGCGATAGAAATACACCGTTTGTTGCAATATGCTTGGGACAACAGTACATTTTCAGGCGGACAAACTTTCGAAATTACAGTAGTTACAATTTTCAACAACAGATGGCGCTGCAAGTGATGTGAAAGATATAGAAGACAACGCAGTCTGTGGGTGCGCCATTCTGTACGTCGTCTTTCTGCTGTAAGCGTGTGCTGTTCACAACGTGCAAGTGTGCTGTAGACAACATGGTTTATTCCTTAGAACAGAGGATTTTTCTGGTGTTGGAATTCCACCGCCTAGAACACAGTGTTTTTGCAACAAGACGAAGTTTTCAACGGAGGTTTAATGTAACCAAAGGACCGAAAAGCGATACAATAAAGGATCTGTTTGAAAAATTTCAACGGACTGCGAACGTGACGGATGAACGTGCTGGAAAGGTAGGGCGACCGCGTACGACAACCACAGAGGGCAACGCGCAGCTAGTGCAGCAGGTGATCCAACAGCGGCCTCGGGTTTCCGTTCGCCGTGTTGCAGCTGCGGTCCAAATGACGCCAACGTCCACGTATCGTCTCACGCGCCAGAGTTTACACCTCTATCCATACAAAATTCAAACGCGGCAAACCCCTCAGCGCCGCTACCATTGCTGCACGAGAGACATTCGCTAACGATATAGTGCACAGGATTGATGACGGCGATATGCATGTTGGCAGCATTTGGTTTACTGACGAAGCTTATTTTTACCTGGACGGCTTCGTCAATAAACAGAACTGGCGCATATGGGGAACCGAAAAGCTCCATGTTGCAGTCCCGTCGTCCCTGCGTCCTCAAAAAGTACTGGTCTGGGCCGCCATTTCTTCCAAAGGAATCGTTGGCCCATTTTTCAGATCCGAAACGATTACTGCATCACGCTATCTGGACATTCTTCGTGAATTTGTAGCGGTACAAACTGCCTTAGACGACACTGCGAACACCTCGTGGTTTATGCAAGATGGTGCCCGGCCACATCGCACGGCCGACGTCTTTAATTTCCTGAATGAATATTTCGATGATCGTGTGATTGCTTTGGGCTATCCGAAACATACAGGAGGCGGCGTGGATTGGCCTCCCTATTCGCCAGACATGAACCCCTGTGACTTCTTTCTGTGGGGACACTTGAAAGACCAGGTGTACCGCCAGAATCCAGAAACAACTGAACAGCTGAAGCAGTACATCTCATCTGCATGTGAAGCCATTCCGCCAGACACGTTGTCAAAGGTTTCGGGTAATTTCATTCAGAGACTACGCCATATTATTGCTACGCATGGTGGATATGTGGAAAATATCGTACTATAGAGTTTCCCAGACCGCAGCGCCATCTGTTGTTGAAAATTGTAACTACTGTAATTTCGAAAGTTTGTCTGCCTGAAAATGTACTGTTGTCCCAAGCATATTGCAACAAACGGTGTATTTCTATCGCTGCTCGTTTAGTTTTTATTGCCGTTTCAAATATACCGGTCATTTTTGAAACACCCTGTAGCATCCAGAACCAAGTTAAGTAATTTGTATGCTTGTTATTATTTTAATAGATGTGCGTGAAAATTAATCAAGTTCTGTTTAAAGTTGGTCACCATCAATCTGCTACTCTAAGCGTGCAAGTATAATTTCTATCGTCTGATCTAACGGCAGAAGATAAACACGCTACGATGAGACCATGAGACATATTTCTGACACTCGCCTGGACATAAGTCGGCATGATGCCTGGTGAATTCAATTCCGATGCAATTTCTGTGCACCATCGTCAATGAGAAGGTCCAAGGGTTAGAGAAAATCTGATTAGGTGTATCGGAAACTACTACTGGACACCCAGGAAATTTACAAGGCAAATACCGTTGAAGCGTTACTCCTCTATATAGAGGTAATGTGAAAGTCCAAGGGCTACAGTTAACCTGCAGTGCTGGATAAGAAACCACTACTTGTCTTCCAGGAAAGTTTCCAAACACAGATCGTTTGAAGCGTTATTTGCCTGGAGAGAAGTCGGCATTGAGCTTGTTGTATTCAATCCCGATGGAATTTCAGTATTTCATCATCCATGTGAAGGTCCAAGGGTTACAGTAATCCTGCAGTGTTGGCTTTGAAACTGCTACTGGAATCCCAGGACATTTCCCAAACACAAACGTTTGAAGCATTACTGGCCAGGACCGAAGTCGGCATGGTGCCTCTTGTATTCAATCCCGATACAATTTTTGGGTTTCATCGTCAATGGGAAGAACCAAGGGTTACAGTAAATCTGCAGTAGTGCGTTAGAATCCACTACTGGACTCCCAGGAAAGGTTCGAAGGACAGACCATTTGAAGCGTTACTTACCTGGACCGAGGTCGGCATGGTGACTCTTTTATTCAAACCAGATGATATTTTATCATCCCCCCGTGTAGGTTCAGGGGTACGAATAGGCCCGCGGTATTCCTGCCTGTCGTAAGAGGCGACTAAAAGGAGTCTCAAACGTTTTGGCCAATATGTGATGGTCCCCTAAGGGGCTTGACCTCTACGTTTCAAAAATTTTCTGTTAGTGCGTTCCATTTGTGGAAGGACGCCTTACGTGGTGTATTATATATCCATCTTGCCCTGAGATCTGGCACATTCGTTATTGTCATGGAGTTGGACTATTACCAAGCTTCGGTGCATATCGGCTGAAGGGTGTTCCGGGTAGCATACATTCCCTCCATTGTACACTTCCATCATTGCCCTCGTGATATACATGGATATTCGTTGCGGTGGGGTCGTCATGTACCCTCTTGGTGGTAGCCCCCTGACTACACTGAGATCGCAGTGCTGATGCCTGAGCTGCTACCTCCCCACGTATGTCGAGGAGTAGATGCCTATCCCTCTGGGTCATCAGGACTCCCGGAACAGATAGCTAAAGAAGGCAGTGGTGATTATTCACCCTGGTGCCTCGTCTGTATGGGAGTTGATGGTGAATCATTTATGTTGACGAAACCTTGGGTTTTCATGGAGCATATCGAGGACAAGTTCGGGCAGGTTGAGGGCTTGTTCAAAATGCGCTCTGGTTCAGTTCTCAGCAAAACAGCATTCTCTGCCCAGTCACGGAGGTTGCTCGCTTGTGACAAGTTGGGGCATGTTTCAGTTAGCATCACGCCCCATAAAAGTCTAAACACGGTCCAGGGTATTATCTTCCACAGGGATCTTCTTCTGCAGTCCGACGAGGAACTACGCGCCAACCTAGAACGACGAGGTGTTCACTTCTTCCGGCGCATCGATGGGGATCTGAGGGATAATCAGGTAGCCACTGGTACCTTCATCTTGGCCTTCAAGGAAGATGTCTTACCCGAAAAGGTCAAGGTGATGGTTTACCGCTGTGATGTAAAGCCATATATCCCTCCTCTGATGCAGTGTTTTAAATATTGGAAGTTTGGGCATATGTCATCCCAATGTACTTCCGGTATCACATGTCGAGATTGCGGACGTCCTTCACATCCCACTACTCCATGTGCCCCACCTGCCATCAGTGTTAACTGCGGAGAAAACCATTCCCCCTGCTCGCTGTACTGTAGGATATTCCAGAAAGAACAGAAGGTAATGGAATATAAGACCCAGGACAGCCTCACCTTCATCGAGGCTAAGTGGAAATATGAGAGGCTACATCCAGTACCATTGACATCAACCTATGCCACTGCTGCAACAACAGTTCTATCATCTCCTGTGTCATCGCATGACGTCCTCTTATGCCACAACTGTCACTCCTGCTACAGTTCCCATTGCTGCACCACACACCGTCAGCCCTCAGAGCCAGAGGACCACTCCTGCTCCCTTGATTGCTGGGGGCGCTTCACTCCCTGTTGCTCCTTCTCCATCTACTTATGGAGCAAGGAGCAACCCCCCCCCCCCCAACCATCAGGGACATCAGTTCCCACTTCCCAGCTGGAGAAGCGTAAGGCTTCTCTCGCCAGGAAGGGGTCCCTGGGGGAACTCCCTTCACAAGTTGCGACCAGTGGCAAAGTGGACACCCGCAAGTGGCTGAGACAATCACTGGACGCTGGTCATAGGGCCTCACGGTCGTCGTCCGTCCCTGGGTCTGACCCAGTGGGGCCCTCCCAGAGTGAACCACCGAAGGCACAACGCGAGAAGCAGAAGACGAAAAAGGTTCCCAAGAATTCCGATATTGCGGTGGCACCCGTCCCACGACTTCCTACAAGCTTAGCGTCTGAGGATGAGATCGAGATTCTGGCGTCTGCTGAAGACCTGGATCTCGTTGGACCCTCGGACGCAATGAATGTCACTCGCACGGGTACTGAACTGGCAGCAAGTGACCCAGCGGCGTAATCTGCCTCCCCAACCCCTTCTCGCCTTTCTCAGCCATGGACAATGTCATCCTCCAGTGGAACTGCGGTGGTTTGTTCCACCATCTCGCTGAGCTCCGACAACTTCTCAGCATTAGCCCTTTCTTCTGCTTTGCTCTTCAAGAAACTTGGTTTCCAGCGATGCGAACCTCCGCCCTCCGTGGCTATCGGGGTTATTATAAGAACCGGGCAGATTATGAAAGGGTATCTGGTGGCATCTACATCTATGTCCTTCACTCTCTTCACAGCGTGTCTGTCCATCTACATAAACCTTTAGACGCTGTCGCTGTTCGGGTGTGGACGTCACAGGCTGTTACTGTCTGCAGTCTGTATCATCCACCGGATGGTGATGTCCTGCAGCATTTCCTGGCTGTGCTGATAGCACAATTGCCGCCACCTTTCCTGTTACTGGGCGACTTCAACGCCGATAACCCTCTGTGGGGTGGGTCAGTGGCAAC
This sequence comes from Schistocerca cancellata, assembly GCF_023864275.1. NCBI lineage: Eukaryota > Metazoa > Arthropoda > Insecta > Orthoptera > Acrididae > Schistocerca > Schistocerca cancellata. The sequence goes on from NC_064631.1 coordinate 57,462,272, forward strand.
AGGTCGAGACGCCACCGTTGAGCATGTATTGGCACAGCTTGACCTTTCCATTTTAAATAATGGTGCCTTCACACATTTCAGTATGGCGCATGTCAAATGGTTCAAATGGCTCTGAGCACTATGGGACTCAACTGCTGTGGTCATAAGTCCCCTAGAACTTAGAACTACTTAAACCTAACTAACCTAAGGACATCACACACATCCATGCCCGAGGCAGGATTCGAACCTGCGACCGTAGCGGTCGTACGGTTCCAGACTGTAGCGCCTTTAACCGCTCGGCCACTCCGACCGGCTGGCGCATGTCACCTACTCCGCTATGGACCTTTCGATCTGCAGCCCGTGCCTCTTACCATCTGTCCAATGGAGTGTGCATGAGGACCTCAGTGGTAGTGACGACTTTCCGATCTTTCTGTCACTGCCCCAACGTCACTCTTCTGAGCGCCCTTGCAAGATGGGCTATGAATAAGGGTGACCGGGACTTGTTCTCCTCCATTGCCGCTATTGAGCCTCTTTCTAATAAAGCCATTGATGCGGTGGTTCACTCGGTCACCACCAGCATCGTTACTGCCGCAGAATCTGCCGTTCCCCGTCCTTCTGGGTCCTCTCGGCGGAGGACTGTGCCTTGGTTGTCGCCTGCGATCGCCGAGGCGATTAAAGATCGCAGGCAGGCGCTACAGCGCACCCATCTTTAGAAAACCTCGTCGCCTTTAAATGGCTCCATGCGCGGGCCTGCCGCATCATTCGCCAACACAAGCAGGAGTGCTGGGAACGGTATGTCGCCACCATTGGCCTCCATGTCTCTCCATCGCAGGTCTGGGCCAAGATTAGACGCCTCTATGGCTATCGGACCACTGTCAGTGTCCCTGCGCTGTCCATGAATGGGGCAATTTGTACAGACTCTGACATCATTGCCAACTGCTTAGCAGATTATTTTGCTATCAGTTCCGCATCTGTGAATTACCCACTGGCTTTCTGCTCCATTAAAGAGCAGTTCGAACATCAGAGCCTTTCATTTCACACATGCCATCCTGAATCCTACAATGTCCCATTCACTGAGTGGGAATTCCATAGTGCCGTAGCCGCTTGCCCTGATACAGGTCTCGGGCCAGATCTCATCCACTGTCAGATGCTGAAACACCTATCAGTGGACTGCCAGCGACGCCTCCTCGACCTTTACAACCATATCTGGGTCGAGGGTGAGTTTCCGTCGCAATGGCGGGAAAGTATTGCTATCCCCGTTTTGAAACCTGGGAAGAGTCCATTGGAGGTGGACAGCTACCGTCCTATTAGCCTGACCAACGTTCTTTGCAAGTTGCTCGAACGCATAGTGAGCCGTCGGTTGAGTTCTGTACTTGAGTCTCAGGGCCTTCTGGCTCTGCCGCCGACAATCTGGTGAGCCTGGAGTCAGCCATCCATACGGCCTTTGCCCGCCGTCAGCACCTCGTCGCTGTCTTTTTCGACGTGCGGAAGACGTACAATACGACATGGCGCCATCACACCCTCTCTACGCTTCATGGTTGGGGTCTTCGGGGTCCACTGCCGATTTTCCTACGAAATTTTATGTCACATCGTACCTTCCGCGTGCAAGTCTCGGCCTCCCATAGTTCCTCCAGAGTTCAGGAGAATGGGGCACCACAGGGATCTGTCCTAAGTGTCTGCCTGTTTTTAATTGCAATTAACGGGCGCCCTGCGGCGGTGGGAACGTCTGTCTCAGCTTTCTTGTATGCTGACGACTTCTGCCTCTACTATAGCTCCATTAGCATTGCAGCTGCTGAACGTCAGCTGCAGGGCGCTATCCGCAAGGCGCAGTCTTGGGCTGTAGCGCATGGCTTCCAGTTTTCGGCTGCCAAGACCTCCGTTATGCATTTCTGCCGGTGACGAACAATTCACCCTTAGCCGCGGCTTTATCTTGCCGGCAAACTTCTTGCTGTGGTGGAGACACATCAGTTTTTGGGTTTGGTTTTTGATGCCTGGTTGACTTGACTCCACATATTCGGCAGCTTAAACAGATGTGTTGGCATCATCTTAATGATCTGCGATGCTTGAGCCACACCAGCTGCGGCGTCGACCAATCTTCCCTTTAACAGCTCTACCAGGCGTTAATCCAGTCCCATCTGGATTATGGGAGCCTGGCTTATGGCTCAGCACCCCTTCCTGTGTTGCGGCTGCTGGACCCAATCCTTCACAGTGGGATATGACTTGCCACTGGTGCTTTCCGCACCAGCCCTGTGAACAGCTTACTTGAGGAGGCAGGTGTCACTCCAGTGAAGTTACAGCGCCAACATTTGCTGGCCACTTATGCTGCACATGTTTGTAGCTTGCCCGGGCATCCTAATTATCGTCTCCTGTTCCCTCGGTCAGTCGTCCATCTCCCGGAACGTCGGCCCCGGTGGGGTTGCACCATCGCAGTCCGCGTCAGAGAGCTTCTCTCAGGGCTTGAGGTTTTCCCTTTTCCACGTCCTTTCCGGACCTCTCTTTGTACACCCGCGTGGTGCGTGCCCCGCCCTTGGCTTCAGCTCGAATTGGCACAGGGGCCGAAGGACTCCGTCCCTCCAGCGGCCTTCCGCCGCCACTTTCTTTCCATACTTGCAACGTATCAGAGCTCTGGCGTTGTTTACACTGATGGTTGGATGGTTGCTGTTCGTGTTGGTTATGCTCTGACTCTAGGGGACCATTACGAACAATATTCATGGCCGGCTGGCTGCAGCGTTTTCACTGCTGAGCTGGTCGCCATCTCTCGTGCCCTAGAGTATATCTTCTCCTGCTCAGGTGAGTCCTTCGTCATCTGTAGCGACTCCCCGAGCGGTTTACGAGCTATCGACCAGTGTTTCCCTCACTCTCGTCTGGTGATGGCTATCCAGGAGGCCCTCCATACTCTTGCCCGTTGCAGCCGCTCTGTGGTCTTTGTGTGGACCCCAGGCCATGTTGGGATACCTGGAAATGAACGTGTAGACCGCCTGGCCAAAGAGGCCACCATTGAACCATCTCTGAATGTTGGCCTCCCGGAGGCTGATTTGCGAGCGATCTTACGCCGCAAAGTTTTCGAAATTAGGGACACTGAATGGCGGAACCTGACCACGCCAAACAAACTCCGTCCTATCTAGGAGACGACGGATGTGTGGTGGTCATCCACGTGGGTGTCTCGCAAGGAGTCTGTTGTCCTCTGCCAGCTGCGCATTAGGCACACACGGATGACGCACTGCCACTTATTGCGCCGTGAGGACCCACCTCTATGTCGCTGCGGCTCCGTTTTACCTGTGGTTCACATTTTATTGGAGTGTCCACTTTTAGCTGTGCTCAGGTAGACGTTAGCGCTGCCTGACACGCTCCCTGCCCTTTTAACAGATGACACATCCATGACAGGTTTAGTTTTGCGTTTTATTCGGGCAGGGGGCTTTTATCACTTAATCTAACTGCCTGTCTTTTTCTCTGTTGAGACTGGTACTTGGCCTACGATTTTAGAATGAGTTTTTAATGTGTTTCTCAGTGGTTGGCTTTTCCAATTTTGTCTCTATGGTCGGCCAGCCACTGTCACACTCTGTGTGATTTTAATTCCTTTTTCTGGTCTCTATCTAAGTCTTTCTTGTCCTGTGTCGTCTGCCGCCTTTTCCATTGCTCGTTTTCATAATTTGAGGGTGTTTGCAGTTTTTGGAACAAGGGACCGATCACCGTAGCAGCCTGGTCCAATAAATCACACAAACAAACCAACCAACCTGTTTCATCATCAATGTGAAGGTCGAACGGTTTCAGTAAACCTGCAGTTGGGCATGGGAAACTACTACTGGACTCGAAGGAAAAGTTCCAAGCACAGACCGTTTGAAATGTTAATCTCCTTTATTGAAGTCGGCATATTGCCTGTTAAATTCTATCGCGATGCCATTTTTGTGTTCCATCGTCAATGCGAAAGTCCAACTGTTACAGTAAACCTGCAGTGGTCTATCGGAAACTACTAGTTAACTCCCAAGACAGGTTCCAAGAACGACGATTTGAAATGTTAATCGCCTAGACAGAAATCGGCATGGTGATTGTTGTATTCAAACCCGACGATATTTCTCTGCAATTCGTCGTCAATATGTAGGGCCGAGGGCTACAGTAAACATGGAGTGGTGGATTGGAAACAACTACTTGACTCCCAGGATTGGTGCCAAGCACAGAATGTTTGAAAAGTTACTTTCCTGGACAGAAGTCTTCATGATGCCTGTTGTATTCAATCCCGAAGCAGTTTCTCTGTTTCATCACCTCAGGAGGGTCCAAGGGCAACAGAAAATCTGATGAGTTGCATCGGAAGGTACTACTTGACACCCAGGAAATTCCCAAGGCACAGACCGTTTGAAGCGTTACTCCTTTATACAGAGGTCGGCATGGTGCCTGTTGTATTCATTCCCGATGCAATTTCTATGTTTCGTCGTCTGTAGGAAGGTCCAATGTATACAGTAAATCTGCTGTGGTGCATCGGGATCTACTACTGGACTCCCAGGATTGGTTACAAACGCAGACCGTATGAACCGTTACTTGCCTGGACAGAAATCGTCTTGGTGCCAGTTGATTTCAATCCCGATGCAATTCCAGTGTTTCATCTTTAATGTGAACGTCCAAGGGTTACAGAAAACGTATGGTGCTGCATCGGATATTTTTACTCAAATGGCTCTGAGCACAATGGGACTTAACATCTGTGGTCATCAGTCCCCTAGAACTTAGAACTACTTAAACCTAACTAACCTAAGGACATCACACACATCAATGCCCAAGGCAGGATTCGAACCTGCGACCGGAGCGGTCACGCGGTTCCAGACTGAAGCGCCTAGACCGCACGGCCACACCGGCCGGCTTTTACTCAACTCATAGGAAATGTTCCAATCACAGACCGTTTGAAGCATTGCTCTCCTGGACAGAAGTCATCATGATGACTGTTTTATTCAATCCAGATGCAATTACTGTGTTTCATCGTAATTCTGAAGGTCCAACGTTTACAGTAAATCTGCAGTGGTCCATCGGGATCTACTACTGGACTCCCAGGAATGGTTACAAGCACAAACCGTATGAAGTGTTACTTGCCTGGACAGAAGTCGTCTTGGTAAACGTTGATTTCAATTCCGATGCAATTTCTGTGTTTCATCGTCAATGCGGAAGTCCAAGGGATACAGTAAACCAACGGTGATGCATCGTAAACTGCTACTGGGCTCCCAGCAAAGGTCCAAGCGCAGACCGTTTAAAGCATTACTCGTCTGGATAGTACTCGGCATGTTGCCTGATGTATTCAATCTCAATGCAGTGCCTGCGTTTCATCGTCAATGTGAAGGTCCAAGGGTTGCACTAAATCTGCAGTGGTGCATCGGAAACTACTACACGACTCACAGGAGTGATTGCAAGCACAGACCGTATGAAGGGTTGCCCTTCTGGACAGAAGCCGGCATGGTGACTGTTGAATTCAATCCCGATGAAAATCTTGTGTTTCAGCGTCAATGTCAAGATCCAAGGGTTACAGTAAACCTGCAGTGGTGCATTGGAAACTATTACTGGACTCCCAGAAAAGGTTTGAAGTGTTGCTCTCCTGGACATAAGTTGGCATAGTGCCTTTTGCATTCAATCCCAATGCAATTTCTGTATTTCTTCGTCATTGTGGAAGTCCAAGAGTTACAGTAAACCTTCAGTGGTGCATCGGAAACTACTCCGCGACTTCCAGGAAAGGTTGCATGTACAGACAGTTTGAACCGTTACTCCCCTGGACAAAAGTTGGCACGGTGCCTGCTAAATTCAATCCGGACGCAATTTCTGTGATTTTTCTTCAGTGTGAAGGTCGAAAGGTTACAGTAAACCTGCAGTGGTCCATTGGAAACTATTACTGGAATCCCAGGAAAGGTCCAAGCAAAGACCGTTGGCAGTAATACTCGCCTATACAGAATTCAGCATTGTGGCAGTTGTATTCAATCCCGATGAATTTCCTGTGTTTCATCGTCAATCTGTAGGTCCAAGGGTTACTGCAAACCTGCAGTGGTGCAACAGAAGTTACAACTTGATTCCCAGTAAAGGTTACTATCACAGACCATTTGAAGCATTACTCGCTTAGACCTAAATCAGCATGGTGCCTGTTGTACACAAATCCGACGCAATTTCTGTGTTTCATCGTCAATGCGAGAGTCCAAGGGATATAGTAAACCAGCAGTGATGCATCGTAAACTACTACTGGGCTCCGAGCTAACGTCCAAGCGCAGATCGGTTAAAGCATTAGTCGTCTGGATAGTAGACGGCATGTTACCTGATGTATTCAATCCCAATGCAATTTCTGTGTTTCATCGTCAATGTGAACGTCCAAGGGTTACAATTATTTGCAGTAGTGCATTGAAAACTACTACTGGACTCCCAGGACAGGTTCCATTCCTAGACAGTTTGAAGCATTACTTGCCTGGACAGAATGCAGCATTATGATAGTTGTATTGAATCGCGTTGCAATTTCTGTGTTTCATGTTCAATGTGAAGATAGAAGGGTACCAGTACACCTGCAGTGGTGCATTGTAAGCTACTACTGGATTCCCAGAAAAGGTTCCATGCTCAGACAGTTTCAACCGTTACCCGCCTGGACAGAAGTCGTCATAGTGCCTGAAGTAGTCGTTCCCGAGGCATTATCTGTGTTTCATCGTCAATGTGATGGTCCAAGATTTACAGGAGACCTGCAGTGTTGCATCGGAACCTAATACTTGACTCCCAGGATAGGTTACAAGAACATACCTATTGATGCGGTAGACGCCAGAACAGAAGACCGCATGGTGTTTGTTGTATTCAATCCCGATGCAATTTCTGTGTTTCATCTTACATGCAAAAGCCCAAGGGTTACAGTAAACCTGCAGCGGTGCATCGAAAACTACTACTGCACTGCCATGAACGGTTCCAAGCGCAGTCCATTTGAAGCATTACTCGCATAGACACAAGTCCACATGGTGACTGTTGATTTCAATCCCTGTGCAATTTCTGTGTTTCATTGTCAATGTGAAGGTCTAAGGGCTAAAGTAATCGTGCCGTGGAGCATCAGAAACTACTACTGGTCTCCCTGAAAATGTTCAACTCACAAATCATTTGAAACGTTACTCGCCTGGACAAAAGTCGGCATGGTGACTATTGTACTCAATCCCGATGTAATTTCATTGTTTCATCGTCAATGCGAAAGTCCAAGGATTGCGGTAAACATACAGCGGTGCATCGGAAACAGCTACTGGACTGCCCGCAAAGATTCAGCAAAGACCGTTTCAAGCGTTACTCGATGGACCGTAGACTGCATGGTGCCTGTTGTATCCATTCCAGATGCTACTTCTGTGAATATTCGTAAAGTCCAACGATTACAGTAATCCTGAGTGGTGCATCGGAAACTGCTACTGGACTCCCAGCAAGGGTTCCAAGCACAGACCGTTTGTAGCGTTACTCGCATGGACAGTAGTCGGCACGGTGCATGATGTATTCAATCCATATGCAATTTCGTTGTTTCATGGTCAATGTAAAGGTCCAAATGCAGTACTACTGTGAAGGTTAAAGGGTTACAGTAAACCATCAATGGTATATCGGAAATTACTTTACATCTCTCAGAAAGGATCCAAGGACAGACAGTTTGAAGCGTTACTCTCCTGCACTGAGATCGGCATGGTGCCGGTTGTATTCAATACCGATGCCATTTCTGTGTTTCATCGTCAGTGTGAAGGTCCAAGGGTTACTGTAAATTTGCAGTGGTGCATCGGAAATACTACTGGACTCCCAGAAAATGTTAGAAGCAGAGACCGTTTGAACGGTTACTCACCTGGACAGAAGTTGGCATAGAGCCAGTTATATTCAATCCAGATGCAATTTCTGCGCTTCATCGTCACTGTGAGGGTCAAAGTTTTACAGTAAATCTGCAGTGGTGCGTCGGTTATTTCTAGTGGACTCCCAGCAAAGGTTCCAACCACAGACCGTTTGAAGGGTTACTCACCTGGACAGAAGTTGGCATTGTGTAAGTTGTACCCAATCCCAATGCAATTTCTGTGTTTCATCGAAAATGTGAACCGGCAGAGGTGCATCGCTAAGTACTACATAACTCCCAGGAAAGGTTCCAAGCACAGACAGTTGAAGCGTTACTTTCCTGGACAGAGGTCGGCATTGTGCATGTTGTATTCAATACCGGTGCCATTTCTGTATTTCATCGTCAATGTGAAGGGCCAATTGTTACTGTAATTTTGCAGTGGTGCATCGAAAATACTACTGGACTCCCAGCAAAGGTTCCAATCACAGACCGTTTGAACCGTTACTAACCTGGACAGAAGTCGGCATAGAGCCAATTGTATTCAATCCCGATGCAATTTCTGTGCTTCGTCTTCACTGTGAAGGACAAAGTCTAACAGTAAATATGCAGTGGTGCATCGGAAAGAACTAATGGACTACTAGTAAACGTTCCAAACACCGTGTGTTGCGGTAATCCCCTGGACAGAAGTCGACATGATGCCTATTGTATTCAATACAGTGGTGCATCAGAAATTACTACTTGACTCGCAGCACAGGTTCCAAGCACAGACCGTTTGAGGCATTAATCACCTGGATCAGAATTGGGATGGTGCCTAATGTATTCAACGCCAATGCAATTTGTGTATTTCATCGTCAATACGAAAGTACAAGGGCTACAGTTAACCTACTGTGGCGCATCGGAAGCCACAACTGGACTCCCAGGAAGCGTTCCGTGCAGAGACCGTATGATGCGTTACTTGTTCGGAAAGAAGGTATCATAATACCTGTTGTATGTAATCCCGAAGCTATTTCTGCGTTTCATCGTAAATGTGAGAGTTAACGGTTTCAGTAAACCTGCAGTGGCGTATCGGATACAACTACTGGACTCCCAAGAAACGTTACAATCACAGACCTTTAGAAGCCTTACTCGCCTGGACAGATGTCGGCTTGGTGCCTATTGTATTGAATCCCGATACAATCTCTGTGTTTCATCGTCAATGCGGATGTGCAAGTGCCACAGTAAACCTGCAGCTATGCATCGAAAGTTACTAATGGACTGCCAGGAAAGTTTCCAAGCACAGAGAATTTGAATCGTTACACGCTTATGTATTCCATCCCGATGAAATTGCTGTATTTCATCGTCAATTTGAAAATTTAAGGGTTGCAGTAAATCCGTAGTGGAGCATCGGATGTGGTGGTGTGTTGGGGCTTATGATCGCTCAACATCGAGGTCATCAGCGCCCTGACACACATTAAAAGGAACGAATGTGGACAGACCTAAGAAAACTAAAGCACACACTCAAAGAAAGCAGGAAAAGAAGGAAAATGCTACATAAGAAAGTAAAACCTAAGGAAAGGGGAAACATAGCAACAAGAATGTCACAGGAAATTGTTATTGGCTGGCCACTTACATAAAATATGGGCGAGCTTGTCACACAGTGAGCAAATTAAAATCCTCTCCCTAAAATATTTGTAAAAACATGTGACAGGGCACAGAACTTTAAAACTTTAGCCACATTCGTCCGAGTGTTGCCTAAAAGAGATGGCAGGTCCGCTGGCAAGTCAGCCGCGACCGGCTGGTCTGAAAATAAAACGCAATAAAATATAACGTGGCGCACAGTGACCTGGACGCCGCAAGCACCACACATTCGAGGGTCCTCTCGCCGGAGCAGGAAGCCATGTGTCATAGGGCTGTGGCCTTTTCGAAGCCGAGTGAGGAGAACCTCGTCCCGTCGATGGTGCTGAAAGGAAGTACACCACACACGCGTTGTGGGCTTGACTATACGGAGCTTATTGTCAGTCACTTCCAGCCACTCATCCTCCCACCGACGCATGACCCGTGAGCTCAACAGCGAGGTGAGTGCGTGCAAGGGGATAGCACACTGAGATACATGTGGGGCGAGACACGCCTCCTTGGCTGCGAGATCTGCCCTTTCATTCCCAGCAATGCCGACATGCCCCGGAACCCAGCAGAAAGCTACAACCTTCCCCAGTCGCTGTAGTCGGAGGAGGGCATCCTGGATGGTCTGGACAATTTTTTCTGCCGGATACAAACGTTGCAATGAGTGAAGGGCACTGAGTGACTCGGAACAGACAAGAAATTTAGGAGTGGAAGAATATCTCATGTGCTCCAGTGCCCGCAAGATCGCAAGCAATTCTGCATCAAAGACAGTAAAAGTCTGAGGCAGTCGGACCTTGAGGACACGATCCGGAAAAACAACTGAGCAACCAACAGAGTCCCCTTGTTTCGACCCATCCGTAAAAACAGCTACATAGTCGTGGTGCTCAGATAAAATGGCAGAAAAACGCTGCATTAAAAACGGTGGCAGGAGTGCAATCTCTCTTGTACTGCAATAAATCTAAAATCACTCCGGGCCTCTTCAGTAACCAGGGTGGCAGGCGGTTAAAACCTTGGATTTGGGGTTGTACAGACCCCACACCTAGGGACTCTAGTACACGTTGCACACGGAAATTGCTACTGGACTCCCATGAAAGGTTACTACCACAGACCTTTTGAAGCGTTACTCCCCTGGACAGAAATCGGCATGGTGCCTATTGTATTCAGTACCGATGTAATTTCTGTGTTTCATCGTTAATGCGAAACTCCAAGGGTTACAGTAAAAATGCAGTGTTGCATCGTAAACTACTACTGGACTCCCAGGATAGGTTCGCAGCACAGACCTTTTGAAGCGTTACTCGCCTGGACGGAGTTCGTCATTGTGCCTCTCGTATTCAATCCCTATTCAATTTCTGTGTTTCATCGTCAATGTGATGGAACAAGAGTTACAGTAAACCTGCAGTGTTGCATCAGAAACTAATGCTCGACTCCCACTAAAGGTTCCCAGCACAGACGTTTTTAGCGTTACTCGACTATACAGAACTCGGCCTGGTCCCTGTTGTATTTAATACCGATGCATTTTCCGTGTTTCATCGTCAATAAGGAGGTCGTAGGGTTACATAAAATCTTCAGTGGTCTATCGGAACCTACTACTGGACTCCGATCAAAGGTTCCAAGCACAGACCGTTTAAAGAGTTACTCGCCTGGACAGAAGTCAGGTTGGTGCAAGTTGTATTCAATCCCGATGCAATTTCTGTGTTTCACCGTCAATATGTAGGTCCACGGGTTACAGTAGACCTACAGTGGTGCTTCAGAAGTTACTACTTGACTCGCAGGACAGGTTCCAAGCACAGACCGTTTGAGGTATTAATCACCTGGATCACAATTGGGATGGTGCCTAATGTATTCAACGCCAATGCAATTTGTGTATTTCATCGTCAATACGAAAGTCCAAGGGCTACAGTTAACCTACTGTGGCGCATCGGAAGCCACAACTGGACTCCCAGGAAGCGTTCCGTGCAGAGACCGTATGATGCGTTACTTGTTCGGAAAGAAGGTATCATAATACCTGTTGTATGTAATCCCGAAGCTATTTCTGCGTTTCATCGTAAATGTGAGAGTTAACGGTTTCAGTAAACCTGCAGTGGTGTATCGGAAACAACTACTGGACTCCCAAGAAACGTTACAACCACAGACCTTTAGAAGTCCTACTCGCCTGGACAGATGTCGGCTTGGTGCCTATTGTATTGAATCCCGATCCAATCTCAGTGTTTAATCGTCAATGCGAAAGTCCGAGGGTTACAGTAAACCTGCAGTGGTGCAACGGAATCTACTACTGGTCTCCCCAGAAAAGTTCCTAGCATAGACTGTTTTAAGCGACAATCGCCTGGACAGAAGTCGTCATGGTGCCTTTTGCATTCAATACCAATTCAGTATCTGTGTTTCATCGTCAGTGCGAATGTCCAACCTACGGTGGCGCATCGGAGGCAACTATTGGACTCTCAGGTAGCGGTCTATGCTGAGACACTTTGAAGCTTTACTCGTTCGACAGAAGTCAGCCTGGTGGCTGTTGTATTCAATCTCGATGCAACTCTATGTTTCATCGTCAATGTGAGAGTCCAATGGTTACAATAAACCTGTGGTGGTGTATCGGAAACAACTACTGGACTCCCAGGAAACGTTACAAGCACATACCTTTCGACGTGTTAGTCCCCTGGTGCCTATTGTATTCAGTCCCGATGCAATATCTGTGTTTCACCGTCAATTCGAAAGTCTGAGGGTTACAGTAAACCAGCAGTGGTGCATCGGAAACTACTAGTGGACTACTAGGAACGGTTCCAAGCACAGACCGTTCGAAGCAATTCTCCCGTGGACACAAGTTGGCATGGTGCTTGTTGTATTCAATTCTGAAGCAATTTCTGTGTTTCATCGTCAGTGTGAAGGTCCAAGGGTTACAGTAAACCTGCGGTGGTGCATTGGAAACTACTACTGGACTCCCAGGAAAGGTTACAAGCACAGACCGTATAAATATAAATGGTATTTTTCGTACCTGAACTTTACACACACAGAAGAAATATAGCAGTGCTTAATATTAATTATGTTTATTATTTTACAAAGTTTGCATTTTTATCTGCTTGGGCAAGGCATCTTTGTCCGTTATGTTAATTATGACCACGCTCTTGCAGATTCAGCTTTTATCTTTTACATCGGACTTCGTATTTCAGATCAGCACCCGAAAACGTCGCTGGTTCGTGCTGGACGACTATCTTTCCAATTTACGGATCGTTTCTTTGCCAAGCCAAGACACTTAAATATCTTACATACACTCCTGGAAATTGAAATAAGAACACCGTGAATTCATTGTCCCAGGAAGGGGAAACTTTATTGACACATTCCTGGGGTCAGATACATCACATGATCACACTGACAGAACCACAGGCACATAGACACAGGCAACAGAGCATGCACAATGTCGGCACTAGTACAGTGTATATCCACCTTTCGCAGTAATGCAGGCTGCTATTCTCCCATGGAGACGATCGTAGAGATGCTGGATGTAGTCCTGTGGAACGGCTTGCCATGCCATTTCCACCTGGCGCCTCAGTTGGACCAGCGTTCGTGCTGGACGTGCAGACCGCGTGAGACGACGCTTCATCCAGTCCCAAACATGCTCAATGGGGCACAGATCCGGAGATCTTGCTGGCCAGGGTAGTTGACTTACACCTTCTAGAGCACGTTGGGTGGCACGGGATACATGCGGACGTGCATTGTCCTGTTGGAACAGCAAGTTCCCTTGCCGGTCTAGGAATGGTAGAACGATGGGTTCGATGACGGTTTGGATGTACCGTGCACTATTCAGTGTCCCCTCGACGATCACCAGTGGTGTACGGCCAGTGTAGGAGATCGCTCCCCACACCATGACGCCGGGTGTTGGCCCTGTGTGCCTCGGTCGTATGCAGTCCTGATTGTGGCGCTCACCTGCACGGCGCCAAACACGCATACGACCATCATTGGCACCAAGGCAGAAGCGACTCTCATCGCTGAAGACGACACGTCTCCATTCGTCCCTCCATTCACGCCTGTCGCGACACCACTGGAGGCGGGCTGCACGATGTTGGGGCGTGAGCGGAAGACGGCCTAACGGTGTGCGGGACCGTAGCCCAACTTCATGGAGACGGTTGCGAATGGTCCTCGCCGATACCCCAGGAGCAACAGTGTCTCTAATTTGCTGGGAAGTGGCGGTGCGGTCCCCTACGGCACTGCGTAGGATCCTACGGTCTTGGCGTGCATCCGTGCGTCGCTGCGGTCCAGTCCCAGGTCGACGGGCACGTGCTCCTTCCGCCGACCACTGGCGACAACATCGATGTACTGTGGAGACCTCACGCCCCACGTGTTGAGCAATTCGGCGGTACGTCCACCCGGCCTCCCGCATGCCCACTACACGCCCTCGCTCAAAGTCCGTCAACTGCACATATGGTTCACGTCCACGCTGTTGCGGCATGCTACCAGTGTTAAAGACTGCGATGGAACTCCGTATGCCACGGCAAACTGGCTGACACTGACGGCGGCGGTGCACAAATGCTGCGCAGCTAGCGCCATTCGACGGCCAACACCGCGGTTCCTGGTGTGTCCGCTGTGCCGTGCGTGTGATCATTGCTTGTACAGCCCTCTCGCAGTGTCCGGAGCAAGTATGGTGGGTTTGACACACCGGTGTCAATGTGTTGTTTTTTCCACTTCCAGGAGTGTATAACTAGTGACACAAAGTAAAACTTACATTGATTAGCAATAATTATATTCTTAGATTGAAGCATAGTTTAAAAATACATTTACATCATGTGATTACTAGTGCTGGTGATTGCAACTCGTGTATAAAAATATCGAAATAAACAAAGTTCATCTCGGTGTGCCACACACGTCCGATCTGTGCAGGACCTCTCCAACCAAAAGTAACCTATACTTTCGTCCTCTGACGATCGTAATTCTTCCTCTTTTTTCCAGCGGCTGCAGGCAATGCTTACATAGCCGTGGATTTCGTCTTTGCTTTTTTTATGTATCTTTATTTTTCTACTTATAACTACGACTTCTTCCTAAATAGCCGCTCAGCGTGCAAATGTGCCTTTAAACTGTCCCCTGGGTTGCGAGGCGAAAGGTCGCACCTAAAGGCGAGCAACTCACTCTAAAGCACATTTCATTAATACATTTGCAAATACAGATACATAACATCATAACATAAGAATATACATGACATACATAATATTTACCTGAAATATGTTTGTCTTGAATGTGGCGGCTGCACCTTCAACAGTCTTACGTTGGTATCGCGCTTGTATCAGTTCTACGTTCTCCGGGCAGTAAAACCGCTCCCAACTGCTTGGACAACCTCCTCTCGACCATCTCGGCGAGAGGAGGTCCTTCTGACCAGGTTGCGGATTGGGCATTGCAGGTTTAGCCACCGATACCTGCTCTCCGGTGACCCAGCCCCGCAGTGCCCTTGTGGTCAGGCATTAACAGTGCGCCGTGTTTTATTGTCGTGTCCCCGCTTTAGTCAATCTCGTGTTGTCCTGTCCCTCCCATCTACTTTACCGGATATTTTAGCTGATGACGCTCGAGCAGCTGCTCGTGTTCTGTGTTTTATAACTTTGACTGGCTTGTCCAAAGACATCTAACTTTTTTACTTATTTTATCTGCATCTTTGTCAAGCCTTTCTGGTGTCCCCCCTCCCCTTGAGTCTTACTAGATTCCCTGTGCTCTAATAACTGTGACTGGGCGCTAATGACCTCAAAAGTTGAGCGCCCTTAAACCCCACCAAAAAAAAAAAAAAAAAAAAAATAAAGTTCTACGTTGGCACTGCAGTTGTTGCGCTTGCGCAGTCGCGTGTATTTCAGCAGTTGCGCGGCGGTTGTTTCGCGAAATTCGTCACACGTCATATTGTTTATTATTATTAGGTGCGTTCGTGTGCACTAGTGGTCGTTATGACAACATTTACCATTTAGAATCTGGTAATGTGGATTTACATTTGAAACAGGTATAGAAACCTTTAGTTACAACATGTGCTAACATTAAATTACAAGTTCTTTTTGTTCATTATCTCTCTCACACAGTTTTGTGCTTTAATGTATTTTTTTCAGATATAATGTTTTTTGTACTGGGTTGTACGTCATCTGATAGAAGACTGGAAAATTCCCATTTTACAGCATGAGTTCGTGAAGGCATGGAAGGAGGACCTCGTTCCTCGTTCAACCAGGTAAGAGTGCCCGTCTTTTCCGAGAACGTTATGCTCCCTGAGGACCCGTTCAAAATTCCCCCACCCGTCGAGTGGTCTTCTTCGCGTTGGAAGAATGTGACCATAGGTACAATAGGGAACCAGTTCGTACTCTCCAGGTTTTCGGCGATGCAATGCAGTAAATGTCAATTTGCGATGCACTCAAACGTGTCGGAGCACTTCACTATCACAGTTTTTACGTGCTTTGCTTGTTAAGCGATACACAAATGTTCGTACACACGTAGACCTGACGTAGTACAAATGTCCACTGACATGTCTTTACACACAATTCATAATACGATTTTTGCATTTACAGTCTGTAAACAAATTCTCAAACACAAATAGTTCATCGTGTCTCTATACTTTACATTATACACTCCTGGAAATGGAAAAAACAACACATTGACACCGGTGTGTCAGACCCACCATACTTGCTCCGGACACTGCGAGAGGGCTGTACAAGCAATGATCACACGCACGGCACAGCGGGCACACCAGGAACCGCGGTGTTGGCCGTCGAATGGCGCTAGCTGCGCTGCATTTGTGCACCGCCCCCGTCAGTGTCAGCCAGTTTGCCGTGGCATACGGAGCTCCATCGCAGTCTTTAACACTGGTAGCATGCCGCGACAGCGTGGACGTGAACCGTATGTGCAGTTGACGGACTTTGAGCGAGGGCGTATAGTGGGCATGCGGGAGGCCGGGTGGACGTACCGCCGAATTGCTCAACACGTGGGGCGTGAGGTCTCCACAGTACATCGATGTTGTCGCCAGTGGTCGGCGGAAGGAGCACGTGCCCGTCGACCTGGGACCGGACCGCAGCGACGCACGGATGCACGCCAAGACCGTAGGATCCTACGCAGTGCCGTAGGGGACCGCACCGCCACTTCCCAGCAAATTAGGGACACTGTTGCTCATGGGGTATCGGCGAGGACCATTCGCAACCGTCTCCATGAAGCTGGGCTACGGTCCCGCACACCGTTAGGCCGTCTTCCGCTCACGCCCCAACATCGTGCAGCCCGCCTCCAGTGGTGTTGCGACAGGCGTGAATGGAGGGACGAATGGAGACGTGACGTCTTCAGCGATGAGAGTCGCTTCTGCCTTGGTGCCAATGATGGTCGTATGCGTGTTTGGCGCCGTGCAGGTGAGCGCCACAATCAGGACAGCATACAACCGAGGCACACAGGGCCAACACCCGGCATCATGGTGTGGGGAGCGATCTCCTACACTGGCCGTACACCACTGGTGATCGTCGAGGGGACACTGAATAGTGCACGGTACATCCAAACCGTCATCGAACCCATCGTTCTACCATTCCTAGACCGGCAAGGGAACTTGCTGTTCCACCAGGACAATGCACGTCCGCATGTATCCCGTGCCACCCAACGTGCTCTAGAAGGTGTAAGTCAACTACCCTGGCCAGCAAGATCTCCGGATCTGTCCCCCATTGAGCATGTTTGGGACTGGATGAAGCGTCGTCTCACGCGGTCTGCACGTCCAGCACGAACGCTGGTCCAACTGAGGCGCCAGGTGGAAATGCCATGGCAAGCCGTTCCACAGGACTACATCCAGCATCTCTACGATCGTCTCCATGGGAGAATAGCAGCCTGCATTGTTGCGAAAGGTGGATATACACTGTACTAGTGCCGACATTGTGCATGCTCTGTTGCCTGTGTCTATGTGCCTGTGGTTCTGTCAGTGTGATCATGTGATGTATCTGACCCCAGGAATGTGTCAATAAAGTTTCCCCTTCCTGGGACAATGAATTCACGGTGTTCTTATTTCAATTTCCAGGAGTGTATGTTGAATAGTCTCCTTTTCTGTGTGTTGAATGGCACACCAGTTTCTCGTGGTTACAAGTTTAGTGACGCACAGAGAACGTCTATAAACAGTTTCTGGTTATACAGATCACGTAACTTTCACATACGCTCACATTTTGCAAGCACAGGTGTTGTACACAAGTCAGAATACACTGTTTCAGTTTTACATAGATACAGATAAATGCATGGAAATGTGTTAAAGATAAGTTCTTTTATATAGGTACAAATAAATATAAAGATGTTACATTTTGGCTTTTACACGAATATCACAACATATTTCTCGTGTTGTTTTACAAGCAAGATTGGTTAAATAAAAACATTTTCAAATAGGTTTACATGAATTTTACAATCATGATAGGTTTAAATTTTGTGTTTTGTGTTGCGAAAATGAATTCACCTGAAATAAAAAATGGTTAGACACGACATCTCACACCAGCATTAAGACCAAGCACATATCTACTAATAAGCAAAAGGCAAAAGCATGAGCTAACATCAGTCTATATATATATATATATATATATATATATATATATATATATATGACTCGAGTGTAAGTGGTAAGTGTGCCTCGTAAGCATGGCCTTAACTGCTTGTAAGTATGCATGTTCAGTGGCGAGATGCATATCTATTCGATTTGTGGATGAAAATGTCAGCTGTAAAATAATTAAGTCTTTTACGTCAATCAGTCGTTAGTAGTTGAATATTGACGGTGCAGGTTGTAGGCTGAAAATGTGTCTTCTTCAGACCTGTTTTAAAATTAATATATAGCTTACTTTAAAGATTTATGTGGCTACTGTAAGTATTCGGTGAAGACGAATCTCTTCTTTCCCCTTCTGCTGCTAACACGAACAGCTGAAATAAAATTCTTATACTACATAGCTTCTCTGTGGAAGTACTGTGAGGTACGTGTATTTGATAGCTGTGTATAACTTAAGCATGATCTATAGGTGTGTCTATCTTTGAGCATAGTATACTTTTAGATTACGGTGAGCGTATAGTCCAATAGTTTCGTTTGTCTTAGGATACTGCAGCATATATGCATTGGGATGTGGAATGCTGATAATGATATGTGGACCGTCGTACAGCAGACGCCACTTCGCGTTGCGCCGCTGAAGAGCTGATGATTTATGGCGAGTACGCCCAAGTACCTTCGTACCTTTCTGTACTGTTGCTTCCTTTTGACAGTGCGCGCATACGCTGTGCTTCTTCTATCGGCTTCCGCAGTCAGCGTCGCGCAAGCTTCTCTTACCCTTTTGTTCGTGGGTTGCATGCTGAAAATAAAATTTAGGTAGTGGTGTTGACCAATCGTTCTCTTCCTTACGATCGAAAATGAGTTCATTTCGAGTGTAGGGAGTTTCATAGATGTTGAGGTTATTGTGTACCTCCTCGAATATCGACAAATACGTTACCCAATTGGTATGCTTATTAGAAATGTAAGTACTCATGAATCGGTTAACATCACGGAACTGTGGGATTACATTGTGGACTGAACCTGGAAATTAATATATTTTTAATGCAATTGTCTTTTAGAAATTTTCGCCACTTGTATCCAGTATAATATGCGGCATTGTCGGATAGAATGGGTTTTGATTTTTCCACGTGAGGAATGTAGTCACATGAGAAACGTCGGCTGATGGTAGTAGCAGTAGCTGATCTTACGGCATACCGTTTAACGTCTTTGGTGAATAGATCATAAAATGCGAGGATGTATTTTACACCTCCAATGCATGTGGGATGTGGAACACTTATGTCAGTACTTACAGTTTACGAAGGTTCACTGGGTAAAATGGAATGTAGATCAGTTTTTGTGGATAAGTTCAACGGTTTAGATTTCTGTCGGATCACACACGTGTTGAGTACACTGTGGATATTGCGTCTCATATTACTAAGATAACAATATGTACTGAGTTTTTCTAAGCACTTCTTGGTACCATAATGACCCCAAACAAAATGTGTGTGCCAAATTAGGTTTCGTTCAGAATCTTTGGGAATGCAGATACACCAAGTAGTGGCTTCAGGATGACGACAATGAAATAACACATCATTATGTATTAAATATCGGTTTGATAGAGGATGGTCAGGTTGATTCGTGAGTAAAATTCTTACCTTGTTCCAGTGCGGATCGGATTTTCGCAATGTTGACATATTTCTGCATAAGTCAGTGTAGTATTGGTGATATTGTTTAACCTGCATAAGAAGTATTCTGTAGTCATTTACATTCTACAGGTCGGAATTACTCTGATTCAAACCTTGTGGTAGGCGAGACAAATCGTCGGCTATGGCGTTGCCTTTACCATTAATGTGTACAATTTCAAAAGAATAATTCTGTAGTGATAGAGCCCAAATTGATAATCTGGGATGTACTAGCTTACAGGTTAACAAAAATGTGAGAGCTTGGTGGTCAGTATAAATCTTTGTGTGCTTACCATGCAAATAATAATTAAATTTCCTGAACCCCCGACACTATAGAGAGTGTTTCAAGTTCTGTAGTAGAGTACGACCGTTCACATTCACTATGTGTGCCGCTTTCAAAACTAATAATTTTCACCAGTTCATGCTCTCCATTGTTTACAACTTGGAACAAACAACAGCCTAATCCATATGATGAGGCATCAAAAGACAATGAAAAATCTAAATTAAAATCAGGGTGTTCCAAAATGTTTGCATTGATTAATGCATGCTTAATAATATCGAAATCTTTCTGACACTGGTCAGACCATATCCATATCAGGTTCTTTTTTGGAAGGTTGCATAGATGTTTGCTGGTGTGGTACAAATCGTCGGAAGAAAGAACGGAGTCCAAGAAAAGATTTCTATTTTTTTTCTAATCCGTGGACTAGGAAAATTCCTGATTGCGTCTAATTTGCTTGGATCAGGTCGTATACCTTGAGCATTAATAATGTGTCCAAGATACTTGATTTTTCTGCAAGTAGATTTCGACTTTTTGAGATTAGCTGTCAGTCCAGCTTGTGAAAATTTGTGCAGAATCCATTGTAAGGGGTCGATGTGTTCGGACCATGTTTTGCTGGCTATGAGCAAGTCATCTACGTAGAGAGTGGCTGACTCAACTAATTTATCACGAAGTACCGTATCTAAAGCGGTGATAAACACGCCTGAAGGGAAGAACACAAAATTGACACGTTTGCCCTCCAAATATAAAAGTAGTATATTTTCTACAATCTGGGATGAGCGGTACTTGCCAGAATGAATTTGTCAAGTCTACGCTAGAAAAATACCTAGAATCTAAAAACTTTTGGAGCTGCTCTTCCAAATTTTCTGGTTTCGTGCGGAGCGGTAAAAAAATGTCATTAATTGTACTAGCGTCCAGGACAACTCTGATACTCCCATTGGGTTCCTTTACGACAAGTAAAGGATTACAATATGATGACGTGGATGGTTCAATAATTTTCCACTCCAGCATTTGCTTCAACTCGTGCCATTCTGCGGGTCGTTGTGACAGTGGCACATTATACACTCCTGGAAATTGAAATAAGAACACCGTGAATTCATTGTCCCAGGAAGGGGAAACTTTATTGACACATTCCTGGGGTCAGATACATCACATGATCACACTGACAGAACCACAGGCACATAGACACAGGCAACAGAGCATGCACAATGTCGGCACTAGTACAGTGTATATCCACCTTTCGAAGCAATGCAGGCTGCTATTCTCCCATGGAGACGATCGTAGAGATGCTGGATGTAGTCCTGTGGAACGGCTTGCCATGCCATTTCCACCTGGCGCCTCAGTTGGACCAGCGTTCGTGCTGGACGTGCAGACCGCGTGAGACGACGCTTCATCCAGTCCCAAACATGCTCAATGGGGGACAGATCCGGAGATCTTCCTGGCCAGGGTAGTTGACTTACACCTTCTAGAGCACGTTGGGTGGCACGGGATACATGCGGACGTGCATTGTCCTGTTGGAACAGCAAGTTCCCTTGCCGGTCTAGGAATGGTAGAACGATGGGTTCGATAACGGTTTGGATGTACCGTGCACTATTCAGTGTCCCCTCGACGATCACCAGTGGTGTACGGCCAGTGTAGGAGATCGCTCCCTACACCATGATGCCGGGTGTTGGCCCTGTGTGCCTCGGTCGTATGCAGTCCTGATTGTGGTGTTCACCTGCACGGCGCCAAACACGCATACGACCATCATTGGCACCAAAGCAGAAGCGACTCTCATCGCTAAAGACGACACGTCTCCATTCGTCCCTCCATTCACGCCTGTCGCGACACCACTGGAGGCGGGCTGCACGATGTTGGGGCGTGAGCGGAAGACGGCCTAACGGTGTGCGGGACCGTAGCCCAGCTTCATGGAGACGGTTGCGAATGGTCCTCGCCGATACCCCAGGAGCAACAGTGTCCCCTACGGCACTGCGTAGGATCCTACGGTCTTGGCGTGCATCCGTGCGTCGCTGCGGTCCGGTCCCAGGTCGACGGGCTCGTGCACCTTCCGCCGACCACTGGCGACAACATCGATGTACTGTGGAGACCTCACGCCCCACGTGTTGAGCAATTCGGCGGTACGTCCATCCGGCCTCCCGCATGCCCACTATACGCCCTCACTCAAAGTCCGTCAACTGCACATACGGTTCATGTCCACGCTGTCGCGGCATGCTACCAGTGTTAAAGACTGCGATGGAGCTCCGTATGCCACGGCAAACTGGCTGACACTGACGGCGGCGGTGCACAAATGCTGCGCAGCTAGCGCCATTCGACGGCCAACACCGCGGTTCCTGGTGTGTCCGCTGTGCCGTGCGTGTGATCATTGCTTGTACAGCCATCTCGCAGTGTCCGGAGCAAGTATGGTGGGTCTGACACACCGGTGTCAATGTGTTCTTTTTTCCATTTCCAGGAGTGTATGTTTTATGGAAGAAAATCTGGTGAGGCTTAACGTCTATCTTATAAATGTACGTGTTGATCACTCCCGGTAGTTTGCCAGAAACCTGTATATATTTAGACAAAACATCTAAGAGTTCATTGCGTTCATTTTGTGTAACAGCTGTGGTTTGTGACAACTTATCACTAATTAAAACTTCAAGCTCCTCGATCTCTGCTTCAGGTGCGTGTGTCTGTGGATCAACTTCATCAGTGTCGTGTATTAATTGAATCTTGTACCCAGTACAACTTTTTTCATGTTTTAGAGTCCTGGTATCCAGATAAATTGAAATTTCACTGTCCTTATCTCAAAGTACACCTTTACGTTTGGAGAAGTCAATTGTGCTGTCCTTCTCACATAAAATATCTAAACCAAATTTGCAATTTGTAACCAGGTTTTGGACGACTAGGAAAGGCCATTGTACGGCTCCATTACCTACCTTTACAGTCACAAATGCCTGTTTCTAACTTTAAAAGACTTACTACCTACGGCAGGTAAAGTTTTGCAATTCTGGACAAGATACTCTGGCACACGTTCTAATTCACACATCCTCTTATAAAAATTATATGATAAGACACTAATATCCGCTCCTGTGTCCTGAAGAATTGTAGTAGGAATACCACCTACAACACCAGTGGTTGAGGCTAAAACAATTTCACTAGTTGAAGAACGACATTGCGTGTTCATCTGATAAATTCTCATCGTGATTGTATCTTTAATTAAATTAAATAAAAAACACCAGCGCCTGGTGTTACTAGAGATTTATCAGACTGTCGTAACAGAGCACATGCTGATAATCAGAATGAGTTTTTGATTGTCAAACGGAAGGAAGGTAGCTTTGAGAGAGTTTCTCCCTTTTACATCCACAAGGGTCTTGAGGGAATTGCAGGACCACTGAAATCTGTGAAGCGTCTGCGCAATGGGTCTCTGTTAGTTGAAACTTCTAGTTCCCATCAAGTCACTTCTCTTAGGAAAGCAACCTGTCTCGGAGAGTACGCTATCGAGATCGAGCTCCACTCCACTTTGTACTATAGTAAGGGTGTTGTGACATGTAGGGACTTGGTGGATATCCCCAAGGACGAGTTGAAATCTGAGTGGGCTGACGAAGGTATTGTCGACGTGCAGCATATTATGAAACGAGTCGATGGTGACCTAGTCAAATCCGACTCGTTTATTCTCACGTTCAATTGCCCGAGACTCCCAGAGCATGTTAAAGTGGGTTTCTTACGTTTACCAGTACGGCCATATTTCCCCAACCCAATGCGCTGTTTTAAATGTCAGCGCTTTGGGCATACTACGTTGGGGTGCAATGGGATAGCCACTTGTGGTAAATGTGGTCAGCCTGCCCATGAAGGAGCCGATTGTTCATCGCCTGTGAAGTGCGTGAATTGCTCTGGGAGTCACCCTGTCTGGAGCCGGGTCTGCCCCATCTATCTCGAGGAACGGATGATACAGGAGATCAAAACAACTAAGCGCATCCCCTATGGTGAGGCCAAGAAGCTCTTTAAGGCCATGCAGCCTCCTGTGTTTACAACATCTTTCGCTTCCACTCTGCAAAAACCGGTACAGTTGGCCACTGTTGCTACACAAACGGAGGTTGCTAGTGTCAGCACTAATACCTGCGTTTGCCAGTGCACTTGTGCTGCTGCTGTTGTTTTGCAACCTGCAGCTCTCCCCACAACGTCGGACAAGGCCGTGGTTGCTGACATTGGGGTACTTCCTGCCCCTCCCCATATGGCACCTTCTGCCCAGGCGAGTAAAGCTCCAACTGTTGGCAAGGTTCTGCATTCTAAGCCCCCCAAGACGAAGACGCTGAAGGTGAAGGTTTTGCCACCTGAGGAGACTAGTCAGGGTCAGTCCGATGACGATGCCATAGTACTATCTGACATCTCCCTTGGGTCGCCATCTGAGCTGATGGACATTGATGTCGACCGGGGGCGATATTCTCGCCCCAGGAATAAATCTCGGGCCGGTACGGGCTCTCCTCCAAAGCACAGGGGCAGGGTGAAAATTCAGGCACCCTGATTACTGGTTCCCATATTACAGTGGACCTGAATGGGTTCAGGAAGCATGTGGCCGAATTACAACTCCTTGTACAAGAGCGCCCCTTGTGCTTATGTCTCCAAGAGACACATTTCCGGGCCACTGATGCTCCTTCTTTACGGGGCTATACCGTGTATCGAAAAGATGATCTGATGGGGGAAAGGGCAAAGGGTGGTGTTGCAGTTTTTGTCCATGACATGCACCACTCATCTGAGCTCCCTCTCGTTACGGACTTGCAAGCAGTTGCCGTTGACCTTCTTGTGGGGCGGAGGCTCACAATCTGTTCCGTTTACTTACCACCTCAGGATGCAATAGACTGAGGCTCTTACAGACTTTATTACCCAACTCCCCCGCCCATTTCTCCTTCTGGGGGACTTCAATGCTCATAATGTCTTATGGGGCTCTACGACTACTTGCCCCAGGGGTCGCATTCTGGAAAGCCTCATGGCATCCGAAGAACTGTGCATCCTCAACTCTGGTGCTCCCACTCATTTCTGTACTGCTTCTGGGTTGTCGTCAGCTATTGACCTTTCCTTTTGCTCTCCAGCACTCGCGGATTCTGCTCTGTGGGAGGTTGCCGCTGACCTCCATTCTAGTGACCACTTCCCCCTTTGGATTCGCCTCCTGGATGAGACTGTGGCATTACCAGTGCCACCCAGGTGGCACCTCTGCAGAGCTTACTGGACACTTTTCAGCGATTTAGCTGTTTTGGAACACCGTGCCAGCGTCAACGAATGGGTCGACCATGTTACAGCCGTGATCTCCCATGCTGCTGAATTGTCGATCCCACGGTCCTCAAGTCATCCCAAGAGGCGCCCTCTCCCTTGGTGGACCACTGAGTGCCGCTCAGCCCGCCGTGCAGCTCTGCGCCGCTTCAAGTGCCGTCCCTCAGCTGACAATCTTGCGGCCTTTCGGGTGGCAAGAGCCAAAGCGCGGCGAGTGATTAAAGAGAGTAAACGACGGTCATGGCAATCGTTCCTGAACTCCATCTCCCGCTCCACTAGTTCTACAAAAGTATGGGAAGCCATCAGGAGGATTTCCGGGAAACGCAGCCAACTACCTGTCACGGCATTGCTGCATCAGGGTTGTCTACTCACGGCGCCGAGAGACATTGCCCAGACACTGGCCATGTATTTTGCCGAATGTACTGCCACTATTAACTGTGATCCAGATTTCTGCCGCTACCGCACTGCCATCGAGAGGGATCACTTGGACTTCCGGTCTCCAAATTCTGAACCCTACAACTGCCCCTTCACAATGTGGGAACTGGATTCGGCGCTGTCTGTGGCTCATGATACTGCGCCAGGTGATGATCAAATCCTGTGCAGCATGCTGCAGCACTTGTTGCTGCCATCCAAGGAAGTTCTCCTGAATTGTTTTAATATGATATGGTCATCCGGCACGTTCCCTGACTCGTGGAGGGAGGCGATTTTGAATCCCCTCCTCAAACCGGGAAAAGACCGAATGCATCCCAGTAGTTATCTTAGTATTGCTTTGACGAGCTGTGTCGGGAAGACATTGGAACGCATGGTCAACCGTCGCCTGGTTTGGCTGCTCGAGGCCAGGCAGCTCCTTAGCCACTCTCAGTGTGGCTTTCGGAGATGTCGTTCAACTATAGACAACTTGACCCTGCTTGAGGCGGCCATCCAGCAGGCCTTCCTACGTAACCAGCATTGTCTAGGTGTATTCTTTGACATTAATAAGGCGTATGACACTACTTGGCGCCGCCTTATCCTCAATCAACTCCATCAGTGGGGCTTTCGTGGCCATCTCCCCATCTTCATTCGGTCCTTTATTTCTCGCCGCCTCTTTCGATACCGGGTTGGTAATGTGTTATCTGATTTGTACGTGCAGGCGAATGGTGTTCCTCAGGGAAGCGTTTTAAGTGTCACCCTCTTTGCCGTCGCCATTAACAGTATCACGTCCACTATCCGGAGTCCTGCCCAGTGCTCCTTGTTTGTGGACGATTTTGCTGTTTTCTGTTCATCCTCCAGTCTTGTCACTGCTAGTCGGCAGCTGCAGCTTACGATAAAGCGATTAGAGGCATGGACCGCGAAGACGGGTTTTACCTTTTCTGCAGACAAATGTGTGTGTGTTCATTTTAATCGTTCTCGACGTGCTTTTACCTTCCCTGAATTGCGTCGGAGGGGCACCATTCTTCCTTTTAGGGACACTGTGAGGTTCCTGGGCCTCACTTTTGATTCCAAGTTGTCAAGGTTGCCGCACCTTAAAGACCTCAAGG
This sequence comes from Schistocerca cancellata, assembly GCF_023864275.1. NCBI lineage: Eukaryota > Metazoa > Arthropoda > Insecta > Orthoptera > Acrididae > Schistocerca > Schistocerca cancellata. The sequence continues at coordinate 57,488,820 of NC_064631.1, forward strand.
CGCGTGCCCTGAAGGCACTGAATATTTTGAAGTGTCTGAGCCATCGGTCCTGGGGAGCAGATCGGGCGCGTCTGCTGCAGTTTTATAAGGCTTTCGTCCGGTCGCGTCTTGACTATGGATGCTCTGTGTATGGGTCAGCGAGGCCTTCGTATCTCAAGATTTTTGACGCAGTACACCATGAGGGTATCGGGCTGGCTACTGGTGCCTTCCGTACCAGTCCCATCCCCAGCCTGTGTGCTGAGGCAGGGGAACCGCCGCTCGCCATCCGGCGGAAACTCCTCATGGTGCGACGGGTGTGTCAATTCCTTGCCTGTCCTACCTCCCCTGCATACCTTACTGTTGCCCGACCGCCTATGGAACGTCTCTTTTCCAGTCGCCCAAGGGCAACGAGACCATTTGGGATTCGTGCCAAGCATTTGCTTGAGTCCCTTGGTGTGGAGCGTGTGGCCCCCCCAACTCCAGGGTTTTACCCGTCTGCCGTCCTGGTTGCTCCAGAGGCCCAGCGTCCTTTTAGACTTGTCAGAGTACCGGAGGAGCTGCACTCCTGCGTTTGTTTTTACCTCCTTATTTTATGATATTTTAAACCAGCATCCCGACCATGTACCAGTATTTACGGATGGCTCTAAACAGGGGGACTCTGTTGGTTGTGCTGTTGTTTTCCCTGATCGAGTCGTCAAGTTACGGCTTCCTGCAGCGTTTACTATCTTTGATGCCGAATTGTTTGCGATCTTGCGGGCATTGGAGCAGATGAGATGTGTTCCCAGTCTTAAGTTTCTCATCTGTTCTGACTCCCTGAGTGCCCTTCAGACCATGCAACACTTGTACCCAGCGGATACGGTCGTCCAGAACATCCACGATGCCCTACTCCACCTGCAACGGCAGGGGAAGGAGGTTTATTTCTGCTGGGTGCCGGGGCACGTGGGTATTAGGGGAAACGAACTGGCTGATGTGGCTGCCAAAGATGCATGTTCCCTCCCTCACGATGTTGAATGTGCCGTCCCCCTCCATGCTGTTACCTCCCTTTTGCGTTTTCGTGTTATGCGTCAATGGGAAGAGGAGTGGCTGGCAGTCGGTGTAAATAAGCTGCGTCTGGTCAAGGCCACCACGCGGCCATGGCGTACGTCCTACCAGTCATGCAGGCGGGATGAGGTTCTCCTCACTCGCCTCCGCATCGGGCACAGTCCCTTAACGCACGGTTTTTTACTCCGGCGGAGGACCCCCCAATCTGCAGTGCTTGTGGCGTCCAGATTACGGTCCGCCACATTTTACTTGACTGTCCTTTATTCTCTGACCAGAGGGCGGTGGTTTCCTTGCCACCGGATTTGCCCTCTATTTTGCAAGACGACGCAACGACTGTGGTTAAGGTCTTACGGTTTTGTGTCCTGTGCAATTTGTTGCCTCGGATTTTAGGGAGAATTTTTTAATGTGCTGCTGAGTGACTGGCTCACCCAGGCTTTAGGTAAGAGGTCCGCCAGTCACGATTACCTACTTGTTTCACTTCGATTTCTGTTCTCTTTTTCTTGTGTTTCCTTTCCTCTTTTAGTGCGTTTCTTCTCCTCTTGTTTTGCCTCTGTATGTGAGGATTTGCAACTGCGTCAGATATGTGTCTTTTAGCCGTTCTCCTTGTTCGGTGTCCGTCTTCGTCCCTTCACTGCATGTGTTCCTGTTTCTATGCGTTTGGGCGCTGATGACCACGCTGTTTAGCGCCCGAAAACCTCAAACCACACACACACACACACACACTCACACAATGGTGCCAGTAACGTTCTTTACAATTCTGTATTTCTTATGGAATGGCTCTTTTAATTAGTCCCAGGGTGATATATGTTCATGGCTCCCCCATTTGGGCGAAGGCAGACAGGAAACTTGGGCAAAACTGTGCCGGAGCCCAGCCATCCCAGTTGGTTCATGATTAATCTTGTCTCTTCTTTCGAATTGATTTAGCAGTTTGTCATCTACGGTTACATAATATCACAGTCACATACAGTTCAACGAAAGTTTGTTGTGTGTGATTAACAACTCGTAATTATTATTTTTGCGATATACTGCAAGGTCACTTGTCCTAGGATATATCACTTAGTTTTTTGAAATCATTTAGCACAACGTCACTTTTCATAATGTTCCCACTACCTCCGTGTTACAAATCTTGTTAGTGTTCATTTTCTCTTGTCAGTTTACGGGTATACATAATAAATGTTCAATGTTTATCAAAATTCGAGTTCATTGACATGTTATGCAGCTTGTGTAAATATTTTGGAATATGTCAGTGATGCTGTAGTTGGTGAGCGGTGCGGAGTGATTGTTCAGCGGCGCTCGGCGCGGCGCGTCGGCTCCGTGTAGGTCACCGTCCTCCGGTGTTGACAGCTACGGCGTGTGGCTGTCTGGTCTGCTACGGGCTGCTGCGGCCGCTGCATGGCTGAGGTAGCCGGATGCGCGTTGTATATCAGCTCGCCCGTGAGACATCTTCTTGCAGTGCTTCAGCAAACATGCAACAAGTTCACAAACAGTGTACTATCCTTATGGGCATTTTTCCTGCTGCGGGAAAGAACGCATACAGTTATTGGCAGTTATTATTCGGTAGGCCTTCACTAGTCTGGTTTGCACAATGTTTCGTTGTCACTGTAACACGTTTCATGGGCACACAATATTTTTTCACCATGTCATGATTTGTCATTAGTCACACGCAAGTTTTCACCTTAGGACAAAATGTATCTCTGTAGTCAATGCGCTTTTCTGGCGTCCCTTGACACACAAAGAGTTATAGTTTGACACTAGCTTGGTCCACCGTCTGTTATCGGCTCACTGTTCGTGTCGTGCTAGTTCCTTGTCCACTTGCACACACGGTGATGATACAGTTTCTTATTGCTTGTTCAAAACAACCTCGTGACGTATTGCTGCAGGTTTAACAGTCACTGTCTGTCTCTGCCACACAATACTACACTTTTGTTTAATTTTTTTCATTTACAATGTCCGTTGTGCAATTTTTGTAACAGCACATTCGTTACTTCTTTGTTCGCTCTTTACGAAGGTGTGTGATAATTGCGTACATGGTAACAAATATTAAAATTTCGTATTAGTTTGCCCAAAAATCATCTATATTTATGTTCGAGTAGATTTTATTTGTGCATTCCAGCCGGATTCAGGCATATTGTTCAATGACTCCTTTGAAATCATGTCTCACTTTACTTGCAAGGTCCTACGTAACTACAGTGTAGTCTCTGTAGGCTAAAAATGACTTGGACTGTATCAGGCTAGCTCTTTTTTACTGATTGGATCTGCACATGCTTCAATTGGAGATTCTTTGTGCGTAACTTTGCGTTACTTCAATTTGCAATATGTTTGCCTCCCATGGTGCCCTCGGGTCACTACTGGGTGCATTATTCTCTTTTATAACACTGGTTTGAAAATAAAGTTCTCAGAGTCTCATATTATTGATATTATCGTGGGTTCGAATCTGTTAATCTGACAGCTACACACACACACACACACACACACACACACACACACATATATATATATATATATATATATATATATATATATATATATATATATATATATATATATATATATATATATAAGATTGTACCAAGAAAGTCCGCAGCTCGTGGTCGTGCGGTAGCGTTCTCGCTTCCCACGCCCGGGTTCCTGGGTTCGATTCCCGGCGGGGTCAGGGATTTTCTCTGCCTCGTGATGACTGGGTGTTGTGTGCTGTCCTTAGGTTAGTTAGGTTTAAGTAGTTCTAAGTTCTAGGGGACTGATGACCATAGATGTTAAGTCCCATAGTGCTCAGAGCCATTTGAACCATTTGTACCAAGAAATATTTCAAGTTTGACACACTCATAGAATATTATGCAGTACACAAACTAATCACTACTAAAATGTTCCTCCTGACTGATCTCTGTGACAATTTAACACTATAAATAATTGCACTAATCAGGTTATCTGTGCAGGCATTTAGAGCATGTTTAAGCTAACACTAATTAAAAAGAAGACATAACACAAACATTCATAAACAAAAGAGAAAGTCAATCATATTCTTATAACTAAATACTTCTACACTAGTACATTATCTCAACAGATCACACATCATTAATGTTCATTCATTTTCAAAAGAATGGCGTCCCTTTTTTTTTTACACATAACACATAGGACTATTAGTCATTTACTGTAGGAATATTTTCACATCCTTACGCGGATACAGTCCCCGTACTCTCCCTGAGTGGGGATCTGCTAAGAGATAGCTACTATTTCCTTCTTGGACTAAGGAATGGAGTATGAGGCTCGACAGTAGGTTTTGTGAGGCTTCACCTCGATATTGTATTGATACCCCTTAACAATTCCTGGTCGTTCTGAAAATACATCTGCGTAGTTAGATAATAACTGTACCAAATCCTGCTGTTGCATTGAGTTAAAATTTTCGGACTGTGATACTTTGTTCACAAGTGCGTCCACATTTGCTTTTAATTGATCACTTTGTACGTCTGGATAATAGAGATTTTGTCCTAGAGAATGATTGTCTAAATGTGGTATCCACTGATTCCTACATTTTATGTTAATAGCATTACAATTAGGCACAGGTACCTCTTCAGATCTGAGCATGGACAATTCTATCCTCCTACCCGCGTTCATCAAACTTCATTTTCCCCGAGAACGGTCGATTACTGCGTCCCTTTCTCTCAACAAATCTACCCCCAAAATGCAGGCTACCTGTAAACTCTTTACTACCAGGAATGAGCACGCTATGGCTTCTCCCCCTATATACATCTCTACCCGCACTTGGAGTTTAATTATTTGTCGCTGTGCACTGATGGCTCCAGTGACTTTGCAACTGTTCACAGGAAAAGTCAGCATACGCTTTTCTTTCCCCCGTACTCTGAATAAGTCCATGCTCATGACACTGACAGTAGCACCTGTATCTACGATTGCTTGTACATCAATATTGTTAATTTTTGATCTCTATTATCGCTTGCACTTTGTCTTTGTGCTCCTTTATGCACGTGGGTGGTTAAGTTATTAATTCATGTCCCATCTGTACCCCGTCATTATACCTGAGGATACAGATTTCCGATGTTTTATTCTGTGTCGGGCTGCTCTCACTCCAAACCTCAGCCGACGATGGAGAGCGTATCTCGACTGAATCTAGTTTGTTGGATTATGGATGGGTGTGGCTGTTCTGTGTCACTGACCTCCACTATGTGTAAGTTGTGTTGCGTCGGCCCCCACGGTTGCGCAATTGGCGCATTTTGTGGTGGCGGTCGGTTATTGTCATATCTTTCACAGTTTTGCCGGTCTGGACTGGGCCTCTGGTTCTGTGGCCAAGTTCGGTTTGCATCGTTATGGCCCCCTGGCATTTTTCCATCTACTATTGCTTGGTGGGCCTGTTTCATATCCGTCATCGATCCTCCTTTTCCGGTCATTATTCACCGGCGGACTATTGCCGTTCCGGTCTCTACCTCTATTCCCGTTTTGTACATAATCTTGTCTCCTATTGTTACCTCCGCCGTTTCCATTATTTGGTGGAGGCGTGTTATTTCTACCATTTCTGTAACCGTTTCCGTTACTTCTAGCCTGTTCAGAGGCTGCCTTAACATCCACCTGAATCAGGTCAATTGAGTCCAGAACAGACAAGAAATGTTCTATGTCGTTCTCCAGTACGTGTATAAGTTTTTCCTTTACGTGTATCGGCAAGTGTGATTTCAAAAGTCTGATCAAATCCCGGGATGAAATCTGCTCGTCCCAGTAACGGGTCTTATTAATGTACTTCTCAAAATATTTTCGCAAATTGCCTAATCGTGGAGAATACGGCTCTGGATTATATACCTCTTTCCGTAATCTCTCCTGAATACATGTTGACCAATATTTGGCCAAGAATGCCTTTTCAAATTGCTCATATGTGTCGCAACTGTCAGCTGCTTCGGTTGCCCATAATGCAGCATCTCCTTGTATGTAAGACATAACGAACTGTATTTTCTGTGTATGACTCCAAACGCTAGGCAAAATGTTTCTAAATCCCTTGATAAATACTACAGGGTGAACAGATTTCTTTTCCGTTGTAAAGATCTGAAACTGTCGGTTTTTAATCAGGCTTTCTTCAATCACTATTTTGGAGTGACATTTGTTTGTTTCGCTAACACTGGTTGCCTGTTCTGTCTAGCAGTCGCAATTTTACTGCTGTATTTATAAGCCTATCATTGTTGGACCTGGCTGGCGTGACACACGCCTGTGCGTCGCCGTGCAACAAGCTGTTTTCCAGCTCCGCAAGACGACGGTTGACATTCCGCTGCCACAGCGGAATGTCAGTGTGCACCGCCTTTTCTAGGTCCTGCACTTCCGCATTGGAGCCCACGTCTTTGGCCTCAATCGCAGCGTGCTCCTTCTCGTCTATTTTTTTTATAAATTGGTTTTCAATATTGTGCACTTGTTCGGACATTTTCTGCTCAATTGCTTGACTTGTGTCAATTTCTAATTGTTCCATCCTGTTAGCCAGTACACTGATTTCACCCACGATACTGGCGTTAGCCACCTGGATATTATCTACTGTTTCGCTCAGTTCTTGCACCGCTTTGGGTATGGTTTCATAGTTTTGTTTCAAACTAACAATCTCAATTTGCATAGCTTCCAAAGATTGCATTAACTGCAAATCTCTCTCATGCTGGCGTCGATCACGCTCTGCTTGTTCATGCATAAACGTAGCTTGGAAATTGAGCATGCGCTCTAACATAACTCTTAATTATTGCACTTCTGACACCTCACCACGTTCTGGTCCGTGTCTAGTAATTGTGGGTGGTACAGTATTTCTACTTTCAACTGAATCACTGGCGGGCAGTGGCAACATTTCTTGCCCTTCTGCCCCCAGATTCTCACATTGTACTTCCTGAACTACGCCACTAACATTATTTCGTGCCTCACTTTCTAACTCGGTATCACTGCTTGCTAACCGTTGTTCATTATCCATGTTTATATCTTTCTGACTACGCAATCTAACCATAGTCAACAAAAGAAACAAAATCTGAACTAAATATCCTAACACTCAGGTTTCACTGACATAATCGCACAAGAAAAAGACGGTCATGTGAAACCCAGCTCGCGCTATTCGTCCACGAGACTCAGAGGGCCATAGACACGGGTTCACAGGTAGATGCCGTGTTTCTTGACTTCCGCAAGGCGTTCGATACAGTTCCCCACAGTCGTGTATTGAACAAAGTAAGAGCATATGGACTATCAGACCAATTGTGTGATTGGATTGAGGAGTTCCTAGATAACAGGACGCAGCATGTTATTCTCAATGGAGAGAAGTCTTCCGAAGTAAGAGTAATTTCAGGTGTGCCGCAGGGGAGTGTCATAGGACCGTTGCTATTCACAATATACATAAATGACCTGGTGGATGACATCGAAAGTTCACTGAGGCTTTTTGCAGATGATGCTGTGCTGTATCGAGAGGTTGTAACAATGGAAAATTGTACTGAAATGCAGGAGGATCTGCAGCGAATTGACGCATGGTGCAGGGAATGGCAACTGAATCTCAATGTAGACAAGTGTAATGTGCTGCGAATACACAGAAAGATAGATCCTTTATCATTTAGCTACAAAATAGCAGGTCAGCAACTGGAAGCAGTTAATACCATAAATTATCTGGGAGTACGCATTAGGAGTGATTTAAAATGGAATGATCATATAATGTTGATTGTCGGTAAAGCAGATGCCAGACTGAGATTCATTGGAAGAATCCTAAGGAAATGCAATCCGAAAACAAAGGAAGTAGGTTACAGTACGCTTGTTCGCCCACTGCTTGAATACTGCTCAGCAGTGTGGGATCCGTACCAGATAGGGTTGATACAAGAAATAGAGAAGATCCAACGGAGAGCAGCGCGCTTCGTTACAGGATCATTTAGTAATCGCGAAAGCGTTACGGAGATGATAGATAAACTCCAGTGGAAGACTCTGCAGGAGAGACGCTCAGTAGCTCGGTATGGCCTTTTGTCAAAGTTTCGAGAACATACCTTCACCGAAGAGTCAAGCAGTATACTGCTCCCTCCTACGTATATCTCGCGAAGAGACCATGAGGATAAAATCAGAGAGATTAGAGCCCACACAGAGGCATACCGACAATCCTTCTTTCCACGAACAATACGAGACTGGAATAGAAGGGAGAACCGATAGAGGTACTGAAGGTACCCTCCGCCACACACCGTCAGGTGGCTTGCGGAGTATGGATGTAGATGTAGATGTAGAAATGGTCATTTGTTGAAACACACTTATTATATACTACGATGACTAACTACTCAAATGTCCTGTTATTTAAAAAAAAAAACACTAACAACAAGCACGCCACTAATGATCCGAGAACACTGCACTGAGGCTACTTTACTACCCACAGGACAACTACACTGTAGCTTTACCTTTTGGTGATCTATCTTGGGTGCAGCTGCCCCCTGGTATTGTCGTAGGTAATTAATTTTTTGATATAATGACTCTCTTCTTCAGCTTGCCTCTGGGTATATAGTGTTCTCATGCAAAAAATCATATACATGTATTACCACACAATATTGGTTAGGCAATACATACAATACATGAAAAAATTATTAATTGATCTCCAACAAAGTTCGACTACAATAATTCCCTATTTATCTCATGGGTATTTTGTGGCCACTGCATATTCGTGCTCCGAGTTATTGGGCGCCAATTCAATGAAATTAAATAAAAAAAATAAATATAAAGTCAATGAAATGATTTTGATTTTGCAAAATGTACGGGGGGGGGATTGTAAATGTTACTTTTAAAATTTGTTTTTGTTATTTGCTCTTTTGTTTTAGTACGAACTTTGTTGTAGAACCCCTTATTTACGTGTGGTAATAAAAATTCATTTAGACACAATTAAGTACATTTAAAATTACGTGAACTTTGTCAACCCTCTCATGCTGATAAATTCACATTAACTGATTAAGAATATTTAGTTGAGAATTAAATCTTTTACATAATTCGGTCTTGGCACACATTTTCTAAATGCAGTGTTTTTTTTAATATTTACTGAATTCTTTCCCGGCGTTATCTATGGAACACAAGACTGTCTCTATTAGCAGAAAATGGTTAAATATTGCCAGGCCGACATTTAATTATCATTGATAAAACACACTTCACTATACATTTAAGTTATTTGAAAGAACCAACAAATCGTTAAATTTCAACGTTAACTATCCGCCTATGAATGCAAAAATGTGAAACTAGTAATAAATTCCGTCAGTCTCAGGATCGCTGTAAAAGAAAAACATTTACTTAATTCACTGCTAATTTTTATCTGCTCCCGAATAACGGGTTTGGTTAATTTTTCTTGTTGTTGTTGTTGTTGTTGTTGTGGTCTTCAGTCCTGAGACTGGCCTGATGCAGCTCTCCATGCTTGTGTAGTTACTACAGACAAGCCATTTTTTATAAATACAAGGAACAGGAGGAGAATCAACGCAAATGAAAGAGTTAATATATGGTGCAAGATTGAAGGTGTATTAATGAAGTATATTAAAGTACAAGGAGACATTACTGTATATTATCATGCCTAATAAAGTATCCATCTTTATCTATCCTGTGAGATTTAAAAAAAAAATAAAAACACTAAACATTCATTCATGGGTGCGGGAGTACTGACTCCCGGGGAGGTGGGTGGGTTTCCATTCATTGCTGTGTGCGCCGCCATCTTGGCAAGCTTGTGCAAGCTTCATCCATGAATTACCAGTCACAACCTCGTTAGTTGTACAAGAGAAATTAATCTTACAACCAACAAATGATATTGGACCAGTCAGAAGTTCTTGTTGAGCAACCTGGTTTGGTGTAAAATTAAAACTATCAACAGTCTTGTACACAGTCATACGTGAACGACGATATACTCTTCTTCTCCTGTAATGCATTGCTGTGTGCTGCGTGCGGCTGCCTCGACGTGAATGAGCATGCTGTTGCCTCGAGAGCGAGATATACAGTCCCCTGACGTCATACTGAATGAATGGATAAAGCCATCTTGTGCAGGCTTCTTCATCTCCCAGTACCTACTGCAACCTACATCCTTCTGAATCTGCTTAGTGTATTCATCTCTTGGTCTCCCCCTACGATTTTTACCCTCCACGCTGCCCTCCAATACTAAATTGGTGATCCCTTGATGCCTCAGAACATGTCCTACCAACCGATCCCTTCTTCTGGTCAAGTTGTGCCACAAACTTCTCTTCTCCCCAATCCTATTCAATACTTCCTCATTAGTTATGTGATCTACCCATCTAATCTTCGGCATTCTTCTGTAGCACCACATTTCGAAAGCTTCTATTCTCTTCTTGTCCAAACTATTTACAGTCCATGTTTCACTTCCATACATGGCTACACTCCATACAAATACTTTCAGAAATGACTTCCTGGCACTTAAATCTATACTCGATATTAACAAATTTCTCTTCTTCAGAAACGCTTTCCTTGCCATTGCCAGTCTACATTTTATATCCTCTCTACTTCGACCATCATCAGTTATTTTGCTCCCCAAATAGCAAAACTCCTTTACTACTTTAAGTGTCTCATTTCCTAATCTAATACCCTCAACATCATCCGACTTAATTAGACTACATTCCATTATCCTCGTTTTGCTTTTGTTGATATTCATTTTATTCGTCCCTTCAAGACACCATCCATTCCGTTCAACTGCATTTTCTTAGCGGAACAATTTTTTAAATGTGCCGCCGCTGTGAATCATTCGGTCGCGGCACAGCCCAGCAACACCAGCGATAATTGCTAAAAATGCTGAAAATTCTTTAAAGAAATATTATAGATGACATGGGCAAGCTAATTTACATTAGTTATACACACTTTTGATAAATTATAATGTATTTAGACCACAACAATAATTCAACTTACATTAGTTTGTAATTTATCCTCTAATGGCGACTAAATCTAGATACAGACAAATGAAATCTACCCATTCATAAAATGCTACGTCACAGGTTCCTCTATCTCTCAGCTCTCGAGGAAGACGATAAAGAATGGACACTATGTATTCCTATGTATACCACTCCCAACCGTTAATGTCACTTTGCAATCTGCGGCTGTATTTTACATTTTTCTTATCGAAGATATTGACACATTTCGTAAGTACATTATGAGTATAGAAATATTACAATCATAAATACATCGAGAATATTATTACAGAAAATATTACAATAATAGTGAATGTCCTTTATACAAAATTAAATAATATTTTTTGTTAAATAATTACAGTATATTCAAATTGCTTCATAGCGGCGTATATAGTACAATTAAATTTTAGTTTATTAATAGTGTGTGTGTTGCCAGGGAACGTTACAACACCCGGTTGTTTGCTGAAAACCTGTATATATTTAGACAAGACATCTAAGAGTTCATTGCGTTCATCTTGTGTAACAGCTGTGGTTTGTGACAACTTATCACTAATTAAAACTTCAAGCTTCTCGATCTCTGCTTCAGGTGCGTGTGTCTGTGGATCAACTTCATCAGTGTCGTGTATTAATTGAATCTTGTACCCAGTACAACTTTTTTCATGTTTTAGAGTCCTGGTATCCAGATAAATTGAAATTTCACTGTCCTTATCTCAAAGTACACCTTTACGTTTGGAGAAGTCAATTGTGCTGTCCTTCTCACATAAAATATCTAAACCAAATTTGCAATTTGTAACCAGGTTTTGGACGACTAGGAAAGGCCATTGTACGGCTCCATTACCTACCTTTACAGTCACAAATGCCTGTTTCTAACTTTAAAAGACTTACTACCTACGGCAGGTAAAATTTTGCAATTCTGGACAAGATACTCTGGCACACGTTCTAATTCACACATCCTCTTATAAAAATTATATGATAAGACACTAATATCCGCTCCTGTGTCCTGAAGAATTGTAGTAGGAATACCACCTACAACACCAGTGGTTGAGGCTAAAACAATTTCACTAGTTGAAGAACGACATTGCGTGTTCATCTGATAAATTCTCATCGTGATTGTATCTTATAAATAATTGTGGTCGCTGTACAAAACTGTTTGGTACATGTTCTTCGTGTGTTTGCAAAGTAGGTGTGTCAAATAGATAATTGAAACTCAAGTAGCCCCCCATTTCTTCCACAGTCACGACGTGGGGCACAGTTGTGACTGTTCTTAGTTTGACATCACATTTGTAGTGGGTGTAGACACTGTTGGAGTAGAAGTATCATTAGCTACTTCGATTACGTTTATATTATAGTCACCACCGACTAGAACTGTATTATTGTGGCACCCAATTTAAATGAGATTCAAGTCTTCTTTGAACTGTTCAGGAGCTCTATTTTCTGAGTCGGGCGGGAGGGGAGGGGTCAATAAAACGATCCAATTAATAGTTTAGTCCGATCGTCAAGTATAACGTCTACCCATACTATTTCTCAGGAACTATCTACTTCATTTTCGATGCAAGGTAAACTACTTCTGACAGCAATAGTTACTCCTCCACAAATTCTATTTAATCCATCCTTTCTGAACACTGTTAGGTCGTTTACAACAAATTCGGAAGAAAATATTTCCGGCCTTAGCCAGCCTTCAGTACCTATAACTATTTGAGCTTCAATGCTTTCTCTTAGGGCTTGGAACTCTGGTTCTTTCCCAACACAGCTACGACAATTTACAACAACAATACCAATCGTTTCTACAACTATATTACTGTGTTTTACCTGCCCCATTTTAGACGGATGCCCTTTCTGTGGTTTCATGGGACCCTCTAACCTAAAAAACCACCCAGTCCCTTCCACACAGCACCCGCTTCCCATGTAGCTGCTTCCTGTGTGTAGTGAACTCCTGACCAATTAAGCAGAACCCGGAAACCCACCCCCGATGGCGCAAGCCATGGTATCTGCAGCCCATATGGTAAGAGAACCGCCTCAGCCTCTGATTCAGACCCTCCACTCGGATCGACACCAGAGGACCACAGTCGGTTCTACCGACGATGCAGTAGATTGTGAGCTCCGCTTTAATCTCACAAGCTAGACTGGCAATCTTTACCATCTCCGCTAGCTGCCCAAAACCAAAAAGAGAATCTCCTCCAATCCAAAGCGACACACGTCATTGGTACCGACATGGGCCACCACCTGCACTCTTCATGACATCCTGAAGCACCCTTTCCACATCCAGAATTCTCCCCCGCTATGCACACGGAGTGCACACTGGCTTCCTCCCCCTCCTTGCCAGCCATGTTCCTAAGGGACACCATTATGCGTTTAACTTTGGAGCTCCCAACTACCAGCAAACCCACGCTCTGTGAATGCCCAGATCTTGCGGACCGAGAAGCTTCCTCTGGAACAGGGTGGACGCCTGCATCCGGCTCAGAAACTGTCAGCCACAGATAACGACCGAAACCTGTCTGTCAAACGAACTGAGGAGGCCCTGTGAGTAGCCCCTCGAAATGTCTTTCGCTGCCTGCCAGACTTTGAAATTATATCCCATTTGACCACAGGTACCACAGGTGAGGCGTCAACCTCAGTGAGGGCAGTACTTGGGGAAGCCACAGCAGTGGACTGATCAGGTCACACTTGGGACATGATCTATGTCTCTCGAATCCCCACGATGACCCCCCACAGTGATGGCCCTTGGCGGAAGCTTCAATCTGTCTGCCGGAAGCCAACAACGCCTGGTGCTGTGGGCGAACGGTCACCAGCTCAGCTCGCATCCTTTCCACTACTGAAGCCGGTCCCGTTCGAAGCTCGTAAAAATATGTAACAATCGAATGGTGTACTTGGCTTATTACCAGCAGTAACTCGAGGTGATCTCTCGCTGACGGTCTAACCGATACTAAGCTGTTCTATCCAAAACAATCAAAAGCCTGTACGATATGAGGGTCTATACAAGGGTCGATAACAACGGTGGTACTGTACGCTACACTGTTATATAAATAAAAGGTTGTGGCTAGTAATTACTCAAAGGCTTTCATAACCTGTACCAATGAGTAAGAAGCAAGGTTATATGATAACATTAAAACGGATCTAATTTTCCGTCTTTACAATGTTCACTTTCATATTTGTGACTACAAATGTAGCCTGCTGTCCGAAATGGCCATTTGAACATATCATATTGCTTTATAAAATATTTAACTAAAACTCAAATGGCAGACATACTTCTGGATTCGCACCATGGTGTCAATGACACATACTTTTACCTCAGTTACACCGCTACAGAGAGATATGAGATATTCTTAGTATTCCTTATCAGTGGACCAAATAGATCGACCACAGAGACCTTCTTTAGCTTTGAAGGAATGGCAGAAGACATTGGACCATGATAGCAGCTGGTAGCAGCTTTACCTCTCTAACAAGATTGCCAGAAGTTCTAGCTTACAGATTCCCTTCCCTATTTTAACAAAGAAACGTGTATTACAAAGATGGTATAAAATGAACCCTATACAAATCGCCGATATCCTTTATCATAAAGAAAATGTCACCTTCAACAATCTAGTATTGCTAAATCACAGAAGTGAAGCCAGCCATCCACTTCAATTTCACTTCCTTCCAGGAAGGATCCTTGTCCTATGCCTTACCAATACTGGCAAGTGACCATGAAAAAAACTTTCAAAAATAAATTTCTACAAAGAAAAGAAAACTAATCGATTCTCGTTATGATTGCCCTTACTTTCATTATACAGCCCTAGAGACTAACCGCATACAACATGGCAGTAATATTTTCTTTTTACAATAATTTTAGTAACACTGAAAACAAATCTGTTATAGGACCAACCTGATTAAACTGATCAAAAATTATAATGCTGTGTTGTGTATGGATACTTGGCCACTTAATCGACCAGATATCAACGAAACTGACAAATCCCCTTGTGACACAACCTTCCAGTTCAATAACTGAATAGTAACATTCAGATTTTGTGAGCATTCAGCTCGCAAAGCAATAGTTAGAAGCCACATGAAATCATCAACTTCAAATTGTTAAAAGAGCTCTGCAGTAAGATCAGTTTTACAACTGTTCAAAGAGAGAGAAAAATCCTTACTCAAACCAAGTAATATTAGGAGAGGAGCCGCAAGAAGTACCTGTTTCACACAAGTGAATTCAGTTTGCACCTAGGCATCCCAACTCCACGGAGTATTTTTACCCGTACGTGCGCCAACACATGGAGTAGCTGAAGTATTCAAGTTCATAAAGCGTTTACAACAATTTGGCCAAACAAGAACTGACAGATCAAACCTGCAGAATTTTTCAGTTGTTATGATGCGTTCTCAACCAGTTCAACTTCAGTCAGTTTTGGCAAGGTCCCAGTCAGCACAGTATAACAATAAGCACTTCAAACAGAAAATTTAGACCACAAAAGCTTGTCTGGAGTAATTACACTGAATTAGTTACTTCTGAACATAGATGTGTCACGTGAGCGCTGTGCACCGAATATCACACACTGTACTGTGCTATGACGCTGCGTACATGAGACAAAGACGACTATCAAACTTAAAGATGCATTGCCAGTGGGCAGAGATTACATTAAATGCTGTAGATCAATGTGCCCGTCCCAGGTATTTTTCTGATTTCAAAATATAATAAAGATACGTTGTTACACCCTTTCTTAAATCTTTCTAACCTCTAATGAACGTAGCCGATCTCACAATAAGTCCGAACGGTAATTTATCAGATTGAGGACGAGTGGCATTACGTAAAGATGACGTATATTTTGGACATGGCAGACGCAACCCAATCTGCCAATAACATACCTCATGTCTGTGGACGATAGAACTCTGACTCTTTTCTTTGGGACACCTAACAACGGATTATTGTAAGAAATAACAGTAGGTGCAATGACAAGCTGCTGTAATATCTTTTCTATTTCTGGATCTATCCTGTCTATATAAACCTATGTTGTGGGGTAGGATTTAACAATGAACTTGCTATGCTTCTCTCATACAAACTGATAAGGAAAACTCTCTGCCTGATCAACACAACGAACTCACTTCTGAATTTCTAACGACGTACAAACATATGTTTGGTAATAAAACGAAAAAACTTACATGATCACAACTCTCACTTTCAACTGGCTACCGACCAAATGACAATACTCATTTACTGAGAAACTTAGCTTTATTAATACCGATGCATTTTCATAGCGCGCATTATCAAGCGTGGGGCGTGGGGCGTACTTCATGCCCATCCTAAAACATAATGGAAAAAATATAAAATTCGTTATTTATTTTTGTCCTATATCAACAACATAGTTTTTGAAGACATAATGATGTGTAAGTAGAGACTGCAACCTGAGAATATCTCTTAGCATACTATTACCAACAGCAACACACCTAGAGTAATGTGTAATACCAACAGGACGTCGGTGTACTTTACGTCCAAGGAAAAATATATTTAAGAAATGCAATTTTTAATTTTACTGACAACTTACTAGTTAAAGAGATGTTGATGTGTAAGTGAAGTCCTGAACTTGGAAATACTGAGTACAACACTCACCAGGGAAGTAACTTCTACACTTAAGGCTTAAATTTTTGTGTTAACTTTAACTAAAAACTAAAGTATGAGATCTGGAAGAATAATTCGTTAAAAACAGTAAACTTTTTCAAAATTTTAAAATTTAGTGTAAATGACTAGATAACAATATTTCCAAATGGTGGGCATAAAGTGCCCCGCCCCTATCTATTCTTGGCATTGCGAGGGTTAAGACAATTATTTGAGTTCTTTTCGATAAATGCACATTCGACTAATATCAGATTTATTGCAGAACAATTATTCGTTAATATAACTTTACCGCAATAGAAGTTCGTCAGTCAGCCGCTGTGGCCGATCTGTTGTATGTGCTTCAGTCTGGAGCCGCGCTGCTGCTGCGGTCGCAGTTTCGAATCCTGCCTCGGGCAGGGATGTGTGTGATTTCCTTAGGTTAGTTACGTTTAAGTAGTTCTATGTCTAGGGAACTGATGACCTCAGATGTTAAGAGCCATAGTGCTTAGAGGTATTTGAACCATTTTCAAACAGCAAAGTGTTGACACACGCTGAAAGAAGGCCACAGCTCAGACGTTCCAGTGAGCTGTCAGTTGGATTAATGACGTCACGTTGGCACCAAAGAGTCACTATAGTTCTGCCCCGTGCCACCGTGGACGGGCCACACGATTGGGAGGGTGACACACTCCCTCTTACCCAAATTTCACCCCGTCTATTGATGCGTCTGCGATGACGTCAGAACCGGGACAACCAGAGCTGCAATCATGCGGTTTCCCGACGGGTGGCCGGGAAAATATTTCAGACGTCCCTACGCTGAGAATCGACACAAAATGGCTTCAGGGTGCGTCACAACGGCGTCGATGAAACCAACCCTTCGTTCTGTGCCTTACCAGGGTGATTTGATGTGATAGTGGGCAACATTACTATCCTCTCACTGCCGTTATTTACGTATCGTTTTGGAGTCTGCTTCGGAAAAGAAATACCCTGTTAGATGGGTATTAGGTGTCGGTGAATCTGTTAGACCACAGGCAAA
Source organism: Schistocerca cancellata (assembly GCF_023864275.1). Classification (NCBI taxonomy): domain Eukaryota; kingdom Metazoa; phylum Arthropoda; class Insecta; order Orthoptera; family Acrididae; genus Schistocerca; species Schistocerca cancellata. The sequence continues at coordinate 57,506,299 of NC_064631.1, forward strand.
GGAGCCAACCCCCATTTTGGTCCAGATGGAGTGGCCACTAAGGTAAATGCCTTTCCGAACACCACTGGCCCTGTGATTATTGAGTGTTTACTCCTAACAATCATTCAAACCTTTTTTATTTAGTAGAGGACGGGCGTATTCTTTTACCCCAGATAATTGTTTCGCAGTAGTCTATCACACTCAACAGCACACACAGCGCAGAATACCACGAAACAGGGATTAGCACGAGCTCAAGACACAGTGACAGAATATTCCTGCAGTGGTCTATCTATATATATCACTATTCAACATGTAGGATATTTATGCTTTTAATAAGCTCTGTCCCAAGAGTACGTATGACAAAATACAACAGTGTAGTTCTACGAGCCAGTAGCTGCTGTTTATTCACAGAAAAAATCCGTATGTACTTTATTTATCATCACTCTGAACTTAAGGATTATTATAAATTTAGTATAAATTTAACAACTCATCAGCCGCCTTTCTTTTATGAAGCATTCCAATACGCACTTCACTATAAGTGTGCTGTTCTTTCCACTCGGAAATAAAAAAAAATAGAGAATTACTATTTCTCAGTTAATTCCAGAGTCCACTCACTCGAGGATAAGTTTACAGCCACTTTTAATAGTTACAAATTATTTTGGATATTTGGGTTTTATGCTGATACGGCTGCAGTGTCCTCAGGTGGTGAAACCAAAAGTACATTTGTTTTATACGCTCATAAAAGGGCAACAGGATGTCCCTATTCAGTGGGTGTCGTATATTACAAAAAAATAAATATATTTTCATCCACCAATGTGTTATCGTAACTTTTCTCTTAATTATTCACGTAGTTTATTTCGATAGATAATCAGATCTTTCGTGAACACACCACAGAAGTGTTTGCTACAGCTCGAATTTTATTAATAATTAAATCGAACGACTGCTTTCGCTGCCTTATGAGTCGTATTCAGAAATAATTACCTTGACGTTGTACGTTATCTGTTGTGTTGGCACAAGAGCCAACACCGTGTTATTAGAGGAAGCCGAAATGCACGCGTTTTAGCTCACGCAGGCTGGCGTGAGGAGAGAAGAAATATACTGACGTAAGGTCTGGAACATGAACAAGGAATTACAATTCAGAAAGCGGACGTAATTAGTTTGATACTTAACTTTAATCCATTATTGATGAACGTCGCCCTTGACGGTGCATGATTCACAATATTATCTGTTCAGAATATATTCGTAGTAACTGAATATGGCGCCTTGCTAGGTCGTAGCTGAAGGCTATGCTAAACTGTCATCTCGGCAAATGAGAGCGTAATTTGTCAGTGAACCATCGCTAGTAAAGTCGGCTGTACAACTGGGTCGAGTGCTAGGAAGTCTCTCTAGACCTGCCGTGTGGCGGCGCTCGGTCTGCAATCACTGATAGTGGCGACACGCGGGTCCGACGTATACTAACGGACAGCGGCCGATTTAAATGCTACCACCTAGCACGTGTTGTGTCTGGTGGTGACACCACATTCCTCTCCCGCAAATCGGCCTACGGTTGTTGTATAAGGCCTCCGTCCGCCCTAGGGAGGACCCCATGTTGACGTATGCGACGAGGTGGGGAGCCTAACAACAGGCGAGGCTGTGCCACCCGCATCCTGCCATTCGGAGCTAGGGAACGCCTGAAACCCTACTCCAGGGCGCACGCCAACATGCGGTGTATGTGCCCGTAGAGAGACAGGAGGGGCCGAAGGGTCGACCTCCATCGGGCCGGGGCACCCGACGGGCGAAGACGACATATGGTACCGAGCGAGGTGGCGCAGTGGTTAGACACTGGACTCGCATTCGGGAGAACGACGGTTCAATCCCGCGTCCGGCCATCCTGATTTAGGTTTTCCGTGATTTCCCTAAATCACTCCAGGCAAATGCCGGGATGGTTCCTCTGAAAGGGCACGGCCGACTTCCTTCCCCATCCTTCCCTAATCCGATGAGACCGATGACCATGCTGTCTGGTCTTCTTCCCCAAAAACAACAAAAAAGAACAACGACATATGGTCCGGAGCGGACGAGAGTTCCATGTCGGAGGACAACTGGTCACAGGGCAGCGATCGGCGGCGCGTGACCCAAGGAGGCGCCCGGCGGCTGCAGCGACGCGTCCACTGCGGGCGTCGCCGGCGGGAGAACAGGCGGCAGCGGCGGCGGCGCTTCGCCGTGGGGCAAAATGGAAGGCAGCGTCGGTAACACCTGGGGCTGAGGCGAGCCAGTAGATGGGTCCCCGGGGCGATGACCGAACGGCACCATAGGTGAAAGCAGACGGCGAGCGGCAGATCCCGTGCGACGACAGAGGCGCAGCTGGTTGAGATGCCGGCGCACGTCACCAGAGGCCCCCAAAACCAGATACATAGCACGTCCGAGGCGGTAGTAGACAACGTTGCCTGGGGCAAAAGCAGATGCCTGCCGCTGCACAGGAACCTGATGCAGCGGATGTAGCAAAGACATCTAAGTTCGATGATGGCGACAGGGGAGCAACTCAGCCGGCGAGCGACCATCTCGGGACTGAGAGCGATACGAGGACAAAAAGAGCAATAACGCGTCCTCCCGAGAATGCGACTCTTTCAACTTCAAAATCCGTGACTTGAAAGTCCTGACCAATCGTTCAGCGGCACCGTTTGACTGTTGCGAAAACGGCGCGGACGTCAGATGTTGAATACCATTGGCCTTGCAGAATGACTGAAATTATGCGGACATGAATTGTGGGCCATTGTCGGAAACAATTGTCTGTGGAAGACCTTCAATGCAAAAGATAGCAGATAGCGCTTGGATGGTGGCATATGATGTCGTGGAAGACACCCGGACGGAGCCGGCTGGAGTGGCCGTGAGGTTCTGGGCGCAACAGGCTGGAGCTGAGCGACCACTCCGGTCGCAGGTTCGAATCGTGCCTCGGGCATGGATGTGTGTGATGTCCTTAGGTTAGTTAGGTTTAATTCGTTCTAAGTTCTAGGCGACTGATGACCTCAGAAGTAAAGTCGCATAGTGCTCAGAGCCATTTGAACTATTTTTGAACACTCGGACAACAAAAGGAAAATTACTGAATGAATCTATCACAACCAACCATCGAACATTCCAGAATGGACCAGCAAAATCGATGTGTAAGCGTTGCCAAGGGAAAGTGGCTTTTGGCCATGCAAAGAATTTCCGCGGTGGTGCTGATTGTTGTTCGGCACACACCATGCAAGGAGAGCAGATATTCCCAATCGTGGCATCGATTCCGAACCAAGTACAGTGTTGAAGAGCAAGTTGTTTCGTTCTCACTACACCCCAATGACCTTGGTGGAGAAGCTTTAAGACAGAGGACTGTAACGAACTTGGGACCACGACCCTGGACTGATCACTATCAGAACGCATAAGCAAAACACCACGTCGAACAAAAAGTGTCTCCTTGTGAGCAAAAAATCGGCGGACCAACGGGTTCCCGATCCGTGACTTTGACAAGGGCCATTGCGTAGCAACAAAACGCAGAACGGTAGCAAGGATTGGGTCCGCAGTTGTGGCTGTAGCTACACGGCGAAAATCAATCGGAAACGATTCGACCACGTCATCGGTTTCCGAATCAATGAACATGCAAGCAAGTTCGGAGGAATCGAATGACCTATCCTCAGCAACAGGCAAACGGTGCAAAGCATTGGCGTTTCCGTGCTCAGCAGTGGACCGATACAAGATATCGTAGCGGTACTGCGAGAGAAAAATAGACCAGCGAATGAATTTCTGCGCTGTACGTGGAGGTACAGGCTTGTTCGGATGAAAAAGCGATGTCAAAGGTTTGTGGTCTGTGATGATGGTAAAGTGACGCCCATACAAGAAGTCATGAAACTTTGCAACACCAAATACGAGAGCCAATGCTTCTTTCTCGATCTGTGAATAATTTCTTTGCGCAGACGAGAGCAATTTGGACGCAAAGGCAATAGGGCGATCGTGCGATCCATCTTTGTGCGCAAGCACAGCACCGATCCCAAATCCCGATGCATCCACCATCAACCAAAGGGGCTTCCGGGGATCGAATGGCGTAAGGCAAGTATTGGAAAGCAACGCCGATTTCAACCTGCGAAAGCAGCTTTAGCATTCCGTCGTCCAGTCGAACGGAACACCTTTACGGCGTAAACGATGAAGCGGAGCTGAAATGGAAGAGGCATGAGGCACATATCTGTGATAATAGTTGATTTTTCCCAACACACTCTGTAGCCGCTTCAAATTCTGCGGCGAATATAAGGTGCGTGGGACTGGGATGTATGCCTTGGGCATTGAGTACATGGCCGAGGTATGGCAAGTCACGAGCAAAAAACACACATTTTTCCGTCCGTTAGCGAAGACCATTTTGTCACAAGACCTGAAATAATGTTCTGTTATTGGCTAAATGTTCTTCTTCCGTATTTCCGGAGATCACAATATCGTCCAGATAGTTTGCTGCAGTAGGGACCGACGCACAAACAATTAGTAGATATTGCTGAAACAATGCAGGGGCCGATGCATACCCGAATGGCAGTCGTTTGAATTGATACAAACCAAGATGCGTGTTAACCACCAAAATGCGCTGGGATTCTTCGTCCACCGATATTTGCAAGTACGCATCTGCTAGGTCCAACTTCGAAAAATATTTACCTGGGCACAGTTTGTCAAAAAGATCTTCTGGGCGGGGTAAAGGGAAAGTTGCAGTCACTAGTTGTGGATTCACTGTTGCCTTGAAGTCCACACAAAGTCTCAATTTTCCCGAAGGTTTTGGCAAAATTACTAAGGGTGATGCCCAGAGAGAAGCCTGCACACGTTAAATTACACCTTGTGATTCCAAATTGTGTAATGTTTTTGCAACCTCATCACGCAATGCGTGGGGAACATTGCGCGCTTTGAAAAATTTCCGATGCGCGTTTAGTTTCAGTTCCAAATATGCTTTATAGTTTTTAGCGCAACCGAGGCCCAGTGCAAAAATGTCTGCAAATTCTTCACATTGACGAGAAACACTGTCTGAAGACACAGTCTGGTTCACTCATAGGACCTGATTTACTACAGACAAGTTAAACAACTGAAATAAATCGAAACCAAACAAGTTCACTGCAGAAGAAGAACGAAGGACGTAAAATGACACAAATTTTGTTCGTCCTTTGTATGTTGTAAGAAGGCTTCACTGTCCTAACACCGGGATCTCTTGACCTGAATAGCTAATTAACGTAGCATTTACGGCACGCAACGGAGATGAGCCCAGCTGTCTGTAAGTGTCTTGATTGATCAATGAAACCGCAGCTCCGGTATCGAGCTGGAATGGTATCACTTTGCCGTTAATGTCCAAGTCTACAAAAAGTTTATTGTCCTGCTGACGACAAGAGCGACTGTCTCGTGCAACGTGAAATGACACTGGTACAAAATCACTTGCGACTTGACGGGAGTTCCGGCAATGTCGACGCACACTTTTTGTGGGACGAACACAGTCACTGTTAGAGAGAGTGGCACTGGGCGGAGCGGCATGAACTACATGGATTTCCATGGGCGTTGTTTCGCGAGCCTGAGTATCCTTGGTACGATTCCGATTCCGGTGCGAAGCAAAGGGCCTGGAATGGTTTTGAGTTTCCGATCTAAGCTGTTTCTGCCAGCACATCATTGGCGTCGAGGATGGGATACTAATCCAATGTGCTTTGCACGCGTGGGTTCGCGTCCCATCCTCGTCGCCAATGTTGTGTTGGCAGAAGAGCCAACACCATGTTAATAGAGGAGGCCGAAATGCACGCGTGTTAGCTCACGCAGGCTGGCGTGAGGAGAGAAGAACTATACTGACGTAAGGTCTGGAGCATGACAAGGAATTAGAATTCAGAAAGCGGACGTAATTAGTTTGATAATTAACTTTAATTCATTAATGATGAACGTCGCTCTTGACGGTACATGAGTCACAATATTATCTGTTCAGAAGGCATAGTAACTGAATATGGCGCCTTGCTAGGTCGTAGCAAATGACGTAGCTGAAGGCTATGCTAAACTGTCGTCTCGGCAAATGAGAGCGTATGTAGACAGTGAACCATCGCTAGCAAAGTCGGCTGTACAACTGGGCGAGTGCTAGGGAGTCTCTCTAGACTAGACCTGCCGTGTGGCGGCGCTCGGTCTGCAATCACTGATAGTGGCGACACGCGAGTCCGACATATACCAACGGACCGCGGCCGATTTAAAGGCTACCACCTAGCTAGTGTGGTGTCTGGTGGTGACACCACATTATCCCTCCTCTCACAAGAATATCAAATATTTTTCTGTGTTAAACTTCAATTTATTTCTTTGAATGAAACAAGTACGCCATCTTAGAGCAGAGATATTCCTTGTATTCAACACAGTCTTAACAATACCAGCGACAAGCTCAGTGATTACTGCTACCGTCGTTCTCCTCACACATATAAGATAACTAAATATGTGTCTTTCCTGTAGTTCCTTTCTTTCAAAAATATTAATACTATTTTCTTGTGGTTATTACTTCAGATTATTTATGATACATAAAGCGACTACTTTCATTATTGATATTTAGTGTTTCTGTCGTCATGACTCAACGATAAAATAATCTTTTAGAACTCTATTCCGAACGACAGTACCAAATGACTTAACTGTCCCCTTGCTGACGTTTATGAATATAATTAGTCACGGGTGAAGGTTATTAGCCTGATTTCGAGAAAAGTAAAAAAAAAACCTCTGTTTTGTGTTGTTATAGAAAGAATCTTAGCTATATTTAGTAATAACTCTTTCTTCCTTAGCTACATACTAACATTTCACAATAATACTACATTGCCCTATTTTGACGTTCCAGTCTTTAATGGCGTCATTTTAAGGTTAAAGTGTGAGTAGGTAGGGATTCAAATTTCTGGTTTAGAACACGGGTTTGTTTTATTTTCAATAAATAGCCATTGCTTTACTAATCTAAAGCGAGGAAACTGCGTGTTGCTTGACGAAGGATTGTGACGAGTGTTCTCTTACTTCTTCATACAGAATCCCATTTTAAAAAGTAAAATACCTCTTAGTCGAGGTATCATCAATCACTGTTCTTTCGTCTTCTAAAATGGAACAGAACTGACTCCCCTCCCCCCGAAAAAAAAACTTTCAATTAATTCTGTGTAGCATTTCGATAGGTTCCACATGAGAAACTTCCAACAGTTCCATCCATAAAACAGCCGTGGATCACCTTTTGTGTCCCCACCAGTCCAGTCTTCTAATCAGCCTACAATCTTGAGTTTAATAACAATTTGGTAATCAACCAATTTCTGTCAACAATAAACCAGTGAACGAATAAACGGACAACCTGCCCTCATACAGTTGTTTAAGCTTGGGAAACAAGGAATTTACGTTCAAATTCCCCACTACGTTATCTCTCCAGCAGTCACTGCGTTTCGCGAAACGCTAACATCGGTCAAGAACCGCAATTTTTACCAATATTATCATCTGAAATATTTCATCAATAACCACATACACAGAACCTTCACCAATGTCGTTCTAAACCTCGAAGTACTAATTCGCAGCACCAGAGGCTAGCTACCAAACGCTTTTGTAAGTCTATCTCTGGCGCTACAATTATTTTCTTTTGTTCCGTTTTAATGACTTTCTTTTAATCTACAGACCACAGACAGCGCCTAACATAGACTTTCTGCCTTTCCTTGAGGTCTAATTTCCGTCTCTGGATCTCGGATTTGAAGGCTGCCCATATTACGATCCAAGCCGACGTAGGAACATTTACTCGACTAAAGGAACAGCACTACATTCGTACAACAACGTAAAATATGCATTTGCTCGGTAGTGAGGTTGAGCTGCGATTCGTAGCAACTACGGCTCCCGACATGAAGAAACTCCCTGCCGCCCGAGCAAAAACTGCCCTGCCAAAAGTGTAGTAAGGCCCGTCTAAACTTCCAGTCCTTGTTTTACAACATATCGAACAACACGTTGTAGTCTACTATAACCACTAGTTTACATCCTATAAACTTCACTCTTTCTTAATACTTCTGATAATCCTGAGGCTGTCTGCCTTCTGACAATTTTTTTGTATTTTTCTTCTTTTCTTTCTTTAGTTTTCGCTCATTCCCACTTCATAATATACATCTACAGGTTAGATGTTCTCATCATATCGTAATAATCTTACCGCTGTTACAATTCCGTTCTTCGCTACTTCATTTAACAATATAAATTCAGTTCTATTGATAACCTTTCTACTCCACCCACACTCATACGTACATTCTTACCACATCACAAGGTACAAGTCCTTCTGCACACCGTCTTTCTCCAAAATTATGTTTACCATTACTTTTAGCAACATTAGCCACCAAGTACTTCTTTGCCGTTGCATGAGGAATACTTCTAACAATAAATGGTCATTCAAACAGGTACCAACGTTTTTTCATATTATTTAATTTCTTGCTTTTATAATGTCCACTTCATTGCACTAAATCTCCTATTCTCTAAGGGTTTACTTTCCCTTCTCTTCCAAATCTTCTTTGTCTGGTTTCAGCACTCTTCTTCAAATTGATATCTACACACTTAATTACTTTATATCTAAAGCTATGTATTACAGGTGGATACTAAATCTTGTCAAAAAGACGATACATTTGTATCTTGCCTTCTTTTATCTCTCTATGTGCCACTACAATAGTAGCAAGAGTTTTATCTTTCAGTACTCTCTCAAATTCTCGAATAAATTTAGGCCAAGTCAAATGCCTCTTCGCACAAGTATGTCCAGGCCTCCCAATTAAGCGAATAATGCTCGCTCAAGGATTAGATTGGGGTGACGTTTGGCTATCAACAACTCTTGTACTTGTTTCTGTTTCAAGAACTCTTGAAATTCATCAGACACAAATTGCACTTCATTGTCTGACAAGAGTCGCGATGGTGTTCCTACGATAGGGAAATACGACTCTCCAGGATATGCATAATCGTATTACTGGTCGCCACTTTCACTTGACACAATTTCATAAATTTGGACTAAACCTCCAATACATGAACATCAAAAATCTCTCCACCAACTTCTCTTGACAATAGTCCTAGAATATCAACTGCTGAAATATCTCACACAAACCCTTGGGTACTACTGCAACATGCTGCACTCTATCTTTCTGATTCTTAATTTTCGTTTATTGGCACACCTCACAAGTTCTCTACTCCTTCCTTGTTATCCTGCTCTTACCCTTTGCATGCAAAATAATAGTTATGTGAGTGTGCAATACAGTTGTTTATATCATAATACCCATAAACTCTGTTACAAATTAAGTTGGTACTGCGACTCTTCCTTTATAAGGTTGTGGTAAGATGCTCACGAATAAAACGCTTTCCATTCCACAGCATTCCACAGACAGGCGAAATAGTGCATCTGACGCACAATTGTTCTTTCCTATAATACATCGTATTTATAAATCATACTCCTGATGAAAAAGAAACCATCGCATCAAACGACTGTGCAAAAAGTTCCTTATCCTTAAAAATATCAATAGACTTTGTACAGTATGACATCCAATCTTTCTCCCATAGGACATATACCTAAACATGTTTATAGCCGTTGCTACTGCTAAAGTATTCTTTTCAGTAACTGAGTAATTCCACTCACAGCTGGTTAACATACGACTGGCAAATGCCAATATCACTTCTCTTCCGTCATTTACCATTTCCTTGATCACTTGACAACCCAATTCAAATCCTCACGCATCTGCAGCCACACAAAACTCTTTGATCAAACCTGGATGCCCTAACAATCTAGCATTACTAAGTTCTCGTACCAAAGCATCAGACTCTTGTTGACAACTCTTATCCCCTCTCCAAGGTGTAGTCATTTATAACAACATATTAAGATGCCCACAATTCATTATATTACGAGGAATATTCCTTCTGTAAAACCTAGAAAAGCCTTCAGCTGTTACCTACGTCTAGGGAAAGGACAACGTTTAACTGCCAACAATTTCCTTGGGTTAGGTAATGTTGACTCCTGACTTACATGTTTCCCAAACATTCCGTGAGATCTTCAACTTTTAAATAACATTTCTGTGTGTTTCTTCCATGTTCCAGATACTACTAATACATCATCAACATATACAAATACTTTACTTAAAAATTAATCTCCTAAGGAAAGACCTCATAATTGAATGAACTCTTGATACACACAATTCATTTCAAATGGTAGAACTTTAAACTGGTAATTTCGCCTGTTAAACAGAAAAGTCGCGAAATTCCGCAATTCCACGGCGAGTATAACCTGGCAATGGCCGGCCATGAAACCAACCATACTTAAATATGTACTTTACAGACACCCCATAAAGTCACCCTGTACCGTTTAGTCTTTACATCATTTCAAATAATGTAACTCATCTAATACATCCAAGATGGGTTGGACCTGAGTCCCTCTCACCTCTATCAGTCATTCTCTAACACCATCTGGCAGTCGAGTAACAAGTTCTTCGACGAGATGCAGTTCGTTTACTTCATTTGAACGGTAGTTCATAAAATTGCGGTTTCCTCCCCAGCTCTCGTTGTATTTCTGTGGGCCAAACTACTCTAGTCTTAGTTTGTGTTGGATACTCTATGAGACATTTAAATTTAACATCACACTTCTATTATTACCCCATGACTCTGGAAGACCACCTGTAAACGCTCTAAGAAAAATTAAGAGATGCACACAACCAATAGGGTCGAATGTAGGAAAATGGTTACTACTGTCTCTCATCGCAAACATACTCACTACACTGAGACTTACTTTTACTAAAGATGCGTGAAAATCCCAATGATCCTTCTCAGACTTCCTTCGATCCACTATCAGCACACTATCCCGACTACTACATGGAATGGAAGACACACGACTCCGATTACCACCATCAGATTTCGCTTAGTGCTGATTTTATTCTGGTTAAAACTGCCTTCAGATACTAAAAGATTAGCATTTTTCACATTCTCTACTACCTGTCTGTGTGCCTTAGTTATTCAGTCTTAAGCACTAGTACTTAACTCATTAATCGGAATTAACTTTAACATGGTGGCTACTATTCTGGTCAGTCACATCCTGTTGCGAGGGACTAATAGACTTTTCCTCTTCCTCTTTTGCTTCATTTAATTTTTCCTCAAGATTTTCTATTTTTGTACTAAGATCTGTAAACTCAAGATTATCATATTATTTAAAACTGCTTAAATCCTATTTTGCTCTAACTAACTCATTCCTTGAAACATTGTTGACCTTGTGACAAATTTTCAGTACTCTTTTTTGTCTCTCAACGGAACTGTTTAGTATTTTCGTCTGTCTTCTTACGAAACTGTTTGATCTCCTGTAGAATTTCTGTCATTTTCAAAAAAGACTCTAGTACCTCCTTTAAATATCCGAACCTTACTTCACGAGCTTTAAACAAGTCACAGTCCGCTTGGGATACCACTTGGTACAAAATAACTCCCTACAGTGCTTAACTCTATTCGCAATTGGAAAAGAATAGCTCTCTTGACAACAATCCCAAAAACATTCATCTAATCAGATAAACAAGTAACTCTTTTTTTTATTACTTAACGTTATTTGTCTTCCATTCTCCGGGACCTTTCGAGGTAGCTACAAATAGCTCGCCGTTGGTAGCCGCAGTGGAGACAGCAGAGGCACAACATGAAGTACAATCAGGCTGCATCCTCGTTTCGCCTTATCTGTACTAGACTATGTCTCATTTATCCTAAAGTGATTTGAAGTACTATAACTAATCAAACCAATATTCTTTTCTTTTATTTCATTATATCGAACGTTCCACTGTGAATAGATCCACTCTCTCGTTAATGTATGTTCTGTATCATTTTCAGAAAAATTGTGTTTTCTATCACCTAACACCCTCAGATTGTACCTACTTTACTATGTACAATTAACAATACATCCTGGACTACATTGTCTACAGACACCAGTACTATTCCTTACTGCTATGATATGTCCTCACAACAGACAACTATACTATTCTCACACTAAAAATGTAGTGTTGGCAGAAGAACCAACACCGTGTTACTAAGGGGGCCGAAATGCACGCGTTTTAGCTCACGCAGGCTGGCGTGAGGAGGGAAGAACTATACTGACGTGAGGTCTGGAACATGACAAGGAATGAGAATTCAGAAAGCGGACGTAGTTAACTTGATGCTTAACTTTAATCCACTATGATGAACGTCGCTCTTGACGGTACATGATTCACAATATTATCTGTTCAGAAGATATATAGTAACTGAATGTGGCACCATGCTAGGTCGTACCAAATGACGTAGCTGAAGGCTATGCTAAACTGTCGTCTCGGCAAATGAGGGCATATGTAGACAGTGAACCATCGCTAGCAAAGTCGGCTGTACAACTGGGGCGAGTGCTAGGAAGTCTCTCTAGACCTGCCGTGTGGCGGCGCTCGGTCTGCAATCACTGATAGTGGCGACACGCGGGTCCGACGTATACTAACGGACCACGACCGATTTAAAGGCTACCACCTAGCAAGTGTGGTGTCTGGCGGTGACACCACAAAAAGTACTAAAGGATTAGTTTGTACCCTGTTTCTGGAAAGAAAAAGCTTTTTGTGTAGCTGCTAAGTTTCGCTGCATCTTCTATACCGTAGACAAAAGGGACAACCCCTCTCCTGTACAGATGGACTGCCACTAAGGTAAATGTGATCCCGAACCGCAGAGGTCATATGACTAGAGAGTATTTACTTCTAACAGTCACTCAAAACCTGTTTACTTAGTAGAGGACAAATGGGTTACCTCCAGCTATTCGTTTAGCCCCAGGTGAATTGTTTCTCGGTAACCTGTCACAGTCAGCAAGATACACAGCTCAGAATATCAAGAAACAGGGATTAGACCTAGCTCGAGACAAAGCAGCAGACTATTCGCGCAATGGACTGTCTGTATATATCACGATTCCGGATGTAGGTTATTTATGCTTCTATTATACGCTGTCCTAGGTGTACATTTTAAGCAGAATACAGTAACATAGTTACATGAGACAGTAGCTCCTCTCTATTCACAAAAAAATGAAGACTAGTTCACTTATTATCTCTGCGGGCATTTAGATTATTACCCATTTAATGCAACGTCCAGCAATTCGTTAGCAGTCTTTCTTTTAAGGGTCAGAAATCTCCAATACACACGTCACTTCACGTGTACTGTTGGTTCCACTCGGAAGTAAAAAAATAAAGCATTACTATTTCTGTGCCGGCCGATGTGGCCGAGCGGTTCTAGGCGCTTCAGTCCGGAACCGCGCGACCGCTACGGTCGCAGATTCGAATCCTGCCACGAGCATGGATGTGTCTGATGTCCTTAGGTTAGTTAGGTTTAAGTAGTTCTAAGTTCTAGGGGGACTGATGACCTCAGATGTTAAGTCCAATTGTGCTCAGAGCCATTTTAACTATTTCTGTGTCAATAAACAAAGTCTAATCACTCGGGAATACAACAACACCCACTCTCATAGTGAGAAGTTATTTGAGATACTTGAATTTTATGCTTACAGCGGTGCGGTATTCTCCGTTGCCGAAACGAAAAGTAACCATTAGTCCAAAAATGCAAATTTTTTAAAAGAAGAAGAAACTGTATGCAACCTATATGATGAAATATTCTGTCTTGTTTTGCCATCACCCGTTTGACGCAAGCAGGTTTACGATGAAATGCTAAAACTACATGACCACGCACAGGAAAACGCTGGAACACACCGTTGAATCTGCCGGAATTTCAAAGCACTAGCTTAACCGCTGAGTTGTTCTTGTTTTGTGCTTGGGACACGTCAGAGAACACGTGCTATTCAGAAACACATTTATTGATCACTGTCCTGATGTAATCAACCAAAATAGAACATATTTCGTTAGGTCCTTTATCAGCTGTATCTTCATAGTACAGATATAGCTTGGATCTGTGGCTTTTTAGGTATGTAACACAGAATGCATTAACGTTATGTCGACGCAAATTAAATACTTCCTGCACTTCGAGCTCAGGAATCTGCAGATACTGCATGTAACAGAAACATAATGAAACCACATGCTCATTTTCTGCACACTTCTTCTTTACTGCATCCATCTTTGAATTGAATTTTCCTACTACTTCTTTTATGTACCATTAATTCCTCATAGCTGCAGGGTATGCTATACTGCTGAATTGTTGTTGTTGTTGTGGTCTTCAGTCCCGGGACTGGTTTGATGCAGCTCTCCATGCTACTCTATCCTGTGCAAGCTTCTTCATCTCCCAGTATCTACTGCAACCTACATCCTTCTGAATCTGTTTAGTGTATTCATTTCTTGGTCTCCCTCTACGATTTTTACCCTCCACACTTCCCTCCAATGCTAAATTTGTGATCCCTTGATGCCTCAAAACATGTCCTACCAACCGATCCCTTCTTCTAGTTAAGTTGTGCCACAAACTTCTCTTCTCCCCAATCCTATTCAATACCTCCTCATTAGTTACGTGATCTACCCACCTTATCTTCAGCATTCTTCTGTAGCACCACATTTCAAAAGCTTCTATTCTCTTCTTGGCCAAACTATTTGTCGTCCATGTTTCACCTCCATACATGGCTACACTCCATACAAATACTTTCAGAAATGGCTTCCTGACACTTAAATCTATACTCGATGTTAACAAATTTCTCTTCTTCAGAAACGCTTTCCTTGCCATGGCCAGTCTACATTTTATATCCTCTCTACTTCGACCATCATCGGTTATTATACTCCCTAAATAGCAAAACTCCTTTACTACTCTAAGTGACTCATTTCCTAATCTAATTCCCTCAGCATCACCCAACTTAATTAGACTACATTCCATTATCCTCGTTTTGCTTTTGTTGATGTTCATCTTATATCCTCCATTCAATCCTGCTGAATTATTGCCTCTTAATTATCACTGTAAGTGACTCGAAAGAGCACCAAATTCGGTTAGTGGTTGCTCAAAGCATAATTAAAATACTCAGTGAAACCCCTGAAATATATTCCGTATGACGTGCAAAGGTAGCTTTATGAACATTTCACAAATAGTTTTTACAAGTAACTCAGCATCTAAGTAACACACTTCTTCGCTAGATTAATGCGTGATATTCATAGGGGATGGTTTAATATGCTTCTCAATTATCTGCAGGTCTGGGGTCCAGAATTGCTTGCAGTAGCACATCCTCTCTGTCATAGGGTTCAACACTGTTTTTCACACAATAACAAAATACGTCGCACACGTTCATTTCCAATGCCAAAAAGGCTGCAAAACTCCGGTTTGCACACTTTTACAGTCCCGGTCTCTGTAGTTAACACGCGATATCGATAATTTTTTCCCGGGGTCTTTTGTGCACCACGTCTTCTTTCTCGATCAGACGTGAAAGGTAGCCATTCCACGTGCTCTTACATTCAAAAAGGTGAAATTTACGGAATATTTCAATCTCTTCGTGATCAGAAATCACATTTCAATACCGTTTCATAAACGTGAAACATATCAGTACACGAATATCAATGCTATATGACAGAAATTGACATCACCATACAATGCAGAACTCATGTTGTTTCTACCAATTTTTGTAATGATAATATGAGTCCAGTTGCAAACGTAACTTATTTTTCTGTCTTTGAGGAAAATAAAAATTATGTCTTTAATATTTTATAGAAAGAAGCTTCCAAATATTTTATAACAATTCTTCCTCCTCCTGTTAAATCGTAAGTTTCTTCAGTGCTTTGTCTTACTGAGACTTTTCATTCTTTAACTGCTTTATTTTATGGGTAAGATTTGCGTAAGTAGGGATCTGTACTCTAATTTTATAATAAGAACTCTTCTTCGTTCCAACAAGTAACAAAGTGTTTATTCAACAGAAACAAACACTACTGCACGGTGCTTACCAATGATTTGTCACGAGTGTCCTCCAAACATTTCTCTACACAGAACCCCATTTATAAAAAAATAGAAAAAAGATCGCCATCACCTCTTTGTACCCTGACATTAACTACTTCAAATTATAAATGAGCACACAACAACTCAGCCTCCTCAGGCAGTGGCAAGCAAAATCTACCGACACCCCAATAAGGTACTCTGGCTCCGTTGGACCACTCGGCAGTCCTAAAATGCATAACAGAATGTACGATGTGAAAAAACTATTGATAAATAGTTCCACAAAGACTTTCGCTGTTACGGGGATCTCTGGATATTATTCAGCATTGTTAGTCTCTTCGTCGAAGTCGACTTCCCGTCGCCAGTAACAGTACTTTCGTCTAAAATCGACAGGGCCGCAACCTCAACACCATCCAGCAAAAAACGACGTCAGTTAATTACGTGGAGCATATGAATAGCTCCCACTTAACAAACTTCCAACAAATTCTTCCGTGAAATAGGCTCGCATCACCTGTTGTGTCCTCTTGACCTGGTGAGTCACCTAATCCGCCTTCAACCCTGACTTTAGCAACGAATCAGCAGTCAGCCGATTTATGTCATCACTATACCAATGAACACGCAACCTGGTCACATGCAATTAAGTAAGGCTCAGAGTGAACTCCAAACCATGTAATTGCTCCAGCACACAGTGCACTTGGGGAAATCCTATTATCGGTCACGAACCGCAGTTCTCACCAGTACTATCATCGCAATCATTTCATCAGCAAACGTATACACAGGGCCATTACGATCCTGCTCAAACGCGCGGGAAATGCTAAACTCCTTTCGGCTAGTATGCTAAGAAGCCAATAAGATCTTCCCCAGCACTTCTATCCCCTTGGTATTTCTAATGGCAGCCAGTCAGATTAGCACAAGTAATTTAGACTAGAAATGTCGTAATTCCAAAACTAAATAAAATTTAGTGAAAACAAAATGCGATTCCTTTCCACAAAACACATTTCTAATAAATTTAATACTCCATGCCATTTCTGGCTGCCTTTTACAAAATCGAGCTCACTTGGAAATACGTCACAAACTACCCTATTGCGCAGCAACTTTCTCACCCATGCATTTACATACTTTTGGTAAAATGTCACATTCTCACTTTACGTATGTCCTTCATTTACTCTCTGTCTCTCCAAAGCACTCACACAACCAAAATACAATGAAATAATAATTTTCCAACGTACTTCTAATTACGTCAGAAATCTGTGGTAATGAAACTAGTGAAATTCCATAAAATTAGGTTATACGAACCCATACTCTTGGTTGAAGTTTCAATTGATTCTACAGATAAATACATTACAGTCCCTAATACGGGGCCTGTGGCTGTGGTCGACCGGTTCTGGGCGCTTCAGTGCGGAACATGCGGCCGGTACGATCGCAGGTTCGAATCCTGCCTCGGCCATTGATGTGTGGGATGCCCTTAGAACTACTTAAACCTAACTATCCTAAGTCTAGGGGACTGATGACCTCAGATGTTAAGTCCCATAGTGCTGAGAGCCATTTGAACCATTTGAACCCATAGTGCTTAGTGCCATTTCACAATGCCAGCACGGCTATTGTGTCTATTAGGTAAAAATGTACATCTCCAAGAATATGGAAGTTTTTGATACAAACTTGTAACAGTATGGTTGCGTTATCCATAGAAGTTGGTATACCAAGTCTGAAAAAGATCGCTTGATATTTAATAGTACTTCTTCAGATTCATAGAGTATGTGTGACGTATTGAACGCAGCGTTAAGCAAGTACAACGCTCGTTCTGCCCAGAAGAGGGGGTAAGACGAGATAGACAGACAGGGGTGTAAAAACAGAGAGGGCAGAAGAGAATATGTGAAATGCACGAGGCGTGTGAGGAAAGTATCGAGATGGACAACAATGCGAGCTATCTGGTAACGCTGTGTTGTTCTTGTGCAGACGAGTGCTTTCATCCCTTCCTGATACTCGGTCTGAGTTTCACCTCCGTACACCCATTATGTGACTTCTGAGAACGCCATCAGTGATGTGGCATTTTTATTGTCTGTTACGAAAACGGAATAGCGGAATTTAGAGCAACGTTATGCCATCAAGTTTGATGTTCAATGGGGTAATCAGCGTGTATGACCTTAGATCACTAGAAACCGGTCCTTAGGAAACATTTCTATCAAGAGCGCAAGTTTTTCACTGTCGCAAATAGATTTAGGAAGGCCGACAACACGTTGAAGCAGAACTGGGCTCACAGAGAGACTTCAACTTCAAAATCCGACCTAAACATCGACCGTGTGAGGGCCCTTGTGAGATTCTTCCTCCACAACAAACCGTCAAGCAAGAGTTTTACAAAGACGTCCTTTAAGAGCCAGGAAAAGGGTGAATCGAGTGAGGCATTGTGACAACACTCCACTTCAAGTGGTCACATCCATCAAGGACTTTTTGTCCTCAAACGGAATTCTGTTGTTCCATAGCCCCACTGTTCACATGATTTGACTCTCTGCCACTTTTTTTTCACGAAACTGAAAAAAAATCTGAAAACGACATCATTTTAGATCACTGAAGAACACTCAAAAGAGTGTGACAGACATGTTAAAGGATTTACCAAATGAAGTCCTCCAAGTCTGATACCAGTACTGCATACGACTCCACCGGAGTGCACCTTTTCAAGGGAGCTATTCTGGAGTGCACAATATTCTTGTTTGATAAAATTAATTCTATCATACAAAAAATATCACTCTCATTACTTTTCTTCACATCTAGCACAAGACATTGCTTCACAAAGCTGGGCCAAAGTGCTGGTACAAGGGTTGTATTCCCATAAACTGTACTTGTACGATATGTGTTCTTTGTATGCTATTTTTGCATTTGGGGAGAATGCACTGAATGAAGTGTACAAGGAATTAATGCTTTATATTTTTCCTGTTCTTGGTTTGATACCATAGCGATGCATCGTTGTCAATGCTAAAATTTATTCTAAACTTCTTTAGTCCCAGTACTTCCCGTAAACAAAAGTGATATTTTTTCCTGGTGCTGTAGGTTAGCTTGTGCCATGAGGAAGCAAGACAACTCAGTCGCAAAAACAGCGCTCCACATCAACCCAAGAGGAACAAGACTACGAGGAAGACCGGCAAAGAGGTGGACTGGCAACGTCAGGGGAGACATGCACGTTGTTGACTTAAGACCAGAAGATGTCAACGACAGGGAGAAATGGAGGAGATGTAGGAAAACAGCAGACCCCGCAAGTTGGGATTAATGCTTCGAAAGAAAGAGAGAGTAGGTCAGCTTGTATTAATTTGCCTGTGTTATGTTCTCCTTTATATCCATGAAATTTTAATCGTGGAATAGACTGCAATGCCGAATCGTCACTAGCGTTTAATTAATGCAATTAATTAATTGATCTGAACTGTGATGGTGTACTTCGAAACTGTCATTGTGATAACCATTTTACCATGCACTTTAGTCTGTCTGTTTTCTTTCCCTCATTTCCGTTTCAAACTATATAAACTCCTTACATCCGAGCGCTCACACACTGCCAACAACGTATCAACCTCTCTAACGGAGGGTTAAATAACAGAATTTTCAAAATGTATTTCTTGTTTTCCCAATTCCATAGCATGGTTTGTTGTACATTACAAAATATCTTCGAGGCAATAATTTACTTTTCTGTACAATCACATCCCTCACGCTTATGTGTACTTCGTCAATAAGCATAATAATAAACATTTAATATCTTACTTCCCATTCACACCATTACTCTGCATCTACATGTACATCTACATGGATACTCTGCAAATCACATTTAAGTGTCTGGCAGAGGTTTTATCGAACCACCTTCACATTTCTCTATTATTCCAATCTCTTATAGCGCGCAGAAAGAAAGAACACCTATATCTTTCCGTACGAACTCTGATATCGCTTATTTTATCGTGGTGATCGCTTCTCGCTATGTAGGTCAACAAAATATTTTCGCATTCGAAGGAGAAAGTTGGTGATTGGAATTTCGTGAGAAGTTTCCGCCGCAACGGAAAACACCTTTCTTTAAATGATGTCAAGGCGAAATCCTGTATCATTTCTGTGACACTCTCTCCCATATTTCGCCATAATACAACCTAAGACGGCTCCTCAGATTGTCTCACAAAACGTTTATATAGATAAGGAACAGCAAAGGGCCTATAACACTACCTTGGGGATCGCAAGAAATCACTTCTGTTTTAGTCGGTGACTTTCTGTCAGTTACTACGAACTGTGACCATTCCGGCAGGAAATCACAAATCCAGTCACATAACTGAGACGATATTCCATAAGCACCAAATTACACTACAAGCCGCTTGTGTGGTACAGTGTCAAAAGCCTTCCGGAAATCCATAAATACGGAATCGATGTGAAATCCCTTGTTAGTAGCACTTTATGTGAGAAAGAGCTAGTTGTGTTTCACAGGAATGATGTTTTCTAAACCCACGTTGTCTGTGTATCAACAGACAACGTTTTATTCCATGTAATTCACCATGTTTGAACACACTATATGATCCTAAATCCTGCTGCATTTCGACGTTAACAATATGGGCTTGTAATTTAGTGGATTACTCATACTACCTTTCTTGATTATTGGTCTGACCTGTGCAACTTTGCAGTATTTGGGTACGGATCTTTCTTCGAGCGAATGGTTGTATATGATTGTTAAGGATGGAGCTATTGCATCAGAATACTCCGACAGGAACCTCACGGGTATACTGACTGGACGAGAAGACTTGCTTTTATTAATTGCTTTAAATTGCTTCACTACTCCGAGGATATTTATTTCTACGTAATTCATGTTGACAGCTGTTTTCGATTCGAATTCTGGAATATTTACTTCGTCTTCTTTTGTCAAGGCATTTCGGAAGGCTGTGTTTAGTAACTCTGCTTTGGCAGCACTGTCTTCAATAGTATCTCCATTGCTATCGTGCAGAGAAGGCATTGATTGTTTCTTGCCGCTAACATACTTCACATACGACCAGAATCTCTTTGTATTTTCTGCCAGGTTTCGAGACAAAGATTCTTTGTGGAAACTGTTATAAGAATCTCGCATTGAAGGCCGCACTAAATTTCGAGCTTCTGTAAAAGATCGCCAATCTTGGGTAATTTGCAACTGTTTAATTTAGCAAGTTTGTTGCGTTGTTTCTGCATCAGTGTTCTAACTCGTTTTGTGTACCAAGGAGGATTAGTTCCGTCGTTTGTTAATTTATATGGTATAAATCTCTCAATTGCCACCAATACTATTCCTTTAAATTCAAGCCACATCTGGTCTACACTTATATTATTAATTTGGAATGAGTGGAAATTGTCTCTCAGGAAGGCGTCAAGTGAATTATTATCCGCTTTTTTGAATAGGTATAGTTTTCGCTTACAATATTCAGTCTTGCTATGGCAACCCTGTGTTTACTAATCCTTGTATCGGGTTTGATGCTCGTTGTTAACTCAGAATTATTTGTTGCTAAGAGGACAAGTGTGTTTTCACAACCGTTTACTATTCGCGTGGACTCATGAGCTAACTGTTCGAAATAATTTTCAGAGAATGCGTTTAGCACAATTTCGGAAGATATTGTATGTGCACCTCCGGAATCTCGCCAACATATTGAGGATAAATTAAAGTCATCACCAACTGTTACCATATCACTTAGGTGTGTGTTTGAAATCAAACTCAAGTTTTCTTTGAACCTTTCAGCCACTGTATTATCTAAATTGGGAGGTCGATAGGAGGATCCTATTATTATTTTATTCCGATTGCCAACAATGATCTCTGCCCATACTAACTCACAGGAAGTATCTTCTTCAATTTCACGACAAGTTAAACTACTTCTAACAGGAACAATCACGCCAGTGGTTTCAATTAGCGCGTGTAGCTCTGGTATTTTCCCAACACAGGCACGACAATCTACAACTGTTATACCAATGGTTCCTGTATCTACGTTCTTCCTGTGTTCGGCCTGCACCCTTTGTGACTGAAGCCCTTTTTGTGTTTTTCCGAGAGCCTCTAACATAAAAAAACGCCCCGTCCACGCCACACAGCCCCTGCTACCCGTGTAACCGCCTCCTGCGTATAGTGGACACCTGACCTATTCAGCTGAACCCGAAACTCATTTAACCTTTGGCGCAAGTCGAGGATCTGCTGCCTACACGGTAGCGGAACTGTCTGAGCCTCTGATTTAGACCCTCAACTCGGCTCTGTACCACATTCCGCGATCGGTCCTGTCGACTATTCTGCAAATGGTCAGCTCCGCTTTCGTCTTGCAAGCAAGACTGGCAGCCATTACAACTTCTGTTAGCCGCTCGAAACCAGAGAGAATCTTTTCTGATCCAAAATGACACACATCATTGATACCGACGTGAGCAACCACCTGCTGTTGGCTGCACCCTGTGCCTTTCATGGCATCCGGGAGGACCATTTTCACGCCTGGAATGACTCCACCCGGTATGCACACGAACTGCACAATGGTTTTCTTTCCCTTCTAGTCCCCCAGATCCCTAAGGGGCCTCATAATGCGCATAACGTTGGAGCTCCCAATTACCAACAAACCCACCCTCTATGATTGCCCGGATCTTGCATGCTGAGTGGTTTAAAATTAGCAATAATTAATGACAGTCGTTAAAAGCATAATAACCACAGTTTTGTTTCAAAATTATGTTTTAACTACCAGATAATTTCATAGTCCGTAAGAAGCTGATGCCTTTCGACCACAGACGTAACAATAACCATGACTCGCTGTTGAAAGCTGCTGCCCGCTCCTGTTTTTTTACTTAATATAGGCGCGTTATGATGCGCTATGCCTCATGGCCACTCTTTTTTTTTTCATAGAATTGCTCTTGCAAAGCATGGTGGTTCAGTTAATTGGGCAACTGGCGAAGTAACAACAACAGAAAACACGTAGCGATACCTTCAATGTAAACGATGACGTTCCTAGAGAATTTATATAAAAAGTTGTCCTGAATGGCTGCAGCGTATATTAAGAAATGGGCATCAGAGTGAAAAACAATCTGAGTCACTCCAGTTTATTTTCCTTGCCCAGATTTGCATGATCACTGTAGATCTAACGATAAATATGTGAAAGATGTGAATTGGTAGAAGGTAAGACATATCTTGGTAATTTATGAAAACCGCTAACCACGTGGACAAATGCACAGGTTGCGCATTCAGTAACAGAAACTGACTGACTGACTGGCCAACAATATTGTCACAGCTACAGCCCACCTGTAATTTAAATGAGTTGCATCAACAAGGAGCGGCGCTGTACGTTTACCAACACTTTTCTGGATACTAATCTGGTATGAAACTTGTGGGAAGGTTATTACTTAAACAAGACAATTTTCCGTAACTCGGCACACGCAGTACTCAAAAAACTTTTACGCGTGTGGTGCAACATTGAACACCAATCACAAAGGATTACCGTTTCATTCGTATTTCCACTTCTTCTCCTGCAGGGCGACAGCACAATTTGTTATGAAAACTTTGCACTTGGTGTTTTGCCTGGCAGCAGCAGTGATTTGCCTTTGTATACTCAAAAATCTGTGTTCACATTAGCAATACAACCATCTTTAACCCACTCTGTTGTGCATTACAACCATTCAGCTTAATATCCGAACTGGATATTCTAACGGAAATGGTTGAACTTATTATCTTCACCTCTAGGTCGTCGTTTGTAGAATGATTAGTAGAAATTTTAGAGTACGGTACGTTTCCCATGTGAAAGGAAAAGTGGAATTATTGTTACTTTTTACTCAGAATTTGAATTACATATCAAATTTATTTGATACCTCTTTCTGGTCACTTACTATTTTGAGTGAAAATCATTTCAAAAACTAAGTTTCATGGCTTTACCTCAAACTATTCGTAAGCCGTGACGTCTCTTTCTAGGTGATGATGTAGACATATAGCATCCTCAAAGGAAAAACATCAAATAAGTGAGATAAAATACGTGGTTACAACCAAAAAAAAAATAAGTTTTCGAATGAACAGCTTCAGTTATCCACAAACTATCTTCATTAAATGCAACGATCGGATAGAAAGCCATTTATATATATGGTTCTATTAAATATTACATGCTGTTTAACGCGTCAGCTAGAAGACAACTAATAATTTCTCGAATAGTGGTAACGATTTTAGATCGACCCTATTTACTTCAAAGTTACTTTCATTTTTCGACACACATATTATATTTGGATTTCAATTATCGACGAAGCTCACATTTTGCTAACGTATATGGTTAGTTATTCCCATAAACAACTCAGACAAACAGCGTAAAAGAAGCCTTAAATACTTCCTGAGTGGAAGTATGAGGGTTTAGCATGTCACGTGTGAGAATCTCCACTCGGGTTTAACACTCTGAAATGATTACAGGCGCTATTCGTGGGCATGCAGTCCGTGTGACGGCTCGCCTTTAATCCTCCAGAAACAATAACATAGATCGATATTGCAGAAGAGACGGCACACGCAACAATGAATGACAGTTGACGATCGCTACGATCATATCCGCGGAAACGCACCCTTTCATTTGCTTCAAGATGGCGGAGCGCGTCGGAAGTGTTCCTGTCGCTGTGCCCGAGGCGAAGCGGAAGCCGTACTACGTGCCGTGGCACGAGTACGGAAAGGTAAGTGATATGTTGCACACGGTTTCAGGTAAGATCCGTAGCTGTGGAATGTGCACATTTTGGAAGTTACAGAATTCGGATGCAGTGTGCACCGCTCCTCTTTCATAAAACGACTTTAAAACGGACTCAGCGACGTTGGAAGTTATATCCAACGATATTACTGATTATGAAAGACAAAGATACTGAAACACGGTGTAGTCTTTATTTCTTTGCTTGAAATTCGGGTAGATTTGCGTGGTTTTTTGTGCTATGCAGTTCGTAAACAGACGAAATGTGAAAGACGTTATGTATGACTATCAAAATTCCATTCCCTTATCGTTGATACACATTTCGGAATGCAAGGATTTAATCACTGTAGCTTCCATTTTGTATCTATTTTGAGTTTCATTAATAATTTGTTGAACTGACGTGAACTTATAGCGCGTGCAACTCATCCGTTGTACGTTCCTGTTGGTAATTCGTTGATGTACGTCGTAGCCAGTCTGGTGATAGTACACGGTAGCAGTTGAAAATCAATCTCTTCGCGTTTTTTCCGGCTATATATCCATTTCCGAAACTGTGGCTAAAAATTGCACCGAGTGAAAGAAAATATCCATCAACTTCGTTTATGAAACACAGGAAGTTACGAAGAAGCAGTGTCGGTCTTTATGCACATCCGATGAATTATACGCCATGTTCACTTCCCACCTTTTTTCACGGGAACTCTTCCAGTATAAAGGCCGTAGATGGGGTAAGTGCACCTTTACCTTTTCTTGCGCATCTCACATGTCAAACTACCGTTGCATATGTGGTTTGTAATCTTCGTTCATGTTTATGTCACCAGACACCGGTTGTAATATCATTTGCCTAACATCAGTAATATTACAATGTTCGCAGCAAATATGAGTTAGGAATAAATGAAACACTAAAAGTATTTCTTAACTTCAGTTTTATAGATACTCAAGAAGATGGTACATCCAAAAATGGGTCATACGATCAAGTCTGAAAGTAATTGGTTGGGTACCCATAAGCACAAACTTAACATTAACTTTGTAACCATAGTCAGGATTGCGATCTCACCATCCCCTCTACCCAATAACGATAAAACAAAAACGCGTTACGCCAACGGATACAGATCACATTATCATCTTTCTTGTAAGAATTAGGCTATTGGCCGTTCCAAACTTAACAAACAGAATCATTTCAATATTTTCCGAAGTCATCGAACAACTCTTTTCTCATTCGAATTGTAGTTCATGATTTTCTGTGGAATCTCTCATTCTCATGAGGTTTTGTGTCGATTTTTCACGATTCATTTGATTTTCATGTTGAAAATATTTAATTATGTTCCTTCATTTCCAAACACGTCTCTGTTCTTTCTTCTTGCGGTCTCCAAAGTTTCATTTGCATAGTGTAACAAAGTAATCACCATCATCCATCATCATTAATTTCCTTTGGGCCTTTGTCCCACTTTAGCGCGGTGTCGGCCTTGTTACCATATATTTGGCGATGGCCAACTGGGATGGACTTAGTATACCCCACCTGCATGTGTCTAGTGTAAGTAACAGACTTGAAACATTTGCTCTAAAAATGAATTATCTAAAACAGATTTTTGTCTTACTGGATACTTTGTTCGGAATGTCATTATTTTCGTTATATACCTAGAAACGTTATAACTGCAAATTCACAGACAGCTATGATACAGGAAAAGCATGCAAAGCAGTCTTAAACTCAGCTATAAATCTAAAGTCAGGTGACGGAACGTATTCACCTTCTGAAAATAAGAGAAAATAGTGTTCAGCCTCTTTTGTTTTCGAATTTTCGTTTTCCTTTCAGTATTTGTTCTACATGAACTGATGTTGTCTGCTTTGCGTAAATTACCTTACGCAACAGTTATAACGTCTATGATGTAGGCTGTGTAAATAAGTCAAAATCCTTTATAAAACAGTTGTTTTATTTACAAGGAAAAAATCTTCACAAAAGATCCATTTCATTCATGTTTATAACAGATGTATATTACTTGAGATGTTTATGGGATTTTTTTTGGTTTCATATACGTGCAAATTAATGAGTAATTATATTCACTATCGTGTGTTTAGATATAATCGGCGGGATAGTATATGAACAGTTGAAACTCATTTCCATCTTAACCCTATCCTCTCTTATCTCAGACAGAGCTAATATTTTCTCCTAAGTAACAGTGACATGTGTACGTCTTCTCCTGCTTTCTGTTGTTGCCTAGAAGTGTTCCCATCATTCTTATCTCGCTTACATCTATGCATTTATGTTGCAGGTTGGGCCAGGAAACTGTCTTCCCCACTGTAACTTCATTGTCATTCGCGAATTTTACGTAATTAATAAAAATTTGAAATTTTTGCTGTGCTTTCGAGTGTCTAATGAACACCTCTCATCGGTTGGTTCACAATGGCCGAGCGATCCAGCAGTGTTCCAGCTGCTGTTCCAGACGTGAAGAAGCTGGAGTAATACGTGCACTTGCGTAGGTATGGAAAGGTAAAGAACACGCCCCATGCAGTATTACATGAAGTTCGTAGCTGCAGTAATTACATGTATTAGGAGTTACAGATATACTAAAGTTAGCATCGTTTCGCATACAATAACACTCAGTTCGAGTTGCTATAGATGTAACGCTGTCTGTGACGTTCAGCGTTGGAAGTTGTGATATTACTTATTACAAGACGAATGCAAAGACTCAGAATTGCGCTTGCTACAGTGGGCGTCTCTGCTTGTGGTGAAAATCGATCAGTGTGTCTGGATTGAAAGTGCGTGTGGTAGGTAGTGCGAGTTCATGTTCTTCCCGACCGGCATTCAAATATTTCGTGTTTACTATTGAGTTAACCGCACCAAAGATACAGTAACTCTAAGCACCTCCACAGTTAACACTAATAATTTATTGTGACTCGGCTATATCGTATTAAAGTCCCGCCACGTTACGGGAATCAATGTCTTTTTTTCTTGTCAGCAGATGATGTGTTTGAGTCTATTATCGTGACGCGAATAATGATTCTTGTTTATAAGCGCAGTGGCATTCAACTTAAGTGTCTTGTTTTCTCAGAATAAATCTCAACACAACACTTTTTTTCACATTGACTTGATATTGGAAACAGCGACAGTTTTGCGACAAAGTTTCCACAGATTTTTGTAGAAGGTGCAATCAATCTGATTTTATGTGTCAGCATGATTTATTAGCCTGCAGCTTCTATATTCAGTGAGATAGCGAACAACAAATTATTAGTAGCACATTGTAATTGTTTGTATATTAAATTGTTTCACGGAATGGTAAGCCAAGTAGCGAAAATTGTTGTTGTTGTTGCTCTGGTGTTCCGTAAAAAGACTGCTTTGATGCAGCTCTCCATGCTACTCTATCCTGTGCAACTGTCTTCATCTCTGAGTAACTACCACAACCTGCATTTTTCTGACTCTGCTTAGTGTATTCATCTCTACGATTATTAATCCTCTTGCTTCCCTCCAGTGTTAAATTGGTCTTCTCCCCAATTATATCCAGCACCTTTCTCATCATTTACGTGATCCACCTCATTTTCTCTTCCTGTATTAACGGTTTATCGTCCCTGTTTCACTTCCATAGATGCAAATACTTTCAGAACATACGTCCTGACACTTAAATTTACACCCGTTGTTAACAAATTTCTCTTCTTCAGAAACAATTTCCTTGCCACTTCCAGTCTACATTTTATATCCTCTCTATCTCGACCATCATCAGTTATTTTCTGCCCGAATAGCAAAACTTATCTACTACTTTGAGTGTCTTATTTTTTAATCTAATCCCGTCAGCATCACCTGATTTAATTCGACTACATTCCATTATCTTCGTTTTTGCTTTTGTTGATGTTTATATTATATCCTCCTTCATAGGCTAGAAACTCACAAACTTTGTGATGCACCACACACAATGGTGTCGGTAGACATTCTCGATTAGAAACGTTGACTTCGTTTCAATTTTGATATACTTTTATAATCAAAACGCAAGAAAATTCAACGAAGATGAGAAGAAATGTCGATTATTGTTAATGGCAGCGTATGACACGTAATTTGGTATTATTTGTGTGCTCGCCATTTAATTTGCAACATAGTGAAAGACAGCACGACGACTGAGGTTCCCCCTTGTTGATCGGCCTCCTCACCTGCAGCCCACTTTCAATAAAACACTTCTCTGTCTTTAATTGCGTTGTATTGAAATGTTGCAAAATGACGCGGTTATAAAGGCAGAAGAATTTAATTCATGCAACCGATAGTAGGTGATTGCTTGCTTCGGTTTTTTGTAATTCTGGTTCGTACAATAATTCGAGTAAAGAGAAGCCTCATACTAGACGTTTGGCTTTGCAAACCGTTTTTGAATACTCGAGCGCAATTATCACGTGACTCTTTGCTTAGTTTTGTGATCCTGTTGCGTTTTTTTACACCTTGGACACTAATACATAATTTTCAGCTCTGCTGGGAGAGAAACAAAATATGTAGCGTCGCTTCAGAAAGTCCTTTTCCGTGACATTATTTAGTAAACTTAAAGGAGGTACAGACATAACTAGATATATCACTAATAATCATTCGATTTAATTGCTTTATACATAATTTACGGAATAATCTTAGAAGTTTTTCTTAGCACATCGGTGCAAGCACGCTCCATCTTCTTCTTATTAATGATGGAACTTGATGAAATACATTTTATAATAATTACTGCACTGAACGTTGACAAAAATTTTGATGTAAGTTTTACAATACGTTGACTACTATTGAGAAAATACCGTCGCTTTTGATGTAGCATAAAACTCCACACTCATTGCATTGTGTGTCTCTGTTCCAGGTCGTAAGTACTGCTGCCGAATGTAGCTCCATTCCACCTACATGCCCTGTACGGAAACTATCGTCATGATTTACGATATATAGCTGAAGAAATTCCTTAGTACAACCACACAAGCTAGCGTTCTATCTTTTTTCACATTAACAACAGAACATATCGTTTTGTCCTAATATCACTTAATTGGAGTGATTGCAGTATTGCATATCGATCAAACGTTTTTGTCGAGCGTCTTACAAACATTTACTGCTATTAATAAAATTCCGTGTCTTGCAGTTTAGCGTAACGCCCATTACTCATTGCATTCCATATTTCTGTTACAGGTGATGAGTGCTGATGCAGAGTGCAGGGCCGTTCCACCTCTACGACCTGTACGGGAGCAAGACGTGGAGGTCTTGTTCAAATACCGTGAGTACCTTTTTGTGTGCTGAGGATTCAAGTAGTAAGGATTCAAGTAGTGTAATCGTTTTGATGAAGTGGCTTTGTTACAGAGGTTGCGTTTGATATCAGCAACTTGTTTCCATATCCCATCTGCGTCTGCTATAATAAACACGAAATGAATGTAGTGTTGGAACCTCTTTGTTACTGTGTTGTTGTTTGCTTCATACATAACATGATCTGGGGATTCTGTGATATTTGCTAAGGATGATCGGTTCTGCTAGTCTTATCCAAAAAAGCACTGTACCGATCATTTGTATTAGGAGTGATGCCAGGAAAGGTCACGTTTAAGGTTATGAATTTTTTACTGTTTATCGTCTCTTCATTAGCCTGATAGATAATTAGCAAGGACAGATTCCATGAATTGCGTCTGTCAGTGAGTGAACTCTCTCCCGATGGAACTTTAACTAAATCCATGTGGCAGTAACAGAGTTACAGCAAACGCTGAGAAAGCTTCATGGCTCTCCAGTTTAGAACCACCGTAGTGTGAGTCATATTTCCACTAAATACTGTACTGGTAATGGGCATAACACAGCCCTCTGTGATGGTCATCACTGGTGTTTCGTACTTCTTAAACACTAGATTAGTTCATAATTATTTATCACATCTAATAAATATCTGTTTACAGAGGGTGCTAACTTCATTATTATTTGTCCGCTAACAGTGTCGACAACGTTGTGTAGCAGTAAGTACTATAAGATGTATTCAGCTTTTCTGACATGCAAGAGCAGTAATGATAAGTATTATAGCTGTCTATGTACATACTGCAATTATGCCACATTATTAGTCTGTAGCAGTGGATGACTGTGAGCTTTTGCAGATACATGTTGTTTAGAGTGATGGTGAACGTTTATTTTACAGGCCACTGCTACCGTCATGATGTGCAGTCTGAGCCGTCCCCGAGACCCGCGCTCACGTATGTAGTATCAAACGTGGCAGCAGGTAAGGTGCAAGAGAGGCGAGGCACAGGCGAAACAGCCCGACAGCAGCCGCCGCAGCAGCACCGCGATGTGGCTGCGGCAGAGGGAGGCGAAGAGGAGGAGGAGGTGAGGGAGGCCAAGACCAGCCGCGGCCTGCTGCGGCGGCTGCTGGCCTGCTGCCTCTGCATTAGGCTGCCACGAGGCCGCAGGTCCAGGAGGACCAGCAGGTGAGTCCGGCCTGACGTGCTGTGTGTTCAGAATTATTTAGCGTGGATCTTACCATGTAGCGCAGCTGAATTCGTGAATAATCTGTAATTACTGTCTCATACAGTAACTTCTAGGATTGGAGGGAGTGGGGGAGGGATGTTTGGGCTTATCCAAATTTATTGTCTGAAGCTGTGTGCTGAGACTTTAGTATTAGTTCTCATGCTTTAGAAGTCTGATTGTTTGGAAATTGCTCAATCAAGTTCAAAGAATGCCCGTGAAGAATCTCCAGTTCCAAATTGTAACAGTAACTCAAAGATCAACGAGTTGGGCTATTTATGTCAGATATCATATATGCGTTTTAAACAAATTAATAGTAACTATATAACGGTTTTACATGGCTGCTACATGCGTAATTCCTTGTATGAATAATTTGTGTAAAACGATTTTAAATTTATGAATAAATAAAACTAAATATATTTAATTTATTTCAGAGTTCATCCTGAAGAAGCGCTGACACCTGACACTCTTGCTAAAGAAGTGAGTGCTGCCAACAAAATCCCGGTATGTATTGAAAGAAACATGTACAGAACTTACAAAATCTTTGTAAAGAGATGTAAGATGCTACTACTTGTCCACTAGCCATTTAATTAGATTGATTAATAGTTAAGTGAGTAATGATAGAGAATACTTGTCATCATTTCTGACCTGAAGGAAAATTGAAATATATGGTTAATTGTACTCATCACAACGAAAGCCTAGCGAAGCTTAATTTAAATAAGACTAGCAGTAAATAGTAACTCAGTCTGTCTATGCAGTGTCATCTATGAGTCACGATGTAACCTTGGCTCTACCTGTAAATGAAATGATATCCTGTAATTAAGGAAATGGTACAAAGTGAAAATTTGAAATTACCATCTTTTTATACTTTTCATTCTCTAGCACAGAGATTAGTGTGGATAGTTTGAGGTAGGTTCTACAGTCCAAATCTTGTCAGTCAAATGGCAGCTGACTTAGTAGTGAATCAGATGGTTCCCCATCTGGTAATGTTTAGGAAGGTTTTTCACACGGTAATATGCTTTGAAATTAAGGTCAGTTTTTCGACATACTTGCTTGGAACTGGAGAATAGGAACAATTTTTTAATTTATTTCTAGCGCATATGACATTTTCTTAGAAAAAATTGTGATAGTTTGGATAGTTAGTTTTGTAACTAATTAACTTCTGATCATCTTACTTTTAGCTGTGTACTTGTAACACTCGTCATGAAGGTCACCGACTCTGTCCTGCTACACAGGCTTAGGAATATGCCCTTGATATTTTTAGCTGGGACATGTACCTCGCCAATGAAAATTAAAATGGCTACAATTTCCTGCTTCTGTCCACTGTCTTCAGAGATTTGTTTTGGTTGTTAGCTGTTGCAATTACCTCTCCGTTATTCCAAAACACGAAGCCCGCTGGGTATCACATAGGTCAAATTCTACCTACATTAGCTGTTGGCTGGTAACATTCAAATTGGTGAGTTCTCGTATGTCAACCAGAAATGCTCCATTTTTAGAACAGAATGACATGAGTTAGATGTTGCTATTTCCTGCACATAATAACGGACTCGGATGTTACACACCATGATACAATCCGAAAAATTCCTGTCTTTATTCCTCTATGTTGTACGTTCATACACACACAACAGTCGTCAAACGATAATGAGTGAGGCGTAATCAACATAAAATTTCGCAAGTGTCATGTCTTTCTCGTTTTACCTGACGCGTTGATACACACATTGTAGATGAATATACGTTTAGATTAGTTACCGATGCAAGAAGATGGGTTAAAATAAACATACTTTGTTTGTCATTCAACATTTCATATATTAACAATCAGAAGCATAGATGCTGAAGTGTTGTATAGCAAACAAAGTACATAACATTTTCACCAAGCAGTGACCAAATTGTACTTATCGACAATGTCTTAATTGGAGAATAATATACAGTCTACAGGATGATTCCATAATGATGCTACAAACTCTCGGGATTGATAGAAAAGGGTAAAGGTATCACCAAGAGGTAGGGGGCCATGTCCAATAAACGAGCGAGTCGAAAGTTATAAGCGAAAATTATTCTGGTCTCCCTGACAGTCGCCTTTCTGCAGCAGCCTCTTCGTTGTCAGTACTTGGGAAGAAAGTAGAATCGATAAATAAATAAAAAAGTTCATTAAGTTTGGACTCTAAAGTGCATACCTGAATAGCTATGAGCATTTGTTAACTTTTACTACTGTGAAACGCATATCCTGTATTGAACAACTACTCATAGCTCATTAGGTATGTCTTTTAGAGCCCTTGTTTACTGGATATTTTTGTTGTTTTGGTTCAAACTACCTAATCCCAAAATATGAAAAGCAAAGAATTTCCAGTAGAAGTGAACCACTGTCAGAGGTATCAGAACGAATTTCGCTTGCAAATTTAGACTCTTTCGTTTCTGGCCGAGTGTCCCATGAGTCGGATTGATATATTTATTCGTTTCCATCACTCTTAAAACTTTGTAACATCATCACGGACAAACCACTTGTAGCTCGCGTTCTCTGTACTTTCGTCATTCACACCACCATTTACAACAATGATCTAACACTCAGCATAGAGAGAAATTTCTATTTAAACGGATCTAGCGTTTCGTTAACCCTTTACTGACTGCAGTGTCTTCATCTGTTGCAGGACGGAAGTGTAGACGAGATGAATAACAGAAGATCGGAAAATCGGTTTTCTTTTGGAATACAAATACTGACAACTGTTTGTTTTCATAGGTATATGTTTCATTGACGGGTAAAGTAATCCTGAATTAATCTAACTGTGTTTTCCCGTTGCAGATAACATACTCGAAGGAGAAGCAAGAGCTGGTGGCTGCGTGGGTGCTGAAGCATTTCGGAAGCCCCCAGGACCGTTGCAGGTGGGTGGAAGGGCTGCACGAAGATGCCGTCAGCGCAGAAACACCGCAGGTAACGTATTGTGAAAGCTTCAGCTACGCAAGCAGTGGTGAGTAGAACAATAATATAATGTGGTGTTACATCAAAGACTTAATCATTGGGTCACATTCAATTTTTCAACTGAAACTGTTTTATTTGAAGGAGCAAACTTTACTCTCCGTAATGGTAGTAAAAATCTTTCACTTAAACGGTTTAATTATCTGTTGCGAGCCTCATCCTGAATTGCGCTGAGTAACTGTTGTGTTGGGGGTAATTTATAATGCATAGCATAAAATAACGTAAGCAAATACATATTAGTACACTTCCTCTTATAAACTGTAGCGGTTTATAGATAATGAGTTCAGTAGTGTGAGTTCCATCTTTTAAAAGAGGAAACAGGAAAAAATCTTGAAATGTAATTATCGTAGTCGAGTTACCAGTCCTATAACGCAAGATCGAGAAAGGACGTGAAATAGTGAATACATTGTGATATAAAACAAAACAAAAATCCATGTAACCACTACTTCCTCGTAAATGTCAAACACTTTGCACCAACAGAGGACGAACATCTTAAATATCTAGATTCCTTCAATCTGTGTCAGATCTGTTGTAAAAATACCGAGGCCGATCTTTTCATCACAGAGCTGTTGACGTTTTAAATGTCACACTAAGTGAAATACTAAAGAAAATTATAGTAGTTTATTGGCGGTGTTTACATCGTAAGAAGAACAGCGATAGACACTGAATTAATATTTTTGTACCATTGACCTAAAAGAAATCATAGCGAACTGTAGCAGCAGACATTGAGTAAGAATACAGGATTGAAACAGTGTACTTGCACTAAATGTGTGCAGCGTAATGTGGACTCCACATCAGCAGAGCTACGGATGTGCTCGTAGAGTTTTCACGTGTGGCGAGCTAGTTCGCAAGGCAGGGAGCTGGACAAGACACGAATGCATGCCATACGCTGGACTAACAGATGTTGGTTTGATTCACTGCCCAGCCTCAGTGATGTTTTTAGGCGGTTGTTCATGCTCGTTTAGGCGAATGCTGTGCTGGTCCCCAGTCTCTGCCTCAACGTATACACAAGCAACTGGAATACTAAAACATGAAGTACAGTGAAACTTACTGGCAGATTAAAACTGTGTGCCACACTAAG
Organism: Schistocerca cancellata; assembly: GCF_023864275.1. Classification (NCBI taxonomy): domain Eukaryota; kingdom Metazoa; phylum Arthropoda; class Insecta; order Orthoptera; family Acrididae; genus Schistocerca; species Schistocerca cancellata. Next base: position 57,541,215 of record NC_064631.1, read on the forward strand.
ACACGAACTCGGGACTTTTGTCTTTTGCGAACAGGTGCTGTATCATCTCAGCCACCCAAGCATGACTCACGACCTGTTCTCACAGCTTCAATTTCATATCAGCGCACAGTCCGCTGCAAAGTTAAAATCTCATTTTGAAAACATCCCCGAAGCTGTGGCTAAGCCATGTCCCCGCAATATCCTTTCTTCCAAGTGTGCTAGGTCTGCAAGGTTCGTCGTGAAGTTTGGAAGGTAGGAAGACGAGGTACTGGCAGAATTGAAGCTGTGAGGACGGGTCGTGAGTCGTGCTTGGATAGCTCAGATGGTAGAGCACTTGCCCGTGAAAGGCAAAGGTCCCGAGTTCGAGTCTCGCTCTGGCACACAGTTTTAATCTGCCAGAAAGTTTCATATCAGTGCACACTCCGCTGCTGAGTGAAGATGTCATTCTATAAAGAACAGTGTTTCGAGGATTCTCAGACAGGTGGTGAACACAGGTTTCCTCCATTAGGATTAACTTATGGCTGAGGTGGCCAGCCAGAACGTAAAAATTAAAAACAAAAAAATTACCAGGTCGTGAGAACTGTGGACGTCGACCACGCTATAAATGTTCGGAGACAGAGATTATATATAGCAACTGACGTGAGGATCCGAATAATTTATTTAGTATACCTGGAAAATTGGGCATTACGCATGCTGGTTTAGGAATTAAACCTCTTAACTTTTGTTTCTTACTCTAAGCGTTTTTTACGGTAACCGTTGAAATCGTATCGTATGTGATTTAATTGTTCAGTAAGAGGAAATGTTTCAGTAAGAAAACAAAGTTGACAAACATACAAATTTTAAAATTGTGATGGCGTAAAGTATATGAAAATACAGGTCTTATATTACAGAATGTGCAGTGAGAGTATTGATTATATATAATAGATAGCTACATATTTATCCAAAATTTACGCAAAATGTGTAACTTGCAGTATTTCGTAGTACTTCCAAGGGTGCTCAGAGGTATAGAAATGCTCTGATTTTTTTTTTTTGCCATATTTTCCCCAAACGTTACTTAAAGCAGCACTTGCGTATTTGCAAAGACTGAAACTAACGCACAAATTAATTTCTTTCCAAATCTAAATTCCTGTCACATTTCGAAAGTTGGGTAGGAAAGCAGCGGCAAGCGTAAACAGATGACTACGCCTTTTACACGCCTCAGCTAGTCTGAGAGTAGAACACACACAGTTTTATCCAGTTTACGATGTAAAATATGCTTCGATATTTCGGGAGTACTGAACCACTGAGGAAGTATTCTTCCTCGTATCCACAACTCTCACATCCTGTCAGCAAAACATGAAATGCATGCATCTTTACAAGACACACATAGGCGCTAGAACTTATATTGCACTTGTCGACAAGAGTAAACAATGTCACCACCATGCCAAATCTCTTCTGACATCAAAGCCAGTCAAACACTATAGTGAAGTCATAAAACTAATTATTTTCCACATCTGGGATGCTTCCATGTTTCATTATGTTTATCCACATATAGAATGTCTGCAAAAACACGCCAGCAGTGGAAAAACTGCAGTGTTGACAACGTGTATCACAAAGTCTAAATTAATTGTCACACTGTTATTACCTACACGTATTTGTCATACTGGTTGGCAAATTATTTTTGTGAATCATAAGTATACTATTTCCACGCCAAAAATACATGTTGTTTATGAAAAGTAACACACAGTTCACGTTCTAAGTTAGGCCTACAACATCGAAACTATTCTAACCAAGATAAGTACTATCTGAGTACAAGAAACAAATACGCATTTTTGAATGTATAATTGAGCCAACTCATTGAGGAGTAGCGCCAATTTAGGAAGGGTGAAGATAATAAATAGATCATATTGAAGATTGCGATTATTATAAAAGATTATACCGAGTCGAGGCAATGTCTCAAAGAAACACATTTACAGACAGCATTTCCTCTAATCAACACAAACATGTAATGAAAACACCACACATCCACACAACACACACAAACACTGATTTAGGAAGGAAGGTATAAGGTGCTTTACTGTGATATATTACCTAAAATTGAGAACAAATGCTTTGTTTATGCACACATGTCACAGGTAGGTGACAGAGATGTCAGAAGTATAACTCCAGATCCCTATGACAATTAGCTCAAGATGGAATTCCATTAATTCTCAAAATATGAAAGATTTCTACAATTACATCTACATCCATACCTCGCAAGCCACCTGACGGTGTGTGGCGGATGGTACCTTGAGTATCTCTATCTGTTCTCCCTCCTATTCCAGTCTCTTATTGTTCCTGGAAAGAAAGATTGTCGATATGCCTCTGTGTGGGCTCTAATCTCTCTGATTTTATCCTCCTGGTCTGTTTGCGAGATATACGTAGCAGAGAGCAATATACTGCTTGACTCCTCGGTGAAGGTATGTTCTTGAAACTTCAACAGAAGCCCGTACCGAGCTGCTGAGCGTCTCTCTTGCAGAGTCTTCCCCTGGAGTTTATCCGTCATCTCCGTAACGCTTTCGCGATTACTAAATGATCGTGAAACGAAGCGCGCTGCTCTCCGTTGGATCTTCTCAAACTCTTCTATCAACCCTATCTGGTACGGATTCGACACCGGTGAGCAGTATTCAAGTAGTGCACTGTCACCCACTTCCTTTGTTTTCGGACTGCATTTCCTTAGGATTCTTCCAATGAATCTCAGTCTGGCATCTGATTTACCGACGATTAATTTTATATCGTCATTCCATTTTAAATCACTACTAATGCTTACTCCCAGATAATTTATGGAATTAACTGCTTCCAGTTGCTGATCTGCTATATTGTAGCTAAATTATGAAGATCTTTCTTTCTATGTATTCGCAGCACCTCACACTTGTCTTCATTGTGATTCTATTGCCATTCCCTGCAGCATGCGTCAATTCGTTGCAGAGCTTTCTGCATTTCAGTACAATTTTCCACTTTTACAACCTCTCGATATACTACAGCGTCATCCGCAGAATACCTCAGTGAACTTCCAATGTTATCCACAAGGTCATTTATTGATATTGTGAATAGCAACAGTCCTACGACACACCACTGCGGCACACCTGAAATAACTTTTACTTCGGAAGAGTTCTCTTCATTGAGAATGACTTGCTGCGTTCTGTTATCTAGGAACTCTTCAATCCAATCACACAATTGGCCTGATAGTCCATATGCTCTTACTTCGTTCATTAAATGACTGTGGGGAACAGTATCAAACGCCTAGTGGAAGTCAAGAAGCACAGCATCTACCTGGGAACCCGTGTCTATGGCCCTCTAAGCCTCGTGGACGAATAGCACGAGCTGTGTTTCACACGATCGTCTTTTTCGAAACCCATGCTGATTCCTACAGAGTAGATTTCTAGTCTCTAGAAAAACCATTAAACTCGAACATAAGACGTGTTCCAAAATTCTACAACTGATCGATGTTAGAGATATAGGTCTATAGGTCTGCTCATCTCTTTGACCTACCATCTTGAAAACGGGGACGACCATGCCCTTTTCCAATCTTTTGTAACTTTACGCTCTTCTATAGACCTACAGTACACCGCTGCAAGTAGGAGGGCAAGTTCCTTCGCGTACTCTGTGTAAAATCGAACTGCTGTCCCATCAGGTCCAGCGGCCTTTCCTCTTTTGAGACATTTTAATTGTTTTTTGTATCCCTCTGTCATCCATTTAGATATCTATCATTTTGTCATCTCTGCGACAATCTAGAGAAGGAACTACAGTGCAGTCTTCCTCTGCGAATCAGCTTTGGAAAAAGACATTTAGTATTTGGCCTTTAGTCTGACATTCTCTGTTTCAGTACAATTTTGTCCACAGAGTGTCTGGACATTTTGTTTTGATCCACCTACCGCTTGGCATGAGACCAGAATTTCTTAGGATTTTCCGCGAAGTCAGTACATAGAACTTTATTTTCGGATTCATTGAACGCCTCTCGCATAGCCCTCCTCACACTACATTACGCTTCGTATAATTTTTGTTTGTCTGCTTGGCTTTGGCTATGTTTATGTTTGCTGTGAAGTTCCCTTTGCTTCCGTAGCAGTTTTCTAACTCTGTTGTTGTACCACGGTGGCTCTTTTCCATCTCTTACGATCTTGCTCGGCACATACTCATGTAATGCATACTGTACGATGGTTTTGAACTTTGTCCACTGATTCTCAACACTATCTGTACTTGAGATAAAACTTTTGTGTTGAGCTGTCAAGTAGTCTGAAATCTGCTTTTTGTCACTTTTGCTAAACAGAAAAATCCTCCTACCTTTTTTAATATTTCTATTTACGGCTGAAATCATCGATGCAGTAACCGGTTCATGATCGCTGATTCCCTGTTCTGCGTTAACTGTTTCAAATAGTTCGGGTCTGTTTTTCACCAGAAGGTCTAATATGTTATCGCCACGAGTCGGTTCTCTGTTTAACTGTTCGAGGTAGTTTTCAGATAATGCACTTAAAGGAATTTCACTAGATTCTTTGTCCCTGCCATGCGTTATAAACGTTTGAGTCTCCGAGTCTAGATCCGGCAAATTAAAATCTCCACCCAGAACTAAACCCCGGTCGGGAAATCTATTCGAAATATTTTCCAAATTTTCCTTCAGGTGCCCCGCCACGACAGCTTCTGAGCCAGAGGGCCTATAGAGACATGCAGTTACCATGTTTGAGCCTGCTTTAACCGTGACCTTCATTCAAATTATTTCACATTTCGTATCTCCGTCAATTTCCTTCGATACTATTGCACTTTTTATCGCTATAAACACGCCTCCCTTTGATACTATTGCAGTTTTATCGCTATAAACACGCCACCCCCTTTACTGTCCAGCTGATCTCTGCGGTAAACATTCCAACCTGAGTTCAGAATTTCATTACTGTTTACATCTGGTTTCAGCCGACTTTGCATCCCTAGTACTATGTGGGCATTGTGACCGTTTATTAATGAGAGCTGTTCTGGGACCTTTCTACAGGCGCTCCTGCAGTTTACTATTACCACATTAATATTGTCATTCCCTGTTGCTTTTTACCTACTGATACCTTGTTGCATCTCAGGAGGCGTCTTGTCGGGCCTAGGGAAGGAATTCTCTAACTTAAAAAACCCATATGTGTTCTCCACACGTACTCCGCTACCCTTGTAGCCGCTTCCTGCGTGTAGTACACGTCTGACTTATTCAGAGGGACCCTACATTTCTCCACCCGATAGCGGAGGTCGAGAAATTTGCACCCCAGATCTCAGCAGGATCGTTTGAGCCTCTGGTTTAAGCCTTCCACTCAGCTCCAAATCAGAGGACCGCGATCGGTTCTGGGAACGATACTACAAATAGTTAGCTTAGATTCCACCCCGCGAGCGAGGTTTTCCGCCTTCACCAACTCCGTCAACCGCCTATATGAACTGAGGATGACCTGTGAACCCAGACGGCAGGAGTCATTGGAGCCGACATGAGCAACCGCGCCCGGTACCCGCGAAGATGTCTCGACAGCAGGGACCGTGGGTGAAGCATGTAACACCTGGGGTGTACCATGCGACGCACCAGTCTCCCCACTGCTGCTACATTCCGAGGCAGCAGCCTAAAGACGGCTGGCCGAGGCCATCAGCACGTTTAGCTGTTCGCGAACAGTGGCCAGCTCCTCCTGCGTCCGTACACAGCAGTCACACACCCTATCCATCCGAAGAAATCAACAATTTACTGTAGAGAGTTAATCAATTTTTAACTAGACTGCTAATTCACTAAAGGCGGATAACAGCTGGCTGAACTGTGGTTATTAGACACTACTTGTTGGAAACAATGAAAATACGCACTAACTGCCTCTGGATAGTATTCAAAACAAACAGGAAATCTATGGAACACTATTACCAGTACTCGAAAATTAAAGCTTCCTAAAGGCAGAAACACATGGAAAAAGAAGTGACACGCAAGAAAAACACAGTTAATATTTAAATTTACGTAGCTTGCTACACAGCAGATATGAAGCAGACGGCAGTTACGACGACGACACTAAGATTACTGGCACTACAGCTGACTAAAGTGACTTCGTACACTTTGCAAGAACACTGGATTCAAATTAAATACTTCCACATCTAGAGAGCCTTAGTCCCTCTTACAAACATTTTATGGAGCCATAATTCCGATTTCAAAAGTTTGTTTCATAACTGGCCCCGACTATATCCAGTCATGTGCAATAACTGCCATCGATTTATGTTTCCTAAGACACGTTATCTTCGCCTCTCCTAAAATAGTGCTGAAAAATAGCCTGTTACACCAAGAGTAGGCCGAGAATGCCTAATTTCTTTCACTGCCTGCCTAGAACTGTATCGTGATATTATAGTTTACATCTTTTACACCTAATTTATAAGGTTTACTATGTTATTTTTCTTATAGCACTTGTTATTAGGCTTGGAATGAGTCTACTCCAGAGTTCACTGTCATTTCTTAGGTACCAGTTTGATGAATATGTGTGGTAAATAACAGAGTAATATTTGACTTAAGCATTATTATACTCAACATAAAGACTGTAATTTTTGCATAGCTAGAATGTCTTTTCCAGATGTGTTAAATGTGAAAACAGTGTTGTGATACTTGACAAGTATTTGGAAATTAATTGGTCTGAGGGGGTTTTCTGTTCTGTTAGAATGACTTTGATGTCAGACTAGATTTGACATACTAAGAACATTGTTTACTCTCTTCAGCAGTAGAAATACTCACAAGGGAATATTCTAAGATGAAAATTGGTGGATACATAAGGTGCAAATAATGGTATAGTTATTGTCTCGTTTTGGGTCATTTTCACTTTTAAGGGGTATAAACAAACCCAAAAGGTAAAGAGTCATTTTAGGATTAGAGGGAATATCATCAAAACCACAAAATATAAAAGAAATGTGTTCATATAATTGTTGAAATGTAATTAACATTCTTCAATCCAGTATAATCAATTTTAGTTATAATTTGAGGTTTTGGAAATTACCTTACCACAAGAATACCATGTTAATACTGCAAAATGAAGGCTTTCGTTACAACATAAAGTACAGAAACTCTCACACCACATCCATCCACACGTAATGAAGCTCGTCCCTGAAATGCCATTTTTGAAAATAAGTTGTAAATAATGCACTGTCGAAATATTTTCAAGACACCTACTTGAAAAACAAAAACGTCCATTATCATTCTGTTAATTTCTTTTTATTAGCTATGTTTTATGTTTCAAATTCTAATTTTACATTTTAAGTTCAGTTATTTCTTTGTTTTTAGACGACAATTTCACAGACATTTACTTTGTTACTTGAAAATGAAATGTTATGTTACAAAACCATTACAATAATGACAATATGTAAAGAAATGTATAAAATATAACGTATCGTTACGCGAGAAATGTAACATGAATGAAATTTCTTCACCTGATACACTGAGCAAGCAGCGAATATTATACAGAATTAAGCAGGAGTGTCAAATTGTGGAAGTCGATCTAGTAGTATAATGATTTGTACCACGCATATTTCAGTACATTGGCGATCCTTGATGAATGAAACTGATTATGTGGTAGTGACTGAGCAAGATAATATTGCTTCTCAAGTGGAGATGTACATCATAGTCATTCAGCAGTATTAGATACAGTATGAAAATGTTCTCACAAAGTTGTTCAAACTTCGAAAGCCATCTAAGTCCATCAGCTTTACCCGGCGCATCAAGGTAATGGGATCTCCACATGAACAAGTTCCATATACTCAAGCGCTGAACTCAAAATTGTTCTTTCAAACTTATCACCCCAGGAATCTAACTATAATACAATACTTTCCCATCCTACGGAAGAAATCTCTGTCAAATGTGTCGATTTGGTCGGATGGTAGTTTCATCAGATTTCGATGCAGTCACAAGAACATTTAATGCTTTAAAAGGAGATCCTCAAATTCCCAGTCCAAAGTTTCCTTTAAAACCATGAAAAGGAGGTAAGCAATTTGCCAGCTGCAAAGCCTATAAAGCCTATACTCTGAATCGTGTGATTGAAGTTCTCTTTGTGGCGCGCCTCTGTAGCGTCTCACGAAGAGCATCGCACAAAGAGTCATACAGCGTGTGTACTGTTAGCGAACTGCAGTCTACTGGGGCGTTGCATTTGAGTACTTACTGGTCAAAGCATTATCCACTGAGAACAGTGGCTGGAAGAAGCTCTTCACGACACAAGGATTGTGATTTCAGGGCATTTTTCTGTTATTAGTAGCTGTTTCTAAAGACTACTATTTGTAGAATATAGAAGTGCTGCATCATGTGTAACATGTCTTGTTACCACCGCCGGTGCCCAGTCTACAGGTGCTGGCTGTAGACCACGAATCTGCCGGGAGCTGCACTCATCGGCGTCTTCCAATCGCCACCTTCCACTATATAAGCCGCTGCTGTCAACTCTTCAACAGTCTCCTCCGCCACTTGCTACTCCTGCGGAATTCTATAACGCCACACGACAGCTGCACCTCACAATATTGTACAGGCTCTCTCCCTCACTGTCTCTCGGAATGCGCAATGTACAATCATGTTGCGGCAGCTACGGATCGTGGTCGAAAGCAAATCTCCTACGGTTGACTGTGATTTGAATACAGTCCCCAATTAATCGACGTCGGCGCGGACTACATGGCCTTATCGTGTGAACTACACTCCTGGAAATGGAAAAAAGAACACATTGACACCGGTGTGTCAGACCCACCATACTTGCTCCGGACACTGCGAGAGGGCTGTACAAGCAATGATCACACGCACGGCACAGCGGACACACCAGGAACCGCGGTGTTGGCCGTCGAATGGCGCTAGCTGCGCAGCATTTGTGCACCGCCGCCGTCAGTGTCAGCCAGTTTGCCGTGGCATACGGAGCTCCATCGCAGTCTTTAACACTGGTAGCATGCCGCGACAGCGTGGACGTGAACCGTATGTGCAGTTGACGGACTTTGAGCGAGGGCGTATGGTGGGCATGCGGGAGGCCGGGTGGACGTACCGCCGAATTGCTCAACACGTGGGGCGTGAGGTCTCCACAGTACATCGATGTTGTCGCCAGTGGTCGGCGGAAGGTGCACGTGCCCGTCGACCTGGGACCGGACCGCAGCGACGCACGGATGCACGCCAAGACCGTAGGATCCTACGCAGTGCCGTAGGGGACCGCACCGCCACTTCCCAGCAAATTAGGGACACTGTTGCTCCTGGGGTATCGGCGAGGACCATTCGCAACCGTCTCCATGAAGCTGGGCTACGGTCCCGCACACCGTTAGGCCGTCTTCCGCTCACGCCCCAACATCGTGCAGCCCGCCTCCAGTGGTGTCGCGACAGGCGTGAATGGAGGGACGAATGGAGACGTGTCGTCTTCAGCGATGAGAGTCGCTTCTGCCTTGGTGCCAATGATGGTCGTATGCGTGTTTGGCGCCGTGCAGGTGAGCGCCACAATCAGGAATGCATACGACCGAGGCACACAGGGCCAACACCCGGCATCATGGTGTGGGGAGCGATCTCCTACACTGGCCGTACACCACTGGTGATCGTCGAGGGGACACTGAATAGTGCACGGTACATCCAAACCGTCATCGAACCCATCGTTCTACCATTCCTAGACCGGCAAGGGAACTTGCTGTTCCAACAGGACAATGCACGTCCGCATGTATCCCGTGCCACCCAACGTGCTCTAGAAGGTGTAAGTCAACTACCCTGGCCAGCAAGATCTCCGGATCTGTCCCCCATTGAGCATGTTTGGGACTGGATGAAGCGTCGTCTCATGCGGTCTGCACGTCCAGCACGAACGCTGGTCCAACTGAGGCTCCATGTGGAAATGGCATGGCAAGCCGTTCCACAGGACTACATCCAGCATCTCTACGATCGTCTCCATGGGAGAATAGCAGCCTGCATTGCTGCGAAAGGTGGATATACACTGTACTAGTGCCGACATTGTGCATGCTCTGTTGCCTGTGTCTATGTGCCTGTGGTTCTGTCAGTGTGATCATGTGATGTATGTGACCCCAGGAATGTGTCAATAAAGTTTCCCCTTCCTGGGACAATGAATTCACGGTGTTCATATTTCAATTTCCAGGAGTGTACAAGTACCCGACACACGTAACGTCAGCACAACATGCATCTCGCGGCAACGCCGTTGTGCCAGACCTGCGACAAGGAAGATACAGACATCGACCGACTGGTCTGCTCTGCGCCTATCGCCTTCATCCAACACAACGCCTCGCGATTTCAGTGACGTCTTTACTTTACCCTAACGACATTTCTTATCCGATAATGAAGAGAAATGCAGTATGCTGGCTAATGGGCACTGCCGCTTAGTGCATACTAAGTATTTCCTTTCTACGAAATTATTATAATTAAATACAATGAATATTTCAAATATATTTATAAATACGATATAAATGTGTAGCTACTACCATCCATTCTAATTCTGATTGAAAATGTGTGTGGAAATCAGAAATACGAATGCAGCAAACATGCTTGGAAAAAAAACCATTCCGGGGGCAGGAAATTTAACTTTCGGTATCAATTCTGTAATTATGGAACCGACTTTTCTACACCTTCAAAGAAAAGCAATTTCATATGTTTTGATACTCCAAACCAAGAATAACAAACTAACTTTAGTAGTTCATTATCTGTGTCGTTAGAATAAGAGATGAAACAAAAGCATCTAAAATTTGAGTAATGAGCACTGACTTTTGTGAAGAAAAGGCATTTGCAGACTTTGCATTGTTGGTAAGTAATCATTATGTTCATGTCCGCTATGAAATCAGATAATTAGGGACAGTTACTCTAATACACCAACATATAAACATTGAGAACGGATACGTGCAATTTGTTTTCGATAATGCAGACTACAATGTCCGCACTGTTTCGTGTCGTGGGTGGAACTGCTTGCGTAACACCTAAAACCGCTCTTCAGGTAGAGGACAACGTACCTCGAAAGTATGTTACTGCTCATACTGTTGAAAAACGAGTCATGTTTGATTTGCAAACTTACAGAGACCCAAGTACATCTGGCGATTGTAAAATAATTGCTACAAAAATGGCTTCGCCGAAAGTAAAACCACTGTCATATGAATATGGCCGAATAATTAATTTGTTTTGGTTAAGTGGTACCTGGTTAGAAGGCCCAGAAGAACGTAAAGCTGATTGTAACGGCTGCATGGAAATGCTGTATGCGACGAGAGAGTTCCAAACTTCCGCTGTGGTCCCTCTTACATTCATTAATTTGGCTCCTTCACATCCGTCAACAATTTATACGGCTGTTCTCCAAGCTGCCACAAAAGGGACCAGCAATGGATAAATAATAACAATGGTGACTTTTGATCAGCCTTTGTACGCTAAAGCTCGTGAAATAGTAGGAACAGCACATGATGACAGTCTTTTGAAGTCACTTTTCATTCGACTAGGAGGTTCTCACTTGTTAATGCCCTTTCTGTCAGCGATTGGATTCATCATGGGAGGAAATGATTTGGAGGAGTTGTACAGTCCTGTCTATGCCAAAAATAGTGTTCAACATATGATGAACGTGAAAGCTGATACGAAGCTTATTCGTGCTCTCTTCCTAGTCGAAGAGGCACTAATTGCTATATTTTTGAAAACTACTGAAGCTCTCTTTCGTGTGGTTAAAGATTAGCTTGATTTTGTCTACTCAACTTGCAAGCATAGTAATACATCTTCTGAAGAATTTACGAAGGCAGCTGTAGTGAACAGTTTTGTAAAAATTTTGGGAAACCAACTTCAACGTTCGGAAGAATCAGAACGAACACAAAGACTGTGGATGCACTTCACAGAAATGGTTCAACTTGTTCGAACGTACATTAGAGCTGAGAGAAGTTGGGACGTTCTTCTTTACCTTCACTATGTACATCAAATGCTCCCCATTTTACATGCGTCTGGTCACTTAAACTACGCTAAATCTGAACAAGTTTACCTACAAGATTCGCTGGAACTTCTCAACTCAATGAGCCCAGAAAACGATTTGTTCGTTAATTGTGTTATTTCACCATCCGACGTTCTGAAAAGCTTTGGTCTGGAGTCTGGGATGACATTACCGTTGAACAGGTTTCGATGACATCCTTTACTAGCATTGGTGCATTGACTGGAGGCAGAGGAATAACAGTGGCAACTATTGCAACTTGAATCAACTCCATGCCAGTTTGTTCTCAGGCGTGTGAGGCAATGGAAGAATACGCAGGTGTGTGCAGCGTCTCTTCAGAGCAGCACGTGGAGATACGAGAGGCAAGGCAGAAAAGAAGCTGCAAGGACTTGCAAACTTTTGTTTCTTGGTTTGAGGAACACAATCTGTTGTTAAAGCACCCTAACTCTCTTTCTTGTCAGCAGGGGTTGAAGCAGATGAAAACGTAAACTGTGATACAGCGATTGAAATTGGAACGCTAGCCTTGAAACAGATTGAGAACAAAACATTCAATGAGATACACTTGAAAAGAACATTAGCTGCTAAGTTTCTACCCTCTGTAACCACGTCCATGACAATTAACAACAACACTGCATGTGTGAACCTTAACACTCTCTTACATCGTAGGGTGTGCATAGTAAAGAGTGATGAGAGACTAGAAGATATATTTGAAGTTTAATTATGTGCTTATCCTTTATCCTTGTTCGACGAATCTGGCTTGATGAGGAAGGAAAGCAAATCTTCAATGGTAACTGTATTGGTTCCAGATTGAAATGAATCATCGATGACCCCAGATTCAGAGAAAGTGACCTATATCATTGATGGAGTCACCTCCTTTATCCTGTTATCTGGCAACGCCCAGCTATCTTCTGATAGATTTGAGAGCCATACACAGAAAACACAATTATTCGTTATGGGCAAACAACAGTTGTTTTTGATGGATAGAAGCAAGGAAACACAAAGGATGAAGAACACGTACCCACATCACGTTCTACCACTAACAATGAAGTGAAAGTAGAAGACTCAGTCCATGTAAATATTAATTAAAGCAAATTTCTAGCTAACGCTAAGAACAAAATCAGCCTTATTTCTATCCTTGCAGTGCACCTGCAAAGAGGTGGTTCACAGTTCATCAAGCATCAGGTGATGCCAACTTACTGATAGTTTCAATAGCGATTGATGAAGCGAAAAAAGGAGTTGAAGATTGTTCAGTTGGCGATGACATGGGCTTACCAGACCTGTTGACTGTCCACACACTATCAGAGAACAAACTGAAAATCGTGGTACAAAAGAAAGGCAATCAGCATGAAAAAGTATAGACTATTTCTGACGTTCTGCGAGGCATTGGAAATATGAAAGGTGTACTCTTAGCAATATACGTCTTCACAGGATGTAACACTGTATCAACTATCTACAACAAGTGGAAAGTGCAAGCCAACAACGCTCTTTGTACGAAACCTCCAGTCTTCAACGATACCAAAGCTGACCCCAGTGCAGTGACTGACGCTGGAAAGAATTTCCTTCTTGCGATATTTGGAGCCAAGAACACCAAAGGTCTAGATTGTTTTGGCTACCAATGTTACTTGCAGGCTACTGCATGCAGCCTATACACTAACTGTTCAAGTTGGCTGCAGCTCCCCACATCAGCAGCTTCCAGGCAGCATTCACTTAGAGCCTACCACAAGGTGCAGCAGTGGCGGAACGAGAAGAAGAATCCACGCGAGTGGGGGTGGAAGAAGACTGGCGAACACTTCAGACCAATTACAACGGTACGTCCTGCAGCTCCCTGGGAATTGCTATCCCTCGTAGTGTGCGCTTGCAAAGAAGTATGCTCCAGTAACTGAGAGTGCAGAAAGAGGGGTCTAAACTGCATATGTGGTAATTGTTCAGCCCTAGGATGTGTTCTCAGGGACACTAATATCATACATCAAGATCTAGATGAGGACTCAATACTGATGAAAATTTTTGTGGTGTCACCGCCAGACACCACACTTGCTAGGTGGTAGCCTTTAAAGCGGCCGCGGTCCGTTAGTATACGTCGGACCTGCGTGTCGCCACTGTCAGTGATTGCAGACCGAGCGCCGCCACACGGCAGGTCTAGAGAGACTTCCTAGCACTCGCCCCAGTTGTACAGCCGACTTTGCTAGCGATGGTTCACTGACGAATTACGCTCTCATTTGCCGAGACGATAATTAGCATAGCCTTCAGCTACGTCATTTGCTACGACCTAGCAAGGCGCCATTATCATTTGCTATTTATCTTGTGATGCATGTACCGTCAGACCGATCTTCACCAATTATGGAGTAAAGTTAAGTATTCCAGAAACTACGTACCTTTCTTTGCTACTATAAAATCCGCGTCCTGTTCCAGACCTCACGCCAGCCTGCGTGAGCTTAAACGCGTGCCTTTCGGCTTCCTCATAGAGGCTTGGCTGTCTTGCCAAGTCACAACAATTTTTACATTCATTTAAGGTCGCATTTAACATTCTACGTTTTTGTTCAGTATTAATGCTGAACGCAGTTTATGAACTTCAAAAATTTATATAAAATCTGATGCAATATACAGCCAAAATGTCTTATTTTTTGAAGAAAAGCCTCCAAAAGCTGCAGTTTTAAAAATAATAGGAATCAAAATATTATAATTATGTATCATAATTATTATACAGGTAATATTTTTATAATTCAAAATCATTTATATTTCAAAGGTATTCATTCTTAATGCGACAATGTCCAGAGAAAGTTCAGAATGGGTTTCTCCGTACCACAGGTTTATATGGCCTAGGCCTGTGGAAGCCTCTTTTCCCTTAAAAAGTAGCGCCCCTTGAGAAGGTGGTGAGGTTGTCGTTCCTTCAAGGGCTTATCACTAACATACCACCGGCCACTAAAATCGCAGTTTGCTTTTGCTTTTACAAACACAATCATGTATAAAAGAGTAGTTTCCTTAGTGATAATGCCATATTTATTGTGTCATATTTATACAAAAATTCTAAAAAAATACGAAAAATTTCTATTGTTACACCCTCTGGAACGGTTCTTAGCAAGATTATGCACTGAGCCATTTTTGTTCGCAGTTTAATGTAGATTATTTTTGTAAATGGTACTTTACGCGCTCAACTGTATAGTTCTCGAAATATTTAATCAAAACTGATAAATCTACTAATTTAACAACATCTGCACCTCCCTTCACCCCAAACCCGACGCTTAAAATGGTGTAACGTTTTACCAAACAATATGTGGACTGTATAGAACAATTTGGACCTGGAGGGAAGCTTTTACTTTGGATGTTGAGGTTTGGCTCTAATTGCACAGTACTATTTCCGCGTACAGCCCTGGGTCTCTGTTGGGCCTACTACGAACATCTTCGTGCAGTAAATACTCTGTAAGTCGCGATATCGTGAGCGGTAACGGGTACCTTGTATATCTCTACTTGCCATTTCCTTCCCATTCAACTTGCAATTAGTGCGAGAGATAGAAGGCACTCTCTCGTATGCGTGTGTACAAGCCCTCCTTCATCTTGTCTTTATAAGTCTTACGGGAAATGTTCGTTGGTGGCAGTAGAATGGTCTGCAGTCAGTTAGAAAATACGTTTCCCTAAATTTTCTCAGTCGCGTTCCTATTTGAGTTCAAGAAGCACTTCAGTGAATCGAACCTTCCAGTAATAAATCTATCAGCTCGCCTCGAAAATGTTTAGATGTCTTCCTGTAATCCGACCTGTTGCGACTTCCAAACACTTGAGCAATACTGAAGATTGGGTGGTACTAGTGTTCTGTACGCGGTCCCATTTACAAATGAACGACTCTTTCCTAAAATCCTCCCAGCAAACCTATTTCGATCGTAAGCCTTCCCTGTTATTGTCCTTCCGTTCTCGTTCCATTTCAGATCTGCAGTGTAGTTCTAGATACTTAATCGACGCGACTATGTCAGGCAGTACACTACTAATGCCGTATTCGAACATTACGGGAAGTTTTTCGTAGTCATCTGGATTTCCTTACATTTTTCTGTATTTAGAGCAAGCTGCCTTTCATGGCACCAACTGGAAATTTTGTCTAAGTCGTCTTGTACCTTCATACAGTCACTAAACGACGACAGCTTACCGTACACCACAGCATCATCAGCAAACAACCGGAGAATGTTGCCCACACTGTCCGCCAAATCATTTATGTATATAGATAACAATAGCGGTCCTGTCGCGCTTCCCTCGAGCACTCCAAACGGTGCCCTTGTCTGTTTCCGGAAATCTAGGAATATTGAATCTGTCTGTCACCCCTCATCCATGGCTTGCAGTATATCATGTGAGAAAAGGGCAACATCAGCTTCTCATTTGCTATGCTTTCTAAATTCAAGCACATTTGTGAACAGAAGACGCTCCGTTTCAAGTAATTTTATTATATTCGACTGAGAATACGTTCAACAATCCTGTAGCAAACGGATGTTATGGATGTTGATTTGTAATTTTATGGGTCCGTTCTTTCACCCTTCTTGTATAAAGGAATGACCTCCGTTTGTTCCAGTCGCTTAGGACTCTGCGCTGGGTGCGAAATTCGAGATAAATGCATGTTAAGTAAGGGGCAAATGCCGTAGGAACTCTCTGTAAAATCTAACTGGGACTCCTTTCAGACCTTGTAATTTCTTTGTTTTCAACCCTTTGGTGAAGCCTATTACTCGGTCCTCCATACGGAAAATTCTGCGACGGTCAGACGACGATATGTTTGTACCATCCTCCTGGGTGAATTATTTTTTAAAAGCTACGTTTAAAACTTAGGCTTTCCTTTCATTGACTTACGTGGCAACGTTGCCACACTAGACTCGTTACTAAGTGAATGGGTAGAAGTCTTAGCCCCGTCTAGAGATTTTACGTGGGACTAGAATTTCCTCGCGTTCTCGGGAAGATCTTTCGCTAGGTGATGGTGGTAGTTGTATGTTTCGCGCATAGGTCTTCTTATAGATGCACGATTTTACTATCTGTCATCATTTGCGCGTTCTGTTTTGAAGCGATAGTGCAACAGCCTCTGTTTTATCAACAATTTTAGAATGAAACCGTTCCGCGTTTCTCCTGCCCTTAATCCAGTCGGCAGGTACTTGCCATGGCGCGATTTACAATCAGTTTAACGTTTGCCTATAATTTCTCTACGTCTTGATAAACGTCACGGCCAATTAAATACAGCCATGAAACACTCTGGTGCGAAAGTTGTTAACATTTGACGGCTGCAGCGGCACTAGCGCCTCAAGCGGTGAGAAAGCAGACAAGTCAGGTGCGTCTCTTGAGGATAACGTTGGTTTTTGATTATTTTCTGCTCGATTAACGAAACGGTTGTTATAATTGTGCGTTCCTTGCATTAGTAAATTACCTAAAGATATGAATTATCGTGAAACTCACGTGAAACCGGACGAATTACGTTAATTCAATAACATAATCCGGTCGGTTTGGCCGAGCGGTTCAAGGCGCTTCAGTCTGGAACCACGCGACCGACACGGTCGCAGGTTCGACTCCTGCCTCGGGAATGGATGTTTGTGATGTCCTTAGGTTAGTTAGGTTTAAGTAGTTCTAAGTTCTAGAGGACTGATGACCTCTGATGTTAAGTCCCATAGTCCTCAGAGCCATTTAACCCAATAACATAAGCTTCAATTTCAAGTACGTACTTATTTGCAGCTTACTCCGCTAAAAGCAAGGGAATGTAAACGTGTATTTCGAGCGTGTGAAGCCCATATATCTCATGTTGTCTGTTGTTATTATCATAAATACTTTCCTTGACACTTAAACAATTTTATGGAGTCAAACGATGCGCCTATTCTTAAACTTTACTCGTCTCTGTAACGCACGATTAATTTTGTAAATCTAGTTCCTTCTGCTTCAAAAACGAACGTGTTGATGTTCCTCGCCGTTTATGGTTCAAATTTAGCAACATGTGTAGAACTGGTTCCTTCTGTATTGAGAAACAGTTCTATTGCTTTTGATGATTTATTATCACGTCTGAGGCGTTTTATCTCAAGCTACAGCTGTGGTGTCGTATTTCGTACATTAAGTAATGTAGGTAAAATCATGTTCCAAATTCATTGATTTGGTCTGAAGTGTAGCGGACAAAATTCGACTTTGTAGGGTAGACATATAATGTCTGTATGTAAAGGGTCAGATCTTCCGGTATTTGCTAACAGTTTCTTGTTATTAAAGGAAAACATTATTCGGTAAATATCTGTACTGTACAACAGAATCGTAAATAAACAGTTCTGTGATGTACCTTCCAGGGTCCTTAGGAAAATAAAGAATGACAAGTGTGGTGTGATTTTGTAGTTGTGGATTTTTATGTTAGTTAAGGTTGCCATTTCGATTACCGGCGGGGTCAGGGATTTTCTCTGCCTCGTGATGACTGGGTGTTGTGTGATCTCCTTAGGTTAGTTAGGTTTAAGTAGTTTTAAGTTCTAGGGGACTGATGACCATAGATGTTAAGACCCATAGTGCTCAGAGACATTTGAACCATTTGAAGGTTCCCAACTTGGGGGTAATTACCGCTGAGGGAGAAAATGAAATTTTCTGAGGAATGAAAACAAAAAGGGTCAAGAATTTAAATTATTGTTAAAATATTATTTCTATTATTACTACTGAATTGTTCATGACTTTGCCGTACCTGTTGTATTGTGTGCGAGTCTACTGAGGTTTTGCAGTGGTTTCGTTTTGCAAGCTGCCTGCCGCGCACGTGAACTCAACACGCAAGCGACAAAACAAGCCATTCTGAGCTGAGGCAGAATCCAACACAATAATACAAATGTTAAATTGATAATTATTAATGTTGCTAATTGCCAATACAGGTGAAGTTTCGTTATTCCCCAAAAAAAAAAAAATTAATTCATTTCGTATAATTAGAAAGTATCCAGCTTACTTTCGAAATTAAAAGAAGGTGTAATGGCACCTCTGTTATATCGGAAATAGCGTCATATTGAGACTGCAGTTCAGTGAGCTAGAGTCCTCTGATGGTATTTTTCGTTAAATGGGTCGCTTCATAAAAGCTAGACTGAGGAAAAATCACTTAAAAATAATTTATTTATTTTCTCTCAATCATTTTTCTGAAGCACTAGCGTAATAAAATGCAAATCACTTCCCAAAGGCTGCTCAACTCACAACAGCGACATATACTGGATAGCTTCGAGTTTTGATCCCAGTATGAGAGAGACCTAACGATAGAAATCAGTCACAAAGTCACGAAAAAGACTCGCAAAGTGTCAGCTACGCAGTGCACACACGACGCAAACGCGAGTCTCATTCAGAAACAGTGAAATAGCGTCATGCTGCAGCTACTGACTACCTGCTCTGACATACACTCCTGGAAATTGAAATAAGAACACCGTGAATTCATTGTCCCAGGAAGGGGAAACTTTATTGACACATTCCTGGGTCAGATACATCACATGATCACACTGACAGAACCACAGGCACATAGACACAGGCAACAGAGCATGCACAATGTTGGCACTAGTACAGTGTATATCCACCTTTCGCAGCAATGCAGGCTGCTGTTCCCCCATGGAAACGATCGTAGAGATGCTGGATGTAGTCCTGTGGAACGGCTTGCCATGCCATTTCCACCTGGCGCCTCAGTTGGTCCAGCGTTCGTGCTGGACGTGCAGACCGCGTGAGACGACGCTTCATCCAGTCCCAAACATGCTCAATGGGGGACAGATCCGGAGATCTTGCTGGCCAGGGTAGTTGACTTACACCTTCTAGAGCACGTTGGGTGGCACGGGATACATGCGACGTGCATTGTCCTGTTGGAACAGCAAGTTCCCTTGCCGGTCTAGGAATGGTAGAACGATGGGTTCGATGACGGTTTGGATGTACCGTGCACTATTCAGTGTCCCCTCGACGATCACCAGTGGTGTACGGCCAGTGTAGGACATCGCTCCCCACACCATGATGCCGGGTGTTGGCCCTGTGTGCCTCGGTCGTATGCAGTCCTGATTGTGGCGCTCACCTGCACGGCGCCAAACACGCATACGACCATCATTGGCACCAAGGCAGAAGCGACTCTCATCCCTGAAGACGACACGTCTCCATTCGTCCCTCCATTCACGCCTGTCGCGACACCACTGGAGGCGGGCTGCACGATGTTGGGGCGTGAGCGGAAGACGGCCTAACGGTGTGCGGGACGGTAGCCCAGCTTCATGGAGACGGTTGCGAATGGTCCTCGCCGATACCCCAGGAGCAACAGTGTCCCTAATTTGCTGGGAAGTGGCGGTGCGGTCCCCTACGGCACTGCGTAGGATCCTACGGTCTTGGCGTGCATCCGTGCGTCGCTGCGGTCCGGTCCCAGGTCGACGGGCACGTGCACCTTCCGCCGACCACTGGCGACAACATCGATGTACTGTGGAGACCTCACGCCCCACGTGTTGAGCAATTCGGCGGTACGTCCACCCGGCCTCCCGCATGCCCACTATACGCCCTCGCTCAAAGTCCGTCAACTGCACATACGGTTCACGTCCACGCTGTCGCGGCATGCTACCAGTGTTAAAGACTGCGATGGAGCTCCGTATGCCACGGCAAACTGGCTGACACTGACGGCGGCGGTGCACAAATGCTGCGCAGTTAGCGCCATTCGACGGTCAACACCGCGGTTCCTGGTGTGTCCGCTGTGCCGTGCGTGTGATCATTGCTTGTACAGCCCTCTCGCAGTGTCCGGAGCAAGTATGGTGGGTCTGACACACCGGTGTCAATGTGTTCTTTTTTCCATTTCCAGGAGTGTAGTTCTCCAAATTACCGCAAGAGGAGACAAATATCACAGGGTTGCCACTGTGACAACTGAAAATCTCCCTCTTTGTTGCTGCATGTAGCGAAAGCTTGCAGAATTTTCTTCCCCAGTACTTGTTGTGTCTTCTGTCAACAAACTTAAAGCAGCCAGTGTCCTGGCCCTCACCTTACGATTGGCGGCATGATGTCTGGGCGTGTAAATGCAGTTCGTTTCCTATTCCGTTCACCGAAACATAGCGGTGTTCAGTTGTCCCCTTCCGCTTTTGGGACAACCTGTAAGCTTTTATTGAAATTCTCTGACGATCTCCTGTGATTTTCACTGCTTTAAAAGAATCTTTTCAAGTACTCTGGCCTAAGAGGCACTCACAGTGGCTCACTCACACGACCGCTGTCTATGGGAACTCATGGTGGTCAACCTCTCGGATTTCTGCCATTGTCTTCGCAACACGTAAAACTCGCAGGTGGCACATCTCGATACATTCCAGAGGCTGGGAGAAACAAGAGCTAAAATGCTATAATTCACTGACCCTGCTCTTCCATTTGTCACTTCGTGACATGTGACAAACTAGTACTGCGACACTATTTAAAAAGATTGTAATACTAATTACATAGTTTTTAACGTATTAGCATTGCCCCTTGGCTCAATATGGTGAAGGCTACACCTCCTGAAAGATCAATGTCATTGTCCTCAGCTAGTCCATCTACTGCACACATATTTTTTGTTTTATACCATTCATCTATGAGAGTAAAATTGAGATATATGCTTAAAATGTGCTTAAGTATCTCATGAAAAACCTCCGAGTTGTAGATAGTTTCGCAATAAACTATAAAAGGCTTCATTATTCACTTGGCAGCAGCTAAACGAACTAACTGAAAACGCAACAGTAACTTCGGATATTACCATTATATTGCTCCAAGGCCTACCCTCTACCGTTATTATTATTTTTGTCATTATTATTATTATTATTAAAAGAGTGCAGCAATAGAGTGATTTACAAACTATGTATAGTTGATTTTAAATGGGGGTGCAGTATGTGGGTGGAGCCAGGTGCTGCTAGGGAGAGGACTGGTGCAGAGAAACCATGTCTTGTAACAAGTGACTACCCTCAATGCGAGTAGTTAGCATTCATCTCTGAGAAGGACTTTAGGTAGCAATCGTGACGCTCTGGCAGCTGCTCCACCATTCCATTAAAAATGTTCTAGCAGTTATCTCATTGCCTCAATAGTTTGGGATTTAATGGAACACCTACAAAATCTTCATATTGTTTTTTATCATTTTAAAAATAAAACTTTTCAAAGAAAATTTTGTTTCATTCTAAAATTTGGTTAGTTGCTAATGCTGATGGGTACTAGCAGATATGTGATTGCTCTCAAGGGGTAATGGTCTCAGAAACCACTGCACTAAATAGACGCTCTGTTGCAAAAACTGTGCTGCAGAGCAGTATAAACGTTAGTATCCCACTCAACCGGTGTCGTATTGAGAGTGTTGCTTACTGCCGCTTAGTGCGTTGCTATTGGTGTGGGTCACGAAAACGAGACGGAGTCTGTTCCGGCAATGCAGTTGTGGGCCGTTTGTATGAATATTTGGGTGCCTTGTTGGCCGTTCCTGCTGAGTCTAAATTAATTACACGTTTTCCTGATAGTTCCCTGTACGTAGCCTACACTGAAGTTACGATTACATGGTGCTCAAAGAGCGAGATTTAAATGTCAGTGAGTTCCTCTAAAAGGAGACAGAAGTAAATAACTAGCTTACCTATATTGGTTTGGAGCGTTTACCAGTGATTAAATCAATCATACCATGCAACTGTAAATTACTGGGGATTACGTGATATCTTTCAATCAAGTGTCATTTAAGTTAATATCATCCGAATGAGTTAATCATGCTTGGCACCAAGTTTATTTCGACCACGACTGATTCACTACAACCGTTAGGCTGCCGAACGTTGCATCATTTAGACGGACTGCCATTGTCTCTGTAGAGACGCAGTCGATAAGGTCAAGTTTTTTCATAGCTACAAGATTTGAAACACTCCCATTACGTATGGACTCTCGAACTAGATGCTCTAAGTATTTTCGGAAAACTTGTTCAAAAGTATTTCATAAGACTTCCTGTCTGTGAAACGACAACGAATCCGTAGGTTCTGCCTGGGTTGATGATTGTTTTCCTAGCAACTCGTGGAATCACCATGGAACGGCCTCATCAAGCTGCTGCTACTGTCAGGACGGATGTACCATCCGGTAGTACCTACACCCACTCATCACAGAGAGCCCAGTTGGTCAGTCCTCCCGAAAAGTCTCAGAATCATAGCAACAGGGCATTAGTGTGTCATAACACTTCTACTGTAATCAAGCAAACTGAGGGAACCCTTTCTACGTCCACAAGGCACTTGAAGATATTGCTGGGTCTCTAAAAAGTGTCAAACAACATTGCAATGGAACACTTTTAGTTGAAACTACTAATTCAACCAAAATATCCAAGTTCCTCAGATGTAAGGCCTTAGGTGACTACCCAATCGAGTCTGAGTTGCATAATACTCTTAATTTTAGTAAGCGCGTGGTTACCTGCTCTGATCAAATGGTGGTGAACCCCGCGGAGTTACGTGAAGAATGGAATAATATGGGCGTGACGGAAATGCAGAACTACGGCAAATTGGAAAAAATCGGCAACATTCAATCTAACGTTCAGTACTCCGGAATTACCTGAACAAATCCTTGCAGGTTATATCCGTCGTAGTGTTCGCCTGTTTGTTTCTAACCTAATATGATGCTACAAATGTCACGGTTTGTACATACCACTATAGGATGTACTTGGAGGGCTATGTGTGGCAGTTGTGGAGGCTCAGCTCAGGAATCAGGCAATTCTTATACACTTCGAAATGTATAAACTGCTCTGGGGATAACCCAGTCTGGTGCAGTAAGTGTGAGGTTACAACGAGGAAAGGAAAATTCATTGCTACTTCTTTTGCATCAGTCCTTAAGTGTGATGTCTCCACACAACTGAAGTCGTTCGGAATCCATCAGCAATGGGCTTACCATCTAAGCCACGTACCACTACCCAACATCAGAAGCCAACTAAACAGTCCCCGCAACCCAGGCAACCATCTCCTCCCATCAGTAAAGAAAAACGTCTTTCAAAAAGTACTTCCAAGTACAAGAAAGCGGTAGTTAAACCTTCAGATCGTCGAGCTCTCTCCCTCTCTGATGGGACTATGCTCCTGAGGATATGGACTTCCAGTGAGAAGAACCAGACAGCAGGGAACCGGCTAACGTTCTCCCTAACCTCTGCGGTAAATAACCGCCTCTGGGGGAGAAAGGAAAGAACAACCATCGCTAAACACTGGCTTCCCAGGGACGTCTTCCATTCTCCATGTAGGAACTGGAATAAGGTTTGTCTGCAGCTAGAAATACTTCTCCAGGACCTGATAAGATTCAAGTCTTTGATCAAATCACAACTGAGTGCATTGAAAATTTTGGTTGCAGGTATTGAATGATTTGAGTAGTGGCTTTGACGTTGAATTAAGTACTGTCTTTTAAATAGTGAAGGGTTGCTGTCTAACAGTATTTGATATTATCGGCTATAGACAGTGTTTATGCCCTCCCCCCCCCCCCCCACAACTCTTTTGTGGATACGTGCGTAGCAAGCACGGGACCCCAAGCTAATGTCGCCCTCCTTCCTTTCCGGGCTGCATACCTTTCTTTTCCGCATCTTTCCCTCTCCCCCATCTTCGCCCCTCCTCCCCCCACTTATGGCTCTTTCCTGCCCTTTCATCCCCTCTGGGAGTATGGTTTGTGACTACGTCCGGAGACCGACGCTCGTAAGTGTACCGCATTCTTCGCCTTCTCTGCTTGTATGTCTTCATCCTTCCTTTGTCCTTCTCTTTTCCTTACCTCTTCTCTTTACCCTTTTCTCCGCTGCGGCGTTTGAGACCTCTCCTCTTTCCTTTCTCTTTCTTTGTTTTTCCCTTTCTCTTTCTTCCTCCCTGTGAGTGTCTGAAGGCCGACCCACGCATTTTTGTGTGTAGCCGGTGGCGGGGTAACGCGTAATTCCCCACCCTGTGTAGACAGGTAGGACACGTACGTACCCCCTGGTAACGGCCAGGCCCAGGGAGGGGTGATTACCCGAGCTGATACCTTCCGAAAGTGCCGATTGGTCCCTCCGTCCGTTTGTCGGGAGGTGTGACCTGAGGTGTGAACAATCACCTAAGGCGGGAGTGCCCTCAGAGAGGGCCCCCACAAGGGAGGAGCCAGCCATCGGAGACGCCGGTAATCGTGGGGGATTCTTCCGCAATGGTTTCCTCACCTTCCACTATGTCTGCTCTCAAGCGTAAGCTCACTGTGTCTCAGCCACAGACAGTTCTTCCATCGTTGCCACAGTTCCTTGTTGTTTCTCGGTCTGACGAAGGTCACGACTTCTCAACGGTCAACCCTTTCATTATTCAGAAAGGTGTCGACGCAATTGCAGGTCCTGTAAAGTCTTGTTCCCGATTACGGAATGGCACCTTGTTGTTAGAAACAGTCAGTGCCCTCCAGGCACAAAAATTGCTGCGTACTTCACTGCTCCACACCTTCCCGGTCCTGGTTGACGCGCACCGCACTTTAAATTCCTCACGTGGAGTGGTTTATACACGCTCCCTCGATGGATTGTCTGACGAAGAAATTCAGCACTATCTGTCTGACCAGGGCGTAACGGCTGTTCATAGAGTTATGAAAAGGGTTGACACGAAAATCATTCCAACCTGCACTGTCTTCTTGACATTTGACAAAGTTCAACTCCCATCGAAAATCAAAGCAGGCTATGAGATAATTTCCGTTCGCCCTTACGTCCCAAACCCTACGCGTTGCTATCGGTGTCAGCGGTTCAATCACACCAGCCAGTCCTGTTCCAATCCGGCCTAATTTGTTACGTGTAGCAAGGATGCCCTTGAGGATGCTTGTCCACCTCCATCCCCTCGCTGCATCAACTGTATGGGTGACCACGCTGCTTCCTCTCGAGATTGCACCGTTTTTAAGGACGAAAAGCTCATCCAGGAAATCAGAGTGAAGGAAAAGGTGTCGACCTTTGCTGCTCGAAAATTATTCGCCAGTCGACAGCCCACCGTGCCTCAGACAGGAAAATACAGCACTGTCCTTGCTTCTCCTCGGCCAACAAAGGAGGCGGCCACGCAGACTTGCGGCCTCACCTTTAGTGCCACGGTCGTCATATCGGCCAGCGCAAAGATCGCCCATTCAACCTCACCACTTTTGCCTGCCCACTCTATGGCTCACCCTTCATCGGGTTCTGCTAAATCTCGAGCCCAAAAGTCAGACACCAAGACTTCGAAAAAAGAGCATACTCGTGAAGATTTTTTACGTACCCCAACTTCACAACCATTGGTTCCTCCTTCTTCTAAACATCGTATTTCCAAGAAGGCTACAAAGAAACCCAGTTCATCTCCTTCTCCGCCAAGGCGTGTCCCATCTACAGCACCACCTGGCGGAAATCGCCCTCGGCCGTCTTCTGTGTCGCCGAGGCGCACTGCTGGCGGCCGATCAACCGGCCGATCGCTGGTGGCAGGAGCTGCTCCTGATCAACCTACGGATCAGGATCTTCTGCCTTCTTCTGAATGCCATTCCATGCTGTCGGTCGCAAGCTCTGAGCAGTCGTTGAGGTGACAGCAACCTTGGTCACATTCCTCCATTTTCTGTTCACCCTATGTCCACTATCCACTGGAATATCCGCGGCATTCGAGCCAGTCGGGATGAATTGTCGATCCTCTTATGATCCTACTCGCCGGTCATCTTCTGTCTTCAGGAAACAAAGCTGTGTCCCCACGACCGCTTTGTTCTCCCTCATTTTCAGTCCATCCCCTCTGTTGAAGGCACTCCAGCCCATGGAGGACTCATGATTCTTCTCCATGATACTCTCCATTATCACCCAATCCCCTTAAACACTTCCTTCCAAGCTGTCGCCGTCCGTCTTTCCCTTTCTGGATACACGTTCTCTCTTTGTACTGTATACATTCCATCGTCCACACCAATGGCACGAGCTGATCTCCTTCACCTTCTTGGTCAGCTTCCACCCCCCTATTTGCTGGCTGGGGACTTCAATGCCCACCACCCGATTTGGGGATCTCCACATCCTTGTCCACGTGGCTCACTATTGCTAGACTTCTTCCACCAAGCGGATCTAGTTTGCCTCAACACTGGGGTCCCTACATCTTTGTCTGCCTCCACGACAAATTTATCTCATTAGGACCTTGCGGTCGGTACTGTTCCGCTAGCTCGGCGCTTCGAATGGTTCGCCCTTGATGATACACACTCGAGTGACCAGTTTCCATGTGTCCTTAGAATGCAGCCTCAACTGCCATATATGCGCCCGCGACGCTGGAAGTTTGCCCATGTCGACTGGACACTTTTTTCGTCTCTAGCGACATTCGATGACCGTCACTTTCCCGGCGTCGACGATGAGGTCACACATATTACCGACGTTATTCTTACAGCTGCGGAACGTTCAATACCACGCACTTCCGCATTGCCCCGGCGCCCCCCAGTTCCTTGGTGGAACGAGGCGTGCCGTGACGCAATACGTGAGCGGCGACGTGCTCTTCGCGTTTTCCGCCACCATCCTACTTTGGCCAACTGTATCCGCTATAAGCAGTTCCGTGCGCGATGCCGTCGTGTCATCCGCGATAGCAAGAGGGCAAGCTGGAAATTCTTTATTAGCTCATTTAATACCTTCACTCCCTCCTCGGTAATTTGGAGTCGGCTTCGACGGTTCTCAGGCGCGCCTAGTTTCTCCCCGGTCTGTGGGCTCACTGTCGCGCATGATACGTTAGTGGACCCCATCGCAATTTCTAACTCATTGGGTCAGCACTTTGCTGAGATTTCGAGCTCTTCAAATTACCCGCCAGCGTTTCTCCCGAAGAAACGTGCAGTGGAAGTGCGACATCTTGCTTTCTCCTCTCAAAATCGCGAAAGCTACAATAGTGTTTTTTCCATGCGGGAACTCCAACAAGCACTCTCTACTTCTCGCTCCTCCGCCCCAGGACCGGATGGTATCCACTTCCAAATGTTGCTGCATTTATCAACCCATAGTCTGCGCTACCTCCTTCGCCTTTATAATCAAATTTGGACCGACAGTACTTTTCCCAGACGATGGCGGGAAGCTACCGTCGTCCCTGTTCCGAAACCGGGAAAGGACAAACATCTCCCCTCTGCCTATCGCCCCATTTCTCTCACGAGTAATGTCTGTAAGGTTTTGGAGCGTATGGTGAATTACCGTTTAGCTTGGTGGCTGGAATCCCGCAGTCTTTTAACACCTGCCCAATGCGGATTCCGAAAGCATCGTTCTGCAGTTGACCATCTTGTTCCTCTCTCCACTTATATCATGAACAATTTTCTCCAGAAACGCCAAACAGTAGCAACATTTTTTGATCTGGAGAGAGCATACGATACCTGTTGGAGTACAGGCATCCTCCGCACACTGTTCTCTTGGGGCTTTCGAGGTCGGCTGCCCCTTTTTCTTCGCGAATTTATGGCAGAGCGCACATTTAGGGTGTGGGTGAACACTACTCTCTCCCGTACTTTCTCCCAAAAAAACGGGGTACCCCAGGGCTCCGTGCTGAGTGTTGTACTGTTTGCCATTGCCATAAATCCAATTATGGATTGTCTCCTTCCTGATGTCTCGGGCTCCCTCTTTGTGGACGATTTTGCAATCTACTACAGCTCTCAACGGACCAGCCTTCTTGAACGACGTCTTCAAGGATGTCTCGATCGCCTCCAATCTTGGAGCATCGAAACCGGTTTCCGTTTTTCTCCCAGTAAGACCGTTTGTGTTAATTTTTGGCGACGTAAGAGGTTTCTTCCACCCTCCTTACATCTAGGACCTGTCAACCTTCCGTTTTCAGACGTCGCTAAATTCTTGGGTCTTATGTTTGACAGAAAACTGTGCTGGTCCTCCCACGTTTCCTATCTTTCGGCTCGCTGTCTGCGATCCCTCAACACCCTCCGAATGGTACCTCCTGGGGAGCGGACCGAGTGGTCCTTCTCCGGCTCTATCGCGCCTTAGTGCGCTCGAAATTGGACTATGGAAGCATAGTCTACTCCTCTGCTCGGCCGTCTGTTCTTCGGCGTCTCGACTCTATCCACCACCGTGGATTACTTTTAGTGTCTGGAGCTTTTTACACCAGCCCTGTGGAAAGCCTTTATGCTGAGACTGCTGAACCTCCGCTGTCCAATCGGCGAGCAGTCCTTCTGAGTCGTTATGCTAGCCATCTGTCTTCCATGCCTGCTAATCCAACCCATGACATTTTTTTCGACGCCTCCTTTGATGTAGGGTATGCAGGCCGCATACTACCACCGGGAGTCCGCTTCCGTCAACTGCTCCGTTCTCTTTCCTTCCGCTTTCCTAAAACCTTTTTGACAACTTGGGGTACAGCACCGCCTTGGCTCCGTCCCCGGATCTGCCTGCTCCGAGACCTTTGTCGATTTCCCAAGGATGGTACCCCTTCACTTGTTTATCGTCGGGCATTTGCTGCTCTATGTGCACAAATGAAGGAAGCCACATTTATTTACACCGATGGCTCGAAAACATCTTTAGGTGTAGGGAGTGCCTATATTGTTGGCGGCACCCCAAATCACTTTCGGCTTCCCGACCAGTGTTCGGTTTATACTGCGGAGCTTTACGCTGTTCTCCAGGCTGTCCACTACATCCGCCGCCATCAGCGGATACAGTACGTTATCTGCTCAGATTCTCTCAGCTCTCTCCTCAGTCTCCAAGCTCTTTACCCTGTGCACCCTCTGGTCCACCGGATTCAGGACTGTCTGCGCTTGCTCCACCAGGGGGCGTCTCGGTGGCGTTCCTCTGGCTCTCGGGACACGTTGTTATCTGTGGCAATGAGGCGGCCGATATTGCGGCCAAGGCTGCAGTCTCTCTTCTCCGGCCAGCTATTCAATCGATTCCCGTCGCCGATCTACGGAGCGTTTTATGTCGTCGTGTTGTTCTTTTATGGCACGCACGTTGGTCGACACTTCCCCATAATAAATTGCGGGACGTGAAAGCCCTTCCTTGTGCTTGGCCCTCTTCCTCCCGAACGCGTCGTCGGGAGGAGGTAATTTTAACTAGACTCCGGATAGGGCACTGTCTTTTTAGCCATCGACATCTTTTAAGCGGCGATTCTCCCCCACTTTGTCCCCACTGCTCTCAGCTGTGGACGGTAAGACACCTTTTAATTGAGTGCCCCTATTTTAATCCGTTACGCTCCCGTCTACAGCTGTCGCCTGATATATCGTCGATTTTAGCAGATGACACGCACTCAGCCGATCGCGTTCTCGAGTTCATTAGTGCCAGTGAAATGACGTCAGTCATTTGAAGCTTTTTTTGGGGACAACAAACCCCTTTCTGTAGTGGATTTTTAAGCCTTCCTTCTGCTTTTAGTTTCTCCAATTTTATGACTTTCGTTCCCACTGCTGCTGGTTTCCATTTTCGATTTTTTACTGTTTCCTAAGTCACGGACCGGGCACTAATGACCATATCAGTTTTGCGCCCTAAAACTAAAACAAAAAAAAGTGTTTATGCAAGGAAAGTGGTCAGAAATCTTTTCTTGCACACTAACAGTTTGAGGTCATTCGTGTGACATTAGAGGTGTAATTTCCTTGCAACATGAAACAGTCTCCCATGGTGTGTGAAACATACAGGAAATAGTCAACTGGCTACCTTTAGTGTTTTCTGGCATTGTAGACATAAATATATTGTTCATAAAATTTTCAAACATAATGTAAGTCTCCGTTGCCTGGGTTCCGCTAATTGGGCAGGTCCCCATTACATCCAGATGGCAACTACACAGGTAGCTGGGGCTGTGTGGAGTGAACTGCTCCGTTTTTTAGGTTATGGGTCTCAGCGAAACAGAAATGGGCTTCAGTTTCAAAGGGTGCAGGTTGAACACAGGATGAACGTAGAGCTACGTACCATCGGTATAACTGTTGTAAATTACGTAGCTGTGTTGGGAACGTACGAGAGCTCCAAGCAATGTTAGAGAGCACTGATGCTCAAATCGTTGTAGGCACTGACAGCTGGCTAAAATTTGAGGTAAGTTCATCCCAGATTTTTGCCAGGAACGTAACGGTGTTCAGAAAGGTTGGGCTAAACACAGCTGGCGTGGGCGTGGTTGTTGCTGTTGGAAGTAGTTTATCTTGTAGGGAAATTGAAGTAAATAGTTCCCTTGAGTTAGTAAGAGTAGAGGTCATCCTTGACAACCTGAATAAAATAATAACTGAATCCTTTTACCGATCTCCCAACTCGGATTATGCAATTGCAGTAAGGTTCAAAGGAAACTTGGGTCTAATTTCAAATATGTACTCGACTCATGCAGTCGTAATTGATGATGACTTCAATTTACCCTCGATATGTTGGGAAAATACATATTCAAATCCAGAGGTCCGGATAAGAAAATCATCAGAAATTGTGCTGAACTCATTCTCTGAAAGTTATTTTGAGAAATTAGTTCATAAGCCCACCCGAATAGTAAACGGTTGTGAAAACACATTTGACCTCTTAGTAACAAATCAGCTAACAACGAACATACAAAGAATACATGTACTAGTGAGCTCGGGATTTCCTTGGAGAGACTGAAAATTGTAATTGTCAAATCCTCCAAAAATAAACGAAATACCCATCGATTGTAAAAAGCAGATAAAAATTCGCTTGACGCCTTCCTCAGACACAATCTCTTCTCCTTCCAGATTAACAATGTAAGTTTAGACCAGATATGGCTTGAATTCAAAGAAACAGCATCGATAGCAGCTGATACATTTATACTAAATAAACAAACGACGGAGCTTATCCCTCCCATGGTACACAAAACAGGTCGGGACACAGTTGCAAAAACAACGAAAAAAGCATGCAAACATTAAACGAGCGTAAAATCCCCAATATAGCCGATCTCTTGCATAAACTCGAGATTTAGCGCGAACTTCAATGTGAGATGCTTATAATTTCCACAACGAAACCTTGTGTCGAAACCTGGCAGAAAATGCAAAGAGATTCTGGTCGTATGTAAAGTATGCTTGCGGCAAGAAGCAATCAATGCCTTCTCAGGGCAATAGCAATGGATATACTATCAATGACAGTGCTCCTAAAGCAGAGATACTAAAGAAAACCTTTCGAAATTCCCTCACCAAGGAAAACAATACCGTCGGCCACTGTAGCCGAGCGGTTCTAGGCGCTTCAGTCCGGAACCGCGCTGCCGCTACGGTTGCAAGTTCGAATCCTGCCTTGGGCATGGATGTGTGTAATGTCCTTCGGTTAGTTAGGTTTAGGTAGTTCTAAATATGCGGACTGACGACCTCAGATGTTAAGTCCCATAGCTCTTAGAGCCATTTGAACCATTTTTTGGAAACAATACGTACAAAAACTGTCAGCACATACTCTTCCATCTCTGGGCAGGTAGTGAATGAGCAGAATGTCCTTCCTGTCTCAGAACACCCTTCTTGACCGACACAATCTGTTTGAATTTCGTTGTCACCGGAGATACACCGTGATGCCAGTGCGTCTACTGCTGCTTGGTTTCCGGGATCAAGTGAGAAATCCACGTCTTATCGGCCGTGATGATCCTCTGGAGGAACTCGTCGCCATCATCGTGATACCCCTGCAGAAATGTTAGTACCGCTTTGTTTCAAGTGGCTCCGAGCACTATGGGACTTAACATGTTTTCATCAGTCCCCTAGAACTTAGAACTACTTAAACCTAACTAACCTAAGGACATCACACACATCCATGCCCGAGGCAGGATTCGAACCTGCGACTGTAGCAGTCCAGCGGTTCCGGACTTAGCGCCTAGAACCGCTAGACCACCGCGTCCGGCTATTACCGCTTTGGAGCAGCGAATTGTCTGCTCAGGTGTCAGGTATTTCGGCAGCCACCTGACACACAGTTTCTCGTACAGCTGGTGCTTAGTGACCATTTGTTCTCCAGTACGCGCTGCTGCACAAGCTCAAACAGGTGATCATTGATGAGGGACGGTCGCCCACTGCACTCTTACTCATGGACACTTTGACGACCTTCGGAGAAAAGCCTGTAGACCTGACAAAGCATGATGATGGATTTAGACGAGCGCTGTGCTTTGTGCATTGAGGAACCTTATCACTGACCGAACCTCGCAGGCGGCGGGAGAATGAGTAGGAGACGCCATTCCGGCGCACTGACGCTGCGGTGCTGGCGCCAGGTGGAACCTGTCTGGCCGACATGTGATTGGCACGTCACAGATCTGCTGCGCATGCGCAATTTTCCAGTGTAAAACGTCTACTTTCAAGGCAACATCGGGAAACTCACTTTCTGGATACGCCATGAAGTATGCTTTAGAAGAGATCTACCAATATTTTGAAATTCTCTCCCAAATACCCTCACTTGCCATACATTACTTCACCTCAAAACTATTGTGGCGACGCATAGCTTTTAATTTTACCCCACTTTTGTTCGTTCTGGTCGTCGTTTATCATCTCGGCTCTAAAATTTATCATTCAGCCTTCTACCATTTCAGTTCCTCCTTTACTCATTGTTGGTTCCTTCAGATTGGAGATCAGTCTGCAACAAGATCATAAGCGTAATTTGGCTCTCAGCACATACAAAATTTATTCCATACCAGTATATTTTATTTTTACATCTTTACATTACCTGTACGTTTTGCTTATAGCTCTTTATATATTCGTTTTACATTTTGTACCCTGTCGCACTGTTATTTGTCTGTCTCCATATTCAGTGGCAAACTCAACATTTGTGAACACACCTTCTTCTAATAGAGATGCCCTCGTTTATTTCCACCACTGTTTGAACTCTATATTACATGGATATCGTCTTTGTTCAGTTTTTTATGAGATTAAGAATTCCTGAAGATACAGTAAAACTGTATACATTTTTCTCTCATTAACTCATAAAAAACTCGTATCATCGTACTGAACTCACGTACATCCATACAAAATCATTCTCAAATGGCAGCGTCTCCCAATCTCTGCTAAAACTCGCTTTACAGCGTCTCTACGTATCTGCTGAAACCTAACCCTGCAACGTCCCTTTGAGTATGCAAAAACCTTACTCACTGAGCACCCTGGCTTCTTGCTCAGCACATCATTACATCTGGTGTGCCTACAAAAATTAACCTTCAACATGCATTTCTCCATCAGGGCACCCATGGCCAACGATCTGTCTGATGTTCCTCTTTTTCATGTCTCTCTCCTGCATTATCGCCTTGACTCTTTCATCTACAACTACATCTACATCTTACATCCACACTCCACAAGCCACCTGACGGTGTGTGGCGGAGGGTACCCTGAGTACCTCTATCGGTTCTCCCTTCTGTTCCAGTCACGTATTGTTCGCGGAAAGAAGGATTGTCGGTATGCTTCTGTGTGGGCTCTAATCTCTCTGATTTTACCCTCATGGTCTCTTCGCGAGATATCCGTAGCAGGGAGCAATATACTGCTTGACTCCACAGTGAAGCTATGTTCTCGAAACTTTAAAAAAAGCCCATACGGAGCTACTGAGCGTCTCTCCTGCAGAGTCTTCCACTGGAGTTTATCTATCATGTCCGTAACGCTTTCGCGATTACTAAATGATCCTGAAACGAAGCGCGCTGCTCTCCGTTTGATCTTCTCTATCTCTTCTATCAACCCTATCTGGTATGGATCCCACACTGCTGAGCAGTACTCAAGCAGTGGGCGGACAAGTGTACTGTAACCTACTTCCTTTGTTTTCGGATTGCATTTCCTTAGGATTCTTCCAATGAATCTCAGTCTGGCATCTGCTTTACCGACGATCAAATTTATATGATCATTACATTTTAAATCATTCCTAATGCCTACTCACAGATAATTTATGGAATTAACTGCTTCCAGTTGCTGACCTATTTTGTAGCTAAATGATAAGGGATCTATCTTTCTATGTATTCGCAGCACACTACGCTTGTCTACATTGAGATTCAATTGCCACTCCCTGCACCATGCTTCAATTCGCTGCAGATCATCCTGCATTTCAGTACAATTTTCCATTGTTACAACCTCTCGATACACCACAGCATCATCTGAAAAAAGCCTCAGTGAACTTCCGATGTTATCCACCAGGTCATTTATGTATATTGTGAATAGCAACGGTCCTACCTCACTCCCCTGCGGCACAACTGAAATCACTCTTACTTCGGAAGACTTCTCACCATTGAGAATGACATGCTGCGTTCTGTTATCTAGGAACTCCTCAATTCAATCTCACAATTGGTCTGATAGTCCATATGCTCTTAGTTTGTTCATTAAACGACTGTGGGGAATTGTATCGAACGCCTTGCGGAAGTCAAGAAACACGGCATCTACCTGTGAACCCGTGTCTATGGCCCTCTGAGTCTCGTGGACGAATAGCACGGGCTGGGTTTCACACGACCGTCTTTTTTGAAACACATGCTGATTCCTACAGAGTAGATTTCTAGTCTCCAGAAAAGTCATTATACTCGAACATAAGACGTGTTCCAAAATTCTACAACTGATCGAGGTTACAGATATAGGTCTACAGTACTGCACATCTGTTCGACGTCCCTTCTTGAAAACGGGGATGACCTGTGCCTTTTTCCAATCCTTTGGAACGCCACGCTCTTCTAGAGACCTACGGTACACCGCTGCAAGAAGGGGAGCAAGTTCCTTCGCGTACTCTGTGTAAAATCGAACTGGTATCCCATCAGGTCCAGCGGCTTTTCCTCTTTTGAGCGATTTTAATTGTTTCTCTATCCCTCTGTCGTCTATTTCGATATCTACCATTTTGTCATCTGTGTGACAATCTAGAGAAGGACTACAGTGCAGTCTTCGTCTGTGAAACAGCTTTGGAAAAAGACATTTAGTATTTCGGCCTTTAGTCTGTCACCCTCTGTTTCAGTACCATTTTGGTCACAGAGTGTCTGGACATTTTGTTTTGATCCACCTACCGCTTTGACATAAGACCAAAATTTCTTAGGATTTTCTGCCAAGTCAGTACATAGAACTTTACTTTCGAATTCATTGAACGCCTCTCGCATAGCCCTCCTCACACTACATTTCGCTTCGCGTAATTTTTGCTTGACTGCAAGGCTTTGGCTATGTTTATATTTGCTGTGAAGTTCCCTTTGCTTCCGCAGCAGCTTTCTAACTCGGCTGTTGTACCACGGTGGCTCTTTTCCATCTCTTACGATCTTGCTTGGCACATACTCATCTAACGCATATAGACTGGGAGACTTAAACGTTCATAGCGGGTGGCAGGGACAATGAATCGAGTGAAATTTTTTTAAGTGTTTTATCTGAAAACTACCTTGAGCAGTTAAACAGAGAACCGACTCGTGGCGATAACATATTAGACCTTCTGGTGACAAACAGACCCGAACTATTTGAAACAGTTAACGCAGAACAGGGAATCAACGATCATAAAGCGGTTACGGAATCGATGATTTCAGCCGTAAATAGAAATATTAAAAAAGGTAGGAAGATTTTTCTGTTTAGAAAAAGTGACAAAAAGCAGATTACAGAGTACCTGACGGTTCAACACAAAAGTTTTGCCTCAAGTACAGATATTGTTGAGGATCAGTAGACAAAGTTCAAAAGCATCGTACAATATGCGTTAGATGAGTATGTGCCAAGCAAGATCGTAAGAGATGGAAAAGAGCCACCGTGGTACAACAACCGATTTAGAAAGCTACTGCGGAAGCGAAGGGAACTTCACAGCAAACATAAACATAGCCAAAGTCTTGCACTCAAGCAAAAATTACGCGAAGCGAAATGTAGTGTGAGGAGGGCTATGCGAGAGGCGTTCATTGAATTCGAAAGTAAAGTTCTATGTACTGACTTGGCAGAAAATTCTAAGAAATTTTGGTCCTTATGTCAAAGCGGTAGGTGGATCAAAACAAAATGTCCAGACACTGTGTGACCAAAATGGTACTGAAACAGAGTTCTAAAGTTCTCGCTTATCACATGCCAAACTGTTCCTTGCCCATATATTTTACTCCGTAGGATTTCTTGATGTTAATTCTATTACTTCTTCCTTACGACAAAATGGAGACTACACAATATCTCATGGTTCAGTTTTCTATTACTTTGTATTGCTTAAATGCTCTGATGTACGAAATATAGTTATTCCCTATTCATTTATGACTCCGTAAAGTTTCCAATTCTGCGCCGTTCTAGTGCACAATTCTCCGAATTTGGCAATGCCCGCGAAATGCATGGAAAAAATTTCAGTTTAGACTTTTGCTCATTTTTTTTATCTTTTCCTGGATCTCGAAGAATCTCGTTTCTCATAGTGATCCCTTGTGATTTACTCTTCTCTGCTTTTTCAGTAATCATATCCAACGCTGCTCTTACTATTTCTTGGTGCCTTTTGCGTCGAGATGGTGGGAAGGCCACGATTTGTCTTTATTCTGTCATAGCGCAGTCGGTCCATTAAAACTAATGTGGTTTCCAATCCTGTCACTTCGTGTTGCAAGTCGTTTAACACTTTCTGGAAGCCTTTTACATGCATATCCCACGTTCGAGGCTGCTTGTGGCACAATGGTCGGCACGTTTTGCAGACCTCATGCATCATCCTCGCCGAATGATTCGAGTCAGGGTGATAGTGTGATGTGTACATGGTCTTGGTCGTCTTTCGCTTCATAAAGTTCTTCTAAATTTTCAGACCGAACTGTGTCCCGATGTTCAACAAATTCGCCTCACCTTTCCTACTATGCAAAGGGAATGAATATTGAATACTCTCGTAACTCTCCTTCACGTAACATTCCTTAGCATAGCAGATGTCACAAATTTTGAGGTCAGCTGTACCGTCACAAGTTTATACCGATAGCGTCTGGTCGTGGTCAGAATAGGTCGGAAAACATGCGTGACGGCCATGTGTTTTAATCCCTCTGGTACTGTTGGAAACACTGAGTCCCAATGCATGTGTTCTGTACATTCCCTACTCTACTGTCCATGTTCTTCAAGTAGACGGACTCTCATTTTTGAGTAACATTTGCAGGGTCCAAAATGCGCGTGTCTTAAATACTCATAACAAATTATTTTATTTATGCTCTGTGCTGAAATACATAGTACTCTGTTACTATCCGCTGGGTTCGTTCACCTAAACAAAACACCATCCCTATGGTTAAGTAAATCTTCTCGATATCTACAGCAGATCAATCTTCCCACTTCTCTTTCACTGTGCATGGGGCTGGGTCTTTGTCCTGTTCCTTCCAATACTTACAAGCACGTACCCCAGAAGGTTTTTGAACATTACGTTCATGTAGAGCCCGTTGAAATTACGATATTGCAGGGCCTGTGATATTCCGAATTACGACGCAATGCTCCCGGTTGACGACATATTGGGATTCGGGTCTGGCCGTGACCCATACCCAGATGGTAAGGCGACCGCTCGCTATAAGCGGGAAATCCGGTTTCGAGTTCAGGTCCGGAAAAAATCTTCATTGTCGTCATTCCATTATTCAGTTGATGGTTGTCAGTAATTGCAACTGTGAATGCATTTAATGTGTCCCATTGAAACTGGCTTCCTTAATCTCGTTGACGTCCTCCTGTGTTAGTCATGTGGATACCAGTGACAGAGCGTCTGCTACCACGTTTTCCTTCATGGGAATGTGCTCTGTATAAAATCTAAACTCTTGCAAACATGTCCCCCAACATAGGAGTTGTCCATGTGTCAGTTATGCTGTCACCAGGAACTCTGTAGCTTGTGTGCCGTGTAGACCTCTGTCGTTTTTCCTGTCAGAAAGTACCTAAACTTGTGAAAACCCAAACAATGGAGAGAACTTCCAGCTTAGTCACGAGCAGTTCTGCTGTGTCTTACCCAGGACATGATTTCCAAATGAGATGGTTCTAATCGTCCATCCTATTCTGCTTCTTGAAACAGATGTATGGTGAGACCTGCTCTTGAATAATCTGTTGACATACAAATCTCTCATTTTAGGATTGGACAATGTCGGTGATCTCATTAGTGCTGCCTTTGAACGTAC
The DNA here is from genome assembly GCF_023864275.1 of Schistocerca cancellata. Classification (NCBI taxonomy): domain Eukaryota; kingdom Metazoa; phylum Arthropoda; class Insecta; order Orthoptera; family Acrididae; genus Schistocerca; species Schistocerca cancellata. Next base: position 57,579,829 of record NC_064631.1, read on the forward strand.
AGATTCCCTCGTTCTAATTCAGTCCACGTCAACGCATTACTCTTTCCTATCAAACATCAAAGATGTGGCTTGATTAGTGTCTTGTGATTGTTTTACAAAAACCTCTGAGTCCTAGAAAAGCTTTTCTTTGTTTCGTCTCAGGTACTCAATATTTTTCTTTGGCCTCTAGTTTCTTCAGATCAGACCGGATTCTGTCTGTGGGCATTATGTATCCCAAGTAGCCCGCCATCTTATGTCCAAATTTTGAATTTTATCTCATCCATAATCGCCAAAAGCTTACAGTAATTGCTGTGAAATTTCATCATGCTCTTCCTACATTTTTCCTAGGATCAGTATATCAACATGCATCGTAACCTTGCCTTTCAGCGTCTCTGAGATTTCAGAGTCCTGTGATATATGCTGATGATCAGACGTTCAGGTAAAATGAAGGTTTCTTAAACTGGAAGCAACGTCCACACCACAAGAAAGCTGTGTACTGGCGACAATCTGGGTAACGTTCTGTTTGCGAACAGCTAAAGGAAGTGCAGCAAGACTTCTTACTCCATGGAAGCGCAGCAAGACTTCCTTTATTGTCTCTGGTCTGTCCCTTGCTGGCTCTGTTACGATATTTATTTACCGGTAACTAAGCAAGACCCTCATGGATCCGTCTTTTCTCTTCATACACCATAGTGGATTGTGTACCAGCTGACAGTTTCTTCTATTACCCCTTCTTCCGACATTTTCTTCACTTTGTTCTGGATATTTTGCTTTTACATTACGCGCAGTTGGTGAGGATTGACAAAAAACTTGCGAAGTTTCTTCACCCTCAGTTTATATAAGAAGATCCCCACTCGTCCCCGGTGCATATGAAGCACTTCCACGTACGATTTCAAAACATGTCTAGTCCAGTTCATGCATCTTCGGATTCAAAATCTCATAGCTCCACCCCTACCTCTTCATAAATAGCCCGAGTCTCGTCCTTATGGGCTTCCACTAACTTGAGTGCCATGACTCCTTGCCTTCTACCTTTTTCCACACAATTATCGAAATTCAAACCGGCAGTCTTCCCTGCCAAATTCACAGTGGTGAAACTCTCTCAAATGCAAAACAATCTCGTAATTTTTGACAAGTCAAGCCCTAATATCGCCTATAATTTCAGTCCTTGTGTACAGGTTGGATTAAACTAATATTAAGATCTATGTTTACAACAGGATACTCGCATATCCCTACTTCCTCTTCCTCTCCAATAACAAATTTCTAATTTTTTCAAAATCTTTATTCAAAGCTCCAGCTGTTCTGTTACATCAAACCGTTCGTTGTTGAGCAGATCCCTCCAGTCAACTCCCTCATACCAGGAGTTCTGTTGGGGTTCAAGGCCTTCTAACGTGGACGATCTCCACTCTTCCCTTTCGTCTGTCTTCTCTCCAGTCATTATTTCTCCTGTCGTCGTATTTCCAGTTATCACTGTTTATTTTGTCAGCGTTCCTCCATTTATTTATGCCAACATAGGGTCGATACTGCGGCTTCCGACGAGGTTTGTCATTCCTTCTTCCTCATTCATTCCCATACTTTATTGGTGGATGGCGCCTTCCCCAATGCTGGTTGTTTGCTGGTTGATGTACTGGTGACAAATTCTCTCTATGAAATTTAGTGACACCCTGTTTTCCTTGCTCCTGTGATATCCAAGCTCACACAGTAGCTGCTGGGATTCTTTGACACCGTGTAGCGATTCGTACTTCTTTTTGAATCTGACGTGGAAGTTTCGTCTCCCAAAGTTGTATGATTTCGGATGGTTCATATGTCGATTCCTACCACATCTTTGGAAAATGGCACTGGATCTTGCCTTCTCGATTCTACGTAGTTTTGTCGTCACGATTTCTAATTTCACTTGTTCTTGTTTTCCCTTGCACCAGTATTCTTCCAAAAATGTGGGGGTAAATTATTCATATGTCTTACATTGTCCTGCGATCTTTCGCATTTTCGTCGCCGCTTTCTATGTGAAGCGAGCACGGAGAAATCTAATTTTCAGAACGGGCGGCCAAGATTTTGATAACGTCTCGCGGAATTCTTTGGCCCACAACTACGGGTGTAGACGGTTCGCGATGTCCGCGAACGGTGAAAATTTCTGAACTAACACAAACTGCTTCCTCAGCTCCTCTTCCTCCATGCCACAAGATACCGTATCGGCAGTCGCAGTGGAAGCTATTGCTGATTCAGAGCGTCGTGGCTCTTCTCTGACTTGGCATAACCTTTCGATTAGATCTCTTCCCTGTTGTGTTATTCGTCGCTCTGAATCGCTGCACTATCTTGTCGCTTGTCTCTTGTCGAAAACTTAATCTTCTCTATTTCTATCGGTTGTGCTCCAGTGTCTCCTTGCTCTGGCGGTTTATGGTTTCCTGCACATTCGCATCAAGTGCGTGGTGACCGTCTTTCTCGTTTGCGTTGCTGGCCTCTGTTGCTTGCCTGCTTGGTCGTTTGGTGCTCGCACACTAGTATGCACAGTATTCTTATCTCGCCTACCGCATGCTGTGGTTGAATGTGCGTGATAATGTTTCGTGTGAGTACGACCCTGATTTTAAATTATTGATAAAACTCTAGTGGACGCAACGGATAACAAGAAACATACACATAACCAACACACTGAGTAACGGGGGCGATAACCGCTAGCATTTTTTAAGGCCCACGCCCCTATTCCTACTGGCTTATCAAAAGGGGAAAATGGGATTGCTAGTTGATTTGGCATTATTTAGAAAGCTAACAAGGAAAAAAATGGTGGTAAGGTCTAAGGGGACGAAACTGCTGTGGTCATCGGTCCTAAGGTTCCTTGCTCTTGCAATTATCGATTTGAGCTTTGGGGGACGAGAGGTAATTTTCTGAAATCTCTAACACTTTTTTTTAAGGGGACTGAAATTTTATTACAAATTTAGATGTTATGATTGAATATAATCTCGATACTACTGTCTGTGCTGACAAGTATTGAAATAGCTAATTGGTGTCGTACTATGAGCCGATTATTGGTCTCACCGTGGCGAGGCTGAGGGGAATTCACTATCACACACCAGGGCACAACCCTTCCATGCGTCGCCACGCTGAAGTACACCGCGAAGCACTACGCGAAATGCCGCTACTATATAAATTAAAATCAGAAGGGCGACCGCACAGAGCTGGGAAGCTGCCCACAGAGATGCTTGAGCAGATCATTTTCAAGTGCACTCGTGAGCCGAGCGGAAGAGGGAAAGTTGGCCTGCGAACGGTATCTAATATGATGTACTGCATTTCAAATCTTACCACCTTCCAGACGGAGCGTCGTTTTGTTCAAGGGTTTTCTGCCTTCTCCCCATTTTTCTTGACGTCGTCATCAGATTTCTGGTTTATAGCTCTTATGTGTTTGCCTATTTTTTAGTTAATTTGAAAATTTGTATCTTTTGTGGTGTCACCGCCAGACACCACACATGCTAGGTGGTAGCCTTTAAATCGGCCGCGGTCCGTTAGTATACGTCGGACCCGCGTGTCGCCACTATCAGTGATTGCAGACCGAGCGCCGAAACACGGCAGGTCTAGAGAGACTTTCTAGCACTCGCCCCAGTTGTACAACCGACTTTGCTAGCGATGGTTCACTGACAAAATACGCTCTCATTTGCCGAGACGATAGTTAGCATAGCCTTCAGCTACGTCATTTGCTACGACCTAGCAAGACGCCATTACCAGCTATTATTGATACTGAATCATGTACCGTCAAGAGCGACGTTCACCATTTATAGATTAAAGTTAAGTATTCCACCAGCTACGTCCGTTTTTTCTAAATTCTAATTTCCTTGTACTGTTCAAGACCTCACGCCAGCCTGCGTGAGCTAAAACGCGTGCCTTTCGGCTTCCTCTACTAAACCGGTGTTGGCTCTCCTGCCAACCACAACATCTTTTCTCATGAAATCGAGCGTGCCTTGTCTCTTCATTCTCCTTTAAGAGATTCTAGCCCTTCTCAAGCCGTTGCCCTAGTTGTCTGAATTGTGTGTCATTCTTCTCTTCGTTTTTCTTGTAACTAGCTACATTTGTTATTTGTTTCCTCAACTCTGTTTAAACTGCTCGTGTTGGAAGGTCCGTAGATCGAATACCGTAGGTGGTGGTGGTGGTGGTGGTGGTGGTGCTTGTGGTGTGGGCTCGCAGTCAGCGTTAGTCTGTGCTGCCACTTTCACGGCCAGCAATTCCCTCGTTTTCTGCCTCGGGTCAAGTTTGGTGATCCTCTGTTCCACTAATTTCTCCCTCAGATATTTCATCGCTGTCTTGTCCCTCATCTTTATTTATCGTGTTGGTTTCATCCTGAGACTCTACTTCGTTCAGTTCACTGTCGACTATTCCATGACGTGCTAAACTTTTCACCCTCGCTCTCGCAAACCGTGGCGTACCAGAACAAAGATATTAAATTCTAAACGTAGCTGACTTACAAAGCAAACCTGATCACTTTTACACTACATTTGTCAATCATCACATACACTCTAATATTTGTTTCTCTACTAACATGCAGCAGAGATGTACACAAAACAATAATAGCCACTCCTAAATTTCAACGAGAAATCTCCCTCTCGACAACACAGACACTACAAACCGAACAATATCATTGCGAAAATACATAAATGGTTACGTACCAGAACCCAAAACTACTTTACATTTCGTGAATTTAATTGTTTTTAAGATAGTGACACGTATCCTTCTGTTGTACAATCTAACTGCTGCGTCAGGAGGTCGCACATCAGCGAATCCTAGGGAGGTGTGGCCAGAATATGCCTGGTGACGTTCTAAAATCTGCGTGTTGACACTCCAGGTTAGTGAACTGGAATCCGCGGAGGCGTCGCAAAGGAGTGCAAGGGTACCCTCCAAAATGAAATGGCAAGGAAACTTACGGCTGTTAAATGAGGCGCTAATTACAGTTACTCGATTTATTCCAATAAAATAATTGGTAGACAAATGACAACATGTTGCGAAGTTATTATTCCCGCACAATTATAAACAAAACAAATGGCAACCTCTGGCAACATTAATAACAAGACCTTGGCATATCTGGTGACAAAACGGGTTGGGAGGAAATATCATGTTGTTTGTTGTTGTGGTCTTCAGTCCTGAGACTGGTTTGATGCAGCTCTCCATGCTACTCTATCCTGTGCAAGCTTCTTCATCTCGCAGTACCTACTACAACCTACATCCTTCTGAATCTGCTTAGTGTATTCATCTCTTGGTCTCCCCCTACGATTTTTACCCTCCACGCTGCCCTCCAATACTAAATTGGTGATCCCTTGATGCGTCAGAATATGTCCTACCAACCGATTCCTTCTTCTGGTCAAGTTGTGCCACAAACTTCTCTTCTCCCCAATCCTATTCAATACTTCCTCATTAGTTATGTGATCTACCCATCTAATCTTCAGCATTCTTCTGTAGCACCACATTTCGAAAGCTTCTATTCTCTTCTTGTCCAAACTATTTACCGTCCATGTTTCACTTCCATACATGGCTACACTCCATACAAATACTTTCAGAAATGACTTCCTGACACTTAAATCTATACTCGATGTCAACAAATTTCTCTTCTTCTGAAATGCTTTCCTTGCCAGTGCCAGTCTACATTTTATATCCTCTCTACTTCGACCATCATCAGTTATTTTGCTCCCCAAATAGCAAAACTCCTTTACTACTTTAAGTCTCTCATTTCCCAATCTAATACCCTCAGCATCACCCGACTTAATTCGACTACATTCCATTATCCTCGTTTTGCTTTTGTTGATTTTCATCTTATATCCTCCTTTCAAGACGCTATCCATTCCATTCAACTGCTCTTCCAAGTCCTTTGCTGTCTCTGACAGAATTACAATGTCATCGGCAAACCTCAAGGTTTTTATTTCTTCTCCATGGATTTTAATACCTACTCCGAATTTTTCTTTTGTTTCCTTTACTGCTTGCTCAATATACAGATTGAATAACCTCGGAGAGAGGCTACAACCCTGTCTTACTCCCTTCCCAACCACTGCTTCCCTTTCATGTCCCTCGACTCTTATAACTGCCATCTGGCTTCTGTACAAATTGTAAATAGCCTTTCGCTCCCTGTATTTTACCCCTGCCACCTTTAGAATTTGAAAGAGAGTATTCCAGTCAACATTGTCAAAAGCTTTCTCTAAGTCTACAAATGCTAGAAACGTAGGTTTGCCTTTCCTTAATCTTTCTTCTAAGATAAGTCGTAAGGTCAGTATTGCCTCACGTGTTCCAGTATTTCTACGGAATCCAAACTGATCTTCCCCGAGATCGGCTTCTACTAGTTTTTCCATTCGTCTGTAAAGAATTCGTGTTAGTATTTTGCAGCTGTGGCTTATTAAACTGATTGTACGGTAATTTTCACATCTGTCAACACCTGCTTTCTTTGGGATTGGAATTATTATATTCTTCTTGAAGTCTGAGGGTATTTCGCCTGTTTCATACATCTTGCTCACCAGATGGTAGAGTTTTGTCAGGACTGGCTCTCCCAAGGCCGTCAGTAGTTCCAATGGAATGTTGTCTACTCCGGGGTCCTTGTTTCGACTCAGGTCTTTCAGTGCTCTGTCAAACTCTTCACGCAGTATCGTATCTCCCATTTCATCTTCTTCTACATCCTCTTCCATTTCCATAATATTGTCCTCAAGTACATCGCCCTTGTACAGACCCTCTATATACTCCTTCCACCTTTCTGCTTTCCCTTCTTTGCTCAGAACTGGGTTTCCATCTGAGCTCTTGATGTTCATACAAGTGGTTCTCTTATCTCCAAAGGTCTCTTTAATTTTCCTGTAGGCAGTATCTATCTTACCGCTAGTGAGATAAGCCTCTACATCCTTACATTTGTCCTCTAGCCATCCCTGCTTAGCCATTTTGCACTTCCTGTCGATCTCATTTTTGAGACGTTTGTATTCCTTTTTGCCTGCTTCATTAACGGCATTTTTATATTTCCTCCTTTCATCAAGTAAATTCAATATTTCTTCTGTTACCCAAGGATTTCTAAGAGCCCTGGTCTTTTTACCTACTTGATCCTCTGCTGCCTTTACTACTTCATCCCTCAAAGCTACCCATTCTTCTTCTACTGTATTTCTTTCCCCCATTCCTGTCAATTGTTCCCTTATGCTCTCCCTAAAACTCTGTACATCCTCTGGTTCTTTCAGTTTATCCAGGTCCCATCTCCTTAAATTCCCACCTTTTTGCAGTTTCTTCAGTTTTAATCTACAGGTCATAACCAATAGATTGTGGTCAGAGTCCACATCTGCCCATGGAAATGTCTTACAATTTAAAACCTGGTTCCTAAATCTCTGTCTTACCATTATATAATCTATCTGATACCTTTTAGTATCTCTAGGGTTCTTCCATGTATACAACCTTCTATCATGATTCTTAAACCAAGTGTTAGCTATGCTTAAGTTGTGCTCTGTGCAAAATTCTACCAGGCGGCTTCCTTCCTCTTTCATTTCTTAGCCCCAATCCATATTCACCTACTACGTTTCCTTCTCTCCCTTTTCCTACACTCGAATTCCAGTCACCCATGACTATTAAATTTTCGTCTCCCTTCACTATCTGGATAATTTCTTTTATCTTTTTTTTATCTTCTTTTTATCTATGATTAAGTTGTGCTCTGTGCAAAATTCTACCAGGCGGCTTCATCTTTCATTTCTTAGCCCCAATCCATATTCACCTACTACGTTTCCTTCTCTCCCTTTTCCTACACTCGAATTCCAGTCACCCATGACTATTAAATTTTCGTCTCCCTTCACTATCTGGATAATTTCTTTTATATGATCATACATTTCTTCAATTTCTTCGTCATCTGCAGAGCTAGTTGCCATATAAACTTGTACTACTGTAGTAGGCGTGGGCTTCGTGTCTATCTTGGCCACAATAATGCGTTCACTATGCTGTTTGTAGTAGCTTACCCGCATTCCTATTTTCCTATTCGTTATTAAACCTACTCCTGCATTACCCCTATTTGACTTTGTGTTTATAACCCTGTAGTCACCTGACCAGAAGTCTTGTTCCTCCTGCCACCGAACTTCACTAATTCCCACTATATCTAACTTTAACCTATCCATTTCCCTTTTTAAATTTTCTAACCTACCTGCCCGATTAAGGGATCTGACATTCCACGCTCCGATCCGTAGGACGCCAGTTTTCTTTCTCCTGATAACGACATCCTCTTGAGTAGTCCCCGCCCGGAGATCCGAATGGGGGACTACTTTACCTCCGGAATATTTTACCCAAGAGGACGCCATCATCATTTAATCATACAGTAAAGCTGCATGCCCTCGGGAAAAATTACGGCCGTAGTTTCCCCTTGCTTTCAGCCGTTGGCAGTACCAGCACAGCAATGCCGTTTTGGTTATTGTTACAAGGCCAAATCAGTCAATCATCCAGACTGTTGCCCTTGCAACTACTGAAAAGGCTGCTGCCCCTCTTCAGGAACCACACGTTTGTCTGGCCTCTCAACAGATACCCCTCCGTTGTGGTTGTACCTACGGTACGGCCATCTGTATCGCTGAGGCACGCAAGCCTCCCCACCAACGGCAAGGTCCATGGTTCATGGGGGGGGGGGGGAGAAAAATCATAATAATGATTTAATTGTAATCATGAAGTGCCCAATGACTGTCAAGATTTTAATTGCAAACAGATCCTACGACAGAACGGTATGTCACACCTGTGATCAGAGGTGAACGAAACTGTTCTTTGGCGTTAAAATACAAGTCTCCCGACTGATGCTTGAAGCAACCAGATTACTATAAAATGTCTTTAATGTCCATGAAGAAAGACCTAAAACTGCACACCAAACTCAGATTTCAAACTAGTCGCCTAATATAAATACTGCTACTGCAGACAGAATCACTAATAAACGTTTTAAGGAAGCCAGTGGTATCTGCCAACAAAATACGGAAACTGTAAAAAAGGTATTTATTGCGTGTTGCTGCTGGTGTACTTTAAATACGATCAGAATCACTTAGGATCTTCTGATTTCGAGAAAGTCGTACTGTCGGTGCAGTTTAAAACATCACGCACTGAAGGCTGAGCTAAGTTTGGAGCTTAAGTAATAATAGTCAATCGTATATTAATTTATTTTGTGTAGGTCTCTCAGTTGGCTCAGATACTATTTCTTTGAATTTAAGCTGTATATCATCTAAGTTTACATTGTTGGTTGGTAAGGAATGGAGGCTTTCTTTTAGGAAGGCTTCAAGCCTGATTGTTTTAACAGATATATTTTCGTTTGCTTTTAGTGGATTTGGATGATATCAGACTCGTTGCAACTGTCTTGTGATCACAGATACCAGTGCACCTGACGGTGCTCCCTATTTGCTCACGATTATTTGTTGCTAAGAGGTCAAGTATGTTTTCACAACCATTTAAACTTGTATATGAAGATGGTATGTGTTGTTTCGGGAATGTCTGAAAGAACAAATACCATCTTCATATAGATAGGGCTTACCGGCCACTGATTTTCTTCAGCACAGATGCACTCACATTGCTCAAACTCTCACGGGAATCGGTAGATTGCCTGCCGCGAGTTATGTGTATATTATGGAGGGGCAGTACACATGTAGTGTGTGGACAGTAAGTTGGAAGTGTGGGTCTCACGTGGAGCGTGTCAGAGATAAGTCCCTGCAGTCGCACTATCGTCTGTGTCCTGGTGGCTCAGTCGGATAGAGAGTCCTCCTTGTAAGCAGGATATCCCGGGTTCGAGTCCCCGTCGGGGCACACATTCTCAACTGTCCCCGTTGACATTTATCAACCCCTGTAAGAAGCTAATGGACTGGATTTCATTGTAATTTCATTTCCACTTCTAGTGCTCTCCTGAACCAAATGCGCAAAATAACTTTCTGACGATGTTTTATACCTACCACAGGCAGTGAATACGTATATACGCCAACAAATCGCGGGCACATCCAAGTCACCATCAACTTCTGTCGTATGGACGGGGTACCTATTTGTGATGAGACTGATGTTATCTTTGAACTCTTCAGTAACTGTCTCATACTAGTCGAGAGTGATAAAAGGAACCAATTATTAATTTATTCTTGCTGTTACGTGTAACCTCTACCCATACTAATTCACAGGCATTATCTACTTCAACTTAGCTACAGGATAAACTACTGCTAAAAGCGTAAAAGGCGTCGCCTAAAACTGAATTTAATCTACGCTTTCTAAACGCAGTTAGGCCCTTTATTAAAATTTCAGCTGAACTTATCTCCGACGTTAGCCAACTTTCGGTAGTCTACATTCTATTTGAACTTCAATACTTTCTATTTGTTCGTGGAGGTCTTGTTCTTCCCCAACTCAGCTATGACAGTTCTTCCCCAACGTAGCTTTGACAGTTTACAATTGCTGTGTTGACTGTTGCTATGTCAGGTGGTTCAAATTGCTCTGAGCACTATGTGACTTAACATCTGACGTCATCAGTCCCCTGGACTTAGAACTACTTAAAGCTAACTAACCTAAGGACATCACACACACCCATACCCGAGGCAGGATTTGAACCTGCGACCGTAGTAGTCTCACGGTTCCGGACTGAAGCGCCTAGAACCGCTCGGTCACATGGACCGGCGTTGCTATGTCTACCCTCTTCCTATGTTCGTCCTACAGTCGTTCGAGAACGTCTAACCTAAAGTCAGCCAGTCCATTTCACACACCCCTCGCTATCAATGTAGCTGCCTCCTGCATGTAGTTGAAACATGGCGTATTAAGTGGACCCTGAACCCCACCACCCTAGGGCGGCACCACAAAGAGATGGCACTCCCTCGACGGTCCATGTGTGAACTGGCTCTGAATCAGTCGACTCTACTGCTTCCGGGGATTTGTGTGCGTTCTCACTTTCAAAATTTTCTCACTTCTACCAGGGACCCAAAATGCAAATTCGAATTAATGGTAAAAGAATGGTATGGTTGCTTTAGTGAAATTGTTCAAATGGCTCTGAGCACTATGGGACTTACCATCTGAGGTCATCAGTCCCCTAGAAATTAGAACTACTTAAACCTAACTAACCCAAGGCCAGCACACACATCCATGCCCGAGGCAGGATTCGAACCTGCGACCGTAGCGGTCGCGCAGTTCCAGGCTGCTTTAGTGAGTAACCGACAGTAAATAGCACCGCTCTTTATTGTATACCTTGGTATGAATTAAATTTTCCGATAAAATGGGACTTTTTATATGAATCTGCATTAGTTATGTGACTGTTTCCGGAAATGTGGTCCCGTAACAAGTATGGAATTCGCTCCAGCATAAAGTCAAGCGCCGGCACGACAGGGGGAAACGTTAGAGCAGAGAGGGCTGTGAAGAGGACGTCAGCCAACTGCAGGTGGACCGACCCCTCACCAGGACGGCAATCCAACGGCAGCGTCGTCGACATGAAGAGGACATAAGCGCTGAGCCGGCTGGCCACGGCCCAGTTGAAGACTGGAATTCTATGACTTCCACAGCGGCATTAAGAATAGGTACTTGTTTAACAATAACTTAGGAACTGTATTACTTCTCTTGTATTACGAACTGTATATACTGAAGGTACTTCTTGTTTGTCTGTCGCCCTTTGCTCGCGACACGTCTGTATCTCACAAATTTAAGTGTTGTAATCATTTCCTTTTGTAAGAAACTTCATTAATATGACTTGCTTGAATTGTTGTCTAGCGATCCGAGAAAACAGGTTTCCTAGGCACACCATATTCGACGAGTAGGCAGGATACAACATTGGTGATGAGGTGGTCAACGCATTCCATAGCGACAAACCAGGGCCTAGCTGCAAGAGAATTCCTTGTGTGTTTTGCTGGCGCCTTAATTCTACTCTTAGGAATGTTCAAGTATTTGCATTTGGCCTTCAGCAGTGCTTCCGCACCCTCCATTTTTCGACGTTACTTGGAACAGCTGACTACAAATGTGTCATTTTGTGCAAACTACTTGACGATATTATCGTGTCAAGTCGTACTCTAGAGGAACACATTGCCAATTTGCTTACCCTCTCGATTTTTTTCAGAAGGTGGACTCAAGTGTGACTTTCTTCATACCGAACTACAATACTGAGGTCATGTGATAAACAGTCAGGGTGTGCACCCCCTCCAATCTGATTTGCTTGCAATCCGTGACCTGCCCCTGAAACTCGCAATGTATCAGAATTCCAGTCAGTACTAGACAAGATGACATACTACATTCGGGTCATACCGAATGCTGCTCAGATCGCGGCTCCATTGCACCGCTTGTACCTTTTGTGTGGCCTAAAGACTGTCGCGACACATTTCAGAAAGTGAAGAATGCCTTGCTCAGTGACAGATGTTTGCTGCATTCTGACTCTGCAAAGTCGGCAGTTTTTCAAGAAGACGCTTCCTGTTACGGAATCGCGCTGTGCTTTGGCAGAGAATTGGTGCACAAGACACACCTATTGCTTTTGGTTCAAAGTTGTTACCTCAAGCTCAGTGCAATTATTCTCAAATATAAAAAGTTGCTCTCGCTATTGCGTACGGCGTGACCGTACGGCGTGACCAAATTCCATTGCAAGTTCTTTCTAGTGACAGATCAGAAGTCGTTACAGTCCTTGTTTCATCCGTCCAAACCGGTTCCTACACACACTGGTCAAAAATTCCAACGTTGGGCTTTATTGCTTTTGAAGCATCAGTATGAAATTGCGTACAGACCCACGGCAAAGCATGGCAGTGTAGAACCCTCCTCTCGCCTTCCAGTTGGCCCAGATTCTGGTTTTGATGCATCTGCCGCATCTTGTTGCCAAATCAATGTCCAGGACTCTGAATTGCTGGAATATTTTTCCTTACACTACACAAAAATAGCACACACGACGGAAGCAGACCCAGATATGAAGATTTTGTTACATTGCGTTCGCTCGTCTTGGCGTCATTGATTGTACAGTGTCCAGAACTCAGTTGTGCACCGATATTTTGCACGTCGGCATAACCTTTCAGTACAACAAGGCATGACCTTAGTGCACTCTAATAGTGGACAATCGCGTGATCTCATTCCCAGAGTGTTGCAAAAGGATGTGTTGCGAATGGTACACCATGGACTGTAGTTGGCAGAGCATGGACGGCCACATAGAAAGGATGATGCCACAGTGTTGGGCATTCGCGGTAAGCCCATCCACCTCACGACAGACATTCGCAGTTTTGCGTGCAACTCAATACCCATGGCAGTGAGTGAACGTAGGCTTTGCAGCATCATTTCGGAACGCTCATTGTCTGATAGTGGTAAATTCTCGTAGAAAGTTCCCATTTGTTGTGCCTGTGGCTCCTACCACATCACGTAGCACCATTCAAGCGTAGTCCTCCATATTTTGCATAGAAGGTTTCCCAGAAGCACATGTGTTGGACAACGGATCACAGTTCACTTCACTTTGAACGTTGTTGTGAACGAAACGGCATTCGTCTTCTAACAAGTGCTTCGTTTCACCCCCAGTCCAAAAGAGAAGTAGCATCATGCTCACATTTAAACAACAAAAGGCCAAGCTTAGCACCACCCGCACACGCGAACAGACGCTGCAAATCTTATGAGCCTGACGAGCCTTATAGATGCATGCTGTAACTATTGTACACTATGGAAATGATAACGTGAAGAACTTATGGCCCTACCTATGAATTCTGAATTTGTGAATTACAAAGGATGAAATATAGCAAGTCAGTTAGACTTGAATTCGTTGTACTTATAAAGATCACAGTTTAGTTAGTAAGGCATTAGTCATTTCGTATTAATTGTGCTGCACGCTTAGGTGCATACTAAAACAATCTATTGACAATAGTTGACTTCTGGTTTCGGTTTGTGCATGAAGACAATTTAAATTGCCCATGATGTTGTTTGCTGACAAATGGCCATGAGCTGAGCAGCGATTTCACCGCACCGAAGGCGGAAACAGCATTTTATGACCCTTAAATCGAGCCCACACTGGTTTGAGGCGGCTTGCAGAGCCCTGCGCCATGTCGCTTTCTAACAGGCAGACGGCCGCTGCAAGGTGTGGAGAGAGTAGTCTGCGGCCGACGGTCGGTTTATGAGGCCTGTGAGAGGGGGCGCCTTTGGACCGCCAAATAGTGAAGCTGCGCATGCAGCTGATCAAAGCTCAACAATCTCTTTATTAAGATCAGTGTCAAAGGTACGTTGTAAATCTAAACCTGTGACTCTGCCATTCATCAGTTGTGGTTCCCTGTTCATTCACTTCATTCAGGTTCAAGATTTGTGATAGGAGGTCGACTCATATGACATACTTAAAAAAATATCTATAGTAATTCAAATTATATAGACAATACATATCATCTGCAAAACATACTGATATTAATCACGTTCTGGAAATACTGAAACATGTTAGAGATGTCATGAACACACAAATTCACAAGAGTTGTTTATAAAAATGGAGGTCTTTTATACACAGTGAGGCATAGATCAAGTTGAGTAACATTGAAAAAAACATACAATATCAACCATCCAACACTATGTTTAAATTTAGTCATGTTTGCAAATGCGTGAGCAGTTGCTTTGAACCTAAATGATATTTTGCACACAGCAGCACAATGTACTAAATACTTTACATGTGAGAATCTGGTATGAATATTATATATAATGTGGCAACGCCAATCAAATTTAAAATGAATCTATGTGTGAGCATAGCAATCTTAAGAATAATCATGTGTAAACTTATCAGATCAACAATTAATTGGTAAGACATGTGACAGCAAAGAAATAGGACAAAATGCATGACAATTAACACACAAAACATTGACATTCTGCAGGAATTATATGAAAACAAATTTTATGAACACAGATCATTGAATATGAATCTGGTGTTGTGGTAGTATTATTCCGATCATTACACATGCACTGAGGTTAGGTTTTCCACATGTGTGTTGTGGGGATTCATTGATTCACAACATATGGTGGGAGGTAAGTGGATCAGTTTGTTGCATCACCCCCTGGTTGTCACTCACAGCGTGGGTTTGATGCATTGGGTAGATTCCGTCAGTACAATGGACAGCTGTGGGTCACCTTCCAGTCTGCTCAAATGTGATAAAGACTGGGGAGATTGGTACACTGGGTGTGGCATCACCTTGCTAATCGATGACGTGGGATTCATTTCCCCATTGTGTCAGTCACATGGAAAAAGGGTTGGTGGAATATACACTCTGTGGTGTTTTTAATTTTCATAGAGCAGAGGTGCTGTGACTGATGCTGGTCATTTATTTGGAAACTCGACTGTAACATGAATGTGTGTTGCTAACCAGCTTGCTAGAGCTGAACAATATACAGTTGCTTAGGCTTGGACAGTCGCTCTGCGCTATCAAAGGGTTTACTTGGGAAGATTGTGCTGATCGATATACAGTGCAATGGCAGATAGTATCAGGATTTTCGTGCTGTGAGAACAGAATTTATTTCAGCAGGTAATAGTTATGTAGCACACTAATATGTTGTGGTACAGATTGGCTAATGGCTAAAAATCACCAACATGAGAAAAAGTTCGTTGCATTATGGTAGAGAAGACTCTTTCTGTCATGAATTCTCAAAGTTAAAGTATGTTTTGGTACAGCGCCATCATTACTAATCCTTAGTAGGGATGGAAAAATCCGACCGATTAAAACCAATATTGGTATTTTTGTTCTGGGGAACAGGTGTTTTTCGGTATTTCTTTGGTCTGACTTATAGCATGGTACTTTTTCGTTTTTCAGTAATATCCGGTAAAAACGGTATATCAGTTTGCCATTGCAGCAGTGCTAAAACTGTTAGTTTTTAATATTTTTGATAGAGTAATGTTTATTTTTATTGTCTGTTACGAAAATGGAAAAGCGGAATTTAGAGCAACGTTATGTCATGTTGATTGGGGAATCAGCGCGTGTGACCTTAGATCACTAGAAACCGGTCCTTAGGAAACATTTCTATCAAGAGCGCAAGTTTTTCACTGTCGCAAATAGATTTAGGAAGGCCGACAACACGTTGAAGCTGAACTGTGCTCAGAGAGAGACTTCAACTTCAAAATCCGGCCAGAACATCGAACGTGTGTGGGTTCTTGTGAGATTCTTTGTCCACAACAAAACCGTCAAGCAAGAGTTTTACAAAGATGTCCTTTAGAAGCCAGGAAAAGGGTGAATCGAGTGAGGCCGGACATTACAGGCAGGTGGATACTGCATTGTGACAACACTCCACTTCAAGTGGTCGCATCCATCACGAATGTTTTGACCTCAAACGGAATTCTGTTGTTCCATAGCCCCACTATTCGCCTGATATGAGTCTCTGCCACTTTTTTTTCTCTAAACTGAAAAATATCCGAAAATGACATCATTTTAGATCACTGAAGAACATTCAAAAGAGTGTGACAGACATGTTAAATGATCTACCAAATGAAGTCTTTCAAGTCAGATACCAATACTGCAAACGACTCCACTGGAGTGCACCTCCTGAAGGGAACTACTTTTGAGACGACAATATTCTTGTTTGAAAAAATTATAACTACAATACAAAAAAAAAATCTTTCTCATTACTTTTCTTACACTCCTTTAACATGACATAGCTATACTTACCTGGGCCAAAGTGCTGGTACAAGGGTTGTACTCTCATAAACTGTACTTGTGCAATATGTGTCCTTTGTATGCTATTTTTGCATTTGGGGAGAATGCACTGAATGAAGTGTACAAGGAATTAATACTTTATATTTTTCCTGTTCTTGGTTTGATACCATAGCGTTGGATCGGTGTCAATGCTAAAATTTATTCCAAACTTCTTTAGTCCCAGTACTTCCCGTAAACAAAAGCGATATTTTTTCCTGGTGCTGTAGGTTAGCTTGCGTCATGAGGAAGCAAGACAACTCAGTCGCAAACACAGCGCTCCACATCAACCCAGGAGGAACAAGACTACGAGGAAGACCGGCAAAGAGGTGGACTGACAACGTCAGCGGAGACATGCACGTTGTTGACTTAAGACCAGAAGATGTTAACGACAGGGAGAAATGGAGGAAATGTAGCAAAACAGCAGACCCCGCAAGTCGGTATTAATGCTTGAAAAGAAAGAGAGAGTAGGTCAGCTTGTATTAATTTTCCTGTGTCATATTCTGCCTTATATCTATGAAATTTTAATTGTGGAGTAGACTGCAATGCCGAAGCGTCACTAGCGTTTAATTAATGCAACTCTGAATTGGTTTACGTGGATCTCAAGTGTGATGGAATACTTCGAAGCTATTATTGTGATAACCATTTTACCATGCACTTTGGTCCGTCTGTTTTCATTCCCTCATTTCCGTTTCAAACTATATAAACTCCTTACATCCGACTGCTCACACACTTCCAACAATGTAATGCATCCCCCAGCCCTCCTTTCTATTGGTGTTATAGTATCTACCTCTCTAAAAGAGGGTTAAATAGCAGAATTTTTGAAATGTATTTCTTGTTTTCCCAATTCCATAACCTGTCTTGTTGTACATTACAAAATATCTTTGAGATTATAATTTACTTTTTTTGTACAATCACAGTTCTCAAGCTCATGTGTAATTAGTCAATAGGTATAATAATAACCATTTAATATCTCACTTCCCATTCACATCATTATTCTACATCTACATCTACATGGATACATGCAAATCACATTTAAGTGTATGCCAGAGGTTTCATCGAACCACCTTCACAATTCTCTATTATTCCAATCTTGTAAGGCGCGCGGAAAGAAAGAACACCTATATCTTTCCGTACAAGCTCTGACTTCACTTATTTTTTGGTAGCGATCTTTTCTCCCTATGTAGGTTGTTGTCAACAAAATATTTTCGCATTTGAAGGTGAAATATGGTGATTGGAATATCGTGAGAAGTTTCCGCCGCAACGGAAAACGCCCTTCTTTTAATGATGTCAAGGCCAAATCCTGTATCAATTCTGTGACACTCTCTCCTATATTTAGCGATAATACAAAACGTGCTGCCTCTCTTTGAACTTTTTCGATGTACTCCGTCAGTCCTATAGGGTAAGGATCCCACACCGTGCAGCAGTATTTTAAAATAGGACGGACGAGCGTAGTGTAGGCAGTCTCCTTAGTAGATCTGTTACATTTTCCAGGTGTCCCTCCAATAAAACGTAGTCTTTGGTAAGCCTTCCCCACAACATTTTCTATGTGTTCCTTCCAATTTAAGTTGTTCGTAACTGAAATACCAACGTATTTAGTTGAATTTACGGCTTTTACATTAGACTGATTTATCGTGTAAACGAAGTTTAACGAATCCCTTTTAACACTCAAGTGGATGACCTTAAACTTTTAGTTATTTACGGTCATTTGCCGATTTTCGCACAATTCAGATATCTTTTCTAAATCGTTTTGCAATTTGTTTTGAACTTCCGTTGATTTTATTAGCCGTCATCTGCAAACAACTTAAGACTCAGATTGTCTCACAAAACGTTTATATAGATAAGGAACAGCAAAGGGCCTATGACACTACCTTGGGGATCACCAGAAATCACTTCTGTTTTACTCGGTGACTTTCTGTCAGTTACTACGAACTGACCTCTCTGACAGGAAATCACAAACGCAGTCACATAACAGACGATATTCCATAAGAAAGCAATTCGCTTTAGGACGCTTTTGTGGTACAGTGTCAAAAGCCTTCAGGAAATCCAGAAATATGGAATCGATCTGAAATCCCTTCTCATTAGCACTCAACACCTCATGTGAATAAAGAGGTAATTGTGTTTCAAAGGAACATTCACACCCTTCTACTTAGGATGCGACCCAGAAATTGCGTCGAGAACGGATACTACAGGCTCCAGGGCGGATTTAGTACTACAGAGTTACACAGCAACGTCCTCCACATGAAAGCTCTCCTGAGAGTCTTGTAGTTTGTATCGGACGCACTACTCCTCATTTACTGTAACCTTCACACCCTTCTACTTCGGATGTGACACAGAAAGTGCGTCCAGATTAAATACTATAGGCTCCAGGGCGGGCTGACAACTACAGAGTAACACAGCTGCGGCCTCCAAATCAAAGGTCTCCTGGGAGTCTTGTAGTTTATATGCGACGCACTACTCCTCATTTACTGTAACATTCAAACCCTTCTACTTAGAATGCGACACAGAAATTGCGTCGAGATTAAATACTAAAGCCTCCAGGGCGGGTTTACTCTTACAGAGTAACAAGGCTGCGGCCTTAACATGAAAGCTCTCTGGGGAGTCATGTAGCTAGTATCCGACGCACTACTATTCATTTACTGTAACTTTCACACCCTTCTACTTAGGATGCGACACAGAAATTGCTTCCAGATTAAATACTATAGCCTCTAGGACGGGTTTACTCCTACAGAGTAACACAGCTGCGGCCATCACATGAAAGCTCTCCTGGGAGTCATGTAGTTTGAATCCGACACACTACTCCTCATTTACTATACACTTCACACCCCTCTACTTAGGATGCGACACAGAAATACCGTCGAGATTGAATACTATAGGCTACAGGGCGGGTTTACTACTACAGAGTAACACAGCAACGTCCTCCACATGTATGCTATCCTGGGAGTCTTGTAGTTTGTATCCGACGCACTACTGCCTATTTACCATAACCTTCACACACTACTACTTGGAATGCGACTTAGAAATTGCATCGAGAAAGGATACTACAGCATCTAGGGCGGGTTTACTACTACAGAGTGACAAAGCTGCGGCCACCACATGAAAGCACTCCTGGGAAGCGTGTAGTTTGTACCCAATGCACTACTGCCCAATTACTGTAACCTTCACACCCTCGTACATATAATGCGACACAGAAATTGCGTTGACGTTGGATACTACAGGCTTCAGGACGGGTTTGCTACTACATAGTAACACAGCTGCGACCTGCACATGAAAGGTCTCCTGGGAGTCTTGTAGTTTGTATCCGACGCACTACTGCCCATTTACTGTAACCTTCACACCCCTCTACTTAGGATGGGACACAGAATTTGTTTCGAGATTGGATACTATTGGCTCCAGGGCGGGTTTATTAATACAGAGTAACACAGCAACGTCCTCCACATGAAAGCTCTCCTGGTAGTCTTGTAGTTTGTATCCGACGCACTACTCCTCATTTACTGTAACCTTCACTTCCTTCTACTTAGGTTGCGACACAGAAATTGCGTCGAGATTGGATACTATTGGCTCCAGGGCGGGTTTATTAATACAGAGTAACACAGCAACGTCCTCCACATGAATGCTGTCCTGGGATTTTTGTAGTTTGCATCCGACGCACTACTGCCCATTTACTGTAACCTTCACACCCATCTACTTAGGATGCGACACAGAAATTGAGTCGAAATTAAATACTATACGCTCCAGGCGGGTTTACTTCTTCAGACTAACGCAGTTGCGGCCTCCACAATAATGCTCTCCTGGGAGTCTAGCAGTTTGTATCCGACGCACTACACCTCATTTACTGTAACCTTCACACACTTCTACTTAGGATGCGACCCAGAAATTGCGTCGAGATTGGATACTATTGGCTCCAGGGCGGGTTTACTACTACTGAGTAACACAGTTGAGGCCCCCACATTAAAGCTGTCCTGGGAGTCATGTAGTTTGTATCCGACGCACTACTGCCCATTTGCAGTGACCTTCACACCCTTCTACTTAGGATGCGACAAAGAAATTGCGTCGAGATTGGATACTATTGGCTCCAGGGCGGGTTTATTAATACAGAGTAACACAGCAACGTCCTCCACATGAAAGCTCTCCTGGTAGTCTTGTAGTTTGTATCCGACGCACTACTCCTCATTTACTGTAACCTTCACTTCCTTCTACTTAGGTTGCGACACAGAAATTGCGTCGAGATTGGATACTATTGGCTCCAGGGCGGGTTTATTAATACAGAGTAACACAGCAACGTCCTCCACATGAAAGCTCTCCTGGTAGTCTTGTAGTTTGTATCCGACGCACTACTCCTCATTTACTGTAACCTTCACTTCCTTCTACTTAGGTTGCGACACAGAAATTGCGTCGAGATTGGATACTATTGGCTCCAGGGCGGCTTTATTAATACAGAGTACCACAGCAAAGTCCTCCACATGAAAGCTCTCCTGGTAGTCTTGTAGTTTGTATCCGACGCACTACTCCTCATTTACTGTAACCTTCACTTCCTTCTACTTAGGTTGCGACACAGAAATTGCGTCGAGATTGGATACTATTGGCTCCAGGGCGGGTTTATTAATACAGAGTACCACAGCAACGTCCTCCACATGAAAGCTCTCCTGGTAGTCTTGTAGTTTGTATCCGACGCACTACTCCTCATTTACTGTAACCTTCAATTCCTTCTACTTAGGTTGCGACACAGAAATTGCGTCGAGATTGGATACTATTGGCTCCAGGGCGGGTTAATTAATACAGAGTAACACAGCAACGTCCTCCACATGAAAGCTCTCCTGGTAGTCTTGTAGTTTGTATCCGACGCACTACTCCTCATTTACTGTAACCTTCACACCCATCTACTTAGGATGCGACACAGAAATTGAGTCGAGATTAAATACTATACGCTCCAGGCGGGTTTACTTCTTCAGAGTAACGCAGTTGCGGCCTCCACAATAATGCTCTCCTCGGAGTCAACCAGTTTGTATCCGACGCACTACACCTCATTTACTGTAACCTTCACACACTTCTACTTAGGATGCGACCCAGTAATTGCGTCGAGATTGGATACTATTGGCTCCAGGGCGGGTTTACTACTACTGAGTTACACAGTTGAGGCCTCCACATTAAAGCTGTCCTGGGAGTCATGTAGTTTGTATCCGACGCACTACTGCCCATTTGCAGTGACCTTCACACCCTTCTACTTAGGTTGCGACACAGAAATTGCGTCGAGATTGGATACTATTGGCTCCAGGGCGGGTTTATTAATACAGAGTAACACAGCAACGTCCTCCACATGAAAGCTCTCCTGGTAGTCTTGTAGTTTGTATCCGACGCACTACTCCTCATTTACTGTAACATTCACTTCCTTCTACTTACGTTGCGACACAGAAATTGCGTCGAGATTGGATACTATTGGCTCCAGGGCGGGTTTATTAATACAGAGTAACACAGCAACGTCCTCCACATGAAAGCTCTCCTGGTAGTCTTGTAGTTTGTATCCGACGCACTACTCCTCATTTACTGTAACCTTCACTTCCTTCTACTTAGGTTGCGACACAGAAATTGCGTCGAGATTGGATACTATTGGCTCCAGGGCGGGTTTATTAATACAGAGTAACACAGCAACGTCCTCCACATGGAAGCTCTCCTGGTAGTCTTGTAGTTTGTATCCGACGCACTACCCCTCATTTACTGTAACCTTCACTTCCTTCTACTTAGGTTGCGACACAGAAATTACGTCGAGATTGGATACTATTGGCTCCAGGGCGGGTTAATTAATACAGAGTAACACAGCAACGTCCTCCACATGAAAGCTCTCCTGGTAGTCTTGTAGTTTGTATCCGACGCACTACTCCTCATTTACTGTAACCTTCACACCCATCTACTTAGGATGCGACACAGAAATTGAGTCGAGATTAAATACCATACGCTCCAGGCGGGTTTACTTCTTCAGAGTAACGCAGTTGCGGCCTCCACAATAATGCTCTCCTGGGAGTCAAGCAGTTTGTATCCGACGCACTACACCTCATTTACTGTAACCTTCACACACTTCTACTTAGGATGCGACCCAGAAATTGCGTCGAGATTGGATACTATTGGCTCCAGGGCAGGTTTACTACTACTGAGTAACACAGTTGAGGCCTCCACATTAAAGCTGTCCTGGGAGTCATGTAGTTTGTATCCGACGCACTACTGCCCATTTGCAGTGACCTTCCACACTTCTACTTAGGATGCGACAAAGAAATTGCGTCGAGATTGGATACTATTGGCTCCAGGGCGGGTTTATTAATACAGAGTAACACAGCAACGTCCTCCACATGAAAGCTCTCCTGGTAGTCTTGTAGTTTGTATCCGACGCACTACTTCTCATTTACTGTAACCTTCACTTCCTTCTACTTAGGTTGCGACACAGAAATTGCGTCGAGATTGGATGCTATTGGCCCCAGGGCGGGTTTATTAATACAGAGTAACACAGCAACGTCCTCCACATGAAAGCTCTCCTGGTAGTCTTGTAGTTTGTATCCGACGCACTACTCCTCATTTACTGTAACCTTCACTTCCTTCTACTTAGGATGCGACACAGAAATTGCGTCGAGATTGGATACTATTGGCTCCAGGGCGGGTTTATTAATACAGAGTAACACAGCAACGTCCTCCACATGAATGCTGTCCTGGGACTTTTGTAGTTTGCATCCGACGCACTACTGCCCATTTACTGTAACCTTTACACCCATCTACTTAGGATGCGACACAGAAATTGAGTCGAGATTAAATACTATACGCTCCAGGCGGGTTTACTTCTTCAGACTAACGCAGTTGCGGCCTCCACAATAATGCTCTCCTGGGAGTCAAGCAGTTTGTATCCGACGCACTACACCTCATTTACTGTAACCTTCACACACTTCTACTTAGGATGCGACACAGAAATTGCGTCGAGATTGGATACTATTGGCTCCAGGGCGGGTTTACTACTACTGAGTAACACAGTTGAGGCCCCCACATTAAAGCTGTCCTGGGAGTCATGTAGTTTGTATCCGACGCACTACTGCCCATTTGCAGTGACCTTCACACCCTTCTACTTAGGATGCGACAAAGAAATTGCGTCGAGACTGTATACTGTTGGCTCCAGGGCGGGTTTATTAATACAGAGTAACACAGCAACGTCCTCCACATGAAAGCTCTCCTGGTAGTCTTGTAGTTTGTATCCGACGCACTACTCCTCATTTACTGTAACCTTCACACCCATCTACTTAGGATGCGACACAGAAATTGAGTCGAGATTAAATACTATACGCTCCAGGCGGGTTTACTTCTTCAGAGTAACGCAGTTGCGGCCTCCACAATAATGCTCTCCTGGGAGTCAACCAGTTTGTATCCGACGCACTACACCTCATTTACTGTAACCTTCACACACTTCTACTTAGGATGCGACCCAGAACGTGCGTCGAGATTGGATACTATTGGCTCCAGGGCGGGTTTACTACTACTGAGTAACACAGTTGAGGCCTCCACATTAAAGCTGTCCTGGGAGTCATGTAGTTTGTATCCGACGCACTACTGCCCATTTGCAGTGACCTTCACACACTTCTACTTAGGATGCGACAAAGAAATTGCGTCGAGATTGGATACTATTGGCTCCAGGGCGGGTTTATTAATACAGAGTAACACAGCAACGTCCTCCACATGAAAGCTCTCCTGGTAGTCTTGTAGTTTGTATCCGACGCACTACTCCTCATTTACTGTAACCTTCACTTCCTTCTACCTAGGTTGCGACACAGAAATTGCGTCGAGATTGGACACTATTGGCCCCAGGGCGGGTTTATTAATACAGAGTAACACAGCAACGTCCTCCACATGAATGCTGTCCTGGGACTCTTGTAGTTTGCATCCGACGCACTACTGCCCATTTACTGTAACCTTCACACCCATCTACTTAGGATGCGACACAGAAATTGAGTCGAGATTAAATACTATACGCTCCAGGCGGGTTTACTTCTTCAGAGTAAAGCAGTTGCGGCCTCCACAATAATGCTCTCCTGGGAGTGGGGGGAGGATATTAGTGTTTAACGTCCCGTCGACAACGAGGTCATTAGAGACGGAGGGCAAGCTCGGGTGAGGGAAGGATGGGGACGGAAATCGGCCGTGCCCTTTCACAGGAACCATCCCGGCATTTGCCTGAAGCGATTTAGGGAAATCACGGAAAACCTAAATCAGGATGGCCGGAGACGGGATTGATTCGTCGTCCTCCCGAATGCGAGTCCAGTGTGCTAACCACTGCGCCACCTCGCTCGGTTCTCTCCTGGGAGTCAAGCAGTTTGTATCCGACGCACTACACCTCACTTACTGTAACCTTCACACACTTCTACTTAGGATGCGACCCAGAAATTGCGTCGAGATTGGATACTATTGGCTCCAGGGCGGGTTTACTACTACTGAGTAACACAGTTGAGGCCCCCACATTAAAGCTGTCCTGGGAGTCATGTAATTTGTATCCGACGCACTACTGCCCATTTGCAGTGACCTTCACACACTTCTACTTAGGATGCGACAAAGAAATTGCGTCGAGATTGGATACTATTGGCTCCAGGGCGGGTTTATTAATACAGAGTAACACAGCAACGTCCTCCACATGAAAGCTCTCCTGGTAGTCTTGTAGTTTGTATCCGACGCACTACTCCTCATTTACTGTAACCTTCACTTCCTTCTACTTAGGTTGCGACACAGAAATTGCGTCGAGATTGGATTCTATTGGCTCCAGGGCGGGTTTATTAATACAGAGTAACACAGCAACGTCCTCCACATGAAAGCTCTCCTGGTAGTCTTGTAGTTTGTATCCGACGCACTACTCCTCATTTACTGTAACCTTCACTTCCTTCTACTTAGGTTGCGACACAGAAATTGCGTCGAGATTGGATACTATTGGCTCCAGGGCGGGTTTATTAATACAGAGTAACACAGCAACGTCCTCCACATGAAAGCTCTCCTGGTAGTCTTGTAGTTTGTATCCGACGCACTACTCCTCATTTACTGTAACCTTCACTTCCTTCTACTTAGGTTGCGACACAGAAATTGCGTCGAGATTGGATACTATTGGCTCCAGGGCGGGTTAATTAATACAGAGTAACACAGCAACGTCCTCCACATGAAAGCTCTCCTGGTAGTCTTGTAGTTTGTATCCGACGCACTACTCCTCATTTACTGTAACCTTCACACCCATCTACTTAGGATGCGACACAGAAATTGAGTCGAGATTAAATACTATACGCTCCAGGCGGGTTTACTTCATCAGAGTAACGCAGTTGCGGCCTCCACAATAATGCTCTCCTGGGAGTCAACCAGTTTGTATCCGACGCACTACACCTCATTTACTGTAACCTTCACACACTTCTACTTAGGATGCGACCCAGAAATTGCGTCGAGATTGGATACTATTGGCTCCAGGGCGGGTTTACTACTACTGAGTAACACAGTTGAGGCCTCCACATTAAAGCTGTCCTGGGAGTCATGTAGTTTGTATCCGACGCACTACTGCCCATTTGCAGTGACCTTCACACACTTCTACTTAGGATGCGACAAAGAAATTGCGTCGAGATTGGATACTATTGGCTCCAGGGCGGGTTTATTAATACAGAGTAACACAGCAACGTCCTCCACATGAAAGCTCTCCTGGTAGTCTTGTAGTTTGTATCCGACGCACTACTCCTCATTTACTGTAACCTTCACTTCCTTCTACTTAGGTTGCGACACAGAAATTGAGTCGAGATTAAATACTATAGGCTCCAGGCGGGTTTACTTCTTCAGACTAACGCAGTTGCGGCCTCCACAATAATGCTCTCCTGGGGGTCAAGCAGTCCTTATCCGACGCACTACACCTCATTTACTCTAACCTTCACACACTTCTACTTAGGTTGCGACACAGAAATTGCGTCGAGATTGGATACTATAGGCTCCAGGGCGGGTTTATTAATATAGAGTACCACAGCAACGTCCTCCACTTGAAAGCTCTCCTGGAAGTCTTGTAGTTTGTATCCGACGCACTACTCCTCATTTACTGTAACCTTCACTTCCTTCTACTTAGGTTGCGACACAGAAATTGCGTCGAGATTGGATACTATTGGCTCCAGGCGGGTTTATTTCTTCAGACTAACGCAGTTGCGGCCTCCACAATAATGCTCTCCTGGGAGTCAAGCAGTTTGAATCCGACGCACTACACCTCATTTACTGTAACCTTCACACACTTCTACTTAGGTTGCGACACAGAAATTGCGTCGAGATAGGATACTATAGGCTCCAGGGCGGCTTTATTAATACAGAGTACCACAGCAACGTCCTCCACATGAAAGCTCTCCTGGTAGTCTTGTAGTTTGTATCCGACGCACTACTCCTCATTTACTGTAACCTTCACTTCCTTCTACTTAGGTTGCGACACAGAAATTGCGTCGAGATTGGATACTATTGGCTCCAGGGCAGGTTTATTAATACAGAGTAACACAGCAACGTCCTCCACATGAAAGCTCTCCTGGTAGTCTTGTAGTTTGTATCCGACGCACTACTCCTCATTTACTGTAACCTTCACTTCCTTCTACTTAGGTTGCGACACAGAAATTGCGTCGAGATTGGATACTATTGGCTCCAGGGCGGGTTTACTACTACTGAGTAACACAGTTGAGGCCCCCACATTAAAGCTGTCCTGGGAGTCATGTAGTTTGTATCCGACGCACTACTGCCAATTTGCAGTGTCCTTCACACCCTTCTACTTAGGTTGCGACACAGAAATTGCGTCGAGATTGGATACTATTGGCTCCAGGTCGGGTTTATTAATACAGAGTAACACAGCAACGTCCTCCACATGAAAGCTCTCCTGGTAGTCTTGTAGTTTGTATCCGACGCACTACTCCTCATTTACTGTAACCTTCACTTCCTTCTACTTAGGTTGCGACACAGAAATTGCGTCGAGATTGGATACTATTGGCTCCAGGGCGGGTTTATTAATACAGAGTAACACAGCAACGCCCTCCATATGAATGCTGTCCTGGAACTCTTGTAGTTTGTATCCGACGCACTACTGCCCATTTACTGTAACCTTCACACCCATCTACTTAGGATGCGACACAGAAATTGAGTCGAGATTAAATACTATACGCTTCAGGCGGGTTTACTTCTTCAGAGTAACGCAGTTGCGGCCTCCACAATTATGCTCTCCTGGGAGTCAAGCAGTTTGTATCCGACGCACTACACCTCATTTACTGTAACCTTCACACACTTCTACTTAGGATGCGACCCAGAAATTGCGTCGAGATTGGATACTATTGGCTCCAGGGCGGGTTTACTACTACTGAGTGACACAGTTGAGGCCTCGACATTAAAGCAGTCCTGGGGGTCATGTAGTTTGTATCCGACGCACTACTGCCCATTTGCAGTGACCTTCTCATCCTTCTACTTAGGATGCGACAAAGAAATTGCGTCGAGATTGGATACTATTGGCTCCAGGGCGGGTTTATTAATACGGAGTAACACAGCAACGTCCTCCACATGAAAGCTCTCCTGGTAGTCTTGTAGTTTGTATCCGACGCACTACTCCTCATTTACTGTAACCTTCACCTCCTTCTACTTAGGTTGCGACATAGAAATTGAGTCGAGATTAAATACTATAGGCTCCAGGCGGGTTTACTTCTTCAGACTAACGCAGTTGCGGCCTCCACAATAATTCTCTCCTGGGAGTCAAGCAGTTTGTATCCGACGCACTACACCTCATTTACCGTAACCTTCACACACTTCTACTTAGGATGCGACCCAGAAATTGCGTCGAGATTGGATACTATTGGCTCAAGGGCGGGTTTACTACTACTGAGTAACACAGTTGAGGCCTCCACATTAAAGCTGTCCTGGGAGTCATGCAGTTTGTATCCGACGCACTACTGCCCATTTGCAGTGACCTTCACACACTTCTACTTAGGATGCGACAAAGAAATTGCGTCGAGATTGGATACTATTGGCTCCAGGGCTGGTTTATTAATACAGAGTAACACAGCAACGTCCTCCACATGAAAGCTCTCCTGGTAGTCTTGTAGTTTGTATCCGACGCACTACTCCTCATTTACTGTAACCTTCACTTCCTTCTACCTAGGTTGCGACACAGAAATTGCGTCGAGATTGGACACTATTGGCCCCAGGGCGGGTTTATTAATACAGAGTAACACAGCAACGTCCTCCACATGAATGCTGTCCTGGGACTCTTGTAGTTTGCATCCGACGCACTACTGCCCATTTACTGTAACCTTTACACCCATCTACTTAGGTTGCGACACAGAAATTGAGTCGAGATTAAATACTATACGCTCCAGGCGGGTTTACTTCTTCAGAGTAACGCAGTTGCGGCCTCCACAAAAATGCTCTCCTGGGAGTCAAGCAGATTGTATCCGACGCACTACACCTCACTTACTGTAACCTTCACACACTTCTACTTAGGATGCGACACAGAAATTGCGTCGAGATTGGATACTATTGGCTCCAGGGCGGGTTTACTACTACTGAGTAACACAGTTGAGGCCCCCACATTAAAGCTGTCCTGGGAGTCATGCAGTTTGTATCCGACGCACTACTGCCCATTTGCAGTGACCTTCACACCCTTCTACTTAGGATGCGACAAAGAAATTGCGTCGAGATTGGATACTATTGGCTCCAGGGCGGGTTTATTAATACAGAGTAACACAGCAACGTCCTCCACGTGAAAGCTCTCCTGGTAGTCTTGTAGTTTGTATCCGACGCACTACTCCTCATTTACTGTAACCTTCACTTCCTTCTACTTAGGTTGCGACACAGAAATTGAGTCGAGATTAAATACTATAGGCTCCAGGCGGGTTTACTTCTTCAGACTAACGCAGTTGCGGCCTCCACAATAATGCTCTCCTGGGGGTCAAGCAGTTTGTATCCGACGCACTACACCTCATTTACTCTAACCTTCACACACTTCTACTTAGGTTGCGACACAGAAATTGCGTCGAGATTGGATACTATAGGCTCCAGGGCGGGTTTATTAATATAGAGTACCACAGCAACGTCCTCCACTTGAAAGCTCTCCTGGAAGTCTTGTAGTTTGTATCCGACGCACTACTCCTCATTTACTGTAACCTTCACTTCCTTCTACTTAGGTTGCGACACAGAAATTGCGTCGA
Organism: Schistocerca cancellata; assembly: GCF_023864275.1. NCBI lineage: Eukaryota > Metazoa > Arthropoda > Insecta > Orthoptera > Acrididae > Schistocerca > Schistocerca cancellata. Next base: position 57,609,566 of record NC_064631.1, read on the forward strand.
GATTGGATACTATTGGCTCCAGGGCGGGTTTATTAATACAGAGTAACACAGCAACGTCCTCCACATGAAAGCTCTCCTGGTAGTCTTGTTGTTTGTATCCGACGCACTACTCCTCATTTACTGTAACCTTCACTTCCTTCTACTTAGGTTGCGACACAGAAATTGAGTCGAGATTAAATACTATAGGCTCCAGGCGGGTTTACTTCTTCAGACTAACGCAGTTGCGGCCTCCACAATAATGCTCTCCTGGGAGTCAAGCAGTTTGTATCCGACGCACTACACCTCATTTACTGTAACCTTCACACACTTCTACTTAGGTTGCGACACAGAAATTGCGTCGAGATAGGATACTATAGGCTCCAGGGCGGCTTTATTAATACAGAGTACCACAGCAACGTCCTCCACATGAAAGCTCTCCTGGTAGTCTTGTAGTTTGTATCCGACGCACTACTCCTCATTTACTGTAACCTTCACTTCCTTCTACTTAGGTTGCGACACAGAAATTGCGTCGAGATTGGATACTATTGGCTCCAGGGCGGGTTTACTACTACTGAGTAACACAGTTGAGGCCCCCACATTAAAGCTGTCCTGGGAGTCATGTAGTTTGTATCCGACGCACTACTGCCAATTTGCAGTGACCTTCACACCCTTCTACTTAGGTTGCGACACAGAAATTGCGTCGTGATTGGATACTATTGGCTCCAGGTCGGGTTTATTAATACAGATTAACACAGCAACGTCCTCCACATGAAAGCTCTCCTGGTAGTCTTGTAGTTTGTATCCGACGCACTACTCCTCATTTACTGTAACCTTCACTTCCTTCTACTTAGGTTGCGACACAGAAATTGCGTCGAGATTGGATACTATTGGCTCCAGGGCGGGTTTATTAATACAGAGTAACACAGCAACGCCCTGCATATGAATGCTGTCCTGGAACTCTTGTAGTTTGTATCCGACGCACTACTGCCCATTTACTGTAACCTTCACACCCATCTACTTAGGATGCGACACAGAAATTGAGTCGAGATTAAATACTATATGCTTCAGGCGGGTTTACTTCTTCAGAGTAACGCAGTTGCGGCCTCCACAATTATGCTCTCCTGGGAGTCAAGCAGTTTGTATCCGACGCACTACACCTCATTTACTGTAACCTTCACACACTTCTACTTAGGATGCGACCCAGAAATTGCGTCGAGATTGGATACTATTGGCTCCAGGGCGGGTTTACTACTACTGAGTGACACAGTTGAGGCCTCCACATTAAAGCAGTCCTGGGAGTCATGTAGTTTGTATCCGACGCACTACTGCCCATTTGCAGTGACCTTCACATCCTTCTACTTAGGATGCGACAAAGAAATTGCGTCGAGATTGGATACTATTGGCTCCAGGGCGGGTTTATTAATACGGAGTAACACAGCAACGTCCTCCACATGAAAGCTCTCCTGGTAGTCTTGTAGTTTGTATCCGACGCACTACTCCTCATTTACTGTAACCTTCACTTCCTTCTACTTACGTTGCGGCACAGAAATTGCGTCGAGATTGGATACTATTGGCTCCAGGGCGGGTTTATTAATACAGAGTAACACAGCAACGTCCTCCACATGAAAGCTCTCCTGGTAGTCTTGTAGTTTGTATCCGACGCACTACTCCTCATTTACTGTAACCTTCACTTCCTTCTACTTAGGTTGCGACACATAAATTGCATCGAGATTGGATACTATTAACTCCAGGGCGGGTTTATTAATACAGAGTAACACAGCAACGTCCTCCACATGAAAGCTCTCCTGGTAGTCTTGTAGTTTGTATCCGACGCACTACTCCTCATTTACTGTAACCTTCACTTCCTTCTACTTAGGTTGCGACACAGAAATTGAGTCGAGATTAAATACTATAGGCTCCAGGCGGGTTTACTTCTTCAGACTAACGCAGTTGCGGCCTCCACAATAATGCTCTCCTGGGAGTCAAGCAGTTTGTATCCGACGCACTACACCTCATTTACTGTAACCTTCACACACTTCTACTTAGGTTGCGACACAGAAATTGCGTCGAGATTGGATACTATAGGCTCCAGGGCGGGTTTATTAATACAGAGTAACACAGCAACGTCCTCCACATGAAAGCTCTCCTGGTAGTCTTGTAGTTTGTATCCGACGCACTACTCCTCATTTACTGTAACCTTCACTTCCTTCTACTTAGGTTGCGACACAGAAATTGCGTCGAGATTGGATACTATTGGCTCCAGGGCGGGTTTATTAATACAGAGTAACACAGCAACGTCCTCCACATGAAAGCTCTCCTGGTAGTCTTGTAGTTTGTATCCGACGCACTACTCCTCATTTACTGTAACCTTCACTTCCTTCTACTTAGGTTGCGACACAGAAATTGAGTCGAGATTAAATACTATAGGCTCCAGGCGGGTTTATTAATACAGAGTAACACAGCAACGTCCTCCACATGAAAGCTCTCCTGGTAGTCTTGTAGTTTGTATCCGACGCACTACTCCTCATTTACTGTAACATTCACACACTTCTACTTAGGATGCGACCCAGAAATTGCGTCGAGATTGGATACTATTGGCTCCAGGGCGGGTTTACTACTACTGAGTAACACAGTTGAGGCCTCCACATTAAAGCTGTCCTGGGAGTCATGTAGTTTGTATCCGACGCACTACTGCCCATTTGCAGTGACCTTCACACCCTTCTACTTAGGTTGCGACACAGAAATTGCGTCGAGATTGGATACTATTGGCTCCAGGGCGGGTTTATTAATACAGAGTAACACAGCAACGTCCTCCACATGAATGCTGTCCTGGGACTCTTGTAGTTTGTATCCGACGCACTACTGCCCATTTACTGTAACCTTCACACACTTCTACTTAGGATGCGACCCAGAAATTGCGTCGAGATTGGATATTATTGGCTCCACGGCGGGTTTACTGCTACTGAGTAACACAGTTGAGGCCTCCACATTAAAGCTGTCCTGGGAGTCATGTAGTTTGTATCCGACGCACTACTGCCCATTTGCAGTGACCTTCACACCCTTCTACTTAGGATGCGACAAAGAAATTGCGTCGAGATTGGATACTATTGGCTCCAGGGCGGGTTTATTAATACAGAGTAACACAGCAACGTCCTCCACATGAAAGCTCTCCTGGTAGTCTTGTAGTTTGTATCCGACGCACTACTCCTCATTTACTGTAACCTTCACACACTCCTACTTAGGTTGCGACACAGAAATTGCGTCGAGATTGGATACTATAGGCTCCAGGGCGGGTTTATTAATACAGAGTACCACAGCAACGTCCTCCACATGAAAGTTCTCCTGGTAGTCTTGTAGTTTGTATCCGACGCACTACTCCTCATTTACTGTAACCATCACTTCCTTCTACTTAGGTTGCGACACAGAAATTGCGTCGAGATTGGATACTATTGGCTCCAGGGCGGGTTTATTAATACAGAATAACACAGCAACGTCCTCCACATGAAAGCTCTCCTGGTAGTCTTATAGTTTGTATCCGACGCACTACTCCTCATTTACTGTAACCTTCACACCCATCTACTTAGGATGCGACACAGAAATTGAGTCGAGATTAAATACTATACGCTCCAGGCGGGTTTACTTCTTCAGAGTAACGCAGTTGCGGCCTCCACAATAATGCTCTCCTGGGAGTCAAGCAGTTTGTATCCGACGCACTACACCTCACTTACTGTAACCTTCACACACTTCTACTTAGGATGCGACCCAGAATTTGCGTCGAGATTGGATATTATTGGATCCACGGCGGGTTTACTACTACTGAGTAACACAGTTGAGGCCTCCACATTAAAGCTGTCCTGGGAGTCATGTAGTTTGTATCCGACGCACTACTGCCAATTTGCAGTGACCTTCACACCCTTCTACTTAGGTTGCGACACAGAAATTGCGTCGAGATTGGATACTATTGGCTCCAGGGCGGGTTAAATAATACAGAGTAACACAGCAACGTCCTCCACATGAAAGCTCTCCTGGTAGTCTTGTAGATTGTATCCGACGCACTACTCCTCATTTACTGTAACCTTCATTTCCTTCTACTTAGGTTGCGACACAGAAATTGCGTCGAGATTGGATACTATTGGCTCCAGGGCGGGTTTATTAATACAGAGTAACACAGCAACGTCCTCCACATGAATGCTGTCCTGGGACTCTTGTAGTTTGTATCCGACGCACTACTGCCCATTTACTGTAACCTTCACACCCATCTACTTAGGATGCGACACAGAAATTGAGTCGAGATTAAATACTATACGCTCCAGGCGGGTTTACTTCTTCAGAGTAACGCAGTTGCGGCCTCCACAATTATGCTCTCCTGGGAGTCAAGCAGTTTGTATCCGACGCACTACACCTCATTTACTGTAACCTTCACACACTTCTACTTACGATGCGACCCAGAAATTGCGTCGAGATTGGATACTATTGGCTCCAGGGCGGGTTTACTACTACTGAGTGACACAGGTGAGGCCTCCACATTAAAGCTGTCCTGGGAGTCATGTAGTTTGTATCCGACGCACTACTGCCCATTTGCAGTGACCTTCACACCCTTCTACTTAGGATGCGACAAAGAAATTGCGTCGAGATTGGATACTATTGGCTCCAGGGCGGGTTTATTAATACGGAGTAACACAGCAACGTCTTCCACATGAAAGCTCTCCTGGTAGTCTTGTAGTTTGTATCCGACGCACTACTCCTCATTTACTGTAACCTTCACCTCCTTCTACTTAGGTTGCGACACAGAAATTGAGTCGAGATTAAATACTATAGGCTCCAGGCGGGTTTACTTCTTCAGACTAACGCAGTTGCGGCCTCCACAATAATGCTCTCCTGGGAGTCAAGCAGTTTGTATCCGACACACTACACCTCATTTACTGTAACCTTCACACACTTCTACTTAGGATGCGACACAGAAATTGCGTCGAGATTGGATACTATTGGCTCCAGGGCGGGTTTATTAATACAGAGTAACACAGCAACGTCCTCCACATGAAAGCTCTCCTGGTAGTCTTGTAGTTTGTATCCGACGCACTACTCCTCATTTACTGTAACCTTCACTTCCTTCTACTTAGGTCGCGACACAGAAATTGCGTCGAGTTTGGATACTATTAACTCCAGGGCGGCTTTATTATTACAGAGTAACACAGCAACGTCCTCCACATGAAAGCTCTCCTGGTAGTCTTGTAGTTTGTACCCGACGCACTACTCCTCATTTACTGTAACCTTCACTTCCTTCTACTTAGGTTGCGACACAGAAATTGCGTCGAGATTGGATACTATAGGCTCCAGGGCGGGTTTATTAATACAGAGTACCACAGCAACGTCCTTCATATGAAAGCTCTCCTGGTAGTCTTGTAGTTTGTATCCGACGCACTACTCCTCATTTACCGTAACCTTCACTTCGTTCTACTTAGGTTGCGACACAGAGATTGCGTCGAGATTGGATACTATTGGCTCCAGGGCGGGTTTATTAATACAGAGTAACACAGCAACGTCCCCCACATGAAAGCTCTCCTGGTAGTCTTGTAGTTTGTATCCGACGCACTACTCCTCATTTACTGTAACCTTCACTTCCTTCTACTTAGGTTGCGACATAGTTATTGAGTCGAGATTAAATACTATAGGCTCCAGGCAGGTTTACTTCTTCAGACTAACGCAGTTGCGGCCTCCACAATAATGCTCTCCTGGGAGTCAAGCAGTTTGTATCCGACGCACTACACCTCATTTACTGTAACCTTCACACACTTCTACTTAGGATGCGACCCAGAAATTGCGTCGAGATTGGATACTATTGGCTCCAGGGCGGGTTTACTACTACTGAGTAACACAGTTGAGGCCTCCACATTAAAGCTGTCCTGGGAGTCATGTAGTTTGTATCCGACGCACTACTGCCCATTTGCAGTGACCTTCACACCATTCTACTTAGGTTGCGACACAGAAATTGCGTCGAGATTGGATACTATTGGCTCCAGGGCGGGTTTATTAATACAGAGTAACACAGCAACGTCCTCCACATGAATGCTGTCCTGGGACTCTTGAGTTTGTATCCGACGCACTACTGCCCATTTACTGTAACCTTCACACACTTCTACTTAGGATGCGACCCAGAAATTGCGTCGAGATTGGATACTATTGGGTCCAGGGCGGGTTTACTGCTACTGAGTAACACAGTTGAGGCCTCCACATTAAAGCTGTCCTAGGAGTCATGTAGTTTGTATCCGACGCACTACTGCCCATTTGCAGTGACCTTCACACCCTTCTACTTAGGATGCGACAAAGAAATTGCGTCGAGATTGGATACTATTGGCTCCAGGGCGGGTTTATTAATACAGAGTACCACAGCAACGTCCTCCACATGAAAGCTCTCCTGGTAGTCTTGTAGTTTGTATCCGACGCACTGCTCCTCATTTACTGTAACCTTCACTTCCTTCTACTTAGGTTGCGACACAGAATTTGCGTCGAGTTCGGATACTATTGGCTCCAGGGCGGGTTTATTAACACAGAGTAACACAGCAACGTCCTCCACATGAAAGCTCTCCTGGTAGTCTTGTAGTTTGTATCCGACGCACTACTCCTCATTTACTGTAACCTTCACTTCCTTCTACTTAGGTTGCGACACAGAAATCGAGTCGAGATTAAATACTATAGGCGCCAGGCGGGTTTACTTCTTCAGACTAACGCAGTTGCGGCCTCCACAATTATGCTCTCCTGGGAGTCAAGCAATTTGTATCCGACGCACTACACCTCATTTACTGTAACCTTCACACACTCCTACTTAGGTTGCGACACAGAAATTGCGTCGAGATTGGGTACTATAGGCTCCAGGGCGGGTTTATTAATACAGAGTACCACAGCAACGTCCTCCACATGAAAGTTCTCCTGGTAGTCTTGTAGTTTGTATCCGACGCACTACTCCTCATTTACTGTAACCTTCACTTCCTTCTACTTAGGTTGTGACACAGAAATATCGTCGAGATTGGATATTATTGGCTCCAGGGCGGGTTTATTAATACAGAGTACCACAGCAACGTCCTCCACATGAAAGTTCTCCTGGTAGTCTTGTAGTTTGTATCCGACGCACTACTCCTCATTTACTGTAACCTTCACTTCCTTCTACTTAGGTTGCGACACAGAAATTGCGTCGAGATTGGATACTATTGGCTCCAGGGCGGGTTTATTAATACAGAGTAACACAGCAACGTCCTCCACATGAAAGCTCTCCTGGTAGTCTTGTAGATTGTATCCGACGCACTACTCCTCATTTACTGTAACCTTCATTTCCTTCTACTTAGGTTGCGACACAGAAATTGCGTCGAGATTGGATACTATTGGCTCCAGGGCGGGTTTATTAATACAGAGTAACACAGCAACGTCCCCCACATGAAAGCTCTCCTGGTAGTCTTGTAGTTTGTATCCGACGCACTACTCCTCATTTACTGTAACCTTCACTTCCTTCTACTTAGGTTGCGACATAGTTATTGAGTCGAGATTAAATACTATAGGCTCCAGGCAGGTTTACTTCTTCAGACTAACGCAGTTGCGGCCTCCACAATAATGCTCTCCTGGGAGTCAAGCAGTTTGTATCCGACGCACTACACCTCATTTACTGTAACCTTCACACACTTCTACTTAGGATGCGACCCAGAAATTGCGTCGAGATTGGATACTATTGGCTCCAGGGCGGGTTTACTACTACTGAGTAACACAGTTGAGGCCTCCACATTAAAGCTGTCCTGGGAGTCATGTAGTTTGTATCCGACGCACTACTGCCCATTTGCAGTGACCTTCACACACTTCTACTTAGGATGCGACAAAGAAATTGCGTCGAGATTGGATACTATTGGCTCCAGGGCGGGTTTATTAATACAGAGTAACACAGCAACGTCCTCCACATGAAAGCTCTCCTGGTAGTCTTGTAGTTTGTATCCGACGCACTACTCCTCATTTACTGTAACCTTCACTTCCTTCTACCTAGGTTGCGACACAGAAATTGCGTCGAGATTGGACACTATTGGCCCCAGGGCGGGTTTATTAATACAGAGTAACACAGCAACGTCCTCCACATGAATGCTGTCCTGGGACTCTTGTAGTTTGCATCCGACGCACTACTGCCCATTTACTGTAACCTTCACACCCATCTACTTAGGATGCGACACAGAAATTGAGTCGAGATTAAATACTATACGCTCCAGGCGGGTTTACTTCTTCAGAGTAAAGCAGTTGCGGCCTCCACAATAATGCTCTCCTGGGAGTGGGGGGAGGATATTAGTGTTTAACGTCCCGTCGACAACGAGGTCATTAGAGACGGAGCGCAAGCTCGGGTGAGGGAAGGATGGGGACGGAAATCGGCCGTGCCCTTTCACAGGAACCATCCCGGCATTTGCCTGAAGCGATTTAGGGAAATCACGGAAAACCTAAATCAGGATGGCCGGAGACGGGATTGAACCGTCGTCCTCCCGAATGCGAGTCCAGTGTGCTAACCACTGCGCCACCTCGCTCGGTTCTCTCCTGGGAGTCAAGCAGTTTGTATCCGACGCACTACACCTCACTTACTGTAACCTTCACACACTTCTACTTAGGATGCGACCCAGAAATTGCGTCGAGATTGGATACTATTGGCTCCAGGGCGGGTTTACTACTACTGAGTAACACAGTTGAGGCCCCCACATTAAAGCTGTCCTGGGAGTCATGTAATTTGTATCCGACGCACTACTGCCCATTTGCAGTGACCTTCACACACTTCTACTTAGGATGCGACAAAGAAATTGCGTCGAGATTGGATACTATTGGCTCCAGGGCGGGTTTATTAATACAGAGTAACACAGCAACGTCCTCCACATGAAAGCTCTCCTGGTAGTCTTGTAGTTTGTATCCGACGCACTACTCCTCATTTACTGTAACCTTCACTTCCTTCTACTTAGGTTGCGACACAGAAATTGCGTCGAGATTGGATTCTATTGGCTCCAGGGCGGGTTTATTAATACAGAGTAACACAGCAACGTCCTCCACATGAAAGCTCTCCTGGTAGTCTTGTAGTTTGTATCCGACGCACTACTCCTCATTTACTGTAACCTTCACTTCCTTCTACTTAGGTTGCGACACAGAAATTGCGTCGAGATTGGATACTATTGGCTCCAGGGCGGGTTTATTAATACAGAGTAACACAGCAACGTCCTCCACATGAAAGCTCTCCTGGTAGTCTTGTAGTTTGTATCCGACGCACTACTCCTCATTTACTGTAACCTTCACTTCCTTCTACTTAGGTTGCGACACAGAAATTGCGTCGAGATTGGATACTATTGGCTCCAGGGCGGGTTAATTAATACAGAGTAACACAGCAACGTCCTCCACATGAAAGCTCTCCTGGTAGTCTTGTAGTTTGTATCCGACGCACTACTCCTCATTTACTGTAACCTTCACACCCATCTACTTAGGATGCGACACAGAAATTGAGTCGAGATTAAATACTATACGCTCCAGGCGGGTTTACTTCATCAGAGTAACGCAGTTGCGGCCTCCACAATAATGCTCTCCTGGGAGTCAACCAGTTTGTATCCGACGCACTACACCTCATTTACTGTAACCTTCACACACTTCTACTTAGGATGCGACCCAGAAATTGCGTCGAGATTGGATACTATTGGCTCCAGGGCGGGTTTACTACTACTGAGTAACACAGTTGAGGCCTCCACATTAAAGCTGTCCTGGGAGTCATGTAGTTTGTATCCGACGCACTACTGCCCATTTGCAGTGACCTTCACACACTTCTACTTAGGATGCGACAAAGAAATTGCGTCGAGATTGGATACTATTGGCTCCAGGGCGGGTTTATTAATACAGAGTAACACAGCAACGTCCTCCACATGAAAGCTCTCCTGGTAGTCTTGTAGTTTGTATCCGACGCACTACTCCTCATTTACTGTAACCTTCACTTCCTTCTACTTAGGTTGCGACACAGAAATTGAGTCGAGATTAAATACTATAGGCTCCAGGCGGGTTTACTTCTTCAGACTAACGCAGTTGCGGCCTCCACAATAATGCTCTCCTGGGGGTCAAGCAGTCCTTATCCGACGCACTACACCTCATTTACTCTAACCTTCACACACTTCTACTTAGGTTGCGACACAGAAATTGCGTCGAGATTGGATACTATAGGCTCCAGGGCGGGTTTATTAATATAGAGTACCACAGCAACGTCCTCCACTTGAAAGCTCTCCTGGAAGTCTTGTAGTTTGTATCCGACGCACTACTCCTCATTTACTGTAACCTTCACTTCCTTCTACTTAGGTTGCGACACAGAAATTGCGTCGAGATTGGATACTATTGGCTCCAGGCGGGTTTATTTCTTCAGACTAACGCAGTTGCGGCCTCCACAATAATGCTCTCCTGGGAGTCAAGCAGTTTGAATCCGACGCACTACACCTCATTTACTGTAACCTTCACACACTTCTACTTAGGTTGCGACACAGAAATTGCGTCGAGATAGGATACTATAGGCTCCAGGGCGGCTTTATTAATACAGAGTACCACAGCAACGTCCTCCACATGAAAGCTCTCCTGGTAGTCTTGTAGTTTGTATCCGACGCACTACTCCTCATTTACTGTAACCTTCACTTCCTTCTACTTAGGTTGCGACACAGAAATTGCGTCGAGATTGGATACTATTGGCTCCAGGGCAGGTTTATTAATACAGAGTAACACAGCAACGTCCTCCACATGAAAGCTCTCCTGGTAGTCTTGTAGTTTGTATCCGACGCACTACTCCTCATTTACTGTAACCTTCACTTTCTTCTACTTAGGTTGCGACACAGAAATTGCGTTCGAGATTGGATACTATTGGCTCCAGGGCGGGTTTACTACTACTGAGTAACACAGTTGAGGCCCCCACATTAAAGCTGTCCTGGGAGTCATGTAGTTTGTATCCGACGCACTACTGCCAATTTGCAGTGCCCTTCACACCCTTCTACTTAGGTTGCGACACAGAAATTGCGTCGAGATTGGATACTATTGGCTCCAGGTCGGGTTTATTAATACAGAGTAACACAGCAACGTCCTCCACATGAAAGCTCTCCTGGTAGTCTTGTAGTTTGTATCCGACGCACTACTCCTCATTTACTGTAACCTTCACTTCCTTCTACTTAGGTTGCGACACAGAAATTGCGTCGAGATTGGATACTATTGGCTCCAGGGCGGGTTTATTAATACAGAGTAACACAGCAACGCCCTCCATATGAATGCTGTCCTGGAACTCTTGTAGTTTGTATCCGACGCACTACTGCCCATTTACTGTAACCTTCACACCCATCTACTTAGGATGCGACACAGAAATTGAGTCGAGATTAAATACTATACGCTTCAGGCGGGTTTACTTCTTCAGAGTAACGCAGTTGCGGCCTCCACAATTATGCTCTCCTGGGAGTCAAGCAGTTTGTATCCGACGCACTACACCTCATTTACTGTAACCTTCACACACTTCTACTTAGGATGCGACCCAGAAATTGCGTCGAGATTGGATACTATTGGCTCCAGGGCGGGTTTACTACTACTGAGTGACACAGTTGAGGCCTCGACATTAAAGCAGTCCTGGGGGTCATGTAGTTTGTATCCGACGCACTACTGCCCATTTGCAGTGACCTTCTCATCCTTCTACTTAGGATGCGACAAAGAAATTGCGTCGAGATTGGATACTATTGGCTCCAGGGCGGGTTTATTAATACGGAGTAACACAGCAACGTCCTCCACATGAAAGCTCTCCTGGTAGTCTTGTAGTTTGTATCCGACGCACTACTCCTCATTTACTGTAACCTTCACCTCCTTCTACTTAGGTTGCGACATAGAAATTGAGTCGAGATTAAATACTATAGGCTCCAGGCGGGTTTACTTCTTCAGACTAACGCAGTTGCGGCCTCCACAATAATTCTCTCCTGGGAGTCAAGCAGTTTGTATCCGACGCACTACACCTCATTTACCGTAACCTTCACACACTTCTACTTAGGATGCGACCCAGAAATTGCGTCGAGATTGGATACTATTGGCTCAAGGGCGGGTTTACTACTACTGAGTAACACAGTTGAGGCCTCCACATTAAAGCTGTCCTGGGAGTCATGCAGTTTGTATCCGACGCACTACTGCCCATTTGCAGTGACCTTCACACACTTCTACTTAGGATGCGACAAAGAAATTGCGTCGAGATTGGATACTATTGGCTCCAGGGCTGGTTTATTAATACAGAGTAACACAGCAACGTCCTCCACATGAAAGCTCTCCTGGTAGTCTTGTAGTTTGTATCCGACGCACTACTCCTCATTTACTGTAACCTTCACTTCCTTCTACCTAGGTTGCGACACAGAAATTGCGTCGAGATTGGACACTATTGGCCCCAGGGCGGGTTTATTAATACAGAGTAACACAGCAACGTCCTCCACATGAATGCTGTCCTGGGACTCTTGTAGTTTGCATCCGACGCACTACTGCCCATTTACTGTAACCTTTACACCCATCTACTTAGGTTGCGACACAGAAATTGAGTCGAGATTAAATACTATACGCTCCAGGCGGGTTTACTTCTTCAGAGTAACGCAGTTGCGGCCTCCACAAAAATGCTCTCCTGGGAGTCAAGCAGTTTGTATCCGACGCACTACACCTCACTTACTGTAACCTTCACACACTTCTACTTAGGATGCGACACAGAAATTGCGTCGAGATTGGATACTATTGGCTCCAGGGCGGGTTTACTACTACTGAGTAACACAGTTGAGGCCCCCACATTAAAGCTGTCCTGGGAGTCATGCAGTTTGTATCCGACGCACTACTGCCCATTTGCAGTGACCTTCACACCCTTCTACTTAGGATGCGACAAAGAAATTGCGTCGAGATTGGATACTATTGGCTCCAGGGCGGGTTTATTAATACAGAGTAACACAGCAACGTCCTCCACATGAAAGCTCTCCTGGTAGTCTTGTAGTTTGTATCCGACGCACTACTCCTCATTTACTGTAACCTTCACTTCCTTCTACTTAGGTTGCGACACAGAAATTGAGTCGAGATTAAATACTATAGGCTCCAGGCGGGTTTACTTCTTCAGACTAACGCAGTTGCGGCCTCCACAATAATGCTCTCCTGGGGGTCAAGCAGTTTGTATCCGACGCACTACACCTCATTTACTCTAACCTTCACACACTTCTACTTAGGTTGCGACACAGAAATTGCGTCGAGATTGGATACTATAGGCTCCAGGGCGGGTTTATTAATACGGAGTAACACAGCAACGTCCTCCACTTGAAAGCTCTCCTGGAAGTCTTGTAGTTTGTATCCGACGCACTACTCCTCATTTACTGTAACCTTCACTTCCTTCTACTTAGGTTGCGACACAGAAATTGCGTCGAGATTGGATACTATTGGCTCCAGGGCGGGTTTATTAATACAGAGTAACACAGCAACGTCCTCCACATGAAAGCTCTCCTGGTAGTCTTGTTGTTTGTATCCGACGCACTACTCCTCATTTACTGTAACCTTCACTTCCTTCTACTTAGGTTGCGACACAGAAATTGAGTCGAGATTAAATACTATAGGCTCCAGGCGGGTTTACTTCTTCAGACTAACGCAGTTGCGGCCTCCACAATAATGCTCTCCTGGGAGTCAAGCAGTTTGTATCCGACGCACTACACCTCATTTACTGTAACCTTCACACACTTCTACTTAGGTTGCGACACAGAAATTGCGTCGAGATAGGATACTATAGGCTCCAGGGCGGCTTTATTAATACAGAGTACCACAGCAACGTCCTCCACATGAAAGCTCTCCTGGTAGTCTTGTAGTTTGTATCCGACGCACTACTCCTCATTTACTGTAACCTTCACTTCCTTCTACTTAGGTTGCGACACAGAAATTGCGTCGAGATTGGATACTATTGGCTCCAGGGCGGGTTTACTACTACTGAGTAACACAGTTGAGGCCCCCACATTAAAGCTGTCCTGGGAGTCATGTAGTTTGTATCCGACGCACTACTGCCAATTTGCAGTGACCTTCACACCCTTCTACTTAGGTTGCGACACAGAAATTGCGTCGTGATTGGATACTATTGGCTCCAGGTCGGGTTTATTAATACAGATTAACACAGCAACGTCCTCCACATGAAAGCTCTCCTGGTAGTCTTGTAGTTTGTATCCGACGCACTACTCCTCATTTACTGTAACCTTCACTTCCTTCTACTTAGGTTGCGACACAGAAATTGCGTCGAGATTGGATACTATTGGCTCCAGGGCGGGTTTATTAATACAGAGTAACACAGCAACGCCCTGCATATGAATGCTGTCCTGGAACTCTTGTAGTTTGTATCCGACGCACTACTGCCCATTTACTGTAACCTTCACACCCATCTACTTAGGATGCGACACAGAAATTGAGTCGAGATTAAATACTATATGCTTCAGGCGGGTTTACTTCTTCAGAGTAACGCAGTTGCGGCCTCCACAATTATGCTCTCCTGGGAGTCAAGCAGTTTGTATCCGACGCACTACACCTCATTTACTGTAACCTTCACACACTTCTACTTAGGATGCGACCCAGAAATTGCGTCGAGATTGGATACTATTGGCTCCAGGGCGGGTTTACTACTACTGAGTGACACAGTTGAGGCCTCCACATTAAAGCAGTCCTGGGAGTCATGTAGTTTGTATCCGACGCACTACTGCCCATTTGCAGTGACCGTCACATCCTTCTACTTAGGATGCGACAAAGAAATTGCGTCGAGATTGGATACTATTGGCTCCAGGGCGGGTTTATTAATACGGAGTAACACAGCAACGTCCTCCACATGAAAGCTCTCCTGGTAGTCTTGTAGTTTGTATCCGACGCACTACTCCTCATTTACTGTAACCTTCACTTCCTTCTACTTACGTTGCGGCACAGAAATTGCGTCGAGATTGGATACTATTGGCTCCAGGGCGGGTTTATTAATACAGAGTAACACAGCAACGTCCTCCACATGAAAGCTCTCCTGGTAGTCTTGTAGTTTGTATCCGACGCACTACTCCTCATTTACTGTAACCTTCACTTCCTTCTACTTAGGTTGCGACACATAAATTGCATCGAGATTGGATACTATTAACTCCAGGGCGGGTTTATTAATACAGAGTAACACAGCAACGTCCTCCACATGAAAGCTCTCCTGGTAGTCTTGTAGTTTGTATCCGACGCACTACTCCTCATTTACTGTAACCTTCACTTCCTTCTACTTAGGTTGCGACACAGAAATTGAGTCGAGATTAAATACTATAGGCTCCAGGCGGGTTTACTTCTTCAGACTAACGCAGTTGCGGCCTCCACAATAATGCTCTCCTGGGAGTCAAGCAGTTTGTATCCGACGCACTACACCTCATTTACTGTAACCTTCACACACTTCTACTTAGGTTGCGACACAGAAATTGCGTCGAGATTGGATACTATAGGCTCCAGGGCGGGTTTATTAATACAGAGTAACACAGCAACGTCCTCCACATGAAAGCTCTCCTGGTAGTCTTGTAGTTTGTATCCGACGCACTACTCCTCATTTACTGTAACCTTCACTTCCTTCTACTTAGGTTGCGACACAGAAATTGCGTCGAGATTGGATACTATTGGCTCCAGGGCGGGTTTATTAATACAGAGTAACACAGCAACGTCCTCCACATGAAAGCTCTCCTGGTAGTCTTGTAGTTTGTATCCGACGCACTACTCCTCATTTACTGTAACCTTCACTTCCTTCTACTTAGGTTGCGACACAGAAATTGAGTCGAGATTAAATACTATAGGCTCCAGGCGGGTTTATTAATACAGAGTAACACAGCAACGTCCTCCACATGAAAGCTCTCCTGGTAGTCTTGTAGTTTGTATCCGACGCACTACTCCTCATTTACTGTAACATTCACACACTTCTACTTAGGATGCGACCCAGAAATTGCGTCGAGATTGGATACTATTGGCTCCAGGGCGGGTTTACTACTACTGAGTAACACAGTTGAGGCCTCCACATTAAAGCTGTCCTGGGAGTCATGTAGTTTGTATCCGACGCACTACTGCCCATTTGCAGTGACCTTCACACCCTTCTACTTAGGTTGCGACACAGAAATTGCGTCGAGATTGGATACTATTGGCTCCAGGGCGGGTTTATTAATACAGAGTAACACAGCAACGTCCTCCACATGAATGCTGTCCTGGGACTCTTGTAGTTTGTATCCGACGCACTACTGCCCATTTACTGTAACCTTCACACACTTCTACTTAGGATGCGACCCAGAAATTGCGTCGAGATTGGATATTATTGGCTCCACGGCGGGTTTACTGCTACTGAGTAACACAGTTGAGGCCTCCACATTAAAGCTGTCCTGGGAGTCATGTAGTTTGTATCCGACGCACTACTGCCCATTTGCAGTGACCTTCACACCCTTCTACTTAGGATGCGACAAAGAAATTGCGTCGAGATTGGATACTATTGGCTCCAGGGCGGGTTTATTAATACAGAGTAACACAGCAACGTCCTCCACATGAAAGCTCTCCTGGTAGTCTTGTAGTTTGTATCCGACGCACTACTCCTCATTTACTGTAACCTTCACACACTCCTACTTAGGTTGCGACACAGAAATTGCGTCGAGATTGGATACTATAGGCTCCAGGGCGGGTTTATTAATACAGAGTACCACAGCAACGTCCTCCACATGAAAGTTCTCCTGGTAGTCTTGTAGTTTGTATCCGACGCACTACTCCTCATTTACTGTAACCATCACTTCCTTCTACTTAGGTTGCGACACAGAAATTGCGTCGAGATTGGATACTATTGGCTCCAGGGCGGGTTTATTAATACAGAGTAACACAGCAACGTCCTCCACATGAAAGCTCTCCTGGTAGTCTTATAGTTTGTATCCGACGCACTACTCCTCATTTACTGTAACCTTCACACCCATCTACTTAGGATGCGACACAGAAATTGAGTCGAGATTAAATACTATACGCTCCAGGCGGGTTTACTTCTTCAGAGTAACGCAGTTGCGGCCTCCACAATAATGCTCTCCTGGGAGTCAAGCAGTTTGTATCCGACGCACTACACCTCACTTACTGTAACCTTCACACACTTCTACTTAGGATGCGACCCAGAATTTGCGTCGAGATTGGATATTATTGGATCCACGGCGGGTTTACTACTACTGAGTAACACAGTTGAGGCCTCCACATTAAAGCTGTCCTGGGAGTCATGTAGTTTGTATCCGACGCACTACTGCCAATTTGCAGTGACCTTCACACCCTTCTACTTAGGTTGCGACACAGAAATTGCGTCGAGATTGGATACTATTGGCTCCAGGGCGGGTTAAATAATACAGAGTAACACAGCAACGTCCTCCACATGAAAGCTCTCCTGGTAGTCTTGTAGATTGTATCCGACGCACTACTCCTCATTTACTGTAACCTTCATTTCCTTCTACTTAGGTTGCGACACAGAAATTGCGTCGAGATTGGATACTATTGGCTCCAGGGCGGGTTTATTAATACAGAGTAACACAGCAACGTCCTCCACATGAATGCTGTCCTGGGACTCTTGTAGTTTGTATCCGACGCACTACTGCCCATTTACTGTAACCTTCACACCCATCTACTTAGGATGCGACACAGAAATTGAGTCGAGATTAAATACTATACGCTCCAGGCGGGTTTACTTCTTCAGAGTAACGCAGTTGCGGCCTCCACAATTATGCTCTCCTGGGAGTCAAGCAGTTTGTATCCGACGCACTACACCTCATTTACTGTAACCTTCACACACTTCTACTTACGATGCGACCCAGAAATTGCGTCGAGATTGGATACTATTGGCTCCAGGGCGGGTTTACTACTACTGAGTGACACAGTTGAGGCCTCCACATTAAAGCTGTCCTGGGAGTCATGTAGTTTGTATCCGACGCACTACTGCCCATTTGCAGTGACCTTCACACCCTTCTACTTAGGATGCGACAAAGAAATTGCGTCGAGATTGGATACTATTGGCTCCAGGGCGGGTTTATTAATACGGAGTAACACAGCAACGTCCTCCACATGAAAGCTCTCCTGGTAGTCTTGTAGTTTGTATCCGACGCACTACTCCTCATTTACTGTAACCTTCACCTCCTTCTACTTAGGTTGCGACACAGAAATTGAGTCGAGATTAAATACTATAGGCTCCAGGCGGGTTTACTTCTTCAGACTAACGCAGTTGCGGCCTCCACAATAATGCTCTCCTGGGAGTCAAGCAGTTTGTATCCGACACACTACACCTCATTTACTGTAACCTTCACACACTTCTACTTAGGATGCGACACAGAAATTGCGTCGAGATTGGATACTATTGGCTCCAGGGCGGGTTTATTAATACAGAGTAACACAGCAACGTCCTCCACATGAAAGCTCTCCTGGTAGTCTTGTAGTTTGTATCCGACGCACTACTCCTCATTTACTGTAACCTTCACTTCCTTCTACTTAGGTCGCGACACAGAAATTGCGTCGAGTTTGGATACTATTAACTCCAGGGCGGCTTTATTATTACAGAGTAACACAGCAACGTCCTCCACATGAAAGCTCTCCTGGTAGTCTTGTAGTTTGTACCCGACGCACTACTCCTCATTTACTGTAACCTTCACTTCCTTCTACTTAGGTTGCGACACAGAAATTGCGTCGAGATTGGATACTATAGGCTCCAGGGCGGGTTTATTAATACAGAGTACCACAGCAACGTCCTTCATATGAAAGCTCTCCTGGTAGTCTTGTAGTTTGTATCCGACGCACTACTCCTCATTTACCGTAACCTTCACTTCGTTCTACTTAGGTTGCGACACAGAGATTGCGTCGAGATTGGATACTATTGGCTCCAGGGCGGGTTTATTAATACAGAGTAACACAGCAACGTCCCCCACATGAAAGCTCTCCTGGTAGTCTTGTAGTTTGTATCCGACGCACTACTCCTCATTTACTGTAACCTTCACTTCCTTCTACTTAGGTTGCGACATAGTTATTGAGTCGAGATTAAATACTATAGGCTCCAGGCAGGTTTACTTCTTCAGACTAACGCAGTTGCGGCCTCCACAATAATGCTCTCCTGGGAGTCAAGCAGTTTGTATCCGACGCACTACACCTCATTTACTGTAACCTTCACACACTTCTACTTAGGATGCGACCCAGAAATTGCGTCGAGATTGGATACTATTGGCTCCAGGGCGGGTTTACTACTACTGAGTAACACAGTTGAGGCCTCCACATTAAAGCTGTCCTGGGAGTCATGTAGTTTGTATCCGACGCACTACTGCCCATTTGCAGTGACCTTCACACCCTTCTACTTAGGTTGCGACACAGAAATTGCGTCGAGATTGGATACTATTGGCTCCAGGGCGGGTTTATTAATACAGAGTAACACAGCAACGTCCTCCACATGAATGCTGTCCTGGGACTCTTGAGTTTGTATCCGACGCACTACTGCCCATTTACTGTAACCTTCACACACTTCTACTTAGGATGCGACCCAGAAATTGCGTCGAGATTGGATACTATTGGGTCCAGGGCGGGTTTACTGCTACTGAGTAACACAGTTGAGGCCTCCACATTAAAGCTGTCCTAGGAGTCATGTAGTTTGTATCCGACGCACTACTGCCCATTTGCAGTGACCTTCACACCCTTCTACTTAGGATGCGACAAAGAAATTGCGTCGAGATTGGATACTATTGGCTCCAGGGCGGGTTTATTAATACAGAGTACCACAGCAACGTCCTCCACATGAAAGCTCTCCTGGTAGTCTTGTAGTTTGTATCCGACGCACTACTCCTCATTTACTGTAACCTTCACTTCCTTCTACTTAGGTTGCGACACAGAATTTGCGTCGAGTTCGGATACTATTGGCTCCAGGGCGGGTTTATTAACACAGAGTAACACAGCAACGTCCTCCACATGAAAGCTCTCCTGGTAGTCTTGTAGTTTGTATCCGACGCACTACTCCTCATTTACTGTAACCTTCACTTCCTTCTACTTAGGTTGCGACACAGAAATCGAGTCGAGATTAAATACTATAGGCGCCAGGCGGGTTTACTTCTTCAGACTAACGCAGTTGCGGCCTCCACAATTATGCTCTCCTGGGAGTCAAGCAATTTGTATCCGACGCACTACACCTCATTTACTGTAACCTTCACACACTCCTACTTAGGTTGCGACACAGAAATTGCGTCGAGATTGGGTACTATAGGCTCCAGGGCGGGTTTATTAATACAGAGTACCACAGCAACGTCCTCCACATGAAAGTTCTCCTGGTAGTCTTGTAGTTTGTATCCGACGCACTACTCCTCATTTACTGTAACCTTCACTTCCTTCTACTTAGGTTGTGACACAGAAATATCGTCGAGATTGGATATTATTGGCTCCAGGGCGGGTTTATTAATACAGAGTACCACAGCAACGTCCTCCACATGAAAGTTCTCCTGGTAGTCTTGTAGTTTGTATCCGACGCACTACTCCTCATTTACTGTAACCTTCACTTCCTTCTACTTAGGTTGCGACACAGAAATTGCGTCGAGATTGGATACTATTGGCTCCAGGGCGGGTTTATTAATACAGAGTAACACAGCAACGTCCTCCACATGAAAGCTCTCCTGGTAGTCTTGTAGATTGTATCCGACGCACTACTCCTCATTTACTATAACCTTCATTTCCTTCTACTTAGGTTGCGACACAGAAATTGCGTCGAGATTGGATACTATTGGCTCCAGGGCGGGTTTATTAATACAGAGTAACACAGCAACGTCCTCCACATGAATGCTGTCCTGGGACTCTTGTAGTTTGTATCCGACGCACTACTGCCCATTTACTGTAACCTTCACACCCATCTACTTAGGATGCGACACAGAAATTGAGTCGAGATTAAATACTATACGCTCCAGGCGGGTTTACTTCTTCAGAGTAACGCAGTTGCGGCCTCCACAATTATGCTCTCCTGGGAGTCAAGCAGTTTGTATCCGACGCACTACACCTCATTTACTGTAACCTTCACACACTTCTACTTACGATGCGACCCAGAAATTGCGTCGAGATTGGATACTATTGGCTCCAGGGCGGGTTTACTACTACTGAGTGACACAGTTGAGGCCTCCACATTAAAGCTGTCCTGGGAGTCATGTAGTTTGTATCCGACGCACTACTGCCCATTTGCAGTGACCTTCACACCCTTCTACTTAGGATGCGACAAAGAAATTGCGTCGAGATTGGATACTATTGGCTCCAGGGCGGGTTTATTAATACGGAGTAACACAGCAACGTCCTCCACATGAAAGCTCTCCTGGTAGTCTTGTAGTTTGTATCCGACGCACTACTCCTCATTTACTGTAACCTTCACCTCCTTCTACTTAGGTTGCGACACAGAAATTGAGTCGAGATTAAATACTATAGGCTCCAGGCGGGTTTACTTCTTCAGACTAACGCAGTTGCGGCCTCCACAATAATGCTCTCCTGGGAGTCAAGCAGTTTGTATCCGACACACTACACCTCATTTACTGTAACCTTCACACACTTCTACTTAGGATGCGACACAGAAATTGCGTCGAGATTGGATACTATTGGCTCCAGGGCGGGTTTATTAATACAGAGTAACACAGCAACGTCCTCCACATGAAAGCTCTCCTGGTAGTCTTGTAGTTTGTATCCGACGCACTACTCCTCATTTACTGTAACCTTCACTTCCTTCTACTTAGGTCGCGACACAGAAATTGCGTCGAGTTTGGATACTATTAACTCCAGGGCGGGTTTATTAATACAGAGTAACACAGCAACGTCCTCCACATGAAAGCTCTCCTGGTAGTCTTGTAGTTTGTACCCGACGCACTACTCCTCATTTACTGTAACCTTCACTTCCTTCTACTTAGGTTGCGACACAGAAATTGCGTCGAGATTGGATACTATAGGCTCCAGGGCGGGTTTATTAATACAGAGTACCACAGCAACGTCCTTCATATGAAAGCTCTCCTGGTAGTCTTGTAGTTTGTATCCGACGCACTACTCCTCATTTACCGTAACCTTCACTTCGTTCTACTTAGGTTGCGACACAGAGATTGCGTCGAGATTGGATACTATTGGCTCCAGGGCGGGTTTATTAATACAGAGTAACACAGCAACGTCCCCCACATGAAAGCTCTCCTGGTAGTCTTGTAGTTTGTATCCGACGCACTACTCCTCATTTACTGTAACCTTCACTTCCTTCTACTTAGGTTGCGACATAGTTATTGAGTCGAGATTAAATACTATAGGCTCCAGGCAGGTTTACTTCTTCAGACTAACGCAGTTGCGGCCTCCACAATAATGCTCTCCTGGGAGTCAAGCAGTTTGTATCCGACGCACTACACCTCATTTACTGTAACCTTCACACACTTCTACTTAGGATGCGACCCAGAAATTGCGTCGAGATTGGATACTATTGGCTCCAGGGCGGGTTTACTACTACTGAGTAACACAGTTGAGGCCTCCACATTAAAGCTGTCCTGGGAGTCATGTAGTTTGTATCCGACGCACTACTGCCCATTTGCAGTGACCTTCACACCCTTCTACTTAGGTTGCGACACAGAAATTGCGTCGAGATTGGATACTATTGGCTCCAGGGCGGGTTTATTAATACAGAGTAACACAGCAACGTCCTCCACATGAATGCTGTCCTGGGACTCTTGAGTTTGTATCCGACGCACTACTGCCCATTTACTGTAACCTTCACACACTTCTACTTAGGATGCGACCCAGAAATTGCGTCGAGATTGGATACTATTGGGTCCAGGGCGGGTTTACTGCTACTGAGTAACACAGTTGAGGCCTCCACATTAAAGCTGTCCTAGGAGTCATGTAGTTTGTATCCGACGCACTACTGCCCATTTGCAGTGACCTTCACACCCTTCTACTTAGGATGCGACAAAGAAATTGCGTCGAGATTGGATACTATTGGCTCCAGGGCGGGTTTATTAATACAGAGTACCACAGCAACGTCCTCCACATGAAAGCTCTCCTGGTAGTCTTGTAGTTTGTATCCGACGCACTACTCCTCATTTACTGTAACCTTCACTTCCTTCTACTTAGGTTGCGACACAGAATTTGCGTCGAGTTCGGATACTATTGGCTCCAGGGCGGGTTTATTAATACAGAGTAACACAGCAACGTCCTCCACATGAAAGCTCTCCTGGTAGTCTTGTAGTTTGTATCCGACGCACTACTCCTCATTTACTGTAACCTTCACTTCCTTCTACTTAGGTTGCGACACAGAAATCGAGTCGAGATTAAATACTATAGGCGCCAGGCGGGTTTACTTCTTCAGACTAACGCAGTTGCGGCCTCCACAATTATGCTCTCCTGGGAGTCAAGCAATTTGTATCCGACGCACTACACCTCATTTACTGTAACCTTCACACACTCCTACTTAGGTTGCGACACAGAAATTGCGTCGAGATTGGGTACTATAGGCTCCAGGGCGGGTTTATTAATACAGAGTACCACAGCAACGTCCTCCACATGAAAGTTCTCCTGGTAGTCTTGTAGTTTGTATCCGACGCACTACTCCTCATTTACTGTAACCTTCACTTCCTTCTACTTAGGTTGTGACACAGAAATATCGTCGAGATTGGATATTATTGGCTCCAGGGCGGGTTTATTAATACAGAGTAACACAGCAACGTCCTCCACATGAAAGCTCTCCTGGTAGTCTTATAGTTTGTATCCGACGCACTACTCCTCATTTACTGAAACCTTCACTTCCTTCTACTTAGGTTGCGACACAGAAATTGAGTCAAGATCAAATACTATAGGCTCCAGGCGGGTTTACTTCTTCAGACTAACGCAGTTGCGGCCTCCACAACAATGCTCTCCTGGGAGTCAAGCAGTTTGTATCCAACGCACTACACCTCATTTACTGTAACCTTCACACACTTCTACTTAGGATGCGACCCAAAAATTGCGTCGAGATTGGATACTATTGGCTCCAGGGCGGGTTTACTACTACTGAGTAACACAGTTGAGGCCTCCACATTAAAGCTGTCCTGGGAGTCATGTAGTTTGTATCCGACGCACTACTGCCCATTTGCAGTGACCTTCACACCCTTCTACTTAGGATGCGACAAAGAAATTGCGTCGAGATTGGATACTATTGGCTCCAGGGCGGGTTTATTAATACAGAGTAACACAGCAACGTCCTCCACATGAAAGCTCTCCTGGTAGTCTTGTAGTTTTTATTCGACGCACTACTCCTGATTTACTGTAACCTTCACTTCCTTCTACTTAGGTTGCGACACAGAAATTGAGTCGAGATTAAATACTATAGGCTCCAGGCGGGTTTACTTCTTCAGACTAACGCAGTTGCGGCCTCCACAATAATGCTCTCCTGGGAGTCAAGCAGTTTGTATCCGACGCACTACACCTCATTTACTGTAACCATCACACACTTCTACTTAGGATGCGACACAGAAATTGCGTCGAGATTGGATACTATTGGCTCCAGGGCGGGTTTATTAATACAGAGTAATGCAGCAACGTCCTCCACATGAAAGCTCTCCTGGTAGTCTTGTAGTTTGTATCCGACGCACTACTCCTCATTTACTGTAACCTTCACTTCCTTCTACTTAGGTTGCGACACAGAAATTGCGTCGAGATTGGATACTATTGGCTCCAGGGCGGGTTTATTAATACAGAGTAACACAGCAACGTCCTCCACATGAAAGCTCTCCTGGTAGTCTTGTAGTTTGTATCCGACGCACTACTCCTCATTTACTGTAACCTTCACTTCCTTCTACTTAGGTTGCGACACAGAAATTGAGTCGAGATTAAATACTATAGGCTCCAGGCGGGTTTACTTCTTCAGACTAACGCAGTTGCGGCCTCCACAATAATGCTCTCCTGGGAGTCAAGCAGTTTGTATCCGACGCACTACACCTCATTTACTGTAACCTTCACACACTTCTACTTAGGTTGCGACACAGAAATTGCGTCGAGATTGGATACTATAGGTTCCAGGGCGGGTTTATTAATACGGAGTACCACAGCAACGTCCTCCACATGAAAGCTCTCCTGGTAGTCTTGTAGTTTGTATCCGACGCACTACTCCTCATTTACTGTAACCTTCACTTCCTTCTACTTAGGTTGCGACACAGATATTGCGTCGAGATTGGATACTATTGGCTCCAGGGCGGGTTTATTAATACAGAGTAACACAGCAACGTCATCCACATGAAAGCTCTCCTGGTAGTCTTGTAGTTTGTATCCGACGCACTACTCCTCATTTACTGTAACCTTCACTTCCTTCTACTTAGGTTGCGACACAGAAATTGAGTCGAGATTAAATACTATAGGCTCCAGGCGGGTTTACTTCTTCAGACTAACGCAGTTGCGGCCTCCACAATAATGCTCTCCTGGGAGTCAAGCAGTTTGTATCCGACGCACTACACCTCATTTACTGTAACCTTCACACACTTCTACTTAGGTTGCGACACAGAAATTGCGTCGAGATTGGATACTATAGGCTCCAGGTTGGGTTTATTAATACAGAGTACCACAGCAACGTCCTCCACATGAAAGCTCTCCTGGTAGTCTTGTAGTTTGTATCCGACACACTACTCCTCATTTACTGTAACGTTCACTTCCTTCTACTTAGGTTGCGACACAGAAATTGCGTCGTGATTGGATACTATTAACTCCAGGGCGGGTTTATTAATACAGAGTAACACAGCAACGTCCTCCACATGAAAGCTCTCCTGGTAGTCATGTAGTTTGTATCCGACGCACTACTCCTCATTTACTGTAACCTTCACTTCCTTCTACTTAGGTTGCGACACAGAAATTGAGTCGAGATTAAATACTATAGGCTCCAGGCGGGTTTACTTCTTCAGACTAACGCAGTTGCGGCCTCCACAATAATGCTCTCCTGGGAGTCAAGCAGTTTGTATCCGACGCACTACACCTCATTTACTGTAACCTTCACACACACCTACTTAGGTTGCGACACAGAAATTGCGTCGAGATTGGATACTATAGGCTCCAGGGCGGGTTTATTAATACAGAGTACCACAGCAACGTCCTCCACATGAAAGCTCTCCTGGTAGTCTTGTAGTTTGATCCGACGCACTACTCCTCATTTACTGTAACCTTCACTTCCATCTACTTAGGTTGCGACACATAAATTGCGTCGAGATTGGATACTATTGGCTCCAGGGCGGGTTTATTAATACAGAGTAACACAGCAACGTCCTCCACATGAAAGCTCTCCTGGTAGTCTTGTAGTTTGTATCCGACACACTACTCCTCATTTACTGTAACCTTCACTTCCTTCTACTTAGGTTGCGACACAGAAATTGAGTCGTGATTAAATACTATAGGCTCCAGGGCGGGTTTATTAATACAGAGTATCACAGCAACGTCCTCCACATGAATGCTGTCCTGGGACTCTTGTAGTTTGTATCCGACGCACTACTGCCCATTTACTGTAACCTTCACACCCATCTACTTAGGATGCGACACAGAAATTGAGTCGAGATTAAATACTATACGCTCCAGGCGGGTTTACTTCTTCAGAGTAACGCAGTTGTGGCCTCCACAATAATGCTCTCCTGGGAGTCAAGCAGTTTGTATCCGACGCACTACACCTCATTTACTGTAACCTTCACACACTTCTACTTAGGATGCGACCCAGAAATTGCGTCGAGATTGGATACTATTGGCTCCAGGGCGGGTTTACTACTACTGAGTAACACACTTGAGGCCTCCACATTAAAGCTGTCCTGGGAGTCATGTAGTTTGTATCCGACGCACTACTGCCCATTTGCAGTGACCTTCACACCCTTCTACTTAGGATGCGACAAAGAAATTGCTTCGAGATTGGATACTATTGCCTCCACGGCGGGTTTATTAATACAGAGTAACACAGCAACGTCCTCCACATGAAAGCTCTCCTGGTAGTCTTGTAGTTTGTATCCGACGCACTACTCCTCATTTACTGTAACCTTCACTTCCTTCTACTTAGGTTGCGACATAGATATTGAGTCGAGATTAAATACTATAGGCTCCAGGCAGGTTTACTTCTTCAGACTAACGCAGTTGCGGCCTCCACAATAATGCTCTCCTGGGAGTCAAGCAATTTGTATCCGACGCACTACACCTCATTTACTGTAACCTTCACACCCATCTACTTAGGATGCGACACAGAAATTGCGTCGAGATTGGATACTATAGGCTCCAGGGCGGGTTTATTAATACAGAGTACCACAGCAACGTCCTCCACATGAAAGCTCTCCTGGTAGTCTTGTAGTTTGTATCCGACGCACTACTCCTCATTTACTGTAACCTTCAC
Organism: Schistocerca cancellata; assembly: GCF_023864275.1. Lineage (NCBI taxonomy): Eukaryota > Metazoa > Arthropoda > Insecta > Orthoptera > Acrididae > Schistocerca > Schistocerca cancellata. Next base: position 57,636,939 of record NC_064631.1, read on the forward strand.
TTCCTTCTACTTAGGTTGCGACACAGAAATTGAGTCGAGATTAAATACTATAGGCGCCAGGCGGGTTTACTTCTTCAGACTAACGCAGTTGCAGCCTCCACAATAATGCTCTCCTGGGAGTCAAGCAATTTGTATCCGACGCACTACACCTCATTTACTGCAACCTTCACACACTCCTACTTAGGTTGCGACACAGAAATTGCGTCGAGATTGGATACTATTGGCTCCAGGGCGGGTTTATTAATACAGAGTACCACAGCAACGTTCTCCACATGAAAGTTCTCCTGGTAGTCTTGTAGTTTGTATCCGACGCACTACTCCTCATTTACTGTAACCTTCACTTCCTTCTACTTAAGGTTGCGACACAGAAATTGCGTCGAGATTGGATACTATTGGCTCCAGGGCGGGTTTATTAATACAGAGTAACACAGCAACGTCCTCCACATGAAAGCTCTCCTGGTAGTCTTGTAGTTTGTATTCGACGCACTACTCCTCATTTACTGAAACCTCCACTTCCTTCTACTTAGGTTGCGACACAGAAATTGAGTCGAGATTAAATACTATAGGCTCCAGGCGGGTTTACTTCTTCAGACTAACGCAGTTGCGGCCTCCACAATAATGCTCTCCTGGGAGTCAAGCAGTTTGTATCCGACGCACTACACCTCATTTACTGTAACCTTCACACACTTCTACTTAGGATGCGACCCAGAAATTGCGTCGAGATTGGATACTATTGGCTCCACGGCGGGTTTACTACTACTGAGTAACACAGTTGAGGCCTCCACATTAAAGCTGTCCTGGGAGTCATGCAGTTTGTATCCGACGCACTACTGCTCATTTGCAGTGACCTTCACACCCTTCTACTTAGGTTGCGACACAGAAATTGCGTCGAGATTGGATACTATTGGCTCCAGGGCGGGTTTATTAATACAGAGTAACACAGCAATGTCCTCCACATGAAAGCTCTCCTGGTAGTCTTGTAGTTTGTATCCGACGCACTACTCCTCATTTACTGTAACCTTCACTTCCTTCTACTTAGGTTGCGACACAGACATTGCGTCGAGATTGGATACTATTGGCTCCAGGGTGGGTTTATTAATACAGAGTAACACAGTAACGTCCTCCACAAGAATGCTGTCCTGGGACTCTTGTAGTTTGTATCCGACACACTACTGCCCATTTACTGTAACCTTCACACCCATCTACTTAGGATGTGACACAGAAATTGAGTCGAGATTAAATACTATACGCTCCAGGCGGGTTTACTTCTTCAGAGTAACGCAGTTGCGGCCTCCACAATAATGCTCTCCTGGGAGTCAAGCAGTTTGTATCCGACGCACTACACCTCATTTACTGTAACCTTCACACACTTCTACTTAGGATGCGACCCAGAAATTGCGTCGAGATTGGATACTATTGGCTCCAGGGCGGGTTTACTACTACTGAGTAACACAGTTGAGGCCTCCACATTAAAGCTGTCCTGGGAGTCATGTAGTTTGTATCCGACGCACTACTGCCCATTTGCAGTGACCTTCACACCCTTCTACTTAGGATGCGACAAAGAAATTGCGTCGAGATTGGATACTATTGGCTCCAGGGCGGGTTTATTAATACAGAGTAACACAGCAACGTCCTCCACATGAAAGCTCTCCTGGTAGTCTTGTAGTTTTTATTCGACGCACTACTCCTCATTTACTGTAACCTTCACCTCCTTCTACTTAGGTTGCGACACAGAAATTGAGTCGAGATTAAATACTATAGGCTCCAGGCGGGTTTATTTCTTCAGACTAACGCAGTTGCGGCCTCCACAATAATGCTCTCCTGGGAGTCAAGCAGTTTGTATCCGACGCACTACACCTCATTTACTGTAACCTTCACACACTTCTACTTAGGATGCGACAAAGAAATTGCGTCGAGATTGGATACTATTGGCTCCAGGGCGGGTTTATTAATACAGAGTAATACAGCAACGTCCTCCACATGAAAGCTCTCCTGGTAGTCTTGTAGTTTGTATCCGACGCACTACTCCTCATTTACTATAACCTTCACTTCCTTCTACTTAGGTTGCAACACAGAAATTGCGTCGAGATTGGATACTATTGGCTCCAGGGCGGGTTTATTGATATAGAGTAACACAGCAACGTCCTCCACATGAATGCTGTCCTGGGACTCTTGTAGTTTGTATCCGACGCACTACTGCCCATTTACTGTAACCTTCACACACTTCTACTTAGGATGCGACCAAGAAATTGCGTCGAGATTGGATACTATTGGCTCCAGGGCGGGTTTACTACTACTGAGTAACACAGTTGAGGCCTCCACATTAAAGCTGTCCTGGGAGTCATGTAGTTTGTATCCGACGTACTACTGCCCATTTGCAGTGACCTTCACACCCTTCTACTTAGGATGCGACAAAGAAATTGCGTCGAGATTGGATACTATTGGCTCCAGGGCGGGTTTATTAATACAGAGTTACACAGCAACGTCCTCCACATGAAAGCTCTCCTGGTAGTCTTGTAGTTTGTATCCGACGCACTACTCCTCATTTACTGTAACCCTCACTTCCTTCTACTTAGGTTGCGACACAGAAATTGCGTCGAGATAGGATACTATTGGCTCCAGGGCGGGTTTATTAATACAGAGTAACACAGCAACGTCCTCCACATGAAAGCTCTCCTGGTAGTCTTGTAGTTTGTATCCGACGCACTACTCCTCATTTACTGTAACCTTCACTTCCTTCTACTTAGGTTGCGACACAGAAATTGCGTCGAGATTGGATACTATTGGCTCCAGGGCGGGTTTATTAATACAGAGTAACACAGCAACGTCCTCCACATGAATGCTGTCCTGGGACTCTTGTAGTTTGTATCCGACGCACTACTGCCCATTTACTGTAACCTTCACACCCATCTACTTAGGATGCGACACAGAAATTGAGTCGAGATTAAATACTATACGCTCCAGGCGGGTTTACTTCTTCAGAGTAACGCAGTTGCGGCCTCCACAATAATGCTCTCCTGGGAGTCAAGCAGTTTGTATCCGACGCACTACACCTCATTTACTGTAACCTTCACACACTTCTACTTAGGATGCGACCCAGAAATTGCGTCGAGATTGGATACTATTGGCTCCAGGGCGGGTTTACTACTACTGAGTAACACAGTTGAGGCCTCCACATTAAAGCTGTCCTGGGAGTCATGTAGTTTGTATCCGACGCACTACTGCCCATTTGCAGTGACCTTCACACCATTCTACTTAGGATGCGACAAAGAAATTGCGTCGAGATTGGATACTATTGGCTCCAGGGCGGGTTTATTAATACAGAGTAACACAGCAACGTCCTCCACATGAAAGCTCTCCTGGTAGTCTTGTAGTTTGTATCCGACGCACTACTCCTCATTTACTGTAACCTTCGCTTCCTTCTACTTAGGTTGCGACATAGATATTGAGTCGAGATTAAATACTATAGGCTCCAGGCAGGTTTATTTCTTCAGACTAACGCAGTTGCGGCCTCCACAATAATGCTCTCCTGGGAGTCAAGCAATTTGTATCCGACGCACTACACCTCATTTACTGTAACCTTCACACACTTCCACTTAGGTTGCGACACAGAAATTGCGTCGAGATTGGATACTATAGGCTCCAGGGCGGGTTTATTAATACAGAGTACCACAGCAACGTCCTCCACATGAAAGCTCTCCTGGTAGTCTTGTAGTTTGTATCCGACGCACTACTCCTCATTTACTGTAACCTTCACCTCCTTCTACTTAGGTTGCGACACAGAAATTGCGTCGAGTTTGGATACTATTGGCTCCAGGGCGGGTTTATTAATACAGAGTAACACAGCAACGTCCTCCACATGAAAGCTCTCCTGGTAGTCTTGTAGTTTGTATCCGACGCACTACTCCTCATTTACTGTAACCTTCACTTCCTTCTACTTAGGTTGCGACACAGAAATTGAGTCGAGATTAAATACTATAGGCGCCAGGCGGGTTTACTTCTTCAGACTAACGCAGTTGCGGCCTCCACAGTAATGCTCTCCTGGGAGTCAAGCAATTTGTATCCGACGCACTACACCTCATTTACTGTAACCTTCACACACTTCTACTTAGGTTGCGACACAGAAATTGCGTCGAGATTGGATACTATAGGCTCCAGGGCGGGTTTATTAATACGGAGTACCACAGCAACGTCCTCCACATGAAAGCTCTCCTGGTAGTCTTGTAGTTTGTATCCCACGCACTACTCCTCATTTACTGTAACCTTCACTTCCTTCTACTTAGGTTGCGACACAGATATTGCGTCGAGATTGGATACTATTGGCTCCAGGGCGGGTTTATTAATACAGAGTAACACAGCAACGTGCTCCACATGAAAGATCTCCTGGTAGTCTTGTAGTTTGTATCCGACGCACTACTCCTCATTTACTGAAACCTTCACTTCCTTCTACTTAGGTTGCGACACAGAAATTGAGTCGAGATTAAATACTATAGGCTCCAGGCGGGTTTACTTCTTCAGACTAACGCAGTTGCGGCCTCCACAATAATGCTCTCCTGGGAGTCAAGCAGTTTGTATCCGACGCACTACACCTCATTTACTGTAACCTTCACACACTTCTACTTAGGTTGCGACACAGAATTTGCGTCGAGATTGGATACTATAGGCTCCAGGGCGGGTTTATTAATACAGAGTACCACAGCAACGTCCTCCACATGAAAGCTCTCCTGGTAGTCTTGTAGTTTGTATCCGACGCACTACTCCTCATTTACTGTAACCTTCACTTCCTTCTACTTAGGTTGCAACACAGAAATTGCGTCGAGATTGGATACTATTGGCTCCAGGGTGGGTTTATTAATACAGAGTAACACAGTAACGTCCTCCACATGAATGCTGTCCTGGGACTCTTGTAGTTTGTATCCGACACACTACTGCCCATTTACTGTAACCTTCACACCCATCTACTTAGGATGTGACACAGAAATTGAGTCGAGATTAAATACTATACGCTCCAGGCGGGTTTACTTCTTCAGAGTAACGCAGTTGCGGCCTCCACAATAATGCTCTCCTGGGAGTCAAGCAGTTTGTATCCGACGCACTACACCTCATTTACTGTAACCTTCACACACTTCTACTTAGGATGCGACACAGAAATTGCGTCGAGATTGGATACTATTGGCTCCAGGGCGGGTTTATTAATACAGAGTAATACAGCAACGTCCTCCACATGAAAGCTCTCCTGGTAGTCTTGTAGTTTGTATCCGACGCACTACTCCTCATTTACTATAACCTTCACTTCCTTCTACTTAGGTTGCGACACAGAAATTGCGTCGAGATTGGATACTATTGGCTCCAGGGCGGGTTTATTAATATAGAGTAAGACAGCAACGTCCTCCACATGAATGCTGTCCTGGGACTCTTGTAGTTTGTATCCGACGCACTACTGCCCATTTACTGTAACCTTCACACACTTCTACTTAGGATGCGACCAAGAAATTGCGTCGAGATTGGATACTATTGGCTCCAGGGCGGGTTTACTACTACTGAGTAACACAGTTAAGGCCTCCACATTAAAGCTGTCCTGGGAGTCATGTAGTTTGTATCCGACGTACTACTGCCCATTTGCAGTGACCTTCACACCCTTCTACTTAGGATGCGACAAAGAAATTGCGTCGAGATTGGATACTATTGGCTCCAGGGCGGGTTTATTAATACAGAGTAACACAGCAACGTCCTCCACATGAAAGCTCTCCTGGTAGTCTTGTAGTTTGTATCCGACGCACTACTCCTCATTTACTGTAACCCTCACTTCCTTCTACTTAGGTTGCGACACAGAAATTGCGTCGAGATTGGATACTATTGGCTCCAGGGCGGGTTTATTAATACAGAGTAACACAGCAACGTCCTCCACATGAAAGCTCTCCTGGTAGTCTTGTAGTTTGTATCCGACGCACTACTCCTCATTTACTGTAACCTTCACTTCCTTCTACTTAGGTTGCGACACAGAAATTGAGTCGAGATTAAATACTATAGGCGCCAGGCGGGTTTACTTCTTCAGACTAACGCAGTTGCGGCCTCCACAGTAATGCTCTCCTGGGAGTCAAGCAATTTGCATCCGACGCACTACACCTCATTTACTGTAACCTTCACACACTTCTACTTAGGTTGCGACACAGAAATTGCGTCGAGATTGGATACTATAGGCTCCAGGGCGGGTTTATTAATACAGAGTACCACAGCAACGTCCTCCACATGAAAGCTCTCCTGGTAGTCTTGTAGTTTGTATCCCACGCACTACTCCTCATTTACTGTAACCTTCACTTCCTTCTACTTAGGTTGCGACACAGAAATTGCGTCGAGATTGGATACTATTGGCTCCAGGGCGGGTTTATTAATACAGAGTAACACAGCAACGTCCTCCACATGAAAGATCTCCTGGTAGTCTTGTAGTTTGTATCCGACGCACTACTCCTCATTTACTGAAACCTTCACTTCCTTCTACTTAGGTTGCGACACAGAAATTGAGTCGAGATTAAATACTATAGGCTCCAGGCGGGTTTACTTCTTCAGACTAACGCAGTTGCGGCCTCCACAATAATGCTCTCCTGGGAGTCAAGCAGTTTGTATCCGACGCACTACACCTCATTTACTGTAACCTTCACACTCTTCTACTTAGGTTGCGACACAGATATTGCGTCGAGATTGGATACTATAGGCTCCAGGGCGGGTTTATTAATACAGAGTACCACAGCAACGTCCTCCACATGAAAGCTCTCCTGGTAGTCTTGTAGTTTGTATCCGACGCACTACTCCTCATTTACTGTAACCTTCACTTTCTACTACTTAGGTTGCGACACAGAAATTGCGTCGAGTTTGGATACTATTGGCTCCAGGGCGGGTTTATTAATACAGAGTAACACAGCAACGTCCTCCACATGAAAGCTCTCCTGGTAGTCTTGTAGTTTGTATCCGACGCACTACTCCCCATTTACTGTAACCTTCACTTCCTTCTACTTAGGTTGCGACACAGAAATTGAGTCGAGATTAAATACTATAGGCGCCAGGCGGGTTTACTTCTTCAGACTAACGCAGTTGCGGCCTCCACAGTAATGCTCTCCTGGGAGTCAAGCAATTTGTATCCGACGCACTACACCTCATTTACTGTAACCTTCACACACTTCTACTTAGGTTGCGACACAGAAATTGCGTCGAGATTGGATACTATAGGCTCCAGGGCGGGTTTATTAATACAGAGTACCACAGCAACGTCCTCCACATGAAAGCTCTCCTGGTAGTCTTGTAGTTTGTATCCCACGCACTACTCCTCATTTACTGTAACCTTCACTTCCTTCTACTTAGGTTGCGACACAGAAATTGCGTCGAGATTGGATACTATTGGCTCCAGGGCGGGTTCATTAATACAGAGTAACACAGCAACGTCCTCCACATGAAAGATCTCCTGGTAGTCTTGTAGTTTGTATCCGACGCACTACTCCTCATTTACTGAAACCTTCACTTCCTTCGACTTAGGTTGCGACACAGAAATTGAGTCGAGATTAAATACTATTGGCTCCAGGCGGGTTTACTTCTTCAGACTAACGCAGTTGCGGCCTCCACAATAATGCTCTCCTGGGAGTCAAGCAGTTTGTATCCGACGCACTACACCTCATTTACTGTAACCTTCACACACTTCTACTTAGGTTGCGACACAGAAATTGCGTCGAGATTGGATACTATAGGCTCCAGGGCGGGTTTATTAATACAGAGTACCTCAGCAACGTCCTCCACATGAAAGCTCTCCTGGTAGTCTTGTAGTTTGTATCCGACGCACTACTCCTCATTTACTGTAACCTTCACTTCCTTCTACTTAGGTTGCGACACAGAAATTGCGTCGAGATTGGATACTATTGGCTCCAGGGCGGGTTTATTAATACAGAGTAACACAGCAACGTCCTCCACATGAAAGCTCTCCTGGTAGTCTTGTAGTTTGTATCCGACGCACTACTCCTCATTTACTGTAACCTTCACTTCCTTCTACTTAGGTTGCGACACAGAAATTGAGCCGACATTAAATACTATACGCTCCAGGCGGGTTTACTTCTTCAGACTAACGCAGTTGCGGCCTCCACAATAATGCTCTCCTGGGAGTCAAGCAGTTTGTATCCGACGCACTACACCTCATTTACTGTACCCTTCTCACACTTCTACTTAGGATGCGACCCAGAAATTGCGTCGAGATTGGATACTATTGGCTCCAGGGCGGGTTTATTAATACAGAGTACCACAGCAACGTCCTCCACATGAAAGCTCTCCTGGTAGTCTTGTAGTTTGTATCCCACGCACTACTCCTCATTTACTGTAACCTTCACTTCCTTCTACTTAGGTTGCGACATAGAAATTGCGTCGAGTTTGGATACTATTGGCTCCAGGGCGGGTTTATTAATACAGAGTAACACAGCAACGTCCTCCACATGAAAGCTCTCCTGGTAGTCTTGTAGTTTGTATCCGACGCACTACTCCCCATTTACTGTAACCTTCACTTCCTTCTACTTAGGTTGCGACACAGAAATTGAGTCGAGATTAAATACTATAGGCGCCAGGCGGGTTTACTTCTTCAGACTAACGCAGTTGCGGCCTCCACAGTAATGCTCTCCTGGGAGTCAAGCAATTTGTATCCGACGCACTACACCTCATTTACTGTAACCTTCACACACTTCTACTTAGGTTGCGACACAGAAATTGCGTCGAGATTGGATACTATAGGCTCCAGGGCGGGTTTATGAATACAGAGTACCACAGCAACGTCCTCCACATGAAAGCTCTCCTGGTAGTCTTGTAGTTTGTATCCCACGCACTACTCCTCATTTACTGTAACCTTCACTTCCTTCTACTTAGGTTGCGACACAGAAATTGCGTCGAGATTGGATACTATTGGCTCCAGGGCGGGTTCATTAATACAGAGTAACACAGCAACGTCCTCCACATGAAAGATCTCCTGGTAGTCTTGTAGTTTGTATCCGACGCACTACTCCTCATTTACTGAAACCTTCACTTCCTTCTACATAGGTTGCGACACAGAAATTGAGTCGAGATTAAATACTATAGGCGCCAGGCGGGTTTACTTCTTCAGACTAACGCAGTTGCGGCCTCCACAGTAATGCTCTCCTGGGAGTCAAGCAATTTGTATCCGACGCACTACACCTCATTTACTGTAACCTTCACACACTTCTACTTAGGTTGCGACACAGAAATTGCGTCGAGATTGGATACTATAGGCTCCAGGGCGGGTTTATTAATACAGAGTACCACAGCAACGTCCTCCACATGAAAGCTCTCCTGGTAGTCTTGTAGTTTGTATCCCACGCACTACTCCTCATTTACAGTAACCTTCACTTCCTTCTACTTAGGTTGCGACACAGAAATTGCGTCGAGATTGGATACTATTGGCTCCAGGGCGGGTTCATTAATACAGAGTAACACAGCAACGTCCTCCACATGAAAGATCTCCTGGTAGTCTTGTAGTTTGTATCCGACGCACTACTCCTCATTTACTGAAACCTTCACTTCCTTCTACTTAGGTTGCGACACAGAAATTGAGTCGAGATTAAATACTATTGGCTCCAGGCGGGTTTACTTCTTCAGACTAACGCAGTTGCAGCCTCCACAATAATGCTCTCCTGGGAGTCAAGCAGTTTGTATCCGACGCACTACACCTCATTTACTGTAACCTTCACACACTTCTACTTAGGTTGCGACACAGAAATTGCGTCGAGATTGGATACTATAGGCTCCAGGGCGGGTTTATGAATACAGAGTACCACAGCAACGTCCTCCACATGAAAGCTCTCCTGGTAGTCTTGTAGTTTGTATCCGACGCACTACTCCTCATTTACTGTAACCTTCACTTCCTTCTACTTAGGTTGCGACACAGAAATTGCGTCGAGATTGGATACTATTGGCTCCAGGGCGGGTTTATTAATACAGAGTAACACAGCAACGTCCTCCACATGAAAGCTCTCCTGGTAGTCTTGTAGTTTGTATCCGACGCACTACTCCTCATTTACTGTAACCTTCACTTCCTTCTACTTAGGTTGCGACACAGAAATTGAGCCGACATTAAATACTATACGCTCCAGGCGGGTTTACTTCTTCAGACTAACGCAGTTGCGGCCTCCACAATAATGCTCTCCTGGGAGTCAAGCAGTTTGTATCCGACGCACTACACCTCATTTACTGTACCCTTCTCACACTTCTACTTAGGATGCGACCCAGAAATTGCGTCGAGATTGGATACTATTGGCTCCAGGGCGGGTTTATTAATACAGAGTACCACAGCAACGTCCTCCACATGAAAGCTCTCCTGGTAGTCTTGTAGTTTGTATCCGACGCACTACTCCTCATTTACTGTAACCTTCACTTCCTTCTACTTAGGTTGCGACACAGAAATTGCGTCGAGTTTGGATACTATTGGCTCCAGGGCGGGTTTATTAATACAGAGTAACACAGCAACGTCCTCCACATGAAAGCTCTCCTGGTAGTCTTGTAGTTTGTATCCGACGCACTACTCCCCATTTACTGTAACCTTCACTTCCTTCTACTTAGGTTGCGACACAGAAATTGAGTCGAGATTAAATACTATAGGCGCCAGGCGGGTTTACTTCTTCAGACTAACGCAGTTGCGGCCTCCACAGTAATGCTCTCCTGGGAGTCAAGCAATTTGTATCCGACGCACTACACCTCATTTACTGTAACCTTCACACACTTCTACTTAGGTTGCGACACAGAAATTGCGTCGAGATTGGATACTATAGGCTCCAGGGCGGGTTTATTAATACAGAGTACCACAGCAACGTCCTCCACATGAAAGCTCTCCTGGTAGTCTTGTAGTTTGTATCCCACGCACTACTCCTCATTTACTGTAACCTTCACTTCCTTCTACTTAGGTTGCGACACAGAAATTGCGTCGAGATTGGATACTATTGGCTCCAGGGCGGGTTCATTAATACAGAGTAACACAGCAACGTCCTCCACATGAAAGATCTCCTGGTAGTCTTGTAGTTTGTATCCGACGCACTACTCCTCATTTACTGAAACCTTCACTTCCTTCTACTTAGGTTGCGACACAGAAATTGAGTCGAGATTAAATACTATTGGCTCCAGGCGGGTTTACTTCTTCAGACTAACGCAGTTGCGGCCTCCACAATAATGCTCTCCTGGGAGTCAAGCAGTTTGTATCCGACGCACTACACCTCATTTACTGTAACCTTCACACACTTCTACTTAGGTTGCGACACAGAAATTGCGTCGAGATTGGATACTATAGGCTCCAGGGCGGGTTTATTAATACAGAGTACCACAGCAACGTCCTCCACATGAAAGCTCTCCTGGTAGTCTTGTAGTTTGTATCCGACGCACTACTCCTCATTTACTGTAACCTTCACTTCCTTCTACTTAGGTTGCGACACAGAAATTGCGTCGAGATTGGATACTATTGGCTCCAGGGCGGGTTTATTAATACAGAGTAACACAGCAACGTCCTCCACATGAAAGCTCTCCTGGTAGACTTGTAGTTTGTATCCGACGCACTACTCCTCATTTACTGTAACCTTCACTTCCTTCTACTTAGGTTGCGACACAGAAATTGAGTCGACATTAAATACTATACGCTCCAGGCGGGTTTACTTCTTCAGACTAACGCAGTTGCGGCCTCCACAATAATGCTCTCCTGGGAGTCAAGCAGTTTGTATCTGACGCACTACACCTCATTTACTGTACCCATCTCACACTTCTACTTAGGATGCGACCCAGAAATTGCGTCGAGATTGGATACTATTGGCTCCAGGGCGGGTTTACTACTACTGAGTAACACAGTTGAGGCCTCCACATTAAAGCTGTCCTGGGAGTCATGTAGTTTGTATCCGACGCACTACTGCCCATTTGCAGTGACCTTCACACCCTTCTACTTAGGTTGCGACACAGAAATTGCGTCGAGATTGGATACTATTGGCTCCAGGGCGGGTTTATTAATACAGAGTAACACAGCAACGTCCTCCACATGAATGCTGTCCTGGGACTCTTCTAGTTTGTATCCGACGCACTACTGCCCATTTACTGTAACCTTCACACCCATCTACTTAGGATGCGACACAGAAATAGAGTCGAGATTAAATACTATACGCTCCAGGCGGGTTTACTTCTTCAGAGTAACGCAGTTGCGGCCTCCACAATAATGCTCTCCTGGGAGTCAAGCAGTTTGTATCCGACGCACTACACCTCATTTACTGTAACCTTCACACACTTCTACTTAGGATGCGACCCAGAAATTGCGTCGAGATTGGATACTATTGGCTCCAGGGCGGGTTTACTACTACTGAGTAACACAGTTGATTCCTCCACATTAAAGCTGTCCTGGGAGTCAAGCAGTTTGTATCCGACGCACTACACCTCATTTACTGTAACCTTCACACACTTCTACTTAGGTTGCGACAAAGAAATTGCTTAGAGATTGGATACTATTAGCTCCAGGGCGGGTTTATTAATACTGAGTAACACAGCAACGTGCTCCACATGAAAGCTCTCCTGGTAGTCTTGTAGTTTGTATCCGACCCACTACTCCTCATTTACTGTAACCTTCACTTCCTTCTACTTAGGTTGCGACACAGAAATTGCGTCGAGATTGGATACTATTGGCTCCAGGGCGGGTTTATTAATACAGAGTAACACAGCAACGTCCTCCACATGAATGCTGTGCTGGGACTCTTGTAGTTTGTATCCGACGCACTACTGCCCATTTACTGTAACCTTCACACCCATCTACTTAGGATGCGACACAGAAATTGAGTCGAGATTAAATACTATACGCTCCAGGCGGGTTTACTTCTTCAGACTAACGCAGTTGCGGCCATTACAATTATGCTCTCCTGGGAGTCAAGCAGTTTGTGTCCGACGCACTACACCTCATTTACTGTAACATTCACACACTTCTACTTAGGATGCGACGCAGAAATTGCGTCGAGATTGGATACTATAGGCTCCAGGGCGGGTTTACTAATACTGAGTAACACAGTTGAGGCCTCGACATTAAAGCTGTCCTGGGAGTTATGTAGTTTGTATCCGACGCACTACTGCCCATTTGCAGTGACCTTCACACCCTTCTACTTAGGTTGCGACACAGAAATTGCGTCGAGATTGGATACTATTAGCTCCAGGGCGGGTTTATTAATACAGAGTAACACAGCAACGTCCTCCACATGAATGCTGTCCTGGGACTCTTGTAGTTTGTATCCGACGCACTACTGCCCATTTACTGTAACCTTCACACACTTCTACTTAGGATGCGACCCAGAAATTGCGTCGAGATTGGATACTATTGGCTCCAGGGCGGGTTTACTAATACTGAGTAACACAGTTGAGGCCTCCACATTAAAGCTGTCCTGGGAGTTATGTAGTTTGTATCCGACGCACTACTGCCCATTTGCAGTGACCTTCACACCTTTCTACTTAGGTTGCGACACAGAAATTGCGTCGAGATTGGATACTATTGGCTCCAGGGCGGGTTTATTAATACAGAGTAACACAGCAACGTCCTCCACATGAATGCTGTCCTGGGACTCTTGTAGTTTGTATCCGACGCACTACTGCCCATTTACTGTAACCTTCACACCCATCTACTTAGGATGCGACACAGAAATTGAGTCGAGATTAAATACTATACGCTCCAGGCGGGTTTACTTCTTCAGAGTAACGCATTGTGGCCTCCACATTAATGCTCTCCTGGGAGTCAAGCAGTTCGTATCCGTCGCACTACACCTCATTTACTGTAACCTTCACACACTTCTACATAGGATGCGACCAAGAAATTGCGTCGAGATTGGATACTATTGGCTCCAGGGCGGGTTTATTAATACAGAGTAACACAGCAACGTCCTCCACATGAATGCTGTCCTGGGACTCTTGTAGTTTGTATCCGACGCACTACTGCCCATTTACTGTAACCTTCACACACTTCTACTTAGGATGCGACCCAGAAATTGCGTCGAGATTGGATACTATTGGCTCCAGGGCGGGTTTACTAATACTGAGTAACACAGTTGAGGCCTCCACATTAAAGCTGTCCTGGGAGTTATGTAGTTTGTATCCGACGCACTACTGCCCATTTGCAGTGACCTTCACACCCTTCTACTTAGGTTGCGACACAGAAATTGCGTCGAGATTGGATACTATTGGCTCCAGGGCGGGTTTATTAATACAGAGTAACACAGCAACGTCCTCCACATGAATGCTGTCCTGGGACTCTTGTAGTTTGTATCCGACGCACTACTGCCCATTTACTGTAACCTTCACACCCATCTACTTAGGATGCGACACAGAAATTGAGTCGAGATTAAATACTATACGCTCCAGGCGGGTTTACTTCTTCAGAGTAACGCATTGTGGCCTCCACATTAATGCTCTCCTGGGAGTCAAGCAGTTCGTATCCGTCGCACTACACCTCATTTACTGTAACCTTCACACACTTCTACATAGGATGCGACCAAGAAATTGCGTCGAGATTGGATACTATTGGCTCCAGGGCGGGTTTATTAATACAGAGTAACACAGCAACGTCCTCCACATGAATGCTGTCCTGGGACTCTTGTAGTTTGTATCCGACGCACTACTGCCCATTTACTGTAACCTTCACACACTTCTACTTAGGATGCGACCCAGAAATTGCGTCGAGATTGGATACTATTGGCTCCAGGGCGGGTTTACTAATACTGAGTAACACAGTTGAGGCCTCCACATTAAAGCTGTCCTGGGAGTTATGTAGTTTGTATCCGACGCACTACTGCCCATTTGCAGTGACCTTCACACCCTTCTACTTAGGTTGCGACACAGAAATTGCGTCGAGATTGGATACTATTGGCTCCAGGGCGGGTTTATTAATACAGAGTAACACAGCAACGTCCTCCACATGAATGCTGTCCTGGGACTCTTGTAGTTTGTATCCGACGCACTACTGCCCATTTACTGTAACCTTCACACACTTCTACTTAGGATGCGACCCAGAAATTGCGTCGAGATTGGATACTATTGGCTCCAGGGCGGGTTTACTAATACTGAGTAACACAGTTGAGGCCTCCACATTAAAGCTGTCCTGGGAGTTATGTAGTTTGTATCCGACGCACTACTGCCCATTTGCAGTGACCTTCACACCTTTCTACTTAGGTTGCGACACAGAAATTGCGTCGAGATTGGATACTATTGGCTCCAGGGCGGGTTTATTAATACAGAGTAACACAGCAACGTCCTCCACATGAATGCTGTCCTGGGACTCTTGTAGTTTGTATCCGACGCACTACTGCCCATTTACTGTAACCTTCACACACTTCTACTTAGGATGCGACCCAGAAATTGCGTCGAGATTGGATACTATTGGCTCCAGGGCGGGTTTACTAATACTGAGTAACACAGTTGAGGCCTCCACATTAAAGCTGTCCTGGGAGTTATGTAGTTTGTATCCGACGCACTACTGCCCATTTGCAGTGACCTTCACACCTTTCTACTTAGGTTGCGACACAGAAATTGCGTCGAGATTGGATACTATTGGCTCCAGGGCGGGTTTATTAATACAGAGTAACACAGCAACGTCCTCCACATGAATGCTGTCCTGGGACTCTTGTAGTTTGTATCCGACGCACTACTGCCCATTTACTGTAACCTTCACACCCATCTACTTAGGATGCGACACAGAAATTGAGTCGAGATTAAATACTATACGCTCCAGGCGGGTTTACTTCTTCAGAGTAACGCATTGTGGCCTCCACATTAATGCTCTCCTGGGAGTCAAGCAGTTCGTATCCGACGCACTACACCTCATTTACTGTAACCTTCACACACTTCTACTTAGGATGCGACCAAGAAATTGCGTCGAGATTGGATACTATTGGCTCCAGGGCGGGTTTATTAATACAGAGTAACACAGCAACGTCCTCCACATGAATGCTGTCCTGGGACTCTTGTAGTTTGTATCCGACGCACTACTGCCCATTTACTGTAACTTTCACACACTTCTACTTAGGATGCGACCCAGAAATTGCGTCGAGATTGGATACTATTGGCTCCAGGGCGGGTTTACTAATACTGAGTAACACAGTTGAGGCCTCCACATTAAAGCTGTCCTGGGAGTTATGTAGTTTGTATTCGACGCACTACTGCCCATTTGCAGTGACCTTCACACCCTTCTACTTAGGTTGCGACACAGAAATTGCGTCGAGATTGGATACTATTGGCTCCAGGGCGGGTTTATTAATACAGAGTAACACAGCAACGTCCTCCACATGAATGCTGTCCTGGGACTCTTGTAGTTTGTATCCGACGCACTACTGCCCATTTACTGTAACCTTCACACCCATCTACTTAGGATGCGACACAGAAATTGAGTCGAGATTAAATACTATAGGCTCCAGGCGGGTTTACTTCTTCAGAGTAACGCATTGTGGCCTCCACAATAATGCTCTCCTGGGAGTCAAGCAGTTCGTATCCGACGCACTACACCTCATTTACTGTAACCTTCACACACTTCTACTTAGGATGCGACCCAGAAATTGCGTCGAGATTGGATACTATTGGCTCCAGGGCGGGTTTACTAATACTGAGTAACACAGTTGAGGCCTCCACATTAAAGCTGTCCTGGGAGTTATGTAGTTTGTATCCGACGCACTACTGCCCATTTGCAGTGACCTTCACACCCTTCTACTTAGGTTGCGACACAGAAATTGCGTCGAGATTGGATACTATTGGCTCCAGGGCGGGTTTATTAATACAGAGTAACACAGCAACGTCCTCCACATGAATGCTGTCCTGGGACTCTTGTAGTTTGTATCCGACGCACTACTGCCCATTTACTGTAACTTTCACACACTTCTACTTAGGATGCGACCCAGAAATTGCGTCGAGGTTGGATACTATTGGCTCCAGGGCGGGTTTACTAATACTGAGTAACACAGTTGAGGCCTCCACATTAAAGCTGTCCTGGGAGTTATGTAGTTTGTATCCGACGCACTACTGCCCATTTGCAGTGACCTTCACACCCTTCTACTTAGGTTGCGACACAGAAATTGCGTCGAGATTGGATACTATTGGCTCCAGGGCGGGTTTATTAATACAGAGTAACACAGCAACGTCCTCCACATGAATGCTGTCCTGGGACTCTTGTAGTTTGTATCCGACGCACTACTGCCCATTTACTGTAACCTTCACACCCATCTACTTAGGATGCGACACAGAAATTGAGTCGAGATTAAATACTATACGCTCCAGGCGGGTTTACTTCTTCAGAGTAACGCATTGTGGCCCCCACATTAATGCTCTCCTGGGAGTCAAGCAGTTCGTATCCGACGCACTACACCTCATTTACTGTAACCTTCACACACTTCTACTTAGGTTGCGACACAGAAATTGCGTCGAGATTGGATACTATAGGCTCCAGGGCGGGTTTATTAATACAGAGTAACACAGCAACGTCCTCCACATGAATGCTGTCCTGGGACTCTTGTAGTTTGTATCCGACGCACTACTGCCCATTTACTGTAACTTTCACACACTTCTACTTAGGATGCGACCCAGAAATTGCGTCGAGATTGGATACTATTGGCTCCAGGGCGGGTTTACTAATACTGAGTAACACAGTTGAGGCCTCCACATTAAAGCTGTCCTGGGAGTTATGTAGTTTGTATCCGACGCACTACTGCCCATTTGCAGTGACCTTCACACCCTTCTACTTAGGTTGCGACACAGAAATTGCGTCGAGATTGGATACTATTGGCTCCAGGGCGGGTTTATTAATACAGAGTAACACAGCAACGTCCTCCACATGAATGCTGTCCTGGGACTCTTGTAGTTTGTATCCGACGCACTACTGCCCATTTACTGTAACCTTCACACCCATCTACTTAGGATGCGACACAGAAATTGAGTCGAGATTAAATACTATACGCTCCAGGCGGGTTTACTTCTTCAGAGTAACGCATTGTGGCCTCCACATTAATGCTCTCCTGGGAGTCAAGCAGTTCGTATCCGACGCACTACACCTCATTTACTGTAACCTTCACACACTTCTACTTAGGTTGCGACACAGAAATTGCGTCGAGATTGGATACTATAGGCTCCAGGGCGGGTTTATTAATACAGAGTAACACAGCAACGTCCTCCACATGAATGCTGTCCTGGGACTCTTGTAGTTTGTATCCGACGCACTACTGCCCATTTACTGTAACTTTCACACACTTCTACTTAGGATGCGACCCAGAAATTGCGTCGAGATTGGATACTATTGGCTCCAGGGCGGGTTTACTAATACTGAGTAACACAGTTGAGGCCTCCACATTAAAGCTGTCCTGGGAGTTATGTAGTTTGTATCCGACGCACTACTGCCCATTTGCAGTGACCTTCACACCCTTCTACTTAGGTTGCGACACAGAAATTGCGTCGAGATTGGATACTATTGGCTCCAGGGCGGGTTTATTAATACAGAGTAACACAGCAACGTCCTCCACATGAATGCTGTCCTGGGACTCTTGTAGTTTGTATCCGACGCACTACTGCCCATTTACTGTAACCTTCACACCCATCTACTTAGGATGCGACACAGAAATTGAGTCGAGATTAAATACTATAGGCTCCAGGCGGGTTTACTTCTTCAGAGTAACGCATTGTGGCCTCCACAATAATGCTCTCCTGGGAGTCAAGCAGTTCGTATCCGACGCACTACACCTCATTTACTGTAACCTTCACACACTTCTACTTAGGATGCGACCAAGAAATTGCGTCGAGATTGGATACTACTGGCTCCAGGGCGGGTTTATTAATACAGAGTAACACAGCAACGTCCTCCACATGAAAGCTCTCCTGGTAGTCTTGTAGTTTGTATCCGACGCACTACTCCTCATTTACTGTAACCTTCACACCCATCTACTTAGGATGCGACACAGAAATTGCGTCGAGATTGGATACTATTGGCTCCAGGGCGGGTTTATTAATACAGAGTAACACAGCAACGTCCTCCACATGAAAGCTCTCCTGGTAGTCTTGTAGTTTGTATCCGACGCACTACTCCTCATTTACTGTAACCTTCACTTCCTTCTACTTAGGTTGCGACACAGAAATTGCGTCGAGATTGGATACTATTGGCTCCAGGGCGGGTTTATTAATACAGAGTAACACAGCAACGTCCTCCACATGAAAGCTCTCCTGGTAGTCTTGTAGTTTGTATCCGACGCACTACTCCTCATTTACTGTAACCTTCACACCCGTCTACTTAGGTTGCGACACAGAAATTGAGTTGACATTAAATACTATACGCTCCAGGCGGGTTTACTTCTTCAGACTAACGCAGTTGCGGCCTCCACAATAATGCTCTCCTGGGAGTCAAGCAGTTTGTTTCCGACGCACTACACCTCATTTACTGTACCCTTCTCACACTTCTACTTAGGATGCGACCCAGAAATTGCGTCGAGATTGGATACTATTGGCTCCAGGGCGGGTTTACTAATACTGAGTAACACAGTTGAGGCCTCCACATTAAAGCTGTCCTGGGAGTTATGTAGTTTGTATCCGACGCACTACTGCCCATTTGCAGTGACCTTCACACCCTTCTATTTAGGTTGCGACACAGAATTTGCGTCGAGATTGGATACTATTGGCTCCAGGGCGGGTTTATTAATACAGAGTAACACAGCAACGTCCTCCACATGAATGGTGTCCTGGGACTCTTGTAGTTTGTATCCGACGCACTACTGCCCATTTACTGTAACCTTCACACACTTCTACTTAGGATGCGACCCAGAAATTGCGTCGAGATTGGATACTATTGGCTCCAGGGCGGGTTTATTAATACAGAGTAACACAGCAACGTCCTCCACATGAATGCTGTCCTGGGACTCTTGTAGTTTGTATCCGACGCACTACTGCCCATTTACTGTAACCTTCACACACTTCTACTTAGGATGCGACCCAGAAATTGCGTCGAGATTGGATACTATTGGCTCCAGGGCGGGTTTACTAATACTGAGTAACACAGTTGAGGCCTCCACATTAAAGCTGTCCTGGGAGTTATGTAGTTTGTATCCGACGCACTACTGCCCATTTGCAGTGACCTTCACACCCTTCTACTTAGGTTGCGACACAGAAATTGCGTCGAGATTGGATACTATTGGCTCCAGGGCGGGTTTATTAATACAGAGTAACACAGCAACGTCCTCCACATGAATGCTGTCCTGGGACTCTTGTAGTTTGTATCCGACGCACTACTGCCCATTTACTGTAACCTTCACACCCATCTACTTAGGATGCGACACAGAAATTGAGTCGAGATTAAATACTATAGGCTCCAGGCGGGTTTACTTCTTCAGAGTAACGCATTGTGGCCTCCACAATAATGCTCTCCTGGGAGTCAAGCAGTTCGTATCCGACGCACTACACCTCATTTACTGTAACCTTCACACACTTCTACTTAGGTTGCGACACAGAAATTGCGTCGAGATTGGATACTATAGGCTCCAGGGCGGGTTTATTAATACAGAGTACCACAGCAACGTCCTCCACATGAAAGCTCTCCTGGAAGTCTTGTAGTTTGTATCCGACGCACTACTCCTCATTTACTGTAACCTTCACTTCCTTCTACTTAGGTTGCGACACAGAAATTGCGTCGAGATTGGATACTATTGGCTCCAGGGCGGGTTTATTAATACAGAGTAACACAGCAACGTCCTCCACATGAAAGCTCTCCTGGTAGTCTTGTAGTTTGTATCCGACGCACTACTCCTCATTTACTGTAACCTTCACTTCCTTCTACTTAGGTTGCGACACAGAAATTGAGTCGACATTAAATACTATACGCTCCAGGCGGGTTTACTTCTTCAGACTAACGCAGTTGCGGCCTCCACAATAATGCTCTCCTGGGAGTCAAGCAGTTTGTATCCGACGCACTACACCTCATTTACTGTACCCTTCTCACACTTCTACTTAGGATGCGACCCAGAAATTGCGTCGAGATTGGATACTATTGGCTCCAGGGCGGGTTTATTAATACAGAGTAACACAGCAACGTCCTCCACATGAAAGCTCTCCTGGTAGTCTTGTAGTTTGTATCCGACGCACTACTCCTCATTTACTGTAACCTTCACTTCCTTCTACTTAGGTTGCGACATAGATATTGAGTCGAGATTAAATACTATAGGCTCCAGGCGGGTTTACTTCTTCAGACTAACGCAGTTGCGGCCTCCACAATAATGCTCTCCTGGGAGTCAAGCAGTTTGTATCCGACGCACTACACCTCATTTACTGTAACCTTCACACACTTCTACTTAGGTTGCGACACAGAAATTGCGTCGAGATTGGATACTATAGGCTCCAGGGCGGGTTTATTAATACAGAGTACCACAGCAACGTCCTCCACATGAAAGCTCTCCTGGAAGTCTTGTAGTTTGTATCCGACGCACTACTCCTCATTTACTGTAACCTTCACTTCCTTCTACTTAGGTTGCGACACAGAAATTGCGTCGAGATTGGATACTATTGGCTCCAGGGCGGGTTTATTAATACAGAGTAACACAGCAACGTCCTCCACATGAAAGCTCTCCTGGTAGTCTTGTAGTTTGTATCCGACGCACTACTCCTCATTTACTGTAACCTTCACTTCCTTCTACTTAGGTTGCGACACAGAAATTGAGTCGACATTAAATACTATACGCTCCAGGCGGGTTTACTTCTTCAGACTAACGCAGTTGCGGCCTCCACAATAATGCTCTCCTGGGAGTCAAGCAGTTTGTATCCGACGCACTACACCTCATTTACTGTACCCTTCTCACACTTCTACTTAGGATGCGACCCAGAAATTGCGTCGAGATTGGAAACTATTGGCTCCAGGGCGGGTTTACTACTACTGAGTAACACAGTGGAGGCCTCCACATTAAAGCTGTCCTGGGAGTCATGTAGTTTGTATCCGACGCACTACTGCCCATTTGCAGTGACCTTCACACCCTTCTACTTAGGTTGCGACACAGAAATTGCGTCGAGATTGGATACTATTGGCTCCAGGGCGGGTTTATTAATACAGAGTAACACAGCAACGTCCTCCACATGAATGCTGTCCTGGGACTCTTGTAGTTTGTATCCGACGCACTACTGCCCATTTACTGTAACCTTCACACCCATCTACTTAGGATGCGACACAGAAATAGAGTCGAGATTAAATACTATACGCTCCAGGCGGGTTTACTTCTTCAGAGTAACGCAGTTGCGGCCTCAACAATAATGCTCTCCTGGTAGTCAAGCAGTTTGTATCCGACGCACTACACCTCATTTACTGTAACCTTCACACACTTCTACTTAGGATGCGACCCAGAAATTGCGTCGAGATTGGATACTATTGGCTCCAGGGCGGGTTTACTACTACTGTGTAACACAGTTGATTCCTCCACATTAAAGCTGTCCTGGGAGTCAAGCAGTTTGTATCCGACGCACTACACCTCATTTACTGTAACCTTCACACACTTCTACTTAGGTTGCGACAAAGAAATTGCTTAGAGATTGGATACTATTAGCTCCAGGGCGGGTTTATTAATACAGAGTAACACAGCAACGTCCTCCACATGAAAGCTCTCCTGGTAGTCTTGTAGTTTGTATCCGACGCACTACTCCTCATTTACTGTAACCTTCACTTCCTTCTACTTAGGTTGCGACACAGAAATTGCGTCGAGATTGGATTCTATTGGCTCCAGGGTGGGTTTATTAATACTGAGTAACACAGCAACGTGCTCCACATGAAAGCTCTCCTGGTAGTCTTGTAGTTTGTATCCGACGCACTACTCCACATTTACTGTAACCTTCACTTCCTTCTACTTAGGTTGCGACACAGAAATTGCGTCGAGATTGGATACTATTGGCTCCAGGGCGGGTTTATTAATACAGAGTAACACAGCAACGTCCTCCACATGAATGCTGTCCTGGGACTCTTGTAGTTTGTATCCGACGCACTACTGCCCATTTACTGTAACCTTCACACCCATCTACTTAGGATGCGACACAGAAATTGAGTCGAGATTAAATACTATACGCTCCAGGCGGGTTTACTTCTTCAGAGTAACGCAGTTGTGTCCTCCACAATAATGCTCTCCTGGGAGTCAAGCAGTTCGTATCCGACGCACTACACCTCATTTACTGTAACCTTCACACACTTCTACTTAGGATGCGACCAAGAAATTGCGTCGAGATTGGATACTATTGGCTCCAGGGCGGGTTTATTAATACAGAGTAACACAGCAACGTCCTCCACATGAAAGCTCTCCTGGTAGTCTTGTAGTTTGTATCCGACACACTACTCCTCATTTACTGTAACCTTCACTTCCTTCTACTTAGGTTGCGACATAGATATTGAGTCGAGATTAAATACTATAGGCTCCAGGCGGGTTTACTTCTTCAGACTAACGCAGTTGCGGCCATTACAATTATGCTCTTCTGGGAGTCAAGCAGTTTGTGTCCGACGCACTACACCTCATTTACTGTAACATTCACACACTTCTACTTAGGATGCGACCCAGAAATTGCGTCGAGATTGGATACTATTGGCTCCAGGGCGGGTTTACTAATACTGAGTAACACAGTTGAGGCCTCCACATTAAAGCTGTCCTGGGAGTTATGTAGTTTGTATCCGACGCACTACTGCCCATTTGCAGTGACCTTCACACCCTTCTACTTAGGTTGCGACACAGAAATTGCGTCGAGATTGGATACCATTGGCTCCAGGGCGGGTTTATTAATACAGAGTAACACAGCAACGTCCTCCACATGAATACTGTCCTGGGACTCTTGTAGTTTGTATCCGACGCACTACTGCCCATTTACTGTAACCTTCACACACTTCTACTTAGGATGCGACCCAGAAATTGCGTCGAGAATGGATACTATTGGCTCCAGGGCGGGTTTACTACTACTGAGTAACACAGTTGAGGCCTCCACATTAAAGCTGTCCTGGGAGTCATGTAGTTTGTATCCGACGCACTACTGCACATTTGCAGTGACCTTCACACCCTTCTACTTAGGATGCGACAAAGAAATTGCGTCGAGATTGGATACTATTGGTTCCAGCTCGGGTTTATTAATACAGAGTAACACAGCAACGTCCTCCACATAAAAGCTCTCCTGGTAGTCTTGTAGTTTGTATCCGACGCACTACTCCTCATTTACTGTAACCCTCACTTCCTTCTACTTAGGTTGCGACACAGAAATTGCGTCGAGATTGGATACTATTGGCTCCAGGTCGGGTTTATTAATACTGAGTAACACAGCAACGTCCTCCACATGAAAGCTCTCCTGGTAGTCTTGTAGTTTGTATCCGACGCACTACTCCTCATTTACTGTAACCTTCACTTCCTTCTACTTAGGTTGCGACACAGAAATTGCGTCGAGATTGGATACTATTGGCTCCAGGGCGGGTTTATTAATACAGAGTAACACAGCAACGTCCTCCACATGAATGCTGTCCTGGGACTCTTGTAGTTTGTATCCGACGCACTACTGCCCATTTACTGTAACCTTCACACCCATCTACTTAGGATGCGACACAGAAATTGAGTCGAGATTAAATACTATACGCTCCAGGCGGGTTTACTTCTTCAGAGTAACGCAGTTGTGTCCTCCACAATAATGCTCTCCTGGGAGTCAAGCAGTTTGTATCCGACGCACTACACCTCATTTACTGTAACCTTCACACACTTCTACTTAGGATGCGACCCAGAAATTGCGTCGAGATTGGATACTATTGGCTCCAGGGCGGGTTTACTACTACTGAGTAACACAGTTGAGGCCTCCACATTAAAGCTGTCCTGGGAGTCATGTAGTTTGTATCCGACGCACTACTGCCCATTTGCAGTGACCTTCACACCCTTCTACTTAGGATACGACAAAGAAATTGCGTCGAGATTGGATACTATTGGCTCCAGGGCGGGTTTATTAATACAGAGTAACACAGCAACGTCCTCCACATGAAAGCTCTCCTGGTAGTCTTGTAGTTTGTATCCGACGCACTACTCCTCATTTACTGTAACTTCACTTCCTTCTACTTAGGTTGCGACATAGATATTGAGTCGAGATTAAATACTATAGGCTCCAGGCAGGTTTACTTCTTCAGACTAACGCAGTTGCGGCCTCCACAATAATGCTCTCCTGGGAGTCAAGCAATTTGTATCCGACGCACTACACCTCATTTACTGTAACCTTCACACCCATCTACTTAGGATGCGACACAGACATTGCGTCGAGATTGGATACTACAGGCTCCAGGGCGGGTTTATTAATACAGAGTACCACAGCAACGTCCTCCACATGAAAGCTCTCCTGGTAGTCTTGTAGTTTGTATCCGACGCACTACTCCTCATTTACTGTAACCTTCACTTCCTTCTACTTAGGTTGCGACACAGAAATTGAGTCGAGATTAAATACTATAGGCGCCAGATGGGTTTACTTCTTCAGACTAACGCAGTTGCAGCCTCCACAATAATGCTCTCCTGGGAGTCAAGCAATTTGTATCCGACGCACTACACCTCATTTACTGTAACCTTCACACACTCCTACTTAGGTTGCGACACAGAAATTGCGTCGAGATTGGATACTATAGGCTCCAGGGCGGGTTTATTAATACAGAGTACCACAGCAACGTCCTCCACATGAAAGTTCTCCTGGTAGTCTTGTAGTTTGTATCCGACGCACTACTCCTCATTTACTGTAACTTTCACTTCCTTCTACTTAGGTTGCGACACAGAAATTGCGTCGAGATTGGATACTATAGGCTCCAGGCAGGTTTACTTCTTCAGACTAACGCAGTTGCGGCCTCCACAATAATGCTCTCCTGGGAGTCAAGCAATTTGTATCCGACGCACTACACCTCATTTACTGTAACCTTCACACACTTCCACTTAGGTTGCGACACAGAAATTGCGTCGAGATTGGATACTATAGGCTCCAGGGCGGGTTTATTAATACAGAGTACCACAGCAACGTCCTCCACATGAAAGCTCTCCTGGTAGTCTTGTAGTTTGTATCCGACGCACTACTCCTCATTTACTGTAACCTTCACTTCCTTCTACTTAGGTTGCGACACAGAAATTGAGTCGAGATTAAATACTATAGGCGCCAGGTGGGTTTACTTCTTCAGACTAACGCAGTTGCGGCCTCCACAGTAATGCTCTCCTGGGAGTCAAGCAATTTGTATCCGACGCACTACACCTCATTTACTGTAACCTTCACACACTTCTACTTAGGTTGCGCCACAGAAATTGCGTCGAGATTGGATACTATTGGCTCCAGGGCGGGTTTACTACTACTGAGTAACACAGTTGAGGCCTCCACATTAAAGCTGTCCTGGGAGTCATGTAGTTTGTATCCGACGCACTACTGCCCATTTGCAGTGACCTTCACACCCTTCTACTTAGGATGCGACACAGAAATTGCGTCGAGATTGGATACTATTGGCTCCAGGGCGGGTTTATTAATACAGAGTAACACAGCAACGTCCTCCACATGAATGCTGTCCTGGGACTCTTGTAGTTTGTATCCGACGCACTACAGCCCATTTACTGTAAACTTCACACCCATCTACTTAGGATGCGACACAGAAATAGAGTCGAGATTAAATACTATACGCTCCAGGCGGGTTTACTTCTTCAGAGTAACGCAGTTGCGGCCTCCACAATAATGCTCTCCTGGTAGTCAAGCAGTTTGTATCCGACGCACTACACCTCATTTACTGTAACCTTGACACACTTCTACTTAGGATGCGACCCAGAAATTGCGTCGAGATTGGATACTATTGGCTCCAGGGCGGGTTTACTACTACTGAGTAACACAGTTGATTCCTCCACATTAAAGCTGTCCTGGGAGTCAAGCAGTTTGTATCCGACGCACTACACCTCATTTACTGTAACCTTCACACACTTCTACTTAGGTTGCGACAAAGAAATTGCGTCGAGATTGGTTACTATTGGCTCCAGGGCGGGTTTATTAATACAGTGTAACAGAGCAACGTCCTCCACATGAAAGCTCTCCTGGTAGTCTTGTAGTTTGTATCCGACGCTCTACTCCTCATTTACTGTAACCTTCACTTCCTTCTACTTAGGTTGCGACACAGAAATTGCGTCGAGATTGGATACTATTGGCTCCAGGGCGGGTTTATTAATACTGAGTAACACAGCAACGTCCTCCACATGAAAGCTCTCCTGGTAGTCTTGTAGTTTGTATCCGACGCACTACTCCTCATTTACTGTAACCTTCACTTCCTTCTACTTAGGTTGCGACACAGAAATTGCGTCGAGATTGGATACTATTGGCTCCAGGGCGGGTTTATTAATACAGAGTAACACAGCAACGTCCTCCACATGAATGCTGTCCTGGGACTCTTGTAGTTTGTATCCGACGCACTACTGCCCATTTACTGTAACCTTCACACCCATCTACTTAGGATGCGACACAGAAATTGAGTCGAGATTAAATACTATACGCTTCAGGCAGGTTTACTTCTTCAGAGTAACGCAGTTGTGGCCTCCACAATAATGCTCTCCTGGGAGTCAAGCAGTTTGTATCCGACGCACTACACCTCATTTACTGTAACCTTCACACACTTCTACTTAGGATGCGACCCAGAAATTGCGTCGAGATTGGATACTATTTTCTCCAGGGCGGGTTTACTACTACTGAGTAACACAGTTGAGGCCTCCACATTAAAGCTGTCCTGGGAGTCATGTAGTTTGTATCCGACGCACTACTGCCCATTTGCAGTGACCTTCACACCCTTCTACTTAGGATGCGACAAAGAAATTCCGTCGAGATTGGATACTATTGGTTCCAGCTCGGGTTTATTAATACAGAGTAACACAGCAACGTCCTCCACATGAAAGCTCTCCTGGTAGTCTTGTAGTTTGTATCCGACGCACTACTCCTCATTTACTGTAACCTTCACTTCCTTCCACTTAGGTTGCGACATTGATATTGAGTCGAGATTAAATACTATAGGCTCCAGGCGGGTTTACTTCTTCAGACTAACGCAGTTGCGGCCTTTACAATTATGCTCTCCTGGGAGTCAAGCAGTTTGTATCCGACGCACTACACCTCATTTACTGTAACATTCACACACTTCTACTTAGGATGCGACCCAGAAATTGCGTCGAGATTGGATACTATTGGCTCCAGGGCGGGTTTACTAATACTGAGTAACACAGTTGAGGCCTCCACATTAAAGCTGTCCTGGGAGTCATGTAGTTTGTATCCGACGCACTACTGCCCATTTGCAGTGACGTTCACACCCTTCTACTTAGGTTGCGACACAGAAATTGCGTCGAGATTGGATACTATTGGCTCCAGGGCGGGTTTATTAATACAGAGTAACACAGCAACGTCCTCCACATGAATGCTGTCCTGGGACTCTTGTAGTTTGTATCCGACGCACTACTGCCCATTTACTGTAACCTTCACACACTTCTACTTAGGATGCGACCCAGAAATTGCGTCGAGATTGGATACTATTGGCTCCAGGGCGGGTTTACTACTACTGAGTAACACAGTTGAGGCCTCCACATTAAAGCTGTCCTGGGAGTCATGTAGTTTGTATCCGACGCACTACTGCCCATTTGCAGTGACCTTCACACCCTTCTACTTAGGATGCGACAAAGAAATTCCGTCGAGATTGGATACTATTGGTTCCAGCTCGGGTTTATTAATACAGAGTAACACAGCAACGTCCTCCACATGAAAGCTCTCCTGGTAGTCTTGTAGTTTGTATCCGACGCACTACTCCTCATTTACTGTAACCCTCACTTCCTTCTACTTAGGTTGCGACACAGAAATTGCGTCGAGATTGGATACTATTGGCTCCAGGGCGGGTTTATTAATACTGAATAACACAGCAACGTCCTCCACATGAAAGCTCTCCTGGTAGTCTTGTAGTTTGTATCCGACGCACTACTCCTCATTTACTGTAACCTTCACTTCCTTCTACTTAGGTTGCGACACAGAAATTGCGTCGAGATTGGATACTATTGGCTCCAGGGCGGGTTTATTAATACAGAGTAACACAGCAACGTCCTCCACATGAATGCTGTCCTGGGACTCTTGTAGTTTGTATCCGACGCACTACTGCCCATTTACTGTAACCTTCACACCCATCTACTTAGGATGCGACACAGAAATTGAGTCGAGATTAAATACTATACGCTCCAGGCGGGTTTACTTCTTCAGACTAACGCAGTTGCAGCCTCCACAATAATGCTCTCCTGGGAGTCAAGCAGTTTGTATCCGACGCACTACACCTCATTTACTGTAACCTTCACACACTTCTACTTAGGATGCGACCCAGAAATTGCGTCGAAATTGGATACTATTGGCTCCAGGGCGGGTTTACTACTACTGAGTAACACAGTTGAGGCCTCCACATTAAAGCTGTCCTGGGAGTCATGTAGTTTGTATCCGACGCACTACTGCCCATTTACAGTGACCTTCACACCCTTCTACTTAGGATACGACAAAGAAATTGCGTCGAGATTGGATACTATTGGCTCCAGGGCGGGTTTATTAATACAGAGTAACACAGCAACGTCCTCCACATGAAAGCTCTCCTGGTAGTCTTGTAGTTTGTATCCGACGCACTACTCCTCATTTACTGTAACCTTCACTTCCTTCTACTTAGGTTGCGACACAGAAATTGGGTCGAGATTAAATACTATAGGCGCCAGGCGGGATTACTTCTTCAGACTAACGCAGTTGCAGCCTCCACAATAATGCTCTCCTGGGAGTCAAGCAATTTGTATCCGACGCACTACACCTCATTTACTGTAACCTTCACACACTCCTACTTAGGTTGCGACACAGAAATTGCGTCGAGATTGGATACTATCGGCTCCAGGGCGGGTTTATTAATACAGAGTACCACAGCAACGTCCTCCACATGAAAGTTCTCCTGGTAGTCTTGTAGTTTGTATCCGACGAACTACTCCTCATTTACTGTAACCTTCACTTCCTTCCACTTAGGTTGCGACACAGAAATTGCGTCGAGATTGGATACTATTGGCTCCAGGGCGGGTTTATTAATACAGAGTAACACAGCAACGTCCTCCACATGAAAGCTCTCCTGGTAGTCTTGTAGTTTGTATTCGACGCACTACTCCTCATTTACTGAAACCTTCACTTCCTTCTACTTAGGTTGCGACACAGAAATTGAGTGGAGATTAAATACTATAGGCTCCAGGCGGGTTTACTTCTTCAGACTAACGCAGTTGCGGCCTCCACAATAATGCTCTCCTGGGAGTCAAGCAGTTTGTATCCGACGCACTACACCTCATTTACTGTAACCTTCACACACTTCTACTTAGGATGCGACCCAGAAATTGCGTCGAGATTGGATACTATTGGCTCCAGGGCGGGTTTACTACTACTGAGTAACACAGTTGAGGCCTCCACATTAAAGCTGTCCTGGGAGTCATGTAGTTTGTATCCGACGCACTACTGCCCATTTGCAGTGACCTTCACACCCTTCTACTTACGATGCGACAAAGAAATTGCGTCGAGATTGGATACTATTGGCTCCAGGGCGGGTCTATTAATACAGAGTAACACAGCAACGTCCTCCACATGAAAGCTCTCCTGGTAGTCTTGTAGTTTTTATTCGACGCACTACTCCTCATTTACTGTAACCTTCACCTCCTTCTACTTAGGTTGCGACACAGAAATTGAGTCGAGATTAAATACTATAGGCTCCAGGCGGGTTTACTTCTTCAGACTAACGCAGTTGCGGCCTCCACAATAATGCTCTCCTGGGAGTCAAGCAGTTTGTATCCGACGCACTACACCTCATTTACTGTAACCTTGACACACTTCTACTTAGGATGCGACAAAGAAATTGCGTCGAGATTGGATACTATTGGCTCCAGGGCGGGTTTATTAATACAGAGTAATACAGCAACGTCCTCCACATGAAAGCTCTCCTGGTAGTCTTGTAGTTTGTATCCGACGCACTACTCCTCATTTACCGTAACCTTCACTTCCTTCTACTTAGGTTGCGACACAGAAATTGCGTCGAGATTGGATACTATTGGCTCCAACGCGGGTTTATTAATATAGAGTGACACAGCAACCTCCTCCACATGAATGCTGTCCGGATACTATTGGCTCCAACGCGGGTTTATTAATATAGAGTGACACAGCAACCTCCTCCACATGAATGCTGTCCTGGGACTCTTGTAGTTTGTATCCGACGCACTACTGCCCATTTACTGTAACCTTCACACACTTCTACTTAGGATGCGACCAAGAAATTGCGTCGAGATTGGATACTATTGGCTCCAGGGCGGGTTTACTACTACTGAGTAACACAGTTGAGGCCTCCACATTAAAGCTGTCCTGGGAGTCATGTAGTTTGTATCCGACGTACTACTGCCCATTTGCAGTGACCTTCACACCCTTCTACTTAGGATGCGACAAAGAAATTGCGTCGAGATTGGATACTATTGGCTCCAGGGCGGGTTTATTAATACAGAGTAACACAGCAACGTCCTCCACATGAAAGCTCTCTAGTAGTCTTGTAGTTTGTATCCGACGCACTGCTCCTCATTTACTGTAACCCTCACTTCCTTCTACTTAGGTTGCGACACAGAAATTGCGTCGAGATTGGATACTATTGGCTCCAGGGCGGGTTTATTAATACAGAGTAACACAGCAACGTCCTCCACATGAAAGCTCTCCTGGTAGTCTTGTAGTTTGTATCCGACGCACTACTCCTCATTTACTGTAACCTTCACTTCCTTCTACTTAGGTTGCGACACAGAAATTGCGTCGAGATTGGGTACTATTGGCTCCAGGGCGGGTTTATTAATACAGAGTAACACAGCAACGTCCTCCACATGAATGCTGTCCTGGGACTCTTGTAGTTTGTATCCGACGCACTACTGCCCATTTACTGTAACCTTCACACCCATCTACTTAGGATGCGACACAGAAATTGAGTCGAGATTAAATACAATACGCTCCAGGCGGGTTTACTTCTTCAGAGTAACGCAGTTGCGGCCTCCACAATAAAGCTCTCCTGGGAGTCAAGCAGTTTGTATCCGACGCACTACACCTCATTTACTGTAACCTTCACACACTTCTACTTAGGATGCGACCCAGAAATTGCGTCGAGATTGGATACTATTGGCTCCAGGGCGGGTTTACTACTACTGAGTAACACAGTTGAGGCCTCCACATTAAAGCTGTCCTGGGAGTCATGTAGTTTGTATCCGACGCACTACTGCCCATTTGCAGTGACCTTCACACCATTCTACTTAGGATGCGACAAAGAAATTGCGTCGAGATTGGATAATATTGGCTCCAGGGCGGGTTTATTAATACAGAGTAACACAGCAACGTCCTCCACATGAAAGCTCTCCTGGTAGTCTTGTAGTTTGTATCCGACGCACTACTCCTCATTTACTGTAACCTTCACTTCCTTCTACTTAGGTTGCGACATAGATATTGAGTCGAGATTAAATACTATAGGCTCCAGGCAGGTTTACTTCTTCAGACTAACGCAGTTGCGGCCTCCACAATAATGCTCTCCTGGGAGTCAAGCAATTTGTATCCGACGCACTACACCTCATTTACTGTAACCTTCACACACTTCTACTTAGGTTGCGACACAGAAATTGCGTCGAGATTGGATACTATAATCTCCAGGGCGGGTTTATTAATACAGAGTACCACAGCAACGTCCTCCACATGAAAGCTCTCCTGGTAGTCTTGTAGTTTGTATCCGACGCACTACTCCTCATTTACTGTAACCTTCACTTCCTTCTACTTAGGTTGCGACACAGAAATTGCGTCGAGTTTGGATACTATTGGCTCCAGGGCGGGTTTATTAATACAGAGTAACACAGCAACGTCCTCCACATGAAAGCTCTCCTGGTAGTCTTGTAGTTTGTATCCGACGCACTACTCCTCATTTACTGTAACCTTCACTTCCTTCTACTTAGGTTGCGACACAGAAATTGAGTCGAGATTAAATACTATAGGCGCCAGGCGGGTTTACTTCTTCAGACTAACGCAGTTGCGGCCTCCACAGTAATGCTCTCCTGGGAGTCAAGCAATTTGTATCCGACGCACTACACCTAATTTACTGTAACCTTCACACACTTCTACTTAGGTTGCGACACAGAAATTGCGTCGAGATTGGATACTATTGGCTCCAGGGCGGGTTGATTAATACAGAGTAACACAGCAACGTCCTCCACATGAAGGCTGTCCTGGGACTCTTGTAGTTTGTATCCGACACACTACTGCCCATTTACTGTAACCTTCACACCCGTCTACTTAGGATGTGACACAGAAATTGAGTCGAGATTAAATACTATACGCTCCAGGCGGGTTTACTTCTTCAGAGTAACGCAGTTGCGGCCTCCACAATAATGCTCTCCTGGGAGTCAAGCAGTTTGTATCCGACGCACTACACCTCATTTACTGTAACCTTCACACACTTCTACTTAGGATGCGACCCTGGAATTGCGTCGAGATTGGATACTATTGGCTCCAGGGCGGGTTTACTACTACTGAGTAACACAGTTGAGGCCTCCACATTAAAGCTGTCCTGGGAGTCATGTAGTTTGTATCCGACGTACTACTGCCCATTTGCAGTGACCTTCACACCCTTCTACTTAGGATGCGACAAAGAAATTGCGTCGAGATTGGATACTATTGGCTCCAGGGCGGGTTTATTAATACAGAGTAACACAGCAACGTCCTCCACATGAAAGCTCTCCAGGTAGTCTTGTAGTTTTTATTCGACGCACTACTCCTCATTTACTGTAACCTTCACCTCCTCCTACTTAGGTTGCGGCACAGAAATTGAGTCGAGATTAAATACTATAGGCTCCAGGCGGGTTTACTTCTTCAGACTAACGCAGTTGCGGCCTCCACAATAATGCTCTCCTGGGAGTCAAGCAGTTTGTATCCGACGCACTACACCTCATTTACTGTAACCTTCACACACTTCTACTTAGGATGCGACAAAGAAATTGCGTCGAGATTGGATACTATTGGCTCCAAGGCGAGTTTATTAATACAGAGTAATACAGCAACGTCCTCCACATGAAAGCTCTCCTGGTAGTCTTGTAGTTTGTATCCGACGCACTAGTCCTCATTTACTGTAACCTTCACTTCCTTCTACTTAGGTTGCAACACAGAAATTGCGTCGAGATTGGATACTATTGGCTCCAGGGCGGGTTTATTAATACAGAGTAACACAGCAACGTCCGCCACATGAAAGCTCTCCTGGTAGTCTTTTAGTTTGTATCCGACGCACTACTCCTCATTTACTGTAACTTTCACTTCCTTCTACTTAGGTTGCGACACAGAAATTGAGTCGAGATTAAATACTATAGGCTCAAGGCGGGTTTACTTCTTCAGACTAACGCAGTTGCGGCCTCCACAATAATGCTCTCCTGGGAGTCAAGCAGTTTGTATCCGACGCACTACACCTCATTTACTGTAACCTTCACACACTTCTACTTAGGTTGCGACACAGAAATTGCGTCGAGATTGGATACTATAGGCTCCAGGGCGGGTTTATTAATACGGAGTACCACAGCAACGTCCTCCACATGAAAGCTCTCCTGGTAGTCTTGTAGTTTGTATCCGTCGCACTACTCCTCATTTACTGTAACCTTCACTTCCTTCTACTTAGGTTGCGACACAGAAATTGCGTCGAGATTGGATACTATTGGCTCCAGGGCGGGTTCATTAATACAGAGTAACACAGCAACGTCCTCCACATGAAAGCTCTCCTGGTAGTCTTGTAGTTTGTATCCGACGCACTACTCCTCATTTACTGTAACCTTCACTTCCTTCTACTTAGGTTGCGACACAGAAATTGAGTCGAGATTAAATACTATAGGCGCCAGGCGGGTTTACTTCTTCAGACTAACGCAGTTGCGGCCTCCACAGTAATGCTCTCCTGGGAGTCAAGCAATTTGTATCCGACGCACTACACCTAATTTACTGTAACCTTCACACACTTCTACTTAGGTTGCGACACAGAAATTGCGTCGAGATTGGATACTATTGGCTCCAGGGCGGGTTGATTAATACAGAGTAACACAGCAACGTCCTCCACATGAAGGCTGTCCTGGGACTCTTGTAGTTTGTATCCGACACACTACTGCCCATTTACTGTAACCTTCACACCCGTCTACTTAGGATGTGACACAGAAATTGAGTCGAGATTAAATACTATACGCTCCAGGCGGGTTTACTTCTTCAGAGTAACGCAGTTGCGGCCTCCACAATAATGCTCTCCTGGGAGTCAAGCAGTTTGTATCCGACGCACTACACCTCATTTACTGTAACCTTCACACACTTCTACTTAGGATGCGACCCTGGAATTGCGTCGAGATGGGATACTATTGGCTCCAGGGCGGGTTTACTTCTACTGAGTAACACAGTTGAGGCCTCCACATTAAAGCTGTCCTGGGAGTCATGTAGTTTGTATCCGACGTACTACTGCCCATTTGCAGTGACCTTCACACCCTTCTACTTAGGATGCGACAAAGAAATTGCGTCGAGATTGGATACTATTGGCTCCAGGGCGGGTTTATTAATACAGAGTAACACAGCAACGTCCTCCACATGAAAGCTCTCCAGGTAGTCTTGTAGTTTTTATTCGACGCACTACTCCTCATTTACTGTAACCTTCACCTCCTCCTACTTAGGTTGCGGCACAGAAATTGAGTCGAGATTAAATACTATAGGCTCCAGGCGGGTTTACTTCTTCAGACTAACGCAGTTGCGGCCTCCACAATAATGCTCTCCTGGGAGTCAAGCAGTTTGTATCCGACGCACTACACCTCATTTACTGTAACCTTCACACACTTCTACTTAGGATGCGACAAAGAAATTGCGTCGAGATTGGATACTATTGGCTCCAAGGCGAGTTTATTAATACAGAGTAATACAGCAACGTCCTCCACATGAAAGCTCTCCTGGTAGTCTTGTAGTTTGTATCCGACGCACTAGTCCTCATTTACTGTAACCTTCACTTCCTTCTACTTAGGTTGCAACACAGAAATTGCGTCGAGATTGGATACTATTGGCTCCAGGGCGGGTTTATTAATACAGAGTAACACAGCAACGTCCGCCACATGAAAGCTCTCCTGGTAGTCTTTTAGTTTGTATCCGACGCACTACTCCTCATTTACTGTAACTTTCACTTCCTTCTACTTAGGTTGCGACACAGAAATTGAGTCGAGATTAAATACTATAGGCTCAAGGCGGGTTTACTTCTTCAGACTAACGCAGTTGCGGCCTCCACAATAATGCTCTCCTGGGAGTCAAGCAGTTTGTATCCGACGCACTACACCTCATTTACTGTAACCTTCACACACTTCTACTTAGGTTGCGACACAGAAATTGCGTCGAGATTGGATACTATAGGCTCCAGGGCGGGTTTATTAATACGGAGTACCACAGCAACGTCCTCCACATGAAAGCTCTCCTGGTAGTCTTGTAGTTTGTATCCGTCGCACTACTCCTCATTTACTGTAACCTTCACTTCCTTCTACTTAGGTTGCGACACAGAAATTGCGTCGAGATTGGATACTATTGGCTCCAGGGCGGGTTTATTAATACAGAGTAACACAGCAACGTCCTCCACATGAAAGCTCTCCTGGTAGTCTTGTAGTTTGTATCCGACGCACTACTCCTCATTTACTGAAACCTTCACTTCCTTCTACTTAGGTTGCGACACAGAAATTGAGTCGAGAATAAATACTATAGAATCCAGGCGGGTTTACTTCTTCAGACTAACGCAGTTGCGGCCTCCACAATAATGCTCTCCTGGGAGTCAAGCAGTTTGTATCCGACGCACTACACCTCATTTACTGTAACCTTCACACACTTCTACTTAGGTTGCGACACAGAAATTGCGTCGAGATTGGATACTATAGGCTCCAGGGCGGGTTTATTAATACAGAGTACCACAGCAACGTCCTCCACATGAAAGCTCTCCTGGTAGTCTTGTAGTTTGTATCCGACGCACTACTCCTAATTTACTGTAACCTTCACATCCTTCTACTTAGGTTGCGACACAGAAATTGCGTCGAGATTGGATACTATTGGCTCCAGGGCGGGTTTATTAATACAGAGTAACACAGCAACGTCCTCCACATGAAAGCTCTCCTGGTAGTCTTGTAGTTTGTATCCGACGCACTACTCCTCATTTACTGCAACCTTCACTTCCTTCTACTTAGGTTGCGACACAGAAATTGCATCGAGATGGGATACTATTGGCTCCAGGGCGGGTTTATTAATACAGAGTAACACAGCAACGTCCTCCACATGAATGCTGTCCTGGGACTCTTGTAGTTTGTATCCGACGCACTACTGCCCATTTACTGTAACCTTCACACCCATCTACTTAGGATGCGACACAGAAATTGAGTCGAGATTAAATACTATAGGCTCCAGGCGGGCTTACTTCTTCAGACTAACGCAGTTGCGGCCTCCACAATAATGCTCTCTTGGGATTGAAGCAGTTTGTATCCGACGCACTACACCTCATTTACTGTAACCTTCACACACTTATACTTGGGTTGCGACACAGAAATTGCGTCGAGATTGGATACTTTTGGCTCCAGGGCGGGTTTATTAATACAGAGTACCACAGCAACGTCCTCCACATGAAAGCTCTCCTGGTAGTCTTGTAGTTTGTATCCGACGCACTACTCCTCATTTACTGTAACCTTCACTTCCTTCTACTTAGGTTGCGACACAGAAATTGCGTCGAGATTGGATACTATTGGCTCCAGGGCGGGTTTATTAATACAGAGTAACACAGCAACGTCCTCCACATGAATGCTGTCCTGGGACTCTTGTAGTTTGTATCCGACGCACTACTGCCCATTTACTGTAACCTTCACTTCCTTCTACTTAGGTTGCGACACAGAAATTGCGTCGAGATTGGATACTATTGGCTCCAGCGCGGGTTTGTTAATACAGAGTAACACAGCAACGTCCTCCACATGAAAGCTCTCCTGGTAGTCTTGTAGTTTGTATCCGACGCACTACTCCTCATTTACTGTAACCTTCACTTCCTTCTACTTAGGTTGCGACACAGAAATTGCGTCGAGATTGGATACTATTGGCTCCAGGGCGGGTTTATTAATACAGAGTAATACAGCAACGTCCTCCTCATGAATGCTGTCCTGGGACTCTTGTAGTTTGTATCCGACGCACTACTGCCCATTTACTGTAACCTTCACTTCCTTCTACTTAGGTTGCGACACAGAAATTGCGTCGAGATTGGATACTATTGGCTCCAGGGCGGGTTTATTAATACAGAGTAACACAGCAACGTCCTCCACATGAATGCTGTCCTGGGACTCTTGTAGTTTGTATCCGACGCACTACTGCCCATTTACTGTAACCTTCACTTCCTTCTACTTAGGTTGCGACACAGAAATTGCGTCGAGATTCGATACTATTCGCTCCAGGGCGGGTTTATTAATACAGAGTAACACAGCAACGTCCTCCACATGAATGCTGTCCTGGGACTCTTTTAGTTTGTATCCGACGCACTACTTCTCATTTACTGTAACCTTCACTTCCTTCTACTTAGGTTGCGACACAGAAATTGCGTCGAGATTGGATACTATTGGCTCCAGGGCGGGTTTATTAATACAGAGTAACACAGCAACGTCCTCCACATGAAAGTTCTCCTGGTAGTCTTGTAGTTTGTATCCGCCGCGCTACTCCTCATTTACTGTAACCTTCACTTCCTTCTACTTAGGTTGCGACACAGAAATTGCGTCGAGATTGGATACTATTGGCTCCAGGGCGGGTTTATTAATACAGAGTAACACAGCAATGTCCTACACATGAAAGCTCTCCTGGTAGTCTTGTAGTTTGTATCCGACGCACTACTCCTCATTTACTGTAACCTTCACTTCCTTCTACTTAGGTTGCGACACAGAAATTGCGTCGAGATTGGATACTATTGGCTCCAGGGCGGGTTTATTAATACAGAGTAACACAGCAACGTCCTCCACATGAATGCTGTCCTGGGACTCTTGTAGTTTGTATCCGACGCACTACTGCCCATTTACTGTAACCTTCACTTCCTTCTACTTAGGTTGCGACACAGAAATTGAGTCGAGATTAAATACTATACACTCCAGGCGGGTTTACTTCTTCAGAGTAACGCAGTTGCGGCCTCCACAATAATGCTCTCCTGGGAGTCAAGCATTTTGAATCCGACGCACTACACCTCATTTACTGTAACCTTCACACACTTCTACTTAGGATGCGACCCAAAAATTGCGTCGAGATTGGATACTATTGGCTCCAGGGCGGTTTTACTACTACTGAGTAATACAGTTGAGGCCTCCACATTAAAGCTGTCCTGGGAGTCATGTAGTTTGTATCCGACGCACTACTGCCCATTTGCAGTGACCTTCACACCCTTCTACATAGGATGCGACAAAGAAATTGCGTCGAGATTGGATACTATTGGCTCCAGGGCGGGTTTATTAATACAGAGTAACACAGCAACGTCCTCCACATGAAAGCTCTCCTCGTAGTCTTGTTGTTTGTATCCGACGCACTACTCCTCATTTACTGTAAACT
Organism: Schistocerca cancellata; assembly: GCF_023864275.1. NCBI lineage: Eukaryota > Metazoa > Arthropoda > Insecta > Orthoptera > Acrididae > Schistocerca > Schistocerca cancellata. The sequence continues at coordinate 57,676,608 of NC_064631.1, forward strand.
TCACTTCCTTCTACTAAGGTTGCGACACAGAAATTGAGTCGAGATTAAATACTATAGGCTCCAGGCGGGTTTACTTCTTCAGACTAACGCAGTTGCGGCCTCCACAATAATGCTCTCCTGGGAGTCAAGCAGTTTGTATCCGACGCACTACACCTCATTTACTGTAACCTTCACACACTTCTACTTAGGTTGCGACACAGAAATTGCGTCGAGATTGGATACTATAGGCTCCAGGGCGGGTTTATTAATACAGAGTACCACAGCAACGTCCTCCACATGAAAGCTCTCCTGGTAGTCTTGTAGTTTGTATCCGACGCACTACTCCTCATTTACTGTAACCTTCACTTCCTTCTACTTAGGTTGCGACACAGAAATTGCGTCGAGATTGGATACTATTGGCTCCAGGGCGGGTTTACTATTACAGATTCACACAGCAACGTCCTCCACATGAAAGCTCTCCTGGTAGTCTTGTAGTTTGTATCCGACGCACTACTCCTCATTTACTGTAACCTTCACTTCCTTCTACTTAGGTTGCGACACAGAAATTGAGTCGAGATTAAATACTATAGGCTCCAGGCGGGTTTACTTCTTCAGACTAACGCAGTTGCGGCCTCCACAATAATGCTCTCCTGGGAGTCAAGCAGTTTGTATCCGACTCACTACACCTCATTTACTGTAACCTTCACACAATTCTACTTAGGTTGCGACACAGAAATTGCGTCGAGATTGGATACTATTGGCTCCAGCGCGGGTTTGTTAATACAGAGTAACACAGCAACGTCCTCCACATGAAAGCTCTCCTGGTAGTCTTGTATTTTGTATCCGACGCACTACTCCTCATTTACTGTAACCTTCACTTCCTTCTACTTACGTTGCGACACAGAAATTGCGTCGAGATTGGATACTATTGGCTCCAGGGCGGGTTTATTAATACAGAGTAATACAGCAACGTCCTCCACATGAATGCTGTCCTGGGACTCTTGTAGTTTGTATCCGACGCACTACTGCCCATTTACTGTAACCTTCACTTCCTTCTACTTAGGTTGCGACACAGAAATTGCGTCGAGATTGGATACTATTGGCTCCAGGGCGGGTTTATTAATACAGAGTAACACAGCAACGTCCTCCACATGAATGCTGTCCTGGGACTCTTGTAGTTTGTATCCGACGCACTACTGCCCATTTACTGTAACCTTCACTTACTTCTACTTAGGTTGCGACACAGAAATTGCGTCGAGATTGGATACTATTCGCTCCAGGGCGGGTTAATTAATACAGAGTAACACAGCAACGTCCTCCACATGAATGCTGTCCTGGGACTCTTTTAGTTTGTATCCGACGCACTACTTCTCATTTACTGTAACCTTCACTTCCTTCTACTTAGGTTGCGACACAGAAATTGCGTCGAGATTGGATACTATTGGCTCCAGGGCGGGTTTATTAATACAGAGTAACACAGCAACGTCCTCCACATGAAAGCTCTCCTGGTAGTCTTGTAGTTTGTATCCGCCGCGCAACTCCTCATTTACTGTAACCTTCACTTCCTTCTACTTAGGTTGCGACACAGAAATTGCGTCGAGATTGGATACTATTGGCACCAGGGCGGGTTTATTAATACAGAGTAACACAGCAATGTCCTCCACATGAAAGCTCTCCTGGTAGTCTTGTAGTTTGTATCCGACGCACTACTCCTCATTTACTGTAACCTTCACTTCCTTCTACTTAGGTTGCGACACAGAAATTGCGTCGAGATTGGATACTATTCGCTCCAGGGCGGGTTTATTAATACAGAGTAACACAGCAACGTCCTCCACATGAATGCTGTCCTGCGACTCTTGTAGTTTGTATCCGACGCACTACTGCCCATTTACTGTAACCTTCACTTCCTTCTACTTAGGTTGCGACACAGAAATTGAGTCGAGATTAAATACTATACGCTCCAGGCGGGTTTACTTCTTCAGAGTAACGCAGTTGCGGCCTCCACAATAATGCTCTCCTGGGAGTCAAGCATTTTGTATCCGACGCACTACACCTCATTTACTGTAACCTTCACACACTTCTACTTAGGATGCGACCCAGAAATTGCGTCGAGATTGGATACTATTGGCTCCAGGGCGGTTTTACTACTACTGAGTAATACAGTTGAGGCCTCCACATTAAAGCTGTCCTGGGAGTCATGTGGTTTGTATCCGACGCACTACTGCCCATTTGCAGTGACCTTCACACCCTTCTACATAGGATGCGACAAAGAAATTGCGTCGAGATTGGATACTATTGGCTCCAGGGCGGGTTTATTAATACAGAGTAACACAGCAACGTCCTCCACATGAAAGCTCTCCTCGTAGTCTTGTTGTTTGTATCCGACGCACTACTCCTCATTTACTGTAAACTTCACTTCCTTCTACTTAGGTTGCGACACAGAAATTGAGTCGAGATTAAATACTATAGGCTCCAGGCGGGTTTACTTCTTCAGACTAACGCAGTTGCGGCCTCCACAATAATGCTCTCCTGGGAGTCAAGCAGTTTGTATCCAACGCACTACACCTCATTTACTGTAACATTCACACAATTCTACTTAGGTTGCGACACAGAAATTGCGTCGAGATTGGATACTATAGGCTCCAGGGCGGGTTTATTAATACAGAGTACCACAACAACGTCCTCCACATGAATGCTCTCCTGGTAGTCTTGTAGTTTGTATCCGACGCACTACTCCTCATTTACTGTAACCTTCACTTCCTTCTACTTAGGTTGTGACACAGAAATTGCGTCGAGATTGGATACTATTGGCTCAAGGGCGGGTTTATTAATACAGAGTAACACAGCAACGTCCTCCACATGAAAGCTCTCCTGGTAGTCTTGTAGTTTGTATCCGACACACTACTCCTCATTTACTGTAACCTTCACTTCCTTCTACTTAGGTTGCGACACAGAAATTGCGTCGAGATTGGATACTATTGGCTCCAGGGCGGGTTTATTAATACAGAGTAACACAGCAACGTCCTCCACATGAATGCTGTCCTGGGACTCTTGTAGTTTGTATCCGACGCACTACTGCCCATTTACTGTAACCTTCACACCCATCTACTTAGGATGCGACACAGAAATTGAGTCGAGATTAAATACTATAGGCTCCAGGCGGGTTTACATCTTCAGACTAACGCAGTTGCGGCCTCCACAATAATGCTCTCCTGGGAGTCAAGCAGTTTGTATCCGACGCACTACACCTCATTTACTGTAACCTTCACACACTTCTACTTAGGATGCGACCCAGAAATTGCGTTGAGATTGGATACTATTGGCTCCAGGGCGGTTTTACTACAACTGAGTAACACAGTTGAGGCCTCCGCATTAAAGCTGTCCTGGGAGTCAGGTAGTTTGTATCCGACGCACTACTGCCCATTTGCAGTGACCTTCACACCCTTCTACTTAGGATGCGACAAAGAAATTGCGTAGAGATTGGATACTATTGGCTCCAGGGCGGGTTTATTAATACAGAGTAACACAGCAACGTCCTCCAAATGAAAGCTCACCTGGTAGTCTTGTAGTTTGTATCCGACGCACTACTCCTCATTTACTGTAACCTTCACTTCCTTCTACTTAGGTTGCGACACAGAAATTGAGTCGAGATTAAATACTATAGGCTCCAGGCGGGTTTACTTCTTCAGACTAACGCAGTTGCGGCCTCCACAATAATGCTCTCCTGGGAGTCAAGCAGTTTGTATCCGACGCACTACACCTCATTTACTGTAACCTTCACACACTTCTACTTAGGATGCGACCCAGAAATTGCGTCGAGATCGGATACTATTGGCTCCAGGGCGGGTTTACTACTACTGAGTAACACAGTTGAGGCCTCCACATTAAAGCTGTCCTGGGAGTCATGTAGTTTGTATCCGACGCACTACTGCCCATTTGCAGTGACCTTCACACCCTTCTACTTTGGATGCGACAAAGAAATTGCGTCGAGATTGGATACTATTGGCTCCAGGGCGGGTTTATTAATACAGAGTAACACAGCAACGTCCTCCACATGAAAGCTCTCCTGGTAGTCTTGTAGTTTGTATCCGACGCACTACTCCTCATTTACTGTAACCTTCACTTCCTTCTACTTAGGTTGCGACACAGAAATTGCGTCGAGATTGGATACTATTGGCTCAAGGGCGGGTTTATTAATACAGAGTAACACAGCAACGTCCTCCACATGAAAGCTCTCCTGGTAGTCTTGTAGTTTGTATCCGACACACTACTCCTCATTTACTGTAACCTTCACTTCCTTCTACTTAGGTTGCGACACAGAAATTGCGTCGAAATTGGATACTATTGGCTCCAGGGCGGGTTTATTAATACAGAGTAACACAGCAACGTCCTCCACATAATTGCTGTCCTGGGACTCTTGTAGTATGTATCCGACGCACTACTGCCCATTTACTGTAACCTTCACACCCATCTACTTAGGATGCGACACAGAAATTGAGTCGAATTAAATACTATACGCTTCAGGCGGGTTTACTTCTTCAGAGTAACACAGTTGCGGCCTCGACAATAATGCTCTCCTGGGAGTCAGGCAGTTTGTATCCGACGCACTACACCTCATTTACTGTAACCTTCACACACTTCTACTTAGGATGCGACCCAGAAATTGCGTCGAGATTGGATACTATTGGCTCCAGGGCGGGTTTACTACTACTGAGTAACACTGTTGAGGCCTCCACATTAAAGCTGTCCTGGGAGTCATGTGGTTTGTATCCGACGCACTACTGCCCATTTGCAGTGACCTTCACACCCTTCTACTTATGATGCGACAAAGAAATTGCGTCTAGATTGGATACTATTGGCTCCAGGGCGGGTTTATTAATACAGAGTAACACAGCAACGTCCTCTACATGAAAGCTCTCCTGGTAGTCTTGTAGTTTGTATCCGACGCACTACTCCTCATTTACTGTAACCTTCACTTCCTTCTACTTAGGTTGCGACACAGAAATTGCGTCGAGATTGGATACTATTGGCTCCAGGGCGGGTTTATTAATACAGAGTAACACAGCAACGTCCTCTATATGAAAGCTCTCCTGGTAGTCTTGTAGTTTGTATCCGACGCACTACTCCTCATTTACTGTAACCTTCATTTCCTTCTACTTAGGTTGCGACACAGAAATTGCGTCGAGATTGGATACTATTGGCTCCAGGGCGGGTTTATTAATACAGAGTAACACAGCAACGTCCTCCACATGAAAGCTCTCCCGGGAGTCTTGTAGTTTGTATCCGACGCACTACTCCTCATTTACTGTAACCTTCACTTCCTTCTACTTAGGTTGCGACACAGAAATTGCGTCGAGATTGGATACTATTGGCTCCAGGGCGGGTTTATTAATACAGAGTAACACAGCAACGTCCTCCACATGAAAGCTCTCCTGGTAGTCTTGTAGTTTGTATCCGAAGCACTACTCCTCATTTACTGTAACCTTCACTTCCTTCTACTTAGGTTGCGACACAGAAATTGCGTCGAGATTGGATACTATTGGCTCCAGGGCGGGTTTATTAATACAGAGTAACACAGCAACGTCCTCCACATGAAAGCTCTCCTGGTAGTCTTGTAGTTTGTATCCGACGCACTACTCCTCATTTACTGTAACCTCCACTTCCTTCTACTTAGGATGCGACACAGAAATTGCGTCGAGATTGGATACTATTAGCTCCAGGGCGGGTTTACTACTACTGAGTAACACAGTTGAGGCCTCCACATTAAAGCTGTCCTGGGAGTCATGAAGTTTGTATCCGACGCACTACTGCCCATTTGCAGTGACCTTCACACCCTTCTACTTGGGATGCGACAAAGAAATTGCGTCGAGATTGGATACTATTGGCTCCAGGGCGGGTTTATTAATACAGAGTAACGCAGCAACGTCCTCCACATGAATGCTGTCCTGGGACTCTTGTAGTTTGTATCCGACGCACTACTGCCCATTTACTGTAACCTTCACACCCATCTACTTAGGATGCGACACAGAAATTGAGTCGAGATTAAATACTATAGGCTCCAAGCGGGTTTACTTCTTCAGAGTAACGCAGTTGCCGCCTCCACAATAATGCTCTCCAGGGAGTCAAGCAGTTTGTATCCGACGCACTACACCTCATTTACTGTAACCTTCACACACTTCTACTTAGGATGCGACCCAGAAATTGCGTCGAGATTGGATACTATTGGCTCCAGGGCGGGTTTACTACTACTGAGTAACACAGTTGAGGCCTCGACATTAAAGCTGTCCTGGGAGTCATGTAGTTTGTATCCGACGCACTACTGCCCATTTGCAGTGACCTTCACACCCTTCTACTTAGGTTGCGACACAGAAATTGCGTCGAGATTGATTACTATAGGCTCCAGGGCGGGTTTATTAATACAGAGTAACACAGCAACGTCCTCCACATGAATGCTGTCCTGGGACTCTTGTAGTTTGTATCCGACGCACTACTGCTCATTTACTGTAACCTTCACACCCATCTACTTAGGATGCGACACAGAAATTGAATCGAGATTAAATACTATACGCTACAGGCGGGTTTACTTCTTCAGAGTAACGCAGTTGCGGCCTCCACAATAATGCTCACCTGGGAGACAAGCAGTTTGTATCCGACGCACTACACCTCATTTACTGTAACCTTCACACAATTCTACTTAGGATGCGACCCAGAAATTGCGTCGAGATTGGATACTATAGGCTCCAGGGCGGGTTTACTACTACTGAGTAACATAGTTGAGGCCTCCACATTAAAGCTGTCCTGGGAGTCATGTAGTTTGTATCCGACGCACTACTGCCCATTTGCAGTGACCTTCACACCCTTCTACTTAGGTTGCGACACATAAATTGCGTCGAGATTGGATACTATTGGCTCCAGGGCGGGTTTATTAATACAGAGTAGCACAGCAACGTCCTCCACATGAATGCTGTCCTGGGACTCTTGTAGATTGTATCCGACGCACTACTGCCCATTTACTGTAACCTTCACATCCTTCTACTTAGGTTGCGACACAGAAATTGCGTCGAGATTGGATACTATTGGCTCCAGGGCGGGTTTATTAATACAGAGTAACACAGCAACGTCCTCCACATGAATGCTGTCCTGGGACTCTTGTAGTTTGTATCCGACGCACTACTGCCCATTTACTGTAACTTTCACACCCATCTACTTAGGATGCGACACAGAAATTGAGTCGAGATTAAATACTATAGGCTCCAGGCGGGTTTACTTCTTCAGAGTAACGCAGTTGCGGCCTCCACAATAATGCTCTCCTGGGAGTCGAGCAGTTTGTATCCGACGCACTACACCTCATTTACTGTAACCTTCACACACTTCTACTTAGGATGTGACCCAGAAATTGCGTCGAGATTGGATACTATTGGCAACAGGGCGGGTTTACTACTACTGAGTAACACAGTTGAGGCCTCCACATTAAAGCTGTCCTGGGAGTCATGTAGTTTGTATCCGACGCACTACTGCCCATTTGCAGTGACCTTCACACACTTCTACTTAGGTTGCGACACAGAAATTGGGTCGAGATTGGATACTATTGGCTCCAAGGCGGGTTTATTAATACAGAGTAACACAGCAACGTCCTCCACATGAATGCTGTCCTGGGACTCTTGTAGTTTGTATCCGACGCACTACTCCTCATTTAGTGTAACCTTCACTTCCTTCTACTTAGGTTGCGACACAGAAATTGCGTCGAGATTGGATACTATAGACTCCAGGGCGGGTTTATTAATACAGAGTAACACAGCACCGTCCTCCACATGAATGCTGTCCTGGGACTCTTGTAGTTTGTATCCGACGCACTACAGCCCATTTACTGTAACCTTCACACCCATCTACATAGGATGCGACACAGAAATTGAGTCGAGATTAAATACTATGGGCTACAGGCGGGTTTACTTCTTCAGAGTTACGCAGTTGCGGCCTCCACAATAATGTTCTCCTGGGAGTCAAGCAGCTTGTATCCGACGCACTACACCTCATTTACTGTAACCTTCACACACTTCTACTTAGGATGCGACCCAGAAATGTCGTCGAGATTGGATACTATTGGCTCCAGGGCGGGTTTACTACTACTGAGTAACAAAGTTGAGGCCTCCACATTAAAGCTGTCATGGGAGTCATGTAGTTTGTATCCGACGCACTACTGCCCTTTTGCAGTAACCTTCACACCCTTCTACTTAGGTTGCGACACAGAAATTGCGTCGAGATTGATTACTATAGGCTCCAGGGCGGGTTTATTAATACAGAGTAACACAGCAACGTCCTCCACATGAATGCTGTCCTGGGACTCTTGTAGTTTGTATCCGACGCACTACTCCTCATTTAGTGTAACCTTCACTTCCTTCTACTTAGGTTGCGACACAGAAATTGCGTCGAGATTGGATACTATAGGCTCCAGGGCGGGTTTATTAATACTGAGTAACACAGCGACGTCCTCCACATGAATGCTGTCCTGGGACTCTTGTAGTTTGTATCCGACGCACTACTGCCCATTTACTGTAACCTTCACACCCATCTACTTAGGATGCGACACAGAAATTGAGTCGAGATTAAATACTATAGGCTCCAGGCGGGTTTACTTCTTCAGAGTAACGCAGTTGCGGCCTCCACAATAATGCTCTCCTGGGAGTCAAGCTGTTTGTATCCGACGCACTACACCTCATTTACTGTAACCTTCACACATTTCTATTTAGGATGCGACCCAGAAATTGCGTCGAGATTGGATACTATTGGCTCCAGGGCGGGTTTACTACTACTGAGTAACACAGTTGAGGCCTCCACATTAAAGCTGTCCTGGGAGTCATGTAGTTTGTATCCGACGCACTACTGCCCATTTGCAGTGACCTTCACACCCTTCTACTTAGGTTGCGACAAAGAAATTGCGTCGAGATTGGATACTATTGGCTCCAGGGCGGGTTTATTAATACAGAGTAACACAGCAACGTCCTCCACATGAATGCTCTCCTGGTAGTCTTGTAGTTTGTATCCGACGCACTACTCCTCATTTACTGTAACCTTCACTTCCTTCTACTTAGGTTGCGACACAGAAATAGCGTCGATATTGGATATTATAGGCTCCAGGGCGGGTTTATTAATACAGAGTAACACAGCAACGTCCTCCACATGAATGCTGTCCTGGGACTCTTGTAGTTTGTATCCGACGCACTACTGCCCATTTACTGTAACCTTCACACCCATCTACTTAGGATGCGACACAGAAATTGAGTCGAGATTAAATACTATAGGCTCCAGGCGGGTTTACTTCTTCAGAGTAACGCAGTTGCGGCCTCCACTATAATGCTCTCCTGGGAGTCAAGCAGTTTGTATCCGACGCACTACACCTCATTTACTGTAACCTTCACACCCTTCTACTTAGGATGCGACCCAGAAATTGCGTCGAGATTGGATACTATTGGCTCCAGGGCGGGTTTACTACTACTGAGTAACACAGTTGAGGCCTCCACATTAAAGCTGTCCTGGGAGTCATGTAGTTTGTATCCGACGCACTACTGCCCATTTGCAGTGACCTTCACACCCTTCTACTTAGGTTGCGACACAGAAATTGCGTCGAGATTGATTACTATAGGCTCCAGGGCGGGTTTATTAATACAGAGTAACACAGCAACGTCCTCCACATGAATGCTGTCCTGGGACTCTTGTAGTTTGTATCCGACGCACTACTGCCCATTTACTGTAACCTTCACACCCATCTACTTAGGATGCGACACAGAAATTGAGTCGAGATTAAATACTATAGGCTCCAGGCGGGTTTACTTCTTCCGACTAACGCAGTTGCGGCCTCCACAATAATGCTCTCCTGGGAGTCAAGCAGTTTGTATCCGACGCACTACACCTCATTTACTGTAACTTTCACACACTTCTACTTAGGATGCGACCCAGAAATTGCGTCGAGATTGGATACTATTGGCTCCAGGGCGGGTTTACTACTACTGAGTAACACAGTTGAGGCCTCCACATTAAAGCTGTCCTGGGAGTCATGTAGTTTGTATCCGACGCACTACTGCCCAATTGCAGTGACCTTCACACCCTTCTACTTAGGTTGCGACACAGAAATTGCGTCGAGATTGGATACTATTGGTTCCAGGGTGGGTTTATTAATACAGAGTAACACAGCAACGTCCTCCACATGAATGCTGTCCTGGGACTCTTGTAGTTTGTATCCGACGCACTACAGCCCATTTACTGTAACCTTCACACCCATCTACTTAGGATGCGACACAGAAATTGAGTCGAGATTAAATACTATACGCTCCAGGCGGGTTTACTTCTTCAGAGTAACGCAGTTGTGGCCTCCACAATAATGCTCTCCTGGGAGTCAAGCAGTTTGTATCCGACGCACTACACCTCATTTACTGTAACCCTCACACACTTCTACTTAGGATGCGACCCAGAAATTGCGTCGAGATTGGATACTATTGGTTCCAGGGCGGGTTTACTACTACTGAGTAACACAGTTGAGGCCTCCACATTAAAGCTGTCCTGGGAGTCATGTAGTTTGTATCCGACGCACTACTGCCCATTTGCAGTGACCTTCACACCCTTCTACTTAGGATGCGACAAAGAAATTGCGTCGAGATTGGGTACTATTGGCTCCAGGGCGGGTTTATTAATACAGAGTAACACAGCAACGTCCTCCACATGAAAGCTCTCCTGGTAGTCTTGTAGTTTGTATCCGACGCAGTACTCCTCATTTACTGGAACCTTCACTTCCTTCTACTTAGGTTGCGACACAGAAATTGCGTCGAGATTGGATACTATTGGCTCCAGGGCGGGTTTATTAATACAGAGTAACACAGCAACTTCCTCCACATGGATGCTGTCCTGGGACTCTTGTAGTTTGTATCCGACGCACTACTGCCCATTTACTGTAACCTTCACACCCATCTACTTAGGATGCGACACAGAAATTGAGTCGAGATTAAATACTATACGCTCCAGGCGGGTTTACTTCTTCAGAGTAACGCAGTTGCGGCCTCCACAATAATGCTCTCCTGGGAGTCAAGCAGTTTGTATCCGACGCACTACACCTCATTTACTGTAACCTTCACACACTTCTACTTAGGATGCGACCCAGAAATTTCGTCGAGATTGGATACTATTGGCTCCAGGGCGGGTTTACTACTACTGAGTAACACAGTTGAGGCCTCCACATTAAAGCTGTCATGGGAGTCATGTAGTTTGTATCCGGCGCACTACTGCCCATTTGCAGTGACCTTCACACCCTTCTACTTAGGATGCGACAAAGAAATTGCGTCGAGATTGGATACTATTGGCTCCAGGGCGGGTTTATTAATACAGAGTAACACAGCAACGTCCTCCACATGAATGCTGTCCTGGGACTCTTGTAGTTTGTATCCGACGCACTACACCTCATTTACTGTAACCTTCACACACTTCTACTTAGGATGCGACCCAGAAATTGCGTCGAGATTGGATACTATTGCCTCCAGGGCGGGTTTACTACTACTGAGTAACACAGTTGAGGCCTCCACATTAAAGCTGTCCTGGGAGTCATGTAGTTTGTATCCGACGCACTACCGCCCATTTGCAGTGACCTTCACACCCTTCTACTTAGGATGCGACAAAGAAATTGCGTCGAGATTGGATACTATTGGCTCCAGGGCGGGTTTATTAATACAGAGTAACACAGCAACGTCCTCCACATGAAAGCTCTCCTGGTAGTCTTGTAGTTTGTATCCGACGCACTACTCCTCATTTACTGTAACCTTCACTTCCTTCTACTTAGGTTGCGACACAGAAATTGCGTCGAGATTGGATACTATAGGCTCCAGGGCGGGTTTATTAATACAGAGTAACACAGCAACCTCCTCCACATGAATGCTGTCCTGGGACTCTTGTAGTTTGTATCCTACGCACTACAGCCCATTTACTGTAACCTTCACACCCATCTACTTAGGATGCGACACAGATATTGAGTCGAGATTAAATACTATAGGCTCCAGGCGGGTTTACTTCTTCAGAGTAACGCAGTTGCGGCCTCCACAATAATGCTCCCCTGGGAGTCAAGCAGTTTGTATCCGACGCACTACACCTCATTTACTGTAACCTTCACATATTTCTATTTAGAATGCGACCCAGAAATTGCGTCGAGATTGGATACTATTGGCTCCAGGGCGGGTTTACTACTACTGAGTAACACAGTTGAGGCCTGCACATTAAAGCTGTCCTGGGAGTCATGTAGTTTGTATCCGACGCACTACTGCCCATTTGCAGTGACCTTCACACCCTTCTACTTAGGTTGCGACACAGAAATTGCGTCGAGATTGGATACTATTGGCTCCAGGGCGGGTTTATTAATACAGAGTAACACAGCAACGTCCTCCACATGAATGCTCTCCTGGTAGTCTTGTAGTTTGTATCCGACGCACTACTCCTCATTTACTGTAACCTTCACTTCCTTCTACTTTGGTTGCGACACAGATATTGCGTCGAGATTGGATACTATAGTCTCCAGGGCGGGTTTATTAATACAGAGTAACACAGCACCGTCCTCCACATGAATGCTGTCCTGGGACTCTTGTAGTTTGTATCCGACGCACTACAGCCCATTTACTGTAACCTTCACACCCATCTACTTAGGATGCGACACAGAAATTGAGTCGAGATTAAATACTATAGGTTCCAGGCGGGTTTACTTCTTCAGAGTAACGCAGTTGCGGCCTCCACAATAACGCTCTCCTGGGATTCAAGCAGTTTGTATCCGACGCACTACACCTCATTTACTGTAACCTTCACACACTTCTACTTAGGATGCGACCCAGAAATTTTGTCGAGATTGGATACTATTGGCTCCAGGGCGGGTTTACTACTACTGAGTAACAAAGTTGAGGCCTCCACATTAAAGCTGTCATGGGAGTCATGTAGTTTGTATCCGACGCACTACTGTCCATTTGCAGTGACCTTCACACCCTTCTACTTAGGTTGCAACACAGAAATTGCGTCGAGATTGATTACTATAGGCTCCAGGGCGGGTTTATTAATACAGAGTAACACAGCAACGTCCTCCACATGAATGCTGTCCTGGGACTCTTGTAGTTTGCATCCGACGCACTACTGCCCATTTACTGTAACCTTCACACCCATCTACTTAGGATGCGACACAGAAATTGAGTCGAGATTAAATACTATACGCTCCAGGCGGGTTTACTTCTTCAGAGTAACGCAGTTGCGGCCTCCACAATAATGCTCTCCAGGTAGTCAAGCAGTTTCTATCCGACGCACTACACCTCGTTTACTGTAACCTTCACACACTTCTACTTAGGATGCGACCCAGAAATTGCGTCGAGATTGGATACTATTGGCTCCAGGGCGGGTTTACTACTACTGAGTAACACAGTTGAGGCCTCCACATTAAAGCTGTCCTGGGAGTCATGTAGTTTGTATCCGACGCACTACTGCCCATTTGCAGTGACCTTCACACACTTCTACTTAGGTTGCGACACAGAAATTGGGTCGAGATTGGATACTATTGGCTCCAAGGCGGGTTTATTAATAGAGAGTAACACAGCAACGTCCTCCACATGAATGCTGTCGTGGGACTCTTGTAGTTTGTATCCGACGCACTACTCCTCATTTACTGTAACCTTCACTTCCTTCTACTTAGGTTGCGACACAGAAATTGCGTCGAGATTGGATACTATAGGCTCCAGGGCGGGTTTATTAATACTGAGTAACACAGCAACGTCCTCCACATGAATGCTGTCCTGGAACTCTTGTAGTTTGTATCCGTCGCACTACTGCCCATTTACTGTAACCTTCACACCCATCTACTTAGGATGCGACACAGAAATTGAGTCGAGATTAAATACTATACGCTCCAGGCGGGTTTACTTCTTCAGAGTAACGCAGTTGCGGCCTCCACAATAATGCTCTCCTGGGAGTCAAGCAGGTTGTATCCGACGCACTACACCTCATTTACTGTAACCTTCACACATTTCTATTTAGGATGCGACCCAGAAATTGCGTCGAGATTGGATACTATTGGCTCCAGAGCGGGTTTACTACTACTGAGTAACACAGTTGAGGCCTCCACATTAAAGCTGTCCTGGGAGTCATGTAGTTTGTATCCGACGCACTACTGCCCATTTGCAGTGACCTTCGCACCCTTCTACTTAGGTTGCGACAAAGAAATTGCGTCGAGATTGGATACTATTGGCTCCAGGGCGGGTTTATTAGTACAGAGTAACACAGCAACGTCCTTCACATGAATGCTCTCCTGGTAGTCTTGTAGTTTGTATCCGACGCACTACTCCTCATTTACTGTAACCTTCACTTCCTTCTACTTAGGTTGCGACACAGAAATTGCGTCGAGATTGGATATTATAGGCTCCAGGGCGGGTTTATTAATACAGAGTAACACAGCAACGTCCTCCACATGAATGCTGTCCTGGGACTCTTGTAGTTTGTATCCGACGCACTACTGCCCATTTACTGTAACCTTCACACCCATCTACTTAGGATGCGACACAGAAATTGAGTCGAGATTAAATACTATACGCTCCAGGCGGGTTTACTTCTTCAGAGTAACGCAGTTGCGGCCTCCACAATAATGCTCTCCTGGGAGTCAAGCAGTTTGTATCCGACGCACTACACCTCATTTACTGTAACCTTCACACACTTCTACTTAGGATGCGACCCAGAAATTGCGTCGAGATTGAATACTATTGGCTCCAGGGCGGGTTTACTACTACTGAGTAACACAGTTGAGGCCTCCACATTAAAGCTGTCCTGGGAGTCATGTAGTTTGTATCCGACGCACTACTGCCCATTTGCAGTGACCTTCACACCCTTCTACTTAGGTTGCGACACAGAAATTGCGTCGAGATTGATTACTATAGGCTCCAGGGCGGGTTTATTAATACAGAGTAACACAGCAACGTCCTCCACATGAATGATGTCCTGGGACTCTTGTAGTTTGTATCCGACGCACTACAGCCCATTTACTGTAACCTTCACACCCATCTACTTAGGATGCGACACAGAAATTGAGTCGAGATTAAATACTATACGCTCCAGGCGGGTTTACTTCTTCAGAGTAACGCAGTTGCGGCCTCCACAATAATGCTCTCCTGGGAGTCAAGCAGTTTGTATCCGACGCACTACACCACATTTACTGTAACCTTCACACACTTCTACTTAGGATGCGACCCAGAAATTGCGTCGAGATTGGATACTATTGGCTCCAGGGCGGGTTAACTACTACTGAGTAACACAGTTGAGGCCTCCACATTAAAGCTGTCCTGGGAGGCATGTAGTTTGTATCCGACGCACTACTGCCCATTTGCAGTGACCTTCATACCCTTCTACTTAGGATGCGACAAAGAAATTGCGTCGAGATTGGATACTATTGGCTCCAGGGCGGGTTTATTAATACAGAGTAACACAGCAACGTCCTCCACATGAATGCTGTCCTGGGACTCTTGTAGTTTGTATCCGACGCACTACTGCCCATTTACTGTAACCTTCACACCCATCTACTTAGGATGCGACACAGAAATTGAGTCGAGATTAAATACTATACGCTCCGGGCGGGTTTACTTCTTCAGAGTAACGCAGTTGCGGCCTCCACAATAATGCTCTCCTGGGAGTCAAGCAGTTTGTATCCGACGCACTACACCTCATTTACTGTAACCTTCACACACTTCTACTTAGGATGCGACCCAGAAATTGCGTCGAGATTGGATACTATTGGCTTCAGGGCGGGTTTACTACTACTGAGTAACACAGTTGAGGCCTCCACATTAAAGCTGTCCTGGGAGTCATGTAGTTTGTATCCGACGCACTACTGCCCATTTGCAGTGACCTTCACACCCTTCTACTTAGGATGCGACAAAGAAATTGCGTCGAGATTGGATACTATTGGCTCCAGGGCGGGTTTATTAATACAGAGTAACACAGCAACGTCCTCCACATGAAAGCTCTCCTGGTAGTCTTGTAGTTTGTATCCGACGCAGTACTCCTCATTTACTGTAACCTTCACTTCCTTCTACTTAGGTTGCGACACAGAAATTGCGTCGAGATTGGATACTATAGGCTCCAGGGCGGGTTTATTAATACAGAGTAACACAGCAACGTCCTCCACATGAATGCTGTCCTGGGACTCTTGTAGTTTGTATCCGACGCACTACTGCCCATTTACTGTAACCTTCACACCCATCTACTTAGGATGCGACACAGAAATTGAGTCGAGATTAAATACTATACGCTCCAGGCGGGTTTACTTCTTCAGAGTAACGCAGTTGCGGCCTCCACAATAATGCTCTCCTGGGAGTCAAGCAGTTTGTATCCGACGCACTACACCTCATTTACTGTAACCTTCACACACTTCTACTTAGGATGCGACCCAGAAATTTCGTCGAGATTGGATACTATTGGCTCCAGGACAGGTTTACTACTACTGAGTAACACAGTTGAGGCCTCCACATTAAAGCTGTCCTGGGAGTCATGTAGTTTGTATCCGACGCACTACTGCCCATTTGCAGTGACCTTCACACCCTTCTACTTAGGATGCGACAAAGAAATTGCGTCGAGATTGGATACTATAGTCTCCAGGGCGGGTTTATTAATACAGAGGAACACAGCACCGTCCTCCACATGAATGCTGTCCTGGGACTCTTGTAGTTTGTATCCGACGCACTACAGCCCATTTACTGTAAACTTCACACCCATCTACTTAGGATGCGACACAGAAATTGAGTCGAGATTAAATACTATAGGCTCCAGGCGGGTTTACTTCTTCAGAGTAACGCAGTTGCGGCCTCCACAATAACGCTCTCCTGGGAGTCAAGCAGTTTGTATCCGACGCACTACACCTCATTTACTGTAACCTTCACACACTTCTACTTAGGATGCGACCCAGAAATTTCGTCGAGATTGGATACTATTGGCTCCAGGGCGGGTTTACTACAACTGAGTAACAAAGTTGAGGCCTCCACATTAAAGCTGTCATGGGAGTCATGTAGTTTGTATCCGACGCACTACTGTCCATTTGCAGTGACCTTCACACCCTTCTACTTAGGTTGCGACACAGAAATTGCGTCGAGATTGATTACTATAGGCTCCAGGGCGGGTTTATTAATACAGAGTAACACAGCAACGTCCTCCACATGAATGCTGTCCTGGGACTCTTGTAGTTTGTATCCGACGCACTACTGCCCATTTACTGTAACCTTCACACCCATCTACTTAGGATGCGACACAGAAATTGAGTCGAGATTAAATACTATAGGCTCCAGGCGGGTTTACTTCTTCAGAGTAACGCAGTTGCGGCCTCCACAATAATGCTCTCCTGGGAGTCAAGCAGTTTGTATCCGACGCACTACACCTCATTTACTGTAACCTTCACACATTTCTATTTAGGATGCGACCCAGAAATTGCGTCGAGATTGGATACTATTGGCTCCAGAGCGGGTTTACTACTACTGAGTAACACAGTTGAGGCCTCCACATTAAAGCTGTCCTGGGAGTCATGTAGTTTGTATCCGACGCACTACTGCCCATTTGCAGTGACCTTCACACCCTTCTACTTAGGTTGCGACAAAGAAATTGCGTCGAGATTGGATACTATTGGCTCCAGGGCGGGTTTATTAATACAGAGTAACACAGCAACGTCCTCCACATGAATGCTCTCCTGGTAGTCTTGTAGTTTGTATCCGACGCACTACTCCTCATTTACTGTAACCTTCACTTCCTTCTACTTAGGTTGCAACACAGAAATTGCGTCGAGATTGGATATTATAGGCTCCAGGGCGGGTTTATTAATACAGAGTAACACAGCAACGTCCTCCACATGAATGCTGTCCTGGGACTCTTGTAGTTTGTATCCGACGCACTACTGCCCATTTACTGTAACCTTCACACCCATCTACAAAGGATGCGACACAGAAATTGAGTCAAGATTAAATACTATACGCTCCAGGCGGGTTTACTTCTTCAGACTAACGCAGTTGCGGCCTCCACAATGATGCTCTCCTGGGAGTCAAGCAGTTTGTATCCGACGCACTACACCTCATGTACTGTAACCTTCACACACTTCTACTTAGGATGCGACCCAGAAATTGCGTCGAGATTGGATACTATTGGCTCCAGGGCGGGTTTACTACTACTGAGTAACACAGTTGAGGCCTCCACATTAAAGCTGTCCTGGGAGGCATGTAGTTTGTATCCGACGCACTACTGCCCATTTGCAGTGACCTTCATACCCTTCTACTTAGGATGCGACAAAGAAATTGCGTCGAGATTGGATACTATTGGCTCCAGGGCGGGTTTATTAATACAGAGTAACACAGCAACGTCCTCCACATGAATGCTGTCCTGGGACTCTTGTAGTTTGTATCCGACGCACTACTGCCCATTTACTGTAACCTTCACACCCATCTACTTAGGATGCGACAGAGAAATTGAGTCGAGATTATATACTATACGCTCCAGGGGGGTTTACTTCTTCAGAGTAACGCAGTTGCGGCCTCCACAATAATGCTCTCCTGGGAGTCAAGCAGTTTGTATCCGACGCACTACACCTCATTTACTGTAACCTTCACACACTTCTACTTAGGATGCGACCCAGAAATTGCGTCGAGATTGGATACTATTGGCTTCAGGGCGGGTTTACTACTACTGAGTAACACAGTTGAGGCCTCCACATTAAAGCTGTCCTGGGAGTCATGTAGTTTGTATCCGACGCACTACTGCCCATTTGCAGTGATCTTCACACCCTTCTACTTAGGATGCGACAAAGAAATTGCGTCGAGATTGGATACTATTGGCTCCAGGGCGGGTTTATTAATACAGAGTAACACAGCAACGTCCTCCACATGAAAGCTCTCCTGGTAGTCTTTTAGTTTGTATCCGACGCAGTACTCCTCATTTACTGTAACCTTCACTTCCTTCTACTTAGGTTGCGACACAGAAATTGCGTCGAGATTGGATACTATAGGCTCCAGGGCGGGTTAATTAATACAGAGTAACACAGCAACGTCCTCCACATGAATGCCGTCCTGGGACTCTTGTAGTTTGTATCCGACGCACTACTGCCCATTTACTGTAACCTTCACACCCATCTACTTAGGATGCGACACAGAAATTGAGTCGAGATTAAATACTATACGCTCCAGGCGGGTTTACTTCTTCAGAGTAACGCAGTTGCGGCCTCCACAATAATGCTCTCCTGGGAGTCAAGCAGTTTGTATCCGACGCACTACACCTCATTTACTGTAACCTTCACACACTTCTACTTAGGATGCGACCCAGAAATTTCGTCGAGATTGGATACTATTGGCTCCAGGGCGGGTTTACTACTACTGAGTAACACAGTTGAGGCCTCCACATTAAAGCTGTCCTGGGAGTCATGTAGTTTGTATCCGACGCACTACTGCCCATTTGCTGTGACCTTCACACCCTTCTACTTAGGATGCGACAAAGAAATTGCGTCGAGATTGGATACTATTGGCTCCAGGGCGGGTTTATTAATACAGAGTAACACAGCAACGTCCTCCACATGAATGCTCTCCTGGAAGTCTTGTAGTTTGTATCCGACGCACTACACCTCATTTACTGTAACCTTCACACACTTCTACTTAGGATGCGACCCAAAAATTGCGTCGAGATTGGATACTATTGCCTCCAAGGCGGGTTTACTACTACTGAGTAACACAGTTGAGGCCTCCACAATAAAGCTGTCCTGGGAGTCATGTAGTTTGTATCCGACGCACTACTGCCCATTTGCAGTGACCTTCACACCCTTCTACTTAGGATGCGACAAAGAAATTGCGTCGAGATTGGATACTATTGGCTCCAGGGCGGGTTTATTAATACAGAGTAACACAGCAACGTCCTCCACATGAAAGGTCTCCTGGTAGTCTTGTAGTTTGTATCCGACGCACTACTCCTCATTTACTGTAACCTTCACTTCCTTCTACTTAGGTTGCGACACAGAAATTGCGTCGAGATTGGATACAATAGGCTCCAGGGCGGGTTTATTAATACAGAGTAACACAGCAACGTCCTCCACATAATTGCTGTCCTGGGACTCTTGTAGTTTGTATCCGACGCACTACTGCCCATTTACTGTAACCTTCACACCCAACTACTTAGGATGCGACACAGAAATTGAGTCGAGATTAAATACTATATGCTCGAGGCGGGTTTACTTCTTCAGAGTAACGCAGTTGCGGCCTCCACAATAATGCTCTCCTGGGAGTCAAGCAGTTTGTTTCCGACGCATTACACCTCATTTACTGTAACCTTCACACACTTCTACTTAGGATGCGACCCAGAAATTGCGTCGAGATTGGATACTTTTGGCTCCAGGGCGGGTTTACTACTACTGAGTAACACAGTTGTGGCCTCCACATTGAAGCTGTCCTGGGAGTCATGTAGTTTGTATCCGACGCACTACTGCCCATTTGCAGTGACCTTCACACCCTTCTACTTAGGATGCGATAAAGAAATTGCGTCGAGATTGGATACTATTGGCTCCAGGGCGGGTTTATTAATACAGAGTAACACAGCAACGTCCTCCACATGAATCCTCTCCTGGTAGTCATGTAGTTTGTATCCGACGCACTACACCTCATTTACTGTAACCTTCACACACCTCTACTTAGGATGCGACCCAGAAATTGCGTCGAGATTGGATACTATTGTCTCCAGGGCGGGTTTATTAATACAGAGTAACACAGCAACGTCCTCCACATGAAAGCTCTCCTGGTAGTCTTGTAGTTTGTATCCGACGCACTACTCCTCATTTACTGTAACCTTCACTTCCTTCTACATAGGTTGCGACACAGAAATTGCGTCGAGATTGGATACTATAGGCTCCAGGGCGGGTTTATTAATACAGAGTAACACAGCAACGTCCACCACATGAATGCTGTCCTGGGACTCTTGTAGTTTGTATCCGACGCACTACTGCCCATTTACTGTAACCTTCACACCCATCTACTTAGGATGCGACACAGAAATTGAGTCGAGATTAAATACTATACGCTCCAGGCGGGTTTACTTCTTCAGAGTAACGCAGTTGCGGCCTCCACAATAATGCTCTCCTGGGAGTCAAGCAGTTTGTATCCGACGCACTACACCTCATTTACTGTAACCTTCACACACTTCTACTTAGGTTGCGACCCAGAAATTGCGTCGAGATTGGATACTATTTGCTCCAGGGCGGGTTTACTACTACTGAGTAACACAGTTGAGGCCTCCACATTAAAGCTGTCCTGGGAGTCATGTAGGTTGTATCCGACGCACTACTGCCCATTTGCAGTGACCTTCACACCCTTCTACTTAGGATGCGACAAAGAAATTGCGTCGAGGTTAAATACTATAGGCTTTAGAGCCGGTCTACTACTACACAGTAACACAGCCGCGGCCTCCCCATGAAAGGTTACCTGGTAGTCTTGTATTTTGTGTCAGCCGCACTACTCCTCATTTTCTATAACCTTCACACCCTTCTACTTAGGATGGGACACACAAATTGCGCCGAGATTGGATACTGTAGACTACAGGGCGGGTTGACTACTACAGAGTTACACTGCAACGTCCTCCACTTGAAAGTTCTCCCGGGAGTCTTGTAGTTTGTATCCGATGCACTACTCCTTATATACTGTAACCTTCACACCGTTCTACTTTGGATGCGACACAGAAATTGCGTCGAGATTGGATACTATAGGCTACACGGCGGGTTTACTTCTACAGAGTAACACAGCAACGTCCTCTACATGAAAGCTCTCCTGTGAGTCTTGTAGTTTGTATCCGACGCACTACTCCTCATTTACTGTAACCTTCACACCCATCTACTTAGGATGCGACACAGAAATTGAGTCGAGATTAAATACTACAAGACTCGCAGGAGATCTTTCATGTGGAGGCCGCAGCTGTGTTACTCTTAGTAATAAACTCGCCCTGAAGCGTATAGTATCCAATCTCGACGCAATTTCTGGGTCACAACCTAAGTAGAAGGTTGTGAAGGTTACAGTAAATGAGGTGTAGTGCGTCGGATACAAACTACTTGACTGCCAGGAGAGCATTATTGTGGAGGCCGCAGCTGTGTTACTCTGAAGAAGTAAACCCGCCTGGAGCGTATAGTATTTAATCTCGACGTAATTTCTATGTCGCATCCTAAGTAGATGGGTGTGAAGGTTATAGTAAATGGGCAGTAGTGCGTCGGATACAAACTACAAGACTCCCAGGAGACCTTTCATGTGGAAGTCGCAGCTGTGTTACTCTGTAGAAAAAAACCCGCCCTGTAGCCTATAGTATCCAATCTCGACGCAATTTCTGTGTCGCATCCAAAGTAGAACAGTGTGAAGGTTACAGTAAACGAGGAGTAGTGAGTCGGATACAAACTACAAAACTCCTAGGAGAGCTTTCAAGTGGAGGACGATGCTGTATTACTCTGCAGTAGTAAACCCGCCCTGGAGCCTGTAGTATCCAATCTCGACGCAATTTCTGTGTCGCATCCTATGTAGGAGTGTGTGAAGGTTACAGTAATTGGACAGTAGTGCATTGGATACAAACCACATGACTCCCAGGAGAGCTATCATGTGAAGGCCGCAGCTGTGGTACTCTGTAGTAGTAATCCCGCCCTGGAGCCTATGGTATCCAATCTCGACGCAATTTCTGTGTCGCATCCTAAGTAGAAGGGTGTGAAGTTTACAGTCAATGAGCAGTAGTGCGTCGGATACAAACTACAAGACTCCCAGGAGATCTTTCATGTGGAGGCCGCAGCTGTGTTACTCTGTAGTAATAAACCCGCCCTTGAGCCTATAGTATTTAATCTCAACGCAATTTCTGTGTCGCATTCTAAGTAGAAGAGTGTCAAGGTTAAAGTAAATGAGTTGTAGTGCGTCTGATACAAACTACAAGACTCCCAGGAAAGTTTTCATGTGGAGGACGTTGTTGCGTTACTCTGTAGAAGTAAACCCGCCCTGTAGCCTATAGTATCCAATCTCGACGCAATTTCTGTGTCGCATCCAAAGCAGAACGGTGTGAAGGTTACAGTAAATGAGGAGTAGTGCGGCTGACACAAAATACAAGACTACCAAGTGACCTTTCATGGGGAGGCCGCGGCCTTGTTACTCTGTAGTAGTAGACCCGCCCTGGAGCCTTTAGTATTTAATCTCGACGCAATTTCTGTGTCGCATCCTAAGTAGAAGGGTGTGAAGGTCACTGTAAATGGGCAGTAGTGCGTGGGATACAATCTACGAGACTCCCAGGAGACCTTTCATGTGGAGGCCGCAGCTGTGTTACTGTGTAGTAGAAATCCCGTTCTGGAGCCTATAGTAGAAAGCACAGAAGCTGAAATCGTTATAGGTACAGAAAGCTGGCTAAAGCCTGAAATAAGTTCTGTAGAAATTGTTTCGAAGTCTCAGATGGTGTTCAGGAAAGATAGATTACGCAGAATTGGTGGTGGAGTGTTTGTGTCTGTCAGTAGTGGTTTGTGTTGTAGTGAAGTCGACGTAGATACTCCGTGCGAATTGGTATGGGTGGAGGTTATACTTAACAGCCGAACTAAGTTAATAATTGGCTCCTTCTACCGACCCCCAGACTCCGATGATATAGTTGCTGAACAGTTCAGAGAAAATTTGAGTCTCGTAACAAATAAATACCTTACTCATACGGCTATAGTTCGTGGGGACTTCAACCTTCCCTCGATACGTTAGCAAAAATACTTGTTCAAAACCGGTGGTAGGCAGAAAATATCTTCCGAGATTGTCCTAAATGCTTTTTCCGAAAATTATTTCGAGCAGTTAGTCCACGAACCCACGCGAATTGTACATGGTTACGAAAACACACTTGACTCTTAGTCACAAACAATCCAGAGCTAATAGAGAGCATCATGACTGATACAGGGATTAGTGATCACAAGGTCGTTGTAGCTAGGCTCAATACAGTTTCTTCCAAATCCACCAGAAACAAACGCAAAACAATTTTATTTAAAAAGGCGGATAAAGTGTCACTAGAAGTCTTCCTAAGAGACAATCTCCATTCCTTCCGAACTGACTATGCAAATGTAGACGAGATGTGGCTCAAATTCAGAGATATAGTAGCAACAGCAATTGAGAGATTCATACCTCATAAATTGGTAAGAGATGGAACTGATCCCCCATAGTACACAAAACAGGTCAGAACGCTGTTGCAGCGGCAACGGAAAAAGCATGTGAAGTTCAGAAGAACGCGAATTCCTGGAGATTGGCTACAATTTACAGACGCGCGAAATTTGGCACGGACTTACATAGGTTCCACAACGAAATTACATAGGTTCCACAACGAAACATTGTCTCGAAATTTGGAAAATCCGAAGAAATTCTGGTCGTATGTAAAGTACACAAGCGGCAAGACGCAGTCAATACCTTCGCTGCGCAGTGCCGATGGTACTGTTACCGACGACTGTGCCGCTAAAGCGGAGTTATTGAACGCAGTTTTCCAAAATTCCTTCACCAGGGAACACGAATGGAATATTCCAGAATTTGAAACACGAACAGCTGCTAGCATGAGTTTCTTAGAAGTAAATACCTTAGGGGTTGCGAAGCAACTCAAATCGTTTGATACGGGCAAGTCTTCAGGTCCAGATTGTATACCGATTAGGTTCCTTTCAGATTACGCTGATACAATAGGTCCATACTTAGCAATCATATACAACCGCTCGCTCACCGATAGATCTGTGCCTACAGATTGGAAAATTGTGCAGGTCGCACCAGTGTTTACGAAGGGTAGTATGAGTAATCCATCGAACTACAGACCTATATCATTGACGTCGGTTTGCAGTAGGGTTTTGGAGCATATACTGTATTCAAACATTATGAATCAGCTCGAAGGGAACGATCTATTGATACGTAATCAGCATGGTTTCAGAAAACATTGTTCTTGTGCAACGCAGCTAGCTCTTTATTCGCACGAAGTAATGGCCGCTATCGACAGGGGATCTCAGGTTGATTCCGTATTTCCGTATTTCTGGATTTCCAGAAAGCTTTTGACACCGTTCCTCACAAGCGACTTCTAATCAAGCTGCGGGCCTATGGGGTATCGTCTCAGTTGTGCGACTGGATTCGTGATTTCCTGTCAGGAAGGTCGCAGTTCGTAGTAATAGACGGCAAATCATCGAGTAAAACTGAAGTGATATCAGGTTTCCCCAGGGAAGCGTCCTGGGACCTCTGCTGTTCCTGATCTATATAAATGACCTGGGTGACAATCTGAGCAGATCTCTTAGGTTGTTCGCATATGATGCTGTAATTTACCGTCTAGTAAGTTCATCCGAAGACCAGTATCAGATGCAAAGCGATTTAGAAAAGATTGCTGCATGGTGTGGCAGGTGGCAGTTGACGCTAAATAACGAAAAGTGTGAGGTGATCAACATGAGTTCCAGAAGAAATCCGTTGGAATTCGATTACTCGATAAATAGTACAATTCTCAAGGCTGTCAATTCAACTAAGTACCTGGGTGTTAAAATTACGAACAACTTCAGTTGGAAAGACCACATAGATAATATTGTGGGGAAGGCGAGCCAAAGGTTGCGTTTCATTGGCAGGTCAGTTAGAAGATGCAACAAGTCCACTAAAGAGACAGCTTACACTACACTCGTTCGTCCTCTGTTAGAATATTGTTGCGCGGTGTGGGATCCTTACCAGGTGGGATTGACGGAGGACATCGAAAGGGTGCAAAAAAATGGCGGCTCCTTTTGTATTATCACGTAATAGGGGAGAGAGTGTGGCAGATGCGATACGCGAGTTGGGATGGAAGTCATTAAAGCAAAGACGTTTTTCGTCGCGGCGAGATCTATTTACGAAATTTCAGTCACCAACTTTCTCTTCCGAATGCGAAAATATTTTGTTGAGCCCAACCTACATAGGTAGGAATGATCATCAAAATAAAATAAGAGAAATCAGAGCTCGAACAGAAAGATTTAGGTGTTCGTTTTTCCCGCGCGCTGCTCGGGAGTGGCATGGTATGGAGGTAGTATGATTGTGGTTCGATGAACCCTCTGCCAAGCACTTAAATGTGAATTGCAGAGTAGTCATGTAGATGTAGATGTAGGTACAGACTGGCTAATGGATAAAAATCACCAACATGAGAAAAAGTCCGTTGCATTATGACAATGAAGACTCTTTCCGTTATGAATTCTCAAAGTTAAAGTATGTTTTGGTACAGCGTCAGCTTTACTACTTCTTAGTAGGGATGAAAAAATCGACCGATTAAAACGAATATCGGTATTTTAGTTCTGGGGAACAGGTGTTTTTCGGTATTTCTTTGGTCTGACTTATAGCATGGTATTTTTTTCATTTTTTAGTAATATCCGGTAAAAAACGGCATTTCAGTTTGCCATAGCAGCAGTGTTAAAATTGTTAGTCTTTTACTATAATGATAGAGTAATGTTTATTCATAAGATTGCGACTGCTTTGAAATGTTTTATTATTATAGAAATTGGCAAAAGCGACAAGCAGTATTTTAATAACGACACCTATAGTTAGAAACTAACAACAAAGAGATGACATAAAAATAGGTGCAGCATTGCAGAGAAAATAACGCACCCATTGCCATGTGGCAAGGCCTATCAGATGGCCCGTGTGTACATGCGGTATGCCACCATCTGTGGAAAGGAAATGCTTCACGAAGTGCCGTAGCAATGATGTACATGCCCTTAATTTTGAGATTGCTACAGGTTGAAAAATTGACACCATCCAAAACTGACGATGCTTTCTTACTTTCGCTTTTCCTGTCAATGTGCCTGTCCACTTCGCCTTCCCAATCTTTGCCGGTGACAACGCGACCAATATATGTGGTAGCCTCAACCCCAATATCGATCATGATTGGCTAGTCCTTCACCTCGATTAGAAATTATCGACTGAAGATCGATTATTTCAGAAGCGTGTTATTTTGAGGTTTTAATACTCAGATTAAACTGGACGCAAAAAGAACTGGTGTAACTGAAAACCAGTTGTTTCAGTGATGACCGCCATCCCTTGTCCTGAGGGTTCCCACAGAGCACAGGAATGTCTCTGACTCACTGGCGAAGGTGGTCTGCCTGCTCCAGCTGGGTGACCCTGACGATAGCCGCCACCAGCTGCCTGGGCGCCTGCCCCTCGTCTCCTCTACAGCATCAGCGTCCATACCTCCCCACCTTGTGTCATTCTGAACAGTCCTCAAGACCAGACTCAGTACACTGTTCCACTACAGTATCAAATATAAGCTAATACATCTCTCCAAGACAATGTCTTCGCAAATATGGAGTGACTGTGTTGTTGTTGTTGTTGTTGTGGTCTTCAGTCTGAGACTGGTTTGACGCAGCTCCCCACGCTACTCTGTCCTGTGCAGGCTGCTTCATCTCCCAGTACGTACTGCAGCCTACATCCTTCTGAATCTGCTTAGTGTATTCATCTCTTGGTCTCCCTCTACGATTTTTACTCTCCACGCTTCCCTCCAACACTAAATTGGTGATCCCTTGATGCCTCAGAACATGTCCTACCAACCGTCTCTTCTTCTAGTCAAGTTGTGCCACAAACTCCTCCCGAATTCTATTCAATCCCTCCTCATCAGTTATGTGATCTACCCATCTAATCTTCAGCATTCTTCTGTAGCACCACAGTTCGAAAGCTTCTATTCTCTTCTTGTCCAAACTATTTATCGTCCATGTTTCAGTTCCATACATGGCTACACTCTATACAAATACTCTCAGAAACGACTTCCTGACACTTAAATCTGTACTCTATGCTAACAAATTTCTCTTCTTCAGACACTCTTTCCTTGCCATTGCCACCCTACATTTTATATCCTCTCTACTTCGACCATCATCAGTTATTTTGCTCCCCAAATAGCAAAACACCTTACTACTTTAAGTGTCTAATTCCCTAATCTAATTCCCTCAGCATCATCCGACTTAATTCGACTACATTCCATTACCCTCGTTTTGCTTTTGTTGATGTTCATCTTATGTCCCCCTTTCAAAACACTCTCCATTCCGTTCAAGGAGTGACTGTAACAGCAGTAAATGAAAACAATGACCATGCCTTTACGTACAAGAGTAATGGTAAGCAATACAAAATCTAGGGAATTCCTTACAAAGGCAGAAATTATATAATTTTCACAAATATCTTTCTTATTAGTGACTTTATAATTGAATGTCAGCACTGCTGATGGCATCATGCTGGTTTATCATTGTTGAACCTTGGGTTTAATGGATTGTTAATTAGTATTAGTCCACATTCTACTCATGCCATCCCTTAACTGTTAATTTGCAAGCATATTAATTCTAGTTGTTCATGTAGATCAAGCAAACAGAGAATGATCAGTTACACAAATTGAATTTCTGGTATGCAATCTGAGGTTTCATTTTCTTGGATGGTATCCTCCTATGTATCTAACCATCACTTTTCATATTTCTTTCCCACAATATCTTCTGCAGTATGGCCTCATGCGCTGTAAGGTTTACATGAAGACAAAAATCGCACAACACATAAAAAAAATATCCTAACATAAATTATACACCAATTTGTTCTACACATTTAAAAATACTCCCAGTGAAGCCAAGCTGAGATGCTCATAAAGTTACCTTGTACTCCTTATGAAATACGTACCTGTATACGTATAATTTATACTTTTCCTGTCCTTCCTAATTGAAAATGAAACCCAGCATTCTCTATAATCTGTGTCTATCATAACTCTACTTTTTTTAAATCATTCTTTATTCACCATGCTTCCTCTCTGCCATGTATGCTCTTTAAAATGCAACAAAAACAACTTTAGTAACCAGTACTTGCTACATCTCAACACATGTCATTGCTCAAGGTGGGATCATTGCGGTTGGAGAACATCTGAGTGTACCACAGCACTCCAGTAATGTATGTATTTTATGTTGCTTTTATTAGTGTAAACTTGTGTATAGTGGAACAGTAACCCTTCCCAAATCTACTCTTGCCTTCCCAGGTTCACCTGCTTTTTGTATCTTTCATTTCGTCTGTTCTAAGAAAAGCTTGTGTGATTGATGCAATAGTAGTAAGTGGGCACATTGGACGCACTCTGGGTAAAAATTATGAACATACTTTTGTGAAGCCAGGGAAAATTAACAAGAAGGATCTGTAGCTAATTCAGTCAAGTAAGGCCTCCAAATATAAATGGATAAATAAGCTTAAAAATTTTCACTCAAAGTCCTATGCTCAACAAGTTTATTTTACCAGACATGAATATGTAGTAAAGCATTTCATTTGAAATTCTATGACTAAAAGTGGCACACAGCTTC
This sequence comes from Schistocerca cancellata, assembly GCF_023864275.1. NCBI lineage: Eukaryota > Metazoa > Arthropoda > Insecta > Orthoptera > Acrididae > Schistocerca > Schistocerca cancellata. The sequence continues at coordinate 57,705,913 of NC_064631.1, forward strand.
ATTGTTGTTTTCTCTGTAGCTAACACTTTCATTTCCCTGACATATTTGTGACATAGGTAGGACAATTTGTTAAGAAATTGTACATATGTACAACAACAACACCATTCAATTGTGTGATTCACTTATAGAAGTGGCAAAAAACAAATTAACTGACAGAAATAACTGGTTACTGGGAAGTAACAGTTATTGTAATACCTACTCCTCTGATACTAGCAGTTATTTTAATAATTGCCAATGGTGCATCACGCCATTTGTTTACTGAGTATCATATAGTGCTTTCACGCCATCTGAGATCTGGCCACAAATGGGAGGGGCAGACCATCTAGACGGTGTTCTACAGCTCATGGAAATAACTCTGCGACTATGCACCATCTGTTTAAAGAAGTGTGTACTACGTTTTTGTGTGCTCTCACCACTGTTGGCAGAATGGGCTGGCGTTAGGATGGCGGCTGACGGGAACTACTGTAATGGCATTTGACACGTATAGTCATTCCCATCAGCTACTGTGCTGTGTACCAGCTTAGTTTGGACTCGTAGTACAAACAGAGTAACTTCAAGGAATTCGTTCCACTATCGATACATCCATCAGACGTTGATGTTTTTCCCTGGATAATATTACATTTGCTAACAGTTCTTGTTCCCTATAAGTTAATGGGCTACCACTACAGGTAAACAAGAGGTTGGTAACTATGTTCCAGATTCCAGTTAAAGGTCATAGAAGTTGGTGATATTTCCAGAGAGCATGGTTATTGTAGTGAACAACTATTTTCGTACTGCTGTACGGAAATGATGGTCGGCCAGATATCATACAGCTGTGCAGTAATCTCCTGTCGATAGCACTCATTACTTCATGGGTATAAAGAGCTAATTGTGTTTCACAATAATGATTTTTTTCTGGATCAGTGATGACTATGTGTCAATAAATAGTTTTCTTCGAGGTAATTCATAATGGTCGAACACAGTATATGTTCCAAAACCATACTGCAAATCGACGTTAATGATATGGTCCTGTAATTCAGCGGATTACTCCTACTTCCCTTTTTGGGTATTGGTGTGACTTGAGCAATTTTCCAGTCTTTAGGTGCCGATCTTTCTGTGAGTGAGTGGTTGTATATAATTGCTAAATATGGAGCTATTTTATCAGCATACTCTGAGAGGAACCTGACTGGTATACAATCTGGACCGGAGGCCTTGCCTTTATTAAGTGATTTGAGCTGCTTTGCTACACCGAGGATATCTACTTCTGTGTTTCTCACCTTGGTAGTTGTTCCTAGTTGGCAGTCAGGAATATTTACTTTCTCTTCTTTGGTGAAGGAGTTTCGGGAAACCGTGTTTAATAACTCTGCGTTGATGGCACTGTCGTCAGTGACTTCACCGTTGTTATTGCGCAGTGAAGGTATTGATTGCGTCTTGCCTCTGGTGTGCTTTATGTATTACCAGAAGCTCTTTGGGCCTTTGCCAGATTCCGAGACAGAGTTTCTTTGTGCCTAATATTATAAGCATCTCCCATTGAAGTGCTCACTGTATTTCGAACTTCTGAAAATTTTTTTCCAATCTTGGGGATTTCGCGTTCTTTTAAATTTGGCATGCTCTTTTCGTTTCAATAGCGATCTCACTCATTTTGTGTACCAGTGGGGATCAGAACCATCACTTGTTAATTTATGTGGTATATATCTCTCATTTGCTGTCGATACTATCTCTTTGATACCATTCCACAACTTGTCTACGCTTACATGATCAGAATGGGAGGGGAGACTGTCTCTTACAAAGGTGTTAAGAGAAATTTTATCAGCTTTTTTAAATAGATGTACTATGCTTTTCTCTTTTATGGTTGAAGGTGTTATCGTATTTAGCCTAGCAGTAACTGCCTTGTGGTCGCTAATCCCTGTATTCGTTACAATTCTAACTATTTGTCCATGATTATTTGTTGCTAATACGTCAAGTATGCTTCCACAACCATTTACGCTTCGAGTGGGCTCATGTATTAATTGTTCAAAATAATTTTCTGAAAAAGCATTGAGTACTATTTCAGACGACGTTTTATGCCTACCGCCGTCTTTAAACGTATATTTCTTCTAGCATGTCGAGGGTAGATTGATGTCAGTACCCTCTAGAATTATATGATTGGGGTACCTGTTTGAAATGAGACTCAAGTCTTCTTTGAACTGTTCAGAAACTCTATTTCCTGAGTCGGGCGTGGGGGGTGGGTCAATAAAACGATCCAATTAATAGTTTAGTCCGATTGTCAAGAACAACATCTACCCGTACTATTTCTCAGGAACTATCTACTTCATTTTCGATACAAGGTAAACTACTTCTGACAGCAATAATTACTCATCTACCAACTGTATTTAATCTATCCTTTCTGAACACTGTTAGGTCCTTTGAAACAAATTCGTCTGAACTTATTTCCGGCCTTAGCCAGCTTTCGGTACCTATTACTATTTGAGCTTCAGTGCTTTCTGTTAGGGCTTGGAGCTCTGGTTCTTTCCCAACACAGCTACAACAATTTACAACTACAATACACCAATCGTTTCTACAACTACCTTACTGTGTTTTATCTGCTCTCTCTTAGATGGACGCCCTTTCTGTGGTTTCATGGGACCCTCTAACCTAAAAAACCACCCAGTCCCAGCCACACAGCACCCGCTTCCCGTGTAGCCGCTTCCAGTGTGTAGTGGACTCCTGACCTATTAAGCAGAACCTGGAAACCCACTCCGATTTCGCAGGTCATGGTGTCTGCAGCTCATATGCTCACAGAACCGCCTCAGCCTCTGATTGAGACCCTCCAATCGGCTCTACACCAAAGGCCCACAGTCGTTTCTATCGACGATGCAGTAGATTGTGAGCTCCGTCTTAATCTCACAAGCAAGGCTGGCAGTGATTACTATTTCAGCTAGCTGCCCAAAAGCAAAGAGAATCTCCTCCAATCCAAAGCGACACACGTCATAGGTACCGACATAAGCACCCTTTCCACATCCGGAATTCTCCCCCACAATGCACAAGCAGTGCACACTGGCTTCCTTCCCCTCCTTACCAGCCATTATGTGTTTAACTTTGGAGCTTCCAACTACCAGCAAACCCACCCTTTGTGAATGCTCAGATCTTGCAGGCTGAGAAGCTTCCTCTGGAACAGGGTGGACGACTGCATCTGGCTCAGAGGCTTTGTCAGCCACAGATATCGCCCGAAACGTGTCTGTCAAACCAACTGAGGAGACCCTATGATCGGCCCCTCGGAAAGTCTTTCTCTGCCTGCCACACTATGAAATTATCTCCCACTTGGCCACGGGTGAGGGGTCAACTTCAGTGCAGGCAGTACTTGGGGAAGCCACAGCAGTGGAACGATCAGGGCACACGTGGGACATGCTCTATGTCTCTCCAATCCCCGCGTCTGGCCCCCACAGTGATGGCCCTTGGCAGCTGTCTGACGGAAGCCAACAACACCTGGAGCTGTGAGCGATGGGTCACCAGCTCAGCTCACATCCTTTCCGCTACTGAAGTCGGTCCCATTCGAAGCTCGTAAAAATGTGTAACAATCGAACGCTGTATTCGGCTTATTACCAGCGGGAACTCGAGGTGCCCACTCGCTGACAGTCTAACCGATACTGAGCTGTTCTAACCAAAACAAACAAAAGCCTGTACGATATGGGGGTCTATACAAGGGTCGATAACAACTGTGGTACTGTACACTACACTGTTATTTAAATAAAATGTTGTGGCTAGTAATTACTCAAAGGCTTTCATAACCTGTACCAATGTGTATGAAACAAGGTTATATGATAACATTAAAACGGGTCAAATTTTCCATCTTTACAATGTTCACTTACATATTTGTGACTACAAATATAGCCTGCTGTGCGATATGGCCTTTTGAACATGTCAAACTGCTAAACTGCTTTATATAATGTTAAACTAAAACTCATATGACAGACATACTAGTGGATTCCCCACATGTTGTCAATGACACATACTTTCACTTCAGTTATACCGCTACAAAGAGTTATGAGGCATTCTTAGTATTCCTTGGCAGTGGACCAAATAGATCGACTCCAGCGACCTTGTTTAGCTTTGAAGGAATGATAGGAAACATTGGACCACGATGAGATACTGGTAGCAGCTTTACCCTTCTAACAAGATTGACAGAAGCTCTGGGTTACAGATTCCCTTCCCTATTCTAACAAAGAAGCATGTAATACAAAGATGGTATAAAATCAACCCTATACTAGTCGCCGATATCCTTTATCATAAAGAAAATGTTACTTTTAACAATTTAGTATTGCCAAACCACAGTAGTGAAGCGATCCATCCACTTCAATTTCACTTCCTTCCAGGAAGGAATCTTGTCCCATGCCTTACCAATACTAGCAAGTGGCGATGAAAAAAATTTCAAAAAGAAATTTCTACAAATAAAAGAAAACTAATCTATTCTCATTATGATTGCCCTATCTTTCATTATTCAAACCTAGAGACTAACCCCAGACAACATTGGCAATAATATTTTCTTTTTACAAGAATTTTAGTAACAGTGAAAGCAAATCAGTTGTAGGACCCACCTGATTTAACTCATCAAAAATTATAATGCTCTGTTGTGTATGGATTCTTGGCCGCTTCATTGACCAGACAACAACGAAACTGACAAATTCCCTTGTGACACAATCTTCCCGTTCAATAATTGAATACTAACATTGACATATTGCGAGCATTCTGCTCGCAAAGCAGTAGTTTCAAAAAAATGGTTCAAATGGCTCTGAGCACTATGGGACTTAACATCTATGGTCATCAGTCCCCCAGAACTTAAAACTACTTAAACCTAACAAACCTAAGGACAGCACACAACACTCAGTCATCACGAGGCATAGAAACTCCCTGACCCCGCCGGGAATCAGACCCGGGAACCCGGGCGCGGGATGCGAGAACGCTACCGCACGACCACGAGCTGCGGAGAGCAATAGTTTGATGACACATAAAATCATCTACTTCAAATTATTCAAACAGCTCTGCAGTAAGGCCAGTTGTACAATTGTTCAACGAGAGAGAAAAATCCTTACTCAAATCAAGTTCTGTTAGGAGAGTAGCCTCAGGAAGAACCTGTTTCACAGCACTGAATTCAGTTTGCACCTAGACACCCGAACTCCACAGAGTATTTTTACCCGTATGTGCGCAAAGACATGTGGTAACTAAAGTATTCAAGTTCATAAAGTGTTTACAACAATTTGGCCAAACAAGAAACCAGCACAATTTTTCATTTGTTATGATGCGTTCCAAACCAGTTGAACTTCAGTCAGTTTTAGCAAGATCGCTGTCGCCAAAGTATAACAATAACCACTTCAGAAAGAAAATTTAGACCATAAAAGCTTGTCTGGAATAATTACACTGAATCAGTTACTTCTAAGCATAGATGTGTCACGCGAGCGCTGTGCACCGAATATCACACGCCGAACTGTGCTATGACGCTGCACACATGAGACAAAGACGACTATCAAACTTAAAGACGCATTGTCAGTGGGCAGAGATTAAATTAAATGGTTTAGATCAATGTGCCCGTCCCAGGTATTTTTCAGCTTCTAAGATATAACAAAGATACGTTGTTACACTCTTTCTTAAATCTTTCTAACCTCTAATGTACGTAGCTGAACTACAATAAATCCGAACTGCAATTTGTCAGATTGATGACGAGAGGCATTACGTAAAGATGACGTATATTTTGGACATGGCAGATGCAACCCCGTCTGCCAATAACATATCTCATGTCAGTGGACGATAGAACTCTGATTCTTTTCTTTGGGACAACTAACAACTGATTATTGTAAGAACTAACCGTAGGTTCAACGACAAGCTGCTGTAATATCTTTTCTATTTCTGCCTCTATCCTGTGTGTATAAACCTATGGTGAAGGGTAGGATTTATCAATGAACTTGCTATGCTCCTCTCATACAAACTGATAAGGAAAACATGTAATCACATCTGGGTACTCTGAAAATATTTACGAATGTCGCTGTAATAAATTAAATACATCTCTTTTGCCGCTTTCTCTGCATGATCGACACAACGAACTTACTTCTGCATTTCTAAAAAGGTATAAACATGTCTTTGGTAATAAAACTAAAAAAATTACATGATCACAACTGTCACTTTCAACTGGCTACCGGCCAAATGACAATACTCATTTACTGAGAAACTTAGCTTTATTAATACCGATGCATTTTCATAGCGCGCATTATCAAGGGTGGGGCGCGGGGCGTACTTAATGCCCATCCTAAAACATAATGAAAAAATATAAAATTGGTTATTTATTTTTGTCTTATATCAACAGCATAGTTTTTGAAGACATAATGATGTGTAAGTAGAGACCGCAACCTGAGAATGTCTCTTAGCATACTCTTACCAACAGCAACACACCTAGAGCAATGTGTTATATCAACGGGACGTCGGAGTACTTTACGCCCAAGAAAAAAAATATTTATAGAAACGCAAATTTGAATTTTACTAACAACTTGCTAGTTAAAGAGATTTTGATGTGTAAGTGAAGTCCTGAACCTGGAAATACTGAGTACAGCACTCATCAGGGAAGTAACTTCTACACTTAACGCTTAAATTTTTGTGTTAACTTTAACTGAAGAATTAAAATATGGGATCTGGGAAAATAATTCGTTAAAAACCGTTAACATTTTTTCAAAATTTTAAAATTTAGTGTAAATGACTAAATAACAATATTTCTAAATGGTGGGCATAAAGTGCCCCCGCCCCTATCTAACCTTGGTATTGCGAGGGTTAAGACAATGATTTGAGTTCTTTTCGCTAAATGCACATTCGACTAATACCAGCTTCATTGCTGAACCATTATTGGTTAATATAACTTTACCGCAACAGGAGTTTATCAGTCAGCCGCTGTGGCCGAGCGGTTATAGGTGCTTCAGACCGGAGCCGAGCTGCTGCTGCGGTCGCAGTTTCGAATCGTGCCTCGGGCAAGGATGTGTGTGATTTCCTTAGGTTAGTTAGGTTTAAGTAGTTCTAAGTCTAGGGCACTGATGAGCTCACGTGTTAAATCCCATAGTGCTTAGAGATATCTGAACCATTTTGAAACAGCTAAATTTTGACACACGCTGAAACAAGGCCACAGTTCAGACGTTCCAGTGAGCTGTCAGTTGTTTTAATGACGTCACATTCGCACCAAAGAGTCAACACAGTTCTTCCCCGTGCCACCGTGGACGCGGCACACGATGGGGAGGGTGACACACCCCCTCTTACCCAAATTTCACCCCGTCTATTGAAGCGTCTGCGATAGACGTCAGAACCGCGAATCCCAGGGCTGCAATCACGCGGTTTCCTAATGGGTGGCCGGGAAAATATTTCAGACGTCCCTATGCGGAGAAAAGACACAAAATGGTCTCAGGGTGTGTTATAAAGGCTTTAGATGAAACCAACCCTTCGTTTTGTGCCTTACCAGGGTGATTTGATGTGATAGTGTGCAACATTACTATCCTCTCACTGCCACTATTGACGGATCATTTTGGAAACCGCTTCGGAAAAGAAATACCCTGTTAGATGGCTATTATGTCTCGGTGAGTCTGTCAGACCATAGGCAAAGGAGACACCTACCCTTTTGGTGCAGATGGACTGGCCACTAAGGTAAATGCGTTTCGGAACACCACTGGCCGTGTGATTATGGAGTATGTACTCGTAACACTCGTAGAGTGTTTATTCCTAACAATCACTCAAAGCTTTTTTATTTAGTAGAGGACGAGCGTATTACCTTAGCTATTGTTTTAGCCCCAGATAATTGTTTCGCAGTAGTCCATCACACTCAACAGCACACACAGCGCGGAATACCACGAAACAAGGATGAGTACGAGCTCAAGACACAGTGACAGTATATTCCTGCAGTGGACTATCTATATATATCATGATTCAGGATGTAGGATATTTATGCTTTTACTAAGCTCTCTCCCAAGAGTACGTTTTACAGAATACAACTATGTAGTCCTATGAGCCAGTAGCTGCTGTTTATTCACAGAAAAAATCGATAAGTAGTTTATTTATCATCTCTCTGAACGTATTGATTATTACAAATTTAGTAGTATAAATTTAACCACTCAACAGCCGTCTATCTTTTATGAACCATTCCAACACGCACTTCACTTCAAGTTTGCTGTTCTTTCCACTCGGAAGTAAAAAAAAAAAAAAAAAAAAAAATAGAGAATTAGTATTTCTCAGTTAATTCCAGAATGTAATCACTCGAGGATACTTCAACAGCCACTTTTAACAGTTACAAATTATTGTAGATATTTGGGATTTATGCTGATAGCGCTGCAGTGTCCTCAGGCGGTGAAACAAAAAGTACATTTGTTTTATATGCTCCTAAAAGGGCAATAGGATCTCCCTATCCAGTGGGTGTCGTATATTACAGAAAAATAAATATATTTTCATCCACCAATGTGTTAACGTAACTTTCCGCTTAATTATTCACGTAGTTTATTTAGATAGATAATCAGAGTTTTCGTGGACACACCACAGTAGTGTTTGCTACAGCTCGAATTTTATTAATAATTAAATGGAACGACTGCTTTTGCTGCCTTATGAGTCGTAAGTAGAAATAATTATCTTGAAGTTGTACGTTATCCCTCCTCTCACAAGAATATCTTAAATTTTTTTCTGTGTTTAACTTCAATTTATTTCTTTGAATGAAACATATACGCCATCTTAGAGCAGATATGTACCTTGCATCCAACACAGTGTTAACAATACCAGCGACAACCTCAATGATCACTGCTTCGGTCTTTCTCCTCACACATCTAAGATAACTAAAAATGTATCTTTCCTGTTGTTCCTTTCTTTAAAAAATATTAATATTAATTTCTTTTGGTTATTACTTCAGATTATTTATGATATCTAAGGCATCTACTTTCATTATTTATAGTTAGTGTTTCTGTCGTCGCGACTCTACGATAAAATAATCTTCTAGAACTCTATTCCGAACGACAGTACCAAATAGCTATCACATTGCTGACGTTCATGAATATCATTAGTCGCGGGTGAAGGTTATTAGCCAGATTTCGAAAAAAATTAAAAAAACTCTGTTTCGTGTTGTTATAGAAAGAATCTTAGCTATATTTTGCAATAACTCTTTCTTCCTTAGCTACATACTAACATTTCACAATAATACTACATTGCCCTATTTTGACGTTCCAGTCTTTAATGGGGTCATTTTAAGGTTAAAGTGTGAGTAGGTAGGGATCCAAATTTCTGGTTTAGAACACGGGTTTGTTTTATTTTCAATAAATAGCCATTGCTTTACTAATCTAAAGCGAGGAAACTGCGTGTTGCTTGACGAAGGATTGTGACGAGTGTTCTCTTACTTCTCCATACAGAATCCCATTTTAAAAAATAAAACACCTCTTCGTCGAGGTATCATCAATCACTGTTCTTTCGTCTTCTAAAACTGAACAGGGCTGACCCCCCCCCCCCCCCCCCCCAAGAAAAAAAACCTTCAATTAATTCCGTGCAGCATTTCGATGGCTTCCACATAAGAAACTTCCAACAATTCCATCCATAAAACAGCCTTGGATCACCTTTTGTGTCCCCACCAGACCAGTCATTTAATCCGCCTACAATCTTGAGTTTAGCAACGAATTGGTAATCAACCAGTTTCTCTCAACAGTAAACCAGTGAACGGATAAACGGACAACCTGCTCTCATACAGTTGTTTAAGCTTGGGAACCAAGGACTTTTACGTTCAAATTCGCCACTACGTTATCTCTCCAGCATACACTGCGTTTCGCGAAACGCTAACATCGGTCAAGAACCGCAATTTTTACCAATATTATCATCCGAAATATTTCATCAACAACCACATACGTAGAACCTTCACCAATGTCGTCCTTAACCTCGAAGTGTTAATTCACAGCACCAGAGGCTAGTTACCAAACGCTTTTGTAAGTCTGTCTCTGGCGCTACAATTATTTTCTTTGGTACCGTTTTAATGACTTTTCTTTAATTTACAAACCTCAAACAGCTGTAGCTATACATGCGCCGAGCATAGACTTTCTGCCTTTCCTTGAGCTCTAATTTCCGCCTCGGGATCTCAAATTTGAAGGCTGCCCTTATTACGATCTAAACCGAAGTAGATCCATTTACTCGACTAAACAACATACAATTTGCATTTGCTCGGCAGTGTGGTTGAGCGTCGATTCGTAGCAACTACGGCTCCCGACATCAAGAAATTCCCTGCCGCCCGAGCAAAAACTGCCCTGCCAAAACTGTAGTAGGGCCCGTCCAAACACCCAGTCCACTAGTTGCAATCATTTTACAACATATCGAACAACACGTTGTACTCTACCACAACCACTAGTTTACATCTACCACAAACTTCACTCTTTCTCAATACTTCTGACAATGCAGAGGCTGTCTGCCTTCTGACTGAATTTTTTTTTAATTTTTCTTCTTTCCTTTCTTTAGTTTTCGTTCATTCCCACTTCTTCATATACGTCTACAGGTTAGATGTTCTCATCATATCGTAATAATCTTACCGCTGTTACAGTTCTGTTCTTCGCTACTTCATTTAGCAATATAAATTCAGTTCTGTTGATAACCTTTCTACTCCACCCACATTCATACGTACATTCTTACCACAACGCAAGGTACAAATCCTTCTCTACACCGTCTGTCCCACAAAATTATGTTTACCACTACTTTTAGCAACATTAGCCACAAAGTACTTCTTAATGTGGTGAACATTACGTTTCCCTACTTCCTTATCATTATTAACTTCTTTCAGCACTACTGCCGTAGCGTCAGGAACACTTTTAACAATAAATGGTAGAAACGCTTTTTCATATTATTATTTAATTTCTTGCTTTTATAATGTCCTCTTCACAGCACTAAATCTCCTATCCTGTAAGGGTTTACTTTCCTTTCTCTTCCAGATCTTCTTTGTCTGTTTTCAGCACTCTTCTTTAAATTACACACTTAATTACTTTATATCTAAAGCTAGGTATTACAGGTGGATACTTAATCCTATCAAAATGACGATACATGTGTGTCTTGCCTCCTGTTATCTCTCTGCGCGCCACTACAACATGTAGTGTCGCAGAATAGTAAAGAGTTGGAAACGTGGAATATTGTCAAAGTTTCGTTGCCTATGCCGAGAGCCAGAGACAGTAGGTTAGCCAAGAAGTAAGAGGATTGCACATATATCGGAATGTGTCGTAACACAGGGGCAATGGCTTGGGTACACACAACAGTCGAGAGAGAATTGCTTAGCACGCGGATTTGTGTAAGACGGAAACTTTCGTAGAGTGCAAGACAGAGGTATAGCGTCAGCTGTATTGCACTTCACAACTTCGTGTAACTCTGCCGTAACAACACGTAACTCTGTCGCAAGAACACGTAAGGGGCGACTCGGGGAAGGTCGTTGATATCACCAAGCCATATAGTATTCGGCAGGAATAAAGGTGTTATGAATTAATAACATTTCTTTGGCGTTTCTGACGCTTCTACAGCCATTTCCTAGCATCCTGACAACTGGAGAGATCACTGCTGGGCCATCCAGTCCACCGTAGGCGATCGGGACCACTGGGGCGCCTACAAATAGTAGCAGAAGTTTTATCGTTCAGTACCCTCTCAAATTCTCGAATAAATTTAGACCAAGTCAAACGCCTCTTCACACAACAAGTATATCCAGGCCTCCCAATTAAGCAGATAATGCTCGCTCAAGGATTCGATTTGGGTGACGTTTGGCTATTAACAAATCTTTTACTTTCTTCTGTTTCAAGAACTCTTGAAATTCGTAAGACACAAATTGCACTTCATTGTCTGACAAGAGTCGCTATGGTGTCCCACGATAGGGGAATACGACTCTTCAGGATATGCATAATCGTGTTACTGGTCGCCAACTTCACTTGACACAATTTCACAAATTTGGACTAAACCTCCAATATATGCACATCAAAAATCTCTCCAACAATCTCTCTTGACAATAGTCCTAGAGTATCAACTGCTGAAATATCTCACACGAACCCTTGGGTACTACTGCTATAGGCTGCACTCTATCTATCTGATTCTTAATCTTCGTTTATTCGCACACCTCACAAGTTCTCTACTCCATCCTAGCTATCCTACTCTTACCCTTTCCACGCAAAATAATAGTTATGTAAGTGTGCAATACATTTTTTGTACCATAATACCGATAAACTCTGTTACAAACTAAGTTGGTACTGCGAAGCTTCCTCTAAAAGGTTGTAGTAAGTTGCTAACGAATACAACGTCATTAAAGCAAATCCACTTCCCCTTCACTGGTTTCCCTCCTTTTCACCCTTCCTTGATTTTTGTAAGATACTTATCCTTCTCTTGTTCTCTATTAAGATTTTTTACTTAATCCCTCATATTCTAAATGACCAACTTTGGAAACTGAACTTCTTCCCCAGTTCGCAACTCCATTCGCTTTCCATTCCCAGACAGGCGAGATAGTGTATCTGACGCCCAATTGTCCTTTCCTATAATATATCGTATTTCTAAGTCATACTCCTGATGAAAGAGAAACCGTCGCATCAAACGACTGTGCAAAAAGTTTCTTGTCTTCAAAAATATCAATGGCCTTTGTACAGAATGAAATCCAATCTTTCCCTATAGGACCTAAACTTTTTTATAGCCTTTGTACTACTAAAGTATCCTTTTCAGTAACTGTGTAATTCCACTCACAGCTGGTTAACATACGACTGGCAAATGCTAACGTCACTGTTCTTCTGTCATATACCGTTTTCTTGATCACCTGACAACCCAATCAAAATCCTTACGCATTGCATCCACACAAAACTCTTTGGTCAAACCTGGATGCCCTAACATTATAGGATCACTAAGTTCTCGTACCAAAGCATCAGACTCTCGTTGACAACTCTCATCCCCTCTCCAAGATTTAGTCACTTATAACAACATATTAAGGTGCACACAATTCATTACATTACGAGGAATATTCCTTCTGTAAAACCTAGAAGAGCCGTCAGCTGTTACTTACTTCTAGGGAGAGGACAACGTTTAATTGCCAACAATTTCCTTGGGTTAGGTAATGTTGACTCCTGACTTACAATGTTTCCCAAAAATTCCCTGAGGTCTTCAACTTTTAAATAACATTTCTGTGTGTTTCTTCCATGTTCTAAATACTACTAATACATCATCAACAAATACAAATACTTTACTTAATAAGTAATCTCCTAAGGAAATATCTAATAATTAAATGAACTCTGATACACACAATTCAATCCAAATGGTAGAACTTTAAACTGATAATTTCGCCTGTTAAATAGAAAAGTCGCGTAATTCCGCAATCCACAGCGAGTATAACCTGGCAATGGCCGGCCATGAAACCAACCAGACTTAAATATGTACTTTACAGACACCCAATTAAGTCCCCCTGTACAGTTTCCTCTTTACATCAGTTCAAATAATGTAACTGATCTAATATTTCCAAGAGGGTTTGGACATGAGTCCCTCTCTACTCTGTCAGTCATTCTCTAACACCATCTGGTAGTCGAGTAACAAGTTCTTCGGAGAGATGAAACTCGTGTACTTCCATTGAATGGTAGTCCATAAAATTTGCGGTAGTCTCTCCAGCTCTCGTTGCATTTCTGTGGGCCAAACTACTCTAGTCTTAGTTTGCGTTGGACACTCTGTGACGAATACTTTGCTTTAAAAGCTTTAATAAATTGATGAACAGTTGAAAATACATTTAAATTTAACATCACACTTCTATTATTACCCCATGACTCTGGAAGAACACCTGTAAACGCTTTAAGAAAAATTAAGTGATGCACACAACCAACAGGTTCGAATGTAGGAAGTTCCACTACGCGAACATACTCACTACACTTAGACTTACATTTACTAAAGGTGTGTGAAAATCCTAATGATCCTTCACAGATTTCCTTCGGTCCACTATCAGCACACTATCTGTACTACTACATGGACTGGAACACACACAACTCCGATTACCACCACCATGTTTTCGCTTACTGCTGATTTCATTCTGCTTAAAACTGCCCTCAGACACTAAAAGGTTAGCATTTTTCACATTCTTTACTACCTATCTGTGTGCCTTAGTTATTCAGTCTTATACACTAGTATTTAACTTATTAATCTCAGAATTAACTTTAACATGGTTGCTACTAATCTGGTCAGTCACATCCTGAAGCGAGGGACTAATAGACGTTTCCTGTTCCTCTTTTGCTTCATTTAATTTTTCCTCAAGATTTCCTATTTTGGTTCTAACATCTGTAAACTCAAGATTATCGTATTATTTAAAACTGCTTAAGACCTGTTTTGCTCTAACTAACACATTCCTTGAAACATTGATGACCTTGTGACAAATTTTCAATACTCTGTTTTGTCTCCCCACGGAACTGTTTAGTATCTTCCTCTCTCTTCTTACGCAATTGTTTAATCTTTTCTAGAATTTCTGCTAAGAGGAGTGGATACTGCTCTGTCATTTTAAAAAAGACTTTACTATTTTCTTTAAATATCCGAACTTTACTTCATGAGCGTTAAATTCTCGTAACCACACTTAAACAGATCACAGTTCGCTTGGGATACCACTCGGTAAAAAATAACTCCCTACAGAACTAAACTCTATTCGCAATTGAAAAGGAATAGCTGTCTGACAACAATCCCAAAAACATTCCTCTAATCAAATAACTCTTGTTTTATTACTTATCGTTATTTCTTCTCCATTCTCCGGAACCTTTCGAGGAGGCTACAAATAGCTCGCCGTTAGTAGGCGCAGTGAAGACAGCAGAGGCGCAGCATGAAGTACAGTCAGGCTGCATCCTCGTCACGCCGTATCTGCACTCGACTATGTCTCATTTGTCACAAAGTGATTTGAAGTACTATAACTATGTCTCATTTATCCTAAAGTGATTTGAAGTACTATCACTAATCAAACCAATATTCTTTTCTTTTATTTAATTATATCGAACGTTCCACTGTGAATAGATCCACTCCCTCCTTCATGTATGTTCTGTATCATTTTCAGAAAAATCTTTTTTTCTGTCACCTAACACACTCAGAACGTACCAACTTCACTATGTACAATCAACAGTACATCGGGGACCACATTGTCGACAGACATCTGTATCATTCCTTACTGCTATGGTATGCCCTCATAACAGCCAACTATACTATTCTCGCACTAAAAGTACTGATCGATTAGTTTGTACGCTGTTTCTTGAAAGAAACAGCTTTTTGGGTGGCTGCTTAGTTTCGCTGCATCTGCAATACCATAGACAAAAGGGACAACCACACTCCTGTCCAGATGGACTGCCACTAAGGTAAATGCTTCCCGAACAGCAAAGGCCATATGACTAGCGAGTATTTGCTTCCAACAGTCACTCAAAACCTGTTTATTTGGTAGAGCACAAATGGGTTACCTCAAGCTATTCTTTTAGCCCCAGGTGAACTGTTTCTCAGTAGCCTGTCACACTCAGCAAGATACACAGCTCAGAATATCAAGAAACAGGGATTAGCCCTAGCTGAAGACAAAGCAGAAGATTATTCGCGCAATGGACTGTCTGTATATATCACGATTCAGGATATAGGTTATTTATGCTTTTATTAAACCCTGTTCTAGTTGTACATTTTAAGCAGAATACAGTAACGTAGTTACATAAGACAGTAGCTACTCTCATTTCACAGTAAAAAAAGAAAAAAAATTGAAGGCTATTTCACTTATTATCTCTCTGAACTTTAAAATTATTACCCATTTAATGCAACTTTTAGCGATTCGTTAGCAGTCTTTCTTTTAAGGGTCAGAAATAACCAATACACACGTCACTTCACGTGTACTGTTGGTTCCACTCGGAAGTAAAAAAAAATAAAGCGTTACTATTTGTGTGTCAGTAACCAAAGTCTGATCACTCGGGAATAAAACAACAACCACTGTAATAGTGCAAAAATTGCTTGAGATACTTGAATTTTATGCTTACAGTGGTGCGGTGTTCTCAGCTGCCGAAACGAAAAGTAAGTATGAATCAGCAGTTGCGAAAACAACATTCGTCCAAAAATGCAAATTTTTCAAAAGAAGAAGAAACTGTATACTAGCTATATGATGAAATGTAGGATGCGTGCATTCATTTAAAAATCAGCTGTATCTGTTAGGTAAATTCTAACAATAAAATAATGAACTGAAATGTACAACGTTGCATGTACCATTTCTTTAAAAATTTATTAACTTATGTGGTTTCGGAGGTTGAACATTTTATACTAACATTTTAATACCATAGTTTGATTATGTTACAAAATATTAGTTTATTATATCAACTTAACATACAATATTACTTCTAGGATAGTTTTACGCCAATTGTTTATTTTTTAAGAAGAACATTGACAAAAATCAATGCAAAGCTTGTTGTAAAAGACAGATTTTTCTATGAATCATGTCCAGGAATGTCCACAGAGGCGACTGAGCCAGTTCCAGATAGAAGGCTTCGTGCCCTTCGGGAATATACCGCGTTAGTTGTTCTATGTCTTTCAGCTTTTTGACGTTGATTGGGGCTATGTTGTTATGTGCCTTTTATGAAGGCAACTTTGGTTGTGCCTATAACGAGAGTCGCAAAGAAATTTTTTGACACCATCAGTATGATAGTAACACCCAAATTCCCCTGTAAACTGTGATGGAAGCTCATAAATGAGGGCCCTGTGAATTAAACTGTACTGTTCTGGTCCATACAGTTTACGTAACTGTCATCAGACAAACAGTATTGCTCATAAAATTTGGGCCACGATTTGTTGTAAACCAAAATCACTTCTGTGTTAACTAGCTATACATGAATATTTTGATTTTTGGACCAAGTGACCATCTTTCCGACATAACCCTACAAGGATTATGTTCTGTCTTGTTTTCCCATCACCCGTTTTACGCAAGCAGATTTACGATGACATGCCAAAAGTACATGACCACGCACAGCAAAACGCTGGAACACACATTTGAATCTTCCGGAATTTCAAAGCATTAGGTTAATGACTGAGCTGTTCTTGTTTTATGCTGGGGACACGACGGAGAACACGTGCTATTAAAAAAGAAATTTATTAATCACTGTCCTGATGTAATCAACCAAAAACGATCATATTTCGTTAGGTCCTTTGTCAGCTGTATCTTCATGGTACAGATATAGCTTGGATCTGTTGCTTTTTAGGTGTATAACACAAAATGCATTAACATTAAGTCGACGCAGATTTAATGCTTCCAGTACTGCGAGCTCAGGAATCTGCAGATACTGCATGTAACAGAAACATAATGACATCATGTGCTCATTTTCTGCACACATCTTCTTTACTGCATCCATTTTTGAATTGAATTTTCCTACTACTTCTTTTATGTACCGTTAATTGCTAATAGCTGCAGGGTCTGCTATATCGTTGAACGATTTCCTCTTAATTTTCGCTGTAAGTCACGTCACTTAAAAGAGCACCAAATTCGGTTAGTGGCTGCTCAGAGCATAATTAAAACACTCAGTGAAACCCCTGAAATATATTCCATATGACGTGCAAATGTAACTTTATGAGCATTTCACAAATAGTTTTTACAAACAACTCAGCATCTAAGTAACACACTTCTTCGCTAGAGTAATGCGTGATATTCATAGGGGATGGCTTAATATGCTTCTCAATTATCTGCGGGTCTGGGGTCCAGAATTGCTTGCAGTAGCACATCCTCTCTGTCATAGGGTTCAACATTGTTTTTCACACAATAACAAAAATCGTTGCACACGTTCATTTTCAACGCCAAAAAGGCTGCAAAATTCCGGTTTGCACTCTTTGACAGTTCCGGCCTCTGCGATATCGATATTTTTTTTCCGGGGTCTTTTGTGCTCCATGCCTTCTTTCTCAATCAGACGGGGAAGGTATTTATTATGTGTGCTATTACATTCAAAATGAGAAATTTACGGATTATTTCAATCTAGTCGTGATCAGATAACCAATTTCAATACAGTTTCAACATTTGAAACATATCAGTACACGAATATCAAATCTATGTGACAGAAATTGACATCACCATACAATCTAGAACTCATGTTGTTTCTACCAATTTTGGTAATGATAATATGAGTCCAGTTGCAGACGTAACTTATTTGTCTGTCTTTGAGGAAAATAAAAATTCTGTCTTTAATGGTTTTATAGAAAGAAGCTTCCAGATGTTTTATAACAATTCTTCCTCCTCCTGTTAAATTGTAAGTTTCTTCAGTGCTGTGTCTTACTGAGACTTTTCATACTTTAACTGGTTTATTTTATGGGTAAGATAAGTGTAGGTAGGGATCTGTACTCTAATTTTAGAATAAGAACTTATTTTCGTTCCAACAAGTAACAAAGTGTTTATTAAACAGAAACAAACACTACTGCAGGGTGCTTACCAAAGATTTGTCACGAGGGTCCTCCAAACATTTCTCTACACAGAACCCCACTTATAAAAAAATAAAAAAATGATCGCCATCACCTCTTTGGACCCTGACATTAACTACTTCAAATTATAACTAAGCACACAAAAACTCAGTATCCTCAGGCACTGGCTACAAAAATCTACCGACACCCCAACAATCTACTCTGGCTCCGCTAGACCACTCGGCAGTCCTAAAATGCATAACAGAATGTACGATGTGAAAAACATTATTGATAAATGGTTCCACAGAGACTTTCGCTGTTACGGGGATCTCTGGATACTATTCAGCATTATAAGTGTCTTTGTCGAAGTCGACTTCCTGTCACCAGTAACAGTGCTGTCTTCTTCTAAAATCGAACAGGGTCGCAACCTCACCATCATCCCCCAAAAAACACCGTCAATTAATTACGTGGAGCATATGAATAGCTCCCACTTAACAAACCTCCAACAAATTCTTCCGTGAAATAGTCTCGCATCACCTATTGTGTCCTCTTGACCTGGTGAGTCACCTAATACGCCTTCAACCCTGACTTTAGCAACGAATCAGCAGTCAGTCGATTTATGTCATCAATATGCCAATGAACACGCAACCTGGCCACATACAGTTAAGTAAGGCTCAGAGTGAACTCCAAACTATGTAATTGCTCCAGCACTCACTGCACTTGGGGAAATCCTATTATCGGTCACGAACCGCAGTTCTCACCAGTATTATGATGGCAATAATTTCATGAGCCAACGTATACACAGGGCCTTTGCGATCCTGCTCAAAGGCGCGGGAAATGCTAAACTCCTTTCGGTTAGTAGACGGCCGTGGTGGCCGAGCGGTTCTTGGAGCTTCAGTCTGGAACCGCGCGACCGCTACGGTCGCAGGTTCGAATCCTGCCTCAGGCATGGTTGTGTGTGATGTCCTTAGAACTACTTAAACCTAATTAACCTAAGTCTAGGGGACTGATGACCGCAGATGTTAAGTCCCATAGTGCTTAGTGCCATTTCAACCTTAATATGGTTTCACAATGCCAGCATGGATATTGTGTGTATTATGTAAAAATTTACATCTCCGAAAGCATGGAAGTTTTTGATATAAACTTGTAACAGTATGGTTGCGTTATCCATAGAAGTAGCTATACCAAATATGAAAACGATCGATTGATATTTAATAGCACTTCTTCAAATTCATAGAGTATGTGTAACCTATTGCACGCAGCATTAAGCAAGTACAACACTATTTCTGCCCAGGAGAGGGCGCAAGACGAGATAGACAGACAGAGGTGTAAAAACAGAGAGGGCAGAAGAGAATATGTGAAATGCACGAGGCGTGTGAGAAAAGTATCGGGACAGGCAACAATGCGAGCGAACTGGTAACGCTATGTTGTTCTTCTTGTGCAGACCAGTGCTTTCATCCCTTCCTGATACTCAGTCTGAGTTTCACCTCCGTACACCCATTATATGCCTTCTGAGAACGACATCAGTGATGTGGCGTTTTTATTATCTGTTACGAAAATGGAAATGCGGAATTTAGAGCAACGTCATGCCATGTTGAATTGGGGAATCAGCGCGTGTGACCTTAGATCACTAGAAACCGGTCCTTAGGAAACATTTCTATCAAGAGCGCAAGTTTTTCACTGTCGCAAATAGATTAAGGAACGCCGACAACACGTTGAAGCAGAACTGTGCTCAGAGAGAGACTTCAACTTCAAAATCCGGCCAGAACATCGAACGTGTGTGGGCTCTTGTGAGATTCTTTCTCCACGACAAAACCGTCAAGCAAGAGTCTTACAAAGATGTCCTTTAAAAGCCACGAAAAGGGTGAATCGAGTGAGGCCGGACATTACAGGCAGGTGGATACTGCATTGTGACAACACTCCACTTCAAGTGGCTACATCTATCACGAATTTTTTGACCTCAAACGGAATTCTGTTGTTCCATAGCCCCACTATTCAGCTGATGTGAGTCTCTGCCACTTTTTTTTCTAGAAACTGAAAAGTATCTGAAAACGACATCATTTTAGATCACTGAAGAACATTCAAAAGAGTGTGACAGACATGTTAAAGGGCCTACCAAACGAAATCCTTCAACTCTGATACCAGTACTGCAAACGACTCCACCGGATTGCACTTCCTGAAGGGAACTACTTTGGAATGGACAATATTCTTGTTTGAAAAAATTAAAACTATGATAGAAAAAAAGATCACTCTCATACTTTTCTTACACATCTTTTACATGTCATAGCTACACATACGTGGGCCAAAGTGCTGGTACAAGTCTTGTATTCTCATAAACTGTACTTGTTTTATGTGTGTTCTTTGTACGATATTTTTGTATTTTGGGACAATGCATTGAATGAAGTGTAAAAGGAATTAATGCTTTATATTTTTCCTGTTCTTGGTTTGATACCATAGCGTTGCATCGGTGTCAACGCTAAAATTTATTCTGAACTTCTTTAGTCCCAGTACTTTCCGTAAACGAAAGTGAAATTTTTTTCTGGTGCAGTAGGTTAGCTTTTGTCATGAGGAAGCAAGACAACTCAGTCGCAAAAACAGCGCTCCACACCAACCCAGGAGGAACAAGACTACCAGGAGGAACAAGACTACGAGGAAGACGGGCAAAGAGGTGGTCTGACAACGTCAGGGGAGACATGCACGTTGTTGACTTAAGACCAGAAGATGTCAACGACAGGGAGAAATCGAGGAGATGTAGCAAAACAGCAGACCCCGCAAGTCGGGATCAATGCTTGGAAAGAAAGAGAGAGTAGGTCAGCTTGTATTAATTTTCCTGTGTTATGTTCTCCCTTATATCTATGAAATTTTAAATGTGGAATAGACTGCAATGCCGAATCGTCACTAGCGTTTAATTGATGCAACTCTGAACTGGTTTACATGGATCTCAAGTGTGATGGTACACTTCGAAGCTATTATTGTGATGACCATTTTACCATGCACTTTGGCCCGTCTGGTTTCATACCCTCATTTCCGTTTCAAACTATATAAACTCCTTACATCCTAGCGCTCCCACACTTCCAACAATGTAAAGCATCCCCCAGCCCTCCTTTCTGTTGGTGTTATAGTATCCACCTCTCTAACGGAGGGTTAAATAACAGAATTTTCGAACTGTATTTCTTGTTTTCCAAATTCCATAACCTGGCTTGTACACTACAAAATA
Organism: Schistocerca cancellata; assembly: GCF_023864275.1. Lineage (NCBI taxonomy): Eukaryota > Metazoa > Arthropoda > Insecta > Orthoptera > Acrididae > Schistocerca > Schistocerca cancellata. Next base: position 57,727,490 of record NC_064631.1, read on the forward strand.
TTTTTGAGACTATAATTTACTTTTTCTGTACAATCACAGTTCTCACGCTTAGGGATAATAATAACGATTTAACATCTTACTTCCCATTCACACCTTTATTCTACATCTTCAACTACATGGATACTCTGCACATCACATTTAAGTGCGTGGCAGAGGTTTCATCTAACCACCTTCACAATTCTCTAGTATTCCAATCTCGTATAGCGCGCGGAAAGAAAGAACACCTACATCTTTCCGTACGAGCTCTGATTTCCCTTATTTTATCGTGGCGACCGTTTCTCACTATGTAGGTCGGTGTCAACAAAATAGTTTCGCATTCTAAGGAGAAAGTTGGTGATTGGAATTCCGTGAGAAGTTTCCGCTGCAACGGAAAACGCCTTTTCTTTTAATGATGTCAACGCCAAATCCTGTATCATTTCTGTGACACTCTCTCCCATATTTCGCCATAATACTAAACGTGCTGCCCTTCTTTGAACTTTTGCGATGTACTCCGTCAGTCCTATAGGGTAAGGATCCCACACCGCGCAGCAGTATTCTAAAAGAGGACGGACGAGCGTAGTGTAGACAGTCTCCTTAGTAGATCTGTTACATTTTACAGGTGTCCTGCCAATAAAACGTAGTGTTTCGTAAGCCTTCCCCACAACATTTTCTATGCGTTCCTTCCAATTTAAGTTGGTCGTAATTGAAATAACGACGTAATTAGTTGAATTTTCGGCTTTTAGTTTAGATTGAATTACCGTGTAACCGAAGTTCAACGAATTCCTTTTAACCCATGTGGATGACCTCACATGTTTCGTTAGTTAGGGTCAATCAATTCTTGCACTATTCATCTATCTTTTCAGAAAACGTTTTGCAATTTGTTTTGAACTTCCGATAATTTTATTGGCCGATAAACGACAGCGTCATCTCCTCAGATTGTCTCCCAAATCGTTTATATAGATAAGGAACAGCAAAGGGTCTATAACACTACATTGGGGATCGCCAGGAATCACTTCTGTTTTACTCGGTGACTTTCTGTCAGTTACTACGAACTGTGACCTCTCTGGCAGGAAATCACAAATCCAGATACATAACAGACGATATTCCATAAGCACGCGATTTCGCTACAAGCTGCTTGTGTGGTACAGTGTCAAAAGCCTTCTGGAAATCACGAAATACGGAATCGATCTGAAACACCTTCTCAATAGCACTCAACACTTCAATTGAATAAAGAGCTAGTTGTGCTTCACAGGAACGATGTTTTCTAAAACCATGCTGACTGTGTGTCAATAGACAGTTTTCTTCGAGGAAATTCATAATGTTTGAACACACTATATGTTCCAAAATCCTGTTTCATATCGACGTTAACCATATAGGCCTGTAATTTAGTGGATTACTCCAGCTACCTTTCTTGAATACTGGTGTGACCTGAACTTTCCAGTCTTTGGATACGGATCGTCCGTCGAGCGAATGGTTGTATATGATTGTTAGGTATGGAGCTAATTCAACAGCATACTCCGAAAGAAATGTAATTGGTACACAGTCTGGACAAAAAGACTTGCTCTTATTAAGTGATTTAAGTTGCTTCACTACTCCGAGAATATTTACTTCTACGTTACTCATGTTGGCAGCTGTTCTCGATTCCAATTCTGGAATATTTACTTCGTCTTCTTTTGTGAAGGCATTTCGGAAGACTGTGTGTAGTAACTCTGCATTGGCAGCTATGTCTTCAATAGTATCTCCATTGCCATCAAGCAAAGAAGGCATTGATTGTTTCTTGCCGCTAACATACTTCACATACGACCAGAATCTCATTGTATTTTCTGCCAGGTTTCGAGACAAAGATTCTTTATGGAAACTGTTATAAGCATCTCGCATTGAAATTCGTGCTAAATTTCGAGCTTCTGTAAGAGATCGCCAATCTTGGGGATTTTGCGTCTGCTTAAATTTGGCATGTTTGTTTCGTTTTTTCTGCAACAGTGTTCTAACCCGTTTTGTGTACCAAGAGGATCAGCTCCGTCGTTTGTTAATTTAATTGGTATAAATCTCTAAATTGCCACCGAGACTATTTCTTTGAATTCAAGCCACATATCTTGTCTACACTTATATTATTAATTTGGAATGAGTGGAGAATGTCTCTGAGGAAAGCGTCAAGTGAATTATTATCTGCTTTTTTGAATAGGTATATTTTTCGCTTATTTTTGGAGAATTATGGGTTTACAATACTCATTCTCGCTGCGGCAACCCTGTGTACACTAATCCCTGTGTCGCTCTTGGTGCTCGTTATTAACTCAGAATTATTTGTTGCTAAGAGGTCAAGTGTGTTTTCACAACCGTTTACTATATAGTGGACACCTGACCTATTCAGCTGAACCCGAAACTCATTCAACCTTTGGCGCAAGTCGAGAATCTGCTGCCTACACGGTAGCAGAACCGTCTGAGCCTCTGATTTAGAACCTCCACTCGGCTCTGTACCACATTCCGCATTCGGTCCTGACGACTATTCTGCAAATGGTCAGCGCCGCTTTCATCTTGCAAGCAAGACTGGCAGCCTTTACCACTTCTGTTTGCCGCTCGAAACCAGAGAGAATCTCTCCTGATCCAAAGTGACACACATCATTGGTACCGACGTGAGCAACCACCTGCAATTGGCTGCACCATGTGCTCTTCATGGCATCCAGGAGGACCATTTGCACACCTGGAATGACTCCACCCGGTATGCACACGGAGTGCACATTGGTTTTCTTTCCCATATTGTCAGCCAATTCCTACGGCGCCCCATAACGCGCAAACGTTGGAGTTCCCAGCTACCAATTATCCCACCCTCTACGATTGCCCGGATCTTGCAAGCTGAGTGATTTAAAATTATTAAACAAGTTAGCAATAATTAATGACAGTCGTAATAAGCATAAAAACCACAGTTTTGATTCGAAATTATGTTTTAACTACCATATAATTTCATAGTCCATAAGAAGCTGATGCCTTTCGACCGCAGACGTAACGATAACCATGACTCGCTGTTGAAAGCTGCTGCCCGCTGCCGTTTCTTACTTCATATGGGGGCGTTATGAAGCGCTGTGCCTCATGGTCATTCTTATTTTATTTTTATTTTTTGTCATAGAATTGCTCTTACAGAGCATAGCGATACAGTTTAATTGAGCAACTGGTGAAGATAACCACACAAAACACTTGGCGATTCGTTCAATGTAAATGATGACGTTCCTAGAGAATTCATAAAATAAGTTATCCTGAACGGCTTCAGCGTATAGTAGGGAATTGGCATCAGAACTAAAAACAATCTGAGTCACTCCTGTTTAGTTTCTTTACCCAGATTTGCATAATCCAGATAGATCTAATAATAAATATGTGAAAGACGTGAACTGGTAGAACGTAAGACATATCTTGGTAGTGTATGAAAACCGCTAATCATGTGGACAAATGCACAGGTTGCGTATTCAGCAACAGAAAGTGACTGACTGGCCGACAATGTTATCACAGCTATAGCCGACCCGTAATTTAAGTGAGTCGTTTCAACAAGGAGCGGCGCTGTACAATTACCAACACTTTACTGCCTTGTAATCTGGTACGAAACTTGCGCGAAAGTTACTACTTAAACAAGACAATTTTCCGTAACTCGACACATGCAGTACTCTAAAACCTTTCACGCGTATGGTGCGACATTAAACACCAATCATAAAGGATAACCGTTTCATTCGTATTTCCACTTCTTCTGCTGCAGGGCGACAGCACAATTTCTTATGAAAACTTTGCACTTGGTGTTTTGCCTGGAAACAGAAGTTATTTGTCGCTGTATAGTCAAAAAACCTGTGATTACTGTAGCAATACAACCACGAACCAACTCTGTTGTGCATTACAACCATTCAGATTAATATTTACGAATTGGAAGTTCTAACGGGAATGGCTGTACTTAAAACTATCTTCACCTCTAGGTCTATGTTTGTAGAATGATAAGTACAAATTTTAGAGTACGGTAAGTTTCCCGTGAGAAAGGAAAAATTGAATTATTGTTGCTTTTTACTCAAAACTTGAATTACATATAAAATTTATTTACCACCTGTTTCTGGTCACATACTGTTTTGAGTGAAAATCATTTCAAAAACTGAGTTTCATGGCTTTACCTCAAACTATTCCTAAGCCGTGACGTCTGTTTCTAGGTGATGATGTAGACATATAGCATTCTCAAAGGGAAAACATCAAATAAGTGAGATGAATTACGTGGTTACCACAAAAAAAAAGTTTTCGAATGAACAGCTTCAATTATCCAGAAACTATCTTCGTTAAACGTAGAGATCGAATAGTCAGCCGTTTATATATATATATATATATATATATATATATATATATATATATATATATATATATATATGGTTCTATTAAATATTACATTCTGTTTAACGCGTCGGCAAGAAGACAACTAATAATTTCTCGGAGAGTGGTAACAATTTTAGATCGACACTACATACGGCAAAGTTAAATTCAGTTTTCGGACACATATTATAGTTAGATGTGAATGAAGAACGAAGCTCACATTTTGCTAACGAGTGTGGTTAGTTATTCCCATAAACAACTGAGACAAACAGTGTAATAGAACCCTTAATACTTCCTGCGTGGCAGTATGCGGGTTTCGCATGTCACGTGCGAGAATCTCGACTCCGGTTTAACACTCTGAATTGATTACAGGCGCTATTCTTGGGCATGCAGTCCGTTTGACGGCTCGACTTTAATCCTCCAAAAACAGTAACATCGATATTGCAGAAGAGACGGCACACGCAACAATGAATGACAGTTGACGATCGCTAAGATCATATCCGCGGAAACGCACCCTTTCATTCGCTTCAAGATGTCGGAGCGCGTCGGAAGTGTTCCTGTCGCTGTGCCCGAGGCGAAGCGGAAGCCGTACTACGTGCCTTGGCACGAGTACGGAAAGGTAAGTGATATGTTGCACACGATTGCAGGTAAGATCCGTAGCAGCGGAAAGTGCACAGATTAGAAGCTACAGAATTCGGATGCAGTGTGCACCGCTCCGCTTTCATAAAACGACTTTAATACGGACTCAGCGACTTTGGAAGTCACATCCAACGATATTACTGATTATGAGAGACAAAGATACTGAAATACAGTGTAGTCGTTATTTCTTTGCTTGAAATGCGGGTCGATTTGCGTAGTTTTGTGTGCTATGCAGTTCGTAAATAGACGAAATGTAAAAGACGTTATGTACGACTATCAAAATAACCTTATCGTTGATACACATTTCTAAATGCACGGATATAATCACTGTAGATTTCATTTTGTATCTATTTTGCGTTTCATTAATAATTTGTTGAACTGATGTGAACTTATAGCGTGTGCAACTTATCCGTTGTACGTTGCTGTTGGTAATTCGTTGATGTACGTCGTAGCCAGTCTGGTGATAGTATACGGTAACAATTGAAAATCTGTCTCTTCGGTTTTTTTCCGGCTATATCTCCATTTACGAAACTGTGGCTAAAAATTGCTCCGAGTGTATGAAAATATCCATCAACTTCGTTTATGAAACACAGGAAGTTACGAAGAAGCAGTGTTGTTCTTCATCCACATCCGATTAATTATTCGCCGTGTTCACTTCCCACCATTTTTCACGGGAACTCTTCCAATAAAATGGCCGTAGACAGGGTAAGTCACATTTACTTTTTCTTGTGCATCTCACACGTCAAACTACCGTTGAATATGTGGTTGACTTACAATCTTTGTTCATGGTTATATCAGCAGACACTGGTTGTAATACCATTTGCATAACATCAGTAATATTACAATTTTCGCGGCAAATATGAGTTAGGAGTATATGAAACACCAAAAGTATTTCTTGACTTCAGTTTTATAGATAGTCAAGAACATGGTGCATCCAAAAATGGGCTATACCATCAAGCCTGAACGTAATGGGTTGGGTATCCATGAGCACAAACTTAACATTAACTTTGTAACCATAGTCAGGAATGCGATCTCACCATCCCCTCTACCCAATAACAAACAAAAATGCGTTACGCTAGTAGATACACATCACATCATCATTTTCCTTTCAAGAATTAGGCTATTGGCAGTTACAAACTTAACAAACAGCATCATTTCAATCTTTTTCGAAGTCCTCCAATAACTCTTTTTTCATTCGAATTGTAATTCACGATTTTCTGTGGAATCTGGCATTCTCATGAGGTTTTGTGTCGATTTTTCACGATTCATTTGATTTTCATGTTGAAAATATTTAATTCTGTTCCTTGATTTCCAATCACGTCTCTGTTCTTTTTTTGTGGTCTCCAAAGTTTCATTTATATTGTGTAACAAAGTAATCACCATCATCCAGCATCATTCATTTCCTTTAGGCCTTTGCCCCACTTCAGCCTTGTTACAATATATTTGGCGATGTTGATGTTAGGGAGTGGCCGGATGCCCTTCCTGTCACAGCCCTTATCTCCTGGAATGGAATTAGTGTACCTCAGCTGTCTGTGTCTAGTGTAAACCATGAAACAGTGCTAATTTTTCAAACGCCTGCGAGTAGTGTAACTGAGGTTCGAACGTGCTCAGCTATAACTCTAAAGTCAGGTGACAGAACATATTCACCTTCTAGAAAGAACAGAAAATAGTGTTCAACCTATTTTGTTTTGGGATTTTCGTTTTTCCTGTCAGTATTTGATCTACATGAACTCGGCGTTGCTTGCTTTGCGTGAATTAAGCTTACCTTACTTAACAGTTATACCGTCTATGATGTAGACTCTGAAAATCAGTTAAAGTTCTTTATAAAACAGTTGTTTTGTTTACAAGGAGCCAACTATCACAAAAAATGCATTTCATTCTGTGTTTATAACAGTTGTATATTACTTGTGATGCTTGTGGTAAATTATATTTTGTTTTATATACGTGAAATGCAATACCACGTATGTAGATATAATAGGCAGGATGGTATATGATCAGTTGAAATTCATTTCCATCTTAACCCTGTCTTCTTTTACCTCAGACGGAGCGAATATTTTCTTCTAAAATTCGCAAGGTCAGTAACTGACGTGTGTACGTCTACTCTTGCTTTCTGTTCTTGCCTGGAAGTTTTCCCATCATTCTTATCTCGCTTACATCTATGCAGTTGTGTTGCAGATTGTGCTAGGAAACTGTCTTCCCCACTGTAACTTCAATGTCATTCGCGAATTTTACGTAATTAATAAAAATTTGAAATTTTTTCTGTGCGTTCGAGTGTCTAATGTTACTTTTAGTTGTCCGTTTTCATGACAAATATTTTGCATAATACAGAGCATTATGTCGTGGGTTAAGCGTAACCGCTGTATCATGATAGAAAACACCGTCTGAGTCGCTAAATTTATATTTTTATTTCGCAGTTTCGATCATAAATATATCTAGTGCTAAAACACTAATCACTGCAGCAGACACCTTTGTCCCATACCCCTAAACTTGTATGTCGACCTTCAAGACATGTTGATGTTGCTAAGGAAAGCACAACAATTTAACAAAGTAGTAACATGGAAGGACCAGAAAATGTGCAGGAACGGAAATACCGCAGGTGTTCATGAGTTACCTCTGAAACTAGCTTTGGGGGTAGTAAGCAAATACGTTTTCATTAAGATAGATCCACAAATTACCAATTGAGTTTAAAGTGACGTCAATGTGTTTATCGCATTACCGGTCAACGTGTTTATCGCATTACCGGCTATTAATTTCGTATCACATAGTACTAATTTTAGTATCTTTCATCGCGTGTGTAATAATGACCGTTAAGGTGAGAGTTAGCCTATGGACCGAGCACTTGCACTCAACTATATGAACTAAGGTAACTTACAAAATTACAAGGCATCCTTCGTACAGGTGATGCGGTCTAAGGTGACAGTGTGAATATATTTTACTTTCTTGTCAGCAGCAATTTGAATTACCTACCTTCAAGGTAAAGCAGTGAAGACATGAGACCCAAAATACGGAGCGAATCCGAACTCCTGAAATTCTCGTGGGCAGTTTATGAGTATTTCAGTACAAGGGTTTCGTGGGCTCCAGCCCTCCGTTTCAGAATAATATTATAATGATGATTTATTCAACTTTTTACCACATTTACCGATATATCTTTGAAGTATCTTTACAATAGTAAATACCCTGTGATACGCAATCAGCAAGAGATCCGAATCCAAACAGTGTAACGCAAAAACGCTCAGACAGTGCTAGAGTACAGTCATGTGTCTCCTGTGGCTGCGGGAACAGTCAGCATAGAATTGTTGTGGCAGTCTGCCACCGCACTCAGTCAGCCCAGACACGAGAGGAAAGTCGGCCTGTTCTTCGTCAGTAAACTTATTAGCACTGCTGTGTATCAGTGTGACACTGTCGCAAATCTAAACCGATACTGAACCGTACTGAATACAACATTGAGGACGAAGAGTCTAGCGGGCTTATAATTATCGACAGAAAGTACGATGAATAAATGGTACAAAGTTGTTTCCAAACAAGACACGCAACACGTACAGGGGGCTCTTGCAATGTTGCGCATATAGTTTCCGTGCAGTACAGATACAAACAGGAATGGGAATAGGAAACAAAACGAAATGCAATGAGTAGGTGAAAAGCTAGCAGAGCTCGTAGATCATTGATACCAAAATGATGAAAAAATGTCCCTGTCAGACCTCCGATATTTTATCGGTACAGTTCTACATCACCTAGCCTGAAGAATCCTGACTTTAGGTAACAGTCGAGTATGAAGTATATCAGAGTAATACAACTCGTGTAACTGCTATCCAATAGTTGTGAAAAGAGCCGTCATGAAACCAGGATGCTTGCGTTATAATAAAGACGCGCTACTTTTTCTCATCTCGATGTATTACAACACGATTTTCTGTTGAAAACAGAAATTTTATTACACGAGATTGATTCGCAGTTGCGAACTCGAACATAAAACAGTTGATTACGTTTGACGATCGCTAGGTCTGTAGCTGCAGGAACACCACTCATCGGCTGGTTCACAATGGCTGAACGAGCCAGCAGTGTTCCAGCTGCTGTTCCAGACGTGAAGAAGCAGGAGTAATACGTGCACTTGCGTCGGTATGGAAACGTAAAGAACACGCCCCATGCAGTATTACATGAAGTGCGTAGCTGCAGTAATTACATGTATTAGGAGTTACACATATACTAAAGTTAGCTTCGTTTCGCACACAATAAAACTCAGTTCGATTTGCTATAGATGTAACGCTGTTTGTGACGTTCAGCGTTGGAAGCAGTGATATTACTTATTACAAGACCAATGCAAAGATGCAGAATTGCGCTTGCTACAGTAGGCCTTTCTGCTTGTGGTGAAAATCGATGTATTACTTGCATCAGTGTGTCTGGATTGAAAGTGTGTGTGGTAGGTGGTGCGAGTTCAAGTTCTTCCTGACTGGCATCCAAAAATTTCGTATTTACTATTCGAGTTAAGCGAACCAAAGATACATTAACTCTAATCACCTCCATAGTTAACACTAATAATTTGTTGTGACTGGGCTGTATCGTATTAAAGTCCCGCCACGTTACCGCAATCAATGTCTGTTTTTTGTTTTTTTGTTTTTTGTCAGCAGATGATGGGTTAGAGTCTATTATTATCGTGACGCGAATAATGATTCTTGTTTATGAACGCAGTGGCATTCAACTTAAGTGTCTTGTTTTCTCAGAATAAATCTCAACACAACACTTTTTTTCACATTGACTTGATATTGGAAACAGCGACAGTTTTGCGACAAATTTTCCACAGATTTTTATAGAAAGTGCAATGAATCTGATTTTATATCTGTCATTTTCTAATCTAATCGCGTCAGCATCACCTGATTTAATTCGACTACATTCCATTATCTTCGTTTTTGCTTTTGTTCATGTTTATATTATATCCTCCTTTCAACACACTGTCCATTCCATTTTTGTTCATTCAAAAGAATATTCCTTTTCAGGTTTCATAGGCTAGAAACTCACAATCTTTGTGATGCACCAGACAAAATGGTGTCGGTAGACATTCTAGATTAGAAACGTTGACTTCGTTTCAATTTTGAAATACTTTTATAATCAAAACGCAAGAAAATTCAACGAAGATGAGAAGAAATGTCGATTATTGTTAATGGCAGCGTATGACACGTAATTTGATATTATTTGCGTGCTCGACATTTAATTTGCAACATAGTGAAAGACAGCGCGACGACTGAGGTTCCCCCTTGTTGATCGGCCTCCTCACCTGCAGCCCACTTTCAATAAAACACTCCTCTGTCTTTAATTGCGTTGTATTGAAATGTTGCAAAATGACGCGGTTATAAAGGCAGAAGAATTTAATTCATACAACCGATAGTAGGTGATTGGGTGCTTCGGTTTTTTGTAATTGTGGTTCGTACAATAATTCGAGTAAAGAGAAGCCTCATACTAGACGTTTGGCTTTGCAAACCGTTTTTGAATACTCGAGCGCAATTAACACGGGACTCTTTGCATAGTTTTGTGGTCCTGTTGCATTTTTTTACACCTTGGACACTAAAACATAATCTGCAGCTCTGCTGGCAGAGAAATAAAATGTACAGCGTCACTTCAGAAAATCCTTTTCCGTGATATTATGTAGTAAACTTAAAGGAGGTAGGGACATAACTAGATATATGACTAATAATCATTCGTTTGAATTGCTTTATACATAATTTACGGCATAATCTTAGAAGTTTTTCTTAGCACATCGGTGCAAGCACGCTCTATCTAGTTCTTATTAATGATGGAACGTGATGAAACACATTTTATAATAATTACTGAACTGAACGTTGACACAAATTTTGATGTAAGTTTTACAATGCGTTGACTACTATTGAGAAAATACCGTGGCTTTGATATAGCATAGTATTCCACACTCATTGCATTCTGCGTCTCTGTTCCAGGTCTAAGTACTGCTGCCGAATGTAGTTCCGTCCACCGACATGCCCTGTACGGAAACTATCGTCATGATTTACGAAATATAGCTGAAGAAATTCCTGAGTACAACCACGCAAGCTAGTGTTCTTTCTTTTTCCACATTAACAACATCACATATCGTTTTGTCCTAATATCACTTAATTGGAGTGATTGCAGTGTTGCATATCGATCAAATGTTTTTGCCGAGCGTCTTACAAACATTTACTGCTATTAATAAAATTCCGTGTCTTGCAGTTTAGCGTAATGCCCATTACTCATTGCATTCCATATTTCTGTTACAGGTGATGAGTGCTGATGCAGAGTGCAGGGCTGTTCCACCTCTACGACCTGTACGGGAGCAAGACGTGGAGGTCTTGTTCAAATACCGTGAGTACCTTTTTGTGTGCTGAGGATTCAAGTAGTAAGGATTCAAGTAGTGTAATCGTTTTGATGAAGTGGCTTTGTTACAGAGGTTGCGTTTGATATCTGCAACTTGTTTCCATATCCCATCTGCGTCTGCTATAATAAACACGAAATGAATGTAGCGTTGCAACGTCTCTTTACTGTGTTGTTGTTTGCTTCATACGTAACATGATCTGGGGATTCTGTAATATTTGCTAAGGATGATCGGTTCTGCTAGTCTTACCCAAAAAAGCACTGTACTGATCATTTGTATTACGAGTGATGCCAGGAAAGGTCACGTTTAAGGGTATGAATTTTTTACTGGTTATGGTCTCTTCATTAGCCTGATAGCTAAGTAGCAAGGACAGATTCCATGAATTGCGTCTGTCAGTGACTGAAATCGCTCCCGATGGAACTTTCAACTAAATCCATGTGGTAGTAACAGAGTTACAGCAAACGCTGAGGAAAGCTTCATAGCTCTCCGTAGTCTGAGTCATATTTCCACTAAATACTGTACTGGAAATGGGCATACACAGCCCTCTGTGATGGTCATCACTGGTGTTTCGTACTTCTTAAACACTAGATTAGTTCATAATTATTTATCACATCAAATAAATTTCTGTTTACAGAGGGTGCTAACTTCATTATTATTTGTCCGCTAACAGTGTCGACAACGTTGGGTTGCAGTAAGTACTATAAGATGTATTCAGCTTTTCTGACATGCAAGAGCAGTAATGATAAGTATTATAGCTGTCTATGTCATACTGCAATTATGACACATTATTAGTCTGTAGCAGTGGATGTCAGTGAGTTCTGCACGTAGATGTTGTTTAGAGTGATGGTGTACTTTTCTTTTACAGGCCACTGCTACCGACATGACGTGCAGTCTGAGCCATCCCCCGGACCCGCGCTCACGTATGTAGTATCACACGTGGCAGCAGGTAAGGTGCAAGAGGGGCAAGGCACAGGCGAAACAGCCCGACAGCAGCCGCCGCAGCAGCACCGCGATGTGGTTGAGGCAGAGGGAGGCGAAGAGGAGGAGGAGGTGAGGGAGGCCAAGACCAGCCGCGGCCTGCTGCGGTGGCTGCTGGCCTGCTGCCTCTGCATTAGGCTGCCACGAGGCCGCAGGTCCAGGAGGACCAGCAGGTGAGTCCGGCCTGACGTGCCGTGTGTTCAGAATTTTTCAGCGTGGAACTTACCATGTAGCGCAGCTGAATTCGTGAATATGCTGTAATTACAGCCCCACACAGTGACCTCTAGCGTTGGAGGGAGTGGGGGAGGAGGTTTTCGGCTTATCCAAATTTGTGTTCTGAAGCTATGTGCTGGGACTTGAGTATTCTTTGTCATTCTTCAGAATTCTGATTGTAGGGAAATAGCTCAATCAGGTTCAAAGAATGGCTATGAAGAATGTGCAAAATCCATATTGAACCAGTAACTCAAGTATCAAAGAGTTTCGGTTATTTATGTGAGATATTCATAAATGTGTTTTAATCAGATTAAATTAATCATAAGTATATAACAGTTTTCCATGGCTGCTACATGTGTAATTCCTTGTATGAATAATTTGTGTAAAAACGATTTTAAATTTATGAATAAATAAAACTAAGAATATTTAATTTGTTTCAGAGTTCATCCTGAAGAAGTGCCGACACCTGGCAGTCAGGCTAGGGAAGTGAGCCCTGGCAATAAAATCCCGGTATGTATTGAAAGAAACATGTACAGAAATTACAAAATCTTTGTAAAGAGATGTAAGATGCTACTACTTGTCCACTAGCCATCTCATTATTTTGATTAGTAGTTAACTGAGTAATGATAGAGAGAACTTGGCATCTGATGGAAAATTGTAATATACGATTAATTGTACTCATCACAACAGAAACCCAGGGAAGCTTAAATTAAATAAGACTAGCTGTAAAGAGTAACTCAGTCTGCCTACGTAGCGTAATCTATGAGTCACGATGTAACCTTGACTCTACCTCCAAAAGAAATGATATTCTGCGATTAAGGAAGTGTTACAAAGTGAAAATTTGAAATTATCATCTCTTTATGTTTTTCATTTTCTAGCACAGAGAGTAATGTGGATTCTTTGAGGTAGGATCCACAGCCCAGATTTCTTCAGTGAAATGGCAGCTGACTTGGTAGTGAATCAGATGGTTCCCCATCCGGAAATGTTTAGGAAGGGTTTTCAGACTGCAATATGCTTTGAAATTAAGGTCAGTTTTTCGAAATACTTGCTTGGAACTGGGGAATAGGAATAATTTGTAATTTATTTCTAGCACATATGACATTTTCTTAGAAAAAAGTTTGATAGCTTGGATACTTAGTTTTGTAACTAATTAACCTCTGAGCTTACTATGTGCTGTCTATTTGTAACACTCGTCAGGAAAGTCACCGACTCTGTCCTGTTACACGGGCTTAGGAATATGCCTTTGATATTTTTAGCTGGGACATGTCCCTCGCCAATGAAAATTAAAATGGCTACAATTTCCTGCTCATGTCCACTGTCTTCAGAAATTTGTCTTGCTTGTAAGCTGTTGCAATTACCTCTACGTTATTCCAAGTCAGGAAGCCCGCTGGCCACATTAAACATTCTGGGTATCGCATCACATAGGTCAAATTGTACCTGCATTAGCTGTTGGCTGATAACATTCAAATTGGTGTGTTCTCATATGTCAACCAGAAATGCTGCATTTTTAGAACAGATTGACTTGAGTTAGATGTTGCTATTTCCTGCACATAACGACGGACTGGAATGTTACACACCAGGATACAATCTGAAAAATTCCTGTCTGTATTCCTCTATATAGTACGTTGATACACACACAACAGTCCTCAAAGGATAATGAGAGATGCGTAATCAACGTAAAATCTCGCAAGTGTCATGCCTTTCTCGTTTTACGTGACGCGTTGATACACACATTGCAGATGAACATACGTTAATAAAAGAGTGTGTGAGTACTGTCCATTTCGATTAGCTAAAGATGCAAGAAGATGGGGTAAAATAAACACACTTTGTTTGTCATTCAGCATATCATATATTCGCAATCAGAAGCATAGATGCTGAAGTGTTGAATAACAAACAAAGTACATAACATGTTCACCAAGCAGTGTTCAAATTGTACTTATCGGTAAAGTCTTAATTGCAGAATAATATACAGTCTAAAGGATAATTTCATAATGATGCTACAAACTCTCGGGATTGGCAGAAAAGGGTAAATGTATCAGCGTGAGGTAGGGGGCCATGTCCAGTAAACGAGCGAGTCGAAAGTTATAAGCGAAAATTATTCTGGTGTCTCTGACAGTCGCCTTTCTGCAGCAGGCTCTTCGTTGTCCGTACTTGGGAAGAAAGTAGAACCGATAAATAAAAAAATGGTTCATTAAATATGGACTCTAAAGTGCAAACCTGAAGAGCTATGAGCAGTTGTTAACTTTTGCTACTGTGGAATACATGTATTTTACTGAACAACAACTAATAGCTCATTACGTATGTATTTTAGAGCCCTTGTTTACTGGATATTTTTGTTGTTTTGCTTCAAACTACCTACTCCCAAAATATGAAAAGCAAAGAATTTCCAGTAGAAGTGATCCACTGTCTGAGGTATCAGAACGATTTTCGCTTGCAAATTTAGACTTTATCGTTTCTGGCCGAGAGTCCCATGCGTCGGATTGATATATTTATGCGTTTCCATCACTCCTGAAACTGTGTAACATCATCACGGACAAACCCCTTGTAGCTCGCATTCTCTGTGCTTTCGTCCTTCACACCACCATTTACAACAATGATCTAACACTCAGCATAGAGAGAAATTTCTATTTAAACCAATCAAGCGTTTCGTTAACCCTATACTGACTGCAGTGTCTTCATCTGTTCCAGGACGGAAGTGTAGACGAGATAAATAACAGAAGAACGGGAAAGGTCTTTGTTGGGATAGGTATACGTTTTATTAACGGGGAAAGTAATTCTGAATTAATCTGACTGTCTTTTTCTGTTGCAGGAAACGTACACGAAGGAGAAGCAAGAGCTGGTGTCGGCATGGGTGCTGAGGCATTTTGGGAGCGCCCGGGACCGCTGCAGGTGGGTGGAAGGGCTGCACGAAGATGCCGTCACCGCAGAAGCTCCTGAGGTAACGTATTGTGAACGTTTCAGCTACGCAAGCAGTGGTGAGTAGGACAATAATATAAACAGAAATTCGTATACACTAGGTACAGTAGACTGTAAATATAATGTAGTGTTACATCAAATACTTAATCGTTGCGTCACATTCAGATTTTCAACTGAAACTGTTTTATTTGAAGGAGAAAACTTTAGTCTCCGTAATGGTAGTAAAAACCTTTCAGTTAAACGGTTTAATTATCTGTTGCGAGCCTCATCCTGAATTCCGCAGAGTAACTGTTGTGTTGGACGTAATTTATAATGCATAGCATGAAATAACGTAAGAAAATACATATTAGTATACTTCCTCTTATAAACTATAGCGGTTCATAGATAATGAGTTTAGCAGTGTGAGTTCCATCTTTTAAAAGAGGAAACAGGAAAAAATCTTGAAATGCAATTATCGTAGTCGAGTTAGCAGTCCTATAACGCAAGATAGAGAAAGGACGTCAAGTAGTGAATACATTTTGATATAAAATAAAAAAATCCATGTAACCACTACTTCCTCGTAAATGTCAAACACTTTGCATCAACAGAGGACGAACATCTTAAGTATCTAGATTCCTTGAATCTGTATCAGATTTATTATAAAAATACCGAGGCCGATCTTTTCAACACAGAGCTATTGACGTTTTAAATGTCACATTAACTGAAATACTAAAGTAAATTAAAGTAGTTTATTGGCGGTGTTTGCAACATAAGAAGAACAGTGATAGACACTGAATTAATATTTTTGTATCATTGACCTAAAAGAAATCATAGCGAACTGTAGCAGCAGACATTGAGTAAGAATACCGGAATGAAACAGTGTACTTGCACTAAATCAACGTGTGTGTAATGTGGACTGCACACCAGAAGGGCTCGTAGAGTTTCCACGCGTGGCGAGCTTGTTCGCAAGGCAGGGAGCTGGACCAGACACGAATGCATGCCATATTCTGGACTTACAGATGTTGGTTTGATTCCCTGCCCAGCCTCAGCGTTGTTTTTAGGCGGTTCTCCACGCTCGTTTAATCGAATGCTGTGCTGGTACCCAGTCTCTCCCTCAACATATACACAAACAACTGGAATACTAAAACATAAAGTACAGTGAAACTTCCAGGCAGATTAACACTGTGTACCACACCGAGACTCGAAATCTGGATCTTTGCCTTTCACGGGCAAGTACTCTACCATGTGAGCTTCCGAAGTACGACTCACGACCTGCCCTGACAGCTTCAATTTCATATCAGCACGCAGTCCGCTGCAAAGTGAAAATCTCATTTTGGAAACATCCCCGAAGCTGTGGCTAAGCCATGTCCCGGCAACATCCTTTCTTTCAAGAGCGCTAGTTCTGCAAGGTTCGCAGTGAAGTTTGGAAGGTAGGAGACGAGGTACTGGCAGAATTGAAGCTGTGAGGACGGGTCGTGAGTCGTGCTTGCATAGCTCACATGGTGGAGCACTTGCCCGTGAAAGGCAAAGATCCCGAGATCGAGTCTCGGTCTGGCACACAGTTTTAATTTGCCAGAAAGTTTCGTATCAGCGCACACTCCGCTGCTGAGTGAAGATCTCATTCTATAAACAACAGTGTTTAGAGGATTCAGAGACAGGTGGCGAACACAGGTTTCCTCCATTACACTTAACTTATGGCTGAGGTGGCCAGCCAGAAAGTAAAAATTAAAAAAAAAAACTGCCAGGTCGTGAGATCTGTGGACGTCGACCAAGCTATAAATGTTCGGAGACAGAGATTATACGTAGCAACTGACGTGAGGATCGGTATAATTTATCTAGTATACCTGGAAAATTAGGCATTACGCACGCTGGTTTAGGACTTAAAGCTCTTAACATTTGTTTTTTTACTATAAGCGTTTTGACGGTAACCGTTGAAATCGTATCGTCTCTGATTTAATTGTTCAGTAGGAGGAAATGTTTCAGTAAGAAAACGAAGTTGTCAAATGTACAAATTTTAAAATCGTGATGGCGCAAAGTATATGAAAATACAGGTCTTATATTACAGAATGTGCAATGAGAGTATCAATTATATGTAATAGATAGCTACATATTTATCCAAAATTTACGTAAAATGTGTAACTTGCAGTATTTCATAGTATTTCCGAGGGTGCTCAGAGGTATACAAATGCTCTGAATTTTTTTCCGCCATACTTTCCCCTAAAAGTTACATAAAGCAGCACTTGCGTATTTGCAAAGACTGAACTAACGCACTAATTAATTACTTCCCAAATCTAAATTCCTGTCACATTTCGAAAGTTGGGTAGGAAAGCAGCGGCAAGAATAAACGGATGACTATGCATTTTACAAGCCTCAGCTAGTCTGAGAGTAGAGCGCATGCAGTTTTATACAGTTTACAATGTAAAATATTTCGAGAGTACTGAACCACTGAGGACCTACTCTTCCTCGTATCCACAAGTCTCACATCCTGTCAGCACAACATGAAATGCATGCATCTTTACAAGACACACATAGCCGCTAGAACTTATATTGCACTTGTCGAAAAGAGTAAACAATGTCACCACCGTGTCAAATCTCTTCTGATATTAAAGCCAGTCAAACATTATAGTGAACTACTAAAACTAATTATTTTCCACATCTGGGATGCTTCCATGTTCCATTATGTTTTTTTCACATAGAGAATGTCTGCAAAAACACGCCAGTAGTGCAAAAAGTACAGTGTTGACAACGTGTATCACAATGTCTAAATTAATTATCACACTGTTATCACCCACACGTATTTGTCATACGGGTTGCCAAATCTCTATTGTGGATCATAAGTATACTATTTCCATGCCAAAATACATGTCGTTTATGAAAAGTAACAGACAGTTCACGTTTAAGTTAGGCCTACAGCATCGACACTATCCTAACCAAGAAAAGTACTATTTGAGCACAAAAACAAATACGCATTTTTGAATGTATAAGTGAACCAACTCATTGGGGAACAGCGCCAATACAGTAAGGATGACGATAATAGATCAAATTGCAGATTGCGATTATTCTAAAAGATTATACCGAGTCGAGCGGATGTCTCAAAAAAAAAAAAAAAACACATTTACAGACAGCATTTCCTGTAATCAAGACAAACATGTAATGAAAACACCACACATTCACACAGCACACCGAAACACTGATGTAAGAAGAAAGGAATAAGGTTCTTTACTGTGATATATTACCTGAAATGGAGAACAACTGCTTTGTTTATGCACACATGTCATAGGTGGGTGACAGAGATATAACATGACAAAGAAAATCACAGATTTGATATTTCAGAACCAAAATCATCTACAAAATTATTTATAGTTAATCGAGTAGTAAAGCACACACACACACACACACACACACACACACACACACACACACACATGCAAGCTGTTCATCGTAAAAGTATAGCTTCAGATCACTATGACAATTAGATCAAGATGGAACTGCATTATTTCTCAAAATATGAAAAATTTCTAAACCTACACCTACATCCATACCTCGCAAGCCACCTGACGGTGTGTGGCGGATGGTACCTTGAGTATCTCTACCGGTTCTCCCCTCTATTCCAGTCTCTTATTGCACCTGGAAAGAATGATTGCCGATATGTCTCTGTGTGGGCTCTAATCTCTCTGATTTCATCCTCATGGTCTGTTCGTGAGATATACGTAGCAGAGAGCAATATACTGCTTGACTCCTCGGTGAAGGTATGCTCTCGAAACTCCAACAAAAGCTCGTACCGAGCTACTGAGCGTCTCTCTTGCAGAGCCTTCCACTGGAGTTTATCTGTCATCTCCGTAACGCTTTCGCGATTACTAAATGATCCTGAAACGAAGCGCGCTGCTCTCTGTTGTATCTTCTCAATCCCTTCTATCAACCCTATCTGGTACGGATCACACACCGGTGAGTAGTATTCAAGCAGTGAACGAACAAGTGTACTGTAACCTACTTCCTTTGTTTTCGGACTGCATTTCCTTACGATTCTTCCAATGAACCTTAGTGTGGCATCTGCTTTACCGACGATTAATTTTATATGATCATTCCATTTTAAATCACTGCTAATGCCTACTCCCAGATACTTTATCGAATTAACTGCTTCCAGTTGCTCACCTGCTATATTGTAGCTAAATGATAAGGGATCTTTCTTTCTATGTATTCGCAGCACCTCTCACTTGGCTACATTGTGATTCTATTGCCATTCCCTGCACCATGCGTCAATTCGTTGCAGATCCTCCTGCATTTCAGTACAATTTTCCATTGTTACAACCTCTCGGTGTACTACAGCATCATCCGCAAAAAGAATCAGTGATCTTCCGATGTTATCCACAAGGTCATTTATTTATATTGTGAATAGCAACGGTCCTACGACACTCCCCTGCGGCACATCTGAAATCACTCTTACTTCGGAAGACTTCTCTCCATTGAGAATGACATGCTGCGTTCTATTATCTAGGAACTCTTCAATCCAATCGCTCAATTGGCATCATAGTCCATATGCTCTTACTTTGTTCATTAAACGACTGTGGGGAACTGTATCAAACGCATTGCAGAAGTAAAGAAACGTGGCATCTACCTGGGGACCCGTGTGTGTGGCCCTCTGAGTCTCGTGGACGAATAGCACGAGCTGGGTTTCACACGATCGTCTTTTTCGAAACCCATGCTGATTCCTACAGAGTAGATTTCTAGTCTCCAGAAAAGTCATTATACTCGAACATAAGCCGTGTTCCAAAATTCTACAACTGATCGACGTTAGAGATATAGGTCTATAGTTCTGCACTTCTGTTCGACGTCCCTCCTTCAAAACGGAGATGACCTTTGCCCCTTTCCAATATTTTGGAACGCTACGCTCTTCTATAGACTTACAGTACACCGCTGCAAGAAGGGGGGCAAGTTCCTTCACGTACTCTGTGTAAAATCGAACTGTTATCCCATCAGGTCCAGCGGCCTTTCATCTTTTGAGAGATTTTAATTGTTTTTCTATCCCTCTGTCACCTATTTCGATATCTACCATTTTGTCATCTGTGCGACATTCTAGAGAAGGAACTACGGTGCAGTCTTCCGCTTTGGAAAAAGACACTTAGTATTTCGGCCTTTAGTCTGGCATCCTCTGTTTCAATACCATTTTGGTCACAGAGTGTCTGGACATTTTGTTTTGATCCACCTACCGCTTGGCATGAGACCAGAATTTCTTAGGATTTTCCGCCAAGCCAGTACATAGAACTTTACTTTCGAATTCATTGAACGCCACTCGAATAGCCCTCCTCACATTACATTTCGCTTTGTGTAATTTTTGTTTGTCTGCTTGGCTTTGGCTATGTTTGTGTTTGCTGTGAAGTTCCCGTTGCTTCCGTAGCAGGTTTCTAACTCTGTTGTTGTACCACAGTGGCTCTTTTCCATCTCTTACGATCTTGCTTGGCACGTACTCATCCATTGCATATTGTACCATGGTTTTGAACTTTGTTCACTAATTCTCAACACTATCTGTACTTGAGATAAAACTTTTGTGTTGAGCTGTCAAGTACTCTGAAATCTGCTTTTTGTCTGTTTTGCTAAACAGAAAAATCTTCCTACCTTTTTTAATATTTCTATTTACGGCTGAAATCATCGATGCAGTAACCGCTTTATGATTGCTGATTCCCTGTTCTGCGTAACTGTTTCAAATAGATCGGGTCTGTTTATCACCAGAACATCTACATCTACATCTACACTCCGCGAGCCACCTTACGGTGTGTGGCGGAGGGTACTTATTGTAACACTATCTGATCCCCCCTTCCCTGTTCCATTCACGAATTGTGCTTGGGAAGAACGACTGCTTGTAAGTCTCCGTATTTGCTCTAATTTCTCGGATCTTTTCGTTGTGATCATTACGCGAGATACATGTGGGCGGTAGTAATATGTTGCCCATCTCTTCCCGGAATGTGCTCTCTCGTAATTTCGATAATAAACCTCTCCGTATTGCGTAACGCCTTTCTTGAAGTGTCCGCCACTGGAGCTTGTTCAGCATCTCCGTAACGCTCTCGCGCTGACTAAATGTCCCCATGACGAATCGCGCTGCTTTTCGCTGGATCATGTCTATCTCTTCTATTAATCCAACCTGGTAAGGGTCCCATACTGATGAGCAATACTCAAGAATCGGACGAACAAGCGTTTTGTAAGCTACTTCTTTCGTCGATGAGTCACATTTTCTTAGAATTCTTCCTATGAATCTCAACCTGGCGCCTGCTTTTCCCACTATTTGTTTTATGTGATCATTCCACTTCAGATCGCTCCGGATAGTAACTCCTAAGTATTTTACGGTCGTTACCACTTCCAATGATTTACCAACTATGGCATAATCGTACTGGAATGGATTTCTGCCCCTATGTATGCGCATTATATTACATTTATCTACGTTTAGGGAAAGCTGCCAGCTGTCGCACCATGCATTAATCCTCTGCAGGTCTTCCTGGAGTACGTACGAGTCTTCTGATGTTGCTACTTTCTTGTAGACAACCGTGTCATCTGCAAATAGCCTCACGGAGCTACCGATGTTGTCAACTAAGTCATTTATGTATATTGGAAACAATAAAGGTCCTATCACGCTTCCTTGCGGTACTCCCGAAATTACCTCTACATCTGCAGATTTTGAACCGTTAAGAATGACATGTTGTGTTCTTTCTTCTAGGAAATCCTGAATCCAATCACAAACCTGGTCCGATATTCCGTAAGCTCGTTTTTTTTTCACTAAACGTAAGTGCGGACCGTATCAAATGCCTTCCTGAAGTCCAGGAATACGGCATCAATCTGCTCGCCAGTGTCTACGGCACTGTGAATTTCTTGGGCAAATAGGGCGAGCTGAGTTTCACATGATCTCTGTTTGCGGAATCCATGTTGGTTATGATGAAGGAGATTTGTATTATCTAAGAACGTCATAATACGAGAACACAAAACATGTTCCATTATTCTACAACAGATTGACGTAAGCGAAATAGGCCTATAATTATTCGCATCTGATTTATGACCCTTCTTGAAAATGGGAACGACCTGCGCTTTCTTCCAGTCGCTAGGTACTTTACGTTCTTCCAGCGATCTACGATAAATTGCTGATAGAAAGGGGGCAAGTTCTTTAGCATAATCACTGTAGAATCTTAAGGGTATCTCGTCTGGTCCGGATGCTTTTCCGCTACTAAGTGATAGCAGTTGTTTTTCAATTCCGATATCGTTTATTTCAATATTTTCCATTTTGGCGTCCGTGCGACGGCTGAAGTCAGGGACCGTGTTACGATTTTCCGCAGTGAAACAGTTTCGGAACACTGAATTCAGTATTTCTGCCTTTCTTCGGTCGTCCTCTGTTTCGGTGCCATCGTGGTCAACGAGTGACTGAATAGGGGATTTAGATCCGCTTACCGATTTTACATATGACCAAAACTTTTTAGGGTTCTTGTTTAGATTGTTTGCCAATGTTTTATGTTCGAATTCGTTGAATGCTTCTCTCATTGCTCTCTTTACGCTATTTTTCGCTTCGTTCAGCTTTTCCTTATCAGCTATGATTCGACTACTCTTAAACCTATGATGAAGCTTTCTTTGTTTCCGTAGTACCTTTTGTACATGATTGTTATACCACGGTGGATCTTTCCCCTCGCTTTGGACCTTAGTCGGTACGAACTTATCTAAGGCGTACTGGACTATGTTTCTGAATTTTTTCCATTTTTGTTCCACATCCTCTTCCTCAGAAATGAACGTTTGATGGTGGTCACTCAGATATTCTGCGATTTGTGCCCTATCACTCTTGTTAAGCAAATATATTTTCCTTCCTTTCTTGGCATTTCTTATTACACTTGTAGTCATTGATGCAACCACTGACTTATGATCACTGATACCCTCTTCTACATTCAGAAGTTCTAATATGTAATCGCCACGGGTCGGTTCTCTGTTTAACTGCTCAACGTAGTTTTCAGATAATGCACTTAAAAGAATTGAACTGGATTCTTTGTCCCTGCCACGCGTCGTAAACTATTGAGTCTCCCAATCTAGAGCTGGCAATTTAAAATATCCACCCAGAACTATAACATGGTCGGGAAATCTACTCGAAATATTTTCCAAATTTTCCTTCAGGTGCTCTGCCACAAAGGCTGCTGAGCCAGGCGGCATATAGAGACATCCAATTACCATGTTTGAGCCTGCTTTAACCGTGACCTTCATCCAACTAATTTCACATTTCGGATCTCCGTCAATTTCCTTCGATACTATTGCCCTTTTTATCGCTATAAACATGCCTCCCCCTTCACTGTCCACCCTGTCTCTGCGGTAAGCGTTCCAATCAGAGTGTAGAATTTAAATAGTGTTTACATCTGGTTTCAACCGACTTTCCGCCCCTAGTATTATGTGGGCATTGTGACCGTTTATTAATGAGAGCAGTTCTGGGACCTTTCTATACACGCTCCTGTAGTTTACTATTACCACATTAATATAGTCATTCCCTGTTGCTTTTTACCTACTGCTACCTTGTCGCGTCTCAGGAGGCGTCTTGTCGGGCCTAGGGAGGGTATTCTCTAACTTAAAAAACCCACATGTGCACTCCACACGTACTCCGCTACCCTAGTAGCCGCTACCTGCGTGTAGTGCACGCCTGACCTATTCAGGGGGACCCTACATTTCTCCACCCGATAGCGGAGGTCGAGAAATTTGCACCCCAGATCTCCGCAGAATCGTCTGAGCCTCTAGTTTAAGCCTTCCACTCGGCTCCAAACCAGACGACCGCGATCGGTTCTGGGAACGACACTACAAATTGTTAGCTCAGATTCCACCCCGCGAGCGAGGCTTTCGGGCCTTCACCAACTCCGCCAACCGCCTGTATGAAATGAGGATGACCTCTCAACCCAGACGGCAGGAGTCATTGGTGCCGACATGAGCAAACGCGCCCGGTACCCGCGAAGATGTCTCGACAGCAGGGACCGTGGGTGAAGCATGTAATACCTGGGGTGTACCATGGGACGTACCAGACTCCCCACAGCCGCTACATCTCGAGGCAGCAGCCAAAAGACTGCTGGCCGTGGCCATCAGCACGTTTAGCTGTTCGCAAACAGTGGCCAGCTCCTCCTGCGTCCGTACACAGCAGTCACACATCCTATCCATCCGAAGAAATCAACAACTTACTGTAGAGAGTTAATCAACTTTTAACTAGACTGCTAATTCACTAAAGGTGACTGGTAGCTGACTAAACTGTGGTTACTAGACACTTCTTGTTGGAAACAATGAAAACATGCACTAACTGTCTCTGGATCTATGGAACACTATTACCAGTACACGAAAATTAAAGCTTCCTAAAAGCAGAAACACATGGAAAAAGAAGTGACACGTAAGAAAAACACAGCTAATACTTAAATTTACGTAGCTTGCTACACAGCAGATGTGAAGCAGACGGCAGTTACGACGACACTAAGATTACTGGCACTTCAGCTGAGTAAAGTGACTTCGTACACTTTGCAAGAACACTGGATTCAAATTAAATACTTCCACATCTAGAGAGCCTTAGTCCCACTTACAATCATTTTATGGAGCCATAATTCCGATTTCAAAGGTTTGTTT
This sequence comes from Schistocerca cancellata, assembly GCF_023864275.1. Lineage (NCBI taxonomy): Eukaryota > Metazoa > Arthropoda > Insecta > Orthoptera > Acrididae > Schistocerca > Schistocerca cancellata. The sequence goes on from NC_064631.1 coordinate 57,752,484, forward strand.
CATAACTAGCCCCGACTATATCCAGTCATGTGCAATAACTGCCATTGATTTATGTTTCCTAAGACACGTTATCTTCGCCTCTCCTAAAAATGGTGCTGAAAAATAGTCTCTTACACCAAGAGTACGCCGAGAATGCCTAATTTCTTTCACTGCAAGCCTAGAACTGTATCTTGATATTATAGTTTACATCTTTTACACCTAATTTATAAGGTTTACTATGCTATTTTTCTTATAGCACTTGTGATTAGGCATGGAAAGAGTATACTCCAGAGTTCACTGTCATTTCTTAGGTACCAGTATGATGAATATGTGTGGTAAATAACAGAGTAATATTTGACTTAAGCATGATTCTATTCAACGTAAAGACTGTAATTTTTGCATAGCTAGAATGTCTTTTCCAGATGTGTTAAATGTGAAAACAGTGTTGTGATACTTGACAAGTTTGTGGGAATTAATTGGTCTCAGGGCGTTTATTGTAATGTTAGAATGACTTTGATGTCAGATGAGATTTAACATAGTAAGAATATTGTTTACTCTCTTCAGCAGCAGAAATACTCACAAGGGAACATTCTAAGATTTTTGATGAAAATTGGTGCATATATAAGAGTGCAAATAATGGTATAGTTATTGTCTCGTTCTCCTTGTTCGCTGTCCGTCTTCTTCCCTTCACCGCATGTGTTCCTGTTTCTATGCGTTTGGGCGCTGATGACAATGCTGTTTAGCGCCCGAAAACCTCTAACCACAGACACACATACACCTCTTTTGGGCCATTTTCACTTTTAAGGGGTATAAACAAACCCAAAAGGTAAAGAGTCATTTTAGGATTAGAGGGAATATATTCAAAATCACAAACATTAAAGAAATGTGTTCTTATAGTTGTTGAAATGTAATTAACATTCTTCAAGCCAGTATAATCAATTTTTGTTATAATTTGAAGTTTTGTAAATTACCTTACCAAAACAATACCTTGTTAATACTGCAAAATGAAGGCTTTGGTTACAACATAAAGTACAGAAGCTTTCACACCACATCCATCCACATGTGGATGATGCTCGTCCCTGAAATGCCATTTTTGAAAATAAGTTGTAAATAATGCTCTGTCGAAATCTTTTCAAGACACCCACTTGAAAAATCAAAACGTCCATTATCATTCTGTTTATTTCTTTTTATTAGCTTTGTTTTATGTTTCAAATTCTAATTTTATATTTTAAGTTCAGTTATTTCTTTGTTTTTAGTCGACAATTTCACAAAAGTTTATTTTGTTACTTGAAAATAAAAGGTTATGATAAAAAACTATTACAATAATGCCAATCTGTAAAGAAATGTATAAAACATAACATATCGTTACGCGAGAAACGTAACATGAATGAAATTTCTTCACATGATACACTCAACAAACAGCGAATATTATACAAAATTAAGCAGGAGTGTCAAACTGTGGAAGTCGATCTTGTAGGTATAATGATTTGTACCACGCATATTTCAGTGCATTGGCGATCCTTGGTGAATGAAACTGATTATGTGGTAGTGACTGAGCTTGATAATATTGCTTCTCAAGTGGAGATGTACATCATAGTCATTCAGCAGTATTAGATACAGTATGAAAATGTTCTCACAAAGTTGTTCAAACTTCGAAAGCCATCTGAGTCCAACGAATCAAGGTACTGGGATCTCAACATAAACAAGTTCCAAATGCTCAAGTGCAGAACTCAGAACTGTTCTTTCATTCTTATCATCCCATTAATTTAACTATAATACGATACTTTCCCACCCTGTGGAAGAAACCTTTGTCAAATGTGTCGAATTGGTCGGACGGTAGTTTCAGCAGATTTCGATGCAATCACAAGAACATTTAGTGCTTTAAAAGGAGAGTCTCAAATTCCCAGTCCTAAGTCTCCATTAGTTTCCTTTACAGCAATAAAAAGGAGGTAAGGAATTTGCCAGCTGCAAAGCCTATAAAGCCTACACTCTGAATCGTGTGAGTGAAGATCTCTTTGTGGCGCGCCTCTGTAGCGTCTCACGAAGAGCATCGCACAAAGAGTCGAACAGCGTGTGTACTGTTAGCGAACTCCAGTCTACTGGGGCGTTGCATTTGAGTACTTACTGGACAAAGCATTATCCACCGAGGACAGTGGCTGGAACAAACTCTTCACGACACAAGGATTGTGATATCAGAGCATGTTTCTGTTATTAGTAGTTGTTTCTAAAGACTACTATTTGTAGAATATAGAAGTGCTGCATCATGTTGTAACACGTCTTGTTGCCACCGCCGGTGCCCAGCCCCTTTGCGGCGCCGCTTGTCACTTGCCGCTTCCAACAGACACAGTAGGCTGCGAGCGGCCAGGACTCCACCGAGGTTCGCCAGCCAGCAGCTGCAGACCACGTCGCGAATCCGCCGGGAGCTGCACTCATCGGCGTCTTCCAATCGCCACCTTCCACTACATAAGGCGCTGCCGTCAAGTCTTCAACAGTCTTTGATTTTATCCATACTGGATGAGATGTCGTTGTTGTGAACGTCAATGTTAAAAATATATAGGCTCAGCCACTTGTTTATAGTGTAAAACACTAAGGTTGTCGCGTATTAGGAAACAAAATGGTACGCATGTTTTTAAAATATTTAGGAAACTAACCACAACTTATGTGTTGATACAAAATAATTCCTCCCATCTTAATAGCCAGAAAATTTCTGCTTTTACGTCTTTCATAGATAGAGCCTTTAGAGTCCCTATGAATGAAGAAGATAGAATGACTGAGCTGAACATCGTGAACCAACTAGCTAGAACTGACGGGTATCACCAAAACGTTGTCAATAAATTAATACGGCAGAAACAGCGTGCGAATGCAAGGAAGAATACCGCAAATAATATTACGAGAGTCACAATACCATACTTCGATGATATTTCGCAAAACGTGGCTAACATTTTCAAACCTTTTAAAGTTGATACCGCTTTTCAGACCAATAATACGCTGCGGTTTAAACTAAGAAATCATTTACAGCAGGAAAGCGATAAATATGAGAGAGCTGGGGTCTATAAAATTCGGTGTAACACGTGCAAGGCAAGCTATGTAGGCCAAACTGGTAGGTCCTTTAAAGTACGTTACAAAGAACATAGCGATGCTTCCCGGCTTAATAATTTCGAAAAGTCAGATGTAGCCACGCATGTATGGGAAACGGGACACCTCATGTTGGAAATAGATCAGGATCTCGTTATTTTACATAGACAGGACAACGGCAAAAAGCTGGATCTACTAGTACAGCTGGAAATTACGATACATAGCGTGGATAATCAGAACACACTAAATGACCAGCTAACTGGTGATACAAATAACTTTTTCAAACATTTCACTGGTTTCTTTTTGTAATTTTAATTTTAGCAATTGGCAGGATACCATCGTTTCATGAGGTACTTGCAACATATATACGTCATCTGTTTATATAAACATATCTGTGACGTCCTTGTTTACTTGCGCGTGAGCTCACTCGCGTTTCTCTGCCGCGTTTGGCTACGTGCTGTGTGGTATCAACTAAGACGCACGGGCGGTTTACGACGATGGAGGAGAGAGCCATGTGGTTAGATGTTTAACACCATTTTAGAGTTTTTTATATTTTGACTACTATGTGGAGATGCACCTTGGAAGACACGGCTGCAACAAGGGAAGTAGCCACGATGTTTTAATTTTATTATCAGTTTCATTGTGCCTGGTGCATGTTCCAATTTAGCGAGTTTTAAAAGGTTCTTTTACTTTTTATTATTCTGATGATGGAAGCTTGACTTCCGAAACGCGTCAATCTTAGCGTTTTACACTATAAACAAGTGGTTGAGCCGATATATTTTGTAACATTAACTTCAACAGTCTCCTCCGCCACTTCTTGCTATTCGTACGGAATTCTACATCGCCGCACGACAGCTGCACTTCACAATATTGTTCAGGCTCTCTCTCTCTGTCTCTCTCGGAATGCGCAATGTACACTCATGTTGCGGCAGCTACGAATCGTGGTCGAAAGCAAATCTCCTACGGTTGACTGTGATTTGAATATAGTCCCCAATTTATCGACGTCGCCGCGGACTACATGGCCTTATCTTGTGAACTACAAGTACCCGACACCGTAACGTCAGCACAACACGCATCTCGCAGCAACGCCGTTGTGCCAGACCTGCCACAAGGACGATACAGACATCCCCCGACTGGTTTGCTCTGTTCCTGTCGCCCTCGTCCAACACAACGCTCCTCGCGATTTCAGTGACGTCTTTACTTTACCCTAACGACATTTCATATCCGATAATGAAGAGAAATGCAGTACTCTGGCTAATGGGCACTACTGTGCAGTACATACTAAGTATTTCCTTTCTACGAAACTATTATAATTAAACACAATGAATATTTGAAATATATTTATAAATATCATGTAGATGTGTAGCTACTACCATCCATTCTAATTCCGATTGAAAATGTGTTTGGGAATCAGAAATGCGAATGCAAGGAAACATGCTTGGAAAACAAATTTCATACTGGAGGCAGGAAAAATAACTTTCGGTATCATTTATGTAATTATGGAACTTGTCTTTATACACCATCGAAGAGACTCAATTTCATCTATTTTGATACCCCAAACTAAGAATAAAAATTTCACTGAAGTCATTCTGTCACATATAATCAATAACAAACTTACTTTAGTAGTTCATTGTTTATGTGGTTAGAATTGGAGCTGAAACAAAAGCATCTAAAATCTGAGTAATGAGCACTGGCTTTTGTGGGGAAAAAAAGCATTTGCAGACACTGCATTATCGATAAGTAATCTTTATGTTCATGTCCGCTATGAAATCAGATAATTAGGAACAGTTACTCTCATACACCTACATATAAACATTGAGAACAGATGCGTGCAGTTTGTTTTCGATAATGGAGACTACAATGTCCGCACTGTGGGTGGCCATGACACGTTTCATGTCGTGGATGGAACTGCTTGCATAACACCTAAAACCGCTCTTCAGGTAGAGGACATTTTCCCTCGAAAGTATGTTACTGCTCATGCTGTTGAAAAACGAGGCCTGTTTGATTTGCAGACGAACAGAGCGCCAAGTACATCTGGCGATTGTAAAATAATTGCTGCAAAAATGGCTTCACCGAAAATTAGACCACTGTCATATGAACATGGCCGAACACTTAATTTGGTTTGGTTGAGTGGTACCTGGTTGGAAGGCCCAGAAGAATGTAAATCTTATTGTAGGGGCTGCATGAAAATGCTGTATGCGACTTCCGCTGTAGTCCCTCTTACATTCATCAACTTGGCTTCTTCACATCCGTCAACAATTTATACGGATCTTCTTCAAGCTGCCACACAAGGGACCAGTAATGGAGAAAGAATAACAATGTTGACTTTTGATCAGCCTTTGTTCGTTAAGGCTCGTGAAATTGTAGGAACAGCACATGGTGACAGCCTTTTGAAGTCACTTTTCATTCGAATTGGAGGTTCTCACTTGTTAAAGTCCTTTCTGTCAGCGATTGGATTCATCATGGCAAGAAATGGTTTAGAGGAATTTTACAGTCCTGTCTATACCAAAAATAGTGTTCAAGAATTGATGAACGTGAAAGCTGACACGAAGTTTATTCGTGCTGTCTCCCTAGTCGAAGAGGCAGTAACTGCTATATTTTTGAAACCTATTGAAGCTCTCTTTCGTGTGGTTAAAGATTAGCTTAATTTTGTCTACTCAACTTGCAAGCATAGTAATACATCTTCTGAAGAATTTACGAAGGCTGCTGAAGAGTTTTGTAGAAATTTTGGAAAACCAACTTCAACGTTCAGAGGAATCAGAACGAACACAAAGACTGTGGATTCACTTGACAGAAATGATTGAACTTGTTCGAACGTATATTAGAGCTGAGAAGAGTGGGGACTTTCTCCTTTACCTTCACTGTGTACATCAAATGCTCCCCATTTTCCATGCGTCTTACGCTAAATCTGCACAAGGAAAGAATTTCCTTCTTGCTATATATGGAGCCAAAAACATCAAAGGTCTAGATTGTTTTGGCTACCAATGTTACTTGCAGGCTACTGCATGCAGCCTATACATTAATTGCTCAAGTTGGCTGCAATTCCCCCCACTTCAGAAGCTTCCAGGCAGCATTCATTTAGAGCCTACCACCAGCTGCAGCAGTGGCTGAAAGAGAAGAAGAATCCACTTAAATGCGGGTTTAAGAAGACTGGCGAACACCTCAGACCAATTACAACAGCACGTCCTGCAGCTCCCTGGGAATTACTATCCCTCGTAGTGTGCGCTTGCAAAGACGTGTGCTTCAGTAACTGCGAGTGCAGCAAGAGGGGTCTAAACTGCATATGTGGTAATTGTTCAGCCCTAGGATGTATTAACAGGGACACGAATATCATACATCAAGATCTAGATGAGGACTGAGTAATGAAATACTTTACATTCATTTAAGGTCGCATTTAACATTCTACATTTTTATTCAGTATTACTGCTGAACTCAGTTTATGAACTTCAAAAATTTATATAAAATATCATGCAATATACAGCCAAATGCGTCTTATTTTCTGAAGAAAAGCCTCCAAAAGCTTTTGCTTTAAAAATATTATGAATCAAAATTATATAACTGTGTATCATAATTAGTATACAGATAACATTTTTATGATTCAAAATCATTTATGTTGCAAAGTATTCATTCTTAATGCGCCATTGTGCAGAGAAAGTTCAGAGTGGGTTTCTCCGTACCACAGGTTTATATGGCCTAGGCCTGTGGAAGCCTCTTTTCCCTTAAAAAGTAGTGCCCCTTGAGAAGGTGGTGAGGTTGTCGTTCCTTCAAGGGCTTATCACTAACATACCACCGGCCACTAAAATCACAGTTTGCTTTTACAAACACAATCATGTATAAAAGAATTGTTTCCTTAGTGATAATGTCATATTTATTCCAAAATTCTAAAAAAATACGAAAAATTACTACTTTTACATCCTCTGGAACGGTTCACTTTAGCAAGATTATGCACAGAGCCATTTTTGTTCGAAATTTAATGTAGATTATTTTTGTAAATGGTACTTTACGGGCTAAACAGTACAGTTCTCGAAATATTTAATCAAAACTGATACACCTACTACACTCCTAGAAATGGAAAAAAGAACACATTGACACCGGTGTGTCAGACCCACCATACTTGCTCCGGACACTGCGAGAGGGCTGTACAAGCAATGATCACACTCACAGCACAGCGGACACACCAGGAACCGCGGTGTTGGCCGTCGAATGGCGCTAGCTGCGCAGCATTTGTGCACCGCCGCCGTCAGTGTCAGCCAGTTTGCCGTGGCATACGGAGCTCCATCGCAGTCTTTAACACTGGTAGCATGCCGCGACAGCGTGGACGTGAACCGTATGTGCAGTTGACGGACTTTGAGCGAGGGCGTATAGTGGGCATGCGGGAGGCCGGGTGGACGTACCGCCGAATTGCTCAACACGTGGGGCGTGAGGTCTCCACAGTACATCGATGTTGTCGCCAGTGGTCGCCGGAAGGTGCACGTGCCCGTCGACCTGGGACCGGACCGCAGCTACGCACGGATGCACGCCAAGACCGTAGGATCCTACGCAGTGCCGTAGGGGACCGCACCGCCACTTCCCAGCAAATTAGGGACACTGTTGCTCCTGGGATATCGGCGTGGACCATTCGCAACCGTCTCCATGAAGCTGGGCTACGGTCCCGCACACCGTTAGGCCGTCTTCCGCTCACGCCCCAACATCGTGCAGCCCGCCTCCAGTGGTGTCGCGACAGGCGTGAATGGAGGGACGAATGGAGACGTGTCGTCTTCAGCGATGAGAGTCGCTTCTGCCTTGGTGCCAATGATGGTCGTATGCGTGTTTGGCGCCGTGCAGGTGAGCACCACAATCAGGACTGCATACGACCGAGGCACACAGGGCCAACACCCGGCATCATGGTGTGGGGAGCGATCTCCTACACTGGCTGTACACCACTGGTGATCGTCGAGGGGACATTGAATAGTGCACGGTACATCCAAACCGTCATCGAACCCATCGTTCTACCATTCCTAGACCGGCAAGGGAACTTGCTGTTCCAACAGGACAATGCACGTCCGCATGTATCCCGTGCCACCCAACGTGCTCTAGAAGGTGTAAGTCAACTACCCTGGCCAGCAAGATCTCCGGATCTGTCCCCCATTGAGCATGTTTGGGACTGGATGAAGCGTCGTCTCACGCGGTCTGCACGTCCAGCACGAACGCTGGTCCAACTGAGGCGCCAGGTGGAAATGGCATGGCAAGCCGTTCCACAGGACTACATCCAGCATCTCTACGATCGTCTCCATGGGAGAATAGCAGCCTGCATTGCTGCGAAAGGTGGATATACACTGTACTAGTGCCGACATTGTGCATGCTCTGTTGCCTGTGTATATGTGCCTGTGGTTCTGTCAGTGTGATCATGTGATGTATCTGACCCCAGGAATGTGTCAATAAAGTTTCCCCTTCCTGGGACAATGAATTCACGGTGTTCTCATTTCAATTTCCAGGAGTGTAATATAACATCATCTGCACCCCACTTCACCCCAAACCCGACGCTTAAAATGGTGTAACATTTTACCAAACAATATGTGGACTGTATAGAACAATTTGGATCTGGATGGAAGCTTTTACTTTGGATGTTGAGGTTTGAGTTTCATTGCACCGTAATATTTCCGCGTACAGCCCTGCGTCTCTGTTAGGCCTACTACGAACATCTTCATCCAGTAAATACGCTACAAGTCGCGATATCGTGAGTAGCGAAAGGTACCTTGTGTATCTCTACTTGCCATTTTCTTTCCCATTCAACTTCCAAATAGTGCGAGAGATGAAACGCACTCTCTCGTATGCGTGTGTACAAGCCCTCCTTCAGCTTGTCTTTATAAGTCTTACGGGAAATTTACGTTGGCGGTAGTAGAATCGGTCTGCAGTCAGTTACAAAATCCGTTTCCCTAAATTTTCTCAGTCGCGTTCCCATTTGAGTACAAGAAGCACTTCAGTTAATCGAAATGACCAGTAATGAATCTAGCGGCTCACCTCGCAAATGCTTCGATGTATTCCTCTAATCCGACCTGTTGCTAATTCCAAACACTTGAGCAATACTGAAGAATGGGTAGCACTAGTGTTCTGTACTTGGTCCCCTTTACAAATGAACCACTCTCTCCTAAAATTCTCCCTACAAACTTATTTCGATCGTTAGCATTCCCTGTCATTGTCCTTCCGTTCTCGTTCCATTTCAGATTTGCAATGTTACTTCTAGATATTTAATCGACGCAACTATGTGAGTCCACTACTAATGCTGTATTCGAAAATTACGAGATTGTTATCCTAGTCATCTGGATTTCCTTACATTTTTCTATACTTAGAGCAAGCTGCCATTCATGGCACCAACTGGAAATTTGGTCTAAGTCGTCTTGTGCCTTCATACAGTCACTAAACGACAACAGCTTACCGTACATCACAGCATCATCAGCAGACAACCGGAGAATGTTGCCCACACTGTCCGCCAAATCATTTATGTATATAGATAACAACAGCGGTCCTATCACGCTTCCCTCGAGCACTCCAAACGGTGCCCTTGTCTGTGATGAGCACTCGCCGTCGAGGACAACGGACTCAGTTCTGTTATTTAAGAAGCCTTCGAGCCATTCTCGCATTCTCTGTATCTTCGAAACTTCTTTAACAGTTTGCAATGGGGCACTGTGTCAAACTGTTTCCGGAAATCTAGGAATATGGAATTTGTCTGTCACCCCTCATCCATGGCTTGCAGTATATCATGTTGTATCGTTGTTTCGTTTAGACGGACTGCACTGTTTGCAGTTCACGAGGATCTGCCGGTCTTGAGCGTTCTGGCAGCTCTCCTCACTTCTTGTGTGCTCTCGTGTCCGCTATAAGGACCGCGGTAGCTGTGTTGTGCCGACTCACGCTTGTGTGCGATGCGCTCTGGGGCTTGTTGATGGCTGCTCTGTATCTTAAAACATCTCATGTGATGACCTGTTCTTACATGGATTGTGTCTGTTTAATTTGTTATGTTATCTTTGCCGTCAATGGTCGTTCACGCAGAGCCTTAGTGTTTTGTAGATCTACCTTTGCACCCTTCTGGCCTTTCCAACCGCGGGTGCAGTGAAAGCGTCGTGCTGTCAAAGTGTTTTGCAACACCTTGGGGGTAGTCGGTTTGTTATTCTATTGCCGTATTGTAAAATTGGCTGACTGCTTAGTGTCAGTTTTTTGGAAGTATGCTTTTGATATCTGTTAAACTGTCTGTTGCATGAACGACTAAAATTTTCTGTCATTAATTACTGTGGTTTCAAAAGAGTTTTTGGTTTTACTATTATCGACACTTGAGCATAACATTTTATAGCTCTCAGGGTTAACTATTTTGGAACTGAAACATGATTTTTAATTCTGGATTTATTTAATATATGTTCTATACTTCAGTATTTACTACTTTAAGAGGGATTTTCTTGTCTTACTATTAACCCTATTTGTGCACAAAATTTTTATTACTGTCGTTAATTACAAGGTCTACCCATCTAACCGTCAGCATTCTTCTGTAGCACCACATTTCAAAACCTTCTTATCTCTTCTTCTTTAAACTGTTGATCGTCCATGTTTCACTTCCATATATGGTTACACACTGTACATGTACTTTCATAAAAGGCTTCCTGATACTTGACTCTATACACTATGTTAACAAATTTCTCTTCTTCAGAAACGCTTTTCTTGGCATTGTCAGTCTACATTTTGTGTGGGGTCCTATCCACTCATCACGTATAGGGAGCCTAATGGATGCCGCGTTCTTGGTATGATATACAGAAATTCAAGCAAATAACGTTAGTAGTTTTATTTCAATAAAGCAGATTGACAGCTCTTGACTTTGAAGTAACACTGGTGTCGCAAGCGACGGTTGACATGCAAAGCAGTCATAGTCCATTGCTGTATACAAGGTTCATGCAAGTGTGACACACAGTTTGTGGATCACTAATAACTACTAGCGTTGCGTTCTCCGCTGGGCCTGTCCGAATACTGAGCCGACACTGAGCGGCCGAGGCTGGCAGGAGCGGCTCTTGTATTCCCCTCCTGTAGAGGCCGCCGCTGTCGTGGTGCGGTCCTAATCAGTGCACCATTGGCAGACTTCGTTCCACCGCCTTCTCCTCTCTTGCGTTCTTCGTTCCGCCGCTTCTGCTTATGCCAGAACATTTTGTATCCTCCGTACTTCTACCTGCATCAGTTGTTTTGCTTCCCAAATAGCAAACCTCATTTACTACTTCACGTGTCTCATTTTCTAATCTAATTTCCTCAGTATCACCTGATTTAATTCGACTACATCCCATTATACTCGTTTTGCTCTTGTTGATGTTCATCTTATATCCTCCTTTCAAGATACTGTCCATTCCGTTCAACTGCTCTTCCAAGTCCTTTACTTTGTCTGGCAGAAAACCTCAAAGTTTTCATTTCTTCTCCCTGGATTTTAGTTTCTACTCCAAATTTTTCTTTTCTTTCATTTACTGCTTGCTCAATATACAGTTTGATAACACTGGGGATAGGCTAAAACCCTCTCTCACTCCCTTCTCCACAACTGCTTCCCTTTGATGCCCCTCAACTCTAACTGCCATCTGATTTCTGTACAAATTCTAATAGGCTTTCTCTCCCTGCATTTTACCCCTGTCACATGTACAATTTGAAAGAACGTTCCTGTCAACTTTGTCAAAAGTATTTCTGAGTCTACAAATGCTATAATCGTAGGTATGCCTTTCCTTAACCTTCTTCTAGGATAAGTCATAGGGTCCGTTTTGCCTCACGTGTTCCTATCTTTCTCATGAATCAAAACTGATTTCTCAAGGTCGGCTTCTACCAGTTTTTCCATTCTTCTGTGAAAGATTCGTGTTAGTATTTTGCAACCGTGACTTACTTTCACAATGTCAGCATCTGCTTTCTTTGGAACTGGAATTGTTATATTCTTCTTGAGGTCTAAGGGCATTTCGCCTGTCTCGTACATCTTGCTCACCAGATGAAAGCGTTTGCTATGAGCGGGTCTCCCAAGGTTATCAGCAGCTCTAACGGAAAATTATCTACTCCTGGGCCCTTATTTCGACCTAAATCTTTCAGTGCTTTGTCAAATTATTCACGCAGTACCATATCTTTCTTCTCATCTTCATCTCCGTCCGCTTCCATTTTCATAAAATTGGCCTCAAGTACATCACCCTTGTATAGACCATCTAAATACTCCCACCACCTTTCTGCTTTCTCTTCTTTGCTTAGGACTGGTTTTCCATCAGAGATCTTGATATTCAACAGGTGGTTCTCTTTTCTCTAAAGGTCTCTTGATAATAATCCTTTAGGCAGCATCTACCTTACCCCTAGTGATATATACTTCTACACTTTACATTTGTCCTCTAGCCATTCCTGCTTAGCCATTTTGCGCTTCTTGTTGATCTCGTTTTTTAGACGTTTGTATTCCATTTTGCCTAATTCAGTTATTGCATTTTTATATTTTCTCCTTTCATCGATTAAATTCAGTATTTCTTCTGTTACCCAAGGGTTTCCACAAGCCCTCGGGTTTTTATCCTCTTCATCCTCTGCTGCCTTCACTACTTCATCTGTGAAAGCTACCCATTTTTCTACCGTATTTCTTTCTCCAGTTCTTGTGAATCGTTCCACAATGCTCCTTCTGAAACTCTATATCGTCTATTTCTTTCAGTTGATTCATATCCATATCCTTAAATTTATGCCTTTTTGGAGTTACTCCTATTTTAATCTTCAGTTCGTAACCAATAAATTACGGTCAGAGTCCACATCTGCCCCTGTGTATGCTTTAAAATTTAAAACCTAATTCCGAAATGTATTACTATTATATAATCAATCTGGAATCTTCCCTTGTCTCCAGGTCCCTTCCACATATACAGCATTCTTTCATGATTGTTAAACTAAGTGTTAGCGATGATGAAGTTATGCTCTGTGCAGAATTGCTTCCTCTTTCATTCCTTTCCCCTAATCCATATTCACCTACAACTATTCCTTCTCTACCTTTTTCTACTATCGAATTCCAGTCCACCATGACCATTACATTTTCGTCTCCCTGCACTATCTGAATAAGTTCTTTTATCTCATCATACATTTCTTCAGTCTCTTCATCATATGCGGAGCTAGTTGGCAGATAAACTTGTACTATTCTGGTGGGTGTGGGCTCCGTGACTATTTTGGCTACAATAATGCGTGCACTATGCTGTTCGTAGCAGCTTATCCGCGTTCCTATGTTTTTGTTCATTATTAAACTTACTCCTATTTGATTTTGTATTTTTAACACTGTATTCACCTGACAAGACGCTCTTTTCCCCCTGTCACCGAACTTCATTAATTCCCACTATATCTAACTGTAACCAATCCATTTCTTTTTTTAAATTTTCTAACATACCTGCACGATTAAGGGATATGACTTTCCACCATCCGATCCGTAGAACGCCAGTTTTGTTTCTCCTGATAATGGCGTCCACCTGAGTAGTCCCCTCCCGGAGACTCGAATGGGCGACTATATCACCTCCGAAATGTTTACCCGAGAGGACGCCATCATCATTTAACAGTACAGTAAAGCTGCATGCCCTTGGGAAAAATTACGGCTGTAGTTTCCCCTTGCTTTCAGCCGTTCACAGTACCAGCATGGCAAGCCGTTTTGCTTAATGTTACCAGGCCAGATCAGTCAGTAATCGAGACTGTGGCCCCTGCAACTACAGAAAAGGCTACTACCCTCTTCAGAAACCACACGTTTGTATGGCCTCTCCATTCTGGTTGCACCTACGGTACGGCTATCTGTATCTCTGAGGCTTGTGTGCCTCCCCATCAACGGCAAGTTCCCTGGTTCATGGGGGACCCCATTTGGTTATAAGTAATTATTACCGTCACTGTCAAGTATTGTAACTGAAGTTGATTTCAAATTTTCAGTCGTCTAAAGTCCGACTAACTAATCATGACCATTACTAATAAACCTATATTGGGTGTGAGATTACTGCAACCTGAGTTTGGTTAAAATTCAGAATTTGTGATTATACAACTCTTCAGTTGTGATTATTGACATCATTCTGGGGGAACAGGACTGCCTTGCATAATTAATTAATGTTTGTATTATGGCTCAGTAATCAGTTGAATTTTGATTGCTTGTTGATCATTCAATGATTCTGATAAATGTAACTGTACAATCTGATGGAAACATTACTTGGTTTAGACAATAAGGGACTGTGTGTGTGTGACCGTGAACGCTGCTGCCCTTGTATGTTTACATCGCTCAGCAATCCACTCCCCACTCTCACGTGCTGATCCTTGCGTCGCCCTTTTTTATTATTTAATTTAAAATGACGCATATCATACCGGAAATAAATTATGTCCATCTATTGTTCAAGGGGAGATGTGATAGATTTGTGTCCAAAAATCCATTTTTCAAAAGCATTGTTTTCTTAATCTACAGAGATTGATCTATGCAGAGTGTGAATTTTATAGTGATTGCAGGATTAGAAATGCCAGTAAAATATTAAACGGTTTAACCCTGCACTGACAGACACTACCACCTTTTCCGTCATTTGGGAAACTGCTTGCTTCAACGAAATTTTTGTGACTGTAAAGGCTACTTACTTTCGATTCCTTTGACTGACATATATCTTTACCTGATATGTTTCATGCACGTATTTTATTTACGTTTTGAAGTGATTGCGGACGGAAAACCACTAGCCGGAAAATGCAAGTTTACTCTGAAAGAAATTGATTCTCTTCAGCTATTTTGCGGGTGAGTTATCAGGAAAACACAAACAATTTGAGGCAATGAAACGTTCTATGTGGGCAGGAGCAATCAGGAAAAACACAAAGAATTTAGAGGTAATGAGACGTGCTGTGTGGGTAGCTTTTTTTTTCCACACACTATCCACTTACCAAACACCAATGCATAATCTATGTCTGAAAGATAACATGTAAGTACAGCAGAAGAAATGAGACGTATTCACGATAAAAATGATTACCAGAACCTATAGTAAATGCAACTAAGCCCACATTCAGGTTTCTTGCAAATCCTGGTTTAGTGTCGAAGTCTCTCCATGGAACGACACAGAATCCAAATGAAAACCTCAGTACTTTAATTGGATTAGATACTCAAAAGGACATTCTGTGATCTTGAAGTACAAAAAACCGGTGTCAATGATGGAGTTTTATGTTTTAATGACGGCAATATTGGTGGAATTTACGTGCTGAAGTGATCTCGTATAGATGCAGGGGTGTTTACAAGAGAAGTATTTTGTATCATAGGTAAGAGCAGCGTCAAGAAAGCTGGCAGGTCTCTGTCTTGCCTATAAACGCAGGGCAGGCAGACTACAAGGGGAGAGAAGAGATACCTGGAGGATGAGGACTGTCAGTATGGAGGATTTTAAAATTGAGGTAAGGTATTTACATGTAGAGGTATGAGAAGAAAATCTTTCAGGGCCATTATCTCGGTTTTGCGTTTCTTGCATTATTACAAGCCTTTTCTCAAATAAATATATGCGCTAATGCTATGAAATTTTCAGGAGGTGTTCTAAACATGTTTCTGTCTCGTTGGAACGAAAATATACGATATCCTGCGATTACTCCTCATTTTTGTAGGATTCTGTGTAAAAAAAAAATCTTAATTTTGGATGTGCAAAATTAATAATCATTAATAATACAATTTGTACCATAACTTAATAATTGTAATTACGTGATCTTATAACTTTTTCAGCACACTACAGTAACATTTTCAAATTCATTGCATGATTAGAATTTGACTTAAGGCTTTTTGTTTAAAAGACAACAACAAGAATTAAAAATTCAAAACTTTGACAAAATATGAATGCATCGTCTTTTATATTTTTCCATTAAAATACAGCTCTTTCCCTACACATGAACAAGTTTAGATGTTTACATTAATAACTATGGCTGTAATATATTTTATTAGATAAATATTTACGTTTTCTGTTAAATCCACCCTTAACCAGGATGCTTATCTGCTCTTTCTATCAAAAATATTCCCCTAGTCTTCTTGTGATTGATTTGTATACGTTGACAACCATCGTTGCTATGATATTACGAACACCCATTCCTGTCTCTATACAGACACAGTCGATAAGGTCAAGTTTGTTCATAGCTACAAGATTTGAAACGCTCCCATTACGTACGGACTCTTGAACTAGATGCTCGACATATTTTCGGAAAACTTTCCAAAAGTATTTCACAACACTTCCTCTCTGTGAAACGACAATGAATCCGTAGGTTCTGCCTGGGTTGATGGTTGTTTCCCTAGCACCTCGTGGAATCCCCATGGAACGGTCTCATTAAGCTGCTGCTACTGACAGGATGGATGTGCCATCAGGTGGTACCTACACCCACTCATCACAGAGAGCCCAGTTGGTCAGTCCTCCGGAAAAGTCTCACGACCATAGTAGCAGGGCATTAGTGTGTCATAACACTTCGATTGTAATCAAGCAAACTGGGAAAACCGTTTATATGTTCACAAGGCACTGGAAGATATTGCTGGGTCTCTAAAAAGTATCAAACAACATTGTAATGGAACAGGAACACTTCCAGTCGAAGGTACTAATTCTACCAAAATATCTAAGCTCCTGGGATGTAAGGCCTTAGGTGACTACCCAGTGGAGTCTGACTTGAATAATACTCTTAACTTTAGTAATGGCGTGGTTACCTGCTCCGATCTAATGGAGGTGTATCCTGCACAGTTACGTGAAGAATGGAAAAATATGGTCGCCACGAAAGTGCAAAACTATGGCAAGTTGGAAAAACAGGCAACATTCAATCTAACGATTACTATTCCGGAACTAACTGAACATATCCTTGCAGGCTATATCCGCCTTAGGGTTCGCCTGTTTGATTCTAACCTAATATGATGCTACAAATGTCAAGCTTTGGAAATACCACTATGGGATGTAACTGGAGGGCTTCGTGTGGCAATTGTGGAGGCTCAGCTGAGGAATCAGGTAATTCTTCTACACACTGAAATGTGTAAACTGGTCTGGGGATCACGCAGTATGGTGCAGAAAGTGTGAGGTTACAACGAGGGAAGGAAAATTCAAAACTACTTCTTTTGCATCAGCCCTTAAGTGTGATGGCTCCACACAAACTCAGACCACAGATTCAAGTACGAGCACATTCTCTTGCCAGTGTATCTGTGGGGGGAAAGCTCCACTTGAAACTGAAGTCATTCAGAAGCCATCAGCAATGGGCTTACCACCTAAGCCACATACCACTACCCAACATCATAATCCAACAAAGCTGTCCTCGCAACCCAGGCAACCACCTCCTCCCATCAGTAAAGAAAAACGTTTTTCAAAAAGTAGCTCCAAGTCGAAGAAAGCGGTAGTTAAATCTTCTGATGGTCGAGCTCTCTCCCTCACTGATGGGACTATGCTCTTACGGACTTCCAGTGAGAAGAACAGATAGCAGGGAACAGGGTAACGTTCTCCCTGACCTCTGCGGTAAATAACCGCCTCTGAGGGAAAAAGCTAAGAACATCCATCGCTAAACACTGGCTTCTCACGGACTTGCGTATTACAATGGATTTTGAGTGGATATCGCTCACATTTGGAAGAATTACAGCTCCAGGTCCAGGAGAAACCGTTGTCCATCTGCTTACAATAAATGCATCTTAAAGTCACCTACACACCTGCATTACCACACATACAGGAAAGACGATACTACTGGAGACAGGGCTAAAGTTGGAGTGGCTGTTTCAGTTGATACCAGATGACACTTCTCTTTTGTTCCTCTTACCACGACCATACTAGCAATTCCCCTGAAAGTTCTCACACCCTTATATATCACAGGCTATTTCTCAACAAAAGGATTGAGCACAGAAGACGGTGGCAAGTTTCACTTGTGAGATCCAACGGGCTGTAGCAGAGTCCATCTCCAAGTCTACTAACCACCTCAGACGATGGCCTGTACCTTGATGGAATGACGACTGTCGATTGGCAGACAGGGCCAGACGAACAGCTCTGTTGAATTTCAAACATGGTCCAACTACAGAAAATCTTCGTGCAGCAGATCTGCGAGAGCACATGCGAGGCAAGTGATAAAAGAAGGGAAGAGGGCTTCCTGGAGGGAATTAACGACTTCTATTAATCGGCCCACTTCCACTGCGCAAGTTTGGGAATCAGTAAGATGGATTTAGGATTTCGGGCAAGAGAAGTAGTAGTACACATCCCCTTACGGTCATGTCAAGTAACGGGCTCTCGGTGACCACGCCAGATGACATGGCTCAGGTTTTAGCAGAACACTTCCTTACTGCCACTATTGCTTTTCAGGTGTTCCATCAGACTGCTGAGAGGAAGTTCACCTTCTTCTCACAAAATGAGGAAGACTACAATCTTCCATTCTCGATGTGGGAACTGGAATAAAGTTTATCTGCAGCTAGAAACACTGATCCAGGACCTAATCAGATCGCTGCAGTGGCAATCATTGATGGAACCAATGACTCTCATTATCGTCTAGGTAAAGATATGCCTAAAAATATGCTACTTCCACAATTCATCAGTCAAGATGGCATGGTAGGCTGACAGCGGTTATCAACATGGAAGGCAGAGACTCCCGATGATTCAGCGATCTCTGATCGAATGTTGATCCAAAGGAAACCTCGCAGTAGCAGGTTCTGCATCTGTTATTAAATTTTGGTTGGCTTCACGCTGGATCTTCTGAGCGGTGACTGATAGAAGTGCTCCCTACAAGATACTAGTCTCCTTCATCTAGGTAGTTAACCAGTAACTTACATCTTCGTTCTACCATTCTCTATAGAAAAGTGACGTCTCTCTCTCTCTCTCTCTCTCTCTCTCTCTCTCTCTCTCTTCTGGGACCGAAGAGGTACTCTTCGTTTTCGCCGTCCTGTGTCTCTAACTTACATTTTATTTACTTTAGCCAGTGCTGATGCATTTTATATTGCATAAATATTTACTGAGTGCTAAGACAGGCCGGCCGCAGTGGCCGAGCGGTTCTAGGCACTTCAGTTTGTAACCGCGCAACCGCTCCGGTCGCAGGTTCGAATCCTTCCTCGGGCATGGATGTGTGTGATGTCCTCAGGTTAGTTAGGTTTAAGTAGTTCTAAATCTGACGACTGACGACCTCATATGTTAAGTCCCATAGTACATAGAGACATTTGATCCATTATCTGAAAACAATACGTACAAATAACTGTCACCACACTCTCTTCCACCTCTGGGCAGGAAGTCAATGAGCAGAATGCCCTTCCTGTCTCAGAACGCCCTCCACATCACTTTCTTGACCGACACAATCTGTTTGAATTTCGTTTTCACCGTGGATCCACCGTGATGTCAATGCGTTGACTGCTGCTTGGTTTCCGGGATCAACTGAGAAATCCACTTGCTATCGCCCGTGATGATCCTCTGGAGGATACCCCTGCAGAAATGTTAGTACCGCTTTGGAGTAGCATATTGTGGGCTCGGGTGTCAGGTATTTCGGCAGCCACCTGAACACAGTTTCTCGAACAGCTGGTGCTTAGCGACAATTTTTTCTCCAGTATGAGCTGCTGCACCATCTCAACCAGGTTATCGTTGATGAGGGACGGTCGCCCACTGCACTCTTAATCATGGTCACTTTGACGACCTTCGCAGAAAAGCCTGTACATCTGACAAACCGTGATGACTGATTTAGACGAGCGCTGTGCTTTGTGCATTGAGGAATCTTATCACCGACCGAACCTCGCAGGTGGCGGGAGAATGAGTAGGAGACGCCATTCCGGCGCACTGCTGCTGCGGTACTGGCGCCAGGTGGGACCTGTCTGGCCCACATTTGATTGTCACGTCATAGATCTGCTGCGCATGCGCAATTTTCCCGTGTAAAAAATCTGCTTTAAAGGAATCATCGGGATACGCCGTGTATTATGCTATAGCAGAGGTCTACCAGTATTTTGAAGTTCTCTCCCAAATACCCTCACTTGCCATACATTTCTTCACCTCAAAACTACTGTGGCGACACATAGCTTTTAATTTCCCCCCCCCCCCTTTTGTTCGTTCTGGTCGTCATTTATCATCTCGGCTCTGAGATTCGTTAAGGAAGTCAAGGAAGACTTCCAAAAGTACTTGGATAAATAAGCTTAAAAATTTTCACTCAAAATCCTATGCTCTGCAAGTTTTTCTTACCAGACGTGACTATGTAGTGAAGCATTTCATTTAGAATTTTATTACTAATTGTGGCACACAGCTTCATTGTTGTTTTCTGTGTAACCAACACATTCATGTCCCTGACATATTTGTGACATAGATAGGACAATTTGTTAAGAAATTGTACATATGCACAACAACACCACCATTCAGTTGTGTGACTCAGTTATAGAAGTGGCAAAAAAATTATGTCATAGAAATAAATTGTTACTGAGAAGTAACAGTTATTGTAATACCCACTCCTCTGATACTAGCAGTTATTTTAATAACTGCCAATGGTGCATCACGCCATTTGTTTACTGAATATCATAGTGCTTTCACATCATGTGAGATCTGGCCACATATGGGAGGGGCAGACCATCTAGACGGTGTTCTACAGCTCATGGTAACAACTCTGCGACTATGCACCATCTGCTTAAAGAAGTGTGTACTACGTTTTCGTGTGCTCTCACTAGTGTTGGCATAAATCTGCTGGCGTTAGGATGGAGGCTGACGGGAAAAGCCGTTACGGCTTTTGACACATATAGTTATTCCCATCAGCTACTGTGCTGTGTGTCAGCTTAGTTTGGACTTGTGGTACAAACAGAGTAACATGCTGACAAAGTTTTATGAATTTATTTGTAAAAGTATAGACAGTGCAAATTAAAATGTCCTGTGGTGCCTCTCCTCCTCAAAGTCGGCCCGTTTGACGTCCTACCCCCCTAAGTAGGCCAGGAAACCCACCCCGATGGCGCAAGTCGTGGTATCTGCAGCCTATATTGTCAGCCACTGATTTAGACCCTCCACTCGGATCTACATCAAAGGACCACATTCGGTTCTACTGACGATGCAGTAGATTGTGAGCTCAGCCTTAATCTCACAAGCAAGACTGGCAGTCTTTACCATTTCCGCTAGCTGTCCAAAACCAAAGAGAATCTCCTCCAATCCAAAGCGACACACGTCATTGGTACCTACATGGTGCAGTTGGCTGCACCCTGCACTCTTCATGACATCCTGAAGCACCCTTTCCACATTCGGAATTCTCCAACGCTATGCACACAGAGTGCACACTGGCTTCCTTCCCCTCCTTGCCAGCCATGTTCGTAAGGGGCACCATTATGCGTTTAGCTTTGGAGCTCCCAACTACCAGCAAACCCACGCTCTGTGAATGCCCACATCTTGTGGGCCGAGAAGCTTCCTCTGGAGGAGGGTGGACGACTGCATCCAGCTCAGAGACTTCGTCACCCATAGATAACGCCCGAAACCTGTCTGTCAAACGAACTGAGGAGGCCCTATGATCGGCCCATCGGAAAGTCCTTTGCTGCCTGCCAGACTTTGAAATTAACTCCCATTTGACCACAGGTGAGGTGTCAACCTCGGTGCAGGCAGTACTTGGGGAAGCCACAGCAGTGGACGATCAGGGCACACATGGGACATGCTCGATGTCACTCCAGTCCCCACGTCTGAACCCCCACAGTGATGGCCCTTGGCAGCAGCCTCAAGCTGTCTGACAGAAGCCAACAACGCCTGGAGCTGTGAGCGAAGGGTCACCAACTCAGCTCACATCCTTTCCATTACTGAAGGCGGTACCGTTCGAAGCTCGTAAAAATATGTAACAATCGAATGGTGTACTTGGCTTATTACCAGCAGAAACTCGAGGTGATCTCTCTCTGACGGTCTAACCGATACTAAGCTGTTCTATCAAAAACAAACAAAAGCCTGTACGATATGAGGGTCTATACAAGGGTCGATAACAACGGCGGTACTGTGCGCTACATTGTTATTTAAATAAAAGGTTGTGGCCCGCAGTATTTACTCAAAGGCTTTCATAGCCCGTACCAATGAGTATGAAGCAAGGTTATTCTATAACATTAAAACGGGTCTAATTTTCCATCTTTACAATGTTCACTCTCTTATTTGTGACAACAAATGTAGTCTGCTGACCGAAATGGCCTTTTGAACATGCCAAACTGCTTTATAAAATGTTTAACTAAAACTAATGTGGCAGACATATTAGTGGATTGCCTACGAGGTGTCAATGACACAAACTTTTACTTCAGCTATACCGCTACAAAGAGATATGAGACATTCTTAGTACTCCTCGGCAGTGGACCAAATAGATCGACCACAGCGACCTTCTTTAGCTTTGAAGGAATGACAGGAAACATTGGACCATGATGAGATACCGGTAGCAGCTTTACCTCTCTAAGATTGCCAAAAGCTCTGGCTTTCAGATTCGCTACCCTATCATGACAAAGAAGCATGTATTACAAAGATGGTATAAATTCAACCCTATACAAATCACCAATATCCTTTATCATAAAGAAAATGTCACTTTCAACAATCTATTATTGCCAAATCACAGTAGTGAAGCGATCCATCCACTTCAATTTCACTTCCTTCCAGGAAGGATCCTTGTCCCATGCCTTACCAATACAGGCAAGTGACCATGAGAAAAAATTCAAAAATAAATGCCTACAAATAAAAGAAAACTAATCTATTCTCATAATGATTGCCCTTACTTTCATTATTCACCCCTAGAGACCAACCCCAGACGACACTGGCAATAATATATTCTTTTTACAAGAATTTTAGTAACACTGAAATCAAATCAGTTATAGGACCCACCTAATTTTACTCATGAAAAATTATAATGCTCTGTTGTGTATGGATACTTTGGCCACTTAATCGACTAGATAATAACGAAATTGACAAAGCCCCTTCCAGTTCAATAACTGAATTGTAAGATTCACATATTGTGAGCATTCAGCTCGCAAAGCAATCGTTAGATGACACATAAAATCATCAAACATCAAATTCTGCAAACAGCTCTGCAGTAAGGCCAGTTATATAACTGTTCAAAGAGAGTGAAAAATCCTTACTCAAACCAAGTAATATTAAGAGAGGAGCCGCAAGAAGAACCTGTTTCACACAAGTGAATTCAGTTTGCACCTATGCATCCCAACTCCACGGAGCATTTTTACCCGTATGTGCGCCAACACATGGAGTAGCTAAAGTATTCAAGTTCATAAAGCGTTTACAACAATTTGGCCAAACAAGAACTGACAGATCAAACCTGCACAATTTTTCAGTTGTTATGATGCGTTCCCAACCAGTCAGTTTTAGGAAGATCCCTGTCGCCACACTAAACAATAACCACTTCAAAGAGAAAATTTAGACCATAAAAGCTTGGCTGGAGTAATTACAGTGAATTAGTTACTTCTGAACGTAGATGTGTCACGTGAGCGCTGTGCACCGAATATCACACACTGTACTGTGCTATGACGCTGCACACATGAGACAAAGACGACTATCAAACTTAAAGATGCATTGTCAGTGGGCAGAGAAAAAATTAAATGCTGCAGATCAATTAGCCAGTCCCAGATATTTTTCTGCTATCAGGAGATAATAAGGATACGTTGTTACACTCTTTCTTAAATCTTTCTAACCTCTAATTGGCGTAGCCGAACTCACAGTAAGTCCGAACGGCAATTTGTCAGATTGATGGCGAGAGGCATTACGTAAAGATGACGTACATTTCGGACATGGCAGGTGCAACCTCATCTGCCAATAACATATCTCATGTCAGTGGACGATAGAACTCTGACTCTTTTCTTTGGGACATTTAACAACGGATTATTGTAAGAATTAACCGTAGGTTCAATGACAAGCTGCCGTAATATCTTTTCTATTTCTGCCTCTATCCTGTCTATATGAACCTATGGTGTAGGGTAGGATTTAACAATGAACTTGCTATGCTCCTCTCATACAAGCTGATAAGGAAAACACGTAATCACATCTGGGTACTCTGAAAATATTTATGAATGACGCTGTAATAGATTAATAAATCTCTTTTGCACCTTTCTCTGCCTGATCAACACAACGAACTCACTTCTGCATTTCTAAATAGGTACGAACATGTCTTTGGTAATAAAACGAAAAAAATTACATAATCACAACTGTCACTTTCAACTGGCTACCGATCAAAAGAAAATACTCATTTATTGAGAAACTTAGCTTTATTAATACCGATGCATTTTCATAGCGCGCATTGTCAAGGGTGTTGCGTGGGTCGTGCTTAATGCCCATCCCAAAACATAATGAAAAAAAATGAAATTCGTTATTTATTTTTGTCCTATATCAACAACATAGTTTATGAAGACATAATGATGTGTTAGTAGAGACCGCAACATGAGAATGTCTCTTACCATACTCGTACCAACAGCAACACACCTAGAGTAATGTGTAATACCAACGGGACGTCGGAGTACTTTACGTCCAAGGAAAAAAAATATTTAAAAAACGCAAATTTGAATTTTACTGACAACTTACTACTTAAAGAGATGTTGATGTGTAAGTTAAGTCCTGAACCTGGAAATACTGAGTACAACACTCATCAGGGAAGTAACTTCTACACTTAACGCTTAAATTTTTGTGTTAACTTTAACTGAAGAATTAAAACATGGGATCTGGAAGAATAATTCGTTAAAAACAGTAAACATTTTTTCAAAATTTTAAAATTTAGTGTAAATGACAAGGTAACAATATTTCCAAATGGTGGGCATAATGTGCCCTGACTCCTATCTATTCTTGGTATTGCGAGGGTTAAGACAATGATTTGAGTTCTTTTCGATAAATGCACATTCGACTAATACCAGCTTTATTGCAGAATCATTATTCGTTAATATAACTTTACCGCAATAGAAGCTCGTCAGTCAGCCGCTATGGCCGAGCGGTAATAGGTGCTTCAGACCGGAGCCGCGCTGCTGCTGCGGTCGCAGTTTCGAATCCTGCCTCGGGCATGGATGTGTGTGATTTCCTTACGTTAGTTAGGTTTAAGTAGTTCTACGTCTAGGGCACTGATGACCTCAGATGTTAGGTCCCATAGTGCTTAGAGGTATTTGAACCATTTTGAAACAGCTAAGTGTTGACAACGCTGAAAGAAGGCCACAGCTCAGACGTACCAGTGAGCTGTCAGTTGTTTTAACGACGTCACGTTCGCACCAAAGAGTCAACACAGTTCTGCCCCGTGCCACCGTGGACGCGCCACAAGATGGGGAGGGTGACACACCCCCTCTTACCCGAATTTCACCCCGTCTATTGATGAGTCTACGATAGACGTCAGAACCGGGACACCCATAGCTGCAATCACGCGGTTTGCTGACGGGTGGCCGGGAAAATATTTCAGACGTCCCTACGCTGAGAATCGACACAAAATGGTCTCAGGGTGTGTCATAAAGGCGTCGATGAAACCAACCCTTCGGTCTGTGCCTTACCAGGGTCATTTGATGTGATAGTGTGCAACATTACTATCCTCTCACTGCCGTTATTGACGGATCATTTTGGAAGCTGCTTCGGAAAAGAAATGCCCTGTTAGATGGCTATTAGGTCTCTGTGAATCTGTTAGACCATAGGCAAAGGAGACAGCTACTCTTTTGGTCCACATGGACTGGCACTAAGGTAAACGCGTATCGGAACACCACTGGCCGTGTGATTATAGAGTATGTACTCGTAACACTCGTAGAGTGTTTATTCCTAACAATCACTCAAAGCTTTTTTATTTAGTAGAGGACGAGCGTAACACCTTAGCTATTCTTTTAGCCCCATATAATTGTTTCGCTGCAGTCTATCACATTCAACAACACACACAGCGCGGAATACCACGAAACAGGGATTAGCACGAGCCCAAGGCACAGTATCAAGATTTAGGATGTAGGTTATTTATGCTTTTATTGAGTTCTGTCCCAAGAGTACGTTTTACAGAATACAACAGTGTAGGCCTACGAGCCAGTAGCTGCTGTTTATTCACAGAAAAAATCCATATGCAGTTTATGTATCATCTCTCTGGACTTAGTGATTATTACAAATTTAGGAGTATTAATTTAACGACTCATCAGCCGTCTTTATTTTATGAACCATTCCAATACGCACTTCAATTCAAGTGTGCTGTTCATTCCAATCGGAAGTAAAAAAAAAAAATATAGAGAATTACTATTTCTCAGTTAATACCAGAGTCTAATCACTCGAGGATATTTCAACAGCCACCTTTAATAGTCACAAATTATTTTAGGTACTTGGGTTTTATACCAATAGTGCTGCAGTGTCCTCAGGTGGTGAAACCAAAAGTACATTTGTTTTACAAGCCCATAAAAGGGCAATAGGATCTCCCTGTCCAGTGGGTGTCATATATGACAGAAAAATAAACATATTTTCGTCCACGAATGTGTTAACGTAACTTTCCGCTAATTATTCACGTAGTTTAGTTAGATAGATAATCAGAGCATTCGTGAACACACCACAGTAGTGTTTGCTACAGCTCGAATTTTATTAATAATTAAATGGAACGACTGCTTTCGCTGGTTTGTGAGTCGTATGTAGAAATAAATATCTTGGAGTTGTACGTTATCCCTCCTCTCACAAGAATGTCTTAAATGTTTTTCTGTGTTTAACTTCAATTTATGTCTTTGAATAAAACAAGTACGCCATCTTAGAGCAGAAATATTCCTTGTATCCAACACAGTTTTAACAATACCAGCAACAAGCTCCGTGATTACAGCTACGGCCGTTCTCCTCTCACATTTAAGATAACTAAAAATGTGTCTTTCCTATTGTTCCTTTCTTTCAAAAATATCAATACTATTTTCTTGTGATTATTACTTCATATTATTTATGAAACAAAAAGCAACTACTTTCATTATTGATAGTTAGTATTTCTGCCGTCGTGACTCAACGATAAAATAATCTTTTAGAACTGTATTCCGAACGACAGTACCAAATAACTATCACCTTGCTGACGTTTATGAATATAATTAGTCGCAGGTGAAGTTATTAGAATGATTTCGAGAAAAATAAAGAAAATCTCTGTTTTGTGTTGTTATAGAAGGAATCTTAGCTATATTTTGTAATAACTCTTTCTTCCTTATGTACATAGTAACATTTCACATTAATACTACATTGCATATTGTGACGTTCCAGTGTTTAATGGGTTCATTTTAGGGTTAAGGTTTGAGTAGGAAGGGAACCAAATTTCTAGTTTAGAAAACGAGTTTGTTTTATTTTCAATAATTAGCCATTGATTTACTAATATAAAGTGAGGGAACTGCGTGTTGCTTGACGAAGGATTGTGACGAATGTTCTCTTACTTCTCCATACAGAATCCCATTTAAAAAAATAAAATACCTCTTAGTCGAGGATCATCAATCACTGTTGTTTCGTCTTCTAAAACGGAACAGGACTGACCCCCACCCTAACCCCCCTCCCCGAAAGAAAAAGGACCTTCAATTAATTCTGTGCAGCATTTCGATAGCTTCCACATAAGAAACTTCCAACAGTTTTATCCATAAAACAGCCGTGGATCACCTTTTGTGTCCCCACCAGACCAGTCATCTAATCCTCCTACAATCTTGAGTTTAGTAAGGAATTGGTAATCAACCAATAACCACATACACAGAACCTTCACCAATGTCGTTCTAAAACTCGAAGTATTAATTCACAGCACCAGAGGCTAGCTACCAAACGCTTTTGTAAGTCTATCTCTGGCGCTACAATTATTTTCTTTGGTGAAGTTTTAATGACTTTTCGTTAATCTACAGACCACAAACAGCTGTAGCTACACATGCGCCAAGTATAGACTTTCTGCCTTTCGTTGACCTTTGCACATTCTTACCACAGCGCAAGGTACAAGTATTTCCCACAAAATTACATTTAACATTACTTTTAGCAACATTAGCCACCAAGGGCTTCTTAATATGGCGAAAATTACGTTTCCCTACTTCCTTATCATTATTAACTTCTTTCAGCACTACTGCCGTAGCATGGATACTACTTTTGACAATAAATGGACATTCAGACAGGTAGAAACACTTTTTCATATTATTATTTAATTTCTTGCTTTTATAATGTCCTCCTCATAGCACTAAATCTCCTATCCTGTTAGGGTTTTCTTGCCCTTCTCTTCCAAATCTTCCTCGTCTGGTTTCAGCACTCTTCTTTAAATTTTATCTACACACTTAATTACTTCATACCTAAAGCTAGGTATTACAGGTGGATACTTAATCATGTCAAAAAGACGATACATTTGTATCTTGCCTTCTGTTATCCCTCTAGGCGCCACTACAATAGTGGCAGGAGGTTTATCTTTCAGTACCCTCTCAAATTCTCGAATAAATTTAGGCCAAGTCAAACGCCTCTTCGCACAAGTATGTCCAGGCCTCCCAATTAAGCGGATATTGCTCGCTCAAGGATTCGGTTTGGGTGACGTTTGGCTATTAACAACTCTTTTACTTTGTTCTGTTTCAAGAACTCTTGAAATTCGTAAGACACAAATTGCACTTCATTGCCTGACAAGAGTCGCGATGGTGTCCCTACGATAGGGAAATACGACTCTCCAGGATATGCATAATCGTATTACTGGCCGCCACCTTCACTTGACACAATTTCACAAATTTGGACTAAACCTCCAATACATGCACAACAAAAATCTCTCCACCAACCTCTCTTGACAATAGTCCTAGAATATCAACTGCTGAAATATCTCACACAAACCCATGGGTACTACTGCAACAGGCTGCACTTTATCTTTCTGCCTCTTAATTTTCGTATATTGGCACATCTAACAAGTTCTCTACTCCTTCCTAGCTATCCTACTCTTAATCTTTGCATGCAAAATAATAGTTACGTAAGTGTGAAATATACACTTGTTTATACCAAAATACCCATAAACTCTGTTAAGATTCCGTTGGTACTGCGACGCTTCGTGTAAAAGGTTGTGGTAAGTTGCTAACGAATAAAACGTCATTACAGCAAATCCACTTCCCCTTCACTGGATTCCCTACCTGTCACCCTTCCTTGATTTTTGTAAGATTCTTATCCTTCTTTTGTTCTCTAATAAGATTTTTCAGTAATGCCTCTAACTCTTTCTCATATTCTAAATAACTGTGGAAACTGAACTCCTACCCCAGTTCATAACTCCATTCGCTTGCCCTTCCACAGACAGGCGAAATAGAGCATCTGACGCACAATTCTCCTTTCCT
The DNA here is from genome assembly GCF_023864275.1 of Schistocerca cancellata. Taxonomy (NCBI): domain Eukaryota; kingdom Metazoa; phylum Arthropoda; class Insecta; order Orthoptera; family Acrididae; genus Schistocerca; species Schistocerca cancellata. The sequence goes on from NC_064631.1 coordinate 57,781,693, forward strand.
ATAATAGATCGTATTTCTAAATCACACTCCTGATGAAAAAGAAACCGTCGCATCAAGCGACTCTGCAAAAGCTTTCTTGTCCTTAAAAATATCAGTGGCCTTTGTACAGAATGAAATCCAATCTTTCTCCCATAGGACATATACCTAAAATTTTTCATAGCCGTTGCTACTGCTAAAGTATCCTTTTCAGTAAATGAGTAATTCCACTCACAGCTGGTTAACATACGACTGACAAATGCTAACGTCACTGTTCTTCCGTCATTTACCGTTTCCTTGATCACCTGACAACCCAATCAAAATCCTTACGCATCTGAATCCACACAAAACTCTTTGGTCAAACCTGGATGCCCTAACAATCTAGGATTATTAAGTTCTCGTACCAAAGCATAGGACTCTTGTTGACAACTCTCATCCCCTCTCCAAGGTGTAGTCATTTATAATAACATATTAAGGTGCACACAATTCATTATCAGCAATATTCCTTCTGTAAAACCTAGAAAAGCCTTCAGCTGTAACCTACTTCTAGGGAAACGACAACGTTTAATTGCCCACAGTTACCTTGGGTTAGGTAATGTTGACTCCTGACTTACAATGTTTCCCAAATATTCCTTGAGATCTTCAACTTTTAAATAACATTTCTGTGTGTTTCTTCCATGTTCTAGATACTACTAATACATCATCAACATATACAAACACTTTACTTAATAATTAATCTCCTACGGTAAGTTCTAATAATTGAATGAATTCTGATACACACAATCCAATCCAAATGGTAGAACATTAAACTGATAATTTCGCCTGTTAAATAGAAAAGTCGCGTTAATTCCGCAATTCCACAGCGAGTATAATCTGGCAATGGCCGACCATGGAACCAACCAGACTTAAATATGTACTTTATAGACACCCAATTAAGTCCCCCTGCTCCGTTTCCTGTTTACATCAGTTCACATAATGTAACTGATCTAATATTTCCAAGAGCGGTCGGACTTGAGTCCCTCTCTCAGTCATTCTCAAACACCATCTGGTAGTCGAGTAACAAGTTCTTCGACGAGATGCAACTCGTTTACTTCATTTGAATGGTAGTTCATAAAATTTGCGGTAGCCTCCCCAGCTCTCATTGTATTTTTGTTTGCCAAACTTCTCTAGTCTTAGTTTGCGTTGGATACTCTATGACGAATATTTTGCTTTAAAAGCATTAATTAATTGATGAACAGTTGAAAATACATTTAAATTTAACGTCACACTTCTATTATTACCACATTACCTGTAAACGCTTTAAGAAAAATTAAGAGATGCACACAACCAACAGGTTCGAATGTAGGAAAATGGTTACTACTGTCACTCATTAACAGTTTTAGTTCCACTACGCGAACAAACTCACTACGCTGAGACTTACTTTTACTACAGGTGGGTGAAAATCCCAATGATCCTTCTCAGATTTCCTTCGATCCACTATCAGCACAATATCTGTACTACTACATGGAGTGGAAGACACGCAACTCCGATTACCACCATGATGCTTTCGCTTAGTGTTGATTTTATTCTGATTAAAACTGCCTTCAGATACTAAAAGGTTAGCATTTTTCACATTCTCTACTACCTATCTGTGTGCCTTAGTTACTCAGTCTTATACACTAGTACTTAACTTATTAATCTCGGAATTAACTCTAACATGGTTGCTACTAATCTGGTCAGTCACATCCTGAAGCGAGGGACTAATAGATGTTTCCTGTTCCTCTTTGCTTAATTTAAATTTTCCTCAAGATTTCCTATTTTTACTAACATCTTTATACTCAAGATTATCATATTACTTAAATCTACTTAAGTCCTGTTTTGCTCTAACTAACTCATTGCTTGAAACATTGTTGACCTTGTGACATATTTTCAATACTCTGTTTTGTCTCCCCACGGAATTGTTTAGTATCTTCCTCTGTCTTCTCTCTAAACTGCTTAATCTCCTCCAGAATTTCTGCTAATAGGAGTGGATACTGCTCTGTCATTTTAAAAAAGACTCTAGTATTTCCTTTAAATTTCCGAACTTTGCTTCACGAGCGTTAAATTATCGTAACCACACTTAAACAAGTCACATTCCCCTTGCGTTATCACTTGGTACAAAATAACTCCCTACTGTGCTTAACTCCATCCGCAATTGAAAAGGAATAGCTGTCTGACAACAATCCCAAAAACATTCCTCTGATCAGATACACAAATAACTCTTGTTTTATTACTTAACGTTATTTGTTCTCCATTCTCCGGAACCTTTCGAGGTGGCTACAAATAGGTCGCCGTTGGTAGGCGCAATGAAGACAGCAGAGGCACAGAATGAAGTACAATCAGGCTGCATCCTCGTTACGCCTTATCTGTACTCGACTATGTCTCATTTGAAGTACTATAACTAATCAAACCAATATACTTTTCTTCTATTTAATTATATCGAACGTTCCACTGTGAATTGATCCACTCTCTCCTTCATGTATGTTCTGTATCATTTTCAGAAAAATTGTTTTTTCTATCACCTAACACCCTCAGAATGTACCAACTTTACTATGTACAGTCAACAGTACATCCTGGACCACATTGTCTACGGACACCTGTACTATTCCTTACTGTTATGATATGTCCTCATAACAGACAACTATACTAGTATCACACTAAAAGTACTGAACGATTAGTTTGTACTCTGTTTCTGGAAAGAAACAGCTTTTTGGGTAGCTGCTAAGTTTCGCTGCATCTTCTATACCGTAGACAAAAGGGACAACCCCTCTCCTGACCAGATGGACTGCCACTAAGGTAAATGCATTCCCGAACAGCAAAGGCCATATGACTAGCGAGTATTTACTTCCAACAGTCACTCAAAACCTGTTTATTTGGTAGAGCACCAATGGGTTACCTCCAGCTATTCTTTTAGCCCCAGGTGAACTGTTTCTCAGTAGCCTGTCACACTCAGCAAGATACACAGCTCAGAATATCAAGAAACAGGGACTAGCCGTAGCTCAAGACAAAGCAGCAGACTATTCGCGCAATGGACTGACTGTATATGTCACTATTCAGGATGTAGGTTATTTATGCTTTTATTAAACGCTGTCCTAGGTGTACATTTTAAGCAGAATACAGTAACATGGTTGCATGAGCCAGTAGCTGCTCTCTATTCACAGTAAAAACAATTGTGAGACTACTTCACTTATTATCTCTCTGAATTTTAAGATTATTACCCGCTTAATGCAACTTTTAGCGATTCGATAGCAGTCTTTTTTTTAAGGGTGAGATTTAACCAATACACACGTCACTACACGTGTACTGTTGGTTCCACTCGGAAGAAAAAAAAATAAAGCATTACTATTTCTGTGTCAGTAAACAAAGTCTAATCAATCGGTAATACAACAACACCCACTCACATTGTGAAAAATTATTTGAGATAATTGGATTTTATGCTTACAGCGGTGCGGTGTTCTCAGCTGCCTAAATGAAAAGTAAGTATGAATCAGTAATTGCGAAAACACAGTTAGTCCAAAAATGCAAGTTTTTCAAAAGAAAAAGGAACTGTATACTAGCTACATGATGAAATGTAGGATGCGTGCATTTATTTAAAAATCAGCTGTATCTGTTAGGTAAATTTTAACAATAAAATAATGAATTGTAAATGTACAACTTTGCATGTACCATTTTTTTTAAATTTATGAACTTATGGGGTATCGGAGGTTGAACATTTTATACTAATATTTTAATACCATAGTTTGTTTGTGTTACAAAATATTAGTTTATTATATAAATTTAATATACAATATTACTTCTAGGATAGTTTCACGCTAATTGTTTATTTTTTAAAAAGAACATTGGCAAAAATCTATGCAAAGCTTGTTGTAAAAGACAGATTTTTCTATGAATCATGTCCAGGAATGTCCACAGAGGCCACTGAGCCAGTTCCAGATAAAAGACTTTGTGTCCTTCAGGAGTATACAGCATTAGTTGTCCTATGTCTTTCAGCTTTTTGACATTGATTGCAACTATGTTGTTATGTGCCATTTATGAGGGAAACTTTGGTTGTGCCTATAACGAGAGTCGCAAAGACATTTTTTGACACCATCAGTATGATAGTAACACCCAAATTCCCCTATAAACTGTGATGTAAGTTCATAAATGAGGGCACTGTGAATTAAACTGTACTGTTCTGGTCCATAAAGCTGCCATAACTGTCCTCAGACAAACAGTATCGCTCATAAAATTTGGGTCTCGAGTTGTTGTAAACCAAAATCTCTTCTGTGTTGATAAGCTATACTTGAATATTTAGATTTTTGGACCAAGTGACCATGTTTCCGAGATACCCCTACAAGGAGTATATTATGTCTTGTTTTCCCATCACCTATTTTACGCAAGCAGGTTTACGATGACATGCCAAAACTACATGACCACGCACAGGAAAACGCTGGAACACACCTTTGAATCTGCCGGAATTTCAAAGCATTAGCTTAACCATTGAGTTGTTCTTGTTTTATGCTGGGGACACGTCAGAGAACACGTGCTATTCAGAAACACATTTATTAATCACTGTCCTGATGTAATCATCCAATAACGAACATATTTCGTTAGGTCCTTTGTCAGCTGTATCTTCGTGATACAGATATAGCTTGGATCTGCTGTTTTATTTTTTCTTTTGTACGTAACACAGAATGCATTAACGTTAGGTCGACGCAAATTAAATGCTTCCTGCCCTGCGAGCTCAGGAATCTGCAGATACTGCATGTAACAGAAACATAATGACACCACATGCTCATTGTCTGCGCACATCTTCTTTATTGCATCTATCTTTGAATTGAATTTTCCTACTACTTCTTTTATGTACCATTAATTCCTCATAGCTACATGGTATGCTATATCGTTGAACGATTTCCTCTTAATTTTCGCTGTAAGTCACGTCACTTAAAAGAGCACCAAATTCGGTTAGTGGCTGGTCAAAGCATAATAAAAACACTCAGTAAATCCCCTGAAATATATTCCACATGACGTGCAAATGTAACTTTATGAGAATTTCACAAAAAGTTTTTACAAACAACTCAGCATCTAATTAACACACTTCTTCGGTAGAGTAATGCGTGATTTTCATAGAGGATGGTTTAATATGCTTCTCAGTTATCTGCAGGTCTGACAATGGTGCCGCATTGCTTGCAGTAGCGCACCCTCTCTGTCATAGGGTTCAACATTGTTTTACACACAATAACAAAATTCGTCGCACACGTTCATTTTCAGCGCCAAAAAGGCTGCAAAATTCCTGTTTGGTCACTTTGACAGTCCAGGCCTCTGTAGTCAACTCGCGATATCGATAATTTTTTTCCGTGGTCTTTTGTGCACCACACCTTCTTTCTTGATCAGCCCTGGAAGGTATCCATTTTGCCTGCTCTTGCTTTCAGTCATGAAATTTACGGAATATTTCAATCTATTCGTGATCAGAAATCACATTCCAATACAGTTTCATACACTTGAAACATATCAGTACACGAATATCAATGCTATATGACAGAAACTGACATCACCATACAATCCAGAAGTCATGTTGTTTCTACCAACTTTTGTAATGATAATATGAGTCCATTTGCAAACGTAACTTATTTGTCTGCCTTTCAGGAAAATAAAAATTCTGTCTTTAATGTTTTTATAGAAAGAAGCTTCCAGATATTTTATAACAATTCTTCCTCCTCCTGTTAAATCGTAAGTTTATTCAGTGCTTTGACTTACTGAGACATTTCATTCTTTAACTGATTTGTTTTATGGGTAAGAAATGTGTAGGTAGGGAACTATACTCTAATTTTAGAATACGAACTTTTTTTTCTTCCAACAAGTAACAACGGGTTTATTCAATAGAAACAAACACTACTGCGGGGTGTTTACCAGAGATTTGTCACGAGTCTCCTCCAAACATTTCTCTACACAGAACCCCATTTATAAAAAAATAAAAAAAAGATCGCCATCACCGCTTTGGACCCTGACATTAATTACTTGAAATTATAAATGAGCATACAAAAACTCAGCATCCTCAGGCACTGGCTACAAAAATCTACCGACACCCCAACAATCTACTCTGGCTCCGCTGGACCACTCGGCAATCCTAAAATGCATAACAGAATGTACGATGTGAAAAACATTATTGATAAATGGTTCCACAGAGACTTTCGCTGTTACGGGGATCTCTGGATATTATTCAGCATAATTAGTGTCTTTGTCGAAGTCGACTTCCTGTCACAGTGCTGTCTTCTTCTATAATCGAACAGGGTCGCAACCTCACCACCATCCCCCAAAAAACACCGTCAATTAATTACGTGGAGCAGATGAATAGCTTCCTCATAACAACCCTCCAACAAATTCTTCCGTGAAATAGTCTCGCATCACCTATTGTGTCCTCTTGACCTGGTGAGTCTCCTAATCCGCCTTCAACCCTGACTTTAGCAACGAATCAGCAGTCAGCCGATTTATGTCATCACTATACCAATGAACACGCAACCTGGCCACATACAATTAAGTAAGGCTCAGAGTGAACTCCAAACTGTGTAATTGCTCCAGCACACACTGCACTTGGGGAAATCCTATTATCGGTCACGAACCGCAGTTCTCACCAGTATTATCATCGCAATAATTTCACCAGCAAACGTATACACAGGGCCTTTACCATCCTGCTCAAACGCGCGGGAAATGCTAAACTCCTTTCGGCTAGTATGCTAAGAAGCCAATCAGATCATCCCCACCACTTATATACTCGCGCTATATCTAATGCCGGCCAGTCAGATTAGCACAAGTAAGTTAGGCTAGAAATGTTGTAATTCCAAAACTAAATAAAATTTCTGACTGCCTTCTACAAAATCAAGCTCACTCGGACATACGTCACAAATTGCCCTATTGCGCAGCAACTTTCTCACGCATGCATTTACATACTTTTAGTAAAATGTCACATTATCACTTTACGTATGTCCTTCATTTACTCTCTGTCTCTCCAAAGCAGTCACACAATCAAAATACAATGAAATAATAATTTTCCAACGTACTTCTAATTACGTCAGAAATCTGTGGTAATGAAACAAGAGAAATTCCATAAAATTAGGTTATACGAACCCATACTATTGGTTGATTCTACAGATGAATACTTTACAGTCCCTAATAGGTGGTCGGCCTCTGTGACCGAGTGGTTCTAGGCGCTTCAGTGCGGAACCAAGCGGCCGCTACGGTCGCAGGTTCGAATCCTGCCTCGGGCATTGATGTGTGTGATGTCCTTAGAACTATTTAAACCTAACTAAACTAAGTCTAGGGGATTGATGACCTCAGATGTTAGATCCCATGGTGCTTAGTGCCATTTTAACCGTAATACGGTTTCACAATGACCGCACGGATGTTGTGTGTATTATGTAAAAAATTACATCTCCGAAAGCATGGAAGTTTTTGATATAAACTTGTAACAGTATGGTTGCGTTATCCATAGAAGTTGGTATACCAAGTATGAAATCGATCGATTGATATTAAATAGTACTTCTACAGATTCATAGAGTATGTGTAACGTATCGCACGCAGCGTTAAGCAAGTACAACACTCGTTCTGCCCAGGAGAGGGTGCAAGACGAGATATACAGAGGTGTAAAAACAGAGAGGGCAGAAGAGAATATGTGAAATGCACGAGGCGTGTGAGAAAAGTATCGAGACGGGCAACAGTGCGAGCGATCTGGTAACGTTGTGTTGTTGTTCTTGTGCAAACCTTCTTGACACTCAGTCTGAGATTCACCTCCGTACACCCATTATGTGACTTCTGAGAACGCCATCAGTGATGTGGCGTTTTTATTGTCTGTTACGAAAATGGAAAAGCGGAATTTAGAGCAACGTTAGGCCATCAAGTTTGATGTTGGATTGGGGAATCAGCGTGTGTGACCTTAGATCACTAGAAACTGGTCCTTAGGAATCATTTCTATCAAGGGCACAAGTTTTTACTCTCGCAAATAGATTTAGGAACGCCGACAACACGTTGAAGCAGAACTGTGCTCAGAGAGAGACTTCAACTACAAAATCCGGCCAGAACATCGAACGTGTCTGGGCTCTTGTGAGATTCTTTCTCCACTACAAAACCGTCAATCAAGAGTTTTACAAAGATGTCCTTTAAAAGGCAGGAAAAGGGTGACTCGACTGAGGCCGGACATTACAGGCAGGTGGATACTGCCTTGTGACTACACTCCACTTCAAGTGGTCACATCTATCACGAAATTTTTGGCCTCAAACGGAATTCTGTTGTTCCATAGCCCCACTATTCACTTTTTTTTTCTAGAAACTGAAAAATATCTGAAAATGACATCATTTTAGATCACTGAAGAACATTCAAAAGAGTGTGACAGACATGTTAAAGGATGTACCAAATGACGTCTTTCAAATCTGATACCAATACTGCAAACGACTCTACTGGAGTGCACCCCCTGAAGGGAACTACTTTGGAGTGGACAATATTCTTGTTAGAAAAAATTAAAACTATGCTAAAAAAATCACTCTCATTACTTTTCTTGCACATCTTGTACATGACATATCTACTCATACCAGGGCCAAAGTGCTGGTACAAGGGCTGTATTCTCATAAACTGTACTTATTCAATATGTGTTCTTAGTGTGCTATTTTTGCATTTACGAGAATGCATTTAATGAAATGTACAAGGAATTAATGCTTTATATTTTTCCTGTTCTTGGTTTGATAACATAGCGTTGATCGGCGTCAATGCTAAAATTTATTCTAAACTTATTTAGTCCCAATACTTTCTGTAAACAAAAGCGATATTTGTTTCCTGGTGCAGTATGTTAGCTTGTGTCATGAGGAAGCAAAACTCAGTCGCAAAAACAGTGCTCCACATCTACCCAGGAGGAACAAGACCGGCAAAGAGATGGACTGACAACGTCAGGGGAGACATGCACGTTGTTGACTTAAGACCAGATGATGTCAATGACAGGGAGAAATGGAGGAGATGTAGCAAAACATCAGACCCCGCAAGTCGGGATTAATGCTTGGAAAGAAAGAGAGAGTAGGTTAGCTTGTATTAATTTTCCTGTGACGTGTTCTCCGTTATATCTATGAAATTGTAATTGTGGAATAGACTGCAGTGCAGAACCGTCACTAGCGTTTAATTAAGCAACTCTGAACTGGTTTACATGGATCTCAAGTGTGATGGTATACTTCGAAGCTATTATTGTGATAACCATTTTACCATGCACTTTGGTCCGTCTGTTTTCTTTCCCTCACTTCCCTTTCAAACTATATAAACTCCTTACATCTGAGCGCTCACACACTTCCAAAGATGTAATGCATCCCCCAGCCCTCCTTTCTGTTGGTGTTACAGTATCCACCTCTCTAACGTAGGCTTAAATAACAGAATTTTCGAACTGTATTTCTTGTTTTCCCAATACCATAACCTGGCTTGTTGTACATTACAAAATATCTTAGAGACTATAATTGACTTTTTCTGTACAATCACAGTTGTCAGGCTCACGTGTACATCGTCAATAGCCATAATAATAACCATTTAATATCTTACTTCCCATTCACACCATTATTCTACATCTACATCTACGTGGATACTCTTCAAATCACATTTAAGTGTCTGGGAGAGGTTTCATCGAACCACCTTCACAATTCTCTATTATTCCAATCTCGTATAGCGCGCGGAAACAAAGAACACCTACATCTTTCCGTACGAGCTCTGATTTCCCTTATTTTATTGTGGCGATCGTTTCTCACTATGTAGGTCGGTGTCAACAAAATAGTTTCGCATTCGAAGGAGAGAGTTGGTGATTGGAATTCCGTGAGAAGTTTCCGCCGCAACGGAAAACGCCTTTCTTTTAGTGATGTCAAAGCCAAATCCCGTATCATTTCTGTGACACCCTTTCCCACATTTCGCCATAATACAAAACGTCCTGCCCTTCTTTGAACTTTTTCGATGTACTCCGTCAGTCCTATAGGGTAAGGATCCCACACCGCGCAGCAGTATTCTAAAAGAGGACGGACGAGCGTAGTGCAGACAGTCTCCATAGTAGATCTGTTACATTTTCCACGTGTCCTGCCAATAAAACGTAGTCTTTGGTAAGCCTTCCCCAAAACATTTTCTATGTGTTCCTTCCAATTTAAGTTGTTCGTAATTGAAATACCGACGTATTTAGTTGAATTCGCGGCTTTTAGATTGGAATTTGTGAACCACTCAGATTTCTTTTCAAAAAATGTTTTGCAATATGTTTTGAACTTCCGATGATTTTATTAGCCGTTCTCTGTAAACAACCTAAGACGGTTCCTCAGATTGTCTCCCAAATCGTTTATATAGATAAGGAACAGCAAAAGGCCTATAACACTACCTTGGGGATCGCCAGTAATCACTTCTGTTTTACTCGGTGACTTTCTGTCAGTTACTACGAACTGTGACCTCTCTGGCAGGAAATCACAATTCCAGTCACATAACAGACGATATTCCATAAGCACGCAATTTCGCTACAAGCCGCTTGTGTGGTACAGTGTTAAAAGACTTCCGGAAATCCAGAAATACGGAATCGCTCTGAAATCCCTTCTCAACAGCACTCAACACTTCATTCGATGGGTTTCACAGGAACGATGTTTTCTAAACCCATGTTGACTGTGTGTCAATAGACTGTCTTCTTAGAGGTAATACATAATGTTTGAACACACTATATGTTCCAAAATCCTGCTGCCTATTGACGTTAACGACATAGGCCTGTAATTTAGTGGGTTACTGCTACTACCTTTCTTGAATATTGGTGTGTTCTGAACTTTCCACTGTTTGGGTACGGATCTTTCGTCGAGCGAATGGTTGTATATGATTGTTAAGTATGGAGCTGATGCATCAGCATACTCCGAAAGGAATCTAATTGGTATACAGTATTGACGAGAATTCTTGCTTTTATTAAGTGATTTGTGTTGCTTCACTACTCCGAGGATATTTACTTATACGTTACTCATGTTGGCAGCTGTTCTCGATTCGAATTCTGGAATATCTACTTCGTCTTCTTTTGTGAAGGCTTTTCGGAAGGCTGTGTGTAGTAACTCAATGTGAAATCCCTGTATCGGATTTGATGCTCGTTATTAACTCACAATTATTTGTTGCTAAGAGGTCAAATAAGTTTTCACAACCGTTTACTATTCGCGTGGTCTCATGAACTAACTGCTCGAAATAATTTTCAGAGAATGCGTTTGGCACAATTTCCGATGATATTTTATGCACACCTTCGGAATTTCGACAACATATCGAGGGTAAATTAAAGTCACCAGAAACTGTTACCGTATGAGTCGGGTACGTGTTTGAAATCAAACCCAAGTTTTCTTTGAACCTTTTAGCAACTGTATCATCTAAATTGGTAGGTAGGTAAAGGATCCTATTATTATTTTATTCCGGTTGCCAACAATGACCTCTGTCCATACTAACTCACAGGAAGTATCTGCTTCAGTTTCGCGACAGGTTAAACTACTTCTAACAGGAACAAACACGCCACCGTCAACCGTGTTTAGCCCATACTTTCGGAACACCGTTAGGTTCTTCGGAAACATTTCGGCTGAGCTTATATCCGACTTTAGCAATCTTTCAGTGCCTTTAAAGATTTGAGCATCAGTGCTTTCTATTAGCGCGTGGAGCTCTGGTATTTTCCCAACACAGCTACGACAACTTACAACTGTTATGCCAACGGTTCCAGTATCTAAGTTCTTCCTGTGTTCGTCCTGCACCCTGTGTGACTGAAGCCCTTCTTTTGTTTTTCCGAGACCCTCTAACCTAAAAAAAAAACTGCCCAGTCTCCTGATCCAAAGTGTCACACATCATTGGTACGGATGCGAGCAACCACCTGCAGTTGACTGCACCCTGTGCTGTTCATGGCGTCCGTGAGGACCATTTCCATACCTGGAATGACTCCAGTCGGTATGCACAAGGAGTGCACATTGGTTTTCTTTCCCATATCGTCAGCCAAGTACCTATGGGGCCCCATAACGCGCATAACGTTGGAGCCCCCACTACCAATTATCCCACTCTCTATGATTGCCTGGATCATGCAGACTGTTGGTTTCAAATTATTAAACAATTTAGCAATAATTAATGACTGTCGTAAAAAGCCTAAAAACCACAGTCTTGTTTAAAAATTATGTTTTAACTACCAGATAATTTCATAGTCCATAAGAAGCTGATGCCTTTCGACCACAGACGAAACGATGACCATGACTCGCTGTTGAAAGCTGCTGCCCGATGTCGTTTCTTACTTAATATGGGGGCGTTATGAAGCGCTGTGCCTCATGGTCATTCTTATTTTATTTTTATTTTTTGACATAGAATTGCTCTTACAGAGCTTAGCGATTCAGTTTAATTGAGCAACTGGCGAAGATAACCACACAAAACACTTGGCGATCCCTTCAATGTAAATGATGACGTTCCTAGAGAATTCATAAAATAAGTTATCCTGAACGGCTTCAGCGTATAGTCACTCCAGTTTAGTTTCTTTACCCAGATTTGCATAATCATGATAGGTCTAACAATAAATATGTGAAAGACGTGAATTGGTAGAATGTAAGACTTATCTTCGTAGTGTATGAATGTCGCTAATCACGTGGACAAATGCACAGGTTGCGCATTCAGTAACAGAAAGTCACTGACTGGCCGACAATGTTATCACAGCTATAGTCCATCCATAATTTAAGTGAGTCGTAACAACAAGGAGCGGCACTGTACAATTAACAACACTTTTCTGGATTCTAATCTGGTACGAAACTTGTGGGACGATTACTACTTAAACAAGACAATTTTCCATAACTCGACACATTCAGTACTATAAAAACTATTACGCGTGTGGTGCGAAATTAAACACCAATCATAAAAAAATACCGTTTCATTCGTATTTCCACTTCATCTGCTGCAGGGCGACTGCGCAATTTGTTATGAAAATTTTCCACTTAGTGTTTTGCCTGGCAACAGCATTGATTTGCCTTTGTATAGTCAATAAACCTGTGTTTACTTTAACAATACAACCACGTTTAACCATTCTGTTGTGCGTTACAACCATTCAACTATATATTTCCGAATTGGTAATTAGGACGGGATTAGCTGTACTTAAAACTATCTTCGCTTCTAGGTCGTCGTTAGTAGAATGATTAGTACGAATTTTAGAGTATGGTACGTTTCCCATGTGAAAGGAAAAATGGAATTATTGTTACTTTTTACTCAGAACTTGCATTATATATAAAATTTATTTACCACCTCTTTCTGGTCACATATTGCTTTGAGTGAAAATCATTTCAAAAACTAAGTTTCATGGCTTTACCTCAAACTATTCCTAAGCCGTGGCGTCCCTCTCTAGGTGATGATGTAGACATATAGCATTCTCAAAGGGAAAATATCAAGTAAGTGAGATGAAACACGTGGTTACCACAAAAAAAAAAAAGTTTTCCAATGAACAGCTTCAATTATCCAGAAACTATAAATATAAATATCGAAGTGAAAGCCATTTACATACACGGTTCTATTAAATATTACACGCTGTTTAACGCGTCGGCTAGAAGACAACTAATAATTTCTCAGTTGTTGTTGTTGTGGTCTTCAGTCCTGAGACTGGTTTGATGCAGCTCTCCATGCTACTCTATCCTGTGCAAGCTTCTTCATCTCCCAGTACTTACTCCAACCTACATCCTTCTGAATCTGCTTAGTGTATTCATGTCTTGGTCCCCCACTACGATTTTTACCCTCCACGCTGCCCTCCAATACTAAATTTTTGATCCCTTGATGCCTCAGAACATGTCCTACGAACCGCTCCCTTCTTCTTGTCAAGTTGTGCCACAAACTTCTCTTCTCCCCAATCCTATTCAACACCTCCTCATTAGTTACGTGATCTACCCACGTAATCTTCAACATTCTTCTGTAGCACCACATTTCGAAAGCTTCTATTCTCTTCTTGTTCAAACTATTTATTGTCCATGTTTCACTTCCATACATGGCTACACTCCATACAAATACTTTCAGAAACGACTTCCTGACACTTAAAACTATACTCGATGTTAACAAATTTCTCTTCTTCAGAAACGCTTTCCTTGCCATTACCAGTCTACATTTTATATCCTCTCTACTTCGACCATCATCAAGTATTTTGCTTCCCAAATAGCAAAACTCCTTTACTACTTTAAGCTTCTCGTTTCCTACTCTAATTCCCGCAGCATCACCCGACTTAATTCGACTACATTCCATTATCCTCGTTTTACTTTTGTTGATGTTCATCTTATATCCTCCTTTCAAGACACTGTCCATTACGTTCAACTGCTCTTCCAAGTCCTTTGCTGTGTCTGACAGAATTACAATGACATCGGCGAACTCAAAGTTATTATTTCTTCTCTCCCTGGATTTTAATACCTACTCTAAATTTTTCTTTTGTTTCCTTTACTGCTTGCTCAATATACAGATTGAATAACATCGGGGATAGGCTGCAACCCTGTCTCACTCCTTTCCCAACCACTGCTTCCCTTTCATGCCCCTCGACTCTTATAACTGCCATCTGGTTTCTGTACAAATTGTAAATAGCATTTCGCTCCCTGTATTTTACCCCTGCCATCTTTAGAATTTCAAAGAGAGTATTCCAGTCAACATTGTCAAAAGCTTTCTCTAAGTCTACAAATGCTAGAAACGTAGGTTTGCCTTAACTTAATCTTTCTTCTAAGATAAGTCGTAAGGTCAGTATTGCCTCACGTGTTCCAACATTTCTACGGAATCCAAACTGATCTTCCCCGAGGTCGGCTTCTACCAGTTTTTCCATTCCATTTTCACATCTGTCAACATCTGCTTTCTTTGGGATTGGAATTATTATATTCTTCTTGAAGTCTGAGGGTATTTCGCCTGTCTCATACATCTTGCTCACCAGATGGTAGAGTTTTGTCAGAACTGGCTCTCCCAAGGCCGTCAGTAGTTCCAATGGAGTGTTGTCTACTCCCGGGGCCTTGTTTCGACTCAGGTCTTTCAGTGCTCTGTCAGACTCTTCACGCAGTATCGTATCTCCCAATTCATCTTCATCTACATCCTCTTCAATTTCCATAATATTGTCCTCAAGTACGTCGCCCTTGTATAGAGGGTGGAAAAAATTTTAGATCATCTCTAATTACGGCAAAGTTAAATTCAGTTTTCGACACACATATTACAGTTAGATGTGAATTAAGCACGAAGCTCACATTTTGCTAACGGGTGTGGTTAGTTATTCCCATAAACAACTGCGACAAACAGTGTAAAGAAGCCTTAAATACTTACTGCGTGCATTTTGCATGTCATGTGCGAGAATCTGCACTCGGGTTTAACACTCTGAAAAGATTATAGGCGCTATTCTTGGGTATGCAGTCTGTTTGACGGCTCGACTTTAACACTCCAAAAATAGTGACATCGATTATGCAAAAGATAAGGCACACGCAACAATGAATGACAGTTGACGATCGCTAAGGTCATATCCGCGGAATCGCATCCCTTCATTCACTTCAAGATGTCGCAGCGCGTCGGAAGTCTTGCTGTCGCTGTGCCGGAGGCGAAGCGGAGGCCGTACTACGTGTCGTGGCACGAGTACGGAAAGGTAAGTGATATGTTGCACACGGTTTCAGGTAAGATACGTAGCAGTGGAAAGTGCACAGATTAGAAGCTAGACAATTCGAATGCAGCGTGCACCGCTCCTCTTTCATAAACCGACTTTAAAACGGACTCAGCGACTTTGGGAGTTACATCCAACAATATTACTGATTATGAAAGACAAAGATACTGAAACACGGTGTAGTCTTATTTCTTTGCTTGAAATGCGGGTCGATCTGTGTAGTTTTGTGTGCTATGCAGTTCGTAAATAGACGAAATGTAAGAGACGTTGTGTATGACTATCAAAATTCCCTTATCGTTGATACACATTTCGAAGTGCAAGAATTTAATCACTGTAGCTTCCATTTCGTATCTATTTAGCGTTTCAGTAATAATTTGTGGAACTGGCGTGAATTTACAGCGTGTGCAACTCATCCGTAGTACGTACCTGTTGGTAATCCGTTGTCGTACGTCGTAGCCAGTCGGCTGACAGTACACGGTAGCACTTCGGTTTTTTTTCCGACTTTAACTCCATTTCCGAAACTGTGGCTAAAAATTGCACCGACTGAAAGAAAATATCCATCAACTTCGTTTATGAAACACAGGAAGCTACGAAGAAGCAGTGTTGGCCTTCATCCACATCCGATTAATTATTCGCTGTGTTCACTTCCTACCATTTTCTACGGGAACTCTTCCAATAAAAAAGCCGTAGACAGGGTAAGTGCACCTTTACCTTTTCTTGCGTATCTCACACGTCAAACTACCGTTGCATATTTGGTTGACTTGTAATCGTTGTTCATGTTTATATCAGCAGACACTGGTTGTAATATCATTTGCCTAACATCAGTAATATTACAATTTTCGCAGCAAATATGAGTTAGGAATAAATGAAACACGAAAATTATATCTTAATTTCAGTTTTATAGATAGTCAAGAAGATGGTACATTCGAAAATGGGCCATCCGATCAAGTCTGAATGTAATGGGTTGGGTACCTATGACCACAAACTTAACATTAACTTTTAACCATAGTCAGGAATGCGATCTCACCATCCCCTCTACCCAATAATGATTAAACAAAATTGCGTTACGCCAATGGATACACATCACTTCATCATCTTCCTTTGAAGAATTAGGCTCTTGGCCATCCAAACTTAACAAACAATCATTTCAGTCTTTTCTGAAGACCTCCAATAACTCTTATACCGTTCGAATTGTATCTCACGGATTTCTGTGGAATCTCGAATTCTCATGAGGATTTGTGTCGATTTTTCTCGATTCATTTGATTTTCATGTTGAAAATATTTAATTCTGTTCTTTCATTTCCAATCACGGCTCTGTTCTTTCTTTTTGTGTTCTCCAATGTTTGATTTACATAGTGTAACAAAGTAATCACCATCATCCATCATCATTAATTTCGTTTGGACCTTTGTCCCACTTCAGCGATGTGTCAGCCTGGTGACAATATATTTGGCGATCTTAATGTCAGGGGATGGCCAGATACCCTTCCTGTCGCACCCCATACCCCACACCCCACACCCCACCATCATCCATCATCATTAATTTCGTTTGGACCTTTGTCCCACTTCAGCGATGTGTCAGCCTGGTGACAATATATTTGGCGATCTTAATGTCAGGGGATGGCCAGATACCCTTCCTGTCGCACCCCATACCCCACACCCCACACCCCACACGATGGAATTAGTGTACCCCACCTGTATGTGTCTAGTGTAAGCCATGAAATAGTGCGAACGTTTTCAAATGTCTGCGAGTAGTTTATCTGAGGCGTAACGTGGGGACCAGCCCGTTATCCACCTAGTGGGATGTGGGTAACCGCCTAAAAACCACATCCAGGCTGGCCGGCACACCTTCCCTCGTCGCTAATATACCGGGGGGGGGGGGGGGGGGATTCGATCCAGGGCTGGCGTGCCTACCCGAGTCCAGGAAGCAAGGCATTAACGCCCTCGGCTAACCTGGCAGGTCTAACGAAGTAATCACCGTCAGTTTATAAAATTTAGTACTGGTTCCTTTTTGCACTTTAGGGGTCAATTTTCTGTTACTGGTCCTAAAGACAGTTTGATCTTACATTTTATTTTCAATATCGTCACCTAAGTAACAAATTAATGAGTAATTATATGCAATACCGCGTATTTAGATATAATCGGCATGATAGTATATGATCAGTTGAAACTCATTTCCGTTTAACCCCATCCTCTTTTACCTCAGACAGAGCTAGTATTTTCTTCTAAACTTCGCAAGGGCAATATCTGACGTATGTACGTCTTCTCCTGCTTTCTATTCTGGCCTAGAAGATTTCCCATCATTCTTATCTCCCTTACATCTATGCAAATATGTTGCAGATTGGTCTAGGAAACTGTATTCCTCAATGTAACTTCATCGTCATTCGCGAATTTCGCGTAATCAATCAAAATTTGAAATTTTACCGTGAATTTCAGGTGTCGAATGTTACTTGTAGTTGTCCGTTTTCGTTACAATTATTTTGCACAATACAAAGCATAATGTCGTGGGATAACCATAACCGCTGTATCATGACGGAAAACACCATCTGCGTCACCAAATTTATATATTTATTTTGCAGTATCGATCGTAAATATATGTAGCGCTAAAACACTAATCACTGTAGCAGAGAACTTGGTCCCAAGCCTCTAAACTTGTATGTCCCTCTTCAAGAAATGTTAATGTCGCTATGGAAAGCGCAACAATATTACAAAGTAGAAACATGGAAGGATTCGACTTACCTCTGAAACTAGTTTGGGGGTAGTAAGCGAATACGTAAGGTAGATCCACAAATCATCGCGTGTGTAATAATGACAGTTAAGGTTTCAGTCAACCTGTGGAGAGAGGACTTGTACTCAACAACGTGAACTAAGGTACTCACAAAATTACAAAGAAATCTTCGTACAGATGATGCTGTCTAAGGCGACAGTGTGAATATATTTTACTTTCCTGTCAGCAGTGATTTGAATTATCTTTGTACAAGGTAAAGCAGTCAAGATATGAGGTCCAAAATACAGGGCGAATCCGAACTCTTGAAGTTCTTGTGGGCAGTTGATGAGTATTTCAGTATAAGGATTTCGTGGTCACCAGCCCCTCGTGATAGAACAATAATGTTATGATGATTTATTGAACTTTTTACCACTTTTACGTATATTTCTTTGAAAGGATCCTCACAATAGTAAAAAACCATGTGTTAAGCAGTCAGCAAAAATTCGAAAAAGAACAGTGTAGCGCAAAAACCCTTGGACAGTGCCAGAGTACAGTGATGTGTTTCTCTGTGGCTGCAGGAACAGTCAGCACGGAGTCGTGGCAGTCTGCCACCGCACTCAGTCAGCCCAGACACGAGAGGAAAGTCGGCCTGTTCTTCGTCAGCAAATTTACCCCCACTGCTGTGTATCACTGTGACACTGTCGCATATCCAAACCCAGGCATAAACTTAGTGAACCCTATTGAATACAACATGGAGGACGAAGAGTCTAGTGGGCTTGTTATTATCAACAGAAAGTACAATAGACAAATGGTACAAACTTGTTTGCAAACGAGACACACAGCACATGCAGTGGACACTTGCAATGATGCGCATATAATTTCCCAACAATACAGATACAAACAGGAACGGGAATAGGAAACCAAAGGAAATGCAATTGCTCGGTAAAAAGCAACCAGAACCCTTGGGTCACTGATACCAAAACGATGAAAAAATGTCCCTGTCAAACCTACGAAGTTTTATCGCTACAATTCTACTTCACCTACCACGAAGAATCCTGACTTTAGATAACAGTCGAGTGTGAAGTATATCAGAGTAAAACACCTCTTGTAACTGCTATCCAATAGTTGTGAAAAGAGCCATCATGAAGCCATAATGCTTGCGTTCTGATAAAGACGCCTTGCCTTTCCTAGTCTCGATACATTACAACACGACTTTCTTTTGACAACAGAAATGTTATTGTACGGGATTTAGACGCAGTTTCGAACCCGAACATAAATCAGTTGATTACATTTGACGATCGCTAAATTTGTAGCTACTGAAAAACCTCACATCACAATGGCTGCGCGAACCAGCAGTGTTCCAGCTGCTGTTCTAGAGATGAAGCAGCAGGAGTAATACGTGCACTTGCGTCGGTATGTAAAGGTAAAGAACACGAACCATGCAGTGTTACATAAAGTGTGTAGCTGCGGTAATTACATGTGTTAGAAGTTACAGAACTATAAACGTCCGCATCGTTTCGCACACAATAAAACTCAATTCGGGTTGCCATAGACTTAAAAACATTCACACTTGTAGGCTGCGACATTATTTATTACAAGACCAATACAATGATGCTAAATTGCGCTTGCTACACTAAGCCCCTCTTCTTGTGGTCGAAATCGATGTTGTGTGTCTGGATTAAAAGTGCGTAGGGGGGTAGTGTGAGTTCGTTTTCTTCCTGACCGGCACCCAAAATTTTCGTATTTACTATTGAGTTAATCGAACTAAAAAGACAGTAACTCTAAAGGTCTTCCGAGCCAACCTTAATAATTTATTGTGCCTCGTATCGTACTCAAGTTCCGCCACCTTACCGGAGTCTTTGTCTTCTTTTTTTTTTACCAGCAAATGTTGGGTTTGAGTGTATTATCGTGACACGAATAATGACTCATGTTTATGTGCGCAGTGACATTCAACTTAAGTGTCTAGTTTTCTCAGTATAAATTTCAACATAATACGATTCTTTACGTTGACTTGATATTGACAACAGCCACAGTTTTGATACTAAGTTTCCACATATTTTTGTAAAAGGTGATTTTATTTCCATCAGCATGCATTACTATCCTGCAACTTGTGTATTCAGCTAGACAGCGAACAACGAATTGTTGGAAGCAGATGGTAATTGTCTGTATGATGTATGGTAAATATTAAATTGTTTGACGGAATACTAAGCTAAGTAGTGAAAATTTTTGTTTATTGTAGTTGCTGTGGTCTTCCGTCCAAAGACTGTTTTGATGCAGCTCTCCATGCTACGCTATCCTGTGCAAGTCTCTTCATCTCCCAGCAACTACTGCAACCTACATTCTTCTGAATGTGTTTAGTGTATTCATGTTTTGGTCTTCCTCTACGATTTTTACTCCTCATGCTTCCTTCCAGTATGAAATTGGTGATCCCTTGCTGCCTCAGAATTTGTCCTACCAAACGATCCCTTCTTCTGATCAAGCTGTGCCACAAATTTCTCTTCTCCCAAACTCTATTCAGTACCTCCTCATTTGTTACGTGATCCACCCATCTAATCTTCAGCATTCTTCTGTAGCATCACATTTCAAAAGCTTGTATTCTCTTCCTGTCTAAACGGTTTATCGTCCACGTTTCACTTTACATGGCTACACTCCATGCAAATACTTTCATAACAGACTTCCTGACACTTAAATTTATACTCGATGTTAACGAATTTCTCATCTTCAGAAACACTTTGCTTTCCATTGCCAGTCTACATTTTATATCCTCTCTACTTCTAAAATCATCTTTTATTTTGCTCCCCAAATAGCAAAACTCATCTACTACTTTAAGTGTCTCATTTCCTAATCTAATTTCGTCACCATCACCTGATGTAATTTGACTACATTCCATTATCTTCGTTTAACTTCTGTTGATGTCCATCTTATACCTTCCTATCAACACACTGTCCATGCCATTTTTGTTTATTGAAAAGAAAATTTCTTTCCTGGTAGCATGGGCTAGAATCTCACAAACTTTGTCAAGCACCTTACAAAATGGTGCTGTTAAATAAATCTCGATTAGAAACGTTGACTTAGTTTGAATGTTGAAATACTTTTGTAGCTCAAAACGCAACAAAGTTCGACGAATGTGACAAGAAAGGTCGATTATTCCTAATGGCAGCGTATGACACGTAATTACATATTATTTGTGTTCTCGCCATTTAATTTGTAACACAGCGAAAGACCAGCACGGCGACTGTGTTTCTCCCTGTGTATCGGCCTCTCCATCTGCTGGTCACATTCAGTAAAAACATTTTCTTTCTTTAATTGAGTTGTATGGTAATGTTACAAAATGACACGGTTAGAAGAGCAGAAGAATTTAATTCATACAACCAATTGTGGGTGATTGCGTGCTTCGGTTTTTTGTAATTCTGGTTCGTACAATAATTCGAGTAAAGAGAAGCCTCGTACTAGACGTTTGGCTTTGCGAACCGTATTTAAATACCCGACCGCAATTTACACGTGACTCTTCGCATAGTTTTGTCGTCCTGTTGCGCTTCTTCATACATCTTGGACACATATACATAATTTGCAACTCTGCTGGCACAGAAATAAAAATATATAGCGTCACTTTAGAAAATAATTTCCGTGATATTATTTAGTAAACTGATAGGAGGTAGGGACATAACTAGATATATGACTAATAAACATTCATTCGATGAGCCTTATACGTAATCTACAGAATAATAATAAAAGTTTCTCTTAGCACATCGGCGCAAGTACGCTTTATCTTGTTCTTGTTAATGATGGAACGTGATGAAATACATTTTTATAATAATTACTGAACTGAACAATGACAAAAATTTTGATGTGAGTTTTACAATACGTTGACTACTATTGAGAAAATACCTTCACTTTGGATACAGCATAATACCCCACACTCATTCCATCTGTGTCTCTGTTCCAGGTCCTAAGTACTGCTGCCGAATACAGGTCCATTCCATCGACATGCCCTACACGGAAGATATCGTCAAGATTTACGAACTGTAACTAAAATAATTCCTTAGTACATCAACGCAAGCTGGCGTTCTCACTTTTTTTTTACATTATCAACATTACATGTCGTTTTGTCCTAATATCACTCAATAGGCGTAATTAGTGAATTGAATATCGATCAGAAGTTGTGCTGAGGGTTTTACAAACATTTACTGCTATTCATGAAATTCCGTGTCTTGCAATTTAGCGTAATACCCATTACTCATTGAATTCTGTGTCTCTGTTACAGGTGATGAGCGCTGATGCAGAGTGTAGGGCCGTTTCACCTCTACGACCTGTACGGGAGCAAGACGTGGAGGTCTTGTTCAAATACCGTGAGTACCTTTTGGTGTTGGGAGGATACGAGTAGCAACGATTGTAGTCTGCTTTATACGTAACGTGATATGGGCATTCTCTGACATTTGCTATGGGAAGGATACTCAGTTCTGCTAGTCTTACAGCTAAAATCACTTCACCGATCATTTGTATTAGGAGTGATGCCAGGGAAGCAACGTTTTAGGGTATGAACTTTTTACTGGTTCTGTTCTCTTCATTAGCCTGGTAGTTGAGTAGCTAGGACATGAATTTCGTCTGTCAGAGAGTGCACTCGTTCCTGATGGATCTTTCAACTAGATCTATGTGGTAGTAACAGAGTTAGAGAAAATGCTGTGGAGAGCTTAATAACTCTCTGGTTTAGAACTACAATCGTTTGTCATATTTCCACTAAATACTGTACTGCTAATGGGCAGCACACAGTCCTCTGAGATGGTAAGTAGATTACTTCATAATTATTTTGATCATGTCAAATAAATTTCTGTTTACAGAGGGTGCTAACTTCATTGTTATTTGTCCGCTAACAGTGTCGACAACGTTGGGTAGCAGTAAGTACTATAAGATGTATTCAGCTTTTCTGACATGCAAGAACAGTAATGATAAGTATTATAGCTGTCTATGTACATACTGCAATTGTTGTTGTTGTTGTGGTCTTCAGTCCTGAGACTGGTTTGATGCAGCTCGCCATGCTACTCTATCCTGTGCAAGCTTCTTCATCTCCCAGTACCTACTGCAACCTACATCCTTCTGAATCTGCTTAGTGTATTGATCTCTTGGTCTCCCTCTACGATTTTTACCCTCCACGCTGCCCTCCAATGCTAAAATTGTGATCCCTCGATGCCTCAGAACATGTCCTACCAACCGATCCCTTCTTCTAGTCAAGTTGTGCCACAAACGTCTCTTCTCCCCAATCCTATTCAATACCTCCTCATTAGTTACGTGATCTACCCACCTTATCTTCAGCATTCTTCTGTAGCACCACATTTCGAAAGCTTCTATTCTCTTCTTGTCCAAACTAGTTATCGTCCATGTCTCACTTCCATACATGGCTACACTCCATACAAATACTTTCAGAAACGACTTCCTGACACCTAAATCTATATTCGATGTTAACAAATTTCTCTTCTTGAGAAACGCTTTCCTTGCCATTGCCAGTCTACATTTTATATCCTCTCTACTTCGACCATCATCGGTTATTTTACTCCCTAAATAGCAAAACTCCTTTACTACTTTAAGTGTCTCATTTCCTAATCTAATTCCCTCAGCATCACCTGACTTAATTTGACTACATTCCATTATCCTCGTTTTGCTTTTGTTGATGTTCATCTTATATCCTCCTTTCAAGACACTGTCCATTCCGTTCAACTGCTCTTCCAAGTCCTTTGCTGTCTCTGACAGAATTACAATGTCATCGGCGAACCTCAAAGTTTTTACTTCTTCTCCATGAATTTTAATACCTACTCCGAATTTTTCTTTTGTTTCCTTTACTGCTTGCTCAATATACAGATTGAATAACATCGGGGAGAGGCTACAACCCTGTCTCACTCCTTTCCCAACCACTGCTTCCCTTTCATGTCCCTCGACTCTTATAACAGCCATCTGGTTTCTGTACAAATTGTAAATAGCCTTTCGCTCCCTGTATTTTACCCCTGCCACCTTCAGAATTTGAAAGAGAGTATTCCAGTCAACATTGTCAAAAGCTTTCTCTAAGTCTACAAATGCTAGAAACGTAGGTTTGCCTTTTCTTAATCTTTCTTCCAAGATAAGTCGTAAGGTCAGTATTGCCTCACGTGTTCCAACATTTCTACGGAATCCAAACTGATCTTCCCCGAGGTCGGCTTCTACCAGTTTTTCCATTCGTCTGTAAAGAATTCGCGTTAGTATTTTGCAGCTGTGACTTATTAAACTGATTGTTCGGTAATTTTCACATCTGTCAACACCTGCTTTCTTTGGGATTGGAATTATTATATTCTCCTTGAAGTCTGAGGGTATTTCGCCTGTCTCATACATCGTGCTCACCAGATGGTAGAGATTTGTCATGACTGGCTCTCCCGAGGTCATCAGTAGCTCTAATGGAATGTTGTCTACTCCCGGGGCCTTGTTTTGACTCAGGTCTTTCAGTGCTCTGTCAAACTCTTCACGCAGTATCTTATCTCCAATTTCATCTTCATCTACATCCTCTTCCATTTCCATAATATTGTCCTCAAGTACATTGCCCTTGTATAAACCCTCTATATACTCCTTCCACCTTTCTGCTTTCCCTTCTTTGCTTAGAACTGGGTTGCCATCTGAGCTCTTGATATTCATACAAGTGGTTCTCTTCTCTCCAAAGGTCTCTTTAATTTTCCTGTAGGCAGTATCTACCTTACCCCTAGTGAGACAAGCCTCTACATCCTTACATTTGTCCTCTAGCCATCCCTGCTTAGCCATTTTGCACTTCCTGTCGATTTCATTTTTGAGACGTTTGTATTCCTTTTCGCCTGCTTCATTTACTGCATTTTTATATTTTCTCCTTTCATCAATTAAATTCAATATTTCTTCTGTTACCCAAGGATTTCTATTAGCCCGTGTCTTTTTACCTACTTGATCCTCTGCTGCCTTCACTACTTCATCCCTCAGAGTTACCCATTCTTCTTCTACTGTATTTCTTTCCCCCATTCCTGTCAATTGTTCCCTAATGCTCTTCCTGAAACTCTCTACAACCTCTGGTTCTTTCAGTTTATCCAGGTCCCATCTCCTTAAATTCCCACCTTTTTGCAGTTTCTTCAGTTTCAATCTGCAGTTCATAACCAATAGATTGTGGTCAGAATCTACATCTGCCCCAGGAAATGTCTTACAGATGACTGTGAGCTTTTGCAGATAGATGTCGTTTAGAGTGATTGCGAACTTTTACTTTACAGACCATTGCTAACGCCACGATGTGCAGTCTGAGCAGTTCCCGAGACCCACGCTCACGTATGTAGTATCAAACGTGGCAGCAGGTAAGGTGCAAGAGAGGCAAGGCGGTGGTGGAACAGCCCGACAGCAGCCGCCGCAGCAGCACCGCGATGTGGTTGAGGCAGAGGGAGGCGAAGAGGAGGAGGAGGTGGGGGAGGCCAAGACCAGCCGCGGTCTGCTGCGGCGGCTGCTGGCCTGCTGCCTCTGCATTAGGCTGCCACGAGGCCGCAGGTCCAGGAGGACCAGCAGGTGAGTCCGGCCTGTTGTGCCGTGTGTTCAGAATTCTTCAGCATGGAACTTACCATGTATCACAGCCGAATTCGTGAATGTGCCGTAATTACTGCCCCACACAGTGACCAATAGGGTTGGAGGGAGTGGGGGAGGAGTGTTTGGGTTTATCCAAATTTATGTTCTGAAGATGCGTGTGGGGACTTTAGTACCACTTCTCATGTTTCAGAATCCTGATTGTACGGAAATTGCTCACTCAAGTTCAAAGAATGCGTATGAAGAATGTCCAAATTCCAAATTATAACAGTATCTCAAGTATCAACGAGTTTTGATTATTCACATGAGATAATCATGAATGTGTTTTAATCAAAGTAAACATAGCTACTTAACAGTTTTGCGTGGCAGCTACATGCGTAATTTCTTGTATGAATAATTTGTCCAAAAACGATTTTAAATTTATGAATAAATAAAATTAAAAATATTTAATTAATTTCAGAGTTTATGCTGAAGAAGCGCCGACACCTGGCAGTCAGGCTAAGCAACAGAGCCCTGTCGTCAAAATCCTGGTATGTATTGAGAGAAACATGTACAAAACTTACAAAATCTTTGTAAAGACATATAAGATGCTACTACTTGTCCAATAGCCGTTTCATTAATTACATTATTAGTTAACTGAGTAGTGATAGAGAATACTTGGCATCATTTCTGACCTGAAGGAAAATTGTAATATATGGTTAATTGTACTCATTACAACAGAAGTCTAGTGAAGCTTAATTTAAATAACACTAGCAGTAAAAAGTAACTCAGTCTGTGTGTGCAGTGTAATCTATGAGTCACGATGCAACCTTGGCTCTACCTGTAAAAGAATTAATACTCTGCGAATAAGCAAATGGTACAAAGTGAAAATTATCATATTTTTATACTTGTCATTCGCTACCACAGATAGTAGTGAGGATAGTTTGAGGTAGGATAACAGCCCAGGTCTTGTCCATCAAATGGAAGCTGAATTGATAGTAATCAAATGGTACCCCATCTGGAAATATTTAGGGAATTTTTCCAGATTGGTATATGTCTTTAAATTAAGGTCAGCTGTAACACTCATCAGGAAAATCACCGAATCTGTCCTGTTACACATGCTTCGGCATATGCCCTTGGTAATTCCTGCTGGGGCATGTTCCTATCTAATCAAAATTAAAATGATTACAATTTCCCGGTTCTGTCCACTGTTTTTGGAGATTTGTCTAGGTTGTAAACTGTTGCAGTCACTTCTCCATTATCCGAAATCAAGAAACCCCTGGCTACATTAAATCCTCTGCGTATTGCATAGGTCAAATTGTACCTGTGTCAGCTGTTGGCTGGTAACATCCAAATTGATATGTTCTCATATGTTAATCAGAAATGCTACATTTTTAGAACACAAGAACTTGCGTTACACGTTGGGATTTCTTACAGATAACGACGGACTGGGATGTTACGTACTAGGATACATTGTGAAAAATTCCTGTATTTATTCCTCTATATCGCACGTTGATACATACAGAACAGTCGTCAAACGATTATGAGTGAGACGTAATCAACATAAAATTTCTCAAGTGTCATGCCTTTCTCACTTTACCTGACGTGTTGATATACACATTGTTGATACGTTGGTAAAAGGGTGTGTGAGTACTGACCATTTAGATTAGTTACAGATACAAGAAGAAGCATTAAAATGAACATACATTCTTTCTCATTCAAATCTTCATATATTAGCAGTTGGAAGCATAGATGCGACTTTATGAATTGTTGAATCACAAACAAAGTCCATAATATTGTTGCCAAGCAGTATATAAACTGTACTTATCGGTAACGTTTTAATTGGAGGATGATAACAGTCTACAGTGTGATTCCACGACGATACTACGAAGTCTCAGGATTGATAGAAAAAGGTAAAAGTGTCAACGTAGCGGCCATGGTCAGGAAACGACTTAATTGAAAGTTATAAGCGAAAATTGCTCCGGTGTGTCTGGCAGTCACCCTTGTGCTCTAGGCCCTTCGTTGTTCGCACTTGGGGAGGATTTAGAATGGATCGAAAAAAGCAAAATGGTTCATTAAATATGGACTCTAACGTGCATACCTGAAGAACTATGAGCTGTTGTTAACTTTTGCTACTGTGGAATACATGTCTTCTACTGAACAACGACTCATAGCTCATTAGGTATGCGTTTTAGATCCCTTGTTTGCTGGATATTTTTGTTGTTTTGGTTCACACTACCTAATCCCAAAACACGAAAAGCAAAGAATTTGCAGTAGAAGTGATCCACTGTCAGAGCTATCAAAACAATTTTCGGTCGTTTCTGGAGGAGGGTCCCATGCGTTGCATTGATATATTTATCCCTCTCCATCACCCCTGAAAGTTTGTAAGATCATCACATTCTCTGTGCGTTCATCGTCCACGCCACCATTTACAACAATGGTCGAACGCTCAGTATAGAGAGACGTTTCTATTTAAACGGACCAAGCATTTCGTCAGTCCTATACTGACTGCAGTGTCTTCATCTGTTGCAGGACGGAAGTGTAGACGAGATGAATAACAGAAGATCGAAAAGGGAATTTCCTTTTGGAATACAAATACTGACAACTCTTTGTTTTGATAGGTATATGTTTCATTGACGGGGAAAGTAATCCTGAATTAATCTAACTGTGTTTTCCAGTTGCAGGAAACCTACTCGAAGGAGAACCAAGAGATGGTGTCTGTCTGGGTGCTGAAGCATTTCGGAAGCGCCCAGGACTGCTGCAGATGGACGGAGGAGCTGCACGAAGAAGCCGACAACTCACAAGTGGCTGAGGTAATGTATTGCAAAAGGTTTAGCTATGCAAGCAGTGGTGAGTAGAAGAATAACATAAATAATAATTCATATATACTAGGCCAGTAATGTGGTTATATATCAATGACTAAATCGTTGTGTCTCAATCTGATGTGCAGTTGAAATTTTGATGTGTGTGTTTACACTCTTAATTTCCCGAATCAGAATATTTGATCAGAAACTAAACGATTCTAAATAAGTTTGTTTACAGATTCTGTTCCATCTGTTGTCTGGCTACGCTTACTCATTTCAGTTATTAAATGTCAGCCATGTGCCTACCGCAGGATGTCCCTGTAATAGGAAACAACCAAAACAAAAACAGCACTCTTTACCCCACCCCACTAACGCCCCAAAATACAAATAACTGTCCTAACAGGTCTTCACATTTAAGCAATGCATCAGGTGTTCTGAAGACTGGAGATTGTTATTAGTTAAATTGTTGTGGAGCCAAAGTGTTTCAATAATGAAGACTGTGAAAAGTTATAAATTACCAGTAGACGTAATCGGAAAGGTATTTTTCATACAAGAGAATAGAATATTTTGAGTTACAGAAGCGCACCTATAATAGCAGAACCGCAACAGTTGTTGATGATTCCGGTCCTTGGATCAAAAATACAAATTAAAACCAAGTTCTTGTCCGTGACTGCCAAACGACTTACTTTCAATATTATTCCAAACTTTCATTATCAGATTTGTTCTGTGAGAAAGGCCCAGTGAAAGTACATTTTTATTTATTACTAATAAAACTGGTTTTTTTAACTGCCTAGTTAAATGCAAGTAAATTTGTCACGAAAAATGTTTGCAACTGTTAAGGGGAGAATGTCAAATGACCCCTAGTGTGGTGTCAGGAGAACAAGCTGTGTCAGGTGTCGTAAGTTTGGTGGGTCAGCTCTGCCTGTCGTCGTAAACGTTGGCAAACTCAATTTTTTTCAACGGAATGCAGTAGCAAAATGACGCCTTTTGAGTGTTACATACGATCTGTCTGTGTATTCAATTAAACACGGATTTATTCAGAACTACACTGAGATAGGAAAATGTAATATAGTTATCTGGCTTGAAGGACAAAACTTTAGTCACCATAATGGTAGTGAAAACCTTTTTAGTTAAAGCCTGGATCATCCGTTGCTTGCCAGCCCGACTTTGAATTCCACAGATGTAGTTGTAGTGTTGCGCTTGATTAATAATGCATACTACAAAATAACATAAACAAACATATTAGCATGCGAGATATTTCCTCTCATAAAGTGTACCAATTCAAAGATAATGTTTTAATATCATACGTAATAGCAAGCAAGAAAAATCTTGGAATGTAATTATCGCAGCTGAGTTATTGGTACTGGAACACAAGAAAGAGAAGGATGTGAATTAGTGACTGCAAAATGTAAAAACAAATCCGTAGAAACATTACTTCCTTGTGAATCTCAAATATTTTGCATCAGCTGAGGATGAACATATTAAGGATCTAGATTCTTTGAGTCTTTTCAATATTATTCTATCGTAGATTTTCCTTTGTTTGAAATTTCCTTGAATCTATGCCAAATTTAAAAATGCTGAGGGTCTTTTTCACACAGGTTTGGTGACGATTCAAGCGTCAAATTAAGTGATACCGTAAAGCAAATTAAAATATTATTTTGGCGTTGTTTGCATCTTAAGAAGAATAGTGGCAGACATTGAATAATTTTTTTATATCATTGATCTCTGAAATCATAGCTAACTGTAACAATAGAAACTGAATAAGAATATTGGAATGAAATAGTGGTCTGGCACTACTCATACGTGAGTGTAATGAGAAATCAGCATTAGCAGAGTTACAGACATGCTCGTATAGACTAACGTGCTGTGAGCTAGCTGGCGAGACAGGGAGGTTGACCAGACACGAATGAAGTGCAAATATTGGACTCACGACTACTGGTCTGGTCCACCAGCCAGGCTAAGTATGGCTTTTATGAGGTTTTTCACCCTCGTTTATGCGAATGCTGGGCTGATCTCCAATCTGCACCTCATAAAAATATACCATTCACAAACAGTTACATAACGAAGACATACAGATCAGCGTTTGCAACATTCGCAGACATTTGGCGAACATCACTTTCCTCCATTACGTTTAACTTATGGCTGCAGTCACATGAAGGGTAACCAGCCGGAAAGTAAAAAAATAAATGAAAAAAAAATACCAGGTCACGAGAACTGTGGAATTCGACCTCGCTACAAACGTTAGGAGGGAGAAGTAATACGTTGCAAGTGACATGAGGATCGGAGGAATTTATTTTGTATACCTGGAAAATTAGACATTACTCACGCTGTTTTAGGACTTAAGCCCATTAGCGTTAGTTTGTTACTCTAACGGTTTTTAATGGTAACCCTTGCAATCGTATCGTATGTGATGTATCTGCTCAGTAGGCGAAAGTGTTTCAGTAAGAAAACCGAAAGTTGTCAAACACACCGAGTCCCCCTCATACTTGAAGCGTAAATATCTCAAGTTAGTAGAGTGGCACAGCTTTCTCGCTGGGAAAAGTGTGTTATTCAATGCCTCTGAGGTAAGATGAAGGTACTATAATGCAGCACTTTTAAAAAACATTAGTTTATCGATAATCATCTCATCGTCATAACATTGATCTTCAAACGTGGGCGTTGAAATTGAGCAGAAAAGTAAAGTTAAAGTATTTCAAGGCAAGCCCCAAAGCACTATTCAATTTTAAACAGATACACGCAATTCTGTCATGGAGAATAACAGAGATTATATCGAATGTTTTCGTCACAGCATTGAAATTTGATAAACTAACGTCTGATCACATCAAAAGATATCTGACAGAAGAAAAAATGTGTCAAGCTTTTCCTTGGAGGTTATCATAACTGTAATGATTTCGCATTATTAGGGAAAGTTACCAATTATTTTCAATTGATATCTTACACGTGTGAATTGGTAGACAAAGACAAAAAAACATTACATCTGGGTTAGTTCCCTTGTTTGGCAGCGAGTCAATATTATCGCAATCTCCAAGCATGTTATATTTTGTCGGCTGGACAAAAATGCATGTGTGCTCACCTCACACACGCTGAGGCTTGTTAAATGCAGAGTCATCAGTATTCGTTTTCCGCTTGTTTTCCGTCCACCTTGTGACGCCTGACAGCAATTAGATGTGAGAAGCAATTAATTTGAGGATTCTTCCGATCTGTGCACGTACAGGAACGCTGATTTACGGTATATTTTTGATAAATGTGCTGCTAGGTGTTTCATATTTTTGAATCCCCACTAAAATACTACAAAACAAAGCAAGTTACAATCTTTATGTAATTCTGGGATAAATTTGATTGTGCATGTGCATGTGTGTGTGTGTGTGTGTGTGTGTGTGTGTGTGTATGCGCCTTCGTGCGTCAGTTTAGAAAACGAAATGAATCTTTCTCCACAAAATTAGGTGCCTACTTTGGAAAAGAGATACCACGTACAATGAGTATGTTTTAAGTATAATTTTCTTATTCATTGAAAGTACGAGTACTTTCAGACTGGTTGCCTCAATTTCATACTCCACAATAATGGGAGTAGTATAAGTTAGCATGTGACATATTTGTGAGGGATGTCTAAACTCGCTGCTGTGTGATATTAAATTCTGTTTTCCTCCCCATCTCTACAGATCTGTTTTGACTAAACTGTCCTACTATAACAAAAAATGTATAATGAGACTAACATCACCCACATTGCAGAACAGGTCACTCGTTAATGGCAGCTAAGCCGAAATAAATGCATAGCCGAAGGGAAAAAATAAAAATTATCATCATACAGCAACGAGCCCGGACATTGATTATAAAAAATAATTCTCACAGGTATTCTGCTTCATTAAAGTAACTCCAATGATCACGACGGATCAGTAACCAACCAATGTGATCTACACGAAACTCGCAGACTTACCTCTTCACATCAGGACTTCCAATAGTATGGAAGGCTTTTAGACAGTTCCTCGACTTAGCGAGCTCCTAGAAGTTTTATGAAAATGTTTAAGCTCTCAGGCAGTTAACCACAGGAAAAGAGTGTAAGCATATTCTTGACTATGTCCTGCCCTCAACTAACAGTAGTCTTTAGTCAAATGGTACTCCCGTCCAAGAGTTCTGAGACTATCTTGTAAAAGATCTGCTGTTACAGGAAAGCCATCTGCCATTAGTTTAGTACGGTAGCCCCGACTACAACCCCTTTAGAAGGATTATGGGAAGAACAGCCCATCATCCCCAGTCTGCACAAATTCACCCTCCCCAGACACCATAAACTGGATCCTGCCTTCGTAGTATGCATGCAGACACACATTGTAGAGTCCTCCTCTCCTGGCGACAGTTAAAAGTATTCATCACAGTAAAGAAAACATTGGGCTGAAAAACTCACACAACACGTTAGTGGGGAGACTACCACAACAGCAAGTAATGAGTTAACAAAGTGATAAAATATTATGATGGCCCACTTTAATGAAAACTCAATTAAATTCTCCAAAATGTTCAATGTACAACATGATTATAATGTAAAACTAAGATAAAAAAAGATGCCTCTGGTAGCATTAAAGTGCAACATATCACTGACTGAAATAGCCAGATAATCAGGGAAATAAAATACTTGTAACTTTCAACGCCTTAAATATCACTAAAGAACAACTGTAAATATGTCGAGATAAGTTAGCTAAATCAGAATAAATTGTAGATCTTACTAATAACAAGCAAATTACCATCTAATAATACAAACAGTCAATACCACAATCTGGGCCAACACTACGAAACCAGGCTCTGCCTGTCACAAAAAAAAAAAAAAAAATAAGAAGAAGGAAGATATTGGTTCGGTTGCCCCGTCTGGTAGCAATTTGAAAGCATACTTTTCCATGATTATAGATGGAAAAAGTCAACGGTCTTTAAAGCAGAAGAGGACCATTCGTACCAAAGGTGTGTAAAGCAAACGAACTTCAAGCTTCATGGCATAAT
Organism: Schistocerca cancellata; assembly: GCF_023864275.1. Taxonomy (NCBI): domain Eukaryota; kingdom Metazoa; phylum Arthropoda; class Insecta; order Orthoptera; family Acrididae; genus Schistocerca; species Schistocerca cancellata. The sequence continues at coordinate 57,815,312 of NC_064631.1, forward strand.
ACGTTGAATCTACTAACGGGAAGGAACAAATCCGACCCACATTTCTCTAACAATCAGACATCATGGAAAGTCGTCAAAAAGAAACCACTAATCCCGGTGGCAACTGTAGGCAGAAACCCATCACTGTTAGGTGTGCAAGCGTATCTTTGGATCTTTTAGGCCTGCAGCTACATTCTTAGAGAAGTCAGAGGGACTTGCATGCTCCGCATCGAGAAATGTTAAGTTGAAAACGAAACAAAATTACTATATCGGTACGATAAAAATGAAATATTTGGGAAAATTTGGTAAACGCGAGGGATTTACAATTTGTTGGACTCCCAAAACATCACAATCCTGGTTTTCAAGGTACACATTATCAGGACGAAAGCGTTATTGACAATGTAGACTATAAGATCTATGATAAAAAGGAAGCCGTGAATATAAGCAAGAACATATCAATGTTTGGAACAGATTTCTCTGTAAATAAGACGTTTATCAACGCAGTAGTTAATTTTTCTAGCGGATCAAATAAATGTCAGTACTCACTTTTTGTTGCGGAAGGCGGCTGCAGCATGTTCAATGTACATGCGGCCACCTCACCTGTGAGAACAACAGCCATAGTCCAGAGAAAACAGAACAATTTTGGGACCTCCTAGAGAAGGAGAAGGCGAAAATAACTACGAAGAATATTAAGAGTTTTGTCGACAACTGTAAGCTGACGTGGAACAGAAGCAAATTATGAACCGGTGCAGGAAAACATCCTACACACGGAAGGAGCAACACATTTTGAATTTGGTTTTGTCAAACTATGTCGAACGTTTAGTTTGATATCAAACGCAAACTAAGTAAGGAGGAGACACGGCGGGCGTCCACTTGGAAACTCGAACGATGGAAAATCGTCCACATGCCACATTCTAGGAATGCGATGAAGGAAGTCAACAATATTAAATTCCAGAGAGGTACCAAGTACGATTTTGATAATTACCTCTCCAGGATAAAAATACCAACAACTGGAAAGAACAAATGCAGAAATGAAGTGGCAAAATTAAAAATCAGTTAACAAGTATTAGGAGAGTGTCATCAGAAACTAACATTTCAGTCTAAGAACTGGACAGACAGTACAATACAATAGACAACACAAGGAGCAGCTAATGTTTCAATCTTAAAAGGCCGCAGACGGAAACGTAGATGGTGCAACTAGACCTGGAACTAAAATTACGCACATAGAACACATTCGTTGAGAAAATGAAACTCGCCGAAGGAACATGAAGATTTTAACTCCTTTAGTAAAAGTCGGAAGCACGCAGCCCCTGTGATTCGACATGTAACGCAATTATTTTCCAAACAACAGATGGAATATATTGTTCCGGGTATTCTAAAGAACAATTTCAGGGATTTCAACCATATTTTCAAGTCTAAGCTGAAAGTGTATCAACCCCCAGTCATGTGCTTCAGACAAAAAAATGGAATGCTGGGCATGAACAAAAAAGTCTAATAAGCTAATACTCTAATATCTGGGCAGCGTGTTTAAGAAAACTGCGTAATTGGAATGAACCAAAAGGGAGATTACCCATACGACAAGCCACTCGAATAGCGACAAACGAGCATCCACATATCTAAGACAGATATTAAACAGAGCGTGGATGGCCTAAGGAATAATATAGCAGCTAGAAGGGAATCAGTTGTTGCAAAGTTCCTGAAGCTGGCGAATGAAGATATTCTGAAGATACCAGCTGAACTCTTTGAGGAGATACAGAGATCTGGTCGGGTATCCTCTGTTCGGCTGTCGGTCCTAGTCCGCCAACTCCATAAAATGGTGGCTCGAAAGGTGATCAGCCGTTGAAGGCATATTACATTAGTATCTGTTCTACGGGAGATGCTCTCGTCAACACTACAGAACTGAATTGTAGATTTTCTTAATAAACAAACTAATGAGTAACTGGCTAATATCAGGAAAGGACGTTCTTGCCTAGAGCAGATTTTAAACTTTACAAACATTATCAGGCATAAAATGTCTGTTAGGTACTACTGTGGGGTCGTATGCATTGATAAAAAAACATGCACGGCTCAGTTGACAGTGAGTCACTGTTGAATGTTATGGAAGCATTTGGAGTGGATGATTCAACAGGCTCTGATCGATACAGGGTCAAAAATGAATTTCGTTGACAATATCTCGGACCGCTTCCAAAACTAAAACTGGTATCAAACAACTCGATGATGTTTCCCCACGCTTTTTTATCCGTATGTTGGAAAAGGTCATTCGAGAATGGAGGAAGACAGTAAGCTATAAGCATGGGAATAATATTTATTCAGAGAAGGACCCAAACTGAGCCTTTATTTCAACAACATTAACTCACCAATCACGAAGATTCATCAACTAACAGAGACAGCTGAGAAAGTAAGATTACCGGTCTCCTTTGAGAAGACAAAATACATTACAAATATCAGTGATAGATGATTTTAATAAGAGGGAAGATTAATGTCGTATAGAAATTTAAATACCTGGTCGGGATAATTGAGCAGGAAAGCTTGGAACAAGAAGCGATTATTCTTAAGATCTGCAAATTTCATCTATCTTATGAAATGATGGAAAACGTCTATAAGAAATATCATATAATATTGGAGCCAAGTTAAACCCGTATGGTACGGTTGTCTAACCAGAAGGGTTATATGCCTTGAAGAGAATGAATTATATTTAAAAATATTAATTTATTTATTCATCCATTTATTTAACCTTGGATACGGGAGGGGGGGGGGGGAATATTAGGCTCTATCTCACATCTAACCAGGCGTTTCGCTAACCTTACTCAACATATATCTCAATAATCATGTATTACTGCTTTTAGAAATTGAAAACTATAATAGTGCACGTAAAAAAGACACATATACAAACTTTATATTCGCACATGTTAAATAGCATAATAGAAATTATGGGATGTGGGTTTTTAATTGTCAGTGCTAGCAGCAGTACGCATGAGTGAAAGGAATACAGAAGGGAGGGAAAGGAGAAGGTAATAACACACACTGAAAGAATATGAAAGAAGAGGATGGCGTGACTCATAGAGAAAAGCAATGATATAGGGTCATGACTGGCAGAAGACAGGAGCATTGGCTATGCTTTTTGACAGACGGGAAATTGGGCTCATACTTTAATTCTGGGGATGACAAGAGTCAGTGCGCAGACTTCCCTTGAAATCAGGAAGATTTTGAATTTTTCGCATTATGCAGCGAAGCGCCTTCCAGAAGCGGAGATGGCAGAGCTAGGATACCAGATAAATGGACCTTGTGTTTCGATTGCGATGGCGTGTTTATTCTCTAATGGAAGGTAGTGGTTAGTCTGCACACTGCGGAACCTGTAAAGTAGAAAATGCGTGCGGTAGACCCGTAACTTGTTTGGCCACAACGATCCTAACTGAACAAGTGAAGCACCTACAGGCCGTACTGATGAATCCTGCAGATGTAACGCACATACGCATTCATGGTTATGTCTGACAATCATGTGTTTTCACCTCTCGTGCCACGTTGAATTACGTCTCAATACTGGAGGTTCGGCAGAATGAGTGCTTGCTTAAGTTTACGTTCACATCCTGCGGAAAACGTTTCGAAACTATTTGTAATCAGGGACTCAATTGTAGGTGCCCTGCTACATTGTGACAGTATTCTCTACCCAGTGGAGATGATCTTTCAACGTTACACCAAGTTATTCACTTGTTTCTGATGTGATATCGGAATATTTTCAAGCTGGATAGGAGCCAAGCGTTTACGAAGTTACGAAATTATTAATTTCTGGCGAGTTACTATGATTACTTGTAACCTCTTTGCATACAGTTCAAGGATCAGATTTACCTCCATATTACCACTGAAGACAGATCATGAATCACCTTAACGACCATAATATTCGTATTTATATCTTCAAGTCTGTCACTTAGGTAAAACTGCGTATCGGTATTGAAACAATATTTACAGAACAATCGAAATGAAGAAATGTCACTGACGTACAAGGAGAACGAATGTGGGAGAGAGACTGACCCCTTTGGCAGTAATCAGTGAACATGTTTCCACGATGACTTTTTATTCACACAGACAACATTTTACTATCTGTTTTTTCAAATAGCTTTCAAACCAATTCAGCACATTACCTGCGAAATTTTGTTTTGACATTTTCCTGAGCAGTATGCGTTATGAGTATTAAAAGCTTTGCTAGCGTCTGGTTTTGTCAGAGTCGTTGCAATACGGTCGTCAATAGCATACCTCATATCATCAGTTACCTCAACTAGTCCTGGGTCTGTGCTGTGGTACCTATGAAAGCCGGACTTATTTGGTCATATTGGTTGAATATGCGCAAGTGATCAGTGATTTGGTCTTGATCAATATATTCTGGCGCTTTGAAAACAGTAGCTAATATACTTCCACATTAGAAATCGATAGGATCATGCTTCTTTTTCCGTGGAAGGCGACATACACCGATGGAAAAGAAATCACAAGAGCCGAAATAGAAACCGATGGTACAATGACATAGTGGAATTTCACTTAGTGTCCTCTATGTTCTGTTTCACAGTGAAGAACAGCAACCGGTTCTTCTTGTGCAAAATTAAGCACGTCAGAACCAAACTGTTGCAACTCATGCGCCAAAAGATGGATGGTACAGTCGTTCGAGCATAGCGTGGCTACAGAGCTAAAGAGTCACGCATGACACACCCTTCCTCCATGCTGAAACTTGGCACACCACTTCGGAAAGAAGACGAGCAGCTGTTGTCAAGTAAGGCAGAGATGAAGCTGATTGCGCATTAAAATTTTCGCGAGCACTTACAACGTTGACTGGAGAAGATTAGACATGAGTCGGTGATAACAGCGCTATTCACAGGGCATTGTGTCACCGCCTGCAGAATACATGGCTTGATGCTTGCGGTCGACCTACAGAAAGTCTTCGACGCTGTCGGCCATTGCTGTTTGCATGCAACGATGGGAGCAATAAATATACCACAACAGGAATACGGCACGGATCACAATGAATGGTCTTACTGAACGGTCTTTTGACAAGACCAGTACGGATGCAGTGCTTTGTCAGACAAGGGTGTACCGTCTCCACGCACCTGTCTGCACAAATTACTGTGCCACTGTTGATGCACTTCACAAAACGCTATATTGTGTCAACGTGCGAGGAGATAAATATGTGAATAGGCGTACGCAGTTGATGTGGGACGAAAGAGATTGCCATGGCACTAGCTATGACTGAGTGTTGTGGAAAAGTGGCTGATGCCCAGATGAACAGGCGAAAATGGGGGCTCATGAACATCGGTCACAATTTAATTGCGGAACCGGATAGACACATTGATGTGGCCACTGTAATGAAATATTTGGGAGTGGTGTACACCTCATTTTTGTGAGACAACAGGAAGGTATCAACAATTGGCGACATTGTTGGGAGCATGTACATTGTCAGTGCATGTGAAACCTTTATGGTGGCTCTCTTTCGAATAGTATTTTCTCGAGTTGTGAAAAAGCAGGCAGTTTGGTTATCTATCAGTGAATCTTACAGGGAACATTTGGGACTTGGGAGCAACGTACAGCTATTGGGGAAAGGAACACCTCGAAGCATTTACTGGCGGCAGAACGCTGGTCCCAAGAATTTCTCGCACCAGTGGGCAGACAGTGCTTTCGGCCAAAGAGGGCAAACGATTGCCTGCCTGGATCTACCTGTTAAGGGCCTCGCCAAGGCGTTTCAACAGTGTCAGAAATGCCCACTGTGTATAGGGATGGAGGTGTAAAAGTTCACTAGTTTCCATGTTCAACTTGGACTGGACGCTATTGAGGGAGCCTTCAGGTGGTGTCGTCGCACTGCCTGTCAAGTTTTCTGGGAAGCCTCAGGCTTTCAGAAGAAATTTATAATGGAACACAACATTTATCGCTGCTCCGAAATGGTCATTGTTGGGCCATAACAGCGCTAAGTTTTGCTGAGGGCTGTAACGTTCAGCCCGTCTGCATAATGATCTTAGTGATAAATGCCTTGTTCACTTTGGGCCTAAATGGAAACTCAGAACATATTTGCCAAAGTGTCTGTGGGAAAAACAAGTCAGTAGCGAACGTCTTCTCCTCCTTGCAACGGAATTTACAAGTCAGGGATTGGCTGCTTCTCCAGAAAAGAAAAGAATATTATTAACTTTGATTGGGATTGGCATGTGGGTAGAGCAGATGAGTAAGAGGTGGAACGTGGAGGTCGTCGAGTCTTGTGATTGGCACGGAACGCTCGTGGGAGCAGTTGTGTGACTGCTTTTGACGAGTTTACTGAGGTTTGACGGACGCAGAAATGTGGGTCTTCAGATTCAGGCTCCAGTCTGACGAACACATTCTGATCGGGACTCTTGTTATGAGTGGGTTGCTCTTGGGACACTCGTCCTGAGTGTGACTTCGCACTGGTATTGGTCTTGACTGGGGGATCCTGTGGTGAAGAATTAGCTGTATCAGCAGTCTGCACCTTAGTTATCTCAGACAACTCGCTGTGCCGAGGACTATGTTATTATCTTAGTAGTATCACGTCTGCCGCCTTGACGTTTGATTTCCCTGTGTGTACTGCCGTATGAGCGAATAAAATTGGTCAGTGGTATGACTGGGGAACGCGCGTGTCACATGCTGGAACCTACCGATGTTTCAGGGCTCCATGAGAGATTAATTGCAATCTATCAAACAGATCTCCAGCCACGACTTTGGTTATTTCGGGCCAGTGATAACGAATTACAGGCGTCGCACGTCAGAGCTATGCTGACGCTTGCTCCACGGCTGTCACCTCAAACAGTGCTAGGCATCGAGAAAGGGGTATAGTATTGCTGAACCCGCTCGTTTTGACAAACAGAATCCCAGTCTTCTCAGTTGCTCTCAGCTGCACCAACGTAGTCTAATTTCTGTGCATAATAAATCCATCAAAATCTATTCAGCGTTAGATAATTTCAGATTGAGCTGGAGTAGACAGAATGAATAGACAAACCTTAGTATTAGCCAATCAGTCATCACTCAGTGGACTGATAATTATTTGTTACATCTATTTGTGGAGTCAGGAAGGCATGATTTATTTGGTACTTCCCTTTACCGCTCATGCTGAGAAACAAAACCTGTTTCATTTCCAAACTTACAGAGACCAAAGTACATCTGGGTATTCGAAAACAGTTACTACAAAAATGGCTTCCCTGTAAATTCACCCACAGTCATATGAACAAGGCCGAACACTTAATTTGTTTTGGTTGAGTGGTACCTGGCTAGAAGGCCCCGAATAAGGTAAACCTGATTGGAGTGGCTGCATGGAAATGCATTAACAAGTGAAAACTTCCTAGCCGAATGAAGATTGACTTCAATAAGCTATCACGAGGTGCCTTTGCTACTATTACACGACATTTAGCGTACAAAGGCTGATCAAAAGTCACTGGTGTTATGCTTCATCCATTGCTGTTCCATTTTGTGGCAGGTTGAAGACGAGCCGCATAAATTGGTGACGGATATAAGGAAGCCAAGTTGATGAATGGAAGAGGAACTATAGAGGACCTTTGGAACTCTCTTGTCACCGCTAAATCTTCACATGTTTACCTGCAAGACACGCTGGAACTTCACAACAAAATGAGACCATAAAACGACTTGTTCGTTAACTGTGGTTATTTCACCATCCGACGTACTTGAAAATTTTGATTTGGAGTCTGGAGTGACATAACCATTGAACTGGTTTCGATGAGAACCTCGAATAGCATTTGTGGAATGACTGGAGGCAGAGGAATAACAGCGAAAACTATTGCAACTTGAATTAACTTGTTCTCGGCTGTGAGAAGCAATGAAAGAATATGTACGTGTGTGCAGCATCTCTTCAGAGCTGAACGTGGAACTACGGGAGGCAAGGCAGAAGAGAAACTGCAAGGACTTGCAAACTTTTATTTTTTGGATTGTGAAACACAATCCGTTTTCTAAAACACCCGAACTCTCTCCGTTACCGACAGAGGTTGTAGCAGTCGAGAACGTGAATTCTGATAAAGCGCTTGAAGTTGAAACACTAGCCTTGAAAGAGATTGAGAGCCAAACATTCAATGAAATTCACTTGAAAAGAAAGTTAGCTGTTAAATCTCTATCCTCTATAGCCAAGTTTATTACAACTAACTACAACACTATGTGGGATGGCTCTGAGCACTATGCGACTTAACTTCTGAGGTCATCAGTCGCCTAGAACTGAGAACTAATTAAACCTAACTAACCTAAGGACATCACACACATCCATGCCCGAGGCAGGATTCGAACCTGCGACCGTAGCGGTCACGCGGTTCCAGACTGAAGCGCCTTTAACCGCACGGCCACACCGGCCGGCTACAACACTATGTGTGAACCCTAACACTCTCTTATATCAGATGCTGTGCACAGTAAATAATGATGAGAGACTTGAAGAAATATTTCGATCCGAATTATGTGCTTATCCTCCATCCTTCTACGACTAATCTGGCTTAACCAGGAAGGGATGCAAGTCTTCAATGGTGGCTGGCTTGATTCCAGATTCAAATGAATCATCAATCACACCACGTTCAGAGTAAGTGTGATACATCAATAATGGAGGTCACCTCCTTCATTGTGATGTGTGGCTACATCCAGCTACCTACAGACAGGTTTCAAGCAATACGCAGATTACGTAATTACTTATTATGGGCCAGCACCTGTTTTATTTTATCGATACAAGCAAGGAAACACAAAAGATGAAGAACACTTACGCCGATCAAGGTCAACCACTAAGACTGATGTGAAAGTAGAAGATCCATCCATGTAAATGTCAATCAAAGAGAATTTCTAGCTAACGCTAAAAACTAAATGGGCCTTATTTCTCTCCTTACAGGGCACTTTCAAAGAGATGGTTCACAGTTCATCAAGCATCGGATGACGATGACTTATTAATAGTTTTAAAGCGATTGATGAAGCTATGAAAGAAGTGAAAATGGTGGTACCAAAGAAAGGCAATCAGCAGCAGAAAGTGTACACTATTTCTGACGTTCAGCGACGCATTGGGGATATGAAAGGTATACCCTTAGCAACATACGCCTTCACAGGAAGTGACACTGTATCAACTATCTACAAGATGGGGAAAATTGCATTGTACAGAAAAGTGCAAGCCAACAACGCTCTTCGCAAGAAACTTCTGATTTAGATTGTTTTCACTACCAGTGTTACTTGCAGGCTGTTGTTGAGGTTGGCTGCCCTTTCACCTCCCACCCTCCCCCTCCCCTTCAGCAGCTTTCAGGCAGCATTCGTTTACAACCTACCACGCTACCAGGTGCAGCAGCGGCTGAATGAGAAGAACAACACGCTCGAGTGCGGGTGGAAGAAGATTGGCGAAAATCTGAGACCAATTACAACAGCACGTCCTGCAGCTGCCTAGGAATTACTGTCCCTCGTAGTGTGTGCTTGCAAAGACGTATGCGTCCGTAACTGCGAGTGCAGCAAGAGGGGTCTAAACTGAATAGGTGGTAATTGTGCAGCCCTAGTATGTGTTAACAGGGACACGAATATCATACATGAAGATCTAGATGAGGACTGAATACTAATGAATACATTAATTTTAGGTCGCATCTAACATTCTACATTTTTATTTAATATTACTCCTGAACTCAGTTCCTGAACTTCAAAATTTGAGTAAAATATGGTTGCAGCATACAATCAAATATGCCTGTTTTCTAAAGAAAAGCCTCCAAAAGCCACAGTTTAAAAAACATTATGATTAGATGTGATATAATTATATAACATAATTATTATACTCATCATATTTTCATAATTTAAAATCATTTATCCTGGAGAGATACTCATACTTAATGTGGCTTTGTCCTGAGGAAGTTCAGAATGGGTTTCTCCGTACCACAGGTTTATATGGCCTAGGCCTGTGGAAGCCTCTTTTCCCTTAAAAAGTAGCGCCCCTTGAGAAGATGGTGAGGTTGTCGTTCCTTCACGGGCTTATCACTGACATACCACCGGCCAATCACAATTTGCTTTGAGAAAGTACAAGACTATTTGAAAAATTAGTTTCGTTAGTGACAATGTCATATGTATACAAACCAACTAGAAAGTACGAAACATTTTTACTTTTGAAACCGTTCAGTTTAGCAAGATTGTACACAGGGCTATTATTGTTCACGATTAAATGTAGATTAAATTGCGAAATATTTAAGAAAAACTGATGAAAACTACTAATTTACCAAATTCTCCGCCCCTTTCCCCAAACACGACGCTTAAAATTATGTAACATTTTACCAAACAATATGTGGACTCTGGAGCTGGAAGGAGACTTTCACTTTGGATGTTGAGGTTTTGGGTCTAATTGCACCGTACTATTTCCTCGCTCAGCCCTGGGCCACTATTAGGCCCACTACGAACATCTACATGCAGTAAATACTCCGCAAGCCACGATATCTTGTGTGGCGGAAGGTACCTTGTATACCTCTATTTGCCATATCCTTTCTCGTTCAACTTACAAATAGGGCGACACGTAAAAGGCGTTCTCTCGTAAGTGTGTATACAAGCCCTCCTTGATCTTGTCTTCATAAACCTTACGGGAAATGTACGTTGGCGGCAGTAGAATCGGTCCCCAGGCAGTTTGAAAACCCGGTTCCCTAAATTTTCTCAGTCGCGTTCCCATTTGAGTTCGAGAACCACTTCAGTTAATGAAACCCACCAGCAATAAACCAAGCGGCTCGCCTCTAAAATGCTTCGATGTCTTCCTCTAATCCGACCTGTTGCGAATTCCAAACACTTGAGCAATACTGAAGAATGGGTGGCACTAATGTTATGTACGCGGCCCATTTACAAATGAACCACTGTTTCCTAAAATCCTCCCAACAAACCTATTTCGATCGTTAGCCTTCCCTGTTATTGTCCTTCCGTTCTCGTTCAATTTCAGATTTGCAATGTTACTCCTAGATATTTAATCGACGCGACTATGTGAGGCAGTACACTGCTATTGCAGTATTTGAACATTACGGTATTGTTCCATTGGATGTCTATGGATTCATTACAGGTGGTACAGACAAGCCGTATTGTGAATTACTTTTGAACACATTATACGAAAACTGTCTTGGGCAGCTGAAACGACAGCCAACGCGTAATGGAAATATTTTAGATCTGGTAGCCACGAACAGACCAGACCTCATCGACGGTGTCAGTGTTGAGACATCGACGGTGTCAGTGTTGAGACAGGGATTAGTGATCATGATGTTGTCATTACGACTGTGGTTACGAAAGTTAAAAAGTCGGTCAAGAAGGCTAGGAGAGTATTCTAACTAGAAAGAGCAGGTAAGCAGTTGTTATCGTCCTACTTAGCAAATGAATCGACTTCATTTACTTCCGGTATGATGGACGTGGAAGAATTAAGGGCAAATTTTAAACACAATGTAAATCACGAATTGGAGAAGTATGTGCCGAAAAAGTGGGTTACAGAAAAGACCCACCGTGGCTTAACAGCGCAATTCGGTGAATGCTCAGGAAGCAAAGACAGTTGCACTCGTGGTACAAGAAAGATCGGGAGAATGAGAACTGGCAAAAGTTAGTAGAGATTCGTGCTGCTGTAAAACGAGCGTTGCGCGAAGCATACAACCACTACCACCGTCATACCTTAGCAAAAGATCTTGCTGAAAACCCAAGGAAATTCTGGTCTTACGTAAAATCGGTAAGCGGGTCGAAGGCTTCAATCCAGTCACTCACTGATCAGTCTGGCCTGGCAACGGAAGACAACAAAAGAAAAGCTGAAATTTTAAATTTAGCATTTGAGAAATCTTTCACGCAGGAGGATCGTACAAATATACCGCCGTTTGAGTCCCGTACAGATTCTCGTATGGACGACATAGTAATAGACTTCCCTGGGGTTGTGAAGCAGCTGAATGGGTTGAAAATAAGTAAATCGCCACGTCCTGATGGGATTCCAGTTCGGGTTTACAGAGAGTACTCTTTTGAATTGACTCTTTATTTAGCTTGCATTTATCGCGAATCTCTTGCCCAACGTAAAGTCCCGAGCGACTGGAAAAAAGCGCAGGTGACACCTGTATATAAGAAGGGTAGAAGGACGGATCCTCAGAATTACAGACCAATATCCTTAACATCGGTTTGTTGCAGGATTCGCGAACGTATTCTCAGTTTGAATATAATGAGTTGCCTTCAGGCAGAGAAGTTTCTGTCCACGCATCAACACGGCTTTATAAAGCATCGCTCCTGCGAAACGCAACTCGCTCTTTTTTCACATGATATGTTTCGAACCATGGATGAAGGGTATCAGACGGATGCCATGTTCCTTGACTTCCGGAAAGCATTTGACTCGGTGCCCCACTGCAGACTCCTAACTAAGGTACGAGCATATGGGATTGGTCCCCAAATATGTGAGTGGCTCGAAGATTTCTTAAGTAATAGCAGCTAACTCTAAACATAGATAAATGTAAATTAATGCAGATGAATAGGAAAAAGAATCCCCAAATGTTTGAATACTCCATTAGTAGTGTAGCGCTTGACACAGTCACGTCGATTAAATATTTGGGCGTAACATTGCAGAGCGATATGAAGTGGGACAAGCATGTACTGGCAGTTGTGGGGAAGGCGGATAGTCGTCTTCGGTTCATTGGCAGAATTTTGGGAAGATGTGGTTCATGTGTGAAGGAGACCGTTTAGAAAACACTAATACGACCTATTCTTGATTAATGCTCGAGCATTTGGGATCCCTATCAGGTCGGATTGAGGGAGGACATAGAAGCAATTCAGAGGCGGGCTGCTAGATTTGTTACTGGTAGATTTAATAATCACGCGAGTGTTACGAAAATGCTTCAGGAACTCGGGTGGGAGTCTCTGGAAGAAAGGAGGCATTCTTTTCGTGAATCGCTACTGGGGAAATTTAGAGAACCAGCATTTGAGGCTGACCGCAGTACAATTTTCCTGCTGCCAGCTTATATTTCGCGGAAAGACCACAAAGATAAGATAAGAGAGATTAGGGCTCGTACAGAGGTATATAGGCAGTCATTTTTTCCTCGTTCTGTTTGGGAGTGGAACAGGGAGAGAAGATGCTAGTTGTGGTACGAGGTACCCTCCGCCACGCACCGTATGGTGGATAGCGGAGTACGTATGTAGATATAGATGTAGATGTAGTCATTTGTATTTCCTTACTTTTTCTTTATTTAGAGCAAGCTGCCTTTCATGGCACCAACTGGAAATTTTGTCTAAGTCGTCTTGTACCTTCATACAGTCACTAAACGACGACAGCTTACCGTACACCACAGCATCATCAGCAAACAACAGGAGAATGCTGCCCACCCTATCAGCCAAATCATTTATGTATGTAGATAACAACAGCGGTCCTGTCACGCTTCCCTCGAGCACTCCAAACGGTGCCCTTGTCTGTGATGAGCACTCGCCGTCGAGGACAACGGACTCAGTTCTGCTATTTAGGAAGCCTTCGAGCCATTCTCGCATTCTCTGTATCTTCGAACCTCCTTTAACAGTTTTCAGTGGGACACTGTGTCAAATTGTTCCCGGAAATCTACGAATATGGGATCTGCCTGTCGCCTCTCATCCATTGTTTGCAGTATATCACGTGAGGAAAGGGCAACGTGAGCTTTTCACTTGCGATGCTTTCTAAATTCGAGCAGATTTGTGAACAGATGACGCTACTTTTCAAGTAATTTTATTATATTCGGCTGAGAATACGTTCAAGAATCCTGTAGCAAACGGATGTTGTGGATATTGATTTGTAATTTTGTGAGTTCTTTCACCCTTCTTATATAAAGGAGTCACATCCGCTTGTTTCCAGTCGCTTGGGACTTTGCGCTGGGTGAGAAATTCGAGATAAATGGGTGTTAAGTAAGGGGCAAAGGCCGTAGGAACTCTGTAAAATCGTACTGGGACTCCTTTCAGACCTTGTGACTTCTTTGTTTTCAACCCTTTCAGTTGCTTCTGTACATCAGTGAATCCAATTAATCTGTCCTCTCTACGGGAATATGTGTGACGGTCAGACGATGATATGTTTGTACGATCCTCCTGGGTGAATGTTTTCTTAAAAGCTAGGTTTAAAACTTCGGCTTTGCTTTCATTGACTTACGTGGCAACGTTGCCACACTAGACTGGTCACAATGTGAATGGGTAGATGTCTTAGCCCCGTCGAGAGATTTTACGTGGGACTAGAATTTTCTCGGGTTCTCGGGAAGATCTTTCGCTAGACGATGGTGGTAGTTGTATGTTTTGCTCATCGGTCTTCTTACAGATGCACGATATTGCTGTCTGTCATCATTTGACGGATGCAGTGACACTAGCGCTCCAAGCGGTGAGAAAGCAGACAGCCAGGTGCGTCTTGACGATAATGTTGTTTTTTAATTATTTTCTATTCGATTAACGAAACGGTTGTTAAAATTGTGCGTTCCTTACGTTAGTAAATTACCTAAAGACATGAATTATCGTGAAAATCATGTTAAATCTACCGATTTACGTTAATTCAATAACATAAGCTACAACTTATTTGTGAAGATGTACGTTCAAGTACGTACATATTTGCAGCTTACTCCACTAAACACAATGGAATATAAACGTGTATTTCGAGCATGTGAAGCCCATATTTCTCATGTTGTCTGTTGTTATCATCATAAATACTTTCACTGACACTTAAACAATTTTATGGAGTCAAACGCTTCGCCTATTCTTAAACTTCGCTCGTCTCTCTAACGCACGAATAATTTTGTTAATCTAGTGACTTTTGCTTCAAAAACGAAAGTATTGATGTTCCTTGCTGTTTGTGGTTCTAATTTAGCAACGTGTTTGGAACTGGTTCGTTCCTTATTGGGAAACAGTTCTATTGCTTTTGATGATTTATTATCACGTGTGAGGCGTTTATCCCAAGCTACAGCTGTGGTGTCGTATTTCGTACATTATGTAATGTAGTTTAAATAATGGTCCAAATTCATTGATTTGGCTTGAAGTGTAGCGGACAAAATTTGACTTTGTAGGGTAGATATATAATGTCTTTATGTTAAGGGTCAGGTCTTCTGGTATTTGCTAACCGTTTTTTGTTATTAAAGGAACACATTATTCGTTAAATATCTGTACGGTACAACAGAATCGTAAATCAACAGTTCTGTGATGTACCGTTTCGTACCTTCCAGGATCCTCAGGAAACTACAGAGTGGCAAATGTGGTGTGATTTTGTAGTTATTTTCGATTTTTATGTTAGTTAAGGTTCCCAACCTGGGGGTAATTACCCCTGAGAAACAAAATGAAATTGTCTGAGAAATTAAAACAAAAAGGGTTCGATTGTGTTCGTCACGAATATAAATTTTTATTAAAATATTATTTCTATTATTACTACTGAATTGTTTATGACTCTTTGCCGTACCTGTTGTATTGGGTGCGAGTCGACTGAGCTTCTGCGGTGGTTTCGTTTTGCAAGCTGCCTGCCACGCACGTGAACTCAACATGCAAACGACGAGACAAGAGATTCTGAGCTCAGGCAGAATCCAATACAATAATACAAACGTTAAATTGATAATTATTAATGCTGCTAAATTCCAATGCAGGTGAAGTTTCGTTATTCCGAAAATAAAATTTTATTCAGTTCGTATAATTAGGAAGTATCCAGCTAACTTTCCAAATTAAAAGAAGGTGTAATGAAACTTCTAATATATCGGAAACATCGTCATATTGAGACTGCAGTCCTCTGACGATATTTTTCATTAAAAGGGTCGCTTTATAATAACTAGAATGAGGAAAAGTCATTTCAAAAATAATTAATTTATTTTCTCTCAATCAATATTTTTCAAGTTGAAGATGGATTGATCTACAATTATTTTCATCAAAAAATTTAAACCGCAATATGCGTAGAAGGTTAAGATTTTTCTGAAGCACTAGCGTAATAACATGCAAATCGCTTCCCAAACGCTGCTCAACTCAGAAAAGCGACATATAGTGTATAGCTTTGAGTTTTGATCCCAGTATGAGAGAGAACTAACAATAGAAATCAGTCACAAAGTCACGAAAAAGACTCGCCAAGTGTCAGCTACGCAGTGCAGAGACGACGCAAACGCGAGTCTCACTCAGAAACAGTGAAAGGAGCGTGACGCTGCAGCAGTGCGCCGCAGAGAGACTTCCGAACGAGACACGAACCGCCGCTAATGTGTGCTCGCCCCAAAATGCGCTACTGACTACTTGCTCTGACATACGTCTCCAAATTACCGCAAGAGGAGAGAAATATCACAGGGTTGCCACTGTGACAACTGAAATTCTCCCTCTTTGTTGCTGCATGTACCGAAAGCTTGCAGAATTTTCTTCCCCAGTACTTGTTGTGTTTTCTGTCAACAAACTGAAAGTAGCCAGTGTCCTGACCCTCACTTTACGATTTGCGGCATGATGTCGGGGCGTGTAAATGTAGTTCGCTTCCCGTACCGTTCACCGAAACATAGCGGTGTTCGGTTGTCCCCTTCCGCTTTTGGGACAACCTGTAAGCTTTTATTGAAACTCTCAGACGATCTCCTGTGATTTGCACTGCTTTAAAAGAATCTTTTCAAGTACTCTGGCCTAAGGGGCACTCACAGTGGCTCACTCACACGACCGCTGTTCATGGGAACTCATGGTGGTCAACCTCTCGGATTTCTGCCATTGTCTTCGCAACACGTAAAACTCGCAGGTGGCACATCTCGATACATTCCAGTGGCTGGGAGAAACAGGAGCTAAAATGCTAGAATTCACAGACCCTGCTCTTCCATTTATATGTTGTTGTTGTTGTCTTCAGTCCTGAGACTGGTTTGATGCAGCTCTCCATTCTACTCTATCCTGTGCAAGCTTCTTCATCTCCCAGTACTTACTGCAACCTACATCCTTCTGAATCTGCTTAGTGTATTCATCTCTTGGTCTCCCCCTACGATTTTTACCCTCCACGCTGCCCTCCAACGCTAAATTTGTGATCCCTTGATGCCTCAGAACATGTCCTTCCAGCCTGTCCCTTCTTCTTGTCAAGTTGTGCCACAAACTCCTCTTCTCCCTAAATCTATTCAATACCTCCTCATTAGTTATGTGATCTACCCATCTAATCTTCAGCATTCTTCTGTAGCACCACATTTCAAAAGCTTCTATTCTCTTCTTGGCCAAACTATTTATCGTCCATGTTTCACTTCCATACATGGCTACACTCCATACAAATACTTTCGGAAATGGCTTCCTGACACTTAAATCTATACTCGATGTTAACAAATTTCTCTCCTTCAGAAACGCTTTCCTTGCCACTGCCAGTCTACATTTTATATCCTCTCTACTTCGATCATCATCAGTTATTTTGCTCCCCAAATAGCAAAACCCTTTTACTACTTTAAGTGTCTCATTTCCTAATCTAATTCCCTCAGCATCACCGGACTTAATTCCACTACATTCCATTATCCTCATTTTGCTTTTGTTGATGTTCATCTGATGTCTTCCTAAGACACTGTCCATTCCGTTCAACTGCTCTTCCAAGTCATTTGCTGCCTCTGACAGAATTACAATGTCATCGGCGAACCTCAAAGTTTTTATTTCTTCTCCATGGACTTTAATACTACTCCAAATTTTTCTTTTCTTTCTTCTACTGCTTGCTCAATATACAGATTGAATAACATCGAGGACAGGCTACAACCCTGTCTCACTCCCTTCCAAACCGCTGCTTCCCTGTCATGCCCCTCGACTCTAATATTGCCATCTGGTTTCTGTACAAATTGTAAATAGCCTTTCGCTCCCTGTATTTTACCCCTGCCACCTTTAGAATTTGAAAGAGAGTATTCCAATCAACATTGTCAAAAGCTTTCTGTAAGTCCACAAATGCAAGAAATGTAGGTTTGCCTTTCGTAAATCTATTTTCTAAGATAAGTCGTAGGGTCGGTATTGCCTCACGTGTTCCAACATTTCTGCGGAATCCAAACTGATCTTCGCCGAGGTCGGCTTCTACCAGTTTTTCCATTCGTCTGTAAAGAATTCGCGTTAGTATTTTGCAGCTGTGACTTATTAAACTGAAAGTTCGGTAATTTGCACATCTGTCAACACCTGCTTTCTTTGGAATTAGAATTATTATATTCTTCTTGAAGTCTGATGGTATCTCGCCTGTCTCATACATCTTGCTCACCAGATGGTAGAGTTTTGTCAGGACCGGCTCTCACAAGGCCGTCAGTAGTTCCAATGGAATGTTGTCTACTCCCGGGGCCTTGTTTCGACTCAGGTCTTTCAGTGCTCTGTCAAACTCTTCACGCAGTATCGTATCTCCCATTTCATCTTCATCTACATCCTCTTCCGTTTCCATAATATTGTCCTCAAGTACATCGCCCTTGTATAGACCCTCTACATACTCCTTCCACCTTTCTGCTTTCCCTTCTTTGCTTAGAACTGAGTTTCCATCTGAGCTCTTGATATTCATACAAGTGGCTCTGTTTTCTCCAAAGATCTCTTTACTTTTCCTGTAGGCAGTATCTATGCTACCCCTAGTGAGATAAGCCTCTACATCCTTACATTTGTCCTCTAGCCATCCCTGCTTAGCCATTTTGCACTTCCTGTCGATCTCATTTTTGAGACGTTTGTATTCACTTTTGCCTGCTTCATATACTGCGTTTTTATATTTTCCCCTTTCATCAGTTAAATTCTATATTTCTTCTGTTCCCCAAGGATTTCTACTAGCCCTCGTCTGTTTACCTACTTGATCCTCTGCTGCCTTCACTTCTTCATCCCTCAGAGCTACCCATTCTTCTTCTATTGTATTTCTTTCCCCCATTCCTGTCAATTGTTCCCTTATGCTCTCCCTGAAACTCTGTACAACCTCTGGTTTAGTCAATTTATACAGGTCCCATCTCCTTAAATCCCCTCCTTTTTGCAGTTTCTTCAGTTTTAATCTATAGTTCATAACCAATAGATTGTGGTCAAAGTCCACATCTGCCCCTGGAAATGTCTTACAATTTAAATCCTGGTTCCTGAATCTCTGTCTTACCGTTATATAATCTATCTGAAACCTGTCAGTATCTCCAGGGTTCTTCCATGTATACAACCTTCTTTCATGATTCTTAAACCAAGTATTAGCTATGATTAAGTTATGCTCTGTGCAAAATTCTACCAGGCGGCTTCCTCTTTCATTTCTTAGCCCCAATCCATGTTCACCTACTACGTTTCCTTCTCTCCCCTTTCCTACACTCGAATTCCAGTCACCCATGACTATTAAATTTTCGTTTCTCTTCACTATCTGAATAATTTCTTTTATTTCATCATACATTTCTTCAATTTCTTCGTCATTTGCAGAGCTAGTTGGCATATAAACTTGTACTACTGTAGTAGGTGTGGGCTTCGTATCTATCTTGGCCACAATAATGCGTTCACTATGCTGTCTGAAGTAGTTTACCCGCATTCCTATTTTCCTATCCATTATTAAACCTACTCCTGCATTACCCCTATTTGACTTTGTGTTTATAACCCTGTAGTCACCTGACCAGAAGTCTTGTTCCTCCTGCCACCGAACTTCACTAATTCCCACTATATCTAACTTTAATCTATCCATTTTTCTTTTTAAATTTTCTAACCTACCTGCTCGATTAAGGGATCTGACATTACACGCTCCGATCCATAGAACACCAGTTTTCTTTCTCCTGATAATGACTTCCTCTTGAGTAGTCCCCGCCCGGAGATCCGAATGGGGGACTATTTTACCTCCGGAATATTTTACCAAAGAGGACGCCATCATCATTTAATCATGCAGTAAAGCTGCATGCACTCGGGAAAAATTACGGCCGTAGTTTCCCTTTGCTTTCAGCCGTTCGGAGTACCAGCACAGCAAGGCCGTTTTGGTTATTGTTACAAGGCCAGATCAGTCAATCATCCAGACTGTTGCCCTTGCAACTACTGAAAAGGCTGCTGCCCCTGTTCAGGAACCACACGTTTGTCTGGCCTCTCAGCAGATCCCCCTCCGTTGTGGTTGTACCTACGGTACGGAAATCTGTATCGCTGAGGCACGCAAGCCTCCCCACCAACGGCAAGGTCCATGGTTCATGATGTTTTATATATATATATATATATATATATATATATATATATATATATACTTTGTCACTTCGTGGCATGTGGCAAACTAGTACTGCCACACTATGTAAAAAGATTGTAATATTAATTACATAGTTTCTCACGTACTAACATTGGCCCTTGGCTCAATATGGTGAAGTACACACCTTCTGAAAGGAATTTATCAATGTCATTGTCCTCAGCTAGTCCATCCACTACACACACACTTTGTGTTTTATACCTCTCATCTATGAGAGTAGAATTGAGATATATGCTTAAAATATGCCTAAATATCGCATGAAAAACCTCCGAGTTGTAGATAGTTTCGCAATAAACTATAACAGGCTTCATTATTCACTTGGCAGCAGCTAAATGAACTAATTGAAAAC
Organism: Schistocerca cancellata; assembly: GCF_023864275.1. Taxonomy (NCBI): domain Eukaryota; kingdom Metazoa; phylum Arthropoda; class Insecta; order Orthoptera; family Acrididae; genus Schistocerca; species Schistocerca cancellata. The sequence continues at coordinate 57,835,702 of NC_064631.1, forward strand.
GCAACAATAACTACGGATATGGTCATTATATTGCTGTAAGTCCTACACTTTACTCCTATTATTATTATTATTATTATTTTTATTATTATTATTATTATTACTAAACACTGTCAGCCTGAATTCTACTAATCGTTTTCATTTCCGAAGTAAAAGAGTCCAGCAGTGAAGTTATTTACAAACTATGTATAGATGATTTGAAATAGGGAGGCAGTATGTGGGTGAAGCCATGTGCTACTAAGGAGAGGACTGGTGCAGAGAAACCATGCCTTGTAACAAGTGACTACCCTCAATGCGAGTAGTCAGCTTTCTTCTCTGAGAAGGACTTTAGGTAGCAATCGTGATGCTCTGGCAGCTGCTTCACTATTCTATTAAAAATGTTCTAGCAGTTATCTCATTGACTCAATAGTTTCTGGTTTAATGGAACACCTACAAAATCTATTTATTGTTTTTCATCATTTTAAAAATAAAACTGTTCAAAGAAAATTTTGTTTCATTCTAAAATTTGGTTAGTTGCTAATGCTGATGGGTACTAGCAGTTATGTGATTGCTCTCATGGGTTAATCGTCCCAGAAACCACACCACTAAATAGACGCTCTGTTGTAAAAACAGTGCTGAAGAGCAGTATAAACGTTAGTATCCTCACTCATCCGTTGTCGTATTCAGAGGGTTGCTTACTGGCCGCTTAGTGCGCTGCCTTCGGTGTGAGTCACGAAAACAAGACGGAGTCTGTTCCGGCAATGCAACTATGGGCCATTAGTATGAATATTTGGGTGCCTTGTTGGCAGTTCCTGCTGAGTCTAAATTAATTACACGGTTTCCTGATAGTGCCCTGTACGTAGCCTCCACTGAAGTTACGATTACATGGTGCTCAAAGAGCGAGATTTAAATGTCAGTGAGTTCCTTTAAAAGGCCCGCTGACAGAAGTAAATAACTAGCTCACCTGCATTGGTTTTCAGAATTTACCAGTGATTCATTCAATCATAACATGCACGGGGAAATTACAGTGAATTACGTAATATCTTTCAATCAAGTGTCATTTAATTTAATATCATCCGAATGTGTTAGTCATTCTCGGCGCCAAGTTTATTTCGACCACGACTGATTCACTACAACCGTTAGGTGGCCGACCGTTGTATCGTTGACACGGACTGTCATTGTCTCTATACAGACACAGTCGCCGAGGTCAAGTTTGTTCATAGCTACAAGATTTGAAACACTCCCATTATGTATGGACTCTCGAACTAGATGCTCGACATATTTTCGGAAAACTTGTTCAAAAGTACTTCACAAGACTTCCTGTCTGTGAAGCGACAACGAATCCGCAGGTTCTGCCTGGGTTTATGGTTGTTTCCCTAGCATCTCGTGGAATCCCTATGGAACGGCCTCATCAAGCTGCTGCTACTGTCAGGACGGATGTACCATCAGGTAGTACCTACACCCACTCATCACACAGAGCGCGGCTGGTCAGTCCTCCCGAAAAGTCTCAGAATCATAGTAACAGGGCATTAGTGTGTCATAACACTGTCATTGTAAGCAAACAAACTGAGGGAACCGTTTCTATGTTCACAAGGCACTGGAAGATATTGCGGGGTCTCTAAAAAGTGTCAAACAACTTTGTAATGGAAAATTCTAGCTGAAACTGCTAATTCAACCAAAATATCTAAGCTCCTTAGATGTAAGGCCTTAGGTGACTACCCAGTCGAGTCTGAGTTGCACAATACTCTTAACTTTAGTAATGGCGTGGTTACCTGCTCCGATCTAATGGAGGTGAACCACGCAGAGTTACGTGAAGAATGGAAAAATATGGGCGTCAAGGAAGTGCAGAACTATGGCAAATTGGAAAAATCGGCAACATTCAATCTAACGTTTAGTACTCCGGAATTACCTGAACAAATCCTTGCAGGCTATATCCGTCTTAGGGTTCGCCTGTTTGTTTCTAATCTAATATGATGCTACAAATGTCAAGGTTTCGAAATACCACTGTCGGGTGTAATTGGAGGGTTATGTGTGGCAATTGTGGAGGCTCAGCTCAGGAATCAGGCAATTCTTATACACTTCGAAATGTGTGAACTGCTCTCGGGATCACCCAGTGTGGTGCAGAAAGTGTGAGGTTACAACGAGGAAAGGAAAATTCAAAGCAGTGCAACACTCGGTTTTTGCTACTTCTTTTGCATCAGCCCTTAAGTGTGATGATTCCACACAAACTCAGACCACAGATTCAAGTACGAGCACATGCTCTTGCCATTGTACCTGTGGATGGAAAGCTCCACTTGAAACTGAAGTGGTTCGGAAGCCATCAGCAATGGGCCACGTACCACTACCCAACATCAGAAGCCAACTAAACTGTCCCCGCAACCCAGGTAACCACCTCCTCCCATCAGTAGAGATATACATCCTTCAAAAAGTAGTTCCAAGACCAAGAAAGCGGCAGTTAAACCTTCAGATCGTCGAGCTCTCTCCCTCTCTGATGGGGACTATGATCTTCAGGATATGAACTTCCAGTCAGAAGAAGCAGAGAGCAGGAAGCCGGCTATCGTTCTCCCTGACCTCTACGGTAAATAACCGCCTGTGACGGAGAAAGGAAAGAACAACCATCGCTAAACACTGGCTTCCCAGGGACTTGCGTGATGCAATTGAATCTGAATGGATATCGCTCACATTTGGAAGAAGTATAGTTCCAGGTCCAAGAGAAACTGTTGCCCATCTCCTTACAAGAAATGCATGTTTAAGTCACCTACACACCTGCATCACGGGGTTACCACACATATAGGAAGGGCGATACTACTGGAGACAGGGCTAAAGGTGGAGAGGCTGTTTCCATTGGTACCAGATGACACTTCTCTTCTGTCCCTCTTACCACGACCATAGAGGCAATTGCTGAGAAAGTTCTCACACCCTTCTATATCACAGTGTGTTCTTTGTACCTTACCACTAATGAATCTTTGAATGCAGAAGCACTGGCAGAACTCTTTGGGCACACCCATGCCCATTCCGCCTTGTGGGGGACTTCAATGCACACAATGTACCGTGGGGCTCGACTATCAGTTGCTACAGGGGTCGGATGATCGAGCGACTCGTCCATTCTGAGATTATCTGCCTTCTGAACGCAGGTCAGATGACACACATTTCTGTAGCTACAGGGTCTTTTTCAGCCATTGACCTCCGTATTTGTTCCCCAGCTACTGCAGACTTATTTCAGTGGGAAGTGGGTACAGATTCACATTCTAGTAACCACTTCCCAGTGTGGCTCCATATGCCGACTAGGATAGTGTCTGACAGGAGACCATGCAGATGGGTGATACCAAGGGCAAATTGCTTGCAGTACAACCGACAGGCTATTTCTGAACAAAAGGATTGGGCACAGAAGACAGTGGCCGATATCATTTGTGAGATCCAACAGGCTGCAGCAGAGTCCGTCTCTACTAACCACCTCAGACGATGGCCTGTACCTTGGTGGAATGACGACTGTTGATTGGCAATCAGCGCCAGATGAACAGCTCTGCGGAATTTCAGACATTGCCCAACTACAGAAAATCTTTGTGCAGCAGATCTGCGAGAGCACATGCGAGGCAAGTGATAAAAGAATGGATGAGGGCTTCCTGGAGGGAATTAACGACTTCCATTAATCGGTCCGCTTCCACTGTGCAAGGTTGGGAATCAATAAGATGGATTTCGGGCAAGAGTGGTAGTACACATCCCCTTACGGCCTTGTCAAGTAATGGGCTCTCGGTGACCACGCCAGATGACATGGCTCAGGTTTTAGCAGAACACTTCCTTACTGCCACTACGACATCCACAGAAGCTCCTGCTTTTCAGGTGTTCCATCAGACTGCAGAGAGGAAGTTCAGCTTCTTCTTGCATAATGAGGAAGACTACAATCTTCCATTCTCCATGTGGGAACTGGAATAAGGTTTGTCTGCAGGTAGAGACACTGATCCAGGACCTGATGAGATTGCTGCAGGGGCAATCATTGATGGAACTAATGACTTTCGTTAGCGCCTAGGTAAAGATAAGCCCAAAAATATGCTAATTCCCCTATTCGTCAGTCAAGATGGCATGGTAGGCTGACAGCAGTTATCACCATGGAAGGCAGAGACTCCCGATGATTCAGTGATTTCTGATCGAATGTTGATCAAAGGGAAACCTCGCACTAGCAGGTTTTGCATTTGTTATTAACTTATGGTTTGCATTACACTGGATCTTCTGATCAGTGACTGATAGAAGTGCTCCCTACAAGATAGTAGTCTCCTTCCTATAGGTGGTTACACAGTAACTTACATCCTCGTTCTACCATTCTCTATAGAAATGTCACGTCTCTCTCTCTCTCTCTCTCTCCCTCTCTCTCTCTCTCTCTCTCTCTCTCTGGGACCAATGAGGTAGTCTTGCAGTCACCGTCCTGTGTCTCTAACTTACAGTTTATTTACATTAGCCATTGCTGATGAATTTTGTGATGCATAAATATTTACTGAGAGATGAGACAAAATGTTCAGTGCTTCACAATTTCTCAGAGGCCCAGTACTGCGGATGGCCAACACATCTTGAGAAGCTTATCTGTAGCTTTGAGTATTTTCTGGAAAAACTGCTAGTTTTCTATATTTTCATCACAATGATGTTATCTTCCACTAACAGGAAGCCCTCTCACCCCACTGTCAGGTCGTAAAATGTTTTCACCGGGAGTTCACTCTACGGGAAATGTTATCGGTGTTCGTATATGAGGTGGCTGGACGTCCTAGGGCGACACCAAGGAGATGGCAGAGGTCAGTTTGGCTACTGTCACACGGCTCTACATCGTTAACCCTCCACGAATTGGGCCTATGGGGCGGTTAAATCTACTGACCCTGCCAGTCCTTGTTATTCCTCACCATTCAGAATGCTTTCAACGTTTTCTCACTTCTACCAGATAAGCAAAATGAAAATTAGATCTAGGAGTAAAAGAATAGTAAGTTATGTCACACAGTTTCTGACAATCACTAGTAATGCTGCTTTTCGTTTAACTTAAATATTCTAATCAAATGGGACTTGCATTACGAATGAGCATACATTATATGAGTGGTTCTGGAAAAAAGGTCCCATAACATAACCCTTCCTTCCAGTTTTAAATTTATGCCAATGCAGTTGTGCCCAAAACTTGTTAAAGCACCAGTGCATCAAAGACATTTTGATGCTGTGTGACATTGGAATTATGTGCACGGTTGAAACTGTTGACGATATGCACCCATCAGTTCTGCTGGTGTACTGAATCCGTACTTTGCATTATTGTCCCAGATTATACTCATTTATGTATCGTGAAAATTTCCTTTACAACTAATTCTTACTTATCCTACATTAAATCGTATTCTCTATTCACACATACTGATCGTTTGTAGCATACACTCATTCCATCATTTTAAATAATAATCAATTTTCATTTACTCTTCAGACAATTTCATATTTACTCCATTCCCACTCTCATAAAATTAGATACTAAATTCTACTAATACGTCATCAACATATACAAATACTTTACTTAAGAATTAATCTCCTAAGGAAAGATCTAATAATTGAATGAACTCTGATACACACAATTCAATCGAAATGGTAGAATTTTAAACTGATAATTTTGCCCGTTAAATAGAAAAGCCCCGTAATTTCGCAATTCTACAGCGAGTATAACCTGGCAATGGCCGGCCATGATACCAACCATACTTAAATATGTACTTTACAGACACCCAATGAAGTCCCCCTGTATAGTTTCCTCTTTACATCAGTTCAAATAATGTAATTGATGTAATATTTCCAAGAGGGGTTGTACCTGAGTCCCTCTCTCCTCTATCAGTCATTCTCTAACACCATCTGGTAGTCGAGTAACAAGTTCCTCGACGATATGCAATTCGTTCACTTCATTTGAACGGTAGTTCATAAAAATTGCTGTAGCCTCCCCAGCTCTCGTTGTATTTCTGTGGGCCAAAACTACTCTAGTCTTGGTTTTTGTTGGATACTCTATGACGAATACTTTGCTTTAAAAGCTTTAATAAATTGATGAACAGTTGAAAATACATTTAAATTTAATATCACACTTCTATTACTACCCCATGACTCTGGAAGAACACCTGTAAACGCTTTAAGAAATGTTAAGAGATGCACACAGCCAATAGGGTCGAATGTAGGAAAATGGTTATACTGTCTCTCATAACCAGTATTAGTTCCACTATGCGAACATACTCACTGCACTGAGACTTACTTTTACTAAAGATGCGTGAAAATCCCAATTATCCTTCTCAGATTTCCTTCGATCCACTATCAGCACACTATCTGTACTATTACATGGAGTGGAAGACACACAACTCCGATTACCACCATCAGGTTTTCGCTTAGTGCTGATTTTATTCCGGTTAAAACTGCCTTCAGATACTAAAAGGTTAGCATTTTTCACATTCTCTACTACATATCTGTGTGCCTTAGTTATTCAGTCTTATACACTAGTACTTAACTTATTCATCTCGGAATTAACTTTAACGTAGTTGCTACTAATCTGGTCAGTCACATCCTGAAGGGAGGGACTAATATACGTTTCCTGTCCTTCTTTTGCTTCATTTAGTTTTTCCTCAAGATTTCCTATTTTTGTACTAACATCTGTGAACTCAGGATTATGGTACAACTTCTTAAGTCCTGTTTTGCTCTAACTAACTCATTCCTTGAAATATTGTTGACCTTGTGACAAATTTTCAATACTCTGTTTTGTCTCCCCACGGAACTGTTTAGTATCTTCCTTGTCTTCTTACGAAACTCTTTAACCTCCTCAAGAATTTCTGCTAAGAGTAGTGGATACTGCTCTGTCATTTTAAAAAATACTCTAGTATTTCATTTAAATATCCGAACTTTACTTCACGAGCGTTAAATTCACGTAACCACACTTAAACAGGTCACAGTCTGCTTGGGTTATCACTTGGTACACAATAACTCCCTACAGTGCTTAACTCGATTCGCAATTGAAAAGGAATAGCTGTCTTGACAACAATCCCAAAAACGTTCATCTAATCAGATAAACTAATAACTCTTGTTTTATTACTTAACGTTATTTGTTCTCCATTCTCCTTAACCTTTCGAGGTGGCTACAAACAGGTCGCCGTTGGTAGGCGCAATGAAGACAGCAGAGGCACAGCATGAAGTACAATCAGGCTGCATCCTCGTTACGCCTTATCTGTACTCGACTATGTCTCATTTGAAGTACTATAACTAATCAAACCAATATGCTTTTCTTTTATTTAATTATATCGAACGTTCCACTGTGAATAGATCCACTCTCTCCTTCATGTATGTTCTGTATCATTTTCATAAAAAATGTATTTTCTGTCACCTAACACCATCAGAATGTACCAACTTTACTATGTACACTCAACAGTAGATCCTGGACCACACTGTCTACGGACATCTGTACCATTCCTTACTCCTGTGATATGTCCTCATAACAGACAACTATACTATTCTCACACTAAAAGTACTGAACGATTATTTTGTACCCTGTTTCTGGAAAGAAACAGCTTTTTGGGTAGCTGCTAAATTTCGCTGCATATTCTATACCGTAGACGAAACGGAAAAACCCTCTGCTGTCCAGATGGACTGCAATTGAGGCAAATGCGTTCCCGAACCGCAAAGGCCATATGACTAGCGACTATTTACTTCCAACAGTCACTCAAAACCTTTATATTTAGTAGAGGACAAATGGGTTACCTCCAACTATTCTTTTAGCCCCCAGGTGAATTGTTTCTCGGTAGCCTGTCACACTCAGCAAGATACACAGCTCAGAATATTAAGAAGCAGGGATTAGCCCTAGCTCAAGACAAATCAGCAGACTATATATGGACTGACTGCATATATGACGATTTAGGATGTAGGTTATTTATGCTTTTATTAAACCCTGTCCTGGGTGTACATTTTAATCAGAATACAGTAACGTAGTTACATGAGACAGTAGCTGCTCTCTATTCACAGTAAAAAAAATTAAAGACTAGTTCACTTATTACCTCTGTGAACTTTAAGATTACTACCCATTTAATGCAAATCTTAGCGATTCGTTAGCAGTCTTTCTTTCAAGGGTCAGAAATCAATACACACGTCACTTCACGTGTACTGTTGGTACCACTCGGAAGTAAAAAAAGTAAAGCATTACCATTTCTGTGTCAGTAGCCAAAGTCTAATCACTCGGTAATAAAACAACAACCACCCTAATAGAAAAAAATTATTTGGGATACTTGAATGTTATGCTTACAGCGGTGCGGTGTTCTCAGCTGCCGAAACGAAAAGTAAGTATGAATCAGTAATTGCGAAAACAACATTTGTCCAAAAATGCAAATTTTTCAAAAGAAGAAGAAACTGTATACTAGCTATATGATGAAATGTAGGATACGTGCATTCATTTAAAAGTCAGCTGTATCTGTAAGGTAAACTTTAACAATAAAATAATGAAATGTAAATGTACCACATTGCATGTAGCATTTCTAAAAAATTTATGAATTTATGTGGTATCGGAGGTTAAACATTTTATACTGATATTTTAATAACAAAGTTTTTTTATGTTACAAAATATTAGTTTATTATGTAACATTGACAAAAATCTACACAAAGCTTGTTGTAAACAACAGATTTTTCTATAAATCATATGCAGGAATGTCTACAGAGGCCACTGAGCCAGTTCCAGGTAAAAGGCTTTGCGCCCTTCAGGAATGTACAGCAGCAGTTGTCCTATGTCTTTCAGCTTTTTGACATTGATTGGGGCTATGTTGTTATGTGCCATTTATGAAGGCAACTTTGTTTGTGCCTATAACAAGAGTCGCAAAGAAGTTTTTTGAGACCATCACTATGATAGTAACACTCAATTTCCCCCATAAACTGTGATGGAAGCTCATAAATGAGGGCCCAGTTAATTAAGTTGTATAGTTCTGGTCCATACAGTTTACGTAACTGTCATCAGACAAACAGTATTGCTCATAAAATTTGGGCCACGATTTGTTGTAAACCATAATCCCTTCTGTGTTAACAAGCTATACTTGAATATTTTGATTTTGGGACCAAGTGACCATCTTTCCGACACAACCCTACAATGAGTATATTCTGTCTTGTTTTCCCATCACCCGTTTTACGCAAGCAGGTTTACGATGACATGCCAAAACTACATGACCACGCACAGGAAAACGCTGGAACACACCTTTGAATGTGCCGGAATTTCAAAGCATTAGCTTAACCACTAAGTTATTGTATTATGCTGGGGACACGTGAGAGAACACGTGCTATTCACAAACACATTTATTATGCACTGTCCTAATGCAATCAACCAAAAAGGAACATATTTCGTTAGGTTTTTTGTCAGCTGTATCTTCATGGTACAGATATAGCTTGGATCTGTTGCTTTTTAGGTATGTAACAGAGAATGTATTAACGTTAAGTCGACGCAAATTAAATACTTCCTGCACTGTGAGCTCAGGAATCTGCAGATACTGCATGTAACAGAAACACAATGACACCACATGATCATTTTCTGCACACATCTTCTTTATTGCAGCATCCACTTTTAATTGAATTTTCCTACTATTTTTTTATGTACCATTAATTCCTCATAGCTGTAGAATATGCTATATCGTTGAACGATTGCCTCTCAATTTTCGCTGCAAGTCACTCAAAAGAACATCAAATTCGGTTAGTGGCTGCTCAGAGCATAATTAAAACACTCAGTGAAATCCCTGAAATATATTTCATATGACGTGCAAATGTAGCTTTATGAGCATTTCACAAATGGTTTTTACAAACAACTCTGCATCTAAGTAACACAGTTCTTCGGTAGAGTTATGCGTGATATTCATAGGGGATGGTTTAATATGCTTCTCAATTATCTGCAGGTCTGGGGTGCCGCATTGCTTGCAGTAGCACATCCCCTCTGTCATAGGGTTCAACATTGTTTTTCACACAATAACAAAAATCGTCGCACATGTTCATTTTCAGTGCCTAAAAGGCTGCAAAATTCCGGTTTGCACACTTTGACAGTCTCGGCCTCTGTAGTTAACACGCGATATCCATAATTTTTTTCCGTGGTCTTTTGTGCACCACGCCTTCTTTCTAGATCAGCCGCGGAGGGTATCCATTATGCCTGCTCTTACTTTCAAAATCATGAAATTTCCGGAATATTTCTATCTATTCGTGATCAGAAATCACATTCCAATACAGTTTCATACACTTGAAACATATCAGTACACGAATATCAATGCTATGTGACAGAAATTAACATCACCATACAATCAAGAACTCATGTTGTTCTGCCAACTTTTGTAATGATAATATGAGTCCATTTGCAAACGTAACTTATTTGTCTGCCTTTCAGGAAAATAAAAGAGCTGTCTTTAATGTTTTTTTAGAAAGAAACTTCCACATATTTTATAACAATTCTTCCTCCTCCTGTTAAATCGTAATTTTCTTCAGTGCTTTGTCTTGCTCAGACTTTTCATACTCCAATTTTAGAATCAGAACTTTTTTTTCGTTCCAACAAGTAACCACGGGTTTATTCAACAGGAACGAACACTACTGCGGGGTGCTTACCAAAGATTGGTCACGAGTCTCCTCCAAACATTTCTCTACACAGAACTCCATTTATAAAAACATAAAAAAAGATCGCCATCACCTCTTTGGACCCTGACATTAACTACTTGAAATTATAAATGAGCACACAACAACTCAGCCTTCTCAGGCAATGGCTAGCAAAATCTACCGACACCCCAATAATCTACTCGGACTCCTTTGGACCACTCGGCAGTCTTAAAATGCATAACAGAATGTACGGTGTGAAAAAAATTATTAATATTAATATATAGTTCCAGAAAGACTTTCGCTGTTACGGGGATCTCTGCATATTATTCAGCATTATTGGTCTCTTTGTCAAAGTTTACTTCCTGTCACCTGTAACAGTGCTTTCGTCTTCTAAAATCGAACCTCACCACCATCCCCCCAAAAAACACCGTCAATTAATTACGTGGAGCATATGAATAGCTTCCACTTAACAAACTTCCAACAAATTCTTCCGTGAAATAGTCTCGCATCACCTATTGTGTCCTCTTGACCTGGTGAGTCACCTAATCCGCCTTCAACCCTGACTTTAGCAACGAATCAGCAGTCAGTCGATTTATGTCATCAATATACCAATGAACACGCGACCTGGCCACATACAGTTAAGTAAGGCTCAGAGTGAACTCCCAGCTATGTAAATGCTCCAGCACACACTGCACTTGGGGAAATCATATTATCGGTCACGAACCGCGGTTCTCAGCAGTATTATCATGGCAATAATTTCATCAGCAAACGTATACACAGGGCCTTTACAATCCTGCTCAGATGCACGGGGAATGCTAAACTCCTTTTTGCTAGTATGTTAAGCAGCCAATCAGATCATCTCCAGCACTTCTATACTCGCGCTATTTCTAATGCCTGTCAGTCAGATTAGCGCAAGTAATTTAGACTAGAAATGCCGTAATTCCAAAACTAAATAAAATTTAGTGAAAACAAAATGCGATGCGTTCCACAAAACATATTACTAATAAATTTAATACTCCAGGCCACTTCTGGCTGCCTTTTACAAAATCAAGCTCACTCGAACATACGTCACAAATTGCCCTATTGCGCAGCAACATTCTCACGTATGCATTTACATACTTTTAGTAAAATGTCTCATTCTCACTTTACGTATGTCCTTCATTTACTCTCCGCCTCTCCAAACCACTGACACAACCAAAATACAATGAAAGAATAATTTTCCAACGTACTTCTAATTACGTCAGAAATCTGTGGTAATGAAGCTAAAGAATTTCCATAAAATTAGGTTATACGAACCCATACTCTCGGTTGAAGTTTCAATTGATTCTACAGATGAATACATTACAGTCCCTAATACGGGGCCGGCCGCTGTGGCCGACCGGTTCTATGCGCTTCAGTGCGGAACCAAGCGGCCGTTACGGTCGCACTTTCGAATCCTGCCTCGGGCATGGATGTGTGTGATGTCCTTAGAACTACTTAAACCTAACTAACCTAAGTCTAGGAGACTGATGACCTCAGATGTTAAGTCCCATAGTGCTTAGTGCCATTTGAACCGTAATACACAATGCCAGCACGGATATTGTGTGAATTAGGTAAAATTTTACATTTCCGAAAGTATGGAAGTTTTTGATATAAACTTGTAACAGTATGGTTGCGTAATCGATAGAAGTTGGTATACCAAGTATGAAAAAGATCGATTGATATTTAATACTACTTCTTCAGATTCATAGAGTATGTGTAACGTATTGCACTCAGCGTTAAGCAAGTACAACGCTCGTTCTGCCCAGGAGAGGGGGCAAGACGAGATATACAGAGGTGTAAAAACAGAGAGGGCAGAAGAGAATATGTGAAATGCACGAGGTGTGTGAGGAAAGTATCGAGATGGACAACAATGCGAGCTATCTGGTAACGCTGTGTTGTTCTTGTGTCGACCAGTACTTTCATCCCTTCCTGACACTCAGTCTGAGTTTTCACCTCCGTACATCCATTATGTGACTTCTGAGACGCCATCAGTGATGTGGCGTTTTTATTGTCTGTTACGAAAATGGAACAGCGGAATTTAGAGCAACGTTATACCATGAAGTTTGATGTTGAATTGGGGAATCAGCGTGTGTGACCTTAGATCACTAGAAACTGGTCCTTAGGAAACATTTCTATTAAGAGCGCAAGTTTTTCACTGTCGCAAATAGATTTAGGAAGGCTGACAAAACGTTGAAGAAGAATTGTGCTCAGAGAGAGACTTCAACTTCAAAATCCATCCAATAGAACGAACGTGTGTGCGCTCTTGTGAGATTCTTCCTCCACGACAAACGTTCAAGCAAGAGTGTTACAAAGACGTAGTTTAAAAGCCAGGAAAAGGGTGAATCAAGTGAGGCTGGACATTACAGGCAGGTGGATACTGCATTGTGACAACACTCCACTTCAAGTGGTCGCATCCATCACGAATTTATTGACCTCAAACGGAATTCTGATGTTCCATAGCCCCAATATTCACCTGATTTGAGTCTCTGCCACTTTTTTTTCTCGAAACTGAAAAATATCTGAAAACGACATCACTTTAGATCACTGAAGAACATTCAAAGGAGTGTGACAGACATGTTAAAGGACCTGCTAACTGAAGTCCTTCAAGTCTGATACCAGTGCTGCAAACCACTCCAACGGAGTGCACCTCCTGAAGGGAACGACTTTGGAGTGGACAATATTGTTGTTTGAAAAAAGACCGGCCGCGGTGGTCTAGCGGTTCTGGCGCTGCATTCCGGAACCGCGGGACTGCTACGGTCGCAGGTTCGAATCCTGCCTCGGGCATGGATGTGTGTGATGTCCTTAGGTTAGTTAGGTTTAAGTAGTTCTAAGTTCTAGGGGACTTATGACCTCAGATGTTGAGTCCCATAGTGCTCAGAGCCATTTTTTTGTTTGAAAAAAATTAAAACTGTGATAGAAAAAAAATCACTCTCATTACTTTTCTTATACATCTTGTACGTGACATAGCTACTCATACCTGGGCCAAAGTGCTAGTACAAGCGTTGTACTCTCATAAACTGTACTTGTACAATATGTGTTTTTTGTATGCTGTTTTTGCATTTTGGGAGAATGCATTGAATGAAGTGTACAAGGAATTAATGCTTTATATTTTTCCTGTTCTTGGTTTGATACTATAGAGTTGCATCGTTGTCAATGCTAAAATTTATTCTAAACGTCTTTAGTCCCAGTACTTCCCGTAAACAAAAGTGATATTTTTTCCTGGTGCTGTAGGTTAGCTTTTGACATGAGGAAGCAAGACAACTCAGTCGCAAACACAGCGCTCCACATCAACCCAGGAGGAACAAGACTACGAGGAAGACCGGCAAAGAGATGGACTGAAAACGTCAGGGGAGACATGCACGTTGTTGATTTAAGACCAGAAGATGTCAACGACAGGGAGAAATGGAGGAGATGTAGGAAAACAGCAGACCCCGCAAGTCGGGACTAATGCTTCGAAAGAAAGAGAGAGTAGGTCAGCTTGTATTAATTTTCCTGTGTTATGTTCTCCCTTATATCCATGAAATTTTAACTGTGGAATAGACTGCAATGCCGAATCGTCACTAGCGTTTAATTAATGCAACTCTGAACTGATTTAAATTGATCCCAACTGTGATGGTGTACTTCGAAACTGTCATTCTGATAACCATTTTACCATGCACTTTAGTCCGTCTGTTTTCTTTCCCTCATTTCCGTTTCAAACTATATAAACTCCTTACATCCGAGCGCTCACACACTTCCAACAACGTAATGCATCCCCCAGCCCTCCTTTCTGTTGGTGTTATAGTATCCACCTCTCTAACGGAGGGTTAAATAACAGAATTTTCAAATCGTATTTCTTGTTTTCCCAATTCCATAACATGGTTTGTTGTACATTACAAAATATCTTCGAGGCAATAATTTACTTTTTCTGTACAATCACATCTCTCACGCTTATGTGTACTTCGTCAATAAGCATAATAATAAACATTTAATATCTTACTTCCCATTCACACCATTACTCTGCATCTACATGTACATCTACATGGATACTCTGCAAATCACATTTAAGTGTCTGGCAGAGGTTTTATCGAACCACCTTCACAATTCTCTATTATTCCAATCTCTTATAGCGCGCAAAAAGAATGATCACCTATATCTTTCCGTACGAGCTCTGATATCCCTTATTTTATCGTGGTGATCGCTTCTCCCTATGTAGGTCAACAAAATATTTTCGCATTCGAAGGAGAAAGTTGGTGATTGGAATTTCGTGAGAAGTTTCCGCCGCAACGGAAAACACCTTTCTTTAAATGATGTCAAGGCCAAATCCTGTATCATTTCTGTGACACTCTCTCCCATATTTCGCCATAATGCAACCTAAGACGGCTCCTCAGATTGTCTCACAAAACGTTTATATAGATAAGGAACAGCAAAGGGCCTATAACACTACCTTGGGGATCGCAAGAAATCACTTCTGTTTTAGTCGGTGACTTTCTGTCAGTTACTACTAATTGTGACCATTCCGGCAGGAAATCACAAATCCAGTCACATACTGAGACTATATTCCATAAGCACCAAATTACACTACAAGCCACTTGTGTGGTACAGTGTCAAAAGCCTTCTGGAAATCCAGAAATATGGAATCGATGTGAAATCCCTTGTTAGTAGCACTTTATGTGAAAAAGAGCTAGTTGTGTTTCACAGGAACGATGTTTTCTAAACCCACGTTGACTGTGTATCAACAGACAGTTTTTTTTCCATGTAATTCACCATGTTTGAACACACTATATGATCCTAAATCCTGCTGCATATCGACGTTAACGATATGGGCCTGTAATTTAGTGGATTACTCATACTACCTTTCTTCATTATTGGTGTCACCTGTGCAACTTTGCAGTATTTGCGTACGGAACTTTCGTCGAGCGAACGGTTGTATATGATTGTTAAGTATGGAGCTATTGCATCAGAATACTCCGATAGGAACCTCACTGGTATACTGACTGGACGAGAAGACTTGCTTTTATTAATTGATTTAAATTGCTTCACTACTCCGAGGATATTTATTTCTACGTAATTCATGTTGACAGCTGTTTTCGATTCGAATTCTGGAATATTTACTTCGTCTTCTTTTGTGAAGTCATTTCGGAAGGCTGTGTTTAGTAACTCTGCTTTGGCAGCATTGTCGTCAATACTATCTCCATGGCTATTGTGCAGAGAAGGCATTGATTGTTTCTTGCCGCTAACATACTTCACATACGACCAGAATCTCTTTGTGTTTTCTGCCAGGTTTCGAGACAAAAATTCTTTGTGGAAACTGTTATAAGAATCTCGCATTGAAGTCCGCGCTAAATTTCGAGCTTCTGTAAAAGATCGCCAATCTTGAGTAATTTGCAACTGTTTAATTTAGCAAGTTTGTTGCGTTGTTTCTGCAACGGTGTTCTAACTCGTTTTGTGTACCAAGGAGGATTAGTTCCGTCGTTTGTTAATTTTTATGGTATAAATCTCTCAATTGCATCCAATACTATTCCTTTAAATTCAAGCCACATCTGGTCTACACTTATATTATTAATTTGGAATGAGTGGAAATTGTCTCTCAGGAAGACGTCAAGTGAATTATTATATGCTTTTTTGAATAGGTATAGTTTTCGTTTCTTTTTTTTTTTTTTTTTTTTTTAGGATTAACCGATTACAATATTCAGTCTTGCTATGGCAACCCTGTGTTCACTAATCCTTGTATCGATTTTGACGCTCGCTGTTAACTCAGAATTATTTGTTGCTAAGAGGACAAGTGTGTTTTCACAACTGTTTACTATTCGCATGGGCTCATGAGCTAACTGTGAGAAATAATTTTCAGAGAATGCGTTTAGCACAATTTCGGATGATATTGTATGTGCACCTCCGGAATCTCGCCAATATTTTGAGGGTAAATTAAAGTCATCACCAACTGTTACCATATTTCTTGGGTGCGTGTTTGAAATCAAACTCAAGTTTTCTTTGAACCTTTCAGCCACTGTATTATCTAAATTGGGAGGTCGATAAGAGGATCCTACTATTATTTTATTCCGATTGCCAACAATGACCTCTGCCCACACTAACTCACATGAAGTATGTTCTTCAATTTCACGACAAGTTAAACTACTTCTAACAGGAACAATCACGCCACCGCCAACCGTGTTTAGCCTATCCTTTCGGAACACCGTTAGTTTCTTCACAGAAATTTCCGCTGAGCTTACCTCTGACTTTAGCCAGCTTTCAGTGCCTGCAGCGATTTGAGCATCAGTGGTTTCAATTAGCGCTTGGAGCTCTGGTATTTTCCCAACACAGGCACGACAATCTACAACTGTTATACCAATGGTTCCAGTATCTACGTTCTTCCTGTGTTCAGCCTGCACCCTTTGTGACTGAAGAACTTTTTGTGTTTTTCCGAGAGCCTCAAACGTAAAAAAACTCCCCGTCCACGCCACACAGCCCCTGCTACCCGTGTAGCCGCCTCCTGTGTATAGTGGACACCTGACCTATTCAGCTGAACCCGAAACTCATTCAACCTTTGGCGCTCGTCGAGGATCTGCTGCCTACACGGTCGTGGAACCGTCTCAGCCTCTGATTTAGACCCTCCACTCGGGTCTGTACCACATTCCGCGATCGGTCCTGTCACTATTCTGCAAATGGTCAGCTCTGCTTTCGTCTTGCAAGCAAGACTGGCAGCCTTTACAACTTCTGTTAGCCGCTCGAAACCAGAGAGAATCTTTTCTGATCCAAAATGACACACATCATTGATACCGACGTGAGCAACCACCTGCAGTTGGCTGCACCCTGTGCCTTTCATGGCATCTGGGAGGACCATTTTCACGCCTGGAATGACTCCACCCGGTATGCACATGAACTGCACAATGGTTTTCTTTCCCTTCTAGTCACCCAAGTCCCTAAGGGGCCCCATAATGCGCATAACGTTGGAGCTCCCAATTACCAGCAAATCAACCCTCTATGATTGCCCGGATCTTGCATGCTGAGTGGTTTAAAATTAGCAATAATTAATGACAGTCGTAAAAAGCATAATAACCACAGTTTTGTTTCAAAATTATGTTTTAACTACCAGATAATTTCATAGTCCGTAAGAAGCTGATGCCTTTCGACCACAGACGTAACGATAACCATAACTCGCTGTTTAAAGCTGCTGCCCGCTCCTGTTTCTTACTTAATATAGGCGCGTTATGGTGCGCTATGCCTCATGGCCACTCTTGTTTTTTTCATAGAATTCCTCTTGCAAAGCATGGTGGTTCAGTTAATTGGGCAACCGGCGAAGATAACAACAGAAAACAAGTATCGATACCTTCAATGTAAACGATGACGTTCCTAGAGAATTTATATAAAAAGTTGTCCTGAACGGCTACAGCGTATATTAAGAAATGGGCATCAGAGTGAAAAACAATCTGAGTCACTCCAGTTTATTTTCCCTACCCAGATTTGCATAATCACTGTAGATCTAACGATAAATATGTGAAAGACGCGAATTGGTAGACGGTAAGACATATCTTGGTAATGTATGAAAACCGCTAATCACGTGGACAAATGCACAGGTTGCGCATTCAGTAACAGAACTGACTGACTGACTGACTGACTGGCCAACAATGTTGTCACAGCTACAGCCCACCTGTAATTTAAATGAGTTGCATCAACAAGGAGCGGCGCTGTACGTTTACCAACACTTTCCTGGATACTAATCTGGTACGAAACTTGTGGGAAGGTTATTACCTAAACAAGACAATTTTCCGTAACTCGGCACATGCAGTACTCAAAAAACTTTCACGCGTGTGGTGCGACATTAAACACCAATCACAAAGGATTACCGTTTCATTCGTATATCCACTTCTTCTCCTACAGGGCGACAGCACAATTTGTTATGAAAACTTTGCACTTGGTGTTTTGCCTGGCAGCAGCAGTGATTTGCCTTTGTATAGTCAAAAATCTGTGTTCACATTAGCAATACAACCATCTTTAACCGACTCTGTTGTGCATTACAACCATTCCGCTTAATATCCGAACTGGATATTCTAACGGGAATGGTTGTACTTATTATCTTCACCTCTAGGTCGTCGTTTGTAGAATGATTAGTAGAAATTTTAGAGTGCGGTACGTTTCCCGTGTGAAAGGAAAAGTGGAATTATTGTTACTTATTACTCACAATTTGAATTACATACAAAATTTATTTGATACCTCTTTCTGGTCACTTACTATTTTGAGTGAAAATCATTTCAAAAACTAAGTTTCATGGCTTTACCTCAAACTATTCGTAAGCCGTGACGTCTCTTTCTAGGTGATGGTGTGAGACATATAGCATTCTCAAAGGAAAAACATCAAATAAGTGAGATAAAATACGTGGTTACAACCAAAAAAAAATAAGTTTTCGAATGAACAGTTTCAGTTATCCAGAAACTATCTTCATTAAATGTAAAGATCGGATAGAAAGCCATTTATATATATGGTTCTATTAAATATTACATGCTGTTTAACGCGTCGGCTAGAAGACAACTAATAATTTCTCGGATAGTGGTAACGATTTTAGATCGACCCTATTTACTTCAAAGTTACTTTCATTTTTCGACACACATATTATATTTGGATTTCAATTATCGACGAAGCTTACATTTTGCTAACGGATATATTTAGTTATTCCCATAAACAACTCAGACAAACAGCGTAAAAGAAGCCTTAAATACTTCCTGAGTGGAAGTATGAGGGTTTAGCATGTCACGTGCGAGAATCTCCACTCCGGTTTAACACTCTGAAATGATTACAGCGCCATTCGTGGGCATGCAGTACGTGTGACGGCTCACCTTTAATCCTCCAGAAACAATAACATCGATCGATATTGCAGAAGAGACGGCACACGCAACAATGAATGACAGTTGACGATCGCTAAGATCATATCCGCGGAAACGCACCCTTTCATTTGCTTCAAGATGGCGGAGCGCGTCGGAAGTGTTCCTGTCGCTGTGCCCGAGGCGAAGCGGAAGCCGTACTACGTGCCTTGGCACGAGTACGGAAAGGTAAGTGATAAGTTGCACACGGTTTCAGGTAAGATCCGTAGCAGTGGAAAGTGCACATATTGGAAGTTACAGAATTCGGATGCAGTGTGCACCGCTCCTCTTTCATAAAACAACTTTCAAACGGACTCAGCGACGTTGGAATTTATATCCAACGATATTACTGATTATGAAAGACAAAGATACTGAAACACGGTGTAGTCGTTATTTCTTTGCTTGAAATTCGGGTAGATTTGCGTGGTTTTTTGTGCTATGCAGTTCGTAAACAAACGAAATGTATGACTATCGAAATTCTCTTATCGTTGATACACATTTCGGAATGCAAGGAGTTAATCACTGTAGCTTCCATTTTGTATCTATTTTGAGTTTCATTAATAATTTGTTGAACTGACGTGAACTTATAGCGCGTGCAACTCATCCGTTGTACGTTGCTGTTGGTAATTCGTTGATGTACGTCGTAGCCAGTCTGGTGATAGTACACGGTAGCAGTTGAAAATCAATCTCTTCGCGTTTTTTCCGGCTATATATCCATTTCCGAAACTGTGGTTAAAAATTGCACCGAGTGAAAGAAAATATCCTTCAACTTCGTTTATGGAACACAGGAAGTTACGAAGAAGCAGTGTCGGTCTTTATCCACATCCGATGAATTATTCGCCGTGTTCACTTCCCACCTTTTTTCACGGGAACTCTTCCAGTATAAAGGTCGTAGACGGGGTAAGTGCACCTTTACCTTTTCTTGCGCATCTCACACGCCAAACTACCGTTGCATATGTGGTTTTGTAATCATCGTTCATGTTTATGTCAGCAGACACCGGTTGTAATATCATTTGCCTAACATCAGTAATATTACAATGTTCGCAGCAAATATGAGTTAGGAATAAATGAAACACTAAAAGTATTTCTTAACTTCAGTTTTATAGATACTCTAGAAGATGGTACATCCAAAAATGGGCCATACGATCAAGTCTGAAAGTAATTGGTTGGGTACCCATAAGCACAAACTTAACATTAACTTTGTAACCATAGTCAGGAATGCGATCTCACCATCCCCTCTACCCAATAACGATAAAACAAAAACGCCAATGGATACAGATCACATTATCATCTTTCTTGTAAGAATTAGGCTATTGGCCGTTCCAAACTTAACAAACAGAATCATTTCAATATTTTCCGAAGTCATCGTACAACTCTTTTCCCATTCGAATTGTAGTTCATGATTTTCTGTGGAATCTCTCATTCTCATGAGGTTTTGTGTCGATTTTTCACGATTTATTTGATTTTCATATTGAAAATATTTAATTATGTTCCTTCATTTCCAAACACGTCTCTGTTCTTTCTTTTTGCGGTCTCCAAAGTTTCATTTGCATAGTATAACAAAGTAATCACCATCATCCATCATCATTAATTTCCTTTGGGCCTTTGTCCCACTTTAGCGCGGTGTCGGCCTTCTTACCATATATTTGGCGATGGCCAGATGGCCAGATGTCCTTCCTGTCACACCCCATACCCACTGGGATGGACTTAGTATACCCCACCTGCATGTGTCTAGTGTAAGTAACAGACTTGAAACATTTGTTCTACAAATGAATTATCTAAAACAGATTTTTGTCTTACTGGATACTTTGTTCGGAATGTCATTATTTTCGTTATATACCTAGAAACGTTATAACTGCAAATTCACAGACAGCTATGATACAGGAAAAGCATGCAAAGCAGTCTTAAACTCAGCTATAGATCTAAAGTCAGGTGACGGAACGTATTCACCTTCTGAAAATAACAGAAAATAGTGTTCAGCCTCTTTTGTTTTCGAATTTTCGTTTTCCTTTCAGTATTTGTTCTACATGAACTGTTGTTGTCTGCTTTGCGTAAATTACCTTTCGCAACAGTTATACCGTCTATGATGTAGGCTGTGTAAATAAGTCAAAATCCGTTATAAAACAGTTGTTTTATTTACAAGGAAAAAATCTTCACAAAAGATCCATTTCATTCATGTTTATAACAGATGTATATTACTTGAGATGTTTATGGGATTTTTTTTGGTTTCATATACGTGCAAATTAATGAGTAATTATATTCACTATCGTGTGTTTAGATATAATCGGCGGGATAGTATATGAACAGTTGAAACTCATTTCCATCTTACCCCTATCCTCTCTTATCTCAGACAGAGCTAATATTTTCTCCTAAACTTCGCAAGGCCAGTATCTGACATGTGTACGTCTTCTCCTGCTTTCTGTTGTTGCCTAGAAGTGTTCCCATCATTCTTATCTCGCTTACATCTATGCAGTTATATTGAGGTTGGGCCAGGAAACTGTCTTCCCCACTGTAACTTCATTGTCATTCGCGAATTTTACGTAACTAATAAAAATTTGAAATTTTTGCTGTGCATTCGAGTGTCTAATGAACACCTCTCATCGGTTGGTTCACAATGGCCGAGCGAACCAGCAGTGTTCCAGCTGCTGTTCCAGACGTGAAGAAGCTGGAGTAATACGTGCACTTGCGTAGGTATGGAAAGGTAAAGAACACGCCCCATGCAGTATTACATGAAGTGCGTAGCTGCAGTAATTACATGTATTAGGAGTTACACATATACTAAAGTTAGCATCGTTTCGCATACAATAACACTCAGTTCGAGTTGCTTTAGATGTAACGCTGTCTGTTACGTTCAGCGTTGGAAGCAGTGATATTACTTATTACAAGACCAATGCAAAGACGCAGAATTGCGCTTGCTACAGTGGGCCTCTCTGCTTGTGGTGAAAATCGATGTATTACTTGCATCAGTGTGTCTGGATTGAAAGTACGTGTGGTAGGTAGTGCGAGTTCATCTACATCTATCTACATCTACATCCATACTCCGCAAGCCACCTGACGGTGTGTGGCGGAGGGTACCTTCAGTACCTCTATCGGTTCTCCCTTCTATTACAATCTCGTATTGTTCGTGGAAAGAAGGATTGTCGGTATGCCTCTGTGTGGGCTCTAATCTCTCTGATTTTATACTCATGGTCTCTTCGCGAGATATATGTAGGAGGGAGCAATATACTGCTTGACTCCTCGGTGAAGGTATGTTCTCGAAACTTTGACAAAAGCCCGTACCGAGCTACTGAGCGTCTCTCCTGCAGAGTCTTCCACTGGAGTTTATCTATCATCTCCGTAACGCTTTCGCGATTACTAAATGATCCTGAAATGAAGCGCGCTGCTCTCCGTTGGATCTTCTCTATGTCTTGTATCAACCCTATCTGGTACGGATCCCACACTGCTGAGCAGTATTCAAGCAGTGGGCGAACAAGCGTACTGTAACCTACTTCCTTTGTTTTCTGATTGCATTTCCTTAGGATTCTTCCAATGAATCTCAGTCTGGCATCTGCTTTACCGACAATCAACTTCTTCAAGTTCTTCCCGACCGGCATCCAAAAATTTCGTGTTTGCTATTGAGTTAACCGCACCAAAGATACAGTAACTCTAAGCACCTCCACAGTTAACACTAATAATTTATTGTGACTCGGCTATATCGTATTAAAGTCCCGCCACGTTACGGGAATCAATGTCTTTTTTTTCTTGTCAGCAGATGATGTGTTTGAGTCTATTATCGTGACGCGAATAATGATTCTTGTTTATAAGCGCAGTGGCATTCAACTTAAGTGTCCTGTTTTCTCAGAATAAATCTCAACACAACACTTTTTTTCACATTGACTTGATATTGGCAACAGCGACAGTTTTGCGACAAAGTTTCCACAGATTTTTGTAGAAGGTGCACTCAATCTGATTTTATATGTGTCAGCATGATTTATTAGCCTGCAGCTTCTATATTCAGTGAGATAGCGAACAACAAATTATTAGTAGCACATTGTAATTGTTTGTATATTAAATTGTTTCACGGAATGGTAAGCCAAGTAGCGAAAATTTTTGTTGTTGTTGTTGTTGTTGCTCTGGTGTTCCGTATAAAGACTGCTTTGATGCAGCTCTCCATGCTACTCTATCCTGTGCAACTGTCTTTGTCTCTGAGTAACTACCACAACCTGCATTTTTCTGACTCTGCTTAGTGTATTCATCTCTACGATTATTAATCCTCTTGCTTCCCTCCAGTGTTCAATTGGTCTTCTCCCCAATTCTATCCAGTACCTTTCTCATCATTTACGTGATCCACCTCATTTTCTCTCCCTGTATTAACGATTTATCGTCCCTGTTTCACTTCCATACATGCAAATACTTTCAGAACAGACGTCCTGACACTTAAATTTACACCCGTTGTTAACAAATTTCTCTTCTTCAGAAACGATTTCCTTGCCATTTCCAGTCTACATTTTATATCCTCTCTATCTCGACCATCATCAGTTATTTTCTGCCCGAATAGCAAAACTTATCAACTACTTTAAGTGTCTTATTTTCTAATCTAATCCCGTCAGCATCACCTGATTTAATTCGACTACATTCCTTTATCTTCGTTATTGCTTTTGTTGATGTTTATATTATATCCTCAAATGGTTCAAATGGCTCTGAGCACTATGGGACTCAACGTCTTAGGTCATAAGTCCCCTAGAACTTAGAACTACTTAAACCTAACTAACCTAAGGACATCACACACATCCATGCCGGAGGAGGGATTCGAACCTGCGACCGTAGCAGTCCCGCGGTTCCGGACTGCAGTGCCAGAACCGCTATTATATCCTCCTTCATAGGCTAGAAACTCACAAACTTTGTGATGCACCACACACAATGGTGTCGGTAGACATTCTCGATTAGAAACGTTGACTTCGTTTCAATTTTGATATACTTTTATAATCAAAACGCAAGAAAATTCAACGAAGATGAGAAGAAATGTCGATTATTGTTAATGGCAGCGTATGACACGTAATTTGATATTATTTGCGTGCTCGCCATTTAATTTGCAACATAGTAAAAGACAGCACGACGACTGAGGTTCCCCCTTGTTGATCGGCCTCCTCACCTGCAGCCCACTTTCAATAAAACACTCCTCTGTCTTTAAATGCGTTGTATTGAAATGTTGCAAAATGACGCGGTTATAAAGGCAGAAGAATTTAATTCATACAACCGGTAGTAGGTGATTGCTTGCTTCGGTTTTTTGTAATTCTGGTTCGTACAATAATTCGAGTAAAGAGAAGCCTCATACTAGACGTTTGGCTTTGCAAACCGTTTTTGAATACTCGACCGCAATTAACACGTGACTCTTTGCATAGTTTTGTGGTCCTGTTGCGTTTTCTTACACCTTGGACACTAATACATAATTTTCAGCTCTGCTGGCAGAGAAATAAAATATGTAGCGTCACTTCAGAAAATCCATTTTCGTGATATTATTTAGTAAACTTAAAGGAGGTAGGTACATAACTAGATACATGACTAATAATCATTCGATTTAATTTCTTTATACATAATTTACGTAATAGTCTTAGAAGTTTTTCTTAGCACATCGGTGCAAGCACGCTCTATCTTGTTCTTATTAATGATGGAACGTGATGAAATACATTTTATAATAATTACTGAACGGAACGTTGACAAAAATTTTGATGTACGTTTTACAATACGTTGACTACTATTGAGAACATACCGTCGCTTTTGATATAGCATAATACTCCACACTCATTGCATTCTGCGTCTCTGTTCCAGGTCGTAAGTACAGCTGCCGAATGTAGCTCCATTCCACCAACATGCCCTGTACGGAAACTATCGTCATGATTTACGAAATATAGCTGAAGAAATTCCTTAATACAACCACACAAGCTAGTGTTCTATCTTTTTTCACATTAACAACAGAACATATCGTTATGTCCTAATATCAGTTAATTGGAGTGATTGCAGTATTGCATATCGATCAAACGTTTTTGCCGAGCGTCTTACAAACATTTACTGCTATTAATAAAATTCCGTGTCTTGCAGTTTAGCGTAATGCCCATTACTCATTGCATTCCATATTTCTGTTACAGGTGATGAGTGCTGATGCAGAGTGCAGGGCTGTTCCACCTCTACGGCCTGTACGGGAGCAAGACGTGGAGGTCTTGTTCAAATACCGTGAGTACCTTCTTGTGTGCTGAGGATTCAAGTAGTAAGGATTCAAGTAGTGTAATCGTTTTGATGAAGTGGCTTTGTTACAGAGGTTGCGTTTGATATCAGCAACTTGTTTCCATATCCCATCAGCGTCTGCTATAATAAACACGAAATGAATGTAGTGTTGGAACCTCTTTGTTACTGTGTTGTTGTTTGCTTCATACGTAACATGATCTGGGGATTCTGTGATATTTGCTAAGGATGATCGGTTCTGCTAGTCTTATCCAAAAAAGCACTGTACCGATCATTTGTATTAGGAGTGATGCCAGGAAAGGTCACGTTTAAGGTTATGAATTTTTTACTGTTTATCGTCTCTTCATTAGCCTGATAGCTAAGTAGCAAGAACACATTCCATGAATTGCGTCTGTCAGTGAGTGAACTCTCTCCCGATGGAACTTTAACTAAATCCATGTGGCAGTAACAGAGTTACAGCAAACGCTGAGAAAGCTTCATGGCTCTCCAGTTTAGAACCACCGTAGTGTGAGTCATATTTCCACTAAATACTGTACTGGTAATGGGCATAACACAGCCCTCTGTGATGGTCATCACTGGTGTTTCGTACTTCTTAAACACTAGATTAGTTCATAATTATTTATCACATCTAATAAATATCTGTTTACAGAGGGTGCTAACTTCATTATTATTTGTCCGCTAACAGTGTCGACAACGTTGTGTAGCAGTAAGTACTATAAGATGTATTCAGCTTTTCTGACATGCAAGAGCAGTAATGATAAGTATTATAGCTGTCTATGTACATACTGCAATTATGCCACATTATTAGTCTGTAGCAGTGGATGACTGTGAGCTTTTGCAGATACATGTTGTTTAGAGTGATGGTGAACGTTTATTTTACAGGCCACTGCTACCGTCATGATGTGCAGTCTGAGCCGTCCCCGAGACCCGCGCTCACGTATGTAGTATCAAACGTGGCAGCAGGTAAGGTGCAAGAGAGGCAAGGCACAGGCGAAACAGCCCGACAGCAGCCGCCGCAGCAGCACCGGGATGTGGTTGAGGCAGAGGGAGGCGAAGAGGAGGAGGAGGTGAGGGAGGCCAAGACCAGCCGCGGCCTGCTGCGGCGGCTGCTGGCCTGCTGCCTCTGCATTAGGCTGCCACGAGGCCGCAGGTCCAGGAGGACCAGCAGGTGAGTCCGGCCTGACGTGCTGTGTGTTCAGAATTATTTAGCGTGGATCTTACCATGTAGCGCAGCTGAATTCGTGAATAATCTGTAATTACTGTCTCATACAGTAACTTCTAGGATTGGAGGGAGTGGGGGAGGGATGTTTGGGCTTATCCAAATTTATTGTCTGAAGCTGTGTGCTGAGACTTTAGTATTAGTTCTCATGCTTTAGAATTCTGATTGTTTGGAAATTGCTCAATCAAGTTCAAAGAATGCCCGTGAAGAATCTCCAGTTCCAAATTGTAACAGTAACTCAAAGATCAACGAGTTGGGCTATTTATGTCAGATATCATATATGCGTTTTAAACAAATTAATCGTAACTATATAACGGTTTTACATGGCTGCTACATGCGTAATTCCTTGTATGAATAATTTGTGTAAAACGATTTTAAATTTATGAATAAATAAAACTAAATATATTTAATTTATTTCAGAGTTCATCCTGAAGAAGCGCTGACACCTGACACTCTTGCTAAAGAAGTGAGCGCTGCCAACAAAATCCCGGTACGTATTGAAAGAAACATGTACAGAACTTACAAAATCTTTGTAAAGAGATGTAAGATGCTACTACTTGTCCACTAGCCATTTCATTAGATTGATTAATAGTTAAGTGAGTAATGATAGAGAGTACTTGGCATCATTTCTTACCTGAAGGAAAATTGAAATATATGGTTAATTGTACTCATCACAACAAAAGCCTAGCGAAGCTTAATTTAAATAAGACTAGCAGTAAATAGTAACTCAGTCTGTCTATCCAGTGTCATCTATGAGTCACGATGTAACCTTGGCTCCACCTGTAAATGAAATGATATCCTGTCATTAAGGAAATGGTACAAAGTGAAAATTTGAAATTACCATCTTTTTATACTTTTCATTCTCTAGCACAGGGATTAGTGGGGATAGTTTTAGGTAGGTTCTACAGTCCAGATCTTGTCAGTCAAATGGCAGCTGACTTAGTAGTGAATCAGATGGTTCCCCATCTGGATATGTTTAGGAAGGTTTTTCACACGGTAATATGCTTTGAAATTAAGGTCAGTTTTTCGACATACTTGCTTGGAACTGGAAAATGGGAACACTTTTTAAATTTATTTCTAGCACATATGACATTTTCTTAGAAAAAATTGTGATAGTTTGGATAGTTAGTTTTGTAACTAATTAAGTTCTGATCATCTTACTTTGAGCTGCGTACTTGTAACACTCGTCATGAAGGTCACCAACTCTGTCCTGTTACCCAGGCTTCCTCTATGTTGTACGTTCATACACATACAACAGTCGTCAAACGATAATGAGTGAGGCGTAATTAACATAAAATTTCGCAAGTGTCATGCCTTTCTCGTTTTACCTGACGCGTTGATACACACATTGTAGATGAATATACGTTTAGTTTAGTTACCGATGCAAGAAGATGGGTTAAAATAAACATACTTTGTTTGTCATTCAACATTTCATATATTAACAATCAGAAGCATAGATTCTGAAGTGTTGTATAACAAACAAAGTACATAACATTTTCACCAAGCAGTGACCAAATTGTACTTATCGGCAATGTCTTAATTGGAGAATAATATACAGTCTACAGGATGATTCCATAATGATGCTACAAACTCTCGGGATTGATAGAAAAGGGTAAAGGTATCACCAAGAGGTACGGGGCCATGTCCAGTAAACGAGCGAGTCGAAAGTTATAAACGAAAATTATTCTGGTCTCCCTGACAGTCGCCTTTCTGCAGCAGCCTCTTCGTTGTCAGTACTTAGGAAGAAAGTAGAATCGATAAATAAAAAAAAAGTTCATTAAGTTTGGACTCTAAAGTGCAAACCTGAATAGCTATGAGCATTTGTTAACTTTTACTACTGTTAAACGCATATCCTGTATTGAACAACTACTCATAGCTCATTAGGTATGTATTTTAGAGCCCTTGTTTACTGGATATTTTTGTTGTTTTGGTTCAAACTACCTAATCCCAAAATATGAATAGCAAAGAATTTCCAGTAGAAGTGAACCACTGTCAGAGGTATCAGAACGAATTTCGCTTGCAAATTTAGACTCTTTCGTTTCTGGCCGAGAGTCCCATGCGTCGGATTGATATATTTATCCGTTTCCATCACTCTTGAAACTTTGTAACATCATCACGGACAAACCACTTGTAGCTCGCGTTCTCTGTACTTTCGTCATTCACACCACCATTTACAACAATGATCTCACACTCAGCATAGAGAGAAATTTCTATTTAAACGGATCTAGCGTTTCGTTAACCCTATACTGACTGCAGTGTCTTCATCTGTTGCAGGACGGAAGTGTAGACGAGATGAATAACAGAAGATCGGAAAATCGGTTTTCTTTTGGAATACAAATACTGACAACTGTTTGTTTTGATAGGTATATGTTTCATTGACGGGGAAAGTAATCCTGAATTAATCTTACTGTGTTTTCCCGTTGCAGATAACATACTCGAAGGAGAAGCAAGAGCTGGTGGCTGCGTGGGTGCTGAAGCATTTCGGAAGCCCCCAGGACCGCTGCAGGTGGGTGGAAGGGCTGCACGAAGATGCCGTCAGCGCAGAAACACAGGAGGTAACGTATTGTGAAAGCTTCACCTACGCAAGCAGTGGTGAGTAGAACAATAATATAATGTGGTGTTACATCAAAGACTTAATCATTGCGTCACATTCAAATTTTCAACTGAAACTGTTTTATTTGAAGGAGAAAATTTTAGTCTCCGTAATGGTAGTAAAAACCTTTCAGTTAAACGGTTTAATTATCTGTTGCGAGCCTCATCCTGAATTCCGCTGAGTAACTGTTGTATTGGGTGTAATTTATAATGCATAGCAGACAATAACGTAAGCAAATACATATTAGTATACTTCCTCTTATAAACTGTAGCGGTTTATAGATAATGAGTTTAGTAGTGTGAGTTCCATCTTTTAAAAGAGGAAACAGGAAAAAATCTTGAGATGTAATTATCGTAGTCGAGTTACCAGTCCTATAACGCAAGATCGAGAAAGGACGTGAAATAGTGAATACATTGTGATATAAAACAAAACAAAAATCCATGTAACCACTACTTCCTCGTAAATGTCAAACACTTTGCACCAACAGAGGACGAACATCTTAAGTATCTAGATTCCTTGAATCTGAGTCAGATCTGTTATAAAAATACCGAGGCCGATCTTTTCATCACAGAGCTGTTGACGTTTTAAATGTCACATTAAGCGAAATACTAAAGAAAATTAAAGTAGATTATTGGCGTTGTTTACATCATAAGGAGAACAGCGATAGACATTGAATTAATATTTTTGCACCATTGACCTAAAAGAAATCATAGCGAACTGTAGCAGCAGACATTGAGTAAGAATACAGAATTGAAACAGTGTACTTGCACTAAATGCGTGCAGTGTAATGTGGACTCCACATCAGCAGAGCAACGGATGTGCTCGTAGAGTTATTACGTGTGGCGAGCTAGTTCGCAAGGCAGGGAGCTGGACAAGACACGAATGCATGCCATACGCTGGACTAACAGATGTTTGATTCACTGCCCAGCCTCAGTGATGTTTTTAGGCGGTTGTTCATGCTCGTTTAGGCGAATGCTGTGCTGGTCCCCAGTCTCTGCCTCAACGTATACACAAGCAACTGGAATACTAAAACATGAAGTACAGTGAAACTTCCTGGCAGATTAAAACTGTGTGCCACACTGAGACTCGAACTCGGGACTTTTGTCTTTTGCGGGCAGGTGCTCTATCATCTGACCGACCCAAGCATGATTCACGACCTGTTCTCACAGCTTCAATTTCATATCAGCGCACAGTCCGCTGCAAAGTGAAAATTTCATTTTGGAAACATCCCCGAAGCTGTGGCTGAACCATGTCCCCGCAATATCCTTTCTTCCAAGTGTGCTAGGTCTGCAAGGTTCGTCGTGAAGTTTGGAAGGTAGGAGACGAGGTACTGGCAGAATTGAAGCTGTGAGGACGGGTGGTGAGTCGTGCTTGGATAGCTCAGATGGTAGAGCACTTGCCCGTGAAAGTCAAAGGTCCCGAGTTCGAGTATCGGTCTGGCACACAGTTTTAATCTGCCAGAAAGTTTCATATCAGCGCACACTCCGCTGCTGAGTGAAGATTTCATTCTATAAAGAACAGTGTTTAGAGGTGGTGAACACAGGTTTCCTCCATTAGGATTAACTTATGGCTGAGGTGGCCAGCCAGAACGTAAAAATTAAAAACAAAAAAATTACCAGGTCGTGAGAACTGTGGACGTCGACCACGCTATAAATGTTCGGAGACAGAGATTATATATAGCAACAGACGTGAGGATCCGAATAATTTATTTAGTATACCTGGAAAATTAGGCATTACGCACGCTGGTTTAGGAATTAAAACTCTTAACTTTTGTTTCTTACTCTAAGCGTTTTTTACGGTAACCGTTGAAATCGCATCGTCTTTGATTTAATTGTTCAGTAAGAGGAAATGTTTCGTAAGAAAACGAAGTTGACAAACATACAAATTTTAAAATCGTGATGGCGTAAAGTATATGAAAATACAGGTCTTATATTACAGAATGTGCAGTGAGAGTATCAATTATATGTAATAGATAGCTACATATTTATCCAAAATTTACGCAAAATGTGTAACTTGCAGTATTTCATAGTACTTCCGAGGGTGCTCAGAGGTATAGAAATGCTCTGAATTTTTTCCGCCATATTTTCCCCAAAAGTTTCTTAAAGCAGCACTTGCGTATTTGCAAAGACTGAACTAACACACAAATTAATTACTTTCCAAATCTAAATTCCTGTCACATTTCGAAAGTTGGGTAGGAAAGCAGCGGCAAGAGTAAACAGATGACTATGCATTTTACACGCCTCAGCTAGTCTGAGAGTAGAACACATGCAGTTTTATCCAGTTTACGATGTAAAATATGCTTCGATATTTCGAGAGTACTGAACCGCTGAGGAACTACTCTTCCTCGTATCCACAACTCTCACATCCTGTCAGCACAACATGAAATGCATGCATCCTTACAAGACACACATAGGCGCTAGAACTTATATTGCACTTGTCGACAAGAGTAAGCAATGTCACCACCATGCCAAATCTCTTCTGACATCAAAGCCAGTCAAACATTATAGTGAAGTCATAAAACTAATTATTTTCCACATCTGGGATGCTTCCATGTTTCATTATGTTTATCCACATATAGAATGTCTGCAAAAAACATGCCAGCAGTGGAAAAACTGCAGTGTTGACAACGAGTATCACAAAGTCTAAATTAATTGTCACTCTGTTATTACCCACACGTATTTGTCATACGGGTTGGCAAATTATTATTGTGAATCATAAGTATACTATTTCCACGCCAAAAATACATATCGTTTATGAAAAGTAACAGACAGTTCACGTTCTAAGTTAGGCCTACAACATCGAAACTATTCTAACCAAGATAAGTACTATTTGAGTACAAAAAACAAATACGCATTTTTGAATGTATAATTGAGCCAACTCATTGAGGAGTAGCGCCAATTTAGGAAGGGTGAAGATAATAGATCATATTGAAGACTGCGATTATTATAAAAGATTATACCGAGTCGAGGCAATGTCTCAAAGAAACACATTTACAGACAGCATTTCCTCCAATCAACACAAACATGTAATGAAAACACCACACATCCACACAACACACACAAACACTGATGTAAGAAGGAAGGAATAAGGTGCTTTACTGTGATATATTACCTAAAATGGAGAACAACTACTTTGTTTATGCACACTTGTCATAGATAGGTGACAGAGATGTCAAAAGTATAACTCCAGATCCCTATGACAATTAGCTCAAGATGGAATTCCATTAATTCTCAAAATATGAAAGATTTCTACAATTACATCTACATCCATACCTCGCAAGCCACCTGACGGTGTGTGGCGGATGGTACCTTGAGTATCTCTATCTGTTCTCCCTTCTATTCCAGTCTCTTATTGTTCCTGGAAAGAAAGATTGTCGATATGCCTCTGTGTGAGCTCTAATCTCTCTGATTTTATCCTCATGGTCTGTTTGCGAGATATACGTAGCAGAGAGCAATATACTGCTTGACTCCTCGGTGAAGGTATGTTTTTGAAACTTCAACAACAGCCCGTACCGAGCTGCTGAGCGTCTCTCTTGCAGAGTCTTCCCCTGGAGTTTATCTGTCATCTCCGTAACGCTTTCGCGATTACTAAATGATTGTGAAACGAAGCGCGCTGCTCTCCGTTGGATCTTCTCAAACTCTTCTATCAACCCTATCTGGTACGGATCCCACACCGGTGAGCAGTATTCAAGTAGTGCACTGTCACCCACTTCCTTTGTTTTCGGACTGCATTTCCTTAGGATTCTTCCAATGAATCTCAGTCTGGCATCTGATTTACCGACGATTAATTTTATATCGTCATTCCATTTTAAATCACTACTAATGCTTACTCCCAGATAATTTATGGAATTAACTGCTTCCAGTTGCTGATCTGCTATATTGTAGCTAAATTATGAAGATCTTTCTTTCTATGTATTCGCAGCACCTCACACTTGTCTTCATTGTGATTCTATTGCCATTCCCTGCATCATGCGTCAATTCGTTGCAGAGCTTTCTGCATTTCAGTACAATTTTCCACTGTTACAACCTCTCGATATACTACAGCGTCATCCGCAGAAAGCCTCAGTGAACTTCCAATGTTATCCACAAGGTCATTTATTGATATTGTGAATAGCAACAGTCCTACGACACACCACTGCGGCACACCTGAAATAACTTTTACTTTGGAAGAGTTCTCTTCATTGAGAATGACTTGCTGCGTTCTGTTATCTAGGAACTCTTCAATCCAATCACACAATTGGCCTGATAGTCCATATGCTCTTACTTTGTTCATTAAATGACTGTGGGGAACAGTATCAAACACCTAGTGGAAGTCAAGAAGCACAGCATCTACCTGGGAACCCGTGTCTATGGCCCTCTGAGCCTCGTGGACGAATAGCTCGAGCTGTGTTTCACACGATCGTCTTTTTCGAAACCCATGCTGATTCCTACAGAGTAGATTTCTATTCTCCAGAAAAATCATTAAACTCGAACATAAGACGTGTTCCAAAATTCTACAACTGATCGATGTTAGAGATATAGGTCTATAGGTCTGCTCATCTCTTTGACCTACCTTCTTGAAAACGGGGACGACCTTGCCCTTTTTCAATCTTTTGTAACTTTACGCTCTTCTATAGACCTACAGTACACCGCTGCAAGAAGGGGGGCAAGTTCCTTCGCGTACTCTGTGTAAAATCGAACTGCTGTCCCATCAGGTCCAGCGGCCTTTCCTCTTTTGAGAGATTTTAATTGTTTTTTGTATCCCTCTGTCATCCATTTAGATACCTATCAATTTGTCATCTCTGCGACAATCTAGAGAAGGAACTACAGTGCAGTCTTCCTCTGCGAAACAGCTTTGGAAAAAGACATTTAGTATTTCGGCCTTTAGTCTGACATTCTCTGTTTCAATACAATTTTGTCCACAGAGTGTCTGGACATTTTGTTTTGATCCACCTACCGCTTGGCATGAGACCAGAATTTCTTAGGATTTTCCGCCAAGTCAGTACATAGAACTTTATTCTCGGATTCATTGAACGCCTCTTGCATTGCCCTCCTCACACTACATTTCGCTTCGTATAATTTTTGTTTGTCTGCTTGGCTTTGGCTATGTTTATGTTTGCTGTGAAGTTCCCTTTGCTTCCGTAGCAGTTTTCCAACTCTGTTGTTGTACCACGGTGGCTCTTTTCCATCTCTTAAGATCTTGCTCGGCACATACTCATGTAATGCATACTGTACGATGGTTTTGAACTTTGTCCACTGATTCTCAACACTCTCTGTATTTGAGATAAAACTTTTGTGTTGAGCTGTCAAGTAGTCTGAAATCTGCTTTTTGTCACTTTTGCTAAACAGAAAAATCCTCCTACCTTTTTTAATATTTCTATTTACAGCTGAAATCATCGATGCAGTAACCGGTTCATGATCGCTGATTCCCTGTTCTGCGTTAACTGTTTTAAATAGTTCGGGTCTGTTTTTCACCAGAAGGTCTAATATGTTATCGCCACGAGTCGGTTCTCTGTTTAACTGTTCGAGGTAGTTTTCAGATAATGCACTTAAAGGAATTTCACTAGATTCTTCGTCCCTGCCATGCGTTATAAACGTTTGAGTCTCCCAGTCTAGATCCGGCAAATTAAAATCTCCACCCAGAACTATACCCCGGTCGGAAAATCTACTCGAAATATTTTCCAAATTTTCCTTCAGGTGCCCCGCCACAACAGCTTCTGAGCCAGAGGGCCTATAGAGACATCCAGTTACCATGTTTGAGCCTGCTTTAACCGTGACCTTCATTCAAATTATTTCACATTTCGTATCTCCGTCAATTTCCTTCGATACTATTGCACTTTTTATCGCTATAAACACGCCTCCCTTCGATACTATTGCAGTTTTATCGCTATAAACACGCCTCCCCCTTTACTGTCCAGCTGATCTCTGCTGTAAACATTCCAACCTGAGTTCAGAATTTATTTACTGTTTGCATCTGGTTTCAGCCGACTTTGCGTCCCTATTACTATGTGGGCATTGTGACCGTTTACTAATGAGAGCAGTTCTGGGACCTTTCTACAGGCGCTCCTGCAGTTTACTATTACCACATTAATACTGTCATTCCCTGTTGCTTTTTACCTACTGATACCTTGTCGCAACTCAGGAGGCGTCTTGTCGGGCCTAGGGAAGGAATTCTCTAACTTAAAAAACCCATATGTGTAATCCACACGTACTCCGCTACCCTTGTAGCCGCTTCCTGCGTGTAGTGCACGTCTGACCTATTCAGAGGGACCCTACATTTCTCCACCCGATAGCGGAGGTCGAGAAATTTGCACCCCAGATCTCAGCAGAATCGTTTGAGCCTCTGGTTTAAGCCTTCCACTCAGCTCCAAATCAGAGGACCGCGATCGGTTCTGGGAACGATACTACAAATAGTTAGCTTAGATTCCACCCCGCGAGCGAGGTTTTCTGCCTTCACCAACTCCGCCAACCGCCTATATGAACTGAGGATGACCTGTGAACCCAGACGGCAGGAGTCATTGGAGCCGACATGAGCAACCGCGCCCTGTACACGTGAAGATGTTTCGACAGCAGGGACCGTGGGTGAAGCATGTAACACCTGGGGTGTACCATGCGACGCACCAGTCTCCCCACTGCTGCTACATTCCGAGACAGCAGCCTAAAGACGGCTGGCCGTGGCCATCTGCACGTTTAGCTGTTCGCGAACAGTGGCCAGCTCCCTCTGCGTCAGTACACAGCAGTCACACACCCTATCCATACGAAGAAATCAACAATTCACTGTAGAGAGTTAATCAACTTTTAACTAGACTGCTAATTCACTAAAGGCGGATAATAGCTGGCTAAACTGTGGTTACTAGACACTACTTGTTGGAAACAATGAAAATACGCACTAACTGCCTCTGGATTGTATTCAAAACAAACACGAAATCTATGGAACACTATTACTAGTACTCGAAAATTAAAGCTTCCTAAAAGCAGAAACACATGGAAAAAGAAGTGACACGCAAGAAAAACACAGATAATACTTAAATTTACGTAGTTTGCTACACAGCAGATGTGAAGCAGACGGCAGTTACGACGACACTAAGATTACTGGCACATCAGCTGACTAAAGTGACTTCGTACACTTTGCAAGAACACTGGATTCAAATTAAATACTTCCACATCTAGAGAGCGTTAGTCCTTCTTACAAACGTTTTATCGAGCCATAATTCCGATTTCAAAAGTTGGTCTCATAACTAGCCCCGACTATATCTAGTCATGTGCAATAACTGCCATCGATTTATGATTCCTAAGACACGTTATCTTCCTAAAATAGTGCTGAAAAATAGCCTGTTACACCAATAGTAGGCCGAGAATGCCTAGTTTCTTTCACTGCCTGCCTAGAACTGTATCGTGATACTATCGTTTACATCTTTTACACCTAATTTATAAAGTTTACTAAGCTATTTTTCTTATAGCACTTGTGATTAGGCATGGAAAGAGTATACTCTAGAGTTCAGTGTCATTTCTTAGGTACCAGTATGTTGAATATGTGTGGTAAATAACAGAGTAATATTTGACTTAAGCATTATTATACTCAACGTAAAGACTGTAAGTTTTGCATAGCTAGAAAGTCTTTTCCAGATGTGTTAAATGTGAAAACAGTGTTGTGATACTTGACAAGTATTTGGAAATTAATAGGTCAGAGGGGGTTTTCTGTACTGTTAGAATGACTTTGATGTCAGACTAGATTTGACATACTAAGAACATTGTTTACTCTCTTCAGCAGTAGAAATACTCACAAGGGGACATTCTAAGATGAAACTTGGTGGATACAATAAGTGCAAATGATGGTATAGTTATTGACACGTTTTAGGCCATTTTCACTTTTAAGGGGTATAAACAAACCCAAAAGGTAAAGAGTCATTTTAGGATTAGAGGGAATATCTTAAAAACCACAAAATATAAAAGAAATGTGTTAATATAATTGTTGAAATGTAATTAACATGCTTCAATCCAGTATAATCAATTTTTGTTATAATTTGAGGTTTCGGAAATTACCTTATCACAAGAATGCCTTGTTAATACTGCAAAATGAAGGCTTTTGTTACAATATAAAGTTCAGAAACTCTCGCACCACATCCATCCACACGTAATGAAGCTCGTCCCTGAAATGCCATTTTTGAAAATAAGTTGTAAATAATTTAATGTCGAAATATTTTAAAGACACCTACTTGAAAAACCAAAACGTCCATTATCATTCTGTTAATTTCTTTTTATTAGCTATGTTTTATGTTTCAAATTCTAATTTTACATTTTAAGTTCAGTTATTTCTTTGTTTTTAGACGACAATTTCACAGACATTTTCTTTGTTACTTGAAAATGAAATGTTATGTTAAAAAACCATTACAATAATGACAATATGTAAAGAAATGTATAAAACATAACGTATCGTTACGCGAGAAATGTAACATGAATGACATTTCTTCACCTGATACACTGAGCAAGCAGCGAATATTATACAAAATTAAGCAGGAGTGTAAAATTGTGGAAGTCGATCTAGTCGGTATAATGATTTGTACCACGCATATTTCGGTACATTGGCGATCCTTGGTGAATGAAACTGATTATGTGGTAGTGACTGAGCTAGATAATATTGCTTCTCAAGTGGAGATGTACATCATAGTCATTCAGCAGTATTAGATACAGTTTGAAAATGTTCTCACAAAGTTGTTCAAACTTCGAAAGCCATCTAAGTCCATCAGCTTTACCAGGCACATCAAGGTAATGGGATCTCCACATGAACAAGTTCCATATACTCATGTGCAGAACTCAAAATTGTTCTTTCAAACTTATCACCCCAGGAATCTAACTATAATACAATATTTTCCCACCCTGCGGAAGAAACCTCTGTCAAATGTGTCGATTTAGTCAGACGGTAGTTTCATCAGATTTCGATGCAGTCACAAGAACATTTAGTGCTTTAAAAGGAGATCCTGAAATTCCCAGTCCAAAGTTTCCTTTAAAACCATGAAAAGGAGGTAAGCAATTTGCCAGCTGCAAAGCCTATAAAGCCTATACTCTGAATCGTGTGATTGCAGTTCTCTTTGAGGCGCGCCTCTGTAGCGTCTCACGAAGAGCATCGCACAAAGAGTCATACAGCGTGTGTACTGTTAGCGAACTCCAGTCTACTGGGGCGTTGCATTTGAGTACTTTCTGGTCAAAGCATTGTCCACTGAGAACAGTGGCTGGAACAAGCTCTTCACGACACAAGGATTGTGATTTCAGGGCATTTTTCTGTTATTAGTAGCTGTTTCTAAAGACTACTATTTGTAGAATATAGAAGTGCTGCATCATGTGTAACATGTCTTGTTACCACCGCCGGTGCCCAGTCTACAGGTGCTGGCTGTAGACCACGAATCTGCCGGGAGCCGCACTCATCGGCGTCTTCCAATCGCCACCTTCCACTATATAAGCCGCTGCTGTCAACTCTTCAACAGTCTCCACCGCCACTTGCTACTCCTGCGGATTTCTATAACGCCACACGACAGCTGCACCTCACAATATTGTTCAGGCGCTCTCTCTCTCTCGGAATGCGCAATGTACACTCATGTTGCGGCAGCTACGAATCGTGGTCGAAAGCAAATCTCCTACGGTTGACTGTGATTTGAATACAGTCCCCAATTTATCGACGACGGCACGGACTACATGGCCTTATCGTGTGAACTACAAGTACCCGACACCGTAACGTCAGCACAACACGCATCTCGCAGCAACGCCGTTGTGCCAGACCTGCCACAAGGACGATACAGACATCAGCCGACTGCTTTGCTCTGCGCCTATCGCCTTCATCCAACACAACGCCTCGCGATTTCAGTGACGTCTTTACTTTACCCTAACGACATTTCTTATCCGATAATGAAGAGAAATGCAGTACACTGGCTAATGGGCACTGCCGCTTAGTGCATACTAAGTATTTCCTTTCTACGAAATTATTGTAATTAAATACAATGAATATTTCAAATATATTTATAAATACGATATAAATGTGTAGCTACTACCATCCATTGTAATTCTGATTGAAAATGTGTGTGTAAATCAGAAATACGAATGCAGGAAACATGCTTCGAAAAAAAAAGAAATTCACTCCGGGGGCAGGAAATTCAACTTTCGGTATCAATTCTGTAATTATGGAACCGGCTTTTCTATACCTTCAAAGAAAAGCAATTTCATATGTTTTGATACTCCAAACCAAGAATAACAAACTAACTTTAGTAGTTCATTGTCTGTGTCGTTAGAATAAGAGATGAAACAAAAGCATCTAAAATTTGAGTAATGTGCACTGACTTTTGTGAAGAAAAGGCATTTGAAGACATTGCATTATTGGTAAGTAATCATTATGTTCATGTCCGCTATGAAATCAGATAATTAGGGACAGTTACTCTAATACACCAACATATAAACAT
Source organism: Schistocerca cancellata (assembly GCF_023864275.1). Lineage (NCBI taxonomy): Eukaryota > Metazoa > Arthropoda > Insecta > Orthoptera > Acrididae > Schistocerca > Schistocerca cancellata. The sequence continues at coordinate 57,875,568 of NC_064631.1, forward strand.
TGAGAACGGATACGTGCAATTTGTTTTCGATAATGCAGACTGCAATGTCCGCACTGTGGGCGGCTATAACACGTTTCGTCTCGTGAGTGGAACTGCTTGCGTAACACCTAAAACCGCTCTTCATGTAGAGGACAACGTACCTCGAAAGTATGTTACTGCTCATACTGTTGAAAAACGAGGCATTTTGATTTGTAAACTTACAGAGACCCAAGTACATCTGGCGATTGTAAAATAATTGCTACAAAAATGGCTTCGCCGAAAGTAAAACCACTGTCATATGAATATGGCCGAATAATTAATTTGTTTTGGTTAAGTGGTACCTGGTTAGAAGGCCCAGAAGAACGTAAAGCTGATTGTAACGGCTGCATGGAAATGCTGTAAGCGACGAGAGAGTTCCAAACTTCCGCTGTAGTCCCTCTTACATTCATTAATTTGGCTCCTTCACATCCGTCAACAATTTATACGGCTGTTCCCCAAGCTGCCACAAAAGGGACCAGCAATGGATAAAGAATAACAATGGTGACTTTTGATCAGCCTTTGTACGCTAAAGCTCGTGAAATAGTAGGAACAGCACATTATGACAGCCTTTTGAAGTCACTATTCATTCGACTAGGAGGTTCTCACTTGTTAATGCCCTTTCCGTCAGCGATTGGATTCATCATGGCAGGAAATGATTTGGAGGAGTTGTACAGTCCTGTCTATGCCAAAAATAGTGTTCAACAAATGATGAACGTGAAAGCTGACACGAAGTTTATTCGTGCTCTCTTCCTAGTCGAAGAGGCACTAATTGCAATATTTTTGAAAACTACTAAAGCTCTCTTTCGTGTGGTTAAAGATTAGCTTAATTTTGTCTACTCAACTTGCAAGCATAGTAATACATCTTCTGAAGAATTTACGAAGGCAGCTGTAGTGAACAGTTTTGTAAAAATTTTGGGAAACCAACTTCAACGTTCAGAAGAATCAGAACGAACACAAAGACTGTGGATGCACTTCACAGAAATGGTTCAACTTGTTCGAACGTATATTAGAGCTGAGAGAAGTGGGGACTTTCTTCTTTACCTTCACTATGTACATCAAATGCTCCCCATTTTACATGCGTTGGTCACCAAAACTACGCTAAATCTGCACAAGTTTAAGTACAAGATTCTCTGGAACTTCTCAACTCAATGAGCCCAGAAAACGATTTGTTCGTTAATTGTGTTATTTCACCATCCGACGTTCTGAAAAGCTTCAGTCTGGAGTCTGGGATGACATTACCGTTGAAAAGGTTTCGATGACATCCTTGAGTAGCATTGGTGCATTGACTGGAGGCAGAGGAGTAACAGTGGCAACTATTGCAACTTGAATCAACTCCATGCCAGTTTGTTCTCAGGCGTGTGAGGCAATGGAAGAGTACGCAGGTGTGTGCAGCGTCTCTTCAGAGCAGCGCGTGGAGATACGAGAGGCAAGGCAGAAAAGAAGCTGCAAGGACTTGCAAACTTTTCTTTCTTGATTTGAGGAACACAATCTGTTTTTAAAGCACCCTAACTCTCTTCCTTGTCAGTAGGGGTTGAAGCAGATGAAAACGTAAACTGTGATAAAGCGATTGAAATTGGAACACTAGCCTTGAAATAGATTGAGAACAAAACATTCAATGAGATACACTTGAAAAGAACGTTAGCTGTTAAGTTTCTAGCCTCTGTAACCACGTCCATGACAATTAACAACAACACTGCATGTGTGAACCCTAACACTCTCTTACATCGGAGGATGTGCATAGTAAAGAATGAAGAGAGACTTGAAGAAATATTTGAACTTGAATTATGTGCTTATCCCTTATCCTTGTTCGACGAATCCAGCTTGATGAGGAAGGAAAGCAAATCTTCAATGGTGACTGTATTGGTTCTAGATTGAAATGAATCATCGATCATCCCAGATTCAGAGAAAGTGATCTATATCATTGATGGAGTCACCTCCTTTATCCTGTTGTCTGGCAACGCCCAGCTATCTTCTGACAGATTTGAGAGCTATACACAGAAAACATAATTAGTCTTTATGGGCAAACAAGTGTTGATTTTGATGGATACAAGCAAGGAAACACAAAACATGAATAACACGTACCCAGATCACGTTCTACTACTAACAATGAAGTGAAAGTAGAAGACTCAGTCCATGTAAATATCAATTAAAGCAAATTTCTAGCTAACGCTAAGAACAAAATCAGCCTTATTTCTCTCCTTGCAGTGCACATGCAAAGAGGTGGTTCACAGTTCATCAAGCATCGAGTATGCCAACTTATTGATAGTTTCAATAGCGATTGATGAAGCGAAGAAAGGAGTTGAAGCTTGTTCAGTTGGTGATGACATGGGCTTACCAGTCCTGTTGACTGTCCACACACCATCAGAGAACAAGCTGAAAATCGTGGTACAAAAGAAAGGCAATCAGCATGAAAAAGTATAGACTATTTCTGACGTTCTGCGAGGCATTGGGAATATGAAAGGTGTACTCTTAGCAATATACGTCTTCACAGGATGTAACACTGTATCAACTACCTACAACAGGTGGAAAGTGCAAGCCAACAATGCTCTTTGTACGAAACCTCCAGTCTTCAACGATACCAAAGCTGACCCCAGTGCAGTGACTGACGCTGGAAAGAATTTCCTTCTTGCGATATTTGGAGCCAAGAACACCAAAGGTCTAGATTGTTTTGGCTACCAATGTTACTTGCAGGCTACTGCATGCAGCCTATACACTAATTGTTCAAGTTGGCTGCAGCTCCCCACATCAGCAGCTTCCAGGCAGCATTCACTTAGAGCCTACCACAAGGTGCAGCAGTGGCGGAACGAGAAGAAGAATCCACACGAGTGGGGGTGGAAGAAGACTGGCGAACACCTCAGACCAATTACAACGGTACGTCCTGCAGCTCCCTGGGAGTTACTATCCCTCGTAGTGTGCGCTTGTAAAGAAGTATGCTCCAGTAACTGAGAGTGCAGAAAGAGGGGTCTAAACTGCATGTGTGGTAATTGTTCAGCCCTAGGATGTGTTCTCAGGGACACTAATATCATACATCAAGATCTAGATGAGGACTCAATACTGATGAAAATTTTTGAGGTGTCACCGCCAGACACCACACTTGCTAAGTGGTAGCCTTTAAGTCGGCCGCGGTCTGTTAGTATACTTCAGACCCGCGTGTCGCCACTGTCAGTGATTGCAGACCGAGCGCCGCCACACGGCAGGTCTAGAGAGACTTCCTAGCACTCGCCCCAGTTGTATATCCGACTTTGCTAACGATGGTTCACTGACAAATTATGCTCTCATTTGCCGAAACGATAGCATAGCCCTCAGTTACGTCATTTGCTAAGACATAGCAAGGCGCCATTATCATTTGCTATTTATCTTGTGATGCATGTACCGTCAGACCGATGTTCACCAATTATTGATTAAAGTTAAGTATTTCAGAAACTACGTACCTTTCTTTGCTACTATAAAATCCGCGTCCTGTTCCAGACCTCACGCCAGCCTGCGTGAGCTTAAACGCGTGCCTTTCGGCTTCCTCATAGTGGCTTGGCTGGCTTGCCAAGTCACAACAATTTTCATTCATTTAAGGTCGCATTTAACATTCTACGTTTTTATTCAGTATTACTGCTGAACGCAGTTTATGAACTTCAAAAATTTAAATAAAATCTGATGCAATATACAGCCAAAATGTCTTATTTTTTGAAGAAAAGCCCCAAAAAGCTGCAGTTTTAAAAATAATAGGAATCAAAATATTATAATTATGTATCATAATTATTATACAGGTAATATTTTTATAATTCAAAATCATTTATGTTGCATAGGTATTCATTCTTAATGCGACAATGTCCAGAGAAAGTTCAGAGTGGGTTTCTCCGTACCACAGGTTTATATGGCCTAGGCCTGTGGAAGCCTCTTTTCCCTTAAAAAGTAGCGCCCCTTGAGAAGGTGGTGAGGTTGTCGTTCCTTCAAGGGCTTATCACTAACATACCACCGGCCACTAAAATCGCAATTTACTTTTGCTTTTACAAACACAATCATGTATAAAAGAGTAGTTTCCTTAGTGATAATGTGATATTTATTCTGTCATATTTATTCAAAAATTCTAAAATACGAAAAATTTCTATTTTTACACCCTCTGGAACGGTTCTTAGCAAGATTATGCACTGAGCCATTTTTGTTCGCAATTTAATGTAGATAATTTTTGTAAATGGTACTTTATGCGCTAAACTGTATAGTTCTCGAAATATTTAATCAAAACTGATAAATATTCTAATTTAACAACATCTGCACCTCCCTTCACCCCAAACCCGACCCTTAAAATGGTGTAACGTTTTACCAAACAATATGTGGACTGTACAGAACAATTCGGACCTGGAGGGAAGCTTTTACTTTGGATGTTGAGGTTTGGGTCTAATTTGCACAGTACTATTTCCGCGTACAGCCCTGGGTCTCTGTTAGGCCTACTACGAACATCTTCATGCAGTAAATACTCTGTAAGTCGCGATATCGTGAGCGGCGAAGGGAACCTTTTATATCTCTACTTGCCATTTCCTTCCCATTCAACTTGCAATTAGTGCGAGAGATAAAAGGCACTCTCTCGTATGCGCGTGTACAAGCCCTCCTTCATCTTGTCTTTATAAGTCTTACGGGAAATGTACGTTGGCGGCAGTAGAATGGTCTGCAGTCGGTTAGAAAATACGTTTCCCTAAATTTTCTCAGTCGCATTCCTATTTGAGTTCAAGAAGCACTTCAGTGAATAGAACCTTCCAGTAATAAATCTATCACCTCGCCTGGAAAATGCTTCGATGTCTTGCTGTAATCCGACCTGTTGCGACTTCCAAACACTTGAGTAATACTGAAGAATGGGTGGTACTAGTGTTCTGTACGCGGTCCCATTTACAAATGAACCACTCTTTCCTAAAATCCTCCCAACAAACCTATTTCGATCGTTAGCCTTCCCTGTTATTGTCCTTCCGTTCTCGTTCCATTTCAGATCTGCAGTGTAGTTCTAGATACTTAATCGACGCGACTATGTCACGCAGTACACTACTAATGCCGTATTAGAATATTACGGGAAGGTTTTCGCAGTCATCTGGATTTCCTTACATTTTTCTGTATTTAGAGCAAGCTGCCTTTCATGGCACCAACTGGAAATTTTGTCTGTCGTCTTGTGCCTTCATACAGTCACTAAACGATGACAGCTTACCGTACACCACAGCATCATCAGCAAACAACCGGAGAATGTTGCCCACACTGTCCGCCAAATGATTTATGTATATAGATAAAAATAGCGGTCCTGTCGCTCTTCCCTCGAGCACTCCAAACGGTGCCCTTGTCTGTGATGAGCACTCGCCGTCGAGGACATCATACTGATAGTGCAACAGCCTCTATTTTATCAACAATTTTAGAATGAAACCGTTCCGCGTTTCTTCTGCCCTTAATCCAGTCGGCCGGTACTTGCCATGGCGCGATTTACAATCAGTTTAACGTTTGCCCATAATTTCTCTGCGTCTTGATAAACGTCACAGTCTATTAAATACAGCCATGTCCGCCGCTCGTGGTCTCGCGGTAGCGTTCTCGCTTCCCGAGCACGGGGTCCCGGGTTCGATTCCCGGCGGGGTCAGGGATTTTCACCTGCCTCGAGATGACTGGGTGTTTGTGTTGTCCTCATCATTTCATCATCATCCAGGAAAGTGGCGAAATTGGACTGTGCAAAAGATTGGGTAATTGTACGGGCGCTGATAACCACGCAGTTGAGCGCCCCACAAACCAAACATCATCATCATCAAATACAGCCACGAGACACTCTGTTGCGAAAGTTGTTAACATTTGACGGCTGCAGCGACACTAGCGCTCCAAGCGGTGAGAAAGCAGCAAGTCAGGTGCGTCTTGAGGATAGTGTTGCTTTTTGATTATTTTCTACTCGATTAACGAAACGGTTGTTATAATTGTGCGTTCCTTGCGTTAGTAAATTACCTAAAGATATGAATTATCGTGAAACTCATGTGAAACCAGACGAATTACGTTAATTCAATAACATAATCCGGCCGTTTTGGCCGAGCGGTTCAAGGCGCTTCAGTCTGGAACCACGCGACCGATACGGTCGCAGGTTCGACTCCTGCCTCGGGAATGTGTGATGTCCTTAGGTTGGTTAGGTTTAAGTAGTTCTAAGTTCTAGGGGACTGATGACCTCTGATGTTAGGTCCAATAAGTGCTCAGAGCCATTTAACCCAATAACATAAGCTACAACTTATTCGTGAGGATATAATTTCAAGTACGTACATATTTGCAGCTTACTCCGTTAAAAGCAAGGGAATGTAAACGTGTATTTCGAGCGTGTGAAGCCTATATATCTCATGTTGTCTGCTGTTATTATCATAAATACATTCCTTGACACTTAAACAATTTTATGGAGTCAAACGATGCGCCTATTCTTAAACTTTACTCGTCTCTCTAACGCACGATTAATTTTGTAAATCTAGTTCCTTCTGCTTCAAAAACGAACGTGTTGATCTTCCTCGCCGTTTATGGTTCAAATTTAGCAACATGTGTAGAACTGGTTCCTTCTGTATTGGGAAACAGTTCTATTGCTTTCGATGATTTATTACCACGTCTGCGGCGTTTTATCTCAAGCTACAGCTGCGGTGTCGTATTTCGTACATTAAGTAATGTAGGTGAAATCATGTTCCAAATTCATTGATTTGGCCTGAAGTGTATCGGACAATATTCGACTTTCTAGGGTAGACATACACTCCTGGAAATTGAAATGAGAACACCGTGAATTCATTGTCCCAGGAAGGGGAAACTTTATTGACACATTCCTGGGGTCAGATACATCACATGATCACACTGACAGAACCACAGGCACATAGACACAGGCAACAGAGCATGCACAATGTCGGCACTAGTACAGTGTATATCCACCTTTCGCAGCAATGCAGGCTGCTATTCTCCCATGGAGACGATCGTAGAGATGCTGGATGTAGTCCTGTGGAACGGCTTGCCATGCCATTTCCACCTGGCGCCTCAGTTGGACCAGCGCTCGTGCTGGACGTGCAGACCGCGTGAGACGACGCTTCATCCAGTCCCAAACATGCTCAATGGGGGACAGATCCGGAGATCTTGCTGGCCAGGGTAGTTGACTTACACCTTCTAGAGCACGTTGGGTGGCACGGGATACATGCGGACGTGCATTGTCCTGTTGGAACAGCAAGTTCCCTTGCCGGTCTAGGAATGGTAGAACGATGGGTTCGATGACGGTTTGGATGTACCGTGCACTATTCAGTGTCCCCTCGACGATCACCAGTGGTGTACGGCCAGTGTAGGAGATCGCTCCCCACACCATGATGCCGGGTGTTGGCCCTGTGTGCCTCGGTCGTATGCAGTCCTGATTGTGGCGCTCACCTGCACGGCGCCAAACACGCATACGACCATCATTGGCACCAAGGCAGAAGCGACTCTCATCGCTGAAGACGACACGTCTCCATTCGTCCCTCCATTCACGCCTGTCGCGACACCACTGGAGGCGGGCTGCACGATGTTGGGGCGCGAGCGGAAGACGGCCTAACGGTGTGCGGGACCGTAGCCCAGCTTCATGGAGACGGTTGCGAATGGTCCTCGCCGATACCCCAGGAGCAACAGTGTCCCTAATTTGCTGGGAAGTGGCGGTGCGGTCCCCTACGGCACTGCGTAGGATCCTACGGTCTTGGCGTGCATCCGTGCGTCGCTGCGGTCCGGTCCCAGGTCGACGGGCACGTGCACCTTCCGCCGACCACTGGCGACAACATCGATGTACTGTGGAGACCTCACGCCCCACGTGTTGAGCAATTCGGCGGTACGTCCACCCGGCCTCCCGCATGCCCACTATACGCCCTCGCTCAAAGTCCGTCAACTGCACATACGGTTCACGTCCACGCTGTCGCGGCATGCTACCAGTGTTAAAGACTGCGATGGAGCTCCGTATGCCACGGCAAACTGGCTGACACTGACGGCGGCGGTGCACAAATTCTGCGCAGCTAGCGCCATTCGACGGCCAACACCGCGGTTCCTGGTGTGTCCGCTGTGCCGCGCGTGTGATCATTGCTTGTACAGCCCTCTCGCAGTGTCCGGAGCAAGTATGGTGGGTCTGACACACCGGTGTCAATGTGTTCTTTTTTCCATTTCCAGGAGTGTATATGACAAAATGTATTTTTTTGTTATAACCCTGAATTCCCGTTCATGACATTAATGGCTAATGCTTTTTATTCGGGACTGGGAAGAAAAGACCGTGTTGATTCTATTTTACCTCGGAGATGGTATTAAAGTGACTCTCGCTTGGAAACAAATGAATACCTATCACCAACACGTCTGTTCCAGGCCAATCCATTCTCCATGCACTCATTTTCTCTTCCTTGTTTTTTTTCGAATGCAGACATAGCTGTAGTCATCCAAGTATTTTTTCACAGTCGAAAAATACGTAACTCTCTGTTCCCTATGTTTATGCATTATTTCAGCGACAATAGCTGTCATGGCCGGTAGAACAAGAACTCGCTACCGAACCTGTACACGCATGGTCCGCGTCTTCAGGGTAAACAGGTTAGTGTCTTTCAGACAAGGTAATGTTTGATAATAATGGCACCCGTATGCCTTGAAATTTAATACATTAATAAATGTTTGTAAATTGCTGCCTATTAAAAGTGAAACAGCATGAACATGAAGATGACATGCAAGAAACGAGCAAATGGCGTGAATACTACTTGTACAACATTCTGTATAAAAGGAAACGTTACACAGACGGGTTTCTTATACATAAACGGTATGTGAATATTGATTACTGTAATTTGTATAAGAACGTGGACTGTCTGCCAATACATTCTGGTATTCGACTGTAGCAGTGTCATGACCTATCGGGTCTGCAGTTCCACAATGTTGCTGCACGTGTTGTTTGGCACGCCACGATTTCCACGTAAATATGAAATTGATGAGATCATAGTGACTTTGTCGAACACCACGAAAGGCCTTAATGATCGCACGCGACTAGAGTGCGAGAGGACTGGCTCGGCCCTACAGCATCGTACAGTAACATCACATTTCTTGAATCGGGAAATGGGCTTGCTTCCAGCAAGGCAAGAATGTATACGCGATGTGCAACGACGAGTGGAGCACCACGGAATCTCAGCAACAGAGGGAGGTATACCAGCAGAGGAACGGCAACAATGGACACTACAGTGACATCACAGCATCTTTTGAGACGAGTCTCTCCTCTACGTATTGTGTCCCCAGAGACGTATCCGTGTGCGCAAGCCTCTGAAGTTAGCGCCATACTGTCATATGGACACATCACATGGCGTTTTGGTGTGGGATGTCACTAGGTACACTACACGATCAGTTCTGGTTCGCATAGTTGATAAGATGAACAACAGTTATTGCATTTCTTATCAGGCCGGTAGCCCCATGACGTTACATCTAAACAAGAAATTATAAAGCTGCAGGCTGCCATTCCTATTATGACATACCTTGATACTGCTGATATTCAACTCTTGCCCAACTCAGCTTATTGTGGGATGTGTCATCTAGGGAAACTAACTAGTAATAAGTTATAGAGTTACTGGAATGCCTTAATCACTAACTAACCACCTCCATGACAAAGTTTAAGCACACTGGAATGATGTGCCCATATCTGTGATCCAGCTCCGTTTCGGCTATGTACACTGCAGGTTTAGAGCCACTGTTGCCATCAGAGGTGGAAACTCTGTGTTATGAATGTCACCCTTTTGTTGTGCCACGGTTTCTTTGTACTTAGTGTGGCCATATTAATGTCAGTAGTCATCATTACTTGACAGAAGAAGGTACATGGCAGCAGGACAGAGGAGGGCGCCTAGGCGTTCTTTGGCAAGAAGCTCTGAATGGACCGGCCTGACACAGCAAAAATTACCATTCAGGCGTTGCCATATGCAAAGTTACCATACTTCTAGGAGTCACCGTCTCCATCAGGGCCGAACAGTGGTGACACAGTAGAAGTGAAGGAGTCAGAATGTAGTACGGCCGACCAGAGTTACCACGCGTTCTGGACCAACACCTGGCTATTATTTTTCCTGTGTAACAAGATATGCTGCCTCAGCAATCCGTTCGTGGGTGAAACTCACATTAATGCTGCCCATTTTATGCAGGTAGCAATAGCCACTGCCAGCAGAGTTTGAGAAATGTTCCATGCCACTCGCTGACCTGATATGATTCATCTAGCGGCCACAACTAGATGTGGCCTGCATTGGCTGCTTCTGGCAGGACCTGGCCCGATGCTGCAGAGTGTCGACCTGGTACCTTCAGTCAGGGGACCGCTCACTCACTGACAGTGGGTTAGGGTTCGCACCTCAGCTTGACCAGTCGACGAGTCATTGCATCCCTACTTCATGCACACTCGGCTGCTGTCTCTTGCTGGCACACTAGTTCTGCAGGCGACTGTCGTTCCCGCCCACACTGCCTTCCTCAGCACACTCACAGCACCGTGCCTGCATCTCCTCGCCTCCATAGGAGCCTGACACTGGCCCAGGGGCATGACTTGACACTTCTCCACCTGGCAAAGCACTGACGCCATTGACACCTCTCCGTGGCCTATTACCGCTGTAAACTGGCTGGTCTGTGGAGGCTGCTAGCTGAGTTTAACACATTACTAACACCGAGGACCGACGTCAGTCACTCGCTGCTCAGGGCAGCAAATCAACTGCTATAACTAATGGGATGGATAAATTAATCTTTCTTTCACACTTCCCTGACTTACTAACTGGCAACTCTTTGGTTGAAATTCTTCTACCCAGCTAAATAACACTCACAATCACCACAATCAGCAGCGGGACACCTGAATACAAGCGCAATCCTGACACCACTCTGCACCTTGCACACCTTCAATGAAAAACTTTAATAAAGTATTTCTCTGTCAAGCTCTTACATACTGTTGCACTACAAATAGAATTAAATTATTGACTATGCTTTTTGTTACTCTGTTTTAATGTCCAGCAGTGTCCTCTTCGTATTTGGAATATAGTAGGTTTGAGGAAACAAAGAGAGGTGGGTACAGTCGTATAAGGAACAGGACAGCCTATACGAAACAGGACAACGCCAGATTCTATCGAGAGTACTTCAATGTTTTATCACAAAACGATAATGAGTTTGTGGAAAACTTTGTATATATAATGTGGTGGATCAATGTTAATACCTATCAGTGGAGAGATAATGTTGAGGCAAATAGAATCATTCTATAGCAAGAAGAACACCGAGAATGAGGCGCTTTCTTATGGGGTCCATCAACTGATGTGCCAAGGAAGGTGACTGAAGAATTTCCGAAGGACCTGACTGATCCTATTTGTGGGATCCTGCCCAATCGTGTAATGTAGGGTGCCTAGGAATCTCCTTTCTCGGATAGCTAAACAACATTTCAAGCAAATCCTATTAATAGAGTTTATTACAATATGTTAAATTGACAACACTTGCGTTTCTACAAAGATGGGCAACAAGCAAATGGCGACATGCAAACAATTAATGTCTCTCGATATATACAATTTCCATGCAAGCAGATCATACAAGCTCATAAGTCACTGCTATAGAGTTTATGTCACAGCTCGTCTTCAAGGGCGGCTCTTCTGGTGCGATCGAGGCCAGCTGGAGCAGCACTTTCATTCTCTTCGTATAGATGCCGCTAGTATCGTCGTGTCGTCCTAGTCAGCGTACTATTGGCTGATGTCGTCTCACAGCCTTCTCTACTGTGAGTTTCTATGCCGACGTGCCGGCGCTTGATGTTACGCCGGACAATTCCTCCCTCCTCCACCCCCCCCTCCCCTCAAGGAGACGGACCGTCATTGGTAGAGAGCGCGGCAACGGCAGCGGAGGACGCAGGGTGGACGCTGAGCTGGACCGGTAGCTGTCAAACTTCCGGTTCGGCTCGTACCGCTCCGTCCAGCCTGCGCTCTGGTGGAAACGTCCCGCAGAAAACAACCGGAAGGGTACGCATCCACCTCCACCTCCAATGTGGAAGGTGTCGACTGCTGCTGTGTGGGCGGATCCAGCTCCAACGGTAGGACTAGAGAAGGCGGAGGAGACTCCGCCTCCATGGGATCGTCCCGCGGTGTCGTAATGACCGTTCACATGGCAGTGGCGAAGCTGATTTTGATGGCGGCGCTGCATGCCGTCAGGACCTGAAATGAGGTACATGCATGCGCCAAAGTTGACGGACGATCTCGCCTAGCGCCCACCGTCTGCTGCCGCTAAACACCCTGTAAAAGACAGTAACATGCGACGCGAAGCGACACTTGCGGCTTTCCTTCGGCGCCGGATGCTGAGGTGGGTGGAGTAGGTGGAGCAGTGTCCGATTGCGGCGGCTGTGAAGCAATTCCGCCGGTGATGGTCTATCTCGTGGGTGCGAACGATAGGAGGCGAGAAACAGCTGCAATGCTTCATCCCTGGTGCGTGCGGAGCGAAGTTTGGCCATTTATCGTTTGAAGGTTCTGACAAAACGTTGCATTTCGCCGTTTAACTGTGGATGGAACGGTGCACTAGTTACATGCTGTATGCCATTGCGTGCACAGAAAGTTTCAGACTCATTTGAAGTGAACTGAGGTCCGTTGTCTGACACTATTACTTCAGATACACATTCGAGGCAAAAAATATAGGACAACACCTACGTGACATTGTCGAGTTCATTGGCACAGCAAAAGTAAACTTGCTATACGAGTCAACCACAATCAACCAACGAGTGTTCCAAAGAGGTCCTGCAAAGTGTATGTGCACACATTGCCATGGTGATGTTTGTGGCGTAGCGGACTGATACTACCGCACATGCGTCACTCTGTGACGTCATCTGTTCTATGTGGGTGTCTATACCATGGCAAGTACAGTGTCGACGCGCTAAATGTTTCGTCCGAACAATCCCTGTTGGTGAAGTAACTGGAACACTCCTTTTTGCAAAGCTATAGTGATCAACACACATGGGTGTCCACTGTCATTCTGAACAAGAATGACCGCTTTCTGTATAGCGAGGCAACGATGTGGAAACGAGATGCAGCAGAAGCGTCAAAATCTGTATCAGGGCCAATCGGAAGACGTGCATGTGCGTCCGCCCTACCATGTTGACCAGCCGCACGGTACACAACCTTGTACTGGTACTGAGACCATAACAAAGCCCAACTTTGCAATTTTTGGGCAGTTCGGAAAGGAACCGGTTTCGTGGAATGAAACAGCTTGTGATCCGTTATTAAGTAGAATTTTGTGCCACAAAAATAGTGTTGGAATTTGGTGACACCATACACAATAGCCAAAGCGTCCTTCTCAATTTGTGAATAGTTACACTGAACTCTGGACAAAACATTTGATGCGAAAGGAATAGGCCTCTCTTTATCACAAATTCTGTGCGAAAGAACGGCACCCATGCCGTAACAGGATGCGTTAACTTGCAATACATATGATTTGTCAGGATCAAAATGAACTAAGTATCGATCCCTGAACAATGCATCTTTAAGTTTTAGAAAAGCTATTTGGTACTCAACTATCCAAACAAAGGGGAGATTTTGCCGACGCAAGCGATGCAATGGAGCTGTAATTTGTGCAGCATTAGGTATGAACCAAATATAATAGTTCATTTTTCCTAAAACTGACTGCAATTCTGTAACATTGCGAGGAAGAGGCAAATCTCGTATAGCTAACAAATGCGACTAAAGAGCATTTACAACTTGACGGTTTATGACATGATCAAGATATTTCAATTCGGGTTTAAAAAAATCAGACTTGTGCAGTCTACACTTCAGTCTTGCATCAGATAACATACGAAACAAAGCACGCAAATTTGCAAATGTTCTTCAGGTGTACGACCTGCTATGACAATATCGTCAAAATAGTTTGAACAGTTAGGACCTTGCGCAGTTCGCTGTTTAAAATACTGTTGGAAAATGGTGGGTGAGGAAGCACTGCCAAGAGGCAAACGCAAATATTTAAACAAGCCCAACTGAGTATTCACTACACACACTTTTTGAGACTCTTCATTGAGCGTTATTTGAAGATACGTGTCGCGCAAATTCTCCTCTCGGATTAACGATGAGCGCACTTCAGCCACTCGGTCTAGAGGTGGCTTTTATGCGCTTTCCCCCAGCCCCCAGTGTAAATACTGGGCTGTAGCCTCCACCCCGCTCCAGATACCTGCTACACAAACATTCAGAAGGAAGCTTTCGCACTCAGACATGAGCTGTACACCAGACGCAGGCAGATGAGGTACACAGACTCAGGAACAGTATCTGATATCTGGCCACCAGCAGTCACCAACATTGCTTCAGCACATACAACAATTTTGATCCCGTAGCCAACTGGTAAACGGCAAAGGTGAAGAAGAAGAGCTAGGAGACACGTAGAATTTCAGTTCTGTGGGAAGAGAATGAGTTGGAGCCTTCACTTCTGACAGGACGAGTGTGCTGAATGAAAGTTAATAGGGTGGCTTACTCTCTGGAATTAGTTTATACACTGTGAGGTGCCGATTATTAAAAGTGAACTGCAAAAAGACTCTTAAGTACTGGGAAACGAAAGACAGAAGGAATATGAAGACATAACGAGCGCAGCAGACCAGAGCTGTCAAGGATTGGTGATAGAATTTCTATTTAGCCAGATGATGTAGGTTTGCTTGGCTTACCTTGATGACTGTCGACATTACTCCTTCAAGTGGCAACCACCACATCCCTCTCCAGCTGATTTAGTGCGCCGTCTGTAGCGGTTCCTATTAAGATCCAATATATTCTCCTAACTCTCCATCTTTACTGTCTTATTTATTTTCATTTATTTTGTTACTTCACCCAAAATGTTGAAATATTTCAGACTCTGTCTAAGATGTAAGCAAGACTTCTGAATGATATTCGTAACAGTAAACTTTGCAATGAGCTTGATAGGTGGTTTTTGAGTAACAATAATAATAAATATATTACGGCAGGGCCAGTCTAATGACTTTGTTGAATATAGGCCTACACAAGAACTCATACGTGAGTGATTCGAGTTTTCAGTATTCACTATTTGCGGTCTGTAAGATGCAGCAACTGTACTGGGTGGTCAAGTTTTGTTTTGCTACAATGTTCATACCTTTGTATCGATTTCAGATGCCGGAAAATAGTGACAATGAAGGAGATTTTAATCATGCCTATGTTTACTCCATTGTTCTCCTATTGATTTGTGGAACCATGACTCATTTATGTTGTAAGTGCTATCTCCGGTCTGACTGTACTTTGTTAATCAGTCGTATGTCGTTAATTTTAGATTAAATCTCTTTGTAATGCAAGCATCTTGCTTACCATAACTGAGGAACTTTTTTCTTTCATCACAGGTAACGTAGGCATCCTGGAGTGCTATCTGATGTAGAAAAGGCGAATAGTAGAGACCTCTTAAGATCTGTAGCGCGATACCACGTCATCTGCAGGGTTTTCGGGATGACGCCGTTCACAGTCGACATTGAGAAGTGTGAGCTACGGAGAACACGTGCTGGTACACTGTACGCAGCTGTTGTTCTCGTCATCAACCTGGCAGTAACTGCACATGTGGTAAGCTCGTTGCAAGGTATGTACACGAGAAAAAAGGATTCCATCACCTTTGTGTGGCTGATAGCCCATGTGACGACACATTACGCCACCACAGTGATGGAGGTCGCCGCAGACCTGTTTGGAAACACCCACGAGTTCCAGAGGATCCTCCGTCTGTTGTCTTATCGGGACAGGGGCATCCTGGAGTCACGCCGTTTCTCCAGTGCGGCGGTGAGGATGTCTAGCAAAATGGTGTTTTCAGGCTCTCTCGCGCTACGTGTAGCTGCTGTAACGTTGAAATTTCTGAGTATCGAAATGAAATGGACATACATGTTAACACTGCTCTCAAGTTGCATTGCACTTACCGCTGTTGCAGTTGCCGCTGTTTCATTACAGCACCAGAAACAGCTGGTGGTGAGATTTTTTTTTTGCTTATGTCGTGGCAGTAGTCACTGGTGTTAATAGTGACAGTAGCTTCGCACGCGCTATCCATGGAGGCGGCGCAGACAGCTCCTGTCCTGTGACGGCTACTCCTGGGTTCGACTCTCTGCACCTCAGAAACGTCAGAGCTGCGCCTCTTCTCCCTACTGGCTCGCAGCCAGAGTCCAACTCATCAACTTTACGGCGTCGTTCCCTTGGATACGCGGTTGCTATTGGCCTCGTCGTCTTTCGTTACAACTTGCACCATTATTTTGTTAATTTTCTGGGAATTGCTCTGAAAAAAAAATGAACAGTGAACTAAATATTATTACAGCAGTATTGGTGAGTGTGGGTTGTCCTGCACTAAAATTCTATAACAGTGTTGCTATATTTACGAACTTGTAGAATACATGGCTATTACATTAAGTTTTACAAGAATCTCAGGTAGTTATTAAAAGTCTTAGTGATGTAAATAATGGGACTTCATTTGTTCAAATTTTCCCTTGCATAGTATTGTACCGTACAGCCAAGGCGTGCAAAGGTGGACGTATTCAAGTCTCTTGTGCAGTATATCCAGCTGTAGTTCGGCCAGCTTCACTCAAAACCAACATGTAACCTCCCATCGCTGGGAACCGTAGGACAAAAATCAAAGCTGCTCTTCACTTTCACGCAATTCGTAACTGTTAATAGCAAGACTGAAATGATTTACTTAAACGAAGATATAAATTGTAGGAAATTTATAATTCTTAAAGCACACAATATATAATTGCATTTAAGTGACAGAGTAAAGATTAGAAACAAACACTGGAATGTTTTTAGAGAGACGACGGAGAAGCTGTGTTCATCAAAAGAAGACGGAAGGTTGACAAAGAGGTTCAAATGCTACATGGAAGTACAGGAACCAACAAGATGCGTCAACAGAAGAAGGCCACGGCCCCTAACTGACGTAGTAAGCGAAGTTTCGTCATCGTCTTCAGGTGGACGTCAAACATGAGCGACTGTATCTCAAAGAACTTACGCATAAAAATTATACTAGAGTTAATTTCGGACATAAACGTGACTGCTAGTTGCTTTGCTGCATATAGGAATGGGACCAACACAGTCTTAAAACACAACGTCAGTTGGAGAAACCATCATTAAACATAGCGATGCATCAATGAAACGGTATCCATATCGAGACCTCAATCACAATTATTGCTTCCCATGACGCAGTGCACCATGTCTCACTCGACCCAAATGAATCATTTCACGTTGTGTCGTGTAGAGATACACATTTCTCGTAAATGGTCAACCTATTCAAACAACTGTCATCCTATATCCAGTACTTGTAATCGATCTACACACATCAAATAAGTTTTGCATCATCTCGTTTCCGAGAGTTGGCGAACCTATACAGAAAATTGGAATAGAGATCAACATAAACATAATTTCCGCCTTTTTTATTGCTCATGAGAACCACACATTGCATGTTGTACAACCAGACAGCGACACCTTCAGAGGTGGTGGTCCAGATTGCTGTACACGCCGGTACCTCGAATACCCAGTAGCACGTCCTCTTGCATTGATGCTTCCCTGTATTTGTCTTGGCATACTATCCACAAGTTCATCAAGGCCCTGTTGGTCCAGATTGTCTCACAGCTCAACGGTGATTCTGATTAGAACCCTCAGAGGAGTTGGTGGGCCAGCTTGTCCATAAACAGCTTTTTTAAATCTATTCCAGGCATGTTCGATAGGGTTAATGTCTGGAAAACATGGTGGCCACTCTAGTCGAGGGAAGTCATTCACAAGATGTGCACAATGTGGGCGCGAATTGTCGTCCGTGAAGACGTATGGCTCGCCAATATGCTGCCTATATGGTTGCACTATCGGTCGTAGGATGGCATTCACGTATCGTACAGACTTTCGGCGCCTTCCATTACCGCCAGCGGCGTACATCGGCCCCACGTAGTGCCAACCCAAGAAAGCAGGGAATCGTCTGCCCTAGCCGGCACGGTAACTCAGCGTGTTCGGTCAGAGGCTTAGTTGCCCTCTGTAACAAAAAAACTGAGTTAATGGGTCAACGACGAAGTGAAACGGGTGTCCTGCGACGTCCGGCCCGAGCAGATACAACGAACGAAAACGAACAAAATGAGGTTTAAAAAAAGTGGTTAGCGAGCGGGATTACTACTACGCGTAAGGACGTAGCTTCGCGCACAGATGGGTGCAAAAATTTTGAACCGGGTCGGTAGCTCAGTGTGTTCGGTCAGAGGGTTAGCTGCTCTCTGTAATAAAAAAAAACTGAGTTAATTGATCAACGACGAACTTTAACAGATGTCTTACGACGTCCGCCCCGAGCAGATGCAACGAACGAAAACGAACAAAATGAGTTAAAAAAAAAGTGGTCAGCGCGAAAGAATGTCAGTCCTAAGGGCCCGGGTTCGATTCCCAGCTGGGAGGGAGATTTTCTCCGGTCAGGGACTCGGTGTTGTGTTGTCCTAATCATTATAATTTTATCCCCATCGACGCACAAGTCGCCGAAGTCGCGTCAGATCGAAAGACTTGCACCCAGCGAACGGGCTACCCGACGGAAGACCCTAGTCACATGACATCTGAAAGCATATGCGACACTCATCGGTGAAGGCAACGTGATGCCAATCCTGAGCGGTCCATTCGGAATGTTGTTGGGCCCATCTGTATCGCGCTGCATGGAGTCGTGGTTGCAAAGATGGACCTCGCCATGGACGTCGGGAGGGAAGTTGCGCATCATGCAGCCTACTGCGCACAGTTTAAGTCGTAACACGACGTCCTGTGGCTGCACGAAAAACCTTATTCAACTTGGTGGCGTTGTTGTCAGGCTTCTTCCGAGCGATAATCCGTAGGTAGCGGTCATCCTGAGCGAGACATGTCATCGACAGTTCCCATCTCTCTATATCTCCTCCATGTCCAAACGACATCGCTTTGGCTCACTCAGAGCGCCTGGACACTTCCCTTGTTGAGAGCCCTTCCTGGCACAAAGTAAAAATGCGGACGCGATCGGAATGCGGTATTGACCGTCTAGGCATGGTTGAACTACAGACAATGCGAGCCGTGTACCTCCTTCCTGGTGGAATGACTGGAACTGATCGGCTGTCGGATCCCTCCGTCTAATAGGCGCTGCTCATGAATAGTTGTTTACATCTTTCAAAACGGTTCAAATGTCTCTGAGCACTATGGGACTTAACATCTGTGGTCATCAGTCCCCTAGAACTTAGAACTAGTTAAACCTAACTAACCTAAGGACATCACACACATCGATGCCCGAGGCAGGATTCTAACCTGCGACCGTAGCGGTCATGCGGTTGCAGACAGAAGCGCCTAGAACCGCACGGCCACAACGGCCGGCTATTTACATCTTTGGCTGAGTTTAATGGCATCTCTGAACAGTCGAAAGTACTGTGTCTATGGTAAAATATCCACAGTCGACATCTGTCTTCAGGAGTTCTGGGAACCAGGGTGATGCAAAACTTTTTTTGAAGTGCGTAGAATCATTAACGACAGCTCCCCGGCAGCAACCTAGAACACTTGATAAGTAAATAAAACTTGTTGATCAGACTCGTCGTCACTTGTTGTAGCTGTGCCATCTTGTGATGTTTTGTGGTTCCTGGATGGATGACGAGAGGATGGTATGATAAGTGGGTGGACGGTTTCCTCTCACTACAACACAAAATGAACACATGGTACTTAACTTCAGTGATGTCCGTGGTTAACAGCAATTAAACATCATGTACTAGTTCTTGATTCTTGTCCGTGTCCATATCACACCTACACATTACGACTAACGATTACTCATAGCTAGCTAAGGTGCGAGACGACGACCATCGCTGCGGAAGACCAGAGCATAGTGTGGCATATTGAGGCGCAGTGCCAGCTGAGTGTCGATGCGACACAGCAGGGCAGTGTACCCAGATGAGAGAATGGGAAGGCTCGTTTGTTTTTCTGTATTGGGTTTCGATGCCGCCGGAGGGAGTGGGCTGGCAGCAGCTTAGGTCGTCGCTCTTTAGCCTACAGAATATTTGAAACCGTAATAAGAAGATAATAAACAATAAAAGCAGGCGATAAAAACGGTGACTTTTTAAATTGTAAAAACGGAGAAATTCAACATTGAACACTGCACTAAAAAGTTGGAATGGAGATGACACACCACAGCCTAAGGCACATGGAGGGGGTGGCGGATCCGGACAGGTGAGGGGAAAAAAGAGGGGCTGAGGAGAGAGGCAGGTCGGTCGTCGACGGCTGCCTATACGCACGCGGTCCAGGGGGCGTCATCGGCGTCATCGGTGTCCTGGTCTCCTCTTCTCATAGGGACGCCTAGTTCAGCGCCTGCTGTACAGTGTTTCCTAGTGCCGACCGGTGTGCTGGCGAAGGCATACGTCAGCAAATTGGGGACCTCTGAATACGGAATACCCTGACTACCGAAGTGGAATATCCCATGCGTGAATTTCCAATTACTATCCCGCATTCAAAGGGAAGCATTTTCACGTGAGTCATCTGACAAGGGAACCTCCCCGTCGCACCTCCCCTCAGATTTACTTATAAGTTGGCCAGTGGATAGGCCTTGAAAAACTGAACTCAGATCAATCGAGAAAACAGGAAGAAGTTGTGTGGAACTATGAAAAAATAAGCAAAATATACAAACGGAGTAGTCCATGCGCAAGATTGGCAACATCAAGGATAGCGTGAGTTCAGAAGCACCGTGGTCACGTGGTTAGCGTGAGCAAGTGCGGAGCTACAGGTCCTTGGTTCAGGTCTTACCTAGACTGAAAACTTTACTTTTTTATTTTTGCAAAGTTATGATCTGTCCGTTCGTTCGTTGCGTCTCTGTTCACTGTAATAAGTTTAGTGTCTGTGTTTTGCGACCGCACCGCAAAACCGTGCGATTAGTAGACGTAAGGACGTGCCTCTACAATGGGAACCGAAAAGATTTGATCGCAACGTCATAGGTCAACCGATTCCTCGACAGGAAAACAAGTCAGATAATAATTGTCTGAAAACAAAAAATTAAACTTTTCACATGAGGGAAGACTTGAACCAAAGACCTCTCGTTCCACAGCGGCTCACGCTAACCACGGGACCACAGCGCTCCTGAGCTCCGGCTGTCCGTGATGATGCCTATCTTGCGCATGGACTACTCAGTTTGTATTTTGCTTATTTTTTTCATAGTTCCACACAACTTCTTCCTGTTTTATCGATTGATCTGTGTTCAGTTTTTCAAGGCCTATCCACTGTGCCAACTTATAACTAAATCTGAGGGGGGTGCGATGGGGAGGTTCCCTTGGGAGTACAAACGGCAGCTCCGTCAATGCACTGCCGTTTTACACCTTTTGCACGCCATACTAACACCGTCTGTGTACGTACATATCGCTAACCCATGGCCTTTGTCACCTCAGTATAAATGAAACTGAGTTGAGAATATTTTTAAATGACTCTGATACGATTTTCTTTATTCAACATAGGAGCTATTGTCGTATTGAAGTAACGAGCCGCCCATGACCACATGTTTCTCTAAACATAGTTTTTGGCAGAAACCCCTGAAAACTAGTTCTGTGAAGAGCAGTATCTACATCTACATCTACATGACTACTCTGCAATTCACATTTAAGTGTTTGGCAGAGGGTTCATCGAACCACAATCGTACTATCTCTCTACCATTCCACTCCCGAACAGCACGCGGGAAAAACGAACACCTAAACCTTTCTGTTCGAGCTCTGATATCTCTTATTTTATTTTGATGATCATTCCTACCTATGTAGGTTGCGCTCAACAAAATATTTTCGCATTCGGAAGAGAAAGTTGGTGACTGAAATTTCGTAAATAGATCTCGCCACGACGAAAAACGTCTTTGCTGTAATGACTTCCATCCCAATTCGCGTATCATATCTGCCACACACTCTCCCCCATTACGTGATAATACAAAAGAAGCTGCCCTTTTTTGCACCCTTTCGATGTCCTCCGTCAATCCCACCTGGTAAGTATCCCACACCGCGCAGCAATAATCTAACAGAGGACGAACGACTGTAGTGTAAGCTGTCTCTTTAGTGGACTTGTTGCATCTTCTAAGTGTCCCGCCAATGAAACGCAACCTTTGGCTCGCCTTCCCCACAATATTATCTATGCGGTCTTTCCAACTGAAGTTGTTCGTAATTTTAACACCCAGGTACTTAGTTGAATTGACAGCCTTGAGCATTGTACTATATATCGAGTAATCGAATTCCAACGGATTTATTTTGGAACTCAAGTGGATCACCTCACACTTTTCGTTATTTAGCGTCAACTGCCACCTGCCACAACATGCAGCAATCTTTTCTAAATCGCTTTGCAACTGATACTGGGCTTCGGATAACCTTAATAGACGGTAAATTACAGCATCATCTGCGAACAACCTAAGAGAACTGCTCAGATTGTCACCGAGGTCATTTATATAGATCAGACACAGCAGAGGTCCCAGGACGCTTCCCTGGGGAACACCTGATATCACTTCAGTTTTACTCGATGACTTGCCGTCTATTACCACGAACTGCTACCATCCCGAGAGGAAATCACGAATCCAGTCGCACAACAGACGATACCCCATAGGCCCGCATCTTGATTAGAAGTCGCTTGTGAGGAACGGTGTCAAAAGCTTTCCGGAAATCTAGAAATACGGAATCAACTTGAGATCCCCTGTCAATAGCGGCCATTACTTCGTGCGAATGAAGAGCTAGCTGCGTTGCACAAGAACGATGTTTTCTGAAACCATGCTGATTACGTATCAATAGATCGTTCCCTTCGAGGTGATTCATAATGTTTGAATACAGTATATGCTCCAAAACCCTACTGCAAACCGACGTCAATGATATAGGTCTGTAGTTCGATGGATTACTCCTACTACCCTTCTTAAACACTGGTGCGACCTGCGCAATTTTCCAATCTGTAGGTACAGATCTATCGGTGAGCGAGCGGTTGTATATGATTGCTAAGTAGGGAGCTATTGTATCAGCGTAATCTGAAAGGAACCTAATCGGTATACAATCTGGACCTGAAGACATGCCTGTACCAAGCGATTTGAGTTGCTTCGCAACCCCTAAGGTATCTACTTCTAAGAAACTCATGCTAGCAGATGTTCGTGTTACAAATTCTGGAATATTCCATTCGTCTTCCCTGGTGAAGGAATTTCGGAAAACTGCGTTCAATAACTCCGCTTTAGCGGCACAGTCGTCGGTAACAGTACCATCGGCACTGCGCAGTGAAGGTATTGACTGCGCCTTGCCGCTTGTGTACCTTACATACGACCAGAATTTCTTCGGATTTTCTACCAAATTTAGTTGTACGCGATAGTGAACCCTCGAGAAGTCTCTTATTAAGCAGACAAATTTAATAATACCTCCAGGCTTAGGGGATGAATTTATCTGATATCGAAATTTGTACAATGTTTGATAGCGATCATTCGTAGCTAAGAATAACGAAAATGGAAAACTGGAGCTCATTAACTGTACCGCTGATTGTCCTATGAGTTCTAGTGATTATACATATTTATTTTAAGAGGCAATAGTAAGGAATTCGGCCGTTTCTCATGTCTAAACTGTCTTGGGAGAGTTAACGCCGAACTTTGCCTAGCTCATGAATTGCACCTCATAATATTAATAATACCAATACTGCTACTACCATAACTAAAGAAAGTGAATGTATGCTGTTACATTAGGCCATTAAAATTGCTACACCAAGAACTAGTGCAGATAATAAACGGGTATTCATTGGACAAATATATTACACTAGAACTGACATGTGATTACATTTTCACGCGATTTGAGTGCAGGCATCCTGAGAAATCAGTACCCAGAACAACCATCTCTGGCCGTAGTAACGACCTTGATACGGCTGGGCATTGAGTCAAACGGAGCTGGGATGGCGTGTACAGGTACAGTTGCCCATGCAGCTACAACATGATACCACAGATCATCAAGAGAAATGACTGGCGTATTGTGACGAGCCAGTTGCTCGGCCACCATTGACCAGACGTTTTCAATTGGTGAGAGATCTGGAGAATGTGCTGGTCGCGGCAGCAGTCGAACATTTTCTGTATCCAGAAAGGCCTATACAGGACCTGCTACATGCGGTCGTGCATTATGCTGCTGAAATGTAGGGTTTCGCAGGGATCGAATGAAGGGTAGAGCCACGGGTCGTAACACATCTGAAATGTAACGTCCACTGTTCAAAGTGCCGTCAATGCGAACAAGAGGTGACCGAGACGTGTAATCAATGGCACCCATACCATAACACCAGGTGATACGCCAGTATGGCGATGACGAATACACTTTTCCAATGTGCGTTCACCGCGATGTCGCTAAACACGGATGCGACCATCATGATGATGTAAACAGAACCCGGATTCATCGGAAAAAATGACGTTTTGCCATTCGTGCACCCAGGTTCGTCGTTGAGTACACCTCGCAGGAGCTCCTGTGTGTGATGCAGCGTCAAGGGTAACCGCAGCCATGATCTCCGAGATGATAGTCCATGCTGCTGCAAACGTCGTCGAACTGTTCGTACAGATGGTTGTTGTCTTGCAAACGTCCCCATCTATTGACTCAGGGATCGAGACGTGGCTGCACGATCCGTTACAGCCATGTGGATAAGATGCCTGTCATCTCGACTGCTAGAGATACGAGGCCGTTGGTATCCAGCGCGGCGTTCGATATTACCCTCTTAAACCGACCTATTCCATATTCTGCTAACAGTCATTGGCTCTCGACCAACGCGAGCAACAATGTCGCAATACGATAAACCGCAATCGCGATAGGCCTACAATCTGACATTTATCAAAGTCGGAAACCTGATGGTACGCATTTCTCCTCCTTACACGAGGCATCACAACAACGTTTCACCAGGCAACGCCGGTCAACTGCTGTTTGTGTATGAGAAATCGGTTGGAAACTTTCCTTATGTCAGCACGTTGTAGGTGTCGCCACCGGCGCCAACCTTGTGTGAATCCTCTGAAAAGCTAATCATTCGCATATCACAAAATCTTCTTCCCGTCGGTTAAATTTCGCGTCTGTAGCACGTCATCTTCGTGGTGTAGCAATTTTAATGGCCAGTAGTATAATTATCACGTTATGTTTCATTCCTTTCAATTGGAAACAATGATACAAGTCAAGTAGTTATGATGGAGTAATATCCGAGGATCTAGATGATTGCTCCGGGGAAGAGAAAGAAATAATACTGAAAAACTAGCAGATGGGTTTAAGGGAATAATTAAAGAAATAGGTAGTTTCGAAGAAATCTGGGACAGTGTTGACTATGAGACAGAAATAATGATTCCCTGGTGGACGGAAGAAAGACAGTGGAGATATACCAAGAAGGAAGCTATGCCGACGGTAACACGTTAAGCTTTAATCTGCTGTTGAATGGAAGGTGATTTTGGGTAAGATGCGGGTTAATGGGTGGTTTGTGAATTTGACTACACTATAAAAAAAGGGCAGACGAATGGACTCGCAAAAATACAGACCAATATCGCTAACACCGGCCTGCTGCAGAATCTGTGAACGTATTCCCAGTTTGAATATAATAAATTTTCTTGATGCCGAGATGCTTATGTCCACGAGTGAGCATGGTTTTAGAACGCATCGCTCATGCGACACTCAGATTGCTTTTTTCTCACATGCTATACTGCGAATTACGCTTAAGGGAAACAGGCAGATTCCATATGGAATAGATCCCCAGATATGCGAGTGGCTCGAAGACTTCTTAGGTAACAGAACCCAGTATGTTGTCCTCAACGGCGAATTTTCATCAGAGACAAGAGCATCGTCAGGAGTGCCCCAGGGAAGTGAGACAGAACCATTGTTAATTATTATATTCGTAAATGACCTGTGAAGAGGGTGAGCAGCAATCTGCAGTTGTTTTGTGATGATGCTGTGTTGTACTGTAACGTGTCGAAGTTGACTGATTATAAGAAGATACAAAGTGACTGAGAGGAAGTTTCTAGTTGACGTGATGAATGGCATATAGAGCTAAATGTAAGTTAATACAGATGAGTAGGAAAAACAAACCTGTAATTTTCGGATACAGCATTAGTAGTGACCTGCTTGACACATTGACGTTTAAATATCTAGACGTAACGTTCCAGAACGATATGAAATGGAACGAGAATGTGAGAACACTGGTAGGGAATGCGAATGGTCAGTTCCGGTTCATTGGGAGAATTTTGGGAAAGTGTGATTCATCCGTAAAGGCGACCGCATGTAGGACTCTAGTACGACCTACTCTTGAATTCTGCTTATTTGGTTTGGATACGTACCAGGTCGGATTAAAAACGAGGACATCGAAGCAATTCAGAGACACATTGCTAGATTTCTTACTGGTAGGTCCGAACAATACGCAAGTATTACGGAGATGCTTCCTGGAGGGAAAGCGTTTCTTCTCATGGAGAAATTTTACAGAATGTTCCGTAAGGTATGATAAATGATGATTTGTGACATATCTGCCGAAAGAGTAGAACGCTGGTGCACGCAAAGGTAATTCGGAGCACCCCGTTCATCGTATGTTGTTGAACATAGAGCTCCGCAGCAGACCAGGCATGTTGATCCAACGACATCGTCAATTATGATTGCAATGGGCAAAGGGCCATCGGGATTCTACAGTCGATTAATAGAAATGCATAGAGCCTTACGGTGGATCACATTTTTGCTACACTGAGTCACTGGTTGTCTCCACAAGTGCCGTCATCGGTGAGCAGAGGTTCGAGACGTGCAGCACAGCACGGACACAGGTTGGCGGAAGCAGTATTACGCTTTTGGGAGACATTCTCCCTCTGCATCCCTTAACGCTTGATGTCTTTCCAGCCGGCGATGTCATCTTCCAGCAGTATAATTGCTCGTGTCTCGGAACAAGATCTTTGCAACAATGGTTTCAGGAGTGAACTCACGTAAATGTCTAGACGACCAAAATCACCTGACATAAATCCTATGGAACCATCTGGATCGGTATCTGGCCCCTTCACCACATATGTAAACCAGCGGCCTTTTATTTATGCGAGTTACATGACCTGTTCGTAGACACAGGATGCGACATACATCCACAAACCTGTCAGCAAGTTGCAGGATCCCTGATACGCAGAATGAGTGATGTATTTCGTTCCAGAGACGAACAGACACGCTATTAAGCACGTGGGCATAACTTCCGGCTCATCAGTGCACAGACAGTCGTTTTCGCCTCGTTCTGTCTGCGTGTGGAACAGAAAATGAGGTGACTAGTACTGGTTCAGGGTACGAGGGTCCTCTCCGCTACGCACCGCACGGTGGCCCGCGCAGTGTGTATGTAGATGTAGATGTAGATGTACGTTTCTTTGTCCCACTTCAGGTTACCTGCTGATGTGTTTCACACAAACAAATAAGTTTTCCAGATGTCATCTGTGAGTAGACGTAAGCTGCAACACAGTCTCGCATTTCTTACCGAGTTCCATACCACCGGAATAGAAAAGATAAATCTTTGTTTGTTCTGAGAACACAGCAATTGTCAGCATTAATAAAGTGAACACAGGCTTAAATTATTTTTATTCGTTTCACTGATAGTTTCTGTGTTTTCAGGATATTCAACCACTTTAAAATAACCGAAAATCGAAATTAGCATCGTGGAAATTGTAATAAATAGTACAATTCATAGCGAATATGCTGAAAATAAGCAAAAGGAGAGATAAATTATTTCGTAGATATTTGTCTAAATTGTACCACACTTGATATTTTGCTTACTATAGGCTGAAAATTGCGTTATAAAATCATTTAAACATTGCCATCCTCAACTGTAGGATGTTGTTCTCGTAGTCTGATTTAAGGAACTGAAACTCTTGGAAAACTAAACACACTACACTTAATTTTCTAAACATCTACATGCTGAAGAAATTGAGAAACTGGTTTCTTAATTTGTAACTTCCGTATAAACTATATCCCTGTACTTAAAGATACGTATTAGTCTAAGTTTAAGGAAATATTCCAAGTATTAGTTCTTACAACACTATTTGTATGCATCGGGATACAACTTTTTCCCTGCGTTACCTATCCCTGTACACTTGGCAGGAGCCCACACTTTCTTATTCCATGCGTCTGATCACTTCTTCCATTTGGTCTTCATCAAAAACTCACTACACCATTTCTGTGTTTTAGGAATGAGTCTCTGTAATGGCTTCCCGCAGTCTCCGAAACACTTCCATTTCACAGGTCGAACTGTAGATCTAATTTTCTTCACCTTTGATTGGATGGACTGTTTCAGCATAGTTTTTGTCTGTCATTGCTTCTTCTGCACCGATATTATGGGACAAGCAGACTCGTTATGCAAAGTCTAACGCAAGTTTTATTACGTCCTAGAAGCTCAAATTCAACATTATCTCTTGAAATGTAAGAGTATATCATGCCAATTCGTTTTCAGCTTTGTTGGAAAACATTTTAACATCCCCGTTGGCGTTTTTCTTCTCATTCTCAGCATGTCTCATAATATTTAGCTTAGGGACATTTTACATTTTTTCATATACATTTAATCTATGATTGGCATTTAGATATACTGTTACAACTAAGTCCAATTCATCTGCGCTTCACTTACCATAACGCCTTTGTGTTACCATGTTATAATACTACATTATTGTTCGATTAATAACTTAGGATAAAAACGCATGATAAAAAGCACTACATCATATGAAAGAATTATATTGCAATACTAATGCCAAACAAGTTTTTCAACTGGAGTATAGGAACAAGTTTCTTAAATTGTAACTGAAACTTATAGTGGTATATTATAGGCAACGTCGCCTTTTTCCTTTTTTCAGTTCTCTACAAATCGACCACAACGAATACAGATCATGAACGTCTGCAAATTAAAGTTGTTTCATGAACATTAATCCAAAATAAAACATTATGTGACCATTTACCTTGTAATGCTAATTCTTTTCGCCACGTGTGCAAAAGAAAAAGGTTACGGTAGAAGAAAACTACAACAAAATGAAAGCAGTCTACAGATGACCTGTTCCTCAATAAGCAGCCGATAATATGGCTCAAAGAAGCACGTATTCCACGATGAAGTCACAAAATGTCGGACATTGCGTGAGGTACGTCTTTTGTTGTAGGGGTGCCCGTACAATAAAGGCAGCTCTCCCCTACATATGTCAATTGTAGATGACAAATTGCGGATAAACATCTAATCTCATTTGCTTCTCTTTATTAGAATTTTTAACATTACATTTGTGGAAAAAATTTAGCATGATATGTGCAAAAAGTTTCAGACATTCCACGGTAATACATATGCCTCAGAAACAGACTGTGTACTGATATTTTTATAGATATGTGCCTAAACAGGAACCAAAATCGCGAAGAGACGGGACCTAAATTAAATACCAAATGTATTCCACTAGAGGGACGCACGAAGCAACAGATGATACCGCAGCAAGATGTTCGTTAGACCAGTGGGACGGAATCAGTACCACACCAGCGAGAAAAAGCAAAAGATATACATAAGCTTTAGTTGACTTACAAAGTTGCTATAAGAAACAAAATACTGGGATATGTAAAAAAATGAGAGAATGGTAACGTGTAGGGTCACAGCTGAGCAAGACTGAAACATAAAGGAAATGAATTGCAATATCACATCACAGTTTCGTAAAATAATATAGTACTAAAGATATACCAAGCAATTAGATATTAATCGATAAGCGACAAATAGCAATCTATGCTCTCTGAAAAACTAGAAGGTACCAAATAACAATGTTAAATAAAAATAAATCCCAAAATCCGATTAGGCTACAATCTCATTTAATAGTTTTTAGTTGCAACAGGTTCCTCGCCAATGGTAAACTTCTTGAAATAAATTGGCTTCCTGCTTTGGTTGTTTTTATATGTACCTTATTTTTACTTTGTACACCTCGATGTTTCCTCTTTGTAGGCACTTTCTGTGGTGTCACCGCCAGACACCACACTTGCTAGGTGGTAGCTTTAAATCGGCCGCGGTCCATTAGTACATGTCGGACCCGCGTGTCGCCACTGTCAGTAATTACAGACCTAGCGCCACCACATGGCAGGTCTAGAAAGACGTACTAGCACTCGCCCCAGTTGTACGACGACTTTGCTAGCGACTACACTGACGAAGCCTTTCTCTCATTTGCCGAGAGACAGTTAGAATAGCCTTCAGCTAAGTCCATGGCTACGACCTAGCAAGGCGCCATTAACCCTATCCGGAACGAGTCTTATTTGTATTATCAAGAGCGATGTACCACAATGATGGAATAAAGTTAAGTATCCGAGGAGCTGCATACTTTTCTCTATAGCATTCACAAAGTATCCTGTTCCAGACTTCACGCCAGTCGGTGTGAGTTGACGCGTGCCCTTTCGGTAACCTCACCCTGTGTCTAGACTGTCTTGTCTAGACACAACACTTTCAGTATAATGTTAAACTCGTTAAACACATATGTGTCGGGATACAGTCGTATAATTTCATGAGTATTCCGTGACTGGTCGGGTTTGAGAGCTGTAGCAATGATAACCGATTCAGTACGAACAGCAGCACCCAGGAAAGCTTTTTACTAGCGTGAGATAGCTGTCAACGCTGTGCTGCGTTACAAACGACTTTTTCTCCAAAAGATGTCACTGTACACAGTCCAGTGTTCCCTGGCGCAGGTAAATGTCTTGGCAGCGTGCTGATGTTTGTACAGCGCCAGGTACGCTTACAGATCTCAAGCACAGCCAACCATTTGCTGTTCAATAAATTATGCAACTGTAACCAAAAATTTCTTTCCAGAAATTTTTCAACATTTCCGACCTCGTCACATTCGTCGTCCGCCGGTCACCACATTCTCCCGTCTCTCGGACAGCATAGGAATCCCACGGCAGAAGAACTGGGCGTCTTTTGGTGTGATCCATGAATCGATCTAATTTTGCACTTGCTCATATGACCGGAAGCACTGGTCAGCCAGGCCTTGTGTAACTGTCCAAGAAAGGTGGTAGTGAGAGGGAGCAATGTCTGAATAATACGGCGAGTGGGAAATTACTTCCCAGTTCAACGTTTCCAGTTATGTTTTGACGGGTAGGTCGAGCACAGTCAAGCTGCAAACTCACCTTTTCATGTCTTTCGCTGTACTGTGGCCGTTTGCCTTCCAGTGTTCCGTTCAAAAATGTCAATTGCTTTCGACATGTAACTCTTGTGACTGTTTCCACTCGGTGTCAGTCGCTTTGAAAAGCTTCCCACTTCCACCGCTATGTCGGTCTCCGACGTCAAAATCACCGTTATTGAAGCGCTGTAAGCATCCTCTACAAGTACTTTCACTAAAAGGTCCATCACCATAGATCTTACTTACTTGCTTACTTCTTGGCGCTACAGCCCGTGTAGGGCCTTGGCCTACTGGACAATCTATGCCCAATCTTCTCTGCTGGGTCCCTCGGCTCTCCATCTTCTGACTCCCATTCTTCTCAAGTCCTCCTCCACGTTGTCTAGCCATGTGGTTCTTGGGCTGCGCCTTATGTGGCGTCTCCCTGGTTTTCCTTTGAAAACTTTCTTGGCTGTTTCTTGGCTGTCCTGTTCTCCACCAGTCTTTGTGTACGTCCCAACTAACGTACACTATTAATATTTATTTGTGTCACGATACCTGCTTTGTTATACACCTCTCTGATCTCGTTATTACATCCGATACGCCAAAGCTCCCCTATCATCCATCGATCCGTAGATTTTGCTAAGTATCTTCCTTTCCTATCTCTGCAACAACTCCTCATCATTTTGCCTTATCGTCCAAGTCTCCGAAACATACACCACCACAGGTGTCACTGCTGTAGGATACACAGTCAGCTTCAGATTCCTACTAAGGCTTCTTGCTTTTAATACTTTAATCCATGCAAAGTAACTCCTGTTACCAGCTGCAATTCATCTATGTATTTCTTCTCTCATATCGGGGGCCAAAGATATGTTAAGCTCTCACAGTGCTCATATTCCTCCCCATTCAAAGTTATGCTTATTTCTCCTTCACCGTACCTTTTCCTAGATGTTAACATACACTTGGTCTTTGACTGATTAATTGTCAGCCGTATCTCCGCTCCATATCCTTCTAATTTTTTAACCTTTTCTCCCAGGTCCCGTTTCCCACTGGATAACAAATCATTATACACTGAAACACCAAAAAAGACTGGTTTAGACATACGTATTCAATTACAGATATATGTAAACAGGCAGAATACGGCGCTGCGGTCGGAAACGCATGTATAAGACAATATGTGACTGGCGTAGTTGTTAGTTCGGTTGCTGCTGCTACAATGGCTGACTGTCAAGTTTTAAGTGAGTTAGAACGTGGTGTTAAACTCGGTGCAAAAGCGATAGGACGCATCTCCGAGGTAGCGACGAAGTGGCGATTATTCAGTACGACAATTTCAAGAGCATACCGTGTATATCAGGAATCCCGTAAAAGATCAAATCTCCGACATCGCTGCGGCTGGGAAAAGATCCTACAAGAACGGGACCAACGATGACTGAAAAGAATCGTCCAGTGTGACAGAAGTGCAACCCTTCCACAAATTGCTGCAGATATCATTTCTGGGCCATCAACAAGTGTCAGCGTGCGAACCATTCAACGAAAGATCAACGATTATGGACTTTCGGAGCCAAAGGCCCAATCTGTACCCTTGATGACTGCACGACACAAAGTTTTAGACTTCGCCTGGGCCCTTCAGCACCGAAATTGGACTGTTGATGACTGGAAACACGTTGCGTAATCGCATGAGTCTCGTTGCAAATTGTATCGAGCGGATGGACATGCACGGGTATGGAGGTAACCTCATGAATCCATGGACTCTGCATCTCAGAGCGGTCTGTTTAAGCTGTTGTAGGCTTTGTAATTGTGTGGAGAGAGTGCAGATCTGTGTTCGTACGTGATAAGTCTAGATACGTCTCTCACAGGTGACAAAGTGCGTAAGCATCCTGTCTGATCACTTGCATCCATTCATGTCCATTGTGCATTCCTACGGTCTTGGGCAATTTGATCAGGACTATGCGTCACCCCAAACGTCCAAAATTGCTACAGAGTCACTTGGCTCTAGGAGCGCTCTTTTGAGTTTAAGCACATCCGCTGGCCACCAGAATCTTGAGATATGATCATTATTGACCATATCTGGGCTGCCTTGTAACGTGCTGTTCAGAAGAGACTTCCACCTCCTCGTACTATTACGGATTTATGGGCAGACCTGCAGGATTCATGGTGTCAGTTCCATCCGGCACTACTTCAGGCATTAGTCAAGTCCATGCCACGTCGTGTTGCGCCACTTGTTTGTGCTGGTGGGGAAGCTTCACGATTTTAGGCAGGTGTACCAATTTCTGTGGCTCTTCAGTGTATATACATATCCAAGATCGTTGCGTCACTCTATTAAATACTGGTACCCCAGTTTTGCCACTTCGTGACTTTCGTATTACCCTGTCCAAGGCGACATTGAACAGAATAGTGGAAAACACATAACCATTACGCAGTTCAAAAGCCTTTGATAATGCTCCCTCAACCTTTGCTTTGGATAATATTCTTCTCAAGTCGTTTGAACTACTCTTCCCAGTTTGGTGGGTACGCGTGCCTCTTGCATTCCATTCGAGAGTTGATCCCTTTTGATTTTATCATAAGCTTGTTTGAAATAAATGAACAGCTGGTGGACATCGATATTATAAAATCTTTCAAGGATCTGGCTGATAGTAAAAATCTTATCTGTAGTTGATCTATTAGTTCTGAAACCACACTGGTAGTCTCCTAGATACTCTTAGATATATCTTGTTAGAAGACCAGCCATGATTTTTCCTCATTCATTATGTACTATATCGAGCATTGCAATTCCTCTATATCTCGCATGGTCGACTTTGTCGTGTTTCTTCTGCGTAGGGCAGAGTATTACTGTATTCCATTGTTCAGCCGTATTTCCTTTCCCCTATAATCTCATACAAAACCCTTACTAGTTTTTCTCCGCCATATGATCTCGTTTCTGTTGTAATATCGTCTTCTCCCGGAGCTTTATTGATTTTAAGAGTCTTGATACTACCGTTAACTTCTTTAGCGTAGGTTCGTCGACTGATATCTGGTACTCTTCTTCTCTGTTTACTTCCTGCTTCAGCTCCTCTACCATACTAGCATCAATCTCGCCTTCGTTTTCCGGTTCTGTATTCAGTACACTAAAATACTCCACCCATCTGTCTATAATTGATCTTTTCCTCTAATCAGATTTTCCTCCTTATCGTTACAGGTAACTGCTCTGAGTTCGGGTCCTTTATTTATATCTTTCACCAGCATATGTAATTTCCTTGTTTCCTGAGCAGTCTCTCTCTCTTCTAACTCATCAATCCACCGTTTTTCAAATTCTCTCTTTTTCCTCCTATATTCTTTATGTACTTCTCTTCTCCTGGTATTCTTTTACAGTAATTCTTGTTCTCCTCTGCAGCATTCTTTTATTGCCTCATTCCTTACTTCTATCTTGTATCTTCCTCCTACAATCTCCATGAAACCAGACATGGGATCTCGCTTGCTTCTTTCTAGCCTGTATAGTTTCAGCAGTCTCACTGACCGTTTCCATCTTTCTTCAGTACCCTCTCCTACGCGATCTTTGGCTTCGTTAAGTCGATTTGCTAAAATACTTTTACACTATTGTTATGTATTTTCAACACTTCTTAACTTGGCATCATCAAACAATGCCATAGTCACGCTACAAAATCACCTTTTCATGACGGTCGCTGTATTGTGGCCATTTGTCTATCAGTATTGGGCTCAAATGCATCAATTTGTTTCGAGGACTATCTCCTGTGATTGTTTCCGTCGATTCCAATAGCTACGAAAATCGCCGTTCCGGTATTCGACGTCCCAATCGCCGTTTCTGAAGCACTGAAACCATTCTCTGCAAGTTATTTCACCAATAGGTAACTCACCGTAGATCTTACCCAGCATTTCATGAGCCTCTGCCGCAGATTTCTCCATGTCAACGCAGAAAATTATCACTTCTCGTAGACGACTAGAACTGCGCACGGAAGTTGACATATTCCGTCGAGGTTAACTTTATTATTACATTACAAACAGACAAATAATCTGATGGCACTCTGCTCACAGATGCATCAGCTTATTTTATGGCACTTACTATCTGCCACCTGCACCATCACTTTCCGCTGCTGCCATCTATTGTAAGTGGCGAAAGCGAAGTTGTAGAGCTAATAGATTAGTTTATGAACCACGAAGAGGACTATAAGCTAAAAAGTTAGACTAGACTAATTTTAGGCATGGCGTTTAATCGGCCATATCATTATTCGAGGGAGCATTGATTATTTCACATTATACATGACTGATACATTAAGGGGTGTACGTACGTCCTATACCCACAGTGTTAAATTTGCAATATTGGCGACCCATTATCTCAGAACCTGTGACAGATAGAGATGTGAAATTTTTGGGATGTATAATATCACTCCTTTTCTGATTACTGAACTAGAATCATAATGTACAGAGAAATAACTAACTAGTTATGATTTTTTAAAAATGTTGTTCTATATTTTCTTTTAAAAGTCCACTTTTTACCGTAAGTAAAAAACTGTTAGAGGCAGAGATGCTTTGGGAGGTTCAGTAGCTGCAGTATACTAAGTGGTAACATAGTGTAAAATTAGAGATAGGTATCTGTAATAGTTCCTGAGATAATAGGTCAAATAATTTTAAAAATGTCATTTTCGGCAATTCAAGTTCAAACATTTTATTTGATATTAACTTACACGTGGTGGCATGCCAGCTTCTAGAAACAGCAAGGCCCATAATCAGCATTAAATGGATCCTGTTCTTGACTATCCTGAAAACCTAGAAGCTTCCTTCCTTTCCTGCCTCTTCCTGCTTTAGTCATTTCCTCTGCTGCACGTTGGGCTTTCATGATCCTAAGTCGATCCATTCGCTGAAAGGCTTGCTGTGTGTTGGCACCTGGAGTGATACCAAGCTCCTCTAATACCCCAATTCTTCCCTTTATATCATCATTAAACGTTATCACAGCATCACAAACACTCAAGTATAGAGTTTTCCTTCTTACAAAGACATTTTTTGGTATGCGGGTCCAAATTACTTTATTGAAAGACTCATTCGGGTTTTGTGTTCGACCATGGAGACATTTGGAAAGAAGGTCAGGATGAGCTAATTCTCTATATATTGGTTTAATAGCTTCCATCACTGCAGATGGTATGCTACTTGTGTGCCTAAATTGTTCCTCGCTATCCACTGCCTGAGTTTTGCGGTACTTGCACCATGAATCAGCACCAGGTGAACAAAGACCATGTATAGATGTATCACCAGTGGAAGATTTGTGTAAGAATGTAGCCCACACTGCTCGTTTCATCCCTTGTAGGTCATGTGTATTGTTTCTTATTGCCATTCTATAATGGTGCTGGAGTTCATCAATGTTTTTGTCTGTAAGTCTTTCTTTACCATTTAGAGTCTTTACATCTGATAACTTCTCTTTTCCTTTTGTCTGCTTCAATTTTCGGAGAGGCGTTCCCATCCGTTTTTGAACGAGGCCCACACATTCAATCTTAACAATCTGCTTATTACCATAAGGTTGGCTTTCCACTACTGATTTGTAAGCTTTTGAATCACCATGCCCCAAGTACTTAGTGTAACACACACCTCTCTCCTGTTGTGAACGTATGAACATAGAAACAACTGCAGTAGCCTCCATACACCCCCCCCTCCCAATTTCCCTCATAATTCTTGGCACAATTTGTTTTATGGCTTTGACTTGTTTCATCAACTGATTTACACTGATGACAGTATTTTGTTTGCACTTCAATGTCTAAAACTTTACCTGTGTCAACACTAGTGACAGTTGCAACTGCATTTTTTGATATGTAACCTCTATTCTGCCATGTGAGATCAACTGCCACAGATAAGTCTGTCGTGTTATTTAATTCTATTGCTTCTTTAGCAGCAGATTTCATAGAAACAACAGCAACAGATTTGACACATTCACCAATCACTTCTGTGTGCTTACTTGATCTGGTTGTTGGGTCTGTCAAGTTCAGCGTTGCACATACTTCAGCTACAGTCAATCCTTTCCCAATCCACCTCATTCCAAACAGGAATCTAACATTGCTCTCAAACAAGTCATTCTTGCACTTTTCAGAAGTCCAAAATGATGTCGATAGCCTGCAAACTTAGCACTGAATATCAAGTTCGTTAGCCAGTCCAGTCCTTGCAGATGAGTCCTCAGAGTTGCTAATTTGCCCACCACAGACCTTACATGACACAGCATCTTGCAAAACGTGTTGCGACCGAACCGCCGAATCTTTCCATCAGTAAATGGGGTATGTTCTCAACTGACTCGGTTGTTTTAACCCCCTCCACTGACGGAATGACCCGCTTCCTAATTCCGTATGTATAAAACCAATACGGACTTGTAGCTGTCACGCCTTTGCGCTTACTGCTACGTATTTTAACTGTAAATAGCTCAGTCCTAATGGTAAGAGGTAGTAGTGAATCCACGTTGTTAATATTTGAATACAGCACAGCTGCCACAAGCTCAGCTCACTTTTACTCCACTCCTACCCTCGCCATTGCACCACATTAACTAGCTGCTACGTGGACCTTGCTAAATTCACTTGCGTATACATTTTTGACCGTTACTCGCCAGTATTTACCTAATGATTAGTACACTCCTAACCGGACTATTTCCCTAAGAGCTGTGATGATTGAACGGGTTCGATCCACGGCCTACAGTGCCCTACAGTTCACATGGTAACACTGCCTACCTGACCCACTTAACTTGGTAGTGAGCTTATGTATCCAATCACCACTGCTAGCAGCAGTGGATAATCCTATCAGCATGACGAGAGCAGCAGACTTACCGTCGAATCCTCCTGAAAATACTTATGACTACGGTCGCCAGCTCTGAAGGAGCAAAAGAATAAATCCATTTTTGGCTCGTTTCAAAGTGAAATGGCTTGAGTTGAATTTAAACTTAATTCTGAATATTACTATTTCTGATCATTCTAGATGATTCTACAAAGCAAATACTCTCTCAATTTCTGTGAGTTGGCTTGGTAATTACTACCAGGACAGTTTATGCAGCTTGGGTTAACAAAATTCTATCCTTCAACTTATTTAATGATTTTGGATATTACTCTTTGGACAATTGATACAGAATTAGTTAAGTGACTTTACTTGAAAGGTTACTCAGAAAAAT
Organism: Schistocerca cancellata; assembly: GCF_023864275.1. NCBI lineage: Eukaryota > Metazoa > Arthropoda > Insecta > Orthoptera > Acrididae > Schistocerca > Schistocerca cancellata. The sequence goes on from NC_064631.1 coordinate 57,913,687, forward strand.
TCAAGTAACTATAAATAGGCGACTCATTCTGGTGTGACCATTGCTCTTTTCAACATTATTATACGCTAAAGTATTCTACAACCAAAAGAATTGTAAATGAAAGAGGCGATGGTGGCCTCAGTCTGATTTCACTATACTATATTTGAGGTTACTACACTTTACAATGAACAACATGCGTCGTAATTTTACTCATTACTATATTCTGTCCTCTGCACTTGCATAAAAGAAAACTGGTATTCTCCTTTTACATGTATACAGAGTTCGACTTAACAATTGCAAGCAGTCTTGCCTTGGGTAGACGTGTCGGTGCTGGTGGTGAGATGCATGTAGCTAACGTAGCTCTTCACGCCTCATGCCCTTAATGGCGGCTGGAACTACGAGCTGTAGCACTAGTATAAGCTACTGCACGTCCGCCACAAAATCTGGGCGCAGGAACTCTTACAATCAGCCCCAGTGGCATAGAGGCGGCTTCAACAACCATTCGTCACGTTTTACTCCAAAAACGGCGACGATATTCGCCTCTTCTCTGTTGCACAATCACTTTTGCGCGAGCACAATTACGCACGTCCGATCACGTCAACACTCCCCAGGCCATTCCATTGTTCAGTCCCTGTGTCTCCAGCTACCCCTAGCTACGCTCGTATCACCAAGAGTGGGGGCGTTCCCCTACCACCTTTTTACCGAAATAATTTAGTATTTAAGAATATTTATATTTATTACCCTGGAGTTCATACCAGTCATAATGATTTACTACTAGCGCTCTACAACATTAAATTATACAGTAATAACTTATAATTACCAAGAAAAAGAATACATTTGACTCCGAGAGCTTAGTGCATTGTCTGACAGGTAGCGCTAATTCCCAGTTTCGCCAATAGATGGCATCAGGGTGCACTCCCTGGCAGTCTCACACAAGCGCGCCCGTTTCCGACGCGCGGGCTCCAAATTACTGTCAGCCCACCATCATTTCAGTTCCGTTACAGTGTCCTAACACACTCAAATTTAAAAGAACATAGCCTAAACTATTTTGATCTTTACCAATAAATAAATTCTCATGGTCTCCAAATTTCCTCTTCGGAGCACTAGTAGGCGTGTCCTTATCATGGGTCTGTGAAAAATCTATTTCAGGATCAACACTGGAATCAGATTTTGTGATATGCTGATCTCCATGGAAACGTCGCTTCTTAAAACAATCCTTTCTTTTCGTCATGTTGAAAAGAGGTATAAGAGCGTATAATAACACACCAAACCACTATGTTTTCAGTTCTAAACTTATGAAGCGAGACAACCACAAAGTAAATAAAGTGCATAAGCTATACCGCCATTTCTGTTTACACAGTGCATCCAACCTCTTAACACGAACATTAACATGATTTCAAGGAATAAATAGCTGAAGGTCATAGCCTTCTAGATTGAATAGTTCAAGAGATAGTGACACTTAGGCAAGTCAGTGCAGAACGACCGGATAATTTTACACACGCACTGTTAACTTTGAAATGATAAAAACTAGACTTCTAGCTAGAATTCTTCGACAAATAATGCATCAAATTATTCAGAAGAGATCAAATATTAATAAGAGATAATAATCCTAAAGTCACGTTCTGACCAGTTCCGCCATACGTACTCCCCTTAAACACCAAAAGACAAAGATTTCCCAGTGTAGTGAGGAGGAGCTAATCCAACAGACTTTCAGTCAAGTTAGTTTGATAACGAAACACAATGTTGACGCAAAAGTAATTAATAGTAAACTGTTTAGAACCGACACGATAAAAAGCGCGTCAACCAACCACCAATATTGGTCATGTGTCACAGAAACGAATCTTCGTTCTTTACTGTATCCAAACGATTATTTTGTCATATTTTTCATTTTGTACATATTTATACACCTAAGTGAGATTTTATTTTCAGCTGTTTCACCTCTAAAGAAGTACATATCAGCCTTCCGTAATCCATACGTTTTAGCGCGAAAAGGACGTTACACGGACTATTTAAGGTACATCACAGAATACGTATGTTCTTTACCTTCATTAGTAGATGTCCGGTGTCAACTCGGTTGCAAAAGTACGGCGAAGCTTCTTCTAAATGCGCCAAGGGCAACTCGGTTGACCAGTTCAGAAGAACATTGCCCAGCAACGGACCAGTGCTGCGTTCACAGAACGTAACAATTAGAGTAGCTGGCGTAGAAGTCTGTAGCGGGGGACGCAGACCAATAGTTGTAGGGTGGTGAGTATGAACGAGACACTAATTCAAGAATTACTGATTACAGTAAACGGGATACTAAGAGCAAAGAGAGAGAGAGCTGTAGCGGTTGTGAGCGTATTAGGGAGAAATCTGTAACTGTTAACAAATACTGTGTGTAGATGAAAAGCGGGCCTATTTGGATATAGCGAAACAGCTAGAGAAATACACTCCTGGAAATTGAAATAAGAACACCGTGAATTCATTGTCCCAGGAAGGGGAAACTTTATTGACACATTCCTGGGGTCAGATACATCACATGATCACACTGACAGAACCACAGGCACATAGACACAGGCAACAGAGCATGCACAATGTCGGCACTAGTACAGTGTATATCCACCTTTCGCAGCAATGCAGGCTGCTATTCTCTCATGGAGACGATCGTAGAGATGCTGGATGTAGTCCTGTGGAACGGCTTGCCATGCCATTTCCACCAGGCGCCTGGCCTGACGTGCATTGTCCTGTTGGAACAGCAAGTTCCCTTGCTGGTCTAGGAATGGTAGAACGATGGGTTCGATGACGGTTTGGATGTACCGTGCACTATTCAGTGTCCCCTCGACGATCACCAGTGGTGTACGGCCAGTGTAGGAGATCGCTCCCCACACCATGATGCCGGGTGTTGGCCCTGTGTGCCTCGGTCGTATGCAGTCCTGATTGTGGCGCTCACCTGCGCGGCGCCAAACACGCATACGACCATCATTGGCACCAAGGCAGAAGCGACTCTCATCGCTGAAGACGACACGTCTCCATTCGTCCCTCCATTCACGCCTGTCGCGACACCACTGGAGGCGGGCTGCACGATGTTGGGGCGTGAGCGGAAGACGGCCTAACGGTGTGCGGGACCGTAGCCCAGCTTCATGGAGACGGTTGCGAATGGTCCTCGCCGATACCCCAGGAGCAACAGTGTCCCTAATTTGCTGGGAAGTGGCGGTGCGGTCCCCTACGGCACTGCATAGGATCCTACGGTCTTGGCGTGCATCCGTGCGTCGCTGCGGTCCGGTCCCAGGTCGACGGGCACGTGCACCTTCCGCCGACCACTGGCGACAACATCGATGTACTGTGGAGACCTCACGCCCCACGTGTTGAGCAATTCGGCGGTACGTCCACCCGGCCTCCCGCATGCCCACTATACGCCCTCGCTCAAAGTCCGTCAACTGCACATACGGTTCACGTCCACGCTGTCGCGGCATGCTACCAGTGTTAAAGACTGCGATGGAGCTCCGTATGCCACGGCAAACTGGCTGACACTGACGGCGGCGGTGCACAAATGCTGCGCAGCTAGCGCCATTCGACGGCCAACACCGCGGTTCCTGGTGTGTCCGCTGTGCCGTGCGTGTGATCATTGCTTGTACAGCCCTCTCGCAGTGTCCGGAGCAAGTATGGTGGGTCTGACACACCGGTGTCAATGTGTTCTTTTTTCCATTTCCAGGAGTGTATATTGTAAGACATTTTCAATCACAACAACGAAATCCTTGCTTATTTCCATTTCACGCACCGTTCAAGTTTGGGAAATGATGTTATTACGTTGACCCACCCGGCAATCTTTGCTGTAAATCGGTTATGGGACGTACAAGCAGCTTTATAGGAATGATTCAGGTTTCAGCGTGAATGCTGTCATTCAGTTCGGCAGTTGTGTACAGGAGTCTATCTTGCGCCCTTTGTTTAAGGGACTACCAAAAGAAATAGTCAGAGATCGATAATTCGGGAGGCCTTGAAGGTCACAATATGTCCCTAGTCCCTGAAATGATGTGGTTGGCAAACCCTTTGGGCGGGGCTGCCACTGAAATTTGAGCACAATGAGACGTAGTGCCACGTTGCCGTAACCAGCAGTCAATGGCAGGAAACAGTTCAAGTTGAGGTGCGAAGAACGTGCCACCGATTGCAGTATACCGCTGAGATGTGGCTGTGGTCGCGAGTTCATGTTCGTCCTGAAAAAAGAAAGGATCCATTATGTCCATTGAGGAGACAGCGCACCAAACTGTGGCTTTCTGGCCGTGTAAGGGGTCTTGTGGAACTGTTGAGCATTGTCCTCGCGACAGTAACGTCCTCTATCCGTTCCTGTGAGGGACAGGTTCTGGGCCTTCCTGGCGATTTCAGCTTAAGTGCACTTCCCGTTGCTTAATAGTTTTTTACCCATATCATGATTTCGTGTGCCGACGGTAAAGCATCAGCCCGTCTAACGCCGAATTGACGGCGGCATTCCCGTGTAGCAGCAGCAGCACACGGCCACCGTCCTCGTGAGAGGCCTTCACAGCCACAGCACGTCCTGACCAGCTCCACTGCTCCATCTCGGCAAATGGTGGTGACTGGTATGAAGTGTCGCCAACAATAACATTCCACTTTTAGAGCTTAATTAAAATAGTTCTTTTTTCTTCCACATCCTGTACTTTACTTGACAGTGGGTAAATGGAGAGTTTGGACCAATACTGTAGCTACAGCAAAAGTCTACTAAATGAAAATACTGGTATTTTGTACCGTTAACTCGATTAAAGTGGGACTCAAAGATATAAGTAATTTACGTCGACGTATTTGCTTTGTATTACTTCGATGAAATCCATTGTAATCGCTACTGAGTGTACGTTAATTTATGATTTTACCTTATGGTCTTCACTGGAACACTCTAGCCAGTTATACAAAGGTTTATCAGGTTGCTGTTATTCAGTAATACAGTGAAATTCAATAATAATCCAACAATACAGTCCAATAGTGCAGTGGTTATTTATGGATTATTGAAATTTATTATTTAAAGAAGGAGTTTTGCCCATCTGTCTGCCCAATACTTTTTCATTCTTTCGGATATTTTCTTTCTTGCTCCGTCTGAGATCACTCTTCTGTAGCTCTTTTATTTGTCTTCATTTGTAGTCTGGCTTGTGTGTCTTGCAGTATTCTGATTTTCTCTGTTTAGTTTTTTATTTCATTTATTGTAATTTTGAGTTCTCTTATATCTTCCTTAATTTATGTGATCCATTCATTGTTACTCTTACTATTGCACAATTTTTTTAATAATTCAGTTGCTAATTCTGTTTGCTGGTGTTCTCATCAGATGTCCAGAGAACGATAAACGCTTGTTCCTGATTATGCACATTGCTGTTTCTTGTACATTCTTTCATTTGAAGCTGTTCTCCAATGCCCGTTTATTTGATAGTGTTTATTTACAAATGTCCTAATTATTCTTCTTTTTGTCTTTAGTATTTTATCAATTTCTGGTGTATTAGTAGTTTTGAAGATGGTTTCAGTTGCATCAGATTTTTTTTTTTTGGTCGTGTAAGTATCATTTAATGTTTTAATTTAGCATGAATAGGGAGGCTTCTTTAGTCGTATTTCGTTTTGTTAATGTAATTTGCTTTTTTCAGTTTTTTACTCCATTTTTTCAAGATGGGTTCTCATTTAGATTGTAAGTTACGATTTCACCGACATATTTAAATTGATCAACAATTTTGATTTATTGTTCTCCTCTTGTTATTCTTTTTGCAAGTGGAGGATCAGTTAGCATAACCTCCGTTTTTTTATGACAGGCTGAGGAAGTTTTTCTGTGCTATCTCTTGTAGTGATTTAACTTGTTGCCTGTTTTCGTGAACATTGTTGGCTAGGAGACTAAGATCATCAGCAAATCCCAAGCAGTTCAAACTTATATTTTTTTAGCTCTTCTTTGAGAGGTGCTTGTACCATTTTCTTATTATACTGTACATTCCAGCGTATAGTTGAACAGCAATGGTGATAGACAGTCATGATGACTTAAATGTGTTTTTATAAGGAATGGTTCAGAAATTTCTGCTCTGAACTTAACTTTCGATTTGGCTTTGCTTAGAATAAGTGCTATTAATTTAGTTTTGGAAGGAGTCCCATATTCTGTAAAATTGTTACAAGAGCTCCGTGATAGACGTCCTAGGATATTCAATAGTGGAAAAGCAATCACATCACAAAAAATAAAAATATAACATCTGCTATACAGTCCCAACTCTAGGTAATAATTAAGACAGCATAACCTTCAGTTGCAGTCTCTAATATTTTCAGTAGGCTAGTATTACACAAAGCAAATGCCCAATGGTCCTCTGGCAACGTATCACGACACACATACATCCCAGCGGTTGTGAACGGGCTAATAAACGAACCGTTTGTTCTAGAGACTTCATACATTCTAGCTCGACGATTGATACCACTTTCAACCCAAACATTTCCAAAACGAGAGCAAGTAATTTTCGTGGATGACCCTTCGTCAAGTGGGGACGTGGCAGACAGGCCCTGACTGAGTTACTGGACTGCCTGAACAGTGTCCATGAAAACATACAATTGGCAATGGATCTAGAAAGTAAGAAATATCTTCCAGTTTTAGACATGCCAATACGAGGAATTACAGATGGTCCCCTACGACACGCTGTATATAGAAAAAAGACACACTCAGATCTGTACCTTCATGCAACAAGCTGACGTCACTGGTACAGAGATACTCTGCGACAGCTTAGATTGTTTTCTGCCAAGAACAGAGTACAGCGAAGCGCAGATTGACTTCCACTGTAGAAAACTAATGATACAGCCATCCGCAAATAAGAGGTAGGGAAAGAGGAACAGAAACTTACATTTGTCCCCTGTGTTGGCACTCCATAAACATAAACTGGAAGAAATTCTGGGGAAAAAACTGGCTATCTTTCGACATTACGAAAAAGGAAAAATATGGTTAGATCGGTAAAGGAAACCGACCACCGGGTGTTTATGGCATTCCTTGACAGTACCGGCGACAACGGATCGAGAAAACGCAGCACTGCATCTCGTAACGGTGGATGGAACACATTAGATGCGTACACCTAAGGCATAAAGACGAAGAGACATCGAATATGTTGCGTCGAGGTAGTTAGCTTTGGGAGAGCATTATCAAAGAATTTAGTGAGATACGACTCCATAACAGTCTTGCCAATAGCCGAGGGCCATCAGCTATGTTCGGCATGGGACCCTTCCATGGCAGCCTTCCGCCAAGAGCGCAGCCAACAGTTGACGCTTCGCCAGTCTGAGTAACACTGAATGCACTGAGGGTCAAATAGCGGTCAGCGCCCGCACCACACGACACACCTGGGGAGAGTCCACCACCTCTCACATATATACAAGCTGTAACTGAGGACGGTGTATTGAACGACATTACATCCGTATTCACGCCATTTGCAGACTCATAATTATAGCTAACACAAGTCGTATGCTTGTAGCTTGGTTAGTCTCTCCAAGTACGTGTGGCAAGAGGAAGCCATTAATGCCTATTTGCCGCTGGGCACCAGCTCTGGTGCTGAAGCGTGCACACGTGGACGCAAAACGGTTAATCTATACCGAAGTGGTGTGGTTCAGACCGTGCAGAAAACATCGAGTAATAAAGATTGAGACGTCTTTGTGTGAAGACTGTACGACGGAGAGAAAAGACAACCAAAACATTTATGAGTGTACTTATTGCGGTACCACTGCACTTATACCCGTTTCACCCTGTGTATGGATCACCCATGCAACCTCAACATTTCATCAAGAGGTCATGGGAGTGACATTCATCAAGACGTCCTGGAAATTCGACGAAGCCCTACGAAGGGAAACCCAAGAAGATGCATCGGAAGTAAATACAAAAGGCACAATGCCGACTTAAGTACAAGCAGACTGAGTCATCTCACGGTCTACGTTTTAAGCCTTTCCTGTGAGAACAGTTTTAGATTCAAATGCTTCACTCCAGGTTTACTGTATCCCTTGGCCAATCACTTTGATGATGAAACACAAAAATTGCATCCGAATTAAATACAAAAGGCACAATGCCGACTTAAGTACAAGCAGACTGAGTCATCTCACTGTCTATGTTTTGAGCCTTTCCTGTGAGACCAGTTTTAGATTCCGATGCTTCACTTCAGGTTTACTGTATCCCTTGGACAATAACTTTGACGATGAAACAAAACAATTGCATCGGAATTAAATACAAAAGCTTCAATGCAGACTTAATTACAAGAAGACTGAGTCTTCTTACCGTCTATGCCTTGATCATTTCCTGTGAGACCAGTATTAGATTCCGATGCTTCACTTCACGTTTACTGTATCCATTGGACCATCACTTTGAAGATGAAACACAGAAATAGCATCGGAATTAAATACAAACGGCACAATGCCGACATAAGTACAAGCAGACTGAGTCTTTTTACTGTCTATGTTTTGAGCCATGCCTGTGAGACCAGTTTTAGATTCCGATGCTTCACTTCAGGTTTACTGTATCCCTTACACCTTCACTTTGACGATGAATCACAAAAATTGCATCGGAGACAAATACAAAAGGCACAATGCCGACCTAAGTACAAGAAGACTGAATCTTCTTACCGTCTATGTTTTGAGCCTTTCCTGTGAGACCAGTTTTTGATTCCGATGCTTCACTTCAGGTTTACTGTATCCCTTGGACCTTCACTATGACGATGAAACAAAAATATTGCATCGGAATTAAACACAAAAGGCACAATGTCGACTTAAGTACAGGAAGACTGAGTCTTCTTACTGTCTATGTTTTCAGCCTTTCATGTGAGACCAGTCTTAGATTCCGATGCTTCACTTCAGGTTTACTGTATCCATTGGACCTTCACTTTGACGATGAAACACAAAAATTGCATCGGAGGTAAATACAAAAGGCACAATGCCGACCTAAGTACAAGCAGACTGAGTCTTCTTACCGCCTATGTTTTGAACCTTTCCTGTGAGACCAGTTTTAGATTCTGATGCATCACTTCAGGTTTAGTGAATCACTTGGACCATCACTTTGACGATGCAACAAAAAAATTGCATCGGAGCACAGAAATTGCATCGGAATTAAATACAAAAGTCACAATGCTGTCTCAAGTACAAGAATAATGAGTTTTCTTACCGTCTAAGATTTGATCCTTTCCTGTGAGACCAGTTTTAGATTCCGATGCTTCACTTCTTGTTTACTGTATCTCTTGGACCTTCACTTTGACGATGAAACACAAAAAATGTATCGGAATTAAATACAAATGACACGATGTCGACATAAGTACAAGATGGCTTAGTCTTCTTACCGTCTATGTTTGAGCCTTTCCTGAGAGACAAGTTTTCGATTCCGATGCTTCACTTCGGGTTAACTGTATCCCTTGGGCCTTCACTTCGACTACGAAACAACAAAATTGCATCGGAATTAATTACAAAAGGCACATAGACGACTTAAGTTCCAAAAGACTGAGTCTTGTACCGTCTATGTTTTAAGCCTTTCCTGTGACACCAGTTTTAGATTCCGATGCTTCACTTCAGGATTACTGTATCCCTTGGAACATCACTTTGACGATGAAACACAGAAATTGCATCGAAGTTAAGTACAAAAGGTACAATGCCGCCATAAGTACAAGAAGACTGAATATTCTTACCGTCTATGCGTTGAGTCTTTCCTGTGAGACGAGTTTTAGATTCGGATGCTTCACTTCAGGTTTACTGTATCCCTTGGACATTCACTTTGACGATGGAACACAAAAATTGCATCGGAATCAAATATAAAAGGCACAATGCCGTTTTTAAGTACAAGAACATTGAGTCTTCTTAATGTCTATGTTTTGACCCTTTCCTGTGTGACCAGTTTTAGATTCCGATGCTTCACTTCGGGTTTACTGTACCCCATGGACCTTCACTTTGACGATGAAACACAAAAATTACTTCGGAATTAAATACCAAAGGAACAATGCCGACTTATGTATAAGAAGACTCAGTTTTCTCACAGTCTATGTTTTGAGCCACTCCTGTGAGAATAGTTTTAGATTTCATATGCTTCACTGCCGGTTTACTGTATCCCTTCGACTTTCACTTTGACGTTAATACACAAAAATTGATTCGAAGTGAAATATAAAAAGCAGAATGCAGATTTAAGTACAAGAAGACTGAGTCTTCTTAATGACTATGTTTTGAGCCTTTCCTGTGAGACCAGATTTAGATTTCGATGCTTCACTTCAGGTTTACTGTATCCCTTGGACCTTCACTTATTCGAAGAAACACAAAAATTGCATCGGAATTATATACATAAGGCACAATGCAGACTTAAGTTCGAGAAGACTGAGTCTTCTTACCGTCTATGTTTTGAGCTCCTAGTGTGAGAATAGTTTTAGATTCCGATGATTCACTTCAGGTTAACTTTATCCCTTTGACCCTCAGTTTGACGACGAAACACAGCAAACTACAGCGGAATTAAATACAAAAGGCACAGTTGCGACTTAAGTACTAGAAGACTGTGTCTTCTTACCGTCTGTTTTGAGCCTATCATGTGAGTCCAGTTTTAGATTTCGATGCTTCACTTCGGGTTTACTGTATCCCGTGGGCCTACTCTTCGACTATGATACACAAAAATTGCATCGGAATTAATTACAAAAATGCACAATGCCGACTTAAGTTCCAAAAGACTGAGTCTTGTTACCGTCTATGTTTTAAGCCTTTCCTGTGAGACCAGTTTTAGATTCCGATGCTTCACTTCAGGTTTACTGTATCCCTTGGACCTTCACTTTGACGATGAGACATAAAAACTGCATCGGAATTAAATATAAAAAACACAATGCCGACATAAGTACAGTAAGACTGATTCTTCTTACTGTCTATGTTTTCGAGCCTTTCCTGTGTCAACATGTTTAGATTCCGATGCTTCACTTCAGGTTTACTGTATCCCTTGGACCTTCACTTTGACGATGAAACACAAAAATTGCAACGGAACTAAATACAAAAGGCACAATGCAAACTTAAGGACAAGAAGACTGAGTCTTCTTAATGTCTATGATTGAGCCTTTCCTGTGAGACTAGTTTTAGATTCCGATGCTTCCCTTCAGGTTTACTGTGTCCCTTGCCCCTTCACTACGACGATGATACATAAGAATTGCATCGGAATTAAATACAAAATGCACAATGCCGACTTAAGTACAAGAAGACTGATAATTCTTACTGTCTATGCTTTAAGCCTTTCCTGTGGGATCATTTTTAGATTCCGATGCTTCACTTCAAGTTTACTGTATACCTTGGACCTTCACTTTGACGATGAAACAGAGAAATTGCATCGGAATTAAATACTAAAGGCACAATAGCGACTTATGTACTAGAAGACTGAGTCTTCTTATCGTCTATGTTTTCAGCCTTTCATGTGAGTCCAGTTTTAGATTCTGATGCTTCACTTCAGGTTTACTGTATCCCTTGGTCCATCACATAGACGGTGAAACACATAAATTGCATCGAAATTAAGTACAAATAGCACAATTACGACTTAAGTTCCAAAAGACTTAGTGTTGTTACTGTCTATGTTATAAGCCTTTCCTGTGAGACCAGTTTCAGATTCCAATGCTTCACTTCAGGTTTACTGTACCCCTTGGACCATCACTTTGACGATGAAACACAGAAATTGCATCGAAATTGAGTACATAAGGCACAATGCCGTCTTAAGTACAAAGAGACTGTATATTCTTACGGTCTATGCTTTGAGCCTTTCCTTTGAGACCAATTATAGATTCCGATGTATCCCTTTGACCTTCACTTTGACGATGAAACACAAAAATTGCATCGGAATTTCATATAAAAGGCACAATGCGAACTTAAGTACAAGAAGACTCAGTCTTCTACCGATAATGCTTTGGTCCTTTCCTGTGAGTTCAGTTTTAGATTCCGATGCTTCACTTCAGGTTTACTGTATCCTTTGGAATTTGACATTGACGATGAAACACAATAATTGCTTCGGATTTAAATACAAAAGGCACAATGCTGATACAAGTACAAGGAGACTGAGTATTCTTACGGTCTATGTTTGAACCTTTCCTGTGAGACCAGTTTTAGATTCTGAGGGTTCACTTCAGGTCTATTGTATCCCTTGGACCTTCAATTTGACGATGAAATACAAAAATTGCTTCCTAATTAAGTACAAAAACCCAATGCCGACTTAAGTACAAGAAGCCTGAGTCATCTTACTGTCTATGCTTTGAGCGTTTCCTGTGTCACCAGTTTCAGATTCCGATGCTTCACTTCAGGTTTACTGTATCCCTTGGACCTTCACTTTGAAGATGAAACACAAAAATTGCATCGGAATTAAGTACAAAAGGCACAATGTCGATGTAAGTACAAGAAAACTGAATCTTCTTACTGTCGATGTTTTGAGCCTTTCCTGTGTCACCAGTTTTAGAATCTGATGCTTCACTTTAGGTGTACTGTATCCCCTGGACCTTCACTTTGACGACGAAACACAAAAATTGCATCTGAATTATACACAAAAGGCACAATGCCGACTTACGTACAAGAAGACTGAGACGTCTTGCTGTCTATGCTTTGAGCCTTTCCTGTGTCACCAGTTTAGATTCCGATGCTTCTCTTCAAGTTTACTGTATCCCTTGGACCTTCACTTTGACGATGAAACACAAAAATTGCATCGGAATTAAATACAAAAGGCACAATGCCGGACTTAAGTACAATTAGATTCAGTCTTCTTACCGTGTATGTTTTGGGCCTATCCTGTGAGACCAGTTTTAGATTCCGATGCTTCACTTCAGGTTTACTGTATCCCTTGGACCTTCACATTGACGATGAAACACAAAAATTGGTGCGGAATTAAATACAAAAGGCACAAAGCGGACTTAAGTACAAGAAGACTTAGTCTCCTTACAGTCTATGTTTTGAGCCTTTCCAGTGAGACTAGTTTTAGATTCCGATGCTTTACTTCCGGTTTACTGTATCCCTTGGACCATCACTTTGACAATGAAACACAGAAATTGCATCGGAATTAAATAGAAAAAGCACACTGCCGACTTATGTACACGAAGACTGAGTCTTCTTACCGTCTATGTTTTGAGCCTTTCATGTGAGTCCAGTTTTAGATTCCGATGCTTCACTTCAGGTTTACTGTATCCCATGGACCTTCACTTTGACGATGAAACACAAAAATTGCGTCGGAATTATATTCAAGAGGCTGAATGCCGACTTAGGTTCCAAAAGACTGAATCTTCGTACCGTCTATGTTTTGAGCCTGTAATGTGGGACCAGTTTTAGATTCCGATGCTTCACTTCCGGTTTACTCTATCCCTTGGTCCTTCACTTTAACGAAGAAACACAAAAATTGCATCGGAATTAAACACAAAAGGCACAATGCCGACTTAAGTACAAGAAGATTGAGTCATCTTACCCTCTATGTTATGAGCTTTTCCTGTAAGACCAGTTTTAGATTCCGATGCTTCACTTCTTGTTTACTGTATCTCTTGGACCTTCACTTTGACGATGAAACACAAAAAATGTATCGGAATTAAATACAAATGACACGATGTCGACATAAGTACAAGAAGGCTTAGTCTTCTTACCGTCTATGTTTGAGGCTTTCCAGAGACAAGTTTTCGATTCCGATGCTTCACTTCGGGTTAACTGTATCCCTTGGGCCTTCACTTCGACTACGAAACAACAAAATTGCATCGGAATTAATTACAAAAGGCACATAGCCGACTTAAGTTCCAAAAGATTGAGTCTTGTACCGTCTATGTTTTAAGCCTTTCCAGTGATACCAGTTTTAGATTCCGATGCTTCACTTCAGGTTTACTGTATCCCTTTGACCTTCACTTGGACGATGAAACACAAAAATTGCACCGGAATTAAATACAAAAGGCAAAATGCCGACTTAAGTTCCAAAAGACTGAGTCTTCGTACCCTCTATGTTTGCGCCTTTCCAGTGAGACCAGTATTAGATTCCGATGCCTCACTTCAGTTTTACTGTATCCCTTGGACCATCACTTAGACGATGAAACACAAAAATTGAATCGGAATTAAATACAAAAGGGACAATGCCGACTTAAGTACAAGCAGACTGAGTCATCTTACCCTCTATGTTATGAGCCTTTCCTGAGAGACGAGATTTCGATTCCGATGCTTCACTTCGGGTTTACTGTATCCCTTGGACCTTCACTTCGACGATGAAACACAAAAATTGCATTGGAATTAAATACAAAAGGCACAATGCCGACTTAAGTTCCAAAAGACTGAGTCTAGTTACCGTCTATGTTTTAAGCCTTTTCTGTGGGATCAGTTTTAGATTCCGATGCTTCACATCAGGTTTACTGTAGCCCTTGGACCATCACTTTGACGATGAAACACTGAAATTGCATCGGAATTAAATACAAAAGGCACAATGCTGAATTAAGTACAAGAAGACTTAGTCTTCTTACCGTCTATGTTTTGAGCCTATCCTGTGAGACCACTTTTAGATTTCGATGCTTCACTTCCGGTTTACTGTATCCCTAGGACTTTCATTTTGACGATGACACACAAAAACTGCTTCGGAAATAAATAGAAAAAGCATAATGCCGATTTAAGTACAAGAAGACTGAGTCTTCTTAATGTGTATGTTTTGAGCCTCTCCTGTGATACCAGTTTTAGATTCCGATGCTTCACTTCAGGTTTAATATATCACTTGGACCTTTACGTCGACCATGAATTACAAAAATTGCATCGGAATTAATTACAAAAAGCACAATGGCAACATAAGTTAAAAAAGACTGAATCTTCGTACCGTCTATGTTTTGAGCCTTTCATGTGAGTCCAGTTTCAGCTTCCCAGGCTTCCTTTCAGGTTTACTGTGTCCCATGGACCTTCACTTTGACGATGAAACACAAAAATTGCATCGGAATTAAATACAAAATCCACAATGCCATTTTAAGTACAAGAAGATTGAGGCTTCTTACTGTCTATGTTTTGAGCCTTTCATTTGAGTCCAGTTTTAGATTTCGATGCTTCAGTTCAGATTTTCTGTATCCCTTGGACTTCACTTCGACGATGAAACACAAAAATAGCATCGGAATTAAATACAAAAGACAGAATATAGACATAGGTTCCAAAAGATTGAGTTTTCGTACCGTCTATGTTTTGAGCCTTTCGTGTGTCACCAGTTTTAGATTCCGATACTTGACTTCAGGTTTACTGTATCCCCTGGACCTTCACTTTGACGAGGAAACTGAAAAATTGCATCGGAATTAAATACAAAAGCACAATGCCAACATAAGTACAAGAAGACTGAGTCTTCTTAAGGTCTATGTTTGAGCCTTTCCTGTTAGACCACTTTTAGATTCTGATGCTTCACTTCAGGTTTACTGTGTCCCTTGGTCCATCACTTTGACGATGAAACACAGAAATTGCATCGGAATTAAATTGAAAAGGCACAATGGCGACATAAGTACTAGAAGACTGAGACTTCTTACCGTCTATGTTTAGTGCCTCTCATGTGAGTCCAGTTTTACATTCCGATGCTTCCCTTCGGGTTTACTGTATCCCTTGGACCTTAACTACGACGATGAAACTTAAGTTCCAAAAGACCGTGTCTTCTTACCGTCTATGTTTTGAGCCTTTCCTGTGAGACCAGTTTTAGATTCCGATGCTTCACTTCATGTATACTGTATCTCTCGGACCTTCACTTTGACAATGAAACACAAAAAATGCATCGGAATTAAATACAAAAAGCACACTGCCGACTTAAGTACATGAAGACAGAGTCTTCTTACCGTCTATGATTTGAGCCCTTAATGTGAGGCCAGCTTTAGATTCCGATGCTTCACTTCAGGTTTACTGTATCCCTTGGACCTTCACTTCGACGATGAAACAAAAAAATTGCACCGGAATTAAATACAAAATGCAAAATGCCGACTTAAGTTCCAAAAGACTGAGTCTTCGTACCCTCTATGTTTGCGCCTTTCCTGTGAGAGCAGTTTTAGATTCCGATGCTTCACTTCAGGTTTACTGTATCCCTTGGACCATCCCCTATACGATGAAACACAAGAATTGAATGGGAATTAAATGCAAAAGGCACAATGCTAAATTAAGTACAAGAAGACTGAGTCTTCTTACCGTCTATGTTTTGAGCCTTTCCTATGATACCAGTTTTAGATTCCGATGCTTCACTTCAGGTTTAATGTATCTTTTGGACCTTCACTTTGGCGATGAAACACAGAAATAGCATCGGAATTAAATACAAAAGGCACAATGGCACCTTAATTACTATAAGACTCAGTCTTCTTACCGTCTATGTTTTGAGAATTTTATGTGAGTCCAGTTTTAGATTCCCATGCTTCACTTCAGGTTTACTGTATCCCATGGACATTCACTTTGACGATCAAAAACAAAAATTGCATCGGAATTAAATACAAAAGGCACAATCCCGTCTTAAGTACAAGAAGACTTAGTCTTCTTAACGTCTATGTTTTGAGCCTTTCCAGTGAGACCAGTTTTTGAATCCAATGCTTTACTTCGGTTAACTGTATCCCTTGGACCTCAACTTTGACGATGAAAGACAGAAATGAGATTGGAATTAAATAAAAGAGGCACAATGTCGACTTATGTACAAGATGACTGAGTCTTCCTACGGTCTATGTTTTGAGCCATTCCTGTGAGACCAGTTTCAGATTACGATGCCTCACTTCAGGTTTACTGTATCCCTTGCACCATCACTTTAACGATGAAACATAGAAATTGCATCGGAATTAAATAATAAGGCACAATCCCGTCTTAAGTACAAGAAGACTTAGTCTTCTTACCGTCTATGTTTTGAGCCTTTCCAGTGAGACTAGTTTTTGATTCCGATGCTTTACTTCCGGTTTACTGTATCCCTTGGACCTTCACTTTGTCGATGAAACACAGAAATTGCATCGGAATTAAATCGAAAAGGCACAATGCCGACGTAAGTACAAGAAGACTTAGTCTTCTTACCGTCTATGTTTTTAGCCTTTCCAGTGAGACTAGTTTTTGATTCCGATGCTTTACTTCCGGTTTACTGTACCCTTGGACCTTCACTTTGTCGAAGAAACACAAAAATTACTTCGGAATTAAAAACAAAATGCACAATGCCGGCTTAAGTACAAGAAGACTGAGTCTTCTTACTGTCTATGTCTAGAGTCTTTCCTGTGTCACCAGTTTTAGATTCCGATGCTTCACTTCAGGTTTAATGTATCCCATGGACCATCACTGTGACTATGAAACACAAAAATTTTATCGGAACTAAATACAGAAGGCACAATGCCGATTTATGTACAAGAAGATTGAGTCTTCTTAATATCTATGTTTCGAGCCTTTCCTGTGAGACCAGTTTTAGATCCCGATGTTTCACTTCAGGTTTACTGTATCCCTCGGAACTTTACATAGGCGGTGATACACTTAAATTGCATCGGAATTAAATTCAAAATGCACATTGCAGATTTAGGTACAAGAAGACTGAATCTCCCTACTGTCTGTGTCTTGAGCCTTTCCTGTGAGACCAGTTTTAGATTCCGATGCTTCACTTCATGGATACTGTATCTCTTGGACCTTCACTTTGACGATGAAACACAAAAAATGAATCGGAATTAAATACCAAAAGCACACTGCCGACTTAAGTACATGAAGACTGAGACTTCTTACCGTCTATGTTTTGTGCCTTTCACGTGAGTCCAGTTTTAGATTCCGATCCTTCACTTCAGGTTTACTGTATCCCTTGGACCTTCACTTCGACGATGAAAGAAAAAAATTGCACCGGAATTAAATACACAAATCAAAATTCCGACTTAAGTTCCAAAAGACTGAGTCTTCGTACTCTCTATGTTTGAGCCTTTCCTGTGAGACAAGTTTTAGATTCCGATGCTTCACTTCAGGTTTACTGTATCCCTTGGACCATCATCTAGACGATGAAACATAAAAATTGAATCGGAAATAAATACAAAATGGACAATGCCGACTTAAGTACAAGCAGACTGAGTCATTTTACCGTCTATGTTATGAGCCTTTCCTGAGAGACCAGATTTCGATTCCGATGCTTCAGTTCGGGTGTAATGTATCTCTTGGACCTTCACTTTGACGATGAAACACAAAAATTGCATCGGAATTAAATACAAAAGGCACAATGCTGACTTAAGTTCCAAACGACTGAGTCTAGTTACCGTCTATGTTTTGAGCCTTTCCTGTGAGACCAGTTTTAGATTCCGATTCTTCACTTCAGGTTTACTGTATCCCTTGGACCTTCACTTCGACGATGAAACACAAAAATTGCATCAGCATTAAATACAAAAGGCACAATGCTGACTTAAGTTGTAAAATGCTGTGTCGTCGTACCATCTATGTTTTAAGCCTTTCCTGAGAGACCAGCTATAGATTCCGATGCCTCTCTTCGGGTTTACTGTATCCCTTGGACCTTGGCTTTGACGATGAATCACAAAAATTGCATCGGAATTAAATACAAAAGCCACAATGCCGACTTAAGTTCCGAAAGACTGAGTCTTATTACTGTCTATGTTTTGAATCTATCCTGTGGGACCAGTTTTAGATTCTAATGCTTCACTTCATTTATACTGTATCCCTTGGACTTTCACGTAGTCGTTGAAACACAAAAATTGCATCAGAATTAATTACAAAAGGCACAATGCAGACTTAAATTCCAAAAGAATGAGTCTTCGTACCGTCTACGCTTTGAGCCTCTCCGGTGAGACCAGTTTTAGATTCCGGTGATTCAGTTCAGGTTTACTGTATCCCTTGGACCTTCACTTTGACGATGAAACACAAAAATTACATCGGAATTACATGCAAAAGGCATAGTGCCGACCTAAGTACAAGAAGACTGAGTCTTCTTACCGTCTATGTTTTGAGCCTTTCCTGTAAGACCAGTTTCAGATTCCGATGCTTCACTTCAGGTTTACTGCATCCCTTTGACCCTCACTTTGACGATGAGACACAAAAGATACATCGGAATGAAATACAAAATGCAAAATGCTGACTTAAATACAAGAACACTGAGTCTTCTAACCGACAATGTTTTGATCCTTTCCTGTGAGACCAATTTTAGATTCCAATGCTTCACGTCAGGTTTGCTGTATGCCTTGGACCATCACCTTGACGATGGAGCACAGAAATTGCATCGGAATTAAATACAAAAGTCACAATGCTGTCTCAAGTACAAGAATAATGAGTTTTCTTACCGTCTAAGTTTTGATCCTTTCCTGTGAGCCCAGTTTTAGATTCCGATGCTTCACTTCAGGTTTACTGTATCCCTTGGACCTTCACTTTGACGATGAAACACAAAAATTTCATCTGAATTAAATACAAAAGGCACATTGCCAACGTAAGTACAAGAAGACTCAGTCTTCTTACTGTCTATGTTTAAGCCTTTCCTGATTCTTCAGTTTTAGATTCTGATGCTTGACATCAGGTTTACTGTATCCCTTGAACCTTCTCTTTGACGATGAATCACAAAAATTGCATTTGAATTAAATACAAAAGGCACGATGCTGACTTAAGTACAAGAACACCGAGTCCTCTTACCGTCTATGTTTTGAGCCTTTCCTGTGAGACCTGTTTTAGATTCCGATGCTTCACTTCAGTTTTACTGTATCCCTTGGACCATCACTTTGACGATGAAACACAAAGATTGCATCGGAATTAAATCCCAAAGGCACAATGACGGCTTAAGTACAAGCAGACAAACTCTTCTTACCGGATATGTTTTGAGGCTTTCCTGTGAGGCCAGTTTTAGATTACAATGCTTCACTTCAGGTTTACTGTATCGCCTGGACCTTCACATTGACGGTGAAACACAAAAATTGCATCAGAATTTAATACAAAAGGCACAATGCCGACTTAAGTTCAAGAAGACTGAGTCTTCTTACCGTCTAGGCTTTGAGCCTTTCCTGTGAGACCAGTTTTAAATTTCGATGCTTCACTACCGGTTTACTGTATCCCTTGGACCATCACTTTAACGATGAAACACAAAAACTGCATCGGAATTGAATACTAAAGCCAGGTTTACTGTATCCCTTGGACCATCACTTTGACGATGAAACACAGAAATTGCATCGGAATTAAATACAAAAGACACAATGCCGACTTAAGTACAAGAAGACTGAGTCTTCTTCCCGTCTAGGTTTTGAGCCCTTCCTGTGAGACCAGTTTTAGATATCGATGCTGCACTTCCGGTTTACTGTATCCCTTGGACCATCACTTTGACGAAGAAACACAAAAACTGCATCGGAATTAAATACAAAAGGTACAATGCCGACTGAAGTACAGGAAGACTGAATCGTATAACCTCCTATGTTTTGAGCCTTTGCTGTGAGACCTATTTTAGATTCCGATGCGTCACTTTAGGTTTACTGTATCCCTTGGACCTTCCCTTCAAAGGTGAAATACAAAAATTGCATCGGAATTAAATACAAAAGGCACAATGCCGACTTAAGTACAAAATGACTCAGTCTTCTTACCGTCTATGCTTTGAGCCTTTCCTGTTTGACCAGTTTCAGATCCTGATGCTTCACTTCAGGTTTACTGTATCCCTTGGACCATCACTTTGACGATGAAACACAAAAATAGAATCGCAATTGAATACAAAAGGCATAATGCCGAGTTAAGTACAAGAAGACTGTGTCTTCATACTTTCTATGTTTTGAGCCTTTCCTGTGAGACCAGGTTTAGATTCCGATGCTTCACTTTAGGTTTGCTGTGTCCCTTGGACCTTCGCTTTGACGACGAAACATAAAAACTGCTTGGGAATTATATAAAAAGGGCACAATTCCGACTGAAGTACAAGAAAACTGAGTCATAGAACCTTCTAAGTTTTGAGCCTTTCCTGTGAGAGCAGTTTTATATTCCGATGCTTCACTTCAGGTTTACTGTATCCCTTGCACCTTCACTTTGACGAAGAAGCACAAAAATTGTATCGCAATTAAATACAAAAGGCACAATGCCGACTTAAGTACAAGAAGACTGAGTCTTCTTACCGTCTATTCTTTGAGCCTTTCCTGTTAAACCAGTTTTAGATGCTGATGCTTCACTTTAGGTTTACTGTATCCCTTGGACCTTCACTTTGACGATGGAGCACAAAAATAACTTCGGAATTAAGTACAAAAATCACAATTTCGTGTTAAGTACAAGAAGACTAAGTCTTCTTACTCTCTATGTTTTGAGCCTTTCCTGCGAGACCAGTTTTAGATTCCGATGCTTCACTTCATGTTTACTTTATCCATTAGCCCTTCACTTTGACGATGAAACACAAAAAATACTACGGAATAAAATACAAAAGGCACAATGCTGACTTAGTTACAAGAAGACTGAGTCCTCTTACCGTCTATGGTATGAGCCTTCACGGTGAGGCCAGTTTTAGATTCCGATGCTTCACTTCAGGTTTACTGAATCCCTTCGATCAACCCTAAGACGATGAAACAGAAAAAATTAATCGGAATTAAATACAAAAGGCACAATGCCGACTTAAGTACAAGAAGACTGAGTCTTCTTACCGTTTATGTTTTGAGCCTTTGCTGTGAGGCCTATTTTAGATTCCGATGCGTCACTTTAGGTTTACTGTATCCCTTGGACCTTCACTTTGACGACGAAACACAAGAATTGCATAGGAATGAAATACAAAATGCATAATGCCGGCTAAAGTAGAAGAAGACTGATTCTACTTACCGTCTATGTTTTGGGCCTTTCCTGTCAGGCCAGTGTGATTCCGATGCTTCACTCCAGATTTACTGTATCCCTTGGACCTTCACTTTGACGATGAAACACAAAATTGCATAGGAACTAAATACAAAAAGGACAATGCCATTTAAAGTACAAGAAGACTGACTCTTCTTACCGTCTATGTTTGATCCTTTCCTGTGAGACCAGTTTTAGATTCCGATGCTTCAATTCAGGTTTACTGTATCCCTTGGACCTTCTCTTTCACGATGAAACACAAAATTGAATCGGAATTAAATACAAAAGGCATAATGCCGACTTAAGTACAAGTTGTCTGAGTCTTCGTACCGTCTATGTTTTGAACCTTTCCTGTGAGACTTCTTTTAGATTCCGATGCTTCACTTTAGGTTTACTGTATCCCTTGGATCACCACTTTGACGATGAAACACAGATATTGCATCGGAATTAAATACAAATGCCACAATGCCGACTAAAGTACAAGAAGACTAAGTCTTCTTATCGTCTATGTTCTGATCCTTACCTGTGAGACTAGTTTTAGATTCCGATGCTTCACTTCGGGCTTACTGTATTCCTTGGACTTTCACATTGTCGGTGAAACACAAAAATTGAATCGGAATAAAACACAATGGGCACAATGCAGACTTAGGTACTAGAAGACTGAGTCTTATAACCATCTAATTTTTGAGCCTTTCCTGTGAGACCTGTTTTAGATTCCGATGCTTCACTTCAGGTTTACTGTATCTTTTCGACCTTCGCTTTGACGATGAAACACAAAAACTGCATCGGAATTAATAACATAAGGCACAATGCCGACTTACATACAAGTACACAGATTCTTCATACCCTCTATGTTTTGAGCCTTTCCTGTAAGACTAGTTTCAGATTCCGATGCTTCACTTTAGTTTTACTGTATCCCTTGGACCATCACTTTGACGATGAAACGCAGAAATTGCATCAGAATTAAATATATGAGGCACAATGCCGACTCAAGTACAAGAAGACTGAGTCTTCTTACCGTCTATGATTTGTGGCTTTCCTGTGAGACCAGTTTTAGATTCCGATGATTCACTTCCGGTTTACTGTATCTCTTGGACCTTGACTTTGACGATGTATGACAAAAATTGCATGGAAATTAAATACAAAAGGCATAATGCTGACTTAAGTACAAGATGACTGAGTCTTCTTATCGTCTATGTTTTGAGCCTTTCCTGTGAGACCTGTTTTAGATTCCGATGCTTCACTTCAGGTTTACTTTATCCCTTAGACCTTCTCTTTCACGATGAAACACAAAAACTGAATCGGAATTAAATACAAAAGGCATTATGCTGACTTAAGTACAAGATGACTGAGTCTTCTTATCGTCTATGTTTTGAGCCTTTCCTGTGAGACCTGTTTTAGATTCCGATGCTTTACTATTGGCTTGCTGTATCCCTTGGACCTTCACTTTGACGACGAAACACAAAAATTTGCTCGGAATTAAACACAAAAGGCACAATGCCGACTTAGGTACAAGAAGACTGTCTATGATTTGAGCCTCTCCTGAGTCACTAGTTTTAGATTCCGATGCTTCACTTACGGATTACTGTATCCCTTGTACCTTCACTATGATGATGAAACACAAAAAATGTATAGGAATTAAATACAAAAGGCCCAATGCTGAATTAAGTACGAGAAGACTGAGTCTTCTTACCGTCTATGTTTTGAGGCTTTCCTGTGAGACCAGTTTTAGATTCCGATGCTTCACATCAGGTTTACTGTATCCCTTGGACCTTCACTTTGACGATGAATCACAAAAATTGCATCGGAATTAAGAACAAAAATCACAATGCCGTGTTAAGTACAAGAAGACTGAGTCTTCTTACCGTCTATGTTTTGAGCCTTTCCTGTGAGACCAGTTTTAGATTCCGATGCTTCAATTCAGACTTACTTTATCCATTAGATCTGCACTTTGACGATGAAACACAAAAATTAATACGGAATTAAATTCAAAAGGCACAACGCCGGCTTAAGTACAAGAAGACAGAGTCTTTTTAACGTCTACGTTTTGAGCCTCCTCCGAGACCAGTTTTAGATTCCGATGTTTCACGTTAGGTTTACTGTATCCCTTGGACCTTCACTTTGACGATGGAGCACAAAAATTACTTCGGAATGAAGTACAAAAATCACAATGCCGTGTTAAGTACAAGGAGACTAAATCTTCTTACCGTCTATGTTTTGAGCCTTTCCTGCGAGACCAGTTTTAGATTCCGATTCTTCACTTTAGGTTTGCTGTGTCCCTTGGACCTTCGCTTTGACGACGAAACACAAAAACTGCTTGGGAATTAAATAAAATGGCACAATTCCGACTGAAGTACAAGAAGACTTAGTCATAGAACCTTCTAAGTTTTGAGCCTTTCCTGTGAGAGCAGTTTTAGATTCCGATGCTTCACTTCAGGTTTACTGTATCCCTTGGACCTTAACTTTGACGAAGAAGCACAAAAATTGTATCGCAATTACATACAAAAGGCACAATGCCGACTTAAGTACAAGAAGACTGAGTCTTCTTACCGTCTATTCTTTGAGCCTTTCCTGTTAGACCAGTTTTAGATTCTGATGCTTCACTTTAGGTTTACTGTATCCTTTGGACCTTCACTTTGACTATAGAGCACAAAAATTACTTCGTAGTTAAGTACAAAAATCACAATGTCGTTTTAAGTACAAGAAGACTGAGACTTCTTACCGTCTATGTTTTGTGCCTTTCCTGTGTGACCAGTTTTAGATTCCGCTGCTTCACTTCAGGTTTACTGTATCCCTTGGACCTTCCCTTCAACGGTGAAACACAAAAATTGCATCGGAATTAAATACAAAAGGCACAATGCCGACTTAAGTACAAGAAAACTGAGTCTTCTAACTGTCTATGTTTTGGGCATTTCCTGTGAGACCAGTTTTAGATTCCGATGATTCACTTCTGATTTACTGCACCCCTGGACCTTCACTTTGACGATGAAACACAAAAATTGAATCCCAATTGAATACAAAAGGCACATTGCCGACTTAAGTACAAAAAGAATGAGTCTTCTTACTGTCTATGTTTTCAGCCTTTCCTCTGAGACCAGTTTTAGATTCCGATACTTCACTTCAGGTTTACTGTATCCCTAGGACCTTCACTTTGACGAAGAAGCAAAGAAATTGTATCGCAATTAAATACAAAAGGCACAATGCCGACTTAAGTGCAAGAAGGCTGAGTCTTCTTACAGTCTATGTTTTGAGCCTTTCCTGTGAGATCAGTTTTAGATTCCGATGCTTCACTTCAGGTTTACTGTATCCCTTGGCCATTTACTTTGACGATGAAACACAAAAGGTGCATCGGAATTAAATACAAAATGCACAATGCCGACTTAAGTTCTAAAAGACTGAGTCTTCTTACCATCTATGTTTTGAGCCTTTCCTGTGACACCATTTTAAGATTCCGATTCTTCACTTCAGGTTTACTGTATCCCTTGGACAATCACTTTGACGGTGAAACACTGAAATTGCATCGGAATTAGATACAAGGGGCACAATGCTGACTTAAGTACAAGCAGACGTAGTCTTCTTACCGTCTATGTTCTGAACCTTTCGTGTGAGACCAGTTTTAGATTCCGATGCTTCACTTCAGGATTACTGTATCCCTTGGACCATCACTTTGACGCTGAAACACTAAAATTGCATCGCAATTTAATCCATAACGCACAATGACGACTTAAGTACAAGAACACTGAGTCTTCTTACCGTCAATGCTTTGAGCCTCTCCTGTAAGACAAGTTTTAGATTGCGATGCTTCACTTCCAGTTTGCTGTATGCCCTGGACCATCACTTTGACGATGAAACAGAAAAATTGTATCGGAATTAAATACAAAAGGCACAATGCCGACTTAAGTTCCAAAAGACCGATTTTTCTTATCGTCTATGTTTTGAGCCTTTCCTGTGATACCATTTTAAGATTCCGATTCTTCACTTCAGATTTACTGTATCCCTTGGAACATCACTGTAGCGATGAAACACAGAAATAGCATCGGAATTAAATACAGAAGGCACAATACCGATAAGAGCAAGGAGACTGAGTCTTCTAAACGTCTATGCTTTGAGCCTTTCCTGTGCGACCAGTTTTACATTTCGATGCTTCACTTCCGGTTTACTGTATGAATTTGACTTTCACTTTGGCGATGAAGCACAAAAATTACATCGGAATTAAATACAAAAGGCACAATGCCGATTAAAGACCAAGAAGACTGAGTCTTCTTAACGTCTATGTTCTGAGCTTTTCCTGTGAGACCAGTTTTAGATTCAGATGCTTTACTTCAGGATCACTATATCCCTTGGACCTTCACATTGACGGTGAAATACAAAAATTGCATCGGAATTAAATACAAAAGGCACAATGCCGACTTAAGTTCCAAAACACAGAGTGTTCTGACCATCTATGATTTGAGCCTTTACTGTGAGACCAGTTTTAGATTCCGATACTTCATTTCAGGTTTACTGTATCCCTTGGACCATTATTTTCACGATGAAACACAAAAATTGCAACGGAATTAAATACAAAAGGCACAGTGCCGTATTAAGTTCTGAAAGACTGAGTCTTCTTACCGTCTATGTTTTGAGCCTTTGCTGTGAGACCAGTTTTAGATTTGGATGCTATACTTCACGTTTACTGTATCCCGTGGACCATCACTTTGACGATGAAACACAGCAATTGCATCATAATTAAATACAAAAGGCACAATGGCGACTTAATAACAAGAAGACTGAGTCTTCTTACCGTCGATGTTTTGAGCCTTTCCTGTGAGACCAGCTTTACATTCTGATGCTTCACTTCAGGTTTACTGTATCCCTTGGCCTTCACTTTGACGATGAAACAAAAAATTTAATCGGCATTAAATACAAACCGCACAATGCGAACCTAACTACAAGAAGAGTGAGTCATCTTACCGTCAATTCTTTGAGCCTTTCCTGTGAGACCAGTTTTAGATTCCTATGCTTCACTTCACGTTTACTGTATCCCTTGGACCATCACTTTGACGATGAAACACAGAAATTGGAATCGGATTTAAATACAAAAGGCACAATGCCGACTTAAGTACAAGGAGACTGATTCTTCTTACCGTTAATATTTTGAGCTTTTCGTGTGAGACCAGTTATAGATTCCGATGCTTCACTTCAGGTTTACTGTATTTTTTGGACCCTCATATTGACGGTGAAACACAAAAATTGCATCGGAATTAAATACAAAGGGCACAATGCCGATTTACGTACAAGAAGCCTGAGTCTTCTTAATGTCTATGATTTGAGCCTTTACAGTGAGACCAGTTTTAGATTCTGATGCTTCACTTCAGGATTACTGTATCCCTTGCACCTTCACATTGTCGGTGGAACACAAAAATTTGCATCGGAACTAAATACAAAAATCACAATGCCGACTTAAGTACAAGAAGACTGAGTCTTCTTACCGTCTATGTTTTGAGCCTTTCCTGTGTCACCAGTTTTGGATTCCGATGCTTCACTTAATTTTTACTGCATCCCTTGGAGCTCCACTTTGACGAGGAGACATAGAAATTGCATCGGAATTAAATTCAAAAGGCACAGTGCCGACAAAAGTACAAGAAGACTGAGTCTTCTTACAGTCTATGTTTTGAGCCGTTCCTGTGACACGAGATGTAGATTCCGATCCTTCACTTCGGGTTTACTGTATCCCTTGGACCATCCCTTTGTCGATGAAACACGGAAATTGCATCGGAATAAAATACAAAAGGCACAATGCCGACATAAGTAAAAGAAGACTGAGTCTTCATACCGTCTATTTTTTGAGCCTTTCCTGTGTGACCAGTTTTAGATTTCGATTCTTCACATCAGGTTTACTGTATCCATTGGACGTTCACATTGACGGTAAAAAACAAAATTTGCATCGTAATTAAATACAAAATGCACAATGCCAACTTAAGTACATGTAGACTGACTCTTCTTACCGACTATGTTTGAGTCGTTTGTGTGAGACCAGTTTTAGATTCCGATGCTTCACTTCAGGTTTACTGTATCCCTTGGACCATCACTTTGACGCTAAAACACAATGACGACTTAAGTACAAGAAGACTGAGTCTTCTAACCGTCTATGTTCTGAGCCTTTCCTGTGGGACCAGTTTTAGATTTCGACGCTTCTCTTCCGATTTACTGTATGAATTTGAGCTTCACTTTGACAATGAAGCACAAAAATTGCATCGGAATTTAATACAAAAGGCACAATGCCGATTTAAGTAAAAGAAGACTGGGTCTTCTTAATGTCTATGTTCTGAGCCATTCGTGCGAGACCAGTTTTAGATACCGATGCTTCACTTCAGGATTACTGTATCCCTTGGACCTTCACATATACGGTGAAACACAAAAATTGCATCGGAATTAAATACAAAAGGCACATTGCCGACCTAAGTACAAGAAGGATGAGTCTTCTTACTGTCTTCGATTTGAGCCTTTCCTGTGTCACCAGTTTTAGATTCAGATACTTCATTTCAGGTTTACTGTATCCCTTGGACCATTATTTTGACGATGAAACACAAAAATTGCAACGGAAATAAATACAAAAGGCACAATGCCGTATTAAGTTCTGAAAAACTGAGTCTTCTTACCGTCTATGTTTTGAGCCTTTCCTGTGAGACCAGTTTTTGATTCCGATGCTTCACTTCAGGTTTACTGTATCCCTTAGACCTTCACGTTGACGGTGAAACACAAAATTGCATCGGAAATAAATGCAAAAGGCATAACGCCGACTAAATTACAACAAGACTGTGTCTTCTTACCGTCTATGTTTTGAGCCTTTCCAGTTAGACCGGTTTTAGATTCCGATGTTGCACTTCAGATTTACTGTATCCCTTGGACCTTCTCTTTCACGATGAAACACAAAATTGAATATGTTTTGAGCCTTTCCTGTGAGACCTCTTTTAGATTCCGATGCTACACTTCAGGTTTACTGTATCCCTAAGATCACCACTTTGACGAAAAAACACAGATATTGCATCGGAATTAAATACAAATGCCACAATGCCGACTCAAGTACAAGAAGACTGTGTCTTCCTATTGTCTGTGTTTTGTTCCTTTCCTGTGAGACTAGTTTTAGATTCCGATGCTTCACTTCAGGCTTACTGTATTTCTTGGACCATCACATTGACGGTGAAACACAAAAATTGCATCGGAATTAAACACAAAAGGAACAATGCAGACTTAGGTACAAGAAGACTGAGCCTTATAACCTTCTAAGATTTGAGCCTTTCCTGCGAGACCAGTTTTAGATTCCGATGATTCACTTCAGGTTTACTGTATCCCTTAGACCTTCTCTTTCACGATGAAACACAAAGACAGAATCGGAATTAAATACAAAAGGCATAATGCTGACTTAAGTACAAGATGACTGAGTCTTCTTACCGTCTATGTTTTGAGCCTTTCCTGTGAGACCTGTTTTAGATTCCGATCCTTTACTATTGGTTTGCTGTATCCCTTGGACCTTCACTTTGACGACGAAACACAAAACCTGCAAGGTAATTAAATAAAAAAGGCACAATTCCGACTGAAGTACAAGAAGACTGAGTTTTATAACCTTCTAAGTTTTGAGCCTTTCCTGTGAGACCAGTTTTAGATTCCGATGCTTCACGTCAGGTTTACTGTATCCCTTGGACCATCACATTGACGGTGAAACACAAAAATTGCATCGGAATTAAACACAAAAGTCACAATGCCGACTTAGTTACAAGAAGACTGGGTCTTCTTACAGTCTATGATTTGAGCCTCTCCTGAGTCACTAGTTTTAGATTCCGATGCTTCACTTAAGGATTACTGTATCCCTTGTACTATCACTTTGATGATGAAACACAAAAATTGTATGGGAATTAAATACAAAAGGCCCAATGCTGAATTAAGTACGAGAAAACTGAGTCTTCTTACCGTCTATGTTTTTAAGGCTTTCCTGTGAGGCCAGTTTTAGATTCCGATGCTTCACATCAGGTTTACTGTATCCCTTGGACCTTCACTTTGACGATGAATCACAAAAATTGCATCGGAATTAAGTACAAAAATCACAATGTCGTGTTAAGTACAAGAAGACTGAGTCTTCTTACCGTCTATGCTTTGAGCCTTTCCTGTGTAACCAGTTTTAGATTCCGATGCTTCACTTCAGGTTTACTTTATCAATTAGACCTTCACTTTGACGATGAAACACAAAAATTACTACGGAATTAAATACAAAAGGCACAATGCTGACTTAGGTACAAGAAGAGTGAGTCCTCTTACAGTCTATGGTATGAGCCTCCAAGGTGAGGCCAGTTTTACATTCCGATGCTTCACTTCAGGTCTACTCTATCCCTTGGACCATCCTTTTTGACGATGAAACACATAAATTGCATCGGAATTAAATACAAATGGCACAATGCCGACTCAACTACACGATGACTGAGTCTTCTTACCGTCTATGTTTGAGCCTCCCCTGTGAGATCGGTTTTAGATTCCGATGCTTCACTTTAGGTTTGCTGTATCCCTTGGACCTTCGCTTTGACGACGAAACACAAAAACAGCTTGGGAATTACATAAAAAAGGCACAATTCCGACTGAAGTACATAAAGACTGAGTCTTAGTACCTTCTAAGTAATGAGCCTTTCCTGTGAGGGCAGTTTTAGATTCCGATGCTTGACTTCAGAATTACTGTATCCCTTGGACCATCACTTTGACGATGAAACACAGAAATTGCATCGGGATTAAATACAAAAGGCACAATGCCGACTTAGATGCAAGAACACTGAGTTTTCTTACCGTCTATGTTTTGAGCCTTTCCTGTGAGACCAGCTTAACATTCTGATGCTTCACTTCAGGTTTACTGTATGCCTTGGACCTTCACTTTTACGATGAAACACAAAAATGGAATCGGAATTAAATACAAAAGGCATAATGCCGACTTAAGTACAAGAACACTGAGTTTTCATACCGTCTATGTTTTGAGCTTCTCCTGTGAGACAAGTTTTAGATCGCGATGCTTCACTTCCTGTTTACTGTATGCCCTGGACCTTCGCTTTGACGATGAAACATAAAAATTGTATCGGAATTATATACAAAAGGCCCAATGCCGACTTAAGTTCCAAAAGACCGTTTCTTCTTACCGTCTATGCTTTGTGCCTTTCCTGTGACACCATTTTAAGATTCCGATTCTTCACTTCAGGTTTACTGTATCCCTTGGACCATCACTGTGACGATGAAACACAGAAGTTGCATCGGAATTAAATACAGAAGGCACAATGCCGACTTAAGTACAAGAAGACTGAGTCTTCTAACCGTCTATGCTTTGAGACTTTCCTGTGGGACCAGTTTTAGATTCCGATGCTTCACTTCAGGCTTACTGTATCCCTTGGACCTTCACTTTGGCGATTAAACACAAAATTGCTTCGGAATTAAATACAAAAGGCACAATGCCGACTCAACTACACGAAGACTGAGTCTTCTTACCGTCTATGTTTGAGCCTTTCCTGTGAGATCGGTTTTATATTCCGATGCTTCACTTTAGGTTTGCTGTATCCCTTGGACATTCGCTTTGGCGATTAAACACAAAATTGCTTCGGAATTAAATACAAAAGGCACAATGCCGACTCAACTACAAGTAGACTGACTCTTCTTACCGACTATGTTTGAGTCGTTTGTTTGAGACCAGTTGTAGATTCCGATGCTTCAGTTCAGGTTTACTGTATCCCTTGGACCACTACTTTGACGCTGAAACACTAAAATTGCATCGGAATTTAATACATAAGGCACAATGACGACTTAAGTACAAGAACACTGAATCTTCATACCGTCTATGTTTTGAGCTTCTCCTGTGAGACAAGTTTTAGTTTGCGATGCTTCACTTCCAGTTTACTGTATGCCCTGGACCTTCACTTTGACGATGAAACATAAAAATTGTATCGAATTAAATACAGAAGGCACAATGCCGACTTAAGTACAAGAAGACTGAGTCTTCTAACCGTCTATGCTTTGAGCCTTTCCTGTGATACCAGTTTTAGATTCCGATGCGTCACTTCAGGTTTACTGTATCCCTTGGACCTTCACTTAGACGATGAAACACAAAATTGCATCGGAATTAATTACAAAAGGCACAATGCCTACTAAAGTACAAGAAAACTGAGTCTTCTTACCGTCTATGTTTTGAGCCTTTTCTGTGAGACCAGTTTCAGATTCCGAAGCTTCACTTCAGGTTTTCTGTATCCCTTGGCCTTCACTTTGACGATGAAACAAAAATATTAATCGGAATTAAATACAAACCGCACAATGCGAACCTAAACACAAGAAGACTGAGTCATCTTACCGTCAATGCTTTGAGCCTTTCCTGTGAGACCAGTTTTACATTCCAATCCTTAACTTCAGGTTTACTGTATATCTAGGACCTTCCCTTTGACGAAGAAACACAAAAATTGTATCGGAATTAAATACAAAAGGCACAATGCCGACTTAAGTACAAGAAGACTGAGTCTTCTTACCGTCTATGGTTTGAGAATTTCCTGTGAGACCAGTTTTAGATTCCGATGCTTCACTTCAGGTTTACTGTATGCCTTGGACCTTCACATTGACGGTGAAACACAAAAAAATGCATGGGAGATAAATACAAAAGGCACAA
Organism: Schistocerca cancellata; assembly: GCF_023864275.1. Lineage (NCBI taxonomy): Eukaryota > Metazoa > Arthropoda > Insecta > Orthoptera > Acrididae > Schistocerca > Schistocerca cancellata. The sequence continues at coordinate 57,946,013 of NC_064631.1, forward strand.
TGCCGACTAAATTACAAGAAGACTCAGTCTTCTTACCGTCTATGATTTGAGCCTTTCCTGTGAGACCAGTTTTGGATTCCTATATTTCACTTCAGGTTTCCTGTTTCCCTTGGACCTTCACTTTGACAAAGAAATACAAAAATTGTATTGGAATTAAATACAAAAGGCACAATGCCGAATTAAGTACAAGAAGATTGAGTCTTCTTACCGTCTATGTTTTGAGCCCTTCCTGTGAGACCAGTTTCAGACTCCAATGCTTCACTTCAGGTTTACTGTATTACTTGGACCTTCACTTCGACGAAGAAACACAAAAATTTCATCGGAATTATATACAAAAGGCACAATGCCGACTTTAGTCCCAGAAGACTGAGTCTTCTAACCGTCTATGTTTTGAGCCTTTCCTGTGAGACCAGTTTTAGATTCCGATGCTTCACTTCAGGTTTACTGTATCCCTTGGACATTCACTTTGAAGATGAAACACAGAAATTGCATCGGAATTGAATACAAAAGGCACAATGCCGACTCAAGTACAAGAAGACTGAGTCTTCTTACCGTCTATGATTTGAGCCTTTCTTGTGAGACCAGTTTTAGATTCCGATGCTTCACTTCAGGTTTACTGTATCCCTTGGACCTTCACTTCGACGATGACATAGAAAAAATTCGTCGGAATTAAGTACAAAAGGCACAATGCCGACTTAAGAACAAGCAGACTGACTCTTCTTACAGTCTAACTTTTGAGCCGTTCCTGTGAGACCAGTTTTAGATTCCGATGCTTCACTTCAGGTTTACTGTATCCCTTGGACTTTTACTTAGACGATGAAACACAAAAATTGAATCGGAATAAAATACAAATGGCATAATGCCGACTTTAGTACAAGAAGACTGAGTCTTCTTACCGTCTATGTTTTGAGCCTTTCCTGTGAGACCAGTTTTAGAATCCGATGCTTCTCTTCAGGTTTACTGTATCCCTTGGACCATCACTTTGACGATTAAACACTGAGACTGCATCGGAATTAAATACAAAGGGCACAATACCGACTTAAGGACAAGAAGACTGAGTGTTCTTACCGTCTATGTTTTGAGCGTTTCCTGTGAGACCAGTTTCAGATTCCGATGCTTCACTTCAGGTTTACTGTATTCATTGGCCCTTCACTTTGACGATGAAACACAAAAGTTGCATCGGTCTGAAAAACAAAAGGCACAATGCCGACTTATGTTCTAAAAGACTGAGTCTTCTTATCGTCTATGTATTGAGCCTTTCCTGTGACACCATTTTAAGATTCCGATTCTTAACTTCAGTATTACTGTATCCCTTCGACCATCACTTTCACGATGAAACACTTAAATTACATCGGAATTAGATACAAAGGGCACATTTTCCGACTTAAGTACAAGAAGACTGAGTCTTCTTACCGTCCATGTTTTGAGCCTTTCCTGTGAGACCAGTTTTAGATTTAGATGCTTCACTTCCGGATTACTGTATGAATTGGACCTTCACAGTGACGATGAAACACAAAAATTGCATCGGAATTAAATACAAAACGCACAATGCCGACCTAACTACAAGAAAACTGAGTCTTCTTACCGTCAATGCTTTGAGTCTTTCCTGTGAGACCAGATTTAGAATCCGATGGTTCTCTTCAGGTTTACTGTATCCCTTGGACCATCACTTTGACGATGGAACACGAAGATTGCATCGGAATTAAATACAAAGGGCACAATACCGACTTAAGAACAAGAAGACTGCGTCTTCTTACCGTCTATGTTTTGAGCGCTTCCTCTGAGACCAGTTTCAGATTCTGATGCTTCACTTCAGGATTACTGTATCCCTTGGACCTTCACATTGACGGCGAAACACAAAAATAGCATCGGAATTAAATACAAAAAGCACAATGATGACTTAAGTTCCGAAAGACTGAGTACTCTTACCGTCTTTGATATGAGCCTCCCGTGTGAGACCAGATTTAGATTCCGATGCTTCACTTCAGGTTTATTGTATTTCGTGGACCCACAGATTGAAGGCGAAACACAAATATTGCATCGAAATTAAATACAAAATGCACAATGCCGACCTAAGTACAAGAAGGATGAGTCTTCTTACTGTCTTTGATTTGAGCCTTTCCTGTGTCACCAGTTTTAGATTCCGATACTTCATTTCAGGTTTACTGTATCCCTTGGACCTTCACATTGACGATGAAACACAAAGATTGCATCGAAATTAAATACAAAAGGCGCAATGCCTACTAAAGTACAAGAAGACTGAGTCTTCTTACCGTGTATGATTTAAGCCTTTTCTGTAGTACCAGTTTTAGATTCCGATGCTTCACTTCATGCTTACTGTATCCCTTGGCCTTCACTTTGTCGATGAAACACAAAAATTTAATCGGAATTAAATACAAAACGCACAATGCAGACCAAACTACACGAAGACTGAGTCTTCTTACCGTCTATGTTTCGAGCCTTTCCTGTGAGATCAGCTTTACATTCTGATGCTTCACTTCAGGTTTACTGTATCCCTTGGACCATCACTTTGACGATGAAACACGAAGGTAGCATCGGAATTAAATACAAAGGGCACAATACCGACTTAAGAACATGAAGACTGAGTCTTCTTACCGTCTTTGCTTTGAGCGTATCCTGTGAGACCAGTTTTAGATTCCGATGCTTCACTTCAGGTTTACTGTATACCTTGGAACATCGCTTTGACGATGAAACACAAAGATTGAATCGTAATTAAATACAAAATGCTCAATGCCGACTTAAGTACAAGTAGACTGAGTCTTCTTACCGACTATGTTTGAGTCGTTTGTGTGAGACCAGTTTAGATTCCGATGCCTCACTTCAGGTTTACTGTATCCCTTGGCCTTCACTTTGACGATGAAACAAAAATTTTAATCGGAATTAAATACAAACCGCACAATGCGAACCTAACCTCAAGAAGACTGAGTCATCTTACCGTCAATGCTTTGAGCCTTTCCTGTGAGACCAGTTTTACATTCCGATGCTTCACTTCACGTTTACTGTATCCCTTGGACCATCACTTTGACGATGAAACACAGAAATTGCAATCGGATTTAAATACAAATGGACAATGCCGACTTAAGTACAAGAAGGCTGAGTCTTCTTACCGTCAATATTTTGAGCCTTTCCTGTGTCACCAGTTTCAGAATCCGATGCTTCACTTCAGGTTTACTGTATCCGTTGGACTTCACATTGACAGTGAAACACAAAAATTGCATCGAATTTAAACACAAATGGCACAATGCCGACTTAGGTGCAAGAAGACTGAGTCTTCTTACAGTCTATGATATGAGATTCTCCTGTGTCACCAGTCTTAGAATCCGATGCTTCACTTCAGGTTTATTGTGTCCCTTGGACCTTAACATTGACGGTAAAACACCAAAATTGCAATGGATTTAAATACAAAACGCACAATGCCGACTTAAGTACAAGATGACTGAATCATCTAACCGTCTATGTTATTAGCCTTTCTTGTGAGACCATTTTTAGATTCCAATCCTTAACTTCAGGTTTACTGTATACCTAGGACCTTCCCTTTGACGAAGAAACACAAAAATTGTATCGGAATTAAATACAAAAGGCACAATGCCGACTTAAGTACAAGAAGACTGAGTCTTCTTACCGTCTATGGTTTGAGAATTTCCTGTGAGACCAGTTTTAGATTCCGATGCTTCACTTCAGGTTTACTGTATGCCTTGGACCTTCACATTGACGGTGAAACACAAAGAAATGCATGGGAGATAAATACAAAAGGCACAATGCCGACTAAATTACAAGAAGACTCAGTCTTCTTACCGTCTATGAATTGAGCCTTTCCTGTGAGACCAGTTTTGGATTCCTATATTTCACTTCAGGTTTCCTGTATCCCTTGGACCTTCACTTTGGCAAAGAAATACAAAAATTGTATTGGAAATAAATACAAAAGGCACAATGCCGAATTAAGTACAAGAAGATTGAGTCTTCTTACCGTCTATGTTTTGAGCCCTTCCTGTGAGACCAGTTTCAGACTCCAATGCTTCACTTCAGGTTTACTGTATTACTTGGACCTTCACTTCGACGAAGAAACACAAAAATTTCATCGGAATTATATACAAAAGGCACAATGCCGACTTTAGTCCCAGAAGACTGAGTCTTCTAACCGTCTATGTTTTGAGCCTTTCCTGTGAGACCAGTTTTAGATTCCGATGCTTCACTTCAGGTTTACTGTATCCCTTGGACATTCACTTTGACGATGAAACACAGAAATTGCATCGGAATTGCATACAAAAGGCACAATGCCGACTCAAGTACAAGAAGACTGAGTCTTCTTACCGTCTATGATTTGAGCCTTTCTTGTGAGACCAGTTTTAGATTCCGATGCTTCACTTCAGGTTTACTGTATCTCTTGGAATTTCACATTCACGATGAAACACAAAACGGCTTCGGAATTAAATACAAAAGGCACAATGCCGACTCAAGTACAAAAAGACTGGGTCTTCTTACCGTCTGTGCTTTGAGCCTTTCCTGTGCAGCCAGATTTAGATTCCGATGCTTCACTTCAGGTTTACTGTATCCCTTGGACCATCACTTCGACGATGACATAGAAAAAATTCGTCGGAATTAAGTACAAAAGGCACAATGCCGACTTAAGAACAAGCAGACTGACTCTTCTTACAGTCTATCTTTTGAGCCGTTCCTGTGAAACCAGTTTTAGATTCCGATGCTTCACTTCAGGTTTACTGTATCCCTTGGACTTTTACTTAGACGATGAAACACAAAAATTGAATCGGAATAAAATACAAATGGCATAATGCCGACTTTAGTACAAGAAGACTGAGTCTTCTTACCGTCTATGTTTTGAGCCTTTCCTGTGAGACCAGTTTTAGAATAGGATGCTTCTCTTCAGGTTTACTGTATCCCATGGACCATCACTTTGACGATTAAACGCAGAGACTGCATCGGAATTAAATACAAAAGGCACAATGCAGTATTAAGTTCCGAAAGACTGAGTCTTCTTACCGTCTATGTTTTGAGTCTCTCCTGTGAGACCAGTTTTAGATTTGGATGCCTCACTTCACGTTTACTGTATCCCTTGGACCTTCACTTTGGCGATTAAACACAAAATTGCATCGGAATTAAATACAAACGGCACAATGCCGATTTAAGTACAAGAAGACTTAGTCTTCTAAATGTCTATGATTTGAGCCTTTCCTGTGAGACCAGTTTTAGTTTTCGATGTTTCACATCCGGTTTACTGTATGCCTTGGACCTTCCATTTGACGATGAAACACAGAATTTGCTTCGGAATTAAATACAAAAGTCACAATGCCAACTCAAGTACAAGAAGACTAAGGCTTCTTACCGCTTATGTTTTGATCCTTTCCTGTGAGACCAGTTTCAGATTCCGATGCTTCACTTCAGGTTTACTGTATTCATTGGCCCTTCACTTTGACGATGAAACACAAAAGTTGCATCGGTCTGAAAAACAAAAGGCACAATGCCGACTTATGTTCTAAAAGACTGAGTCTTCTTATCGTCTATGTATTGAGCCTTTCCTGTGACACCATTTTAAGATTCCGATTCTTAACTTCAGTATTACTGTATCCCTTCGACCATCACTTTCACGATGAAACACTTAAATTACATCGGAATTAGATACAAAGGGCACATTTTCCGACTTAAGTACAAGAAGACTGAGTCTTCTTACCGTCCATGTTTTGAGCCTTTCCTGTGAGACCAGTTTTAGATTTAGATGCTTCACTTCCGGATTACTGTATGAATTGGACCTTCACAGTGACGATGAAACACAAAAATTGCATCGGAATTAAATACAAAACGCACAATGCCGACCTAACTACAAGAAGACTGAGTCTTCTTACCGTCAATGCTTTGAGTCTTTCCTGTGAGACCAGATTTAGAATCCGATGGTTCTCTTCAGGTTTACTGTATCCCTTGGACCATCACTTTGACGATGGAACACGAAGATTGCATCGGAATTAAATACAAAGGGCACAATACCGACTTAAGGACAAGAAGACTGCGTCTTCTTACCGTCTATGTTTTGAGCGCTTCCTGTGAGACCAGTTTCAGATTCCGATGCTTCACTTCAGGATTACTGTATCCCTTGGACCTTCACATTGACGGCGAAACACAAAAATAGCATCGGAATTAAATACAAATGGCACAATGATGACTTAAGTTCCGAAAGACTGAGTACTCTTACCGTCTTTGATATGAGCCTCCCGTGTGAGACCAGATTTAGATTCCGATGCTTCACTTCAGGTTTTTGTATTTCGTGGACCCACAGATTGACGGCGAAACACAAATATTGCATCGAAATTAAATACAAAATGCACAATGCCGACCTAAGTACAAGAAGGATGAGTCTTCTTACTGTCTTTGATTTGAGCCTTTCCTGTGTCACCAGTTTTAGATTCCGATACTTCATTTCAGGTTTACTGTATCCCTTGGACCATTATTTTGACGATGAAACACAAAGATTGCAACGGAATTAAATACAAAAGGCACAATACAGTAATAAGTTCCGAAAGACTGAGTCTTCTTACCGTCTATGTTTTGAGTCTTTCCTGTGAGACCAGTTTTAGATTTGGATGCCTCACTTCACGTTTACTTTATCCCTTGGACCCTCACTTTGACGATGAAACACAGAAATTGCATCGGAATAAAATACAAAAGGCGCAATGCCTACTAAAGTACAAGAAGACTGAGTCTTCTTACCGTGTATGATTTAAGCCTTTTCTGTAGTACCAGTTTTAGATTCCGATGCTTCACTTCATGCTTACTGTATCCCTTGGCCTTCACTTTGTCGATGAAACACAAAAATTTAATCGTAATTAAATACAAAACGCACAATGCAGACCTAACTACACGAAGACTGAGTCTTCTTACCGTCTATGTTTCGAGCCTTTCCTGTGAGATCAGCTTTACATTCTGATGCTTCACTTCAGGTTTACTGTATCCCTTGGACCATCACTTTGACGATGAAACACGAAGGTAGCATCGGAATTAAATACAAAGGGCACAATACCGACTTAAGAACATGAAGACTGAGTCTTCTTACCGTCTTTGCTTTGAGCGTATCCTGTGAGACCAGTTTTAGATTCCGATGCTTCACTTCAGGTTTACTGCATACCTTGGAACATCGCTTTGACGATGAAACACAAATATGGAATCGTAATTAAATACAAAATGCTCAATGCCGACTTAAGTACAAGTAGACTGAGTCTTCTTACCGACTATGTTTGAGTCGTTTGTGTGAGACCAGTTTTAGATTCCGATGCCTCACTTCAGGTTTACTGTATCCCTTGGCCTTCACTTTGACGATGAAACAAAAATTTTAATCGGAATTAAATACAAAACGCACAATGCGAACCTAACCTCAAGAAGACTGAGTCATCTTACCGTCAATGCTTTGAGCCTTTCCTGTGAGACCAGTTTTACATTCCGATGCTTCACTTCACGTTTACTGTATCCCTTGGACCATCACTTTGACGATGAAACACAGAAATTGCAATCGGAATTAAATACAAATGGACAATGCCGACTTAAGTACAAGAAGGCTGAGTCTTCTTACCGTCAATATTTTGAGCCTTTCCTGTGTCACCAGTTTCAGAATCCGATGCTTCACTTCAGGTTTAGTGTATCCGTTGGACTTCACATTGACAGTGAAACACAAAAATTGCATCGAATTTAAACACAAATGGCACAATGCCGACTTAGGTGCAAGAAGACTGAGTCTTCTTACAGTCTATGATATGAGATTCTCCTGTGTCACCAGTCTTAGAATCCGATGCTTCACTTCAGGTTTATTGTGTCCCTTGGACCTTCACATTGACGGTAAAACACCAAAATTGCAAGGGATTTAAATACAAAACGCACAATGCCGACTTAAGTACAAGATGACTGAATCATCTAACCGTCTATGTTATTAGCCTTTCTTGTGAGACCATTTTTAGATTCCAATCCTTAACTTCAGGTTTACTGTATACCTAGGACCTTCCCTTTGACGAAGAAACACAAAAAATGTATCGGAATTAAATACAAAAGGCACAATGCCGACTTAAGTACAAGAAGACTGAGTCTTCTTACCGTCTATGGTTTGAGAATTTCCTGTGAGACCAGTTTTAGATTCCGATGCTTCACTTCAGGTTTACTGTATGCCTTGGACCTTCACATTGACGGTGAAACACAAAGAAATGCATGGGAGATAAATACAAAAGGCACAATGCCGACTAAATTACAAGAAGACTCAGTCTTCTTACCGTCTATGATTTGAGCCTTTCCTGTGAGACCAGTTTTGGATTCCTATATTTCACTTCAGGTTTCCTGTATCCCTTGGACCTTCACTTTGGCGAAGAAATACAAAAATTGTATTGGAATTAAATACAAAAGGCACAATGCCGAATTAAGTACAAGAAGATTGAGTCTTCTTACCGTCTATGTTTTGAGCCCTTCCTGTGAGACCAGTTTCAGACTCCAATGCTTCACTTCAGGTTTACTGTATTACTTGGACCTTCACTTCGACGAAGAAACACAAAAATTTCATCGGAATTATATACAAAAGGCACAATGCCGACTTTAGTCCCAGAAGACTGAGTCTTCTAACCGTCTATGTTTTGAGCCTTTCCTGTGAGACCAGTTTTAGATTCCGATGCTTCACTTCAGGTTTACTGTATCCCTTGGACATTCACTTTGACGATGAAACACAGAAATTGCATCGGAATTGAATACAAAAGGCACAATGCCGACTCAAGTACAAGAAGACTGAGTCTTCTTACCGTCTATGATTTGAGCCTTTCTTGTGAGACCAGTTTTAGATTCCGATGCTTCACTTCAGGTTTACTATTTCTCTTGGAATTTCACATTCACGATGAAACACAAAACGGCTTCGGAATTAAATACAAAAGGCACAATGCCGACTCAAGTACAAATAGACTGGGTCTTCTTACCGTCTGTGCTTTGAGCCTTTCCTGTGCAGCCAGATTTAGATTCCGATGCTTCACTTCAGGTGTACTGTATCCCTTGGACCATCACTTCGACGATGACATTGAAAAAATTCGTCGGAATTAAGTACAAAACGCACAATGCCGACTTAAGAACAAGCAGACTGACTCTTCTTACAGTCTATCTTTTGAGCCGTTCCTGTGAGACCAGTTTTAGAATCCGATGCTTCTCTTCAGGTTTACTGTATCCCTTGGACCATCACTTTGACGATTAAACGCAGAGACTGCATCGGAATTAAATACAAAAAGCACAATGCAGTATTAAGTTCCGAAAGACTGAGTCTTCTTACCGTCTATGTTTTGAGTCTTTCCTGTGAGACCAGTTTTAGATTTGGATGCCTCACTTCACGTTTACTGTATCCCTTGGACCTTCACTTTGGCGATTAAACACAAAATTGCATCGGAATTAAATACAAACGGCACAATGCCGATTTAAGTACAAGAAGACTTAGTCTTCTAAATGTCTATGATTTGAGCCTTTCCTGTGAGACCAGTTTTAGTTTTCGATGTTTCACATCCGGTTTACTGTATGCCTTGGACCTTCCATTTGACGATGAAACACAGAATTAGCTTCGGAATTAAATACAAAAGTCACAATGCCAACTCAAGTACAAGAAGACTAAGGCTTCTTACCGCATATGTTTTGATCCTTTCCTGTGAGACCAGTTTCAGATTCCGATGCTTCACTTCAGGTTTACTGTATCCCTTGGACCATCACTTTGACGATGAAACACTTAAATTGCATCGGAATTAGATACAAAGGGCACAATGACGACTAAAGTACAAGAAGACTGAGTCTTCTTACAGTCTATGATTTGAGCCTTTCCTGTGACACCATTTTAAGATTCCGATTCATCACTTCAGGTTTACTGTATCCCTTGGACCATCACTTTGACGATGAAACACTTAAAATGCATCGGAATTAAATACAAAAAGCACAATGCAGTATTAAGTTCCGAAAGACTGAGTCTTCTTACCGTCTATGTTTTGAGTCTTTCCTGTGAGACCGGTTTTAGATTTCGATGCTTCACTTCCGGTTTGCTGTATGAATTGCACCTTCACTGTGACGATGAAACACAAAAGTTGCATCGGAATTAAACACAAAAGCCACAATGCCGTCTCAAGTACAAGAAGACTGAGTCTTCTTACAGTCTATGTTTTGAGTCTTTCCTGCGAGACCAATTTTAGATTACGATGCTTTACTTCAGGTTTACTATACCTTGGACCTTCATTTGGACGATGAAACACAAAATTGCATCGGAATTAAATACAAAAGGCACAATGCCGACCTAAGTACAAGAAGGATGAGTCTTCTTACTGTCTTTGATTTGAGCCTTTCCTGTGTCACCAGTTTTAGATTCCGATACTTCATTTCAGGTTTACCGTATCCCTTGGACCATTATTTTGACGATGAAACACAAAGATTGCAACGGAATTGAATACAAAAGGCACAATACAGTAATAAGTTCCGTAAGACTGAGTCTTCTTACCGTCTATGTTTTGAGTCTTTCCTGTGAGACCAGTTTTAGGTTTGGATGCCTCACTTCACGTTTACTGTATCCCTTGGACCCTCTCTTTGACGATGAAACACAGAAATTGCATCGGAATAAAATACAAAAGGCGCAATGCCTACTAAAGTACAAGAAGACAGAGTCTTCTTACCGTGTATGATTTAAGCCTTCTCTGTAGTACCAGTTTTAGATTCCGATGCTTCACTTCATGCTTACTGTATCCCTTGGCCTTAACTTTGTCGATGAAACACAAAAATTTAATCGGAATTAAATACAAAACGCACAATGCAGACCTAACTACACGAAGACTGAGTCTTCTTACCGTCTATGTTTCGGGCCTTTCCTGTGAGATCAGCTTTACATTCTGATGCTTCACTTCAGGTTTACTGTATCCCTTGGACCATCACTTTGACGATGAAACACGAAGGTAGCATCGGAATTAAATACAAAGGGCACAATACCGACTTAAGAACATGAAGACTGAGTCTTCTTACCGTCTTTGCTTTGAGCGTATCCTGTGAGACCAGTTTTAGATTCCGATGCTTCACTTCAGGTTTACTGTATACCTTGGAACATCACTTTGACGATGAAACACAAAGATTGCATCGGAATTAAACACAAAAGGCACAATGCCGTCTCAAGTACAAGAAGATTGAGTCTTCTTACAGTCTATGTTTTGAGCCTTTGCTGCGAGACCAGTTTTAGATTACGATGCTTCACTTCATGTTTACTGTATCTCTTGGACCTTCATTTTGACGATGAAACACAAAATTGCATCGGAATTAAATACAAAAGGCGCAATGCCTAATAAAGTACAAGAAGACTGAGTCTTCTTACCGTCTATGCTTTGAGCCTTTCCTGTGACACTAGTTTTAGATTACGATGCTTCACTTCATGTTTACTGTATCACTTGGACCATCACTTTGACGGTGAAACACAAAGATTGCATCGGAATTAAATACAAAGTGCACAATACCGACTTAAGAACAAGAAGACTGAGTCTTCTTACCGTCATTGTTTTGAGATTTTCCTGTGAGACTAGTTTTAGATTTCGATGCTTCTCTTCAGGTTTACTGTATCCCTTGGACCATCACTTTGACGATAAAACACAAAGATTGCATTGGAATTAAACACAAAAGGCACAATGCCGACTCAAGTACAAGAAGACTGAGTCTTCTTACCGTGTATCATTTTAGCCTTTCCTGAAGGACCAATTTTAGATTCCGATGCTTCACTTCAGGCTTACTGTATCCCTTGGACCTTCACTTTGGCGATTAAACACAAAATTGCATCGGAATTAAATACAAAAGGCACAATGCCGGCTAAAGTACAAAAAGACTGAGTCTTCTTACAGTCTGTGTTTTGAACCTTTCCTGTGAGACCAGTTTTAGATTCCCATGCTTCACTTCACGTTTACTGTATGCCTTGGTCTTTCACTTTGACGATGAAACACAAAAATTGAATCGGAATTAAATACAAAAGGCATAATGCCGACTTAAGTACAAGAAGACTGAGTCTTCTTACCGTCTGTACTTTGAGACCTTCCTGTGAGACCAGTTTCAGATTCTGATGCTTCACTTCAGGTTTCCTGTATCCCTTGCACCTTCACATTGACGGTGATACACAAAAACTGCATCGGAATTAATTACAAAAGGCACAATGCTGACTTAGGTGCAAGAAGAATGAGTCTTCTTAGTGTCTATGATTTGAGCCTTTCCTGTGTCACCAGTTTTAGATTCCGATGCTTCACTTCAGATTTACTGTATCCCTTGGATTATCACTTTAACCATGCAACACAAAGATTGCATCGGAATTAAATACAAAAGGCACAATGCCGACTTAAGTACAAGCAGACTGACTCTCCTTACTGTCTATGCTTTCAGCCGTTCCTGTGAGAGCAGTTTTAGATTCCGATGCTTCACTTCAAGTTTACTGTATCCCTAGTACATTCACATTGACAATGAAACACAGAAATTGCATCGGAATTAAATACAAAAGGCACAATGCCGACGTAGGTACAAGAAGTCTGAGTCTTCTTACCATCTATGATTTGAGCAGTTCGTGTTAGACCAGCTTTAAATTCCGATGCCTCACTTCAGGTTTACTGTATCCCTTGGACCTTCACTTCGACGTTGACACACAAAAATGTCATCGGAATTAAATACAAAAGGCACCATGCCGACTTCAGAACAAGCAGACTGACTCTTCTTACCGCCTATGCTTTGAGCCGTTCCTGTGAGTCCAGTTTTAGATTCCTAATCTTCACTTCAGGTTTACTGTATACCTTGGACATTCACTTTGACGATGATACACAAAATTGCATAGGAATTAAATACAAAAGGCACAATGCCGACTCAAGTACAAGAAGACTGGCTCTTCCTACCGTCTATGTTTTAAGCCTTTCCTGTGAGACCAGTTTTAGATTCCGATGCTTCACTTCAGGTTTACTGTATCCCTTGGACCTTTACTTTGACGATAAAACACAGAAATTCCATCGGAATTAAATACAAAAGGCACAATGCCGACTCAAGTGCAACAAGACTGAGTCTTCTTACCGTCTATGTTCTGAGCGTTTCTTGTGAGACCAGTTTAAGATTCTGATGCTTCACTTCAGGTTTACTGTATCCCTTGGACCATCACTTTGCCGATTAAACACAAAATTGCATCGGAATTAAATTGAAAAGGCACAATGCCGACTCAAGTACAAGAAGACTGACTCTACTTACCGTCTATGTTTTGAGCCTTTCCTGTGAGACCAGTTTTAGATTCCTATGCTTCACTTCAGGTTTCCTGTATCCCATGGACCTTCACATTGACGGTGATACACAAAAATTGCATCGGAATTAAATACAAAAGGCACAATGCTGACTTAAGTACAAGAAGACTGAATTTTCTTACTGTTTATGATTTGAGCCTTTCCTGTGTCACCAGTTTTAGATTCCGATGCTTCACTTCAGGTTTACTGTATCCCTTGGACCATCACTTTAAGCATGAAACACAAAGATTGCATCGGAATTAAATACAAAAGGCACAATGCCGACTTAAGTACAAGCAGACTGACTCTCTTTACCGTCTATGTTTTCAGCCGTACTTGTGAGACCAGTTTTAGATTCCGATGCTTCACTTCAAGTTTACTGTATCCCTTGGACATTCATTTCGACGATGAAACACAAAAGTTGCATCGGAATTAAATATAAAAGGCAGAATGCCGACTTAAGTTCCGAAAGACTGAGCTTTCTTACCGTCTATCATTTGAGCCTTTGTGTGAGACCAGTTTTAGATTTCGATGCTTCACTTTAGGTTTACTGTATCCCTTGGACCATCACTTTGACGATGAAACACGAAAATTGTATCGGAATTATTTACAAAAGGCACAATGCCGACTTAAGTACAAGAAGACTGAGTCTTCTTACCGTCTATTTTTTGAGCCTTTCCTATGTGACCAGTTTAAGATTCCGATGCTTCACATAAGTATTTCTGTATCCCTTGGACCTTCACGTTGACGGTGAAACACATATTTTGCATTGGAATTAAATACAAAACGCACAATGCCGACTTAAGTACACGAAGACTAAGTTATTTTACTGTCTATGATTTAGGCCTTTCCTGTATCACCAGTTATAGATTCCGATGCTTCACTTCAGGTTTACTGTATCCCTTGGATTATCACTTTAGCCATGCAACACAAAGATTGCATCGGAATTAAATACAAAAGGCACAATGCCGACTTAAGTACAAGCAGCCTTACTCTCCTTACTGTCTATGTTTTCAGCCGTTCCTGTGAGAGCAGTTTTAGATTCCGATGCTTCACTTCAGGTATACTGTATCCGTTGGACATCCGCTTTGGCGATGAAACACAGAAATTGCATCGGAATTAAATACAAAAGGCACAATGCCGACTCATGTACAAGAAGACGGAGTCTTCTTACCGCCTATGATTTGAGCCTTTCTTGTGAGACCAGTTTTAGATTCCAGTGCTTTACTTCAGGTTTACTGTATCTCTTGAACCTTCACTTTGACGATGAAACACAAAAATTGCATCGGAATTAAATACAAAAGGCACAATGCCGACTCAAGCACAAGGAGCCTGTGTCTTCTGACCGTCTATATTTTGAGCCTTTCCTGTGATACCAGTTTTAGATTTCGATGCTTTTCTTCCTATTTATTGTATTCCTTGGACCTTCACTTTGACGATGAAACACAAAAATTGCATCGGAATTAAATACAAAAGGCACAATGCCGACTCAAGCACAAAAAGCCTGTGTCTTCTTACCGTCGATGATTTGAGCCTTTCCTGTGTCACCACTTTTAGATTCCGATGCTTCACTTCAGGTTTACTGTATCCCTTGGACCTTCACTTTGACGATGAAACACAGAAATTGCATCGGAATTAAATGCAAAAGGCACAATGCCGACTCAAGTACAAGAGGACTGAGTCTTCTAACCGTCTATGATTTGAGCCTTTCGTGTTAGACCAGTTTTAGATTCCGATGCTAAACTTCAGGTTTACTGCATCCCTTGTACCTACACTTTGACGAGGAAACACAAAAATTGCATCGGAATTAAATACAAAAGGCACAATGGCGACTCAAGTACAGGAGGGCTGAGTCTTCTTACCATCTATGTTTGAGCCTTTCCTGTGAGACAAGTTTTAGATTCCGATGCTTCACTTTAGGTTTTCTGTATCCCTTGGAACTTCACTTTGACGATGAAACACAAAAATTGCAACGGAATTAATAACAAAAGGCACAATGCCGATTTAAATACAAAAAGACTGCGTCTTCTAACCGTCTATGTTTTGATCCTTTCCTGTGAGACCAGTTTTATATTCCGATCCTTCGCTTCAGCTTTACTGTATCCCTTCGACCATCACTTTAACCATGAAACACAAAGATTGCATCGGAATTACACAGACAAGGCACAATGCCGAGTTAAGTACAAGCAGACTGACTCTACTTACCGTCTATGTTTTCAGCCGTTCCTGTGAGAGCAGTTTTAGATTCCGATGCTTCACTTCAGGTTTACTGTATCCTTTGGACCTTCATTTCGACGATGAAACACATAAGTTTCATCGGAATTAAATTCAAAAGTCACAATGACGACTTAAGTTCCTAAAGACTTAGTTTTATTACCGCCTCTGTTTTAAGCCTTTCTTGTGTGACCAGCTTTAGAATCCGATGTTTCACATCCGGTTTACTGTATCCCTTGGACCTTCACATTGACGGTGAAACACATAAATTGCATCGGAATTAAATACAAAAGGAACAATGCCGACTTAAGTTCACGAAGACTAAGTCTCCTTACTGTCTATGATTTGAGCCTTTACGGTGAGACCAGTTTTAGATTCCGATGCTTAACTTGAGGTTTACTGTACCGCTTGGACCTTAATTTTGACAATGAAACACAAAATTGCATCGGAACTAAATCCAAAAGGCACAATGCCGATTTAAGTACATGGAGACTGAGTCTTCTTAACGTCTATGCTTTGAGCCTTTCCTGTGAGACCAGCTTTAGATTTCGATGTTTCACTTCAGATTTACTTTATCTCTTGGAACTTCACTTTGAAGATAAAACACAAAAATTGCATCGGAATTAAATACAATATGCACAATGCCGAATTAAGTATAAGAAAACTGAGTCTTCTTAATGCCTATGTTTTGAGCCTCTCCTGTGAGATCAGTTTTAGGTTCTGAAACTTCACTTCACGGCTGAAAGCAAGGGGAAACTACAGCCGTAATTTTTCCCGAGGACATGCAGCTCTACTGTATGATTAAATGATGATGGCGTGCTCTTGGGTAAAATATTCCGGAGGTAAAATAGTCCCCCATTCGGATCTCCGGGCGGGGACTACTCAGGTGGACGTCGTTATCAGGAGAAAGAAAACTGGCGTTCTACGGATCGGAGCGTGGAATGTCAGATCACTTAATCGGGCAGGTAGGTTAGAAAATTTAAAAAGGGAGATGGATAGGTTAAAGTTAGATATAGTGGGAATTAGTGAAGTTCGGTGGCAGGAGGAACAAGACTTTTGGTCAGGTGATTACAGGGTTATAAATACAAAATCAAATAGGGGTAATGCAGGAGTAGGTTTAATAATGAATAAAAAAATAGGAGTGCGGGTTAGCTACTACAAACAGCATAGTGAACGCATTATTGTGGGCAAGATAGACACAAAGCCCATGCCTACTACAGTAGTACAAGTTTATATGCCAACTAGCTCTGCAGATGATGAAGAAATAGATGAAATGTATGACGAGATGAAAGAAATTATTCAGGTAGTGAAGGGAGACGAAAATTTAATAGTCATGGGTGACTGGAATTCGTCAGTAGGAAAAGGGAGAGAAGGAAACATAGTAGGTGAATATGGATTGGGGGGAAGGAATGAAAGAGGAAGCCGCCTTGTAGAATTTTGCACAGAGCATAACTTAATCATAGCTAACACTTGGTTCAAGAATCATGAAAGGAGGCTGTATACATGGAAGAAGCCTGGAGATACTGACAGGTTTCAGATAGATTATATAATGGTAAGACAGAGATTTAGGAACCAGGTTTTAAATTGTAAGACATTTCCTGGGGCAGATGTAGATTCTGACCACAATCTATTGGTTATGAACTGCAGATTGAAACTGAAGAAACTGCAAAAAGGTGGGAATTTAAGGAGATGGGACCTGGATAAACTGAAAGAACAAGAGGTTGTAGAGAGTTTCAGGGAGAGCATTAGGGAACAATTGACAGGAATGGGGGAAAGAAATACAGTAGAAGAAGAATGGGTAGCTCTGAGGGATGAAGTGGTGAAGGCAGCAGACGATCAAATAGGTAAAAAGACGCGGGCTAATAGAAATCCTTGGGTAACAGAAGAAATATTGAATTTAATTGATGAAAGGAGAAAATATAAAAATGCAGTAAATGAAGCAGGCAAAAAGGAATACAAACGTCTCAAAAATGAAATCGACAGGAAGTGCAAAATGGCTAAGCAGGGATGGCTAGAGGACAAATGTAAGGATGTAGAGGCTTGTCTCACTAGGGGTAAGATAGATACTGCCTACAGGAAAATTAAAGAGACCTTTGGAGAGAAGAGAACCACTTGTATGAATATCAAGAGCTTAGATGGCAACCCAGTTCTAAGCAAGGAAGGGAAAGCAGAAAGGTGGAAGGAGTATATAGAGGGTTTATACAAGGGCGATGCACTTGGGGACAATATTATGGAAATGGAAGAGGATGTGGATGAAGATGAAATGGGAGATAAGATACTGCGTGAAGAGTTTGACAGAGCACTGAAAGACCTGAGTCAAAACAAGGCCCCCGGAGTAGACAACATTCCATTAGAACTACTGATGGCCTCGGGAGAGCCAGTCATGACTAAACTCTACCATCTGGTGAGCACGATGTATGAGACAGGCGAAATACCCTCAGACTTTAAGAAGAATATAATAATTCCAATCCCAAAGAAAGCAGGTGTTGACAGGTGTGAAAGTTACCGAACTATCAGTTTAATAAGTCACAGCTGCAAAATACTAACGCGAATTCTTTACAGACGAATGGAAAAACTGGTAGAAGCCGACCTCGGGGAAGATCAGTTTGGATTCCGTAGAAATGTTGGAACACGTGAGGCAATACTGACCTTACGACTTATCTTGGAAGAAAGATTAAGAAAAGGCAAACCTACGCTTCTAGCATTTGTAGACTTAGAGAAAGCTTTTGACAATGTTGACTGGAATACTCTCTTTCAAATTCTGAAGGTGGTAGGGGTAAAATACAGGGAGCGAAAGGCTATTTACAATTTGTACAGAAACCAGATGGCAGTTATAAGAGTCGAGGGGCATGAAAGGGAAGCAGTGGTTGGGAAAGGAGTGAGACAGGGTTGTAGCCTCTCCCCGATGTTATTCAATCTGTATATTGAGCAAGCAGTAAAGGAAACAAAAGGAAAATTTGGAGTAGGTATTAAAATTCATGGAGAAGAAGTAAAAACTTTGAGGTTCGCCGATGACATTGTAATTCTGTCAGAGACAGCAAAGGACTTGGAAGAGCAGTTGAACGGAATGGACAGTGTCTTGAAAGGAGGATATAAGATGAACATCAACAAAAGCAAAACGAGGATAATGGAATGTAGTCAAATTAAGTCGGGTGATGCTGAGGGAATTAGATGAGGAAATGAGACACTTAAAGTAGTAAAGGAGTTTTGCTATTTAGGGAGTAAAATAACCGATGATGGTCGAAGTAGAGAGGATATAAAATGTAGACTGCCAATGGCAAGGAAAGCGTTTCTCAAGAAGAGAAATTTGTTAACATCGAATATCGATTTAGGTGTCAGGAAGTCGTTTCTGAAAGTATTTGTATGGAGTGTAGCCATGTATGGAAGTGAGACATGGACGATAACTAGTTTGGACAAGAAGAGAATAGAAGCTTTCGAAATGTGGTGCTACAGAAGAATGCTGAAGATAAGGTGGGTAGATCACGTAACTAATGAGGAGGTATTGAATAGGATTGGGGAGAAGAGAAGTTTGTGGCACAACTTGACTAGAAGAAGGGCTCGGTTGGTAGGACATGTTCTGAGGCATCGAGGGATCACAAATTTAGCATTGGAGGGCAGGGTGGAGGGTAAAAATCGTAGAGGGAGACCAAGAGATCAATACACTAAGCAGATTCAGAAGGATGTAGGTTGCAGTAGGTACTGGGAGATGAAGAAGCTTGCACAGGATAGAGTAGCATGGAGAGCTGCATCAAACCAGTCTCAGGACTGAAGACCACAACAACAACAACTTCACTTCAGGACTTCTGTATCCCTTGGACCTTCACATTGACGGTGAAACACAAAGATTGCATCGGAATTAAATACAAACGGCACAATGCCGACTTAAGTACAAGAAGACTGAGTATTCTTACCGTCTATGTTTTGAGCCTTTCCTGTGAGACCAGTTTCAGATTTCGATTCTTCACTTCCGGTTTACTGTATCCCTTGGACCATCACTTTGGCGATTAAACACAAAAACTACATAGGAATTAAATACAAAAGGCACAATGCCGACGTAAGTATAAGAAGACTGAGTCTTCTAACCGTCTATGATTTGAGCCTTTCGTGTTAGACCAGTTTTAGATTCTGATGCTTCACTTCAGGTTTACTATCTCCCATGGACCTCCACTTTGACGAGGAAACATAGAAATTGCATCGGAATTAAATTCAAAAGGCACAATACCGACTAAAGTACAAGAAGACAGTGTCTTCTTACCGTCTATGCTTTCAGCCTTTCCTGTGAGACCAGTTTTAGATTCCGATGCTTCTCTTCAGATTTCCTGTATCCCATGGACCTTCTCATTGACGGTGAAACACAAAAATTGCATCAGGATTAAATACAAAAGGCACAATGCCGACTTAAGTAAAAGAAGACTGAGACTTCTAACCGTCTATGATTTGTGCCTTTCGTGTTAGACCAGTTTTAGATTCCGATGCTAAACTTCAGGTTTACTGTATCCCTTAGACCTACACTTTGACGATGAAACACAAAAATTGCATCGTAATTAAATACAAATGCACAATGCCGACTCAAGTACAGGAGGACTGAGTCTTCTTACCATCTATGTTTGAGCCTTTCCTGTGAGACAAGTTTTAGATTCCGATGCTTCACTTTAGGTTTTCTGTATCCTTTGGAACTTCACTTTGACGATGAAACACAAGAATTGCATCCGAATTAAATACAAAAGGCACAATGCCGACTTAAGTACAAGAAGACAGAGTCTTCTTACCGACTATGCTTTGAGCCTCTCCTGTGAGACCAGATTAAGATTCCGATGCTTCACTTCAGGTTTCCTGTATACCATGGACCTTCTCATTGACGGTGAAAGACAAAAATTGAATCAGGATTAAATACAAAAAGCACAATGCCGACTTAAGTACAAGAAGTCTTGGTCATCTTACTGTCTATGATTTGAGCCTTTCCTGTGTCACCAGTTTTGGATTCCGATGCTTCACCTCAGGTTTACTGTATGCGTTGGATCATCACTTTGACGATGAAACACAAAAATTGAATCGGAATTAAATAGAAAATGCACAATGCCGACTTAAGTACAAGAAGAGTGGGTCTCCTTACCGTCCATGTTTTAAGCCTTTCCTGTTAGGCCAGTTTTAGATTCCGATGCATTACTTCAGGTTTACTTTATCCCTTGGACATTCACTTTGACGATGAAATACAGAAATTTCATCGGAAATAAATACAAAAGGCACAATGCCGACTCAAGTACAAGAAGACTGAGTGTTCTTACCGTCTATGCTTTGAGCCTCACCTGTGAGACCAGATTAAGATTTCGATGCTTCACTTCAGGTTTCCTGTATACCATGGACCTTCTCATTGACGGTGAAAGACAAAAATTGAATCAGGATTAAATACAAAAAGCACAATGCCGACTTAAGTACAAGAAGTCTTGGTCTTCTTACTGTCTATGATTTGAGCCTTTTCTGTGTCACCAGTTTTAGATTCCGATGCTTTACTTCAGCTTTACTGTATCCATTGGACCATCAGTTTGACGATGAAACAAAACAATTGGATTGGAATTAGATACAAAAGGCACAATGCCGATTTAAGTACAAGAACACTGAGTCTTCTTACATTCTATGTTTTGAGCCTTTCCTATGAGACAAGTTTTACATTTTGATGCCTCACTTCCGGTTTACAGTATCCCTTGGACCATTACTTTGACGATGAAACATAGAAATTGCTTCGGAATTAAATACCGTCTATGTTTTTAGCCTCTCCTGTGAGACCAGTTCTAGATTTCGATGCTTCACTTCTTTCTTTCTGTATGCCCTGGACCTTCACTTTGACGATTAAACACAAAAATTGCACCGGAATTAAATACAAAAGGCAAAATGCCGAATTAAGTACAAGAAGCCTGAGTCTTCTCAATGTCTATGATTTGAGATTTTCCTGTGATACCAGTTTTCGATTCTGATGTATAACTTCAGGATTACTGTATCACTTGGACCTTCACATTGACGGTAAAACACAAAAATTGCATCGGAGTTAAATACAAAAGGCACAATGCCGACTTAAGTACATGAAGACTGAGTATTCTTACCGTCTATGTTTTGAGCCTTTCCTGTGAGACAATTTTAGATTTCGATTCTTCACTTCCGGTTTACTGTATCCCATGGACTTTCACATTGACGGTGAAACACAAATATTGCATCGGAATTAAAAACAAAAGTTCCAATGCTGACTTAAGTACAAGAAGGCTGAGTCTTCTTACTGTCTATGATTTGAGCCTTTCCTGTGTTACCAGTTTTAGATTCCTATGCTTCACTTCAGGTTTACTGTATCCCTTGGACCATACTTTAACCATGAAACACAAAGATTGCATCGGATTCAAATGCAAAAGGCACAATGCCGACTTAAGTAAAAGCAGCCTGACTCTTACTACCGTCTATGTCTTGAGCCTTTCCTGTGAGACCAGTTTTAGATTCCGATGCTTCACTTCAGGTTTACTGTATTCCTTGGACATTCACCTTGCCGATGAAACACAATAATTGCATCGGAATTAAATACAAAAGGCGCAATGCCGACAGACGAAATATGAGTCTTCTTACTGTCTATGTTTGGAGCCTTTCCTGTGTCACCAGTATTAGATTCCGATGCTTCACTTGAGGTATACTGTATCCCTTGGACCTTCACATTAACGGTGAAACACAAAAATTGCTTCGGAATTAAGTACATAAGGCACAATACCGAGTTAAGTAAAAGATGACTCAGTCTTCTTAACGTCTATGTTTTGAGCCTTTCCTGTGTCACAAGTTTTAGATTCGGATGCACAACTGCAGGTTTACTGTTTCCCTTGGACCTTCACTTTGACGATGAAACACAAAAATTGCTTCGGAATTAAACACATAAGGCACAATACCGAGTTAAGTACAAATAGACTGAGTCTTCTTACCATCTATGTTTTGTCCTTTCCTGTGTCACCAGTTTTAGATTCCGATGCTTCACTTCAGGTTTACTGTATCCCTAGGACCTTCACTTTGACGATGAAACACAAAAATTGATTCGGAATGAAATACATAAGGCACAATACCGACTTAAGTACAAGAAGTCTGAGTCTTCTTACCGTCTATGCTTTGAGCCATTCCTGTGAGACCAGTTTTATATTCCGATGCTTTACTTCCGGTTTACTGTATCCCTTAGATCCTTACTTTGACAATGAAACACAAAAATTGCATCTGGATTAAATACAAAAGGCACAATGTCGACTTAAATACGAGAAGACTAACTCTTCTTACTGTCTATGTTGTGAGCCTTTCCTGTGTCACCAGTATTAGATTCCGATGCATCACCTGAGGTTTACTGTATCCCTTGGACCTTCACTTTGACGGTGAAACATAAAATTGCTTCGGAATTAAATACAAAAGGCACAATGCCGACTTAAGTACAAGAAAACTGAGTCTTCTTACCGTCTATGTTTAGAGCCTTTCCTCTGAGGCCAGTTTTAGATTCCGATGCTTCACTTCCGGTTTACTGTATCCCTCGGAGCTTCACTTTGACGATGAAACACAAAAATTGCATCGGAATTCAAAACAATAGGCATAATGCTGGCTTAAGTACAAGCAGACTGAGCCTTCTTTCTGTCTATATTTTGAGCCTTTCCTGTGTCTCCAGCTTTAGATTCCGATGCTTGACTTCAGGTTTACTGTATCCCTTGGACTTCGCCGGCCGTGGTGGCCAATCGGTTAAAGGCGCTACAGACTGGAACCGCGCGACCGCTACGGTCTCAGGTTCGATTCCTGCCTCGGGCATGGATGTGAGTGATGTCCTTAGGTTATTTAGGTTTAATTAGTTCTAAGTTCTAGCCGACTGACGACCTTAGAAGTTAAGTCGCATAGTGCTCAGAGCCATTTGAGCCATTTGAACCTTGGACTTCCACTTTCACCATGAAACATATTAATTGCATCGGAATTAAATACAAATGGCACAATGCCGACTTAAGTACAAGATGACTGAGTCTTCTTTCTGTCTATGTTTTGTGCCTTTCCAGTATAACCAGTTTTAGATTCCGATGCTTCACTTGACGTTTACTGTATCCCTTAGACCTTCACTTTGACGATGAAACACAGAAATTGCATCGGAATTAAATTCAAAAGGCACAATGCCGACAAAAGTGCAAGATGACTGAGTCTTCTTACCGTCTATGTTATAAGCCTTTCCTGTGAGACCAGTTTTGGATTCCGATGCTTCACTTCAGGTTTACTGTGTCCCTTGGACCTTCACTTTGACGATGAAACATAGAAATTGCATCGGAATTAAATTCAAAAGGCACAATGCCGACTAAAGTACAAGAAGACTGAGTCTTCTTTCTGTCTATGTTTGGAGCCTTTCCTGTGTCACCAGTATTAGATTCCGATGCTTCACTTGAGGTTTGCTGTATCCCTTGGACCTTCACTTTAACAATGAAATACAAAAATTGCTTCGGAATTAAATACATAAGGCATAATGCCGACTTAAGTACAAGAAGACTGAGTCTTCTTACCGTCTATACTTTGAGCCTTTCCTGTGTCACCAGTTTTAGATTCCGATGCACAACTGCAGGTTTACTGTATCCCTCCTACCTTCACTTTGGCGATGAAACACAAAAATTGAACGGAATGAAATACTAAAGGCACAATGCTGACTTAAGTACAAGAGGACTGAGTCTTCTAACTGTCTATGATTTGTGCCTTTCCTGTGTCACCAGTACTAGATTCCGATGCTTCACTTGATGTTTACTGTATAACTCGGACTTTCACTTTGACTATGAAACACAAAAATTGCTTCGGAATTAAAT
The DNA here is from genome assembly GCF_023864275.1 of Schistocerca cancellata. Taxonomy (NCBI): domain Eukaryota; kingdom Metazoa; phylum Arthropoda; class Insecta; order Orthoptera; family Acrididae; genus Schistocerca; species Schistocerca cancellata. The sequence goes on from NC_064631.1 coordinate 57,970,347, forward strand.
ACAAAAGGGACAATGCCGACTTAAGTACAAGAACACTGAGTCTTCTTACCGTCTATGTTTTGAGCCTTTCCTGTGACATCAGTTTCAGATTCCAATGTTTCACGTCTGGTTTACTGTAAACCTTGGACCTTCACTATGACGATGAAACACAGAAATTGCATCGGAATAAAATACAAAATGCACAATACCGACTTAAGTACAAGAAGACTGATTGTTCTTACCATCTAGGTTTTGAGCCTTTCCTGTGAGAGCAGTTTTAGATTCCGATGCTTCACTTCAGGTTTACTGTATCCCTTGTACCTTCACATTGACGATGAAACTTAGAAATTGCATCGGAATTAAATTCAAAAGGCACAATACGACTAAAGTACAAGAAGACTGAGTCTTTTTATTGTCTATGTTTTGGGCCTTTCCTGTGTCACCAGTTTTAGATTCCGATGCTTCACTTCAGGTTTACTGTATTCGTTTTACCTTCACTTTGACGATTAAACACAAAAATTGCATCGGAATTAAATATGGAAGGCACAATGCCGACAGACGAAAAATTAGTCTTCTTACTGTCTATGCTTTGAGCCTTTCTTGTGTCACCAGCTTCAGATTCCGATGCTTCACTTCAGGTTTACTGTACCTTTGGACCTTCAGTTTGACGATGAAACGTAGAAATTGCATCGGAATTAAATTCAAAATGCACAATGCCGACTTAAGTATAAGAGGACTGAGTCTTCTTACCGTCAATGTTTTGAGCCATTCCTGTGTCACCAGTTTTAGATTCCGATGCTTCACCTCATGATTACTGTATCCCTTGGACCTTCACTTTTAAGATGAAACACAAAACTTGCATCGGAATTAAATACCAAAAGCACAATGCCGACTAAAGTACAAGAAGACTGGGTCTTCTTTCTGTCTATGTTTTGTGCCTTTCCTGTGTCACGAGTTTTAGATTCCCATGTTTCACTTCAGGTTTACTGTATCCCTTGGACCTTCACTTTGACGATGAAACACAGAAATTGCATCGGAATTAAATTCAAAAGGCACAATGCCGATTTAAGTACAAGAAGACTGAGTCATCTCACTCTCTATGTTTTGAGGTTTTCCTGTGAGACCAGTTTTGGATTCTGATGCTTCACTTCCGGTTTACTGTATCCCATGGACTTCCACTTTCACGATGAAACATAGAAATTGCATCGGAATTAAAAAACAATAGGCATAACGCTGACTTAAGTACAAGCAGACTGAGCCTTCTTTTTGTCTATGATTTGAGCCTTTCCTGTGTCACCAGTTTTAAATTCCGAAGCTTCACTTCAGGTTTACTGTATCCCATGGACTTCCACTTCACGATGAAAAATAGAAATTGCATCGGAATTAAATACAAATGGCACAATGTCGTCTTTAGTACAAGATGACTGAGTCTTCTTACTGTCTATGATTTGAGCCTTTCCTGTGAGACCAGTTTTAGATTCAGATGCTTCACTTCCGGTTTACTGTATCCCTTGGACCTTTACATTGACGATGAAGCACAAAAATTGCATCGGAATTAAATACAAAAGGCATACTGCCGACCTAAGTACAAGAACACTGAGTCTTCTTACCGTCTATATTTTGAGCTTTTCCTGAGTCACAAGTTTTAGATTCGGATGCACAACTGCAGGTTTACTGTATCCCTTGGACCTTCACTTTGACGATGAAACACAAAAATTGCTTCGGAATTAAATACATAAGGCACAATACCGACTTAAGTTCAAAGAGACTGAGTCTTCTTACCATCTATGTTTTGTCCTTTCCTGTGTCACCAGTTTTATATTCCGATGCTTCACTTCCGGTTTACTGTATCCCTTGGATCTTCACTTTGACGGTGAAACGCAAAGATAGCGTCTGAATTAAAGACAAAATGTACAATGCCGATTTAAGTACAAGACGACTGAGTCTTCTTACTGTCTATGTTTTGAGCCTTTACTGTGAGACCAATTTTAGATTCCGATGCTTCACTTCCGGTTTACTGTATCCCTTGGACCTTTACATTGACGATGAAGCACAAAAATTGCATCGGAATTAAATACAAAAGGCATAATGCCGACCTAAGTACAAGAACACTGAGTCTTCTTACTGTCTATATTTTGAGCCTTTTGTTGTGTCACAAGTTTTAGATTAGGATGCACAACTGCAGGTTTACTGTATCCCTTGGAACTTCACTTTGACGATGATACACAAAAATTGCTTTGGAATTAAGTACATAAGGCACAATGCCAACTTAAGTACAAAAATTCTGAGACTTCTTACCATCTATGTTTTGTCCTTTCCTGTGTCGCCAGTGTTAGATTCCGATGCTTCACTTCAGGTTTACTGTATCCCTTGGACCTTCACTTCTACGTTGAAACACAAAATTTGCATCGGAATTAAACACAACAGCCACAATGCCGACTTAAGTACAAGAAGACTGAGTCTTCTTACCCTCTATGCTTTGAGCCTTTCCTGTTAGACTAGTTTTAGATTCCGATGCTTTACTTCAGGTTCTCAGTATCCCTTGGGCCTTCACTTTATCGATGGAATACAAAAATTGCATCTGAATTAAACGCAAAAGGCACAATGCCGACTTAAGTACAAGAAGACTGAGTCTTCTTACTGTCTATGTTTTGAGCCTTTCCTGTGTCACCAGTTTTATATTCCGATGCTTCACTTCAGGTTTTCTGAATCCCTTGGAGCTTCACTGTTAAGATAAAACACAAAACTTGCATCGGAATTAAATACAAAAGGCACAATGCAGAATTAAGTTCAAGACGACTTGAGTCTTCTTACTGTCTATGATTTGAGCCTTGACTGTGAGACCAGTTTTAGATTCCGATGCTTCACTTCCGGTTTACTGTATCCCTTGGACCTTTACATTGACGATGAAGCACAAAAATTGCATCGGAATTAAATACAAAAGGCATAATGCCGACCTAAGTACAAGAACACTGAGTCTTCTTACCATCTATATTTTGAGGTTTTCCTGTGTCACAAGTTTTAGATTCGGATGCACAACTGCAGGTTTACTGTATCCCTTGGACCTGCACTTTGAAGATGAAACACAGAAATTGCTTCGGGATTACATACATAAGGCACAATACCGACTTAAGTAGAAGAAGACTGAGGCTTCTTACCATCTATGTTTTGAGCCTTTCCTGTGAGACGAGTTTTATATTCCGATGCTTCACTTCCGGTTTACTGTATCCTTGGATCTTCACTTTGACGGCGAAACACAAAAATAGCGACGGAATTAAATACAAAATTCACAATGCCGATTTAAGCACAACACGACTGAGTCTTCTTACTTTCTATGTTATGAGCCTTTACTGTGAGACCAGTTTTAGATTCTGATGCTTCACTTCCGGTTTTCTGTATCCCTTGGAACTTTACATTGACGATGAAGCACAAAAATTGCATCGGAATTAAATACAAAAGGCATAATGCCGACCTAAGTACAAGAACACTGAGTCTTCTTACCGTCTATATTTTGAGCCTTTCCTGTGTCACAAGTTTTAGATTAGGATGCACAACTGCAGGTTTACTGTATCCCTTGGACCTTCACTTTGACGATGTAACACAAAAATTGCTTCGGATTTAAGTACATAATGCACAATAGCGACTTAAGTACAAAAAGACTGAGTCTTCTTACCATCTATGTTTTGTCTTTTCCTGTGTCACCAGTGTTAGATTCCGATGCTTCACTTCAGGTTTACTGGACCTTCAGTTCTACGATGGAACACAAAAATTGCATCTGAATTAAACGCAAAAGGCACAATGCCGACTTAAGTACAAGAAGACTTAGTCTTCTTACTGTCTATGTTTTGAGCCTTTCCTGTGTCACCAGTTTTCGATTCCGATCCTTCACTTCAGGTTTACTGTATTCCTAGGACCTTCACTTTTAAGATGAAACACAAAACTTGCATCGGAATTAAATACAAAAGCCACAATGCAGACTTAAGTACAAGCAGACTGAGTCTTCTTACCGTCAATGCTTTGAGCCTTTCCTGTGTCACCAGTTTTAGATTCCGATGCTTCACTTCAGCTTTACTGTATCCCTTGGACCTTCACGTTGACGATGAAACACAAAAATTGGATCGGAATTAAATACAAAAGGCACAATGCCGACTTAAGTACAAGATGCCTGAGTCTTCCTGCTGCCTATGCTTTGTGACATTCCCGTGTCAGCAGTATTAGATTCCGATGCTTCACTTCAGGTTTACTGTATTCCTTGGAATTTCCCTTAGACGATGAAACACAAACATTGCATCGGAATTAAATTAAAAAGGCACAATGCCGTCTAAAAAGCAAGAAGACTGAGTCTTCTTTCTGTCTATGTTTGGAGGCTTTCCTGTGTCATCAGTTTTAGATTCCGAGGCTTCACTTTAGGTTTTCTGTTTCCCTTGGGCCTTCACTTTGACGAGGAAACACAGAAATTGCTTCGGAATTAAATACAAAAGCCACAATGCCGACATAAGTGCAAAAAGACTAGTCTTATTACGGTCTATGCTAAGAGCCTTTCCTGAGTCACCAGTTTTAGATTCCGATGCTCCACTTGAGGTTTACTGTATCCCTTGGACCTTCAGTTTGACGATGAAAAACAAAAATTGCTTCGGAATTAAAAACAAAAGGCACAATGCCGACATAAGTAGAAGAAGACTGAGTCTCCTTACTGTCTTTGTTTTGAGCCTTTCCTGTGAGACCAGTTTTAGATTCCGATGCTTCACTTCAAATATACTGTATCTCTTGGACCTTCAGTTTGACGTTGAAACACAAAAATTTTATCGGAATTAAATACAAGAGGCACAATGCCAACTTAAGTACACGATGACTGAGTCTTCTTACAGTCTATGTTTTGAGCCTTTCCTATGTCATCAGAATTAGATTCCGATACACAATTGCAGGTTTACTGTACCCCTTCTACCTTCACTTGGACGATGAAACAGAAAAATTGCATCGTTATTAAATACAAAAGGTACAATGCCGACAGAAGAAGTTTTAGTGTTCTTACTGTCTATGTTTTAAACCTTTCCTGTGTAACCCGGTGCAGATTCCGAGGCTTCCCTTCAGGTTTACTGTACCCTTGGACTTTCAGTTTGACGATGAAACATAGAAATTGCATCGGAATTAAATTCAAAAGGTACAATGCCAACTAAAGTACACGAAGACTGAGTCTTCTTACCGTCTATGTTTAGAGCCATTCCTGTGTCACCAGTTTTAGATTCCGATGCACAACTGCAGGTTTACTGTATCCCTTATACCTTCACTTTTGCGATGAAACACAAAAATTGCTTCGGAATTAAAAACAAAAGGCACAATGCCGACATAAGTAGAAGAAGACTGAGTCTCCTTACAGTCTTTGTTTTGAGCCTTCCCTGTGAGACGAGTTTTATATTCCGATGCTTCACTTATGGTTTACTGTATCCCTTGGATCTTCACTTTGACGGTGAAACACAAAAATAGCGTCGGAATTAAATACAAAATGCAGAATGCCGATTTAAGTACAAGATGACTGAATTTTCTTACTGTCTATGTTTTGAGCCTTTCTGTGAGACCAGTTTTAGATTCCGATGCTTCACTTCCGGTTTACTGTATCCCTTGGACCTTCACACTTACGACGAAACACAAAAATTGTATCGGAATTAAATACAAAAGGCATAATGCCGACTTAAGTACAAGAACACTGAGTCTTCTTACTGTCTATATTTTGAGCCTTTCCTGTGTCACCGGTTTTAGATTCCGATGCACAACTGCTGGTTTACTGTATCCCTTGGACCTTCAGTTTGACGTTGAAACACAAAACAGTTATCGGAATTAAATACAAAAGGCACAATGCCGACTAAAGTGCAAGATGACTGAGTTTTCTTACCGTCTATGTTTTGAGCCTTTCCTCTGTCACCAGTTTTAGATTCCGATGCTTCACTTCGGGTTTACTGTACCCATTGGACATTCAGTTTGACATTGAAACACAAAAATGTTATCGGAATTAAATACAAAAAGCACAATGCCGACATAAGTGCAAGAAGACTGAGTCTTCTTACTGTCTATGTTTGGAGCCGTTCCTGTGTCACCAGTTTTAGATTCCGATGCTTCACTTCGGGTTCACTGTATCCCTTGGACCTTCACTTTTAAGATGAAACACAGAAATTGCATCGGAATTAAATACAAAAGGCACAATACCGACTTAAGTACAAGTAGGCTGAGTCTGCGTAACGTCTATGTTTTTAGCCATTCCTGTGAGACAAGTTTTAGATTCCATTGCTTCACTTCAGGTTTACTGTATCCTTTGGACCATCACTTTGACGATGAAACACAAATAACTTGCATCGGAATTAAATACAAAACGCACAATAAAGACATATGTACAAGACGACTGAGTCTTCTTTCTGTCTATGTTTTGAGCCTTTCCTCTGTCACCAGTTTTAGATTCCGATGTTTCACGTCTCGTTTACTGTATCACTTGGACCTCCACTTGGACGATGAAACAAAAAAATTGCTCCGGAATTAAATACATGAGGCGCAATACCGACTTATGAACAAGAAGACTGAGCCTTCTTACCGCCTGTGTTTTGAGCATTTCCAGTGAGACCAGTTTTTGATTCCGAAGCTTCACTTCAGGTTTACTCTTTCCCTTGATCCTTCACTTTGACGATGAAACATATAAATTGCTACGGAATTAAATTCAAAAGGCACAATGCCGGCTAAAGTACAAGAAGACTGAGTATTGTTTCTGTCTATGTTTTGATTCTTTCCTGTGTCACCAGTTTTAGATTCCGATTCTTCACTTCACGTTTATTGTATCCCTTGGACCTTCACTTTGACGATGAAACACAGAAATTACATCGGAATTAAATACAAAAGGCAGAATGCCGACTAAAGTGCAAGATGACTGAGTCTTCGTACCGTCTATGATTTAAGCCATTCCTGTATCACCAGTTTTAGATTCCGATGTTTCACTTCGAGTTCACTGTATCCCTTGGACCTTCACTTTGACGATGAAACACAAAAATTGCTTCGGAATTAAATACAAAAGGCACAATTCCGACATATGTACAAGACGACTGAGTCTTATTTCTCTCTATGATTTGAGTTTTTCCTCTGTCACCAGATTTAGATTCCGATGCTTCACTTCATGTATATTGTATGCCTTGGACCTTCAGTTTGACGTTTGAACACAAAAATTTTATCGGAATTAAATACAAATGGCACAATGCCGACGTAAGTACAAGAAGACTGAGTCTTCTTACCGTCTATGTTGTGAGCCTTTCCTTTGTCACCAGTTTTAGATTCCGATGCACAACTGCAGGTTTACTGTATCCCTTCTACCTTCACTTTGACCATGAAACACAAAAATTGCTTCGGAATTATATACATAAGGCGCAATACCGAATAAAGTACAAGAAGACTGAGTCTCCTTACCGTCTATGTTTTGAGCCTTTCCTGTGTCATCAGTTTTAGATTCCGATGCACAACAGCAGGTTTACTGTATCCCTTCTACCTTCACTTTGACCATGAAACACAAAAATTGCTTCGGAATTAAATACAAAAGGCACAATTCCGACATATGTACAAGACGACTGAGTCTTATTTCTCTCTATGATTTGAGTTTTTCCTCTGTCACCAGATTTAGATTCCGATGCTTCACTTCATGTATACTGTATCCCTTGGACCTTCAGTTTGACGTTTGAACACAAAAATTTTATCGGAATTAAATACAAAAGGCACAATGCCGACGTAAGTACAAGAAGACTGAGTCTTCTTACCGTCTATGTTTTGAGCCTTTCCTGTGTCATCAGTTTTAGATTCCGATGCACAACAGCAGGTTTACTGTATCCCTTCTACCTTCACTTTGACCATGAAACACAAAAATTGCTTCAGAATTATATACATAAGGCGCAATACCGAATAAAGTACAAGAAGACTGAGTCTTCTTACCGTCTATGTTTTGAGCCTTTCCTGTGAGACCAGTTTAGATTCCGAATCTGTACTTCTGGTTTACTGTATCCCTTGGACCTTCACTTTGACGATAAAACACTAAAATTGCTTCTGAAATAAATACATGAGGCGCAATTCCGACTCAAGTACAAGAAGACTGAGTCTTCTTACCGTCTATGTTTTGAGCCTTTCCTGTGAGTCCAGTTTTTATTCCGATGCTTCACTTCCGGTTTACTGTATTCCTTGGACCTTCACTTTGACGATGAAACATAGAAATTGCATCGGAATTAAATTCAAAAGGCACAATGCCGACTAAAGTACAAGAACACTGAATCTTCTTACCGTATATATTTTGAGCCTTTCCTGTGTCACCAGTATTAGATTCCGATGCTTCACTTCACGTTTACTGTATCCCTTGGACCTTCACATCGTCGATGAAACACTGAAATAGCATCGGAATTAAATACAAAAGCCACAATGCCGACTTAAGTACAATAAGACTGAGACTTCTTACCGGCTACGTTTTGAGCCTTTCCTGTGAGAGCAGTCTTAGTTTCCGATGCTTCACTTCAGGTTTACTGTATCCCTTTGACATTCAGTTTGACGTTGAAACACAAAAATGTTATTGGAATTAAATACAAAAGACACAATGCCGACATAAGTACAATAAGACTGAGTCTTCTTACCGTCTAAGTTTTGGGCCATTCCTGTGAGACCAGTTTTTGTTTCCGATGCTTCACTTCAGGTTTACTGTATCCCTTGGACCTTCACTTTGACGATGAAACACAAAAAATTTGCTTCAGAATTCAATACAAAAGGCACAATGCCGACTAAAGTTCAAGATGACTGAGTCTCCTTACTGTCTATGTTTTGAGCCTTTGCTGTGTCACCAGTTCTTGATTCCGATGCTTCACTTCAGGTTTACTATACCCCTTGGACCATCACTTTGACGATGAGACATAGAAATTGCATCGGAATTAAATTCAAAAGGCAAAATGCCGACTAAAGTACAAGAAGACTTTGTGCTCTTTCTGTCAATGATTTGAGCCTTTCCTGTGTCACCAGTTTTAGATTCCGATGCACAACTGCAGGTTAACTGCATCCCTTGGACCTTCACTTTGACGATGAAACACGAAAATTGCTTCGAATTGAGTACATAAGGCACAATACCGACTTAGGTACTAGAAGACTGAGTATTCTTACCGTCTATGTTTTGAGCCTTTCCTGTGAGTCCAGTTTTAGATTCCGATGCTTCACTTCAGGTGTACTGTCTCCCTTGGTCCTACACCTTCACCTTCACAAAAGGCACAAAAGGACTGAGTCTTCTTCCTGTCTATGTTTTGAGCCTTTCCTGTGTCACCAGCTTTAGATCCCGATGCTTCACTTCAGGTTAACTGCATCCCTTGGACCTTCACTTTGTCGATCGAACATAGAAATTGCATCGCAATTAAATAAAAAACGCTCAATGCCGACTTAAATACAAGAAGACTGAGGTCTCTTACGGAAATTTTTTTTTTGAGCCATTCCTGTGTCACTAGTTTCAGTTTCCGATGCACAACTGCAGGTTTACTGTATCCCTTGGACCTTCACTTTGGCGATGAAACACAAAAATTGCTTCGGAATTAATGACATAAGGCGCAATACCGACTTAAGTACTAGAAGACTGAGTCTTCTTACCGTCTATGTTTTGAGCCTTTCTTGTGTCACCAGTTTTAGATTCCGATGCACAACTGCAGGTTAACTGTGTCCCTTGGACCTTCACTTCGACGATGAAACACAAAAATTGCTTCGGAATAGAATACATAAGGCGCAATACCGACTTAAGTACAAGGATACTGACCTTCTAACCGCCTATGCTTTCAGCCCTTCTTGTGAGACCAGTTTTATTTTCCGATGCTTCAATTCCGGTGTACTGTGTCCCTTGGAGCTTCACTTTGACGATGAAACACAAAAATTGCGTCGGAATTAAATACAAAAGGCAAATTGCCGACTTAAGTACAAGAAGACTGAGTCTTCTTACTGTCTATGTTTTGAGCCTTTCCTGCGTCACCAGTTAAGGATTCCGATGCTTCTCTTCCGGTTTACTGTATCCCTTGGACCTTCACTTTGACGATGGAATACAGAAATAGCATCGGAATTAAATATAAAAGGCACAATCCCGACCTAAGTACAAGAAGACTGACTCTTCTTCCTGTCTATGTTTTGAGCCTCTCCTGTGTCACCAGTTTCAGTTTCCGATGAACAACTGCAGGTTTACTATATCCCTTGGACCTTCACTTTCACGATGAAACATAAAAATTGCTTCGGAATTAAATACGAAAGGCACAATTCCGACTTAAGTACAAGAAGTCTAAGTTTTCTTACCGTCAATGTTTTGAGCCTTTCGTGTGAGAGCAGTTTTAGATTCCGATGCTTCACTTCCGGTTTACTGTACACCTTCTACCTTCACTCTGACGATGAAACACAGAAATTGCATCGGAATTAAATACAAAAGGCAGAATACCGACTTAAGTACAACATTACTGTGTCTTCTTACTGCCTATAATTTGTGCCTTTCCTGTGTCAGCAGTTTTAGATTCCGATGCTTCACTTCAGACTTACTGTATTCCTTGGATCTTCACTTTCACGATGAAACACAAAAATTGCATCGGAATTAAATACAAAAGGCACAATGCCGACAAAAGTGCAAGATGACTGAGTCTTCTTACCGTCTATATTTTGAGCCTTTCCTGTGTCACCAGTTTTAGATTCCGATGGACAACTGCAGATTAACTGTGTCCCTTGGACCTTCACTTCGACTATGAAACACAGAAATTGCTTCGGAATTGAATACATAAGGCGCAATACCGACTTAAGTACAAGGATACTGATCTTCTAACCGCCTATGTTTTGAGCCTTTCCTGTGAGACCAGTTTTATATTCCGATGCTTAAATTCCGGTGTACTGTGTCCCTTGGAGCTTCACTTTGACGATGAAACACAAAAAATGCGTCGGAATTAAATACAAAAAGCACATTGCCGACTTAAGTACAAGAAGACTGAGTCTTCTTACTGTCTATATTTTGAGCCTTTCCTGCGTCACCAGTTTTAGATTCCGATGCTTCACTTCCGGTTTACTGTATCCCTTGGACCTTCACTTTGACGATGAAATACAGAAATTGCATCGGAATTAAATACAAAGGGCACAATCCCGACCTAAGTACAAGAAGACTGACTCTTCTTCCTGTCTATGTTTTGAGCTTCTCCTGTGTCACCAGTTTCAGTTTCCGATGAACAACTGCAGGTTTACTGTATCCCTTGGACCTTCACTTTGACGATGAAACACAAAAATTGGACCGGAATTAAATACGAAAGGCACAATTCCGACTTAAGTACAAGAAGTCTGAGATTTTTTACCGTCTATGTTTTGAGCCTTTCGTGTGAGAGCAGTTTTAGATTCCGATGCTTCACTTCCGGTTTACTGTAACCCTTCTACCATCACTTTGACGATGAAATTCGTAAATTGCATCAGAATTAAATACAAAAGGCATAATGCCGACCTAAGTACAAGAACACTGAATATTCTTACCGTCTATATTTTGAGCCTTTCCTGTGTCACCAGTTTTAGATTCCGATGCTTCACTTCAGGTTTACTGTATCCCTTGGACCTTCACTTTGACGATGAAACACAAAAATTGGATCGGAATTAAATACGAAAGGCACAATTCCGACTTAAGTACAAGATGTCTGAGATTTTTTATCGTCTATGTTTTGAGCCTTTCGTGTGAGAGCAGTTTTAGATTCCGATGCTTCACTTCCGGTTTACTGTAACCCTTCTACCATCACTTTGACGATGAAATTCGTAAATTGCATCGGAATTAAATACAGAAGGCTCAATGCCGACTTAAGTACAAGATGACTGAGTCTTCTTACTGTCTATGTTTTGTGCTTTTTCCTGTGTCAGCAGTTTTAGATTTGATGATGAAACACAAATATTGCATCTGAATTAAATATAAAATGCACAATGCCGGCTGAAGAAGACTGAGACTATTTACTGTCTATATGTTTTGAGCCTTTCCTGCGTCACCAGTTTCAGATTCAGATGCTTCACTTCAGGTTTACTGTACTCTTTGACCTTCACTTTAACGATGAAACATATAAATCGCATCGGAATTAAATTCAAAAGGCAAAATGCCGACTAAAGTACAAGAAGACTTAGTCCTCTTTCTGTCAATGATTTGAGCCTTTCCTGTGTCACCAGTTTTAGATTCCGATGCTTCACTTGAGGTTTACTGTATCCCTTGCACCTTCACTTTGACCATGAAATACAGAAACTGCATCGGAATTAAATACAAAGGGCACAAACCCGACCTAAGTACAAGAAGACTGACTCTTCTTCCTGTCTATGTTTTGAGCTTCTCTGTGTCACCAGTTTCAGTTTCCGATGAACAACTGCAGGTTTACTGTACCCCTTCTACCTTCACTTGGACGATGAAACAGAAAAATTGTATCGGAATTAAATACAAAAGGCACAATGCCGACAGAAGAAGTTTTAGTCTTCTTACTGTCTATGTTTTAAACCTTTCCTGCGTCACCCGGTGCAGATTCCGTTGCTTCACTTCAGGTTTACTGTACCCTTGGACTTTCAGTTTGACGATGAAACATAGAAATTGCATCGGAATTAAATTCAAAAGGCACAATGCCAACTAAAGTACACGAAGACTGAGTCTTCTTACCGTCTATGTTTAGAGCCATTCCTGTGTCACCAGTTTTAGATTCCGATGCACAACTGCAGGTTTACTGTATCCCTTATACCTTCACGTTTGCGATGAAACACAAAAATTGCATCGGAATTAAAAACAAAAGGCACAATGCCGACATAAGTAGAAGAAGACTGAGTCTCCTTACTGTCTTTGTTTTGAGCCTTTCCTGTGAGACCAGTTTTAGATTCCGATGCTTCACTTCAAGTATACTGTATCCCTTGGACCTTCAGTTTGACGTTGAAACACTAAAATTTTATCGGAATTAAATACAAGAGACACAATGCCTACTTAAGTACAAGAAGACTGAGTCTTCTTACCGTCTATGTTTTGAGATTTTCCTGTGTCATCAGTGTTAGATTCCGATGCACAACTGCATGTTTACTGTATCCCTTCAACCTTCATTTTGACGATGAAACACAAAAATTGCTTCGAAATTAAATACATAAATCGACATACCGAATAAAGTAACAGAAGACTGAGTCTTCTTACCGTCTACGTTTAGAGCCATTCCCGTGTCACCAGTTTTAGATTCCGATGCACAACTGCAGGTTTACTGTATCCCTTATACCTTCACTTTTGCGATGAAACACAAAAATTGCTTCGGAATTAAAAACAAAAGGCACAATGCCGACATAAGTAGAAGAAGACTGAGTCTCCTTACTGTCTTTGTTTTGAGCCTTTCCTGTGAGACCAGTTTTATATTCCGATGCTTCACTTATGATTTACTGTATCCCTTGGATCTTCACTTTGACGGTGAAACACAAAAATAGCGTCCGAATTAAATACAAAATGCACAATGCCGATTTAAGTACAAGATGACTGAATTTTCTTACTGTCTATGTTTTGAGCCTTTCTGTGAGACCAGTTTTAGATTCCGATGCTTCACTTCCGGTTTACTGTATCCCTTGGACCTTTACACTGACGGCGAAACACAAAAATTGTATCGGAATTAAATACAAAAGGCATAATGCCGACTTAAGTACAAGAACACTGAGTCTTCTTACTGTCTATATTTTGAGCCTTTCCTGTGTCACCAGTTTTAGATTCCGATGCACAACTGCTGGTTTACTGTATCCCTTGGACCTTCAGTTTGACGTTGAAACACAAAAAAGTTATCGGAATTAAATACAAAAGGCACAATGCCGACTAAAGTGCAAGATGACTGAGTCTTCTTACCGTCTATGTTTTGAGCCTTTCCTCTGTCACCAGTTTTAGATTCCGATGTTTCACGTCTCGTTTACTGTATCCCTTGGACCTACACTTTGACGCTGAAACACTTAAATTGCTTCGGAATTAAATACATGAGGCGCAATACCGACTTAAGAACAAGAAGACTGAATCTTCTTACCGCCTGTGTTTTGAGCATTTCATGTGAGACCAGTTTTAGATTCCGATGCTTCACATTAGTTTTACTCTTTCCCTTTGTCCTTCACTTTGACGATAAAACACAGAAATTGCATCGGAATTAAATACAAAAGCCACAATGCCGACATAAGTACAAGAGGACTGAGTCTTCTTACCGTCTATGTTTTGAGCGTTTCCTGTGTCACCAGTTTTAGATTCCGATGCTTCACTTCAGGTTTACTGTATCCCTTGGACCTTCACTTTGAAGATAAAACACAGAAATTACATCGGAATTAAATACAAAAGGCAGAATGCCGACTAAAGTGCAAGTTGACTGAGTCTTGGTACCGTCTATGATTTAAGCCTTTCCCGTGAGACCAGTTTTAGATTCCGATGCTTCACTTCAGGTTAACTCTACCCATTGGACATTCAGTTTGACATTGAAGCACAAAAATGTTATCGGAATTAAATACAAAAAGCACAATGCCGACATAAGTACAAGAAGACTGAGTCTTCTTACTGTCTATGTTTTGAGCCGTTCCTGTGTCACCAGTTTTAGATTCCGATGTTTCACTTCGGGTTCACTGTATCCCTTGGACCTTCACTTTTAAGATGAAACACAGAAATTGCATCGGAATTAAATACAAAAGGCACAATACCGACTTAAGTACAAGAAGACTGAGCCTTCTTACCGCCTGTGTTTTGAGCATTTCCAGTGAGACCAGTTTTAGATTCCGAAGCTTCACTTCAGGTTTACTGTATCCTTTGGACCATCACTTTGACGATGAAACACAAATAACTTGCATCGGAATTAAATACAAAAGGCACAATAAAGACATATGTACAAGAGGACTGAGTCTTCTTTCTGTCTATGTTTTGAGCCTTTCCTCTGTCACCAGTTTTAGATTCCGATGTTTCACGTCTCGTTTACTGTATCACTTGGACCTCCACTTGGACGATGAAACAAAAAAATTGCTCCGGAATTAAATACATGAGGCGCAATACCGACTTAAG
This sequence comes from Schistocerca cancellata, assembly GCF_023864275.1. Taxonomy (NCBI): domain Eukaryota; kingdom Metazoa; phylum Arthropoda; class Insecta; order Orthoptera; family Acrididae; genus Schistocerca; species Schistocerca cancellata. The sequence goes on from NC_064631.1 coordinate 57,985,381, forward strand.
TACAAGAAGACTGAGCCTTCTTACCGCCTGTGTTTTGAGCATTTCCAGTGAGACCAGTTTTAGATTCCGAAGCTTCACTTTAGGTTTACTCTTTCCCTTGATCCTTCACTTTGACGATGAAACATAGATATTGCTACGGAATTAAATTCAAAAGGCACAATGCCGGCTAAAGTACAAGAAGACTGAGTATTGTTTCTGTCTATGTTTTGATTCTCTCCTGTGTCACCAGTTTTAGATTCCGATGCTTCACATCAGGTTTATTGTATCCCTTGGACCTTCAGTTTGACGATGAAACACAGAAATTACATCGGAATTAAATACAAAAGGCAGAATGCCCACTAAAGTGCAAGATGACTGAGTCTTCGTACCGTCTATGATTTAAGCCATTCCTGTATCACCAGTTTTAGATTCCGATGTTTCACTTCGAGTTCACTGTATCCCTTGGACCTTCACGTTTGAGATGAAACACTAAACTTGCATCAGAATTAAATACAAAAGCCACATTGTCGACTTAAGTACAAGCAGACTAAGTCTTCTTACCGCCTATGTTTTGAACCTTTCCTGTGAGACCAGTTTTATATTCCGATGCTTCACTTCAGATTTACTCTTTCCCTTGGTCCTTCACTTTGACGATAAAACACAGAAATTGCATCGGAATTAAATAGAAAAGCCACAATGCCGACTTAAGTACAAGAGGACTGAGTCTTCTTACCGTCTATGTTTTGAGCCTCTCCTGTGAGACCAGTTTAGATTCCGAATCTGTACTTCTGGTTTACTGTATCCCTTGGACCTTCACTTTGACGATGAAACACTAAAATTGCTTCGGAATTAAATACATGAGGCGCAATACCGACTCAAGTACAAGAAGACTGAGTCTTCTTTCTGTCTATGCTTTGAGCCTTTCCTGTGAGTCCAGTTTTATATTCCGATGCTTCACTTCCGGTTTACTGTATTCCTTGGACCTTCACATTGACGATGAAGCACAGAAATTGCATCGCAATTAAATACGAAAGGCACAATTCCGACTTAAGTACAAGAAGTCTGAGCTTTTTCACCGTCTATGTTTTGAGCCTTTCGTGTGAGAGCAGTTTTAGATTCCGATGCTTCACTTCCGGTATACTGTAACCCTTCTACCATCACTTTGACGATGAAATTCATAACTTGCATCGGAATTAAATACAAAAGGCATAATTCTGACCTAAGTACAAGAACACTGAATCTTCTTACCGTATATATTTTGAGCCTTTCCTGTGTCACCAGTTTTAGATTCCGATGCTTCACTTCAGGTTTACTGTATCCCTTGGACCTTCACTTCGTCGATGAAACACTGAAATAGCATCGGAATTAAATACAAAAGCCACAATGCCGACTTAAGTACAAGAGGACTGAGAGTTCTTACCGTCTACGTTTTGAGCCTTTCCTGTGAGAGCAGTTTTAGTTTCCGATGCTTCACTGCAGGTTTACTGTATCCCTTTGACATTCAGTTTGACGTTGAAACACAAAAATGTTATTGGAATTAAATACAAAAGGCACAATGCCGACTAAAGTTCAAGATGACTGAGTCTCCTTACTGTCTATGTTTTGAGCCTTTGCTGTGTCACAAGTTCTTGATTCCGATGCTTCACTTCAGGTTTACTATACCCCTTGGACTATCGCTTTGACGATGAGACATAGAAATTGCATCCGAATTAAATACAGAAGGCACAATGCCGACTTAAGTACAAGATGACTGAGTCTTCTTACTGTCTATGTTTTGTGCATTTTCCTGTGTCAGCAGTTTTAGATTCCGATGCTTCACTTCAGGTTTAATGTATTCCTTGGACCTTCTCTTTGACGATGAAACACAATAATTGCATCGGAATTAAATATAAAATGCATTATGCCGGCAGAAGAAGACTGAGTCTTCTTACTGTCTATGTTTTGAGTCTTTCCTGCGTCACCAGTTTGAGATTCAGATGCTTCACTTCAGGTTTACTGTACTCTTTGACCTTCACTTTAACGATGAAACACTTAAATTGCATCGGAATTAAATTCAAAAGGCAAAATGCCGACTAAAGTACAAGAAGACTTAGTGCTCTTTCTGTCAATGATTTGAGCCTTTCCTGTGTCACCAGTTTTAGTTTCAGATGCACAACTGCAGGTTAACTGCATCCCTTGGACCTTCACTTTGACGATGAAACACAAAAATTGCTTCGAATTGAGTACGTAAGGCTTAATACCGACTTAGGTTCTAGAAGACTGAGTCTTCTTACCGTCTACGCTTTGAGCCTTTCCTGTGAGTCCAGTTTTAGATTCCGATGCTTCACTTCAGGTATACTGTCTCCCTTGGTCCTACACCTTCACCTTCACAAAAGGCACAAAAGGACTGAGTCTTCTTCCTGTCTATGTTTTGAGCCTTTCCTGTGTCACCAGCTTTAGATCCCGATGCTTCACTTCAGGTATACTGTCTCCATTGGACCTTCACCTTCACGATGAAACACAAATATTGCATCGGAATTAAATGCAGAAGGCAAAATGCCGACTGAAATACGAGAAGACTGAATCTTCTTACCGTCTATGTTCTGAGCCTTTCCTGTGAGACCAGTTTTTGATTCCGGTGCTTCAGGTTTACTGTATAACTTGGACGTTCACTTTGACGATGTGGCACAAAAATTGCATCTGCATTAAATATAAAAGCCGCAATGCCGACTTGAGTACAAGGAGACTAAGTCTTCTTACCGTCTACTTCTTGAGCCATCCCTGTGAGACCAGTTTTAGATTCCGATGCTGCACTTCAGGTTTACTGTATCCCTTGGACCTTCACTTTGACGATGAAACACAAACATTGCTTATGGATTAAATATAAAAGGCACAATGCCGGCTTAAGTAAGAGAAGATTGAGTCCTTTTACCGTCTATTTTTTGAGCCTTTCCTGAGAGAGCAGATTTAGATCCCGATGCTTCACTTCCGGTTTACTGTAACCCTTGTACCTTCGCTTTGGCGATGAAACACTAAAATTGCTTCGGAATTAAAGACATAAGGCGCAATACCGACTTAAGTACTAGAAGACTGAGTCTTCTTACCGTCTATGATTTGAGCCTTTCCTGTGAGACCAGTTTTATATTCCGATGCTTCACTTCCGGTTTACTGTATTCCTTGGACCTTCACTTTGACGATGAAACATAGAAATTGCATCGGAATTAAATTCAAAAGGCACAATGCCGACTAAAGTACAAGAAGACTGAGTCTTCTTACCGTCTATGTTTTGAGCCTTTGTTGTGTCACCAGTTTTAGATTCCGATGCACAACTGCAGGTTAACTGTGTCCCTTGGACCTTCACTTCGACGATGAAACACAAAAATTGCTTCGGAATTGAGTACATAAGGCGCAATACCGACATAAGTACAAGGATACTGACCTTCTAACCGCCTATGTTTTGAGCCTTTCTTGTGAGACCAGTTTTATTTTCCGATGTTTCGATTCCGGTGTACTGTGTCCCTTGGAGCTTCACTTTGACGATGAAACACAAAAAATGCGTCGGAATTAAATACAAAAGGCACATTGCCGACTTAAGTACAAAAAGTCTGAGTGTTTTTACCGTCTATGTTTTGAGCCTTTCGTGTGAGAGCAGTTTTAGATTCCGATGCTTCACTTCAGGTTTACTGTACCCCTTGGACCATCACTTTGACGATGAAACATAGAATTGCATCGGCATTAAATACAAAAGGCACAACGCCGACTAAAGTACAAGATGACTGAGTCTTCTTACTGTCTATGTTTTGTGCCTTTCCTCTGTCAGCAGTTTTAGATTCCGATGCCTCACTTCAGGTTTACTGTTTTCCTTGCACCTTCTCTTTGACGATGAAACACAACAATTGCATCGGAATTAAATACAAGAAGCACAATGCCGACTGAAGAAGACTGAGTCTTCTTACTGTCTATGTTTTGAGCCTTTCCTGCGTCATCAGTTTCAGATTCAGATGCTTCACTTCAGGTTTACTGTACCCTTGGACCTTCACATTAACGATGAAACATAGAAATTGCATTGGAATTAAATTCAAAAGGCAAAATGCCGACTAAAGTACAAAAAGTCTTAGTCTTCTTTCTGTCAATGATTTGAGCCTTTCCTGTGTCACCAGGTTTAGATTCCGATGCTTCACTTGAGGTTTACTGTATCCCTTGGACCATCACTTTGACGATGTAACGCAGAAATTGCATCGAAATTAAATACGAAAGGCACAATGCCGACTTAAGTACAAGAATTCTGAGTCTTCTCAACGTCTATGTTTTGAGCCTTTACTGTGAGGCCAGTTTTAGATTCCGATGCTTCACTTCAGTTTTACTGTCTCCCTTGGACCTTCACCTTCACGATGAAACACAAATATTGCATCGAAACTAAATACAGAAGGCAAAATGCCGACTGTAGTACGAGAAGACTGAATCTTCTTACCGTCTATGTTTTGAGCCTTTCCTGTGAGAATAGTTTTAGATTCCGATGCTTCACTTCCGGTTTACTGTCTCTCTTGGAGCTTCACTTTGACGATGAAACACAAAAATTGCATCGAAATTAAATACGTAAGGCACAATGCCGACTTAAGTACAAGAAGTCTGAGTCTTCTTGCCGTCTATGTTTTGAGCCTTTCCTGTGAAGCCAGTTTTAGATTCCAATGCTTCACTTCAAGTTAACTGTCTCCCCTGGACATTCACCTTCACGATGAAACACAAATATTGCATCGGAATTAAATACAGAAGCCAAAATGCCGACATGAGTACAAGGAGACTGAGTCTTCTTACCGTCTATTCTTTGAGCCATCCCTGTGAGACCAGTTTTAGATTCCGATGCTGCACTTCAGGTTTAATGTTTCCCTTGGACCTTCACTTTGACGATGAAACACAAACATTGCTTATGGATTAAATATAAAAGGCACAATGCCGGCTAAGTACAAGAAGATTGAGTCCTTTTACCGTCTATGTTTTGAGCCTTACCTGAGAGAGCAGATTTAGATTCCGATGCTTCACTTCCGGTTTACTGTAACCCTTGTACCTTCACTTTGACGATGAAACTCATAAATTGCAACGGAATTATATGCAATAAGCACAGTGCCGACTTACGTACAAGCAGACTGAGTCTTTTTACCGACTATGTTTTGAGCCTTAAGTGTGAGAGCAGTTTTAGATTCCGATGCTTCACTTCTGGTTTACTGTATCCCTTGGACCTTCACTCTGACGATCAAACACAGAAATTGCATCGGAATTAAATTCAAAAGGCACAATGCCGACTAAAGTGCAAGATGACTGAGTCTTCTTACCGTCTATATTTTGAGCCTTTCTGTGTCACCAGTTTTAGATTCCGATGCACAACTGCAGGTTTACTGTATCCCTTTGAGCTTCACTTTGGCGGTGAAACATTAAAATTGCTACGGAATTAAATTCATAAGGCGCAATACCGACTTAAGTACTAGAAGACTGAGTCTTTTTACCGTCTATGTTCTGAGCCTTTCCTGTGTCACCAGTTTCAGATTCAGCTGCTTCACTTCAGGTTTACAGTACCCTTGGACCTTCACTTCGACGATGAAACATAGAAATTGCATCGGAACTAATTCAAAAGGCAAAATACCGACTAAAGTACAAGAAGACTGAGTCTTCTTTCTGTCTATGCTTTGAGCCTTTCCTGTGTCACCAGTTTTAGATTCCGATGCTTCACTTGACGTTTACTGTATCCCTTGGACCTTCACTTTGACGATGAAACACAGAAATTGCATCGGAATTAAATTCAAAAGGCACAATGCCGACAAAAGTGCAAGATGACTGAGTCTTCTTACCGTCTATATTTTGAGCCTTTCCTGTGTCACCAGTTTTAGATTCCGATGCACAACTGCAGGTTAACTGTGTCCCTTGTACCTTCACTTCGACGATGAAACACAAAAATTGCTTCGGAATTGAATGCATAAGGCGCAATACCGACTTAAGTACAAGGATACTGATCTTCTAACCGCCTATGTTTTGAGCCTTTCCTGTGAGACCAGTTTTATATTCCGATGCTTAAATTCCGGTGTACTGTGTCCCTTGGAGCTTCACTTTGACGATGAAACACAAAAAATGCGTCGGAATTAAATACAAAGGGCACAATCCCGACCTAAGTACAAGAAGACTGACTCCTCTTCCTGTCTATGTTTTGAGCTTCTCCTGTGTCACCAGTTTCAGTTTCCGATGAACAACTGCAGGTTTACTGTATCCCTTGGACCTTCACTTTGACGATAAAACACAAAAATTGCATCGGAATTAAATACGAAAGGCACAATTCCGACTTAAGTACAAGAAGTCTGAGATTTTTTACCGTCTATGTTTTGAGCCTTTCGTGTGAGAGCAGTTTTAGATTCCGATGCTTCACTTCCGGTTTGCTGTAACCCTTCTACCATCACTTTGACGATGAAATTCGGTAATTGCATCAGAATTAAATACAAAAGGCATAATGCCGACCTAAGTACAAGAACACTGAATCTTCTTACCGTCTATATTTTGAGCCGTTCCTGTGTCACCAGTTTTAGATTCCGATGCTTCACTTCAGGTTTACTGTATCCCTTGGACCTTCACTCCGTCGATGAAACACTGAAATCGCATCGGAATTAAATACAGAAGGCACAATGCCGACTTAAGTACAAGATGACTGAGTCTTCTTACTGTCTATGTTTTGTGCCTTTTCCTGTGTCAGCAGTTTTAGATTCCGATGCTTCACTTCAGGTTTAATGTATTCCATGGACCTTCTCTTTGATGATGAAACACAATAATTGCATCGGAATTAAATACGAAAGGCACAATGCCGACTTAAGTACAAGAAGTCTGAGTCTTCTTACCGTCTATTTTTTGAGCCATCCCTGTGAGACCAGTTTTAGATTCCGATGCTGCACTTCAGGTTTACTGTATCCCTTGGACCTTCACTTTGACGATGAAACACAAACATTGCTTATGGATTAAATATAAAAGTCACAATGCCGGCTTAAGTAAAAGAAGATTGAGTCCTTTTACCGTCTATGTTTTGAGCCTTTCCTGAGAGAGCAGATTTAGATCCCGATGCTTCACTTCCGGTTCACTGTAACCCTTGTACCTTAGCTTTGACGATGAAACTACTAAATTGCATCGGAATTATATGCAATACGCACAGTCCCGACTTAAGTACAAGCAGACTGAGTCTTTTTACCGACTATGTTTTGAGCCTTAAGTGTCAGAGCAGTTTTAGATTCCGATGCTTCACTTCAGGTTTACTGTATCCCTTGGACCTTCAATCTGACGATGAAACACAGAAATTGCATCGGAATTAAATACAAAAGGCAGAATGCCGACTTAAGTACAACATTACTGAGTCTTCTTACTGCCTATGTTTTGCGCCTTTCCTGTGTCAGCAGTTTTAGATTCCGATGCTTCACTTCAGGTTTACAGTACCCTTGGACCTTCACTTCGACGATGAAACATAGAAATTGCATCGGAACTAATTCAAAAGGCAAAATGACGACTAAAGTACAAGAAGACTGAGTCTTCTTTCTGTTATGCTTTGAGCCTTTCCTGTGTCACCAGTTTTAGATTCCGATGCTTCACTTGACGTTTACTGTATCCCTTGGACCTTCACTTTCACGATGAAACACAGAAATTGCATCGGAATTAAATACGAAAGGCACAATCCCGACCTAAGTACAAGAAGACTGACTCTTCTTCCTGTCTATTTTTTCAGCCACTCCTGTGTCACCAGTTTCAGTTTCCGATGAACAACTGCAGGTTTACTGTATCCCTTGGACCTTCACTTTGTCGATAAACACAAAAATTGCATCGGAATTAAATACGAAAGGCACAATTCCGACTTAAGTACAAGAAGTCTGAGTTTTTTTACCGTCTATGTTTTGAGCCTTTCGTGTGAGAGCAGTTTTAGATTCCGATGCTTCACTTCCGGTTTACTGTAACCCTTCGACCATCACTTGAGGATGAAATTCATAAATTGCATCGGAATTAAATACAAATGGCATAATGCCGACCTAAGTACAAGAACACTGAATCTTCTTACCGTCTATATTTTGAGCCATTCCTGTGTCACCAGTTTTAGATTCCGATGCTTCACTTCAGGTTTACTGTATCCCTTGGACCTTCACTTCGACGATGAAACACTGAAATAACATCGGAATTAAATACAAAACCCAAAATGCCGAATTAAGTACAAGAGGACTGAGACTTCTTACCGTCTACGTTTTGAGCCTTTCCTGTGTCACCAGTTTTTGATTCCGATGCTTCACTTCAGGTTTACTGTATCCCTTCGACCTTCACTTCGACGATGAAACACTGAAATAGCATCGGAATTAAATACAAAAGCCACAATGCCGACTTAAGTACAAGAAGTCTGAGTCTTCTTGCCGTCTATGTTTTGAGCCTTTCCTGTGAGGCCAGTTTTAGATTCCGATGCTTCACTTCAGTTTTACTGTCTCCCTTGGACCTTCACCTTCACGATGAAACACAAATATTGCATCGAAACTAAATACAGAAGGCAAAATGCCGACTGTAGTACGAGAAGACTGAATCTTCTTACCGTCTATGTTTTGAGCCTTTCCTGTGAGAATAGTTTTAGATTCCGATGCTTCACTTCCGGTTTACTGTCTCTCTTGGAGCTTCACTTTGACGATGAAACACAAAAATTGCATCGAAATTAAATACGTAAGGCACAATGCCGACTTAAGTACAAGAAGTCTGAGTCTTCTTGCCGTCTATGTTTTGAGCCTTTCCTGTGAAGCCAGTTTTAGATTCCAATGCTTCACTTCAAGTTAACTGTCTCCCCTGGACATTCACCTTCACGATGAAACACAAATATTGCATCGGAATTAAATACAGAAGCCAAAATGCCGACATGAGTACAAGGAGACTGAGTCTTCTTACCGTCTATTCTTTGAGCCATCCCTGTGAGACCAGTTTTAGATTCCGATGCTGCACTTCAGGTTTAATGTTTCCCTTGGACCTTCACTTTGACGATGAAACACAAACATTGCTTATGGATTAAATATAAAAGGCACAATGCCGGCTAAGTACAAGAAGATTGAGTCCTTTTACCGTCTATGTTTTGAGCCTTACCTGAGAGAGCAGATTTAGATTCCGATGCTTCACTTCCGGTTTACTGTAACCCTTGTACCTTCACTTTGACGATGAAACTCATAAATTGCAACGGAATTATATGCAATAAGCACAGTGCCGACTTACGTACAAGCAGACTGAGTCTTTTTACCGACTATGTTTTGAGCCTTAAGTGTGAGAGCAGTTTTAGATTCCGATGCTTCACTTCTGGTTTACTGTATCCCTTGGACCTTCACTCTGACGATCAAACACAGAAATTGCATCGGAATTAAATTCAAAAGGCACAATGCCGACTAAAGTGCAAGATGACTGAGTCTTCTTACCGTCTATATTTTGAGCCTTTCTGTGTCACCAGTTTTAGATTCCGATGCACAACTGCAGGTTTACTGTATCCCTTTGAGCTTCACTTTGGCGATGAAACATTAAAATTGCTACGGAATTAAATTCATAAGGCGCAATACCGACTTAAGTACTAGAAGACTGAGTCTTTTTACCGTCTATGTTCTGAGCCTTTCCTGTGTCACCAGTTTCAGATTCAGCTGCTTCACGTCAGGTTTACAGTACCCTTGGACCTTCACTTCGACGATGAAACATAGAAATTGCATCGGAACTAATTCAAAAGGCAAAATACCGACTAAAGTACAAGAAGACTGAGTCTTCTTTCTGTCTATGCTTTGAGCCTTTCCTGTGTCACCAGTTTTAGATTCCGATGCTTCACTTGACGTTTACTGTATCCCTTGGACCTTCACTTTGACGATGAAACACAGAAATTGCATCGGAATTAAATTCAAAAGGCACAATGCCGACAAAAGTGCAAGATGACTGAGTCTTCTTACCGTCTATATTTTGAGCCTTTCCTGTGTCACCAGTTTTAGATTCCGATGCACAACTGCAGGTTAACTGTGTCCCTTGTACCTTCACTTCGACGATGAAACACAAAAATTGCTTCGGAATTGAATGCATAAGGCGCAATACCGACTTAAGTACAAGGATACTGATCTTCTAACCGCCTATGTTTTGAGCCTTTCCTGTGAGACCAGTTTTATATTCCGATGCTTAAATTCCGGTGTACTGTGTCCCTTGGAGCTTCACTTTGACGATGAAACACAAAAAATGCGTCGGAATTAAATACAAAAAGCACGTTGCTGACTTAAGTACAAGAAGACTGAGTCTTCTTACTGTCTATGTTTTGAGCCTTTCCTGCGTCACCAGTTTTAGATTCCGATGCTTCACTTCCGGTTTACTGTATCCCTTGGACCTTCACTTTGACGATGAAATACAGAAATTGCATCGGAATTAAATACAAAGGGCACAATCCCGACCTAAGTACAAGAAGACTGACTCCTCTTCCTGTCTATGTTTTGAGCTTCTCCTGTGTCACCAGTTTCAGTTTCCGATGAACAACTGCAGGTTTACTGTATCCCTTGGACCTTCACTTTGACGATAAAACACAAAAATTGCATCGGAATTAAATACGAAAGGCACAATTCCGACTTAAGTACAAGAAGTCTGAGATTTTTTACCGTCTATGTTTTGAGCCTTTCGTGTGAGAGCAGTTTTAGATTCCGATGCTTCACTTCCGGTTTGCTGTAACCCTTCTACCATCACTTTGACGATGAAATTCGGTAATTGCATCAGAATTAAATACAAAAGGCATAATGCCGACCTAAGTACAAGAACACTGAATCTTCTTACCGTCTATATTTTGAGCCGTTCCTGTGTCACCAGTTTTAGATTCCGATGCTTCACTTCAGGTTTACTGTATCCCTTGGACCTTCACTCCGTCGATGAAACACTGAAATCGCATCGGAATTAAATACAGAAGGCACAATGCCGACTTAAGTACAAGATGACTGAGTCTTCTTACTGTCTATGTTTTGTGCCTTTTCCTGTGTCAGCAGTTTTAGATTCCGATGCTTCACTTCAGGTTTAATGTATTCCATGGACCTTCTCTTTGATGATGAAACACAATAATTGCATCGGAATTAAATACGAAAGGCACAATGCCGACTTAAGTACAAGAAGTCTGAGTCTTCTTACCGTCTATTTTTTGAGCCATCCCTGTGAGACCAGTTTTAGATTCCGATGCTGCACTTCAGGTTTACTGTATCCCTTGGACCTTCACTTTGACGATGAAACACAAACATTGCTTATGGATTAAATATAAAAGTCACAATGCCGGCTTAAGTAAAAGAAGATTGAGTCCTTTTACCGTCTATGTTTTGAGCCTTTCCTGAGAGAGCAGATTTAGATCCCGATGCTTCACTTCCGGTTCACTGTAACCCTTGTACCTTAGCTTTGACGATGAAACTACTAAATTGCATCGGAATTATATGCAATACGCACAGTCCCGACTTAAGTACAAGCAGACTGAGTCTTTTTACCGACTATGTTTTGAGCCTTAAGTGTCAGAGCAGTTTTAGATTCCGATGCTTCACTTCAGGTTTACTGTATCCCTTGGACCTTCAATCTGACGATGAAACACAGAAATTGCATCGGAATTAAATACAAAAGGCAGAATGCCGACTTAAGTACAACATTACTGAGTCTTCTTACTGCCTATGTTTTGCGCCTTTCCTGTGTCAGCAGTTTTAGATTCCGATGCTTCACTTCAGGTTTACAGTACCCTTGGACCTTCACTTCGACGATGAAACATAGAAATTGCATCGGAACTAATTCAAAAGGCAAAATGACGACTAAAGTACAAGAAGACTGAGTCTTCTTTCTGTTATGCTTTGAGCCTTTCCTGTGTCACCAGTTTTAGATTCCGATGCTTCACTTGACGTTTACTGTATCCCTTGGACCTTCACTTTCACGATGAAACACAGAAATTGCATCGGAATTAAATACGAAAGGCACAATCCCGACCTAAGTACAAGAAGACTGACTCTTCTTCCTGTCTATTTTTTCAGCCACTCCTGTGTCACCAGTTTCAGTTTCCGATGAACAACTGCAGGTTTACTGTATCCCTTGGACCTTCACTTTGTCGATAAACACAAAAATTGCATCGGAATTAAATACGAAAGGCACAATTCCGACTTAAGTACAAGAAGTCTGAGTTTTTTTACCGTCTATGTTTTGAGCCTTTCGTGTGAGAGCAGTTTTAGATTCCGATGCTTCACTTCCGGTTTACTGTAACCCTTCGACCATCACTTGAGGATGAAATTCATAAATTGCATCGGAATTAAATACAAATGGCATAATGCCGACCTAAGTACAAGAACACTGAATCTTCTTACCTTCTATATTTTGAGCCATTCCTGTGTCACCAGTTTTAGATTCCGATGCTTCACTTCAGGTTTACTGTATCCCTTGGACCTTCACTTCGACGATGAAACACTGAAATAACATCGGAATTAAATACAAAACCCAAAATGCCGAATTAAGTACAAGAGGACTGAGACTTCTTACCGTCTACGTTTTGAGCCTTTCCTGTGTCACCAGTTTTTGATTCCGATGCTTCACTTCAGGTTTACTGTATCCCTTCGACCTTCACTTCGACGATGAAACACTGAAATAGCATCGGAATTAAATACAAAAGCCACAATGCCGACTTAAGTACAAGAAGTCTGAGTCTTCTTGCCGTCTATGTTTTGAGCCTTTCCTGTGAGGCCAGTTTTACATTCCAATGCTTCACTTCAAGTTAACTGTCTCCCTTGGACATTCACCTTCACGATGAAACACAAATATTGCATCGGAATTAAATACAGAAGGCAAAATGCCGACTTGAGTACAAGGAGACTAAATCTTCTTACCGTCTATTCTTTGAGCCATCCCTGTGAGACCAGTTTTAGATTCCGATGCTGCACTTCAGGTTTACTGTATCCCTTGGACCTTCACTTTGACGATGAAACACAAACATTGCTTATGGATTAAATATAAAAGGCACAATGCCGGCTTAAGTACAAGAAGATTGAATCCTTTTACCGTCTATGTTTTGAGCCTTTCCTGAGTGAGCAGATTTAGATTCCGATGCTTCACTTCCGGTTTACTGTAACCCTTGTACCTTCACTTTGACGATGAAACTCATAAATTGCAACGGAATTATATGCAATAAGCACAGTGCCGACTTACGTACAAGCAGACTGAGTCTTTTTACCGACTATGTTTTGAGCCTTAAGTGTGAGAGCAGTTTTAGATTCCGATGCTTCACTTCTGGTTTACTGTATCCCTTGGACCTTCACTCTGACGATGAAACACAGAAATTGCATCGGAATTAAATTCAAAAGGCACAATGCCGACTAAAGTGCAAGATGACTGAGTCTTCTTACCGTCTATATTTTGAGCCTTTCCTGTGTCACCAGTTTTAGATTCCGATGCACAACTGCAGGTTTACTGTATCCCTTTGAGCTTCACTTTGGCGATGAACCACTAAAATTGCTACGGAATTAACTACATAAGGCGCAATACCGACTTAAGTACTAGAAGACTGAGTCTTCTTACCATCTATGTTTTGAGCCTTTCCTGTGAGACCAGTTTTTAATTCCGATGCTTCACTTCCGGTTTACTGTATCCTTGGACCTTCACTTTGTCGATGAAACATAGAAATTGCATCGGAATTAAATTCAAAAGGCACAATGCCGACTAAAGTACAAGAAGACTAAGGCTTCTTACTGTCTATGTTTTGAGCCTTTCCAGTGTCACCAGTTTCAGATTCTGATGCATCACTTCATGTTTACTGTATCCCTTGGACCATCACTTTGACGATGAAACACAGAAATTGCATCGGAATTAAATACAAAAGGCAGAATACTGACTTAAGTACAACATTACTGAGTCTTCTTACTGCCTATGATTTGTGCCTTTCCTGTGTCAGCAGTTTTAGATTCCGATGCTTCACTTCAGATTTACTGTATTCCTTGGATATTCACTTTCACGATGAAACACAAAAATTGCATCGGAATTAAATACAAAAGGTACAATGCCGACAAATGTGCAAGATGACTGAGTCTTCTTACCGTCTATATTTTGAGCCTTTCCTGTGTCACCAGTTTTGATTCCGATGGACAACTGCAGGTTAACTGTGTCCCTTGTACCTTCACTTCGACGATTAAACACAAAAATTGCTTCGGAATTGAATACATAAGGCGCAATACCGACTTAAGTACAAGGATACTGATCTTCTAACCGCCTATGTTTTGAGCCTTTCCTGTGAGACCAGTTTTATATTCCGATGCTTAAATTCCGGTGTACTGCGTCCCTTGGAGCTTCACTTTAACGATGAAACACAAAAAATGCGTAGGAATTAAATACAAAAAGCACATTGCCGATATAAGTACAAGAAGACTGAGTCTTCTTACTGTCTATGTTTTGAGCCTTTCCTGCGTCACCAGTTTTAGATTCCGATGCTTCACTTCCGGTTTACTGTATCCCTTGGACCTTCACTTTGACGATGAAATACAGAAATTGCATCGGAATTAAATACAAAGGGCACAATCCCGACCTAAGTACAAGAAGACTGACTCTTCTTCCTGTCTATGATTTGAGCTTCTCCTGTGTCACCAGTTTCAGTTTCCGATGAACAACTGCAGGTTTACTGTATCCCTTGGACCTTGACTTTGACGATGAATTACAAAAATTGCATCGGAATTAAATACGAAAGGCACAATTCCGACTTAACTACAAGAAGTTTGAGATTTTTTACCGTCTATGTTTTCAGCCTTTCGTGTGAGAGCAGTTTTAGTTTCCGATGCTTCACTTCCGGTTTACTGTAACCCTTCTACCATCACTTTGACGATGAAATTCATAAATTGCATCAGAATTAAATACAAAAGGCATAATGCCGACCTAAGTGCAAGAACACTGAATCTTCTTACCGTCTATATTTTGAGCCATTCCTGTGTCACCAGTTTTAGATTCCGATGCTTCACTTGACGTTTACTGTATCCCTTGGACCTTCACTTTCACGATGAAACACAGAAATTGCATCGGAATTAAATACGAAAGGCACAATCCCGACCTAAGTACAAGAATTCTGAGTTTTTTTACCGTCTATGTTTTGAGCCTTTCGTGTGAGAGCAGTTTTAGATTCCGATGCTTCACTTCCGGGTTACTGTAACCCTTCGACCATCACTTGAGGATGAAATTCATAAATTGCATCGGAATTTAATACAAATGGCATAATTCCGACCTAAGTACAAGAACACTGAATCTTCTTACCGTCTATATTTTGAGCCATTCCTGTGTCGCCAGTTTTAGATTACGATGCTTCACTTCAGGTTTACTGTATCCCTTGGACCTTCACTTCGACCATCACTTGAGGATGAAATTCATAAATTGCATCGGAATTTAATACAAATGGCATAATGCCGACCTAAGTACAAGAACACTGAATCTTCTTACCGTCTATATTTTGAGCCATTCCTGTGTCACCAGTTTTAGATTCCGATGCTTCACTTCAGGTTTACTGTATCCCTTGGACCTTCACTTCGACGATGAAACACTGAAATAGCATCGGAATTAAATACAAAAGCCAAAATGCCGACTTAAGTACAAGAGGACTGAGACTTCTTACCGTCTACGTTTTGAGCCTTTTCAGTGTCACCAGTTTCAGATTCTGATGCTTCACTTCATGTTTACTGTATCCCTTGGACCATCACTTTGACGATGAAACACAGAAATTGCATCGGAATTAAATACAAAAGGCAGAATACCGACTTGAGTACAACATTACAGAGTCTTCTTACTGCCTATGATTTGTGCCTTTCCTGTGTCAGCAGTTTTAGATTCCGATGCTTCACTTGACGTTTACTGTATCTTTTGGACCTTCACTTTCACGATGAAACACAGAAATTGCATCGGAATTAAATACGAAAGGCACAATCCCGACCTAAGTACAAGAAGACTGACTCTTCTTCCTGTCTATGTTTTGAGCCTCTCCTGTGTCACCAGTTTCAGTTTCCGATGAACAACTGCAGGTTTACTGTATCCCTTGGACCTTCACTTTGACGATAAACACAAAAATTGCATCGGAATTAAATACGAAAGGCACAATTCCGACTTAAGTACAAGAAGTCTGAGTTTTTTTACCGTCTATGTTTTGAGCCTTTCGTGTGAGAGCAGTTTTAGATTCCGATGCTTCACTTCCGGTTTACTGTAACCCTTCGACCATCACTTGAGGATGAAATTCATAAATTGCATCTGAATTAAATACAAATGGCATAATGCCAACCTAAGTACAAGAACACTGAATCTTCTTACCGTCTATATTTTGAGCCATTCCTGTGTCACCAGTTTTAGATTCCGATGCTTCACTTCAGGTTTACTGTATCCCTTGGACCTTCACTTCGACGATGAAACACTGAAATAACATCGGAATTAAATACAAAACCCAAAATGCCGAATTAAGTACAAGAGGACTGAGACTTCTTACCGTCTACGTTTTGAGCCTTTCCTGTGTCACCAGTTTTTGATTCCGATGCTTCACTTCAGGTTTACTGTATCCCTTCGACCTTCACTTCGACGATGAAACACTGAAATAGCATCGGAATTAAATACAAAAGCCACAATGCCGACTTAAGTACAAGAAGTCTGAGTCTTCTTGCCGTCTATGTTTTGAGCCGTTCCTGTGAGGCCAGTTTTACATTCCAATGCTTCACTTCAAGTTAACTGTCTCCCTTGGACATTCACCATCACGTTGAAACACAAATATTGCATCGGAATTAAATACAGAAGGCAAAATGCCGACTTGAGTACAAGGAGACTGAGTCTTCTTACCGTCTATTCTTTGAGCCATCCCTGTGAGACCAGTTTTAGATTCCGATGCTGCACTTCAGGTTTACTGTATCCCTTGGACCTTCACTTTGACGATGAAACACAAACATTGCTTATGGATTAAATATAAAAGGCACAATGCCGGCTTAAGTACATGAAGATTGAGTCCTTTTACCGTCTATGTTTTGAGCCTTTCCTGAGTGAGCAGATTTAGATTCCGATGCTTCACTTCCGGTTTACTGTAACCCTTGTACCTTCACTTTGACGATGAAACTCATAAATTGCAACGGAATTATATGCAATAAGCACAGTGCCGACTTACGTACAAGCAGACTGAGTCTTTTTACCGACTATGTTTTGAGCAGCAGACTGAGTCTTTTTACCGACTATGTTTTGAGCCTTAAGTGTGAGAGCAGTTTTAGATTCCGATGCTTCACTTCTGGTTTACTGTATCCCTTGGACCTTCACTCTGACGATCAAACACAGAAATTGCATCGGAATTAAATTCAAAAGGCACAATGCCGACTAAAGTGCAAGATGACTGAGTCTTCTTACCGTCTATATTTTGAGCCTTTCCTGTGTCACCAGTTTTAGATTCCGATGCACAACTGCAGGTTTACTGTATCCCTTTGAGCTTCACTTTGGCGATGAAACACTAAAATTGCTACGGAATTAAATACATAAGGCGCAATACCGACTTAAGTACTAGAAGACTGAGTCTTCTTACCATCTATGTTATGAGCCTTTCCTGTGAGACCAGTTTTTAATTCCGATGCTTCACTTCCGGTTTATTGTATTCCTTGGACCTTCACTTTGTCGATGAAGCATAGAAATTGTGTAAGTAGGCTGTTTATGTTTTATTTATGTAAGTTTGATGTTTATGTTTTCTTATTGGCAACGTTACGTAGCGCTCTCTGTATGAAAATCACTGGCTGTGCTGTGTGCAGTATGTGGCTAGTTTGCATTGTTGCCTGCCATTGTTGTCATGAACTGCTATAGCTGGATGTGAACAGCAGATTGCGTTGGGCAGTTGGAGGGGAGCCGCCAGCAGTGGTGGATGTGAGGACAGAGATGGCGGAGTTTGAAATTTGTAAAAATTGATGTCATGAGCTGCTGTATATATTATGACTATTGATGACTATTAAGGTAAATACAGTGTTTGTTCTCTATTAATATCTTTCATTTGCTAACTATCCCTATCAGTAGTTAGTGCCTTCAGTAGTTTGAATCTTTTATTTAGCTGGCAGTAGTTGCGCTCGCCGTATTGCCGTTGTTCCAGTAACGAAGATTTTTGTGAGGTAAGTGATTTCTGAAAGGTGTAGTTTAATGTTACTCAGGGCCATTCCTTTGTAGGGATTTTTGATAGTCAGATTGCGTTGCGCTAAAATTATTGTGTGCCAGGTTAAGCACAGTCTTGTAAAATTGTTCTAAGGGGACGTTTCAATTGCAACGGAATAAAATTCAAAAGGCACAATGCCGACTAAAGTACAAGAAGACTAAGGCTTCTTACTGTCTATGTTTTGAGCCTTTCCAGTGTCACCAGTTTCAGATTCTGATGCTTCACTTCATGTTTACTGTATCCCTTGGACCATCACTTTGACGATGAAACACAGAAATTGCATCGGAATTAAATACAAAAGGCAGAATACTGACTTAAGTACAACATTACTGAGTCTTCTTACTGCCTATGATTTGTGCCTTTCCTGTGTCAGCAGTTTTAGATTCCGATGCTTCACTTCAGATTTACTGTATTCCTTGGATCTTCACTTTCACGATGAAACACAAAAATTGCATCGGAATTAAATACAAAAGGTACAATGCCGACAAATGTGCAAGATGACTGAGTCTTCTTACCGTCTATATTTTGAGCCTTTCCTGTGTCACCAGTTTTGATTCCGATGCACAACTGCAGGTTAACTGTGTCCCTTGTACCTTCACTTCGACGATTAAACACAAAAATTGCTTCGGAATTGAATACATAAGGCGCAATACCGACTTAAGTACAAGGATACTGATCTTCTAACCGCCTATGTTTTGAGCCTTTCCTGTGAGACCAGTTTTATATTCCGATGCTTAAATTCCGGTGTACTGTGTCCCTTGGAGCTTCACTTTAACGATGAAACACAAAAAATGCGTAGGAATTAAATACAAAAAGCACACTGCCGATATAAGTACAAGAAGACTGAGTCTTCTTACTGTCTATGTTTTGAGCCTTTCCTGCGTCACCAGTTTTAGATTCCGATGCTTCACTTCCGGTTTACTGTATCCCTTGGACCTTCACTTTGACGATGAAATACAGAAATTGCATCGGAATTAAATACAAAGGGCACAATCCCGACCTAAGTACAAGAAGACTGACTCTTCTTCCTGTCTATGTTTTGAGCTTCTCCTGTGTCACCAGTTTCAGTTTCCGATGAACAACTGCAGGTTTACTGTATCCCTTGGACCTTGACTTTGACGATGAATTACAAAAATTGCATCGGAATTAAATACGAAAGGCACAATTCCGACTTAACTACAAGAAGTTTGAGATTTTTTACCGTCTATGTTTTGAGCCTTTCGTGTGAGAGCAGTTTTAGTTTCCGATGCTTCACTTCCGGTTTACTGTAACCCTTCTACCATCACTTTGACGATGAAATTTATAAATTGCATCAGAATTAAATACAAAAGGCATAATGCCGACCTAAGTGCAAGAACACTGAATCTTCTTACCGTCTATATTTTGAGCCATTCCTGTGTCGCCAGTTTTAGATTACGATGCTTCACTTCAGGTTTACTGTATCCCTTGGACCTTCACTTCGTCCATCACTTGAGGATGAAATTCATAAATTGCATCGGAATTTAATACAAATGGCATAATGCCGACCTAAGTACAAGAACACTGATTCTTCTTACCGTCTATATTTTGAGCCATTCCTGTGTCACCAGTTTTAGATTCCGATGCTTCACTTCAGGTTTACTGTATCCCTTGGACCTTCACTTCGACGATGAAACACTGAAATAGCATCGGAATTAAATACAAAAGCCAAAATGCCGACTTAAGTACAAGAGGACTGAGACTTCTTACCGTCTACGTTTTGAGCCTTTTCAGGGTCACCAGTTTCAGATTCTGAAGCTTCACTTCATGTTTACTGTATCCCTTGGACCATCACTTTGACGATGAAACACAGAAATTGCATCGGAATTAAATACAAAAGGCAGAATACCGACTTAAGTACAACATTACTGAGTCTTCTTACTGCCTATGATTTGTGCCTTTCCTGTGTCAGCAGTTTTAGATTCCGATGCTTCACTTGACGTTTACTGTATCCCTTGGACCTTCACTTTCACGATGAAACACAGAAATTGCATCGGAATTAAATACGAAAGGCACAATCCCGACCTAAGTACAAGAAGACTGACTCTTCTTCCTGTCTATGTTTTGAGCCTCTCCTGTGTCACCAGTTTCAGTTTCCGATGAACAACTGCAGGTTTACTGTATCCCTTGGACCTTCACTTTGACGATAAAACACAAAAATTGCATCGGAATTAAATACGAAAGGCACAATTCCGACTTAACTACAAGAAGTTTGAGATTTTTAACCGTCTATGTTTTGAGCCTTTCCTGTGAGACCAGTTTTATATTCCGATGCTTAAATTCCGGTGTACTGTGTCCCTTGGAGCTTCACTTTAACGATGAAACACAAAAAATGCGTCGGAATTAAATACAAGAAGCACATTGCCGATATAAGTACAAGATGACTGAGTCTTCGTACTGTCAATGTTTTGAGCCTTTCCTGCGTCACCAGTTTTAGATTCCGATGCTTCACTTCCGGTTTACTGTATCCCTTGGACCTTCACTTTGACGATGAAATACAGAAATTGCATCGGAATTAAATACAAAGGGCACAATCCCGACCTAAGTACAAGAAGACTGACTGTTCTTCCTGTCTATGTTTTGAGCATCTCCTGTGTCACCAGTTTCAGTTTCCGATGAACAACTGCAGGTTTACTGTATCCCTTGGACCTTCACTTTGACGATGAAACACAATAATTGCATCGGAATTAAATACGAAAGGCACATATCCGACTTAACTACAAGAAGTTTGAGATTTTTTACCGTCTATGTTTTTAGCCTTTCGTGTGAGAGCAGTTTTAGATTCCGATGCTTGACTTCCGGTTTACTGTAACCCTTCTACCATCACTTTGACGTTGAAATTCAAAAATTCCATCAGAATTACATACAAAAGGCATAATGCCGACCTAAGTACAAGAACACTGAATCTTCTAACCGTCTATAATTTGAGCCTTTCCTTTGTCACCAGTTTTAGATTCCGATGCTTCACTTCAGGTTTACTGTATCCTTTGGACCTTCACTCCGTCGATGAAACACTGAAATCGCATCGGAACTTATTCAAAAGGCAAAATGCCGACTAAAGTACATGAAGACTGAGTCTTCTTTCTGTCTATGCTTTGAGCCTTTCCTGTGTCACCAGTTTTAGATTCCGATGCTTCACTTGACGTTTACTGTATCCCTTGGACCTTCACTTTGACGATGAAACACAGAAATTGCATCGGAATTAAATTCAAAAGGCACAATGCAGACAAATGTGCAAGATGACTGAGTCTTCTTACCGTCTATATTTTGAGCCTTTCCTGTGTCACCAGTTTTAGATTCCGATGCACAACTGCAGGTTAACTGTGTCCCTTGTACCTTCACTTCGACGATGAAACACAAAAATTGCTTCGGAATTGAATACATAAGGCGCAATACCGACTTAAGTACAAGGATACTGATCTTCTAACCGCCTATGTTTTGAGCCTTTCCTGTGAGACCAGTTTTATATTCCGATGCTTAAATTCCGGTGTACTGTGTCCCTTGGAGTTTCACTTTAACGATGAAACACAAAAAATGCGTCGGAATGAAATACAAAAAGCACATTGCCGATATAAGTACAAGTAGACTGAGTCTTCTTACTGTCTATGTTCTGAGCCTTTCCTGCGTCACCAGTTTTAGATTCCGATGCTTCACTTCCGGTTTACTGTATCCCTTGGACCTTCACTTTGACGATGAAATACAGAAATTGCATCGGAATTAAATACAAAGGGCACAATCCCGACCTAAGTACAAGAAGACTGACTCTTCTTCCTGTCTATGTTTTGAGCTTCTCCTGTGTCACCAGTTTCAGTTTCCGATGAACAACTGCAGGTTTACTTTATCCCTTGGATCTTCACTTTGACGATGAAACACAAAAATTGCATCGGAATGAAATACGAAAGGCACAATTCCGACTTAAGTACAAGAAGTTTGAGATTTTTTACCGTCTATGTTTTGAGCCTTTCGTGTGAGAGCATATGTAGATTCCGATGTTTCACTTCCGGTTTACTGTAACCCTTCTACCATCACTTTGACGATGAAATTCATAAATTGCATCAGAATTAAATACAAAAGGCATAATGCCGACCTAAGTACAAGAACACTGAATCTTCTTACCGTCTATATTTTGAGCCTTTCCTGTGTCACCAGTTTTAGATTCCGATGTTTCACGTCTCGTTTACTGTATCCCTTGGACCTACACTTTGACGATGAAACACATAAATTGCTTCGGAATTAAATACATGGGGCGCAATACCGACTTAAGTACAAGAAGACTGAATCTTCTTACCGCCTGTGTTTTGAGCATTTCCTGTGAGACCAGTTTTAGATTCCGATGCTTCTCATTAGGTTTAGTCTTTCCCTTTGTCCTTCACTTTTACGATAAAACACAGAAATTGCATCGGAATTAAATACAAAAGCCACGATGCCGACTTAAGTACAAGAGGACTGAGTCTTCTTACCGTCTATGTTTTGAGCGTTTCCTGTGTCACCTGTTTTAGATTCCGATGCTTCACTTCAGGTTTACTGAATCCCTTGGACCTTCACTTTGAAGATGAAACACAGAAATTACATCGGAATTAAATACAAAAGGCAGAATGCCGACTAAAGTGCAAGATGACTGAGTCTTCGTACCGTCTATGATTTAAGCCTTTCCCGTGAGACCAGTTTTAGATTCCGATGCTTCACTTCAGGTTTACTCTACCCATTGGACATTCAGTTTGACATTGAAACACAAAAATGTTATCGGAATTAAATACAAAAAGCACAATGCCGACATAAGTACAAGAAGACTGAGTCTTCTTACTGTCTATGTTTTGAGCCGTTCCTGTGTCACCAGTTTTAGATTCCGATGCTTCACTTCGGGTTCACTGTATCCCTTGGACCTTCACTTTGAAGATGAAACACAGAAATTGCATCGGAAATAAATACAAAAGGCGGAATGCCCACTAAAGTGCAAGATGACTGAGTCTTCGTACCGTCTATGATTTAAGCCATTCCTGTATGACCAGTTTTAGATTCCGATGTTTCACTTCGAGTTCACTGTATCCCTTGGACCTTCACTTTTAAGATGAAACACTAAACTTGCATCAGAATTAAATACAAAAGCCACATTGTCGACTTAAGTATAAGCAGACTGAGTCTTCTTACCGTCTATGTTTTGAGCCTTTCCTGTGAGACCAGTTTAGATTCCGAATCTGTACTTCTGGTTTACTGTATCCCTTGGAACTTCACTTTGACGATGAAACACTAAAATTGCTTGCGAATTAAATACATGAGGCGCAATACCGACTCAAGTACAAGAAGACTGAGACTTCTTACCGTCTATGTTTTGAGCCTTTCCTGTGAGTCCAGTTTTATATTCCGATGCTTCACTTCCGGTTTACTGTATTCCTTGGACCTCCACTTTGACGATGAAACATAGAAATTGCATTGGAATTAAATTCAAAAGGCACAATGCCGACTAAAGTACAAGAAGACTGTGTCTTCTTCCTGTCTATGCTTTGAGCCTTTCCTGTGTCACCAGTTTTAGATTCCAATGCTTCACTTGACGTTTACGGTATCCCTTGGACCTTCACATTGACGATGAAGCACAGAAACTGCATCGGAATTAAATACGAAAGGCACAATTCCGACTTAAGTACAAGAAGTCTGAGCTTTTTCACCGTCTATGCTTTGAGCCTTTCGTGTGAGAGCAGTTTTAGATTCCGATGCTTCACTTCCGGTATACTGTAACCCTTCTACCATCACTTTGACGATGAAATTCATAACTTGCATCGGAATTAAATACAAAAGGCATAATTCTGACCTAAGTACAAGAACACTGAATCTTCTTACCGTATATATTTTGAGCCTTTCCTGTGTCACCAGTTTTAGATTCCGATGCTTCACTTCAGGATTACTGTATCCCTTGGACCTTCACTTCGTCGATGAAACACTGAAATAGCATCGGAATTAAATACAAAAGCCACAATGCCGAATTAAGTACAAGAGGACTGAGACTTCTTACAGTCTACGTTTTGAGCCTTTCCTGTGAGAACAGTTTTAGTTTCCGATGCTTCACGGCAGGTTTACTGTATCCCTTTGACATTCAGTTTGACGTTGAAACACCAAAATGTTATTGGAATTAAATACAAAAGACACAATGCCGATATAAGTACAATAAGACTGAGTCTTCTTACCGTCTAAGATTTGGGCCATTGCTGTGAGACCAGTTTTAGTTTCCGATGCTTCACTTCAGGTATACTGTCTCCCTTGGTCCTACACCTTCACCTTCACAAAAGGCACAAAAGGACTGAGTCTTCTTCCTGTCTATGTTTTGAGCCTTTCCTGTGTCACCAGCTTTAGATTCCGATGCTTCACTTCAGGTTAACTGTATCCCTTGGGCCTTCAATTTGTCGATGCAGTTTTATATTCCGATGCTTAAATTCCGGTGTACTGTGTCCCTTGGAGCTTCACTTTGACGATGAAACACAAAAAATGCGTCGGAATTAAATACAAAAAGCAGATTGCTGACTTAAGTACAAGAAGACTGAGTCTTCTTACTGTCTATGTTTTGAGCCTTTCCTGCGTCACCAGTTTTAGATTCCGATGCTTCACTTCCGGTTTACTGTATCCCTTGGACCTTCACGTTGACGATGAAATACAGAAATTGCATCGGAATTAAATTCAAAGGGCACAATCCCGACCTAAGTACAAGAAGACTGACTCTTCTTCCTGTCTATGTTTTGAGCTTCTCCTGTGTCACCAGTTTCAGTTTCCGATGAACAACTGCAGGTTTACTGTATCCCTTGGACCTTCACTTTGACGATGAAACACAAAAATTGCATCGGAATTAAATACGAAAGGCACAATTCCGACTTAAGTACAAGAAGTCTGAGATTTTTTACCGTCTATGTTTTGAGCCTTTCGTGTGAGAGCAGTTTTAGATTCCGATGTTTCACTTCCGGTTTACTGTAACCCTTCTACCATCACTTTGACGATGAAATTCATAAATTGCATCAGAATTAAATACAAAAGGCATAATGCCGACCTAAGTACAAGAACACTGAATCTTCTTACCGTCTATATTTTGAGCCTTTCCTGTGTCACCAGTTTTAGATTCCGATGCTTCACTTCAGGTTTTCTGTATCCCTTGGACCTTCACTTTGACGACGAAACACAAACATTGCTTATGGATTAAATATAAAAGTCACAATGCCGGCTTAAGTAAAAGAAGATTGAGTCCTTTTACCGTCTATGTTTTGAGCCTTTCCTGAGAGAGCAGATTTAGATCCCGATGCTTCACTTCCGGTTTACTGTAACCCTTGTACCTTCACTTTGACGATGAAACTCATAAATTGCATCGGAATTATATGCAATAAGCACAGTCCCGACTTAAGTACAAGCAGACTGAGTCTTTTTACCGACTATGTTTTGAGCCTTAAGTGTCAGAGCAGTTTTAGATTCCGATGCTTCACTTCAGGTTTACTGTATCCCTTGGACCTTCACTCTGACGATTAAACACAGAAATTGCATCGGAATTAATTACAAAAGGCAGAATGCCGACTTAAGTACAACATTACTGAGTCTTCTTACTGCCTATGTTTTGTGCCTTTCCTGTGTCAGCAGTTTTAGATTCCGATGCTTCACTTCAGGTTTACAGTACCCTTGGACCTTCACTTCGACGATGAAACATAGAAATTGCATCGGAACTAATGCAAAAGGCAAAATGACGACTAAAGTACAAGAAGACTGAGTCTTCTTTCTGTTATGCTTTGAGCCTTTCCTGTGTCACCAGTTTTAGATTCCGATGCTTCACTTGACGTTTACTGTATCCCTTGGACCTTCACTTTCACGATGAAATACAGAAATTGCATCGGAATTAAATACGAAAGGCACAATCCCGACCTAAGTACAAGAAGACTGACTCTTCTTCCTGTCTATGTTTTGAGCCTCTCCTGTGTCACCAGTTTTAGATTCCGATGCTTCACTTCAGGTTTACTGTATCCCTTGAACCTTCACTTCGACGATGAAACACTGAAATAGCATCGGAATTAAATACAAAAGCCACAATGCCGACTTAAGTACAAGATGTCTGAGTCTTCTTGCCGTCTATGTTTTGAGCCTTTCCTGTGAGGCCAGTTTTAGATTCCAATGCTTCACTTCAAGTTAACTGTCTCCCTTGGACATTCACCTTCACGATGAAACACAAATATTGCATTGGAATTAAATACAGAAGGCAAAATGCCGACTTGAGTACAAGGAGACTGAGTCTTCTTACCGTCTATTCTTTGAGCCATCCCTGTGAGACCAGTTTTAGAATCCGATGCTGCACTTCAGGTTTACTGTATCCCTTGGAGCTCCACTTTGACGATGAAACACAAACATTGCTTATGGATTAAATATAAAAGGCACAATGCCGGCTTAAGTACAAGAAGATTGAGTCCTTTTACCGTCTATGATTTGAGCCTTTCCTGAGTGAACAGATTTAGATTCCGATGCTTCACTTCCGGTTTACTGTAACCCTTGTACCTTCACGTTGACGATGAAACTCATAAATTGCAACGGAATTATATGCAATAAGCACTGTGCCGACTTACGTACAAGCAGACTGATTCATTTTACCGACTATGTTTTGAGCCTTAAGTGTGAGAGCAGTTTTAGATTCCGATGCTTCACTTCTGGTTTACTGTATCCCTTGGACCTTCACTCTGACGATGAAACAAAGAAATTGCAACGGAATTAAATTCAAAAGGCACAATGCCGACTAAAGTGCAAGATGACTGAGTCTTCTTACCGTCTATATTTTGAGCCTTTCCTGTGTCACCAGTTTTAGATTCCGATGCACAACTGCAGGTTTACTAGATCCCTTTGAGCTTCACTTTGGCGATGAAAAACTAAAATTGCTACGGAATTAAATACATAAGGCGCAATACCGACTTCAGTACTAGAAGACTGAGTCTTCTTACCGTCTATGTTTTGAGCCTTTCCTGTGAGACCAGTTTTTAATGCCGATGCTTCACTTCCGGTTTACTGTATTCCTTGGACCTCCACTTTGTCGATGAAACGTAGAAATTGCATCGGAATTAAATTCAAAAGGCACAATGCCGACTAAAGTACAAGAAGACTGAGTCTTCTTTCTGTCTATGCTTTGAGCCTTTCCTGTGTCACCAGTTTCAGATTCTGATGCTTCACTTCATGTTTACTGTATCCCTTGGACCATCACTTTGACGATGAAACACAGAAATTGCATCGGAATGAAATACAAAAGGCAGAATACTGACTTAAGTACAACATTATTGAGTCTTCTTACTGCCTATGATTTGTGCCTTTCCTGTGTCAGCAGTTTTAGATTCCGATGCTTCACTTCAGATTTACAGTATTCCTTGGATCTTCACTTTCACGATGAAACACAAAAATTGTATCGGAATTAAATACATAAGGCACAATGCTGACTTAAGTGCAAAGAGACTGAGTCTTCTTACCGTCTATGTTTTGAGCCTTTCTTGTGTCACCAGTGTTAAATTCCGATGCTTCACTTCAGGTTTACAGTACCCTTGGACCTTCACTTCGACGATGAAACATAGAAATTGCATCGGAACTAATTCAAAAGGCAAAATGCCGACTAAAGTACAAGATGACTGAGTCTTCTTACCGTCTATGCTTTCAGCCTTTGCTGAGAGACCAGTTTTAGATATCGATACTTCACTTCCGGTTTACAGTACCCTTGGAAGTTCACTTCGACGATGAAACATAGAAATTGCATCGGAACTAATTCAAAAGGCAAAATGCCGACTAAAGTACAAGAAGACTGAGTCTTCTTTCTGTTACGCTTTGAGCCTTTCCTGTGTCACCAGTTTTAGATTCCGATGCTTCACTTGACGTTTACTGTATCCCTTGGACCTTCACTTTCACGATGAAACACATAAATTGCATCGGAATTAAATACAAAAGGCACAATGCTGACTTAAGTGCAAAGAGACTGTCTTCTTACCGTCTATGTTTTGAGCCTTTCTTGTGTCACCAGTTTTAAATTCCGATGCACAACTGCAGGTTAACTGTGTCCCTTGCACCTTCACTTCGACGATGAAACACAAAAATTGCTTCGGAATTGAATACATAAGGCGCAATACCGACTTAAGTACAAGGATACTGATCTTCTAACCGCCTATGTTTTGAGCCTTTCCTGTGAGACCAGTTTTATATTCCGATGCTTAAATTCCGGTGTACTGTGTCCCTTGGAGCTTCACTTTAACGATGAAACACAAAAAATGCGTCGGAATTAAATACAAAAAGCACATTGCCGATATAAGTACAAGAAGACTGAGTCTTCTTACTGTCTATGTTTTGAGCCTTTCCTGCGTCACTAGTTTTAGATCCGATGCTTCACTTCCGGTTTACTGTATCCCTTGGACCTTCACTTTGACGATGAAATACAGAAATTGCATCGGAATTAAATACAAAGGGCACAATCCCGACCTAAGTACAAGAAGACTGACTCTTCTTCCTGTCTATGTTTTGAGCTTCTCCTGTGTCACCAGTTTCAGTTTCCGATGAACAACTGCAGGTTTACTGTATCCCTTGGACCTCCACTTTGACGATGAAACACAAAAATTGCATCGGAAATAAATACGAAAGCCACAATTCCGACTTAAGTACAAGAAGTTTGAGATTTTTTACCGTCTATGTTTTGAGCCTTTCGTGTGAGAGCAGTTTTAGATTCCGATGCCTCACTTCCGGTTTACTGTAACCCTTCTACCATCACTTTGACGATGAAATTCATAAATTGCATCAGAATTAAATACATAAGCCATAATGCCGACCTAAGTACAAGATCACTGAATCTTCTTACCGTCTATATTTTGAGCCTTTCCTGTGTCACCAGTTTTAGATTCCGATGCTTCACTTCAGGTTTATTGTATCCTTTGGACCTTCACTCCGTCGATGAAACACTGAAATCGCATCGGAATTAAATACAGAAGGCACAATGCCGACTTAAGTACAAGATGACTGAGTCTTCTTACTGTCTATGTTTTGTGCCTTTTCCTCTGTCAGCGGTTTTAGATTCACTTCAGGTTTAATGTATTCCATGGACTTTCTCTTTGATGATGAAACACAATAATTGCATCGCAATTAAATATAAAATGCACAATGCCGGCTGAAGAAGACTGAGACTTCTTACTGTCTATGTTTTGAGCCTTTCCTGCGTCACCAGTTTCAGATTCAGATGCTTCACTTCAGGTTTACTGTACTCTTTGACCTTCACTTTAACGACGAAACATATAAATTGCATCGCAATTAAATTCAAAAGGCAAAATGCCGACTAAAGTACAAGAAGACTTAGTCCTCTTTCTGTCAATGATTTGAGCCTTTCCTGTGTCCCCAGTTATAGATTCCGATGCTTCACTTGAGGTTTACTGTATCCCTTGAACCTTCACTTTGACGATGTAACACAGAAATTGCATCGTAATTAAATACAAAAGGCAGAATGCTGACATAAGAGCAAGAAGACTGAGTCTTCCTAAAGTCTATGTTTTGAGCCTTACCTGTGTCACCAGTTTTAGATTCAGATGCACAACTGCAGCTTAACTGCATCCCTTGGACCTTCACTTTGACGATGAAACTCAAAAATTGCTTCGAATTGAGTACATAAGGCACAATACCGACTTACGTATTAGAAGACTGAGTCTTCTTACCGTCTATGTTTTGAGCCTTTCCTGTGTCACCAGCTTTAGATTCCGATGCTGCACTTCAGGTTTACTGTATCCCTTGGACCTTCACTTTGACGATGAAACACAAACATTGCTTATGGATTAAATATAAAAGTCACAATGCCGGCTTAAGTAAAAGAAGATTGAGTCCTTTTACCGTCTATGTTTTGAGCCTTTCCTGAGAGAGCAGATTTAGATCCCGATGCTTCACTTCCGGTTTACTGTAACCCTTGTACCTTCACTTTGACGATGAAACTCATAAATTGCATCGGAATTATATGCAATAAGCACAGTCCCGACTTAAGTACAAGCAGACTGAGTCTTTTTACCGACTATGTTTTGAGCCTTAAGTGTGAGAGCAGTTTTAGATTCCGATGCTCCACTTCAGGTTTACTGTATCCCTTGGACCTTCACTCTAACGATGAAACACAGAAATTGCATCGGAATTAAATACAAAAGGCAGAATGCCGACTTATGTACAACATTACTGAGTCTTCTTACTGCCTATGTTTCGTGCCTTTCCTGTGTCAGCAGTTTTAGATTCCGATGCTTCACTTCAGGTTTACTGTATCCCTTGAACCTTCACTTCGACGATGAAACACTGAAATAGCATCGGAATTAAATACAAAAGCCACAATGCCGACTTAAGTACAAGATGTCTGAGTCTTCTTGCCGTCTATGTTTTGAGGCTTTCCTGTGAGGCCAGTTTTAGATTCCAATGCTTCACTTCAAGTTAACTGTCTCCCTTGGACATTCACCTTCACGATGAAACACAAATATTGCATCGGAATTAAATACAGAAGGCAAAATGCCGACTTGAGTACAAGGAGACTGAGTCTTCTTACCGTCTATTCTTTGAGCCATCCCTGTGAGACCAGTTTTAGAATCCGATGCTGCACTTCAGGTTTACTGTATCCCTTGGAGCTCCACTTTGACGATGAAACACAAACATTGCTTATGGATTAAATATAAAAGGCACAATGCCGGCTTAAGTACAAGAAGATTGAGTCCTTTTACCGTCTATGATTTGAGCCTTTCCTGAGTGAACAGATTGAGATTCCGATGCTTCACTTCCGGTTTACTGTAACCCTTGTACCTTCACGTTGACGATGAAACTCATAAATTGCAACGGAATTATATGCAATAAGCACTGTGCCGACTTACGTACAAGCAGACTGATTCATTTTACCGACTATGTTTTGAGCCTTAAGTGTGAGAGCAGTTTTAGATTCCGATGCTTCACTTCTGGTTTACTGTATCCCTTGGACCTTCACTCTGACGATGAAACAAAGAAATTGCATCGGAATTAAATTCAAAAGGCACAATGCCGACTAAAGTGCAAGATGACTGAGTCTTCTTACCGTCTATATTTTGAGCCTTTCCTGTGTCACCAGTTTTAGATTCCGATGCACAACTGCAGGTTTACTAGATCCCTTTGAGCTTCACTTTGGCGATGAAAAACTAAAATTGCTACGGAATTAAATACATAAGGCGCAATACCGACTTCAGTACTAGAAGACTGAGTCTTCTTACCGTCTATGTTTTGAGCCTTTCCTGTGAGACCAGTTTTTAATGCCGATGCTTCACTTCCGGTTTACTGTATTCCTTGGACCTCCACTTTGTCGATGAAACGTAGAAATTGCATCGGAATTAAATTCAAAAGGCACAATGCCGACTAAAGTACAAGAAGACTGAGTCTTCTTTCTGTCTATGCTTTGAGCCTTTCCTGTGTCACCAGTTTCAGATTCTGATGCTTCACTTCATGTTTACTGTATCCCTTGGACCATCACTTTGACGATGAAACACAGAAATTGCATCGGAATGAAATACAAAAGGCAGAATACTGACTTAAGTACAACATTATTGAGTCTTCTTACTGCCTATGATTAGTGCCTTTCCTGTGTCAGCAGTTTTAGATTCCGATGCTTCACTTCAGATTTACAGTATTCCTTGGATCTTCACTTTCACGATGAAACACAAAAATTGTATCGGAATTAAATACATAAGGCACAATGCTGACTTAAGTGCAAAGAGACTGAGTCTTCTTACCGTCTATGTTTTGAGCCTTTCTTGTGTCACCAGTTTTAAATTCCGATGCTTCACTTCAGGTTTACAGTACCCTTGGACCTTCACTTCGACGATGAAACATAGAAATTGCATCGGAACTAATTCAAAAGGCAAAATGCCGACTAAAGTACAAGATGACTGAGTCTTCTTACCGTCTATGCTTTCAGCCTTTGTTGAGAGACCAGTTTTAGATATCGATACTTCACTTCCGGTTTACAGTACCCTTGGAAGTTCACTTCGACGATGAAACATAGAAATTGCATCGGAACTAATTCAAAAGGCAAAATGCCGACTAAAGTACAAGAAGACTGAGTCTTCTTTCTGTTACGCTTTGAGCCTTTCCTGTGTCACCAGTTTTAGATTCCGATGCTTCACTTGACGTTTACTGTATCCCTTGGACCTTCACTTTCACGATGAAACACATAAATTGCATCGGAATTAAATACAAAAGGCACAATGCTGACTTAAGTGCAAAGAGACTGAGTCTTCTTACCGTCTATGTTTTGAGCCTTTCTTGTGTCACCAGTTTTAAATTCCGATGCACAACTGCAGGTTAACTGTGTCCCTTGCACCTTCACTTCGACGATGAAACACAAAAATTGCTTCGGAATTGAATACATAAGGCGCAATACCGACTTAAGTACAAGGATACTGATCTTCTAACCGCCTATGTTTTGAGCCTTTCCTGTGAGACCAGTTTTATATTCCGATGCTTAAATTCCGGTGTACTGTGTCCCTTGGAGCTTCACTTTAACGATGAAACACAAAAAATGCGTCGGAATTAAATACAAAAAGCACATTGCCGATATAAGTACAAGAAGACTGAGTCTTCTTACTGTCTATGTTTTGAGCCTTTCCTGCGTCACTAGTTTTAGATCCGATGCTTCACTTCCGGTTTACTGTATCCCTTGGACCTTCACTTTGACGATGAAATACAGAAATTGCATCGGAATTAAATACAAAGGGCACAATCCCGACCTAAGTACAAGAAGACTGACTCTTCTTCCTGTCTATGTTTTGAGCTTCTCCTGTGTCACCAGTTTCAGTTTCCGATGAACAACTGCAGGTTTACTGTATCCCTTGGACCTCCACTTTGACGATGAAACACAAAAATTGCATCGGAAATAAATACGAAAGCCACAATTCCGACTTAAGTACAAGAAGTTTGAGATTTTTTACCGTCTATGTTTTGAGCCTTTCGTGTGAGAGCAGTTTTAGATTCCGATGCCTCACTTCCGGTTTACTGTAACCCTTCTACCATCACTTTGACGATGAAATTCATAAATTGCATCAGAATTAAATACATAAGCCATAATGCCGACCTAAGTACAAGATCACTGAATCTTCTTACCGTCTATATTTTGAGCCTTTCCTGTGTCACCAGTTTTAGATTCCGATGCTTCACTTCAGGTTTATTGTATCCTTTGGACCTTCACTCCGTCGATGAAACACTGAAATCGCATCGGAATTAAATACAGAAGGCACAATGCCGACTTAAGTACAAGATGACTGAGTCTTCTTACTGTCTATGTTTTGTGCCTTTTCCTCTGTCAGCGGTTTTAGATTCACTTCAGGTTTAATGTATTCCATGGACTTTCTCTTTGATGATGAAACACAATAATTGCATCGGAATTAAATATAAAATGCACAATGCCGGCTGAAGAAGACTGAGACTTCTTACTGTCTATGTTTTGAGCCTTTCCTGCGTCACCAGTTTCAGATTCAGATGCTTCACTTCAGGTTTACTGTACTCTTTGACCTTCACTTTAACGACGAAACATATAAATTGCATCGCAATTAAATTCAAAAGGCAAAATGCCGACTAAAGTACAAGAAGACTTAGTCCTCTTTCTGTCAATGATTTGAGCCTTTCCTGTGTCCCCAGTTTTAGATTCCGATGCTTCACTTGAGGTTTACTGTATCCCTTGAACCTTCACTTTGACGATGTAACACAGAAATTGCATCGTAATTAAATACAAAAGGCAGAATGCTGACATAAGAGCAAGAAGACTGAGTCTTCCTAAAGTCTATGTTTTGAGCCTTACCTGTGTCACCAGTTTTAGATTCAGATGCACAACTGCAGCTTAACTGCATCCCTTGGACCTTCACTTTGACGATGAAACTCAAAAATTGCTTCGAATTGAGTACATAAGGCACAATACCGACTTACGTATTAGAAGACTGAGTCTTCTTACCGTCTATGTTTTGAGCCTTTCCTGTGTCACCAGCTTTAGATTCCGATGCTGCACTTCAGGTTTACTGTATCCCTTGGACCTTCACTTTGACGATGAAACACAAACATTGCTTATGGATTAAATATAAAAGTCACAATGCCGGCTTAAGTAAAAGAAGATTGAGTCCTTTTACCGTCTATGTTTTGAGCCTTTCCTGAGAGAGCAGATTTAGATCCCGATGCTTCACTTCCGGTTTACTGTAACCCTTGTACCTTCACTTTGACGATGAAACTCATAAATTGCATCGGAATTATATGCAATAAGCACAGTCCCGACTTAAGTACAAGCAGACTGAGTCTTTTTACCGACTATGTTTTGAGCCTTAAGTGTGAGAGCAGTTTTAGATTCCGATGCTCCACTTCAGGTTTACTGTATCCCTTGGACCTTCACTCTAACGATGAAACACAGAAATTGCATCGGAATTAAATACAAAAGGCAGAATGCCGACTTATGTACAACATTACTGAGTCTTCTTACTGCCTATGTTTCGTGCCTTTCCTGTGTCAGCAGTTTTAGATTCCGATGCTTCACTTCAGGTTTACAGTACCCTTGGACCTTCACTTCGACGATGAAACATAGAAATTGCATCGGAACTAATTCAAAAGGCAAAATGCCGACTAAAGTACAAGAAGACTGAGTCTTCTTACCGTCTATGCTTTGAGCCTTTCTTGTGTCACCAGTTTTAAATTCCGATGCACAACTGCAGGTTAACTGTGTCCCTTGCACCTTCACTTCGACGATGAAACACAAAAATTGCTTCGGAAATGAATACATAAGGCGCAATACCGACTTAAGTACAAGGATACTGATCTAACCGCCTATGTTTTGAGCCTTTCTTGTGAGACCAGTTATATTTTCCGATGCTTCAATTCCGGTGTACTGTGTCGCTTGGACCTTCACTTTGACGATGAAATACAGAAATAGCATCGGAATTAAATACAAAATGCACAATCCCAACCTAAGTACAAGAAGACTGACTCTTCATCCTGTCTATGTTTTGAGCCTCTCCTGTGTCACCAGTTTCAGTTTCCGATGAACAACTGCAGGTTTACTGTATCCCTTGGACCTTCACTTTGACGATGAAACACAAAAATTGCATCGGAATTAAATACGAAAGCACAATTCCGACTTAAGTACAAGAAGTCTGAGTTTTTTCACCGTCTATGTTTTGAGCCTTTCGTGTGAGAGCAGTTTTAGATTCCGATGCTTCACTTCCGGTTTACTGTAACCCTTCGACCATCACTTCGACGATGAAACACTGAAATAGCATCGGAATTAAATACAAAAGCCACAATGCCGACTTAAGTACAAGAGGACTGAGACTTCTTACCGTCTACGATTTGAGCCTTTCCTGTGTCACCAGTTTTTGATTCCAATGCTTCACTTCAGGTTTACTGTATTCCTTGGACCTTCTCTTTGCCGATGAAAAACAATAATTGCATCGGAAATAAATACAAGAAGCACAATGCCGACTGAAGAAGACTGAGTCTTCTTACTGTCTATGTTTTGAGCCTTACCTGCGACACCAGTTTCAGATTCAGATGCTTCACTTCAGGTTTACTGTACCCTTGGACCTTCACATTAACGATGAAACATAGAAATTGCATCGGAATTAAATACAAAAGGCAGAATGCTGACTTATGGCCAAGAAGACTGAATCTTCTTGACGTCTATGTTTTGAGCCTTTCGTGTGAGAGCAGTTTTAGATTCCGGATCTTCACTTCAGGTTTACCATATCCCTCGGACCTGCACATTGACGATGAAACACAAAAAGTGCATCGGAATTAAATACAAAAGGCACACTGCCGACTTAAGTACAAGAAGACTGAGTCTTCTTACTGTCAATGTTTTGAGCCTTTCCTGTGTCATCAGTTTTAAATTCCGATGCTTCTCTTCGAGTTTACTGTATCCCTTGGCCCCTCACTTTGACGATGAAACACAGAAATTGCATCCAAATTAAATACAAAAGGCACAATGCCGACTTAAGGACAAGAAGACTGAGTCTTCTTACTGTCTATGTTTTGAGCCATTCCTTTATCACCAATTTTAGATTCCAATGCTTCATTTCAGGTTTACTATAGCCCTTGGAACTCCACTTTAACGATGAAACACAAAAATTGCATCGTAATTAAATACAAAAGGCACAATGCCGATATAAGTACAAGAAGACTGAGTCTTCTTATCGTCTATGCTTTGGGCCTTTCCTGTGTCACCAGATTTAAATTCCGATGCACAACTGCAGGTTTACTGTATCCCTTGGACCTTCACTTTGACGATTAAACACAAAAATTGCTTCGGAATTAAATACAAATGACGTAATGCCGACTGAACTACAAGAAGACAGAGTAGTGTTACTGTCTATGATTTGAGCTTCTCCTGTGCGACCAGTTTTAGATTCCGATGCTTCACTTCAGGTTATGTGCATCCCTTGGACCGTCACGTTGACGATGAAACACGAAAATTGCATCTGAATTAAATAGAAAAGGTACAATGCCGACTTAAGTACAAGAAGACTGAGTCTTCCCACTGTCTATAATTTTAGCCTTTCCTGTGTCACCAGTTTTAAATTCCGAAGCTTCACTTCAGGTTTACTGTATCCCTTGGACCTTCACTTTGTTGATGAAACGTAGAATTTGCATCGGAAAAAATTACAAAATGCACAATGCCGACCTAAGTACAAGAAGACTGAGTCTTCCCACTGTCTATAATTTGAGCTTTTTCTGTGTCACCAGTTTTATATTCCGAAGCTTCACTTCAGGTTTACTGTAACCCTTGGAACTCCACTTTAACGATGAAACACAAAAATTGCATTGTAATTAAATACAAAAGGCACAATGCCGACATAAGTACAACAAGACTGAGTCTTCTTATCGTCTACGTTTTGGGCCTTTCCTGTGTCACCAGATTTAGATTCCGATGCACAACTGCAGGTTTACTGTATCACTTGGACCTTCACTTTGACGATGATACACAAAAATTGCTTCGGAGTTAAATACAAAAGGCACAATGATGACCTAAGTACAAGAAGGCTGAGTCTTCCTACTGTCTATATTTTGAGCCTCTCCTGTGTCTCCAGTTTCAGACTTCGATGCACAAGTGCACGTTTAGTGTATCCCTTGGACCTTCACTTTGACGATAAAATACAAAAATTGCATCGGAATTAAATACAAAAGGCGCAATGCCGACTTAAGTACAAGAAGACGGAGTCCTCTTACCTGCTATGATTTGAGCCTTTCCTGTGAGACCAGTTTTAGATAAGATGATTCACTTCAGGTTTACTGAATCCTTTGGACCATCACTTTGCCTATGAAACACAGAAATTGCATCGGAATTAAATACAAAAGGCACAATGCCGACTCAAGTACAAGAAGACTGAGTGATCTTTCCGTCTATGGTTTGAGCCATTCCTGTGAGACCAGTTTTTGATTACGATACTTCACTTCAGGTTTACTGTATCAATTCGAATTTCAGTTTGACGATGAAACACCAAAATTGCATCGGAATTAAATGCAAAAGGCAAGATACCAAATTTGGTACAAGAAGACTGAGTTTTCTTACCGTATATGTTTTAGCCTTTCCTGTGAGGCCAGTTTTAAATTCCGATGCTTCACTTCCGGTTTTCTGTATCCTTTCGACATTCACTTTGACGATGAAACTTAGAAATTGCTTCGGAATTAAATACAAAAGTCACAATGCCGACTTAAGTAGAAGAAGGCTGACTTTCTTAGTGTCTACGTTTCGAGTCTTTCCTGTGTCACCAATTTTAGATTCCGATGCACAACTGCAGGTTTACTGTCTCCCTTGGACCTTCACTTTGACGATGAAACACATAATTGCATCGGAATTAAATACAAAAAGCACAATGCCGACTGAAGAAGACTGAGTCTTCTTCCTGTCTATGTTTTGAGCCTTTCCTGTGTCACTAGCTTTACATTCCGATGCTTCACTTCAGGTTAAATGAATCCCTTGGACCTTCACTTTGTCGATGGAACACAGAAATTGCATCGTAATGAAATACAAAACGCACAATGCCGACTTACATACAAGAAGACTGAGTCTTCTTACGGTCTATTTTTTGAGCCTTTCCTGTGTCACCAGTTTTAGATTCCGATGTTTCACTTCCGGTTTACTGCATCCCTTGGAGGTTCACTTTGACGATGAAACACAAAAATTGCATCGAAATTAAGTACGAAAGGCACAATGCCGACTTAAGTACAAGAATTCTGAGTCTTCTCAACGTCTATGTTTTGAGCCTTTACTGTGAGGCCAGTTTTAGATTCCAATGCTTCACTTCAGTTTTACTGTCTCCCTTGGACCTTCACATTCACGATGAAACACAAAAATTGCATCGAAATTAAATACAGAAGGCAAAATGCCGACTGTAGTACAAGAAGACTGAATCTTCTTACCGTCTACGTTTTGAGCCTTTCCTGTGAGACCAGTTTTAGATTCCGATGCTTCACTTCCGGGTTACTGTATCCCTTGGAGGTTCACTTTGACGACGAAACACAAAAATTGCATCGAAATTAAATACGAAAGGCACAATGCCGACTTATGTACAAGAAGACTGACTCTTCTTCCCGTCTATGTTTTGAGCCTTTCCTGTGAGGCCAGTTTTAGATTCCGATACTTCACTTCAAGTTAAGTGTATCCCTTGGACCTTCACGTTGACGATGAAACACGAAAATTGCATCGGAATTAAATAGAAAAGGCACAATGCCGACTTAAGTACAAGAAGACTGAGTCTTCCCACTGTATATAATTTTAGCCTTTCCTGTGTCACCAGTTTTACATTCCGAAGCTTCACTTCAGGTTTACTGTATCCCTTGGACCTTCACTTTGTTGATGAAACTTAGAAATTGCATCGGAATTAAATACAAAATTCACAATGCCGACCTAAGTACAAGAAGACTGAGTCTTCCCACTGTCTATAATTTGAGCTATTCCTGTGTCACCAGTTTTATATTCTGAAGCTTCACTTCAGGTTTACTGTAATCCTTGGAACTCCACTTTAACGATGAAACACAAAAATTGCATCGTAATTAAATACAAAAGGCACATTGCCGACAAAAGTACAAGAAGACTGAGTCTTCTTATCGTCTACGTTTTGGGCCTTTCCTGTGTCACCAGATTTAGATTCCTATGCACAACTGCAGGTTTACTGTATCCCTTGGACCTTCACTTTGACGATGAAACACAAAAATTGCTTCGGAGTTAAATACAAAAGGCACAAAGCCGACCTAAGTACAAGAAAGCTGAGTCTTCCTACTGTCTATACTTTGAGCCTTTCCTGTGTCTCCAGTTTCAGACTTCGATGCACAAGTGCACGTTTAATGTATCCCTTGGACCTTCACTTTGACGATGAAACACCAAAATTGCATCGGAATTAAATACAAAAGGCACAATGCCAACTTAAGTACAAGAAGACTGAGTCCTCTTACCGGCTATGATTTGAGCCTTTCCTGTGAGACCAGTTTTAGATTAAGATGCTTCACT
Organism: Schistocerca cancellata; assembly: GCF_023864275.1. Taxonomy (NCBI): domain Eukaryota; kingdom Metazoa; phylum Arthropoda; class Insecta; order Orthoptera; family Acrididae; genus Schistocerca; species Schistocerca cancellata. Next base: position 58,025,022 of record NC_064631.1, read on the forward strand.
TCAGGTTCACTGTATCCTTTGGACCATCACTTTGCCTATGAAACACAGAAATTGCATCGGAATTAAATACAAAAGGCACAATGCTGACTTAAGTACAAGAAGACTGAGTGATCTTTCCGTCTATGGTTTGAGCCATTCCTGTGAGACCAGTTTTTGATTCCGATACTTCACTTCAGGTTTACTGTATCAAATGGATCCTCAGTTTGACGATGAAACACCAAAATTGCTTTGGAATTAAATACAAAAGGTAAGATACCAAATTTGGTACAAGAAGACTGAGTCTTCTTATCGTATATGTTTTAGCATTTCCTGTGAGGCCAGTTTCAAATTCCGATGCTTCACTTCCAGTTTTCTGTAAACTTTCGACATTCACTTTGACGATGAAACTTAGAAATTGCATCGGAATTAAATACAAAAGTCACAATGCCGACTTAAGTAGAAGAAGGCTGACTTTCTTAGTGTCTAGGTTTCGAGTCTTTCCTGTTTAACCAATTTTAGATTCCGATGCACAACGGCAGGTTTACTGTCTCCCTTGGACCTGCACTTTGACGATGAAACACAAAAATTGCTTCAGAAATAAATACAAAAGGCACAATTCCGACTTTAGAACAAGAAGATTGAGTCTTCCTACTGTCTATGTTTTGGGCCTTCCTGTGTCACCAATTTCAGATTTCAATACTTCACTTCAGTTTAACTGTATCCCTTGGACCTTCACTTTTTCGACGAAACCCAAAAAGTACACCGGAATTAAGTACAAAAGGCACAATGCCGACTTAAGTACAGGAAGTCTGAGTCTTCCTACTGTCTATATTTTGAGCCTTTCCTGCGTAACCAGTTTTAGATTTCGATGCACAAGTGCACGTTTAATGTATCCCTTGGACCTTCCCATTGACGATGAAACACAAAAATTGCATCGGAATTAAATACAAAAGGCACAATGCCGACATAAGTACAAGAAGATTGAATCTTCTTACTGTCTATGTTTTGAGCCTTTCCGGTTCACTAGTTTTAGATTCGTATGCTTCACTTCAGGTTTACTGTATCTCTTGGACCCTCACTATGACGAAGAAACACAAATTTGCTTCGGAATTAAATACAAACGGCACATTGCTGACTTAAGTTCAAGAAGACTGAGTCTTCTTACTGTCTATGCTTTGAGCCTTCCCTGTGACACCAGTTTCTGATTCCGATGCTTCACTTCAGGTTTACTGTGTCCCTTGGACCTTCACATTGATGATGAAACACAAAAATTGCATCGGAATTAAATACAAAATGCACAATACCGACTTAAGTACAAAAAGACTGAGTCTTATTACCGTCAATGTTTTGAGCCTTTCCTGTGTCACCAGCTTCTGATTCCGATGCTTCACTTCAGGTTTATTGTATCCCTTGGACCTTCACTTTGACGATGAAACGCAGAAACTGCATCGGAATTAAATACAAAAGGCACAATGACGACTTAAGTACAACAAGACTGAGTCTTCTTACCGTCTATGAAGTGAGCCTTTCCTGTGTCACCAGTTTTAGATTCCGATGCACAACTGCAGGTTTACTGAATCCCTTGGACCTTCATGTTGACGAAGAAACACAAAAATTGCATCTGAACTAAATACAAAAGTCACAATGCCGACTTAAGTAGAAGAAGACTGAGTCTTCTTACTGTCTATGTTTTGAGCCTTTCCTGTGTCACCAGTTTTAGATTCCGATGGACAACTGCAGGTTTAGTGTATACCTTGGACCTTCACTTTGGCGATTAAACACAAAAATTGCTTCGGAATTAAATACAAAAGACACAATGCCGACATAAGTACAAGAAGACTGAGTCTTATTACCGTCATTGTTTTGAGCCTTTCCTGTGTCACCATATTCTGATTCCGATGCTTCACTTCAGGTTTACTGTATCCCTTGGACCTTCACTTTGAGGATGAAGCACAGAAATTGTATCGGATTGAAATACAATATGCACAATGCCAACTTAAGTACAAGAAGACTGCGTCTTTTTACAGTCTGTGCTTTGAGCATTACCTGTGAGACCAGTTTTTGGTTTCGAAGTATCACTTAAGTTTCACTGTATCTCTTGGACCTTCCCATTGACGATGAAACACAAAAAATTGCATCGGAATTAGATACAAAAGGCACAATGCCGACTGAAGTACAAGAAGACTGAATCTTTTTACCATCTATGTTTTGAGCCTTTCCTGTGAGACCAGTTTTAGATTCCGATGCTTCACTTCAGGTTTACTGTATCCTTTGGACTTTCACTTCGATGATGAACCACAAAAATTGCTTCGGAATTAAATACATAAGGCACAACGCCTACTTAAGTACAAGAAGACTGAGTGTTCTAACCGTCTATGATTTGAGCCTTTCCTGTGAGACCAGTGTTAGATTACGATGCTTCACTTCAGGTTTACTGTAACCGTTGGACCTTCACTTTGTCGACGAAACCCAAAAAGTACACCGGAATTAAGTACAAAAGGCACAATGCCGACTTAAGTACAGGAAGTCTGAGTCTTCCTACTGTCTATATTTTGAGCCTTTCCTGCGTCACCAGTTTTAGATTTCGATGCACAAGTGCACGTTTAATGTATCCCTTGGACCTTCCGATTGACGACGAAACACAAAAATTGCATTGGAATTAAATACAAAAAGCACAATGCCGACATAAGTACAAGAAGACTGAATCTTCTTACTGTCTATGTTTTGAGCCTTTCCGGTTCACCAGTTTTAGATTCCTATGCTTCACTTCAGGTTTACTGTATCTCTTGGACCCTCACTATGACGAAGAAACACAAATTTGCTTCGGAATTAAATACAAACGGCACATTGCTGACTTAAGTACAAGAAGACTGAGTCTTCTTACTGTCTATGCTTTGAGCCTTCCCTGTGCCACCAGTTTCTGATTCCGATGCTTCACTTCAGGTTTACTGTGTCCCTTGGACCTTCACACTGATGATGAAACACAAAAATTGCATCGGAATTAAATACAAAATGCACAATACCGACTTAAGTACAAAAAGACTGAGTCTTATTACCGTCAATGTTTTGAGCCTTTCCTGTGTCACCAGCTTCTGATTCCGATGCTTCACTTCAGGTTTACTGTATCCCTTGGCCCTTCACTTTGACGATGAAACGCAGAAACTGCATCGGAATTAAATACAAAAGTCACAATGACGACTAAAGTACAAGAAGACTGAGTCTTCTTACCGTCTATGAAGTGAGCCTTTCCTGTGTCACCAGTTTTAGATTCCGATGCACAACTGCAGGTTTACTGTATCCCTTGGACCTTCATGTTGACGAAGAAACACAAAAATTGCATCTGAACTAAATACAAAAGTCACAATGCCGACTTAAGTAGAAGAAGACTGAGTCTTCTTACTGTCTATGTTTTGAGCCTTTCCTGTGTCACCAGTTTTAGATTCCGATGGACAACTGCAGGTTTAGTGTATACCTTGGACCTTCACTTTGGCGATTAAACACAAAAATTGCTTCGGAATTAAATACAAAAGACACAATGCCGACATAAGTACAAGAAGACTGAGTCTTCTTACCGTCTATGTTTTGAGCCTTTCCTGTGTCACCATATTCTGATTCCGATGCTTCACTTCAGGTTTACTGTATCCCTTGGACCTTCACTTTGAGGATGAAGCACAGAAATTGTATCGGATTGAAATACAATATGCACAATGCCGACTTAAGTACAAGAAGACTGCGTCTTTTTACAGTCTGTGCTTTGAGCATTACCTGTGAGACCAGTTTTTGGTTTCGAAGTTTCACTTAAGTTTCACTGTATCTCTTGGACCTTCCCATTGACGATGAAGCACAAAAAATTGCATCGGAATTAGATACAAAAGGCACAATGCCGACAGAAGTACAAGAAGACTGAATCTTTTTACCATCTATGTTTTGAGCCTTTCCTGTGAGACCAGTTTTAGATTCCGATGCTTCACTTCAGGTTTACTGTATCCTTTGGACTTTCACTTCGATGATGAACCACAAAAATTGCTTCGGAATTAAATACATAAGGCACAACGCCTACTTAAGTACAAGAAGACTGAGTGTTCTAACCGTCTATGATTTGAGCGTTTCCTGTGAGACCAGTGTTAGATGACGATGCTTCACTTCAGGTTTACTGTAACCGTTGGACCTTCACTTTGTCGACGAAACCCAAAAAGTACACCGGAATTAAGTACAAAAGGCACAATGCCGACTTAAGTACAGGAACTCTGAGTCTTCCAACTGTCTATATTTTGAGCCTTTCCTGCGTCACCAGTTTTAGATTTCGATGCACAAGTGCACGTTTAATGTATCCCTTGGACCTTCCCATTGACGATGAAACACAAAAATTGCATTGGAATTAAATACAAAAAGCACAATGCCGACATAAGTACAAGAAGACTGAATCTTCTTACTGTCTATGTTTTGAGCCTTTCCGGTTCACCAGTTTTAGATTCCTATGCTTCACTTCAGGTTTACTGTATCTCTTGGACCCTCACTATGACGAAGAAACACAAATTTGCTTCGGAATTAAATACAAACGGCACATTGCTGACTTAAGTACAAGAAGACTGAGTCTTCTTACTGTCTATGCTTTGAGCCTTCCCTGTGACACCAGTTTCTGATTCCGATGCTTCACTTCAGGTTTACTGTGTCCCTTGGACCTTCACATTGATGATGAAACACAAAAATTGCATCGGAATTAAATACAAATTGCACAATACCGACTTAAGTACAAAAAGACTGAGTCTTATTACCGTCAATGTTTTGAGCCTTTCCTGTGTCACCAGCTTCTGATTCCGATGCTTCACTTCAGGTCAACTGTATCCTTTGGACCTTCACTTTGACGATGAAACACAGAAATTGCAACAGAATTAAATACAATGGGCACAATGCCGACTAAAGTACAAGAAGACTGAGTCTTCTTACCGTCTATGAAGTGAGCCTTTCCTGTGTCACCAGTTTTAGATTCCGATGCACAACTGCAGGTTTACTGTATCCCTTGGACCTTCATGTTGACAAAGAAACACAAAAATTGCATCTGAACTAAATACAAAAGTCACAATGCCGACTTAAGTAGAAGAAGACTGAGTCTTCTTACTGTCTATGTTTTGAGCCTTTCCTGTGTCACCAGTTTTAGATTCCGATGGACAACTGCAGGTTTAGTGTATACCTTGGCCCTTCACTTTGGCGATTAAACACAAAAATTGCTTCGGAATTAAATACAAAAGACACAATGCCGACATAAGTACAAGAAGACTGAGTCTTCTTACCGTCTATGTTTTGAGCATTTCCTGTGTCACCAGTTTTAGATTCCGATGCTTCACTACGGCTTTACTGTATCCCTTGGACCTTCACGTTGACGATGAAACACAAAAATTGCATCGGAATTAAATACAAAAGGCACAATGCCGACTTAAGTACAAGAAGACTGAGTCTTATTACCGTCATTGTTTTGAGCCTTTCCTGTGTCACCATATTCTGATTCCGATGCTTCACTTCAGGTTTACTGTATCCCTTGGACCTTCACTTTGAGGATGAAGCACAGAAATTGTATCGGATTGAAATACAATATGCACAATGCCGACTTAAGTACAAGAAGACTGCGTCATTTTACAGTCTGTGCTTTGAGCATTTCCTGTGAGACCAGTTTTTGGTTTCGAAGTTTCACTTAAGTTTCACTGTATCCCTTGGACCTTTCCATTGACGATGAAACACAAAAAATTGCATCGGAATTAGATACAAAAGGCACAATGCCGACTGAAGTACAAGAAGACTGAATCTTTTTACCATCTATGTTTTGAGCCTTTCCTGTGAGACCAGTTTTAGATTCCGATGCTTCACTTCAGGTTTACTGTATCCCTTGGACCATCACTTTGACGATGAAACACAAAAATTGCATCGGAAATAAATACAAAAGGCACAATGACGACATAAGTACAAGAAGACTGAGTCTTCTTACTGTCTATGTTTTGAGTCATTCCTGTGTAACTAGTTTTAGATTTCGATGCTTCCGGTTTACTGTGTCCCTTGGACCTTCACTTTGATGATGAAACACAAAAATTTCATCGGAATTAAATACAAAATGCACAATTCCGACTTAAGTACGAGAAGACTGAGTCTAATTACCGTCAATGTTTTGAGCCTTTCCTGTGTCACCAGCTTCTGATTCCGATGCTTCGCTTCAGGTTTACTGTATTCCTTGGACCTTCACTTTGACGATGAAACACAGATACTGCATCGGAATTAAATACAAAAGGCTCAATGAAGACTTAAGTACAACAAGACTGAGTCTTCCTACTGTCTATGGTTTGAACCTTTTCTGTGCCACCATTTCCAGATTCCGATGCTTCACTTCAGGTTAACTGTATCCCTTGGACCTTCACTTTGACGATGAAACAAAGAAATTGTATCGGAATTAAATACAATAGGCACATTGCCGACTAAAGTACAAGAAGGCTGAGTCTTCTTACCGTCTATGATATGAGCCTTTCCTTTGTCATTAGGTTTAGATTCCGATACACAACTGTAGGTTTACTGTATCATTTGGACCTTCACTGTGACTTTGAAACACAGAAATTGCATCGGAATTAAATTAAAAAAGGTTCACGGCAGACTAAGCTACAAGAAGTCTGAGTCTGCTTAGTGTGTATGTTTGAGCCTTTCCTGTGTCACCAGTTTTAGATTCCTGTGCTTCACCTCAGGTTTACTGTATCTCTTGGACCCTCACTATGACGATGAAACACAAATTTGCTTCGTAATTAAATACAAAAGGCTCAATGCTGACTTATGTACAAGAAGACTGAGTCTGCTTACTGTCTATGTTTTGAGCCTTTCCTGTGACACCAGTTTTTGATTCCAATGCTTTACATCAGGTATACTGTATCCCTTGCACGTTCACTTTGACGATGAAACACAAAAATTGCATCGGAGATAAATACAAAAGGCAAAATGTCGACATAAGTACAAGAAGACTGGGTCCTCTTACTGCCTATGCTTTGAGCCTTTCCTGTGTAACCAGTTTTAGATTCCGATGTTTCACTTCAGGTTTACTGTATCCCTTGGACCATCACATTGACGGTGAAACATAGACATTGCATTGGAATTAAATACAAATGGCACAATGCCGACTTAAGTGCAAGAAGACTTAATTTTATTGCTGTCTATGGTTTGAGCCTTTCGTGTGTCACCAGTTTTAGATTCCGATGCTTCACTTCAGGTTTACTGTATCCCTTGGTCATTCACTTTCACGATGATACACAAAAATTGCATCGGAATTAAATACAAAAATGCACAATGCCGACTTAAGTACAAGAAGACTGAGTCTTCTTACCATCTATGTTTTGAGCCTTTCCTGTGAGACCAGTTTTAGATTCCGATGCTTCACTTCAGGTTTACTGTATCCCTTGGACCATCACTTTGACGGTGAAACATAGACATTGCATTGGAATTAAATACAAAAGGCACAATTCCGACTTAAGTACAAGAAGACTGAGTTTTATTGCTGTCTATGGTTTGAGTCTTTCCTGTGTCACCAGTTTTAGATTCCGATGCTTCACTTCAGGTTTACTGTATCCCTTGGACGTTCACTTTGACGATGATACACAAAAATTGCATCGGAATTAAATACAAAAGGCACAATGCCGATTTAAGTACAAGAAGACTGACTCTCCTTACTGTCTATGTTTAGAGCCTTTCCTGTGTCACCAGTTTTAGACTCCGTTGCACAACTGCAGGTTAACTGTATCCCTTGGACCCTCAAGATGACGATGAAACAAAAAAGTGCTTAGGAATTAATTACATTAGGCACAGTGCCGACTTAAGAACAAGCTGACTGAGTCTTCTTACTGACTATGATTGGGCCTTTCCTGTGTCAGCAGTTTTCGATTTTGATGCTTCACTTCAGGTTTACTGTATTCCTTGGACCTTCACATTGACGATGAAACACAAAAATTGCATTAGAATTAAATACAAAATGCACAATGCCGACTTAAGTACAAGAAGGCTGAGTCTTCTTACAGTCTATGTTTTGAGCCTTTCCTGTGAGACCAGTTTTAGACTCCGATGCTTCACTTCAGGTTTACTGTATCCCTTGGACCATCACTTTGAGGATGAAACATAGAAATTGCATCGAAATTAAATACCAAAGGCACAATGCCGACTTAAGTACAAGCTGACTGAGTCTTCTTACTGACTATATTTTGTGCTTTTCCTGTGTCAGCAGTTTTTGATTCCGATGCTTCACTTCAGGTTTACTGTATTCCTTGGACCTTCACATTGATTATGAAACACAAAAATTGCATTGCAATTAAATACAAAAGGCTCAATGCCGACTTAAGTACAAGAAGACCAAGTCTTCTTACCGTCAATGTTTTGAGCCGTTCCTGTGTCACCAGTTTCAGATTCCGAAGCTTCACTTCAGGTGTACTGTATCACTTGGTCCTTCACTTTGAAGTTGAAACACAAAAATTGCATGGGAATTAAATACAAAAGGCACAATGCCGACTTAAGTACAAGAACACTGAGCCTTCTTACCATCTATGCTTTGAGCCTTTCCTGTGAGACTAGTTTAGGATTCCGATGCTTCACTTCAGGTTCACTGTATCCCTTGGACGTTCACTTTGACGATGAAACACAGAAGTTGCATCGGAATTAAATGCAAAAGGCTCAATGCCGACTTAAGTACAAGAAGACTGAGTCTTCATACTGTCTATGTTATATGTACGTCCTGTGTCACCAGTTTTAGATTCCGATGCTTCACTTCAGGTTTACTGTATTTCTTGGACCATCACTTTGACAATGAAACATAGAAATTGCATCGGAATGAAATACAAAAGCACAATGCCGACTTAAGTACAAGCTGACTGAGTCTTCTTACTGACTATGTTTTGTGCCTTTCCTGTGTCAGCAGTTTTTGATTCCGATGCTTCACTTCATTTTTACTGTATTCCTTGGTCCTTCACATTGATTATGAAACACAAAAATGGCATTGGAATTAAATACAAAAGGCACAATGCCATGTAAGTTCAAGATGACTGAGTCTTCTTACCGTCAATTTTTTGAGCCTTTCCTTTGTCACCAATTTCAGATTCCGATGCTTCACTTCAGGTTTACTGTATCCCTTGGACCTTCACTTTGACGTTGAAACACAAAAATTGCATTGTAATTAAATACAAAAGGCACAATGCCGACTTAAGTACAACAAGACTGAGTCTTCTTACCGTCTATGCTTTGAGCCTTTCCTGTGAGACCAGTTTTAGATTTTGATGCTTCACTTCAGGTTTACTGTAACCCATGGACCTACACTTTGACGATGAAACATAGAAATTGCGTCGGAATTACATTCAAAGGGCACAATACCGACTAAAGTACAATAGGACTGAGTGTTCTTACCATCTATGTTTTGAGCCTTTCCTGTGAGACCAGTTTTAGATTCAGATGCTTCACTTCAGTTTCACTGTATCCCTTGGACCTTCACTTCGACGATGAAACACAAAAATTGCATCGGAATTAAATACAAAAGACACAATGCCGACTTAAGTACAAGAATACTGAGTCTTTTTACTGTCTATGTTTTGAGTCTTTCCTGTGTCACCAGTTTTCGATTCCGATGCGTGAGATCGTTCCGACGAGCAAAGAAGTGGCGAACATACGAGTTTTGGATTTGGCGCGTTGAATGTTCGCAGCTGTTGGGAATGAAATACAACAAAACGCGCAAAGCAAGGTCAGAGGCCGGGGCACGAGCAATATGGCGATAATGGGGAGGAATGTCCTCCAACGTATCCGAGTCCAGAACATCCGAGAAGCAACATTCGGCCGAAGTTTCAAAATCGGAAGCAAGGCCGACAGGAAGACAGAAGAGTTTTTTCGGCGTTGGCATATTTTGCTGTAAGTGGCGGTCTGTTATCGTATTGATAATCCCATCCAAAAACAGCCAAGCACTCTATTGTTTCAGCAGCGGTCTGGGAAATAGGCTTGAATGGACTAAACAAGGTTTTCAGGGTTTTGTAGTGTATCAGCAAGAAGAATTTACGACCAAATAAGTACTTGTGAAATTTTGTTCCATCATACAATATAGCAAGGGCTTTCTTTTCAAATTAAGATTAGTTCCACTAATCGCCTGCCAACAGTTTGGAAGCAAAGGCAATCGCACGGTCGTGAGACCGTGTCTGTGGGCAAAATAGTCCCACTGCCGTGAGAACAGGCATCAACAGCTAAAACAACAGGCGCTGCTAATTCAAAATGTCAAGACGACGATCACGAAGCGAAGCATCCCGTTTTGGGATGCACGCTCACAGTTTTGAAACCAAGCGAAAGAAATGTATTTTGGGTGGACCCGATGCAAATGCTACTGAAAAAGGCGAATATCCTGAAAATTTATGACACGACCAATGTACTCCAGACTGAAAGAGCACACATTTTTCCTTATTACACTTCAACCCTGCCTCAGACGACAGAAGTAGGTGGCCTAGAAGCTTTTGCAAATGTTAATCAAGCCTTCGATCAGGCATGACATTATCGTCGAGACAGACCAAGATGGGACTGTTGTCGCCAGCTGTTGTAACTAGCGCTGTAAGATGACAGGCGGCAAAGAACTGCCAAACGGCAAACCCAGAAACATAAACAAGTCAATACGAGTGCTGATAACAAATGATGTTTTTGCAACTGTTTATCAGTTTGAATCTGCAAATAGGGATCTTGGAACTCAATCTTAGAAAAGAAGCATCATATTCCAGCATGTCCTTGAGTTCTTCCGGGTCCGGCAGCGGAAAAGTACCAATCAGACTTTCAGGATTCACTGTGGACTTATAAGCAGCAGACAAGCGTAGTCTGCCTGAATGTGTCTTGAAAATTACAATGAGTGACATCCATTGGCTGGCAACAAATGGAGCAGTAACACCATTGTCCTGCAATGTTTGAAGTTCTTGCACATCTTGTTCGTAAAGTACATGCGGAGCAGAGCGTGCTTTGAAAAAGCGCAGATGATCATTATATTCCGTCGTAATGTAGTCGACTAAATTGGTCGCCTTTCCAAGTGCATAAGAAAACAATGACCGACAGCCTGCACAAAGATTTTTCTCGCTGTCACTACGCGCAAAAGGATTAATAGAAATTACAATGTTTTGGAGGTATAGTACAAACAAATCATAAAAATCAAGTCCGAAAAAACTTGCACTGTCGCCTGAAAGGGGAATGTTCACACGTCCGAACAATTTACTGTCCCGGCGCTGTACAGAAGCCAAGTACCCTGTCTGTGAGTCACACGCACTGCCGATTTCTGTGGGTATACTTGAAAGTTCGCGATCGCAATTGCATCTATTGCTATGCAATGTAGAGATAGAACTGGCTCAGTTATTCAACAATCATTTTCAATTATTCTGCAAAAACGAATACAATCTCTCCCTACAAACTAACGCTCACTTCCGAGCCAGGAAAATAAATACATGTACTGTTTATGAATGAACTTTTATTGAGAGACGTCTCTCAATAAAATTGAATATCCTCATACGCGACATCCAGACGTTTAGGCAAGAATCGTTGCTCTTCTCTACATTACATATTATCGTCTATCGCTTTGGGTTGGGTCAGGTTACAGAAAATTTTCCTAGCCTAATCATATTATAATATTATGAAAATTGGTGTGACACATGCCCATACTTTGCCTTTAGTTAGTTATTTCGTTATTTTCATGTTCGATGGATCATTGTGTACGATAAATCGTCATGATGTGTAACGAGCCATTTTACATTTGTATTGCCAATTAATTTGTACATCTGTTTGTACTGTAAATATCACCATATAATTATTTTTTCCCCGAAATGAAAACAGGATACACAGATTGAGTTAGCAATTTCTACCCACCACCTTTTACGCATTACAAACACAGAAATTCTTCTGCAGAATAGAAGGAGTTGTCAAGGAGAAGCTTTTCCAGTTCGTTCTACAAATGTTACCTTGCTGTCTGTTAGACATTTTATATCACTGAGTAAGTAGTCAAACATTTTTGTTGCAACGTTGTGCACCCCTGTCTGTGCCAAAGACAACCTAAATGTTGAGTAATGGATGTCATTGTTTCATCTAGTATTGCAATTATGTACCTCATGGTTCTTTTTGAACTGTAGTGAATTATTTACAGCAAACTTCATGACGGAATAAATATACTGTGAAACAGTAGTCAGAATGCCCAACTCCTTTAACAGATGTCTATAAGATGATCACGGGTGAGTACCATCTATTATTCTAACATCACGTTTTTGGGCCATGAAGACATTCTTTCTTAAATATCAGTCACCCAGAACATTATCTATATGACAATACTGAATGAAAATAAGAAAAATGTGTCATCTTATTTTCTCACTCCCCAAAATTTACTATGATTCTGAGTGTAAATGCGGCTGAACTAAGTTGTTTTAGGAGTTCCAAAATGTATATTTTCCAATTTAAATTCTCATCAATACGGACACCTAATAATACTGAACTTTCCACGCTATGTATTTCATCACCATGTGTTACACTTACCACTGGTGCAATACCCCTAGGGGTCCAGAACTGAATACGATGTGTGATTGTGAAATTCGGAGTGAGACCATTCCCAGAAAACCAGTCAATGACGCTTTTGAGAACTTTGTGCACCATTTCTGTGTGTATACTGGGAGTGGTTACAATAGTGGTCTCATATGCAAAAAGAACTAATTCAGCTTGTTGTACATTACACGGTAGATCACTTACACATATGAGAAACAGTAGTGGTCCTAAGATTGAGCCTTGCAGAACCCCATATGTGTTTCCTCCCCAGTCAAAATTATGTCCCTGGATTCTGTTGGTTGAGTTGCTACTAGGTACAGCTTTCTATATTCTTTTAGTTATATGACATGATCCATTGGTTGGCTATACGATCAATTCCATAAAACTTCAAATGATCTGGGAGTATACTATGATTCACACAATCAAATGCCTTGGATAAGTCACAACAAATACCAACCAGTGCCATTTTGTTATTTAATCATTCTAATATCTAGTTTGTGAACATGTAAATGGCATTCTCAGTAGAGCAACCCTTCTGAAACTCAAACTGTGATTTGCTGGCGATATTATTTTTGCCGTGGTGAGGTACTATTCTAGAACACATCACATTCTCAAGAAACATGGAAAATGATGTCAGCAGCGAAAAAGGTCGGTGGTTACTGGCGTCTCTCGTATCACCTTTATTAAAAAGGAGTTTAAAAACGACATATTTTCGTCTCTCTGGAAAAATGCCTTGAGTTAGTCATGCGTTACATATTTTGGACAATACCAGACTTATTATATTGCAACAAACTTTTAGTACTCTACTGGAAATACCATCAGAGGAGTTCTTATTCTTGAGAGAATGTATGACCCTCCTGATTGCAGGAGTAAAAATTGGTGGTGCATTTATATTATGTAATATTATGAGACTTACTTCTTCAACGTATTGCTGCGATCGTTCTCTTGAACTGTTAATCCCTATGCTTTCTACTATGTTTAAGAATTGATTATTAAAGATATTTGCTACCTGTGACTTGTCATTTATAACGCTTCCTTTCAATTCAATAGTAATGTCATCTTGTTTTGTGGTTGGTTGTCCTTTTACTTGCTTCACTCTATTCCATATTGCCTTACCTCTATTGTCAGACGTACTGATTTCTGATATTATGTGCATGTTTCTTGTTTTTTAATAACCTTTCTTAGCATGGTGGCTTTTAGTCCCCTGTAAAGGCTTTCAATGAAACGTCTTGCTGTCTGTAGGGGAATGGTAGCCCATTCTTCTGTGATAGTCGAAGATAGTAATGTTGGATGCTCAGCTTCGTAGCGAATTCAGCGTTCTAGCTCATTGCACAGGTGTTGCAAATCTGGACTCGAGGCAGTACAGCACATTTCAGGAACAGTATTGTCCACAAATCATTGTTTCACAGAGGCTGTTTTATGATAAAGTTCGTTATTGTGTCGATAAAACATTCATTTCCTTCGAACTATACCTCGACTGCATGCAATACACAATTCTGTAAAACGCCTCCACATCATTGTGCATTTAGTGCCTCCTCAAGTGTAATAACGGGACCCAGATCTAACCATGGAGAAAAACCCCACAGAGTAAACCATAGCCACCTCCGCACTTCACTGATGGCAAGCAGCGCAGATGGCTCCAGATCACTCGTTTCCAGTCGGCCACTGTCCCGTGGTGTCTCCCTACACAACACTTCAAGTTCTGCTTTCGAGTGAGAGCATAAAACTGTCGTCCATATCACTCCAGTCTCTTTACACTCGTTCGCAGTCTGTTATGATCTGAAACACGAATAAAATGGGTAACGACTGATTTCATTAATCATCAACAGCTATGTGGTGCAAAAAATGTAAGGCTTGGTTGATTGGTTTAAAGATTAAAGGGACCAAACTGTAAAGGTCATCGGTCCCTTGTTTCATAAACACACAGAGTATATTTAAACCATACACCTGTCAGGCTGAGCACGAAAAGAAAATTCCGGGGGAATAAAAGCCCGAAGGTCAACGGTAAGGCAACATGGAAAATGGAGCACAGCGACAAAAACAACACATAGAAGAAAGGTAGAGGACTGTGGCTGGTTGATCATGAAAGTAAAAGGATGAGCCAGCCACTTTCCAACACGTTAAGACCTCCAGCCTAAAAGATTATAGTGGAGTCGAATTACAATAGAAAACTAAATAAAATATACAGCACAAAAGAGGGAGTCGCAATAAAATTACATGGGCCTATAAAAGCCGCTTGCGCGAATCTGCCATTGAGACATTGTCACCCAAAAGAGATGATAAATCACCTAGGAGATTAACAGTTCACCTGAGGGCGGTTAAAAGAGGACATTCCAACAAAATATGGACCATCGTCATGTTTGCACCACAGCGACAATGAGGGGGGTCCTCTCGACGCAGCAGATGAACATGCGTCAGCCGAGAGTGACCAATGCGGAGCCTACAGAGAACAACAGAATCCAACCGAGAGGCTGGCATGGAGGACCCCCACACAGTCTTGGTCTCTTCACTCACCGCAGCTTGCTGGGTGCAGACAGAGTGCGCCATTCTTCTCCCCACATCCCAAAGACGCGACGGCGCAACACCGATCGGAGATCAATTGCCGGCAGGCCGCTCTCCAGTGTCAGATTGCCGGTAGCCTCTCTGGCTAACTTGTCGGCGAGTTCGTTTCCCACTATCCCAACGTGTCCCGGGGTCCAAATGAAAACCACTGAACGTCCACGCTGTTCAAGAGCGTGAATGGACTCCTGGATGGCAACAACAATGGGATGGCGTGGGTAGCACTGGATAAGAGCCTTCAGACAGAGTCACTGCAAATGACGAAGGACTCTCCAGTGCTAGTACGAATACGCTCAAGGGCACGAAAAATGGCTTTTAGCTCTGCGGTGTAAACACTGCAGCCTTCTGGCAAGGAGCGCTGGTCTACATAGTCCGTATGACTAAGCATACCCCATATGGCCATCAACTATTGAGCCATCGGTATAGATAATCTCCGAGTCACGGGATGCGTCTAGGAGAGCAAGAAATTGGCGTCATAGGACTGCAGGAGGAACTGAATCTTTTTGCCATCATGAGAGGTCGAGCCGAAGCTGCGGCCGACGAATACACCAAGAACTGTATAAGCCAGGCATCGAACAGCAGTCCCAGAAAACGGTAAGTGTCAACATCCCTGAGCATGGCATCCTGAAGATAGAGCTCAGGGTGGGGATGGACAGTTCGACGCCGACAAAAGTGCATAACGCAAGTCTTCGCAGGAGAAAAGTGAAACCCATGGGCGAGAGCCCACGCCTGCGCCTTATTTATAGCTCCCTGCAACCTACGTTCTGCAACACTAATGGTGGAGGAGCTGAGAAAGATGCTGGAATCGTCAGTATATAACGTGGGTGAAACAGCGACCCCACTGCTGCTGCAAGGCCATTAATGGCCACAAGGAAAAGTGGCACTCTCAATACAGAGCCCTGTGGAACGCCGTTCTCCTGGACGTGAAGTGAACTATGGGATGTGCCAATTAAAACGCGGAATGTCCGAACAGATAAAAAATTCTTAATAAAAATGGGTAGAGAGGCCCGGAGACCCCACCCGTGCAACGTGGCGAGAATATGGTGCCACCACGTCGTGTCATATGCTCTGGAGAGGTCGAAAAAGATGAAGACGAGGTGTTGGCGCCTGGAAAAAGCAGTGCGGATTGCAGAGTCAAGGAAGACCAAAGTATCGGCGGTGGAACGGCCCTGACGGAAACCGATCTGGCACGGAGCCAGAAGACCCCGAGACTCGAGCAGTACGTTCCAGTAGCTTGCACAGAGTGTTTGTCAAGCTGATGGGCCGATAGCTATCCACATTAAGAGGGTCCTTACCAGGCTTCAGCGCCGGAATGATGGCACTTTCTCGCCACTGCGACGGAAAGACACCATCGCCCCATATGCGGTTGAAGATGGCAAGAACACATCGCTGACAGTCCGGGGACAGGTGTTTGAGCAGCTGATTGTGGATGCCATCTGGCCCAGAGGTTGTATCGGGGCACTGTGCCAGGGTGCTTTGGAGTTCCCACGAACT
Source organism: Schistocerca cancellata (assembly GCF_023864275.1). Lineage (NCBI taxonomy): Eukaryota > Metazoa > Arthropoda > Insecta > Orthoptera > Acrididae > Schistocerca > Schistocerca cancellata. The sequence goes on from NC_064631.1 coordinate 58,041,597, forward strand.
AAATGGGGCGTTATATGCCTCAGGGTGGAAGGAAGCAAAAGAAAGACGTTTGCCTTCCTCCTGGCGTTTTAGCGTGCGAAACGCAGACGGGCAATTCCCCGACGCAGAGGCCCGAACGTAGTGCTGAGCGAAATGCTTGGCGATTGCATCGGCATCGGTGGATAGCGCCCCGTTGACGGTAAAGTGCTGCAATCCAAAGATGCGCCGAATCTTCATCCACACCTGGAAGGGTGAAGTATGGGAACCAATGGTGGAAACGTACCTCTCCCAGCACTCCTGTTACCACCTTTTGATGAGCCGCCGGACCTGAGCACGGAGACGTTTGAATAAAATGAGGTTCTCCAAAGACGGGTGACGCTTATTTTGCTGAAGAGCCCGCCTACGCTCTTTAATGGCTTCTGCGACCTCCGGAGCCCACCAAGGCACTGACTTTCGCTGGGGGCATCCTAACTAATGAGTAATGGTACGTTCCGCAGCGGAAACAATTGTTGCAGTCAGTGTCTCAACCGCCACATCGATGGTACCGTGGGGGAGAGAGTCAACAGTGTCAGCAGAGGAGAACACTTCCCAGCTTGCCTTGGTAAATGCCCATCTGGGCAAGCGTTCAGGGAAGCGACGCTGGGGTAGTAAAAGGAAGATGGGAAAATGATCACTACCACACAAGTCGTCATGGACTCTCCAGTGGACCGATGGCACAAGCCCTGGGCTGCACAGCGACAGATCTATGGCCGAGAACGTGCCATGCGCCACACTGAAATGTGTGGTGGCGCCAGTGTTTAAGAGGCAGAGGTCGAGTTGGGAGATGAGATTCTCGACAACTCTGCCTCGGCCAGTAATCTTCGTTCCACCCCACAAGGGATTGTGGGCGTTAAAATCACCCAGGAGAAGAAAAGGCGTGGGAAGTTGGGTGACAAGTGCTGCTAATTCGGTCAGGGGGACTGTACCACCTGGAGGGAGATAGACACTGCAGATGGTTATATCCTGGGTAGTCCTTACGCTGACAGCCACAGCTTCCAATGATGTTTGAAGGGGCACGGGAGCACTATATACAGAGGCAAGACCATACATGCAGTCTCCACCTGACACACTATTGTAAGTGCTATGGTTGCAGTAATAACCCCTGTATCCACGAGGCACAGGGATCTGCACGGCCGGAAACCAGGTTTCCTGGAGGGCAATGCATGAAGCAGGTGTCATGCTTAGAAGCTGATGTAGCTAAGGTAGATGGCTAAAATAACCGCCACAATTCCACTGGAGGATTGTACAAAGCGTGTCCTGGAGGGGCATGAAGGCACTGAAAAGGCAAATTACTTCGCAGGGTCATATGCTGCCACTGACTGAGTGATGGACGTCGCAACGTCCATCATTTCTGAGAAGACGGCGAGATCCAGGTCATCAGGGGACGCAAAGAGCTCGACCTCATCCTCAGAGGCTGAGCTGACAGGAAGCAGTGGCGCGGGAACCACTGGGTCCTTATTCTTCTTGGAGAGCTTCCTCCTCTCTCTTGCCTTTGGGAGAAGGATTTGCATGCTGGGAGGCCTTTTCTGACGCATTCTCAGGAACAGAGGAAGAACGTGAAGCCCATCGACCAGCAGCTTGTGGCTTCTTCAGCCACTGGCAAGTGTCTTGTGAGACACTGGGGAAGTCCTTGGAAGGGACTCCCCCAAGGGGACCCATTCCGAACAAGTGAGGCCAGAGGAGGCTGTTGCGTCTCCAGCTGAGTAGCCGGAGAAGGCTGTCGCTTCTCTGGCTGAGTAGCCAGAGAGGGCGGTCGCTTCTCTGGCTGAGAGGTGGGGACGGACGTACCCAGTTGTTCGGGGCGAACTGCTCCAAAACTGGGTGTTTTGGGAGCAGTGGAAGATAGAGTGGCCCCCACCAGTTGACTGTTCTGTAGGCCAACTGAGAAAGGAGTCTTTGCAGGAACTGGTGGTGGCAGTGTTACAGCAGCATAACTCCTCAACATAGGTGTAAGGTTGAGCCATTGTAGTTTCTTCCTCGCCTCTTGGTAAGTTAAATGGTCCAGGGTCTTAATTTCTTGTACCTTTCACTCTCGTTGGTAGACTGTACAGTCTGGCGAGCAGGGAGAATGATGCTCCCCACAGTTAACGCAGGTGGGAGGCGGAGCACATGGAGCATTGGGATGAGAAGGTCGTCCACAATCTCGACATGTGGGGCTGGCAGTGCATCTGGAGGACATGTGTCCGAATTTCCAGCATTGGAAGCATCGCATAGGGGGCGGGAGATAGGGATTGACATAGCACCGGTAGATCATGACCTTGAACGTCTCGGGAAAGCAGTCGCCCTCAAAGGCCAGGATGAAAGCACCGGTAGCGATCCTATTATCCTTGGGTCCCCTAAAGACACGACGAACAAAGTGTACACCTCGTCATGCCAGGTTCTCCCGTAGCTCGTCCATCAGACTGTAGGAGAAGATCTTTATGAAAGATAATCCCCTGGACCAAATTTAGGGACTTATGGGGAGTGACGTTAACGGGTATGTCACCAAGCTTCTAACAGACGAGTAATGCCCGTGACTGTGCAGATGAAGCTACTTGTATCAGAATGGCTTCGCTCCTCATTTGGGAAAGAGACGCCACTTCCCCAGACTTATCTTCAAGATGGGTCAGAAAGAAGAGAGGCTTAGTCCCCAAAAATGAATCCCCATCGGTTCTGCTGCACACAAGGTATCGCGGTGAATACGGCTCCTATCTGTCCGCAGCCCTGCATATCTCCCAGGGCGTGGCTAGGGAAGGGAACGATTTAGGGTTATATGTCACAGCGATAAAGTCTACTTTACCGCGCTTAGAGACGTTGGTGGTCGTTCGACCACCGGATTGAGACTCCATCCGCTTCAGTACACATCATCTGCACCAATGCCACCCACTCCGACCAGGGGCTCTCCCCACGGGCGCCACCCAGCCGCAGCAAAGGCCACCTGGCAGGATGGCCGTTGCCGGGAGGTCAAACCCTAATAGGGACCAACACATGAAAGGCCGAAACAGTTGAAACTCCTTTTAGTAGCCTCTTACTACAAGCAGGAATACCACGGGCCTATTCTTACCCCCGAACCCGCAGAGGATAGTGCCTGTTGTATTCAATCCCGATGCGATTTCTGTGTTCCATCGTCAATGTAAAGGTAGGGGGGTTACAGTAAACCTGCAGTGGTGCATCGGAAACTACAACTACATTCCCAACAACGGATCAAAGCACAAGCCGATTGAAGAATTAATCACTCGGGATAGAAGTCAGCATGGTGCATGTTGTATTCAATCCCGATGCGATTTTTGTGTTCATCGTCAGTGTGAAGGTCCAAGGGTTACTGTAAATCTGGAGTGGTGCATCATAATCTACAACTAGACTCCCAGCATAGAATCCAAGCACAGGCTGAACGAAGAATTACTCCCTTTGACATAAGTCAGCATGGTGCTTGTTGTATTCAATCCCGATGGGATTTCTGTGTTTAATCTCCGATGTGAATGTCCAAGGGATACAGTAAACCAGCAGTGGTGCTTTGGAATCTACAACTAGACTCCCAGCAAAGGAACCAATCACAGACCGTTTAAAGAATTACACCTCTGGTCAGAAGTCAGCACTTTGTTGTTGTATTCAATACAGATTCTACTTCTGTGTTTCATCGTCAATGTGAAGGTCGAAGGGTTACAGTAAACCAGAAGATGGGCATCGGGACCTACAACTGGAATCCAGCGTAGGATCCAAGCACATGCCCTTTGAAGAACTAATCCCCTGGACAGAAGTCAGCATGGTGCTTGTTGTATTCAATCCCGATTCGATTTCTGTGTCTCATCGGCAATGTCAAGGTCCAAGGGTTACTGAAAACTTGCAGTGGTGCATCGAAATCTACAACTGGACTCCCAGCAAAGGAGCCAAGCACAGGCCGTTGGAAGAATTACTCCCTGGGATAGAAGTCAGCGTGGTGCTTGTTGTATTCAATCCAGATGCGATTTCTGTGTTTAGGTGACAATGTGAAGGTCCAAGACTTACAGTAAACATGCAGTGGTACATCAGAATCAACAACTGGACTCCCAGCAAATGATCCAAGCACAGGCCGTTTGGAGAGATACTCCCCTGGACAGAAGTCAGCGTGGTGCTATTTGTATTCCATCCAGGTGCGATTTCTGTGTTTAATCGACAATGTGAAAGTCCAAGGGTTACAGTAAATATGCAGTGGTACATCAGAATCTACAACTGGACTCCCAGCAAACGATCCAACCCCAGGCCGTTTGAAATATTATTCCCCTGGACAGAAGTCAGAATCGTACTTGTTGTATTCAATCCCGACATTGTTTCTGTTTTTCATCGTCATTGTCAAGGTCCAAAGGTTACAGAAACATGCAGCGGTTCATCGGAGTCTACAGCTGGATTCCCAGCAAAGGATGCGAGCACAGGCAGTATGAACAATTACTCCTCTGGACAGAACTCAGCATGTTGCCTGTTGTATTCAATCCCGATGCGATTTGTGTGTATCATCGTAAATGTGATGGTCCAAGGGTTACAGTAAACATGCAATTGTGCATCGGAATCTACAACTAGAGTGGCAGCAAAGGATCCAGTGCGCAGGCCGCCTGAAAAATACTCCCCTGGACAGAAGTCAGCATTGTGCTTGTTGTATTCAATCCCGATGCGATTTCTGTGTTCCATCCTCAATGCGAAGGTCCAAGTGTTACAATAAACCTACAGTTTGGCATCGAAATCTACATCTGGACTCCTAGCGAAGCAAGCAGGCATATGCCGTTTGAATATTTACTCCCCTGGACAGAAGTCATTATTGTATATGTTGTATTCAATTCCGATGCGTTTTCTGGAATTCATCGTCAATGTGAAGGTCCAAGGGCTTCAGTAAACCTGCTGCGGTGTATTGGATTCTACAACTAGACAACCAGCTAAATATCCAAGCGCAAGCCCTTTGAAAAATTACTTTCCTGAACATAAATCAGCATGGTGTTTGTTGTATTTAGTCCCGATGCAATTTCTGTGTTTTATCGTCATTGTGAAGGTCCAAGGCTTACAGTAAACATGCAATTGTGCATCGGAAACTACAACTATACTCCCAGGAAAGGATCCAAGCACAGACCGTTTGAAGAATTTACCCCAGCAAAAGTATGCATGGTGCTTGTTGTATCCAATCCCGATTTGATTTCTATGTCTCATCGTCCATGTGAAGGTCCAAGGATTACTGTAAACATGCAATTGAGCATCGGAATCTGACACTGGACTCCCAGCAAAGGATTCAAGCTAAACCCGTTAGAACTATTACTCCCCTGGACAGAAGTCACCATGGTGCTTGTTGTATTCAATCCCTATGATATTTCTGTGTATCATCTTCGATGTGAAGGTCAAAGGGTTTCAGTAAACCTGCAGTGGTCTCGGAATCTACAACTAGACAACCAGTAAAGGATCCAAGCACCGGCCATTTCAAAAATTACTCCCCTGGACAGAAGCCAGCATGGTGATTGTTGTATTCAATCCCGATGCGATCTCTGTGTTTCTTCGTCATTGTGAAGGTCCAAGGGTTACAGTAAACATGCAGTGGCGCATCGGAATCTACTACTGTACTCCCAGCAAAGTATCCAATCACAGGCCGATAGACGAATTACGCCCCTGGACAAAAATCATCGTAATGCCTGTTGTACTCCATTCCGATGCGATTTCTGCGTTTCACAGTCAATGTGAAGACCCGAGGGTTACAGTAAACCTACAGTGGTGCATCAGAATCTGCAACTAGACTACCAGCATAGGATCCAATCTCAGGCCGTTGGAAGAATTACTCCCCTGGACAGAAGTCAGCATTGTGCTTGATGTATTCAATCCCGATGCGATTGGTGTGTTTCATCTTCAATGTGAAAGTCCAAGGGTTACAGTAAAACGACAGTAGTGCATCAGAATCTACAACTAGACTCCCAGCAAATGATCCAATCACAGGTTGTTGGAATAATTACTCCCCTGGTTAGAAGTCATCATGGTGCATGTTGTATTCAATCCCAATGCGATTTCTGTGTTTCATCATCTTGTGAATGTCCAAGGATTACAGTAAACCTGCAGCTGTGCATCGCAATCTACAAGTGGATTCCCAACATAGGATACAAGCACGAGCCGTTAGAAGAATTACTCCCCGGACAGCAGTCAGCATTGCGCTTGATGTATTCAATCCCGATGCGATTTCTGTGTTTCAATTAGAATGTGAAAGTCCAAGGGTTACAGTAAGCCCACTGTGGTGCATCAGAATCTACAACCATACTCCCAGCAAAGGAACAAAGCACAGGCCATTTGAAGAATTTCTTCCCTGAACAGAATTCAGCATTGTGCTCGTTGTATTCAATCTCGATGCCATTTCTGTGTTACATCGTCTTTGTGAGGTTCCAAGGATTACAGTAAACCTGCATTGGTGCATAGGATTCTAGAACTGGACTCCCAGCATAGGATCCAAGCACAGGCCGTATGAAGAATTACGCCCTTCGACAGATGTCTGCATGGTGCCCGTTGTATTCAATCCGGATGCGATTTATGTGTTTCATCGTGAAGTTGAAGGTCCAAGGTTTACAGTAAACCGGCAGTGGTACATCGGAATCAACAGCTATACTCCCTCAATGATCCAAGCCAGGCTGTTTGACGAATTACTCCCCTGGACATATATCGTCATAATACCGGTCGTATTCAATCCTGATGCGGTTTCTGTGTTTCAACTCCAATGTGAAGGTGTAAGGGTTACAGTAAACCCACAGTAGTGCATCAGAATCTACAACTAGACTCCCAGCCAATGATCCAATCACAGGAAGTTGGAATAATTACTCCCCTGGGTGGAAGTCATGATGGTGCATGTTGTATTCAATCCCGATGCTATTTCTGTGTTTCATCGTCATTGTGAGGTCTGAGGGTTACCGTAAACCTGCAATGGTGCATCGGAATCAACACTTGGACTCCATGATGGATCCAATCACAGGCCATTTGACGAATTACTCCCTTGGACCGAAACCGTCCTGGTGCCTACTGTATTCAATCCCAATGCGATTTCCGTGTTTCATGTCCATGAGAAGGTCCAAGGGTTACAATAAAATTAAAGTGGTGCATCGGAATCTACAACTGGACTCCCAGCAATCGACCCAATCAGAGGCCCTTCGAAGAATTACTCCCCTGGACAGGGGTCAGCACTGTGCTTCCAGTATTCAATCCCGATGCGATTTCTCGCTCTCATCGTCAATGTGATGGTCCAAGGGTTTCAGTAAACCTGCAGTGATGTATCGGAATCTACAACTAGACAACCAGTAAAGGATCCAAGCACAGGCCGTTTAAAGAATATGACTCCCCTGGACAGACGTCAGCATGGTGATTGTTGTATTCAATCCCGATGCGATCTCTGTGTTTCTTCGACATTGTGAATGTTCAAGGGTTACAATAAACATGCAATGGTGCATCGGAATCTACAACTGTACTCCCAGCAAAGTATCCAAACACAGGCTGTTAGATGAATTACTCCTCTGGACTGAAATCATCATAACGCCTGTTGTATTCCATCCCGATGCGATTTCTGTGTTTCACCGTCAATGGGAAGGTCCGAGGGTTACAGCAAACCTACAGTGGTGCATCAGAATCAACAACTAGACTCCCAGCAAGGGATCCAATCGCAGGTTGTTGCAATAATTACTTCCCTGGCTATAAGTCATCATGGTGCATGTTGTATTCAATCCCGATGCGATTTCTGTGTTTCATCACCTTGTGTATGTCCAAGGGTTACAGTGAAACTGCTGTTTGCATCGGAATCTACAAGTGTATTCCCAACAAAGGATACAAGAATAACTCCCTGGACAGAAGTCAGCATTGTGCTTGATATATTCATTCTTGATGTGATTTCTATGTTTCATCTTCAATGTGAAAGTCCAAGGGTTACAGTAATCCCTCAGTGGTGCATCAGAATCTAAAACTGGACTCCCAGCGAAGGATCCAACCATAGGCCGTTGGAAGAATTACTCCCCTGGACAGAAGTCGGCATTGTGGTTGTTGTATTCAATTCCGATTCGACTTCTGTGTTTCATTGTCAAAGTGAAATTCGAATTGTTACAGTAAACCTGCAGTGGTGCATCGGAATCTACAACTGTACTCCCAGCAAAGTATCCGAGCACAGGCCGTTCGACGAATTACTTCCCTGGACAGAAATCATCATAATGCATGTTGTATTCCATCCCGATGCTATTTCTGTGTTTCACCGTCAATGTGAAGGTCCGAGGGTTACAAGAAACGTGCAGTTGTGCACCGGAATGTACAAGTGGACTCCCAGCAAATGTTCCAAACACAGGCAGATTGAAGAATTGCTCCCTTGGACAGTAGTCAGCATGGTGCTTGTTGTATTCAATCCCGCTGCGATCTCTGTATTTCATCGTTAATGTGAAATTACCAGGGTCACAGTAAAACAGCAGTGGTGCATCGGAATCTACACATGGCCTCCCAGAAATGGTTCAATCAGAGGCCCTTCGAAGAATTACTCCCCTGGACAGAAGTCAGCACTGTCCTTCTAGTATTTAATTCCGATGCGATTTCTGGCTTTCATCGTCAATGTGAAGTCCAAGGGTTTCAGTAAATCTGCAGTGATGTATCGGAATCCACAACTAGACAGCCAGTAAAGGATCCAAGCACAGGCCGTTTAAACAATGTCTCCCCCGGACAGAAGTCAGCATGGTGATTGTTGTATTCAATCCCGATGCGATCTCTGTGTTTCTTCATCACTGTGAAGGTCAAGGGTTACAGTTAACAGGCAATGGTGCATCGGAATCTACAACTGTACTCCCAGCAAAGTATCCGAACACAGGCCGTTGGAAGAATTACTCCCCTGGACAGAAGTCAGCAGTTGCTTCATGTATTCAATCCCGATGCGATTGGTGTGTTTTATCTTCAATGTGAAAGTCCGAGGGTTACAGTAAATCCACAGTGCTGAATCAGTATCTACAACTAGACTCCCAAAAAATGATCCAATCACAGGTTGTTGGAATAATTACTCCCCTGGTTAGAAGTCATCATGGTGTTCGTTGTATTCAATCCCGATGCGATTTATGTGTTTCATCGTCAATTTGAAGTTCCAAGAATTACAGTAAACCGGCAATGGTGCATCGGAATCCACAGCTAAACTCCGTAAAGGATCCAGGCACAGGCTGTTTGACGAATTACTCCCCTTTACAGAAGTCAGCATGGGGATATATTCAATCCCGATCCGATCTCGGTGTTTCTTCCTCATTGTGAAGGTCAAAGTGGACTCCAAGCAAATGTTCCAAAGACAGGCAGATTGAAGAATTCCTCCCCTGGACAGAAATCATCATAATGCATGTTGTATTCCATCCCGATGCGATTTCTGTGTTTCACCGTCACTGTGAAGAACCGAGGGTTACAGTAAACCTGCAGTTGTGCATTGGAATCTACAACCGGACTACCAGCGAAGGATCCAACCACAGGCCGTTGGGAGACTTACTCCCCAGGACAGATGTCAGCATTGTGCTTGTTGTACTCAATCCCGATGCGATTTCTGTGATTCATCGTCAATATGAATGTCAAAGGGTTACAGTAATCCTACAGTGGTGCAAGCGGAATCTACAACTATACTCCCAACAAAGGAACAAAGCACAGGCCGATTGAGGAATTTATTTGCTGAACAGAAATCAGCATTGTGCTTGTTGTATTCAATCCCGATGCTATTTCTGTGTTACATCGTCATTGTGAGGGTCCAAGGATTACAGTAAACCTGCATTAGTGCGTCGGATTCTAGAACTGGACTACCAGCATAGGATCCAAGCACAGGCCGTGTGTAGAATTATGCCCTTCGACAGATGTCAGCATGGTGCCAGTTGTATTCAATCCCGATGCGATTTATGTGTTTCATTGTGAATGTGAAGCTCCAAGGTTTACAGTAAACCGACAGTGGTGGATCGGAATCCATAGCTATACTCCCTCAATGATCAAAGCACAGGCTGTTTGACGAATTACTCCCCTGGACATAAATCGTCATAATACCGGTCGTATTCAATCCTTCTGCGGTTTCTGTGTTTCAACTCCAATGTGAAGGTCTAATGGTTACAGTAAACCCACAGTGGTTCATCAGATGCTACAACTAGTCTCCCAGCAAAGGATCTAAACGCAGGCCGTTGGACGAATTACTGCGTTGGACAAAAATCGTTGTAAGGCCTGTTGTACTCCTTCCAGATGCGATTTCTGCGTTTGACAGTCAATGTGAAGATCCGAGGGTTACAGTAAACCTACAGTGGTGCATCAGAATCTGCAGCTAGACTCCCAGTATAGGATCCAATCTCAGGCCGTTGGAAGAATTACTGCCCTGGACAGAAGTCAGCATTGTCTTGATGTATTCAATCCCGATGCGATTGGTGTGTTTCATCTTCAATGTTAAAGTCCAAGGGTTACAGTAAACCCATAGTGGTGCATCAGAATCTACAACTAGACTCCCAGCAAGGGATCCAATCGCAGGTTGTTGGAATAATTACTCCCCTGGCTAGAAGTCATCATGGTGCATGTTGCATTCAATCCCGATGCGATTTCTGTGTTTCAGCACCTTGTGAATGTCCAAGGGTTACAGTGAACCTGCAGATTGCATCGGAATCTACAAGTGGATTCCCAACAAAAGATATAAGAATAACTAGCTGGACAGAAGTCAGCATTGTGCTTGATGTATTCAATCTTGATGCGATTTCTATGTTTCATCTTCAATGTGAAAATCCATGGGTTAATGTAAACCCTCAGTGGTGCATCAGAATCTACAACTGGACTCCCAGCGAAGGATCCAACCATAGGCCGTTGGAAGAATTACTCCCCTGGACAGAAGTCGGCATTGTGCTCGTTGTATTCAATCCCGATGCTATTTCTGTGTTTCTTCGTCATTGTGAGGGTCCAAGGGTTACAGTTAACCTTCAGTGGTGTATGGGACTCTACAACTGGACTCGCAGCATAGGATCCAAGCACAGGCCGTGTGAAGAATTACTCCCTTCGACAGATGACAGCATGGTGCTCGTTGTATTCAATCCCAATGCGATTTATGTGTTTCATCGTCAATGTGAAGGTCCAGCGGCTTCAGTATACCTATTGTGGTGTATCGGAATCTACAACTAGTAACCAGCTAACTATCGAAGCACAGGCCGTTTTAAAGATTACTACCCTGGACAGAAGTCAGCATGGTGCTTGTTGTATTTAATCCCGATGCGATTCTGTGTTACATAATCACTGTTAAGATCTAAGGGTTACAGTAAACAAGCAATTGTGCATCGGAATCTACAACTAGAGTGGCAGCAAACGAACCAAGCATATGCCGTTTGAAGATTTACTCCCTTGTCAGAAGTCATTATTGTACATGTTGATTCAATTCCGATGCGTTTTCTGGAATTCATCGTCAATGTGAAGGTCCAAGCGCTTCAGTAAACCTGCAGCGGTGTATTGGATTCTACAACTAGACAACCAGCTACATATCAAAGCGCAAGCCCTTTGAAAAATTACTTTCCTGGACATAAATCAGCATGGTGTTTGTTGTATTTAATACCGATGCAATTTCTGTGTTCCATCGTCATTGTGAAGGTCCAAGGGTTACAGTAAACATGCACTTGTGCATCGGAATCTACAACTATACTTCCAGCAAAGGATCCAAGCAGAGACCGTTTGAAGAATTGTCCCCTGGGAAAAGCCTGCATGGTGCTTGTTGTATTCAATCACGGTGCGATTTCTGTGTTGAAGCGACAATGTGAATGTCCTAGGGTTACAGTAAACATGCAATTCAGTATCGGAATCTGACACTTTACTAACAGCAGAGGATTCAAGCTCAACCCGTTAGAAATATTTCTCCCCTGGACAGAATTCAGCATGGTGCTTGTTGTATTCAATCCTGATGATATTTCTATGATTCATCGTCAATGTGAGGGTCCAAGGGTTACAGTAAACCTGCAGTGGTGCATCGGATTCTACAAGTGGACTCCCAGCATAGGAACCAAGCACAGGCCGTACGAAGAATTACTCCCTTCGACAGATGTCAGCATGGTGCTCGTTGTATTCAATCCCGATGCGATTTATGTGTTTCATCGTCAATGCGACGGTCCAAGAATTACAGAAAACCGGCAGTGGTGCATCGGAATGAACAGCTAAACTCGCTGTAGGATCCACGCACAGGCTGTTTAACGAATTACTCCTCTTGACAGAAATCATCGTAATACCTGTCGTATTCAATCCTGATGCGATTTCTGTGTTTCAACTTCAATGTGAAGGTCCAAGGGTTTCAGTAAACCTGCATTGATGTATCGGAATCTACAACTAGACAACCAGTAAAGGATCCAAGAACAGGCCATTTGAAAAATTACTCCCCTGTACAGAAGTCAGCCTGGTGATTGTTTTATTCAATCCCGATTGGGTCTCTGTGTTTCTTCGTCATTGTGAAGGTCCAAGGGTACCAGCAAACAGGCAATGCTGAATCGGAATCTACAACTGTACTCCCAGGAAAGTATCCGAGCACAGGCCGTTCGACGAATTACTTCCCTGGACAGAAATCATCATAATGCATGTTGTATTCCATCCCGATGCGATTACTGTGTCTCACCGTCAATGTGAAGGTCCGAGGGTTACAGTAAACCAGCAGTTGTGCATCGAAATGTACAAGTAACTCCCAGCACTTGTTCCAAACACAGGCAGATTGAAGTATTACTCCCCTGGACAAAAGTCAGCATTGTTCTTGTTGTATTCAATCCCGATTCGATTTCTGTGTTTCATCGTCAAAGAGAAATTCCAATATTTACAGTAAACCTGCAGTGGTGCATCGGAATCAACAACTGGACACCCTCAAGGATCAAATCACAGGCCATTTGACGAATTACTCCCGTGGACCGAAACCACCCTGGTGCCTGTTGTATTCAATCCCGATGCGATTTCTGTGTTTCATCGTCCATGTAAAGGTCCAAGTGTTACAATAAATTTAAAGTGGTGCATCGGACTCTACAAGTGGACTCCTAGCAATGGATCCAATCAGAGGCCTTTCGAAGAATTACTCCACTGGGCAGAAGTCAGCACTGTGCTTCTAGTATTCAATACCGATGCGATTTCTGGCTTTCTTCGTCAATGTGAAGGTTCAAAGGTTTCCGTAAACCTGCAGTGATGTATTGGAATCTACAACTAGACAACCAGTAATGGATCAAAGCACAGGCCGTTTAAAAAATGACTCCCCTGGACAGAAGTCAGCTTGGTGATTGTTGTATTCAATCCCGATGCGATCTCTGTGTTTCTTCGTCATTGTGAAGGTCCAAGGGTTACAGTAAACATGATATGGTGCATCGGAACCTACAACTGTACTCCCAGGAAAGTATCCAAACACAGGCCTTTGGACGAATTACTCCCCTGGACAGAAATCATCATAATGCCTGTTGTATTCCATTCCGATGCGATTTCTGTGTTTCACCGTCAATGTGAAGGTCCGAGGGTCACAGTAAACCTACAGCGGTGCATCAGAATCTGCAACTAGACTCCCAGCATAGGATCCAATCTGAGGCCGTTGTAAGAATTACACCCCTGGACAGAAGTCATCATTGTGGTTGTTGTATTCCATCCCGATTCGATTTCTGTGTTTCATTGTCAATGTGAAACTCGACTAGTTACAGTAAACCAGCAGTCGTGCATCGGAATCTACAACTGGACTCCCAGCAAAGTATCCAAGCAAATGCCGTTTGAGGAGTTACTCTCTGTACAAAAGTCAGCATGGTGATGTTGTACTCAATCCCGATGCGATTTCTGTGATTCATCGTCAATATGAAGGACCAAGGGTTACAGTATACCTATAGTGGTGCATCGGAATTTACAACTATACTCCCAGCAGAGGAACAAAGCACAGCCCGATTGAAGAATTCCTTCCCTGAACAGAAGTCAGCCTTGTGCTCGTTGTATTTAATCCCGATGCTATTTCAGAGTTTCATCGTCATTGTGAGGGTCCAAGGGTAACAGCAAACCTTCAGAAGTGTATCGGATTCAACAACTGGACTCCCAGTATAGGATCCAAGCACAGGCCGTACGAAGAATTACTCCCTTCGACAGATGTCACCATGGTGCTCGCAGTATTGAATCCCGATGCGATTTATTTGTTTCATCGTCAATGTGAAGGGCCAAGAATTACAGTAAACCGGCAGTTTTACATCGGATTCAACAGCTAAACTCCCTGAAGTGTCCAAGCACAGGCTGTTTGACGAATTACTCCTCTGGACAGAAATAATCATAATACATGTCGTATTCAATCCTGATGCGATTTCAGTGTGTCATCGTCAATGTAAAGGTCAGAGGGTTTCAGTAAACCTGCAGTGATGAATCGGAATCTACAACTAGACAACCAGTAAAGTATCAAAGCACAGGCCAATTGAAAAATTACACCCCTGGACAGAAATCAGCATGGTGATTGTTATATTCAATCCCGATGCAATCTCTGTGTGTCTCCGTCATTGTGAAGGTCCAAGGGTACCAGTAAACAAGCAAAGGTGCATCGTAATTTACAACTGTACTCCCAGCAAAGTATCCGAGCACTGGCCGTTCGACGAATTACTCACCTGGACAGAAATCATCATAATGCATGTTGTATTCCATCCCGATGCGATTTCTGTGTTTCACCGTCAATGTGAAGGTCCGAGGGTTACAGTGAATCTGCAGTTGTGCATCGAAATGTACAAGTGGACTCCCAGCAAATGTCCCAAACACAGGCAGATTGAAGAATTACTCCCCTGGACAGAAGTCTGCATGGTGCTTGTTGTATTCAATCCCGATGCGATTTCTGTGTTTCATCCTCAATGTGAAAGACCAAAGGTTACAGTAAACCCACAGTGGTGCATCAGTATCTACAACTAAACTCCCAGCAAAGGATGCAATCACAGGTTATTCGAATAATTACTCACCTGGTTACAAGTCATCATGGTGCATGGTATATTCAATCCTGATGCGATTTCTGTGTTTCATCGTCAAGGTGAAGGTCCAAGAAATACAGTAAACCGGCAGTGGTGCATCGGAATCAACAGCTAAACTCCCTGAAGGATCCAAGCACAGGCTGTTTGACGAATTACTCCTCTGGACAGAAATAATCATAATACCTGTCCTATTCAATCCTGATGCGATTTCTGTGTGTCATCTTCAATGTAAAGGTCAGAGGGTTTCAGTAGACCTGCAGTGATGAATCGGAATCTACGACTAGACAACCACTAAAGGATCGAAACACAGGCCAATTGAAAAATTACTCCCCTGGACAGAAATCAGCATGGTGATTCTTATATTCAATCCCGATGCGATCCCTGTGTTTCTTCGTCATTGTGAAGGTCCAAGGCATACAGTAAACAGGCAATGGTGCATCGGAATTTACAACTGTACACCCAGCAGAGTATCCGAGCACTGGCCGTTCGACGAATTACTCCCCTGGACAGAAATCATCATAATGCATGTTGTATTCCATCCCGA
The DNA here is from genome assembly GCF_023864275.1 of Schistocerca cancellata. Taxonomy (NCBI): domain Eukaryota; kingdom Metazoa; phylum Arthropoda; class Insecta; order Orthoptera; family Acrididae; genus Schistocerca; species Schistocerca cancellata. Next base: position 58,057,062 of record NC_064631.1, read on the forward strand.
TGCGATTTCTGTGTTTCACCGTCAATGTGAAGGTCCGAGGGTTACAGTAAACCTGCAGTTGTGCATCAAAATGTACAAGTGAACTCCAAGGAAAGTTCCAAACACAGGCAGATTGAAGAATTACTCCCCTGGACAGAAGTCAGCCTGGTGCTTGTTGTATTCCATCCCGATGGTATTTCTCTGTTTCATCGTCAAGGTGAGGGTCCAAGGGTTACAGTAAACCTATGGTGGTGCATCGGAATCTACAACTATACTCCCAGCAGAGGAACAAAGCACAGGCCGATTGAAGAATTTCTTCCCTGAACAGAACTCAGCATTGTGCTCTTTGTATTTAATCCCGATGCTATTTCAGTAGTTCATCGTCATTTTGAGGGTCCAAGCGTTACAGTAAATCTTCAGTGGTGTATCGGATTCTACAACTGGACTCCCAGCATAGGATCCAAGCACAGGCCGTATGAAGAATTACTCCCTTCGACTGATGTCAGCATGGTGCTCGTTGTATTGAATCCCGATGCGATTTATGTGTTTCATCGTCAATGTGAAGGTCCAAGGGGAACAGTAAACCGGCAGTGGTGCATCGGAATTAACAGCTAAACTCCCTCAATGATCCAAGCTCAGGCTGTTTGACGAATTACTCCCCCGGACATAAATTATAATAATTCCGGGCGTATTCAATCCTGATGCGATTTCTGTGTTTCATCTACAATGTGAAGGTCCAAGGATTACAGTAAACCGACAGTGGTGCATCAGAATCTACAAATAGAGTCCCAGCGAAGGATCCAATCACAGTTTGTTGGAATAATTACTCACCTGGTTAGAAGTCATCATAGTGCATGTTGCATTCAATCCCGATGCGATTTCTGTGGTTCATCATCTTGTGAATGTCCAAGGGTAACAGTAAACCTGCAATTGTGCATCGGAATCTACAAGTGAATTCCCAACAAAAGATACAAGCACGGGTCGTTAGAAAAATAACTCTCTGGACAGGAGTCAGCATTGTGCTTGATGTAATCAATCCCGATGCGATTTCTGTGTTTCTGCTTCAATGCGAAAGTCCAAGGGTTACAGTAAACTCGCAGTGGTGCATCAGAATCTACAACTTGGACTCCCAGCATAGGATCCAAGCACAGGCTGTATGAAGAAATACTCCCTTCGAGAGATGTCAGCATGGTGCTCGTTCTATTCAATCCCAATGCGATTTATCTGTTTCATCGTCAATGTGAAGGTGCAAGGGCTTCAGTAAACCTGTTGTGGTGCATCGGAATCTACAACTAGACAACCAGCTAACTATCGAAGCACAGACCGTTTTTAAAATTACCCCTCTGGACAGAAGTCAGCATGGTGCTGGTTGTATTTAATCCCAATGCGATTGCTGTGTTTCATAATCATCGTTAAGGTCCAAGGGTTACAGTAAACATGCAGTTGTGCATCGGAATCTACAACTAGAGTGGCAGCAAAGGATCCAGTGCACAGACCGTCTGACGAAATACTCGCCTGGACAGAAGTCAGCATTGTGCTTGTTGTATTCAATCCCGATGCGATTTTTGTGTTTCATCCTAAATGCGAAAGTCCAAGTGTTACGATAAACCTACAGTTTGGCATCGTAATCTACAACTGGACTCCTAGCAAAGGAACCAAGCATATACCGTTTGAAGATTTACTCCCCTGGACAGAAGTAATTAGCCGGCCGAAGTGGCCGTGGGGTTAAAGGCGTTGCAGTCTGGAACCGCAAGGCCGCTACGGTCGCAGGTTCGAATCCTGCCTCAGGCATGGATGTTTGTGATGTCCTTAGGTTAGTTAGGTTTAACTAGGTCTAAGTTCTAGGGGACTAATGACCTCAGCAGTTGAGTCCCATAGTGCTCAGAGCCATTTGAACCATTTTTTGACAGAAGTCATTATTGTACATATTGTATTCTATTCCGATGTGTTTTCTGGAATCCATTGTCAATGTAAAAGTCCAAGGGCTTCAGTAAACCAGCAGCGGTATACTGGATTCTACAACTCTACAAACAACTAAATATCCAAGCACAAGCCCTTTGAGCCGTCTGGGGTGGCCAGGCAGATAAAGGCGCTACAGTCTGGAACAGCGCGAATATTACGGTCGCAGGTTCGAATCCTCCCTCGGTCATGGATGTGTGTGATGTCCTTAGGATAGTTAGGTTTAAGTAGTTCTAAGTTCTAGGGGACTGATGACCTTAGCAGTTAAGTCCCATACTGCTCAGGGCCATTTGAACAAGCCCTTTGAAAAATTACTTCCCTGGACATACGTCAGCGTGGTGTTTGTTGTATTTAATCCCGATGCAATTTCTGTGTTTCATCGTCATAGTGAAGGTCCAAGGGTAACAGTAAACATGCAATTGTGCATCGGAATCTACAAGTATACTCCCAGCAAAGTATCCAAACACAGGCCGTTGGACGAATTACTCCGCTGGACAGAAATCAGAAGTCTGCATGGTGCTTGTTGTATTCAATCCCGATGCGATTTCTGTGTTTCATCCTCAATGTGAAAGACCAAGGGTTACAGTAAACCCACAGTGGTGCATCAGTATCTACAACTAAACTCCCAGCAAAGGATGCAATCACAGGTTATTCGAATAATTACTCACCTGGTTACAAGTCGTCATGGTGCATGGTATATTCAATCCTGATGCGATTTCGGTGTTTCATCGTCAAGGTGAAGGTCCAAGGGTTACAGTAAACATGCTGTTGTGCATCGGAATCTACAACTATACTCCCAGCAAAGGATCCAAGCACAGGCCGTTTGAGGGATATTCACCAGGCAAAACCTCCATGGTGCTTGTTGTATTCAATCCCGATGCGATTTCTGTGTTTAATCGACAATTTGTATGTCCAAGGGTTACAGTAAACCTGCGGTGGTGCTTTGGAATCTACAACTGGACTCCCAGCAAAGGTACCAAGCACATGCTGCTTGAAGAATTTCTTCCTTGGACACAAGTCAGGATGGTGCTTGTTGTTTCCAATCCCGATTCGATATCTGTGTCTCATCGTCCATGTGAAGGTCCAAGGGTTACAGTAAAGGTGAAATTGACCATCGGAATCGGACACTGGACTCCCAGCAAAGGATTCAAGCTAAACCCCTTAGAAGTATTGCTCCCCTGGACAGAAGTCAGCATTGTGCTTGTTATATTCAATCCCGATTCAACATCTGTGTTTCATCGTCAGTGTGAAATTCGAATAGTTTCAGGAAACCCACAGTTGTGCATCGGAATCCACAACTGGACTCCCAGCAATGCATCCAATCAAAGGCCGTTATTACTCCCGTGACAAAAGTCAGCATGGTGATGTTGTACTCAATCCCGATGAGATTTCTGTGATTCATCGTCAATGTGAAGCTCCGAGGGTTACAGTAAACCTACAGTGGTGCATCGGAATCTACAACTATACTCCCAGCAAAGGAACAAAGCACAGAAGAATGCATTGAGCTCGTTGTATTCAATCCTGATGCTATTTCTGTGTTTCATCGTCAATGTGAAGGTCTAAGGGTTACAGTAAACATGAAGTGTTGCATCTAAATCAACAACTGGACTCCCTGAGGGATCCAATCACAGGCCATTTGGTGAATTACTCCCTTGGAACGAAACCATCCTGGTGCCCGTTGTATTCAATCCCGATGCGATCTCTGTGTTTCTTCCCCATTCTGAAGGTCCAAGGATTGCAGTAAACATGCAATGGTGCATCGGATTCTACAACTGTACTCCCAGCAAAGTATCCAAACACAGGCCGTTGGACGAATTACTCCCCTGGACATAAATCATCATAATACCTGGCGTATTCAATCCTGATGCGATTTCTGTGTTTCATCTTCAATCAGGGTTACTATTACAGTAAACCCACTGTGGTGCATCAGAATCTACAACTAGACTCCCAGCAAAGGATCCAATCACAGGCCGTTGGAATTATTTCTCCCTGGTTAGAAGTCATCATGGTTTATGTTGTATTCAATCCCGATGCTATTTCTGTGTCTCATCGTCAATGTGAGGTCCAAGGGTTACAGTAAACCTGAAGTGGTGCATCGGAATCAACAACTGGACTCCATGAAGGATCCAATTGCAGGCCATTTGTCGAATTACTCCCTTGGACCGAAACCATCCTGGTGCTTGTTGTATTCAATCCCGATGCGATCTCTGTGTTTCTTCGCCATTGTGAAGGTCCAAGGGTTGCAGTAAACATGCAATGGTGCATCGGAATCTACAACTGTACTCCCAGCAAAGTATCCAAACACAGGCCGTTGGACGAATTACTCCGCTGGACAGAAATCATCATAATGCCTGTTGTATTCCATCCCGATGTGATTTCTGTGCTTCACTGTCAATGTGAAGAACCGAGGGTTACAGTAAACCTGCAGTCGTTCATTGGAATGTACAACCGGACTACCAGTGAAGGATCCAACTACAGGCCGTTGGGAGAATTACTCCCCAGGACAGATGTCAGCATTGTGCTTGTTGTACTCAATCCCGATGCGATTTCTGTAATTCATCGTCAATATGAATGTCCAAGGGTTACAGTAATCCTACAGTGGTGCAAGCGGAATCTACAACTATACTCCCAGCAAAGGAACAAAGCACAGGCCGATTGAGGAATTTCTTTCCTGAACATAAGTCAGCATTGTGCTTGTTGTATTCAATCCCGATGCTATTTCTGTGTTACATAGTCATTGTGAGGGTCCAAGGATTACAGTAAACCTGCATTGGTGCATCGGATTCTAGAACTGGACACCCAGCATAGGATCCAAGCACAGGCCGTATGAAGAATTACGCCCTTCGATAGATATCAGCATGGTGCCAGTTGTATTCAATCCCGATGCGATTTATGTGTTTCGTCGTGAAGTTGAAGGTCCTAGGTTTACAGTAAACCGGCAGTCGTGGATCGGAATCAACAGCTATACTCCCTCAATGATCCAAGCCAGGCTGTTTGACGAATTACTCCCCTGGACATAAATTGTTATAATACCGGTCGTATTCAATCCTGATGTGGGCTCTGTGTTTCAACTCCAATGTGAAGGTCTAAGGGTTACAGTAAGCCCACAGTGGTTCATCAGAATCTACAACTAGTCTCTCAGCAAAGGAACCAACCACAGGAAGTTGGAATAATTACTCCCCTGGGTGGAAGTCATCATGGTTCAAGTTGTATTCAATCCCGATGCTACTTCTGTGTTTCATCATCAATGTGAAGTCCGAGGGTTACTGTAAACCTGCAGTGGTGCATCGGAATCAACAACTGGACTCCATGATGAATCCAAGGACCGACCATTTGACGAATTACTCCCTTGGACCGAAACGATCCTGGTGCCTGCTGTATTCAATCCCGATGCGATTTCTGGCTCTCATCGTCAATGTGATGGTCCAAATGTTTCAGTAAACCTGCAGTGGTGCATCGGATTCTACAAGTGGACTCCCAGCATCGGAACCAAGCACAGGCCGTACGAAGAATTACTCCCATCGACAGATGTCAGCATGGTGCTCGTTGTATTCAATCCCAATGTGATTTATGTGTTTCATCGTCAATGCGAAGGTCCAAGAATTACAGAAAATCGGCAGTGGTGCATCGGAATGATCAGCTAAACTCGCTGTAGGATCCACGCACAGGCTGTTTAACGAATTACTCCTCTTGACAGAAATCATCCTAATACCTGTTGTATTCAATCCTGATGCGATTCTGTGTTTCAACTTCAATGCGAAGGTCCAAGGGTTTCAGTAAACCTGCATTGATGTATCGGAATCTACAACTAGACAACTAGTAAAGGATCCAAGCACAGGCCATTTGAAAAATTACTCCTCTGTACAGAAGTCAGCCTGGTGATTGTTTTATTCAATCCCGATTGGATCTCTGTGTTTCTTCGTCATTGTGAAGGTCCAAGGGTACCAGCAAACAGGCAATGCAGAATCGGATCTACAACTGTACTCCCAGGAAAGTATCCGAGCACAGGCCGTTCGACGAATTACTCCCCTGGACAGAAATCATCATAATGCATGTTGTATTCCATCCCGATGCGATTACTGTGTCTCACCGTCAATGTGAAGGTCCGAGGGTTACAGTAAACCAGCAGTTGTGCATCGGAATATTCAAGTGGACTCCCAGCAATTGTTCCAAACACAGGCAGATTGAAGTATTACTCCCCTGGACAAAAGTCAGCATTGTTCTTGTTGTATTCAATCCCGATGCGATTTCTGTGTTTCATCGTCCATGTGAAGGTCCAAGGGTAACAATAAATTTAAAGTGGTGCATCGGACGCTACAACTGGACTCCTAGCAATGCATCCAATCAGAGGCCTTTCGAAGAATTACACCCCTGGACAGAAGTCAGCACTGTGCTTCTAGTATTCAATCCCGATGCGATGTCTGGATTACATCGTCAGTGTGAAGGTCCAAGAGTTTCAGTAAACCTGCAGTGATGTATCGGAATCTACATCTCGACAACCAGTAAAGGATCGAAGCACAGGCCGTTTAAAAAATGATTCCCCTGGACAGACGTCGGCATGGGTACTCTTGTATTCAATCCTGATGCGATCTCTGTGTTTCTTCGAAATTGTGAAGGTCCAAGGGTTACAGTAAACATGCAATGGTGCATCGGAATCTACAACTGTACTCCCAGCAAAGTATCCAAACACAGGCCATTGGATGAATTACTCCCCTGGACAGAAATCATCATAATTCCTGTTGTATTCCATCCCGAGGCGATTTCTGTGTTTCACCGGCAATGTGAAGGTCCGAGGGTTACAGTAAACCTACAGTGGTGCATCAGAATCTGTAACTAGACTCCCAGCATAGGATCCAATCTCAGGTCATTGGAAGAATTAGTCCCCTGCACAGAAGTCAGCATTGTGCTTGATGTATTCAATCCCGATGCGATTGGTGTGTTTCGGCTTCAATGCGAAAGTCCAAGGGCTACAGTAAACCCACAGTGGTGCATCAGAATCTACAACTAGACTCCCAGCAAAGGATCCAATCACAGGTTGATGGAATAATTACTCCCCTTGCTAGAAGTCATCATGGTGCATGTTGTATTCAATGCCTTTGCGATTTCTGTGTTTCATCGTCTTGTGAATGTCCAAGGGTTACAGTAAACCTGCAGTTGTGCATCGGAATCTGCAAGTGGATTCCCTTCAAAAAATACAAGCACGGGTCGTTAGAAGAATAACTCCCTGGACAGAAGTCGGCATTGTGCTTGATGTATTCATTCCTGAAGCGATTTTTGTGTTTCATCTTCAATGTGAAAGTCCAAGGGTTACAGTAAACCTGCAGTGGTGCATCAGAATCTACAACTGGACTCCCAGCGAAGGATCCAACGACAGGCCATTGGAAGAATTACTCTCCTGGACAGAGGTCAGCATTTTGGTTGTTGTATTCAATCCCGATTCGATATCTGTGTTTCATTGTCAATGTGAAATTCGAATAGTTATAGTAAAACTGCAGTGGTGCATCACAATCTACAACTGGACTCCCAGCAAGGTATCCAATCAAAGGCCGTTTGAGGAATTACTCTCTGGACAAAAGTCAGCATGGTGATGTTGTACTCAATGCCGAAGCGATTTCTGTGATTCATCGTCAATGTGAAGGTGCAAGGGTTACAGTAATCCTACAGTGGCGCATCGGAATCTACAACTATATTCCCAGCAACGGAACAAAGCAACAGGCCGATTGAGGAAATTCTTCCCTGACAGAAGTCAGGATTGTGCTTCGTGTATTCACTCCCGATGCTATTTCTGTGTTTCATCGTCATTGTGAGTGTCCAAGGTTTACAGTAAACCTGCAGTGGTGCATCAGATTCTAGATCTGGACTCCCAGAATAGAATCGAAGTACAGGCCGTATGAAGAATTACTTCCTTCGACAGATGACAGCAAGGTGCCCGTTGCATTCGATCCCGATGCGAATTATGTGTTTCATCGTCAATGTGAAGGTCCAAGGATTACAGAAAACCGGCAGAGGTGCATCGGACTCAACAGCTAAACTCCCTCAATGATCCAGGCACAGGCTGTTTGACGAATTACTCCCCTGGACATAAATCATCATAATACCGGTCGTATTCAATCCTGAAGCGATTTCTGTGTTTCATCTTCAATGTGAAGGTCCAATGGATACAGTAAACGCACAGTGGTGCATCAGAATCTACAACTAGTCTCCCAGCAAAGTATCCACTCACAGGAAGTTGGAATAATTACTCCCCTGTGTGGAAGTCATCATGGTTTATGTTGTATTCAATCCCGATGCTATTTCTGTGTTTCATCGTCAATGTGAGGTCCGAGGGTTACCGTAAATCTGCAGTGGTGCATCGGAATCAACAACTGGACTCATTGAAGGATCCAATCACGGGCCATTTGACGAATTACTCCCTTGGACCCAAACCATCCTGGTGCCTGTTCCATTCTATCCCGATGCGATTTCTGTGTTTCATCGTCCATGTGAAGGTCTAAGGGTTACAATAAATTTTAAGTGGTGCATCGGAATCTACAACTGGACTCCTAGCTATGGATCCAATCAGAGGCCCTTCGAAGAATTACTCCCTTGGACAGAAGTCAGCACTGTGCTTCTAGTATTCAATCCCGATGCGATTTCTGGTTTCTTCGTCAATGTGAAGGTCCAAAGGTTTCCGTAAACCTGCAGTGATGTATTGGAATCTACAACTAGACAACCAGTAATGGATCAAAGCACAGGCCGTTTAAAAAATGACTCCCCTGGTCAGAAGTCAGCTTGGTGATTGTTGTATTCATTCCCGATTCGATCTCTGTGTTTCTTCGTCATTCTGAAGGTCCAAGGGTTACAGTAAACATGCAACGGTGCATCGGAATCTACAACTATACTCCCAGGAAAGTATCCAAACACAGGCCGTTAAACGAATTAGTCCCCTGGACAGAAATCATCATAATGGTTGTTGTATTCCATCCCGATGCGATTTCTGTCTTTCACCGTCAATGTGAAGGTCCGAGGGTTACAGTAAACCTACAGCGGTGCATGAGAATCTGCAACTAGACTCCCAGCATAGGATCCAATCTGATTCCGTTGGATGAATTACTCCCCTGGACAGAAGTTATTATTGTGGTTGTTGTATTCCATCCCGATTCGATTTATGTGTATCATTGTCAATGTGAAATTCGAATAGTTACTGCAAACCAGCAGTCGTGCATCGGAATCTACAACTGGACTCCCAGCAAAGTATCCAATCAAATGCCGTTTCAGGAGTTACTCCCTGTACAGAAGTCAGCATGGTGATGTTGTACTCAATCCCGATGCGATTTCTGTGATTCATCGTCAATGTGAAGGACCAAGGGTTACAGTAAATGTGGTGCATCGGAATCTACAACTATACTCCCAGCAGAGGAACAAAGCACAGCCCGATTAAAGAATTCCTTCCCTGAACAGAAGTCAGCCTCGTGCTCGTTGTATTTAATCACGATGCTATTTCAGTGTTTCATCGTCATTGTGAAGGTCCAAGGGTAACAGTAAACCTTCAGTGTTGTATCGGATTCAACAACTGGACTTCCAGCATAGGATCCAAGCACAGGCCATATGAAGATTTACTCCCTTCGACAGATGTCAGCACGGTGCTCGTTGTATTTAATCTCGATGCGATTTATGTGTTTCATCGTCAATGTGAATGGCCAAGGGCTTCAGTAAACCAGTTGTGGTGTTTCGGAATCTACAACTAGACAACCAGCTAACTATCGAAGCACAGGCCCTTTTAAAACTTACTCCCCTGGACAGAAGCCAGCACGGTGCTTGCTGTATTTAATCCCGGTGCAGTTTCTGTGTTTCATCGTCATTGTGAAAGTACAAGGTTAATAGTAAATATGCAATTGTGCATCGGAATCTACAACTATGCTCCTAGCAAAGGATCCAAACACAGGCCGTTTGAGGAATTGTCTCTTGGCAGAAGTCTGCATGGTGCTTGTTGTATCGAATCCCGATTCGATATCTGTGTCTCATCGTCCATGTGAAGGTCCAAGGGTTACAGTAAAGATGAAATTGAGCATCGGAATCTGACTCTGGACTCTCAGCAAAGGATTCGTGCTAAACCCGTTAGAAGTATTACTCCCCTGGACAGAAGTCAGCATGGTGCCAGTTGTGTCAATCCCGATGATATTTCTGTGTTACATCGACAATGTGAGGGTCCAAGGTTTACAGTAAACCTGCAGTGGTGCTTTGGATTCGACAGGTGGACTCCCAACATTAAACCAAGCACAGGCCATACGAAGAATTACTCCCTTCGACAGATGTCAGCATGGTGCTCGTTGTATTCCATCCCGATGCGATTTATGTGTTTCATCGTCAATGTGAAGGTCTAAGAATTACAGTAAACCGGCAGTGGAGCATCGGAATCAACAGCTAAACTCCCTGAAGGATCCAAGCACAGGCTGTTTGATGAATTACTCCTCTGGACAGAAATCGACATAATACCTGTCGTATTCAATCCTGATTCGATTTCTGTGTTTCATCTTCAATGTCAAAGTCCATGCGTTTCAGTAAACCTGCAGTGATGAATCGGAATCTACAACTAGAAAACCAGTAAAGGATCCAAGCACAGGCCATTTGAAAAATTACTCCCCTGGACAGAAGTCAGCATGGTGATTGTTATATTCAATCCCGATGCGATCTCTGTGTTTCTTCGTCATTGTGAAGGTCCAAGGGTACCAGTAAAAAGGCAATGGTGGATCGGAATCTACAACTGTACTTCCAGCAAAGTATCCGAACACAGGCCGTTCGACGAATTACTCCCCTGTACAGATATCATCATAATGCATGTTGCATTCCATCCCGATGCGTTTTCTGTGTGTCACCGTTAATGTGAAGGTCCGAGGGTTACAGAAAACCTGCAGTTGTGCATCGGAATGTACAAGTGGACTCCCAGCAAGTGTTCCAAACACAGGCAGATTGAAGAATTACTCCCCTGGACAGAAGTGAGCATGGTGCTTGTTGTATTCAATTCCGATTCAACTTCTGTGATTCATCGCCATTGTCAAATTCGAATAGTTACAGTGTTTCTTCGCCATTGTGAAGGTCCAAGGGTTGCAGTAAACATGCAATGGTGCATCGGAATCTACAACTGTACTCCCAGCAAAGTATCCAAACACAGGCCGTTGGACGAATTACTCCGCTGGACAGAAATCATCATAATGCCTGTTGTATTCCATCCCGATGTGATTTCTGTGCTTCACCGTCAATGTGAAGAACCGAGGGTTACAGTAGACCTGCAGTTGTTCATTGGAATGTACAACCGGACTACCAGCGAAGGATCCAACTACAGGCCGTTGGGAGAATTACTCCCCAGTACAGATGTCAGCACTGTGCTTCTAGTATTCAATCCCGATGCGATGTCTGGATTACATCGTCAGTGTGAAGGTCCAAGAGTTTCAGTAAACCTGCAGTGGTGTATCGGAATCTACATCTCGACAACCAGTAAAGGATCGAAGCACAGGCCGTTTAAAAAATGATTCCCCTGGACAGACGTCGGCATGGTGACTCTTGTATTCAATCCCGATGCGATCTCTGTGTTTCTTCGAAATTGTGAAGGTCCAAGGGTTACAGTAAACATGCAATGGTGCATCGGAATCTACAACTGTACTCCCAGCAAAGTATCCAAACACAGGCCATTGGATGAATTACTCCCCTGGACAGAAATCATCATAATTCCTGTTGTATTCCATCCCGAGGCGATTTCTGTGTTTCAACGGCAATGTGAAGGTCCGAGGGTTACAGTAAACCTACAGTGGTGCATCAGAATCTGTAACTAGACTCCCAGCATAGGATCCAATCTCAGGTCATTGGAAGAATTACTCCCCTGCACAGAAGTCAGCATTGTGCTTGATGTATTCAATCCCAATGCGATTGGTGTGTTTCGGCTTCAATGCGAAAGTCCAAGGGTTACAGTAAACCCACAGTGGTGCATCAGAATCTACAACTAGACTCCCAGCTAAGGATCCAATCACAGGTTGTTGGAATAATTACTCCCCTTGCTAGAAGTCATCATGGTGCATGTTGTATTCAATGCCGTTGCGATTTCTGTGTTTCATCGTCTTGTGAATGTCCGAGGGTTACAGTAAACCTGCAGTTGTGCATCGGAATCTACAAGTGGATTCCCTTCAAAAAATAGAAGCACGGGTCGTTAGAAGAATAACTCCCTGGACAGAAGTCAGCATTGTGCTTGATGTATTCATTCCTGATGCGATTTTTGTGTTTCATCTTCAATGTGAAAGTCCAAGGGTTACAGTAAACCTGCAGTGGTGCATCAGAATCTACAACTGGACTCCCAGCGAAGGATCCAACGACAGGCCATTGGAAGAATTACTCTCCTGGACAGAAGTCAGCATTGTGGTTGTTGTATTCAATCCCGATTCGATATCTGTGTTTCATTGTCAATGTGAAATTCGAATAGTTATAGTAAACCTGCAGTGGTGCATCACAATCTACAACTGGACTCCCAGCAAGGTATCCAATCAAAGGCCGTTTGAGGAATTACTCTCTGGACAAAAGTCAGCATGGTGATGTTGTACTCAATGCCGAAGCGATTTCTGTGATTCATCGTCAATGTGAAGGTGCAAGGGTTACAGTAATCCTACAGTGGCGCATCGGAATCTACAACTATATTCCCAGCAACGGAACAAAGCAACAGGCCGATTGAGGAAATTCTTCCCTGACAGAAGTCAGGATTGTGCTTCGTGTATTCACTCCCGATGCTATTTCTGTGTTTCTTCGTCATTGTGAGTGTCTAAGGTTTACAGTAAACCTGCAGTGGTGCATCAGATTCTAGATCTGGACTCCCAGAATAGAATCGAAGTACAGGCCGTATGAAGAATTACTTCCTTCGACAGATGACAGCAAGGTGCCCGTTGCATTCGATCCCGATGCGAATTATGTGTTTCATCGTCAATGTGAAGGTCCAAGGATTACAGAAAACCGGCAGAGGTGCATCGGACTCAACAGCTAAACTCCCTCAATGATCCAGGCACAGGCTGTTTGACGAATTACTCCCCTGGACATAAATCATCATAATACCGGTCGTATTCAATCCTGAAGCGATTTCTGTTTTTCATCTTCAATGTGAAGGTCCAATGGATACAGTAAACGCACAGTGGTGCATCAGAATCAACAACTAGTCTCCCAGCAAAGTATCCACTCACAGGAAGTTGGAATAATTACTCCCCTGTGTGGAAGTCATCATGGTTTATGTTGTATTCAATCCCGATGCTATTTCTGTGTTTCATCGTCAATGTGAGGTCCGAGGGTTACCGTAAATCTGCAGTGGTGCATCGGAATCAACAACTGGACTCATTGAAGGATCCAATCACGGGCCATTTGACGAATTACTCCCTTGGACCCAAACCATCCTGGTGCCTGTTCTATTATATCCCGATGCGATTTCTGTGTTTCAACGTCCATGTGTAGGTCTAAGGGTTACAATAAATTTTAAGTGGTGCATCGGAATCTACAACTGGACTCCTAGCTATGGATCCAATCAGAGGCCCTTCGAAGAATTACTCCCTTGGACAGAAGTCAGCACTGTGCTTCTAGTATTCAATCCCGATGCGATTTCTGGTTTCTTCGTCAATGTGAAGGTCCAAAGGTTTCCGTAAACCTGCAGTGATGTATTGGCATCTACAACTAGACAACCAGTAATGGATCAAAGCACAGGCCGTTTAAAAAATGACTCCCCTGGACAGAAGTCAGCTTGGTGATTGTTGTATTCATTCCCGATTCGATCTCCGTCTTTCTTCGTCATTCTGAAGGTCCAAGGGTTACAGTAAACATGCAATGGTGCATCGGAATCTACAACTATACTCCCAGGAAAGTATCCAAACACAGGCCGTTGGACGAATTAGTCCCCTGGACAGAAATCATCATAATGGTTGTTGTATTCCATCCCGATGCGATTTCTGTGTTTCACCGTCAATGTGAAGGTCCGAGGGTTACAGTAAACCTACAGCGGTGCATGAGAATCTGCAACTAGACTCCCAGCATAGGATCCAATCTGAGGCCGTTGGATGAATTACTCCCCTGGACAGAAGTTATTATTGTGGTTGTTGTATTCCATCCCGATTCGATTTATGTGTATCATTGTCAATGTGAAATTCGAATAGTTACTGCAAACCAGCAGTCGTGCATCGGAATCTACAACTGGACTCCCAGCAAAGTATCCAATCAAAGGCCGTTTGAGGAGTTACTCCATGTACAGAAGTCAGCATGGTGATGTTGTACTCAATCCCGATGCGATTTCTGTGATTCATCGTCAATGTGAAGGACCAAGGGTTACAGTAAACCTAAAGTGGTGCATCGGAATCTAGAACTATACTCCCAGCAGAGGAACAAAGCACAGCCCGATTGAAGAATTCCTTCCCTGAACAGAAGTCAGCCTCGTGCTCGTTGTATTTAATCCCGATGCTATTTCAGTGTTTCATCGTCATTGTGAAGGTCCAAGGGTAACAGTAAACCTTCAGTGTTGTATCGGATTCAACAACTGGACTCCCAGCATAGGATCCAAGCACGGGCCATATGAAGATTTACTCCCTTCGACAGATGTCAGCATGGTGCTCGTTGTATTTAATCTCGATGTGATTTATGTGTTTCATCGTCAATGTGAATGGCCAAGGGCTTCAGTAAACCTGTTGTGGTGTTTCGGAATCTACAACTAGACAACCAGCTAACTATCGAAGCCCAGGCTCTTTTAAAACTTGCTCCCCTGGACAGAAGCCAGCACGGTACTTGCTGTATTTAATCCCGGTGCAATTTCTGTGTTTCATCGTCATTGTGAAGGTCCAAGGGTAATAGTAAACATGCAATTGTGCATCGGAATCTACAACTATGCTCCTAGCAAAGGATCCAAGCACAGGCCGTTTGAGGAATTGTCTCTTGGCAAAAGTCTGCATGTTGTATCGAATCCCGATTCGATATCTGTGTCTCATCGTCCATGTGAAGGTCCAAGGGTTACAGTAAAGATGAAATTGAGCATCGGAATCTGACACTGGAATCACAGCAAAGGATTCGTGCTAAACCCGTTAGAAGTATTACTCCCCTGGACAGAAGTCAGCATGGTGCCAGTTGTGTGCATCCCGATGATATTTCTGTGTTACATCGACAATGTGAGGGTCCAAGGGTTACAGTAAACCTGCAGTGGTGCTTTGGATTCTACAGGTGGACTCCCAGCATTAAACCAAGCACAGGCCATACGAAGAATTACTCCCTTCGACAGATGTCAGCATGGTGCTCGTTGTATTCAATCCCGATGCGATTTATGTGTTTCATCGTCAATGTGAAGGTCCAAGAATTACAGTAAACCGGCAGTGGAGCATCGGAATCTACAGCTAAACTCTCTGAAGGATCCAAGCACAGGCTGTTTGATGAATTACTCCTCTGGACAGAAATCGACATAATACCTGTCGTATTCAATCCTGATTCGATTTCTGTGTTTCATCTTCAATGTCAAAGTCCATGGGTTTCAGTAAACCTGCAGTGATGAATCGTAATCTACAGCTAGACAACCAGTAAAGGATCCAAGCACAGGCCATTTGAAAAATTACTCCCCTGGACAGAAGTCTGCATGGTGATTGTTATATTCAATCACCATGCGATCTCTGTGTTTCTTCGTCATTGTGAAGGTCCAAGGGTACCAGTAAACAGGCAATGGTGCATCGGAATCTACAACTGTACTTCCAGCAAAGTATCCGAACACAGGCCGTTCGGCGAATTACTCCCCTGTACAGATATCATCATAATGCATGTTGCATTCCATCCCGATGCGATTTCTGTGTGTCACCGTTAATGTGAAGGTCCGAGGGTTACAGAAAACCTGCAGTTGTGCATCGGAATGTACAAGTGGACTCCCAGCAAGTGTTCCAAACACAGGCAGATTGAAGAATTACTCCCCTGGACAGAAGTCAGCATGGTGCTTGTTGTATTCAATTCCCATTCAACTTCTGTGTTTCATCGCCATTGTCAAATTCGAATAGTTACAGTAGACCTGCAGTTGTGCATCGGAATCTACAACTGGACTCCCAGCAATGTATCCAATCAAAGGCCGTTTGAGGTATTACTCCCTTGACAAAAGTCAGCATGGTGATGTTGTACTCAATCCCGATGCGATTTCTGTGATTCATCGTCAATATGAAGGTCCAAGGGTTACAGTAAACCTACAGTGGTGCATCGGAATCTACAACTATACTCCCAGCAAAGGAACAAAGCACAGAAGTCAGCATTGAGCTCGTTGTATTCAATCCCGATGCTATTTCTGTGTTTCATCGTCAATGTGAAGGTCCAAGGGTTACAGTAAACCTGAAGTGGTGCATCGAAATCAACAACTGGACTCCCTGAGGGATCCAATCACAGGCCATTTGGTGAATTACTCCCTTGGACCGAAACCATCCTGGTGCCTGTTATATTCAATCCCGATGCGATCTCAGTGTTTCTTCGCCATTGTGAAGGTCCAAGGATTGCAGTAAACATGCAATGGTGCATCGGATTCTACAACTGTACTCTCAGCAAAGTATCCAAACACAGGCCGTCGGACGAATTACTCCCCTGGACAGAAATCTTTACAATGCCTGTTGTATTCCATCCCGATGCGATTTCTGTGTTTCACGAGCAATGTGAAGGTCCGAGGGTTACAGTAAACCTGCAGTGGTGCATCGGAATCTACAACTGGACTCCCAGCAAAGGATCCAATCACAGGTTGTTGGAATAATTTCTCCCCTGTTTCGAAGTCATCATGTTGCATGTTGTATTCAATCCCGATGCGACATCTGTGTTTCATTATCTTATGAATGTCCAAGGGTTACAGTAAACCTGCAGTTGTGTATCGGAATATACAAGTGGATTCACAACAAAGGATACAAGCACGGGCAGTTAAAAGAATTACTCCCTGGACAAAAGTCATCATGGTGATTGTTGAATTCAATCCCGGTGCGATTTCTGTGATTCATCGTCAATATGAAGGTCCAAGGATTCCAGTAAACCTATGGTGGTGCATCGGAATCCACAACTATACTCCCTGCACAGGAACAAAGCACAGGCCGATTGAAGAATTTCTTCCCTGAGCAGAACTCAGCATTGTGCTCGTTGTATTCAATCCCGATGCTACTTCTGTGTTTCATCGTCATTGTGAAGGTCCAAGGGTTACAGTAAATCTTCAGTAGTGTATAGGATTTTACGACTGGACTCCCAGCATAGGATACAAGCACAGGCCGTATGAGGAATTACTCCCTTCGACAGATGTCAACATGGTGCTCGTTGTATTCAATCCCGATGCGATTTATGTGTTTCATCGTCAATGTGAAGGTCCAAGGATTACAGTAAACCGGCAGTGGTGCATCGGAATCAACAGCTAAACTCCCTCAATGATCCAAGCACAGGCTGTTTGACGAATACACTCCCTTGGACATAAATCATCATAATACCAGACGTATTCAATCCTGATGCGATTTCTGTGTTTCATCTTCAATCAGGGTTACTGTTACAGTAAACCCACAGTGGTGCATCAGAATCTACAACTAGACTCCCAGCAAAGGATCCAATCACAGTCCGTTGGAGTTATTTCCCCCCTGGTTAGAAGTCATCATGGTTTATGTTGTATTCAATCCCGATGCTATTTCTGTGTTTCATCGTCAATGTGAGGTCCAGGGGTTACATTAAACCTGAAGTGGTGCATCGGAATCAACAACTGGACTCCCTGAAGGATCCAATTGCAGGCCATTTGACGAATTACTCCCTTGGACCGAAACTCCCCTGGACAGAAGTCAGCTTGGTGTTGTTGTATTCAATCCCGATGCGATCTCTGTGTTTCTTCGCCATTGTGAACGTCCAAGAGTTGCAGTAAACATGCAGTGGTGCATCGGAATCTACAACTGTACTCCCAGCAAAGTATCCAATCGAAGGCCGTTTGAGGTATTACTCCCTTGACAAAAGTCAGCATGGTGATGTTGTACTCAATCCCGATGCGATTTCTGTGATTCATCGTCAATATGAAGGTCCAAGGGTTACAGTAAACCTACAGTGGTGCATCGGAATCTACAACTATACTCCCAGCAAAGGAACAAAGCACAGAAGTCAGCATTGAGCTCGTTGTATTCAATCCCGATGCTATTTCTGTGTTTCATCGTCAATGTGAAGGTCCAAGGGTTACAGTAAACCTGAAGTGGTGAATCGGAATCAACAACTGGACTCCCTGAGGGATCCAATCACAGGCCATTTGGTGAATTACTCCCTTGGACCGAAACCATCCTGGTGCCTGTTATATTCAATCCCGATGCGATCTCAGTGTTTCTTCGCCATTGTGAAGGTCCAAGGATTGCAGTAAACATGCAATGGTGCATCGGATTCTACAACTGTACTCTCAGCAAAGTATCCAAACACAGGCCGTCGGACGAATTACTCCCCTGGACAGAAATCTTTACAATGCCTGTTGTATTCCATCCCGATGCGATTTCTGTGTTTCACGAGCAATGTGAAGGTCCGAGGGTTACAGTAAACCTGCAGTGGTGCATCGGAATCTACAACTGGACTCCCAGCAAAGGATCCAATCACAGGTTGTTGGAATAATTTCTCCCCTGTTTCGAAGTCATCATGTTGCATGTTGTATTCAATCCCGATGCGACATCTGTGTTTCATTATCTTATGAATGTCCAAGGGTTACAGTAAACCTGCAGTTGTGTATCGGAATATACAAGTGGATTCACAACAAAGGATACAAGCACGGGCAGTAAAAAGAATTACTCCCTGGACAAAAGTCATCATGGTGATTGTTGAATTCAATCCCGGTGCGATTTCTGTGATTCATCGTCAATATGAAGGTCCAAGGATTCCAGTAAACCTATGGTGGTGCATCGGAATCCACAACTATACTCCCTGCACAGGAACAAAGCACAGGCCGATTGAAGAATTTCTTCCCTGAGCAGAACTCAGCATTGTGCTCGTTGTATTCAATCCCGATGCTACTTCTGTGTTTCATCGTCATTGTGAAGGTCCAAGGGTTACAGTAAATCTTCAGTAGTGTATAGGATTTTACGACTGGACTCCCAGCATAGGATACAAGCACAGGCCGTATGAGGAATTACTCCCTTCGACAGATGTCAACATGGTGCTCGTTGTATTCAATCCCGATGCGATTTATGTGTTTCATCGTCAATGTGAAGGTCCAAGGATTACAGTAAACCGGCAGTGGTGCATCGGAATCAACAGCTAAACTCCCTCAATGATCCAAGCACAGGCTGTTTGACGAATACACTCCCTTGGACATAAATCATCATAATACCAGACGTATTCAATCCTGATGCGATTTCTGTGTTTCATCTTCAATCAGGGTTACTGTTACAGTAAACCCACAGTGGTGCATCAGAATCTACAACTAGACTCCCAGCAAAGGATCCAATCACAGTCCGTTGGAGTTATTTCCCCCCTGGTTAGAAGTCATCATGGTTTATGTTGTATTCAATCCCGATGCTATTTCTGTGTTTCATCGTCAATGTGAGGTCCAGGAGTTACATTAAACCTGAAGTGGTGCATCGGAATCAACAACTGGACTCCCTGAAGGATCCAATTGCAGGCCATTTGACGAATTACTCCCTTGGACCGAAACTCCCCTGGACAGAAGTCAGCTTGGTGTTGTTGTATTCAATCCCGATGCGATCTCTGTGTTTCTTCGCCATTGTGAACGTCCAAGAGTTGCAGTAAACATGCAGTGGTGCATCGGAATCTACAACTGTACTCCCAGCAAAGTATCCAATCGAAGGCCGTTTGAGGTATTACTCCCTTGACAAAAGTCAGCATGGTGATGTTGTACTCAATCCCGATGCGATTTCTGTGATTCATCGTCAATATGAAGGTCCAAGGGTTACAGTAAACCTACAGTGGTGCATCGGAATCTACAACTATACTCCCAGCAATGGAACAAAGCACAGAAGTCAGCATTGAGCTCGTTGTATTCAATCCCGATGCTATTTCTGTGTTTCATCGTCAATGTGAAGGTCCAAGGGTTACAGTAAACCTGAAGTGGTGCATCGAAATCAACAAGTGGACTCCCTGAGGGATCCAATCACAGGCCATTTGGTGAATTACTCCCTTGGATCGAAACCATCCTGGTGCCCGTTGTATTCAATCCCGATGCGATCTCAGTGTTTCTTCCCCATTGTGAAGGTCCAAGGATTGCAGTAAACATGCAATGGTGCATCGGATTCTACAACTGTACTCTCAGCAAAGTATCCAAACACAGGCCGTCGGACGAATTACTCCCCTGGACAGAAATCTTTATTATGCCTGTTGTATTCCATCCCGATGCGATTACTGTGTTTCACGAGCAATGTGAAGGTCCGAGGGTTACAGTAAACCTGCAGTGGTGCATCGGAATCTACAACTGGACTCCCAGCAAAGGATCCAATCACAGGTTGTTGGAATAATTTCTCCCCTGTTTCGAAGTCATCATGGTGCATGTTGTATTCAATCCCGATGCGACATCTGTGTTTCATTATCTTATGAATGTCCAAGGGTTACAGTAAACCTGCAGTTGTGTATCGGAATATACAAGTGGATTCACAACAAAGGATACAAGCACGGGCAGTTAAAAGAATTACTCCCTGGACAAAAGTCATCATGGTGATTGTTGAATTCAACCCCGGTGCGATTTCTGTGATTCATCGTCAATATGAAGGTCCAAGGGTTCCAGTGAACCTATGGTGGTGCATCGGAATCCACAACTATACTCCCTGCACAGGAACAAAGCACAGGCCGACTGAAGAATTTCTTCCCTGAGCAGAACTCAGCATTGTGCTCGTTGTATTCAATCCCGATGCTACTTCTGTGTTTCATCGTCATTGTGAAGGTCCAAGGGTTACAGTAAATCCTCAGTAGTGTATAGGATTTTACGACTGGACTCCCAGCATAGGATACAAGCACAGGCCGTATGAAGAATTACTCCCTTCGACAGATGTCAGCATGGTGCTCGTTGTATTCAATCCAGAAGCGATTTATGTGTTTCATCGTCAATGTGAAGGTCCAAGGATTACAGTAAACCGGCAGTGGTGCATCGGAATCAACAGCAAAACTCCCTCAATGATCCAAGCACAGGCTGTTTGACGAATACACTCCCCTGGACATAAATCATCATAATACCAGGCGTATTCAATCCTGATGCGATTTCTGTGTTTCATCTTCAATCAGGGTTACTGTTACAGTAAACCCACAGTGGTGCATCAGAATCTACAACTAGACTCCCAGCAAAGGATCCAATCACAGGCCGTTGGAATTATTTCTCCCCTGGTTAGAAGACATCATGGTTTATGTTGTATTCAATCCCGATGCTATTTCTGTGTTTCATCGTCAATGTGAGGTCCAAGGGTTACAGTAAACCTGAAGTGGTGCATCGGAATCAACAACTGGACTCCCTGAAGGATCCAATTGCAGGCCATTTGACGAATTACTCCCTTGGACCGAAACTCCCCTGGACAGAAGTCAGCTTGGTGATTGTTGTATTCAATCCCGATGCGATCTCTGTGTTTCTTCGCCATTGTGAAGGTCCAAGAGTTGCAGTAAACATGCAGTGGTGCATCGGAATCTACAACTGTACTCCCAGCAAAGTATCCAAACACAGGCCGTTGGACGAATTACTCCCCTGGACAGAAATCATCATAATTCCTGTTGTATTCCATCCCGATGTGATTTCTGTGTTTCACCGTCAATGTGGAGGTCCGAGGGTTACAGTAAACCTACAGTGGTGCATCAGAATCTGCAGCTAGACTCCCAGCATAGGATCCAATCTCAGGCCGTTGGAAGAATTACTCCCTTGGACAGAAGTCAGCATTGTGCTTGATGTATTCAATCCCGATGCGATTTCTGCGTTTCATCATCAATGTGAAAGACCAAGGGCTACAGTAAACCCACAGTGGTGCATCAGAATCTACAACTAAACTCCCAGCAAAGGATCCAATCACAGGTTGTTGGAATAATTACTCCCCTGGTTAGAAGTCATAATGGTGCATGTTGTATACAATCCCGATGCGATTTCTTTGTTTCATCATCTTGTGAATGTCCAAGGGTTGCAGTAAACCTGCAGTTGTGCATCGGAATATACAAGTGGATTCCCAACAAAGGATACAAGCACGGGCTCCATGGACAGAAGGTAGCGAGGTGATTGTTGAATTCAATCCCGATGCGATTTCTATGATTCATCGTCAATATGAAGGACCAAGGGTTTCAGTAAACCTGCAGTGGTGCATCGGAATCTACAACTGGACTCCCAGCAAAGGATCCAAGCACAGGCCGTTTTAAGAATTACTCACCTGGACAGAAGTCAGCATGGTGCCTGCTGTTTTCAATCCCGATGCTATTTCGGGGTTTAATCGTCATTGTGAAGGTAAAACTGTTACAGTAAACCTGCAATGGTTCATCGGAATCAACAGCTGGACTCACTGAGGGATCCAAGCACAGGCATCTGAAGATCTGATATTTCAGTTACAGGAGTAACCCGACCAAATCCAGCAACTTTCACATGCTACGTCACATAAAAAAGATTTTTTATGTGACGTAGCAAATGAAAGTTCTAGATTTGGACGGGTTACACCTGTAACTGAAATAACAGATCTGAAGATGGTTCTGAATGAACCGAATCTGGTCATATGAATAATAAAAATAATTCCCAAGACGGATTTTAAGTAACATTATAAAATCACTGATTGCTGTTATCCCATAACACATTATGTCTGTTTTTGGAAAGTTACTGCGTTTCATCGTCAATGTTAACGTCTAAGGGTTACAGTAAACGTGCAGTGGTGCATCGGAACTAAAACATGACTCTCAGCAAAGGATCCAAGCACAGGCCATTTGATGAATTCCTCCCCTGGACAGAAGTCAGCATGGTGCTTGTTGTAATTAACCCCGATGCGATGTCTGTATCTCATCGGCAGTGTGAAGGTCCAAGGATTTCACTAAACTTGCTGTGGTGTACTGGAATCTGCAACTGGACTCCCAGCAAAGGATCAAAGCACATGTCTTTTGAAGAATTACTCCCGTGGGTAGAAATCAGGATGGTGCTTGTTGTAATCAATCCCCATGAGATTTCTATTTTCATCGTCAATGTGAAGCGCCAAGGGTTGCAGTAAACATGCTGTGGTGCATCTGAGACTGCATCTGGTCTCACAGCAAAGGATCCAAGCAAAGGCTGTTTCAAGATTTACTCACCTGAACAGAAGTCATCATGTTGCATTTTGTATTAAATCCCGCTTTTTTTTCTGTGTTTCATCGCCAATTTGAAGATCCAAGGGTTACAGTGTACCCGCAGTCTTGCATCAGAATCAACAAATGGACTCCCTGAAGGATCCAAGCACTGACCGTTTGACGAATTACTCCCCTGGACAGATATCATAATAATGACTGTTGTATTGAATCTCGATGCGATTTTTGTGTTTCATCGTCAATGTGAAGGTCAAGGGTTGCAGAAAACCTACAGTGGTGCATCGGAATCTGCAACTAGTCTCCCAGCAAGGGATCCAATCACAAGCCGTTTGAACGATTACACCCCTGACCAGAAGTCTTCATTGTGCTCATTGTATTCAATCCCGATGCGATAACTGTGTTTCATCGCCAACGTGAATGTCCAAGGGTTACAGTAAACCTGCAGTGGTGGATCGGAATGTACAACTGGACTCCCAGCAAAGGATCCAAGCACAGGTCGTTTTCAGAATTACTCCCCAGGACAGAAGTCATCACGCTGCCAATTGCGTTCAATCCCGTTGCTATTTCTGTGTTTCGTCGTGAATTTGAAGGTCCAAGGTATACAATCAACCTGCGGTTGTGTATCGGAATTAACAAATGGACTCCCAGACGGATACAAGCAGAGAGCATTTGACGATTTAGTCCCCTGGACAGAAGTCATCACGGTACCTGTTGTGTTCAATCCCGATGCGATTTCAATTTTCATTGCGATGTGAAGTTCCAAATGTTACAGTAAACATGCAGTGTTGCATCCCGATACAACTGGCCTCCCAGCAAAGGATCCAAGCACAGTCCGTTCGAAGATTTACTCCCCTGGACCGAAGTCAGCATGGTGCTAGTTGTATTCAATCGCATAGCGATTTCTGTGTCTCATCGTCAATGTGATGGTCCAATTGCTACAGAAAACCTGCAGTGGTGAAACAGAATCTTGAACTGGACTCCCAGCAAAGGATCCAAGCACATGACGTTTGAAGAATTACTCATGTGGACAGAAGTCAGTATGGTGCTTTTTGTATTCAATCCCGATGCGATTGATGTATCTCATCGTCAATTTGAAGGTCCAAGGGTTACAGTAAACCTGCAAGGTTCATCGGGAACTACAACTGGACTCTCCGCAAAGGATCCAAGCACGGGCCGCTTCAAGAATTACTCACCTGGAAAGAACTCAGCATGGTGCATGTTGTATTCAATCCCGATGCGATTTCTATTTCTTATCGTCAATGTGAAGGCCCTAGGGTACCTTTGAACCTGCAGTGTTGCATCGTAATCTACAAGTGGACTCCCAGCAAAAGATCCAAGCACAGGCCGTTTCACGAATTACGCCCCTGGACGGAAATCATCATAATACTTGTTGCATTCAATCCCGATGCGATATCTGTGTTTCATCGTCAATGTGAATGTCCATGGGTTACAGTAAACCTGCAGTGGTGCATCAGAATGTACAACTGTACTCCCAGCAAAGGATCCAATCACAGGCAGAGTGAAAAATTACACCCCTGGACAGAAGTCAGCATGGTGCTCGTTGTATTCTATCCCGATGCGATATCTGTTTACATCGTCAATTTGAATGTCCAAGGGTTACAGGAAACCTGCAGTGATTCGTCGGCATCTACAACTGGATTCCCAGCCACGGACCCAAGCACAGGCCGATTGAAGAATTACTCACCTGGACAGAAGTCACATGGTGCCTGTTGTATTCAATCCCGATGATATTTCTTTGTTTCATCGTCAATGTGAAGCTCCGTGGGTTACACTAAACATGCAGTGGTGCATCGGAATCAACAGATGGACTCCCTGAAGGATTCAAGTTCAGGCCATATGATGAACTATTCCCCTGGACAGAAGTCATCATGGTGTCTGTGGTATACAATCCCGATTCGATTTCTGTTTTTCATCGTCAATGTCAAGGTCCAAGGGTTACATTAAACCTACAGTGGTGCATCGGAATTTACAACAAGACTCTCAGCAGACTATTCATTCCGGGGCGATTTCTGTGTTTCATCGTCAATGTGAAGGTCCAAGAGTTACAGTAAACCTTCTGTTTGGCACCGGTATCTACAACTGGACTCCCAGCCAAGGATCCAAGCAAAGGCCATTTGAAGAATTAGTCCCCTGGACATAAGTCATCATGATGCTAGTTGTACTGAATCCCGTTGCTATTTCAGTGTTTCATCGTCAACGTGAGGGTGAAACGGTTACAGTAAACCTGCAGTGGTGCATCGGAATCAACTACTTGACTCTGAGCAAAGGATCCAACTACAAGCTGTTTGAAGAAATACTCCCTGGACAGCAGCCAGAATGGTGCATGTGGTATTCACTCCCGATGCTATTTCTGTGTTTCATCGTCAATGTCAATGTCCAAGGGCTACAGTACACCTACAGACGTGCATCGGAGACTACAACTGTACTCTCCGCAAAGGATCCAAGCACAGTCCGTTCGAAGAATTACTCCCCTGGACAGTATCCCCTGGATTGTATTCAATGCGATTTCCGTATTTCATCGTCAATGTGAAGGTCCAAGGATTACAGTAAACCTGCATTGGTGCATGGGAGGCTACAACTGGACTCCCAGCAAATTATCCAAGCACAGGCAGTTTGAAGATTTATTCCCCTGGACCGAAGTCAGCATGGTGCATATTGTAATCAATCCCGTTTCGATTTTTGTGTTTCATCGTCAATGTGCGCGTCCAAGGGTTACAGTAAACTTGCAGTGGTGCATCGGAACCTACAACTGGACTCCCAGCAAAAGATAAAAGCACAGGCCGTTTGAAAAATACTCCCTTGGACAGAAGTCAGCATGGTGCATGTTGTATTCTATCCCGATGCTATTTCTTTGTTTCATCGTCAATGTGAATGTCCAAGGGCTTCAGTAAACCTGCAGTGGTGCATGGGAGACTACAACTTCCAGTATGATATAAAAAATTATTTTAGGTTAAATATATTTCAACTCTTTCAATTTAAATCTGTGTTTCATATTAGAATGTCGTGTTTCCAGCTTGGCACAGCTTTGCCACAGGAGACGTCCGTCTTCTGGTCGGCTCCTGATTGTTGTCAGAAGGAGGCTAGTTTTTGACTACTCAAAGACTTCTACTATTTGGAAAGGAACAACCCAGATTTCTTTACGAAATCAGTATGAATTTTATTGTTACCTAAGGGACCTTTAACAATGAACAGAAAAAAATGCATTTAAAAATGAAATCATTAATAAATGGGGCAGCTATGAGTTGTATAGAAGGCAAGGAGCGGCCTTCTGTCTACGAACAGGATGTCGCAGTATAATCTGCTGTAGTAAAGGCTGTTTGATATTTACAAAAATAATATGGCATGGAGGTTAAAAAAGTATAAAGGAAAAGAACAAAATAAGAAATCTGGTAAACACTAAATATATTCAAACATTCTCACTAGCAAATTAGGGGTTATTTATAGACAATATAACTTACATAAGTTCCTTTCTAACTGTATAGTGCGAACAGATTTCAGCCTGCCCTGTGCTGTCTCCTTGGTTTACGTTTTTGTCACAAATTACAGTCATTACTTTTCTCCTTCGTTAAAGACAATTCTTGCACTGTTCAACACCTTCATAACAATAACTTGCCGATTTACAGTTTCGAACGTAAATTACTTGAATTTTATTAATTAATTATGTTGACTGCACGCTGGCGAGACCGCTCACTTTTCTAGCTTAAAGTCGACCTTCTTTTACGTTTTCACATTACAAGCAGAAGTAGTACATTAAAATCTGAAGATCTACAAAAGTTTTTTTTTACTGTCATCTTTTATTGAGATCGAAGTGGAACGTCAGTTCAGTTTCTGTTAAAATCTTTCTTTGACTGCGCAATCGTTGAATTAGCGTCCGCGTTAGATGCGCATCTTTACAGTTACGTAAATTATATAAAACAAATGTCTTTCAAAGAATAGGTCTCATCTCATAGGTTGATCATTTAATATACAGATAGGTGAATGCCTTTCCAAGGGTACTCACAGGTTTCATACCTCGGAAATCCCAATAATATTACATCGTTTCCCTCGTGAGGAGTAATGATTCTGAAAGATCGTTACGACTCACGCGCAGTCGTAATATTATTGAATTCACGTACTTAGTGTATGAAGTATTTAAGGATCTCTCCTTGTAGGGAGCAAAACAAAACATAACATAAGGCATACAGAATTGTATACGTTTCACACTAAGTCGTCAAAGCTACTCACAGTTGCTTGATCATTTACAAACTTGGTTGTGGCATGATGCCATCTTAAGTGTTCAAGGATTTAACATAAGTTCCCTTTTTTTGCGTGTTCTCAAGAATTACTCTCATTCAATCAATAGAAACATTGAAATACTAACATAGATACAAGTACAAATCAAATACACATACAGATACTTATGCACATAAATATTGACAAGAAGAATAAAATTCGATTACAGTATTGGTGCATTCCCATCAATTTTGAACAGAACATAAAAATTTATCAGTCTTTCTCGTAGCGACGTCACTCTTCTCTTTGTAGTGGGAGTATTTCCCATGGAGTCGGGTGATTTTCACAGGTGAATTCTTTCATCACCTTTCACTTTTCACTGCACTACAACTGGGGATCACCTTTTCACATTGTGGAGGAACACACTGGGAATTTCACTACGTGAAGGGGGAAGTGATATTTATTGACTCGACGATCCATCGGGTCATGTCAGGAAACAGAAAAGTTGATGAATGGTTCAATGACGAATGAGTCAGTTTGGTGGCTGTCTTAATCTCATTCCAATTCATGTTTCAGCACATGAAAATACAGAAAAAATCGGTATTAGGACTTGCTCATGAACTAGCATCTTAATCTAAGGGAATATAGAGTAAGAATTTACGATAATAAAAATTACAACATAGACTATGTACATATACAATATATATATTATTCATATTTTGTGTCTAGTTTTTATATTCTTTCGTTAGCAAATATTAGCAAAACACGTTTCGTCTTGTACAGGTCTTTCTGAAGCAATGTATTTAGCAATATTGCCGTAGCAATTTTCATAGTTAAGGAAAAGTCATCGCCGGCCGTGGTGGCCGTGCGGTTCTAAGCGCTACAGTCCGGAACCGCGGGACTGTTACGGTCGCAGGTTCGAATCCTGCCTCGGGCATGGATGTGTGTGATGTCCTTAGATTAGTTAGGTTCAAGTTGTTCTAAGTTCTAGGGGATTGATGACCTAAGATGTTATGTCCCGTAGTGCTCAGAGCCATTTGAACCATTTGAAAAGTCATCATTAGTGACCTTTTCATGTAAATATAGTAAAACCGTGCGTAGTTTATCAACGTTTTATTATTTTTATGTCCATTTTCATCTCAAATCTGGAGCACGCTCGCGCCCGTTATGGAGAGGAATGCTTATTGTTGAGTGCGGGCCGGCGAGCAGTCATTGAATGTTGCCACAGTGCTTCACAGTCACGTGGTAACGAACTGGCGGTTTAACAGCGTTGGCAGTCCGCGTCCTGCACGAGGCAGATAGTTCAGTGGCTACCAACCTTTTTTTTTTTTTAACTTGTGCATTTTGTTGAATCGTGGGTACTGGAGCAGCTCGTCAAGGCGACATGGTCAACCTGGACGGTAAATTGACTGCACCAGCGACGAAGAACAGTCATCGATGAAAATGACTACTGTCACCTATTGCAGTGAGTACAATAGCTTGTCTATCCTTTGACTGTGATAGTCACTGTATCGTCGTTGCAACGTGAGAATACTTGTAATGCTACTTCACACGCGGAACATCACTCGTGTCCACAAGTTTATTACAGTTTTGATTCACACAAGAGATAACTAGTTTTTCGTGTCGATACATGTGTCACATTACGATTTTACACACGTGCCCATCATTTTGTCACTGAGTCACACGCATCAATCCATACGTGTCCATTTAGGTTTCTTTATACTACAGAGTAGTACAGGTAATGCTAAAATTACTTATCATGAAAGGATCATTTACAAAATATAAATAGTTTTTTTTTTTAATTACTGTCCAAGACCTAACGAAAAACGTGTCTGCTATTCTGAATGGTGCTTCTGAAGCATGTTAGATTTTATATGTATCTTAAATCTGATTCTTTTCCTTTTCTTATTGTTCTATAACAGCCTTTTTTTTGTTTCTTTGTTCATTTACTGGGTTACATCAATAATCAGTAAAATATACCGTCCTTGGCGTGCCGAACAGTCCACGTTCAAAACTTAATCTAACAGAAATTGGGAAAATTAGTCCCATTTCCTAGGATGCTTTTGCTCACAGCAAATCAGATTTACATCACGTTTCGATAAGTAACTGCAGATACGCATTAAGCACCGACCCACGATCGTTAATACACACAATATACACACGTCAAGTCTTTTGAACTAATTTCCAAATTTCTTCCCCCACCGGGTAGGGTAGAAAGGTAAGAATGCTAAAGAAGAAAACTACAGTAGGATAGTGCAAGGATATGAAAGATACGAAGATAGATAATAGGTGAAATAATCAGTTTAGCAAATTCATTCTTCGGCTCCACCGTTTTTAGTGTCATCCACGCGGCATAACTTGACTTCAGTATTAAAATGTCGCACAAATCCGCTTCCAAAGCATCTTCAAATACATCTCAAAATCACGGCATGCGGACATAGCAGAAGAATATAAGTAGATTATCTCAGTCCTCAACTAGGTATCTTAATATCGAAGGTTTCTGTACAATACTCGTGACATAGGAATAGTATCTCTAAGTCTCTTCAATACCGGACCTAATTATCATTACAAATGCAAATTTCTTAACTGGTTGACTCATAGTAATAAATAAATTAAAGTTGCTCTCCAGTTGCGAGTACCATTATTCATTTCATTGTATATCAACTATATGTTTTTGCTTATACTCGGTGTAATCTACAGATTACAATTTATCAGTTTTGCATCATACATGGTTCTAGCGACTTAAAATAGCAATCCTTTGAAAGCTTAACTTAGGTTATTACTTCACATATACGGACATTCGGGTCTGAATGAGGGATTTAAAGAAAACCTTTACTACTTGGTAAAAAGGAGATTTGCCATAACTTAAAACTAAAGCAGCAGGTGGCACTTTGGCACATCCATTACTCAATTCAACGACTGCAGCTCTCTATTGCTCAAGAAACTTAAAACTACCTCAAAACTAAGGCAAATCTTATTTTTTCAAATACGTAGGGTACCTTCTTCATCACTTCATATCTTTCAAGCTCCATCGTTACTTTGTGTCCACCTCACTCAAATGATTACGTCACCTGCAGAATATATGTACATGCTGTTGACTCACATAATTTCGAAACAGATCACACTCTTGTTTCAAGTTGCAGCTTAAAATAATAAACGATATTTTTTAATGTTTTTCATGGTACTTCTTTAGGTCTGCATGGTGGTAAAGTCCTTTTATTCGTCCACTAACGGGATCTGCCAACACGTAACAATCAATATGTGTCTTCCTGATTATAACAAACGGTCCTTCATATAGGTGTTGCCACTTACTATTTTTACGTAAGATGAGAGATGGTTTGAAGTGTGTCCTCAGAAGAACACGCTCGTTCAGGCGATACGACAGAACATGCTTGTCAAATGCCTTTTTTCTTAAATTGGCATGAGTTGTGAGAGAGATCAGGGCTTGTCTTAACTTATTATCTAGGTTGGCTTCTGGATCTTGTATCTTGGGGATAGGATCAATCCAATCATTGCTTTCCTTTTGCCTGCAGATTAGTTCTGAAGGTGTAAAACCGATCGAAGTGTGCGGAAAATTATTTACAATCTCTTCAAATGGAGTAACAAAATCGACCCACCGTGTTTGCTGGTTCGGTACATAGGTGCGAATAAAACGATGAAATTCTTTGAAGACTCGTTCTGTCGGGTTACTTTGCGGACAAAACCTGGGAAGCGTGATTGAAAGTAAGGGGGGAAACGCAATGGAAATAAATGAAAGGTGCAGAAAAGCAGGGCAGTTCTACAAATGCATTAGGGGGCTTATTTGGAGCAAGGAGGTTCCACAGAAATCCAAGGGAATTATATACCGAACCTACTTTCTCCCCATATTGGCATACGGAAGTGAGACATGGGTAATGCACGAAAGCGACAAAAGTAGAATACAGGCTAGTGAAATGAAGTTCCAGAGGAGCAGGTTGAGTGTACAAGACGAGACAGATTGCGAAATGTGTATGTGAGGGAAAGACTAAAGGAGGAACCAGTACAGGACAGGATAGAAAAATCAAGACTGCAGTGGTATGGACACATGAAGAGAATGGATGAGGGAAGAATTCCAAAGAGGATGTTTGATCTGCAACTGGAGGGGAAGAGGCCCAGAGGAAGACCCAGGGATAGATGGGTGAAGGGAGTGAAGGAATGTTTGATGAGAAGAGGAGAGAACTGGACGAAGGTGGAAGAGGGGGAATGGTGGAAAGACAGAACACGATGGAGAGGCTTGTGTTCCCGACAGACCCAGCCAGTGGCTGGAAACTGTCCAAGATGATGATGACAATACCATTATTGGCAAGAAACTGTCTCCCCTCTTTTCCAACGAAGTTTGAAACATTATCAGACAACATGGTTTCTGGCTTACCAAAACGAGGAAAATAATCCTTTTCTATTCGTCTTATTAAAGATTTTGCACTGGAAGACTTCATCGCGTATAAACGCACGTGCTTAGTGAAGAGGTCTAGCAAAACAGCAAGGTACTTAGCACCTCCTCTTCCTCTCGGAAGTGGACCTGCAGAGTCGAGACTGACTATTTGGTTAGGACGCTCAGTGTAGATAGGATTCAAAGGTATGACATTCGAAAGATTGAAGGGCTTTGCCTTCTGACAGATTAAACAAGTGCTTAGCAGTTTATGAATTCTCTTATGCAGATTGGTTACGTAGCAGTAGGCAGAAATCTTTCTTTTACACTTTTCGGGGCCATAATGTCCCCAGGATAGGTGAGTGTACCATATGAGATATTCAACGTACTCCTCAGGAATACAAACACACCATTGCTCCGTCAACATAGATGTACGATGAAATAAAACACCATTGTGTGATTTATAAAATTTCGGCAAACGATGATTGGGCTTGTCTTGTAGAAGCTGTTTGACTCTCTTCCATTTACGGTCACTTTCTTGCAGAGTACCCATCTGTTGGTAAAGACGTAGAAAATAGCTACGAGTCCGCCGCTCGTGGTCTCGCGGTAGCGTTCTCGCTTCCCGAGCCCGGGGTCCCGGGTTCGATTCCCGGCGGGGTCAGGGATTTTCACCTGCCTCGAGATGACTGGGTGTTTGTGTTGTCCTCATCATTTCATCATCATCCAGGAAAGTGGCGAAATTGGACTGAGCAAAGATTGGATAATTGTACGGGCGCTGATAACCACGCAGTTGAGCGCCCCACAAACCAAACATCATCATCATCAAAATAGCTACGATTCAAGGGATCTTTCATAAGGAGTATCTTGTGATTGGAAATCTGTTCTACAAGTTCCGTAGGCTCCGGCATAACTTCCGGCATGCGTGACAGTGTATCTGCAACGACGTTGTTCTTGCCTTTCACGTAAACAATTTCGAAATTGTACTCCTGTAGAAATAGGCACCAGCGAGTAAGCCTCGGATGATAGAGCTTACACGAAAGGAGAAAGCTAAGAGCTTGATGGTCAGAATACACTTTGATCGGATGGCCATATATGTAATACTTAAAACGGCGGAACGCCCATACAACTGCCAATCCTTTTAACTCTGTAACAGAGTACGATCTCTCGCACTCCGTCAGCATACGACTGGCGAAACTAACTATCCTAATCTCTTCTTTATCTCCAGTTTTCTTTAGCTGGAACAAACAAGCGCCCAAGCCTTGAAATGTGGCGTCACAAGAAATGCAGAATTCGGAGTTCATATCCGGATGACTGAGGATATTGCTATTCAGAACAGCTTGATTGATTTTGTCAAAGGCTTGCTGACATTCAGAGCTCCATAACCAATGAACGTTTTTCTTTAATAGATTGTGCAACACTGGACTGTTCATGGATTGATTTGGTATAAAGCGACGAAAGAAAGACGTTAACTCAGAAACCCTTTTAATTATCTTTTGGTGCAGGGCACAGGGAAGTTCCTTCTTGCAGACAGTTTGTTAGGATCGGGAGAGATTCGCTCAGAAGAGATAATACGACCAAGGAATTTTACTTCCTTTTTTACAAACTTTGATTTCTGTAAATTGGCAGTAACGGCAAAGTTAGCAAACCTCACGAAGATTTTTCGAATCAAGTCAAGATGTTCCTCCCATGAAGTCGAGGCTACTAAGATACTATCGACATAGACAGTTATTTTGTCCAGTAAATCATGACCTAAGACATGGTCAAGTGCGGCAATAAAGACACCTGAACTAATATTCAAACCAAAGGGTACGACACGAAATTGATATGACCGACCCGCAAAGATAAAGAAGAGGGCGACAACTTAACCTGCCAATAGCTACTTCGAAGGTCGATGTAGGTTAGAAATTTGATACCATAAAACCTTTGCAGTTGCTCCTCCAATGCTTCCGGTCGGGTACACCCAGGAACAATAATTTTGTTGATGTTCCTAGCGTCTAGAACAAGCCTAACACTTCCATCATGTTGAAATATAGACAATAATGGGCTCGAATATATAGAGTCAGAGGGCTCAATTATTTTCCAGTTTAACATTTTGCGGATTTCCTGTCGTACTGCTTCCTTGCGGGGTTGCGGAACTGCATAGGTGGTTTTACAGTAGGTGCTGTGGGGCTTAACCTTCATGTCGAATACATAGTTGGCTATGATTCCCGGTTTCTTAGAAAACACATTTATAAATTGTGTCAACAGGTCGTATAGTTCCTATCTTTGTCGGTCACCTAATCCTTCCGATTCATTAGCCTTCGTCAGTAATTCTTCATGTGACGGTAATAAGTCAAAGTCTTCGTCCGCATCTCCTGACTCGTCTAAATAATTGAAATATTGTTGCCGAGATGTGAGCTTGCGGAGCTTTACTTTATGTTCTTTGCTGGACAACTTAACTTTGGTCCTCATAAGTCGAATCACTATACTCTTATCACTGCATCTGGGAGTACATGTACCTTCATAGAAATCTATGATGACACGATTCTTACGTAGAAACTAAATTCTTGAAGGCAAGGTACTGACAGATTTTTAACAACTAGGAAAGTACATGGTACGGTGTCTGATGCAAATCTCACTGGTACATGAATTTGTAGCGTCACCTTTTGAACTAGAGAGCCTACAGCTCCGGATACGGTACACCCTTGTACTGGCAATGACAGAACTTCTTCTACAGAACTCACTTTCTTATATACACATAAAGACAAAACATTGATATTAGCACCAGTCTCTATTATAGCGACAAGTATTACATCATGAATATGAATCATAGTGGATACCTGAACCTGGTTTTCCCATAAATCCTCGCCATTCAAAACGTCATTCTTCTTTAGCAAGTCATCCCGTAAGTCACAGTCATTGTAGTATCGTATTAGGTTCATTTACCCACTAATGAAATCGCCCCCAACATGTTCCGCAGCTTCCCCAAGGAGGCAAGAAAAAGAAGCTGCTTTTAGTTTTCCGCATGTTCATTAGATTGAATTTCGCTCACATTTATTTTTGAAGTACTGGGCGGTACGCTCGGTACGAAGTTTGCTTCCGTGTTCCACCTAAGTTGCGAGCTATTTGCCGGAATTTCAGAAGAGATGGTGTGTGTTGGCGGGTTTGCTCGGGCATAATACACTCCTGGAAATTGAAATAAGAACACCGTGAATTCATTGTCCCAGGAAGGGGAAACTTTATTGACACATTCCTGGGGTCAGATACATCACATGATCACACTCACAGAACCACAGGCACATAGACACCGGCAACAGAGCATGCACAATGTCGGCACTAGTACAGTGTATATCCACCTTTCGCAGCAATGCAGACTGCTATTCTGCCATGGAGACGATCGTAGAGATGCTGGATGTAGTCCTGTGGAACGGCTTGCCATGCCGTTTCCACCTGGCGCCTCAGTTGGACCAGCGTTCGTGCTGGACGTGCAGACCGCGTGAGACGACGCATCATCCAGTCCCAAACATGCTCAATGGGGGACAGATCCGGAGATCTTGCTGGCCAGGGTAGTTGACTTACACCTTCTAGAGCACGTTGGGTGGCACGGGATACATGCGGACGTGCATTGTCCTGTTGGAACAGCAAGTTCCCTTGCCGGTCTAGGAATGGTAGAACGATGGGTTCGATGACGGTTTGGATGTACCGTGCACTATTCAGTGTCCCCTCGACGATCACCAGTGGTGTACGGCCAGTGTAGGAGATCGCTCCCCACACCATGATGCCGGGTGTTGGCCCTGTGTGCCTCGGTCGTATGCAGTCCTGATTGTGGCGCTCACCTGCACGGCGCCAAACACGCAGACGACCATCATTGGCACCAAGGCAGAAGCGACTCTCATCGCTGAAGACGACACGTCTCCATTCGTCCCTCCATTCACGCCTGTCGCGACACCACTGGAGGCGGGCTGCACGATGTTGGGGCGTGAGCGGAAGACGGCCTAACGGTGTGCGGGACCGTAGCCCAGCTTCATGGAGACGGTTGCGAATGGTCCTCGCCGATACCCCAGGAGCAACAGTGTCCCTAATTTGCTGGTAAGTGGCGGTGCGGTCCTCTACGGCACTGCGTAGGATCCTACGGTCTTGGCGTGCATCCGTGCGTCGCTGCGGTCCGGTCCCAGGTCGACGGGCACGTACACCTTCCGCCGACCACTGGCGACGACATCGATGTACTGTGGAGACCTCACGCCCCACGTGTTGAGCAATTCGGCGGTACGTCCACCCGGCCTCCCGCATGCCCACTATACGCCCTCGCTCAAAGTCCGTCAACTGCACATACGGTTCACGTCCACGCTGTCGCGGCATGCTACCAGTGTTAAAGACTGCGATGGAGCTCCGTATGCCACGGCAAACTGGCTGACACTGACGGCGGCGGTGCACAAATGCTGCGCAGCTAGCGCCATTCGACGGCCAACACCGCGGTTCCTGGTGTGTCCGCTGTGCCGTGCGTGTGATAATTGCTTGTACAGCCCTCTCGCAGTGTCCGGAGCAAGTATGGTGGGTCTGACACACCGGTGTCAATGTGTTCTTTTTTCCATTTCCAGGAGTGTAGATGCGAGAATTTGGAGGTTCATGATTTTGACTTTGATAGTTAGTAAAAGGTGGAGGACTATTCCTAAAGTTTGGAGCATACCGTTGTTTGTATTGCTTGGAAGGATCTGGAGCATTTCTCCCTTGAGAAAGTGCTGGAATCTAGGCTGGTTACCATACTGCCGTTGACTGTTGGTATTAATCCAACGTCCTTTTCCATTGAAATTATTATTATTTTGGCGATCGTTATTATAGTGATAGTGATCATTGTAATTAACTGGTGCTGTTGTGTTGTCTGGTATATGGGGTGGTACCTGTTTTGATCCTGGTATTTATGTTTCTGCTTTCCGTTGCGGCGATAGTAGTTGTTATTATCACATGGAACGTCGTGTCCTTTACTGTTATTGGGTTGGTATGACATACCTGAGTCTGCGCCTACACCGTGCTGCTGTGTAGTGTGCAGGCCAAGATTACAATTACTCCGCGCACTAGCACGCACGTCTTCTTGAATCATTTAAAGGCTGTCAAGTACTGACAGAAAAGCCTCCGTGTCGTCGTCACTGACATTTACTAACTTCTCCCTGATTGATACCGGTAGCTTCGACTTAAGGATCATAATTACGTCCTTCGTGGAAATGGGCGTGTCCCAATATAGTATTTTTTGCAGATATTTCTCAAAGTACCTACGGAGACCAGCACTTCTCGTATTAAACGGTTCAGCATTATATACTTCCTTTCTAAGGCGTTGTTGTGTGCCTGAACTCCAGAATTTGTTCAGAAATTGCTTTTCGAAGTCAGCGTAATTATTACATCTGCCAATAACTTCTGTTGCCCAGACAGAACCCTCTCCTTGAATGTAACCGACTATAAAGCGCATACGTTGCTTGTCATCCCAGTTCTCAGGAAAAACACGATTAAATGACTTCTGAAAAACCATTGGTTGGATGTTGCGTTTCTCTGGCAGAAAAGGCTGGAATACGCGGTGCTTGAGAACGCTTTCTACTTTCATGAGCTCGACAAGAGTTACTTGATCATTCTGGTTGCGTACTGACGGGTTCTTACTGCTATGACCATGTACAAGTGGACAGAATTGTACACGAGACACGGGATTATTATTGTATTCATGTTCTGAAGAAAGCAAGTGTGAATACTCACTTCTATTATCATTAGGAAAATCATTCACTTGTTGTTTCAACTGCTCGATTTCCTCAGTGAGGTGTCGTTTCCACTCGGGAAGATCTCTGTGAAAAACTCTACGAATCCTAATTCAGTGAGAAGCTTATCTCCTGATGTACCTGGAGCAGGTAAAACTTCAACTGTGGCTGAATTAACGGCTTCTTTTAAGTCGTGTTGAACCTTGTTTTCTATGTACTGTTCCTTAGTCTCGACCCATTCTACAAATTCTTTTCCTATCGTAGAACGTACGTTTGCTGCAGCATCATTCACCCTCCTTTCAATATGAACTTCGGATAGCGCCTGTGTCAGGTCATTGACCTGGCCCTGCAGAGTGATGACATTCTCTGCAAGCTTGTTTACTTTAGCTCCGACGTCAACGGACTTTTTTGAAACTTCCGTTGTAACTGCCTGGCAACTTTCGATATGTACTTTGATCTCTTTGTGCACGTTAGCTACTGTGCTCTCACATGCATCTACCTTCTGCAGAATACCTTCTATCCTTTCATTAACTTTAGTACTTAATTCCGAGATATATTCCACCGTGACTGTCCTTATTCTTGCCTCTAAGTTGGCATCAATATTATCTAACCTATTTTTCATTGTACCAATCATGGTATTTAGGTCAAACCATTTTCGCTCTGTCTCCCGTTCCTTTTCCCTTTCTTTTTGTTCCCTTTCTTGTCTATCTCATTGTTTTTGTAATTTATAAGCTTCCCTTTCCCGTTTCTCCTGTTCTCTTTCTTGAAAAAAAATTCTCATCATTTCAACCATCGAATTTTCTCCCGCTTGCTGTGACGATACGTCACGCACACCATCATCGTCTGCCGTTCTCTCCATTCGCGAATCGGGTCTGCCTGTTCTCGTTCGCGAACGTAGTGGGTATGACTTGACAACTGTGTCATCACCGTCATCCGCACTGTTTGTCGGCTTTCCTTTGTCATCTGCCATGTTTATTTTCAAGTTTGTGACGTAACTGCTCAAAGAAATATTTCGCGGCACGCCGATCGTCAACACTCAGATGCGCGTGCTGATAGTCAAACGTCACACCGCGGTAGCTGACAACTGCAGAGCTATACCGGGGAGAAGACAGATGTCACCTAACTTTGAAAATAAGTGACAAACACCTACTAGACCTTCACTAGACACTTAATCCTGCTATTATGGCATCCATCTTGTGTTCCTAACCGTAGAAACAATGAAGATGCTAATAATGCTAACAAATAAACTTTGCATGGAGAGATGATCAGAAATGAATTCTAACTACGTAAATAAGCAACTCTGCAAGGAAATAACAGCGATAGGATAAAATTAAGCAGTAAGGAAAGAAATTCCGGAAATCAGTTTTTTTTTATACAAGACGCGAGATTTTATGCGTAATGAAAACCGTACTTACATCAGTCGTTTTGCGCACTGCTGTTATTTTTCGAATTTTTTGTTTTTTACTTCCACGGTTTTGTTCAGTACTTCCTTTACGGCTTCCCGATGTCCACCGGATGATGTCATGAAACAATAACAGAACATATTAATTTTTTTATCAAGTCCCTGTTCGGGCGCCAAATCTAGTATGATAAAAAAAATTATTATTAGGTTAAATATATTTCAACTCTTTCAATTTAGAATGTCGTATTCCCAGTTTGGCACAGCTTTGCCACAGGAGACACGAAAGCGGTCGAAGACGTCCGTCTTCTGATCGGCTCCTGATCGTTGTCAGAAGAAGGCTAGTTTTTGATTACTCAAAGACTTCTATTATTTGGAAAGGAACAACCCGGATTTCTTCACGTAATCAGTATGTATTTTATAATTACCTAAGGGACCTTTAACAATGAACAGTAAAAAAAATTTCATTTGAAATTGAAATCATTAATAAATGGGGCAGCTATGAGTTGTATAGAAGACAAGAAGCGGCCTTCTGTCTACGACCAGGATGTCGCAGTATTCTCTGCTGTAGTAAAGGCTGTTTGATATTTACAAAAATAATATGGCATGGAGGTTAAAAAAAGTATAAAGGAAAAGAAAAGAATAAGAAATCTGGTGAACACTAAATATATTCAAACAATTCTCACTAGCAAATTAGGGCTTATTTATAAACAATATAACTTACATAAGTTCTTTTCTAACTGTATAGTGCGAACAGATTTCAGCCTGCCCTGTGCTGTCTCCTTGGTTTACGTTTTTGTCACCAATTACAGTCATTACTTTTCTCCTCCGTTAAAGACAATTCTTGCACTGTTCAACACCTTCATAACAATAACTTTCCGATTTACAGTTTCGAACATAAATTACTTGAATTTTATTAATTAATTATGTTGTCTGCACGCTGGCGAGACCGCTCACTTTTCTAGCTTAAAGTCGACCTTCTTTTACGTTTTCACATTACAAGCAGAAGTAGTACATTAAAATCTGAAGATCTACAAAAGTCTTTTTTTTTTTTTTTTTTTACTGTCATCTTTTATTTAGATCGAAGTGGAACGTCGGTTCAGCTTCTGTTAAAATGTTTCTTTACTGCGCAATCGATGTATTAGCGTCCGCACTAGATGCGCATCTTAACAGTTACGTAAATTATATAAAACAAAATGTCTTTCAAAGAATAGGTCTCATCTCATAGGTTGATCATTTAATATACAGAAAGGTGAATGCCTTTCCAAGGGTACTCACAGCTTTAATACTACGGAAATCCCAATAATATTACAAACTGTACTCTCCGCAAAAGATCCATGCCGTGAGGCCGTTCGAAGTATTACTCCCCTGGACAGCAGTCAGCATGGTGCTTGTTGTATTCAATCCCGATGCGATTTCTGTGTTTCATCATCAATGTGAAGGTCCAAGTGTTTCACTAAACCTGCAGTGGTTCATCGGAATGTTCAACTAGACTCCCATCAATGGATCCAAGTACAGGACGTTTTAAGAATTACTCCCCAATACAGAAGTCAGCATGGTGCTTGTTGTATTGAATCCCGATGCGATTTCTGTATTTCATCATCAATGTGAAGGACCAAGGGTTTCACTAAAACCTGCAGTGGTGCATCGGAATGTTCAACTAGACTCCCAGCATTGGATCCAAGCACAGACCCTTTGAGGAATTACTCCCCTGGACAGAACTCAGCATGGTGCATGTTGTATTCAATCCCGATGCGGTTTCTGTGCTTCATCGTCAATGTGATGGTCCAAGGGTTACAGTAAACCTGCAGTGATGCTTCGGAATCTACAACTGGACTCTCCGCAAAGGATCCAGGCACAGGCGGTTTGAAGAATTACTCCCCTGGACAGAAGTCAGCGTGGTGCTTGTTGTATTCAATCCCAGTGCGATTTCTGTATTTCATCATCAATGTGAAGTTCCAAGTGTTGCAGTCAACCTACAGTGGTGCAGCGGAATCTACAACTACACTCCCAGCAAAGGATCCAATCACAGGCCGTTTGAAGAATTACTCACCTGGACAGAAGTCAGCAAGGTGCTTGTTGTATTCAGTCACGATGCGATTTCTCTATTTCATCGTCAAGGTGAAAGTCCAAGGCCTTCAATAAACTTGCAGGGTTTCATTGAACCTGCAATTTGAGTAATTACTCCTCTGGACAGAAGTCTGCATGGTGCTTGTTTATTCAATCCAGATGCGATTTCTAAATTTCATCGTCAATGTGGAGGTCCAAGGGTTTCATTAAACCTGCAGTGTTGCATCGGAATCTACAACTGAGCTCCCAGCAAAGGATCCAAGCACAGGCCGTTTTAAGAATTTGTCCCCTTGACAGAAGTCATAATGCTGCCTATTGTATTCAATCTCTTTTCGATTTCTGTGTTTCATCGTTAATGTGAAGGTCGAAGGGTTTCACTAAACCTGTAGTGGTGCATCGGAATGTTCAACTAGACTCCCAGCAAAGGATCCAAGCACAGGCCGTTTTACGAATTACTACCCTGGACAGAAATCATCATGATGCCTGTTGT
Organism: Schistocerca cancellata; assembly: GCF_023864275.1. NCBI lineage: Eukaryota > Metazoa > Arthropoda > Insecta > Orthoptera > Acrididae > Schistocerca > Schistocerca cancellata. Next base: position 58,098,521 of record NC_064631.1, read on the forward strand.
AATCAATCCCGATGCAATTTCTGTGTTTCATCGTAAGTTGGATGTCCAAGGGTTACAGTAAACCTGCAGTGGTACTTCGGGAACTACTACTGGAGTCGCAGGAACGGTTCTGTTGTGTACATAGTTCCGCGTAGTCAGCGCACACACAACTTTCCCGCTAGAGCGCGCCCCGCTAAGCACAACAGCGCTGGTGCAGCGCTCGTCCGTCTCCGCACTACGAGATGTCGCTGCAATAGAGACGGACAGAATTCTGCTTCCGCCGATCCGTGTATTAATATGTAACGCAGCCAATGACATTGCTGCTAACGTAGAACCTTTTTTCCTCGCGGATCACACTCGTGCAGTGATACATGAACGCGCGAGGTATTATAACGAGTGTAAGTACCTCCGATTAGTCAGTCTGCATTAGTCTACACTAGTCTGCATTTGTCTGTACCAGTCTGTACGGGTTCTAAATCTGTCTGTACCAGTGTATAGCCAAGTTTCAGTCTGCGCCTTATAAGTTTACCATATTCTTGTACATAGCCATGAAGATAAATGTATAGAAACTTTTCTCAAAAATCAGAGATATAAACTCCTGGAAATGGAAAAAAGAACACATTGACACCGGTGTGTCAGACCCACCATACTTGCTCCGGACACTGCGAGAGGGCTGTACAAGCAATGATCACACGCACGGCACAGCGGACACACCAGGAACCGCGGTGTTGGCCGTCGAATGGCGCTAGCTGCGCAGCATTTGTGCACCGCCGCCGTCAGTGTCAGCCAGTTTGCCGTGGCATACGGAGCTCCATCGCAGTCTTTAACACTAGTAGCATGCCGCGACAGCGTGGACGTGAACCGTATGTGCAGTTGACGGACTTTGAGCGAGGGCGTATAGTGGGCATGCGGGAGGCCGGGTGGACGTACCGCCGAATTGCTCAACACGTGGGGCGTGAGGTCTCCACAGTACATCGATGTTGTCGCCAGTGGTCGGCGGAAAGTGCACGTGCCTGTCGACCTGGGACCGGACCGCAGCGACGCACGGATGCACGCCAAGACCGTAGGATCCTACGCCGTGCCGTAGAGGACCGCACCGCCACTTACCAGCAAATTAGGGACACTGTTGCTCCTGGGGTATCGGCGAGGACCATTCGCAACCGTCTCCATGAAGCTGGGCTACGGTCCCGCACACCGTTAGGCCGTCTTCCGCTCACGCCCCAACATCGTGCAGCCCGCCTCCAGTGGTGTCGCGACAGGCGTGAATGGAGGGACGAATGGAGACGTGTCGTCTTCAGCGATGAGAGTCGCTTCTGCCTTGGTGCCAATGATGGTCGTCTGCGTGTTTGGCGCCGTGCAGGTGAGCGCCACAATCAGGACTGCATACGACCGAGGCACACAGGGCCAACACCCGGCATCATGGTGTGGGGAGCGATCTCCTACACTGGCCGTACACCACTGGTGATCGTCAAGGGGACACTGAATAGTGCACGGTACATCCAAACCGTCATCGAACCCATCGTTCTACCATTCCTAGACCGGCAAGGGAACTTGCTGTTCCAACAGGACAATGCACGTCCACATGTATCCCGTGCCACCCAACGTGCTCTAGAAGGTGTAAGTCAACTACCCTGGCCAGCAAGATCTCCGGATCTGTCCCCCATTGAGCATGTTTGGGACTGGATGATGCGTCGTCTCACGCGGTCTGCACGTCCAGCACGAACGCTGGTCCAACTGAGGCGCCAGGTGGAAATGGCATGGCAAGCCGTTCCACAGGACTACATCCAGCATCTCTACGATCGTCTCCATGGGAGAATAGCAGCCTGCATTGCTGCGAAATGTGGATATACACTGTACTAGTGCCGACATTGTGCATGCTCTGTTGCCTGTGTCTATGTGCCTGTGGTTCTGTCAGTGTGATCATGTGATGTATCTGACCCCAGGAATGTGTCAATAAAGTTTCCCCTTCCTGGGACAATGAATTCACGGTGTTCTTATTTCAATTTCCAGGAGTGTATGTGAGAATAAGATTAACGAACCAATACCAAAGGAACTTCAGACTGTCCATTGTAAATAGCATCCAGAACCAAGTTAAGTAATTTGTATGCTTGTTATTATTTTAATAGATGTGAGTGAAAATTAATCAAGTTCTGTTTAAAGTTGGTCACCATCAATCTGCTACTCTAAGCGTGCATGTATAATTTCTATCGTCTGATCTAACGGCAGAAGATAAACACGCCACGATAAGACCACGAGACATATTTCTGACACTTGCCTGGACATAAGTCGGCATGATGCCTGATGAATTCAATCCCGATGCAATTTCTGTGCACCATCGTCAATGAGAAGGTCCAAGGGTTAGAGAAAATCTGATTAGGTGTATCGGAAACTACTACTGGACACCCAGGAAATTTACACGGCAAAGACCGTTGAAGCGTTACTCCTCTATATAGAGGTAATGTGAAAGTCAATGTAAAAGTCCAAGGGCTACAGTTAACCTGCAGTGGTGGATAAGAAACCACTACTTGTCTTCCAGGAAAGTTTCCAAACACAGATCGTTTGAAGCGTTATTTGCCTGGAGAGAAGTCGGCATTGAGCCTGTTGTATTCAATCCCGATGGAATTTCAGTATTTCATCGTCCATGTGAAGGTCCAAGGGGTACAGTAATCCTGCAGTGTTGGCTTTGAAACTGCTACTGGAATCCCAGGACATTTCCCAAACACAAACGTTTGAAGCATTACTGGCCTGGACCGAAGTCGGCATGGTGCCTCTTGTATTCAATCCCGATACAATTTTTGGGTTTCATCGTCAATGGGAAGAACCAAGGGTTACAGTAAATCTGCAGTAGTGCGTTAGAATCTACTACTGGACTCCCAGGAAAGGTTCGAAAGACAGACCGTTTGAAGCGTTACTTACCTGGACCGAGGTCGGCATGGTAACTCTTTTATTCAAACCAGATGATATTTTATCGTCCCCCCGTGTGGGTTCAGGGGTACGAATAGGCCCGCGGTATTCCTGTCTGTCGTAAGAGGCGACTAAAAGGAGTCTCAAACGTTTCGGCCAATATGTGATGGTCCCCTAAGGGGCTTGACCTCTACGTTTCAAAAATTTTCTGTTAGTGCGTTCCATTTGTGGAAGGACGCCTTACGTGGTGCATTATATATCCATCTTGCCCTGAGATCTGGCACATTCGTTATTGTCATGGAGTTGGACTATTACCAAGCTTCGGTGCATATCGGCTGAAGGGTGTTCCGCGTAGCATACATTCCCTCCATTGTACACTTCCATCATTGCCCTCGTGATATACATGGATATTCGTTGCGGTGGGGTCGTCATGTACCCTCTTGATGGTAGCCCCCTGACTACACTGGGATCACAGTGCTGATGCCTGTGCTGATACCTCCCCACGTATGTCGAGGAGTAGATGCCTATCCCTCTGGGGCATCAGGACTCCCGGAACAGATGGCTAAAGAAGGCAGTGGAGATTATTCACCCTGGTACCTCGTCTGTATGGGAGTTGATGGTGAATCATTTATGTCGACGAAACCTCAGGTTTTCGTGGAGCATATCGAGGACAAGTTCGGGGTGGTTGAGGGCTTGTTCAAAATGCACTCTGGTTCAGTTCTCAGCAAAACAGCATTCTCTGCCCAGTCACGGAGGTTGCTCGCTTGTGACAAGTTGGGGCATGTTTCAGTTAGCATCACGCCCCATAAAAGTCTAAACACGGTCCAGGGCATTATCTTCCACAGGGATCTTCTTCTGCAGTCCGACGAGGAACTACGCGCCAACCTAGAACGACGAGGTGTTCACTTCTTCCGGCGCATCCATGGGGATCTGAGGGATAATCAGGTAGCCACTGGTACCTTCATTTTGGCCTTCGAGGAAGATGTCTTACCGGAAAAGGTCAAGGTGATGGTTTACCGCTGTGATGTAAAGCCATATATCCCTTCTCTGATGCAGTGTTTTAAATACTGGAAGTTTGGCCATATGTCATCCCAATGTACTTCCGGTATCACATGTCGAGATTGTGGACGTCCTTCACATCCCACTACTCCATGTGCCCCACCTGCCATCAGTGTTAACTGCAGAGAAAACCATTCCCCCTGCTCGTTGTACTGTAGGATATTCCAGAAAGAACAGAAGGTAATGGAATATAAGACCCAGGACAGCCTCACCTACATCGAGGCTAAGTGGAAATATGAGAGGCTACATCCAGTACCATTGACATCAACCTATGCCACTGCTGCAACAACGGTTCTATCATCTCCTGTGTCATCGCATGACGTCCTCTTATGCCACAACTGTCACTCCTGCTACAATTCCCATTGCTGCACCACACACCGTCAGCCCTCAGAGCCAGAGGACCACTCCTGCCCCCTTGATTGTGGGGGGCACTTCACTCCCTGTTGCTCCTTCTCCATCTACTTATGGAGCAAGGAGCAACACCCCCCTCCCCAAACCATCGGGGACATCAGTTCCCACTTCCCAGCTGGAGAAGCGTAAGGCTTCTCTCGCCAGGAAGGGGTCCCTGGGGGACCTCCCTTCACAAGTTCCGACCGGTGGCAAAGTGGACACCCGCAAGTGGCTGAGACAATCACTGGACGCTGGTCATAGGGCCTCACGGTCGTCGTCCGTCCCTGGGTCTGACCCAGTGGGGCCCTCCCAGAGTGAACCATCGAAGGCACAACGCGAGAAGCAGAAGACGAAAAAGGTTCCCAAGAATTACGATATTGCGGTGGCACCCGTCCCACGACTTCCTACAAGCTCATCGTCTGAGGATGAGATCGAGATTCTGGCGTCTGCTGAAATCCTGGATCTCGCTGGACCCTCAGACACAATGAATGTCACTCGCACGGGTACTGAACTGGCAGCAAGTGACCCAGCGGCGTAATCTGCCTCCCCAATCCCTTCTCGCCTTTCTCAGCCATGGACAATGTCATCCTCCAGTGGAACTGCGGTGGTTTGTTCCACCATCTCGCTGAGCTCCGACAACTTCTCAGAATTAGGCATTTCTTCTGCTTTGCTCTTCAAGAAACTTGGTTTCCAGCGATGCGAACCTCCGCCCTCCGTGGCTATCGGGGTTATTATAAGAACCGGGCAGCTTATGAAAGGGTATCTGGTGGCGTCTACATCTATGTCCTTCACTCTCTTCACAGCGTGTCTGTCCCTCTACATAAACCTTTAGAGGCTGTGGCTGTTCGGGTGTGGACGTCACAGGCTGTTACTGTCTGCAGTCTGTATCATCCACCGGATGGTGATGTCCTGCAGCATTTCCTGGCTGCGCTGATAGCACAATTGCCGCCACCTTTCCTGTTACTGGGCGACTTCAACGCCAATAACCCTCTGTGGGGTGGGTCAGTGGCAACAGGTCGAGACGCCACCGTTGAGCATGTATTGGCACAGCTCGACCTTTCCATTTTAAATAATGGTGCCTTCACACATTTCCGTATGGCGCATGTCACGTACTCCGCTATCGACCTTTCGATCTGCAGCCCGTGCATCGTACCATCTGTCCAATGGAGTGTGCATGACGACCTGAGTGGTAGTGACGACTTTCCGATCTTTCTGTCACTGCCACAACGTCACTCTTCTGAGCGCCCTTGCAGATGGGCTATGAATAAGGCTGACCGGGACTTGTTCTGCTCCATTGCCGCTATTGAGCCTCTTTCTAATGAAGCCATTGATGCGGTGGTTCACTCGGTCACCACCAGCATCGTTACTGCCGCAGAATCTGCCGTTCCCCGTCCTTCTGGGTCCTCTCGGCGGAGGACTGTGCCTTGGTTGTCGCCTGCGATCGCCGAGGCGATTAAAGATCGCAGGCAGGCGCTACAGCGCACCCATCTTTAGAAAACCTGGTCGCCTTTAAATGGCTCCATGCCCGGGCCTGCCGCATCATTCGCCAACACAAGCAGGAGTGCTGGGAACGGTATGTCGCCACCATTGGCCTCCATGTCTCTCCATCGCAGGTCTGGGCCAAGATTAGACGCCTCTATGGCTATCGGACCACTGTCAGTGTCCCTGCGCTGTCCATGAATGGGGCAATTTGTACTGACTCTGACATCATTGCCAACCGCTTAGCAGACTATTTTGCTATCAGTTCCGCATCTGTGAATTACCCACTGGCTTTCTGCTCCATTAAAGAGCGGTTGGAACATCAGAGCCTTTTATTTCACACGTGCCATCCTGAATCCTACAATGTCCCATTCACTGAGTGGGAATTCCATAGTGCCGTAGCCGCTTGCCCTGATACAGGTCCCGGGCCAGATCTCATCCACTGTCAGATGCTGAAACACCTATCAGTGGACTGCCAGCGACGCCTCCTCGACCTTTACAACCATATCTGGGTCGAGGGTGAGTTTACATCGCAATGGCGGGAAAGTATTGTTATTCCCGTTTTGAAACCTGGGAAGAGTCCATTGGAGGTGGACAGCTACCGTCCTATTAGCCTGACCAACGTTCTTTGCAAGTTGCTCGAACGCATAGTGAGCCGTCGGTTGAGTTGGGTACTCGAGTCTCAGGGCCTTCTGGCTCTGCCGCCGACAATCTGGTGAGCCTGGAGTCAGCCATCCATACGGCCTTTGCTCGCCGTCAGCACCTCGTCGCTATCTTTTTCGACATGCGTAAGACGTACAATACGACATGGCGCCATCACATCCTCTCTACGCTTCATGGTTGGGGTCTTCGGGGTCCACTGCCGATTTTCCTACGAAATTTTATGTCACATCGTACCTTCCGCGTGCAAGTCTCGGCCTCGCATAGTTCCTCCAGAGTTCAGGAGAATGGGGCACCACAGGGATCTGTCCTAAGTGTCTGCCTGTTTTTAATTGCAATTAACGGGCTCGCTGCGGCGGTGGGAACGTCTGTCTCAGCTTTCTTCTATGCTGACGACTTCTGCCTCTACTATAGCTCCATTAGCATTGCAGCTGCTGAACGTGAGCTGCAGGGCGCTATCCGCAAGGCGCAGTCTTGGGCTGTAGCGCATGGCTTCCAGTTTTCGGCTGCCAAGACCTCCGTTATGCATTTCTGCCGGTGACGAACAGTTCACCCTTAGCCGCGGCTTTATCTTGCCGGCAAACGTCTTGCTGTGGTGGAGACACATCAGTTTTTGGGTTTGGTTTTTGATGCCTGGTTGACTTGACTCCACATATTCGGCAGCTTAAACAGATGTGTTGGCATCATCTTAATGATCTGCGATGCTTGAGCCACACCAGCTGGGGCGTCGACCAATCTTCCCTTTTACAGCTCTACCAGGCGTTAATCCAGTCCCATCTGGATTATGGGAGCCTGGCTTATGGCTCAGCACCCTCTCCTGTGTTGCGGGTGCTGGACCCAATCCTTCACAGTGGGATATGACTTGCCACTGGTGCTTTCCGCACCAGCCCTGTGAACAGCTTACTTGAGGAGGCAGGTGTCCCTCCAGTGAAGTTACAGCGGCAACATTTACTGGCCAATTATGCTGCACATGTTTGTAGCTTGCCCGGGCATCCTCATTATCGTCTCCTGTTCCCTCGGTCAGTCGTCCATCTCCCGGAATGTCGGCCACGGTGGGGTTGTACGATCGCAGTCCGCGTCAGAGAGCTTCTCTCAGGGCTTGAGGTTTTCCCTCTTCCACGTCCTTTCCGGACCCCTCTTCGTACACCCGCGTGGTGCGTGCCCCGCCCTTGGCTTCAGCTCGAATTGGCACAGGGCCCGAAGGACTCCGTCCCTCCAGCGGCCTTCCGCCGCCACTTTCTTTGCATACTTGCAACGAATCAGAGCTCTGGCGTTGTTTACACTGATGGTTGGATGGTTGCTGTTCGTGTCGGTTATGCTCTGACTCTAGGGGACCATTACGAACTGGCTGCAGCGTTTTCACTGCTGAGCTGGTCGCCATCTCTCGTGCCCTAGAGTATATCTTCTCCTGCTCAGGTGAGTCCTTCGTCATCTGTAGCGACTCCCCGAGCGGTTTACGAGCTATCGACCAGTGTTTCCCTCACTCTCGTCTGGTGATGGCTATCCAGGAGGCCTTCCATACTCTTGCCCGTTGCAGCCGCTCTGTGATCTTTGTGTGGACCCCAGGCCATGTTGGGATACCAGGCAATGAACGTGTAGACCGCCTGGCCAAAGAGGCCACCAGTGAACCATCTCTGAATGTTGGCCTCCCGGAGGCTGATTTGCGAGCGATCTTACGCCGCAAAGTTTTCGAAATTAGGGACACTGAATGGCGGAACCTGACCACGCCAAACAAACTCCGTCCTATCTAGGAGACGACGGATGTGTGGTGGTCATCCACGTGGGTGTCTCGCAAGGAGTCTGTTGTCCTCTTCCAGCTGCGCATTAGGCACACACGGATGACGCACTGCCACTTATTGCGCCGTGAGGACCCACCTCTATGTCGCTGCGGCTCCGTTTTATCTGTGGTTCACATTTTATTGGAGTGTCCACTTTTAGCTGTGCTCAGGCAGACGTTCGCGCTGCCTGACACGCTCCCTGCCCTTTTAACAGATGACACATCCATGACAGGTTTAGTTTTGCGTTTTATTCGGGCAGGGGGCTTTTATCACTTAATGTAACTGCCTGTCTTTATCTCTGTTGAGACTGGTCCTTGGCCTACGATTTTAGACTGAGTTTTTAATGTGTTTCTCAGTGGTTGGCTTTTCCAATTTTTTCTCTATGGTCGGCCAGCCACTGTCACACTCTGTGTGATTTTAATTCCTTTTTCTGGTCTCTATCTAAGTCTTTCTTGTCCTGTGTCGTCTGCCGCCTTTTCCATTGCTCGTTTTCATAATTTGAGGGTGTTTGCAGTTTTTGGAACAAGGGACCGATCACCGTAGCAGCCTGGTCCAATAAATCACACAAACCAACCAACCAACCTGTTTCATCATTAATGTGAAGGTCGAACGGTTTCAGTAAATCTGCAGTTGGGCATGGGAAACTACTACTGGACTCGAAGGAAAAGTTCCAAGCACAGACCGTTTGAAATGTTAATCTCCTTTATTGAAGTCGGCATATTGCCTGTTAAATTCTATCGCGATGCCATTTTTGTGTTCCATCGTCAATGCGAAAGTCCAACGGTTACAGTAAACCTGCAGTGGTCTATCGGAAACTACTAGTTAACTCCCAAGATAGGTTCCAAGAACAACGATTTGAAATGTTAATCGCCTAGACAGAAATCGGCATGGTGATTGTTGTATTCAAACCCGACGATATTTCTCTGCAATTCGTCGTCAATATGTAGGGCCGAGGGCTACAGTAAACATGGAGTGGTGGATTGGAAACAACTACTTGACTCCCAGGATTGGTGCCAAGCACAGAATGTTTGAAAAGTTACTTTCCTGGACAGAAGTCTTCATGATGCCTGTTGTATTCAATCCCGAAGCAGTTTCTCTGTTTCATCGCCTCAGGAGGGTCCAAGGGCAACAGAAAATCTGTTGAGGTGCATCGGAAGGTACTACTTGACACCCAGGAAATTCCCAAGGCACAGACCGTTTGAAGCGTTACTCCTTTATACAGAGGTCGGCATGGTGCCTGTTGTATTCATTCCCGATGCAATTTCTATGTTTCGTCGTCTATAGGAAGGTCCAATGTATACAGTAAATCTGCTGTGGTGCATCGGGATCTACTAGTGGACTCCCAGGATTGGTTACAAACACAGACCGTATGAACCGTTACTTGCCTGGACAGAAATCGTCTTGGTGCCAGTTGATTTCAATCCCGATGCAATTCCAGTGTTTCATCTTTAATGTGAACGTCCAAGGGTTACAGAAAACGTATGGTGCTGCATCGGATATTTTTACTCAAATGGCTCTGAGCACAATGGGACTTAACTTCTGTGGTCATCAGTCCCCTAGAACTTAGAACTACTTAAACCTAACTAAACTAAGGACATCACACACATCCATGCCCGAGGCAGGATTCGAACCTGCGATCGGAGCGGTCACGCGGTTCCAGACTGAAGCGCCTAGACCGCACGGCCACACCGGCCGGCTTTTACTCAACTCATAGGAAATGTTCCAAGCACAGACCGTTTGAAGCGTTGCTCTCCTGGACAGAAGTCATCATGATGACTGTTTTATTCAATCCAGATGCAATTACTGTGTTTCATCGTAATTCTGAAGGTCCAACGTTTACAGTAAATCTGCAGTGGTCCATCGGGATCTACTACTGGACTCCCAGGAATGGTTACAAGCACAAACCGTATGAAGTGTTACTTGCCTGGACAGAAGTCGTCTTGGTAAACGTTGATTTCAATTCCGATGCAATTTCTGTGTTTCATCGTCAATGCGGAAGTCCAAGGGATACAGTAAACGGTGATGCATCGTAAACTGCTACTGGGCTCTCAGCAAAGGTCCAAGCACAGACCGTTTAAAGCATTACTCGTCTGGATAGTAGTCGGCATGTTGCCTGATGTATTCAATCTCAATGCAGTTTCTGCGATTCATCGTCAATGTGAAGGTCCACGGGTTGCACTAAATCTGCAGTGGTGCATCGGAAACTACTACACGACTCACAGGAATGATTGCAAGCACAGACTGTATGAAGGGTTGCCCTCCTGGACAGAAGCCGGCATGGTGACTGTTGAATTCAATCCCGATGAAAATCTTGTGTTTCAGCGTCAATGTCAAGATCCAAGGGTTACAGTAAACCTGCAGTGGTGCATTGGAAACTATTACTGGACTCCCAGAAAAAGTTTGAAGTGTTGCTCTCCTGGACAGAAGTTGGCATAGTGCCTTTTGTATTCAATCCCAATGCAATTTCTGTATTTCATCGTCATTGTGGAAGTCCAAGAGTTACAGTAAACCTGCAGTGGTGCATCGGAAACTACTACTTGAGTCCCAGGTGAGGTAAGAAGCACATACCGTTTGAGGGAATACTCGCCTGGACAGAAGTCTGCATGGTGCTTGTCGTGTTCTATCCCTATGCAATATCAGTGTTCCATCGTCAATGGGGAGGTTCAAGGGTTACAGTAAACCTTCAGTGGTGCATCGGAAACTACTCCTAGACTTCCAGGGAAGGTTGCATGTACAGACTGTTTGAACCGTTACTCCCCTGGACAAGTTACAACTTGATTCCCAGTAAAGGTTACAATCACAGACCATTTTAAGCATTACTCGCTCGGACCTAAGTCAGCATGGTGCCTGTTGTATACAATTCCGATGCAATTTCTGTGTTTCATCGTCAATGCGAGAGTCCAAGGGATATAGTAAACCAGCAGTGATGCATCGTAAACTACTACTGGGCTCCGAGCTAACGTCCAAGCGCAGATCGGTTAAAGCATTAGTCGTCTGGATAGTAGACGGCATGGTGCCTGTTATATTCAATCCCGATGCAATTTCTGTGTTTCATCGTACATGCGAAAGCCCAAGGGTTACAGTAAACCTGCAGCGGTACATCGAAAACTACTACTGCACTGCCATGAACGGTTCCAAGCGCAGTCCATTTGAAGCATTACTCGCCTAGACAGAAGTCCACATGGTGAATGTTTATTTCAATCCCTGTGCAATTTCTGTGTTCATTGTCAATGTGAAGGTCTAAGGATTAAAGTAATCGTGCCGTGGCGCATCAGAAACTACTACTGGTCTCCCTGAAAATGTTCAACTCACAAATCATTTGAAACGTTACTCGCCTGGACAAAAGTCGGCATGGTGACTATTGTACTCAATCCCGATGTAATTTCATTGTTTCATCGTCAATGCGAAAGTCCAAGGGTTGCGGTAAACCTACAGTGGTGCATCGGAAACAGCTAGTGGACTGCCCGCAAAGATTCAGCAAAGACCGTTTAAAGCGTTACTCGATGGACCGTAGTCTGCATGGTGCCTGTTGTATCCATTCCAGATGCTACTTCTGTGAATATTCGTAAAGTCCAACGATTACAGTAATCCTGAGTGGTGCATCGGAAACTGCTACTGGACTCCCAGCAAGGGTTCCAAGCACAGACCGTTTGTAGCGTTACTCGCATGGACAGTAGTCGGCATGGTGCATGATGTATTCAATCCATATGCAATTTCGTTGTTTCATGGTCAATGTAAGGGTCTAAATGCAGTACTACTGTGAAGGTTAAAGGGTTACAGTAAACCATCAATGGTATATCGGAAATTACTTTACATCTCTCAGAAAGGATCCAAGGACAGACAGTTTGAAGCGTTACTCTACTGCACTGAGATCGGCATGGTGCCGGTTGTATTCAATACCGATGCCATTTCTGTGTTTCATCGTCTGTGTGAAGGTCCAAGGGTTACTGTAAATTTGCAGTGGTGCATCGTAAATACTACTGGACTCCCAGAAAATGTTAGAAGCAGAGACCGTTTGAACGGTTACTCACCTGGACAGAAGTTGGCATAGAGCCAGTTATATTCAATCCCGATGCAATTTCTGCGCTTCATCGTCACTGTGAGGGTCAAAGTTTTACAGTAAATCTGCAGTGGTGCATCGGTTATTTCTGGTGCACTCCCAGCAAAGGTTCCAAACATAGACCGTTTGAAGGGTTACTCACCTGGACAGAAGTTGGCATTGTGTCAGTTGTACCCAATCCCAATGCAATTTCTGTGTTTCATCGAAAATGTGAAGGTTCGAGAGTTACATTAAACCGGCAGAGGTGCATCGCTAAGTACTACATAACTCCCAGGAAAGGTTCCAAGCACAGACAGTTGAAGCGTTACTTTCCTGGACAGAAGTCGGCATTGTGCATGTTGTATTCAATACCGGTGCCATTTCTGTGTTTCATCGTCAATGTGAAGGGCCAATTGTTACTGTAATTTTGCAGTGGTGCATCGAAAATACTACTGGACTCCCAGCAAAGGTTCCAATCGCAGACCGTTTGAACCGTTACTAACCTGGACAGAAGTCGGCATAGAGCCAATTCTATTCAATCCCGATGCAATTTCTGTGCTTCGTCTTCACTGTGAAGGACAAAGTGTAACAGTAAATATGCAGTGGTGCATCGGAAAGAACTAATGGACTACTAATAAACGTTCCAAACACAGACCGTGTGTTGCGTAAATCCCCTGGACAGAAGTCGACATGATGCCTATTGTATTCAATACAGTGGCGCATCAGAAATTACTATTTGACTCGCAGGACAGGTTCCAAGCACAGACCGTTTGAGGCATTAATCACCTGGATGAAAATTGGAATGGTGCCTAATGTATTCAACGCCTATGCAGTTTGTGTATTTCATCGTCAATACGAAAGTCCAAGGGTTACAGTTAATCTATTGTGGCGCATCGGAAGCCACAACTGGACTCCCAGGAAGCGTTCCGTGCAGAGACTGTATGATGCGTTACTTGTTCGGAAAGAAGGTATCATAATACCTGTTGTATGTAAACCCGAAGCTATTTCTGCGTTTCATCGTCAATGTGAGAGTTAACGGTTTCAGTAAACCTGCAGTGGCGTATCGGATACAACTACTGGACTCCCAAGAAACGTTACAATCACAGACCTTTACAAGCCTTACTCGCCTGGACAAATGTCGGCTTGGTGCCTATTGTATTGAATCCCGATCCAATCTCTGTGTTTCATCGTCAATGCGAAAGTCCGAGGGTTACAGTAAACCTGTAGTGGTGCAACGGAATCTACTACTGGACTCCCCGGAAAAGTTCCTAGCGTAGACCATTTTAAGCGTCAATCGCCTGGACAGAAGTCGTCATGGTGCCTTTTGCATTCAATACCAATTCAGTATCTATGTTTCATTGTCAATGCGAATGTCCAACCTACGGTGGCGCATCGGAGGCAACTACTGGACTCTCAGGTAGCGGTCTATGCAGAGACACTTTGAAGCGTTACTCGTTCGACAGAAGTCAGCCTGGTGGCTGTTGTATTCAATCTCGATGCAACTCTATGTTTCATCGTCAATGTGAGAGTCCAACGGTTACAATAAACCTGTGGTGGTGTATCGGAAACAACTACTGGACTCCCAGGAAACGTTACAAGCACATACCTTTCGACGTGTTAGTCCCCTGGACAGAAGTCGTCATGGTGCCTATTGTATTCAGTCGCGATGCAATATCTGTGTTTCACCGTCAATTCGAAAGTCTGAGGGTTACAGTAAACCTGCAGTGGTGCATCGGAAACTACTAGTGGACTACCAGGAACGGATCCAAGCACAGACCGTTCGAAGCAATTCTCCCGTGGACACAAGTTGGCATGGTGCTTGTTGTATTCAATTCTGAAGCAATTTCTGTGTTTCATCGTCTGTGTGAAGGTCCAAGGGTTACAGTAAACCTGCGGTGGTGCATCGGAAACTACTACTGGACTTCCAGGAAAGGTTACAAGCACAGACCGTATAAATATAAATGGTATTTTTCGTACCTGAACTTTACACACACAGAAGAAATATAGCAGAGCTTAACATTAATTATGTTTATTATTTTAGAAAGTTTTGATTTTTATCTGCTTGGGCAAGGCATCTTTGTCCGTTATGTTAATTATGACCACGCTCTTGCAGATTCACCTTTTATCTTTTACATCGGACTTCGTATTTCAGATCAGCACCCGAAAACGTCGCTGGTTCGTGCTGGACGACTATCTTTCCAATTTACGGATCGTTTCTTTGCCAAGCCAAGACACTTAACAATCTTACATATAACTAGTGACACAAAGTAAAACTTACATTGATTAGCAATAATTATATTCTTAGATTGAAGCATAGTTTAAAAATACATTTACATCATGTGATTACTAGTGCCGGTGATTGCAACTCGTGTATAAAAATATCGAAATAAATAAAGTTCATCTCGGTGTGCCACACACGTCCGATCTGTGCAGGACCTCTCCAACCAAAAGTAACCTATACTTTCGTCCTCTGACGATCGTAATTCTTCCTCTTTTTTCCAGCGGCTGCAGGCAATGCTTACATAGCCGTGGATTTCGTCTTTGCTTTTTTTTATGTATCTTTATTTTTCTACTTATAACTACGACTTCTTCCTAAATAGCCGCTCAGCGTGCAAATGTGCCTTTAAACTGTCCCCTGGGTTGCGAGGCGAAAGGTCGCACCTAAAGGCGAGCAACTCACTCTAAAGCACATTTCATTAATACATTTGCAAATACAGATACATAACATCACAACATAACAATATACATGACATATACATAATATTTACCTGAAATATGTTTGTCTTTGAATGTGGCGGCTGCACCTTCAACAGTCTTACGTTGGTATCGCGCTTGTATGAGTTCTACGTTGGCACTGCAGTTGTCGCGCTTGCGCAGTCGCGTGTATTTCAGCAGTTGCGCGGCGGTTGCTTCGCGAAATTCGTCACACGTCATATTGTTTATTATTATTAGGTGCGTTTGTGTGCACTAGTGGTCGTTATGACAACATTTACCAAAGAATCTGGTAATGTGGATTTACATTTGAAACAGGTATAGAAACCTTTAGTTACAACATGTGCTAACATTAAATTACAAGTTCTTTTTGTTCATTGTCTCTCTCACACAGTTTTGTGCTTTAATGTATTTTTTTTCAGATATAATGTTTTTTGTACTGGGTTGTACGTCATCTGATAGAAGACTGGAAAATTCCCATTTTACAGCATGAGTTCGTGAAGGCATGGAAGCAGGACCTCGTTCCTCGTTCAACCAGCTAAGAGTGTCCGTCTTTTCCGAGAACGTTATGCTCCCTGAGGACCCGTTCAAAATTCCCCCACCCGTCGAGTGGTCTTCTTCGCGTTGGAAGAAAGTGACCATAGGTACAGTAGGGAACCAGTTCGCACTCTCCAATACATGAACATCAAAAATCTCTCCACCAACTTCTCTTGACAATAGTCCTAGAATATCAACTGCTGAAATATCTCACACAAACCCTTGGGTACTACTGCAACATGCTGCACTGTATCTTTCTGATTCTTAATTTTCGTTTATTGGCACACCTCACAAGTTCTCTACTCCTTCCTTGTTATCCTACTCTTACCCTTTGCATGACAAATAATAGCTACGTGAGTGTGCAATACAGTTGTTTACATCATAATACCCATAAACTCTGTTACAAATTAAGTTGGTACTGCGACTCTTCCTCTATAAGGTTGTGGTAAGATGCTCACGAATAAAACGCTTTCCATTCCACAGCATTCCACAGACAGGCGAAATAGTACATCTGACGCACAATTGTTCTTTCCTCTAATACATCGTATTTATAAATCATACTCCTGATGAAAAAGAAACCATCGCATCAAACGACTGTGCAAAAACTTCCTTATCCTTAAAAATATCAATAGACTTTGTACAGTATGACATCCAATCTTTCTCCCATAGGACATATACCTAAACATGTTTATAGCCGTTGCTACTGCTAAAGTATTCTTTTCAGTAACTGAGTAATTCGACTCACAGCTGGTTAACATACGACTGGCAAATGCTAATATCACTTCTCTTCCGTCATTTACCATTTTCTTGATCACTTGACAACCCAATTCAAATCCTCACGCATCTGCAGCCAAACAAAACTCTTTGGTCAAACCTGGATGCCCTAACAATCTAGGATTACTAAGTTCTCGTACCAAAGCATCAGACTCTTGTTGACAACTCTTATCCCCTCTCCAAGGTGTAGTCATTTATAACAACATATTAAGGTGCACACAATTCATTATATTACGAGGAATATTCCTTCTGTAAAACCTAGAAAAGCCTTCAGCTGTTACCTACGTCTAGGGAAAGGACAACGTTTAATTGGCAACAATTTCCTTGGGTTAGGTAATGTTGACTCCTGACTTACATGTTTCCCAAACATTTCCTGAGATCTTCAACTTTTAAATAACATTTCTGTGTGTTTCTTCCATGTTCCAGATACTACTAATACATCATCAACATATACAAATACTTTACTTAAAAATTAATCTCCTAAGGAAAGACCTCATAATTGAACGAACTCTTGATACACACAATTCAATTCAAATGGTAGAACTTTAAACTGATAATTTCGCCTGTTAAACAGAAAAGTCGCGAAATTCCGCAATTCCACAGCGAGTATAGCCTGGCAATGGCCGGCCATGAAACCAACCATACTTAAATATGTACTTTACAGACACCCAATGAAGTCCCCCTGTACCGTTTAGTCTTTACATCATTTCAAATAATGTAACTGATCTAATACATCCAAGATGGGTTGGAGCTGAGTCCCTCTCAGCTCTATCAGTCATTCTCTAACACCATCTGGCAGTCGAGTAATAAGTTCTTCGACGAGATGCAATTCGTTTACTTCATTTGAACGGTAGTTCATAAAACTGCGGTAGCCTCCCCAGCTCTCGTTGTATTTCTGTGGGCCAAACTACTCTAGTCTTAGTTTGTGTTGGATACTCTATGACACATTTAAATTTAACATCACACTTCTATTATTACCCCATGACTCTGGAAGACCACCTGTAAACGCTTTAAGAAAAATTAAGAGATGCACACAACCAATAGGGTCGAGTGTAGGAAAATGGTTACTACTGTCTCTCATCGCGAACATACTCACTACACTGAGACTTACTTTTACTAAAGATGCGTGAAAATCCCAATGATCCTTCTCAGACTTCCTTCGATCCACTATCAGCACACTATCCCGACTACTACATGGAGTGGAAGACACACGACTCTGATTACCACCATCAGGTTTCGCTTGGTGCTGATTTTATTCTGGTTAAAACTGCCTTCAGATACTAAAAGGTTAGCATTTTTCACATTCTCTACTACCTGTCTGTGTGCCTTAGTTATTCAGTCTTAAACACTAGTACTTAACTCATTAATCTCGGAATTAACTTTAACATGGTTGCTACTATTCTGGTCAGTCACATCCTGATGCGAGGGACTAATAGACTTTTCCTCTTCCTCTTTTGCTTCATTTAATTTTTCCTCAAGATTTCCAATTTTTGTACTAACATCTGTAAACTCAAGATTATCATATTATTTAAAACTGCTTAAATCCTATTTTGCTCTAACTAACTCATGCCTTGAAACATTGTTGACCTTGTGACAAAATTTCAGGACTCTGTTTTGTCTCTCAACGGAACTGTTTAGTATTTTCGTCTGTCTTCTTACGAAACTGTTTGATCTCCTGTAGAATTTCTGTCATTTTCAAAAAAGACTCTAGTACCTCCTTTAAATATCCGAACCTTACTTCACGAGCTTTAAACAAGTCACAGTCCGCTTGGGATACCACATGTTACAAAATAACTCCCTACAGTGCTTAACTCTATTCGCAATTGGAAAAAAATAGCTCTCTTGACAACAATCCCAAAAACATTCATCTAACCAGATAAACAAGTAACTCTTTCTTTTATTACTTAACGTTATTTGTCTTCCATTCTCCGGAACCTTTCGAGGTAGCTACAAATAGCTCGCCGTTGGTAGCCGCAGTGGAGACAGCAGAGGCACAACATGAAGTACAATCAGGCTGCATCCTCGTTTCACCTTATCTGTAGTCGACTATGTCTCATTTATCCTAAAGTGATTTGAAGTACTATAACTAATCAAACCAATATTCTTTTCTTTTATTTCATTATATCGAACGTTCCACTGTGAATAGATCCACTCTCTCATTGATGTATATTCTGTACCATTTTCAGAAAAATTGTGTTTTCTATCACCTAACACCCTCAGATTGTACCTACTTTACTATGTACAATTAACAGTACATCCTGGACCACATTGTCTACAGACACCTGTACTATTCCTTACTGCTATGATATGTCCTCACAACAGACAACTATACTATTCTCACACTAAAAATGTAGTGTTGGCAGAAGAACCAACACCGTGTTACTAGAGGAGGCCGAAATGCACGCGTTTTAGCTCACGCAGGCTGGCGTGAGGAGGGAAGAACTATACTGACGTGAGGTTTGGAACATGACAAGGAATGAGAATTCAGAAAGCGGACGTAGTTAGTTTGATGCTTAACTTTAGTCCACTATGATGAACGTCGCTGTTGACGGTACATGATTCACAATATTATCTGTTCAGAAGATATATAGTAACTGAATGTGGCACCATGCTAGGTCGTACCAAATGACGTAGCTGAAGGCTATGCTAAACTGTCGTCTCGGCAAATGAGGGCATATGTAGACTAATTCCTTAGTACATCCACGCAAGCTGGCCATCTCACTTTTTTCTACATTAGCAACATTACATGTCGTTTTGTCCTAATATCACTTAATTGGAGTGATTACTGACTTGAATATCGATCAGAAGTTGTGCTGAGGGTTTTACAAACATTTACAGCTACTCATAAAATTCCGCATCTTGCAATTTAGCGTAATACCCATTACTCATTGCATTCAGTATCTCTGTTATAGGTGATGAGTGCTGATGCAGAGTGTAGGGCCATCCCACCTCTACGGTCTGTACGGGAGCAAGACGTTGAGGTATTGTTCAAATATCGTGAGTACCTTTTTGTGTGCTAAGGATACAAGTAGTAAGGACTGAAGTAGTGTAATGGTTTTGATGAGGTGGCCTTGCTACAGAGCTTACGTTTGACATCAGCAACTTGTTTCCGCATACCATCTGCGTCTGCTATAATAAACACGAAATGAATGTAGCGTTGTAACGTCTTTGTTACTTTGTTGTAGTTTGCTTTATTCGTAACATGATCTGGGGATTCTGTGACATTTGCTATGAGAAGGGTATTTAGTTCTGCTAGCCTTACAGCAAAAAGCATTGTACCGATCATTTGTATTAGGAGTGGTGTCAGGAAAGGTCACGTTTTAGGGTATGAATTTTTTTACATGTTATGGTCTCTTCATTAGCCTGATAGCTGAGTAGCAAGGACAAAGTCCATGAATTGCGTCTGTCAGTGAGTGCACTCCTCCCTGATGGAACTTTCAACTAAATCCATGTGGTAGTAACAGAGTTAGGGAAAAAGCTGAGGAGATCTTAATAGCTCTCCGTTTTAGAACCACAGTAGTGTGAGTCATATTTCCACTACATACTGTACTGCTAATGGGTAGTACACAGACCTCTGTGATGGTCATCACTGGTGTTTTGTACTTCTTAAACACTAGATTAGTTCATAATTATTTATCACATCAAATAAATTTCTGTTTACAGAGGGTGCTAACTTCATTATTATTTGTCCGCTAACAGTGTCGACAACGTTGGGGGTCTGTAAGTACTATAAGATGTACTCACCTTTTCTGACATGCAAGAGCAGTAATGATAAGTATTATAGCTGTCTACGTACATACTGCAATTATGACACATTATTGGTCTGTTACAGTGGATGTCAGCGAGTTCTGCGGATAGATGTTGTTTAGACTGATGGTGAACTTTTATTTTACAGGCCGATGTGCAATCTGAGCCATCCCCGAGATCCACGCTCACGTACATAGTATCAAACGTGGCAGCAGGTAAGGTGCAAGAGAAGCAACGCGGAGGCGAAACAGCCCGACAGCAGCCGCCGCAGCAGCACTGCGATGTGGTTGAGGCAGAGGGAAGCGAAGAGGAAGAGAAGGAGGTGGGGGAGGCCAAGACCAGCCGCGGCCTGCTGCGGCGGCTGCTGGCCTGCTGCCTCTGCATTAGGCTGCCACGAGGCCGCAGGTCCAGGAGGACCAGCAGGTGAGTCCGCCCTGTTGTGCTGTGTGTTCAGAATTCTTCAGCGTGGAACTTACCATGTAGCGCAGCTGAATTCGTGAGTATGCTGTAATTATTGTGTCACACAGTGACCTCTAGGGTTGGAGGGAGTGGGGGAGGGGTGTTTGGGCTTATCCAAATTTATGTTCTGAAGCTGTGTGCTGCGACTTGAGTATTTATTCTCATTCTTCAGAATTCTGATTGTAGGGAAGTAGTTCAATCAGGTTCAAAGAACTGCTATGAAGAATGTGCAAAATCCATATTGTAACAGTAACTCAAGTATCAAAGAGTTTGAGTTATTTATGTCAGATAATCACATATGTGTTTTAATCAAATTAAAGTAATCATAGCTATATAACAGTTTGCCATGGCTGCTACATGTGTGATTCCTTGTATGAATAATTTGTGTAAAACAATTTCAAATTTATGAATTAATAAAACTAAGAATTTTAATTTATTTCAGAGTTCATCCTGAAGATGCGCCGACACCTGGCACGCAGGCTAAAGAAGTGAGCGCCGCCTACAAAATCCCAGTATGTATTGAAAGAAACATGTACAGAACATACTAAATCTTTGTAAGGGCATGTTAGATGGTACTACTTGTGCACTAGCCATTTCACTAGTTTGATTAGTAGTTAACTGAGTAATGATAAAGAGTACTTGGCATCACTTCTGACGTGAAGGAAAATTGTAATATACGATTAATTGTACTTATCACAACAGAAGCCTAGCAAAGCTTAATTTAAATAAGAACAGCAGTAAACAGTAACTCAGTCTGTCTATTCAGTGTAATCTATGAGTCACTATGTAACCTTGGCTCTACCTGTGAAAGAAATGATATTCTGCGATTAAGGAAATGGTGAAAGTGAAAATTTGAAATTATCATCCTTTTATACTTTTCATTCTGTAGCAGAGAGAGTAGTGTGGATACTTTGAGGTAGAATACACAGCCCACATCTCTTCAGTGTATTGGCAGCTGACTTGGTATTGAATCAGATGGTTCCCCATCTCGAAATGTTTAGGAAGTCTTTTCAGACTGCAATATGCTTTGAAATTACGGTCAGTTTTCCGATATACTTGCTTGGGACTGGGGAATAGTAATAATTTTTAAATTATTTGTAGCAAATATGACATTTTCTTAGAAAAACATTTGATAGCTTGGATACTTAGTTTTGTAACTAATTAACTTCTGATCTTACTATGTGCTGTATATTTGTAACACTCGTCAGGAAAGTCACCGACTCTGTCCTGTTACACAGGCTTAGGAATGTGCCCTTGATATTTTTAGCTGGGACATGTCCCTCTCCAATGGAAATTAAGATGGCTACAGTTTCCTGCTTCTGTCCACTGTCTTCAGAGATTTGTCTTGGTTGTAAGCTGTTGCAATTACCTTTACGTTATTCCAAATCACAAAGCCCGCTGGCCACATTAAACCCTCTGGGTATCACACAGGTCAAATTGTACTTGCATAAGCTGTTGGCTTATTGATGTGTTCTCATATGTCGACCAGAAATGCTACATTTTTAGAACAGATTGACTTGAGTTAGATGTTGCTATTTCCTACACATAACGACGGACTGGGATGTTACACACCAGGATACAATTCCTGTCTTTATTCCCCTATATAGTGCGTTGATACACAAACAACAGTCGTCAAATGATAATGAGAGATGCGTAATCAACGTAAAATCTCGCAAGTGTCATGCCTTCCTCGTTTTACCTGATGCGTTGATACACACATTGTGGATGAACATACGTTAATAAAAGTGTGTATGAGTACTGTCCATTTCGAATAGTTACAGATGCAAGAAGATGGGTTAAAATAAACATACTTTGTTTGTCATTCAACATTTCATATATTAACAATCAGAACCATAGATGCTGCAGTGTTGAACAACAAAGAAAGTACATAACATTTTCACCAAGCAGTGTACAAATTGTACATATCGGTAAAGTCTTAATTGGAGAATTACATACAGTCCACAGGATGATTCCATAATGATGCTACAAACTGTCGGGATTGATAGAAAAGGGTAAACGTATCAGCGTGAGGTAGGGGGCCATGTCCAGTAAACGAGCGTGTCGAAAGTTATAAGCGAAAATTATTCTGGTGTCTCTGACAGTCGCCTTTCTGCAGCAGGCTCTTCGTTGTCCGTACTTGGGAAGAAAGTAGAATCGATAAATAAAAAACGGGTTCATTAAATATGGACTCTAAAGTGCATACCTGAAGAGCAATGACCAGTTGTTAACTTTTGCTACTGTGAAATACATGTCTTCTACTGAACAACAACTCATAGCTCATTATGTAGAGCCCTTGTTTACTGGATATTTTTGTTGTTTTGGTTCAAACTACCTAATCCCAAAATATGAAAAGCAAAGAATTTCCAGTAGAAGTGAAACCACTGTCAGAGGTATCAGAACGAATTTCGCTTGCAAATTTAGACTCTATCGTTTCTGGCCGAGAGTCCCGTGCGTCGGATTGACATATTTATCCCTTTCCATCACTCATGAAACTGTGTAACATCATCAGGGACAAACCCCTTGTGGCTCGCATTCTCTGTACTTTCGTCATTCACACCACCATTTACAAGAACGATCTAACACTCAGCATAGAGAGAAATTTCTATTTAAACGGATCTAGCGTTTCGTTAACCCTATACTGACTGCACTGTCTTCATGTGTTGCTGGACGGAAGTGTAGACGAGACAAATAACAGAAGAACGGGAAAGGTCTTTGTTGGGATAGGTATACGTTTTATTAACGGGGAAAGTAATTCTGAATTAATCTGACTGTCTTTTTCTGTTGCAGGAAACGTACACGAAGGAGAAGCAAGAGCTGGTGTCGGCATGGGTGCTGAGGCATTTTGGGAGCGCCCGGGACCGCTGCAGGTGGGTGGAAGGGCTGCACGAAGATGCCGTCAGCGCAGAAGCTGCAGAGGTAACGTATTGTGAACGTTTCAGCTACGCAAGCAGTGGTGAGTAGAACAATAATATAAACAGAAATTCGTATACACTAGGCGCAGTGCACTGTAAATATGATGTTGTGTTACATCAAAGACTTAATCGTTGTGTGACATTCAAATATTCAACTGAAACTGTTTTATTTGAAGGAGAAAACCGTAATAGAAGTAAAAATCTTTCGGTTAAACGGTTTAATTATCTGTTGCCAGCCTCATCCTGAATTCCGCAAAGTAATTGTTGAGTTGGGCGTAATTTATAATGCATAGCATGAAATAACGTAAGAAAATACATATTAGTATACTTCCTCTTATACACTGTAGTGGTTCATAGATAATGAGTTTAGTAGTGTGAGTTCCATCTTTTAAAAGACGAAACAGGAAAAAATCTTGAAATGTAATTATCGTAGTCGAGTTACCAGTCCTATAACGCAAGATAGAGAAAGGACGTGAAATAGTGAATACATTTTGATATAAAATTTAAAAAATCCATGTAACCACTACTTCCTCGTAAATGTCAAACACTTTGCACCGACAGAGGACGAACATCTTAATTATCTAGATTCCTTGAATCTGTGTCAGATCTGTTATAACAACACCGTGGCCGATCTTTTCAAACACGGAGCTGTTGACGTTTTAAATGTCACATTAACTGAAATACTAAAGTAAATTAAAGTAGTTTATTGGTGGTTTTTGCATCATAAGAACAACAGCGATAGACACTGAATTAATATTTTTGTATCATTCACCTAAAAGAAATCATAGCGAACTCTAGCAGCAGACATTGAGTAAGAATACCGGATTGAAACAGTGTACTTGCACTAAATCAACGTGAGTGTAATGTGGACTCCACATCAGCGGAACTACAGATGTCCTCGTAGAGTTTCCACGTGTGGCGAGCTAGTTCGCAAGGCATGGAGCTGGACCAGACACGAATGCATGCCATACGCTGGACTTACAGATGTTGGTTTGATTCACTGCCCAGCCTCAGTGTGGTATTTAGGCGGTTCTCCACGCGCGTCTAGGCGAATGCTATGCTGGTCCCCAGTCTCTGCCTCAAAGTATACACAAACAACTGGAATACTAAAACATAAAGTACAGTGAAACTTCCTGGCAGATTAACACTGTCTGCCACACTGAGACTCGAACTCTGGACTTTAGTCTTTTGCGGGCAGGTGCTCTATCATCTGACCGACCCAAGCACGACTCACGACCTGTCCTCACAGCTTCAATTTCATATCAGCGCACAGTCCGCTGCAAAGTGAAAATCTCATTTTGGAAGCATCCCCGAAGCTGTGGCTAAGCCATGTCCCCGCAATATCCTTTCTTCCAAGTGTGCAAGGCCTGCAAGGTTCGTCGTGAAGTTTGGAAGGTACGAGACGAGGTACTGGCAGAATTGAAGCTGTGAGGCGGGGTCGTAGTAGTGCTTGGATAGCTCAGATGGTAGAGCACTTGCCTGTGAAAGGCAAAGATCCCGAGTTCGAGTCTCGGTCTGGTTCACAGTTTTAATCTGCCAGAAAGTTTCATATCAGCGCACACTTCGCTGCTGAGTGAAGATCTCATTCTATAAAGAACAGTGTTTACAGGATTCGCAGACAGGATGTAAACACAGGTTTCCTCAATAAGACTAAACTTATGGCTGAGGTGGCCAGCCAGAAAGTAAAAATTGAAAACAAAAACTACCAGGTCGTGAGAACTGTGGACGTCGACCACGCTATAAATGTTCAGAGGCAGAGATTATATGTAGAAACTGACGTGAGGATAGGTATAATTTATTTAGTATACCTTGAAAATCAGGCATTACGCACGCTGGTTTAGGACTTAAATCTCTGAATATTTGTTTCTTACTCTACTCGTTTATTACGGTAACCGTTAAAATCGAATTGTATCTGATTTAATTGTTCAGTAGGAGGAAACGAAGCTGTCAAGCACACAAATTTGAAAATCGTAATGGCGCAAAGTATATAAAAATACAGGTCTTATATTCCAGAATGTGCAATGACAGTATTAATTATATATAATAGATAGCTACATATTTATCCAATCATTTACGTAAAATGTGTAACTTGCAGTGTTTCATAGTACTTCCAAGGGTGCTCAGCGGTATAGAAATGCTCTGAATTTTTTTGCTATATATCCCCCAAACGTTACTTAAAGCAGCACTTGCGTATTTGCAAAGACCGAACTAACGCACAAATTAATTACTTCCCAAATCTACATTTCGAAAGTTGGGTAGGAAAGCAGCGGCAAGAATAAAGAGATGACTATGCATTTTACACGCCTCAGGTAGTCTGAGAGTAGAACACATGCAGTTTTATCCAGTTTACGATGTAAAATATGCTTCGATATTTGGAGAGTACTGAACCACTGAGGAAGTATTCTTCCTCGTATCCACAACTCTCACATCCTGTCAGCACAACATGAAATGCATGCATCTTTACAAGACACACATAGGCGCTAGAACTTATATTGCACTTGTCGACAAGAGTAAGCGATGTCAACACCATGGCAAATCTCTTCTGATATCAAAGACAGTCAAACATTATAGTGAACTCCTAAAACTAATTATTTTCCACCTGTGGGATGCTTCCATGTATCATTATGTTTTTTCGCATATAGAATGTCTGCAAAAAACACGCCAGCAGTGCAAAAAGTGCAGTGTTGACAACGTGTATCACAATGTCTAAATTAATTATCACACTGTTATTACCCACTTGTATTTGTCATACGGATTGCCAAATCATTAAACGTAGGAGAGAGCAATATACTGCTTGACTCCTCGGTGAAGGTATGTTCTCGAAACTTCAACAAAAGCTCGTACCGAGCTACTGAGCGTCTCTCTTGCAGAGTCTTCTACTGGAGTTTATCTAACATCTCCGTAACGCTTTGGCGATTACTAAATGATCCTGAAACGAAGCGCGCTGCGCTCTGCTGGATCTTCTCAATCTCTTCTATCAACCCTATCTGGTACGGATCCCACACTGCTGAGCAGTATTCAAGCAGTGGGCGAACAAGCGTACTGTAACCTACTTCCTTTGTTTTCGGACTGCATTTCCTTAGGATTCTTCCAATGAATCTTAGTCTGGCAACTGCTTTACCGACGATTAATTCTATATGGTCATTCCATTTTAAATCACTCCTAATGCCTACTCCCAGAAAATTTATGGCATTAACTGCTTCCAGTTGCTGAGCTACTATATGGTAGCTAAATGATAAAGGATCTTTCTTTCTATGTATTCGCAGCGCCTCATACTTGTCTACATTTAGATTCTATTCCCATTCCCTGCACCATACGTCAATCCTCCTGCATTTCAGTACACTTTTCCATTGTTACAACCTCTCGATGTACTGCAGCGTCATCCGCAAAAAGCCTCAGTGAACTTCCGATGTTATCTACAATGTCATTTATTTATATTGTGAATAGCAACGGTCCTACGACACTCCCCTGCGGCACTGAAATCACTCATACTTCGGAAGACTTCTCTCCATTGAGAATGACAGACTGCGTTCTGTTATCTAGGAACTCTTCAATCCAGGCACACAATTGCCCTGATAGTCCATATGCTCTTACTTTGTTCATTAAACGAGTGTGTGGAACTGTATCAAACGCCTCGTGGAAGTCAAGAAACACGGCATCTACCCGGGGACCCGTGTATATGGCCCTCTGAGTCTCGTGGACGCATAACACGAGCTGGGTTTCACACGATCGTCTTTTTCGAAACCCATGCTGATTCCTACAGAGTAGATTTCTAGTCTCCAGAAAAGTCATTATACTCGAACATAAGACGTGTTCCAAAATTCTACAACTGATCGACGTTAGAGATATAGGTCTCAAGTTCTGCACATCTGTTCGACGTCCCTCCTTGAAAACGGGGATGACCTGTGCCCTTTTCCAACCTTTTGGAACGTTACGCTCTTCTATAGACCTACAATACACAGCTGAAAGAATTGGGCAAGTTCCTTCGCTTACTCTGTGTAAAATCGAACTGTTATCCCATCAGGTCCAGCGGCCTTTCCTCTTTTGAGATATTTTAATTGTTTTTCTATCCCTGTCATCTATTTCGATATCTACCATTTTGTCATCTGTGCGACAATGTAGAAAAGGAACTACGGTGCAGTGTTCCTCTGTGAAACAGCGTTGGAAAGAGACATTTAGTGTTTCTGCCATTAGTCTGTCATCCTCTGTTTCAGTACCATTTTGGTCACAGTGTGTCTGGACATTTTGTTTTGATCCACCTACCGCTTGGCATGAGACCAGAATTTTTTACGATTTTCCGCCAAGTCACTACATAGAACTTTACTTTCGAATTCATTGAACGCCTCACGCACAGCCCTCCTAAAACTACATTTCGCTTCGTGTAATATTTGTTTGTCTGCTTGGCTTTGGCTATGTTTATGTTTGCTGTGAAGTTCCCTTTGCTTTCGCAGCAGTTTTCTAGCGCGGTTGTTGTACCACTGTGGCTCTTTTCCATCTCTTACGATCTTTCTTGGCACATACTCATCTAACGCATGTACGATGTTTTTGAACTTTGTCCACTGATCCTCAACGCTATCTGTACTTGAGATAAAACTTTTGTGTTGAACCGTCAGGTACTCTGAAATCTG
Source organism: Schistocerca cancellata (assembly GCF_023864275.1). Lineage (NCBI taxonomy): Eukaryota > Metazoa > Arthropoda > Insecta > Orthoptera > Acrididae > Schistocerca > Schistocerca cancellata. Next base: position 58,126,578 of record NC_064631.1, read on the forward strand.
CTTTTTGTCACTTTTGCTAAACAGAAAAATCTTCCTACCTTTTTTAACATTTCTATTTACGGCTGAAATAATCGATGCAGTAACCGCTTTATGATCGCTGATTCCCTGTTCTGCGTTAACTGTTTCAAATAATTCGGGTCTGTTTTCCACCGGAAGGTCTAATATGTTATCGCCGCGAGTCGATTCTCTGTTTAACTGCTCAAGGTAGTTTTCAGATAATGCACTTAAAAGAATTTCACTGGATTCTTTGTCCCTGCCACGCGTTATAAACGTTTGAGTCTCCCAGTCTAGAGCTGACACATTAAAATTTCCACCCAGAACTATAACATGGTCGGGAAATCTACTCGAAATATTTTCCAAATTTTCCTTCAGGTGCTCTGCCACAACAGCTGCTGAGTCAGGGGAACTATACAGACATCCAGTTACCATGTTTGAGCCTGCTTTAACCGTGACCTTCATCCAAATTATTTCACATTTCGGATCTCCGTCAATTTCCCTCGATACTATTGCACTTCGTAACGCTATAAACACACCTCCCCCTTCACTGTCCATCCTGTCTCTGCGGTAAACATTCGAATCTGGGTTTAGAATTTCATTACTGTTTACATCTGGTTGCAGTCGACTTTCCGCCCCTAGTACTTTGTGGGCATTGTGACCGTTCAGTAATGAGAGCAGTTCTGGGACCTTTCTATAGACGCTCCGGCAGTTTACTATTAGCAGATTAATATTGTCATTCCCTCTTGCTTTTTACCTACTGGTACCTTGTCGCGTCTCTGAAGGCGTCTTGCCGGGCATAGGGAGGGAATTCTCTAACATTTGCACTCCACACGTACTCCGCTACCCTTGTAGACGCTTCCTGCGTGTAGTGCACGCCTGACCTATTCAGGGGGACCCTACATTTCTCCATCCGATAGCGGAGGTCGAGAAATTTGTACCCCAGATCTCCCCAGAATCGTCTGAGCCTCTAGTTTAAGCCTGCCACTTGGCTCCAAACCAGACGACCGCGATCGGTTCTGGGAACGACACTACAAATTGTTAGCTCAGATTCCACCCCGCGAGCGAGGCTTTCCGCCTTCACCAAATCCGCCAACCGCCTGTATGAACTGAAGATGACCTCTCAACCCAGACGGCAGGAGTCATTGGTGCCGACATGAGCAACCGCGTCCGGTACCCGCGAAGATGTCTCGACAGCAGGGACCGTGGGTGAAGCATGTAACACCTGGGGTGTACCATGCGACGCACCAGACTCCCCACTGCCGCTACATTCCGAGGCAGCAGTCTAAAGACGGCTGGCCGTGGCTATCAGCACGTTTAGCTGTACGCGAACAGTGGCCAGCTCCTCCTGCGTCCGTACACATCAGTCACACATCTTATCCATCCGAAGAAATCAACAACTTACTGTAGAGAGTTAATCAACTTTTAACTAGACTGCTAATTCACTAAAGGCGGCTGATAGCTGACTAAACTGTGGTTATTAGACACTTCTTGTTGGAAACAATGAAAATACGCACTAACTGTCTCTGGATTTATGGAACACTATTACTAGTACACGAAAATTAAAGCTTCCTAAAAGCAGAAACACATGGAAAAAGAAGTGACACGTAAGAAAAACACAGTTAATACTTAAATTTACGTAGCTTGCTACACAGCAGATGTGAAGCAGACGGCAGTTACGACGACACTAAGATTACTGGCACTTCAGCTGACTGAAGTGACTTCGTACACTTTGCAAGAACACTGGATTAAAATTAAATACTTCCACATCTAGAGAGCCTTAGTCCCTCTTACAAACATTTTATGGAGCCATAATTCCGATTTCAAAAGTTTGTCTCATAACTAGCCCCGACTATATCCAATCATGTGCAATAACTGCCATCGATTTATGTTTTCCTGAAAAATAGTCTGTTACACCAAGAGTACGCCGAGACTGCCTAATTTCTTTCGCTGCATGCCTAGAACTGTATCGTGATATTATAGTTTACATCTTTTACTCCTAATTTATAAGGTTTACTATGCTATTTTTCTTATAGCACTTGTTATTAGGCATGGAAAGAGTCTACTCCAGAGTTCACTGTCATTTTTTAGGTACCAGTATGATGAATATGTGTGGTAAATAACAGAGTAATATTTGACTTAAGCATTATTATACTCAACATAAAGACTGTAATTTTTGCATAGCTAGAATGTCTTTTCCAGAAGTGTTAAATGTGAAAACAGTGTTCTGATACTTGACAAGTTTGTGGAAATTAATTGGTCTGAGGGGGTTTTCTGTACTGTTAGAATGACTTTGATGTCAGACAAGATTTGACATACTAAGAACATTGTTTACTCTCTTCAGCAGTAGAAATACTCACAAGGGAACATTCTAAGATGAAACTTGGTGGATACATTAAGTGCAAATAATGGTATAGTTATTGTCACGTTTTGGGCCATTTTCACTTTTAAGGGGTATAAACAAACCCAAAAGGTAAAGAGTCATTTTAGGATTAGAGGGAATATCTTCAAAATCACAAAATTTAAAAGAAATGTGTTCATAGAATTGTTGAAATATAATTAACATTCTTCAAGCCAGTATAATCAATTTTTGTTATAATTTGAGGTTTTGTAAATTACCTTACCACAAGAATACCTTGTTAATACTGCAAAATGGAGGCTTTCGTTACAACATAAAGTACAGAAGCTCTCACACCACATCCATCCACATGTAATGAAGCTCTTCCCTGAAATGCCATTTTTGAAAATAAGTTGTAAATAATGCACTGTCGCAATATTTTCAAGACACCTACTTGAAAAACCAGAACGTCCATTATCTTTCTGTTTATTTTTTTTTATTAGCTATGTTTTATGTTTCAAATTCTAATTTTATATTTTAAGTTCAGTTATTTCTTTGTTTTTAGTCGGCAATTTCACAAACATTTATTTTGTTACTTGAAAATAAAATTTTATGTTAAAAAACCATTGCAATAATGACAATCTGTAAAGAAATGTATAAAACATAACGTATCGTTACGCGAGAAACGTTACATGAATGAAATTTCTTCACATAATACTCTCAACAAGCAGCGAATATTAATCAAAATTAAGCAGGAGTGTCAAATTGTGGTAGTCGATCTTGTAGGTATAATGATATGTACCACACATATTTCAGTACATTGGCGATCCTTGGTGAATGAAACTGATTATGTGGTAGTGACTCAGCGTGATAATATTGCTTCTCAAGTGGAGATGTACATCATAGTCATTCAGCAGTATTAGATACAGTATGAAAATGTTCTCACAAAGTTGTTCAAACTTCGAAAGCCATCTAAGTCCAACAGCTTTACCCGACGCATCAAGTAACGTCATCCACATTGTAGAACAGGTCACTCGTTAATGGCAGTTTAGTCGAATCAAATGTATAGCCAAAGGGAATAAATTAAAATTATCGTCATACAGCAGCAAGTTTGGACATTCTTTATAAAAAAATAATTCTTACGGGTGTTGTGTCCATTAAAGTAACTCCACTGATCACGACGGGTCAGTAACCAACCAATGTGATGTACACGAATCTCGCAGACTTACCTTTCCCCATCAGGACTTCCAATACCATGGAAGGCTGTTGGACAATTCCTCGACTTAGCGAGCTCCTACAAGTTTTACGAAAATGTCTAGGTTCTCAAAATAACGCTCCCTTCCAGTAGTTCTCAGAAAGTCTTGTAAAAGATCTGCTGTCACAGAAAAGCCATTAGCCATTAGTTCAGTACGGTAGCCCCGACTACAAGCCCTTTAGAAGGATTATGGGAAGAACAGCCCATCAAGCCCAGTCTGCACAAATTCACACTCCCCAGACACCACAAACTGGATCCTGCCTTGGTAGTATGCATGCAGACACACATTGCAGAGTCCTCCTATCTTGGCGACAGTTAAAATTATTCAAATGGGTAAACAAAACACTGGGCTGAAAAACCCACATAACATGTTAGTGGGAAGACTACCATAACAGCAAGTAATTAGTTAACAAAGTGGTAAAATATTATGACGGCACACTTTAAAGAAAAGCTCAATTAAAGTCTTAGGAATGTTCGATGTACAAAATGATGATAATGTAAAACTAAGATAATGAAAGATGCCTCTGGTAGCATTGTTGTTGTTGTGGTCTTCAGTCCTGAGACTGGTTTGATGCAGCTCTCCATGCTAATCATACAGTAAAGCTGCATGCCCTCGGGAAAAATTACGGCCGTAGTTTCCCCTTGCTTTCAGCCGTTCGCAGTACCAGCACAGCAAGGCCGTTTTGGTTATTGTTACAAAGCCAGATCAGTCAATCATCCAGACTGTTGCCCTTGCAACTACTGAAAAGGCTGCTGCCCCTCTTCAGGAACCACACGTTTGTCTGGCCTCTCAACAGATACCCCTCCGTTGTGGTTGTACCTACGGTATGGCTATCTGTATCGCTGAGGCACGCAAGCCTCCCCACCAACGGCAAGGTCCATGGTTCATGGGGAGGCTGGTAGCATTAGAGACCAACATATCATTGATTGAAACATCCAGTCAATCAGGGAAATAAAAATACTTATTACTCTCAACGCCTGAAATATCACAAAAGAACAACTGTAAATATGTGGAGATAAGTTAGCTAAATCAGAATGAATTAAAGATTTTACTTATAACAAACAAATTACTATCCCAAATTTTTATTAAAATAAACAATCATTCCCACAATCCGTGCCCAACACTATGAAACTATACCCTGCCTATAACCCCCGCCTCCCCCCCCCCCAAAAAAAAGAAAAGGAAAATAAGAAAGAAGTTGGTCCACCTGCCCCATCTGGCATCAATTTGAAAGCATCCTTTTTCGTGATTATAGATGATAAAAGTCAGTGGTTTTTAAAGCAGAAGAGGACCATGCATACCCAAGGTGTGTATAGCAAACTAACTCCATGCTTCATTGCTTAATACTTTGAATCTACTACTGGGAAGGAACAAATCCGACCCACATTTCGTAAGAATCAGACATAATCGAAAGTCATCAAAAAGAGGCCACTAACCAAGTGGCAAATGTAGACAGAAACCCATCACTGTTAAGAGTGCAATCATATCTTGGGGTCCTGTTGACGTGCAACTACATGTTTAGGGAAGTCGGAGGAACCTGCATGCTCTGCGGCAGAAATACTAAGTTGAAAAAGAAAGACGGATATTACATCGCTACCACAAATGTGAAATCATTGAGAAAATCTTGTGTACAATAAGGACTGACAATTTGTTGGACTACCAAAACATCACAGTCCTAGTTTTCAAAATACACATTATCAGGACGAAAGCGTTATGGACAATGTAGTGTATAGGATCTATGAAAAAAAGGAAGCCGTGAATATAAGCATGAGTATATAAATGTTTGGAACAGATTTCTTTGTAAATAACACGTTTATCAACGCAGTGGTGAATTTTTCAAGCGTATCGAAATAACTTTCAGTACTCACTCTTTGCTGTGGGAGGCGGCTACACGCTGCTCAGTGTACATGCGGCCACTTTATGTGTGAGAACAACAGCCATAGTCCAGAGAATCAAGAACAATTTTGGGATCTGCAAGAGAAGGAAAAGGCGAAAATAACTACAAAGAATATTAAGATTTTTGTCGACGACTGTAAGCTGACGTGGAATAATAGTAAATTATGAACCGGTACAGAAGGAGCAAGACATTTTGAGTTTGCTTTTTCCAACTGTGTCGAACATTTAGTCTTCAGTTGATACCAAACACAAACTAAGTAAAGAGGAGACACGGAAACCACTTGGAAACTCGAACGATGGAAAATCGTCCACATGCCTCATTCTAGGATTACGATGATGGAAATTAATAATATTAAAGTTCAAATAGGTACCAAGTATCATTTAGATAATTAACTCTCCAGGATTAAAATGAATTTCATTTTTCTCAGAAAGGCTCCAACAGCTGGAAAGAACAAATGCAGAAATGATGTGGCAACATTTAAAATCAGTTAACAAGTATTGAGAGAGTGCCCACAGCAACTAACATTTTAGTCTCAGGACTGGACAGACAGTACAATACAATAGACAATACAAGAAGCTTGAAATTTCGGAAACGCAAACGTAGATGGTGCAACGAGACCTCGAACCAGAATTACGCACACAGAACAAATTAGTTGAAAAAATGAAACTCTCCGAAGGAACATGAAGTTTTTAACTCCTTCTGTAAAAGTCGGAAGCACGCAGCCCCTGTGATCCGACTTGCAAAGCCATTATTTTAGAAACAACAGATGAAACGTATTGATCAGGATATGCTAAAGAACAATCTCAGGGATTTCATTCAAATTTTCAAGTCTAATCTGAAATTGCAACAACCCTCAACCACGTGCTTCAAGGAAAAAATAGCGACAAACGCACATCCACACATCTAAGACAGAAATGAAACAGATCATGGACGCCCTAAGTGATAATATAGCAGTTTGAAAGGAATCAATTGTCGCAGAGTCCCGGAAGCTGGTCAATGAAGACATTCTGAACATACCAGCCGAAGGAGATACAGAGAGGTGGTCGGGTATCCTCTGTCCTCTGTGTGCCTATCGATCCTAGTCCACCAACACCATAAAAATGGTGACTCAGGAGGCTATCAGCAGTTGAAGAGATATTATATTAGTACCTGTTCTATGGGAGGCGCTCTCCAAAACAGTCCAGAACTGAATTGACGTTTATTTTTATAAATAGACTAATAAGTACCAGGCCAATTTCAGGAAAGTAAGTTTCTGCCTAGAGGAAATCTTCAAGTTGTTAAACATTATCAAGTACTAAACGTCTGGAAGGCACTGCCGTGCGATAGTATGCATTGATAAAAAAGGCGCACGACTCAGTTGACAGTGAGTCACTGTTGAATGTTATGGAAGTATTTGGGGTGGATGATTCAACAGATTCTGATCGATACAGGATCAAAAGTGAATTTTGTTTCAACATCTCGGACCCCTTTCAAAACCAATACTGGTATCAGACAACTCGATGGAGTTTCCCCACTCCTTTTTAATTGTATCTTGGAAAAAATCATTCGAGAATGGAGGAAGAGAATTAACTAAGAGGACTGAAATGAATAATGATTCAGACTAGGACCCAAACACAGATGATGATCTAGCCAATTTTTCCAACAACATTAATTCACCAATCACGAAGATTTATCAACTAACAGAGATAGCTGAGAAAGTAGGATTACAGGCCTCCTTTGAGGAGGTAAAATATATTACAAATATCAGTGGTGGACCACAATAGAAGATTTTAAATAAAGGGAAGACTAATCGCGCGAAAAAAATGTAGATGCCTAGGTTGGATAATACAGCAGTAAAGCTTGGAGCAGGACGCGATTAATCTTAGGATCTGCAAAATCTCGTCTATCCTATTAGATGACGTTAAGTGTCTATAAGAAATGTCAGATAGTTATTGGAGCCAAGTTAAGACCGTATGGTACGACTGTGTAACTGGGAAGATTATATCCCTTCGAAACAATGAATATTTTTAATTTCTAATTTATTTATTTATTCACTCATTAATTTAATCTGGTAGTCTGTGGGCCTTTAGGCCCCCTCTCAAATCTAGCCAGGCGATTCACTTCCTTTACACAACATATATCTCAATAACCATGTAATACTATATTTGGAAATTGAAAACTACAATAGTGCACATGAAAAAGGATACAGGTAGAAAGTTTATTTCTCTCCTTATAGTGCACTTGCTAAGATGTGGTTCACAGTTCAATCATCGAATGATGATGACTTATTAATAGTTTTAAGAGCGATTGATGAAGCGAAGAAAGCAGTTGAAGCTTGTTTAACTGTTGATGACACAGACGTGTTGATTGTCCACGCACCATCACAGAAGAAATTGAAAATGGTGGTACCAAACAAAGGCAATCAGCACGAAAAAGTGTACACTACTTCTGACATTCAGCGAGGCATTGTGAATATGAAAGGTGTACTTTTAGCCATGTATGCCTTCACAGGATGTGACACTGTATCAGCTATCTACAAGAAGGGGAAAATTACACCATGTAGGAAAGTGCAAGTCAACAATGCTCTTCAGACGAAACTTATAGTCTTCAACGACCCCAACGTTGACCCCAGTGCAGTTTCTAACACAGAAAAGCATTTCCTTCTTGCGATATTTGGAGGCAAGAACACCAAAGGTCTAGATTGTTTTGGCTACCAACGTTACTTGCAGGCTACTGCATGCAGCCTATACATTAATTGTTCAAGTTTGCTGCAATTCCCCCCACTTCAGCAGCTTCCAGGCAGCATTCACTTAGAGCCTACCACCAGCTGCAGCAGTGGCTGAATGAGAAGAAGAAACCACACGAGTGGGGGTGGAAGAAGACTGGCGAACACCTCAGACCAATTACAACGGTACGTCCTGCAGCTCCCTGGGAATTAATTTCACTCATACTGTTCTTGCAAAGACGTATGCTTCAGTAACTGCGAGTGCAGAAGGAGGGGTCTAAACAGCTCAAGCATATGCAGTAATTGTTCAGTCCTAGGAAGTGTTAACAGGGACACGAATATCATACCTCTACATCTAGATAAGGACTGAATACTGATGAAATACTTTACAGTAATTTAAGGATGCATTTAACATTCTACATTTTTATTCGATATTACTGTTGAACTCAGTTCATCAACTTCAAAAATTTAAATAAAATATGATGCAATATACAGCCAAATATGTCTTATTTTATGAAGAAAAGTCTCCAAAAGCTGCAGTTTTAAAATATTATGAATCAAAATTATATAATTATGTATCATAATTATTATACAGACAATATTTTTATAATTCAAAATCTTTTGTGTTGCAAAGGTATTCATTCTTGATGCGGCGTTGTCCAGAGAAAGTTCAGAATGGATTTCTCCGTACCACAGGTTTATATGGCCTAGGCCTGTGGAAGCCTCTTTTCCCTTAAAAAGTAGCTCCCCTTGAGAAGGTGGTGAGGTTGTCGTTCCTTCAAGGGCTTATCACTAACATACCACCGGCCACTAAAATCTCAATTTGTTTTTACAAACTCAGTCCTGTATAAAAGAATATTTATCCTAAATTCTAAAAAAATACGAAACATTTCTACTTTTACATCTCCTCGAACGGTTAACTTTAGCAAGATTATGCACTGAACCATTTTTGTTCGCAATTTAATGTAGATTATTTTTGTATATGGTATATTTCGCGCTAAACTATTCGGAATATTTAATAAAAACTGATAAAAACTACTAATTTAACAAAATCTCCACCTCCTCACACCCACATACCCAACGCTTAAAATGGTGTAACATTTTACCAAGCAATATGTGCACTGTACAGAACAATTTGGATCTGGAGGGAAGCTTTTACTTTGGATGTTGAGGTTTGGGTCTAATTGCACCGTAATATTTCTGCGTATACTCTGTATCTCTGTTAGGCCTAATACGAACATCTACATGCAGTAAATACTCTACAATTCGCGATATCGTGAGTGGCGGAGGGCACCTTCTCGACTTCTACTTGCCATTTCCTTTCCCATTCAACTTGCAAATAGTGCGAGAGATAAAAGACACTCTTTCGTATGCCTGTGTACAAGCCCTCCTTCATCTTGTCTTTATAAGCATTACGGGAAATTTACGTTGGTGGCAGAAGAAACGGTCTGCAGTCAGTTAGAAAATCAATTTCCCTAAATTTTCTCAGTCGCCTTCTCATTTGAATTCAAGAAGTACTTCAGTGAATCGAACCTACCAGTAATAAATCTAGGAGCTCGCCTCGAAAATGCTTCGATGTCTTCCTCTGATCCGTCCTCTTGCGAATTCCGAAACCCTTGAACAATAGTGAGGAATGGGCGGCACTAGTGTTCTGTACTCAGTCCTATTTACAAATGAACCACTCTTTCCTAAAATCCTCCCAACAAACCTATTTCGATCGTTAGCCTTCGCTGTTATTGTCCTTCCGTTCTCGTTCCATTTCAGGTTTGCAAAGTTACTTCTAGATATTTAATCGACGCGACTATGTCAGGCAGTACACTACCAATGCTGTATTCGAACATTGTTTTCCTAGTCATCTGGATTCCATTACATTTTTCTATATTTAGAGCAAGCTGCCATTCATGACACCAACTGGAAATTTTGTCTAGGTCGTCTTGTATCTTCATACAGTCACTAAACGACGACAGCTTACCGTACACCACAGCATCATCAGCAAACAACCGGAGATTGCTGCCTACCCTGTCCGCCAAATAATTTATGTATATAGATAACAACAGCGGTCCTGTCACGCTTCCCTCGAGCACTCCAAACGGTGCCCTTGTCTGTGATGAGCACTCGCCGTCGAGGACAACGTACAGAGTTCTGTTATTTAAGAAGTCTTCGAGCTATTCTCGCATTCTCTGTATCTTCGAACCTTCTTTAACAGTTTGCAGTGGAGCACTGTGTCAAATTGTTTCCGGAAATCTAGGAATATGGAATCTGTCTGTCGCCCCTCATCCATGATTTGCAGTGTATCATTGAGAAAAGTGCAACGTGAGCTTTGCACTTGCGACGCTTTCTAAATTCGAGCAGATTTGTAAACAGAAGACGCTCCGTTTCAAGTAATTTTATTATATTCGACTGAGAATACGTTCAAGAATCCTGTAGCAAACGAATGTTATGGATATTGATTCGTAATTCACCCTTCTTATATAAAGGAGTCACCTCCGTTTGTTTCCAGTCGCTTGGAACTTTGCGCTGGGTGAGAAATTCGAGATAAATGCATGTTAAGCAAGGGGCAAAGGCCGGAGGAACTCTGTGTAAAATCGAACTGGGGCTCATTTCAGACCTTGTGACTTCTTTGTTTTCAACCGTTGCAGTTGCTTCTGCACGTCAGTGAATCCAATTAATCTGTCCTCTATACGGGAACTTGTGTGACGGTCAGACGACGATGTGTTTATACGATCCTCCTGGGTCAATGATTTCTTAAAAGCTAGATCTAAAACTTCGGCAGTCCTTTCATTGAATTACATGGCAACGTTGCCACACTAGACTGGTCACAAAGTGAATGGGTAGATGTCTTAGGTCCGTCGAGAGATTTTACTTGGGACTAGAATTTTCTCGGGTTCTCGGGAAGATCCTTCGCTAGATGATGGTGGTAGTTGTATGTTTCGCGCATCGGTCTTCTTACAGATGCACGATTTTACTGTTTGTCATCATTTGCGCGTTCTAATTTGAAGTACAACAGCCTCTTTTTTATCAACAATTTTAGAACTAAACCGTGCCGCGTTTCTTCTTCCCCTAATCCACTCGGCAGGTACTTACCATGGCGCGATTTACAATTATTTTAAGCTTTTTTCGATTAACGAAACGGTTGTTATAATTGTGCGTTCTTTGCGTTAGTAAATTACCTAAAGACATGAATTATGGTGAAACTCATACGGAACTAGCCGAATTAGTTAATTCAATAACATAAGCTACAACTTATTTTTGAAGATATACTTTCAAGTACGTACATATTTGCAGCTTACTCCGCTAAAAGCAAGGGAATATAAACGTGTATTTCGAGCATGTGAAGCCCATATTTTTATGTTGCCTGTTGTTATTATCATAAATACTTTCCTTGACACTTAAACAATTTTATGCAGTCAAACGATTCGCCTATTCTTAAACTTTACTCGTTTCTCTAACACACGAATAATTTTTTAAATCTAGTTACTTTCGCTTCAAAAACGAACATCTTGATGTTCCTTGCCGTTTGTGGCAATTTAGCAGCATGTGTGGAACTGGTTCCTTCTGTATTGGGAAACAGGTCTATTGCTTTTGATGATTTTTTATCACGTCTGTGGCGTTTTATCTCAAGCTACAGCTGTGGTGGCGTATTTCGTACATTACGTAATGTAGGTGAAATCAGTTCCAAATTCATTGATTTGGCCTGAAGTGTAGCGGACAAAATTCTACTTTGTAGGGTAGACATATAATTTCTTTATGCAAAAGTCCAGATCTTCTGGTATTTGCTAACAATTTTTTGCTATTAAAGGAAAACATTATTCGGTAAATATCTGTACCGTACAACAGAATCGTAAATAAACAGTTCTGTGATGTACCGTTTCGTACCTTTCAGGGTCCTTAGGAAACTAAAGAATGACAAATGTGGTGTGATTTTGTAGTTATCGTTAATTTTTATGATAGTTAAGTTTCCCAACCGGGGGGTAATTACCCCTGAGGGACAAAATGAAAATTTCTGAAGGATGAAAACAAAAAGGGTACGATTGTGTTCGTCACGAATTTAAATTATTTTTAAAATATGATTTCTATTCTTACTACTGTATAGTTTATAACTCTTTGCCGTACCTGTTGTATTGTGTGCAAGTCGACTGAGGTTCTGCAGTGGTTTCGTTTTGCAAGCTGCCTGCCACGCAGGTGAACTCAACACGCAAACGACGAAACAAGCGATTCTGAGCTCAGGCAGTATCCAACACAATAATACAAATGTTAAATTGATAACTATTAATGCTGCTAAATGCGAATGCAGGTGAAGTTACGTCATTGCAAAATAAAATTTAATACAGTTCGTATAATTATAAAGTATCCTTCTAACTTTCCAAATTAAAAGAAGGTGTAATGATACCTCTAATACATCGGTAACATCGTCATATTGAGACTGCAGTTCAGTGAGCTAGAGCCGTCTCGCGTTATATATTTTTCAGGAAAAGGGTCGTTTCATAAAAACTTCGTGGGAGGAGCTGATAGAGTGAGAAAAAGTCATCTAAAAAATAATTAACTTATTTTCTATCAATCAACATTTTTCAAGTTGGGGCTGGATTGATTTACGATTACTTTCATCAAAAAATTTAAACTGCAATATGCGTAGAAGGTTAAGATTTTTCTGAATCAGCGTAATAACATGCGAATCGCCTCCCAAACGCTGCTCAACTCACAAAAGCGACATATACTGGATGGCTTCGAGTTTTGATCCCAGTATGAGAGAGAACTAACCATAGAAATCAGTCACAAAGTCACGATAGAGACTCGCAAAGTGTCAGCTACGCAGTGCAGAGACGACGCAAACGCGAGTCTCACTCAGAAACAGTGAAAGCAGCGTGACGCTGCAGCAGTGCGCCGCAGAGAGACTTTCGAACGTGACACGAACCGCCGCTAATGTGTGCTCGCCCCAAAATGCACTACTGACTACCTGCTCTGACATACTTCTCCAAATTACCGCAAGAGGAGAGGAAAATCACAGGGTTGCCACTGTGACAACTGAAAATCTGCCTCTTTGTTGCTGCATGCAGCGAAAGCTTGCAGAATTTTCTTCCCCAGTACTTGTTGTGTTTTCTGTCAACAAACTGAAAGTAGCCAGTGTCCTGGCCCTCACCTTACAATTGGCGGCATGATGTCTGGGCGTGTAAATGCACAGAAACATAGCGGTATTCAGTTGTCCCCTTCCGCTTTTGGGACAATCTGTAAGCTTTTATTGAAACTCTCCGATGATCTCATGTGATTTGCACTGCTTTAAAAGAATCTTTTGAAGTACTCTGGTTTAAGAGGTACTAACAGTGGCTCACTCACACGATCACTGTCCATGGGACGTCCTGCTGGTAAACCTCTCGGATTTCTGCCATTGTCTTCCCAACACGGAAAACTCGCAGGTGGCACATCTCGACACATTCCAGCAGCTGGGAGAAACAGGAGCTAAAATGCTAGAATTCACAGACCCTGCTCTTGCATTTATATATATATTGTCACTTCGTGACACGTGACAAACGAGTACTGCCACACTATTGAGAAAGATTGTAATACTAATTACATAGTTTTTCATGTACTAGCATTGGCCCTTGGCTCAATATGGTGAAGGCTACACCTTCTGAAAGGTATTGATCAATGTCATTGCCCTTAGCTAGTCCATCCACTACACACATACTTCGTGCTTTATACCATTCATCTATGAGAGTAAAATTGAGATATATACTTAAAACATGCTTAAAAATCGCATGAAAGACCTCCGAGTTGTAGATAGTTTCGCAATAAACTATAAAAGGCTTCATTATTCAGTTGGTAGCAGCTAAACGAACTAATGAAAACGCAACAATAACTACGGATATGACCATTATATTGCTGTAAGGCCTACACTCTACTGTTATTATTATTATTATTACCAAACACTGTCAGCCTGAATTCTGCTAATCGTTTTCGTTTCCGAAGTAAAAGAGTGCAGCAATGAAGTGATTTACAAGCTATGTATAGTTGATTTGAAATGGGGGTGCAGTATGTGGGTGAAGCCATGTGCTGCTAGGGAGAGGAATGGTGCAGAGAAACCATGTCTTGTAACAAGTGGCTACCCTCAATGCGAGTAGTCAGCTTTCTTCTCTGAGAAGGACTTTAGGTAGCAATCGTGTCGCTCTGGCAGCTGCTCCACCATTCTATTAAAAATGTTCTAGCTATTATCTCATTGACTCAATAGTTTGTGATTTAATGTAACACCTACAAAATCTACATATTGTTTTTTACATTTTCAAAAATAAAACTGTTCAAATAAAATTTTGTTTCATTCTAAAATTTGGTTAGTTCCTAATGCTGATGGGTACTAGCAGATATGTGATTGCTCTCAAGGGGTAATGGTCTCAGAAACCACTGCACTTAATAGACGCTCTGTTGTAAAAACAGTGCTGCAGAGCAGTATAAACGTTAGTATCCTCACTCATCCGTTGTCGTATTGAGAGTGTTGCTTACTGCCGCTTAGTGCGCTGCTATCGGTGTGGGTCACAAAAACGAGACGGAGTCTGTTCCGGCAATGCAATTGTGGGCCGTTGGTATGAATATTTGGGTGCCTTTTTGGCTGTTCCTGCTGAGTCTAAATTAAATGCACGTTTTCCTGATAGTGCCCTGTACGTAGCCTACACTGAAGTTTCGATTACATGGTGCTCAAAGAGCGCGATTTAAATGTCCTTTAAATGTCCCGTTGACAGAAGTAAATTACTAGCTCACCTGTATTGGTTTGGAGCATTTACCAGTGATTAATTCAATCATACCATGCAAGGGTAAATTACAGTGAATTACGTAATATCTCTAAATCAAGTGTCATTTAATTGAATATCATCCGAATTAGGGTTACCAGATTTCGGAATGCCAAAAAGAGGACATTTTCCATATTTTAGGAGGATAAAGAAGACACTTTCTATTTCTTAATTTTATTACATAACAAAAAAATAAAAACATTATACACATCTCACACACCTGCGTAGTTTTCAATTGACTGAATCTTTTTTTAAAGTTCCTTATCTTGTCTCAAATATTTAAAAAAACTTCTAAAATAAAATTTCACCCTTGCAATCCCCTTTACAGTGTCAATAGTGGATCTATTTCTCTCCTTTGTCCACTGTGCCTCTATTAAGGAGAACAACCTCTCCACACAAGCCTTATGGGCTGGAAACGCGAAGAAGACTTATGCAGTTCTAATGAACTCGCTAAACTGTTCCTCACTGCTACACGGCTCAACATACTTGCACCTCTTCTTATGGGCCGGTTCTGATTTTCTATCATATGTGGCTATGAATTTTTTTTAAACTGGAAAACTGATCAGCGCACTTTTCTTCGTCTATTTTAATATATTTATTCAACAATCTGAAAAATCGAGCCACTTACAACAAGAAAATTCACAAAATGGTCCCATTCACATATTCAGGTATTCCAAACATCCTTCTTAGTGGGTACCAACATGGCACTTAAAATTCTTCACCTTCAAAGCATAACCATGATTTTCCATTTGAAGCAATCTTTCTTTCACATTCAAAGATATAAAATTTTCATCTTTTTTGTGCTGAGAACACCACGAAGGGAATACAGGAGATTCATGACATCGATAAGGGAGATTTCTTCCTTTTCTAAGATACTAATATAATTATGGAAAATGCCAACTAATGATTGGATATGCCATAGATATAGCTCATAGATAGGGTCCATAAAAAATTCTTTAGGACTGTTGAAGGTTTGTTTTGTGGCAGAAAGAAGGATTTCATAGCGGGATACATCTCTGTAAGTCTCTGAATGGCTGGAAATAGTGATAGCCATCGAGTCATGCTATGGCTGAGATGTTGTTGGTACTCTGTTTCGACAAAATTAAGAAATTTCTTTAGTGACTCTACACGGATAGTGTATATCGAAAAATGATTATATATTTTCATTATTAACCCATGTAAGCCAATTTCAGGGAGGTCATTTCCGTTCTGAATGCAGTTATTAAGAACATGAGCGGGACATCCCACTCCAACCAATACCTTGTTAAGTACCCTCTTTAGATTAGCAAATACATCATTTCCATCACCTCTTTTAATGTCACCAAACATTGTGTTGCAATTATCGGCACCAAACGCCACACATTTATCCTTAATTTTAAACTTGTTAGGCATATCAGTGATATATGTTCAAATAGTTTCTGCAGTTTCATTTGGTCTACTTTCTATTTTTAGAAGTTTAATTTTCAGTCCTCCATTCCTGTGATCAAAGTAATGAACTATAATGGGGATCATTTTAATATTCCCATGGTTGCTAGCATCTGTCGAGACACCAACAAAAGAAATGCACTCCATATATTTCATGGTGTATTCTAGTGAATGAGGTGCTAGAACTGAATTCACTATTTCTTCAGTTTTGGTACGCCCACACGAGATTTTTAATGATATGGACGAGTCATGGAAAATTTCTCTCAACAGTCCGCTGGATTTGTAACAACTGTGGTGAAACAGTATGGTAAGCAAAAGTTCCTTCAGCAGCACTTACTTTGGTGTCCAGTTCAGCACAGGGTTTTGTAAAAAAATTACTCACTTTACCTGACGAACTTGCACCTCTAACACACTTCATATGTTTTTAATGTTTTGATGTGCACTTCCAGATCGCCGGTGCCGTGATTTGCTATAGATACATAGGTTCCTGGGCAACAAACGATACAATCTGCTTCCCATTGAACACTTCCAGGACGAAAGCTCGGATACTTTTCTCGGAGTTTATCCGTAAAGGCACACTTCGTCTCTAACGTGATGAGAAATTATCTCAAACAAAAGTTAAACAAAGAATGATCAAAACGTATTGTCCAGCTAAACCATGAAAAGTCTTCACTTACAAAACTTAACTATAATTCTGTGCCATAAGCTATATTTTGAAATTCACGAAACTTACCCAATATGATGAATATGGAAAGCAAAGATGCAGCTGGATGATCAACAAGTTCGCTAAAAACACGTGTGTCACACAAAAACAAACAGCACGTAGACAATCACAGCTATGCTTTGACCATAGATACTACCTGTGGTGGAAGCATCAACCTCGAATGTGAATGATACGTAATTTATATGCAATAAAAATCGATATCTTCGATTGTTTCTACATCTACATCTACATCCATACTCCGCAAGCCACCTGACGGTGTGTGGCGCAGGGTACCTTGAGTACCTCTATCGGTTCTCCCCTCTATTCCAGTCTCGTATTATTCGTGGAAAGAAGGATTGTCGGTATGCTTCTGTGTGGGCTCTAATCTCTCTGATTTTATTCTCAAGCTCTCTTCGCGAGATATACGTAGGAGGATTCTTCCAATGAATCTCAGTCTGGCATCTGCCTTACCGACGATCAACTTTATATGATCATTCCATTTTAAATCACTCCTAATGCCTACTCACAGATAATTTATGGAATTAACTGCTTCCAGTTGCTGACCTATTTTGTAGCTAAATTATAAGCGATCTATCTTTCTATGTATTCGCAGCACATTACACTTGTCTACATTGAGATTCAATTGCCATTCCTTGCACCATGCGTCAATTCGCTGCAAATCATCCAGCATTTCAGTACAATTTTCCATTGTTACAACCTCTCGATACACCACAGCATCATCTGCAAAAAGCCTCAGTGAACTTCCGATGTCATCCACCAGGTCATTTATGTAAATTGTGAATAGCAACGGTCCTATGACACTGCCCTGCGGCACACCTGAAATCACTCTTACTTCGGAAGACTTCTCCCCATTGAGAATGACATGCTGCGTTCTGTTATCTAGGAACTCTTCAATCCACTCACACAATTGGTCTGATAGTCCATATGCTCTTACTTTTTTCATTAAACGACTATGGGGAACTGTATGGAACGCCTTGCGAAAGTCAAGAAACACGGCATCTACCTGTGAACCCGTGTCTATGGCCCTCTGAGTCTCGTGGACGAATAGCGCGAACTGGGTTTCACACCACCGTCTCTACCTTTCTGCATCAGTTATTTTGCTTCCCCAATTGCAAAACTCATTTCCCACTTCAAGTGTCTCATTTTCTATTCTAATTCCCGCAGTATCACCCGATTTAATTAGACTACATCCCATTATCCTTGTTTCGCTCTTGTTGATGTTCATCTTATATTCTCCTTTCAAGATACTGTCCATTCCGTTCAACTGCTCCTCCAAGTCCTTTACTTTGTCTGGGAGAATCACAATCTCTTCAGCAAACCTCCAAGCTTTTATTTCTTCTCCATGGATTTTAATTCCTCCTCCAAATTTTTCTTTTCTCTCCTTTACTGCTTGCTCAATTTACAGATTGATAACAATGGGGATAGGCTACAACCCTGTCTCACCCCCTTCTCCACCACTGCTTCCCTTTGATGCCCCTCTACTCTATCTGCCATCTGCTTTCTATACAAATTCTAAATAGACTTTCTCTCCCGGCATTTTACCCCTGCCACCCATACAATTTGAAAGAGTGTTCCTGTAAACATTGTCAAAAGCTGTCTCTAAGTCTACAAATGCTATAAACGCACGCTTGAATTCCTTAACCGTCTTCTAAGATAAGTCATAGGGTCTGTTTTGCCTTGCTTGTTCCTACCTTTCTCCTGAATCCAACCTGATCTTCCTCAAGGCCAGCTTCTACCAGTTTTTTCATTCTTCTGTAAAGAAGTCGCATTAGTATTTTGCAACTGTGACTTACTTTCACAATGTCAGCATCTGCTTTTTTTGGAACTGGAATTATTATATTCTTCTTGAGGTCTAAGGGCATTTCGCCTGTCTCGTACATCTTGCTCACCAGATGAAAGAGTTTGCCATGAACGGCTCTCCCAAGGCTATCAGTAGCTCTAACAGAAACTTCTCTACTCCTGCACCCTTGTTTCAAAATAAGTCTTTCAGTGCTTTGTCAGATTATTCACGCAGTACCATGTCTCTCTTCTCATCTTCATCTATGTCCTCTTCCACCCTGTATTCACCTGACCAGAGGTCCTTTACCTTCTTCCACTGAACTCCATTAATTCCCACTATATCTAACTCTAACCTATCCATTTCTCTTTCTAAATTTTCTAACCTACCTGCACGATTAAGTTTTGTTTCTCCTGATAATGGCGTCCTCCTGAGTAGTCCCCTCCCAGAGACTCGAGTGGGAGACCATTTCACCTCCGAAATATTTTACTAAAGAGGACGCCATCATCATTTAACCGTACAGTACAGCTGCATGCCCTCGGGAAAAATTACGGCTGTAGTTTCCGGTTGCTTTCAGCT
This sequence comes from Schistocerca cancellata, assembly GCF_023864275.1. Classification (NCBI taxonomy): domain Eukaryota; kingdom Metazoa; phylum Arthropoda; class Insecta; order Orthoptera; family Acrididae; genus Schistocerca; species Schistocerca cancellata. The sequence continues at coordinate 58,146,048 of NC_064631.1, forward strand.
GTTCACAGTATCAGCACGGCTAGTCCGTTTTGGTTAATGTTACCAGGCCAGATCAGTCAGTTATGCAGATTGTTGCCCCTGCAACTACAGAAATGGCTGCTGCCCCTCTTCAGGAACCACATGTTTGTCTGGCCTCGCAACAGATACCCCTCCACCCTGGTTGCACCTACGGTACGGCTATCTGTATCACTGAGGCACACAGGCCTCACCACCAACGGCAAGGTCCATGGTTCATAGGGACCCATTTGGTTATAAGTATTTCTTACTGTCACTGTCAAGTATGGTAACTGAAGTTTATTTCAAATTTTCAGTCGTTTAAAGCCTGAGTAACTAATCATGACCATTACTAATAAAGCCATTTTGAGTGCAAGATTACTGCAACCTGAGTTTGGTTAAATTTCTGAATTTTTGATTATACAACCCTTCGGTTGTGATTATTGATATCATTGTAGAGGAATAGGACTGTCTTGCGTAATTAATTAATGTTTGTGTGACAGCTCTGTAATCAGTTGAAATTTGAATGCTTGTTGATCATTTAATGACTCTGATAAATGTAACTGTTCAATCTGATGGAAACATTATTTAGTTTAGATAATAAGGGACTGTGTGTGTGTGACCGTGAACGCTGCTGTCCTTGTATGTTTACATCGCTCAGCCCTCCACGCCCCACCCTCACGTGCTGCTCCTTGCGTCGCCTTTTTTTATTATTTAATTTAAACTGACGCATATCATACCGGAAATAAATTATGTCCATATTTTGTTCAAGGGGAGATGTAATAGACTTCGGTCCAAAAATCCATTTTTCAAAAACATTGTTTTCTTAATCTACAAAGACTGATCTATGCAGAGTGTGAATTTTCTAGTGATTGCAGGATTAGAAATGCCTGTAAAATATTAAACTGTTTAACCCTGCACTGACAGACACTACCACCTTTTCCGACATTTGGGAAACTGCTTGCTTCAACGAAATTTTATGCGAGTGTAAAGGCTACATTCTTTCGATTCCTTTGACTGACGTCTGTATCTTTGGCTGATATGTTTCATGTACGTGTTTTATTTACGTTTTGAAGTGATTGCGTATGGAAAATCACTAGCCGGAAAATGCAAGTTTACTCTTAAAGAAATTGATTCTCTTCAGCTATTTTGAGGGTGAGTTATCAGGAAAACACAAACAATTTGAAGCAATGAAACGTTCTATGTGGGCAGGAGCAAGCAGGAAAAATAGAAAGAATTTAGAGGTAATGAGACGTGCTGTGTGGGCAGTTTTTCTCCACACACTATCCACTGACCAAACACGAACGCATAATCTGTGTCTGAAAGATAACATGTAAGTACAGCAGAAGAAATGATACGTATTCACGATAAAAATCATTATCAGACCCTGTTGTAAATGCAATTAAGCTCACATTCAGGTTTCTTGCAAATCCTGGTTTAGTGTGGAAGTCTCTCCATGGAACGACACAGAATCCAAATGAAAGCCGTAGTACTTTAATTTGGATTAGATACCCAAAAGGACATTCTGTGATCTTGAAGTACCCAAAATGGATGTCAATGACGGAAGTAATGGTAGAATTTATGTGCTGAAGGGATTTGGTATGGCAGACTAGAAGGGGAGAAGAAGAGAAACCTGGAGGATGAGGAGTGTCAGTATGAAGGATACTAAAATTGAGGTAAGGTTATTACAAGTAGAGGTATGAGAAGAAAATTTTTCAAGCCCATTCTCTCGTTTATCCGTTTTTTGTATTATTAGAAGCCTTTTCTCAAAAGGTATATACTCTAATGCTACGAAATTTTCAGAAGGTGTTCTAAACATGTTTGTGTCTCGTTGGAACGAAAATATACGATATCCTGCGATTACATCCTCATTTTTGTAGGATCCTGTATAAAAAACTTAGTGCTGAATGTGAAGAATTCATAATCATTAATAATACAATTTGTACCATAAGTTAATGTTTGTAATGCGTGGTCTTATAACTGTCTTAGCATACTACAATAACATTTTCAAATTCATTGCATGATTGGAAATTGACTTATGGCTTTTTGTATAAAAGACAGTAACAAAAATTAAAAATTCAAACTTCTGACAAAATACCAATCCAGCGACTTTTATATTTTTCCATTAAAATACAGCTCTTTCTTTATACACACAAAATTTTAGATGTGTACATTAACAACTATGGCTGTAACGATTTTCTTAAATAAATATTTACATTCTCTGTTCAATCCACCCTTAACCAGGATACTAACAACTGCTTATCTGCTCTTTCTATCAAAAATATTCTCCTAGTCTTCTTGTGATTGATTTGTTTACAATGACAACCATCGTTGATACGATATTATGAACACTAACTCCTGTTTCTATACTGAGACAGTCGATAAGGTCAAGTTTGTTCATAGCTACAAGATTTGAAACATTCGCATTACGTATGGACTCTCGAACTAGATGCTCGGCATTCAAAAACTACTTCACAAGACTTCCTGTCTGTGAAACGACAGCGAATTTGTAGGTTCTGCCTGCGTTGATGGTTGTTTCCCTAGCATCTCGTGGAGTCCCTATGGAACGGCCTCATCAAGCTAGTGCTACTGACAGGACGGATGTACCATCAGGTAGTACCTACACCCACTCATCACAGAGATCCCAGTTGGTCAGTCCTCCCGAAAAGTCTCAGAATCATAGTAACAGAGCATTAGTGAGTCATAACACTGTCATTGTAATCAAGCAAACTGAGGGAACCGTTTCTATGTTCACACGGCACTGGAAGATATTGCGGGGTCTCTAAAAAGTGTCAAACAACTTTGTAATGGAACAATTCTAGCTGAAACTGCTAATTCAACCAAATTATCTAGGCTCCTGCGATGGAAGGCCTTAGGTGACTACCCAGTTGAGTCTGACTTGCATAATACTCTTAACTATAGTAATGGCGTGGTTACCTGCTCCGATCTAATGGGGGTGAACCCCGCACAGTTACGTGAAGATTGGAAAAATATGGTCGCCACGAAAGTGCAAAACTATGACAAGTTGGAAAAACCGGCAACATTCAATCTAACGTTTACTATTCCGGAACTAACTGAACATATCCTTGCAGGCTATATCCGCCTTAGGATTCGCCTGTTTGTTTCTAATCTAATATGATTCTACAAATGTCAAGGTTTGGACATATCACTATTGGATGTAATTGAGAGGGCTACGTGTGGCAACTGTCGAGGCTCAGCTCAGGAATCAGGCAATTCTTCTACACTTCGAAATGTGTAGTGGCGACAATATGTGTAAAGTTTTGTTTGCCAACAGCTAATCTGCAAATCAATTAATGTCAAAACTCATACTCCATGGAAGTGCAGCAAGACTTCTTACTCCATAGAAGCGCAGCAAGACTTCTTTTATTGTCTATGGTCTGTCCTTTTCTGGCTCTGTCGCGATATTTATTTACCGGTAATTAAGCAAAACCCTCATGGATCCGTCTTTTCTCTTCATACACCATATTGGATTGTGTACCAGCTGACAGTTTGTTTTATAACCCCTTCTCCACACATTTTCTTCACTTTGTTCTGGATATTTTGCATTTATATTACTCGCAGTTGGTGGAGGCTTGACAAATAACTTGCAAAGTTTCTTCACCCTCAGTTTATATAAGAAGGTTCCTAATGGTCCCGGTGTATGTGCAATCACTCCCACGTACGATTTCAAAACAGTTCATGCATCTTGGGATTAAAAATCTCATAGCTCCACCCCTACCTCTTCATAAATAGCCTGAGTTTCGTCCTTATGGGCTTCCACTAGCCTGAGTGCCATGACTCATTCCTCCTATTTTTTTCCATACAATTATTGAAATTCAAATGGCAGACTTCCCTGCCACTTTCACAGTGATGAAACTCTCTCTCAAATGCAAAACTATCTCGCACTTTTCAACAACAAAAATGGTTCAAATGGCTCTGAGCACTATGGGACTCAACATCTGAGGTCATAAGTCCCCTAGAACTTAGAACCACTTAAACCTAACTAACCTAAGGACATCACACACATCCATGCCCGAGGCAGGATTCGAACCTACGACCGTAGCGGTCGCGCGGTACCAGACTCTAGCGCCTAGAACCGCTCGGCCACCCCGGCCGGCTGTCTCGCGGAATTCTTTGGTACACAACTACGGGAGTAGACGGTTGGCGATGTCCGGAAACGGTGAAAATTTGTGAACTAACACAAACTGCTTCCTCAGCTTCTCTTTGTCCATGCCACAAGATCCCGTATCGGCAGTCGCAGTGGAAGTTATTGATGGCTCAGAGCGTCATGGCTCTTGGCATAACCTTTCGATTAGATCTCTTCCCTGTTGCGTTATTCTTAGCTCTGAATCGCTACACTATCTTGTCGCTTGAACCGGGCAATGATTTTCTTCAGCACGGATGTACTCACATTGCTCGAACTCTCACGGGAATCAGTAGATTGCCTGCCGCGAGTAACGTGTATGTTACACAGGGGCAGTACACATGTAGTGTGTGGTCAGTAAGTTGTAAATGTGGGTCTCAAGGGAAGCGTGTCAGAGATAAGTCAGAGATAAGTCCCTGCAGTCGCACTATCGTCTGTGTCCTTGTTCGATCAATCGGATAGAGAGTCTGCCGTGTAAGCAGGACATCTCCACTTCGAGTCACCGTCGGGGCACACATTCTCAACACTCCCCGTTGACATTTATCAACCCCTGTAAGAAGTTAATGGACTTGATTTCATTGTAATTTCATTCCCCTTTCTAGTGCTCTGCTGAACCAACTGCGCAAAATAACTTTCTTGACGACGTTTTATGCCCACCACAGGCAGTGAATACGTATTTTCGCCAACAAATCGCGGGCACATCCAAGTCACCATCAACTTCTGTCGTATGGACGGGGTGCCTATTTGTGATGAGACTGAAGTTATCTTTGAACTCTTCAATAAGTGTCTCACACTACTCGAGAGTGATAAAAGGAACCATTTATTAATTTATCTCTGCTGTTACGTGTAACCTCTACCCATACTAACTCACAGCCACTATCTACTTCAACTTTGCTATGGGATAAACTACTGCTAAAACCATAAAAGGTGCCGCCTAGAACTGAATTTAATCTACGCCTTCTAAACACGGTTATTCCCTTTATTAAAATTTTCGCTGAACTTATCTCCGACTTTAGCCAACTTTCGGTAGTCTACATTCTATTTGAAATTCATCGCTTTCTATTTGTTCTTGGAGGTCTTGTTCTTCCCCAACTCAGCTATGACATTTCCTCCCCAATGTAGCTTTGACAGTTTACAACTGCTGTGTGATTGTTGCCATGTCACATCGATCAAATTGCTCTGAGCACTACGGGACTTAACATCTGCCGTCATCAGTCCCCTAGACTTAGAACTACGTAAACCTAACTAACCTAAGGACATCACACACATCCATACCGGAGGCAGGATTCGAACCTGCGACCGTAGTAGTCGCACGGTTCCGGACTGAAGCGCCTAGAACCGCTCGGCCACAACGGCCGGCGTTGCTATGTCTACCGTCTTCGTATGCTCCCTCGCTATCCATGTAGCTGCCTCCCGCATGTAGTTGAAACATGGCCTATTAAGTGGACCCCGAAACCCCACCACCGTAGGGCGGCACCACAAAGAGACGGCACTCCCCTGACGGTCCATCTGTGAACTGGCTCTGAGGCAGTAGACTCTATTGCCTCTGGGGATTTGTGTACGTTCTCACTTTCAAAATTTTCTCACTTCTACCAGGGACCCAAAATGCAAATTCAATTAATAGTAAAAGAATAGTATGGTTGCTTTAATGAGTTACCGACAGTAAATAGCACCGCTCTTTATTGTATACCTTGGTATCAACTAAATTTTCCGATCAAGTGGGACTTTTATTATGAATCTGCATTAGTTTTGTGACTGTTTCCGAAAAAGAGGACCCGTAGCAAGTATGGAAATTGCTCCAGCATAAAGTCAAGCGGCGGCACGCCAGGTGGAAACGTTAGAGCAGAGAGGGCTGTGAAGAGGACGTGAGCCAATTGCAAGTGGACCGACCCCTCTCCAGGACGACAACCCAACGGCAGCGCCCTCGACATGAAGAGGACGTAAGCGCCGTGCCGGCTGGCCGCGGCCCAGTTGAAGACTAGCATTCGGTGACTTCCACAGCGGCATCAAGAATAGGCTCTTGTTTAACAGCGACTTAGGAACTGTATTACTTCTCTTGTATTACGAATTGTATATACTGATGGGATTTCTTGTTTGTCTGTCGCCCTTTGCTCGCGACACGTCTCTCTCTCACAAAGTTAAGTATTGTAATCACTTCCTTTTGTAATAAATTTCATTTATATGACTTGCTTGAATTGTTGTCTAGCGATCCGAGAAAACAGGTTTCCTAGGCACCCCGTATTCGACGAGTACGCAGGATACAACATTGGATATGAGGTGGTCAACGAATTCCATAGCGTCAACCCAGGGCCTAGCTGCAAGAGGATTCCTTGTGTGTTTTGCTGGCGCCTGAATTCTACTTTGTCTTTCTCGTTCGTAGGGGTGTGTTTACTTGCTTCGTCAGTATCTCTTATAGTGTTTTTGCTAATCAGTGTCTTCAGGTTGGCGTTGCGGACATTTTGTTTGCTTTTGTACTTATTTTATAGCTTGCCTTGTCTGTTTATTACATTTCTCTCTCCGCACCTAATCCACTCCCTGCACAGGCGCCTCAGCTGCAAGCGTTAAATGCAATCCTGCGTATGCAGATGTTTCAATCTCTGAGATAACAAATATCAACCCTGCTAAACACGGTGCAGCAGCTACTGGCGAATGCTGCATACCCAATGGAACAGCAAACTACATCTACAGCAGCTGCGAGTGCTATACCGCCATTTGCCGCGCGGGATCAGCCGAGCGGTCTCAGGCGGTGCAGTCATGGACTGTGCGGCTGGTCCCGGAGGAGGTTCGAGTCCTCCCTCGGGCATGGGTGTGTGTTTTTGTCCTTAGGATAATTTAGGTTAAGTAGTGTGTAAGCTTAGGCACTGATGACCTTAGCAGTTAAGTCCCATAAGATTTCACACACATTTCAACATTTTATGCCATCTTTTCGACAGTTTCATAAACAAGAGGAGGTATGGCTCAAGTAGTTTGCAACAGTTTGAAGCCCAAGTAAATGCTCACAACATACCAGATACTGAGAATGTCCATTATTTTTTGTCCACAGTAGGAAGGGCAGTGTTCCGCCTCCTTCAGAAACTCTTCCCTAACGCCACTCCGAGTACACTCTCGTATGTACAGGTTGTAGATTCGCTAACTATTATGACCAACAGGTGAATGTCATAGCAACCAGGTACCAATTCTTTAATTGCAAGAAATGGTCGGAACAAACACATCACGAGTAGGTAACAGATTTGCAAGGAATATTGAGGAAATGCAAATTCAAATGTGCTTGTGGTGCTTTATGTTCAGATGTTATGTTGCGTGATGTGATCGTGTACAATGCAACTGATGTCAGACTAACAGAACAATTTTTGGAACAGTCTGAGAGATCATTTCAGCACATAGTGCAGATACTATATTAGTACAACTCAGGTGCCGTGTTGACTGATGATCGAGCAGCGAGTAATTTGTCAGGTTGAGCCGCCCCTTGCTCGCGAACGATCTCTCTCCCAGACTACGTGCACAATGCCTGAATTTCATATTGCCTTGAAGGTTTCGTTTCCTTGCGGGAACTGGATCCTTGGTAGTTCTCTGGAAGGCTTAACGTCAGTGGGAAATATCGTGTGAAACAGTAATACTTTCTGCTGACTTCTTTTATATATCATACATACCCGATGACATGGCAGAAACTGTCATAAAATTCAGTAAAAATACTATTTAATTCTACCCAAACTGATTTTATTTCCAATTGGTGGCTGGTTTCGACTGCAGTTGTTTACGTTAGGTACCCTTGAACTGTGTAAAATAATGTCCCACACGGACATCCTAATCTGGATATGGATATGTAATCGAAAGCGCTCCCCATAGACAAGTAAAAGCGACATGGATTGTTTTATGATCGATTTTATAACTATCAGTCCCTTATGTTCTATTCGAGGGGAGAGAAGCTGTCATAGCATTTGGGGAACCAGGCATGCAACTGGTGTGCATGATCTGTGAGTCTACATCTACAAAATTACTCTGCAGTTAGGTGCCTGGCAGAGGGTTCATCGAACCACCTTCAAGCAATTTCTCTACCCCTTCTTTTAATGCATTGTGGATGTGGGACAACGACTGGCCAAATATTTACCGTGGAAATGTGCACGTTTCGAGCAGTTATTTTATTCGACAACTACTTTCAGCATCCCAATAACGCCATCTTCAGGCCCCATACGCACTTCATGTGTTGTCAAGTCTTCGAAGGAAACACTGGAATAACGAATTCAGTGCATCCAGATACCGATAGTATGCTAGTGTTGATGCATCTGATTGTCTGTACATGAAGTGCGTATGGGCCCTGAAGATGGTATTACTGAGACGCCGAAACTTGATGTCTAAATAAAAAAACTTCTCAAAAAGTGCGGATGTGTGGCGATTTCCTTCATAAAAATTTCTCTGCTGTTTCACTATCGAAAAGCACACGGGAAAAGTGAACACTTAAATCTCTCTGCGGGAGCTGTGATTTCCTTTATTTTATTATGATGGTCGTTCCTCCCATGAAGGTGGCCTCCAAAAAAATATGTTTACTGGTTCAGCAGAAAGGTGGTGATTGGAACCTCTTGAGAAGGTCTTGTCGCAACAGAAAACGCCTATTTTTTAGCGATTGCCACTCCAATTCTCATATCACTTCCGTAGCACACTCCCCCCTATTACGCATTAATACAAAACGAGCTGCTCTATTCTGAACTTTTTTGGTGTCCTCTGTCGATATTATCTGATGCGGATCCCACACCACGTAGCAGTATTCCAAAAGAGGACGCATCAGTGTAGTGGGGGGCAGCCTCTGTGGTAGACCTGTTGCATATTCTCAGTGTTCTGCCTATAAATTGTAGTCATTGTTTTGCTTTACCCAGAACATTATCTATGTGATCCTTACAACTTAAGATATTCGTAAATGTAATCACTAAGTATTTAGTTGAGTTTATAGCCTTAAGGTATCTGTGATTTATCGTGTAACCGCAGTTTAGCTGATTTCTTATAGTAGTCACGTGGATGAAGTCATACTTTTCACGACTTAGATTCATTTGCACCGTAAAGATAGCTTGTCTAAATCATTTTTCGGTTCGTTTGATCGCCTGATGACATTGTTATTGCTGTTGTGGTCTTCAGCCCTGCGACTGGTTTGATGCAGCTCTCCTAGCTACTCTTTCCAGTGCAAGCTTCTTCATCTCACAGTACATACTACAACCTACATCCTTCTGAATCTGCTTAGTGTATTAAACTCTTGGCCTCCCTCTACGATTTTTACCCTCCACGCTACCCTCCAATGCTAAATTTGTGATCCCTTGATGCCTCAGAACACGTCTTACCAACCGGTCCCTTCTTCTTATCAAGTTGTGCCACAAACTCCTCTTCTCTCCAATTCTATTCAATATCTCGTCATTAGTTATGTGATCTACCCATCTAATCTACAGAATTCTTCTGTAGCACCACATTTCGAAAGCTTCTATTCTCTTTTTGTCCAAACTATTTATCGTCCATGTTTCACATCCATACATGGCTACACTCCATAGAAATACTTTCAGAAACGCTTTCCTTGCAATTGCCAGTCTACATTTTATATCCTCTCTACTTCGACCATCATCAGTTATTTTGCTCCCCAAATAGCAAAACTCCTTAATTACTTTAAGCGTCTCATTTCCAAATCTAATTCCCTCATAATCACACGACTTAATTCGACTACATTCCATTATCCTCGTTTTGCTTTTGTTGATGTTCATCTTATATCCTCCTTTCAAGACACTGTCCATTCCGATCAACTGCTCTTCCAAGTCCTTTGCTGTCTCTGACAGCATTACAATGTCATCGACGTACCTCAAAGTTTTTATTTCTTCTCCATGGATTTTAATACCTACTCCGAATTTTCTTTTGTTTCCTTCACTGCTTGCTCAATATACAGATTGAATAACATCGGAGAGAGGCTACAACCCTGTCTCACTCCCTTCCCATCCACTGCGTACCTATTATGCCCCTCGACTCTTATAACTGCCATCTGGTTTTTGTACAAATTGTAAACAGCCTTTCGCTCCCTGTGTTTTATCCCTGACACCTTCAGAATTTGAAAGAGAGTATTCCAGTCAACATTGTCAAAAGCTTTCTCTAAGTCTACAAATGCTAGAAACGTAGGTTTGCCTTTCCTTAATCTTTCTTCTAAGATAAGTCGTAAGGTCAGTATTGCCTCACGTGTTGCAACATTTCTACGGAATCCAAACTGATCTTCGCCGAGGTCGGCTTCTAGCAGTTTGTCCATTCGTCTGTAAAGAATTCGCATTAGTATTTTGCAGCTGTGACTTATTAAACTGATAGTTCGGTAATTTTCACATCTGTCAACACCTGCTTTCTTTGAAATTGGAATTATTGTATTCTTCTTGAACTCTGAGGGTATTTCGCCTGTCTCATACATCTTGCTCACTATATGGTAGAGTTTTCTCAGGACTGGCTCTCCCAAGGCCGTCAGTCGTTCTAATGGAATGTTGTCTACTCCCGGGTCTTTGTTTCGACTCAGGTCTTTCAGTACTCTGTCAAACTCTTCATGCAGTATCGTATCTCCCATTTCATCTTCATCTACATCCTCTTCCATTTCTATAATATTGTCCTCAAGTACATTGCCCTTGTATTGACCCTCTATATACTCATTCCACCTTTCTGCTTTCCCTTCTTTGGTTAGAACTGGGTTTCCATGTGCGCTCTTGATATTCATACAAGTGGCTGTTTTTTCTCCAAACGTCTCTTTAATTTTCCTGTAAGAAGTATCTATCTTACCCCTAGTGAGAAAAGACTCTACATCCTTACATTAGCCATCCCTGCTTATCCATTTTGCACTTCCTGTCGAACTCATTTTTGAGACATTTGTATTCCTTTTTGTTTGCTTCATTTACTGCATTTTTATATTTTCTCGTTTCATCAATTAAATTCAATATTTCTTCTGTTACCCAAGGATTTCTACTAGCCCTCGTATTTTACCTACTTGATCCTCTGCTGCCTTCACTACTTCATCCCTCAGAGCTACCTATTCTTCTTCTACTGTATTTCTTTCACCCATTCATGTCAATTGTTCCCTTATGCTCTCCCTGAAACTCTGTATAACCTCTGGTTGAGTCAGTTTATCCAGGTCCCATCTCCTTAAATTCACACCTTTTTGCAGTTTCTTCAGTTTTAATCTACAGTTCATAACAAGTGGATTGTGGTCTGAGTCCACATCTGCTCCTGGAAACGGCTTACAATTTAAAACCTGGTCCCTAAATCTCTGTCTTACCACTATATAATCTATGTGATACCTTCTATTATCTTCAGGATTCTTCCATGTATACAACCTTCTTTTATGATTCTTGAACCAAGTGTTGGCTATGATTACGTTACATGAAAGTGAATGACAGCATAATGTGCATACTAAGAGGACTACTCAGAAGGTCTCCTTAACAGCAACAGTAGAGAGTTATAACACTTCCTTGGGAAACGCCAGAAATCACTGTTTTACTCGATGAGTTTCCGTCAGTTAGTACAGACTATGACTGTTCTGACAGGAAATCACGAATCCAGTCGTACAACTGAGACGTTAGTCCATACACGTGCAATTTTGTTAGAACTCGTCTGTGAGGTATAGTGTCAAAACCTTTCTGGAAATCTAAAAATATGGAATCAGTTTGACAACCAATGTTTATAGCAGTTTATAGCTAGTCGTGTTTCACAGTAAAGACATTTTCTGAATTCGTGTTGGCTGTTTGTCAGTAAATCGTTTTCTTCGAGGTAACTCATAAAGTTCGAAAAGATTACATATTCAAAAATCCTACTACAAATCACTGTTAGCAGTATGTTCAAAAATTTTCAAATTTGTGTGAGTTCCTAAGGGCCCAAACTGCTAAGGTCATCGGTCCCTAAACTTACACACTATTTAAACTAACTTCTTCTAAGAACAACACACACACCCATGCCCGAGGGAAGACTCGAACCTCGGCGGGATGGGTTGCGCAATCCGTGACATGACGTCTCAAACCTCGCGGCCACTCCGCAAGTCGTATCAGTTAGTAGGACACATTCTGACACATCAAGGGATCGTCAGTTTAGTAAAGGAGGGAAGGGTCGAGAGTAAAAATACAGAGGGAGACCAAGAGATGAATACAATACGCAGGTTCAGATGGATGTGAGTAGCAGTAGTTACTCAGAGATGAAGAGGCTTTCACAGGATAGAGTAGCGCAGAGAGCTGCGTCAAACTAGTGTTCAGACCGAAGGCCTCACCAAAACGCAACACAACGTGTTCCATAGCTGCAGTTTCCGAAATAAACAGTTGAAAATGGTCCTGCAAACATTTACAATGCTTCGAATGTTACCCAATAAATAATGTTGTCAATGTTGATTAGCATTATAGAATGATATTTTTGGGCTTCTTTATATATTACTTAGAATTATTAATACGTTTCTTGTGTTAAAAATTCATAAGTTTCTAATTCTGCAGCGACAATCAAAATTTGTGATGACAAGCTGTTGTACAGCATTGCTTATCCGTGTATGCCTCTTCTGTGTCCTTTAGGGAGGCCGTATACGCATCCTGACAATTCAAGTGTCAGCCTCTCTTCTGTTCACTTCTGCTAGTAGCCAACTCCGTAAAAAAGAACTGTTTGGGTGTTTGGTCTGTAGCTCTCGATAGCCACACATGGTGCTACTGTATTGGGATCATTTGACCAATCGTTAAAGCTGCAATTGAGGTTTTCCATCTTGATCCAGGGCCCGAGGAGAGAGCCAGCATGGGGTCAATTACTGCATGACGTTGAAAGTACATCCCAAACAATATTATCAACATAGCGAATACTAGTGAGCCAGTGAATTTATTTTCCAAAAAAAAAAAAAAAAAATATATATATATATATATATATATATATATATATATATATATATATATATGCACTTTTGGCTCTGTAATTAACTGCAAATTTCCCTTAACCTCATAAAATCTGGTCGGCAACAGAAGGGGCTTAATGTATTGGCATAAGCTGTCTCCACCACACTGGTCGCGAAAGATGAAGTGCACAGGTCGACCAGCAGGCGGTGGATCAAGAACACCTACCGCCTGAGTGGCCAGAGACACACCCACACGCAACACGCCGCAACGCCCTCTCGACAGCAGGTATTTAGGCCGCTGCCGCTGACTGGAAGGCCTCTCACTCACTCAATCAGTCATCCGGTTTTCCATCTGTCAGTTTACTCGCAGAACGGGTTTAGTTCGCCACAGGCTATGACAGTACATTGCGACCAGATTAGTGGCTATAGAGGGATTGTTACTGATGAGCTTGTCCCACTGACATGAAGTCTATTCATGTTAAGTAAATATTCCAGTTCATATACATAAAGAACAGTATTAATCCAAGGGTGCATTCGTGTTTCCAGAATGAGGATACTGTCCACCCATAACTGCGCGGCCCCTCCCGCCAGAGGTTCGAGTCCTCCCTCGGGCATGGGTGTCTGTGTTGTTCTTACCGTAAGTTAGTTTAATTAGTATGTAAGACTAGGGACCGATGATGATGATGATGAGCGTTTGGCGTCATTGGCCGGGAGGCCCCCCGCGGGGCAGGTCCGGCCGCCTTGGCGCAGGTCTTATTACATTCGGCGCCACATTGGGCGACCTGCACGCCGGATGGGGATGAAATGATGATGAACACAACACAACACCCAGTCCCTGAGCGGAGAAAATCTCCGACCCAGCCGGGAATCGAACCCGGGCCCGGAGGACGGCAATCCGTCACGCTGACCACTCAGCTACTGGGGCGGACTAGGGACCGATGACCTCAGCAGTCTGATCCTTTAAGAATTCACACACATTTGAACATTTTGGCCACCCGTAATAACATCCTCTCCCTTCCTTCTTTGAGGTACAAGGTCTGCAATGGCGAATGAGGATAATTCTCTGGTGATCGGTCTTTTAGCCCGCAGGGGTAATCGTATTCAAGTGTTACTATTTGCGAATTTGTTGTTGTGTTCTTGCATGTATTCCAAGAGGGGAACCGCAGAACTAATCAAAATTTTCTTTTCATAGGCTTTTGTTCCTTTTAGATGCTCCGGCGCCTCTGCCGCAAACAGCCAATGTGATGGATCTAACACAAGTTTCAGGTAAGATCCGTAGCAGTGGAAAGTGCACAGATTAGAAGCTACACAATTCGGATGCAGTGTGCACCGCTCCGCTTTCATAAAACGACTTTAATACGGACTCAGCGACATTGGAAGTTACATCCAACGGTATTACTGATTATGAAAGACAAAGATACTGAAACACAGTGCAGTCGGTATTTCTTTGCTTGAAATGAGGGTCGATTTGCGTGGTTTTGTGTGCTATGCAGTTCGTAAATAGACGAAATGTAAAAGACGTTGTGTATGACTATCAGATTTCCCTTATCGTTGATACACACTCGTGGTGCAAGGATTAAATCACTGTAGCTCCCATTTTGTATCTATTTTGCGTTTCAGTAATAATTTGTTGAACTGGCGTGAACTTATAGCGTGTGCAACTCATCTGTAGTACGTTTCTGTTCGTAATCCGTTGTCGTACGTCGTAGCCAGTCTGGTGATAGTACACGGTAGCAATTGAAAATCAATGTCTTCTTTTTTTCCGACTTTAACTCCATTGCCGAAACTGTGGCAAAAAATTGCTCCAAGTGAAAGAAAATATCCATCAACTTCGTTTATGAAAGACAGGAAGCTACGAAGAAGCAGTGTTGTTCTTTATTCACATCCAACAATGTATTCGCCATGTTCACTTTCTACTCTTCCAATAAAAAGGCCGTAGACAGGGTAGGTGCACCTTTACCTTTTCTTGTGCATCTCACACATCAAACTACCGTTGCATATGTGATTGACTTGTAATCGTTGTTCATGTTTATATCAGCAGGCACTGGTTGTAATATCATTTGCCTAACATCAGTAATATTACAATTTTCGCAGCAAATATGGGTTAGGAATAAATGAAACACGAAAAGTATTTCTTAACTTCAGTTTTATAGGTAGTCAAGGAGATGGTACATCCAAAAATGGGCCTCCAATCAAGTCTGAACGTAATCAGTTGGGTACCCATGACCACAAATTTAACACTAACCTTTAACCATAGTCAGGAATGCGATCTCACCATCCCCTTTGCCCAATAACGACTAAACAAAAATGCCTTACGCCAATGGATACACATCACATCATCACCTTCCTTTGAAGAATTAGGGTCTTAGCCATTCCAAGCTTAACAAACAGAATCATTTCAGGCTTTTCTGAAGTCCTCCAATAACTCTTTTCTCATTAGAATTGTATTTCATGATTTTCTGAGGAATCTAAAATTTCTACGAGGTTTTTTGTCGATTTCTCTCGATTCATTTGATTTTCATGTTGAAAATATTTAATTCTGTTCTTTTATTTCCAATCACGGCTCTCTTCTTTCTTTTTGTGGTCTCCAAAGTTTCATTTATATAGTGTAACAAAGTAACCGCTATCATCCATCTTCATTAATTTCCTTTGGGCCTTTGTCCCTATCAGCGCGGTGTCAGCCTTGTTACAATATATTTGGCGATGTTGATGTCAAGGGGTGGCAAGATACCCTTCCTGTCGCACCCCATACCCCCTTGTTACAATATATTTGGCGATGTTGATGTCAGGGGGTGGCAAGATACCCTTACTGTCGCACCCCATACCCCCCAGGAGGGAATTTGTGTACCCCACCTGTATGTGTCTAGTGTAAGCCATGGAATAGTGCGAACGTTTTTAAATTTCTGTGAGTAGTTTATCTGAGGCGTAACGTGGGGACCAGCCCGTTATCCACCTAGTGGGATGTGGAAAACCGCCTAAAAACCACATTCAGGCTGGCCAGCACAAATGCCCTCGTCGGTACCCTGCCGGAGGACATTTGATCCAGGGCTGGCGTGCCTACCCGAGTCCAGGAAGCAAGGCATTGATGCCCTCGGCTAACCTGGCAGGTCTAACGAAGTAATCACCATCAGTTTATAAAATTTCATACTGATTTCTTTTTGAATTTAGGGGTAAACTTTCTGTTACTGGTCCGTAAGGCAGTTCGATTATACATTTTATTTTCAATATCGTTTTCAATATCGTCACCTAAGTAACAGATTTGAGACATTTGTTATAAAAATGAGTTACAGTATCTAAAAAAGATTTTTGTCTTACTGGATATTTTGTTCGGAATGCCATTATTTATGTTATATAATCTTAAGCCAGGCGGCGGAACATATTCACCTTCTAGAAATAACAGAAAATAGTGTTCAGCCTCTTTTTTTCGGATTTTCATGTTTCCTGTCAGTATCTGTTCTACATGAACTGGGCGTTGTCTACTTTGCGTGAATTAACTTTCTTAACAGTTATACCGTCTATCACGTAGACTATGAAAATAAAATTCTTTATAAAAAGTTGTCTTATGACAAGCAACAAATCATCACAAAAGATGCATTTCATTCTGTGTTTATAATAGTTGTATATTACTTGTGATGTTTCATATACGTGAAAATTAATGAGTAATTATATGCAATACCGCGTATTTAGATATAATCGGCATGATAGCATATGATCAGTTGAAACACATTTCCATCTTAACCCTATCCTATTTTACCTCAAACAGAGGTAATATTTTCTTCTAAACTTCGTAAGGCCAGTATCTCACGTATGTACGTCTTCTCCTGCTTTCTGTTCTTGCCTAGAAGATTTCCCATCATTCTTATCTCCCTTACATCTATACAAATATGTTTCAGATTTGTTGCAGGTGGGGCTAGGACACTGTCTTCCTCACTGTAACTTCATCTTCATTCGCGAATTTGACGTAATCAATAAAAATTTGAAATTTTTTCCGTGCATTCCGGGTGTCTAATGACACTTGTAGTTGCTCGATTTCGCGACAATTATTTTGCATAATACAAAGCACAATGTCGTGGGATAACCGTAACGGCTGTATCATGATGGAAAACACCGTCTGCGTCACTGAATTTATATATTTATTTAGCGGTTTCGAGCGTAAATATATATAGCGCTGAAACACTAATCACTGTAGCAGAGCCGACCGGGGTGACCGAGCGGTTCTGGGCGCTACAGTCTGGAACCGCGCAACCGCTACGGTCGCAGGTTCGATCCTGCCTCGGGCATGGCTGTGCGTGATGTCCTTAGGTTAGTTAAGCTTAAGTAGTTCTAGGTTCTAGGGGACTGATGACCTCAAAAGTTAAGTCGCATAGTGCTCAGAGCCATTTGCCACTGTAGCAGAGACCTTTGTCCCAAGCCCCTAAACTTGTATGTCCCTCTTCAAGAAATGTTAATGTCGCTAAGGAAAGCGCAACAATTTAACAAAGTAGAAACATGGAAGGATTCGAGTTACCTCTGAACCTAGTTTGGGGGTGGTAAGCGAATACGTAAGGTAGACCCACAAATCACCAACTGATTTTACACTTATGTCAACGTGTTTATCGCATTACCGGCTATTAGTTTCGTATCACATAGCACCAATTTTAGTATCTTTCATCGGGTGTGTAATAATGACAGTTAAGGTTTGAATAAACCTGTGGAGCGAGGACTTGTACTCAACAACATGAACTACGGTAACTCACAAAATTACAGGTGACGCTGTCTAAGGCGACAGTGTGAATATATTTTACTTTCCTGTCAGCAGTGATTCGAATTATCTCTGTACAACGTAAAGCAGTCAAGTCATGAGACCCAAAATACAGGGCAGTTTATGAGTATTTCAGTATGAGGGTTTCGTGGTCATCAGCCTGTCGCTATAGAATAATAATGTAATGATGATTTATTCAACTTTTATTTACGTATATTTCTTTGAAAGGATCCTACAATAGTATAAAACCATGTGATAAGCAATCAACAAAGCATTCGAAAAATAACGGTGTAGCGCGAAAACCCTCGGACAGTGCTAGAGTACACAGTGATGGGTTTCTCTGTGGCTGCAGGAACAGTCAGCACGGAGTCGTGGCAGTCTGCCTCCGCACTCAGTCAGCCCAGACACGAGAGGAACGTCGGCCTGTTCTTCGTCAGTAAACTTATCCGCACTGCTGTGTATCACTGTGACACTGTCGCAAATCCAAACCCAGGCAGAAACTTAGTGAACCCTACTGAATACAACATGGAGGACGAAGAGTCTAGTGAGCTTGTTATTATCAACAGAAAGTACAATAGATAAATGGTACGAACTTGTTTGCAAACGAGACAGACAGCACATACAGTGGACACTTGCAATGATGCACATATAATTTCCCTACAATACAGATGCAAACAGGAACGGGAATAGGAAACCTAACGAAATGCAATTACTCGGTAAAAAGCTACCAGAACCCGTGGGTCACTGATACCAAAATGATGAAAAATCTACGTGGTAGTAACAGAGTTAGAGAAAACGCTGTGGAGATCTTAATAACTCTCTGGTTTAGAACTACAATCGTGTGTCATATTTCCACTAAATACTGTACTGCTAATGGGCAGCACACAGTCCTCTGAGGTGGTCAGTAGATTATTTCATATTTATTTTGATCATGTCAAATAAATTTCTGTTTACAGAGGGTGCTAACTTCATTACTATTTGTCCGCTAATAGTGTCGACAACGTTGGGTAGCAGTAAGTACTATAAGATGTATTCACCTTTTCTGACATGCAAGAGCACTAATGATAAGTATTATAGCTGTCTATGTACATACTGCAATTATGCCACATTATTAGTCTGTAGCAGTGGATGACTGTGAGCTTTTGCTGATAGATGTTGTTTAGAGTGATGCTGAACTTTTATTTTACAGGCCATTGGTACCGCCATGATGTGCAGTCTGAGCCGTCCCCGAGACCCGCGCTCACATATGTAGAATCAAATGTGGCAGCAGGTAAGGTGCAAGGGAGGTAAGGCGGAGGCGGAACAGCCCAACAGCAGCCGCTGCAGCAGCACCGCGATGTGGTTGAGGCAGAGGGAGGCGAAGAGGAGGAGGAGTTGGGGGAGGCCAAGACCAGCCGCGACCTGCTGCGGCGGCTGCTGGCCTGCTGCCTCTGCCACGAGGCCGCAGGTCCAGGAGGACCAGCAGGTGAGTCCGGCCTGATGTGCCGTGTGTTCAGAATTCTTCAGCGTGGAACTTACCATGTAGCGCAGCCGAATTCGTGAATGTGCCGTAATTACTGCCCCACACAGTGACCAATAGGGTTGGAGGGAGTGGGAGAGGGGTGTTTGGGTTTATCCAAATTTATCTTCTGAAGATGTGTTTGGGGTCTTTAGTATCACTTCTCATGTTTCAGAATTCCGATTGTACGGAAATTACTCACTCAAGTTCAAAGAATGCCTATGAAGAATGTCCAAATTCCAAATTATAACAGTAACTCAAGTATCAACGAGTTTTGATTATTCACATGAGATAATCATGAATGTGTTTTAATCAAAGTAAACATAACTGCTTAACAGTTTTGCATGGCAGCTACATGCGTAATTTCTTGTATGAATAATTTGTCCAAAAACGATTTTAAATTTATGAATAAATAAAATTAAAAATACTTAATTAATTTCAGAGTTTATGCTGAAGAAGCGCCCACACCTGGCAGTCAGGCTAAGCAACAGAGCCCTGTCGTCAAAATCCTGGTATGTATTGAGAGAAACATCTACAAAGCTTACAAAATCTTTGTAAAGACATATAAGATGCTACTACTTGTCCACTAGCCGTTTCATTAATTACATTAGTAGTTAACTGAGTAGTCATAGAGAATACTTGGCATCATTTCTGACCTGAAGGAAAATTGTAATATATGGTTAATTGTACTCATCACAACAGAAGTCTAGTGAAGCTTAATTTAAATAACACTAGCAGTAAATAGTAACTCAGCCTGTGTGTGCAGTGTAATCTATGAGTCACGATGCAACCTTGGCTCTACCTGTAAAAGAATTAATACTCTGCGAATAAGCAAATTGTACAAAGTGAAAATTGGAAATTATCATATTTTTATACTTGTCATTCGCTACCACAGATAGTAGTGTGGATAGTTTGAGGTAGGATCTACAGCCCAGGTCTTGTCCGTCAAATGGAAGCTGAATTGATAGTAATCAGATGGTACCCCATCTGGAAATATTTAGGGAAGACTTCCAGTTTGGTATATGTCTTTAAATTAAGGTCAGCTGTAACACTCGTCAGGAAAATCACCGAATCTGTCCTGTTACACATGCTTAGGCATATGCCCTTGATAATTCCTGCTGGGGCATGTTCCTATCTAATCAAAATTAAAATTATTACAATTTCCCGGTTCTGTCAACTGTTTTTGGAGATTTGTCTAGGTTGTAAACTGTTGCAGTCACTTCTCCATTATCCGAAATCAAGAAACCCCTGGCTACATTAAATCCTCTGCGTATTGCATAGGTCAAATTGTACCTGTGTTAGCTGTTGGCTGGTAACATCCAAATTGATATGTTCTCATATGTTAATCAGAAATGCTACATTTTTAGAACACAAGAACTTGCGTTAGACGTTGGGATTTCCTACAGATAATGACGGACTGGGATGTTACATACTAGGATACAATGTGAAAAATTCCTGTATTTATTCCTATATATCGCAGGTTGATACATACAGAACAGTCGTCAAACGATTATGAGTGAGACGTAATCAACATAAAATTTCTCAAGTGTCATGCCTTTCTCACCTTACCTGACGTGTTGATATACACATTGTTGATACGTTGGTAAAATGGTGTGTGAGTACTGACCATTAAGATTAGTTACAGATACAAGAAGAAGCGTTATAATGAACATACATTCTTTCTCATTCAAATCTTCATGTATTAGCAGTTGGAAGCATAGATGCGACTTTATGAATTGTTGAATCTCAAACAAAGTCCATAATATTGTTGCCAAGCAGTATACAAACTGTACTTATCGGTAACGTTTTAATTGGAGGATATAACAGTCTACAGTGTGATTCCAAGACGATACTACAAAGTCTCAGGATTGGCAGAAAAAGGTAAAAGTGTCAGCGTAACGAAAGCGGCCATGGTCAGGAAACGACTTAATTGAAAGTTGTAAGCGAAAATTGCTCCGGTGTGTCTGACAGTCGCCCTTGTGCTCTAGGCCCTTCGTTGTTCGCAATTGGGGAGGATTTAGAATGGATCGAAAAAAGCAAAATGGTTCATTAAATATGGACTCTAACGTGCATACCTGAAGAACTATGAGCAGTTGCTAACTTTTGCTACTGTGGAATACATGTCTTCTACTGAACAACAAGTCATAGCTCATTAGGTATGCGTTTTAGATCCCTTGTTTGCTGGATATTTTTGTTGTTTTGGTTCACACTAACTAATCCCAAAACACGAAAAGCAAAGAATTTGCAGCAGAAGTGATCCACTGTCAGAGCTATCAAGACAATTTTCGGTCGTTTCTGGAGGAGGGTCCCATGCGTTGCATTGATATATTTATCCCTCTCCATCACCCCTGAAAGTTTGTAAGATCATCACGGACCAACCCCGTGTAACTCGCATTCTCTGTGCGTTCTTCGTCCATGCCACCATTTACAACAATGATCTAACGCTCAGTATAGAGAGACGTTTCTATTTAAACGGACCTAGCATTTCGTCAATCCTAAACTGACTGCAGTGTCTTCATCTGTTGCAGGACGGAAGTGTAGACGAGATGAATAACAGAAGATCGGAAAATGGAATTTCCTTTTGGAATACAAATACTGACAACTCTTTGTTTTGATAGGTATATGTTTCATTGACGGGGAAAGTAATCCTGAATTAATCTAACTGTGTTTTCCAGTTGCAGGAAACCTACTCGAAGGAGAACCAAGAGATGGTGTCTGTCTGGGTGCTGAAGCATTTCGGAAGCGCCCAGGACCGCTGCAGATGGACGGAGGAGCTGCACAAAGAAGCCGACAACTCACAAGCTTTAGCTATGCAAGCAGTGGTGAGTAGAAGAATAACACAAATAATAATTCATATATACTAGGCCCAGTAATGTGGTTATGTATCAATGACTAAATCGTTGTGTCTCAATCTGCGAAAGGTGGATATACACTGTACTAGTGCCGACATTGTGCATGCTCTGTTGCCTGTGTCTATGTGCCTGTGGTTCTGTCAGTGTGATCATGTGATGTATCTGACCCCAGGAATGTGTCAATAAAGTTTCCCCTTCCTGGGACAATGAATTCACGGTGTTCTTATTTCAATTTCCAGGAGTGTAGTTATCTGGTTTGAAGGACAAAACTAAAGTTGGTTGGTTGGTTGTTTGGGGAAGGAGACCAGACAGCGTGGTCATCGGTCTCATCGAATTAGGGAAGGATGGGGAAGGAAGTCGGCCGTGCCCTTTCAGAGGAACCATCCCGGCATTTGCCTGAAGTGATTTAGGGAAATCACGGAAAACCTAAATCAGGATGGCCGGACGCGGGATTGAACCGTCGTCCTCCCGAATGCGAGTCCAGTGTCTAACCACTGCGCCACCTCGCTCGGTCAAAACTTTAGTCACCATAATGGTAGTGAAAACCTTTTTAGTTAAAGCCAGGATCATCCGTTGCTTGCCAGCCCGACTTTGAATTCCACAGATGTAGTTGTAGTGTTGCGCTTGATTAATAAGGCATACTACAAAATAACGTAAACAAATAACATATTAGCATGCGAGATATTTCCTCTCATAAAGTGTACCAATTCAAAGATAATGTTTTAATATCATACGTAATAGCAAGCAAGAAAACTCTTGGAATGTAATTATCGCAGCTGAGTTATTGGTACGGGAACACAAGAAAGAGAAGGATGTGAATTAGTGACTGCAAAATGTAAAAACAAATCCGTAGAAACATTACTTCCTTGTGAATCTCAAATATTTTGCATCAGCGGAGGGTGAACATATTAAGGATCTAGATTCTTTGAGTCTTTTCAATATTATTCTATCGTAGATTTTCCTTTGTTTGAAAATTCCTTGAATCTATGCGAAATTTAAAAATGCTTAGGGTCTTTTTCACACAGGTATGGTGAGGATTCAAGCGTCAAATTAAGTGATACCGTAAAGCAAATTAAAATAGTATTTTGGCGTTGTTTGCATCTTAAGAAGAGTAGTGGCAGACATTTAATAAATTTTTTTATATCATTGATCTCTGAAATCATAGCAAACTGTAACAACAGAAACTGAATAAGAATATTGGAATGAAATAGTGGTCTGGCACTACTCATACGTGAGTGTAATGAGAAATCAGCATTAGCAGAGTTACAGACATGCTCGTATAGACTAACGTGCTGTGAGCTAGCTGGCGAGACAGGGAGGTTGACCAGACACGAATGTAGTGCAAATATTGGACTCACGACTACTGGTCTGGTCCACCAGCCAGGCTAAGTATGGCTTTTATGAGGTTTTTCACCCTCGTTTATGCGAATGCTGGGCTGATCTCCAATCTGCACCTCATAAAAATATACCATTCACAAACAGTTGCATAACGAAGACATACAGATCAGCGTTTGCAACATTTGCAGACATTTGGCGAACATCACTTTCCTCCATTACGTTTAACTTATGGCTGCAGCCACATGAAGGGTAACCAGCCGGAAAGTAAAATAATAAATAAAAAAAAAAATACCAGGTCACGAGAACTGTGGAATTCGACCTCGCTACAAACGTTAGGAGGGAGAAGTTATACGTTGCAAGTGACATGAGGATCGGAGGAATTTGTTTTGTATACCTGGAAAATTAGACATTACTCACGCTGTTTTAAGACTTAAGACCATTAGCGTTAGTTTGTTACTCTAAGATTTTTAATGGTAACAGTTGAAATCGTATGGTTGTGATGTAACTGCTCAGTAGGCGAAAGTGTTTCAGTAAGAAAACCGAAAGTTGTCAAACACATCGAGTCCCCCTCATACTTGAAGCGTAAACATCTCAAGTTAGTAGAGTGGCACAGCTTTCTCGCTGGGAAAAGTGTGTTATTCAATGCCTCTGAGGTAAGATGAAGGTACTATAATGCAGCACTTATAAAAAAAACATTAGATTATCGATAATCAACTGATCGTCATAACATTGATCTTCAAACGTGGGCGTTGGAATTGAGCAGAAAGTAAAGTTAAAGTATTTCAAGGCAAGCCCCAAAGCACTATTCAATTTTAAACAGATACACGCAATTCTGTCATGGAGAATAACAGAGATTATATCTAGAAACTATATAAGCGACAAAAATTATCTCGAAAGTTTCTTTTTACAATTTTAGGGATCTACTGCCTTCCAAACGGTTATCTTCAGTTACTCAGAGTTTTACGATTCACCTCAGAGCGTATGCGGCCTGCTAATGGATTATCCTGTTCCCATTCCTTTAAAAGAAACTAATGGAGAGTTCGCTGCAAAGATTGTATAAAGCCCCAGATGTTTTCGTCACAGCATTGAAATTTAATAAACTAACGTCTGATCACATCAAAAGATATCTGACAGAAGAAAAAATGTGTCAAGCTTTTCCTTGCAGGTTATCATAACTGTAATGATTTCGCATTATTAGGGAGAGTTACCAATTATTTTCAATTGATATCTTACACATGTGTGAATTGGTAGACAAAGACAAAAAAACATTAATTTTAAAAGTAAAATATCATTTGGAAACATAAAGTGAAGCTAAATAAGGCAAAGAATTAGAAGCATAATGAAGATGTACGTATTTGAATTACATATGTCGAAAATACTCCTACAGCACTTTTGTGTAACATATTTCATAAAAATGGCGTTTCAGGATGCAGCTTTATTACGTATGGATGGATATGGAAAGAGAGTGTCTCTAATTGACGTTGTAACGGAAGTTTTAATTTCTCCAAATGTATTGATAGTGGTACGATAGTTTGTAGAAAAATTCAGTTTATACCAGAGGAAAGTTAATACAGTTCTATGTGGACACACACTTTTTTCTCCACCATGCACCAAATTACAACGTGTATTGCATTATTTGGACCAGTTTACGTACCCACCAAATATCATCAACCACATTTATTTACATCTGGGTTAGTTCCCTTGTTTGGCAGGGAGTCAATATTTTCGCAATCTCCAAGCATGTTATATTTTGTCGACTGGACAAAAATGCATGTGTGCTCACCTCACACACCCTGAGGCTTGTAAAATGCAGAGTCATCAGTATTCGTTTTCCGCTTGTTTTCTGTCCACCTTGTGGCGCCTGACAGCAATTAGATGTGAGAAGCAATTAATTTGAGGACTCTTCCGATCTGTGCACGTACAGGAACGCTGATTTACGGTATATTTTTGATAAATATGCTGCTCGGTGTTTCATATTTGTGAATCCCCACTAAAATACTACAAAACAAAGGAAGTTACAATCTTTATGTAATTTTGGGATAAATTTGATTGTGCATGTGCATGTGTGTGTGTGTGTGTGTGTGTGTGTGTGTGTGTGTGTGCGCGCGCGCGCGCTTTCGTGCGTCAGTTTAGAAAACGAAATGAATCTTTCTCCACAAAATTAGGTGCCTACTTTGGAAAAGAGATACCACGTACAATGAGTACGTTTTAAATATAATTTCCTTATTCATTTAAAGTACGAGTACTTTCAGACTGGTTGCCTCAATCTCATACTCCACAATAATGGGAGTAGTTGTTGAGTGGTACTTAAGTAAATAAATTAGTGAAATGAAAGTGAAGTAGAAATTAGAATATAAATGAAAAACTTGGTTTAGTTTAGAGAGTTACATACTGGCATTCAGCGGGCAGAACAGAAGAGAGAATGACCGTGAAGTCAGCAAGTTCCACATAAGCGGGCGCTGTCGATTCAGCCGTCAGGGCATCGCCCGACCGGCTCACGTGTTTCTCAGTTGTCGCATGTGAGCAAAGGCCCTCGCCTACATCCCAAGAGCCAATGACCGACGTTAAGAAGATTCTTCGAGAAGCTTTTCAACGTGACAGAAGAGGCAATGACCGGCTCACGTGTTTCTCAGTTGTCGCATGTGAGCAAAGGCCCTCGCCTACATTCCAAGAGCCAATGACCGACGTTAAGAAGAATCTTCGAGAATCTTTTCAACGTGACAGAAGAGGCAATGGCCGTGAAGTCGTTCACCTCCAGTAAACTGAAGTGAATAAATACGCAAGACGCAGTGGGCCCGACAGATGAAGACGAGAGGAAGACGAAGGCGAAGACGGAGGCGAAGATGGAGACGAGCGACGAAGAAGACGAAGAAATGAAGAAGCGTAGCAGTTGTTTTAAGTTAGTTTCGGTGCTGAAGACCGTCATGCAAGAAGAGACTACATCATGCACAGACGCACCAAGTCCGCCGCTGTAATGGAATAGCAAGCAGCAGCCTCGGCGCCAGAAGACAGAAGTTAAAAGGTATTTGAAGTCTGATCTTTACGTACCCGGGTGACTCGTGAGGACGGGAAGGAGACGGCCTCACTTCAGCAGTCACCTGTGAGCTGGGATGAAGACCTGACAGCCGAAGACTGGGAAGCGGGAGTCCGTGGTTCGAGTCCGGGACACTGGCCTTCCCCCGCCGCGCCGCTCTGCTGGCCGACGCACAACACACGCGGCCGCTTAGAGAAGAGAAACACTGGGACCCCACATTCAAGGTATCACCATCCGATGCACGACGTCGCTCGCAATAATTAAACGGGCCACCTCGCGCTGCGCGTCTCCGGTCAGCTGGGCGAGACGGCGACACGAGATACACACCGCTACGCGTAATCAGACGCCGCCGCCGCCGCCGCCGCTGCCGCAGCAGAAGGCTACGCAAACGACACAGCTGCCGCTCTCCGAACCAGAACATCCCGTAAGATACAGTTGTACAAATCTTCAATAAAAGTTATCTTATGTAAAAATGATGTTTCATTCGACCTCATACCCGAGCCAACGAAGAACCCACCCTGCCCACATGTTGTTAAGAGAGAAAAGTTAATTTATTTAATATTTTCACCCTGACAGAATGCTTTAGAATGCTCATCCTGACAATTGACAGCATCAAAAGAGAAAACCCAGTTACACTGAGTGACAGAAGTGTCACATTTAGTAACACAACTGTTACATAGTATAAGTCAGCATGTGACATATTTGTGAGGGATGTCTAAACTCGCTGCTGTGTGATATTAAATTCTGTTTTCCTCCCCATCTCTACAGATCTGTTTTTACTAAACTGTCCTACTATAACAAAAAATGTATAATGAGAGTAACATCACCCAAATTGCAGAACAGGTCACTCGTTAATGGCAGCTAAGCCGAAATAAATGCATAGCCGAAGGGAAAAAATAAAAATTATCATCATACAGCAACGAGCCCAGACATTGATTATAAAAAGTAATTCTAACAGGTATTCTGTCTCATTAAAGTAACTCCAGTGATCACGACGGATCAGTAACGAATCAATGTTATCTACACGAAACTCGCAGACTTACCTCTCCACATCAGGACTTCCAATACTATGGAAGGCTTTTAGACAGTTCCTCGACTTAGCGAGCTCCTAGAAGTTTTATGAAAATGTTTAAGCTCTCAGGCAGTTAACCACAGGAAAAGAGTGTAAGCATATTCTTGACTATGTCCTGCCCTCAACTAACAGTAGTCTTTAGTAAAATGGTACTCCCGTCCAAGAGTTCTGAGACTATCTTGCAAAAGATCTGCTGTTACAGGAAAGCCATCTGCCATTAGTTTAGTACGGTAGCCCCAAGTACAAGCCATTTAGAAGGGTTATGGGAAGAACAGCCCACCATCCCCAGTCTGCACAAATTCACCCTCCCCAGACACCATAAACTGGATTCTGCCTTCGTAGTATGCATGAAGACACACATTGCAGAGTCCTCCTCTCTTGGCGACAGTTAAAATTATTCATCACAGTAAAGAAAGCATTGGGCTGAAAAACTCACACAACACGTTAGTGGGGAGACTACCACAACAGCAAGTAATGAGTTAACAAAATGATAAAATATTATGATGGCCCACTTTAATGAAAACTCAATTAAATTCTCCAAAATGTTCAATGTACAACATGATTATAATGTAAAACTAAGATAAAAAAAGATGCCTCTGGTAGCATTAAAGTGCAACATATCACTGACTGAAATAGCCAGATAATCAAGGAAATAAAACACTTATAACTTTCAACGCCTTAAATATCACTAAAGAACAACTGTAAATATGTCGAGATAAGTTAGCTAAATCAGAATAAATTGTAGATCTTACTAATAACAAACAAATTACCATCTAATAATACAAACAGTCAATACCACAATCTGGATCAACACTACGAAACCAGGCTCTGCCTGTCACAAAAAAAGAAGAAGAAGGAAGATATTGGTTCAGTTGCCCCGTCTGGTAGCAATTTGAAAGCATACTTTTCCATGATTATAGATGGAAAAAGTCAACGGTTTTTAAAGCAGAAGAGGACCATTCGTACCAAAGGTGTGTAAAGCAAACGAACTTCAAGCTTCATGGCATAATACGTTGAATCTACTAACGGGAAGGAACAAATCAGACCCACATTTCTCTAACAATCAGACATCATGGAAAGTCGTCAAAAAGAAACCACTAATCCCGGAGGCAACTGTAGGCAGAAACCAATCACTGTTAGGTGTGCAAGCGTATCTTTGGATCCTTTAGGCCTGCAGCTACATTCATAGAGAAGTCAGAGGGACTTGCATGCTCCGCATCGAGAAATATTACGTTGAAAACGAAACAAAATTACTATATCGGTACGATAAAAATGAAATATTTGGGAAAATTTGGTAAACGCGAGGGATTTACAATTTGTTGGACTACCAAATCATCACAATCCTGGTTTTCAAGGTACACATTATCAGGACGAAAGCGTTATTAACAATGTAGACTATAACATCTATGATAAAAAGGAAGCCGTGAATATAAGCAAGAACATATCAATGTTTGGAACAGATTTCTCTGTAAATAAGACGTTTATCAACGCAGTAGTGAATTTTTCTAGCGGATCAAATAACTGTCAATACTCACTTTTTGTTGCGGAAGGCGGCTGCAGCCTGTTCTATGTACATGCGGCCACCTCACCTGTGAGAACAACAGCCATAGTCCAGAGAAAAAAGAACAATTTTGGGACCTCCTAGAGAAGGAGAAGGCGAAAATAACTACGAAGAATATTAAGATTTTTGTCGACGACTGTAAGCTGACGTGGAATAGAAGCAAATTATGAACCGGTACAGGAAAACATCCTACACACGGAAGGAGCAACACATTTTGAATTTGGTTTTGTCAAACTATGTCGAACGTTTAGTTTGATATCAAACGCAAACTAAGTAAGGAGGAGACACGGCGTCCACTTGGAAACTCGAACGATGGAAAATCGTCCTCATGCCCCATTCTAGGAATGCGATGAAGGAAATCAACAATATTAAATTCCAGAGAGGTACCAAGTACAATTTTGATAATTACCTCTCCAGGATAAAAATACCAACAGCTGGAAAGAACAAATGCAGAAATGATGTGGCAAAATTAAAAATCAGTTAACAAGTATTAGGAGAGTGTCATCAGAAACTAACATTTCAGTCTACGAACTGGACAGACAGTACAACACAATAGACAATACAAGAAGCAGCTAATGTTTCAATCTTAAAAGGTCGCAAACGGAAACGTAGATGGTGCAACTAGACCTGGAACTAAAATTACGCACATAGAACACATTCGTTGAGAAAATGAAACTCGCCGAAGGAACATGAAGATTTTTAACTCCTTTAGTAAAAGTTGGAAGCACGCAGCCCCTGTGATTCGACATGTAACGCAATTATTTTCCAAACAACAGATGGAATATATTGTTCAGGATATTCTAAAGAACAATTTCAGGGATTTCAACTATATTTTCAAGTCTAAGCTGAAAGTGTATCAACCCCCAGTCATGTGCTTCAGAGAAAAAAGTGGAATGCTGGGCATGAACAAAAAAGTCTAATAAGCTAATACTCTAATATCTTGGCAGCGTGTTTAAGAAACCTGCGTAATTGGAATGAACCAAAAGGGAGATTACCAATACGACAAGCCACTCGAATAGCGACAAACGAGCATCCACATATCTAAGACAGATATTAAACAGAGCATGGATGGCCTAAGGAATAATATAGCAGCTAGAAGGGAATCAATTGTTGCAAAGTTCCTGAAGCTGACGAATGAAGATATTCTGAAGATACCAGCTGAGCTCTTTGAGGAGATACAGAGATCTGGTCGGGTATCCTCTGTTTGGCTGTCGGTCCTAGTCCGCCAACTCCATAAAATGGTGGCTCGAAAGGTGATCAGCCGTTGAAGGCATATTACATTAGTATCTGTTCTACGGGAGATGCTCTCGTCAACACTACAGAACTGAATTGTAGATTTTCATAATAAACAAACTAATGAGTAACTGGCTAATATCAGAAAAGGACGTTCTTGCCTAGAGCAGATTTTAAACTTCACAAACATTATCAGGCATAAAATGTCTGTTAGGTACTACTGTGGGGTCGTATGCATTGATAAAAAAACGTGCGCGGCTCAGTTGACAGTGAGTCACTGTTGAATGTTATGGAAGCATTTGGAGTGGATGATTCAACAGGCTCTGATCGATACAGGGTCAAAAATGAATTTCGTTGACAATATCTCGGACCGCTTCTAAAACTGATACTGGTACCAAACAACTCGATGATGTTTCTCCACGCCTTTTTATCTGTATGTTGGAAAAGGTCATTCGAGAATGGAGGAAGACAGTAAGCTATAAGCATGGGAATAATATTTATTCAGAGAACGACCCAAACTGAGCCATTTTTTTCAACAACATTAACTCACCAATCACGAAGATTCATCAACTAACAGTGATAGCTGAGAAAATAAGATTACAGGTCTCCTTTGAGAAGACAAAATACATTACAAATATCAGTGATAGATGATTTTAATAAGAGGGAAGATTAATGTCGTATAGAAATTTAAATACCTGGTCGGGATAATTGAGCAGGAAAGCTTGGAGCAAGAAGCGATTATTCTTAAGATCTGCAAATTTCATCTATCTTATGAAATGATGGAAAGCGTCTATAAGAAATATCAGATAATATTGGAGCCAAGTTAAAACCGTATGGTACGGTTGTCTAACCAGAAGGGTTATATGCCTTGAAGAGAATGAATTATATTTAAAAATATTAATTTATTTATTCATCCATTTATTTAACCTTGGATACGGGAGGGGGGGGGGATATTAGGCTCTATCTCACATCTAACCAGGCGTTTCGCTAACTTTACTCAACATATATCTCAATAATCATGTATTACTGCTTTTAGAAATTGAAAACTATGATAGTGCACGTAAAAAAGACACATATACAAACTTTATATTCGCACATGATAAATAGCATAATAGAAATTATGGGATGTGGGTTTTTAATTGTGAGTGCTAGCAGCAGTACGCATGAGTGAAAGGAATACAGAAGGGAGGGAAAGGAGAAGGTAATAACACACATTGAGAGAATATGAAGGAAGAGGATGGCGTGACTCATAGAGAAAAGCAATGATATAGGGTCATGACTGGTAGAAGACAGGAGCATTGGCTATGCTTTTTGACAGACGGGAAATTGGGCTTATACTTTAATTCTGGGGATGACAAGAGTTAGTGCGCAGACTTCCCTTGAAATCAGGAAGATTTTGAATTTTTCGCATTATGCAGCGAAGCGCCTTCCAGAAGCGGAGATGGCAGAGCTAGGATACCAGATAAATGGACCTTGTGTTTCGATTGCGATGGCGTGTTTATTCTCTAATGGAAGGTAGTGGTTAGTCTGCACACTGCGGAACCTGTAAAGTAGACAATGCGTGCGGTAGACCCGTAACTTGTTTGGCCACAACGATCCTAACTGAGCAAGTGAAGCACCTACAGGCCGTACCGATGAATCCTGCAGATGTAACGCACATACGCACTCATGGTTATGTCTGACAGTCATGTGTTTTCACCACTCGTGACACGTTGAATTACGTCTCAATACTGGAGGTTCGGCAGAATGCGTGCTTGCTTATGTTTACGTTCACATCCTGCGGAAAACGTTTCGAAACTATTTGTAATCAGGGACTCAATTGTAGCTGCCCTGCCACATTGTGACAGTATTCCTCTACCCAGTGGAGATGACCTTTCAACGTTACACCAAGTTCTTCACTTGTTTCTGACGTGATATCGGAATACTTTCAAGCTGGATAGGAGCCAAGCGTTTACGAAGTTCCGAAATTATTAATTTCTGGCGAGTTACTCTGATTACTTGTAACCTCTTTGCATACAGGTCAAGGATCAGATTTACCTCCATATTACCACTGAAGACAGATCATGAGTCACCTTAACGACCATAATATTCGTATTTATATCTTCAAGTCTGTCACTTAGGTAAAACTGCGTATCGGTATTGAAACGATATTTACAGAACAATGGAAATGAAAAAATGTCACTGACGTACAAGGAGAACGAATGTGGGAGAGAGACTGACCCCTTTGGCAGTACTCAGTGAACATGTTTCCACGATGACTTTTTATTCACACAGACAACATTTTACTATCTGTTTTTTTTTTTCAAATAGTTTTCAAACCAATTCAGCACATTACCTGCGAAATTTTGTTTTGACATTTTCCTGAGCTGTATGCGTTATAAGTATTAAAAGCTTTGCTAGCGTCTGGTTGTGTCAGAGTCGTTTCAATACGGTCGTCAACAGCATACCTCATATCATCAGTTACCTCAACTAGTCCTGGGTCTGTGCTGTGGTACCTATGAAAGCCGGACTTATTTGGTCATATTGGTTGAATATGCGCAAGTGATCAGTGATTTGGTCTTGACCAATATATTCTGCCGCTTTGAAAACAGTAGCTAATATACTTCCACATTAAAAATCGCTAGGATCATGCTTCTTTTTCCGTGGAAGGCAATATACACCGATGGAAAAGAAATCACAAGAGCCGAAATAGAAACCGATGGTACAATGACATAGTGGAATTTCACTTAGTGTCCTCTATGTTCTGTTTCACAGTGCAGAACAGCAACCGGTTCTTCTTGTGCAAAATTAAGCACGTCAGACCCAAACTGTTGCAACTCACGCGCCAAAAGATGGATGATACAGTCGTTCGAGCATAGCGTGCCTACAGAGCCAAAGAGTCACGCATGAAACACCATTCCTCCATGTGGAAACTTGGCACACCACTTCGGAAAGAAGACGAGCAGTTTGTTGTCAAGTAAGGCAGAGATGAAGCTGTTTCCGCATTAAAATTTTAGCGAGCACTTACAACGTTGACTGGAGAAGATTAGACATGAGTCGGTGGTAACAGCGCTATTCACAGGGCATTATGTCACCGCCTGCAGAATACATGGCTTGATGCTTGCGGTCGACCTACAGAAAGTCTTCGACGCTGTCGGCCATTGCTGTTTGCGTGCAACGATGGGAGCAATAAATATACCACAACAGTAATACGGCACGGATCACAATGAATGGTCTTACTGAACGGCCTTTTGACAAGACCAGTACGGATTCAGTGCTTTGTCAGACAAGGGTGTACCCTCTCCACGCACCTGTCTGCACAAGTTACTGTGCCACTGTTGATGCACTTCACAAAACGCTATATTGTGTCAACGTGCGAGGAGATAAATATGTGTATAGGCGTACGCAGTTGATGTGGGACGAAAGAGATTGCCATCGAACTAGCTATGACTGAGTGTTGTGGAAAAGTGGCTGATGCCCAGATGAACAGGCGAAAATGGGGGCTCATGAACATCGGTCACAATTTAATTGCGGAACCGGATGGACTCATTGATGTGGCCACTGTAATTAAATATTTGGGAGTGGTGTACACCTCATTTTTGTGAGACAACAGGAAGGTATCAACAATTGGAGGCATTGTTGGGAGCATGTACATTGTCAATGCATGTAAAACCTTTATGGTGGCTCTCTTTCGAATAGTATTTTCTCGAGTTGTGAAAAAGCAGGCAGTTTGGTTATCTATCAGTGAATCTTACAGGGAACATTTGGGATTTGGGAGCAACGTACAGCTATTGGGGAAAGGAACACCTCGAAGCATTTACTGGCGGCAGAACGCTGGTCTCAAGAATTTCTCGCACCAGTGGGCAGACAGTGCTTTCAGCCAAAGAGGGCAAACAATTGCCTGCCTGGATCTACCTGTTAAGGGCCTCGCCAAGGCGTTTCAACAGTGTCAGAAATTCCCACTGTGTATAGGGATGGAGGTGTAAAAGTTCACTAGTTTCCATGTTCAACTTGGACTGGACGCTATTGAGGGAGCCTTCAGGTGGTGTCGTCGCACTGCCTGTCAAGTTTTCTGGGAAGCCTCAGGCTTTCAGAAGATATTTAGAATGGAACACAACATTTATCGCTGCTCCGAAATGGTCTATGTTGGGACATAACAGTGCTAAGTTTTGCTGAGGGCTGTAACGTTCAGCCCATCTGCGTAATGATCTTAGTGATAAATGCCTTGTTCACTTTGGGCCTAAATGGAAACTCAGAACATATTTCCCAAAGTGTCTGTGGGAAAACAAGTCAGTAGCGAACGTCTTCTCCTCCTTGCAATGGAATTTACAAGTCAGGGATTGGCTGCTTCTCCAGAAAAGAAAAGAATATTATTAACTTTGATTGAGATTGGCCTGTGGGTAGAGCAGATGAGTAAGAGGTGGAACATGGAGGTCGTCGAGTCTTGTGATTGGCAAGGAACGCTCGTGGGAGCACTTGTGTGACTGCTTTTGACGAGTTTACTGAGGTTTGACGGGCGCAGAAATGTGGGTCTTCAGATTCAGGCTCCAGTCTGACGAACACATTCTGATCGGGACTCTTGTCATGAGTGGGTAGCTCTTGGGACACTCGTCCTCAGTGTGACTTCGCACTGGTATTGGTCTTGACTGGGGGATCCTGTGGTGAAGAATTAGCTGTATCAGCAGTCTGCACCTTAGTTATCTCAGACAACTCGCTGTGCCGAGGACTATGTTATAATCTTAGTCGTATCACGTCTGCCGCCTTGACGTTTGATTTCCCTGTGTGTACTGCCGTATGAGTGAATAAAATTGGTCAGTGGTATGACTGGGGAACGCACGTGTCACATGCTGGAACCTACCGATGTTTCAGGGCTCCATGAGAGATTAATTGCAATCTATCAAACAGATCTCCAGCCACGACTTTGGTTATTTCGGGCCAGTGATAACGAATTACAGGCGTCGCACGTCAGAGCTATGCTGACGCTTGCTCCACGGATGTCACCTCAAACAGTGCTAGGCATCGAGAAAGGGGTATAGTATTGCTGAACCCGCTCGTTTTGACAAACAGAATCCCAGTCTTCTCAGTTGCACTCAGCTGCACCTACGTAGTCTAATTTCTGTGCATAATAAATCCATCAAAATCTATTCAGCGTTAGATAATTTCAGATTGAGCTGGAGTAGACAGAATGAATAGACAAACCTTAGTATTAGCCAATCAGTCTTCACCCAGTGGACTGATAATTATTTGTTACATCTATTTGTGCAGTCAGGAAGGCATTATTTATTTGGTACTTCCCTTTACCGCTCATGCTGAGAAACAAAGCCTGTTTCATTTCCAAACTTACAGAGACCAAAGTACATCTGGGTATTCGAAAACAGTTTCTACAAAAATGGCTTCCCCGAAAATACACCCACAGTCATATGAACAAGGCCGAACACTTAATTTGTTTTGGTTGAGTGATACCAGGCTAGAAGGCCCCGACGAATGTAAACCTGATTGGTGTGGCTGCATGGAAATACATTAACAAGTGAAAACTTCCTAGCCGAATGAAGATTGACTTCAATAAGCCATCACGAGGTGCCTTTGCTACTATTACACTACATTTAGCGTACAAAGGCTAATCAAAAGTCACTGGTGTTATGCTTCATCCATTGCTGGTCCATTTTGTGGCAGGTTGAAGACGAGCCGCATAAATTGGTGACGGATATAAAGAAGCCAAGTTGATGAATGGAAGAGGAACTATAGAGGACCTTTGGAACTCTCTTGTCACCGCTAAATCTTCACACGTTTACCTGCAAGACACGCTGGAACTTCACAACAAGATGAGACTATAAAACGACTTGTTCGTTAACTGTGGTTATTTCACCATGCGACGTACTTGAAAATTTTGATCTGGAGTCTGGAGTGACATAACCATTGAACCCGTTTCGATGAGAACCTCGAATAGCATTTGTGGAATGAGTGGAGGCAGAGGAATAACAGCAAAAACTATTGCAACTTGAATTAACTTGTTCTCGGCTGTGAGAAGCAATGAAAGAATATGTACGTGTGTGCAGCATCTCTTCAGAGCTGAACGTGGTACTACGGGAGGCAAGGCAGAAAAGAAACTGCAAGGACTCGCAAACTTTTATTTTTTGGATTGAGAAACACAATCCGTTTTCTAAAACACCCGAACTCTCTCCGTTACCGACAGAGGTTGTAGCAGTCGAGAACGTGAATTCTGATAAAGCGCTTGAAGTTGAAACACTAGCCTTGAAAGAGATTGAGAGCCAAACATTCAATGAAATTCACTTGAAAAGAAAGTCAGCTGTTAAATCTCTATCCTCTATAGCCAAGTTTATTACAACTAACTACAACACTATGAGTGAACCCTAACACTCTCTTATATCATATGGTGTGCACAGTAAGGAATGATGAGAGATTGAAGAAATATTTCGATCCGAATTACGTGCTTATCCTCCATCCTTCTACGACTAATCTGGCTTAATCAGGAAGGGATGCAAGTCTTCAATGGTGGCTGGCTTGATTCCAGATTCAAATGAATCATCAATCACACCACGTTCAGAGTAAGTGTCCTATGTCAATAATGGAGGTCACCTCCTTCATTGTGATGTCTGGCTACACCCAGCTACCTACAGACAGGTTTCAAGCAATACGCAGATTACGTAATTACTTATTATGGGCCAGCACCTGTTTTATTTTATCGATATAAGCAAGGAAACACAAAAGATGAAAAACGCTTACGCCGATCAAGGTCAACCACTAAGACTGATGTGAAAGTAGAAGATCTATCCATGTAAATGTCAATCAAAGAGAATTTCTAGCTAACGCTAAAAACTAAATGGGCCTAATTTCTCTCCTTACAGGGCACTTTCAAAGAGATGGTTCACAGTTCATCAAGCATCGGATGATGATGACTTATTAATAGTTTTAAAACTATTGATGAAGCTATGAAAGAAGTGAATGGTGGTACCAAAGAAAGGCAATCAGCAGCAGAAAGTGTACACTATTTCTGACGTTCAGCGATGCGTCCGTAACTTCGAGTGCAGCAAGAGGGGTCTAAACTGAATAGGTGGTAATTGTGCAGCCCTAGTATGTGTTAACAGGGACACGAATATCATACATGAAGATCTAGATGAGGACTGAATACTAATGAATACATTAATTTCATGTCGCATCTAACGTTCTACATTTTTATTTAATATTACTCCTGAACTCAGTTCCTGAACTTCAAAATTTGAGTAAAATATGGTTGTAGCATACAACCAAATATGCCTGTTTTCTAAAGAAAAGCCTCCAAAAGCCTCAGTTTAAAAAAACATTATGATTAGATGTGATATAATTATATAACGTAATTATTATACTCATCATATTTTCATAATTTAAAATCATTTATCCTGGAGAGATACTCATACTTAATGTGGCTTTGTCCTGAGGAAGTTCAGAATGGGTTTCTCCGTACCACAGGTTTATATGGCCTAGGCCTGTGGAAGCCTCTTTTCCCTTAAAAAGTAGCGCCCCTTGAGAAGGTGGTGAGGTTGTCGTTCCTTCAAGGGCTTATCACTAACATACCACCGGCCACCAAAATCACAATTTGCTTTGAGAAAGTACAAGACTATTTGAAAATTAGTTTCGTTAGTGACAATGTCATATGTATACAAACCAACTAGAAAGTACGAAACATTTTTACTTTTGAAACCCTATGTAACTCTTCAACCGTTCAGTTTAGCAAGATTGTGCACAGGGCTATTATTGTTCACGATTAAATGTAGATTAAATTGCGAAATATTTAAGAAAAACTGATGAAAACTACTAATTTACCAAATTCTCCGCCCCTTCCCCCAAACACGACGCTTAAAATGATGTAACATTTTACCAAACAATGTGTGGACTCTATGAAATACTCTGGAGCTGGAAGGAGACTTTCACTTTGGATGTTGAGATTTTGGGTATAATTGCACCGTACTATTTCCTCGCTCAGCCCTGGGCCACTATTAGGCCCACTACGAACATCTACATGCAGGAAAGACTCCGCAAGCCACGATATCGTGAGTGGCGGAAGGTACCTTGTATACCTCTATTTGCCATATCCTTTCTCGTTCAACTTACAAATAGGGCGACACGTAAAAGGCGTTCTCCCGTAAGTGTGTATACAAGCGCTCCTTGATCTTCTCTTTATAAACCTTACGGAAATGTACGTTGGCGGCAGTAGAATCGGTCCCCAGGCAGTTTGAAAACCCGGTTCCCTAAATTTTCTCAGTCGCGTTCCCATTTGAGTTCGAGAATCACTTCAGTTAATGAAACCCACCAGCAATAAACCAAGCGGCTCGCCTCTAAAATGCTTCGACGTCTTCCTCTAATCCGACCTGTTGCGAATTCCAAACACTTGAGCAATACTGAAGAATGGGTGGCACTAATGTTATGTACGCGGCCCATTTACAAATGAACCACTTTTTCCTAAAATCCTCCCAACAAACCTATTTCGATCGTTAGCCTTCCCTGTTATTGTCCTTCCGTTCTCGTTCAATTTCAGATTTGCAATGTTACTCCTAGATATTTAATCGACGCGACTATGTGAGGCAGTACACTGCTATTGCAGTATTTGAACATTACAGTATTGTTCCATCGGATGTCTATGGATTCATTACAGGTGGTACAGACAAGCCGTATTGTGAATTACTTTTGAACACATTATACGAAAACTGTCTTGGGCAGCTGAAACGACAGCCGACGCGTAATGGAAATATTTTAGATCTGGTAGCCACGAACAGACCAGACCTCATCGACGGTGTCAGTGTTGAGACAGGGAATAGTGATCTTGATGTTGTCATTACGACTGTGGTTACGAAATTTAAAAAGTCGGTCAAGAAGGCTAGGAGAGTATTCTAACTAGAAAGAGCAGGTAAGCAGTTGTTAGCATCCCACTTAGTAAATGAATCGACTTCAGCTACTTCCGGTATGATGGACGTGGAAGAATTATGGGCAAATTTTAAACACAATGTAAATCACGCATTGGAGAAGTATGTGCCGAACAAGTGGGTTACAGAAAAGACCCACTGTGGTTTAACAGCGCAATTCGGTGAATGCTCAGGAAGCAAAGACAGTTGCACTCGCGGTACAAGAAAGATCGGGAGAATAACTGGCAAAAGTTAGTAGAGATTCGTGCTGCTGTGAAACGAGCGTTGCGCGAAGCATACAACCACTACCACCGTCATACCTTAGCAAAAGATCTTGCTGAAACCCAAGGAAATTCTGGTCTTACGTAAAATCGGTAAGCGGGTCGAAGGCTTCCATCCAGTCACTCACTGATCAGTCTGGCCTGGCAACGGAAGACAACAAAAGGAAAGCTGAAATTTTAAAATTAGCATTTGATAAATCTTTCACGCAGGATGATCGTACAAACATACCGCCGTTTGAGTCTCGTACAGATTCCCGTATGGACGACATAGTAATAGACATCCCTCGGGTTGTGAAGCAGCTGAATGGGTTGAAAATAAATAAATCGCCAGGTGCTGATGGGATTCCAATTCGGGTTTACAGAGAGTACTCTACTGAATTGACTCTTTATTTAGCTTGCATTTATCGCGAATCTCTTGCCCAACGTAAAGTCCCGAGCGACTGGAAAAAAGCGCAGGTGACACCTGTATATAAGAAGGGTAGAAGGACGGATCCTCAGAATTACAGGCCAATATCCTTAACATCGGTTTGTTGCAGGATTCGCGAACATATTCTCAGTTTGAATATAATGAGTTGCTTTCAGACAGAGAAGTTTCTGTCCACGCATCAACACGGCTTTAGAAAGCATCGCTCCTGCGAAACGCAACTCGCCCTTTTTTCACATGATATCTTTCGAACCATGGATGAAGGGTATTAGACGGATGCCATGTTCCTTGACTTCCGGAAAGCATTTGACTCGGTGCCCCACTGCAGACTCCTAACTAAGGCACGAGCATATGGGATTGGTCCCCAAATATGTGAGTGGCTCGAAGATTTCTTAAGTAATAGAACTCAGTACGTTGTCCTCGATGGTGAGTGTTCACCGAAGGTGAGGGTATCATCTGGAGTGCCCCATGGAAGTGTGGTAGGTCCACTGTTGTTTACTATCTACATAAATGATCTTTTGGATAGGGTGGATAGCAATGTGCGGCTATTTTTGCTGATGATGCTGTGGTGTACGGGAAGGTGTCGTCACTGAGTGACTGTAGAGGATACAAGATGACTTGGACAGGATTTGTGATTGGTGTAGAGAATGGCAGCTAACTCTAAACATAGATAAATGTAAATTAATGCAGATGAATAGGAAAAAGAATCCCGTAATGTTTGAATACTCCATTAGTAGTGTAGCGCTTGACACAGTCACGTCGATTAAATATTTGGGCGTAACATTGCAGAGCGATATGAAGTGGGACAAGCATGTACTGGCAGTTGTGGGGAAGGCGGATAGTCGTCTTCGGTTCATTGGTAGAATATTGAGAAGATGTGGTTCATGTGTGAAGGAGACTGTTTAGAAAACACTAATACTACCTATTCTTGATTAATGCTCGAGCATTTGGGATCCCTATCAGGTCCGATTGAGGGAGAACATAGAAGCAATTCAGAGGCGGGCTGCTAGATTTGTTACTGGTAGGTTTTATCATCACGCGAGTGTTACGGAAATGCTTCAGGAACTCGGATGGGAGTCTCTGGAAGAAAGGAGGCATTCTTTTCGTGAATCGCTACTGAGGAAATTTAGAGAACCAGCATTTGAGGCTGACCGCAGTACAATTTTATTGCTGCCAGCTTATATTTCGCGGAAAAACCACAAAGATAAGATAAGAGGGATTAGGGCTCGTACAGAGGCATATAGGCAGTCATTTT
Source organism: Schistocerca cancellata (assembly GCF_023864275.1). Taxonomy (NCBI): domain Eukaryota; kingdom Metazoa; phylum Arthropoda; class Insecta; order Orthoptera; family Acrididae; genus Schistocerca; species Schistocerca cancellata. Next base: position 58,187,205 of record NC_064631.1, read on the forward strand.
TTCCTCGTTCTGTTTGGGAGTGGAACAGGGAGAGAAGATGCTAGTTGTGGTACGAGGTACACTCCGCCACGCACCGTATGGTGGATAGCGGAGTACGTTTGTAGATATAGATGTAGATGAAGTCATTTGGATTTCCTTACTTTTTCTTTATTTAGAGCAAGCTGCCATTCATGGCACCAACTGGAAATTTTGTCTAAGTCGTCATGTACCTTCATACAATCACTAAACGACGACAGCTTACCGTACACCACAGCATCATCAGCAAACAACCGGAGATTGCTGCCCACCCTCTCCGCCAAATCATTTATGTATATAGATAACAATAGCGGTCCTGTCCCGCTTCCCTCGAGCACTCCAAACGGTGCCCTTGTCTGTGATGAGCACTCGCCGTCGAGGACAACGGACTCAGTTCTGTTATTTAAGAAGCCTTCGAGCCATTCTCGCATTCTCTGTATCTTCGAACCTCCTTTAACAATTTGCAGTCGGGCACTGTGTCAAATTGTTTCCGGAAATCTACGAATATGGGATCTGCCTGTCGCCCCTCATCCATTGTTTCCAGTATATCACGTGTGGAAAGGGCAACGTGAGCTTTTCACTTGCGATGCTTTCTAAATTCGAGCAGATTTGTGAACAGATGACGCTACTTTTCAAGAAATTTTATTATATTCGACTGAGAATACGTTCAAGAATCCTGTAGCAAACGGATGTTGTGGATATTGATTTGTAATTTTGTGAGTTCTTTCACCCTTCTTATATAAAGGAGTCACATCCGCTTGTTTCCAGTCGCTTGGGACTTTGCGCTGGGTGAGAAATTCGAGATAAATGGGTGTTAAGTAAGAGGAAAAGGCCGAAGCAACTCTGTAAAATCGTACTGGGACTCCTTTCAGACCTTGTGACTTCATTGTTTTCAACCCTTTCAGTTGCTTCTGTACATCAGTGAATTCAATTAATCTGTCCTCTCTACGGGAATATGTGTGACGGTCAGACGACGATATGTTTCTACGATCCTCCTGGGTGAATGATTTCTTAAAAGCTAGGTTTAAAACTTCGGCTTTGCTTTCATTGACTTACGTGGCAACGTTGCCACACTAGACAGGACACAAAGTAAATGGGTAGATGTCTTAGCCCCGTCGAGAGATTTTACGTGGGACTAGAATTTTCTCGGGTTCTCGGGAAGATCTTTCGCTAGATGATGGTGGTAGTTGTATGTTTTGCTCATCGGTCTTCTTACAGATGCACGATTTTACTTTCTGTCATCATTTGAGGGATGCAGTGACACTAGCGCTCCAAGCGGTGAGAAAGCAGACAGACAGGTGCGTCTTGACGATAACGTTGGTTTTTAATTATTTTCTACTCGATTAACGAAACGGTTGTTATAATTGTGCTTTCCTTACGTTAGTAAATTACCTAAAGACATGAATTGTCGTGAAAATCATGTGAAATCTATCGATTTACGTTAATTCAACAACATAAGCTACAACTTATTTGTGAAAATGTACGTTAAAGTACGTACATATTTGCAGCTTACTCCACTAAACACAATGGAATATACACGTGTATTTCGAGCATGTGAAGCCCATATTTCTCATGTTGTCTGTTGTTATCATCATAAATACTTTCACGACACATAAACAATTTTATGGAGTCAAACGATTCGCCTATTCTTAAACTTCACTCGTCTCTCTAACGCACGAATAATTTTGTTAATCTAGTGACTTTTGCTTCAAAAACGAAAGTATTCATGTTCCTTGCTGTTTGTGGTTCAAATTTAGCAACATGTTTGGAACTGGTTCCTTCCTTATTGGGAAACAGTTCTATTGCTTTTGATGATTTATTATCACGTGTGAGGCGTTTTATCTCAAGCTACAGCTGTGGTGTCGTATTTCGTACATTATGTAATGTAGTTGAAATCATGTTCCAAATTCATTGATTTGGCCTGAAGTGTAGCGGACAAAATTCGACTTTGTGGGGTAGATATATAATGTCTTTATGTTAAAGGGTCAGGTCTTCTGGTATTTGCTAACAGTTTTTTGTTATTAAAGGAACACATTATTCGTTAAATAGCTGTACGGTACAACAGAATCGTAAATCAACAGTTCCGTGATGTACCGTTTCGTACCTTCCAGGGTCCTCAGGAAACTACAGAGTGACAAATGTGGTGTGATTTTGTAGTTATTTTCGATTTTTATGTTAGTTAAGGTTCCCAACCTGGGGGTAATTACCCCTGAGGGACAAAATGAAATTTTCTGAGAAATGAAAACAAAAAGGGTTCAAACGTGTTCGTCACGAATTTAAATTATTTTTAAAATATTATGTCCATTATTACTAGTGAATTGTTTAAGACTCTTTGCCGTACCTGTTGTATTGTGTGCGAGTCGACTGAGTTTCTGCAGTGGTTTCGATTTGCAAGCTGCCTGCCACGCACGTGAACTCAACATGCAAACGACGAAACAAGAGATTCTGAGCTCAGGCATAATCAAATACAATAATACAAATGTTAAATTGATAATTATTAATGCTGCTAAATGCCAATGCAGGTGAAGTTTCGTTATTCCCAAAATAAAATTTTATTCAGTTCGTATAATTATAAAGTATCCAGCTAACTTTCCAAATTAAAAGAAGGTGTAATGACACTTCTAATATATCGGAAACACCGTCATATTGTGACTGCAGTCCTCTGACGATATTTTTCATTAAAAGGGTCGCTTCATAATAACTAGACTGAGGAAAAGTCATTTCAAAAATAATTTATTTATTTTCTCTCAATCAATATTTTTCCAGTTCAAGTTGGATTGATCTACAATTATTTTCATCAAAAAATTTAAACCGCAATATGCGTAGAAGGTTAAGATTATTCTGAAGCACTAGCGTAATAACATGCAAATCGCCTCCCAAACGCTGCCCAACTCAGAAAAGCGACATATAGTGGATAGCTTCGAGTTTTGATCCCAGTATGAGAGAGAACTAACGATATAAATCAGTCACAAAGTCACGTAAAAGACTCGCCAAGTGTCAGCTACGCAGTGCAGAGACGACGCAAACGCGAGTCTCACTCAGAAACAGTGAAAGGAGCGTGACGCTGCAGCAGTCCGCCGCAGAGAGACTTCCGAACGAGACACGAACCGCCGCTAATGTGTGCTCGCCCCAAAATGCACTACTAACTACCTGCTCTGACATACTTTTCCAAATTACCGCAAGAGGAGAGAAAAATCACAGGGTTGCCACTGTGACAGCTGAAATTCTCCCTCTTTGTTGCTGCATGTAGCGAAAGCTTGCAGAATTTTCTTCCCCAGTACTTGTTGCATTTTCTGTCAACAAACTGAAAGTAGACAGTGTCCTGACCCTCACCTTACGATTTGCGGCATGATGTCTGGGCGTGTAAATGCAGTTCGCTTCCCATACCGTTCACCGAAACATAGCGGTGTTCAGTTGTCCCCTTCCGCCTTTAGGACAACCTGTAAGCTTTTATTGAAACTCTCTGACGATCTCCTGTGATTTGCACTGCTTTAAAAGAATCTTTTCAAGTACTCTGGCCTAAGAGGCACTCACAGTGGCTCACTCACACGACCGCTGTCCATGGGAACTCATGGTGGTCAACCTCTCGGATTTCTGCCATTGTCTTCGCAACACGTAAAACTCGCAGGTGGCACATCTCGATACATTCCAGCAGCTGGGAGAAACAGGAGCTAAAATGCTAGAATTCACAGACCCTGCTCTTCCATTTATATGTTGTTGTTGTTGTTGTCTTCAGTCCTGAGACTGGTTTGATACAGCTCTTCATTCTACTCCGTCCTGTGCAAGCTTCTTCATCTCCCAGTACTTACTGCAACCTACATCCTTCTGAATCTGCTTAGTGTATTCATCTCTTGGTCTCCCCCTACGATTTTTACCCTCCACGCTGCCCTCCAACGCTAAATATGTGATTCCTTGATGCCTCAGAACATGTCCTTCCAACCTGTCCCTTCTTCTTGTCAAGTTGTGCCACAAACTCCTCTTCTCCCCAAATCTATTCAATACCTCCTCATTAGTTATGTGATCTACCCATCTAATCTTCAGCATTCTTCTGTAGCACCACATTTCAAAAGCTTCTATTCTCTTCTTGACCAAACTATTTATCGTCCATGTTTCACTTCCATACATGGCTACACTCCACACAAATACTTTCAGAAATGGCTTCCTGGCACTTAAATCTATACTCGATGTTAACAAATTTCTCTCCTTCAGAAACGCTTTTCTTGCCATTGCCAGTCTACATTTTATATCCTCTCTACTTCGACCATCATCAGTTATTTTGCTCCCCAAATAGAAAAACCCCTTTACTACTTTAAGTGTCTAATTTCCTAATCTAATTCCCTCAGCATCACCGGACTTAATTCCACTACATTCCATTATCCTCGTTTTGCTTTTGTTGATGTTCATCTGATATCCTCCTAAGACACTGTCCATTCCGTTCAACTGCTCTTCCAAGTCCTTTGCACTCTCTGACAGAATTACAATGTCATCGGCGAGCCTCAAAGTTTTTATTTCTTCTCCATGGACTTTAATACTACTCCGAATTTTTCTTTTGTTTCTTTTACTACTTGCTCAATATACAGATTGAATAACATCGGGGACAGGCTACAACTCTGTCTCACTCCCTTCCCAACCGCTACTTCCCTTTCATGCCCCTCGACTCTAATATTGCCATCTAGTTTCTGTACAAATTGTAAATAGCCTTTCGCTCCCTGTATTTTACCCCTGCCACCTTTAGAATTTGAAAGAGAGTATTCCAATCAACATTGTCAAAAGCTTTCTCTAAGTCCACAAATGGAAGAAATATAGATTTGCCTTTCCTTAATCTATTTTCTAAGATAAGTCGTAGGGTCGGTATTGCCTCACGTGTTCCAACATTTCTGCGGAATCCAAACTGAACTTCGCCGAGGTCGGCTTCTACCAGTTTTTCCATTCGTCTGTAAAGAATTCGCGTCAGTACTTTGCAGCTGTGACTTATTAAACTGAAATTTCGGTAATTTTCACATCAGTCAACAGCTGCTTTCTTTGGAATTGGAATTATTATATTCTTCTTGAAGTCTGAGGGTATCTCGCCTGTCTCATACATCTTGCTCACCAGATGGTAGAGTTTTGTCAGGACCGGCTCTCCCAAGGCCGTCAGTAGTTCCAATGGAATGTTGTCTACTCCCGGGGCCTTGTTTCGACTCAGGTCATTTAGTGCTCTGTCAAACTCTTCACACAGTATCGTATCTCCCATTTCATCTTCATCTACATCCTCTTCCGTTTCCATATTATTGTCCTCAAGTACATCGCTCTTGTATAGACCCTCTATATACTCCTTCCAACTTTCTGCTTTCCCTTCTTTGCTTAGAACTGAGTTTCCATCTGAGCTCTTGATATTCATACAAGTGGCTCTCTTTTCTCCAAAGGTCTCTTTAATTTTCCTGTAGGCAGTATCTATGCTACCCCTAGTGAGATAAGCCTCTACATCCTTACATTTGTCCTCTAGCCATCCCTGCTTACCCATTTTGCTCTTCCTGTCGATCTTATTTTTGAGACGTTTGTATTCCCTTTTGCCTGCTTCATTTACTGCGTTCTTATATTTTCTCCTTTCATCAGTTAAATCCAATATTTCTTCTGTTACCCAAGGATTTCTACTAGCCCTCGTCTGTTTACCTACTTGATCCTCTGCTGCCTTCACTTCTTCATCCCTCAGAGCTACCCATTCCTCTCCTACTGTATTTCTTTCCTCCATTCCTGTCAATTGTTCCCTTATGCTCTCCCTGAAACTCTGTACAACCTCTGGTTTAGTTGATTTATCCAGGTCCCATCTCCTTAAATTCCCACCTTTTTGCAGTTTATTCAGTTTTAATCTATAGTTCATAACAAATAGATTGTGGTCAGAGTCCACATCTGCCCCTGGAAATGTCTTACAATTTAAAACCTGGTTCCTAAATCTCTGTCTTACCATTATATAATCTATCTGATACCTTTTAGTATCTCTAGGTTTCTTCCATGTATACAACCTTCTATCATGATTCTAAAACCAAATGTTGGCTATGATTAAGTTGTGCTTTGTGCAAAATTCTACCAGGCGGCTTCCTCTTTCATTTCCTAGCCCCAATCCATATTCACCTACTACGTTTCCTACTCTCCCCTTTCCTACACTCGAATTCCAGTCACCCATGACTATTAAATTTTGTTTCCCTTCACTATTTGAATAATTTCTTTTATTTCATCATACATTTCTTCAATTTCTTCGTCATCTGCAGAGCTTGTTGGCATATAAACTTGTACTACTGTAGTAGGTGTGGGCTTCGTATCTATCTTGGCCACAATAATGCGTTCACTATGCTGTTTGAAGTAGCTTACCCCCATTCCTATTTTCCTATTCATTATTAAACCTACTCCTGCATTACCCCTATTTGACTTTGTGTTTATAACCCTGTAGTCACCTGACCAGAAGTCTTGTTCCTCCTGCCACCGAACTTCACTAATTCCGACTATATCTAACTTTAATCTATCCATTTTTCTTTTTAAATTTTCTAACCTACCTGCTCGATTAAGGGATCTGACATTCCACGCTCCGATCCGTAGAACACCAGTTTTCTTTCTCCTGATAATGACATCCTCTTGAGTAGTCCCCGCCCGGAGATCCGAATGGGGGACTATTTTACCTCCGGAATATTTTACCCAAGAGGACGCCATCATCATTTAATCATACAGTAAAGCTGCATGCACTCGGGAAAAATTTCGGCCGTAGTTTACCCTTGCCTTCAGCCGTTCGCAGTACCAGCACAGCAAGGCCGTTTTGGTTATTGTTACAAGGCCATATCAGTCAATCATCCAGACTGTTGCCCTTGCAACTACTGAAAAGGCTGCTGCTCCTCTTCAGGAACCACACGTTTGTCTGGCCTCAGCCCTCCGTTGTGGTTGTACCTACGGTACGGCCATCGGTATCGCTGAGGCACGCAAGCCTCCCCACCAACGGCAAGGTCCATGGTTCATGGAGTTTTGTATATGGCAAAGTGGCTCTGAGCACTATGGGACTCAACTGCTGTGGTCATAAGTCCCCTAGAACTTAGAACTACTTAAACCTAACTAACCTAAGGACAGCACACAACACCCAGCCATCACGAGGCAGAGAAAATCCCTGACCCCGCCGGGAATCGAACACGGGAATCCGGGCGTGGGAAACGAGAACGCTACCGCACGACCACGAGATGCGGGCAGTTTTATATATATATTGTCACTTCGTGGCATGTGGCAAACTAGTACTGCCACACTATTTAAAAAGCAGCTACTAGGGTAGCAGAGTACGTGTGGCGTGCACACGGGGGTTTTTTAGGTTAGAGGGACCCCCCCTTGGGCGAAACGATAAAATACCTGACGGCTTACCAGAGAGGACATTATCATCGTTGATAAAGAACGTCCGTCCTCAGAGACCAAAAACAGGAAAAGTTAACGTAATATTGGTAAACTGCAGGAGTATCCAGGGCAAGGTTCCTGAATTAGTATCTCTTATTGAAGGAAATAGTGCGCATATAGTATTAGGAACGGAAAGTTGGTTAAAACCGGAAGTGAACAGTAACGAAATCCTAGACACAGAATGGAATATATACCGCAAGGATAGGATAAACGCCAATGGTGGAGGAGTATTTATAGCAGTAAAGAATTCAATAATATCCAGTGAAGTTATTAGCGAATGCGAATGTGAAATAATCTGGGTTAAGCTAAGTATCAAAGGTGGGTCAGATATGATAGTCGGATGCTTCTATAGACCACCTGCATCAGCAACCGTAGTAGTTGAGCGCCTCAGAGAGAACCTGCAGAACGTCGTGAAGAAGTTTCGTGATCATACTATTGTAATAGGGGGAGACTTCAATCTACCAGGTATAGAATGGGATAGTCACACAATCAGAACTGGAGCCAGGGACAGAGACTCTTGTGACATTATTCTGACTGCCTTGTCCGAGAATTACTTCGAGCAGATAGTTAGAGAACCAACTCGTGAAGCTAACGTTTTAGACCTCATAGCAACAAATAGACCGGAACTTTTCGACTCCGTGAATGTAGAAGAGGGTATCAGTGATCATAAGTCAGTGGTTGCATCAATGACTGCAAGTGTAATAAGAAATGCCAAGAAAGGAAGGAAAATATATTTGCTTAACAAGAGTGATAGGGCACAAATCGCAGAATATCTGAGTGACCACCATCAAACGTTCATTTCTGAGGAAGAGGATGTGGAACAAAAATGGAAAAAATTCAGAAACATCGTCCAGTACGCCTTAGATAAGTTCGTACCGACTAAGGTCCAAAGCGAGGGGAAAGATCCACCGTGGTATAACAATCATGTACGAAAGGTACTACGGAAACAAAGAAAGCTTCATCATAGGTTTAAGAGTAGTCGAATCATAGCTGATAAGGAAAAGCTGAACGAAGCGAAAAAGAGCGTAAAGAGAGCAATGAGAGAAGCATTCAACGAATTCGAACATAAAACATTGGCAAACAATCTAAACAAGAACCCTAAAAAGTTTTGGTCATATGTAAAATCGGTAAGCGGATCTAAATCCCCTATTCAGTCACTCGTTGACCACGATGGCACCGAAACAGAGGACGACCGAAGAAAGGCAGAAATACTGAATTCAGTGTTCCGAAACTGTTTCACTGCGGAAAATCGTAACACGGTCCCTGACTTCAGCCGTCGCACGGACGCCAAAATGGAAAATATTGAAATAAACGATATCGGAATTGAAAAACAACTGCTATCACTTAGTAGCGGAAAAGCATCCGGACCAGACGAGATACCCTTAAGATTCTACAGTGATTATGCTAAAGAACTTGCCCCCTTTCTATCAGCAATTTATCGTAGATCGCTGGAAGAACGTAAAGTACCTAGCGACTGGAAGAAAGCGCAGGTCGTTCCCATTTTCAAGAAGGGTCATAAATCAGATGCGAATAATTATAGGCCTATTTCGCTTACGTCAATCTGTTGTAGAATAATGGAACATGTTTTGTGTTCTCGTATTATGACGTTCTTAGATAATACAAATCTCCTTCATCATAACCAACATGGATTCCGCAAACAGAGATCATGTGAAACTCAGCTCGCCCTATTTGCCCAAGAAATTCACAGTGCCGTAGACACTGGCGAGCAGATTGATGCCGTATTCCTGGACTTCAGGAAGGCATTTGATACGGTTCCGCACTTACGTTTAGTGAAAAAAATACGAGCTTACGGAATATCGGACCAGGTTTGTGATTGGATTCAGGATTTCCTAGAAGAAAGAACACAACATGTCATTCTTAACGGTTCAAAATCTGCAGATGTAGAGGTAATTTCGGGAGTACCGCAAGGAAGCGTGATAGGACCTTTATTGTTTACAATATACATAAATGACTTAGTTGACAACATCGGTAGCTCCGTGAGGCTATTTGCAGATGACACGGTTGTCTACAAGAAAGTAGCAACATCAGAAGACTCGTACGTACTCCAGGAAGACCTGCAGAGGATTAATGCATGGTGCGACAGCTGGCAGCTTTCCCTAAACGTAGATAAATGTAATATAATGCGCATACATAGGGGCAGAAATCCATTCCAGTACGATTATGCCATAGGTGGTAAATCATTGGAAGCGGTAACGACCGTAAAATACTTAGGAGTTACTATCCGGAGCGATCTGAAGTGGAATGATCACATAAAACAAATAGTGGGAAAAGCAGGCGCCAGGTTGAGATTCATAGGAAGAATTCTAAGAAAATGTGACTCATCGACGAAAGAAGTAGCTTACAAAACGCTTGTTCGTCCGATTCTTGAGTATTGCTCATCAGTATGGGACCCTTACCAGGTTGGATTAATAGAAGAGATAGACATGATCCAGCGAAAAGCAGCGCGATTCGTCATGGGGACATTTAGTCAGCGCGAGAGCGTTACGGAGATGCTGAACAAGCTCCAGTGGCGGACACTTCAAGAAAGGCGTTACGCAATACGGAGAGGTTTATTATCGAAATTACGAGAGAGCACATTCCGGGAAGAGATGGGCAACATATTACTACCGCCCACATATATCTCGCGTAATGATCACAACGAAAAGATCCGAGAAATTAGAGCAAATACGGAGACTTACAAGCAGTCGTTCTTCCCACGCACAATTCGTGAATGGAACAGGGAAGGGGGGATCAGATAGTGGTACAATAAGTACCCTCCGCCACACACCATAAGGTGGCTCGCGGAGTATAGATGTAGATGATGTAGATGTAGATGTAATACTAAGTACATAGTTTCTCACGTACTAACATTGGCCCTTGGCTCAATATGGTGAAGTCTACACCTTCTGAAAGGAATTTATCAATGTCATTGTCCTCAGCTAGTCCATCCACTACACACATACTTTGTGTTTTATACCTCTCATCTATGAGAGTAAAATTGAGATATATACTTAAAATATGCTTAAATATCGCATGAAAAACCTCCGAGTTGTAGATAGTTTCGCAATAAACTATAACAGGATTCATTATTCACTTGGCAGCAGCTAAATGATCTAATTGAAAACGCAACAATAACTACAGATATGGCCATTATATTGCTGTAAGGCCTACACTCTACTCCTATTATTATTATTATTATTATTATTATTATTACTAAACACTGTCAGCCTGAATTCCACTAATCGCTTTCATTTCCGAAGTAAAAGAGTCCAGCAGTGAAGTAATTTACAAACTATGTATAGATGATTTGAAATGGGGGTGCAGTATGCGGGTGAAGCCATGTGCTGCTAGGGAGAGGACTGGTGCAGAGAAACCATGCCTTGTGACAAGTGACTACCCTCAATGCGAGTAGTTAGCTTTCTTCTCTGAGGAGGACTTTAGGTAGCAATCATGACGCTCTGGCAGCTGCTCCACCATTCTATTAATAAATTTTCTAGCTGTTATCTCATTGTCTCAATAATTTGTTGTTTAATGGAACACCTACAAAATTTAAATATTTTTTATCATTTTAAATATATAACTGTTCAAAGAAAATTTTGTTTCGTTCTAAAATTTGGTTAGTTGCTAATGCTGATGGGTACTAGAAGATATGGAATTGCTCTCAGGGGGTAATGGTCCCAGAAACCACTGCACTAAATAGACGCTCTGTTGCAAAAACAGTACTGCAGAGCAGTATAAACGTTAGTATCCTCACTCATCCGGTGTCGTATTCAGAGTGTTGCTTACTGCCGCTTAGTGCGCTGCTATCGGTGTGGGTCACAGAAACGAGACGGAGTCTGTTCCGGCAATGCAATTGTGGGCCGTTAGTATGAATATTTGGGTGCCTTGTTGGCTGTTCCTGCTGAGTCTAAATTAAATACACGTTTTCCTGATAGTGCCCTGTACGTAGCCTCCACTGAAGTTACGATTACATGGTGCTCAAAGAGCGAGATTTAAATGTCAATGAGTTCCTTTAAAAGGCCCGCTGACAGAAGTAAATAACTACCTCACCTGCATTGGTTTGCAGAATTTACCAGTGATTCATTCAATCATACCATGCAAGGGTAAATTACAGTGAATTACGTAATATCTTTCAATCAAGTGTTATTTAATTTAATGTCATCCGAATGTGTTAGTCATGCTCGGCACCAAGTTTATTTCGAACACGACTGATTGACTGACTATAACCGTTAAGTGGCCGACCGTTGTATCGTTTAGATGGACTGCCATTGTCTCTATACAGACACAGTCGCCAAGGTGAAGTTTGTTCATAGCTACAAGATTTGAAACACTCCCATTATGTATGGACTCTCGAACTTCATGCTCGACATATTTTCGGAAAACTTGTTCAAAAGTACTTCACAAGACTTCCTGTCTGTGAAACGTCAACGAATCCGCAGCTTCTGCCTGGGTTGATGGTTGTTTCCCTAGCATCTCGTGGAATCCCTATGGAACGGTCTCATCAAGCTACTGCTACTGGCAGGACGGATGTACCATCAGATAGTACCTACACCCACACATCACACAGAGCGCGGCTGGTCAGTCCTCCCGAAAAGTCTCAGAATCATAGTAACAGGGCATTAGTGTGTCATAACACTGTCATTGTAATCAAGCAAACTGAGGGAACCGTTTCTATGTTCACAAGGCACTGGAGGATATTGCGGGGTCTGTAAAAAGTGTCAAGCAACATTGTAATGGAACAATTCTAGTTGAAACTGCTAATTCAACCAAAATATCTAGGCTCCTGGGATGTAAGGCCTTAGGTGACTACCCAGTCAAGTCTGACTTGCATAATACTCTTAACTTTAGTAAGGGTGTGGTTACCTGCTCCGATCTAATGGAGGTGAACCACGCAGAGTTACGTGAAGAATGGAAAAATATGGGCGTCAAGGAAATGCGGAACTATGGCAAATTGGAAAAATCGGCAACATTCAATCTAACGTTTAGTACTCCGGAATTACCTGAACAAATCCTTGCAGGCTATATCCGTCTTAGGGTTCGCCTGTTTGTTTATAATCTAATATGATGCTACAAATGTCAAGGTTTCGAAATACCACTGTCGGGTGTAATTGGAGGGTTACGTGTGGCAATTGTGGAGGCTCAGCTCAGGAATCAGGCAATCCTTCGGTAATTAGAAATGTGTAAACTGCTCTCGGGATCACCCAGTGAGGTGCAGAATGTGTGAGGTTACAACGAGCAAAGGAAAATTCAAAGCAGTGCAACACTCGGTTTTTGCTACTTCTTTTGCATCAGCCCTTAAGTGTGATGTCTCCACACAAACTCAGACCACAGGTTCAAGTACGAGCACACGCTCTCGCCATTGTACCTGTGGATGGAAAGCTCCACTTGAAACTCAAGTCGTTCGGAAGCCATCAGCAATGGGCCACATACCACTACCCAACATCAGAAGCCAACTAAACTGTCCCCGCAACTCAGGTAACCACCTCCTCCCATCAGTAGAGATATACATCCTTCAAAAAGTAGTTCCAAGACCAAGAAAGCGGTAGTTAAACCTTCAGATCGTCGAGCTCTCTCCCTCTCTGATGGGGACTATGATCTTCAGGATATGAACTTCCAGTCAGAAGAAGCAGAGAGCAGGAAGCCCGCTATCGTTCTCCCTGACCTCTACGGTAAATAACCGCCTCTGACGGAGAAAGGAAAGAACAACCATCGCTAAACACTGGCCTCCCAGGGACTCGCGTGTTGCAATGAAATCTGAATGGATATCGCTCACATTTGGAAGAAGTTTGGCTCCAGGTCCAAGAGAAACTGTTGCCCATCTCCTTACAAGAAATGCATCTTAAAGTCACCTACACACCTGCATTACGGGGTTACCACACATATAGGAAGGACGATACTACTGGAGACAGGGCTAAAGGTGGAGAGGCTGTTTCCATTGGTACCAGATGACACTTCTCTTCTGTCCCTCTTACCACGACCATACAGGCAATTACTGAGAAAGTTCTCACATACTTCTATATCACAGTGGGTTCTTTGTGCCTTACCACTAATGAATCTTTGAATGCTGAAGCACTGGCAGAACTCTTTGGGCACACCCATGCCCATTCCGCCTTGAGGGGGACTTCAGTGCACACAATGTACCGTGGGGCTCGAATATCAGTTGCTGCAGGGGTCGGATGATCGAGCGACCCGTCCATTCTGAGATTATCTGCCTTCAGAACGCAGGTCAGATGACACACATTTCTGTAGCTACAGGGTCTTTTTCAGCCATTGACCTCCGTTTTTGTTCCCTAGCGATTGCAGACTCATTTCAGTGGGAAGTGGGTAGAGATTCACATTCTAGTAACCACTTCCCAGTGTGGCTCTATATGCCGACTAGGATAGTGTCTGACAGGAGACCACGCAGATGGGTGATACCAAGGGCAAATTGCTTGCAGTACAACCGACAGGCTATTTCTGAACAAAAGGATTGGGCACAGAAGACGGTGGCCGATATCATTTGTGAGATCCAACAGGCTGCAGCAGAGTCCGTCTCTACTAACCACCTCAGACGATGGCCTGTACCTTGGTGGAATGACGACTGTCGATTGGCAATCAGCCTCAGATGAACAGCTCTGCGGAATTTCAGACATTGCCCAATTACAGAAAATCTTTGTGCAGCAGATCTGCGAGAGCACATGCGAGGCAAGTGATAAAAGAATGGAAAAGGGCTTCTTGGAGGAAATTAACGACTTCCATTAATCGGTCCGCTTCCACTGTGCAAGGTTGGGAATCAATAAGATGGATTTCGGCCATCTCAAGTAATGGGCTCTCGGTGACCACGCCAGATGACATGGCTCAGGTTTTAGCAGAACACTTCCTTACTGCCACTACGTCATCCACAGAAGCTCCTGCTTTTCAGGTGTTCCATCAGACTGCAGAGAGGAAGTTCAGCTTCTTCTTGCATAATGAGGAAGACTACAATCTTCCATTCTCCATGTGGGAACTGGAATAAGGTTTGTCTGCAGCTAGAGACACTGTTCCAAGACCTGATGAGATTGCTGCAGGGGCAATCATTGATGGAACCAATGACTTTCGTTAGCGCCTAGGTAAAGATAAACCCAAAAATATGCTAATTCCCATATTCGTCAGTCAAGATGACATGGTAGGCTGACAGCAGTTATCACCATGGAAGGCAAGACTCCCGATGATTCAGTGATTTCTGATCGAATGTGGATCAAAGGGAAACCTCGCACTAGCAGGTTTTGCATTTGTTATTAAATTAAGGTTGGCATTACACTGGATCTTCTGATCAGTGACTAATAGAAGTGCTTCCTACAAGATAGTAGTCTCCTTCCTATAGGTGGTTACACAGTAACTTACATCCTCGTTCTACCATTCTCTATAGAAATGTCACGTCTCTCTCTCTCTCTCTCTCTCTCTCTCTCTCTCTCTCTCTCTCTCTCTCTCTCTGGGACCAATGAGGTAGTCTTGCAGTCACCGTCCTGTGTCTCTAACTTACAGTTTATTTACATTAGCCATTGCTGATGAATTTTGTGATGCATAAATATTTACTGAGAGATGAGACAAAATGTTCAGTGCTTCACAATTTCTCAGAGGCCCAAGACTGCAGATGGCCAACACATCTTGAGAAGCTTATCTGTAGCTTTGAGTATTTTCTGGAAAAACTGCTAGTTTTCTATATTTTCATCACAATGATGTTATCTTCCACTAACAGGAAGCCCTCTCACCCCACTGTCAGGTCGTAAAATGTTTTTCACCGGGAGTTTACTCTACGGGAAATGTTATCGGTGTTCGTATATGAGGTGGCTGGACGTCCTAGGGCGACACCAAGGAGATGGCAGAGGCCAGTTTGGCTACTGTCACACGGCTCTACATCGTTAACACTCCACGAATTGGGCCTATGGGGCGGTTGAATCTACTGACCCTGGCAGTCCTTGTTATTCCTCACCATTCAGAATGCTTTCAACGTTTTCTCACTTCTACCAGATAAGCAAAATGAAATTTATATCTAGGAGTAAAAGAATAGTAAGTTATGTCACACAGTTTCTGACAATTACTAGAAATGCTGCTTTTCGTTGAACTTAAATATTCTAATGAAATGGGACTTGCATTACGAATGAACATGCAATATGTGAGTGGTTCTGGAAACAAGGTCCCATAACATAACCCTTCCTTCCGGTTTTAAATTTATGCCAATGCAGTTGTGCCCAAAACTTGTTAAAGCACCAGTGCATCAAAGACATTTTGATGATGTGTGACATTGGAAATATGTGCACGGTTGAAACTGTTGACGATATGCACCCATCAGATTTGCTGGTGTACTGAATCCGTACTTTGCATTATTGTCCCAGATTATACTCATTTATGTATCTTGAAAATTTCCTTTACAACTAATTCTTACTTATCCTACATTAAATCGTATTCTCTATTCACACATACTGATCGTTTGTAGCATACACTCATTACATCATTTTAAATAATACACTCCTGGAAATGGAAAAAAGAACACATTGACACCGGTGTGTCAGACCCACCATACTTGCTCCGGACACTGCGAGAGGGCTGTACAAGCAATGATCACACGCACGGCACAGCGGACACACCAGGAACCGCGGTGTTGGCCGTCGAATGGCGCTAGCTGCGCAGCATTTGTGCACCGCCGCCGTCAGTGTCAGCCAGTTTGCCATGGCATACGGAGCTCCATCGCAGTCTTTAACACTGGCAGCAAGCCGCGACAGCGTGGACGTGAACCGTATGTGCAGTTGACGGACTTTGAGCGAGGGCGTATAGTGGGCATGCGGGAGGCCGGGTGGACGTACCGCCGAATTGCTCAACACGTGGGGCGTGAGGTCTCCACAGTACATCGATGTTGTCGCCAGTGGTCGGCAGAAGGTGCACGTGCCCGTCGACCTGGGACCGGACCGCAGCGACGCACGGATGCACGCCAAGACCGTAGGATCCTACGCAGTGCCGTAGGGGACCGCACCGCCACTTCCCAGCAAATTAGGGACACTGTTGCTCCGGCGAGGACCATTCGCAATCGTCTCCATGAAGCTGGGCTACGGTCCCGCACACCGTTAGGCCGTCTTCCGCTCACTCCCCAACATCGTGCAGCCCGCCTCCAGTGGTGTCGCGACAGGCGTGAATGGAGGGACGAATGGAGACGTGTCGTCTTCAGCGATGAGAGTCGCTTTTGCCTTGGTGCCAATGATGGTCGTATGCGTGTTTGGCGCCGTGCAGGTGAGCGCCACAACCAGGACTGCATACGACCGAGGCACACAGGGCCAACACCCGGCATCATGGTGTGGGGAGCGATCTCCTACACTGGCCGTACACCACTGGTGATCGTCGAGGGGACACTGAATAGTGCACGGTACATCCAAACCGTCATCGAACCCATCGTTCTACCGTTCCTAGACCGGCAAGGGAACTTGCTGTTCCAACAGGACAATGCACGTCCGCATGTATCCCGTGCCACCCAACGTGCTCTAGAAGGTGTAAGTCAACTACCCTGGCCAGCAAGATCTCCGGATCTGTCCGCCATTGAGCATGTTTGGGACTGGATGAAACGTCGTCTCACGCGGTCTGTACGTCCAGCACGAACGCTGGTCCAACTGAGGCGCCAGGTGGAAATGGCATGGCAAGCCGTTCCACAGGACTACATCCAGCATCTCTACGATCGTCTCCATGGGAGAATAGCAGCCTGCATTGCTGCGAAAGGTGGATATACACTGTACTAGTGCCGACACTGTGCATGCTCTGTTGCCTGTGTCTATGTGCCTGTGGTTCTGTCAGTGTGATCATGTGATGTATCTGACCCCAGGAATGTGTCAATAAAGTTTCCCCTTCCTGGGACAATGAATTCACGGTGTTCTTATTTCAATTTCCAGGAGTGTAATCAATTTTCATTTACTCTTCAGAAATTTCATATTTACTCCATTCCCACTCTCATAAAATTAGATACTAAATTCTACTAATACGTCATCAACATATACAAATACTTTACTTAACAATTTATCTCCTAAGGAAAGATCTAATAATTGAATGAACTCTGATACACACAATTCAATCGAAATGGTAGAATTTTAAACTGATAATTTTGCCCGTTAAATAGTAAAGTCGCGTAATTTCGCAATTCTACAGCGAGTATAACCTGGCAATAGCCGGCCATGAAACCAACCATACTTAAATATGTACTTTACAGACACCCAATGAAGTTTCCTCTTTACATCAGTTCAAATAATGTAATTGATGTAATATTTCCAAGAGGGGTTGTACCTAAGTCCCTCTCTCCTCTATCAGTCATTCTCTAACACCATCTGGTAGTCGAGTAACAAGTTCCTCGACGATATGCAATTCGTTCACTTCATTTGAACGGTAGTTCATAAAAATTGCGGTAGCCTCCCCAGCTCTCGTTGTGTTTCTGTGGGCCAAAACTACTCTAGTCTTAGTTTTTGTTGGATACTCTACGACGAATACGTTGCTTTAAAAGCTTTAATAAATTGATGAACAGTTGAAAATAGATTTAAATTTAACATCACACTTATATTATTATCCCATGTCTCTTGAAGAACACCTGTAAACGCTTTAAGAAATGTTAAGAGATGCACACAGCCAATAGGGTCGAATGTAGGAAAATGGTTATACTGTCTCTCATTACCAGTATTAGTTCCACTACGCGAACATACTCACTGCACTGAGACTTACTTTTACTAAAGATGCGTGAAAATCCCAATTGTCCTTCTCAGATTTCCTTAAATCCACTATCAGCACACTATCTGTACTACTACATGGAGTGGAAGACACACAACTCCGATTACCACCATCAGGTTTTCGCTTAGTGCTGATTTCATTTCGGTTAAAACTGCCTTCAGATACTAAAAGGTTAGCATTTTTCACATTCTCTACTACATATCTGTGTGCCTTAGTTATTCAGTCTTATACACTAGTACTTAACTTATTCATCTCGGAATTAACTTAAACGTAGTTGCTACTAATCTGGTCAGTCACATCCTGAAGCGAGGGACTAATATACGTTCCCTGTCCTTCTTTTGCTTCATATAATTTTTCCTCAAGATTTCCTTTTTTTGTACTAACATCTGTGAACTCAGGATTATGGTACAACTTCTTAAGTCCTGTTTTGCTCTAACTAACTCATTCCTTGAAATATTGTTGACCTTGTGTCAAATTTTCAATACTCTGTTTTGTCTCCCCACGGAACTGTTTAGTATCTTCCTTGTCTTATTACGAAACTGTTTAATCTCCTCTAGAATTTCTGCTAAGAGTAGTGGATACTGCTCTGTCATTTTAAAAAATACTCTAGTATTTCATTTAAATATCCGAACTTTACTTTACGAGCGTTAAATTCACGTAACCACACTTAAACAAGTCCCATTCTGCTTGGGTTATCACTTGGTACAAAATAACTCCCTACAGTGCTTAACTCGATTTGCAATTGAAAAGGAATAGCTGTCTTGACAACAGTCCCAAAGACATTCATCTAATCAGATAAACTAATAACTCTTGTTTTATTACTTAACGTTATTTGTTCTCCATTCTCCGGAACCTTTCGAAGTGGCTACAAATAGGTTGCCGTTGGTAGGCGCAATGAAGACAGCAGAGGCACAGCATGAAGTACAATCAGGCTGCATCCTCGTTACGCCTTATCTGTACTCGACTATGTCTCATTTGAAGTACTATAACTAATCAAACCAATATGCTTTTCTTTTATTTAATTATATCGAACGTTCCACTGTGAATAGATCCACTCTCTCCTTCATGTATGTTCTGTATCATTTTCATAAAAAATGTTTTTTCTGTCACCTAACACCCTCAGAATGTACCAACTTTACTATGTACACTCAACAGTAGATCTTGGACCACATTGTCTACGGACACCTGTACTATTCCTTACTACTGCGATATGTTATCATAACAGACAACTATACTATTCTCACACTAAAAGTACTGAACGATTAGTTTGTACCCTGTTTCTGGAAAGAAACAGCTTTTTGGGTAGCTGCTAAATTTCGCTGCATATTCTATACCGTAGACGAAACGGAAAAACCCTCCGCTGTCCAGATGGACTGCAACTAAGGTAAATGCGTTCCCGAACCGCAAAGGCCATATGGCTAGCGACTATTTACTTCCAACAGTCACTCAAAACCTTTATATTTAGTAGAGGACAAATGGGTTACCTCTAACTATTCTTTTAGCCCCAGGTGAATTGTTTCTCGGTAGCCTGTCACACTCAGCAAGATACACAGCTCAGAATATTAAGAAGCAGGGATTAGCCCTAGCTCAAGACAAATCAGCAGACTATTTGCGCAATGGACTGACTGTATATATCACGATTCAGGATGCAGGTTATTTATGCTTTTATTAAACCCTGTCCTAGGTGTACATTTTAAGCAGGATACAGAAACATAGTTACTTGAGACAGTAGCTGCTCTCTATTCACAGTAAAAATAAATTAACGACTAGTTCACTTATTATCTGCCTGAACTTTAAGATTACTACCCATTTAATGCAAATCTTAGCGATTCGTTAGCAGTCTTTCTTTCAAGGGTCAAAAATCAATACACACGTCACTTCACGTGTACTGTTGGTACCACTCGGAAGTAAAAAAAATGAAGCATTACTATTTCTGTGTCAGTAACCAAAGTCTAATCACTCGGGAATAAAACAACAACCACCCTAATAGAAAAAAATTATTTGAGATACTTGAATGTTATGCTTACAGCGGTGCGGTGTTCTCAGCTGCCGAAACGAAAAGTAAGTATGAATCAGTAATTGCGAAAACAACATTTGTCCAAAAATGCAAATTTTTCAAAAGAAGAAGAAACTGTATGATGAAATGTAGGATGCGTGCATTCATTTAAAAATCAGCTGTATCTGTAAGGTAAACTTTAACAATAAAATAATGAACTGTAAATGTACCATGTTGCATGTAACATTTCTAAAAAAATTTATGAATTTATGTGGTATCGGAGGTTAAACATTTTATACTAACATTTTAATAACAAAGTTTTTTTATGTTACAAAATATTAGTTTATTATGTAAATTTAATATACAATATTACTTCTAGGATAGCTTCACACCAATTGTTTATTTTTTAAAAAGGACATTGACAAAAATCTACACAAAGCTTGTTGTAAACAACAGATTTTTCTATAAATCATACGCAGGAACGTCTACAGAGGCCACTGAGCCAGTTCCAGATAAAAGGCTTTGCGCCCTTCAGGAATGTACAGCAGCAGTTGTCCTATGTCTTTCAGCTTTTTGACATTGATTGGGGCTATGTTGTTATGTGCCATATATGAGGGCAACTTTGGTTGTGCCTGTAACGAGTCGCAAAGAAGTTTTTTGAAACCATCACTATGATAGTAACACTCAATTTCCCCCATAAACTGTGATGGAAGCTCATAAATGAGGGCCTTGTGAATTAAACAGTACAGTTCTGGTCCATACAGTTTACGTAACTGTCATCAGACAAACAGTATTGCTCATAAAATTTGGGCCACGATTTGTTGTAAACCATAATCCCTTCTGTGTTAACAAGCTATACTTGAATATTTTGATTTTTGGACCAAGTGACCATCTTTCCGACATAACACTACAAGGAATATATTCTGTCTTGTTTTCCCATCACCCGTTTAACGCAAGCAGGTTTATGATGACATGCCAAAAGTACATGACCACGCACAGCAAAACGCTGGAACACACCTTTGAATGTGCCGGAATTTTAAAGCATTAGCTTAACCACTGAGTT
Organism: Schistocerca cancellata; assembly: GCF_023864275.1. Lineage (NCBI taxonomy): Eukaryota > Metazoa > Arthropoda > Insecta > Orthoptera > Acrididae > Schistocerca > Schistocerca cancellata. Next base: position 58,208,399 of record NC_064631.1, read on the forward strand.
GTTCTTGTATTATGCTGGGGACACGTGAGAAAACACGTGCTATTCAGAAACACATTTATTATGCACTGTCCTAATGTAATCAACCAAAAAGGAACATATTTCATTAGGTCCTTTGTCAGCTGTATCTTCATGGTACAGATATAGCTTGGATCTGTTGCTTTTTAGGTATGTAACAGGGAATGCATTAACATTAAGTCGACGCAAATTAAATACTTCCTGCACTGTGAGCTCAGGAATCTGCAGATACTGCATGTAACAGAAACACAATGACACCACATGCTCATTTTCTGCACACATCTTCTTTATTGCATCCATCTTTTAATTGAATTTTCCTACTACATTTTATGTACCATTAATTCCTCATAGCTGTAGAATATGCTATATCGTTGAACGATTTCCTCTCAATTTTCGCTGCAAGTGACTCAAAAGAACATCAAATTCGGTTAGTGGCTGCTCAGAGCATAATTAAAACACTCAGTGAAACCCCTGAAATATATTTCATATGACGTGCAAATGTAGCTTTATGAGCATTACACAAATTGTTTTTACAAACAACTCAGCATCTCAGTAACACACTTCTTCGCTAGAGTAATGCGTGATATTCATAGGGGATGGTTTAATATGCTTCTCAGTTATCTGCAGGTCTGGGGTGCCGCATTGCTTGCAGTAGCACGTCCCCTCTGTCATAGGGTTCAACATTGTTTTTCACACAATAACAAAAATCGTCGCACATGTTCATTTTCAGTGCCTAAAAGGCTGCAAAATTCCGGTTTGCACACTTTGACAGTCTCGGCCTCTGTAGTTAACACGCGATATCCATAATTCTTTTCCGTGGTCTTTTGTGCACCACGCCTTCTTTCTAGATCAGCCGCGGAGGGTATCCATTATGCCTGCTCTTACTTTCAAAATCATGAAATTTCCGGAATATTTCTATCTATTCGTGATCAGAAATCACATTCCAATACAGTTTCATACACTTGAAACATATCATTACACGAATATCAATGCTATGTGACAGAAACTAACATCACCATACAATCAAGAACTCATGTTGTTCTGGCAATTTTTGCAAACGTAACTTATTTGTCTGTCTTTGAGGAAAATAAAATAGCTGTCTTTAATGTTTTTGTAATAAGAAGCTTCCACATATTTTATAACAATTCTTCCTCCTTCTGTTAAATCGTAATTTTCTTCAGTGCTTTGTCTTACTGAGACTTTTCATTCTTTAACTGGTTTATTTTATGTGTAAGATAAGTGTAGGTAGGGATCTGTACTCTAATTTTAGAATCAGAACTTTTTTTTCGTTCCAACAAGTAACCACGGGTTTATTCAATAGAAACAAACACTACTGCGGGGTGCTTACCAAAGATTTGTCACGAGATTCCTCCAAACATTTCTCTACACAGAACTCCATTTATAAAAACATAAAAAAAAGATCGCCATCACCTCTTTGGACCCTGACATTAACTACTTGAAATTATAAATGAGCACACAACAACTCAGCCTCCTCAGGCAATGGCTAGCAAAATCTACCGACACACCAATAATCTACTCTGACTCCGTTGGACCACTCGGTAGTCCTAAAATGTATAACAGAATGTACGGTGTGAAAAAAATTATTGATAAATAGTTCCAGAAAGACTTTCGCTGTTACGGGGATCTCTGGATATTATTCAGCATTATTTGTCTCTTTGTCAAAGTCTACTACCTGTCACCTGTAACAGTGCTTCGGTCTTCTAAAATCGAACAGGGCCGCAACCTCACCACCATCCCCCAAAAAACACCGTCAATTAATTACGTGGAGCATATGAATAGCTTCCACTTAACAAACCTCCAACAAATTCTTCCGTGAAATAGTCTCTCATCATCTATTGTGTCTTCTTGACCTGGTGAGTCACCTAATCCGTCTTCAACCCTGACTTTAGCAACGAATCAGCAGTCAGTCGATTTATGTCATCAATATGCCAATGAACACGCAACCTGGCCACATACAGTTAATTAAGGCTCGGAGTGTACTCTAAACTATGTAATTGCTCCAGCACACAGTGCACTTGGGGAAATCCTATTACCGGTTACGAACCGCAGTTCTCAACAGTATTATCATGGCAATAATTTCATGAGCCAATGTATACACAGGGCCTTTACGATCCTGCTCAAATGCACGGGAAATGCTAAACTCCTTTCTGCTAGTATATTAAGCAGCCAATCAGAGCATCCCCAGCACTTCTATACTCGCGCTATTTCTAATGCCTGTCAGTCAGATTAGCACAAGTAATTTAGACTAGAAATGCCGTAATTCCAAAACTAAATAAAATTTAGTGAAAACAAAATGCGATTTCTTTCCACAAAACATATTACTAATAAATTTAATACTCCATGCCACTTATGGCTGCCTTTTACAAAATCAAGCTCACTCGGACATACGTCACAAATTACCCTATTGCGCAGCAACATTCTCACGCATGCATTTACATACTTTTAGTAAAATGTCTCATTCTCACTTTACGTATGTCCTTCATTTACTCTCTGCCTCTCCAAACCACTGACACAACCAAAATACAATGAAAGAATAATTTTCCAACGTACTTCTAATTACGTCAGAAATCTGTGGTAATGAAGCTAAAGAATTTCCATAAAATTAGGTTATACGAACCCATACTCTCGGTTGAAGTTTCAATTGATTCTACAGATGAATACATTACAGTCCCTAATACGGGGCCGGCCGCTGTGGCCGTCCGGTTCTATGCGCTTCAGTGCGGAACCAAGCGGCCGCTACGGTCGCACTTTCGAATCCTGCCTTGGGCATGGATGTGTGTGACGTCCTTAGAAGTACTTCAACCTAACTAACCTAAGTCTAGGGCACTGATGACCTCAGATGTTAAGTCCCATAGTGCTTAGTGCCATTTGAACCGTAATACACAATGCCAGCACGGATATTTTGTGAATTAGGTAAAATTTTTCATCTTCGAAAGTATGGAAGTTTTTGATATAAACTTGTAACAGTATGGTTGCGTAATCGATAGAAGTTGGTATACGAAGTATGAAAAAAATCGATTGATATTTAATATTACTTCTTCAGATTCATAGAGTATGTGTAACGTATTGCACTCAGCGTTAAGCAAGTACAACGCTCGTTCTGCCCAGGAGAGGTTGCAAGACAAGACAGACAGACAGAGGTGTAAAAACAGAGAGGGCAGAAGAGAATATGTGAAATGCACGAGGCGTGTGAGGAAAGTATCGACATGGACAACAATGCGAGCTATCTGGTAACGCTGTGTTGTTCTTGTGCCGACCAGTACTTTCATCCCTTCCTGATACTCAGTCTGAGTTTTCACCTCCGTACATCCATTATGTGACTTCTGAGACGCCATCAGTGATGTGGCGTTTTTATTGTCTGTTACGAAAATGGAAGAGCGGATTTTAGAGCAGCGTTATGCCATCAAGTTTGATGTTGAATTGGGGAATCAGCGTGTGTGACCTTAGATCACAAGAACTGGTCCTTAGGAAACATTTCTATCAAGAGCGCAAGTTTTTCACTGTCGCAAATAGATTTAGTAAGGCTGACAAAACGTTGAAGAAGAAATGTGCTCAGAGAGAGACTTCAAAATCCAACCAAAAGATCGAACGTGTGTGGGCTCTTGTGAGATTCTTCCTCCACGACAATCCGTCAAGCAAGAGTGTTACAAAGATGTCCTTTAAAAGCCAGGAAAAGGGTGAATCAAGTGAGGCCGGACATTACAGGCAGGTGGATACTGCATTGTGACAACACTCCACTTCAAGTGGTCGCATCCATCACGAATTTATTGACCTCAAACGGAATTCTGTTGTTCCATAGCCCCAATATTCACCTGATTTGAGTCTCTGCCACTTTTTTTTCTCGAAACTGAAAAATATCTGAAAACGACATCACTTTAGATCACTGAAGAACATTCAAAAGAGTGTGACAGACATGTTAAAGGGCCTACCAAATGAAATCCTTCAACTCTGATACCAATACTGCAAACGACTCCACCGGAGAGCACCTCCTCAAGGGAACTACTTTGGAGTGGACAATATTGTTGTTTGAAGAAAATTAAAACTGTGATAGAAAAAAAATCACTCTCATTACTTTTCTTATTCATCTTGTACGTGACATAGCTACACATACCTGGGCCAAAGTGCTAGTACAAGGGTTGTATTCTCATAAACTGTACTTGTACAATATGTGTTCTTTGTATGCTGTTTTTGCATTTTGGGAGAATGCATTGAATGAAGTGTACAAGGAATTAATGCTTTATATTTTTCTGTTCTTGGTTTGATACCATAGCGTTGCATCGTTGTCAACGCTAAAATTTATTCTAAACTTCTTTAGTCCCAGCACTTCCCGTAAACAAAAGTGAAAATTTTTTCTGGTGCAGTAGGTTAGCTTGTTCCATGAGGAAGCAAGACATCTCAGTCGCAAAAACAGCGCTCCACATCAACCCAGGAGGAACAAGACTACGAGGAAGACCGGCAAAGAGAAGGACTGACAACGTCAGGGGAGACATGCACGTTGTTGACTTAAGACCAGAAGATGTCAACTACAGGGAGAAATGGAGGAGATGTAGGACAACAGCAGACCCCGCAAGTCGGGATTAATGCTTCGAAAGAAAGAGAGAGTAGGTCAGCTTGTATTAATTTTCCTGTGTCATGTTCTCCCTTATATCCATGAAATTTTAATTGTGGAATAGACTGCAATGCCGAGTCGTCAATAGCGTTTAATTAATGCAACTCTGAACTGATTTAAATTGATCTCAGCTGTGATGGTGTACTTCGAAACTGTCATTGGGATAACCATTTTACCATGCACTTTAGTCCGTCTGTTTTCTTTCCCTCATTTCCGTTTCAAACTATATAAACTCCTTACATCCGAGCGCTCACACACTTCCAGCAACGTAATGCATCCCCCAGCCCTCCTTTCTGTTGGTGTTATAGTATCCACCTCTCTAACGGAGGCTTAAATAACAGAATTTTCAAAATGTATTTCTTGTTTTCCCAATTCCATAACATGGTTTGTTGTACATTACAAAATATCTTCGAGGCAGTAATTTACTTTTTCTGTACAATCACATCTCTCACGCTTATGTGTACCTCGTCAATGAGCATAATAATAAACATTTAATATCTTACTTCCCATTCACACCATTACTCTGCATCTACATGTACATCTACATGGATACTCTGCAAACCACATTTAAGTGTCTGCCAGAGGTTTTATCAAACCACCTTCACAATTCTCCATTATTCCAATCTCGTATAGCGCGCAGAAAGAAAGAACACCTATATCTTTCCGTACGAGCTCTGATATCCCTTATTTTATCGTGGTGATCGTTTCTCCCTATGTAGGTCAACAAAATATTTTCGCATTCGAAGGAGAAAGTTGGTAATTGGAATTTCGTGAGAAGTTTCCGCCGCAACGGAAAACACCTTTCTTTGAATGATGTCTAGGCCAAATCCTGTATCATTTCTGTGACAAAGGGCCTATAACACTACCTTGGCGATCGCCAGAAATCGCTTCTGTTTTAGTCGGTGACTTTCTGTCACTTACTACGAACTGTGACCACTTGGCAGGAAATCACAAATTCAGTCACATAACTGAGACGATATTCCATATGCACCAAATTTCACTACAAGCCGCTTGTGTGGTACAGTGTCAAAAGCCTTCCGGAAATCCAGAAATACGGAATCGATGTGAAATCCCTTGTTAGTAGCACTTTATGTGAGAAAGAGCTGGTTGTGTTTCACAGGGACGATGTTTTCTAAACCCACGTTGACTGTGTATCAACAGACAGTTTTTTTTCCATGTAATTCACCATGTTTGAACACACCATATGATCCTAAATCCTGCTGCATATCGACGTTAACGATATGGGCCTGTAATTTAGTGGATTACTCATACTACCTTTCTTGATTATTGGTGTGACCCGTGCTACTTTGCAGTATTTGGGTACGGATATTTCGTCGAGCGAATGGTTGTATATGATTGTTAAGTATGGAGCTATTGCATCAGAATACTCCCATAGGAACCTCACTGGTATACTGACTGGACGAGAAGACTTGCTTTTATTAATTGATTTAAACTGCTTCACTACTCCGAGAATATTTACTTCTACGTTACTCATGTTGGCAGCTGTTCTCGATTCCAATTCTGGAATATTTACTTTGTCTTCTTTTGTGAAGGCATTTCGGAAGGCTGTGTTTAGTAACTCTGCTTTGGCAGCACTGTCTTCAATAGTATCTCCATTGCTATCGTGCAGAGAAGGCATTGATTGTTTCTTGCCGCTAACATACTTCACATACGACCAGAATCTCTTTGAATTTTCTGCCAGGTTTCGGGACAAAGAGTCTTTGTGGAAACTGTTATAAGAATCTCGCTTTGAAGTCCGCACTAAATTTCGAGCTTCTGTAAAAGATCGCCAATCTTGGGTAATTTGCAACTGTTTAATTTAGCAAGTTTGTTGCGTTGTTTCTGCAACAGTGTTCTAACTCGTTTTGTGTACCAAGAAGGATTAGTTCCGTCGTTAGTTAATTTATATGGTATAAATCTCTCAATTGCAACCAATACTATTCCTTTAAATTCAAGCCACATCTAGTCTACACTTATATTATTAATTTGTAATGAGTGGAAATTGTCTCTCAGGAAGGCGTCAAGTGAATTATTATCTGCTTTTTTGAATAGGTATAGTTTTCGCTTTTTTTTTTTTTTTTTTTTTTTGAGGATTAACCGATTACAATATTCAGTCTTGCAATGGCAACCCTGTGGTCACTAATCCTTGTATCGGGTTTGATGCTCGTTGTTAACTCAGAATTATTTGTTGCTAAGAGGACAAGTGTGTTTTCACAACCGTTTACTATTCGCGTGGGCTCATGAGCTAACTGTTCGAAATAATTTTCAGAGAATGCGTTTAGCACAATTTCAGATGATATTGTATGTGCACCTCCGGAATCTCGCCAACATATTGAGGGTAAATTAAAGTCATCACCAACTCTTACCATATCAGTTGGGTGCGTGTTTGAAATCAAACTCAAGTTTTCTTTGAACCTTTCAGCCACTGTATTATCTAAATTGGGAGGTCGATAAGAGGATCTTATTATTATTTTATTCCGATTGCCAACAATGACCTCTGCCCATACTAACTCACAGGAAGTATCTACTTCAATTTCGCGACAAGTTAAACTACTTCTAACAGGAACAATCACGCCACCGCCAACCGTGTTTAGCCTATCCTTTCGGAACACCGTTAGTTTCTTCACAGAAATTTCCACTGAGCTTATCTCCGACTTTAGCCAGCTTTCAGTGCCTATAGCGATTTGAGCATTAGTGGTTTCAATTAGCGCTTGGAGCTCTGGTATTTTTCCCAACACAGGCACGACAATCTACAACTGTTATACCAATGGTTCCAGTATCTACGTTCTTCCTGTGTTCGGCCTGCACCCTTTGTGACTGAAGCCCTTTTTGTGTTTTTCCGAGAGCCTCTAACGTAAAAAAACGCCCCGTCCACGCCACACAGCCCCTGCTACCCGTGTAGCCGCCTCCTGCGTATAGTGGACACCTGACGTATTCAGCTGAACCCGAAACTCATTCAACCTTTGGCGCAAGTCGAGGATCTGCTGCCTACATGGTAGTGGAACCGTCTGAGCCTCTGATTTAGAGCCTCCACTCGGCTCTGTACCACATTCCGCGATCTGTCCTGTCGACTATTCTGCAAATGGTCAGCTCCGCTTTCGTCTTGCAAGCAAGACTGGCAGCCTTTACAACTTCTGTTAGCCGCTCGAAACCAGAGAGAATCTTTTCTGATCCAAAATGACACACATCATTGATACCGACGTGAGCAACCACCTGCAGTTGGCTGCACCCTGTGCCTTTCATGGCATCCGGGAGGACCATTTCCACGCCTGGAATGACTCCACCCGGTATGCACACGAACTGCACAATGGTTTTCTTTCCCTTCTAGTCACCCAAGTCCCTAAAGGGCCCCATAATGCGCATAACGTTGGAGCTCCGAATTACCAACAAACCCACTCTCTATGATTGCCCGGATCTTGCATTCTGAGTGGTTTAAAATTATTAAACAAATCAGCAATAATTAATGACAGTCGTAAAAAGCATAATAACCACAGTTTTGTTTCAAAATTATGTTTTAACTACCAGATAATTTCATAGTCCGTAAGAAGCTGATGCCTTTCGACCACAGCCGTAACGATAACCATGACTCGCTGTTGAAAGCTGCTGCCCGCTCCCGTTTCTTACTTAATATAGGCGCGCTATGCCTCATGGCCACTCTTTTTTTTCATAGAATTGCTCTTGCAAAGCATGGTCGTTCAGTTAATTGGGCAACTGGCGAAGATAACAACAGAAAACACGTAGCGATACCTTCAATGTAAACGATGACGTTCCTAGAGAATTTATATAAAAAGTTGTCCTGAACGGCTACAGCGTATATTAAGAAATGGGCATCAGAGTGAAAAACAATCTGAGTCACTCCAGTTTATTTTCCTTACCCAGATTTGCATAATCACTGTAGATCTAACGATAAATATGTGAAAGACGTGATTTGGTAGAAGGTAAGATATATCTTGGTAATGTATGAAAACCGCTAATCACGTGGACAAATGCACAGGTTGCGCATTCAGTAACAGACTGACTGACTGACTGGCCAACAATATTGTCACAGCTACAGCCCACCTGTAACTTAAATTAGTTGCATCAACAAGGAGCGGCGCTGTACGTTTACCAACACTTTTCTGGATACTAATCTGGTAGGAAACTTGTGGGAAGGGTATTACTTAAACAAGACAATTTTCCGTAACTCGGCACACACAGTACTCAAAAAACTTTTATGCGTGTGGTGCGACATTGAACACCAATCACAAAGGATTACCGTTTCATTCGTATTTCCACTTCTTCTCCTGCAGGGCGACAGCACAATTTGTTATGAAAACTTTGCACTTGGTGTTTTGCCTGGCGGCAGCAGTGATTTGCCTTTGTATAGTCAAAAATCTGTGTTCACATTAGCAATACAACCATCTTTAACCGACTCTGTTGTGCATTACAACCATCCAGCTTAATATCCGAACTGGATATTCTAACGGGAATGGTTGTACTTATTATCTTCACCTCTAGGTCGTCGTTTGTAGAATGATTAGTAGAAATTTTAGAGTACGGTACGTTTCCCAAGTGAAAGGAAAAGTGGAATTATTGTTACTTTTTACTCAGAATTTGAATTACATATAAAATTTATTTGATACCTCTTTCTGGTCACTTACTATTTTGAGTGAAAATCATTTAAAAAACTAAGTTTCATGGCTTTACCTCAAACTATTCGTAAGCCGTGACGTCTCTTTCTAGGTGATGATGTAGACAAATAGCATTCTCAAAGGAAAAACATCAAATAAGTGAGATAAAATACGTGGTTACAACCAAAAAAAAATGTTTTCGAATGAACAGTTTCAGTTATCCAGAAACTATCTTCATTAAATGTAAAGATCGGATAGAAAGCTATTTATATATATGGTTCTATTAAATATTACAAGCTCTTTAACGCGTCGGCTAGACGACAACTAATAATTTCTCGGATAGTGGTAACGATTTTAGATCGACCCTATTTACTTCAAAGTTACTTTCGTTTTTCGACACACATATTATATTTGGATGTCAATTATCGACAAAGCTCACATTTTGCTAACGGATATGGTTAGTTATTCCCATAAACAACTCAGACAAACAGCGTAAAAGAAGCCTAAAGTATGAGGGTTTAGCACGTCACGTGCGCGAATCTCCACTCTGGTTTAACACTCTGAAATGATTACAGGCGCTATTCGTGGGCATGTAGTCCGTGTGACGGCTCGCCTTTAATCCTCCAGAAATAATAACATCGATATTGCAGAAGAGACGGCACACGCAACAATGAATGACAGTTGACGATCGCTAAGATCATATCCGCGGAAACGCACCCTTTCATTTGCTTCAAGATGTCGGAGCGCGTCGGAAGTGTTCCTGTCGCTGTACCCGAGGCGAAGCGGAAGCCGTACTACGTGCCTTGGCACGAGTACGGAAAGGTAAGTGATATGTTGCACACGGTTTCAGGTAAGAGACGTAGCAGTGGAATGTGCACATATTGGAAGTTACAGAATTCGGATGCAGTGTGCACCGCTCCTCTTTCATAAAACGACTTTAAAACGGACTCAGCGACGTTGGAAGTTACATCCAACGATATTACTGATTATGAAAGACAAAGATACTGAAACACGGTGTAGTCGTTATTTCTTTGCTTGAAATTCGGGTAGATTTGCGTGGTTTTTTGTGCTATGCAGCTCGTAAACAGACGAAATGTAAAAGACGTTATGTATGACTATCAAAATTCCCTTATCGTTGATACACATTTCGGAATGCAAGGATTTAATCACTGTAGCTTCCATTCTGTATCTATTTTGAGTTTCATTAATAATTTGTTGAACTGACGTGAACTTATAGCGCGTGCAACTCATCCGTTGTACGTTCCTGTTGGTAATTCGTTGATGTACGTCGTAGCCAGTCTGGTGATAGTACACGGTAGCAGTTGAAAATCAATCTCTTCGCGTTTTTTCCGGCTATATATCCATTTCCGAAACTGTGGCTAAAAATTGCACCGAGTGAAAGAAAATATCCATCAACTTCGTTTATGAAACACAGGAAGTTACGAAGAAGCAGTGTCGGTCTTTATCCACATCCGATGAATTATTCGCCGTGTTCACTTCCCACCTTTTTTCACGGGAACTCTTCCAGTATAAAGGCCGTAGACGGGGTAAGTGCACCTTTACTTTTCTTGCGCATCTCACACGTCAAACTACCGTTGCATATGTGGTTTTGTAATCATCGTTCATGTTTATGTCAGCAGACACCGGTTGTAATATCATTTGCCTAACATCAGTAATATTACAATGTTCGCAGCAAATACGAGTTAGGGATAAATTAAACACTAAAAGTATTTCTTAACTTCAGTTTTGTAGATACTCAAGAAGATGGTACATCCAAAAATGGGCCATACGATCAAGTCTGAAAGTAATGGGTTGGATACCCGTAAGCACAAACTTAAAATTAACTTTGTAACCATAGTCAGGAATGCGATCTCACCATCCCCTCTACCCAATAACGATTAAACAAAAACGCCAATGGATACAGATCACATTATCACCTTTCTTGTAAGAATTAGGCTATTGGCCGTTCCAAACTTAACAAACAGAATTATTTCAATATTTTCCGAAGTCCTCGAACAACTCTTTTTCCCATTCGAATTGTAGTTCATGATTTTCTGTTGAATCTCCCATTCTCATGAGGTTTGTGTCGATTTTTCACGATTCATTTGATTTTCATGTTGAAAGTATTTCATTATGTTCCTTCAGTTCCAAACACGTCTCTGTTCTTTCTTTTTGCAGTCTCCAAAGTTTCATCTGCATAGTTTAACAAAGTAATCACAATCATCCATCATCATTAATTTCCTTTGGGCCTTTGTCCCACTTTAGCGCGGTGTCGGCCTTGTTACCATATATTTGGCGATGGCCAGATGGGCAGATGTCCTTCCTGTCACACCCCATACCCACTGGGATGGACTTAGTATACCCCACCTGCATGTGTCTAGTGTAAGTAACAGACTTGAAACATTTGTTCTAAAAATGAATTATCTAAAACAGATTTTTATCTTACTAGATACTTTGTTCGGAATGTCATTATTTTCGTTATATACCTAGAAACGTTATAACTGCAAATTCACAGACAACTATGATACAGGAAAAGCATGCAAAGCAGTCTTAAACTCAGCTATAAATCTAAAGTCAGGTGACGGAACGTATTCACCTTCTGAAAATAACAGAAAATAGTGTTCAGCCTCTTTTGTTTTCGAATTTTCGTTTTCCTTTCAGTATTTCTTCTACATGAACTGGTGTCGTCTGCTTTGTGTGAATTACCTTTCTCAACAGTTATACCGTCTATGATGTAGGCTGTGTAAATAAGTCTAAATCCTTTATAAAACAGTTGTTTTATTTACAAGGAAAAAATCTTCACAAAAGATCCATTTCATTCTATGTTTATAGCAGATGTATATTACTTGAGATGTTTATGGGATTTTTTTGTTTCATATACGTGAAAATTAATGAGTAATTATATTCACTATCGTTTGTTTAGATATAATCGGCGGGATAGTATATAATCAGTTGAAACTCATTTCCATCTTAACCCTATCCTCTCTTATCTCAGACAGAGCTAATATTTTCTCCTAAACTTCGCAAGGCCAGTATCTGACATGTGTACGTCTTCTCCTGCTTTCTGTTGTTGCCTAGAAGTGTTCCCATCATTCTTATCTCGCTTACATCTATGCAGTTATGTTGCAGGTTGTGCCAGGAAACTGTCTTCCCCTCTGTAACTTCATTGTCATTCGCTAATTTTACGTAATTAATAAAAATTTGAAATTTTTGCTGTGCGTTCGAGTGTCTAATGTTACTTTTAGTTGTCCGTTTTCGTGACAAATGTTTTGCGCAGTACAGAGCATAATGTCTTGGGATAAGCGTAACCGCTGTATCATGATAGAAAACACCATCTGAGTCGCTAAATTTATATATTTATTTACCGGTTTCAATCGTAAATATATCTAGAGCTGAAACACTAGTCACTGCAGCAGACACCTTCGTCCCATACCCCTAAACTTGTATGTCAACCTTCAAGACATGTTGATGTTGCTAAGGAAAGCACAACAATTTAACAACGTAGTAACATGGAAGGACTAGAAAATGTGCAGGAACAGAAATACCTCAGATAGATCCACAAATTACCAATTGAGTTTAAAGTGACGTCACGTGTTTATCGAATTACCGGTCAACGTGTTTATCGCATTACCGGCTATTTATTTCGTATCACATAGTACTAATTTTAGTATCTTTCATCGCGTGTGTAATAATGACCGTTAAGATATGAGTCAGCCTATGGAGCGAGCACTTGTAATCAACAACATGATCAAGGCAACTTACAAAATTACAAGGCAACCTTCGTACAGGTGATGCGGTCTAAGGTGACAGTGTGAATATATTTTACTTTCTTGTCAGCAGCAATTTGAATTACCTATGTTCAAGGAAAAGCAGTGAAGACATGAGACCCAAAATACGGAGCGAATCCGAACTTCTGCAATTCTTGTGGGCAGTTTATGAGTATTTCAGTATAAGGGTTTCGTGGTCACCAGCCCTCCGTTACAGAATAATATTATAATGATGATTTATTCAACTTTTTACCACATTTACCGACACTTCTTTGAAGTATCTTCACAATAGTGAATACAGTCATGTGTCTCCTGTGGCTGGGGAAACAGTCTGCATAGAATTGTTGTGGCAGTCTGCCACCGCATTCAGTCAGCCCAGACACGAGAGGAAAGTCGGCCTGTTCTTCGTCAGTAAACTTATTAGCACTGCTGTGTATCAGTGTGACACTGTCGCAAATCTAAACCGAGGCACAAAATTACTGAACCGTACTGAATACTACATTGAGGATGAAGAGTCTAGCGGGCTTATAATTATCGACAGAAAGTACGATAAATAAATGGTACAAAATTGTTTCCAAACAAGACACGCAACACGTACAGTGGGCACTTGCAATGTTGCGCATATAATTTCCGTGCAGTACAGATACAAACAGGAATGGGAGTAGGAAACCAAACGAAATGCAATTACTCGGTGAAAAGCTTCCAGAGCTCGTAGATCACTGATTCCAAAATGATGAAAAAATGTCCCTGTCAAACCTCCGAAATTTTATCGGTACAGTTCTACTTCACCTAGGCTGAAGAATCCTGACTTTAGGTAACAGTCGAGTATGAAGTATATCAGAGTAATACAACTCGTGTAACTGCTGTCCAGTAGTTGTGAAAAGAGCTGTCATGAAACCAGGATGCTTGCGTTATAATAAAGACGCCCTAGTTTTCCTCATCTCGATGTATTAGAACACGAATTTCTGTCGAAAACAGAAATGTTAATACACGAGATTGTTTCGCAGTTGCGAACTCGAACATAAAACAGTTGATTACGTTTGACGATCGCTAGGTTTGAAGCTGCAGGAACACCTCTCATCGGTTGGTTCACAATGGCCGAGCGAACCAGCAGTGTTCCTGCTGCTGTTCCAGACGTGAAGAAGCAGGAGTAATACGTGCACTTGCGTCGGTATGGAAAGGTAAAGAACACGCCACATGCAGTATTACATGAAGTGCGTAGCTGCAGTAATTACATGTATTAGGAGTTACACATATACTAAAGTTAGCATCGTTTCGCATACAATAACACTCAGTTCGAGTTGCTACAGATGTAACGCTGTCTGTGACGTTCAGCGTTGGAAGCAGTGATATTACTTATTACAAGACCAATGCAAAGATGCAGAATTGCGCTTGCTACAGTGGGCCTCTCTGCTTGTGGTGAAAATCGATGTATTACTTGCATCAGTGTGTCTGGATTGATAGTGCGTGTGGTAGGTAGTGCGAGTTCAAGTTCTTCCCGACCGGCATCCAAAAATTTCGTGTTTACTATTGAGTTAACCGCACCAAAGATACAGTAACTCTAAGCACCTCCACAGTTAACACTAATGATTTATTGTGACTCGGCTATATCGTATTAAAGTCCCGCCACGTTACGGGAATCAATGTCTTTTTTTGTTTATCAGCAGATGATGTGTTTGAGTCTATTATCGTGACGCGAATAATGATTCTTGTTTATAAGCGCAGTGGCATTCAACTTAAGTGTCTTGTTTTCTCAGAATAAATCTCAACACAACACTTTTTTTCACATTGACTTGATATTGGAAACAGCGACAGTTTTGCGACAAAGTTTCCACAGATTTTTATATAAGGTGCAATCAATCTGATTTTATATCTGTCAGTATGATTTATTAGCCTGCAGCTTCTATATTCAGTGAGATAGCGAACAACAAATTATTAGTAGCACATTGTAATTGTTTGTATATTAAATTGTTTTACGGAATGGTAAGCCAAGTAGCGAAAATTTTTGTTGTTGTTGTTCTGGTGTTCCGTATAAAGACTGCTTTGATGCAGCTCTCCATACTACTCTATCCTGTGCAACTGTCTTCATCTCTGAGTAACTACTGCAACCTGCATTTCTCTGACTCTGCTTAGTGTATTCATCTCTACGATTATTACCCATCTTGCTTCCCTCCGGTGTTAAATTGGTCTTCTCCCCAATTCTATCCAGTATCTTCTCATTATTTACGTGATTCACCCATCTAATCTTCAGCATTATTCTGTAGCACCACATTTCAAAACCTCATATTCTCTTCCTGTCTAAACGGTTTATCGTCCATGTTTCACTTCCATACATGGCTACACTCCGTGCAAATACTTTCAGAACAGTCGTCCTGACACTTAAATTTACACCTGTTGTTAAGAAATTTCTCTTCTTCAGGAACAATTTCCTTGCCATTTCCAGTCTACATTTTATATCCTCTCTATCTCGACCATCATCAGAAATTTTACTGCCCGAATAGAAAAACTTATCTACTACTTTCAGAGTCTCATTTTCTAATGTAATCCCGTCAGCATCACCTGATTTAATTCGACTACATTCCATTATCTTCGTTTTGCTTTTGTTAATGTTTATATTATATCCTCCTTTCAACACACTGTCCATTCCATTTTTGTTCATTCAAAAGAATGTTCCTTTTCAGGTTTCATCGGCTAGAAACTCACAATCTTTGTGATGCACAACACAAAATGGAGTCGGTAGACATTCTTGATTAGAAACGTTGACTTCGTTTGAATTTTGAAATACTTTTATAATCAAAACGCAAGAAAATTCAACGAAGATGAGAAGAAATGTCGATTATTGTTAATGGCAGCGTATGACACGTAATTTGATATTATTTGCGTGCTCGCCATTTAATTTTCAACATAGTAAAAGACATCACGACGACTGAGATTCCCCCTTGTTGATCGGCCTCCTCACCTGCAGCCGACTTTCAATAAAACACTCCTCTGTCTTTAATTGCGTTGTATTGAAATGTTGCAAAATGACGTGGTTATAAAGGCAGAAGAATTTAATTCATACAACTGATAGTAGGTGATTGCGTGCTTCGGTTTTTTGTAATTCCGGTTCGTACAATAATTCGAGTAAAGAGAAGCCTCATACTAGACGTTTGGCTTTGCAAACCGTTTTTGAATACTCGACCGCAATTAACACGTGACTCTTTGCATAGTTTTGTGGTCCTGTTGCGTTTTTTTACACCTTGGACACTAATACATAATTTTCAGCTCTGCTGGCAGAGAAATAAAATATGTAGCGTCACTTCAGAAAATCCTTTTCCGTGATATTATTTATTAAACTTAAAGGAGGTAGGGACATAACTAGATATATGACTAATAATCATTAGATTTAATTGCTTTATACATAATTTACGGAGTAATCTTAGAAGTTTTCTTAGCACATCGGTGCAAGCACGCTTTATCTTGTTCTTATTAATGATGGAACTTGATGAAATACATTTTATAATAATTACTGAACTGAACGCTGACAAAAATTTTGATGTAAGTTTTACAATACGTTGACTACTATTGAGAAAATACCGTCGCATTTGATGTAGCATAATACTCCACACTCATTGCATTCTGTGTCTCTGTTCCAGGTCGTAAGTACTTCTGCCGAATGTAGTTCCATTCCACCGACATGCCCTGTACGGAAACTATCGTCATGATTTACAAAATATAGCTGAAGAAATTCCTGAGTACAACCACAGAAGCTAGTGTTCTATTTTTTCCCATTAACAACATCATATATCGTTTTGTCCCAAAATCACTTAATTGGAGTGATTGCAGTATTGCATATCGATCAAACGTGTTTGCCGAGCGTCTTACAAACATTTACTGCTATTAATAAAATTCCGTGTCTTGCAGTTTAGCGTAATGCCCATTACTCATTGCATTCCATATTTCTGTTACAGGTGATGAGTGCTGATGCAGAGTGCAGGGCTGTTCCACCTCTACGACCTGTATGGGAGCAAGACGTGGAGGTCTTGTTCAAATACCGTGAGTACCTTTTTGTGTGCTGAGGATTCAAGTAGTAAGGATTCAAGTAGTGTAATCGTTTTGATGAAGTGGCTTTGTTACAGAGGTTGCGTTTGATATCAGCAACTTGTTTCTATATCGCATCAGCGTCTGCTATAATAAACACGAAATGAATGTAGCGTTGCAACGTCTCTGTTACTGTGTTGTTGTTTGCTTCATACGTAACATGATCTGGGGATTCTGTAATATTTGCTAATGATGATAGGTTCTGCTAGTCTTACCCAAAAAAGCACTGTACCGATCATTTGTATTAGGAGTGATGCCAGGAAAGGTCACGTTTAAGGGTATGAATTTTTTACTGGTTATGGTCTCTTCATTAGCCTGATAGCTAAGTAGCAAGGACAGATTCCATGAATTGCGTCTGTCAGTGAGTGAACTCTCTCCCAATGGAACTTTAACTAAATCCATGTGGCAGTAACAGAGTTACAGCAAACGCTGAGAAAGCTTCATAGCTCTCCATAGTCTGAGTCATATTTCAACTAAATACTGTACTGGAAATGGGCATAACACAGCCCTCTGTGATGGTCATCACTGGTGTTTCGTACTTCTTAAACACTAGATTAGTTCATAATTATTTATCACATCAAATAAATTTCTGTTTACAGAGGGTGCTAACTTCATTATTATTTGTCCGCTAACAGTGTCGTCAACGTTGGGTAGCAGTAAGTACTATAAGATGTATTCAGCTTTTCTGACATGCAAGAGTAGTAATGATAAGTATTATAGCTGTCTATGTACATACTGCAATTATGACACATTATTAGTCTGTGGCAGTGGATGTCAGTGAGTTCTGCAGATAGATGTTGTTTAGACTGATGGTGTACTTTTATTTTACAGGCCACTGCTACCGACATGATGTGCAGTCTGAGCCATCCCCGAGACCCGCGCTCACGTATGTAGTAGCAAACGTGGCAGCAGGTAAGGTGCAAGAGAGGCAAGGCACAGGCGAAACAGCCCGACAGCAGCCGCCGCAGCAGCACCGCGATGTGGTTGAGGCAGAGGGAGGCGAAGAGGAGGAGGAGGTGGGGGAGGCCAAGACCAGCCGCGGCCTGTTGCGGCGGCTGCTGGCCTGCTGCCTCTGCATTAGGCTGCCACGAGGCCGCAGGTCCAGGAGGACCAGCAGGTGAGTCCGGCCTGACGTGCCATGTGTTCAGAATTCTTCAGCGTGGATCTTACCATGTAGCGCAGCTGAATTCGTGAATAATTTGTAATTACTGTCTCATACAGTAACTTCTAGGATTGGAGGGAGTGGGGGAGAGATGTTTGGGCTTATCCAAATTTATTGTCTGAAACTGTGTGCTGGGACCTTAGTATTAGTTCTCATGCTTTAGAATTCTGATTGTATGGAAATTGCTCAATCAAGTTCAAAGAATGCCCGTGAAGAATGTCCAATTCCAATTGTAACAGTAACACAAGGATCAACGAGTTGGGCTATTTATGTCAGATATCATATATGTGTTTTAAACAAATTAATCGTAACTATATAACAGTTTTACATGGCTGCTACATGCGTAATTCCTTGTATGAATAATTTGTGTAAAACGATTTTAAATTTATGAATAAATAAAAGTAAATATATTTAATTTATTTCAGAGTTCATCCTGAAGAAGCGCTGACACCTGGCAGTCAGGCTAGGGAAGTGAGCCCTGGCAATAAAATCCCGGTATGTATTGAAAGAAACATGTACAGAACTTACAAAATCTTTGTAAAGAGATGTAAGATGCTACTACTTGTCCACTAACCATTTCATTAGATTGAGTAATAGTTAAGTGAGCAATGATAGAGAATACTTGGCATCATTTCTGACCTGAAGGAAAATAGAAATATATGGTTAATTGTACTCATCACAACAAAAGCCTAGCGAAGCTTAATTTAAATAAGACTAGCAGTAAATAGTAACTGAGTCTGTCTATGCAGTGTCATCTATGAGTCACGATGTAACCTTGGCTCTACCTGTAAATGAAATGATATCCTGTGATTAAGGAAATGGTACAAAGTGAAAATTTGAAATTACCATCTTTTTATACTTTTCATTCTCTAGCACAGAGAGTAGTGTGGATAGTTTGAGGTAGGTTCTACAGTCCAGATCTTGTCAGTCAAATGGCAGCTGACTTAGTAGTGAATCAGATGGTTCCCCATCTGGAAATGTTTAGGAAGGGTTTTCGCACGGTAATATGCTTTGAAATTAAGGTCAGTTTTTCGACATACTTGCTTGGAACTGGAGAATAGGAACACTTTTTTAATTTATTTCTAGCGCATATGACATTTTCTTAGAAAAAATTGTGATAGTTTGGATAGTTAGTTTTGTAACTAATTAACTTCTGATCATCTTACTTTGAGCTGTCATGAAGGTCACCGACTATGTCCTGCTACACAGGCTTAGGAATATGCCCTTGATATTTTTAGCTGGGACATGTCCCTCGCCAATGAAAATTAAAATGGCTACAATCCCTGCTTCTGTCCACTGTCTTCAGAGATTTGTTTTGGTTGTTAGCTGTTGTAATTACCTCTCCGTTATTCCAAAACACGAAGCCCGCTGGGTATCACATAGGTCAAATACTACCTGCATTAGCTGTTGGCTGGTAACATTCAAATTGGTGAGTTCTCATATGTCAACCAGAAATGCTTCATTTTTAGAACAGACTGACATGAGTTAGATATTGCTATTCCCTGCACATAATGACGGACTGGGATGTTACACACCATGATACAATCTGAAAAATTCCTGTCTTTATTCCTCTATGTTGTACGTTCATACACACACAACAGTCGTCAAACGATAAAGAGTGAGGCGTAATCAACATAAAATTTCGCAAGTGTCATGCCTTTCTCGTTTTACCTGACGCGTTGATACACACATTGTAGATGAATATACGTTTAGATTAGTTACCGATGCCAGTAGATGGGTTAAAATAAACATACTTTGTTTGTCATTCAACATTTCATATATTAACAATCAGAAGCATAGATGCTGTATTGTTGTATAACAAACAAAGTACATAACATTTTCACCAAGCAGTGACCAAATTGTACTTATCGGCAATGTCTTAATTGGTGAATAATATACAGTCTACAGGATGATTCCATAATGATGCTACAAACTCTCGGGATTGATAGAAAAGGGTAAAGGTATCACCAAGAGGTAGGGGGCCATGTCCAGTAAACGAGCGAGTCGAAAGTTATAAGCGAAAATTATTCTGGTCTCCCTGACAGTCGCCTTTCTGCAGCAGCCTCTTCGTTGTCAGTACTTGGGAAGAAAGTAGAATCGATAAATAAATAAAAAAGTTCATTAAGTTTGGACTCTAAAGTGCATACCTGAAGAGCTATGAGCATTTGTTAACTTTTACTACTGTGAAACGCATATCCTGTATTGAACAACTACTCATAGCTCATTAGGTATGAGCTGTCAGAGGAATCAGAACGAATTTCGCTTGCAAATTTAGACTCTTTCGTTTATGGCCGAGAATCCCATAAGTCGGATTGATATATTTATCCGTTTCCATCACTCTTGAAACTTTGTAACATCATCACGGACAAACCACTTGTAGCTCGCGTTCTCTGTACTTTCGTCATTCACACCACAATTTACAACAATGATCTAACACTCAGCATAGAGAGAAATTTCTATTTAAACGGATCTAGCGTTTCGTTAACCCTTTACTGACTGCAGTGTCTTCATCTGTTGCAGGACGGAAGTGTAGACGAGATGAATAACAGAAGATCGGAAAATCGGTTTTCATTTGGAATACAAATACTGACAACTGTTTGTTTTGATAG
The DNA here is from genome assembly GCF_023864275.1 of Schistocerca cancellata. NCBI lineage: Eukaryota > Metazoa > Arthropoda > Insecta > Orthoptera > Acrididae > Schistocerca > Schistocerca cancellata. The sequence goes on from NC_064631.1 coordinate 58,229,272, forward strand.
GTATATGTTTCATTGACGGGGAAAGTAATCCTGAATTAATCTAACTGTGTTTTCCCGTTGCAGATAACATACTCGAAGGAGAAGCAAGAGCTGGTGGCTGCGTGGGTGCTGAAGCATTTCGGAAGCCCCCAGGACCGCTGCAGGTGGGTGGAAGGGCTGCACGAAGATGCCGTCAGCCCAGAAACAGCAGAGGTAACATATTGTGAAAGCTTCAGCTACGCAAGCAGTGGTGAGTAGAACAATAATATAATGTGGTGTTACATCAAAGACTTAATCATTGCGTCACATTCAAATTTTCAACTGAAACTGTTTTATTTGAAGGAGAAAACTTTAGTCTCCGTAATGGTAGTAAAAACCTTTCAGTTAAACGGTTTAATTATCTGTTGCGAGCCTCATCCTGAATTCCGCTGAGTAAATGTTGTGTTGGGCGTAATTTATAATGCATAGCATAAAATAACGTAAGCAAATTCATATTAGTATACTTCCTCTTATAAACTGTAGTGGTTCATAGATAATGAGTTTAGTAGTGTGAGTTCCATCTTTTAAAAGAGGAAACAGGAAAAAATCTTGAGATGTAATTATCGTAGTCGAGTTACCAGTCCTATAACGCAAGATCGAGAAAGGACGTGAAATAGTGAATACATTGTGATACAAAACAAAACAAAAATCCATGTAACCACTACTTCCTCGTAAATGTCAAACACTTTGCACCAACAGAGGACGAACATCTTAAGTATCTAGATTCCTTGAATCTGTGTCAGATCTGTTGTAAAAATACCGAGGCCGATCTTTTCATCACAGAGCTGTTGACGTTTTAAATGTCACATTAAGTGAAATACTAAAGAAAATTAAAGTAGTTTATTGGCGTTGTTTACATGATAAGAAGAACAGCGATAGACACTGAATTAATATTTTTGTACCATTGACCTAAAAGAAATCATAGAGAACTGTAGCAGCAGACATCGAGTAAGAATACAGGATAGAAACAGTGTACTTGCACTAAATGTGTCCAGTGTAATGTGGCCTCCACATCAGCAGAGCAACGGATGTGCTCGTAGAGTTATTACGTGTGGCGAGCTAGTTCGCAAGGCAGGGAGCTGGACAAGACACGAATGCATGCCATACGCTGGACTAACAGATGTTTGATTCACTGCCCAGCCACAGTGATGTTTTTAGGCGGTTGTTCATGCTCGTTCAGGCGAATGCTGTGCTGGTCCCCAGTCTCTGCCTCAACGTATACACAAGCAACTGGAATACTAAAACATCAAGTACAGTGAAACTTCCTGGCAGATTAAAACTGTGTGCCACACTGAGACTCGAACTCGGGACTTTTGTCTTTTGCGGGCAGGTGCTCTATCATCTCAGCCACCCAAGCATGACTCACGACCTGTTCTCACAGCTTCAATTTCATATCAGCGCACAGTCCGCTGCAAAGTGAAAATCTCGTTTTGGAAACATCCCCGAAGCTGTGGCTAAGCCATGTCCCCGCAATATCCTTTCTTCCAAGAGTGCTAATTCTGCAAGGTTCGCAGTGAAGTTTGGAAGGTAGGAGACGAGGTACTGGCAGAACTGAAGCTGTGAGGACGGGTCGTGAGTCGTGCTTGCATAGATCACATGGTAGAGCACTTGCCCGTGAAAGGCAAAGATCCCGAGTTCGAGTCTCGGTCTGGTTCACATTTTTAATCTGCCAGAAAGTTTCATATCAGCGCACACTTCGCTGCTGAGTGAAGATGTCATTCTATAAAGAACAGTGTTTACAGGATTCTCAGACAGGTGGTGAACACAGGTTTCCTCCATTAGGATTAATTTATGGCTGAGGTGGCCAGCCAGAACGTAAAAATTAAAAACAAAAAAATTACCAGGTCGTGAGAACTGTGGACGTCGACCACGCTATAAATGTTCGGAGACAGAGATTATATATAGCAACAGACGTGAGGATCAGAATAATTTATTTAGTATAACTGGAAAATCAGGCATTACGCACGCTGGTTTAGGAATTAAACCTCTTAACTTTTGTTCCTTACTCTAAGCGTTTTTTACGGTAACCGTTGAAATCGTATCGTATGTGATTTAATTGTTCAGTAAGAGGAAATGTTTCAGTAAGAAAATGAAGCTGTCAAGCACACAAATTTTTAAAAATCGTAATGGCGCAAAGTATATAAAAGTACAGGTCTTATATTACAGAATGTGCAATGAGAGTATCAATTATATGTAATAGACAGCTACATATTTATCCAAAATTTACGTAAAATGTGTAACGTGCAGTATTTCATAGTACTTCCGAGGGTGCTCAGATGTATAGAAATGCTCTGAATTTTTTCCGCCATATTTTCCCCAAAAGTTTCTTAAAGCAGAACTTGAGTATTTGCAAAGACTGAACTAACGCACAAATTAATCACTTCCCAAATCTAAATTCCTGTCACATTTCGACAGTTGGGTAGGAAAGCAGCGACAAGAATAAACAGATGACTGTGCATTTTACACGCCTCAGCTAGTCTGAGAGTAGAACACATGCAGTTTTATCCAGTTTACGATGTAAAATATGCTTCGATATTTCGAGAGTACTGAACCATTGAGGAACTACTCTTCCTCGTATGCACAACTCTCACATCCTGTCAGCACAACATGAAATGCATGCATCCTTACAAGACACACATAGCCGCTAGAACTTATATTGCACTTGTCGACAAGAGTAAGCAATGTCACCACCATGCCAAATCTCTTCTGACATCAAAGCCAGTCAAACATTATAGTGAAGTCATAAAACTAATTATTTTCCACATCTGGGATGCTTCCAGCAGTGGAAAAACTGCAGTGTTGACAACGAGTATCACAAAGTCTAAATTAATTGTCACACTGTTATTACCTACACGTATTTGTCATACGGGTTGGCAAATAAGTATACTATTTCCACGCCAAAAATACATGTCGTTTATGAAAAGTAACACACAGTTCACGTTCTAAGTTAGGCCTACAACATCGAAACTATTCTAACCAAGATAAGTACTATTTGAGTACAAAAAACAAATACGAATTTTTGAATGTATAATTGAGCCAACTCATTGAGGAGTAGCGCCAATTTAGGAAGGGTGAAGATAATAGATCATATTGAAGATTGCGATTATTATAAAAGATTATACCGAGTCGAGGCAATGTCTCAAAGAAACACATTTACAAACAGCATTTCCTCTAATCAACGCAAACATGTAATGAAAACACCACACATCCACACAACACACACAAACACTGATGTAAGAAGGAAGGTATAAGGTGCTTTACTGTGATATATTACCTAAAATGGAGAACAACTGCTTTGTTTATGCACACTTGTCATAGATAGGTGACAGAGATGTCAAAAGTATAACTCCAGATCCCTATGACAATTAGCTCAAGATGGAATTCCATTAATTCTCAAAATATGAAAGATTTCTACAATTACATCTACATCCATACCTCGCAAGCCACCTGACGGTGTGTGGCGGATGGTACCTTGAGTATCTCTATCTGTTCTCCCTTCTATTCCAGTCTCTTATTGTTCCTGGAAAGAAAGATTGTCGATATGCCTCTGTGTGGGCTCTAATCTCTCTGATTTTATCCTCATGGTCTGTTCGCGAGATATACGTAGCAGAGAGCAATATACTGCTTGACTCCTCGGTGAAGGTATGTTCTTGAAACTTCAACAAAAGCCCGTACCGAGCTGCTGAGCGTCTCTCTTGCAGAGTCTTCCCCTGGAGTTTATCTGTAATCTCCGTAACGCTTTCGCGATTACTAAATGATCGTGAAACGAAGCGCGCTGCTCTCCGTTGGATCTTCTCAAACTCTTCTATCAACCCCATCTGGTACGGATCCGACACCGGTGAGCAGCATTCAAGTAGTGCACTGTCACCCACTTCCTTTGTTTTCGGACTGCATTTCCTTAGGATCCTTCCAATGAATCTCAGTCTGGCATCTGATTTACCGACGATTAATTTTATATCGTCATTCCATTTTAAATCACTACTAATGCCTACTCCCAGATAATATATGGAATTAACTGCTTCCAGTTGCTGATCTGCTATATTGTAGCTAAATTATGAAGATCTTTCTTTCTATGTATTCGCAGCACCTCACACTTGTCTTCATTGTGATTCTATTGCCATTCGCTGCAGCATGCGTCAATTCGTTGCAGAACTTTCTGCATTTCAGTACAATTTTCCACTGTTACAACCTTTCGATATACTACAGCGTCATCCGCAGAAAGCCACATGGAACTTATACACAAGGTCATTTATTTATAGTGTGAATAGCAACAGTATTACGACACACCACTGCGGCACACCTGAAATAACTCTTACTTCGGAAGAGTTCTCTTCATTGAGAATGACTTGCTGCATTCTGTTATCTAGGAACTCTTCAATCCAATCACACAATTGGCCTGATAGTCCATATGCTCTTACTTTGTTCATTAAATGACTGTGGGGAACAGTATCAAACGCCTAGAGGAAGTCAAGAAGCACAGCATCTACCTGGGAACCCGTGTCTATGGCCCTCTGAGCCTCGTGGACGAATAGCACGAGCTGTGTTTCACACGATCGTCTTTTTCGAAACCCATGCTGATTCCTACAGATTAGACTTCTAGTCTCCAGAAAAGCCATTAAACAAGAACATAAGACGTGTTCCAAAATTCTACAACTGATCGATGTTAGAGATATAGGTCTATAGGTCTGCTCATCTCTTTGACCTACCTTCTTGAAAACGGGGACGACCTTGCCCTTTTCCAATCTTTTGTAACTTTACGCTCTTCTATAGACCTACAGTACACCGCTGCAAGTAGGGGGGCAAGTTCCTTCGCGTACTCTGTGTAAAATCGAACTGCTGTCCCATCAGGTCCAGCGGCCTTTCCTCTTTTGAGACATTTTAATTGTTTTTGTATCCCTCTTTCATCCATTTAGATATCTATCATTTTGTCATCTCTGCGACAATCTAGAGAAGGAACTACAGTGCAGTCTTCCTCTGGAAAAAGACATTTAGTATTTCGGCCTTTAGTCTGACATTCTCTGTTTCAGTACAATTTTGTCCACAGAGTGTCTGAACATTTTGTTTTGATCCACCTACCGCTTGGCATGAGACCAGAATTTCTTAGGATTTTCCCCCAAGTCAGTACATAGAACTTTATTTTCGGATTCATTGAACGCCTCTCGCATAGCCCTCCTCACACTGCATTTCGCTTCGTATAATTTTTGTTTGTCTGCTTGGCTTTAGCTATGTTTATGTTTGCTGTGAAGTTCCCTTTGCTTCCGTAGCAGTTTTCTAACTCTGTTGTTGTACCACGGTGGCTCTTTTCCATCTCTTACGATCTTGCTCGGCACATACTCATGTAATGCATACTGTACGATGGTTTTGAACTTTGTCCACTGATTCTCAACACTATCTGTACTTGAGATAAAACTTTTGTGTTGAGCTGTCAAGTAGTCTGAAATCTGCTTCTTGTCACTTTTGCTAAACAGAAAAATCCTCCTACCCTTTTTAATATTTCTATTTACGGCTGAAATCATCGATGCAGTAACCGGTTTATGATCGCTGATTCCCTGTTCTGCGTTAACTGTTTCAAATAGTTCGGGTCTGTTTTTCACCAGAAGGTCTAATATGTTATCGCCACGAGTCGGTTCTCTGTTTAACTGTTCGAGGTAGTTTTCAGATAATGCACTTAAAGGAATTTCACTAGATTCTTTGTCCCTGCCATGCGTTATAAACGTTTGAGTCTCCCAGTCTAGATCCGGCAAATTAAAATCTCCACCCAGAACTATACCCCGGTCGGGAAATCTACTCGAAATATTTTCCAAATTTTCCTTCAGGTGCCCCGCCACAACAGCTTCTGAGCCAGAGGGCCTATAGAGACATCCAGTTACCATGTTTGAGCCTGCTTTAACTGTGACCTTCATTCAAATTATTTCACATTTCGTATCTCCGTCAATTTCCTTCGATACTATTGCACTTTTTATCGCTATAAACACGCCTCCCTTCGATACTATTGCAGTTTTATCGCTATAGACACGCCTCCCCCTTTACTGTCCAGCTGATCTCTGCGGTAAACATTCCAACCTGAGTTCAGAATTTCATTACTGTTTACATCTGGTTTCAGCCGACTTTGCGTCCCTAGTACTATGTGGGCATTGTGACCGTTTATTAATGAGAGCAGTTCTGGGACCTTTCTACAGGCGCTCCTGCAGTTTACTATTACCACATTAATATTGTCATTCCCTGTTGCTTTTTACCTACTGCTACCTTGTCGCAACTCAGGAGGCGTCTTGTCTGGCCTAGGGAAGGAATTCTCTAACTTAAAAAACCCATATGTGTACTCCACACGTACTCCGCTACCCTTGTAGCTGTTTCCTGCGTATAGTGCACATCTGACCTATTCAGAGGGACCCTACACTTCTCCACCCGATAGCGGAGGTCGAGAAATTTGCAACCTAGATCTCAGCAGAATCGTTTGAGCCTCTGGTTTAAGCCTTCCACTCAGCTCCAAATCAGAGGACCGCGATCGGTTCTGGGAACGATACTACAAATAGTTAGCTTACATTCCACCCCGCGAGCGAGGTTTTCTGCCTTCACCAACTCCGCCAACCGCCTATATGAACTGAGGATGACCTGTGAACCCAGACGGCAGGAGTCATTGGAGCCGACATGAGCAACCGCGCCCGGTACACGTGAAGATGTTTCGACAGCAGGGACCGTGGGTGAAGCATGTAACACCTGGGGTGTACCATGCGACGCACCAGACTCACCACTACCGCTACATTCCGAGGCAGCAGCCTAAAGACGGCTGGCCGTGGCCATCAGCACGTTTAGCTGTTCGCGAACAGTGGCCAGCTCCTCCTGCGTCCGTACACAGCAGTCACGCACCCTATCCATCCGAAGAAATCAACAATTTACTGTAGAGAGTTAATCAACTTTTAACCAGACTGCTAATTCACTAAAGGCGGATAATAGCTGGCTAAACAGTGGTTACTAGACACTACTTGTTGGAAACAATGAAAATACGCACTAACTGCCTCTGGATTGTGTTCAAAACAAACACGAAATCTATGGAACACTATTACTAGTACTCGAAAATTAAAGCTTCCTAAAAGCAGAAACACATGGAAAAAGAAGTGACACGCAAGAAAAACACAGTTAATACTTAAATTTACGTAGCTTGCTACACAGCAGATGTGAAGCAGACGGCAGTTACGACGACACTAAGATTACTGGCACATCAGCTGACTAAAGTGACTTCGTACACTTTGCAAGAACACTGGATTCAAATTAAATACTTCCACATCTAGAGAGCCTTAGTCCCTCTTACAAACATTTTATGGAGCCATAATTCCGATTTCAAAAGTTTGTTTCATAACTAGCCCCGACTATATCCAGTCATGTGCAATAACTGCCATCGATTTATGTTTCCTAAGACACGTTATCTTCGCCTCTCCTAAAATAGTGCTGAAAAATAGCCTGTTACACCAAGAGTAGGCCGAGAATGCCTAGTTTCTTTCACTGCCTGCCTAGAACTGTATCGTGATATTATAGTTTACATCTTTTACACCTAATTTATAAGGTTTACTATGCTATTTTTCTTATAGCACTTGTTATTAGGCATGGAAAGAGTCTACTCCAGAGTTCACTGTCATTTCTTAGGTACCAGTTTGATGAATATGTGTGGTAAATAACAGAGTAATATTTGACTTAAGCATTATTATACTCAACATAAAGACTGTAATTTTTGCATAGCTAGAATGTCTTTTCCAGATGTGTTAAATGTGAAAACAGTGTTGTGATACTTGACAAGTATTTGGAAATTAATTGGTCTGAGGGGGTTTTCTGTACTGTTAGAATGACTTTGATGTCAGACTAGATTTGACATACTAAGAACATTGTTTACTCTCTTCAGCAGTAGAAATACTCACAAGGGGACATTCCAAGATGAAACTTGGTGGATACATAAAGTGCAAATAATGGTATAGTTATTGTCTCGTTTTGGGCCATTTTCACTTTTAAGGGGTATAAACAAACCCAAAAGGTAAAGAGTCATTTTAGGATTAGAGGGAATACCTTCAAAACCACAAAATATAAAAGAAATGTGTTCATATAATTGTTGAAATGTAATTAACATTCTTCAATCCAGTATAATCAATTCTTGTTATAATTTGAAGTTTTATAAATTACCTTACCACAAGAATACCTTGTTAATACTGCAAAATGAAGGCTTTCGTTACAACATAAAGTACAGAAACTCTCACACCACATCCATCCACACGTAATGAAGCTCGTACCTGAAATGCCATTTTTGAAAATAAGTTGTAAATAATGCACTGTCGAAATATTTTCAAGACACCAATTTGAAAAACGAATACGTCCATTATCATTCTGTTAATTTCTTTTTATTAGCTATGTTTTGTGTTTCAAATTCTAATTTTACATTTTAAGTTCAGTTATTTCTTTGTTTTTAGACGACAATTTCACAAACATTTACTTTGTTACTTGAAAATGAAATGTTATGTTAAAAAACCATTACAATAATGACAATATGTAAAGAAATGTATAAAACATAACGTATCGTTACGCGAGAAATGTAACATGAATGAAATTTCTTCACCTGATACACTGAGCAAGCAGCGAATATTATACAAAATTAAGCAGGAGTGTAAAATTGTGGAAGTCGATCTAGTAGGTATAATGATTTGTACCACGCATATTTCAGTACATTGGCGATCCTTGGTGAATGAAACTGATTATGTGGTAGTGACTGAGCTAGATAATATTGCTTCTCAAGTTGAGATGTACATCATAGTCATTCAGCAGTATTACATACAGTATGAAAATGTTCTCACAAAGTTGTTCAAACTTCGAAAGCCATCTAAGTCCATCAGCTTTCCCGGCGCATCAAGGTAATGGGATCTTCACATGAACAAGTTCCATATACTCAAGTGCAGAACTCAAAATTGTTCTTTCAAACTTATCACCCCAGGAATCTAACTATAATACAATATTTTCCCACCCTGCGGAAGAAACCTCTGTCAAATGTTTCGATTTGGTCGGATGGTAGTTTCATCAGATTTCGATGCAGTCACAAGAACATTTAGTGCTTTAAAAGGAGAGCCTCAAATTCCCAGTCCAAAGTTTCCTTTAAAACCATGAAAAGGAGGTAAGCAATTTGCCAGCTGCAAATCCTATAAAGCCTATACTCTGAATCGTGTGACTGAAGTTCTCTTTGTGGCGCGACTCTGTAGCGTCTCACGAAGAGCATCGCACAAAGAGTCAAACAGAGTGTGTACTGTTAGCGAACTCCAGTCTACTGGGGCGTTGCATTTGAGTACTTACTGGTCAAAGCATTATCCACTGAGAACAGTGGCTGGAACAAGCTCTTCACGACACAAGGATTGTGATTTCAGGGCATTTTTCTGTTATTAGTAGCTGTTTCTAAAGACTACTATTTGTAGAATATAGAAGTGCTGCATCATGTGTAACATGTCTTGTTACCACCGCCGGTGCCCAGTCTACAGGTGCTGGCTGTAGACCACGAATCTGCCGGGAGCCGCACTCATCGGCGTCTTCCAATCGCCACCTTGCACTATATAAGACGCTGCTGTCAACTCTTCAACAGTCTCCTCCGCCACTTGCCACTCCTGCGGAATTCTATAACGCCACACGACAGCTGCACCTCACAATATTGTTCATTCTCTCTCCCTCACTCTCTCGCGGAATGCGCAATGTACACTCATGTTGCGGCAGCTACGAATCGTGGTCGAAAGCAAATCTCCTACGGTTGACTGTGATTTGAATACAGTCCCCAATTTAACGACGTCGGCGCGGACTACATGGCCTTATCGCGTGAACTACAAGTACCCGACAACGTAACGCCAGCACAACACGCATCTCGCAGCAACGCCGTTGTGCCAGACCTGCCACAAGGACGATACAGACATCGACCGACTGGTCTGCTCTGCGCCTATCGCCTTCATCCAACACAACGCCTCGCGATTTCAGTGACGTCTTTACTTTACCCTAACGACATTTCTTATCCGATAATGAAGAGAAATGCAGTACACTGGCTAATGGGCACTGCCGCTTAGTGCATACTAAGTATTTCCTTTCTACGTAATTATTATAATTAAAAACAATGAATATTTCAAATATATTAATAAATACGATATAAATGTGTAGCTACTACCATCCATTCTAATTCTGATTGAAAATGTGTGTGGAAATCAGAAATACGAATGCAGGAAACATGCTTGGAAAAAAAATCATTCCGGGGGCAGGAAATTTAACTTTCGGTATCAATTCTGTAATTATGGAACCGACTTTTCTACACCTTCAAAGAAAAGCAATTTCATATGTTTTGATACTCCAAACCAAGAATAACAAACTTAGTTCATTGTCTGTGTCGTTAGAATAAGAGATGAAACAAAAGCATCTAAAATTAGAGTAATGAGCACTGACTTTTGTGAAGAAAAGGCATTTGCAGACATTGCATTATTGGTAAGTAATCATTATGTTCATGTCCGCTATGAAATCAGATAATTAGGGACAGTTACTCTAATACACCAACATATAAACATTGTGAACGGATACGTGCAATTTGTTTCCGATAATGCAGACTACAATGTCCGCACTGTGGGCGGCTATAACACGTTTCGTGTCGTGGGTGGAACTGCTTGCGTAACACCTAAAACCGCTCTTCAGGTAGAGGACAACGTACCTCGAAAGTATGTTACTGCTCATACTGTTGAAAAACGAGGCATGTTTGATTTGCAAACTTACAGAGACCCAAGTACATCTGGCGATTGTAAAATAATTGCTACAAAAATGGCTTCGCCGAAAGTAAAACCACTGTCATATGAATATGGCCGAATACTTAATTTGTTTTGGTCGAGTGGTACCTGGTTAGAAGGCCCAGAAGAGCGTAAAGCTGATTGTAACGGCTGCATGGAAATGCTGTATGCGACGAGAGAGTTCCAAACTTCCGCTGCAGTCCCTCTTACATTCATCAACATGGCTCCTTCACATCCGTCAACAATTTATACGGCTGTTCTCCAAGCTGCCACAAAAGGGACCAGCAGTGGATAAAGAATAACAATGGTGACTTTTGATCAGCCTTTGTACGCTAAAGCTCGTGAAATAGTAGGAACAGCACATGATGACAGCCTTTTGAAGTCACTTTTCATTCGACTAGGAGTTTCTCACTTGTTAATGCCCTTTCCGTCAGCGATTGGATTCATCATGGCAGGAAATGATTTGGAGGAGTTGTACAGTCCTATCTATGCCAAAAATAGTGTTCAACAAATGATGAACGTGAAAGCTGACACGAAGTTTATTCGTGCTCTCTTCCTAGTCGAAGAGGCACTAATTGCTATATTTTGGAAAACTACTGAAGCTCTCTTTCGTGCGGTTAAAGATTAGCTTAATTTTGTCTACTCAACTTGCAAGCATAGTAATACATCTTCTGAAGAATTTACGAAGGCAGCTGTAGTGAACAGTTTTGTAAAAAATTTGGGAAACCAACTTCAACGTTCAGAATACTCAGAACGAACACAAAGACTGTGGATGCACTTCACAGGAATGGTTCAACTCGTTCGAACGTATATTAGAGCTGAGAGAAGTGGGGACTATCTTCTTTACCTTCACTATGTACATCAAATGCTCCCCATTTTACATGCGTCTGGTCACTTAAACTACGCTAAATCTGCACAAGTTTACCTACAAGATTCGCTGGAACTTCTCAACTCAATGGGCCCAAAAAACGATTTGTTCGTTAATTGTGTTATTTCACCATCCGACGTTCTTAAAAGCTTTGGTCTGGAGTCTGGGATGACATTACCGTTGAACAGGTTTCGATGACATCCTTGAGTAGCATTGGTGCATTGACTGGAGGCAGAGGAATAACAGTGGCAACTATTGCAATTTGAATCAACTCCATGCCAGTTTGTTCTCAGGCGTGTGAGGCAATGGAAGAGTACGCAGGTGTGTGCAGCGTCTCTTCAGAACAGAACGTGGAGATACGAGAGGCAAGGCAGAAAAGAAGCTGCAAGGACTTGCAAACTTTTGTTTCTTGGTTTGAGAAACACAATCTGTTGTTAAAGCACCCTAACTCTCTTCCTTGTCAGCAGGGGTTGAAGCAGATGAAAACGTAAACTGTGATACAGCGATTGAAATTGGAACACTAGCCTTGAAACAGATTGAGAACAAAACATTCAATGAGATACACTTGAAAAGAACATTAGCTGCTAAGTTTCTAGCCTCTGTAACCACGTCCATGACAAATAACAACAACACTGCATGTGCACTCTCTTAGATCGGAGGGTGTGGACAGTAAAGAGTGATGAGAGACTTGAAGAAATATTTGAAGTTGAATTATGTGCTTATCCTTTATCCTTGTTCGACGAATCTGGCTTGATGAGGAAGGAAAGCAAATCTTCAGTGGTGACTGTATTGGTTCCAGATTGAAATGAATCATCGATCACCCAAGATTCAGAGAAAGTGACCTATATCATTGATGGAGTCACCTCCTTTATCCTGTTGTCTGGCAACGCCCAGCTATCTTCTGATAGATTTGAGAGCTATACACAGAAAACATAATTAGTCGTTATGGGCAAACAACAGTTGTTTTTGATGTATACAAGCAAGAAAACACAAAAGATGAAGAACACGTACCCAGATCACGTTCTACCACTAACAATGAAGTGAAAGTAGAAGACTCAGTCCATGTAAATATTAATTAAAGCGAATTTATAGCTAACGCTAAGAACAAAATCAGCCTTTTTCTCTCCTTGCAGTGCACATGCAAAGAGGTGGTTCACAGTTCATCAAGCATCAGGTGATGTTAACTTACTGATAGTTACAATAGCGATTGATGAAGCGAAGAAAGGAGTTGAAGCTTGTTCAGTTGGTGATGACATGGGCTTACCGGTCCTGTTGACTGTCCACACACTATCAGAGAACAAACTGAAAATCGTGGTACAAAAGAAAGGCAATCAGCATGATAAAGTATAGACTATTTCTGACGTTCTGCGAGGCATTGGGAATATGAAAGGTGTACTCTTAGCAATATACGTCTTCACAGGATGTAACACTGTATCAACTATCTACAACAAGTGGAAAGTGCAAGCCAACAATGCTCTTTGTACGAAACCTCCAGTCTTCAACGATACCAAAGCTGACCCCAGTGCAGTGACTGACGCTGGAAAGAATTTCCTTCTTGCGATATTTGAAGCCAAGAACACCAAAGGTCTAGATTGTTTTGGCTACCAATGTTACTTGCAGGCTACTGCATGCAGCCTATACACTAATTGTTCAAGTTGGCTGCAGCTCCCCACATCAGCAGCTTCCAGGCAGCATTCATTTGGAGCCTACCACAAGGTGCAGCAGTGGCGGAACGAGAAGAAGAATCCACACGAGTGGGGGTGGAAGAAGACTGGCGAACACCTCAGACCAATTACAACGGTACGTCCTGCAGCTCCCTGGGAATTACTATCCCTCGTAGTGTGCGCTTGCAAAGAAGTATGCTCCAGTAACAGAGTGCAGAAAGAGGGGTCTAAACTGCATGTGTGGTAATTGTTCAGCCTTAGGATGTGTTCTCAGGGACACTAATATCATACATCAAGATCTAGATGAGGACTCAATACTGATGAAAATTTTTGTGGTGTCACCGCCAGACACCACACTTGCTAGGTGGTAGCCTTTAAATCGGCCGCGGTCCGTTAGTATACGTCGGACCCGCGTGTCGCCACTGTCAGTGATTGCAGACCGAGCGCCGCCACACGGCAGGTCTAGAGAGACTTCCTAGCACTCGCCCCAGTTGTACAGCCGACTTTGCTAGTGATGGTTCACTGACAAATTACGCTCTCATTTGCCGAGACGATAGTTCGCATAGCCTTCAGCTACGTCATTTGCTACGACCTAGCAAGGCGCCATTATCGTTTGCTATTTATCTTGTGATGCATGTACCGTCAGACCAATGTTCACCAATTATGGATTAAAGTTAAGTATTCCAGAAACTACGTACCTTTCTTTTCTACTATAAAATCCGCGTCCTGTTCCAGACCTCACGCCAGCCTGCGTGAGCTTAAACGCGTGCCTTTCGGCTTCCTCGTAGTGGCTTGGCTGTCTTGCCAAGTCACAACAATTTTTACATTCATTTAAGGTCGCATTTAACATTCTACGTTTTTGTTCAGTATTACTGCTGAACGCAGTTTATGAACTTCAAAAATTTATATAAAATATGATGCAATGTACAGCCAAAATGTCTTAGTTTTTGAAGAAAAGTCTCCAAAAGCTGCAGTTTTAAAAATAATAGGAATCAAAATATTATAATTATGTATCATAATTATTATACAGGTAATATTTTTATAATTCAAAATCATTTATGTTGCAAAGGTATTCATTCTTAATGCGACAATGTCCAGAGAAAGTTAAGAATGGGTTTCTCCGTACCACAGGTTTATATGGCCTAGGCCTGTGGAAGCCTCTTTTTCCCTTAAAAAGTAGCGCCCCTTGAGAAGGTGGTGAGGTTGTCGTTCCTTCAAGGGCTTATCACTAACATACCACCGGCCACTAAAATCGCAGTTTACTTTTGCTTTTACAAACACAATCATGTATAAAAGAGTAATTTCCTTAGTGATAATGTCATATTTATTCTGTCATATTTATTCAAAATTTCTAAAAAAATACGAAAAATTTCTATTTTTACACCCTCTGGAACGGTTCTTAGCAAGATTATGCACTGAGCCATTTTTGTTCGCAATTTAATGTAGATTATTTTTGTAAATGGTACTTTACGCGCTAAACTGTATATTTCTCGAAATATTTAATCAAAACAGATAAATCTACTAATTTAACAACATCTGCACCTCCCTTCACCCCAAACCCGACGCTTAAAATGGTGTAACGTTTTACCAAACAATATGTAGGCTGTAGAGAACAATTTGGACCTCGAGGGAAGCTTTTACTTTGGATGTTGGGGTTTGGGTCTAATTGCACAGTACTATTTCCGCGTACAGCCCTGGGTGTCTGTTAGGCCTACTACGAACATCTTCATGCAGTAAATACTCTGTAAGTCGCAATATTGTGAGTGGCGACGGGTACCTTGTATATCTCTACTTGCCATTTCCTTCCCATTCAACTTGCAGTTTGTGCGAGAGATAAAAGGCACTCTCTCGTATGCGTGTGTACAAGCCCTCCTTCATCTTGTCTTTATAAGTCTTACGGGAAATGTTCGTTGGTGGCAGTAGAATGGTCTGCAGTCAGTTAGAAAATACGTTTCCCTAAATTTTCTAAGTCGCGTTCCTATTTGAGTTCAAGAAGCACTTCAGTGAATCGAACCTTCCAGTAATAAATCTATCAGCTCGCCTAGAAAATGCTTCGATGTCTTCCTGTAATCCGACCTGTTGCGACTTCCAAACACTTGAGCAATACTGAAGAATGGGTGGTACTAGTGTCCTGTACGCGGTCCCATTTACAAATGAACCACTCTCTCCTAAAATTCTCCCTACAAACCTATTTCGATCGTTAGCATTCCCTGTCATTGTCCTTCCGTTCTCGTTCTATTTCAGATCTGCAGTGTAGTTCTAGATACTTAATCGACGCGACTATGTCAGGCAGTACACTACTAATGCCGTATTCGAACGTTACGGGAAGGTTTTCGTAGTCATCTGGATTTCCTTACATTTTTCTGTATTTAGAGCAAGCTTCCTTTCATGGCACCAACTGGAAATTTTGTCTGTCGTCTTGTACCTTCATACAGTCACTAAACGACGACAGCTTACCGTACACCACAGCATCATCAGCAAACAACCGGAGAATGTTGCCCACACTGTCCGCCAAATCATTTATGTATATAGGTAACAATAGCGGTCCTGTCGCGCTTCCCTCGAGCACTCCAAACGGTGCCCTTGTCTGTGATGAGCACTCGCCGTCGAGGACAACATACTGAGTTCTGTTATTTAAGAAGCCGTCGAGCCATTCTCGCATTCTCTGTATCATCGAACGTTCTTTAACAGTTTGCAGTGGGGCACTGTGTCAAATTGTTTCCGGAAATCTAGGAATATTGAATCTGTCTGTCACCCCTCATCCATGGCTTGCAGTATATCATGTGAGAAAAGGGCAATATCAGCTTCTCATTTGCTATGCTTTCTAAATTCAAGCACATTTGTGAACAGAAGACGCTCCGTTTCAAGTAATTTTATTATATTCGACTGAGAATACGTTCAAGAGTCCTATAGCAAACGGATGTTAGGGATATTGATTTGTAATTTTATGGGTCCGTTATTTCACCCTTCTTGTATGAAGCAGTGACCTCCGTTTGTTCCAGTCGCTTAGGATTTTGCGCTGGGTGCGAAATTCGAGATAAATGCATGTTAAGTAAGGAGCAAATGCCGTAGGAACTCTCTGTAAAATCTAACTGAGACTCCTTTCAGACCTTGTAATTTCTTTGTTTTCAACCCTTTAGGTTGCTTCTGTACATCAGTGAAGCCATACGGAAAATTCTGCGACGGTCAGACGGCGATATATTTGTACCATCCTCCTGGGTGAATTATTTTTTAAAAGCTGCGTTTAAAACTTAGGCTTTCCTTTCGTTGACTTACGTGGCAACGTTGCCACACTAGACTCGTTACTAAGTGAATGGGTATAAGTCTTAGCCCCGTCTAGAGATTTTACGTGGGACTAGAATTTCCTCGGGTTCTCGGGAAGATCTTTCGCTAGGTGATGATGGTAGTTGTATGTTTCGCGCATAGGTCTTCTTATAGATGCACGATTTTACTATCTGTCATCATTTGCGCGTTCTGTTTTGAAGCAATAGTGCAACAGCCTCTGTTTTATCAACAATTTTAGAATGAAACCGTTCCGCGTTTCTTCTGCCCTTAATCCAATCGGCAGGTACTTGCCATGGCGCGATTTACAATCAGTTTAACGTTTGCCCATAATTTCTCTACGTCTTGATAAACGTCACAGTCTATTAAATACAGCCACGAGACACTCTGTTGCGAAAGTTGTTAACATTTGACGGCTGCAGCGACACTAGCGCTCCAAGCGGTGAGAAAGCAGACAAGTCAGGTGCGTCTTGAGGATAGTGTTGGTTTTTGATTATTTTCTACTCGATTAACGAAACGGTTGTTATAATTGTGCGTTCCTTGCTTTAGTAAATTACCTAAAGATATGAATTATCGTGAAAATCACGTGAAACCAGACGAATTACGTTAATTCAATAACATAATCCGGCCGGTTTGGCCGAGCGGTTCAATGCGCTTCAGTCTGGAACCACGCGACCGATACGGCCGCAGGTTCGACTCCTGCCTCGGGAATGGATGTGTGTGATGTCCTTAGGTTAGTTAGGTTTAAGTAGTTCTAAGTTCTAGGGGACTGATGACCTCTGATGTTAAGTCCCATAGTGCTCAGAGCCATTTAACCCAATAACATAAGCTTCAACTTATTCGTGAAGATATAATTTCAAGTACGTACTTATTTGCAGCTTACTCCGCTAAAAGCAAGGGAATTTAAACGTGTATTTAGAGCGTGTGAAGCCCTTATATCTCATGTTGTCTGTTGTTATTATCATAAATACTTTCCTTGACACTTAAACAATTTTATGGAGTCAAACGATGCGCCTATTCTTAAACTTTACTCGTCTCTCTAACGCACGATTAATTTTGTAAATCTAGTTCCTTCTGCTTCAAAAACGAACGTGTTGATTTTCCTCGCCGTTTATGGTTCAAATTTAGCAACATGTGTAGAACTGGTTCCTTCTGTTTTGGGAAACAGTTCTATTGCTTTTGATGATTTATTATCACGTCTGAGGCGTTTTATCTCAAGCTACAGCTGTGGTGTCGTATTTCATACATTAAGTAATGTAGGTGAAATCATGTTCCAAATTCATTGATTTGGCCTGAAGTGTAGCGGACAAAATTCGACTTTGTAGGGTAGACATATAATGTCTTTATGTAAAGGGTCAGATCTTCCGGTATTTGCTAACAGTTTTTTGTTATTAAAGGAAAACATTATTTGGTAAATATCTGTACTGTACAACAGAATCGTAAAGAAACAGTTCTGTGATGTACCGTTTAGTACCTTCCAGGGTCTTTAGGAAAATAAAGAATGACAAATGTGGTGTGATTTTGTAGTTATGGATTTTTATGTTAGTTAAAGTTGCCAATTCGATTACCGGCGGGGTCAGGGATTTTCTCTGGCTCATGATGACTGGGTGTTGTGTGATCTCCTTAGGTTAGTTAGGTTTAAGTAGTTCTAAGTTCTAGGGGACTGATGACCATAGATGTTAAGACCCATAGTGCTCAGAGACATTTGAACCATTTGAAGGTTCCCAACTTGGGGGTAATTACCGCTGAGGGAGAAAATGAAATTTTCTGAGGAATGAAAACAAAAAGGGTCAAGAATTTAAATTATTTTTAAAATATTATTTCTATTATTACTACTGAACTGTTCATGACTCTTTGCCGTACCTGTTGTATTGTGTGCGAGTCTACTGAGGTTTTGCAGTGGTTTCGTTTTGCAAGCTGCCTGCCGCGCACGTGAACTCAACACGCAAGCGACGAAACAAGAGATTCTGAGCTCAGGCAGAATCCAACACAATAATACAAATGTTAAATTGATAATTATTAATGCTGCTAATTGCCAATACAGGTGAAGTTTCGTTATTCTCAAAAAAAATTTAATTCATTTCGTATAATTAGAAAGTATCCAGCTTACTTTCGAAATTAAAAGAAACGAAGGTGTAATGGCACCTCTATTATATCGGAAATAGCGTCATATTGAGACTGCAGTTCAGTGAGCTAGAGTCCTCTGATGGTATTTTTCGTTAAATTGGTCGCTTCATAAAAGCTAGACTGAGGAAAAGTCACTTAAAAATAATTTATTTATTTTCTCTCAATCATTTTTCTGAAGCACTAGCGTAATAAAATGCAAATCTCTTCCCAAGGGCTGCTCAACTCACAACAGCGACATATACTGTGGATAGCTTCGAGTTTTGACCCCAGTATGAGAGAGATCTAACGATAAAAGTCAGTCACAAAGTCACGAAAAAGACTCGCAAAGTGTCAGCTACGCAGTGCACACACGACGCAAACGCGAGTCTCACTCAGGAAGAGTGAAAGGAGCGTGACGCTGCAGGAGTGCGCTGCAGAGAGACTTTCGAACGAGACACGAACCACCGCTAATGTGTGCTCGCCCCAAAATGCACTACTGACTACCTGCTCTGACATAGTTCTCTAAATTACCGCAAGAGGAGAGAAATATCACAGGGTTGCCACTGTGACAACTGAAAATCTCCCTCTTTGTTGCTGCATGTAGCGAAAGCTTGCAGAATTTTCTTCCCCAGTACTTGTTGTGTTTTCTGTCAACAAACTGAAAGCAGCCAGTGTCCTGGCCCTCACCTTACGATTTGCGGCATGATGTCTGGGCGTGTAAATGCAGTTCGCTTCCTATTCCGTTCACAGAAACTTAGCGGTGTTCAGTCGTCCCCTTCCGGTTTTGGGACAACCTGTAAGCTTTTATTGACACTCTCTGACGATGTCCTGTGATTTGCACTGCTTTAAAAGAATCTTTTGAAGTACTGTGGTTTAAGAGGTACTCACAGTGGCTCACTCACATGAACGCTGTCCATGGGAACTCCTGGTGGTAAAGCTCTCGGATTTCTGCCATTAAAAAGTCTTCCCAACGCGTAAAACTCGCAGGTGGCATATCTCGACACATTCAGCAGCTGGGAGGGACAGGAACTAAAATGCTAGAATTCACAAACCCTGCCCTTGCATTTATATATATATATATATATATATATATATATATATATATATTGTTACTTCGTGACATGTGACAAACTAGTACTGCGACACTATTTAAGAAGATTGTAATACTAATTACATAGTTTTTTAACGTACTAGCATTGCCCCTTGGCTCAATATGGTGAAGGCTACACCTCCTGAAGGATCAATGTCATTGTCCTCAGCTAGTCCATCCACTGCGCACATACTTTGTGTTTTATACCATTCATCTATGAGAGTAAAATTGAGATATATGCTTAAAATGTGCTTAAATATCTCATGAAAAATCTCCGGGTTGTAGATAGTTTCGCAATAAACTATAAAAGGCATCATTATTCACTTGGCAGCAGCTAAACGAACTAACTGAAAACGCAACAGTAACTACGGATATGACCATTATATTGCTCCAAGGGCTACCCTCTACTGTTATTGTTATTATTATTATTACTAAACACCCTCAGCCTGAATTCTGCTAATCGCTTTCATTTCTGAAGTAAAAGAGTGCAGCAATAAAGTGATTTACAAACTATGTATAGTTGATTTTAAATGGGGTTGCAGTATGTGGGTGGAGTCAGGTGCTGCTAGGGAGAGGACTGGTGCAGAGAAACCATGTCTTGTAACTAGTGACTACCCTCAATGCGAGTAGTTAGCTTTCTTCTCTGAGAAGGACTTTAGGTAGCAATCGTGATGCTCTGGCAGCTGCTCCGCCATTCTATTAAAAATGTTCTAGGAATTATCTCATTGACTCAATAGTTTGGGATTTAATGGAACACCTACAAAATCTTCATATTATTTTTTATCATTTTAAAAATAAAACTTTTCAAAGAAAATTTTGATTCATTCTAAAATTTGGTTAGTTGCTAATGCTGATGGGTACTAGCAGATATGTGATTGCCCTCAAGGGGTAATGGTCCCAGAAACCACTGCACTAAATAGACGCTCTGTTGTAAAAACAGTGCTGCAGGGCAGTATAAACGTTAGTATCCTCACTCATCCGGTGTCGTATTGAGAGTGTTGCTTACTGGCCGCTTAGTGCGCTGCTATCGGTGTGGGTCACGAAAACAAGACGGAGTCTGTTCCAGCAATGCAATTGCGGGCCGTTAGTATGAATACGAGGGTGCCTTGTTGGCCGTTCCTGCTGAGTCTAAATTAATTACACGTTTTCCTGATAGTGCCCTGTACGTAGCCTCCACTGAAGTTACGATTACATGGTGCTCAAAGAGCGAGATTTAAATGTCAGTGAGTTCCTTCAAAAGGGCCGCTGACAGAAGTAAATAACTAGCTCACCTGCATTGGTTTGGAGCGTTTACCAGTGATTAAATCAATCATACCATGCAACTGTAAATTACTGTGGTTTACATGATATCTTTCAATCAAGTGTCATTTAAGTTAATATCATCCGAATGAGTTAATCATGCTTGGCACCAAGTTTATTTCGACCACGACTGATTCACTACAGCCGTTAGGCTGCCGAACGTTGCATCATTTAGTCGGACTGCCATTGTCTCTGTAGAGACGCAGTCGATAAGGTCAAGTTTTTTTATAGCTACAAGGTTTGAAGCACTCCCATTACATATGGACTCTCGAACTAGATGCTCTAAGTATTTTCGGAAAACTTGTTCAAAAGTATTTCATAAGACTTCCTGTCTGTGAAACGACAACGAATCCGTAGGTTCTGCCTGGGTTGATGGTTGTTTCCCTAGCATCTCGTGGAATCCGCATGGAACGGCCTCATCAAGCTGCTGCTACTGTCAGGTCGGATGTACCATCAGGTAGTACCTACACCCACTCATCACAGAGAGCCCAGTTGGTCAGTCCTCCCGAAAAGTCTCAGAATCATAGTAACAGGGCATTAGCGTGTCATAACACTTCTACTGTAATCAAGCAAACTGAGGGAACCGATTCTACGTCCACAAGGCACTTGACGATATTGCTGGGTCTCTAAAAAGTGTCAAACAACATTGCAATGGAACACTTTTAGTTGAAACTACTAATTCAACCAAAATATCTAAGTTCCTCAGATGTAAGGCCTTAGGTGACTACCCAATCGAGTCTGAGTTGCATAATACTCTTAATTTTAGTAAGGGCGTGGTTACCTGCTCCGATCAAATGGTGGTGAACCCCGCAGAGTTACGTGAAGAATGGAAAAATATGGGCGTCACGGAAATGCAGAACTACGGCAAATTGGAAAAAATCAGCAACATTCAATCTAACGTTCAGTACTCCGGAATTACCTGAACAAATCCTTGCAGGTTATATCCGTCTTAGGGTTCGCCTGTTTGTTTCCAACCTAATATGATGCTACAAATGTCACGGTTTGTACATACCACTATGGGATGTACTTGGAGGGCTATGTGTGGCAGTTGTGGAGGCTCAGCTCAGGAATCAGGCAATTCTTATACACTTTGAAATATATAAACGGCTCTGGGGATAACCCAGTCTGGTGCAGTAAGTGTGAGGTTACAACGAGGAAAGGAAAATTCATTGCTACTGCTTTTGCATCAGCCCTTAAGTGTGATGTCTCCACACAAACTCAGACCACAGTTTCAAGCAGGAACACATCACTTGACAGTGTACATGTGTGGGGGGGGGGAAGCTCCACTTGAAACTGAAGTCGTTCGGAATCCATCAGCAATGGGCTTACCACTTAAGCCACGTACCACTACCCAACATCAGAAGCCAACTAAACTGTCCCCGCAACCCAGGCAACCATCTCCTCCCATCAGTAAAGAAAAACGTCTTTCAAAAAGTACTTCCAAGTACAAGAAAGCGGTAGTTAAACCTTCAGATCGTCGAGCTCTGTCCCTCTCTGATGGCACTATGCTCCTGAGGATATGGACTTCCAGTGAGAAGAACCAGAGAGCAGGGAACCGGCTAACGTTCTCCCTGACCTCTGCGGTAAATAACCGCCTCTGGGGGGAGAAAGGAAAGAACAACCATCGCTAAACGCTAGCTTCCCAGGGACGTCTTCCATTCTCCATGTAGGAACTGGAATAAGGTTTGTCTGCAGTTAGAAATACTTCTCCAGGACCTGATGGGACTCAAGTCTTTGATCAAATCACAACTGAGTGCATTGAAAATTTTAATTGCAGCTATTGAATGATTTGAGTAGTGTCTTTTGACGTTGAATTAAGTACTGTCTTTTAAATAGTGAAGGGTTGCTGTCTAACAGGATTTGATATTATGGGCTATAGACAGTGTTTATGCAAGGAAAGTGGTCAGAAATCTTTTCGTGCACACTAACAGTTTGAGGTCATTCGTGTGACATTAGAGGTGTAATTTCCTTGCAACATGAAATATAGTCTCCCACGGTATGTAAAACATACAGAAAATAGTCAACTGGCTACCTTTAGTGTTTTCTGGCATTGTATACATAAATATATTGTTCATAAAATTTCCAAACATAATGTAAGTCTCAGTTTCCTGGGTTCCGCTAATTGGGCAGGTCCCCATTACATCCAGATGGCAACTACACAGGTAGCTGGGGCTGTGTGGTGTGAACTGCTCTGTTTTTTAGGTTATGGGTCTCAGCGAAACAGAAATGGTCTTCAGTTTCAAAGGGTGCAGGGTGAATACAGGATGAATGTAGAGCTACGTATCATCGGCATAACTGTTGTAAATTACGTAGCTGTGTTGGGAACGTACGAGAGCTCCAAGCAATGTTAGAGAGCACTGATGCTCAAATCGTTGTAGGCACTGACAGCTGGCTAAAATTTGAGGTAAGTTCATCCCAAATTTTTGTGAAGAACGTAACGGTGTTCAGAAAGGATAGGCTAAACACAGCTGGCGTGGGCGTGGTTGTTGCTGTTGGAAGTAGTTTATCTTGTAGGGAAATTGAAGTAAATAGTTCCCGTGAGTTAGTAAGAGTAGAGGCCATCCTTGACAACCTGAATAAAATAATAACTGAATCCTTTTACCGATCTCCCAACTCGGATTATGCAATTGCAGTAAGGTTCAAAGAAAACTTGCGTCTAATTTCAAATATGTACTCGACACATGCAGTCGTAATTGATGATGACTTCAATTTACCCTCGATATATTGGGAAAATACATATTTAAATCCAGAGGTCCAGATAAGAAAATCATCAGAAATTGTGCTGAACTCATTCTCTGAAAGTTATTTTGAGAAATTAGTTCATAAACCCACCCGAATAGTAAACGGTTGTGAAAACACATTTGACCTCTTAGTAACAAATCAGCTAACAACGAGCATACAAAGGATATATGTTCAGCCGGCCGAAGTGGCCGTGCGGTTAAAGGCGCTGCAGTCTGGAACCGCAAGACCGCTACGGTCGCAGGTTCTAATCCTGCCTCGGGCATGGTTGTTTGTGATGTCCTTAGGTTAGTTAGGTTTAACTAGTTCTAAGTTCTAGGGGATTAATGACCTCAGCAGTTGAGTCCCATAGTGCTCAGAGCCATTTGAACCATTTGATACATGTACTAGTGAACTCGGGATTTCCTTGGAGAGACTGAAAATTGTAATTGGCAAATCCTCCAAAAATAAATAAAATACGCATCGATTGTAAAAAGCAGATAAAAGTTCGCTTGACGCCTTCCTCAGACACAATCTCTGCTCCTTCCAGATTAACAATGTAAGTTTAGACCAGATATGGCTTGAATTCAAAGAAACAGCATCGATAGCAGCTGATACATTTATACTAAATAAACAAACGACGGAGCTTATCCCTCCCATGGTACACAAAACAGGTCGGGACACGGTTGCAAAAACAACGAAAAAACCATGCAAACTTTAAACGAGCGCAAAATCCCCAATATAGCCGATCTCTTGCATAAACTCGAAATTTAGCGCGAACTTCAATGCGAGATGCTTATAATTTCCACAACGAAACCTTGCGTCGAAACCTGGCAGAAAATGCAAAGAGATTCTGGTCGTATGTAAAGTATGCTAGCGGCAAGAAGCAATCAATGCCTTCTCAGGGCAATAGCAATGGATATACTATCAATGACAGTGCTCCTAAAGCAGAGATACTAAAGAAAACCTTTCGAAATTCCCTCGCCAAGGAAAACAATACCGTCGGCCACTGTAGCCGAGCGGTTCTAGGCGCTTCAGTCCGGAACCGCGCTGCCGCTACGGTTGCAAGTTCGAATCCCGCCTTGGGCATGGATGTGTGTAATGTCCTTCGGTTAGTTAGGTTTAAGTTGTTCTAATTATGGGGACTGACGACCTCAGATGTTAAGTCCCATAGTTCTCAGAGCCATTTAAACCATATTTTGGAAACAATACGTACAAATAACTGTCAGCACATACTCTTCCATCACTGGGCAGGTAGTGAATGAGCAGAATGTCCTTCCTGTCTCAGAACACCCTTCTTGCCCGACACAATCTGTTTGAATTTCGTTTTCACCGGAGATACACCGTGATGCCAGTGCGTCTACTGCTGCTTGGTTTCCGGGATCAAGTGAGAAATCCACGTCTTATCGGCCGTGATGATCCTCTGGAGGAACTCGTCGCCATCATCGTGATACCCCTGCAGAAATGTTAGTACCGCTTTGGTTCAAATGGCTCCGAGCACTATGGAACTTAACATCTGTGGTCATTAGTCCCCTAGAACTTAGAACTACTTAAACCTAACTAACCTAAGGACATCACACACATCCATGCCCGAGGCAGGATTCGAACCTGCGACTGTAGCAGTTCAGCGGTTCCGGACTTAGCGCCTAGACCCGCTAGACCACCGCGGCCGGCTATTACCGCTTTGGAGCAGCGAATTGTCTGCTCAGGTGTCAGGTTTTTTGGCAGCCACCTGACACACAGTTTCTCGTACAGCTGGGGCTTAGTGACAATTTGTTCTCCAGTACGCGCTGCTGCACAAGCTCAAACAGGTGATCATTGATGAGGGACGGTCGCGCCACTGCACTCTTAATCATGGACACTTTGACGACCTTCGGAGAAAAGCCTGTAGCCCTGACAAAGCATGATGATGGATTTAGACGAGCGCTGTGCTTTGTGCATTGAGGAACCTTATCACTGACCGAACCTCGCAGGCGGCGGCAGAATGAGTAGGAGACGCCATTCCGGCGCACTGCTGCTGCGGTGCTGACGCCAGGTGGAACCTGTCTGGCCGACATTTGATTGGCACGTCACAGATCTGCTGCGCATGCGCAGTTTTCCCGTGTAAAATGTCTACTTTTAAGGCAAAATCGGGAAACTCACTTTCTGGATACGCCGTGAAGTATGCTTTAGAAGAGATCTACCAATATTTTGAAATTCTCTCTCAAATACCCTCACTTGCCATACATTACTTCACCTCAAAATTATTGTGGCGACGCATAGCTTTTAATTTTACCCCCACTTTTGTTCGTTCTGGTCGTCATTTATCATCTCGCCTCTAAAATTTATCATTCAGCCTTCTACCATTTCAGTTCCTCCTTTACTCATTGTTGGTTTCCTTCAGATTGGAGATCAGTCTGCAACAAGATCATAAGCGTAATTTGGCTCTCAACACGTACAAAATTTATTCCATACCAGTTCATTTTATTTTTACATCTTTACATTACCTGTACGTTTTGCTTATAGCTCTTTATACACTCCTCGAAATTAAAATAAGAACACCGTGAATTCATTGTCCCAGGAAGGGGAAACTTTATTGACACATTCCTGGGGTCAGATATATCACGTGATCACACTGACAGAACCACAGGCACATAGACACAGGCAACAGAGCATGCACAATGTCGGCACTAGTACAGTGTATATCCACCTTTCGAAGCAATGCAGGCTGCTATTCTCCCATGGAGACGATCGTAGAGATGCTGGATGTAGTCCTGTGGAATGGCTTGCCATGCCATTTCCACCTGGCGCCTCAGTTGGACCAGCGTTCGTGCTGGACGTGCAGACCGCATGAGACGACGCTTCATCCAGTCCCAAACATGCTCAATGGGGGACAGATCCGGAGATCTTGCTGGCCAGGGTAGATGACTTACACCTTCGAGAGCACGTTGGGTGGCACGGGATACATGCGGACGTGCATTGTCCTGTTGGAACAGCACGTTCCCTTGCCGGTCTAGGAATGGTAGAACGATGGGTTCGATGACGGTTTGGATGTACCGTGCACTATTCAGTGTCCCCTCGACGATCACCAGTGGTGTACGGCCAGTGTAGGAGATCGCTCCCCACACCATGATGCTGGGTGTTGGCCCTGTGTGCCTCGGTCGTATGCAGTCCTGATTGTGGCGCTCACCTGCATGGCGCCAAACACGCATACGACCATCATTGGCACCAAGGCAGAAGCTACTCTCATCGCTGAAGACGACACGTCTCCATTCGTCCCTCCATTCACGCCTGTCGCGACACCACTGGAGGCGGGCTGCACGATGTTGGGGCGTGAGCGGAAGACGGCCTAACGGTGTGCGGGACCGTAGCCCAGCTTCATGGAGACGGTTGCGAATGGTCCTCGCCGATACCCCAGGAGCAACAGTGTCCCTAATTTGCTGGGAAGTGGCGGTGCGGTCCCCTACGGCACTGCGTAGGATCCTACGGTCTTGGCGTGCATCCGTGCGTCGCTGCGGTCCGGTCCCAGGTCGACGGGCACGTACACCTTCCGTCGACCACTGGCGACAACATCGATGTACTGTGGAGACCTCACGCCCCACGTGTTGAGCAATTCGGCGGTACGTCCACCCGGCCTCCCGCATGCCCACTACACGCCCTCGCTCAAAGTCCGTCAACTGCACATACGGTTCACGTCCACGCTGTCGCGGCATGCTACCAGTGTTAAAGACTGCGATGGAGCTCCGTATGCCACGGCAAACTGGCTGACACTGACGGCGGCGGTGCACAAATGCTGCGCAGCTAGCGCCATTCGACGGCCAACACCGCGGTTCCTGGTGTGTCCGCTGTGCCGTGCGTGTTATCATTGCTTGTACAGCCCTCTCGCAGTGTCCGGAGCAAGTATGGTGTGTCTGACACACCGGTGTCAATGTGTTCTTTTTTCCATTTCCAGGAGTGTATATTCGTTTTACCTTTTGTACCCCTCGCACTGTTATTTGTCGGCCTCCATATTCAGTGGCAAACCCAACATTTGTGAACTCACATTCTTCTAATAGGGATGCCCTCGTTTATTTCCACCACTGTTTGAACTCTATATTACATGGATATCCTCTTTGTTCAGTATTTTTATGAGATTAATAATTCCTGCAGATACAGTAAATGTGTATACATAATACTGTCATTAACTCATAAAAAACTCGTATCAGTGTTTTAAACTCACATACATCCATACAAAATCATTCTCAAATGGCAGCGTCTCCCTATGTATGCTACAACTCACTTTACAGCGTCTCTACGCATCTGCTGAAACCTTGGCAATGTCACTTTGAGTCTGCAAAAACCTTACCCACTGAGCACCCTGGCTTCTTGCTCAGCACATCATTACATCCGGTGCATTTCTCCATCAGGGCACCTACGGCCAACGATCTGTCTGATGTTCCTCTTTTTCATGTCTCTCTCCTGAATCATCGCCTTGACTCTTACTAATGATCTCGCTTATCACATGCAAAACTGTTCCTTGCCCATATATTTTACTCCAGAGGATTTCTTGCTGTTAATTCTATTACTTCTTCCTTACAAAAAAATAGAGACTACATACCATCTCATGGTTCAGTTTTCTATTACTTTTTATTTCTTAGATGCTCTGATGTAAGAAATATGTTTATGCCCTATTGATTTATGACTCCGTAAAGTTTTCAATTCGGCAACGTTCTAGTGGACAACTCTCCGAATTTGGCATGGCCCACAAAACGCATGGAAAGAAATTTCTGTTCAGATACTCGCTCATTTTTTTATGTTTTCCTGGTTCTCAAAGAACCTCATTTCTTTTAGTGATCCCTTATGATTTACTCTCCTCTTCTCTGCTTTTTCAGTAATCCTATCCAATGCTACTCTTACCATTTCTTGACGCCTTTTGCGTGGATATGGTCGGGAGACCACGATTTGTCTTAGTCTGTCATGGCGCGGTCGTTCCATTAAAACTAATCTGGTTTCCAATCCTGTCACTTTGTGTTGCAAGTCGTTTAACACTTTCTGGAAGTCTTTTACATGCATATCCCACGTTCGAGGCTGCTTGTGGCACAATGGTCTGCACGTTTTGCAGACCTCATGCATCATCCTCGCCGAATGATTCGAGTCAGGGTGATAGTGTGATGTGTACATGGTCTTGGTCTTCTTTCGCTTCATATAGTTCTTCTAAATTTTCAGACTGAACTGTGTCCCAATGTCCAACAAAATTCGCCTCACCTTTCCTAATATGCAAAGGGTGTGAACACTGAATACTCTCGTAGCTCTCCTTCACGTAACATTCCTTAGCATAGCAGATGTCACAAATTTTGAGGTCAGCTGTACCGTCACGAGTTTATACCGATAGCGTCTGGTCGTGGTCAGAATAGGTCGGAAAACATGCGTGACGGCCATGTGTTTTAATCCCTCTGGTACTGTTGGAAACACTGAGCCCCAATGCATGTGTTCTCTACATTCCCTACTCTACTGTCCATGTTCTTCAAGTAGACGGACTCTCATTTTTGCGTAACATTTGCGGGGTCCAATATGCGCGTGTCTTAAATACTCATAACAAATTATTTTATTTATGGTCTCTGCTGAAATACATAGTACTCTGTTACTATCCGCCGGGTTCGTGCACCTAAACAAAACACCATCCCTATGGTTAAGTAAAACTTCTCGATATCTGCAGCAGATCCATCTTCCCACTTCTCTTTCACTGTGCATGGGGCTGGGTCTTTGTCCTGTTCCTTCCAATACTTACAAGTACGTACCCCAGAAGGTTTTTGAACATTACGTTCATGTAGAGACCGTTGAAATTACGATATTGCAGAGCCTGTGATATTCCGAATTACGACGCAATGCTCCCGGTTGACGACATATTGGGATTCGTGTCTGGCCGTGACCCATACCCAGATGGTAAGGCGACCGCTCGCTATAAGCGGGAAATCCGGTTTCGAGTTCGGGTCCGGAAAAAATTTTCATTGCCGTCATTCCATTATTCAGTTGACGGTTGTCAGTAATTGCAACTGTGAATGCATTTAATGTGTCCCGTAGAAACTGGCTTCCTTAATCTCGTTGACGTCCTCCTGTGTTAGTCCTGTGGATACCAGTGACAGAGCGTCTGCTACCATGTTTTCCTTCATGGGAATGTGCTCTGTATAAAATCTAAAGTCTTGCAAACATGTCCCCCAACACAGGAGTTGCCCATGTGCCAGTTATGCTGTCACCAGGAACTCTGTAACTTGTATGCCGTGTAGACCTCTGTCGTTTTTCCTGTCAGGAAGTACCTAAATTTGTGAAAACCCACACAATGGAGAGAACTTCCAGCTTAGTCACGAGCAGTCCTGCTGTGCCTTACCCAGGACATGATTTCCAAATGAGATGGTTCTAATCGTCCATCCTATTCTGCTTCTTGAAACAGATTTATGGTGAGACCTGCTCTTGAAGAATCTGTTGACATACAAACCTCTCATTTTAGGATTGGACAATGTCGGTGATCTCATTAGTGCTGCCTTTGAACGTACAGATTCCCTCGTTCTAATTCAGTCCACGTCAACGCATTACTCTTTCCTATCAAACATCAAAGATGTGGCTTGATTAGTGTCTTGTGATTGTTTTACAAAAAACTTTGAGTCCTAGAAAAGCTTTTCTTTGTTTTGTCTCAGGTACTCAATATTTTTCTTTGGCCTCTAGTTTCTTCAGATCAGACCGGATTATTTCTGTGGGTATTATGTATCCCAAGTAGCCCGCCATCTTATGTCCAAATTTTGAATTTTATCTCATCCATAATCGCCAAAAGCTTACAGTAATTGATGTGAAATTTCATCATGCTCTTCCTACATTTATCCTAGGATCAGTATATCAACATGCATCGTAACCTTGCCTTTCAGCGTCTCTGAGATTTCAGATCATAGTCCTGTGATATATGCTGATGATCAGACGTTCAGGTAAAATGAAGGTTTCTTAAACTGGAAGCAACGTCCACACCACAAGAAAGCTGTGTACTGGAGACAATCTGGGTAAAGTTCTGTTTGCCAACAGCTAAAGGAAGTGCAGCAAGACTTCTTACTCCATGGAAGCGCAGCAAGACTTCCTTTATTGTCTCTGGTCTGTCCCTTGCTGGCTCTGTTACGATATTTATTTACCGGTAACTAAGCAAGACCCTCATGGATCCGTCTTTTCTCTTCATACACCATAGTGGATTGTGTACCAGCTGACAGTTTCTTCTATTACCCCTTCTTCCGACATTTTCTTCACTTTGTTCTGGATATTTTGCTTTTACATTACTCGCAGTTGGTGAGGATTGACAAAAAACTTGCGAAGTTTCTTCACACTCAGTTTATATAAGAAGATTACCACTCGTCCCCGGTGCATATGAAGCACTTCCACGTACGATTTCAAAACATGTCTAGTCCAGTTCCTGCATCTTCGGATTCAAAATCTCATAGCTCCACCCCCACCTCTTCATAAATAGCCCGAGTTTCGTCCTTATGGGCTTCCACTAACCTGAGTGCCTTGACTCCTTGCCTTCTACCTTTTTCCACACAATTATCGAACTTCAAACCGGCAGTCTTCCCTGCCAAATTCACAGTGGTGAAACTCTCTCAAATGCAAAACAATCTCGTACTTTTTAACAAAAAAATGGTTCAAATGGCTCTGAGCACTATGGGACGCAACATCTTAGGTCATAAGTCCCCTAGAACTTAGAACTACTTAAACCTAACTAACCTAAGGACATCACACACACCCATGCCCGAGGCAGGATTCGAACCTGCGACCGTAGCAGTCCCGCGGTTCCGGACTGCAGCGCCAGAACCGCTAGACCTAATATCGCCTATAATTTCAGTCCTTGTGTACAGGTTGGATTAAACTAATATTAAGATCTATATTTACAACAGGATACTCGCATATCCCTACTTCCTCTTCCTCTCCCAATAACAAATTTCTAATTTTTTCAAAATCTGTATTCAAAGCTCCTGCTGTTCGTTGTTGAGCAGATCCTTCCAGTCAACTCCCTCATACCAGGAGTTCTGTTGGGGTTCAAGGCCTTCTAACGTGGACGATCTCCACTCTTCCCTTTCGTCTGTCTTCTCTCCAGTAATTATTTCTCCTGTCGTCGTATTTCCAGTTACCACTGTTTATTTTGTCAGCGTTCCTCCATTTATTTATGCCAATTTACTGCGGCTTCAGACGAGGTTTGTCATTCCTTCTTCCTCATTCATTTCCATACTTTATTGGTGGATGGCGCCTTCCCCAATGCTGGTTGTTTGCTGGTTGATGTACTGGTGACAAATTCTCTCTATGAAATTTAGTGACACCCTATTTTCCTTGCTCCTGTGATATCCAAGCTCACACAGTAGCTGCTGGAATTCTTTGACGCCGTGTAGCGATTCGTACTTCTTTTTGAATCTGACGTGAAAGTTTCGTCACCCAAAGTTGTCTGATTTCGGATTGTTCATATGTCGATTCCTACCACATCTTTGGAAAATGGCACTGGATCTTGTCTTCTCGATTCTATGTAGTTTTGTCGTCACGGTTTCTAATTTCACTTGTTCTTGCTTTCCCTTGCACCAGTATTCTTCCAAAAATGTGGGTGTAAATTATTCATATGTCTTACATTGTCCTGCGATCTTTCGCATTTTCGTCGCCGCTTTCTATGTGAAGCGAGCACGGAGAAATCTAATTTTCAGAACAGGCGGCCAAGATTTTGATAACGTCTCGCGGAATCCTTTGGCCCACAACTACGGGTGTAGACGGTTCGCGATGTCCGCGAACGGTGAAATTTTCTGAACTAACACAAACTGCTTCCTCAGCTCCTCTTCCTCCATGTATCGGCAGTCGCAGTGGAAGCTATTGGTGGTTCAGAGCGTCGTGGCTCTTCTCTGACTTGGCATGACCTTTCGATTAGATCTCTTCCCTGTTGTGTTATTCTTCGCTCTGAATCGCTACACTATCGTGTCGCTTGTCTCTTGTCGAAAACTTAATCTTCTGTATTTCTATCGGTTGTGCTCCAGCGTCTCCTTGCTCTGGCGGTTTATGGTTTCCTGCACATTCGCATCAAGTGCGTGGTGACCGTCTTTCTCGTTTGCGTTGCTGGCCTCTGTTGCTTGATTGCTTGGTCGTTTGGTGCTCGCACAGTATTCTTATCTCGCCTACCGCATGCTGTGGTTGAATGTGCGTGATAATATTTCGTGTGAGTACGACCCTGATTTTAAATTATTGATAAAACTCTAGTGGATGCAGCGGATAACAAGACACATACACACAACCAACGCACTCAGTAACGGGGGCGATAACCGCTAGCATTTTTAAGGCCCACGCCCCTATTCCTACTGGCTTATCAAAAGGGGAAAATGGGATTGCTAGTTGATTTGGCATTATTTAGAAAGCTAACAAGGAAAAAAATGGTGGTAAGGTCTTAGGGGGCGAAACTGCTGTGGTCATCGGTCCCTAAGCTTAGATACTAATTAATCTAAATTAAACTAACTTAAGATAAGGACGACACACACACACCCATGCCCGAGGGAGGACTCGAACCTCCGACAGTGACAAGACGCCCATGACCGCGCGGCTACCCCGCGCAGCAGCTAACAAGAGGTTCCTTGCTCTTGCAATTATCGATTTGAGCTTTGGGGGACGAGAGGTAATTTTCTGAAATCTCTAACACTTTTTTTAAGGGGACTGAAATTTTATTACAAATTTAGATGTTATGATTGAACATAACCTCGATACTACTGTCTGTGCTGACAAGTATTGAAATAGCTAATTGGTGTCATATTATTAGCCGATTATTGGTCTCACCATTGCGAGGCTGAGAGGAATTCACTATCACACACCAGCGCACAACCCTTCCATGCGTCGCCACGCTGAAGTACACCGCGAAGCACTACGCGAAATGCCGCTACTATATAAATTAAAATCAGATGGGCGACCGCACAGAGCTGGGAAGCTGCCCACAGAGATGCTTGAGCAGATCATTTTCAAGTACAGCCGTGAGCCGAGCGGAAGAGGGAAAGTTGGCCTGCGAACGGTATCTAATATGATGTACTGCATTTCAAATCTTACCACCTTCCAGACGGAGCGTCGTTTTATTCAAGGGTTTTCTGCCTTCTCCCCATATTTCTTGACGTCATCAGATTTCTGGTTTATAGCTCTTATGTGATGGCCTATTTTTTAGTTAATTTGACAATTTGTATCTTTTGTGTTGTCACCGCCAGACACCACAGTTGCTAGGTGGTAGCCTTTAAATCGGCCGCGGTCCGTTAGTATACGTCGCACCCGCGTGTCGCCACTATCAGTGATCGCAGACCGAGCGCCGCCACACGGCAGGTCTAGAGAGACTTCCTAGCACTCGCCCCAGTTGTACAGCCGACTTTGCTAGCGATGGTTCACTGACAAAAAACGCTCTCATTTGCCGAGACGATAGTTAGCATAGCCTTCAGCTACGTCATTTGCTGCGACCTAGCAAGGCGCCATTACCAGCTGCTATTGATACTGAATCATGTACCGTCAAGAGCGACGTTCACCATTTATAGATTAAAGTTAAGTATTCCACCAGCTACGTCCGTTTTTTCTAAATTCTAATTTCCTTGTCCTGTTCCAGACCTCACGCCAGCCTGCGTGAGCTAAAACGCGTGCCTTTCGGCTTCCTCTAGTAAACCGGTGTTGGCTCTCCTGCCAACCACAACATCTTTTCTCATGAAATCGTGCGTGCCTCGTCTCTTCAATCTCCTTTAAGAGATTCTAGCCCTTCTCAAGCCGTTGCCCTAGTTGTCTGAATTGTGTGTCATTCTTCTCTTCGCTTTTCTTATAACTAGCTACATTTGTTCTTTGTTTCCTCAACTCTGTTTAAACTGCTCGTGTTGGAAGGTCCGCAGATCGAATACCGTAGGTGGTGGTGGTGGTGGTGGTGGTGGTGGTGGTGGTGTGGGCTCGCAGTCAGCGTCAGTCTGTGATGCCCCTTTCACAGCCAGCAATTCCCTCGTTTTCTGCCTCGGGTGAAGTTTAGTGATCCTCTGTTCCACTAATTTCTCCCTCAGATATTTCAACGCTGTCTTGTCCCTGATCTTTATTAATCGTGTTGGTTTCACCCTGAGACTCTCCTTCATTCAGTTCACTGTTAACTATTCCCTGACGTGCTAAACTTTTCACCCTCGCTCTCGCAAACCGTGGCTTACCAGAACAAAGATATTAAATTCTAAACGTACCTGACTTTCAAAGCAAACCTGATCACTTTTACACTACATTTGTCAATCATCACATACACTCTAATATTTGTTTCTCTACTAACATGCAGCAGAGATGTACACAAAACAATAATAGGCACCCCTAAATTTCAACGAGAAATCTCCCTCTCGACAACACAGACACTACAAACCGAACAATATCATTGAGAAAATACATAAATGCTTACGTACCAGAACCCAAAACTACTTTACATTTTGTGAATTTAATTGTTTTTAAGATAGTGACACGTATCCTTCTGTTGTACAATCTAACTGCTGCGTCAGGAGGTCGCACATCAGCGAATCCTAGGGAGGTGCGGCCAGAATATGCCTGGTGACGTTCTGAAATCTGCGTGTCGACACTCCAGGTTAGTGAACTGGAATCCACGGAGGCGTCGCAAGGGAGTGCAAGGGTAGCCTCCAAAATGAAATGGCAAGGAAACTTACGGCTGTTAAATGAGGCGCTAATTACAGTTACTCGATTTATTCCAATAAAATAATTGGTAGACAAATGACAACCTGTTGCGAAGTTATTATTCCCGCACAATTATAAACAAAACAAATGGCAACCTGTGGCAACATTAATAACAAGACCTTGGAATATCTGGTAGCCGGCCGAAGTGGCCGTGCGGTTAAAGGCGCTGCAGTCTAGAAACCGCAAGACCGCTGCGGTCGCAGGTTCGAATCCTGCCTCGGGCATGGATGTTTGTGATGTCCTTAGGTTAGTTAGGTTTAAGTAGTTCTAAGTTCTAGAGGACTAATGACCTCAGCAGTTGAATCCCATAGTGCTCAGAGCCATTTGAACCATTTTTTGAATATCTGGTGACAAAAGCGGTTGGGAGGAAATATCATAATAATGATTTAATTGTAATCATGAAGTGCCCAATGACTGTCAAGTTTTTAATTGCAAACAGATCCTACGACAGAACGGTATGTCACACCTGTGATCAGAGGTGAACGAAACTGTTCTTTGGAGTTAAAATACAAGTCTCCCGACTGATGCTTGAAGCAACCAGATTACTATAAAACGTCTTTAATGTCCATGAAGAAAGACCTAAAACTGCACACCAAACTCAGATTTCGAACTAGTCGCCTAATATAAATGCTGCAACTGCAGACAGAATCACTAGTAAACGTTTTAAGGAAGCCAATGAAGTTTCTGGTTTCTGACAACAAAATACAGAAACTGAAAAAAAGTTATTTATTGCGTGGTGCTGCTGGTGTACTTTAAATACGATCAGAATCTCTTAGGATCTTCTGATTTCGAGAAAGTCTTATTGTCGGTGCAGTTTAAAACATCACGCACTGAAGGCTGAGCTAAGTTTGGGGCTTAAGTAAAAATCGCCAGTCTTATATTAATTTACTTTGTGTAAGTCTCTCAGTTGGCTCAGATACTATTTCTTTGAATTTAAGCCGTATATCATCTAAGTTTACATTGATGGTTGGTAAGGAATGGAGGCTTTCTTTTAGGAAGGCTTGAAGCCTGATTGTTTTAACAGATATATTTTCGTTTGCTTTTAGTGGATTTGGATGATATCAGACTCGTTGCAACTATCTTGTGATCACAGATACCAATGCACCTCATGGTGCCCCATATTTGCTCACGATTATTTGTTGCTAAGAGGTCAAGTGTGTTTTCACAACCATTTAAACATCTATATGAAGATGGTATGTGTTGTCTCGGGAATGTCTGAAAGAACAAATACCATCTTCATATAGATAGGGCTTACCGGCCACTGATTTTCTTCAGCACAGATGAACTCACATTGCTCAAACTCTCACGGGAATCGGTAGATTGCCTGCCGCGAGTTATGTGTATATTAAGGAGGGGCAGTACACATGTAGTGTGTGGACAGTAAGTTGGAAATGTGGGTCTCACGGGGAGCGTATCAGAGATAAGTCCCTGCAGCCGCACTATCGTCTGTGTCCTTGTGGCTCAGTCGGATAGAGAGTCTTCCGTGTAAGCAGGATATCCCGGGTTCGAGTCCCCGTCGGGGCACACATTCTCATCTGTCCCCTTTGTCATTTATCAACCCCTGTAAGAAGCTAATGGACTGGATTTCATTGTAATTTCGTTTCCACTTCTAGTGCTCTCCTGAACCAATTGCGCAAAATAACTTTCTGACGATGTTTTATACCTACCACAGGCAGTGAATACGTATTTTCGCCAACAAATCGCGGGCACATCCAAGTCACCATCAACTTCTGTCGTATGGACGGGGTGCCTATTTGTGATGAGACTGATGTTATCTTTGAACTCTTTAGTAACTGTCTCATACTAGTCGAGAGCGATAAAAGGAACCAATTATTAATTTATTCTTGCTGTTACGTGTAACCTCTACCCATACTAACTCACAGGCATTATCTACTGCAACTTTGCTACAGGATAAACTACTGCTAAAGGCGTAAAAAGCGTGGCCTAAAACTGAATTTAATCTACGCTTTCTAAACGCATTTGGGCCCTTTATTAAAATTTCAGCTGAACTTATCTCCGACGTTAGCCAACTTTCGGTAGTCTACATACTATTTGAACTTCAATACTTTCTATTTGTTCGTGGAGGTCTTGTTCTTCCCCAACTCAGCTATGACAGTTCTTCCCCAACGTAGCTTCGACAGTTTACAATTGCTGTGTTGACTGTTGCTATGTCAGGTGGTTCAAATTGCTCTGAGCACTATTGGACTTAACATCTGACGTCATCAGTCCCCTGGACTTAGAACTACTTAAAGCTAACTAACGTAAGGACATCACACACATCCATACCTGAGGCAGGATTCGAACCTGCGACCGTAGTAGTCTCACGGTTCCGGACTGAAGCGCCTAGAACCGCTCGGCCACAACGACCGGCGTTGCTATGTCTACCGTCTTCCTATGTTCGTCCTACACTCGTTCGAGAACGTCTAACCTAAAGTCAGCCAGTCCATTTCACACACCCCTCGCTATCCATGTAGCTGCCTCCTGCATGTAGTTGAAACATGGCCTACTAAGTGGACCCCGAAACCCCACCACCCTAGGGCGGCACCACAAAGAGATGTCACTCCCTCGACGGTCCATCTGTGAACTGGCTCTGAATCAGTCGACTCTACTGCTTCTGGGGATTTGTGTGCGTTCTCACTTTCAAAAGTTTCTCACTTCTACCAGGGATCCAAAATGCAAATTCGAATTAATAGTAAAAGAATGGTATGGTTGCTTTAGTGAAGTTGTTCAAATGGCTCTGAGCACTATGGGACTTAACATCTGAGGTCATCAGTCCCCTAGAACTTACTTAAACCTAACTAACCTAAGGACAGCACACACATCCATGCCCGAGGCAGGATTCGAACCTGCGACCGTAGCGGTCGCGCAGTTCCAGGCTGCTTTAGTGAGTAACCGACAATAAATAGCACCGCTCTTTATTGTATACCTTGGTATGAATTAAATTTTCCGATCAAATGGGACTTTTATTATGAATCTGCATTAGTTCTGTGACTGTTTCCGGAAATGTGGTCCCGTAACAAGTATAGAATTCGCTCCAGCATAAAGTCAAGCGCCGGCACGACAGGGGGAAACGTTAGAGCAGAGAGGGCTGTGAAGAGGACGTCAGACAACTGCAGGTGGACCGACCCCTCTCCAGGACGGCAACCCAACGGCAGCGCCCTCGACATGAAGAGGACATAAGCGCTGAGCCGGCTGGCCACGGCCCAGTTGAAGACTGAAATTCTATGACTTCCACAGCGGCATTAAGAATAGGCACTTGTTTAACAGCGACTTAGGAACTGTATTACTTCTCTTGTATTACGAATTGTATATACTGAAGGTACTCCTTGTTTGTCTGTCGCCCTTTGCTCGTGACACGTCTGTATCTCACAAACTTAAGTATTGTAATCATTTCCTTTTGTAAGAAACTTCATTAATGTGACTTGCTTGAATTGTTGTCTAGCGATCCGAGAAAACAGGTTTCCTAGGCACATCTTATTCGGTGAGTAGGCAGGATACAACATTGGTGATGAGGTGGTCAACGCATTCCATAGCGACAAACCAGGGCCTAGCTGCAAGCGAATTCCTTGTGTGTTTTGCTGGCGCCTTAATTCTACTCTTAGGAATGTCGAAGTATTTGCATTTGGCCTTCAGCAGTGCTACCGCACCCTCCATTTTTCGATGTTACTTGGAACAGCTGACTACAAATGTGTCATTTTGTTCAAACTACTTGACGATATTGTCGTGTCACGTCGTACTCTAGAGGAACACATTGCCAATTTGCGTGATATTTTTCGATTTTCTTCAGAAGCTGGACTCAAGTGTGACTTTCTTCATACCGAACTACAATACTGAGGTCATGTGATAAACAGTCGGGGTGTGCACCCCCTCCAATCTGATTTGCTTGCAATACGTGACCTGCCCCTGTAACTCGCAATGTGTCAGACTTCCAGTCAGTACTAGACAAGATGGCATACTACATTCCGGTCGTACCGAATGCAGCTCAGATCGCGGCTCCATTGCACCGCTTGCGTCGCGAAAATGTACCTTTTGTGTGGCCTAAAGACTGTCACGACACATTTCAGAAAGTCAGAAACGCCTTGCTCAGTGACAGATGTTTAGTGCATTCTGACTCTGCAAAGTCGGCAGTTTTCCAAGTAGACGCATAGTGTTACGGAATCGCGCTGTGCTTTGGAAGAGGATTGGTGCACAAGACAGAAATATTGCTTTTGCTTTAAAGTTGTTACCTCAAGCTCAGTGCAATGATTCTCAAATAGGGGCCCTCGCTATTGCGTACGGTGTGACCAAATTCCACCGCAAGTTCTTGTTAGTGACAGATCAGAAGCCTTTGCAGTCCTTGTTTTATCCGTCCAAACCGGTTCCTACACGCACTGCTCAAAAATTCCAACGTTGGGCTTTATTGCTTTTGAAGCATCAGTATGAAATTGGGTACAGACCCACGGCAAAGCATGGCAGTGTAGAACCCTCCTCTCGCCTTCCAATTGGCCCAGATTCTGGTTTTGACGCATCTGCCGCATCTTGTTGCCAAACCAATGTCCAGGACTCTGAATTGCTGGAATATTTTTCCTTACACTACAAAAAATAGCACGCACCACGGAAGCAGACCCAGATATGAAGATTTTGTTACACAGCGTTCGCTCGTCTTGACGTCGTTGATTGTACAGTGTCCAGAACTCAGTTGTGCGCCGATATTTTGCACGTCGGCATAACCTTTCAGTACAACAAGGCATGACCTTAGTGCACTCTAATAGTGGACAATCGCGTGATCTCATACCCAAAGTGTTGCAAAAGGATGTGTTGCGAATGGTACACCATGGACTGTACTTGGCAGAGCATGGACGGCCACATAGAAAGGATGATGCCACAGTGTCGGGCATTCACGTAAAGCCCATCCACCTCACGACAGACATTCGCAGTTTTGCGTGCAACTCAGTCCCCATGGCAGTGAGTGAACATAGGCTTTGCAGCATCATTTCGGAACGCTCATTGTCTGATAGTGGTAAATTCTTGTAGAAAGTTCCCATTTGTTGTGCCTGTGGCTCCTACCACATCACGTAGCGCCATTCAAGCGTAGTCCTCCATATTTTGCATAGAAGGTTTCCCAGAAGCACATGTGTTGGACAACGGATCACAGTTCACTTCACTTTGAACGTTGTTGTGAACGAAACGGCATTTGTCTTCTAACAAGTGCTCCATTTCACCACCAGTCCAAAGGAGAAGTAGCATCATGCTCACATTTGAACAACAAAAGGCCAAGCTTAGCACCGCCCACACACGCGAACAGGCGCTGCAAATCTTATGAGCCAGACGAGCCTTATGGATGCATGCTGTAACTATTGTACACTGTGCAAATGATAACGTGCAGAACTTATGGCGCTACCTATGAATTCTGAATTTGTCTATTACAGAGGATGAAATATAGCAAGTCAGTTAGACTTGAGTTCGTTGTACTTATAAAGATGACAGTTTAGTTAGTAAGGCATTAGTCATTTCGTATTAATTGTGCTGCACGCTTAGGTGCATACTAAAACAAGCTATTGACAATAGTTGACTTCTGGTTTCGGTTTGTGCATGAAGACAATTTAAATTGCCCATGATGTTGTTTGATGACAAATGGCCATGAGCTGAGCAGCGATTTCACCGCGTCGACGACGGAAATAGCATTTTATGACCCTTAAATCGAGCCCACACTGGTTTGAGGCGGCTTGCAGAGCCCTGCGCCATGTCGCTTTCTAACAGGCAGACGGCCGCTGCAAGGTGTGGAGAGAGTAGTTTGCGGCCGACAGTCGGTTTATGAGGCCTGTGAGAGGGGGCGCCTTGGACCGCCAAATAGTGAAGCTGCGCATGCAGCTGATCAAAGCTCAACAATCTCTTTATTAAGATCAGTGTCAAAGGTACGTTATAAATCTAAACCTGTGACTCTGCCATTCATCAGTTGTGGTTCCCTGTTCATTCACTTCATTCAGGTTCAAGATTTGTGATAGGAGGTCGACTCATATGACATACTTAAAAAAATATCTATAGTAATGCAAATTATATGGACAATACATATCATATGCAAAACATACTGATATTAATCACGTTCTGGAAATACTGAAACATGTTACAGATGTCATGAACACACAAATTCTCATGAGATGTTTATAAAAATGGAGTTCTTTTATACACAGTGAGGCATAGAACAAGTTGAGTAACATTGAAAAAAACATAAAATATCAACCATCCAACACTATGTTTAAATTTAGTCGTGTTTGCAAATGCGTGAGTAGTTGCTTTGAACCTAAATGACATTTTGCACACAGCAGCACAATGTTTCAACTTACTAAATACTTTACATGTGAGAATACTTTTCGTACACACCTTGTACATGACATAGCTATACTTACCTGGGCCAAAGTGCTGGTACAAGGGTTGTATTCTCATAAACTGTACTTGTGCAATATGTGTTCTTTGTATGCTATTTTTGCATTTGGGGAGAATGCACTGAATGAAGTGTAAAAGGAATTAATGCTTTATATTTTTCCTGTTCTTGGTTTGATAGCATAGCGTTGCATCGGTGTCAACGCTAAAATTTATTCCAAACTTCTTTAGTCCCAGTACTTTCCGTAAACGAAGGTAAAATTTTTTCCTGGTGCTGTAGGTTAGCTTGTGTCATGAGGAAGCAAGACATCTCAGTCGCAAACACAGCGCTCCACATCAACCCAGGAGGAACAAGACTACGAGGAAGACGGGCAAAGAGATGGACTGACAACGTCAGCGGAGACATGCACGTTGTTGACTTAAGACCAGAAGATGTCAACGACAGGGAGAAATGGAGGAGATGTAGCAAAACAGCAGACCCCGCAAGTCAGTATTAATGCTTGGAAAGAAAGAG
The DNA here is from genome assembly GCF_023864275.1 of Schistocerca cancellata. Classification (NCBI taxonomy): domain Eukaryota; kingdom Metazoa; phylum Arthropoda; class Insecta; order Orthoptera; family Acrididae; genus Schistocerca; species Schistocerca cancellata. Next base: position 58,271,654 of record NC_064631.1, read on the forward strand.
AGAGTAGGTCAGCTTGTATTAATTTTCCTGTGTCATATTCTCCCTTATATCCATGAAATTTTAATTGTGGAGTAGACTGCAATGCCGAAGCGTCACTAGCGTTTAATTAATGCAACTCTGAATTGGTTTACGTGGATCTCAAGTGTGATGGTATACTTCGAAGCTATTATTGTGATAACCATTTTACCATGCACTTTGGTCCGTCTGTTTTCATTCCCTCATTTCCGTTTCAAACTATATAAACTCCTTACATCCGACTGCTCACACACTTCCAACAATGTAATGCATCCCCCAGCCCTCCTTTCTATTGGTGTTATAGTATCCACCTCTCTAAAAGAGGGTTAAATAGCAGAATGTTTGAAATGTATTTCTTGTTTTCCCAATTCCATAACCTGCCTTGTTGTACATTACAAAATATCTTTGAGATTATAATTTATTTTTTCTTGTATCACAGTTCTCAGGCTCATGTGTAATTCGTCAATAGGTATAATTATAACCATTTAATATCTTACTTCCCATTCACATCATTATTCTACATCTACATCTACATGGATACATGCAAATCACATTTAAGTGTATGCCAGAGGTTTCATCGAACCACCTTCACAATTCTCTATTATTCCAATCTTGTAAGGCTTTCCGTACAAGCTCTGACTTCCCTTATTTTTTGGTAGCGATCGTTTCTCCGTATGTAGGTTGGTGGCAACAAAATATTTTCGCATTCGAAGGTGAAATATGGTGATTGGAATATCGTGAGAAGTTTCCGCCGCAACGGAAAATGCCTTTCTTTTAATGATGTCAAGGCCAAATCCTGTATCAATTCCTATATTTAGCGATAATACAAAACGTGCTGCCCTTCTTTGAACTTTTTCGATGTACTCCATCGGTCCTATAGGGTAAGGATCCCACACCGTGCAGCAGTATTTTAAAATAGGACGGACGAGCGTAGTGTAGACAGTCTCCTTAGTAGATCTGTTACATTTTCCAGGTGTCCCTCCAATAAAACGTAGTCTTTAGTAAGCCTTCCCGACAACATTTTCTATGTGTTCCTTCCGATTTAAGTTGTTCGTAACTGAAATACCAACGTATTTAGTTGAATTTACGGCTTCTAGATTAGACTGATTTATCGTGTAAACGAAGTTTAACGAATCCCTTTTAACACTCAAGTGGATAACTTTTAGTTACTTACGGTCAATTGCCAATTTTCGCACAATTTAGATACCTTTTCTAAATCGTTTTGCAATTTGTTTTGAACTTCCGTTGATTTTATTAGCCGTCATCTGCAAACAACCTAAGACGGCTCCTCAGATTGTCTCACAAAACGTTTATATAGATAAGGAACAGCAAAGGGCCTATGACACTACCTTGGGGATCACCAGAAATCACTTCTATTTTACTCGGTGACTTTCTGTCAGTTACTACGAACTGTGACCTCTCCGACAGGAAATCACAAATCCAGTCACATAACAGACGATAATCCATAAGAAAGCAATTCGCTACAAGCCGCTTGTGTGCTACAGTGTCAAAAGCCTTCCGGAAATCCAGAAATATGGAATCGATCTGAAATCCCTTCTCAATAGCACTCAACACCTCATGTGAATAAAGAGCTAATTGTGTTTCAAAGGAACGATGTTTTCTAAACCCATGTTGGCTGTGTGTCAATAGACAGTTTTCTTCGAGGTAATTCATAATGTCTGAACACACTATATGTTCCAAAATCCTGCTGCATATCGACGTTAACGATATGGGCCTGTAATTTAGTGGATTTCTCATACCACCTTTCATGAATATTGGTGTGACCTGAACTTTCCAGTCTTTGGGTACGGATCTTTCGTCGAGCGAATGGTTGTATATGATAGTTAAGTATGGAGCTAATGCGTCAGCTTACTCCGAAAGGAATCTCATTGGTATAGAGTCTGGACTAGAAGACTTGCTTTTATCAAGTGATTTAAGTTGCTTCACTACTCCGAGGATATTTACTTCTACGTTACAAACAGGAAACCGATCTTACCACAGCCTAGCACAACTGCTTCGGTCCAAATATCTCTCCAGAAAGTTCAAGATTCGACTGTACAAAACCCTGATCCACCGTGTTGTTCTATATGGCTGTGAGACATGGAGTAATCGGAAACAGGAATTCCGCTCCTTGTATTTGAGAGAAAAGTGCTTCGGAAGACCTTCGGTCAGGTTCTGGGTGCAGATACAGGGGAATGGAGGATCAGATACAACCAAGAGCTTGAGGAACTATACCAGCAGCCCAACATAGCAGGAACTGTCAAAGCCAAACGAATGCAGTGGGCCGGCCATGTGGCCTGGATGGAAGATCACAGATGGCCTCGGAAGCTCCTGGATTTCACACCTACAGGAAAGAGACCGCCAGGGAGACCCAAGAAGCGTTGTGGGTTGGACACCATGAAGATTTAAACCAAGTGTCAATAGATGTGAACGGATGGTGGATAGCAGCAATGGGCAGAATACAATTGATGAGGAAACTTGTAGATGCGTGCAATCCACTGGGCCTAGTAGTAGTAGTAGTAGGTACTCATGTTGGCAGCTGCTCTTGATTCGAATTATTTTGTGAAGGCATTTCGGAACGCTGTGTGTAGTAACTCTATGTCGCTACGGCAACCCTGTGTTCACTAATCGCTGTATCGGATTTGATGCTCGTTATTAACTCAGAATTATTTGTTGCTAAGAGGTCAAGTATGTTTTCACAACCGTTTACTATTCGCGTGGGCTCATGAACTAACTGCTCGAAATAATTTTCAGAGGATGCGTTTGGCATAATTTCGGATGATATTTTTGCACATCTTCGGAAATTCGCCAACATATCGAGGATATATTAAAGTCACCACCAACTGTTACGGCATAAGTCGGGTACGTGTTTGAAATCAAACTCAAGTTTTCTTTGAACCTTTTAGCAACTGTATCATCTAAATTGGTAGGTAGGTAAAGGATACTATTATTATTTTTTTCCGGTTGCTAATAATGACCTCTGCTCGTACTAACTCAAGGATGTATCTGCTTCAGTTTCACGATAAGTTAAACTACTTCTAACAGCAATAAATACGCCACCGCCAAGCGTGTTTAGCCCATCCCTCCTGAACACCGTTAGGTTCTTCGGAAAAATTTCGGCTGAGTTTATATCCGACTTTAGCAAGCTTTCAGTGCCTTTAAAGATTTGAGCATCAGTGCTTTCTATCAGCAATTGGAGCTCTGGTATTTCCCCAACTACCAATTATCCCACCCTCTATGATTACCCGGATCTTGCAGACTGAGTGGTTTCAAAATATTAAACAAATTAGTAATAATTAATGACAGTCGTAATAAGCCTAAAAACCACAGTTTTGTTTCAAAATTATATTTTAACTACCAGATAATATCATAGTCCGCCCCCCCCCCTCCCTAAAACCATGGACCTTGACGTTGGTGGGGTGGCTTGCGTGCCTCAACGATACAGATAGGTGCAACCATAACGGAGGGGTATCTGTTGAGAGGACAGACAAACGTGTGGTTGCAGGGGCAACAGTCTGGATAATAGACTGATCTGGCCTTGTAACACTATCCATAATGGCCTTGCTGTTCTGGTACTGCGAACAGCTGAAAGCAAGTAGAAACTACAGCCGAAATTTTTCCTGAGGGCATGCAGCTTTACTGTATGACTAAATGATGATGGCGTCCTCTTGGGTAAAATATTCTGGAGGTGAAATAGTCCCCCATTCGGATCTCCAGCCGGGGGCTACTCAGGAGGACGTCATTATCAGGAGAAAGAAAACTGGCGTTCTACGGATCGGAGCGTGGAATGTCAGATCCATTAATTGGGCAGGTAGGTTAGAAAATTTAAAAAGGGAAATAAATAGGTTAAAGTTAGATATAGTGGGAATTAGTGAAGCTCGGTGGCAGGAGGAACAAGACTTTTGTTCAGGTGAATACCGGGTTATAAATACAAAATCAAATAGAGGTAATGTAGGAGTAGGTTTAATAATGAATAAACATTAGGAGTACGGGTAAGCTACTACAAACAGCATAGTGAACGCATTATTGTGGTCAAGATAGACACGAAGCCCACACCTACTACAGCAGTACAAGTTTATATGCCAACTACCTCTCCAAATGACAAAGAAATTTCTGAAATGTATGATGAGATAAAAGAAATTATTCAGGTAGAGAAGGGAGACGAAAATTTAATAGACATGGGTGATTGGAATCCAAGAGTAGGAAAAGGGAGAGAAGGAAACATAGTAGGTGAATATGGTTTGGGGCTAAGAAATGAAAGAGGAATTCGCCTGGTAGAATTTTGCGCAGAGCATATCTTAATCATAGCTAACACTTTGTTTAAGAATCATGAAAGAAGGTTGTATACATGGAAGAATCCTGGAGATAATAAAAGGTATCAGATAGATTATATAATGGTAAGACAGAGTTTTAGGAACCAGGTTTTAAATTGAAAGACATTTCCAGGGGCAGTAGTGGACTCTGAACACAATCTGTCGGTTATGAACTGTAGATTAAACCTGAAGAAACTATAAAAAGGTGAGAATTTAAGGAGCTGTTACCTGGATAAACTGAAAGAACCAGAGGTTGTACAGAGTTTCAGGGAGAGCATAAGGGAACAATTGACAGGAATGGGGGAAAGAAATACAGTAGAAGAAGAATGGGTAGCTATGAGGGATGAAATAGTGAAGGCATCAAAGGATCAAATAGGTAAAAAGACGTGTTCTAGTAGAAATCCTTGGGTAACAGAAGAAATATTGAATTTAATTGATGAAACGAGAAAATATAAAAATGCAGTAAATTAAGCAGGCAAAAAGGAATACAAACGTCTCAAAAATATCGACAGGAAGTGCAAAATGGCTAAGCATGGATTGCTAGAGGACAAATGTAAACATGTAGAGGCTTATCTCATGATAGATACTGCCTACAGGAAAATTAAAGAGACCTTTGGAGAAAGGAGAACCACTTGCAAGAATATCAAGACCTTTGAATGAAACCCAGTTCTAAGCAAAGACGGGAAGGCAGAAAGGTGGAAGGAATATATAGAGGGGTCTATGCAAGGGCGATGTACTTGAGGACAATATTATGGAAATGGAAGAGGATGTAAATGAAGATGAAATGGGAGATACGATACTGCGTGAAGAGTCTGACAGAGCACTGAAAAACCTGAGTCGAAACAAGGCCCTCGGAGTAGACAACATTCCATTCGAATTACTGACAGCCTTGGGAGAGCCAGTCCTGACAAAACTCTACCATCTGGTGAGCAAAATGTATGAGACAGGCAAAATACCCTCAGACTTCAAGAAGAATATAATAATTCCAATCCCAAAGAAAGCAGCTGTTGACAGATTTGGAAATACCCCACTATCAATTTAATAAGAAACGGCTGCAAAATACTAACACGAATTCATTACAGACAAATGGAAAAACTGGTAGAAGCCGACCTCGGGAAGATCAGTTTGGATTCCGTAGAAATATTGGAACAATTGAGGCAATACTGACCCTGCGACTTATCTTAGGAAATAGATTAAGGAAAGGCAAAACTACGTTTCTAGCATTTGTAGACTTAGAGAAATCTTTTGACACTTTTGATTGGAATACTCTCTTTCAAATTCTGAAGGTGGCAGGGGTAAAATACAGGGAGCGAAAGGCTATTTACAATTTGTACAGAAACGAGATTGCAGTTATAAGAGTCGAGGGATATGAAAGGCAAGCAGTGGTTGTGAAAGGAGTGAGACAGGGTTGTAGCCTCTCCCCCAATGTTATTCAATCTGTATATTGAGCAAGCAATAAAGGAAACAAAAGAAAAGTTCGGAGTAGGTATTAAAATCCATGGAGAAGAAATAAAAACTTTGAGGTTCGCCGATGACATTGTAATTCTGTCAGAGACAGCAAAGGACTTGGAAGAGCAGTTGAACGGAATGGATAGTGTTTTGAAAGGAGGATATAAACGGTGAAATTGTCTGTTGCCAGTCTCATCCTGAATTCCGCAGAGTAATTGTTGTGTTGGGCGTAATTTATAATGCATAGCATGAAATAACGTAAGCAAATACATATTAGTATACTTCCTCATATAAACTGCAGTTGTTCATAGGTAATGAGTTTAGTAGTGTGAGTTCCATCTTTTAAAAGAGGAAACAGGAAAAAATCTTGAAATATAATTGTCGTAGTCGAGTTACCAGTCCTATAACGCAAGATGGAGAAAGGACGTGAAATAGTGAATACATTGTGATATAAAATAAAAAAAATCCATGTAACAACTACTTCCTCGTAAATATCAAACACTTTGCACCAACAGAGGACGAACATCTTAAGTATCTAGATTCCTTGAATCTGTGTCAGATCTGTTATAACAACACCGTGGCAGATCTTTTCAAACACAGAGCTGTTGACGTTTTAAATGTCACATTAACTGAAATACTAAAGTAAATTAAAGTAGTTTATTAGCGGTGTTTGCATCATAAGAAGAACAGCGATACTCACTGATTTAATATTTTTGTATCATTGACCTAAAAGAAATCATAGCCAACTGTAGCAGCAGACATTGAGTAAGAATACCGGATTGAAACAGTGTACTTGCACTAAATCAACGTGAGTGTAATGTGGACTCCACATCAGCAGAGCTACAGATGTCCTCGTAGAGTTTCCATGTGTGGCGAGCTAGTTCGCAAGGCAGGGAGCTGGACCAGACACGAATGCATGCCATACGTTGGACTTACAGATGTTGGTTTGATTCACTGCCCAGCCTCAGTGTGGTTTTTAGTCGGTTCTCCACGCTCGTTTGGGCGAATGCTATGCTCAGTATCTCCCTCAACGTATACAAAAGCAATTGGAATACTAAAACATAAGTACAGTGAAATTTCCAGGCAGATTAACACTGTGTGCCACACTGAGACTCGAACTCGGGACTTTTGTCTTTTGCGGGCAGGTGCTGTATCATCTGAGCGACCCAAGTACGACTCACGACCTGTCCTCACAGCTTCAGTTTCATATCAGCGCACAATCCGCTGCAAAGTGAAAATCTCATTTTGGAAACGTCCCTGAAGCTGTGGGAAAGCCATGTCCCCGCAATATCCTTTCTTCCAAGTGCTGCAAGGTTCGCAGTGAAGTGTGGAAGGCAGGAGACGAGGTACTGGCAGAATTGAAGCTGTGAGGACGGGTCGTGAGTCGTGCTTGCATAGCTCACATGGTAGAGCACTTGCCCGTGAAAGGCAAAGATCCCGAGTTCGAGTCTCGTTCTGGTTCACATTTTTAATCTGACAGAAAGTTTCATATCAGCGCACACTTCGCTGCTGAGTGAATATCTCATTCTATAAATAACAGTGTTTACAGGATTCGCAGACAGGTGGTAAACACAGGTTTCCTCCATTAGACTTAACTTATGGCTGAGGTGGCCAGCCAGAAATTAAAAATTAAAAACAAAACACTACCTGGTCGTGAGAACTGTGCATATTGACCACGCTATAAATGTTCGGAGACAGAGATTATACGTAGCAACTGACGTGAGGATCGGTATAATTTATTTAGTATACCTTGAAAATTAGGCATTACGCACGCTGGTTTAGGACTTAAACCTCTTAATATTTGTTTCTTACTCTAATCGTTTTTTAGGGTAACTTTTAAAATCGTATCGTATCTGAATTAATTTTTCAGTAGGAGGAAATGTTTCAGTAAGAAAACGAAGTTGTCAAGCACACAAATTTTAAAATCGTAATGGCGCAAAGTATATAAAAATACAGGTCTTATATTCCAGAATGTGCAATGAGAGTATTAATTATATATAATAGATAGCTACATATTTATCCAAAATTTACGTAACATGTGTAACGTGCAGTATTTCATAGTGCTTCCAAGGGTGCTCAGAGGTATAGAAATGCTCTGAATCTTTTTTGCCATATTTTCCCCAAACGTTACTTAAAGCAGCTCTTGCGTATTTTCAAAGACTGAACTAACGCACAAATTAATTACTTTCCAAATCTAAATTCCTGTCACATTTCGAAAGTTGGGTAGGAAAGCAGCGGCAAGAGTAAACAGATGACTATGCATTTTACACGCCTCAGCTAGTCTGAGAGTAGAACACATGCAGTTTTATCCAGTTTACGATGTAAAATATGCTTCGATATTTCGAGAGTACTGAACCACTGAGGAAGTATACTTCCTCGTATCCACAACTCTCACATCCTGTCAGCACTACATGAAATGCATGCATCTTTACAAGACACACATAGGCGCTAGAACTTATATTGCACTTGTCGACAAGAGTAAGCAGTGTCACCACCATGCCAAATCTCTTCTGATATCAAAGACAGTCAAACATTATAGTGAACTCCTAAAACTAATTATTTTCCACATCTGGGATGCTTCCATGTATCATTATATTTTTTCACATATTGAATGACTGCAAAAAACATGCCAGCAGTGCAAGAAGTGCAGTGTTGACAACGTGTAACACATTGTCTAAATTAATTATCACACTGTTATTACCCACATGTATTTGTCATACGGATTGCCAAATCATTATTGTGAATCATAAGTATACTATTTCCATGCAAAAATACATGTCGTTTATGAAAAGTAACAGACAGTTTACGTTCTAAGTTAGGCCCACAACATCGAAATTATCCTAACCAAGATAAGTACTATTTGAGCACAAAAAACAAATACGCATTTTTGAACGTATAATTGAACCAACTGATTGAGTAATAGCGCCAATTTAGGAAGGATGAAGATAGTAGATCATATTGCAGATTGCGATTATTATAAAAGATTATACCGAGTCGAGGCGATGTCTCAAAGAAACATATTTACAGACAGCATTTCCTATAATCAACACAAACATGTAATGAAAACACCACACATTCACACAACACACACAAACACAGATGTAAGAAGGAAGGAATAAGGTGCTTTACTGTGATACATTACCGAAAATGGAGAACAACTGCTTTGTTTATGCACACATGTCATAGGTGGGTGACAGAGATATAACATGACAAAGAAAATCACAGATTTGATATTTCAGAACCGAAATCATCTACAAAATTATTTATAGTTTATCGAGTAGTGAAGCTCGGACACACACACACATGGAAGCTGTTCATCGTAAAAGTCTAACTCCAGGTCACTATGACAATTAGCTCAAGATGGAATTGCATTATTTCTCAAAATATGGAAGATTTCTACACCTACATAGACATCCATACCTCGCAAGCCACCTGACGGTGTGTGGCGGAGGCTACTTTGAGTAAGTCTATCGGTTCTCCCCTCTACTCCAGTCTCGTACTGTTCGTGGAAAAAAAGATTGTCGGTCTGTATCTGTGTGGGCTCTCTGATTTTATCCTTATGGTCTCTTCGCGAGATATATGTAGGAGAGACCAATATACTGCTTGACTCCTCGGTGAAGGCATGATCTCCAAACTTCAACAAAAGCCCGTACCGAGCTACTGAGCGTCTCTCTTGCAGAGTCTTCCACTGGAGTGTATCTAATATCTCCGTAACGCTTTCGAGATTACTAAATAATCCTGAAACGAAACGCGCTGCTCTCTGTTGGATCTTCTCAATCTCTTCTATCAACCCTATCTGGTACGGATCCCACACTGGTGAGCAGTATTCAAGCAGTGGGCGAACAAGTGTACTGTAACCTACTTCCTTTGTTTTTGGATTTTGGATTTCCTTAGGATTCTTCCAATGAACCACAGTGTGGCATCGGCTTTACCGACGATTAATTTTATATGGTCATTCCATTTTAAATCACTCCTAATGCCTACTCCCAGAAAATTTATGGAATTAACTGCTTCCAGTTGCTGACCTGCTATATTGTAGCTAAATGATAAAGGATCTTTCTTTCTATGTATCCGCAGCACCTCACACTTGTCTACATTGAGATTCTATTGCCATTCCCTGCACCATGCGTCAATTCGTTGCAGATACTCCTGCATTTCAGTACAATTTTCCATTCTTACAACCTCTCGATGTACTACAGCATCATCCGCAAAAAGCCTCAGTGAACTTCCGATGTTATCCACAAGGTCATTTATTTATATTGTGAATAGCAACGGTCCTACGACACTCCCCTACGGCACACCTGAAATCACTCATACCTCGGAAGACTTCTCTCCATTAAGAACGACATACTGCGTTCTGTTATCTAGGAACTCTTCAATCCAGTCACACAATTGCCCTGATAGTCCATATGCTCTAACTTTGTTCATTAAACGAGTGTAGGGAACTGTATCAAACGCCTCGTGGAAGTCAAGAAACACGGCATCTACCTGGGGACCCGTGTCTATGGCCCTCGGAGTCACGTGGACGAATAACACGAGCTGGGTTTCACACGATCGTCTTTTTCGAAACCCATGCTGATTCCTACAGAGTAGATTTCTAGTCTACAGAAAAGTCATTATACTCGAACATAAGACGTGTTCCAAAATTCTACATCTGATCGAAGTTAGAGATACAGGTGTAAAGTTCTGCACATCTGTTCGACGTCCCTCCTTGAAAACGGGGATGACCTGTGCCCCTTTCCAATCTTTTGGAACGTTGCGCTCTTCTATAGACCTACAATACACCGCTGCAAGAAGGGGGCAAGTTCCTTCGCTTACTCCGTGTAAAATCGAACTGTTATCCCATCAGTTCCAGCGGCCTTTCCTCTTTTGAGACATTTTAATTGTTTTTCTATCCCTCTGTCATCTATTTCGATATCTACCATATTGTCATCTGTAGGACGATCTAGAGAAGGAACTGCGTTGCAGTCTTCCTCTGTGAAACAGCGTTGGAAAAAGACATTTAGTATTTCGGCCTTTAGTCTGTCATCCTCTGTTTCAGTCCCATTTTGGTCACAGAGTGTCTGGACATTTTGTTTTGATCCACCTACCGCTTGGCATGAGACCAAAATTTTTTACGATTTTCCGCCAAGTTACTACATAGAACTTTACTTTCGAATTCATTGAACGCCTCTCGCATAGCCCTCCTCACACTACATTTCGCTTCGTGTAATTCTTGTTTGTCTGCTTGGCTTTGGCTATGTTTATGTTTGCTGTGAAGTTCCCTTTGCTTCCGCAGCAGTTTTATAGCGCGGTTTTTCTACCACTGTGGCTCTTTTCCATCTCTTACGATCTTTCTTGGCACATACTCGTCTAACGCATATTGTACGATGGTTTTGAAATTTGTCCACTGATCCTCAACACTATCAGTACTTGAGATAAAACTTTTGTGTTGAGCTGTCAGGTACTGTGAAGTCTGCTTTTTGCTTCTCAAGTGGAGATGTACATCATAGTCACTCAGCAGTATTAGATACAGTATGAAAATGTTCTCACAAAGTTGTTCAAACTTCGAAAGCCACCTAAGTCCAACAGCTTTACCCGACGCAACAACGTAATGGGATCTCTACATGAACAAGTTCCATATACTCAAGTGCAGAACTCAAAATTGTTCTTTCATTTTATCACCCCAGGAATCTAACTGTAATACAATATTTTCCCACCCTGCGGAAGAAACCTCTGTCAAATGTATCGATTTGGTCGGACTGTAGTTTCATCAGATTTCGATGCAGTCACAAGAACATTTAATGCTTTAAAAGGAGATCCTCAAATACCCAGTCCAAAGTCTCCATTAGTTTCCTTTACAGCAATAAAAAGGAGCCAGCTGCAAAGCCTATAAAGCCTATACTCTGAATCGTGTAATTGAAGTTCTCTTTGTGGCGCGCCTCTGTAGCGTCTCGCGAAGAGCATCGCACAAAGAGTCATACAGCGTGTGTACTGTTAGCGAACTCCAGTCTACTGGGGCGTTGAATTTGAGTACTTACTGGTCAAAGCATTATCCACTGAGAACAGTGGCTGGAACAAGCCCTTCACGACACAAGGATTGTGATTTCAGGGCATGTTTCTGATATTAGTAGCTGTTTCTATACGCTATTATTTGTAGAATATAGAAGTGCTGCATCATGTGGTAACATGTCTTGTTACCACCGCCGGTGCCCAGCCCTTTGCGGCGCCTCTTGTCACTTGCCGCTTCCAACAGACACAGTGGGCTGCGAGCGGCCAGGACTCCACCGAGGTTCGCCAGCCAGCAGCTGCAGACCACGTCGCGAGTCTGCCGAGAGCTGCGCTCACCGGCGTCTTCCAATCGCCACCTTCCACTGTATAAGCCGCTGCCGTCAACTCTTCAACGTTCTCCTCCGTCACTTGCAACTCCTACAGAATTCTACATCGCCGCATGACAGCCGCACCTCACAATATTGTTCAGGCTCTCTATGTCTCTCTCGGAATGCGCTTTGCACCCTCATGTAGCGTCAGCGACCGATCGTGGTCGAAAGCAAATCTCCTACGGTTGACTGTGATTTGAATACAGTCCCCAATTTATCGACGTCGGCTCTGACTAGATGGCCTTATCGTGTGAACTACAAGTACCCGACACCGTAACGTCAGCACAACACGCATCCCGCAGCAACGCCGTTGTGCCAGACCTGCGACAAGGAAGATACAGACATCGACCGACTGGTCTGCTCTGTGCCTATCGCCCTCATCCAACACAACGCCTCGCGATTTCTGTGACGTCTTTACTTTACCCTAACGACATTTCTTATCCGATAATGAAGGGAAATGCATTACTCTGGCTAATTGGCACTACTATGCAGTACATACTAAGTATTTCCCTTCAACGAAGTTATTATAATTAAATACAATGAATATTTCAAATATATTTTTAAATGTGATATAAATGTGTAGCTACTACCATCCATTCTAATTCTGATTGAAAATGTGTGTGGAAATCAGAAATGCGAATGCAGAAAACATGCTTGGAAAAAAAAAGTTCATACCGGAGGCAGGAAATTTAACTTTCGGTTTCAGTTCTGTAATTATGGAACCGGTCTTTCTACACCTTCGAAGAAAAGCAATTTCATGTATTTTGATACCCCAAACTAAGAATAAAAATTCCACTAAAGTCATTCTGTCACATATAATCCATAACAAACTACCTTTAGTCATTCATTGTTTGTGTGGTTAGAATAAGAGCTAAAACAAAAGCATCTAAAATCTGAGTAATGAGCACTGGCTTTTGTGAAAAAAAAGCCATTTGCAGACACTGCATTATCGGTAAGTAATCTTTATGTTCATGTCCGCTATGATATCAGATAATTAGGAACACGTACTCTAATACACCTATATATAAACATTGAGAACGGCTACGTGCAATTTGTTTCCGATAATGCAGACTACAATATTCGCACTGTGGGTGGCCATGACACGTTTCATATCATGGGTGCAACTTCTTGCGTAACACCTAAAACCGCTCTCCAGGCAGAGGACAATGTACTTCGAAAGTATGTTACTGCTCATCATGCTGTTGAAAAACGAGACCTGTTTGATTTGGAAACTTACAGAACCCCAAGTACATCTGGCGATTGTAAAATTATTGCTGTAAAAGTGGCTTCGCCGAAAATGAAACCACTGTCATATGAACATGGCCGAACACTTAATTTGTTTTGGTTGAGTGGTACCTGGTTGGAAGGCCCAGAAGAATGTAAATCTAACTCTCGTGGCTGCATGGAAATGCTGTAAGCGACGAGAGAGTTCCAAACTTCCCTGTAGTCCCTCTTACATTCATCAACTTGACTCCTTCACATCGGTCAAAAATTTAGACGGCTGTTCTTCAAGCAGCCACAAAAGGGACCAGCAATGGACAAAGAATAACAGTGGATACTTTTGATCAGCCTTTGTAAGCTAAAGCTCGTGAAATAGTAGGTACAGCACATGATGGCAGCCTTTTGAAGTCACTTTTCATTCGACAAGGAGGTTCTCACTTGTTAATGTCCTTTCTGTCAGCGATTGGATTCATCATGGCAGGAAATGATTTGGAGGAGTTTTACATTCCTGTCTATGCTAAAAATAGTGTTCAACAAATGAGGAACGTGAAAGCTGACACTAAGGTTATTCGTGCTCTCTTCCTGGTCGAAGAGGCACTGATTGCTATAGTTTTGAAAACTATTGAAGCTCTCTTTCGTTGGTTAAAGATTAGCTTAATTTTGTCAATTCAACTTTCAAGCATAGTAAAACATCTTCTGAAGAATTTACGAAGGCAGCTACAGTGAACAGTTTTGTAGAAATTTTGGAAAAACAACTTCAACGTTCAGAAGAATAAGAACGAACAAAAAGACTGTGGATTCACTTCACAGAAATGGTCGACCTTGTTCGAACGCTTATTAGAGCTGAGACGAGTGGGGATTTTCTCCTCCACCTTCACTGTGTACATCAAACGCTCCCCATTTTACATGCTTCTGGCCACTTAAACTACGCTAAAACTGCACACGTTTACCTTTTGATTCGCTGGAAATTCTTAACTCAGTGATCCCAGAAAACGATTTGTTCGTTCATTGTTGTTGCCGGCCGTAGTGGCCGTGTGGTTCTAATCACTACAGTCTGGAACCGAGCGCCCGCTACGGTGGCAGGTTCGAATCCTACCTCCGACATGGATGTGTGTGATGCCCTTAGGTTAGTTAGGTTTAAGTATATCTAAGTTCTAGGGGACTGATGACCTCAGAAGTTAAGTTCCATAGTGCTCAGAGCCATTTTACCATTTGATGAGACAAAATGTTCAGTGCTGTCGCAAGTTCTCAGAGGCCCAGGACTGTGGATGGCCAACACATATTGAGAAGGTTATCTGTAGCTTTGAGTATTTTCTGGAAATACTGCTAGTTTTCTAGATTTTCAGAACAATGTCATTTTCCACTTACAGGAAGCCCTCTCACTCCACTCTCCGGTGATGAAATGTTTTGCCAGGAGTTCACTCTACGGGAAATGTTATCAGTGTTCGTACATGAGGTGGCTGGACGTCCTAGGGCGACAGCAATGATATGATAGAAGTCCGTTTCCATACTGATACTCGGCTCTCCATCGTCAACCCTCCACGAATTGTGTCTAAGGGGCTGCTGAATCTACTGACCCCGGCAGTCCATGTTATTCCTCACCATTCAGAATGCTGTCAACGTTTTCTCACTTCTACCAGATAAGCAAAATTCAAATTAGAACTAGGGCAAAAAGAATAGTAAGGTTATATCACTCAATATCTGACAATCATTAGAACTGCTGCTTATTGTGTAACTTAAATATTATAATCAAATGGGAGTTGTATTATGAATCAGCATACGTTATGTTAGTGTTCTGGAAGAAAGGTACCATAACATCACCCTTTCCTTCCGTTTTTAAATTTATGCCAATGCAGTTGTGCCCAAAACTTGTTAAAGCACCAGTGCATCAAAGACATTTTGGTGCTGTGTGACATTGGAATTATGTGCACAGTTGAATCTGTTGACTATATGCATCCATCAATTTTGCTGGACTGAATCCATACTTTGCATTATTGTCCCACATTATACTTATTTATGTATCTTGAAAATTTCCTTTACAGCTAATTCTCACTTATCTTACATTAAATCATATTCTCTACTCATACATACTGATCATTTGTAGCATGCACTCATTCAATTAATTTCCATTTACTCTTCAGACAATTTCATATTTACTCCATTCCGACTCTCACAAAACTTATAACATCCAATAGCGTGACACACTTTAATACTTCACAATAAGATATAAGAAAAATATACACATCACGAGATGAAACTGGGATTACAGAGTGCATAAAACTGCAAAAACATATCTTCATAAAACACATCACAAAATTAAGTGGACGTACAAGGTATTTGTACACAGTATCGAGTAGTAATTCACGAAAACTATTGTTCATTCACACTCAAGGTTAAACCATCGTTCTACATGACAAATTCGATTGTTATTGGGTATGGGTCTAAAGATGTAATATACATTTTTTTTTTCAAGTTTTGCTTGTTAGTGCATTCAGAATTCAGTTCCCCAGGAAACCCAACTGTCCAATTAAAATTACAATACAATTAACAAATCAGTACAAAAATTACCATTCCTGAAAATCGCCGCCGAAGTGGCCGTGCGGTTAAAGGCGCTGCAGTCTGGAACCGCAAGACCGCTACGGTCGCAGGTTCGAATCCTGCCTCGTGCATGGATGTTTGTGACGTCCTTAGGTTAGTTAGGTTTAACTAGTTGTAAGTTCTAGGGGACTAATGACCTCAGCAGTTGATTCCCATAGTGCTCAGAGCCATTTGAACCATTCCTGAAAATCATCACACCATAGAAAAATTTATTTCAGTTCGAGGGACAATTAATGCGTCACATGAGAAGCAGAGTATCACTGTCTGTATATAAGAGGACACAGTCAGGTTTATCATTTCCCATTGGAAGTCTATACATTTTAAAGTAGCAGATGGAACTCAGTTCGACATAAAGCAACCAGTTTGCAATTCATGAGAATCCACAGCATAGTGATTTTCCTGACTCGGTTGCATGTACACATATACTAATCAAAACTCTTTTATTCAAAGGGTAGGTGACCTACATATGGTTAGATAAATTCAAGTCTTTGACCAGAACACACCTGAGTGCATTGAAATTTTCAGTTGCAGGTATTGAGTGATTTGAGTAGTGTCTTTTGACGTTGAATTAAGTAGTGTCTTTTAATAGTGAAGGGTCGCTGTCCAACAGGATTTGATATTATGGGCTACAAACAGTGTTTATGCAAGGGAAGTGGTTAGAAATCTTTTCTTGCACAGTAACAGTTTGAGTTCATTCGTGTGACATTAGATTTGTATTTTCCTTGTAACAAGAAATATAGTCTTCCATGGTCTGTGAAACATTCAGTAAATAGTCAACAGGCTACTTTAAATGTTTTCTGACTTTGTAGACAGTACATCTGTGAATGACGGCGCCGCCATTAGCTGATTTGCGTGGTGGCAAAGCGGCAAGACTCCCTGTGGCGACAACAGCAGATCAGAGATCTCTCGGTGGCTTTGTGATGCTGGCAGACAGTGACCCTTTCCTCTCTAGCGTATTGTAGTCAGCTTAATCTTCTGGCTCATGGATCTCTCTTCTAGTAGCGACTCCAAGTCATGTACAGTAACTGCAGCTACAAACTAGAGACACGGCCTGTTGACCCGGTTTAGTTGCATGTGTGTCTCATGCTTGCCCAAGGTTCAACACCCATACATTTAAACGTACCATTTTATATTTGCATTTTTCTTTTTAGAGCTAAAACCCTCATGTAATTTTGCGGCCTCAAAATAAGTTTACAGTGAAGTTACAGAGGCACAAATACATACAAATACAGAATCATTCCTTATAACATTCAACATATTCACATTACTGCTCTATCCTTTCCTCAAGTTACATAAAGATCTAATTATGTTCAAATTATTACATTTGGTGCTTATAAAATACTTGCAGATTTAATCACCTTTATGTGATTTGTTACTGCTAGGTTTGATCATCACGCGAGTCTTACGAAAATGCTTCAGGAACTCGGGTGGGAGTCTCTGGAGGAAAGGAGGCGTTCTTTTCGTGAAACGCTACTGAGGATATTTAGAGAACCAGCATTTGAGGCTGACCGCAGTACAATTTTACTGCTGCCAGCTTATATTTCGTGGAAACACCACAAAGATAAGATAGGAGAGATTAGGGCTCATACAGAGGCACATAGGCAGTCATTTTTACCTCTTTCTGTTTGGGAGTGGAACAGGGAGGGAAGATACTAGTTATAGTACGAGGTACCGTCCGCCACGCACCGTATGGTGGATTGCGGAGTATGTATGTAGATATGTTTTCATCGTGTTAACAATGTCGGATTTTGTACCAGAAAGTGATGAGCACAAATTTTTTGTTTTCATTTGAAAAAAAGTGCTGCAGAGTCGGATCGAATGCTTGTCGAGGCATATGGTGATCATGCTCTATCAGAAGCAACATGCAAAAGATGGTTTCAACGGTTCAGAAATAATGATTTCGATGTAAGAAATGAAGAACGTGGAAGACCACCAAATAAGTTCGAAGACGCCGAATTGCAAGCAATGTTGGATGAAGATGATACTTTGAGTCAGAAGCAAATGGCAGCAATGCTAAATGTTGCACAACAAACAATTTCTGACCGTTTGACAGCTATGGGAAAGATCATGGGTGCCACATGAATTGAATGAAAGACAGATGGAAAACCGAAAAACCATTTGTCAAATTTTGCATCAAAGACGCGAAGGAAAATCAGTTTTGCATCGAATTGTTACTAGTGATGAAAAATGGATTTATTTTAAAAATCCTAAACGGGAAAAATCGTGGGTTAATCCGGGAAACCATCAACATCGACTGCAAAACCAGATCGATTCGGTAAGAAGACAATGCTCTGTGTTTGGTGGGATCATTAAGGTGTGTTGTATCATGAGCTTCTAAAACACGGTGAACTGTGAATACTAATCGCTGCAGACAACAAATGATCAATTTGAACTATGCATTGATCGAAAAAAGACGAGAATGGGCCAGAAAACATGGAAAAGTAATTTTTTTACACGACAATGAACCTGCACACAAAGCAAAACTGGTTCAGGATACAATCAAAACACTTGGCTGGGAGCTGCTACCCCACCCGCCGTATTCACCAGACTTGGCCCTTCCGACTACCATTTGTTCTCATCAATGGGACACGCATTGGCTGAGGAACATTTCGATTCCTACGAAAAAGCCGAAAATTGGGTGTCTGATTAGTTTGCTTCAAAAGACGAACATTTATATTGGCGTGGTGTCCACAAATTGCCAGAAAGGTGATCAAAATCTATAGGAAGCAATAGTCAGTACTTTGAATATTTTTTTTTACTTTTCAATTCGAACATAGTGTTTCATTTTCACAAAAAAAGAAACGCTCATTCCATACCGGTACACCTTGTACACTTCTATATGAAGATGGTATATGTTCTTTCTGGTATCTGTTCTCTCGGGCATGTCATATAGATAGGGCTTACCGGCCACTGATTTTTTTTCAGCACAGATGCACTCACATTGCTCAAACTCTCACGGGAATCGGTAGACTGACTGCCGCGAGTAACGTGTATAGTAAGCAAGGGCACGACAAATGTAGTGTGTGGACAGTAAGTTGGAAATGTGGGTCTCACGGGGAGCGTGCCAGAGATAAGTCCCTGCAGTCGCACTATCCTCTGTGTCCTTGATGCCTCAGTCGGATACAGCGTCTTCCGTGTAAGCAGGAGATCCCGGGTTCGAATGCCGGTCGGGGCACACTTTCTCAGCTGTCCCCGTTGACATTTATCAACCCCTGTAAGAAGCTAATGGACTGAATTTCATTGTAATTTCATTTCCACTTCTAGTGCTCTCCTGAACCAACTGCGCAAAATAATTTTCTGACGTTGTTTTATACCTACCACAGGCAGTGAATACGTATTTTCGCCAAAAAATCGTGAGCACATCCAATTCACCAACAAATTCTGTCATATGGACGGGGTGCCTATTTGTGATGAGACTGAAGTTATCTTTGAATTCTACACTAAGTGTATCATACTAGTAGAGAGTGATAAAAGGAACCAGTTATTAATTTATTCCTGCTGTTACTTGTAACCTCTACCCATATTAACTCACAGACACTATCTTCTTCAACTTTGCTACGGGATGAACTACTGCCAAAAGCGTAAAAGGCGTCGCCTCAATCTGAATTTAATCTAAGCTTTCTAAACACGGTTAGGCCCTTTATTAAAATTTCAGTTGAACTTATCTCCGACTTTAGCCTACTTTCGGTAGTCTACATTCTATTTGAACTTCATCGCTTTCTATTTGTTCTTGGAGGTCTTGTTCTTCCCCAACTCAGCTATGACAGTTCTTCCCCAATGTAGCTTTGACAGCTTACAATTGCTGTGTTGATTGTTGCCATGTCAGATGGTTCAAATTGCTGTGAAAACTATGGGACTTAACATCTGACGTCATCAGTCCCCTGGACTTAGAACTACTTAAACCTAACTAATCTAAGGACGTCACACTCGTCCATACCCGAGGCAGGATTCGAACCTGCGACCCTAGTAGTCGCACAGTTCCGGACTGAAGCGCCTAGAACTGCTCGGTCACAGCGGGCGGCTTTGCTATGTCTACCGTCTTCCTGTGTTCGTCCTATAGTCTTTCGAGAACGTCTAACCTAAAGCCACCCAGTCCATTTCAGACACCCCTCGCTATCCATGTAGCTGCCTCCTGCATGTAGTTGAAACATGGCCTACTAAGTGGACCCCGAAACCCCACCACCCTAGGGCGGCATCACAAAGAGATGGCACTCCCTCGACGGTCCATCTGCGAACCGGCTCTGAGGCAGTCGACCCTACTGCCTCTGGGGATTTGTGAACGTTCCCACTTTCAAAATTTTCTCACTTCTGCCAGGGACCCAGAAAGCAAATTCGAATTAATAGTAAAAGAATAGTATGGTTGCTTTAGTGAGTTACCAACAGTAAATAGAAGCGCTCTTTATTGTATACCTTGGTATGAATTAAATTTTCCGGTCAAATGGGACTTTTATTATGAATCTGCATTAGTTCTGTGACTGTTACCGAAAAAGTTGTCCCGTAACAAGTAGGGAATCTGCTCCAGCATGAAGTCAAGCGCCGGCACGCCAGGTGGAAACGTTAGAGCAGAGACGGCTGTGAAGAGGACGTCAGCCAATTGCAAGTGGACCGACCCCTCTCCAGGACGACAACCCGTCGGCAGCGCCCTCGACATGAAGAGGACGTAAGCGCTGAGCCGGCTGGCCGCGGCCCAGTTGAGGTCTAACATTCTATGACTTCCAGAGCGGCATCAAGAATAGGCACTTGTATAGCAGCGGCTTGGGAACTGTATTACTTCTCTTGTATTACAATTTGTACACTACTGGCCACTAAAATTGTTACACCAGGAAGATGACGTGCTACAGACGCAAAATTTAACCGACAGGAAGAAGATGCTGTGCTATGCAAATGATTAGCTTTTCAGAGCATTCACACAAGGTTGGCGCCGGTAGCGACGCCTACAACGTGCTGACATGAGGAAAGTTTCCAACCGATTTCTCATACGCAAAGAGCAGTTGACCGGCGTTACCTGGTGGAACGTTGTTTTGATGCTTCGTGTAAGGAGGAGAAATGCGTCCCATCACGTTTCCGACTTTGATAAATGTCGGATTGTAGCCCATCGCGATTGCTGTTTATCGTATCGCGACATTGCTGCTCGCGTTGGTTGAGATCCAATGACTGTTAGCAGAATATGGAATCGGTGGGTTCATGAGGGTAGTACGGAACGCCGTGCTGGATCCCAACGGCCTCATATCACAAGCAGTCGAGATGACAGGCATCATATCCGCATGGCTGTAACGGATCGTGCAGCCACGTCTCGATGCCTGAGTCAACAGATGAGGACGTTTGCAAGACAACAACCATCTGCACGAACAATTCGACGACGTCTGCAGCAACATGGACT
This sequence comes from Schistocerca cancellata, assembly GCF_023864275.1. Classification (NCBI taxonomy): domain Eukaryota; kingdom Metazoa; phylum Arthropoda; class Insecta; order Orthoptera; family Acrididae; genus Schistocerca; species Schistocerca cancellata. The sequence goes on from NC_064631.1 coordinate 58,292,989, forward strand.
GTCAGCTCGGAGACCGTGGCTGCGGTTACCCTTGACGCTGCATCACATACAGGAGCGCCTGCGATGGTGTACTCAACGACGAACCTGGGTGCACGAATGGCAAACGTCATTTTTTTGGATGAATTGAGATTCTGTTTACAGCATCATGATGGTCGCATCCGTGTTTGACGACATCGCGGTGAACGCACATTGAAAGCGTGTATTCGTCATCGGCATACTGGCATATCACCTGACGTGATGGTATTTGGTGCCGTTGTTTAGACGTCTCGATCACCTCTTGTTCGCATTGACGGCAGTTTGAACAGTGCACGTTAGATTTCAGATGTATTACGACCCGTGGCTGTACCCTTCATTCGATCCCTGCGAAATCTTACATTTCAGCAGGACAATGCACGACCGCATGTTGTGTCCTCTACGGGCCTTTCTGGGTACTGAAAATGTTTGACTGCTGTCGTGGCTATCACATTCACCAGATCTCTCACCAATTGAAAACGTCTGGTCAGTGGTGGCCGAGCAACTGGCTCGTGACAATACGTGTCGAAGCTGTATGGGCAGCTGTACCTGGACACGCCATCCAAGCTCTGTTTGACTGAATGCCCAGGCGTATCAAGGCCGTTATTACGGCCAGAGGTCGTTGTTCTAGGTACTGATTTCTCAGGATCTATGCACCCAAATTGCGTGAAAATGTAATCACATGTCAGTTCTAGTATAATATATCTGTCCAATGAATACCCATTTATCATCTGCATTTCTTCTTGGTGTAGTAATTTTAATGGCCAGTAATGTATATACTGAAGGGATTTATTGTTTCTCCGTCACCCTCAGCTCGCGACACGCCTGTATCTCACAAAGTTAAGTTTTGCAGTCCCTTCCTTTTGTAATAAACTTCATTAATACTATTTGCTTAAATTATTGTCTAGCGATACGAGAAAGGAGGTTTCCTAGGCACGCCATACTCGACGAGTAGGCAGGATACAACAGAAAGATTCATTCCTGAAACACCTCTGTACACACTATAATGAGTGTAATCTTGTCCTGTCATTTCTTATGGAAATAATAAACAGGGGGTTGTAGTATATTCCCAAAATCCTCACTTAGGTAATCGATTATTAAAAACGCAGCTTTCAAGGTATTCTTCTTTACAGTAGCAAAGCTGTTGAATAGGCTTTCTGTAGCACAGGTTATCGATTGCTGGACGTATTACAGTCTTTTGTTGGTAAAATTGGGCTACGTGTGCTAGGTGATGCTTTGGACGTGGGGATTCTGTTTTTATTAGGTTTTAGTTTCTGGCGTGGTACAGACGATTCCGTTTTAATTAGGTTTCAGTGTCTGACATGGTACAGACGATTTGCTGTTTCCATCCATTCGGAGCTGGGTTATGCGCCCTGTTGGTGTGCACCTGTTTATTTATCGTGCACTACAAAGTTCACGCACTTTTTATAACTTCTTCAGACAAATGCTGCCTTGATGGATTGTATGTTCTAGACTAAAAAAGTTGCATAGAATTATCAACAGTATACGTGCCGACAGAGTGTATGTGCTGAAGTCAGTCAGGGCAAATGAGCTGGAAGCCAGGTGTTCAATGGTGTTAGGAGAAAACCTTCAAAAGGAAAGACTGTTTCCAGTCGCCTGTGGAGGTTTCATTCTTCCAAAACTCTACGCCTAAGCGGTGCAGTAAACTCAAACCCGATACTGTAACAGCAGGCTGCTGCAGTTAAACTGAGAGGCGTCGCGCCCCCAAAGGGAGGAACCAGCGGACACGTGCGGTCGCGGATAGACCTGGCAGGCGAGAGCGCTTTCTCAAGACCGACGCGTTATCACCGACCCGTCCGCCTCGCCCCACGTGACCTCTCCCCAGTCGTCCCATTGGTGGACAGAGGGTGCTTCAGTGGGTATTCAGACATATCGTCCCCCGTCAGAGGTACTACCGTGGGACGATGTTCACGTGGACTGAGCGTGGGTGTTACGCGAAACATCCCGTACGATGCCAGCCCAGGAACAGCCACTGCGTTACTGCGTTACGAAGTCCGTGTGCCATACGACAGATAGTTAAAATGAAAAATTAAAAAAAAAATTGAAAACCCGTGTTTCCTCTCATCAGAACTGCTCACAACGCACAAGGTTTCAAGACAGTGGAAGCTTCAGGCCAGAGCATCTAACAGATGAGTGAAATGCATTGAATGATAGCTCCATTGAACTGTCGCTTTTATATACAAAGGTATACCACAAAGTCGGTACTAATGTGTAGTTTACAACACGAAGCCCTTAAGCCAACCCAATCTGTGTCAATTCACTCACACAGCGTAAGCAGTTTTTAGTAGCCATTTTAATTTTCACCCAGACGTCATACCGAAAATACAAGCGAATTTAATGGTTCTAATGCTCACTCTTACACTTTGCAAGTCAACCTTTCGGACTTGGGATGTTCTCAGTTACAACTGCACAGCATGCTATGCGGAATGTTTGTTTTCCTAAATAAAATCACAGTTTGCAGTGACAAAACCCAGAATGTACGTAATTATCATTTCCGCCTGTACTTGAACCTTTTCTGAGACATCATATTCTCCTAAATACCACGACGACTCAGAATTAATAAATTAGAATAGAGCTCAGTGTAACAGAGTCAGTCGTTGAAACACCTAAGCTCTGTCCCCCCCCCCCCCCCCCCCAAATGGAATATCGCCCCCAGCGCTAAACGACGTGAAACCTCTCTCTTCTGATAAGCGAAATCCCGGCTTTTGGTTTTGATCCACGCAACTCGGTGATTTCCCGATTTGTGTCAATGCAATTCCCAAATTATCTTTGACAAAATTAACAAATAATATGTCAGGAAAATTATTAAAAGCGAATTAGCCATGTTTTTAAATGTCTCAAGTAGTAAATTACGCTTTAAGTTTCCAGAGTACCATATACTTGGTTCTTTACAATTCGTATTTTACCTCCACTCTCACTAGCACACTCAGGTTCCCACACTCACATGCATTTCATTACTTACATATACGTGGGGCGTTTAGTAAGTAAAATAACATCTTCTTCTCTCAGGCAACTGAAAAATGTGGAATTTGTTGTGGGACACAGAAGAATATTCGCGCATCAGCTCCTACATATTCATGAAGTTGCGACAGGTGGTGGCGGTCTATGTAGATTTCAAAATGTCGCGAGCCGCGTGGTCTTGGGCGTTGGGCGCCTTGTCACGGTTTGCACGTCAGACCACCGCTCCCCCCCCCCCCCCCCCGTCAGAGGTTGGAGGTTACAGTCCTCCCTCGAGCATAGGTGTGTGTGTTGTCCTTAGCGTAATTTAGTTTAGTTTAGATTAAGTAGTGTGTAAGCTTAGGGACCGATGACCTCAGCAGTGTGGTCCCGTAGAACTTAGCACAAATTCCCAACTCAAAATGTCACCTGTGACGGAGGTACATTCGAAGCAGAGAGCTGTCAGTCAGTTTTCTTTGGTAGAAAATCAGAGCGTTGCAGATATCCGTAGGCGGTTGCAGAATATCTACGAGGAACTAGCAATGAACCAAAAGCACTGAGACCCGTTGGGCGAGGCGTGTGTCGTCATCGCAACAAGGTCGCGCAAACCTGACCGACCTTCGGCGTGCCGGCCGGCCGCACACAGCTCTGCCACCTGAGCTGTTGGAACGTGAGGACACTCTCACTCGGGCTGACCGAAGGATCATCACACTCAGACACCTCGCTGCGCAGCTGTGAGTCTCTGTTGGCTGTGCTGACGCACTCGCCCACCAGTTGGGGTACTCGAAGGTGGGTGGGCATCAGGTTCCTGTCCGACCAACAGATTTGTGTAATTTTGCATACTATCTGTGCAGAGTTGCTTGCACCTTACGAGACTGATCGTGATAATCTTTTGTTGAACATCTTCACAGGCGATGAAACAAGAGTTGATCATTTCGATTGGGAAACAAAGCGGCGGCACACCATCTCTCCTCCGAAGAAAATGTTCAAAGGCGCACCCTCATCCAATGAAGTCATGGCGATGCTCTTCTGGGACTCTTAAGGGGGTATTCTGTTTGATGTTCTCCCTAATGGAACAACGATCAGCACTGAAGTGTACTGTGATAGCCCTTGAAAAGTTAACAATAGAATGCAGCCTCTTCTCCGCTACAAAGGGGCAAACGAACTTCATTTCCCTGACAACGCGAGGTCCCACATGCGCCTGAGAGGAGCTCACAAGCCTTCATTACACAGTTCTTCCTCACCCATCCTACAGACTGGATCTCGCACCTTCCGACTTCCATCTGTTTGGCCCAATGAAAGATGCACTCCTCGGGAAGCAGTCCGTGGATGATGGGGAGGTTACTGAAGCAGCGAGACGCTGGGCTGCAACGCCCGCCAGTAGAGTGGTACCATGCGGGGCATACAGGTCCTACCAGTAATGTGATGTAAGGCCGTCGCATATAAAGGTGACTATGCTGAAAAACAGGCTGAATAACAGGGTTCTGCAGCCAAGAGAGTGGAGAATATGATGTACTTGAATCTTAAATAAATCCAACCTCCTTTTACAAAAAAATGTGTTGCATTACTTACTGAATGCTCCTCGTACATTGATTCATATGTCACATTCGTCCCACATTTATTCTCTCATACCCCAGACACAGAATAAATGTAATTGACATTATTTAAAACAAATATTAACACCAGTAAACGATATTTATTATGTAAAATTAGATGTTTTCCAAAAAAATGTTTTGCTGTGGTATTTAATGGTCAGATGTACCATCCATTGTCCTCACTGACTTCTGTTCAATAAATATATTAACTTCTGAGAAATTGCTTATTAATGTAAGTCCTAAATTCTGTGTTTTATGTAATTCTGAATAGTTCAAAAAGCAATTACATGAGAATCAGAAATTCATATTGTCATTATCAATCATCATTTAAAAGTTTTCCATGAGGTTTTATCTCATTTCGTCTACGAAAATAACCAAATTTAATTTGTAATACTGAATATACACCCATCAGCCAGAACAGTACGACCACCAACGTGCTATCGATATGAATCCGTCCAGACGATATCAGCGTCACCTGGGAGGAGTCATTGCTCGTCAGAAACACGCACGGTGCATGTAGTATCATGAGCGTCTTATCAGTATGTAGAACGAGGAATGTGCGTGATGTGAGTTTGACCGAGGGCGTATTGTGGTGCCCCTGAAACTGGGAACAAGTATTTCGGAAACTGCGCGACTTGGTGAGAGCACGCCAAGTCGTCTGGAGTCAGGCGGCCACCCCTCACTGCAGATGTCGACCGTCGTACGCAGGGCAGACTGGTGAAACAGGACAGGCGGCGATCTGTGGCGAAACTAACGTCAGACTGGAATGCTGGGCACAGACCAAGTGTGTCTGAACACGCAGTGCACCGAACACTCCTAACAATGGGCCTCCGAAGCCGACTACCCACGCAGGCGCCAATGTGAACACCACGACTGAAATGGGCACATGACCATCGGCACTGCACGTTGGCGCAGTGGCAGAGCGTTGCGTGGTCTGATAGATCCTGATACCGTCTTCACCATGCCGATGGTAGGGCACGAATCGGTCGTCTTTCATTGTAACAGCTCCTTTACATCCGTGCTGTTGGATGGAGAAAAGCTGACGACCGCTCCATTATGCTCTGGGGAACATTCACAGGGCCATACAAGGGTCCAGTGGAGCTCATGCAGGGCACTGTGACAGTCACGGTGTGGTGTCACCGCCAGACACCACAGTTGCTAGGTGGTAGCCTTTAAATCGGCCGAGGTCCGTTAGTATACGACGGACCCGTGTGTCGCCACTATCAATGATTGCAGACCGAGCGCCGCCACACGGCAGTTCTAGAGAGACTCAGTAGCACTCGCCCCAGTTGTACAGCCAACTTTGCTAGCGATGGTTCACTGTCTACATACGCTGTCATTTGCCGAGACGAGAGTTCAGCATAGCCTTCCGCTACGTCATTTGCTACGACCTAGCAAGGCGCCATATTCAGTCACTATTCTGAACAGATAATATTGTGAATCATGTACCGTCAAGAGCGACGTTCATCATAAATGGATTAAAGTTAAGTATCAACTAGCTACGTGCGCTTCCTGAATTTGAATTCCTTGTCATGTTCCATACCTCACGTCAGTATAGTTCTTCCCTCCTCACGCCAGCCTGCGTGAGCTAAAAGGCGTGCATTTCGGCCTCCTCTAGTAACATGGTGTTGGCTCTTCTGCCAACACAACATTGGCGACGATCAGTAAAAACGGTGTTCTTAACTATACTGACAGATGCCCTGATTTCATTGTGTAATGGCTTCGCCACAATCTCCAGATGTACTGTCCGAATTTTGTCGCTTACAGAATCAGCAGACGCAAGCATTACTGGATGTTCTTGGATAGCTCATCCAGGGTCAACGTGCAATGCAAAAAGATGCGTGAAAATCCCAATAATCCTTCTCAGATTTCCTTCGGTCCACTATCAGCACACTATCTGTACTACTACTTGGAGTGGAACACACACAACTCCGATTACCACCATCATGTTTTCGCTTACTGCTGATTTCATTCTGGTTAAAACTGCCCTCAGACACTAAAAGGTTAGCATTTTTCACATTCTCTACTACCTATCTGTGTGCCTTAGTTATTCAGTCTTATACACTAGTATTTAACTTATTAATCTCAGAATTAACTTTAACATGGTTGCTACTAATCTGGTCAGTCACATCCTGAAGCGAGGGACTAATAGACGTTTCCTGTTCCTCTTTTTCTTCATTAAATTTTTCCTCAAGATTTCCTATTTTGGTTCTAACATCTGTAAACTCAAGATTATCGTATTATTTAAAACTGCTTAAGATCTGTTTTGCTCTAACTAACTCATTCCTTGAAACATTGCTGACCTTGTGACAAATTTTCAGTACTCTGTTTTGTCTCCCCACGGAACTGTGTAGTATCTTCCTCTGTCTTCTTACGCAATTGTTTAATCTCCTCTAGAATTTCTGCTAAGAGGAGTGGATACTGCTCTGTCATTTTAAAAAAGTCTCTACTATTTTCTTTAAATATCCGAACTTTACTTCATGAGCGTTACATTCTCGTAACCACACTTAAACAGATCACAGTTTGCTTGGTATACCACTCGGTACAAAATAACTCCCTACAGAAGTAAACTCTATTCGCAATTGAAAAGGAATAGCTGTCTGACAACAATCCCAAAAACATTCCTCTAATCAGATAAACAAATAACTCTTGTTTTATTACTTAACGTTATTTGTTCTCCATTCTCCGGAACCTTTCTAGGAGGCTACAAATAGCTCGCCGTTAGTAGGCGCAGTGAAGACAGCAGAGGCGCAGCATGAAGTACAATCAGGCTGCATCCCCGTCACGCCGTATCTGCACTCGACTATGTCTCATTTGTCACAAAGTGATTTGAAGTACTATTACTGTGTCTCATTTATCCTAAAGTGATTTGAAGTACTATAACTAATCAAACCAATATTCTTTTCTTTTATTCAATTATATCGAACGCTCCACTGTGAATAGATCCACTCCCTCCTTCATGTATGTTCTGTATCATTTTCAGAAAAATTGTTTTTTCTGTCACCTAACACACTCAGAACGTACCAACTTTACTATGTACAATCAACAGTACATCGGGGACCACATTGTCGACAGACATCTGTATCATTCCTTACTGCTATGGTATGCCCTCATAACAGCCAACTATACTATTCTCGCACTAAAAGTACTGAACGATTAGTTTGTACGCTGTTTTTTGAAAGAAACAGCTTTTTGGGTGGCTGCTAAGTTTCGCTGCATCTGCAATACCGTAGACAAAAGGGACAACCACACTCCTGTCCAGATGAACTGCCGCTAAGGTAAATGCTTCCCGAACAGCAAAGGCCATATGACTAGCGAGTATTTGCTTCCAACAGTCACTCAAAACCTGTTTATTTGGTAGAGCACAAATGGGTTACCTCCAGCTATTCTTTTAGCCCCAGGTGAACTGTTTCTCAGTAGTCTGTCACACTCAGCAAGATACACAGCTCAGAATATCATGAAACAGGGATTAGCCCTAGCTGAAGACAAAGCAGAAGATTATTCGCGCAATGGACTGTCTGTATATATCACGATTCAGGATATAGGTTATTTATGCTTTTATTAAACCCTGTCCTAGGTGTACATTTTAAGCAGAATACAGTAACGTAGTTACATAAGACAGTAGCTACTCTCATTTCACAGTAAAAAAAAAGAAAAAAAATTATATCTCTCTGAACTTTAAGATTATTACCCATTTAATGCAACTTTTAGCGATTCGTTAGCAGTCTTTCTTTTAAGGGTCAGAAATCACCAATACACACGTCACTTCACGTGTACTGTTGGTTCCACCCGGAAGTAAAAAAAAAATAAAGCGTTACCTCCCCAAAGTCTAATCACTCGGGAATAAAACAACAACCACTGTAATAGTGAAAAATTATTTGAGATACTTGAATTTTATGCTTACAGCTGTGCGGTGTTCTCAGCTGCCGAAACGAAAAGTAAGTATGAATCAGCAGTTGCGAAAACAACATTCGTCCAAAAATGCAAATTTTTTCAAAAGAAGAAGAAACTGTATACTAGCTATATGATGAAATGTAGGATGCGTGCATTCATTTAAAAATCAGCTTATGTGTTAGGTAAATTTTAACAATAAAATAATGAACTGAAATGTACAACGTTGCATGTACCATTTCTTTAAAAATTTATTAACTTATGTGGTTTCGGAGGTTGAACATTTTATACTAACATTTTAATACCTTAGTTTGTTTATGTTACAAAATATTAGTTTATTATATCAACTTAACATACAATATTACTTCTAGGATAGTTTCACGCCAATTGTTTATTTTTTAAAAAGAACATTGACAAAAATCTATGCAAAGCTTGTTGTAAAAGACAGATTTTTCTATGAATCATGTCCAGGAATGTCCACAGAGGCGACTGAGCTAGTTCCAGATAAAAGGATTCGCGCCCTTCGGGAATATACCGCATTAGTTGTTCTATGTCTTTCAGCTTTTTGACATTGATTGTAACCATGTTGTTATGTGCCATTTATGAAGGCAACTTTGGTTGTGCCCATAACGAGAGTCGCAAAGAAATTTTTTGACACCATCAGTATGATTGTAACACCCAAATTCCCATATAAACTGTGATGGAAGCTCATAAATGAGGGCCCTATGAATTAAACTGTACTGTTCTGGCCCATACAGTTTACGTAACTGTCATCAGACAAACAGTATTGCTCATAAAATTTGGGCCACGATTTGTTGTAAACCAAAATCACTTCTGTGTTAACAAGCTATACATGAATATTTTGATTTTTGGACCAAGTGACCATCTTTCCGGCATAACCCTACAATGATTATATTCTGTCTTGTTTTCCCATCACCAGTTTTACGCAAGCAGGTTTACGATGACATGCCAAAACTACATGACCACGCACAGCAGGACGCTGGAACACACATTTGAATCTTCCGGAATTTCAAAGCATTAGGTTAATCACTGAGTTGTTCTTGTTTTATGCTGGTGACACGACAGAGAACACGTGCTATTAAAAAAGAAATTTATTAATCACTGTCCTGATGTACTCAACCAAAAATGATCATATTTCGTTAGCTCCTTTGTCGGCTGTATCTTCATGGTACAGATATAGCTTGGATCTGTTGCTTTTTAGGTGTGTAACGCGAAATGCATTAACATTAAGTCGACGCAAATTTAATGCTTCCTGCACTGCGAGCTAAGGAATCTGCAGATACTGCATGTAACAGAAACATAATGACATCACATGCTCATTTTCTGCACACATCTTCTTTACTGCATCCATCTTTGAATTGAATTTTCCTACTACTTCTTTTATGTACCGTTAATTGCTAATAGCTGCAGGGTCTGCTATATCGTTGAACGATTTCCTCTTAATTTTCGCTGTAAGTCACGTCACTTAAAAGAGCACCAAATTCGGTTAGTAGCTGCTCAGAGCATAATTAAAACACTCAGTGAAACCCCTGAAATATATTCCATATGACGTGCAAATGTAACTTTATTAGCATTTCACAAATAGTTTTTACAAACAACTAACACACTTCTTCGCTAGAGTAATGCGTGATATTCATAGGGGATGGCTTAATATGCTTCTCAATTATCTGCAGGTCTGGGGTCCAGAATTGCTTGCAGTAGCATATACTCTCCGTCATAGGGTTCCACATTGTTTTTCACACAATAACAAAAATCGTCGCACACGTTCATTTTCAACGCCAAAAAGGCTGCAAAATTCCGGTTTGCACAATTTGACAGTTCCGGCCTCTGCGATATCGATAATTTTTTTCCGGGGTCTTTTGTGCTCTATGCCTTCTTTCTCGATCAGACGTGGAAGGTATTTATTATGTGTGCTATTACATTCAAATGAGAAATTTACGGAATATTTCAATCTAGTCGTGATCAGATAACCAATTTCAATACAGTTTCAACATTTGAAACATATCAGTACACGAATATCAAATCTATGTGACAGAAATTGACATCACCATACAATACAGAACTCATGTTGTTTCTACCAATTTTGGTAATGATAATATGAGTCCAGTTGCAGACGTAACTTATTTGTCTGTCTTTGAGGAAAATAAAAATTCTGTCTTTAATGGTTTTATAGAAAGAAGCTTCCAGATATTTTATAACAATTCTTCCTCCTCCTGTTAAATCGTAAGTTTCTTCAGTGCTGTGTCTTACTGAGACTTTTCATTCTTTAACTGGTTTATTTTATGGGTAAGATAAGTGTAGGTAGGGATCTGTACTCTAATTTTAGAATAAGAACTTATTTTAGTTCCAACAAGTAACAACGGGTTTATACAATAGAAACAAACACTACTGCAGGGTGCTTACCAAATATTTGTCACGAGGGTCCTCCAAACATTTCTCTACACAGAACCCCATTTATAAAAAAATAAAAAAATGATCGCCATCACCTCTTTGGACCCTGACATTAACTACTTCAAATTATAACTAAGCACACAAAAACTCAGCATCCTCAGGCACTGGCTACAAAAATCTACCGACACCCCAATAATCTACTCTGGCTCCGCTGGACCACTCGGCAGTCCTAAAATGCATAACAGAATGTACGAAGTGAAATACATTATTGATAAATAGTTCCAGAAAGACTTTCGCTGTTACGGGGTCTCTGGATACTATCCAGCATTATTAGCCTCTTTGTGGAAGTCGACTTCCTGTCACCAGTAACAGTGCTGTCTTCTTCTAAAATCGAACAGGGTCGCAACCTCACCACCATCCCCCAAAAAACACCGTCAATTAATTACGTGGAGCATATGAATAGCTTCCACTTAACAAACTTCCAACAAATTCTTCCGTGAAATAGTCTCGCATCACCTATTGTGTCCTCTTGACCTGGTGAGTCACCTAATCCACCTTCAACCCTGACTTTATCAACGAATCAGCAGTCAGTCGATTTACGTCATCAATATGCCAATGAACACGCAACCTGGTCACATGCAATTAAGTAAGGCTCAAAGTGAACTCCCAGCTATGTAATTGCTCCAGCACACACTGCACTTGAGAAAATCCTATTATCGGTCACGAACCGCAGTTCTCACCAGTATTATGATGGCAATAATTTCATGAGCCAACGTATACAGAGGGCCTTTACGATCCTGCTCAAAGGCGCGGGAAATGCTAAACTCCTTTCGGCTAGTAGCCGGCCGGGGTGGCCGAGCGGTTCTTGGCGCTTCAGTCTGGAAACGCGCGACCGCTACGGTCGCAGGTTCGAATCCTGCCTCCGGCATGGATGTGTGTGATGTCCTTAGAACTACTTAAACCTAATTAACCTAAGTCTAGGGGACTGATGACCGCAGATGTTAAGTCCCATAGTGCTTAGTGCCATTTCAACCGTAATATGGTTTCACAATGCCAGCATGGATATTGTGTGTATTATGTAAAAATTTACATCTCCGAAAGCATGGAAGTTTTTGATATAAACTTGTAACAGTATGGTTGCGTTATCCATAGAAGTAGGTATACCAAATATGAAAACGATCGATTGATATTTAATAGCACTTCTTCAGATTCATAGAGTATGTGTAACCTATTGCACGCAGCATTAAGCAAGTACAACACTATTTCTGCCCAGGAGAGGGCGCAAGACGAGATAGACAGACAGAGGTGTAAAAACAGAGAGGGCAGAAGAGAATATGTGAAATGCACGAGGCGTGTGAGAAAAGTATCGAGACAGGCAACAATGCGAGCGAACTGGTAACGCTGTGTTGTTCTTCTTGTGCAGACCACTGCTTTCATCCCTTCCTGATACTCAGTCTGAGTTACACCTCCGTACGCCCATTATATGGCTTCTGAGAACGACATCAGTGATGTGGCCTTTTTATTATCTGTTACCAAAATGGAAATGCGGAATTTAGAGCAACGTTATGCCATGTTGAATTTGGGAATCAGCGCGTGTGACCTTAGATCACTAGAAACCGGTCCTTAGGAAACATTTCTATCAAGAGCGCAAGTTTTTCACTGTCGCAAATAGATTTAGGAAGGCCGACAACACGTTGAAGCAGAACTGTGCTCAGAGAGAGACTTCAACTTCAAAATCCGGCCAGAACATCGAACGTGTGTGGGCTCTTGTGAGATTCTTTCTCCACGACAAAACCGTCAAGCAAGAGTTTTACAAAGATGTCCTTTAAAAGCCAGGAAAAGGGTGAATCGAGTGAGGCCGGACATTACAGGCAGGTGGATACTGCCTTGTGACAACACTCCACTTCAAGTGGTCACATCTACAACGAATTTTTTGACCTCAAACGGAATTCTGTTGTTCCATAGCCCCACTATTCACCTGATGTGAGTCTCTGCCACTTTTTTTTCTAGAAACTGAAAAATATCTGAAAACGACATCATTTTAGATCACTGAAGAACATTCAAAAGAGTGTGACAGACATGTTAACGGGCCTACCAAATGAAATCCTTCAACTCTGATACCAGTACTGCAAACGACTCCACCGGATTGCACTTCCTGAAGGGAACTACTTTGGAATGGACAATATTCTTGTTTGAAAAAATTAAAACTATGATAGAAATAAAGATCACTCTCATTACTTTTTTTACACATCTTGTACATGTCATAGCTACACATACGTGGGCCAAAGTGCTGGTACAAGTCTTGTATTCTCATAAACTGTGCTTGTTCTATATGTGTTCTTTGTATGCTATTTTTGTATTTTGGGACAATGCATTGAATGAAGTGTAAAATGAATTAATGCTTTATATTTTTCCTGTTCTTGGTTTGATACCATAGCGTTGCATCGGTGTCAACGCTAAAATTTTTCTGAACTTCTTTAGTCCCAGTACTTTCCGTAGACAAAAGTGAAATTTTTTTCTGGTGCAGTAGGTTAGCTTATGTCATGAGGAAGCAAGACAACTCAGTCGCAAAAACAGCGCTCCACATCAACCCAGGAGGAACAAGACTACGAGACCGGCAAAGAGGTGGACTGAAAACGTCAGGGGAGACATGCACGTTGTTGACTTAAGACCAGAAGATGTCAACGACAGGGAGAAATGGAGGAGATGTAGCAAAACAGCAGACCCCGCAAGTCGGGATTAATGCTTGGAAAGAAAGAGAGAGTAGGTCAGCTTGTATTAATTTTCCTGTTTCATGTTCTCCCTTATATCTATGAAATTTTAAATGTGGAATAGACTGCAATGCCGAATCGTCACTAGCGTTTAAATGATTCAACTCTGAACTGGTTTACAAGGATCTCAAGTGTGATGGTATACTTCGAAGCTATTATTGTGATAACCATTTTACCATGCACTTTGGCCCGTCTGTTTTCATTCCCTCATTTCCGTTTCAGACTATATAAACTCCTTACATCTGAGCGCTCACACACTTCCAACAACGTAATGCATCCCCCAGCCCTCCTTTCTGTTGGTGTTATAGTATCCACCTCTCGAACGGAGGGTTAAGTAACAGAATTTTCGAACTGTATTTCTTGTTTTCCAAATTCCATAACCTGGCTTGTTGTACACTACAAAATATTTGAGACTATAATTTACTTTTTCTGTACAATCACAGTTCTCACGCTTATGTGTACTTCGTCAATAGGGATAATAATAACGATTTAATATCTTACTTCCCATTCACACCATTATTCTACATCTTCAACTACATGGATACTCTGCACATCACATTTAAGTGCGTGGCAAAGGTTTCATCGAACCACCTTCACAATTATCTATTATTCCAATCTCGTATAGCGCGCGGAAAGAAAGAACACCTACATCTTTCCGTACGAGCTCTGATTTCCGTTATTTTATCGTGGCGATCGTTTCTCACTATGTAGGTCGGTGTCAACAAAATAGTTTCGCATTCGAAGGAGAAAGTTGGTGATTGGAATTCCGTGAGAAGTTTCCGCTGCAACGGAAAACGCCTTTTCTTTTAATGATGTCAACGCCAAATCCTGTATCCTTTCTGTGGCACTCTCTCCCATATTTCGCCATAATACTAAACGTGCTGCCCTTCTTTGAACTTTTACGATGTACTCCGTCAGACCTATAGAGTAAGGATCCCATAGCGCGCACAGAATTGTAAAAGAAGACGGACGAGCGTAGTGTAGACAGTCTCCTTAGTAGATCTGTTACATTTTACAGGTGTCCTGCCAATAAAACGTAGTTTTTGGTAAGCCTTCCTCACAACAGTTTCTATGCGTTCCTTCCAATTTAAGTTGGTCGTAATTGAAATAACGACGTATTTAGTTGAATTTTTGGCTTTTAGTTTGGATTTAATTACCGTGTAACCGAAGTTCAACGAATTCCTTTTAACCCATGTGAATGACCTCACATGTTTCGTTAGTTAGGGTCAATCAATTCTTGCACCATTCATCTATCTTTTCAGAAAACGTTTTGCAATTTGTTTTGAACTTCCGATGATTTTATTGGCCGATAAACGACAGCGTCATCTCCTCAGATTGTCTCCCAAATCGTTTATATAGATAAGGAACAGCAAAGGGTCTATAACCCTACATTGGGGATCGCCAGGAATCACTTCTGTTTTACTCGGTGACTTTCTGTCAGTTACTACGTACTGTGACCTCTCTGGCAGGAAATCACAAATCCAAACACATAACAGACGATATTCCATAAGCACGCAATTTCGCTACAAGCTGCTTGTGTGGTACAGTGTCAAAAGCCTTCTGGAAATCACGAAATACGGAATCGATCTGAAATACCTTCTTAATAGCGTTCAACACTTCAAGTGAATAAAGAGCTAGTTGTGCTTCACAGGAACGATGTTTTCTAAAACCATGCTGACTGTGTGTCAATAGACAGTTTTCTTCGAGGAAATTCGTAATGTTTGAACACACTATATGTTCCAAAAACCTGTTTCATATCGACGTTAACCATATTGGCCTGTAATTTAGTGGATTACTCCAGCTACCTTTCTTGACTACTGGTGTGACCTGAACTTTCCAGTCTTTGGATACGGATCGTCCGTCGAGCGAATGGTTGTATATGATTGTTAGGTATGGAGCTAATTCAACAGTATACTCCGAAAGAAATCGAATTGGTATACAGTCTGGACCAAAAGACTTGCTCTTATTAAGTGATTTAAGTTGCTTCACTACTCCGAGAATATTTACTTCTACGTTACTCATGTTGGCAGCTGTTCTCGATTCCAATTCTGGAAAATTTACTTCGTCTTCTTTTGTGAAGGCATTTCGGAAGACTGTGTGTAGTAACTCTGCATTGGCAGCTATGTCTTCAATAGTATCTCCATTGCCATCGAGCAAAGAAGGCATTGATTGTTTCTTGCCGCTAACATACTTCACATACGACCAGAATCTCTTTGTATTTTATGCCAGATTTCGAGACAAAGATTGTTTGTGGAAACTGTTATAAGCATCTCGCATTGAAATTCGTGCTAAATTTCGAGCTTCTGTAAGAGATCGCCAATCTTGGGGATTTTGCGTCTGCTTAAATTTGGCATGTTTGTTTCGTTTTTTCTGCAACAGTGTTCTAACCCGTTTTGTGTACCAAGAGGATCAGCTCCGTCGTTTGTTAATTTAATTGGTATAAATCTCTCAATTGCCACCGATACTATTTCTTTGAATTGAAGCCACATATCTTGTCTGCACTTATATTATTAATTTGGAATAAGTGGAGAATGTCTCTGAGGAAAGCGTCAAGTAAATTATTATCTGCTTTTTTGAATAGGTATATTTTTCGCTTATTTTTGGAGAATTAAGGGATTACAATACTCATTCTCGCTGCGGCAACCCTGTGTTCACTAATCCCTGTGTCGCTCTTGGTGCTCGTTATTAACTCAGAATTATTTGTTGCTAAGAGGTCAAGTGTGTTTTCACAACCGTTTACTATATAGTGGACACCTGACCTATTCAGCTGAACCCGAAACTCATTCAACCTTTGGCGCAAGTCGAGGATCTGCTGCCTACACGGTAGCAGAACCGTCTGAACCTCTGATTTAGAACCTCCACTCGGCTCTGTACCACATTCCGCATTCGGTCCTGACGACTATTCTCTAAATGGTCAGCGCCGCTTTCATCTTGCAAGCAAGACTGGCAGCCTTTACCACTTCTGTTTGCCGCTCGAAACCAGAGAGAATCTCTCCTGATCCAAAGTGACACACATCATTGGTACCGACGTGAGCAACCACCTGCAATTGGCTGCACCCTGTGCTCTTCATGGCATCCAGGAGGACCATTTGCACACCTGGAATGACTCCACCCGGTATGCACACGGAGTGCACATTGGTTTTCTTTCCCATGTTGTCAGCCGATTCCTACGGCGCCCCATAACGCGCATAACGTTGGAGCTCCCAGCTACCAATTATCCCACCCTCTACGATTGCCCGGATCTTGCAAGCTGAGTGGTTTAAAATTATTAAACAAGTTAGCAATAATTAATGACAGTCGTAATAAGCATAAAAACCACAGTTTTGATTCAAAATTATGTTTTAACTACCTTATAATTTCATAGTCCATAAGAAGCTGATGCCTTTCGACCGCAGACGTAACGATAACCATGACTCGCTGTTGAAATCTGCTGCCCGCTGCCGTTTCTTCCTTCATATGGGGGCGTTATGAAGCGCTGTGCATCACGGTCGTTCTTATTTTATTTTTATTTTTTGTCATAGAATTGCTCTTACAAAGCATAGCGATTCAGTTTAATTGAGCAACTGGCGAAGATAACCACACAAAACACTTGGCGATCCCTTCAATGTAAATGATGACGTTCCTAGAGAATTCATAAAATAAGTTGTCCTGAACGGCTTCAGCGTATAGTAGGGAATTGGCATCAGAACTAAAAACAATCTGAGTCACTCCAGTTTAGTTTCTTTACCCAGATTTGCATAATCACGATAGATCTAACAATAAATATGTGAAAGACGTGAACTGGTAGAATGTAAGACATATCTTGTTAGTGTATGAAAACCGCTAATCATGTGGACAAATGCACAGGTTGCGCATTCAGCAACAGAAAGTGACTGACTGGCCGACAATGTTATCACAGCTATAGCCGACCCGTAATTTAAGTGAGTCGTATCAACAAGGAGCGGCGCTGTACAATTACCAACACTTTACTGCCTTGTAATCTGGTACGAAACTTGCGCGAAAGTTACTACTTAAACAAGACAATTTTCCGTAACTCGACACATGCAGTACTCTAAAACCTTTCACGCGTATGGTGCGACATTAAACACCAATCATAAAGGATAACCGTTTCGTTCGTATTTCCACTTCTTCTGCTGCAGGGCGACAGCACAATTTGTTATGAAAACTTTGCACTTGGTGTTTTGCCTGGAAACAGAAGTATTTGTCGCTGTATAGTCAAAAAACCTGTGATTACTGTAGCAATACAACCACGAACCAACTCTGTTGTGCATTACAACCATTCAGATTAATATTTACGAATTGGAAGTTCTAACGGGAATGGCTGTACTTAAAACTATCTTCACCTCTAGGTCTATGTTTGTAGAATGATAAGTACAAATTTTAGAGTACGGTAATTTTCCCGTGAGAAAGGAAAAATTGAATTATTGTTGCTTTTTACTCAAAACTTGAATTACATATAAAATTTATTTACCACCTGTTTCTGGTCACATACTGTTTTGAGTGAAAAACTAAGTTTCATGGCTTTTCCTCAAAGTATTCCTTAGCCGTGACGTCTCATTCTAGGTGATGAAGTAGACATATAGCATTCTCAAAGGGAAAACATCAACTAAGTGAGATGAATTACGTGGTTACCACAAAAAAAAACGTTTTCGAATGAACAGCTTCAATTATCCAGAAACTATCTTCATTAAATGTAAAGATCGAATAGTCAGCCGTTTATATATATATATATATATATATATATATATATATATATATATATATATATATGGTTCTATTAAATATTACATTCTGTTTAACGCGTCGGCAAGAAGACAACTAATAATTTCTCGGAGGGTGGTAACAGTTTTAGATCGACACTACATACGGCAAAGTTAAATTCAGTTTTCGAGACACATATTATAGTTAGATGTGAATGAAGAACGAAGCTCACATTTTGCTAACGAGTGTGGTTAGTTATTCCCATAAACAACTGAGACAAACAGTGTAATAGAAGCCTTAATACTTCCTGCGTGGCAATATGCGGGTTTCGCATGTCACGTGCGAGAATCTCGACTCCGGTTTAACACTCTGAATTGATTACAGGCGCTATTCTTGGGCATGCAGTCCGTTTCACGGCTCGACTTTAATCCTCCAAAAACAGTACCATCGATATTGCAGAAGAGACGGCACACGCAACAATGAATGACAGTTGACGATCGCTAAGATCATATCCGCGGAAACGCACCCTTTCATTTGCTTCAAGATGTCGGAGCGCGTCGGAAGTGTTCCTGTCGCTGTGCCCGAGGCGAAGCGGAAGCCGTACTACGTGCCGTGGCACGAGTACGGAAAGGTAAGTGATATGTTGCACACGGCTTAAGGTAAGATCCGTAGCAGTGGAATGTGCACGTATTGCAAGTTACAGAATTCGGATGCAGTGTGCACCGCTCCGCTTTCATAAAACGACTTTAATACGGACTCAGTGACTTTGGAAGTTACATCCAACGATATTACTGAGTATGAGAGACAAAGATACTGAAACACAGTGTAGTCGTTATTTCTTTGATTTAAATGCCGGTCGATTTTGGTAGTTTTGTGTGCTATGCAGTTCGTAAATAGACGAAATGTAAAATACGTTATGTATGACTATCAAAATTCCCTTATCGTTAATACACATTTCGAAATGCAAGGATTTAATCACTGTAGCTTCCATTTTGTATCTATTTTGCGTTTCATTAATAATTTGTTGAACTGACGCGAACTTATAGCGTGTGCAACTCATCCGTTGTACGTTGCTGTTGGTAATTCGTTGATGTACGTCGTAGCCAGTCTGGTGATAGTACACGGTAGCAATTGAAAATCTGTCTCTTCGGTTTTTTTCCGGCTATATCTCCATTTACGAAACTGTGGCTCAAAATTGCTCCGAGTGTATGAAAATATCCATCAACTTCGTTTATGAAACATAGGAAGTTACGAAGAAGCAGTGTTGTTCTTCATCCACATCCGATTAATTATTCGCCGTGTTCACTTCCCACCATTTTTCACGGGAACTCTTCCAATAAAAATGCCGTAGACAGGGTAAGTCACATTTACTTTTTCTTGTGCATCTCAGACGTCAAACTACCGTTGCATATGTGGTTGACTTACAATCTTTGTTCATGGTTATATCAGCAGACACTGGTTGTAATATCATTTGCATACCATCAGTAATATTACAATTTTCGCAGCAAATATGAGTTAGGAGTATATGAAACACTAAAAGTATTTCTTAACTTCAGGTTTATAGATAGTCAAGGACATGGTACATCCAAAAATGGGTCTTACCATCAAACCTGAACGTAATGGGTTGGGTACCCATGAGCACAAACTTAACATTAACTTTGTAACCATAGTCAGGAATGCGATCTCACCGTCCCCTCTACCCAATAACAAACAAAAATGCGTTACGCTAATAGATACACATCACATCATCATCTTCTTTTCAAGAATTAGGCTATTGGCAGTTACAAACTTAACAAACAGCATCATTTCCATCTTTTTCGAAGTCCTCCAATAACTCTTTTTTCATTCGAATTGTAATTCACGATTTTCTGTGGAATCTGGCATTCTCATGAGGTTTTGTGTCGATTTTTCACGATTCATTTGATTTTCATGTTGAAAATATTTAATTCTGTTCCTTGATTTCCAATCACGTCTCTGTTCTTTTTTTTTCATTTACATTGTGTAACAAAGTAATCACCATCATCCAGCATCATTCATTTCCTTCAGGCCTTTGTCCCACTTCAGCCTTGTTACAATATATTTGGCGATGTTGATGTCAGGGGGTGGCCGGATGCCCATCCTGTCACAGCCCTTATCTCCTGGGATGGAATTAGTGTACCTCAGCTGTCTGTGTCTAGTGTCAGCCATGTAGTAGTGCTAATTTTTCAAATTCCTGCGAGTAGTGAAACTGAGGTTCGAACGTGCTCAGCTATAACTCTAAAGTCAGGTGACAGAACGTATTCACCTTCTAGAAATAACAGAAAATAGTGTTCAACCTATTTTGTTTTGGGATTTTCGTTTTTCCTGTCAGTATTTGATCTACATGAACTCGGCGTTGCCTGCTTTGCGTGAATTACCTTTCTCAACAGTTATACCGTCTATGATGTAGACTTGAAAATCATTTAAAGTTCTTTATAAAACAATTGTTTTGTTTGCAAGGAACCAACTATCACAAAAGATCCATTTCATTCTATAGTTATAACAGTTGTATATTACTTGTGATGCTTGTGGGAAATTATATTTTGTTTTATATACGTGAAAATTAATGAGTAATTATATGCAATACCACGTATGTAGATATAATAGGCAGGATGGTATATGATCAGTTGAAATTCATTTCCAACTTAACCCTGTCTTCTTTTACCTCAGACAGAGCGAATATTTTCTTCTAAACTTCGCAAGGTGTACGTCTACTCTTGCTTTCTGTTCTTGCCTGGAAGTTTTCCCATCATTCTTATCTCGCTTACATTTATGCAGTTGTGTTGCAGATTGTGCTAGGAAACTGTCTTCCCCACTGTAACTTCAATGTCATTCGCGAATTTTATGTAATTAATAAAAATTTAAAATTTTTTCTGTGCGTTCGAGTGTCTAATGTTACTTTTAGTTGTCCGTTTTCATGACAAATATTTTGCATAATACAGAGCATTATGTCATGGGTCAAGCGTAAACGCTGTATCATGATAGAAAACACCGTCTGAGTCGCTAAATTTATATTTTTATTTCGCGGTTTCGATCATAAATATATCTAGTGCTAAAACACTAATCACTGCAGCAGACACCTATGTCCCATACCCCTAAACTTGTATGTCGGCCTTCAAGACATGTTGATGTTGCTAAGGAAAGCACAACAATTTAACAAAGTAGTAACATGGAAGGACTAGAAAATGTGCAGGAACGGAAATACCGCAGGTGTTCATGAGTTACCTCTGAAACTAGCTTTGGGGGTAGTAAGCGAATACGTTTTCATTAAGATAGATCCACAAATTACCAATTGATTTTTAAAGTGACGTCAATGTGTTTATCGCATTACCGGTCAACGTGTTTATCGCATTACCGGCTATTAATTTCGTATCACATAGTACTAATTTTAGTATCTTTCATCGCGTGTGTAATAATGACCGTTAAGGTGTGAGTTAGCCTATGGAGCGAGCACTTGTACTCAACAATATGAACTAAGGTAACTTACAAAATTACAAGGCAATCTTCGTACAGGTGATGCGGTCTAACGTGACAGTGTGAATATACTGTATTTTACTTTCTTGTCAGCGGCAATTTGAATTACCTACGTTCAAGGTAAAGCAGTATTTCAGTATAAGGGTTTCGTGCGCACCAGCCCTCCGTTTCAGAATAATATTATCATGATGATTTATTCAACTTTTTACCACATTTACCGATATATCTTTGAAGTATCTTCACAATACTAAATACCCTGTGATACGCAATCAACAAGAGATCCGAATGCAAACAGTGTAACGCAAAAACTCTCAGACAATGCTAGAGTACAGTCATGTGTTTCCTGTGGCTGCGGGAACAGTCAGCATAGAATTGTTGTGGCAGTCTGCCACCGCACTCAGTCAGCCCAGACGCGAGAGGAAAGTCGGCCTGTTCTTCGGCAGTAAACTTATTAGCACTGCTGTGTATCAGTGTGACACTGTTGCAAATCTAATCCGAGGCAGAAAATTACTGAACCGTACTGAATACAACAGCGACAGTTTTGCGACAAAGTTTCCACAGATTTTTATAGAAGGTGCAATGAATCTGATTTTATATCTGTCATTTTCTAATCTAATCACGTCAGCATCACCTGATTTAATTCGACTACATTCCATTATCTTCGTTTTTGCTTTTGTTGATGTTTATATTATATCCTCCTTTCAACACACTGTCCATTCCATTTTTGTTCATTCAAAAGAATATTCCTTTTCAGGTTTCATAGGCTAGAAACTCACAATCTTTGTGATGCACCACACAAAATGGTGTCGGTAGACATTCTCGATTAGAAACGTTGACTTCGTTTCAATTTTGAAATACTTTTATAATCACAACGCAAGAAAATTCAACGAAGATGAGAAGAAATGTCGATTATTGTTAATGGCAGCTAATGACACGTAATTTGATATTATTTGCGTGCTCGCCATTTAATTTGCAACATAGTGAAAGACAGCACGACGACTGAGGTTCCCCCTTGTTGATCGGCCTCCTCATCTGCAGCCCACTTTCAATAAAACACTTCTCTGTCTTTAATTGCGTTGTATTGAAATGTGGCAAAATGACGCGGTTATAAAGGCAGAAGAATTTAATTCATACAACCGATAGTAGGTGATTGCGTGCTTCGGTTTTTTGTAATTCTGGTTCGTACAATAATTCGAGTAAAGAGAAGCCTCATACTAGACGTTTGGCTTTGCAAACCGTTTTTGAATACTCGAGCGCAATTAACACGTGACTCTTTGCATAGTTTTGTGGTCCTGTTGCATTTTTTTTACACCTTGGACACCAAAACATAATCTGCAGCTCTGCTGGCAGAGAAATAAAATATACAGCGTCACTTCAGAAAATCCCTTTCCGTGATATTATTTAGTAAACTTGAAGGAGGTAGGGACATAACTAGATATATGACTAATAATCATTCGTTTGAATTGCCTTATACATAATTTACGGAATAATCTTAGAAGTTTTTCTTAGCACATCGGTGCAAGCACGCTCTATCTTGTTCTTATTAATGACGGAATGTGATGAAATACATTTTATAATAATTACTGAACTGAACGTTGACACAAATTTTGATGTAAGTTTTACAATACGTTGACTACTATTGAGAAAATACCGTCGCTTTTGATGTAGCATAATACTCCACACTCATTGCATTCTGCGTCTCTGTTCCAGGTCGTAAGTACTGCTGCCGAATGTAGTTCCATTCCACCGACATGCCCTGTACGGAAACTATCGCCATGATTTACGAAATATAGCTGAAGAAATTCCTGAGTACAACCACGCAAGCTAGTGTTCTTTCTTTTTCCACATTAACAACATCAGATATCGTTTTGTCCTAATATCACTTAATTGGAGTGATTGCAGTGTTGCATATCGATCAAATGTTTTTGCCGAGCGTCTTACAAACATTTACTGCTATTAATAAAATTCCGTGTCTTGCAGTTTAGCGTAATGCCCATTACTCATTGCATTCCATATTTCTGTTACAGGTGATGAGTGCTGATGCAGAGTGCAGGGCTGTTGCACCTCTACGGCCTGTACGGGAGCAAGACGTGGAGGTCTTGTTCAAATACCGTGAGTACCTTTTTGTGTGCTGAGGATACAAGTAGTAAGGATTCGAGTAGTGTAATCGTTTTGATGAAGTGGCTTTGTTACAGAGGTTGCGTTTGATATCAGCAACTTGTTTCCATATCCCATCTGCGTCTGCTATAATAAACACGAAATGAATGTAGTGTTGGAACCTCTTTGTTACTATGTTGTAGTTTGCTTCATACATAACATGATCTGGGGATTCTGTAATATTTGCTAAGGATGATCGGTTCTGCTAGTCTTACCCAAAAAAGCACTGTACCGATCATATGTATTAGGAGTGATGCCAGGAAAGGTCACGTTTAAGGGCATGAATTTTTTACTGGTTATCGTCTCTTCATTAGCCTGATAGCTAAGTAGCAAGGACAGATTCCATGAATTGCGTCTGTCAGTGAGTGAACTCTCTCCCGAAGGAACTTTAACTAAATCCATGTAGCAGTAACAGAGTTACAGCAAACGCTGAGGAAAGCTTCATAGCTCTCCGTAGTCTGAGTCATATTTCCACTAAATACTGTACTGGAAATGGGCATACACAGCCCTCTGTGATGGTCATCACTGGTGTTTCGTACTTCTTAAACACTAGATTAGTTCATAATTATTTATCACATCAAATAAATTTCTGTTTACAGAGGGTGCTAACTTCATTATTATTTGTCCGCTAACAGTGTCCACAACGTTGTGTAGCAGTAAGTACTATAAGATGTATTCATCTTTTCTGACATGCAAGAGCAGTAATGATAAGTATTATAGCTGTCTATGTACATACTGCAATTATGACACATTATTAGTCTGTAGCAGTGGATGTCAGTGAGTTCTGCACATAGATGTTGTTTAGAGTGATGGTGTACTTTTATTTTACAGGCCACTGCTACCGACATGATGTGCAGTCTGAGCCGTCCCCGAGACCCGCGCTCACGTATGTAGTATCACACGTGGCAGCAGGTAAGGTGCAAGAGAGGCAAGGCACAGGCGAAACAGCCCAACAGCAGCCGCTGCAGCAGCACCGCGATGTGGTTGAGGCAGAGGGAGGCGAAGAGGAGGAGGAGGTGAGGGAGGCCAAGACCAGCCGCGGCCTGCTGCGGCGGCTGCTGGCCTGCTGCCTCTGCATTAGGCTGCCACGAGGCCGCAGGTCCAGGAGGACCAGCAGGTGAGTCCGCCCTGTTGTGCCGTGTGTTCAGAATTCTTCAGCGTGGAACTTACCATGTAGCGCAGCTGAATTCGTGAATATGCTGTAATTACAGCCCCACACAGTGACCTCTAGCGTTGGAGGGAGTGGGGGAGGAGCTTTTCGGCTTATCCAAATTTGTGTTCTGAAGCTATTTGCTGGGGCTTGAGTATTCATTGTCATTCTTCAGAATTCTGATTGTAGGGAAATAGCTCAATCAGGTTCAAAGAATGGCTATGAAGAATGTGCAAAATCCATATTGAACCAGTAACTCAAGTATCAAAGAGTTTCGGTTATTTATGTGAGATAATCATAAATGTGTTTTAATCAAATTAAAGTAATCATAAGTATATAACAGTTTTCCATGGCTGCTACATGTGTAATTCCTTGTATGAATAATTTGTGTAAAAACGATTTTAAATTTATGAATAAATAAAACTAAGAATATTTAATTTGTTTCAGAGTTCATCCTGAAGAAGTGCCAACACCTGGCAGTCAGGCTAGGGAAGTGAGCCCTGGCAATAAAATCCCGGTATGTATTGAAAGAAACATGTACAGAACTTACAAAATCTTTGTAAAGACATGTAAGATGCTACTACTTGTCCACTAGCCATTTCATTATTTTGATTAGTAATTAACTGAGTAATGATAGAGAGAACTTGGCATCTGATGGAAAATTGTAATATACGATTAATTGTACTCATCACAACAGAAACCCAGGGAAGCTTAAATTAAATAAGACTAGCTGTAAAGAATAACTCAGTCTGCCTACGTAGCGTAATCTATGAGTCACGATGTAACCTTGACTCTACCTCCAAAAGAAATGATATTCTGCGATTATGGAAGTGGTACAAAGTGAAAATTTGAAATTATCATCTCTTTATATTTTTCATTTTCTAGCACAGAGAGTAATGTGGATTCTTTGAGGTAGGATCCACAGCCCAGATTTCTTCAGTGAAATGGCAGCTGACTTGGTAGTGAATCAGATGGTTCCCCATCTGGAAATGTTTAGGAAGGGTTTTCAGACAGCAATATGCTTTGAAATTAAGGTCAGTTTTTCGAAATACTTGCTTGGAACTGGGGAATAGAAATAATTTGTAATTTATTTCTAGCAAATATGACATTTTCTTAGAAAAATGTTGATAGCTTGGATACTTAGTTTTGTAACTAATTAACCTCTGAGCTTACTATGTGCTGTCTATTTGTAACACTCGTCAGGAAAGTCACCGACTCTGTCCTGTTACACGGGATTAGGAATATGCCTTTGATATTTTTAGCTGGGACATGTCCCTCGCCAATGAAAATTAAAATGGCTACAATTTCCTGCTCATGTCCACTGTCTTCAGAGATTTGTCTTGCTTGTAAGCTGTTGCAATTACCTCTACGTTATTCCAAGTCACGAAGCCCGCTGGCCACATTAAACCCTCTGGGTATCGTATCACATAGGTCAAATTGTACCTGCATTAGCTGTTGGCTGATAACATTCAAATTGGTGTGTTCTCATATGTCAACCAGAAATGCTGCATTTTTAGAACAGATTGACTTGAGTTAGATGTTGCTACTTCCTGCACATAACGACGGACTGGAATGTTACACACCAGGATACAATCTGAAAAATTCTTGTCTGTATTCCTCTATATAGTACGTTGATACACACACAACAGTCGTCAAAGGATAATGAGAGATGCGTAATCAACGTAAAATCTCGCAAGTGTCATGCCTTTCTCGTTTTACGTGACGCGTTGATACACACATTGTAGATGAACATACGTTGACAAAAGAGTGTGTGAGTACTGTCCATTTCGATTACTTACAGATGCAAGAAGATGGGTTAAAATAAACACACTTTGTTTGTCATTCAGCATATCATATATTCGCAATCAGAAGCATAGATGCCGAAGTGTTGAATAACAAACAAAGTACATAACATGTTCACCAAGCAGTGTTCAAAGTGTACTTATCGGTAAAGTCTTAATTGGAGAATAATGTTCAGTCTACAGGATGATTTCATAATGATGCTACAAACTCTCGGGATTGGCAGAATGTTAAATGTATCAGCGCGAGGTAGGGGGCCATGTCCAGTAAACGAGCGAGTCGAAAGTTATAAGCGAAAATTATTCTGGTGTCTCTGACAGTCGCCTTTCTGCAGCAGGCTCTTCGTTGTCCGTACTTGCGAAGAAAGTAGAATCGATAAATAAAAAAATGGTTCATTAAATATGGAATCTAAAGTGCAAACCTGAAGAGCTATGAGCAGTTGTTAACTTTTGCTACTGTGGAATACATGTCTTCTACTGAACAACAAATAATAGCTCATTAGGTATGTATTTTAGAGCCCTTATTTACTGGATATTTTTGTTGTTTTGGTTCAAACTACCTAATCCCAAAATATGAAAAGCAAAGAATTTCCAGTAGAAGTGATCCACTGTCTCAGGTATCAGAACGATTTTCGCTTGCAAATTTAGACTCTGTCGTTTCTGGACGATGGTCCCATGCGTCGGATTGATATATTTATCCGTTTCCATCACTCCTGAAACTTTGTAACATCGTAACGGACAAACTCCCTGTAGCTCCCTTTCTCTGTACTTCCGTCATTCACACCACCATTTACAACATTGATCTAGCACTCAGCATAGAGAGAAATTGCTATTTAAACGGATCTAGCGTTTCGTTAACCCTATACTAACTGCAGTGTCTTCATCTGTTGCAGGACGGAAGTGTAGACGAGATAAATAACAGAAGAACGGGAAAGGTCTTTGTTGGGATAGGTATACGTTTTATTAATGGGGAAAGTAATTCTGAATTAATCTGACTGTCTTTTTCTGTTGCAGGAAACGTACACGAAGGAGAAGCAAGAGCTGGTGTCGGCATGGGTGCTGAGGCATTTTGGGAGCGCCCGGGACCGCTGCAGGTGGATGGAAGGGCTGCACGAAGATGCCGTCAGCGCAGAAGCTGCTGAGGTAACGTATTGTGAACGTTTCAGCTACGCAAGCAGTGGTGAGTAGAACAATAATATAAACAGAAATTCGTATACACTAGGCACAGTACACTGTAAATATAATGTGGTGATACATCAAAGACTTAATCGTTGCGTCACATTCAGATTTTCAACCGAAACTGTTTTATTTGAAGGAGAAAACTTTAGTCTCCGTAATGGTAGTAAAAACCTTTCAGTTAAAGGGTTTAATTATCTGTTGCGAGCCTCATCCTGAATTCCGCAGAGTAACTGTTGTGTTGGACGTAATTTATAATGCATAGCATGAAATAACGTAAGAAAATACATATTAGTATACTTCCTCTTATAAACTGTAGCGGTTCATAGATAATGAGTTTAGTAGTGTGAGTTCCATCTTTTAAAAGAGGAAACAGGAAAAAAATCTTGAAATGCAATTATCGTAGTCGAGTTAGCAGTCCTATAACGCAAGATAGAGAAAGGACGTCAAATAGTGAATACATTTTGATATAAAATAAAAAAATCCATGTAACCACTACTTCCTCGTAAATGTCAAACACTTTGCATCAACAGAGGACGAACATCTTATGTATCTAGATTCCTTGAATCTGTATCAGATTTATTATAAAAAAACCGAGGCCGATCTTTTCAACACAGAGGTGTTGATGTTTTAAATGTCACATTAACTGAAATACTAAAGTAAATTAAAGTAGTTTATTGGCGGTGTTTGCAACATAAGAAGAACAGTGATAGACACTGAATTAATATTTTTGTATCATTTACCTAAAAGAAATCATAGCGAACTGTAACAGCAGACATTGAGTAAGAATACCGGATTGAAACAGTGTACTTGCACTAAATCAACGTGAGTGTAATGTGGACTCCACACCAGAAGGGCTACCGATCTGCTCGTAGAGTTTCCACGTGTGGCGAGCTTGTTCGCAAGGCAGGGAGCTGGAACAGACACGAATGCATGCCATATTCTGGACTTACAGATGTTGGTTTGATTCACTGCCCAGCCTCAGTGTGGTTTTTAGGCGGTTCTCCACGCTCGTTTAGGCGAATGCTGTGCTGGTACCCACTCTCTCCCTCAACATATACACAAACAACTGGAATACTAAAACATAAAGTACAGTGAAACTTCCAGGCAGATTAACACTGTCTACCAGACCGAGACTCGAACTCTGGATCTTTGCCTTTCACGGGCAAGTGCTCTACCATGTGAGCTTCCGAAGTACGACTCACGACCTACCCTGACAGTTTCAATTCCATATCAGCACGCAGTCCGCTGCAAAGTGAAAATCTCATTTTGGAAACATCCCCGAAGCTGTGGCTAAGCCATGTCCCCGCAATATCCTTTTTTCCAAGTGTGCTAGTTCTGCAAGGGTCACATTGAAGTTTGGAAGGTAGGAGACGAGGTATTGGCAGAATTGAAGCTGTGAGGACGGGTCGTGAGTCGTGCTTGCATAGCTCACATGGTAGAGCACTTGCCCGTGAAAGGCAAAGATCCCGAGATCGAGTCTCGGTCTGGCACACAGTTGTATTTTGCCAGAAAGTTTCATATCAGCGCACACTCCGCTGCTGAGTGAAGATCTCATTCTATAAACAACAGTGTTTAGAGGATTCACAGACAGGTGGTGAACACAGGTTTCCTCCATTAGGCTTATGGCTGAGGTGGCCAGCTAGAAAGAAAAAATTTAAAAAAAAAAAAAAACTGCCAGGTCGTGAGATCTGTGGACGTCGACCAACGTATAAATGTTCGGAGACAGAGATTATACGTAGCAACTGACGTGAGGATCGGTATAATTTATCTAGTATGCCTGGAAAATTAGGCATTACGCACGCTGGCTTAGGACTTAAAGCTCTTAACATTTGTTTTTTTACTATAAGCGTTTTGACGGTAACCGTTGAAATCGTATCGTCTCTGATTTATTTGTTCAGTAGGAGGAAATGTTTCAGTAAGAAAACGAAGTTGTCAAACATACAAATTTTAAAATCGTGATGACGCAAAGTATATGAAAATACAGGTCTTATATTACGGAATGTGCAATGAGAGTATCAATTATATGTAATAGATAGCTACATATTTATCCAAAATTTACGTAAAATGTGTAACTTGCAGTATTTCATAGTATTTCCGAGGGTGCTCAGAGGTATAGAAATGCTCTGAATTTTTTTTTTTGTGCCATATTTTCCCCAAAAGTTACAAAAAGCAGCACTTGCGTATTTGCAAAGACTGAACTAACGCACTAATTAATTACTTCCCAAATCTAAATTACTGTCACATTTCGAAAGTTGGGTAGGAAACTAGCGGCAAGAATAAACAGATGACTGTGCATTTTACACGCCTCAGCTAGTCTGAGAGTAAAACACATGCAGTTTTATCCTGTTTACGATGTAAAATATGCTCCGATATTTCGAGAGTACTGAACCACTGAGGAAGTATACTTCCTCGTATTCACAACTCTCACA
The DNA here is from genome assembly GCF_023864275.1 of Schistocerca cancellata. Lineage (NCBI taxonomy): Eukaryota > Metazoa > Arthropoda > Insecta > Orthoptera > Acrididae > Schistocerca > Schistocerca cancellata. The sequence goes on from NC_064631.1 coordinate 58,323,535, forward strand.
TCCTGTCAGCACAACATGAAATGCATGCATCTTTACAAGACACACATAGCCGCTAGAACTTATATTGCACTTGTCGACAAGAGTAAACAGTGTCACCACCGTGCCAAATCTCTTCTGATATTAAAGCCAGTCAAACATTATAGTGAACTACTAAAACTAATTATTTTCCACATCTGGGATGCTTCCATGTTCCATTATGTTTTTTTCACATTTAGAATGTCTGCAAAAAACACGCCAGTAGTGCAAAAAGTACAGTGTTGACAATGTGTATCACAATGTCTAAATTAATTATCACACTGTTATTACCCACACGTATTTGTCATATGGGTAGCCAAATCTCTATTGTGGATCATAAGTATACTATTTCCATGCCAAAATACATGTCGTTTATGAAAAGTAACAGACAGTTCACGTTCTAAGTTAGGCCTACAACATCGAAACTATCCTAACCAAGATAAGTACTATTTGAGCACAAAAAACAAATACGCATTTTTGAATGTATAATTGAACCAACTCATTGGGGAACGGCGCCAATATAGGAAGGATGACGATAATAGATCAAATTGCAGATTGCGATTATTATAAAAGATTATACCGAGTCGAGGGGATGTCTCAAAGAAACACATTTACAGACAGCATTTCCTGTAATCAAGACAAACATGTAATGAAAACACCACACATTCACACAGCACACCGAAACACTGATGTAAGAAGGAAGGAATAAGGTGCTTTACTGTTATATATTACCTGAAATGGAGAGCAACTGCTTTGTTTATGCACACATGTAATAGGTGGGTGACAGAGATATAACATGACAAAGAAAATCACAGATTTGATATTTCAGCACACACACACACACACACACACACACACACACACACACACATGGAAGCTGATCATCGTAAAAGTATAGCTTTAGATCACTATGACAATTAGATCAAGATGGAACTGCATTATTTCTCAAAATATGAAAAATTTCCAAACCTACATCTACATCCATACCTCGCATGCCACCTGACGGTGTGTGGCGGATGGTACCTTGAGTATCTGTATCAGATCTCCCCTCTATTCCAGTCTATTATTGTTCCTGGAAAGAAAGATTGTCGATACGTCTCTGTGTGGGCTCTAATCTCTCTGATCTTGTCCTCATGGTCTGTTCGCGAGATATACGTAGCAGAGAGCAATATACTGCTTGACTCCTCGGTGAAGGTATTGTCTCGAAACTCCAACAAAAGCTCGTACCGAGCTACTGAGCGTCTCTCTTGCAGAGCCTTCCACTGGAGTTTATCTATCATCTCCGTAACGCTTTCGCGATTACTAAATGATCCTGAAACGAAGCGCTCTGCTCTCTGTTGGATCTTCTCAATCTCTTCTATCAACCCTATCTGGTACGGATCCCACACCGGTGAGCAGTATTCAAGCAGTGGGCGAACAAGTGTACTGTAACCTACTTCCTTTGTTTTCGGACTGCATTTCCTTACGATTCTTCCAATGAACCTCAGTGTGGCATCTGCTTTACCGACGATTAATTTTATACGATCATTCCATTCTAAATCACTGCTATTGCCTACTCCCAGATACTTTATGGAATGAACTGCTTCCAGTTGCTGACCTGCGATATTGTAGCTAAATGATAAAGTATCTGTCTATGTATTCACAGCACCTCTCACTTGTCTACATTGTGATTCTATTGCCATTCCCTGCACCATGCGTCAATTCGTTGCTGATCCTCCTGCATTTCAGTACAATTTTCCATTGTTACAACCTCACGGTGTACTACAGCATCATCCGCAAAAAGCCTCAGTGAACTTCCGATGTTATCCACAAGGTCATTTATGTATATTGTGAACAGCAACGGTCCTTCCACACTCCCCTGCGGCACATCTGAAATCACTCTTACTTCGGAAGACTTCTCTGTATTGAGAATGACATGCTGCGTTCTATTATCTAGGAACTCTTCAATGCATTCGCTTAATTGGCATGATAGTCCACATGCTCTTACTTTGTTCATTAAACGACTGTGGGGAACTGTATCAAACGCCTTGCGGAAGTCAAGAAACACGGCATCTACCTGGGGACCCGTGTCTGTGGCCCTCTGAGTCTCGTGGACGAATAGCACGAGCTGGGTGTCACACGATCGTCTTTTTCGAAACCCATGCTGATTCCTACAGAGTAGATCCTTAATCTCCAGAAAAGTCATTATACTCGAACATAAGCCGTGTTCCAAAATTCTACAAGTGATCGACGTTAGAGGTATAGGTCGATAGTTCTGCACATCTGTTCGACGTCCCTCCTTCAAAACGGAGATGACCTTTGCCCTTTTCCAATATTTTGGAACGTTACGCTCTTCTATAGACTTACAGTACACCGCTGCAAGACGGGGGGCAAGTTCCTTCACGTACTCTGTGTAAAATTGAACTGTTATCGCATCAGGTCCAGCGGCCTTTCCTCTTTTGAGAGATTTTAATTGTTTTTCTATCCCTCTGTCACCTATTTCGATAGCTACCATTTTGTCATCTGTGCGACGTTCTAGAGAAGGAACTACGGTGCAGTCTTCCTCTTTGGAAAAAGACATTTAGTATTTCGGCCTTTAGTCTGGCATCCTCTGTTTCAATACCATTTTGGTCACAGAGTGCCTGGACATTTTGTTTTGATCCACCTATCGCTTGGCATGAGACGAGAATTTCTTAGGATTTTCCGCCAAGTCAGTACATAGAACTTTACTTTCGAATTCATTGAACGCCACTCGCATAGCCCTCCTCACATTACATTTCGCTTTGTGTAATTTTTGTTTGTCTTTGGCTTTGGCTTTGGCTATGTTTGTGTTTGCTGTGAAGTTCCCGTTGCTTCCGTAGCAGTTTTCTAACTCTGTTGTTGTACCACAGTGGCTCTTTTCCATCTCTTACGATCTTGCTTGGCACGTACTCATCCAATGCATATTGTACGATGGTTTTGAACTTTGTTCACTAATTCTCAACACTATCTGTACTTGAGATAAAACTTTTGTGTTGAGCTGTCAAGTACTCTGAAATCTGCTTTTTGTCTGTATTGTTAAACAGAAAAATCTTCCTACCTTTTTTAATATTTCTATTTACGGCTGAAATCATCGATGCAGTAACTCCTTTATGATCGCTGATTCCCTGTTCTGCGTAACTGTTTCAAATAGATCGGGACTGTTTATCACCAGAAGTTCTAATATGTTATCGCCACGGGTCGGTTCTCTGTTTAGCTGCCCAGGGTAGTCGTAAACTATTGAGTCTCCCAGTTTAGAGCTGACACATTAAAATCTCCACCCAGAACTATAACATAGTCGGGAAATCTACTCGAACTATTTTCCAAATTTTCCTTCAGGTGCTCTGCCACAACAGCTGCTGAGCCAGGCGGCCTATAGAGACATCCAGTTACCATGTTTGAGCCTGCTTTAACCGTGACCTTCATCCAACTTATTTCACATTTCGGATCTCCGTCAATTTCCTTCGATACTATTGCCCTTTTTATCGCTATAAACACATCTCCCCCTTCACTGTCCATCCTGTCTCTGCGGTAAACATTCCAATCAGAGTTTAGAATTTAATTAGTGTTTACATCTGGTTTCAACCGACTTTCCGCCCCTAGTATTATGTGGGCATTGCGACCGTTTATTAATGAGAGCAGTTCTGGGACCTTTCTATAGACGCTCCTGCAGTTTACTATTACCACATTAATATCGTCATTCCCTGTTGCATTTTACCTACTGCTACCTTGTCGCGTCTCAGGAGGCGTCTTTTCGGGCCTAGGGAGGGTATTCTCTAACTTAAAAAACACACATGTACACTCCACAAGTACTCCGCTACCCTTGTAGCCGCTTCCTGCGTGTAGTGCACGCCTGACCTATTCAGGGGGACCCTACATATCTCCACCCGATAGCGGAGATCGAGAAATTTGCACCCCAGATCTCCGCAGAATCGTCTGAGCGTCTAGTTTAAGCCTTCCACTCGGCTCCAAACCAGACGACCGCGATCGGTTCTGGGAACGACACTACAAATTGTTAGTTCAGATTCCACCCCGCGAGCGAGGCTTTCGGGCCTTCACCAACTCCGCCAACCGCCTGTATGAAATGAGGATGACCTCTCAACCCAGACGGCAGGAGTCATTGGTGCCGACAAGAGCAACCGCGCCCGGTACCCGCGAAGATGTCTCGACAGCAGGGACCGTGGGTGAAGCATGTAACACCTGGCGTGTACCATGCGACGCACCAGACTCCCCACTGCCGCTACATTCCGAGGCAGCAGCCTAAAGACGGCTGGCCGTGGCCATCAGCACGTTTAGCTGTTCGCGAACAGTGGCCAGCTCCTCCTGCGTTCGTACACATCAGTCACACATCTTATCCATCCGAAGAAATCAACAATTTATTGTAGAGAGTTAATCAAATTTTAAATAGACTGCTAATTCACTAAAGGCGGCTGGTAGCTGACTAAACTATGGTTACTAGACACTTCTTGTTTTAAACAATGAAAATACGCACTAACTGTCTCTGGATCTGTGGAACACTATTACTACTACACGAAAATTAAAGCTTCCTAAAAGCAGAAACACATGGAAATAAGAAGTGACACGTAGAAAAAACACAGTTAATACTTAAATTTACGTAGCTTGCTACACAGCAGATGTGAAGCAGCGGCAGTTGCGACGACACTAAGATTACTGGCACTTCAGCTGACTAAAGTGACTTCGTACACTTTGCAAGAACACTGGATTCAAATTAAATACTTCCACATCTAGAGAGCCTTAGTCCCTCTTACAAACATTTTATGGCGCCATAATTCCGATTTCAAAAGTTTGTTTCATAACTAGCCCCGACTATATCCAGTCATGTGCAATAACTGCCATCGATTTATGTTTCCTAAGACACGTTATCTTCGCCTCTCCTAAAAATGGTGCTGAAAAATAGTCTCTTACACCATGAGTACGCCGAGAATGCCTAATTTCTTTCACTGCAAGCCTAGAACTGTATCATGATATTATAGTTTACATCTTTAACACCTAATTTATAAAGTTTACTATGCTATTTTTCTTGTAGCACTTGTTATTAGGCATGGAAAGAGTCTACTCCAGAGTTCAGTGTCATTTCATAGGTACCAGTATGATGAATATGTGTGTTAAATAACAGAGTAATATTTGACTTAAGCATTTTTCTACTCAACATAAAGACTGTAATTTTTGCATAGCTAGAATGTCTTTTCCAGATGTGTTAAATGTGAAAACAGTGTTGTGATACTTGACAAGTTTGTGGAAATTAATTGGTCTGAGGGCGTTTTTTGTACTGTTAGAATGACTTTGATGTCAGACGAGATTTAACGTAGTAAGAACATTGTTTACTCACAAGGGAACATTCTAAGATTTTTGATCAAACTTGGTGGATACATAAGAGTGCAAATAATGGTATAGTTATTGTCTCGTTCTCCTTGTTCGCTGTCCGTCTTCTTCCCTTCAATGCATGTGTTCCTGTTTCTATGCGTTTGGGCGCTGATGACAATGCTGTTTAGCGCCCGAAAACCTCTAACCACACACACACACACATCGTTTTGGGCCATTTTCACTTTTAAGGTAAAGAGTAATTTTAGGATTAGAGGGAGTATCTTCAAAATCACAAACATTAAAGAAATGTGTTCTTATAATTGTTGAAATGTAATTAACATTCTTCAAGCCAGTATAATCAATTTTTGTTATAATTTGAAGTTTTGTAAATTACCTTACCAAAACAATAACTTGTTAATACTGCAAAATGAAGGCTTTCGTTACAACATAAAGTACAGAAGCTCTCACACCACATGCATCCACATGTAATGAAGCTCTTCCCTGTAATGCCATTTTTGAAAATAAGTTGTAAATAATGCTCTGTCGAAATATTTTCAAGACACCCACTTGAAAAATCAAAACGTCCATTATCATTCTGTTTATTTCTTTTTATTAGCTTTGTTTTATGTTTCAAATTCTAATTTTATATTTTAAGTTCAGTTATTTCTTTGTTTTTAGTCGACAATTTCACAAACGTTTATTTTGTTACTTGAAAATAAAAATGTTAAAAAAACGATTACAATAATGCCAATCTGTAAAGAAATGTATAAAACACAACATATCGTTACGCGAGAAACGTAACATGAATGAAATTTCTTCACATGATACACTCAACAAGCAGCGAATATTATACAAAATTAAGCAGGAGTGTCAAACTGTGTAAGTCGATCTTGTAAGTATCATGATTTGTACCATGCATATTTCAGTGCATTGGCGATCCTTGGTGAATGAAACTGATTATGTGGTAGTGATTGAGCTTGATAATATTGCTTCTCAAGTGGAGATGTATATCATAGTCATTCAGCAGTATTAGATACAGTATGAAAATGTTCTCACAAAGTTGTTCAAACTTCGAAAGCCATCTGAGTCCAACGCATCAAGGTACTGGGATCTCCACATAAACAAGTTCCAAATGCTCAAGTGCAGAACTCAGAATTGTTCTTTCATTCTTATCATCCCAGGAAACTAACTATAATACAATACTTTCCCACCCTGTGGAAGAAACCTTTGTCAAATGTGTCGATTTGGTGGGACGGTAGTTTCAGCAGATTTCGATGCAGTCACAAGAACATTTAGTGCTTTAAAAGGAGAGTCTCAAATTCCCAGTCCAAAGTCTCCATTAGTTTCCTTTACATCAATAAAAAGGAGGTAAGCAATTTGCCAGCTGCAAAGCCTATAAAGCCTACACTCTGAATCGTGTGAGTGAAGTTCTCTTTGTGGCGCGCCTCTGTAGCGTCTCACGAAGAGCATCACACAAAGAGTCAAACAGCGTGTGTACTGTTAGCAAACTCCAGTCTACTGGGGCGTTGCATTTGAGTACTTACTGGTCAAAGCATTATCCACTGAGGACAGTGGCTGGAACAAACTCTTCACGACACAAGGATTGTGATGTCAGGGCATGTTTCTGATATTAGTAGCTGTTTCTAAAGACTACTATTTGTAGAATATAGAAGTGCTGCATCATGTAGTAACATGTCTTGTTGCCACCGCCGGTGCCCAGCCCCTTTGCGGCGCCGCTTGCCACTAGAGATGGGGGATCCGCTCTTGAACTAATTCATAGAGTTCAATCTTACAAAGGAGTGAACAATCAGTGATTCAGAAAAAAAGAACGGTAGCTCCAAACGTTTCCCACGGCAGAGAGAGAGAGAGAGAGAGAGAGAGAGAGAGAGACGGAGCATATCAGCAGCGCCTCTGCTGGTCACAGCACAGTGCACGCCACACAACACAGCCAGCGCCGGCCCCTTCCCTGCTTCTACCTTGGCTGCCTGCATTGTGCAGTGCCCCATTGGATTTTGTGTTCTGGCGCAGCGTAACTTCGCATCGCACTCTGTCGGCGATCGTTTCAGTCGCACGTCCTGCCCTCTGGGCAGTTGATGCGAGCAACAGGACAGAGAGCCACCTAGCGGATAACATAGGAACTACTTGCAAAAACCCGCTCGCAAGGGAACGAACTATTTGTCTCGGAGCGGGTGAGTTCACCGCTACCCCCTCCCTCGGAACTCGCCCGCTCAACGCTCGCCCCACCGTCTCGACTCTAGCCAGAGCGTCGAGCAAAGCGACTCAGGTGTCACTGTGGTCTCTGCGGTCTCAGCTCACGCAGTAAAACAGCTCGCGGCTCGACCTGCTCGACTCAGCGCCTCTGCATCGGAGTTCGTCCCCACTGGATATTGTTCTTCGTAGTAATGCCGCTATGTATATTACATTATTATGTTATGTATACATCAACTGTTTTTATTTTATTTTTATTTGTTTAAACTGATTAGATTAGGTTCCTGATGACTCCTCTTACTATAGGATTTTTATTATAGACACTCGAATTTACGCTTTAATTACGAGCGAACCGATAAACGTATCGCAAAATGTGATACACCAATATTTTCCTTGTTTTATTCTGCGTAAGGCTATATGCAGCACTTTCGTTTTACAGTCAAATTTATATTTTTTTTTTCTTATTCTGGTACGGATTTTGCGATTTTAGGCGTCTTCGAAAGGAAACGTTCACTTTAAAAATATATGGCTTGCGATGTATTTGTATGAGGTTAATGAAATTTTAATACGTTATAGCCAAATATATTGTTAATGTAAATCTCAAGTTACAACATTTTCCGATCACCCAAAAAACCACGATAGTGCAAAATAAATCAATAATCAAAAACTGTCATATCGTGGAAATTTCAATAAACAATACAAAATTCTTACTCATAATCTGTGTTACTTCAAAATAGGATCAAATAAGATCAAAATACAGGTATAGTACTGGAATAAACCAAGTTTAAAGGGCAATGTGCCTTCCATTTATTTTATATTGTAAATGAGTGGTGAGTCATGAAAAAGAGCTAATTCATTTCAGGGAGTGAACAGTTCTGATCCAATCTCTGAAAAGAACAGTTTTGCCCATCTCTACTTGCCACTTGCCGCTTCCAACAGACACAGTAGGCTGCGAGCGGCCAGGACTCCACCGAGGTTCGCCAGCCAGCAGCTGCAGACCACGTCGCCAATCCGCCTCGAGCTGCACTCATCGGCGTCTTCCAATCGCCACCTTCCACTACATAAGCCTCTGCCGTCAAGTCTTCAACAGTCTTTGATTTTATCCATACTGGATGAGGTGTCGTTGTTGTGAATGTCAATGTTAAAAAATATATAGGCTCAGCGACTTGTTTACAGTGTAAAACACTAAGATTGACGCGTATTAGGAAACAAAATGGTAGGCATGTTTTTAAAATATTTAGGAAACTAACCACAACTTATGTGTTGATACAAAATAATTCCTCCCATCCTAATAGCCAGAAACTTTCTGCTTTTAGATCTTTCATAGATAGAGCCTTTAGAGTCCCTATGAATGAAGAAGATAGCATGACTGAGCTGAACATCGTGAAACAACTAGCTAGAACTAACGGGTATCACCAAAACGTTGTCAATAAATTAATACTACAGAAACAGCGTGCGAATGCAAGGAAGAATACCGCAAATAATATTACGTGAGTCACAATACCATACTTCGATGATATTTCGCAAAACGTGGCTAACATTTTCAAACCTTTTAAAGTTGATACCGCTTTTCAGACCAATAATACGCTGCGGTTTAAACTAAGAAATAATTTACAGCACGAAAGCGATAAATATGAGAGAGCTGGGGTCTATAAAATCAAAAAGTCAGACGTAGCCACGCATGTATGGGAAACGGGACAGCACATGTTGGAATAGATCAGGATCTCGTTATTTTACATAGACAGGACAACGGCAAAAATCTGGATCTAGTAGTACAGCTGGAAATTACGATACATAGCGTGGATAATCAGAACACACTGAATGACCAGCTAACTGGTGATACAAATAACATTTTCAAACATTTCACTGGTTTCATTTTGTAATTACAATTTCAGCAATTGGCAGGATACCATCGTTTCATGAAGTACTTGCAACATGTATACGTCATCTGTTTATATAGACATATCTGTGAATTGCTTGTTTACTTGCGCGTGAGCTCACTCGCGTTTCACTGTCGCGTTTGGCTACGTTCTGTGTGGTATCAACTAAGACGCACGGGCGGTTTACGACGATGGAGGAGAGAGCCATGTGGTTAGATGTTGAGCACCATTTTAGAGTTTTTTATATTTTGACTACTATGTGGAGTTGCACCTTGGAAGACACGGCTGCAACAAGGCAAGTAGCCACGATGTTTTAATTTTATTATCAATTTCATTGTGCCTGGTGCATGTTCCATTTTAACGAGTTTTAACACGTTCTTTTACTTTTTATTATTCTGATGATGGAAGCTTGACTTCCGAAACGCGTCAATCTTAGTGTTTTACACTATAAACAAGTGGTTGAGCCGATATATTTTGTAACATTAACTTTAACAGTCTCCTCCGCCACTTCTTGCTATTCGTACGGAATTCTACATCGCCGCACGTCAGCTGCACCTCACAATATTGTTCAGGCTCTCTCTCTCTCTCTCTCTCTCTCGGAATGCGCTTTCCACCCTCATGTTGCGGCAGCGACGGACCGTGGTCGACAGCAAATCTCCTGCGGTTGACTGTGATTTGAATATAGTCCCCAATTTATCGACGTCGCCGCGGACTACATGGCCTTATCTTGTGAACTACAAGTACCCGACACCGTAACGTCAGCACAACACGCATCTCGCAGCAACGCCGTTGTGCCAGACCTGCCACAAGGACGATACAGACATCCCCCGACTGGTTTGCTCTGTTCCTGTCGCCCTCGTCCAACACAACGCTCCTCGCGATTTCAGTGACGTCTTTACTTTACCCTAACGACATTTCTTATCCGATAATGAAGAGAAATGCAGTACTCTGGCTAATGGGCACTACTGTGCAGTACATACTAAGTATTTCCTTTCTACGAAATTATTATAATTAAATAAAATGAATATTTGAAATATATTTATAAATATCATATAGATGTGTAGCTACTACCATCCTTTCTAATTCCGATTGAAAAAGTGTTTGGAAATCAGAAATGCGAATGCAAGAAAACATGCTTGGAAAACAAATTTCATACTGGAGGCAGGAAAATTAACTTTCGGTATCATTTATGTAATTATGGAACCGGTCTTTATACACCATCGAAGAGACACAATTTCATCTATTTTGATACCCCAAACTAAGAATAAAAATTTCACTGAAGTCATTCTGTTACATATAATCAATAACAAACTAACTTTAGTAGTTCATTGTTTATGTGGTTAGAATAGGAGCTGAAACAAAAGCATCTAAAATCTGAGTAATGAGCACTGGCTTTTGTGGGGAAAAAAAGCATTTGCAGACACTGCATTATCGATAAGTAATCTTTATGTTCATGTCCGCTATGAAATCAGATAATTAGGAACAGTTACTCTCATACACCTACATATAAACATTGAGAACGGATGCGTGCAGTTTTTTTTTCGATAATGGAGACTACAATGTCCGCACTGTGGGTGGCCATGGCACGTTTCATGTCGTGGATGGAACTGCTTGCGTAACACCTAAAACCGCTCTTCAGGTAGAGGACAATGTACCTCGAAAGTATGTTACTGATCATGCTGTTGAAAAACGAGGCCTGTTTGATTTGCAGACGTACAGAGTGCCAAGTACATCTGGCGATTGTAAAATAATTGCTGCAAAAATGGCTTCACCGAAAATAAAACCACTGTCATATGAACATGGCCGAACACTTAATTTGGTTTGGTTGAGTGGTACCTGGTTGGAAGGCCCAGAAGAAGATAAATCTTATTGTAGGGGCTGCATGAAAATGTTGTATGCCACTTCCGCTGTAGTCCCTCTTACATTCATCAACTAGGCTTCTTCACATGCGTCAACAATTTATACGGATCGTCTTCAAGCTGCCACAAAAGGGACCAGCAATGGAGAAAGAATAACAATGTTGACTTTTGATCAGCCTTTGTACGTTACGGCTCGTGAAATTGTAGGAACAGCACATGGTGACAGCCTTTTGAAGTCACTTTTCATTCGAATTGGAGGTTCTCACTTGTTAATGTCCTTTCTATCAGCGATTGGATTCATCATGGCAGGAAATGGTTTAGAGGAATTGTACAGTCCTGTCTATGCCAAAAATAGTGTTCAACAATTGATGAACGTGAAAGCTGACACGAAGTTTATTCGTACTCTCTTCCTAGTCGAAGAGGCAGTAACTGCTATATTTTTGAAAACCATTGAAGGTCTATTTCGTGTGGTTAAAGATTAGCTTAATTTTGTCTACTCAACTTGCAAACATAGTAATACATCTTCTGAAGAATTTACGAAGGCAGCTGAAGAGTTTTGTAGAAATTTTGGAAAACCAACTTCAACGTTCAGAAGAATCAGAACGAATACAAAGACTGTGGATTCACTTGACAGAAATGATTGAACTTGTTCGAACGTATATTAGAGCTGAGAGGAGTGGGGACTTTCTCCTTTACCTTCACTGTGTACATCAAATGCTCCCATTTTCTATGCGTCTTACGCTAAATCTGCACAAGTTTACCTACAAGATTCGCTGGATCCCTTCAACTCAATGAGACCAGAATCGATTTGTTCGTTAATTGTGGTTATTTGACCATCCGACGTTCTGAAAAGCTTTGGTCTGGAGTCTGGGGTGACATTACTGTTGAACACGTTTCGATGACATCCTTGAGTAGCATTGGTGTATTGACTGGAGACAGAGGAATAACAGCGGCAACTCCATGTCAGTTTGTTCTCAGGCGTGTGAAGCAATGCAATAATATTCAGGTGTGTGCAGCGCCTCTTCAGAGCAACACGTGGATATATGAGAGGCAAGGCAGAAAATAAGCTGCAAGGACATGCAATCTTTGGTTTCTTGGTTTGAGGAACACAATCTGTTTTCTAAAGCACCCTAACTCTCTTCCTTGTCAGCAGATGAAAACGTAAACTGTGATAAAGCGTTTGAAATTGGAAGACTAGCCTTGAAACAGATTGCGATCAAAACATTCAATGAGATACACTTGAAAAGAACGTTAGCTGTTAAGGTTCTAGCCTCTATAACCACGTCCATGACAATTAACAACACTGCATGTGTGAACCTTAACACTCTCTTACATCGGAGAGTGTGCACAGTAAAGAGTGATGAGAGACTTGAAGAAATATTTGAAGTTGATTTATGCGCTTATCCTTCATCCTTGTTCGACGAATCGGGCTTCATGAGGAAGGAAAGCAAATCTTCAGTGGTGACTGTATTGGTTCCAGAATGAAATGAATCATTGATCACCCCAGATTCAGAGAAAGTGACCTATATCATTGATGGAGTCAACTCCTTTATCCTGTTGTCTGGCAACGCCCAGCTATCTTCTGATAGATTTGAGAGCTATACACAGAAAACATAATTAGTCGTTATGGGAAAACAACTGTTGTTTTTGATGGATACAAGCAAGGAAACACAAAAGATGAATAACACGTACCCAGATCACGTTCTACCACTAACAATGAAGGGAAAGTTAAAGACTCAGTCCATGTAAATATCAATTAAAGCGATTTTATAGCTAACGCTAAGAACAAAATCAGCCTTATTTCTCTCCTTGCAGTGCACATGCAAAGAGGTGGTTCACAGTTCATCAAGCATCGGGTGATGCCATCTTATTAATAGTTTCAATAGCGATTGATGATGCGAAGAAAGGAGTTGAAGCTTGTTCAGTTGGTGATGACATGGGCTTACCAGTCTTATTGACTGTCCACACATTATCAGAGAACAAATTGATAATCATGGTACCAAAGAAAGGCAATCAGCACGAAAATGTATAGACTATTTCTGACGTTCTGCGAGGCATTGGGAATATGAAAGGTGTACTCTTAGCAAAATACGTCTTCACAGGATGTAACACTGTATCAACTATCTACAACAAGTGGAAAGTGCAAGCCAACAACTCTATTTGTACGAAACTTCTAGTCTTCAACGATACCAAAGCTGACCCCAATGCAGTGACTGATGCTGGAAAGAATTTCCTTCTTGCGATATTTGGAGCCAAGAACACCAAAGGTCTAGATTGTTTTGGCTACCAATGTTACTTGCGGGCTACTGCATGCAGCCTATACATTAATTGCTCAAGTTGGCTGCAATTCCTCCCACTTCAGAAGCTTCCAGGCAGCATTCATTTAGAGCCTACCACCAGCTGCAGCAGTGGCTGAATGAGAAGAAGAATCCACTTGAGTGCGGGTTTAAGAAGACTGGCGAACACCTCAGACCAATTACAACAGTACGTCCTGCAACTCCCTGGGAATTACTATCCCTCGTAGTGTGCGCTTGCAAAGACGTGTGCTTCAGTAACTGCGAGTGCAGCAAGAGGGGTGTAAACTGCATGTGTGGTAATTGTTCAGCCCTAGGATGTATTAACAGGAACACGAATATCATACATCAACATCTAGATGAGGACTGAATAATGAAATACTTTACATTCATTTAAGGTCGAATTTAAAATTCTTCATTTTATTCAGTATTACTGCTGAACTCAGTTTATGAACTTCAAAAATTTATATAAAATATCATGCAATATACAGCCAAATGCGTCTTATTTTCTGAAGAAAAGCCTCCAAAAGCTGCTGCTTTAAAAATATTATGAATCAAAATTATATAATTATGTATCATAATTATTATACAGATAACATTTTTATGATTCAAAATCATTTATGTTGCAAAGTATTCATTCTTAATGCGCCATTGTCCAGAGAAAGTTAAGAGTGGGTTTCTCCGTACCACAGGTTTATATGGCCTAGGCCTGTGGAAGCCTCTTTTCCCTTAAAAAGTAGCGCCCCTTGAGAAGGTGGTGAGGTTGTCGTTCCTTCAAGGGCTTATCACTAAGATACCACCGGCCACTAAAATCACAATTTGCTTTTACAAACACAATCATGTATAAAAGAATTGTTTCCTTAGTGATAATGTCATATTTATTCCAAAATCCTAAAAAAATACGAAAAATTTCTACTTTTACATCCTCTGGAACGGTTCACTTTAGCAAGATTATGCACAGAGCCATTTTTGTTCGAAATTTAATGTAGATTAGTTTTGTAAATGGTACTTTACGGGCTAAACAGTACAGTTCTCGAAATATTTAATCAAAACTGATAAATCAACAAATGTAACATCATCTGCACCCCCTTCACCCCAAACCCGACGCTTAAAATGGTGTAACATTTTACCAAACAATATGTGGACTGTATAGAACAATTTGGATCTGGAGGGAAACTTTTACTTTGGATGATGAGGTTTGAGTTTAATTGTACCGTAATATTTCCGCGTACAGCCCTGGGTCTTTGTCAGGACTACTACGAACATTTTCATCCAGTAAATACGCAACAAGTCGCGATATCGTGAGTAGCGAAAGGTACCTTGTGTATCTCTACTTGACATTTTCTTTCCCATTCAACTAGCAAATAGTGCGAGAGATGAAACGCTCTCCCTCGTATGCGTGTGTACAAGCCTTCCTTCAGCTTGTCTTTATAAGTCTTACGGGAAATGTACGTTGTTGGCACTAGAATCGGTGTGCAGTCAGTAAGAAAATCCGTTTCCCTAAATTTTCTCAGTCGCGTTCCCATTTGAGTTCAAGAAGCACTTCAGTGAATCGAAACTTCCAGTAATAAATCTAGCAGCTCGCCTCGAAAATGCTTCGATGTCTTCCTCTAATCCGACCTGTTGCTAATTCCAAACACTTGAGCAATACTGAAGAATGGGTAGCACTAGTGTTCTGTACTTGGTCCCCTTTACAAATGAACCACTCTCTCCTAAAATTCTCCCTACAAACCTATTTCGATCGTTAGGATTCCCTGTCATTGTCCTTCCGTTCTCGTTCCATTTCAGATTTGCAATGTTACTTCTAGATATTTAATCGACGCGACTATGTGAGGCAGTCCACTACTAATGCTGTATTCGAAAATTACGAGATTGTTATCCTAGTCATCTGGATTTCCTTACGTTTTTCTATATTTAGAGGAAGCTGCCATTCATGGCATCAACTGGAAATTTGGTCTAAGTCGTCTTGTGCCTTCATACAGTCACTAAACGACAACAGCTTACCGTACATCACAGCATCATCAGCAAACAACCGGAGAATGCTGTCTACCCTGTCCGCCAAATCATTTATGTATATAGATAACAACAGCGGTCCTGTCACGCTTCCCTCGAGCACTCCAAACGGTGCCCTTGTCTGTGATGAGCACTCGCCGTCGAGGACAACGGACTCAGTTCTGTTATTTAAGAAGCCTTCGAGCCATTCTCGCATTCTCTGTATCTTCGAAACTTCTTTAACAGTTTGCAATGGGGCACTGTGTCAAACTGTTTCCGGAAATCTAGGAATATGGAATTTGTCTGTCACCCCTCATCCATGGCTTGCAGTACATCATGTTGTATCGTTGTACCGTTTAGACGGACTGCACGAGGATCTGCCGGTCTTGTGCGTTCTGGCAGCTTTCCTCACTTCTTGTGTGCTCTCGTGTCCGCCACAAGGGCCGCGGTAGCTGTGTTGTGCCCACTCACGCTTGTGTGCGATCCGCTCTGGGGCTTGTTGATTGCTGCTCTGTATCTTAAAACATCTCATGTGATAACCTGTTCTTACATGGATTGTGTCTGTTTAATTTGTTATCTTATCTTTGCCGTCAATGGTCGTTCACGCAGAGCCTTAGTGTTTTGTAGATCTACCTTTGCACCTTTCTGGCCTTTCCAACCGCGGGTGCAGTGAAAGCGTCGTGCTGTCAAAGTGTTTTGCAACACCTTGCGGGTAGTCGGTTTGTTATTCTATTGCCGTATTGCAAAATTGGCTGACTGCCAAGTGTCAGTTTTTTGGAAGAATGCTTTTGTCAAATTATTCACGCAGTACCATATCTTTCTTCTCATCATCATCTCCATCCGCTTCCATTTTCATAAAATTGGCCTCAAGTACATCACCCTTGTATAGACCATCTAAATACTCCCACCACCTTTCTGCTTTCTCTTCTTTGCTTAGGACTGGTTTTCCATCAGAGATCTTGATATTAAACAGGTGGTTCTCTTTTCTCTAAAGGTCTCTTGATAATAATCCTTTAGGCAGCATCTACCTCACCCCTAGTGATATATACTTCTACACTTTACATTTGTCCTCTAGCCATTCCTGCTTAGCCATTTTGCGCTTCCTGTTGATCTCGTTTTTTAGTCGTTTGTATTCCATTTTGCCTAATTCAGTTATTGCATTTTTATATTTTCTCCTTTCATCGATTAAATTCAGTATTTCTTCTGTTACCCAAGGGTTTCCACAAGCCCTCGGGATTTTATCCTCTTCATCCTCTGCTGCCTTCACTACTTCATCTGTGAAAGCTACCCATTTTTCTACTGTATTCCATTCTCCAGTTCTTGTGAATCATTCCACAATGCTCCTTCTGAAACTCTATATCTTCTATTTCTTTCAGTTGATTCATATCCATATCCTTAAATTTATGCCTTTTTGGAGTTACTCCTATTTTAATCTTCAGTTCATAACCAATAAATTACGGTCAGAGTCCACATCTGCCCCAGTGTATGCTTTAAAATTTAAAACCTAGTTCCGAATTGTCTTACTATTATATAATCAATCTGGAATCTTCCTATGTCTCCAGGTCCCTTCCACATATACAGCATTCTTTCATGATTGTTAAACTAAGTGTTAGCGATGATGAAGTTATGCTCTGTGCAGAATTGCACCAGATGGCTTCCTCTTTCATTCCTTTCCCCTAATTCATATTCACCTACAACTATTCCTTCTCTACCTTTTTCTACTATCGAATTCCAGTTCACCATGACCATTACATCTTCGTCTCCCTGCTCCATCTGAATAATTTCTTTTATCTCATCATACATTTCTTCAGTCTCTTCATCATCTGCGGAGCTAGTTGGCAGATAAATTGTACTATTCTGGTGGGTGTGGGCTCCGTGTCTATTTTGGCTACAATAATGCGGTCACTATGCTGTTCGTAGCAACTTATCCGCGTTCCTATGTTTTTATTCATTATTAAACTTTCTCCTATTTCCAGAATGAGATTTTCACTCTGTAGCGGAGTGTGCGCTGATATGAAACTTCCTGGCAGATTAAAACTGTAGAGCACTTGCCCGCGAAACGCAAAGGTCGC
Organism: Schistocerca cancellata; assembly: GCF_023864275.1. Classification (NCBI taxonomy): domain Eukaryota; kingdom Metazoa; phylum Arthropoda; class Insecta; order Orthoptera; family Acrididae; genus Schistocerca; species Schistocerca cancellata. The sequence continues at coordinate 58,341,177 of NC_064631.1, forward strand.
GAGTTCAAGTCTCGGTCGGGCACACAGTTTTAATCTGCCAGGAAGTTTCTTACTCCTATTTGACTTTGTATTTTAACCCTGTATTCACCTGACCAGACGCTCTTTTCCCCCTGTCACCGAACTTCATTAATTCCCACTATATCTAACTGTAACCAATCCATTTCTTTTCTTAAATTTTGTAACATACCTGCACGATTAAGGGATATGACTTTCCACCCTCCGATCCGTAGAACGCCAGTTTTGTTTCTCCTGATAATGGCGTCCACCTGAGTAGTCCCCTCCCGGAGACTCGAATGGGGGACTATTTCACCTCCGAAATATTTTACCCGAGCGGACGCCATCATCATTTAACAGTACAGTAAAGCTGCATGCCCTTGGGAAAAATGACGGCTGTAGTTTCCCCTTGCTTTCAGCCGTTCACAGTACCAGCATGGCAAGCCGTTTTGCTTAGTGTTACCAGGCCAGATCAGTCAGTAATCCAGACTGTGGCCCCTGCAACTACAGAAAAGGCTACTGCCCTCTTCAGAAACCACACGTTTGTATGGCCTCTCCATTCTGGTTGCACCTACGGTACGGCTATCTGTATCTCTGAGGCTTGTGTGCCTCCCCATCAACGGCATGTTCCCTGGTTCATGGGGGACCCCATTTGGTTATAAGTAATTATTACCGCCACTGTCAAGTATTGTAACTGAAGTTGATTTCAAATTTTCAGTCGTCTAAAGTCTGACTAACTAATCATGACCATTACTAATAAACCCATATTGGGTGTGAGATTACTGCAACCTGAGTTTGGTTAAAATTCAGAATTTGTGATTATACAACTATTCAGTTGTGATTATTGACATCATTCTAAGGGACTAGGACTGCCTTGCATAATTAATTAATGTTTGTATTATGGCTCAGTAATCAGTTGAATTTTGATTGCTTGTTGATCATTCAATGATTCTGATAAATGTAACTGTTCAATCTGATGGAAACATTATTTGGTTTACACAATATGGGACTGTGTGTGTATGACCGTGAACGCTGCTGTCCTTGTATGTTGACATCGCTCAGCCCTCCACTCCCCACCATCGCGTGCTGCTCCTTGCGTCGCCCCTTTTTATTATTTAATTTAAAATGACGTATATCTCACCGGAAATAAACTAAGTCCATTTATTGTTCAAGGGGAGATGTGATAGATTTGTGTCCAAAAATCCATTTTTCAAAAGCATTGTTTTCTTAATCTACAGAGACTGATCTATGCAGAGTGTGAATTTTATAGTGATTGCAGGATTAGAAATGCCTGTAAAATATTAAACGGTTTAACCCTGCACTGACAGACACTACCACCTTTTCCGTCATTTGGGAAACTGCTTGCTTCAACGAAATTTTTGTGACTGTAAAGGCTACTTTCTTTCGATTCCTTTGACTGACATCTATATCTTTGCCTGATATGTTTCATGCCCGTGTTTTATTTACGTTTTGAAGTGATTGCGGATGGAAAACCACTAGCCGGAAAATGCAAGTTTACTCTGAAAGAAATTGATTCTCTTCAGGTATTCTGCGGGTGAGTTATCAGGAAAACACAAACAATTTGAGGCAATGAAACGTTTTATGTGGGCAGGAGCAATCAGGAAAAACACAAAGAATTTAGAGGTAATGAGACGTGCTGTGTGGGCAGCTTTTTTGACCAAACACCAATGCATAATCTATGTCTGAAAGATAACCTGTAAGTACAGCAGAAGAAATGAGACGTATTCACGATAAAAATGATTACCAGAACCTGTTGTAAATGCAACTAAGCCCACATTCAGGTTTCTTGCAAATCCTGGTTTAGTGTGGAAGTCTTTCCATGGAACGACACAGAATCCAAATGAAAACCTCAGTACTTTAATTGGATTAGATACTCAAAAGGACATTCTGTGATCTTGAAGTACAAAAAACTGGTGTCAATGATGGAGTTTTATGTTTTAATGACGGCAATATTGGTGGAATTTACGTGCTGAAGTGATCTGGTATAGATGCAGGGGTGTTTACAACAGAAGTATTTTGTATCGTAGGTAGGAGCACCGTCAAGAAAGCTGGCAGGTCTTTGTCTTGCCTATAAACGCAGGCCAGGCAGACTACAAGGGGAGAGAAGAGACACCTGGAGGATGAGGACTGTCAGTATGGAGGATTTTAAAATTGAGGTAAGGTATTTACATGTAGAAATGTATGAGAAGAAAATCTTTCAGGCCCATTATCTTGGTTTTTCGTTTCTTGCGTTATTACAAGCCTTTTCTCAAATAAATATATGGGCTAATGCTATGAAATTTTCAGGAGGTGTTCTAAACATGTTTCTGTCTCGTTGGAACGAAAATATACGATATCCTGCGATTACTCCTCATTTTTGTAGGATTCTGTGTAAAAAAAAATCTTAATTTTGGATGTGCAAAATTCATAATCATTAATAATACAATTTGTACCATAACTTAATAATTGTAATTACGTGATCTTATAACTTTCTCAGCACACTACAATAACATTTTCAAATTCATTGCATGATTAGAAGTTGACTTAAGGCTTTTTGTTTAAAAGACAACAACAAGAATTAAAAATTCAAAACTTTGACAAAATATGAATGCACCGTCTTTTATATTTTTCCATTAAAATACAGCTCTTTCCTTACACATGAACAATTTTAGATGTTTACATTAATAACTATGGCTGTAATATATTTTATTAGATAAATATTTACGTTTTCTGTTAAATCAACCCTTAACCAGGATGCTAACAACTGCTTATCTTCTCTTTCTATCAAAAATATTCCCCTAGTCTTCTTGTGATTGATTTGTATACATTGACAACCATCGTTGCTATGATATTATGATCACCAGTTCCTGTCTCTATACAGACACAGTCGATAAGGTCAAGTTTGTTCATAGCTACAAGATTTGAAACGCTCCCATTACGTATGGACTCTCGAACTAGATGCTCGACATATTTTCGGAAAACTTTTCAAAAGTATTTCACAACACTTCCTCTCTGTGAAACGACAACGAATCCATAGGTTCTCCCTGGGTTGATGGTTGTTTCCCTAGCACCTCGTGGAATCCCCATGGAACGGTCTCATTAAGCTGCTGCTACTGACAGGATGGATGTACCATCAGGTGGTACCTACACCCACTCATCACAGAGAGCCCAGTTGGTCAGTCCTCCGGAAAAGTCTCACAACCATAGTAACAGGGCATTAGTGTGTCATAACACTTCGATTGTGATCAAGCAAACTGGGGAAACCGTTTATATGTTCACAAGGCACTGGAAGATATTGCTGGGTCTCTAAAAAGTATCAAACAACATTGTAATGGAACAGGAACACTTCCAGTCGAAGATACTAATTCTACCAAAATATCTAAGCTCCTGGGATGTAAGGCCTTAGGTGACTACGCAGTGGAGTCTGACTTGCATAATACTCTTAACTTTAGTAACGGCGTGGTTACCTGCTCCGATCTAATGGAGGTGAATCCCGCACAGTTACGTGAAGAATGGAAAAATATGATCGCCACGAAAGTGCAAAACTATGGCAAGTTGGAAAAACCGGCAACATTCAATCGAACGTTTACTATTCCGGAACTAACTGAACATATCCTTGCAGGCTGTATCCGCCTTAGGGTTCGCCTGTTTGTTTCTAATCTAATATGATGCTACAAATGCCAAGCTTTGGAAATACCACTATGGGATGTAACTGGAGGGCTTCGTGTGGCAATTGTGGAGGCTCAGCTGAGGAATCAGGTAATTCTTCTACACACTGAAATGTGTAAACTGGTCTGGGGATCACGCAGTATGGTGCAGAAAGTGTGAGGTTACAACGAGGGAAGGAAAATTCAAAACTACTTCTTTTGCATCAGCCCTTAAGTGTGATGTCTCCACACAAAATCAGACCACAGATTCAAGTACGAGCACATTCTCTTGCCAGTGTACCTGTGGGGGGAAAGCTCCACTTGAAACTGAAGTCGTTCGGAAGCCATCAGAAATGGGCTTACCACCTAAGCCACATACCACTACCCAACATCATAATCCAACAAAGCTGTCCTCGAAACCCAGGCAACCGCCTCCTCCCATCAGTAAAGAAAAACGTTTTTCAAAAAGTAGCTCCAAGTCGAAGAAAGCGGTAGTTAAATCTTCTGATGGTCGAGCTCTTCCCTCACTGATGGGACTATGCTCTTACGGACTTCCAGTGAGAAGAACAGAAAGCAGGGAACCGGCTAACGTTCTCCCTGACCTCTGCGGTAAATAACCGCCTCTGAGGGAAAAAGCTAAGAACATCCATCGCTAAACACTGGCTTCTCAGGGACTTGCGTATTACAGTGGATTTTGAGTGGATATCGCTCACATTTGGAAGAATTACAGCTCCAGGTCCAGGAGAAACCGTTGTCCATCTGCTTACAATAAATGCATCTTAAAGTCATCTACACACCTGCATTACCACACATACAGGAAGGACGATGCTACTGGAGACAGGGCTAAAGTTGGAGTGGCTGTTTCAGTTGATACCAGATGACACTTCTCTTTTGTTCCTCTTACCACGACCATACTAGCAATTCCCCTGAAAGTTCTCACACCCTTATATATCACAGGGTGTTCTTTGTACCTTACCACCAATGAAACTTTGAATGCAGACGCACTGGCAGAACTCTTTGGGCACATCCATGCCCATTCCGCCTTGTGGGGGACTTCAATTCACACAATTTATTGTGGGGCTCGTCCACCACTTGCTACAGGCGTCGGATGATCGACTGATTTGTCCATTCTGAGATTATCGGCCTTCTGAACGCAGGTGAGATGGCACACTTTTCTGTAGCTACAGGGTCTTTTTCATCCATTATCTTCGTTTTTTTCCCCAGCTACTGCAGACTCATTTCAGTGCGAAGTGGGTACAGATTAACATTCTAGTGACCACTTCCCAGTGTGGCTCCATCTGACGACTAGGATGGTGGCTGACAGGGGACCATGCAGATGTATGATACCAAGGGCACATTGCTTGCAGTACAATCGACAGGCTATTTCTCAACAAAAGGATTGAGCACAGAAGACGGTGGCCAGTTTCACTTGTGAGATCCAACGGGCTGCAGCAGAGTCCATCTCCAAGTCTACTAACCACCTCAGACGATGGCCTGTACCTTGATGGAATGACGACTGTCGACTGGCAGACAGGGCCAGACGAACAGCTCTGTTGAATTTCAAACATGGTCCAACTACAGAAAATCTTGGTGCAGCAGATCTGCAAGTGATAAAAATAGGGAAGAGGGCTTCCTGGAGGGAATTAACGACTTCCATTAATCGGCCCACTTCCACTATGCAAGTTTGGGAATCAATAAGATGGATTTCGGATTTCGGGCAAGAGTAGTAGTACACATCCCCTTACGGTCATGTCAAGTAACGGGCTCTCGGTGACCACGCCAGATGACATGGCTCGGGTTTTAGCAGAACACTTCCTTACTGCCACTATTGCTTTTCAGGTGTTCCATCAGACTGCTGAGAGGAAGTTCAGCTTCTTCTCACAAAATGAGGAAGACTACAATCTTCCATTCCCCATGTGGGAACTGGAATAAGGTTTGTCTGCAGCTAGAAACACTGATCCAGGACCTAATGAGATCGCTGCAGCGGCAATCATTGATGGAACCAATGAGTCTCATTATCGTCTAGCTAAAGATATGCCTAAAAATATGCTATTTCCACAATTCATCAGTCAAGATGGCATGGTAGGCTGACAGCGGTTATCAACATGGAAGGAAGAGACTCCCGATGATGCAGCGATCTCTGATCGAATGTTGATCCAAAGGAAACCTCGCAGTAGCAGGTTCTGCATCTGTTATTAAATTGTGGTTGGCTTCACGCTGGATCTTCTGAGCGGTGACTGATAGATGTGCTCCCTACAAGATACTAGTCTCCTTCATCTAGGTAGTTAACCAGTAACTTACATCTTCGTTCTACCATTCTCTATAGAAAAGTGACGTCTCTCTCTCTCTCTCTCTCTCTCTCTCTCTCTCTCTCTCTCTGGGACCAAAGAGGTACTCTTCGTTTTCGCCGTCCTGTGTCTCTAACTTACAGTTTATTTACTTTAGCCATTCCTGATGCATTTTATACTGCATAAATATTTACTGAGTGCTGAGACAGGCCGGCCGCAGTGGTCGAGCGGTTCTAGGCACTTCAGTTTGTAACCGCGCAACCGCTCCGGTCACAGGTTCGAATTCTTCCTCGGGCATGGATGTGTGTGATGCCCTTAGGTTAGTTAGGTTTAAGTAGTTCTAAATCTGGCGACTGACGACCTCATATGTTAAGTCCCATAGTACTTAGAGCCATTTGAACCATTTTCTGAAAACAATACCTACAAATAACTGTCATCACACTCTCTTCCACCTCTGGGCAGGAAGTCAATGAGCAGAATGCCCTTCCTGTCTCAGAACCCCCTGCACATCACTTTCTTGACCGACACAATCTGTTTGAATTTCGTTTTCACCGTAGATCCACCGTGATGTCAATGCGTTGACTGCTGCTTGGTTTCCGGGATCAAGTGAGAAATCCACTTGCTATCGCCCGTGATGATCCTCTGGAGGATACCCCTGCAGAAATGTTAGTACCGCTTTGGAGTAACGTATTGTGGGCTCGGGTGTCAGGTATTTCGGCAGCCACTTGAACACAGTTTCTCGAACAGCTGGTGCTTAGCGACAATTTTTTCTCCAGCATGAGCTGCTGCACCATTTCAACCAGGTTATCGTTGATGAGGGACGGTCGCCCACTGCACTCTTCATCATGGTCACTTTGACGACCTTCGGAGAAAAGCCTGTACACCTGACAAAGCTTGATGATTGATTTAGATGAGCGCTGTGCTATGTGCAATGACGAACCTTATCACTGACCGAACCTCGCAGGCGGCGGGAGAATGAGTAGGAGACGCCATTCCGGCGCACTGCTGCTGCGGTACTGGCGCCAGGTGGAACCTGTCTGGCCCACATTTGATTGTCACGTCATAGATCTGCTGCGCATGCGCAATTTTCCCGTGTAAAAAATCTGCTCTAAAGGAATCATCGGGCAACTCACTTTCTGGATACGCCCTGAATTATGCTATAGCAGAGGTCTACCAGTATTTTGAAGTTCTCTCCCAAATACCCTCACTTTCCATACATTTCTTCACCTCAAAACTTCTGTGGCGAGACATAGCTTTTAATTTTACCCCCCTTTTGTTGGTTCTGGTCGTCATTTATCATCTCGGCTCTGAGATTCGTTAAGGAAGTCAAGGAAGACTTCCAAAAATACTTGGATAAGTAAGCTTAAAAATTTTCACTCAAAATCCTATGCTCTGCAAGTTTTCTTACCAGACGTGACTATGTAGTGAAGCATTTCATTTGGAACTTTATTGCTAAATGTGGCACACAGCTTCATTGTTGTTTCCTGTGTAACCAACACATTCATGTCCCTGACATATTTGTGACATAGATAGGACAATTTGTTAAGAAATTGTACATATGTACAACAACACCACGATTCAATTGTGTGACTCAGTTATAGAAGTTCCAAAAAAATTATGTCATAGAAATAAATTGTTACTGAGAAGTAACAGTTATTGTAATACCCACTCCTCTGATACTAGCAGTTATTTTAATAACTGCCAATGGTGCATCACGCCATTTGTTTACTGAATATCATAGTGCTTTCACATCATCTGAGATCTGGCCACATATGGGAGGGGCAGACCATCTAGATGGTGTTCTACAGCTCATGGTAACAACTCTGCGACTATGCACCATCTGCTTAAAGAAGTGTGTACTACGTTTTTGTGTGCTCTCACTAGTGTTGGCATAAATCTGCTGGCGTTAGGATGGAGGCTGACGGGAAAAGCCGTTATGGCTTTTGACACGTATAGTCATTCCCATCAGCTACTGTGCTGTGTGTCAGCTTAGTTTGGACTCGTGGTACAAACAGAGTAACATGCTGACAAATTTTTATGAATTTATTTGTAGAAGTATAGACAGTGCAAATTAAAATGTCCTGTGGTGCCTATCCCCTCCTCAAAGTCGGCCCGTTTGACGTCCTACCAGGACCTAAGCAGACCAGGAAACCCACCCCGATGGCGCAAGTCATGGTATCTGCAGCCTATATGGTCACAGAACCACCTCAGCCACTGATTTAGACCCTCCACTCGGATCTACACCAAAGGACCACATTCGGTTCTATTGACGATGCAGTAGATTGTGAGCTCCGCCTTAATCTCAGAAGCAAGACTGGCAGTCTTTACCATTTCCGCTAGCTGTCCAAAACCAAAGAGAATCTCCTCCAATCCAAAGCGACACACGTCATTGGTACCTACATGGGCCACCACCTGCAGTTGGCTGCACCCTGCACTCTTCATGACATCCTGAAGCACCCTTTCCACATCCGGAATTCTCCACCGCTATGCACACAGAGTGCACACTGGCTTCCTTCCCCTCCTTGCCAGCCATGTTCGGAAGGGGCACCATTATGCGTTTAGCTTTGGAGCTCCCAACTACCAGCAAATCCACGCTCTGAAAATGCCCACATCTTGTGGGCCGAGAAGCTTCCTCTGGAGCAGGGTGGACGACTGCATCCAGCTCAGAGACTTCGTCACCCATAGATAACGCCCAAAACCTGTCTGTCAAACGATCTGAGGAGGCCCTATGATCGGCCCATCGGAAAGTCCTTTGCTGCCTGCCAGACTTTGAAATTATCTCCCACTTGACCACAGGTGAGGTGTTAACCTCGGTGCTGGCAGTACTTGCAGAAGCCACAGCAGTGGATGATCAGGGCACACGTGGGACATGCTCGATGTCTCTCCAATCCCCACGTCTGAACCCCCACAGTGATGGCCCTTGGCAGCAGCCTCAAGCTGTCTGACAGAAGCCAACAACGCCTGGAGCTGTGAGCGAAGGGTCACCAACTCAGCTCACATCCTTTCCATTACTGAAGTCGGTACCGTTCGAAGCTCATAAAAATATGTAACAATCGAATGGTGTACTTGGCTTATTACCAGCAGAAACTCGAGGTGATCTCTCTCTGACGGTCTAACCGATACTAAGCTGTTCTATCCAAAACAAACAAGAGCCTGTACGATGTGAGGGTCTATACAAGGGTCGATAACAACGGCGGTACTGTGCGCTACATTGTTATTTAAATAAAAGGTTGTGGCCCGCAGTAATTACTCAAAGGCTTTCATAACCCGTACCAATGAGTATGAAGCAAGGTTATTCTATAATATTAAAACGGGTCTAATTTTCCATCTTTACAATGTTCACTCTCTTATTTGTGACTACAAATGTAGTCTGCTGACCGAAATGGCCTTTTGAACATACCAAACTGCTTTATAAAATGTTTAACTAAAACTAATGTGGCAGACATATTAGTGGATTGCCTACGAGGTGTCAATGACACAAACTTTTACTTCAGCTATACCGCTACAAAGAGATATGAGACATTCTTAGTATTCCTCGGCAGTGGACCAAATAGATCGACCACAGCGACCTTCTTTAGCTTTGAAGGAATGATAGGAAACATTGGACCATGATGAAATACTGGTAGCAGCTTTACCTCTCTAAAAAGATTGCCAAAAGCTCTGGCTTTCAGATTCGCTTCCTTATCATAACAGAGAAGCATGTATTACAAAGATGGTATAAAATCAACCCTATACAAATCACCAAAATCCTTTAACATAAAGAAAATGTCACTTTCAACAATCTATTACTGCCAAATCACAGTAGTGAAGCGATCCATCCACTTCAATTTCACTTCCTTCCAGGAAGGATCCTTGTCCCATGCCTTACCAATACAGGCAAGTGACCATGAAAAAAAAATTCAAAAAGAAATGCCTACAAATAAAAGAAAACTAATCTATTCTCATTATGATTGCCCTTACTTTCATTATTCACCCCTAGAGACCAACCCCAGACGACACTGGTTATAATATATTCTGTTTACAAGAATTTTAGTAACACTGAAATCAAATCAGGTATAGGACCCACCTGATTTTACTCATGAAAAATTATAATGCTCTGTTGTGTATGGATACTTTGGCCACTTAATCGACCAGATAACAACGAAATTGACAAAGCCCCTTCCAGGTCAATAACTGAATTGTAAGATCCATATATTTGAGCATTCAGCTCGCAAAGCAGTCGTTAGATGACACATAAAATCATCAAACATCAAATTCTGCAAACAGCTCTGCGGTAAGGGCAGATATACAACTGTTCAAAGAGAGTGAAAAATCCTTACTCAAACCAAGTAATATTAGGAGAGGAGCCGCAAGAAGAACCTGTTTCACACAAGTGAATTCAGTTTGCACCTAGGCATCCCAACTCCACGGAGCATTTTTACCCGTATATGCGCCAACACATGGAGTAGCTAAAGTATTCAAGTTCATAAAGGGTTTACAACAATTTGGCCAAACAAGAACTGACAAATCAAACCTGCACAATTTTTCAGTTGTTATGATGCGTTCCCAACCAGTCAGTTTTAGCAAGAACCCTGTCGCCACACTAAACAATAACCACTTCAAAGAGAAAATTTAGATCATAAAAGCTTGGCTGGAGTAATTACAGTGAATTAGTTACTTCTAAACGTAGGTGTGTCACGTGAGCGCTGTGCACCGAATATCACACACTGTACTGTGCTATGACGCTGCACACATGAGACAAAGACGACTATCAAACTTAAAGATGCATTGTCAGTGGGAAGGAAAAAAATTAAATGCTGTAGATCAATTAGCCAGTCCCAGGTATTTTTCTGCTATCAAGATATAATAAAGATACGTTGTTACACTCTTTCTTAAATCTTTCTAACCTCTAATTGGCGTAGCCGAACTCACAATCAGTCCGAACGGCAATTTGTCAGATTGATGACGAGAGGCATTACGTAAAGATGACGTATATTTCGGACATGGCAGGTGCAACCCCATCTGCCAATAACTTTTCTTTGGAACCCCATCTGCCAATAACATATCTCATGTCAGTGGACGATAGAACTCTGACTCTTTTCTTTGGGACATTTAACAACGGATTATTGTAAGAACTAACCGTAGGTTCAATGACAAGCTGCCGTAATATCTTTTCTATTTCTGCCTCTATCCTGTCTATAGAAACCTATGGTGTAGGGTAGGATTTAACAATGAACTTGCTATGCTCCTCTCATACAAACTGATAAGGAAAACATGTAATCACATCTGGGTACTCTGAAAATATTTATGAATGACGCTGCTATAGATTAAATAAATCTTTTTTTTCCTATTCTCTGCCTGATCAACACAACGAACTCACTTCTGCATTTCTAAAAAGGTACGAACATGTCTTTGGTAATAAAACGAAAAAAATTACATGATCACAACTGTCATTTTCTACTGGCTACCGACCAAATGACAATACTCATTTATTGAGAAACTTAGCTTTATTAATACCAATTCATTTTCATAGCGCGTATTATCAAGGGTGGGGCGTGGGTCGTACTTAATGCCCATCCTAAAACATAATGAAAAAAATGAAATTCGTTATTTATTTTTGTCCTATATCAACAACATAGTTTATGAAGACATAATGATGTGTAAGTAGAGACCGCAACCTGATAATGTCTCTTAGCATACTCGTACCAATAACAACACACCTAGAGTAATGTGTAATACCAACGGGACGTCGGAGTACTTTACGTCCAAGAAAAAAAAATATTTAGGAACGCAAATTTGAATTTTACTGACAACTTACTACTTCAAGAGATGCTGATGTGTAAGTGAAGTCCTGAACCTGGAAATACTGAGTACAACACTCATCAGGGAAGTAACTTCTACACTTAAGGTTTAAATTTTTGTGTTAACTTTAACTGAAGAATTAAAACATGGGATCTGGAAGAATAATTCGTTAAAAACAGTAAACATTTTTTCAAAATTTTAAAATTTAGTGTAAATGACAAGGTAACAATATTTCCAAATGGTGGGCATAATGTGCCCCGACTCCTATCTATCCTTGGTATTGCGAGGGTTAAGACAATGATTTGAGTTCTTTTCGCTAAATGCACATTCGACTAATACCAGCTTTATTGCAGAACCATTATTCGTTAATATAACCTTACCGCAATAGAAGCTCGTCAGTCAGCCGCTGTGGCCGAGCGGTAATAGGTGCTTCAGGCCGGATCCGCGCTGCTGCTGCGGTCGCAGTTTCGAGTCCTGCCTCGGGCATGGATGTGTGTGATTTCCTTACGTTAGTTCGGTTTAAGTAGTTCTACGGCTAGGGCACTGATGACCTCAGATGTTAGGTCCCATAGTGCTTAGAGGTATTTGATCCATTTTGAAACAGCTAAGTGTTGACAACGCTGAAAGAAGGCCACAGTTCAGACGTTCCAGTGAGCTGTCAGTTGGATTAATGACGTCACGTTGGCACCAAAGAGTCACCACAGTTCTGCCCCGTGCCACCGTGGACGCGCCACAAGATGGGGAGGGTGACACACCCCCTCTTACCCAAATTTCACCCCGTCTATTGAAGCGTCTGCGATAGACGTCAGAATCGGAACACCCAGAGCTGCAATCACGCGGTTTGCTGACGGGTGGCCGGGAAAATATTTCAGACGTCCCTACGCGGAGAAAAGACACAAAATGGTCTCAGGGTGTGTCATAAAGGCGTCGATGAAACCAACCCTTCGGTTTGTGCCTCACCAGGGTGATTTGATGTGATAGTGTGCAACATTACTATCCTCTCACTGCCGTTATTGACGGATCATTTTGGAAACTGCTTCGGAAAAGAAATACCCTGTTAGATGGCTATTAGGTCTCGGTGAATCTGTTAGACCATAGGCAAAGGAGACAGCTACCCTTTTGGTCCAGATGGACTGGCCACTAAGGTAAATGCGTTTCGGAACACCACTGGCCGTGTGATTATAGAGTATGTACTCGTAACACTCGTAGAGTGTTTACTCCTAACAATCACTTAAAGCTTTTTTATTTAGTAGAGGACGAGCGGAATACCTTAGCTATTCTTTTAGCCCCAGTAGTCTATTACATTCAACAACACACACAGCGCGGAATACCACGAAACAGGAATTAGCACGAGCCCAAGGCACAGTATCACGATTTAGGATGTAGGTTATTTATGCTTTTATTGAGTTCTGTCCCAAGAGTACGTTTTACAGAATACAACAATGTAGTCCTACGAGCCAGTAGCTGCTGTTTATTCACAGAAAAAATCCATATGTAGTTTATGTATCATCTCTCTGGACTTAATGATTATTACAAATGTAGGAGTATTAATGTAATGACTCATCAGCCGTGTTTCTTTTATGAACCATTCCAATACGCACTTCAATTCAAGTGTGCTGTTCATTCCAGTCGGAAGTAAAAAAAAAATAGAGAATTACTATTTCTCAGTTAATACCAGAGTCTAATCACTCGAGGATATTTCAACAGCCACCCTTAATAGTCACAAATTATTTTAAGTACTTGGGTTTTATACTAATAATGGTGCAGTGTCCTCAGGTGGTGAAACCAAAAGTACATTTGTTTTACAAGCCCATAAAAGGGCAATGGGATCTCCCTGTCCAGTGGGTGTCATATATGACTGAAAAATAAACATATTTTCGTCCACGAATGTGTTAACGTAACTTTCCGCTTAATTATTCACGTAGTTTATTTAGATAGATAATCAGAGCATTCGTGACACACCAAAGTAGTGTTTGCTACAGTTCGAATTTTATTAATAATTAAATGGAACGACTGCTTTCGCTGCTTTGTGAGTCGTACGTAGAAATAAATATCTTGAAGTTGTAGGTTATCCCTCCTCTCACAAGAATGTCTTAAATGTTTTTCTGTGTTTAACTTCAATTTATTTCTTTGAATAAAACAAGTACGCCATCTTAGAGCAGAAATATTTCTTGTATCCAACACAGTTTTAACAATACCAGCGACAAGCTCCGTGATTACAGCTACGGCCGTTCTCCTCACACATTTAAGATAACTAAAAATGTGTCTTTCCTATTGTTCCTTTCTTTCAAAAATATCAATACTATTTTCTTGTGATTATTACTTCATATTATTTATGATACAAAAAGCAACTACTTTCATTATTGATAGTTAGTATTTCTGTCGTCGTGACTCAACGATAAAATAATCTTTTAGAACTGTATTCCGAACGACAGTACCAAATAACTATCACCTTGCTGACGTTTATGAATATAATTAGTCGAAGGTGAAGTTATTAGAATGATTTCGAGAAAAATAAAAAAATATCTGTTTTGTGTTGTTATAGAAGGAATCTTAGCTATATTTTGTAATAACTCTTTCTTCCTATGGCACATAGTAACATTTAACGTTAATACTACATTGCATATTGTGACGTTCCAGTCTTTAAAGGGTTCATTTTAGGGTTAAGGTTTAAGTAGGTAGGGAACCAAATTTCTAGTTTAGAAAACGGGTTTGTTTTATTTTCAATAATTAGCCATTGATTTACTAATATAAAGCGAGGGAACTGCGTGTTGCTTGACGAAGGATTGTGACGAATGTTCTCTTACTTCTCCATACAGAATCCCATTTAAAAAAATAAAATACCTCTTAGTCGAGGATCATCAATCACTGTTGTTTCGTCTTCTAAAACGGAACAGGACTGACCCCCACCCTAACCCCCCTCCCCGAAAGAAAAAAGAACCTTCAATTAATTCTGTGCAGCATTTCGATAGCTTCCACATAAGAAACTTCCAACACTTTTATCCATAAAACAGTCGTGGATCACCTTTTGTGTCCCCACCAGACCAGTCATCTAATCCTCCTACAATCTTGAGTTTAGTAAGGAATTGGTAATCAACCAATAACCACGTACACAGAACCTTCACCAATGTCGTTCTAAAACTCGAAGTATTAATTCACAGCACCAGAGGATAGCTACCAAACGCTTTTGTAAGTCTATCTCTGGCGCTACAATTATTTTCTTTGGTGAAGTTTTAATGACTTTTCTTTAATCTACAGACCACAAACAGCTGTAGCTACACATGCGCCAAGTATAGACTTTCTGCCTTTCCTTGACCTTTGCACATTCTTACCACAGCGCAAGGTACAAGTATTTCCCACAAAATTACGTTTAACATTACTTTTAGCAACATTAGCCACCAAGGGCTTCCTAATATGGCGAAAATTACGTTTCCCCACTTCCCTATCATTAATAACTTCTTTCAGCACTACTGCCGTAGCATGAATACTACTTTTGACAATAAATGGACATTCAGACAGGTAGAAACACTTTTTCATATTATTATTTAATTTCTTGCTTTTATAATGTCCTCCTCATAGCACTAAATCTCCTATCCTGTTAGGGTTTTCTTGCCCTTCTCTTCCAAATCTTCCTCGTCTGGTTTCAGCACACTTCTTTAAATTTTATCTACACACCTAATTACTTTATATCTAAAGCTAGGTATTACAGGTGGATACTTAATCTTGTCAAAAAGACGATACATTTGTATCTCGCCTTCTGTTATCCCTCTAGGCGCCACTACAATATTAGCAGGAGGTTTATCTTTCAGTACCCTCTCAAATTCTCGAATAAATTTAGGCCAAGTCAAACGCCTCTTCGCACAACAAGTATGTCCAGGCCTCCCAATTAAGCGGATATTGCTCGCTCAAGAATTCGATTTGGGTGACGTTTCGCTATTAACAAACCTTTTACTTTGTTCTGTTTCAAGAACTCTTGAAATTCGTAAGACACAAATTGCACTTCATTGTCTGACAAGAGTCGCGATGGTGTCCCTACGATAGGGAAATACGACTCTCCAGGATATTCATAATCGTATTACTGGCCGCCACCTTCACTCGACACAATTTCACAAATTTGGACTAAACCTCCAATACATGCACAACAAAAATCTCTCCACCAACCTCTCTTGACAATAGTCCTAGAATATCAAGTGCTGAAATATCTCACACAAACCCATGGGTACTACTGCAACAGGCTGCACTGTATCTTTCTGATTCTTAATCTTCGTTTATTCGCACACCTCACAAGTTCTCTACTCCTTCCTAGCTATCCTACTCTTAATCTTTGCATGCAAAATAATAATTACGTAAGTGTGAAATTTACACTTCTTTATACCAAAATACCCATAAACTCTGTTAAGATTCCGTTGGTACTGCGACGCTTCGTGTAAAAGGTTGTGGTAAGTTGCTAACGGATAAAACGTCATTACAGCAAATCCACTTCCCCTTCACTGGATTCCCTACCTGTCATCCTTCCTTGACTTTTGTAAGATTCTTATCCTTCTTTTGTTATCTACTAAGATTTTTCAGTAATGCCTCTAACTCTTTCTCATATTCTAAATGACGAACTGTGGAAACTGAACTCCTTCCCCAGTTCATAACTCCATTCACTTGCCATTCCACAGACAGGCGAGATAGAGCATCTGAAGCACAATTGTCCTTTCCTATAATACATCGTATTTCTAAATCACACTCCTGATGAAAAAGAAACCGTCGCATCAAGCAACTATGCAAAAGCTTTCTTATCCTTAAATATATCAATGGCCTTTGTACAGAATGAAATCCAATCTTTCTCCCATAGGACATATACCTAAACTTTTTTATAGCCGTTGCTACTGCTAAAGTATCCTTTTCAGTAAATGAGTAATTCCACTCACAGCTGGTTAACATACGACTGGCAAATGCTAACGTCACTGTTCTTCCGTCATTTACCGTTTCCTTGATCACCTGACAACCCAATCAAAATCCTCACGCATCTGCATCCACACAAAACTCTTTGGTCAAACCCGGATGCTCTAACAATCTAGGATTATTAAGTTCTCGTACCAAAGCATAGGACTCTTGTTGAAAACTCTCATCCCCTCTCCAAGGTGTAGTCATTTATAAGAACATATTAAGGTGCACACAATTCATTATATTATCAGCAATATTCCTTCTGTAAAACCTAGAAATCCTTCAGCTGTAACCTACTTCTAGGGAAACGACAACGTTTAATTGCCCACAGTTACCTTGGGTTAGGTAATGTTGACTCGTGACTCACAATGTTTCCCAAAAATTCCTTGAGATCTTTAACTTTTAAATAACATTTCTGTGTGTTTCTTCCATGTTCTAGATACTACTAATACATCATCAACATATACAAATACTTTACTTAATAATTAATCTCCTAAGGAAAGCTCTAATAATTGAATGAATTCTGATACACACAATTCAATCCAAATGGTAGAACTTTAAACTGATAATTTCGCCTGTTAAATAGAAAAGTCGCGTTAATTCCGCAATTCCACAGCGAGTATAATCTGGCAATGGCCGACCATGAAACCAACCAGACTTAAATATGTACTTTACAGACACCCAATTAAGTCCCCCTGCTCCGTTTCCTGTTTACATCAGTTCACATAATGTAACTGATCTAATATTTCCAAGAGTGGTCGGACCTGAGTCCCTCTCTCCTCTATCAGTCAACCTCAAACACCATCTGGTAGTCGAGTAACAAGTTCTTCGACGAGATGCAACTCGTTTACTTCATTTGAATGGTAGTTCATAAAATTTGCGGTAGCCCCCCAGCTCTCATTGTATTTCTGTTTCCCAAACTTCCCTAGTCTTAGTTTGCGTTGGATACTCTATGACGAATATTTTGCTTTAAAAGCATTAATTAATTGATGAACAGATGAAAATACATTTAAATTTAACGTCACACTTCTATTATTACATTACCTGTAAACGCTTTAAGAAAAATTAAGAGATGCACACAACCAACAGGGTCGAATGTAGGAAAATGGTTACTACTGTATCTCATTACCAGTTTTAGTTCCACTACGCGAACAAACTCACTACGCTGACACTTACTTTTACTACAGGTGGGTGAAAATCCCAATAATCCTTCTCAGATTTCCTTCGATCCCCTATCAGCACACTATCTGTACTACTACATGGAGTGGAAGACAGGCAACTCCGATTACCACCATCATGTTTTCGCTTAGTGCTGATTTTATTCTGATTAAAACTGCCTTCAGATACTAAAACGTTAGCATTTTTCACATTCTCTACTACCTATCTGTGTGCCTTAGTTATTCAGTCTTATACACTAGTACTTAACTTATTAATCTCGGAATTAACTTTAACATGGTTACTACTAATCTGGTCAGTCACATCCTGAAGCGAGGGAGTATTAGATGTTTCCTGTTCCTCTTTGCTTCATTTAAATTTTCTCAAGATTTCCTATTGTTGCTAACATCTTTATACTCAAGATTATCGTATTACTTAAAACTACTTAAGTCCTGTTTTGCTCTAACTAACTCATTGCTTGAAACATTGTTGACCTTGTGACAAATTTTCAATACTCTGTTTTGTCTCCCCACGGAACTGTTTAGTATCTTCCTCTGTCTTCTCACGAAACTGCTTAATCTCCTCCAGAATTTCTGCTAATAGTAGAGGATACTGCTCTGTCAGTTTAAAAAGGACTCTAGTATTTCCTTTAAATATCCGAACTTTGCTTCACGAGCGTTAAATTATCGTAACCACACTTAAACAAGTCACATTCCGCTTGGGTTATCACTTGGTACAAAATAGCTCCCTACTGTGCTTAACTCTATCCGCAATTGAAAAGGAATAGCTGTCTGACAACAATCCCAAAAACATTCCTCTAATCAGATAAACAAATAACTCTTGTTTTATTACTTAACGTTATTTGTTCTCCATTCTCCGGAACCTTTCGAGGAGGCTACAAATAGCTCGCCGTTGGTTGGTGCATTGAAGACAGCAGAGGCACAGCATGAAGTACAATCAGGCTGCATCATCGTCACGCCGTATCTGCACTCGACTATGTCTCATTTGTCACAAAGTGATTTGAAGTACTATAACTAATCAAACCAAAATACTTTTCTTCTATTTAATTATATCGAACGTTGCACTGTAAATAGATCCACTCTCTCCTTCATGTATGTTCTGTATCATTTTCAGAAAAATTGTTTTTTCTGTCACCTAACATCCTCAGAATGTACGAACTTTACTATGTACAGTCAACAGTACATCCTGGACCACATTGTCTACGGACACCAGTACTATTCCTTACTGTTATGATATGTCCTCATAACAGACAACTATACTAGTATCACACTAAAAGTACTGAACGATTAGTTTGTACCCTGTTTCTGGAAAGAAACAGCTTTTTGTGTAGCTGCTAAGTTTCGCTGCATCTTCTATACCGTAGACAAAAGGGACAACCCCTCTCCTGTATAGATGGACTGCCACTAAGGTAAACGCGTTCCCGAGCCGCAAAGGCCATATGGCTAGCGACTATTTACTTCCAACAGTCACTCAAAACCCGTGTACTTAGTATAAGACACTCAGCAAGATACACAGCTCAGAATATCAAGAAACAGGGACTAGCCGTAGCTCAAGACAGAGCAGCAGACTATTCGCGCAATGGACTGACTGTATATGTCACGATTCAGGATGTAGGTTATTTATGCTTTTATTAAACGCTGTCCTAGGTGTACATTTTAAGCAGAATACAGTAACATGGTTGCATGAGCCAGTAGCTGCTCTCTATTCACAGTAAAAGAAATTGTGAGACTACTTCACTTATTATCTCTCTGAACTTTAAGATTATTACCCACTTAATGCAACTTTTAGCGATTCGTTAGCAGTCTTTCTTTTAAGGGTCAGAATTAACCAATACACACGTCACTACACGTGTACTGTTGGTTCCACTCGGAAGAAAAAAAAATAAAGCATTACTATTTCTGTGTCAGTAAACAAAGTCTAATCACTCGGTAATACAACAACACCCACTCTCATTGTGAAAAATTATTTGAGATAATTGGATTTTATGCTTACAGCGGTGCGGTGTTCTCAGCTGCCTAAATGAAAAATAAGTATGAATCAGTAATTGCGAAAACACAGTTAGTCCAAAAATGCAAGTTTTTCAAAAGAAGAAGAAACTGTATACTAGCTACATGATGAAATGTAGTATGCGTGCATTCATTTAAAAATCAGCTGTATCTGTTAGGTAAATTTTAACAATAAATGAACAATAATGAACTGTAAATGTACAACGTTGCATGTACCATTTTTTTAAAAATTTATGAACTTATGTGGTATCGGAGGTTGAACATTTTAAACTAATATTTTAATACCATTGTTTGTTTATGTTACAAAATATTAGTATATTATATAAATTTAATATACAATATTACTTCTAGGATAGTTTCACGCTAATTGTTTATTTTTTAAAAAGAACATTGGCAAAAATCTATGCAAAGCTTGTTGTAAAAGACAGATTTTTCTATGAATCATGTCCAGGAATGTCCACAGAGGCCACTGAGCCAGTTCCAGATAAAAGGCTTTGCGCCCTTCAGGAATGTACATCAGCAGTTGTCCTATGTCTGTCAGCCTTTTGACATTGATTGGGGCTATGTTGTTATGTGCCATTTATGAAGGAAACTTTGGTTGTGCCTGTAACGAGAGTCACAAAGAAATTTTTTGAGACCATCACTATGATAGTAACACTCAATTTCCCCCATAAACTGTGATGGAAGTTCATAAATGAGGGCACTGTGAGTTAAACTGTACTGTTCTGGTCCATACAGCTCCCGTAACTGTCCTCAGACAAACAGTATCGCTCATAAAATTTGGGCCTCGAGTTGTTGTGTTGCTGTGTTAACAAGCTATACTTGAATGTTTAGATTTTTGGACCAAGTGACCGTGTTTCCGAGATACCCCTACAAGGAGTATGTTACGTCTTGTTTTCCCATCACCTATTTTACGCAAGCAGGTTTACGATGACATGCCAAAACTACATGACCACGCACAGGAAAACGCTGGAACACACCTTTGAATCTGCCGGAATTTCAAAGCATTAGCTTAACCATTGAGTTGTTCTTGTATTATGCTGGGGACACGTCAGAGAACACGTGCTATTCACAGACACATTTATTAATCACTGTCCTGATGTAATCATCCAATAACGAACATATTTCGTTAGGTCCTTTATCAGCTGTATCTTCATGATACAGATATAGCTTAGATCTGCTGTTTTTTTTTCTTTTGTACATAACACAGAATGCATTAACGTCGAGTCGACACAAATTAAATGCTTCCTGCACTGCGAGCTCAGGAATCTGCAGATACTGCATGTAACAGAAACTTAATGACACCACATGCTCATTGTCTGCGCACATCTTCTTTATTGCATCTATCTTTGAATTGAATTTTCCTACTACTTCTTTTATGTACCATTAATTCCTCATAGCTACATTATATGCTATATTGTTGAATGATTGCGTCTTAATTTTCGCTGTAAGTGGCTCAAAAGAGCACCAATTTCGGTTAGTGGCTGGTCAAAGCATAATAAAAACACTCAGTAAATCCCCTGAAATATATTCCACATGACGTGCAAATGTAACTTTATGAGAATTTCACAAATAGTATTTACAAACAACTCAGCATCTAATTAACACACTTCTTCGGTAGAGTAATGCGTGATTTTCATTGAGGATGGTTTAATATGCTTCTCAATTATCTGCAGGTCTGACAATGGTGCCGCATTGCTTGCAGTAGCGCACCCTCTCTGTCATAGGGTTCAACATTGTTTTCCACACAATAACAAAATTCGTCGCACATGTTCATTTCAGCGCCAAAAAGGCTGCAAAATTCCTGTTTGGACACTTTGACAGTTCCGGCCTCTGTAGTCAACACGCGATATCGATAATTTTTTTCCGGGGTCTTTTGTGCACCACACCTTCTTTCTTGATCAGCCCTGGAAGGTATGCATTTAGCGTGCTCTTGCTTTCAGTCATGAAATTTAAGGAATATTTCAATCTATTCGTGATCAGAAATCACATTCCGATACAGTTTCATACACTTGAAACATATCAGTACACGAATATCAGTGCTATACGACAGAAACTGACATCACCATACAATCCAGAAGTCATGTTATTTCTACCAATTTTTGTAATGATAATATGAGTCCATTTGCAAACGTAACTTATTTGTCTGCCTTTCAGGAAAATAAAACCTCTGCCTTTAATGTTTTTATAGAAAGAAGCTTCCAGATATTTTATAACAATTCTTCCTCCTCCTGTTAAATCGTAAGTTTCTTCAGTGCTTTGTCTTACTGAGACATTTCATTCTTTAACTGGTTTGTTTTATGGGTAAGATATGTGTAGGTAGGGAACTATACTCTAATTTTAGAATACGAACTTTTTTTTGATCCAACAGGTAACAACGGGTTTATTCAATAGAAACAAACACTACTGCAGGGTGTTTACCAGAGATTTGTCACGAGTCTCCTCCAAACATTACCTCTACACAGAACCCCATTTATAAAAAAAATTAAAAAAAATGTCGCCATCACCTCTTTGGACCCTGACATTAACTACTTGAAATTATAAATGAGCATACAAAAACTCAGCATCCTCAGGCACTGGCTACAAAAATCTACCGACACCCCGACAACCTACTCTGGCTCCGCTGGACCACTCGGCAGTCCTAAAATGCATAACAGAATGTACGATGTGAAAAACATTATTGATAAATGGTTCCACAGAGACTTTCGCTGTTACGGGGATCTCTGGATATTATTCAGCATTATTAGTGTCTTTGTCGAAATCGACATCCTGTCACCAGTAACAGTGCTGTCTTCTTCTATAATCGAACAGGGTCGCAACCTCACCACCATCCCCAAAAAACACCGTCAATTAATTACGTGGAGCATATGAATAGCTTCCACTTAACAAACTTCCAACAAATTCTTCCATGAAATAGTCTCGCATCACCTATTGTGTCCTCTTGACCTGGTGAGTCACCTAATCCGCCTTCAACCCTGACTTTAGCAACGAATCAGCAGTCAGTCGATTTATGTCATAAATATGCCAATGAACACGCAACCTGGCCACATGCAATTAAGTAAGGCTCAGAGCGAACTCCCAACTGTGTGATTTCTCCAGCACACACTGCACTTGGGGAAATCCTATTATCGGTCACGAACCGCAGTTCTCACCAGTATTATCATCGCAATAATTTCATCACCAAACGTATACACAGGGCCTTTACGATCCTGCTCAAACGCGCGGGAAATGCTAAACTCCTTTCGGCTAGTATGCTAAGAAGCCAATCAGATCATCCCCACCACTTATATACTCGCGGTATTTCTAATGCCGGCCAGTCAGATTAGCACAAGTAATTTAGACTAGAAATGTCGTAATTCCAAAACTAATTTAATTTAGCGAAAACAAAAAGGGATTTCCTTCCACAAAAGACATTAGTAATAAATGTAATACTCTATACCGTTTCTGACTGCCTTTTACCAAATCAAGCTCACTCGGACATACGTCACAAATTACCCTATTGCGCAGCAACTTTCTCACGCATGCATTTACATACTTTTACTAAAATGTCACATTATCACTTTACGCCTTCATTTACTCTCTGTCTCTCCAAAGCAGTCACACAATCAAAATACAATGAAATTATAATTTTCCAACGTACTTCTAATTACCGCAGAAATCTGTGGTAATGAAACTAGAGAAATTCCATAAAATTAGGTTATACGAACCCATACTCTTGGTTGATTCTACAGATGAATACATTACAGTCCCTAATAGGGGGCCTGCCGCTGTGACCGAGCGGTTCTAGGGGCTTCATTGTGGAACCAAGCGGCCGCTACGGTCGCAGGTTCGAATCCTGCCTCGGGCATTGATGTGTGTGATGTCCTTAGAACTATTTAAACCTAACTAAACTAAGTCTAGGGAATTGATGACCTCATATGTTAGGTCCCATGGTGCTTAGTGCCATTTGAACCGTAATACGGTTTCACAATGCCAGCACGGATGTTGTGTCTATTATGTAAAAATTTACATCTCCGAAAGCATGGAAGTTTTTGATATAAACTTGTAACAGTATGGTTGCGTAATCGATAGAAGTTGGTATACCAAGTATGAAAACGATCGATTGATATTAAATAGTACTTCTACAGATTCATAGAGTATGTGTAACGTATTGCACGCAGCGTTAAGCAAGTACAACGCTCGTTCTGCCCAGGAGAGGGGGCAAGACGAGATATACAGAGGTGTAAAAACAGAGAGGGCAGAGAGAATATGTGAAATGCACGAGGTGTGTGAGAAAAGTATCGAGACGGGCAACAGTGCGAGCGATCTGGTAACGTTGTGTTGTTGTTCTTGTGCAAACCAGAGCTTTCATCCCTTCTTGACACTCAGTCTGAGATTCACCTCCGTACACCATTATGTGACTTCTGAGAACGCCATCAGTGATGTGGCGTTTTTATTGTCTGTTATGAAAATGGAACAGCGGACTTTAGAGCAACGTTATGCCATCAAGTTTGATGTTGAATTGGGGAATCAGCGTGTGTGACCTTAGATCACTAGAAGCCAGTCCTTAGGAATCATTTCTAACAAGGGCACAAGTTTTTACTCTCGCAAATAGATTTAGGAAGGCCGGCAACACGTTGAAGCAGAACTGTGCTCAGAGAGGGACTTCAACTTCAAAATCCGGCCAGAACATCGAACGTGTCTGGGCTCTTGTGAGATTCTTTCTCCACGACAAAACCGTCAATCAAGAGTTTTACAAAGATGTCCTTTAAAAGGCAGGAAAAGGGTGACTCGACTGAGGCCGGACATTACAGGCAGGTGGATACTGCCTTGTGACAACGCTCCACTTCAAGTGGTCACATCTATCACGAAATGTTTGGCCTCAAACGGAATTCTGTCCGTAGCCCCACTATTCACCTGATATGAGTCTCTGCCACTTTTTTTTCTCGAAACTGAAAAATATCTGAAAACGACATCATATTAGATCACTGAAGAACATTCAAAAGAGTGTGACAGACATGTTAAAGGAGCTGCTAACTGAAGTCCTTCAAGTCTGATACCAATACTGCAAACGACTCTACTGGAGTGCACCTCCTGAATGGAATTACTTTGGAGTGGACAATATTCTTGTTTGAAAAAATTAAAACTATGCTAAAGAAAATCACTCTCATTACTTTTCTTGCACATCTTGTACATGACATATCTACACATTCCTGGGCCAAAGTGCTGGTACAAGGGTTGTATTCTCATAAACAGTACTTATTCAAAATGTGTTCTTAGTGTGCTATTTTTGCATTTACGAGAATGCATTGAATGAAATGTACAAGGAATTAATGCTTTATATTTTTCCTGTTCTTGGTTTGATAACATAGCGTTGCATCGGTGTCAATGCTAAAATTTATTCTAAACTTCTTTAGTCCCAATACTTTCTGTAAACAAAAGCGATATTTGTTTCCTGGTGCAGTATGTTAACTTGTGTCCTGAGGAAGCAAAACTCAGTCGCAAAAACAGTGCTCCACATCTACCCAGGAGGAACAAGACTAGAGGAAGACCGGCAAAGAGATGGACTGACAACGTCAGGGGAGACATGCACGTTGTTGACTTAAGACCAGATGATGTCAATGACAGGGAGAAATGGAGGAGATGTAGCAAAACAGCAGACCCCGCAAGTCGGGATTAATGCCTTGAAAGAAAGAGAGAGTAGGTCAGCTTGTATTAATTTTCCTGTGACAAGTTCTCCGTTATATCTATGAAATTTTAATTGTGGAATAGACTGCAGTGCAGAATCGTCACTAGCGTTTAATTAATGCAGCTCTGAACTGGTTTACATGGATCTCAAGTGTGATGGTATACTTCGAAGCTATTATTGTGATAACCATTTTACCATGCACTTTGGCCCGGATGTTTTCTTTCCATCATTTCCGTTTCAGACTATATAAACTCCTTACATCTGAGCGCTCACACACTTCCAACGATGTAATGCATCATCCAGCCCTCCTTTCTGTTGGTGTTATAGTATCCACCTCTCTAACGCAGGCTTAAATAACAGAATTTTCGAAATGTATTTCTTGTTTTCCCAATACCATAACCTGGCTTCTTGTACATTACAAAATATCTTAGAGACTATAATTTACTTTTTCTGTACAATCACAGTTGTCAGGCTCACGTGTACTTCGTCAATAGGCATAATAATAACCATTTAATATCTTACTTCCCATTCACACCATTATTCTACATCTACATCTACACGGATACACTGCAAATCACATTTAAGTGTCTGGCAGAGGTTTCATCGAACCACCTTCACAATTCTCTATTATTCCAATCTCGTAAAGCGCGCGGAAAGAAAGAACACCTACATCTTTCCGTACGAGCTCTGATTTCCCTTATTTTATCGTGGCGATCGTTTCTCACTATGTAGGTCGGTGTCAACAAAATATTTTCGCATTCGAAGGAGAAAGTTGGTGATTGGAATTCCGTGAGAAGTTTCCGCCGCAACGGAAAACGCCTTTCTTTTAGTGATGTCAAAGCCAAATCCCGTATCATTTCTGTGACATCCTCTCCCACATTTCGCCATAATACAAAACGTCCTGCCCTTCTTTGAACTTTTTCGATGTACTCCGTCAGTCCTATAGGGTAAGGATCCCACACCGCGCAGCGGTATTCTAAAAGAGGACGGACGTGCGTAGTGTAGACAGTCTCCTTAGTAGATCTGTTACATTTTCCTCGTGTCCTGCCAATAAAACATAGTCTTTGGTAAGCCTTCCCCAAAACATTTTCTATGTGTTGCTTCCAATTTAAGTTGTTCGAAATTGAAATACTGACGTATTTAGTTGAATTTGTGGCTTTTAGATTGGAATTTGTGAACCACTCAGATTTCTCTTCTACAGAAACGCTTTCCTTGCCATTTCCAGTCTTCATTTTATATCCTCTGTACTTCGACAATCATCAGTTATTTTGCTCCCCAAATAGCAAAACTCCTTTACTGCTTTAAATGTCTCATTTCCAAATCTAATTCCCTCATAATCACACGACTTAATTCGACTACATTCCATTAGCCTCGTTTTGCTTTTGTTGATGTTCATCTTATATCCTCCTTTCAAGACACTGTCCATTCCGATCAACTGCTCTTCCAAGTCCTTTGCTGTCTCTGACAGAATTACAATGTCATTGTCGAACCTCAAAGTTTTTATTTGTTCTCCATGGATTTTAATACCTACTCCGAATTTTCTTTTGTTTCCTTCACTGCTTGCTCAATATACAGATTGAATAACATCGGAGAGAGGCTACAACCCAGTCTCACTCCCTTCCCATCCACTGCTTACCTTTCATGCCCCTCGACTCTTATAACTGCCATCTGGTTTTTGTACAAATTGTAAACAGCTTTTCGCTCCCTGTGTTTTACCCCTGCCACCTTCAGAATTTGAAAGAGAGTTTTCCAGTCAACATTGTCAAAAGCTTTCTCTAAGTCTACAAATGCTAGAAACGTAGGTTTGATTTTCCTTAATCTTTCTTCTAAGATAAGTCGTAAGGTCAGTATTGCCTCACGTGTTCCAACATTTCTACGGAATCCAAACTGATCTTCCCCGAGGTCGGCTTCTAGCAGTTTTTCCATTCGCCTGTAAAGAATTCGTGTTAGTATTTTGCAGCTGTGTCTTATTAAACTGATAGTTTGGTAATTTTCACATCTGTCAACACCTGCTTTCTTTGAAATTGGAATTATTGTATTCTTCTTGAACTCTGTGGGTATTTCGCCTGTCTCATACATCTTGCTCACCATATGGTAGAGTTTTGTCAGTACTGGCTCTCCCAAGGCCGTCAGTAGTTATAATGGAATGTTGTCTACTGCCGGGTCTTTGTTTCGACTCAGGTTTTTCAGTACTCTGTCAAACACTTCATGCAGTATCGTATCTCCCATTTCATCTTTATCTACATCCTCTTCCATTTCTATAATATTGTCCTCAAGTACATCGCCCTTGTATAGACCCTCTATATACTCATTCCACCTTTCTGCTTTCCCTTCTTTGGTTAGAACTGGGTTTCCATGTGCGCTCTTGATATTCATACAAGTGGCTGTTTTTTCTCCAAACGTCTCTTTAATTTTCCTGTAAGAAGTATCTATCTTACCCCTAGTGAGAAAAGACTCTACATCCTTACATTAGTCATCGCTGCTTAGCCATTTTGCACTTCCTGTCGAACTCATTTTTGAGACATTTGTATTCCTTTTTGTTTGCTTCAGTTACTGCATTTTTATATTTTCTCGTTTCATCAATTAAATTCAATATTTCTTCTGTTACCCAAGGATTTCTACTAGCCCTCGTCTTTTACCTACTTGATCCGCTGCTGCCTTCACTACTTCATCCCTCAGAGCTACCTATTCTTCTTCTACTGTATTTCTTTCACCCATTCCTGTCAATTGTTCCCTTATGCTCTCCCTGAAACTCTTTACAACCTCTGGTTGAGTCAGTTTATCCAGGTCCCATCTCCTTAAATTCACACCTTTTTGCAGTTTCTTCAGTTTTAATCTACAGTTCATAACAAGTGGATTGTGGTCTGAGTCCACATCTGCTCCTGGAAATGGCTTACAATTTAAAACCTGGTTCCTAAATCTCTGTCTTACCATTATATAATCTATGTGATACCTTCTATTATCTCCAGGATTCTTCCATGTATACAACCTTCTTTTATGGTTCTTGAACCAAGTGTAGGCTACGACTACGTTACATGAAAGTGAGTGACAACATAATGTGCATACTAAGAGGACTACTCAGAAGGTCTCCTAAACAGCAAGAGTAGAGAGTTATAACACTTCCTTGGGAAACGCCAGAAATCACTTCTGTTTTACTCGATGAGTTTCCGTCAGTTAGTACAGACTATGACTGTTTTGACAGGAAATCACGAATCTAGTCGTACAACTGAGACGTTAGTCCATACACGTGCAATTTTGTTAGAACTCGTCTGTGAGGTATAGTGTCAAAACCTTTCTGGCAATCTAAAAATATGGAATGAGTTTGACAACCCATGTCTATAGCACACATTATTGATGAGAATAAAGGGCTAGTCGTGTTTCACAGTAAAGACATTTTCTGAATTCGTGTTGGCTGTTTGTCAGTTAATCGTTGTCTTCGAGGTAGCTCATAAAGTTCGAAAAGATTACATATTCTAAAATCCTACTACAAATCACTGTTAGCAGTATGTTCAAAAATTGTCAAATGTGTGTGAATTCCTAAGGGCCCAAACTGCTAAGGTCATCAGTCCCTAAACTTAGACACTACTTAAACTAACTTCTGCTAAGAACAACACACACACACCCATGCCCGAGGGAAGACACGAACCTCGGCGGGATGGGTTGCGCAATCCGTGACATGACGTCTCAAACCTCGCGGCCACTCCGCAAGACGTTTCAGTTAGTAGGACACATTCTGACACATCAAGGGATCGTCAGTTTATTAAAGGAGGGAAGGGTCGAGAGTAAAAATGCAGAGGGAGACCAAGAGATGAATACAATACGCAGGTTCAGATGGATGTGAGTAGCAGTAGTTACTCAGAGATGAAGAGGCTTGCACAGGATAGAGTAGCGCAGAGAGCTGCATCAAACTAGTCTTCAGACCGAAGGCCTCACCAAAACGCTAACAACGTGTTCCATAGCTGCAGTTTCCGAAATAACCAGTTGAAAATGGTCCTGCAAACATTTACAATGCTTCGAATGTTACCCAATAAATAATGTTGTCAATGTTGATTAGCATTATAGAATGATATTTTTGGGCTTCTTTACATATTACTTAGAATTATTAATACGTTTCTTGTGTTAAAAATTCATAAATTTCTAACTCTGCAGGGACAATCAAAATTTGTCATGACAAGCTGTTGTACAGCACTGCTTATCCGTGTATGCCTCTTCTGTCTCCTTTAGGGAGGTCGTATACGCATCCTGACAATTCAAGTGTCAGCCTCTCTTCTGTTCACTTCTGCTAGTAGCCAACTCCGTAAAAAAGAACTGTTTGGGTGTTTGGTCTGTAGCTCTCGATAGCTATACATGGTGCTACTGTATTGTGATCATTTGACCAATCGTTAAAGCTGCGATTGAGGTTTTCCATCTTGATCCAGGGCCCGAGGAGGGAGCCAGGATGGGGTCAATTTCTGCATGACGCTGAAAGTACATCCCAAACAGTATTATCAACATAGCGAATACTAGTGACCCAGTGAATGTATTTTCCAAAAAAAAAATATACGTGCATTTTTGGCTCTGTAATTAACTGCAAATTTCCCTTAACCTCCTAATATCTGGTCGGCAACAGAAGGGGCTTAGTGTATTGGCATAAGCTGTCTCCACCACACTGTTCGGGAAAGATGAAGTGCACAGATCGACCAGCAGGCGCTGGATCAAGAACACCTACCACCTGTGTGGCCAGAGACACACCCACACGCAACAGGCCGCCAACGCTCTCTCGACAGCAGGTATTTAGGCCGCTGCCGCTGACTGGAAGGCCTCTCACTCACTCAATCAGTCATCCGGTTTTCCATCTGTCAGTTTACTCGCAGAGCGGGTTTAGTTCGCCACAAGCTACGACAGTACATTGCGACCAGATTAGTGACTGTAGAGAGATTGTTACTGATGAGCTTGTACCACTGACATGAAGTCTATTCATGTTAAGTAAATATTCCATTTCATATAAATAAAGAACAGTATTAATCCTAGGGTGCATTCGTGTTTCCAGAATGAGGATACTGTCCACCCATAACTGCGCGGCCCCTCCCGCCAGAGGTTCGAGTCCTCCCTCGGGCATGGGTGTATGTGTTGCTCTTACCGTAAGTTAGTTTAATTAGTATGTAAGACTAGGGACCGATGACCTCAGCAGTCTGATCCCTTAAGAATTCACACACATTTG
The DNA here is from genome assembly GCF_023864275.1 of Schistocerca cancellata. Classification (NCBI taxonomy): domain Eukaryota; kingdom Metazoa; phylum Arthropoda; class Insecta; order Orthoptera; family Acrididae; genus Schistocerca; species Schistocerca cancellata. The sequence goes on from NC_064631.1 coordinate 58,371,869, forward strand.
AACATTTTGGCCACCCATAATAACATCCTCTCCCGTCCTTCTTTGCGGTACAAGGTCTGCAATGGCGAATGAGGATAATCCTCTGGTGATCGGTGTTTTAGTCTGCAGGGGTGATCGTATTCAAGTGTTACTATTTGCGAATTTGTTGTTGTGTTCATGCATGTATTCCAAGAGGGAAACCGCAGAACTAATCAAAATTTTCTTTTCATAGGCTTTTGTTCCTTTTTGATGCCCCGGCGCCTCTGCCGCAGACAGCCAATGTGATGGATCTAACACAAGTTTCAGGTAAGATCCGTAGCAGTGGAAAGTGTACAGATTAGAAGCTACAGAATTCGGATGCAGTGTGCACCGCTCCGCTTTCATAAAACGACTTTAATACGGACTCAGCGACATTGGAAGGTACATCCAACGATATTACTGATTATGAAAGACAAAGATAATGAAACACAGTGTAGTCGGTATTTCTTTGCTTGAAATGAGGGTCGATTTGCGTGGTTTTGTGTGCTATGCAGTTCGTAAATAGACGAAATGTAAAAGACGTTGTGTATGACTATCAGATTTCCCGTACCGTTGATACACACTTCGAAGTGCAAGGATTAAATCACTGTAGCTCCCATTTTGTATCTATTTTGCGTTTCAGTAATAATTTGTTGAACAGGCGTGAACTTAACAGCGTGTGCAATTCATCCGTAGTACGTTTCTGTTAATAATCCGTTGTCGTACGTCGTAGCCAGTCTGGTGATAGTACACGGTAGCAATTGAAAATCAATGTCTTCTTTTTTTCCGACTTTAACTCCATTGCAGAAGCTGTGGCTAAAAATTGCTCCAAGTGAAAGAAAATATCCATCAACTTCGTTTATGAAAGACAGGAAGCTACGAAGAAGCAGTGTTTTTCTTTATTCACATCCAATAATTTATTCGCCATGTTCACTTTCTACTCTTCCAATAAAAAGGCCGTAGACAGGGTAGGTGCACCTTTACATTTTCTTGTGCATCTCACACATGAAACTACCGTTGCATATGTGATTGACTTGTAATCGTTGTTCATGTTTATATCAGCAGGCACTGGTTGTAATACCATTTGCCTAACATCAGTAATATTACAATTTTCGCAGCAAATATGAGTTAGGAATAAATGAAACACGAAAAGTATTTCTTAACTTCAGTTTTATAGGTAGTCAAGAAGATGGTACATCCAAAAATGGGCCTCAAATCAAGTCTGAACGTAATGAGTTGGGTACCCATGACCACAAATTTAACACCAACTTTTAACCATAGTCAGGAATGCGATCTCACCATCCCCTTTGCCCAATAACGATTAAACAAAAATGCCTTACGCCAATGGATACACATCACATCATCACCTTCCTTTGAAGAATTAGGGTCTTGGCCATTCCAAGCTTAACAAACAGAATCATTTCAGGCTTTTCTGAAGTCCTCCAATAACTCTTTTCTCATTAGAATTGTATTTCATGATTTTCTGAGGAATCTAAAATTCCCACGAGTTTTTTTGTCGATTTCTCTCGATTCATTTGATTTTCATGTTGAAAATATTTAATTCTGTTCTTTTATTTCCAATCACGGCTCTATTCTTTCTTTTTGTGGTCTCCAAAGTTTCATTTATATAGTGTAACAAAGTAATCGCTATCAACCGTCTTCATTAATTTCCTTTGGGCCTTTGTCCCAATTCAGCGCGGTGTCAGCCTTGTTACAATATATTTGGCGATGTTGATGTCAGGGGGTGGCAAGATACCCTTCCTGTCGCACCCCATACCCCCCTTGTTACAATATATTTGGCGATGTTGATGTCAGGGGGTGGCAGGATACCCTTCCTGTCGCGCCCCATACCCCCCAGGATGGAATTTGTGTACCCCCACCTGTATGTGTCTAGTGTAAGCCATGAAATAGTGCGAACGTTTTCAAATGTCTGCGAGTAGTTTATCTGAGGGGTAACGTGGGGACCAGCCCGTTATCCACCTAGTGGGATGTGGAAAACCGCCTAAAAACCACATCCAGGCTGGCCAGCACAAGGGCCCTCGTCGGTACCCTGCCGGAGGCCATTCGATCCAGGGCTGGCGTGACTACCCGAGTCCAGGAAGCAAGGCATTGATGCCCTCGGCTAACCTGGCAGGTCTAACGAAGTAATCACCATCAGTTTATAAAATTTCATACTGCTTTCTTTTTTAATTTAGGGGTAAAGTTTCTTTTACTGGTCCGTAAGGCAGTTCGATTATACATTTTATTTTCAATATCGTTTTCAATATCGTCACCTAAGTAACAGATTTGAGACATTTGTTCTAAAAATGAGTTACGGTATCTAAAAAAGATTTTTGTCTTACTGGATATTTTGTTCGGAATGCCATTATTTATGTTATATAATCTTAAGCCAGGCGGCGGAACATATTCACCTTCTAGAAATAACAGAAAATAGTGTTCAGCCTCTTTTTTTCGGATTTTCATGTTTCCTGTCAGTATCTATTCTACATGAACTGGGCGTTGTCTACTTTGCGTGAATTAACTTTCTTAATAGTTATACCGTCTATCACGTAGACTACGAAAATAAATTTTTTTATAAAAAGTTGTCTTATGACAAGCAACAAATCATCACAAAAGATGCATTTCATTCTGTGTTTATAATATTTGTATATTACTTGGGATGTTTCATATACGTGAAAATTAATGAGTAATTATATGCAATACCGTGTATTTAGATATAATCGGCACGATAGCATATGATCAGTTGAAACACATTTCCTTCTTAACCCAATCCTCTTTTACCTCAAACAGAGGTAATATTATCTTCTAAACTTCGTAAGGCCAGTATCTCACGTATGTACGTCTTCTCCTGCTTTCTGTTCTTGCCTAGAAGATTTCCCATCATTCTTATCTCCCTTACATCTATACAAATATGTTTCAGATTTGTTGCATATTGGGCTAGGACACTGTCTTCCTCACTGTAACTTCATCTTCATTCGCGAATTTGACGTAATCAATAAAAATTTGAAATTTTTTCGGTGCATTCCGGGTGTCTAATGATACTTGTACTTCTCGATTTCGTGACAATTATTTTGCATAATACTAAGCATAATGCCGTGGGATAACCGTAACGGCTGTATCATGATGGAAAACGCCGTCTGCGTCACTGAATTTGTATATTTATTTAGCGGTATCTATCGTAAATATATGTAGCGCTGAAACACTAATCACTGTAGCAGAGCCGGCCGAGGTGGCCCAGCGGTTCTAGGCGCTACAGTCTGGAACGGCGCAACCGCTACGGTCGCAGGTTCGAATCCTGCCTCGGGCATGGCTGTGCGTGATGTCCTTAGGTTAGTTAAGTTTAAGTAGTTGTAGGTTCTAGGGGACTGATGACCTCAGAAGTTAAGTCCCATAGTGCTCAGAGCCATTTGAACCATTTGCCACTGTAGCAGAGACCTTTGTCCCAAGCCCCTAAACTTGTATGTACCTCTTCAAGAAATGTTAATGTCGCTAAGGAAAGCGCAACAATTTAACAAAGTAGAAACATGGAAGGATTCGAGTTACCTCTGAACCTAGTTTGGGGGTGGTAAGCGAATACGTAAGGTAGACCCACAAATCACCAACTGATTTTACACTTATGTCAACATGTTTATCGCATTACCGGCTATTAGTTTCGTATCACATAGCACCAATTTTAGTATCTTTCATCGGGTGTGTAATAATGACAGTTAAGGTTTGAATCAACCTGTGGAGCGAGGACTTGTACTCAACAACATGAGCTAAGGTAACTAACAAAATTACAGGTGATGCTGTCTAAGGCGACAGTGTGAATATATTTTACTTTTCTGTCAGCAGTGATTCGAATTATCTCTGTACAGCGTAAAGCAGTCAAGTCATGAGACCCAAAATACAGGGCAGTTTATGAGTATTTCAGTATCACGGTTTCGTGGTCACCAGCCCGTCGCTATAGAATAATATGGTAATGATGATTTATTCAACTTTTTACCACATTACGCGTATATTTCTTTGAAAGGATCCTACAATAGTATAAAACCATGTGATAAGCAATCAACAAAACATTCGAAAGATAACGGTGTAGCGCAAAAACCCTCGAACAGTGCCAGACTACACGGTGATGTGTTTCTCTGTGGCTGCAGGAACAGTCAGCACGGAGTCGTGGCAGTCTGCCTCCGCACTCAGTCAGCCCAGACACGAGAGGAAAGTCGGCCTGTTCTTCGTCAGTAAACTTACCCGCACTGCTGTGCATCACTGTGACACTGTCGCAAATCCAAACCCAGGCAGAAACTTAGTGAAGCCTACTGAATACAACATGGAGGACGAAGAGTCTAGTGGGCTTGTTATTATCAACAGAAAGTACAATAGATAAATGGTACAAACTTGTTTGCACATGCAGTGGACACTTGCAATGATGCGCATATAATTTCCCTACAATACAGATACAAACAGGAACGGGAATAGGAAACCAAACGAAATGCAATTACTCGGTAAAAAGCTACCAGAACCCGTGGGTCACTGATACCAAAATGATGAAAAATTGCCCCTGTCAAACCCACAAGTCTTATCGCTGCAGTTCTACATCACCTACCACGAAGAATCTTGACTTTAGATAACAGTCGAGTGTGAAGTATATCAGAGTAATACACCTCTTGTAACTGCTATCCAATAGTTGTGAAAAGAGCCATCATGAAGCCATAATGCTTGCGTTCTGATAAAGACGCCTTGCCTCTCCTAATCTCGAACATTACAACACGACTTTCTTTTGAAAACAGAAATATTATTGTACGGGATTTATGCGCAGTTTCGAACACGAACATAAATCAGTTGATTACATTTGACGATCGCTAAGTTCGTAGCTGCAGAAACAGCTCACATCACAATGGCTTAGCGAACCAGCAGTGTTCCGGCTGTGCTGTTCCAGCGGTGAAGCAGCAGTAGTAATACGTGCACTTACGTCGGTATGGAAAGGTGAAGAACACGACCCATGCAGTATTACATAAAGTGCGTAGCTGCAGTAATTACATGTGTTAGAAGTTACAGAACTATAAAGGTTCGCGTCGTTTCGCACACAATAAAACTAAATTCGTGTTGTTATAGACTTAACGACATTCACCGTTGTAGAATGCGATATTATTTATTACAATACCAATACAATGATGCTAAATTGCGCTTGCTACACTAGACTCTCTTCTTCTGGTCAAATTCGGTGTTTTGTGTCTGGATTGAGAGTGCGTATGGGACGTAGTGCGAGTTCGTCTTCTCCCTGACCGGCACCCAAAAATTTCGTATTTACTATTGAGTTAATCGAACTAAAAAGACAGTAACTCTAAAGGTCTTCCGAGCCAACATTAATAATTTCTTGTGCCTCGACTATATCGTACTCAAGTTCCGCCACCTTACAGGAGTCTTTGTCTTCTTTTTTTACCAGCAAATGATGGGTTTGAGTGTATTATTGTGACACGAATAATGATTCATATTTATGTGCGCAGTGACATTCAACTTAAGTGTCTAGTTTTCTCAGTATAAATTTCAACATAATACGATTCTTTACGTTGACTTGATATTGACAACAGCCACAGTTTTGATACAAAATTTCCACATATCTTTGTAAAAGGTGATTTTATTTCCATCAGCATGCATTACTACCGTGCAACTTCTATATTCAGCTAGACAGCAAACAACGAATTGTTTGAAGCAGATGGTAATTGTCTGTATGATGTATGGCAAATATTAAATTGTTTGACGGAATACTAAGCTAAGTAGTGAAAATTTTTGTTTATTGTAGTTGCTGTGGTCTTCCGTCCAAAGACTGTTTTGACGCAGCTCTCCACGCTACTCTATCCTGTGCAACTCTCTTCATCTCCCAGCAACTACTGCAACCTACATTCTTCTGAATGTGTTTAGTGTATTCATGTTTTGGTCTTCCTCTACGATTTTTACTCCTCATGCTTCCTTCCAGTATGAAATTGGTGATCCCTTGCTGCCTCAGAATTTGTCCTACCAAACGATCCCTTCTTCTGGTCTAGCTGTGCCACAAATTTCTCTTCTCCCAAACTCTATTCTGTACCTCCTCATTTGTTACTAATCCACCCATCTAATCTTCAGCATTCTTCTGTAGCATCACATTTCAAAAGCTTGTATTCTCTTCCTGTCTAAACGGTTTATCGTCCACGTTTCACTTCCATCCATGGCTACACTCCATGCAAATACTTTGATAACAGACTTCCTGTCACTTAAATTTTTACTCGATGTTAACGAATTTCTCATCTTCAGAAATACTTTGCTTCCCATAGCCAGTCTACATTTTATATCCTCGCTACTTCTAAAATCATCTTTTATTTTGCTCCCCAAATAGCAAAACTCATCTACTACTTTGTGTCTCATTTCCTAATCTAATTTCGTCACCATCACCTGATGTAATTTGACTACATTCCATTATCTTCGTTTAACTTCTGTTGATGTTCATCTTATACCTTCCTATCAACACACTGTCCATGCCATTTTTGTTTATTGAAAAAAAAATTTCTTTCCAGGTAGCATGGGCTAGAAACTCACAAACTTTGTCAAGCAACTTACAAAATGGTGCTGTTAAATAAATCTCATTTAGAAACGTTGACTTCGTTTGAATGTTGAAATACTTTTGTAGCTCAAAACGCAAGGAAGTTCGACGAAGGTGACAAGAAATGTCGATTATTCCTAATGGCAGCGTATGACACGTAATTACATATTATTTGTGTTCTCACTATTTAATTTGTAACACAGTGAAAGACCAGCAAGGCGACTGAGTTTCTCTCTGTGTATCGGCCTCTCCATCTGCTGGTCACATTCAGTAAAAAAATTCTCTTTCTTTAATTGAGTTGTATGGTAATGTTACAAAACGACACGGTTAGAAAAGCAGAAGAATTTAATTCATACAACCGATTGTGGATGATTGCGTGCTTCGATGTTTTGTAATTCTGGTTCGTACAATAATTCGAGTAAAGAGAAGCCTCATACTAGACGTTTGTCTTTGCGAACCGTATTTAAATACCCGACCGCAATTTACACGTGACTCTTCGCGTAGTTTTGTCGTCCTGTTGCGCTTCTTCATACATCTTGGACACATATACATAATTTGCAGCTCTGCTGGCACAGAAATAAAAATATATAGCGTCACTTTAGAAAATAATTTCCGTGATATTATTTAGTAAACTGATAGGGGGTAGGGACATAACTAGATATATGACTAATAAACATTGATTCCAAGAGCTTTATACGTAATCTACAGAATAATCATAAAAGTTTCCCTTAGCACATCGGTGCAACCACGCTTTATCTTGTTCCTATTAATGATGGAACGTGATGAAATACATTTTTATAATAATTACTGAACTGAACGTTGACAAAAATTTTGATGTGAGTTTTACAATACGTTGACTACTATTGGATACAGCATAATACCCCACACTCATTCCATCTGTGTCTCTGTTCCAGATCCTAAGTACTGCTGCCGAATATAGGTCAATTTCACCGACATGCCCTACACGGAAGCTATCGTCAAGATTTACTCCTTAGTACACCAACGCAAGCTGGTGTTCTCACTTTTTTTTTACATTATCAACATTACATGTCGTTTTGTCCTAATATCACCCAGTAGGCGTAATTACTGAATTGAATATCGATCAGAAGTTGTGCTGAGGGTTTTACAAAAATTTACTGCTATTCATGAAATTCCGTGTCTCGCAATTTAGCGTAATACCCATTACTCATTGCATTCTGTATCTCTGTTACAGGTGATGAGTGCTGATGCAGAGTGTAGGGCCGTCCCACCTCTACGGCCTGTACGGGAGCAAGACGTGGAGGTCTTGTTGAAATACCGTGAGTACCTTTTTGTGTTGTGAGGATACAAGTAGTAAGGATTCAAGTAGTGTAATGGTTTTGATGAGGTGACTTTGTTACAGAGCTTACGTTATATATCAGCAACTTGTTTCCATATCCCAGCTGCGTCTGCTATAATAAACACGAAATGAATGCAGCGCTGCGTCTTTGTTACTTTGTTGTAGTCTGCTTTATACGTAACGTGATATGGGCATTCTGTGACATTTGCTATGAGAAGGATATTCAGTTCTGCTAGTCTTACAGCTAAAATCACTTTACCGATCATCTATATTAGGAGTGATGCCAGGGAAGCCACGTTTTAGGGTGTGAACATTTACTGGTCGTGTTCTCTTCATTAGCCTGTTAGTTGAGTAGCTAGGACATGGATTGCGTCTGTCAGTGAGTGGACTCGTTCCTGATGGATCTTTCAACTATATCTATGTGGTAGTAACAGAGTTAGAGAAAACGCTGTGGAGATCTTAATAACTCTCTGGTTTAGAACTACAATCGTGTGTCATATTTCCACTAAATACTGTACTGCTAATGGGCAGCACACAGTCCTCTGAAATGGTCAGTAGATTATTTCATAATTTTTTTGATCATGTCAAATAAATTTCTGTTTACAGAGGGTGCTAACTTCATTATTATTTGTCCGCTAACAGTGTCGACAACGTTGGGTAGCAGTAAGTACTATAAGATGTATTCACCTTTTCTGACATGCAAGAGCAGTAATGATAAGTATTATAGCTGTCTAAGTACATACTGCAATTATGACACATTATTAGTCTGTAGCAGTGGATGACTGTCAGCTTTTGCAGATAGATGTTGTTTAGAGTGATGGTGAACTCTTATTTTACAGGCCATTGCTACCGCCACGGTGTGCAGTCTGAGCCGTCCCTGAGACCCGCGCTCATGTATGTAGTATCAACGGTGGCAGCAGGTAAGGTGCAAGAGAGGCAAGGCGGAGGCGGAACAGCCCAACAGCAGCCGCTGCAGCAGCACCGCGATGTGGTTGAGGCAGAGGGAAGCAAAGAGGAGGAGGAGGTGGGGGAGGCCAAGACCAGCCGCGGTCTGCTGCGGCGGCTGCTGGCCTGCTGCCTCTGCATTAGGCTGCCACGAGGCCGCAGGTCCAGGAGGACCAGCAGGTGAGTCCGGCCTGACGTGCCAAGTGTTCAGAATTCTTCAACGTGCAACTTACCATGTAGCGCAGCCGAATTCGTGAATGTGCCGTAATTACTGCCCCACATGGTGACCAATAGGGTTGGTGGGAGTGGGGGAGGGGTGTTTGGGCTTATCCAAATTTATGTTCTGAAGATGTGTGTGGGGACTTTAGTATCACTTCTCATGTTTCAGAATTCTGATTGTATGGAAATTGCTCACTCAAGTTCAAAGAATGCCTATGAAGAATGTCCAAATTCCAAATTATAGCAGTAACTCAAGTATCAACGAGTTTTGGTTATTTACATGAGATAATCATGAATGTATTTTAATCAAAGTAAACATAACTACTTAACAGTTTTGCATGGCAGATACATGCGTAATTTCTTGTATGTATAATTTGTCCAAAAACTATTTTAAGTTTATGAATAAATAAAATTAAAATATTTAATTAATTTCAGAGTTTATCCTGAAGAAGCGCCGACACCTGGCAGTCAGGCTAAGCAACAGAGCCCTGTTGTCAAAATCCTGGTATGTATTGAGTGAAACATGTACAAAACTTACAAAATCTTTGTAAAGACATATAAGATGCTACTACTTGTCCAATAGCCGTTTCATTAATTACATTAGTAGTTAACTGAGTAATGATAGAGAGTACTTGGCATCATTTCACCTCAAGGAAAACTGTGATATACAGTTCATTGTACTCATTACAACAGAAGTCTAGCGAAGCTTAATTTAAATAACACTAGCAGTAAATAGTAACTCAGTCTGTGTGTGCAGTGTAATCTATGAGTCACGATGCAACCTTGGCTCTACCTGTAAAAGAATTAATACTCTGCGAATAAGCAAATGGTACAAAGTGAAAATTGGAAATTATCATATTTTTATACTTGTCATTCGCTACCACAGATAGTAGTGTGGATAGTTTGAGGTAGGATCCACAGCCCAGGCCTTGTCCGTCAAATGGAAGCTGAATTGATAGTAATCAGATAGTACCCCATCTGGAAATATTTAGGGAAGATTTCAGATTGGTATATGTCTTTAAATTAAGGTCAGCTGTAACACTCGTCAGGAATCTCACCGAATCTGTCCTGTTACACATGCTTAGGCATATGCCCTTGATAATTCCTGCTGGGGCATGTTCCTGTCTAATCAAAATTAAAATGATTACAATTTCCCGGTTCTGTCCACTGTTTTCGGAGATTTGTCTTGGTTGTAAACTGTTGCAGTTACTTCTCCATTATCCGAAATCAAGAAACCCCTGGCTACATTAAATCCTCTGCGTATTGCGTAGGTCAAATTGTACCTGTGTTAGCTGTTGGCTGGTAACATCCAAATTGATATGTTTTCATATGTTAATCAGAAATGCTACATTTTTAGAACACAAGAACTTGCGTTAGACGTTGGGATTTCCTACAGATAACGACGGACTGGGATGTTACATACTAGGATACAATGTGAAAAATTCCTGTATTTATTCCTATATATCGCAGGTTGATACATACAGAACAGTCGTCAAACGATTATGAGTGAGACGTAATCAACATAAAATTTCTCAAGTGTCATGCGTTTCTCACTTTACCTGACGTGTTGATATACACATTGTTGATACGTTGGTAAAAGGGTGTGTGAGTACTGACCATTTAGATTAGTTACAGATACAAGAAGAAGCGTTAAAATGAACATACATTCTTTCTCATTCAAATATTCATATATTAGCAGTTGGAAGCATAGATGCGACTTTACGAATTGTTGAATCACAAACAAATTCCATAATATTGTTGCCAAGCAGTATACAAATTGTACTTATCGGTAACGTTTTAATTGGAGGATAATAACAGTCTACAGTGTGATTCCACGACGATACTACGAAGTCTCAGGATTGATAGAAAAAGGTAAAAGTGTCAACGTAACGAAAGCGGCCATGGTCAGGAAACGACTTAATTGAAAGTTGTAAGCGAAAATTGCTCCGGTGTGTCTGGCAGTCGCCCTTGTGCTCTAGGCCCTTCGTTGTTCGCACTTGGGGAGGATTTAGAATGGATCGAAAAAAGCAAAATGGTTCATTAAATATGGACTCTAACGAGCATACCTGAAGAACTATGAGCAGTTGTTAACTTTTGCTACTGTGGAATACATGTCTTCTACTGAACAACGACTCATAGCTCATTAGGTATGCGTTTTACAGCCCTTGTTTGCTGGATATTTTTGTTGTTTTGGTTCACACTACCTAATCCCAAAACACGAAAAGCAAAGAATTTGCAGTAGAAGTGATCCACTGTCAGAGCTACCAAACAATTTTCGGTCGTTTCTGGAGGAGGGTCCCATGCGTTGCATTGATATATTTATTCCTCTCCATCACCCCTGAAAGTTTCTAAGATCATCACGGACCAACCCCGTGTAGCTCGCATTCTCTGTGCGTTCTTCGTCTACGCCACCATTTACAACAATGATCTAACGCTCAGTATAGAGAGACGTTTCTATTTAAACGGACCTAGTATTTCGTCAATCCTATACTGACTGCAGTGTCTTCATTTGTTGCAGGACGGAAGTGTAGACGAGATGAATAACAGAAGATCGGAAAATGGGATTTCCTTTTGGAATACAAATACTGACAACTCTTTGTTTTGATAGGTATATGTTTCATTGCCGGGTAAGTAATCCTGAATTAATCTAACTGTGTGTTCCAGTTGCAGGAAACCTACTCAAAGGAGAACCAAGAGATGGTGTCTGCCTGGGTGCTGAAGCATTTCGGAAGCGCCCAGGACCGCTGCGGATGGACGGAGGAGCTGCACGAAGAAGCCGACAACTCACAAGTGGCAGAGGTAACGTATTGCAAAAGCTTTAAGTAAGAAAGCAGTGGTGAGTAGAAGAATAACATAAATAATAATTCATATATACTAGGCCCAGTAATGTGATTATATATCAAAGACTAAATCGTTGTGTCTCAATCTGATGTGGAATTGAAATTTTGATGCGTGTGTTTACACTCTTAATTTCCCGAATCAGAATATTTGATCAGAAACTATACGATTCTAAATAAGTTTGTTTACAGATTCTGTTCCATCTGTTGTCTAGTTGCGCTTACTCATTTCAGTTATTAAATGTCAGTCATGTGCCTACCGCAGGATGTCCCTGTAATAGGAAACAACCACAACAAAAACAGCACTTATTAACCCTCCCCACTAACGCCCCAAAATACAAATAACTGTCCTAACAGGTCTTCACATTTAAACAATGTATCAGATGTTCTGAAGACTGGAGACTGTTATTAGTTAAATTGTTGTGGAGCCAAAGTGTTTCAATAATGAAGACTGTGAAAAGTTATAAAATACTAGTAGACGTAATCGGAAAGGTATTTTTCATACAAGAGAATAGAATATTTTGAGATACAGAAGCGCACCTGTAATAGCAGAACCGCAACAGTTGTTGATGATTCCGGTCCTTGGATCAAAAATACAAATTAAATCCAAGTTCTTGTCCGTGACTGCCAAACGACTTAGTTTGAATATTATTCCAAACTTTCATTATCAGATTTGTTCTGTGAGAATGGCCCAGTGAAAGTACATTTTTATTTATTACTAACAAAACTGGTTTTTTTAACTGCCTAGTTAAATGCAACTAAATGCAAGTAAATTAGTCACGAAAAATGTTTGCAACTGTTAAGGGGAGAATGTCAAATGACCCCTACTGTGGTTTCAGGAGAACAAGCTGTGTCAGGTGTCGTAGGTTTGGGGGGTCAGCTCTGCCTCTCGTCGTAAACGTTGGCAAACTCAATTTTTTTCAACGGAATGCAGTAGCAAAATGACGCCTTTTGAGTGTTACATACGATCTGTCTGTGTATTCAATTAAACACGGATTTCTTCAGAACTACAGTGAGATAGGAAAATCTAATATAGTTACCTGGCTTGAAGGACAAAACTTTAGTCGCCATAATGGTAGTGAAAACCTTTTTAGTTAAAGCCTGGATTATCCGTTGCTTGCCAGCCCGACTTTGAATTTCACAGATGTAGTTGTAGTGTTGCGCTTGATTAATAATGCATACTACAAAATAACATAAACAAATAACATATTAGTATGCGAGATATTTCCTCTCATGAAGTGTACCAATTCAAAGATAATGTTTTAATATCATACGTAATAGCAAGCAAGAAAAATCTTGGAATGTAATTATCGCAGCTGGGTTATTGGTACTGGAACACAAGAAAGAGAAGGATGTGAATTAGTGACTGCAAAATGTAAAATCAAATCCGTAGAAACATTACTTCCTTGTGAATCTCAAACATTTTGCATCAGCAGAGGATGAACATGTTAAGGATCTAGATTCTTTGAGTCTTTTCAATATTATTCTATCGTAGATTTTCCTTTGTTTCATATTTCCTTTAATCTATGCCAAATTTAAAAATGCTGAGGGTCTTTTTCACACAGGTTTGGTGACGATTCAAGCGCCAAATTAAGTGATACCGTAAAGCAAATTAAAATAGTATTTTGGCGTTGTTTGCATCTTAAGAAGAATAGTGGCAGGCATTCAATAAATTTTTTTATATCATTGATCTCTGAAATCATAGCAAACTGTAACAACAGAAACTGAATAAGAATATTGGAATGAAATAGTGGTCTGGCACTACTCATACGTGAGTGTAATGAGAAATCAGCATTAGCAGAGTTACAGACATGCTCGTATAGACTAACGTGCTGTGAGCTAGCTGGCGAGACAGGGAGGTTGACCAGACACGAATGAAGTGCAAATATTGGACTCACGACTACTGGTCTGGTCCACCAGCCAGGCTAAGTATGGCTTTTATGAGGTTTTTCACCCACGTTTATGCGAATGCTGGGCTGATCCCCAATCTCCACCTCATAAAAATATACCATTCACAAACAGTTGCATAACGAAGACATACAGATCAGCGTTTGCAACATTCGCAGACATTTGGCGAACATCACTTTCCTCCATTACGTTTAACTTATGGCTGCTGCCACATGAAGGGTAACCAGCCGGAAAGTAAAAAAATAAATACAAAAAAAAAATACCAGGTCACGAGAAGTGTGGAATTCGACCTCGCTACAAACGTTAGGAGGGAGAAGTTATACGTTGCAAGTGACATGAGGATCGGAGGAATTTATTTTGTATACCTGGAAAATTAGACATTACTCACGCTGTTTTAGGACTTAAGACCATTATCGTTAGTTTGTTACTCTAAGATTTTTAATGGTAACAGTTGAAATCGTATGGTTGTGATGTAACTGCTCAGTAGGCGAAAGTGTTTCAGTAAGAAAACCGAAAGTTGTCAAACACACAGAGTCCCCCTCATACTTGAAGCGTGAACATCTCAAGTTAGTAGAGTGGCACAGCTTTCTCGCTGGGAAAAGTGTGTTATTCAATGCCTCTGAGGTAAGATGATGATACTATAATGCAGCACTTATAAAAAAAAACATTAGTTTATCGATAATCAACTGATCGTCATAACATTGATCTTCAAACGTGGGCGTTGAAATTGAGCAGAAAAGTAAAGTTAAAGTATTTCAAGGCAAGCCCCAAAGAACTATTCAATTTTAAACAGATACGCGCAATTCTGTCATGGAGAATAACAGAGATTATATCTGGAAACTATATAAGCGACAAAAATTATCTCGAAAGTTTCTTTTTACAATTTTAGGGATCTACTTCCTTCCAAAGGGTTAAAAAATCTTTCATTTTGCTATCATTATCTTCAGTTACTCAGAGTTTTACGACTCACCTCAGAGCGTATGCGGCCTGCTAATGGATTATCCTGTTCCCATTCCTTTAAAAGAAACTAATGGAGAGTTCGCTGCGAAGATTGTATAAAGCCCCAAATGTTTTCGTCACAGCATTGAAATTTGATAAACTAACGTCTGATCACATCAAAAGATATCTGACAGAAGAAAAAATGTGTCAAGCTTTTCCTTGCAGGTTATCATAACTGTAATGATTTCGCATCATCAGGGAGAGTTACCAATTATTTTCAATTGATATCTTACACATGTGTGAATTGGTAGACAAAGACAAAAAAACATTAATTTTAAAAGTAAAATATCATTTGGAAACATAAAGCGAAGCTAAATAAGGCAAAGAATTAGAAGCATAATGAAGATGTACGTATTTGAATTACATATGTCGAAAATACTCCTACAGCACTTTTGTGTAACATATTTCATAAAAATGGCGTTTCAGGATGCAGCTTTATTACATATGGATGGATATGGATAGAGAGTGTCTCTAATTGACGTTGTAACGGAAGTTTTAATTTCTCCAAATGTATTGATAGTGGTACGATAGTTTGTAGAAAAATTCAGTTCATACCAGAGGAAAGTTAATGCAGTCCTATGTGGACACACACTTTTATCTCCACCATGCACCAAATTACAACGTGTATTGCATTATTTGGACCAGTTTACGTACCCACCAAATATCATCAACCACATTTATTTACATCTGGGTTAGTTCCCTTGTTAGGCAGCGAGTCAATATTTTCGCAATCTCCAAGCATGTTATATTTTGTCGACTGGACAAAAATGCATGTGTGCTCACCTCACACACCCTGAGGCTTGTAAAATGCAGAGTCATCAGTATTCGTTTTCCGCTTGTTTTCTGTCCGCCTTGTGGTGCCTGACAGCAGTTAGATGTGAGAAGCAATTAATTTGAGGATTCTTCCGATCTGTGCACGTACAGGAACGCTGATTTACGGTATATTTTTGATAAATGTGATGCTAGGTGTTTCATATTTTTGAATCCCCACTAAAATACTACAAAACAAAGCAAGTTACAATCTTTATGTAATTTTGGGATAAATTTGATTGTGCATGTGCATGTGTGTGTGTGTGTGTGTGTGTGTGTGTGTGTGTGTGTGTATGCGCCTTCGTGCATCAGTTTAGAAAACGAAATGAATCTTTCTTCACAAAATTAGGTGCCTACTTTGGAAAAGAGATACCACGTACAATAAGTACGTTTTAAGTATAATTTCCTTATTCATTGAAAGTACGAGTACTTTCAGACTGGTTGCCTCATTTTCATACTCCACAATAATGGGAGTAGTATAAGTCAGCATGTGACATATTTGTGAGGGATGTCTAAACTTGCTGCTGTGTGATATTAAATTCTGTTTTCCTCCCCTTCTCTACAGATCTGTTTCGACTAAACTGTCCTACTACAACAAAAAATGTATAATGAGAGTAACGTCACCCACATTGCAGAACAGGTCACTCGTTAATGGCAGTTAAGCCGAAATAAATGCATAGACGAAGGGAAAAAACAAAAATTATCATCATACAGCAACGAGCCCGGACATTGATTATAAAAAATAATTCTCACAGGTATTCTGCCTCATTAAAGTAACTCCACTGATCACGACGGATCAGTAACCAACCAATGTCATCTACACGAAACTCGCAGACTTACCTCTCCACATCAGGACTTCCAATACTATGGAAGGCTTTTAGACAGTTCCTCGACTTAGCGAGCTTCTAGAAGTTTTATGAAAATGTTTAAGTTCTCAGGCAGTTAACCACAGGAAAAGGGCGTGAGCATATTCTTGACTATGTCCTGCCCTCAACTAACAGTAGTCTTTAGTAAAATGGTACTCCCGTCCAAGAGTTCTGAGAATATCTTGTAAAAGATCTGCTGTTACAGGAAAGCCATCTGCCATTAGTTTAGTACGGTAGCCCCAACTACAAGCCCTTTAGAAGAATTATGGGAAGAACAGCCCACCATCCCCAGTCTGCACAAATTCACCCTCCCCAGACACCATAAACTGGACCCTGCCTTCGTAGTATGCATGCAGACACACATTGTAGAGTCCTCCTCTCTTGGCGACAATTAAAATTATTCATCACAGTAAAGAAAACATTGGGCTGAAAAACTCACACAACACGTTAGTGGGGAGACTACCACAACAGCAAGTAATGAGTTAACAAAGTGATAAAATATTATGATGGCCCACTTTAATGAAAACTCAATTAAATTCTCCAAAATGTTCAATGTACAACATGATTATAATGTAAAATTAAGATAAAAAAAGATGCCTCTGGTAGCATTAAAGTGCAACGTATCACTGACTGAAATAGCCAGATAATCAGGGAAATAAAATACTTATAACTTTCAACACCTTAAATATCACTAAAGAACAACTGTAAATATGTCGAGGTAAGTTAGCTAAATCAGAATAAATTGTGGATCTTACTAATAACAAACAAATTACCATCTAATAATACAAACAATCAATACCACAATCTGGGCCAACACTACGAAACCAGGCTCTGCCTGTCACAAAAAAAAGAAGCAGGAAGATATTGGTTCAGTTGCCCCGTCTGGTAGCAATTTGAAAGCATGCTTATCCAAGATTATAGATGGAAAAAGTCAAGGGTTTTTAAAGCAGAAGAGGACCATTCGTACCAAAGGTGTATAAAGCAAACGAACTTCACGCTTCATGGTATAATACTTCGAATCTACTAACGGGAAGGAACAAATTCGACCCACATTTCTCTAACAATCTGACATTAGGACAAGTCGTCAAAAAGAAACCACTAATCCTGGTGGCAACTGTAGGCAGAAACCCATTACTGTTTGGAGTGCCAGGATATCTTTGGATCCTTTAGGCCTGCAGCTACATTCTTAGAGAAGTCAGAGGGACTTGCATGCTCCGCATCGAGAAATATTAAGTCGAAAACGAAACAAAATTACTATATCGGCACGATAAAAATGAAATATTTGGGAAAATTTGGTAAACGCGAGGGATTTACAATTTGTTGGACTACCAAAACATCACAATCCTGGTTTTCAAGGTACACATTATCAGGACGAAAGCGTTATTGACAATGTAGACTATAAGATCTATGATAAAAAGGAAGCCGTGAATATAAGCAAGAACATATCAATGTTTGGAACAGATTTCTCTGTCAATAAGACGTTTATCAACGCAGTAGTGAATTTTTCTAGCGGATCAAATAACTGTCAATACTCGCTTTTTGTTGCGGAAGGCGGCTGCAGCCTGTTCAATGTACATGCGGCCACCTCACCTGTGAGAACAACAGCCATAGTCCAGAGAAAAAAGAACAATTTTGGGACCTCCTAGAGAAGGAGAAGGCGAAAATAACTACGAAGAATATTAAGATTTTTGTCGACAACTGTAAGCTGACGTGGAATAGAAGCAAATTATGAACCGGTACAGGAAAACATCCTACGCAGGGAAGGAGCAACACATTTTGAATTTGGTTTTGTCGAACTGTGTCGAACATTTAGTTTAATATCAGACGGAAACTAAGTAAGGAGGAGACACGGCGTCCACATACTCCATTCTAGGAATGCAATGAGGGAAATCAAGAATATTAAATTCCGGAGAGGTACCAAGTACGATTTTGATAATTACCTCTCCAGGATAAAAATACCAACAGCTGGAAAGAACAAATGCAGAAATGATGTGGCAAAATTAAAAATCAGTTAACAAGTATTAGGAGAGTGTCATCAGAAACTAACATTTCAGTCTAAGAACTGGACAGACAGTACAATGTAATAGACAATACAAGAAGCAGCTAATGTTTCAATCTTAAAAGGTCGCGAACGGAAACGTAGATGGTGCAACTAGACCTAGAACTAAAATTACGCACATAGAACACATTCGTTGAGAAAATGAAACACGCCGAAGGAACATGAAGATTTTAACTCCTTTAGTAAAAGTCGGAAGCACGCAGCCCCTGTGATTCGACATGTAACGCAATTATTTTCCAAAGAACAGATGGAATATATTGTTCAGGATATTCTAAAGAACAATTTCAGGGATTTCAACCATATTTTCAAGTCTAAGCTGGAAGTGTATCGACCCCCAGTCATGTGCTTCAGAGAAAAAACTGGAATGCTGGGCATGAACAAAAAAGTCTAATAAGCTAATACTCTAATATCTTGGCAGCGTGTTTAAGAAAACTGCATAATTGGACTGAACCAAAATGGAGATTACCCATACGACAAGCCACTCGAATAGCGACAAACGAGCATCCACATATCTAAGACAGATATTAAACAGAGCATGGATGGCCTAAGGAATAATATAGCAGCTAGAAGGGAATCAATTGTTGCAAAGTTCCTGAAGCTGGCGGATGAAGATATTCTGAAGAGACCAGCTGAACTCTTTGAGGAGATACAGAGATCTGGTCGGGTATCCTCTGTTTGGCTGTTGGTCCTAGTCCGCCAACTCCATAAAATGGTGGCTCGAAAGGTGATCAGCCGTTGAAGGCATATTACATTAGTATCTGTTCTACGGGAGATGCTCTCGTCAACACTACAGAACTGAATTGTAGATTTTCTTAATAAACAAACTAATGAGTAACTGGCTAATATCAGGAAAGGACGTTCTTGCCTAGAGCAGATTTTAAACTTCACAAACATTATCAGGCATAAAATGTCTGTTAGGTACTACTGTGGGGTCGTATGCATTGATAAAAAAGCGTGCACGGCTCAGTTGACAGTGAGTCACTGTTGAATGTTATGGAAGCGTTTGGAGTGGATGATTCAACAGGCTCTGATCGATACAGGGTCAAAAATGAATTTCGTTGACAATATCTCGGACCGCTTCCAAAACTGACACTGGTATCAAACAACTCGATGATGTTTCTCCACGCTTTTTTATCTGTATGTTGGAAAAGGTCATTCAAGAATGGAGGAAGACAGCTATAAGCATGGGAATAATATTTATTCAGAGAAGGACCCAAACTGAGCCATTTTTTTCAACAACATTAACTCACCAATCACCAAGATTCATCAACTAACGGAGATAGCTGAGAAAGTAAGATTACAGGTCTCCTTTGAAAGGCAAAATACATTACAAATATCAGTGATAGATGATTTAATAAGAGGGAAGATTAATGTCGTATGGAAATTTAAATACCTGGTCGGGATAATTGAGCAGGAAAGCTTGGAGCAAGAAGCGATTATTCTTAAGATCTGCAAATTTCATCTATCTTATGAAATGATGGAAAGCGTCTATAAGAAATATCAGATAATGTTGGAGCCAAGTTAAAACCGTATGGTACGGTTGTCTAACCAGAAGGGTTATATGCCTTGAAGAGAATGAATTATATTTAAAAATATTAATTTATTTATTCATCCATTTATTTAAACTTGGTTACGGGAGGGGGGGGGGGACATTAGGCTCTATCTCACATCTAACCAGGCGTTTCGCTAACTTTACTCAACATATATCTCAATAATCATGTATTACTGCTTTTAGAAATTGAATACTATAATAGTGCACGTAAAAAAGACACATACACAAACTTTATATTCGCACATGATAAATAGCATAATAGAAATTATGGGATGTGGGTTTTTAATTGTGAGTGCTAGCAGCAGTATGCATGAGTGAAAGGAATAAAGAAGGGAGGGAAAGGAGAAAGTAATAACACACATTGAAAGAATATGAAGGAAGAGGATGGCGTGACTCATAGAGAAAAGCAATGATATAGGGTCATGACTGGCAGAAGACAGGAGCATTGGCTATGCTTTTTGACAGACGGGTGTTTGGGCTTATACTTTAATTCTGGGGAGGACAAGAGTTAGTGCGCAGACTTCCCTTGAAATCAAGAAGATTTTGAATTTTTCGCATTATGCAGCGAAGCGCCTTCCAGAAGCGGAGATGGCAGATCTAGGATACCAGATAAATGGACCTTGTGTTTCGATTGCGATGGCGTGTTTATTCTCTAATGGAAGGTAGTGGTTAGTCTGCACACTGCGGAACCTGTAAAGTAGACAATGTGTGCGGTAGACCCGTAACTTGTTTGGCCACAACGATCCTAACTGAGCAAGTGAAGCACCTACAGGCCGTACTGGTGAATCCTGCAGATATAACGCACATACGCATTCATGGTTATGTCTGACAGTCATGTGTTTTCACCACTCGTGCCACGTTGAATTACGTCTCAATATTGGAGGTTCGGCAGAATGCGTGCTTGCTTAAGTTTACGTTCACATCCTGCGGAAAACGTTTCGAAACTATTTGTAGTCAGGAACTCAATTGTAGGTGCCCTGCCACGTTGTGACAGTATTCTCTACCCAGTGGAGATGATCTTTCAACGTTACACCAAGTTCTTCACTTGTTTCTGATGTGATATCGGAATATTTTCAAGCTGGATAGGAGCCAAGCGTTTACGAAGTTCCGAAATTATTAATTTCTGGCGAGTTACTCTGATTACTTGTAACCTCTTCGCATACAGTTCAAGGATCAGATTTACCTCCATATTACCACTGAAGACAGATCATGAGTCACCTTAACGACCATAATATTCCTATTTACATCTTCAAGTCTGTCACTTAGGTAAAATTGAGTATCGGTATTGAAACGATATTTACAGAACAATCGAAATGAA
This sequence comes from Schistocerca cancellata, assembly GCF_023864275.1. Taxonomy (NCBI): domain Eukaryota; kingdom Metazoa; phylum Arthropoda; class Insecta; order Orthoptera; family Acrididae; genus Schistocerca; species Schistocerca cancellata. Next base: position 58,393,253 of record NC_064631.1, read on the forward strand.
GAAATGTCACTGACGTACAAGGAGAACGAATGTGGGAGAGAGACTGACCCCTTTGGCAGTAATCAGTGAACATGTTTCCACGATGACTTTTTATTCACACAGACAACATTTTACTATCTGTTTTTTCAAATAATTTTCAAAGCAATTCAGCACATTACCTGCGAAATTTTGTTTTGACATTTTCCTGAGCAGTATGCGTTATAAGTATTAAAAGCTTTGCTAGCGTCTGGTTGTGTCAGAGTTGTTGCAATACGGTCGTCAATAGCATACCTCATATCATCAGTTACCTCAACTAGTCCTGGGTCTGTGCTGTGGTACCTATGAAAGCCGGACTTATTTGGTCATATTGGTTGAATATGCTCAAGTGATCAGTGATTTGGTCTTGACCAATACATTCTGGCGCTTTGAAAACAGTAGCTAATATACTGCCACATTAGAAATCGATAGGATCATGCTTCTTTTTCCGTGGAAGGCGATATACATCGATGGAAAAGAAATCATAAGAGCCGAAATAGAAACCGATGGTACAATGACATAGTGGAATTTCACTTAGTGTCCTCTATGTTCTGTTTCACAGTGCAGAACAGCAACCGGTTCTTCTTGAGCAAAATTAAGCACGTCAGAGCCAAACTGTTGCAACTCATGCGCCAAAAGATGGATGGTACAGTTGTTCGAGCATAGCGTGCCTACAGAGCCAAAGAGTCACGCATGAAACACCCTTCCTCCATGTGGAAACTTGGCACACCACTTCGGAAAGAAGACGAGCAGCTGTTGTCAAGTAAGGCAGAGATGAAGCTGTTTGCGCATTAAAATTTTCGCGAGCACTTAGAACGTTGACTTCAGAAGATTAGACATGAGTCGGTGATAACAGCGCTATTCACAGGGAATTATATCACCGCCTGCAGAATACATGGCTTGATGCTTGCGGTCGACCTACAGAAAGTCTTCGACGCTGTCGGCCATTGCTGTTTGCGTGCAACGATGGGAGCAATAAATATACCACAACAGTAATACGGCACGGATCACAATGAATGGTCTTACTGAACGGTCTTTTGAAAAGACCAGTACGGATTCAGTGCTTTGTCAGGCAAGGGTGTACCCTCTCCACGCACCTGTCTGCACAAGTTACTGTGCCACTGTTGATGCACTTCACAAAACGCTATATTGTGTCAACGTGCGAGGAGATAAATGTGTGTATGGGCGTACGCAGTTGATGTGGGACGAAAGAGATAGCCATGGCACTAGCTATGACTGAGTGTTGTGGAAAAGTGGATGATGCCCAGATGAACAGGCGAAAATGGGGGCTCATGAACGTCGGTCACATTTTAATTGCGGAACCGGATGGACTCATTGATGTGGCCACTGTAATGAAATATTTGGGAGTGGTGTACACCTCATTTTTGTGAGACAACAGGAAGGTATCAACAATTGGAGGCATTGTTGGGAGGATGTACATTGTCAATGCATGTAAAACCTTTATGGTGGCTCTCTTTCGAATAGTATTTTCTCGAGTTGTGAAAAAGCAGGCAGTTTGGTTATCTATCAGTGAATCTTACAGGGAACATTTGGGACTTGGGAGCAACGTACAGCTATTGGGGAAAGGAACACCTCGAAGCATTTACTGGCGGCAGAACGCTGGTCTCAAGAATTTCTCGCACCAGTGGGCAGACAGTGCTTTCGGCCAAAGAGGGCAAACAATTGCCTGCCTGGATCTACCTGTTAAGGGCCTCGCCAAGGCGTTTCAACAGTGTCACAAATGCCCACTGTGTATAGGGATGGAGGTGTAAAAGTTCACTAGTTTCCATGTTCAACTTGGACTGGACGCTATTGAGGGAGCCTTCAGGTGGTGTCGTCGCACTGCCTGTCAAGTTTTCTGGGAAGCCTCAGGCTTTCAGAAGAAATTTAGAATGGAACACAACATTTATCGCTGCTCCCAAATGGTCTATGTTGGGACATAGCAGCGCTAAGTTTTGCTGAGGGCTGTAACGTTCAGCACATCTGCATAATGATCTTAGTGATAAATGTCTTGTTCACTTTGGGCCTAAATGGAAACTCAGAACATATTTGCCAAAGTGTCTGTGGGAAAACAAGTCAGTAGCGAACGTCTTCTCCTCCTTGCAACGGAATTTACAAGTCAGGGATTGGCTGCTTCTCCAGAAAAGATAAGAATATTATTAACTTTGATTGGGATTGGCCTGTGGGTAGAGCAGATTAGTAAGAGGTGGAACATGGAGGTCGTCGAGTCTTGTGATTGGCACGGAACGCTCGTGGGAGCAATTGTGTGACTGCTTTTGACGAGTTTACTGAGGTTTGACGGGCGCAGAAATGTGGGTCTTCAGATTCAGGCTCCAGTCTGACGAACACATTCTGATCGGGACTCTTGTTATGAGTGGGTTGCTCTTGGGACACTCGTCCTGAGTGTGACTTCGCACTGGTATTGGTCTTGACTGGGGGATCCTGTGGTGAAGAATTAGCTGTATCAGCAGTCTGCACCTTAGTTATCTCAGACAACTCGCTGTACCGAGGACTATGTTATAATCTTAGTGGTATCACGTCTGCCGCCTTGACGTTTGATTTCCCTGTGTGTACTGCCGTATGAGTGAATAAAATTGGTCAGTGGTATGACTGGGGAACGCGCGTGTCACATGCTGGAACCCACCGATGTTTCAGGGCTCCATGAGAGATTAATTGCATTCTATCAAACAGATCTCCAGCCACGACTTTGGTTATTTTGGGCCAGTGATAACGAATTACAGGCGTCGCACGTCAGAGCTATGCTTACGCTTGCTCCACGGCTGTCTCCTCAAACAGTGCTAAGCATCGACAAAGGCGTATAGTATTGCTGAACCCGCTCGTTTTGACAAACAGAATCCCAGTCCTCTCAGTTGCACTCAGCTGCACCAACGTAGTCTAATTTCTGTGCATAATAAATCCATCAAAATCTATTCAGCGTTGGACAATTTCAGATTGAGCTGGAGTAGACAGAATGAATAGACAAACCTTAGTATTAGCCAATCAGTCTTCACCCAGTGGACTGATAATTATTTGTTACATCTATTTGTGCAGTCAGGAAGGCATGATTTATTTGGTACTTCCCTTTACCGCTCATGCTGAGAAACAAAACCTGTTTCATATCCAAACTTACAGAGACCAAAGTACATCTGGTTATTCGAAAACAGTTACTACAAAAATGGCTTCCCTGTAAATACACCCACAGTCATATGAACAAGGCCGAACACTTAATTTGTTTTGGTTGAGTGGTACCTGGCTAGAAGGCCCCGAATAAGGTAAACCTGATTGGAGTGGCTGCATGGAAATGCATTAACAAGTGAAAACTTCCTAGCCGAATGAAGACTGACTTCAATAAGCTATCACGAAGTGCCTTTGCTACTATTACACGACATTTAGCGTACAAAGGCTAATCAAAAGTCACTGGTGTTATGCTTCATACATTGCTGGTCCATTTTGTGGCAGGTTGAAGACGAGCCGCATAAATTGGTGACGGATGTAAAGAGGCCAAGTTGATGAATGGAAGAGGAACTATAGAGGACCTTTGTAACTCTCTTGTCACCGCTAAATCTTCACATGTTTACCTGCAAGACACGCTGGAACTTCACAACAAAATGAGACCAAAAATGACTTGTTCGTTAACTGTGGTTATTTCACCATCCGACGTACTTGAAAATTTTTATCTGGAGTCTGGAGTGACATAACCATTGAACTGGTTTCGATGAGAACCTCGAATATCATTTGTGGAATGACTGGAAGCAGAGGAATAACAGCGAAAACTATTGCAACTTGAATTAACTTGTTCTCGGCTGTGAGAAGCAATGAAAGAATATGTACGTGTGTGCAGCATCTCTTCAGAGCTGAACGTGGAACTACGGGAGGCAAGGCAGAACAGAAACTGCAAGGACTTGCAAACTTTTATTTTTAGGATTGAGAAACACAATCCGTTTTCTAAAACACCCGAACTCTCTCCGTTACCGACAGAGGTCGTAGCAGTCGAGAACGTGAATTCTGATAAAGCGCTTGAAGTTGAAACACTAGCCTTGAAAGAGATTGAGAGCCAAACATTCAATGAAATTCACTTGAAAAGAAAGTTAGCTGTTAAATCTCTATCCTCTATAGCCAAGTTTATTACAACTAACTACAACACTATGTGTGAACCCTAACACTCTCTTATATCAGATGGTGTGCACAGTAAGCAATGATGAGAGACTTGAAGAAATATTCCGATCCGAAATATGTGCTTATCCTACATCCTTCTACGACTAATCTGGCTTAATCAGGAAGGGATGCAAGTCTTCCATGGTGGCTGGCTTGATTCCAGATTCAAATGAATCATCAATCACACCACGTTCAGAGTAAGTGTCCTACATCAATAATGGAGGTCACCTCCTTCATTGTGATATCTGGCTACACCCAGCTACCTACAGACAGGTTTCAAGCAATACGCAGATTACGTAATTACTTATTATGGGCCAGCACCTGTTTTATTTTATCGATACAAGCAAGGAAACACAAAAGATGAAGAACACTTACGCCGATCAAGGTCAACCACTAAGATTGATGTGAAAGTAGAAGATCCATCCATGTAAATATCAATCAAAGAGAATTTCTAGCTAACGCTAAAAACTAAATGGGCCTTATTTCTCTCCTTACAGGGCACTTTCAAAGAGATGGTTCACAGTTCATCAAGCATCGGATGATGATGACTTATTAATAGTTTTAAAACGATTGATGAAGCTATGAAAGAAGTGAAAATGGTGGTACCAAAGAAAGGCAATCAGCAGCAGAAAGTGTACACTATTTCTGACATTCAGCGACGCATTGGGGATATGAAAGGTATACCCTTAGCAACATACGCCTTCACAGGAAGTGACACTGTATCAACTATCTACAAGATGGGGAAAATTGCATTGTACAGAAAAGTGCAAGCCAACAACGCTCTTCGCAAGAAACTTCTGATTTAGATTGTTTTCACTACCAGTGTTACTTCTAGGCTGTTGTTGAAGTTGGCTGCCCTTTCACCTCCCACCCTCATCCTCCCCTTCAGCAGCTTTCAGGCAGCATTCGTTTACAACCTACCACCCTACCAGGTGCAGCAGTGGCTGAGTGAGAAGAACAATACGCTCGAGTGCGGGTGGAAGAAGATTGGCGAAAATCTGAGACCAATTACAACAGCACATCCTGCAGCTGCCTAGGAATTACTGTCCCTCGTAGTGTGTGCTTGCAAAGACGTATGCGTCCGTAACTGCGAGTGCAGCAAGAGGGGCCTAAACTGAATAGGTGGTAATTGTACAGCCCTAGTATGTGTTAACAGGGACACGAATATCATACACGAAGATCTAGATGAGGACTTAATACTAATGAATACATTAATTTTAGGTCGCATCTAACATTCTACAGTTTTATTTAATATTACTCCTGAACTCAGTTCCTGAACTTCAAAATTTGAGTAAAATATGGTTGCAGCATACAACCAAATATGCCTGTTTTCTAAAGAAAAGCCTCCAAAAGCCTCAGTTTAAAAAACATTATGATTAGATGTGATATAATTATATAACATAATTATTATACTCATCATATTTTCATAATTTAAAATCATTTATCCTGGAGAGATACTCATACTTAATGTGGCTTTGTCCTGAGGAAGTTCAGAATGGGTTTCTCCGTACCACAGGTTTATATGGCCTAGGCCTGTGGAAGCCTCTTTTCCCTTAAAAAGTAGCGCCCCTTGAGAAGGTGGTGAGGTTGTCGTTCCTTCAAGGGCTTATCACTAACATACGACCGGCCACCAAAATCACAATTTGGTTTGAGAAAATACAAGACTATTTGAAAAATTAGTTTCGTTAGTGACAATGTCATATGTATACAAACCAACTAGAAAGTACGAAACATTTTTACTTTTGAAAACCTATGTAACTCTTCAACCGTTCAGTTTAGCAAGATTGTGCAAAGGGCTATTATTGTTCACGATTAAATGTAGATTAAATTGCGAAATATTTAAGAAAAACTGATGAAAACTACTAATTTACCAAATTCTCCGCCCCTTCCCCCAAACACGACGCTTAAAATGACTTAACATTTTACCAAACAGTATGTGGACTCTGGAGCTGGAAGGAGACTTTCACTTTGGATGTTGAGGTTTTGGGTCTAATTGCACCGTACTATTTCCTCGCTCAGCCCTGGGCCACTATTAGGCCCACTACGAACATCTACATGCAGTAAATACTCCGCAAGCCACGATATCTTGTGTGGCGGAAGGTACCTTGTGTAAGTACGCTGTTTATGTTTTCTTATTGGCAACGTTACGTAGCGCTCTGTATGAAAATCACTGGCTGTGCTGTGTGCAGCCTGTAGCTAGTTTGCATTGTTGTCTGCCATTACAGTGTTGGGCAGCGGCAGCTGGATGTGAACAGCGCGTAGGCGTTGCGCAGTTGGAGGTGAGCCGCCAGCAGTGGTGGATGTGGGGAGAGAGATGGCGGAGTTTTGTAATTTGTCATGAACTGCTATATATATATATATATATATTATGAATATTAAGGTAAATACATTGTTTGTTCTCTATTAATATCTTTCATTTGCTAACTATCCCTATCAGTAGTTAGTGCCTTCTGTAGTTTGAATCTTTTATTTAGCTGGCAATAGTGGCGCTCGCTGTATTGCAGTAGTTCGAGTAATGAAGATTTTTGTGAAGTAAGTTATTTGTGAAAGATATAGTTTAATGTTTGTCAGGGCCATTCTTTTGTAGGGATTTTTGAAAGTCAGATTGCGTTGCGCTAAAAATATTGTGTGTCAGTTTAAGCACAGTCCTATATAAATGTTCAAAAGGGGACGTTTCATATGGCGACCCAGTGCCTTATATTAGTTGTAGTACTGCAATTGCTTTGCCTATTTAAAATTTTTGTCCTTGCTGTTTGTGTTAATTGTTTTATGCTGCTGCATTGCCTCGTCCCTTAGTTTAGCATCTGAGCTCAGTAGATTTAAGTTAGCTTAAGAGGGGTAGACTATATAAGAAACTGACTATGGAGAATAGGTAAAGAATGCATTGCGAAGTTATATGAAAAAGATTTGGGCCAAAATGAGTATTGTACAATAAGAAACAATTATTTTGAAAGAAATATGAATAGAATACAGAAAGCAGGTATAGATAGGACTTTTGGAAATAATGAAGAACGAAGGGAGATCTCCGAGAAGTAAAGAAAGTTTTGTTTGCAAAATACTGCAGTAAAACAAACCCTGTCCTTTCCTTGTATTATTCCGCTATATGTTTGTGTACACTTGTGTATTTATGTTTTTCCTGTATTTATATGTTTATCTGATAAGACTTATGTGGTTGAATTTTTTTAATACTCAGCTACATTAATTATGATGAGGAATACTGTTATCCTCAAATATAATTGGCACTAATACGATGTTATTTACTTTGTAAAGATGCTTAGACATTATTTATTCTGTTTTGTTTTAATGCTCATGTGTGAAGTTGATGTTTCGCAAGTTATTCTGATCTTTTATGTATGTACTCATGTCATAATTCCTGTAACACTGATGTATATGTTTATTTCTATTCTGTTGTAAAGCCTGTACTACAAATGTTATCTGTATTGTTATGTTTTAATGATGTATTTTGTACCTTTGTAATTGTATTCTCATGTTATAATATTGTAATTGACACCAGTTAATCAAAGTAAGTAACTTGTAAGCATTCATTTCACTGCACACATTTCTGTTGGTCACAGTAATGCACAAAATGTGAGAAGTTGTGACTGTTAGTGTTTGCACGTGTGTTAATAATTCAGCAAGGGACTGGATAACAGCATTGCCGGTTCTAAGGACAATTCCAAAAACTTTGTGAGTGCACAAGTGGTGGGTTATGGACTTGCTATATTATCCGCAAGACTCTTCGATGGCGAATGTGCACCTGCACAGTCGCAACAGATGGCTGCTGGCCGTCTCTACATGGACTACAGTGGGTCTGCATCTTTGATGACCCACCAATACCATTATTTCTACAAGGACTACAGTGGGTCTGCACCTCTGGTGGCCCACCAATACCACAATCTCTACCAGGACTACAGTGGGTCTACTCTGTGATGACCTACCTACCAATCTTCTTCAAAATGTCGAATGACTCTGCTGTGGGTTTGCTCTGTTGTGGACTATTACCTGTCTGCATGTCAAGAGTCAGCACTGTCTTTCCGTTGGAAGGACAACACTACTTCTTCAAGACTGCATGGAAATCCACTACTTCTGTGCACAATTTCTTCTACTAATGAGACTTTGTGAAAAAAACTGTAATTACTATTATGATGAATGATCTGGACCGTCTTTATGGACTGTGAGAACATTTTAGATTTTGACCAACATTGTATCAATAAGTGTGTGCATTTGATTTATTTGATATTGTAATTATGAAAAATTTTTTTCAAATCTGTATTGGCCACTGCCCAAAACAATTTATAAAATTTTTTGTGGGGAGCATGGGGGCTATGTAAGTAGGCTGTTTATGTTTTCTTATTGGCAACGTTACGTAGCGCTCTGTATGAAAATCACTGGCTGTGCTGTGTGCAGCCTGTAGCTAGTTTGCATTGTTGTCTGCCATTGTAGTGTTGGGCAGCGGCAGCTGGATGTGAACAGCGCGTAGCGTTGCGCAGTTGGAGGTGAGCCGCCAGCAGTGGTGGATGTGGGGAGAGAGATGGCGGAGTTTTGTAATTTGTCATGAACTGCTATATATATATATATATATATATATATATATATATATATATTATGAATATTAAGGTAAATACATTGTTTGTTCTCTATTAATATCTTTCAATTGCTAACTATCCCTATCAGTAGTTAGTGCCATCTGTAGTTTGATTCTTTTATTTAGCTGGCAATAGTGGCACTCGCTGTATTGCAGTAGTTCGAGTAATGAAGATTTTTGTGAGGTAAGTTATTTGTGAAAGGTATAGTTTAATGTTAGTCAGGGCCATTCTTTTGTAGGGGTTTTTGAAAGTCAGATTGCGTTGCGCTAAAAATATTGTGTGTCAGTTTAAGCACAGCCCAGTATAAATGTTCAAAAGGGGACGTTTCACTTTTATACCTCTATTTGCCATATCCTTTCTCGTTCAACTTACAAATAGGGCGACACGTAAAAGGCGTTCTCTCGTAAGTGTGTATACAAGCCCTCCTTGATCTTGTCTTTTTAAACCTTACGGGAAATGTACGTTGGCGGCAGTAGAATCGGTCCCCAGGCAGTTTGAAAATCCGGTTCTCTAAATTTTTTCAGTCGCGTTCCCATTTGAGTTCGAGAACCACTTCAGTTAATGAAACCCACCAGCAATAAACCAAACGGCTCGCCTCTAAAATGCTTCGATGTCTTCCTCTAATCCGACCTGTTGCGAATTCCAAACACTTGAGCAATACTGAAGAATGGGTGGCACTAATGTTATGTACGCGGCCCATTTGCAAATGAACCACTTTTTCCTAAAATCCTCCCAACAAACCTATTTCGATCGTTAGCCTTCCCTGTTATTGTCCTTCCGTTCTCGTTCAGTTTCAGATTTGCAATGTTACTCCTAGATATATAATCGATGCGACTATGTGAGGCAGTACACTGCTATTGCAGTATTTGAACATTACGGTATTGTTCCATTGGAGGTCTATGGATTCATTACAGGTAGTACAGACAAGCCGTATTGTGAATTACTTTTGAACACATTATACGAAAACTGTCTTGGGCAGCTGAAACGACAGCCAACGCGTAATGGAAATATTTTAGATCTGGTAGCCACGAACAGATCAGACCTCATCGACGGTGTCAGTGTTGAGACAGGGATTAGTGATCATGATGTTGTCATTACGACTGTGGTTACGAAAGTTAAAAAGTCGCTCAAGAAGGCTAGGAGAGTATTCTAACTAGAAAGAGCAGGTAGGCAGTTGTTAGCATCCCACTTAGTAAATGAATCGACTTCATTTACTTCCGGTATGATGGACGTGGAAGAATTATGGGCAAATTTTAAACACTATGTAAATCACGCATTGGAGAAGTATGTGCCGAAAAAGTGGGTTACAGAAAAGACCCATCGTGGTTTAACAGCGCAATTCGGTGAATGCTCAGGAAGCCAAGACAGTTGCACTCGCGGTACAAGAAAGATCGGGAGAATGAGAACTGGCAAAAGTTAGTAGAGATTCGTGCTGCTGTAAAACGAGCGTTGCGCGAAGCATACAATCACTACCACCGTCATACCTTAGCAAAAGATCTTGCTGAAACCCAAGGAAATTCTGGTCTTACGTAAAATCGGTAAGCGGGTCGAAGGCTTCCATCCAGTCACTCACTGATCAGTCTGGCCTGGCAACGGAAGACAACAAAAGGAAAGCTGAAATTTTAAATTTAGCATTTGAGAAATCTTTCACGCAGGAGGATCGTACAAACATACCGCCGTTTGAGTCTCGTACAGAGTCCCGTATGGACGACATAGTAATAGACATCCCTGGGGTTGCGAAGCAGCTGAATGGGTTGAAAATAAATAAATCGCCAGGTCCTGATGGGATTCCAGTTCGGGTTTACAGAGAGTACTCTACTGAATTGACTCTTTATTTAGCTTGCATTTATCGCGAATCTCTTGCCCAACGTAAAGTCCCGAGCGACTGGAAAAAAGCGCCGGTGACACCTTTATATAAGAAGGGTAGAAGGACAGATCCTCAGAATTACAGGCCAATATCCTTAACATCGGTTTGTTGCAGGATTCGCGAACATGTTCTCAGTTTGAATATAATGAGTTGCCTTCAGACAGAGAAGTTTCTGTCCGCGCATCAACACGGCTTTAGAAAGCATCGCTCCTGCGAAACGCAACTCGCCCTTTTTCCACATGATATCTTTCGAACCATGGATGAAGGGTATCAGACGGATGCCATGTTCCTTGACTTCCGGAAAGCATTTGACTTGTGCCCCACTGCAGACTCCTAACTAAGGTACGAGCATATGGGATTGGTCCCCAAATATGTGAGTGGCTCGAAGATTTCTTAAGTAATAGAACCCAGTACGTTGTCCTCGATGGTGAGTGTTCACCGAAGGTGAGGGTATCATCTGGAGTGCCCCAGGGAAGTGTGGTAGGTCCACTGTTGTTTTCTATCTACATAAATGATCTTTTGGATAGGGTGGATAGCAATGTGCGGCTATTTTTGCTGATGATGCTGTGGAGTACGGGAAGGTGTCGTCACTGAGTGACTGTAGAGGATACAAGATGACTTGGACAGGATTTGTGATTGGTGTAGAGAATGGCAGATAACTCTAAACATAGATAAATGTAAATTAATGCAGATGAATAGGAAAAAGAATCCCGTAATGTTTGAATACTCCTTTAGTAGTGTAGCGCTTGACACAGTCACGTCGATTAAATATTTGGGCGTAACATTGCAGAGCGATATGAAGTGGGACAAGCATGTACTGGCAGTTGTGGGGAAGGCGGATAGTCGTCTTCGGTTCATTGGTAGAATTTTGGGAAGATGTGGTTCATGTGTGAAGGAGACCGTTTAGAAAACACTAATACGACCTATTCTTGATTAATGCTCGAGCACTTGGGATCCCTATCAGGTCGAATTGAGGGAGGACTTAGAAGCAATTCAGAGGCGGGCTGCTAGATTTGTTACTGGTAGGTTTTATCATCACGCGAGTGTTACAGAAATGCTTCAGGAACTCGGGTGGGTGTCTCTAGAGGAAAGGAGGCGTTCTTTTCGTGAATCGCTACTGAGGAAATTTAGAGAACCAGCATTTGAGGCTGACCGCAGTACAATTTTACTGCTGCCAGCTTATATTTCGCGGAAAGATCACAAAGATAAGATAAGAGAGATTAGGGCTCGTACAGAGGCATATAGGCAGTCACTTTTTCCTCGTTCTGTTTGGGAGTGGAACAGGGAGAGAAGGTGCTAGTTGTGGTACGAGGTACCCTCCGCCACGCACCGTATGGTGGATAGCGGAGTACGTTTGTAGATATAGATGTAGATGTAGTCATTTGGATTTCCTTACTTTTTCTTTATTTAGAGCAAGCTGCCATTCATGGCACCAACTGGAAATTTTGTCTAAGTCGTCTTGTGCCTTCATACAGTCACTAAACGACGACAGCTTACCGTACACCACAGCATCATCAGCAAACAACCGGAGATTGCTGCCCACCCTCTGCGCCAAATCATTTATGTATGTAGATAACAACAGCGGTCCTGTCACGCTTCCCTCGAGCACTCCAAACGGTGCCCTTGTCTGTGATGAGCACTCGCCGTCGAGGACAACGGACTCAGTTCTGCTATTTGGGAAGCCTTCGAGCCATTCTCGCATTCTCTGTATCTTCGAACCTTCTTTAACAGTTTGAAGTGGGGCACTGTGTCAAATTGTTTCCGGAAATCTACGAATATGGGATCTGCCTGTCGCCCCTCATCCATTGTTTGCAGTATATCACGTGAGGAAAGGGCAACGTGAGCTTTTCACATGCGATGCTTTCTAAATTGGAGCAGATTTGTGAACAGATGACGCTACTTTTCAAGTAATTTTATTATATTCGACTGAGAATACGTTCAAGAATCCTGTAGCAAACGGATGTTGTGGATATTGATTTGTAATTTTGTGAGTTCTTTCACCCTTCTTATATAAAGGAGTCACCTCCGCTTGTTTCCAGTCGCTTGGGAGTTTGCGCTGGGTGAGAAATTCGAGATAAATGGGTGTTAAGTAAGGGGCAAAGGCAGTAGGAACTCTGTAAAATCGTACTGGGACTCCTTTCTGACATTGTGACTTCTTTGTTTTCAACCCTTTCAGTTGATTCTGTACATCAGTGAATCCAATTAATCTGTCCTCTCTACGGGAATATGTGTGACGGTCAGACGACGATATGTTTGTACGATCCTCCTGGGTGAATGATTTCTTAAAAGCTAGGTTTAAAACTTCGGCTTTGCTTTCATTCACTTACGTGGCAACGTTGCCACACTATACTGGTCACAAAGTGAATGGGTAGATGTCTTAGCCCCGTCGAGAGATTTTACGTGGGACTAGAATTTCCTCGGATTCTCGGGAAGACCTTTCGCTAGATGATGGTGGTAGTTGTATGTTTTGCTCATCGGTCTTCTTACAGATGCACGATTTTACTGTCTGTCATCATTTGACGGATGCGGTGACACTAGCGCTCCAAGCGGTGAGAAAGCAGACAGCCAGGTGCGTCTTGACGATAATGTTGTTTTTTAATTATTTTCTATTCGATTAACGAAACGGTTGTTATAATTGTGCGTTCCTTACATTAGTAAATAAAGACATGAATTATCGTGAAAATCATGTGAAATCTACCGATTTAAGTTAATTCAATAACATAAGCTACAACTTATTTGTGAAGATGTACGTTCAAGTACGTACATAATTGCAGCTTACTCCACTAAACACAATGGAATATAAACGTGTATTTCGAGCATGTGAAGCCCATAATTCTCATGTTGTCTGTTGTTATCATCATAAATACTTTCACTGACACTTAAACAATTTTATGGAATCAAACGATTCGCCTATTCTTAAACTTCACTCGTCTCTCTAACGCACGAATTATTTTTGTTAATCTAGTGACTTTTGCTTTAAAAACGAAAGTATTGATGTTCCTTGCTGTTTGTGGTTCTAATTTAGCAACATGTTTGGAACTGGTTCCTTCCTTATTGGGAAACAGTTCTATTGCTTTTGATGATTTATTATCACGTTTGAGGCGTTTTATCTCAGGCTACAGCTGTGGTGTCGTATTTCGTACATTATGTAATGTAGTTGAAATCGTGTTCCAAATTCATTGATTTGGCCTGAAGTGTAGCGGATAAAATTCGACTTTGAACTCAACATGCAAACGACGAAAAAAGAGATTCTGAGCTCAGGCAGAATCCAATACAATAATACAAATGTTAAATTGATAATTATTAATGCTGCTAAATGCCAATGCAGGTGAAGTTTCGTTATTCCCAAAATAAAATTTTATTCAGTTCGTATAATTAGAAAGTATTCAGCTAACTTTCCAAATTAAAAGAAGGTGTAATGACACTTCTAATATATCGGAAACACCGTCATATTGAGACTGCAGTCCTCTGACGATATTTTTCATTAAAAGGGTCGCTTCATTATAACTAGACTGAGGAAAAGTCATTTCAAAAATAATTAATTTATTTTCTCTCAATCAATATTTTTCAAGTTGAAGCTGGATTGATCTACAATTATTTTCATCAAAAAATTTAAACCGCAATATGCGTAGAAGGTTAAGATTTTTCTGAAGCACTAGCGTAATAACATGCAAATCGCCTCCCAAACGCTGCTCAACTCAGAAAAGCGACATATAGTGGATAGCTTCGAGTTTTGATCCCAGTATGAGAGAGAACTATAGTTCAATTCATTTATCTTGGCGGCTCGCGTATGCCCGCCCAGACGCGGAAGATTGCAGCGTTGCCAGTTGCACGCGTCAAGAGAAGCAGCGCCGTAGCATTGTAGTTCGCAAACTTACGTTTAGGGGGGAGCGCGCAGTTTATGAAGTAAAGCCACCACGGCCGCATTAAACCTTTCGCTGCTACAGAGACGTGCTCCCGGAGGAGGTTCGAGTCCTCCCTCGGGCATGGGTGTGTGTGTTTGTCCTTAGTATAATTTAGCTTAAGTAGTGTGTAAGCTTAGGTACTGATGACCTTAGCAGTTAAGTCCCATAAGATTTCACACACACATTCAGAGACGTGCTCCCCGCATTCCGCGCCGTGCGCGATTTTGTAACCACTGCACTGCTCGCCTGTGCAGACACATAGTGTTCCGACTGCTTTGACACACTTATCATTCGATTTCGCAAAAACTATTTGGTCCAAAAATTTGATTTTGACACATTTTCTTGACTGATAACTTTCCCCCCATAAATGACTTAATTTTGTTTCGATTTTCAACGCAGTTATATTGCAGCATTAAATGTAGTAAACCGTTGCACGAAATTTTGAAGAGTTTGCAGAGGTAAAGATCATAGCGTATACTTTCCGTATGTTCGATTGTAGTTGCCACAATGTTGAGAATGAAATGTGGACAAGATACCTAAATTTCATATAAAATTTACTGTATAACAATATCTCATTTAATTTAAGTACCAGATTGGTGTCGTATGTAATATTGAGAAATATTCCGTCTTTCGCGACTGTAATAAAAGTTTTATTTACACCGGGCGCGTTTGACTTTATTTTAAAGCACTTCAATCAATCAAAAGGAAGTACACAAAATACGTTAAACAAAACTGTGGACTTACAAAAACATTAGGACTTGAATATACTGTTTATCAGTGCTCTGAGCTATGTCAAATATAACTTTTGTGTGTGGCACACACAAAGAGCATTTATTTGCTAAAACACTGATTGGCTGACACAAACGTTGAATATTGTGTTAACGCAGCACAAAACTACGAAAGGTGACTTGGCAATGGAGGAGACAAAATGCTGTCCACTGAAGATGCTTCAAAAGAGAAAAACGCGTCTGGTCTAAATAAGACGCTTATTACAGTTGCAGAAGAGGAATATATTTCAATACCATTGGTAAAATTGCAACTGTGGAACAAAAACAAGAAAGAGAACATGAGTATTATTGTGTATGAGCCTTACCTTTCATTGTTGTCAATCGCTGCTATTGTCTTCTGCATCGCTGTAGTCAGTGTCGCAGGCCGAATCATCAGGTCTTAGAGTGATGACGATGGGTTCAAGCAGATTGTCAATTTCAATTTCCCTGTCCATGTCCTCCTCCTGTAGCCTTTGTGCATGCCGAAAACATTCAGCCCATGCGAGGCAAGTGATAAAAGAAGGGAAGAGGGCTTCCTGGAGGGAATTAACGGCTTCCATTAATCGGCCCACTTCCACTGCGCAAGTTTGGGAATCAATAAGATGGATTTCGGGCAAGAGTAGTAGTACACAACCCCTTATGGCATTGTCAAGTAATGGGCTCTCGGTGACCACGCCAGATGACATGGCTCAGGTCTTAGCAGAACACTTCCTTACTGCCACTATATCATCCACAGAAGCTCCTGCTTTTCAGGTGTTCCATCAGACTGCAGAGATGAGGAAGTTCAGCTTCTTCTTGCATAATGTGGAAGACTACAATCTTCCATTCTCCATGTGGGAACTGGAATAAGGTTTGTCTGCAGCTAGAGACACTGTTCCAGGACCTGATGAGATTGCTGCAGGGGCTACCATTGATGGAACCAATGACTTTCGTTAGCGCCTAGGTAAAGATAAGCCCAAAAATATGCTAATTCCCCTATTCGTCAGTCAAGATGGCATGGTAGGCTGACAGCAGTTATCACCATGGAAGGCAGAGACTCCCGAGGATTCAGTGATTTCTGATCGAATGTTGATCAATGGGAAACCTCGCACTAGCAGGTTTTGCATTTGTTATTAAATTATGGTTCGCATTACACTGGATCTTCTGATCAGTGACTGATAGAAGTGCTTCCTACAAGATAGTAGTCTCCTTCCTATAGGTGGTTACACAGTAACTTACATCCTCGTTCTACCATTCACTATAGAAATGTCACGTCTCTCTCTCTCTCTCTCTCTATCTCCCTCTCTCTCTATCTCTCTCTCTCTCTCTCTCTCTCTCTGGGACCAATGAGGTAGTTTTGCAGTCACCGTCCTGTGTCTCTAACTTACAGTTTATTTACATTAGCCATTGCTGATGAATTTTGTGATGCATAAATATTTACTGAGAGATCAGACAAAATGTTCAGTGCTTCGCAATTTCTCAGAGGCCCAGGACTGCGGATGGCCAACACATCTTGAGAAGCTTATCTGTAGCTTTGAGTATTTTCTGGAAAAACTGCTAGTTTTCTATATTTTCATCACAATGATGTTATCTTCCACTAACAGGAAGCCCTCTGACCCCACTGTCAGGTCGTAAAATGTTTTCACCGGGAGTTCACTCTACGGGAAATGTTATCGGTGTTCGTATATGAGGTGGCTGGACGTCCTAGGGCGACACCAAGGAGATGGCGGAGGTCAGTTTGGCTACTGTCACACGGCTCTACATCGCTAACCCTCCACGAATTGGGCCTATGGGGTGGTTGAATCTACTGACCCTGGCAGTCCTTGTTATTCCTCACCATTCAGAATGCTTTCAACGTTTTCTCACTTCTATCAGATAAGCAAAATGAAAATTAGATCTAGGAGTAAAGGAATAGTAAGTTATGTCACACAGTTTCTGACAATCACTAGTAATGTTGCTTTTCGTTTAACTTAAATATTCTAATCAAATGGGACTTGCATTACGAATGAGCACACATTATGTGAGTGGTTCTGGAAAAAAGGTCCCATAACATAACCCTTCCTTCCGGTTTTAAATTTATGCCAATGCAGTTGTGCCCAAAACTTGATAAAGCACCAGTACACCAAAGACATTTTCATGATGTGTGACATTGGAATTATGTGCATGGTTGAAACTGTTGACGATATGCACCCATCAGTTTTGCTGGTGTACTGAATCCGTACTTTGCATTATTGTCCCAGATTATACTCATTTATGTATCTTGAAAATTTCCTTTACAACTAATTCTTACTTATCCTACATTAAATCATATTCTCTATTCTCACATACTGATCGTTTGTAGTATACACTCATTCCATCATTTTAAATAATAATCAATTTTCATTTACTCTTCAGACAATTTCATATTTACTCCATTCACACTCTCTTAAAATAAGATACTAAATTCTACTAATACGTCATCAACATATACAAATACTTTACTTAATAATTAATCTCCTAAGGAAAGATCTAATAATTGAACGAACTCTGATACACACAATTCAATCGAAATTGTAGAATTTTAAACTGATAATTTTGGCCGTTAAATAGAAATGTCGCGTAATTTCGCAATACTACAGCGAGTATAACCTGGAAATGACCGGCCATGAAACCAACCAGACTTAAATATGTACTTTACAGACACCCAATGAAGTCCCCCTGTACAGTTTCCTCTTTACATCTGTTCAAATAATGTAATTGATGTAATATTTCCAAGAAGGGTTGTACCTGAGCCCCTCTCTCCTCTATCAGTCATTCTCTAACACCATCTGGTAGTCGAGTAACAAGTTCCTCGACGATATGCAATTCGTTCACTTCATTTGAACGGTAGTTTATAAAAATTGCGGTAGCCTCCCCAGCTCTCGTTGTATTTCTGTGGGCCAAAACTACTCTAGTCTTAGTTTTTGTTGGATACTCTATGACGAATACTTTGCTTTAAAGGCAAATTGATGAACAGTTGAAAATAAATTTAAATTTAACATCACACTTATATTATTACCCCATGTCTCTGGAAGAACACCTGTAAACGCTTTAAGAAATGTTAAGAGATGCACACAGCCAATAGGGTCGAATGTAGGAAAATGGTTACTACTGTCACTCATTACCAGTATTAGTGCCACTACGCGAACATACTCACTGCACTGAGACTTACTTTTACTAAAGATGCGTGAAAATCCCAATTATCCTTCTCAGATTTCCTTCGATCCACCATCAGCACACTAATTGTACTACTACATGGAGTGGAAGACACACAACTCCGATTACCACCATCAGGTTTTCGCTTAGTGCTGATTTCATTTCGGTTAAAACTGCCTTCAGATACTAAAAGGTTAGCATTTTTCACATTCTCTACTACATATCTGTGTGCCTTAGTTATTCAGTCTTATACACTAGTACTTAACTTATTCATCTCGGAATTAACTGTAACATGGTTGCTACTATTCTGGTCAGTCACATCCTGATGCGAGGGACTAATAGACGTTCCCTGTCCTTCTTTTGCTTCATATAATTTTTCCTCAAGATTTCCTATTTTTGTACTAACATCTGTGAACTCAGGATTATGGTACAACTTCTTAAGTCCTGTTTTGCTCTAACTCATTCCTTGAATTATTGTTGACCTTGTAACAAATTTTCAGTACTCTCTTTTGTCTCCCCACGGAACTGTTTAGTATCTTCCTTGTCTTCTTACGAAAGATTAACTGTATTTTTCTTACTTGTCACTTCTTCTTCCGTGTGTATTTGCTTTTAGGAAGCTTTAATTGTCGGGTGCTACTAATAGTGTTCCATAGATTTCGTGTTTGTTTTGAATACAGTCAAAGAGAGTCCCTTTAGTCAGCCACAGTGCCAGTAGTGTCAGTGTCGTCGTAACTGCTGTCCGCTTCACGTCTGCTGTGCAGCGAGCTATCACAATTTAAGTATTAACTGTATTTTTCTTACTTGTCACTTCTTCTTCTGTTTTTTTTTCTTTTAGGAAGCTTTAATTGTCGAGTGCTATTAATAGATCCATAGATTTCGTGTTTGTTTAGAATACAGTCAGAGAGAGTCCTTTTAGTCAACCATAGTGCCAGTAGTGCTAGTGTTTGTTTTCAATACAGTCCAGAGAAAGGTAGTGCTATTTTCATTGTTTTCTACAAGAAGTGGCTAGCAACCACAGTTCAGTGAATAAACAGCCGCCTTTAGTGAATTAGCAGTCTAGTTAAAGGTTGATTAACTCTCTTCAGTAAAATGATTCCTTACGATGGATAGGATGTGTGACTGCTGTGTACGGACGCAGGAGGAGCTGGCCACTGTTCGCGAACAGCTGAGCGTGTTGATGGCCGCGGTCAGCCGTCTTCAGGCTGCTGCCTCGGAGTGTAGCGGCAGTGGGGAGTCTGGTGCGTCGCAAGGTACACCCCAGGTGTTACATGCTTCACCCACTGTCCCTGCTGTCGAGACATCTTCGCGGGTACTAGGCGTAGTTGGGCCGCCCTCTCCCCAAGGGGAGTTGCGGGTTCAGCGGCGTTCGCGGCGCACGAGGCGGAGGGCCAATGTGGAGGCTGGCCGTGTGGCATCTCCCGCTCTGCCTGTGAGTGGACATGTGGCTGCTCCTTCAGCAAGGTCCGAGCAGGCACACGGGGGGAGGCGTTTATTAGTTATTGGGAGCTCCTACGTTAGGCAGGTGATGGAGCCCCTTAGGGAAATAGCGGGAAGGTCGGGGAAGAAGGCCAGTGTTCACTCTGTCTGCTTGCCGGGGGGTCTCATCCGAGATGTGGAGGAGGCCCTACCGGCGGCGATAGAGAGCACTGGGTGCACCCGACTGCAAAATGTTGCTCATGTCGGCACCAATGACTCCTGCCGTCTGGGTTCAGAGGTCATCCTCAGTTCGTACAGGCGGTTGGCGGAATTGGTGAAGGCGAAGAGCCTCGCTCGCGGGGTGAAATCAGAGCTAACTATTTGTAGTATCGTTCCCAGAACCGATCGCAGTCCTCTGGTTTGGAGCCGAGTGGAAGGCTTAAACCAGATGCTCAGACGATTCTGCGGAGATCTGGGGTGCAAATTTCTCGACTTCCGCTATCGGGTGGAGAAATGTAGGGTCCCCCTGAATAGGTCAGGCGTGCACTACTCGCCGGAAGCGGCTACAAGGGTAGCGGAGTACGTGTGGAGTGCACATGGGGGTTTTTTAGGTTAGAGAATCCCCTCCCTAGGCCCGACAAGATGCCTCCTGAGATGCGGCAAGATAGGAGTAGGCAAAATGCAACAGGGAATAACAATATTAATGTGCTAATAGTAAACTGCAGGAGCGTCTACAGAAAGGTCCCAGAACTGCTCTCATTAATAAACGGTCACAACGCCCATATAGTACTAGGGACAGAAAGTTGGCTGAAACCAGACGTAAACAGTAATGAAATCCTAAACTCAGATTGGAATGTATACCGCAGAGACAGGCTGGACAGTGAAAGGGGAGGCGCGTTTATAGCGATAAGAAGTGCAATAGTATCGAAGGAAATTGACGGAGATCCGAAATGTGAAATGATTTGGGTGAATGTCACGGTTAAAGCAGGCTCGAATGGTAATTGGATGTCTCTATAGGCCCCCTGGCTCAGCAGCTGTTGTGGCTGAGCACCTGAAGGATAATTTGGAAAATATTTCGAATAGATTTCCCCACCATGTTATAGTTCTGGGTGGAGATTTTAATTTGCCGGATATAGACTGGGAGACTCAGACGTTCATAACGGGTGGCAGGGACAAAGAATCCAGTGAAATTTTTTTAAGTGCTTTATCTGAAAACTACCTTGAGCAGTTAAACAGAGAACCGACTCGTGGCGATAACATATTAGACCATCTGGTGACAAACAGACCCGAACTATTTGAAAAGGTTAACGCAGAACAGGGAATCAGCGATCATAAAGCGGTTACGGCATCGATGATTTCAGCCGCAAATAGGAATATTACAAAAGGGTAGGAAGATTTTTCTGTTTAGAAAAAGTGACAAAAGCAGATTTCAGAGTACCTGTTGGCTCAACACAAAAGTTTTGTCTCAAGTACAGATAGTGTTGAGGATCAATGGACAAAGTTCAAAACCGTCGTACATAATGCGTTAGATGAGTATGTGCCAAGCAAGATCGTAAGAGATGCAAAAGAGCCACCGTGGTACAACAACCGAGTCAGAAAACTGCTGCGGAAGCAAAGGGAACTTCACAGCAAACATAAACATAGCCAAAGCCTTGCAGACAAACAGAAATTACGCAAAGCGAAATGTAGTATGAGGAGGGCTATGCGAGAGGCGTTCAATGAATTCGAAAGTAAAGTTCTATGTTCTGACTTGGCAGAAAATCCTAAGAAATTTTGGTCCTTATGTCAAAGCGGTAGGTGGATCAAAACAAAATGTCCAGACACTCTGTGACCAAAATGGTACTGAAACAGAGGATGACAGACTAAAGGCCGAAATACTAAATGTCTTTTTCCAAAGTTGTTTCACAGAGGAAGACTGCACTGTACTTCCTTCTCTAGATTGTCGCACAGATGACAAAATGGTAGATATCGAAATAGACGACAGAGGGATAGAGAAACAATTAAAATCGCTCAAAAGAAGAAAGGCCTCTGGACCTGATGGGATACCAGTTCAATTTTACACAGAGTACGCGAAGGAACTTGCCCCCCTTCTTGCAGTGGTGTACCGTAGGTCTCTAGAAGAGCGTAGCGTTCCAAAGGATTGGAAAAGGGCACAGGTCATCCCCGTTTTCAAGAAGGGACGTCGAACAGATGTGCAGAACTATAGACCTATATCTCTAACGTCGATCAGTTGTAGAATTTTGGAACACGTATTGTGTTCGAGTATAATGACTTTTCTGGAGACTAGAAATCTACTCTGTATGAATCAGCATGGGTTTCGAAAAAGACGGTCATGTGAAACCCAGCTCGCGCTATTCGTCCACGAGACTCAGAGGGCCATAGACACGGGGTCACAGGTAGATGCCGTGTTTCTTGACTTCCGCAAGGCGTTCGATACAGCTCCCCACAGTCGTTTAATGAACAAAGTAAGAACATATGGACTATCAGACCTCTTGTGTGGTTGGATTGAGGAGTTCCTAGATAACAGGACGCAGCATGTCAATCTCAATGGAGAGAAGTCTTCCGAAGTTGTTTCTCGGTAGCCTGTCACACTCAGCAAAATACACAGCTCAGAATATTAAGAAGCAGGGATTAGCCCTAGCTCAAGACAAATCAGCAGACCATTCGCGGAATGGACTGACTGTATATATCACGATTCAGGATATAGGTTATTTATGCTTTTATTAAACCCTGTCCTAGGTGTACATTTTAAGCAGGATACAGTAACATAGTTACATGAGACAGTAGCTGCTCTCTATTCACAGTAAAAAAAATTAAAGACTAGTTCACTTATTACCTCTCTGAACTTTAAGATTACTACCCATTTAATGCAAATCGTAGCGATTCGTAGCAGTCTTCCAAGGGTCAGAAATCAATACACACGTCACTTCACGTGTACTGTTGGTACCACTCGGAAGTAAAAAAAATAAAGCATTACAATTTCTGTGTCAGTAACCAAAGTCTAATCACTCGGTAATAAAACAACAACCACCCTAATAGAAAAAAATTATTTGAGATACTTGAATGTTATGCTTACAGCGGTGCGGTGTTCTCAGCTGCCGAAACGAAAAGTAAGTATGAATCAGTAATTGCGAAAACAACATTTGTCCAAAAATGCAAATTTTTCAAAAGAAGAAGAAACTTTATACTAGCTATATGATGAAATGTAGGATGCGTGCATTCATTTAAAAATCAGCTGTATCTGTAAGGTAAACTTTAACAATAAAATAATGAACTGTAAATGTACCATGTTGCATGTAACATTTCTAAAAAAATTTATGAATTTATGTGGTATCGGAGGTTATATATTTTATACTAACATTTTAAAAACGAAGTTTTTTATGTTACAAAATATTAGTTTATTATGTAAATTTAATATACAATATTACTTCTAGGATAGCTTCACACCAATTGTTTATTTTTTAAAAAGGACATTGACAAAAATCTACACAAAGCTTGTTGTAAACAACAGATTCTTCTATAAATCATATGCAGGAATGTCTACAGAGGCCAATGAGCCAGTTCCAGATAAAAGGATTTGCGCCCTTCAGGAATGTACAGCACAGTTGTCCTATGTCTTTTAGCTTTTTGACATTGATTGGGGCTATGTTGTTATGTGCCATTTATGAAGGCAACTTTGGTTGTGCCTATAACGAGAGTCGCAAAGAAGTTTTTTGAGACCATCACTATGATAGTAACACTCAATTTCCCCCATAAACTGTGATGGAAGCTCATAAATGAGGGCCCTGTGAATTAAACTGTACAGTTCTGGTCCATACAGTTTACGTAACTGTCATCAGACAAACAGTATTGCTCATAAAATTTGGGCCACGATTTGTTGTAAACCATAATCCCTTCTGTGTTAACAAACTATACTTGAATATTTTGATTTTTGGACCAAGTGACCATCTTTCCGGCATAACCCTACAAGGAGTATATTCTGTCTTGTTTTCCCATCACCCGTTTTACGCAAGCAGGTTTACGATGACATGCCAAATGTACATGACCACGCACAGCAAAACGCTGGAACACACCTTTGAATGTGGCTGAATTTCAAAGCATTAGCTTAACCACTGAGTTGTTCTTGTATTATGCTGGGGACACGTCAGAGAACACGTGCTATTCAGAAACACATTTATTATGCACTGTCCTAATGTAATCAACCAAAAAGGAACATATTTCGTTAGGTCCTTTGTCAGCTGTATCTTCATGGTACAGATATAGCTTGGATCTGTTGCTTTTTAGGTATGTAACAGAGAATGCATTAACCTTAAGTCGACGTAAATTAAATACTTCCTGCACTGTGAGCTCAGGAATCTGCAGATACTGCATGTAACAGAAACACAATGACACCACATGCTCATTTTCTGCACACATATTCTTTATTGCATCCACCTTTTAATTGAATTTTCCTACTACTTTTTATGTACCATTAATTCCTCATAGCTGTAGAATATGCTTTATCGTTGAACGATTGCTTCTCAATTTTCGCTGCAAGCGACTCAAAAGAACATCAAATTCGGTTAGTGGCTGCTCAGAGCATAATTAAAACACTCAGTGAAACCCCTGAAATATATTTCATATGACGTGCAAATGTAGCTTTATGAGCATTTCACAAATGGTTTTTACAAACAACCCAGCATCTAAGTAACACACTTCTTCGGTAGAGTTATGCGTGATATTCATAGGGGATGGTTTAATATGCTTCTCAGTTATCTGCAGGTCTGGGGTGCCGCATTGCTTGCAGTAGCACATCCTCTCTGTCATAGGGTTCAACATTGTTTTTCACACAATAACAAAAATCGTCGCACATGTTCATTTTCAGTGCCTAAAAGGCTGCAAAATTCCGGTTTGCACACTTTGACAATCTCGGCCTCTGTAGTTAACGCGCGATATCCATAATTTTTTTCCGTGGTCTTTTGTGCACCACGCCTTCTTTCTAGATCAGCCGCGGAGGGTATCCATTATGCCTGCTCTTACTTTCAAAATCATGAAATTTCCGGAATATTTCTATCTTTTTTTGATCAGAAATCACATTCCAATACAGTTTCATACACTTGAAACATATCAGTACACGAATATCAATGCTATGTGACAGAAATTAACATCATCATACAATCAAGAACTCATGTTGTTCTGCCAATTTTTGTAATGATAATATGAGTCCAGTTGCAAACGTAATTTATTTGTCTGTCTTTGAGGAAAATAAAATAGCTGTCTTTAATGTTTTTGTAGAAAGAAGATTCCACATATTTTATAACAATTCTTCCTCCTCCTGTTAAATCGTAATTTTCTTCAGTGCTTTGTCTTACTGAGTCTTTTCATACTCTAATTTTAGAATCAGAACTTTTTTTTCGTTCCAACAAGTAACCACGGGTTTATTCAATAGAAACAAACACTACTGAGGGGTGCTTACCATAGTTTTGTCACGAGTGTGCTCCAAACATTTCTCTACACAGAACTCCATTTATAAAAACATAAAAAAAAGATCGCCATCACCTCTTTGGACCCTGACATTAACAACTTGAAATTATAAATGAGCACACAACAACTCAGCCTCCTCAGGCAATGGCTAGCAAAATCTACCGACACCCCAATAATCTACTCTGACCCCGTTGGACCACTCGGCAGTCCTAAAATGCATAACAGAATGTACGGTGTGAAAAAAATTATTGATAAGTAGTTCCAGAAAGACTTTCGCTGTTACGGGGATCTCTGGATATTATTCAGCATTATTGGTCTCTTTGTCAAAGTCTACTTCCTGTCACCTGTAACAGTGCTTTGGTCTTCTAAAATCGAACAGGGCCGCAACCTCACCACCATCCCCCAAAAAACACCGTCAATTAATTACGTGGAGCGTATGAATAGCTTCCACTTAACAAACTTCCAACAAATTCTTCCGTGAAATAGTCTCGCATCACCTATTGTGTCCTCTTGACCTGGTGAGTCACCTAATCCGCCTTCAACCCTGACTTTAGCAACGAATCAGCAGTCAGTCGATTTATGTCATCAATATGCCAATGAACACGCAACCTGGTCACATGCAATTAAGTAAGGGTCAGAGTGAACTCCAAACTATGTAATTGCTCCAGCACACACTGCACTTGGGGAAATCCTATTATCGGTCACGAACCGCGGTTCTCACCAGTGTTATCATGGGAATAATTTCATCAGCAAACGTATACACAGGGCCATTACGATCCTGCTCAAACGCGCGGGAAATGCTAAATTCCTTTCGGATAGTATGTTAAGCAGCCAATCGGATCATCCCCAGCACTTCTATACTCGCGCTATTTCTAATGCCTGTCAGTCAGATTAGCACAAGTAATTTAGACTAGAAATGCCGCAATTCCAAAACTAAATAAAATTTAGTGAAAACAAAACGCGATTTCTTTCCACAAAACATATTACTAATAAATTTAATACTCCATGCCACTTCTGGCTGCCTTTTACAAAATCAAGCTCACTCGGACATACGTCACAAATTGACCTATTGCACAGCTACATTCTCACGCATGCATTTACATACTTTTAGTAAAATGTCTCATTCTCACTTTACGTATGTCCTTGGTTTACTCTCTGCCCCTCCAAACTACTGACACAACCAAAATACAATGAAAGAATAAATTTCCAACGTACTTCTAATTACGTCAGAAATCTGTGATAATGAAGCTAAAGAATTTCCATAAAATTAGGTTATACGAACCCATACTCTCGGTTGAAGTTTCAATTAATTCTACAGATGAATACATTACAGTCCCTAATATGGGGCCGGCCAATGTGGCCGACCGGTTCTATGCGCTTCAGTGCGGAACCAAGCGGCCGCTACGGTCGCACTTTCGAATCAAGCCTTGGGTATGGATGTGTGTGATGTCCTTAGAAGTACTTAAACCTAACTAACCTAAGTCTAGGGGACTGATGACCTCAGATGTTAAGTCCCATAGTGCCATTTGAACCGTAATTCACAATGACAGCACGGATATTGTGTGAATTAGGTAAAATTTTACATCTCCGAAAGTATGGAAGTTTTTGATATAAACTTGTAACAGTATGGTTGCGTAATCGATAGAAGTTGGTATACCAAGTATGAAAAAGATCGATTGATATTTAATACTACTTCTTCAGATTCATGGAATATGTGTAACGTATTGCACTCAGCGTTAAGCAAGTACAACGCTCGTTCTGCCCAGGAGAGGTTGCAAGACAAGACAGACAGACAGAGGTGTAAAAACAGAGAGGGCAGAAGAGAATATGTGAAATGCACGAGGCGTGTGAGGAAAGTATCGAGATGGACAACAATGCGAGCTATCTGGTAACGCTGTGTTGTTCTTGTACCGACCAGTACTTTCATCCCTTCCTGATACTCAGTCTGAGTTTTCACCTCCGTACATCCATTATGTGACTTCTGAGAACGCCATCAGTGATGTGGCGTTTTTATTGTCTGTTTCGAAAATGGAACAGCGGAATTTAGAGCAACGTTATGCCATGTTGAATTGGGGAATCAGCGCGTGTGACCTTAGATCACTAGAAACCGGTCCTTAGGAAACGTTTCTATCAAGAACGCAAGTTTTTCACTGTGGCAAATAGATTTAGGAAGGCCGACAACACGTTGCAGCAGAACTGTGCCCAGAGAGAGACTTCAACTTCAAATTCCGGCCAGAACATCGAACGTGTGTGGGCTCTTGTGAGATTCTTCCTCCACGACAAACCGTCAAGCAAGAGTGTTACAAAGATGTCCTTTAAAAGCCAGGAAAAGGGTGAATCAAGTGAGGCCGGACATTACAGGCAGGTGGATACTGCATTATGACAACACTCCACTTCAAGTGGTCGCATCCATCACGAATTTATTGATCTCAAACGGAATTCTGTTGTTCCATAGCCCCAATATTCACTTGATTTGAGACTCTGCCACTTTTTTTTCTCGAAACTGAAAAATATCTGAAAACTACATCACTTTAGGTCACTGAAGAACATTCAAAAGAGTGTGACAGACATGTTAAAGTCTGATACCAGTACTGCAAACGACTCCACCGGAGTGCACCTCCTGAAGGGAACTACTTTAGAGTGGACAATATTCTTGTTTGAAGAAAATTAAAACTGTGATAGAAAAAAAAATCACTCTCATTACTTTTCTTATACATCTTGTACGTGACATAGCTACACATACCTGGGCCAAAGTGCTAGTACAAGGATTGTATTCTTATAAACTGTACTTGTACAATATGTGTTCTTTGTATGCTGTTTTTGCATTTTGGGAGAATGCATTGAATGAAGTGTACAAGGAATTAATGCTTTATATTTTTCCTGTTCTTGGTTTGATACCATAGCGTTGCATCGTTGTCAATGCTAAAGTTTATTCTAAACTTTTTTAGTCCCAGCACTTCCCGTAAACAAAAGTGAAAATTTTTTCTGGTGCTGTAGGTTAGCTTGTGTCATGAGGAAGCAAGACAACTCAGTCGCAAAAACAGCGCTCCACATCAACCCAGGAGGAACAAGACTACGAGGAAGACCGGCAAAGAGGTGGACTGACAACGTCAGGGGAGACATGCACGTTGCTGCCTTAAGACCAGAAGATGTCAACGACAGGGAGAAATGGAGGAGATGTAGCAAAACAGCAGACCTCGCAAGTCGGGATCAATGCTTGGAAAGAAAGAGAGAGTAGGTCAGCTTGTATTAATTTTCCTGTGTCATATTCTCCCTTATATCCATGAAATTTTAATTGTGGAGTAGACTGCAATGCCGAAGCGTCACTAGCGTTTAATTAATGCAACTCTGAATTGGTTTACGTGGATCTCAAGTGTGATGGTATACTTCGAAGCTATTATTGTGATAACCATTTTACCATGCACTTTGGTCCGTCTGTTTTCATTCCCTCATTTCCGTTTCAAACTATATAAACTCCTTACATCCGAGGGCTCACACACTTCCAACAACGTAATGCATCCCCCAGCCCTCCTTTCTGTTGGTGTTATAGTATCCACCTCTCTAACGGAGGGTTAAATAACAGAAATTTCAAAATGTATTTCTTGTTTTCCCAATTCCATAACATGGTTTGTAGTACATTACAAAATATCTTCGAGGCAATAATTTAGTTTTTCTGTACAATCACATCTCTCACGATTATGTGTATCTCGTCAATAAGCATAATAATAAACATTTAATATCTTACTTCCCATTCACACCATTACTCTGCATCTACATGTACATCTACATGGATACTCTGCAAATCACATTTAAGTGTCTGCCAGAGGTTTTATCGAACCACCTTCACAATTCACTATTATTCCAATCTCGTATAGCGCGCAGAAAGAAAGAACACCTATATCTTTCCGTACGAGCTCTGATATCCCGTATTTTATCATGGTGATCGTTTCTCCCTATGTAGGTCAACAAAATCTTTTCGCATTCGAAGGAGAAAGTTGGTGATTGGAATTTCGTGAGAAGTTTCTGCCGCAACGGAAAACACCTTTCTTTAAATGATGTCAAGGCCAAATCCTGTATCATTTCTGTGACAAAGGGCCTATAACACTACCTTGGGGATCGCCAGAAATCTCTTCTGTTTAGTCGGTGACTTTCTGTCAGTTACTACGAACTGTGACCATTCCGGCAGGAAATCACAAATCCAGTAACATAACTGAGACGATATTCCATAAGCACCAAATTTCACTACAAGCCGCTTGTGTGGTACAGTGTCCAAAGCCTTTCGGAAATCCAGAAATGCGGAATCGATGTGAAATCCCTTGTTAGTAGCACTTTATGTGAGAAAGAACTAGTTGTGTGTGTTGACTGTGTATCAACAGACAGTTTTTTTTCCATGTAATTCGCCATGTTTGAACACACTATATGATCCTAAATCCTGCTGCATATCGACGTTAACGATATGGGCCTGTAATTTAGTGGATTACTCATACTACCTTTCTTAATTATTGGTGTGACCTGTGCAACTTTGCAGTATTTGGGTACGGATCTTTCGTCGAGCGAACGGCTGTATATGATTGTTAAGTATGGAGCTATTGTATCAGAATACTCCCATAGGAACCTCACTGGTATACTGACTGGACGAGAAGACTTGCTTTTATTAATTGATTTAAATTGCTTCACTACTCCGATGATATTTATTTCTACGTAATTCATGTTGACAGCTGTTTTCGATTCGAATTCTGGAATATTTACTTCGTCTTCTTTTGTCAAGGCATTTCGGAAGGCTGTGTTTAGTAACTCTGCTTTGGCAGCACTGTCTTCAATAGTATCTCCATTGCTATCGTGCAGAGAAGGCATTGATTGTTTCTTGCCGCTAACATACTTCACATACGACCAGAATCTCTTTGTATTTTCTGCCAGGTTTTGGGACAAAGATTCTTTTTGGAAACTGTTATAAGAATCTCGCATTGAAATCCGCACTAAATTTCGAGCTTCTGTAAAAAAATCCCCAATCTTGGGTAATTTGCAACTGTTTAATTTAGCAAGTTTGTTGCGTTGTTTCTGCAACAGTGTTCTAACTCGTTTTGTGTACCAAGGAGGATTAGTTCCGTCGTTAGTTAATTTATATGGTATAAATCTCTCAATTGCAACCAATACTATTCCTTTAAATTCAAGCCACATCTGGTCTACACTTATATTATTAATCTGGAGTGAGTGGAAATTGTCTCTCAGGAAGGCGAACACTTACCATATCAGTTGGGTGCGTGTTTGAAATCAAACTCAATTTTTCTTTGAACCTTTCAGCCACTGTATTATCTAAATTGGGAGGTCGATAAGAGGATCCTATTTTTATTTTATTCCGATTGCCAACAATGACCTCTGCCCATACTAACCCACAGGAAGTATCTACTTCAATTTCGCGACAAGTTAAACTACTTTTAACAGGAACAATCACGCCACCGCCAACCGTGTTTAGCCTATCCTTTCGGAACACCGTTAGTTTCTTCACAGAAATTTCCGCTGAGCTTATCTCCGACTTTAGCCAGCTTTCAGTGCCTACAGCGATTTGAGCATCAGTGGTTTCAATTAGCGCTTGGAGCTCTGGTATTTTCCCAACACAGGCACAACAATCTACAACTGTTATACCAATGGTTCCAGCATCTACGTTCTTCCTGTGTTCGACCTGCACCCTTTGCGACTGAAGCCCTTTTTGTGTTTTTCCGAGAGCCTCTAACGTAAAAAAAACGCCCCGTCCACGCCACACAGCCCCTGCTACCCATGTAGCAGCCTCATGCGTATAGTGGACACCTGACCTATTCAGCTGAACCCGAAACTCATTCAACCTTTGGCGCAAGTCGAGGATCTGCTGCCTACACGGTAGCGGAACCGTCTGAGCCTCTGATTTAGACCCTCCACTCGGCTCTGTACCACATTCCGCGATCGTTCCTGTCGACTATTCTGCAAATGGTCAGCTCCACTTTCGTCTTGCAAGCAAGACTGGCAGCCTTTACAACTTCTGTTAGCCGCTCGAAACCAGAGAGAATATTTTCTGATCCAAAATGACACACATCATTGATACCAACGTGAGCAACCACCTGCAGTTGGCTGCACCCTGTGCCTTTCATGGCATCCGGGAGGACCATTTTCACGCCTGGAATGACTCCACCCGGTATGTACACGAACTGCACAAGGGTTTTCTTTCCCTTCTAGTCACCCAGGTCCCTAAGGGGCCCCATAATGCGCATAACGTTGGAGCTCCCAATTACCAGCAAATCAACCCTCTATGATTGCCCGGATCTTGCATGCTGAGTGGTTTAAAATTAGCAATAATTAATGACAGTCGTAAAAAGCATAATAACCACAGTTTTGTTTCAAAATTATGTTTTAACTACCAGATAATTTCATAGTCCGTAAGAAGCTGATGCCTTTCGACCACAGACGTAACGATAACCATAACTCGCTGTTGAAAGCTGCTGCCCGCTCCTGTTTCTTACTTAATATAGGCGCGTTATGATGCGCTATGCCTCATGGCCACTCTTGTTTTTTTCATAGAATTGCTCTTGCACAGCATGGTGGTTCAGTTAATTGGGCAACCGGCGAAGATAACAACAGAAAACAAGTATCGATACCTTCAATGTAAACGATGACGTTTCTAGAGAATTTATATAAAAAGTTGTCCTGAACGGCTACAGCGTATATTAAGAAATGGGCATCAGAGTGAAAAACAATCTGAGTCACTCCAGTTTATTTTCCCTACCCAGATTTGCATAATCACTGTAGATCTAACGATAAATATGTGAAAGACGTGAATTGGTAGAAGGTAAGACATATCTTGGTAATGTATGAAAACCGCTAATCACGTGGACAAATGCACAGGTTGCGCATTCAGTAACAGAAACTGACTGACTGACTGGCCAACAATATTGTCACAGCTACAGCCCACCTGTAATTTAAATGAGTTGCATCAACAAGGAGCGGCGCTGTACGTTTACCAACACTTTTCTGGATACTAATCTGGTACGAAACTTGTGGGAAAGTTATTACATAAACAAGACAATTTTCCGTAACTCGGCACACGCAGTACTCAAAAAACTTTTACGCGTGTGGTGCGACATTAAACACCAATCACAAAGGATTACCGTTTCATTCGTATATCCACTTTTCTCCTGCAGGGCGACAGCACAATTTGTTATGAAAACTTTGCACTTGGTGTTTTGCCTGGCAGCAGCAGTGATTTGCCTTTGTATAGTCAAAAATCTGTGTTGACATTAGCAATACAACCACCTTTAACCGACTCTGTTGTGCATTACAACCATTCAGCTTAATATCCGAACTGGATATTCTAACGGGAATGGTTGTACTTATTATCTTCACCTCTAGGTCGTCGTTTGTAGAATGATTAGTAGAAATTTTAGAGTACGGTACGTTTCCCATGTGAAAGGAAAAGTGGAATTATTGTTACTTTTTACTCAGAATTTGAATAAAATATAAAATTAATTTGATACCTCTTTCTGGTCACTTACTGTTTTGAGTGAAAATCATTTCAAAAACTAAGTTTCATGGCTTTACCTCAAACTATTCGTAAGCCGTGACGTCTCTTTCTAGGTGATGATGTAGACATATAGCATTCTCAAAGGAAAAACATCAAATAAGTGAGATAAAATACGTGGTTACAACCAAAAAAAAAAATAAGTTTTCGAATGAACAGTTTCAGTTATCCAGAAACTATCTTCATTAAATGTAAAGATAGAAAGCCATTTATATATATGGTTCTATTAAATATTACATGCTGTTTAACGCGTCGGCTAGAAGACAACTAATAATTTCTCGGATAGTGGTAACGATTTTAGATCGACCCTATTTACTTCAAAGTTACTTCCATTTTTCGACACATATATTATATTTGGATTTCAATTATCGACGAAGCTCACATTTTGCTAACGGATATATTTAGTTATTCCCATAAACAACTCAGACAAACAGCGTAAAAGAAGCCTTAAATACTTCCTGAGTGGAAGTATGAGGGTTTAGCATGTCACGTGCGAGAATCTCCACTCCGGTTTAACACTCTGAAATGATTACAGGCGCTATTCGTGGGCATGCAGTACGCGTGACGGCTCACCTTTAATCCTCCAGAAACAATAACATCGATCGATATTGCAGAAGAGACGGCACACGCAACAATGAATGACAGTTGACGATCGCTAAGATCATATCCGCGGAAACGCACCCTTTCATTTGCTTCAAGATGTCGGAGCGCGTCGGAAGTGTTCCTGTCGCTGTGCCCGAGGCGAAGCGGAAGCCGTACTACGTGCCTTGGCACGAGTACGGAAAGGTAAGTGATATGTTGCACACGGTTTCAGGTAAGATCCGTAGCAGTGGAAAGTGCACATATTGGAAGTTACAGAATTCGGATGCAGTGTGCACCGCTCCTCTTTCATAAAACAACTTTCAAACGGACTCAGCGACGTTGGAATTTATATCCAACGATATTACTGATTATGAAAGACAAAGATACTGAAACACGGTGTAGTCGTTATTTCTTTGCTTGAAATTCGGGTAGATTTGCGTGGTTTTTTGTGCTATGCAGTTCGTAAACAAACGAAATGTAAAATACGTTATGTATGACTATCGAAATTCTCTTATCGTTGATACACATTTCGGAATGCAAGGATTTAATCACTGTAGCTTCCATTTTGTATCTATTTTGAGTTTCATTAATAATTTGTTGAACTGACGTGAACTTATAGCGCGTGCAACTCATCCGTTGTACGTTCCTGTTGGTAATTCGTTGATGTACGTCGTAGCCAGTCTGGTGATAGTACACGGTAGCAGTTGAAAATCAATCTCTTCGCGTTTCTTCCGGCTATATATCCATTTCCGAAACTGTGGTTAAAAATTGCACCGAGTGAAAGAAAATATCCTTCAACTTCGTTTATGAAACACAGGAAGTTACGAAGAAGCAGTGTCGGTCTTTATCCACATCCGATGAATTATTCGCCGTGTTCACTTCCCACCTTTTTTCACGGGAACTCTTCCAGTATAAAGGCCGTAGACGGGGTAAGTGCACCTTTACCTTTTCTTGCGCATCTCACACGCCAAACTACCGTTGCATATGTGGTTTTGTAATCATCGTTCATGTTTATGTCAGCAGACACCGGTTGTAATATCATTTGCCTAACATCAGTAATATTACAATGTTCGCAGCAAATATGAGTTAGGAATAAATGAAACACTAAAAGTATTTCTTAACTTCAGTTTTATAGATACTCTAGAAGATGGTACATCCAAAAATGGGCCATACGATCAAGTCTGAAAGTAATTGGTTGGGTACCCATAAGCACAAACTTAACATTAACTTTGTAACCATAGTCAGGAATGCGATCTCACCATCCCCTCTACCCAATAACGATAAAACAAAAGCCCGCATCTCGTGGTCGTGCGGTAGCGTTCTCGCTTCCCACGCCCGGGTTCCCGGGTTCGATTCCCGGCGGGGTCAGGGATTTTCTCTGCCTCGTGATGGCTGGGTGTTGTGTGCTGTCCTTAGGTTAGTTAGGTTTAAGTAGTTCTAAGTTCTAGGGGACTTATGACCACAGCAGTTGAGTCCCATAGTGCTCAGAGCCATTTGAACCATTTGATAAAACAAAAACG
This sequence comes from Schistocerca cancellata, assembly GCF_023864275.1. Lineage (NCBI taxonomy): Eukaryota > Metazoa > Arthropoda > Insecta > Orthoptera > Acrididae > Schistocerca > Schistocerca cancellata. The sequence continues at coordinate 58,428,228 of NC_064631.1, forward strand.
CCAATGGATACAGATCACATTATCATCTTTCTTGTAAGAATTAGGCTATTGGCCGTTCCAAACTTAACAAAGAGAATCATTTCAATATTTTCATCGAACAACTCTTTTCTCATTCGAATTGTAGTTCATGATTTTCTGTGGAATCTCTCATTCTCATGAGGTTTTGTGTCGATTTTTCACGATTCATTTGATTTTCATGTTGAAAATATTTAATTATGTTCCTTCATTTCCAAACACGTCTCTGTTCTTTCTTTTTGCGGTCTCCAAAGTTTCATTTGCATAGTATAACAAAGTAATCACCATCATCCATCATCATTAATTTTCTTTGGGCCTTTGTCCCACTTTAGCGCGGTGTCGGCCTTGTTACCATATATTTGGCGATGGGCAGATGGCCAGATGTCCTTCCTGTCACACCCCATACCCACTGGGATGGACTTAGTATACCCCACCTGCATGTGTCTAGTGTAAGTAACAGACTTGAAACATTTGTTCTAAAACTGAATTATCTAAAACAGATTTTTGTCTTACTGGATACTTTGTTCGGAATGTCATTATTTTCGTTATATACCTAGAAACGTTATAACTGCAAATTCACAGACAGCTATGATACAGGAAAAGCATGCAAAGCAATCTTAAACTCAGCTATAAATCTAAAGTCAGGTGACGGAACGTATTCACCTTCTGAAAATAACAGAAAATAGTGTTCAGCCTCTTTTGTTTTCGAATTTTCGTTTTCCTTTCAGTATTTGTTCTACATGAACTGGTGTTGTCTGCTTTGCGTGAATTACCTTTCTCAACAGTTATACCGTCTATGATGTAGGCTGTGTAAATAAGTCAAAATCCTTTATAAAACAGTTGTTTTATTTACAAGGAAAAAATCTTCACAAAAGATCCATTTCATTCATGTTTATAACAGATGTATATTACTTGAGATGTTTATGGGATTTTTTTTGGTTTCATATACGTGCAAATTAATGAGTAATTATATTCAGTATCGTGTGTTTAGATATAATCGGCGGGATAGTATATGAACAGTTGAAACTCATTTCCATCTTACCCCTATCCTCTCGTATCTCAGACAGAGCTAATATTTTCTCCTAAACTTCGCAAGGCCAGTATCTGACATGTGTACGTCTTCTCCTGCTTTCTGTTGTTGCCTAGAAGTGTTCCCATCATTCTTATCTCGCTTACATCTATGCAGTTATATTGAGGTTGGGCCAGGAAACTGTCTTCCCCACTGTAACTTCATTGTCATTCGCGAATTTTACGTAATTAATAAAAATTTGAAATTTTTGCTGTGCATTCGAGTGTCTAATGAACACCTCTCATCGGTTGGTTCACAATGGCCGAGCGAACCAGCAGTGTTCCAGCTGCTGTTCCAGACGTGAAGAAGCTGGAGCAATACGTGCACTTGCGTAGGTATGGAAAGGTAAAGAACACGCCCCATGCAGTATTACATGAAGTGCGTAGCTGCAGTAATTACATGTATTAGGAGTTACACATATACTAAAGTTAGCATCGTTTCGCATACAATAACACTCAGTTCGAGTTGCTTTAGATGTAACGCTGTCTGTTACGTTCAGCGTTGGAAGCAGTGATATTACTTATTACAAGACCAATGCAAAGACGCAGAATTGCGCTTGCTACAGTGGGCCTCTCTGCTTGTGGTGAAAATCGATGTATTACTTGCATCAGTGTGTCTGGATTGAAAGTGCGTGTGGTAGGTAGTGCGAGTTCATCTACATCTATCTACATCTACATCCATACTCCGCAAGCCACCTGACGGTGTGTGGCGGAGGGTACCTTCAGTACCTCTATCGGTTCTCCCTTCTATTCCAGTCTCGTATTGTTCGTGGAAAGAAGGATTGTCGGTATGCCTCTGTGTGGGCTCTAATCTCTCTGATTTTATACTCATGGTCTCTTCGCGAGATATACGTAGGAGGGAGCAATATACTGCTCGACTCCTCGGTGAAGGTATGTTCTCGAAACTTTGACAAAAGCCCGTACCGAGCTACTGAGCGTCTCTCCTGCAGAGTCTTCCACTGGAGTTTATCTATCATCTCCGTAACGCTTTCGCGATTACTAAATGATCCTGAAATGAAGCGCGCTGCTCTCCGTTGGATCTTCTCTATGTCTTGTATCAACCCTATCTGGTACGGATCCCACACTGCTGAGCAGTATTCAAGCAGTGGGCGAACAAGCGTACTGTAACCTACTTCCTTTGTTTTCTGATTGCATTTCCTTAGGATTCTTCCAATGACTCTCAGTCTGGCATCTGCTTTACCGACAATCAACTTCTTCAAGTTCTTCCCGACCGGCATCCAAAAATTTCGTGTTTGCTATTGAGTTAACCGCACCAAAGATACATTAACTCTAAGCACCTCCACAGTTAACACTAATAATTTATTGTGACTCGGCTATATCGTATTAAAGTCCCGCCACGTTACGGGAATCAATGTCTTTTTTATCTTGTCAGCAGATGATGTGTTTGAGTCTGTTATCGTGACGCGAATAATGATTCTTGTTTATCAGCGCAGTGGCATTCAACTTAAGTGTCTTGTTTTCTCAGAATAAATCTCAACACAACCCTTTTTTTCACATTGACTTGATATTGGCAACAGCGACAGTCTTGCGACAAAGTTTCCACAGATTTTTGTAGAAGGTGCACTCAATCTGATTTTATATGTGTCAGCATGATTTATTAGCCTGCAGCTTCTATATTCAGTGAGATAGCGAACAACAAATTATTAGTAGCACATTGCAATTGTTTGTATATTAAATTGTTTCACGGAATGGTAAGCCAAGTAGCGAAAATTTTTGTTGTTGTTGTTGTTGTTGCTCTGGTGTTCCGTATAAAGACTGCTTTGATGCAGCTCTCCATGCTACTCTATCCTGTGCAACTGTCTTTATCTCTGAGTAACTACCACAACCTGCATTTTTCTGACTCTGCTTAGTGTATTCATCTCTACGATTATTAATCCTCTTGCTTCCCTCCAGTGTTAAATTGGTCTTCTCCCCAATTCTATCCAGTACCTTTCTAATCATTTACGTGATCCACCTCATTTTCTCTCCCTGTATTAACGATTTATCGTCCCTGTTTCACTTCCATACATGCAAATACTTTCAGAACAGACGTCCTGACACTTAAATTTACACCCGTTGTTAACAAATTTCTCTTCTTCAGAAACGATTTCCTTGCCATTTCCAGTCTACATTTTATATCCTCTCTATCTCGACCATCATCAGTTATTTTCTGCCCGAATAGCAAAACTTATCAACTACTTTAAGTGTCTTATTTTCTAATCTAATCCCGTCAGCATCACCTGATTTAATTCGACTACATTCCTTTATCTTCGTTTTTGCTTTTGTTGATGTTTATATTATATCCTCCAATGGTTCAAATGGCTCTGAGCACTATGGGACTCAACGTCTTAGGTCATAAGTCCCCTAGAACTTAGAACTACTTAAACCTAACTAACCTAAGGACATCACACACATCCATGCCGGAGGCAGGATTCGAACCTGCGACCGTAGCAGTCCCGCGGTTCCGGACTGCAGTGCCAGAACCGCTATTATATCCTCCTTCATAGGCTAGAAACTCACAGACTTTGTGATGCACCACACACAATGGTGTCGGTAGACATTCTCGATTAGAAACGTTGACTTCGTTTCAATTTTGATATAATTTTATAATCAAAACGCAAGAAAATTCAACGAAGATGAGAAGAAATGTCGATTATTGTTAATGGCAGCGTATGACACGTAATTTGATATTATTTGCGTGCTCGCCATTTAATTTGCAACATAGTAAAAGACAGCACGACGACTGAGGTTCCCCCTTGTTGATCGGCCTCCTCACCTGCAGCCCACTTTCACTAAAACACTTCTCTGTCTTTAATTGCGATGTATTGAAATGTTGCAAAATGACGCGGTTATAAAGGCAGAAGAATTTAATTCATACAACCGGTAGTAGGTGATTGCGTGCTTCGGTTTTTTGTAATTCTGGTTCGTACAATAATTCGAGTAAAGAGAAGCCTCATACTAGACGTTTGGCTTTGCAAACCGTTTTTGGATACTCGAGGGCAATTAACACGTGACTCTTTGCATAGTTTTGTGGTCCTGTTGCGTTTTCTTACACCTTGGACACTAATACATAATTTTCAGCTCTGCTGGCAGAGAAATAAAATATGTAGCGTCACTTCAGAAAATCCATTTCCGTGATATTATTTAGTAAACTTAAAGGAGGTAGGTACATAACTAGATATATGACTAATAATCATTCGATTTAATTTCTTTATACATAATTTACGTAATAGTCTTAGAAGTTTTTCTTAGCACATCGGTGCAAGCACGCTCTATCTTGTTCTTATTAATGATGGAACGTGATGAAATACATTTTATAATAATTACTGAACGGAACGTTGACAAAAATTTTGATGTACGTTTTACAATACGTTGACTACTATTAAGAACATACCGTCGCTTTTGATATAGCATAATACTCCACACTCATTGTATTCTGCGTCTCTGTTCCAGGTCGTAAGTACAGCTGCCGAATGTAGCTCCATTCCACCTACATGCCCTGTACGGAAGCTATTGTCATGATTTACGAAATATAGCTGAAGAAATTCCTTAGTACAACCACACAAGCTAGTGTTCTATCTTTTTTCACATTAACAACAGAACATATCGTTTTGTCCTAATATCACTTAATTGGAGTGATTGCAGTATTACATATCGATCAAACGTTTTTGCCGAGCGTCTTACAAACATTTACTGCTATTAATAAAATTCCGTGTCTTGCAGTTTAGCGTAATGCCCATTACTCATTGCATTCCATATTTCTGTTACAGGTGATGAGTGCTGATGCAGAGTGCAGGGCCGTTCCACCTCTACGGCCTGTACGGGAGCAAGACGTGGAGGTCTTGTTCAAATACCGTGAGTACCTTTTTGTGTGCTGAGGATACAAGTAGTAAGGATTCAAGTAGTGTAATCGTTTTGATGATGTGGCTTTGTTACAGAGATTGCGTTTGATATCAGCAACTTGTTTCCATATCCCATCTGCGTCTGCTATAATAAACACGAAATGAATGTAGCGTTGCAACGTCTCTGTTACTGTGTTGTAGTTTGCTTCATACGTAACATGATCTGGGGATTCTGTGATATTTGCTAAGGATGATCGGTTCTGCTAGTCTTACCCATAAAAGCACTGTACTGATCATTTGTATTAGGTGTGATGCCGGGAAAGGTCACGTTTAAGGTTATGAATTTTTTACTGTTTATCGTCTCTTCATTAGCCTGATAGCTAAGTAGCAAGGACAGATTCCATGAATTGCGTCTGTCAGTGAGTGAACTCTCTCCCGATGGAACTTTAACTAAATCCATGTGGCAGTAACAGAGTTACAGCAAACGCTGAGAAAGCTTCATGGCTCTCCAGTTTAGAACCACCGTAGTGTGAGTCATATTTCCACTAAATACTGTACTGGTAATGGGCATAACACAGCCCTCTGTGATGGTCATCACTGGTGTTTCGTACTTCTTAAACATTAGATTAGTTCATAATTATTTATCACAACTAATAAATTTCTGTTTACAGAGGGTGCTAACTTCATTATTATTTGTCTGCTAACAGTGTCGACAACGTTGTGTAGCAGTAAGTACTATAAGATGTATTCAGCTTTTCTGACATGCAAGAGCAGTAATGATAAGTATTATAGCTGTCTATGTACATACTGCAATTATGCCACATTATTAGTCTGTAGCAGTGGATGACTGTGAGCTTTTGCAGATAGATGTTGTTTAGAGTGATGGTGAACGTTTATTTTACAGGCCACTGCTACCGTCATGATGTGCAGTCTGAGCCGTCCCCGAGACCCGCGCTCACGTATGTAGTATCAAACGTGGCAGCAGGTAAGGTGCAAGAGAGGCAAGGCACAGGCGAAACAGCCCGACAGCAGCCACCGCAGCAGCACCGGGATGTGGTTGAGGCAGAGGGAGGCGAAGAGGAGGAGGAGGTGAGGGAGGCCAAGACCAGCCGCGGCCTGCTGCGGCGGCTGCTGGCCTGCTGCCTCTGCATTAGGCTGCCACGAGGCCGCAGGTCCAGGAGGACCAGCAGGTGAGTTCGGCCTGACGTGCCGTGTGTTCAGAATTCTTCAGCGTGGATCTTACCATGTAGCGCAGCTGAATTCGTGAATGATCTGTAATTACTGTCTCATACAGTAACTTCTAGGATTGGAGGGAGTGGGGGAGGGATGTTTGGGCTTATCCAAATTTATTGTCTGAAGCTGTGTGCTGGGACTTTAGTATTAGTTCTCATGCTTAAGAATTCTGATTGTATGGAAATTGCTCAATCAAGTTCAAAGAATGCCCGTGAAGAATGTCCAATTCCAAATTGTAACAGTAACACAAGGATCAACGAGTCGGGCTATTTATGTCAGATATCATATATGTGTTTTAAACAAATTAATCGTAACTATATAACAGTTTTACATGGCTGCTACATGCGTAATTCCTTGTATGAATAATTTGTGTAAAACGATTTTAAATTTATGAATAAATAAAACTAAATATATTTAATTTATTTCAGAGTTCATCCTGAAGAAGCGCTGACACCTGACACTCTTGCTAAAGAAGTGAGCGCTGCCAACAAAATCCCGGTATGTATTGAAAGAAACATGTACAGAACTTACAAAATCTTTGTAAAGAGATGTAAGATGCTACTACTTGTCCACTAGCCATTTCATTAGATTGATTAATAGTTAAGTGAGTAATGATAGAGAATACTTGGCATCATTTCTTACCTGAAGGAAAATTGAAATATATGGTTAATTGTACTCATCACAACAAAAGCCTAGCGAAGCTTAATTTAAATAAGACTAGCAGTAAATAGTAACTCAGTCTGTCTATCCAGTGTCATCTATGAGTCACGATGTAACCTTGGCTCCACCTGTAAATGAAATGATATCCTGTGATTAAGGAAATGGTACAAAGTGAAAATTTGAAATTACCATCTTTTTATACTTTTCATTCTCTAGCACAGAGATTAGTGGGGATAGTTTTAGGTAGGTTCTACAGTCCAGATCTTGTCAGTCAAATGGCAGCTGACTTAGTAGTGAATCAGATGGTTCCCCATCTGGAAATGTTTAGGAAGGTTTTTCACACGGTAATATGCTTTGAAATTAAGGTCAGTTTTTCGACATACTTGCTTGGAACTGGAAAATGGGAACACTTTTTTAATTTATTTCTAGCGCATATGACATTTTCTTAGAAAAAATTGTGATAGTTTGGATAGTTAGTTTTGTAACTAATTAACTTCTGATCATCTTACTTTGAGCTGTGTTCTTGTAACACTCGTCATGAAGGTCACCGACTCTGTCCTGTTACCCAGGCTTAGGAATATACCCTTGATATTTTTAGCTGGGACATGTCACTCGCCAATGAAAATTAAAATGGCTACAATTTCCTGCTTCTGTCCACTGTCTTCAGAGATTTGTTTTGGTTGTTAGCTGTTGCAATTACCTCTCCGTTATTCCAAAACACGAAGCCCGCTGGGTATCACATAGGTCAAATTCTACCTGCATTAGCTGTTGGCTGGTAACATTCAAATTGGTGAGTTCTCATATGTCAACCAGAAATGCTTCATTTTTAGAACAGAATGCATGAGTTAGATGTTGCTATTTCCTGCAGATAATGACGGACTGGGATGTTACACACCATGATACAATCTGAAAAATTCCTGTCTTTATTCCTCTATGTTGTACGTTCATACACACACAACAGTCGTCAAACGATAATGAGTGAGGCGTAATTAACATAAAATTTCGCAAGTGTCATGCCTTTCTCGTTTTACCTGACGCGTTGATACACACATTGTAGATGAATATACGTTTAGTTTAGTTACCGATGCAAGAAGATGGGTAAAAATAAACATACTTTGTTTGTCATTCAACATTTCATATATTAACAATCAGAAGCATAGATGCTAAAGTGTTGTATAACAAACAAAGTACATAACATTTTCACCAAGCAATGACCAAATTGTACTTATCGGCAATGTCTTAATTGGAGAATAATATACAGTCTACAGGATGATTCCATAATGATGCTACAAACTCTCGGGATTGATAGAAAAGGGTAAAGGTATCACCAAGAGGTAGGGGGCCATGTCCAGTAAACGAGCGAGTCAAAAGTTATAAACGAAAATTATTCTGGTGTCCCTGACAGTCGCCTTTCTGCAGCAGCCTCTTCGTTGTCAGTACTTGGGAAGAAAGTAGAATCGATAAATAAAAGAAAAGTTCATTAAGTTTGGACTCTAAAGTGCAAACCTGAATAGCTATGAGCATTTGTTAACTTTTACTACTGTGAAACGCATATCCTGCATTAAACAACTACTCATAGCTCATTTGGTATGTATTTTAGAGCCCTTGTTTACTGGATATTTTTGTTGTTTTGGTTCAAGGTACCTAATCCCAAAATATGAATAGCAAAGAATTTCCAGTAGAAGTGAACCACTGTCAGAGGTATCAGAACGAATTTCGCTTGCAAATTTAGACTCTTTCGTTTCTGGCCGAGAATCGCATGCGTCGGATTGATATATTTATCCGTTTCCATCACTCTTGAAACTTTGTAACATCATCACGGACAAACACCTTGAAAGCTCGCATTCTCTACGCTTTCGTCATTCACACCACCATTTACAACAATGATCTAACACTCAGCATAGAGAGAAATTTCTATTTAAACGGATCTAGCGTTTCGTTAACCCTATACTGACTACAGTGTCTTCATCTGTTGCAGGACGGAAGTGTAGACGAGATGAATAACAGAAGATCGGAAAATCGGTTTTCTTTCGGAATACAAATACTGACAACTGCTTGTTTTGATAGGTATATGTTTCATTGACGGGGAAAGTAATCCTGAATTAATCTAACTGTGTTTTCCCGTTGCAGGTAACATACTCGAAGGAGAAGCAAGAGCTGGTGTCTGCGTGGGTGCTGAAACATTTCGGAAGCCCCCAGGACCGCTGCAGGTGGGTGGAAGGGCTGCACGAAGATGCCGTCATCGCAGAAACACCGGAGGTAACGTATTGTGAAAGCTTCAGCTACGCAAGCAGTGGTGAGTAGAACAATAACATAATGTGGTGTTACATCAAAGACTTAATCATTGCGTCACATTCAAATTTTCAACTGAAACTGTTTTATTTGAAGGAGAAAACTGTAGTCTCCGTAATGGTAGTAAAAACCTTTTAGTTAAACGGTTTAATTATCTGTTGCGAGCCTCATCCTGAATTCCGCTGAGTAACTGTTGTGTTGGGCGTAATTTATAATGCATAGCATGAAATAATGTAAGCAAATACATATTAGTATACTTCCTCTTATAAACTGTAGCGGTTTATAGATAATGAGTTTAGTAGTGTGAGTTCCATCTTTTAAAAGACGAAACAGGAAAAAATTTTGAGATGTAATTATCGTAGTCGAGTTACCAGTCCTATAACGCAAGGTAGAGAAAGGACGTTAAATAGTGAATACATTTTGATATAAAATAAAAAAAATCCATGTAACCACTGCTTCCTCGCAAATATCAAACACTTTGCACCAACAGAGGACGAAGATCTTAAGTATCTAGATTCCTTGAATCTGTGTCAGATCTGTTACAAAAATACCGAGGCCTATCTTTTCAACACAGAGCTATTGAAGTTTTAAATGTCACATTAACTGAAATACTAAAGTAAATTAAAGTAGTTTATTGGCGGTGTTTGCAACATAAGAAGAACAGCGATAGACACTGAATTAATATTTTTGTATCATTGACCTAAAGGAAATCATTGCGATCTGTAGCAGCAGACATTGAGCAAGAATACCGGAATGAAGCAGTGTACTTGCACTAAATCAACGTGAGTGTAATGTGGACTGCACACCAGAAGGGCTACAGATCTGCTCCTAGAGTTTCCACGAGTGGCGAGCTAGTTCGCAAGGCAGGGAGCTGGACTAGACACGAATGCATGCCATACGCTGGACTTACTTGGTTTGATTCACTACCCAGCCTCAGTGAGGTTTTTAGGCGGTTCTTGACGGCTCGTTTAGGCGAATGCTGTGCTGGTCCCCAGTCTCTGCCTCAACGTATACACAAGCAACTGGAATACTAAAACATAAAGTACAGTGAAACTTCCTGGCAGATTAATACTGTGTGCCACACTGAGACTCGAACTCGGGACTTTTGTCTTTTGCGGGTAGGTGCTGTGTCATCTCAGCCACCCAAGCATGACTCACGACCTGTTCTCACAGCTTCAATTTCATATCAGCGCACAGTCCGCTGCAAAGTGAAAATCTCATTTTGAAAACATCCCCGAAGCTGTGGCTAAGCCATGTCCCCGCAATATCCTTTCTTCCAAGTGTGCTAGTTCTGCAAGGTTCGCAGTGAAGTGTGGAAGGTAGGAGACGAGGTACTGGCAGAATTGAAGCTGTGAGGACGGGTCGTGAGTCGTGCTTGCATAGCTCAGATGGTAGAGCACTTGCCCGTGAAAGGCAAAGGTCCCGAGTTCGGGTCTCACTCTGGCACACAGTTTTAATCTGCCAGAAAGTTTCATATCAGCGCACACTCCGCTGCTGAGTGAAGATGTCATTCTATAAATAACAGTGTTTAGAGGATTCTCAGACAGGTGGTGAGCACAGGTTTCCTCCATTAGAATTAACTTATGGCTGAGGTGGCCAGCCAGAAGGTAAAAATTAAAAACAAAAAAAATTACCAGGTCGTGAGAACTGTGGACGTCGACCACGCTATAAATGTTCGGAGACTTAGATTATATATAGCAACAGACGTGAGGATCCGAATAATTTATTTAGTATACCTGGAAAATTAGGCACTACGCACGCTGGTTTAGGAATTAAACCTCTTAACTTTTGTTTCTTACTCTAAGCGTTTTTTACGGTAACCGTTGAAATCGTATCGTATGTGATTTAATTTTTCAGTAAGAGGAAATGTTTCAGTAAGAAAACAAAGTTGACAAACATACAAATTTTAAAATCGTGATGGCGCAAAGTATATGAAAATACAGGTCTTATATTACAGAATGTGCAGTGAGAGTATTAATTATATATAATAGATAGCTACATATTTATCCAAAATTTACGCAAAATGTGTAACTTGCAGTATTTCAAAGTACTTCCGAGGGTGCTCAGATATATAGAAATGCTCTGAATTTTTTCCGCCATATTTTCCCCAAAAGTTTCTTAAAGCAGCACTTGCGTATTTGCAAAGACTGAACTAACACACAAATTAATTACTTTCCAAATCTAAATTCCTGTCACATTTCGAAAGTTGGGTAGGAAAGCAGCGGCAAGAGTAAACAGATGACTATGCATTTTACACGCCTCAGCTAGTCTGAGAGTAGAACACATGCAGTTTTATCCAGTTTACGATGTAAAATATGCTTCGATATTTCGAGAGTACTGAACCACTGAGGAACTACTCTTCCTCGTATCCACAACTCTCACATCCTGTCAGCACAACATGAAATGCATGCATCCTTACAAGACACACATAGGCGCTAGAACTTATATTGCACTTGTCGACAAGAGTAAGCAATGTCACCACCATGCCAAATCTCTTCTGACATCAAAGCCAGTCAAACATTATAGTGAAGTCATAAAACTAATTATTTTCCACATCTGGGATGCTTCCATGTTTCATTATGTTTATCCACATATAGAATGTCTGCAAAAACACGCCAGCAGTGGAAAAACTGCAGTGTTGACAACGAGTATCACAAAGTCTAAATTAATTGTCACACTGTTATTACCCACACTTATTTGTCATACGGATTGGAAAATTATTATTGTGAATCATAAGTATACTATTTCCACGCCAACAATACATGTCGTTTATGAAAAGTAACAGACAGTTCACGTTCTAAGTTAGGCCTACAACATCGAAACTATTCTAACCAAGATAACTACTATTTGAGTACAAAAACCAAATACGCATTTTTGAATGTATAATTGAGCCAACTCATTGAGGAGTAGCGCCAATTTAGGAAGGATGAAGATAATAGATCATATTGAAGATTGCGATTATTATAAAAGATTATACCGAGTCGAGGCAATGTCTCAAAGAAACACATTTACAGACAGCATTTCCTCTAATCAACACAAACATGTAATGAAAACACCACACATCCACACAACACACACAAACACTGATGTAAGAAGGAAGGTATAAGGTGCTTTACTGTGATATATTACCTAAAATGGAGAACAACTGCTTTGTTTATGCACACTTGTCATAGATAGGTTACAGAGACGTCAAAAGTATAACTCCAGATCCCTATGACAATTAGCTCAAGATGGAATTCAATTAATTCTCAAAATATGAAAGATTTCTACAATTACATCTACATCCATACCTCGCAAGCCACCTGACGGTGTGTGGCGGATGGTACCTTGAGTATCTCTATCTGTTCTCCCTTCTATTCCAGTCTCTTATAGTTCCTGGAAAGAAAGATTGTCGATATGCCTCTGTGTGGGCTCTAATCTCTCTGATTTTATCCTCATGGTCTGTTCGCGAGATATACGTAGCAGAGAGCAATATACTGCTTGACTCCTCGGTGGAGGTATGTTCTTGAAACTTCAACAAAAGCCCGTACCGAGCTGCTGAGCGTCTCTCTTGCAGAGTCTTCCCCTGGAGTTTATCTGTCATCTCCGTAACGCTTTCGCGATTACTAAATGATCGTGAAACGAAGCGCGCTGCTCTCCGTTGGATCTTCTCAAACTCTTCTATCAACCCTATCTGGTACGGATCCGACACCGGTGAGCAGTATTCAAGTAGTGCACTGTCACCCACTCCTTTGTCTTCGGACTGCATTTCCTTAGGATTCTTCCAATGAATCTCAGTCTGGCATCTGATTTACCGACGATTAATTTTATATCGTCATTCCATTTTAAATCACTACTAATGCCTACTCCCAGATAATTTATGGAATTAACTGCTTCCAGTTGCTGATCTGCTATATTGTAGCTAAATTATGAAGATCTTTCTTTCTATGTATTCGCAGCACCTCACACTTGTCTTCATTGTGATTCTATTGCCATTCCCTGCAGCATGCGTCAATTCGTTGCAGAGCTTTCTGCATTTCAGTACAATTTTCCACTGTTACAACCTCTCGATATACTACAGAGTCATCCGCAGAAAGCCTCAGTGAACTTCCGATGTTATCCACAAGGTCATTTATTGATATTGTGAATAGCAACAGTCCGACGACACACCACTACGGCACACCTGAAATAACTTTTACTTCGGAAGAGTTCTCTTCATTGAGAATGACTTGCTGCGTTCTGTTATCTAGGAACTCTTCAATCCAATCACACAATTGGCCTGATAGTCCATATGCTCTTACTTTGTTCATTAAATGACTGTGGGGAACAGTATCAAACGCCTAGCGGAAGTCAAGAAGCACAGCATCTACCTGGGAGCCCGTGTCTATGGCCCTCTGAGCCTCGTGGACGAATAGCACGAGCTGTTTCACACGATCGTCTTTTTCGAAACCCATGCTGATTCCTACAGAGTAGATTTCTAGTCTCCAGAAAAGCCATTAAACTCGAACATAAGACGTGTTCCAAAATTCTACAACTGATCGATGTTAGAGATATAGGTCTATAGGTCTGCTCATCTCTTTGACCTACCTTCTTGAAAACTGGGACGACCTTGCCCTTTTCCAATCTTTTGTAACGTTACGCTCTTCTATAGACCTACAGTACACCGCTGAAAGTAGGGGGGCAAGTTCCTTCGCGTACTCTGTGTAAAATCGAACTGCTGTCCCATCAGGTCCAGCGGCCTTTCCTCTTTTGAGACATTTTAATTGTTTTTTGTATCCCTCTGTCATCCATTTAGATAACTATCATTTTGTCATCTCTGCGACAATCTAGAGAAGGAACTACAGTGCAGTCTTCCTCTGCGAAACAGCTTTGGAAAAAGACATTTAGCATTTCGGCCTTTAGTCTGACATTCTCTGTTTCAGTACAATTTTGTCCACAGAGTGTCTGGATATTTTGTTTTGATCCACCTACCGCTTGGCATGAGACCAGAATTTCTTAGGATTTTCCGCCAAGTCAGTACATATAACTTTATTTTCGGATTCATTGAACGCCTCTCGCATAGCCCTCCTCACACTACATTTCGCTTCGTATAATTTTTGTTTGTCTGCTTGGCTTTGGCTATGTTTATGCTTGCTCTGAAGTTCCCTTTGCTTCCGTAGCAGTTTTCTAACTCTGCTGTTGTACCACGGTGGCTCTTTTCCATCTCTTACGATCTTGCTCGGCACATACTCATGTAATGCATACTGTACGATGGTTTTGAACTTTGTCCACTGATTCTCAACACTATCTGTACTTGAGGTAAAACTTTTGTGTTGAGCTGTCAAGTAGCCTGAAATCTGCTTTTTGTCACTTTTGCTAAACTGAAAAATCCTCCTACCTTTTTTAATATTTCTGAAATCATCGATGCAGTAACCGGTTCATGATCGCTGATTCCCTGTTCTACGTTAACTGTTTCAAATAGTTCGGGTCTGTTTTTCACCAGAAGGTCTAACATGTTATCGCCACGAGTCGGTTCTCTGTTTAACTGTTCGAGGTAGTTTTCAGATAACGCACTTAAAGGAATTTCACTAGATTCTTTGTCCCTGCCATGCGTTATAAACGTTTGAGTCTCTCAGTCTAGATCCGGCAAATTAAAATCTCCACCCAGAACTATACCCCGGTCGGGAAATCTACTCGAAATATTTTCCAAATTTTCCTTCAGGTGCCCCGCCACAACAGCTTCTGAGCCAGAGGGCCTATAGAGACATCCAGTTACCATGTTTGAGCCTGCTTTAACCGTGACCCTCTTTCAAATTATTTCACATTTCGTATCTCTGTCAATTTCCTTCGATACTATTGCACTTTTTATCGCTATAAACACGCCTCCCTTCGATACTATTGCAGTTTTATCGCTATAAACACGCCTCCCCCTTTACTGTCCAGCTGATCTCTGCGGTAAACATTCCAACCTGAGTTCAGAATTTATTTACTGTTTACATCTGGTTTCAGCCGACTTTGCGTCCCTATTACTATGTGGGCATTGTGACCGTTTATTAATGAGAGAAGTTCTGGGACCTTTCTACAGGCGCTCCTGCAGTTTACTATTACCACATTAATATTGTCATTCCCTGTTGCTTTTTACCTACTGCTACCTTGTCGCAACTCAGGAGGCGTCTTGTCGAGCCTAGGGAAGGAATTCTCTAACTTAAAAAACCCATATGTGTACTCCACACGTAATCCGCTACCCTTGTAGCCGCTTCCTGCGTGTAGTGCACGTCTGACCTATTCAGAGGGACCCTACATTTCTCCACCCGATAGCGGAGGTCGAGAAATTTGCACCCCAGATCTCAGCAGAATAGTTTGAGCCTCTGGTTTAAGCCTTCCACTCAGCTCCAAATCAGAGGACCGCGATCGGTTCTGGGAACGATACTACAAATAGTTAGCTTAGATTCCACCCCGCGAGCGAGGTTTTCTGCCTTCACCAACTCCGCCAACCGCCTATATGAACTGAGGATGACCTGTGAACCCAGACGGCAGGAGTCATTGGAGCCGACATGAGCAACCGCGCCCGGTACACGTGAAGAAGTTTCGACAGCAGGGACCGTGGGTGAAGCATGTAACACCTGGGGTGTACCATGCGACGCACCAGCCTCCCCACTGCTGCTACATTCCGAGACAGCAGCCTAAAGACGGCTGGCCGTGGCCATCAGCACGTTTAGCTGTTCGCGAACAGTGGCCAGCTCCTCCTGCGTCCGTACA
The DNA here is from genome assembly GCF_023864275.1 of Schistocerca cancellata. NCBI lineage: Eukaryota > Metazoa > Arthropoda > Insecta > Orthoptera > Acrididae > Schistocerca > Schistocerca cancellata. The sequence continues at coordinate 58,444,055 of NC_064631.1, forward strand.
CAGCAGTCACACACCCTATCCATCCGAAGAAATCAACAATTTACTGTAGAGAGTTAATCAACTTTTAACTAGACTGCTATTTCACTAAAGGCGGATAATAGCTGGCTAAACTGTGGTTACTAGACACTACTTGTTGGGGCCAATGAAAATACGCACTAACTGCCTCTGGATTGTATTCAAAACAAACACGAAATCTATGGAACACTATTACTAGTACTCGAAAATTAAAGCTTCTTAAAAGCAGAAACACATGGAAAAAGAAGTGACACGCAAGAAAAACACAGTTAATACTTAAATTTACGTAGCTTGCTACACAGCAGATGTGAAGCAGACGGCAGTTACGACGACACTAAGATTACTGGCACATCAGCTGACTAAAGTGACTTCGTACACTTTGCAAAAACACTGGATTCAAATTAAATACTTCCACATCTAGAGAGCCTTAGTCCCTCTTACAGACATTTTATGGAGCCGTAATTCCGATTTCAAAAGTTTGTCTCATAACTAGCCCCGACTATATCCAGTCATGTGCAATAACTGCCATCGATTTATGTTTCCTAAGACACGTTATCTTCGCCTCTCCTAAAATAGTGCTGAAAAATTACACCAAGAATAGGCCGAGAATGCCTAGTTTCTTTCACTGCCTGCCTAGAACTGTATCGTGATATTATAGTTTACATCTTTTACACCTAATTTATAAGGTTTACTATGCTATTTTTCTTATAGCACTTGTTATTAGGCATGGAAAGAGTCTACTCCAGAGTTCACTGTCATTTCTTAGGTACCAATTAGATGAATATGTGTGGTAAATAACAGAGTAATATTTGACTTGAGCGTTATTATACTCAACATAAAGACTGTAATATTTGCATAGCTAGAATGTCTTTTCCAGATGTGTTAAATGTGAAAACAGTGTTGTGATACTTGACAAGTTTGTGGAAATTAATTGGTCTGAGGGGGTTTTCTGTACTGTTAGAATGACTTTGATGTCAGACGAGATTTGACATACTAAGAACATTGTTTACTCTCTTCAGCAGTAGAAATACTCACAAGGGAACATTCTAAGATTTTTGATGAAACTTGGTGGATACATAAAGTGCAAATAATGGTATAGTTATTGTCTAGTTTTGTCCATTTTCACTTTTAAAGGGTATAAACAAACCCAAAAGGTAAAGAGTCATTTTAGGATTAGAGGGAATATCTTCAAAACCACAAAATATAAAAGAAATGTGTTCATTTAATTGTTGAAATGTAATTAACATTCTTCAATCCAGTATAATCAATTTTTTTTATAATTTGAAGTTTTGTAAATTACCTTACCACAAGAATACCTTGTTAATACTGCAAAATGAAGGCTTTCGTTACAACATATAGTACACAAACTCTCACACCACATCCATCCACACGTAATAAAGCTCGTACCAGAAATGCCATTTTTGAAAATAAGTTTTAAATAATGCACTGTCGAAATATTTTCAAGACACCTACTTGAAAAACCAAAACGTCCATTATCATTCTGTTAATTTCTTTTTATTAGCTATGTTTTATGTTTCAAATTCTAAGTTTACATTTTAAGTTCAGTTATTTCTTTGTTTTTAGACGACAATTTCACTAACATTTATTTTGTTACTTGAAAATGAAATGTTATGTTAAAAAACCATTACAATAATGACAATATGTAAAGAAATGTATAAAACATAACGTATCGTTACGCGAGAAATGTAACATGAATGAAATTTCTTCACCTGATACACTGACCAAGCAGCGAATATTATACAAAATTAAGCAGGAATGTAAGATTGTGGAAGTCGATCTAGTAGGTATAACGATTTGTACCACGCGTATTTCAGTACATTGGCGATCCTTGGTGAATGAAACTGATTATGTGGTAGTGACTGAGCTAGATAATATTGCTTCTCAAGTGGAGATGTACATCATAGTCATTCAGCAGTATTAGATACAGTATGAAAATGTTCTCACAAAGTTGTTCAAACTTCGAAAGCCATCTAAGTCCATCAGCTTTACCAGGCGCATCAAGGTAATGGGATCTCCACATGAACAAGTTCCATATACTCAAGTGCAGAACTCAAAATTGTTCTTTCAAACTTATCATCCCAGGAATCTAACTATAATACAATATTTTCCCACCCTGCGGAAGAAACCTCTGTCAAATGTTTCGATTTGGTCGGATGGTAGTTTCATCAGATTTCGATGCAGTCACAAGAACATTTAGTGCTTTAAAAGGAGATCCTCAAATTCCCAGTCCAAAGTTTCCTTTAAAACCATGAAAAGGAGGTAAGCAATTTGCCAGCTGCAAACCCTATAAAGCCTATACTCTGAATCGTGTGATTGAAGTTCTCTTTGTGGCGCGCCTCTGTAGCGTCTCACGAAGAGCATCGCACAAAGAGTCAAACAGCGTGTGTACTGTTAGCGAACTCCAGTCTACTGGGGCGTTGCATTTGAGTACTTACTGGTCAAAGCATTATCCACTGAGAACAGTGGCTGGAACAAGCTCTTCACGACACAAGGATTGTGATTTCAGGACATGCTTCCGATATTAGTAGCTCTTTCTATACGCTATTATTTGTAGAATATAGAAGTGCTGTATCATGTAGTAACATGTCTTGTTGCCACCGCCGGTGCCCAGCCCCTTTGCGGCGCCGCTTGTCACTTGCCGCTTCCAACAGACACAGTAGGCTGCGAGCGGCCAGGACTCCACCGAGGTTCGCCAGCCAGCAGCTGCAGATCACGTCGCGAATCTGCCGGGAGCTGCACTCATCGGCGTCTTCCAATCGCCACCTTCCACTACATAAGCCGCTGCCGTCAACTCTTCAACAGTCTCCTCCGCCACTTGCTACTCCTGCGGGATTCTATAACGCCACACGACAGCTGCACCTCACAATATTGTTCAGGCTCTCTCTCTTTCTCTCTCTCTCTCGGAATGCGCAATGTACAATCATGTTGCGGCAGCTACGGATCGTGATCGAATGCAAATCTCCTACGGTTGACTGTGATTTGAATACAGTCCCCAATTTATCGACGTCGGCGCGGACTACATGGCCTTATCGTGTGAACTACAAGTACCCGACACCGTAACGTCAGCACAACACGCATCTCGCAGCAACGCCGTTGTGCCAGACCTGCCACAAGGACGATACAGACATCGACCGACTGGTCTGCTCTGTGCCTATGGCCTTCATCCAACACAACGCCTCGCGATTTCAGTGACGTCTTTACTTTATCCTAACGACATTTCTTGTCCGATAATGAAGAGAAATGCAGTATACTGGCTAATGGGCACTGCCGCTTAGTGCATACTAAGTATTTCCTTTCTACGAAATTATTATAATTAAAAACAATGAATATTTCAAATATATTTATAAATACGATATAAATGTGTAGGTACTACCATCCATTCTAATTGTGATTGAAAATGTGTGTGGAAATCAGAAATACGAATGCAGGAACATGCTTGGAAAAAAAAATCATTCCGGGGGCAGGAAATTTAACTTTCGGTATCAATTCTGTAATTATGGAACCGACTTTTCTACACCTTCAAAGAAAAGCAATTTCATATGTTTTGATACTCCAAACCAAGAATAACAAACTAACTTCAGTAGTTCATTGTCTGTATCGTTAGAATAAGAGATGAAACAAAAGCATCTAAAATTTGAGTAATGAGCACTGACTTTTGTGAAGAAAAGGCATTTGCAGACATTGCATTATTGGTAAGTAATCATTATGTTCATGTCCGCTATGAAATCAGATAATTATGGACAGTTACTCTAATACACCAACATATAAACATTGAGAACGGATACGTGCAATTTGTTTTCGATAATGCAGACTACAATGTCCGCACTGTGGGCGGCTATAACACGTTTCGTGTCGTGGGTGGAACTGCTTGCGTAACACCTAAAACCGCTCTTCAGGTAGAGGACAACGTACCTCGAAAGTATGTTACTGCTCATACTGTTGAAAAACGAGGCATGTTTGATTTGCAAACTTACTGAGACCCAAGTACATCTGGCGATTGTAAAATAATTGCTACAAAAAATGGCTTCGCCGAAAGTAAAGCCACTGACATATGAATATGGCCGAATACTTAATTAGTTTTGGTTGAATGGTACCTGGTTAGAAGGCCCAGAAGAACGTAAAGCTGATTGTAACGGCTTCATGGAAATGCTGTATGCGACGAGAGAGTTCCAAACTTCCGCTTTAGTCCCTCTTACATTCATTAACTTGGCTCCTTCACATCCGTCAACAATTTATACGGCTGTTCTCCAAGCTGCCACAAAAGGGACCAGCAATGGATAAAGAATAACAATGGTGACTTTTGATCAGCCTTTGTACGCTAAAGCTCGTGAAATAGTAGGAACAGCACATGATGACAGTGTTTTGAAGTCACTTTTCATTCGACTAGGAGGTTCTCACTTGTTAATGCCCTTTCCGTCAGCGATTGGATTCATCATGGGAGGAAATGATTTGGAGGAGTTGTACAGTCCTGTCTATGCCAAAAATAGTGTTCAACAAATGATGAACGTGAATGCTGACACGAAGCTTATTCGTGCTCTCTTCCTAGTCGAAGAGGCACTAATTGCTATATTTTTGAAAACTACTGAAGCTCTCATTCGTGTGGTTAAAGATTAGCTTAATTTTGTCTACTCAACTTGCAAGCATAGTAATACATCTTCTGAAGAATTTACAAAGGCAGCTGTAGTGAACAGTTTTGTAAAAATTTTGGGAAACCAACTTCAACGTTCAGAAGAATCAGAACGAACACAAAGACTGTGGATGCACTTCACAGAAATGGTTCAACTTGTTCGAACGTATATTAGAGCTGAGAGAAGTGGGGACTTTCTTCTTTACCTTCACTATGTACATCAAACGCTTCACATTTTACATGCGTCTGGTCACTTAAACTACGCTAAATCTGAACAAGTTTACCTACAAGATTCGCTGGAACTTCTCAACTCAATGAGCCCAGAAAACGATTTGTTCGTTAATTGTGTTATTTCACCATCCGACGTTCTGAAAAGCTTTGGTATGGAGTCTGGGATGACATTACCGTTGAACAGGTTTCGATGACATCCTTGACTAGCATTGGTGCATTGACTGGAGGCAGAGGAATAACAGTGGCAACTATTGCAACTTGAATCAACTCCATGCCAGTTTGTTATCAGGCGTGTGAGGCAACGGAAGAATACGCAGGTGTGTGCAGCGTCTCTTCAGAGCAGCACGTGGAGATACGAGAGGCAAGGCAGAAAAGAAGCTGCAAGGACTTGCAAACTTTTGTTTCTTGGTTTGAGGAACACAATCTGTTTTTAAAGCACCCTAACTCTCTTCCTTGTCAGCACGGGTTGAAGCAAATGAAAACGTAAACTGTGATAAAGCGATTGAAATTGGAACGCTAGCCTTGAAACAGATTGAGAACAAAACATTCAATGAGATACCCTTGAAAAGAACGTTAGCTGTTAAGGTTCTAGCCTCTGTAACCACGTCCATGACAATTAACAACAACACTACATGTGTGAACCTTAACACTCTCTTACATCGGAGGGTGTGCATAGTAAAGAGTGATGAGAGACTAGAAGATATATTTGAAGTTTAATTATGTGCTTATCCTTTATCCTTGTTCGACGAATCTGGCTTGATGAGGAAGGAAAGCAAATCTTCAATGGTAACTGTATTGGTTCCAGATTGAAATGAATCATCGATCACCCCAGATTCAGAGAAAGTGACCTGTATCATTGATGGAGTCACCTCCTATATCCTGTTATCTGGCAACGCCCAGCTATCTTCTGATAGATTTGAGAGCAATACACAGAAAACATAATTAGTCTTATGGGCAAACAACAGTTGTTTTTGATGGATACAAGCAAGAAAACACAAAGGATGAAGAACACGTATCCAGATCACGTTCTACCACTAACAATGAAGTGAAAGTAGAAGACTCAGTCCATGTAAATATTAATTAAACCAAATTTCTAGCTAACGCTAAGAACAAAATCAGCCTTATTTCTCTCCTTGCAGTGCACATGCAAAGAGGTGGTTCACAGTTCATCAAGCAACGGGTGATGCCAACTTACTGATAGTTTCAATAGCGATTGATGAAGCGAAGAAAGGAGTTGAAGCTTGTTCAGTTGGTGATGACATGGGCTTACCAGACCTGTTGACTGTCCACACACTATCAGAGAACTAGCTGAAAATCGTGGTACAAAAGAAAGGCAATCAGCATGAAAAAGTATAGACTATTTCTGACGTTCTGCGAGGCATTGGGAATATGAAAGGTGTACTCTTAGCAATATACGTCTTCACAGGATGTAACAATGTATCAACTACCTACAACAAGTGGAAAGTGCAAGCCAACAATGCTCTTTGTACGAAACCTCCAGTCTTCAACGATACCAAAGCTGACCCCAGTGCAGTGACTGACGCTGGAAAGAATTTCCTTCTTGCGATATTTGGAGCCAAGAACACCAAAGGTCTAGATTGTTTTGGCTACCAATGTTACTTGCAGGCTACTGCATGCAGCCTATACACTAATTGTTCAAGTTGGCTGCAGCTCCCCACATCAGCAGCTTCCAGGCAGCATTCATTTTGAGCCTACCACAAGGTGCAGCAGTGGCGGAACGGGAAGAAGAATCCACACGAGTGGGGGTGGAAGAAGACTGGCGAACACCTCAGACCAATTACAACGGTACGTCCTGCAGCTCCCTGGGAATTACTATCCCTCGTAGTGTGCGCTTGCAAAGAAGTATGCTCCAGTAACTGAGAGTGCAGAAAGAGGGGTCTAAACTGCATGTGTGGTAATTGTTCAGCCCTAGGATGTGTTCTCAGGGACACTAATATCATACATCAAGATCTAGATGAGGACTCAATACTGATGAAAATTTTTGTGGTGTCACCGCCAGACACCACACATGCTAGGTGGTAGCCTTTAAATCGGCCGCGGTCCGTTAGTATACGTCGGTCCCCGCGTGTCGCCACTGTCAGTGATTGCAGACCGAGCGCCGCCACACGGCAGGTCTAGAGAGACTTCCTAGCACTCGCCTCAGTTGTACAGCCGACTTTTCTAGCAATGGTTCACTGACAAAATACGCTCTCATTTGCCGAGACGATAGTTAGCATAGCCTTCAGTTACGTCGTTTGCTACGACCTAGCAAGGCGCCATTATCATTTGCTATTTATCTTGTGATGCATGTACCATCAGACCGATGTTCACCAATTATGGATTAAAGTTAAGTATTCCAGAAACTACGTACCTTTCTTTGCTACTATAAAATCCGCGCCCTGTTCCAGACCTCACGCCATACTGCGTCAGCTTAAACGCGTGCCTTTCGGCTTCCTCATAGTGGCTTGGCTGTCTTGCCAAGTCACAACAATTTTTACATTCATTTAAGGTCGCATTTAACATCCTACGTTTTTGTTCAGTATTACTGCTGAACGCAGTTTATGAACTTCAAAAATTTATATAAAATCTGATGCAATATACAGCCAAAATGTCTTATTTTTTGAAGAAAAGTCTCCAAAAGCTGCAGTTTTAAAAATAATAGGAATCAAAATATTGTAATTATGTATCATAATTATTATACAGGTAATATTTTTATAATTCGTAATCATTTATGTTGCAAGGGTATTCATTCTTAATGCGACAATGTCCAGAGAAAGTTCAGAATGGGTTTCTCCGTACCACAGGTTTATATGGCCTAGGCCTGTGGAAGCCTCTTTTCCCTTAAAAAGTAGCGCCCCTTGAGAAGGTGGTGAGGTTGTCGTTCCTTCAAGGGCTTATCACTAACATACCACCGGCCACTAAAATCGCAGTTTACTTTTGCTTTTACAAACACAATCATGTATAAAAGAGTAGTTTCCTTAGTGATAATGTCATATTTATTGTGTCATATTTATTCAAAAATTCTAAAAAAATACGAAAAATTTCAATTGTTACACCCTCTGGAACGGTTCTTAGCAAGATTATGCACTGAGCCATTTTTGTTCGCAATTTAATGTAGATTATTTTTGTAAATGTTACTTTACGCGCTAAACTGTATAGTTCTCGAAACATTTAATCAAAACTGATAAATCTACTAATTTAACAACATCTGCATCTCCCTTCACCCCAAACCCGACGATTAAAATGGTGTAACGTTTTACCAAACAATATGTGGACTGTACAGAGCAATTTGGACCTGGAGGGAAGCTTTTACTTTGGATGTTGAGGTTTGGGTCTAATTGCACAGTACTATTTCCGCGTACAGCCCTGGGTGTCTGTTAGGCCTACTACGAACTTCTTCATGCAGTAAATACTCTGTAAGTCGCGATATCGTGAGTGGCGACGGGTACCTTTTATATCTCTACTTGCCATTTCCTTCCCATTCAACTTGCAATTAGTGCGAGAGATAAAAGGCACTCTCTCGTATGCGTGTGTACAAGCCCTCCTTCATCTTGTCTTTATAAGTCTTACGGGAAATGTTCGTTGGTGGCAGTAGAATGGTCTGCAGTCACTTAGAAAATACGTTTCCCTAAATTTTCTCAGTCAGGTTCCTATTTGAGTTCAAGAAGCACTTCAGCGAATCGAACCTTCCAGTAAAAAATCTATCAGCTCGCCTCGAAAATGTTTCGATGTCTTCCTGTAATCCGACTTCCAAACACTTGAGCAATACTGAAGAATGGTTGGTACTAGTGTCCTGTACGCGGTCCCATTTACAAATGAACCACTCTTTCCTAAAATCCTCCCAACAAACCTATTTCGATCGTTAGCCTTCCCTGTTATTGTCCTTCCGTTCTCGTTCATTTCAGATCTGCAGTGTAGTTCTAGATACTTAATCGACGCGACTATGTCAGGCAGTACACTACTAATGCCGTATTCGAACATTACGGGAAGGTTTTCGTAGTCATCTGGATTTCCTTACATTTTTCTGTATTTAGAGCAAGCTGCCTTTCATGGCACCAACTGGAAATATTGTCTGTCGTCTTGTACCTTCATACAGTCACTAAACGATGACAGCTTACCGTACACCACAGCGTCATCAGTAAACAACCGGACAATGTTGCCCACACTGTCTGCCAAATCATTTATGTATGTAGATAACAACAGCGGTCCTGTCGCGCTTCCCTCGAGCACTCCAAACGGTGCCCTTGTCTGTGATGAGCACTCGCCGTCGAAGACAACATACTGATAGTGCAACAGCCTCTATTTTATCAACAATTTTAGAATGAAACCGTTCCGCGTTTCTTCTGCCCTTAATCCAATCGGCAGGTACTTGCCATGGCGCGATTTACAATCAGTTTAACGTTTGCCCATAATTTCTCTACGTCTTGATAAACGTCACAGTCTATTAAATACAGCCACGAGACACTATGTTGCGAAAGTTGTTAACATTTGACTGCTGCAGCGACACTAGCGCTCCAAGCGGTGAGAAAGCAGACAAGTCAGGTGCGTCTTGAGGATAGTGTTGGTTTTTGATTATTTTCTACTCGATTAACGAAACGGTTGTTATAATTGTGCGTTCCTTGCGTTAGTAAATTTCCTAAAGATATGAATTATCGTGAAACTCATGTGAAACCAGACGAATTACGTTAATTCAATAACATAATCCGGCCGGTTTGGCCGAGGGGTTCAAGGCGCTTCAGTCTGGAACCACGCAACCGATACGGTCGCCGGTTCGACTCCTGCTTCGGGAATGGATGTGTGTGATGTCCTTAGGTTAGTTAGGTTTAAGTAGTTCTAAGTTCTAGGGGACTGATGACCTCTGATGTTAAGTCCCATAGTGCTCAGAGCCATTTAACCCAATAACATAAGCTTCAACTTATTCGTGAAGATATAATTTCAAGTACGTACTTATTTGCAGCTTACTCCGCTAAAAGCAAGGGAATGTAAACGTGTATTTCGAGCGTGTGAAGCCCATATATCTCATGTTGTGTGGTGTTATTAACATAAATACTTTCCTTGACACTTAAACAATTTTATGGAGTCAAACGATGCGCCTATTCTTAAACTTTACTCGTCTCTCTAACGCACGATTAATTCTGTAAATCTAGTTCCTTCTGCTTCAAAAACGAACGTGTTCATGTTCCTCGCCTTTTATGGTTCAAATTTAGCAACATGTGTAGAACTGGTTCCTTCTGTGTTGGGAAACAGTTCTATTGCTTTTGATGATTTATTATCACGTGTGAGGCGTTTTATCTCAAGCTGCAGCTGTGGTGTCGTATTTCGTACATTAAGTAATGTAGGTGAAATCATGTTCCAAATTCATTGATTTGGCCTGAAGTGTAGCGGACAAAATTCGACTTTGTAGGGTAGACATATAATGTCTTTATGTAAAGGGTCAGATCTTCCGGTATTTGCTAACATTTTTTTGTTATTAAAGGAAAACATTATTCGGTAAATATCTGTACTGTACTACGGAATCGTAAATAAACAGTTCTGTGATGTACCGTTTCGTACCATCGAGGGTCCTTAGGAAAATAAAGAATGACACAAAGGTGGTGTGATTTTGTAGTTGTGGATTTTTATGTTAGTTAAGGTTGCCAATTCGATTACCGGCGTGGTCAGGGATTTTTCTCTGCCTCGTGATGACTGGGTGTTGTGTGATCTCCTTAGGTTAGTTAAGTTTAAGTAGTTCTAAGTTCTAGGGGACTGATGACCATAGATGTTAAGTCCCATAGTGCTCAGAGACATTTGAACCATTTGAAGGTTTCCAACCTGGGGGTAATTACCGCTGAGGGAGAAAATGAAATTTTCTGAGGAATGAAAATAAAAAGGGTCAAGAATTTAAATTATTTTAAAAATATTATTTCTATTATTACTACTGAATTGTTCATGACTGTTTGCCGTACCTGTTGTATTGTGTGCGAGTCGACTGAGGTTTTGCAGTGGTTTCGTTTTGCAAGCTGCCTGCCACGCACGCGAACTCAACACGCAAGCGACGAAACAAGCGATTCTGAGCTCAGGCAGAATCCAACACAATAATACAAACGTTAAATTGATAATTATTAATGCTGCTAATTGCCAATACAGGTCAAGTTTCGTTATTCCCAAAGTAAAATTTTAATCAGTTCGTATAATTAGAAAGTATCCAGCTTACTTTCGAAATTAAAAGAAACGAAGGTGTAATGGCACCTCAATTATATCGGAAATAGCGTCATATTGAGACTGCAGTTCAGTGAGCTAGAATCCTCTGATTGTATTTTTCGTTAAATGGGTCGCTTCATAAATGATAGACTGAGGAAACGTCACTTAAAAATAATTTATTTATTTTCTCTCAATCATTTTTCTGAAGCACTAGCGTAATAAAATGCAAATCACTTCCCAAAGGCTGCTCAACTCACAACAGCGACATGTACTGGATAGCTTCGAGTTTTGATCCCAGTATGAGAGAGATCTAACGATAAAAGTCAGTCACAAAGTCACGAAAAAGACTCGCAAAGTGTCAGCTACGCAGTGCACACACGACGCAAACGCGAGTCTCACTCAGAAACAGTGAAAGGAGCGTGACGCTGCGGCAGTGCGCTGCAGAGAGACTTTCGAACGAGACACGAACCGCCGCTAATGTGAGCTCGCCCCAAAATGCACTACTGACTACCTGCTCTGACATAGTTCTCCAAATTACCGCAAGAGGAGAGAAATATCACAGGGTTGCCACTGTGACAACTGAAAATCTCCCTCTTTGTTGCTGCATGTAGTGAAAGCTTGCAGAATTTTCTTCCCCAGTACTTGTTGTGTTTTCTGTCAACAAACTGAAAGCAGCCAGTGTCCTGGTCCTCACCTTACGATTTGCGGCATGATGTCTGGGCGTGTCAATGCAGTTAGCCTCCTATTCCGTTCACAGAAACTTAGCGGTGTTCAGTCGTCCCCTTCCGCTTTTGGGACAACCTGTAACCTTATATTGACACTCTCTGACTATGTCCTGTGATTTGCACTGCTTTGAAAGAATCTTTTGAAGTACTCTGGTTTAAGAGGTACTCACAGTGGGTCACTCACACGACCGCTGTCCATGGGAACTCCTGGTGGTAAAGCTCTCGGATTTCTGCCATTAAAAAGTCTTACCAACGCGTAAAACTCGCAGGTGGCACATCTCGCCACATTCAGCAGCTGGGAGGAAGAGGAGCTAAAATGCTATAATTCACTGACCCTGCTCTTCTATTTGTCACTTCGTGACATGTGACAAACTAGTATTGCGACATTATTTAAAAAGATTGTAATACTAATTACATAGTTTTTAACGTACTAGCATTGCCCCTTGGCTCAATATGGTGAAGGCTACACCTCCTGAAAGATCAATGCCATTGTCCTCAGCTAGTCCATCCACTGCACACATACTTTGTGTTCTATACCATTCATCTATGAGAGTAAAATTGAGATATATGCTTAAAATATGCTTAAATATCTCATGAAAAACCTCCGAGTTGTAGATAGTTTCGCAATAAACTATAAAAGGCTTCATTATTCAGTTGGCAGCAGCTAAACGAACTAACTGAAACGCAACTGTAACTACGGATATGACCATTATATTGCTCCAAGGCCTACCCTCTACTGTTATTATTATTATTATTACTAAACACCCTCAGCCTGAATTCTGCTAATCGCTTTCATTTCCGAAGTAAAAGAGTGCAGCAATAAAGTGATTTACGAACTACACTCCTGGAAATTGAAATAAGAACACCGTGAATTCATTGTCCCAGGAAGGGGAAACTTTATTGACACATTCCTGGGGTCAGATACATCACATGATCACACTGACAGAACCACAGGCACATAGACACAGGCAACAGAGCATGCACAATGTCGGCACTAGTACAGTGTATATCCACCTTTCGCAGCAATGCAGGCTGCTATTCTCCCATGGAGACGATCGTAGAGATGCTGGATGTAGTCCTGTGGAACGGCTTGCCATGCCATTTCCACCTGGCGCCTCAGTTGGACCAGCGTTCGTGCTGGACGTGCAGACCGCGTGAGACGACGCTTCATCCAGTCCCAAACATGCTCAATGGGGGACAGATCCGGAGATCTTGCTGGCCAGGGTAGTTGACTTACACCTTCTAGAGCACGTTGGGTGGCACGGGATACATGCGGACGTGCATTGTCCTGTTGGAACAGCAAGTTCCCTTGCCGGTCTAGGAATGGTAGAACGATGGGTTCGATGACGGTTTGGATGTACCGTGCACTATTCAGTGTCCCCTCGACGATCACCAGTGGTGTACGGCCAGTGTAGGAGATCGCTCCCCACACCATGATGCCGGGTGTTGGCCCTGTGTGCCTCGGTCGTATGCAGTCCTGATTGTGGCGCTCACCTGCACGGCGCCAAACACGCATACGACCATCATTGGCACCAAGGCAGAAGCGACTCTCATCGCAGAAGACGACACGTCTCCATTCGTCCCTCCATTCACGCCTGTCACGACACCACTGGAGGCGGGCTGCACGATGTTGGGGCGTGAGCGGAAGACGGCCTAACGGTGTGCGGGACCGTAGCCCAGCTTCATGGAGACGGTTGCGAATGGTCCTCGCCGATACCCCAGGAGCAACAGTGTCCCTAAGTTGCTGGGAAGTGGCGGTGCGGTCCCCTACGGCACTGCGTAGGATCCTACGGTCTTGGCGTGCATCCGTGCGTCGCTGCGGTCCGGTCCCAGGTCGACGGGCACGTGCACCTTCCGCCGACCACTGGCGACAACATCGATGTACTGTGGAGACCTCACGCCCCACGTGTTGAGCAATTCGGCGGTACGTCCACCCGGCCTCCCGCATGCCCACTATACGCCCTCGCTCAAAGTCCGTCAACTGCACATACGGTTCACGTCCACGCTGTCGCGGCATGCTACCAGTGTTAAAGACTGCGATGGAGCTCCGTATGCCACGGCAAACTGGCTGACACTGACGGCGGCGGTGCACAAATGCTGCACAGCTAGCGCCATTCGACGGCCAACACCGCGGTTCCTGGTGTGTCCGCTGTGCCGTGCGTGTGATCATTGCTTCTACAGCCCTCTCGCAGTGTCCGGAGCAAGTATGGTGGGTCTGAGACACCGGTGTCAATGTGTTCTTTTTTCCATTTCCAGGAGTGTATGTATAGTTGATTTTAAATGGGGTTGCAGTATGTGGGTGGAGTCAGGTGCTGCTAGGGAGAGGACTGGTGCAGAGAAACCATGTCTTGTAACTAGTGACTACCCTCAATGCGAGTAGTTAGCTTTCTTCTCTGAGAAGGACTTTAGGTAGCAATCGTGATGCTCTGGCAGCTGCTCCACCATTCTATTAAAAATGTTCTAGGAATTATCTCATTGACTCAATAGTTTGGGATTTAATGGAACACCTACAAAATCTTCATATTATTTTTTATCATTTTAAAAATAAAACTTTTCAAAGAAAATTTTGATTCATTCAAAAATTTGGTTAGTTGCTAATGCTGATGGGTGCTAGCAGATATGTGATTGCTCTCAAGGGGTAATGGTCCCAGAAACCACTGCACTAAATAGACGCTCTGTTGTAAAAACAGTGCTGCAGGGCAGTATAAACGTTAGTATCCTCACTCATCCGGTGTCGTATTGAGAGTGTTGCTTACTGGCCGCTTAGTGCGCTGCTATCGGTGTGGGTCACGAAAACAAGACGGAGTCTGTTCCAGCAATGCAATTGCGGGCCGTTAGTATGAATACGAGGGTGCCTTGTTGGCCGTTCCTGCTGAGTCTAAATTAATTACACGTTTTCCTGATAGTGCCCTGTACGTAGCCTCCACTCAAGTTACGATTACGTGGTGCTCAAAATGCGAGATTTGAATGTCAGTGAGTTCCTTTAAAAGGGCTGCTGTCAGAAGTAAATAACTAGCTTACCTGCATTGGTTTGGAGCGTTTACCAGTGATTAAATCAATCATACCATGCAACTGTAAATTACTGTGGATTACGTGATATCTTTCAATCAAGTGTCATTTAAGTTAATATCATCCGAATGAGTTAATCATGCTTGGCACCAAGTTTATTTCGACCACGACTGATTCACTACAACCGTTAGGCTGCCGAACGTTGCATCATTTAGAGGGACTGCCATTGTCTCTATAGAGACGCAGTCGATAGCTACAAGATTTGAAACACTCCCATTACGTATGGACTCTCGAGCTAGACGCTCTAAGTATTTTCGGAAAACTTGTTCAAAAGTATTTCATAAGACTTCCTGTCTGTGAAACGACAACGAATCCGTAGGTACTGCCTGGGTTGATGGTTGTTTCCCTAGCATCTCGTGGAATCCCCATGGAACGGCCTCATCAAGCTGCTGCTACTGTCAGGACGGATGTACCATCAGGTAGTACCTACACCCACTCATCACAGAGAGCCCAGTTGGTCAGTCCTCCCGAAAAGTCTCAGAATCATAGTAACAGGGCATTAGCAAACTGAGGGAACCGATTCTAAGTCCACAAGGCACTTGAAGATATTGCTGGGTCTCTAAAAAGTGTCAAACAACATTGCAATGGAACACTTTTAGTTGAAACTACTAATTCAACCAAAATATCTAAGTTGCTCAGATGTAAGGCCTTAGGTGACTACCCAATCGAGTCTGAGTTGCATAATACTCTTAATTTTAGTAAGGGCGTGGTTACCTGCTCCGATCAAATGGTGGTGAACCCCGCAGAGTTACGTGAAGAATGGAAAAATATGGGCGTCACGGAAATGCAGAACTACGGCAAATTGGAAAAAATCAGCAACATTCAATCTAACGTTCAGTACTCCGGAATTACCTGAACAAATTCTTGCAGGTTATATCCGTCTTAGGGTTCGCCTGTTTGTTTCCAACCTAATATGATGCTACAAATGTCACGGTTTGTACATACCACTATGGGATGTACTTGGAGGGATATGTGTGGCAGTTGTGGAGGCTCAGCTCAGGAATCAGGCAATTCTTATACACTTCGAAATGTATAAACGGCTGTGGGGATAACCCAGTCTGGTGCAGTAAGTGTGAGGTTACAACGAGGAAAGGAAAATTCATTGCTACTGCTTTTGCATCAGCCCTTAAGTGTGATGTCTCCACACAAACTCAGACCACAGTTTCAAGCAGGAACACATGCACTTGACAGTGTACATGTGGAGGGGGGGGGGGGGGGGAAGCTCCACTTGAAACTGAAGTCGTTCGGAATCCATCAGCAATGGGCTTACCACTTAAGCCACGTACCACTACCCAACATCAGAAGCCAACTAAACTGTCCCCGCAACCCAGGCAACCATCTCCTCCCATCAGTAAAGAAAAACAACTTTCAAAAAGTACTTCCAAGTACAAGAAAGCGGTAGTTAAACCTTCAAATCGTCGAGCTCTCTCCCTCTCTGATGGGACTATGCTCCTGAGGATATGGACTTCCAGTGAGAAGAACCAGAGAGCAGGGAACCGGCTAACGTTCTCCCTGACCTCTGCGGTAAATAACCGCCTCTGGGGGGAGAAAGGAAAGAACAACCATCGCTAAACGCTAGCTTCCCAGGGACGTCTTCCATTCTCCATGTAGGAACTGGAATAAGGTTTGTCTGCAGTTAGAAATACTTCTCCAGGACCTGATGGGACTCAAGTCTTTGATCAAATCACAACTGAGTGCATTGAAAATTTTAATTGCAGGTATTGAATGATTTGAGTAGTGTCTTTTGACGTTGAATTATGTACTGTCTTTTAAATAGTGAAGGGTTGCTGTCTAACAGGATTTGATATTATGGGCTATAGACAGTGTTTATGCAAGGAAAGTGGTCAGAAATCTTTTCGTGCACACTAACAGTTTGAGGTCATTCGTGTGACATTAGAGGTGTAATTTCCTTGCAACATGAAATATAGTCTCCCATGGTATGTAAAATATACAGAAAATAGTCAACTGGCTACCATTAGTGTTTTCTGGCATTGTAGACATAAATATATTGTTCATAAAATTTCCAAACATAATGTAAGTCTCAGTTTCCTGGGTTCCGCTAATTGGGCGGGTCCCCATTACATCCAGATGGCAACTACACAGGTAGCTGGGGCTGTGTGGTGTGAACTGCTCCGTTTTTTAGGTTATGAGTCTCAGCGAAACAGAAATGGGCTTCAGTTTCAAAGGATGCAGGTTGAATACAGGATGAATGTAGAGCTACGTACCATCGGTATAACTGTTGTAAATTACGTAGCTGTGTTGGGAACGTACCAGAGCTCCAAGCAATGTTAGAGAGCACTGATGCTCAAATCGTTGTAGGCACTGACAGCTGGCTAAAATTTGAGGTAAGTTCATCCCAAATTTTTGCGAGGAACGTAACGGTGTTCAGAAAGGATGGGCTAAACACAGCTGGCGTGGGCGTGGTTGTTGCTGTTGGAAGTAGTTTATCTTGTAGGGAAATTGAAGTAAATAGTTCCCGTGAGTTAGTAAGAGTAGAGGTCATCCTTGACAACCTGAATAAAATAATAACTGAATCCTTTTACCGATCTCCCAACTCGGATTATGCAATTGCAGTAAGGTTTAAAGAAAACTTGCGTCTAATTTCAAATATGTACTCGACACATGCAGTCGTAATTGATGATGAATTCAATTTACCCTCGATATATTGGGAAAATACATATTTAAATCCAGAGGTCCAGATAAGAAAATCATCAGAAATTGTGCTGAACTCATTCTCTGAAAGTTATTTTGAGAAATTAGTTCATAATCCCACCCGAATAGTAAACGGTTGTGAAAACACATTTGACCTCTTAGTAACAAATCAGTTAACAACGAGCATACAAAGGATATATGTACAGCCGGCCGAAGTGGCCGTGCGGTTAAAGGCGCTGCAGTCTGGAACCGCAAGACCGCTACGGTCGCAGGTTCGAATCCTGCCTCGGGCATGGATGTTTGTGATGTCCTTAGGTTAGTTAGGTTTAACTAGTTCTAAGTTCTAGGGGACTAATGACCTCAGCAGTTGAGTCCCATAGTGCTCAGAGCCATTTGAACCATTTGATACATGTACTAGTGAGCTCGGGATTTCCTTGGAGAGACTGAAAATTGTAATTGGCAAATCCTCCAAAAATAAACGACATACGCATCGATTGTAAAAATCAGATAAAAGTTCGCTTGACGCCTTCCTCAGACACAATCTCTGCTCCTTCCAGATTAACAATGTAAGTTTAGACCAGATATGGCTTGAATTCAAAGAAACAGCATCGATAGCAGCTGATACATTTATACTAAGTAAACAAACGACGGAGCTTATCCCTCCCATGGTACACAAAACAGGTCGGGACACGGTTGCAAAAACAACGAAAAAAGCATGCAAACTTTAAGATCGTAAGAGATGGAAAAGAGCCACCGTGGTACAACAACCGAGTTAGAAAGCTGCTGCGGAAGCAAAGGGAACTTCACAGCAAACATAAACATAGCCAAAGCCTTGCAGTCAAACATAAATTACGCGAAGCGAAATGTAGTGTGAGGAGGGCTATGCGAGAGGCGTTCAATGAATTCGAAAGTAAAGTTCTATGTACTGACTTGGCAGAAAATCGTAAGAAATTTTGGTCCTTACGTCAAAGCGGTAGGTGGAGCAAAACAAAATGTCCAGACACTCTGTGACCAAATTGGTACTGAAACAGAGTTCTAAAGTTCTCGATAATCACATGCCAAACTGTTCCTTGCCCGTATATTTTACTCCGTAGGATTTCTTGATGTTAATTCTATTACCTCTTCCTTACGACAAAATGGAGACTACACAATATCTCATGGTCCAGTTTTCTATTACTATTTATTGCTTAAATGCTCTGATGTACGAAATATAGTTATTCCCTATTCATTTATGACTCCGTAAAGTTTCCTATTCGGCGCCGTTCTAGTGCACAATTTTGTTCTGGATATTTTGCTTTTACATTACTCGCAGTTGGTGAGGATTGACAAAAAACTTGCGAAGTTTCTTCACCCTCAGTTTATATAAGAAGATCCCCACTCGTCCCCGGTGCATATGTAGCACTTCCACGTACAATTTCAAAACATGTCTAGTCCAGTTCATGCATCTTCGGATTCAAAATCTCATAGCTCCACCCCTACCTCTTCATAAATAGCCCGAGCTTCGTCCTTATGGGCTTCCACTAACCTGAGTGCCATGACTCCTTGCCTTCTACCTTTTTCCACACAATTATCGAAATTCAAACCGGCAGTCTTCCCTGCCAAATTCACAGTGGTGAAACTCTCTCAAATGCAAAACAATCTCGTACTTTTTAACAAGTCAAGCCCTAATATCGCCTATAATTTCAGTCTTTGTGTACAGGATGTATTAAACTAATATTAAGATCTATATTTACAACAGGATACTCGCATATCCCTACTTCCTCTTCCTCTCCCAATAACAAATTTCTAATTTTTTCGAAATCTGTATTCAAAGCTCCAGCTGTTCTGTTACATCAAACCGTTCGTTGTTGAGCAGATCCCTCCAGTCAACTCCCTCATACCAGGAGTTCTGTTGGGGTTCAAGGCCTTCTAACGTGGACGATCTCCACTCTTCCCTTTCGTCTGTCTTCTCTCCAGTCATTATTTCTCCTGTCGTCGTATTTCCAGTTATCACTGTTTATTTTGTCAGCGTTCCTCCATTTAATTATGCCAGCATAGGGTCGATACTGCGGCTTCCGACGAGGTTTGTCATTCCTTCTTCCTCATTCATTCCCATACTTTATTGGTGGATGGCGCCTTCCCCAATGCTGGTTGTTTGCTGGTTGATGTACTGGTGAGAAATTCTCTCTATGATATTTACTGACACCCTGTTTTCCTTGCTCCTGTGATATCCAAGCTCACACGGTGGCTGCTGGAATTCTTTGACGCCGTGTAGCGATTCGTACTTCTTTTTGAATCTGACGTGAAAGTTTCGTCACCCAAAGTTGTATGATTTCGGATGGTTCATATGTCGATTCCTACCACATCTTTGGAAAATGGCACTGGATCTTGCCTTCTCGATTCTACGTAGTTTTGTCGTCACGATTTCTAATTTCACTTGTTCTTGTTTTCCCTTGCACCAGTATTCTTCCAAAAATGTGGGGGTAAATTATTCATATGTCTTACATTGTCCTCCGATCTTTCGCATTTTCGTCGCCGCTTTCTATGTGAAGCGAGCACGGAGAAATCTAATTTTCAGAACGGGTGGCCAAAATTTTGATAACGTCTCGCGGAATTCTTTGGCCCACAACTACGGGTGTAGACGGTTCGCGATGTCCGCGAACGGTGAAAATTTCTGAACTAACACAAACTGCTTCCTCAGCTCCTCTTCCTCCATGTATCGGCAGTCGCAGTGGAAGCTATTGGTGGTTCAGAGCGTCGTGGCTCTTCTCTGACTTGGCATGACCTTTCGATTAGATCTCTTCCCTGTTGTGTTATTCTTCGCTGTGAATCGCTACACTATCTTGTCGCTTGTCTCTTGTCGAAAACTTAATCTTCTCTATTTCTATCGGTTGTGCTCCAGTGTCTCCTTGCTCTGGCGGTTTATGGTTTCCTGCACATTCGCATCAAGTGCGTGGTGACCGTCTTCCTCGTTTGCGTTGCTTGCCTGCTTGGTCGTTTGGTGCTCGCACACTAGTATGCACAGTATTCTTATCTCGCCTACCGCATGCTGTGGTTGAATGTGCGTGATAATATTTCGTGTGAGTACGACCCTGATTTTAAATTATTGATAAAACTCAAGTGGACGCAACGGATAACAAGACACATACACACAACCAACGCACTCAGCAATGGGGGCGATAACCGCTAGCATTTTTTAAGGCCCACGCCCCTATTCCTACTGGCTTATCAAAAGGGGAAAATGGGATTGCTAGTTGATTTGGCATTATTTAGAAAGCTAACAAGGAAAAAAATGGTGGTAAGGTCTTAGGGGACGAAACTGCTGTGGTCATCGGTCCCTAAGCTTAGATACTCATTAATCTAAATTAAACTAACCTAAGCTAAGGACGACACACACACACCCATGCCCGAGGGAGGACTCGAACCTCCGACAGGGGGAGGCGCGCGGACCGTGGCAAGACGCCCCTGACCGCGCGGCTACCCCGCGCAGCAGCTGACAAGAGGTTCCTTGCTCTTGCAATTATCGATTTGAACTTTGGGGGACGAGAGGTAGTTTTCTGAAATCTCTAACACTTTTTTTTAAGGGGACTGAAATTTTATTACAAATTTAGATGTTATGATTGAACATAACATCGATACTACTGTCTGTGCTGACAAGTATTGAAATAGCTAATTGGTGTCGTATTATGAGCTGATTATTGGTCTCACCATGGCGAGGCTGAGAGGAATTCACTATCACACACCAGGGCACAACCCTTCCATGCGTCGCCACGCTGAAGTACAGCGCGAAGCACTACGCGAAATGCCGCTACTACATAAATTAAAATCAGAAGGGCGACCGCACAGAGCTGGGAAGCTGCCCACAGAGATGCTTGAGTAGATCATTTTCAAGTGCACTCGTGAGCCGAGCGGAAGAGGGAAAGTTGGCCTGCGAACGGTATCTAATATGATGTACTGCATTTCAAATCTTACCACCTTCCAGACGGAGCGTCGTTTTGTTCAAGGGTTTTCTGCCTTCTCCCCATATTTCTTGACGTCATCAGTTTTCTGGTTTATAGCTCTTATGTGATGGCCTACTTTTTAGTTAATTTGAAAATGTGTATCTTTTGTGGTGTCACCGCCAGACACCACATATGCTAGGTGGTAGCCTTTAAATCGGCCGCGGTCCGTTAGTATACGTCGGACCCGCGTATCGCCACTATCAGTGATTGCAGACCGAGCGCCGCCACACGGCAGGTCTAGAGAGACTTCCTAGCACCTGCCCCAGTTGTACAACCGACTTTGCTAGCGATGGTTCACTGACAAAATACGCTCTCATTTGCCGAGACGATAGTTAGCATAGCCTTCAGCTACGTCATTTGCTACGACCTAGCAAGGCGCCATTACCAGCTACTATTGATACTGAATCATGTACCGTCAAGAGCGACGTTCACCATTTATAGATTAAAGTTAAGTATTCCACCAGCTACGTCCGTTTTTTCTAAATTCTAATTTCCTTGTCCCGTTCCAGACCTCACGCCAGCCTGCGTGAGCTAAAACGCGTGCCTTTCGGCTTCCTCTAGTAAACCGGTGTTGGCTCTCCTGCCAACCACAACATCGTTTCTCATGAAATCGTGCGTGCCTCGTCTCTTCAATCTCCTTTAAGAGATTCTAGCCCTTCTCGAGCCGTTGCCCTAGTTGTCTGAATTGTGTGTCATTCTTCTCTTCGCTTTTCTTATAACTAGCTACTTTTGTTATTTGTTTCCTCAACTCTGTTTAAACTGCTGGTGTTGGAAGGTCCGCAGATCGAATACCGTAGGTGGTGGTGGTGGTGGTGGTGGTGGTGGTGGCTCGCAGTCAGCGCCAGTCTGTGATGCCCCTTTCACGGCCAGCAATTCCCTCGTTTTCTGCCTCGGGTGAAGTTTAGTGATCTACATCTACATCTACATCCATACTCCGCAAGCCACCTGACGGTGTGTGGCGGAGGGTACCTTCAGTACCTCTATCGGTTCTCCCTTCTATTCCAGTCTCGTATTGTTCGTGGAAAGAAGGATTGTCGGTATGCCTCTGTGTGGGCTCTAATCTCTCTGATTTTATCCTCATGGTCTCTTCGCGAGATATACGTAGGAGGGAGCAATATACTGCTTGACTCTTCGGTGAAGGTATGTTCTCGAAACTTTGACAAAAGCCCGTACCGAGCTACTGAGCGCCTCTCCTGCAGAGTCTTCCACTGGAGTTTATCTATCATCTCCGTAACGCTTTCGCGATTACTAAATGATCCTGTAACGAAGCGCGCTGCTCTCCGTTGGATCTTCTCTATCTCTTCTATCAACCCTATCTGGTACGGATCCCACACTGCTGAGCAGTATTCAAGCAGTGGGCGAACAAGCGTACTGTAACCTACTTCCTTTGTTTTCGAATTGCATTTCCTTAGGATTCTTCCAATGACTCTCAGTCTGGCATCTGCTTTACCGACAATCAACATTATATGATAATTCCATTTTAAATCACTCCTAATGCGTACTCCCAGATAATTTATGGTATTAACTGCTTCCAGTTGCTGACCTGCTATTTTTTAGCTAAATGATAAAGGATCTATCTTTCTGTGTATTCGCAGCACATTACACTTGTCTACATTGAGATTCAGTTGCCATTCCCTGCACCATGCGTCAATTCGCTGCAGATCCTCCTGCATTTCAGTACAATTTTCCATTGTTACAACCTCTAGATACACCACAGCATCATCTGCAAAAAGCCTCAGTGAACTTCCGATGTCATCCACCAGGTCATTTATGTATATTGTGAATAGCAACGGTCCTATGACACTCCCCTGCGGCACACCTGAAATTACTCTTACTTCGGAAGACTTCTCTCCATTGAGAATAACATGCTGCGTCCTGTTATCTAGGAACTCCTCAATCCAATCACACAATTGGTCTGATAGTCCATATGCTCTTACTTTGTTCAATAAACGACTGTGGGGAACTGTATCGAACGCCTTGCGGAAGTCAAGAAACACGGCATCTACCTGTGAACCCGTGTCTATGGCTCTCTGAGTCTCGTGGACGAATAGCGCGAGCTGGGTTTCACATGACCGTCTTTTTCGAAACCCATACTGATTTCTACAGAGTAGATTTCTAGTCTCCAGAAAAGTCATTATACTCGAACACAAATAGACAGCGAGCGCCACCACTGCCAGCTAAATAAAAGATTCAAACTACGGAAGGCACTAACTACTGATAGGCATAGTTAGCAAATGAAAGATTTTAATAGAGAATAAACAATGTATTTACCTTAATAGTCATAATATATATAGCAGTTCATGACATCCATTCTTACAAATGTACTGTTTCTGATGGGCACACCTCCAGATTATCCATTCTCAAAAATCGTCCATCTCACTTCCCCACATCCACCACTGCTGGCGGCTCGCCTCCAACTACGCAACGCTACGCGCTGTTAACATCCAGCTGCCCAACACTACAATGGCAGACAACAATGCAAACTAGCCACAGACTGCACACAGCACAGCCAGTGATTTTCATACAGAGCGCTACGTGGCGTTACCAATATAAGAACCTAAACAGCCTACTTACAACGATGCCCGCGCGCCCAGAAAGCGCCGGGCTGTGACGCACGACGATTCCGACAATTCCTCCCTGACACTGCGAGGTCGCGGAAGAAGGGATCTAGGGCTTCCCGCGCCTCCACCACAGAGGCTGTGAAGACGGTCGCGGGCTCCTCCCGGGGCACCGCCAAGCCGAGACCGACAACGAAGACGCAGCGACCCCCTCGTTCGCCTGCTGCCTCCCGGCAGCCTGATGCGGACGGCTCTGTTGCCCCACCCAGGCGGCGGACCGCCAGGGCTGCTGCGCTGCGGCAAACGCAGCCGCTGCCGACCTCGACACGTTTGCGGGCGCGAGCGTGGACGCGCTGGAAGACGGCGACGCGCCTCTGGCTCCACCCCAGAAGAGGCCGCCGCCCCCAACGCCTATCGTCGTCCAATGGGACGGCGCCTACATGGATTTCCAGATGAAACTTGACAGAGTGGCAACGTCGACTACTGGTTCAAATGGCTCTGAGCCCTATGGGACTCAACTGCTGTGGTCATAAGTCCCCTAGAACTTAGAACTACTTATACCTAACTAACCTAAGGACATCACACACATCCATGCGCGAGGCAGGATTCGAACTTGCGACCGTAGCGGTCGTGCGGTTCCAGACTGTAGCGCCTTTAACTGCTCGGCCACTCTGGCCGGCGTCGACTACTGTCAAGGCCGCCGGCCGTGACCTCTACAAGATCACAGTGACGTCCAGTGAAGAGTACCGCGCGGTGATGGACGCCACCTGCAAGGATGGCCTCCCGTGCTACACGCACCCTTCCGAGCCGCCCAAACTTCTGAAGTTGGTTTTCCGCCACCTTCCCCTCGAGTTTGGCGTAGACTACCACTGAGAGCTCGAGGACATGGGCTTTGACATCCGGTCCACCGGCCTGGTGAAGTCCCCCCGTACCCACCGAGACATGCCGGTGCACCAGGTTGTCCTCGTTGACAACATGGAAAACTGGAAGATTTTCCAGTTGCAGCGGGTCGGCCGTGTCGAGGTCGCGGTGAAACCGCTCCGGGCCAAAGGCAAAAGGGCACATTGCTTCTCCTGCCAGAGGCTGGACCACGTCTCCCGCTACTGCTCCGTGCTGCCCCGCTGCTTAAAGTGCGCGGGACAGCACGAGAGCAAATCCTGTGGGCTCACCCTAGAAGAAAGTCCGACGTGCTACAACTGCGGCGAGCCGCACGTTGCCAGTTACAGGGGCTGTTCGGCCTCCAAACGGGGCCGAAACCAGCAACGGGGCGTGGCTGCTCCTTACGGAGAGTGCACCCGTCCACCAGATTTGCTGCGGCCACCGAGGGCGGATCGTCTGCCTCCTCCACGCAGCCCGCTGGCGAGCGGCAGCAGCCGACTGCGCCGTCCGCGGCTTCGCCCGGGCGGGCGGCAACCGCTGCAACCACGCCTGACGCGCGGGATGCCGCACCACGCAGGCGACGCCGGCGCGGGGGCCGGGCGACCACTGTTGTTGCGCAACGGACTGCCGCCGACACTCTGCCGCGGCGGCAGCCGGCAACTCGTGCTGCGCCGCCACTGCAACTGGCTGCCGACATTCCGCGGCAGTCCTATTATACGGAGCGGTTGCAACGAGCCGCCCCGTAGCGGAGGCCGCCCCAGCAGCGTTTCTGCTTCTGCCCGCCGCAAATAACCGCCGCATCCGTGGCATCACCGTTTGCGCCTTCAACGCGAACAGCTTGGTCCTCCAGCAAGGGGAACGCAGTTTTCCGAAATTACTTCACCAGGGAAGACGAATGGAATATTCCAGAATTTGAAACACGAACATCTGCTAGCATGAGTTTCTTAGAAGTAGATACCTTAGGGGCTGCGAAGCAACTCAAATCGCTTGGTACGGGCAAGTCTTCAGGTCCAGATTGTATACCGATTAGGTTCCTTTCAGATTACGCTGATACAATAGCTCCCTACTTAGCAATCATATACAACCGCTCGCTCACCGATAGATCTGTACCTACAGACTGGAAAATTGCGCAGGTCGCACCAGTGTTTAAGAAGGGTAATAGGAGTAATCCATCGAACTACAGACCTATATCGTTGACGTCGGTTTGCAGTAGGGTTTTGGAGCATATACTGTATTCAAACATTATGAATCACCTCGAAGGGAACGATCTATTGATACGTAATCAGCATGGTTTCAGAAAACATCGTTCTTGTGAAACGCAGCTAGCTCTTTATTCGCACGAAGTAATGGTCACTATCCACAGGGGATCTCAAGTTGATTCCGTATTTCTAGATTTCCGGAAAGCTTCCTCACAAGCGACTTCTAATGAAGCTGCGGGTCTCTGGGTATCGTCTCAGTTGTGCGACTGGATTCGTGTTTTCCTGTCAGGAAGGTCGCAGTTCGTAGTAATAGACGGCAAATCATCGAGTAAAACTGAAGTGATGTCAGGTATTCCCCAGGGAAGCGTCCTGCGACCTCTGCTGTTCCTGATCTATATAAATGGCCTCGGTGACAATCTGAGCAGTTCTCTTAGGTTGTTCGCAGATGATGCTGTAATTTACCGTCTAGTAAGGTGATCCGAAGACCAGTATCAGTTGCAAAGCGATTTAGAAAATACTGCTGTATGGTGTGGCAGGTGGCAGTTGACGCTAAATAACGAAAAGTGTGAGGTGATCCGTATGAGTTCCAAAAGAAATTAGTTGGAATTCGATTACTCGATAAATAGTACAATTCTCAAGGCTGTCAATTGAACTAAGTACCTGGGTGTTAAAATTACGAACAACTTCAGTTGGAAAGACCACATAGATAATATTGTGGGGAAGGCGAGCCAAAGGTTGCGTTTCATTGGCAGGACACTTAGAAGATGCAACAAGTCCACTAAAGAGACGGCTTACATTACACTCTTTCGTCCTCTGTTAGATTATTGCTGCGCGGTGTGGGATCCTTACCAGGTGGGATTGACCGAGGACATCGAAAGGGTGCAAAAAAGGGCAGCTCGTTTTGTATTATCACGTAATAGGGGAGAGAGTGTGGCAGATATGATAAGCGAGTTGGGATAGAAGTCATTAAAGCAAAGACGTTTTTCGTCGCGGATAGATCTATTTACGAAATTTCAGTTACAAACTTTCTCTTCCGAATGCGAAAATATTTTGTTGAGCCCAACCTACATAGGTAGGAATGATCATCAAAATAAAATAAGAGAAATCAGAGCTCGAACACAAAGGTTTAGGTGTTCGTTGTTCCCGCGCGCTGTTCGGGAGTAGAATGGTAGGGAGATAGTATGATTGTGGTTCGATGAACCCTCTGCCAAACACTTAAATGTGAATTGCAGAGTAATCATGCAGAGGCAGATGTACCGCCCCTCACCGCGGTGGAGGCCACTGGAGTGGCTGTCACCACTACGGCGGGGTTATCACCTCCGTTGCGGCCTACAGGCCGCCGGGGGGACTGCTCTGGGGGCTGATTTCGACGCCCTGCTGGCGCTGCGTGGGCAGATCTTCATTGCGGGCGACTTGAACGCCGAGCACACGCAATGGAACTCCCGCATCACCGACGCCAGCGGCCGCCGCCACCTTCGCGCCGCCGATCGGCATGGCGCGATGCTACTGGGGCCCTACGACCTCACCGTCTTTCCCCATCGCGGCCGGCCTCACGTGCTCGACGTTGCCGTACTGAAAGGTGTCGGACACTTCACGTCTGGCACCGTTAGATTTGTTTTTATTTATTTTATTTATTTATTTATTGCCAAATTATAGACCTGTTACCTGATGTTTAAAACAGGTCGTACATCTTACAATTTTCGTTTTTCATCTTTTTACAGTTTTCTTTCCTTTTGTTTTATCTACAACATTTACACAGAATGATACTTTTCAAAATAACAATAATTTCAGGTTGAAATATAAATAAAATGTTGTTGTTTCTTAAGAAGAATATAAAAGGAAGATAGGATAGATGAGAGATTTGTTGGTACCATCACCGAATGTGACTGACGGTGAATACCTCGGAGTGGTTTCTTCGAGCCGTTAACCGCCAGTCACTCACACCCACCCACCCACCCACCCCCACACACACACACACACACACACACACACACACACACACATACACACACAAATGGTTATTAGTAGAGAAATTATGTTGCTTATCCTATTTATTACTAATCCTATGTATTAACTACTTTAGGTGCTCATCCATGTACAGTATTTGGTGTTTTCTTGGCTAGATTTCCAGCACTTTTGCTTATTTACTGTCACATCTCTTCTTCCTCCTCCTGTTCATCCTCATTGTCACTATATTCGTTGTCACTGTGGGTATCGCTGTCCATCCTCTGGAGATTACTGATACACTGCACATAGGCATGTCCGTAATCTCGTGTCCGCATATACTCTTCATGTGTTGTTTTTGAAATACTGTTTGTCAGTGCGTTTAATTGTGCCCATTGTTCTTCGTCTCTTATTACTGTGTGTATATCTATGTCCGTATCTGTGTAATCTAAGTGTAGTGTATGTCTATTGTTTGCGTATTGCCCGTAGATACAGACAGTGTGTTCCGGGTAACCTTCTTCCCCGCATGTGCATGTAGGTGTCTGCCTCAGACTCACGCGGTTTAAGTGCGTGGGATAAGGTCCGTGTCCGGTCAAGAAATGTACCATACCGCGGCTGGGATCGATATGTTTCATTCTCAACCTCTCCCTTATGTCAGGGAGGAAGTTGTGCAGTCTAAATCCCTTATCACTTACATCCCACTCACCTTGCCATGTATAGCCTAAGTAGGACACTTCTCTGCCCTCGTCTGACGGATGCTTTGTTGGTGACTACGTTCAGTCCATGTGCCCACGTGCTAGCTGCGAAGCTGAGTACCGATTCTAAGAGCGCACAGTGGTATGTACGTATGACTGGTAGAGGTAGTCTGTACTGTTTCGAATTTAGCATCACCAGTTTGTGCAGTATTTTTTCTGCTTTGTCTGTTGTTAGCCTTATGTGTTCGTGGAAATTCAATTTTTCATCTATGTGTATACCAAGATAGTGCGTAATGCGTGCTCGTTTGATGTTTGTGTCCCCAATTTTAACCGAAGGATTCCTTTGGAGTGATCCTTTCAGTAAAGTGTATGTTGTTTTGTTTTCGGCTATCCTGAGTTTGTTGTTGTGACACCACTGAGTAATTGTTTGTAGTATTCCACTGGCTTTCTCTTCTAACTGGGCTCTGTTGTTTGCGGTTACTACAACTAATAGGTCATCTGCGTAGGCGAAAGTTCCGTCTGACCTGCCATCCCCATCTAGAAGTTCTACGAGGGGTTCGAGAGATGTCGCGCCGACTCCTGCCGCACATCTTAGAGGCGACCACACACAAGAATCGCCTCTTTAGAGAGTGGCAGCTCACGCGGCTGCCCGAGACGAAGCGCTGCCTCAACAGGGCGCGGCGCGAGATTCCGGCCGCCATAGATGACCACCGCAATCGTGACTGGGCGGGCCATGTGGCCACCCTAACGACGACAGATGGCAGTGCTCGCCGGACGGACAGGCACTTCCTCCGCCGTCACCAGAGAGTCCCGCCCCTCCACGTGGGTGAGAACGTTGTCTGTGAGCCGGATGCGAAAACCAGCATCTTCGCGGACACGTTCGCGGAAAATTTCCACCCCGCCGATGACGTGTTCGATGCCGACCACTGCGCGTGAGGAGGACGACACGATAGAGGAAATCACGGCTGCAGAAGTCGATCTGCAGCTCCGTCACCTCAACCCCAATAAGGCGGGCGGCACGGATGGTGTCACCAACTGCCTGTTGAGATTGCTACCGCCAAAGGTACACCAGTCTCTGGCGGACAACTTCGACAGCATCCTTCGCTCTGGGACTTTCCCTTCCACGTGGTTTCCATCCCCAAGAGCAGCAAGGACCCACGTCAGGCAGCCAACTACCGGCCGATCAGCCAGCTCCAGTCCCTCTCAAAAGTCTTTGAGAGGTCGTACGTGGAGTGGTTGCTACACCAGATGACGGAACAGCAGCTCATCCCCGAGGAACAGTTCGGGTTCCGGAGCGGCCACTCTACCACCTAGCAGTTGTTGCGCCTCCTGGAGCAGGCGATGGGTGCGCTGGAAACGCGGGAGTACCCAGGAGCGGTGCTTCTCGACTTCTCCGAGGCCTTCGACTGTGTGTGGCACGACGGCCTCGTGTACAAACTTTTTGTACACGGGGTACCGACGTCGCACGTGGTCCTACAGCGCTCGTATCTATCGGGCCGCACATTCCACGTCCGAGGAGACGGTGGCACATCCGGCATATTCCAGCGGGAGTGCTACAAGGGTCGGTACTCGGCCCCCTGCTATACTGTCTGTACACCGCCGACCAACTTTACACAAGCTCTCCTGTGAATCCTGCAGAACTAACACTCCTGAAAGAAAGGGTACTGCGGAGACATGGCTTAGCCACAGCCTGGGGGATGTTTCCAGAGTGAGATTTTGACTCTGCAGCGGAGTGTGCGCTGGTATGAAACTTCCTTCTTCCAGGAGTGCTAGTTCTGCAGGGTTCGCAGGAGACCTTCTGTAAAGTTTGGAAGGTAGGAGACCAGATACTGCCAGAAGTAAAGCTGTGAGGACGGGGCGTGAGTCGTGCTTGGGTAGCTCAGTCGGTACAGCACTTGCCCGCGAAAGGCAAAGGTCCCGAGTTCGAGTCTCGGTCCGGTACACAGTTTTAATCTGCCAGGAAGTTTCATATCAGCGCACACTCTGATGCAGAGTGAAAATCTCATTCTGCAAACCTCGGGGTCACACTGGTAGCCTCCTGACGTGGCTGCCCCACGTCCGCGACGTCAGATGGAGAGCAGCGGGGAAACTACGTGCGCTGTACCCGCTGCTCAACCCCTCGTCTGCACTACCTCCACTCCACAGCCTTTCCATGCACTTGGCCTCGGTACGACCGGTTCTGGAATATGCGGCCGTGGAGTGGGGTAACGCAGCAGCGACGCACATCGCGACGCTCCAACGCGTCCAGAATAGGGCGCTGCGACTTGCGCTCCACAAGCCGCCTCGCTACCCCACGGGACTGCTCCGTGAAGAAGCAGGCATCCCTTTCCTGCGGGATCGCTTCCGGAAAATCGCCAGGGTGTTCTACAACGACGCAGAACACTCTGACAGCGGTATAATTCGTGGGCTGGGCCAGCAGGTCCACCACAGGCCGACAACACGCTGGCCCGACCTACTGCGGGAGTAGTTCTCTCCCGTAGTCCCGATGAAGACACAAAGAGCGTCTCTATAGCCAGAGACTCTCACTGAGGACAGCTCGTCACGATCGGTCACACTGCCACCACCATAGGTCAGCGCAGGAACACCAGCTCGGCTGCTTACACTGCCTCTACACCTGGCGTATGTCGCCAGTGTTTTACAACGAGCGAGCGAGCCTAGGAGCCAGTCGCCGACTCACTTCGGAAGATGTTGCCCGCAGTAGGCAACGAAACGTCAGGAAGGAGAAATAGTTTTATATATGGACCGCGGCAATTGAGCCCAGAAGTTTTAATTCATCAAATGAGAATTCCTGGAGGCAAGGCGACTTTCTTCTCAAGGGATAATCTGAGAAAGCTTAGAGGATCGGCATTTGAAGCTGACTGCCTCCCACGTACAGGGTGTTTCAAAAATGACCGGTATATTTGAAACGACAATAAAAACTAAACGAGCAGCGATAGAAATACACCGTTTGTTGCAATATGCTTGGGACAACAGTACATTTTCAGGCAGACAAAATTTTGAAATTACAGTAGTTACAATTTTCAACAACAGATGGCGCTGCGGTCTGGGAAACTCTATAGTACGAGATTTTCCACATATCCACCATGCGTAGCAATAATATGGCGTAGTCTCTGAATTAAATTACCCGAAACCTTTGACAACGTGTCTGGCGGAATGGCTTCACATGCAGATGAGATGTACTGCTTCAGCTGTTCAATTGTTTCTGGATTCTGGCGGTACACCTGGTCTTTCAAGTGTCCCCACAGAAAGAAGTCACAGAGGTTCATGTCTGGCGAATAGGGAGGCTAATCCACGCCGCCTCCTGTATGTTTCGGATAGCCCAAAGCAATCACACGATCATCGAAATATTCATTCAGGAAATTAAAGACGTCGGCCGTGCGATGTGGCCGGGCACCATCTTGCATAAACCACGAGGTGCTCGCAGTGTCGTCTAAGGCAGTTTGTACCGCCACAAATTCACGAAGAATGTCCAGATAGCGTGATGCAGTAATCGTTTCGGATCTGAAAAATGGGCCAATGATTCCTTTGGAAGAAATGGCGGCCCAGACCAGTACTTTTTGAGGATGCAGGGACGATGGGACTGCAACATGGGGCTTTCCGGTTCCCCATATGCGCCAGTTCTGTTTATTGACGAAGCCGTCCAGGTAAAAATAAGCTTCGTCAGTAAACCAAATGCTGCCCACATGCATATCGCCGTCATCAATCCTGTGCACTATATCGTTAGCGAATGTCTCTCGTGCAGCAATGGTAGCGGCGCTGTGGGGTTGCCGCGTTTGAATTTTGTATTGATAGAGGTGTAAACTCTGGCGCATGAGACGACACGTGGACGTTGGCGTCATTTGGACCGCAGCTACAACACGGCGAACGGAAACCCGAGGCCGCTGTCGGATCACCTGCTGCACTAGCTGCGCGTTGCCCTCTGTGGTTGCCATACGCGGTCGCCCTACCTTTCCAGCACGTTCATCTGTCACGTTCCCAGTCCGTTGAAATTTTTCAAACAGATCCTTTATTGTATCGCTTTTCGGTCCTTTGGTTACATTAAACCTCCGTTGAAAGCTTCGTCTTGTTGCAACAACACTGTGTTCTAGGCGGTGGAATTCCAACACCAGAAAAATCCTCTGTTCTAAGGAATAAACCATGTTGTCTACAGCACACTTGCACGTTGTGAACAGCACACGCTTACAGCAGAAAGACGACGTACAGAATGGCGCACCCACAGACTGCGTTGTCTTCTATATCTTTCACACCACTTGCAGCGCCATCTGTTGTTGAAAATTGTAACTACTGTAATTTCGAAAGTTTGTCCGCCTGAAAATGTACTGTTGTCCCAAGCATATTGCAACAAACCGTGTAGTTCTATCGCTGCTCGTTTAGTTTTTATTGCCGTTTCAAATATACCGGTCATTTTTGAAACACCCTGTACATTTCGCGTAAGGACTATGAAGATCAGGTCAGAGAGAGTAGGGCTCGTGCGGATGCGTACAGTGAGCAGCCAGGACGTTACGACCTCTGCCAACCGCGACGTACGATGACGCCTGGTGTCGTTGCGGGCACGTGACGCGGTAACAAAAGTATGTAAGCGGAGCAGACACGGACGGGATATGGGCTGCAAATGGGAAATCCGCTGAGATAAGCAACTTTGACAAACGGCAATTTATTATTACGCAGAGCCTGTGAACGTGTATGTCGAAGACGGCGAAGCTGATTGACTGTTCACTTGCGACTGTCTGAGCGTCTACGGAAAAGAGGCAAGACAGCGAAACTACCACTAGGTGCTAAATGGCTGGACGTCCGCGACTCTTCAAAGAACGTGGGGTTCGGTGGGTTGCCTGTTCTGTAAAGTAGGATAGATGGTGATCCGTGGCATCTCCGCCGAAAGAGCACAGTGCTGATGCACGCACAGGTGTTTCTGAGCACACCGTGCATCGTACACTGATGAAAATGCATCTCCGCTGCAGTCTGTAACCTCCCCCTCACTTATCGACCTTAATGACAGTGAAAAATTAAACCACGTGTACCTAATGAAAATTTGGGAAAAGCAATCGTCACCGAGGTTAATTTGTCGGTAAAGAGGGAGGAAAGGGTTACATCTAAATGCAAGGAAAAATGCTAATGAAACTGGTGGAAATTAATTTTGAAATAGGGGTAAAGTTAATAAAGAAAGTAAATGTGCGGCCGTTACGTTAACAATCAACTAGCGGTAATCAGATATTTGAGATTTGGGGGAAATTACGGTCGCCAGTCCTAAGGACAATTACTATAGTAACTGAAAAAGAAAGATTATTACACATATAATTAGCACTAGAAGCGTGGCAACTGAAGGTTGACCAGTGTAGTGTGAAAACTGAATTTTTGTCAGAAGTAATAAATTTCGCTACACTCTGACTTAATTTAGCAAAAGAATTAATAAAACCGGAAAATCGAAAGTTAATTTAGTGACTGAAGTTAATAGTGAGCTTTCTTTCTGAAGCACATCGAAATTCAGTAAATTACGGTTAGTCTTGGACTACCTCAACAATCATTTCGAAAGCTACTTGAATCTACACAATTTAGAAATAAGAGATTTAACTTTGAACTTGAATTAAATGATTCTGAACAATTAACAATCGTAAAATTTAGTACGTACCAAGCTGAGCTGCAGTCACAGGTAAGCTAAAATACGGTAACAAAACTCGCACTCTTAATTCGTGCTTGTGTAATCTAAATATTGTAGCCAGCTATGAATACTTTAACTGAACTTTGAAATTAAAGCAGTGAAATGCTATAATATTACTTTAATGCTGGCGTCTGAATTTGAACGACACTCGGGTTCATTCCGGAAAAGGAAGGGACCCTGCTTGGTAATGCAACTGGGACAATGAGCAACAAAGGTTCATGCTAAGTAGCTGTAATTTTGTGATGCAACAATTTTAAAAGTTTGAAAAGCTGAGGTCTGCCATACAGTTCTAAAACTTTACGTGCTTCCAGTCTTCCTTGCTGTTTGATTGAAGGTTTGAAGCCGTCGATCGAGGATGTGGCGGCAGTCACTCATTGTCGGCCGTCGCTGTTGCAGAAACTGGATGTTGGCGCGCCTTCTTCTCGACACGGTCACCAGACGAAACGGGCTCTTGATGTGCGCCAGATAATGCTTCCGGTCCGCGACACCATGTCAGAAACTATCATCGCAAGTCGAGCGCTATTACATGCTGCCAAACCCCGAAAGCGCGGCAACTCGCGGGAGCGTCACACAACACACCTCCTCCACTCGCTACCCCAGCCAGACTCCCCCTCTGCCCGCGCTCCACGCGCCAGAGTTAACACTACCAAAGATCCTACACACTTTGATTCTTCACACGACCTATCGATGTAATCGTTCGATAGCAGTTTTCCCTAGGCAAGACCCAGCGTAAAAATACAAATAATATTTACGAAACAAACCAATTATACATCGACATAAATGCATAAATATATATATATACAAATAGTAAAACAATTACAATATACGAAGACACAGAAATGTTATATATTCAGGTAACAAAAATAAGGAAAGCAAATTTATAGTACAGTAGATGGAAATAGGAGGATATGCATTTCCGGCGTTACAAGTCCACCCCTACGTGTTCACATGTTGACCCAAAGGGGTCGTCGATTACGCTTGCAGTGAGCACGGAGCCATCGGGATTCGATGGCCGATCAACAGAAACATGTAGGCTCTTCGGCCGAATGACATTTTTGCTACGCTAGTTCAATGGTCGTCTCGACAAACGCCACCATCGTGGTGAAGGGCGACTAGAAATGTGCAGCGCGCCACGGTCGAGGCCGAGGGCAGCAGTATTGAGCTATGGGAGGCATTCTCCTGCTCTTGCGTAGGACCTGTAGTAGTGTCCGAAGACACGCTGCCAGCTGCGAACCACGTGCAGTCCTTCATGCTTGATGTCTTCCCCGACGACGACGTCATCTTTCAACAGTATGGCTGCCCGTGACTCGGAGCCAGAACCGCGCTACGGTGGTTTGAGCAGCATTGTAGTGAACTCACGTTGATGTCTCTGCGAGTAGATTCGCCTGATTTAAATCCTATGGAACCCGAATTAGTCGCTATCGGGCGCCATCACCGCGTACATAAATCAGCGACCTGTTGTTCACGATAATAACATGACCTGTGCGTAGACACACAATGCGACATATTTACACAAACCTGCCAACAAACTATCGGCTCCCTGATACGCCGAATAGGTTATGTATTTCGTTCCGAGACAGATAGAAAAGCTATTAAGCAGGTGGTCATAACGTTTTGGCTCGTCATTGTGTAGGTAATCGATTTTGCCCAGCTCCATTTGCGAGTCGGACAGGAAGGGAAATGATTAGTAGTGATACAGAGTACCCTCTGCTACTGACCGTACGGCGGGTTGCGGAATACTCTGTAGATGCAGATGTAGATGTACAATTCTTTGGTCCGCTTCATGTTACCTGCTAATATGTTTCACACAAAACGAATAAGTTTTCCAGACGTAATCTTTGAGAAGTCTTAAGCTGCTCTGTGGTCTCGCATTTCTTCCTGACTTCCATACCACCGAAATAAACGACAAATGTAACAGCTGTATTTGTTGTGGGATGGCAGTGCCATAGAATTTGTTTAATGGCATCACATTCACCATCCACTGTACTATTTACTATGATTTCCACGGTTGTAATTTCCACCTTCGGTCATTTTATAGTGGTTAAAAGTAATGACAACACAGCAATAATCAACGTTAATGAAATGAACGTAGGCTTAAATCCATTTTATCTGTTTTATTGACAGTTGCTGTATTTTCAGCACATTTAATCACTTTAAAAAGACCAAAGGTCGAAATTACAGTCGTGGTAATTGTAACAAATAGTATCGTCCATGGCGAAAACAATGAAATTAAATAAAGGGACAGAGAGAAATTATTTCTTAACTATTAAGACAATCTTTTCCTTACTATTGCATAGAATAACCTACACGACTAGGGAAGAGTTGCCTAAATTTAATCATTTTTGAGATTTTGTTTACTATAGTCTAAACAGCCAGTTATAAAGATATTTAAACAATGCCATGCTCAACTGTGGGACGCTGTTCTCGGTATCTGATTTAAGGAACTAAAAATCTTGGAAAACTAAACATACTACATCTAATTTTCTAAACATCTGCAAATGATACAACTTAAGTATCTGGTTTCTTAATATGTGTAAGTGTGTGCATGAACTTTTAACATCCTTATAAACTATATCCCTGACCTGAAAGATATCTATCAGCCTAAGTTTAGGGAAATGTCCCATGTTTTAGTTCTCACAACACCATTTGCTGCCATCACGACACAACTTCTTCCCTCCTTTCCCCATCCCTGTCCACTCCGCAGGAGTGCAGGAGTCCACATTTTTTTACTTCATGCGTCTGGTCAATTCTTCCTTTCGCTGTTTCTAAAAAACCCACTGCACCATTCCTGTATTTTAGGAATGATTTTCTGTGGGGGTTTCCCCACAGAGTCTCGAAAATACTTCCTTTTCACACGTCGAGCTGTAGCTCCATTCTTATTCTCCTTTGCTTGGATTGAAATTTTCAGCCCACTTTTTGTCTGCCATTGCTTCTTTTGCACTGAAATTCTGGGGCAAACCGAGTCGTTGTGCAAAGTCTAACGCAAGTTTTCTTACGTCCGAAAAGCGTAAATCCAACATTATCTCTTGAAATGTAAGAACATATCATTGCAATTCGTTTTCAGTTTCGCTGGGAAACATTTCAGTATCCCCGTTGGCACTTTTGTTTTCATTTTCAGCATTCCTCTCCATAGTTAGCTTAGGAACATTTTATATTCGTTCACATACATTCAATCCGTAGATTAAAACTGAAGAAACTGCAAAAAGGTGGGAATTTAAGGAGATGGGACCTGGATAAACTGAAAGAACCAGAGGTTGTACAGAGTTTCAGGGAGAGCATAAGGGAACAATTGACAGGAATGGGGGAAAGAAATACTGTAGAAGAAGAATGCTTAGCTCTGAGGGATGAAGTACTGAAGGCAGCAAAGGATCAAGTAGGTAAAAAGAGGAGGGCTAGTAGAACTCCTTGGGTAACAGAAGAAATATTGAATTTAGTGGATGAAAGGAGAAAATATAAAAATGCAGTAAATGAAGCAGGCAAAAAGGAATACAAACGTCTCAAAAATGAGATCGACAGGAAGTGCAAAATGGCTAAGCAGGGATGGCTAGAGGACAAATGTAGGGATGTAGAGGCTTATCTCACTAGGGGTAAGATAGATACTGCCTACAGGAAAATTAAAGAGACCTTTAGAGATAAGAGAACCACTTGTATGAACATCAAGAGCTCAGACGGAAACCCAGTTCTAAGCAAAGAAGGGAAAGCAGAAAGGTGGAAGGAGTATATAGAGGGTCTATACAAGGGCGATGCACTTGAGGACAATATTATCGAAATGGAAGAGGATGTAGATGAAGATGAAATGGGAGATACGATACTGCGTGAAGAGTTTGACAGAGCACTGAAAGACCTGAGTCGAAACAAGGCCCCCGGAGTAGGCAACATTCCATTGGAACTACTGACGGCCTTGGGAGAGCCAGTCCTGACAAAACTCTACCATCTCGTGAGCAAGATGTATGAAACAGGCGAAATACCCTCAGACTTCAAGAAGAATATAATAATTACAATCCCAAAGAAAGCAGGTGTTGAAAGATGTGAAAATTATCGAACAATCAGTTTAACAAGCCACAGCTGCAAAATACTAACGCGAATTCTTTACAGACGAATGGAAAAACTAGTAGAAACTGATCTCGGGGAAGATCAGTTTGGATTCCGTAGAAATACTGGAACACGTGAAGCAATACTGACCTTACGACTTATCTTAGAAGAAAGATTAAGGAAAGGCAAACCTACGTTTCTAGCATTTGTAGACTTAGAGAAAGCTTTTGACAATGTTGACTGGAATACTCTCTTTCAAATTCTAAAGGTGGCAGGGGTAAAATACAGGGAGCGAAAGGCTATTTACAATTTGTACAAAAACCAGATGGCAGTTATAAGAGTCGAGGGACATGAAAGGGAAGCAGTGGTTGGGAAGGGAGTAAGAAAGGGTTGTAGCCTCTCCCCGATGTTATTCAATCTGTATATTGAGCAAGCAGTAAAGGAAACAAAAGAAAAATTCGGAGTAGGTATTAAAATCCAAGGAGAAGAAATAAAAACGTTGAGGTTCGCCGATGACATTGTAATTCTGTCAGAGACAGCAAAGGACTTGGAAGAGCAGTTGAACGGAATAGATGGTGTCTTGAAGGGAGGATATAAGATGAACATCAACAAAAGCAAAACGAGGATAATGGAATGTAGTCGAATTAAGTCGGGTGATGTTTAGGGTATTAGATTAGGAAATGAGACACTTAAAGTAGTAAAGGAGTTTTGCTATTTGGGGAGCAAAATAACTGATGATGGTCGAAGTAGAGAGGATATAAAATGTAGACTGGCAATGGCAAGGAAAGCGTTTCTGAAGAAGAGAAATTTGTTAAAAAAATGGTTCAAATGGCACTGAGCACTATGGGACTCAACATCTTAGGTCATAAGTCCCCTAGAACTTAGAACTACTTAAACCTAACTAACCTAAGGACATCACACACACCCATGCCCGAGGCAGGATTCGAACCTGTGACCGTAGCAGTCCCGCGGTTCCGGACTGCAGCGCCAGAACCGCATGGCCACCGCGGCCGGCGAAATTTGTTAACATCGTGTATAGATTTAAGTGTCAGGAAGTCATTTCTGAAAGTATTTGTACGGAGTGTAGCCATGTATGGAAGCGAAACATGAACGGTAAATAGTTTGAACAAGAAGAGAATAGAAGCTTTCGAAATGTGGTGCTACAGAAGAATGCTGAAGATTAGATGGGTAGATCACATAACTAATGAGGAAGTATTGAATAGGATTGGGGAGAAGAGAAGTTTGTAGCACAACTTGACCAGAAGAAGGGATCGGTTGGTAGGACATGTTCTGAGGCATCAAGGGATCACCAGTTTAATATTGGAGGGCAGCGTGGAAGGTAAAAATCGTAGGGGGAGACCAAGAGATGAATACACTAAGCAGATTCAGGAGGATGTAGGTTGCAGTAGGTACTGGGAGATGAAGAAGCTTGCACAGGATAGAGTAGCATGGAGAGCTGCATCAAACCAGTCTCAGGACTGAAGACCACAACAACAACAACATTCAATCCGTGATTGCCAGTTCAATATACTGTTACAACTACATGCAATTCTTCTATGCCTCACTTGCCATAACGCCTATCTGTTCCCGTACTATAATACACATTGATTATTCGATTAATAACTTAGCATAAAGAACGATGATAAGACTCACCACGTCATTTCTAAACATTATGTTGCACTAATAATGCTGAACACATTTTTAAAGCTCATTATACGCAAAAGTTTCATAAATTGTACCAGCGGAATGTAAGAAGCTTCTAGCGGTAGATTATAAGCAACGTCGCTATTTTCCTTTTGTCAATTTCCTACTAACGAACCACAACGAATACAGAGTCATGCATGTCTCTAAATTAAAACTGTTTCATGTACGTTAACCAAAAATAAAACATTATGTTCCCATTATCTTTAACGTTAATTCTCTTCGGCACGTGCACAAGAGAACGGTTACGGTCGATGAAAACCACAACAAAATGAACACTGCCTTCAGACGACATGTTCCGCCACACACAGCCGATAATATGGCACCAAGAAGCACGTATTTCACTCCGACATCACAAGATGTCGGACAGTGCTAGAAGTAGTATTCTGTAGTAGTGGTATGCATTGCGATCTCGTACTATAAAGGCACCTCTCTCCTACATATGTCAATTATTGACGACAAATTGCAGATTAGCACTTAATTTTTTTTCCTTTTAATAGAATTTTTTACTTCAAATTTGTGGAGAAAACTGTCACAATATGTGCAAAACGCTTCAGACATTTCTCTGCATTACACATGCTAGCGTAGCAAATTCCATAGTGGTATTTTTGTCGATAGATAGCTCTATACATCTGAATAGGAACCAAAATCACGAGCATATGTGTCCTCAATTAAATATCAACTGCATTCCACCAGAGATACATACTTAGCAACAGATGGTGGCGCAACAAGACATTCCTTAGGACATCAGTTGGATGGAATCAATACCACACCAGCGAGAAAAGCAAGACCTTCAGTTGACTTTTACAGTTGCAGTAAGAAACAAAATACTTAGATACGTCAAAAAATGAGAGAATGGTAACATGTAGGACTGCAGCTCAGCACGACTGAAACATAAAATGAAATGGACTGCAATGTCGCATCATAGTTTCGAAAAATAATATAGTACCAAATATATACCAAGCAATTGGATATTAATCGATACGATTCCCACGCCCGGGTTCCCGGGTTCGATTCCCG
Source organism: Schistocerca cancellata (assembly GCF_023864275.1). Taxonomy (NCBI): domain Eukaryota; kingdom Metazoa; phylum Arthropoda; class Insecta; order Orthoptera; family Acrididae; genus Schistocerca; species Schistocerca cancellata. The sequence goes on from NC_064631.1 coordinate 58,485,239, forward strand.
GCGGGGTCAGGGATTTTCTCTGCCTCGTGATGACTGGGTGTTGTGTGATGTCCTTAGGTTAGTTAGGTTTAAGTAGTTCTAAGTTCTAGGGGACTGATGACCTCAGATGTTAAGTCCCATAGTGCTCAGAGCCATTTGAACCATTAATCGATACGAGATAGGTAGTACTCTACTCTCGCTGAAAAACTGTAAGGTAATAGACATAATGTTACATCAAAATAAAGCACAAAATGCAATTATGCTAGAAGCTTATTTAACAGCTTTCAGTTGCAACAGGTTCCATGCCAATGATAATATTCTTAAAAGCTATTTATTTCGTCCACTGGTTGTTGGTATATATCCATTTTATTTTTGCTTTGTACACCACGACGTTTCCTCCTTGTAGCAATTTTCAGTATAATGTTGAACGCGTTAAACATATATGTTTTGCGATACAGCCTTATAATTTGATGAACTGTCCGTAACTGGTCGGGCTTGAGAGCTGTTGCCATGGCAATGGGTTTAGCACGAACAGCAGCAGACAGCCAAGCCTTTTACTAGTGTGGGCTACCTCTGAACTGTATGCAACACTACAAACGAATTGTTTGGCACGAGGTGCCGATGTAAACAGTTCAGCGCTCCCTCGGCTGTATACTGCTGTTAGTAGATATTTACAGCTTTCAAGCTCTGTCAACTATGTGCTGTTCAAGAAATTATATGGCTGTAACCAAAAATTTATCTCAACAAGATATTTAATATTTCAAACCGCGTTACATTTCCAAATCGTTTGCGCCTTTACAACTGAGCGCTTAATGACATTAAAATATAAAATCCGCCTCTTACAGGCTACTAACTGAACATACGGCGATAATAATAATAATAATGTTGCACATCAAGACTGTAAGAAAGAAAAAGGGTGTTAGATGTAGGAGTAGATATCTGAATGTTACTTCTTAGATCTACAACTTTGCTAGCGCTGTTTTTTTCTCGAAGGTCGAGACTTTATTGTGAAAAACTTACAAAAAATTTACGTTTGAAAGTATTGGCCACCGCGGATCACTACTTGCTCCCATCTTCCGGGTACATACGAGTCCCGCGCCGGAAGAACTGGGCATCTTTTGAGGAGATCCATGAATCGATCTACTTCTTCACTTGTTCATAAGGCCGGGAGTGCTGGTCAGCCAGGCCTTGTGCCACCGATCCAGAAGCGTGTTAGTCAGAGGGAGAAATGTCCGGTGACTAAGGCGAATGGGGCAGGACTTCGCATTTCAACCTTCCCAGGTATATTCCGACGGGTTTTGCGACAGTATGTCGAGAACAGTCATACTGAAAAATCATGGTTTCGTTTCTGTCTCTGTATTGTAGCCATTCTTCTACCAGTGTTCGGCTCAAAGGCGTCGAGTGCTTTCGATAATTGTCTCCTGTGATTGTTTCCGTCGGTTTCAGTCACCTCGAAAATCTTCTCTCTTCCACCGCCATGTCAGGCTTCGACGTCAAACGTCCTTAAAGCGCTGAAATCATTCTGTGCAAGTTCTGTCACTAACAGATACTTCAACAGAGATCTTGCCCAATATTTAACGAATCTCAACCGCAGATTCCTTTATGTTAATGCAGAAAATTGCAACTTTCAGCAAACGACGAGAAGTGAGCTCGTAATTTGAAATATTAAATGGATAATAGTTTTATAATGCAATCACAAATTGACAAATATTTTGGCGGAGTTATGTTTACAAATGCTTAAGATTACTTTATGACAGTTACGACTTATCACCTGCACTAACGATTGTCGCCACTGCCATCTACTGCAAACGGTGAAAGCAAAGCTGTAGACCTAATGGAATTGTTTACGAACGACGAAGAGAACCATAAGAACTCAGTTTGAAACGGCACAGGCAAGAAACAGACACAAAAGTATTCACAGCTTGAAACGTCCCCTTAGAACAATTTATACACGACTGTGCTTAAACTGACACACAATATTATTTAGCGCAACGCAATCTGACTATCAAAGATCCCTGCAAAAGAATGGCCCTGAGTAACATTAAACTATACCTTTCACAAATAACTTACGTCACAAAAATCTTCATTACTGGAACTACTGCAATACAGCGAGCGCCACTACTACCAGCTAAATAAAAGATTCAAACTACGGAAGTCACTAACTACTGATAGGGATAGTTAGCAAATGAAAGATTTTAATAGAGAACAAACACTGCATTTACCTTAATATCATCAAAAGTCATAATATATGTAATTTCAAAACTCCGCCATCTCTCTCCTCACATCCACCACTGCTGGCGGCTCACCTCTAACTGTGCAACGCTACGCACTGTTCACATCCAGCTGCCGCTGCCCAACACTACAATGGCAGACAACAATGCAAACTAGCCACAGACTGCACACAGCACAGCCAGTGATTTTCATACAGAGCGCTACGTAACGTTGCCTATAAGAAAATATAAACGGCCTACTTACAAGCTATACAGTTAGACTAGACCAATCTTATGCGCCGTGTTTGTCTCAAATGTTCAGATGTGTTCAAAATGGCTCTGAGCACTATGGGACTTAACATCTGTGGTCATCAGTCCCCTAGAACTTAGAACTACTTAAACCTAACTAACTTAAGGACATCACACACATCCATGCCCGAGGCAGGATTCGAACCTGCGACCGTAGCAGTCGCGCGGTTCCCGACAGCGCGCCTAGAACCGCTAGACCACCGCCGCCGGCTGTTCAGATGTGTGTGTGATCGTCTTACACACAAGTTAAACTAACTTATGCTAAGAACATGAGACACACGCATACCCGAGGGAGGGCTCGCACCTCCGGCAGGAGTGGCTGCGCAGCCCGTGGCAGGACGCCTCAAACCGCGCGGCCACTCCGCGCGACACCGACCTGTTTCACTTATGTGTTTATTTGAGGGATCGTTGAGTATTTCATTCTATGCCTGACTGTTACCTTAACCACCAAACGACAAAAAAGTCACAATACAAGCAGACGGAGCTAATCCAACAGAATTTTAATCAAGTTCGTTTGATAACGAAACACAATGTTGACGAAAAAGTAATTGACGCTGAACTGTTTCCAACTGTCAAGACAGGAAAACTTCATTCTTTAGTGCAACCAAACAATTATTTTGTCATTTTTTGCTTTCTGTACAGGTTTATACACCGAATTGAGCTTTTATTTTCACGTCTAAGAAAGTACGTATTAGCCTTCCAGAATCCGCACGTTTTAGCGTAAAAAGGACTATACACAGTTTACATACCTTATTCTTATAACATAGAAGAAGTATGTCCTCTACCTTCATCAGCAGGCACCCGATGTCCACCAGCTTGCAAAAATACGCCGGAGTATAGCAGCGAAGCCTCTTCTAAATGCGGCGAGAACAGCTCGGTTGACCAGTTCAGAAGAACGTTGCCCAGCAACGGACGAGAGCTGCGTAACAATGACAGCAGCTGGCTTGGAACACTGCAGCGTGGTGGGACGAAGTCAGAAAGAATAGTTGTAGGTAGGTGAGTATGAACGAGGTTTCATTTCAAGAGTTATTGATTGCAATAACATTTAGGGGGCCATTTTAAACTGCACTGGAAGATTTATTTATCGATTAGTTTCGGACGGCCTTTTCATTATTAAATCATCCAGGTACATAAGTCTTGCGTTACAACCAGACGAGCATGTAAGTTACTGGCCACAAAAAATATAAACGTGGCAATACACAACGTAGTGTCTACACATGAACATCGCTGCGCACTTCCTACAAACGGAGGACATTCCTTTGCGCCGGAGTTCCAGTGCAAGGGGGCAAGAGGTACCGCTGTGGGGTGGACGACCACTGGGGCTGGAGGCGTTCAGAGGATTTGTTTCACAAGCATTGGCGTGTAAAACGTACGATTTGGTCATATGTGGTAGCTGCACTGTTGAGAACACGTTCAAAGATTTTTAGACTAATTGCAGACGCAATTCCACATTAGAAATAATAAGTTCGTCGACTAACATAATACTATGGAAAGTTCACTGTCACTGTTTCCACACACAAAACACGTTTAGGAAACGCTCCACCCTAAGTTTCTTCATTTTCAGTAGCCACGTCTGTTTCACTTCCACTGGCAGTGTCAGCTGATTCAGTTTCATCTTCCATTGTGGAATCAGTACTGCTTGCGTCACTATGATTATCACTGTTAGAATCTGTTCCACGTTCCACATTTCCGATCGTCAGCAGCGCTCAGTCCAGCAAGCCTCCACGTGAAATACAGGGTGATTCAAAAAGAATACCACAACTTTAAAAATGTGTATTTAATGAAAGAAACATAATATAACCTTCTGTTATACATCATTACAAAGAGTATTTAAAAAGGTTTTTTTTTTTCACTCAAAAACAAGTTCAGAGATGTTCAATATCGCCCCCCCCCCCCAGACACTCGATCAATATCAACCCGATACTCCAACTCGTTCCACACTCTCTGTAGCATATCAGGCGTAACAGTTTGGATAGCTGCTGTTATTTCTCGTTTCAAATCGTCAATGGTGGCTGGGAGAGGTGGCCGAAACACCATATTCTTAACATACCCCCATAAGAAAAAATCGCAGGGGGTAAGATCAGGGCTTCTTGGAGGCCAGTCATGAAGTGCTCTGTCACGGGCTGCCTGGCGGCCGATCCATAGGTTTCATAACTAACCTTTTTCGTAGGACTCTCCATACAGTTGATTGTGGAATTTGCAGCTCTCTGCTAGCTCTGCGAGTCGATTTTCCTGGGCTGCGAACAAATGCTTGCTGGATGTGTGCTACATTTTCATCACTCGTTCTCGGCCGTCCAGAACTTTTCCCTTTGCACAAACACCCATTCTCTGTAAACTGTTTATACCAACGTTTAATACACCACCTATCAGGAGGTTTAACACCATACTTCGTTCGAAATGCACGCTGAACAACTGTCGTCGATTCACTTCTGCCGTACTCAATAACACAAAAAGCTTTCTGTTGAGCGGTCGCCATCTTAGCATCAACTGACGCCGATGCCTAGTCAACAGCGCCTCAAGCGAACAAATGTACAACCAAATGAAACTTTATAGCTCCCTTAATTCGCCGATAAATAGTGCTTAGCTCTGCCTTTTGTCGTTGCAGAGTTTTAAATTCCTAAAGTTGTGGTATTCTTTTTGAATCACCCTGTACACTGCTCTCCAATTTTACTTGCCTGCTCACAACGTCTCTTCCAGTCTTCTTCTGCTATGGGAGCAATTTGTTCATCTATAAGTGTTAATGACGTGTTCTTTCTGAATGGCATATTACGTTCAGAAACACCGTCCTTGACTCTTGCCCATATCTGCACTGTAGGATACAATTAGGGGTGGTATGGAGGAATTCGTACGTCAGTGTGACATGTTCAGTTAAAATATTGTCTGTTTTATAAGTGATGTACCCTGGTTTTATCAATAAATGCAAATAGGGCCCCAATACATTCTTATTTAAAGAAATTTCCTTTTCTGTTAACCAAGACGTCATTTCACTCCTCGTCGACTTTGATGTTGTAGCACAAGGCAGATGCTTACTGCGGTAGGGGGCGTTATATCTAGCATGGACAGTATGAGGAAATAGATTAGGTATCAATTTCTCCCTGAACCATTTTTCATAAGCTGAGGACTGTATGTCGCTGCGATAAGCCCCTGTTGTCTGGCCGGATTTAAACCTCATGTACACATTCAGTACAAAACCGTCCTGCCAGCCAGCCAGCATCAATGATGACATTTCTATTTCCTATCGAAACATGCCTTAACAGACAATGTAGTGGATTTTCCATCCTTCTTTACGATTCTATGTGACAGGTGTGAGCATTTAACTCGTCCATTTAGACAGTCAGTTTGGTATCCCACAACTGCCTGGATCGTCTTTAGACAGGTCTCCGCTGGTCACCGAGACTCTTCACTGAAGACAATTCTTCACCAATCAACGCCATTTCAGGCAGAAGACGTGTCTAGAGACGCCCATGACAGTAGTGGAATACCAACATGAGTGTCGCTCGCCATTTGGCCCGACAAGTAGGAGTGATTGTCTCGAGTGTCATTTCTTTTCTAAGAGGACTGCTTTGTTTCTAATTCACGGCACCCTTACGGCATAGCCGTTGGTTGACGATACTCTACATCCCATTTTGTTGTCCTTCATGGCAAGCCATCCGGGCCTTACATTTCAGCAAGATAATGCCCGCTGAACACGCCGAGAGTTTCTACAGCTTGCCTTCGTGCTTGTCAAATTCTGTCTTGGCCGACAAGGCCTCAAGATCTCTCCCCAATTGAGAAAGTCTGGAGCGTTGTGGGCATGACACTCCTACCATATGGTGATTCTGGTTACCCGGCGAGCCATTTGTACAGAATCTGGCACAATATCCACTAGGATGACATCCAACTACTCTGTCAATCAATGCCAAGTAGAATAAGTGCTTGCATAAGGACCACAGGTGGACCAACGGGTTACTCATATGCTCAATTTTTCTGAAATGGAGAACGTTTATTTGTCTGTACAAGTACAGGACGTCTACTACTGTATTTACGTTCCATTTAGATAATTCCTTCACAGTCGTCGTTTTTTTTTTTTGTATTAGAGTGTATAATTAAAGCAAGAAACTTGTTAGTAAATGCTCTTTTTAAGACATTTTACATTGTCCAATACCTTTAAGTTGGTAGCTTTGATCTTCGAAGTCTGATTCTGTGTGTGCACAATATCGCATTTAATTCTAAAAAATTCATTCACAGATTTTTTTATACGTAGGAACGGGTAAAAGTCAAGGCGTCAAAACGGCAGGATGGAAGTTGCAACTATTCATAGTTCAAATGTCTGTTTTGGCACTGCCAAAGCACGTCTTTGTCCAAGTGCGCTATCGTGATGAAGGTAGATTTTTTCCAATCCTGCCTCTTCTTCCGCAAAGGATGTGGCAACGAAGGTTACTGCTTTTATTCAGGGTGGGGTGAGGTTGGGTGAAGCGAGAAATGGTAGGCAGATGATGGGAATGGTGTCATTCGAAGGAGTTGTTCGGAAAGTTAGTTTACCAGTAGAAACAATGCATTCGCTGAAGGAGCAACGCGCCGTTGTCGTAGAGTCTCGCTTTTCTAACATCTGACGGATCATGGCAGAGCAGCGTACATCGCGTATGCACTTCAGAATTTTCGACCCAACTTCTGATTTTTTGTTTATTGTTATTTCGTCGTCGGCGCCTCATATGTGCTGGAGGTGGTCTCCCTGCGCTACAATATATCGCTCTTGAGCCAAATGCCTTTACAAAGTGTAAGTACGGACATTACAGCAAGGTTTATGGGTGGAGAATTTAAAAAATTTTTAAACATTATATAATGCTTATTATTCGATGATACTTACAAAATACAATGTTGTTTTCTTCCTTTCAAATAAAAGTAGAAATAAACAGTTCAACAGACAAGAATAGAAAGACAAAATAGATATTTAAAATAAGTTGAAAAAATGGTGATGTTGATTAAAAAGGAGCAACGCACTACCGTTTAAAAAGATGAAGGACCGGCGCTGGTGAAAAAAGTTGTGGGAAGATTAAACTTTGGTTGTTCTGTAGTGGGATAGAGTGCGCGAGTTAGTATATAAGCCGTTGAATGATACTGAAAATGGTCGGGTGGATAATGGGAACACGGAAATGAAGTATAGATTTGGTGGGTGGGTAGAGCCCTTACATCAGGAGCTGAAGTGGTGGAGAGAAATGGAGAGACAGGAGGGAGGGGGCAGCCCTGACATAGAAAGGAAGTTATAGTGGGAACCCACGTCCTGTTGCTGGCAGGCAGTCAGTTGTATCGTGGATCGAAACTCGCAGGGGAACTGGAAATGTGCAAAGAAGAGCAGTGGGAGTAACGGGGTACTAAACGCCTAAATACGCGTTGTAATGGTTGTGAGCGTATTCGGGAGAAAACTGTAGCAGAAGTACGGACCGATTTCGATGTGCCGAAACAGGCCGAGAAATATATTGTAAAACATTTTCATACACAGCAACGAAACCCTTGAGTATTGACATTTCACGCACAGTTCGTGTTTTGGAAATGATATCTCCTAGATGGCCAACGTTGTTACAATGACGGACAATCTGTGATGCAAATCGTTTAGGGCACGAACGAGCATATTTATAGGAATGTTTCTGATTTCCGCCTGAATGGTGTCTTTCAGTACCGCAATCGTGTGTAGGCTTCTAGCACGCACCCTTTGTTTAAGGGACCCACAAAAGAAATGGTTACAGATCAATAAGTGTGGAGGCCTTTAAGGCAACGAAATATCCCCATTCCTTGAAACGATGTGGTTAACAAACCCTCTGCCCACTGCACGTAAATGTTCATCCTCAAAAAAGAAAGCGTCGATTATGTCCACTGAGGAGTCGTCGCCCCTTGCTGTGACTTTCTGGCTGTGTGAGGGGCGTTGATGGAGCTACTGAGGACTATCGTCGCACCAGTAACGGCAGTTTTGTTTGGTGACACAACCGCTGCGATGAGAATGTGCCTTGCCATTCAGCCATAGCAAATTTAAGAACTTCGTTATCCCTACTTTTAGTAAACAGTTCAAAAGACGTATGTATTTGCTTTTCGTAACCATTTTCATTTAACTGATACACAACCTCTATCTCGTATATTTGTAACGTTAAATTGTTCCGTAAAATTCTGTACACACTACGGTTGAACAATCCAACTAGAACCACAATCTGTCCCACAGAACGCATTGGACTGTTACTTGGTTGGTTGGGGAGTGGACCAAACAGCAAGGTCATCGGTCCCATCGGGTTAGGGAAGGATGGGGAAGGAGGTGAGCCGTGTCCGTTCAAAGGAACCATCCCGGCATTTGTCTGAAGCGGTTTAGGGAAATCACAGAAAATCTAAAACAGGATGGCCGAATGCTAGTACAGCGTGCTAACCACTGCGCCACCTCGCTCGGTGACAACATTTTGCACTTCCTCTATCCGTTCCTGTGACTGACAACTTCTAATTCTTCCACGCGATTTCAGCTTAAGGGCACTTCCCGTTGCTTCATAATTTCTCACCTATAGCGCGGTACAGGATCATTCCGTCTAAGGTCGAACTGACGACGGTATTCCTGTGTAGCAGCAGCAAGGCGCTCAACGTTCCTGTGAAAGGCCTTCACAGCCACAGCAATTTCAGGCCCAGACCAGCACTCCATCTCGGCAAATAGCGGACCTATCCGAAACACATGACAGACATTCAGTGTGACCAATAATACCGTTCGACTTTTAGAGACTAATTAAAACTGCCCGTTTTCTGCCATTACCTGTAATTTATGTGGCTACGAGAGTTTTGAGTAACACTGTAGCTATCGCCTAAATCTACTAGATGGAACTACTGGCATTTTATATCGCAACTGGATTAAAACAGGACCCAAAGACATTTATATAAAAGTATTTCTTTTATATTATTTCGTTGGAATGCATTGTAATCATTACTGAGCCTATATAAATATGTGCTTTTGCACCGTAAACCGTTCTTCGTAAAAAAAGAGAGGATCATTTGATGATGATGATGTTTGGTTTGTGGGGCGCTCAACTGCGTGGATATCAGCGCCCGTACAATTTCCCAACCTTTGCTCAGTCCAATTTCGCCACTTTCCTGGATGATGATGAAATGATGAGGACAACACAAACACTCAGTCATCTCGAGGCAGGTGAAAATCCCTGACCCCGCCGGGAATCGAACCCGGGACCCCGGGCTCGGGCAGCGAGAACGCTACCGCGAGACCACGAGCGGCGGACAGAGAGGATCATTTGAAATATGTTTGAATTTCTATAAGGTGCTGAAACCGAATCTCACGCAACACAGTTAAGGTTGTGAGTAATGGTACCACAAATATCAAGAAAGATACTTGCGAAGTTTTGGCGCGTACTGGAGACATGGGTGTGTGGAAACATGATGTGAAGAACGTTTGCTTTATATGCTCAGTGGTTTGGTTGGTGAATGAAAAGATAGACCTGAAGTGAACTTAGTGGTCCTGACTTAATGAACTGACTTAAGAGAAGAATAATCCTGCCAAAGAAATGTGACCAGGAGAGTTCCAAGCAAATGAACCACAGAAGAAGTGGTTCGCCTACAAGACGACGTCGCTAACGGTATGCGTGGTGCAGTTAATACCCCATCACTCGCGTGATGACTTATTAAAAGGACTCAGTATTCTTGTATGTTTCTTTACCGACTGTGATATCTCCTTAAAACTAAGCCAGGATGTTAAATAATAATAACTATTTGTCTATTAATCCAAACTTAATATTCTTGTATCCCCACATATTACTTTTGGCTGTGTCCAGCTTTCCTGACAAATGGTTCAAATGGCTCTCAGCACTATGGGACTTACCTTCTGAGGTCATCAGTCCCCTATAACCAAGAACTACTTATACCTAACTAATCTAAGGACATCACACAGATCCATGCCCGAGGCAGGATTCGAACCTGCGACCGTAGCGGTCGCGCGGTTCCAGACTGTAGTGCCTAGAACCGCTCGGCCACCTCGGCCGACCTCTCCGGACAACTGAAATGTATAACATCGTACGGAATGGCATCAAAGTACGTTAATCATTCCATCAGAAAGTGTGAGAAATAACGAAGGCAAGAAAGAGAGAGCGATCAACGTGTCCAGCATAAACAGGAAGTGTACAGCCTTCATATAAATACAATGAATCTGATACTGCGGTGTTTAACGTTACAAGCTTTTGAGCTGAAGTGAGTAGTGCGTCATAGATGTGAATGCGGGATATTCGATGACGATGTACCTGCTGAATATTGATGTTTATGATCAAACTGATTACATTTTATTTTAATCAGTGGAGGCCCAGGTGTTACTTAATCTCGGCACTGTACAATGCCTTGGTAATTACGTCCAACGCGGGTCATTAACTTCATTACTACACTGATTTTCAAAAAGAATACATGTTATTGTAAGCTTAATTACTATTCTGTTTCTGCAAATTTCCATTTTACAGCAAAACGTAGAAGCAAATGATGTCGTCGTCGCTCGGCAGGCACACACACCGTTGTCCTTACACTTTACTATCATTCTGTGAGACGATTTTTTCACCACGCCTTCAATTTTAACCCATATAAACTGGGTGTGGCGCAAAATGCGATTTTATTGCTGCGAAAAATTGCATGTGGAGAGTTGTTTGAACAGTTGCCACACAGTGCGCTGCTGTTCTTTAGTGACGAGGCACACTTTGATCTATCTGAGTGCGCTAATAAACAAGACACGCCGTGCTAGTGGGCTAACAAACCCGGACAACTTCACGAGAGGACCACACAGCTCTTAGGCACTCATTACGTGTAGCACTTTGGCGTGCAGTGTTGCGAATACACTAAATGTGAATTTTCAGAGAGTATTCAGCACGATTGAGGAATGTTTTTTGCCTCTTCTTGGACAAATTAATGTGGTGGTTGCGTAGCTGCACGTAGATGGGACGACGGCGCACACAGCGCCATCTGCTTTGCGTGTTTTGCAGGGAAGTTCTCCGGGCAGCTCATCTGATCTTCCGTGACAGTCGCCTCATCGATTTAGGCCCCTGGGACGGTTCTTAGGGGCTTTCCAGAATCCACTCTGTACACCGATCGTCCGAAGACTCTTGCACACTGGTAGGACAATATATTCTCAACAATAGCCCGCACATGTTTGGTTAGAACAGGCGTGCATACGTACGGAAATTCAAAATTCGAATAACTCAGTTTACTGATAATAAAGACATCATTTTCAAACACCTGTAATATTAATACTCTCATTACCAACGTTTTTCAAGGAGGACTTTTGCGCACCGTAAAAAACTAAGAAAAAACAAAATTTTTAAATTGTTGTTGACATATATTAACATCATACTTTTTAAAGAGGTACTAATGTTTAAGTAGGGTCTAGAACTTTTAACTATCTTTTAACACACACACACACAAAAGTAAATACAAATTTAGTTAATTTCTCACAGCATACTTTTTAAAGAGATCTTTATGTCTAACAATGGTCCCTATACTAGAAGCTATGGAATCTCATAAAATATTTCATTACAAACACAAATATTTATTTCAAAATTTTAAAATACACTGACGAAAAAAACTAAACACAAAAAAATAATTTACGTAGAGTAATGAAATTTCGGGAATATATCTCGTCTGATGATGTTCCATATATGCTCAAGTGGAGATCTGGTGATCGAGGAGGTCAAGGCAACATGTCGACACTCTGCAGAGCATGTTAGGTTACAACAGCGGTATGCAGGCGAGCGTTAACTTGTTGAAAGGCACCCCTTGGAATGCAATTCATGAATGACAGCATAACAGGTCGAATCACCAGACTGACGTAGAATGTCGCAGTCAGTGTGCGTGGGGTGACCAGGACTGTGCTCCTGTCGTCATATGAAATCGCACCCCATATCATAGGCTCAGCTGTCTTCAAGAACAACGGACCGAGCGAGGTAGCGCAGTGGTTAGCACACTGGACTCGCATTCGGGAGGACGACGGTTCAATCCCGTCTCCGGCCATCCTGATTTAGGTTTTCCGTGATTTCCCTAAATCGCTTCAGGCAAATTCCGGGATGGTTCCTTTGAAAGGGCACGGCCGATTTCCTTCCCCATCCTTCCCTCACCCGAGCTTGCGCTCCGTCTCTAATGACCTCGTTGTCGACGGGACACACTAATCTCCTCCTCCTCCTCCAGAACAACGGTGGGCTGGCAGCGCTCAATTTTCCATTCCATGCACAGGCTCATGTAAAAAATTCAAGAAGATCAGTTAATTGTACACTCCTGGAAATTGAAATAAGAACACTGTGAAGTCATTGTCCCAGGAAGGGGAAACTTTATTGACACATTCCTGGGGTCAGATACATCACATGATCACACTGACAGAACCACAGGCACATAGACACAGGCAACAGAGCATGCACAATGTCGGCACTAGTACAGTGTATATCCACCTTTCGCAGCAATGCAGGCTGCTATTCTCCCATGGAGACGATCGTAGAGATGCTGGATGTAGTCCTGTGGAACGGCTTGCCATGCCATTTCCACTTGGCGCCTCAGTTGGACCAGCGTTCGTGCTGGACGTGCAGACCGCGTGAGACGACGCTTCATCCAGTCCCAAACATGCTCAATGGGGGACAGATCCGGAGATCTTGCTGGCCAAGGTAGTTGACTTACACCTTCTAGAGCACGTTGGGTGGCACGGGATACATGCGGACGTGCATTGCCTTGTTGGAACAGCAAGTTCCCTTGCCGGTCTAGGAATGGTAGAACGATGGGTTCGATGACGGTTTGGATGTACCGTGCACTATTCAGTGTCCCCTCGACGATCACCAGTGGTGTACGGCCAGTGTAGGAGATCGCTCCCCACACCATGATGCCGGGTGTTGGCCCTGTGTGCCTCGGTCGTATGCAGTCCTGATTGTGGCGCTCACCTGCACGGCGCCAAACACGCATACGACCATCATTGGCACCAAGGCAGAAGCGACTCTCATCGCTGAAGACGACACGTCTCCATTCGTCCCTCCATTCACGCCTGTCGCGACACCACTGGAGGCGGGCTGCACGATGTTGGGGCGTGAGCGGAAGACGGCCTAACGGTGTGCGGGACCGTAGCCCAGCTTCATGGAGACGTTTGCGAATGGCCCTCGCCGATACCCCAGGAGCAACAGTGTCCCTAATTTGCTGGGAAGTGGCGGTGCGGTCCCCTACGGCACTGCGTAGGATCCTACGGTCTTGGCGTGCATCCGTGCGTCGCTGCGGTCCGGTCCCAGGTCGACGGGCACGTGCACCTTCCGCCGACCACTGGCGATAACATCGATGTACTGTGGAGACCTCACGCCCCACGTGTTGAGCAATTCGGCGGTACGTCCACCCGGCCTCCCGCATGCCCACTATACGCCCTCGCTCAAAGTCTCTCAACTGCACATACGGTTCACGTCCACGCTGTCGCGGCATGCTACCAGTGTTAAAGACTGCGATGGAGCTCCGTATGCCACGGCAAACTGGCTGACACTGACGGCGGCGGTGCACAAATGCTGCGCAGCTAGCGCCATTCGACGGCCAACACCGCGGTTCCTGGTGTGTCCGCTGTGCCGTGCGTGTGATCATTGCTTGTACAGCCCTCTCGCAGTGTCCGGAGCAAGTATGGTGGGTCTGACACACCGGTGTCAATGTGTTCTTTTTTCCATTTCCAGGAGTGTATATAAAGGGTGTAAATTTTAAGTTGACAAACCAGAATAATCGAAAAATACGCTTCACACGAAAAAATGAGCAGAATCCAAAGATGATTATTTTCGAGGGGGACATCTGCCGGTGCTAAAATTAGCCCCCCCCCCCCCAACTCCTGTGGGTGGGGCGGGAGGCAACTTTAAAATTTCAAACCCCCATTTTTTATTGCAGAATCAGTTTCTGCATAAAAACTACGTACATTTTAATTATTTGTTTTGATTCTTCGCAGTTGGCGCTGTAATTCAAGAAAATCCATGTTCTCATTTTTGTGTGGAAAATTGTTACGGATAAATAACAAACTGCTCTCTCTCAAACCCTACCCTATGTGGAGAGACGGAGGGTTTTCGTATTATCGAATCAAAGTTTACGAAGTAAATAAGTATTTTTTATAACTCAATACACAAGCAGGTGCTGTATCAACTCCGCCACAACAGCCAGCCACATCCGCGACAGAGTGTCTGCGCTATTCCACCGCCCCGAACTTTCAGTGAACAACAAGAGCTACGGAACGAGCACCGCGTTCATGTCGACGTCCAGTGTGCTACACATCAAGTGCTGTGTACTGTGAAACTTTCTCATTTCTTGTCAATGGGTGGTACAGGTGTCTACCAACTCCCTCAGAAGTTATTCTCGACTAGTAGGCTAGAGTCGCTGGTTTTTGAAGAATTAGTTTCTGCCCTCACTAAGTAATACGAGGATCAGGTGCAGGTTTCTGCAGCTCGTTGCAAGTTATTTCGATTGTGGGGAAGGTCAGAACAGACATACCGTCAATAGGTCACCGAACTTCAGTCTTTGACACGGCAGTGTCGTTTGCAATGTAGCTGTGGACGGCAATGTAGTGACACAATGGTTCGTGATGCAGCTATGTACAGTGTGACAGATCCTACTTTGATACAAGTGTTACAAAATATTGAAAATCAGGATTCATGTGATAATGCCGTGGAAAACTTTGAGGTAGCACCCATTTGCAGTGTAACACAAAGTGACAAACAAATATGGTCTTGCCACCAACCACCACACGCAAATGGGCCACCGCGTCATGGATAGAGTAAACAAGCGTTACGCATGTATCTGCTGTCAAACCATGTCAAGACAATATTTACCCTCTTGGAACGTGACCTGCTTTGCTTCTGGAATGCCAGCTCATGTGCAGTCTGCATGCTTGCATCAGAAAAAGAACTCTACCCACGTTCGCTTTCATAAGTGTGAAGCACCTTCACATTCAGAGAATCTAGTTTTTTCTATCCGTCTGCCGGTACTAGTAATGATTAAATACAGGCTGTGCCTTCACCCCGCCAAAATGCTGTGCAACGACAGTGAGATAAACTGTTTGTGACCTTAGTGAGTGTCAGACGCGTTGTGCGACTTGAGTTAGACTCTGACACTCCCGTTTCGTTGCTTAATCGTGCTACTTATGAACAGCTGGGCTCGGCACAGTTCAGAACACCCTGCACGCGACTTACTGCGGGTAACTGTCAGGACATTCCGCTACTTGGTACGCGTTGTTTACCTGCCACACTCCAGTCTCACACTAAGACAGTGACATTTACAATTCTGCGTTCACGTCGCTGTCAAAATATTTTTGGATTTGATTCATTTCATTTGTTTGGTCTTCCGATTCACGACAATGTACTATCTGTTTCTGCCTTCAACCCAAAAGGCAGTACTACACAATTGATTGGGGGGTTACCTGACTTATTTTCTGAAGGACATTCTCTTCAGTCGTCGTTGGTCCCTTTCTTACAGGATATTTTCTGGTTGCAGCAATGTCGGAGATTTGATGTTTTACAGGATTCCTGATATTCACGATATACTCGTGAAATCGTCGTACGGGAAAATCCACCATTTCATCGTTACCTCGGAGACGCTGTGTCCCATCGCTAGTCCGCTGACTGTAACACCACGTTCAAACTCATTTAAATCTTGATAAACCTGCTACTGTAGCAGCAGTAACCAATCTAGCAAATGCGCGAAATACTTGTTGTCTTATACAGGGATTGCCGACCGCAGCGCCGTATTCTGCCTGTTTACATATCTCTGAATTTGAGTATGCGTGCATATACCAGTTTCTTCGGCGCTTCAGTTGTGAGCGTGTGGGGTTGCTATTCCGTCATTCTGTGCAACGGATTAATCTGAGATGTACCCTTTACCCAGTGGCTCCTGCAAGATGCAATTTCCACCCCCACACTACTACAGAGTCAGACAGACGGTCCTAACGTTCTAAGGAGAAATGCCTGAAAAATTTACAGCAATAAATATATTCTGGAGTCGTCCGCTGTAAGGAAATGACACAAAAATTCACAAAATTTCTTACGTAACTAGTGGGATATTGGGTACTGGAGTAGTTCTAGTTAGTGTAAGAAAAACATGAAACTAACGAAGAAAAACATGAAAGTAACGAAAATTATTACCCATTTTGCAAAAATTCTGAGAAATCACAATGGCACCTTTAGTTATGAACTGATGTTATTTCCGGGTTCTTTTCGGAATGTGAAGGATAGAATTCGCTAAAGAAATTTCTATACAAAGTTTAAGATTGGTATTGACTTGGCAGAATGGCTGAGAGCCGCTCCTACTCAACTTGAATAATTATCCGTTAGAATGTTGCTAGGTACGGTCGAGGCTGTCGCATGTGAAACGCAGTGAAATGTACTGTTGTGGAGGAAATATGGAGCTCACAAGAGTTGTAGCGCACAATACCGTAAGCTGCGATGACTGCTGTCTGCGGCGCTCGCTGCTGACAAATAAGATAACTCTCGTTCTATGTGGATTGACCTTCGCCAATCAAACTCTCCCTATGCCTTGATGAAGTCGAGGACACCTGTTCGCCCCTAGTCTAACTATTGGCGTAGTACACCGGTCAGATAACCAGTCCACCACGATGCCACTCAAAAAAATGGCTCGCAGGCGTTTACCTATTACTCTGTCCTTTCACACCGCACATTAAGTGTGGCGGCCAACACAGTGAACAACGCTTAATCGAAAGGACTCAATATAGAGTCACACTCCGATTCGCTCTCGACAGAGGTGCTCTCCCAGTGAAGTACTGAGGAGAGACTTGTTCCTTGCTCTTTGAGTACATGTACGAGCGCACACGCTCTCGTTACATGTTCTCGCTCCAAGAGCGGCAACGGAACGGCCGCTCTCCACGCCAGACGTGAAGGGGTATATCTTTCGGTCTCATCAGTTACTCCTTCAGCTCAAGGCGTCAAAAATATCGTCTGCCAACCGGCACTGCTCTTCTAAAACGGGGGAATGAAGTTTTGTTTAAGGCGACCAATCT
The DNA here is from genome assembly GCF_023864275.1 of Schistocerca cancellata. Classification (NCBI taxonomy): domain Eukaryota; kingdom Metazoa; phylum Arthropoda; class Insecta; order Orthoptera; family Acrididae; genus Schistocerca; species Schistocerca cancellata. Next base: position 58,502,723 of record NC_064631.1, read on the forward strand.
GGAAATCTGTAGCATCGGCGTTTGGCGTTTGCTGTCCCCTGTGAAAATCTCTGCGTGCTATATTTGTAAAGAATGCGTAGGTTGGGCGCTATCACACAATGTAGCAGAATTTGCTTTTAAGCCGAACACTGGTTCGTTCCTCCTTTCACTCGGGCACACGCTGTCCGCTCCACGGGCGGCCGCCTACCGACGTAGAGAGCTCCCTGTGAAAACCTCTGAAGGGACCGGCGTCCTGGCGTGCGGTTTTTGCGAACTAGGAGCTTTTGTGACCGTCGTGTCTTGAATGTGTGTGTGTACGCCAGCCTCGAGTATTTCAACCACGGTGTGCACTTGTGATTTGTTAGTTATTTGCATATCGTTTACATGAATTCATACAACATTGACTTTATCTTATCGAGTTTGGGTTCGAATGAAGCGTCTTGATGTGCGGAATATGATTGTGAGGGCGGAATATCTAAGCAATGAAGGTCAGGAGACCACGACGTCTTACACAGTGTAAATAAAGTGTTACATGAGGATTTTCACATGTAATGTATGTTGTGTTTTAGAGCTAAAATAACTCACTAAATATAGACAAAAAAATAAATAATAAAAAACTTTCATAATAAACGTCAGTCTAGAGGCCTCACTGCATGAATTCAAAGTACTAACTGCTTACTTGTTAGTTCACAGCCCGAGTGTGTTTCTCTCATGAGATGAATATGAGTCTATGTGGTGCTACATAATGGTTAGATAATTAATTCCGATAGTATGAAGCACGATAAAATATAAAATGGACACCAAAGGGTTTGAGAAAATACGAAATGTTGAAGTAGACAAACTAATAAATGATGGAGCAGAAAAAAGAATGTGGCTATTACTGTTCTGTATTGATTCGACGGTTCCCGCAGTAGCTATTGAAATGACAGCCACTTTAAAAAATATTACTTACTCGAAATATTACTTCCTTCTTACGCTACATCAATTTCATACCATTCATTTTTCATGTTTTAATCAATGTGTTTCTCGTTTATTACTGCTGAGAGACAGCCCAAACACTCTGCGTCGCTTCACACAGATGCAGTGTACAGATCTGTCACCGCCCAGATGTCATTTCGGCGGCCACAAATGCCGAAGAAGGCGCAGTAGGAACTCTCAGCCGCAGCTGCCAAGGCAAGTGGACTCCGTGCTCTCGGGAAACAGGTTAGTGCTTTCATAAGTAATAGTATTCAATGACGAATGACTGCCACCCGAGTAGTTCGTAATTTAGTACAGAAGAATCACATCTACAGCAATCGTCATTAAAGCTGTGGGACTTTGACCTTGAAGACGACATGCAAAAAACGGCCAATTAGCTGAAGTGCACTATATGCTTTTACATGCGAACGGTTTGAATATCAGCGTCAGCACGATGTGGATAGGAATAACGCCACCTGCATATTGAATAAACAGAAGAACAAGCGTGGTGTCTCTCATTCACAAACAGTATTTCCACGTTATTTGTTTCTGAGATGACAAAGATATGCCTCTTGTAAGAAGTAGATATACCAGTACCTACCGAATGTCGACGATCTCAAGGGTTCAGCGTTTCTTTGCTGGGTACGGGCTTGGCGACCCCGGGTTTCCTCAGCTGCGAACTGGTAAGCGCCGCCAGTCCCCTGCCACCGCAAGCTCTGGGCACGCTTCAGCGACCACCATGCGGCGCGGCGGTGGAACGTAGTGTGTCTCAGGGGAATGGGGATCTTGGCTTCACTGACCGGATCTCGAGGATGGAATACACCGCTATAAGAAACCCTCAATCTCAAGGTGTGCTGCTCGCTGATGAGATCCATGGCTGTTGAAGTGGAACAGTCGTTAGCGGGCAACCTATGGGGAACCTGCCGCACCTCAGCTGTATAAGGCTTACTCAGGAAGGCGGGGCTCTGTCTGAGTGGACCCTTATTTCCCTAGCTGCTCGTGGGACCGAAATGGAACCCTCGAAATCTTCTTTTCCTCTTCCCAGCGGGCTGGGTCTAACGCCTGGGAGTTCTCTCACCCATTCATCAAAAAGAATGAGGGAGGCTAGTCCTCCTGATAATCAACTTTTTATTAGTAATGGGGCTCAAGGAGTCATGAATCCCAACGTCTTTGTAGTGATCAAGAGGAAGGAGGTGGCGTTTGAAAAAGTGTCCCCCTCCTATATCCATAAAGGCTTAGAAGGGTCGGTTGGCTGGCTATTAAACAGTTGCAAAATGGTTCCTTGCTTGTCGAGACTAACCAGGCAAAGCAGTTGGAACTTCTTATGAAGTGACAGAAATTGGGCGAGTAAGACATCGTTTTTGAGTTGCATAACTCCCTTAAGTCCAGCCAAGGTGTGGTAACCTACGGTGATATTATGGACATAGATGTTGCTGAACTGAAACATGAATGGGCACCACAGGGGATCATAGACGTGGAAAAAAAGCCACACAAGACCAATGGAGAGACTGAGGAGACTGCCACTTTTATTGTGACCTTCAATTCTCCAACGCTACTTGGACACATCATGGCAGGTTTACTCCGACTTAGGGTTCGATCCTATGTACCTAACCCCATGCGAGGCTTCAAATGCCACCGTTTTGGCCATACAACGCTAAGTTGCAGAGGTGAAGCGACTTGTGGGAAGTGTAGAAAGGCAGCGCATGAAGCTCGGACTGACTATCCGTCTCCAGAAGTCTGTATTAACTGCTCTTGGAGCAACCCACTCTGGATCCGAGCTCACCCTGTTTTTGCAGAGGAACGCAAAATTCAGGCAATCAAAGTGACCAAACGGATCCTCTACGCAGAAGCCAAAAAGGAGTATCAGGCAATGAAACCCTTTGTCTTTACCACTTCTTATACTGAGGAAACCTGTCATTAAGGTCGACGCTTCGACTCAAATGACTTAGTGTACCTTTATTCACCACCAGCACCTGTAAATCCGAGTGAAGACATAGTGATCCAGGCAGCTACAATGGAAGAAACCAGTAATAATTCCGCAGGGCGCAGCCCAAAGGAACCCCAAAAGCAGAGTGCCCCTCAACGCCAACTTTCTTCAAAGAAAAGTGACTCTCACCACCCCCCTTCCTCCTTATTCTTACTGGGAAAGGGAGTGAAGAAAGGAACTCAACATACAGGTCAAAAGCTGACCCGGGCGCCATCAGATGTCATTCTGACATGTCTGACTGATGATGAGGACATCATGGATTTTGATGCCTCATCATCAGACAAAGTCAGCACTATCACCCTGCCTCGCTCTACAAGCGCCTCACCACCTCAGCTCTAAGACAGGGGTAAATCAAGACCACATTGATGAAGTGGCTCCCGTACTCCAATGTTATATCAATGGGCACAGGACTCATCTGGAGGACTTGACACTCCTTGTACAGGAGAGACCCTTTTGCCCTTGCCATCAAGAGACTCATTTTAACGAAACTGACACACCTGTACTTGGAGGGTATCACCTTTACAGAAAAGAAGACCTTACTGGCGATAGGACAAAAGGTGGGGTTACAGTGTTCGTAAGGGACACTTTTCACTCCTCACCTATTTCCTTAACAACAACACTACAAGCGGCTGCTGTTCGGATAATGGCCCATGTTGACTTTACTGTGTGCTCTTTTTACCTACCACCTCATGAGCCTCTTGACAGTGGTGTCCTCACTCATCTTCTTTACGAACTCCCCCACCCATTCCTCATTTTAGGGGACTTCAATGCACACAGTGCACTATGGGGTTCTCACACCACTTGCACAAAGCGTCGGTCACTTGAGGATCTACTGCACACGACAGATCTCATACTGTTGAATATGGGTCAAGTTACAGATTATAGCACCACTACAGGTTCGTCTATGGCCATAGACCTTTCCTTCTGCTCTCCTGCACTTGGAGACACTGCTCAGTGGGCAGTGGACGATGACCTTCCTGGTAGTGACCATTTACTTATCTGGATCCATCTGCCTGATTGAGAAGATCCTGAAAGAAAGCCACCGGGATGGTTGTTCAGAAAGGCTAACTGGATTCTTTACAGGTAGTTAGCTGTTTTGGAGCAATGTGACGGCATCCATGACTGGGTGGATCGCATTACAGCTGTAAAAAAGCCTAGGAAGTGACATGTCCCTTAGTAGAACGATGAGTGCCGTTTTGCAATCAAGAGGGCAGCAATGTGCAGATTTAGTCTTTGCCTTGCACATGAGAATCTTGAAAACTTTCGAATGGTGCGTGCAGAGGCGAGGAGAATGTTTCGGGAGAGCAAACAGAGGTCTTGGGAAGAGTTCCTGAACTACATCAATAGGTCCACATCCACATGTAATGTATGGGAAGCCATTAGGAGGATCTCAAGGCACAACCCTCGAATGCCAATAGCAGCTGTATGAATACACGGGTCTGTCGTAACATCGATAAGGAATATAGCTCTGACAATAGCTGAATCATATAAATCCTTTACGGACGATTTCAGACAGGATTACACTTCTGTCGATATCGGGAGACATGGGAGAAGGCCGATCTTGATTTCCGTTCCATCATCTTGGAAGAATACAACCAGTCTTTCTCTCTGTGGGAGCTGGATTCTGCATTGTGAGTTGCTTGTGATACGAACCCTGGCAGCGTCCTGATAACCTACAGCATGTTGCAATAGTTGGACTGACAGTCGAAGGAAGTCCTCCTTCAGCTCACCAATAAAATTTAGATAACTGACGACTTTCCCAACTCTTGGAAGGACTGTATTTTTAATCCCAATTTTAAAACCAGGAAAGGATTCGACAGACCCTGTTAGTTATCTTAGTGTTAGGCTAACAAGCTGCATAGTAAAGATACTGGAGCGTATGGTCAATCGGCTCCTAGTGTGGATTCTGGAAACCAGGTTCCTGGCCGGCCGGAGTGGCCGTGCGGTTCTAGGCGCTACAGTCTGGAGCCGAGCGCCCGCTACGGTCGCAGGTTCGAATCCTGCCTCGGGCATGGATGTGTGTGATATCCTTTGGTTAGTTAGGTTTAGTTAGTTCTAAGTTCTAGGCGATTGATGACCTCAGAAGTCGCATAGTGCTCAGAGCCATTTGAACCATTTGAACCAGGCACTTGCTCAGTCGCTCCCAGTGTGGGTTCAGGAGGTATCACTCCACTCTCGATAACCTGACCCTGCTCGAAGCTGCAATTCAACAAGCTTTCCTTCGTAAGCAACGGCTTATCGTTGTTTTCTTAGATTTGGAAAAGGTCAACGGCACTAGCTGGTGGCATAATATTTTGTCGCAGCTCCATTTGAATTCCGTGGATGTCTACCTACCTCCATACCGTCCTTTCTCTCGGACAGGGTTGGCAATGTCCTGTCTGAGCGTTTTAAGCAGGTGAATGGTGTCCCTCAAGGGACTGTTATAAGTGTCACGGCTTTCGCCGTCGCGATCAATAGTATTACAACCACAGTGCGACGTCCACTACTATGTTCCTTGTTTGTGGACGACTTCCCCATCTTCAGTGCATCCTCCAGCCTCACCACGGCTACTCGGCAATTGCAACTGACGATCAGGCGGTTGTAGGAATGGTCTTCCACCACAGGTTTTAAATTCTCATGAGAAAAAACAGATTGTGTTGATTTTAATCGTTCCCGCGGTCTGTTTAATTTCCCCCTTTTTAAAACTGGGGGACAATGTTGTAACTTTTAAGGGAAAGGTGAAGTATCTGCGTCGTGCCTTTGATGAGGAGGTAACATGGTTGCCACATCTTCAAGAACTGAAACTGAGATGTCTGAGGGCCTTAGACATCCTTAAAGGTGTCAGTCATAGGCCTTCGGGAGCCGTCAGAGCGCGTCTGCTCCAACTCTATAAGGCCTTTGTGTGACCTTGGCTTGAATACGGATGCCAGGTTTATGAGTTAGTGAGACCTTCATACCTTAAAATGCTGGATGCAGCTCACCACGAGGGTATTAGGCTGTCGACAGGGGCCTGTCGCACGAGCCCTGTTGTTAGTTTGTGTGCGGAGGCTGGTGAACCTCCGCTGTCTATTCGACGTCTCCTTTTCGTGGTACGCCAAGCATATAGGGCACTGTCCGTTCCTACGTTGCCAGCATCCAGATACGTTGTTCAGCCGCCACTGGAACGGCTGTTCGATCATCGACCACCAGCAACACGGTCATTTGGGTTCTGTGCAAGGGACAGCCTTGAGTTTTACAGTTGGAGTGCATTCAGGTCCAAAGCCAGGGGTGGTGTAGGGTCTCCCATAACTACTACCGAGGCGCTGATTGCTTTTAGAACTGACCGCTTACAAGAAGCATTGTACGCAGACCGTGCGTTTAAAATTAAAATTTAATGATATTTTACGTAGCCACCCAGATTTTATTACCGTCTACACGAATGGTTCTAAGCAGGGAGATGTTTTCGGTTGTTCCGTCGTGTTCCCCGACATTGTCCTCAGGATAGGGCTCCAAGAGCAGTTTTCAGTTTATTACGCGGGACTGTTCGCTATCCTGAGGGCAATGGAGACGGCGTCGTGACAAAAAATTTATAAACTGTTCCGATTCTCAACGTGCCCTCTTCGCGGCTGGACAGATGAACCCAGCAGATCGAATGGTGCAACAAGTGCAGGACGCTCTCCTTCTCTTGCGAAGGCAAAACAAGGAAGTCATTTTTGCTGGGTTTCAGAGAAACGAACTCGCTGCTGCTGCTAAGGATGCTTGCTCCCTTCCTCCTCCTGTCCGCTGTTCAGTCCCTCTGCGGGCTGTCACCTCATTTGTCACCAGGAAGGCCATATGTTGGTGGGAGTCCCAGTGGCTGGAAGGGAGGAACAATAATCTACGTTCCATCAAGACTTCAGTGCGACCATGGATCAACTCCTTCCGCTCGCGACGGTGTGAAGAAGCAGCCCTTACTCGACTCAGAGTGGGACATTCTCGATTGTCACATGGCTTCCTCTTACGTCGGGAGGAGCCCCCAGTATGTGAGAGATGAGAGGCACAGCTGTCAGTACGACGTCTTTTAACTGAATATGTTTTATGTGACAAACTGAGGGTTTAACTGGGTCTCTCACAAGATCTTCCCTCTATTTTAGCTGATAACGAGGGTAGTGTTGCTCGTGTCTTAAAATTTTGCGTGGTGTCCGGAAGTCTTCCCAAAATACCTAGTGTGAGGTCTTAATGTGTAACAAAGTGGCTGGGTCACGTATTATTTCTAAGTCGTCATCCAGCCACATTTATTTTTCCCTTTTTAACAGCATATTTGCAGGTATTTTCTCCATGATTTTATTTATTTATCCCGCTGTGCCTCGTTGGGGTTTTATTACGGGCTTTTCTGAACCTCACCTTTTTTAGATTGCTTTAAATTTCCTGTGGTGGGTTTAAACGTAGTTTTCCAGGTTATTCATCTTCTTCCATAGATTATGAAAATTTTCTTCGGTATAACATTAATGCTAGGGCGCTGATGACGTAGCTGTTTAGGGCCCTCCGCCATCAATCGTCATCATCATCATCCCCGAATGTCGACAGCATCAGAATCTTGGTTTAACAAGACTGCATCTTATTGTTCCAGGATACTGCTGTTTGCATTAATCGCAATCCTTCGACTCTCATGAGTCTATGGAACTGATAGGGTCAGCAGGTTCATACCCGACGTCATGCAAGGTATCCTCGACAGTACGAGGGCGCTGCGGTTTCAGGGAGCAGTTAAACAGGTAGAATGGGAAAACCCAGGTGCACTTGGTCACTGGACAGGAACGTGACGTTCCAGCCACCATGGTAGAAACGAGAGACTACCATACTTACTAAATAGACCAATATCCCGTAAAACTTGATCCAAGAAAGCTATAACGTCATTAAACACACTTACAGAAGCATACAAGTAGTTTCTGAATTATGAATTATCTAAGTGTTGCAAATAATATGAAACTTTAAATTAATACTCGTATATTATCAAAGTCTTGGCTGAAATGGATAAACTATGTCTCAATGGATAGAGTCTGAGGAGCTCCGTTAGAGAGTATCAGAAGAATACAAGATAATTTAAACTATATGACAGTCTATGTATTCTGTACTACTAAAAGCTCAGTTTTACACAAAACAAGGAATAAAGTGACGAAAGTAGTCGCAGTGTAATACATTAGGCTACTCTGCTTATCTGTAAATGTATTAACTTATATATATTTATAATTTTCAAATAGTAAGACATCGTAAAAGATTGATAACAGTGGCATTACTGTAATTTACGAGAAATCTAAAAGACTCAACAGAAAGCGACGTACATTATCTTAACGTTGATAGAAATTAAGTTCAGCCTGGCATGTCATATGTATATGTGTAATATATGATACATGTTTGGTAAAATGTATGGTCAGCTTTGTACGAGATCTTTTGGAACGACGCTCTAAGGGCTTAAATAGGCGGTGGCCATCATGGTCAGTAACAGTCGTTCTGGAGGTCTTTAGCAGTGGAGAAGTACTTATAAATCAGAAGTGAATAAGTCGCGATCTCAATGTGTTTGTAATCTTCCGAGTAAAAGTTTGTAAACTTGTCAAATTATCAACGTGGTGATGGCGGAAAAAGTAGCAAATTTTTTAGGAACAAATCATGTGCATTTACAATATTCTCGCGTGTGAGAGAGTATTTCGAACTTGCAATAATTCTTGAAAGTTGGTCATATTCAAATTAGCATATTTTTTGAGTCTGTACGCATTTTCAAGTTGTACGAACACTGGCAAATTGGGCGGATGCAACACAGAATATTTACATTAGTCAGTAAGTATTTGGACATGTAATAATATTGGCACATATGATAGACTTAGCATAAACTCAGCTTACAATAACTTCATGAGGTTTAGCTATTGCAGAGCTTTTAACATCCAACACAAGTGGCAGAACTTAAAAAGCTTTGATAGTTTACTGGGAGTACATGCTAGCTAATGTGGTGCACGGTTTTGTTAATATTTGTAAGAATCGTTAGTCCTACCGCTGTGATAATTCAACACAAAGGGTAATCAATAAACTATACTTATGCTAAGCCAAACCCAATGTAAGTTGAGAATATTGCTTGAATTTTTGGCATCATATATTTAAATCCTGTCTGCATTTACGACCTATATAATCTATAGAATCGGTAGTATGAAGACTGAAAGTGTGTTGCAGCAAACGAAGCGATAATGTTGAGAAAATGAAATCATTCTACAGGAAGCTGAACACACTGCAATAGAGCCTCCCTAATGGGGACTGCCACCTAATGTGCGATGGAAGGTCAGTAAAGAATTTCTGATTCTCTTCGTGAACTCAGTATATTGGAAGAAACAAGTATATCGATTAAGGTCCTCAATAAGAGGATGTGAATTTCCATCCCTGTAGACTGTTAGGTCAAATGTGAACGGAGTGTAGCCAGCTATAGTGTAAGAAATGTGGGAAAGCAGAAGACCAGGAGTTTGACTGCAGGAGTAAGGTGTATAATGGTAGAATATGAAATGCAGATAATCAACTGTTAAATGTAATGGCAACTTCGAACCCACTTAACGGCGTTCCCAGTTATATCTGATGCTACAAGAAACCTGTGTAGAAGGAAATGTTTGTTGATTGGCGAGGATATTATCAAGTAGATGTAGGGCAGGAGAAAACAGTATTTATTATTCCTTTGGGTCATTCCCGCTATCGGAGAAAGCCATTTGATTCAGAAAATGATCAGTCACGTTTCAATGAGTGTTGGATGGAGTTTTGAGAAGATTGAGGCGATAGAAGTGTATAGTGTATCTCGATGACATTACTGAATATGCTAAGGATATAAAGCAAAAAGTTCAATTATAGAAGGAAGTTTTTAAAAGGTCCATTCTTCATGCCTCATATTGAGGATAGAACTGGCACATTTTGCATTGAAGCAAGTGAAGCATTTGGAACATGTAATTAGCGAGTGTGGAGAACAGGTTAGTGAAGGCTGTGTGAAATTTTCCAGTTTTTCCAATGACTAAGAAGATAGAGTGGTTTTCAAGATTAGCAAATTACTGTAGGAGGTTCACGCTGAGTTTTCCTATTTCCTATTATCACTCATTCACTGGTTGAATGAAGATTTGCAGTTTCAATGAACAGCAAAAAGGTCAAACAACAACTGAAAAATTAAAAGAGTTGCTACCAACTAGTCATGTTATGGTCCTCCCAGAGGTCTGTGAATACACTTCTCTAATAGATTTTAACTGCAAATACAACTGTTTAAGTGTTCATTGCTCAACTTGCTCAACACTAGTGTGTTGTCAGTCGAGCACATGAGACCCTGATTCTAAAAACATTGATAAGAGTCGCTTCTCAGTCTTTTGACTATTTATTAGTACATATAGGACCCACAACCAAATGAGCCCTATTCTCCTAGAACAGTGGAGTCATGAGATTATTGACCAAGAACATGATGACACAAGTGCCTGACCTTCACCCCCATCCTGTCCCCTCCCGCCCCCTTCCCCAGGGGTGACATTGAACATAAACAGTAAGCACAACTGTATCAGGTGAAACCTGACACTGCTCATACCAGTGGTTTTCTGGTTCGTACATGTCCATTCCTACAATTCTGAAATACCTATATCTGTCTTCAAAGTTCAGTTCGAATCGGTACTCTGCCGATTTTGAGCCAATGTTGCTGTTAGAGGCTGCAGCTGTATCTTCTACATGTCACATTTTGCATGTCTCCAAATCATGTAGATATTCTCCTGGTACATTGTACGTGCACAACAATTACAATTCTGCTACCTGGTATTCCTCTTGTCATTGCATTTTTAATGCCCAGGGATGTTATTTTTGTATGTGGGCTACAGTCATGACACAGTTAGTTCTTAATACCTAACGAGATTCTACCATACATTCCTTCCACTACTTTATGTTTTTTGGTTTTTTTTCCTATACATTTACTAAGAAACAGTTATTATTAAAACTCTCATCAGCTATTAAATTAAGGAACAGTTATTCTTGGTACGACATTCTATCTACTACTTTTATTTTTCTCTACTCTGCAACATTTTTGTTGATGTAACTTTCTCCAAGCGTCAGTTTCCTCACAAGTCGTTACACCAATGTAGTTCATATTACAAATTATATTTAAATACCGTTGTCTTGACTTTATGTGAGTGGTGTAGAGTACATCTAACTTTTTCATGAGAAGTACGGAACACGAATCACTTTCAGATTTTCAGTTTTACTGGTCGTGATTGCTATGATTTGAACAGGAGTAACTTAAGGTCAGGAAACACGGTGCGTTAAACGTACTGATGTACACCGACAGTGGTAAACACCATAAGACCCAAATGGTTAGTAACAGAAACAGTGAGGTGAGAAAATGAGAAAGAATTACCTGACTTTCATAGTATGCACCACGGAATCATGCTCACTGCAAATGGACACTATTTTCAGTATTTATATGGGTACCCATAGGGATGGACTTAATATGAGAGGTTCTTCACTTGACTATAAAAGTTATTTTTGGGTCAAAAAAGTACTTATCTTCGATGAACTCCATATTAACTTAACGAATATATTCTGTGCCCCTAAGGGAGTAAATTAAATTCTATAGAATATCCGACTCTGACCTTCACAAACATTTTCCTAGTCACAAAATTCCTTAGATGATGAAATTGAGGGAATCCATAAGTGATAAATCTGTCGAACAGGAGGCGTTTCACCCTCTACATTCTTCGAATTTTACGCTGCCTAAGCATATTTTTTTCTTACACGTATTCCTGAAAGCTTTCATAACTAGCTGGTGACAGGGGGTCTGCTGGAAGCTATGGGTAAGGAATCATGGTTAGGAAAATGTTGGGAGCAATGTTGCTTGAAAAAGTATCTACGATACATATGCTGGGAGTAACTGATACCTGGCATGTAGTAACTAGGAGATACATACCCGCTAAGATAATTTAGTGCGTTAACGCACCATTCAGCGATTCGGGGAGGTGACCCTGTCTCAGATGGATTTCTTCTAACGGATTAACTATGAGATCTCTTTGGACAGCCACCCTAGAGGTGGCTTTTCACATCCATTTGTGTAAATGTTGAGCTGTAGCCTCCGTCCTGCGTCAGATACCTGCTACGTAAGCATTCAGAAGAATGTTCTCGCACTTAAACATTAGCTGTGCACTAGATGCAGACAGATCTGGCACACAGATTCTGTCCCGTACGGAGCGATGCGGTCAGGAAGTCAATCTGGTCACCAGCAGTCACTAAGATTGCTTCAGCGCATATAACGATGTCGATGCTGTAGGGGACTGATAAAACGCAAAAGTGAAAAAGAAGAACTAGGAGGTACATAATATTTCAGTTCTGTGGGAAGAGAATGAATTGGAGAGCCTTCACTTCCTACGGGATGCGTGTGCTACATTAAATTTAATAAGATGGGTTGCTCACTGGGATCACTTTATAGCCTTTAAGGTTATTAAACCTGAACTCGAAAAAGTCTGTTAAGTGTTGGGATGAGAAAGATAAGTTGAATGAGCGGATACAATAAGGGCACTAAACGAGACTTGTCAAGGATCGGTTATAGAATGAGGCTGACCTTCATAAATTGTCCTATACATAATATTCTTATTTACTTCCAGACTGCAATTGGGACACATACCACTCATCAGCAGTATCAACACTGCAGAATACGTTTACCTCGGGTGTATACTGTTCCATAGCAGGTATTTTTCATGCAACATATAAGTTACATATACTCTTTTCAGCACATTCTAAAGACCTTTGTCAATAACTTACTCACTGAAGCGGTGAGTGAAAATTTGGTGTAGTGGTTAACGCACCTGCCTAATAAGCAGGAGACCTGGGTTCGATTCCTGACCTTGGTACAAATTTTTACTTGCCTCTTCAGTCTGTATACGTAATATCATAACTGTTTCAGACCAGAGAAGTCTCTGAAGTAGCGTCATTTCATTTATTAAACGTTAGAATATTGTAAATGAAGACACTTTCATGTCAGTGACGTTCTCATTTTCCATATTTTCCATTTGAACTTATACACTCCTGAATGGTTGACTTTATAGCGTTGTTGTAAGGAGTGACAACTTTCTGTTCTGGTGTTTGTTTTGATGCTTATTCCCAGCTTGAACTTTCGACATGAACATTTTATATTATCCGATAATTTCGTCAATATGGAAACACTTGTACCATTTGTGAAATAATAAACACTAGCCATTCGGTAGGAACTGAAGAAGGGAATTCAGTAGTAGTCAAGATAGTCTCTACAAAAAGAATCTTTAAGTGTCCAACAAAAATAATAGCATTTGTATAAAAGAAACAACCAACCAGCTAATATCTGTCCTAACGAAAAATCCCCAAATAATACTGAACATTCACTTGACGGAAGGAAAAAACGTTTCGCCCCATGGTAGCACATATGCCAATAAATTGCAGTCACTACCAAATATCCATAAAGAGACAAACCCTGTCATTCCAGTAATAAACTGTATAAACAGCCTTGCATTCTGACTAAAATAAGTGATTTATATACTTATTCAGATGCCATTTAAAACATATTTTGATGGAAGAAATCAACGTGTTCACCAACAGAACAGTTGGTGAGACCATATACCCGCACTTAATAATACAAATGCAATAGTTATGGACGAATTTTAATACTTTACCAGAATTCTAACACTCCCACAATTGCTCCAAGGTCTATGAACCATCGATGTACTAGAATCAGATTTAGTAATGGGAAATTACCTTGCTGGTACAATGGCTAATATTTTACTACACCATACAGATAACTGATTTCCTTATAACCATCTCAAATGGATTTAAAAAATTAAATATTTCTACAGATATGTAGATTAGATACTAATATTACAAGACCAATCACAAAAATAAATAGGCATATGCCACTGAATGGAATAAATTGCCCAAAAACATTAACAATATGGAGACGACATATTGCCACTCACAACGTGAAGAAGAGGCTCACTAAAAACACTGCTAAAATATTGAATTTTAGCCCAAAATTCTTCTTCTGGAATGGAAAACACACACGCGTTCACACAAGAACAACTCACACAGACATGGCGACTGTCTCTGGGCGACAGAGCCTGGTTTACCATGAGTCGGGCTCCGGTACTCACAGGCAGTGACCATGTCTGTGTGAGTCGTGCTTGTCTAAATATGCGTGTGGTTTCGGTTTCTGAAGAAGGACTTCGTCTTAAAGCTCAGTATTTAGGCTCTTTTTTCATTGTGTCGGTCTGCAACTCAATGCGTGCTACGTGTGGTGAGTAGGAAGCTATTCTTCCCATATTGTCATTGTTGGATCATTATTTTCATGGAAAAACATATTTATAATCGATGTTGTTGTTGTGGTCTTCAGTCCTGAGACTGGTTTGATGCAGCTCTCCATGCTACTCTATCCTGTGCAAGCTTCTTCATCTCCCAGTACCTACTGCAGCCTACATCCTTCTGAATCTGCTTAGTGTATTCATCTCTTGGTCTCCCACTACGATTTTTACCCTCCACGCTGCCCTCCAGTACTAAATTGGTGATCCCCTGATGCCTCGGAACATGTCCTATCAACCGATCCCTTCTTCTAGTCAAGTTGTGCCACAAACTCCTCTTCTCCCCAATCCTATTCAATACCTCCTCATTACTTACGTGATCTACCCATCTAATCTTCAGCGTTCTTCTGTAGCACCACATTTGGAAAGCTTCTATTCTCTTCTTGTCTAAACTATTTATCGTCCATGTTTAACTTCCATACATGGCTACACTCCATACAAATACTTTCAGAAACGACTTCCTGACACTTAAATCTATACTCGATGTTAACAAATTTCTCTTCTTTAGAAACGCTTTCTTTGCCATTGCCAGTCTACATTTTATATTCTCTCTACTTCGACCATCATCAGTTATTTTGTTTCCCAAATAGCAAAACTCCTTTACTACTTTAAGTGTCTCATTTCCTAATCTAATTCCCTCAACATCACCCGACTTAATTGGACTACATTCCATTATCATCGTGTTGCTTTTGTTGATGTTCGCCTTTCAAGACACTGTCCATTCCGTTCAACTGCTCTTCCAAGTCCTTTGCTGCCTGTGACAGAATTACAATGTCATCGGCGAACCTCAAAGTTTTTATTTTATTTTAATACCTACTCCGAACTTCTCTTTTGTTTCCTTTACTGCTTGCTCAATATACAGATTGAATAGCATCGGGGAGAGGCTACAACCCTGTCTCACTCCCTTCCCAACCACTACTTCCCGTTCATGTCCCTCGACTCTTATAACTGCCATCTGGTTTCTGTACAAATTGTAAATAGTTATTCGTTCCCTGTATTTTACCCCTGCCACCTTCAGAATTTGAAAGAGAGTATTCCAGTCAACATTGTCAAACGCTTTCTCTAAGTCTACAAATGCTAGACACGTAGGTTTGCCCTTCCTTAATCTTTCTTCTAAGATAAGTCGTAGGGTCAGTATTGCCTCACGTGTTCCAGTATTTCTACGAAATCCAAACTGATCTTCCCCTAGGTCGGCTTCTACCAGCCTTTCCATTCGTATGTAAGGAATTCGCGTTAGTATTTTGCAGCTGTGAGTTATTAAACTGATAGTTCGGTAATTTTCACATCTGTCAACACCTGCTTTCTTTGGGATTGGAATTACACTCCTGGAAATTGAAATAAGAACACCGTGAATTCATTGTCCCAGGAAGGGGAAACTTTATTGACACATTCCTGGGGTCAGATACATCACATGATCACACTGACAGAACCACAGGCACATAGACACAGGCAACAGAGCATGCACAATTTCGGCACTAGTACAGTGTATATCCACCTTTCGCAGCAATGCAGGCTGCTATTCTCCCATGGAGACGATCGTAGAGATGCTGGATGTAGTCCTGTGGAACGGCTTGCCATGCCATTTCCACCTGGCGCCTCAGTTGGATCAGCGTTCGTGCTGGACGTGCAGACCGCGTGAGACGACGCTTCATCCAGTCCCAAACATGCTCAATGGGGGACAGATCCGGAGATCTTGCTGGCCAGGGTAGTTGACTTACACCTTCTAGAGCACGTTGGGTGGCACGGGATGCATGCGGACGTGCATTGTCCTGTTGGAACAGCAAGTTCCCTTGCCGGTCTAGGAATGGTAGAACGATGGGTTCGATGACGGTTTGGATGTACCGTGCACTATTCAGTGTCCCCTCGGCGATCACCAGTGGTGTACGGCCAGTGTAGGAGATCGCTCCCCACACCATGATGCCGGGTGTTGGCCCTGTGTGCCTCGGTCGCCAAACACGCATACGACCATCATTGGCACCAAGGCAGAAGCGACTCTCATCGCTGAAGACGACACGTCTCCATTCGCCCCTCCATTCACGCCTGTCGCGACACCACTGGAGGCGGGCTGCACGATGTTGGGGCGTGAGCGGAAGACGGCCTAACGGTGTGCGGGACCGTAGCCCAGCTTCATGGAGACGGTTGCGAATGGTCCTCGCTGATACCCCAGGAGCAACAGTGTCCCTAATTTGCTGGGAAGTGGCGGTGCGGTCCCCTACGGCACTGCGTAGGATCCTACGGTCTTGGCGTGCATCCGTGCGTCGCTGCGGTCCGGTCCCAGGTCGACGGGCACGTGCACCTTCCGCCGACCACTGGCGACAACATCGATGTACTGTGGAGACCTCACGCCCCACGTGTTGAGCAATTCGGCGGTACGTCCACCCGGCCTCCCGCATGCCCACTATACGCCCTCGCTCAAAGTCCGTCAACTGCACATACGGTTCACGTCCACGCTGTCGCGGCATGCTACCAGTGTTAAAGACTACGATGGAGCTCCGTATGCCACGGCAAACTGGCTGACACTGACGGCGGCGGTGCACAAATGCTGCGCAGCTAGCGCCATTCGACGGCCAACACCGCGGTTCCTGGTGTGTCCGCTGTGCCGTGCGTGTGATCATTGCTTGTACAGCCCTCTCGCAGTGTCCGGAGCAAGTATGGTGGGTCTGACACACCGGTGTCAATGTGTTCTTTTTTCCATTTCCAGGAGTGTATTATATTCGTCTTGTAGTCTGAGAGTATTTCGCCTGTCTCATACATCTTGCTCACCAGATGGTAGAGTTTTGTCAGGACTGGCTCTCCCAAGGCCGTCAGTAGTTCTAATGGAATGTTGTCTACTCTCGGGGCCTTGTTTCGACTTAGGTCTTACAGTGCTCTGTCAAACTCTTCACGCAGTATAATATTTCCCATTTCATCTTCATCTACCTCCTCTTCCATTTCCATAATATTGTCCTCAAGAACATCGCCCCAGTATAGACCCTCTATATACTCCTTCCACCTTTCTGCTTTCCCTTCTTTGCTTAGAACTGGTTTTTCATCCGAGTTCTTGATATTCATGCAAGTGCTTCTCTTTTCTCCAAAGGTCTCTTTAATTTTCCTGAAGGCAGTACCTATCTTACCCCTCTTGAGATAAGCTACCATATCCTTACATTTGTCCTCTAGCCATCCCTGCTTAGATGTTTTGCACTTCCTAGCGATCTCATTTTTGAGACGTTTGTATTTCTTTTTGCCTGTTTCACTTACTGCATTTTTGTACTTTCTCCTTTCATCAATTGAATTCAGTACCTCTTCTCTTACCCAAGGATTTCTACTAGCCCTCATCTTTTTACCTACTTGATACTCTGCTGCCTTCAGTACTTCATCTCTCAGAGCTACGAATTCTTCTTCTACAGTATTTCTTTCCCCCATTCCTGTCAATTGTTCTTTTGTGCTCTCCCTGAAACTCAGTTGAACCTCTGGTTCTTTCTGTTTATCCAGGTCCCATCTCCTTAAATTCCCACCTTTTTGCAGTATCTTCCGTTTTAATCTACAGTTCATAACCAATAGATTGTGGTCAGAGTCCACATCTGCCCCTGTAAATGTCTTACAATTTAAAATCTGGTTCCTAAATCTCTGTCTTACCATTATATAATCTATCTGAAACCTTCTAGTATCTCCAGGGTTCTTCCATGTATACAATCTTCTTTCATGATTCTTGAACCAAGTTTTAGCTATGATTAAGTTACGCTCTGTGCAAAATTCTACCAGGCGGCTTCCTCTTGCACTTCTTAGCCCCAATCCACATTCACCTAATACGTTTCCTTCTCTTCCTTTTCCTACTGTTGAATTCCAGTCACCCATGGCTATTAAATTTTCGTCCCCCCTCACTACTTGAATAATTTCTTTTATCTCATCATACATTTCATCAATTTCTTCATCATCTGCAGAGCTATTTGACATTTAACTTGTAGTACTGTAGTAGGGTCGGCTTCGTGTCTACATTGACCACAATAATGCGTTCACTATGCTGTTTGTAGTAGCTTACCCGCACTCCTATTTTTTTATTCATTATGAAACCTACTCCTGCATTACCCCTATTTGATTTTTTATTTATAACCCTGTATTCACCTGACCAAAAGTATTGTTCCTCCTGCCGCCTAACTTCACTAATTCCCACTATATCTGACTTTAACCTATCCATTTCCCTTTTTAAATTTTCTAACCTACCTGCACGATTAAGGGATCTGACATTCCACGCTCCGATCCGTAGAACGCCACTTTTCTTTCTCCTGATAACAACGTCCTCTTGAGTAGTCCCCGCCCGGAGATCCAAATGGGGGACTATTTTACCTCCGGAATATTTTACCCAAGAGGACGCCATCAACATTAACCATACAGTAAAGGTGCATGCCCTCGGGAAAAATTACGGCTGTAGTTTCCCCTAGCTTTCAGCCGTTCGCAGTACCAGCACAACAAGGTCGTTTTGGTTAGTGTTACAAGGCCAGGTCAGTCAATCATCCAGACTGTTGCCCCTGCAACTACTGAAAAAGCTGCTGCCCCTCTTCAGGAACGTCACGTTTGTCTGGCCTCTCAACAGATACCACTCCGTTGTGGTTGCACCTACGGTACGGCCATCTGTATCGCTGAGGCACGCAAGTCTCCCCACCAACGGCAAGGTCCATGGTTCAGGGGGGTAATAAGCACCATAATAAAATAAAAAAATGATCTAACTTAAGTAGCAAAAAAAGCAGAAAACGATGGTTACGATCCCACTTCAGTCCATAAGGCTTATGTTAACAACTTATACGTACATGTAAATAAAATAAAAGACGAAATTACGCTAACACGAAAACGTGATAACAAAAATTCCCTGTTCACTGTCATACCATAGTGGCAAAAAGTTTCGGATGAAAGCTGAGTTGCTCGTATATGGGAGAAATGTTATATAAATTTCCAATGTGCCAGGAGATTTACGTTTTCTTGGCTAATCTTGACAACTGTTGACACTACTCCTTCAAGTGGCAACCATCGCTTCCATCTCTAAGGGATTTAGTACGCCGTCTGTAATTTTCCCCATTATGATGAAATATTTGCTCTTAAATTTCTTTCATTACGGTTTTATTTACTTTCATTTATTTAGCTACTTCACCCAGAATGTTTAAATTTTTCAGGTTCTGTCTCTAATGTAACCTAGACTCCTTAAAGATACTGAAAAGAATAAAGTTTGCAATTTGCTCGATACGTGATTTTTATGAATAAATAATAATGCTTGTAATATTTAACAGACGTATTACAGCAAGGTCTGTCTTCTTAATTTTTTTAAATGGACGTACGACCAAACAACCAAAATTTACCTACACACCATACTCAACAATTTATGAGTGATTCGAGAATTTTAGATTAATTCTCTGTGTAATGGAAGCAGCTGGCTTACTATAACTGGGGAACTTTTTCTTCACAGGTAACGAAGGTATATCGGAGTGCTAGACGATGTTGAAATGGCGAACAGAAGAGACCTCTTACGATCTGTAACACCATACCACGCCATTTGCAAGGCTTTCGGGCTGACACCGTTCGCAGTGGAGACTGAGAGGTGTGAAATACGGAGGACACGTGCTGGTACACTGTACGCAGCTGCTGTTCTCGTCATGAGCCTGGAAATAACAGCGCTTACGGTAAATTCGTTGCAAGCTGTGAACGCGAGAAAAAAGGATTCCATCACTTTTGTGTGGTTGGTAACCTACACGATGACACACTGCGCCTGCATGGTGACGGCGAACGCCGAAGACCTGTTTAGAAACACCCATAAATAGCAGAGGATCCTCACTCTGTTGTCGTATCGGGACGGTGGCATCCTGGAATAGCCCCATTCCTCCAGCGCGGCCGTGAGAATCTCCTGCAAAGTGGTGTACACAGTTTTTCTCGCTCTACAGATAGCTGCTCTGACGTTGGATTATCTGTGGCACGGCATGAACTGGGCACATGTGTTATCATTGTTCTCCAGTAGTATAATACCTACAGCTGTTTCCAGGTGTGTGGGGTTCGTTCTTCTTGTGAGGAGTGACCTGCGCCAGCTCAACCAGTGTCTGAGAGCTACAGCCCAAGTGAGATGCCAGCGGCGACCACTTGCAGATCGCTACCGCAAGTTGAGGAATGTCTACTCCGCACTGTGCCACCTGTCCCTGGAGGTTCTTTCAGCGCACCAGATACTCCTAGCTGTATTCGTGATGACAGTGCTGTGCGGTATATCTTGGAATGCAGTTGCCGCAGTCTTAACACAGCAGCAGAAACAGCCGGTGGTGATGCAGATTTTGGTTCTATCGTGGCAATCGTCACAGGTGTTAATGGTGACAGTGGCTTCGCACGCGCTGTCCAGGGAGGCGGCGCAGACAGCTCCTGTCCTGTGCCGGCTGCTCCTGGGTTCGACTCTCTGTAGCGCAGAAACGGTAGAGCTGCGGCACTTTTACCACCTGGTCCGCGGCCAGACTCCCACTCATGAACTTTACGGCTTCGTTACCTTGGATATGAGGATGTTGGTGGCGTCCTTGTCTTTCATTACAACTTGTACCGTGGTTCTGTTAACTTTCTGGGAAGTGTTCTGAAGAATAAAGGAGAGTACAGTAGCTCTGGTGAACATGGACTGTTACGCACTAAAATTCTATAGCGTTTTTGGTATGATTATGAGCTTGTACAGTACACTCCTATTACATTAATTTTCACCTGAACCGCAAATAGCTATTAAAAGTCTCGAATATTGTAAATGGTATGACTTTCTTCTTCAAACTTTTTCCTTCCTTAGTAGTGCACGACAAAGACAAGAGCTACAGTGATAGACGGATTCAAGTCTGTTGTGCAGTTTATCCAGTTATAGTGTGGCTAGCTTCACTTAAAACCAGCATGTAACCTCCAATCTGTGGAAAACATAGTAGACAAATTAAAAGTGCTGCACTTTCTTCAATACGTTAAATTTTCACGCAATTGGTAATTATCAATAGCAAAGACTGAAATGATTTCTTTAGAAATGGTATAAGTTGCACGAATTTATAAATCTTGAAGCACATAATAAATTATTGCATTTAAGAGAAAGATAAAAGTTCAGCCGACCGTTGTGGCCGATCGGTTCTAGGTGCTTCAGTCCGGAACGGCGCTGCTGCTATGGTCGCAGGTTCGCATCCTGCCTCGGGCATGGATGTGTGTGACGTCCTTAGGTTAGTTAGGTTTAAGTAGTTTTAAGTCTAGGGGACTGATGACCTCAGATGTTAAGTCCCATAGTGCTCAGAGCCATTTGAACCATTTAATAAAAGTTCAGGAACAACAACTGGCATGTTTTTAGTGGTTACAGAGTGTCTCAAGAGATTCTAGGGAAGCTGTGTTCCTCAGGACAAAACCGAAGGTTGACGAATATGTTCAAATGCAACACAGAGCAACAGCAACCAACAACAGTATGCGGCAGCAGAAGAAGGTCACAAACACTACCTGACGTAGGCGAATGTAAACGGTGTTACGTGACTGTCTTCAGTCGGACATCAAATAAGAGTTATTGCAGGTAGAAAAACCTACCGCTACCAAAGTTATACTAGTGTGAATCTTGGACGTAAAGTTGAGTGATGCAAGCTTTGTTGCATAGAGAAATGGGACTATCGCAGTCTTGAACATCACAACAGTCTGGAATAATCATGATAAAACATAATCAAGCATTTTTGAACTGGGATCCATACCGAAACCTTAATACAGGATGTCCAGAAAAGGGTTCCCTGATTTCAAAATTAAATATCTCGAAAACAAAGATCGATAGAGGAATGCAGTAAACGGTATGTTTATTGTGAAAGCTGTAAGAAGTTTATACAGCAGTTTGAAATAATAGTTGCAAAAGCTGCTAACAGATGGCGCTGTACGCTGTACAGCTCATATCAGGATACATAAGTGAAATAATCGTATGAAAACAATCTTTGCAAACAATCACATCACAATGTTTTCAAAATGTTCACCTACAGAGGTGGCGCAAACGAAGAATGAAATTCGCCATCACATTTCGTAGTGTCTCAACCGAAATGGATTCACATGCCACAGAGATCGCCGATTCAAGCTCGTCCAGCGTGGCGGGATGCTTCGGGTAGACCATGTCTTTCTCTGTGCCCCACAAAAAAAAGTCGGAGGGAGTCAAATCTGGCGAATATGGAGGCCAATCCATGCCTGCACCAGTAAATTTGGGATATTCCAAAGCAATGACTCGATTCCCGAAGTATTCCTCAAGAAAGCGAAACACTTGTTCGGTCCGATGTGGTCGGGCTCCATCTTGCATAAACCATTCAGTAACTGGTCGATCCTCTAACGCTTGCTGTGTGGCGACAAATTGTTCCAAAATTTCAACGTAACGTGCACCAGTGACCGTTTTTCGAATGAAAAAAGGGGCAGTAATGCCTCTGTTGCATACTGCAGCCCACACAGTAAATTTAGGAGAATACAGGGGTTTCGCTTCACACCAATATGGCTTTTCGGAACCCCAAAACCGCCAGTTTTGCTTATTCACGTATTCATTCAGGTGGAAGTGTGCTTCATCTGTATACCAGATGCAGCCAACATCAAATCCTTCACTATCGATCATTGTGAGCATCTGATTAGCAAAGGCAACCCTTTGTTGCACAGCTCGTACGGGTGTGGCCTGGTGCGTTTGAATTTCGAATGGAAGCATGTGTAGGCTCTTTCTCAGTATTTTCTGCGTGCTAGAACGCTTCAAATCAGTCTCAGATGCGATTCTACGGACGGATGACATTGGATTTCGCTGAATAATTACAGAAACTGTGGCGATATTTTCAGGCTAACTGCGGTTTGCTTGCGGCCAACATGCCCCACTAGATCATCAGTTACGCTGCCTGTTCGTTGAAATTTTGCGAAGAGCATACGAATGATTTTCGCATCCTTTGGGAAAATTTAATCGTGCTTGAAAACTTCGCCTTGTTGCCGTAGGACTCTCTTCTAACCTGTGGTACTCTAGCACCAGAAAAACGCGTTGTTCAATGGAGTACATGGTTTTAATCTCTTCCTTCGGTACGCTAACCTCCTTTCACGTTTAAATAGTGGAACTGATCGCTCTGGGCTTCTGATCACTATTTATACTAGGCATTACGTATGGCAATTACAGCGCCATCTGTTAGCTGCTTCTGTAACTATTATTTCAAACTGCTGTATAAACTTCTTACAGCTTTCACAATAAACATGCCGTTTACTGCATTCCTCTATCGATCTTTGTTTTCGAGATATTTAATTTTGAAATCAGGGAGTCCTTTTCTGGACACCCTGTAACAATTATTATTTCCCTTGACGCGATCCACTATTTTTCACCCCACCCAAAAGAATCATATCACTTTCGTAATATGTGGACGTACAAATTTTCTCGTAGATGGCCAACCTTTTTAAACAACTCTCACACCACGTCCAGTGATGGTAGTAGATCTACAGACACAAGGCGGAGCAGTCAGTATGAGCCACTAAGCGTTAGGGCGGTAACCTCACTACACATCACATTCGCTTTCATCGTCACAGCGTACTCGCTAGGCTGAATATATACTCATCTCACACAGACCAAGAGACAATCATTGCAAATAAAAACTCACTTTTAAACATACTATGACGGAACCATCTCTTTATCTGGACAACTGTGGAACCATAGAGATATAATAGAAACTTTGGAAAATATAAATATCCACAACATATCAGATAGTGCCTACACGTATCTTCCATAATGCCTGGTTTCTATCAAAGAAGGTCACTCATTCAAGGAAAAATCAAACTGAATATCAAGTAAAGGTAAAACAAAACCGGCGTAAATCCCCCCACATAAAATTCACAGCACGTACTGGACCTCACTACATAGAAAATATCCACTGATAATCACGCGTCACGCTTTGAGATTCGCAACATACGCAAGTTCTTACCTGTATCTTCTCATTATGTCATACATTATTCAGATAAATACATTATATTGCATCAAAATATTCATGAAAGTCATATGATGAAACTAGACATTCATCAAATCAGACCTGATACTGAAAGAAGATGCTACACAATGGATGTAGAAAATTACCTCATTCAGGAATCAACCACATATAAAATGAACATTAATATTTATAGAATATTCTGCCGCTTTTTGGAGGAAATTTTACATATTAATAACTTAAATACAAAGTATTAGTGTTCCACAATAATATTTACTAGTTTGTTATGAACTGGCTTTCAGCTTCTCAGGCCATCGTTAGATAACATGATGCTAAACAGATAATCCACACAACTTCAGCAAGAATCTATAAGTGTACATAGAATACTGTACAAAGATGTGTGACTTTTATGGCTATATCGATACGAAACAAGTATGATGTACCACCTAAAGGCCGGCCGGAGTGGCCGAGCGGTTCTAGGCGCTACAGTCTGGAACCGCGCGACCACTGCGGTCGCAGGTTCGAATCCTGCCTCGGGCATGGATGTGTGTGATGTCCTTAGGTTAGTTAGGTTTAAGTAGTTCTAAGTTCTAGGGGACTGATGACCTTAGATGTTAAGTCCCATAGTGCTCAGAGCCATTTGAACCATTTTTTGAAGCTCCTAAAGAGACTCTGAATAAATAAATCTTATATTACAGTATATTCAAATATTAAAAGTACGTGAGCGTATAAAACAGAAATGTTCTACAAATTAGTAATGGCAGGGACTCATATGTCATATGGACAAACTGGTGGATATGATGAACAGACTAAATAAAGGGAGGGCAAGAAAAAGGCTACGGAATGTGGCTGTACAACAGTTACAGAAAGCTTATTAACCAATGATGAGAGGCATAATAGCTGGCTACAACTTTAATAAGGATGAGTAATGGAACTGTGTTTGGTCATTAAGGACAAAGTCAGGTTTCTTTGAGTGTGGTTTATTAACGACCAGAGTTCCAAGTAATGTTAGCTTTCTCCCCTTAGTTCCTTTATGGAGAATATCACACTTCATATCATATGGATGACATTCAGAGCATGTTTAGAGAAGGTGAACTCTTTCTTTCTCAGCCTCCAACTCCCTTCATGCTCAGTTACTCTAGGAGTTATAGCCCTAACTGATTGATCTACGTATAATTTGCCACACAGATTGCAGGAAATTCTATATATTCCACTCTGTTGTAAAAGCTACGTAATAATTAAGACAGCACAACTTTCAAGAGCAATCTCTAATACTCACCATCGTCCCATACTACACATAGTAGTAACATACAGCATATTCAACTGGTTCCCACACAGAAGTGGTTCTCTGACAGCCTATCATGCGACACATATTTCCGACTGGTAATGAACGGGCTAAAAGACGAACCGTTTCCTCTCGCTGCCTACGTACATACTAGCTCGACAGTAGACATACTTTCATCGCAGACGTTTCCAAATAAAGAGCCAATAAGCTACGTGGATGTCCCTTCGTCCTGCGGGAACATGGCAAAGAGGCCCTGACTGAGATACCAGACTGCCTCAACAGGGTCCATGAAAACAAACAATTGACGGTGGAGCTAGAACGTAAGAGATGTCTTCCAGTTTAGGACGTGCTGACAAGGGCAATACAGATGGTCCCCTAGGACATGCAGTCTATGGAAAAAAGACCCTCTTAGATCTGTTCCTTCATGCAACGAGCTGACATCACTGGCACAGAGATAGTCTGTAACAGCTTAGACTGTATGCTGCCAAAATTGACGTGCATTGAAGGAAACAAATGACACAGCCTATCGAAAATAAGAGGAAGGGAAAGAGGAACAGAAATTCAACTTTATTCCCTGTGCTGGGGCTCCCTAAGCCAAAACTGGGAGAAACTCCGAAAAAAATTTGGCCATTTTTTGACCACCACGAAAAACGAAAACTATGTTTATCTCAGTAAAGGACAAGATAAATACCAGGTTTATATGGCATTCCTTGAACGTGTCACCGTCAAAGAAAGGGGAAAACGCAGCACAGCATCTAGCAGCGATGGATGGAATACATTAGATGCGTATGCCTGGGGCATAAAGACAGATCAGCACTGGCTAAACATAGCCTCAACGAAAAGCATACGTTCGAATTTGAGAAAAACAAACACGACACCCTCGTCAACAGGGACGAGGGCTATTAGCTGAATTCGGCATGCGACCCTTTACTATCGGACTACCGTCAAGAGTTGACGCATCGCGAGTCTGAGCAAGACCAAGGTTACTTAAGAGGGAGGTTGGGCCCGAAGCTAAATCGGCTGTTTTTGGCTGGCGCAGTGACGTCACTGTAGCAGCAAAGCGAGGCAGCGGCTAGCGCAGCAAGCGACTCTTACTAAGGACAAGCAACTACTTATAACAGCAATAAGTTCTCAGGATATTATTTAAAACAGTTGATTTACCTGTTTAGATGTTTGCAGTAGAAGAAGAGTGCCACTGTCTTTATTTCCGCTTCTGTGATGCTGCTGCTTTCTGCATTTTATGCTTCGTACTGAGGAACCGCATACGAATGAAAAGTCGCGTTCTGACATACAGTTTTATAACGTATGACAAAAATTCCGGATATTTAGTTTGGACAGCAATGCATATTGTTTTCACTATATTTTTTTCCTGGAAATACTATCCAATCCATTACACTCATTAAAAATTAGTTCAAACTGAGACACCTTATGTAGCCACTCATCTGTTGGAACTGTAAGCCCTCCGCGAGATGGAAATTCAATCCAACCATAATTTTCATTTGTTGGAGGTCTTAAAATATCAGCAGACGGCGTTCCCAGTGTCTTGTCACAGTTCTTTGCACGATATGCAATGTAGCCAGCCAGCCAGGTAACGGAATCCTTCTGCAGAGCAGTCACATCCCTCTTTGACAGCAGATTCTTCTGGTGCGGGCTGAAGAGGAAAGTTAATACCACGTAGCTCTTTTTCACCATCTATCATTTGCTTCGCTCATGTCAGGCAAAATTCCTGTGAACAGATGTGACGTCAAAAATCCATCACACACATCTGCCTGTATTGAGTGTCACTTGACAGAGGAATGTCATGAGCATTGTGTCCCAGCAGTAACAGCGGTAATCGATATTTTACTTCTGTTAGAGAAGGGTTCAAATGGAAATGACCAGTGCATCCTGGTTCAATCTTGCAGTTAAAATACGAGGTGCATTCAAGTTCTAAGGCCTCCGATTTTTTTCTAATTAACTACTCACCCGAAATCGATGAAACTGGCGTTGCTTCTCGACGTAATTGCCCTGCAGACGTACACATTTTTCACAACGCTGACGCCATGATTCCATGGCAGCGGCGAAGGCTTCTTTAGGAGTCTGTTTTGACCACTGGAAAATCGCTGAGGCAATAGCAGCACAGCTGGTGAATGTGTGGCCACGGAGAGTGTCTTTCATTGTTGGAAAAAGCCAAAAGTCACTAGGAGCCAGGTCAGGTGAGTAGGGAGCATGAGGAATCACTTCAAAGTTGTTATCACGAAGAAACTGTTGCGTAACGTTAGCTCGATGTGCGGGTGCGTTGTCTTGGTGAAACAGCACACGCGCAGCCCTTCCCGGACGTTTTTGTTGAAGTGCAAGAAGGAATTTGTTCTTCAAAACATTGTCGTAGGATGCACCTGTTACCGTAGTGCCCTTTGGAACGCAATGGGTAAGGATTACGCCCTCGCTGTCCCAGAACATGGACACCATCATTTTTTCAGCACTGGCGGTTACCCGAAATTTTTTCGTGGCGGTGAATCTGTGTCCTTCCATTGAGCTGACTGGCGCTTTGTTTCTGGATTCAAAAATGGCATCCACGTCTCATCCACTGTCACAACCGACGAAAAGAAAGTCCCATTCATGCTGTCATTGCGCGTCATCATTGCTTGGCAACATGCCACACGGGCAGCCATGTGGTCGTCCGTCAGCATTCGTGGCACCCACCTGGATGACACTTTTCGCATTTTCAGGTCGTCATGCAGGATTGTGTGCACAGAACCCACAGAAATGCCAACTCTGGAGGTGATCTGTTCAACAGTCATTCGGCGATCCCCCAAAACAATTCTCTCCACTTTTTCGATCATGTCGTCAGACCGGCTTGTGCGTGCCTGAGGTTGTTTCGGTTTGTTGTCACACGATGTTCTGCCCTCATTAAACTGTCGCACCCACGAACGCACTTTCGACACATCCATGACTCCATCACCACATGTCTCCTTCAACTGTCGATGAATTTCAATTGGTTTCACACCACGAAAATTCAGAAAACGAATGATTGCACGCTGTTCAAGTAAGGAAACGTCGCCATTTTAAGTATTTAAAACAGTTCTCATTCTCGCCGCTGGCGGTAAAATTCCATCTGCCATACGGTGGTGCCATCTCTGGGACGTATTGACAATGAACGCGGCCTCATTTTAAAACAATGTGGATGTTTCTATCTCTTTCCACTCCGGAGAAAAAAAATTGGAGGCCTTAGAACTTGAATGCACCTCGTATATGTTATTTGTAGTGGCTGAAGGTCTGAAAACAGTCCACATAATGACTGAACAGTTGTCATTATGCCTTTCTGGAATGGGAGCAAGTGATTTGCATTGCCTACGTGTATTTTTTCGGCACACATATACAGTTCTCTCAATATTTTTTCTTGAACACCCTTATGTATCCCATAACCACATGATAACGCATTGTTATTGTACCTCCGAGCAATCAGAATGCGTCGTTTGCTAACTGAAAAAAATTTGCTGCTTCCTCTTCTTCAGGCATTAGGTACTTCATGGTTTTAGCTGTGGTACTCGAAAAAAGTTGCATTGCCAAATAAACCCATTGACGCTCTCTCCCCTTGACACTGACATGAAGCTGTGACCGTTTAGGAAACAACTTCATTTCACTCCTATCTAATGCGAGCAGTCTTTCTACAATAGATTTGTTAACAATTTTCCCACTTGTAAGCTTTAGTCCGTCATCCAGAAAGTGGTTACTCATTAATTTAAGCAAAGGCGGAACATCTGAAAACACCCAGACTCGTTTATTTTCATACTGCAGATTGGAAAAGCAGGAATTTGTTTCTGTCACACTAAAATCTTTCCACACAGATCGATTTTTTGTTCCAAGGTGGCACACTACCGCAACAAAATCGTAAACAACACCTTGTACAGAGCTGATAATATTGTTTAACCGATCAGCTGTTATTTGTGTGTCAAAATCATAGTAAATGGGTTACTTCCATCCCGAAAACAAACGACGTACCATAACAAATAGCACGTTACTCTGTGGCCCTAAAACACGAACTTCAACAGGATCGTAAATAATATTGCTGTCTACATTCATTTCGTCGAATGACAGCACACACACACACGTTCAATTTTTGTCAATACAGATGAGTGGGCTTTCATTAGTTGCAAAACATCTGTCAGCACACCAGGAAAGCATCTGAAAGAGCTTGACGTCCATCTCTTTAAGTGTTAACAGTCCTGGAAGTGGGAAACCGACCTGATTTCTTAAAAACAAATAACACTTCCTAGACACAGCAGGAAGTGTAACCGCTTTACAAATATTTTCTGTTTGCCATTTTGCTCGTTTCTTTCCACTCAACAAGCAGTTTATCTGTGTTTTTGAAAACAATTTGCCTAATATTTGAGTCACTTTCTCCTGCACTTACTTCTTTTGACACTTTTGTTGATATTTTATTTTCTCACCACAAGCTTTCACTTTGAGTTTCACACGCTTCTCACTACACCTGAGATTTGCACTCATAGCAGTCAGTCTGCGGTTTCTGTATTCTAATTCTTCTATACGTTTACAGAGTTCGCTGATCTGTTTACTATCAGTGTCACAGTCATCTGTCACTGTTGACTGGTCTATTTTTCTTTTTTTCGGAGACACACTAGCCAGGTGCTCAATTGCATTTTTCATTGTCTTTCTTGCCTACAACCTGTCTGCCCTATTCGGAGAAACTGTGTCATCAGGGACTGAATTTCCACTAACACTGGGAACACTTCCTGGAATATTCACATTCGGCACAGCGTCTGGTTTAAGTGTTTTCTTCGGCGGTAGATTGGGAAGTTCTGTTCGCAAGTCACGTAGATAATCATCGGATGTGAAATACAACAAACAAACAGTTAAGCGAACTTTTCGGTGGCACTTCATAATCCAGGCCTTCTGCACTTCAACGTGTTTTGGGAACGAATGATAAATTATATCCGTGCCTTTTGTCTTTCGGCTGTACGACAGACACCCTGTTACAGCACATCCAGGCATTTTAACGCAACACTTTTACAAAGCACTGCAACAACACCACAAACTAAAGCAAAACAACAACATCGGTAAAACAGCTCTTTTGGCGCCTTGACATAACGTGCTCCTATGCTGACGTCATGCGCAGAACGACGAAATATTCGCCGATCTGCGCAGGCCATTTGCCTCCCCCCCCCCCCCCCCTGAGCGAGACTGTATGCACTGAGGGTCGAATGGCGGTCAGCGCCCCCCATCACACGCCACACCTGGGGAGCGTCGGCCACCTCTCGGCTGTATACAGGGCGTAACGGCTGTAAGTGCAGATATCACTATTGTTGATTGAGGACGGTGTATTTAACGACATTACATCAATATTCAAGTAATTTGCAGGCTCATAATTATAGCTTACACAACTCTTATGTTTGTATTTTGGTTAGCCTATCCAAGCATGTGTGGAAAGAAAAAGCCGTTAATGCTTATTTTCTCGAGGGAAGCAGGTCAGGTGCTGAAGTGTGGACACATGGACGCAAAACGATTAGTCTATACCGAAACGTGTAGTTGACTTAGTGGTGTTGTTAGGACCAAGCAGAAAACATCAAGTCATAAGGTTTGTGACGTATATGTGAGAAGACAGTAGGATGAAGAGAAAAGACAACCAACATATTCATGAGTGTACCTATAAAGACACCAACGCACTTATACCAGTTACACCCTGTGTATGGGAAACCCACGCAATCTCTACGTTCTCGCACTAGCGAGGCACATCTGAAGGATCAAGGGAGAAAAAATACAAGTAAGTATTATTATTCTAAGCCAGATCTTCGACATAGGTAATATTATTCTGTAATATAAAGAGCTTTGATAAATACAGAAGAAAATATAATTCGTTTTGTACGTGCCAAAAGAAAACAATAAAAAATGTGACTTTAAAATGCGTCTGCTTCAACGAGATATTAAATTACTCACTATAGCAGTGGCGTTTAATGTTGCAGAATTCTAAATTCAAGAATCTGTGTTTCAGTGGTGTGGGTTAGTACTGTAGTATATGAGAATGTAGCGTGTTTTCTGGATTCTGTATCTGAGTAATTTCGTCTTACAGTAACAGTCCATAGTAACTAAACTAATTCATTTCCATTACAAGTAATTTGTCTTATTCCCCTTGATCACTTTAGATTCCAAATACTTTAAGTTTTTTATAGAAGTAACGCAAATGGTTCAAATGGTTCAAATGG
Source organism: Schistocerca cancellata (assembly GCF_023864275.1). Lineage (NCBI taxonomy): Eukaryota > Metazoa > Arthropoda > Insecta > Orthoptera > Acrididae > Schistocerca > Schistocerca cancellata. Next base: position 58,534,342 of record NC_064631.1, read on the forward strand.
CTCTGAGCACTATGCGACTTAAATTCTGAGGTCATCAGTCGCCTAGAACTTAGAACTACTTAAACCTAACTAACCTAAGGACATCACACACATCCATGCCCGAGGCAGGATTCGAACCTGCGACCGTAGCGGTCACGCGGTTCCAGACTGAAGCGCCTTTAACCGCACGGCCACACCGGCCGGCGAAGTAACGCCCCTCTGCCCCTTAACCACATCCCGAAGAATCCTTCTTAGTTAAATAATCACTCTGCCATGTATAATGCACCTTCAACATTACTTTACAAACGACTCAATATTTGACATATTGTACTAAACATTTAATGTAAGAATAGTCGAATACTTCTTAACAAATAATCATCAAATAAATAAAGAAACTGTCGTAACAATCGTCGCTCCAGATCTGTGATCTAGTAAGAGGTTCTCACTGCATGTATTCAAAGTGATAACTCCTTAACCGTTAGTTCTCTGACCGACTTTGTTTCTCTCAAGAGATGTACATGAGTCTACGTTGAGCTACATAATCGTTAGATAATAAATTCGTATAGTACGAAGCACTATAAAATATAACATTGATATCAAACGGTTTGAGAAAATAGGAGATATTGAAGTAAACAAAAAAACAAATTACGGAGCAGAAAAAAAGTGTGGCTTTAAGCTTTCTGTATTGATTTGACGGTTCCTGCAGTGGCTATTAAAATGACAGCCACTTTAAGAAAAATTACTTTCTTAAAAAATTACTTCCTTCCTACAGTATGTCAACTATAGACTACTTCATTTTCATGGTTTAATCAATGTGTTTCTCGTTCATTACCAACGTACAATTGAGAGACAGCCCAAATGTTCTGCGTCGTTTCTCACAGACCCGGCATACATATCTGTCACCTCACCCATGTTATTTCAGGGACGAAAAGCACCGAGGAAGGCGCAGTAAGAACTCTAAGCCGTAACTGCGAAGACAAATGGACTACACGTGTTGGTAACTAGGTTATTGCTTTCATACAGAATTATATTCAATGACAAATAACTGCCATCCATATTGTTTGTAATTTCGTATTGAAGAAACAAATCTACGTCAATGGTCGTTAAAGCAGTAGGAATTCGACCTTGAAGGCGACAAGCAGTAAACGGCAAATTATCTGAAGTGCTCTACATGCTTTTACATGCGGATGGTTTGAATATCAGCGCAAACACACGACATGGATAGAAATAATGTCACCTGCATATTGAATATAACTGAAGAACAAGTATGTTGTCTCTCATTCACAGACCGTATTTCAACGTTATTTGTTTCTCAGATGACTGAGATATGCCTCGAGCGAGAAGTAGAAATACCAGTACCTGCCGAATGTCGACAGCATTAGAACCTTAATGTATCAACACTGCATCTTATCATTCCAGGATAATTCTGTTTGGGTTAATCGGATCTCTCGACTGTCATGAGACTATGGAACTGATGGGACCAGCAGGTTCATACCCGACGTCATGTGTATCCTCGACAGTAAGAGGGCGCTACAGTTTCAGGGAGCAGATAAAGTGGTAGACTGGGAAAATCCAGGTGCACTTAGTCACTGGAGAGAAACGTGACGTTCTAGCCACCATGGTGGAAACGAGAGACTAGCATACTTACTAAATAGATAAATATCCTAAATATCCCGTAAAACCTGATCCAAGAAAGCTGTAACGTAAATAAACACACTTACAGAAGTGGAATGACCGAAGGGTGCTTGTAAACATGCCCTCAAGCAGAAAAGCAGTTTCTGATTAGTGAATTATCTAAGTTTCGCTAATCATGTGAAATTTAAAAATTAGTACTCATATATTATCAACGTCTTGGGCGAAATTGATGAACTTTGTCTCAATGGGTAGAGCCTGAAGCCCCCCATCAGAGAGTATTAAAAGAATAAAAGACAATTTAAATTATATGACACACTAAATATTCTATACTACCAAGAGGTCAATTTTACATAAAAAAAAGTAATAAAGTGAGAGAAGTAATCGCAGCATAACAAATTATGCTTGTGTATTTACCTGCAAATGTATTATTAATTCCTATATACTTTTAATTTTCACACAGTCAAAACACGGCAAACCAATTATTACATTGACAATACTGTTGTTTGTGAGAAATGTAAAATATTCAACAAAAAATTAAATACAGTATCTTAAAGGTGATAAAAGTTAAGTCTAGTCTGGTATGTCATATGTATATGTGTAATATGTGATATATGTTTGGTACAATTTGGAAAACTTTCTATGAGATGATCTTTTGGAACCAAGGTCTAAGGGATTAAAGAGTCAACGACCATCTTGGTATGGTACAGTCGTTCTGGACTGCAGAGCAGAACAGTGCAGACGTATATATACATGAGCGGTAAGTGGCGATCTGAAGTGTTTGTAATTCTCCAAGTAAAAGTTTGTGGACTTGTGAAATTGTCGGCGCGATGATGGCAGGAAACGTAGCAAATTTTTTAGGAACAAATCATGTGCATTTAGAATATTTCCGCGAGTTATCGAGTATTTCGAACTTGCAACAACTGTTGCCAGTTGTATGTTCTCAAATTAGCATATTTTTATCAGTGTGTAAGAGTTTCAAAGTTGTAAGAATATGGGCAGATGCAACACAGAATATTTCCATGAGCCAACTATTTTTTGGACTCGTGATGGTATTCGCATATGGGACAGACTTAGCATAAACTGGACTCAAAATAATTTCGTGAAGTTTAGCTATTGCAGAAATTTTTGACATCCAATATAAGAGGTAGGACTTCAAAAAAGCTTTGGTGGTTTACTGGGAGTACATGCTTGTTAATGTGGTGCACAGTTTTGTCAGTATTTTCAAGAAGCGTTAGTGGTATCGCTGTTATTGCAACACAAAGAATAATCAAAGAAATACACGTATGTTATACCAAACCCAAAGTTAGTAGATAATATTGTTTGAATTTTTGGCATCACATTTTTAAATCATACTTGAATTGTGGTCTCTAAAATCTATCGACGGAGTAGTATGAAGATTAAAAGAGTGTTGCAGCAAACGAAGTCCAAACATTTAAAAATCAATCGGTACGTATACTCTATTTACCGAACAGTCCAATGTGCACTGCTGGTCATTAGAATTCTAACATTCTGTTTTGAAACACAGTTCTTAAAATTCAGTTATCATTTCTTCGCCACGAAACGATGGTATTTTGTCTTATTTGTTTCTCCTATATCGTTACTGAGAAACAGTTACTATTAAAAATCTTAGCATCGACAACGTAAGCACCATCATTAGTTTAAACGATGTTTTATCTTCTCTTTTTCAAATTTTTATCTAGTCCACAAGTACTGTGTTGGCATGACTGGTTCTCAGTGCCAGTTTTCTGATGTTATTATGCCAGTGTAGTTGGTACTGTGGCTTATATTTATGTGCTGCTAGCTTTAATCAGAGTCAGAAGTGCCGATTTTATGTATACCTTTCTTAGAGAAAATTGTGTTACACAACTAACTACCAAAACTGAATTTTTGTGATTATGAATACCAGGATCTGGATTAGAGTAACTGGCCGTTAAGAAACCTGACTTCTACATTGACACTTGATGACAGAAACAACGAGCTGGGAATATCAGTACGAATTTAACTGACTTTTATTGTACAAATCAGGGAATCATGCGAACAAAAACCGGATTTTATCTTCAGAATGTATACAGCTGTGGACGGATTTAATGTGAATCTTCTTCACTTGATAATAACAGATTACTTTTAGGCCCAAAAAGTACCTGTTGTCTATGGACATCTATATCAACCACCTGGATTTGTCAGCTTCCCAGTTACTATATTCTGTGCTTACAGTAGGATTCACAGAATTTTACCTGATTCCCATCTAACACTGTTGAAAACATTTTACTAGCTACAAAATTCGTTAGATGTAGGAATTGTTTCAGTTCGAAAGCGATACGTCTACCGACCTGGAAGGATTTTGCATCAATTTGCACTTAAGATCCTTTGATTTTTTATGGTGATTAAAAGTCTTTGGAGTTGTACATTACTCAGAAACAAGAACAGTTTTGTATTGCTTTCAGATCTTGTACACCTGCATTTTTTCATCTAGTTATTTCAGTCATTTATGTAGCGAATGAAGCTGACGATACTGGGGATTGCTCGTAGTTGTAAGTAAGGAATCATGATCAGGACAGTATTTAAAATAGGGTTAGAAGAAAAAATATTTTCTGTACTTATGAGGGAAGGAACTAATTTGTAGTATGTAAGAACTGGGAGGTATGTAATGATATGCAATTTCTGCTGGAAGAGAATCATTTTGAGCTTTCACTTTTGATGTGATGAGTGTGTTACATTAAAGTTTAAATATGGGTAGGTCTCTGGGACTATTTTATACATTGGGAGATAGTGATTATTAAAACTGAACCATTAAAAAACAGGTTTTGTGTTGGATTACGAAAAGTACGAGGTACCAGGGCTGTTGGTACTGGGTTTGCCTCATATAAACTTAACAACTGAGAATTCCTTTATTTATGCATTGCTGGGATAGTAACAAAAGCAACTGTCCATCAGTAGCACTACTAACTTTAGAGAAGACGAAATATACTTCGAGGCACATTTACGTCGAGTGACTACCGTTTCTTATTAGTTAACATGACAGCTGTTTTTTCACACAACTTACATAGCAGACGTTAGCCAGTGACATATTTCATCTTAACTGATAACATACCAGTTGCAATCAGAACATATATTTGGTTATTGTTTAAGTTTTAATGGTAGAGTGCTTTACATACAAAGATAATGACTAACTTTGCTATATCACAGACAATATAATTTCACTCATAAATAGTGTTATCTACATTAACACATTATCTAAAGAAAATAATGTGTTTCAACATGAAACATTTAGAATAACATTGGTGAAATTTACAATGAATTGTTTTGATTCAACCTGTTCGTTCAAAATAATGCCTTGAAGTTTTATCATATATAAGAAACTTTCTATTTCTTGTAAAATATTTAGCACAAGTCCTTTTTCATTGGTGTGTAGAACTTGTTGTTTTAACGGTGAGCCAATGAGGATAATATTATGGCAGTGAGATTCAGATGTGATATGAACATTGTTTTGAAAATTCCTTCTGTCTATTCTAATGTAAATTTTATTTTGGCTTCCATATGTCAATTTATAAACACAAGGTAGAGTAAATTTACAGGACTGATCTAGAGAATGAGATATTTGTGATCTCATTATGTTGCGTATAATGATGTTTATTTTTCTCAGACTGTTTTTTTTTTTAGGTGTAAGTGTAATTTGATCTGTTAGTTTTCCTCAACGTAGCAACTATTTTCACTGTTTGACAAAATATAATTACTATGAATGTCAAATTAGTAAAAGAAGCAAATGGTATACGGCAGGAATCACGTCCAAAACAAACTGTATGAAGAGAACGCTCAGGTCATCCCATCTCCACCATGCAGAGTCAACGTTCTTCATGCTAAACAAAAAACGCGAGAAAATCATGAGATGTGACGCAACGACACATGTCGAATCTCAACAGTCGCCAACCGACCCCAACAATCTCAGCAGCCTCAGAAATCTCAGTGCGTCCAACAACCAGCTACTCATTCCTAAACAAATGATTCTCCTCATGAAACGGAATCTCTTGAGACACATAACGACAAAGGTTTTTAAAAGGTATGCTCCAGGCGTAACTCGAGATGAAACTCCAGCATGTCCACAGAATTCGGTGAGAACCCAGTAATGATTGATCTGAATGTTCTAACTAGAATTGTTATCATTGAAAATCTGGACCCCAAGGAAACAACTAAGTCTTTTCATACCTGGACTGAAAGAATTCAACCTTGTACAGTTTGTGATTTACATGAAATAAAGAAGGAACCGTGTCGAACTCACCACTGAGCAAACCGACTTTGAAACCAAACTTAGAAATATAAAAATAATTATACATAATTTACAAGACTTTGAAAGACATAATTGACAACGTACTACAACATTTTGCAGAAGACAAAAGCATTATATCACATGAACAAGCTGGTTTCAGAAACACAATCCCGCTGATCAATGATTAAGGCTAATTAGCAATGCAGCGGAAGCCTGCAATTTCACAGGTGCAACTGCTACCCTCTTTCTGGACACAGAACGCTCTTTTGATAAGATACAGACATCTTCACAAAGTGCTAAAGCACAACTTCCCACCTGCAATAGTACAATTACTGGCTTACCTCATTTGAAACTGAAAAGTACGACTACGAGGCGGGGGTAAAAGTCGTCCTGCCCCACACCCAGACCAGGAGTGCCTCAGGCTGCCGTCATAACCACTTAGTTATACACAGCGGATATCCCAAGACCCCGGTGGTGGAATGAAGACATGGTTCTATATGCAGATGACACCACTTACTGGTGTCATGCGCCCACCTCGAATGCAATCAATGAACAAGTCAACAGCTACATCATCAAACTTGAAACGTAGCCCAGTAAATGGAGAATCTGATTGATCTAATCCACCAAAAAGTAAACCTTTCCTTTTCAGACAGGGCAATCTTACTAATCACCGACTACAGGATAACCCAAAACTCTACATTCGACTTTGTGGACAAGAAATTGCCCCACAACTAAACGTCAAATATCTTGTCTACATCTGTCTAGATGAATTCTTAAGTAGCCAGAAATACATGACTGAAAAGATTAAATAAGCTGAAAGCCGACGTAATTTTGTACGTCTCACGAAACATCAAACACATAGACTGGAGCTACCAGTTTCTCTTCTTACATTCTAATGCTACCAAACAAACTCCCTTCGCGAAACACTTAAAACCAAGAACACACTGCTGAAGATCTACGGTATAGCTTCCAAACAAACTCCCTTACGAAAGACTTAAAACCAAGAACATACTACACAGAATAAAAGAAGAAATCACCAGATTCGGGGTCAACAGACTACGTAACAACAGACTCACAAAATCACTCTTGTAGCCCTATAATACAACGTTTAATTTTCCGAAATTCAAAAGTTCATTTTCCCCTATATTTTTCTCGAAGCAGTATCCAATTCACTCCAACAGAATCCTCTGGAAAACGAAGAACTCAATGACACTGTCAACAAACCGAGAGCACCTACAGGTATTTGGGATAATGTAGCAGCCTGATATAGAGAAGAACAACTTACTGAGCAAAATTACTTCAATCAACTCCTATAGCAGGAGATAATATTCTCTGCAGCGGCAAGATTTTAAAGTTTCTCGTCTTCCACAGAATTAGACAGAAACGTTTCTACACCAACGAATTACAAAATCACACTATAGCATTATAAAGATCACTGAGGCAGTATGAACGTACGTAAGACAAATAGCAGGCAACAAATTTCTACCTGGATTTTTTATCGACAGAGAGGTTTTTCTCTCAGACGTAAGGCATATGCAGGAACATGACAGGAAAGAAACTTAATGAACAACATCTTACTCCCAGCTATCCGTCTAGATCCAGTTAAAAGTTCTACAAAATTAAATAAGCATCCAGTTGTCGTAAATAAGTGGCGTCACAACAACACAGAATACAAATACTGGCTGGAAAGGCCTGTAACCCAACATCTCCTTTAAGATGGAATGAAAGATTTTTAAAGAATGCTTTGTAGATGCTTGTCACTTAGGAAGTCCCGTCCAGATTGTCTGACTAATATTTCAGTTGGTGGGTTATATGCATATGTTTCAATGCGTTCCAGTCGTACTATGCAAACACAAATTGTGGCTGCTCCCATTCAAAGTGACAACTCTCTGTCAGTCAGTTAACGACAAATAGCTTGTACAGAACAAGGGGTGCTGTCGTGATCTTCTGTATGTCCACAATGCCGTGAATCAGTTTCTGCTTCCTTATGCAATTCTGTTCCTCTGGCCGGCCTTTGTGGCCGAGCGGATCTAGGCGCTACAGTCTGGAACCGCGCGGCCGCTACGGTCGCAGGTTCGAATCCTGCCTCGGGCATTGGTGTGTGTGATGTCCTTAGGATAGTTAGGTTTAAGTAGTTCTAAGTTCTAGGGCAGTGATGACCTCAGAAGTTAAGTCCCATAGTGCTCAGAGCCATTCTTTTTCTGTTCCTCTTGTGAACTTTTCTTGAACCAAACCACTCGCATTTTATTTAATAATTCATTATTAATATCGCGAAACTCAAGCGGACTGGAACATTACATCTACTAAAATTATTTGCAGAAATACGGCCTATGGTGCCAACTACACGCACAAGTAAATTGTTAAGGTAGGAAAATGTATATGACAAAATGTAATTTTTTGTTATAACCCTGAATTCCCGTTCATGACTTTAGTGGCTAATGATTTTTATTCGGGACTGGGAAGAAAAGACCGTGTTGATTCTATTTTACCTCGGAAAAGGTATTAAAGTGGCTCTCGCTTGGAAACAAATGAATACCTATCACCAACACGTCTGTTCCAGGCCAATCCATTCTCCATGCACTCATTTTCTCTTCCTTGTTTTTTTACGAATGCAGACATAGCTGTAGTCATCCAAGTATTTTTTCACAGTAGAAAAATACGTAACTCTCTGTTCCCTGTGTTTATGCATTATTTCAGCGACCATAGCTGCCGTGGCCGGTAGAACAAGAACTCGCTACCGAACCTGTACACGCATGGTCCGCGTCTTCAGGGTAAATAGGTTAGTGTCTTTCAGACAAAGTAATGTTTGATAATAATGGCACCCGTATGCCTTGAAATTTAATACATTAATAAATGTTTGTAAATTGCTGCCTATTAAAAGTGAAACAGCATGAACATGAAGATGACATTCAAGAAACGAGCAAATGGTGTGAATACTACTTGTATAACATTCTGTATAAATGGAAAGGTTACGCAGACGGGTTTTCTTATTCATAAACGGTATGTGAATGTTGATTACTGTAATTTGTATAAGAACGTGGACTGTCTGCCAACACATTTTGGTATTCGACTGTAGCAGTGTCATGACCTATCGGGTCTGCAGTTCCACAATGTTGCTGCACGTGTTGTTTGGTACGCCACGATTTCCACGTAAATATGAAATTGATGAGATCATAGTGACTTTGCCGAACACCACGAAAGGCCTTAATGATCGCACGCGACTAGAGTGCGAGAGGACTGGCTCGGCCCAACAGCATCGTACAGTAACATCACATTTCTTGAGTCGGGAAATGGGCTTGCTTCCAGCAAGGCAAGAATGTATACGCGATGTGCAACGACGAGTGGAGCACCACGGAATCTCAGCAACAGAGGGAGGTGTACCAGCAGAGGAACGGCGACAATGGACACCACAGTGACACCACAGCATCTCTTGAGACGAGTCTCTCCTCTACGTATTGTGTCCAGGGAGACGTATCCGTGTGCGCAAGCCTCTGAAGTTAGCGCAAGACTGTCATATGGACACATCACATGGCGTGTTGGTGTGGGATGTCACTGGGTACCCTACACGATCAGTTCTGGTTCGCATAGTTGATAAGATGAACAACAGTTATTGCATTTCTTATCAGGCCGGTAGCCCCATGACGTTACATCTAAACAAGAAACTATAAAGCTGCAGGCTGCCATTCCTATTATGACGTACCTTGATACTGCTGATATTCAACTCTTGCCCAACTGAGCTTATTGTGGGATGTGTCATCTAGGGAAACTAACTAGTAATAAGTTATAGAGTTACTGGAATGCCTTAATCACTAACTAACCACCTCCATGACAAAGTTTAAGCACACTGGAATGATGTGCCCATATCTGTGATCCAGCTCCGTTTCGGCTACGTACACTGCAGGTTTAGAGCCACTGTTGCCATCAGAGGTGCAAACTCTGTGTTATGAATGTCACCCTTTTGTTGTGCCACGGTTTCTTTGTACTTAGTGTGGCCAGATTAATGTCAGTAGCCATCATTACTTGACAGAAGAAGGTACATGGCAGCAGGACAGAGGAGGGCGCCTAGGCGTTCTTTGGCAAGAAGCTCTGAATGGACCGGTCTGACACAGCAAAAATTACCATTCAGGCCTTGCCATATACAAAGTTACCATACTTCTAGGAGTCACCGTCTCCATCAGGGCCGAAAAGTGGTGACACAGTAGAAGTGAAGGTGTCAGAACGTAGTACGGCCTACCAGAGTTACCACACGTTCTGGACCAACACCTGGCTATTATTTTTCCTATGTAACAAGATATGCTGCCTCAGCAATCCGTTCGTGGGTGAAACTCACATTAATGCTGCCCATTTTATCCAGGTAGCAATAGCCACTGCCAGCAGAGTTTGAGAAATGTTCCATGCCACTCGCTGACCTGATATGATTCATCTAGCTGCCACAACTAGACGTGGCCTGCATTGGCTGCTACAGGCAGGACCGGGCCCGATGCTGCAGAGTGTCGACCTGGTACCTTCAGTCAGGGGACCGCTCACTCACTGACAGTGGGTTAGGGTTCGCACCTCAGCTTGACAAGTCGACGAGTCATTGCATCCCTACTTCATGCACACTCGGCTGCTGTCTCTTGCTGGCACACTAGTTCTGCAGGCGACTGTCGTTCCCGCCCACACTGCCTTCCTCAGCACACTCACAGCATCGTGCCTGCATCTCCTCGCCTCCATAGGAGCCTGACACTGGCCCAGGGGCCTGACTTGACGCTTCTCCACCTGGCAAAGCACTGACGCCATTGACACCTCTCCTTGGCCTATTACCGCTGTAAACTGGCTGGTCTGTGGAGGCTGCTAGCCGAGTTTAACACATTACTAACATCCAGGACCGACGTCAGACACTCGCTGCTCAGGGCAGCAAATCAACTGCTATAACTAATGGGATGGATAAATTAATCTTTCTTTCACACTTCCCTGACTTACTAACTGGCAACCCTTTGGTTGAAATTCTTCTACCCAGCGAAATAACACTCACAATCACCACAATCAGCAGCGGGGCACCTGAATACAAGCGCATTCCTCACACCACTCTGCACCTCGCACACCTTCAATGAAAAAATTTAATAAAGTATTTCTCTGTCAAGCTGTTACATACTGTTGCACTACAAATAGAATTAAATTATTGACTATGCTTTTTGTTACTCTGTTTTAATGTCCAGCAGTGTCCTCTTCGTATTTGGAATATAGTAGGTTTGAGGAAACAAAGAGAGGTGGGTACAGTGGTATGAGGAACAGGACAGCCTATACGAAACAGGACAACGCCAGATTCTATCGAGAGTACTTCAATGTTTTATCACAAAACGAGAATGAGTTTGTTGAAATCTTTGTAGATATAATATGGTGGATCAATGTTAATACCTATCAGTGGAGAAATAATGTTGAGGCAAATAGAATCATTCTATAGCAAGAAGAACACCGAGCATGAGGCGCTTTCTTATGGGGTCCATCAACTGATGTGCCAAGGAAGGTGACTGAAGAATTTCCGAAGGACCTGACTGATCCTATTTGTGGGATCCTGCCCAATCGTGTAATGTAGGGTGCCTAGGAATCTCCTTTCTCGGATAGCTAAACAACATTTCAAGCAAATCCTATTGATAGAGTTTATTTCAATATGTTAAATTGACAACACTTGCGTTTCTACAAAGATGGGCAACAAGCAAATGGCGACATGCAAACAATTAATGGCTGTCGATATATACAATTTCCATGCAAGCAGATCATACAAGCTTATACGTTACTGCTATAAAGTTATGTCACAGCTCGTCTTCAAGGGCGGCTCTTCTGGTGCGATCGAGGCCAGCTGGAGCAGCACTTTCATTCCCTTCGTATAGATGCCGCTAGTTTCGCCGTGTCGTCCTAGTCAGCGTACTATTGGCTGATGTCGTCTCACAGCCTTCTCTACTGTGAGTTTCCATGCCCACGTGCCGGCGCTTGATGTTACACCGGACAATTCCTCCCTCCTCCCCCCCCCCCCCACCTCAAGGAGACGGACCGTCGTCGGGTAGAGAGCGCGGCAACGGCAGCGGAGGACGCAGGGTGGACGCTGAACTGGACCGGAAGCTGTGGCTGCAGGGGGCGTCAAACTTCCGGTTCGGCTCGTACCGCTCCGTCCGGCCTGCGCCCTGGTGGAAACGTCCCGCAGAAAACAACCAGAAGGCTACGCATCCACCTCCACCTCCAATGTGGAAGGTGTCGACTGCTGCTGTGTGGGCGGATCCAGCTCCAACGGTAGGACTAGAGAAGGCGGTGGAGACTCCGCCTCCACGGGATCGTCCCGCGGTGTCGTAATGACCGTTCACATGGCAGTGGCGAAGCTGATTTTGATGGCGGCGCTGCATGCCGTCTGGACCTGAAATGAGGTACATGCATGCGCCAAAGTTGACGGACGATCTCGCCGAGCGCCCACCATCTGCTGCCGCTAAACACCCTGTAAAAGACAGTAACATGCGACGCGAAGCGATACTAGCGGCTTTCCTTCGGCGCCGGATGCTGAGGAGGGTGGAGCAGGTGGAGCAGTGTCCGATGGCGCCGGCTGTGAAGCAATTCCGCCGGCGATGGTCTATCTCGTGGGTGCGAACGATAGGAGGCGAGAAACAGCTGCAATGCTTCATCCCTGCTGCGTGCGGAGCGAAGTTTGGCCATTTACTGTTTGAAGGTTCTGACAAAACGTTGCATTTCGCCGTTTAACTGTGGATGGAACGGTGCACTAGTTACATGCTGTATGCCATTGCGTGCACAGAAAGTTTCAGACTCATTTGACGTGAACTGAGGTCCGTTGTCTGACACTATTACTTCAGATACACATTCGAGACAAGAAATATAGGGCAACACCTACGTGACATTGTCGAGTTCATTGGCACAGCAAAGGTAAACTTGCGACATACATCCACAAACCTATCAGCAAATTGCAGGATCCCTGATACGCAGAATGAGTGATGTATTTCGTTCCAGAGACGAACAGACACGCAATTAAGCACGTGGGCATAACTTCCGGCTCATCAGGGCACAGACAGTCGTTTTCGCCTCGTTCTGTCTGCGTGTGGAACAGAAAATGAGGTGACTAGTACTGGTTCAGGGTACGAGGGCACTCTCCGCTACGCACCGCTCGGTGGCCCGCGCAGTGTGTATGCAGACGTAGATGTGGATGTACGTTTCTTTGTCCCACTTCAGGTTACTTGCTGATGTGTTTCACACAAACAAATAAGTTTTCCAGATGTAATCTGTGAGTAGACGTAAGCTGCAAGACAGTCTCGCATTTCTTACCGAGTTCCGTACCACCGGAATAGAAAAGATAAATATTTGTTTGTTCTGAGAGCACAGCAATTGTCAGCATTAATAAAGTTAACACAGGCTTAAATTATTTTTATTCGTTTCACTGATTGTTTCTGTGTTTTCAGGACATTCAACCACTTTAAAATAACCGAAAATCGAAATTAGAACCGTGGAAATTGTAACAAATAGTACAATTCATAGCGAATCTGCTGAAATTAAACAAAAGGAGAGATAAATTATTTCGTAGCTATTTGTCTAAATTGTACCACACTTGATATTTTGTTTACTATAGGCTGAAAATTGCGTTATAAAATCATTTAAACATTGCCATCCTCAACTGTAGGATGTTGTTCTCGTAGTCTGATTTAAGGAACTGAAACTCTTGGAAAACTAAACACATTACACTTAATTTTCTAAACATCTACATGCTGAAGAAATTGAGAAACTGGTTTCTTAATTTGTAACTTCCGTATAAACTATTTCCTTGTACTTAAAGATATGTATTAGTCTAAGTTTAAGGAAATATTCCAAGTATTAGTTCTTACAACACTATTTGTATGCATCGGGATACAACTTTTTCCCTGCGTTACCTATCCCTGAACACTTGGCAGGAGCCCACATTTTCTTATTCCATGCGTCTGATCACTTCTTCCATTTGATCTTCATCAAAAACTCACTACACCATTTCTGTGTTTTAGGAATGAGTCTCTGTAATGGCTTCCCGCAGTCTCCGAAACACTTCCATTTCACAGGTCGAACTGTAGTTCTAATTTTCTTCACCTTTGATTGGATGGACTGTTTCAGCATAGTTTTTGTCTGTCATTGCTTCTTCTGCACCGAAATTATGGGAAAAGCAGACTCATTACGCAAAGTCTAACGCAAGTTTTATTACGTCCGAGAAACTCAAATTCAACACTGTCTCTTGAAATGTATGCGTATATCATGCCAATTCGTTTTCAGCTTTGTTGGAAAACATTTTAACATCCCCGTTGGCGTTTTTCTTCTCATTCTCAGCATGTCTCATAATATTTAGCTTAGGGACATTTTACATTTTTTCATATACATTTAATCTATGATTGCCATTTCGATGTACTGTTACAACTAAGTCCAATTCATCTGCGCTTCACTTACCATAACGCCTTTGTGTTACCATGTTATAATACTACATTATTGTTCGATTAATAACTTAGGATAAAAACGCATGATAGAAAGCACCACATCATATGAAAGAATTATATTGCAAAAATAATGCCAAACAAGTTTTTCAACTGGAGTATAGGAACAAGTTTCTTAAATTTTAACTGAAACTTACAGTGGTATATTATAGGCAACGTCGCCTTTTTCCTTTTGTCAGTTCTCTACAAATCAACCACAACGAATACAGATCATGAACGCCTGCAAATTAAAGTTGTTTCATGAACATTAATCCAAATTAAAACATTATGTGACCATTTACCTTGTAATGCTAATTCTCTTCGCCACGTGTGCAAAAGAAAAAGGTTACGGTAGAAGAAAACTACAACAAAATGAAAGCAGTCTACAGATGACCTGTTCCTCAATAAGCAGCCGATAATATGGCTCCAAGAAGCACGTATTTCACGATGAAGTCACAAAATGTAGGACATTGCGTGAGGTACGTCTTTTGTTGTAGGGGTGCCCGTACAATAAAGGCAGCTCTCCCCTACATACGTCAATTGTAGATGACGAATTGCGGATAAACATCTAATCTCATTTGCTTCTCTTTATTAGAATTTTTAACATTACATTTGTGGAGAAAATTTAGCATGATATGTGCAAAAAGTTTCAGACATTCCACGGTAATACATATGCGTCAGAAACAGACTCTGTACTGATATTTTTATAGATATGTGCCTAAACAGGAACCAAAATCGCGAAGAGACGTGACCTAAATTAAATACCAAATGTATTCCACTAGAGGGACGCACGAAGCAACAGATGATAACGCAGCAAGATGTTCGTTGGATCAGTGGGACGGAATCAGTACCACACCAGCGAGAAAAAGCAAAAGATATACATAAGCTTCAGTTGACTTACAAAGTTGCTATAAGAAACAAAATACTGGGATATGTAAAAAAATGAGAGAATGGTAACGTGTAGGGTCACAGCTGAGCAAGACTGAAACATAAAGGAAATGAATTGCAATATCACATCACAGTTTCGTAAAATAATATAGTACTAAAGATATACCAAGCAATTAGATATTAATCGATAAGCGACAAATAGCACTCTATGCTCTCTGAAAAACTAGAAGGTAACAAATAACAATGTTAAATAAAAGTAAATCCCAAAATCCGATTAGGCTACAATCTCATTTAATAGTTTTTAGTTGCAACAGGTTCCTCGCCAATGGTAAACTTCTTGAAATAAATTGGCTTCCTGCTTTGGTTGTTTTTTATATGTACCTTATTTTTACTTTGTACACCTCGATGTTTCCTCTTTGTAGGCACTTTCATTATAATGTTAAACTCGTTAAACACATATGTGTCGGGATACAGTCATATAATTTCATGAGTATTCCGTGACTGGTCGGGTTTGAGAGCTGTAGCAATGATAACCGATTCAGTACGAACAGCAGCACACAGGAAAGCTTTTTACTAGCGTGAGATGGCTGTCAACGCTGTGCTGCGTTACAAACGACTTTTTCTCCAAAAGATGTCACTGTACACAGTTAAGTGTTCCCTGGCGCATGTAAATGCCTTGGCAGCGTGCTGATGTTTTTACAGCGCCAGGTACGCTTACAGATCTCAAGCACAGCCAACCATTTGCTGTTCAATAAATTATGCAACTGTAACCAAAAATTTCTTTCCAGAAATTTTTCAACATTTCAGACCTCGTCAAATTCGTCGTCCGCCGGTCACCACATTCTCCCGTCTCTCGGACAGCATAGGAATCCCGCGGCAGAAGAACTGGGCGTCTTCTGGGGAGATCCATGAATCGATCTAATTTTGCACTTGCTCATATGACCGGAAGCACTGGTCAGCCAGGCCTTGTGTAACTGTCCAAGAAAGGTGATAGTGAGAGGGAGCAATGCCTGAATAATACGGCGAGTGGGACATTACTTCCCAGTTCAACGTTTCCAGTTATGTTTTGACGGGTAGGTCGAGCACAGTCATGCTGCAAACTCACCTTTTCATGTCTTTCGCTGTACTGTGGCCGTTTGCCTTCCAGTGTTCCGTTCAAAAATGTCAATTGCTTTCGACATGTAACTCTTGTGACTGTTTCCACTCGGTTTCAGTCGCTTTGAAAAGCTTCCCACTTCCACCGCTATGCCGGTCTCCGACGTCAAAATCACCGTTATTGAAGCGCTGTAAGCATTCTCTACAAGTACTTTCACTAAAAGGTCCATCACCATAGATCTTACTTACTTGCTTACTTCTTGGCGCTACAGCCCGTGTAGGGCCTTGGCCTACTGGACAATCTATGCCCAATCTTCTCTGCTGGGTCCCTCGGCTCTCCATCTTCTGACTCCCATTCTTCTCAAGTCCTCCTCCACGTTGTCTAGCCATGTGGTTCTTGGGCTGCGCCTTATGTGGCGTCCCCCTGGTTTTCCTTTGAAAACTTTCTTGACTGTTTCTTGGCTGTCCTGTTCTCCACGAGTCTTTGTGTACGTCCCAACTAACGTACACTATTAATCTTTATTTGTGTCACGATACCTGCTTTGTTATACACCTCTCTGATCTCGTTATTATTTGCGATTCGCCAAAGCTCCCCTATCATTCATCGGTCCGTAGATTTTGCTAAGTATCTTCCTTTCCTAACAACTCCTCATCATTTTTCCTTATCGTCCAAGTCTCCGAAACATACACCACCACAGGTGTCCCTGCTGTAGGATACACAGTCAGCTTCAGATTCCTACTAAGGCTTCTTGCTTTTAATACTTTAATCCATGCAAAGTAACTCCTGTTACCAGCTGCAATTCATCTATGTATTTCTTCTCTCATATCGGGGGCCCAAGATATGTTAAGCTCTCACAATGCTCATATTCCTCCCCATTCAAAGTTATGCTTATTTCTCCTTCACCGTACCTTTTCCTAGATGTTAACATACACTATGTCTTTGACCGATTAATTGTCAGCCGTATCTCCGCTCCATATCCTTCTAATTTTTTAACCTTTTCTCCCAGGTCCCGTTTCCCACTGAATAACAAATCATTATACACTGAAACACCAAAAAAGACTGGTTTAGACATACGTATTCAATTACAGAGATATGTAAACAGGCAGAATACGGCGCTGCGGTCGGAAACGCATGTATAAGACAATATGTGTCTGGCGTAGTTGTTAGTTCGGTTGCTGCTGCTACAATGGCTGACTGTCAAGTTTTAAGTGAGTTAGAACGTGGTGTTAAACTCGGTGCAAAAGCGATAGGACGCATCTCCGAGGTAGCGACGAAGTGGCGATTATTCAGTACGACAATTTCAAGAGAATACCGTGTATATCAGGAATCCCGTAAAAGATCAAATATCTGACATCGCTGCGGCTGGGAAAAGATCCTACAAGAACGGGACCAACGATGACTGAAAAGAATCGTCCAGTGTGACAGAAGTGCAACCCTTCCAAAAATTGCTGCAGATATCATTGCTGGGCCATCAACAAGTGTCAGCGTGCGAACCATTCAACGAAAGATCTTCGATTATGGACTTTCGGAGCCAAAGGCCCAATCTGTACCCTTGATGACTGCACGACACAAAGTTTTAGACTTCGCCTGGGCCCTTCAGCTCCGAAATTGGACTGTTGATGACTGGAAACACGTTGCGTGATGGCATGAGTCTCGTTGCAAATTGTATCGAGCGGATGGACATGTACGGGTATGGAGGTAACCTCATGAATCCATGGACTCTGCATGTCAGAGCGGTCTGTTTAAGCTGTTGGAGGGTTTGTAATGGAGTGGAGAGAGTGCAGTTCTGTGTTCGTGCGTGATACATCTAGATACGACTCTCACAGGTGACAAAGTGCGTAAGCATCCTGTCTGATCACTTGCATCCATTCATGTCCATTGTGCATTCCTACGGTCTTGGGCAATTTGATCAGGACTATGCGTCACCCCAAACGTCCAAAATTGCTACAGATTGACTTGGCTCTAGGAGCGCTCTTCTGAGTTTAAGCACATCCGCTGGCCACCAGAATCTCCAGATATGATCATTATTGACCATATCTGGGATGCCTTGTAACGTGCTGTTCAGAAGAGACCTCCACCTCCTCGTACTATTACGGATTTATGGGCAGCCCTGCAGGGTTCATGGTGTCAGTTCCATCCGGCACTACTTCAGGCATTAGTCGAGTCCATGCCACGTCGTGTTGCGCCACTGGTTTGTGCTGGTGGGGACGCTTCACGATTTTAGGCAGGTGTACCAATTTCATTGGCTCTTCAGTGTATATACATATGCAAGATCGTTGCGTCACTCTATTAAATACTGGTACCCCAGCGTTGCCACTTCGTGACTTTCGTATTACCCTGTCCAAGGCGACATTGAACAGAATAGTGAAAAACACATAACCATTCCGCAGTCGTCGGTTAACTTCAAAAGCCTTTGATAATGCTCCCTCAACCTTTGCTTTGGATAATATTCTTCTCAAGTCGTTTGAACTAGTCTTCCCAGTTTAGTGGGTACGCGTGCCTCTTGCATTCCATTCGAGAGTTGATCCCTTTTGATTTTATCATAAGCTTGTTTGAAATAAATGAACAGCTGGTGGACATCGATATTATAAAATCTTTCAAGGATCTGGCTGATAGTAAAAATCTTATCTGTAGTTGATCTATTAGTTCTGAAACCACACTGGTAGTCTCCTAGATACTCTTAGATATATCTTGTTAGAAGACCAGCCATGATTTTTCCTCATTCATTATGTACTATATCGAGCATTGCAATTCCTCTATAACTCGCATGGTCGACTTTGTCGTGTTTCTTCTGCATAGGGCAGAGTATTACTGTATTCCATTGTTCAGCCATATTTCCTTTCCCCTATAATCTCATACAAAACCCTTACTAGTTTTTCTCCGCTATATGATCTCGTTTCTGTTGTAATATCGTCTTCTCCCGGAGCTTTATTGATTTTAAGAGTCTTGATACTACCGTTAACTTCTTTAGCGTAGGTTCGTCGACTGATATCTGGTACTCTTCTTCTCTGTTTACTTCCTGCTTCAGCTCCTCTACCATACTAGCATCAATCTCGCCTTCGTTTTCCGGTTCTGTATTCAGTACACTAAAATACTCCACCCATCTGTCTATAATAGATCTTTTCCTGTAATCAGATTTTCCTCCTTATCGTTACAGGTAACTGTTCTGAGTTCGGGTCCTTTATTTATATCTTTCACCAGCATATGTAATTTCCTTGTTTCCTGAGCTGTCTCTCTCTCTTCTAACTCATCAATCCACCGTTTTTCAAATTCTCTCTTTTTCCTCCTATATTCTTTATGCACTTCTCTTCTCCTGGTATTCTTTTACAGTAATTCTTGTTCTCCTCTGCAGCATTCTTTTATTGCCTCATTCCTTACTTCTGTCTTGTATCTTCCTCCTACAATCTCCATGAAACCAGACATGGGATCTCGCTGCTTCTTTCTAGCCTGTATAGTTTCAGCAGTCTCACTGACCGTTTCCATCTTTCTTCAGTACCCTCTCCTACGCGATCTTTGGCTTCGTTAAGTCGATTTTCTAAAATACTTTTACACTATTGTTCTGTATTTTCAACACTTCTTAACTTGGCATCATCAAACCATGGCATAGTCACACTACAAAATCACCTTTTCATGACGGTCGCTGTATTGTGGCCATTTGTCTATCAGTATTGGGCTCAAATGCATCAATTTGTTTCGAGGACTATATCCTGTGATTGTTTCCGTCTGTTCCAATAGCTACGAAAATCGCCGTTCCGGTATTCGACGTCACAATCGCCATTTCTGAAGCACTGAAACCATTCTCTGCAAGTTATTTCACCAATAGGTAACTCACCGTAGATCTTACCCAGCATTTCATGAGCCTCTGCCGCAGATTTCTTCATGTTAACGCAGAAAATTATCACTTCTCGTAGACGACTAGAACTGCGCACGGAAGTTGACATATTCCGTCGAGGTTGACTTTATGATTACATTACAAACAGACAAATATTCTGATGGCACTCTGCTCACAGATGCATCAGCTTATTTTATGGCACTTACTATCTGCCACCTGCACCATCACTTTCCGCTGCTGCCATCTATTGTAAGTGGCGAAAGCAAAGTTGTAGAGCTAATAGATTAGTTTATGAACCACGAAGAGAACTATAAGCTAAAAAGTTAGACTAGACTAATTTTAGGCATGGCGTTTAATCGGCCATATCATTATTCGAGGGAGCATTGATTATTTCACATTATACCTGACTGATACATTAAGGGGTGTACGTACGTCCTATACCCACAGTGTTAAATTTGCAATATTGGCGACCCATTATCTCAGAACCTGTGACAGATAGAGATGTGAAATTTTGGGATGTATAATATCACTCCTTTTCTGATTACTGAACTAGAATCATAATGTACAGAGAAATAACTAGCTAGTTATGATTTTTTAAAAATGTTGTTCTATATTTTCTTTTAAAAGTCCACATTTTTCCGTAAGTAAAAAACTGTTAGAGGCAGAGATGCTTTGGGAAGTTCAGTAGCTGCAGTATACTAAGTGGTAACATAGTGTAAAATTAGAGATAGGTATCTGTAATAGTTCCTGAGATAATAGGTCAAATAATTTTAAAAATGTCATTTTCGGCAATTCAAGTTCAAACACTTTATTTGATATTAGTGGAGGCAACTTCTAGAAACAGCAAGGCCCATAAACAGCATTAAATGGATCCTGTTCTTGACTATCCTGCAAACCTAGAAGCTTCCTTCCTTTCCTGCCTCTTCCTCCTTTAGTCATTTCCTCTGCTGCACGCTGGGCTTTCATGATCCTAAGTCGATCCATTCGCTGAAAGGCTTGCTGTGTGTTGGCACCTGGAGTGATACCAAGTTCCTCTAATACACCAATTCTTCAATTTATATCATCATTAAACGTTATCACAGCATCACAAACACTCAAGTATAGAGTTTTCCTTCTTACAAAGACATTTTTTGGTATGCGGTTCCAAATTACATTATTGAAAGACTCATTCGGGTTTTGTGTTCGACCATGGAGACATTTGGAAAGAAGGTCAGGATGAGCTAATTATGTATATATTGGTTTAATAGCTTCCATCACTGCAGATGGTATGCTACTTTTGTGCCTAAATTGTTCCTCGCTATCCGCTGCCTGAGTTTTGCGTTACTTGCACCATGAATCAGCACCAGGTGAACAAAGACCATGTATAGATGTATCACCAGTGGAAGATTTGTGTAAGAATGTAGCCCACACTGCTCGTTTCATCCCTTGTAGGTCATGTGTATTGTTTCTTATTGCCATTCTATAATGGTGCTGGAGTTCATCAATGTTTTTGTCTGTAAGTCTTTCTTTACCATTTAGAGTCTTTACATCTGATAACTTCTCTTTTCCTTTTGTCTGCTTCAATTTTCGGAGATGCGTTCCCATCCGTTATTGAACGAGGCCCACACATTCAATCTTAACAATCTGCTTATTACCATAAGGTTGGCTTTCCAGTACTGATTTGTAAGCTTTTGAATCACCATCCCCCAAGTACTTAGTGTAACACACACCTCTCTCCTGTTGTGAACGTCTGAACATAGAAACAACTGCAGTAACCTCCATACACCCCCCCCCCCCCCAATTTCCCTCATAATTCTTGGCACAATTTGTTTTATGGCTTTGACTTGTTTCATCAACTGATTTACACTGATGACAATATTTTGTTAACACTTCAATGTCTAAAACTTTACCTGTGTCAACACTAGTGACAGTTGCAACTGCATTTTTTGATGTGTGACCTCCATTCTGCCATGTGAGATCAACTGCCAGAGATAAGTCTTTTGTGTTATTTAATTCTATTCCTTCTTTAGAAGCAGATTTCATAGAAGCAACAGCAACAGATTTGACACTTTCACCAATCACTTCTGTGTGCTTACTTGATTTGGTTGTTGGGTCTGTCAAGTTCAGCGTTGCACATACTTCAGCTGCAGTCAGTCCTTTCCCAATCCACCTCATTCCATACAGGAATCTATCATTGCTCTCAAACAAGTCATTCTTGCACTTTTCAGAAGTCCAAAATGATGTCGATAGCCTGCAGACTTAGCACTGAATATCAAGTTCGTTAGCCAGTCCAGTCCTTGCAGATGAGTCCTCATAGATGCTAATTTGCCCACCACAGACCTTACATGACACAGCACCTTGCAAAACTTGTCCTAACACACTCAAATCTAAAAGAACATAGCCTAAACTATTTTGATCTTTACCAATAAATAAATTCTCATGGTCTCCAAATTTCCTCTTCGGAGCACTAATAGGCGTGTCCTTATCATGGGTCTGTGAAAAATCTATTTCAGAATCAACACTGGAATCAGATTTTGTGATATGCTGATCTCCATGGAAACGTCGCTTCTTAAAAAAATCCTTTCTTTTCGTCATGTTGAAAAGAGGTATAAGAGCGTATAATAACACACCAAACCACTATGTTTTCAGTTCAAAACTGATGAAGCGAGACAACCACAAAGTAAATAAACAAAGTGCATAAGCTATACCGCCATTTCTGTTTACACAGTGCATCCAACCTCTTAACACGAACATTAACATGATTTCAAGGAATAAATAGCTGAAGGTCATAGCGTTCTAGATTGAATAGTTCAAGAGATAGTGACACTTAGGCAAGTCAGTGCAGAACGACCGGATAATTTTACACACGCACTATTAACATTGAAATGATAAAAACTAGACTTCTAGTTGGAATTTTTCGACAAATAATGCATCAAATTATTCAGAAGAGATCAAATATTAATAAGAGATAATAATCCGAAAGTCACGTTTTGACCAGTTCCGCCATACGTACTCCCCTTAAACACCAAAAGACAAAAATTTCTCAGTGTAGTTAGGAGGAGCTAATCCAACAGACTTTCAGTCAAGTTAGTTTGATAACGAAACACAATGTTGACGCAAAAGTAATTAATAGTAAACTGTTTAGAACCGACACGATAAAAAGCGCGTCAACCAACCACCAATATTGGCCATGTGTCACAGAAACGAATCTTCGTTCTTTACTGTACCCAAACGATTATTTTGTCATATTTTTCATTTTGTACACATTTATACACCTAAGTGAGATTTTATTTTCAGCTGTTTCACGTCTAAATAAGTATATATCAGCCTTCCGTAATCCATACCTTTTAGCGTGAAAAGGACGTTACACAGACTATTTAAGGTACATCACAGAATACGTATGTTCTTTACCTTCATTAGTAGATGTCCGGTGTCAACTCGGTTGCAAAAGTACGGCAATGTATAGCAGCGAAGCTTCATCTAAATGCGCCAAGGGCAACTCGGTTGACCAGTTCAGAAGAACATTGCCCAGCAACGGACCAGTGCTGCGTTCACAGAACGTAACAATAAGAGTAGCTGGCGTAGAAGTCTGTAGCGGGGGACGCAGATCAATAGTTGTAGGGAGATGAGTATGAACGAGACACTAATTCAAGAATTACTGATTACAGTAAACGGGGTACTAAGACCATAGAGAGAGAGCTGTAGCGGTTGTGAGCGTATTAGGGAGAAATCTGTAACTGTTAACAAATACTGTGTGTAGATGAAAAGCGGGCCTACACTCCTGGAAATTGAAATAAGAACACCGTGAATTCATTGTCCCAGGAAGGGGAAACTTTATTGACACATTCCTGGGGTCAGATACATCACATGATCACACTGACAGAACCACAGGCACATAGACACAGGCAACGGAGCATGCACAATGTCGGCACTAGTACAGTGTATATCCACCTTTCGCAGCAATGCAGGCTGCTATTCTCCCATGGAGACGATCGTAGAGATGCTGGATGTAGTCCTGTGGAACGGCTTGCCATGCCATTTCCACCTGGCGCCTCAGTTGGACCAGCGTTCGTGCTGGACGTGCAGACCGCGTGAGACGACGCTTCATCCAGTCCCAAACATACTCAATGGCGGACAGATCCGGAGATCTTGCTGGCCAGGGTAGTTGACTTACACCTTCTAGAGCACGTTGGGTGGCACGGGATACATGCGGACGTGCATTGTCCTGTTGGAACAGCAAGTTCCCTTGCTGGTCTAGGAATGGTAGAACGATGGGTTCGATGACGGTTTGGATGTACCGTGCACTATTCAGTGTCCCCTCGACGATCACCAGTGGTGTACGGCCAATGTAGGAGATCGCTCCCCACACCATGATGCCGGGTGTTGGCCCTGTGTGCCTCGGTCGTATGCAGTCCTGATTGTGGCGCTCACCTGCACGGCGCCAAACACGCATACGACCATCATTGGCACCAAGGCAGAAGCGACTCTCACCGCTGAAGACGACACGTCTCCATTCGTCCCTCCATTCACGCCTGTCGCGACACCACTGGAGGCGGACTGTACGATGTTGGGGCGTGAGCGGAAGACGGCCTAACGGTGTGCGGGACCGTAGCCCAGCTTCATGGAGACGGTTGCGAATGGTCCTCGCCGATACCCCAGGAGCAACAGTGTCTCTAATTTGCTGGGAAGTGGCGGTGCGGTCCCCTACGGCACTGCGTAGGATCCTACGGTCTTGGCGTGCATCCGTGCGTCGCTGCGGTCCGGTCCCAGGACGACGGGCACGTGCACCTTCCGCCGACCACTGGCGACAACATCGATGTACTGTGGAGACCTCACGCCCCACGTGTTGAGCAATTCGGCGGTACGTCCACCCGGCCTCCCGCATGTCCACTATACGCCCTCGCTCAAAGTCCGTCAACTGCACATACGGTTCACGTCCACGCTGTCGCGGCATGCTACCAGTGTTAAAGACTGCGATGGAGCTCCGTATGCCACGGCAAACTGGCTGACACTGACGGCGGCGGTGCACAAATGCTGCGCAGCTAGCGCCATTCGACGGCCAACACCGCGGTTCCTGGTGTGTCCGCTGTGCCGTGCGTGTGATCATTGCTTGTACAGCCCTCTCGCAGTGTCCGGAGCAAGTATGGTGGGTCTGACACACCGGTGTCAATGTGTTCTTTTTTCCATTTCCAGGAGTGTATATTGTAAGACATTTTCAATCACAACAACGAAATCCTTGCTTATTTCCATTTCACGCACCGTTCAAGTTTGGAAAATGATGTTATTACGTTGACCCACCCGGCAATCTTCGCTGTAAATCGTTTATGGGACGTACAAGCAGCTTTATAGGAATGATTCAGATTTCAGCGTGAATGCTGTCATTCAGTTCGGCAGTTGTGTACAGGAGTCTATCTTGCGCCCTTTGTTTAAGGGACTACCAGAAGAAATAGTCAGAGATCGATAAGTCGGGAGGCCTTGAAGGTCACAATATGTCCCTAGTCCCTGAAATGATGTGGTTGGCAAACCCTTTGGGCAGGGCTGCCACTGAAATTTGAGCACAATGAGACGTAGTGCCACGTTGCCGTAACCAGCAGTCATTGGCAGGAAACAGTTCAAGTTGAGGTGCGAAGAACGTGCCACCGATTGCAGTATACCGCTGAGATGTGGCTGTGGTCGCGAGTTCATGTTCGTCCTGAAAAAAGAAAGGATCCATTATGTCCATTGAGGAGACAGCGCACCAAACTGTGGCTTTCTGGCCGTGTAAGGGGCCTTGTGGAACTGTTGAGCATTGTCCTCGCGACAGTAACGTCCTCTATCCGTTCCTGTGAGTGACAGGTTCTGGGCCTTCCTGGCGATTTCAGCTTAAGTGCACTTCCCGTTGCTTAATAGTTTTTTACCCATATCATGATTTCGTGTGCCGACGGTAAAGCATCAGCCCGTCTAACGCCGAATTGACGGCGGCATTCCCGTGTAGCAGCAGCAGCACACGGCCACCGTCCTCGTGAGAGGCCTTCACAGCCACAGCACGTCCTGACCAGCTCCACTGCTCCATCTCGGCAAATGGTGGTGACTGGTATGAAGTGTCGCCAACAATAACATTCCACTTTTAGAGCTTAATTAAAATAGTTCTTTTTTCTTCCACATCCTGTACTTTACTTGACAGTGGGCAAATGGAGAGTTTGGACCAATACTGTAGCTACAGCAAAAGTCTACTAAATGAAAATACTGGTATTTTGTACCGTTAACTCGATTAAAGTGGGACTCAAAGATATAAGTAATTTACGTCGACGTATTTGCTTTGTATTACTTCGATGAAATCCATTGTAATCGCTACTGAGTGTACGTTAATTTATGATTTTATCTTATGATCTTCACTGGAACACTCCAGCCAGTTATACAAAGGTTTAACAGGTTGCTGTTATTCAGTAATACAGTGAAATTCAATAATAATCCAGCAATACAGTCCAATAGTGCAGTGGTTATTTATGGATTATTGAAATTTATTATTTAAAGAAGGAGTTTTGCCCATCTGTCTGCCCAATACTTTTTCATTCTTTCGGATATTTTCTTTCTTGCTCCGTCTGAGATCACTCTTCTGTAGCTCTTTTATTTGTCTTCATTTGTAGTCTGGCTTGTGTGTCTTGCAGTATTCTGATTTTCTCTGTTTAGTTTTTTATTTCATTTATTGTAATTTTGAGTTCTCTTATATCTTCCTTAATTTATGTGATCCATTCATTGTTACTCTTACTGTTGCACAATTTTTTTAATAATTCAGTTGCTAATTCTGTTTGCTGGTGTTCTCATCAGATGTTCAGAGAACGATAAACGCTTGTTCCTGATTATGCACATTGCTGTTTCTTGTACATTCTTTCATTTGAAGCTGTTCTCCAATGCCCATTTATTTGATAGTGTTTATTTACAAATGTCCTAATTATTCTTCTTTTTGTCTTTAGTATTTTATCAATATCTGGTGTATTAGTAGTTTTGAAGATGGTTTCAGTTGTATCAGTTTTTTTTTTTTTTTGGTCGTGTAAGTATCATTTAATGTTTTAATTTAGCATGAATAGGGAGGCTTCTTTAGTCGTATTTCGTTTTGGTAATGTAATTTGCTTTTTTCAGTTTTTTACTCCATTTTTCCAAGATGGGTTTTCCTTTAGATTGTAAGTTACGATTTCACCGACATATTTAAATTGATCAACAATTTTGATTTATTGTTCTCCTCTTGTTATTCTTTTTGCAAGTGGAGGATCAGTTAGCATAACCTCCGTTTTTTTTATTTTTTTTGTGACAGGCTTAGGAAGTTTTTCTGTGCTATTTCTTGTAGTGATTTAACTTGTTGCCTGTTTTCGTGAACATTGTTGGCTAGGAGACTAAGATCGTCAGCAAATCCCAAGCAGTTCAAACTTATATTTTTTTAGCACTTCTTTCAGAGGTGCTTGTACCATTTTCTTATTATACTGTATATTCCAGCGTATAGTTGAACAGCAATGGTGATAGACAGTCATGATGACTTAAATGTGTTTTTATAAGGAATGGTTCAGAAATTTCTGCTCTGAACTTAACTTTCGATTTGGCTTTGCTTAGAATAAGTGCTATTAATTTAGTTTTGGAAGGAGTCCCATATTCTGTAAAATTGTTACAAGAGCTCCATGATAGACGTCCTAGGATATTCAATAGTGGAAAACCAATCACATCACAAAAAATAAAAATAAAACATCTGCCATACAGTCCCAACTCTAGGTAATAATGAAGACAGCATAACCTTCAGTTGCAGTCTCTAATATTTTCAGTAGGCTAGTATTACACAAAGCAAATGCATAATGGTCCTCTGGCAACGTATCACGACACACATATATCCCAGCGGTTGTGAACGGGCTAATAAACGAACCGTTTGTTCTAGAGACTTCATACATTCTAGCTCGACGTTTGATATCACTTTCAACCCAAACATTGCCAAAACGAGAGCAAGTAATTTTCGTGGATGACCCTTCGTCAAGTGGGGACGTGGCAGACAGGCCCTGACTGAGTTACTGGACTGCCTGAACAGTGTCCATGAAAACATACAATTGGCAATTGAGCTAGAAAGTAAGAAATATCTTCCAGTTTTAGACATGCTAATACGAGGAAGTACAGATGGTCCCTTACGACACGCTGTATATAGAAAAAAGACACACTCAGATCTGTACCTTCATGCAACAAGCTGACGTCACTGGTACAGAGATACTCTGCGACAGCTTAGATTGTTTTCTGCCAAGAACAGAGTACAGCGAAGCGCAGATTGACTTGCACTGTAGAAAACTAATGATACAGCCATCCGCAAATAAGAGGTAGGAAAAGAGGAACAGAAACTTACATTTGTCCCCTGTGTTGGCACTCCATAAACATAAACTGGAAGAAATTCTGGGGAAAAAACTGGCTATCTTTCGACATTACGAAAAAGGAAAAATATGGTTAGATCGGTAAAGGAAACCGACCACCGGGTGTATATGGCATTCCTTACAGTACCGGCGACAACGGATCGAGAAAACGCAGCACTGCATCTCGTAACGGTGGATGGAACACATTAGATGCGTACACCTAAGGCATAAAGACGAAGAGACATCAAATATGTTGCGTCGAGGTAGTTAGCTTTGGGAGAGCATTATCAAAGAATTTAGTGAGATACGACTCCATAACAGTCTTGTCAATAGCCGAGGGCCATCAGCTATGTTCGGCATGGCACCCTGTATTGGCGGCCTTACGCCAAGAGCGCAGCCAACAGTTGACACTTCGCCAGTCCGGGCAACACTGAATGTACTGAGGGTCAAATAGCGGTCAGCGCCCGCACCACACGACACACCTGGGGAGAGTCCACCACCTCTCGCATATATAAAGGCTGTAACTGAAGACGGTGTATTGAACGACATTACATCCGTATTCACGCCATTTGCAGACTCATAATTATAGCTAACACAAGTCGTATGCTTGTAGCTTG
This sequence comes from Schistocerca cancellata, assembly GCF_023864275.1. NCBI lineage: Eukaryota > Metazoa > Arthropoda > Insecta > Orthoptera > Acrididae > Schistocerca > Schistocerca cancellata. The sequence continues at coordinate 58,563,454 of NC_064631.1, forward strand.
GTTAGCCTCTCCAAGTATGTGTGGCAAGAGGAAGCCATTAATGCTTATTTGCCGCTGGGCACCAGCTCTGGTGTTGAAGCATGCACACGTGGACGCAAAACGGTTACTCTATACCGAAGTGGTGTGGTTCAGACCGTGCAGAAAACATCGAGTAATAAAGATTGTGACGTCTTTGTGTGAAGACTGTACGACGGAGAGAAAAGACAACCAAAACATTTATGAGTGTACTTATTACGGTACCACTGCACTTATACCCGTTTCACCCTGTGTATGGATCACCCATGCAACCTCAACATTTCATCAGGAGGTCATGGGGGTGACATTCATCAAGACGTCCTGGAATTTCGAAGAAGCCCTACGAAGGGAAACCCAAAAAGATGCATCGGAATTAAATACAAAAGGCACAATGCCGACTTAAGTACAAGCAGACTGAGTCATCTCACGGTCTACGTTTTAAGCCTTTCCTGTGAGAACAGTTTTAGATTCAAATGCTTCACTCCAGGTTTACTGTATCCCTTGGACCTTCACTATGACGATGAAACAAAAATATTGCATCGGAATTAAACACAAAAGGCACAATGTCGACTTAAGTACAGGAAGACTGAGTCTTCTTACTGTCTATGTTTTCAGCCTTTCATGTGAGACCAGTCTTAGATTCCGATGCTTCATTTCAGGTTTACTGTATCCATTGGACCTTCACTTTGACGATGAAACACAAAAATTGCATCGGAGGTAAATACAAAAGGCACAATGCCGACCTAAGTACAAGCAGACTGAGTCTTCTTACCGCCTATGTTTTGAACCTTTCCTCTGAGACCAGTTTTAGATTCTGATGCATCACGTCAGGTTTAGTGAATCACTTGGACCATCACTTTGACGATGCAACAAAAAAATTGCATCGGAATTAATAAAAATTTCACAATGCCGACTTAAGTACAAGCAGACTGAGTCTTCCTACTGTCTATGTTTGAGCCATTCCTGTGAGACCAGTTTTAGATTCCGATGCTTCACTTCAGGTTTACCGTATCCCTTGGATATTCACTTTGCCGATGAAAGACAAAAATTGCATCGGAGATAAATACAAAAGGCACACTGATGAGTTAAGTACAAGAAGACTGAACCTTCTTACAGTCTATGCTTTGAGCCTTTCCTGTGAGACCAGTGTTTGATTCCGATGCTTCACTTCAGGTTTACTGTATCCCTTGGACCTTCACTTTGACGATGAAACGGAAAAATTGCATCGGAATTAAATACAAAAGGCACAATGCCGACTGAAGTACAAGAAGACTGAGTCTTCTTACCGTCTATGCTTTGAGCCTTTTCTGTGAGACCAGTTTTAGATTGGCATGCTTCACTTCAGGTTTACTGTATCCCTTGGACCATCACTTTGACGATGAAACACAAAATTTGCATCGGAATTAAATACAAAAGGCACAATGCCGACTTAAGTACAAGCAGACTAAGTCTTCTTACCGTCTATGATTTGAGCCTTTCCTGTGAGACCAGTTTTAGATTCCAATGCTTCATTTCAGGTTTACTGTATCCCTTGGACCGTCACTTAGACGATGAAACACAAAAATTGTATCGGAATTAAATACAAAAGGCACAATGCCGACTTAAGTTCCAAAAGACTGAGACTTCTTACCGTCTATGTTTTGAGCCTTTCCTGTGAGACCAGTTTTAGATTCCGATGCTTCACTTAAGGTTTAGTGTATCCCTTGCACCATAACTTTGACGATAAAACACAACAATTGCATCTGAATTAAATACAAAAGGCTCAATGCCGACTAAAGTACAAGAAGACTGAGTCTTCTAAACGTCTATGTTTGAGCCTTTCCTGTGAGACCAGTTTTAGATTCCCATGCTTCACTTCAGGTTTACTGTATCCGTATGACCTTCACTTTGACGATGAAACACAAAAATTGCTTCGGAATTAAATACGAAAGGCACAATTCCGACTTAAGTTCCAAAAGTCTAAGTCTTCTTATCGTCTATGTTTAGAGTCTTTCATGTGAGTCCAGCTTTAGATTCCGAAACTTCCCTTCAGGTTTACTGTATACCTTGGACCATCACTTTGACGATGAAACATAGAAATTGCATCGGATTTAAATAATAAGGCACAATGCCGACTTAAGTACAAGAAGACTTAGTCTCCTTACAGTCTATGTTTTGAGCCTTTCCAGTGAGACTAGTTTTAGATTCCGATGCTTTACTTCCGGTTTACTGTATCCCTTGGACCATCACTTTGACAATGAAACACAGAAATTGCAACGGAATTAAATAGAAAAAGCACACTGCCGACTTATGTACACGAAGACTGAGTCTTCTTACCGTCTATGTATTGAGCCTTTCATGTGAGTCCAGTTTTAGATTCCGATGCTTCACTTCAGGTTTACTGTATCTCATGAACCTTCACTTTGACGATGAAACAAAAAAATTGCGTCGGAATTATATACAAGAGGCTGAATGCCGACTTAGGTTCCAAAAGACTGAATCTTCGTACCGTCTATGTTTTGAGCCTTTAATGTGGGAACAGTTTTAGATTCCGATGCTTCACTTTCGGTTTACTCTATCCCTTGGTCCTTCACTTTAACGAAGAAACACAAAAATTGCATCGGAATTAAATACAAAAGGCACAATGCCGACTTAAGTACAAGAAGACTGACTCTTCTTACTGTCTATGATTTGAGCCTTACCTGTGTCACCAGTTATAGATTCCGATGCTTTATTTCAGGTTTACGGTATCCCAGGGACCAACACTCTGACGATGAAACACAAAAATTGCATCTGAATTAAATACAAAACGCACAATGCCGACTTAGGTACAAGGAGACTGAATCTCCTTACCGTCTATGTTTTGAGCTTTTCCTGTAAGACCAGTTTTAGATTCCGATGCTTCACTTCTTGTTTACTGTATCTCTTGGACCTTCACTTTGACGATGAAACACAAAAAATGTATCGGAATTAAATACAAATGACACGATGTCGACATAAGTACAAGAAGGCTTAGTCTTCTTACCGTCTATGTTTGAGCCTTTCCTGAGAGACAAGTTTTCGATTCCGATGCTTCACTTCGGGTTAACTGTATCCCTTGGGCCTTCACTTCCACTACGAAACAACAAAATTGCATCGGAATTAATTACAAAAGGCACATAGCCGTCTTAAGTTCCAAAAGACTGAGTCTTGTACCGTCTATGTTTTAAGCCTTTCCTGTGACACCAGTTTTAGATTCCGATGCTTCACTTCAGGATTACTGTATCCCTTGGAACTTCACTTTGACGATGAAACACAGAAATTGCATCGAAGTTAAGTACAAAAGGCACAATGCCGCCTTAAGTACAAGAAGACTGAATATTCTTACCGTCTATGCGTTGAGCCTTTCCTGTGAGACCAGTTATAGATTCCGATACTTCACTTCAGGTTTACTGTATCCCTTGGACCATCACATTGACGGTGAAACACAAAAATTACTTCGGAATTAAATACCAAAGGAACAATGCCGACTTATGTATAAGTAGACTGAGTCTTCTTACAGTCTATGTTATGAGCCACTCCAGTGAGAATAGTATTAGATTTCGATGCTTCACTGCCGGTTTACTGTATCCCTTCGACTTTCACTTTGACGTTAAAACGCAAAAATTGCATCGGAATTAAATATAAAAGGCACAATGCAGATTTAAGTACAAGGAGACTTAGTCTTCTTAATGTCTATGATTTGAGTCCTTCCTGTGAGACGAGTTTTAGATTCCGATGCTTCACTTCTGGTTTACTGTATCCCTTGGACATTCACTTTGACGATGGAACACAAAAATTGCATCGGAATCAAATACAAAAGGCACAATGCCGTTTTTAAGTACAATAACATTGAGTCTTCTTAATGTGTATGTTTTGACCCTTTCCTGTGTGACCAGTTTTAGATTCCGATGCTTCACTTCGGGTTTACTCTACCCCATGGACCTTCACTTTGACGATGAAACACAAAAATTACTTCGGAATTAAATACCAAAGGAACAATGCCGACTTATGTATAAGAAGACTCAGTTTTCTCACAGTCTATGTTTTGAGCCACTCCTGTGAGAATAGTTTTAGATTTCATATGCTTCACTGCCGGTTTACTGTATCCCTTCGACTTTCACTTTGACGTTAAAACACAAAAATTGCATCGAAGTGAAATATAAAAGGCAGAATGCAGATTTAAGTACAAGAAGACTGAGTCTTCTTAATGACTATGTTTTGAGCCTTTCCTGTGGGACCAGATTTAGATTTCGATGCTTCACTTCAGGTTTACTGTATCCCTTGGACCTACACTTATTCGAAGAAACACAAAAATTGCATCGGAATTATATACATAAGGCACAATGCAGACTTAAGTTCGAGAAGACTGAGTCTTCTTACCGTCTATGTTTTGAGCCCCTAGTGTGAGAATAGTTTTAGATTCCGATGATTCACTTCAGGTTTACTTTATCCCTTTGACCCTCACTTTGCCGACGAAACACAAAAACTACAGCGGAATTAAATACAAAAGGCACAGTTGCGACTTAAGTACTAGAAGACTGTGTCTTCTTACCGTCTGTTTTGAGCCTATCATGTGAGTCCAGTTTTAGATTCCGATGCTTCACTTCGGGTTTAATGTATCCCGTGGGCCTACTCTTCGACTATGATACACAAAAATTGCATCGGAATTAATTACAAAAATGCACAATGCCGACTTAAGTTCCAAAAGACTGAGTCTTGTTACCGTCTATGTTTTAAGCCTTTCCTGTGAGACCAGTTTTAGATTCCGATGCTTCACTTCAGGTTTACTGTATCCCTTGGACCTTCACTTTGACGATGAGACATAAAAACTGCATCGGAATTAAATATAAAAAACACAATGCCGACATAAGTACAGTAAGACTGATTCTTCTTACTGTCTATGTTTTCGAGCCTTTCCTGTGTCAACATTTTTAGATTCCGATGCTTCCCTTCAGGTTTACTGTGTCCCTTGCCCCTTCACTACGACGATGATACATAAGAATTGCATCGGAATTAAATACAAAATGCACAATGCCGACTTAAGTACAAGAAGACTGATAATTCTTACTGTCTATGCTTTAAGCCTTTCCTGTGGGATCATTTTTAGATTCCGATGCTTCACTTCAAGTTTACTGTATACCTTGGACCTTCACTTTGACGATGAAACAGAGAAATTGCATCGGAATTAAATACTAAAGGCACAATAGCGACTTATGTACTAGAAGACTGAGTCTTCTTATCGTCTATGTTTTCAGCCTTTCATGTGAGTCCAGTTTTAGATTCTGATGCTTCACTTCAGGTTTACTGTATCCCTTGGTCCATCACATAGACGGTGAAACACATAAATTGCATCGAAATTAAGTACAAATAGCACAATTACGACTTAAGTTCCAAAAGACTTAGTCTTGTTACTGTCTATGTTATAAGCCTTTCCTGTGAGACCTGTTTTAGATTCCGATGCTTCACTTCAGGTTTACTGTACCCCTTGGACCATCACTTTGACGATGAAACACAGAAATTGCATCGAAATTAAGTACATAAGGCACAATGCCGTCTTAAGTACAAGGAGACTGTATATTCTTACGGTCTATGCTTTGAGCCTTTCCTTTGAGACCAATTATAGATTCCGATGTATCCCTTTGACCTTCACTTTGACGATGAAACACAAAAATTGCATCGGAATTTCATATAAAAGGCACAATGCGAACTTAAGTACAAGAAGACTCAGTCTTCTACCCATAATGCTTTGGTCCTTTCCTGTGAGTTCAGTTTTAGATTCCGATGCTTCACTTCAGGTTTACTGTATCCTTTGGAAATTGACATTGACGATGAAACACAATAATTGCTTCGGATTTAAATACAAAAGGCACAATGCTGATACAAGTACAATGAGACTGAGTATTCTTACGGTCTATGTTTGAACCTTTCCTGTGAGACCAGTTTTAGATTCTGAGGGTTCACTTCAGGTCTATTGTATCCCTTGGACCTTCAATTTGACGATGAAATACAAAAATTGCTTCCTAATTAAGTACAAAAACCCAATGCCGACTTAAGTACAAGAAGCCTGAGTCATCTTACTGTCTATGCTTTGAGCGTTTCCTGTGTCACCAGTTTCAGATTCCGATGCTTCACTTCAGGTTTACTGTATCCCTTGGACCTTCACTTTGAAGATGAAACACAAAAATTGCATCGGAATTAAATACAAAAGGCAGAATGTCGATGTAAGTAGAAGAAAACTGAATCTTCTTACTGTCGATGATTTGAGCCTTTCCTGTGTCACCAGTTTTAGAATCTGATGCTTCACTTTAGGTGTACTGTATCCCTTGGACCTTCACTTTGACGACGAAACACAAAAATTGCATCTGAATTATACACAAAAGGCACAATGCCGACTTACGTACAAGAAGACTGAGACGTCTTGCTGTCTATGCTTTGAGCCTTTCCTGTGTCACCAGTTTAGATTCCGATGCTTCTCTTCAAGTTTACTGTATCCCTTGGACCTTCACTTTGACGATGAAACACAAAAATTGCATCGGAATTAAATACAAAAGGCACAATGCCGGACTTAAGTACAATTAGATTTAGTCTTCTTACCGTGTATGTTTTGGGCCTATCCTGTGTGACCAGTTTTAGATTCCGATGCTTCACTTCAGGTTTACTGTATCCCTTGGACCTTCACATTGACGATGAAACACAAAAATTGGTGCGGAATTAAATACAAAAGGCACAAAGCGGACTTAAGTACAAGAAGACTTAGTCTCCTTACAGTCTATGTTTTGAGCCTTTCCAGTGAGACTAGTTTTAGATTCCGATGCTTTACTTCCGGTTTACTGTATCCCTTGGACCATCACTTTGACAATGAAACACAGAAATTGTATCGGAATTAAATAGAAAAAGCACACTGCCGACTTATGTACACGAAGACTGAGTCTTCTTACCGTCTATGTTTTGAGCCTTTCATGTGAGTCCAGTTTTAGATTCCGATGCTTCACTTCAGGTTTACTGTATCCCATGGACCTTCACTTTGACGATGAAACGCAAAAATTGCGTCGGAATTATATACAAGAGGCTGAATGCCGACTTAGGTTCCAAAAGACTGAATCTTTGTACCGTCTATGTTTTGAGCCTGTAATGTGGGACCAGTTTTAGATTCCGATGCTTCACTTCCGGTTTACTCTATCCCTTGGTCCTTCACTTTAACGAAGAAACACAAAAATTGCATCGGAATTAAACACAAAAGGCACAATGCCGACTTAAGTACAAGAAGACTGAGTCTTCTTACTATCTATGATTTGAGTCTTTCCTGTGTCACCAGTTATAGATTCCGATGCTTTATTTCAGGTTTACGGTATCCCAGGGACCAACACTCTGACGATGAAACACAAAAATTGCATCTGAATTAAATACAAAACGCACAATGCCGACTTAGGTACAAGGAGACTGAATCTCCTTACCGTCTATGTTTTGAGCTTTTCCTGTAAGACCAGTTTTAGATTCCGATGCTTCACTTCTTGTTTACTGTATCTCTTGGACCTTCACTTTGACGATGAAACACAAAAAATGTATCGGAATTAAATACAAATGACACGATGTCGACATAAGTACAAGAAGGCTTAGTCTTCTTACCGTCTATGTTTGAGCCTTTCCAGAGACAAGTTTTCGATTCCGATGCTTCACTTCGGGTTAACTGTATCCCTTGGGCCTTCACTTCGACTACGAAACAACAAAATTGCATCGGAATTAATTACAAAAGGCACATAGCCGACTTAAGTTCCAAAAGACTGAGTCTTGTACCGTCTATGTTTTAAGCCTTTCCTGTGAGACCAGTTTTAGATTTCGATGCTTCACTTCAGGATTACTGTATCCCTTGGAACATCACTTTGACGATGAAACACAGAAATTGCATCGAAATTAAGTACAAAAGGCAAAATGCCGCCTTAAGTACAAGAAGACTGAATATTCTTACCGTCTATGCGTTGAGCCTTTCCTGTGAGACCAGTTTTAGATTCCGATGCTTCACTTCAAGTTTACTTTACACTTGGACCTTCACTTTGACCATGGACCAGAGAAATTGCATCGGAATTAAATGCTATTGTCACAATAGCGACTTAAGTACTAGAAGAGTGAGTCTCCTTACAGTCTCTCTTTTGAGCCTTTCCAGTGAGACTAGTTTTAGATTCCGATGCTTTACTTCCGGTTTAGTGTATCCCTTGGACCATCACTTTGACAATGAAACACAGAAATTGCATCGGAATTAAATAGAAAAAGCACACTGCCGACTTATGTACACGAAGACTGAGTCTTCTTACTGTCTATGTTTTGAGCCTTTCGTGTGTCACCAGTTTTAGATTCCGATGATTGACTTCAGGTTTACTGTATCCCTTGGACCTTCACTTTGACGATGAAACTCAAAAATTGCATCGGAATTGAATAGAAAAGACACAATGCCGACTTAAGTACAAAATGACTGAGTCTTCTTACCGTGTATGATTTGAGCCTTTCCTGTGAAACCTGTTTTAGATTTCGATGCTTCACTTCCAGTTTACTGTATCCGCTGGACATTCTCTTTGGCGATGAAACACAAAAATTGCATTGAATTAAATAGAAAAGGCACAATGTCGATTTAAGTACAAGAACATTGAGTCTTCTTAATGTCTATGTTTTAAGCCTTTCCTGTTAGTCCAGTTTTAGATTCCGATGCTTCACTTCAGGTTTACTGTATCACTTGGACAATCACATTGACGATGAAACACAGTAATTGTACCGGAATTAAATACAAAAGGCACAATGCCGAATTAAGTACAAGAAGACTGAGTCTTCTTACCGTCTATGTTTTGAGCCTTTCCTGTGAGACCAGTTCTAGATTCCGATGTTTCACTTCAGGTTTATTGTATCCCTTGGACCATCACCTAGACGGTGAAACACAAAAATTGAATCGGATTAAATACAAAATGGACAATGGCGACTTAACTACAAGCAGACTGAGTCATCTTACCATCTATGCTTTGAGCCTTTACTGAGAGACCAGATTTCCATTCCGATGCTTCACTTCAGGTTTACTGTATCCCTTGGACCTTCACTTCGACGATGAAACACAAAAATTGCATCGGAATTAAATACAAAAGGCACAATGCCGATATAAGTTCCAAAAGACTGAGTCTAGTTAACGTCTATGTTTTAAGCCTTTCCTGTGGGTCCAGTTTTAGATTCCGATGCTTCACTTCAGGTTTACTGTATCCCTTGGACTTTCACTTTCACGATGGAGCGAAAAAATTACTTCGGAATTAAATACAAAAGGCACAATGCAGACTTAATTTCCAAAAGACTGAGTCTTCGTACCATCTATGCTTTGAGCCATTCATGTGAGACCAGTTTTAGATTCTGATGCTTCCCTTTGGGTTTACTGTATCCCTTGGACCTTCAATTCGACGATGAATCACAAAAATTACACCGGAATTAAATAAAAAATGCACAATGCCGACTTAACTACAAAAGGCCTGAGTCTTCTTCCCGTCTATGTTTTTAGCTTCTCCTGTGAGACCAATTTTAGATTCCAATGCTTCACTTCAGGTATACTGTATCCCTTGGACCTTCACTTAGACGTTGAAACACAATAATTGCATCAGAATTAAATACAAAAGGCACAATGCAGACTTAAGTTCCAAAAGACTGAGTCTTCGTACCATCTATGCTTTGAGCCAATCATGTGAGACCAGTTTCAGATTCTGATGCTTCCCTTTGGGTTTAGTGTATCCCTTGGACCTTCACTTTGACGATGAAACACAAAAATTGCATCGGAATTACATGCAAAAGGCATAGTGCCCACTTAAGTAGAAGAAGACTGAGACTTCTTACCGTTTATGTTTTGAGCCTTTCCTGTGAGACCAGCATTAGTTTCCGATGCTTCCCTTCACGTCTACTGTATCCCTTGGACCATCACTTTGTCGATGATACACAGAAATTGCATCGGAATTAAATTCAAGAAGCACAATGCCGACTTGAGTACAAGCAGACTGATTCTTCTTACCGTCTATCTTTTGTGCCTTTCCAGTGAGACCAGTTTTAGATTCCGATGCTTGACTTCCGGTTTACTATATCCCTTGGACCTTCACATTGACGATGAAATACAAAAATTGCATCGGAATTTAATACAAAAGGCACAATGCCGACTTAAGTACAAGCAGACTGAGTCTTCTTACCGTCTATGTTTTGAGCCTTTCCAGTGAGACCAGTTTTTGAATCCAATGCTTCACTTCGGTTTACTGTATCCCTTGCACCTCCACTTTGACAGTTAATTACAGAAATTGGATCGGAATTAAATACAAGAGGCACAATGTCGACATAAGTACAAGATGTCTGAGTCTTCTTACCGTCTATGTTTTGAGCCATTCCTGTGACCAGTTTCAGATTCCAATGCCTCACTTCAGGTTTACTGTATCGCTTGCACCATCACTTTGACGAAGAAACATAGAAATTGCATCAGAATTAAATAATAAGGCACAATGCCGACTTAAGTACAAGAAGACTTAGTCTTCTTACAGTCCATGATTTTAGCCTTTCCAGTGAGCCTAGTTTTAGATTCCGATGCTTTACTTCCGGTTTACTGTATCCCTTGGACCATCAGTTTGACGATGAAACACAATAATTGCATCGGAATTAAAAACAAAAGGCACAATGCCGACTTAAGTACAAGAAGACATAGTCTTGTTACCGTCTAAGTTTTGAGCCTTTCCAGTGATACCAGTTTTAGATTCCGATGCTTCACTTCAGGTTTACTGTATCCCTTTGACCTTCACTTGGACGATGAAACACAAAAATTGCACCGGAATTAAATACAAAAGGCAAAATGCCGACTTAAGTTCCAAAAGACTGAGTCTTCGTACCCTCTATGTTTGCGCCTTTCCAGTGAGACCAGTTTTAGATTCAGATGCCTCACTTCAGTTTTACTGTATCCCTTGGACCATCACTTAGACGATGAAACACAAAAATTGAATCGGAATTAAATGCAAAAGGGACAATGCCGACTTAAGTACAAACAGACTGAGTCATCTTACCCTCTATGTTATGAGCCTTTCCTGAGAGACGAGATTTCGATTCCGATGCTTCACTTCGGGTTTACTGTATCCCTTGGACCTTCACTTCGACGATGAAACACAAAAATTGCATTGGAATTAAATACAAAAGGCACAATGCCGACTTAAGTTCCAAAAGACTGAGACTATTTACCGTCTATGTTTTAAGCCTTTTCTGTGGGATCAGTTTTAGATTCCGATGCTTCACATCAGGTTTACTGTAGGCCTTGGACCATCACTTTGACGATGAAACACTGAAATTGCATCGGAATTAAAAACAAAACGCACAATGCTGAATTAAGTACAAGAAGACTTAGTCTTCTTACCGTCTATGTTTTGAGCCTATCCTGTGAGACCACTTTTAGATTTCGATGCTTCACTTTCGGTTTACTGTATCCCTAGGACTTTCATTTTGACGATGACACACAAAAACTGCTTCGGAAATAAATAGAAAAAGCATAATGCCGATTTAATTACAAGAAGACTGAGTCTTCTTAATGTGTATGATTTGAGCCTTTCCTGTGATACCAGTTTTAGATTCCGATGCTTCACTTCAGGTTTAATGTATCACTTGGACCTTTACATCGACCATGAATTACAAAAATTGCATCGGAATTAATTACAAAAAGCACAAAGCCGACATAAGTTAAAAGAGACTGAATCTTCGTACCGTCTATGTTTTGAGCCTTTCAAGTGAGTCCAGTTTCAGTTTCCCAGGCTTCCTTTCAGGTTTACTGTGTCCCATGGACCTTCACTTTGACGATGAAACACAAAAATTGCATCGGAATTAAATACAAAATCCACAATGCCAATTTAAGTACAAGAAGATTGAGGCTTCTTACTGACTATGTTTTGAGCCTTTCCTGTGAGACCAGTATTAGATTCCGATGCTTCACTTCATGTATACTGTATCTCTCGGACCTTCACTTTGACGATGAAACACAAAAGATGCATCGGAATTAAATACAAAAAGCACACTGCCGACTAAAGTACATGAAGACAGAGTCTTCTTACCGTCTATGATTTGAGCCCTTAATGTGAGGCCAGCTTTAGATTCCGATGCTTCACTTCAGGCTTACTGTATCCCTTGGACCTTCACTTCGACGATGAAACAAAAAAATTGCACCGGAATTAAATACAAAATGCAAAATGCCGACTTAAGTTCCAAAAGACTGAGTCTTCGTACCCTCTATGTTTGCGCCTTTCCTGTGAGAGCAGTTTTAGATTCCGATGCTTCACTTCAGGTTTAATGTATCCCTTGGACCATCCCCTATACGATGAAACACAAAAATTGAATGGGAATTAAATACAAAAGGCACAATGCTAAATTAAGTACAAGAAGACTGAGTCTTCTTACCGTCTATGTTTTGAGCCTTTCCTATGATACCAGTTTTAGATTCCGATGCCTCACTTCAGGTTTAATGTATCTTTTGGACCTTCACTTTGACGATGAAACAGAGAAATAGCATCGGAATTAAATACAAAAGGCACAATGGCACCTTAATTACTATAAGACTCAGTCTTCTTACCGTCTATGTTTTGAGAATTTTATGTGAGTCCAGTTTTAGATTCCCATGCTTCACTTCAGGTTTACTGTATCCCATGGACATTCACTTTGACGATCAAAAACAAAAATTGCATCGGAATTAAATACAAAAGGCACAATGCCGATTTAAGTACAAGAAGATTGAGTCTTCTTGCCGTCTATGTTTTGAGCCTTTCATGTGAGTCCAGTTTTAGATTCCGATGCCTCACTTTAGATTTGCTGTATCCCTTGGATCTTCACTTCGACGATGAGACACAAAAGTAGCACCGGAGTTAAATACAAAAGGCACAATGCCGACATAGGTTCCAAAAGATGGAGTCTTCGTACCGTCCATGTTTTGAGCCTTTCCTGTGAGACCAGTTTTAGATTCCGATGCTTCATTCAGGTTTACTGTATCCCTTGGACCATCAATTTGACGATGAAACACAGAAATTGCACCGGAATTAAATACAAGAGCCACAATGCCGACTCAAGTAAGAGAAGACTGAGTCATCTTACCGTCTATGGTTTGAGCCTTTCCAGTGAGACCAGTTTTTGAATCCAATGCTTTACTTCGGTTAACTGTATCCCTTGGACCTCCACTTTGACGATGAAAGACAGAAATGAGATTGGAATTAAATAAAAGAGGCACAATGTCGACTTATGTACAAGATGACTGAGTCTTCCTACGGTCTATGTTTTGAGCCATTCCTGTGAGACCAGTTTCAGATTCCGATGCCTCACTTCAGGTTTACTGTATCCCTTGCACCATCACTTTAACGATGAAACATAGAAATTGCATCGGAATTAAATAATAAGGCACAATCCCGTCTTAAGTACAAGAAGACTTAGTCTTCTTATCGTCTATGTTTTGAGCCTTTCCAGTGAGACTAGTTTTTAATTCCGATGCTTTACTTCCGGTTTACTGTATCCCTTGGACCTTCACTTTGTCGATGAAACACAAAAATTGCTTCGGAATTAAATACAAAAGGCACAATGCCGTCTTAAGTACAAGATGACTAAGTCTTCTTATTGCCTATTTTTTGAGCCTTTCCTGAGAGACCACCTTTAGATTCCGATGCTTCACTTCAGGAGTACTGTATCCCTTGGACCATCGCTTTCACGATGAAACACAGAAATTGCATCGGAATTTAATCGAAAAGGCACAATGCCGACTTAAGTACAAGAAGACTTAGTCTTCTTACCGTCTATGTTTTTAGCCTTTCCAGTGAGACTAGTTTTTGATTCCGATGCTTTACTTCCGGTTTACTGTACCCGTGGACCTTCACTTTGTCGATGAAACACAAAAATTACTTCGGAATTAAAAACAAAATACACAATGCCGACTTAAGTACAAGAAGACTGAGTCTTCTTACTGTCTATGTCAAGAGTCTTTCCTGTGTCACCAGTTTTAGATTCCGATGCTTCACTTCAGGTTTAATGTATCCCATGGACCATCACTTTGACTATGAAACACAAAAATTTTATCGGAACTAAATACAGAAGGCACAATGCCGATTTATGTACAAGAAGATTGAGTCTTCTTAATATCTATGTTTCGAGCCTTTCCTGTGAGACCAGTTTTAGATCCCGATGTTTCACTTCAGGTTTACTGTATCCCTCGGAAATTTACATAGGCGGTGATACACTTAAATTGCATCGGAATTAAATTCAAAATGCACATTGCAGATTTAGGTACAAGAAGACTGAGTCTTCTTACTGTCTATGATTTGAGCCTTTCTTGTTTCACCAGTTTTAGATTCCGATGCCTCACTTCAGGTTTATTGTATCCCTTGGACCATCCTTTTGACGATGAAACACAAAAATTGCATCGGAATTAAATACAAAAGGCACAATGCTGACTTAAGTTCCAAACGACTGAGTCTAGTTACCGTCTATGTTTTGAGCCTTTCCTGTGAGACCAGTTTTAGATTCCGATTCTTCACTTCAGGTTTACTGTATCCCTTGGACCTTCACTTCGACGATGAAACACAAAAATTGCATCAGCATTAAATACAAAAGGCACAATGCTGACTTAAGTTGTAAAATGCTGTGTCGTCGTACCATCTATGTTTTATGCCTTTCCTGAGGGACCAGCTATAGATTCCGATGCCTCTCTTCGGGTTTACTGTATCCCTTGGACCTTGGCTTTGACGATGAATCACAAAAATTGCATCGGAATTAAATACAAAAGCCACAATGCCGACTTAAGTTCCGAAAGACTGAGTCTTATTACTGTCTATGTTTTGAATCTATCCTGTGGGACCAGTTTTAGATTCTAATGCTTCACTTCAAGTATACTGTATCCCTTGGACTTTCACGTAGTCGTTGAAACACAAAAATTGCATCAGAATTAACTACAAAAGGCACAATGCAGACTTAAATTCCAAAAGAATGAGTCTTCGTACCATCTACGCTTTGAGCCTCTCCTGTGAGACCAGTTTTAGATTCCGGTGATTCAGTTCAGGTTTACTGTATCCCTTGGACCTTCACTTTGACGATGAAACACAAAAATTGCATCGGAATTACATGCAAAAGGCATAGTGCCGACTTAAGTACAAGAAGACTGAGTCTTCTTACCGTCTATGTTTTGAGCCTTTCCTGTAAGACCAGTTTCAGATTCCGATGCTTCACTTCAGGTTTACTGCATCCCTTTGACCCTCACTTTGACGATGAGACACAAAAGATACATCGGAATGAAATACAAAAGGCAAAATGCTGACTTAAATACAAGAACACTGAGTCTTCTAACCGACAATGTTTTGATCCTTTCCTGTGAGACCAATTTTAGATTCCAATGCTTCACGTCAGGTTTGCTGTATGCCTTGGACCATCACTTTGACGATGGAGCACAGAAATTGCATCGGAATTAAATACAAAAGTCACAATGCTGTCTCAAGTACAAGAATAATGAGTTTTCTTACCGTCTAAGTTTTGATCCTTTCCTGTGAGACCAGTTTTAGATTCCGATGCTTCACTTCAGGTTTACTGTATCCCTTGGACCTTCACTTTGACGATTAAACACAAAAACTTCATCTGAATTAAATACAAAAGGCACATTGTCAACGTAAGTACAAGAAGACTCAGTCTTCTTACTGTCTATGTTTAAGCCTTTCCTGATTCTTCAGTTTCAGATTCTGATGCTTGACATCAGGTTTACTGTATCCCTTGGACCTTCCCTTTGACGATGAATCACAAAAATTGCATTTGAATTAAGTACAAAAGGCACGATGCTGACTTAAGTACAAGAACACTGAGTCTTCTTACCGTCTATGTTTTGAGCCTTTCCTGTGAGACCTGTTTTAGATTCCGATGCTTCACTTCAGTTTTACTGTATCCCTTGGACCATCACTTTGACGATGAAACACAAAGATTGCATCGGAATTAAATCCAAAAGGCACAATGACGGCTTAAGTACAAGCAGACAAACTCTTCTTACCGGATGTGTTTTGAGGCTTTCCTGTGAGGCCAGTTTTGGATTACAATGCTTCACTTCAGGTTTACTGTATCGCCTGGACCTTCACATTGACGGTGAAACACAAAAATTGCATCAGAATTTAATACAAAAGGCACAATGCCGACTTAGGTTCAAGAAGACTGAGTCTTCTTACCGTCTAGGCTTTGAGCCTTTCCTGTGAGACCAGTTTTAAATTTCGATGCTTCACTTCCGGTTTACTGTATCCCTTGGACCATCACTTTAACGATGAAACACAAAAACTGCATCGGAATTGAATACTAAAGGCAGGTTTACTGTATCTCTTGGACCATCACTTTGACGATGAAACACAGAAATTGCATCGGAATTAAATACAAAAGACACAATGCCGACTTAAGTACAAGATGACTGAGTCTTCTTACCGTCTAGGTTTTGAGCCCTTCCTGTGAGACCAGTTTTAGATATCGATGCCGCACTTCCGGTTTACTGTATCCCTTGGACCATCACTTTGACGAAGAAACACAAAAACTGCATCGGAATTAAATAGTAAAGGCACAATGCCGATGTAAGTACATGAAGACAGAGTCTTCTAAATGTCTATGTTTAGAGCATCTCCTGTGAGACCTGTTTTAGATTCCGATGCTTTACTTCAGGTTTACTGTATCCCTTGGACCTTTACATTGACGGTGAAACACCAAAACTGCATCGGAATTAAATACAAAAGGCACAATGCCGACTTAAGTACAAGAAAATTGAGTCTTCTTACTGTCTTCCATTTTAGCCTTTCCAGTGTCACTAGTTTTAGATTCCGATGCTTCACCTCAGGGTTACTGCATCCCTTAGACCATTACTTTGCCGATGTAACACAACAATTGCATCAGAATTAAATACAAAAGGCACAATACCGCCTTAAGTACAAAATGATTGAGTCTTCTAACCGTCTATGTTTCGACCCTATCCTGTGTGACCAGTTTTAGATTCCGATGCTTCATTTCCGGTTTACTGTATCCCTTGGACATTCACTTTGACGATGGAACACAAAAATTGCATCGGAATTAAATACAAATGGAACAAAGCCGACATAAGTACAAGAAGAATCAGTCTTCTTACGGTCTATGTTTAAGTCTTTCCTGTGTCATCAGTTTTAGTTTCTGATGCTTCACATCAGGTTTACTCTATCCCTTTGGCCTTCACTTTGACGATGAATCACAAAAATTGCATTGGAATTAAATACAAAAGGCACGATGCCGACTTAAGTACAAGCTGGCTGACTCTTCTTACCGTCTATGGTTTGAGCCGTTCCTGTGAGACCAGTTTTAGATTCTGATGCTTCACTTCAGGTTTACTGTATCCCTTGGACCTTCACTTTGACGATGACAAAAAATTGCTTCGGAATTAAATACAAAAGGCATAATGCCGTCTTAAGTACAAGTTGACTAAGTCTTCTTATCGCCTGTTTCTTTGAGCCTTACCTGAGAGACCAGTTTTGGATTCCGATGATTCACTTCAGGTGAACTGTATCACTTTGGACAATCGCTTTGACGATGAAACACAAAAACTGCATCGGAATTGAATACTAAAGGCAGGTTTACTGTATCCCTTGGACCATCACTTTGACGATGAAACACAGAAATTGCATCGGAATTAAATACAAAGACACAATGCCGACTTAAGTACAAGACGACCGAGTCTTCTTACCGTCTAGGTTTTGAGCCTTTCCTGTGAGACCAGTTTTAGATATCGATGCTGCACTTCCGGTTTACTGTATCCCTTGGACCATCACTCTGACGAAGAAACACAAAAACTGCATCGGAATTAAATACAAAAGGCACAATGCCGACTGAAGTACAGGAAGACTGAATCGTATAACCTCCTATGTTTTGAGCCTTTCCTGTGAGAACTGTTTTAGATTCCGATGCCTCACTTCAGGTTTACTTTATCCCTTGGACCTTCACTTCGAAAATGAAACACAAAAATTCATCGAAATTGAATACAAAAGGCACAATGACGACTTAAGTTCAAAAAGACTGAGCCTTCTTACCGTCTATGTTTTGAGCCTTTCCTGTGAGACCAGTTTTAGATTCCGATGCTTCACCTCATGTTTACTGTATACCTTGGAACTTCACTTCAACGATGAAACACTGACATTGCATCGAAATTAAAAACAATAGGCACAATGCCTACTTAAGTACAAGATGACTGAGTCTTCTTACCGTTTATGTTTTGAGCCTTTGCTGTGAGACCTATTTTAGATTCCGATGCGTCACTTTAGGTTTACTGTATCCCTTGGACCTTCCCTTCAAAGGTGAAATACAAAAATTGCATCGGAATTAAATACAAAAGGCACAATGCCGACATAAGTACAAAAAGACTCAGTCTTCTTACCGTCAATGCTTTGAGCCTTTCCTGTTTGACCAGTTTCAGATCCTGATGCGTCACTTCAGGTTTACTGTATCCCTTGGACCATCACTTTGACGATGAAACACAAAAATAGAATCGCAATTGAATACAAAAGGCATAATGCCGAGTTAAGTACAAGAAGACTGTGTCTTCATACTGTCTATGTTTTGAGCCTTTCCTGTGAGACCAGGTTTAGATTCCGATGCCTCACTTCTGGTTTACTGTATCGCATGGACCTTCACATTGTCGGTGAAACACAAAAATTGCATTGGATTTAAATACAAAAGGCACAAAGCCGACTTAAGTACAAGAAGTCTGAGTCTTCTTACCGTCTATTTTTTGAGCCTTTCCTGTTAAACCAGTTTTAGATGCTGATGCTTCACTTTAGGTCTACTGTATCCCTTGGACCCTCACTTTGACGATGGAGCACAAAAATTACTTCGGAATTAAGTACAAAAATCACAATTTCGTGTTAAGTACAAGAAGACTAAGTCTTCTTACTGTCTATGTTTTGAGCCTTTCCTGCGAGACCAGTTTTAGATTCCGATGCTTCACTTCAGGTTTACTTTATCCATTAGACCTTCACTTTGACGATGAAACACAAAAATTACTACGGAATTAAATACAAAAGGCACAATGCTGACTTAGTTACAAGAAGACTGAGTTCTCTTACCGTCTATGGTATGAGCCTTCACGGTGAGGCCAGTTTTAGATTCCGATGCTTCACTTCAGGTTTACTGAATCCCTTCGATCAACCCTAACACGATGAAACACAAAAAATTAATCGGAATTAAATACAAAATGCATAATGCCGACTTAAGAACAAGAAGACTGAGTCTTCTTACCGTTTATGTTTTGAGCCTTTGCTGTGAGGCCAATTTTAGATTCCGATGCGTCACTTTAGGTTTACTGTATCCCTTGGACCTTCACTTTGACGACGAAACACAATAATTGCATAGGAATGAAATACAAAATGCATAATGCCGGCTAAAGTAGAAGAAGACTGATTCTACTTACCGTCTATGTTTTGGGCCTTTCCTGTCAGGCCAGTGTTATTCCGATGCTTCACTCCAGATTTACTGTATCCCTTGGACCTTCACTTTGACGATGAAACACAAAATTGCATAGGAACTAAATACAAAAAGGACAATGCCAACTAAAGTACAAGAAGACTGACTCTTCTTACCGTCTATAATTGATCCTTTCCTGTGAGACCAGTTTTAGATTCCGATGCTTCAATTCAGGTATACTGAATCCCTTGGACCTTCTCTTTCACGATGAAACACAAAATTGAATCGGAATTAAATACAAAAGGCATAATGCCGACTTAAGTACAAGATGACTGAGTCTTCGTACCGTCTATGTTTTGAGCCTTTCCTGTGAGACTTCTTTTAGATTCCGATGCTTCACTTTAGGTTTACTGTATCCCTTGGATCACCACTTTGACGATGAAACACAGATATTGCATCGGAATTAAATACAAATGCCACAATGCCGACTAAAGTACAAGAGGACTGAGTCTTCTTATCGTCTATGTTCTGATCCTTTCCTGTGAGACTAGTTTTAGATTCCGATGCTTCACTTCAGGCTTACTGTATTCCTTGGACTTTCACATTGTCGGTGAAACACAAAAATTGAATCGGAATAAAACACAATGGGCACAATGCAGACTTAGGTATTAGAAGACTGAGTCTTATAACCATCTAATTTTTGAGCCTTTCCTGTGAGACCTGTTTTAGATTCCGATGCTTCACTTCAGGTTTACTGTATCTTTTGGACCTTCGCTTTGACGATGAAACACAAAAACTGCATCGGAATTAATAACATAAGGCACAATGCCGACTAAAAATACAAGTACACAGATTCTTCATACCCTCTATGTTTTGAGCCTTTCCTGTAAGACTAGTTTCAGATTCCGATGCTTCACTTTAGTTTTACTGTATCCCTTGGACCATCACATTGACGATGAAACGCAAAAATTGCATCAGAATTAAATATATGAGGCACAATGCCGACTCAAGTACAAGAAGACTGAGTCTTCTTACCGTCTATGATTTGTGGCTTTCCTGTGAGACCAGTTTTAGATTCCGATGATTCACTTCCGGTTTACTGTATCTCTTGGACCTTGACTTTGACGATGTATGACAAAAATTGCATGGAAATTAAATACAAAAGGCATAATGCTGACTTAAGTACAAGATGACTGAGTCTTCTTATCGTCTATGTTTTGAGCCTTTCCTGTGAGACCTGTTTTAGATTCCGATGCTTCACTTCAGGTTTACCTTATCCCTTAGACCTTCTCTTTCACGATGAAACACAAAAATTGCATCGGATCTAAATACAAAAGGCATAATGCTGACTTAAGTACAAGATGACTGAGTCTTCTTATCGTCTATGTTTTGAGCCTTTCCTGTGAGACCTGTTTTAGATTCCGATGCTTTACAATTGGCTTGCTGTATCCCTTGGACCTTCACTTTGACGACGAAACACAAAAACTGCATGGGAATTAAATAAAAAAAGGTACAATTCCGACTGAAGTACAAGAAGACTGTGTCTTATAACCTTCTAAGTTTTGAGCCTTTCCTGTGAGACCAGTTTTAGATTCCGATGCTTAACGTCAGGTTTACTGTATCCCTTGGACCATCACATTGACGGTGAAACACAAAAATTTGTTCGGAATTAAACACAAAAGGCACAATGCCGACTTAGGTACAAGAAGACTGTCTATGATTTGAGCCTCTCCTGAGTCACTAGTTTTAGATTCCGATGCTTCACTTAAGGATTACTGTATCCCTTGTACCTTCACTTTGATGATGAAACACAAAAAATGTATAGGAATTAAATACAAAAAGCCCAATGCTGATTTAAGTACGAGAAGACTGAGTCTTCTTACCGTCTATGTTTTGAGGCTTTCCTGTGAGACCAGTTTTAGATTCCGATGCTTCACATCAGGTTTACTGTATCCCTTGGACCTTCACTTTGACGATGAATCACAAAAATTGCATCGGAATTAAGAACAAAAATCACAATGCCGTGTTAAGTACAAGAAGACTGAGTCTTCTTACCGTCTATGTTTTGAGCCTTTCCTGTGAGTCCAGTTTTAGATTCCGATGCTTCAATTCAGACTTACTTTATCCATTAGACCTGCACTTTGACGATGAAACACAAAAATTAATACGGAATTAAATTCAAAAGGCACAACGCCGGCTTAAGTACAAGAAGACAGAGTCTTCTTAACGTCTACGTTTTGAGCCTCCTCCGAGACCAGTTTTAGATTCCGATGTTTCACGTTAGGTTTACTGTATCCCTTGGACCTACACTTTGACGATGGAGCACAAAAATTACTTCGGAATGAAGTACAAAAATCACAATGCCGTGTTAAGCACAAGAAGACTAAATCTTCTTACCGTCTATGTTTTGAGACTTTCCTGCGAGACCAGTTTTAGATTCCGATGCTTCACTTCAGGTTTACTTTATCCATTAGACCTTCACTTTGACGAAGAAGCACAAAAGTTGTATCGCAATTACATACAAAAGGCACAATGCCGACTTAAGTACAAGAAGACTGAGTCTTCTTACCGTCTATTCTTTGAGCCTTTCCTGTTAGACTAGTTTTAGATTCTGATGCTTCACTTTAGGTTTACTGTATCCTTTGGACCTTCACTTTGACGATAGAGCACAAAAATTACTTCGTAATTAAGTACAAAAATCACAATGTCGTTTTAAGTACAAGAAGACTAAGTCTTCTTACCGTCTATGTTTTGAGACTTTCCTGCGAGACCAGTTTTAGATTTCGATGCCTCACTTCAGGTTTACTTTATCCATTAGACCTTCACTTTGACGATGAAACACAAAAATTACTACGGAATTAAATACAAAAGGCACAATGCTGACTTAGTTACAAGAAGACTGAGTCCTCTTACCGTCTATGGTATGAGCCTTCACGGTGAGGCCAGTTTTAGATTCCGATGCTTCACTTCAGGTTTACTGACTCCCTTCGATCAACCCTAAGACGATGAAACACAAAAAATTAATCGGAATTACATACAAAATGCATAATGCCGATTTAAGTACAAGAAGACTGAGTCTTCTTACCGTCTATGTTTTGAGCCTCTCCTGTGTGACCAGTTTTAGATTCCGATGCTTCACTTCAGGTTTACTGTATCCCTTGGACCTTCCCTTCAACGGTGAAACACAAAAATTGCATCGGAATTAAATACAAAAGGCACAATGCCGACTTAAGTACAAGAAGACTGAGTCTTCTAACTGTCTATGTTTTGGGCATTTCCTGTGAGACCAGTTTTAGATTCCGATGATTCACTTCTGGTTTACTGCATCCCTTGGACCTTCACTTCGGTGATGAAACACAGAAATTTATCGGAATAAAATACAAAATGCACAATGCCGACTTAAGTTCCAAAAGACTGAGTCTTCTTACCGTCCATGTTTTGAGCCTTTCCTGTTAGACCAGTTTCAGATTCTGATGCTTCACTTCAGGTTTACTGTATCGCTTGGACCATCACTTTGACGATGAAACACAAAAATTGAATCGCAATTAAATACAAAAGGCATAATGCCGACTTAAGTACAAGAAGACTGAGTCTTCTTACTGTCTATATTTTGAGCCCTTCCTGTGAGACCAGGTTTAGATACCGATGCCTCACTTCTGGTTTACTGTATCGCATTGACCTTCACATAAACGGTGAAACACAAAAATTGCAATGGAGTTAAATACAAAATTCACAAAGCCGACTTAAGTACAAGAAGTCTGAGTCTTCTTACTGACTATGATTTGAGCCTTTCCTGTGGACCCAGATTCAGATTCCGATGCTTCACTTCAGGTTTACTGTATCAATTGGAGCATCACTTTGACGATGAAGCAAAAAAATTGCGTCGAAATTAAATACAAAATGCAAAATGCCGACTTAACTACAAGAAGACTGAGTCTTCTTACCGTCTTTGTTTTGAGCCACTCCTGTGAGACCAGTTTTAGATTCCTATGCTTCACTTCAGGTTTACTGTATCCCTTGGAGCTTCATTATGACGATGAAACACAAAAATTGTATAGGAATTAAATACAAAAGGCAAAATGCCGACTTAAGTACAATACGACTGAGTCTTCTTACCGTCTATGTTTTGAGCCTTTCCTGTGAGACCAGTTTTAGATTCCGATGCTTCACTTCAGGTTTACTCGATCACTTGGACCTTCACATTGACGATGAAACACAAAAATTGGATCCGATTTAAATACATTAGACAAAATGACGACTTAAGTACAAGATGACTGAGTCTTCTAACTGTCTATGTTTTGATCCTTTCCTCTGAGACCAGTTTTAGATTCCGATACTTCACTTCAGGTTTACTGTATCCCTAGGACCTTCACTTTGACGAAGAAGCAAAGAAATTGTATCGCAATTAAATACAAAAGGCACAATGCCGACTTAAGTGCAAGAAGGCTGAGTCTTCTTACAGTCTATGTTTTGAGCCTTTCCTGTGAGACCAGTTTTAGATTCCAATACTTCACTTCAGGTTTACTGTATTCCTAGGATCTTCACTTTGAAGAAGAAACACAAAAATTGATATGAATTAAATCCAAAAGTCACAATGCCGACTTAAGTACAAGAAGACTGAGACTTCTTAACGTCTATTTTTTGAGCCTTTCCTGTGAGACCAGTTTTAGATTCCGACGCTTTACTTCAGGATTACTGTATCCCTTGGACCTTGACTTCGACGATGAAACACTAAAATTGCATCGGAAATAAATACATAAGGCACAATGCCGTCTAAAGTTCAAGAACACTGAGTCTTCTTACCGTCTATGTTTTGAGCCTTTCCTGTAAGACCAGTTATAGTTTTCGATGCTTCACATCCGGTTTACTGTATGCCTTGGAACTTCGCTTTGACGATGAAACGCAGAAATTGCATCGGAATTAAATACAAAATGCACAATGCCGACTCAAGTACAAGAACACTGAGGCTTCTTACCGCATATGTTTTGAGCCTTTTCTGTGAGACCAGTTTTAGATTCCGATGCTTCACTTCAGGATTACTGTATCCCTAGAACCATCACTTTGACGCTGAAACACTAAAATTGCATCGCAATTTAATCCATAACGCACAATGACGACTTAAGTACAAGAACACTGAGTCTTCTTACCGTCAATGCTTTGAGCCTCTCCTGTGAGACAAGTTTTAGATTGCGATGCTTCACTTCCAGTTTACTGTATGCCCTGGACCATCACTTTGACGATGAAGCACAAAAATTACATCGGAATTAAATACAAAAGGCACAATGCCGATTTAAGACCAAGAAGACTGAGTCTTGTTAATGTCTATGTTCTGAGCCTTTCCTGTGAGACCAGTTTTAGATTCCGATGCTTCACTTCAGGATCACTATATCCCTTGGACCTTCACATTGACGGTGAAATACAAAAATTGCATCGGAATTAAATACAAAAGGCACAATGCCGACTTAAGTTCCAAAACACAGAGTGTTCTGACCATCTATGTTTTGAGCCTTTACTGTGAGACCAGTTTTAGATTCCGATACTTCATTTCAGGTTTACTGTATCCCTTGGACCATTATTTTGACGATGAAACACACAAATTGCAACGGAATTAAATACAAAAGGCACAGTGCCGTATTAAGTTCTGAAAGACTGAGTCTTCTTACCGTCTATGTTTTGAGCCATTGCTGTGAGACCAGTTTTAGATTTGGATGCTTTACTTCACGTTTACTGTATCCCTTGGACCATCACTTTGACGATGAAACACAGCAATTGCATCATAATTAAATACAAAAGGCACAATGGCGACTTAATAACAAGAAGACTGAGTCTTCTTACCTTCTATGATTTGAGCCTTTCCTGTGAGACCAGCTTTACATTCTGATGCTTCACTTCAGGTTTACTGTATGCCTTTGACCTTCACATTGACGATGAAACGCAAAAATTGAATCGGAATTAAATACAAAATGCATAATGCCGACTTAAGTACAATAAGACCGAGTCTTCTTACCGTTTATGTTTTCAGCCTTTCCTGCGAGACCAGTTTTAGATTCCAATGCTTCACTTTAGGTTTACTGTATCCCTTGGACCATCACTTTGACGCTGAAACACTAAAATTGCATCGCAATTTAGTCCATAACGCACAATGACGACTTAAGTACAAGAACACTGAGTCTTCTTACCGTCTATGCTTTGAGCCTTTTTTGAGAGACCAGTTTCAGATCCCGATGCTTCACTTCAGGTTTACTGTATCCCTTGGCCTTCACTTTGACGATGAAACAAAAAATTTAATCGGCATTAAATACAAACCGCACAATGCGAACCTAACTACAAGAAGAGTGAGTCATCTTACCGTCAATTCTTTGAGCCTTTCCTGTGAGACCAGTTTTAGATTCCTATGCTTCACTTCACGTTTACTGTATCCCTTGGACCATCACTTTGACGATGAAACACAGAAATTGGAATCGGATTTAAATACAAAAGGCACAATGCCGACTTAAGTACAAGGAGACTGATTCTTCTTACCGTTAATATTTTGAGCTTTTCGTGTGAGACCAGTTATAGATTCCGATGCTTCACTTCAGGTTTACTGTATTTTTTGGACCCTCATATTGACGGTGAAACACAAAAATTGCATCGGAATTAAACACAAAGGGCACAATGCCGATTTAAGTACAAGAAGCCTGAGTCTTCTTAATGTCTATGATTTGAGCCTTTACAGTGAGACCATTTTTAGATTCTGATGCTTCACTTCAGGATTACTGTATATCTTGCACCTTCACATTGTTGGTGGAACACAAAAATTTGCATCGGAACTAAATACAAAAATCACAATGCCGACTTAAGTACAAGGAGACTGAGTCTTCTTACCGTCTATGTTTTGAGCCTTTCCTGTGCCACCAGTTTTGGATTCCGATGCTTCACTTAATTTTTACTGCATCCCTTGGAGATCCACTTTGACGAGGAGACATAGAAATTGCATCGGAATTAAATTCAAAAGGCACAGTGCCGACAAAAGTACAAGAAGACTGAGTCTTCTTACAGTCTATGTTCTGAGCCTTTCCTGTGTCACCAGTTTTAGATTCCGATGCTTCACTTCAGGTTTACTGGATCCCTTGGACATTCACTTTGACGATGAAACATTGAAATTGCATCGGAAATAAATACAAAACGCACAATACCGACTTAAGAACAAGGAGACTGTCTCTTTTTTCCGTCTATGTTTTGAGCCGTTCCTGTGACACGAGATTTAGATTCCGATCCTTCACTTCGGGTTTACTGTATCCCTTGGACCATCCCTTTGTCGATGAAACACGGAAATTGCATCGGAATAAAATACAAAAGGCACAATGCCGACATGAGTAAAAGAAGACTGAGTCTTCATACCGTCTATTTTTTGAGCCTTTCCTGTGTGACCAGTTTTAGATTTCGATTCTTCACATCAGGTTTACTGTATCCATTGGACGTTCACATTGACGGTAAAAAACAAAAATTGCATCGTAATTAAATACAAAATGCACAATGCCAACTTAAGTACATGTAGACTGACTCTTATTACCGATTATGTTTGAGTCGTTTGTGTGAGACCAGTTTTAGATTCCGATGCTTCACTTCAGGTTTACTGTATCCCTTGGACCATCACTTTGACGCTAAAACACAATGACGACTTAAGTACAAGAAGACTGAGTCTTCTAACCGTCTATGTTCTGAGCCTTTCCTGTGGGACCAGTTTTAGATTTCGACGCTTCTCTTCCGATTTACTGTATGAATTTGAGCTTCACTTTGACAATGAAGCACAAAAATTGCATCGGAATTTATTACAAAAGGCACAATGCCGAATTAAGTAAAAGAAGACTGGGTCTTCTTAATGTCTATGCTCTGAGCCATTCGTGTGAGACCAGTTTTAGATTCCGATGCTTCACTTCAGGCTTACTGTATCCCTTGGACCTTCACATATACGGTGAAACACAAAAATTGCATCGGAATTAAATACAAAAGGCACATTGCCGACCTAAGTACAAGAAGGATGAGTCTTCTTACTGTCTTCGATTTGATCCTTTCCTGTGTCACCAGTTTTAGATTCCGATACTTCATTTCAGGTTTACTGTATCCCTTGGACCATTATTTTGACGATGAAACACAAAAATTGCAACGGAAATAAATACAAAAGGAACAATGCCGTATTAAGTTCTGAAAGACTGAGTCTTCTTACCGTCTATGTTTTGAGCCTTTCCTGTGAGACCAGTTTTTGATTCCGATGCTTCACTTCAGGTTTACTGTATCCCTTAGACCTTCATGTTGACAGTGAAACACAAAATTGCATCGGAAATAAATGCAAAAGGCATAACGCCGACTAAAGTACAACAAGACTGTGTCTTCTTACCGTCTATGTTTTGAGCCTTTCCAGTTAGACCGGTTTTAGATTCCGATGTTTCACTTCAGATTTACTGTATCCCTTGGACCTTCTCTTTCACGATGAAACACAAAGACAGAATCTGAATTAAATACAAAAGGCATAATGCTGACTTAAGTACAAGATGACTGAGTCTTCTTACCGTCTATGTTTTGAGCCTTTCCTGTGAGACCTGTTTTAGATTCCGATGCTTTACTATTGGTTTGCTGTATCCCTTGGACCTTCACTTTGACGACGAAACACAAAACCTGCAAGGTAATTAAATAAAAAAGGCACAATTCCGACTGATGTACAAGAAGACTGAGTTTTATAACCTTCTAAGATTTGAGCCTTTCCTGTGAGACCAGTTTTAGATTCCGATGCTTCACGTCAGGTTTACTGTATCCCTTGGACAATCACATTGACGGTGAAACACAAAAATTGCATCGGAATTAAACACAAAAGTCACAATGCCTTCTTAGTTACAAGAAGACTGGGTCTTCTTACAGTCTATGATTTGAGCCTCTCCTGAGTCACTAGTTTTAGATTCCGATGCTTCACTTAAGGATTACTGTATCCCTTGTACTTTCACTTTGATGATGAAACACAAAAATTGTATGGGAATTAAATACAAAAGGCCCAATGCTGAATTAAGTACGAGAAAACTGAGTCTTATTACCGTCTATGTTTTGAGGCTTTCCTGTGAGGTCAGTTTTAGATTCCGATGCTTCACATCAGGTTTACTGTATCCCTTGGACCTTCACTTTGACGATGAATTACAAAAATTGCATCGGAATTAAGTACTAAAATCACAATGTCGTGTTAAGTACAAGAAGACTGAGTCTTCTTACCGTCTATGCTTTGAGCCTTTCCTGTGTAACCAGTTTTAGATTCCGATGCTTCACTTCAGGTTTACTTTATCCATTAGACCTTCACTTTTACGATGAAACACAAAAATGGAATCGGAATTAAATACAAAAGGCATAATGCCGACTTAAGTACAAGATGACTGCGTCTTCTTACCGTCTATGTTTTGATCCTTTCCTTTGAGACCAGTTTTAGATTCCGATGCTTCAATTCAGGTTTACTGTATCCCTTGGACAATCACTTTGACGATGAAACACAAAGATTGATCATAATTAAATACAAAATGCTCAATGCCGACTTAAGTACAAGTAGACAGACTCTTCTTACCGACTATGTTTGAGTCGTTTGTGTAAGACCAGTTTTAGATTCCGATGCTTCACTTCAGGTCTACTGTATCCCTTGGACCATCACTTTGACGCTGAAACACTAAAATTGCATCGGAATTTAATACATAAGGCAGAATGACGACTTAAGTACAAGAACACTGAGTTTTCATACCGTCTATGTTTTGAGCTTCTCCTGTGAGACAAGTTTTAGATCGCGATGCTTCACTTCCAGCTTACTGTATGCCCTGGACCTTCGCTTTGACGATGAAACATAAAAATTGTATCGGAATTCTATACAAAAGGCACAATGCCGACTTAAGTTCCAAAAGACCGTTTCTTCTTACCGTCTATGCTTTGTGCCTTTCCTGTGACACCATTTTAAGATTCCGATTCTTCACTTCAGGTTTACTGTATCCCTTGGACCATCACTGTGACGATGAAACACAGAAGTTGCATCGGAATTAAATACAGAAGGCACAATGCCGACTTAAGTACAAGAAGACTGAGTCTTCTAACCGTCTATGCTTTGAGCCTTTCCTGTGGGACCAGTTTTAGATTTCGATGCTTCACTTCCGGTTTACTGTATGAATTTGACCTTCACTTTGACGATGAAGCACAAAAATTCCATCGGAATTAAATACAAAAGGCACAATGCCGATTTAAGTACAAGAAGACTGAGTCTTCTTAATGTCTATGTTCTGAGCCTTTCCTGTGAGACCAGTTTTAGATTCCGATGCTTCTCTTCAGGTTTACTGTATCCCTTGGACCAACATTTTGACGATGAAACATAGAAATTGCATCGGAATTAAAAACAAATGGCACAATGCCGACTCAAGTGCATGAAGACTGAGTCTTCTTACCGTCTACGTTTTTAGCCTTTCCTGTAGGACCAGTTTTAGATTCCGATTCTTCACTTCAGGCTTACTGTATCCCTTGGACCTTCACTTTGGCGATTAAACACAAAATTGCTTCGGAATTAAATACAAAAGGCACAATGCTGACTAAAGTATAAGAAGACTGAGTCTCCTTACAGTCTATGTTTTGAGCCTTTGATGTGAGACCAGTTTTAGATTCCAATGCTTCACTTCAGGTTTACTGTATCCCTTGGACCATCACTGTGACGATGAAACAGAGAAATTGCATCGGAATTAAATACAAAAGGCACAATGCCGACTCAACTACACGAAGAATGAGTCTTCTTACCGTCTATGTTTGAGCCTTTCCTGTGAGATCGGTTTTATATTCCGATGCTTCACTTTTGGTTTGCTGTATCCCTTGGACTTTCGCTTTGACGACGAAACACAAAAACTGCTGGGGAATTAAATAAAAAAAGCACAATTCCGACTGAAGTAGCAGAAGACTGAGTCTTAGAACCTTCTAAGTAATGAGCCTTTCCTGTGAGAGCAGTTTTAGATTCCGATGCTTCAGTTCAGGTTTACTCTATCCCTTGGACCATCACTTTGACGATGAAACACAGAAATTGCATCGGGATTAAATACAAAAGGCACAATGCCGACTTAAGTACAAGAAGACTAAGTCTTCTTACCGTCTATGGTTTGAGAATTTCCTGTGAGACCAGTTTTAGATTCCGATCCTTCACTTCAGGTTTACTGTATGCCTTGGACCTTCACAATGACGGTGAAACACAAAAAAATGCATGGGAGATAAATACAAAAGGCACAATGCCGACTAAATTACAAGAAGACTCAGTCTTCTTACCGTCTATGATTTGAGCCTTTCCTGTGAGACCAGTTTTGGATTCCTATATTTCACTTCAGGTTTCCTGTATCCCTTGGACCTTCACTTTGACAAAGAAATACAAAAATTGTATTGGAATTAAATACAAAAGGCACAATGCCGAATTAAGTACAAGAAGATTGAGTCTTCTTACCGTCTATGTTTTGAGCCCTTCCTGTGAGACCAGTTTCAGACTCCAATGCTTCACTTCAGGTTTACTGTATTACTTGGACCTTCACTTCGACGAAGAAACACAAAAATTTCATCGGAATTATATACAAAAGGCACAATGCCGACTTTAGTCCCAGAAGACTGAGTCTTCTTACCGTCTATGTTTTGAGCCTTTCCTGTGAGACCAGTTTTAGATTCCGATGCTTCACTTCAGGTTTACTGTATCTCTTGGACCTTCACATTCACGATGAAACACAAAACGGCTTCGGAATTAAATACAAAAGGCACAATGCCGACTCAAGTACAAGAAGACTGGGTCTTCTTACCGTCTGTGCTTTGAGCCTTTCCTGTGCAGCCAGATTTAGATTCCGATGCTTCACTTCAGGTTTACTGTATCCCTTGGACCTTCACTTCGACGATGACATAGAAAAAATTCGTCGGAATTAAGTACAAAAGGCACAATGCCGACTTAAGAACAAGCAGACTGACTCTTCTTACAGTCTATCTTTTGAGCCGTTCCTGTGAGACCAGTTTTAGATTCCGATGCTTCACTTCAGGTTTACTGTATCCCTTGGACTTTTACTTAGACGATGAAACACAAAAATTGAATCGGAATAAAATACAAATGGCATAATGCCGACTTTAGTACAAGAAGACTGAGTCTTCTTACCGTCTATGTTTTGAGCCTTTCCTGTGAGACCAGTTTTAGAATCCGATGCTTCTCTTCAGGTTTACTGTATCCCTTGGACCATCACTTTGACGATTAAACACAGAGACTGCATCGGAATTAAATACAAAGGGCACTATACCGACTTAAGTACAAGAAGACTGAGTGTTCTTACCGTCTATGTTTTGAGCGTTTCCTGTGAGACCAGTTTCAGATTCCGATGCTTCACTTCAGGTTTACTGTATGCCTTGGACCTTCATATTGACGGCGAAACACAAAAATAGCATCGGAATGAAATACAAAAGGCACAATGCAGTATTAAGTTCCGAAAGACTGAGTCTTCTTACCGTCTATGTTTTGAGTCTTTCCTGTGAGACCAGTTTTAGATTTGGATGCCTCACTTCACGTTTACTGTATCCCTTGGACCTTCACTTTGGCGATTAAACACAAAATTGCTTCGGAATTAAATACAAACGGCACAATGCCGATTTAAGTACAAGAAGACTTAGTCTTCTAAATGTCTATGATTTGAGCCTTTCCTGTGAGACCAGTTTTAGTTTTCGATGCTTCACATCCGGTTTACTGTATGCCTTGGACCTTCCATTTGACGATGAAACACAGAATTTGCTATGGAATTAAATACAAAAGTCACAATGCCAACTCAAGTACAAGAAGACTAAGGCTTCTTACCGCATATGTTTTGATCCTTTCCTGTGAGACCAGTTTCAGATTCCGATGCTTCACTTCAGGTTTACTGTATCCCTTGGACCATCACTTTGACGATGAAACACTTAAATTGCATCGGAATTAGATACAAAGGGCACAATGACGACTAAAGTACAGGAAGACTGAGTCTTCTTACAGTCTATGATTTGAGCCTTTCCAGTGACACCATTTTAAGATTCCGATTCTTCACTTCAGGTTTACTGTATCCCTTGGACCATCACTTTGACGATGAAACACTTAAAATGCATCGGAATTAGATACAAAGGGCACAATGCCGACTTAATTACAAGAAGACTGAGTCTTCTTACCGTCCATGTTTTGAGCCTTTCCTGTGAGACCGGTTTTAGATTTCGATGTTTCACTTCCGGTTTGCTGTATGAATTGGACCTTCACTGTGACGATGAAACACAAATTTTGCATCGGAATTAAACACAAAAAGCACAATGCCGATATCAGTACAAGAAAGGCTGAGTCTTCTTAATGTCTATGTTCTGAGCCTTTTCTGTGCGACCAGTTTTAGATTCCGATGCTTCACTTCAGGTTTACTGTATCCCTTGGACCTTCGCTATGACGATGAAACACAAAATTGCATCGGAATTAAATACAAAAGGCACAATGCAGACTAAACTACAGGAAGACTGAGTCCTCTTACCGTCTATGTTTTGAGCCTTTCGTGTGAGACCAGCTTTAGATTCCGAGGCTTCACATCAGGTTTACTGTATTCATTGGCCCTTCACTTTGACGATGAAACACAAAAGTTGCATCGGTCTGAAAAACAAAAGGCACAATGCCGACTTAAGTTCTAAAAGACTGAGTCTTCTTATCGTCTATGTTTTGAGCCTTTCCTGTGACACCATTTTAAGATTCCGATTCTTAACTTCAGTATTACTGTATCCCTTCGACCATCACTTTGACGATGAAACACTTAAATTACATCGGAATTAGATACAAAGGGCACATTTTACGACTTAAGTACAAGAAGACTGAGTCTTCTTACCGTCCATGTTTTGAGCCTTTCCTGTGAGACCAGTTTTAGATTTAGATGCTTCACTTCCTGATTACTGTATGAATTGGACCTTCACAGTGACGATGAAACACAAAAATTGCATCGGAATTAAATACAAAAGGCACAATGCCGACTTAAGTATAAGAAGACAGAGTCTTCTTACCGTCTATGTTTTGAGCGTTTCTTGTGAGACCAGTTTTAGATTCTGATGCTTCACTTCAGGTTTACTGTATCCCTTGGACCATCACTTTGCCGACTAAACACAAAATTGCATCGGAATTAAATTGAAAAGGCACAATGCCGACTCAAGTACAAGAAGACTGACTCTACTTACCGTCTATGTTTTGAGCCTTTCCTGTGAGACCAGTTTTAGATTCCTATGCTTCACTTCAGGTTTCCTGTATCCCATGGACCTTCACATTGACGGTGATACACAAAAATTGCATCGGAATTAAATACAAAAGGCACAATGCTGACTTAAGTACAAGAAGACTGAGTTTTCTTACTGTTTATGATTTGAGCCTTTCCTGTGTCACCAGTTTTAGATTCCGATGCTTCACTTCAGGTTTACTGTATCCCTTGGACCATCACTTTAAGCATGAAACACAAAGATTGCATCGGAATTAAATACAAAAGGCACAATGCCGACTTAAGTACAAGCAGACTGACTCTCCTTACCGTCTATGTTTGCAGCCGTACTTGTGAGACCAGTTTTAGATTCCGATGATTCACTTCAAGTTTACTGTATCCCTTGGACATTCATTTCGACGATGAAACACAAAAGTTGCATCGGAATTAAATATAAAAGGCAGAATGCCGACTTAAGTTCCGAAAGACTGAGCTTTCTTACCGTCTATCATTTGAGCCTTTGTGTGAGACCAGTTTTAGATTTCGATGCTTCACTTTAGGTTTACTGTATCCCTTGGACCATCACTTTGACGATGAAACACGAAAATTGTATCGGAATTATTTACAAAAGGCACAATGCCGACTTAAGTACAAGAAGACTGAGTCTTCTTACCGTCTATTTTTTGAGCCTTTCTTATGTGACCAGTTTAAGATTCCGATGCTTCACATAAGTATTTGTGTATCCCTTGGACCTCCACGTTGACGGTGAAACACATATTTTCCATTGGAATTAAATACAAAACGCACAATGCCGACTTAAGTACACGAAGACTAAGTTATTTTACTGTCTATGATTTAGGCCTTTCCTGTATCACCAGTTATAGATTCCGATGCTTCACTTCAGGTTTACTGTATCCCTTGGACCTTCACTTCGACGATGAAACACAAAAGTTGCATCGGAATTAAATACAAAAGGCACAATGCCGACATAAGTTCCAAAAGACTGAGTTTTTTTAATGTCTATGTTTTGAGCCTTTCCTGTGACACCAGTTTTAGATTCCGATGCTTCACTTGAGGTTTCCTGTATCCCTTGGACCTTCACTTTGACGATGAAACACAGAAATTGCATCGGAATTAAATGCAAAAGGCACAATGCCGACTCAAGTACAAGAGGACTGAGTCTTCTAACCGTCTATGATTTGAGCCTTTCGTGTGCGACCAGTTTTAGATTCCGATGCTTCACTTTAGGTTTTCTGTATCCCTTGGAACTTCACTTTGACGATGAAACACAAAAATTGCAACGGAATTAATAACAAAAGGCACAATGCCGATTTAAATACAAAAAGACTGCGTCTTCTAACCGTCTATGTTTTGAGCCTTTCCTGTGAGACCAGTTTTATATTCCGATCCTTCGCTTCAGCTTTACTGTATCCCTTCGACCATCACTTTAACCATGAAACACAAAGATTGCATCGGAATTACATAGACAAGGCACAATGCCGAGTTAAGTACAAGGAGACTGACTCTACTTACCGTCTATGTTTTCAGCCGTTCCTGTGAGAGCAGTTTTAGATTCCGATGCTTCACTTCAGGTTTACTGTATCCCTTGGACCTTCATTTCGACGATGAAACACTTAAGTTTCATCGGAATTAAATTCAAAAGTCACAATGACGACTTAAGTTCCTAAAGACTTAGTTTTATTACCGCCTCTGTTTTAAGCATTTCTTGTGTGACCAGCTTTAGAATCCGATGTTTCACATCCGGTTTACTGTATCCCTTGGACCTTCACATTGACGGTGAAACACATAAATTGCATCGGAATTAAATACAAAAGGAACAATGCCGACTTAAGTTCACGAAGACTAAGTCTTCTTACTGTCTATGATTTGAGCCTTTACGGTGAGACCAGTTTTAGATTCCGATGCTTAACTTGAGGTTTACTGTACCGCCTGGACCTTAATTTTGACAATGAAACACAAAATTGCATCGGAACTAAATCCAAAAGGCACAATGCCCATTTAAGTACAAGGAGACTGAGTCTTCTTAACGTCTATGCTTTGAGCCTTTCCTGTGAGACCAGCTTTGGATTTCGATGCTTCACTTCAGATTTACTTTATCTCTTGGAACTTCACTTTGAAGATGAAACACAAAAATGGCATCGGAATTAAATACAATATGCACAATGCCGATTTAAGTATAAGAAAACTGAGTCTTCTTAATGCCTATGTTTTGAGCCTCTCCTGTGAGATCAGTTTTAGGTTCTGAAACTTCACTTCAGGACTTCTGTATCCCTTGGACCTTCACATTGACGGTGAAACACAAAGATTGCATCGGAATTAAATACAAACGGCACAATGCCGACTTAAGTACAAGAAGACTGAGTATTCTTACGGTCTATGTTTTGAGCCTTTCCTGTGAGACCAGTTTCAGATTTCGATTCTTCACTTCAGGTTTACTGTATCCCTTGGATCATCACTTTGACGATTAAACGTAAAAATTGCATCGGAATTAAATAGAAAATGCACAATGCCGACTTAAGTACAAGAAGACTGAGTCTTCTAACAGTCTATGTTTTGAGCCTCTCCTGTGAGACCAGTGTTAGATTCCGATGCTTCACTTGAGGTTTACTGTATCATTTGGACCATCATTATGACGATGAAACACAAAAATTGCATCGGAATTAAATACAAAAGGCACAATGCCGACTTAAGTGAAAGAAGACTGAGACTTCTAACCGTCTATGATTTGTGCCTTTCGTGTTAGACCAGTTTTAGATTCCGATGCTAAACTTCAGGTTTACTGTATCCCTTAGACCTACACTTTGACGATGAAACACAAAAATTGCATCTTAATTAAATACAAATGCACAATGCCGACTCAAGTACAGGAGGACTGAGTCTTCTTACCATCTATGTTTGAGCCTTTCCTGTGAGACAAGTTTTAGATTCCGATGCTTCACTTTAGGTTTTCTGCATCCCTTGGAACTTCACTTTGACGATGAAACACAAGAATTGCATCCGAATTAAATACAAAAGGCACAATGCCAACTTAAGTACAAGAAGACCGAGTCTTCTTACCGTCTATGCTTTGAGCCTCTCCTGTGAGACCAGATTAAGATTCCGATGCTTCACTTCAGGTTTCCTGTATACCATGGACCTTCTCATTGACGGTGAAAGACAAAAATTGAATCAGGATTAAATACAAAAAGCACAATGCCGACTTAAGTACAAGAAGTCTTGGTCTTCTTACTGTCTATGATTTGAGCCTTTCCTGTGTCACCAGTTTTGGATTCCGATGCTTCACCTCAGGTTTACTGTATCCGTTGGATCATCACTTTGACGATGAAACACAAAAATTGAATCGGAATTAAATAGAAAATGCACAATGCCGACTTAAGTACAAGAAGAGTGGGTC